>NW_025422106.1:4670000-9670000 GCF_011764305.1 Mustela putorius furo | reverse complement strand
GCAGGGATGGAAGACAGTGCTCGGGCAACAAGGAGGTTGCCAGGCAGCCCAGGAGTGAAGGGAGATGGGAACATCCCAAATGAAGCAGTGCCTAAGCTGCAAACAGATTCTGCTAGGGTGGAGGTGAGTAGTGGGTGATCCCAGGTCTGAGACTCTTGTTTGGGGGTTGGGCTGGAAGGGGCTGGGGATGAGGCCAGCCCAGAAATCAAGGTAACATGTGACTAGACAGTGAGGCTATGGGAGCTACAACTGATGTCCCATCAGAAGCTATAGATGTTTATAAGGAGGTTCAAATATTCCTATCAGGAGATGATCTGTCTAGGGGCATCCATCTGCTCCAGGGGGCGCCTGGGGGCTCAGTCGGTTAACCATTGGCCTTCGGCTGAGGTCATGATCTCAGGGTTCTGGAATTGAGACCCACATCGGGCTCCTTGCTCTGCAGGGACTCTGCTTCTCTCTCTCCCTCTGTTCCTTTCCTCTCCCGCTTCGCTGCTTGTGCTCTCTGCTCTCTCTCAGGCTTCTCTCTCTCAAATAGATAAAAATCTTAAAAAAAAAATTCACCTCCTTTGTCCTCATTCCTCCCCATATTCTCTCCACTCTTTTTGACCACTGACTTTGCTACCTGAATGTTTTTGCCGGTAGTGGTTTTCAAATATTTTTGATCATCCTTTTATCAGTAAAATAATTTTTTAATTGTGTATATCGCCACAGTTGTGTAGTACTCATATATTTATAAATTATATATATGTATGTATATATATAGCCACTGTGCAAATGTATTACACAATTATAGAAATATATTCAGAAGTAGGAAATTTAAGAATAAAAATAAAATTAATCGTGTTTAATGTGCCTTGCTAATAGGGCTAGCTAAATACACATTAGCCAATATGCCTTTGGGATAAAGTTAATTGTTAACAAAGGTTGATTTATAGCCACTCGTTTTGCAAATAGTGTTTTTAGTAATTTGATTTTTTGACAGTTCCCTCATGTTTGATGATGCAGGTGGCAGAGAGCTCCTACTAGAAGTGAGGTCAGTGGGATCATCTCCCGTGTTCTGATTGCTCCCTTGCATTATCGGACTTGTCCTCCACTTATACATTTTTGCAAGAATTCTTTTAAGCCATCTGTCCATTTTGTGGAGATGAGTTTGGCTAAAATCAAATAATTGTCTTAGTCTGTTGAGGCTGCAATAACCAAGTACCACCAGACCGGGTGGCTTATAGACGGCAGAATTTCTCTCTCACCTTCAGCTGTAAGTCCGAGCTGAGGGTGCTGGCGTGGCTGGGTTCTGGTGACAGTTTTCCTCCAAGTTGTACCCTAATGACTTCTTTTTTTTTTTTTAAGATTTTATTTATTTATTTGACAGACAAAAATCACAAGTAGGCAGAGAGGCAGGCAAAGAAAGAGGAGGAAGCAGGGTCCCTGCTGAGCAGAAAGCCCGATGCGGGACTCGATTTCAGGACCCTGAGATCATGACCTAAGCCGAAGGCAGAGGCTTTAACCCACTGAGCCACCCAGGCGCCCCCACTGCTGACTTCTTGCTGTGCCCTCACATGGTGGGAGGGGAGAGGGAACTCTCTGGGACCCCTTATCTGCCCTTATGACCTAATCACCTCTTGAGGCCCCACCTCCAAATACCATCACATTGGGGATTAAGATTGCAACATATGAATGGGGGGGCACAAATATTCAGCCTAAACCAGTAATAGAAAGCATTAGTGTACTTAAATAGGCACATGTTAATTATAATACACAGCGATGCTCTGAAATCAAGCAAACCAGGGAGGGTGTCACTGTGAGCTCCTTGGTGTGGGAGTCCCCACACAATCTCAGTGTGCTTTGTGCTGCTTGTGCTATGAGACGTGTGGCATATAGACTAAGCAATACTGCCAGTGACAATGTGAGTATTAAATAGAATTGTTATTTTATGTTTTAAGAGAAAATAAATATGCATTGAAATGCTAATATTTTCTCTCAATCCTAGGGATTACTGTATACATCTTCTGGAATGTGAAAACCAACTGTGGAGATTTACTTACATCATGGTGAGGTAAATTAAAGGTGGCTACAAATTCTTTCCCTCTTGAAAGCTGATTCATATGAAGCCTTGAGGCTTTGGGCTAGACCTCTTGGGATCCACTCTCTGGGAGCCCTGAGTGGCCATGTTGGTTGCTTGGTTAGCCTGGTACTGTGGTGCTGAGCCCAGCCTGCTGGCAATCCCTGCGCAGGGGTCAGACAGGGAAGTGAAGCTGTCTTATCTTTGCCCACCAGGTGAATACCACTGAGTGGCCTTTGTTGATATCCCATGAAACAGACTAACCAGCCAGCTGGGCCTTGCCCCAAATCTTGACCCACAGACATGGGAGATATGATAAAATGGTATTGTTTTCAGAGTTTGCATTTGGAGGTGGTTTGTTACGAAGCCACAGAGAACCTGAATGTGAGATGTCACCTTTGCAGCTAGATGAATATGTAGTCCCTCTAGACTTTTCATGGTGAATTCCTTCCTAGCTTCATTTTCAACTCTGAATGTACTTCCCAGGAGCGTTGATAGATTATGGTGGCCCTCTCTGGGGGAGGAGAGCATCACCAGCAAAACTCCAGATTTCTGACTCACAGGGAGTTATGACCATTCTGTCATACCCATGCTTAAGGCTGGATCAGATCTGTAGCCCCTGTTCTAGGTGCAATTCTGCCTGGTGATTCTCAATCCCAAGGTTTTGTCTCCTCCTCAGGGTGCGGACCATATAGAGGTTTTTCTAGGTCCTTAGCCAGTGGACCCACTCTATTTTTTCTTACCAGTCCTCAGCCCCCTGGATTCTAGCATTGATGGGATTCTCTGGAATTGGTGGAATTCTATCCTCACTTGGAATTTGGCCTTCAGTGCATCTCTGTCCTATAGACTGAGAGTTGTGTTCTTATCTCATCCCTCCAAAATGATTTCCTTGGGCCCCTAACATTTGACTTAGTTCTGGTTGGGCTAAGGAAGGTCAGTCAGGAAGAGATCCTTGGATGGTTGGTCCTTTCTTAAGAGAGCAGCTACTTGTCCCCTGCAAGAAGTCCTTGCCAACTCCTCCTTCTCCAGCTTCCCTTTCTCCCCAACCCCAAAGCCAGTCTGGCTGGGCAGTTTTACTTCCTCCAATGAAAACCAATTAAGAAATTGTATCAGTTACCTATTGCCATAATGATGCTATGTAAATAGCCACCCAAAGCTCACTGGCTTGAAAGAATAAATACTTATTATTGCTCATGAATCCAGGGTTTACCAGACAGTTCTTGAAGTCTCCGCTGGGCTCAGTCATGTTCTGCAGTCAGCTGTGGATCTCGTAGATGACTCTGCTGATCTTGGTCAAGCATTTTCATATGTTAGGGGGTTGTCTGGCCATTTGCTGGGACAGGAAGCGTTGGCTGATAAGACTGGACTCTCCTTATAATCCTCCAGCAAGCTAAGTCAGCCATGGTGTGAGGCTGCTACCATCTCATGGTAAAAGCACAAGAAAAGAAGAAGAAGAATCATCCCAATACTATTGTTTAAACTTCTGCTTTCCTACCAGCCAAAGCGGACTACATGGCCATGACCAGCTTCAGCATGGGAGGCAACCATGAAGTTGCATGGCAAAAGATGGACACAGGGAGACCAATAACTGACCATTCATGCTATCAGCCTAACAATAAACCAAACTCTTTCCTATCAAATGGTTCCTGAAATCTTAGCTGGAACAACAGAATGGCAGTCACTTGCTAGGAGCGGTCTTCATGAGGAAAGCAGCTATTGGCAGAAGTGAAGCAGGGAGTATGAGGGAAGAAATGTCCTGCTCACCCTCTCTCCCTGACCTCCATTCTCCTCCTGGAGCCTCCCAATGGCCAAACGCAACCTGAAACCAGCCAGTGGAAGAGCCCAGAAGACAAAGGCCACAGGGGTCAGCCTCCCTGGATGCAGAGTAAGGCAGAGCAGGGCAGAGACAGGATGCGGGTGTGTGTGTCAAGCAGGTCATTCTAACTTCAGCCATACTGCTGGGGACAGAACTGAGAAACCTGCCTCATGATTCCAACCTCAAGAACTGTGGGTAGGCTAGTTCCAAACATAGCCACGCTCCATGTCCTTCCTCCCTGCTTTGATTAGGACCTCTAGAATGTAGATGCTAAGATGGTTTAGATTTAGGGGGAGAAATACCTGTGGGGAAACAAAGGAGAGGAGCCCAGAGGAGCTTGGGAGAGATGTTAGATCTCTCCCAATGATGCAGGCCTCCCACCTGTGAAGGAGAGAGGAAGGAAGGCTGGATAGGTAGAGTCTTAGGCGGCAGTGCAGTCCTAACAAATTTTCAGCTAGGTCTCTGTCTGGGGAGTCCTTCAGAGATCCCCATCAGAAGAGTCCCACAATTTATGGGAACTGTCTGCCTCAGTACTCCTGCCAAGCTTACTCTTTGAGAGCAGCCGTGGGATGCATGGTCTCTGTGCTCGCATAGTGATGCATTCAGATGCCAGCAGCTGGAGCTATCAGTCAATTATGCTTTTGGTAGCAGGAGATCTGAGAGCCCTATTTCGTGGCCCTCCTCCTTCCTTCCTTTTTCTCCCTGTTTTCCTTCTTTTCTTTTTTCAGTTAAGATGTCTGGAGTGTTGTTTAGGCTCTAGTCTTGGTGCCAGGTACTGGTGACATAGAATGAATAAGACAGACATATTATCTACCCTTATGGAACTTCATTATTTATTATTCTTTATGAATTTTTTTTTTTTTTTTTTGGTAGGATTCTGTTGAATGAGCTCAACCGGAAGCACTTTCGAGTGGAGGCAGGGAGACTTATCATGCTCTATGTCCTCCCTTCCCACCTCCTTACTCCACAGAGCCAAGCCATTTGTGTGGTGTAGCATTAAGATGACCTTATTTCTTAAACCTGAAACCAGGCCACTCTAATTTGTAAATTTATTTACAGAAAAAGTCATAAGAATATGTGAAAGCTAAATCACATTTCGTTATGATTTTAATGCATCTCCTTTCAAGATAGAGGGCAAATTAATGAAACTTGGCCTTATCCCAGGAAATCCACGCTATGTGTTGAATATAGCAAGCAGACTGACATCAGGCTTGTTTGGGCGCAAAAACAGATTCATTCAAGTTATTCATAAGTTTGTCACAAGATTACATGTGCCTGGGAGTTTAGGAAAAGCTATTCAGCTGGTCTTGGGAAGAGCCAGAATCTGGGCCACACAGAGACTGAAAGTGGAATTGTAAGGTCATCTGGAATCCTGTGTGGTTCCAGGAATGTTGGCCTCAGGAGCTTATGGACCTTGACTCTGGTGTTCCACCGTTTTCATGACTCATCTCTTCTCCATGGCTTATTTTCCTCTTCCTACTGACTGATTTCCTCAACTTCTGTTGTTTATAGTTTCTTGACTTCCTAGTTTCTGACCCTCATAACTTCACCTCGGTCACAGTATGATCCCTTTGGTTTATTTGTGTCTTACAATCTTTTGTCTTTTGCCGCTAAATCCTTCACCTTCTTGGTATTTCTCCGTCCAAATTCTAAAGAGAAAAAAATATGGTTGGCCCTGGTCTTCTTTTTTGACAGTCCATAGTTATTGGTGCTGGATTGAGGGGCCTTTGTTCAAAAGTCCAACCGTGGTCTAGTCAACTGGGAAGGTTGGGTAGATTTCATATGATTCCACCTATGTTCCTAAGACATTCTCTCCTCCTGAGGCAATCAATGCACCGGGTTCCCTTGGGAGAGAACCATGACTTCATTGTTGAAGACATAACATTTAGAAAGTCTTATTCTCATTCTGCAGCACAATCATGGTAAATGAAATGTTGTCATCCACCTGCCAATATCCCAGTCTTTTTCATACAAACTAATCCATTGTCCCTATTTCCCAGAGTGATGGAGGAGAGTAGATGTGAGGTTTATTACATCCACACCATATGCCAAGAATTCTGCCAGATATTCTGCATCCATTATTTTATTTGGTGAGGACAAAACCTTGTGATGTAGGTATTGTCTGTTTTCTACAGAAGACAAAGCTGCGACACAGAGGGGTTAAGTTACTTGCCAGAGGTCAGGAACTAGCAAGTAGCTGGTTCAGTATTCAAACCTCTGTCTTTGACTCCATGTTTCTACCATTCCTTTCTCAACATCCTACTTCTCATGTCTTTCCTGAACTCCACTTATGCCTGGCTCAGACAGAGCTCAAAACACTCTCCTTTCTGCACTCCTTGGCATGATACACACATGTGTGTACCTCTCTTTGTCCTTCGCTTAGCTCTGGATACCAGGGACCATCTAGTTCATGAGGATGGTGATCATGTGCTGTCTTCTCCACTCTTCATGTTGTGTTGGCCCATGCCACATATCTACCTCTGGGGTGGTAAAAATAATTTTGGGTTAGAGGCTGTCAGAAGACCTCAGATCAAGTCTCATCTCTGCTCACAATGAGGTGGGTGACTTGAGGTCAGTTTCTTTAAGTGACAAATGAGAAGGATATGCAAGCTTCTTTCCGTCTTGAAAGGTCATGCCCCAAAGAAAACAGGGTTTTTTCAGCTTCTCTCCAATTCTGAAAACTAACTGGTGTTGGCTCAGGGTCCCAGACCTCTGAAGACCCAGTCCTTAGAGGTAGATCAAGACTCTTTCACAGTCTCCTGATGCTAGGAGCCATCATACACAGTGTTTGAGAAACTGGAGGATGCTGGGTTGCAGCTAAAAAGGGCTTGAAATTTTAGTAAATGCTACTTTCCATCTGATTTGGGACCTTTCATGTGGGAGGAATGTGAAATAAAACTGAGTGGGAGAAAATAATTCTCCATAACCTGGATTTATTTTCTCCAGCTGTTTCCCAGGACCATGGTTTTGATTCATCAGTGCCCCCACAGTTTCACACATACCATCCTGGCCTGCCTGGAGCCCCAGTCCAGGGAAGCAAAAGACTATCCAATAGGGCATCCATCACCAGCACGTGTGTCCATTAAACAGTGAGTGCCACCATATAGTTCTAGTTACTAGGCTTAAAATAGCAAAAAATATGTGGCCTTTTCTTGCCAGTTGCTGACAATCTGGAAGAAAAGCAGTCAATAAACAAGTAATAAGTATTAGATTCTAACTTAAGCAGTTTTTCCTTAGAAATTTCATGGGGGAGTAAAGCAGATGGGCTAGTTAGTATCTTTTTTTTTTTAACTGCTTCTTACTGTATACATTATAGAGGAGATCTCATTGTGAAGAATTCCTCCACATATGCCAGTGGGTTTATCACAGTCAAATTCAGTTATGGTGAGACCTAGTAAAACCAGTCCCATCTTAGAAGCTGATGCTGTCATGCAGTTGATAGCCTTTGGTAATCTCCCGAGAAGCAACAGGATATAGTTGGATTTGCTCGGTTCTGTAGTCAGTCAGGCCTGTGCTTAGATTCTCGTTCCTCTGCTTATTAGCTATGTTACCATGGGCAGGCTACTCAGTCTCTTCCGGCATGTACATATCACTTACCAAATAGTTAGACTTATTATGTGGGTTTACAGGAGGGAACAAGTCAAAATCTGTGGCACGTTGTAGGTGCTCATTAAAAATTTTCAATCCCTTCCCTAAGAATGAATAAGTAAGTGACAAGATATCGCCTTCGCCCCGCAAGGACGACAAGAACCCTGGTTCGGATGCATCTTCTTTCTCTTTATTTCCGCAAGTCTACACACTTATATACGCTTACATGACCAATCAGTGAGCAGGGTACAGGAGGGAGCGAATCAGGCTGTGCACCTAAACAAACAACTTCGCTAGCAACCAATGCTGTTTACTTCCTCTTTGGGCGTTCCGCTTAGTCTCACGAGGCAATCCTAACCTGGCAACTAGCCAGGTGCCATCTTTTAATGGCGGAGGTCGCCCTGGCCAGGGGCCTGCCTCCGACAACAAGATGGATCCTGAACCAAATAATGGAAGAAGGAATCCGTTAGACAGTTTTGAACTAAGCCTGTCACTCTATTCAGTTATTAGCTAATTTTCCCTCTTATTCCAGTTATTCATTAAATAATTAAGGTCTTACTATATGCAAGGCTACTAGGTGTGCTGGGTTAGGGGCGTACGATGGTAAGTGGGTGAACATAGCTATTGCTCCTATAGAACTGTTTGTAAATTTTTCTGTCTTTGTCTTCATTTCCTTCCTTTCTCCCGTCAGTCCTCACCTCCCTCCTTCCCTTTCATTCTTCCCTTCCCTCCGTACCTCCCTCCCTCCTTCCTTTCTTCTTACCTTCCTTCCTTCTTCCATCTTCCCTTCTTTCCTTTCTGTCTTCCTTCCTCTTCCCCCCTCCGCCCCCTCTCTGCTTCTTCTCCACTAGTGGGCTATTCGTGTGGGATCTTGCTTTATGGTAAGTAAGCATGATTAAGGCGATGTTTGAAATTGTAGGGGAAGTAGCAAACGCAGAGACACAGAAAATGATGTCAACATAATGGGAGGGGAGCTTTCTCTAGTCTTTTTTTCTTGTGGGAATGAAGAGCCATAATTAGGACACTATTGCTACAGAGAGTGACTCTTACAGGAAGAATCCAGAAGAATGTTTGGTGTATAGGGGCACCTGGGTGGCTCAGTGGGTTAAAGCCTCTGCTTTCAGCTCAGGTCATGATCCCAGAGTCCTGGGATCGAGCCCCGCATTGGGCTCTCTGCTCAGCGGGGGGCTTGCTTCTCTTCCTCTCTCTCTCTCTCTCTCTCTGTCTGCTTCTCTGCCTACTTGTGATCTCTGTCTGTCAAATAAATAAATAAATAAATAAATAAAATCTTTAAAAAAAAAAAGAATATTTGGTGTATAGAAGCATTAATTGTTACCGTGTGGGCCAACAGCCTGGCATGGAAACGATCGTGCTGTCTACAGAGCTCTGTACAGCAGTGGGCTGTGCCATCTTGAAAGCTGACCTGGGTGGTTTTCTGCAGGGATGCGGGCCAGTGACTGTTTACAAGTCTCTATATTCTATGCCTCTCTAAACAACTGGTAACTGAGGTGATGAAGGGGCAGGGGCTTTGCATTAAATAGAAGAGCAAATGTATATTTGTCGGCATTGCTCTCTTCTCCTTTGTGTTATCCTCTTTCCAAAAATAAAGTGCATTGTTCCCGGGGAGTGGCATTTCAAGTGGCAGCTGTCTGCCTGCCTGACTCCTTCCCACAGAGCAGAGCCTAAGGAAGTAACCAGGGTTAACTTGAGTTTGTTCTGTCCTCTACCAACAACGGGATTCAAGTTGCCAAAATAGCTGCGTTCCCAGGGTGTGTCTGGCCGAGCCCCAGATGCCCATGGCTCGCACATTTCCAAGTGACACGCAAGATTTGCGGGTACCTGTGTGCTTGGGGTCTGCATGTGCTGCTCATTGGAACACTTGCCCCAGGATAGTGGGTTTGTAAGGAAGAGCATAGCACACCTGCTGTCTTCCACTCTCTCAACAGTAAAATATGGGCTGAATATCACCTCACTGGATTTGGGTCAACAAGAATACCAATGAGGTTTGATTTTGGTTATGCACCTGTTAACCTGAGGGGCTGGCCAAATTGGGAAGAGGACGTGGGGCCTGATGCTCTGCGTGAAGGCTGACTTTAAGAAAAACTTAAGGGGCACCTGGGTGGCTCAGTGGGTTAAGCCTCTGCCTTCGGCTCAGGTCATGATCTCAGAGTCCTGGGATCGAGCCCTGCATTGGGCTCTCTGCTCAGCAGGGAGCCTGCTTCCTCCTCTCTCTCTGCCTGCCTCTCTGCCTGCTTGTGATCTCTCTCTGTCAAATAAATAAATAAAATATTAAAAAAAAAAAGAAAAACTTAAGAGGGCAACTCAGGGTCACTGATGTACGGTTGTTTGCCTGTAATATTTTATTCAGGAAAATCTGTGGGCACAATTCAGGTGCATCATTAAGGCTTTTTATTTTTTTTAAGATTTTATTTATTTGTCAGAGAGAGAGAGCGAGCACAGGCAGAGACAGAGGGAGAGAAGCAGGCTCCCCGCTGAGCAAGGAGCCCGATGCGGGACTCGATCCCAGGACGCTGGGATCATGACCTGAGCCCAAGGCAGCTGCTTAACCAACTGAGCCACCCAGGCGTCCCAAGGCTTCTGATTTAAATTGCCACGACCTAATTCAACAAACACAGACTAAACCTTTTGGTGTAGTTAGTACACTGAGATATCTATGTAAAATGATGTATCCTCTCTTCAAATGCTGTTGCAGCGTTTTTTGTCAGCAGGGATATGCTGAAGGGATAGTATGTGTGTGAACCCAGGAGCATTGGTCTTCGGTAGTGGGAGAAAAGTTCCCAGGAGGTGGCATTCCAGCTTGGAGAAGCCATTCCCAGCCACACTGTGCAGCAGGTACTAACTAAGTGTGCTAGGGGTTTGTGGCAGAACATCCATCTATCTATCCAGCCATCCATCCATCCAGCCAGCCATCTGTCCCATTTCAAAAATGGGCTAAATGCAAAAAATAAAAACAAGTTTAAAAATTGACTAAATACTAGATGTTGGGGTAAACGGAAATATGATATGGCTGTACCATAAAAAAAAGCATTTACTGGGTTGAATGGTAACCTCCTCCCAAAAGATAAAGACGTCTCCTCAACCCCAGAACTTACGAATATGACCTCATTTTGGAGAAGGGATCTTTGCATAGGTAATCGGGTTGAGGATCTTAAGATGAGATCATTCAAGATTCTCTGAGTGGGCCCTAAATCCAATGACAAGTGTCCCTAGAAGAGATGCACAGATAGACGAGGGAAAGGACACATGAAGATGGAGACGGGGAACGGAGCTATGCAGCCACGGCCCCATAAGCTGCAAGAGACGAAAAAGAATTCTCTTTTAGCGCCTTTGGAGGGAGGGTGACCCTGCTCACCCCCTTGCTTTTAGACTTCAGGCCTCCAGAACCATCAAGGAGAAAATTTCTGTTGTTTTAAGCCATCAAGTTGTGGTAAAATTTGTAACGTCAGCCCTAGGAAATGGATACAGGGCACACGCTAGTAATTTTATTCTGGAATAAAATCCATTGTTGGAAACGAGTTTATTCTGAGCTTTTGGAGGCCTTTCATTCATTCTTTTGTTTGCTGCTCAACAAACACACAAGTCAGGGTCCCCGTGTGCCGGGCTCTGTTCTTGGTGCTGAGTAAAGAAGAGGAAGTAAGACTCATTTCAGCTCAGTCGGTACAGGCAGCTCGTGGACGGCAGGCAATGCAGGAACTCCCGAGGGAGTGAGAAGGTCCTTCAGGTGTGCACCCTGGGAGCACAAAGCTGGGCGGGCAGTCTGTTTGAGTGGCAACAGAGTGGTTTTCGAAAACACGGCCGTGTGCCCTAAGGCAGGATGTGCTCAAAACTGGGGAAAATCTGCTTCCACGGAGAGCACTTCTGGCAGTGAGCTACAGCTTCTCTACACAAACCTTAGGCTCACTTAAAAAAAAAGAAAGGCTGTGGCTCATAATTTATGGAGGCCCATTGGGAAGAAAACAAAAGGGTCCTTTCTAGAGTAGGCGGGCGTGTGCGTGGTTTCTGTGCAGAGTTTACTCTGATGCTGCCCTCTGAATCCTTTGGAGCTGGAGCTGGTGAGTGTTGGGAGTGGGTGGGTGGGGAGAGCAGGGTAGACCGGAGGGAGGGGGAATGTTGCCAGAGAAAGGACATCCCCACCAGGGACCGGGTCTGAGCTAGGTGCGGTGGGAAATTTCCCAAAGGCAGTTTGTCTCTTAGACGTGTTCAAATACGGTTGTTCATGTCTTCATTTATGGGATGCTGATTTACTCTTGTGAGATGGGCAAGATGATTCTGTGCTGGCGGTCAAGGTGGAATGGTGTATGAAGGCAGTGAGACGCTCAGGAGCTGAGCAGTCATATAGGGGACAATGACACAGACCTTGACGGGTTGAGGCCAGTGGTGTTCAGGCCCCAGTGTGAACTGTGTAGACGGACATGGTAATGCTATCAGTGGTTAGAAAAAGGGGTCAGTGAGGGTATGCGCAGGGAAGTCTCTGGAGAATAAGTGACTCCAGGTGCGTATTGAAAGGTGGATAGGATTTAGCCAGCTGAGAGCAAACAGAGGCTGCGCAGGTCTCCCTCTGTCCCTCGCTCCCCTTCTTAAGCCCGGAGTTGGAAGAGGATAGCATGCTCAAATGTCTACCATCAAGAAGTACTGTCCACTGGCAAAGAGGGCAAACTTGCGTTAGCTGGGATATTGACTTCTGGTAAATAAACAAACAAAATTTTGGACACATAAAAGAATATACATTTTTAATGTAGAAAATATAATTTGTAGCCAGATTATAGAAGACTTGAATATCCGTTAAAGTGTTTGTATCTGATCCTAAAGGCAGCAGGGAGTTATTGCTGGGTTTTTTTTTTTCCCCTTTTCAAGATTTATAACCTATTTTCCATCTTAAAAGTAATAACTCATTACAGGAAGTAGAAAGACTTTGAAAAGAAGAAGAAGAAATTACCTGTTATCTCCCCTTAAAGAACTGATTACTGTCAGTATTTCTTTCTACGTGTATTTTTTACAATTGTTGTGGAAGAAAAAAACACAAAAATATCATTTTATATCCTTCTTTTTAATCTTGCCATTATAACACAGCATTTCCTGATGTCATTTCAGTCCTTCAGGAATATAATTTTTAATGCTCACATCTAGGAGAGATACATTAATTTACTTAATCTTTCCCCTATGGTTGAATATTTGATTTACTATCATTTTTCATTATTATAAATCATGCTGGGATGAGCTTCTTTATGTAATAATCCTCTTCCATATTTATGATTATTTCCTTTGGCTGGATCCCTAGACAGGGAATCACTGAATCAAAGGGCATGAACATCTTTAAGCTTCTTTGAACATTTTGCCAAATTGCTTCCTTGGGGGTTGTTGAGCTTTGGAAGTACATGATGAAAGATGAGTCTCATAGCCGAGGACAGGCAGGGCCAGGCCAGGGAGAAAGAGCATTCCAAACATTCTAGCAGGAAGAGACATTCCAGAGTCACCGAAGCTGCAGCCTTGGTGATATGCTGTCCTGATATGAAAGCATTGCTGGTGGCCCTGCCATTTTTAGAAAGCCACTTTTGAATTCTTCCCTATAAGGCTAACAGTGCTCTAGACAGGCTGGCGTTTTTTTCTGTTCCTTGAGCACACCAAGCTCACTTCCACCACAGGGCCTTTGCATTTGCTATGTTCCTCTGCTGGGAATGTTTTCGCTCAGAATTGTCACGACTGGTGCCTTCTTATTCATCTCAGTTCAAATATCAAATGCTCAGAGAGATCATCTCTCATGACCTGCTCTATAAAGAAGTCAAACAGCAACTATTTTCAGCCACTTTAGTCAAGTTGATTTTGTTCATAGCACTCAATATTTCTGCCCATAGTCAATGTTCAACAGTTATTTGTAGATGATTGAATGAAGTAATTCACTAATTCATTTCATTGGTTAGTATTTTCTGAGGGCCACTTTAAAATATTCCCATTGTTCTTAAGATTTTTTTTTTAAAGATTTTATTTATTTATTTGACAGAGAGAGATCACAAGTAGGCAGAGAGGCAGGCAGAGAGAGAGAGAGAGGAGGAAGCAGGCTCCCTGCTGAGCAGAGAGCCCGATGCAGGACTCGATCCCAGGACCCTGAGATCATGACCTGAGCCGAAGGCAGTGGCTTAACCCACTGAGCCACCCAGGCACCCTGTTCTTAAGATTTTTAAAGAACAAAATATTTAACATAACTTATGAAGAGTTTCCAGAACTGGTAACTACCCAGTCTCTCCTGTCTTGTCTTGATTCACATTGTGCCTTAGTCTCTGCCCTTTAGCCATAACTCACTTTCTTTAGGTACTTAAATGTGCGATACTTCTTCTTCTTTTTTTTCTTCAAAAGACCCTATTCATTTGACAGACAAATGGGCAGAGAGAGAGAGAGAGTGGAGGAAGCAGGCTCTCCGCTGAGCTGAGAGCCAGATGCAGGGCTCGATCCCAGGGTCCCATGATCATGACCTGAGCCAAAGGCAGAGGCCCTAACCCACTGAGCCACCCAGGTGCCCCAAATGTTTCATACTTCTTCCTGCCACAGGGTATTTACACATACTGTTTCCTCTGCTCCAGACAGATGTATTTTCTTTACCTTATCAACTTCTACTCATCTATCAGATCTTAGATCAATGGCAATTCCTTGGAAAGCTTTCCCGACCCCTTGCACTATGTCAGGTTCTTCTAGTACATACTGTTTGTGGGAGCAAAGATGGTGCCCTATGAACTACACCTGCTAGCATCTGCACTTTTTTCTTTTTTAGTTTTCTCCCTTTGAATCTACTCTGGCCCTGGGACTCACTTTTTGGTAAATGGAATGTGGCAACGTAACACAGTACAGTTTCTGAGACTAGATCATAAGAAATTTGCATCTTCTACCTGGGCCTCTTGGAACACTTGCTTTGGGGATACTACTCTTAGTATCGAGCCACCATGCTGTGTGATGCTCAGGCTACATGGAGAGGCAGTGGGTAGGTGTTCTTATCCTAAGGCCCAACTGACAGTCAACATCAACTGACAATCATGCAGATGAGGTACCTTGGATGCCTAGTCCACTTGAGCCTTCACATGACTCCACCTCGATATGATATGATGGCACTCAAGCCAGAGCCACCTCACTGAGTCCAGTCAGTCCATAGAACCATGAGACACAAAAATAAATGTTTGTGTTATGCTGCCAAGCTTTGGAGTTGTTTGTTATACAGAAATAGGCAACTGAAATACACTATAGCATCATGTTCCTTTTGGCATATCATTCCCCTCCTTCACTGGATTCATCATCGCTGTAATTGTGCTCCTTGCCTGATTTTTTAATTAATGATTCTCTTCCTCAGTAGTCTATAAGTTTTATGATGGCAAAGACCATCTTGGCCATGTCTTTTTTTATATATTTGTTTTCTCTGTTTGGCTCACCATTTGGAGTGGACCATCGGTACTTCATGGCCTCCAAAACATGTTTGGGGAACGGCCATGGTATGAGTTTCAGGGAAGGCAGGGTTTTGCCTCCCGGCAAGAGAGCTGGAAAGTCAAATACTCCCTGTCTGTTTCTGAGACAGCTGGGGCACAGGATGTGCCCTCAGTCCAACCAACTGGATGCTCCTGCCTGGGTCTCTGAACCTGCAGCTAGTAATGCAGAGAAGTAGGGAGGGCTTGGGATTCATCTTCCTGGCTCTGTTCGGAGCCTTTCATGTCCAGTAGTGGCAGCCTGGATGCCCTAACCAGCTCTTCTCAAGTATAACTAAGTCTGTGCTTTGGCTGCCCTGCTTCCCGTGGTTCCTGCCCATCCATTTTACAGGTTAGTTCCCCAGACTTGCTGGTGATTCTCTGAGCTATTTGGTATCCCTCCAGGAATTTCATTTTGGTGGACATTAGCTAGAAGTGCTTTTTGTTGGGTATTACCAAAGATGACCAGTTACATACTACCCAGAATGGTAAGGAAGGCCCACATGATATTTAGTAAGTGTTGGTAAAGCAATGAATGAGTATATGCCAAGGACTCAGGAGGACATCAGGGATTCCTGGATAAATAGATTGTTAATTCAGGGGAGCTTATATTTTACTAAGTTACACATAAGCACATACAGTAATTATAGGTAAATGCTGCAAGGATGATAGGCACAAAATTATGGGAACTAACTACATTTAGAAGGAGGAGGAGATGGGCATCCCCTTGATTTATGTCAGTGACTGTAATTAGATAAACAGGAAATGTTTATTTATTAATGGAATGGATGAATAAATCAACGTAACATTGAGGCAACATATACGAAAAAGCTCATCAATTGTACAGTGCTACATAAATGGAAAATATTATTCTTAGACAAACACTTGATTTCTTTACCAGTTAGGACTATTTATGTTGCAAACGTCAGAAAACCCAACTCACACTGGGTTATATAAAAAGACAACTGACTGGCTTATATAACGGAGAAGGCCAGGGAGTATAATCACTTCAGGGGTTCCAGTGTTATGATCAAGACCTTCTCTTTGATCTCATCTGCATTGGCTTCATTTGGCTTCTGTCTACATGGTGGTTCCCAGACATTCAAAGCTTCCCTGCCTCGGGTTCATGTTCAGAAAAAACAAACATGAAACTCTTTCTGATTTTTGAAGCATCACTCCTTGGGTTTGCACTGATGTGACAGGCTTGGCCTCACACAGCCGAAATGTTCCTCTCTGAATCAATCACTGATGGAAGGAGATCTATATGATGCTTTGACCGACCAGGCCTACTTCATGGTCCTGTCCATGGAATTGGGGTGGTGGTGGGCCATGACACTGGATGCCAAATGCTTGGATTTGTGAATCTTGCTTCTGCTGCTTGAGAGAAAAGTATATATTTATCTCTATGTTGGATGACATGTCTCTGAAATGGGGATAATAATAGCTCTTCCATCATAGAGTTTGAATAAGTATTGAAAGAGTTAATGTATGCAAAATGCTTAGACCAGTGTCTTGCTCACGGTGAGGGCTTAATGCATATTCATTGTCATTCTTCACTGCTATTGCATGGACCAAGAACAGGGAAGTGATGGGTCCCAAAGGAAACTCACAGAACTGTTACCAGAAGAGGGTATGAATGAATGCTTGAAAGGTAAAAGCAACAAACGTTCACTATACTTCATTCCCAAGCTCTAACCAACAAACCACTGGAGGTCAGCAGCCAATAAACTCTTGGATGAAGCCAGCTGGGATTCACAGCTTCTTGTGGGTGGGGTCAGTCTTGTCCTCCTAGAAGTTCCAGAGCATAATCATGACCACCCGATTAACTACCCAGGAGGGTTGAATGTCTCCTTGGCCATTATTGGTCCCTGTTTTTCCAGGCTTCTTCACCTTTGGGGCGGTCTTAGAAAATCCATGCCTTGGCCAGCCCAAGTGCATTCTAAAACATTTCAAAATGTTGGAAGAGGAAGTCTGTTTGCTTAATGTGTAATTTAGCTGAAAGAACTGGAACAACTTGCATTTTGATATGTTCCTCATTTTGCAAATGAATGTTATTTTCGTAATGGATGATAATGGCTCCTTCAGAGCTTTTCTGATCTGTCATATTAATGTGGATTGTAGTGCTTTAATAAGAGTTGACTTTTGACTCCTTAGGCATGCATCATGGTTGTGAGGCTATGCAAACACTAAATCACCAGCCATTACTCTTCTTGTGAATTGCTATTTCATTCTTGTATCACTACTTCCATGGGATGAGCAAGAACATGAATGATACATCAACAAGCCCAAAGCTATGTCACTGGCTTGAAGTGACAAAGGACTGTTTTTTGTTTTTAAAGACTTTATTTATTTATTTGACAGACAGATATCACAAGTAGGCAGAGAGGCAGGCAGAGAGAGAGGAGGAAGCAGGCTCCCTGCCATGCAGAGAGCCCGATGTGGGACTTGATCCCAGGACACTGAGATCACAACCTGAGCCAAGGCAGAGGCTTAACCCACTGAACTACCCAGGCGCCCCAAAGGACTGGTTTTTAAGTCCTTACAAAATTCCAGTCAAGGAAGCAGAGCGTCCATATTGTCTAATTTTTTCTAATTCCTCATTCTTCAAGTCTCTCTAGAAACATACTGGAGAGGTGATCCTGATGTTCAATCTTACCCAGTTCAATTCGTTTCAAGATGAGGGTGTTCACATCATAAAATAATGGTGCAAGAGGAATTCCTGGAGAGCACTTCAGGCAGAGAGGTAGTCTTGAGCTAGGTTCTTAGAAAGAAAATGTAAATTCTTCAAAAATTTTCTTATGGGAGTGCTGGGAAATCTACAGACCCCTCTATGCTGAGTCTACCACCACCACTTGGGGACACCTGGGGGGTGGCTGTGACAGTCCATAGCCACAAAGCTCCTGTGACACACCCTTGTTTCAGCCCAAACACAACAAGATCCATGGCTTCCTTTGATTTCTTTGTACAATATTCCATTAGTTCTAGGCTCACTTCTGGAAGATCCCATCAGCTCCCCTGTCTCCCCAGTACCCAGATCTCCCTCCTCTTACTCTCCAATGGCTCATGTTTCCCCAGGTCCCATTCTACCAGACCCATATCATCTCCTACCTATCATATTGCCTCCTGCCCCAGCCTTATCCTCCCATAGGGCAACCATTTACTTTTACATATATGAAGGCAGACCCAATACCAGATGTTACACGGCTCATGTCAAGCTCTACATCAGTTCTTGGTTTTTAATATGCAGTCGCACAATTCTCTTCTCATCAGTTGTGTTAGTGAACAGTCCTCAGTTGCTGCCCAGTAGACAGAACATGGTCAGTGCACTCTAAGAAACTTGGGTTCCCACCTCAGCTGGACAATCTCTGTAGCTGTGCAGTTGAGGCAGATTACTTTACCTCTCTGAGCCTCAGTGTCCTCATCTGTAAAATGGACACAATCATATACATGCCACAGGGTTTTTTAGGAAAGACTAAATTGGGACACCACAGACTCTCCATGAAGAGTTGCCCTCATTAGTTTAGAAAATCATTCAGGCAGACAGGAGGTGGATTCGTCTTGCCTGCAGAGGACACTGGTGCCTGTTCTTCTCCCCCTTCTCTAAGCTCCCTTGGTCTCTCCTCCCATCTCCTCTTTTCCTTACTTCCTCCTCAGCCCCCTTTTCAGTCCCACCCACAACTCTGAGAGGAGGCCAGAGGAGAGACTTGTTTATTTTGAGACGAAATTCAACATTGACCTTCAGAAAAAACAACCCCCGCAATATGCTCTATTACCACATAAGCGCCACATTTAAACAAAGCCTTTCGTCCTGAACCGAAAATTACCGTCCTGCTGGGAGGCATAAACCAGAGGGGCTGCCTGTGTGAACGAGGGACGCGCGGCAGCTGGCAGGGCCATGTCTGTGGGAAGAAGCCGGGGCTCCTTGCTTTATGCACTGATTGGCTTAGAAACTTGCACTCCACGTTTCCTTCCACAGACAGGGAAAACAATCGCAATCTGTTAACATGGTGGGAGGCAGCAAAGGGACGACTACTAGATTGAAATCCGTAAGAGCCCTATTCAGCCACCGGCCGGAGAATGCCGTTGGGGCTTCAGAGGACAGAGTCTGAAAACGGTAGCGTGTGGAGCAGACTGCAAAAAAAAAACTTCCCACACCAAAAATAATGACAGCAAACCAACAACAGTGGAGCTGAGGAATTTCCCTTTGGGTAATAATATTGATATGGATCAAGGCAGACATTTACTGAGCACTTATTAGGTACTGGGCACAGAGCTAAGTGGGAGTTCTTGTATATGTATCCATTCAGTCTTCACAACCAGCCCTCCTCTCTTCCTCCCTCCATCCCTCCTTTCTTTCTCTCTTTCTGTCTCTCATTCTCTGTCATTCTCTCTCTCTCTCCTTCCTTCCTTTCCTTTCCTTTTCCTACCTTTCCCTTCCCGCTCTCTCTCTTTTCCTTTCTCTCTTTCTTCTCTCCCTCTCTTTCTTTTTCCCCCTTTCCTTCTTTCTTTCGTATTAGTTTCAGATGTAACACACAGTGGTTGGGCAATTCTGTACATGTCCGCCATGACAAGTGTAGTCACCACACAACGTTGATTACAGCACCATTGACTCTACGTCCTAGGCTATACGTTTCATCCCTGTGACTTACACGTTTTACAACTGGAAGTTTGGACCTCTTAATCCCTTCCCCCCTCCCCTTTTTTTAAGAGCAGTTGTAAGTTCACACCTCCCTTGCCCCCACACATACATAGCTTCCCTATTATCAGTACCCCCAGGAAGTATTTTTAATCCTCATTTTCACAGATGAGGAAACTAAGGCACAGAGAAGTTCAGTAACTTACCTAAAGTCACGTAATTGGTGGCCTGAACCCCAACGTTCTGGTTCCCAGATCTGCACTCTTAATCCCCACCTTGTACTGCCTCACTTTGTGTAAGATGCACTTAGCTGATGGTGCTAAGCTAGGCGACGTGGAACCACGGGGGTCTCCCCAATGGACATGTCGCGGTGTTGCCTGGCTGTTTGGGTGCTGCCTGATCATTCCCTGACAGACTGTAGATCCTTGAGGATCTTCTCACTTCAGTGTCCCTCACAGGCCTGCATATTGTGCCTGGCACATAGGACGGGCTCAGTAAATGCTTGTGGGACTGAGAACGTGTAGGTGCTACATTGGCTGATTCTGACCATGAAGGTGAAGCAGACATCCAGAGAAGATGGAGCACTGCGAGGGAGACAGAGGCCACAGAAGGTCTGTGGAAGAGAAGGGAAGTGAGGTAAGCCTTGGAAATTTCAGTAGAGAGAGGGCTGAAGAAAGGACACTCAGGAAAACCACACAGGCAAAGTGCAGACATGGGAAGGAGAATAGTGTGGCAGTGCTCATAGGGAGATCTGGACAACCAGAGAGAGCACAGAGGTGCTGGAGTTGGAGGGGAGCATGAGCAAGGCAGGGCTTTCAGGAGCCCAGGAGGCCAGTATGGGCCAGTGGTTAAGTGCTTGGAGTCTTGGGGTCAAAACCCAATTCAGGCTATCTCCCAGGTGTGGGACCTTGTGCCAGTCACCAGGTAGAGAGGTACCTCTCTGGGTGCTGCAAGGATGAAATGAGATCATGTGTGCATAGGACCCAACACTGTCTTATAGTCAGTGGTGTTAACTGCCATCATTTATTCAAAACCTCAAAGCAGAGGATGGACTGGAGCAGAGACAGACGGAGCAAGAGACAAGTTGGAAGGCCATGCCAATCACTACAGCAACAATAATAAATTCTGATATTTATGGAGTTTCACGCTCAGGCTCCTCATCACATAACCACCCCGGGAGGTGAGTGACTGTCCTGAGATTGCCCTCTGGCTTCCAGGCCAGTGGACCCTTCCCCATCACATCGTGCTGATGAGGTTTAGGATGTGAACAAGTTGGGATTTTACTAGTGGAAACATCCCTGGGATATACATTGGGGTGTCAGATAGGTGTCCTACCTTTCTAGAGGCCTCTTTCAATTCCTGTCTTTTGAGAAGCACATAAGCCTACCCACCTCCACCCCCTAGGAGATATTGCCAAGGCCCCTCGCCCTTTCCCTACTCAGAATGACCATCTTCTGTTTAATTCTCATGAGCTGAGAAGCATTGAGTCACACTTAACTTTCTGTAAGTTTCTTTTATATTTTGTTTTCCTTTCCAAATAAGTTTTTAATTTCTTAATTTCTAGGACTAAAAGGGAAGCTCCACGAGCTCAGGGCCTTTGTCTTTTTCACCATTATATCCTCTTCACCTAGAATAATCCCTGGCACGTAGTAGGGGCTCAAGAAACATTTGTTGAGTGAATGAATATACTTCTCCAGACTACCCACATGTCCCTGGGGATTCTGGTTTTCTGGCACCGACCCAGAAAATGGTAGCAAGTATTATTATTACCACCATAAACTTGCTCATTTCCCTGTAGCCCCCATTCAGCAACTAGACTGTGCATTTTTTACGCTCAGTGTCCTGGGTCTTTAGGATCTTTATTTCTTCTGACTTTTGTAAGTGGCATTGCATGGAGTAGGTGCTCGGTCAATGCCAAGAACTGACTTGTTGGTGTGGTTTTTGCCTTTCTGCATGCGTGTGCGCACGCGTGTGGATGTGTGTGTGCAGGTGGACATGGGTGTGGTTTCCACACCAGCCTGCCTTCCGTGGAGCTGGAGGATGTTTGCTGAAGTTAGTCAGAATGGCTGGGACTCAGGACTCTTGAGTTCTCTTCCTATGATTCATGGGCATTCTGGGGAAGTCTATAAAGCCCGTAAACTGTGGTGAAAGCTGGTATTTTAAAAAAAGAGGATGACTTCGTTCTTCATTCCCTTTTGTACATTTTTCCACTAGCACACAGGCTCCTCCAGGAAATTTTGGATCTTGAACCATCTTTACAACAAGTCATTTTATTATTATTTGTTCTCACATTTTTTTAAAAAAATAAGTTGTCTACTTAACTAGGTATTTGTTCATAGTATTTCACCGATTCCTTGAATCATTCGTTGTTTTGACTCTCACATACTCTGCCCTACTGTGTGCCAGGCACTGACCAGCACTGCAGACACAAGACACATTTTTGCCCCTGAGTTGCTCTTGGGTTGGGGGTCCAGGAGCAGAGACCTAGTAGAGAGGTATGGGAGGGTGGGGGAGGAGGAAGCTCAGGGGTTCAGGGAAGGTTTCCAGAGGTGGAGCACTCTCTGAATGAGAGCTTACAAGGTGCCAGGAATCATGCTAAGCACGTTGCAGACATTATCTCATTCATTCCTCACTGATTTATGAAGTAAGTGCTATAATCCCTGTTTTTGTGTGACCTTGGATGAATTAACTTCACTTCTCTAAGACTCAATTTCCTCATCTGTAAAATGGGATTTGTCAAACCTTGGGGACTTGTGGGGGGATTATATGCCTAAAAACATGCAACGCACTAAGAAACATGCTAAGTTGGGGTTAGTTGGTGGCCTCATAAATGTGACCTACATTTATGAGGTCACCACAAGATGATGAAACCTGGAGAGGGTGAATGAATTGCCCAGGTTCCCGGAGAGTGTCAGAAGTAGGATTTGGATCCTGTGCTCATGAGCACGGGCCATACCACCTTGATATCTGCTTGGGAATTGGAATGGGATTGGGGAGTTTTTCCTAGATGGAAAGGTGTGTTATTTGAAAGATTTTCAGCAGAGGGTGGCCACTTCATACTTCCTACTTTGTGACCCCATTACTTACCTGGTCAACTTCTAAAATGGACATGGCCCCACCACCTTCCTTGGTTTCCAAACATGGTAGCTCTTGTTCTAAAGTCTCCCCTTTCTTATGAATTATCGGGTGATTCTCTAGAATGCAAACCAGGAAACCAGCAGAGGATCAAGGATTCTCACTATGGAGCTCCTGGCTGGAAAACAACAAAAAGAAGTCATTTTTATAGGAGGAGTCAAGGAGCAAAAGAAAAGAGAAGAGGAGAAAAGAAAAGAAAAATCCATTTTTGGCTCTGGCCCTGCTGACTGAAATAATTTTTATCTTCTGTACAGAGTTGCCACCCAGCTCTCCTTGGAGGCACCTCCCGGGGCAGTTGTAAGGAGCCCTGATAAAGATTTATGTGGTTTGTTTGCCTTCCCCAAGCCTTTGAAGACCAACAGAGGAGGTAATGTTTATGGTTGGTTGGTTAACAGTACAGCTCTCTGGGGTCTCCTTCTGCGACCCCTGGGCTGATTCTCAAGGCAGGAGGCACAGGCCATGGCTGCCCCATCTGGGGAACTGGCTGTCTAAAGGCCAGGGATGGAGAGGATTTCAGACCCAGTAGTTCTGGAGACTTCGCTTACCACAACAGCGTCATCACAGCAGTACGCCCCCACCATCTTCGGAATAGAACCAATTCATCCCACAGGGGACTGAACTCTAGAAGATGAGCATTAGGAGGCAAAAAGAGGTTGGGGGTGAGGCTTGTAAGGTTGGGTTGAGCAAGACATGAATAGATTTAGCTCTGAAATTGCTCATTCCAGTCAGGTGAAGGCTGACTTGTCCAGGGTTCTTTGGTGTGAGGGACATTGTAGGAGAACAATGTATATATTTAAAACGTAAATGAATCTCTGTTTTATTTTTTTAACTCTAATATTTTCCTGGCACTGCTGGTTAGAATTACTTGTCTGGGTGTCCTGAACTCCATTTCTGAGCCCCAGCTGAAAACTGTGGACAGCTGGCGGGAAGTAGACACCTTGGAGCTCTGAAATATTTGGTATGCCTTTCCGACCTTATTAAAAAACAAATCCGTTTGGTTTTTTTCACATGTTCCTCCACATCCTAGAATAGCTACTAAAAGAACATTGGAAAAACATGTCTTTTGGGGTTAGGTTGGTCAACAGTTGTGGGGAGGAGAGGGCTTCAGTTCTCTGCCTCCTATAGGAGACTCTGTGGACTTAACAGCCCCAAGTCTGCCATTTCTGTTTAGGAACCTGGGACTAACAGGAGGCCTCATTAGGTTCTTCTTCTGAGTAATGGTGGCATTCATTTGAGACGTGAAGCTCAGAAATATTTATCCATATGTTAATTCATCCATTCATTTTTCAGTCAACAAACTGGCCATGAGGTCCTCAGTAAATGTCCAATCTCTTAAGACCTCAGCTGACCCATGACATCGTATGAAGGGGGGGGGTCACCCCTCACTTTTTATGGCCAAGGAAACTGAGGCACTGTGAGATTGAATAATCAGACCACACAGTGTTTCTGACTCTTCTCTTTCTCCAGGTTGCTTTCCCCAGAATCTAAAGTATGAGAATTGTAAACCTGGAAACCAGAAAGACCTGATTCCAGTTACGCATCTCCTGCTTACCTCAGGTGAGGCCTTGGGCAAGTTCACGCCTCAGTTTTTGTTCCTCTGTGGAGCACTGAGCCAAGCAACAATAGCAACATCGCCAGGGGTGTCAGGAGAGTGACACCAGACAAGCTGTTCAGAGCCCTGTACGGATAGGTTCTCCTCGGGAAGACGAATATTGGCATTATTAGGCCAAAGCTGCAAGCCTTTGCTTTGATCCTGGAGCCTGAAAGGAGTGCTTCACGTTCACAGAGGGCTTAGCCCGCCTTTCAAAGGTGTAGCTCCCGCCTGTGCTGCTGTTCTGGGCAGAGGTGGTCCTGAGAGCGGTCAGCTTTGGTTTCTCCACCAGGAGGTAGAAATATTTAACATAACAAGGTGACCTCATCAGGGGCATACCAGATGCTATCATCCATAAACAGCCGTTTATTCAAGCTGAGCAGGCCCCCCATGCCCCAGGTACGCCGGGGGAAAGAGAGATTGAATTGTTCAGGTCTGCAGGAGTGGAGGGCGAACAGAAAGGCAACACAACCCTTACTCATAACTTCCAATTGCTGCTATTTTTTTTTTAATTTTTTTTTTCTGAAGCAGGCTAAACAGGTTTTCCATGGAAAGGTGTGGAACAGACCCAAAGTAGGACAATGACAAAATTTCCTTTTTCGTAGAACCATCTTCCTCCTGCTAGTCCCCAAACTCTCTCCGCATCTCAACCCTCCCCGCCCCGCAACCGCACAGTTCAGCACCCAGCTTCCCGTTCCTGAAAAAACTGTGTAAGGCACAAATTGGGCTGACTCAACTGCATAAAGGCACTCTCTTCCCAAATGAGCAAAAATATTCCCACTTAAAAATGTATATAAAATGTTTATGAAATGAGGGAGGAGATTCAGAAGTTATTGTAGGAGCTGGCAAAAGGCAGTGCCAAATGTGCGTTAAGAGCACCTCTGATGGTTTTCTCTGCAATTGCCATTTAAGAAAATATGTAGACATGTTCTTGCTCCCTCCCGGGGAAGGCCCCCTCCTCCCTGCCCCCAGACCCAGCTGCAAGCGCACACAAGAACCCACCTATATATGCACTGCACACTCTGACTGTGGACTCCAGCAAAACACGGAGCTGTTCTTTACAGGCCAGGGAGCTTGTTGTTTTAGTCTGTTGTTTTCATTTTGGTGCACCTGCACCCCTAGCCCAAGCCCCCCACCACACTGCCCCTGCCTTGGCCAACAACACCGGGATGTGTGTTTCTGAATAAGCCACGCATTATTCGATTTGGTTTCCTCAGGAATTTGGTAGGAAAACTCTGGGTCCCAGTGAATTGGGCTTAATTGGATCCTTCAGGACCTGAGCATGTTTCACCTGCCTTGTGTTTGTTCTCTGGGACTCCCTAGTCCCCATCGGTTCTGTTCTCTCCTCCTTCTCCGCCTCGCCCCCAAGCTGCATGCACAATGCGACTGAGGTCTCTACCCCTGGTGGGAACTGGGCAGGGAGCTGGGTATGTGGGTGGTAAGGACAGCCTGGGCTGCCCGACATTCTGGTGGCTAGAGGGTGGGCGAAGAGGGTGGGCTCCAGGCTCCAGGCTGATGAAGATCTAGTCCCTGCATTTGACGTCCAGCCGCTATGGAATTCTATTTGCAAATGCTAAGTGACCTAGTCAATATGGTACAAATTATCAGTAGCAGCAGGGGGAATGTTGGCTGCTGCCACTGGGCTTTGAAGAGATTACTGTGCTTTTGGTGCAATCCAGGGCTGCTGATGTCTTAAATCCAATTTCCATTTGGTGGGTCTCTAAATCACGGCAGAGATGGCCTTGTAAAAGCACAGCGATGGTTCCTTCCTGGTGGGGACAAGCCAGTTGAGACCCAAATAACACCCAGAGGAAAATCATCCCGAGTCACCAGGACATAGTATGAAGGTGATAGCCAGAGAGGGGAGTAAAGGTCAGGAAATCAACAGCAGCTGGCTGGAATATGAGGAATAAAGATGAGAAAGGAAGAATTTGTAACCATCACCTTTACACTATCCCTGAGAGGCGGTAGTCCGTCAGGTTCAACAGGAAACTCACTGCTTCAGCTCCAGGTGGCACATTCATTCCCTCTTAGACAAAGGTGATAATTTGAATTTTTTTTCTGTTAAGATCAAGTGTTAAGTTGATCTCCTTGCCAGATCGATCTTTTGCTCGTTCTATTGGTTATCTATTGCTGCATAACAAATGACTCCCCAGTGTAGCAGCTTAAAGACAGCAGACATTTATTTTCTTACAGAGTTTTTGAGGGTCATGAATTTGGGAGTGGCTTAGCTGGGTGTTTCTGGCTCAGAGTATTTCATGACGTTGAAGTCAAGCCAGCACGCAGGGCTGCAGTCCTCTGGGTTGGATGGTCGGCTTGCAAGATGGTTCGATCCCATGGCTATCAGCAGAAGGAATCCTTACTGGCTGTTGCCAGGTAGACCTCTCTGTAGGGCTGCTTGCATGTCCTCAGGGCATGGCAGCTGGCTTCCCCCATAGTGAGTGATTGAGAGAGAAAGAGAGAGAGGGAGAGAGCAAGAGAGTGCACACGCTAGGCGGAACCCACAGCATGTTTATGACCTAGTCTTGGAAATCACACATTGTCTCTTCTGCCACATTCTATTGGAAGTGAGTCTCTATGTCCAGCCCACATTCCAGGTGAGGGAGATTAGACTCCATGTTTTAGAGGGAAGAATATAGAGAAGCATTTGAGGGCATATTCAGAGACCACCAGAGTTACAGTTCTTCTAAATGATGCTATAAAAATCAGCTTATTTAGATATTACCATAGCCCTCCAGATATTTGACTGCGGAGATATCTTAACACATCCCTCTGCCCCCTCCCACCTACAAGCTAGATATCCTCAATTCCTTTGCCTTTTCCATCAAATAGTCAGTATAGATCTTTCTACTATCCTTGTAGAGTGTGCTGATGAAGCTGAAAAATGGCAGCTCAGATTTGGCATAAGATTCCAAATATGGGGGCACCTGGGTGGCTCAGTGGGTTGAGCCGCTGCCTTTGGCTCGGGTCATGATCTCGGGGTCCCGGGATTGAGTCCCGCGTCGGGCTCTCTGCTCGGCAGGGAGCCTGCTTCCTGCTTCCTCCTCTCTCTCTCTCTGCCTACTTGTGATCTCTGTCTGTCAAATAAATAAATAAAAAACCTTTAAAAAAAATACCCCTCTCTTTAAAAAAAAAAAAAAAAAGATTCCAAATACGAATACAGAAGACTGTATAATCCTAGAGCTCATTAGCCTGTGCCAGTGCAGTGCCTGGTACCTGGTAGGTAGTCCATTAATGTTTGCTACTGAAAGAATGAATAAGTAGACAACTAGATGGATAGATTTATTTCCATTCAAATACCTGGAGACTGCATTAGTTTACCTTTCTCTTTTTTTAAATTGCTTTATTTAAGAGAGAAAGAGAGAGAGTGCACGGGAAGGGCAGAGGGAGAGAGAGAATCTTCAAGCAGACTCCCCACTGAGAATGGAGCCTGACTCGGGACTTGATCCCACCACTCTGAGACCATGACCCAAGTGGAAATCAAGAGTGGGTTGTTCAACCGACTAAGCTACCCAGATGCCCCTGGTCTTTTTGTTTCAAGCAGCATTTTATACTTATGCCTATTAGAGCTTATTAAATAAAATGCCCAAGTCAACTTCTTTATGGTCCTTTGCCCAGCTAAGATTCTCCCATTTTGTTCTTGGGTTTTTTAACCTGGATGTGAAACTTGAATCCCTACAAAATAATGTCTGCTGGTCAAGGTCATTCTGAATCATGAGTCCATCACTTAGTGTGTCTTCTCACCTAGATTTCTGTCTCCTAGATTGGTGCAAAAATGTAATCTGGGAGTTGTACATACATGTAATTGATGAATTATTGCTCCAGGCTACCAAGTTATTTCATCTGTGTATATCTGCTCTCCCGCCAGGGCTTCTGATTTCCTGTCTCTCCCTTTTACTGAGCTCTGCATGCAATCAGCACTCCCCAAATGGCAAACCACCCATAACTAACTTGTTCTAACTGCACTTAAATCCAAGCCATCCTCCACAGATGTGACTCTGTCTTTTGGTAAAGACCTTTAGAAAGGGAGATTCCACGGCTCCCACAGTCCCCCATTTCCAGAGGCCACCATCTGGAGGTTAGGGAGAAAAGAGTGGGGAGGATGTTGTATTGGCAGAATAATGGGGGTGGAAAGGATTTATTCCTGGCCTTTTATGCAGGGACCAAAGTCTTTTTTGAGTATGAGTGGGTGCAGGGAGATGTGGGGGTGGGGAGGACTGGTCTCAGCTAAAGTTGGAACATCCCGCAGAGGTGGTGGCCATTTTGAAGACCCATGTAGAGAGTAGAGAGTGGAGTTGTTCCAAACAGATGTCAGTGACTGAGGCCGATTAAGAGAGTGCGTCTGGATGAACTCGAAGACGTAAGGGAAGGGATCCGAGTTCTCTTTGCTCAACTCGGGCTTGGCAAAATTCTGGCTGTAGTTTACTTTTATCTTGATCTACTATATTATTGTTTTAAATTATAGAAATATTATGTACTCTTTTTATCAAGTCAAATAATTCAGAAGTGTGCAAAAATGTTAATAATTTCCCCCTTCCCTCTCCCAGTCTAAACTCTGAAGTTACAACCTGTGTTTCTTTCCACATTTATTTTTATGAGGATCTGTACAGAGCAGATGTATCCAATGCATTGATAGAATTTTTTTTAAAAATCACCTCTAGCAGGCTGGATCATTAAATCCATTTTATCATTTCATCCTCTTTCTCCCTTTTTCTTCCTTCCTTCCTTCCTTCCTTCTCAATCCATCATGGAGCTTTCCAGGTTAGTATAAATGACTATCACTCATCCTTTATAATATTGCTATAGATGCAGCATCATTTGGTCAACTGGTTCTCTATTTGTGGGCCCTCAGAGTGTTCCCAGGTAGTTTTACCATAACCGGAAAAGCCATAATGAAGCATCTTGTACTAATATCCTTATCTACTGGTGCTTTTGTCTCTATTAGATTCCCAAAGTGGGGTATTGGTTACTTGATAGCAAGTTTTATATTCTTGTATGCTGGTATTGGTAATTACCATTGCTGGTAATACCAGCAATGTGCTGTTCTCTCTTCCTTAAATTGACTCTCTAAGCCATTATTATATTTTGTTTATGCAGTAAAACATAATGGCTGTAAGATTTCAAAACATCAGTGGCTGAGGTAAAACCCAGAAGATGTATCCATTCACTGTTTGGATGGGGAGGTAGGGTGAGTTCATCTGTAGGGACCCAGTTTTGAAGTTGGTCTATGTGTGTCGGCATGTGTGTAAATGTGTGTCTGTGTGTTTTAATTGACTCAGCTGAAATGCAAGGAGTTACTGTGTCTAGGTGTCATTCCATGTTAAATAAATGGTTTGCACTGCTGAGGTGTGATATATAGTACAGAGAGATAGGATTTCAAGTCAGAAGACCTGGGTCTGAGTTTCCTGGTTCTCTACCAACTATGTTCTTTTAGACATTGTGTCTTCAGAAGAAAAATGGGCACCATCACTGCCCACCTTACAGTTTGTGAGAATTAAAAGAGAAAACACATTGCAAACTGTACAGCTTTCCAAATGTGCTTTAAATATATTTAATGCAAGAAAAACAGTTTAGAGGAAGATGCTGTTCTTTTTAACAAAGAGCAAACTAACAGATACACACAGAGACACTACTAGGACCTTATGTTGGAGGGGTCTTCAGAAACCCAGGAAGGCAAATCCCAATGTTCCCCACTAGAGAGGGGCTGGCTGGGTCAAATGGAAGATTCCAGAGGCTTACAATTAGGGGTGTATTTTATATATGTATTTTTTTTATTCGACAGAGAGAGATCACAAGTAGGCAGAGAGGCAGGCAGAGAGAGAGAGAGAGAGAGAGAGAGAGGAGGAAGCAGGCTCCCTGCTGAGCAGAGAGCCCGATGAGGGACTCGAGCCTAAGACCCTGAGATCATGACCTCAGCTGAAGGCAGAGGCTTAACCCATTGAGCCACCCAGGCGCCCAAGGGTGTATTTTAAAACAGCCACACACAAAAAACTGCTCAAGAATTTTCTGCACAAGAAAGACAACTATCATATGATCTCCCTGATATGAGGAAGTGGTGATGCAACATGGGGGCTTAAGTGGGTAGGAGAAGAATCAATGAAACAAGATGGGATTGGGAGGGAGACAAACCATAAGTGACTCTTAATCTCACAAAACAAACTGAGGGTTGCTGGGGGGAGGGGGGTTGGGAGAAGGAAGGTGGGGTTATGGACATTGGGGAGGGTATGTGCTTTGGTGAGTGCTGTGAAGTGTGTAAACCTGGCAATTCACAGACCTGTACCCCTGGGGATAAAAATATATGTTTATAAAAAATAAAAAATTAAAAAAAAAAGAATTTTCTGCACTTGAGGATCCAAATATCCCCTGACTGATGATGATTGCTTTCTTTCGGAGAGTTGTCTGGTTTTGGCATTGGGTGTAAAGATTCTTTTTGACAGACTGAGACTGAAGCTGTTGGCTGCAGTCCTTTACTGAGGAACCCTTGGATACTTCTCAGGTGTTTTCTTCTTCCCTCAAGGCAACTGGCTCTGTGGTGGGCCTGGGACCATCTTGGTTTTAAAGAGGGAAGTCCAGTGTCCTTAATTCTGGGCACACTGGATAGCCTTGCTCTCTCCTGGATCACTTGCTCTGGAGGAAGCCCACTGCCATGCCCCATTGAGGGCACTCAAGCAACCCTATGGTGAGATATGAGGTAAGAGACTGAGGTTTCCTACATTGTGACAGCTCTCCTTGAGTAGCTAAAAAGAAAAGAAGGTATGTCATGACCCTGAAAGTTGCCTCCATCCTTCACTTTCTGGGTGTTCTTCTTCTTCTTTTTTTTTTTTTTTAATTTGAGTACAGTTGACACACAATATTACCTCAGTTTCAGGGGATACAACAGTGATCTGACAAGCTTATACATTACACATCACCATGCTCACTGCAAGTGTAGCTACCTTCTGTCACCATACAACACACCACAGTAGCATGGACCATATATCCTTATGCTATGGTTTCTATTCCCGTGACATATTCATTCCATAACTGTTATCTCACACTCCCCTTCGTTTTTGCCAATCCTCCTAAGGGATATGGATTCTTTAAGGCTGTGGTTCTCAAACTTTGCTATCATGGAATATTGCTGTTCTATGAGCTGGATGGAGGAGTGTTTCCACTAAAATTGAATAACAGCTACCTTGCCCAGTAAGCAGAAAAGAGCCAATTACGATGGCAATAGAATTTTTATCGGTTTTCAGACCTCTGTCCAAATCAAACATTTCTTGTGTCTTATCACTTGGTTACAACTTTATGATTTTCAGATATATAATAAAATTTTTTTAAATGGTAATTTTCCATACGGGTATCATAGGTATACTCTCAAGTATCGTGACTCCCAGTGGACTTCATGATATAGCGTAAACTTTAGGGACATTTTTAAAGGGATTATCTTGATGGAATGTTATGTACGGACTTTTCAGAAAGTTATACAAAGTGGGGGTCACACATCTCAGTTTTTCTCAGGATAGCTCCTGGTTGGCCAGTGTCCCAGACTCTGTCCATTTAGTGCCTACCCTCACTATCAAAAGTGTTCTGGTTTGAGTGGTAAATTATATTTTCATCCTAGTTCTGGGGGACCTGGTAGGAAGGAATTTATTTTGTTTTGTTTTTGGCTAACATTTGTTAGATACATGCCAGGCGTGGGCTTGACCACTTTCTACGCATTTTTCTCATTTAACCCTTCTGACCATTAGTCGATGCTACTAAGAAACTGAAGTCTCAGAAAGACGAACCTGCCCACGTTTGATAACCTACTAGGTGACGGGGTCGGATAGAACCCATGTCTGGCAAACTCCACAGCCTGTGTGCTTAGCTGACATATACCGATCTTCCTCCTTCTGTGTTAGGGGACCCGAATCCTGGATTTGATTCCCAGCTGCCTAAAGTCCTTGAGAATTCCAAGGAAGTAGATGCAACCTCAAGTGGCCAGTGGGGCTTCCTTCTGGGGAAACAGTGTTCCTTGAGTAGGAAAATGAGTTGTCTGTACTCATCTGAGCACTTCAGATAACCCCAAGGGACGCCCTGTCCGTCCCTCATTAGTAGAGCCGTCTGTTTACAGTTGTGCTGAGACTTTTTTTTTTTTTTTCAATTAAAGTATAACAAATTTGCCCTGCCAGTTGGACGTTTGGGGGGGCGGGTGGCTAAAATGAAGACGTGTGAGTGCAGTGGCCTGCCCTGGGGTGAGGAGAGAAAAGAGCAGATCTGTGTGCGTCCTAGCAGCCCGCTGTTCTCCCTCTGCTGTGGCCTGTTCTGGGACTGCGGGCCAAAGTAGCCTTGGAATTGCTTAGACCTGCCTCTGTGCCTTTAGCTGTCCGGGTAAAAACATCACCTCTCTGGAGGCCTGTGCTGGAGCACAAACCCACGTATTGTCTGGCCCCTGGCAGGCTAGTCTGTGGAGGGGACACTCTAAGAGCTCTATTTTAATCTTTTGGAGCTGGGCCAGGGTAGGAATTCAGCTGCCAGCCCCAGGCTCCCCACCCCCATGCTCTCGCCCCAGCCCCCATACCGCGACCCCCTCCTCCTGGTTTCATTTGCTCTGACCTCCCATCATGAGAGGTGCTGGTGTTCATTTTTTTTTTCCTCCCTTTCTCTTTTTTAAACTACCAGGCTCTTTCATTGATTTGACCTCCCAAAGTGAGGCAGACCAGGGCTCCTCAGTGGGCTACTTGGGGCTCAGAGCTGGCACGAGGCCAACCCTTGAATCCTGAGCTTTACCTCCAGATGTGTGTGCCTCTGTGCTTGTGTGGACTGGTGTGTTTGTGTTGTATGTGTGAGTGTGTGTGTGTGTGGGGGGATCTGAGTGTGTTGGTGTGTCTATATGTGTTTTTGTATCTCTAGGACTTTTCTCTCCATGTGGAGAAAATGTATGGGGTAGAAAAACTGAGGGGAGAAGAGGACGGAGGGGAGAGGAAAGGGTGGTCTAAGTCCCTACACCTCACCTTCTCCCTCTCCCAACAATATGCCTCTGGCTCCGAGCCAGATAATCTCAGTTGTCCCTCCAGCTGGGTCTTCTCGTCCCTCCGTCGAGTCACTTGGGTCTGATTCTTTGGATAGGAATGAGTCTTGTAGAGAGACTATGTGGTATAATAGGCACAGGACTCTGAACTCCAGTCCCAGCTCTGCCACTTGCTGGCTGTGGACTGCTGGGCGAGTTTCCCTTCTTTGAGCCTCAGTTTCCCAGTCTGTGCAATGTGGATGATAATGCTACCAACTTGTACAGAAAGTAGAAGATTACGAAGGCACTCCAAAGATGACCCATAATGTTAGCTCCTTTCGTGCCTACCTATCCTTCCCCAGGAACAAGTCCGAAAGGCAGCCGTAGGGCTTGGTCCCTGACCTCAGTGAAGAAGCCCCCAGCTGAGAAGGAGGGGCTGTGTTCTTCCTGAAAGGGCAGGAGGGGGCAGAGGGTGTGGACCTCTCTCTCCCACCCGGAATCTCCCATTTTCTCTCACCCCCATCCTTTCGGCCTCTTCCAGTGATGTGCATTTTCCCCTCTGCCCCGGCCTCCCAAACTGACTCATTACCTCGACAGGGTAGCAACTTCCAAAACAAAACTTTTTCAACCAAGGAAAATATAACTATGGGGAGGAAAACATTTCAATATCAGGCCTCCTGGGACCCAAGGAAATGTACTGAATGTTTGTCAGGGAATGACGCTGCCCTGACTTCACGGACTTCACTGAGAACATGCGGAGAACAATGCCTGGCACTTGGCTCCGGCCAGACCAACATGGCCCGAGGGAGGGCCACGCTGGTGCTCAAGTTGCCCCAAACTGGAAAGAGTAAAATGTGTGTCCAATATCGTGCCTTAAAGCAGACACCGTGGTGGTATGATGAACATCCTACACAAAGGGAGGCCCCAGGCTATGTCCTCTGCCAATCTCTCATCGTCCCTTCTACACCCAAAGACATGGCCATTGCAGGCCTGCTGCCTGGCAAAAAGGTGTGCTTGCTTCACTCTTGGATTCTGGGAAATGGCTAATGGAGTACACGCCGTACTTAATAATAGCGCCTCCTGGAGTCCAGGCCACTCCAGGGAAGGGATCTGAGGGGAGTGATTGGGCAGGATCTAAGAGAACAACTGGACAGTGAGTGGTGCTGATGCCAAGTCAGGATGCCAGGGAAAGGCCAAGAGATAATCCAGACCCCATCCACTGTGATTCCGCAATGGACTGGACAGCCATGGACACAGGAAGTGAAACACATGGGACTGTTTTCTGAGAGAGACTGCGGTCAGAGTGAGGCAGAAGGAGGAATTGTGGAGAGTGGTGGTATTGGGAAGGGATGTTGAGCGCAGATCAGCCCTTTCTGTCTCCACTTCCCTTTAGCTACAGTGGACTCCCTGCCGCCCACCTGCGGTCACCTGCCCTCCTCAACAAGACTAAGGACAGCACAAAACATCACAAAACAGAAACGCTCTCAGAAGAATCTCTGCTCATCCCTGAGAGGGACTCAGTGTGACTATTTTAGATTCATGGAATTTCAAAGCTGGAAAAGATTCTATACATTTGATAGATATTTTCATTTGTGAGTTCCGAGAGGAAAAGTGTCTTGCTTGCAGTCACAGAGCTAGAACACGGGCCTCACAGGAGAGGGTCTCTGTGCTTGACTGTCATTATCTGTGAATTCCCTTGCATGGCTGTCTATACAGGGGGTCTGTTCCAGAGAGAGAGAGAGAGAGAGAGAGCTTCTACTGGCCAATCCGGGCATGGTTTTTCCTTTCCTATAGCTCCTAAGTCAGTGGCATATGGCATTCTGGGAAATTAGGAGTCCGGGGCCCTACAGCTCACTTGACTGAGCCTCTGGCCTCTTATTTGTAAAACAGAGATAAAAGTGCTCGCTCTGATCACTTCACAGGGCTGTTTGTCAAACTCAAACAGGATGGTGCTTGGGAAAGTGTTCTATAAACATATAGGACATTGCAGTTATCAAAAGCTTGATGGGGGAAAGGGTGTGTGCAAAAGGTGGCCTTATTGGGCACGGGGACCAGACTTTTGAAGGTTTTGTGGGTCTGGAAACCTCAGCGGGTACAGCCGGGATAGGTAGGTGATATGCACATCTGTCTCCACGCTGCTCTGTCACCGGCGCGCTCTGGCGACACTTGGGTCAGTGCAGTCTGGAAGCACATGCTGTCCCACATGTAAATAGTGGGTTTTTCCCCAGGCCCTTTGCTTTCTTCTACTGGGGGACTGACCTTAACCAGAGCATTCTGGAGATGGATGTGCGGGTAGCTGGTGGAACTTTGCACGATGTCCTAAAGAAATACTTTCGAGGAACCCAGAAGGGACAAACTGAGCTTCACCCCAGCCGTTGAAGAGAGGAACCCCAGGCTGGCAGTCATTTGGAAAGGCCTTTGAATCCATGTCTTTACAGAGCAAATGAACAATGTGGGGAGATTAACGTGATTTTAAGTGAACTCTTTCTTCATCAGTTGATCACCCTTTCATGGGCATTTGTGCTAGGAGCTCTGGAGTGTGTAGGAGATAATGGTGGAAAAAAGGAGGCAGTTGTCTTTGACTTAGAGCCTCTTGTCTAAAGGAGTGTATCCCCCGTGCCTAACTTCCTCTAGTGTGTGTCTAATACCAGGGTCAGTTCCCTCCTGTGGCCTGTAACTTAATGCAGTGATTGCCAGAACTACTATAGAATAAGAAGCATTGTTATTATTACTGTTATTATTATTGACAGAACAAGGAGCATGATGCAAATGTGAGAATGCCACAGGCTACTTGAGGAGGGAATGCATTTTCACAGTCAAGAAATCATGACAAAGATCTCACTTGACAGGTAATATTGGGCAATATTGCCTACTTGCCTACTTCCCTAACATAATTTTTAAAATTCTTGTTCTAGGTGGCGCCTGGGTGGCTCAGTGGGTTAAAGCCTCTGCCTTCGGCTCAGGTCATGATCCCAGGGTCCTGGGATTGGAGCCCCACATCGGGCTCTCTGCTCAGCGGGGAGCCTGCTTCCCCCTCTCTCTCTGCCTGAATCTCTGCCTACTTGTGATCTCTGTCTGTCAAATAAATAAATAAAATCTTAAAAAAAATAAAATTATTGTTCTAGAGAAGGAGGAGTTCTCTCTCATTGGCAGATAGAAATACTGGGTGTTGTTACCTGGCCTAGCTTATCAAAAAGCGAAGCATTCAGTGAAGCTCACATCTTACCCAGCAGCTTGACTCAGAAAGGCCAACTCCTTATGTCCCTCCCCCAACATCTCCCCGGGAGTGTTCATAGAAGAAAGAGGATATTAAAGAGCAAGGTCATCTGTTTGGTTTGAAAAAGAAGGTAAACTTTTATTCAAAGACAGAATTAGGAAAAGAAAGTAATGGTTTACTTAGAAAGATGACAATTTACATAGGGAAAACAGCACATTTGGCCAGGACAACAAAACAGCCCTCTGAGGCTGTCAGGAAAGCCGACCACAAACATGCCAATGAAGAGTTCAATGTGTGTGTGTGTGTTTGTGTGTGTGTGTGTGTGTGTGTGTGTGTACTTAAGAGAATTCAGTAAAACAGCCCAAGACAAAAACATGGTCTAAAGCAGCATATTTCCTGTTCTTGGGAATTCAGGAGAACCTTCGTGCGGGTTCCTGGGATTCAAGCAATCTCTTTGTAGTGTTCTCAAAATCAGAAGAAATCTCAAATCTCAGCTGGAGGGAGTTGGGGTAAGGGAGGAGCTTTGTGCGTGTGGAAATAAAAGGATAGAGAAATAGGACAGCACATGCAGAGATGCACTGAAGACATTTAAACAAGCACGCAGTGGAGAAAGGATCAAGGTTAAGGTGTCCAAGCTCCTGGGTGCAACTTGGTGAGAACACTTGCCATGGCGGTCCATCCTCTATTTTCAGTACTTGCCAATAACCAGTTATGCACGAGAAATAACCCAAATGCCACTGATAGACCAAGGGCCAACTGGTCAGATATTTCTGATAACTGTTAAACCAGTACTGCAAACAGTAACTCTTCCGGAATTTCAGAGAGAAGATTTTAAAAGCTCAGGCTGAAAAACGTGTGGCTTCGCTGAGACTTGGAAAAACCAGCAGGTAAGCCAACTGCTGACAATTCTCTTAGTTTATTATTTAATTGACATTTCTCCACACTGAAGACAGAGGGCTTGGAAACTGTCCTTGAAACAGCAAAAGATCTTATGAAGAATCAAAAATATTTTTCACTTCTCCTCCCATGAACTGTATTTCAACAACATCAGGTCAGATATAAAGCACATTAGTATTCATTAATGCTTATGAAATAAAGCCATTCCCTCTGCTAGCTAAGATTTCTTCTGTTCACAGTTTTTCTTCCAAATACAATTAGGCAGGTAGGAAATTATCAAAAATACTTGCCATTAGAAAAATTATCTTAATTCTTGTTAACCTCTGACCTCTTCTTATAAACTGGGAGGTTGAAGAGGCATGTATTTTACCAGTATTGTTTATGATTGAGTGTACTGGCCCTTTACAATATCCATTTAAAATGTTCAAATAGTTTGCAAAAGTATATACTACAAAATATTATTGTTTCAAGAGTGGAGGTCACATTTAATACACCATACATGATTCATCTGTACATTTACAGAGGTTTAAAGCACAAAAAATTGTGCAGATAATGTTCCGAAGTCTAAACTTTTACATACACTCAGTTGCATACATAGCAACAAGATACATGAAGTTTTGAACAAATAACCAATAATCAGCCAAATCACTATGTACACATCAGGCAGAAAGCAATTAAACACTGCCTAATAGAATGCCACTTAAATTACTTTCTCTATGAAACGTCTCTCCCTGACTACACGCACACACACACATACACACACACACTTCTTTAATTCTTTTTCCATCACAAATACTAAGCTGATGCTTGTGACCACACACATGGGATATCCCCCCAAATCCGGTTGATCACAGGGCAAGAAGCAACACAGCAACTCAGACTGACTTAAGACAACAATTCGCCAGACTTGGTTTTTATAAATCAGCTACTGGATAGTGGTTACTGTGAAAGCATATTCAGACTTCCACCTCATGGACTGAAAGAAGAGGACCAAAGAGCATTAACTAATAGCTTGATAACATTTGCCACTAAGTTAAATATTGGATTTCACTAAAATAAAAAAAAAGTATGTATCTGGAGGGGAAGGACCCTAGGGTTATATCTAAAACAACCACAACAAACCTCCTCCTTCTGTTATCAAAATAGAATATTTTCACCGTCTACCTATCTGATTGTTATACAAAACCAACTGTCTTTTTGAAAGATCATTTTACAAATTCATTAATAATGGAGATAGAAGAAATAATTGAAAACAACAAATATAACCCTCTGGGTGCAAAAATGATGGAGAAAAGAGAGACCCGAAATATGGCAAAATCAGTGCTTCATAAACAGTCAATGGATTTTTCTAAAAATACTTTTTGCTAATGGCAAAGTTCAACACCTCAGAAAAACTCTGAATTAGGATCTTAGAATAAGTTTCCAAGCTGTGCAACATAGCTTCAAATACACTACCCTTGTTGTTTGTAAGGCCGCATTGAAGTTGAGCTTAACAGTCGTAAGCCATGTGTTTGAACATCTTATGAGAGGTGACCCACAAAGAAACAAGTTTTCCCTTTGTTCCCTCTACTACCTGTGGAGAGGTATCACTGCTTTCCAAAGAGCTCCCTTATAGTTTTCCTTCAAGGTATAACCAGTGGCGAGGGGAACCCCAAAACGTTCAGGTTGGAGTCACTGAATCATCTGGGAAAGTATTTTGATTTTAAAAAGTGACTTGCAACTCTCTGGGAGTGTTCTCTTTTTCTCTTGTTACCCTATAACTACCCTCTCTAACTGGTTTGTTATAATTCAGTCAATAAATACAGCAAGAGAGGCACACGCTCTGCTGTAGTTCTGCTACATACAAACTTGAGAGTACTGTAAGGTAATGACATCATCTTTCCAACAGTATCGATTTTAAGAAGCCAGTGACTTCTGGGTGCTGTTGATAGAACTAGGGAACTTAAGTCCACAGCAGACCCCTGAACAGCTCGAGTTGATAGTTCTCCAAGAGAAAGTGAGTACATCTTGGGTAGAGCATGAAGAACAAGGTGGGGAGAGGGAAAGGAGTTGGGATTTTCTGGGTACGCCTCTTTGTCTAAATTTGCTATCTTCAAGAGAAGAGCTGAACACTCACCAGGGTGCACCTTTGCATGGCAGGATAACAATGAATGAGAAGCCAGTCCTCTTTCCCACTTGTCTGGCACGATCTCCTGGCAAGGATAGGGTAGGTGTTTGCCAGGTGGCTTCCAGACAAGGTCTTTTTAGGGGAGTACAACAAGGCTTCAGTCATTGCTTTTCATAAAGTGCTTTGGGATCCTTCAGGAATGGGGGCTGGAGGAATATTATTACTAACTGGCTTTAACTTTCAAACCAAATGGAACCATTTTATCCAGCGTAATTATTGCTTTAAGCATTAGTGAATGTTCTTAAAATGGAGTGGGTCTCATCTTTAAGTGCCCACTTCTTAAAATATCCATTCCCTGGAGTAAGTGTTTTTAATTACTGTTTCCCAGTTCCCCTCACCAAGTAAGAGGATATGATAGCCTTGTAAATGGTTGCCAAGCATATACATTGGTGACTTGTGTTTTCCAGGCTGTCTTCCTTTATGAATAGCCAGCAAGAGGGAAGTCAGTGATGTTTAGCCCAACGTGCCCTATGATGGCCTGACTGAGGAGATAGGCTTTTGCCTCTTCTAAAATATCATTGAGAAGATGTACAGTGATGATGGCTATACCCTGTGAGCTCCTTTTGGTCCAGGAGTATGTTTTGTTCTGGATTCTTTTGTTTTTCCAAGGGACTTGGAATAGAGACAGACATATGGGAGGGCCTTGGTCACTGATTTTTGAGGGTTTTCACCAATGATGAGAGCTGGGTTAATACAAGTGAGAATTAAGCATGGTAGAAAAATTATGGGACAGGAGAGTTTCCTCCAGAGGCCCCCAGATTGGACTTAAAAAAAAAAAAAAGACAAAAGTTCATCATATCCAAAATAAAACAAAACAAAACCATAAAGATAAAACAAGCAAACCAAAAAATTCTCAGAAGTTGTTAAGTCTCCATAATGCCTGGACATAACAAATAAAGGATTGTGAATTAGAGAACATAATTGTCTCTCATGGGAATCTATTAGTTTAAACAAGGCTCACAAGATGTTGCAAAGTGTAGGTACAGGTGGAGGGCACCTACTTGAACAGATACTGGCTAAATACTGAGGACATAACATCCACTTCTACATAGAAATATTGCTAGGAATATACATTTTCAAACCAACTCATTGTGCCCACTGAAATAGAAATGTGCAGTGTTCATTTCACGGGTATGCAACTCTTTTCCTCATAGAAGGTGAAAAAATAACCCATGATCTCAATATAAATTAGTGTGTTTGGGTTTAATGCAATTTTACTTCATGAGTCATTATTTGGTGCAAAGTGCCAGAGCTTGCCGACCAAATGAGGGGCCAGAAGGGTGGGTCAGTCTCTGCTTTTGCTGCCTATTGAATGCCTCCCATCCAATTAACAGTCACAAGCTTCCTTCCATGCCACCAGAAAGGTCATGGTAAGAGAATCACTTGGTTTCTTAGTTTTTGACAATTCCAGCTTTCAACATATATAATCTGTCCTATAATTAGAAATAAGTAGAAACTAAATGCAGATGATGCTGTCATTTTTATTATTAAAGGGGAGTCATATGGTGTGTAATATTAAATAACATTTCTCTCCAATTTGCTTTTTAATTAACTTAGCTATTAACTATGTGAAATTTATTTCTTGCCAACAAGGAGCTCTGTGATAATGGAAATCTTTTAAGTAAAAGTTGAGAAAAGGAGTTGAATTTGGAATTAAAAGATAATCTACAAACTAGGTAAGTAGCCAATAGGCAATCGAAAGTTGACTATTGGTGTGTACCGATTCCCAATGGGCCAGCCTACTGTAAAGGGAATGCTTCTGGGTTCTGACCCTGAGACTAAACTAGCTCTGTGACCTTGAGCAAGTCACTTAACCTCTCTTGGGTTTAATCATTTCATCTGTAAATACAAGGACTTAGACTAATTTTATGGTCTTTTCTAGCTCTAACACTCCATATACATAGAATTCACTTAGAACAGAAGAAAACTGCATTTTAAAATCCTTGCAGGGGGGCGCCTGGGTGGCTCAGTGGATTAAGCTGCTGCCTTCGGCTCAGGTCATGATCTCAGGGTCCTGGGATCGAGCCCTGCATCGGGCTCTCTGCTCAGCAGGGAGCCTGCTTCCCCCTCTGTCTCTGCCTGCCTCTCTGCCTACTTGTAATCTCTCTCTCTGTCAAATAAAATAAATAAAATTAAAAAAAAAAGATTTAAAATCCTTGCAGGCATGGAAAAGGAGCCACCGTGATTCTGCTCAAGAATCTTTGTGTGTGTGTGGGGGGGCGGTCACTGAGTATAAAATCTCTTAAAAAAATAAAGATTGAGCTCTGGGCCTTAGTTTTCTAATGACCATAGGCCATGGGCCAAATCTGTACCTTTCCGCCAGGGTAATTATTTATGTTTAAATCAAATGTTTTAAAAATGGAAGGGATCGGAATAACATTGTGAACAGGGGACTTTGTATGAACTCCCATGAGGAGGAATGGTAGAACTGTGAGGACAGGGGTAGGGCCCATAAAGAGCAATATTTAACCCAAATGCCTGTGAAGCAGAAAAGGACCATTTAGAGTATCAGTAAACTGAATGAGTCTTGGCTCCAGGAAATAAGAGAAGGTTCAGGCTTTTTTTGAATATGCAGTGTGATTTCTCTTTGATTTGGGTTTCTCATTTGTGAGAAAGGCAGGTGAGAAGCATTGAGACCAAAGCATGAATTTCAGGTGTTTCAAAGTATAGCCTTGGAACCACTGATGTAGGGGTGCACAGATGTACCAGCGTAGCTGTAAGGACTCCATCAACTGCTGTGCCGTATCTGAAGGGTACTTTCTCATTCAGTGACCTTCCAACACCTAAGAATCTGAGCAGACCCACTATCATTTTCAGAGACAAAGACTCATGGACTTATTTTAGGATTGTAGAGGAAAAGCTCATCTCTCTCTTACTCCTCCTTGTTTTTAACCTAGGTTTTCACTTAATTTAGCTATGTCCCTACACCTGAATAATATAAGGCCCATATCCATGCTTCAATGGGAGATGAGTGTGTAGGAAGGGCTCCTTTGTGCCCTATTTTACCTTTGCAGAACAAAGCTAGAAGCAAAGCATCCTCTACTTTTGCATCTAGTGGCTTCCACACAACACTAAATGAAGAAAATGACTGCCTACTTAATCATATTAGTTCTGATGGATAAATTTGATTTGGTGACCAGCTGAGAACCCTGCACTTTGGAATGACTTGGTTTAGCTAACTGGGAACCTAGAACAAGTCCACCTGACCTTGTGCCCTGAAGACCTGGGCTTCTTTCCCTTACACTCTTCTAAAGGTTCGCTGTGGAAGGAAAAATAGTGCTAATCTTACTTTCATCTCTAGAACTCCTCCCCACCAATCACAAATTCATGAAAGATACCTAAACCCAAAGGTCAGATTACAGAGCCAGCTGTAGAACTGAGGGTGGTTTTTTAGGTAGCCCTGCCTCCAACAAGAGTGCCTCCCAACTGGTTGGCATGTTTGAACCCTTGTGTCTAGGGCTCCATGTTGACACAAAAGCTCTTCTATGCCCTGAACTGGGAACAAAACTGGCAACTCTCACCTCCACCCAACTCTTTCCTAAAAAAGAGGGCCTTGAACCTGTAACTTTTGGAGTTTTAACATTCAAACCATTTGAAAAGGGATGGAGACACAGTGGGAGCGGGATGGAGGGAGGGTGATGGAAAATGCGGTGGAAGGGGACCCTCCCTAAAGCATGCTGCTTAGTATTTCTGACACCTGGGATGTGGTCGGGCCCTCAGGGCTCATCTCCGGACCTGTAGGGCTGGGCAGGCCAGAGTGGCTTCCTGGGGGCGGGCTCAAGGCAGCCCAGGGCTTTGAGTCCACCATTGCCGCAGAGTAGGGCTCCACGTAAATGCGGCGTACGGCAGGCCTCGGGTCCTGGAGACTGCTCTTCCCCTCTTCAGGGAGGCTCGTGGTGTGAGCTAGAATCAGGCTCCGGGGCCCATCGGGGGCTGGTCGCAGCCGCTCGGCCTCTGCAGGATCCTCGGCCAGGCCGCAGGCCCGGGATGGGTGCTGCGTGTAAATGCCCTCGGACAGCGACAGCGACTGCGTCTCGCTGTGCATGCGCAGCCAGCGCTGATGGCGGCTGAAGCCGCCGTAGTGCTGGTGCTTGGCCGGCTTCCGCTTTCCCAGGAAGCCCAGCGCCGGCCGCGAGCCGGGCGCCATCTTGGCGTGGTTCTTGGACGCCAAGCCCGTCAGCGTCAGGCTGTGGAGGACCTCGGCGCACGAGTGGTCAGGGTCTGGCCCCAGGACCCGGCCCTGGGGGTCCTGACCCGGCCCCAGAGGACTCTTCATGTCATGCACCTGCAGGACGTCGGGAGCGCTGCCACTTAGGCCGCTTAGCGCTTGCTGGGCGATGTCGTGTGATGACAGGTACACCAGGTCCAGGTCTCGGGGGCTCAGAGCATCACTGGAGTCGTAGTCGCTGTCGGTGGGGAGGAAGACTTCTGAGCAGCCTTCTTCATCAGAACAGGGCTGTGAATCTGCAAAGCCTGAGACCCGGGTTAGAAAAGAAACTCTTAGCCTGGGCCTGCTTCATGGGGTAGGATCTGTGTGGTTGAGCCCTCTCCACCCCTGTGCCTAGAAGAGCCCTGGGCTTCCTTGAACAGTCTCTCTGCCCCTTGAAGGTAATTATTATTTTTGAACAAGGGGCCCCACGTCTTGGTTTTGCATAGGGTCCTGTAAATTATGTAGTGGGTCCTGTGCTTAACTTAAGGGAAAGGAGGGAGAGGAACTTGGACAGGTCCAACCTGGATAGTGGCAGAGGGTAATGTGTCCTTATTCCCCGTGTCCTTATTCCCATGTGCACTTTTATTATTGGCTGGGCATGTGTAGAGAGGATGAAACAGGAAAGAAAGCTGAATGCTATTCATTCATTTCCTATCCTTATTTCAGAGATAATTTTTGCATTCGAAAGAGCAGCAGGAACTTAAGAGGTTGTGGGTCGGGGTGGGGGGGGGAGAGAAGAGGTGACACTATGGGGTGGATTTCAGATCCTAGCTATCCTCCACCTACTTGTTCTGTGATCTTGGGAGAGTTACTTAAGTTCTCTGAGCTTTAGTTTTCTTATCTGTAAACTGGGGATGATAATAGAACTTCTCCCCTAGGATGATAGAACTTCTTCTCTAGGATGACTGTAAAATGGAAATTGATTAGGTTTATAAACATTTACCCCAACTGTCAGGTGTTTAAAAAGAAAAAAAAAATTAAAGCAAAAGTAAGGCCAAAGAAAAAACAAAAACAGAAGTAAGATGAGAGGCAAAAATAAGCCTCAAAGTGCATACTATAGTGACCATAAGTGAGCCAGAAGTTTAGTTCTTAGGTATTTGTCATTTAATGCACTAGTTGTTTATATCTTTTTCTTCCTTTCAGCCAGGTTGTACATTTTGGTGGGGCAAGGACTGTCTTTAAATCCTTTGAATTTCCCATGGAACTCAGCCCAAGGTAGGTACTTGGTAAATACATGCTGATTTTGAAAGCATATATTTATTTGAAAACATGAAAGTGCTCTTAAAAACAAAAATCGCTGGGGGCACCTGGGTGCCATAGTCAGTTAAGAGTTCGACTCCTGAGGTGGTGATGCTGGGTTTGTGAGATGGAGACCCGCGTCGGAGTCCATGCTCAGCACTAAGTCGGCTCCAGAGTCTCTGTCACTCTCCTGCTGCTCTCTCTCTCTCTCAAATAAATGAAATAAATTAAAAAAAAAGAAAATGAAAAATTGCTCATTTACAAATCAGGTAATCTCGATTAAAAAAAGTCTCTGTAGGATTTTTAAGTAGAATTTAGTAAACTTATGTTTAAAGTCATCTGGGAGAGAAAATTTATGAGAGCAGCCAACTTTTTTTTTCTTTTTCAAAGATACAATAGGGAGGAGCCTGATTTACCAGATACCAAAAAATAACTACATTTAAAAAAAAATATTTTTATTTATTTATTTGGTGGGGTGGGGGAGACGGAGAAAAAGAGAAAGAGAGAGAACAAGCAGGGGGAGCGGCAGAGAGAGAAGCAGGCTCTCCACTGAGCAGGGAGCCCAATGTGGGGCTCAATCCCAGGACCCTGAGACTATGACCTAAGCTGAAGGCAGATGCTTAAGCAACTGAGCCACCCACGCACCTCCAAAAAATACTAGAGATTTGGTAGCTAAAACTTTGTAGTATTGGTGTATAAATGGACAGATAGACATGTAGAACAGAAAAGTAAAGTCTACAAATAGTGGTAATTCTGTGTGATAACATGTGGTTAAGATAACATTTCAGTGTAGGGAAGTGAACAGATTATTCAGGATATAGTGTTGGGACAACTGGCTATCCCTTTAGCAAGATAATTAGAAAATCCTATGTCATGGCATATATAAAGATAAATATAATTTAGCTTAAATGTGACAGGCAAACCCTAAAAGTAACAGAAGACAGTATGTTTGTAATTTTAGGGTGGCATGGTCATTATAAGCAAGACAAAATCCTAGAAGTCAGAGAAGTGACAAATTTGACTGCATCACAGTTTAATACTTTGTAAACCACATGATACTATAAACAAAGTAAAAAAGGTAAGTGATAGATTAGAAGAAAACAGTAATATCATGTGTAACAAAAGGTTAATAGCCAGAATATACAAATATTTTCTGTAAATCCATAAGAAGACAATCCAGATGGGCAGATGAGAATCAGTTCTTCAAAGAATAATTAATACAAATGGCCAATAAACATACTAAAAATATTCAACTTTAGATAGACTATAATTACTAACTGGGTGGTAAGGGAAATGGATGTTGAAACAACAGGACATGTTTTTGCCTGTCATATTTGGTAAAAATGAAAAGAGTGATAATCTCATGTGTTGGTGATGTGTGGGGAATCAGGGACGCTCATAGAATGATGCTGGGAATATAAACTAGCACAGCTCTTCAGATAATGTTTTGGCACACTATATTAAAAATGTGCATATCATTTGTCCCAGCAAGTCCTTTTTAAGATATCTGTGTTTGAGGAATTGTCACTCTGTATACACGGTGACATTTACAAGTTGTTTACTGCAGCATGATTTATAATAGGGAAAATGAGAAAGAATCTTGTGGCTGAGACTGTGTGAAAGGAAGACTTAGAGGCACCAAAGTATTAAGAAGAGAAAAATCACTTGAGAAAAGAAAAATCGCTTACTTGCAAAATTCTGCAAGGGAGTCCAAATTCAGGACTGGCTTGCTGATTGAAAAATACAACAGGTATTTAAAGTAAAAACCCACAGGATTAAAGGTTATAGTTATATTGTTCATGGTGGAAAATCAGATGTGATTATCATAAGAATATTGCAGACTTCAGGGAAAATTTTTGTTTTGTTAAGGAGTTAGTAATTTACACAAACAGGATTAAGGTTTCTTCTATTTTAGGAAGTAGAACCAGATGTAACCCCCCCCCCTTATTTTTTTTGCTTGTTTGTTTATTTCAGGGTCAGGGCGTGAAGTGCTTCTTTCTCTTTTCCTGATTATGGAAGATGTGTGTGCTTACTCATTGGCAGGGCAATGTTTTGTTCTCTCACTGTTGGCTGCTACCCAATATTATTATCCATTTTTGGTTACAAATCTTAAGTTTTCTTTGAGACAGCAATACACTCATGTAAAAGACCACAGTTTTTCAGCTTCCCTTGCAGCTAGGTATAGCCATATAACTAAGTTCTGGCCAATTAGTTAGAACTGAAAGTACTATATGAAACTTCTGGAAGGCTGCATAAAGAGAGCTGGCTAGGCCCAAGAGGCAGACTTAGGGAAAAAAAGCCACATGTTAGAGTGTTAGAGCTGAAAAAGGGAGTGTGGAATCTGAGGACCATGGAGTCCACATTACCAACAGTGAATTGTCTGCCTCTGGGCTTCTTTCACACAAGAGAAATAAAGTGTTTCGTGTTCATGACACTCTCATTTGGGTTTTTCGTGACATGGATCCAAACATAATCCTAACTGATGCACATCTGAATGTCTTATTAGGAGGATGATTTAAAAATTTGGGCACATCTGGGGGCGCCTGGGTGGCTCAGTGGGTTAAAGCCTCTGCCTTCGGCTCAGGTCATGATCCCAGGGTCCTGGGATCGAGCCCCGCATCGGGCTCTCTGCTCGGCAGAGAGCCTGCTTCCTCCTCTCTCTCTGCCTGCCTCTCTGCCTACTTGTAATCTCTGCCTGTCAAATAAATAAATAAATAATCTTTAAAAAAAAAAATTGGGGCACATCTGTATTATGGAATATTGTCCAGCAGCTACAGAGGAGATCAACCCATCTACTGTTCCTTAAGTAATGTTTACCAAAAAAGACTCCCTTTCCTAATTTTCTGAGGTCTACCTATCTGTTCAAGGGTTCCCCCAAACATAGCCTTCTTTAAGAAACACTCCCCAACTATCCCAGAAAAAAATTGCTCACTTGTCTGCATTTCTCTAACACTTCTTGCTTCCATTATCCTTTGGCCTTTAGCCTATATAGACTTATATTATTAGTTGTCTTTTTTAATGGAAATATAACATCCTGGATTCCTGGTTAGATCAGAGCCCTCTTAGGGCAGATATATTTAATTCATCCATTCAGTCAACAATGAAGATTCTGTTTTGCTTTAGCTCCTGCTCTAACAGAAGCACTGTTCTTGATGCCCAAGTAAATACAAAATTAATAAGAAGTGACCTGTCTCCAGAGAGTTTACTGTTCTTTTTTTTTTAATTTTTTATTTTTTATAAACATATATTTTTATCCCCAGGGGTACAGGTCTGTGAATCACCAGGTTTACACACTTCACAGCACTCACCAAAGCACATACCCTCCCCAGTGTCCATAATCCCACCCCCCAAACCCCCTCCCCCAGCAACCCTCAGTTTGTTTTGTGAGATTAAGAGTCACTTATGGTTTGTCTCCCTCCCAATCCCATCTTGTTTCATTGATTCTTCTCCTACCCACTTAAGCCCCCATGTTGCATCACCACTTCCTCATATCAGAGAGATCATATGATAATTATCTTTCTCTACTTGACTTATTTCGCTAAGCATGATACACTCTAGTTCCATCCATGTTGTCGCAAATGGCAAGATTTCATTTCTTTTGATGGCTGCATAGTATTCCATTGTGTATATATACCACATCTTCTTGATCCATTCATCTGTTGATGGACATCTAGGTTCTTTCCATAGTTTGGCTATTGTGGACATTGCTGCTATAAACATTCCGGTGCAGAGAGTTTACTGTTCTAATGAAAGTATAGGGCATGTATGCATCCATGAGACTAGGAGAACATATATTTTGTAAGAGATGTTTAGCAAATATGATGTAGGTTTATAGGAAAGAGATTGCATTTCATTGGGGCGGGATTGATAAGATACTCTATCATCTTATTTATTCATCATCTCTTATTTATTATTTATTTCCTCATTTGTTCCTATTCTCTAAATTGTTTTATTTCTTCATCCACTTTCAAAAAGTGGTTTAGGCAGCTATTAATATGCAAATGATGAGAGGATTAGAAACCAGAAAGGAAGAAGAACAGTACAAATGGCTCTACTTGACTATAAAAAGGGAACAGGAAAGGAATTTGGGGGAAATCAGGCTACAAAAGTAAGATGCCAGTGATTACACTCTAAATTTAAATAATTTATCCTAGGAAAATTAAGCCTATATCCATGCAGGACTTGTGCATGAATGTTCATAGCAATTTTATTTGTCTTAGCCCCAAACCAGAAGCTACTCAAATGTCCTTCAGTGGATGAATTGTTAAACTGTGGCACATCCATACTATGGACTACTACTTACCAATAAAAATAAAGAATTCCATTTATGTAACATTCGTGAAATAATTACAGAGATGAAGAATAGTAGTAGCAGGGATAGAGATGGGGGGAATGAGTAAGGCAATAAAGGGGGAACAGAAGGAGTTTTGGGTGATGGTTACAGTTGAGTATTTTGGTTATGGTGGTGATTACCCATGGCCATACTTACGATAAAACTGCACACAGCTATCCAAGTAAGCCTAAGTGCTTGTGTGCGAGCACATGCATATACACATGCGTGGACAAGTGTCTACATAACTAGTGAGAGCTGGTTGTGGTGTTGTATGAGAGCTGTGTTTAAGTTGTTGATGTTCGAGAGGTTGGGGGAAGGGTACATGGGAATTCCTGTACATTTCCTAATTAGAGAAGCAACTTACTGCTTCTCTAATTATTTCAAAATAAGTGGTTAAAAAGAGGGAGGTTAATTTTTTAAAAGGTAGGAGAGAGCCAGAAGAGAATAGTAAATCTTAGATAAGGAGTTTGTACCTAATTTTGTACCCAGTGGGTAGCTACTGAAGAATTTTGAAGAAATAATTGACAAGTTGAGAGCTGTGATTTAGGATAATTCTGTAGCAGGTAGGATGTAAGATGAACTGGATGAGGAGGAAACATACAGAAAGGAGGCCAACCAGGAGGCTGAGGTCCAAGCTATGTTTCTTTAATTTTTTTTTCCAGGTTGTAGGGCTGTGCAAGAGCAGTGGTTATGTGGAGGGAAATAGAAATCCAGGGAAATTACTCATGCAAAGATGTTTACTAAGCACCTGTTTTATTCTAGGCAGATAGGGTATCTGCTTTTAAGCAGCTCACAGAGTGTGGATTAAGATAAATAAGTCAAAAAATACAAAAGATTAATATCAGATAGTGCAAAGTTCCATGAAGAAAATGAAACTGGGTTTCAGGTAGAGAGTGATTTGGGAGGAAGGTTCTTTTGCTAATGTAGCCAAGTCCCCGTAGAGAAGGGAGTCTGGGTGAGACCTTGAGGATCAGAAGGAATCAGCTATGTGAAAGTCTGAGAGAAGAGTCCTAGACAATTTGGAGAGGTAAGTGTAAAGGCCCCGAAACGACCAAGAGGTTTCAGGGCTCAGTGTCTGAATGGTGGTATCTGCCTTAAACTGGAAGAGTTAAGTGCAGCAGGGTTAGGCAGTAGATTTGGGCTGGGTTGGGCAGTCGAAGAGGTGGTAAATTTAATTTGGATAGATTGGCCAAGATATCCTGGAGGAGATAGAATGAGAGCCTGGGTTGCAAGGCTGAGGGAAGATGTTTGTGGGTAGAGATGAAAGAACTATTGGAAGGGAACTGTTGAAGATACAAGAATGGTAGGCTGACGGATATAACATGAAGGGGTGATCACTTGTGAGCACCAGTGCTGACACTGGTTTTTAGTGAAAAAGAGCAGAAGGGCATGAGGTGGGGAAGAAGATAGATACAGAGAGATTTTCATGCTAGAAAAAGAGAATTGGATAAAGTCTTGGGCTGAAGGACTTAACAGTCTTAAAACAAGTTTTAGACAGCACTTTTCCTCATCTTTTGTGAGAAAAATTGGGCATTGTAAGTAACAGGGTCTCAGAACTATGGGTTGTTTTGGATGATGGTAGCAATAGGTGTTGTCAACGTGATGAGGAAGAGAAGTTAACTGAAGATTTGAAATTGGGCTGGAAGTAAGATCCAAATAATTGAATTTAGTTGAGCTTCTCTGTCTGATCAGTGTTTCTGTTCAGCTGGCCACATGTATTCATTTGTGCCTATACTAGTAATAACAATACCTGACATTTTCTTAATGCTTACTGTGGGCAAGCCATTATGCTAGGTAGTGTAGGTCCTTCATCCTATTTAATGTGTATAACAATTCCCATTGTGCAGATGAGAGTATTAAGTCTTAGGCTTATTACATTTTAAAATTCATACATAGCTGATAAGTAGCTGATAGGAGCTCACATGCAGATTTGTCTCACTCCAAAGACCTCCCTACGGCTATTCACGTTAGCATTTTCATGGCTTTCCATGGAAGCTTCCTGAGGGCTGGGGCCTGGTTCATCTAATTTAGTTTGTGTGGGACCCACACAGAGTTATATTAATTAAACTCTTAATAAGCACTTCTTGATGTTGCTTCTGCTAGAGAAACATGTTAGGTTTTATGTTAGTTTCCTGTGGCTGTTATAGCAAATCACCACACACTGGGTGGCTTAAAACTACAGAAATGTATTCTCTCACAGCTCTGGAAGCCAGAAGTCTGAAATCAAGGTGTCATTAGGGCTGCACTCCCTTAGGAGGCTTTAGGAAAGAGTATTTTCTTGCCACTTCCAGCTTCTGGTGGCTGTTGGCATTGTCTGTGGTGGCATCACTCCAGTATCTGCTTCTGTCTTCACATGGACTCTCTTCTGTCTCTGATAAGGACACTTATTATTGGATTTGGGGGTCACCCTGATAATTCAGGATGATCTCATCTTAAGATCCTTAATTACGTCTGCAAATAAGGTCACATTCACAGGTTATAGGGGTTAGGACTTGGACATACCATTTTAGGGGCACCATTTAATCCTCTAGAAGTCTGATAGTAAAAATGACTGTAACTACAAGCAGCTGTTGAGGAGTCTGTGACACTTTCTTCTTCTTTCCAATCCACAGTCTGGTAGAGCAGTTTGCAGTTTGACCTCTCAGCATACAAATATTGAGCATTTATAGTTTTCAGGGGACTAAGGAGTATATGAAGGTGTTCTTCAAAGGTCTGAGCTTCTAATTTTCAATGGGGAATCATATTTTAGGACTCTCAGGAAGTACCTGTGCTGATTTCTGCAGGTACAGTTAGTTGCTTAGTTCTCTTACCTCTTCTGGCATTTTATTCATATCTCTGTTATTGCATTTATCAAGGTTTATTATAAACTCATTTACATGTTTATCTCCATTATTGAACCATGAACTCTAGAGGGCATGCACTGTATCTTGTTTATCTCTGCTCATCTAATTTGAACATGGATAGTAGGCCATAAGGACCTCCTAACAAGACTGTGACTTAATCATCACTGTGTTATTAGCCTCTTGTCCTGTTTCTCTGGTGCATACAACAAAGCTCTCAGGTATGCTGAACTGATTAAAACTAAAACAAATACTGAAATCTGGGAGTATAAAAAGAGTTGTAAGATTTGATTGCTTCTTAAAAACAATACTGAAAGCAGCCTGGAAGGAGCTAATTTACTTAATTTGCCACAGAAATTCCCGAAAATAATCACCTAAATCATTTTGCTTTATATTTGGTGATGCTTGACTTAAGAGTCAGCCTAACTGTAGCAAAAAGAACAAGTATCTTAAAATCAGATAAACCTGGGGTAATGTCCTGTCTTGCTTCTTACTGTGTATGTGATCTTGAGCAAATTACTTAGTGCCTCTGAACCTTTCATCCTCCATGGCCTATATGTAATCCATTGCCTGTCTCCAATAGGTACTATGGTGATTAAATCAGGTTGTTAGAAATACTTTTAAGTGCCACTCTTCCCTTCAATATTTAGAGAGTAACTAGAAAACATATTGCGAATATTACATATTGAAATACAAACCAGTAATCAGATAAACTTCCAAGAGTTGCTGTGAGAATGCTGTTGATAATAAAGGAGAATAATACTCTCTTGTATGGTGTCTTGTGCTGGTGATGATCTAGTTCAGTCTGTATTTCCCAGCCTTGATTTAGCAGTGAATTAGTAAATGATATACCTTCTTTACCATAGCTCCTAAGAGCAAGGAAATAGGAGATAAATTAAAAGAAGAACTAGTTACAACTGTCATACCCAAGGAGAGGAAAATGGGCTTGGGTATGGAGTGGTAAATATTATCTTGTAGGTTCATGGGCCCACAGTTGGGAAACACTGTTCTAGTGGGAATCTAAATATTTGACTTCCATGGTGGTTGTATTATTTATTATAAGACTTAGTGGAACCTATTGCTTAGAGTGGGATACCCCTCCCAGAACGAGCTGGGAAAATCTCCAGGATGCCAGCCAGGGCACTGAGGAGAGTTTCCAGGGACTTAGGCCACTGCCACTCCCTCTCTTCCTGGAAAAGAATGCAAAGTGCAGCTTCCATCCCTAGATCCAGGCCATATGCTCCATTAAGCATTTTAGGCACCTTGCCTAGTTGTTATTTTAATAAACCTGGTTGTGCTCCTCAATTTCCCTTAGAAGGCCCACTGGGCAGGCTAGCATTGGTAGAACCTTGAGTTTCCCCTCTGACTGACCCAGGAGTTGTTTGATGAAAGTTCTGCCCATAGTATTAGTGCTGGCTTAGGAAGCTTGGCTTTCTTGCCATTGTAATGGGTGTTGCAACTCCTGGTCTCTGTGGATCAGGCCAACAACAGCAGAGTAGAGTTGATGTGGATTTTGAGGGCGTTATGTGGAGATGACATTTCAGGAAAGAATAATTGATTTAAAGCTATTGCTTTTCTCTTAAAGGCAGGGGGCATGGCAGGACAGAAAGACAGAAATAATAAGCAGTATTTGCCCTAAGAAAATCTGTCTTCTCCTTTTTAATGTACCACTGTCCAAATTTGTATTTTTTATATGCTTCTCTGAATCTATTTCCAGTGTGTTTGAGTAGAATTTAAATAATTTATAAATGAAGAATTAAAATAAATCTCATCAGGTCTTGGGTAGAACCTCAGGGGTTGTTCACCTTCTGATTTCCCAAGAGAAATAACATCTTAAGAATCCTGTTGATTTTTTTGAACTGTTTATTTTATGCTATAGTGTTCTTAACATTGTCTGGGAAAAGGTTACAAGGAAGATTTACATTTGGAAGATCAGGATAATTTTCAGATGCATCTGAAGGAAACAACGCCCCCCACCCCTCTGTTGCCTCACCCATGCGTCACTAGGAGAAATAGCAGTATCGGAAAAAAAAATTGCTGCTGCCTGTGACCACTATACCCACAGAAAAGGAGTGGGAGAGAAAATACCCATGTGATGGACCAAATCGTTCCACCCCCTGCCTTGAGTTGCCTTTTCTAGGAGCCAACTTTCCCCCTTGGGTCCTTGGGAGATGCTTAATTTTAATTGACTCAGAGGAGTTCTACTTTGTGTTTGAAAACCACAAGGAAATGGGAAGAGTTCCACTCCCCCCTACCCTGTCCCCCAACACATGCAGATACACAAAGACAAAACCAAGGTACTCAACAGCCTTAAAACAGAATCTTGGGCTGGCAGTTTTGTGATAGACTGTACTTCCTCTAGCAGGCTCCTCGGAAATTAGGTGAACCCTACCCACCGAGAATGGAATTGTATTGCAAACTCTGCTCTGTGGGCAACTCACTGGGGATGTTCCTCTAAATAGGATTTTTTTCCTCCTCATAAATGGTTTCCAAATAAAAGTAGCACACTAGTGCAGAGGACAGAGTATGCAGAAGCAGATTTCATTGCTCTGAAAAGCTTTTGCTTTTGTGAGGGGATCGGACCTAAATGTTTCTCCCCAGTTTTCCTGTCACTGGGTTCCATTTTTCATTTGCTTCCCTCCACGTCTTTGTGTTTCACAGCCCATGGAATCTTGGCTTCAGAGAAATAAATGGACCCAAGAGAGAGTTATATTTTAAGGAACAGAATGATGATCGCTCACATTTTAGATTAATAATAAAATCCAAATGTAATTGGCCAGATCCTCCCAGTAGAGAGTGTTTGTAACTTGTCATCTGGCCGTTATGAGAGTTTGGCACTTCTGTGGCACAGGAGAGGCCACCCTCATACAGCCAAGGGGACCTCCTTAGGACCCTGCAGCCAAGAGAACATTAAATGCTGGGAAGGTTCTGTGAGCAGAGAGGGCAGGCAAGGGCTGTGAAGGTGGAAGGGGAATTGAAGAATCGTTTGCAGACTTATGTAGATTGTGGAACAACAGAGGGAGTATCTCTCTTGCCTTTAAGAAAAATGCCCTTACAACCCTAGACCTCTCTAGCTACTGCCCTCCCTCACTCTTCTTTTTCATAGCCAAGATTCTGAAGAATGTGTCCTTACTGGTTCCATTCCTTTACCTCCCATTTACTCCCTGATCTACTTCTGTTGGGTTTCTCTCTCCTCCCCTTCATATACCGCTATCATCCAGATTACAGATGACTTCGTTGTTGAAAAGAAAAATAATACAACAGAAGCTTTTCAGTTTTATTTAACCTCTCACCATTGTTTGACATGCTTTAATTTCTGTGACACTACTCTCTTGTTTTTTAATCTTCTTCCTCTGGTTGTTATTTCTTAGTCTAAGAAGTCCTGCTGTCCATTCCACAGGGATCTTTCAACTCTCCTCTCCTTCTCTGACTTCTCTCTCTAGGGAATCCCAAGCATTTTTGTAGCTACATCATTCATATGTCAATAATTCTTAAGTTCATATTATAAGTCCAGTCTATTTCCTGAGCTCCAAACCCCATAATCCTTTTTTGTTGGGATGCCCTAAACTAACTTACTAACCACCTAAACTAACTAACTAACCACCCAAGCTTGTTTCTCCTCTGGTGTAACCTTTTTTTGGTAAATGTCATGATATTCAGAGACATTCATGCCAGAAAACTTGGTAGCCCTCTGTTACTGGTTTCGTAATTGATATCCCAGGTTCCAGTACTATCCCACTGAGGTCTCTTCATACAACAGCCAGATTTGATTTGAAAGAATAATTCAGATCATATCAGTCCTTGCTTAGAAGTTTCCAATGGCTTTCCATCACAAGCAGAATAAAATCCAAACTACTTACCTTGGCCCTGCCTGATCTGGACCCTGCCTTCCTCTTTACACTCTTTCTCACCACTAGCCCCTTTATTGGCTCTGCTCCAATGACTTTGGCTTTCTTTTCATCCCTCACCCACTTTGGGGCCTATTGCTGTTTTATTGCCTGGAATATTCCAACTCCAGATCTTTGCATTACTGGCTCCTTTTTCTGTGGTTGATTCAAATGTAACTGTCACAGATAGGTCTCTGCTGATCATCCTAGTGAATTCAGCATTCTCCCTGCTCATCTTGATTCCTGTTTTATGTTATACATCAGGATTTTCACTATATGAAATTATCTTGTTTATGTTTTCATTGTTACTTTTTCTAGAATGTAAGCTCTATGGAAGTGGCAACTTTATCACTATATCCTGTTACCTCAAGGAGTACCTAGAACATAGCAGATAGCCAATAATTTTTTTTTTTTTTGTAATGAAAAGAGAAAAAGGCTGAACAATATCTTTGGATCCTGAGTTCAGCCAAACCGCTTATATTTCCCTTAATTACAATACAGCTGCACATTCTGCTTCCTTTGCCTATAATGCTCTCTTCTTTCCTTCATTTTTGGCTCAACTCCTGCTTACCCTTTAGTACTTTGTCATCCTCTCTGGGAAGTTCTTGTTGATCTTACGAGTTTACAGTTAGACATCCAGAAGACTCCATTAGCACCCTATACACATCCTCATCATAGCACATATGCTATTACCATGAAATTTTGTCAATGTAATTGTCTCCCCCACTAGACTAGCTTATGGCAGGGATGGTATTCATATGCCCAGCTCAGTGGGAGTCTACAAAAATATACTTGAGAAATTCTACTCAAAGAGTTCTTTAAAAAAATACTCGGTAAATCCTAGAATACTTCAGTAATTATCTCTCAAGTTTTTTCATTTGCCAAGTTTTGGTCTTTAGACATTGAGTTTTTTAAAATATAGGAGCATATGTAAACTTACTTATAGATAAGGTTCATATCCCTACTACTGTTTTTTCTTTTTTTTTTTTTTTAAGATTTTATTTTTTTATTTGAGAGAGAGAGCATGAGTGGGGGTGAAGTGGGGGGAGCAGGTGAAGGGCAGAGATAGAGGGAGAAGCAGTCTAGCAAGCAGGGAGCCTGTCACGGGGTTCCAACCCAGGGCCCCAAGATCATGACCTGAGCTAAAGGCAGACATTTAACTGACTGAGCCACCCAGATGTCCCCCCCCCACTGAAGTTTTCTATAATAAGAGTAATAACATTAAAAATGATACCTACAGTCTATTGTCCATTATATGCCATGCATCTCTTACATACACTGTCTTAACTACAAGTAACTTTTAAAGGTGTAGATATTATTAATTTTATTTTCTGTACATGGAAGCTGAGAGACTGAAATGTAATAGCTGTTCAAGCTTATAAGACTAGTAAATGAAAGCTATGATATGCTTTTTTCTTTTTTTCTTTTCTTTCTTTCTTTTTTTTTTTTACTATTGGAAATAAACAGGGTTGCTGGAGGGGAGGTGGGGGTGGGGTGGGCTAATTGGGTGAAGGACATTAAGGAGGGCAAGTGATATAATGAGCACTGGGTGTTATATGTAGCTGATGAATTATTGAACATTACATCCGAAACTACTGATATACTACTATATGTTGGCTAACTGAATTTAAATAATAATAATAATAATAATAACAACAACAACAACAACAACAACAAATACTGTGATTTGAATCCAGGTCTCTGATTTCTTAGCCCAAGTTCTTTCTGCTACACCATGCTGCCCCCTATGGGACAAGCTCATATTTCAGAGCTGTTTATTAAAAATATTAATTATTATTGTAAAGCTTACAGAATTAGAGTTCTTAAAAGTTATAGAATCAAGGAAGATGCTTTGAATGCCATTAATTTAAATGACTAGAAAACACTACTAGTCTCAACATGTCCTTGGCAAGAGGGCTATACTGCCTTTGAGCAGTATGCTTCTCTCTGTTTATAAGCCAGAGGTCCTTTGCAGAACTCTGTGTTAACTGAACCATGTTTTTGTTCTTATCATTTCCATGTAAACTCACACTGAATTCCCAAGTGTAGAGGTGATGTGCTGGGCATCTCCACAGCTTGTCTGTAAGCTGTCTCCTTGTTTTGTTCATGATGAGGCCAACTTAGTTATTTAGCCTCAGGGTCAGGATGCTGGTTTATCCAATGTTTTTTGCTTTCCCAGTTTTCATCCCAGGACAGTGGTGCTATGTTGCATGAGAAGCTTGCCCTGAATTCTTACCCAGGCTAGGATCTACACTCTGTCTCTTTCCTGACACTCTCTATTTACTAGAGGCTGGGCCGGTTCCCCTTCCTTACTTGGTTTTGGTCAGATTCCCTTGGCTGACTTGGCCTTCACTTGGTACTGCATCAGTCCCCATTCTGCATTTCTGAAGCCCCATCATTACTCTGTGTCCTTTTGTATCTTGGAAACTTAGGCTGGGACTGGACTAAAGCTTCTCCAATCCTACATGGAGTTGATTTCAGGTTACTGCCTTAGTTTCCTGTCCCTCTGCTGCTCTGATTTTATTCCCTGGATGCTTTTAGACTCTCACCATTATGCAGCATTTCCTCCTGTTTGCTGGGACCACAGCCTCAGCATAGAAGAGCCTCAGCAGTGGAGACAGGACCAAGAATCCGGAAACTGAAATACAGATCTTTAGATCTTATTGCTTACCGGTCACTCCCTTTCTTCTGTGCATCTCTGGGGATGGGGATGGGGATGGAAGACAGTCTATATGTGATGATGTAGAGTTGATCTTCTTGAGGTTCTGCTCCTCTGAAGGGTCTAGCAGCTTCGTGATGGGCAAGCCATAGACTGGTTGTTTGTATCTTGCATACTGTAGAGCATCCATGATCCATCTCATTTCACGCCAAACTTCATCTATTTGCTTTGGAATTAAATGATAAAAAATTTTGTTTATCAAACAGGTATTAAAAATGGGTAAGTTTCCCTGAGAGTCCAAGATGACACATTTTCCACAGTATTGGTTTTGAGTAAAAAATTTTACCATAAGCTTGCTAAGCCAGAAAATACCTCTTCTTATAATCTCTTGTGCCTTGCATATGTTTTTACCTGAGAGGCTATATCATGTAGTGCAAATAGTGGAAGACCTGAATTCCAGGTGGTACCCCCCCCCAACTTTTAGCTCTGTAATAATCTTTGGCAAGCCTCTTTGAGCCCCAGTCTGTGAATGTGGACAAAGCCCTCCCTTTTTATACCTCACAGGACTGCTGTGGTGACTGGGAGAAATGATGAATTTGACAGTGCTTTGTAAAGCTGCAGGGTACATTTCTCACACATATGGAGTGTTACTAATTTTTGGCATAAGATAAAATATTCCTCATTAGGATATTGGGAGGAACAGATATGATAAAGTCTAAATCTCAGAATACTTGAAGAAAGAAATGTAACTTCAGTTCTATGTGAACTAGAAAAGCAAAGCATTACTAGAATATTTTGCTAAGCAGAGATTCTTGGACCTATTTAATAGAAAATAGATAACTCTATATATTAAAATTATTACTTTCTTACATAGAAAATAAGTGCTTCTAAAGTACAAAGTAGCTTAATAGCTTATTCCTAAGTAATTAAAATAACCTTACATTTTTTGGGTACCTCATTCTATATTGTTATCATTTTGGTTTCTGGGTTACCAAAGTGATTTTAATAATATTTTCATTAAAAAGTACAGTAGTCATTTCTCTGAAGTCTATTAGTGTAAAAGTCACTCATATGTTTGTGTCTACCTCTGTGGATGACAGTTAGTCTCCCAGATCTTAATAGATACTGGCCATAAACTTGCTGGTTTTTCTGACTCTCCAAGGAGGGGCTGTTAGTTACATTATATTTTTTTTCCACGGCACCCTGGATCTTATGATAGGCTTTGCATCTGATTTCACTGGGTGTCTTTGGCAACCCGTTAACTTCTTTGGGACCATTTACTCAACTGTAAAAAGAGGAGGTTGGGCTAGGTAATCTCTAAGGTCCATTTCAGTTCTGATACTTTATGATTTATTTTTGAAGAATATTTGGTAAGTTGGTGGCACTCAGCTTCCAGGTAAAAGGTGTCCATTGTATGAATACTGCAAAGTTAAGGTATTATAGAAGTTTTAAAGATAAAGGACTTCCCAGTGTTCTATTTTGTTTTCAAAATATCTTCTTAGGGCCTTAATCTGTACTTAAATAGTAGTCTTTAAAGAATATTCATAAACCTGGTATTCCTAAAAAACACAGAGTAAAGTCTGAAACTATGACAGTCTGCCATGTTCAGAGTGAACATTCATGGCTGGTAATGAAAGCATCTGATTGAATTTTAGCCTTTTTTAGGCAGTGAGTTGGGCGGGATGTTCAGCAGTGGGCAGGTTTTGAGGATGCGCTGAGTACTGGAGAGGGAGAGATAAGAAGTTCAGGGGGTAAAGTGAGAGTGTGAATCCCAGAGGAGACTCAGGCAAATTTTCTTGATGGGACTGTTGCGCTTTCAGCTGGCTTTTACTGGTCCTACTTCATGTAGCACTTCTGTCTCACAGTTATTTTAAAGGCACTACATGACTGTGGACAGCTTTTTAGGGTGCTTTCCAAGGATGGGGACTGTACTTTTCTTTCTTTTTGCTCTTGCCTATGCCAAGAGTAGATACTGAATAATGATTGTTCAGTGAACAAACAAATGAATGTATGGATGGTTACCTAATTCTTTAGATCTCTACCTTCCAACAGAGTTATTATGAGTATTAGTGGGAGTAGCTGAGTGCACTGTATAAATGATACATTGTTATTAAGTTTTCAGTTGTTACAATGAAAGTCATGATTATTGTGTGAGGCTGAGTGTGGTCTCCCCAAATAATGTCCATGTCCTAATCGCTGGAACTTGTGAATATTTTTTTTAATTTTTTTATTTATTTGATTATTTGAGAGAGAGTGAGAGCAAGAGAGATCACAGAGGGAGAAGGAGAAGCAGACTTGTCACCGAGCAGGGAGAACCCAAGATAGGGTTCGATCCCAGGACCCTGAGATCATGACCGGAGCCGCAGGTAGACGTTTAACTGACTGAGCCACCTCGATGCCCTGGAACTTGTGAATATTACTGTATATGATAAAAGAGTAAATATTACCTTGCCTGGCAAAAGATGTGATTAGGTTAAGGATTTTGAGAAGGAAGTTTATCTTGGATTATTTGGGTGCACCCTAATTCAATAACAAATGTCTCATAAAGACGTTCTTATAAGATAGGCAGAGGGAGACTGGCAGACAAGAGAGAAGGAGGCAGTGTGACCACAGAGGCAAAGATCGAAGTGATGTGGCCACAAGTCAAGGAATGGCAACAGCCATCAGAAACTGGCAGAAGCAGAGAGCATATTTTCCCTTGGAGCCTCCAGAGGGAGTATGACCTGACCAATACTTGATTTCAGATTGTCAGTCCCCAGAGCTGTGAAAGAATACATTTCTTGTTGTTTTAAGTCACCCCTTTTGTGGTAATTGGTTTCAGCAGCCCTATGAAACTAATACAATTGTTAATAATAATCTACTTGTTCTCTTTGGGTAAGATTATTTCAGCATTACTGCTGAGGATGGATAGGGAGATTTAGTATACATTTTAAAATTATGTGTATAAACAATTTATATCTTACTTTTTCTCAGTGATGAAGTGAAGAAGTATTAGCTGATATAAGTTTAAAATATTTGTACAGGGAGGCCTCTGGGCTGAGTTTAACAGACTTAGCTAAGTAGCTCTAAAAGAAGTACAATTTTCACCCATTTTACCTTATACTGTTGATCTAAAAATAACTGACAACATAATCCCCCTGATTTTAAGGTCCAAATTCAGCTTCTAAAGACTTGCTGACACGTTTTTAAAAAAGAAAAGACCATGAACTCCGTAGGTCTGTTGGTTAAGAGTTCTGCATCCATTTCTCACCCTGCCTTTTAAAATTTTTGGTTTTCATCCCATAAATTACACCCTTTCTCTGTACTCAGGCAAGATAATATTTTTATTAAAATGTAAAGGTGATTGGTTTTCTCACAGCACAGTTACAAGGTGCTTGAGGGGATGATAGATTGGCTATATTTAATGAGCTGTGTTTCTATTACAGCTTAGGAGCATTTGAAGCATTACAGTATATAAATTATGGCCTAATTGCCCTTTAGGCTTTAGCAGCTCAAAATATGCCAAGCTCCAAGTCTCTACACTTTGACATTTCTGCTGTGTGTGCTGTCTATAAAACCTATATACCTTATCTATGATTTTCTTCACCTCCCCTGGTCCAGGCCCTCCCCTTTTCTGGCTGCACTCCTTGGCTTCTTTTCCTCGCTGTATTTACATAGACTCCCTTGCTCTTTACAATGTTTGGTTTGTGTAGTGACTTCAACACTGTCTTAGATCTGGAATCATACAAATGCTCTCACGGCTGGCGGTTGCCTCTGCAGGTTATGGTGTGTGGTGGGCTGAGCTGTGAATGCCAATGGGTGAGTGGCTCCAGCTGGTTTTCATTCTGAGTGAGAGAGGGATTGAGAAGCCCAACATAGATAAGGGGAGAAATGATATTGCATTATCTCTAGTCAGTGAAGTTATCCATGTTGGATAGAGCAAAGCAATCCATTGAAGGCTGTGAGTACAGGGAGATGGTCAGGGTTTACCCAGGTAAGAAGTGATTTTTTTGAACCCTTTGGGAATTGGCTTTTATCCAAGTCTACATGTACCTGGCTGGCTGGAAGGAGAGTATGTAAAGGGGACTCTCAAGTTACCTGCTTTGGGAACTTTGAGGAATTGCTGGCCTGGCTTGTCTTTATCCATCCCACTTAATGGTGTGATGAAAAGGAAGAGAGAAAAAGGCAGTGGAGCCCTAGAGTAGGTGAAAAAGAAGGGGCCACAGAGTAAGAGTGGAGCCAGGAACTCCTGAGGGGTCTGAGACTGAGAAAGACTGAAGAAAGTCCACTTTCTCATTGGATGACCATACTGGATTCAGGGGAAGGCTTAAGTGGAATAAAGCAGAAACAGAACCTAAGGCATGGTTAGAGAGTGCTTCTCTAAATGTATTTGTGAATGTTAAAGACATCATGAAATATTAGAGCCAACCAGTTCTTCAAAGTCATCTCGTCCACCCTTTCATTTTATATATGAGAAAATCAGGGCCCTGGAGATCAAATGAATCGTCCATTACTCCAAGGTCTATCGGTAGAACTCAGGACTAAAAATGTATGCTAATTGATTTCTGGCCATTGTTCTTTTTCTGATGCTCCACTGCCCATTATATTGGATAGAAAAGATAAGCCAGTCTTTATTCTCTTGCCTCATTCTTCCCTTTCCCACCCCTTCCTCATATTAATGTTCCACTTTTACTGTAAATGAAATAAATGCCATAAATGTCTGGTTTTTTTAAATACCATATTTACAGGTCAAGAGAGCAAGTTATTTCTTAAGAGGTTTATTTCTTTAGTCTGAGAGGTCATTTAAGGTATCTCATTTATGGAGTTGGATAAGTAGGATAAGATTTGTCTGCTCACCACTTTGCAAGTATATTATAATACCTTCTTTCTGAGTACTAAGTAAATTCCAAATCTTGTATACCCATATTTCAGAGCATTTTCCCTCCTTATTAATAACCGAATAAATGAATATATAATTTACTTCATATTTACTATGTGCAGGTAGTGTGCTCAGTGCTTTATTGTTGTTGAATTCACAGTAATAGTATGAGTTAGTAGTACACTTACCTTCCCTATTTTACAGATTAGGAGGTTGGGATTCATTCTATTTTATTTTTAAGATTTTATTGATTTGTTAGAGGGAGAGAGAGAGAGCATGTACACAACCAGGGGGAGCAGCAGGCAGAGGGAGAAGTAGGCTCCCTACTGAACAAGGAACCCAGTGTGGGACTCCATCCCAGGATGCTGAGATCATGACCTGAGCAGGTTCTTAACCGACTGAGCCACTCAGACGTACCAGGAGGTTGGGGTTTAGAGAAATTTATTTGCTCAAAGCATTCCTTGCCTAGATGATTGTGATAGCTTCATATTTGATTTCACTGCTTTTGGTCTTCTCTTTAAATCCAGGAATGGTATGGAAATTATCTACAAACATAGCCAATGAGAATGAGTGCTTACTATAAACAACCAGTATGGCTATACCACTGAAAAGGACTATCTGCCAGCTTGAATCTATGCTAAATAGCTATGAGAGGCTATAACTTTCTTTCTTTAAGACTTTGGCCAAGTCCCTGTTGTCTACAGAATAAAGTACAAATTTCTTACTATAGCCTTTAATAAAGCCCTTGTGGACTGATCTCATTGCTACTTTCATTCTTGCCTGCTTTCTTACTACCTTCACTCAATTTATGGCCCAACCAACTCTGACTACTCATCATTCCCCAAATACCATTTTCCTGCTCTTTCTGCCTTATCTGTTTATACTTTTTCTTTGAATGCCCCCAGTCTGTTTCTCCCTACTGTATAGTCTAATTTATCCCTCTAGGCCAAGCTTGGATATCAGTTACATCCTCTGTGGCAACTTATCTTACACCCACAAGTATTAATAAAGTGTTACTTCTTTGTGTTGACACAATTTTTTTTTCAGTACTCCTCTTTTGGCACCTATCTCATTTTATAAATAGTATTTATACACATTTCTTGTCTATCCTACTGGCTTTAAAGCTTTTTATGGTCAGGGATTGTATCTAATTCAACTTGTATCTTTCTTGAAGTGCCTGACATCTGGGTATTCAACAAATACTTACCAAATTGAACTAACTATATATCCTAGGTATCTATCATAGGCTATTGCTGGTATACTCATTTTGTGAGTTGGGTAATATTAGGCAGAAAGATCATAAGATTTGTCCAAGGGACTTACGAGCAATTTTAGATGAGTTCCAAATTGTCTTGATGACTAGTCACTGCCCCTATCACAAGAACTTGAGGTGTCATCTTAAGGCTTTTCTAGACAAGACCATAGATAGGGAACACATTTTCCAGCCCCTGTAGCCACACATTAGAGTGTCAGTCAGCTCTGCCAGAAAGGGGTCTAAAGCACGAGGTCCAACTGGATTTGGGTTAATATAACTCTGGGATATTGAGTTAATTGATACAATTTTTCTTTCTGTTAGAATTATCAATGGACTACTGGGTAATAATGATAATCTGATTACTAGTTCTTCTAGCAGTGATTTTTCTCTCCATATGGGAAGCCACTACTACCTACCATAGTAACGGATGCAGGTCTTAGTAATGCTGTGATTTATATGTAGCTTTTTCTTAAGCCTTTGTTTAAAAACTCACTTCTTCCTGAACTCCAAATTTTAACCAAATCAAGAGGCTACTTGCATGCTGTGGTCTTTAAATAAACCCAGATTGCTGTTCTTTTTTGTGCTTGTTTCTCATCCCCTCCACTCTACCCCTTCTTCCTCCATTCTGCCTCAGAAGAAACAAACTATTACCTGCATGAAATCTAAAACTTGCTGGTGTCTTTGTTTGGCAGCTGCAACCTCGCTGTCTGAGATCGCTTCCCTCAGGGACTGTTGGGTATTCAGAGAATCCAGCTCCACCACAGCAGAAAGGCGGCAATACAGACTAATAAATTTCTCCCTGTAGCTGCAAAAATGAACTGGAAAATGGACAAGCAAAATAAAACATGTTAAGATCTGGTATCAAAATAGAGAAATTCATACCTCAGAGAAAACAAGTTGAATGAAAACATGATTTATTAATCCTATCAGTGGAAAATATTAAGCCATAAATAAATTATAAATGTGCTCTTTAGGGGCCAGTTGTCTGGCTTCAGTCAGACAGTATTCCCTTTTAAGGTTTACCAAGTCCTGGTAAAGGTATGGGGAAGTGGGCTTGGCTCAAGCTGCAGTTTATGTTCTGCTCCTAAAGTTAAGGCCACATACACACACACACACACACACATACACACACACACACATATTCTGAGAAAATAAGTTTGCATATCACTTTAAAGAAGAAAAAAGTCAAGTAGCAATCTGAAACCTAATTTTGATTTCCATGTCTTATTTCCACTGTGTATCTTACATGCTTCTTTTCAAAGCCAGAAATCCCAGAAGATACAAAACACACTTTTCTTGGGATGTCTTTTATCTGGCTGGAAAACTTTCTTTAGGACCTGGCAGGATGGGTTTTGATTCTTGTCCTTGCTCCTGTCCCTGTCCTTGTCCCTGGAAGGATGATGGAGGTGATACCTCAACAGACCATTTTTGTCTTTGGCAGACTTGGCCTTCATCTTTCAAAAGATAATGGGCCAGCGGCCAGAGGGAACAGTCTAATAACCTTCATCTCCATCACAGAGGAGGGAGAGAGGAGTGTGGGACTCAGGCTCATGTGGGTACCCTGAGATGGATCAGATTTCCTGTACTTCTCTCTGATCACATACTAAAACAACAGATTGCAGTAGGATGAGGAAAGCATCCTGAATCAGACTAGTGTAGTACCAGTCTCTTCCTGACCATTGCTGAATTTTCAGACTCACTTTCTAGGAACCTCATTTACTCTATGTGTCTAACTGTATCACTGTGTTTCATGCTATGGAAACAGTCTATTAGAACTCCACAAATCTGCGGAAACATTTTTATTCTGGCTTCTTTAGTGAGGAATTCTAGGAAGAATATCTAATTACTGCCCTCGGGTGTCCTTACTTTTGATTCCTGAGACCCAGAAGTGGCCATTTAGGAAAATGAAAATCACAGTGCCTCGTAATGGGGCATCTTGTTATCTCTACACCTCAGTGAGAAAGCCCAACTTCTCTGCCTACTGAGAGATTTCTAGGCACCCTCCAAGTCCCATCTTACCACTGCCTACTTCCTTGCTTGGTTTTCTCCTAAGATGAATCACTGGTGTGGGTACAGGTAACCTGCCCTGTTTGTGTTTCCATATGGAAGTGGAAGAGAAGAATGTCGTGAGGGCTTCTGTGGTTCATCCTTATTTCAGCTGTGCACCATTATTTCAAGGTGTTTCTCAGTTCTAGAATTGATTTTTCTCTGTGGTGTCAAGTCCATCCTCCCCACTTCCTCTACTCTAGCACTTCTTTGCCTGACACACAGAAGAACTGATTTCATATGGCCTTTCAGTAAACAACAAACTATTGAGCTCTTCCTAAACCATCTGCTTTGCATGCTATTTCCCTGCTTAAAAACCTCCACTGAGCTCTTTCTTGACTTCAGGACAAAGTCAAACCTTTTACCACCAGAAGGAAAGTGTCTTGTGATCTAGAATTTGAATAAATCTTCAATCATATCCTCCATCATGCAACTACCCTTCACCCTCCACTCAAATTAATTCTAAGCATTGGTCAGGCTGAACTTACTACAAGTCCTGTTACACTTCCATGCTTTTACACGTGCCTTTTTTCTGGTCCTCAAACACCTGTTTCTACCAGTATCTTTAGGTCACACCAGTGTCTTCAGGTCAGCTTCTTCTGATCCTTGAAGATTGAGCTTAAGTGCCTCCTCAGTAAATCTTCACTGACACCTCTTTCTCTATAGGCAGAGGTAGTTTCTCTCCTTTTGTGCTCCTAGAGCACTTGTTTCTAAATGTATCAAGACAGTTACCCACTTTATTAGAATTATGTGTTTACTTGACTGCCTTGGTATTAGGCTGTGATTTCTCTGCGGGTAAGAACCATGTCTCCTATTTTTATTTCCTCAAAACCTGAAACATTATAGCTTTTCAGTTAATGTTCATTGACCAAATGAACAAAAAAATGCATGGCCTGGTCTGAAGAGGGCAGACCCTTCCTCCAAAGTCTCCTATTTCCCTCCATCCTCTTTTCTCTCTGTGCTCTTGATTTTCCTGTTTTGAAAAGTGTATTTCAGGTCTATGATATTTACTGGCAGCTATACAGGAAAGAGTCACCATTATTTTGTAGCTTACTCTTGACTTACTTACTCTTGTAACTCCCTGAATGTGTCTTTATGCCTTTCAAGGAGGGATTATATCCTGTTAGCACTTATGAAGATAGGGAGATTAGGAAAAGGCACTAAAGAATTTCTTTAAAAGAAACACTATCATTCCCATATGAATTCTAAAACGCCAGGGTGTCCACAACTTTCTCTTGTTGTGTCTCCTTGTGGTAGGAACCTTGGATTGGTGGGTGGTCTCACAGCGCCCACACCCCCCACCCCTTGCCACTCACCACAGCTAGCTATAAGGACCTTTCAACTACAGCGCTTCACTTTCCCGTGCTAGTGGTTTTTATGCAGAGCCTTTAATGTTACTTTAACAAATGCTACTTTAACATAGTCTTTTGTGGTTTAGCAATGATACATTTGGTAGCCATCACAGAGGAGGGAAGGATAGACTGGAAGCTTCTAATTTTTTTTTTTTTCTAATGTGAATCACATGCATTTAACAGACAAAATGATACAAGGGTACAACAGTGCATTATCTGGACCACATGATTTGTTAGTAATTTACACAGTAAGGCTAATTTTCTGTGGTGTTTTTTCCCTCTATTTTTTCTATATGAGATAGTGACAGACTAAAATGCATTTGATACCAACACAAGAAGTTGGATTAAGTGTAGAGAAGAGTAGAAAGTATTTGGGTTTAGTATCAGACAGAACTGGGAGTTTGAATCAGATCTGACAGTTACTACCTGTGTGGCATTGGGCATGTAACCTCTGGGAGCTTCAGTTTTCCCACATCTAAGATGGATAGTAATGTCTATTTAGAATTAAATCATATCGTATATATACAGTGCATAGAACAGCATGTGGCACGTATCAGAAACAAAATAAAAAATTTTTTCACACCCTTACCCTGACCTCTCAGAAATAATGAGGCATTCAGAGTTAGAAAATTGGAACAGGGTTGAGATTAAAAAATTCTTCCTAAGATCTTAACTTAATAAAATCCTAATCAGTCAGGGTCATGGAGCCTAGTTTGGAAGCTAAAAATATCAATAAGATTACCTCCTGTGGTCAGTTTAGTTCCAGGATTCTTTGCTAGTGTGTCAGAAAGAACCTGGGCACAAGATGCCCCTCTAAAGATTCCTGGGAGTGAATGAGTTGACAGTTGGAATTCAGGAGTGGTATCCTAAATCATGAAAAATGGGCCTTAGGAACGAGGGTTGAGACTGTGCCATTTCTTGTAAGCTTGTGGCCTGGATTCCATTAGGCTCAGTGCCTGGATATCCCACAGGCACCTCAAAACTCATCATTTGTCAAACTGAACTCATCATCTCTCCCCTCCCCCAAACCTGTTCCTCTCCTCATCTTTCCTATTTTGGTAGATGGCAACATTATCCATCTCAGCACCCTATTCAGACTCTCTGGCTCCTCCATTTTGCTCTTCAGCCACATTAAATCAATCACAAAGTCCTATTGATTTTAACTCCTCAATTCCTCTTGCCTCTGCTTTCTCTTCTACACCCCTACTGTGGCAGTCTTGGTTCCGGTTCTTATCACTACCACCTGGACCACTCTCTCAACTGTCTCTTTGCCTCTAGTCTCAGCATTCCCTGCTTTGGCTCTCCTGCAGTCCATCTTTAGAGCTGCTAAAATCCAAGATGACCATATTATTCCTTTTAAACAAATCTTTTCATGACTCCCCATTGCCTACATGATAAAGTCTAGCCTCTTTAGGATGGTATATATAGCCCTTTGTGATTCTGACTTTTTAATTTTTAGTTTCATCTCCTGTCTTCTCAGGTGCCATAAGCATCTTTCACCATGAGCTACTAGGACTGTACTTAATTGGGTTGCATTTCCTCAGGTCTCCTAGCCTTTGTACAGCCCACTTAAGACGATTTTCCTTTTTAGGTCTGCCTTTTCTTTCCTTTTCTGAATGTTTCTTTCTAATTCAAGATTAGCTCAAATGTTACCTCTTTAAGGAAGGATTGGATGTCCTTCCTTTGAAACTCAATAGCCTACCTATTACAGCAGGGCTTTCATTATATTGGGACTTTTGGTATAGATTTCTGTACCCTTTACTGGTGGTCAGATTATGTCTTATTAACATCTGTATATCCAGTGCAAGCACAGTCAGTACTTGACATACAGTGGCAACCCAGCAAATGTTTGTTGAATGAAATATGTAGCCAAGCACTTAAGTATGAAATATATGCCAGGCTTCAAACTGTTTTTTAAAAATCCCCCAGTTTTATAATCTTACCAGTCCAATCAGTATGAATCATAGAATCAAGGAAATCAGTAAAATCAACTTTTCTTATCATAGGCCTGCTCTCAGTTGTGACTGCCCATAGGATCAGGACAGGGCAACCTCCTTAGTGCAAGCTAGGCAAATCGTCAAGAGGCCACACCACTGGACAGAGTTTCTGAAGGCTCACGATGGTACTGCTTTTCTTTTTGTTTCTGCGAACAGTTTAAATAGTGACCCTTGTTGGTACCCAGGCACTTGCTTGATTACTGCAGTGGAGTATTACCCTGCTTCTATTCAAAGGTTGGGGTAGGGGGGGAGTGTCAGCCTTCAGGTTATGGAGGGGGCCTGGGTTTGAAATGTAATGTAGCATTTTGCCTTAGCTCAGTCCTGCTTATGGAGCTCTCCCATCCGTATGACAGTCCTCTTCTTCCCTATAGTAATCCTGTGAGGAAATAGCCTCTGGGTTTGTCCCAGTCTATTCTTTACTCCAGGAGACAGAAGGCTAAGCTCCTTTATCATTCTGTCCTTGCTAGATCTATTTAGTGCTAGAATAGGCACAGATGCAGTTTTCTGTAGCTGGTTAGCAAGTTATTTATGATCACTCAGGCCACTGGCAGGAACATGGTCAGTTTGCCAAATCTCAAATCCTTTCATTGGGACAGGGATGACTTGTACAAGTCAAACCGAAATATAGTGTAAACTTTTCTAATTGATGTGTTCCCATAATTTGCACCTTTTCAGGTTTCACTAAAATTCCTGTGTTCTTATGACTTTCTGAGTTCTGATTGAATTTCCAGTAATGTTCTCTTTCTCAGAAATGCTTAGTGTATCTGTTGACCTTTTGCTGTGGGTCTACCTATGGAAGGCAGAAGTCCCTACTTAAAAAAACAAGTAAAAATTGCTTAGCATCTTTCTTGAGGGGTTTTAGACCCATTATAGTAAGTCTTTGAAGTTCCTGTAGAAATTGTTATTAAATGCTTTGTGGACTGAAGTCTAAGGAAGAAGTATGGTAATCAGTACAATAATCTGTTTCTTGGAAAGCTCTGATCTCTTGGGGATAAGGTAGAGTCTTTCATGATTCTTACTAAGGTCCAGCAATCTTTTAAAAATTGTTGCTGGTGCTGCTGAAGTATAATAAACATTGTACTGGAGTGTACTGATTTCCTGCTACTGGCAACATTTCCTCCTGATCGCTAGAAAAGACTAATAGAATTTTGTATGTCAGTGGAACTACGCCCAATGAGGTGATCTTTTCTGGAAACTTACATGGTTCTCATAAATCAGTTGGATCACCTATCATATAATAAAGGAGGACCAGGAGACTATGAAGATATATGTTATTCCAGGGAAAAACATCTTAAAGTCAGGAACTCTTGAGACCTAGGCTTTGATCTATGGCTTAGTTTTCATAGATGAAGGTTAATGTTTGATAGTCTTACATTGCTTTTAGTCAAAGAGATAGGCACTGTTGAATTCTGGTACTATGATAACTATATCTCTATTTTGTAAGTTCTTGAAATGTTATGTTTTGCGTGTTCTAGTGTGGTCCATGGACTGACAGCACAGTATCATCTGAGAGCTTGTTGGAAAAGCAAATTCTCCAGTCCTGTGTGGTGGGGCTCCAGGAGTCTCTTTTAGCATGCTCTCCTAGTGAATCTCAATGCATATTGAAGTTGGGGAAGCAGTGTTCTAGAGCATCATATCCTAAAGTGTGTTTTCTTAGTTTTTTAGTAAGTGCCACACCAAAAATGCTTCCAGTCATGGTCAAATGAATTTAGAAAATGCTGGGCTAAACAAAGTTAAGCTTTTTGGTTTTTATTTTTTCATCTGGGAGGGTTACCAGATTTTACAGACCTTCTAATATGTTACTCTACCACTCAAAATTATCTGTTGGACTCTCAACACATTGAAAGTAGAATCCGAAGTCCTTATCATGGCCTTTGAGGCCCTGCATGATCTGGCTGTTGACTCTCTGATCTCATTTCCTATCTTTCTTGCTCTTGCTTACTATACTTCACCTACACTGATCTTTTAGCCAAGCACACTCTTGCTTTAAAGCCTTTGCCCTTGTCATACCCACTGCAGGAAAATCTCAGGTCTCTACTTACAGGTTTCTTCTTTAAAGGGACTCTCCCAGGTCATCCTATATAAAATTGCAGCTCCTGCTCTTCACCCCAGTCCTTTACACTAATTTATTTTTCATCACAGCCCTCACTACTGTCTGACATTTACAGTATTGTTTGTTGATTGGTTTACTGTTTGTCTCCCCCCATGAGAATGTAAGCTTCATGGAGAGTTTATTCTTTGGAGCTCCTTAGTACCTCGACTAGTACCCAGCACATAGTAGGTTACTTAATAGGTATTTATTGAGTTAATGAATAAATGAGTGGAGAGAAGAAATTGTAGACTAGAAAGTAACAGTAGTAGGACAAAGTGTGGCTGCTCAGGAAAAGTGCATGAACCTCCCAAAAAGCAGAGGACACTTGCAGGGCTTGGTCCTCCAGGGTCTTAGAGTAATACACTATTATAATTGATCCCAAATCATTATTACCATGAAGACCACTTGAGACATGGGGAAATGAACTTCATGTATTTTTGTCTATAATCATGGAACGGTAATGACCATTTCATACAGAATGGACTCCTGGTTAGCTCTCCAGTGAAGTATTTTCCTTAGTTCTTTTCCCTATCAATTATCTGTCCCTAGGAAATCATTCACTTTCATGGCTTCAGCCATTATTAATAGACACTGGCCAAATTTCTGTGTTTAGTACTCAACCCTCTTTCCTTTATTTCTACTGCCAAATGGACAGGTCTACTTGTATGTTGAATTTGCACCTTCAGATTCAAGATAGAGCTAAAAGCATCATTTTCTTCCCCAAGTCATATTCCTCTCTGACTTTTTCTTTTGGTAATGACAGCAATGGATGCTCACAGTATTAGAGGCTGAAAACAATTGGAGTACTCCAGAAGTCTCTAGACTTCACCTTTTCTCATTAAAACAGTTGCTCCATCTTCTATAATACCCCCAATGTTTCTTACTTCTGTATTTGTTTCCTTTATGGGGGGAGGGTTTGTTTCTGCCCTAATACTGGACTATATGAACTATGCCCCCAAATGTGCTCTTAATCCATCTTAAACAGATTCCTCAGTCTGACTCTTAAGATACTGCCCAGTATGGCCATGAATTTTCCAGACCTTTTTACGTCCACTGCTTCTTCACATCATTTCTCTGATCTAGCTGAACTGGACAACTTGTTCTTTTCCCTACTCTTTCTGAGACCTTTTGTTCCAGGGAGCTCATTCTGCTCCCCCTGACAAGAAAGCTTTTCTTATTGTCCATGTTTATTAGTATCCTGTCCATTCTTTAACACCCACATCAAATATCCTCTCCTCCAAGGTGGCTTTCTGATACCTTGAGAAAAATGTGTTTCCTTTTCTTTTTTCAATATCACTTATGATTGGCATATCTTAGCTCATTTAATAATAATTTGTATCATTATTTTGCTGTTACCACTGTACTGCAGGCAGAGACTGTCTTACGCATCTCTGAATCTTCACAGTCGGTATCTAATATATATGTATTGACTTGAAATGAAATACCATGACCCAAACTGTATTTTGTAATAGCAGTGCAGTCATATCATGGACTAATAATGTTCTTTGGATGGGGAACTCATTGCGTGGGGTCATATTCCCATTCAGGCCTCTTGGGAGTGGTATGGCCAACGTTATTAATCATTTGACACAGAAAAGGTGCAGAAAGTTTAAGTGACTGCCAGTGTCACACAACAGAGGACCCAGGACTCTCAAGTCCCAGTCTGCAGGTGTGATTCAGGCTTCTGTTAATAACTCTTTCTCTTCTGGAAAATAATAATTGCTATTCTTTAGTTGTTTTTGGCATCTGAATGGTTGGAGCAAGGGAAACGGAAAGGCTTAATCCATTTATCCTCAAGGGATAAATTCAGATTCAGATGCCCAGGTCTCAAAATGGCAGTTGCCTCTCTGCTTCTAAATCTGGTGTCTGGGGAGCAATCCAAAGAGAGTCTGCCTCCATTCCATCCACCCAGCGCTCACCCTCCCACAGATCCTACAATTCATTTGAACTGATAGAACTCCTGCTAATTGCCTCTTATTGGCCTGTTATAAGAAGAAGCATGGGGAAGAGACAAAGCATCCCTATTCACATTCTCAGTGGGCAGCAGGGGTCTCTGCAAAAATAGAGAAACTGGGGCCCAGGCTATTCATTTTTGAAAGTCAGGACAAGATCTTCCACCATTCAGAATCCCACATTATAATCACAACACGGCATCCTGGGATGCTATTTTCTCAAATGGTCTGCTAGAAATCTAGAGCCTGTTTAATATTAGAGTCTGTTTAATAAATCAGCACTACATTGACTTTTTTTTTTCCTCCAGAGTGATACGCACTTTACATTTTAATTTCACTATTTTTTTTTTTCCCATTTGGAGGTGAGAAAGAGAGAGAGAAGGGGCAGTGCTTTTCATGAAAACATCAGTTCTTGTACTTATGTTTTAAGAAAGCAAAGTGAAGGCAAGAACTGCAGCCTGATAACTGAACACTCTGTTTAGAATTCCCTCCTCTCCATTGGACCTTAGCTAGGTTTCAATAATTATTGCTCAGGCACATAGTCTTGGAGCTTTGCTTTCTCTCAGACTTGTACACAGTTCTAGGAAGGGTTGTTGCCAAAGCCATCATGTGATTTATTGACCCTCCACTGGGACAAGGGGGAACAGATATAACTTTGTGATTTTATTATAAGGAGGCTGGGTTAATATTTCTAGGTGAAACAAGCTACTATACCAAGTTCAAACATCTGAAGAGGGAGGTTAAGAAACCCTGAGTGTGGGGTGTAAGGATTATTCTGTCCTGGGGCTGTACAGACGTCGTCTGAGGCAGGGAGCAGGAGAAGAAAGGACACATTGTGACCCATTTCCAACACCTCCTGTGTGTAGAGGCGGAAGTTCCTTGCCTGCAGAGGGACACGCGCGGAGGAAAAATAGGAGAGTTACAACATGGCACTTACATAAACAACACCAAACTGGCATAAAACATCTAACAAAATTACACGACTTCAAGCTTGGAATTTTTATACAACATAAATATTAGGGTTCAGCCCATTTAATAATGCTATATAAAATCAAGATTTAAGGCAGTAATGTTCCACATAAACTCTGAAAACAACATTTATGCTTCTTATAAAAGCAGAAAATGATTGCATTCTGTGGGTTTTTCAAAATGATGAATATAATTACATGAAGCAACAAAAATGGATTGAATTAAAAATCTACTAGTTTCAATTTAAGTTGGTTAAAGGGGAAAAATGTAGTTTCTGGCCAAGGGTTGAAAAAATTTTACAAGTATCAAAAAAAAAAAAAAGTTGTATGCACTCTTAGGCAGTTAGGCAGCCCTCTCCCAACATGTGTATGTAGCCCAAGAGTCACCAATGAAATATGAGCTGCTTCAAACCTGCTAAGCTCAAGAAACCCTTTAATAGTATCTACTGTCACAAGTAGAGCTGGTGTGTTTTTTTCTCCTCCTGAGTACATGGCCCCCCCTGGAATAATCCAGTTTCTCCCCTAGTGCCTTTATGGCATCTTGTGCAATTTATTCTTCATAATTGTTGGCTGTTTTGGACTAACCTTGCAGTACTGACTTAAAATCTGAGCAGTACCGCAATGGAAGAACACTCTTAGAGTCTCTAATCTATGTCCCTATGACCATAGGTCAGGGGCCAATTCTGGGTTGTTGCTCTGTTATTTAAGAGAGCCAGTTACTCCTGTGATGGGCTTCCTGTTTATAGGCTAAACTTGGTTGATTTTGTGTGTTGTGTATGTGTGTGTATGTGTGTGTGTGCTGGGTATGGGGAAATGGTGAACGTAGGCCAAAAAGGAAAAAAAAAAAAAAGACGAGAAATGAATTCAGCCTAATGCTACATCATGTTAACTTATTAGACAGAGCCTAATAAACTTTTACTGTTCTCTTCTGTGCCAACAGTTTTTCCTGAAGTTGCTTATTAGTGGAGGTTAGATTTGCACCTTTCGATTTAGATAAGATGATAATTTCTCTATTTGTGACAGCAAATTCTCTATTTCTCTGTTTGTGAAATTCTCTATTTGTGAAAAGATAGCCATGGCATAACCTTGCCAGTGCTGTAAGTTATACTACCACCAATCTGCTGTTCTTAGATAAATAATTTGTATATCTAAGTGTGTACTTATTTATTCTCCTTGACTTGTGCTATCCCGAAGCTGAGACTTGGTGTCTTTTCAAGGTGGGCTAGTGAATTATTTTTCCTTGCTTGACCAGACCACAATAAAGCCGGGTCCAGGAGCTGTGGAAGAGGTCAACATGCAGGAGATAGAGAAAAGGGGCAGAAGTGGAGTCTGTGTCCACTTGTAGGTGTCAAATTCAAAGTGTATAGCATGTGCAAAGTGGTATTTAAATCACTGAAAATGAACTCATATATATTTTTTAAACTTCTGAAGTTTTATACACGATGCAGTTTCCATTAGCCATAAAAGAAGATAAAAATGGTAAAGACTAGTACCTGGTGTAAAGGTGTATTGATCTGCTTAAGGAGGGCTTTCACTGCCATCTGGAGCTCGTAGAAGAACAATTGCATGGGGCAGTCAGAAGTATGATCCACACTTTCCATAGATTCAGAGCCAGAAAGCTTTTGGACCCATTCCCACTCCTCTCTGTATGTTGAGTCAAGTTAAAATTAGAAATTTAACAAAAGTTCAGAACACAGCTCAGAACATTTTTACTGTATATGTCCAGAACCTGGATAACCAATTTTTGGTGGCTAAAACTCAATACAATTCATGAAATTTGAACTTTTTGCCACCCAAATGGAATTTAAAAAGAGCTTCTGCTAATTTAAGATTAGTTCACCTATCAAACCATATATACCTCAGAACAGCACATCTAATTTTTATCAGTCAGTTTCTGAGATTGGAGCTTTGAAATATTTGGTAATAATTTCCTGACTGTCTTCATTTTTCTTTCCCTGAAGATCCTCTGTAAGTTCTAAGGCCCTACATTTTACCACAGGGGCATCTGCTGGTTAATTCAGCAGTTGGGTAACCACAGGACTCTGGTCCAACTCAGGCAACAAACCACATGGCACATTTCAACTCTGGCCTGTTGTAATCGTGGGGACTATTTTGGTTTCTTACCCCTTCCAAGAGCTTGAGGAGAATCACAAACAGGAACACCAGACAATTCCAATAAAAGGAACCAGGGGACACACATCACTGCTTCCATCCTCCTTTCAAACCAGTCATCTGTGTCTTTATTCTGCGTGCTCTGTAATCCTTCCTAATGAACTTTTCCAAATGTCATGCAGAAGGGAGGGGAAAGAATGATGGTGGGAGAAAACACATCTGGTTTGTCCCCCAAAGGCTGTTCTTCAAAAGGAGCTTAGAAAGATCAAGGTAAATGCTTCCTGGGAACACTGTTTCCACAGGTATGCTAGCTAGCACAAGTCTCTAAACACGTTCATTTGGCCCAGTTTCTCCTCTTTCTAACTGTACAGGGAGCAGCAATATGCTCTTAGGAGCAGGCTAGAGAGGGAAGGGAAGCCCTCCTCTTGGGGCACAGAAAGAGAGGAGGTGCTAACATATGTTTCCACCCGCATGAAAACATTCTGAGGGCTCTCTCCAGTGGGCTATACCAGCCTGGGCTCCAGTCTTTGTGTCAGAAAATGAAGTTGATTATGACATGAGCTTTTCATCAGAAAACAATCTCTTTTAACAAACTATCCTCTTAAAAAACTTTCTGTGTTCAGGGTATCTGTTTCCTTTTAATTCCTACCCTGGAAAATACTATGGAGAATCTACCCTATTGTCCCAATAATAGAAACAAAATAAAAATTAAATCCTATTTCAATCTGGGCATCCTCTTGGCTTCACAAATTGAAATCTTGGAGGACCTGCTTGGGAGTTGTTTCTTTTCTCCCATCACTGATATTGAACTAAATGAGGGGGTTCTGACTAGCACAAGCATTCACAAAACCCAAAGGAGCACACTGCTAAAATAGCATCTATAATCGAGTTAGAGAATAAATTACAAGTAGAATACCATGAACCATCTACCACTAACTAAGCAGGTTAGTCTATAAGGATGAGGATGAGATGGAACTGGCAAGAGTGAAGGCTACTGGAATCTTCTGTAAAAATGAAACTTGGATCTTTGTCAAGGGGAAATTAGTTGGTATAACCACTAACAGAGTCAAAACCTTTAAGACACAAATCTAGAAAATGGATGAAAGTAACCATTGCAGAGTCAACCCACAAGTGAGCCGTGTAACTAACCTCTTGGGAAGGATTGATAAGATAACCAAAGTTGATGTAGAAGTGACCACCAGATGGCAGACTTAAGGCCTGGGTGTAGTTGAATAGTTGAAAGATGAGAATATGGCAGCTAGTGAGTTCTTTGAAGAGCCCATCATCATTTCCTTTGTTGTCATCAAATAGTATTTAATAAACAATACACTACAGTTAATAAGCTACTGTCACTTTATGGATCAAATTTTAAGTGACTGAATTAGAATGCCTTTTGGTTAAGCAAATCCATAGCTGTAACTAGAATCTGCACATCTAATTTGTAGTGTGAAGCCTGATAAAGGCTCAAGAGTTCTTATCTATTGTCCTTTTTTTCAGGTTGAGCACAATTCAGTTCATTATAGTAGATTTTCAGAGGCCTTCTGAAGGGCTAGTTGTAAATCTGAGCCAGATTACCAAGATTGGGCAGCTTTCCCAAAGTTAACAGGGTTATTCACCATAATGCCAAGCCATGGAGCAGTTTCCAGAAGCACAGGCCTTGTTACTTTTTTTCTTCTTTAGAGAACCATAAAGAGTACAGGAAACATACAGTCCTCAGGCCAGAGGGTTAGGGGTGGGGACACTGAGCACAGGAGGATTCTTTAAGGGGAAATTGCTCTACCAGAACCCATTTCTACAAGTGATACTTTAAAAAAAAAAAAAATGACTAAGTTGTGAAGAAAAGATACCAGAAATAGAATGTTAAAAGAAAAGGGCATTTATTCATTAATGAGTTGAGTATTGGTGGTTGCCCGATGAATACCATAGAGAGGAAGTGTAAGGAGTGTGCATCTCCTTCATGGGCTCACTCCTTCCACCAACCATCACCATAAAACCTCCTTATCCTAATGCTAAAATGCAGCTAAGCCTCTGCCCCGGTGTACTGGCACCTGGGGACATCTCATCATAGAAACTACAGAAACTAAGTATCAGTTTGCTTCTGACTCATCAAACCCATCACTTGAGCCATGGTTTCATCACAAGGAAATCTGGATTCCTCACAACTTACTTGGAAATGTTATTGTTTTCACGGATCTTCACGTGGCAGAGAATGTTGGGCAACTTTTGGGTAACCAGAACTTTGATCTGATCCACAGAGCTACACAGCTTTAGGTAACCCAGATATAATCCAGGAGAGAGACGCTGATGACTCCTTTTGTGAAAAGAGAGAATATCCTGTAGGGTAAAGAACAAAACAACCCATAGAACACCTTGAAAAGGTAATCTCAAAACTTTTTCCTTTCTTAGGTACACAATGTCATAAATGAAAGGAGCTCTAGCTAAGCAATTAGGTAAGAAGCCTTGGATACCACCATGAATGTTAAGGACATGTTGGTGGTACAGGCAAGCTTATCTTCAGGAGAATTATCCTCCAAGTCAAGTAATTAGTCATTAATATAGCCTGCATGCCTCCTATTTCCCTCAGTTTTCAGAGCCAGGATAGGGGGATGGATTGTGACTGGGAATGGGAAACTAAAAAACTAGAATTCATAATTTCTGTCCTTGCAGGGCTAATTGTTTAGCTGGGGGAAACAGAAATTTGCAAGTGTCAAAGCTGACAAAGCAGTACAGGAAGCCTCATTATTTCTGAATAATTGGTATCTAAGAGAAGTCTTATTACTGAATGACATAGTTTAAAATTGGATCAAAATTTTATGGTAATTAGAAAATGACTTGGTTGATTCTTTATCTTGAAAAATGAAACAAAAGTAATAGCAACAGGTTTGTTTATCTTACATTATTAACACTTAATTCTGAGGATGAAGAAAGAATCAAGTATTGATTCCTTTTTTGGGGGGGGCTTAGTGTTTTAGGCTAAATTGTCTGATAGCTGAAATGCTATTCCTCATGTTTAACTTATACAACATGATCATTAAGAGGATATTTTCACAGGAGTATTTGAAGTCTTCATATCTTTTCCCTGGCTTTTAAAAAATGTTGATATTCAGGTCATTCTCCTAGGATTCTTGTTCATTTTGTGTTCTTCAGTTGTTAACTGGCCTGCCACTGCTAGATTCTCAATTGGCAGTAGCTTTGCCTGTGATTCGATCAGGTCTCCGCATCATCTTCATCAGCTTTAAGAAATTCTGTATCTTTTACAAGATTTTAAAATTTGTCTTGTAATAGATTTGCCTGGAATTTGCATTGTATTTTCACATCATAATATTCCTCAGGCAGCAGAGACTGAGTGAAGCTGTAGGTGCAAGAGCAAGTGCCAGGGGCACCTGGGTGGCTCAGTGGGTTAAGCCGCTGCCTTCGGCTCAGGTCATGATCTCAGGGTCCTGGGATCGAGTCCCGCATCAGGCTCTCTGCTCAGCAGGGAGCCTGCTTCCCTCTCTCTCTCTCTACCTGCCTCTCTGTCTACTGTGATCTCTCTCTGTCAAATAAATAAATAAAATTAAAAAAAAAATTTAAAAAAAAAAAAAAAGAGCAAGTGCCAGCCTAGCGAGCACGGAGGTATGTTTGAGTGGGGTCATGTTTTATGTGTGGTCGGCTCTCCGGTGAACTTTTTTTGTGGTGACTTCTGCTTCCCTATACAACTGCAGGAACTCAGATAGTGAGTAAGTAGAAATATGTATCAGTAGTTAAGACCTTTTTCAACCTTTGGGCACTGGGGGAATTGAAACAGTTAGAAGTGATGAGTCGGGTAAGCATTTGTATAGGCCAGAATGTAGCCTGGTTTTCTGAGGGAGTGAAAAGAAGGAAATGCAGGGAAAATTAAAAGGAAGAGAAAATCAAACATTTAAACTTGTACAGAATTCTATATGGAACAGAGAGATATGAAGCCTTCCTTGACCTGTATACTCTGAAGGAGTGATCCCTCCTTTGTGGAATTCATGATCTGCAACATCTACCATATGCTATTGTGTATCATCTCCTCTGTCCTATCCTTTATCAAACATACTGAGTTCCAGGCACTACAGGAGACACTGAGGTTTCAGGTGAACATTATGTGATCCCTACTTTTGAGAAGGTTGAAAAAGATGAGTAAAAAAATGACCACAATATTCTGAAATTGGTCTTATAATAGAGGCAATGGAGGCATACAGAGGAAGGAATACATACTTTTTTTCCTCTGTTATGTTCTTTTCTTGAACCAGGCTATGAAATTAATGGCAGTACTATGTTTTCTATTGCTTTGTGTCCTTAGTACCCAGTGCTATTTCTGTATATAGTAGATACACAACATGTGAAAGTCAGGACAGGTCCCTAAGCCAGAACATAGGAGAATAGCAGAAGAGGGACAAAATAAGCATGGTCACAGTTGGGAGGAAGGCATAACTAGCAGGTACAGAAAATCAAAGGCTAAATAGCTTTTATGATATTTGGCAAAAAAAAAGATTAGAAAAATTGGATTTTGTGTTCAAGAAGGAAGGAATTTTTATTAATGTCAGGAGATGGATAAGGCAGAACTTTCTGATATCTCCTATCTTACCTCTTTACAAAAGATCACAGGAGTGGATTGGAGAAAGTTCAGTCAAAGTGAAATTTTGATAAATGAACAGGTAATAAGAGAAACAAATGAGAGAAGGGGAAATGGAAGTATTCAGATCAGCAGAACTGGATAATATGCACCCTAGAGATACTTGCTGTACAAGCAGATGTTGCCACAAACCCACAGGTCATTATTTTTGAGAAGTGATGGGGAACTGGAAAAGTCCCTAGAGACTAGAAAAGGGCAAATATACCTATCTTTAAACAGGAAGGAGAGACACACAGATGACCCTGGTAATTAAAGACCACCAACTTATTGATCTTTGAATAAAATGAGAATGAACCCTCAAATAATCAATTTTCAGTTACCCAGGAATCCTGAGACACTTTTAAATAGGAGTCATCATGGTTTTGTGAAGGGCAAATCATACAGACAATGTTAATTTCCAGTAACAAAAGAGCAGAATCCATAGACCAGGGAGAAGTCTCCAGTGTGATCTGTTTCACTAGATAATCTGGCAAAAGTAGAATCTTGACCACATTACTTTAATAGGCTGACTATCTGGGTTGAAGATTTGTGGATGATGGAGGTGGTATGGGAACAGTAGACATGTTGAGTGATGGCCCTATAGGGACTTGTCCTGAGGACCTGTCTCTTTAGCTTATTGAGGGCCTGTCTCTTTAGCTTATTTATTGATGTTTCAGACAAAGAAATGAAGAATGTGTGTATCAAAATGGTGGGTCCCAAATTTGTTGTGGTTTTGATTTTCTAGAAAATAGTAATAAAGCTCTGAATGATCCTATGCACTGGAAAAATAAGCTATCATAATTAGAGTTGAAACTTAATAAGAAAATGTCTTTGTAAAGACCCAAACCCAGGAAAACAAATACAGGATGGATATAAGAGAAAAACATGTGGGGGTTAGAACTAACCACAAATAGAATGAGAGTTAGGAAGACACTGTGGTTCGTAAAAACCAACACCATTCTTAAATGGAGTAATTTACTCTTTTGTTCACTTTTTTCAAAGGACTGACTGAACTGACTGAGCATCTGCCTGTGTTTTCCTGCCTTTCATAGTCATTTATCCTTCATTAGTCAGATTGTTTTTAGAGCCTGAAAAATGTATGGGAAGAGAAAGAAACTGTCCCATTCATATAATCTTAGGTACACTAGGAAGGACTTCTAAACCAAATCCAAAGCCTTAGGGCCCATATAGTGCCTGATTTGACTTCTAACCTGTTTTTCTAGCCATTAGTTTCATTACGGTCCAGTTGTGTCTCTTATCTCCAGCCAAAATATATTGTTTTTTCCTTCCTCAGACATATCCCAATGTCTCTTCTTTCATTCTGTTGGTTCATGAATTCACTCACTTGACAACTTTTATTGGGCACCTATTGTGTATCAAGGGTGTTGTGCTAGAATATTAATGACATCAGTGAGATGTGATCTTCCCTTTCATGGAACTCAGATTTCCATGTGTGAGAGAGACACGTAGCAAATTTTTCTAACTCAAGGTGACAAGGGTTGTATAATATCCATCGTGAGCCCAAGGGAGGGTTATATCTACTTTTCCATTTCCTTATGCCTCTTTTCTCTACCATGCCCTCTATTTAATTCTCTCTCTTTATTCTTCCTTCCTTCTTCCCTCCCTCACTTCCTTCCTTCTTTTCTCCCTCCCTCTCTCCTCTTTCCTTCCTATCCTCTCTTTTTCTCTTTTCTTCCTCCACCTGGTGAACTTAATTTACCTTTCATGGCTCAGCCAAATGTCACCTCTTCTACAACGCCTTCCCTGATATTTCCAGGGAGAATTAATAGCTGCTTTGTCTGTGCTCCAATAGTACACTGTTTGTACTGCTATCAGGCTCTGGTTTAATTCTGCCTTGTATTACCTTGATTTGTTTACAAGTCTGTCTCCCTCCTTTGACTGAACTCCTTGAGAGCAGGGACCTTGACTTACTCATTTGTTTTTCCTATAGCACCTAGAAGGGTTCCTGGCACCTAGCTGGTGCTGAAAAAATGTTTATTAAATATGAAGTGAGAGGCCCAGAGGTAGTGGAATCTGGGGCTGGGCCTCTTGAAGAGAATATACTATGTTGGTAGCATACCTTCCTGGTAGACCAGTAAGGATCTATCCAACCACCCTCCCTTGAGCAGGTATCCTAAGGCTTGTTAGAAGAATGATAGATGCTTTTCTAGTGACTACAGGGCTTTTGTTTCATTGCAGAGAGAATAGAAACTGAATTGTCCAGGGATAGCAAAGGTCATAAAATGGTGGCCTGGGTCTTTGTGGGCCCAAGATTATATGGACTGCAAAAATTTTTTTAAAAATTTTTAAAGATTTTATTGATTTGAGAGAGAGCATGAGTGGCAGGGGGAGGGGCAGAGGGAGAAGCAGACTCTCCACTGAGCAGGGAGCCTGACTCCGTCTCCATCCCAGGATGCTGGGATCATGACCTGGGCCAAAAGGCAGATGCTCAATGGACTGAACCACCCAGGTGCCCCAAGAATTTAAATTTTCTAAATTATTTTCTAACCTTTAACAATAAAGAGATTTAATTCAAAACTCTATAGATTTTCCAACTTCTCTTTAAAAACTGGAAAACATTTCAACATTGGGACCACGTTCTTCCACTGTAGTTAGATGAGGCTGAATGGGGTCTTTAGATGGGACAAGGGCCCTCCAGATTAGTCTCTGTTGCTTCTGCTTGTTTTCTTTCTCTTTTTTTTGAGATGTAATTAATATACTATAACATTCACCCTTTTAAAGTGTGAGATTCTGTGGTTATTTTCCTATGTTCACAAGCTTGTGTGACTATCACCACTACCTAATTCCAGACCATTTTCATCACTCCACAAAGAAGCCTGGCATTCATTAGCTGTCATGCCCTAGTCCCTCCTCCCTTTGCCCCTGGAACTACTCATCTACTTTCTGTCTCTGTGGGTTTGCATGTTCTGGATGTTTCGTATAAAGGGAATTGTATAATATGTGGCATTTTGTGCCTGGCTTCTTTCACTTAGGGTAATATCTTCAGCGTTCATCCACTTTGCAGCATGGATCAGTGCTTCACTAATTTTTATGGCTGAATAATATTCCATTTATGGATATACCACTTTGGTTTATCCATTCATTAGTTGTTGGGCATTTGGTTGTTCCCACTGTTTGCTACTTGAATAATTCTGCTATGAACATTCTAAACAGGTTTTTGTGTGAACCCAATTGTTTCTCATATCCAGGTCAACCGGCTTACTTTCATTCATCTTCTTGATTCCTACAGTTTTTGACTCCCATGTTTTAGGGGCTTCATGGAGGTAGAAAGAGCAAGAATGTGTTGGAAAAAAGAAACAACAGAGAAGGGCAGAAAAAATAGTAGGTCTTGGGCATCACAGGTGTGAGGAGGCACAGGGTGACAAGGAATGCCTGAGGAGGAGGTGGCAAACTTCACGGGCTTTCTCTATGATTATACCTATTTTCCAAGGATTCAAAGAAGGGGAGGGAGAGGGCATGTAAAGCAGTTTGGCAGAATGGGAAGGGTACCTGACTAGGAGTCAGGAAATTTGGGTCCTAGTTTCTCCTATGCTGCTTTTTGGCTGATATGACCTTGAGGAGTTATTTCCCTGAAATCTGTAGCTTCATCTGTGAGTGGGACACACTCACAGATGTGAATAAAACTGCCCAATCTCACTGGGTTTTCACAAAGATCAAATGATATTATAGATGTGACAAAGTGTTTATAAACTTGAAAAGATAGTACTAATGTGAAAGATTAATCTTCAAGAAGAGTTCACCTGTGAAGTTTCCAGTTATTAAGGTGACCCAGGAGATCAATGTCTGAGTAACTCAGCACCTGAGAGGGGTCTCCCTATTGGAAATACTCTCATTGCCAATTAGTTTGCTCAGAGGGACTCTAATTTGTTCTTAATAACTCTCTTTTTCCTAGACGCGTGTGGAGAGGATTGCTTCCTTCATCCCTCCCCCCCCCCCTTTCTGTCTGTCTTTTTTTTCTTTAAGGATTTCTTTCTTCTAGATATGAGAAAGGCCTGCAATGAAGATCTGGGACTTGAGAGGATCAGGAATTTGAGAGTGTTAGACCCTGGAGCTTCCTCTGGGCCCTACAGATTAGTAGATTAGTTATGGACCCAGATTTTGTTACAGCCCTTACCTGTTTTGAAAACCCCTTTGCAGATCATACAGTTTTTATGCAAATTTTCCTTAGTTCTTATGGAAAAATAGACAGAGTGGTGTAATGCCCCAAGGGATGACTCAGCCAGTTCTAGGGTCTGTGGGAGGGTATGGCCTAGGTATGCTCTGAGGAGGGCCAAGCATTATTTGGATTTTTCTGAGTAGAGAAATAATAACAATCACTAACATTTATTTTAGTGCTCACTTTTGCTACTCTTCTAATGCTTTATGTATTAACTCATTTAATCTTCATTCAAATCCTATGAAATAGTTTTTTGCAGAGGACAAAATATGAGAGATCAAAAATTAAGTAACTTGCCCTAGTCATATAACTAGACAAGGTGGGAGTCAGTAATCATACCCAGCCAGCCAGGTTCCAAAGTGGTGCCTTAGTATGTGTTGTGATATGGCAGGAAAAAGCCTAAGCCTCCCATCGGAAGGTCTGGTGGTCATCACTCTACCAACCATAAAAGGAGACTGGTTTGTGACCCAGCCTGCTTTGGGCAAACACCAAAACTTGTGACTACTTCTGTGATGAGTTGGTAGGGCCAAATCTTGACTTAATTAGGCATGATTGGATACCAGCCCCAGTAGTTTTATTCCCCATTTCCTCTTCAGTGTAAGACCTGAATGGAAGGAGGGGAAAGAGAAGTAGGAGGAGAAGGAGAGTGGGGGTGGGTGGGAGTGACATCAAGCAGAAATGTACCAGTCAGAGGAGGTAAATTTTCCATTTGAATCTGTGTGGAAACCTGATCTTGCCTCTATTTTTGGTCTCCTTCTCTAACAACCTTTCGCCAGATTGGAATCTTTCTGCACCTGTAACACATTTTTAATGTAATAAGTCTAAGAGAAACCAGGTATTATATCATGCTGGGGCCTGTGCTGTGTTTCTAGGAGCAAAGGTAGCTCAGACCCCAGTTTATCCCTATAGGGGATTAGTGTATTAGTCACCCTATAAAAGCTCACTTTATTATGATTTTTAAAATGTTTCTTTTAGCACTTGCTTATAAAGGGTGAAGAGGGGAGCCACGAATATGTCTGTGTTCCCTGCCCCCATCTCCTATGCACACATACACACACACACACACACACCCTCTATCAATTTCATATGAACCCAAATTCTGTAAAATCAAAGCCAGAGGTATTGTCTTTGACCAGTTAGCTTACCTTTGCTACACTGGACTCCATTCTGGTTTGGGCTAGTACAAGGAAAGTAAAGGTGAGATTACTGTATCAATAACTTCTTAGTGAGGAATGAAAATAAGATAGTGGGGGGCTCCTTGGTGGCTCAGTGGGTTGAGCCTCTGCCTTCAGCTCAGGTCATGATCTCAGGGTCCTGGGATCGAGCCCTGCATCGGGCTCTTTGCTCAGCGGGGAGCCTGCTTCCCCTTCTCTCTCTGCCTGCCTCTCTGCCTACTTATGATCTCTGTCAAGCAAATAAATAAAAACCTTAAAAAAAAATAAGATAGTGGGCTGGTGGCTTAGCTTTTTAAGGTGATCATAAAGGGTTATATGTATCAAAGCTGGGGTTTATGTGGGACAGAGCTCTTTCTTTCACTTTACTCTGGGGTTGCTGTCTTGTACAGATATGCCACCAGTTGCACAGGGCTCAATCAAGGGAGGTGTTTCTGCCAGCTTTACCACCTAACTGCAGAGTACTATAGAACTCATCCCCATGACTGGGCTTAAAAAAAGAAAAAGAAACAGTGTGACGCCCATGTTCACATAAGAACCCATGAGGGGTGTGACGGTATGGAGAGAGCACTGGACTCAGGAGCAGATGTATTTTTTATCCTGGTTTGGCCAGCCAGCCTGAGTCTTGATCTAAGCTGCCTGAATTTTGAATTTTGGTGGCTATTCCAGTCTCTGGTGAGTCTTTAATCCTTTATTTCATTTCTAGTCCCTCATGACTGCAATCTTAACTCCTGCCCAGGAATGTGATGTCATGTGGCAAAAAGAAGCCTGATTCCAGTAAGAAGATCTCAGTTTAGGTTTCAGCCCTCCATTTTCTCACTGTGTGCCCAGTGGCAAATGCAAGTTTTGTGGGGACTGAAGTGAATACAATTTTTGGTGCCTCCTCCTCCTTCTTCTTCTTCTTCTTTTTTTTTTTTAAGATTTTATTTATTTATTTGTCAGAGAGAGTGAGCACAGGCAGAGGCAGAGGGAGAAGCAGGCTCCCTGCTGAGCAAGGAGCCCAATGTGGGACTCAATTCCAGGACCCTGGGATCATGACCTGAGCCGAAGGCAGCCACCCAACCAACTGAGCCACCCCAGCATCCCTTTTGGTGCCTTCTTTAAGGAGAAGAGTATAAAATTGTTGGAATCTCTGCCAGGGCACTGGAAGGGGCTTGTACAGGCGAAGAGCTAAATTGTGCTGGATCTTCATTAGCTTCACTAACTCTGCCTCTCTGTATGGCCGTATGTTGTGTATAATTTCTTTGAGCCCCAGTCCTTTCATTCCTATAATGGACTTTATCATGCCTGTCTGACCCAGGGGAGCATTATATGGAACAAATGAGTAAATAGGTGTTAAGAGTTTTTGTTCAGAGGGTTTTACACACACACACACACACACACACACACACACACACACACAGAGTCCAGGAATGTATTATTATTATTATAGTCCCTTCAGGTATTGGTTTAATGTTTTGATTATACTACCTATAGACCCCTACTCAAATATTTGTCTCAAAGTTTCTTGTTGGTTCTTCAGTCAGGGGTATTTTTGGAGTGCCCACCACTTGTATTGCTTGATGAATTCCAGAGCTAGAGAGTGATAAATAAAAAATAAGCTTCTGAATCTTTTCTGTGTGTGGGATACAAGCAGTGAAATACCTCTGGGCCTTCTCCACTTCATCACTGCATTTGTAAGTGGCTCTTGGTATATTTCACTGGAGTCTCAACAAGTGTATTTGGAACTTTAAATATGCAGTATTAGAAAACTCAAAAGACTGCCTACCTGGATGGTGATCAGTAAAATGTCTAAGGCTGTTGGCTCCTCAGGTGTTGACAAAGACTTCCTCTGGCTTTGGAGCTTTGAGATCTGCATCCATTTGCCATTAAAAAATGAAAAAAGCATCTCCACTTCCCTGATGGTGACTATGAGGATGTTTCCATGCCGGTCTTTAATGGGCTCATAGTAAACTCTTCCCAAGTTGTGTGTTCCAAGTAAGTTCTAGAAACAAATAGATTTCTGGTAGCTGGGATGATACTGTGCAAACAAAGCAACATAACTGCAACAAAAGACACTGTATGATTAACTGATATTTCTGAAAAGTTTTTTAAAAATTTTTTTAAAGCAAATTTAAACCTAGAGTATGTGCCACCACAGAAATGTACTTAACAGAAGCTCAAAGAAAATCTCTTCACCATAAGCCTGCAAAGATTATAGTAAGAGGCACAAAAATTATGTTTTTTTAAGCAAATTCAATATCTGTAAATATCTCTTACCCACATAGACACACCAGCCCATAGACCTCAGTTACCAGCACTTGAAGAGAATCCCAGATGTTTTAAAGAAAAATGCCTGATATTTCAAGTATGCCACTTGTGGAGTTTTCAAGAGATCTACAGTAAGCTGGTATGAAGTGGGGTTGTTTAAAATGAAGAAGTGAATTGACAATGTAGCACATTGTACAGGTCCCCAAATGACTGCACATTCCTTTCAAGATACTTTAATTGGGAGATTGGCCTGGTTTGACTTATCTGAATTTCAGGGGTTCTATTTATTTAAAATTACGTTAAAATTATTTGTATGCTAGGTCAACTGAGGCAGACAATACTTTTAGTAAGGTAGGAGGAGAAAGATGCCACATCAAATGTGGAGGGGCCCACTTTTATTACTAAAATAAACAGAATTTTTAAAATACGCAGGGCTTGAAGATTTCTAACCTAGAACACTGGATGAATAGGATAAAATACCCTTTTACTTTGAATATCTGTGATTTTTAAAAGATATAAACAAACCATCTCAGCACTCCCAGCAGCCATTTGTGAGCTCCGATAAATGTTGATGACCAGGTAGCAGGAGAGCGAAAGAGCCAGAACTTGGAAAAGTGAAACAGATGACCTAAAAATGAATGAGCCAGCTGGTCCATATCTACAGCTATGAAGACATAGGAATGTTCTTCCAGGTAGAGACTGTCTTGTATCTTTTGTTTTTCCTTGTTAGAACTGGACGCATAAGTAAGAAATTTCATTAATAATTATTAACATATAAACATTTGTGGGATCATTATTTTTTAAATTAACCTAATCATTCAGTCAGATTATTCCTTTTCAGTAAGTGACTTCTAAATCCAGAGAAGTTAATTGGGTAAGGCTTTTCATCCAGCCCTCTGTAGTAATACAGTTTTATATAAAGGCAGTTTGCTGCCAAGTAATACTGGTAAATAAACTGATAAACTGGCTATCAAAAAAAAAAAAAAAAAAAAAAAAGCCTGATTTGTACCATAGGCCCATTTCTGTGGTGTAAATGCTCCCACTGCCACTAGCCAATTTAAAGCTACCAAGCTACCAAAAGTTTGACAACAGGCTTTCAGAATTCCTGAATATTTAACAGTTGGCTCTCCTGAGCCAGTTCAACTTGGCTCTAGCAGCCACCAGCCACAGCTGCTAAGCCTTTAGTTATACTGGCATTGAGTTTCAGGGCAGCTCCTGTTCATTAACTCTTAGCCTTCTGAAGAATTTTTTACCCTCTCTGGCCCTGAGTTTCATCATTTAAAATTAAGAGTCAGCCCTTAATGCTAATCCCTACCTTACAGAGTGTTTGGGGGATTAAGTGAAACAATGCATGAGAAAGTATTCTGTAAACTCTCTAGCTTCATACAAGTAGGGTATGGGCTTTCTTTATGCTCTGATTGGAATCCCATCCTGGCTTACACTTACTCTTTTTCAGGACTCTGCCTAGGTATCATCCTTTCTGGGAGGACTTTCTCAACTCTCTCAGAATTTACCATCCCTTCCTTTGTCCCCTATAGTTTCCTGTGGAAACTTGTATCTTAGTGTGACTCTGGTTTTCCTACAGATTGGTATACATGTCATGAGCTCATGGTTGTTTCATTTCTGTGTCTCTGGGTTACTTGCACAGTGCCTGGCACATATTAATAGCTCATTTAGTCTTTTTTGACTGAATTAACATTTTTCATTAGGACAGTAGAAAATATGATTTATTTGGGACTAAAGCTGGTGGGGAGACATTGAATGTGGTGGTCGTTGTGTTTAAGCAGAGCTATCATCAGTGGTTCACCATCATCTTTGGATATGTTGACCAACAGTTTGAATAAGAAAGCACTGAAAGTCTTCCTGAAATTCTTTATTGACATCAAATTGGGTTGGAGAACTAGCTCTGGGGAGAGCCCAATTTCAGAGCAGAATATCTTTATGAAAATAAATTGCCACCATGTTCCAAGGGGGCAAATTTGGGATTCTTTAGGACCTAAAGGAAAACGACCTTAATATTTTTCGTGCTATGCAACCAAGATTGGGAGATCTGGGAACCCTGAGGATCCTACAAGTTAAAGAGGAATAAAAACCACCTGATGGCTCACAGGAATGCATCTAGGTTGTAATCAGAACAAATCACAGGACTATCAATAAGCCTTAGATAAGCACACTATTTAGAGACCTTTATTCAGCTTGGGGTGACATGGAAAGTTGGATATGAAGGCCTGAAAAGGAGAATAAAATTATGGGGAAACTTTTATCTCATTTCTTGAAAAATGAAAAAGACATGGTATTTCTAAGTGTTACCTGGCTTTTAATCCTTAGTACTAATTCTAAAAGCTATGGAAGAGGAAAGTTTAATGTAACCCAATTTACAGTGTCAGATGATTACTGTATTTTGAGGGTATTTCGGATACCCCTCAATATACAAGCAATGTACACTTCTGCCTTTTGGGTACCTTGTCATTTTCCTAAGGGTGGGAAAAATAGTGTGGGGTCTTGGCCACTTACAGGTTTTCTCATCTTACTATTTTTTACTCCAAATGCTGGCAGATAATTGTCTTTCTTCCTGCTTAGGTCATATTAATCAATTCATAATTTACCTTTTTTCAATAAAATCTAATCTACTTCTCCTAAATCAGCTCCAAATGATACAGAATAGACTACTTTTACTTTTTAAGATATAATATGGATAATTTCTCCTATTTTAAATTTTTGTCTGCTTTTTGAAAGTGAATGCATAATAAGATGATGAAGTATTAGAAAAAAGGTAGATTTTAGAGTTATATAGATCTAGATTTGTAACCAGACTCTGATACTTCTTATTAGTGCAAGCTTGGGCAAGTTATATAACCTTTGGAGGCCTCAGTTTCATCATCTGTTAAGTGAGTATCAGTAATGCTATTTTCTTACTAGGGTGTGGTGGAGGTTAAGTTAGATATAGTTGTAAAGCACTTATCACGGTGCCTGGCATGTATTCTGTGAAATGAAAGTTGTTGTTTCATATTATTATTTATTATTATATATTAAAGAACCTCACTATAGAACAGAAATTGGATTACAAGGCACCTGGTGCACAGTGTATGGTATGCACTGTGATGAAGGTGAAGTCAGTATGTAGTGAAAACAGGAGGAGAAAGATGGTGACCATGGGGATAAAATGTCTGAGCCAGTCTTAAGAGAGCATGAGTCAGGGCATGACATGGTCAGAATCTTTTATTGGCTACCATGGCAGAAGTGTAAAGAAAGAATTGGAGAATATACTGGAATATATAAGTATTCCAGTATATGTAATACTGGAAGCAAGAGTGTGACTTTGGAGGCTTTTGATGTAACTGGAGTAATTAGGCAGTGGTAGTGATGCTGGGGGGCAGTACAGTGCTAGATAACCAGAGGTAGGTCCACAGGATTTATATATGACTGATGCCAATCAAACTATTTAAGAATGCATTTTTACTTTCCTCTTAACATCACAGAAAATGTCAATTACCAGAGAGATTGAAAATATTCAGTAGCAATCTCCCCAAATCCAGTTTTCTTCCTCTTGTGAAATATTTTGTATGCCTGTTATCCCTTCTCACTGCCTAAAAATCAAAGGCGGCTTCATTATTTTTATATATTTTTATCCTAAAGATCAGCAAAAGGTTTGGGCAATAGGTCCCACCAGAAAAAAAAAAAATGACAAAGACTTCTGTTATTTAAGCAAGCAAATAGAAATGTGAAGTAGAGAGGTAATGCATAGCAGTGCTCTGGCCTTCCATGGACACTGTAAAGGATAATTGGTTGCTGAATACTCTGAGGCACTGGTCACTGTGCAGGACTGGTGAACTATCCAGGTAGTGACTGTGGCATGAGGTACAGTTCTGTGATCTTTTTTTTTTTTTTTTCTTAAATAAGATAGAGTACCCCTAGGTATACTCTCTGGTGTACAAGGGTTGGACAATATTTACTTATTCAACCAATACTATTGAATTGGAGTAATGAAATACAAAGTGGGGTCAATGCCAGGAAGCTTTTCAGCTTGGTGGTGGGAAAAGAATTCCCACTCATTTTCTTTTAACAAACTATATAGTGAAGTTATCATCTGATACAGGATTGGAGAGAGTGGGGAAGGGATAGGGATGTAAGAGAATGGAGGAGGTTTTAAATAGTTGCCTTATAGTTTGGGAAAGTGAAATTAATAGAGAAATGGCATGTGATCACTAGGTAACTTATATGTGAGAATTAGCCATGAACTAGCCATGACACAGCTCCCCCGCCTTTTTGTGTGTGTGTGACTTTTATGCAACAGTGTGCGAGTCCTCCAGTGTAGACATGTTGGATTTATCCAGGCTTAGATTTTTTCCAAGTAAATAATATGGCAGGGGAAGACAGTGGCCAGAAATTTAGAATATTTTCAAGGGAGTGATTAGGATGGGCCAAGGAATCTAAGCTGGGCAAAGAAGGAAATGAGGTCAGAAGGGAATTGATAAAGTATGAAAAGTGGAGGGGTCAATATATTGGGGGGGCAGGAAAATCCAAGAGCTAATGCAATGAGAGTAGTTGAGTAGGGGCACACTGACCATCCTGGCTGCTCTTTGGCTCTTCAGTATCTAGCTGCACTGGCTGTGACAGCCAGACCCTTCTCATGTTACTGATACGAGATGAACGTGTTCTAGGAATAAAGAGTTCTATTTGAAATTCTAAGCTTGTTCAGTCTGTGACCCAAGCACGTCTAGGCTGTATGATGAGTTAATGAAGAGTCCACTAAGGTGTCTAAATCTCCCAAGAAAGAACTTAAGTAAGGTTTCAAAGAGCCTCCTGAGAATGAACTTTACCCGAAGGCAGGGGCAGTTTGAGGTACAGGGGCTTGTTCCAACTCAAGTTAGTCAGTGATGAAGGGGGTCTCTGAATTCAGTACAGTCATCACGGTCCAGCTGCAAGAGCTCTTCCTTGAGTTGAAGAACATTTTGTAGTTAAGAGTGAGCTGAAATACAGAGCATCGTTTCCTAAAATCTCTGAGGCCACTGAGCACACAGGCAGTAAGCTGTCGATGCAGTGGAGTATAGCACAGGAGAAATAAGAGTTGCCTTTCAGAATTAGAATAGCAACATAATAATTGTTACTATTTCAGGTGTTTAATTTTTATTATTTTGTGGGTCAAGAAATGAAGTTCCTGTAATTGCTGGTGGGGGTCGAGCCACAAAAATATTTTTTTGTTGTTATGATCCTATTTTTATGCCTTGGCTGGTATGGCCTGGCCAAACACAGCTTACATAGATTCCTGTTATGTGTGTTTCTGGGGTTTATGTAACTGACAGCTTTGTAGGTAAATACCCATTGCTGATAAAGGCTCAGTGATCTCTTAAAGGCTCCAAGTCCATGTAGTTAAGAACCACAAATTCAGGTAATACTAGAAAACAATGAAAGGAAGCCCAGAAGAAGTTCGTGAAAATTCAGTGTCTTTTCTAGTAAGGGCTTTGTAAGCTACAAATATTCTTGTAAGGCTTGGGGACCTGATCTTATTAGGTTAATAATATGGAAGGATGAATAAATTCAGGATTACAGGTAAGCTTCTAAGAACTTTCTTTTCTTTTTTTTTTTTTTAAAGTAAGCAAAAATGTATGCAAATTCCTATGCTTAAACAAAAGATCAAGCCAAGAAATGCTTCAGAATATTTGCCAGTCTCTTTTTCCACCTCTATACACTAGTTAGATACACAGGATGCCAGAGCAGCAAGGGTTTCTCCTGTGATCCAGTCAAACTCCTCTTATTTTGCAAGTAATGAAACTGAGACCCAGAAAGGAGAAATGAGTTGACTGATTAATATCAAATCCAGAACTCAAGTCTCACCTCTTGTTTAGGGGGTCACTCCTAGACTCTTGAAGAGAGACCCTTGCTCCTTGTCCAGGAAATTGCCAAAGGCACAGTTTCCCAACATGAACAGATGTGCACCTCAGACTGCATAAGAAGTCTTTATATGCTTAGAGATCTGAAAGAGAAAGGAGCCCATCCTTTTCCTTTCCAGGTGGGCTTGGTAACTGAACTGACCAAGCTTTTCTAAGATTTCCTTGGGAATCTGGGTTGAAACCTGGCCCCTCACCTGTAGCTGGGCCGTTGCTGCGAGCATCTTCTGCCGAGTTTGCAGCACCGTGGATGAGGACATGGAGATAGGTACGCTTTGTCTCAACCACCTTATATCTTCCCACATACAGGACAGCTGCAAAAGAAGTCACGAGGTCATATCATCATCCAAGCCAGTACATGATTTAGGTTGTGGCATCAAAGCAAAAAGCAGGGAAAAGGAAACCTGACCCCTGATGTTTGTTCTCCAGTCCATTTTCAGATACATGCAAAACAACTTTTTGATCTCTGTCCAATTGGAAAAAGATCTGAATGTTAATGAAATAGTCAGATCCACATTTTAGTCTTTGCCAAATGATCCCATAACTCAGAATAGTGGAGACACAGTCTGACAGAATGCAAGCTTCTTTGCTTTGAAAATGTAGCATAGATGCAACTTTGACATTTTTTTTTTTATGGCACAGGGCATATCAGGGCTGAAAGAAGACCTTTGAGATAATTTACTCCCACCCCAATACTTTGATCATTGGAGACTGCTCAACAAAGGTTGCAGAGATTTATGCACAGGAACATTGGTGCAAACTGGGGAAAAATGAAATCAGAACTCAGTATACCTTTGTGAACCACAGAAAGTCTTGTGTAATGGAACTGGTATGAGAGTCATCAATTTCAACAATTGGTATTTGGTCTTCATTGGTGACTAACATATTGTCTTTGTAATAAAATATAACGGCTAAGTAGAGTCCCCTAAAAAGAAAAAGCAAAATGAAGAATTGTCTTCAAGTGTCTCTTCTGCCAAGCTTGAATCATGATAAAAGATCATTTAAAATATACCTGTGAGCATAGTCCTGCTAAGTATCATGTGTTCACAGGCTAGAACTCAGCAAAATTTTTATCTTGCCCAAATTCTCAGGAGAAAAGTGAATTTCATGCTCTTTTAATAACAAAAGGGAAATTTCTATTATGTTGCTACTAAGAATCCAAACCAGCTGATTCCTGAGAAGTTAAGACTTCCTGGAAAAATTGCGTAGGACCCACCGTTTTAAGGTCTTCACAAACTTATTTGAGGAATGGAATAGGTGTTTCAGGCTCCGTGAGACTGACTGCTTGCGGCCTGTGGTTTGTAATTTTGAAGTTTCTAAAACACAGAAAAAAATACAGTGTAAATTCCATTGGCAGCGCAACACTCACAGTACCTTCTTCCCACCTCCCTGCCTTCCTCTTGCTTGTCCCCTTGGTGTCACTTATCCTCAGTTTCATGTAGGGATTCAGCTCATTCATTCCTACAAAAAGCTCTTATATCTTGAGTTGCCATCGGTTACCTCAATTAACGATCAGCTCCTCAAAAATGTTGGAGATGAGTAACATTTATAACTCCAGGGGAAACCACTTTGGCATTTTGTTTATATTTTCCAGATGAGTGATTTATGTATTTCCAGATGAGTGGGATAAAAAGAAATGGAATAAAATCTTTGCCCTCCTCCCATTGCCTTTAATATTCACACATTTCTCAATGCTGGCAAAGCTCTTTTTGTTAGTTTATATATTCCATTAATTTTTTTTCATTATATAACTAATATAGGCACATTGCAGAAAGTCTGGAGAATAGACAAAAAACAAAACTTCACTCACTTTCATATAACTCTGGCTAGCATTCTTGGGCAGTTTTCCCAGTGTATATGTTGGCTTTTAAAAATAGTTGTAGGCATTGGTATGATTGTCACCGTAATTATTCAGAAGAAGAAACTGAGACTGAGAGGTTAAATTGGATTGCTCAAGACTGAAAAGCCAGTACCCAGAAAAACCAAGACATTAATTTACTGAAAAAATATTTTTTCGTACACTACCATGTGCTATGGCTACATTGGTAAGCAAATTGTCTGTTGCTTCTATTCATCCCTTCTATTTACAACCTGGAGCTTTCACTGATAAAACTTACAGACTTCCCCAGATAAGCTTTACAAATAGTACTCCATGGACCTGAACTAAATCATCAGTGATTTCAGTTCTCATCTGTATCATGAAGAGAAGCTGAGGTTGTTGGGGTCATCACCAGCTTTGGACAGACATGTCACTAGGATGAGAACATAGTCTATATCACCTCTGTTAGGCATGGAAAGCTGGGCAGACTGCCTGTGGCTGAGGCCCAGTTTGGTTCTGCTTATGATCCTATAGGAGCAGTTAGGAGTAAGCTGACTGACACAAGCATTCATGCCAGCTTCAAGCTAGTGCTGGTAATGGTTATTCCTGGCAGAACAAAGCAAAAACATTTTTTTCTGACTTGAACATGAATTTGGCTGGTCATATTGTGCTTGAAAAGGATGCTGCTGGGACTTCCGGTTAAAGGCAGCTTATTGAACATATTCATTACATACTGCTCTCTCCCCAAATCTCACTAAACCAGAGCAAAGAGATTTAAAAAAAAAAAAAAGGAAACTACATGAATCTATAAAGACAAAGAGATGAGAAAGGAAACAAAAGCAAGTGAACTTTGGTAGCTGGAAAGCAGATGGACAGATGGATTTAGCAGACTTGAGAAAGTTGAATCCTAAGCCAGCAGTGGAGAAGGCTGAGAAGTAACCTGATTCACCCTTTGGGCACCACACACTGCTGGAAGTGGGGGATGAGTGTGGAGCTAAAATCAGGGATTTGGTAAAGTCAGTTTAAAAAGAAGTCAGACTTCTAGATCTCCTACTCTACTCTGTATAGCCAAATGCCCCTTCCCCACTCTAGAAAAAAAAAACCAAAAACTAGTGGCTTATTCTCTGAAAAACATAAAGACAGGTTTCTAGAGTGGGAGACATGGAGTAGAGTTAAAAATGGGGGTGGGAGGTGTAGTACTGTACCCCAAACAGGTGGATGAAATCAAAGTTTCCATGCAGATTATATCCCTTTCAGGCTCTCAGAACACTGGTACTCGGACTTATACCCTCCAGGAAGGACACTGGAAGAAACTTCCGGGGCCCTGACCAGACTAAGAAGAATTCACTTAAAGCTTTCTGACGTTGCTTTCATTGGTTTCTGAAAGAGAGGGCCATGCCAAATCACCCTAAAGTGAAGCTTATAGATAAAGAGCCCTGCCCACATGCTCAAAGCTCCCCAGCAGCTACTGAGCTCTCTTTTCTTAAATCTCCGTGAACAACGTCCGAAGATCACCAGTTAGATGTGAAAAGCATGTAACAGGAAAGAGGCCAAAACCAAATAAACAATAGAACAGTTTAGAGGAGAGACAATGCTGAGAGAAGAAACTATAAAATGAAACAAAGCCTATCATTAATAGCCTGAAGAGAAACAAAAGGCACTGCACTTTTGTGAAAAGGATAGCCTAAGAGAAACACTCAGAGAATTATAAAAGCACTGGCAGTTTAAAAATATACTACCAAAAACTGAAAAACCCAATAGAAGGCTTAGAAAATAAGGTTGCAGAAATCTCTTGAGAAAGAACATAAAGGGACACCAGGGTGGCTCGGTCATTAAATGGCTGCCTTAGACTCAGGTGATGATCCCAGGGTTCTGGGATAAAGCCCTGCATTGGGCCCCCTGCTTGGCAGAAAGCCTGCTTCTCCCTCTCCCACTCCCCCTGCTTGTGTTCCCTCTCTTACTGTGTCTCTTTCTGCTGAATAAATGAATAAAATCTTAAAAAAAAAAAAAAAAGCATAAGGACATGGGGATGGAAAGTAGAAGAGAAAAAGAAACATTAATGGGCTAATAACCTAGGAGGTTTGACATCAGGCTATGAGTCCAGTAGGAGGGAGCAAAGAAAAAGGGAGAAATACTTCTAAATAATTTTAAGAATATAATTTTAAGGGTATAGCTTCCTATACGGAAAGGGCTTGTCAGTTGCCCAGCACAACAGACAACAGTACACCCACACTAAGGCAGTGCATTTTTTTATATTATTCAGTATATTAAGAGGATGAGGGGTAGGATTTATAATTTGCATGTAAGAGGCAGGGAGGGGAAAAAGGGAAATCATCCTTCCTTAGTGAGGTGATGCCTCAAATTGAAGAAAAAAACCCCCAACAATTAGCAATATAAATATGTTATCCAGAGACATGAAGAAAATACCAAAGCAGATTTTAGAGTACTGAAGTTAAAAAAAAAAACAAAACTGAAAAACTTGACAGAGAAGAAAAAAAAAAGGTATCCTGTGAAACTTTTAGAATCAGAATGATATCAGACTTCTCAGTACTGAAAGCCAGAAAAGGACAAAGCAATACCTTTGAAACCTGAAAAAATTATTTCAACCAATTTCAACCAAGAATCCTATACTTATCTGAAAACTTTAAAAGTGGTGAGTAGAATAAATGCATTTTTAGACATTCACTGTACCCAAAAGTTAGCTCCCAAGAATCCTCTCTCAGGAAATTACTAGAGTAAGGACTCCACCAAAATGAAGGACTAACGAAGAAAAAATAAGACATGGGATACAAAAAGAAGCAATCCAATATTGGAGGGCAGCCAGAAGAATCCTCAGTATGGTGGTGAAAGGAGATCCTAGGGCACCAGCTGTGCGCCAGACCCATGCAGCCAGCAACCAGTCTAGGTGGGAACAGGTCAGAGGGCTCAGAGAGGCTTCCTTAAAAAAGTGCAGGTAAAACATTTGATTGGATTGAGAGAAAATTGACACAATTGAATAGCCTGGGGATTAATTATAGCCACACAGAAAACAAGCAAACATACAATGAAAAATGACAGCTAAGTACAGGGAGAATAAAAAGTTATGAAGGAAAGGAAAATAATCAAGAATTACATGATCATTATAACGTAGGCAATAAATATTGATCTTACTAAAATTACAGTGCAGATATATTGGGAGGACGAATGGTAGGAATTGTAATGTGTAAGAGGAAGGAGTGAAAAAGAGAAATCATCTTTTCTTGGGCAATGCCTCAAGTTAAAAAAAAAATTAGCAATACAAACATGTTCTGTAGAGATATGAAGAAAATATCAAAAGAACTGGTTAAAAGAATTGAGCCTTTGGGGAATAAAAAAATGGAGAATGGAAGGAATTTAATGCATTATTTTTTAATAATCTCTTTTTTAAAATAATAAAGCTCTTTTATTTCTTTGAGAGTGAGACAGCGCAAGTGGGAGGGAGAATCTGAAGCAGACTCTGTACTGAGCACAGAGCCTGATGTGGGGCTCAGTCCCACAACCACAAGACCATGACCTGAGCCAAAACCAGGAGTTAGACGCTTAGCTGACTGAGCCACTAGGCACCTCAAGTATAGATAATTCTTATCTACATTTTACAAGTGAGAAAAACTCAGTTTTAGAGAGGGTAGGTAATTGCTTAAGGTCACACAGCTAGTGAAGGTACAGTTGGAATTTGAGCCCAGCTGCTCACACTCTCATTAATTAATAAGATCATTCTCATTATAATCACACATAATATAAAATGAAGATTAAACTGAAAAAAAAAAACCCAACCCTGAGAACGACTACTACGGGTTGGGAAAGGGGCCCATGCAAATGTTAAATATTCTGGGCCTCCTCCATTCTGGGCACATGAAAGAATTTTTCTTCTTGGAACCCTGTGGTTGGCTGTAGCCATGTGGCCAGTTCTGGCCAATGAGTTTTGAATGTAAGTGCCTTACATAAAGTCCTGTCCATATGAGACATTCAAGAGTTTCATCTCCTTCTCCCACAGGTGCTGGCAGATATTTCTAGAGAAGGGTGATGACAACACAGGACAGCCCTCAGCTGCCCAGTGGTAGATATATAGCTTGTGTGAGAAATAAATATTTGGGGGGTCATTTGGTTACTGCAAAATGATGTAGCTCATCTTGACTGATTCAGGGTCTATACCGACACACTGAGCCATTGATATAGTGGCTTCTGTTCTGGCTTCTGTCTGCGTAGTTCAGGGCTCTGGTACAATGGCAGTTTTCTGGACTCCAAATGCAGTAATTCTTTAGCTTTCAAGTGCTTGGCACATAGGGAGTTTATATTATCCATATTGATATATCTAGCACCTGACACACGTAGGCTGTGTTTCAGTAAATGTTTGCCAGCTGAAAAATTAGATGATAAGTGAGAATCACTCCTGAAGGGCACTGCTGTGACTCATAATGTATGTTGGGGAATAAACCATGTGAACAATAAAGGCTGCTCAACATCTCCATTGAGTTTGCATCCCAGTACAGAACATGCAGATTAACTGTGGATTCTTCTTTAGCCAAAGTACAGAACTTAATGTGGGTTTTGGTATCTCCCATGTAGGGCTTTGGTAGTAAAAGGGTTGTTTAAGTATTACTTCTGCATTTGGAATATGCTATGTATTTACTGAGCATTCCAGGCTTATTATACTGGAGTCATTGATTACACTTTAATTCTAGGATGTATCAGTAAAGTGCTGAGGAGAAAAAGAGGCTCCATTCTTCATCTGGAAGAGCAATGGAAGGAAAATAGGATGGAGTTTGTGAAGTGCCTACACTATACCAGGTGATTTTAATGCATTATCTGATGTAATCCTCATAACAATCCTGAAAGATGTATACTATTATCTTGAATTTTTTCTGATGGTGAAGCTATGGCTCAGGGAAGCTATGGCTCCTTTTTCTCAGGGATACATATCTAGTAAGTAGTAGAACTGGGATTTGAAATAACAGTTGTAAAATTTGTATATGCACTCAACCACATAGATCTCAATGTAGTTGAGTATTTTATTTTACTTTATGTTTCAAGTTTTATTTAAATTCTAGTTAGTTAACATATAGTGTAATACTGGTTTCAGGAGTAGAATTCAGTGATTTTTCACTTACATACAGCACCTAGTACTAGGCACAAGTGCTCCCCTTTTACCCAACCCCCATCTAGCCCATCCCCTACCACCTGAGCAACTCTCAGTTTATTCTCTGTAGGTAAGAGTCTGTTTTCTGGCTTGCCTCCCTCTTATAGTTGAGTTTTTCAAATAACAATTTTGTAGTTTTTCTGTATGTAATACCTAATTATCCTTGGTTTATCATCTGAGACAGTAATGTTAAATTATCTTAGAAGTCGTTTTTTTGTTTTTTTTTTTTTTTTGTATGAGGTCATTTCCTTTAACTTGGAATATGGGTCAGCATTCCCAAAGTCTGTGCTAACTGAAAAAAGTTTTACAATGACTTTACAAATAAGTTTGGAAAATGCTTGGTTAACCAAATTCAAAATGTCTCTTTATTAGAGTCTTTAATATTGTAATGCCAATTTTACATTTCCAGAAAAGCAATATATAATGCAACATTTTCCAAACTTACTGACCAGAGACCCTTTTTCAGCTGGGTATCTTAAAAACCAAAATAACGGTTCAGGTACTGTTTAAGTGTTGAGTACATTTCAATATAAAAAATATTTTTTCTTTTTGGGAAGAATTAATATAAGAATTATGATTCTTAGAAATTAAGAATAAAGATGAACAAGGAAATAAAGTTCTACTTGTGCCTTACTTAAAACTTTCCTGACATTGTGTGCATATTTACATCCCTGTTGGGGAAGAGCCTTTTATACATGATAAAAGTTGAATGAAAACTATTGAAATAATTGTTCTGTCTAGATATTTGTTTCTTGATTATTAGATAGTAACCTAATAGTAATGGGGAGAGCATCTAAATCCTCAGTTGTGAAAACCCCTCATTTTCATGAATAGTTTTAGTTTTCCCCCCTTGGTAAAGACCAAACACAAAGTGGCTTATGAATTGCAAGGAATCATCTATTCAGTTGCTTTATTACCTTTCCCTGCCATATAAGAACCAACGGGCAGGGCAGGGCAATGATCGAGAGGCAGCAGAGAGAATGGAACCTGGATAATGCCTGGCGTGCTAAAATGAGCTCTGATAACAGAGAACTGAGTACACTCTGGTCAGTGTGGAGTCATTAAGGGCATGGTATGGGTAAAGTTTTCCTACAGATCTGGGAATGAAACCCACTTGGGTTTCCTTCTCAGCTTCTTCCATGCACATTTACATTTTCTAATGAGCTACTAATTAAAAGAATATTTTCTGATAGAAGGATTGCGATGCTTACATCAGATAAATTAGATTTTAAGCCAAAGATTATAATAAGAGATGAGGAAGGACATTATATCATATTTAAAGGATCTGTCCAACAAGAAGATCTAAGAATTTTAAATATCTATACCCCCAACAAGGGAGCAGCCAATGATCTAAACCAATTAATAACACATTGACAATAATACAATAATAGTAGGGGACATTAACACCCCCCCCACTGAAATGGACAGATCATCTAAGCAAAAGATTAACAAGGAAATAAAGGCTTTAAATGACACACTGGACCAGATGGACATCACAGATAGATTCAGAACATTCCATCTCAAAGCAACAGAATACACATTCTTCTCTAGTGCACGTGGAACATTCTCCAGAATAGATCACATCCTGGGTCACAATCAGGTCTCAACTGGTACCAAAAGATTGGGATCATTCCCTGTATATTTTCAGACCACAATGCTCTGAAGCTAGAACTCAATCACAAGAGGAAAGTTGGAAAGAACTCAAATACATGGAGGCTAACAGGCATCCTACAAAAGAATGAATGGGTCAACCAGGAAATTTGAAAAGATTGAAAAAATTCATGGAAACAAATAAAAATAAAAACACAACTGTTCAAAATCTTTGGGGCACAGCAAAGGCATTCCTGAGAGGAAAGTATACAGTGATAAAAGCCTTTCTCAAGAAACAAGAAAGGTTTCAAGTACACAGCCTAACCCTATACCAAAAGGAGCTGGAGAAAGAACAGCAAAGAAAGCCTGAACTCAGCATAAGAAAACTCATAAAGATCAGAGCAGAAATTAATGAAATAGAGACCAAAAGAACAGGAGAACAGCTCAATGAAACTAGGAGCTGGTCCATTGAAAGAATTAGTAAGATTGATAAACCCCTGGCCAGACTTACCAAAAGGAAAAGAGAAAGGGCCCCAATTAATAAAATCATGAATGAGGGGTGCCTGGGTGGCGCAGTTGGTTAAGCAACTGCCTTCGGCTCAGGTCACGGTCCCAGAGTCCCAGGATCGAGTCCCGCATCAGGCTCCCAGCTCCATGGGGAGTCTGCTTCTCCCTCTGACCTTCTTGCCTCTCATGCTCTCTCTCACTGTCTCTCTCTCTCAAATAAGTAAATAAGATCTTAAAAAAAAATCATGAATGAAAGAGGACAGATCACAACCAACACCAAAGAAATACAAACAATTGTAAGAACATATTATGAGCAACTATACGTCAGCAAAGTTGACAATCTGGAAGAAATTGGTGCATTCCTAGAGACATATAAACTACCAAAACTGAACCGGGAAGAAACAGAAAACCTGAACAGACCCATAACCAGTAAGCAAAGTTGACAATCTGGAAGAAATTGGTGCTTTCCTAGAGACATATAAACTACCAAAACTGAACCAGGAAGAAACAGAAAACCTGAACAGACCCATAACCAATAAGGAGATTGAAGCAGTCATCAAAAATCTTCCAACAAACAAGAGCCCAGAGCCAGACAGCTTTCTAGAGGAATTCTATCAAACATTTAAAGAAGAATTAATACCTATTCTCCTGAAACTATTCCAAAAAATAGAAATGGAAGGAAAACTTCCAAACTCATTTTATGAGGCCAACATTAGCTTGATCCCCAAACCAAAGACTCTATCAAAAAAGAGAATTATAGACCAATATCCTTGATGAACATGGATGCAAAAATTCTCACCAAAATATTAGCCAATAGGATCCAATAGTACATTAAAGGGATTATTCACCATGACCAAGTGGGATGTAGTCCTGGGCTGCAAGGAAGGTTCAAAATCCACAAATCAATCGATGTAATACATTAATAAAAGAAAGAACAAGAACCATTTGATACTCTCAATAGATGCTGAAAAAGCATTTGACAAAGTACAGATTCCTTTCTTGATCAAAACTCTTCACAGTGTAGCAATAGAGGGTACATACCTCAATATCATCAAAGCCACCTATGAAAAACCCACAGTGAATATCATTCCTAATGGGGAAAAACAGAGAGCTTCTCCCCTAAGGTCAGGAACATGGTAGGGGATGTCCACTATCACCATTGCTATTCAACATAGTACTAGAATCACACAACAAAAAGAAATAAAAGGCATCTGAATTGGCAAAGAAGTCAAACTCTCACTTTTTGCAGAAGATATGATACTTTATGTGGAAAACCCATAACACTCCACTGTAAAACTGCTAGAACTCATACAGGAATTCAGTAAAGTGTCAGAATATAAAATCAATCCTCAAAAATCAGTTGCATTTCTATACATCAACAGCAAGACAGAAGAAGGAGAAATTAAGGAGTCAATCCCATTTATAATTGCACCCTAAACCATAGGATACCTAGAATAAACCTAACCAAAGAGGCAAAGAACCTGTACTCAGAAAACTATAAAGTATTCATGAAAGAAATTAAGGAAGACACAAAGAAATGGAAAAATGTTCCATGCTCATGGATTGAAAGAAAAAATACTGTGAAAATGTCCATGCTACCTAAAACAATCTATACATTTAATGGAATCCCTATCAAAATACCATCAATTTTTTCCAAAGAAATGAAACAATCCTAAAATTCATATGAAGCCAGAAAAGACCCCGAATAGCCAGAGGAATGTTGAAAAAGAAAGCCAAAGTTGGTGGCATCACAATTCCAGACTTCAAGGTCTATTATAAAGCTGTAATCATCAAGATGGTACGGTACTGACACAAAAACAGACACACAGATCAATGGAACAAATAGAGAGCCCAGAAACAGACCTTCAACTCTATGGTCAACTAATCTTTGACAAAGCAGGAAAGAATGTCCAATGGAAAAAAGACTGTCTCTTCAACAAATGGTGTTGGAAAAATTGGACAGCCAAATGTGGAAGAACGAAACTGGACCATTTCCTTACACCAGACAGAAAAAATAGACTCAGAATGGATGAAAGACCTCAATATGAGACAGGAATCCATCAAATCCTTGAGAAGAACAAAGGCAGCAACCTCTTCGACCTCAGCCACAGCAAAATCTTCCTAGAAACAATGCCAAAGGCAAAGGGAAGCAAGGACAAAAATGAACTATTGGGACTTCATCAAGATCAAAAGCTTTTGCACAGCAAAAGAAATAGTCAACAGAACCAAAGGACAACTGACAGAATAGAAGATAGTCACAAATGACATATCAGATAAAGGGCTAGTATCCAAAATCTATAAAGAATTTATCAAACTCAACACCCAAGGAATAATCCAGTCAAGAAATGGGCAGAAGACATGAACAGACATTTCTGCAAAGAAATGGCCAACAGACACATGAAAAAGTGCTCAATATCACACTTGGATCAGGGAAATAAAAATCAAAGCCACAATGAGATACCACCTCACACCAGTCAGAATCGCTTAAATTAACAAGTCAGGAAATGACAGATGCTGGTGAGGATGCAGAGAAAGGGGATCCCTCCTACATTGTTGGTGGGAATGCAGGCTGGTGCAGCCACTCTGGAAAACAGCATGGAGGTTCCTCAAAAAGTTGAAAATAGAGCTACCCTAAGACCCAGCAATTGCACAACTGTGTATTTACCCTAAAGATACAAATGTAGTGACCCAAAGTGGCATGTACACCCAAATGTTTATAGCAGCAATGTCCACAATAGCCAAACTATGGAAAGAACCTAGATGTCCATCAACAGATGAACAGATAAAGAAGATGTGGTATACACACACACACACACACACACACACACAATGGAATACCATGCAGCCATCAAAAGAAATGAAATCTTGCGATTTGCAACAGCATGGATGGAACTAGAGGGTATTAGGCTAAGCAAAATAAGTTAGTCAGAGAAAGAATTATCATCTGATCTTTCTGATATGAGGAATTAGAGGCATGGCCAAGGGTTGTGGGTGTAGGAAGGGAAAAATGAAACAAGATGGGATTGGGAGGGAGACAAACCATAAGAGACTCATAATCTCACAAAACAAATTGATGGTTGCTGGGGTTGGGAGGGGTAGGGATAGGGTGGTTGGACATTGGGGAAGGTACAGGCTGTGGTGAGTGCTGTGAAATGTGTAAACCTAATGATTCACAGACTTGTACCCTTGGGGCAAATAATACATTATATGTTAATAAAAATTTTTTAAAAAAGAATATTTTCTTGAAAACACTTGTCCCCCTTTCTAGCTATGCCCAACACTTCTGAAGAGCTCTGTTGTTATAGCTATACAGTAGGGACCAACTGTTTGCTAATACCAAGTATAATTTTTTTATACCTAGTTCAAACTCAGCTAGCATCTCATAGTTTCATGGATTTCTTACCTAGTTGGGCCTAGCAGTGCCCTGCCTCTAGAGAGTGCAGTGCAGTTGGGATCTGATGGGTGAAGGAACATGGCAAATGAAAACTTTATGGAGGCTTTAATTCTCCAAATAAAGCTAAGTGCCTATTCCATGAATCATTTCACAGATCAGAAGCCTGACCCTGTCCCATCTGAATAGCCCACATAGAAGAGAAGTTTTTGAAAGCCTCTCAGAGATCTTCTGAGTATGGTTGGCTAGGTCTAAAGATGTCTCCTGAACAGTAGTACAGGGGAAGATTAAAATTAGGGTGAGAACAAAACCTAGTGCCTAGTCCCAGTGTTCAGGGCAGGACAGAAATGAGGTATGGCAGGAAGAGTGCACTTAGAGATAGAAAAACCTAGGTCAGAATCCTGATTGTGTCTTTTCCTGGCTTTGTGACCCTGGTCAAGTCACTTAGCCTTAGTGGTGATTGCTAAAAACGCAGATGAAAAATACAGTGGATGTGAAACTGCATTGCCAACTTCCTGCAAATATGACAAGAAGATTTCTTGTTACTGTAAAAATTGGCTAAACTTCCTCAGGGATGCTCATGGAATTTTCCTTGGGGCTGAAAAGTTCATGGGTGAATATCCCAAAGACCCAGCACACTAAGGAATTTTGTGAAGGGACAATTCAAAGGGAAGGGAACTAGTGGCAGCTGCTGTTTCACTTGAGCTTTTTTTTTTTTTTCCCCCAAACTGTTTGCAAGGAGAGAGGGTGAGAGTGAAAGAGAACAAGGGAGTGAGAGAGGGAAGTCTCTTCTGAAGGGTTAAAGCAAGATAGTGCTGTAAAGTGATTCCAGATGTACAAATATTAATATCTCTCTCTCCCTGATGAATGAGAAGGTATGACCCAGTTAGGAAACTGCTAACATTACCGGCGCCACCGAGACCTCAGTCGATGGCCCAGCGCAGATTTTTATCCTTACCTCGGCAATTGTAATGCTGATGAAGGGCTCGGACTTGTTGCAGCAGACCTTCCAAAACTTCACTCTGTCCCTTGTGTCTGGGCTCTCTGTCGTCATAGTCTTTCCAGTCTATTGAACAAAAGAAACAAACAATGAAATTTCAGTGTTGGGGAGGCCTCTCCCCTGAGGCCCAGCCTCAGGAGCTGGGTTCTGTTCACACCTTCCGGATTCTGGATCAGCACCTAGCACTTGCACAGCTGGTAGGCAGTGCCAAGAGTTTGGGACTGCCATTGTTCGGGGCCCTGTGCAAAATAGCAACTGTGGTTGGTTTTTTTGTGTTGGGCAATTGTAGGGCAAGAGAAAGTAGTAACTGAAGGCCAAAAGAAAACAGGGATTCTTGGAGTCCAGTTTCCCCTCCCCAGCTCCTTACCCTCCTTCTCAGCATCCTGGGTCCTAATCCGCTCCCCTCCATCTCTCCACTCAGCACCCCAAATCACAACTAGATTTCCACAGTAGGAAAGAAAGGGGTGGGAATGTGCAGACTAGATGAAATCCACAGTTCCAATGCTTTTATTGTAGGTTTCACACTTTTGGCCAAATTGACATTTCTTTCCAAGGAAAGAGCCCATGTCAGATGCCAAGAAATGGAAATCTACATTTTGCTCTAATGAATGTCTGCTTTGGTTAGCTGGCACAGCAACCCCTGCACATACTCCCGAGCCACCAACCACCCTGTCTGCTCAGTCTCTAAATATACAGTATTAGCTTACATGGCAAATTTAAATTGCAATACCCACTGAGATTTTTCTCCCCCTTCTATTTTCATTCCATTTGGCTATAATGATATCAAGAGTAATAACCCATATGGGACTAATGTCAAGATTGTAATTCTGCTGTCTCCAACTCTGGGTTTTTGTGTTTTGTTTTGTTTTGTCTTTTTTTTCAGCAGGTCTGTCACTTTATAGTCCATCCTTTCTTCTATCTGTCCCCACCTCGTTTTACTCTCTGAACCTTTTAAAAGCAATAACTTAAAACACTTCTTGGTTGAAATGCTTTCTCTAAAAATTCTAGCCATTCTTTTCTAGTAAAGCCAGTTAGTTCATGAGTATATCTGAGGCTTAAATTTTAACTGAACCAGTTTCAAATTCCCCTCCCCCCAGATTTATTTTAAAATATGGAATCTCCCTTGCTCAGAAACTTAGGCAGATGTCCTGATGGTTAAAGTTAGGTAAAAACATCACTCATTGGTTCATCCACGGCCTAACAGTCCCTCACAGTTAGAAAGAGTTGTGTTCTTTAGAACAGCTATTAGAAAGAACGGGTTCTGGAGTCAGATAAAGCTGGGTATGAACTCTGGCTCTTTGGGCTTCTGGCTCTGTGTCTGTAAGGCACAAAACTTACAGGACCACTACTCTGTAATGTGAAGAATGAACATAGTATCTACCTTACAGGATTTTTTGTGAGGATGAAATGAGAGGTTTATTAGATATCCAGCACGATATGATGTAAATCGTTAAGTTAAAAAAAGAAGGGAGTTCACTGATGAAGAGTGAGCTTCTTGAGTAGTGAGTATGGAAACATCATTTCTAATCCTGTAAGAAGGACGCCTCAGAGATGTTCGAATCCTTCCTCTTTCCTCCCCTCCCCCAGGTACTCGTCTCCATTTCACCTCTTAGAACACTGAGTCCCAGAGAGAACCATTCCCGTTCTACGTCACTCAGCTTGTCTGGGGCAGAGCCAAGACCATAATACAGTCTCAGGGCCTTCCATGTAGTGCCTGTTTCCTTATACTGTAGACACGTTTTGCTTTGTTTTGTTTCTTTTGGGAAAGAGGGTCAGGGCTTGGTTGGAGTTTGTGTGGTGTGGCTTAGTTGTGGTCAACTCTGGAGACAGGGAATTGGCATAGGTGCCTTCTGTAGACTCTGTTCTTTGTGGGCAGAAACCGTGACTTAATTTCTCTTTGCCTCAGGTTTCTTCTCTGTAAAGTGAGTTTTTGAGTATTTTTTAAAGGTTGTTTGAGGTTTAAAAACATCATGTGAGTAAAGCACCATCTGGGCACATCAGGGACACTCATTAAATGTTGGTGAGGCTTTGTGAATAGAAGGATGGAGTTCAGGTAGCCTGGCCTAGGAAAGGTGCTTTTACTGGGAAATTTGGAAATGTCTGAGGAATCAAACTCCAAGTGATTTTCCGTCTTATCTGTAGCATGATCATAAATGCTATCATGGATTCCCAAAGGCCATTTTTTGAGTTTGTTCCCTCAGTTGGGTGAATGCATCTTTAGTGCTCATGATAAGAGGAGTAATGTTTGCTTGAGTAAGACTTCTGGGTGGCTGAGTTCTTATGTGGCCCTGCACATGCTAATACATTCTAATGAGTGTTAATACTGCCATCAATGCAAGGGGACATGAAATAGAGCTGGCTCTTTCAGCTGAGCCCTATGACATCAGAGGCGAGCTCAAGCTGACGACTTTATGATACATTTGAAAATTGCTAATGCTAAATTGCAGCCCAAGTGAGCACTGGACATGATGCCAAGGTTTTTGGAAAGAATGAGTTTTTCTCGTAGATGTTTGGAAGGTTCTGACGACTACATAAAATAGGAGACTTTAGGGATGAGGGAGAAAATTGAAAATATATTAAGAAATCAGGAACCTGACAGGAATAAACTTAGTGTGGAAGGAAAAGAGCAGATTGTGCCACATAATACAGTTCACTGTTCTGGTAATGAGACACTTCGATTGCAACACAATGCAGAGCTTACATTCACTGGTGATATCAGGGCTTTCCTGATCGTAACTCAGACAAGCCTGTCTGGGTCCTTTTCTCTTATTATGTACCATACCATATAACATAAGTCTATAAAAACACATTAAGGCCTTTTGTAAAAATATTTTTAAAAAAAAGGTTTTATAGCTTACTGGAACATATTACCAAATTTCCCATTACTCTGTCATGTTAGAATATATTGTCCTCTAGTAAATATCTGAATACTGATATATGCTGCATCACAACATCATGCTCTGTTTATAAATAGAGCTTCAGTGTTTTTATATTGTTCTTTTCCAAGTGATATGGCATGTCTGCAGCAACTATAATGACATGTTTGGATTTTAGTTATTTGCCAGATACCCCTACTAGTCAAATGGGCCATGTTAGAAAGTATTGGCAGTTGCTTTGTTAATTAGCAAGTAATAAGTGACTCTTCCCAGTCCTGGAAGACTGTTCTTGTCATTCTGGAGAAAGCCCTTGCAATAGGCTGTGAGGGAGAGTGTCTGATTAAAATCTGAAGTTTATAGAGTATCTGATGCTTATAAGTAAATGTATCCATATGCAGATCAGAATTTACATTTGGAGAGGGAAATTTTCCCCTGTCCCACCTTCAGGTCAACCAACACAAATCATTTTTTTTTTCCCTTTTCTATCCCTACTATCCCTTCATCAATAATATATACATTTTTTTTCTCCCTAGAATGAGATAGTTTCCCTTAGTATCTTACTCTTGCAATATTTTTAGTTTGTGTTTCTGATGTCTTTAATAAGAAGGATGTCCAAATAAGACTGGAATAATTAAATTATCAAATGCCCATGGGACTCAGGGGCTTTAGAGATCTTAGGTGTCCAGAGCCCTGTATCACCTGGTGTGAATCCACCAGAAACGGTAGACATGAACGGTTGGTTGGCTGGCTGGCTGGCTGGCTCTTAGCCCATTTGTCTGCCGGATAGCAGGGCACTAATTCCCACAGCATAGGAGACATGGCATGGGCTCGATGGGTTTAGGCTTGAATACTGGCTCAGCCACATACAAGAGTTGTGACCTTGGGCAAGGCAACATCCTCTCTGAGTCCCAATTTCCTTATTAATAGAGGAGGAGGATAGCATAGCGGTTAAGGACAAGGGCCGTAGGGTTTTGGCCCGACTTCAGTGCTTGCTGATTTTGTGATGTTTGGCTCTATGTATGTATGTGCCTCTATGTGAATAGCTCCCTTACCAGTAAAATGGGACTACTAATAAAAACCACCTCAGTGGGTCTGTTATGATGATTAAATGAGTCTATCTATATAAAGTTCTTAGATTACTGCCCAGCAGGTAATAGCTTATGTTGGCTCTGATGTTCAGAGTGATGCAGACAATGAATCAGTGGTGGTGCTTATCCATAAGACAGGAACAGTCATGAAGGACTCATGTGAGGATTCAGTGAGACACTGATGAAAGCCCGTAACATGCCACCTGATTCATGGTTGATTCTAGGAAAAGAGCTGTTATAAAACATGAAAAGTACATAAATATATACAAAAGAAAACTGAAGAGCCCACAATCTTATAACCCAAATATCCACTGTCAAAGTTGATAGTTATGTGCAGACAGGCCTATCTAATAATAATCAAACTCACAGCTTAACTATGTGAAAAAATTTTGCATTATGTTTTTACCTAAAACCTAAAAAGTAAGAATTTCTTCCATACAATGCAATTTTTTAAACACCATTTTTAGTGGTTGCATTTTGTTCTATAATGCCACTGAGTTAATATTGGATATTTGTTCTCCCTTGTATACATGGATACACTGCAACAGTGTGGATATTTGTCCATAATTATTTGCCTGTGTTTGTTTCCTTAGGTTAGATTCTTAGATGTGTAATTATGGGGTAAAATAAATGACGGTTCCAATTATGGCAAGTTGTGTCCCACAAAAGATGTAGCAGTTTGCACTCTTATAAAAAGCACATGATACCATTTTGAACTATCACATTCATGAAGGTTTTTTAAAAAATGAAAACAAATTCAGAGCAATAGGCTCACTATGTAGAAAATCTATCATATGGTATATCTAGAGACATTTCTTCTGGTTGATTAAATTTTCTGGTTATAGAGGCTACTAAATATACCAGACATAAATTATTAATCTTCAAATAATTAGAAGAGACTTTTGCTGGGGTTCTCAGCCACCACTACAATGTTATATATTATATTTGTAGCAGAGTGTGGAAGAGTGCCTGTTAGTAAGAAAGCATTTTCTTTGGACAGAATGTCAGATAAGTAAGATTTGCTCTATCTCATTCTCCTATCAGTTTGATGTGGGTGAGGAGGTGAGAGCAGAGCTAGAACGGGCCAGCCGCTCCTGCCGTGTCATTCACAGCATCTCCACAAAAGCCTTGGGAAAGGAAGGACTGGACTCATTCTACAGATTCAGAATTTAAGGAACTTTTGAAAGCCACACAACTACTAAAAAGGTATCATGGGTATCAAATTTGGTCTTGCTGGTTCCAGATTCCCTCTCTTTTAATTCCAGAGTTGCATTTCTGTAGAGGAGTTATTCTTTACATGGCCCAGATGCTACTCTGTTGAAGTCTTGTCAGTCCCAAGCATTGGGGAGAGGGAATGGCAATGGTACCCTGAGGATGGGTGGAGGGGGAGTTGGAGCCTGTGGCCAGGCTTGAGCGAGTTCACAGCTACCACCTACTAGAAGGCGAGGCACATGCCGGTACGGTGGTCTGAGCAGGTCCCCATCCTTTCATGTTATAAGCTGAGACTTGAACGAAATACTGTTGGCCCTGAAAAGTATCAAATAGAGAGAAGGTATGCATTAGGAATTGTACTGAATCACTTTTACTTTAGAAGCAGATTCTTCTGTCTGATTAATAACTCATTGATCCACTGGGAAATCCACTAGCCATGCTTTAGCTTTCTACCTTTTCCTGACTATTACATTTATGTGTATAAACAAAGATGTGTACATACACATCTTTGGGGTGCCCTCAGTCTCTGTGAGCTTTCTTTTTTCAAAAATTGGAATGTCATAATTACCTTTCCTCCTCCCACTAAATTATACACTAATTATTAAAAGTCACACACAGGTCTGCCAGATTTGCCCATAACAGCAGTTCCTTGCCTCTTTCTCCTTATTTTCCCCTCTCCAGAGGCAGTCGCCATTACTTTTATTATCTGATCAACTTGCTTTTAAAATTAACAATTTACACTGAACATCTTTTCTGATTAGTACATCAAAGATCTGGTTCATTCTTTTAGTGGCTGCATAGTACTTCACTGTGGGCAAATGCCGTTATTTAACCAGCCCCCCTCTGGTGAGCATTAAGATTGTTTCCACATTTTGTGCCACAGTAAATAATGCTGCAATGAATATCTTTACTCAGCTATTAAAACTTTCCAAATCATTCTTTGATTTCATTTCAATTTTAAAGCCATCTTTAAAACAATGGCTTACATTGTTTAATGTTTTATGACTCTAAAAATTTAGGAGTTTTTTTTGTTGTTGTTTACTTAAAATCTTTTCAGATGTTTTGTATGATTTTTTATTTTTGCTTTGAGAAGTTATTTTCTCCCCAGTGAACCGAAAGAGGCATTTTTGAAGCCAGCATTTGATAAAACATTGCTTGTGAAAATTGTAAAATAGCGTTTGAGGTGAAAAACAAAACAAAACAAAAAAACAAAAAACCACCACTTCTTTGTAGAGCTTTTGCTAGAAATTTTAATAATGTTGGCCTTACCGTATTATAAAGTTATTTTTTTAACATTAAAAATAGGTTTCTAGGTACTTCGAGGTTATGGCGATTCTACAGAAGTGTCAGTCTCCTCCTAGGCTTTTATATGATTAGGATGGTGTCTGAATTGCTCTCATTGGACGACGAAATGGAAAAACTTAATCCCTATAAAAATTAGTTCAAATATTAGAGAGACTCACTGCAGAGAGTTTTCCATTTTTATCACAATATCACTTTTTCTTTTAAGCAAAGGAAATTCCCTGGGGTTCTCTTCTGGCCCTCTTCCTTCATGTGAGCTATAGGGTTGGGAATCAAGTCTTCTGCTGATAGCATCTCTTGGGGGCCACCCACTCAGGGGTTTGTTTGCTCTGGTAATCCACAGTTTTGGCCCCTAGTATAGACATGTGATTAGGACTAAAAGTCAAGATTCTGTGGTGGTGACCCAACCACCAAGAATTCTATTAGAATAAGTTGGTTCAAACTTGAGATGCAACCCTGTACAGCTTTTTAATGCTGGGTTTCAGCTTTACACTTTACAGATAACCATTTTAAAGGACTAATCTTTTAGGAGAACAGCAACAAAAACAAAATTCTCTCTCTCAGAGAAGGGTCTAAGATACTTATTATTTGAACTGGTGCAAAAAAAAAAATACAGGTTTGACTTAAGCATACTTTAAAAACTTCTCATTAAAAATGATTTTGATGATTGTTTTGCTGCATTTTAATTATTTGAGGAGATAATGGTTTGTTCCAGTATGAACTGATTTGCTAGATGTTTTTATGTTTTGCATTTCATGTGCTCATATGATTTATAGTTCTATAAATAATTAATGTTTGAGTTTAGATTGGTTAAATAAATAAGCACAGTTTGTTCCAGTTTTTCATTCACAGTTTAAATTGGTTCAGGTTACTAAGAAATGTAGTGCCACCATATATAGTTTCTTTTCTGTGAAAGCAGATTTAGATTTTTTTTTTTAATCAAGGAGAAAGGATTTCTCTCAGGAAATTGTATGACTCCAATAGATGACTGATCTCAACCGAGGCTATGGGGGTGAGGGTTAGAGGAGGCTGTTATTTTTACCATCAGACAGGGAGTCAAAATTGGATCTCTCAGAGCCTTTGATCCCCCCCTAAAGATTAGACTGTGATCCGGAGAGCAGCAGCTTTCAAGGCTTGCATGAGGCCAGTCTTTTTCTGATCTCTGTAGAACATGGCAGCTTACAAAGTGGTTCATGCTGTCTGCTCACTCCTTTGTGGGGTTCAGATTATGGATACCAGACATATCACACTTAACGAGTGGCAGTTGTTGCCAGAGAACTGGATGTTGGCAGTTGCTTCTAGAGGAGGCATTTGCTACCCAAATCCCAGCACAAACATCAGGGGCAGGGGAATGGGAAGCCTAATGGGAGGATCTGGCATTTACCGTTGTAAGTCCTGTGATGGTGCATCTCAGGGTCTGCAAGTTTTCCATGATGATTTCTCCAGCCAAAGGACAAAAGTCTTTAGACATGCTCCATTCCACTGCAAGGAGAGACAGAAAGAGACAGCATGAAATGCACTCATATATCAAGAAGCATCACAGAAATTCTAGCAAAAGTGTCTCAAAAAACAGGAATTTTACTCTCTTTTTCCTGTATTGGCACATCTCACAATCTTCCTTGGGATAACAAGTCAGTTTCTAAGATCACAATTATTTTTTAAAACTGGAGAGGAAAATAATTAGTCATTGAATGGTAATTAATATACCCTAGATATATATACGAGTATGTATCTGTGTATGTATGGATGTAGACACACTCATGCTCAGACACACTATATGTAACAGTTCATTGTATATAGAAGATAAGTTATTAATTACATGGGGAAAGTGAAGGGTACAGTAGGACATTCTTTTCTGTTAGCTGCCCAAGTCTGGTTTGGGCTTCATCATGCTACTGAAAGTGCTATTTTAAGGTCCCAGGGACGTTCTTGTTCCAAATAAGGAAGCTTCCTTTCATTTCTTTCTCTGTTACTGGACACCTTCTTCTGTAGGCATTCTCTTCTTGTAGTGTCCCACACACTACTCCCCAGGCTCTCCTCCTTGGTCTTGTCTTCTCGGCTTTTTCATTGGCTTGTCTTCACCCTGAGGATTTGGGGTTTGTGGCTGAACTTCTTCAGTGTTCCCTCCACACCTGACATCCCCGAGGTGAGTGTTCATTCACAGTTCAACCTAACACCCAAATTCTTATCCCCCGTTTTACTGTGAGCCCATGTTCTTTTATAACATTTTCCACTGGTTGAGAAAACTGTGGTTAGGAAGGATAAATTGTGCCTCATCAGTATACAGTGTCCGAAGTGACAGTTTACCCATGGCAAGGTTTAAGGCAGTCCTGAATGAAGCAGGAGCTTAAGGCACATGGAAGACAAGGCCTGCCCATTCTAAACCTCACGATGACAAGGTATAGGATCTCAGATTTAAGTTATACTCCCTGTGACACTGAAGTACTTCAAAATGAAGCCGAACCATCCGTAAAGCCTGCTGTTTCTCTTGAGTCACACGCCCCTCTGCTTTAGGGCTGCTGCCCCTGTACCCTCGGCTTCTCCGTATGTTCTTAGGAATCTAACTCATTTTCCTCGTTCTCTAGAAATTGTTTTCCTAAAGTTCCTCTGAATTGTCTGCAGCAGCCTTTTCCTGGGACAGCCTGTTTTCTGGCCTTCCTGACGTTTTGCAGCCTTCTTTCCCCTCAGTTTTGGTTGCACCCTTTCTTCCTATCTCCTGACCCCTTTTTCTGGGCTCTCCCTGGTTCCTCCTTTACTTCTCCCTTTGCTATGATGTTCCTTGGGGGTTTGGTTTTGGCTCTTTTCTTGCTTCACATGCTTATTCTGGGCAGTGACCTTATTCACTCTAATGCGCTAACAGTCACTTTCAAAACTGTAATTCTAGGTCCAGTCTCTCTCAGGCCTCTTCTGAGGCCTAACTTCCTCCTGGAGATCTCCATGTGAGTGCCCACTAGTACATCTCTTTGCCAAAATATGTGTCTCCTCTTGTTTTCTCAGTTTTAGCTCAAGCCATTGCCATATACCCATTCACCCAACCCCACATCTCAGAGCATCCTTGCTTCCTCTTTTCCCCCAGTTCTTCATGATGAGTTGATTACTAAACCCAGAGGTTCTGCTTTAAAATGTCTTGCATTGTTTCCCTCTTCCCCTCACACTGAACTTATTCTAGAGCAGGACTTTATAATCATGTGCATCAGTCTGCAGGTTTTTTTTTGCAAGGAGGTGTAGGCCTGATTGATTAACTGATCAACTCTAAGTGGATTTTTCTGTTCATCTTCTTATCTTTATACACAACCATGTAACACAGCATGAATTATATTTTTAAAATGTAGATCTCATTATTTCATTTCTCTGCTTAAAATCTTTTCATACTGTCTAGCTGCTTTCAAAATAAAATGAAATGTTTGGGTCCCTGGGTGGTTGAGTGGGTTAAGCGTCTGCCTGTGGCTCATGTTGTGATCTCAGGGTCCTGGGATCGAGCCCTGCATTGGGCTCCCGGCTCAGTAGGGAGTCTGCGCCTCTCTCTCCCTCTGCCCTCCGCCTGCTCATTCTCGCTCTCAAATAAATAATCTTTAAAAAAATTAATCCAAAATAAAATGAAAGGCATTTAATTAACAAGGCATTCTCTACTATCCTCATATCCACCATGTCTCACAGCAAAGTCTTTGCTCTGTAAGTCCCTGTTACCTGGTTATTCTGTGTACTTTTCTGCCTCTGTGTCTTTTGCTCATCTTCCAACCACTGCTTGGTGAAACTCTACTAATCTACTAATCTATTGGAATCTAGCAAAGTAAAATTCCTCAGGAATAATTAAATACACCTATTTATATGCTCACAAAGCCCTGCATTCATATGAAAACAAGATATATTACACACATATTATGCTTTATTGTATGTACCACTTTCTCTTGTTAGACTGGGACAAATCTGAGAATAGGAGAAACACCTTTCCCTCTCTCCTCTAGTATATTGATTTGTGTCTGGTGCATAGAATGTGCTTCCTAAATAATTTACAAATCAAATATATACAATTTGATTATATGCATGGACACACACACACATCCAGGGTAGACCGGTTTTTCCAACAAGGAGATATTTTTCTTCCTGTGAATCCTCTCTTTCTCCAGTCCCTTGCCCTTTGAAGCTCTGAGACATGTTGTAAAATGTTAGAATCAAATTATTAAGATTATATGTTAAATCTCACATTAGGCCTATACTTCCTTACAAATATATATTCTAAATAAAACATTTATTATACACATTATATATATATGTATGCATTTTTTTCCAAAATATTTTATTATGCTTATGAGTTACTAGCTCTGAAGAAGCCAAATCTCTAAAAGTCAGCTTGGACTTACCATTGCAAAAGAAAAAGGAAATCACTGAAGACCTCACCAACAAAACGAAATGAAAATCAGCAATAAATTTGCAAGGACATTTAGAAGCAAGGATTACAGAAAAATTCTGTAAACAGAAACATCCCTGGTCACCACTGAGACATGCATCATTGACTGATGTGGAGGAGCTCCAAGTGGAAAGTGAGAGTCAAGGGTTTCTGATTCCAGGCTACAGGTTCAGGGGGGGCTACCTAAAAAAAGATTTTGGGATTAGTGAGAGTACCTCCAAAGGATTAATGACAAGTTTCTTGAATATACAGTAATCAAAATTTGAAAGAAACGACTTTTTAGTAACAACTGTTCATGTTCTATTGAAATGTGTTTTACAAAACATGTTTCAGGTGGAAAAGAGGACCCTAGTTTCTTGAAAAACAAAACAAAGAATAGCTTTGTAAGGAGATACGGTCTGCTTTGGAAGTTAATGAAAAGTTTTAGGCATTTAAGTGTAATTAGATCTCACAACCTGAAAGAAGATTCACATGGAAGGGAAAAATCCATGTTGGAATGGACAGTCTGTTCTGGGGCGACCAACAGTCTTTTTCTTCAATGTACTTCGTTGGGTTGGTGGACCCTTTTGACATGAGGAGAGGAGCTTGTGGTCATTTAAAAAACAAGGGAGAGAAATAGAGTGAGCAGGAATCACTTTGAAAGCCCACTGAGAATTCTCAGAAGGCAACTTAGCATAGTCTCTCTGGAAAGTTATGTGTAGGTAGTTTAAAGACTTACTATTAAAGCCATGAGAAAATCACTTATAAGCCTGCTCTAAATCCCTGAAGGACTGGGGCCATGTATATGCAGTTTAAAACTGTAGAAGACTTACAATTTTAAGATAAAGATCAGGGCAACTGTTTCTACTTAGGTCTGGGAAATGGAAGCAGGGTTTAATCATGCAATGGCTCATAGCAGTTGAACATTAGCAAGAAAGGTACCAGACAAAACCGAGGTGTTAGTATTTCTTAAAATTTGGCTCTGGCTCAAGCTGTGATTCACTATATTTATATCAAATAACTATGCATGTTTTAAATATGACGCTTTATTATTTTAACAAATACTTCATTTTTATCTAAGCTATAGCAAGTAGAGTCATTTGGGAAGGAGAATTCTAGCTGAAAACCTCTATTTACTGGATAGCAGCTATAAAAACCACATGGTGAAAGCTTAAGAAAAAGAGCTCCTGAAGTTCCAGCCTTGTCACCTGAAGTCTACAACGTGAGGAAAGAAGTCACAGAATCAGTGCAAGAGTAGAAAATTCATGACTAGAAGTGTTAGGATGCACAGGCAGGACCAAGTCTACAGTGATGGTACATTTCCAGCTTCACGGCATAAGCTCTGTGAATAATGTGCCCTGCTTTGGCCAATTACTCAATCTTAACTTTTCAGGCCAGTTTCTTGAGCAGTAAAGACCCCACAAAAATAAAGGCATGAAGAGATAACATTACAGGGGCGCCTGGGTGGCTCCGTCGGTTAAGCATCTGACTCTTGATTTCAACTCAGGTCATGATCTCAGGGTCTTGGGATGGAGCCTTGTGTTGGGCTTCCACGCTTAGTGTGGAGCCTGCTTAAGATCCTCTCTCTCCCTTTACCTCTGCCCCTCCCCACTCATGCTCTCACTCTGTAAATAAATAAATAAAGTCCTTAAAAAAATAGAGATCAACATTGCAGTAGTGTCTAATTAATTTCTACTTAATTGATAACAAACATCGAAAACCTACTGTTGTCCAGCTTCTCCCTCAAAGCCCAGAGCTGCTTTCTCCTGTGCACACGTCAGAAGCATACTGTAGGAGGTCTACTCTTGCTGCTTGCCCATGCCCTGCTCGTACTCCCCACCTTTAGCCTTATGTCACTTGACTTTAGCCCCAACGTTTTGCTGTTTTTTCTCTCTTGGTATGCTCTCCTCTTCCCCCAAATTTTCTTCCCCTTCATTCAGATGGGAGTGGTTCAAAGTCCCTTCCTTTCCACAGCTTTCCCTGATCTTCCAAGGGAAGCTCCTTTGCCAGGTTTCTCATTCTGTCACACTGCACTTGCTTCGTTGTTTTGTATTCTTTTTCTAAGAGATTTGCCTTCTGTTAAGTTCTTTGCAATCAAGGAGTGTGATGGATTAATTGCAGTTTACGAAGCACCTGTCTGGGCACGTAGGACAGCACAGGTGGTTCAGTAACTGGTGAGTGAATTGATTACTTGATTCTTGACTTTGGAGTGCTTCAGGTCTCAGACAGAAATCTGACGCTGGTACATAAAGAATAAGAAAACAGTGTCAGAATAGAAAAAAGACAGAAAGAACACAGAAGTTGCTTGAGCTGCCCAGTAAGTGGTTGAGATGGAGATTAATTCCTGGCCTCCAGATTCTCAGCATCCCAGACTCTTCACTTGTCTGTACTGCTGCTCAGAAACCAAAAAAATAAAAGTTTATTTCCTGTTCCCTATCAGCACTTCAATGGAACCAAAACGGCATTCTTACTGGCCACACTCACCCCGGCGCCTTAGCTAATGAACGGAATTTGGCTAGACTGCCCAGCCCAGCACCAGAGCATTATGAAATCTTCCCCGATCCCCAATCCATCTAATTGTGTAGTTTCTAACCTTTGAGGCCAACCATAGCACAAGAGGAAGAAAGAGGCGGAGTGAGGGACGTGCTGAGAAACCCAGAAAGAGATCAAATACAGTCCTTTCTAGAGATGAGAAGATGTGTCTTGCTGAAGCATGAACCCACTCAACACTTGTGGGTTTTAAATTGGGAACTGACGTGAAAACTCTGGATCTGGGAATTCTGTTTAGCTCTGGCAAAATACGAGGTCAGAGCTGCTTGCATTTTTTATTTTAAATTCCCTTGATAGTCCTAGGAGTTGGGGCATGCATTACTTCCAAACAAGAATCTTTATTGTTTGCATAGCACACAGTCTTTCAGTTAATTAGAAAAACATTTTTTCCCCAAATTAAATTTCCCTAGAAAAACAATGATTTAAATTAAGGGCAAAGATTTTTTTTTTTTTTTTTGACACTAGTAAAGCCTTCCTGCACCCACTACTTCTAGAAGATTAAAAGCAAAGTTGGAATCAGAAAGGTATATTCATTTATTTTATGGTCAGATTTGGTAGCCACAAAAATAACATGTCCCTATCTGTATATGGTGTGTACTGTCATAATTTTACCTGCTACATGACAGAGTGACACACAGATACTGAACAGAAGCAGGGATGTCTAAAATTCAGGGTTTTGAAAAGTATGTAAGCACTGTAAGTAACCACAGTCTGATCTAGTTGCATTTTTATTTCCCTCCTATTATGGCTCTTATCCAAATTTATTCTTTCTCTTAATCCCCTTGGCCTTCTAAATGAAAGGTCTCATCATTTGTATGATTCTTTTTTTTTTTTTTAGTAATGTATCTTTTTTTTTTTTTTTAAGATTCTATTTATTTGACAGACAGAGATCACAAGTAGGCAGAGAAGCAGGCAGAGAGAGAGAGAGGAGGAAGCAGGCTCCCTGCTGAGCAGAGAGCCCGATGTGGGACTCGATCCCAGGACCCTGAGATCATGACCTGAGCTGAAGGCAGAGCCTTTAACCCACTGAGCCACCCAGGTGCCCCCATTTGTATGATTCTTACTATTACTAATAGTTCTTAACTCTCTTTCCAAGCCTACCATGAAATGTTTGTTGAACGAATACCAGTTCTCCAGGGGCTGAGGAGCAGCCGGCCTTCACCTTTCATGGAGCTTCACCTCTCATTTACTTTGGACACTTAACCCTGGGTGCCTCCAAACAAAACTGCCTTCAGTAATTTCCGCAGTTTGGGGCTCAAAAAGTCTGAATCATTGGCACCGTTAGGGTTAATGGAAGCAGAACTAATCCCCAAGCCTCAGCTCATATAGAAATCACTTTTCTCTTTACATTTATAGGATATCTTTCCTTGGTAGATTTACCTCTTGGCTTTCCTAGAACATTAAAGTAAGAGGTAGGAAGGTCATGGATTGATCACAAAGTACAGAGTGCAAAATCCACTCATCATGGCACACTGAAGACAAGATAGCATGATAGGGTGGCCTTGAGAGGCGGCACTGATAGGGAGACACACCATGTCAGGGCTTGGCCCTCAACCACGTCTCAATGGGATAAATGCAGCAGGGCGCCGGGGTTGACCCAAATAGCTTACAAGAATGGACTGATAAAATTTCAGGAATTTTGCAAGCTAGTGTTTAAGCACAGCCATCAAGAGAAATTAAATTATATGAACTTAAATATATTAAAGACAAAGACTAAATATTTAAAACTCACTGCTCCCTGTTTCACTGCATTTTGCTATTGTTTGTGCTCTCAAGGTTACTGATATTTGTGGTACCTAAATAGTGGAAATAATATAATGGTGCACCAGTGCACATCTCTTTCCAGTCATTTCAGTGACATTACGTTGGTAGCTTAAATTTGGCTTAGTTGGAATACTTATACCATAAAAATCAGAAATCAGGTCTTGATTTGTTTATTTTGTGAACTGTGAAGATCAGGTATTGGCATACTACAGTTCCATGAGCTAAATCCAGCCTAAGCTGGTTTCGTATGGCTCAGGAACAGAGGATGGTTTTCGTTTCTACATTTCTAAAAGGCAGTGGAACACGTACAGAAGAATACGTGACAGAGACCATATGTGGCCCACAAAGCCTAATATATTTCCTTTCTGGCCTTTAGCAGGAGGAACGTGCTGATCACTGGTCCTGACTTAAGAAAGTGATCAAGAAAATGTCAGTAATTCAGGTTACAGGTTTTTCTGGCTGTCTATTGTGAATAGCACAAAAAAAAAAAAAAAACCCTGCAGAAATATTCTTCCAGTACTCAGAAATTGTTACTTGACTGGACAGAGAAGGTGCCTTGTGCCACTGATGAATGAGTGGAGTTCCACCATAGACCTTTGTTGTTTCTCCTTGTCTTACTTCCTTCAAGTAAATGAAAACCTCCACCAACACTTAAATGGCAACTGTATTCACCCATTAACTGTGGCTACAGGCTGGCTTACAGATGGCTTACAGATTCAAGAGTTTGATAAAAAATAAACGAAAGCGTTTTGGGTGAATCAACAGGCTATAAGAAACTTACAAAAAAGTATTATATATTTTACTATGATGATTTGAAAATTGTGTGCTATATATCCTCTCTATCAGTAAAATGTATAATAGTCTTAGGTGGACTTATACACACACATATGCAGGCACAGACACCTCCCCACCCCCTGCTGAGAGCCAGTTGTTACACATTTACCATCGTCCCACTGAGTGCATGCCAGGTGATTGCTCAGACAGACTCTAAGGGTGGATGTATCCTGACCAGCAGGGCACAGTGTCAGGGGGCAGCAGATGTTTAGGCAGAAACTTGCGTGGCACACAGCCTGCGCGACGGGCATCCATGGCCTTAACTGCAACCAGGATGGCAGAGTCCGGGCCTGCCCAGCAGAAACCTGCATGTTGACAGCAGGTAGGACAAAACATACCAGTTCAGTACTTCCGATGGTGTGAAAGAGCTCCACTCCTAAACTGGATTATCTGGACTTCATTATTATTATATTCTTTATTCTGCTTTATTATACATTAATACTATATTTTACTTTGTGATTCTCTGTGCCCTATGTATGGGTACTTTTGAGACGCTATGGACTGAAAATAGGCACATGGGTCATTAATTCAGACAGACTTTAAACTCTTCCTTTCTCCCTGGAACACTGCCATATCCTTGAGTTACAGGATGTTCAGAGAGATTTTCACTTATTTTTGACTGCGGTTCGAAGGCTGCAGTAGATGGAGCTGATCAATAGCACAGACTCAAAACCAAGTGACAGAGAGCTGAGGAGTACTGTCTCTCCTCCAGCCTTCCTCCCAGAACAGGCACCTCTTCCACAGGGGAAGGGCCCTTCTCCTGCTGAGCTTCCTGAGATGCTGAGATTTTTGTCTTGTATTCCCAGGAGAGAGGTGCCTTTCTTGCCTGCAGGGACGAGCTCTGGCAAGCTACTTGACATTTCTAAAGGGCACAAAGGGAAGCACGGTATCAGCTGTCTGATTTATACACACACAATCCAAGATATGTGGCCAGTTCACAGCTTTCTAAATCCTTCTGGGCCCCCAGGGAATTAAAATAACCAGCTACAGGGGCAAAAGCAACCACATTCCAATCCTCCCAGCAGACTCAGCATCTTCCTTCAGATGCTGGTGCTCTTAGCTGGTGGGCTGTTCTTTCACGCTCTGGCTGTGCCCATTTCACCACCGCATGCTTCTCCTTATCACTTTAAGTGATTAAAACCCGTGAAGGCAGGACCCATGCCAGATGGATCTCTGGACACCCAACCCCCTCTCTGTCGTACAAGCATGGAATAGGAGCTCAGATGGAGCAGGTCTGACTTCTGTGTGGATGCTGACAGGCCGGGGAAAATAAGGACTCCTTCGCCAGGCATTTAACCTCATTTCTGAGCCTTATGTCCCATGACTCCCTACATTTCCCCCAGAAGGAAGGAAAGAAAAACTAACACTTAATGAAAATCTGCCAGCCAGTTTTACAGATAATTTCATCATTTCTTTCTTACAATAGTCCTGTGAGATGGACTAAGTCACTTGTTTAGCATCCTTCCGATTTAACACAGAGCCTGTCTGTGGGAAACCCAAACTCACCTACAGCTTCCTCTTGCATCTGGAATCACACCCTTGCCTTTGCCCTGGCCGGCAAGGCCCTGGGGGACTTGAGCCTTCTCCGTCTTTCAGCCCCTGCCCCCTCACTTGCTCTCTTCTCCCTGACTGTCTGGTCTTCAAACGTATCAGGCTTCTTCCTCTCACATAGACTCTTCATTTTGTCAGAAAGGTTCTTCCTCTTTTCTGACTTTCTGAGCTCTTTGATTTCATGAATCATCCCTTCCTTTTTCTTCAGCAGTCGGTATAATGTCACTCCTGTATATAAGCCTTCTCTGATCCCAAGGTAACATGAAGCCCCTGTTCTGTCTTTCAGACCACCATATACCGTCCCTGTGGAGCACTGTGTGAGCTCCAGGTGGACACAGACTGTGCACATACACAGCTGGCACATGCCACAGCATAGCGGAGGGCAGTACGTGCTCACTGAATCCATGACAGACTGTGGGCTAGCAAGGGCGCAGGGATACCGAGAGGCAAGTGATGTGGTCCGTAGTCTCAAGGAGCTTAGAGTTTCACAGAAGTTTACAGATGGAGAGAGGAGGTTTGGAGAGTTCAAGTCTGTCTCAGACCAAAGTTCCTTCCCCATCACCATGCAGACTCTTAGGAAACAAGCTGTCTCTACAGCTTGATATCTCTCCCATCTCCTCTTGTCAAAAACCTACCCAAGTGAGAGAGGCCCAGGCTCCTTCCACAGGAGCTCACGCTCTCTGATTTCCAAGAGTAACTGTATCTATTATTCTTCCTGACATGAATACTCTCTGTTTTGTATTACAGTGACTTATGCACATGTGTTTCCAAGTCTACTTGCACAGTGTATTTCAAATTGGCCTCCTTTCCATTTCTTTTAACTCCATTATTGTCACTCTTGTCCACAACCCCATTGTTCCACATGGGTACTCTGTGACTGTTTCAGAGCCTAACTGGTCTTTCTGCCTCTGTGCCTAGCCCTCACCAATCCACAGATGCCAGAATAGTGTCTTCAAAGCATGAATTATATCACAGTACTCTCTGTCACTCAAACCTCCTAAATGCCCTTGGAATAAAACCCTAACTCCTTAATGGAGTCTATAGCAGGAGTGGGCAGGTAGAACCTGAGGGCCAACTCCAGTCTATTGCCTGTTTTTGTACAGCCTGTGAGGTAAGAAAGGTTTCTATGTTGAGAAAAAAATTAGAGTATTTTGTAACATGAAAATTATGTGAAATTCATGTCTCAGTGTCCATAAATAAAAGTTCACTGGAACACAACCCACTCATTATTTTGCATCTCGTCTTAACGGTGGAATTGAACAGTTCCAGTCCAAACCACGTGCCCACAAAGCCTAACATGTTTACTGACACTTTGTAGAAAGAGTTTACAGACCCCTCGTCCACACAGAGTCATGACATGACTCCTTTCTGTGAAACTCTGTTATTTTCCCAATTTTCTGTCATCCCGCATTCTGTGCATCTCTGACTTCCCGAGTTATTTCTACCAAGTTCATCCTCTGCCTCACTCTTATACATTATCCTCTGTTGTTTTGTTGTTAGTATTTATCATATTATCATAATCTGGAAGTATTTACTAGTTTACTTGCTTATCCAAGAAAACATGAGCTATATGAGCTGGTCTGCTTTTCCTATATCCCCAGGACCTACAAGAGGATATACACATTGTAGGCATTCCAAAAATTGTGTGAAATGAGCATTTATCTTCCCTGTTGAGTTCTTCAGGGAAGACACTGGGTCCGACTCATTTCTGCATGCCCCACAGTGGCCCACATTGTGCCTTGTATGGAGTAATACTCCCAAAATAGCTCCTGGCCGAATAAAATGCCACTTTCTCTTCCTCCTGGGATGGAGTGAGGAAACACTTGCTGTCAGCAAGACCCCAGGAAACAATCAAACGTGTGCAGCATCTTTTTCACTTCATCCAAACTCCATTGTTTGAGGCCACATTTTAAGGAGTGGCCATAGATTCCAGCATATTCCTCAGGGAACTATGGCTCTGGGTATATCAAGTGTCCGGGAGAAGATGTTTTCAGCTGATGGGGAGTTAGGCTAGTGAGTTTGGCAGTTTTTCCTAAGAAAATTACTCTAATTTTTTTTTTTTTGAAGGTAATAGGTTACCCTTAAAGCATGTATAAAATGTGACCAAAAAAAGATCAAAAGGAAGTCCTGAATTAAACAAAAACAGATAATGGTTTATAGGAAGCTAATGCTTAGGGATCTTTAGAGGATCCTGGGAAGACATCTATTAATATCTACCGGGGAACCATACTTCACTCCTAAATATTTCACTTAATCCTCATAACAATCCCACATGGTAGGTAATATTGTTCTCATTGGACAGCCGGGGAAACTGAGACTCAAACTTTTAAACAACTGGCTCAAGACCACACAGCTTGTCAATGGAGAGTCTGGACTTGTACCTCTGTCTGTCTTGTCTGCTTCCCAAGCCCATATGAGGAGAAAGGGATAAATGGACTGGCATCGATACTGAGGTCTTTTAAGTGAGAGAAAGCACCAACTGTGAAAAGCCTGCAGAAAGTATTTGCAATATTTGACTTCTGAGGGAACCTAAGGCAGGGGCTCCTAGTTGGCGCCTCTGTCCCTTTTTCCCAAGGGCCAGCGTTGTGTCTAATACTGTGGTTTCCTTGTTGTGGTTTCAAGAGGGAGAGAGAGTTGGGGGCAGTAACCGTGGAGCAGAACAGGGGATTATACTGATGCTGGGACTGGGAGTCTCATGGAGGTGTTCAGTATTTTCATGTCAGCTACATGTGGCTGTGGTGGCCAAGATAAGTACTGATTTAAAAAAATAAACAAACAGCAGTGTAAACAGTCTCAGAAGACTCATGTAAATGGTTGGCATATAATTTGAGCCTGATTCATGTTCTATAACTCCACCTGTGCCAAATCTTACTCCCTCTCCCCTCTACGATAGCCTATCCTGGCCCTCCCGAGTCCTGCTTTGCTTCTGGCTAGAGACACTGGGTCCGAGGTGAGAGAGGATGGATGACTTGGGAATGAATCAGCTCCACAGCAGGAGTGATCTCCAAGATCCAAAGGAGTATGTGGGAGAACAGAAATAAATAAGAACGGACAAGACCACCTTGGGAGCAGTCAGTTACGGTCCTCCTCCCTTTGTCTCACCAAGGGGAATGTGCTGTTTGGCTGCTTCCCTTCTGTATTTGTCTTCACATTCTACTGTAAATTACTGAACAAGGTGCCTGATTGATCCTGAAAAATCCAATCTTTAGATTTTTCCCATCAAGGGAAACATAAGCCTTCTAGAGCTTCCCAGGGAGACAAAGAGTCCTGTCTTCCATTCCCAGACTCAGCTTCTGTTTCTATGTGGATGACCAGAATGGCTGATGTTGAGGTCACAGACCTCAGTATGCCCACTTGGGGGTTCTTTACTTAGGGACCAGGAATTCCAAATGGACATCAGGGGAGTAAAGAAAACCCTTCATATAATAAGTGATTTAAATGAATATTTCCCCCCAGATCCCTATGAAAAGCTGCACATTATAATGCACAATCTATATCCTAGCTTGAACTTTTTAAAGGGCTTAACTACTTTTCTTGGGGGTAGTGCTATAGTTATCTTAATTTTCTTTGTTACCTTTTGGTTCTACATTTCTGCTTATATGGGATGTATCTAAATTTTCCGCATTTACAAAACATATTTGGGTCAGTAGTTTGGATCTAAGGTATATACTGTTGAGTATTTTTCAGCTTATCTGTTTAATGGGCAGATTCACCCATGCCTTTTATCTTGGTCCATGGGAGCAGCTGGCACCTAGCAGATTCTTAATAATGATGTCTTAAATGAATAAATGCAATAATTTAATAAAGAATACTCTTGTCACAATCACAGTTACAAAGGAAGAACAAGACTGCTATTTTGCAAGTGGTCTCAAAAGAGGTCCACCCACTGTGGGGAGGATGAAGGTGAGAAGCTCTTTAGATTTTGAAAAGTCTTTTATCTATTCTAAGATAACAAGGCGGGGGCAGGATAGTCATGGCAATATTTAAATCTTAGGAGTAAGGTGCTAGACCATAAACTGAGGAAAAGAATTATGTGGACTCACTGCAGTGAAATGCACATAACACATAATCTCAGTAAATAGAGGAGAATTTATTGCATTTTCTATCTGTTGGCTCAGTATGCAACACCAACCTCATTGTTGACGTATTTGGGATAAGAAGTCAAATCCAACTTTCCATCTACTGCTGTTTGGTGGATTGATTTGTCATACTTTTACTGACTCCCTAGGAGGGACCAGATGGTCTAAAGTGCTGGGGATAGGATTATGAATGAGGTCTGATCATAGCCCTCAAGACAGGAACAGTCCAATGGGGGCAATGGACAAGTCACTACAAGGTTCTAATCAGTGTGATGGGTGCTGTGAGAGAGGCAGGCTCAGAATGGAGGTGCCCTCAGCAGTCTGGGGAGGGGGTGGCTAGGGGAAGCTTTCTGGACAAGCTGGCTCCAGACAGAGTCCTGAAGTGTATGTAGGTCTGCTGAAGGACGAGAGTGGTCAGAGGCATTCCAGGTAGAGGTCGCCGTGTGTACAAAAACACAGAATCATGCTGTAGTTGGGGTATTAGGGGTCAGTTATGGGGAACAGGAGAAGAGGTGAGGGGGGATGGGAGTATGATTTTAAGCAAAGAGGAGTTTTGACAGAGTGGCAAGAGCTCATCATGCTAACATATCGTGAAGGCATTTTGGAGCTACTGATAGAAAGCATTTTAGAAAGAGCACTCTGGTAGCATGTGGGAGAAAAACTGGAACGGTGAAGGCTGTGGCCAGGGAGATCAGAAAGATTAGTGCCGTGACCCATGGAAGACGGAATAGCAGCTCAGGGTTGGCCTTATCTTCACTCTTTGCTTGACTTCCTGTTATCCGCCAAGAGACAGCTTTTCCCATTCACTGAGGCATCTGTGAGCTTAAGTTTTATGTAAACCCGAAGACTTGGCATCTCCTGCTCTTATAGGAAATCGTGAATACTGGAGTTCAACTACGTTTCTCTTTTTAACTAAGAGCTATTAACAACACTGTATATTTTTAAACTTCCAAATCAAATATCGTGGTCATATCAAAAACCATGCTCCCCCGGCAGGTGTATGTAACTGGTCTCAGCTTTACTCAGCGTTCCACTGCAAACGGTAATAAAAACACTAACCTCTCATTGCTCATTTCATATTTATGAAGCTGTCACCATCTCTGTTTTACACATGCAAAACAGAGGTGGTTGGATCTGAGGTGAGCTGGAATCCCCTTTGACAGTAGTTTTTTGGGGGGAGGCTTTCATCCTTAAATAACTTTCAAAACACTAGGTGCCAAGAGATCAAAGAAATGTGGTTACTGTGGGAGCTGCCGACACTGATATTTCCCCCACAAAAGTTGTCCCTTCGATCAGCCTTATTAGGGACTAGAGCCGAAGCCCCTCTCCGCACAAGCAGACCCAAGCCCCCTGAGCTGTTCGTTCATGCTGGTTCCTCTGCAAGGAATCCAGGTGAGAGAAAAGGGAGGAAGGAGGAGCTCAGGAAAGTCAGACTGTGGCTGGTACTTTTCTACTTCTCCTTTAAGAACAGCTTAAAGAGTTCCACGGGATTTTTAATTTGCGATATTTTCCTTCACAGTTTTCTCATTTGATTCACCTTGTTCTGCCTGGTTCTCATTTTAGAGGTGAGGTCACAGGCTCTGTGAGAATGAGTGTGCTGTCCAAGGCCACACGCTAGCCATGAATGGGAGGGGCTGGTTCTGAGTCCAGGTCTGTGTCAGCTCCAAATCCAGGGCCTCTGTCCCCCACAGTTAAGGATACTTCTGGAGGTACTGAATGGTAAGGAAAACAGTAGCTGCCAAGAAGGAATCATCAGAGGTGCCCAGGTTTGTAAGTTTTGATTTTGAGGAAGTCTGTCAGGCGATCCTTCTGAATCTTCAGCTAGCTATCAGATGAAGGTAAGTTCCACAGAGCACTTTTGTTCCACAATGAGGGGTAGGGTGTGGTGCCTTTGGCACCCCAAGGGGCTTGCCCCCAGTGCCCCGACCCACTGTCCTGCAGGGCCCTGGGAAAACATGTAGCATTTAGATTCTGAAGGGTTTTGATACACCTTCCTTTCAAGTGCACATTTGAGGGACTAGTTCTGAAGCTGCTCAGGCTCTTCACTTTCATTAAGGGTGATGCTGCACTTCAGTTACACTTTCTGTGTAGGAGCCAGCACTGTTCTGAGCATCATTCATGCTGGAAAGGTACATGCTGGGTGGTGGGGATATGAACGTGTAAAGGACCTCTTCCTTACATCGGGACTCACAGCCTCACAGGCAGACGGATAAAGATGCAGGCAGCTGTAGTCGGACGCGATGCTCCCTGTCACAGGCAGGTGAGCAAGGTGTCGTTCCAGTTCTGAGGACCAACAGAACCGGGAGGGGCACAGGACAAGGGACAGTGATGTCTGGCCTGGATTTTTCAAAGATCAGGTAAGATTTGGCCACACAGAGAAAGGCATTCCGTGGAAGGAGACTGAGAGGTGAAAGGGCATGGTAGGGTAAAGGAGGGATGGTCTGAGGCAGAGGGAAGCGGCGTGTGGGGGCTGACAGAGAGGCCGATATGTGAAAATCCTCAAATGCAGTGCTGAGAGTTGGTTTTTATCTCGTGGCAGCCAGTGACGGCTCATGAACAAAGGATGATCTGATCAGTTCATGTCCTAGTCTCATGACCAGTGTTGAGGTAAGGAGGGTCGTGGGAGATACTTAAACCTCACTAGCTCTGCTTGGTGAGTTCTTACTCTTACATTTCAAGCCCAGGAGCTGATTCTTCTCGTGTTTTGATGTATTCCTGAAGGCTTCTAGGTGCAGGTATCACAGCCCAGCTGTACAGTTTCTGTACAGTTTCAGTTCCTACAGATACCACATGCCTGCATGACACATGGCCCTAGACCTCTTTGTTTTCTGTAGAGCCTATGGTTTATAGTATCTGGGGTGGTCTGCCCGCTCATTCACCACCAGCATTGTGCACAGCAACTTAGATTTCCTGTGTAGGTCGGCCATACCTGAGAACAGTGACCTTTCCACAAGATACGTTTTCTTTGTTTTCTCACTTCAATTCCATCACCAAGATGAATCTCCTCAGAGGACTTGCTGGACAGTGTTGACACATGCTTGACTCACGTCCTCTGACAGCAGCTGTGCTGAAAATAGACCCCCTCAGAGCCATGCCGCGTGAGCCCACTGTCGCTTTCACTCTGCTGAGATGGGTCCAGGACTCTGGGGTCCTGATCAGCTGAAGTTCCAGACCCAGCACACAGGCTCTCCCTCGCAGCAAATCTGGTGGAGGGCTCTGCTTTGAAGTTCACTTTGCAACACCAGACCCGCCACTGAGCTCCAGCAGTGAATGAAAGCAAAAGCCAGAGTTCAGGCAGAAGCTAAAAATAATTATACTGCTTTGGCTGACCCTTCTGAGGTATAGATTCTTCATTTTTAATGGAAACTTTAAAAAAAAAAAAACCTACTGGAGGTGGTCATGGCTGAAATTGAGTGTTTCTAGCCTCTTAGGGGTCCCCACTCAATAATTTATTTCCAGTCATTTTGAATGGTAAGTTCTCACATCAAGGTCTCCATCAGTTTCACCTGTTTTATACATGTCCTTACCATTTTGTATTTCATTAAGCCTCAAAACAGGAAAGTAATGAGCACCTCAGGTTTCAGAGTTTTGATTCTTAAAATGAACCAAATAAGGAGACAAACAAAAAACCAGACTCTTTACTACAGAGAACAAGCTGGTGGTGGCTAGAGGGGAGGCAGGTTGAGGATGGGGGGCGCAGGTGAAGGGGATGAAGAGCACACTTCTGGTGGGCACTGAGAAATGTATCGAATTGTTGGATCCCTATATCCTACACCTGCAACTAATCTTACACCATATGTTAATTACACTTCAACTTAAAAAAATTTTGCAGACATTGGATACGGATTATTTAGTTACCTAAAAATTTCAGTTGCATACAAGGAGAAGAAGGAGTTGAAAATGTGTATGTCAGGGAGTCCCCTGCCTGGGACTAGAAATTGAGACATGAAAGTTTATTTTAGTATTTACTGTATCAAAAAATCTGGCATAAAATTGTACAACCCAGTAATTCTACTGAAAACTAATTTGCAAGGAAAGGCCTAAGAGCCCCAATAAAATATTTGTTAGGAATAGAAGTACCATATATTTGTAAGATGTGGTCTCACCACGCTGCAACAAAATTTACTTTTATTATTTTTTTCAAAGATTTATTTATTTTTAGAGAGAGAGTGTGGGGTTGTGGGGACAGGGGGCAGTGGCAGGGCAGAGGGAGCTAATGTGGGGCTTGATCCCAGGACTCTTGGGATCATAAACTGAGCCAAAATCAAGAGTCAGCTGCTTAAATGACTGAACCTCTCAGGTGGCCCCCAAATTTACTTTTAAAAAATGTATAAGGGCACCTGGGTATCTCAGTAGGTTAAGCCTCTGCCTTCGGCTCAGGTCATGATCCCAGGATCTTGGGATTGAGCCCCCTTCAGGCTCTCTGCTCGGTGGGGAGCCTGCTTCTCCCCCTCTCTCTGCCTGCCTCTCTATCTGCTTGTGATCTCTCTCTGTCAAATAAATAAATAAAATCTTTACAAAAAATAAATAAAATATATAATTTATTCATAAGTTATCTGACTACTATTAAGAGATAACTGACATAGGAATATGCATAAAAAAGATTTCATTTTCAGAAGACATCGGAAATCTCTTGACTTTTCTACATGCACCCATCATTTTACCCATTTAAAGGGATGAAAATACAGGTATGAAAGTAGATCTCTTTCTTTTAAAAAAACAAATGGCATCACACAGGCAAAAAATGCGAATACTACAAAAGGTTATATTCCTTTGTAGCTTGCTTCCCACAGGCCACCATGGATACCCATTCTTTCCTCTCCTTCAAGCTACTTTCCATAGAGACAAAATAGAGAACAGACCCTGACCTACCAGGAGGGCATTCCGTTTCCTCCTGGATAAAATGAGAGAGTACCTGGATAATTGGGTCATTGAAAGACCAAATGATATGAAAAATACTTGACAGACTTTGGAAGGTTCTGCAAATATTAACTGATCATGGGGTCCTTAACCTGGGGTTCACAGACCTCTGCAAAATCTAAGGCTTAGCTGCAGAGTGTTTACAAAGACCTTGAAATTTAAACTTACGTTTTTCCTGGGAAGTCAGAGCCACTGTGACTATGAACTTTTCAAAGGGAGGATGATACCAAAGGACCAGCATTCTAGAGCCTGAATGCCATTTTCTCGGGTCTGTGCTCTATTCATCAAACGCACATTACATGAAGGAGAGGATGGAGATTGGAAGCAGTATAGTTACGTCCTTCAGGCTCTCTGCCTTTTTATGGGGCTATCTCCTCTTCTGGCCTTCACCCAGAACAGGGTCTTCATGCTCCTGCTGAGCCATCCCAGCCCTCTAATTCAGCCTACTCAGTTGTACCACGGCGCCGGCTTCCCAGAATGGCCTCCCTGCATTCTCCCATTATCAAAACTTTAAACCTGGCTGTCACACAGGAAAGTTGAACGTCTGATTAAAAATTAAAAACACAGCTCATGATAAATTACTCTGCATCAAAGTATGAGTGGTGACTATGCCCTGAGACCCTTTATTTTCATTTACGCATTTTAGTTATTTTTTTTCCGCCAAAGCACTTTTCATATTAAAGTAAGAAGTCAGATGACAACACAAAATACTTATTTTTCCCAGAGGGAGCTCCTTTCCTCTGCTGTACAAGTCTTCTTGCATGTGCCACACTCCCCGATGCAGTCAGGGTCAGACGCGATTACCTGCACCCTGGGTATAAGTTCACCTCTTCTGTGCTCAAGAAATGCAAAGGAGTGAGAGTAATACTGTATCAATAACCCTGAGTTCCCTGTAATGTTAAAAAAGGGATTTTTTACCCCCAGCTTCAGGATCATAATCATTACTTAAACTATTTGCTCTACACTTAATGGCTGATAATCACAGCAGCAGTGTGAGGCTACTCACGCAGTACAGTTGTTGGATGGGAGATGGAACTACTTTCAGATGGCAGGTTTTTCTAGTGCTCCTCATATTCTTATTATATTCACTCAGTCTCTTGTTCATTTCCCATATACTCATTCAGCCAGCCAGCCATCTGTCCAGTCTAGATGCTAGAGGAAGATGGAGGGGCATGCTATGCAGAGGTGTGACACATATGACGAGTCTCGGGTAAGGTGAGCTTCTCTGTGGTGTCAGTCCTAAAGGGGCTGGAGGAGGACAAGTGGTGGCAGATGAAGCTGGGAGGGAGGGTTGGGGCCAGCTTGTGAAAAGACTGCTTTAAGAAGTATGGACCATGTAGTCATCACCACGTCAAGCTGGTCATGCTCAAAAGAATTCACATAAATAGCAAAATCAGAGTCTTGAATTTATGTTCCTTAAGATCATTGCCACTGTCTTGGAGAGGGAAGGCCAGTGGGCCACACCATGTGCTGACTGGGTGTTAGCCAACTGTTGAGATTCCTACCTGCCATGTTGCTTCCCATGATCCACCCCAGGTAGAAGTGCAGGGATCTGAGGGTTCAGGTGCGAATGAACCTCTATTGCCAGGAGAGATAGCAAGGTTTGAGAGCCCTCGGCATGTTACTCTAATCCCAGGGAGATCAGAGCCAAACAAACTCCTCTTGTTGAGAATTCTCAACTTGTGCAAACTCCAGAAATCTCACCATTCCTCTACAGATGGCTCAGGTTACAGGCTAGGTGCATTAACCCCTGAAGTCCCCCGCATGGGCTTCAGGTCTCTCTGGTGACTTTTACTTGGGAGTATATGCTATTGGGGACATAACAGTGAGCTGGGGGCAGGGATCTCGGATTTTCGTCTTCGTTCTGTGACCTTGACCATTACCTTTCTGGGACTCAAGTCTCCTCAGTTCTAAAAGAATAGCTTGGGCCAGATGACCTCTGCTTCTCCTTGGTTGTTAAATTCTCAAAACCTCGGGTTTTCTTTTATTATTTATTATTACATATTGCTTATGGCTCATAGTGTTTTACAACTTTGTACTTGCTTTTTAGATCTCACCATATCACCATTTTAAATAAGAACTCTTCTAAAACTTTTTATATATTTTCATTTTTATGCCTTTTTGTTTTTTTTTTTTTTATCACGGTTTTACTATTAATGTTTTAAAACAAATGGTCATCTCTTAAGACCATTTTTTAAAAATCCCAATTCTTTTGTTACTTTTACTGGATTTTGATTTTCCAGAAGTTGATCAGACAACATGAGCAAAAGATCTGTAAAACCAAACCTTTACTCTCTGATCTCAAAGACCATTAAGCCAACACAGACACAGCCTGTATCTTTTGTTAATTCCTTATCACATACCAAAGAATTTACCACCACAGTGTCAGATAGATTGAACTGCTCAACATGGAAGAATAAAATGACCAGAAAAGAAGGTAGGTTTAAAAGGATACCACTACAAACCATTTTAATAATAACCAAATAAATTCACTTGGAAATTCTGAGAAGTTTTGGCACACTATTTCTGCTTACGTAGCTAGAGCTATCCAAGTGAAAACAACTCAAACAGAGTTCGAAAGAAATTAGAGTCCGTCTTCCCAACTAACAGAGTGAACAGAACTGACTCTGAATCACAGAAACCGTTAATAAGGAAGATGAAGCTGCCAGGAGTACTCTTCCTCCTGCATGGACAAAACCATGTTCAGATCTAACTCCTTGGAGAAAGAGAAGAATATGGACTTTGGAGAATTCTAGTAGGTTCCCAGTAATAACAAGATGTTATCCTCAGGGCAAAGAAAATGGGAAGTCTGTCATTTGGGGCTTCAACTCTCACAACTGGCCTGGCTTTTCTCCTGCTCAATGTACTGTCCATTCTTATTTTTAAATTATATATTATTTAAGTAACTGTGGCTCCATTTTATGACTCTGAAAATCGCAGAAACACTGCTTTCCTGTTTTAGGAAGAAACTGAGGCCAGAGGGGTTAAGTACTGTTCATGTTCACACAGCTAATAAGTAGAAGAATGTGGAAGAAAATTAAAATCCGTGAGGAAGGGAATTGCATTTCAAAAATAGTACCTGTTCTTATTATAAAACTCAAGTTTTAGGGAAAAAATGGGCATAGTAAAGTATTAATGTTATGATTTTGTTAACTGGAGATAACTTTGCTTAAGGAGGAAGAACGGGGGTCATGGAGGCTTATGTGAGTTTCATTTTAAGAGATAGTGATGTTCTTGTGTAGGGCTCGCCTTATCATGGAGTAGTCAGTGATCAGGATTTATTCAGATGCCACGAGGAAAAAGCTTTTAAGCGTATGAGACTTTGAAATGAATTCTAAACAAATGAGCAGAAAAAAAAAAAGAGACAGACAAATTAAGAAACAGACTTAACTCTAGGAAACAGACCGATGGTTGCCAGAGGGGAGATGGGGATGAAGGAGGGCACTTGTTCTGATCGGTGATGTATGGAAGTGCTGAATCACTGTATTGCACACCCAAAACTAAAATAACACTGCATGTTAACTAACTATACTGGAGTTTTAAAAAAATAACTAAAAAATGAATTATTCTTCCTCTAAACCTTTAAAATTTTTGGCATCCCCCAAGTTTTATAATTATTATTTAGGGAAATTATCCCATTTATGGGCTTTCTGCATATTTTGAAGAAGTATTTGTTTTTAAAATAAGGAACATAACACTAACAGAGAAAAATAAAATGAAAAACTAGTAAGTAATCACTAATATTAACAAATTAAATCCATATTTTATTTTTTCTTTTACTTTCCACATTTAAGTCCATGATCTACTTTGCATCAATTTTTTATACAAGGTTTGAAACTTTGGGTAAAGGTTTTGTTTTGCTTTGTTTTGTTTTGTTTTGATTGCTGTAACACCATTTGTTGAAAAGGTTATCTGTTGGCAACTGGACTGCTTTTGTCAAAGATCAACTGGGAGTATTTGTGTGTCTCAAACTCTGGGGTCTCTTCTGTTCCACTGATCTTTGTGTCTAACCTTTAACCAGTGCTACACAGCCTTGATGACCGCAGCGCTGCAATAAAGTTTTGGGATTGGGCAGACCAATCCCCCTACCATATTCTGTTTTTTTAGAATCATTGTAGCTATTTTAGTTCCTCTGCTTTTCAATATATACTTAAAAAAGACTTGTCTAGGTCCAGAAAAAAAATCTTGCTCATACTTTGATAGGTTGGTTTGCAGAGCATAGCATTCAGGGCTGACAATTCTCTTTCAGCACTTGGAAAATAATGTTCCATTTCTGGCTGAACTCCATGGTCTGTGATGAGAAATCCGCTATCATTTGAATTGTTTTTCTCCTCTGGATCAGGTGTTGTTTTTCTCTTGTTGCATTCCAGATTTTTTTCTCTGTCTTTAGTTTTTAGAAATTTGACTGTTTTGTGTCTTGGTGTAGATTCCTTTTGCTTGACCTTGGAGGTTTATTCAGCTATTGGAATCTGTAGGTTTCTGACATTTGCCAAAATCGGGATGTTTTCAGCCATCATTTCTTTAAGTACTTTTCCAGCATTAGCTTTTTTCTTTTCTTGTCCTGCTACTCCTGTGACACAAATATTAGATCTTCTGTTATCAGTCTGCTTTCTCTCTGTGCTCCACACTGGGTAATTTCTGCTGCTCTGTTTTCCAGCTCATTGATTTTTCTCCCACCTTCCCCTCATGCCGCTGTTGGGCATATATTCACTGAGACTTGGTCTTTCAGCACTTGCATTTTTCGGTTATACCATTTGCATGTAGTTTTTCTTTATATTTTTCCATTTCCTTGCTATGACTTTCTGTTACTTTGCTTAGGCATTTTATTTCTTCGTGTGTTCCAAGTGTGTATGTAATTGACTGCTGAGACATTTTTATCATGGCTGTAGCCTGTGTCAGAAAATTCTCACATCTCTGTTCTCTTGTTGGCCTCTGTTGACTGTCTTCTTTCACCCAGTTTGAGACCATCCTGGTTCTTGCTCTTGTGCATGATTTTCAGTTGAAAGCCAGATATTTTCATATTTTATGATACCCAGGCTGTCTTTTAAAATGTGTGTTTGAGCTGGCTTTTCAGAAAAATCACTCCAGTGTTTTTAGCTGTATTTAGCAGGAAGAATAGGGGAAGTTATTTCTCCTCTGCTTATAAATTCTAGTTGTCTTTGAGTGAGATTCTAAGATTATTGCAATCCAGCTATTTCCTTAGAATCTCATAGGATGGAGACAAAAATTCTAAGACATGGATGTAAAAAAAAAAGTCTTAACAGCATTTATCTTTTTGTGTTTCTAAGCAACATGATCTCATGACTTCCTCCCATCCCCCAGCTATTAGTCATTTTTCATTCCTGTGGTCAAACCCAGTCTGAAAGGGGAGGAGAAATTTCTGTTCTTGTATCAACTTAACCATCTCCACAGAATCCACTCTGCTGATCATTCAGGGCCTGATTATCTCTGTAGCCAGAAAGGATGCCAAAATTTAGTTCCCTATTTTTAACCTGGCATAAATATTTTTGAAGTAGGTTACAGAAACAAAACCTTTTGCTAATCCAGTAATCTAGCCTTGATATCTCTGATCCCCTCTTCTGTTGCTTTTTCACAAGTTCTGTAAGTTGAATCTAGTTTTGGAGATAAAGAATCTGATTGCAGTCTTCCTACACCACTAGGATAAGATGAGAGAGTATTCCTGATGGGTCCACAGAAAAGCTCCCATCATCTTCACAGGTGCCTTTATCCTATCCACTAGCAATTTACATCTCTCCTAACGCATAATAGGAACCCATGCTTAACCAGATGTCTCAAAGAAAAGAAATGGAGGGAATATAGTTAACAAACATGTGCTTAGGGAGATAAAACTCTTATTAAAATGCCTATAGTAATTTTCAGAAAGACACCCAGAATGTTGTGATGGGCCAATCAATATATGGAATTGAAGTATGTAGCTATTTATGCTTAATAAAATTCACTTCTAGAAAATTTATACTGAGAACAGTAGCTGTCACTGCAGTCACTGAGGCTTTGCCCAACCCTGGCTCTGAGATAATTCCAGCCTAAATTATATCTGATATAGGCACAGGGAGTCAAAATGGTCTACAGTTACTGTAGCCAGTAACTATATATATTCCAGTTATATATTCTTTCCTATCTTATGTTTGGTCCTCTTGATACTTCAGCAGTTCTGAGCTGGGAGAGATTGGATTCCCCTTAATTCACGTCTATGGTTTAGAAGCCACATCAAATACAGAGAATCTATTGATGATAAGTAAGCTCTGACCCATGACTATAGAACAGCAAAAGCCTGAATATGTTTTAATATAAATGGAGGTTTAGTATGATGTTATGGGTATGCTTTTTGGAGGAATTAGTATCCTGGCTTCATCACTTACGAGCTTGGGCAACTTCTTAATCTTCCTCATCTAAACAAGAAGTGGATAGATCCTGCCTCCTAAATTGAGAGCATTAAATGAGATATTGCATACAACACATACACTAGCGTGGCCATGGTAAAAGCTCTATAAGTATTACTGACTGTTACTCTGCTACCACTTCTACTTCATTTCTCACATAAATCCATCTAAGAACAGCACTTTGTTCAAAATGCTGCATTTGGTAGACTGTTTTTTTTTTTTTAATCAGATACAAACTCTCTTTACCCTAATAGAATAATTAAACCTGTTGCAGATTTCATGCCCATAACCAGCTTTGAAGGCAGATACTATTAGACACTTTCAACCCATCAAATGTTTATTTTTGGAACCCCTCAGCTAGGGTATCATCCACATTTCCTCCCCCTTTTTGCCCTCACCATGTTTATTTGGTCTTATGCCAGAAACTTCTTGGGGGTAATTCAAATTAGCATCCATTACAGATGAATCTAGAAAAGGTTGGTTAATTATTATCAGATGGATACATGAACCTTAGCAGTTTCAGAAACCAGAGCTAAAGTGATCTTATAAAGTTCTAGTTAAATCAACACAGGGATGTGCTAGTCTCATGATGACTTTCATGAACTTACCTCTGAAATGCTAAGTATTTTCTCACTCAGAACCTCATTCTAACTCTATAACTTATACCAAAGATCACACTGTACCTGCTCTTAGCCTTGTAAGTCTTACAAAAGCCCTTGGCCAAAAGCAATAAAATTTGACCTGACCTAATCCTGGAGTCGCAATGGATAATGTGTGTATTTTTCATTCAGTAATTTAATGTGGAAATTAACTGCATGTGTCACATATTCCCCATCTTAAAGAGAGAGCTTTTCTGGTTCTAATGTTACACAAAAATTAAATATGTAAACACTCTTGTCATATAAGACTCCTTACTTTCCTGATAGCTTAAATAAGCACGACAAAAGACTCCTTTGGAGAAATTTGTTATTTCATACAATTGGGTAGCCTGCTGCATGAAATTCACCCGCTATGGTCACAGAAATGATGGCAAAAGATATTTTTTTCTGGTTCCCTGAAAGATCTGAAATAATTTGCCTGCTTTGGCTTACTGCGTTATTCTCTCCTATTTGCCAATACAGGAAAAACACTGTGGACCTTGACAGAAAAATTTTGTTCTCTTTCTCTCTGAGATGTACTCTTGGGCTTTTCTGCCCCCACGCATGGATACAGAGTGTCTCTTTTGACCTGGCCTGTTTCTGTAAATCTCTTCCTAGGCCTCTTCGGTCTCACAGGTCTCTTTCATTTTTTTCTTCTCTTAACCCACTCTGTTTTCCCATGTATTCCATGAAATTTTTTTTTCTTTTGGTCCTTTTATTAAATTTAATGTTTTGAATAGATCCATGTGGTTCAAATATCAAAAGGTATAGCCGGTGATACAGTGGCAAGTCTCCCTCGGCCCCCGCCGCCATCTTCCTGTTCCCAGACTTGCTCTCCCCCTGCAGGCATCCGCTGTTCTTGGTATTGTAGGTATCTTTCCAGGTTTCTTAATTCACATGCAACCGAACAGGAATATCGACCACCCCACACCATTTTATGTAACCGGAAGCATATTATATGTACTCTTCCAAATTTTTTTTTTTGGAAACTTAATTTATCTTGGAGATCTTTCCATATAAATACATAATGAGATTCCACATTCTGTCCTATAGTTTCTGTATATGTGTGTGACAATTTAACTAGTCCTCTATTGATAGAGGATAGATTTTCTGTACTCTTAAAAACTGTATATATGCAGTTTACTCTTATGAATAATGCTGACAGGAATAACCTCGTGCAAATTTCATTTTATAAATCCCTAAGCGTATCTGTAGGATAAATACTCCTAAGAAGAATGGCTGGGTCAAAGGTTATTTGCATTTGTGATTTTGATAGGTATTGCCAAACTCCATAAGGGTCCTAAAAATGTATTCTTCCATCAGCATTCTATGAAAGTGACAGTTTCCTTGACTCTAATCCACAGAGTATGTATTAAAACTTTTGAATTTTTGCCCTTCTGAAAGGTGAAAATTGGTGTTTATTTTAAATTGCATGTCTTTTATAATGGGAGAATTTGAACTTCTTTTTATATACTTAGGAGCCATCTGTATTTCTGTATTAACTATTCTTCCCTCATTTGTTTTCTTATAGATTTCAAAAGCTATTTATTTATATATTAGAAAGATGAGTCTATACCTTTTGTATAAAATGGTGCCTTTTTAAATGTTGGCTTATAGTTGTTTCTATTGAAGATAGTTTTTTTTACACGAGGTTGAATTTACTCTGGGTCTTGCATCATGATGATGAAGGCCTTTCCTACTCTAGTTTTAAAGGATTTCTCCCAGTTTTTTTTCAGAACTTTCATCATTTCGTTTTATTTTTACACTGAAATATCTGATCCCCTTATAATTTATGCTGCAATAAACCATGAGACATGAATCCAATTACATTTTCTGTACAGTAATCTTATTGAATTTTACACCTTTCCCCTACTTATGTGTGATATTACTTTTATCTTACATTAAATTCCTGCATTTAAAGCTACCTATGGTAGAAGCTTCCCTTCTAAACCATTAGCTTATCATGTACCAGTATGGCACTGTTGAGTTACTTCGGCTTTATCATGTGTTAGAATCATGACTTTCATGGTGGCCTAATAATAATGATGATAGCATCATCTTAAATATATATATATACAGCACACTGTAATTTACAAGGGACTTTCACTTACACTACCTCATTTGTTTTGATCCTTATAACGTCACATGGGGCAGCTGAGACTGGTACTTCTGTCCTCATTTCATATGTGGAGAAACTGAAGCCCACAGGAGAATCTGAGTATTTGCCCACTATCACCAGCAGAACTAGTAGGAGGCAGAGTGATGATTTGCCTCTTCCATCGTTGCCAGTCCATGGTTCCACTTCTCAGAATGTCTAAGACATTCTCTCAGTATCTCTTCTCCAGAGAGCTTGTTTGTTCCCAGAGGTTCTTTCTGTGCTACTGAGTTCTGTGCTACTGAAGCAGGACCTTCAGCTTCATCTAACCCTCTTTGGATCAAAGAAGGCACAAAATGATGAAATCATAGAATGCTAGAGCAGAATGAAACCCGAGAGATCATAGACTAACCTAGTCATTTTCTGGAAAAAAACACAACAACAACAACAAAACAAACAAACAAAAAACAAAATAAAACCAGGAAACCAAAGCCAGAGAAGTTGTGACCTTTGTGCTCAAGATCATACAGTTTCTAAGAAGTCAGGGCTAAGCCAAAACTCAAAGATAGTTCTTTTCATGTGGTTTAATAATGAAGCGAAGGAAAGAAATGTTGTATGTACTTTTGAAACTAACCATCTCCATGTTTATTAAGTTTATTAAGTACCTCCACAGCCAGAAATGAGAGGTATGAATGATAATGTACCACATGCAGACACTGTGCTAGTCATTGGGTTTATAATGGTGAACCAAACAGGCATGGTCCCTGCCTTCATGGAGAATAACAGTATAGAAGAGAAACAGTAACAGGCAAATAATATTTGGATAAAGATGTAATTACAAGCTGGGAAAAAAACTATAAGGGAAACTTACATGGTGTTCAGAAAGAATACAACAGGAAGACCTAATTATTTAGATTTCAGTGTCTGGGAAACCTTGCACTGCTCTCCCTATGCCTAACTCCAGCCTGCCGTGTGGTCCCTGCAGCATCTCTGTGGAGACCTAAGATCTCATGGATCAGTGTGAAAAATCACTGATCCTGTCTTATTCCCTCATTTCTTCAGAAAACAGAACTGAGGTTCACAGAGGAGATGTGACTTACCCAAAAAGGGCACCTGGCTAGTTACAGCAGAGCCAAAGGTTAACGACCTCCTGCCTTTCTGTCTGTTGAAACATCCTCTTAATGCAGACTCATGTTCTGCTACCAGAGTTTGTAGTGATACAACTCTTCACAAGTCACAAGCTCCCTGGAGACCGGCACTTTGACTTAGTTTATACCATGCCATCATCAGCACCCTGCATGGAACAGACAAATCAAGCCTTTGACAAACACTTGACAATGAATCTACATATTTTCTAGAAAATAGTTTCTCCTGTTTTCCTTGAGTAGTTCATCAGTACTAAAGAATGAGCTGAACTGCCCTAACCTGAGTGCATGTTTTTAGAATTTAAAGTACTTTGTAGGGTAGCCTAAATTCTTTGTCAATGGGCAACTTTTCTTTGGTGGTGAATAGTTTGACCTAAGTTCTCTTGATAAGTTGTTTCTATTTACCAGTGTCATCCTTAGCACACACCTTATCAGAAGTAGAAGTGGTTGGTCCAGGCTGGAAATGGCAGCGCCCATGGTGAGGAGGGCTCAGCTTGCATGTAGAAGGCCCTCACCTATTTTGTAGCGCTCTCCAGTATGGAAGTTGAGCATCTAAACATCTTCCTGAAGTCACATCGTGGAGAGCATGAGAGACCTGAGTTCATCACCTACCCCATCTCCACATCAGGTCTAAGCCCTTTCCCTGGGGAGATGGTAGTTGTACTCTATTCCAGAACTCTCACATAAATCCACTTCCAACTGGCTTTGGCTATGAAGATGAATAAAGAGAACCTGGGCCACCACCCAGTGGGGACCACAGCACTGGTTTGGACCATGACTCTGCACATGGACCAGAAGAGAATTTGGGACCTTAAGCTCATCTTCCCTGCTTGTATCAAAGGATGACCAGTATAATGATCTTCTATCCCTTTGCTTATGGCAAGAGATGGCTTAAAGAAATAACTTAGATTGGTCCATGAAAGAAAAAATAGTAGTAGAAGTGGTTGATTGGAACAGAAGAGAATACAACCCCGTGTATCTGGATTTGGGTAACGTGTATGCAGTACTTCTTGGGTGTTACACACTTGTGGCTCATGGACATGTCCCCATTTAACAAGCAAGGCAGTGGGATTAGGTAGGGGTTATGCCTGAATGGTATTTAGGGTACCTTGACTCCCTGACTCACTATGCTTCCCCTCAATTTTCTTTTTCTTTTCTTTGGGGATGAGAGGAGTGATAGATTTGGAGAATTTCAATATTATTTTCCATGTCTACATTTAACTATTTAACAACTATGTGATATGAAATGATAGAACAGTCAAGACTGGTTTTAAAATGGGGGGAAAACAGAGTAGCATTCTCCCTTAAAGAAGCATTCCAGGGGCGCCTGGGTGGCTCAGTGGGTTAAAGCCTCTGCCTTCGGGTTGGGTCATGATCCCAGGGTCCTGGGATCAAGCCTCGGCATTGGGCTCTCCGCTCCGCGGGGAGCCTGCTTCCTCCTCTCTCTCTCTCTGCCTGCCTCTCGGCCTCCTTGTGATCTCTGTCTGTCAAATAAATAAATAAAATCTTAAAAAAAAATAAAGAAGTAAAAATTAAAAAAATAATAAAAAAATTTTTTAAAAATAAAATATTTAAAAAATAAAAAATAAATAAAACCAAAATAAAAAAAAGATAAAGAAGCATTCCAGAATGCAGGAAATGCTCCAAATACAGCGATGTTCATGGCAGCAGCATTTGTAACCGTGAAACAACTGGGAGCAACTTGAAGAGCCAACGATCAAAAAAGAGTAAAATGCATACTGATGTATTCCCTGCAGTATGAATGGACTGGAGCAGCGCTTCAAAGCAGAGGTCATAACATGGGGGTGTGAGATAGAAAAGAAGGCGGACAGCAGAGTCACTGAGAGGGACTGTAGGACCTCAGCAAGTTCCTCTGTTTGCCTCAGGCTCCTCAGTCATAAGGAGAGGATAAATTATACCTATTCTCTAGGGCTCTATGAGGTTTAGAAGAAGCAGTGCTTATAAAGCCTAACCCAGTGCCTGGTATGGGGTGTGGGCTTGACATGTTCACCATTATTATTAAAATACACGGTCTCAAGTGATGATGGGGTCAAAAAATATTACAAGTTCCTTCAAAGACTAGATTTCTTTGGGCTATAGGACTGAGGGTGAGTAATTTGTTTCTTCATTTATGATTTCTCTCCTTTGCCATATTCTGTAATTTTTATACTGGTCTTTCCTTTTGCCCCCCACACCCTCTCTTCATCAGAAAAAACTGACCTCTACTGACGTGCTCTGAGGCTGATCCCTATGGACTGTGTCACCCAGGGCCCCTTGCCCTCGGGCGTCTAGTTGGGTTCAGCTGGTGTCTGGGTCTTGAGATGTGTGTGTCCTTTCACACCACACCTCCTGACTGGTGCCCCCCAGGTTTTACGCCTCTCCCTTCAAGTGTAGAGGTGCTAAGAGCTTCCCATTGTAGCTGGTCGTGGGTACTTTGCTATCCCTTCTCCATTCATGAGCCTTGCTCACCTTTCTGTAAATAATCCCATCATTAAAATTTCTTCCAAGTTTAAGCTGAGTATGCCTCTGTTTCTGCTGGGACTCTGGCTGATACAAGGAGCATACATTATTTTTATAATTGGGAAAATTTTATTTAAGAAGCACAAAGGACCACCCCTGCCTCCCACCTCCCAAAAGGAAGCACTCCTCACAGAGTGGAGAGGCCCCTCAGCTTCCAGGCTTGAGGGTGATTATTTTTGTTTCATTTTTGAGCCCTCACATGAAATTAGGCTTCAGGCTAGAACACCTATTTCTTAGAAAAACACACTTTCTCCTGGAGAGAAATTCTAGAAAGCAGTCGCGGGCTATTGACAAACTATAATGCTGCAAAGGGATCTGGCCAAAATGGAATCAAGAGGAAAATCTCCAAGGGGAGAAGGTGGCCCGGAAGTGGCTCATCACCTGCTGTGCCAGCTGTGTGCTCAGTTGGACAGTCGTGGACAGAGCTGTGCCTTGAGTGGAGACCTGCCTCTGTCTGTGGCCACTGGAAACTCACCAGCCCCTGTGGCGTCTGGGCTCAGCAACTGCCAGGCTCCCAGGGGGTAAGTGATACAGTTTGTTCAGTCCAGGGGTGGGGATGGCGGTGCGAGGTGGTGATGGGGCTGGCTGGGGGGGTTTGGGGGGGGCTTGGCACATCATCATGCACTGCTGCACGGTTAATTCTCGACTGGCAGGCTGACTTTCCCCAGGAGGAAGTGTGGGGAGGCATCTCACAGTTGCATGGCGATAAAGAGCTGCCTGGTGGGCCTCCTACTCTGCCAGGAGGCTTCGTGGCTCCAAAGTTCTGGAGGGGTATGTGAGGGGGAGGAGGAGGAAAAAGCCACTCTACTCAGTACTGATGTAATCACCTTTGCAGAAACTTTCCAATGGCAAGTGTGTTGAAGACAGCGAGCTCAAGGGGCCCAGCAGGTTACCAAAGAATGAAACTGAAGGTGGTAGTCGGCATGTGGGGCGGGGGGGGGGGGGTGTCCAAGAAGAGAACTGTGGATGAGTGATCAAGGAAAGGGATGAGATGCGAGGGTCAGTTAAAGACAGCGTTGGACAAAGTCAGTTAAAAACTATCCTTAACACTTTGCGCCCGATTTTCTTTATACTATGAAGTAAATTCTTATGTTGGTGAGCCGCCTTTTCCCCAGCAACTTCTAAGACCCATAAATAGGCAGACTTGAGTGCTTATCATGTTCATTGTGACTCCCAGTGAATTCACTGAATACTTAACTATACATATGTTATATGTACATATACATACATACACATACACACATACATTAAGCCCTGTGCCAAGTTCTAGGAATACAGAGATGAACAAAACATGCCTGCTTATAGGAGGTTTACAGACTGATGGGAAGGATCCGTATTAGAAACATGACCACACATTCATAGCCTGGCCACGCATTAGAATGACCTAGCAGCTCTTGAAAAGTATCTACGCTTCAGTCTCTATCCTGCAAAGACTCAGATTTGATTGGTCTTAGAAGGGGCCCTGGCATGGATCCTAAGGGAATTCTAATGGTCAGTTTCATTTGAGAATACTAAATATGCTCGTGGTTCCATGAAACATTATTCCCATGAAACATTCAATGACAGTCAAGTGAAATTTGGAAAATAATTTACTAGATATATTAGAAATTCTAAAAGGTCATATAATAAACTCCGGAGACTCTAAAAGTTCTATAATAAGTATATTTCAACTAAAAAACATACCACAAAAATGAATAGATGTTTGTAATTTGTGAACACTATTTGAAAAGGCATGGTAGAACTTATTAGGCAAGATTTGTACTAAATACTTAGAAATGCTCCCTGAAGGAATGACTTTGTAACAGAGACCTGAACAATCAATGATATAAGGTCAGGAAATGGGAGGGGGTAGTGCTCTAGGCAGAGGGATTGCCATGTACAAAGGTCCTGTAGTGGGGTAAATGCTTTTAGAACAGAAAGGTGGTCAATGCTACTGCAATATATGAGGTGAGGGGGAAGAAAACCAAGATTTCTACCTTCAAGGAACTCGTACCTTAGGGAAAAACTCACATATTCCAAAAACTCCAATTACTCTATGGATCCATGATTTTCCAACTATAACAGGAAGAAGATGAAATCACTGTCAGGAATAATCCTCTTCACCAGCTGATATAAAAACCCAGTTTCATGTTTGTCCCTAGGTAACTTACATAATTTTTTGAAACAGTAGAAATGCTTTCATAAGTATGTTGGCTTAGGGTAATAGTAGTATTAGGTCATGTTTACTGAGCATTCAGCTGGGTAAGAGGGAGAAGTGACCTGGAGACGGAATCAAGATTCCAAACTGACACACACGCCTGTCTTAACATTTTTCTCTCCAAATCCTTTAAAAGAAAAACAAGGTACAGCGTTTAAAACATATTCATTAGCTAGAAAACAAAAAAGTGAGCCATATATACCCATTTCTCTCATTTCCTAGCAGCCACTAATCTGTTCTCTATTCCTATAATTTTGTTATTTCAAGAGTGTTATATAAATGGAACAATATGCTATGTAGTCTTAGGGGTTGGCATTTTCAATCAGCATAATTCTTGAGAGATTCCTTCAGGCTGGTGTGTGTCTTGATAATGTGTTCCTTTTCATTGCTAAGTATCATTCCATGGTATGAATGTACCACCACTGGTTTAGCCATGCACCAAATTGGAGGTCACCTGCCTTGCTTCCAGTTTTCAGTTATTACAGTCAAAGCTGCTAGAACAGTTGTAAACAGGTTTTTATATGAACACGAGTTTTCATTTTTCTGGGATAAATGCCTACCAGTTGGTAGGAGGTATGGTACTTGGGTGGTTTCTTTTTTAAAGAAATTGCTAAGCTTTTTCAGAGTGCCTGTATCATTTTACATTCCCACCAGCACATATGAGTGATCCGATGGCTCTGCATCCTTGCCATTTGGTATTGTCCCTATTTTCAAATTTTTTTGCTACTCAATAGGCACATAGCAAAATTTCAGTGTGTGTATGTGTGTTTTAAAGATTTATTTATTTATTTTGGGGGCGAGAGAGGAGAGAACGTGCGTGAGAAAGTAGGGAGAGGCACAGGGACAGGAAGAGACAGAATCTCAAGCAGACTCCCCACTGAACAAGGAGCCTGACTCAAGGATTCTATCCCACTACCTGAGCCACAATCAATAGTCAGAGACTTAACTGACTGAGCCACCCAGGCACCCCTTTCACTGTAGTTTTAATTTGTATTTGCTTAATGCAAACCCAACGAGTTACTATTATATAATGGAACATGAATAGATAGTAGTAGAGGAGGGAAAATAGGTACTATTCTGAAAGGACTATTTGAAACAGATTTTGAATATGATAATGGAAAGTAGGGTAGGAAAGAGAAAAGAGGCAATTAGAGATTTGAGGAAAATATATAGGTAAGGAAATATAATCACAGTACACTATTTGACTTCGCAATGTCAAAACTTACACACTTAGAGCAGGCCGCACATAGTGACTTCCTCCCAAAGAATACAGGATGGAAGGGGTTAAACCATAACTTTATTGCGGAGAAACCAGACAAACACACCTCAGCCAGGTGAACACGGTCAGCGTCAACAGTGATGAGTCATACTGGGAGCCTGTACTCTTGATATGATGGGATGAAAATGGGTAAAGCTTTACCTCTGTGGTCTTCCATCCCCAAACCCATATCCCCAGCCTAATCATATCAGTCACATCCGAAAGAGGGACACTCTACAAAAATACCTATACAGTCTTCCTCAAAATTGTCCAGGTTATCAAAAACAAGGAAAGCCAGAAAAACTGTCAGCCAGAACTCAAGGAGGTATGATAACTAAATGTCATATGGGGTCTTGGATGAGGTCCTGGGACAAAAAAAGAGACCTCAGGGGTGCCTGGGTGGTGCAGTCAGTTGAACATCCAACTCTTGATTTTGGCTTGGGTCATGATCTCAGGGGTCCCCGTGAGATGGGAGTCCTACGCTCAGTGTGTACAATCTGCAGGGGATTCTCTCTCTCCCTCTCCCTCTGCCCCTCTTCCCACTTACACCCTTTCTCTCTCACTTTCTCTTTCTCTCAAATAAATAAAATCTTTAAAAAAAGAGAGAGTTATCAGGTGGAAACTAAGGTTATCTGAATAAAGTCAGGATTTTAGTTAAAACAACAACCAGAATCTCCACATTCATAATAGGATAAACACTGCTGACTTAACTAAAAATGGAAATACAATGAGGTGGAGAGAGAAAAGGATACAGAGGAGTGTGGTGTTATGAGAGTTAAATTCTTTTCTGTTCTAGTTATAATTGCATACATAAGACCTGCAATTGCTGCATCAAGAAAGAGCCACAGAAGTATTATTAGTGAAAGTAGACAGGTAATTATAAGAACTAGAGGAGTTAAAACTGGCTGGTGCTGAAGAGAAGGGGAAGAAGACTGAAGAAGGGAACTTTTTTTAAAAAATTATAAGCCTTTTAGTACAAATTTGGTTTTTAAAAATCCCATTCTTAGATCATTTTGGACAAAAATAAGATGTATATAAAAAGAGACAAACTTGCAGTTTGAGTCTATCAGTTTAACCATATACTCTTTATAAGGAATGTTTCTCAAACATCATAGGAAGGCTGAAAATAGTAAGACAGAGAGGCAGCAGGCAAATGAAAACCTAGGAAGCACTGTTAATTACAGACAAAATAGAAATTGAAGCAAACAGAATTAAGCAAGACAAATAAAGCAGGTTCTCAGAGATCAAAGATCAAAGGAACAAACACTTTAGAAAAAGGGATTTAAAAAACACACGCACATCCACACTTTATACCCAATGGAGTTTACACGTTCTTTTCAAACACCAGCGATGGTCCATATACACTGATTTATTGGTTAGCTACAGATAAGTTTTAAAATAGCTCAAAAGCATACTGAGCACATTAAAAATTTTTCTTATTATGATAGAATTAGAAATTAATCTTAAAAATACAGCCAAAAAATATGGCCACTTAGAAGTTTAAAATAGCTTGCCTAAAAACGCTGCTTAAAGTGGAAATGATAATTTTTTTTATAAATAAATGATTATAGCACCTCACTTTAAACCTTTTGGATATGGACAAAATAGTAGGGGAAAAGTTATAGCCTTAAATACATGGATTAGAAAAAAAGGAAAATAAAAGAATGAGTTAAGGTTCCTAGTTAAAAAAAAAAAAAAGAACTGGGAAAGAGAATAAAGTAACCCAACAGAAAGTAGCAGGAATTGGCAAAGCTAAGGCTAGAAATTAATAAAGTAGGAGATAAGCAAGAACTAGGTTTTATGAATGAAAAAAGTTAATTCTTCAAACAAATCAATAAAATAGACAAATGTTCAACAATTCTAAAAGAAGGGGCACAGATACATGACTTTTGAAATACTAAAGGAACCAGGATCACAGTGGAGATCTAAAAATTATGTTCAATGCTATATCATTCATCATAATCCACATGGAGCTTCCTTAATTTGGTAAAGGTTACCTACCAGACCCCTATCCTAGACATCACACTTGATGGTAAAATATCAGATGCACATTGACAAAAGCAGGTAAGAGAGAAGGATACCTACTGTCCCACTTACGCTGCACAATGTAGTGGGAACTAGAAACCACACTGACTCTAGTTAATAAAGTGAGATCCAAGAAAGAACAGAAAGTACTAGAAAGGAAGGACAAAATGATCCTTACTTAGAGATGATGTTAAAAGAAAAAATCATAAGATGCAAGATAAACTACTGAAGAGAAAAAGACAAAAACAAAAAAAAGCCCTCACCATTACTAAGAGCTCAGCAAAGCAACCAACTAAAGATTTTTTCAAACTAGCACTCGCTCTTCTATTGTCCCACAAATAGCCAATTAGAGACTCTATCTTGAAAAGAGAATTCATTCATAATAGCCATAAAATGTGTTAAATAGTTCCCGCATGAAACTTAACAGTGAGTGTAGAAGGCCCATCTACAGAAAATTATGAAATTTTCCTGAATACATAAAATTCGGCTTGATTAGAAAGACCTGTTTTGGATGGAAAGGCTCTCTCCAAATTAATTTAGGAATATGATGCTACCCCAATATGATTTTGAAAATTAAACCTGACAAACCAGTTTTAAAAATTCATTTGGAAGAGAACATGTGTACAAACAACTGTGACATTTTGAAAACGGTTACCATGGGAGGGACTTGCCCTACCGGATGTTAAAATACTATAAAGTTACTCTGGTGTGAAAATTAATAAAAGGAAACACCATTTAAGATGGATTGGGGAGGCCCAGAGCAGGAGTTCTTACTCCCTACCACTTATTGTCAGTGGCCCAACAGGAAGAGATGGACCCAGCAGGAAGAGATGCACATTGGAAGTCTGTTTACCTACTACTATATTACTCCAGCTGGAAGAAAGGTTCTTTTGCCGAAACAACGGTATGGCCAATCAGAGACCTCACAACTCAGCCAATGGAAAGCCACTATACTTCAGACTCCTTCCAGTTTACTCCAATAGACTTTTTGTTTCTAACACCCTGCCCAACTGCTCCCTTTCCTCTTTGAAGGATGTTTTTCTCTTTTGTTCTTTAGGCCTGTTGTAGCTTGCTTAACCTGACTTGCAAGACTTGCAAGTCTCTAGGGTTGCTAAATAAACCTGTTTTTTGTTTTTTGTTTTCCTTCTAGTAAAATGACTGAGGGGTTTTTGTTTGCTGTTTTTTTTTTTTTTTGAAGGTTTTATTTTTAAGGTTAACAATGGCTATAGACAGGTGAGTGAGACAAAGAATGGGACTGCATAAACTATTCCACTTCTACTTAATAGTCCCAGAAGCAAGTATTGGCCCAAGTAAAACAGAGACACATACAAGGATTGTAATATAATAGGGGAAAAAATGGAAACAACCTATATTTATCAGTGGAAGAATGATTAGATAAATTATGGCACCTCTAGCTAGGGAATAGGAATACTGTTCGGGGATTAAAAAGAATGAAAATCCAAACACACTGACATAGAAGGGTATTTGATAGATATGATACATTGCTAAATTAATAACAACTCTAGACATGCCTGAGTGGCTCAGTTGGTTAAGTGTCTGCCTTTGGCTTGGGTGGTGAACTCGGGATTCTAGGATTGAGCCCGCATGTGGCTCTCCACTCAGTCTGGAGTCTGCTTTTCCCTCTTGCTCTCCCTCTGTGCTCTCTCTCAAATAAATAAAATCTTAAATCTAGTTGTAGGATTAGACTGTGATAATTTTAGCACATAAACCTAACATCTGTGTGCTTATACATGTGGGTATGTGCATCAAGAAAGGATTTGTAAGGCCGTACATGGTACTCATAACAGATTAGATTTGTGACAGGGCTGGGCCACTGGAGGAAGGGTAAATGTTTTACCTTGTCTTTTATATAACCTGTACTGTATTGTTTGAGGGTTAAAAACTTGCCTAAATGAAGAAAATGCAAAAAGGCTGTGCTTTACAACATACCATACTGGAGAAGGGTTTTAAGGTGGTTCACAAGACGGTCGAAGAGTCAAATGGCTGGATCCGGACAGCTTAGCCACCAGGGAGGAATCGAGAAGTGACCTAGAAAGCCTGCGGAAGCCTAGATGAAGGAATTTGAATAGGGCTGCCCTTCTCCTGCTCTCACTGGACTGGCTGCTTTTCCTCATCATCATACATTTAGTTGCTGAACTTATTTCTATATTTTTACTTGTATGCAAAAATGTTAGCCCACTGAGTTTCCTGTCCCCTGTACATAACAGCTTCTGCCTCTCCTCGTTGCTTCTCATCTGTAAACTTTTGCCTCACCCCCACCCACACAGGCTAACTAAAATGATAAATCTTTTAGTTTTGTGAAATCGAGTCCATTCAATCTACCGATGAGAGTAGCTACCTCATGCGTAGGATCAGACTAATTCTTCAATTATTTAAACATGGAAGATAATTATAGTCTCTAATGCAATGCACTTTTCTCTTTCGAATTATAAGGTGTAGGAGGAAAAAATTATTAGAAGGGGTAAAAGTAATATAAATACTAGGCACTGTGCACCCAAGCCCCATGAAGTCAGTTTTTTCTTAAGTCTTATGAAAAGATGGCCCAGGTGATTAAGTCATGGTCAAGTTCATGCTATTATTACAAATTGTCGACCCTGAGGACTTTCATGGACAGATGGTGGACTCTCCCTCCTAGAAGCCATACTGCTCCCGGACATCTCTGTGGAATTCTTTGGCTTTCTTTCTTTCTGGGAAATAATTTGAGAGGTGGCAGTTGGCAGAAGCACCACCTGCTCTATTTGCAGGAGGAGATACACTACCAACTCTGGAAAGGTCTTGGCAATTTCTGCAAGAGGAAATGCTTTTCAAATTTTTTTTTAAGAGAATGCCATCAATTGAAGAGGAGTTAAATAGTGTGCTATTACAAGCCTTTGTAGGAAGGAATTAAGGTGGTGGCTTCTAATCTGTTGGAGAAGGAGGTAAGAAGAGATGGGGAAGGGCACCACCCAAACCAGTTACTGCCCACACCCACCAGGGCAGCAACTGAAGCAGCTCGTCATTGGCAAAGCCTGAAGGGTGACCATGTCAAGCCCTGCTTTTAAAATAAAGATAGAAAATAATTCATCCTGTGGATAGAAAACAGATGCCACATAGCATCTGTCAAAGGATACTTTCCTTTCCATTCCCAACACAGCAACAAGCAGCAAAATCACTTTTGAACATGCTCTCTGCTTTGGGAATGCAGAGAAATGACATATCCTCTGCCAATGGGAGCTGCAGGCAAGTTACCCAAGGCGAGTGGGGGGGGGGGAGAGCAATTCTGGCAACTGTCCAAAACATCAAAGTGTTTGAAATAATCCTGGTTTGGCTCTATAAGCCATGGAATTGGTGAGATGGGACCAAAAGATGCCCCTCCTCTTTGAATCCAAGGAAGAAATACCTGGAAACAGACAGTCATTCTCTTAGCGCCATTTCCCCACATTTAAGGGAGATGGAAGCAGAAAACTCCAGTGGGTCTTACTCAAAACTATTTCTGGGTTTTAAACTGAAATTGATGTCTTTAATGTCCAAGTTGTGACAGCAGTTGGCCCGGTGCTTGGTCCCTGGGCCTGAAGAATGCTTATAAAGAGATGCTCTTAAAAAGATTTCTGGATATCAACAAACAAACAAAAAAAAAAACGGAACATGTTAATGAGTTGAGTGTACACACGTGAGAAACGGAAGGATTCAGATTTTCTTTGAAACACAGGCTTCGGTCTGAAGGGGGAGAACATCCAGTTGTCAAAACAAGCTTGAGGTTTTGTGAACCCAAAAATTCTGGAGAGCAGTTTGAGATGTTTTTCCAAACCCTAAATACTGTAGGAGTAAGCCCTCCCTCTAACCAATTAGATAACTGACATTTCATTCTGTGGATTTCTCGATTGTTTCATCTTTTTTAATGCAAATAAATAATTAGCCTTGTTTCAGGGTAATTTTGCTAATATTTCTGTAATTAAATAATGACTTCAACTGAATTAAAAACTGTCCTGCTGTCTCTGGGTGCAGGAGACTGCCAGCTGTTTTAAATAACCCCTGAGAGTGGCCAGGTTAAGGACTCAATTTATGACCTTATAAATTAACACAAGGAAACCTACTCCATAATGCAACAGACAATTCTATTTATAATGCTTAATTAATCTCCTCCAGTCGCTAACAGAACCCACTTGTGGCTTTCATTTTCAACCTCACCCAAATACAAGTCTCCTGAGATGAGACGTGTTAATATGTGAATGCTGATAGAACTTGCTGGCACGATGGTCGAGTATTAAATAGCTGACAGTCTGGATAAATTAGCTCCCGATAGCTCACTAATCAAATGTAAGAAGAAAATGTCGAGCTTGGCAGCACTGATGAAACCCTTCATCACAACCCGGAGCTGGAGAGAGGTAGAGAGAGGAAAATGTCCAAGTCTGCCACTGCCCGCAAACCCTGGCTCTGAGTTTCAGGAAGTCCTGGCGGTGCAGGCAACCAAGACAAAGTATCAGAACTGTATCAAAGGATGGCCGTGGGAGGCCACCTTGGGTGGCTTCATTTGTCTTTTGTCACTAGTACCCTCAGGCTACCTTCTCTCTGATACAGAAAATCCCAAATGGTAACAAATGCTAGACTGCCTTACCTCAGGTAGTACAAAGTGGAGTTATCTGGAAAATTCCAAGTACCTCAGAAAGCTACAGGTGTGGGCAGAGTAATATTTGCAGACCTAGAAAATTCTCTGAGGGAACAGGCCCTGGGAAGGAGACAGGAGGCACATAGACTGCTTGGACACAGGACTGCTGCCTTATGGGCTGGCATCTGGGAATCTATGCACGGAGGACTTTATCAAGTTGTGGGGCCATTCAGACTACTTCCATATGTCCCCCTGAGTCAGGAAAATCGACTTTGCTCTTTTTTTTGACCACCGCATTCGAGAATCCACATAATGGGATACTTCTGGCTCTGGTTTTTGTCTTCAGGCAAATTCCTTAACCTCAGTGCTTCAGTCTTCTCACCTACAAAGTAGAAATCCTAACAGTGCCCACTGATAGGGCTGCTGTGAAGATCACGTGCAGTTAGTGTAGCCGATAGCTTGCCGAGGTGCCGGGTATACAGTCGGTGCTCTGCAGCCTTGGCAGTTCTCATCCCCGTGTCATTCTGCTGTCCGTCTCCTCTGGGCTCCCTCTCTCCTTTCACAGACACGTCAAGCTGTCATGGCTCCCCCAGCTAGCTGCCGAACCCACTTCCCTGTTCTTGGCCCACATCTCTTCTGGTATATCGTACACAGCCTTGCAACCCAAATATTTCACCATCTACCTCTGATCCTGTCCCTACCTGATTCAGTGTTCTGCAGAGTTCATCAAATAATGCCGAAAACTCCTTAAATTTGAACTCAGGTCCCCCTGCCTCCTGTGCTCATTTCTCTCTCTGCTCTGACATTTCACTGTGCCTTTTCGTGAACCCTCAGCGCCCCTGGAGCCACAACTGGTTTTCTTGCTCCCTTTTGCCTGTCCTAGCATGCTCTTGCTTCACAAGTATTAACCTGTGCCCACTGTTCTCTCCACTTGGAGATTACTTTCCCCTTCAACATCTTTTGGTCCAAATCCTAGCCATCCTTGAAAGCCACATGCCACCTGCACCTTGGGGCCTTTCTGATCTTATCCTGTTACCTCCCTCTTTCTTTTCTGACCCCTAATGTCCTTTATCTTTTTTTTTTTTTTTAATCCTGAACTCCAGTTTACCTGCTGTTACAGGTATCAAGTCATATGCCCCACTACTTAGTATGTTCTGTATCCCATCCTCTGAGCTCCTTGGATGGAGGCTGATTGTTCCTACTTAATTCTGTCTCCAGACCTACACTATGCACAAAACAGGTCTTCTGCAAACAAGAATGGGATTAATATTTTGGAGGGGCTTGGCATAACGACAGCCTGGTCCTATGGTCCATCTTCTCTGTGACTTACTCTCATTAACATTTTGCTCTGTACATGAGCACCTACGGAAATATTTCAACTCAAAAAGTACATGGCATAGAAAAAAAATCCTACAAGCAGGAAAAACAAACATACAAAATGCACAACTGATCCCCAAACAATGGACTGTTTTTTTAAGAAGAAACAATGAAAAAAAAAAAACCAAAAAAACAAAAAAACCAACAACCGGACTCTGGTACCTTTATATCTGGTTACTACAGCTGCGTTGACACTAAGAGGCTCTTGAAAGCTGACAGTGAGTGCCGTGCTGCTGGTTACCATGAGACAGGCGTTGGTTGGCACCTCAGGGGCTTCTAGGACAGAAGGAAAAACGTAAGGATCTTAACATTGCAAATCCTTTTTAAACAATGTTCCTGCCTCTTCAAAGGATACCCTGAAACACACACTATGGAAACATTTGTTTGTAGAGCCTAATAGCTTTTGCTTTTGAACATTTTCATTAGAAGTCTCAATGGCCTTTATTTGTTGCCATCGTGGTCTTATTTGAGCATTAGAACGTCTTCTGAAGGGATAAATAATACCAGTTAAGCCTTCCCAAAGTATCCTGGAAACCCAACAGGAGATTGGCCTGGACCAGTGGAGAGGAGGCCGGGAAGTGTTAGCAGAAGCCGGCTGCTCATAGAGACTGCTACGTTTCATGAAGTACTTTCATGGAAATCATTTCACTGGAGCCTTTCTGCAACCCTGCTGGGTAGAAAAGGCAAGCAGAGCATGTGCCTATTGAGGATGAGGAACCTGCAGTCCAAAGAGGCCACACTACTTGTTCAAGGACACAGCAAAGACACACAGCTAGGACGAAGCCCCATGGCTTCCGGGGCCTGATTCTGGGGTCTTCCCAGGACAGAATGCCAACCTGCCTTCTCTCATGGTGCCTCCTATTATATCATGTAACATTTTCTGAAAAAGAATTCACAGACGAATGCCATACCTAATAACCTTGGGTTTTAAAGGACTCCTGATAGTTCTAGGTGTTCCTTAACACCCAGAAGGCGTTTTGTGATTTAGAAAATTCCCTCTCAAATGGCAGAAGTGTAAAACTATGGTTGCTTCTAGTAGTAATCTGTCCTAAATGAGGCACAATTGCAAATGCATTTATTAAAACAAATGCTGCATGTCTCTTTTTTTAAATAAGAAAACACATGTATCAGCACCGCTGAAGAGATTGTTAATTTTGAAACAAACTTTCATTAGTGTTAATTTTGAAAAAAACTTCCATTAATGTTAATTTTGAAACATACTTTCATTAATGTCGCTTAAGTTGTTTGCTTTAAGAGAAAGGATGAGGCTTAGATGCAGTCCTTACTATACAGAACTGCTTCAGAGAACAAGATTTTCACTGCCTTCGTCTTTACCTATAGGACAAAGCAGAGGCAGATATTCCCAAACTAATGAACTGATCCTTTCCCTTATATTTAAATCCTCCAGTCTAATTTTTTTTTCATTGTCGTTTAAATAAGATCTCCTTTTGGAACAAGATTTTAATATTCCCCAAGTGTCTGAATTTGATACTTTTGTATATTAGGGACTGCTGTACACTGTACCTTCCAGTGCTAATGAGCATTATCGAGAAACAAGGCTTTCCTTAAAACTAACAAAAAGAATTGACGAAGAGAATGGAAGTGCAGACCAAGCATAATTCAGGGGCTGACTGACTATCCTCTGTGGCCTGTATTAACCGAAGGTCGGTTTATATAAGCGCTCTATAAAAAATGTAGTAGAGAGTTGAAAACAACTTAAACTCGGGTTGGAGGCAGGAACTGGACAAACAAATATTTTCCACCTCCCCATCCCAAAATATAGCCACTTAGGGTATCAGACCATCCAGGTTATTAGGCATTGGGGCGTATCGGGTGGAAAGCACTAGATGAGTGTGACATGGTGGAGAGAGGCCAGCAGCACTGAAGCCTCATGGCTGTGGTCAGAGAACCTACTGGGAGCCAGAAAATCAAGCAAGACAAAAGATCCTTTTACAGCCGCCCAGAACCCTCACTCCAAATAGGCTGACAACGGCCATCCATGACCCTGGAGCAGAGTCGGGGAAAAAAAAAATCAGTAAAAAAAGGCCTGGCTGTGTCCAGCCAACCTGGCTTCTAGTTAAACGCAGAAGTCTTCGGCTTTTACTCACTGGCGTGCTCGAAGCCAGTCCTCATGCGTCTGTACAGTCGACACCGCCACTCCCAAGCTCTCAGCTGTTTTTCCTTCTCTGTGCTGTCCAGACTTGGTCCTTCGTTCTCCACCTGGGCAGACAGTTCACTCACCCTCTGCTGGGCTTCCTGCACCAGTGTGGTGAGGTGCAGTGCTCGGCTTTCCAGGCTGACAACTGCAGGGAAAGACATGGGTGACTCCTTTCTCTTTCTGGGGGAACACTGTTTCATGGGCAGGGGAGTTAAGAGTTGACTTTTGGGTTTAAAAAATGCCCGGGGTAAGTCTATGTTCCTTATTAACTGACTTATCCAACAAGGTCTACGTGGTGACACTGACAACTAGATTAAATGTTAAGTCCATCAATTTAAGATGTTCATTGCCCTGGTGCCCCTCCTATAATATGTGCCCCGAACAGCTGGCTAGCACAGTTCATTAGAGTTCCACCATCAAGTACCCACGAGGACCACTTCTAACCCAGACTGCACACAGTTGTTTCCATGACCTTTGCAAAGACAAACATTTAGGGCCAAAAGCTCTTGTAGGGCTAGGAAGGTCGTAAGAAAAGGCATCCAGGAGGCAAGCTGCATTCTGTTAAAGTTGTTTGGTGTTTTTTTGGTGGGGTAGAATCTGATTAGAATGTTCTGCTCTTAACCACGTTGTGCCCAACGCACAGACATTTTTGTACATAGGTCTTAGTGGCGTAATTGTATTGTAATTAACCAATTTATTTATTGCTGATGAAGTGTTCTATTCCCACTGCCACAGTAGCGGTGGTGAGTCCTCATGACTGGGCGTGACCAGACTATGCTCTCCTAACAATTCCATCTCTGATCATGATCTCAGGGAAGGAATCTTCTCTGCAGATGCCCATGCTCATCAGCAAGTTCTACTACTCTTCCTCCTGAGAGAAATTATACAGTCTGATATTTCTGTTTTACCCCATACATGGTGTCTCCATGAAATTCACGTCATACTGTTCACCTGACCGGCCCTTGTGAGAGAGAATGTTCATGACAGTGACAGAACATTTCACATTCGTGTGTTGGGTTGGGAAGCTGCTTCTGGGGGTTTCCTCATGGCTCCCATATGTTTGAGGGGGGCCTTGGAAGTCCCTTGCCAAGGGAGGCAGGAGGACGTAGTTCGTGGTAAGGAGGCGACAGCCTCAGCATGGGTGTGTGGAAGGAACCACAGAAAGAACGGGACAGACCAGAATCAAGCTCAGCTGCTGTCACCAATGTGTGTCTGACACTGTGTGACCAAAACAATATTTCATCCTGGTGGGTGGGAACGAAATCCAAACATTTCATTCTTCTAATTAAGGGAGGAAAATATTATGAAGATAACTCAAGTGAAAATTTGTTAGGTGTATTTTGAAATGGAAATTAGGTGGTTATATATTCATATTCTCTGTGCTCATAGGCATGTCTGCATTGATTACAGGAAATGAATACTCATTTATTATTGCCCCTGCTCACCATCAGTCTCAATTTATTTACAGATGAGGTCAATGAAAAATTAGGCAAGTCTTTTTTTTTTTTTTTCTTTCTTCTTTCTTTTTCAAGTTGCTGTTTAGAACACTCAGGACTGTGTTTTGCTGCAGATTTCTCATGGTTAATGAATGTTGCTGTAGCAGTCAATCATGTACTCTGAATACCGTCACACTTTTTTTAAAGCCTCAGTCATGAGCCATGACAGAAAAATAAACAAATAAATATAAAGCTAAAAAACTCTTTCACTGAGCAGCTACACTACGCAGAATCCCCCGGGAAGGCTAAAGGAGGCCAGAATAAATGATAATATAAGTGCTGTGGACGTAGGGAAGCAATGATGGCGTATGAACACGGAGGCTCTGGAGAAAAAAATACACATACACACACGCGGGCGCATACTCTAGTGGAAAAATTGGCAATATTAGTAGCCTCAAGGTGCAATTTCCTGGAGCAGTGAGATTGACAAGCCAGTACTAAATGCTGTTAATTTAACTAACTTCAGATTAATGGTAGAGTCTGCTATGACTGAAGGCCTCAAACACAGTCTCATTATAGCCTTGCTGGGAAGGTCCTAAATATAGGCATTGACAGTTGAAAACAAATTCGTATACATTTGTGTATTTTTAGACATAGGTTAGGCGTCAGGGTTTGTGTCACAGTTCTCAGGTTGATTAATTGACCCAGTAACTGCACCCTCTGCCCACGGCCCCCCTCCTTCCACTCCAAATTATAGAGAAAATGGGGGAATTGTCCTTGCTAAGTCATTCAGTGAGCTTTTTATTGTAAGCCTAATGTTTGAATTGCATGCATGCGTCAACACTTGGGTGATAGACACATGATTTATAAAAATAAATTTTTCTAATACTATGAAATCCCCCCTATTAATTTTTATATCCACAACAGTTATTACTGGTGTGAATTCCAGGTGGCATTTCAGATGGACAGCTTCTTTCGAGCTATGCTTGGCTCCCCCTGAGATTTTTTTCTGCTTTTCTTAGCACAACATGCTTTGTTTCCACATTTTCCCTTTCCTCTAAGGCTGTGGCCTTGACGCTGTCTGAGTTGTACTGGTGAAGGGATTCCACATCTTTAAGGTCAAGCATGTTGCCTCTTCAGAGGCTAGGGGGAAACCTATTTAATTTTATAACCATGTGAATTTTCCAAGATCAGCTGGATCCCTGTGCTTCTCAAACTGGGATACCTAATGTGGTATATTATATATATTATATACTATATAATGAGGTGGGGGGGCATGCAGTGGGCATCTCTGGAGCGAAGGCATGCACAGAGTGAATACGTGCACCCTCCTGGGGCATCAGTGTCTCCACACAGACTTTGGTGAAAGCATATTATTTAAAAATCAAAACAAACACTTATGGAGGAGAATGGAAATTTCGCCCCAAAATTGAAAGCTTAAAAAAAAAAAGAGAGAGAACTTTATGGAAATCTGCCCCCCACTATTTTCCCAGTCTAAGTCCCCAGATGCCCCTGAGAGCACACTCACTTGCCTCTGTTGCTAGAGGTAATTCCATGGACGACTAGAAAAGGCACTAACTGAGCCAGTGGTTTCCAACCATTTCACCCAGCAAAACCTTTATTATTTTTTTTCTATGGATTTTTTAATAGCTTAATAAAACACTCTCTTCTGAAAGATTTTCTTTATTGACTACCAAATCAGCTGACTTACAAAGTAATCATTTTTCTCCCTATTATTAATGACCTATATAGCTGCCAAGAGTCACATCTGTTCAGTATGAGATAATCAACCTAGCAAACTGGGTTAATATATTTTAAGCAGAAGCAATATGATAATTATATTAGACTGTGTAGTTTTATCTTGAGTGATGGTGGGAAGTTTGGGCTTTCTGACACCTTGCAAACTATTCCAAGAGCCCCCTTCCTATTTTTGCCACCCCAGAATGAGAACATTTTAACGCCCTTATTTTATTATTATATTTTTAGCCGTCTGTTATAAAGATGAAGAAACCGAAACTCAAGTAGACCTTGGACATTATTATCCAAGATTTTCTTAAAAATCTCAAAGAACCCAGGGAACTTCCTCTAAACCAAATGGCATGCAAATTAACCTCATATTTATGTATTGCAGTTTTCTAATTGCTATCGATCTGGCATGAGGCTGGTGAGCTCATTTGGATGGACATTGGAACTGGAAAGGCTGTGTCTATCATATAATTGGTTCTCTTGCCCATCCACTTCTCTTTTTCTTGGATCCCTTCCCCTTTAACTTCCACACTCGTGGCATTTTCTCTTGAGCGCAGAATTCCTGATCTGTTTGCAAGGTTTGGTCTTTTCTCTCTTAGACTGCAGTTAGTTCCTTCTCCAGCCAAGCAACTACCCCTCTGAGCAGCCATCGCCAGCACAATAGAGGGTCTGTGAGTGTGTGGTGAGCCGCCCGGCTGGGGCAAGACCACTCGGCTGCTCCTGGAATAGGCCCCATGCTATTGTGGTGTTTAATTATCAACAGCATTTCTACCACCCAGTGTCTGAGTGGGTATTTGTTCTAAGACCTGCCCAGCTAATTAACTACGAGGTGGGGGTGGGGGTGGGGTGGGAACTTGGTGTTCAAAGAATACAATTACGGTTACTGTTTAAATCCTGAGATAAATAATGATCAGACTGAATGTTTTTCCTCACCATCAGACTCTAACCTATGGAGCGCCTACTACCTACTATTTCTTCATTTCGTCCTGCCCTGTAATTGGTGAGTTTGGGCCTGGCTGATAATTGCTTAGAGATTGAAAATACAAGGAGGTAAAAAATGTTAACTAATTTTAATTCCTAGCTAAAAGTTTTAGGGAATAATTCATTTGAAAAAAAAAGAATACATTTTCCTATTACTAATGATAGGGCATTTTGCAACTTAGCAACAACTTTTCTATTGTTACTAGCAATTTGTTTTTTAACTTATTGATGAGAAAAGGAGGCACAAGACACTCCTTTAGTCTGAAGGAGCCTTAACCAGCCTTTTTATAACACCTTTGGCCCTGTAGGATTTCCTCCAGGAGGGGAACTCGCTGCTCACCAAGATGGCCCTGCCCATGCTCACTTTCAGTTTTAAGAGCTTCATTCAGTTTTAAAAAGTTTCCTCATCCTGAGCTGAAACTGCTTTCCTCTTATTTCCAAACTGGAGGCCAAACGGTAAGAGGGCTTTAAGTTATCGATCTAGGTCAAGTGCCGCCCGTTAGGAATGTGTGGTCCTCACCAGTTGTGCTGCCATCTTGAACCCAAGCACCTCATCTGAAAAGTGGCATAATAAGCTATCTCACAAGCTCCAGTAATTTACTGATAACCCTTCATAGATGGCTCTCAATAAGTGGAGTTTTGTATTATCATTATTACACTCACCGGTCTGTGTTATACTTTTTAGAGGCACACAAAAATAAATACATTTTATCAAATACTCTATGCTCTTTCATTAAAAAAAAAATATTTGCCCCAGGTAAAAATCTTCTGTCCCAACTACCATTCAGAAATATATTATATACTAAGTGGTATCAATTTCAACCCTATCCGTTACTTCAGGGAAGAAAACAACGTCACATAGGTAGAAACCTTAAATTGTAAGCCAAAGTCCTCGGGGCAACCAAGAAGAGCAGTTAATAAAATTTATCTTTGCTATCATAAGTGACAACCTTCTAACAACCTCACAGCTGCCTTGTTTTCAGGTTAGAACGTCAAAAGAAATACTACAGAAGAGTCCAAAAATTAAATGATTTTTAATTCAAAAACTCTCATACCAGAAAAGCTCAAAATCTGTTTCAATTTACCTGTCTTGCTGAGGTTCACATCTCAGAATTCACTCTGGTTTCTCTTGGGTCTCAACCTGTTGTCTTATTTCAGGTTTTCCCAAGGACTCTGAGAATGTGGTTCCAAAAAGTTTCAGAGATTTGGAGGTTAAATGTTTCATTTTAATTACTGTGGCGTGTTCTCCTAGAGCTCATTACATCCTGGACATGGGGCTCTGGAATGTTCTTCCCTGCTACTTTCCAGAATGTGGATTCACAAAGTCCGTATTATATAGTTTAAGTTGTAATTGTGGTTCTTTAAGAAGCCAGAGCCAATGGCACAGAAAGCAATACTTCCAACCTAACTCCAAAGGGCAAATGGACATTTCTAAAACAAGCATACAAAAGCCTTGAGGAAATAATTCAGAAAATCCAAAGCAGATCATCAAATGATGTCATGGCTTAAGTATGAAAGAAGATAACCGTATCTCCTGCCAATACTTTCAGTGCTAACAGAAATATAATGTAGCCCACATCATTTAAAATTTCCTAGCAGTGACATTATAAAAGAAAAGAAAGTACTGAAGGTTGCTGAAGGGAGGTGAGTGGGGGATGGGCTAAATGGAGTATGAGTATTAAGAAGGGCGTTTGTTGCGTTGAACACTGGGTGTTATTTGTAAGTGATGAGTCACTAAATTCTACTCCTGAAGCCAACCTTACACTACATTTTAACTAATTAGAATTTAAATAAAAATTTGAAAAAATAAAATGAAAAAGTTAAAAAAAGAAAAAATTATATTAACTTTAATAATCTATCTTCGTTAACTCTGTAGATCCAAAATATTATCATCTTAACATGTAATCAATGTAAAATCATTGAGGTAGGATATATATTATATATAAAATAAATATATAAATATAAATTATATGTAATGCATATAATAAACAAAATATATTTTATTATACTTAAGCCTTAAAAAATCAGGGTTGTTTTACATTTGGAACACATTTTAATTTGGACAAGATGCATTTCAAAATACTCAATTGTCACATATGGCTGGTGGCTCCCGCGTCGGACAGAGCAGTTTAAGAAAATAAAATTCCACAAACGTTTAAGAATGCTCGTACTGGACAGTGTTTTCAAAGCACAAACTATACAGTAGATAGGTAAAATATTTAAATTCTTTGCCAGAAGCTCTTGGCTTGTTTTATATTGTTTTTGAGATCTGTAAAGTATTTAACTTCTTTACCAGAAACTCTTGTTTTATATTGTTTTTGATATTTACACTGATTAACAGTTTTTTCTGACCATTTACAATATGCCAAGGAAGTAGTTTAAAGCTGCTATTACATTTAATCCTCAACAACTCAGATAGGTGGTGGGGAAGCCAGCCTCCAGGAGCGCCCCTGATGGTGTCTGCCTCGCAGCATGCACACCCGGCTACACTGTACCAGAGTGGGTCTGTGTGATCAACAGTGTTCGGCAGGAAGTGAGAATATGTCCTTCCTGAGATTAGGTCATAAAAGACACTGTTGCTTCTAACTTGGTCTCTTTCTCTGACTCTCAGATCGTTGGCACTGAGGGAAGCTAACAGTCATTTCAGGGAAGCAGCCCCCTGGAGAGGCCCACGCAGGAAGGAAAGTGAGTCTCTTGGCAACAGTCACTCTGAGTAAGGTTGGAAGTAGATCCCCTAGCTCAGTCAAGCCTGGAGTTATGTTGGGGGAATTCAGGGACAGGGGCCTAGACTGTGAGCACGTGCAGGGCACAAGGCCAGGCTGTATGGGTTGTCAAAGGCTTCTTTGAGCTTTATCTATAATGTTTTTTATTTTTTACAAGGAGAATATATTCTGGTTGTGTGAATATTTAAAAATTAAAAACAAGAGAATGAAAGGACAATTAATTATTGGGAAGCAGGTAAGTAGACCTGTGCTGTGGCCGCCTGGTGTCTAAATAATTGTTTGGAAATATAAAAAAAAGATCAATTCATTCAGTATTTAGTAAAATCATTCTCTTCAAAATAAATAATATATTCACACCCTTCAAAAGAAGTAGCCTTGAGATTCATTCAATTCAACACACATTTATAAATGAGTGCCTACTGTTTGCTGGGGATACTGCGATGAATGAACAGACAGGTTCTGCTCTGCAGAGCTTACAATTTAATGCAGGAGAGACGGATAAATAAAATGAAAAAAATATATAGTGATAAGTGCTATGTATGCAGAAGATTAAAATATAGTAATGTGATTAGAAAGTGACTTTGGACTAAGTGGCCCGAGAAAGCCTCACTTGAAGATGTGACATTAAGTGAAAACGTTAGGATGGAGCTGGCCAGGGAGTGATCATGACTGAGAGCATTCGAGCACCCCTCCAAACAGGGAATAGCCAGGACAGAGGCCCTCTGGGGAAGAGAGTGAGTGCAGCGTGTTCATGGGACCGGAGGGAGGCTGGTGGGGCTAGTGTACCGTGCATGAGGGGTGAGCAGTATGAGATGAGGCTCGAGGAGCAGGGCTGTAAGTTAGAGTGAGGATTTCTACGCCTATTTTAATGAAGCAAACAAAAATACCTGGGACTCATTCTAGAGACCTGCCCAAAGCTTGTTCTTTACAAATTCTTAATGGTTGCAAATCTTTGTCCTTTGAGGGTGGATTTGATTTCAGGAAACCTCTCTAAATCATCTGAAGCCAAGTCTGGTGAACATGGAGGGTGATGACGCTGGGCAATGCTGTTTTGGAACAAAAATCAGGTGTGACTCTAAGCAACGAGTCAGATTTTCTCATAAACTGGCTCTGAGGACAAATCCAAAAGTGTTTCGAGCAATAGCAGCTCTGTTGGAGCAAGTGTGGGGTCTCCCATGAGGACCATGTTAAAGGATAACATTTATTTGGACTGTAGACTTTCTGGGGTGTTTGTTTATATAAAGCCAGGCTCATTAGTTTATAGTCACACCTCTTAGACGTGCCCTGAACCGGTCCCGGCACCAACACGATCCCTCGACTACCGCAGAAACTAGTGGTGCATCCTGACGAGTCTGCCAAAATTCTGGTGTCTGGTGTCTGCGCCACACTCGTGTGACAGCTACTCGGCAATCGCGTTTTGTGAAGTAACTGCACACAACTAAGTCTGGGCGACATCTCCTAGTTCCAGAGGCAATATCCGAGAGAAAGTGAGTGAGTTCACAGAGAGACGCGGAGCGGGTCTGCAGAGAAGGGAGAACACGGCCGCAGGGAAGGGCAGAGAGACTAAAGATGAGGAGCATTTCACCATTTTTGCTGGCTCACATTATTCAACAGTGTAAAAACTGAAAACAGGCTCCGTCTACAACCGAATTCTACAACAGTGCCTGGAAAATAACAATGCAACAACAGCAGAAGGTACTTCCCAGAATAAATCACTGAAAGACTTAGAGGTATTTCCCACACATCGTGTATGCACTATGCATGTAACTCATGCGTGTGTCTATGTGCCTGAATTCAAAACCTGTAATTCCCAGCAGCCTAACACAGGGTCGTTCAAAATTTCAACTGAAAATTTCTGAGCACCTACTACGTGTCAGGGACTGAGGTTGAAAGACGGACAAAATCCCTAAGAGTGACCAAATTTGCACATGATAAGTATCCAAAAAGAACTTATTTCTTTATGATTATGGTTTATAGATGATGCCAAATAAACAGCAGCCTCAGAAAGACAAGGAGCTCACGGATGATTCAGCACATTCAGAACAATTCAGCACATTCAGCACCTCCCAGAGACCACTGAACTGGGATTGGAGAGTGGGGGCAGGACAGGAGTTAGTTAGAATAAAGGAAGGACTTAGGACTGGGGACTTTCACTAACCGAGGTAAGACTCTCTCAGATAGCATTTATTCCACTGAACAGGAGTCATGGCAACTGGGATACTGAATGGCTGGAACCATCAGAGGCGGAGCCCCTGGGTGTCCCTACATTAGCTGGCCCAGCTTCTGTCCTTTCCAAGTCTCTGAGGGCTTCCTGAACTCAGCACACAAGTCCAATTGGAAGTACTTGGGATTCTATTTTCATAATGGCTGATACTATCTTTTAGAAGGAATGAGTATACTTTGCTGCTTGCCTAAAGGTGAGGAACAGAAAAAAGTCACTAAATAAAGACAGTAGAGTGGTCTAATGATCAGGTGGGGTTCTGCATGTATTTAACCTTGGGGTGGTGTGCGAGTTCTGGTGGCCACTTCTAGGACTTTCCCTGTGAGTAAGGAAAGAGTACCTGGTTGAGTTTCAACCTGTGTTTGTAAGAACACCTCGATATAGCACTGTGATTCAGGGGCTAAAGATTGAAAGACACACCTGACCAATGGTTTAGAGTTAAGTCCCTAAACCCATCTGTGTCTTTGTGATTCCTGCAATGAATTCAAGCAGATCACAGAGGACTTGCCTCTGAGTGGGCTGGGATTCTTGGCTCTCAGAGTGGAAAGAGTATGGGACTGGTTTTCAGAAGCGAAGGCCCAGGGGAAAGGAAGACAGAAAATTCATCCTGCTAGAAACTCTGCGCGCTGCTTTGATATACTTGAATGGCATTAGAAGAGGAAGCAAAGGAGAGTCAGAGGAGGAAAGAATGAGGTGTGACAGTGAGCGTGCTACTGTTTTCACACAAATAACAAAGCATTTAATATAGAGGATCTGGGTTCAAGTCATAGTTCTACCACTTTGTGGCTTTCTAGCATTGGGTGAGTTATCTGACTTTTCTTATTCCAGTTTCCTCATTGATCAGAATGAGAAAACAGACTCCCATCTCACAGGCCAGATGTGAGGACCAAATGAGCTGATGCAAGCGAAAGGATTTGCACAGGGTGTAAAAAGCTCCACGAACGTAAGGCCTCACTGTTATTTTTCGTCTCTTATATCCTGCCTCTGCAACTTCTGGGGAACAATTTGCAGCAGGTGTTTGCTTATCTTGTTCTGGCTGGTGGACCATGGTTTTTCTCCTGGGCTGGCTCACATTCATGCACAGAAGCAATTCTCTTCTTCTTGTACTTGATATATAATGTGAATTAAACATCCCTGAAAACAGATTGTGCTTTTCTATCGTGCTTCTCTCCAACAGGCATGGCACCTTAGTGTATAGTGTATAGAACAGAGCAAAGAAATACACCATAGGATTTTAGCAAATGGCACAAAAGGAAAGATGGAAGGGCCTAGTGACCACAGCCCTCCATGTTGATTATTTGAAAAGGCAGTAAGTTCGCATAGAGGGATCCCAGGCATGAGTGTCCCGCAGACCTGGGTTTGAGCCCTTGGCATCCCTATTCACTTGCCAGATGTGTGACCTTTGGTTATTCACTTAACCTCTCAGAATCTGTGCTACTGTGAAAACCAGACGATGCTTCACAGCTACTCAATCAATATTCTTTTGCCACCTTTACGCATGCGGGAGTCCACACAGGGTACAATCTCTGACTTCTTGGGTGGCCAAGGTGACTTAGGTGTCATATTTCCTGTAGGCTAAAACCTGGGTTTATCTCCCACCTTCCTTTACAACTCTGTCATGATGCATGTGCTTATCATGCCAGAGGGAATGAGAAAAACCAGGGACCTTTTGAATGAATTTACTTTTTGGTTTAACTAGATATTTAGGACGTGGGCTCTTTTATGAAGATTTAATTATGCACAAGGGGACTTGGGGAGATTGGGAGTCTCACTGGTTTCACGGAAAATGCAGAGTTCTTTGTAATGTCTCAGGTAAGTGGGACTAATGTTTCATCCAGCACAGTGCAGGCAACATCTGGATGAATGGTTTCCTTGTTCCTAGAGAATGGGGCTCAGTCTGCATTCTCTGTGTCCAGGCCCTCTGATTCTCTCTCCACCACTCTCTTGCTGGATCTTTGGGACAGATATTATTGCAACATAAGTTGGAAGGTAGCAAAGAAGATTTTCCGGTTCCTTCCATCTCTCTTTGCCCACCCCTCCGAGCCTCCCGTTCCATGAGAAAGAAGCGGCACTTGGACGATGGCGCTCTGATGAAAAGCCCCAATCCTATTGAACCCAAATCCTCACTCTGGTCGACATGGATGGGGTGAGTTCAGCATTTTTAAAATAAAGAGTTTTCTGATACAAGGATCTGCCTCTGTACCTAGTCTTTGGGTGGTGGGGGTTTGTGAAATTTCGGAGCAGAGATGTGGCCTCTAATTATATATTTGCTTGCTTCTCTTTCAGCTTTTTGGGTCTCACCACTTGGAAGTAAGTGAATCAGTATTAGTGAAAGTAACAGTTTGATGAGTTTACTTTTTTCTTTTAGGAAACATAAAAACTATGGCTCAGAGCCATTGTGGTCATTGGGTCAGAGAGTTTGCACCAAGGGGAATGCGAGTGCCTACCTCAGAATGTTGCCGTGAGGCTTAAAGGAGTGAATGCATGTAAAGTGCTCAGAATAGTGCCTGGCACGGGCTGAGGGCTCCGCGACTTTGTCCTGTCCACTCCGGGGCCAGCTCTGCCGTTGGCCCCAGAGCAGCTCCCTTTGGCCAAGTACTATCAGCTCTACTTCAGCATACACCCAGAAAGAAGCCAGTCCTGAAAGACCACACATTATGATTCCACTTACATGAAATGTCCTGAATGGGCGAATCTACAGGAAGAAGAAATAGATTAGTGTCTGCCTAGGGCTGAGGAGTGAGAGGGTATGAGTGATGAAAATGGCCTAAAACTTAAAACTGACTGTAGTCATCATTGCACATGGTGCATATACCAAAACCCACTGAACTGTACATTTGAAATGGATGAATTATGGGCACAGGAATTATATCTCAATATAACTGTTCAAAGATACATCCAGAATTCCGCCCCTGCTCACCATCAATGTCACTACCATGCCAGTCCAAGCCACCGCGTGTCTCCTGGCCTCCTAACTGGTCTTCTCTGCTCCAGAGTTGCCCCACCCCTGTCTATGCCCCACAGAGCATGGCAGTGATCTTTTAAAATGTAAAGCAGAATATGTCATTCATGTGCTTCAGCTGCTCTGTCTCTCCCCCCGCCCCCACCCCGCATTTAAAATCAATGTCAGCATCTTGTCCTAGTCTGCAAGAGCCAAGTGCTCTTCCTCGGCGATCACTCTGCCCCTGATTGATGTGCTGTGGCCACACTGGCCTTGTTCTTTGAACACGGCAATCTCGTTCCTGCCTGCCTTGACACCTTTCTATTTGCTGCTCTGGAATCTGACCCCATATCTCCTCATGGCTCATTTCCTGATATCATGTAGGACCAGGCTCAGACATTATTACATCAGAAAAGCTTTTCTTGCCCAACCCTATTTAGAATAGTCCCCACTCCATCAATCTCTAGCCACTCACTTACTTTATTTTCTTCATAGCATTCTTCACTATTTGAGTTTATAATTTAATTGATCTATTTACTCCCTTATTGGAAGTGTCCTCCACTACTGTCTAAATTCTATGATAATAGGGACTTTATCTTGCTCACCATATCCTTCCTGATATCTAGAACAGTGCCCTGTCCTCAGTGTTTGTTGAATGAATTAGTGATTAAATGCAGCCAGCATAATGCCCATGGACACAGGACAATTGCACATGCATACTTAAACTTTTTCTAGGTACACTTCCTATTCTATAGCCTCACTTGGTGTGTTTCACGTATTTTAAACTTGGGCTAAATGCTTAGGAGGAAGTTCTTTCTGGGTTCCCTTTTAATTCCACTCAGTGTATTCTGTTTAGAATGTAACTTGATGCCTAGGCTGATTAAACACTATCACTGTATGCATGAAAGTCCATGAGAACATGTAGAGGAATTCAGAGCCTGTCTTCGTCAACTATTCCTGCTCTAAATGCTAGCAATGGCTATTTTGGTGGCAAGAAGCTGGGTCTAGACTTAACAGTACATGGTTTCATTCCCAGGCTTACTTACAGTGTGGACTTTCTCGGGCCCCTGTCCTCAGAAGAATCCTGGCGATGGGCACGTTGTTGGTCATGATGGCGATATCCAGAGGCGTCAGCCCCTCACTATTAGGTGTGTTGAGATCTAGTTCCTCTGGTGTGTACTGATACAGGAGCATCTGCACAGCATCTATGTCCTGTTGCTCGACTGCTTCGAACATGGCTTCATTGCCCTGGAAGTTCTGGAGGGCAAGAGCATATATGCAGGTGAGCACACTTTCATCAGCCAGCTTGCCTTTGTGGCTTAGCTGCTCTGACGCCAGCGACTGCATCCCCACTTATGACTGCCATTTATCCCAACACATGTGACTTGTTGAATGCAGCTGGACTCCTCCTTCCTTCAAATGGGCTCTGAATGGATCTCCACATTTAGATGCCCCGAGACCACACCGTACAGCATACCTGGTCTACAGCTCAGAGCAAACATCAGCTTTCCTCGTGAGTAGTCTGTACAGTACTGTCTGATAGGTCATTACGAGGTATTCTGTGAAGAATGCAGCATGCAGTCATATAAATTCGGTGCATACTGGATTAAGCTGCCTTATCTCATTATTTTACTGTAAGACCTCTCAGAGCCTTAGTAATTCTAACATGAAGTTATGCAGTTATGACTCTCCAATAGATGGGAAACATTTTTCCCCCCCATTGTATTTGTTTTAACTGCCCCTGGAACAGGCCTCTACAGAATACAGTTCTGGAAAATCTGGCATAGATAAATGCAACACCAGTTGCTGAAATGATGACTGGCTGGCCACTGAGAGCATGCTCTCTCTCTGACTCATTGCCTTCCCTCCCCATCCCCGGGTCCCCACTATCACTCAGACACAGACCATTGTCATCCCTTGCCTGGATGACGGCAGTGACCTGCCCATTGCTCATCCTAAGGTCTTCCAGCCCATGCTCTATACTGACACAAGAATAATCCCACTGAAGTTGATGATGTTACATACCCCTTCCTTTCTGCAACTCTCAAATAGCTCTCATTGCCTGCAGGCCAGCTCCCCAGTTCCTAGGCTCCTCTTTACTAACCTCTGCACATTGTCAGCCCAAAACCCTAATCACTGAACACCTGGCACTTCTGAGCCCTCAAGGGAAGAGCTCAAGAGGTGGTGTCCAGCGAGGGTTTCAGTGCCTGGGTGGCCTATGGTGCTGAGAGGGCCAAAGTTGAATATTCATAGGATGCAAATCACCTATAGAACCATAATAGCTAAGGACAATAGGGTTACATTGAAAAGCTCTATCAGAGATTCACGGTAAACAAAGGAGAAAAGTTCTGGAATTCTCTCAAATATGTATTTTTGCAGCTCAAGGGAGAAGAGCAACACATACACTATTTACACATCTATCTGGTATCTTCTCCGCAGTTGTTTGCTCTTTAAAAATGTTGACATACCATTGGTCCTGACATAGCACAGGTTTAATCGCCTGATTAAATCACGCAAGGTCTTCAGTGACCAAATATTTAAGTTGGCAGGGTTTATTTTTAGTATCACCAAAAATCAATGATCTCCATCGAAGGCTGCAGGTCAGCCTGAGCCCATGACACATGATTGAAATTTAAGAGAAATATTGCACTGTTATGCAAATACATGTTTTGACAATGGGGTCCCAAGGGATAAACTATTTTTGGTATGCAGCTCTCTTTGCTACAGGACAGTCTGCTGAATGGAAAAGTGTTTTGTCTATAGTCTGCCAAACGAAAGAGCCTCTGCTGCTGAGGCCGTAACTCAGCCACTTCCAAGCCCTCCCAGAAGATGAGCTTGAAATGAGATAACACATGAGAAAACAGAGACAACGAAGTTAGCAATGCTGCTCCGTCCACAGTTGTGTATTTGTATGTGATCCTTAGCATGCCTAATTTCTCATGCGCCATATTTGCTCTCACTCTCGAGTCATTTCCTCCTCCATGCTTTTGTTGGCAAACCGTAGCATGCTTCTCCCTGGGAAGGCTAGGGCTCATTTCTGTGTTAAGCTCAAACAAGTGGTGCCATTACCCTCTGCAGAAACGCCCTTGCCAATCACAGTAATATTATGCCCTCGGCTTTTACCAAGGGTCGGTGTCAGAGACTACTCCATGATGATGTCTATAACATCACCAATACTGACCTTCCTTCTCTATCACACAATTCACTGTGGCATCTTATAAAGGCCAGAGGACTTGGCAACAGAAAAACACTCATTTCTTCTGGTAGAAGTAGTTATTACTAGTTACTAGCTAATGGGATGCTGTAACTAACTGGGCTTCCCTTTCTGCTTTGACTGACTAGAGGCTCAGAGAGAAATGTCATGGTTTAAGTTTTACGTACTATATTTGCCTAGGATTTTAGTAGATCTATTTCTCTTTCTATCCCCATTGTTTTCTAGGTTTTTTTCTCCACTCCTTCCTTCCTCCCTTCTTTCCTCGCTCACTCTCTCCCTCTCTGCCACTTTATTTCCCGTTACATAATACATTCACACATTTTTTTGCCTAGATTCTATTTTGAATGCCTCTGGAAAAGCATATGGGCCATACATTATAAATAAGTAAATGAAATGTCCATTGTTCATTCGATATCTGAATGAACACTGGAGCTCTCAGAAAGCCTATTTAATTCATGCTCCCATTTGTCACACTGCCATTTTGTTGTTGTTTCTTTGATACATCAGGGAAAGAAAAACTAAGAGAAAAGAAAGGGCAAGAAATTAAGAAAAAGAGAGGAAAACTCTCACAATCCAGTTTTAGCTCACAGCACAGGCATGCGCAGGTCCTGCCTTCCCGCACTCTCAGCACTTCTAAAACTGTAAATGCAGGTTCTGAAGTGAACGTGGAGCATCTTAGAATCTCCTCAAACTCAAACATAACTGCACCGATCAAGCAGAGACAAGAATAAAAACACAGTGTTATTACCACTGAGGTCTTTCTGAGGCTCAGCCGGTCTGTTCTTGTTCGAAAATAGGCCTCGTCAAATGAAGAGTGGCTCCCCTTCAGTTTCTCAGAGAGGTTTCTGTACAGGCGTTTGGCGGCATTGGGAGACGATGGGGCACTATGTTTCTTCGACTGAGAAAGATGTAGGTTCTGCATTTGTTGAGTCATTTTCACGCGGTAGTTCCTAAGAGGAGAAAAATCTGATGTGGTATCATTTACACAAGATAATTATAAGTTGACAAAGGATTTTATCATCACCAGTAGCCATCTGGAATCCTAATAAAATACCGTAGCTGGAAGGGATCTTGAAGAGGTCCAGCCTATTTACGTTATAGATAAGAAAGCTAAACCCAGGGAGGCAAGCAGCTTGTTTATGGCCATATAGCTAACTGGGGGCAAGAATGAAATGACAACATCCATTTACTATGTTAACATATACATTTACCTACAAACTTATATATGACAGGAGCCTCTCCTCAAGTCTTTCAGTTTTTATCCCAATGGGAAGAAGTGTCTCAAATCTATAATCCAGGGATTCTGTTCAGTTTCTCCTGGGTGTTTTAACTGGCATCTTTCTACCTACCTCCTTTTAGATGCTGCCCTCTGTTGGGTGTGGTTGTTCCTGCAGATACCCATTCTCTTGAGATGTTAAATTGTGACTCTTGTCTGAGATTTGGTGAGCTACCTCAGTGCTCAGAAGTTTGGGGGATTTATACCCAAAGGTCCCTCTCTGCTCACCTCAGATACCCCAGACAGTGTCCCCCAGGGCACTCGTAACTGGCGTTCTCCAAGCTGTACCTGACTGCTGTTCCACACATCTCTACACAGGTCCTCCCAAATGTCATCCTTGGAGTCAATTTCCAGATCAGGCATGCCATTTCAAAAGGCATCCACCATTAAGTTGGGTATTATTACTGAAATATTGATGCTACTGAGGCTATGGCTATGCACATCTGTGCATTGGATGAGCAAACGCATGAATGAAAACAATGGCTGAGGGAGTTATGTGCCAAGTGTCTCCACCCCAGGGGAGCCTCTGGTACACAGGGACCAGGTCTCTCTGGAGCATGCTGTTGTCTTCCCACCACCTCCCCTTGAATCTCCAATGGAGCCTTCCATTTGTAATCCTGCCATTGCTAGCTAGCTGTGCCCCTCAGAGGTCATCTCCAGTCCTTGACTTTTCAAAGGCTTATGGACCCCCTGATACAATACCATGTAGAACCTCTTTTATCAGCCCAACTCTTCACAGGATTGACTTCAAAGCTCTCCCAACTTCTACAGGATACATTCTAAATTCTTTAGCCCCACATACAGGTACGTGCCTCTCCAGCTTCATCTCTCACTGTTCCTCTATGTTTTATGTTTCAGTCTTTCTGATCTCTTTAGGGTTTCCTAAACAGTACAAACTCTTTCCTACCTCTGGGTGCTTGTTTGAACTGCTTTTGCCTGTACTGGGATTCCATCTGTGCTTTCATCACCTAGGAAACGACTGCTGATACTTAAAGTCTATGCTCAAGTGATCTCTGACAGCCACAGGCAAATTTGTGTGTTACTTTACTCACTTAGTACATGCCTCTTATAGAAAATATGTTATTGTATTACAGCTGTTTGGCATTCTGTCTCCTAGCTAGTCTGTATGCTCAAGAACGAGGACTGCCAAGTATTAATTTTTTTTTTAAAGATTTTATTTATTTGACAGACTGAGATCACAAGTAGGCAGAGAGGCAAGCAGAGAGAGAGGAGGAAGCAGGCTCGAAGCAGGCTCCCACCAGAGCAGAGAGCCCGACGTGGGGCTCGATCCCAGAACCCTGGGATCATGACCTGAGCTGAAGGCAGAATCTTTAACCCACGAAGCCACCAAGGTGCCCCTAATTTTTATACCTAAAATATGTCTGACTCGAAGTACAAGAAATACAATACCGATTAGGCTATGAATTGCTTCTCTTCCAGCTACTGACTAAGTGATTTTGGGTGAGTTATTTAACACATCTGAATCTTGTTTTTCTCATTTATAAAATGGGGAAAATACTAACATCATATACAGTTATGAGTATTTGATGAGATAATGCATGTAAAGAGCTTAGAATATAGAGAAACTCATGGCAGCTATCATTTTTGTTACAGTAGATGTTCAATACATACTTTAGAATAAACGAATGCTCATATGAGAGTCTATGACAAATAACATATTAAGGGACTACTCAGAAAGCTCATTTCCTCCTCAAGCTTCTGAATGGGGTTCCATCTGGTGCCAACTAACCTTGACTTACTTTCACTTTTACAAATGAAAAGCTGTCCTCCTTACATTGTTGAATGTCTTTAGGCACCTTTTAAGTCGTGCTTGCAATCTCCTCCAACCCAAAAAGACTTCCTAGTACCTTCCGAGGTCGTCAGACCTATTCAGTTGTAGTCACATGTACCAGGCCCCACCCAGTCTTAGCTAAATGGCCATATTTACATTTGGAAGGATGACTTAAAGCACTATCTGTAGTGTGTATGTACATATGGGTGTATTTCCATTTTTAATAATCTTTTAATTTACACAAAAGCAGAAATAGAGGGGGTAGGTGATTTGGCATCTTTCTCGTTCCATCTATAGATCCTTTAACTTTGATTCAATAGCAATTTCAGCATTTCCTCTATATCTTGCTCTTCCCACAGAAATTCCAGATTGATATGCAAGCTGGCTCACAAGGAGATTGCCTTAACCTCTTTCTTTCTGCCTTCTGTCTCTAGCCTTTTCCTTCAGTGTTAATGCCCCAGGTTAAAGCCATCTGTCTTGTCTACATCATTATCATTCCCAAAATAACTCTACATTCTTTTGTATCTCACATAGTGCCCAGGAGTCCAGTAAATAAATTCTTGTCGATTGATCAAATTCCAGTTACTTGCCCTTTAACTGATGACACCTACCCACATGGCCCCTTTTGTCTTTGCTCATCTCCCATCTGTTCCCTTCAGTCAAAATAGGTTGACTTTCTCTGTCTCTTTGACTTCCTTCTCATACTGCCCCAGCTGTCCCTTCCTTCCTGGCCATCTTTCAGCATGTTTCTATTCTTCTAGATTTCATCTGTCATTATATTTTCTCTCCCCCCCCATATTCAAAATTTTGTCTGATGAAAGGTATTGAGAAAGACACTTTGTATTATTTGTTCTCATAAACATGCACACTCCTCCCAACTAACTGTACTCTTAAATTTTTACCCTCATAGAAAGGGGTAAACCTTTGAGCAGCAGTGTAGCTTTGGCTCTGGAATTTGGCAGACCCAAGCTTGGATCATGATATTGTTATCTATGATCTAAGTGGCTCTAGGAAATTTATTTAAATTCTCAGAGTTTGTTTCATCATCATAAGGAGAGTTCTTACAGAGTTGTGAAGATTAAATGAATTAACAAATGAAAGCATGCATCCTGTTTAATGCTAAGAGCCGCACAATATATAGTAGCAAATGTTAAGATTACCTCAATCTTCTTCCCAAAAAAGGGAAGACACTAGAGTACATTGTACTCTAGTAATTTAAATAGTTTTCTCATTTGTTTTATGACATTAAGATATGACTTTATGTACTTATTATACTATTTAGTTTTATTTTGATAGAAAAATGTAAGTTTAGATATTTTTATATGGATGTTTACAGTAACTTTTAGTAAAACAGAAAGTTGAACTTCAAACTATTAGCAGAAAGAGAGGAATAAAGATAAGCCTAAAAAATTAAAAAATATAAAAACACAAAATAAGAAAACATGATAAATAGAAATGTAAAATGAAGTAGTAACAATAAGACTGAATATATCTGTGAACACAATATACCCAAATGGCTTAATTTCCTAATAAAAGACAAAACTTTCCAACTGAGTTTTTATTTTTTTTCTTTAAGTAGTCTCCATGCCCAGCATGGAGCCCAACATGGGGCTTGAGCTCACAACCCTGAGATCAAGACCTGAGCTGAAATCAAGAGTCAGCCACTTAACTGGCTGAACCACCCAGTTACCCCTCTAACTGAGATTACAAGTGGTGCACCTAAATAAACATTTCACAGAAATGTTTATTTCACAGAAAAATTAAAAATAAAAGAATAGCATGAGAGTGGGAATGGCAAAGTAATGACCTCCAAAAATCACTCCTCCATAAAAGCAGTAAGAACACTAGCAGGAATTGTCAAAATTAACTTTCTCAGAACTGTGGAAATTAACCAAAGGTCTGCAGCAATCCAAGAAGTGTTTATTTGAGAATAGTGGCTGATTTGGTAAGAACAGTGAGCTTTGTGGCATTTTTAACTTGCTCAGTTCCTATCTTCTTCAACTCTGATAGCCTTGAAGACCATCAATGTATATTGATGATAAAAACAAAACAAAACACACACACACACACAAAACAGTAACTGGGCAGCCACTGGATGGTGAAGAATGGTGACAGAGCTCCTTCAAAATGTCATTTTGAGAGAATCATCATTATTTGACCCGACTGGTGGTTCCCGGGAAGACCCCACTCAAAGATTTTTATTTGACCTGCCTCAGAGTTCACAAAGTGCGCATAACCTTCTCCCCTTAGGAATCTTGTCAAAAACAAACGTTTGCAATTGTTTAATCATCACAGCTGCGGGAGGTGGTAGTTAAAAGGTGGGGCAAACAATAGACCAACCAAAAAACTTAAAAGGAAATGAGATGTCCATGAAGGACTTTGAAAAGCTCTGACACATTGCCAGGGATCTATCAGACCATACGTATGCCCAGCACTGGGCGCATTCTTATAAAATACCTGAAAAGGTCCCAAGCTCTTATTTCTGTCTGATGTTGAGGCTGTGTGCAAGCAGGAAGTGAAGAGTAAGGCAGGCCTGTTAACTGCCAGGTTGAGTATGTAAGGTGTGCCCTAGCATGTGCACAGAGCCCTTTTGTAAAGACTGGAAGACTTACTAGTCTCAGGCATTTAAGAAAATTGTTGTTTACTCATTAGCTGATCACTAAGCTAACCAAGGAGAGACTTCAGCAGCCACTGAAGTGACAAAGAATACAGACTTCACATTTAATTCTGAAAAATCACTAAACAATAAACCCTGAGGAGGTGGGATAATCTGATTTCTAGAGTGGTGACATTATATTATTTAAGATGCCTAGTTTTTAACAAGAAAAATATGAGCCATACACAAAACAAACAAAAATATGTCCCATTCACAGGAAATAAAGCAGTCAATAAACACTGCCCTGAAGAAGTCTGAATGATACTTATTAGACAAAAATTCTAAGTATGATACCAAAGGAATCCATCTCTAATATGGAGAATATTATCTAATATGAGAATATTATCTCTAATATGAGAATAATATCTCAGTAAATAAGAGAATACCAGTAAAGAGGTAGAATTTATAAAACAAATCCAGCACCAAATAAATATTATGAAGTTGAAACATAGAACTGAAATGAAAAATTCACTGGACAAGCTCAATATCAGATTTGAATAGGAAGAAGGAAGAATCAGCAAAGTTGAAGATAGGTCAATTAAGATTATCCAGTTTAAGGAGCAAAAAGAGAAAAACATGAAAAATGAACAGTTTCAGAGAAGTGTGGAACACTACCAAGTCTACCAACATACACGTAATAGGAGTTTATGGAGGAGAAAGATGGGGAGAGAAAGAATATTTGAAGAAATAATGGTTGTAAACTTCCCCAAATTGATGAGATGCATTAACTTACACATCCAAGAGGTTCAATGAACACTAAGTAATATGCATTCAAAGAGATTCACAGCTAGACCCATCATAATTAAACCACCAAAAGTTAAAACAAAGGGAAAATTCTAAAAACAAGAACTAATATTACGGTGAGAGGCAAGATGGTGGAGTAGCAGCAGACTGAAATGACATCAGATCCCAGGAGTTCAGCTACATAGGTAACAAACCATTCGGAACACCTACAAACTCAACAGGAGACAGAAGAGAAGAAGAGCAGCAATTCTAGGAACAGAAAATCGACCGCTTTCTGAAAGGTAGGACGTGCTGAGAAGTGAATCCAAAGTGATGGGAAGATAGACTGTGGGGGGAGAGGCCAACTCCTGGCAAGCAGTGGAGCAAAGGAGCACAAAATCCAAACTTTTAGAAGTCTGCTCCACTAAGGGACATCACTCCAAAGGCTAAGTGGGGGTGGAGTCCTCATGGGGATAGTGTGGTCTCAGGACCTGTGGGGTCACAGAAAGATTGGGGGTGTCTGAGTGTGGCAGAGCTCCCAGGTATCGGAGTGGGGAAGCCGACTACAGAGACAGAGCTGAGGAGTGAGCTCTCAACTCAGAGTTACCTTAAACTGTGATCCAAGGCACAGGTGGGCCACCGCTCCTTTGAGCATGGACCCCACAAGTGGCAGATCCGGGGAGACTCTCCTTCTTCCTCCGGGAAAAGCTGTGTGGCAGGAATCTGCTGGGTTTGGAGACTCCTAACAGGGCCATGCGCCAGAGATAGAAATGCCTGGTGACAGGCCAGGTGAGCTCGGAGTGTGGCCGGAGATCAGGGAGACAGGAGTGATTGCTTATCTCTGAGGGCGCACTGATTTGTGGGGCCCTGAGGCTCGGCTCCTCTGGGCCAGAGATTGAGAGGCTGCCATTTTCATTCTTGTCCTTCAAAGTGGTACAGAAAGTGTTCAGGGAACAAAAGCTATGAGAGCGAACTTGAGCAGATTACTCAGCCCAGTCCCTGGCAAGGGTACTGCAATTCCACCTCAGGCAAAGACATTTGAGAATCACTGCAACAGGCCCCTCCCCCAGAAGATCAGCAAGAATATCCAGCCAAGACCAAGTTCGCCAATCAATGAGAACTATGCAACTCTAGAGCTAGGGGAAAGCATCACACAGAATTCATGGATTTGCCCCCATGATCCTTTAGTCTTCCAAATCTTAATTTAAAAAAATTTTTTTTTCTTATTCTATTTTTTTCAACTTTTCCTCTTTCCTCTTTTAACATTTTTTAACTAATTTATCTTAACAATACCTTTCTAAAAAAAATTTCATTAAACCTTCATTGTTATAGTCATATTTTATCCCTTCATTGTATTTAACCTTATTTTTTGTATACATATAGGTTTTTCTTTCTAAAAAATTTTGGTATACAATTTCTTCTAATAGATCAAAATGTACCCTAAATATACCCAGAGCACATAGCTTTGTTCTAGTCTCCAGCCTGAGCATATTTTCTCCTCTTTTTTTTTTTCCAACCAACTTATCAATTCTTTTAGAATTTTTTAAAACTTTCATCTTTATAGTCATATTCCATCCCTTCATCATTTTTACCCCTTATTTTTGTATATACATAAGTTTTTCTTTCTTTCAAGTTTTGGGAGGTAGTTTCTTCTAAAACACCAAAATACACCATAAATCAAGTGGGTGGTTCTGTTCTATTCACCAGTCTATTATGTATATTATTTATAATATACATAATAACAAATATTATATTTATATAGAAAGAAAAAATACATAAATAAATATATAAATAAATATTTATTTATTTTATTATTTCATTTTTATTTCTCTTTTCCCCCTTTCTTCTTCCCCCAGTTTTAGATCTCTTCTGATTTGGCTGGCATATATTTTTCTGGGGTCTTTGCCCCCCTTTTTGTATTTTATTCTCTTGTTCATATATTCTTATCTGGAGAAAAACTTATCTGCAGAAAAACTCACCACAAAAAAAAAAAAAAAGAACAAGAGGCAGTACTGACAGCTAGGTAGCTAATCACAGACATTGGTACTATGTCAGAACTAGAGTTCAGAATGATGATTCTCAAGGTGCTAGCTGGGCTTGAAAAAGGCATGGAAGATATTAGAGAAGCCCTTTCTAGAGAAATAAAATCCCTTTCTGGAGAAATAAAAGAACTAAAATCTAACCAAGTTGAAATTTAAAAAGCTATTAATGAGGTGCAATAAAAAATGGAGGCTCTTACTGGTAGGGTAAATGAGGCAGAAGAGAGAATTCATGGGATAGAAGACCAAATGATGGAGAGTAAAGAAGCTGAGCAAAAGAGAGACAAAAAACTACTGGACCACAAGGGGATAAGTGGTCCATTATTACTTTGTGTCCAAAGAAACACAATGGTAACTACTGAATCATTCAAGAGATAAGTGATACCATAAGATGAAACAATATTAGAATAACTGGGATCCCAGAAGAAGAAGAAAGAGAGAGGCAAAAGGTATACGGGTGTGAATTATATTGGAGTGAATTACAGTAGAGAATTTCCCTAATATGGCAAAGGGAACAAGCATCAAAATCCAGGAGGCACAGAGATACCCTGTCAAAATCAATAAAAATAGGTCTAATAGTAAAACTTACAAGTCTTAGTGACAAAGAAAAAATCCTGAAAGCAGCTTGGGACAAGAGGTCTGTAACATACAATGGTAGAAATGTTAAGACTAGCAGCAGACTTATCCACAGAGACCTGGCAGGCCAGAAAGAACTGGAATGATATATTCAGAGCACTAAATGAGAAAAACATGCAGCTAAGAATACTATATCCAGCTAGGCTATCACTGGAAATAGAAAGAGAGATAAAAAAAACTTCCTGGACAAACAAAAATTAAAAGAATTTGCAAACACCAAACCATCCCTACAGGAAATATTGAAAGGGGTCCTCTAAGCAAAGAGAGAGCCTAAAAGTAGTAGATCCAAAAGGAACAGAGACAATATACAGTAACAGTCACCTTACAGGCAATACAATGGTACTAAATTCATATCTTTCAATAGTTACTCTGAATGTAAATAGGCTAAATGCCCCACTCAAAAGACACAGGATATCAGAATGGATAAAAAACCAAAACCCATCAAAATGCTGTCTACAAGAAACTCATTTTAGACACCTTCAGATTTAAAGTTAGGGGGTGGAAAACAATTTACCATGCTAATGGACATCAAAAGAAAGCTGGGGTGGCAATTCTTATATCAGATAAATTAGATTTTAAGCCAAAAACTATAATAAGAGTTGAGGAAGGACACTATGCCATACTTAAAGAGTCTGTCCAACAAGAATAGCTAACAATAACAAATAACAAAAACAATAACACTAACAAAAATATCTATGCCCCTAACATGGGAGCAGCCAATTATATAAACCAATTAATAACAAAATCAAACACACAGGAAATAACACAATAATAGTAGGGGACTTTAACACTCCCCCCTCACTGAAATGGACAGATCATCCAAGCAAAAGATAAACAAGGAAATAAAGGCCTTAAATGACACACTGGACCAGATGGACATCACAGATATATTCAGAACATTCCATCCCAAAACAACAGAATACACATTCTTCTCTAGTGCACATGGAACATTAAAAGAATTATTCACCATGACCAAGTGGGATTTATTCCTGGGCTGCAAAGTTGGCTCAACATCCGCACATGAATCAATGTGATACAATACATTAATAAAAGAAAGAATAAGAACCATATGATACTCTCAATGTCAAAATGTCAAAAAAAGCATTTGACAAAGTACAGCACTCTTTCTTGATCAAAACTCTTCAAAGTGTAGGGAAAGTGTCATAAAAGCCATCTATGAAACACCCACATTAAATATCATTCTCAAGGGGGAAGAACTGGGAGCTTTACCCCTAAGGTCAGAAAGATGGCAGGGATGTCCACTATCACCACTGCTATTCAAAATTTTGGATGTTCAATTCAAAATGGTATTACTAGAAGTCCTACCCTCAGCAACCAGACAACAAAAAGAAATAAAAGGCATCTGAATCAGCAAAGAAGAAGTCAAAATCTCACTCTTTACAGATGATATGATACTTTATGTATCAGTCCAAAAGACTCCACTGCAAAACTGCTAGAACTCATACAGGAATTCAGTAACATGTCAGGATATGAAATCAATGCACAGAAATCAGTTGCATTTCTATATACCAACAGCAAGACAGAAGAAAAAGAAATTAAGGAGTCAATCCCATTTACAATGGTACTCTAAACCATTAGCTACCTAGGAACAAACCTAACCAAAGAGGCAAAGAATCTGTACTCAGAAAACTATAAAGTACTCATGAAAGAAATTGAGGGAGACACAAAGAAATGAAAAAAACGTTCCATGCTCATGGATTGGAAGAACAAATACTGTGAAAATGTCTATGTTACCTAAAGCAATCTACACATTTAATGCAATCCCTATCAAAATACCATGAGAAAAATAATCCTAAAATTTATATGGAGCCAGAAAAGACCCCATATAGCCAGAGGGATGTTGAAAAAGAAAGCCAACGTTCGTGGCATCACAATTCCAGACATCAAGCTCTATTACAAAGCTGTCATCATCAAGACAGTATGGTACTGGCACAAAACCAGGCACATAGGTCATTGAAAGAGAACAGAGAGCCCAGGAATAGACTCTCAACTCTAGGGTCAATTAATCTTTGACAAAGCAAGAAAGAATGTTCAATGGAAAGAAGACAATCTCTTCAACAAATGGTGTTGGGAAAATGGGACAGCCAAATGCAGAAGAATGAAACTGGACCATTTCCTTACACCACACACAAAAACAGACTCAAAATGGATAAAGACCTCAATGTGAGACAGGAATCCATCAAAATCCTTGAGGAGAACACAGGCAGCAACCTCTCAACCTCAGCTGCAGCAACTTCTTCCTGGGAACACTGACAAAGGCAACGGGAAGCAAGGGCAAAAATGAACTATTGGGACTTCATCAAGATAAAGAGCTTTTTCACAGCAAAAGAAACAGTCTACAAAACCAAAAGGCAACCAGAATGGGAGAAGATATTTGCAAATGACATATCAGATAAAGGGCTAGTATCCAAAATCTATAAAGAACTTACCAAACCCAACACCCAAGGAACAAATAATCCAATCAAGAAATGAGCAGAGGACATGAACAGACATTTCTGCAAAGAAGACATCCAAATCACCAACAGACACATGAAAAAGTGCTCAACATCACTCGGCATCAGGGAAATACAAATCAAAAACACAATGAGATACCAACTCACACCAGTCAACTCACACGCTTGGCTAAAATGAACAAGGTAGGAAATGACAGATGTTGGAGAGGATGCAGAGAAAGGGGAACGCTCCTACACTGTTGGTGGGAATGCAAGCTGGTGCAGCCACTCTGGAAAACAGCATGGAGGTTCCTCAAAAAGTTGAAAACAGAGCTACCCTATGACCCAGAAATTGCACTACTGGGTATTTACCCTAAAGATACAAATGTAGTGACTCAAAGGGGCACCTGCACCCAAATGTTTATAGCAGCAATGTCCACAATAGCCAAACTATGGAAAGAACCTAGATGTCCATCAACAGATGAATGGATAAAGAAGATGTGGTATATATACACAATGGAATACTATGCAGTCATCAAAAGAAATGAAATCTTGCTATTTGTGACATAGTGGATGGAACTAGAAGGTATTGTGCTTAGCAAAGTAAGTCAATCAGAAAAAGACAATTATCAAATGATCTTCCTGACATGAGGAATTTGAGAAGCAGAGTGTGGGTTGTGGTGGGTAAGGAAGGAAAAAATGAAACAAGATGGGATTGGGAGGGAGACAGACCACAGGAGACTCTTAATCTCACAAAAGAAACTGAGGGTTGCCGGAGGGAGGTGGGTCGGGAGAGGGTGGTTGGATTACAGACATTGGGGAGGGTATGCGATATGGTGAGTGCTGTGGCATGTGTAAGCCTGATGACCTTTGGCCTGTACCCCTGGGGCAAATAATACATTACATGCTAATAAAAATAATTAAAAAAAAAAGAAATAACATTACATACAAGAAATTCTCAGGAAGAATTACAGCTGATTTTTCACTAGAAAACAATAGAGGCCAGAGGGAAGTGGGATGACCTATTCCAAATGCCAAAACAAAGACTGTCAAATAAGACTTTTAAATAAGAGTTTCTCTATACAGCAAAACAACTCTTCAAAAATGAAGGTGACAGTAAGACATTTATGGATAAAAAAATACTAACAGAATTTTATAGTAGACCTTTCCTACAAGAAATATTAAAGGGAGCTAGGGCACCTGGGTGGGTCAGTGGGTTAAGCCTCTGCCTTCAGCCCAGGTCATGATCTCAGGGTCCTGGGATCAAGCCCCACATTGGGCTCTGCTCAGCAGGAAGCCTGCTTTTGCCTCTCTCTTTGCCTGCTTGGGATCTCTCTCTCTCTCTCTCTCTCTGTCAAATAAATAAATAAAATCTTTTTTTAAAAAAAAGAAATATTAAAGGGAGGGACAACTGGGTGGCTCAGTCTTTTAAGTATCTAACTCTTTTTAAAAAGATTGATTGATTGATTTATTAGAGATAACAAGCAGGCAGAGAGGCAGTCAGAGAGAGAGGAGAAAGCAGGCTCCCTGCTGAGCAGAGAGCCCTATGTGGGGCTCGGTCCCAGGACCCTGGTATCATGACCTCAGCCAAAGGCAGAGGCTTAACCCACTGAGCCACCCAGGCACCCCAAGTATCTAACTCTTGATCTCAGGGTTGTGAGACTGAGCCCCACGTTGGGCTTCTTGCTCAGTGGAGAGTCTGCTTGAGATACTCTTTCTCCCTCTTCCTCTGCCACCACCTCTAAAAATAAATAAAACTTTAAAAAAGAGAGAGAAATATTAAAGGGAATCCTTCAGGCTGAAATGAAAGGATACTAATCAGTGACTCAAGTCCACACAAGGAAGAAAGAGCAAACTATGGAGGTAAATATAAAAGGTAATAAAAATATAAGACAATATAAGTCTATCTTTTGTTTATAACTCTTCTATTCTTCTGATTTAAGACAATGAAATGAAAATGAAGAAAACAATTCTATTATCGCATGACATTAAAAAGATTAAAATACTGAGGAATAAATTTAACAAAAGAAGTACAAAATGTATTAACTTTTCCTCAGTTACTGTTTTCATATGCCATATGATTCCTGCTGGGAATTTTAGTAACATATTGCATCATTCCGGGAGCACCCAGATAACTGTCTAGAAAACAATAGCAACAGTACTCTCTGCATTTCTGTATTAAATTTAACTGGAGAAGAAAAAGAGACTCAAATGTTGAATGAAATACCTGATGGGCAAAACAGATACAGAATCCTAGGAGGAGAACTGGCAGGGAAATTGTTTTCCTTGTGTTAAGTCTGGGATGTCACTCTTCAGAGGGCATTCCTTGTTAGCCACGTTTACTGAAACAGGCTGAGATCTATAGTTATATTTTACTCCATTCTTCAACCTCAGATAATCATGATAAGTTTTAAGCACAGTTTTAAAAGTAGGGACTTTGGGGTGCCTGGGTGGCTCATTTGGTAGGGCGAGTAACTCTTTGATTTAAGCTCAGGTCACAATCTCAGGGTTGTGAGATGGGTCCTGCATCAGGCTTCACACTCAGCAGGGCGCATGCTTGAGATTCTGCCCCCGTCCCTCTGCGCTTCCCACTTGTGTTGTCTCTCTCCCAGATAAATAAATAAACCTTAAATAAAAGGTAGGGACTTTGATATTAGGCTGATCTAATTTGGGTTTGGCTCTTCAACCTATGAACTGCATGACATTGGGCAAATTATTTACTGTCCCTAACCTTCAATTTCCTTATCATTACCAGTATTCCTTACCTCAATTATAAAAATCATGTCTAAATATTAGAGTCTTAAATGAGACAATACATATGAATTATTTAGCAAAGTGCCTGAGAGAAACAAATGTGCAAAAAATACTTATTTTAAGCCTGCTCCTCTCAGGCAACTATTGCTTGCTGCTTTCTAGAAAGGCTTCCTTTTCTAGAATGTCATACAAATGGAATAATCACTATGCACTCTCTCTTTTTTTAAATCTGCCTTCTTTAACTTGGCTTAATTATCTTGAGATTCACCTACATTGTTATGTCTATCAGTAGTTCTTCACTTTTTATTGCTGAGTAGTATTCCTTGGATGGGTATATCCTATTAATCAATTTTTAGGCATTATGTAAATAAGGAAAAACTCTTGGAGTTTCTCTAAGGAAATAAATGTATCTTTTCTTTTCTTCATTCACAGAGGCTTTAGGGAACCTGAGCTCCAAAGAGAAGAGCAAACAGATCTGTTGATTGAAGGTGGGCTGGTCTCTGCAATACAGCTACAGGGCCAGAATTTGGGAGACAGGAAAAGAACCTGTATGGGAAAGCTAGTCTCTAGTTTTATTCTTTCTTTTTCCATCCTAATAGTTTCTTTTCTCCCACAATATTTAATAAAGGTCATGTTAAATGTTACAGCCTGCCAGACATTTAAGAAAAAAAAAAATACCAATTCTACACAAAACTCTTCCAAAAAGTTGGTTTCATTTTCGAGGCTAGCATTGCCCTGATATCAATACCAGAAAACAGGCATTACAAGAAAAGAAAACTACTGCTCAATGTCTATCATAAACACAGAAGCAAAAAAGCTCAACATGATGTTAGCAAATAAAATCCAGCAATATACATAAAGGATAATACATCACAATCAAGTAGGGTTTATTCCAGGAAAGCAGGGTTATGTATAACATTCAACTGTTCATCAATGTAATTCATTTCATTAACAGAATTTAAAAAATCATATGGTCATCTTAACAGATGCAAACAAAGAAGCATTTGACATTATTCCACATCTGTTCATTAAAAAAAAAAAAAAAAAAAAAAAAAGCTTCCAGGAATATAAGGGAACTTCCTCAACCTGATAAAGACAATCTACAAAAACCTACAGACAACATTATACTTAACTAAAGACCAAGTGATTCCTCCTAGGATTAGTAACAAGGCATGGATGTCCATTCCTATGTCTTCTATTATACTGAGCATTCTAGCTAGAGAATAAGGCAAGAAAAATGAGGCATAAACACTGGAAAGAAAGCAAGCCTTCATTTGCAGATGACATGAGCATTTTGTAGAATAGTCTAATAATTCTATAAAAATCTACTTAGCAATAAACAAAATGAAAGCAAACTTGTACACTTGAAACTACATGACATTAATGTGTAAAATTAAAGAAAACCTAGATAAACAGGGGTGTATACTTTCTTTATGGATCAGATCAGAAGAATCAATATTGTTAAGATGTTAATTCTTCCAAACTTAATGCTAGATTCAATGCAGTCCCAATGTAGCAGGTTTGTTTTTTTTTTTTTGTTTTTTTTTTTTTTTAAGAAATCAAAAAGCTGATTCTGAAATTTTTATAAAAGTGGAAGGATCTAAAATAGCCAAAACAACTTTGAAAAAGAATAAAAAGTTGTAAAGCTTACACTATCTGATTTCAAGACTTGCTATAAAGTCATGGTGAACAAGATCTGTGGTATTGGTATAAAGATAGCTCTCCAGATAAAGACTGTGGCATAAAGACAGACATACAGATTAAATGAAACCAAACAGAGAGTCTAGAAATAGCACGCACATATTTGATGGACTGATTTTTGACAAAGATGTCAAGGTAATTCAATAGGGAAGAAGACGTTTTCCAAAAACTAGTGCTGGGACAATGAAATATCTGTATGCAAAAACAAAACCTCAACCCCTACTTCATACCATATATAAAAAATTAACTTGAAATGAAATAGATTAGAGACCAAACTGCAAAAGCTCACACTGTAAAACTTCCAGAAAAAAACACAGGAGAAAATCTTTGTGAACTTGAATAAGACAGTGATTTTTTAGAAAAGGCACAGAGAGCACAAACCATAAAACAAATTGATGAATTACACTTTATGAAAATTAAAATTTCTGTTCTTTATTACAGCATAATCCCAGCTACACTTTTAATACACCTGGACCAAGCTTTAAGGAAAGAGTGATAGCAGCCTAGAGAATCCAGACCCAAAATGGCAAGAATAATCTGTGGAGAGTGGAGCCTCCCCAGATTTACTTTAAAACCACCTGTTCCCGGGCGCCTGGGTGGCTCAGTGGGTTAAGCCGCTGCCTTCGGCTCACGTCATGATCTCAGAGTCCTGGGATCGAGTCCCACATCGGGCTCTCTGCTGAGAGCCTGCTTCCCTCTCTCTCTCTCTGCCTGCCTCTCCATCTACTTGTGATTTCTCTCTGTCAAATAAATAAATAAAATCTTTAAAAAGAAAAAAAAAACCACCTGTTCCCTGGGTTCTGGCTGCTTGCTCTAGTAGATAGCCTTGGCTGCCACCATTTTCCTGTCTCCAAACACCAGCTGTATCAAGTGAAGGGTGGGTTCTGGCATGGCCCCCACCGTGCTGGCTGTGACAGGAGCTGCAACAGCTCTGACCCGACCAGACCCACGGAGGGAGGCTCCAGCTTTACTCATGGCTACCATGAGGGACTGGGTCACCATCTGGAAGTGTGAAAACTGGACCAAGGCGAGGCAGGGGACCAGAAGTAGCCCTCAGATGATTTCTTCTCCATTCTTCCCTTATGGACTGTTTTGAGGGCTTCTTAGAAGCAATCACACACAAACCTCTAGATGTGTTTTCTCGTGAAGCCTTGGCTAGTTCAGTTACAAACCACCTATATTTGTGTTCCCTTCTTTCTCTACTCATTTCCCTTTTACCATGATGGCTCCATTCTTAATGCCCTGAGGTTGTGTCTCCCAATACCCAACAGAACATTCACAATTGGCTTTGCCTCGGGTTTTACTTTCAAGGCTAAGACAAAATATAATAATAGCCCTATGAGGAAGTTGGGACTGTCATTAAACCATCATGTGCAAGCAGGGACACGGAGGCCCGGAGAGGTTAGGAAGTTTATCTAAGATTCTATAGCCAGTACATGGAGGAAGCAGGATTGAATCTGACTCCAAAGTCCATGCTCTTAGCAATTCTGCTATTATTCTGCCTGAGGGTACTTGGTCTGGCCGTCTGCCAGTTTCTTCCTAGACCTTGATTCTAAGGAGAAGATCCTGTCCTTGTTATGAGTTGTGGCACATCCAGAGTCCCTTTTTCAGAGGAGTTTGGTTGTGGGACTTTCTTATCATGTTTGTATTGTGAAAAAAGATCTGAGCAGTTGTAAGACAAAGCATATTAGAGGAGTTGTAAGGTGAGGAGCAGTTGTAAGACAAAGCATATTAGAAACAGTAACTCTAGCCATTCTTGACAGCTGGGTAGACAGATACATTCAGCGAAGGGAACATTTCTGACTGCGACAAGATTGCTCTTCAGACTGTGATGTGAACTGGGGACCTTTACACTTCAACCTGCCCATCACTAGACAGAAAAGAAAGTGTGACCCTTCTCCTATTCCCCACCCACTCTTACCATGACAGGTATGTCTTTGATTGCTAAGGAGTGGCTGATACTGTTACACTGATAATATGTAACAGGGCGGAAGCAGCCTTTCAGGTTCCTGTGCATTTAAAAAAATACATTCAGTTGTTCAGTGATAAGTTTCCAAACGTCAGTGGTGACTTCACAGTAGGAAGAAGACTTATTTTTGAAGTTTAAAAGGATGTTTATGAGGAAGAAGGTGAAAAAAGACAATTAATTTTGGTTCTTTAATTTGATAAACCCTTTGGGTGATCATCTTGGTAACCTACGTATCCTGTGACAGACCCTGGGACTTCATGGGTGAGTAAGAAATAGCCATGGAGTGACCGACTGTCTTGGTTTGCCTGGGACTGAGGGCGTACTCAGGATGCAGGACTTTCAGTGCTAAATCTGGGAAAACCCCAGGCAAGTTGATTACTCTACCTGTACCCCAAAGAGTTCACCGGCTAACGAGGAAGACAGTTACACAAGTATATGTATATATGTTTGAAATAGTGTGATATGTAAGATTATGGAATAATGATAATGGCTTTTACTTCTATAGCACTTTCTGAGTCAGGCACTCTTCAGAATAATACCTTTATGTGCATCAGCTCTCTGAATCCCAAAACAGCCTTGTGAAGTAAGGACAACTGTTATCCCCACCTTATGTAGTAGGGAATTAGGGAACTACTAAGGGGGCAGATCTGGGATTCAAATGGGAGGCAATATGGATTTGAGAGATGATTTGAGAGCTTAGCCTCTCAACAGCGCTCTCAAATGTTTAAGGCAAGAAATAGCATAGAGGGATGAGTGACAGGAGATGTCATAGGAGAAGAGGGTATGGGGGATGAGTTAGAGATGTTGATGACTGAGCAACATTTTGGACAATGAATGAGGAATCAACGAGCAGGAAGGACAGGAAAGGGCATTCCAGATATAAGAGCTCAGGTTAGGACATGTCATAGTATTGCTGGCGGGCTGATGTCCACAGGGGCTCTAATGGAATTCTTTTGGGCACTGACACTTCCAAAGGATATTTCAACTTTCACACTAGGACCTTGGGAAAGAAGTCTGGAAAGATAGCAGGGCTAGGCCATCAAGGGTTTTGCATACCATTATGAAGGATAATAGATTTCAACCTGTTCACAGGAGGGAAGCACTAGAGAAAGGCTGTGATTTGCACTTTTGGAGAATCACTCTGGTAGTATCCAGAGGGTGGTTTGAAGGGGACCTGTGACAGGCACAACCAAATATAAGGCCCCTGAATAAGTCCCTGGTGACTGAATAAGAGCTGGTGACTTCAACTCCAGCATGTTACAATGGGGATAGAGAGGGCTAGGCAGATTAAAAAGAGGGAGAAAGTAAGATAGACCAAACTTGGTTAGTGATTGGAGGTAGGGATGTAAGGCGTTAGGAAACCTGAGGATAGCTTTTGCTAGCTCTGCTTCGTTGACTAAGTGCCAAATGGTTGCACCAATAATTAAGAAAAGAGGAGAAATGCAGGGAGACGAGTGGATCTAAAAGGGGAAAGATGGTGAGTTTAGCTTCCTACATGTGACTCTCAACGGTCTAGAGGAAAATCATCTAATTCAAGCATCCCATAAAAAGAAGGCAATAGCTTGTCCTAAGGCTACTTAATTTTCTGATCAAGAATGAAAGAATAAAAGGGCCTGTGGGGGGTTCAGTGGGTTGTGCGTCAAACTCTTGGTTTCGGCTCAGGTCGTGATCTCAGGTTGGTAAGATCAAGCCCCATATTGAGCTCTGCATTCAGGGGGAGTCTGATTGAGATTCTCTCCTCCTCCCTCACCCCTACCCTTCACCCCTGCCCTCTGGTTAGCATGTGTGCACTCTCTATTAAATAAATAAATCTTAAAAAAAAAAAAAAGAGTGAAGTGGTCATTACAAGAGAAGTTCTTGGAAACAGGTATGAAATAAATAGAAAGCAGAAGAATTAATATAGCATTAAGGCAACATCCTTTGGGTTTTCCTGAACTTGATACATTCACTTATGATAAGCTATGAGTGTCTTAATTTGTCATTCCTCCTAAGAATATTTGTTTTATAAAAGACGGCAATATTTAACTGAATCCCTGATGAAAGAATTTCAGGTACCTTAATCCTAGAGATGGTACAATTCTTCTGGCCAATGAGTCTTCCAGAATTCCTCAAATAAATCATAGTACATTTACAGCTACTATTTCCATGTGCATGGGAGGGGGGTAATTTGAACATAAATTCTATGAAGAGGTTCTACTTATCCTTGAACTAACTCCTCTCAAAATGTTCATTTCAAAAAATTTAAGATCTTCAGTATCATGGTGTCTTAAATATATAAAGTTAGTTATTACTGACTAGTATTGATAAAAATTATTTACATAACCTATTTATTTGAAGTTGTTTTTTTTTAAATGCCATTTTTCAGTTCTATTCTCCCTTTCTAATCCCCTGAGGATGATCATGCTTCCTTCAGAGTACCCTGTATCCCTCTGATGAGGAATCAACACCCCATATAAACCCTCATCCACAGGTTTCTGATGCCTGGTCTCTGGGATTGCCGTGTGTGAACAATGATCTTGACTACCTACTCCATCTTTAATTGGAAAGCTTTAAGTAGTACCTCATGGATAAATCAAGTGAACTTAGCGTGTCTTCTTTGAAACAATCGGGAAGGGGGGGGGAAATGGAAGAATGGAGATCCGGGGAAAGTAAGGGGTTTGCTAAAGGCACCCAGTTTGGGAATGAGTAGAGGTGCCCTGCTATCCTGATATCTGTAACCATTAGGCAATTCCATCTCCTTCTTGTTAGAATGCCATCGTTTGTGAAATAGCCAAATCACATGGGAGAATGACCCTGCTCTGATTATTGAGTGGTCTGGGATCCGTTCTACTCTGCAAAATTTTGCCCATCATTCAGAGTTCCTAACTTTGGTTTTTATTTAGAAAAGCATGCTGTTTACTATTCTACCGTCATCCATCTTTGTCAGCATCCAAGGCCACAACTCCAACTGAAAGGCCAGTGATGCACTGCAGATAGAGTGCCCCAAAGATAGTAAACTCTGTATAACATTTGTATGGATTCCGAACCAAGCAGAAATGGATTGGTGAGGCCCTAATGCCTTATAGTAGGCCAGGCAAAGAAAAGACAAAGAAGACATGATAGTGGCAGTGGTAGTGGGAAAAGCAAAAGCTTGCTCCATTCACCTTTCCCCTCTGCAGAGGTTGGCTCACATCTAATTTAGGACAGGAAGAAATCAAGTGAGTGCAGGGATTTTGTGTCCCAGCAGAGAAGCAAAATCAGACTTGATTATAAGTGGTACTCCCAGTGGCCTTGGCAGAGCCAAAGACTAGCATGGGTAATAAGACCCTTACAATATCCCACTTGGAACCTGGTATGCCCTACCAACCATGTATCTTCATGGAATTAAAAGAAGGATGTAAGGCATATGGGTACAGAAGTCACAGTGGATCAAGCAGGGGTCTGCATGCATGTTCACCGTATGTCCTCAGCAGGTACCTTCAACATCACAGTCATGATGCTGTGCACAGGCACGCTCACCCAGGATGGACAGAATGCTGGTAGCCCACTCTGCATGTCTAGCTAGATTAAAGACAAGATGCCTGGGTTTACATTTAGGATTATCAGCACGATGGGATCCACCTTTACCTGACCCAACAGGTATTTTGTAGGTACTCAGGAACCCGATTGGGAAATGATCTGATACAACAAAAGAATATTCTGTTTTTCATAGCTCTTGTTAATCTGTTTGGCAAGCACATAATGTCCTCAAGCTTGCTACGAATAAAATGCCTAATTATCAGAAATGGGGCTTCCCCACTCCCATTCTCGCCTCTCCACATGGACATGTATGTGCTTGTGTGCGTTCTTCGTGGACTGCCTGCAGCTAACTTTGGAAGATGCATATTTTTTTATATCATTTAAACCGCAGCAACACACGTACATTTAAAAAATAATCAGTGAATTAGAAAGCCCCACCATTCATATGAAGAAAGACAACAATAAATTTCACTTACCAGTTTAGGTTGTTCGAGGCAGCAGAGGAACAAGTTGTTGGTAATTGTCCAGCGCTTTCATTCAATAAATCACATTGGCTTTGCTTTCTCCTGTGGCTCAGCCTCTGCGCAAAGCAAGCGAACCTCCTTCCTATTCTGTGTAAAGAATAAAATGCGAACAGGATCAGTTCAGGCAAGAGCTGAAGTCCATGATCACTAAGCTACTCTTGCTGCAAAATAAAAGAGCAAATGATGCACAGGGAGGAAAGGGGAGAGGAAAACAGCTTGGCTTGAATCTAGGTGTATTCTCAGGACTGCAACCCTGAGAAGGCTTGGTTTCTCAATCTCTTGTGCATGTAGTAAAAGGATGCCATGACTTCAGTGTGTCCTTAGCCTATTGTGTTTGTAAGGTCCATTAGGAACGGCACGCAGGGACAACAAGCTTCATGGCAAACAAGCCAGAATCAGAACTGGCTGTCACTCAAGGATGAGCAGAGGGGCAGCAAGGCAGTCAGTTAGTTTTGTACTCTATCAACTGCAGGCAAAGAAATATCGTCTGGCATCCAAGAGCCCATCCAGCAATCTGTGACTGCAAATGATTGACAGCTCTCCTGGGACCAGACACCCCCTTACTGCCACAGCTCCCTGGGACGAGCAGCACACAGGTGGCCACCGCATTCCTCCACCTAAGGCACCTGTGCAATCCTTTACATGCTCCCAGCAAGAGCTAAGAAAGCTTCCAATCTGGTCCGAGCTGCTCAAGCATTCCTAGAGTTTTCGCCTGAGCAGGTTCTGAGGAAGTAGTCTGCGTATCTCGGACTTAAGACATGAAGAGGCTCAGTCTTAGGAGGAAGATTCCAGTGCTCCTTTCATGCCGGCTACGTATGGGTGTACCTGCCTCCTTTAATGACGTTATGCCGTACATGACTAATGAAACACAGAGAACGAATTTCCTAGAAAGCCACTTATTTAGGCAGTTATCATGTTTCTCTCTGAAATAAAATGGCAAATGACTTTCACAGGCTGCTTTTATGTTAGGGAGACATTGCTGATTGAGAGCATATATTAGCAGCCCCCCTCCCCCCAGCACACAGATACACACACACAGACGTCCCTAGCAACAGCATTAAGGATCTTTCTAAAGATCTCTTCAGATTCTCTCTCTGCCAAATGAAAGCTTAGCTGCTATGATGACTTCAGAAATAGTTTTGGACCCTTCTACTAGGCACTGACTCTGGTATGTTATTTATACTGAGAGCCAAATCAACTCCCAAATTTTGAATGCAACTCTGTAGCAAATCAGGAGAAAGTCTTAGTTATAAACAAGAGGGTGGAGTGTTAGTCTTTTGGCCTGGTAATTAATTAGAATCCTGGGAATGGCATCTTGTGTTCCTAAAAATCCACCCCTTTCTAGAGACAGCATTTCATTCTGGCGGCTGACTCGTCCTAGACAAGTGTCTGCTCTGCAGTTGGGATCTGAGGCGAAACTCCGTGACTCATAAAATCTCCCATAGAGGGGCGCAGGTTAGCTTTTCACAATTGTCTTACTTTTTCTTTTCTCATTCGAAAGGCAAAATCTCTCTTTGGAATATTTTTTTTCCCTCTCCCTCTTCTTAGACTTATTTGTCCATGGAAGCATTGCTATGAATAATCTAATTTGGCAATATTCGTGCCCTTGAGGTTCAGAAGGCTATTTTTTCAACAAGGATTAAGAAAGAGTCAGGCTACCCTTTTGCAGCTTAAGCCTAAATGATTGCCAGGTAAAACTTTATCCTTATCTCTAAACAAACTTTGACTTTAATGCAGATTTACTTAAATTCCGTCTGCTGGGGAAAGCCAGGTGACTGAGTCATTCTACTAAGGTTAGGGGCTGCCTCCGAGGGGTCATGATTCAATCTGCCGTAAAAACCTAGGGAGATGAAGCTTTTCCAAGAGCAAATGCCCAAGACTGAGTCATGTTCTGTCCATTGCACTCATTCATCTATTTATTCCTCAATCCGCTCTTAACGAACAGTACTTAAGTTTATTAAGTACTCAGTCCTTGTGTCACATTGTGCTAAATATTTTAATGTTACCAAAAAGCTTATCAACGAGAACTAGCAAAATTCCCTGTAATTTGGCTCTGCCTACCTCTGTAGCCTAATTTCTTGCCCCCTTCCTACTCGCCCTCCATGTGTAGCCTTTTTAAACGTCGTTCAGATCCTTGGACATGCCATTCTATCTCTCAATTCCAGAATCCTGCATATGATATTCTTCTGCCCCAATGCTCGGTCCCATGTGTCTGGATAACTCATGTACAGCGCTACAGTCTTGGCTTAAACATCACCTCTCTCCATGATACTTTTCTGGCCCTTGGGCTGTTAGTCTCCCCACTTTGTGGTCCTAGAGCACCTTCTTGCCCTTCGTGATATCCATCACATTTTGTTCCACTTACTTGCTTTACATTAGCCATCCCTATTTTGCTCTAAGAGTTTAAGTGTGAAGTCTCCTATTTACTGCTCGATTTCCAGGATAGCAAGATTCCTGGCACATAGAAGGCATTCAATAAATATTTAGAGAGTGTTTGGTTAAAGTGCTTAGCATGTATCTGTTGAATGAATAAACCATTTCAAAGAATAATAGTGGTCCTATAATTGAAAGGGACCCTAAAGTACCCTTAGTGCCATCTAAATTTTTCTTGCCAACTGGCCATCCAGTGCAGTCTCACCTCCTCTAATTATTTCTTCTCGATTCATCTCAGCCCAGAGTGATCACACACTTATTTTGTCCCCTGGCCTCCAGCACTCTCACGGCATATTCTTGATTTTTGTTTTCCAGCTGTTTCCCAGCCGTTGTTTCTTCTCTATAGACTAGTATTCCCCATAATGCCAAGCATAAGCCTGCAGTTATTTGATGCTTGATACATTCAATAGCAAATATTTGAACAGGGAGTTAAATGATCAGTCTTAGGTGCCTGGGTGGCTCAGTCAGTTAAGCATTTGCCTTCGGCTCAGGTCATGATCCCAGGGTCCTGGGATAGAGCCCCACGTCGGGCTCCCTGCTTAGCGGAGAACCTGCTTCCTCTTCTCCCTCTGGTACTCGTCCTGCTTATATGTGCGCGCGCTCTCTCTCTCTCCCCCTCTGACAAACAAAATCTTTAAAAGACACCATCAGAGTTGCACTTTAGGAATATTACTCTGGTATTGGGGAAGAATGGATTACATTGGCCAGGCTAAGACAGGACTCTAATAATGACCACAGCACAGAGATAGAATTTAAAAACAGCTTTGTGTTTCTTTCCCTCCGCCTCCCCCCACCACCGCACCCTCCACATCATAATACCCGTGTTCTCATCTGGAACACTGAGAATGTTTGTTCCACACTCAGCACTTCCCCTCCACCCAATTCCACCCCCAGAGTTAGCTCACTTGCTTAAGTTATTTGTGAACATGTCTCACTAATTCAAGCTCCTCTGAAGACAGGGATTACATTTTAGTTCATCTGTATCTTCTTTCTTTAGCCGTTACACTGCCTGGCCTGGTGTCTCTAGAGAGTTAAGTGCTCAGTCAGTATTAAGAAAAACACATTCTTTATGCAAAGTGCTGGATAAAGCACTAGGATGAGGCGGGTTGAACAAAGATGAGAGGTCTCTTTTTAATGATAAAAGGGCTCTCTTTAGGGAGAGAGAATCAGTACTTCCTTCCTAGATGCTTAGGGAAGATTCACAGAGAAGTTCGTGTTTGCACTGATCTGGCAGAATGAAGACCTCTAGAGGTTCAACAGAAGAGAAGGAAATGGAGTTGATGCACAGAATCCCTAGCATGTTTAGGGAATGACAAGTGATCCAGCTGGGCTGGAGAACACGTGGAGGGTAAGATCTAATGGAATTCCAGCTGCAGAAATGCCGGGGTGGGATTGGGGTATGTGTGGATTCGATGTTAGAGTTTGGACATTTTTCCTAGAGGTGACAGGGATTTGGGCAGGAGAATGGCAGCACCAAGGATTAAGCTCCCTCTGGTCTAGCCACTGAGGCCCAAGAACTGAAGTGGGGAGAGCCAGGAAGCAGGAAGATGTGGAGGGCCAGGGCCTGTGGAACTGGAAAACAGAAGCTGACCGTCGGGCACACTCTAGAGGCGGACCTGTCAGCGGTGCAGCTGAGAGTGAAGGAAGATGGGAGAGGGAGTAAGCAAGAAGCTGAAGATGGCTTGAGCGTTTTAATTTGTGGGACAGCAGATGATGGCGACCCCAAGGATGTGGGTGCACAAACACAGGGCTAATGTAGGCATTCATGACATGGTCTGTGCATCTCGTGAAGGTAGAGGCAAGAGCAAGAGGCCAAGTCCTTGCAGCCATGTGGAAAGTGCCTGGACTGCTCTGAAGAAGCCATTCAATAGTGGCCAAAGAGGTCAGTTCAGGCTGTGGTGGACCAACTACCCCTGGCAACAGGCAGGACCCTCCGCAAGGGAACGGACACAGAGTCTACCCAGAAAGAGGACTTCCCATCTCAGAGTTGTGGAGCTTGGTGGGAGAAAGTCTAGCTGGCGATGAGGAGTTTGAGTCCTGGAGATGCTTCTCACTGGCTGAGTGACCTTGGGTAAGTTATTTTCTATCTACCAGGTCTCAGCTTTCTGACTTGGCAAGTAAGGGAGTGGGGCCAGTTACTTCAAAGGCCCCTTTGGTACTCTCCTCTGATTTGTGAAGTGCCACGTTGAGAATTTCAGGATACTTGTGAAACGAGGCCAAAGCCCACCAACATCAGAGGCTAGCAATGTCCACTCTCTCCTGCAAAACCATGCCCCATATTTTGAGAATGTTCATATATCACTGCAAATGCATGTCTGCCCTGTGGTTAGTTCTATGTGGTTAGTTTGTAAGACATAAATTTAAATTGATCACTTTTTGATGACCTTTTTCTAACAATTTTTCACTCTTTTTTTCAGCAAAGTTTTTTTTTTTTTTTTTTTTTTTTTTTTAGGGGTGCCTTTTCATCGGAGTCTCAAAATTAAATTATGGGAAGAAAGCAGCAGTCCCTTACTGTGGTCAGCAAAGAGTCTGGCCAGCCTACTTCCGCTCCCTAATCTCCTGACCTTCCTCAGGGCGCGGCCACTCAGGAACAGCTCTGATTCTTTTTTCAAAAATAAAATGTGCTACTTATCAAAAGCTGCTCAAAAGGAGACAAAAAAAAAAAAAAAAAAACCCAAAAACCTAACACCCCAGGGTGTATCTGAACATGCTTATTATGTGCGAAGTTGTTAGTCATGAATGTAAAACTCTTCCTCCTCCTCCCTCTCAATTACTAAGCCCCAAAGAAAAAAGGAAACAGCGGTGGGGGAGGGCAGTGGCTATTCAGTCCAAAGCAGACCTTTTCAAAAGGTGCAGACTGTTCATAGGCATGCTATTTCTTGATTATTTTGTTTTAAGCACCAGCTGACCTTTTAGACTGAAAGTAAAGGTCCCAAAATATCCTGAGAAACTCTCTTGCCCCCCTCCAACCCCGCCCTGCCTAAGTCTCGGAGACTAGACTCATGACGTTCAGAAAGACTCTTCAAAAAGAGATGGGCCGTGTGACTTCTGCTGTGATTTGATGACAGAGTGTTTATCTGAACTAATCATGTGAGATTTTCCAGTGCTGGATTTTTGAGAAATGGGATTCTCTTAAGGAGGTTACAAACACTTCACTGAAAGCTTTCCAAGAACGGCTTCATGCCGCCTCTCAGCAGCCTCTTGCTGGGCTGTAGCACCGATGTGATAATCAGGGTCCGAGCTTCTGAAAAGTCTTCTTGTTCTGGCTGCCACCCTCCTTTCAGTCATCATAAGAATTCTCAAACTATGAATCCCCTATTGTCTGTGTGAGCCCAGGATCCCCCACACCATGCCGAGGAAGGAATGTGAACCTCCTAGGTCTGGTCCTAAGCCTCAACCCTGTCCAGCAGGTCACAAAGCCCCATTTATACTCGGCTCCAAAGTTTTATCATAATTCTTTATCTGCTCAGCCCCATATATCCTCTCGGGCAGTCAGGAGACGTTCGGTAATGAAGCCCATTTATCCTCATTTTCTCAATCGGCACACTTACGGTTCTAATATTTATGTTCACACTGTCCTAATTTTGAATGTCAAAGATACTATAGGAGACAAGTAGCATTGCCAAAGGATAACTGAAGTAAGAAGTGTTCACCAGAGACGGAGGTGCAATCTGCTTTGTCATACTACCAATCACTGCATCACCAATAGTTAATTTCAACAGCATGGTGGAAATGTAGGAACAAATACTGCCATTCATTCGACCCCTCCCATGTGGCGTGCAGCACCAGCACTGCATTCTCCCACTCTGCGAAGAGGACTATCCGCTTTTTACTGGTGAGGAAACTAAGGCTCAAAGAGGTTAATAAACTGGTTTCTGTGCATTTGGGGGCTGAGCTGAGACTCAGACCCAGACCTCTGACAAAGAAGCTCAAAGCATTTGTACCTCTCTCCTTTGCCTCTTCCCAGAAATACAGTTTGTGAGTAATTTTAAATTAGTATAATGTAGCTATTTTTCATCACAAATACATAAAGAATTTTGAACTTAGGGCTGTGAAAAGGTTTTGGCCAACCGAATATGGAGATCTGTTCTGGTATTAGCACCCTGCTAGGTCAGAGTAAGAATTTGTGGCATATGGTTCACCTATCAATAGGTGGCAGTATTCACCTAAATCTCTCCAAGAGGAATCCGCACAGGTCACTTCTCCTCACAACCATCCCCAAGGCCATCTACGTTCTTTGATGCACTGGATTTTATCATAAAGAATAGCATTTACAATAATTGAGCTGCTAACTGGATCTTCACCTTGCCTTTGGAGAGTGAGATCTGGACTGTAGTGGGTTGTGTGGTAGGGAGACGTGCCATCACAGAGACCTTGGGACCCCCCTCCATTCACGACATTTGTTTGGCCATTTCTTTGGGGGAAAGTCTTTTGTTTGCAACAGGAAGCCAAAGATGATTTGTGTCTTCACCTACTTTAAGGATGTTATGCAGAATTTTTGAGTAATTTAAAAATAAAATCATTAATGCCCTAGGATTTGGTAATTCAGATGTTTGTAATTCAGAGAAAGTTTGCTCAGATCAGGATGATAAAGCAACTGGCAGACCTCATGGTTTCCGTGTGGTTTCAAAATCTATGTATATGTACACGCACCCGGCAAATGAATGAATCTTCACCAGGATGCATGAAAACTGGGTCCATAAAGTAGTTAAGTGCTCAGTACACAAGTCAAAGTGGTCAAGTTGATGAGGTCAGACGACTGAAGCTTAAATGACCACTGGATTTCAGGCAGACTCTTCTCTTCCCCCTATTCCTATGTATCCTCTTCTCTTTTTTTCTGTAAAGAAAATCTTGGTATCAAAAATACCTTTAGTTAAAGTATTAGTACAGAATCTGTCTCTATTTTCCAGCTGCTTATAATAAGAGTCAGCCGGGTAGGATTTCGTTTTACAAAGTCAGGAAAAGAGGTGTGGTGGCTGATAAAAGTTAGATAAGCTGAGAGAGTCTTAGGCCTATTTTTATGTTGACTTCCCCATATTCATTTGGGATACCTGGGATTGATTGTCAGAAACAACCAAGAAGCAAAGAGATATTAGATGAGGAGTCCTGACTCTCAGAAATTAAGAAGGTGACTAAAGAAGATTCTCAGGAGACAAGGTTCAAAAGAATTCAGACTGGCTGGTGAATGAAGCCACCTTCAGATGCCTCAGAGACGGCATCTTAACTCTCTCTTTTAGGTTTCCAGATGGAATGAGTGTCTTTCTCTCCTCCCACTGCAGCATTTGTAACTAAGGTTAGCGCGCTCTGTACAGTCTACCTTCGCTAGAATTACTTGAGGCCCCATTTCCCTTACTGGACTGAGATCTCCAGGACAGCGGGACTCAGGCCTCCCTAACTTTCGATTTTGCCTCTCAGTTCAGGGACCTGGGCCTTGTGTATGGTAGATGATGTGCAACACATATAGGTTTAGTTGAACTGAATTAGAGAACTCAGATAAACACATTTTACACTTCCCTTCCTAGATTTGAAGAAAAATTGCAGCTCGGGTGTTAGAAACCATGCCTGGGTCATATTTCTTGTTTGTCATCTGGCTCTTTCATTTTAAGATTGCATTGGTAAGTGACTACAGGCATATCATGCCAAAGCCCACCCCATGCCCCAGAACCATTAGTTAACTGATTTTATATCCTTGGCAAAGCCACCTTATTTTGTAGGATGCCCTGACCACATGAAGGTTAAATGCAGAGGTAGGCAAAAAAGCTGTTACAAGGGACGTTAAGTGACCTGCATCTAGTAGATCATTCCAATCACTAATGTTTCCTGCTTTTGTGGTTTAGAGACCCAATCTGCACTGAAAAGCCCAACACTACAATGCTGTTTCCTAATGGTAGCTATCATTGTTTCCCATATTAGGGCATAGCTAAGCACAAGGGGACATTCATCTTCAAAAGCTTACAAAATTACATTCAACCCATTAGGCATATCAGGAGCTACTGCCATGCTCGGGAAGTGAATTACCCAGCTGAATATCACAGGCATAATGAAGCTGTCAGCAGCAACAGTGCAGTCGTAGATTGTCTGATTATGTGTTGACTATGCTGGCCATTCAGGGAAACACCAGGAAGGAAACAGTTTTCATAGTGTCCACCACATTCTCAGCCCTGTCCCCAGCCTGGGTAATAAACCTGATATCCCTAGAAGCACATGGAAAACAACAGCAGCAGCAAACCACAAAGAGCATCTTCTTATTCCTGGCATGGCTGGAGTCTCTCCCTTCCCGTGGCTCCAATCTGTCATCGTCTTTAAAAAAATGACCACGACAAGGAGTGTAAGTTTAGATTCTGGCCCTCCAAACAAACATCTCACAATGGGCTTCCTCAGCCTTTGTTAACCTCAAAATAAATAGCAGTCCAGCAAGAAAGCTTTGGCTTCGTGGGTGGGATTTATACCTCTTCTTTGAGTCAAAGATGGAGGCAGGCTGAGTTGTTCCTTTCTGCACAAAGGTCTGCCTGAGCAGGTTGACAGGTAGTATCTCTTGACATCAACTGGAATCTTCTCAAAGAGTTTCCTGACTTGAAAAAAGCAAAAACAGGGGTGCCTGGGTGGCTCAGTGGGTTAAAGCCTCTGCCTTCGGCTCAGGTCATGATCTCAGGGTCCTGGGATGGAGCCCAGAGTCAGGCTCTCTGCTCGGCGGGGAGCCTGCTTCCCCATCCCCCACCCTCTACCTGCCTCTCTGCCTATTTGTGATCTCTGTCAAATAAATAAAATCTTTTAAAAAATTTTTTTAAAAAATAAAAAATAAATAAAACAAAAACAAAAACCCCAAACCCAAAAAACCCACAGAAAAACAAAAAACAAAAGCCAAACAACTTGAGGCTTTCTCTTCTCACCTCTCTAGAGCTGAGCAACTCCCAGCTCTAACATGCTCTGATACCAAGAGGCTGCTAGAGAGATTAGCATATAAAAAGAGTCCCTGCCACAAAGACAAAATGCTTTATTTCTATCCAGTGACTCTTGGTTTGTATTGGAAATAGGTTCTGATACTTCAGAACCAATGGACATGAACTTTCTTTCCCTGGGGTGCAATGAAATCTGCTTTTAGCATGCATTATTTACCAGGAGTGCTTGCTTTAAAAATGAAAAAGAATATAGATGTATCTCATTCATTAATAGAGCTCTATATCTATTCAGACTTTCTTTGGATAAAACCAGCAAGGTATTTCTATTGGAGGGGCTGAGGTTCTTTACGTCCTCACCAACCATACTGCATGAGAGCGTTGGATCCTCTGATTATTGGAGGTGGCCCCATGCAGTGGGTAGTAACTTGCATGAGTAATCTGGGTAGTTTTGGTGGTGAGGCAAGCCATAAAGCAAATTCTTCTCTTTCCACCCTCATTTGTTTTTGTCTCCTGAGTACCAACCACAATGAGTTTCTGTAAATTCATCTGGGAATACTATTTTCCGCTTGGAGATTAAGTCCAGGTTTAAGTTGGATTCTAGATCCTAAGACCAAATTTCAGAGAGCATCCCCTGACCCTTGGTTAACTGATAAATAAATCTCAGGAGGTCTTCCCTCTTTCCAGGTTTTCCTTCTCCATTTACTTTGCAGCCCGAGAATCCTTTAGATGATCCTGTGTGGCTGGCTTAGGATCCAGTCTCCTGCCAATGGCTCACCTGCCCAGCCCCGGAAGAAACACCTCACCCACGTGACAAACAGTTTATGTCTGTGAATTCATGACACCAAATCTTAGTAGAGAGGAGAAGATTCTTTGTAACTAATCACAGTGAGAATTCAAAATGCTGAAATGTTCATTGTATTTGCACCTTCAAACCTGGGGATGAAGACCTACAGACGTGTGATAGGACCCGGCGGTTATAAAGGGGGTCTACACCATCATTTAAAACCTGGACTGCAAATGCCACTTTACCCACTGGAATTACTCTCTGCTGAAAGGGAAAACTTCCCCTTTCTCCTGAAAATGCCGGATCAAGTTTGCTGTACAAATGTCAGAAGCAAAAAGGCATTTAATGAACTGGAGAAGAAAGAAAAACCGAGGAAGAAATAAAAGGAAAGTTAAAGAGGTTGTAATAGTATTTTTAAAGAGGCTTTCAAGATTCATCTTGTTAACTTTTAGCCTCATCTCTCTTCCTGCCTCCCCTCACAGACGTTGGCACAGTCCCTTTATTTCTGGCCTAGTTCTTCTGTCTCCAGACTGCTGCCCCAACTTTCCTTTCTTCACTCTTGTCCCAGAGTCTGAACCCCCATGACAGCAGACCCATACGGGGTTGAATGGGGTACTCTGGCCACTTTGTAAGATTGCTCCACAGAGCTTTTTCAAGGACCGCATATGCCAAGTACTCAAAGTAATTCTTCTATGGCATTGTCAGATCGACCGGATGCACCTCTCAGGAGAGCAAGGCACTGAATGGAATTAGAGGCTCAATGGCTTATTCACTTCATTCATTATTTGGGGGAAACTCCAAGACTCTGCTCAGAGAGGATTAAAAGGACTGCAATGGGCGCCTTCCATCAGGGCTGCCAATCTCGCTGGGTCACCTTCCTTTTGGTTTGAAAGGAGGTCAAAAAGTCTCACTTACTTCTTCATTCCTCCACATTTAAATTCAGTGTATCAAATACAACCACAGTTAGTTATTCCTAAGTGATTTACCTGAAACATCAAGGAAAAGTAGGGATTTTCATGTCATGTCAAAATGCATTTCCTTCTCAAATTAAAACACACACACACACACACACACACACACACACACACCATTACATATTCACCGGCTTTTCCGGATATATAAGTGAGAAAATCAAACACTTGAGAACATTTACACTTTATCAGCCAAATACGAATTTTGTGCAATGTGGCATATGGACAGTAGAAACTGTGGCTATTTAAACCGATTAAATCAAAACCACATAGGCTATAAAGAATTATGTGTAGACTAGTGAAATACACTTGTCCCGAACAAGAAGAGTTTATTTTGAGCCTGGCAGCACTGAGTAGTTGAGACAGGGCAGATTCCTGCCCAAGGTGGCATCAGGGGTCACGCAAAGATCCCACACTTACAATGAAATGATTTTGAGTGCTGCTTGAAAAAGAATCATTGCCACTTTCAGTTACCTTAAAATCATTCCCCTCTTCCTTTCTCCACACCTATACCTTTTTCTGCCACACTTCTCTGTCCCACTTCCTTTTCCTCACTCTGTCTCAGAGCTTGAATCCCTTTTTAGGATCCTTTTTAGCAACTCCCTTTTCTCTGGGATCCACAGTAGGAAAAAGTCTAGGATATAGGCAATGAAATGCCTTGGGGACAGGATATGTGGCTAGAAGTCTTGGGTTTGCTACTTGTTAGCAGGGAATCTTTGGCAGGTCATTTGACCTCTGAGTCTCAATTTTCTCATCTATACAATGGAATGAATAGTAGTCACCCTGCCAAAGGCCTGGATAGATACATTAAACAGAATATTTTAAAATGGCCCCATAAGTACATGAAAAGGTGCTCAACTTGATTACCAGAGAATTGCAAAATAAAACCACAATGAGAGACCAATGTACGCCGTGTAGAATGGCCACCATCAAATGTTGGTGAGAATGTGGAACAACTAGAATGCAAAGGAGTGTGAAATGGTATAATAACTTCAGGGGATTGTTTGGTACTTTTTTATAAAATTAAATATGATGTACCTTGTGATTTGGCAATTCTTCCTTGGGTTTTACCCAAAGGTAAGGAAAAGAAATACCCACAAAAAGACTTGTAAGACTGTTTATAGCGGCTTTGGTCAAAACAGCCAATCTGGAAGAAGTTCAAATGTCAGCAATAGGATAACAGATCAGTATTATAGGATGATAAAAAGGAATGAATGAACTACGAAGCCACATAACAATGCGACTGAATGAGTCTCAAAAACAACTGCTACCAATCCCCCCCACCACATTACATTGAGCAAAAGAAGCCAGACACAACAGAATACTTACGACATGATTGCATTTCTATGAAGAAATTTGGCAAACTGATCACATCAGGGATAGAAAGCATAACAGTGGTTGACTAGGCCTGGACAGTGGTCGAAGAAAACCATCAGGCATGTTGGAAATGTTCTATATTTGATTGAGGTGTTAGTTTGTTGGATGTATTCAATTACTGAAACATATCAAGCCAAACACTTAAAAAATCTATTCATTTTATTCCATGTCAATTTAAAGAGAAAAAAAAAGGTCTGCTCTAGCTCCTTTACACAGATGTTGGAAGACTGAATGAGAAACAAAGGCAAATGGAAAATGCCATGTACATCTTCGTTGTTGCCATCTGAGTGATAAAAGCAAACACAGACTAGGTTATGGGCAGGCACATGGAGATGAGCATCCAGAGGCCCTGTGCAGATCCCCGGATGTGAAGCCAGGCTGCAGCCCAAGGACGAAGAGCCATCCTTTTCCAACCTCAAGGCCAGGGCTGCTCCTAGTCTCCACGGTGCCTTTGTGAGAATAAGAAGAGCAAATCTCTTCCCTTCCCCTCACTATGGCACACAGCCTAGGCGGCAGAGACTAGAGGAATATTAGCAACGTTTTAGTCTTTGGGCCAGGTTTGTTTGGGCCAGGAGCAACTTGCAAAACTCTGCATGAGGGCTCTCTCCAATCTGTATACATTGTTCCACCTGCCTGAAACATGTGTCCTTGTTTTCACAGGACTGGCTTTCTTTTATCCTTCAGATCGTGGTATAAATGCCATTTCCTCATGGAGGTAATATTCTGCCCTCATCCCCATGAATCTCTATCTCAACACATATGTCCGAAAAGGACTAATAATCTGCAATTAGCATTTCTTTACGGGGTCTTCACCTGTCTCCTCCATCTAGGACTATCAGTTCCACAGAGCAGGGAGTCTGCCTCTTGTTCAATATAATACCCCAAGGTATAGTACAGTACATAGCACAAAGTGGGTTTCTGCAAATGTTTGTTGAGTGACAGAATCAGCTAGAAGCCTGGGGAGGTATGAAGTTGGAAGTCAGTGACTTTCCCAGTGAGTGATCAGGTAGCAAATACTACACAACTGGACACCAGCAGGGGAACAAAAGTCTGGGGAGGACCATGGGAGGCCAGAGACCTGGCAGCTAGGGCAGCTGGGATTAGGAGCAAGATAACAAGAATGGCTAACAATATCAGGGTGAAAAAAAAATACCATACTTTAGTGTCAGAATCTTATCTAATATAATAAATAATAACATTTTAGTAATGTGATCTTGATTGGCCATAAAACTTTTCTAGCTTGCTTCTCTGGAAATTCATTTTATTGGTTATCAGCATTTATAATTTTAGTAACTTCATTTTCAGCTGATATAATTGAAAGCAAATCAATTATTTAGTTACTCTTGGCAAATGCGAGATCATAGATACTTTTTGATAATTTTTAATTTTGAGAGGATCTTTCTTTTGATGAAATTATTACTGGACCTATTAAGAGTATTTTATAAGTAATAACAGTAATTATATTTTCAATAACTTTAAAATATCCTTTTTAGTACAGCTATGGTTGATGATTCTTGCAGAACAATTTTTTGAAGATCAAACTCTTTATACAAGCTCATTTTGCATAACTCTAAATTCAATTTTGAATGGAAATGTATAGAGGGGCATTTTAATATTTCCTCTGACACTTCCTGTAACTTGTGTAGGCCATATAAGGAACTAAAAGTGGGGCTATCATTACAGATATTAAAAGGATAGCAAGGAAATACAATGAATAATTCTACAAACATAAATCAGACACCTTAAATGAAATAGACCCCTTTTCAAAAAAACAAAAACAAAAACAGAACACACACACAGAGACTACCACAGCCACACAATCCATATGAAACAGATCCCTTAAGTAGTCTTTTAACTGTTAAGGAAATTAAATTCCTAATTTTAAAATATCCAAAAAAGAACACTGGGAGATGGAGAGAAGTGAGTTGGGGGAAATGGAGGGGGAGACAAACCGTGAGAGACTGTGGGTTCTGAGAAACAAAATGAGGGTTTTGGAAGGGAGGGGGATGGAGGTTGGGTGAGGCTGGCGGTGGGTATTATGCAGGGCATGTATTACATGGAGCACTGGGTGTGATGCATAAACAATGAAAGCTGGAACATTGAAAAGAAATAAAATAAAATGGAAAAAAAAAAAAAAAAAAAGACATCTCCAGGCCCAGATGGTTTCACTGGAGAATTCTATCAAATGTTGAAAGAAGAATTAATATCAATTTTACACAATCGCTTGTAGAACACAGAATAAGGAAGAATACATCCCAATTCACCTTATGAAGCTAATATTACCCTGATAACAACACAACTAGACAAAGACAGCACCAAAAAATAAAACCACATAGCACAATTTCTCATAAATACTGGTGTAAAAATCATTAATGAAATATTAGCTATAGAATCCAATAATATATCCAACATTTATTTGAGGCATGCAAGGCTAGTTTAATATTTTAAAATCAATAAATATAATTCATATTAACAGACTGACAGAAAAAACTTCACCTGATCCTATCAATTTATACAGAAAGTATCAGACAAAATTCGACACTCATTCAGGGTAATGATTCTCAGAGATATAGTAATAGAGGAGGCCCTCAGCTTGATAAAGAACATCTACCAAGAAATCCATATCTAACATTACAGTAAATGTTGAAAGACTGAATGCTTTCCCCTTAAGACCAGGGTAAGTCATGGATGTCAACCCTCACCACTCTTATTATTCATCACGGCGCTGGGAGTTCTTACAGTATGGTAGAGCAAGGAAGGGAAGTAAAATCAAACAGATACAAAAGGGAGAATTGAAACTGTCCCTATTTGCAGACAAAATGCTTTTCTACACAGAAAATATTAAGAAATCTACAAAAGACTCCTAGTACTAGTAAGTAAATTCAATAAGGACACAGGATACAAAATGAGCATACAAAACCTAATATTTCTTTATACCAACAATGAATATATAGACACTGAGCTGAAAATGCAATACTATTTACAGTTTGCTTAGACTTAAACCTAAGTCTAAAAAACCTGTGTAAGAGTTATATGCTGACCATAAAACATTGATTTTAAAAAGTCAAAGATCAAAAAAAAAAAAAGTCAAAGATCTTAAGAAATGGAAAGACACACTGTGTCCATGGATTAGAAGATGCACCATAGTAAAGATGTCAGTTCTCTCCAGGCTGACAGCTAGTTTTTAATACAATTCTTACTACCAAAATCCCAGCAAGGTATTTTATAGATGTCGAATAGATTTTTCTAAAATATAGGTGAGAGGCAAAGGAAGTAGGTTACCTCCAACAATTCTGAAAAAGAAAACTAAACTGGGAGGAACAAGTGCACTCAATTTCAAGCCTCATCATACAGCTGCAGTGATCAAGGCTTTATGGTATTGGCAGAGGGACAGGCATACAGACCAATGGGACAGAAGAGGTAATTTAGAAGTTAACCCAGACAAATATGCCCAACTGGGTTCCTTTAGCAAAGGTGCAAAAGTAACCCAACAGAGGAAAGATAGCCTTTCAACAAGTTGTGCTGAAGCAATTAAATATCCATAGGCAGAAAGAAAGAAAGAAAGAAAGAAAGAATGAACCTAAGCCTCACACTTGATATAAACATAAATTCAAAATGGATCATGAACTTCAATGTAAAATAAAAAACTACAACACTTCTAGAAAACACACAGGAGAAAGTCTTCAGGATCTAGGACTAGGCAGAGTTCTTAGACTTGATGCCAAAAATACATTCCATAGAATTAAAAATTAATAAACGATTTCATTTAAATGAACTTTTGCTTTGTGAAAGGATAAAAACACAAGCTGCAGAATGGGGAGAGATACTTGCAAACTGCATGTCTGACAAAGAACTGGTATCTAGAATATATAAAGAATTCTGAAATGGGCAAGAGATCGAGACATTTTACCAAAGTGGATGTACAAGTGGCAAATACACCATAAGCACATGAAATTATATTCACCATCACTAGCCATTAGGGGCATGTAGATTAAAACAACAATAAGATGTCACTACAAACCTATCAGAATTGCTAAAATAAGAAAACAGTGACAACACAATGCTGGTGAGGATGCAGAGAAAGTAGATCACTCATGTTGCCAGTAGGAATGTAAAATGATGGCCATTCTGGAAAACGGGCAATTTTTTAAAAAAATTGAAAATGACACCAGCCTATGTCCCAGCAATTGCACTACAAGGCATTTATCTCAGAGAAATGAAGACAAGTTTTGGCGGTACATGAACGTTTATAGCAGCTTCATTCATAATGCCTCAAACTGGGAACAAACTAGGTATCCTTCAATGGATGAATGGTTAAACAAACATCCATAATATGGAATACTACTCAGCAATAACAAGGAATAGACTTCAGTTACAACAACCTGGATAAATTTCCAGAGAATTTTTTGCCGAGTGAAATAGTCAATCTTAAATGCTTCCATACTTATGATTCCATTTAACTGCAAAAGTATCAAAATGGAGAAGAGATTAGTGGTTGTCAGGGGTTAAGGAGGGAGTGGGTATGGTTGTCAAAGGACAACAGGGAGGATCTTTGTGATGACAGAAACATTGTTTCTGGACTGTATCAGTATCAATAACCTGGTATTGATATTGTTGTCATAAGATCCAAGAGGTTATGGAGAGGGGGGCTGGGTAAAGGGCACATCGGTTTGTCTTGTGTTCTTTCTTTCTTTCTTTCTTTCTTTCTTTCTTTTTTTTAAAGAGATTTTATTTATTTATTTGACAGCCAGAAATCACAAGTAGGCAGAGAGGGGGGCGGGAAGCAGGCTCCCTGTTGAGCAGAGAGCCCGATGCGGGGCTTGATCCCAGGACCTTAGGATCATGACCTGACCCAAAAGCAGAGGCTTTAACCAACTGAGCCACCCAGGTGCCCCTGCTTTGTGATATTTCTTACAACAGCATTTGAACCTACAGTTATCTCAAAATTGTAAGTTTAATAAAAAAGCTGATCAACTATGAAAATAGCATGCTTCATTCAGTAGCCTGATACTTAACCTCCTGTCAGAGTGCCTCCATTTGTGGTTCTGTAGCACGAGAGCAGACATGAGCATGGAAGTGTGGTTCTGGGAACCCCACAGCTATGTATACCCTGCACGGTGGCACTCTGGCACAGAGCAGCAGAGATATTTTGTACAAACCAGTTCTCCAGTGGCCAGAGGGCATGCTACCCAATTTACTGCTTACCCAGGATCTGGTGCAGGGCTTTGCACAAAATTAAAAATCAGTCAGCAGCTCCTGAATGTAATATTATAGAAAAGGATATTTTCAGAAATCCACTATTTTGTCTCAGAGTTGGACTGTGTTGGTTGTTCCTCAAATCTAATGTAATTGTTGGCTCTCATATCCCCTAGCAATGAAATACAAGAAGAAGATAAAGTTACTTGTCTGAAAATTTGGTATCCAACTTACTCAGAAATCAAAGGAACTAGAAAGCCAAAGGAAGTGGCCTTGTATAGGAGACAGGGCACGGCTGTGAATTTTTTAACCCAATAAATCCATTCTTGAGACATTACCCTATGGCCCTTCATATGCAAATGCGCAATCACATATAACCAGTGCACATTCCATTGTAGTAGTGCTTCTGGTCGTCAGAAGTTGGAATAAAATATTCAAGAGGTTTAAATATACCATAGCAATCCTTATAATGGAATATCGTGCAACTCTTAAAAAGGATCTGGTAGATATGCATTATTGAAATAGAAAGACATTTAAGAAGAAATTTTATTTTATTTTATTTTTAAAGATTTTATTTATTTATTTGACAAAGAGAGATCACAAGTAGGCAGAGATGCAGGCAGAGAGAGAGAGGAGGAGGAAGCAGGGTCCCTGCTGAGCAGAGAGGCTGATGTGGGGCTCGATCCCAGGACCCTGAGATCATGACCTGAGCTGAAGGCAGAGGCTTTAACCCACTGAGCCACCCAGGTGCCCCAAGAAGAAATTTTAAAAGCAAGCTCCAAAACAGACCTAGGCTACGGGAGGCTGTTAGATTTTTGACTTGCACACTTACCTACAACTTCTCAATGGTCATATAAAAAACTTCCCGGTCATGAAGCCCCATCGACTCAATGAATTTCCAAGACTGGCCTCTTTGTATCATTTCCTATTCTCATCCAACATCCAAAATAAAGGCAACATGCAGTTTCAGTACCTTGGTTTGGTGTTGGTGTTCTATAGACATGCCCTCCTTTTACCCTTCATTCAGCCACTCAGGGCTGGAATTTCACCATTCCACCTCTATCATAAGCTAGTTTAGTATAGAGAAAGGTCCTTCAAAGCTCTGAATCTTTATCATTTAATCCTCAGCTATTTTGCATCTATCCCCTTTTAAAAATGGCAGAGTCATCAGGGCATTCCTGGATGCGACTCCTTATCTGTAACTGTTTCTTTTTTAGACACAAGAAATTGTATGTATGTATGTATGTATGTATGTATGTATGTATTTGTCAGACAGAGCGAGAGAGAGCACAAGCAGTAGGTAGAGGGTGAGGGAGAAGCAGACTCCCCTCTGTGCAGGGAGCCCAATAAGGAACTCAATCTCGGGACCCTAGGATCTTTACCTGAGCCGAAGGCAGGTGCTTAACTGACTGAGCCACCCAGGGCTCCCTCCTTAACTGTAACTTTGTTTTGAGAGATAAGAAGAGTCCACAAGAGAAAGCCTTGGCTTGGACTGTTACATTACTGAATTCTAATGCCATATAGTGAAAATGGGATGGGATAAGCCAGCATTTTAGGGCATTTCGAATTAAACAGAGCCATATGGTTGATCTGTCCTACACTATTACATGCCATGCCTGGTGAGACTCTGTGATCCTTAGTGTCCAGAAAGAGGCAATCCAATCCAGCTACCAGAGAGGAGCCTGACCAGAGTTCAACTCCAGCTGATGGTAGAAGAGGTGACAGGGCTCCGAACCTAGATCTGAGGCTGGTCAAACGACCCTAGTTAGTCCCTCTTATGGCTGAGGTGCAGCACCGATGCATGGCACATTACTGCCTGAGCAGTGGCTATCTGGGGATTATGGGAACCCTTTCCATGACAGCAAACTCAGTAACTCTGGAGCAATGCCATCCGAACAAAGCTGTGTGAGAACACTTCCTACGGCTGTTAACACATGCCAACTCCTGTTTTCTCTCTCTAGGGATGATGTGGAAAACTAGATTAGAAAACAATTACTATGTTGTGAAATTAGTGGTTTCAATTCTTTCAGACTACTTGTGTGCATGAACTTCTGGTGCTGAACACTGGGCTTTGACTTAAGTGGAGGGACCCAAATTCTCAGCAGCAGACCTCCCTCTTCAGGAGTACATCTAGGAGAGAGACTCTCGGCCTAATGGGCAAACTATCAAATATCTGAGAACTCTATCACAACACATTGCCAATCATTACCATCTGCCTCTGAAAGTGATCTTTCTCTCGCCTTCAGAGCCTGAAGGAGCAGCAAGATGCCATTTTTGCAAATGCATAGCTCCTTGAGCTTGTGTGTCCGACCCATCAATACTGACCTTGAGACTTTCAGTTTGATTCATTTTCTTTTAAAAAACGCAATTTCCTGTGTCTAAGGATGGGGGAAAGGTTAAAAAATATCATTATAAAGGCTCCAAAGATTTTTGGGACATCAAATTGCTCTGACAAACCATTTTTATGAGTTAAGTGTAAAGGAAACAGAAACATACGGATTAAATTTCCCTTAAAATACACATGGGCTTAAAAATTAAGGGGGAAAGAAGGGCTTGGCAATGTGGATTTCAGGCCTTGCCAAACCCCAACTCCTGAGAAATAACTTGAGATGCTTGACAAACCCAAAAAGCAGCTGGGTTTGCCCTATGCCCTCATTGAGCGACATCTAGAGTCCCATGTGATTGGAAGCTCTGTAGCTGAAATATGCTAATTTACAAGCTCATGCTCTGATTCTTCAAATTACCCAAAACAGTCCCTGTTTATAAAATTTCTCCCTAAAGGCCTAGTCCTCCTCGGGTTCTCCTCGCATCCAGGCAAAATCACAGATAAGCGTTATAATTCCCATTTCATGGATGAAAACACAGAGCTCGATGGGGTTTAAACGAGATGGTTGGTGGCAGCTTTTTAAGACAGAAAATTTACCCATCTACACCCTGCACCTGCCTTGAGAAGAAAAGAGAATCATTGGTTCATTAAGTTCTATAATGGATGCATAGACAGATGCCAAGTATAAACTCCCCGTCGAGCACTGAGAATTCAGAGGGGTATGTATGAATTTGTATAGTTCACGCACTCATACATTCAATAAACATATGCTTACAGAACACAAATGTACTTCTGGGATCACAACAGAGAACAGAAATAAAAGCAGCTAACATTTATTGGGTCTTACTATGTGTTTGATACTGTGATAGCTGCTTACCAAGTAGTATCTCCATTAGTGCTCATTTGAACTTCTAGAGGTTGGTACTATGACTATCTCCACTTTACAGAGGAGGAGGGAGGCACAGTGGGAGGCATAGTAACTTACCCAAGATTGGCTAGAATGGGCAGATCTAGGATTTAAAGCCAAGACTGGTGTTAAAGACACTTGGATTCTGCCTTCAAGAACCCTAGAGTCTGCTCGGCAAGCTAAGACATATTCAATGTAAGTATAATAAAGGGTGACAAATGTCCCAGAGACGTTCAGGGCAAGGATTACTTTCTACTGAGACTAGGAAGGCTTTGTGTAGAAGACAGCTTTTGCATAAGGTTTGAAAGGATGGGTAAGATAGGAATACCAGGGGAGATGTCAGAGTCATTTCTGCCTGGAGCACTTCCGAAAGACAGGGATGAGGAAAGAAAGCCTTGGGCACAATGGAGGTACTGCAGAGATGCACAAAAATCATGCCCAATGTACCTCTGACGCCAGTAAGGGCAATCATGAACCATCAACCCAAACAAAAGGAAACAAAGCCTCCAAAAGAAATTGCTCAGGCCATTTCACCTGCCATTGCCTAGACATGGAGTCTAAGATGGAAGGGAGGAGCCTGTCATTCCAGTTGGTTCTGACTCTGCCAACGTCTTGTGATGTGAGCATCTCACAGTGTGGAGGGATTGGAGAGAGGAAAGGTGCATATTTTTGCATAACAAAGACCCTAACCATCTTAGCTAGTAGTCAAGTAATTAGCTAGCTCCAGGGCTGGAGCAGTAACACTCTTTATTAGTGTTGCTGAGAGGCAGCAATTTTAACCCTATGTGACTTACTTTATTTGCGGACTTTAGAACTTAAAACCCCTATACAGATGCAAATCTACTCTATCTGCTTACTTTGTAAATTGTAAAGGAACCGGAACCCTTGAAATTAACAGGGTCAAGATGTTAAAAGAATCAATCCCAACAAAATGTAAATTGTTCACATAAATATATGTAGAACCTAAAATTGTTACTCATACATGAAACACATTAACCTCTAAATAGATACCTGCTTAAAAACCCTAACTATCTGCTCACTTATGACACACCAAGCATAGACACTTTTGACAATTTGCAAAATGTTATTATTAATAGCAGGGGCTTCAAGACTTAAGGATGAAAAAGTCAGTAAGCAAGCAGCAGGGCTGAAAAGATTTATAGGGAGGTTGATTCGTCAGAATAAGTGATGAACAGTGAAGGTGCTTGAAGAGTTACGTCTTCAAGAAAATGTGAATATGGTGTGTGTGAGTTGACATGATACACGGATGACAAACACCTGATAAATTCACTCCTACTTTTTTCTCTAAATGCAAAAGCAAGGTATGCTCATTGTAGAAAAACCAAAATATATAAAAAACACAACAGGTAAATAGCGGAAAACAACAAGTATCAATAATCCAATCACAGAGAAAACCCATTTTGTCTCTTTCTATATTTTCTTCCATATGTGTATACTTTACATATTTATGTAAATTCAAGCTCTGTATCTGTGGTTCTCAAACTTTAACTTATATCAGAGTTGCCAGGCTATTAAAACCTGTATTGCTGTGGGTTCACTTCTACAGTCTCTGATTCAGGAGGTCTGGCTGGGACCCAGGAATATGCATTTCTGCCAAGTTTATAGGTGCTGCTGCAGCTGCTTGTCCGGGGACCACACTCTGGGATCCACGGCTCTGTGAGGTTTGGATCACTTCATATTCCATCAGGAGTATTACAGTTATTGGAAAATCTCTTTTCTCAGGGCTGCATCATATTTTATTACATGATTTGTTAACCATGCCCTGCTATTGGACAGTTCCTCCCATACCCATTGATTGGAGGCTGTCATATTTTTTATTACATGGTTGTATAGTCTTTATTAACGTATAATGTATTATTTGCCCCAGGGGTAGAGGTCTGTGAATTGTCAGATTTACACATTCCACAGCACTCACCATAGCACATACCCTCCCCAATGTCCATAACCCAACCATCCTATCCCTAGCCTCCCATCCCCCAGCAACCCTGTTAATTTCATGAGATTAAGAGACTCCTATGGTTTGTCTTCCTCCCGATGCCATCTTATTTCATTTTTTCCTTCCTTACTCCCACAACCTCCAGCCCTGCCTCTCAAAGTCCTCATATCAGAGAGATCATATAACTGTCTTTCTTTGATTGACTTATTTCACTCAGCATAATACCCTCTAGTTCCATCCATGTCCTTGCAAATGGCAAGATTTCATTTCTTTAGATGGCTGCATAGTATTCCATTGTATACATATACACACCTTCTTTATCCATTCATCTGTTGATGGACATGTAGGTTCTTCCCATAGTTTGGATATTGTGGACATTGCTGCTATGAACATTTGGGTACACGTGCCCCTTTGGATCACCACATTTGTATCATTAGAGTAAACACCCAGTAGTGTGATTGCTCGGTCTAAGGGTAGCTCTATTTTCAGCTTTTTGAGGAACCTCCATGGAGGCTGTCATATTTTTAAGAAAACAATGCTAAGGTATAAGATGCACCTCTAGCCTTGAGACTTAGAAGCAACCACATCTAAGGCTATGAGATAAGAGGAAATATTTACACTCTTATGGCTCCTTTGGATATTAAAAGATCATACTGTCCACACCACTGAAAGGAATGGTCCTGAGGAAATCATTTTAGATGTGCAGCACAGACCTCAATAAGACTTGGGAAGCTAATGTCTCTCGCAAGGCATCCATCACTGATTTCTGAAGTGGCCCAAATTCTTTCAAAATACGCAGAAGGAGAGGAGAACTAAGACCTAGACAGGGATCTGCAAGACGGATGTCTGATAAGCAACCAGCTAAGAATCTAGTTCCAGAAGCTGCTTTATAAGCTCACGGTTCCAAAGAAACCTCTGATGGACGCTCTCAGGAAGCAGGCTCTTAGCATGAACAGCATCATGATGTGGAATGCTCTGGCCCTCCTGCCTTTTTCTCATCCTCAGCACTGAGCCACAGAAACAGTTAAACCACCAGCAGCTCCCGAACAGTGGTTTCCGCCCTTAGCGACTGCCAGCCCCTGCAGGCTCACCACACACAGCCTCAGAGGTCTGGCTCCGGAGCTCCTCTCTGCCCAGACGCCATAACAATGAGAAAGGAAAACTGCAGCCACCACAGAGTTTCAGAGGCCAATGATCCACTGCAGTCTCCACCCTGCCAACAAATTCCCCTCACCCCATGCCTGCGCCTTGCTTCTCATCCCGGAATGTTCCCCAAACGTGCACAGCAGTCAAGGTTCTTGTGCTCATTCATCATCTTGGACTGTCCCTGAAGAAGAATTTTGAAGAGATGCAGGGAAGCTACACTTTATACTGAGGACCCTCTGGGTATTTTGGTCCTATTTGCTGTGGGTGAACCCAGTAAAACCATAGTAACAATGAGACCGAATGTTGTGTAGACAGTGATATTGGCCAAGCATGCTACAGATACTGTATTATCTGATCTAATACTCACATAGGCCCTAGGAGTTCAGCACTATTACTCTTCCCATTTTACCAAGAAAAAGAAAGAAATGGAGGATCAGAGAGGTTAAACCACTTGCCCGATGTCACGCAGTGGACAGGGATGGACTTGGACTTCAGCCCAAATCTATTGGACTCCAAAGTCCATGTTCTTTATTGCCACTCTAATCAGCTTCTTTTAGGAAGACAGCTCATATTTGTGTAAACTTCTCTTCATCAGATTCATAGATATGCCAAGGAAGACCAAGCATTTCACTTTTTTAGAGAATCTTCAGTGGTAAGGTAGGTTCATAATAGCTGATTTTAAATTGGCCAAGAGAAAAAAAAAAAATCTCCTGATCTCCTGGGTTACTGGTTTACCACCCATGGTACTGAGATCATAGGAAGCACATGGAGGTAGTACATGCGGGACCCTGAGTTATCACATCAATTAGCCAGAGGTTTCAATAGAAGCTTCTATCCTATTAAAATAAAGGGAATTTTTAAAATCCTTAATTTAAGTACTGATTTTGTGTGTGTGTGTGTGTGTGTATGGCAGCACTAAGTACTAATGATACACACATATATACTTACATATATATATATAGATATATGTAGAACTAAATATATGTATATATATTATTAAATATATATGGATGTATTACTAGATACACATTACTTAAATATATAATGTATACATATTACCAAACATATAAAGAGATTTCTTTATATCATGGTAGGACCCACGTTTCTTAATGGAGCATAGAGTAGTGCTTCTCAAACATTTGTGTGCACTGGAATGGAGGGTTTGTTAAAACAAACCACTGGGCCCCCACCCCAGTTTCCGAGTCAGGAATTCTGGGTAGGGCCCAACGGTCTGCATTCCTAACAAGTTCCCAGGCAATGCTGATCCTGCCGGTCTGGGAGCACCTCTGAACACAGCTGGAAAAGATGATGTGCCAAAGCTTTACCCTCCAGAGAAAGAGGCCTCTGCTGTGTTATTTTAAAGGGAATTCCATGCTATGCTTCCTTTCTGCTGAAATGATGGATTGGTGACATGACCAGAGAGATCGTCACCAGCAGAACTGGGACCATTTCAAACTGGGTCTTCCAGATCATGACATGGGGGCTTTCCCAAGGAACGTCTATGGCACTTGAAGTCCCAGGGGTGATCGTTAACATATAAAAGCCAGAGGAGGCCCGTTGTTTTCTGATAGTCTCCTCTCCATCAATAATGGGAAAAAATATTGGCTTCTTTGTTACTTGATGTAATTTTAGAGATGGTTGCAAACAAGCTTAGTCATTTTCTGCAGCCGTCCTAGGAATTGGACTTCATTCCTGTGGCTGGAAAGATTATATGCCCTTGCTAAAACTGTGATTGCCTTCCCAGATTCACCCATCAAAATGCCCTGTGAAAAATTACCCAGCCCCCTGATGGCTCAGGCTTGTGCAGTGTGCACTGCTTCCGGAAGTTTCTTAGCATACTGGGAGTAGAGGGAGTTTCGAATCAGCATTCCCTCAGTAATATATTCATCTAAATTAACGGGTTGAGCACTGTGGCGGAAAATTTCTGCCAGATTTGGGCTGTCCCTGAATGACACAGCCACAGTGCAAGCAGGTCAGGCCTGTGCTCTAGCGTGTACTCTTTAGGTCTTGCTTTGCATCTTTGCTTTGGCAAAACAGCATTCACGATTATCAAGAATCAAGTTCTCAAACTTCTATTATCTCTCCGTAGGATGGAGAAAGCCAGGCTAACTTCCAGCCTTGCATTCTGAGAGAAGACCAGAGGGCCAGAAAATGTCAGTCTGCTTTCTTCTTTGATAAGCTTCCTTGGCAAAGTGTGATGACCTGAATTACGGTGTGGCCTGCGGCCCAAGAATCTTGAAGTCGGCTTCTGGCTTCCCCTGTCTCTAGCCTCCCTTCAGGCAGTGGTGTCTGGCCCGCAGTGCTACAGATCAATCACTTGGTTTCCAGAGGCAATCAGGCATTCTCTTCATGATTACGGGTGTCACCAGAGGAAAGGAAACAGCCACAGATAAACCCAAACAGAGCTGACCCAGAAGCCAATTCTTCTGTTTATGTTGGGAAGGCATTATTTGGTTTCTTTATATAGTTATTTTGCCTTTTGAGCTGATAACAAAACAAATTTTTGTTCCCTGAGTACATAAGGTCTCATGGTAGGGAGGAGGACCAGGAATTTGCTAATGAGAGAGGAAAACAAAGCCTGGGGTTTAAAGAAAAGACAACTGAATCTGCCTATAAAGGATGCTCCACTTGCTGAGTGAATCTGCTGGACGCCTAAAACCATCAGATGTTTCCGCTCGAATGTTAAAAAAGGAGTCTGGGGGCTTCCAGTACAAAGGCCTTCAGATGGTTCCCTGGAGCCCTGGAGAGGGTCGGAAGCCCTGGGACTGCAAGGGGTGTGTAGGCCCAGCTCTTATCCTCAAGGACCTCAAAGCCCAACAAATTCATTCATTCATCTGACAAGTATTTCCAGAATACTTGGAATGTGCCAGGGAGGCTGTTTTGGTAATGAACTCTCAGAGTAGGGGGAGACTCGAGATCAGGGATCAGAAGTCTTCTGGGAAGCAGCATCTTTCCTGTGCTGGCCTTGGCAGATCATTGCCTGACCTCTGACCTCATCTTGGGGGGTGGGGAGGCTACCACTCTGTGGCACCTTGTCCCACTTCTCCACGGTCCTATGGCTCAGAGGCTCACTCTGTGCTGTACTGAATTCTTTACCTGCCTTCTTATATCTTAGCCCAAAGGAAACCAATGTCTACTTGGAAGAAAGCTGTAGAACTCACCAGCCCTGCCTACCCACCTGAAGCCTGCTCACCCTTCCCCCTAAAATAACCACACACACAGATGCACCCCTGCCAAACCCCAAATGCTGCTGGGTTTGTTTCTGCATCTGTGCTTGGCACAGCTATGTGTGAGACACTGAGTTAAAAAGAAGGTAGAGAAGATGAAGATGCATATGTTTGGCTCAGTGCCTAACACTGCACCTGGCCTGCAGGTCTTCAACAAATGTCTGTCAAGGGAACGATCAATGGATGAATGAGTAGGTGAGGGACTAGAGTCTGAATTACTACCTAGACTGTCACTTGTTCATGTTATGGGCTGTGTTTCACACATCTTCCGTGCCCAGGACCTAAGACAGTGGTACTGGTCCACCAGTCAGGTTCAGAAATAAATACTTTATGAACAAATGGATGGATAGATGGAAATGAAAACCACTGGCAGGTAAGTGGGAGCTTAATAAATGTCTGAGCAAATAAATGCATGCACACACGCACGAATGAAGGTATAAACCAAGGAGTGACCCTTCCGTAGGGACAGTCATTCTGTTGCCACTGGAGGACACTACAGTCAGAATGAGTAGGTAAGAAAAGTATGACCCTGTTTAATGGGCTTTTGGTGCCTTCCCAGAATAAGCAGCTCTTTCCTACAGCTGACTCAGTAGCCCAGGCAGTATGCCTTCATCCTGCGGCCTCTTCTAACATGCTAGGGTTAGCTAGGTGAGATTTTGTTTTGTTTTGTTTTTTAATCAAACTCTGATTTGCTTAGAGAGTCTACATTTATTTGCTTTGCTTTCCAGTTGCTTAAGGGAGTATGGATGTTAGCTAGACATGGTTACAGATGCTAACTGGGAAACTGTTTGGTTTGGTTAACATAGAAAACAAAGGTCTGGGGAAAATAAACAGCACACACTCACGTCTGCATCCCTGTCCTTCCCAGGACCACCTAGAGAATCACTGCAAACACAGAGTAAGAGTGGATGCTTCCCTGCTCCCCAAAAGGTCTCCTTCTGAATCTGGCACACTCTGGCAAAGCAAGTCTTTTCCCCCCAGGCACGGTCCTTAGCCTCTCAGAGCCACACTCTATACAGAGGAGACCACATGTTGCTTTTCATCATATTACTTTGCTCCCTGGAAGGCAGCCCTAAGATGGTACAGGATCAAGAATACTGAAATTTGGTTTGTTTTTCCTCCTGTGATTATTAGATCCTCTGCCTCTGAGTCAGTTCAGCTGCACTCCCCAGGAAACCAAGTTTTACTTTGTCCTAGCAGGAATCTGACTCAGCCTCTGCCTCTTTGGAAGGCACTGTGATTTCCATGCCAGTGATGAAAAGGAAAACCAGGGGGGTACAAATGATGCCACTACTTAGCAACGTATGTCCTCGGCAACATGCCCCTTCTGAGATGCCACCTGGTTGGCTCTCCTGCGTCCTACTGAAATGAAGGAAAAAGTACTGGCAGCAGCTCTAAAGGAGATAAAGAATTGGTCACAAACTGTAGGAGAATTCCACGTACTTTAATGGATTAAGTACCCTTCTTTTAAGCCAATTTACTGCTGGTGCTCAGTTAAAGTAGGGTCATTTGCCAATTAATTTTCAAGGCAAGTATCTGGCACTAAAAGGGAACTTCAGAGAAATAGGTGAACAAGCTAGCAAAGTTCAACAGCTGCCTCTGAACCAAGTGTCAGAAGCTACAGCCCATCCTTGCTTCGAAAGAGCACTGGAGAACTCCTGGATGGTCCATGGGAAGAGGCAGTAGCATGCTGGGTGGCAAGGCTGTCTGCTGGCCCCGCTAGTAAGCTCCAAACCCTGTAGCAAAGTATTATAGGCCAAGTTGGGCAAGAAGCGAAGGCTACCCAAGGCCAGTTTAACAGGCAGCTGTCCAGTGTCCAGGTCAGCCCAACTACAGGAAGCCAAGGTTCAGTTAACTGGAATAATATCAGGCTTTGGGCTAAATGTACTTTGGGCTAGTACATATCTGGACATCAAAAGGTCAGTTCTATCCAGTAGGATAGCCCATGTCCACTGATAGGGTCTTGACCCGAACTGATCTATCCTGCTTGGACATTACTGGTCATGTCTAGGAGGCACTTCCCAATCACAGGAGTTTCCTCTGATGTTATGAGAGTGAATACACTCAAAATAGAAGAACCCCATATGTTCAGTCAATTAATGAGTTAAAACATGCATCCAAGGCCCTTACAGAGGGAAAATCAGATAAGCAGTTTAGGAAGACCAAGAATAGATTCTGCAGAGATGTGGACATGGGACCAAATTACACACTGGTCCTTGAGATGCTCCACTGACATTCTTCTGGAGACCCTTTGCACCTAGAAAGTATTGATAGTCTCAATAGGGTTTTCTTGGTTCTAATAATTCCTCAGGATGGGATGGTCTGAAATGACCCAGACTCTTACTTGCAAACTGGAAATACTGCTTCTAAGAGGTTGGGGCACAGTTCTGAAAGATAACCTTTCTTTGCCCCTCTAATTAGATTGAAGGTATTTAAATCCTTCTATTAAGTCAGTGTTCTCCAAGCATTATAGACCTCATAGCCTGGACACTGGAGACAGGCACTCATGAAAGCTTGTCTTCATGTCATTAAGTTTCACAGGAGGGGGGAAGGAAATGAGATCAGACACTGTTCAGAGAGTAATTTTGATCAGATATTCCTCCAAACATGTGCAAATCAATAAAGACTGAGGTGAGAGGGGCTATCGGGGGAACTAGCACAGAGATTAATGAGACCAGCTCCCATCTGCCTGAGCTTGGCTGCAGATAGACAATTTTATACTCTTGCTCTGAATTGCTGAGCTATCCTTATTTAGAGTACCAGACAGATTCCACTCTCCCCTGCACACTCTGAAATACCTGGTTTGCATGTCTCCCCAAGTACAGAGGGTGGTGCAGGGAGAGAGCTTTGGGCTTGCTTGTAGCTCAAATGTATCACTCAAACCTAACTCCAAATTCTAAAAGAGAAAGTACAAAGTGTTACATTGAGGCAGACATAAATTTGACCTAAAGAGATACTGACTATATGTGGCTCCTACATCATTCCTTTGGGCACTTCTGGCTTTTAAGAACCTTTTCAACTCTGTCATCCTGTAGCTATCTACATAGCATCCGATTTCACAGATGGAGAAAATGAGTCCTGGAGAGGAAAAGAGATTTCTCCCAAGAGCTTTCAAGTGCCTCTTTCAATTGCGAGGCTATCAGGGATGTTGGTGCTATAATTCTACAGGGTTCATCATCCTGCCTGAAATTTTTGTTGAGGAAAGAGGTGGGGGGAGACTTTGAAAGCGGGAAAGAAAGGGAGATGGGGAAGGGAGTTTTGGGGGGAGACGGAATGAGAAAGGGGATATAAGCAGAGAAGGGGTAGAGAGGAGAAAGGACAATACTCAGCATCCTGGGGGACCATGCAGTGGGTGGGGAGTTTAGGTCCAGCCCACAACTCACTAGCTGCATGATGGAACTGTCTGCCTTTCAGTCTTCTTGTCTGTGAAATGGGACCAGCTACCTCTGCTGTGCTTTCCTCACAGGGTCTGCCACCCACAGGAGACCAAGCACATGAAGGAGCTTTGGAAAACAGAGTGCCATTCAATTCAACTCCAAGGCAGCATGATGGCAGAAAGTCAGTTACTCCAGTAGGGAATTCAGAGTTTTGGCTACTCTGGAGGTCACTTAAGACATTTAAAGTCCCCATTGCTCCTGAGTGACAAATGGGCTTCCTTCATAAACAGTGAAGATTCCGGGGGTGCCTGGGTGGCTCAGTGGGTTAAGTCTCTGCCTTCGGCTAGGGTCATGATTTCAGGGTCCTGGGATCGAGCCCCGTATCGGACTTTCTGCTTGGCGGGGAGCCTGCTTCCACCCCCCACCCCCCAACTCTGCCTGCCTCTCTGCCTACTTGTGATCTCTCTCTCTGTCAAATAAATAAATAAAATCTTTAAAAATAAACAAACAAAACCCCAAAAAACAGTGAGGATTCCATAGCAACCCCAGAGGGAGGAAGGTGAGTTGCCCTGAAGCACAGGCTCCAGGCACCAGAAAAAATGGAGCTGTCTCTCTGCTTTTCCTTGCCAAGACATCAACACTTAAAGCGGCCACAGGGCAAGTGTGATGGGGAACCAGCAAAGCAGAGAAAGAACTGGAATGAGATGCTCTGCTCTGTAGGCAGGCTTCCCACTGACACGAATGAGAACTGTACACAGTAAGGAGCTGAGGACTGGCTCGTAAATTCTAAGGATCGCCTGGGCTTTCTGATGAGCCAGTCTGCTGTCCTCTTGCCCCCAGAAGCAGAATTAGGGCCTTAAGTCCAGGCCTAAGTGATAGGATGGAAGACACAGCAAAGCTACTAGTTAGCTCTAGCAAAATGCCTTTTTCTCCAGGTTTGTGAGGCATCTTCTAGGATCGTCCCTGAACATATTGTGTAAATGTTAGCTACTATAAACACTGATGACTTTGGTCCTTTACTTGTCTCCTACTAATGACAACTTTCCGGGAGACTTTGCCAGTAGCACACTGCCCTCTTGAAACAGTAAGAGCCAAATTCAGGGCCATTGAATGACTCAGGGTCCACTTTCACAGACGGGGATATGATAGAGAGTTATAAAAGCATCCAAGGGTAACTTGCTGAAGGCCTCTCCACCATGTTAACCCTGTGCTTGGCCATCAAAGGTTGGCCCTCCAACGTCATCTACCAGCCATGTGCTCTGCATGATGAAGCAACTCTCCGCGTCGTCAACAGCATTTTGAGCTGGAGATTTCATTGTTAGCCTGTATTCTATTCAATGATATTTGCATGGTCGTCCTCTGTAAGTTGTCTTCTTCCAACTGATGAAAAATCATCCTGCAGGAGTGATATGAAGATGCTCTCCCATCTACACTCAGATGCAGAGCATCTCCTTTCTGTGGTGGTCAAGATTAGCACTTACACTTCCCTGAGCACAGGCTCTACATAGGTTGCATCACACATCATGGTTAAAATAAACTTCTTAGCTACTGTTTGGGCACCAAAGACATGGAAGGCACTGTCCTAGGCTCTTTACAAACATCATTTAATTCCACAGCAGGAACTAAATATACGAGGTGGATTGTACTGCCTTCATTCAAAGGATAAGAAGATGGCAACTCCAGGTGAGTAAGCTCTTTGTTCCAAGCCACCAAGCGATAGAAGAGGACTCCAACTCAGGCTCATCTGGTGTAAAGCCGAGGCTCAGACCCTGGGGCAGTGCTGCTTTCTCATTAGCAGATGTTAAGTTGGTGGTAGAAACAAATCTGATTCCACATCAGACTGACTGTACTGAGACCCAGCTCTGTGACTCTGGGTAAATTATTTACCTGGCTGTGGGGAGTGTGAGCCCTGCCTTCTCTGCTCACAGGGTTGTGAGGATCAGATATAAAGTCTTGGGAAACTCTAACAAACCTCACAAATGTAAGGGATTTGAGTAGTATATAAGAAAATTGTCACCCCATGTCATAATATCAAGAGACTTATCCTTACTAATTTTGGATAGAAGGAGTTAACAAGGATGGTAACATTTCGCCTATAGTTGGTGGGGTGCTTGGAAGAAGTGCCTGGTTACTTTCCTAAGTTAGATATCTCATCTATCTATCTAACTATCTACCTGTCTATCTATCTACCTGCCCATTCATCCATCATCTCCCAGCCCAGATAATCATCTACATTTCTCCTGCTAAAAAGGGGTGGGGGTCTAATGTCTTTTGCCCTCGAATCCTGGCAGTGGTTTGCAACCTCCTTGACCAGTGGAGCACAGTGAAGGGATGCCATGTGACTTGATGTTAAGTGAGGCTACGTCAGTAAAGGATCTGCTTCCTACCTGGCCCAGGTACTTGTCCTGCAACAATGCCACCATGTAGGGAGGAAGTTCTGGTACCAAGGGGGGCCATGTGTGAGTGTTCTGGATAGCAGACACAACTAGATCTAAACTGACAGCCAGCATCAATGTGTGAATGAATGTGCCTGTGGATGATTTCAACCCTCAATTTCTAAACGTGCAGCTGAGGCCCCAGATATGATGGAGCAGAGACAAGCTGCCCGAAATACGTATCTCTGAAGTCCTGAACCACAGAAACCATGAGGGTGACAAATGATAATTATTGTTTTAAGTCACCAAGTTGGGGAGGGCTGTTAAGCAGGAAAAGATTTAGAAACATTAAAACTGGGTCACAGACACCCCAAGACAGCATCACAGTTTCCTCCAAGGCTTATCTGGCTAGAGTAGCTTTCCATTCTGGAAGTTCAAGATCATGCTGGGAGGCAGGAGATGCTCTCTGGGCCAATCTGTAACTATAGACCTAAAGGACGGCCCCAGGGCAGGTCACAGAAGACCAGACCCTACACAGGGTAGCTAGGTGATTTTCCACACCGGAATGCTTTTGAAAAGGAAAGGGGGTGCGGCACCCGGGTGCCCTGGTCATTTAAGTGTCTGCCTTTGGCTCAGGTCATGATCCTAGAGTCCTGAGATCAAGTCCTGGGTTGGGATCCCTGCTCAATGGGGTGTCTTCTTCTCCCTCTCCCTATGCCCCTGCCTTGTGCTCTTTCTCACTCTATCTCAAATAAATAAATAACATGTAAAAAAGAAAGAAAATGAAAGGGGTGTTACTAAGAGTTATTCTGGTTCACCAGGTGTAGGTGGGGATGTTCTAGGTACACTGGACTTAAAGTCTAGTGCGACATCAGCCAGTCGGTAGAAGGTGATGAGGGTTGGCTGGTGATCACAGCAGGGGAAGTTTAGGAAGAACAGTGTGACAACCTAGTTGGGGAAGTCTCTGTTTGCAACAGTTACATGCCAAGTCACAAGGCCCGGTGCAGGGGAATGATTTGGATCCTGAGTAGGGGAAAGGCCCAATGTCTCTCTCTCTTTTTTTATTTTATTTTATTTTATTTTATTTATTTATTTGAGAGAGAGAGAGTACATGCGTGCAAGAGAGGGTACGCACCTGTGGAAGCTGAAGGCAGAAGCAGAAACAGACACCCTGCTGAGAAGAGAGACCAACCTGGGGCTGATCCCAGGACTCTTGAGATTATGACCTGAGCTGAAGGCAGATGCTTAACTGACTGAGTCACCCAGGTGCCCCAAGGCTCAGTCTTTATGATGGAAAAACTAAGAAGAAAAACACATCAGCATTATACTGTTCCAGTTCTGAGACGTCTCCTAACCAAGAAGGTGAATTTCAACTATTCATTTTGTTTTGAGAAACTCCTTCATGGGAGATGGAATAGAGACAGAGAGAGGTATACCGGAGTCATCTGGGAGTGTGTGCATGTGGAGGGAGAAGACAGGGAAATAAGGAAGGAGACAGAAGGAAGTTCTGGAGAAAGGACATTTTTGAAGCAGACTTGGGAGGGGAGGCTGGTCACTTCTGATCAAAAGATCCTAAAGATTTCAGCAAGAGTGGGATGCCACCTCCAGTCCAGCAGCTCGAAGGAATAAGCCTTTAGCAGCCTGTCTAGTCTCTGCCTCATACTCTTTAAAGAATAGGAATGTGTTTGCAAGGGAAAGACCACACACAGTCCCCAACCACACCCCTGCTGTCACCCTAAATGACACTGGCATAGGCTCAATTAAAATTCTGTGAGAGGGGAACAGATTATAAGGACATCGCAGTTGCAGATTTCTCCGTGGGATGACTTACTGAGGTAGTCACAGATTCCTTTAATCAAAAAACAGTGCAATATTTATATAGTCATAGAGTAAACAGAATCCTGACTTCAGATTTCACATAGCTCATTCTAGGTAATTTGGGTTCCTTAGGACATCTTTCTGACAATTACGGCAATTGTTGCTCTTTTGGTAAGTTGAGAGGGATTTGCCTGCCTCTCTTCCCTCACCTCATGAAGCTTGTCTCAATTAACTAAACAAAGTCTCTCTTCAGGTTGCCTGGAAATTCCCTGTTTGTGTTGGATCCTCCTGAGCTTCCATACATTGGCACACCTCAACCCTGTTCTTTTGCCAGATTTGGACTCTCTCACCTTGGTTGTTGCCTGAGCATTCTGTGCTGCTACACAGAGCAGTAGCCTCCAAATTTCTTTGACCATGACTTCCACTAAGAAACACTCTTTTAACATAGTGACCCAGTAAACATGCACACACTGCATATATAAAACTGAAAAATCTCACAAAATAATAATTCTCCCAAACCACCCTGCTTTTTATTCTCTATTGGTCTCTATCTTCTGTTCTAAGGTGTGTTTTCCTACCTGAGCTATTCCATTAGACGCAGTGAAATTCAGATCAAAATAAATGGGAAATCATTAGTCCTGACTGGATTCCTTTGAGACATAAGAAGATGGACAGTGTGTTTATTTGTGAAGAAAAAGGGAAAGCAAAATATCCTAGGAGGGCTTTTGACATTTTACCTTCTAAGACAACTTTAAAGGTGAATTATAATTGGACATTTTATAATACTTTTTCCTATTCTGGGACAGGAATTTATAACATTTAAGTCCACTGCTAGAATTTCACAAATCAGTCTCAGTCTTTCATATACAAACATGTGAGTGTACAGTCAAGCACCCCACACATGGACACACACGCATTTCCAGATCTCTCTGGGAACTTTTATCAAATATCAGAGTTTAGGGTGTTTAGTTTCCTGATCACAAGTGTCTAAAAGTCCACTACTGGGTGAGGAAACATAGAAACCATAACAGTCACAGTAAAGTGTTACCAATCTTTTGAAAGCTGTAAATAATTATTTCCTATTTTCCAAAGGTTTTGGATTGTGGTAGTTAAAATGAGTAAGATCTAGTCATTGAATAAGAGGAAAGAGTTCCCTGAAGGAGAATAATACCTACGTGTAAGGTGTTCTGCTAACACTTCAAATATATTATTTCATTAATTGTTACAATGGCGCTATGAAGTCAGCACTCAGTCACTGAGCCGCACGGTCTGCGAAATGCATATGGCACCCACTCTATTTTAGGTGGGATTAATAACGAGCAAAGCCCCCAGTGAGCTTCTCCTCTACCAAGAGATGCACCTTTATGTCAAAAGGAAAGGCTCCTTGTTTTGTATATGAGAACATCTAATGGCCAGACCAGATGCTAGGCTGGGGCTTCCCTGACAGAATAATTTTGGGGATGGGAAGGAGTGTGTGGGGAGCACTCTAGGCCCAACATCTAGCATAGGGGAGAGCCCCACAGTATTTTCAGAGCCCCCAAAGAAGGCTGGTATTGTTGGAGCAAGCCCTCTCAGTTCAACAACTTTGTCTAGAACGGCTCTTTACACCTGAATGTCCATGTGGTGAGAAAGGAGGAGGGCAATGAGGGGTTTTGTCCTGGGTACCTGTCCTTGTGGTTCAGTCTTCCCATCGCTCTTGGGACCTGCCTACAGATGAAAATCACTCCTGGTGCTTTATGGAAGGTGTAAGGGGGTGTGTGTGTGCGCGCGTGCATGTGTCTGTTAAAAACACAGAGAGGCAGGACTTTTGTTCTTGAAGAATTTCTCAGTTGAGATTTTGCTGTAAAATACTTAAATCAGTTTTTATTTTTTAGCATCATGCACATAACTTTCATATTGTTTAATTATTATTAGGATTTGCTTTACAGAATGTGATTTCTAGTGTCATATGTCTTAAACTTCTATTTTGTTTTTACTTTGATGTAAAGGTAAAATTACTAAATCACTACAAAATCACTGAAATCACCAACAACTGCAATATCTAAGTGAAAGTGCCAAAACTTTGCCAAGGTTCAAGATTCCATACACTTAAATATAGTACAGATTACTCTTCGTACCAGGTCTTTTTTTTTTTTTTTTTTTTTAATTGCTAGTAAAAGTGGTTAGAAGGCACTACATTCATTTTCTAAGTTATAAAACAAGCTCATCATACTGGAACAAATTGCACCAGATATCCAACTGAAGATGGGATACGCATTGCCATATGGTTGTTGAGCATCTGTTCGGCACTCAAACCATCTCAAACTCATCTTTTTCTTGGAAGATTTTAAAAATTAAAACACTTTCTAGTATTTGTATATAACACTTTATACTTACAAAAGCGTTTTTTTAATATTTTAATTTTTGAGGTATAATTTACATATAGATCTTAGGTATACGGTCAGATGAGTTTTAGCAAATGTTTAACAAAATCACATACCAGTGTAACCCACACTTCAATCAAGATAGAACATTTCCAACATCCCAGAGAATTCTAGTCTATTGCACAGCCCCCCCACCATAAAGACAACCATTGTTCTAATGTAATCACGGGGTGCCTGGGTGGCTCAGTTGGTTAAGTCTCTGACTCTTGGTTTTGGCTCAGGTCATGATCTCAGGGTCTTGAGACTGAGCCCCACATCACGCTCTGCACTCAGAGCTGAATCTTCTTGGGATTCCTTCTCTCCCTCTCTCTCTGCCCTTCCCCACTCATGCTTTCTCTCTAAAATAAAATAAATACAACCTTTTAAAAAAAAATAAATGCAATCATGCTATATGTATTCTCTTGTGTCTGGCTTCTTTCATTCAACATGTTTTTGAGATTCATCCATGCTGATGCTCGTATGAACAGTAACTCTTTACTATTGCTGAATCTGAATATATACAACTTGTTTATCCAAGCATCCCACTGGTGGATATTCGGGTCATCTCCAATTTGGGGTTATTATGAAAAAAGCTTCTGTGAACCTTCATGTACAAGTTTTTGTATGGCCATCTGCTTTCATTTCTCTTAGGTTAACAGTTAGGGGTGGAACTGTGGGTTCATAGGGTAGATATATATTTAACATTGTAGGCAATTGCCAAACAGTGTTCCAGTGTAATTGTACCATTCTACCCTCTTAGGGACAATATATGTGAATTCTAGTTGATCCATACCCTTGCAAAGATTTGGGATTGGCAGTCTAATTTAGTCATTCTAATGCATATGAGTAGTTTTCATTCTGATTTCATTCTAAGTTCTATTTGCACTGCCTTGATGTCTAATGAGTTTGAATGTTTTTCTGGGTGTTTACTCGTTATTTTTATGTCTTTTGTAAAATGTTTATTCTAGTCATGTATTTTGCCCATTTTTAAATTGGGTTGTTTGTCTTTCTGTTACAGAGTTTTGGGAGCTCTTTATATATTCTGAATACAAGTTCTATATAATGTGAATATTTTTTTTTCCAGTCTGTGACTTGCCTACTCATATTTTTTAATGGAGTCTTCCGAATTTATAATTTTTTAAAAGATTTATTATTTTAGGGGTGCCTGGGTAGCTCAGTGGGTTAAAGCCTCTGCCTTCGGCCTAGGTCACCATCCCAGAGCCCACATCGGGCTCTCTGCTTGGTGGGGAGCCTGCTTCCCTTCCTCTCTCTCTGCCTGCCTCTCTGCCTACTTGTGATCTCTGTCAAATAAATAAATAAAATCTTAAAAAAAAGATTTATTATTTTAGGAAGAGAGAATGTGTATGAATGGGGAGAGAGAGAGAGAGAGAGAATCCTCAAGCAGACTTCTTTCTGAGAGCAGACCCCACCCTGATAGCGGGGAGGGAGGTGCTCGAACCCTGGACCCTTAGATCATGACCTGACCCAAAATCAACAATGACGTAAGCCACTCAACTGACTGAGGCACCTGGGTGCCCCCTCATTTATCATTTTTTAGAAAGATTTTATCTATTCATTTGAGAGAGAGAGAGACCGAGTGCATAAGCCAGGGGGAGCAGCAGAGGGAGGGGGAGAAGCAGGCTCTCCACTGAGCAGGGAGTCCAATGTGGGGCTTGATCCCAGGACTCTAGGATTATGACCTGAGCTGAAGGCAGATGCTTAACTGACTGACCCACCCAGCCTACCCCTAATTTACCTTTTTTCCCCCCAAAGTCAAATGATTTATTGTCTTTATTCCTTTTATTTTAAAATTATGTTCAGTTAGCCAGCATATTGTACATCATTAGTTTTTGATGTAGTGTGCAACAATTCATTAGTTGTGTATAACACCCAGTGCTCATCACAACATGTGCCCTCCTTAATACCAATCACCCTGTTACCCCATCCTCCCACCCCCTTCCCTTCTGTAACCCTCAGTTTGCTTCCTTGAGTCCATAGTCTCTCATGGTTTGTCTCCTTCTTATATCTTACTGTTCAATTTGCCCTCCCTTCCCCCATGGTCTTCTGTGCTATTCCTTATGCTTCACATGTAAGATACTACCTTACATCAGTTAGAATGGCAAAAATTAATACAACAGGAAACAAGCGTTGGTGAGGATGTGGAGAAAGAGGAACACTCTTACCCTGTTGGTGGGAATGCAGCCTGGTACAGACACTCTCGAAAACAGTATGGCGTTTTCTCAAAACATTTAAAACAGAGCTACCCTACAACCCAGCAACTGCACTGCTGGGTATTTACCCCAAAGATACAGACGTAGTGAAAAGAAGGGGTGCATGCACCCCAATGTTCATAGCAGCAATGTCCATGATAGCCAAACTGTGGGAGGAGCCGAGATGCCCTTCAACAGAGAAATGGATAAAGAAGATGTGGTCCATATATACAATGGAAAATGACTCAGCCATCAGAAAGTATGAATACCCACATTTTGCCTCAACATGAATAGAACGGGAGTGGATTGTGCTAAGTGAAATAAGTCAAGCAGAGAAAGATAATTTATCATTTCTAATGCCAAGTACTTTTGGTACCCTGTTTAGAAAGTCTTCACAAATATTTTATCTTGTATTTTCTTTAGAAGCTTCACACTGTAGTTTGAGCTTATACGTTTAGGTCTGTGATTCATATAAAATCTATTTTTATATTTGATGTAAGGTAAGGATTGAGATTCATATCTCTTACAAATTATTATCTGGTTATTAGAGTTCTAAGTATTGAAACATATTTTCCTTTCCTTTTTGGCATCTTTGTTGAGAATCAATTGATGGTATAAGTGAAGGTCAAGTGTTGCATGTTCTATTCTGTTCCATTGATCTATGTGTCTGTCCTCATGCTAATACCACATTTGAATTACTGTAGTCTGACAATCTTGAGGCCCTCAACTATTCTTTCTTGCAAGATTGCAAGAAATATTCAATATATTCAATATATAGCCACTATTTTAGATCCTTTGCATTTTCATAAAAATTTTACAATGTTTGCCTAGTTCCCCCCAAAAAAGGCCACTGAGATTTTGATTATGATTTTACTGAAGCTATAGGCATGCTGTTAATAACCAGAGCCTCTTGATAGAGATGAGAAAACTAAAGGTTAGAGAGCCATGGAGTTTAGCATACCAGGCGTGCAAAAGACAAATGGATAAACCACAGTGTTCTGTGGTTCTGTGTAGTTCTTTACCCTTGCTGCACACTGGAACCATTTGGGGATCTTTAAGCCACACGTGTATGACTCCCACCCTGAGATACTCTGATTTCATTGTCTGGTGTGCAACCTGGGCATCAGGATTTTTAAAAGCTCTCCTGATGATTCTGATGTACAGCCAAGTTTGAGAACCACTGGTTTAGTGCTCAGATTTATAGATGTAGAAATTGAGGCTGAGAAGTTATAAGTGAGTTGCCTGAATTTACAAAACTTACAAACTGACTCACTCTAAACCCACTGCTCTTCACACAATGACGTATGGATGTACAACAAAACTGATGTCAACCTTACAAAAACACCCACCACCTCAGCTCCCAACCCAACGAAATAGCTGCGCTTTCTTGCTGGCAGAGAATGTTATCTAGCTCTTTGTGTCATACTGAGCAAAATTCTAAATATGAATTTCCTCTGGGAAGTCACAAAGAGAAGGAACAGAGAGAGGGGGAAGATTGAAAGAAATAACCGAGGCATTAGGACCAGGTGTGTTTTTCTACCCCTGGATACCAAGTCAATAGCTGTCTTCATGTTGTCAAGGTACAAGCTATAAAAACAGAAGACTATTTGCAGAAACACCATGAAGCCTGAGGTTCTTATGCTTCTCTGGTAAAAACACAGGGTATCTGATAATATTACTAACTTCAATATTAGCAATTTCTATTGAAATTTCATTTAAAGAAAATTGCTTTTAAACATCACAGGAAAAAGAACATTGCTCAGCATGTACTTTATTTTCCCTCTCCCTGAGATTCAACATCCTTCTCTTTGGAAAGAAGAAATGACAGGACAATAGACAGAAAAACTGATGGTATGCAATGATTAGTTCTTTCATTTGAGGATATTAGAATCTGCACTGCTGCTCTCTCCAGTGTAAGAGCCTTTTTTTTTTTTTTTTTTTTAAAGTTCCTAGAGGACAGAAGCCATGGTTTTTCTCTTATTAGCACAGGGCATGGCACATAGACGGTGGTCAGTGAATGTTCCTTGGGACTACTCTACTGAGGAAGAAAAACTTAGAGCCCCATTATGTCTCTACCTAAAGTCCTACAGCTTTTACTGTAACAATCAGACACTGCTCATTTCAAAGCTTTAAAACATCCCATGCTCAATGGATCTTTCACCTTTAAGCTTCATATTGAACATCTTTCAAAACAAATGTCACAGTTCCACAATTTTTCTCATCTTGACGCAGTTCAGGACAAATGAAGGCAGTTTCAGTGTATCTAGTTAGGGAGGAGTTCTGGGCTCTTAGAAGGCATTTATGATGATTTGCATTTTGTCAGAAGGCATCTTTCAAGCTGACTTTCAAACTCCCTGTTGGTCATCAACTCTCAGAATTACTTTAGGCAATAAAGCAGCCAATTCTTTAGTATTTGAAGTAGAACGGGTTAAAAAAAAAAATACCGGCGATGTGCCAGAAGTGCGTTCAGAATCAGTCTGCATATTCCTGAAGTGATAGTCATTTTTCTAAACTGGAGCTGTCTGTGGGGTCCTCCCTCAAAGCTGTCCTGTTTGGCCTGGGCCCAAGGAAGAAAGAGGAGGCATGAGATCAGCGGCATTCTGAAGTTTACTTTGGGGATGATGGAGGATAAAATGAGACTACAAACAGACATTCCTTTCTGTTATTTTTATCTCCCAGATTAGAGGAGAAAATCATGATGGAATAAACAAGTACTTAATACCTAATTTGGGGATTTTGGAAAACTTAGATCCAAGGGGACAACTGAGGGAGGGGACAATGGAGGGAGGAGGAGGGCAGGGCAGGGCAGGGCAGGTTCCTTGGGGGCCGTCTCCTGAGGATCCAGATTGTATTCCACTGCGGTTACCTTGAAGAATGCTAGAGAGGTTGGCAAAGAAGCATTTAGATAAGAAAAGGCTTTAGTATGAGATATAAGCTGCTTTGATCACTGTGATATTGCCGTGGATGGGTAATTCAAAGTGGCTTTTGTAAGGAGTTGTTTTTAAAAAGTCACTGATTGGTAATAAAGGACCAGTTGATCTCTTGATGTTTCTCTGATAAATGATTACTTTCTTAGGGAGCAAGTTCTCAAACTTGCCTTATCAGACATGCGGACACACACAGTGGGTATCATCCCGTGCTCTTATTGGCACAGCGGTGTACTGATGAGTGTGAGGATGTCAGTGACAGCAAAACCATCGGCTCACTTATTGGAAACTCTGCAGATCACATGTCTCACTGTTGTCTTCCATAAAAATTTACCTACGTCGCTAGCTCTCATGCTTTAGTTAAATTGTTCTGTCACTTCCTTGGATCTCTATCCTTGAGGCTAAAAATACAGTTCTATGGCAGTGAGCCAGATTTCTAAAACTCAAACTCTGAAGGATTGCAAACTCAGTACTAAAGGAGCATAGGCTCTGGAGTTTGCTATATTCAGTTTGGTACTGGTACTGTTACTTATTGTCCTAAGACTCTGGATATAATTCTTTGAACTCTGATGTTATTCTTTGTAAAACGGAGATATGAACACTTAATTCTCAGGGTTACTATGAGGATTGCATAAGGAAATGTACATGTAGCACCCAGGACAGTGCCTGGCACATAGTGGGCACTCAATACACAGGAGTTACTACTATTACTACTATATCATCATATAATCATCAACATTACTCTACTACTACTGGAGAACTCTGTAAGTCCGTAAATGAAAAAGAAATGGTCTTTTTTTAAAAAGGAGTACTTATCTTAGAGAGAGAGAGCATACATGGATGTGTGTGTGTGTGTGGAAGGGGTTGCAGAGGGAGAGAAAGAGAGAGAATCTCAAGCAGACCCCCTGCTGAGAACCACACAGGTGCCCTGAAAAAGAAATGGTCTTAAAAACAAAGGACTTATGAGACTGACATCTTGCAAGTCAAACTTTGTAAAATTTGAAATTGTAAATTCTTATTTTTCATTACCAAAGGTGTCTAAGAAGTGCTTAGTTATCACTTAAGAATAAAATGAAAATTACTTTTATGATTAATATTCAAAAAGGCATTTTATTACTGAATGTTGTAGGATACTATGCAATTCAACATTGTATGACAATCAGGATTAAGTGAAAAGAAAAAAAAAAAAAAGACCTTTTGATTTTTAGAAGTTAAAAAAAAAGTTTCTGGAATTAACTCCTGAATCCGGATTTGTTCCTGGAGAATTTCAAGATGAGAACTGACAGCTGTTTATAAATAAATATTAAACAGAAAGTGGACATACCAAACAGCTACCAGTTGGTGGTCATTCCCTTACGTGGCGGTGGAGATTGACCCAGATGGCTCCTATATTCTAGACCATTTCTAGAGCTGGGATTTCAGGAGTTCACACGTGATGGTTCATTTTACGTGTCAACTTGATTGGACTAAGGAGTGCCCAGGTTGCTGGTAAAATATTATTTCTGGGTGTGTCTGTGAACATGCTTCTAGAAGAGATTTAGCATTTGAAATGGTAGACTGAGTAAGGAAAATCGTTCTCACCAATGTGGGTGGGCATCATCCAGTCTTTGAGGGTTTGACTAGAACAGAAAGGGGGAAACAGGGTGAGCTTGCTCTCTGCTTTAGCTGAAACATTTATCTTCTCCTGCCCTCGGACACTGGCACTCCTGGTTCTTGGGTCTTTGGACTCAGAATGGGACGTACACATTGGCTCCCCTGGTTCTTGGGATTTCTATTTTGGATCAGAACTACATCACTAGCTTTCCTGGGCCTCCTGCTTAAAGACAGCAGATTGTGGGACTTCTCAGCCTCCATAATCATGGGAGCCAATCCCCAAATACACTCCTTTCTATCTCTCCCTCTCTCTATTCCTTTGGTTCTACTTCTCTGTGAACCCTAACACAAGGGGCAATCCACAAACATTACTGCCATGGTGCAGAGAGTGTACTTTTTTGAATACCCTCCTTTCCCTCAAATAAACCTCAAAGGGAACTCACCACAATTCAAGAAAAATGGGAGTGAAGCTGGGGGCCCTGTCAGAAAAAAAAAATGACTTCATCTAAAGCATGTGAACATAGCCTATGATGTCAAAATACTATTAATGAGTAAGAAAGAATTCAGAAGGGAGAGATAAGCTATTAAGAATAAGTGGAATATGGCCACGCCTGGGTGGCTCAGTGGGTTAAAGCCTCTGACTTCAGCTCACGTCATGATCCCGGGGTCCTGGATGGAGCCCCACATCGGGCTCTCTGCTCGGCGGGGAGCCTGCTTCCCTTCCTCTCTCTGCCTACTTGTGATCTCTGTCAAGTAAATAAAATCTTAAAAAAAAAAAAGAGTAAGTGGAATAAAAATTTCATGAGTTAAGAAATAAGCTTAAACTCCCTTTTGTAACATTCACCTCCTTGTTAATCAGCAAACTTCCAGTCTGAAGGAGAGGTTAAATGCTCTGCTATGAAAGAATGATCGTTCTTGGTTTAGTCGTCTCTGTATCATGCATTACACTCAACTTTAGAAGATGGATTTGAAATTGAAAGCGATCTTTCCTAAGGATGGGTAGTAATAGCACAGAAGGAGGTGGTGACAATGCCTTTCATGCCCCCAAATGGTCCATCACCAATGGGTACCAATGAAGAGCAGACATGTCTCTCAAGAGCTCGCATGCATGAGTGAACTTTTTTCCTCACAACCAACATATAAAGGTAGGGACTATTATTTACTCCATGTAAATATTCTCAAAGTATATTTTCCAGAGACAAGATTGAATCCAAGCCTGTATGCCCTCCAAATCCTGCATTATTAACTGTGAGTACATTAAACCGGAAGCCAGAATGAGAGGAAATCTCCTCCTGGGGCTGAGTGAAAAAATGCATTCAGCCTGAATTAATGCAATTATGTGGAGACACAGAGCTGAAGGAGGAACCCAGGCAAACTACCAGCCCCAAAGGGACTAGAAAGAGGTAATGTTTGCATCAGAGATTTGGGAGTTCTGTCAAGCTCTTCAGTGTTTCTCCTCGGGTAAGATAAATGGGAGACTATGTTTGGATCGCTCTCAGCCGCATACTAGCTGTGTGATCTTGGAGCAGCCCAGTGAGCTCTCTGAACCTCAGTTCCTTATCTGTAAAACTGTGGTTAGTGAGAGTCTGTGCCTATAGTAGAGTTACTTTTGCTTCTCAATGTCCACTGACACTTCTCCTGGTCAAAGAGTCCCCAGTTTTCTTTATGGTGCTGCCCTCTACACTGTTCATAACTCATGTGCTCTGGATGCTGCTGTGTATGAGTAAAATCTAGCCAATAAGAATATTGTATTACCATAGTCCTGGGCAATATTTATTACTGAGAATGTAGCAAACATAGAGGAAGTCAGGGTCAAAAAAATAGAAAAAGTATCATTTGGGACCCTGAATCAAGCTCTACCTGAATCCAAACTTACCAGTACTTTTCAACTAAATGAGTCAGTTGCTTGGGGTATTATAGCTGAAAATGTTCTAATCATACCATGTACTTTTTGTGAGGCTAAAAGATGGTTTCATATAAATAATTAACAAGGTTTTTGGTACATGTTAAGTATACAATATTAGGCACTTCAACTTTTCTGAGTAAAAGCCTATACTTTGGGAACTTAATTATTTTTATGCTTTTAGTTTTTTCCTTTATATATATTTTTTACTTCCTTTAGGTTTTAGTAACATTCTTTATTTAACAGTCCAGTGTTACACTAACAAACATCAAACAATTCAGCCTAACATAGTAGTAATCACATATGTAAATGAAAATAAGATTGACTATTTGGTTATGGTATATAATTGTATTGCCTTTTTTTTTTTTTTTTAAGATTTATTTATTTGAGAGAGAGAGTAAAAGCACATGTGTGCCAGCAGGGCAGGGAAGGTGCAGAGGCGGAGAGACAGAGAATCTCAAGCAGACTCCTTGCTGAGTACAGAGCCCTTTGAGGGGGAAAGGGAGGCTTGATCTCATGACCTAAGCTAAAATAAAGAGTCCAACACCTAACCGACTGAGCCACCCAGGTGCCTCAATTGTAACTGTATTCTTGAAATCAATTTAGCAATACTATAAAAGTCCTTAAAAATGTCTATTGGTTTTGATAAAAAAAAAATCACTTCTGCCACATGCTCTTCAGAAAACAAAAAAAAATTCAGGCAAAGCTTAACCTATCACAATATTATAAATAATAGTGAAAAATTGGAAGGAAAAGCCTAGATACTGAACAACACACGAATGGCTCAGAAAGTATGAGCCAGGCATGGAAATGAATATTATATATCCATTAAATAAATATATTTACAAATAGTTGTTTATAACAAGGCAAGTGAACATGCTAGAATATGTACACAACCCAAGAATTTATTTATGTAAAATATTTTATGTAGATTGTATCATATATATGAGGAAAAACATGAAGGAAAATCCCGAGGTGTTTGTCAGAGATTCAGAGTGCCAGACTCGTGTGCCATGTTCTGTAGGAGTTACAATTTGCTGTCTTTTGTGTCAAAGTGACAACTCAGACTGTTAAGATACATTAACAGCTCTATCTAGAAAAAATATTTGGGCTGTTAAACCAGGGGCCCAATCCAGGCATCATCTATCAGTTTTCCCTGGCAGAGATTTAAAGGAAACAAACCAAAGAACATTTTCCCAGACAGTTAGACTTAAGTGTGGAATCAGGATCCCTTCTGCATGGTGTGGCACTCAGCCCTGGCATTTCCCTCCATCAGCCTCCAGTTAAAAATGTAACTGTTGGGTTGGTAGGTGGAAACATTCCCCAGGTCACTCCGGTCTGGCGAAGCACCTGTCCTAATATCAGAACAAAACCAAGTTTCTCTGGTTCATCATCAGAAGTCTTACACTTCTGCTCCCCCATTTAACAACTACCATGTTTTGAATACACTTTTCACATCACATCCAGTGTTTGGTACTTTACACATTTTATGTAATACAAGAGCCTCTGAGTTAGATATTATTACCCTAGTTTTTCAAAAGAGGAAACAGGCGCAGGGGCGTAAATATTTGCCCAAAGACACTTGGCCAGTGAATGTCTGGGATGGGACATGGGGCTCTGCTTCCTCTGTCCTGGCTGCATCTCATGAACTGCTCTGGTCTCTGTCTCTATAGCATCAAGCCTTTCAAGACTCCAGAGGTTTGGGCCAGCAGTTGTTCCTATGGTCATCTATTTTAGGCTCCACTTCCTTTTCTGGTTACTGTCATAGCATTTGTCCCAAGGGACGGATACCTGAGAGCAATAAACTGATGCCACCTAATCCAGGACAGAGGCAAGGGTCTTGTAAGTTGGCTTCCTCCTCCTGCTCAGGGACTGGGAGGCTTCTTGACGTTATGTATGACTCTGGGTCGAAATATTTGTTAAGGGCATTCATTCATTCATTCAGCAGATAATTACTGAGATACTACCCTAGGTCAGGTAGTATTCTAGGCACTAGAGAGTTAGAGGTGAGTTAGAAAGAATGGTCTCTGGTCTGGAGCTTTCACTCTGGTGGGGGTCAGCAGAACTAATCATATACACAAAGATATAATTAAGACAATCTGGGATGGTACTAAGAACCAAGAAAAAAAAAAATGAGACACAAGAGAGGAAGTTAAGGTGGCGGCATCCCTGCAGCAGGAGTGATGAGCAAGGAGAGGACAAAGAGAAGACAAATAATGAGATGGAACTAATGGTATGCCTACCTGTAGGAAGAACTGCCCAGGCTGAGGGAACAGCAAATGCAAAGATCCTGAGGTCAAAACGAGCCTCACATGTTCAAGTCAGAGAAGAACAACAGTTTGGCTAGAGCAGAGCTAATGAAGACAAACAGTCAGGGCTGAGAATGGAGAGGCAGGTGAAGGCCTGGTCCTGAGGAATATTCTGGTATGGCAAGGAACTGGGATTTTATTCAAAGTGCTCCAGGAAACTGGTGGAAGTTTCTAAGTCAAAGAGGAGCGAGCTCTGATTTCTGTTTTAAATGGTTACTCTGGTTTCTCCAGAATAATAACTGGGCTGTATAGGGTCAGGAGTGGAGGCAGAACCCCTGGCCAGGAGGCTATGGCAAGGGTTCAGGAAAGGGATGATGGCAGCTAGGACTGCCTGCTTGGTGAGCAGGACTCTTGCTCCCTGGGATGACCACCCTCTTCTGAGTTAGCAATTTTGTAGTTTTTCCATCCTTGTATCTCTGGAGACCAGACAGGACAGGGAAAACCTTCTACCCCAAGTCTACAGCCCTGTCTGCTTCTTGCTGGTCCTCATGGCAACTACACAGGCCTGGTTCTGGGCAAATCGCCCTGCCTCCAGCTTCTTTGGGCTCCCTTAGTACAGCCCCACTGCCACGGAGCCTAGGAGACTCTGCTAACCAGTGCTGTCCATCTTGGTCTCTAAGCAGACAGGGACCTGCGTGCCCCCGAGGCTCTTTGGGTGCTCTACTTTGTTTCCTGTGCTCAACTCAGGCATGGTCCAGAAGCTTACCATAAGCTTCCAATGCCGTATTAGAAGAAGCTGAAAAAAGACTCTGAAAGATTTTTGGACACCAGAGAGCTCTTCCTGAGCATAGCTTGATAACTGTAAATGAATCAGAAACATGTGCACTGGATTTCTCTTAGCAGGCATTCTGGTTTAAAAATGAAAGGCAGGGTTTAGGATAATGTGGGAAATCATGGCTGACTTTGCAAGGACCTGACTAGGAGCTTTACAGAATGGAGGGCCCCAAACATGGGGAGATTCCCCCTGTTCTAATTTCTCTCATCCCAGGCCATGAGAGCTGCTTGATATATGAGGCATTCTGCCGCATGTTCCTTGCAGACACTATGTTCCTGGTATTCCTTGTCATTTTGCCAAAGGCCTTATTGTGCTGTGGGTTAAAACTATGCTTCACCAAAGCCCTTTTGACTTAAATATCTTAAGAAGCTCACAGACGTTGTTCTCGTGGGATCCAGGCTTTGGATGGCAAAAACTAACGCTGTCTTTCTTGTGCAGCAGCCTTGCATCGAAGAGAGAGGGCACTGTCTTGGCACCATTCAGAAACCCATACTAGCTCCGTGACCTGAGGCAAGATGGTAGTTATCATCTCTCCAACCTTAGCTTTCTCATCTTTAAAATGGGGACAACACCTTACCTGTTTCTAAGAGCTGTTTGGGAGGGCTGCCTAAACAGCAGAGTGCGTATCAATAATACGGCTGGTTATTGTGACTATGCCAGGAGGTTGTGAAGGAGTTTAAAATGGTACATCCAATTTATCCAGAAGTGAATATGGCAGAGAAGCAGTGAAATAAACATGTGCTCCCTTATCTTTTATGCTGAGGGGTAGGATGTGATCCAACCTGGAATGAGACAATTAAGGATGAGTTCAAAAACAGCATCTCTTCTTGCTTCTGTTTATGGTGGTCCATGACTGATAACCGAGAATTTTAGAGCTTTGAGAGCCTCTTGCTAATCTATTGATATTTCACATGAAGCATCTGCCGCACAAATGGGGAAATGACTGGCCCAAGGTCACGTAATGACCTCACCAAAAATGCTACAATACTAGTGGCCAAGAGAATAAGGACTGTTTTAACAGTAAGAATGTCAGAGGAAATGGGCTTCAGTAATTGGTAAAGTGTTTCCTGAGGTTCTTGCATTTTTACTTATTTTTAATTTCCAGTGCTTAGTATAGTTCTGGGTGGGCAACAGACACTCAACAGAGTTTTGCAGAATGGTTAAAAAAAGGGCAAGATAAAAGAGGGAGGAAGAGGAAATCAAAAGAAATCATGATTTCTGTCCTGGAGGAGCTTACAGTCCAGCTGGGGAGACAAGGCATCTATGAAAAAAACTTGAAGCACTCCAAGTGAGAGCAAAGGAATGCAGTACAAGTGATTGTAAGTAGAATGAAATGGGAGTTCCTCTTCTTAAGCAAAACATATTTTTAAACAAAGTGTGATAATTCATGACCCTAAAACCAGCAAGACATATAATGTTGATATGTACACAATAAACTTGTAGTTTTTCTGTCGTTAAGTCCTGTGTAAATGGGCCCACGACTCAAGCTGGGCAGTTGTTTCAGGGTAATAGTCTGATTGCAGCCCTCGCTATAGGGATGGGCATGTGACCGTGTACATGGGGCCAGTCGCAATGTGTCCGTGCTGTTTGGTATATGAATAGCGGGGTGGGGCGGTCTCTCTTCCTTTTGGATCATCAGTCTACAGCATGCACACTTAGAGTGGTCAGTGGCTTCCTTTCCCAACATGCAGAGAGATACTAAGAATGATGCCAATGGATAGTCAGGAGTAGACCCAAAAGAAGGAGAAAGCAGCAGACATGGTGACTTAATTAAAGGCCCTGGATTCAGCCATGTTTTATGACCACCCTTGCACTTCTAGGTACATGAGCCAATCAATTCTTTTTCTCCAAAAGGTTTCCTGTCACTGTTATTCAAAGAAGTTCAATACAGCTGGTAAGGAGCTCTGAAGGTCTATGAGCATTGGGTGGTGAAACTATGTGGGTTGATGAAGATAAATATATCATATATGGAAGCCAGTGGTGTTTAAAAGTCCTTTCGCCTGGGAAAAGGCTCGGCTTGAGTGCTGATTCATGAAGGAGTAAGACCTCTGGTCTTCTCTGGGAAGCTGGAAAGGTCACCCCTCCATATGACCCTGTATCACCTCACTGTCCTCAGGCCCTAAAAGATCTACCAGTGGAATCCACTCTAGATTAAGTCAGTCGTTCTTCACGTGTGTTCCTTCTGAGTACCACATGTAAACAGACTGTGTATTCAAATAAATTTATTTTCTTTACCTTAGGACTTCTTAGATTTAACTCTGCTAATATTCCTTGAGGACCCCCCAAAGAGGCAGTTGAAGTATATGATATTTCTTAACTTTTTGGTTCAAAGAACTCTTTGTTTTGTTTTGTTTGGAGGAGCCTCTCATAACAATGGGTTAAAGTGTCCTTTCCCCGGAAGGACCCCTGCAAAGAAACATATTGTTTGGAGAAAGGAACATATTATTTTAACCTCTCTTCCTTCCAAAAAGCACTGGAGATACAGAGGTGAGCAGAGCAGGGAATGCATGGCTAGGAGACTAAGAACAGGGTGTTGAAAAGAAGAGAGGAAAAGGAGAGTGTTGGACCAGCTCAGGAACCAGGACAAAGGAAGTGATGACAACTGTGTGGAAGGCAAAGTTCTGAACTCCCTGAAACCAAGGCAGAAAGAAGAAGGCATCATGATGAATCCCTTTCCTAAATTAATGAAACATTTTCTAACACTCTTGAGTTTCATAGCTCTAATTACCTCCTAAGTGCAAGCAGAATAGTAATTGGGAGGGGCAAAGAATGTTTTTCTTCTTGGCACTGAAGCCTCAGAACAAATTGATCACAGAGCTCCTTATATAGGGTGTACCAAATAACATAATGGATGGTCTTCAACAGCTATTTCATCTATTAACATTCAATGAAAACCAAGGATAATCACAGTTCTTTGCAGGAGTAGCTACAGTAACCAAGGGCATGAAGTCTGACACATTACTTCGGTGACCTCAATTCCTACAGGACAGGACAGGACTTGGGGATGTAGACAGAGCAGCTAATAAGTCAACCCAATGGAAGCCACCAGTATGAATGGAGTAGATTATTGGCTTAGTTAACTAGTGGAGAATGCTGAGAATTGGGTTCTGAGTAGACGGATATAGAGCAGCACCATTTCAAAAATAGGGGGAGGAATCAGTTAAGAGAGGGAGAGGAGGAGAAGGTGGAAGGAGCACTCAGACCCATGAAGATTCAGCCAGCAGGAGCACTCAGACCCATGAAGATTGAGCCAACAGGTATCCTGGAGGCCAGAGAATTAGATTCAAAGATGGGTTAAAATTCTCAAGTATATGGCCTAAGGCAGTGCTGGTCCAATGAGGCCTAGCCCTGAGGCCCCAGATCAGAAACTGAAGAAATACATAGTCCAAAATTCAAAATGATTATATTTCCAAATGGAGGAGAACTCCGTCACCCAGATAACTAGTTGTTATTTACAAATGACTCAAGCACAGTTGAAAAATGTCAAGAAAACCAAATTTCACTGTTTACTGATTTTTTTGACATTTTTATTTTTTTTATTTTTTAATTTTTTATATTTTATAAACATATATTTTTATCCCCAGGGGTACAGGTCTGTGAATCGCCAGGTTTACACACTTCACAGCACTCACCAAAGCACATACCCTCCCCAATGTCCATAACCCCACCCCCCTTCTCCCAACCCCCCTCCCCCCAGCAACCCTCAGTTTGTTTTGTGAGATTAAGAGTTACTTATGGTTAGTCTCCCTCCCAATCCCATCTTGTTTCATTTATTCTTCTCCTACCCACTTAAGCCCCCATGTTGCATCAACACTACCTCATATCAGGGAGATCCTGTGATAGTTGTCTTTCTCTGCTTGACTTATTTCGCTAAGCATGATACCCTCTAATTCCATCCATGTTGTCGCAAATGGCAAGATTTCATTTCTTTTGATGGCTGCATAGTATTCCATTGTGTATATATACCACATCTTCTTTATCCACTCATCTGTTGATGGACATCTAGGTTCTTTCCATAGTTTGGCTATTGTGGACATTGCTGCTATAAACATTCGGGTGCACATGCCCCTTTGGATCACTACGTTTGTATCTTTAGGGTAAATACCCAGTAGTGCAATTGCTGGGTCATAGGGCAGTTCTATTTTCAACATTTTGAGGAACCTCCATGCTGTTTTCCAGAGTGGTTGCACCAGCTTGCATTCCCACCAACAGTGTAGGAGGGTTCCCCTTTCTCCGCATCCTCACCAGCATCTGTCATTTCCTGACTTGTTGATTTTAGCCATTCTCACTGGTGTGAGGTGATATCTCATTGTGGTTTTGATTTGTATTTCCCTGATGCCGAGTGACATGGAGCACTTGTTTACTGATTTTTAACAATTCTATAGTCTTGTTGTTCCAGAGAAAAGCCAGTAACTTGACACTCCTCATGGTTACACCCTTTTTTGTGTCCCTCCCTCATCACATACTGTGCCTTTGACTGGTTATTTTTTTTGTATATGGTCTTACAGTTGGCCTCTAGGCCCTAAGTCAGGTTCCTAAATCCCTAGCCACAGCCTTAAAACTTCCCATTTTATTAAGTACTGCACCATTTTTCAAATCTTGGGTTTCTTCTCAAAATATCAGGGAATCTTAAGATGCTGAGACAGCTGAAAATGGAATAAAAATGTATTGTTATCTACTAAATAAATACCTTACTTTGAATAAAAAAAAAAATCAGGGGATTTTTAATTCCAATGAAATCCATGAGCTACACCAACATTTATTACTTAAAAAAAAAAAATAATATTGGGGCACGTGGGTGACTCACTTGGTTGAGCTTCTGACTGTTGGTTTTGGCTCAGGTCATGATCTCAGGGTTATGGATTGAGCTTTGCACTAGGCTATATGCTCAGCGGAAGTCTACTTAGGATTCTCTCTCTTTCCCTCTGCCCTGCATAGCTCTCTCTCTCAAATAAATCTTTTTTTTTTTTTTTTTTTTTTTTGAGAGAGAAAGGTAGATGCAGAGAAAGAGGCAAGAGAAGCTGCTCAGAGTGCCTACAATTTGATGGGAATATCACAGAAAAGGTACTAGAAAGTATGTGATGAGAGGGTCACATAAGGACTAGAGGGGTTCTGGGGAGGGTGATGCTGTTTGCTTCCCGAGACAAAGTCTTTGTAAGTGGGTAAAGGAGGGTACTGAGTTGGTTTTATGGGTCCCCAATAAGAGGAACCACAGAAAACAGGCTCTGAGTCATGGAAGGGAACTTTGAGGCCATCTCTTTAACCGCCCATCATAGCTACTTACAAATGAGAAAACTGAAGCCCAAGTGGACTGTCATTTCTCTAAGATCAGAGAGGGGCACGGCTAGGTTAGGGTCTAAACCTTGAGACACCCAGTTCCGAGACCTATCGGCTACACCGTGCTGAGGGCTGCAAGGATGCAACAGAATTGTTGAGAGGGCGAGAACTGTTGACAGGGAGAGAACCTGTGGATAGGAGGACTTTGAGGGGGCAGTAGTGTGCAGGAGTTACTGGACATGCTTGGGAAATTTCCCCAAATCAGCAGAAAAGGGAAGGGAGGCGTGTGTATGTAGACTGCAAACTTTTATTTTCATTTGTTTTAAAAGATTTTTTTTTTTTTTTTTGAGAGAGAGAGCGAGAAAAAAAAAAAAAGAGAGATTGAGCACATAAGCGGGAGGGGCAGAGAAAGAGAGGATCCCAAGCCGACTCCCCACTGAGTGAAGAGCCAGACGCAGGGCCTGATCTCACAACCCTGGGATCCTGACCTGAGCCAAAACCAAGAGTAAGAAGCTCAACAAACTGAGACGCCCAGGTGCCCCTAGACTGCAAACTTTTAAAAGTTACTCCTGGTGTCTTAAAGTGCTCCTAACAACCAGAGTTGCAGGTAAATACCACAATCCTCTAAATCTGGGAGGTCTGAGAGGCAGAAGAGGCTCTGAAAAATGCCCAAGCCAGGTCAGGCAGGCATGCAGCCAGCAGACCCAGCTGCTCATATTTCAGGAAAAGGGCTGTGATATCGATGGAATCCTTCTGCAGAGGAAGAGAGGGGTTCCACGCAGCGACCAAGTTAGACTCAGCTTCCTTACAGACAACACAAACCCGCTGTGGTCATTTGACCTCACTCTGTGGCTTTCTCTTCATGGATGTGACCCACATTTACCAACCATCTCACAGAGGAGATGCTCTTCTCCCACAGTGCCCCGGCATCTTTCCATTGCTGTAATTTGTGGCTGGCTCTTAAAGGAACCTGGGTCCCTCTCACCATCTTCAGTGAGACTCCAGTAATGCCTTGGCTGGACGGAGGGTGGGGGGAGTCCCCACACACCATTCACCCTCCTCTCTTCCATCCCCTCTTTGATCTTTTGACGAAGTGAAATGTCACACAATGGCAGCCTCAGAGGTCAGACTTTCATTGTTGGTTGGTCCCACCAAGGAGTCTTTAAGGTTAGAACCGTTGAAGTCCTTTGGGATAGAGGCTAAGGTACAACAGCAGGTATCAGAGGGACTGTGACAAATGAGAATGGTGTCAAGAGAGATTGTTCAAATAAACAGTTGGATGCTTGGAAGTACAGCCTGAAGACCTCAGATCTTTCTCTCCCCTCTGGTTTTTTTTCTCCCCCCAAAACAGAAGATTAAGTTTGCTGTGAACATGAGCTGATGAAAAGAATTCAAATAGTGCTTTGAATAGGACCCCAGTCAGACCCACAGGAGAGCTACAAATTGCTTTTGGAGACACCGGTCTCCCTTTACAGAAAGTTAGCATAAAGCCCACATATCTTCTTTCTATAAGGTACTAACTTGTAAATTAACCTTTAATGGTGTATAAATGATGTTCTGAAAGAACTGCTTATGCAGCTATATTTATGATCTAGAAAATTGCAAATATTTACAAGATTATAGGTGTTAATGGTCTGTCAAAAATGTTTGTATATTGTACATACATTAAATCCTGGTTTCAGACCACCCTGGTATAAAAGACCACCACTCTCTAGTCCCATATAGTGTTTCACTTTGATTCCATATATGCCAATCCCTATAATTAGCCTGTTCCCTAATATAGATCAAGTCTACTTTATAGGGAATTCTCCCAATAGTTTTCATTTAATTTAAATCCACTGCCTGGGCCATCTATGTAAACTGTTTGGTAAACGGCCCAGGATGGCCCATCGATCTTATGTCAGCCCTTCAGAGGCTCCTGGGCAATGGCCGGTGAACCTGTCGGTCTTGTTTCTCAGTGGGCCCCACTGTGGGGTCTCAGTGTCTGGCTTTGATTGCTTTCCTGAAATAAAATTAAGTATATGTGTGTGCTCCTATGACTCGGCCTCTCTGCGGAGGTTTGGGCATTTGAGCACTAAATGTATATAAGCCGAAGACATAATTTATCTCTTAGCGCAGCTTATTGTTACAGCAGCACCTTAACTCTGGTGCTTGACAACGGAAAAGAAGGCTGGGCAAAAGGGGACAGTCTCCTTTTTCCTATAATGGCTAATCAATCCCATGGCAGCTCCTTTCCCTGAACAATCTGTGTTGCTGTTCCATGGCGGGGGGGGGGGGGGGGGGGGGAGGGGGGTTGGGTGGAAGAAAACAAAAAAGGTCGCAGGTTGTTTTGAAATAGTTCTTCCATCCTGGTTTATGATCTCATTTGCACATTTTCATTAATGTCAAACTGTTTCCACGGCTGTCTCAAGATGATCGGTCTCCTGAGGCATCTGCCAGGGCTGTGTCTGCTTCACGGAATGGGGAGATCAAGCTCATTTTCAAATGTTACAAAAAAGCACTGCCTTCCCACCTACTCTGACGAAAACACGCAGGAGTATGTTTGCCCAAGTCCTGACGAGAAACAATTGAACTTTTGGATTTTTATGCAGATCTTCAAATAATCACTCCCTCCCACTCCACTCCCCCACCCAACCCTCAAAAACAGAGCAGGGAAATAATAAAATCAATTTTCCCTTAAGCTCTTTAATGATCACTGACGACACACACTTAATTTCCTTGAAAATAAAATAGGTGTTTGGGTGGCTGCAACAGACTGAAACCATTGCAGTCTCTGCAGAGGTCTTAAATGGGGCTGGCCGGATGACTTCAGGCCCCAAATGAGGAGCAGAATGCTTCCAGAGTGAAGGGTTCGAGAAGCTTGTGGCCACTCTAAGAAATCAAAAACTGTGTTGGGGAGACAGTGGCCCCACTAGACCTCGTCCATCAGCCTCTCTCCAAGCGGATTCCCAGAGCTACAAAGTCTTTTGACCTGCCTAGTATTAGGGAAAGATGTATTAAAATAATAGTAGGATTCTTGGAGGACTCAGATCTAGAGTGTTCCACTGGAGCTGTTTTAGAAATCTCTCTACCTTGAAATGCCTGTTGGACTCATTAGATGGATAATCCCCTATCTTGGATCCTGGTTCCTTGGCGACCCAGACAGGGAGAAAAACAAGCTTCTCTGAGATAATCCCAACATGTCGGAAACACCCACTGGAGTTGTAGAGCCAACTGGGTTCAGACACAAGGAAGAACTAAAATATATTTCTTTTAACTCAAATTATTTTTTAAAGATTTTATTTATTTGTTTGACAGAGAGAGACACAGTGAGAGAGGGAACATAAGCAGGGAGACTGAAAGAGGGAGAAGCAGGCTTCTCGCCGAGCAGGGAGCCCAATGCGGGTCTCCATCCCAGGACCCTGGGATCATGACCGGAGTCAAAGGCAGACACTTAGCGACTAAGCCACCCAGGCACCCCTAACTCAAATTCTATCAACTCAATATGTTTATGTTGGTTTTCTTACAATGGCAGCTTTTGTTTCATAACTAAGGTGGAAAACTATTTCTCAATAATTGTACCCGGTATATACATCATATTATTCAAAATATGGACTATGGGAGGAGGGGAAGATTATAGGAGAGGAAGTTCCCTGGAGGTGAAAAGTGGGGAACCACTGGTTTAGGGGGGCACTGTGCAGGATATGGAGTACCAGGTCACTGCATGTTTTATTCACATGTCAAAAAGTAAACACAAAATGCAGATCCCAGTTATGGACAGATGCCAGCATCTCTCCAATTGTCTTTTAGGTTTATCTAGGAAAGCCAAATGTGCTATTACCTTAACAGCCAAGCGTACTGTATCCACAGGCTCTCCAAAGAAGGGAATGAGTTTGCCTTCTCTCCCACTCAGGATGTGATCGTCTTTAGGATGGAAGCTTACAATCAGAAAGTGACCCAGGCACCAGACAGGTGAGGCTGGACCCTAGCTACTCCCCAGTGTTGTTTAAGAGGGAGGGGCCTGGAAGAGTCATACAAGCAGCCCTGTGTCTGCTCCTCCTGGTGAGGCTGGCAAAGCCTGGGAGGGATTCATCAATTGTTTCAAAAAAAAATTTTTTTTTTAACATTATGGGTTTGGCAAAACCCCAGACATACTTTACTAAGCACTTTTTCCTTCATTTTTTAATCCCATGTGTATTTCAAATGCAATCCGTATGTTACTGATTCATTTACACTTAACTCATCAAAAATGTTGGTTGGGATGAATTAGTCGATGCCCAAGGAGAAGTATGGTCCCCTTTTAAAGAGGATGTTAGGAACCTAACCCCCACCCCACCCCCTGCATTTGCCAAATGCAGTTCAAAGTGAATCAGCACCCTAGCCCCACCCTACCACCACCACCAATTTTTAATAACATTAGAAAAGGCAATTCTAAGGAGCACTAAATTTGGGAAAATTTCTTCATTCCACTCTCCCTCATTTAAAAATCCTTGTGTATTTTAAGGGAAATCTAATCCATATGCTTCTGATTCATTTACACTTAAATCATTAAAATGTTGTTTTGAACAAACCACTTGGTGAACAGAAATGAGTATGAACCTTCTCTTAAAATTATTTCTTCAAGCTCTTTTCTGCAAAACAGGAAGTCACATTGGGGAAGTTGAATAACCAAAAGTTAAAATTTGGTATGATAATTCTTAGGCCACCATGGTTTAGATAAATCTATTTTTGGCGATTCTCACAAAAACCCAGCGCAGTACTGTTTGCATGGCAGATGTATGCTCATAATTGCACATAATCAGCTCAACTGCATCTGTGAATAAGTTACTTCCTTTAAGTAATTTGAATGGTGTGTGTGTGCGCACATGTGTATGATGCCAAATCTTTTAGAACCTTAAGTATACCTGGCAAGATGGCACTCAAAAGGAATCACAAGCCAAGAAAAAGGAAAGAATCAAACAGTTTATGTATTTACCACAAGCATTAATCGGGAACACACAGGATACAGTCTTCCTTAACTGTCCTAGTTAAAGTCTAGTTAAGGTCGTTGAACCAGTGTCATTATGCTCACTGACAAACCAGAGAGGCAAGTTGTCAGCATCTCTTTTTCTCTCTCATCTGTGATAACAGATGTCAGTGGACCTCACTTTCTCTCTCTCTCTCTCTCTTTTTTTTTTTAGCCTTTTGGTCTTCCTTCCCTGAATTTTAGTGGTATAAATTATAGCCTGAATACTCACTCCAACCTTCTCACTTAACAGAGAAAGAGACGGTAGTTCAAGAGTTGGTGACAGAACGGGAACAAAGATTGAAAACATCTGACTCCCCAAGTCCCACCGCGGCCCGCTGGTTAAAAATGAGGATCTGTGATGTGCATCAGAACACTGGCTCTACGACTCAGCAGTGGGGGATTTTAGGCTTGTGCCTGAACGCGGCTGTGTCTCGATTCCCACAGAAATGGGGATAATAATAGGAACTACACTACAGAGCTGTTGTGAAGCTTACAGAAGATACTCCATGTAACAGCATCTAGATTTAACAAGCACCCAACAAATCACAGCTGATGTTCCTTCTACTCTTCATGTGCACTGACTCTGTGTCTCTCAGACTTTGGAACTTTCATCAGGGCAAAGGAACGTGCCTACCATTTGATGAATAAAAAGACCAGTAGTAGCTATGGTGGGCCAGAGAATTTGTGTATGTTTTGAGGCCTCTCTCTCCCCCAGCCACTTATTCCGAATTCTGGCCCAAGGTGGGCAGGCTCTGTGCTTTACACACAAAGCACCTGGTGTCCTTCCTGACATGGAACTCTGAACAAAACCCTCACAACTGTGGGAATGTGAAAGTGAATGGAGCCACACTGGGGTTGGGGAGGTGGGAGCAGCATGACAGTAATCATTCATTAATATTGTTTTTATTTTCATGTCTACAGCCCAATACTATCTTTAAAATACATTTAAGCCACAGAAAGACATTATCATTTCTAGTTCAGACCATGGGTCATGAACAGTGGCTCAAAGTTCACCTGTCAGCCAAGGCCCTCTAAATCCCATTTGAACTGTGAGATGGAGGATTCATGGAAAATAAAAACACTGTATCATTTTTAATAAAGTCACATGTCCAAGTGAGCACAGAGGCAAGAAAGAGTTAAATTTATAAGCCCTCCCATGGCTTTTCTTACTCTGGCTACAATTCTAGACTTTCAGAAGAGACCTTTAGCAGCAGCAGCATCAGTGTGCTACAGAAGCTGATGGTAGTGTTGAGATTTTTTCTTACCTTAGGTTCAGGAATCATGAGTTTTCCACGGTGGCATTAAAAGAGGGACAGGACAAGTGGCTGATAAAGTGCTCCTGGAAGGAGTGGGGACATGTTGAGAGGTGAGAAGACTAGTAGGGTAACCCGTGCATGTTTTCCCTTTGATTCCGAAGTCCTCTCCTGGAGCTCCTGCTTGAGAAAACCTATGGCAACCTGTTTTCTAAGTCCAAGGTGACACATCCTTCAATATTAATTCCTTAAATTGTCCAAAGGAAATTGTGGATATGCCTGTCTCCACAGTGCCAAACATCTGGATGAAGATTGGGGTGGAGGGGTAAGGAGTCCCCTGGATAGTCCTCAATGTCTTCATATGCTTGTGGCCTGGGGAGTTGGTGACTGTGAGTAAATTGGCAGGGTTTCTCAGGAGGGCATCATCCTGGGGGAGAAGCTAAAAGTCTAAGTGGAGGGTTTTACACACTGTTGGAAAATGCTCCCACCGTGTCATCTGGGTGTCTGCAGGCCCCGAGCTGTGGGATTTACCCTCTTTTTCCAGAGTCATGAGCAAAAGACAAATCATTAATGTTTAAGGGCCAGTGAATAAATTAGTTGTGTAGCACATCACATTAATGTAGCCCTAGGGTTTGCAGCTCCGTCTGCAGCCAGAGGCAGGGAACAGATGAATCCTGAAGGTCTCCATGGATTCCAGGATTCAAGGGGCTCTGATAATTATCACAGCTTTCTGCTACCAGCTGTCCCTAGCAGAGAAATGGTGTCTCTATGTCCAGAACCACATTATCATCATCCTCATCACTACCATCAGCAACATAAAGCTAGTGATGTTCTAGCTTACACCAAACAAAAGGCTAGAAGTTATTTAATCTACAAGAGCCCTTTGAATACCCCCATCAGAATCTCCTATTCATAAATCAGGAACCCAAGATTAAGTGACTCAACCAAGTCACCAAGACAGCAAGTGGCATATCTAGCACTTGACCTCAAAGTCTACAGTGTTGGTCAGTATGTGGCTGGGTAATCTGGGCCCAACTTGAATGAATGAATGAATGAATGAGAGAACAAATGATAACAGATACATTCTGACTTGATTCACTTTAGCGATTCTTGATAATCTTAGGAGATAACATTGGTTAGGCAAAAGAACTAGGTTTAAGATTGAATTCCTGACTCATCACCTTCACACATGTGGTCTTAAGTAGTTCATTATGTCTTTGAGCTTAATTTTGTATCTAAAATGGAGATACTATCAACCACTATTTAGAGTTATTATTATTAAAGTTCTTATGTATAATATATAACATGCCTGTTCATAGTTAACTCTTGATACATGTTACATATTATTTTTAAATACTTACTATGTTTATACGAGTTGGTAACTGCATGTGACCTAAAACTATCCATCAAGAAAAGCAAGCTATGGGCAGGTGGCAGTCAAGGGAAACTGGCTGCATTTTCTGTTCTGACCATTCCTACCCCTTCTACCATTTGTACCCTTTCAGAATGTGTACTTCCCTTCCTTCTACTCTTCCCTCCGAGTTCTCAGCCTCAAATAATTCTCCATCACAAAAAAGAAAACCCCGTGAATTCCAGCCTCTTTTCACAAGATGAGAGAACTATAGGAGGAAAAGGCTTGAGTTTACCAAGAGAAAAATGCTCAGATATTGAGAGACTAAAAGAAATATCACATTTTTCTTTTTTGTAACTTGCAAATAAATATTTCCTCCTAAGCTCACAAATAATGGATTAAAATCAGTATTTCTCTGCTCCTCGATAAAATGGCTTGACTTGAGTCTTTGAAAATGTTTTCATTAATCTTTTCTAAGCCTTAGCAGGCTGTTCCCAGACAACTCCAGCACTAGAAAATTACATAGCTGGACAATGAAGGAATTCAGGATGGAAACAGCCACTCTTTGGGCAGATCTCAGCCCATGACACATTCTTTCTTCAGGCAGAATTATCATCTACTAATTTTTCTCCACAGTAAATTTTCAGTTCTTACATAAATTTCTATTATTAGAATATGGAGGCTTAACTGGTAATGAGAAAATAAAACCAAAGTCCTCAAATCTTTTAGACTTGATGGTCTGGAATGTCTAAAATTTAACAAGCCTACATAAAAGCTGTGTGCTATACAACAATCCACTGAAAAGTCAACCCATTTAATAAAGCCTGATTGGGTACACTTACCACACTGCCCTTGTTGGTTTGTAAACAGACTACTTTTTCACTGGTGTAACATCCAGATTAAATTTCCATTAAAAGTTAAATTTATATGATTAATTTTGACTTCTTTGGGGGACCAAGGAAATGGAAATGTACTCTTTCCTTTTTCCAAGTTCAAGTCTCACAAGGAGTATCTCCCTTCCACACTGCCTGAGCCTAAAGGTCACAGTGAGGGTCCTTCTCTGGGGCAAATGTCCACGCCTGGTGGACCACACTGGCAGAGTGAGCTGAATCTTACATTCCAGGAGTCTGGAGCTATTCTGTGACCTGAAAGCAGTAAACTTGAGAAAAAGCTGGACTTAATTCCTATCTTCCCTACCCTCTCTGTACCCAAAGGCACCAATGTTCTTTCTAACACATTCTACAGCTCCAACCTCAAGGACTTTGGTAACACAACCATCAGGTGTGACCACCTGTCTCCAGTGAAACATCATCAATGCAGGGCTGGTACAGAAGAGAATCATAGAATCAAATGGCCGTGGTCAAAGGAAAGCTAAAACCGAGGAGTCACGTCCCCTGCTGCCTTTCTCCCCTTACTCTCACACCCTCCTGGAAGTGTTCACTGCCTTTTGCTGTTCACTCCTACTCTCCCTGGCCTTCTCTGACAGCAATGACTTCAGCCTTAATGTTAATGGATTTCAGGTATGCTGGCCAGAGGCGGCATGTACAGAAAGTGGTAATGGAGCAGAGTCCTTTGTATCTAAGAGATGCCACATATTTGCAGCCAGAGCCACAGGATTGGGGGACCCCTCTCACCCCCAACCAGAACATAATCTCCAACTCCTTTATTGGTCTCCTTCCTCACTGCCTCTTCTCCCCACTTCCTAAACACCCGGGATCCAGGGCTCATGCTCTCAATGTACTCTCTTGATCTGTCTTAAGTGAGTTCTATTCCAAAGGCCCTCAGATTGGTGGTTTGGGGTGCAGCCTAGAGATGGGGTGCCCTGGCAGTTCTGATGAGCAGCAGGGGTTGAAAAGTTCTGCTGTGGAGAGAAATAGACTGCATGCATCCAGAAGAAAGCAGGTATCAGAGATATAGCCCAGGGAAAAGAACTACCTGAGTCCTGGCTGTGGAGAAGGAGTGTAGTCACTCATATGGGCTAATTTACAGGCTTAACTCACTACCCTTAGCACACTGGTACACACAGACAATGTCATGAGAGAACCTTTGGTTTAACTTCCATTTGATAAAAACACTAACTGTGGTTTGTTATTGTTCACATAGCACGGTCTCATAGCCTAACTCTTAAAATTAATGCAAACATTTATACCTTGTATTCTCAGTTTCTGGAGTGCACCGAATGATAATAAATTACTAATTACCTACACACATGATGGGGATGAGGCAATGGTTCAGGAATCCCAATATGCTGAAAAACTGTTTGTTTTGTTTTTATTCCCCTGAACATCTTCTGGTACATGTTCTGGGGAAATGCTTTAATTTTCATAGAAGACTACTGGCTCAGCATTAGAAAAATTATCAGCAACAGTAAACATCTATTCTCCAAGTACTTGACAGAATATATGACCTTTATAACCTTGAATGTTCCACTGCTCAGCCCTTATTAAAAATTCAGTTTTAAGAACTAATATTCCAGGGTGCCTGGGTGGCTCAGTCCTTGAATGTCTGACTTTAGCTCAGGTCATGATCCCAGGGTCCTGGGATCAAGCCCGGCATCAGGCTCCCCGCTTGGTGGGAATTCTGCTTCTCCCTCTTTCACTCCCCCTGCTTGTGTTTTCTCTCTTGCTGTGTCTCTCTGTCAAATAAATAAATAAATAAATAAAATTTTTAAGAAAGGAAGGAAGGAAGGAAGGATATTCCATAGAGCCTGCTCAGAAGATGTGAAGATAGCCTGTAAATGCCCAGAATAGTCTGGGCACATAGTGAGAGCAAAGGCAAAGCAAACTTGTTATTCCTCTAGGTGGTCTAAATATTACCCCAATATAAAGCCAGACTCTCTGTGATCTGCAGTGTTCTGGCCTCCTAACCAGAGGCTTCCACTGTCCTGGGCATTACATTCCTCCTGGCCTCTATGAAGAATGGCTCAAGAACCAGCCTGCTCAAATTTACAAATGAATTGACAGAGGCAGGTGCATTTTCTGAGAACCCACAGGAGTAATTTCACTGAGGCCTCAAGGCCAGGAGCAATTCTATTCCTCCTGAGATTCTAAGTTTTTAATACAAAGATTTTAATATTTTAAGGATAGTTTTAGGTTTGGGGTACCTAGGTGGCACAGTCGGTTAAGCCTCCAACTCTTGGTTTCAGCTCAGATCATGATCACAGGGTCCTGAGAATGAGCCCCACATTGGGCTCCACACTCAGAGCACAGTCTGCTTGAGACTCTTGCTCTGTCCCTCCCTGCTGTACACTCACTCTCAATCTCTAACAATAAATAAATAAATCTTAAAAAAAAAAAAAAGAATAGCTTTAGGTTCTTTGCAAAATTGAGAGGGAGTTACAGAGATTTCCCACACAACCCTGCCCCCATACATGTGTAGACTCTCCAACATTACCAGATCCCCCACCAGAGTAGTACATTGATTACAATTAGTGAACTTATACTGATGGACACATCATAATCACACAAAGCCTGTAGCTTATGCTGAGGTTCATTCTTGGTGTTGTATATTCTGTATATATACACTACATATATACACACACACACACACACACACACACACACATATATATTCTGTGGGTGTGTATTTGTGTGTATATATATATACACAAACACACACACATATATATGTATATACATATACATATATATTTGTGTGTATATACATATATATACACACAAACACACATATATATTCTGTGGGTTTGGAAAAATGTATAATGACATCTGTCCATCATACAAAATATTTTTTTCATACAAAGTATTTTTATTGTCCTAAATCCTCTATGCCTCAACAAGAGTTGAAACCCTTGTATTTTCCCTAGCTCCTTGCAACCCCTGATCTTTTGACTATTTCCACAGTTTTGCCTTTTCCAGAATGTCATATAGTTGGAATCACAGAGTCTGATTACTTTTCAGATTTAGATTGTTTTTATCTGATGTTTACCATGAACTGCTGCTAGGAGTTTCTGCATCAATCAGTGACCCATTTTTGGTAACCATCCAGAACCTTACAGGTGCATTTAGTTTACTAAAGTAACCTCTTATTTTGCCTAATTTTTCTCACCTCCTCTTTCTCATTCTAGATTCCCTCAGTTGTTATTTTTTATCTTATCACAGTATATTAAAAAAAAATAAAAAAAAACCTTTGAAGATGTGGGAGGAAAGTAAACAAGCTAAACTGGCCTAGGAATACATTTAAGTAATTCTTTCACAGATTTATCACCCGAGTTTTTCCTTTAGTTAAAAGCACATAATAGCAAGAGTTCCAGTCTTGGTTCCATCAATTGGTTAGCCATGTAATTTTAGAGAGGCCACTTTATCCTGCAAGCCTTTCACTATATCTGTAGAGCAAAGAGGTGGAAATACATGGCTTCTGAAGTCCTGTTTAATGGTGGCAATGTTGGATATACATAAAGGAGTTCACATTCTCTGAGCATATATTATCAACCTGCAAAAGTACTACATGGTTGATGGATGCCATCTTGGAAGCCTTTGCTCTGTGATTATACCACAGAGCACAACATTCATAATTAAATACTTGCCAGCTAATTGCCTTAAACCAACTTGGTACTTTCCCTCACAGAGTTTAGAATCTAATGGATTACCCTGAAATTCAATCTCAATATCCCAAAGACTAGGCATGTAGTAATCATTTATTGAGTAAGTAAATGGAGGATGAATCAATGAATCAATGCATTCTTGAATGGCTTCTCAAACTTTGGATTTTTTCCTTTTAGACACATTTTATTTTATTTATTAAAACAGTATCTATAGACAAGAAGACTGCTACATGCATACAAGAGTTACTATTTATTCAACAGATAATTCTTGATGTGCATATGGATTTCCTGCCCCCTTGCTATAACTTTGTAGTGTATCCCCTTCTCAATCCCCAACCCCAGAAGTAGGTAAATACTTCCAAAGATTTATGATGATACTTTGGAAAGAAATTCATTTCCAGTTATTTTTCCTAATTAGCACCTAAGCATCTATTTGTGTTATTATAATTAAAACTAAGTTGCTATGGAAATGTTATGGTGTAAGAAGAACCTGTTATTTTTACTGATAAGAGTTTTCTGCTTTTTTGTTTCTGAGAGAATGCTTCAAATTCTTTATATCTTCAAAGGGGTCCATAGTTCAATACAAAAAGATACAGACTGCTGATTCAGAGACAGATTTGTGTTTTGTTTTTGTTTTAAAGGTTTTATTTATTTAAGAAAGAAAGAGAGCAGAGTGAGAGAGAGAGAGAGAACAAAGCAGGGTTGGGGGGGAGGAAGAAGCATGCTCCCTGCAGGGAACCTGACATGGGCTAGATCCCAAGGCCCTGGGATCATGACCTGAGCCAAAGGCAGACACTTAACTGACTGAGCAACCCAAGTGCCTCTCAGAGACAGATTTGTAACTCAACTCTAGCATCTGAACAGGACTTCCTGGCATTCATTGTAGAAGCTACCCTGACCCTTTGCTTCATTTTTCTCTTTTTAGTATCTTAATGCTCATATTCCCGGAATGTTTTGCACGGATTCACAAGATCTTTTCTTACAGAAGTTAAGAGTCCTTGTTACTTTTTCTCCCCCTTTTAATTCTCCTGATGGAATATACATTTTGATGTTCACGTTCAAGATTCATCTGGGGTGGGAGTCAAAACAAATGAGATGAGGTCAAGTGGGTGATCTTTAGCATCAAAACAGTAAGTGGAAATGAAACTGTGCAGTTGTGAGATGGAGGTCTCACCTGGACCTCAGAGAGAAAAATCTTTTGGGAAGGAGGAGATTCACACTGCTAATTGTGATACAAAAGTTTTCTCTGATATAAATGCAGCTAAGTCAAATTCTGGCTTAACTACAATGAAAACTGCTCTAGAAACAGAAGCTTCATTTTTTAAAAATTCATCATACACACTTATATGAGCTTCCATTTATTACTTTACTCCCTGAGTCATAGATCATGCTTTTGGGAGGACCTCTTCTCAGTTACAGTTGAAACATTATTTCACACTATTGCAAAGTTGCCAAAAGGTTCCCATGTTAAAGGAGACCAATGAAAAAATACTGAGTAAACACAATTTGGCTTTTTTAGGGGAAAAAAATGACCAATATTTTTTGTTTTATTAATACGACTATCTGTTTTCATTAACATGGTTGTATACGGCTATTTTAGGAGGCTTCAAGATTTTTTAAGAAAGAGCTGTGTATAAATATATTTAGTAAATGAAATGATATATTGAGTTTAGCTTGCCTCTAACTTCCCTGCATGGGAAATTTGTTAAAACTGCTCAAAAGTAATAAGGTTTTTTTTAAAGTAATAAGGATTCAATTAATTGTCAATGATGGCTTTACTATCTTAGATAAATGACAAGATATAATCATCTATTGTATTTAGAAGGGAAACCCTGGCTTACTACTGGCTTGATGAAGTCAAATAACTTAACTCTCGAGGCTATGCATTTCCCTTTCACTTGAAAAGAGCTGTAAAACATGATGTACAGAATTTTAAAAATTCATGGGAATAAGTGAAAATGAAAACACAACTGTTCAAAATCTTTGGGATGCAGCCAAGGCAGTCCTAATAGAAAAGTATATAGCAATACAAGCCTTTCTTAAGAAACTCTAGAAAGGTTTCAAATAGACAACCTAACCCTGCACCTAAAGGAGCCAGAGAAAAAACAGCAAATAAAGCCTAAACCCAGCAGAAGAAGAGAGATAATAAAGATCAGAGCAGAAGTCAATGAAATAGAAACTAAAAGAACAGTAGAATAGATCAATGAAAGAAGGAGCTGGTTCTCTGAAAGAATTAGTAAGACTGATAAACCCTTAGCCGAGACTTATCAAAAAGAAAAGAGAAAGGACCCAAATTAATAAAATCATGAATGGAAGAGGACAGATCACAACCAACACCAAAGAAATACAAATAATTATAAGAACATATTATGAGCAACTATACACCAGCAAATTAGACAATCTGGAAAAAATGAATGCATTCCTAGAGATGTATAAACTATCAAAACTGAACCAGGAAGAAATAGGACCCATAACCAGTAAGGAGATTGAAGCAGTCATCAAAAATCTCCCAACAAACAAGAGCCCAGGGCCAGACAGTTTCCCAGGGGAATTCTTCCAAACATTTAAAGAAGAATTAATGCCTATTCTCCTGAAACTGTTCCAAAAAACAGAAATGGAGGGAAAACTTCCAAACTCATTTTAAGAGGCCAGCATTATCTTGATCCCCAAACCAGACAAATAACCCATCAAAAAGGAGAATTACAGACCAATATGCCTGATGAACATGGATGCAACAATTCTCACCAAAATACTAGCCAGTCGGATCCAACAGTTCATTAAAAGGATTATTCACCACAGCCAAATGGGATTTATTCCTGGGCTGCAAGGATGATTCAACATCTGCAAATCAATCAGTGTAATACAATACAATAAAAGAAAGAACAAGAACCATGTGATACTCTCAGTAGATGCAGAAAAAGCATTTGACAAAGTGCAGTATCTTTTCTTGATCAAAACTCTTCACAGTGTAGGGATAGAGGGCACATACCTCAATATCATCAAAGCCATCTATGAAAAACCCACAGCAAATATCATTTTCAATGGAGAGAAACTGAGAGCTTCTCCCCCTAAGGTAAAAAACATGGCAGGGCTGTTCACTCTCACTGCTATTCAAAATACTACTAGAAGTCCTAGCCTCAGCAATCAGAGAACAAAAAGAAATAAAAGACATCCGAATCAGCAAAGAAGTCAAAATCTCACTCTTTGCAGATGATATGATACTTTAAGTGGAAAACCCAAAAGACTCCATCCAAAACTTCTAGAACTCATACAGGAATTCAATAAAGTGTCAGGATATAAAATCAATGCACAGAAATCAGTTGCATTTCTATACACCAACAATGAGACAGAAGAAAGAGAAATAAAGGAGTCGATCCCACTTACAACTGCACTTCAAACCATAAGATACCTAGGAATAAATCTAACCAAAGAGGCAAAAAATCTATACTCAGAAAACTAGAAAATACTCATGAAAGAAATTGAGGAAGACAAAAAGAAATGGAAAAACATTCCAATGTTTTGGAATATTGTGAAAATGTCTATGCTACCTAGAGCAATCTAGATATTTAATGCAATCTTTATCAAAATCCATCAACTTTTTTCAAAGAAATGGAACAAATAATTCTTAAATTTATATGGACCCAGAAAAGATCCTGAATAGCCAGAGGAATGTTAAAAAAGAAAACCAAAGCTGGGAGCATCACAATTCCAGACTTCAAGCTCTATTACCAAGCTGTAATCATCAAGACAGTATGGTACCAGCACAACAAAAGACATAGATCAATGGAACAGAATAGAGAACCCAGAAATGGATCCTCAACTCTATGGACAACTAATATTCTACAAAGCAGGAAAGAATTTTCCAATGGAAAAAAGACAGTCTCTTCAACAAAGGGTGTTGTGAAAACTTAACAGCCACATGCAAAAGAATTAAACCGGACCATTTCCTTATACCACACACAAAAATAGACTCAAAATGGATGAAAGACCTCAGCGTGAGACAGGAATCCATCAAAATCCTTGAGGAAAACACAGGCAGCAATCTATTCAACCTCAGCTGCAGCAACTTCTTCCTAGGAACACTGACAAAGGCAATGGGAAGCAAGGGAAAAACTGTACTATTGGGACTTAATCAAGATAAAGAGCTTTTGCACAGCAAGGGAAACAGTCTACAAAACCAAAAGGCAACCAACAGAATGGGAGAAGATATTTGCAAATGACATATCAGATAAAGGGCTAGTATCCAAAATCTATAAAGAACTTATCAAACTCAACACCCAATGAACAAATAATCCAATCAAGAAATGAGCAGAGGACATGAACAGACATTTCTGCAAAGAAGACATCGAAACGGCTAACACACATGAAAAAGTGCTCAACATCACTCAGCATGAGGGAAATACAGATCAAAATCACAATGAGATAACCACCTCACACCAGTCAGAATGGCTAAAATTAAAAAGTTAGGAAACGACAGGTGTTGGGAAGGATGTGGAGAAAGGGGGACCCTTCTACACTGTTAGTAGGAATGCAAGCTGGTGCAGTCACTCTGAAAAACAGTATGGAGATTCCTCAAAAAGCTGAAAATAGAGCTACTCTATGATCCGGCAACTGCCCTACTGGGTATTTATCTTAAAGATATAAATGTAGTGATCCAAAGGGGCATGTGCACCCCAATGTTTATAGCAGCAATGTCCACAATAGCCAAACTATGGAAAGAACCTATAAGTCCATCAAGAGATGAATAGATAAAGAAGATGTGATATGTGTGTGTGTGTGTGTGTGTGTGTGAATGTATGTATGTATGTTATGGAATATTACACAGCCATCAAAAAAGAAAATAAAATCTTGCTATTTGCAATGACGTAGATGGAACTAGAGGATATTATGCTAAGCAAAACAAGTCAATTGGAATTATCCTATGATCTCACTGATATGAGGAATTTGAGAAACAAGACAGAGGATCATGGGGAAGGGAGGGAAAAATGAAACAAGATGAGACCAGAGAGGGAGACAACCCATAAGAGACTCTTAATCTCAGAAAACAAAGTGAGTTTTGCTGGAGGGGAGGAGGTGTGGGAGGGATGGAGAGGCTGGGTGATAGACACTGGGAAGGATATGTGCTATGAGGAGTGTTGTGAGTTGCATAAGACTGACAAATCATAGACCTGTACCCCTGAAACAAATAATACACTATATGTTAATAAAAAACAAGCAAACATGATGCATAGAGCTAATTTGTGTGGCATATCCCAACCAGATTCTTGAAGAAAAAAATAATTCGTGGGCAGAATTGGTATTTATTTATTTGCCAAGCTCCCTAGATTAGTGATATAAAAATTATGTTGATATTTCTGGATAGAAACTTGTCAAGTTAAACAATGATAAATTTTTGGCAAGCATGGTGTCACTATCCCATACTGTGTCCTTGGCAGACATTACTAATCAACCCTGCCATTCTTTCTTATGAGTTGGGACTTAGATGAAGACCATTTGAAGTGCTGTTTCAACAGACTGTATGTCATTGTAAGAGGAGACTTATTTGCCTTCCATTTTGAAGAAGGCAGAATACATGAGAGGATGTATGAAATGTTGATTGTAAACAGGTATATCACAACACTGCCTGGATTCTAAATAAAGAGTAAAACTGAGTTTTTTGAACCTTAAATTCAGAAGAAAAGAATGGAGGATCTTTGGGTGATGTTGTCTTTTCCACTCCATTATTTTATGAGACACTGGAATTGTGGATGGGCATTGTTAAGGGGGTGCAAAGCAAGCGAGACTCCAGTGTCCTAACTTTGTTTCAATCACTGTATAAATATGTACAATAAAACTATTTCACAGAAGCTTTTTTTTCCTAAGAAAAAATGCTAACGATGGTGTAGCACAGAATCCAGAAGCACTGGAAGTTGCCCTGGTGATTAAATCTCAAAAAGAGCTATGGAACTACTGGATTTCCATATGGAAAAAAGTAAAAGTCCTCTTCTAATTTATCCCCATATGAAAAGCCACCAAACCCAAAGCGCTTACTAAACAGTCTACCCTTCTCCATTGATGTCTCATGACCTCTCTTTTTTTAATTTACTAGGGCCTTCCATAGGTCTGTTTTTTGGGGCGATGTCTATTCTATTCTAGTTTCTCTTTGTCTATCCCTATGACAATACATGCTATCTTTATGACTGCAACTTTATAAGTCTAGCTATTCATTCATGACAAATTTGCTTAACATTTGTGCCTTTCTAGAATTGTCTTGCCTATCCTGGGACTTTTGTTCCACTATACAGAGTTTAGAACCAATTTGTCAAGTTCTGTGAATAATTTTATTGGTATTTTGATCAGATTTCCTTTGAATTTACAAATCAGAAGAGAATTTATATTTTTATAATGAGACTTTCTGTGAATGAACATTATAGATCTGGTCATTCATCCGATCTAATCTTATAACTTCCAACAACTTTTGCTTGTGCAAATCTCAAAGGTTAAGATGATCTTAGCTAGAGGTTAAGTTACTTGCTTAATTACACCCTGAGCCATTCTAGTGAGACTGGAACATGACTTGGTAATTTTCAGCCCTATTCCATGCTACTCCCACATGGGCTTGATCCCCTCGTTGTCTCTGTCTCCTTGTCTCCCCAGTGGGTTCAAGTTCCCACTGTCCACGGCGTTATCTTGCTTGAAGGCACACCTTTTTGCCTTCCCTTCTGTGACTCAATTCCTCACTCTGTTACTCATGTTTCCTGCAACTGCCTCCTAATAAACCACATGTACTTGCATCCTTGCCTCGGGGTGTGCTTCTGGGGAATCCTTGACAAGTATTAAGTAGATTTCCATGCCAAATGTAATAAAATCTAATTCTCAGAACCTAAAAGAAAAACAAAACAAAAAACCACCCAAAAAACAAACAAAAAACTCCCAATTCCCCCAAAATTCTACCATGGTAATCTCCTGGTAGGGTCATTTAGGGGAAGAGCATGAGCGTTGGGGACTGATAGCTGCTTGAATTTCAGCTCCCTGATTTTTTTACTGTATGGCCTCAATAAACCTCCGTCTTCCAGCTACATGAAAATTGTAACTTAGGCCTCAAAAATATTGTTCTGATTATTAAGTGTCATATAAAATCTTAACATTCATTCAACAAATATTTATTTCTCCAGGCATAACTTAGGTAAGGAGTATAGTTAAGTAGTAGCTGGCACAGACTGTGTGTATAATTAATGGAAACTATGTTTATTGCTGTACCCTGACAAGTGAGTAGCAAAAAAATCTGAAGAACTTGTGACAGAGATATTTGATAGTAGGCGCCTGAATCTTCTTCATGCTCTGCAGCATGGGGTGGGCCACTGAAGGCAGATAGACCAAAGTTCAAATACCCAGTGTATTAGCTGAATGCCCTTGTAAACTTTCCCGGGTTTCTCTGTGATAGGGATTATGATGCATAACAAACCTAAAAATCTGTGATGTGGAATCAGTGAGATAATGGACATAAAGCCCACTGGCAATGGTATGTTTCTTAATCTCCCTTTCTGAAGCTCTCCCAACTGCTGCCTTTGGAGTTTATGACATCACTTTCTTCTGACAGAATATATCCCATCCAAAGGCATTCCCACAAGCCTAATCAGTGGACGCTGTTCTGTCCAACTCTCCAGAATTAACAACAGGTAAACAGAATATTGCTTTTTATACATTTACTGTAGGCAACACACAGGACCCTGCCATCTATCATCTACAGAGTTTTCTAGAATGTAGCTTGAAACAAAACATACCAAGCCCAAGTTAGAAAGCAGGGAGGAATGTAATGACTCTATTCAGTCTTAGCAAGCAACCTTAAGAACAGGACAATTAAGAGTGGTAAAAACCGAGGTGCCTGGATGGCTCAGTTAAGTGTCTGCCTTGGGCTCAGGTCAGGATCCCAAGGTCCTGGGATCAAGCCTGGCATTGGGCTCCCGGCTGGGCAGGAAGCCTGCTTCTTCCTCTCCCACTCCCTTTTGTGTTCTCTCCCATGCGCGCGCGCTCTCTCTCTCGCTGTATCTCTGTCAAGTGAAGACATAAAATCTTAAAAAAAAAAAAAAAGAGTGGTAAAAAGAACACTGGTTAAAAAGACCATGGGCGGAGCACCTGGGTGGCTCAGTGGGTTAAGCCACTGCCTTCGGCTCGGATCATGATCTCAGCATCCTGGGATCGGGCCCCACATCGGGTTCTCTGCTCAGCGGGGAGCCTGCTTCCCCCTCTCTCTCTGCCTGCCTCTCTGCCTACTTGTGATCTCTCTCTCTGTCAAATAAAAAAAAAATAATAATAAAACTTAAAAAAAAAAAAGACCATGGGCTTAATTTTAATTCTAGTTCTGCCATTTTCTAGTCACACGTGACCATGGGTAGAATACTTCACATCTGACCTTCAGTTTCTTCAGTGAAATGCTGACACAATCCCATTTTGCATTATTAACAGGATTAAGTCAGGTAATTAGGGGGAAAAAATCCATATGTATAAAATGCCCAGTTGGTGCCTGGCACATAATAAAAGCTCAGTAAGAGTAAGTGGTAATAACTGGTATATAACTCTGATACACTCGCTTTAGTGTTTTCTTACCTAAGGTTGCTGGTCTACTGCACTGAGTATCTGCGGCAAACCTGTGTCTTACTTCCAATACCTGCCGTGCTGGACTTGTATAAGTTTGATTTTCAAATGACCTGCATTTTTGTGTCTCATACATTAAAACCCCTAAATGTCCTTTCCTCCAGCAGATTCAAACTTGCACCTCAATTTGTTAGAGAGACAATGACATTTTCTTCGTGTGGTCCTGCTTGCCAAGTTTCAGTAGCAGTGCCATCCTGGTCTGCAAAGCAACATTTGTCAGTTGTCTGAGTGGTTTATTGTATTTCTCTTTCTCTTTTATAAACATGAATGGAAAATGGGAAAACGATAGGATTTTAGCAATAAGCATAGATTGAAGAAGGAAACCATTCTACATGCTGAAAGCAGCAGACCTTTACCTTTGGTCTGATGTTCTATTGACTTAAGCTGATTAACTGTGCGTTCTAAGGTGAAGAAAATTAACTTGTAGGATGGGTAACTGAGGCTTAAAGCTTGTACTGAAAAAGCAAGACAAAGGTAGGGATTTAAAATATCCTTTAAGTTCTCGGAATGGAAACACCCTTATAAAATGCACGGCTATCCCTTAACGTTCCTGTATTAGACTTCAGCATAATTTTTAGTGATGGGCTGTATATAACAACAGGAAACTGCCTACATTTCTAAAAAGTCTAATTGAAAATCATCAGCTTTTTTGTTTCCTTATGAAACTGTTAACAATTCACATGGTTAATACTGATCATGCCTGCTAAATTGAAGTTCTGACTGGCAATTTCCCAATTTGATTCATGAAAATTACAATACTTATTATTAATTAACTGTTTGGTATGCTAAGTTCTTCAAAGCATGAGCTCTACTAGGGAATAAATACAAAAAGGGCTTGTAAGGAAAATAATAGGAAATGGATGGAAACCAAATGGGTCCAACAAACATAGCTGTGCATTTCTGTAACTTGAGCTACAGAGATGGGTCAGAGGCTGACAGGTGTTATTATGTCTCTTTTGGGACTTGATCTCATTGAGACTGGTTTCTTAGAGACAGAATAGATGAAGAGTCTCAGTTCCATTCTCAATGAAGTCTCTGACCATGATGCACTGAATGTAGCAGGTTTGCTCCAAACACACAAATTAAGAAGCAAACCCCTACCTGGGCAGTCAGTCTATATTCCAAGTTGTATTTCCAGTGCAGATCACCTTGCGATCACTAGCAGCTTTTTCCCTCATCTGATTACAGAAGGTGGTGGCAGCATGGAATATAGAGAAAGAGCAACATTGATTATTGATGCTTATGTCATGTAATATATTCTTCTGCAAAAAGATACTATCTTCACAGGCAGAACCATTTAAACTTGATTCTGGGGAGGAGACTCATCTGCTTTTTTCTCTCTGACCTTTAAGTAGGTTGATGCTGCCCATCTTCTCTTTTAAAAAATTGCAACACAGCTTACCTATTGAAAGAATCCATAAAACATGACTTAGTGTTATAGTAAAACTACAGAAACCAATTACTAGCACAGCTCCTGCAGGTTTGTGTTGAAATTTCAGAGTATAAGTAAGGCCCCCCTGTTTCCTAAGAGCATTGCTTTTCTCTCAACAGTGTCCCCTAGCTCCCACTTCTATTTAGTCTTTATTTTAATAGCATAATTAAAAGGAACTTGAATGTGTTCTTTTTTAAAACATCATAAGTAAAATTCTCTCTTGTATACAGATAAATCAGTATTAACTTTAAGGGTTTCATATCATCCTTAAAATGTTATTGACAAAATTTAAGAATTGCAATGGAGTCACAGGACATGTGGGATTTGGATTTTAAAGTTGACATGTAAAAGCTGCCAACTGTCAAAGTTACCAGTGAAAATTCATGAAGTCACCCATAAACTACACTATGGGACCATCTTTCAGTAACTCCACTGTGGCAGGAAACACCACTGTTGGGCACCAGATCAAGTTGTTATCTTGTGTTGAGATGCCATGATGTCTTAAAAAAAAAAAAATCTTGTAATACTAGAATCACTCTCCACCTGGTGGAACCTTAACTCTCTAAGACTTGTGCCTGGCAAAGGACCACTGAGTTTCCTGGAAGCTAGGCAACATTTCTCACTCAAATCAGTTCTTGATCTTTTTCTTTGTGATGAATATTATAAATATTGCAGATTGCAAAAAAAAATTGCAGATTGAATTTAAAAAGGCCCATTGAATATTATACTTAAAAATACAAATAATGCCATTTGGAACTCTACCCAGCAAATTTTAAGAGACTGCGGACAAGTAAAGAATCAGTGTTTGGTAATTCAAATATTCATATTATTAAAGCCTTTTTAAAAAACATATTGTAGGGTGCCTGGATGGCTCAGTGGGTTGGCCTCTGCCTTCGGCTCAGGTCATGATCTCAGGGTCCTGAGATCAAGTCCCGCATCGGACTCTCTGCTTGGCGAGGAGCCTGCTTTCCTCTCTCTCTCTGCCTGCCTCTCTGTCTACTTGTGATCTGTCAGGTAGATAAATAAAATCTTAAAAAAAAAAAACATATTGTAATGAGAAATACTGTAATTACTATGACTAAGGAAGTATATTAAAATTTTAATGGAACAAAATGTTGGCTATTCAACTGATCCTTCTCTAAATAAAAATCCTTGCCCAAAGCAAAGCTGTGGCTTTAAATGGTCTCTCATACTGAGGAATAAGTTGGGACATGCTTTGGAGAGCCAAGGTGGGGATCCTAGGAAGCTTCATCTCTTTACTAGTCCCCCCCTCACCCTAGTAATCATGTTAGAATCACAGACATAACCATTCTGCTAAGGTCCACTACATCCAGTGATGCTTAGCCTCCTGCTGGCTTCATGTAATGTGCCTGTATTCATGAAATAACTCGGCATCCAACTTCAGGTACACAAATCCAAAAAACATTAAAAATGAGTGGTAACATCACTCACTCATCCAGCTTTCTCATGACTTGGTATTGAGAAAGCTTCTCAGAGTTGAGTAATTCCATTTTGCCTTTAGGCTACTGGGCTCTGAAGGCTGAGGTTCAGGAATGACTATGATACAGTAACTTTTGAGTAACAGAGAGTTGATTCTGGACAAGTGACTTTGGGTGCCAATCATACATGTAAGGAGTTTAAGAAATACTGAAGAAGATACCAATTCAGGAAAAATGATTAAAGGTGGTCTCTCCTCCATTTGGGGCAGATGTTGCAGAAGAAGCTATTTCTTTAGAGTTATTCTGCTCTCTTCACCTTGATCCCTCCAGTGGAATGTAAGAGCCTAACACACAGGTATTGTCTGTCTTTATTCACGTACCCGTATCTTCACTTAGAATCCCTAGCACACGGTATGACAAACAGTACACATTCGAGTAACATTTTAAAAATTGATGTGTTGAGGCTTACAGGTTATGAGTAGAGAAGAAGAGCCAGGCATAGACACAGTATTTTAGTCACCACTCCCTTTTTGCCTCACTGCCACATTCTATATGTACCACTCAGAACTTCCCTCTAAGAAGCATACTGTGCCCTCTTCCTGCCTCTGATCCCTGATACTTCATAATGGTCTATGGCTGAACTCCGAGGCTAACTGGCTTCTCTACCATGGTACAACGAAATTTCATTTAACTGGAAATATATTGAAAGGCACAGAATTACAGAATATGATAATGAAGATTTAAATTTTAATGAAAAACAACATTCTTCAAATACCCCTTAATGGAACCGGAGGTTGAAAGTGTAATTTCCAGATTTAAGATGTATATATGCATGTACAATTCTAATGAACACAGTCCTTTGAACATTTTTCCTGAGTTGGTTCTTATGGTGAGTAGGTGACTCACAACCATCCTAATCCCTTAACTATAATAATCAGTGTAACTACCTGAGAGCTTCTTGAGCTATATGCAGAGTTTTATGTAAGCTAGTCCTATTTCTGGCTTCCCTATCATACCATATTGTCTAATATTTGGCTTCAGATATGAATACTGCCCCTATTTTGCCACTGTTGTAGTCCTTCTCACAAGTACGAGATTCTCTTCCTTTCCTGTCTTTGAGTGGCTGAGTATCCAAATGGTGCATGTGATCCCTTCTGATTTGGATTTTCTTATTGGTCCTTAGCCTCTTTGCTCAAGCTTTACTTCTTGTTTGTCTCATTTACTTTGCCACAAAGTATCTGGCTAAGACGGCCTCATTCATTGGACATCTGGCATTCATGTCCTGTCCTAGCTCACGGACCTCTCAGCTTTGAGTCTCTATCTTACAGTCTTTCTAATCACTTAGATTCTGTAAGATGGTCACATTAATCTGCACCCATCCAATGCTGACAATATAGCATTTGGGGGGAAAAAAAGATAAAATGGACAAGGTTCAACTAGTCCCAATCCACCAAATATAGATTAAGTCTAGCTGCAAAACTCCCAAAATGAGTTCGTAATGATTATCAATTACATTAGCACTTTCCATCATTTTTTTTTAACCATAAACCCAAATGTGTATGGTTAAAAATAATGCAAAATAACTCTAATGATGCCGAGGGCTATGGTGGAGGAGAAGAAGATGGACAGCCTTCCTAGACTTGAGCCACCTGTGCACCCTGCCTTCTGCTGGGCTGGAGCTGACTTCTCCCCACTGGGCTGTTGCTGGGGAACTGGAATCCAAATCTCCTTTTGGTGCCAAGAGCTCTACCCACTGCTATTGGTTGATGACGCTTGCCTGTCGCCATAGTGAGGACATGCAGGATGGATTCTCAGTACCACGGGTCAGCTCGGTGCTGCTGGTTGTACAACTGTAGCTTGATCTGATCTTTGATCTGATTCACAAGGATCTGGGACAGCAGGATTCCTACCAGCTGAGGGATGGCCAGGCCCAGGGCTACACCACCAAGAAGGAAGAGGTTGCTGTGTATCCAGTTGACCAGTTTGTCAATACAGCCATTGGTATAGATGACGTTACTAGCCTCCAAGTAGTCAAGGGCCTGCATACCTTGGCCACACATGGTGTTGATCACTGCCTGGTTCGGGGTAGGCAAGCAACAGGAGTAAGGCACAGAGCAGCGCTCACGGCTGGGGCTTATCATCTGGATTCTCTCATTTAACATTATTTGTGAGATTTATTCATGTCACTGCATGTAGCTGTAGATTGTATATTCTCATTGTTGTACAGTATTTCACTGGGTATATATACCACAATGCATTTCTTTTGGATTTATACAACAGGATGGAATCACTAAATTACAGGGTATGCATCTGTCCATCTTTGGAAGATAATTTTCCACAATGGTTGTACCAAATCCCTCCTGTCCCAGCAATGTATGAGAATGCCAGCTGTTCTACTTCCTCACCAGTCCTCAGTTTTTCCTGTCTCCTATTGCAGCTATTTGCTGGATGTCAGCTTATTATCTTTTACTTTAGAAAACTCTGGATTATATGCTAGAAGTTCCTTAGGGGTACTTTAAATTGATATCTATTCCTGATCTGGGTAGGTAGTTTTACAATGTCTTAAAATGTAGCATGGAGTCTCTCTCTTGGTCTGTTTCTCTCCTTTTAAAAGATAAGGTGCTTCATAAATCAGGAACAATGTTACTTTAGCCATTAAAATAAAATTAACATGGAGACACAATAATGTGGTGACATTTTTCTGGAAATTAACTCTAATAAATAGTTTTATTCTACGCCATTTCCCCCTCCCCCCCCTTTTTTTTTTAAAGATTCTATTTATTTATTTGACAGACAGAGATTACAAGTAGGCAGAGAAGCAGGCAGAGAGAGAGAGAGGAGGAAGCAGGCTCCCTGCTGAGCAGAGAGCCCGATGCAGGGCTCGATCCCAGGACCCTGGGACCATGACCTGAGCTGAAGGCAGAGGCTTTAACCCACTGAGCCACCCAGGTGCCCCAATTCTACGCCATTTTTCTAACTGTCAGACTTTAAGATTATACAGTACCAACAAATTGTTCTGTAACTTCTATAATGCCCACTGATGAAAAGAAATTATAACTAAACTTAAAACAACCTTTCTGTGGTCTCTGGTGCCTTGAAATCTGCTGTAACCCCACTGGAGGATTAAAAACTACTTAATCTTACATGCATAATGATCTCTGGTTCTGTTTGTGGAATCATGAACATAAGTAAGAGAAATATAGTATATCTACTATCTTCATTGGTCTTTCAGACCAATGAAAACATAATTAACCCACATGTAAAAATTAGAATAAAAATCAGTATGTAATCAATTATTAAACAGGATGTTTTAATTGTAAGTGCTACAGCATGGTATACTCATTTTGTTTCTCACACCAAATGTAAGTTCCATGAAGGCAGGAACATACCCATATCCTTCATTACTGTATTCTTAGTGCTAAAATAGTACCTAATACATTATAGCACCTAATAAATATTCATGAGATTAAATTGAAGGAATATAAGACACAGTTTAGAGTAAATAGCCGGGAAAAGTGATTCAGATTTAGGTAGGCAGAAGAGAAAAGAGGGGCTTTTCCAGGCAGAGAACATATATCAGCTTTATACTAGTGTTTCTTTTCACTGCTATTATCCTTTGCACTTAAAAAAAACCCATAATTATCTCAATTCATTCCCCCCAGAAAACTATGTAAGTTTATGGGACTCCATTTAATGAAGTAAATCAAAAGTAAAAAGTAAAAAGATCTAGGCTTGTTCACAAACAAAATCAATAACTCTGTAGATAACAAAACAGAGAAATGAAGAAGTAAGTACAGGGGTGAAGCTCTTCAGCTGAGTTTTGGTCTGGAACCAGGATGAGGAAGGACTACAATCAGGGAGGACTAGGAACTCAGTACTTATAGTTTCTTGGGGTTTACAAATGCTGGATGTCAAGTGGGAATCTGGAGCTAAGCTCACTGCATGAAACCAGGAGGTATTGTGGTAGAAAGAGGTCAGAGGAGAAAGAAAAAGGTTGATGTCACCTGTTACATAGGACTGCAGTTGTGGCCTAGGGAGTCTGCAGAACACAGACTTGGCTTTATAAACAGTAACTGAGCCAAATTTCACTAGCCTGGAGGCTTGGATCTTGGATATCTCTGGAATCACCATGGGGCAGGAACATAAACCCCTAGTAAAGATTTATTTGTACTGGGGTTCCTAAGTGGGGGCTGAGTAGAGATAATAGCAAAACCTTTAGATGAGGAGGAGTGAGGAATGTAGAATGGAGGAAGGGAGAGAAAGGAAAAATCTCAAAGAAAGCAAGATACATGTAACATTTCCAAAGCACAAAGAAACCCAGTGCTAGGTAAATATAAATAATATAATAGGAATGAGAAAAAGAAAGAAGAAAAGAAGAAAAGAAGGAAAGAAGGAAGGAAGGAATAAAGAAAGAGAAAGAAAGAAAGAGAAAGAAAGAAAAGAAAGAAAGAAATTTATAGGACAGTCTCATACATGAACATAAATAAAAATATTTAAATAGAACACTTGTAGATTGTATATCGATATACTTTAAAAGACCGCTACTGAGTAGAGTATGCCTGGAATGCAATTAGAGTTGAACATCAGAAAATCTATGAATATAACCTACCATGTGAGTCAATTGAAAGAAAAAAACCTATATCTCAACAGATGCAGGAAAATACTTGATAAATTTTAACACACCATCCTGATTTAATTTTTTGTTGTTGTTGTAAACAGGAATAAGAAAGATCTTTCCTAAACTAATAGAAATTATTTAACCAAAACATATAGCAAACATTTTTCTTATTAGCTTAATTTCACATACTTTCTTATTAAGGTCACAAGAATTAAGAAACAAGCCAAGGATGGTTCTCATCACCCTGCTATTCAACATAGTTGGAAACCCACAAAAATAACATAAAACAAACAAAAAATTCAAAAACAATAGAATTTAGAAAGAATGACACCAAATTACTCTTATTCAAAAAGTGTATGATTGTCTTTGTAGAAAATCCTTGGATTGGGGTGCCTGGATGGCTCAGTGGGTTAAAGCCTCTGCCTTCAGCTCAGGTCATGATCTCAGGGTCCTGGGATTGAGTCCTGCATCAGGCTGTCTGCTCAGCAGGGAGCCTGCTTCCCCTCACCCTCCTCTCTCTACCTGCCTCTCTGCCGATTTGTAATCTCTCTCTGTCAAATAAATAAATAAAATCTTCAAAAAGAAAGAAAGAAAGAAAGAAAGAAAGAAAATCCTTGGATAATTTACAGAGATATCATTAAAATCTTTGGGGAGGGGCACCTGAGTGGCTCAGTGGGTTGAGCCTCTGCCTTCAGCTCAGGTCATGGTCTCATGGTCTCAGGGTCCTGGGATCGAGCCTCGCATCGGGCTCTCTGCTCAGCAGAGAGCATGCTTCTCCTTCTCTCTCTGCCTACCTCTCTGCCTACTTGTGATCTCTGTCTGTGAAATAAATAAATTAAAAAAAAATCTTTGGGGAGATGAGTAGGGTTGCTGGATTAAAAACCAAGTATTAAAATAGAAAAAGATCAATCACACACCAATGAACTGTTATGAGTAATAAATATACCAAAAGATATATAGGCATTTTGTAGGAAAAACAAGTAAAATATTTTCAAGTTTCATAAAACATCAAATATTCTGCACAATGTATCATCCTCGTGAATGGTAAACTATAATATAATAATAAAGATGTTAACTTTCCTGACCAACCCATAAATTCAATGCAACTGCAATAAAACTTCTAATAGAGATTTTTGTGGAAACAAAGAAACTGAATTCAAAACCACTTGAAAAAGTAAAAGTCAAAAAATAGTCTACACAATATTGAAGAAAAAGATGAAGGTATAAAACCTTACCTGTCAGATCCTAACAGTTAAGAGAAAGCTATTTCAGGTGCAAGGATAACCAACAGGCTACTGGACAGACTTGGATTTTCCAGAAACAGATCTAGACATGTATGGAAACCAAATTTATGACAGAGATGGTATAACAATTCAATGGGGGGAAATTAGGACGATTTATGAGAGTACAACTAGTTTTCCATAGAGAAAAATATAAATTTGGATCCTTACCTCACACCATGTAGATTATAAATTTTAAGATTTTATTTATTTGACACAGAGTGAGGAAGAAAGGGAATACAAGCCGGGTGAGTGGGAGAGGGAGAAGTAGGCTTCCTGCTGAGCGGGGAGCCTAACAGGGGCCTTGATCCCAGGATCCCGGGATCATGACCTGAGCCAAAGGCAAATACTTAATGACTGAGCAACCCAGGCATCCCTATAATATAAATTCCTTATGAATCAAAAACATGAACTGGAAATCAAAACTTTATAACTTTAAAAAAATACATAAGAATATGTTTACAATGTTAGAACAGAGAAGAAACAAATCCTAAGTGAAATGTTCAACAATTTAGATGCCATTAAAATGTAAGTATCCCCATAATAAAAATTAGTACACCTAAGTAAAAAGATAGGACAATGTTTGGGAAAAGACATTTTCATGTAACACAGAAAAGTTTACTACCCAAATAGATAAATAACTTCTACAAATTCATAGAAACAGAAAAGCAACTAGTTTAAAAATAATAAAGGCTGTAGATAGGCAAATCACAAAAGAGGAAAAGTGAATGACCAAGAAACATATAAAAAAATGTTAAGCTTCACTAGAAATTAGGGAATTGAAAATTAGAAAAATTAGACACCATTTTATATCCATCAGATTGGAAAAGTTTTAAGTTTGAAAACAACATGATGGCAAAGATTTGGGAAGCAGGAACTCACAGGAACTGCTCATACGAATGCAAGCTAGTCAACCACTAGGAAAGCAACTTGGCATTATCTAGCAATGTTTATGAGGTACACATACCTTAGAATGCCACAATTTCACATCTAGGTACTCTTGAGAAAAATCTACTTAGATGCATCGATGAAACACTTTTTTTTAATAGTAAAAACTGGCAACAACCTAATTGTTCATCAGTAGGAGAATGAATTAATAAATAGTATTATATTTAAACAATGGAACATTATCTAGAGTTTGAGCAACTAATCAGAGCCATGTGTCCATTTGGATAAATCTCAAAAACACAATGTTGACTAGAAAAAATGTACAGAATGGCACATCATTTATGAAAACTTAAAAGACTGTGGATATTAATAAGCGCATTAATAAACAAAATGTGGATAAATACCCAAGACTGTTTTTCTCCGGAGAATGACAGAGCAGAATAGGATCAAGAAAGGGGGCATACGAAAATGTAATGATTTTTTTTTCAACTTCATAAAAACCTAGGCCAAATACTGGAAAATGTTAAAATTAATTAAATGTGAGTGGTAGTAGATAGGTATTCCTTAGAGTCAATTCCTGTTTATTTGAAGTAACACTTCCTCTTTTTAATGAAGGAATCTATGCATATTGCACTAAAAATGCCCATCATGTCTGTCTTCTCACTGCTTTATACTGTGGGTACTATCCTTACCCATACTCTGTATCTTACCCTATACATTCTCACAACCCTGGAGTCATAGCTAATGGAACTAGAGATGTTTTCAACTAAGAAATCCCATTTATGCTGGCCAATGGCTTCCTGAAGAACAGAGACCTGAACCACATAGATTTCTTTCCTTGATGTTTGGAATTGATGTGTATTCCCCCAGCGGGAAGAAGGTCTAAAATGTCTTCTCTTTGACGTCTGTGCCTGCCATTTTGGGCCATATGCAATCTGAGGAGGAAGATGAACCAGGTCTAAAGAACTAGGCAATACCACGAAGAGAAGCCTCGGTTCTCGATAGCTCTTCATTGTTTTATAGAGCTCTCCAATTCAAGTTAGTGTAAAGTCCAATTAAACTTTGTTTTCTGTTTGTGGATTTCATTAAATATCTATAATCCTACAATTATCTCCTCCTTACTCCCTTTTAACTTGTTCTGATTCTGTAGTCTAAAAAAATTGTTTAGAAAAGATAAGTAATAGAATCTTTAGTCAATAATCAACACAAAAGGTGAAAACATATTTTAATGATGAGGGAGGTAGAAAGTAGCTTCTGAATATTAGAAGATCCTGATATTTCATAAAACTAAAATAGATTTCTAAAAAAAAAAAGAATAACATCACTTGGGAAAAATTTTACTTGTCAATATTCTCAACTATACCTCACCACTTCTGCCCATTTGCTACCCGCCACTGCTGTCTAGAGAGAAGGGGCTAGTATAGATTTGGAAATGGTTTGTGCCACTTTGCAAGTGGCAGTTAGACTTTCTGGAATTTGTGAGCTATTTGCTAAGAATGGCCATTCTTAAAAACTGAATTATAAAAACATAATAAAATAACTTGTATTAAAAATAAAGGAAATATATCAAACTTCTACACAACAAAAGAAAACTATAACAAAATGAAAAGGCAACCTATTGAATGTGAGAAAATAGTTGCCAATCTTATAAATGATAAGGGGTTTATACCCAAAATAAATAAAGAATTCCTAAAACTCAACAGCAACAAGATAAAGCAAAAAACCAACAAAATAATTAAAAAATAGGCAGAGGATCTGAGCAGACATTTTTCCAAAGAAGATATAGTGAGGGCCAACAGATAAATGACAAACTGCTCAAAATCACTAAATATCATGGAAATGCACACTGAAACCACAGTGAGATATCACCTTTGTGCATTTCTGGTTGGAATATAAATGGATGTAGACATTGTGTAAAACAGTATGGAGGTTCTTTAGAAAATTAAAAATAGAACTGCCATGTGATCCAGTAATTCCATTTCTGGCTACTTATCCAAAGAAAACAAAGACCTAACTTGAAAAGATATGGGTACCTTCATACTCACTGCATTATTTATAAAGGCCAACATATGGAAACAACCTAAGTGTCCATCATTGGATGGATAGAAAACATGAAGATGTCTATCTATATTTAGTGGAACATTATTCAACCATGAGAAAGTATAAAATACTGCAATTTGTAACAACATAGATGGGCCCTGAAAGTATTATACTAAGTGAAATAAACCAGACTGAGAATGACAAATACTGTATGATCTCACTTACATGTGGAATCAAAAAAAAAAAAAAAAAAAACCCAAACAAATGAAAACCAGAAAGAGCATTCATAGAGTGGTTGCCAGAGGCAGGGTCTGGGTTTGTTGGGGGAAATGAGGGAAGGGAATCAAAAGGTATACACTCCCGGTTGTAAAATAAATAAGTCATGGGAATGTAATATACAGCATGGCAATTATACTTCATAATTCTGTATTGCAGGGGTGTCTATGTGGCTCAGTTGTTAAGCATCTGCCTTTGGCTCAGGTCATGATCCCAGGGTCCTGGGATAGAGACCCACATCAGGCTCTCTGCTCCTCAGAGAGCCTGCTTCTCCCTCTGCCTTTGATGCTCCCCCTGCTTGTGCTTGCTCTCTCTCTTGTTCGCTGAGAGAGTAGATCTTAAAAGTTCTCATCACAAGAAAAAAATTCTGTAACTACGTATGGTGATGGATGTTGACTAGACTTTCATAGAGATTATTTTATAATTCACACAAATACTGAATCATTCTGCTGTATGCCTAAAACTAATATAATGTATGTTAATTACACCTCAATAATTAAAGAAAGGAAATACTCAAAACTCATCACTTCCTAATTTTTTTTTTACATTTTATTTTACCTATGGCTTCTGAGCTATTTGCATCTATTTTTTTTTTTCATTCAAAATGATCTCTTATTTTTAATTTTTTTTAAATTTCTTTTTGGTCTTCCAAAATTCATTATTTATGCAACACTTCCAGTGCTCCATGCAATACAAGTCCTCCATAATACCCACCACCAGGCTCACCCAACCTCCCACCCCCCACCCATATTAAGGCACGACTGCATATCCCTTCTTAATTTTATAGTCAATAGTATCTTTCACGTTAATAGCTTGAAATTGGCCATGGTAGGAGTATCTACAGCACAGATATCAGCAAATACCACACATCAAGACTTGATTTATTATTTTGTTGATTGTCTAGATTTAAGAAAGTTATACAGAAAATCTTAATTCAGATTAACTAAAAAGGACTGTTGTTTATAGCTGTCATAAACAGTACAGGAACTTGAGGAAATATATTAAAAAACTATTATTCAATTAAGTAAAGAAGTTGCTCATGTTACTGATCCATACCTACATGTAAACTACATTTATTCATCAACTGCAACCATAGGCTGACTGTAGATACCAAGAGTTCAGCACAAATCAATGAAAGTATTCTCTGAGAATCAGCTGGCTACATGGAATTTACAATAAAGGGTATTACACATTTTATTATTTGTAAGTTGTGTGCTACACATCTATTATATCAATAAGATTTATTATATATATGTGTGTAGATATATACATATATACATATATATAGATATATACATATAAACTATATATATTACATCAATTATGTAATTTCATAATTTATTTATGTATTTCATATGTATTTTATATGTATTTAAATATATACAAATAAATAAATAACATATAAACCATATATTTATTATATATAGTTTATTACATATATAGTTTATAATATATGTTATATTATATATATAACTATATATATAATCAATTATATATAGTTATATATATATTATAAACTATATATATAGTTTATTCCAGAAGCAGCCTTCTGCTTATATATATAAATATAAATAAATAAATAAATAATATATAACTATATATTTATTATATATAGTTTATAATATATATTATATATAGAACATATATAGAACATAACATTATAATAATAATATATATAATATATTATATTATAATAATATATATAATAAACTATATATACAGTTTATTCCAGAAGCAGCCTAGAAGGGCCACACTGAAATTACATAATTGATGGAATGAATATATATATATATACATATAGTTTATTCCAGAAGCAGCCTAGAAGGGCCACACTGAAATTACATAATTGATGGAATGAATATATATATATATATACATATAGTTTATTCCAGAAGAAGCCTAGAAGGGCCACACTGAAATTACATAATTGATGGAATTGTTAGAGACAGGAAATAACAGACTTGCGATTTATTAATCCTGAGAATTGGGCATATTTGAAATAGAAGAGGTAAGTGTGGAAAAAAGCAACGCAAACTAGCATTTAAATTTTTAAAAAAAGTTTTATATATTGAAGTAATTTCAACATCCAATGTGGGCTCAAACTCAGGATTCTGAGATCAAGAATCACATGCTCTTCCAACTGAGCCAGCCAGGTTACCCCGTTCCCATTTTGTTATAGAGAGAAGAAGAGAAGGAGAAGAACGAAATTTCTGAGCAGCTACCAAGAGAAAATTGGCCAACAGTCTTTAGAATATTTCGCTGTGAAATGTAATAGAATTCCCCTGAGAGACTTTAATAAAAATTTACATTGTTTTCATTTGTTTAGGTTTTTGTGTTCCTTTGAATATATACCTAAACTTAGAGTGCCATGGAGCAGCTGAGTTATATTTAGGTTACACAAACATTTTGATCATAAAATTATTATTTAGAGTCAATATAGGTTCACTATAAATAAATTCTACCAAATTGCCTTTGTTCCTCTTATGATAGGTTGTTTATACTAGTGTAGCTTGACAATAACAATAAAAGTGACAACAATACAATGATTACTACCACTAATTATTGCTTTTATATTACTGATTGCTGTCCTACATTCTTTACATGGATTAATTAGCTTTAAAATCACAACAACCTCATTATTTTACATATCAGTACAAGAAACAGGAAAAGTAGAGTAACTTGCTCTAAATCACATAGGTAGCAAAATCAAGTTAAGATTAGAATCCACGCACTCTAGCCCTGAAGATCATACTGTTAGTGAACTATATAATGCTGTAACGTTGACCAACATCAGCAAGGTAGGATAAAATTCATCTTACTCTTAGTTTCCAAAGGGCACTTAGAGATCAGTTTAAAGATAACTGCATGTCAGGATGTTGGAAAACTGCCTGTATCACATATTGTTGAGTGATTTCATAAAAGCATTTATTGAGCATCTGGTTGTTTAACAGAATGTCACAGACTTTTCAGAAGAGATGAAGATGACGATGAATAAAACATGATTCCATTGCAAAAAGCTTAAAACCCAGATAGTCACTGCTTTTATCAATCTTTTGAATGAAGTCAAGAGGTAAATCAAATACATCCCAAAACTGAAACAGTTAGGCTTAAAGTAATTCAAATTCAAAAAGCTCCTAGCAGTTTCCACTAGTATTCTGAGCTAATATGTGTCACAGGAATAAATGTATAGGTTTGTGTAGTATTTGAAACCAACTGCATAAATATAGGACTGGGGAAAAATCTGTTTTTATAGCAGCTTTTATATAGTGCATCTAGAGGTTTTAGGATTAATCTCAGGACTCAAGTATTATTAAAATTTGTGATGTACTCTTAGGTTATAGTAATAGAAATAACATGCCCAGAGCAAGAACTTTTTTTCCTTAATGCTCTGCGTGCGATGGGTAGCCATCTTGGCAGTATTTTGTTGTTGTTGTTGTTGTTATTGTTTTTTAAAGTTCAGACCATAACATTTTAAGAGGGTCATTGAAAAATGTGACTGGGGCAAATGGAAAGGGTAACTAAACCAAGTCATATGAAGGATGGCTGAAGCAACAGGGGATGTTTAGCCTGGACAAGGAAGGCTCAGAGAGTATACGGGATCAGATTCCAAAATATTTGGAGGGTTGTCATGTGGAAGAAGGAGTCAACTTCTGAGCTGCTCCAGAAGGCAAAACTAGCAAGAGAACTACCTGAAGGTTACCTCAGGTTAGTAAAAGAAAGTTGGAAGTGCTGAGCTATTAAAAATGGGTTGGACTTCCATGGGCTAAGGAGTGGGGTCCTAAAGAAGATGCTGTGAGGAGGGCTGAGGGTGGGCTGCTGAACTGCATCCTGCTGAACGATCTTCCTAAATGAAAATACTGTGATTTATAATGGCACATCACAAATAATTCCCTCAAGTTGTAGAATACGTACACCAGAAAATCACACGTGAAAATTACAATTAACATATGAGTAGCAATTATCTTTATATTACTCCTAGAAACAAAAGAAGCGGTGACATTTGGGTCATGAGAAGAGAGGAAATAGATGGCCTATGCAATTGCCTCTGTGCAGAGAAAGCCTGGGATCTAGGGGCAAAAGCCCAGGGAATCTGCTTAAGAGAGAACAGAGGGTTGTTTTGATACAAAGAAATGAACAGAGAAGGAATACAAGATTTACCCTGGATGCAGCTTTAAATCCTTCAGCACAGCGCCTTGCAGTCATAAAAAAGCAAACATAAGTCAGCAAAACCTTTCCAGAGGTGATGACTAGAAACAGAACATACCACTCTCATCTAGATAAAGGCTACATCCATGTACTGCATCTGCAATGCGGGCCACAGACCTTCTTCTGTAAAGAGGCTTTTTTTTTTTTTCAGCCTTGGCGGTAAAAGCAGAAAATGCAACCAGAATGACAGCGAAAATCCTGGCATATGGATCTTCAGGTAAATTACACAAACCAAGTTAATTAACGCAATTGGCAAGTGGATGCCTACTGATGGAGTATTTAAAGGGAATCCCACCTAGGACAGGAGAAGCCGAAAGGAGCCAGTAGAAGGGACCAAACTGGTTGAATACAGGAAAAAAAAGAAGAGATGAGGTTGAGATTGCAGACAAAGCTCAGTAGAGTCAAGAAGAGTTAAGGGGAACAGACCTGTGCCCAGTTGAAAAAAGCCCCAGATAAAATCCCAACCACACTATGCAATTTATTAAAAGTTGTTTCTTCCCCACTAACCAAGCAGCTTCTACTAGTCTGGAGCATTCTTTCTGACTTATTTCATTAACATTTCCTTCTTTTTCTGGAGTGGTCAGAGCCCCAGGGAATCTCTCTCTCTCTCTCCCTTCCCCCCAACCAGTGGGGCATTGAATGAAAGCCAGAGTGTTGTCTGTATAAAGAGAAATTGCAAAACCACAAATTGCAGAAAATCGTTACTGCCAAAAATCGAAAGGAACACACAATATCACCATGCCTCTTAAAAAGCAATTGCGCATTTTACAGGCCTCTGGATAATTCAGGTTTGTTTGGCAACTTGCTCACCCATACCACCCAGAAGACAATTCTCTTCCACCAGAGGCAGGGGTCCCAAAGAACATTTGTAGTTAAACAGAAACAAAAAATGTGGGTGCAAGTCTTTCCAGGGGCCTGTTTTGGCCCAATATGGTTCTATTTTATTCCATTGTGTAGTATTGATTTTATGGCCCCAAGTGTGCCCGCTCCCCACCCCCAAGAATCCCAGGGATTCCCGCTGAGACCGAGAGGGCCTCTAGTAAGGATGGAACAAAAATCCCTTAAAGACACAAAGCACTTTTAGATGGCAAACTCCTCCCCAAATGTTACCTTATGTGATTATCACAACAACCCTTTCACGGAGGCAGGAAAAAAATAAATGCTTTCCTTTCCTTTCTCTTCCTCTAACCCGTAATAAAGACACTTAGAAACTGAGGGGTTAACTAACATTCTCAAAATCACACCACTTCAGAGGGAGTGATCTGGGAGTCAGACATAAGCCTTCTGAGTTTTCATCCTGAGTTCCTTCCATCACCCACCCCCTTTCTCCATGGGGGCATATCTTCCTGACTTGGCTGCAGCAGAGCTGGGATTTTATGTGGCCCATACACATTTCCAGGTCCCTGACTTGGAAAGCTTCCGGCCATTCACTACAGATCAAGCCTTGTCTGAATGTGTGCTGATTAGGTCGTTTTCCATTTGTATTGGTTGTATAACACAATCATCATTAGGACATAATGCCAACTCCTGAGGGGCTGATGGAGTCTGGCTGCCAAAATGAACCGAGTCACAACTGCCTGGTGATTTTAATGCATTTCCATGACTCCATGGGTCAGACCAACTTTCCACCAGTTGCTCAGATGACGCGGAGAGATGTGGAGACCTGTTTTTGTCTGGATGGTGCAGAACTTGGTGCAAGGTTACTTCTCAGAGTATTTGCTAATAAAATAGGGCACCAAGCACTCTATATGTGCTTGAGGGGAAAAAAAATGCGAAAATAAAGCAATCACAAATTAATCTCTTAATGTGAAACAGCTAGCTAACTGTTTCTGGTGCTCCCCGCTCCCCCCACCCCACCACCCAGATACAAGGTGCTCTCAACCAACTTTTTGTTGTTGTTGTTAAATGATGGTGGATTTAATTTTTTTTAATTTTTAAAATTTATTTGACAGAGAGAGAGAGATACAAGTAGGCAGAGAGGCAGGCAGAGAGAGAGGGGGAAGCAGGCTCCTCGCTGAGAAGAGAGCCCAACGTGCGGCTCAATCCCAGGACCCTGGGATCATGACCTGAGCTTAAGGCAAAGGCTTAACCCACCAAGCCACCCAGGCACCCCTCAACCAACAATTTGATAGAGATCTGAGGGTAGTAGTCACATATGTGTTTATAGTTGCATACTTGCAGTTAATGACTGAAATGCTATCTTAAATTGCCTTTCATCCAATTTTCACCATGAACACAAACTAAGTATCTTTTAGTATTTAACATTAAATCATTTAAAACCAGTGACAAACCTAAATGGATAGATACTGGGTGTGAAAGCTCCTAAAAATAAATATGCAGGAAAGTAAACACAGACTGTTCTCCCAAACAGTTTCTATGTTCAGCAGAAAGAATACAGTCAAGGGCGCCTGGGTGGCTCAATGGGTTAAGTCTCTGCCTTTGGCTCAGGACATGATCTCAGGGTTCTGGGATCGAGTCTTGCATCAGGCTCTCTGCTCAGTGTGGAGCCTGCTTCCCACTCCCCCCACCCCCGCCTGCCTCTCTACCTACTTGTGATCCCTCTCTGTCAAATTAAAAAAAAAATACAGTCAAAAGTTAACACTTGTACAAATAAAATACTTAGGACAGCACATGAAAAGGGAAACAGCTCATAAAATCTAACAAGACTTCATAGGTAAAAGCTGCTTAAAATATTCATAACATTCAGGTGTCTTGATAATGCAATAAAGAGCAAAGCAATATAATCCAGAAATTGATATTTAAAAGAATTCCAGTGACTGCATAATACTTTGACATAAAACCTAAATGGCTTTAAGGGTGGATGTTGCTTGTACTGGTGTTTGAATATTTGGTGTATAGCAATGGGATCAATTTATTCTAGACAGCAAACCAAAGGTATCATCCAGGGAAATCAGCAAAAACCAAGTTTTTCTTGCATTCAGCTAAATGTCTAGCTTCCTCAGGGACTGAATGATTCAAAAGAGAACTTATTAGAACCTGCGTAATATATGTAATTAGAGTGAGACCTTTAGATTCTCCTGAGTCCAAGAATGTCTAATTAAATATTTCAGTAACTACTCTCATGTATCTTCCATTGGAAACTGTACGAATGAGGAGCTGGGAGTTGATGTACATTCTTGGTTACTTGGCTTGACCTTCTACCTATGGTTGTTGATCTCCTACTTACTAATCTGTAGTGACAAGCAACTCACTACCATTCAAGCTACTTTTGAATAGTTAGAGTCTTTATATTGAATTCATATCTATCCCCTGTTTTTTGAACTCAGGTACTATTCAAATTATTCCAGAGACAGATGTAACATTCATATTTCGAACTCCCAGTTCGTACCTGGTTTAATTTTATTTGGTCTTTTAAAACAGAGGGTGTTTCTAATTTGGTACAGACACTAAAAGTACCAAGAGTAAAGAAACATAATACGTGGGAGATTCATTCTAGAAAGAACATGGGTTTACAGCATGGCTGCAATGCAGTACACAAAGGAAGGCAGGCATTATCAAGATAACTACTGTGCTATTAAATATGAAACAGTCTGTGACTATGAGGAACAACTGGGCAAAGAGTAATAAGTTAGACACCTGAGAGAACCTGAATATTCAAATGTTTGGTGTCACATGATCGTCACATACAGAAGAACACCACCTAATTTTTCCTCCTCACTTTTTTTCTAACTTTTTAGATACAACGTAGTAGCAGCCCTGATCGGGTTCAATCTGTTTCCCAAGCAGTTGGTGAGATGCTGCACGATGCTAGACAGAACCACAGTGTGAAGGGGCAGACTCACACTGCGACTGCATTTGTTAAGCCAGACTTCAAAAAGGCAGCAATGTGAGATGGGAACCATAAAGACGAGGAGGTTTGAGGAATTACAACTGAGAAGTAGGTATCATTTCAAGAAGAAAATGTACTTACATTTTGCTGCAAGTAAAATGCCTGTCTTTAAAGGGCAGCTTCTGAAACAAAGAGGGAAAAAAAGTGTGTTAAAACAAAACAAAACCGTAAAGTAACCCATTCCAACTGAAAAAGGCATTGGATTGCCTTTCAAGGTATGTCCGCTGACTGAAAACACGAGGAGCCTGGAGGTGAAAATAGTGTAATTGGGAGAAGTTGCCCACAGAGCAAACATGGAAGTCTACAGCCATAGCTCACCGCATGCTCAGCTCCCTGCCCCCAGAACATCCTAGAATTTCGAGAGCCCTTGACACTCACTTTGTCTCCCATGCCTGGTCCTGGGGAGAAAGAAAGAGGAGGGGTCTAGTTACCTTGTTCCATGGCTTAGACTCAGTATTCTCTTGCTTCTGGTTTATACTGACACTGCGCCTCATGCTCAGAGACCCAGTTCTGACACATTGTTCCACTAACTTAAACTCTTCCTAAAAATTATGATCTTCTTGATTCATGCTTATTTGGGTAAGTGGATAAGTTTTCTTTTCCAAGAAGTAAAGAGCTTTTCTGAGGAGTACTGGGATGGGGGGCTTGAAATCAATGCCAGGTTTTTTTCTTGTTCAAGACGGCAGTAAAAGAAGACACAATTAGACTGTGCCTATGCAGGGAAGGAGAGTGCCAATTGTGCGTGCTATCTGTTCAGTGTGGCCACCTACCAGACAATTCAGCTTGCTTGCAAATCCTTTTCTGGGGGGATTGGGGGATATATTGTGAGGATATATATCCAAAGGGGTACTTTTCAGGGTAGTAGATTTAATTGGAAATGGCAGGTAAGTCCCTATGATTGATATGAACAACTTGCATGCTGAGATTCCCATGATTCCAGGTCATCTCTACGACTGAACATTCAAGTCATGGGGTCCTCAGACCTACAGAAAGACCCTGTCATGCCACCCACATGGATCTGGATGAGTCAGATTAGTCACCTCGGTGAGCAGTATTTTTCCAAGCTCTGCCATTTTTCATAATAGTGTGACTTTGGCAAATTGACTCGATGTTCTAGGATTGATAGAAATAATAATGAGTTGTTTTAAGAGTTAAATAAAATACATGTAAAATAGTAACATAAGGCTGGCCTATCTAGTGTTTTACTGTGATTGTTATTAGCAGAAGACCAATTTGGATAGCCAGATCAAGAAGATACTGTAAGTCTATGAAACTGGAGCTAGAAGGGTGGCTATGGAGAGAGTTCTGCTTGTGTGAGATGTGTCCTCTCTTGGCAATCTGTGCCGTACGTACCATTGTCCCAAATCTCCCTCCCAGACTGCCTCCCTCCACTCTTCATTTCTCTAACTGCTGAGTACAATTCGAGTTAGATCAACAGCCACACTGGAATATCCCTAAATGTTTTGGCGAACCACCTAACTCCTCATTTCCTATCCATGGAGATGGTTGGGGGTGAGGTTCCTCATTGACAAATTGTTGAATTATTGAACTATTCGGCCCAGAAAGAATTGGCATAATTCTTATTTCACAGTAGGTGCTTGATGCATTTTTACTGAGTTGACGTTTTTAAATGGCTCCTATGGTATAATTCAATAAGATGTTCTATGCGTCACTTCCTGGAATGAGTTAGGGACACTGCTCGGACATACAATATCCACCCCCATTTTTCCTCCAGACCAAAAAGTATACTGAAAATTCTTCTGAAATTGTGTGCCCTTCAGTTCCTTTGAGGAACTTGTTGCTAGGAAACAAATTTAGGCAGCTCTCACCTGCTGAGAAAAGTTTTTACTACTGCTTCAGATAACAGGTTCTTCTTTAGCCATGAAACTATTAACAAAGAAAACGGACTCTACCTTTGCCAAGACCTCAGCAATCCACTTCATGGATTCATTGGACAAGAGCTCTTCATTTGGGCAACAATTTCACAGCAATATCATCGATTACTTTGAAAACTATTCAGAGCTATCCTTGAGACTACATTATAAAGTCACCTAATGCAATGTACTGATGATTTTTCTTGGGGTACAAAATAAATAAAGCAATCACGAACAGTGTGGGTGGTAGTGAGGTTTTACAGACCACAGAGAAACATAAAGCTTGCTTTAGCTTTTCCAAGCTTATCTCCACATTTGAAAAAGAAAAACCTGAATTTTTCAAGAACAAAGAGATCCCCCAGAATTATTAATAAATTCATTTGCTAAATGTATATTCGGTCCCTGGTTATGTATAGCATACTGTGCTAGGCTTGAAGACCAAATTGCCTGCTATCTTAATAATGCTTGTTTGATAGGGGAGAGAGCTAGACATTTTGGAGGGACTACATGGTGATGTAATGCAAAATTACAGGGTGGTCAGTGAGGAGCGTAGGTGGTCTTTGATGATCCAGTCTAGAAAGAGAAATCAGGGAAGTCTAATTGGGGGAATGTTGGGATAACATCTGAAGAAAAATACCTATTTCATAAAAATGACTGCTAACATTTGCTGAGTCTTAATGCATCAGGAACTGTCCTATGTGTTTCTGATTCACCTGTTACTCCTAATACTCCTAATGCTGGATCTCCTCTTCACTTTGATCAAGTATTCATTAAAACCTGAGACTGTGTGCCATAGGCACAGGGATCTGATGGTGACTTTGAGAGCCTCTGCCCATGGCTCTCACTCTGGAGCTGGAGGCAATGGTGTCAGATGGCCATGAGCTGGGAGTCTCGGTTCTTCCACTGACTTCCGGTGTGACATGCAGTCAGTTATTGAATGTTATGCTTTTTATACTTATGAAAGCACACATATAAGCACCATCTTTTTGTATATCTCAATCCCTTTGTCTATAAAATGCAAGTAAGAGTAGCACCTGCACCTCCTCTGAGACTGTCGTGCTTTTTGGAAGAATATGCATATAAAGTGCTTGGCAGAGACTTTGTCCATTTTAAGTGTTTCACATATATTAGTTATAATCATCTTGATTGAGTCCAAATGGAAAAATCACTTTACCAAGAACTGCAATTTCCATTTGGAGCAAAATATTCTGCACTAGTTCCTTAAATGGTTACAAGGTAATATCATCTCCAAATTCTTCTGTGTCTGACTTAAAGTAGACTCCTCTTTAAAAAGTCACAGTTGATTGTTTTTCATGATTCTTTTTTTTTTTTAAGATTTATTTGAGAGAGAGAGAGACAGCATGGTGGGGAGGGGTGGAGGGAGAGTGTAAACCTCAAGCCAACCCCCCACTGAGCTGAGAGATTGATGCGAACTTGATCTCACAACCTGAGATCATGATCTGAGCCAAAATCAAGAGTTGGATGCTTTACCAACTAAACCGCCTAGGTGCCCTCTTTTTCTGATTCTTAATAATTTTGCTAAAAGTAATTTTTCATTTTTTTCCCACTAGATTTTTAAGAATTTTGTAAACATTTCTATTTCGCTTATGGTATTGGAGTTCCACTGTTTTTTTCTTTTTTTTGCCCTGTTTCTAGTCTTGACTCTACCTTTGCCAAGACCTCAGCAAACCCTTCCATAGGCTTGCCATATTTACCTACAATGGCTTCTTGTGTTTTGATTTTTCCTAGTTTTTTAACAGTTAAAAAATTTAAAGCAGCAATTTATTTTTTATTTTTTTATTTTTTATACATGTATTTTTATCCCCAGTAGTACAGGTCTGTGAATCAGCACTTACCCAAGCACATACCCTCCCCAATGTCCATAACCCCACCCCCCTAAAGCAGCAATTTTTTAAATAGAAAATTGGATGATACTTAAGATTACTAAAATGAAGGGAAAGAGTTCATAACCTCACATATTTATTCTGAAGTACATAAAGAAGGGAACATCTTGCCTGACTCTCCATCCCCATTTCCCAGAGATAATTACTGTCAGTAGTGTGTGAGGGTATCATTCTCAACTGTTTTTTATGCTTACGAAAGCAAGCATACATACATACATCAACCTTTATACCTATACACATATGTTGTTAAAATGTTTTCAATAAAAACAAAGTCAGGCTGTGTAATTCTTTATGCTATGCTTTTTGTTCTCTTACTAGTATTTTTGTGGAGCTGCATTCCAAGTTGGTATACTTAGATCTCATTTTTTTGAGTGGCTAAATTTATGGACATGCCCTAATTTATTTAACCAATCCCACATTGACTGATGACCACCTAGGTTTCTTGTGATTTTTGCTATGACAATGAGCTTGGAATGAGAAAATGTTTTGAACATTAGTTTTTAGATTTATGCTCTTACACTGTAGGGTAGTTCTTAGAATTGTGAATACCTTATAATAGGATATATGCAGCTTGATATTAGATGCAGAGTCCCAGATTACTCTTCAAAAGGTTGAACCTATTCACCCTGTTCCAACAATAAGATGTTATCCTTCATATGTATCTTTCACTTTGCACTCATAATTTCTATTTCTTTGAGTTTTTCTTCTCCAAGTGATAATTCTTCCATCTGAGCTTCAAGATACTTAATTCCATTTTCAGCAATGTTTTTGAGTTCCAAGAACTCTTTCTTTTTCTCAGATTGCTCCTTTATAATAACTTCCCTAGTGTCCCCAGGAATTTACATAACTTTCTCTAAGTGTTCTTTTTATTTTTTCCTTTAGGGATACCTCACAGAGAGCTACCTATTCTGATTATGTTGTTCTTTGCCCTTCAAATGCTGAGTCCCTTTTAATGCTTTGTGCATTTTCTCTCCCCATGAGATCTGTTATATGTCAGCACATACCCAGGCCTCCTGACCCATAAGGGAGGAGGGCCCTCAGCACATATGTAGGTAATCTGTGGGGATCTCCTAAGTAGTAGTAGCCTTGCAAGTGATAGCAGGTAAAGGAAGAATCTTTTCTTGGTTAATGGGCTGATAGGGTAGCACCCCTCAACTGAGTGGCATAGGGAGGTCTCCGAGTTCTCAGGATCCTCCTGCCAAATGTAAAGTATGAGTTATCTTCAAGGGGTGCCTGGGTGGCTCAATTGGCTGGGCATCTGCCTTTGGTTTGGGTCATGATCCTGGGGTCCTCCCCTCAGTAGGGAGTCTGCTTGTCCCTCTCCCTCTAACCCTCACCCTTGCTCATGCTCTTACTCTCTCTCTCTCTCATGAATTAAAAAAAGAGCTCTGTTCAAGTTATATTCAACTGATGTAATCTTTGATTATGGTCTTCCCAGTAATGAAATATAAAACAACAATAAATCAAAAAATGGCTCCTAAACAATAAAGAAATTTCGATATTGAAGCCAAGCTGACATGTCAAACCAAGTGTATACTCTCCTCTTCAGGATAAGGACATTAAGAGACTCATACAAACATGGCACTGGCAGAAAGCATGCCAATAATATTATGAACTGTAGTCTGTCTTACATATGGTCATATTTTGGCAAAGTGATTATATTATACAAACTATTCAAATAATGTATGTTAATTATCAATAGCAGTAAAGTAGGTGGTCCTTCTTTTTAGCCAAACATGTACTTGTTTATCAAGTACATATCATATATTTAAAATGTCTTCTAGGTATTAGATATAAAACACTGACAAAACATAGTGATTATTTTATCACTATGGCATTTGCAGTCTTTCTGTTGCATGAAAGACCTATGAGAAAATGATTCTCCAATTACAGTGATATATGGTAACTACTATAATAGAGCTGGGCCTGGGGTACTATATAAGCAAAGGAGATTCTTTCTAAATCAGATTAAGGCAGATTTTTCCAAAGAAGGGTCAAAATGGGTATATGAAAAGAGAAGTTAAATGTTCAAGTGAGTTTGGAAAACACTGGGTTAAAGATAGGTAAGTAGGTCTTTCTGCTGGAGTTCAGCATTTATTTCAAATTCCAGGGAGTGGTAATGTCCCAAACGTATGGGGCTGAAGAATCTTTCTTGGAAGCATTCTAAGGGACACACTTGGGGAACAATGGCCTCGGTGATCCAAGGGAGCTCTTCTAGAGGAGGAGTGTCAGATCTGAGGCTCCAAGATGAGCAGGTGCAAGCCGGAGGAGGCGGGAAAGGTCACTCTCAGCAGAAGAAAGGCACAGGGAGAGGGCATGGACCATAGTGATACTAAGTAGCCCAAAATAGTGATGCTAAAGAATTTCATGAGACAAAAGTACAGAGATAAACAAGAGTCAGTCAAATCACTCCGTCCAGGTAAAGGCTGAACTTTACCCTGAAAGCAAGAAAGGTAGTTAAAGGTTAGGACAGAGGGGAGAAGTATAATGGATCTGCTTTGTCGAAAACGGTCACCCTGGTAGCAGCAGAGCTGCACGCTGCAGTGAAGTCAGCCTGGAGGAAGGAAGAATGAGCAGGAGGAGTTCTGGATTCACCAGTGTCAGTGTTGAGGGAATGAGCTGGGTAGGCCCTTCTGTTTCCCAGAATATATTCCTCAGTTTGCAAATGCAATTCTGGCCTAGACCTTGAGTAGATGTTGTGGGAGTTACATTCTGATATAGAAAGAAGGGAGGGCGACTGAATTCCTAAGTGAGAGGAGGGCACCCTGTGGAACAGCATGGGACAGGGGGCAGGGGTGGGGGGGCTGATCTCTTCCAGAAAAAAGAACAGTGAGAAATTCCTGCCGGCTGGGAAGATGGAGGGCCTGGAATGACAGGGGTGCTTACTATGCAGTCCTAAACTAGTTACTGCTCTGCAGTGGTAATAGACTCCTCTATTGTCCCACAGTCTTCAAATGGGACCCCACGCTGGATATGGCTGTGAGAATGTCCTCTCCTGGGGTCTGGCAGATATTCACAGCATGGGGTTTATGTCACTGTCCTCACTTTGTCACCTTCTACCCTTTCTTCTTATATTTTCCTTTCTTATTCCCCTCTTCTTTTACCATATCCTATAGCAAAATCTTTCATTCTTTGAGGTTAATTTCTTTGACCAGAATTACCAGTAAACTTAATTTTTCTGGGGGCTGCTGGATTCCTGAAGTGCAGGAGGCTAGAACATTCAGGCTGGACTGCACAAAGATCAGCACGGAGATCTCTCACCTGGTATCTCTCTTTACAGATGAGTAAACCGAGATCTGGAGGGCTGCAGGGCTTTGTTTTAGGAACACAGCTTATTTACATCTTTTGGCTTCTGGTTTTGCTTTTTCTAGAAGAGCATACTGCCTAGGAAGTCATCTCTTTCTGATTAGCTGATACTAGTCTCTAGAAAGGTCCCTGATTTCTGCATTAGTGGCTTCAAGGTAATAACCCTGCCAGAATAAAAAAGCAGAATACAAGCTACTTCCCTAAGGGTTCACTCCAAGAATGTCTTAAAACTCCAGTTACATTCAGATCTTTCCTGTACGATATCTTTAAAATATTATCTGGCTTGGAATATTTTCTACTTCTAAATGCTTCTCAAATTTTGATCTTCCATCAGCTGACAATATTGGCTCATAGAGCCCTTTCATGTCTCCTAGGCTACTATCCAAACTCTATAATTAAATAATGAATTTCTAAGGATTAATTATTCACATGCCAAAGAGATGATTTTTGGTGAGGGATGAAGTATCTTTCAAATCTGCTTTAGAGAATATGAAAGCTGATTGATGGCCAGTGTTTACATATCTAGCCATCAATTTTAACGAAACATTTCCTTTGAAGTCACAAAAAATCATGAAGTCCACATACATAAAATCTAAAAATTATATTGAAGTTTTTTTTTTTATAAAAGTGACCTCAATTGATATTGATCTAAAACTCTTCCAACGGGAGATCCATGGCTCAAATTCCTGTGAACTGGAGCATGAACCGGAGCACGAACCGGTTCTTGTCCTCTGCAGTGTCTAGCTGAATTTCAACACATGGTGGCTATTCAGTGGCTGACGGACCAAACAAGAACCTGTCTGGCCAGCAGCCTCTCTCACCCACACTGCCTCTACCACACATACCTGTGCCTGGGACAAGTTCTGTAGTTTGTGGGGCTCAATGCAAGCATGAAAAGGTGGGGGCCCTCATTTTAAAATGACCAAGACCTTCAAGACAGTGATGACAGGCACTAAACTACACACAGCACTCTGTGCTACTATGGCAGGTGTCTGCCCATGGAGCTGGCCCTGTGTGGGCCTGGCCAGCTTCTCGGCTTTCTGATTCTTTCAGACCTGGTAACTGCACCTCCTGGGCCAAGTGAAAACCCATGCTTAAGCTTCCTTAGCCTTCCTTCCTGTCTCAATCAGACCCCTCTCTCTTGGGTCCATGCCCTTCTATCTTCCCTATCTTGTCCCTTTCCTGGTGCTTTCTGGACTCCTAGTAAGGTGAGAAAGTTCACTGCTGTCTTTGCCTTCTCACTCCACCTAATTACCTGAGTGTAAACAAGGCTCTTCAACCTCCACACTTGCCACTGTTGTTTCAACTTTCAAAGTAAGATTCCAACTGCTCTTGAGCCCTAATGGCTCTTCCAGACCATGGGCTATGTTGTTCTTGCTCCACAGAATTGTTAGCACCCTATTTTCCCATCTTATCCCCTACTTCATCTGCTCCCCATGTCTCATGTCTGCCTCCTTTGGACTCCAACGTGGGGCCCTCAGCTTTTCCTTGCCTCCCACCTTTCTTGGTACCTGTAATGTGTGCGAGCATGACCCATCTGGCTCCCTGACCTCAGTTCAGTGACTTCCACAAGGCTGCTGATCTTAATACTCACTGGCATATCTCAAACCTCGGTATTACCTGGAACTAATTCACTTATAAGATGCATATTCTCATCACTGGACAACTTGAAAAATACAGAAAGGGGGAAAAACAAAGCAAAAACAAACAACGTCAAAGCCAATCAACCAAATAAAAAACAACCACAGTTCTACCATTCAAAGGCATCCACTGTTAGAATTTTAGAAACCCTCCACCATCAGTCTTTTTTCTATGCATAGAAAACTGAAAACCTAAGAGTTGTGATGAGTCTTGTCACAAAAATAAGGGATGTTACTCTCATATGGGACAGCAGATTAGGACTGTTTATTAGGAAGGGCTATTTAAGTTGAAATCTGGAAGTTGGGATGGAGCAGCTTACTGAGGAGAAAATGGAAGGTCATTGTAGGCAGGGTCACAGCTGATACAAAGGTCCTGAAGAAGGAAAGAGCATGTCTTGTTTTAGGACCGAAAAGAAAGCCAGTGAATAAGAACAGGGTGAGATGAATTACCTGGGTGCAAATCCTAAATTATTTACTTTAGCCTCAATTTTTTTTTCTCTGTAAACCAGAGCTGATATTTGCCTTCCCCTAGGATTGCTGGAAAGACTGAATGTGTTCCTCTCTGGAAAACACCTAAAATAGCACTGGCACATAATAAAGCTTTCTTAAAAGAAGAATACTGTTGACAGACTAGTCAATGTGGAGAAGGAGCAATGTCTCTTCTGCTCCCACCAGGTTCTCCTAGAGAACTTCTATACTCACAGCCATGAGTGACAGATACCAGAGTAAACACATCTAGTTTCTTTAACTCCTTTCCTTCTCTGATCAGGAAGAGGCTGACTTCCTAGACCATGGGAAGCTAGATGTCCACCAGGCTGTGCTTCCATACTGGGCCATGGCTCTTGTGTGAACAGAGTTCTGGGGTCTTCTGTGAATGCTGCACGGCAGATGTGTGCTCTCTCAGGTCCAGCTGTGACCAGACGGGTGAATTACGTGAATCTGACACTGGGCACCAGTTGCTTCAGTTCAGTGGGAAGTGGGGGTAGTGGGAAACCATGGTTTGGCTTCTCCAGTGAAGCTTCCTACTTGTCTTACACTTAGATGTATTAGACATTTCCCAGCTCTCAATGAAGCTGATACTTTGATAGTTATTTGGTGAGGAAGAGGAGGTGAAGGGCTAGAATCCTGATGCATAACACATTAGTGCACTGTCTAGAAACCTTAAGATTAAATATAAACATCTGGAAAGCAAAGGACTTAGATATGAGACCACAGAACTTGGAACAGCTATTGTGACAATGGGCTTTCACATGAATGGGCAGTGCCAGCTATGGTTTCTGACTTGTTTTGGTGGCATTGGTTTGCAGTAAATTGTTGCTGAGGCCAATAATGGATGATCTGGACTTAAAGTAGAAAAAAAATAAACATAACATAACATAACATAACATAACACAACATAACATTAGCGTAATGCCAGCTAGATTCCAACCAGGGTAGAGACAATGAGAGTGAGTGCTCTGGCCTTCAAGTTTATGGTCAGCCACGGCAAACTCTGGTCAGTTGACTGAACTTAGGATCCTTTTTATCTTGTTTGGAATTGCACAGGCCCAAGGGGGGCTGTGGAAAGACTGGTTTCCTGATTCATGTAGCTTGCCCGCAGCCTCCTGGGGCGCCCTACCAATGGTCTCAAATTGGCTTCTTTTCCATAAAGCTTACATCTTAAATAAGACCTACTTTCTTAAATCTGTATCTGATTATGACATGGATTTAAAAGACCCAGGCACAGATGATGACTAAAGAGGAGTGTGGCCCTCAGTTCATTTCTTTAGGCATCTGGCTAGGAAGTTTATATAAAAGGCTGATTTCTTGAACTCTCTGTGTCCGGGACAGATGAGGTGTAAGGAAGAATGGAATTGGGTTAAAGTACAGGCTTTGCTCTTGTATTCAGAACACAAGCTGTTGGAAATGAAAGAAAGTGAAAAAAGATGCTATTACTGAGTGAAAGTAAAAGAGGTATTTTTTTTAGGGGAAATGCAGATTTTAGAGGCTAGGTGAATGCTCTTAAGTTGGGAGTCAGAAAAGAGGCATGAATGAGGTTTTAAATATCCCCCAAAAAATTAAAGAAAGAGAACAAAGGAGACAAATGGCCCGGAGGAAGGCCAGATGTGGGGGACCATTAGAAGCTTCTTGAATGGAAGGATGGGAGAGTCATGGTGGGTGCTGTTAAACACGCCATCTTCACAGGACTACAAGGAATGACTAGGACTCTCGGGATGGAATCCTGCAGCGATCATTTCACTTTGGTAGCACCAAAGTAACACAGTTGTTGAAGCAGGTGCAGTTGGTTGCCGTTAGAAATAGTGCACATCCATCCTAATGGATGGTTCAGGGAGAAGGACAGAGCCAGCCCTAAGTGCACTATGCCCTGACCCCCAAGGGAAAATCTGGCACTGTCTGGAGGTAGTTTTTGATGATCATGATCTGAGGAGGGGGAGCTACTGGGCCACTAAACATCTTACAATACAGTCCCCATAACAAAGAAATACCCCAGTGGAAGTGTCAGTAGTGCCAAGCCTGAGAAACTGCCTTAAGGAAAGCCAGGCTAGGCTAACAGCATTTGAATCTGGATGCTGTCCGATGTTGGGCCGATGGGAAGAATTATCCAACTTGGAGAACTAGCCATGAACAAGATTTATTTGAACTATGACTATTTTGGCAGCTTCTGAAATTGCTGACTTCACATCTCTTATTAAGGAGGATCTCAAAGGACAAAATCTAGAGTAGTATCATGAAGAAAACAAATGAATGGGGCTGAAGGCGAAGAGAAAGAAAACGGCAGGAAGGCACTATGATCCAGCCAAGGGTATTAGCACCACATATGGAAAAGGTAGGGAGCCAAGTTAGGAAGCATATTACACTTTTAAAAACAGCTGAGTTTGTTTGAAAAGAGTGGGGAAAGAGAAAGGCAAATGAAACACTAGACGCATTTGCTACTGCAAGAGGGATAGGGTGACGCAGATGAATGTTCCTGTTACCAATGAAGTAGCATAATTCACTCAGAGTCTGGAGGTCTAAAAATTAAGGAAAGGCAAGTTTTGGGCAAAGAGCATATGGTAAAAGATGTCCTTCCCACTTGAGTACGCAAGCAGCAGTTCCACTGTCAAGTCTCAGGGAATCTGTTGAGGACAAGTGCCTAGTAAGAGAAATGTGCAAGTAAGAAAGATGGATCATTCAGAGATAGATCCATAGCAGTGGTTTTCAAACTCAGCGTGCATTAGAATCAACCTGGAGGGCTTATCAAACCCAGATTTCCGTGTTTGATCTCCCAGATCCCAGGGATGCTGATCCAACAGACCTGGGTGGAGCTTGAGAATCTGCATTTCTAACAAGCTCCCAGGTATGCACCCATGCTGTCACATTTAGGGAACCTATGGTGTACAGAATTCCAGTGTAAGAAGCAAAGACAGTAGACACTGCTCCCTGGGATCCTGCAACAGATGGAGACATACAAAAAGCAGAGCAAGATGCTTTTGCATCCTGGGGAAGGCACAGTCCTTGTTTAAACAGGTGTCCCTCCCTCTTAAACATCTTGTTCCAAGAGGGAGAAGAAGCTGAGTCATTCTAAAGAGCCACCCAGGATTCAGTGCTAGGGAGAGGGGCTAAGTGTGGGGCTCAAACATGGATTGAAAATTAAAAGGATATACAGCATAGAACAGGACACAAGAAGACCTACAAGGTGAAGGCCACCAATGAAATTTCTTAATTTTTGAGTATAGGGGTGTCTCAAATGCCAGTCTCTGAGAAAGTAAACAAAGTACATAGGCAGATTTCCGTCTACCACTTTGCCTCCAAGGATACAGGAAGGACGGTTTTACAAAGAATTTCTTCTCATCTCTTGGCCCAAAATTTCTATGCTCAACTGTTGATGATCCCAGGTCATGAATTCTAGATGGGCATTCTTACAAAGCTTTTTTTCTCCAAATTTTTCTGTGAACTCCTCTCCCCAGACAACATTTAGCATTCTGCTATGATCCGTGACTGATAACCTCAAGCTGGGTCCACTATTTTATATCCCATCTGCCTCTGTTGTTCTCTGTGCATATTTTCTTTCTGCAGGAAGAGGGATCAAGTAATCAGATTCAGGGTGGCTCCATCAAACTCCTTCCTAAGCTTCTCTAACCAGTAAGAGATGTTTCAATTAAACCATGATGCATCTGTCTACTAAGAGACTATCATGTAACCATCAAAAAAACCCTGGCTTTACGAAGAGTTGTAATTACATCAAGGAAATATTTATGGTATAATGGTAAATGAAAATATAATTAGAAATTTGAATATATAATTTCACAATTACATGAACACACAAAAGCAAATAACATACTATTCACTGATGAAACTGTAGGTAGAACTACATCAGAATGCATACTGAGGTCATTCCTAAGTGGTAGGATTTTTCTTCAAAGTTTCTCATTATTCATTGGAGTGTCATATATAATGAAATAATAAACTTTACCAATTTTAAGCATTTTAATGCCAACACTAGCATTAAAAAGTCATAGGGAACTTTAATTTTTTTTTAAATTTTATTTATTTGACAGAGAGAGAGAAAGAGGGCTCGGGGGGAGCACAAGTGGGAGAGTGGGAGGGGCAGAAGAAAAGGGAAGCAGACTCCCTGCTGAGCAGGGAGCCCGATTTGGGGCTTGATCCCGGGATCCTGGGATCATAACCTGAGCCAAAAGCAGATACTTAACTGATGGAGCCACCCAGGTGCCTTGGAAACTTTATTTTTTGAAGACAAGAGAAGAGGCTAGGTAAACAAATTTCAAAATGATAAGGAAGGTGTGAATAAAGATGTGCTTTGAGATAACCGGAAGACATATGACCGGAGAAAGAGTTTGGGGGTTGGGTGGTGGGGGGTGGGGGGAGGAATGCTCCTCCAGTAGGATATGCTTGACATTTTAGGACCAGCATAGATTTAATGTGCAGTCATAGAAAAGATGTCCAAAAACTGGGCTGATATTGCTAACCAATTGCAGGAGTGCAAAAGAAAGTTTTAACTCTCTATTGATAATAATGAAAATCAACAAAGTTAGGAATTGCTTTAATGAATACCACATGGGAAAATAGAATGAATTGGCTATGAAAAAAAATCAGAAATCTCCCTTTGAAAGGATGGCTACAGTATCACTTTTCATTACAAATGGGGAATATAAACACATTGCCAAAAATACACATTGTCAAAAGAATTTGAAAAAAAATATTTTAGCTTTCTGTCAGTTGACTAGAATAAGTTTAGATTTTAATTTAAGCATCAAGAGACATGATCTAATGGTTTATGAGCAGCTTTGCAGAGAGAAGAAGTGATAAAAATTGCAAACAGATGATATGTAAATAAATATTTGCATCAACTGGTATAAATATTTAGAACTGTTGACAGCTCCCAATTATCTTGTTTTAATTGGTTCACATAGAAACTAATTTTTGACAATTGTATTTGGCCAATTAACACTTCAGTAGCTCAGCTAAGGTCTTTGATCTTAAGAGTGCTTTTGGGGATAAGTCTCTGGGTAATCACCTCTTTGTATGTTAGAGAAATAAACTCTTCATTCAGTCATGAAAATATAGCTGTCTGTGAGCCTCCTTCTGCAGCCAACAATGTCTTTGTCCAAGAGAATGGAGCCAGAAAGGGCAGAATATTAAATTGTCAAAACCAGTGGTGCTGGGATTGTGCGTAAGAAGGAGAGAGAGGGACAAAGCTCACAGGAAGATACTGAACGTTGGTTGAAATGTGTATGTCATGACAGTGATTTCCAGAGAGTTATGTATGGTCATACACAGTGCCTGTTTTCCTGAGAGGGACAACTTAGGTATCCTTTCAGAGAAGAAACCAGGCATAGGCTGAAAGCTCACCAATTTCTTGCCCCCCTCCCTCCCAATTTGTATCTCACTACCAGTTTCCTCTGCAAGTTACACACTTCTATTTTTAAAAAAATAGATACGCCTGGCTAGATTGTGCTGGTCTTATATTTTAAACCAGTATCTTTAACTTTATTATTTACTTTACCCAATAACTTTTATTGTGTCTCACAGGATGCCCTCATGCTCTTTGTCAAGTATTTCTGACTCTCCATCTTCTAAGCACATGGAAGGTTGCTTTTTTGGCTCTTTTGTGGATGAATGAGGTCTATGTCCAGTACTACTTTCAGCAATTTTATCCCTGTGAAACCAATCCCCTTGATTAAATTCCCCACCCTAGACGGGCTTTTCTCTACTCCTGGCTAGTATGAATAAAACATTAAATAACAACTATCAGAGATGAATAGAGAATTAGATAGCCTGGCTATCTAAATTTTTGTTTTTCACAAATAACTTCTGATTAACCAAAGTGCTCATTAAGTCTTAATGCTCTAGCGCATCTCTGTAAAAGGTATGAATAATTTTTCCTAGCACATTAGTAATTTAATTAATAAACATTTATTAAAAGTATAGTACATGTAAGGCACTGTGTCAACCTTTCATGGAGTTTACAGTTTGGTAGGGAGGGCAGAAACTGATCACATAAGTACACAGATAAGTGATGGAGAGAAGGATATGGAACCTTACACAAGCTTGTGGTACGGTGGTCTCTTCAGAGCTGAGGAAGCAGAGCTTTGAAAGATAAGCAGGTCTTGACTATGAAAAGAAGGGGACAATTTTCTAGGCAGAGGAGTAGCATGTTTAAAGGCCTGATGGTAGAGGGGATATGGGTCTGAGGAGCAGAGAAAGTGCTGGAAAGGTATGCATGACATGATAGGTTTCATTGAGGACTGTACACTCTAAGAGCAACAGAGAGTTAAGCTGTTGAAGGCATTTAGGCAACAGTAGTGGTGGAAAGGCTATAATGAATGTGATATGACCCAGGGTACCTTTAGGAAGGGTCATGCGAAAGGACACAGAGAAGGTGGATTGTAGGGCCCCATGGTGGGTACATGGATAGACCCATCAGAGGTGATTGCAGCAGTCCCTCCCACAGACTGGGGCTCCTCTGGAGAGATACAAGGGGAAGGACAGCATATACAACAGGAGTTCATCTTTTTTGCAATGCTGCACAATCATCTCATGATCCCAGATCACCACTGTAACTACCTATTCTCATTAGGTAAGAGTGTAACTATAGAAAACTGGCATGCCTTCAGACTAGCAGTTTTCCTCCTTTTCATCAAAGAATGCAGAAATCAAGCATTGGTTACGTTCTATGTTACCGTCCATATACGTGTATACTTATTCATTCTCAGGTAATCTGTAGCTGGATACTATACGACAGTAACACATACATACATTAGAGCAGGATGGCATGCTGGCCTTGAAGTCTCTCTTTGATCTTAAGAGTGCTGTCTAGTTAAGAGTTGCTTATGAGGCTACTCAGAAGGGCAAGGAGCAGTTAAATTGAAGATGCTGGACCTGCTATGTCTCCAACCAGAGGAGTTCTACTTTTACCTGCATTAGATATTGGGGTTCTGCGTAATATTTCATTTTTAAGTGACTTAAGTGTCTGACAGCCATTTCTGTTCTTCTCTTCTTAGGATGGAGAAACTGAGCCCCAGGAAAGTGAAGTGACTTGCTCATGGTGAAACTGTCGATTTGTGGTAGGGTCAGAATTAGAACCAAAATTTCCTGACTCTACTCCACTGCTCATGGCTCCTTCTGATATCAAAAGTAAAGTGATATATTTACTTATCTTATAGACTAAAAAAAATTCCAGGGGCACCTAGGTGGCTCAGTTGTTTGAGCATCCAATTCTTGATTTTGGTTCAGGTCATGATCTCAGGGTCATGAGTTTGAGCCCAGTGTCAGGCTCTGCTCTGGGCATGGAGCCTGCTTAAGGTTCTCTCTCTCCCTGTTGCCCCTACACTCCCCCCAACACTTGCACTCTTGCACACACTCTCTCTCTCAAAAAAAATAAATAAATAAAAAATAAAAATCCCGCTCTGGAAATCTGGAGAAGTGGCTGTACTTTTTCCTCTTCCCTGGATACTTTAACACTGGGTAGAACCACACACCTATTTGTTCCTCTATTTAAGATGAAAACTTTTTACAATCCATGCCTTCCAGTAATGTTCACTAAATGAGGATCTGCTTGCCATCATTCATACATTTTTAAAATTCACTTAGCAAACATTCATTAAATGCTAGAATATGTCACCTACTACTAGGTTCAGGGGAAATGAAGTACCATGTGAACATATCATTTTAGTAGAAGAAATTATCATAGACGCCTATATGCGTGAGCACAGATCCATGGGATCACAGAGGTGAACTGGCCTTAACTAGCTGAGCAACCAGCACTGTCATTAGGGTTTCCACATTTACTAAAAACACAAGGTTCCTAGTTAAATCTGAACTTCATATAAACAAGTAATTTTCTTACTATAAGTTGCCCCATATACTGCATGGGACATACTTACATTAAAAATTTATTTGTTGTTTATCTAAAATTCAAATTTAACTGGATGTCTGTATTTTATTTGGCTACCGAGCTGGTGCAGCTGGGCTGACTAGTAGATGAAGTTCCATGGGGTCAGTATGGGAAAGTTACCAAGACACCAAGAGATTTTGAAATTCACTAAGGAGAGTCAAGTGAAAATGCCCGGAAAAGTAAGGATATTTGGGGGTAGAGGTGGGGAGAGAATGCATCAAAGTTGGGGGACCAAAGTTGAGTTTGTGATTTCACATTGTTCTGGAAGATCAAGCCAATGTAATGAGAACCAGAACAGAAATGAGGTGTATGACCTTTGCCTACTGGAAAAGAAAAAAAAAAATCACTACTTTCAGAAAATATCCTCTTAAGAAACCCATGAGACTCAGCCAAAAAAATATTGGAATAGATGAGTTCAGTAAGGTCATTAAGTATGAAATAAACATTAAAAAGTCAGTAGTTTTCTTTTGTAACACCAATAACTAGTTAGAAAATATAATGGGAAAAGACTGCATCTGGAAGACCCTCAAAAATATAAAGCAACTGTGAATAAACTGCATAACTATGAAATGTGTTGGGCTTACATAAAAAACAAATTTAACACTATCAGAGACATAAAAGGAGAGGAAAATCTGAGGAATCATGCCATATTTATTTACCAGAAGACCAAATACTGTAAAGATGTAAATTTTCTCATAATTTATTTTTAGTACTAATGAAATTATAACCAAGGTCTCTGCAAGATATACAGAGAATCATCAAAAATGAATCTCACAATTACTTGGAAGAAAAAAACTAATAAAAACAGCTAGAAAAATGTAAGAGAATGTATTAGTGTTGGGGGTCGCTAAACCTACCTGACATTAAAACATTGTGAAACTACCTTCCTTCTATCAGAATTGCATTTGGAAAGAAAGAAGCAGAGAAGATAACAGAGTAGATCTGAGAGTCTAGAAACAGAAACCTCAGTGTCTTAGTGCCTACTTACAATCATGAGAGAAAACACAGACGGGAGAGGGAAGAGAAGAATGGATAAAGATGGGGTCCCAGAGAACTGGATACCTGTTTGATAAAAACCTTTTTTTTTTTTTTTCATTTCAGAGGAAACACTAATTGCCAAATGGACTAAATAGTTAAATGTGAAAATTCAACCAAACAGAAGGAAATAAGGACAAATATTTATCAGATCTTGGGGCTTAAATTATTTTCCATTTGGTATAAGGGACTTGGAGCCACATAATCCAGCCAGTGAGGAGACCTTGGGGGTTTTTTGAATGTTAGATTTGTTCTGGGCAGAGTGTGTACCAATTGCAAGGAAGGGGCTCCTGGAAGCTAGTTAGAAAACCACTGGAGTAATCTTCAGACTCTTTAACTAAAGGTTGGCAGTAGGGGAAAGAGAGCAGAAGGATATGGAAATGAAAAATAGCCTGCCCTGAGTAGTGTGTGTCCAGACACAAAGGAGTATGCTGGGGATATGTCAGATGGTTCATAAAAGGGTAGTTTTTTTTTTTAGTAAAACCTATTTTTATTATTCCCACATACAGGACCTCCCCACAATTCAGGTCTTTTAAACTCCCTGCCTAGCATAATCAAATTCAGTGTTTCCCACTTTCTATGTTTTCTTTTCTCAGTCCCTGGAAATATGATATAACTACGTTTCACTGTAATCGATAAAATATTGTACAGTGTGTGTGGAATCAGATATGTCTGTGTTTTTATAAATGCACATTATAGAGGGACAGGAATGGGACTGAACAAGGCAGACTTGTTCATGCTTTTTAATACAGATATGCTGTACAAAACAGCATGATCTGTCATAAAATGAAAGCTAATATTTGAAAATGAGATTGCAGTCTCTCCATGTTTAAATGGTTTTCCTGGGAGACAAATCTTCTTTCATTTGAACAAACACACACAAGTGTTTTTTATGAAGTACTAGGAAATACCCAGCAGCAAAGTTGTGCGTGTGTATGTGGGGGGTGGGGTATAAACGGCTGGCTGGCAGTTTGCGTGGATTCCACCAATACAATTCTGATCAAGCCACACTTGGACCTGTTCCCAATATTATGTCCAAGTGTCGATTCATCTGACACAATGTGCATGGCCCTGTTGATTGATCACAACTTTTCTCTAAGCATTTAATATTCTATTAGGCACTCAAACAGCTCTTGGTGGTTCAAAGAGATAAAGAGCATAGGGATCACCACTCAGGGTTGAAAGGCACTTGATCCAGTCTGACTGGATCTGACTTTGATTAAACCTCAAGGTCCCACACTTTGCTCCCTAGTACAATTCCTTGAGTGGGTATAGAGAGGAAATAATTATTTCTCGCATTTACATACTCCCCAAATGGAGTCATACTTCTGAATTTTGGATGTCCTACTCAATACCATGTTTTTTCTTGTTAAGTATCCACTTTGATTTTAGTAAGAGATAGTGCTAAAATATTGAGGGTGGGACACATTAAAATCTAATGTGATGTATCTACATGCTATTTGTAGGGAATGACCATGCATTTGTGTTACTTCTCTTCATTTTAGTAAGACATGCATGGAAAGATTTAGTAAGGTATGGATGGAGACTTATGTCCCTTTACTGACTGGGAGGTGATAAAACTCCAGGCATGCATGGAGCAAAGAAAATAGTATGCTCAGTGACTCACTCTCTGAGGCTGGCTGCTGCCACAGACTCCATAGTCTACTTTGGGAGAAAGAAACTGGCTCAGAATTATTCTTTTTGCTTTGAATGTAGAAGCATCAACTTCCTCTGGGTCCTGGGTTTTCACAGAGCCAGCTGTTTAAGGAAAGACTTGGTGTTTGACAAGAGGCAAAGCGTCGTAGATAACGGCACAGGTGAAGTGAGGGACGTGGAGATGAAGGCAGGAAGGGGTGGGGGGTGCTGAGTCTCTCTTCTGGTACTATGGCTATGTGCAATAAAACTCTCTAAAACACACTCATCCCACAAACGTTCATCAAGGGCTCATCAATAGGAGCTATGCAGATCCTTGAATGTACAGAGATAAACTAGACACCGCTTCAAGGAGCACAGAGTCCAAAGAGGGAGAAAAAAAGGATTTCCAGATATAAGTCAGTGTTGTGTTCCAAGTGTCCAGAAGCACCAAAGAGGACATTCAGTTTCCTGGGAGAGCTGAGGGAGATACCTATGTAGACAGCAGAGTTTGAAGGCCAAAGGCATATTAGCACGCTCAGGGTAAGCTGTCAACATGCTGATGAAATAGTCTTTCCTGTACAAAAAAGCGAGGTTAAGGGATGAGGCTTATGTGTCTGTCCCACCCTCTCATTATGAAATGTCTTCCACTGTGTGCATGATGCTTATTCACCAAGGACAGAGGTGGACAGTAGGGAAGAGGGGGAAGGATGGCTAGTTGATACTGCTAAGCTTTATCATTCCATTTATGAATGACAGAGTGAAAGATACCCCAGCTCTGGCTGAGTAATAGCTCCCAAACATGCCCAGGCTCTAATCCTCGGGGCCTGTGATTGTGTTCCCATACATGGTAAAGGGACTGTCCAGATGGGATGAAGTTTAGGATCTCGAGATGGCAAGATTATGTTGTATTCTGCAAGTGGGCCGTATGTGATCATAAGGGTCCCTGTAAGAGGGAGGCAGAGGGGTACAGCAGGAAATGCGATAACCAGAGGAGGAAGGGGCCACAAGCCAAGTGCAGAGGTTTCTATAAGCTGTAAAGGTAAGCCCCCAGAAGAAATGCAGCCCTGCTGACACCTTGACTTTAGACTTGTGATCCTCAGAATTGTAACAGAATAAATGTGTGCTGTTTTCAGTCATTAGGTTTATGATAATGTGTGACAGCCACAATAGGAAACTAATACACCAGCTCCTCATTAATATGGATAGAAAAGTGGTCTCAAAGCCTGTAGGTTCTTAGAGGGTTTTAGCAGACATATTAACTTACACTGGATGCATTTGATGTTTAATGATGCCTCCTGGAAGTAGAAGGCCGTACTGTGCAAGTGTGTCCTAAGGGGACGTACAGCGGGCCTATGTCACCACTGGACTCTAGGAAACCTTAGTTTCATCTCTTCTCCTGGAGTGGACCATTTCTCCGTGGTCTGGGGTGACAGATGCAAAGTCCATCCCCTGTGTCAAATATTTTTCTTCAACAGAAAGTGACCTCAGAGATCTTTGCTTAGATTCACAGCACTGCTCCTGCATTCCACCAAGTGGAATGCTCCAGAGCCACAGCACTGCTGGAAGTACTGACTGACTCCTAGTAGCTCCGTGCCTTGGACGAACCACTTAACCTCTCCTGAACTGTAAAATGGTATAATCATACAGATCATTCCTGACTCACCAGGCCACTGATAATATACGTGAAAGAGCTTTATAAATTCTATAATGCTATTCAGATGTGAAGAATTATTATTTTTATGTGCTCAAAAAGGCTGGCACAGCCCCTCTCCCAGGTGACTAAAAAGCATATGTGATTTTATTTGCTCCAATAATTTTATTCTTATTAGTACTTGCTCAGTATACTACATGGGCATACACAATGCACAAAGCATTTATTCTTCTTCTGGCTGCAGTAACTACGCCCCTCTCCCTCCAAATTTACCCTTGTAAAAACAAATAAGACTCATAAAACAAAACAAAAGCAAAAAAGTGGGATGGCGGGTGGCATCATTCACGAGAACTGTGTGTCACTGAAAGCACTGACCTGTCACTTTGCAAATGAACTGCTTTTGAGAGTGGACAGTTCATTTTTTTAAGCAAGCAACTCTCTAAAAACACAGATCTATTACTCTTTCTTCTCTCTCTTTTTTTTCTCACTTTAATTTTTAACATGGTTTCCTAACCTTCCACTTCAAGAGGTAAATACAATTCTGGCAGAGTCTTGGTCTAATTTAGTTTATTAGGGCTTTTACTACAACTTTTAAGCACTCGCTGATTTTCGAAAACATATTAAAATGGCCATGGCCAATCTCGTAGATTGGTACAAGTCCACATTTCCCAAACGACTTAATAGTCTGCAACTGTGCCAGACAGAGAATGATTTCACCATTCTCTTTCCCACAATCTAAAGGCTGGATATTGTTTTTTAACTCTGTGGTGGGAAGAAGCAGTCTGCTTTGCCACGCTAGTCTCTTCCTTAGAATTCCCTCCTATAGGTATTATAGGCTCCACTGTCCTGGAAGTCACATTAAGTCCCCAAGGAACTTTTTTTTATAGGCCATTTCTGGGACTACCTGCCCTGCCCTGGCCTGTTCTTAGAAGGTAGAACCCCTAAGAATTTTTCCAAAGTTTGGTATTTTGGACAGGGGATCAGAAAGGTTATAGGGACCTATAGGACACCTATGGAAAGGTAACTAAAATTAGGATTTATGTCTCTAATTTCTCTGTCCTTCTCTTTTCTCTATATCTTTTCCAATTGTCAATGACAAGTTCGGCAAACATTTACATAAAACAAATAAATAATTGGATAAATATTTTAGTACCATTTACTGTCAGGCTCTGTACTTGAACACCAGACTATGGAGGCAAACTCAAAATCTAGTGGAGGGGAATCACATCAATATACATGTGCCATGTAACACTCTGGGGCGACAACTGGGGTTAGAGTTTTGGTCAGGTCCCAAGGAGACATAGTTAGCCACATGACCAGAAAAATTGAGGGAAACAAAGATGGTGGATTCCTCAAAAGAGTGAAACTCTACTATACAAACACTGTGCCTGAGAATCACGTTGCATTTCTGACTTGCGGGTTGTTATTTTATTTCCATCTGTTAAACTTCTGCATAGTCCAGAAACCTACTATTTGTCTGATGATCTAAGAAAGGCAGCACAGCACTTTGATATTCTTAACAGCTGGAGTGAGGTTCTGGTCTGAGTTCGGTTACAGGTAGTGGACTCAACTGGATCAGTCACTTCATGCTAACCTAAGCCAAAGAATGCTGAATCTATCAATCTCTCAGGGCTGATCTAAGAATTAAGTGAAATCATGAGAACAATGATTTGTATGAAAATTTCTACAATGACATGAAAGTTGTGCCTGGGTGGCTCAGTCAGTTAAGCGTCTGCCTTTGGCTCATGTCATGATCCCAGGATCCTGGGATGGAGCCCTATGGCTCCAAGGAGAGGGAGCTCCTTCTCTCTCTCCCTCTGTCCTCTGCCTGCTGCTCCCCATGCCTGTGCTCTCTCTCAAATAAATAAATAAATAAAATCTTTAAAAAAATTTAAAATGACATCAAGCAGAGAGGATTATGTGTATATCACCTAAGAAATTATAGCTACCAATATAATGAGGTGGTTTTGAATACCCAAATCAAAGTTACTGTTATGTTCTTTCCATGTAGTATATATGAATACATATAACTACAGAAATGCATACCTAGGACACACACATATACACATATATATGCATATATAATGTGTGTTTGTTGATGCTAAGAGGAAGAGAAGGAACAGGCAATGGTCTGAGCACTGGAAGTTGACTGTGACTACTCGGCAGCTGTAACGGGCGGGTACAAATTCCTTCTCAGGAAGCCGGCTGTCTGAGCTACCACTTCCCGCTACGTCCTTCTCGGTAAGTCACTTCACCTGCCTCCACTTCATCATCACATCTATGATGTGAAAGGGACACATAACAGGGTGGCCTCCTTAGGTTGTTACAAAGATGAGATGACATAATATGTATACTTTGTAAAGGGTCTGGCACACAGTGCTGGATAACTGCTGGCTAGTACTATTACCATGAAATTTTACTTCTTTAAAATAAAACTCTGAGGGAAAAAAATTCTCCATTTCAGAGATCAGGATACAAAAAAGAATACTACAAAGATGGGTAGTATAGGCTCTAAAACCTTCTAGATAAAAAGACATTTATGTAGAAAAGATGAAAATTCTTCCCTATGTTATGCTAGAGATGTTATCAACATTATACAGAATTAGCATTATTTTTCTAATAATAAAAAAAAAAGTGTCACTCATTCCCTAGGCTAAAATAGCCAACCAGGCTCTGGGGAAAGGCATATATTATGTTAGCAAATTGGAATAGAAACTCCTTTGAAAGCTGCTCAATAAAGAGCCCTTAATGTACTATATATAATGTAGGGCAACATATTTTGTAGTTAATGAACCCAGAAGCTAAAGCCAATGATGTTGCTTAAAATCAGTGCTCTTTCCTTGATGCTACAAGGTAAATTAGCATCAAGTCCTCTGTCGTGAAACTTTCAATAAAGAGCCGATTATATAAGGCATTAAGCCTTTCTCTAATTACAGCTATAAATATAGATAATCAAGTCATTTTGAGTACTAAAATCAATTTCACTGTTTATGCTCTTGCCATGCTATATATTTAGCTGTTGACTTTTAACTTGAAGACATAAGCAGCTGGTGAAAAATACCCTTAGAATACTAATTATGTTGTCATGGGGGATACCGATAAATGTTGCCTGTAGGAGAGCTAATAAGGACTGAAAACTGTAATTGTTTTACCAACTAAAACACTAAATATGGGGAGAACCTATGATTTCATTTCATAAATTAGATGCTAACTACTTTTCTCTGGCTATTTTCAAAAGTCTCATCTCTACAGTAAAGTTCTCTTTAAGTGCTTAGTTGCATGTGCAGGCCTGGGGCTGAGATGGAGCTTTTGCCCCTGAATCATGGGGTTTGCACATTTGGGTGATGTGAAAAGTAAGAGTGGGGTTACAGAGGAGGCTCTGATTCCCTTTTACCCACTCACAAGCATGGAGAGGACCGCGGGCAAGCTCCCTCACCTACTGGCAGGCAATACAAAGAATGGCAGTCCTCCTGAGGTCAGCTCCGTCTGTTCCCACATGTCAGAGGCGGGAAGTGACTGTCCCCTACAAAAATGTTATCCAGCAAACTATCAGAGGGACTACCTTTCTTCCCTTGGGGAAGATCAAATAAGGGATGGAGAGACCAAAAGAATTTCTACCAACACTCCCCTGTAGAAGAAAAATAGAAGACTACCGGAGTCCCCCAGTAATCCCTTCTTCCTCTGTGAATCTACAGTTCTTAATTTTTTCATTCATAAAATTATTCAGTCACAGAAAAATATTCATTGAACATCTTCTCTGGTCAGGTATCATGGTATGGGCTGAGCTCAATCTACTGGTTCTCACATGATAGAGTTCACAAGGAATGCTCCTTGAATTGAAGTCAGATTAAGGGAAGTTGCTTTCATCTTCAGATTTGTGGGAAGAAGGAAGAAACATTTTACTTGGCTAAGTGCTGGTCTTACCAAGTGCTGGGCTCTAAACTGGGTACCTTAAAACCTGATTTCATTTTTTTCCCCCAACAGACCCCATGTGTAAGTAGGTAACTCAATTTTATAGATAAAGCAACTGAAGTTGAGAATGGTTAAGTGACCTGCCCAGGGTCATACAGCTTGTGAGAAACAGAACAGATGAAAATCTGGCCTTCCTTTCTAACATTCAGTTTTCAGGTCTCTGTGTTTTCCCATGCCGGTCTAATGGCAGAAAAATCAAAGCCCATTCTCCTGTCCCTACAAATGCCTCTTGTCCCAATTCCTACCCTCCCACCTTTTTTTTTCCCCTTGGCAATTTGGGAAATGTATTCTCTTCTTGAAGTTGTCAGGACCACTAAATGCAGCATTTCCAATAGGCCAAGGACTCCTCACTCAGCACCCAGAGAACATGGGTGACCTGGCAGAAGCCTGGCCTGGTACTTCTGGAGAAGGAAACACAAGGGGTTTGCTTTCTACCCACCCCCCTTGTTGCTCAGGAAGTGTTAACAGGGAGTTCTCTCCATTTTGGCTTCTCATTTCCTTAGCTTAAGAGTTTCCTGAACTATGTTTGAAGGGACACTGGTTTCATGACCAAGGAACCAAAGTTCAAATAGGTTTGGGAAATGCTATATGTTATACTCCCTTGATGATTCATGACACTCATCAGCATATAAAAGATTCCAAGTAGTTCTGCAGCAAAAACCAAACAAGTAAAACACATTCTGTTTCTTTAACCCATGCCCTACAACTAAAGCATTATGCTCCTTGGAATGCCCTTCCTCCCTACTCTGAGGATAAAACCCGACTCATCCCCAAGGATGGGTTTGAAAAATACATAGTTTTGCAGCCCCAGGCTCAGCAAGTCTGATTTGGGAGAAGTCCAGAAAATTTTAAGCACCTTCTAAAATACCTATTTTAAGCAACCTGTAGATAATTCTAAGAACCAACTGCTGAATTCACAGACAAAACCTCAAATCTGAATCTAGTTTAGCGCTCTGTTCAGGAATCCAGGGGCTGAAATGTGTTCCCACCAGCAAATTTAGCTTATGTTGTCAATTATTTATATCAATAACTTTATATATCCAGTGATACAGTTTATAGAGGGGCATGTGAAATGAATGTCCTCCAAATAATAACTTCCCATAAAATTTTTGAAGAGGTCCTGCTTGTTCTCTTTGTGCCCCCAATAATCACAAGATATTTGAAGCAACCTGAATATGCAAACCGCTGGGTCAGATGGTTCTGGGTCTCATGAGAATGCACCCCACACCGCCTAGTTTACTTAAGTCTCCAGCTTTCCCTTTGAAGATTCCTATAACCTTTTTGGATCTTTCACTTGGTTACAAAAAAGTGGGTGAGGACCTGCAGGGGAATGCTGAATGACATCCAGCCACCACCAAGAGACCAGTTACCAACCAATGTCAAGGGCTGGTTGCACTACCATCCAGGAAAAAAGTCTGTAGATAGGAATTTTCTTTAGTAAATTATATATTTACTTATAGTAAATTTAGTAAATTTATAGTATATTATATAGTATATATTATAGTATATTATAGTGAAATTATAGTAAAATATAAAGAGGAATATTTCTTTAGTAGTTGTCCTGTGTTTATAATCAATTCTATTGTGACTTCCCCTAAGTAACAATGAAATCCCCACTAAATCAAGAACTTGACTGGAAGATACTGCCTTGGAACTTTAATATTAATAATGTGCTGAAAAAAATTCCCAGCAGCTTAAAACCAAAAACAAAACCTGTGCTGGCAGCCATGGTAAAATTAGGAGCTTAGGCAGTTTAAAAAAATAACACTAACATCACAGAAAATAATATTTTCACAACTTGATTCCTGTTGTTGCAAACATCATGGACTGCAGCCTATAAAAGGCATGTGTTTTCTTAAACAAATGTTATAGTGGTCTTTTATCTTGTGAGGCAGTTTCTGATTGCAGCAAATAGGTCCAGACAGAACATGGGAGTCGCCCACCATGGGCCTGAGCACCAGCCAAAAGAGGGAAATTAATAGTAGGCGGATTATGAAAAAAAACCCTCCTGCAATCTCCTTTTCCAGGGAAGATGGGCCAGGAATCTCCAACTTACTCTTGGCTTATGGTCCTGAGCAGCTACTAGTCAAGCTGAAGGTGAGAAGGCTTTCCACATTATACATGTCATCATGAAAAGATGGGATGAGTTCCCATGTTGGAAAACCAGAACTCCAGCTGCATTGTGGGGCAGCAGCCACAAAGTGTGCACACATGGCTTGTGGCCATGCCCCCTTGAATATGGGCCCATGTTCGAAAAGGTCACAGAGCAACAGCACAGGTTTGTTGTTGGATGGGGACCTCCTTAGGAAAACCAAACCAAGTTGTTAAGTGGGATTCATGATGGCCAGTCAGCTGTTTGTTCTGCCAGTCAGTCTGGAATAATGCTGTTATTCACCAAGGAGAGAAGGGCATGTGGGGCATGTCACCTGGGGGCTGTGAGGAACTGTGTCCTTTTCTGCGAAGAGGACAAGGATGGCCTGAGTTCCTGGAAATTCTAATTGAGCCTTCTTGGAATTACCTGGCTTGCTTGTTTTGCTCAAGGGGTAGTAGGGCTGGGGTGGTAGTATTTAGGGGAATATCAAGAGTTCCAACTTGGGTAAGAGGGATTATGTCCTGAGAGGACCCTATTCCAAATGATAGGATGAATCTTTTCTCCCACAATGTATAATCACAGCTGAGCCAGCAACCTTATAGGAAAACAGGACATGAGTCTGAGCGCCTAGATTTCCCCAGCTCTATCCTCTGCCTCTGCTCTTTGCTGTAGAGCTTGTTCTTTCTCCTCAGAGAAGATTTTCAGCACATAAGGCAGGTGATGTACGTAGTTCAAGGCTTCATCTGCACGCAAGTCTTGAGAAAGTGCTTTGGGTACTTTGGGCCAAATGTCCCCCCTCATCCCTCTCATCTAGTATTTTGTGAAGGCCAACGATGTTCAAAATATGGGATGAAGCACAGACTTTGACACAGTAACCACAAGGAATGGTTAAGGCATTCTGCTTTGCTATAAATGGAGTTCTCTTAACTCCTTGTGCTCATTGAATGGGTTCCAAACACATAACGAACACTCCAGTCCCATGCATTCCCAAGCGCATATCCATCAAAATCCAAACTTTAAACTTGAGTAAATATATCTGTCTCACAAAGTCCAAGGTATTTATTACAGGGATCACCCACTTCAGGAATTTAAACAATGTTCAGACCAAGGAAAAATTTCTTACCAGGGGTTTTAAACTCCATTTCCCCTCTCTGCAGCTGGCTAGCAGAGCCTGGCATGAAAGCAAGTGAGCCAAGCATCCCTCACTCTCCCTTCCTCAGTCCAGGATTCCCTGGCCTCTTTAACCCCTCCCTGCTCAACCACATGGATTTGCATCATTTGCAAAAAAAATGTGGTGGGTGGGTTAGTGCCAAGCTGGCTGAAACCCCTCAGGGGACTCATCAGGGTGGTAAGAACACCCCTTCTTATACACACACACACTCCTGCCACGTCACACTCCACAAAATCAAAATCAAATACCAGAGATTTAAATGAGAAAATCATGAAAAGGTATTTTCTTGTCTCTCCTTCCCCTCCCCCACACCATCCAATAATAGGCTATTAATTCCAGCCATTTTAGACCGTCTAAAGTGTGGTGTGTAAACCGTGGCTGCATCAATCAGAGTTGTGTGTCTAGTTATTTCAAGCATTCCCTGTTGGCATAAAGAAAGGCTGGTTTGTCCGCTCCAGCCCAACTGCAGCTGAGATCTGCACTGATTGATAACTGAATGCATGAGGTGGAAACTTCTACAGCTGTGGTAGCAGGAGCAGGCATAGCTGAGTGATCAGGGGGAAGGGGAAGGGAGATGTGGGGGCTGGTGCCTGAAGTGTGGGGAAAGGTGGAAATGGACGCTGACAGGGTGTTTTATCCAGTGAAAGTAGGTGGGGGTCTGGGCTTTACTGTCTCACTCTTGCCCACCAGTCTGTCTAGCTCTGATGTCACAAGTTGAGCTGCCTGTTCCTCATGATGACCATGGCTGCTCTGCAACATGTGTGGCAAATTCCCCAAACAGCTCAACCCCCAAGTGCCCAGCCCCAGTGTCAAGAGATCTTGTGGGTCTCTATGATCATTGTGATCTGTGATCATTGAAACACCAATGTCATTATCTTATGGACACCATGAAATCTTAGCAGGGAATTTAAACATACTAAGAGCTGCAAATGGCAGTGTCTTCATCCCAGACAAGTTCTATCTAGGATGGATTTTTTTCCTTAAATCTCTCTCCTTGTAAAAAGTCTTAGTTGACTGTACCTCAAAGTTCTTATCCTGTCATATCTTTCACAACTTTTCTAGGCTAAAAATAACAACATGAAGGGCAAAAAAATTACAGAATATTCATATTATAATTGTATGTAATGGCTGTAATGGCTATAGTCCTGCAGGCATCAGAAGACCCCAGTTTTTCTTAAGAGAATAGCAGTAGAAAGTAGTCTGAGTCTAAAAATTAGAAAATCTTTATTTTATACAGATACGGATATGAATTTTCTTTCTCGTATTATTCTTCACCTCAAAATCTGGTGGGGAGTGATTGGAGCACTGGAGAAGAAATAATGGCACAAAGGGAGATAATTAACTCCTTCCCACCTAATTAAAAAAGAGAGAGAGAGAGAGAAAGTCCATTTAAGTGTATGCGCTTTAGACTCATTTTGACCTGAGTAAAACCCACCCCGGCTACCACCTGCTCAACACCCAAGGTTAAGCTTGGCTTTTGAACATGAACATTCAGTCTGGGGGAGGGGAAGGATGAAGGGGGGCCTGTTGACTGGGAAGATCAATCTTTGTTCATCCTTGTTCTCTGACCTGGGAGTAAACAAATAGATTTGAGAGGGGGTGGGCAAGGGTCTGAATGTTGCTGGAGCTTTCTTACGCAAAACCCAAGCAAGGAGCTACAGGTCTTGTGTTCTGTCTGATGACAGGGCCCTTAACAGGAATGAACAGCTGATACACAGGGTGGAAATCAACCATGCATCACCAAAGATGATGGTGAGAAGGAGTAAAGGCTGTCCCAAAGGCGTGGAGAGCCAACGAGGGGTAATGCAAATAATTGCATCAGGTCTAGCCAAAGAGATTTCAAGCAATTCACTGAAAAGATCACTCCCTAGGGAGGCAGGCCAAACTCAACCTGCTCCTCCCTCCCAGCTGTGCCAGAACGTGACTGCACATATACTTGCCAGGGATTCCAAGCACTGTCAGCCCGAGTCCCTTGGCTGAGCTACCAGAAGACTCCAGACAAGTGTCACTATTGGGCCGCGGGGGCACACAGGCCTTTGAAGGAGGGCTGGCAGAGGACTGCTGCCTCGTGAGCTTCTAGCTTTTCTGACCAGCCCAGGAAATGAACAAGGGAGGGCAGAGATGACAGTGTCCCGGAAAAGAATGCAGCCCCTTCCCTCCCAAATGCAATGTCCACAATGTCAGACTGACTCAGAAATTCTTTGGAAGGCAAGCATGGAGGAATCTAGCAGGTGGCACAGAGAGATAGCAGATCATCTACTCTTCCCCAGGACTCAGATGTACAAGAGAAAAGAGAAAAGAGTCTGCTGCAACCATGAGGAAGCATTCAGACAGGTTGTAGAGAATGTCAAGACAGGAACTTCATCTTCTGGATCAAAATCTCTGTAGTGGGTCCCAGAAATCTGTATTTCTATGCCCCCCAGGTGATGTATAATTGTTCACTCACCAAATATTTCTTGAGTACTTTCTTTGTGCTAGGCAAACAGTAAGGACTGCCCTCCTGGGACTGACATTCTAGTAGGTGAGACAGTGAAGTGTGTGGCAAGATGCAAAGTGCTGAGTTCCACAGGGAAACAGATAGCAACAACAAGTGCAGATATCCACGCAGTCTAAAACAGGGTGGTAGGAAGGTCAAGGAAAGCCTCACTGACAAGGTGACAGTTAAGCAAAGACTTGAAAATTGTGAGAAAAGGAGCCATGCCAACATCTGGGGGAAATACATTCTGAGCAGAGGGAACAAGCAGAGCAAAGGCTAAAGGCAGGAGCGCGCATGAGTAACAGCTTGTTGGCAACATGGCAGAGTCTAGGAGCCCTGAAGAGGGTCCCAGGTGAGAACCCAGAGGTAGCACAGGTCCAGATTCACTGGCACACTGACATCTGAACACACTCTTCTAAAACTGGGATTCTTAGAGCAAGCTGATAAAATAGTGACCAATTCCCCTCCTGTTTAAGAATCTAGTTTCACTGATTTGGATAGAGGTCTCAGGACACTGGTGGAGTAAGCTGATCAACATTCTGCAATTATTGCTGTGGGCCAGGCTCTGGGCTAGATGCTGGTGATATAGACCCCAGTGAGGCAGCTCGGCCCTTGAGGACCTTCTGTCACGTGGCAGGGTCTACAGAGTAACCACACAGGGCAGTGTTTGCCAAGAGTTAAACGTGTAGTGCAGACACAGATGCTATAAGCACCCGGAGGAAGGACTTGTCTCTTGATGGGCCTGCTTATAGACCACTTCCTGAAATGGGCTGCGCCTGACAGTACTATTAGGTTCAGGTAGGGCCTGGAGAATAGCACAGGACAGGGCCAGCTGGGAAAGTGCTCCCTCTTACACGCCCTCCGGAAGCCCCAGATGGATGAGCCTGGCCAAAAAGTTTGTCCCACAAATGTGCCTCTGCAGCCCTATCTCTAATTCCTTGGCAGCTCCCCTGGTTCCTGGGCCTGGCGTCTGGATTCTTAGCTGGCACCTGCCACATCCTGCTCTTGGGTTCTCACTGACACCTCCTACCATTGACCTTGGAGGCTTCCGTGGCTCTACCCTTTGTAGGGCCACCTGTTTGTTGCTTCCCAGACTGGAACCTGCTGGAGACAGTTCTTCCCAATGTGATGTCAGAGACATTTCATTTGGCGATAATTAAGAAAAAAGGAGAGGTGGGAGGAAGAGACTGGTTACTATCAAGGGTGCAGAGGAAGAAAGCTGTAGGAGTTTTTGAGGAAATGAGGAGTATATCATTCTCTCTAAAGTTAAAATGTAAATAAAGGAATGGTGTACTGTCGCCTCTTCTGAAGGACCCATTCTTTCAAGTCAGATAGACATGGTTTTGAATCCAAGTTCTCCAATGTTCAGGTGTCTGATCAGGAACTAAGAGGTACTTAATACATTTAGTTATTCTTCTCACTTGCAAAATAAGGAAAATAGTATTCACCTTTTAGAATAGTGGAGTATAGATAAAATAGATAATCAATATAAAAAACCATGGATTTGATAAGAGCATAGTAAGCATGTAATTAAAACCAGAGTCATTTTTATTTTGCTACTACTCTAGGCTGAATGTTTGTGTTATCCCAACCTTCATATGTTAAACCCTAACACTCGGTGTGACAGTGTTCCGAGGTTGAACCTTTGAGAGGTGATTTGGTCATAAAGGGCGGAGGCCTCATGAAAGGAATTAGTGCCCTTATAAAAGAGGACCCACCCCATCTGGGTCCTCTGGCCACCCCCTTCTGTCATGTGAGGACACAATGAAGACAGCTCTCTGTAAACCCAGAAGGGGTCCTCACCAAATACCAAATCTGCCAGGTCCTTGACCTTGGACTTTCCAGCCTCCGGAACTGTGAGACATAAGTTTCTGTTGTTTATAAGCCACCAGTCTACGTTACTTTGTTAGAACAGCCTAGATGGACTACGACAGCTATCATGATTATTTTTGGTACTAACAAGTACAAAAGAATGCAGGGGGTCAACTTTTGGAAGGTCTTGATCAAGAAGATTCAATTTTAGGATGGTAAAAAACAAAGCTGGGACAGAGACCCTCCTCCTTGGTTCCTCCACTAGCTCTGACTCCTCCTTCTTTCCTCCTTGAGACATCAGTGTTGGACTGGTTAAGGTCTGCATTTCAATCACATGCTCCCTTGCTGTTTCCTGCCTTCTCCTCTGTGTGGACATCTGTGTGCCTGGACAGTCTTAATGTGTCCATGTGAAGACCCAGACTAGGAGGGATGTAGCCCAGCTGGGGAGAACCTCTTGTTTCAGAGACTTGCCCTCTTCTCAGAAGAATGCCCAAATGAAGAAAGTAACTTTTCCTTGCCAGTTTCCACAAAGTGAAATGCCAGTCCCTAGCCTTAAGACTTTTTTTTCCCTTCTGTTCACTTACCCTGTTTATGGAAAATGAATCATGAGACTCATTTACACACAAATGGAGACATAGTTCGGGGATAAACAACAAAACTTCTTTGGAATGCCCTGGGTGCTCATCACACTGCTGTTATAACCGGCGCTGTGGACTCTGGTTTGTAGAGATCCTACTGGGGTCTAAGGTGACACTTAGGCCAGAGGGAAAAACAAGATCCTGGCCCATCCACTGGGCTAATTAATGCTGGAGACAGGATTCCTGTCTGCACATGGCTCCTTCCCTGGCATGACCCAGGAGCATTCACTCCAGACTCTCCAGCTCCAGTCCTTTACCTTCATGGAAGGAGAGGGCAAGTACAAAGGCCCAGGGGAAGGACCGAAGACAATGCCTTGGGCTATTTCTACCTTCCAGTGGTGGCCCCACAGGGAGGCCCATTTCCTACCTAGTACGTTACCTGGAACCAGTCCAACTTCCTCCATTGAGTTTCTCACTCCTGCAAATCTCTTCTTTGAAGTCCAGCCCCTATAATGCTTGGTTCTCTGGAATTTCTACTGCTCTCTATTCCCTATTCTTTATTATGCAGAAGGTAAGTTTAGAAAGGGACTTATAGCAACATGAGAAAAGCAGAGACGTGTGGTTGAGATGAGATATAAATGTGGGGATATTATGAAGACTTGAGGACATTTCATGAGATTGGCCTCATACAAATTCCTGTGCCTCCCAATGACCCACCCGCTCAAACATCCCATCAGCCTCCTGCAGACTTTATCACTTGTTCCTCTATGTTCTTCTAGTGCTTTCAACTATTTCTATATTTGCTTTGGTGGTTATTTGCTTAGGTATGAATCTCCTACTCTGGATCGGTAACCCTGTAAGATAGGGAGCCTGCCTTATTCTTTGAATCCTCAGCCGCACCAGGGATACCGTGGGAGCTCAACAGATGTCAGCTGAATGAATGGATCACTGCTTTCACTAATCATTCTTTCCCTTCAACCTCCAGGATAATTTTTGAAGATACTTCCATTTTTGTTTTTCACAATGGAACAAGGAAGGTATGTGAATCCTGAGTCTTACTATAGAAGCAAATTCTCAGAACCCAGAATGGGGACCTTAAAAGTTTCTTCACCTCAGCATGGCTGACACTGATGTATGTGGATTCTCCAGACTGGCTTGAATGGGCCCTCTCTCCTATTAACACAACTCCTGCAGTCTAAGCTTCCCGATAAGATCATTAGATGGACCCAAATCAATAAGAAATACCCCCGGCTTCCCCCAATCCTGCTGCCTCCCAGAGTAAGCATATTCAGGGTTCACCAACGAGGCTGCCAACAGGGCAGACACTTGCCACTGAAGCAGCACTTGCCAACAGGGCAGCTACAGATTTGTTATTGTTACCTTCAAGCTGTGCCCTCAGCGTGGCTTGGCAACACCCCCAGGGACCTTCAGGAGAAGCCTGCTCTACCACTCCAGCCAAAGATTATTTTACTTGCCTGCTCTCCTCCAATCTCTTATTCAGCCTACAATCTCCTCTCCTTTTCCCCTTCATTCTTTGTGGATGCCCCTCTTCACACTTCATAAGGAAGTTAGAAACTCCCAAAGAGTTCATCCATCTCCTGACCTCTGTACTCTTCCTTTGCTCCTTTCCTTTAGTTACAGAGGACAGCACAGCCAGACCCCCAGACTGCTTCTGGATGTCATCCCTTTGCCTGTCTTCAGGAGTCATTACTTGGTTCCCACTTTCTCTTGCGCCTCCAGAAACCCCACCTCTTTCGCCTGGATAACATACCCTGTTTTTAAGAAGCTCTTTTATCACCCTGTTTTTAAGACAAAAACAAACAAACAAGACCCCCTTGAGACCAATACTCTAGTAGAGTGGAAGGTCTACCTTTATTTTTCTTCACAGTCAAAATTCTGGAAATGGTTCTCTAAAGCCTGTTCTGTCCACTTAACCATTTATTCCTCAACCTCTCCAAATAGTCCTCTGTCCTCAGAAAGCAGCAGATAAGAGTCATTGTGGCAGATAAGAGTCATTTATACACATATGGAGAAGCAGCTTGCAGTTAGCCAGTGGAGAAATGATGGAAGCTAGTACAAGGATGGGTTACAGTGAAGGGGAGAGGGGAAATGGATTAAGTCTGAAGAGATTGTAGGGGTGTGGCCAAATGCAGGTATTGATAGACTGGACAAATAATGTAAGAAAAAGAGGAGTCCACAGTGACACCAAGGTTTCTGGGCAGCTCAACTGGAAGATGATGCTGCCACTTACTGAGACAAAGCAGACTACAGAGCGCCCATGTCTATGTCCCTTCAGTACTATGAGCTCTGTGAGGGGGCTGTTGTTTCTCACGTACTTACCACTATTTCCGGAACACCCAACCCAGTGGGCTCTTACTTAATGAATAAGTCTTAACAGATAATACTATTAGTTTCATTAGGATATTTTCAGCTGGAAGTAATGGAAAACCTTGATTCCAACTAGCTTAAAAAATAAGCAGTTATCACTTCACAAAACAAAGAGAGCAAGTTGTGAGCCTGACTGATTCATTTCGGCATTTCTCTGCTCTGTGGACCTCAGCCTCAGACCCATCCTCAGGCTGGTATGCGGCAGCTTCCAGGGTCACATCTACCTCAACCATAGGAGAAAGAGACATTTCTTGCTCTTTCTTTCTTTCCCTCCACCTTCCTTTCTCTCTCTTTGCCCTCATCCCTCTATCTCAAGAGTGAGAACACTTTCCCCACAAGCCACCTAGCACACTACTCCTTTTGTTTCATGGGGCAGATTGGGGCATGACCTCCTGTCCAAGCCAGTCAGGGGAAAGGAAGCATGATGAAGTGACTCAGGCCCTCCTCCGAAACTCAGGTGGGCCCCACTTACCCCAGCACCTGGCTGTAACATGGTTAGGAAGATACCTGAACCAAGTCTGGATTTTGCTGTAAGGGAAGAGGAGGGAAATTGGTACCTGTATGAAACCAGTATTGTCATGCTGACAAGATGCCTTATAATAATAATAACAATGAAATGTAGGCTTATAAGGAAGTTATGTGAATTCTAAAAGTGTTTGTTAAAAAAAAAAAACAAAGGCAAGTGCTTTGATACTTGTGGATCTTCTAGCTAGAACAATTATTCAAAATGTTAAATGAGTCTTATAATTAATTATCACTCTACAACCACAAAAACCACATTTCCTATGAATTCAAGATAGCTTATGAAAAATAACTTCAAATTTCTTATTAAGGTTATTTACTAAATACTTCTTGAGCACTATATGCAAAGACTCGAGTTGGAAATAGAAAAGGAATAAAAACCTCTATTATATATACAACTTGTCCCAGTTCATCAGGAGAAAAAGAGGAAAGGGACCAACAGTTGCTGAAGACCTAACATGAGTGGTGAGGTCATTGCATTTAATTCTCCCAAGAGGCCTACAAAGTAGTCATTATTATCCTCATCAGACATTCCTAATGGTCACCAACATCTGGCTCACCTCTCTGTCTGAGTTCACGGAAGTCTGCACTTCCAAGGCCCACTGAGGTTGGCTCTGTGTCTAGAAGTCACATAGGTCACTTCTGCATTGGGCATTAACTATTGCTGTGAAAACTTCTGTTCTCTTCCACTGCCAAAGCACCTGGAGTTCCATGTGTCCAGGATGACATTGCTGCAAGATGGGAGAGTCAGCCTCTAACCCCCTGAGGCCCCAAGTAACTCTTAGCAGCAGAGCTTTCCATTCACCTGCAATGAATACACGGCATGAGTGAGACACTTTTGTCGAGTTCTACCATGGAGAGATTTGGGAGGTGTGATTGCATGACAGTGCAGGATAGTCAGTCTTCACATAGTTTAACCTAATATAGATAAATGAAGATACAGAGAGTTAGGTAACTTACTCAAAGTCACCCAAACTAGAAGAACAGGGCTATGAGGACACAGGCTTGATTGGCTCCAAAGCCTATACTGTTCTACCACACCACGCCAGCTTTCAAATTATGTATACTGCTTTCACAAAATTGGCACTCAATAAATGTTTGTTATTACTAATGATAACTTACAAGTTCTTATAACGTATGTTTAACATCTGAGCTTCAAATAGGAATATCTATATATATTCCTATTTGAAAATCTTATATATATATTCCTTCTTTGTTTCCCTCTCATTAAGCCCTTACACTAAGTTCCTAAGATAAGTCTTAGTAAATTTCTTTCTCTTTGCCTGTTTCTTCCTCCTGCTAAACACATAATTATTGATTTTGTAGGATGACCTAGCACTCTGTTAGCTGATGTCCAAGAATTAGACTCAATGACCTGTCTGTGGACTTATGACTAACATAACTAGAATTTAAACACACCTTGTCTTAAAATATAAGAGTTTCTATCTAGAAGAGGGCCAAGAGAGCTATGTAAGTATCATTAAATATAGTAGTCAAGAAAGTTAGAGAGGTAGTAGGGTGTTCTCATGATTGAATAAAAACTTATTGTGGGGACTCAGATATGGAGGGCACCATCCCTTCCAGCAGGGGTTACAAGTAACATTTTCACAAGGCTCACCTGAACTTTGTAGAATGGGCAGGATTCTAACTGAGGTCTGTGACTCAAAAGGGCCTTCCAGTGACCAAAAATCCTGCAAAATGCATTTGGAGGAAATGTTTGGAGTGCTGCTTGCCATACTGTGGGCTCTGCATTGCAGCAGTGGATGAGATTAAAAGAAGAGGGTAGGACTGTGGAAAGTCAGCACAGGAAGCAACCTCAGAGATCAACCCATTCAGGGAGGTCAAACAGTTCTGATCTCAAGGGTTAACTCTGGTCTGCTGGGCATAACTGCATGGATGATTCTGAAGCTCACTGGTGCTCAGTAGGAAAAAGCTGAGGACTAATGAATGTGAGTTCTAAGGGCACTATTGGAATGGAATGGCGCATGAATGCCATTCATGTTGCATTTTTGGATCTCATCCAATCACTTGATTTCACAGTCATGGGAACGACGATCCAAGATGGAAAGCAACCCTTTCAAGGTCACAGGGCTTCACTGTGGCATGGGACTAGAACAAAGACCACCTGATTTCTTCTCTTGTGCTTTTTCCCCCTCCACACTAGGAATCAGATTCTGGAAGCCCTTAATGCATCTGAACTATTACGTAAGTGAGAGGGAGGCTCTGCAAGTTTTTCAGCAGGTAGACTGCACTGAAATGACAGTGACGGCATATAGAGGTCCACATAGAGGTCATAGAGGGCACACAGAGGTCCACGTGGAAGGCAGAAGCAGGAAAAGGGTTAGGTGAATTCCAGGGCAGAATAAGGAGTGCAGTAAATGCACCTGAATCAGGGTAATGGGAGGGGAAGAGAATAGAGGAGCATAATTACGACAGAGGAGAGTTTTCATTGGTGTTAACAATGCTGACAATGCTGTTCATAAACAGGATCAAATCACTGTTCTAGAAAGTGATGCTGAAAAGGACATTTCCTCCAAGAAAGCCCAGACTAATCCCGTGTTTAAACAATCCTTGGATGTTGTATTCCAGGCTAAAGTGAGCTGTTTCTCTGAATGCCAAACACCCATATGAAAATTAAAAAAAATGAGTCCAACATCTGAATGTTTGGGCTATATGACGCCAAGCGTCCCACACAGCTGATTCAGAGGCAAAAGGAGGGCATGTGGGGCTGACTGCTGGCACAGGCATTTTATAGATTCCACTAGGACTCTGAGAAGTTGCGGTATGTAGAACACATCACCCAGACAGCACTCATTTGTATTCTCTTGGCAGATCTACTCCACTTGACAAGGAGATGAGACATAGGGAATACCCACCTGACTCATGCCAATAAGCTCCTGCTTAGCATAGTGAGTGGTCTGTATAATACTGGTCTATATACTACAAAGCAACAGTCTCGAGAACAGCAGATTACGATGGCACAAAATGCTCACTCGCTGGGTAATTTTGAGATATTTTCTAAAAAATATCTGTAATTGTTAAGCCACATGACGGAACAGAAAGAAACAGATTCCATATGACTTTGAGGAAAATCTGTATCTTTAAAATGCCTAACAGACTGACAGAAACAGAGTAGTACTTGAGCAATATAAATTTCCAATCCATTCCATTGACAGAGAACTTAAAGTTCATAAGACAATTCAAGAGAACCCCATTTCATTTGATGAAAATCAAGTTAGGAGGGCCCTGAAACAGGAACAGACTTTGCCCAGTGCCACCCAACTAGCAAATGGAGAGGACCAGCTTTGAGTCTATGCCTTTTGGCGTGAAGTCCAGTGTACTTTTCACTACACCATAATAATGAACATATTATGTATATTACCATTTCTTCTTAGCAGGCTATAATTTTGGCAGTCCATACTGGGTTTTATTTTCCACTGTGGCTTGTGCAATAGTTACCACCACTGAGTATTTTTAACTGACAGAACAGATTTCTATTGAGAAACAAATTTATGCATTATCCTGAGAAATGGGCTGAACTCTAACATGAGGCCCCAAGAATAACTTGGGGATCACAGACTATTTTTCAACTGGCAATCTGGGGGACACTAGCCCATATTAAAAGGAACTTTGGTACTACTTTCAAATAAAGAGGATTTCAGAACTTCTAGATTGTTGATATTATGAAAGCTGCGTCTCCCAACTGTTCATTTCTTTTTTTCATTTTAATTAACTCATTTATTCATTCATTTGTCTATCCATTAAGGATTTATTGTGTGCCAGGCACAGTGCTAAGGGCTGGAGAATACGAGTTCTCCACAGTCTCCACCTCAGGAAGCTCACATTTGGGTAGAAACAGACACAGTAACAATGTGTTATATGATAAGGCATGAGAACAGATACAGTGCAGATGGACAGTGTGCTTTGGGATACTGAGGAGCAGCATCTGACTGAGACTAAGAAGCAGGGAAGTGGGCACGGAAGGATTCCCAGAGGATCTGCTGTCTGGGTTGGCATGCAAAACGCTTCCCGAACTCTCCAGGATTAGAAGTGCATGAGATTTGCTGGAGGTCTTCCCCAGCAGAAGGGTGGGAAAGCATGGTGAACGGAGTGTGTGGCCATAGCGAAGGAGGTTAAAAAGATGTGGGTGGGAGGCAGAGTCTGAGGTCTCAGAGTCCAAATGTTTACCGTTTAATACACACGGAGTGTACTTTTTTTTTTTTTTAAGATTTTATTTATTTATTTTGGCAGAGAGGCAAGCAGAGAGAGAGGAGGGGAAGCAGGCTCCCCCCTACCCTTTTTATTTTTTATTTTTTTTTTAAGATTTCACACGGGGTGTACTTTTTATACCAAAGTCATCCCAGCTACTGCTGGTGAAGGTTCATCCAAATTTTGTGTGATTATGTCATTATATGTATAAACACCGACACACACATCCCACAAAAGACATCCCATTATGCTGATATGCTGAGGGAAGATAATAAACAAAGCTGACTTAAGTTTCTAGATGATCTCTTCCTCAGAGATGGAACTGGAGCTTTCAATCAGGTAGCTTGTTTGTTTATTTGGCTTGCCATCTAAATCCAGTGGATTAATGTTCTCAGACACTAGAAGTGAAGAGGAGGGCAGACACTGTTGGGCAAAGCTGACTGGACTCATGGAGAAAGTCCCATTGTCCAGGCTTTGATGGCACTCAGATCCCATCTTACCCCTGTACAGATGAAACAATACAGACCACCTCTAAACTTTCAGGAGCAGACTACCTCTCAGTTCCTTGGTCAATGGAGTACATCTTTCCAAGGAAACATGAGTATGGAGGATGAGGTCTAGCAAAAGTAGACACTGGTCATGGGAGAAGACCACAAATGTGTGTGTTGAAAAATATGAATCATAGGGCCATAAACTCAGAGCTGGTAGTTTTAGGAAGCAAGTTAAATAGCCCAGGACCCAGCCAGGGCTTTCTGCATCACTACATGAATATTGTTTACTTCATGTATTGCTCAAGGCTGGACAGAGTCAAGTCTGAACGGAGGCCAGAGTCGAAGAGAAAATCTGTATGTGTAGTGGAGGTAATATGAGTCATTTCTGCTTGGCTCTGCTCTCAGAAAATCTCTGAAAAATTTTATAGGCAAAATTGGCATTTCAGATATAAAGTGGTTACCAGTTCTTGTTTTCAAGGTTCAAATGTGTCTTTATTTCAATTTTATTTTTTTTCAAGATCAGAAAGCTAAGCTTTATTGTTGCTGCTTTTAATATGTATGATATTACAGTAGTGCCCAATAGCAACTCTGTAGTTGAGGATCAAATGTGTTTTTAAAAGAAAAATAATGGATGGGATAAAACTATTTATGTCTGTTCTAATGAGCTCAACCAGAAAATCTGGAACATCAAAGGTCTTTGCAGACTTTGCTAAACCATTACTCCATTTTCACCAAAAATTGCTACAGACAACATAATGGGTGTTTGTCCACTGACATACCCACTCATTTGATTAATTCAATAAATCAGTGTGTTTATAGCATGTAGTTATGGGCTGAATTAAGTCACCCCACCTCACTGCACCAAATTGACGTAACAAAGTCCTAACTTTCTAACCCCCAGGACTTCAGACTGTAATTGTATTTGGAGATAGGGTCTTTTAAGAGATAATTAAAATGAAATCACTAGGGTGATCCCTAGTCCAATAGAACTAGTATACTTGTAAGAAGAGGAAATTTGGACCTAGACATGTATAGAGGGAAGACAATGTAAAGATAAAGGGAGAAGAGGACCATCTAGAAGCCAAGGAGAGAGAGACCTGGAACAGATGCTTCCCTCAAAACCCTCAGAAGGAAGCAAGCCTGCCTACATCTTGGACTTCCAGCCTCCAGAACTGTGAGACAATAAATTTCTGTTCTTAATGCCAACCGGTCAATGGTACTTGATTATAGCAGCCCTAGGAAACTTAATACAACATGTATATTTATTCTATCTAGATATTATTAAGTTTGTAATATGAACATTTAATTTTTTGCCATCTGATCCTTTTTAGTTTGGATGCAGCATTCTTTTAGGAGAATGACCTCTCCTCATTTTATGCATTCTTGATGGGATTGTAAATAAGACATCTGGGGGTGGCATGGACATGTGACCCACATTATGCCAATGAGCCACTCTCCTGGGACTTTGACTCTTAAGAGGAACTAGGATGAAAACAACGGTAGGGGCTCAGTCGTGGTGCTGCCAACAGCCTACTAAATAGTGTCTGCTCTACCAATCAGTGTTGTTACCAAAGTCCTGGTTTTCTTTTTTTGTAAGCATGCTCCTATAACATTCTCATGGATTCTAGGAGTTGCTCCATTCTTTTACCTTAGACTAGAAAGACCTATTTCTTATAGCTTGCAAATAATTATTTTAGTTCATTTTTTTCTATTGAAATCTAAAAGCTAATAAAGTCTTTATTTAAAACCCTTTCCTTGCTTGGTTCTCTTTTATTGTCCTATGTAGGTTTCATGCATTCTTTCATCATTCAATAAATGTTTTACTGAGCACATATTATGTGTCAGATATTGCCTTAGGTGTTTTCATCAAACTGGGGGCTGGAAGATGTTCTCTGTGACATGGGATATTATTGGACATTTGGAAATTAGATATTTACATATTTTGAAAGTGCACTTATATAGAGCCTATATACCTTTATATCAACAGCTTAAATTAAGTAGGTAGAAAACCCCATGTTTAGAGAATTTAGTATCAGAAAAGTAAAGATTGTCCACCTTAAAGGCACTTACTAGGGCCTCCTCAGATACATTTAACATTTAACAAATAGGAACAAGTTCTATACCGAACACTGAACTTTAAGAAAATGAGAAAAGTCGATCTGAATCCTCCGACGACACTACAGAAGATTTTTTGTGTTTACACCATGTTACATACTTTAATGCCTGATCTCATTTAACACTCATAGCAAACCTGTGAGGTGGCCACTGTATCATCCCATTTTACAGAGACAGACATGGAGAATGACTGCCCGAAGCCCTCCTGTGTCCTTCATAATTTTTCAAGTTGCACACAAATCTCTAGTTCTAGGGGCCAGAGGAATTCCCTTATCCTCTCAAAATAGTTAACAAAACAGAACAACTTACTGACCCAAGTTGCTGGAGTTAAAACCTGTACATCCTTGCCACTGTCTCCTGCCCTCTCCTGGATTTAGAACTTAGCTTTATTTAATAATTCTATCCTCACATCTAGGCCACTGCAACTGTTTCAGGTCTAAACCCTGAGGGTATGAGCTTTGCCCCAAATTCATTTCTAAGCGGGGGGATGGGAGGGTGAGCTTTGGTAGCAGACTACCAAGACTAGAATTTCAAAATAAATTAATATATATTTTCTATGGAATTCACTGCAATAGGATGTATTTATCATTACTTGGTTCCTAGACTCATTTAATGGAGGCCAACCGGCAGCTCCCTTCTCTTATAAAAGTTTCCAGAAGACAAAACATGAAAGCTCAAGTCCATTTTTTTCCTGGGACTCTTTATCTCGTATGAGCATCAGTAATCAAAGTGGCATTTACTAGCTTGGCAAATGAATAAACCTTTACTTTCCCACAAGCTCAGTTGTAGGCATCAGGCTCTCTTAAAGTTTCCATAGCAAATAGTCAGCTGAGTGTGTGAAAGAAAGAACGAACGAAAGAAAGAAAAGAAGAGAGACAAGGAAAAAAAGAGAGAAGTGGAAAAAGAGAAAGAAAGAAAGAGAGAGAGAGAGAGAAAAAAAAGAAAAAAGAAAAGAGAAGGAAGAAATCTGCAAGGAAAAGAAAATCTGTATAACAAGGACCACACTGATCCTACATCAGTTTTCTAGTGACTTGCAGAGTTTATAATTTTTATCATTTACCTTTCTCTACACTACACCAATTCCTAGGGGAGGGTTCATTTTTTATTCATTCTGAAAGTTTACCATCAATCATCCTCTTAAAGAGCTTGCCAGAAACTTGGACAGAGCCTCATAATAAAATTGCAGAGACAGAGGACTAATTGATTTCTATAAATAATGTTTAGCTGTAAAGATATGAAAGGTGGTTAGAACCACATGTATTAATCTCCCTTTTGCTCCATCTGTGTCTGCAAAAGCAGACTGTACCTTGACAAAGTACCCTGACTATTTTGCCCGGCAAACACACAGCAGGAGATTAACACCAGATGGCCCACCCCTCCCATTTCCTTGCCCTGCCCTCCGCCCAGCCCCCACCTCTGCCGGCCAAATCCTCTAATTACTCCTCCCCCCTGTCCCCACTTTAGATCCCATAATTTTAAAATTCTCTTTCCATGACCATCCCTGCACTGACAACGTGCAGAGTTGACAGTCCTCCATTTCTCTCTGCCCTACCACCTTTCTGTAAAATAAACAAAAATACAACCCAAACCTCAAACACAAAAGCTTTTCATCAGACTGCAAGACTGACAATGTTCAAGGAAAACAGTAACTACTGGTGCTAAAGAATTATTAATGTGTGTGTCTTGGAAAGGGGGATTAGAGAGAACTCTCGCCAGAGGACACTCTCACGCACTACTAGCTTTAATCACATGGCACCGAAATGCCCAACAGTTACTACTTGTCAACATCAAATAAAATGGGAACAAAATTATATCTGGGAAAATAAATGCTGGCTGGACAAAGATAACGCTATAAATCTGGTGTTGCTGGAGAAATGCTGAAAACTCAGAGAAGCACCATCTGCTCAGGCCAACTGTGATACGCTGAAATAAAAAGCGAACCAAAGGCAGGGCAGGGCTGTGTGATAGATGTCCGATTCCAAATTATAAACATTAGGTGGTGACATTGCAAAGGCTGATTCATTAGGGCACCATCTTAACTGGTTCAGTCCATCAGCTGGGTCCAATCCCAACTAAACAACAAAAAATATCGTACTTAGCATTGAATATCACTTTTCTGGCTACAGATTAAATGCTAAAATGAGTGAGTACTTTCACTCGGGAGATAGGAAATTGTCACACTAGACAGAATTCAATGAAATTGGGTCATTTCTTCTCCTTTTTTTTTTTTTTCCTGGCCTGGACTGCTCCTAGATGATGGTGGATAGATATTTTCCATAAATAAGAGTGCTAGGGAGCCTTTTCAGTGGGGCAACATAAATGACTAAATTGATTCAAAAAAGTAATTTCACATCAGTCTAATTCTGATAGCATTAAACATTCTTGATGATTATCGTACTTGAAATATGGTCATAATTTTAAAAGCTTTCACAGATACTTTCCTTTTCTGTAGCTTTTTATATGAGGCAGATCAAACTTTCTCAAAGCTTTTATTTTAGGGGGAAAATGCATGCTGTGTTTCGTAATTTTAAGTCTCAGTAAAGTTAACCACACTTGTAAAAAATCATTTATTTTTAGCGTGGGCTCCTTCTGTACCATTCCCTTCCTCTCCACATACTGTTTAGTTGTCTGTCTTCACCCCCAAGAATTGGCCTGCTCAAGTCATTTCAGCAGTTCCTTATTTTGATGGCAAGCACCAAGAAGGCAGGGGCTGTTCTAGTCCGGCCTGCTTTGCCGAGCCCCCAGTGGCTTGGTGAAGCTTCCTAGCTCTGCCACCAGCCTGTAGTGTTCTGGATTTGCTGGCCTTTTTGTTATACAGCCATCCCTCACTTTTTGAAAGTTGGGTCATGTCACTTTGCTTTTAACAAAGATCTACATTAGTACCTGTTTTGCTAACTGTAGGAAATCCAAGGAGGATTTTTAGTTTTACCAAACGCTGAGAAGCAAAAACAGCATTCAGCACTTGTTTTGCAGCAAGCCATCAAGGAGGCCGCGCTTATGCCAGGGCAGCCAGCCTAGTCTCTTCCCAGAGAACTACACTCAGCATCTCAGCATCAAGTACCATGGCTCTGAACTATCTGTGAGCATCTGTGCGTAATCTCCATTTATCGTGTATCTGTTTGCAAGATTTGTCCTAAGGTATCAGAAAAGCTTAAGAAAAATTATTTTGGGCATCTGTGAATGTGCAAAAGTTTTCCCTAGGAACGAACGGTAACTGGTTCTTCGCTTTGTACCACTTAGGCTCATGAAAGTTTCTATAGGAATGCTCTGCTTTTGGATAGCTTGGGAAGCCTGCAGTTTCATTAATCACGGGTGGGAGGGGGGGGGAATATGGGAAAGGAATAGTTGATTGAACCTAAGAAAGTTTTCTTTTCCAAAAGGTCTTGGGTAAGGAGGGCCCATGTTGAAATGAGCCATCTTGCCACCTGATCTCATAATTACTGACCTGCTTCTAGGCTTTAGGCAAGATAGCCCTTGAGGTGTATGTGAGGGGAGTTGCTTGGTCGGTGAGTTAGTGATGGTGTCGGGGCACTGGATGGCTGTTTCAGGCCCTGAGTCCATGATGTTCAAATGACTGAAGAATTTTGAGCAAGCAAAAAATGAGCACATCTGTTCATTGGATCAGAGGAAGGAGCCTACTGAGTTCTGAAACACCATGGCCAATGGGTCTGGTGAATTATTTAGTATTCCAAAAAGCTGGGGGTATTCTCCATGTAAGCTAGTTGGAAAGTTAAAAGTGCCAAAAAATACATGGTACTATATTTATATTACCTGGAGTTGAAGAACTGTGTAACTCAGTTTCTGCTGCTTATGGCAATACGTGAAGTCTGAAATCAGGAGTTAAGAGGAATCCCTAAGGGTGAAGGTCAAACTCGGATTCCACAGAACTAAAGCCATCAGTGCTATACCTATAAATGCACCCTCAAACACAAGATTAAAACCTTGAAGTAGGTAAAGTATTATGACTGAATGCAGAGTCCTAGCAGAAAGGTCTACTTAAGTACATTAGTGGGAATGTGGAGGCCAAAGAGAATGAAGGCAATCTATAGCCTTCCTGATACTAGGCGAGGAAAGAATCCCTGACAAGACACCAAGGGCCCTATACAGTTAACTTCTTGAGAGGAAAGGAAGACCCTCCACGTAGACCCTTAAGATTTTGAGTGCTGGTGATGGTCATCTGGGGGTATAAGGTGATAGGCCCTGGGAGCTGCCTGCTCCCTGAGAGGTCCCTCAGACAGGCCCAGTCCACTGTACATTTAAGCTGAGGTGGTCAAATAAATCTGCCACATCTGCCTGTTTCCTAAGCCTTCAATCTTTCTCCTTACCTTGGGTTTAGGTGGCTGTCTTTTGGTCTGAAATAGCTAAGGACAAGGAATTAGTGTGCCTTTTCTCCCCATCCAGGCCCCTTTGGCCAGAGTCCTCATCCTCTCCCTTTGCTGCCCTATCTGAGTGACCGGTGCTCCTTTGCTGGCTCCAAGGGGTTCAAGGTCACTTGCTGTGTTATTCCACCAGGACCATGCCTTCCCCAAGAAAATCTCTCAGTCATGCTGTTTTGGAGAACTGAAGAAAGTGTCCCCCTCCTAGTTAATGATACATAAGCTAACTACAGTAACACCATTTCAATTAAGGGAGCAGTAGAGTACAAAACAGGAATTGACAAACTTTGTAAAGAGCCAGTAAATATTTTAGCCTTTGTAGGCCATGTGGGCTTTGTTGCAACTACGCATCTCTACTAATGCTAAAGCAGCTAGAGTCAGTAAATAAAGGAATGAATATGGCTGTGTTCCAGTTAAATGTTCTTTATGAAAATGAGACAAGTTGGATCTGTCTTCTGGGATCTCAGTTTCCTGATCCCTGGCATAGAAGAAAGAATAGCACGTGGGAATAAACACCTTGCCACCAGTCACAGCCCCGACCTTAACCAGTTGCATGACTTTAGGCAGGTCATTTTCTTCCTTTCTCACCTCTCACTCCTCCCAAAAGGATGGAGTAGAAAGGGTAACTTTTAAGACTGGCCATGTGCCTGACATCTTTAGTTGTTTTGCTCATCCAGGAGTTGCTGATGGCCAACAAAGCAAAGCCCATGGTAATGGCTATCCTTTTGAGCATCTGCTGTGAGATAACAGAGACTCTTCTTTCATCTTCTCAGTTCATCAAAGTAGGTTTTCTGATCCCTCTTTAACAGATGAGGAAAGAAATCAGGGATGTTAAATAACTTGCCCCAATGGCAGAACGTCTAAGTTACAAGGTCAGCATTCAAATCCAGGTCCATCGAACCATACCTAAATTTCCCATTCATCATGTGGCCTCCCCTGTAGGCTGCTGAGTTTTCAATCACCTCACTTTAACCATTTTTCAGATACTGTTTCTGATATACTATTCTCACCACAGTTGCTGGAATGATCAGATATTCTCCCTTCCATGTGAAAACCTGCCCTGTGACTTCCCATCACACTTCTAATAGAATAAAGCCATTCCAATTAAATGAGCAGAATGGTATAGATCCCAAATCCTTCCCAAGGCTTACGAGGTCCGTATGGTCTCTGCTATCTTACCCCACCACCTGTGACCTCTCTTCTCTGCTTCACTTACTCTGTTCCAGTCCCAGACATTTTTCTTTGCCTTACACATGTTGAGCAGACTCCCATATCAAGATTTTCACTGTTCTGGTTGTCTGACCTGGAATGCTGTATGTTTCCCAGTTGAGAATGGCTCATGCCTTCACTTAATTGATACCTCAACTTAATGTCACTTCCTCAAAGAGAACTTACCTGACAATTCTATCCATAAACACACCACCCATCACTCTTATCTCCTGATGTCATTTTTGTTTTCTTTGTAGCTCCCATCACACTAGGCAATAATCATGCTTAACGTTTTTTTTTTTTTTAATTCTCTCTTGCTTTATGAAGGTAAGGAGTTTATCTTGTTCCTTGATAAATGGTGCCTAATCTGTAGGTTTCAATGACTATCTGTTAATTGTTGAATAAATGACAGACTATATGGGAATGAGGCAACAGAGTATAACTGGCTCAGGACTAGTCGATCACTAACTGAAGGTAGTAATTCAAGCCTATCAGCACCTGTGAAACTTTGTTCCCTGGTCCTCATGTAGAAGGATGGTCTGCTTGCCTTTACCAGAAAAAAAATCAGGGTGTTACTTCGTCTCATCCTTAGAAAGTATCTAATTCAGGAGAGAAGCCACAGAACAGAGAAAGATTAGTCTCATGACCAAATGTCAGAGGTCACTTAGGGTCCAGAGTTTTCCAGCTGCCAACCTCTGCCCCTCTATTGCTCCACCTCCTCCACTGACTGTACCATTTGCCTGCAGGAGTTGTTCCTGACCAGAACTGCCTCCTCTGCAAAATCCTCTTCTCCCCAGGCTTGAGGGCAGCATGAAAACTTCAGGTAAGTACTTTTGTTGGAGAAACAGTATTCTTATCCAAACACTGTCAGTTGATGGTGAAATCAAGAGTTAAAGAACAGAAATAGCTTGGCCAAAGTCCTGCTGCTTATTAATGTCACATACGAGTCTACAGCCTGCATTCCCTGATCACAAGACTGGCCCTAGCTCCACACTCCACACAGAATGGTGGAAGTAAACAACCAACAACATCCCAGGTTGCTCATTCAAGAATCCATTCAATTCTACAAACACTGATTGAGCACCCAAAATGAGGCTGGCCCTATAATTATTAATGAAAATAGTAGAGTCCCTGTCCCCAAAGAGTTTACTGGAAGTTTGAAGACAGAATGAAGGAAACAGGATTTGGGGGAGGGGTATTGAAATGTTGATTAATAGGTGAAAGCAGTAATCAATTTAATCTCAAAAAGGTCCTTAAAGCACCTCTCAGAGCTTCCTCAAACAGTTACATTTAGGCTTCACTCTGGGTATGATTTTTAAGAGAAAGCAAGAGAGGGGGGGGACAGAGAGGGAGAGGGGGAGAAACAGAGAGAAAGGAAGGAAGGAAGGTAGGGCTAGATGGAGGGAGGAAGGAATGGATGGAGGAAAGCAGGGAGAGGAAAGGAAAAGAAAGTTGAATGGTGCTCTGCCTGCTTCCTTCAATCCCTCACTTGCGTGTATCTCTGCTTCTCTCAAAGACCTTAAACTGGGGGTGGCAGGGTTGGGGGGGGAAGAGGTGTCACTCTCCAGAAGTCCTTTCAGCATGATTCTAACCTACTCTGAAATCCTGGGGTGACACAGAAGAACTGAATTATTTCTCCCATTCAGTGTCTCCCACCCAGTCCTCAGCCCAGACTTCAATGATAAACTTCTGCATGATCACAGCAACTTTTCATATGAGAATGAAGAAATCCTGATTACCACTAACCCAGTCAATAACAGACCTTCCCTCCATCAATCAATGGCACAGAAGAGGTCTTCTGGAACAACCCGGATCAGAGACAGGGATTTAAGTACCTACACAAGCTGCAAGATTGGTAGAGGGACTTATGTCAGTCAGTCCCAAGTGCGCCAAGCCCTGGCTCAGCCGTTCAGAGATGACCTCCAATGAGAAAAGTTTACCACTGACTTTAGAATAAATCTTTCTTCTTCATCGCCTTGACAGCAAAGTCCAAAAAGAGTAAAAGGGTTGGGAGACTGAATAAGAGTGAGCCACAAGAGCCCTGGCAGAAATAATGAGCAAGAGTTGACATTAACACGGAAGCCCGCCATTCCCGATTGCCTTGTATTTATGTAAGTAAAAAAGCCAAAGATCAAAGAAAAACCAGAAAACAAGGTACATACTTGCCTCTAGAAGCTTCTCTCCTTCCATCCTTCCCCATTCTCCCACCTCCCCCCGCAAAAAAGATACACTTTATTACAGCCCCAAACTACTTGGGATCAAGACTGGCCAGCGTACAGAAACGAAACCAGCTTTCCCTCCGTCTGACCCAGGATGCTCACCGCTTGCCGAGTTCACTCACCCACTCTCCCAACATTTTCCTGCCTGTTGCATGCAAAGCAATTGTCTCCAAACGCCAATTACTGATATTCAAAACTGCTGTTTTCCTACCCTGGTTAGAGACGCCTCCATGAGAGACCCGGGGTGAGCTCTTGAGTTGAAAGAGAACCTGGGGGGTGGAGGGAAACCCCTTCTCGAACCTCCACACCGTTCCCGTTGCCAAGGGAACCCTCTTTGTCTGGGGAGGCTAAGAATGGCCGCCTCTCCCACGGCCTGGCTCCAGGAGTGGCCAAATCGCTGCACAGGGTCAAGAGCAGAGGGAGGGGAAGCCTCGCACATGCTTCTCACAAAGAAATCACTTTCAAAGAATGAAAGAAGTGGTGAAAACATAGTTTTAGGAGGCACCCAGTGGGGAGGGACTAAGTTTATCTATAGTGCTGCAATCACATTTGTGTTGGCTTTTGTGCCCCTAAAAGGAGAAAGATTCAAATCTTTATTGCAGAGGAGACATGGTGGGCAGGACAGAGAGAGGGAGTGAGGGATGGGAAGGTTGCAAAGGGTATGTCCCAGGCTCCTTCAGCAGATGCTGGACATTGATCAGATATACAATTCATTAAAATATTTAGCTGAAGCTTTGTGCTGGATTATTTTGGCTCCTGGGCTGGTCGGAGGAGCTGTCTGCCTGTTTCCTAGAAGCCTGGTGGGGTCCAGCCCGGAGATGGTAGTGTCATTTTGATGGTGAAAACACATTCTCACTTGCCCTGCATTTTAGGGACCAGGTTTGGCTTTCCTTATCAGAATAAATTCTCTTGGGAAGTTGCCAAAGGAAGAACATGTGCATCCTTATTCTGAAATCCATTTGTCAAAGGTAGCCCAGACTGTATGGTAGTTTGGAAAGTTTGGATGGACCTCAATTAGAAGTCCCAGTGCCTGGCACAGGGCAGGTACTCACTACCTGAATGGTTGCTGAAGGATGACTTTCCAGCATCTTGTCTTTCTAACAAAGTAGGAAGATGAATACTTAGCACATGGAGCAGCCAAGTCTCAAGGATGTGGCTAACCTGAGGTGAACGGTAGTAGAGGAGAGACTAGTGAACGGTAGTAGAGGAGAGACTCAAGCCCAGGGCCCGTGATGTCTAAATGCATTTTTAAAATAGAGAGCTTGAAGGAATTCTCTATCTAAATGGTGCTGAACAATTTTACAAAAAAGGCAAATAAAGGAAAAGAGAAAGAGGAAAAGAAAAAGAAAAAAGAAAAGAAAAATAAAAAGAGAAACTGGTCACCTCTGCATCTAGTCTGGGCTAGTCTGGTGGGAGTTATTCACACTGAATTACAGGGAAGTACCTAGGAAAATGTACACACACGTGTGTGTACACACAAATGTGTACATACATATGCATGTACATATTTCCCTGCAAGATGGTGAGAGTCCTATATTACTCATTTCCTAAGTCTCAGCTCTGCCAACAGTTGTTCTGGGAACTTTCCACCACTAGCCCCAAGTTCAGCCCCATAGCACTTTTTAAAGATTCGCTTCATAATACTTACACCCTAATGTAGTCATTGGTACCTGCCTATATGATCACAGGAACTTCCCCTACCAAAATATCATCTCTCTGAGGGAAAGCAGCATGCTCTATTCCTTCTTCCGTTTTTTTTTTTGTCTCATAAATACCTAGTAATATGCCTATTGCATAGCAGGTGCATGATATATACTCAAGAACTGAAGAGCAAGGAGTCCATTTGTGAATGTTTTATTGAGTGTCAACTACATTAGGCCCCAGGGAGGACTCAAGAGATGTTGACGGTATAGTATCTCCCTGTGAAATTTAAGATTTATGTAAAATGAAGGACTTGGTCCTTAAATATTACTTAAGCCAATTGCAGTAAGTGTAGCTGAGAGTAATAGAAGTAATGCATTTATTTAATGGATAAAAACCAGCTCCCTCGGTGGTTTTGTCTGTCAGACTGTGGCTATAAAATCTCAGGAGCTATTGAGCTGCAAACAGGCCCAGTCAGGCTTGCAGGGTCTGTGCTTATTTCTTCTTGTCAATACCCTTGCCTTTTTCAGGCTGCCCGCTCCAAAGAAATCCTGGGTAAGGCGCATGACCTTGTGGTAGAAGGGCTGGAGACAGCTCCATCTATGATGCTACTTATCTTTCACAAAAGACTAATCTAAATCTATCCAAACCTACTACCAAAATACACAAGTTCCACCTGGTGCATAACCACAAGAAAGCAGCATTCTGGATCTTCTTATTGGTTGGGATATCTGGGCCCATGTTTCCCTTTCATCCTCTCTAGGGGATGCTGGCACAGGATGTACTCTGCATGGCTCACAGCACTAACTTGTCAACCAGGGGAAGATTCCAGCCAACGGGATCAGGGTCCTGGCCTCACTGCACCTTTGTGATGGAAACAGCAGGAGGAAAGTGCTAGGTGCCAGAGTCTCTGCCAATGCTTTCAGGTCATCTGATGGTCACACATGAAGACTGAGGCCCAGAGCTACATACCAAGGGAGCAGAGTTTGGACTGGACTCCATGCCTGGAATGCCCTCTCATGAGTGGCCTCCAGTGGCGTGTCTCCCACTCTGACCCTCCCATCAGGTCATGAGACTCTTCAGAGTAAGATGCTGCCATTTCTGTCCACTGCCCTCAGACCAAGTCCAGTATCTCAGGCTTTCTGTCATCTGCCCTTCCCAGCTCTGCCTCAGAGATTCTACTCCCTCACCCAGTGTCTCACATTTTCTCTGAAATACCAGGTCATCTCATTTCACCACATTCTTCCTCTTCCATTTTACTCTGCTGGAGATATAATACAAGCGAAGGCGATGTCACAGATAGCACCCCAAACCAACTTGCCAGACATCTTTGCCTGTCCAGGGAGCTGTGAGTAAGGTCCCACAGAAGGAGGGTTCTGGTGGAAAGATGTACTAGGAATTATGCTATCCTTCACTGGGAGGAAGGAGCAGAATCTCATACTCAGCATTCATCATGAGGTGCTGTGCATTTTGAGGAGAGAGTGGACGAAGAAGATGGAGGAGAAAGGGAAGGAAGGGGGAAGGAATTAGAATTCAGCCACACTTACCACCCAAGTGCATTCATGCTTTCTGGTCACCCACTAACTTCTGTTTGAACTAATAGCATTATCATACATTATAGTCTCAAAGTTAAATATCCACAGAGGCCAAATAAGTGAGGTAAATGAGGGCAGTGGGCCTTGGTAATAGGGAGTGGTGGAGACTGTGGTAAAACAGATCAAATGCTGTATGTAAAAGGAACAATAGTAACTCCAGCCACTTGCTGACATGTAGGATTGCAGTCCAGATCGCCAGAGTTGTTCACTTTTTTAGAGAAAAGCTGAAAATGTGTGAAATTTTCCAAATTAAGAAATGTTGATTCAAAATGTTAACAAACACTGTGCAGGACAAATAAAATATATGTAGTTTATGCACTGCCACTTTGTGACTTTTACTCTACATGGAACTTTCCAGAGTGTGAGCATAGGCATCATCAGGCAGGGGCATATCACTGTTGTCAATAATCCAGGTCACAACATGTATGTGAGAACACCTAGGAGGTAACAAGGTAGAAACATAAATGATCTAAATATGCTACTTCATGAAGTAGAGGGTGCTACCATGATCAGATATAAAAGAAGGGGAAAAAATCCTGGAAAACCTACCTCTTTCTCAGGAGTTGTGGCTTTGTTTGAAGTGGTGATGGGACTGGTCAATGCTACCCACCCCCAACTCTGGGAGCTAGACAGCTCCAGAGGCAGTCCTCCCCAATCCTCCGATGGTGCAGGAAGGCTGGGCTTGCGGACTGGTGGGAAAAGGGTAAGGGTTTGTGTGTGTCACTGCGACAAACAGAATGCCATGCCAGGTGTAGACATGTGCATGACTCAGTGCAGGTCCTTTTTCTCATTGGCCTCAAGCATTCTTTTTTCAGCTCTTAGCCAGCATAAACTCAAGACACCATATCTGGGGAGAGGCTGGCAATGGCGAGACCCTCCTCTTTAGGGAAGATCTTTCCTCACCTGGGAACAACTGTAGAGGCACTGGTAAGATGGCTTGTGGCCCAACTGATCACAATGGCTACCCTGCTTCTCACTCACTGTGCTTACCCCTAAGGAGGAAACCACCTCTGCCCTTCGAACCCCTTTATATCACCACCAGTCTCCTGTCTCAGGGCTACGACCGTGTGCCCCTCCTCTAAAATTTGCCTTCTATATCCCTTTTAGCTCTTCTCTTCCTTTTGGCTATGAGTCAAGTCTCACCAATTATTTTTCTACAAAGTCTACTGGTCCTGAGATAACATTTCCTATTTCTATAGCCACCAACCTCATCCAGGTGCTCAACATTCCAAATCCCTGTTGCTACTTGTTGCCTCTGAGGAAGGTTTTTCTTGCTTCCAGACTCTCCCCACCTGCCCTAAGCACCATTTCCATCACGTCATCCCCTTCCCTATTATTTATTATCTTAAATTAAAATACACAAACATGACCTTAAAAGACTTTTCTCCCACTGCCTCCGTGTAGAGCCTATCCAATTACCTTCAGGCAATGGAAAGAGCATGAATTTTGGAATCACGCAGACCCAAGTTCACATCCTGGCATTGCCATTTCTCCCTGTGGGATCAGAACAAATTATGTAAACTCTCCTGCCTTCAGTTTCCTCATCTCAAAATTGGGATAAATAATACCTACCTCGCACAGTTGTGGCAAGAATTATATAAGCTAATAGAGGCTATTCCCTTATATGTGTACTCAAAAAATGGTAGCAGACATTGTATTATTCTCCACGAATGCAGTATTAGAGGGGGAAAGTAGGAGGGTGTTTGCATCTGTCAGGGACATGATAGGTATGTCAAAAGAATCTGAATTATACTAAATAAATTATGGAAATCCATATAGCTCTACGTGTTCTGCTACAGTACAGAAGACAATGTAAAAAAAAAAAATCAAGAGAGAAAATGGAAAGCTATTACCATTAAGTCCCAGCAATTTTGTGCCCTGAACACCTTAGCTATGTCCTCTATGTTCTCCAACACAAATATGTGGCTTCAATCCACGAAAGCCCCTGCAAGTTCCCTGAAAACAAATGGCTTGTGCCCAACATTATGGATTTCACATGAGGTGTGCATGGCCTGTGATCACCATCCACCTTCACAGTGCCATTAAATGTGGTGGACACCGCAGAGTCACTAGAAATCAGACAAACCAGAATGTGAATCCTGACTCTATCAAGGTTCAGCTGTGGAACTGTGAGCAGGATACCTGATCTCTCTAAGCCTCAACCCTTTACCCATAAAATTAAGAGAACCAGGCTATCTATGTAGGGAGCTGTTTAGATCAGCAGCTCTTCCAAAGGTCCTCACCTATTTTAACTGTGCAATATACGTTTCCCTCTTATTCTCTTCAGTGGACCCAATGTTCACATCCTTTTAAGAAATTCCCTTGGAGGGGCGCCTGGGTGGCTCAGTTGGTTGGGCAACTGCCTTCGGCTCAGGTCACGGTCCCGGAGTCCCAGGATGGAGTCCCGCATCAGGCTCCCAGCTCCATGGGGAGTCTGCTTCTCCCTCTGACCTTCTCACTTCTCATGCTCTCTCTCACTGTCTCTCTCTCAACTAAATAAAATAAAAATCTTAAAAAAAAAAAAAAAAGAAATTCCCTTGGGGCGCCTGGGTGGCTCAGTAGGTTTAACCTCAGTAGGTTTAATCATAACCTAGGTCATGATTCTAGGTTCCTGGGATGGAGCCCCACATCGGGCTCTCTGCTCGGCAGGGAGCCTGCTTCCCTTCCTCTCTCTCTGCCTGCCTCTCTACTTGTGATCTCTGTCTGTCAAATAAATAAATAATTCTTTAAAAAAAAAAAAAGAAATTCCCTTGATCAAGTCCTTCTGACGCTAACTACTGTTTTTTCTGTATCCTCTCAGCAAATGAAACCTTAAAATTTACACAGTTACAAAATGAAACAAGATGGGATTGGGAGGGAGACAAACCATAAGTGACTCTTAATCTCACAAAACAAACTGAGGGTTGCCGGGGGGAGGGGGTTTGGGAGAAGGGGGTGGGATTATGGACATTGGGGAGGGTATGTGATTTGGTGTGTGCTGTGAAGTGTGTAAACCTGGTGATTCACAGACCTGTACCCCTGGGGATAAAAATATATGTTTATAAAAAATTAAAAAAAAAAAAAAATTTACACAGTTACAAAGATGAGTTTCTGAGTGAGATGGACTTGGTTTTTAATTCTGGTTTTACTACTAAATAGCTCTGTTACCTGGACAAGTCTCTGCTTCTTTTCCTTTAAGATAGAAATAACAACTCTCCCTCCTTTAGAGGACATTTATAAAGATTTAATGAGATAATGCAGGTAAAGTATTCAGAAGATAACCTAAGAGAATGCATCCAACAGAGGTTAGCTGCTCATTAAGGTGGAAACTACCAGAAGGGGTAATGAGCAGGATGGAATTTGGGTAGCATTTTGACACAAATAAGTTACATAATTTTGATCCATTCATATAACCTCTCTGTGTCCATATATATAAAATAAAAGCCATGCCATTTGCCTTATACCCCGTGAATTTCATAAAGATGAAGCAATGTCATAGATCTGAAGATTCTTTAAAAAATGAAAAGCACCAGTTTTACACATCTGCTGGCTAAAAAAAAAGAAAAAAGTTGTTTTCAACTTCTCTTGTGTGTGTGTATCTGGAAGCTCCTCGAAGGTAGGAAGGAATGCTTCTACTTCTTTTGCAACCATTCCATGTTGCCCGCTCACTACCCAGTAAGTGCCTGTTCCTCCCATACTTGCTTTGTAGAACAGGCTCAAACAAAAGCACCTACCCTGTATGTGTGGGCAGTATTTCTGCCAAGGCAAAGATTCAGCTCCTAGGTCCGAGGGCCTAAGCTACCCCAAGGAGAGGGGAAAGATTAAGCATCTGCAATAAATGTTCTCCAGGCAGGGAGGGAAAAATCACCTAACACTCTTGTGGCTTTTAGAAAAAAAGAGTAAGAGAGAAGAAGGAGGAAAAAGAAAACGCTGAGCTTTAAACAAGTGGCTGGGCTGTTTGTCATCTGTAAAATGAGGCGATGGAAAAGCACGGAAGGGCAGTGGTCACTGGGTCTGCTTCAGGGATTCGTGCCTCAGACGTCTGCTCCAGTGCTCCTGGGCTGCCCATCTGCAATTTCTTTTACTTTAACAAAAACAGGGAATTCTCACTGGGCTGAAGTTCCCACCCGGCTCAGGAGTTTTCAGACCTGGCCTAGGTGGTCTCTAAGTAAATATTTTCATCCTCACTCACTCACCTCCTCCTGAAGGGGGGAAAAATCATCTTTTTGCTCAGCTAGAGAAGAAATCACCCAAACCAAACAGCAGATTATTTGCACCATTGGAACCCTCATTCCAGGAACTCCCAGGAGGGCATGTGGTTTAAATCAGAGTGTCCGGGCTACTTGTCCATCTTCTCGATGAACCTGGTTAACACAAACCCGGAGATAAAGCTGGGATGCATGCCAAAGCACTTTAGGCCTATACAGATTGACCCTGGGATTCTCACCACCCCCCGGTAATTCTAGAAATCCACCTGCAGGCAAAACACAAAGAAATGTCTAACCTAAAGTGGAAACAATACTGTATCCTTGACTGTATGTAAAGCTTGAGTCCTTCGTGATTTCTCCATGGCTAGTAGGTTCAGTGGAAATACTTCTGCTTAGAGCTAATTTCAGGGGCTCATCCTGCATTCATTTGGTTTAAGCTTAGTAGCTGTTTTTTGTTTTTTCTTCCCCCCCTCCAGAAATCATTTCAGGTGTTCCTCTATTTGTGCCAGGCACGGTGCTAGGTTGTAGGGTTCTTAAGATGTGCAAAACACAACCTCTGCCCTCCAGTTCATAGCTCTTACAATGAAGATAAAAATCCAGATATACAATTATTAAAATATTAGCTTCCTAGGGTTATTGTTGCAAATTACCAGAAACTGGGGGATTTAAAACAATAGGGATTGTTTCTCTCACAGTTCCGGAGGCCAAAAGACTGAAAGGCAGGTATCAGTAAAGTTGGTTCCTTGGGGGGCTTTGAAGGAACATCTATTCCTCACCTCTCTCCTAGTTTCTGGTGGCCACTGGAAATCTATGGTGGGTCTTGGCTCATAGCTGCAGAGCTCCATTTAGTGCCTGCATCTTCACATGGCCTTCCCGCTGTGTCTCTCTGTGTCAAATTCCCCCTCTTTTCTAAATCCACTGGCTTGGGGGCCCACTCTAAAACAAGGATGACCTCATCCTAAGATACTTAACTAAATTACATCTGCAAAGACCCTATTTCCAAACAAAGTCATGTTCATAGGGACTGGGGGTTAGGACTTAAACATATCTTTTTGGGGACACACTTCAATCTGCTGCAAAGACCATATGTGATAAGTGCTATAAATATAGAGGTGAACATGGGACAGGACTGCAACAGATAGGAGCATGGCTTAATGCAGCTATGGGGAGTATCGGGGAGACTTCTGGTAGCGGTGATTCCCAGGGGAGTTTCTAGGACAGGCTGGAATCTGCCTACAGGAAGAGCTTCTTCTGTGAAGGCCAGGAGGTCTGTAAGTGTGTTGAAGGGGATCACTCTATGACATCTGAATGTTGATGGGCTCCTCGGATCCCTTTGCTGCTCCTCCCTCTTCTCCATTATCTGTATGACCCAAGAAGGAAGATCAGTGTGCAGAGGTGTATTGGCTGGAATTTCAAATGGTACAGCCTCTACCCCAGTGCAGACAGCTCCTCACCTTGGCCCCACATCTTAACAACAACAAAAAAGCCCAAAGCCACCTTTGCCTTAGCCTCCTTTGCTCTCCTTCTCATTTTCAGACTCTTGTGTGTCCTGTTCTCTTCCTGGGAATCCTAGCTTGTCCTACCAAGTAAACCTTCCCTCACACTCATTGGTGGGTGTCATCTATTTCAGCATCTGGATGCATTTCGGGATGGGTGATCAGACCCTGCCTCTGGGCAGGCTGATCAAACACAAGAAATAGTGGGACTGGGAATTACATGGAGTTTGTATGAATGGCGTATGTGGAGCGTGGGCAGGGTGAAGGGGAAGTAACTTCATGCTGGAGAGGCAGAGAGAGACAGATCACATAGAGGCTGAGAAAGCAGATGTGCTGCAGTGAAATACAAACTGGATAAAGCATGTCAAAGCCAAATAGCTCTTGTTACTGGTGATAACCAGTCAGAACATGCTGTTTGGGGACCGCCCTGACTCACAAGGAGTTAAGAAGTCAACATCAGGAAATACAGGATAGGATGGATCGACAAATGGAAAACCTGCAGGACAAAGAGTATTCCTGAGGTGTGGCTGGTCTTTCAATGCAGAATTTTCTAGGGTCTAAATTTCATTCTGGAAACCTGTCGGCAGGTGGTTTAAGCTTTCAGGCATAAGGCACAAATGAGTAAGTTTCTTATGCAGTGTCCTTTTAGTCCATTACTGGTTTTTAAAGGCCATGTGTTTCCAAAAGCATCTCCCATTTATCCAGAGGAATGATTTTCTCTTCATGGAGTGAACTTGGCCAACAGCTAGCCGTTGATGTAAGCTATAAGGGGGCAACTTGGTAAAGATATTTCAACTTGTCATTTCCATCCAGTTGGTGGAATTATGAGAGCTGCATCTGTGCAGTTTTTTTTAAAACACTTATTATATTGCTTAGACCATAAAATTAGACCCAGCACACCCTGGTTATAAAGAAATGGGGGGATGTGGGGTTGACAATGCTTTTTGGATAAGGATATCAGAGCTTTCTTTGGTGTGAAGCAGTTCATAACTTTGTGGACATTAACTACCTCTTCTCTGAGTGCTGTGCCTAAAGAGGTCTCACAGCACAGGGATGGGACTTGGTGTAGAAATACAAAGTGCATTGCAAATATTTACTCAAAGAAAGCTTTTCCCCCACCACACCCTGATAAATATTTTTTTTTCAAATGCTCCTTTATCCGAAATAGCCCACCACTCCAAGAACATTATATGGCTGATTCAGAAGGCCACATCCCATGCATTCTTGCTGCCATTCCAAACTCATTATTCATGTGTGGATTTGGATGGTCTTCAGAAGACTTGTTGAAGCATTCATACCAATTCAATCCAAAACTTCACTCTTTTGTTGGACCACTCTTTCTGTGACAGCCTTGGCATCCCAGGTCATTTTAGAGTAAAACATGAGGCACATGATCTCCCAAGGGGGGAAAAAATGGAGGTAACAGAGCCAGCAGCCCCCAGTCTTCAACTATTCCTCGTTAAAGACCCTATAGTATTCCACAGTAGAAGCTTGGGAACCAACCAGATGATGGTCATCCAACTGCAGGGATTGTACTGGCTCTGTCTACAGATTGTGTTTCTTATCTGCCTGCCAAGGCCCAATGCCCCTGATAGATGTAGCACTCAGAGATGACCTGCAAGAGAGGTAGGTTGTACCACTCAAACTAACTTTATGGAAAGAATCAGTGAGGCCAGATCTAGAGATAAAACAAAGATGCTAGACTGGGAATTGGAGAATCAAGAGGACCAACCTGGAAAATCGGGGGCATATCAGTGTGTGATCATTACTTGCACAACCACAATAAGTAAGCTAATACTAGAGATTGTGGAGATACAAAAAAATATATCATGTGGCCTTTACCCTCAAGCTAATGTGGGTAGCTAATGGACATCATACGTAGGAGCATAAAGTGACAACATAATTTAATAAATAGCACAGATAATGGGTTATAGCTGTGCTATTTTAGTGGTGAGAATAAGGGAAGGGATCACTTCCAATATGGAATAGCTAGAGAACATAAGATTTTTAATTTATTTAACGTTTTTATAGCACTTACTAGTTCTGAGTGCTAACTCATTTAATCTTCCTCACCATCCTATGATGATTCACATACCTCTCTTTTTAGATGAGGAAACTGACACAGAAAGGTTAAATAGCTTGCCCACGGTCACGCAGCTAGTAAGTAGCAGAGCTGGGATTCAAAACCTCCATCACAGGAGGAGAAAGAACTTAGATTGGACTTTGAAGGTAGGCTAGGATTTGGAAGACAAGAAAGAGAAGCCCTTCCAGTTGGATGGAAATGGCAGGCCATTCCAGGAAGGGAGTAGCATGATGTAAGATTCTTTCTCCTTGCTTCTGGGTGGTTGGTCTTACAGTGAAATGCAGGAGATGTTAGAGAGGAAGAGAAACAAGCTGAAAGACAGTGCAATGATTTGGCCAATACCTGGCTTAGGTTGTGGTTCTGAAAAATGGAAATGAATGAATTCAGAAGAATCTATAAATGATGAACTGACACAAATTGATAATCGAGTGGATCTGAGAGAAAAGATGTAGAAAGTCAAAGATTTCTCTCAAGTGTTGACCTAAAAATGGTGATACCATTAATAGGATAAGGGAAGCCAAGACGAGGCATGGGTTTTAAAATATCAGTTATGTTTTAGACATTTTGTTTTGAGATGACTGCTGGATTTCTAAATGCACATGTCCATTGAGCTATTGCTTAAGTGGGACCTGAGCTTAGGAAAGCGGTCAGGCTTGGTTGGGTTTCTAGACTTAGGAGCCACTAATGCAGAGGTGGGTGCATACAAGTATTCCAAGGGAGGAAGAATACAACAGCAGAAGTGAAAGACTGAATGTTATCCCAATCCAGTTACCAGAGGAAGTGAATTAACTAATAATGAAATAGATAAAGGGGAATAAAGAGGAAAGTTACAAAATGAGGATAATGTACTTCTGTGGAAATCAAGAGAAGACATAAGAGAAAGGGACAGTTAGTAATGTGTAATGTTGCAATGAAGTAATGGAGAACGGAGACTGAGACAAGAAAACAACAACAACAACAACATGGTGACTTCTGAGCAGCCAGTATAAATTGGGTGGTCCCTTTCTTCCCTCTCTAGGCTGAGTGTTGCCTGTTTTGTCCAACATTTCCTGATACAGGATAATTTTAAACCTTTCATCCTCAGCGACACAGCATAATGATGAAGAAGATGGCATGGACTCAAATTCAAAGGCTTTGCTGATAAACACAAATTTGGCAGTGGATGGAGCAGGTCATAGCCAAGGGTAGAGCCCTGATTTCTCATGCTACAGAATTTCCTCCAGGATATCACAGTCTTTGAGCACAGTTATTTAACCCATTGTGAATCCATTGTGGAAACTGCTGAATGTCTGGCTGAAATGAATAAGTACTCTCTTCTGGAGTGCTCTCTTAACTTATCAACACAGTAAATTTTAGCTTAAGAGTAATGAAGTTACCATACCATGATTTGTTCTTGATTGATGAATTTGGGCTTTTGGTGATCTTTTATTTATTTATTTTTTTGAATCTACAATTTAATCCTCTTTTCCAGAGTTTTGCCAAGAATTCTAATAAAGATTTAAGTTGAAGGAATTAAATGTTAGTGAACTTGGGTATCTTCTGATCACCAGTCTTCTGAGAATACTTCCATTCATTATGTATCATCTCAAAGATAAACAATAAGATTTCTAAGAGGACATATGGATATATATTTGCAGCATAAAAACTTTGCAAATAAAACATTGAGGCCTGAAAACTTGAACTCACAGATGCCTAACTGTTCTCTCTCAATCCTGACCTGAATTTCCTTTTTTATACTATTTATGTGATTTGGAAGATAATTCTTGCTAGAAAATCTGAAAACCTACTATGAGCTGGGTGTTCTTCCTTTTCTCTGTTACCCAGCACTGTGGTTCATTTTGACAACTGTTAAATGCCTACTCTGTGTGGCTTTATGCCAGGCTCTAGTGAGATGAGGATCTTAACCAAGACTTAGTCCATTATGGTTTTTGGCTTCCCCAGCAACCAGAAAGTGAATGGTATTAATAGAGCATCTTCTGATTCAAATCCATTTTCTGAATTAAACAGTTTGATATCTAAGTGCAGAAAGCCCCCCAAACCACTGACACTCCTCCCTTACTCCCCATGTATCCAAACAGGTTCACGGGCTGCCCATCCTCTTTTGTTTTCATTGGGATCATTCCAAACTGAATCACCAGAATGTCAACTACTGACATTCCTCAAACTTAGAAAAATCCCCATGCACTTTAGGAAACTTCTAGATATAGACTTAATTCTATTAATTCTCTGAATTCCTTGAAGTCTTGTGTACACGTCCAGAAACGCTCATTGTATCTTTAACCTATCTGAGATGGTTCTCTCAAAATTCCTGCTAATTCAACATCACTTTGAAGGCCAGTATGAAGTCTAAGGGCAAATTTATTTTTTTCCTTCTGCTTTCTGAAAAACAACGTGGTCAGTGAGGTAAAGGGTTGTGAGGTATTCTAGTTTTATTGGAATCACACTTCTGGGGAATTTATGAGGAGATAAAGTTCCTCATCATACTGAGATCATCTCTGTATTCTTTAATACAGTTCTGTATTAGAAAAACGTTTAAAATAACCTGTGTTAGGAAAATATCTTGAAACACTATCTGGCTATGTAGCCTACAATATGCCACCAAAATAGAACTTTGGATTATTTTCCTTTATTGCAAGTGAAATGCTTTTTACTTTACTTCCCATCTCAAATCTGTAAGTTTTTGTACAGGTGTTTGACTTCATTACACACAAGCCCAAATTCCTCTCCTTTTCCTATCCTTGAAGGCAACATGCCTTGAAGGCAGTTCTTCCAGCTGAGATTTAGAAAAAGATTTACAACAAGTAAGCAGGACTAAGTACCTGCCAGTGTCCATCAAGAAAGCTTGAAATGGATAGATAGGAAGTTTCTACAAGGGCTCATCAAGGCTGTAGTAAGAGAAGAGAAGCTCTGGAAAAGCATTTGCCTCATGAGAAACTTCAGCAGTGCTGAAATGGATTCTGCTTACACATACAGGCACCTATGTTTTTAAGGTATTATAACCTATAGAGTCCGATTCCTTAAAGAAATAAATTCAGCTGCAAACCTCCATGCTATGTATTGAAAGAGGGGGCAGATCTTCTGCTGGAAAAGCTACTCCCTTCTCAATCCTCCAGGACTTTTTTTTCAAATTTATTTATTTTATTGGCGGGGGGGCGTTGCCTGGAGGGATAGAAGGAAAGGGAAAGGAAATCTTAAGCAGACTACCTCCACACATAAAGCTTGACCCAGAGCTTGACCTCACGACCATGAGACCATGATCTGAGCTGAAACCAACTGAGCGATCCAGGCGTTCCCTCCTCCAGAAAATTTTTTTTACCTCCATGATATCTACAGATATATCCAGCCTGCTGGATTTTAAATGTTTAATTTGTATATCTGTCTTCCCCTTCAGACTATGTCTGATTCATTTGTATATTTCCACCATCCACCTTAATGCTTCTTGAATAAATGATCTGGTTTCCTCTGTGGGCACAGTTGTGGCAGATCCCTAGTAAGAGTGTCTGGATTTATTAAGAGTGACTCTACTCTCTCAGAGCAACAGAATTCTAATCTTTGGTGACTTAGCCAGGGCAAGAATTCTGGTCCTGAGGATCTGACATTTGGACAGGGTTGATATTGTTCTTTTGTCTTTCTTCAAAGGTTTATTGTTTATTGTATCCATAGGCCTGGCTGTGCAAGTAAATAAATACCTAGGAGATTGGATATGCCTTTTGTATATCTTAGCATCTTAGGTTGAACTGCCCCAACAGATTGTTCCCTCTGAGAGTGGTAATAGTGTTCTTCTATGTGATGGTTCCTGCAAATCTCTCACATTGCTCTCACAGCCAGCATAAGGTAATGCTTCTTTATCAGAACATCTTATAGCATGCTTCACCACAAGAATCTCTTTGGGGGCTTTCCCCTTTTCTTCTCATTTATGTAGCTTTTGTCACGTTTCTCCATTCATAATCTCAGCTCATTTTTCTACCTGGTTGCTTTCTTCCTGAATTATTTTTGTACTCCCTATTATGTCCATTATCTAATAAAATAGGATGTAACAAGGTGATCCTCAAACTTTTTCCTTCACTTTTAGCAGCCACTGAAGTTTGAAAAAAGGGCAAATAGAACCTCTTAATCAATAACCTTGGAGAAAGAGAAACACAAAATAGATATAGAAGGTCAGAATGTTCTTCTAATCAGTGTGAGTCACTTCCCAGCTTCCAGAACAACAGCATCTGTGGGTCGCAGGCAACAACTGTTTTCAAGTCTTGCTAACTAAAACAAGTTAATCTCCTTCTCCTTTATTTTCTCTTAAAAATAATCTATGTATTTGAGAATCTTCAGCTAGCTTCTCAGTAGATGATACTGAGATCTCAGAAGGCTAAAAATAGCTCTGTCATGTTGTAGAAAGAACACCAAGCAAGGAATCTAGAGAACTGGGTTCTAATTCAAACTCCATCATTCTGTGGTTTCAGGCTAGTCAGCTGAACTCTGAATCTTGTTTCTTGATCTATTAAACTGAGGCAGAAAATAGTCCCTGCTTTCCACTGGGTATTTATAAAGTCATACACATGTATGTATGTATACATGCATAAACACACACATATTTTGTGAACCACATACCGCTGCATATGTACTACATTTTAGGTAATTATCATTGTACTTTAAAGCTAGCTTGGCACCTTAGAGCCCTTATAGATGGAAAAGACTAGAATGAACAACCTAGACTCTGATTTTTGTAGCAGAGCTGGTTATATGAAGTTGACCAAGTCATTCAAACTGTTGGAGAAATTCCCCATTAGATGAGATGAGGATAATGAGTATCTCTGGCCTTCCTCCAGAAAGTTTTGCTGTCTGGCCCAAGGTTCCACCTCTTCCCCTAAAGAATGACACCAGGAAGATTCACTCTTCAGGGCGCAGAGCACACTTATCCGCTTTCAACTCACTCTTTACCCTAAGAGTCCATCCAGACAACACATTAGAGAACAAAACATTAACAATACTTAGGCAAGACATACCTTGTATAACAGTTTGTTCAGGTGCGGGTAGGAGAAATTGACATTTCTTTACACTAGGATAATTCACACTAGGGTGTATTTGATACTCTAGTATTTTATAATAGGGTACAGAATAACTTGAAGTGAACCTAATATACTCTGAGCTTAAGTCATAACTTAATATCATAGCTTAATATCATAACTTTTAACTAACTTCCTACCTACAATATTTCTATTACACAAATCACCTAGGACTATAGATTGAATCATGATCTACACTGACAAGGCTTGAGAGTCAAGGGGAGAAGATCATGAGTGGGTAGAGACTCAGGTACATGACATTAGGATACACAGCGATGCCATGGAACCCAGAACCCAAGTCTGTGAGCACAAAGGAGGGAGTGCAGATATGTGTGCATGCATGCATGTACACACAAACACACACACACATGAGTGTACACCAATGAAATGGCATCAGGGCCATGAACAAATATTGCCAGAAATATTACCTTTCCCAGTGACCTCCTCCATCTATGGTATACTGATGTGTTCTGATTTCAGGAAAACCTATTAGAAAGGGGCCTTGCTTCATAAGATTGAAAACTTCTGAGTAAATATAGCTCAATGAATCTTTTATGACTTGCAATAGGAAACTCATCACAGTGGATCCTTCCTGGTTGTAAGAAGTACACCCTTGAGAGCAGGTGGTCACACTGCCAGGGGTACATTCTCACCAAGACCACAGTATAGGGTGGCACAGGGTGGAAGCCCCCTCTGAGATCTCTAGAAAACCCTGAAGTTTCTCTAATTTCATGTTTTCTCATTTATCAAATTGGGAGAGCAAATGTTTTCTCACTGCCGTGAGAGGATTAAAAATATATCTTTTTATTAACTTGGAAAAACAAGACTAGATGGAGATATGGGTTTTCCTTTGCACAGAGTGAGCTGCTTCTCTGTGTATTATCCCCACAGCTCAGAAGATTCAAATTGGAAAGAAATGACTACCCACTATAGGTCTCCTGCAAAGAGCTCTGACTGTGGCTAGGGAATGAAGCCACAGATCTGGGTCAAAGGGATCCCCAGTTACATTTTTTAATCTGAGAGATTACATACTTGGATTTTTAAAAGTTAGAATATATACTGGTAGTTCTGAGGATGATAATTTGCATCATCAGAGGAGTCTTCACATGACCAGAGAGTCACCACAGCATTTCCTTAATTGAGAGTTTCCCACCAAACTTCACATCTTTAAGTCACCTGCGTTTGTAGAATCACCACTGCTCTGTATCTGGCTTACAGATAACTCTGTAACTCTGGCTACCACCCTGTCCTAGAGAAACAAATTATTGATCATATAATGAGGCAGTTCTAAACTCCTTAGTAATGCCCTTGGAACAGGTCTGAGACTGGAATCCACTGAAACAGGTCCAGTCCTAAGGAAAGACTAGCATACTTTACATAAAAAGAGAGAAAGAGAGGAGGAGGGGCAAGATGGCCTAGGAGTAGGAGACCCTATCTCAACCAGTCCCCTGAATTGTGCTAGGTATCTACCAGAGCACTCTGAAAACCCATGAAATCAGGCTAAGATGTAAGATTATACACTTCTGGATCTCTGTGGGGGCAAAGGATCATCAGTGGAGAGGTACAGAGGAGTTGGGACAGATATGGGAGGATAAACAGAAGGGGGAGGGAGTCATCAGAAGTGAGCCATTGGAAAGTAATACCCCAATGCAAAAGTGTCCGTGCTTGGGGACCAGCGATAGCTGGGAGATGGTTGGCTGTGAGATGGGAAGGAACTGATAACAGCACTCAACAGAACAAAGGGACTCACAGGACAACTGCTGGGACTGGGTGGCTACAGGCTCAGATCTACGCCCATGGTCCCAGGATGGGGGCTGCAGCCCCCACCTGCATGCACCTGAGAGGACCCAGTGGGGACTCAAGTCAGCAGTCCCTGGGGCTCGCTGCTTCTGTGGCCACCACAGCCACCTCTGCTGCCTCCACCTCTACTGGGGCTGAGAGCACCTGGCATGGGCTCGAGTTGGCACTCCCTGGAGCTGGTAGCGGCTGTAGCTACCACAGCTGCCACCACGTCCGATGTGGCTGAGAGGACCTGCCACAGACTTGAGTCAGCAGTCTCTCAAACGGCAGCAGCAGGACCAGTATTGCTTGTGGTTTGGGTGGCACCGGGTACAGAGACAAGTGGGGTCTCAGGCAATCACTGACACAGTGGCTGAGGGTGCACATTGCCTGTGGGAGGCTGCAGTGTTCACCAGAGTTTGCAGAGGGGGAGTTTGTGTGTTCTGGACCATTCAGAGAAGAGCAGACACAGTGGCTTCTCTCTGAGAAAGAGGTCTGGGTGCAGACAGTTTTACTTTGCTCTGACCCCCCCCCAAAAAGGCGCAAAAAGCCGCCAGAGAACAAAAGTCTCCAGAGAACAAAAGTCCAAAAAATCAGTTTCCAAGAGTACAGCCCCTTGATAATGGGCAGGGAACTCCACCCAAGCAAGACTGACCGAAAAACAATGCAGCAGGCACCTCCCTCAGAAGACAAGCTGAAAGAACAAGAGGACAACAACCTTGGGGTCCCCATAAACTGTAAAACCCCCCAAATAGGGGAAAACAATATATTAAGCTCCAGTATTGCCTCACAGTCTGCGTATTTCTTAGATACTTTTTAAAAAGGCTTTCTCATGATTCTTTTTTTTACCCATTTATCATTTCAACTAGCAGTTTAATATAACATATTCCATAGTAACTTTTTAACTTTTTTTCATATACTTAAAAAAAATTTTTAATGTATATAGATACAAGCATCAATGTAGTCCTTTTTTCCCTATTCAATACTACCTCTGTATTATATACCAGTTTTAATTTCCCTGTTTCTCTGGAAAATTGAGTCCTCTAACAAAGATAATAAGATACACCCAGGAAGAAATGAAATACCCTTCCTTGCCCACACTGAGGCATTATAAACATCTTCCTGTAACCTCCCCTTTTTATTCTGTATTTTTCTTTTTCTTTTGTCAGTCTTTCTGTTTTTATACTTTATAAATCTTATTCTTAGGGTTCAATTTGGCTGGTTTTCTTTTGTCAATCTTTTTATTTGTTCATTTTGTTTTTGTACTTTATAAATCCTACTCTTGGGGTTCATTTTGGCTGGGTGCTTTTTTAAAATTTTTTTCTTTTTTCTTGGCAGTGACTTATGATTGCTACAAAACTTTCCAAGGTGCACCCTGCCTGGATTGTGGTTGATATTTTCAGCTATACATCCCTGAACCACCTCTCACCAGAATGACTAGGAGGAAGAATCCCCAATAGAGGAAAAATTCAGAGACTGTGAGCTCTGCCACAGAACTAATGGATATGGAGATAAGCAAGGTGTTGGAAATAAAATTCAGGGTAACAGTTATGAAGACAATGGCTGGATTGGAGAAAACCATTAGTGGCAACATAGATTTTCTAATGGCAGAAGTGAGAGCTGATCTGGCAGAACTTAAAAATGCTAACAAGAGATCCAATCTAATCTAGATACTCTAACAGTTAGGGTAAATGAGGTAGAAGAATGAATTAGTGATCTAGAAGACAAACTGACAGTAAAAAAGGATCAGGAGAAGGCCTGAAACAAACAGCTTAGAATCCATGAAAATAGAATTAGAGAAATAAATGATTCCATGAAACGTTCCAGTGTCAGAATTTCTGGGATCCCCGAGGGGGTGGGAAGAAAGAGAGGACTAGAAGATATAGTTGAGCAAATCCTAGCTGAGAATTCCCCTAATCTGGGGAATGGAACAAGTATTTGTGTCCCAGAGGCAGAGAGGACACCCACCAAGATCAACGAGGGTAGAGAAACCTACTGGCATATGATTATGAATCTCACAAACCATAAAACCAGAGAAAATATCTTAAGGGCAGCTAGGGGGAAGAGATTTCTTATGTACAGTGGGAGGAATATCAGAAGAACATCAGACCAGTCCACAGAAACCTGGCAAGCCAGAAAGGGCTGGCAAGACATATTCAGGGCACTAAATGAGAAGAATATGCAGCCAAGAACACTTTATCCGGCAAAGCTGTCATTTAGAATGGATGGAGAGATAAAGAGCTTCTAAGGCCAGCAAAGACTAAAAGAATGTAGGACCAACAAACCATCCGTACAAGAAATATTAAGAAGGGGGAGGTTCTATAAAAGAAGAAAGACCCCAAGGGTGATATAGAACAGAAATTTAAAGAGACAATCTATAGAAAGAAAGACCTTACAGGCAACATGATGACAATACAAACATATCTTTTAATAATCACTCTCAACGTGAACAGCATAAATGTTCCTGTAAAATGGCACAGGGCTGCATATTGGATTAAAAAGATAGGATCCATCCATATGCTGTCTACAAGAGACTCATTTTGAACTCAGAGATACATCCAGACTGAAAGTAAAGGGATGGAAAACCATTTTCATGCCAACGGGCCTCAAAAGAAAGCTAGGAGAGCGATTCTCATCTCAGACAAATTAGATTTTAAGCTAAAGACTATAGTCAGAGATAGAGACACTACATCATTCTTAAAGTTTCTGTCTACGAAGGAGATCTAACAATTGTAAATATGCCCCCAACATGGGAGCAGCCAACTGCATAAGCCAACTGTTAATCAAAACAGACATACTGACAAGAATATGTTAATTGCAGGGGATATAACATGCCACTCTCAGCAACAGACAGATCATCTAAGCAGAAAATCAATGAAGGAACAAGAGCTTTGAATGACACACTGGACCAGATGGACCTCAAAGATATATACAGAACATTCCAACCTAAAACAACAAAATACTCATTCTTCTTGAGCACACATGGAACATTCTCCAGAATAGACCACATACCAGGCCAAAAATCAGGTTTCAACTGATACCAAAAGACTGAGATTATTTCTTGCATATTCTCAGATCACAATGCTTTGAAATTGGAACTCAATCACAAGAAAAAGTTTGGAAGAAACTCAAACACTTAGAAGCCAAAGACCATCCTGCTCAAGAATGTTTAGATCAACCAGGAAATCAAAGAAGAACTTGAACAACTCACAGAAACCAATGAGAATGAAGACACATCAGTCCAAAACCTATGGGATAGGGCAAAGGCAGTCCTAAGGGGGAAATACACAGTCATTCAAGCCTCAATCCAAAAAACAGAAAAATCCCGAATACACAAACTCTCCTTACACCTTAAAGAATGGGAGGATCAACAACAACATAAGCCTACCCCATGCATGAGAAGGGAAGTAATTAAGAGTAGAACAGAGATCAATGAGTTAGAAACCAGAAATACAATAGAACACATCAATGAAACTAGAAGCTGGTTCTCTGAAACAATTAATAATATCAATAAACCACTGGCCAGACTAATCCAAAAGAAAACAAAAAGGACCTAAGTAATTAAATTATGAATGAAAGGGGAAAGATCACAACTAACACCAAGGGAATAGAAACAATCACCAGAAATTATTATCAACAGTTATACGCCAGTAAGTTTAAGCAACCTAGGAGAAATGGATGCATTCCTGGAAACCTATAAACTTCTAAAACTGACTCAGGAAGAAATTGACAACCTGAATAGGCCAATATCTAGTAAAAAGATTGAAGCAGTGATCAAAAACCTCCCAAAAAACAACAGCCCAGGACCTGACGGATTCCCTGAAGAATTCTACCAAACATTAAAAGAAGAAATAATACCTATTCTCCTGAAGTTGTTTCAAAAAAAATAAAAAAAAAGAAACAGAAGGAAAACTTCCAGACTCTTCCTATGAAGTCAACATTACCCTGATCCCCAAACCAGGCAAAGACCCCATCAAAAAGAAGCATTTCAGACCAATATCCCTGAAGAATATGGATGCCAAGATTCTCCACAAGATCCTAGCTAATAGGATCCAACAGTACATTAAAAAGATTATCCACCATGACCAGGTGGGATTTATCCCTGGGATGCAAGGGTGGTTCAATGTTTTCAAATCAATCAATGTGACAGAAAAATCAGTAAGAGAAAAGAACCACATGGTCCTCTCAACTGATGCAGAAAAAGCATTTGACAAAATACAGCATCCTTTTCAGTTAAGACTCTTTGTAGTATATGGATAGAGGGAACATTCCTCAAATTCATAAAATCCATCTATGAAAAACACACAGCAAATGTCATTTCCAACAGGGAAAAGCTGAGAGCCTTCTCACTGAGATCAAGAACATGACAATGATGACCACTCTCACCACTATTGTTCAACATAGTACTGGAAGTCCTAGAAACAGCAATCAGAAAAACAAAATGAAATAAAAGGTATTCAAATTGGCAAAGAATAAGTCAAACACTCTCTCTTCAAAGATGACATGATACTTTATGTGGAAAACCCAAAAGACTCCACCCCCAAACTACTAGAATGCATACAGCAAATCAGTAATATGGCAGGATACAAAACCAATGCAGAGAAATCAGTTGCTTTCTTATACACTAACAATGAAACTGTAGAAAAGGAAATTAGAGAATCAATTCCATTTACAATAGCACCAAATAACACAAGATACCTTGGAATAAACCTAACCAAAGAGGTAAGGGATTTATACTTGAGTAACTACAGAATACTCATGAAAGAAATTGAAGACGACACAAAAAGATGGAAAAACATTCCATGCTCATGGATCAGAAGAATGAACATTGTTAAAACATCTATGCTACCCAGGGCATCCCAATCAAAATACCATCGGCATTTTTCAAAAAATGCTGGAACAAACAATCCTAAAATTGGTAGAAACAAGAAAAGACCCCGAATCACCAAGGAAATGTTGAAAAAGAAAAACAAAACTGGGGCATCACGTTGCCTGACTTCAAGCTTTACTGCAAAACTGTGATCACTAAGACAGTATGGTACTGGCACAAAAACAGACATACAGAGCAGTGGAACAGAGTAGAGAGCCCAGATATGGACCCTCAGCCCTATGGTCAACTAATCTGCAACAAATCAGGAAAAAATATCCAAAGGAAAAAAGACAGTATCTTCAGTAAATGGTGCTGGGAAAACTGGACAGCTATATACAGAAGAATGAAACTTGACCATTCTCTTACACTATACACAAAGATAAACTCAAAATGGATGAAAGACCTCAATGTAAGACAGTAATCCATAAAAATCCTAGAGAACATAGGCAGTAACCTCTTTGACACCAGCCACAGAAACTTCTTTCGTGACACATCTCCAAAACCAAGGGAAATGAAAGTGAAAATGAACATTTGGGACTTCATCAAGATAAAAATCTTCTGCACAGCAAAGGAAACAGCACAACAAAGAGATAATCCAGGGAATGGGAGAAGACACTTCCAAATAACATTATAGACAAAGGGCTGATATCCAAGACCTATAAAGAACTTCTCAAACTCAACACCCAAAAAATCAGGTAAGTCAAAAAATGGGCAGAAGATATGAACAGACACTTCTCCAAAGAAGACATACAAATAGTTAACAGACACATGAAAAAATGTTCATCATTAGCCATCAGGGAAATTCAAATCAAAACCACATTAAAATACCACTTTACACCAGTTAGAATGGCAAAAATAAACAAGGCAATAAACAAGAAATGTTAGAGAGGATGTGGAGAAAGGGAAACCCTCTTATACTGTTGGTGGGAATGCAAGTTGGTGCAGCCACTTTGGAAATAAAGTGTGGAGATTCCTCAAAAAATTAAAAATAGAGCCTACAATATAACCCTGTAATTGCACTACTGGGCATTTATCCAAAAGATACAGATGGAGGGAAAAGAAGGGCCATATGTACCCCAATGTCCATAGCAGCAACGTCCACAATAGCCAAAGTGTGCAAAGAGCCAAGATGCCCTTCCACAGTTGAACAGATAAAGAAGATGTGGTCCATATATACAATGAAATATTACACAGTCATCAGAAAGGATGAATATCCAACTTTTGCATCAACATGGATGGGACTGGAGGAGACTATCCTGAGTGAAATAAGTCAAGCAGAGAAAGTCAGTTATCATATGGTTTCTCTTACTTGTGGAACATAAGGAATAGTATGGAGGACATTAGGAGAAGGAAAGGAGAAGTGAAGGGGAGGCAATCTGAGGGGGAGATGAACCATGAGAAACTGCAGACTCTGAAAGAAACAAACAGAGGGTTTTGGAGGGAGGGGGGTGGGGGATGGACAAGCCTGGTGGTGGGTATTAAGGAGGGCATGTATTGCATGGAGCACTGGGTGTTATATGTAAACAATAAATTTTGGAACACTACATCAAAAACTAAGGATGTACTCATACAGTGATTAACATAACATAATAAAAATCATAAAGTAAAAAAAAAGAGAGAACAAGAGAGGTAGAGTCAGAGGTCAAGGGCTCTTTTTAGTTTGTTTTGTTTTTGTTTTTTACTAACTGAAGCAACTATAATAACTTCGGATATTCTTCTGATTCAATGGCCTACATGTTCCGTGCAAATTTTTATTTGGATAGTCCTCAGACCTCCAGGGTATCCTAAATGTAGTAATGTACTATTTCAAAAGATACTTCTGGAAACCTCCTGCAAATTCTACATGTCATGGCTATACAGATGCTACTTATTTCAAGACAGAGGGAACAAACTAACAAATAGCATTATGGATGGTGACTTGGGAATCAGTATCTTATGCTCAAAGCTATGTGCGTGGTCAAAATAGTCAAATGCAAAGTGAAAACTTCTTTCTGCCCTTAACCTGTCTGAATTTTTTGACAGTTCCCTCTGGCTCCTTGAGTTCTCTGGTATCATGTAGAAATTACTCTTTATAGAATAGAGATGGGTGGGTGCCTGGATGGCTCAGTGGGTTAAAGCCTCTGCCTTCGTCTCAGGTCATGGTCTCAGAGTCCTGGGATCAAACCCGGCATGAGGCTCTCTGCTCAGGGGGGAAACTGCTTCCTCCTCTCTCTCTGCCTGCTTCTCTATTTGTAATCTCTATCAAATAAATAAATAAAATCTTTAAAAAAAAAGAATGGAGATGGGTTCATTTTAAACTGCCCTCTCCTGTCTCAGATGCTACTTTCAATTTCAGATAGATGCCTTCCTGCTTCTGCAAAAATGTAGTCCTTTAAGTGGCTCACGGGGTAAGAAAAACAAAAAAAATGGAGTTAAAAGTCTGACAAACACCCAGATCGGCCAGCCTCCCCCATCAGTCCAAGGTTTGACAAGTCGCCATAGAGAAAAGCAGTCTTTTGGAGGCGGCACTGCTTGCCAGCACGCACATCAACTTTCAGAGAGGGCAGAACCCCAGCTGCCTGAACACTCTCTCCGGCTGCATCTCCAAGAGCAGAAAGAGCTCTTCAGTTTCGGTGAAATGAACTTTCCCCCCCGCTAATCAAAATGCCACTTGGTTGGCTGACTGAAATATCCTCTGACCCAGTAAGCCTGCACACCTTTTCTCAACTACCCTCTGCCCAGGGAGAAGTCAATAAAGAAAAAAATGCAAATAAATTAGCATTCATCACTGCTCATCTAGTATAAATATTTATAAGGGAAAGATGCGGCAATTTTGAGTGATACAATGATTTTGCCCCCAAAGAAACAGTTAAAAAACAGCCATACTTGTGAGATTGCACTTTGCGTTTTTTTTTTTTTTCATTTCACATCACCATAATCACCTAATAAATATTTAAATGGACCCATTTGCTGTAACTATAAAAGAACCGTGTAAACTTGTTGTCATCTAGACACATTAGCCGTGGTGGAGTCAATGAATTTCAACAGTCACTTAATATTGCAGCCACTAGCTACCTTAAAACTGCCAGCTATGGCCTGCCAGGAAGCTACTGTAACAGTCCTGCTCGCTAACTCCGGAGCAAGACACGAGCTTCATTATGAATGCGAGCATTGCCGCTCTAATTAGGCCTGGGAGAAGTTTAACAACCATCCTACAGTCTTGCTGCTGACAAATATAAAAATAAAGCCTTGTTCGAATTAGCAATGTGAAGTGAGAAGGTCTAGAAGCACCAACTGTCTGACCGGCCCTGGAACAGCTCTAATCTATAGTGGGGTTATTTCGGTTCATAAACTGCTAGTATGTTACCTGCAGGAGGTCTCCCCTGTAAAATGAATTATAGTAAGCTATATGTGATAATTAACCATGCATTAGCAAATATCTTGAAACAGGGAGGCTCTGTTTTCTCTGTATTTTGACTAATAAAAGCATGAATTTGTTCAACAAATGATCATTTAGGTTGTGGGATTCTAACCATATTGGAAGGACACAGTGAGTAATACAACATTGTGCTGGTCTAAAGGGTTTCCTTACCCAAACAGGCTGCTTAATAGACTGGCTCCATACTATGATGCTATTCACAGACCTAAAAACCACAGCGTTGAGAAGACAAATACAATATACATTTAAAATAATATGAACCTTGTGCTCTTATTTACTTTAAAATTACTCTATATGTGACAATTAAAAAGAAAAAAAAATGGCTTAAGTTCTATTTCAGAAAACATTATATTTCATTTAAAATAATTTAAAAACAACTCTCATGACTTTGCAACAATTTAAAAAAATATATAATTGTACTATTTTTTACAGAGCTGTTTTCTGAGAATTTTCTTTAGAAGGTTTTAAACATGCTCTGCAAATGAAAATTAAATCACAACACTGAAAAAACCCCCACTAACTTTCTAACTAATCCATCATCCAAAAGGATGAATATGAGCACAGCTAATGGGTATCAGTGATTGGAGAAGTGTTTTGAGTGCTAGATTGGCTGGGCTCTGGGAGGGTGCTGAGAAGGGGTGTCATCTTCAATCATCAGGGTGTTCAGTGACAACAGGAGCCCAGGTGTTTCCACCATTACAGGAAGCTGTGAACAGAGGCTGCTGGCATAGGAGATGGCAATAATGCTTTCAATTAGCAGATTTTCCCCTTGTCCTGTAGGACCTGATTGCTTTCTTATAAAAGGTAATATTCTTCCCCCCCCAATTCTTCTAACCTCACAGTTAAAATGCATATTTATATGTAGTATATATAAACACATGCACACTTACTTACACAGATCTAAAAATAATCCAGACAGACCGCTAAGGCAACTTCAGATTTTATCCCAAGTATGTGACCAATAGTTCTGCTTTAAATAGTCTACCCAAACCCATCAATAAGTTGAGGTTATCCTGTCTAAGCAGTTTCAAGAGTTTATGTGTTTATACCTAAATTGGTTCCATGGGATAGTAATAGATGTTATGCTAAAGAAATCCTGTGGTCAGATATATATGAGAATCTCTGGATTAAGCAAAGTGACATAGGTTTCTTTACTACAGGACTTCTCAGAGCCTTTACTACCACCTTGGGAAATACTGGCTCAGTGTAAACGTTAGGTTCCCATAGCTAGTCCTCATTGGACAGAGTATCCAGCATTACAAAAAGTTTCCCAGTGATGCAGAGAGATGAAAAGAGATGCTGATTCTGAAGATTCTCTGAAGGACCTGGTGGGCTGAGGGACAGTCACCAACAAATCTGTTCTTCCAGCACAGTAAGAGAACACCTATACACAGTAAGAGAACACCTAATCCTATGTGGGGCTGAGGGTTTTTCTGATTTGGCTAAGCAGCTATCCTTTTGATAATCAAAACACACTTGAGTTACAAGCCATTCACCCTCTCTGGGTTCTGCAGGAAAATCACAAGGCAGACGTGATTTACATCTCGGCAAAGAATCTTTCTTTTCCATGTTAAGTCAAAGCATTTCTACTCTGTTTCACTGAGCACCTATCAGGAAGGAACAGGTGGGTGGCAACTAGCCTTTGTAAGGGAAGTAAAACCACATCTGCCTCCACACAGTCTTTCTAGCTCACACCATCCTCATGGCTCGATGTGTGACCATTGCCTTTTTGAGCAAGAGCTCTCTTTTCACCTCCCAGGATACTGGGTGGCTAGAACCCAGACTATAAACTCCAAAATCTGCACACTGACTAAAGATCCTGGAAGGGAAAATGGAAGAATACTGACATTCACACAAGCTCCAGACTTGTCTCTGTGAATCTGGGGGTGTGGGGGTTGGTGTAGGAGCCTGGAGAGATCCACTGAAAGGAGAATAAATGTGGATCCTGCAGGTTCCAACAGGTTTAGCAACAGCACAAGGTTGGTGGCAAAGGAATGATCTTCATTACTGAGCTCCTTAGTAATGCCCTCTGCATCTCTCCACAAACATGTTTTGCTGAAATTTTTAAGAATTTTAATTTACGTTCTTGAGTAAGATTAGAATTGTATCTATAAGTGACTGGAATTTCTCAGTGCTGGGCTTCAGGCTCTCCAAGTGTTTGTGAGAGTTTGGGACTACATGAGAAAATAATGTATTGTGATAAGCTGGTCTTAAGTTACATTCCCTTGTTTGGTGGAAAAGGCTCAGGCTTAGGATCAATTAGATAGACATGGGTTCAAATCCTACCTCTGCCAGATACCAGGATAGTATAATTAGGCTCTTGAGCCTCAAGATCCTCATCTATAAAGTTGCGATAACAAGACAGTGCATGTAAAGTGCCCAGCACACAGTAGGACTGTGTAAATAACGGTCACCCCTCACTCCCTGTCTAATGCTGCCTGACTCATTCCGCAATTACACCCTAGTGCTATGAACCAGTCTAGACATAGGTAGAAAGAAGGAACATATCTCTGAGCATATGCTTAAATAGTAGCTGGTCTTTCTGAGCATTTATAATAGATGTACCAAGGCTTCATGCAAAGCAGTTTGTTGTTGTTGTTGTTGGTTTATCCTATTTAATCTTAACAACCTCCCTAAGATTTAGAGATTCCATTTCTTGTCAATGAAAGTCAAAGATTAAAAATAAATAAATAAATTCCTTTCACTCCTTTCTGCTGCCATCAAGACCGATCTTAAAGCCCTGTACTGTTTCTGCACTATTTATTCATCAGAATGGTATTATTGATTGGGCTTGGGAGCGAGTGTTAAGAGTGCCCCCTTTTGGTTCTTGAAAGTCTTACAGCTTATCTGGAGAGAATTAGGTGTGAAGCCTCCTTAGGCTCTTTCTTTGCAAGCGCATTCAGGGTTATTTGTGTCTCGTACTGTTGTGTCCCCTGGTTGGTCTGTATGTGGGTTTTACATTCCTTAATAAAGTAATAGACATGAAAGAATTCTGTGGCTGACGCCAGCAGCCACAGAGAACACCAAGTCTAAAGTCAGCTAAAGGTAAACATATGGAGCCATCCAAGGAATGTGCAATAAAAATTGGAACATATGATGGAGCTTCCCCTCCCCCCTCTATTTTTCTGGGATAATTGTGTCAAGGAGCAGGGAAAAAGCAGCTCTTTGCAGACAGCAAGCCTTCATTGTGATCTGCTGTCCTCTGGCAGGGGGAGCTAGTCAAAGAATCTTTCAAGAAATAGTTTTTGTTTTTTTTCTTCCCCCCGGCCTTGAGTGTTCAACTACCAAAAATCTTTCAAATCAAATCCAAAGACAATTATTTATTTTCCAGACTTAATTTAATAGCAAAAACACCCCTGGAGGACTGAATGTGGTATTTGACTTTTATTTGGGCCACTCTGGGCATCACCAGCGGCTTTATTCTCCAAAGTGTGACTTTGCAGAGAGCTCCATGGCCCGCAGAGCTGTCCAGGGGCACTGGCTGAGATCCTCACTCCCTGCGCAACAGCAGCCCCAGGGGCCAGGCCAGAGACAGCACATAAATAACCCTTCTCAGTGCAAGTTAGACTTGGTATTTCTTCCCGGTGGCTCATACTCTTCATGCTCATGGAGGGGAAAACATGACCCCAGTCTGTCCCCAGACCACCTTCCCAGCCTTGTCTGACACTACAGTGGCCCCACTGTGGACCTGTTCTGCCCCTATCATGTGAGATTAGGTGATGCCTCCCCCTCTCATCCAGCTTTTGCTTCTGCTACGCCATCACCTCTGTCTGCAGCATCCGCATCTCTACCAATCACATTAGGTTTTTTTTTTTTAAGATTTTATTTATTTATTTCACAGACAGAGATCACAAGTAAGCAGAGAGGCAGGCAGAGAGAGGTGGAGGAAGCAGGCTCCGCACTGAGCAGAGAGCCTGATGCGGGACTCAATCCCAGGACCCTGATATCATGACCCGAGCTGAAGGCAGAGGCTTCAACCCACTGAGCCACCCAGGCATCCCCACATTAGGTTTTAAAATATGTGCTATGGAGGGACGCCTGGGTGGCTCAGTTGGTTCGACGACTGCCTTCGGCTCAGGTCATGATCCCGGAGTTCCCGGATCGAGTCCCGCATCGGGCTCCCAGCTCCATGGGGAGTCTGCTTCTTCCTCTGACCTTCTTCTCGCTCATGCTCTCTCTCTCACTGTCTCTCTCTCAAATGAATAAATAAAATCTTAAAAAAAAAAAATATGTGCTATGGAGTTCAAGTGATGGGTTAAAATCCTGACTTTATTATTTACTACCTGAATGTACTGGATAAAGTGAACTGGCCTCTTGGTGACTCTGTGTGTTTCTTCATTTGTAAAATGAAAACTATACAGGACCAACTCCCTTTATAGGACTACTGAGGATGAAATGTGCAGATGCTTCAGCCAGTATCTGGCACATAATAAGCACTGTGTAACTTTCAGTTACCATTTTAATTATTATTAACCCCACTACGGAAATCCCACTCACTCTTCAAGAGACACATCAACCTCAGTTCCTCTATGAACAACCGCCCCCCCCCCACCCCGGGAGGTTCCCTTTCCAGCCTCCTTTTATTCAGTTGTTCTAGCTCCTAGGTTTTCATTCCTTTATTATGCTGTCCATTAGTCAGACTCAAAATAACGTCTTTCAGTTAGTAGCCATTTATTAAACACATACAGTATGCAGAGCACCTTGCTGGAGATATAACCATGGACCAAACACAGGAGTTCCTTCCAAGGAGGCAAAATACAAGGGAAGTCATGGCCAAGGCTGATTTCAGTAGGAGGCTGAAAGTGCTTAGTGCTATGAGGCACACACAAAAAAGATGTCTTTGGCTAGGGAGGGGTAGAGAGGAAGGAGAAGTCAATGGAAGTTGAGGTGATGAGGAAATGCTTTATGGAAAAGACAGTGTTGCAGTAGATCCTTCAGGCTTTGAGTATTTAAAGAAGGGAAAGGAGGTAGGGAAGGGCAAAGGCAGAGAGAACAAGTGACTGTCTGCACTATCTGTCACTCCAGGTAGGGAGTCAGCTCCAAGAAATCAGAGATTAATTCTAGAACTCTACCACCTTGCCATCAGACACATAAAGAAGTCACTGTCAGGGCAGGAAAGGGAACCAAGAGCAGTATGAGGTAGGGAGACTTGACAAGATGAGGGGAAAGGGATAGCCCCTGGAGGATGGGACTGGGAAGGGCAACCCATTAATCTGGAAGATTTGGTATCTAGAACATTCTAAGTGGTGTCTAACACATGTAAAGTCCAGTCCAAGGGCCACAGACAGTATATATTGAATGAGTAGTCCAGCAGAAGTCCAGTTTCTGACTGAAAGAAAAGGTGGGCTCTGCCCTAGGTCAGGAATTGGCAGAGGCTATAGACAAGAGAGGTAGGGTGGGTTTAACACTCTAGGTCCAGAATGCACCTTGGAAACCAGCTCCCTGCAGACAAGGATGTCTAGGCCTCTCCTATGCCCCAGTGCCAGGGTTGTAAGGCCACCGTGTTGAGTCTAAGGGATGCTATAGCCTGAATGTGTGTGTAGACTATAGTCTACTACTACTTAGTAGCATAAGAGAAGTATGCATTTTGGAGACATCAGACCTGGACTGAGCTCTGTGGCTGAGCAAATTATCCAATACTCTCAGCCGCATTACTCTCATTTGTCAAATGTGGCAATTCATACCTAATATACTAGGGTCAAAAGAGAGCACTATGTAAAGGGTTTAGGGTGGGTTCACAGACTAGCAGTATTGGCAACACCTGGGAATCTGTTAGAAATGCAGAGTCTCAGGTCCCACTCTGGACGTGCCATGTTAGAATCTGAATTTTAACTAGACCCCCTGGTGATTCATAGGCCCCTTAGAGTTTGTTTGCTTGGTCACAAGGTGTGACTGATTCCAGCCTAGATTCAGAGCAACAGAGATGTTTTCAGAGCAGTTCTTACTAGTTCAAGGTCTGAGTGGGGCTGACCCACCAGGGAATGCCTCTCATAAACTTTTGTAGGCTTGCAATGACTTGCGCAATGTCCTACACAACATGCACATATCCACACACATAATGCACACCAGACTTTCTGGAAAAGCCAAACATAAATTTGTTAATCCATGAGCAATGAGATTTGTCTCTTTATGCCTAATTACTCTTCACTTCTTGCCTCGTTCCTTTGGTTTCCAACCTAGCACACCTTGCAATTTCATACTTATAAATTTGCTTTCCACTTACTGTACTAGTAGCTATTAAACACGGCTGTCTTGATTCTCATTGGATAAAGCCCCACACTCCCTGCTACAGTGAAAATCTTCTGTGTCCAGCTGAGAAGCCTGTGAGAGGCTCTGGTCTAAACCAGGAGAATGGAGGTCACCAGGCACCCTACCTCCCTTTCTGCTCTGGCCCACCAGATGATTCTGGCATATCACCTCCTCACAACCCTCCCCCGACCCCATCATCCTCAAACCAATCCATTAAAATCCCATTTTGTGTAGTATTGGCTCCAATCTCCCTGTGCTGCCTTCCCAGAGTTCACTGATTGAAGAGGCAGCCCCCCTACACCACACAGTATAGGCAGAAAGAGTTAAAACATGAGCTATAGAATGCAACTGGCAGATTTAGTACAAGTTAAAAGGTCTTAGACCACATATGTAGTCACTTACCATCTGACCTTGCCTAAGTTATGTAGCCTATCCAAGCCTCAGTTTCCCCGTATATAAAGTGGGGAAATAATTGTACACGATTCAGTGTTATCATCCATGTAAAATGCTTAGTATAGTTCCTGGCACATCATGAGTACTCCATAAATGTTTGCTATTAATATTAGGCTCACCTTATACAAAGAGGTTACTCTCTGCCCTCCTTTTCCCATTTAATAAGCAAACAGACAGCTCAGACTTGGAATAGAGTTCTGGTGAGCTCCACCCAAATGGAAGCCAAGTGGTGCCTCATAATCCCTGAAAAAACAACAGGTAACCTCCAAACTACACACCCAAAGGAGCCAAGACCAATGCTTTAGTGCCCATTAGTCCTCATCTGGCTTTCTATAGGAAATGTGACCACTTTTTTTCAGCAACTATAATTTGTGGATTAATTAGACTATTTGATTTTCTTTCTCTTTCTTTCTGATGGCCAGAGGGCCTCATTAGCACCTCCATTAGCATTTGGTCAGGGAAGGAAGCAGCAGTGGTAAGTTCCAATAGTCTGAAGCAGGAGAAAGGAGCAGAAGATGAATTAAAGTTTTCTCTCCCGGATCCTGAGTGTGAGATATGAAGAGGGGTGAGCAATTATCCATGCACACATCACATGTTCATCCAACTCCGGCTGTGTGCACAGTATGCTTCCACGCATGGTAAAGGGTAGAAGCAGCAAACCATACTTGGGGACAACAACAAATACACACAGAAAAACAAATCCACGATATGGAAGTAAAACAGCAGTAACAAAGCAGATCTCATTCCTGTTTCCTCTCGGAATCCCCTCATGCATAAAATGAAGAATTTAGAATATAGTAAAATCGCAGACTTTCAAGATTGAAAGGAACCATGGAGCACTTCTATGCCAACCTTATTTTCTTTCATAAAATAATGGCCTATCAGAATTTGACACACCTCCAGGGACAGGATTCCTGCTATCCCAGCTATTAAGAGATAGCTCATAGTCATATTTAGATTATATTTTACTGAAACTCTATTTCCCTGTAACCTTCTCATATTGGTATTACTTCTGAAAGCTGGCAAATTACCAGAAAGCCAATACTCAAAGAGTGGCCAATTCTGCTAGTGGTGGATGCCTACTATGCCAATTTGCAGAAAGCCAGTCTGTTTAATGTCCAGGCCTGATCTTTACTGAAAGGCTCCAGTAAAGCTGTGCAAGTTGCTACAGCATTTTGTACCAGGGATAGATAACCACTGCCCAACCTACCTCCTCCAGTCCCCACTATGACCCCAATATCTCAGCACCTTCCCCAAAACTTCCTTAACCTTCCCGTGATCCAGAAACCAAAGGCTTGATGCCTAGTATATCAAGGGGGTACTCTAGGGCTTTAGGAGGGCCCTACAACCAATATCCATCCCTCTGACTTGACCTTGCTTGTGCTGAATTGATTACCTATATTTTTACATCATTCCCGTGATGTTTTTACTCTCTGGACCAAATGAATTAAACCTAAGTATCTTTCTGTAAGTATTTGGAGATAACCGCCCAATTTACTAACTCTGAATACTTCTCTGTTTTTCTCTCATTTCCCATCTGAATTCAATTGGGCCAATATCCTTCCTTGGTGTGATACTGCTGTTGAATGCTGAACAAGACAGAATGAAGAAGTCTCATTGCCCTTGCAGTGGATATGTTACCCCTGGCCATATAGCCATAGATAATGTCACCTTTAAGAGGCTTATCACATAAAGTTCTAAGACACCAAAGACAGCCAAACACAAGGCATTATAAGACTAATGTCCAATTCAGGATTAAGCTACTGAGTGCCCTCAGCTCAGAGGAGTGGAGATCATTAACAGCTTAAGTGCTGATTCTCTGGTGGATGTTCAGCTTGAGATTCTGGAGGAGGAGCAGAGGGAAATTGTTACAGGTGGGAAAGGAGAGAAAGCGAGAACATCTCCAGGGCAGCACTAAGGAAAAGTAATTAGAACACATTGGAATAAGATCTTCCAAAAGGAAGTAGGGAGAAATGGAAAAGATTGGGGGGGTGGTCCAGATGCTATTTTACAAGTAATGCGGAGTCACAGAAAATTTTTGCTGGGTGGGGTCAGGTCATAGTGCCATTCTAGAAGGATAATTACTTGATGCTATGACAAAGAAACTAGAGAGCCAGGGATACAGGTTAAAATGTCAGGGGAACAGGAAAGAAAGAGATACATTCAAAAAGCATGAAGAAGGGGCCACCTGGGTGGCTCAGTCCATTAAGTTTCTGCCTTCAGCTCAGGTCAGGGTCCCAGGGTTCTTGGATCAAGCCCCACATGAGGCTTCCTGCTCAGCCAGGAGTCTGCTTCTCCCTCTGCCTCTCCTCCCTGCTCCCCCGACTCCCCGCCCTGGCTTGTTCTCTCTAACTCACTCTCTTTTTCTCAAATAAATAAATAAAATCTTTAAAAAGGCATGAAAAGGTTGGAGTAAGTGTGATGGATGACCAAATGGATTATAATAGAGGGAGAGGGTAGGGCAAGGGTTAAAGGAATAAAGAAAACACTATATATCTGAGTGTCGTGGACCAGAAGAATAAATAGCACACTGAGATGGACAGGACATTCAAGAAAGGGACCCTGGTATGGCAAGTTAATACACAAGTCTCCTGAATTCCATCTGATGGTATAATCCTCTATGGAGCCATCAAGACGACACCTGGAATTATGAAACAAGTAGTACATTCTAGAAAGCTCTATCAGAGATAATTATTCATTTTAGAATTATTAGAATTCTGACTTTATTTTCATACTTGACCCAGTGTTACCTGACAGGGTTTGGATAAGCAGGTGGGAGTATTTCTTCAGTTAGGAGGGTTCCAAGGACTGGATTCAATTGTAAATGGCAGACCCCAAGATTGCCAAAGGCCATTAGAGGCATTCTGATAGGAATCAAGGTCAACACAAGGAAGGAAATGCCATGAGTCAAGCCCAGTGGGGGGAGGAAAAAAAAAAAAAGGAGGGTGGGGGAAATCTGGTTTGTGGAAGAGCAGAGTAACATAAGATGTAGAAATAGATTAAGTCCAGCAGTCTAAGCCCAAGGCCATGTGTGAATGGCATACTGATCCTGGAGAATTCCTTTTTATGAATGATAATGGCAATGATGACAACCTTAGGTGATTACAAACTCAGCTGAGTAATGGGATTGAGATGGTAAACCTGTGTTGAAAGAATGAATGTGCGTTGTTGATGGAAGGATGCAGCATCATTTGTGCATTAGACTTAGCAGGAAACAGGAAACCTAGGTGGGTATTTGAAGCTACAGTTCATGGACACAACATCCTTTCCAGCAGTAAAAACATAACAAAGAAGGATCTGACTGCTACAAACTGCACAGCTGTGTGCAGTGAAATATTAATAACTACCTTTTAGTGGGAGCTAAGTGCCAAGTGTGATGATGATGCCTTTTCATATATTAGTTCTCAACACTGCAATAATCCTAAAAAAGGAAGATAAGGACACTGAAGCTGAAAGCGATGAACAAACTCTAAGTGACAGGCCTAGGATATAGTTCAGGATTTTCTGTTCCTCCATGCTTAGTAAAACACTCATTTGCTCAAATCTAGGCACAAAGCGTGTGGGCTACGTTATTAAAGTGTGAATGAACTTAGAGCACAAGTCCTTACTCTCTTACTTTACTGAATTCACATGACATCACTCAAATAGGCTTTAGCTTTCTCTGTCAAAGACAAAAAGAAACATGTCCTACATGTCCTTTCCCAGCTTGTTAATGCCCTACACTCTGGACTCTTCTCTACCAAGCTTGAAAGAGTTGGACCCTTTCTAACTCCATTCCGTCATTTTCCACTGGCCTGGTGCACTTCCCCACACCACTGCACCACAGAGCTTTCCGGAAGGTCACCAATGACCACCAAGACTCTCAATCCAAAGCGCCTTCACCCTCATTGACCTCAGAGTGGCATTCAAAATTGCTGACTGCTCCCTTCCTTTGGCTTCAGAAACTTTACAAACTCTCGGTTTTCTTCTTACTTATTTGGCTGCTTCTTCGCTGTCTCATCTCTCTTCAGTTTGCCCTTAAATGTCAAAGTTCCTCAAGGTGCAGTCCTAGAAGATCTTCTCACATCACTTTTTAAAGCTCTTCCCCTAGGCAATTATGTCCATGATTTCTTTATGATCTATGTGATCCCCCAAATTTATATCTCTAGTTCAGATCTGTTCTGCACTCCAGAACCATATACCTGACAATTTATTAAAGGTCTTACAGATCCCTGTGGATCAACATGTTCAACACCGAAATCACCTTTTTCTGTCTTCCACCAACTTTGTCCACCTTCCCAAACCTCCATATTCCTAATCTCAGGAATGCACAACTCTCCTCCAGCTGCCAAGGCTTGAAAACTTTAACTGCACCACTTTCTGTATCAAGTCAATCAGTAAGGTCTCTTGATTTTATTTTTTTTTTAAGATTTTATTTGTTTATTTGAGAGAAAGAGAGATGGTGAGAGAGAGCATGGGCAGGGGGAGGGCCCATGGGAGAGGTAGAAGCAGGCTCCCCTCCAAGCAGGGAACCTGACAGGGTTTGGTTCCAGGACTCTGAGATCATGACCAAGCCAAAGGCAGTCGCTTAATCAACTGAGCTACCCAGGCACCCCTTGATTTTATTTCTGAAATAGTTCTCAAATCAACAGATTATAAGTTCCTTGAGGACAGAGACAAAATCCCTTTTACTTAATACATCATATAGTACTTAGCAAAGAGCAGATTACATAAATATTGAATAAATGATGTAATCTTGTCACTTCTTACCATTACTACTATTGCCCTTCTAATACAAGCTGCTATTATTTCTGAGCTGGACTATGCATGTCAGAGGGTTGCTGGGTGGATTAAATGTATGTTAATATATGTAAAATACTTGGACAGTTTAGTACATTGTATGTCCTCAGAAAATGCTAGCCATCATCATCAGTAGTCATAATAGTAGCTGTAATAGTAGAGATACTGATAAAGAACATAAGTAAATGCATTGTCAAACACTCTGAGGTATAAATGCATCTATTTGATTTTATAATGAAGATATTTCCATGTAAACTAGCATTGCAAAAAGCATCTGAAAAGACTTTATGGGAAAACTGAAACCCTCATACATTATTATTGCCAGGAATACTTGTATGGCCTTTTGGAAAGGGGTTTGCCAAACAGGCCCTCAAAGGGTTAAACATAGAATTACTATATGACCTAGCAAGTCCATTCCTAGGTATATATCCAAAGAAATGAAAACATATAGTCTCACAAAAACTTGTGCATGAATGTTTCATAACAGCCAATAAGTGTCAGTAATCCAAGTGTCCAGCAATTGATATATTGATAAAGATAATGTGATATATCCATAAAATGAAACGTTAGTCAAGAATAAAAAGTACTGGGGTAACTGGGTGGCTCAGTGGTTAAAGACTCTGCCTTCGGCCCAGGTCATGATCCCAGTGTCCTGGGATTGAGCCCTGATTCGGGCTCTCTGCTCAGCGGCGAGCCTGCTTCCTCCTCTGTCTCTGTCTGCCTCTCTGCCCAACTGTGATCCCTGTCTATCAAATAAATAAATAAAATCTTAAAAAAAAAAAAGAATAAAAAGTACTGACTCATGCAATGACATAAATGAACCTTGAAAACATTATGCTAAATTAAAGAAGCCAGTCAAAGACCACACGTTGTATGACCCCACTTATAGGAAATATGCCAAATAGGCAAATCTACAGAGACAGAAGGTAGATTGGCCAGGTTACCAGAGCTGGGGAATTGGGGAAATGGGAAATGACTACCAATGGGCACAGGGTTTCTTTGGGAATGATAAAATGTTCTAAAATTGACTGTGGTGATGGTTGCATAAGTTTGTACTAAAAACCACTGATATTAACTTTAATTGGGTAAATCGTATGGTATGTGAAATACATCTCAAGAAAAAAGTTAAAGGCCTATAGGATGAAGGCAGAATCTGTTCTGGGACATTATTTTTCTCGGGGCCATTCCTTTTCCAATTCCCATCTTGGTTATCTCTGGTGTGACTGAAGAACAGAAAGTCTAATTTGTTAAAAGTAAATTACCATTTAAAATCTTCTCTGATTAGCAAAAACTTCTAGAGAAGATAAGTACATTTTGCAAAGCTTTGGGTAGCATTTCTGTGGCCTGTTCCATAAAGGGAAAACTTCAGGTCATACATTTTAAGTACTTTTGCAGTCTCCTAATGATTCCTGAGAGCTCGCAATCTGATTCTTTATCTTTCACCTCTATTAGGTAAGAATAGCCCCATAATGATGCAACTAAAATCAGTCACCCCTTGTAATGTTACTGAAAGAAAGCCAATCACACCATTCCTTAGGACCATATCCATTCATTTAAAACCAACAAATAGAAACTGGGAGCAAAACTGAGTAATGTCAGGCCCTCCTTAAGGACTAGCAGACACAGTGGTGAATAAGACAGACAAAACTCCTATTCTTATCAAGTTTATAAATCAAGGACAAAATGATGAAAATAAGGCAAGGTAAGGTATTTTAGATAGTGGTCAAGATGAGCCCATTGGAAGACTTGATAAACACTTTCTTTTTAGTAGAACATACATTAAAGAAAACAAATAAATTTTCACAAAATACACACATTTGTATCACCAGCATCCTAAAAGCCATCTACATGCTCCCCCCCTGTCACTAATCCCCAGAAAGGTACCTCTCCCATGAGAAGGTAACACTTGACTTAATATAACCTATTTTGTCTAAATTGGCAGTAACTATATTGAGTTAAATGTGTAATATATTGTACTTAATACAAGAGATTATATTAATTTAAAACCTATTCTTCTTTTAGCTTGTGAATGCCTTGCATATAAAAAAAGTATGTGTTTTTTACATTAATTCAATAGATGTTAAATAAGGACCCAATATGTACTGTGTATGTGGTACTAAATACCACAAAGAATAAAACATTATTTTTTTATAAAACATTATTCTTGAATTCAAGATACTCTCAGTATAAGTATTATAGTCTCCTAAATATACTATATATATATATCCTCCAAAAATATGTATGACATAACTATATATTACATATATATAACAATAAATGGTATCCATTATTCAACACAAATATGTGTGTGTGTGTGTGTATGTGTATATATATACATGATTAATGAGGCTGAAAAAAGAGGAGTGGTCAGTTCTGCCAGGGAAGGGGGCTGAGCAATGTCAAGAAAGGCTTTAGAGAAGAGGTGATTTCCAAATGAGTTTTGAAAAAATGTCCCTCCTTTTATGGACCTAGCTTTATCTGAACAATGTACTCAGTGAGTGAATACGTATTTGGGAAATTGAACTTCCCACCTTGGTCTTGAAATGCAACGGGCTGCTTAGCAGAAAAGATGGTAGAGAGCCAGACTGTATACTTCCGACGCCTGCCTTCCTGTATAGGGGCCCAAGACTGTCCCATGACTTAGGGTGAGCAAGGACACTCCTCACCAGAACTAAAAAAACTTAAGCATCCCATGACTGCTAGCCCCAATGAGAATTCAGATTTTCAAAAATTATCCTTTCCTTTCTTAGACTGGAGCACTTACCTCCTGGACATTGAATCTTTAAGTATTAATACTGGGTCCTTTCACTTTTTAAGTATTAATACTGGGACCAAACCAGAGGGCTGTATGTGAGTCAAGGAGGGATGAGCCACTAGATGATCCCTGTTAACTACTTTTCAACTGAATTTTATTTTAAAATTAAATAATAAATAAGCTTTACAAACTCAATGTCTCCCCAAGTGGTTAAAATAATTTTATTTGCCATGTCTCCTTTGATTCATATATAGAGACCATTAAAAATATATAATTTTGTTCTGTGAGAGCGCAACTTGCTTTTTCTTATACTTTGTTTTGGAGAACGTGGCATGTCAGTCACTTTAACTTCTGCTTCCCAAAAGCTCCCCATATATGCTTTGTATATATAAATCCCAGTGGCCACTTCACAGTAATAAGAACAGGAGTTGCTGAGTCAAAAAGCACAATATTTTACATTTTAACAGAGATGTATCCATTTCTTATTGTTGCTGTAACAAATTACAGGGAACCCAAGGCTATAAAACAACACAAACTTACTATCAAACAACACAAACTTACGATTTTAGAGTTCCGTAAGTTCAAAAGCAACATAAACTTACTACCTTAGAGTTCTGTAAGTCCTAAATCTGATACAGGTCTCACAGGGAGCAAATCAAGGTGTTGCTAGGGCTATACTCCTTTCTGTGGACTCTGGGGGAAAATCTGTTTCCTTACCTTTTCCAGCTTCTAGAGGCTTCCCCACACCCCTTGGCTCACAGCTACCTTCCTCCATCTCCAAAGCTAGCAATAGCAAACTGGCTCCTCCTCTTATCACTCTGATGTTGTTTATGTAGTTCTTCCTCCATCTCTGACCCTGACTCTTCTATCTCCCTCCTCACCTTGTTTTTTTAAGATTTTATTTATTTATTTGACAGACGGAGATCACAAGTAGGCAGAGAGGCAGGCAGAGAGAGAGAGGAAAGCAAGGCTCCCTGCTGAGCAGAGAGCCCAATGTGGGGTTTGATCCTAGGACCCTGGGATCATGACCTGAGCTGAAGGCAGAGGCTTTAACCCACTGAGCCACCCAGGTGCCCCTCCCTCCTCACCTTTTAAAAGAGACCTCGAGATTATATTGGCTCCACCTGGGTAATCCACGATACTCCCCCTTTACTAAAATCAGCTGATTGGTAACCCTGCCATGTAACATAATGTATTTACAGGTTCATGGGCATCTTTAGAGATGTTTTACTTTGACAAGAGTTATTCAAATCGCTTTCCAAATATGTTATTAATTCCCCCTACCCCTAATGCATTGTATGAGAGTATGAATTGCCTTACACTTTCACCAATACTTGGTGTTAACATGCTTCAAATTTTTTGCCAATCTGTAGATGAAAAATGAACTACTGCCAGTTCATGGCAGGTACTCAAAACTTTCTGACTGAATAAATGAATGAATGCTGTTTTAAGTCATCTATCCCCTATTACAAGCCAAGCTGAGTATGCTGGCTACTTCTTTTTACTTTTCTGTAAATTACTTGGTCTTCACTTTTGCCCAATTTTCCTGGCAGGTGTTATCAATATGCAAGGGCTCTTAAGTTTTTTTTTTTTTTTTTTAAGTCATAATCCAAAATCAGAAACAAGAAATAAAAATCTGTTTCCACAAACTGATTCCTCACTATAGTTTTCTCTGTTCAACTAAAAGGTAGAGAATAAAGCAGAAAATATGAACACGGGGGTGGGGGGAGGGACATGGACTTGCAGTGGAGATGCAGGACCTGGGTTCAACTCTGCTGCTTGGACAACTGTGTGATCTTAGGTAAGATCTTTTTTTCTGGATCTGATTCTCATCCGTACAATGAGATGTTTGTATTCAATAGCGTCTTAGACTCCTTTCTGTTCTGATACCCAACTATTCTGCAATTAGGAAATAATTCAACATTTCTCTCTGGTTTAACTGGATCCTGCTCTACAAAGGGTCAATGAGCTTCCCATCTACAACATTCCCAGGCCTGTAACCATCTGACAAGCTCAAATGCCACCTAGTTACTACTCAGGAACTCTGTCTTTTCCTGAGGGTATATGACGGTCTCTCTTTAACTTATGATGACAATTATAACTACTGTCATTACTATTATTCTGGCTAACATTTATAGAGCCCAACATTTATCTTCTAGGCACTGTGCTAAAGAGCAGATACGCACTGTCTCATCAGGGTTCCCATTCGAGAATGGGAATGTTGAGAATGTTGAGACACATGGAGGTTGTGTAATTTGCCTTAGGTCCCACAGAACACTTCTGCACATGCACAGGCTTCACTACCCTGATTTCTACACAGTCTAGGCAAAGCTAAAGAGAGCCCTTTCCATGTTTCTACTTTGTTATCCTTTAACATAAGTAACACTGCCTCGTTAAAGAAGTCAACTTGGTGCTCCTTTTCACTGTATATGCAAAACTAACCTTAAATTTCCTCATTTTTCTTATATTTTGAGGGCTTGACACAAGTTTTCACTTGTGTAGTTGGCTTAGACTGATGATTCATTATGCGAAATGCCTAAATATAAGGTTAAGGACACCACACTCCCAACCAGAAGAATGCAAATGAAACCAACCTGGCATGTAATTTTCTACCCAGAAAGTTGGCAAAAATGAAATGATAGACAACATCCAGTGCTGGTGAAGGTGTATTGAAAAGGGTACCATCATACACATCATCACTGGGTGTAAACTAGCGCAGTACTTTCTGAGGACTATGTCACAGTGGCTTGGATAGTATCAGACTTTCAACTGTACATACAGCTTAGCTCCATTAATTTCTCTTTGGGGAAATCATCCTAAAGAAATACCATAAAAACACACATAATATAATACTATACACACACACATATTTTATACATTTGTGTGTATACATCTGGTACAGGTCTGTCACAGGCAGAAATGGGAACAACTTAAACTCTAGCAATAAAAGAAAAATGAAAAAAAAAGTGTGTTAATTATAGAATGGAATACCATGCAATAGCTTAAAAGATTAGGTATATCCAACACACATCGGCCTAGAAGGAGCTCTCCGACATATTCTTAAGTGAAAAAAGCTAGCTGCAGACTAAAATGTATATTGTGATTCTATTTACAAGTTTAAAATAATACAATGCCATCATATGCATTAATTTTTATATCTAATCCATATCCTGTGTATGTATTGCTGTACATTAAAAAAAAAAAAGTTATCTGTAGGATATACAACATTAATGATGTTTGTTTCCAGAAAGGGAGGGGATGGATTTGGCTTGAGGGTATGAATTAAAAAGAGAATTTCACTTTTGTGATGTTCTGCTTGGCTATTTTACAATCATTTATTACTTTAGTAATTAAAAAAAATTAAAATGGGAGCAAAAAGAAAGGGCCAGAGGCTGTAGAATATTGATTTTTGTAGAAACCAGACTAACTCCTCATATTAATGACTCATATAAACAGTAAATCAGATTAAAGTAGCAACCACAGCTAAACTCTGTCTTCACCATTCTGGAGGGAGGCCACCTCTTAGGAAGTCAGCTCCCCCAGGAAGGAGCTTATAATGTTCTTTAGCCCATGAATAAGCTCTAGAATTATACAATGCATATCTCTCTTTCTGGCTTAGTGAAAATTACTCCTTGCTGTGATAAAAGATGCTAGCCTGCACCATAACAGTGATTGCTCTGAATGTCTGTATAATTCATATGGTACTATGAACATTTTTTGGTCAACAAAACCGTGCATGAATGAATTTAATCTAGGAGGCAAAGATGATTTCATCTGTAGTTTGCTGCTTGAAGGTTCTGTCGTGTACGTAAGTCAAAATATATGGGCCACACCACCATACCCTTGATTCAGACTGCAGAGTCCCCTCCAATTACCATGTTTATCCTTAGTTCAGTGGCCGTACTGTGGAGAAGCAGCTATTCTGTTTCTAATGATTTCAGGTGCTCTTTGGATTTAATGGAATAAACTAGATGAATTACAACACCAGGGTTTTGCCATCTTTTAAGCCTCAGGGGCTCGCTATCACCACACCCACAGCAGACACCCAAAAGGTGTTTCTCTGTTTGTTAGAAATGGCTAATTCCTTGTTTTCTTCATCTATTTTTGCTTGCTTGTATGTTTTATTTTTCTTCTTTTATACAACTGTATCAAGGGACTTGTTCCTAATAATCCAGCTTTTCAACAACCAATCTTTTTTGCCGATAATGAGGAATTTCAGTTTAAATATTTACTTGCATTGCTTTTAGGTATGTCCTGTCTGGCCTCAGCAAAAGTAATATGATCATATTTCAAAATGAGGAGACTCACAGGTGCACAGGGAGGCTGTGAGCCACTGTGGCAGCTGAGGGTGTCTGATAGATACATGCCTGGCAGAGACTCAGGGAAGCAGCTCACCAGATTCTTTGTAGACCAGGGTCCAGTTAACCAAAGAGAAACTACGGTGGGGGAGGAGGTGTGTGGAGCCCACAGGGTGGGAATGGGCAACCAGCCAGGAGCACAGGGATATGGATTCCCTCCAAGTCAAAAGAAGGAAGCAAATGGATTCCCATTCAAGTTCAAAAGGCCAGCAGCCAGGCTGCCTCGGGGTAGGGGGAGCGGGTCCAGAAGAATGAAACTAAGAGCTAACCCAAATACTGTGGAAAAAGGACAGACTTACCGCTAACCGCTAACAGCTCAGGGGTGGCTGGTTGGCAGCTCAGGGGTGGCTGGTTGGCACCCCAAGGCCTTCGGGCTATTCTCCTAGGCTCCAGATTGAGACTGCCCAGCTCTGTTTAGACTCTTCACCATGGTTCCCAACCAGGAAGTGGAAGCTCTTTGCTTCCTCTGCAAACACAGCCACAGCTGTGGCAGGCCAGAGTGAGGCACTGTCACTGTGTGTGCAAGTGGCATACCTTCTGCTGGGAATCACATGACAGGAGGTAAGGAATCTGAAATTTGGGGCTGGGATTTCTTCCCCTTTGCTTTTCCTGGGGAATGTGTTAGGGCTAGTACTTTGTCGCCTGCATCGTGGTTTGAAGGAAAGAGTTCAAAGCAAGTATCAGCACACCCAATTTTAGTCTTGGTCTTCATGCATTCATTATTCATTCTATCCTAATTCACTCATTCAACACATATTGATTAAATGCTTATGGTTCACCAGGCGCCAGGCACCAGGCCCTGGGGTTGTAAGATGAACTAAAGAGAGAAAGTCATGACTGAATCTGCAACCCAGCCCTGAGACAGATATTAATCAGCCAGTTCTACAAATAAATATATAGTCAAAAATTATGATATGTGATGAAGGAAAGATCACAGGACTATTAGCATTTATTAGAATGGGGGCAGAGGAAGGAATATGTAGTCTGAGAAGCCAGGAAGCCTTCCCTAGAAATGAGAAGACATTAGTAAGAATTAACCAGATGAATGGGAAGGGAACATTTTAGACAGAAGGGATAGCACATGCAAAGGTCCTGGCATAGGAAAGATAGTATGGGATGTTTAGGGAAGAAGACCCAAGTGATTAGAACATGAGGCAGACTAGATTAATATGAGGTGGGAGTGACACACGGGGGCCAGCCTGACTGTCGTATTTCTTTTCTTCTCCTTTCTTTTCTTTTCTTTTTTCTTTCTTTCTATCTTTCTTTTTCTTTCAAGTAACAGAAAACTTCAACTGGCCAACAATGTTGCTAATAAGAGCATTCCTTGCAAAGAAGCACCAAAAACTAACCAATATCTATTGGCCTTTAGGTAAAGGAAAGTTCTAACAATTGAGGAGGAAATTCTGCATTCCTATAAAGGGGCTGCTGGTAGAGCCATGTTAGCCCATAAGTGTCCATTCTTCCCAGGGTAGCCAGCTCCATACTTGTCCTACAATATTAAGAGCCTTCAAGTGGTGAACACTTCTTATTGGCCAGGCACTGTGTTAAGCACCTTATGTGTATTATTTCATTTAATCCTCTCAACAACCTTAGAGGGTTCTTTATTAGCACTGTTCACAGATATTCCAGGTGTCTCCATTGGGAGGGACAGGACTAACATGATAGGACTGTACTTCTTACCTCTTTGAAAATAGGTATGGCCTTATTTAGTCAACCAAATGTAAGGGAAAGTGAATATGTTATTTTCAAGTAGAAGCATTTAACTAGTGTTCTGGTCCAAACTTTCCTTTCTTTCTGATTATGAAAATGTGTGCCTAAGATCAGTGAGTGACATTTGGAAATGTCTGCAGATAGTTTTGATTGTTACAATGGGGGTAGTATTTTGGTTTTGGTTTCTTTCTTTCTTTCTTTTTAGAGAGAGAGGGCTGTTTATTGTCTCAGAGGGGAAGATCTGAGGGAGGGTTGCAAAGCTACCTCCATGACCCAAGGACATAAACATACTTTCCTCCTGGGCCATGGCTCTGGGGGCTACCCACAGAGGGGAGAGGAGGCGTACACTGCCCTAAAACTTCTCCGGGAAGAACACAAAAGTGAGAGCATGCTTCTCAGACATGTCGGTGGCTGTAAACATAGAGCTGAAGGCATCTAGTTAGTGAAGACCAGGGATGCTGCTAAATACCCTGCAATCCTCGGGATGGCCCCTGAAAACAATGAATTACAACAACCCTAAATGTCCAAGTGATGAAGTAGAGAAACCCAGATCTGGACAGAGCTTCAACCTGTGTCTCTGATTAACCACAATGAGCAAATCCCCTCTGCCAGGCGACACCAAAATAAGCCTGAGTGAAAAACAAACCTTTGTTGTATTGAGCCACTGATAAATGCAAGATGCTTAATATTCCAGAGTAAGCTCCTAACTTCAGCTCCCCACCTGACTAATCAGTGGTAGATACGATGATTACTCCCATTTTATAAATCAAGAATCTGAAACTCAGGGATGCCACCTAAGCTGCTTGACACCACATAGCCATGCAGAGCTGGGACATCTACCCTAATCATTTATCCCAAACCTATACATTAACCACTCTGCTAATGACTAACCAAATGTTAATCATTAAGGATCCTGTTCACACACTTGGGGTGGGGGGAGGACAGAACTGTGACCAAGAGCTGCTGGACATCTCCCAAGGGAAGAAGGTAGCCTACAAAATTGCTCCTATTGGTCTGACAGCTATTTATTGAAGTAATTCAGAAAGATGTTGAGAAACAGGTTTAACTTACAGAGGAAGATAATATCTAAAAGTTTAATATTTTGCTTTAGTTCCCCATTCCCCATACTTCCCTTGTATATACAGGAACTTTTTGTCCTAGTCAATTTTGGTACCTCAGAGTTTCTCATTACCTCCAGAAAAATGAGGATTGCTAGGCCACTATCCCTTTACCAGGACTCTAGAGTTTGGGTTCAAGTGCCAGTTCTGCCTCATACTACCTGCGTTATTAAGTTACTTAACCTCTCCATGACTCAGTTTCCTCATTTGTAAAAATTAGATGGAGTAGTGATGGTACTACTCTAAATAGGTTGGCAGGGGACTCAAACCATCTAATATTTGTAGTGGTTGGCAATATAGTATGTATGACATAAGCATTTATCAAACAAATGAAGTTTGGACTAAAGAAATGGAAGGAGAAAAGTAGAGTTAAAGGAAGAGAAGTCCTACTTGCCATTTAGGACAACTCTGTGTTCTAAGCATATGTCAAAGTACTAGGGGAATACAGCTACAATCAATCTATTGGAGGGCGGGTAGGAAAGTCAGAGAATGCTCTGAAAAGGAGCTACTGCTTGGGCCAGGTCTTGGGGAAGGAGTGGGAGTAACCAGGTAGACAGAGTGCAAAGGGCACATTTGGGCAATGTGGAATAATTACCCTGGGGTTATCAGCTCAGGTGGTGGTAGCAGACAACATTAGTTGTCCTCCTCTTTGGGGACCTAATGATAAAGAATATAAAGAATAATAAAGAATTTTGACTGGAGCTTAGAAATTGCCCAAGAAAAATGGAGAAAACAGCGCCCAGCATTGAAGCTGTGGAGCACTGGGGCAGATACCAGATACCACCTTACATGACCTGCCTTTGCAAAATTCATTGTTGTGATCCTTAAAAATGAACAAGCAATGGCTTGTGGTTAGCCATTAATCTTTTTGGGGGGAATATGGACAGAGACATTTTGACGAGATCTGAAACTATCAAGCTGGGGAGGCAGGTAAGGCGAGGGGAGTAAAAATCTCCAGTCTCCTTTTATTTCCTAAATTCTTGGGTATCCTGGGTTCTCATTAGGACTTCAAGTGACTCATGGCTGGTCACGCAAGTCCAGCCTCCCTGCTCCTTGTGGCCAGTACAACCAGTGCCCAGGCTCCAGAGTCTCTGCAGCAGTGAAGCTGTCCCCTGCCAAGGCTTCTGAGGTGGGAGGAAACCAAAGCCTCCCAAATTTGATCCAGAAATGAGGTACTTGATCCCTGACACTGAAGAAAAGAAATTTGCTCCTGGATTTTATTTTGGTTATTTTCTTTGGAACAGGACCTGAGTCACATGCAAAACCGAAGTTTCACATGATGCTCTTGGGGCAGCCCAAGAGAGGAGTGGTATTTCAACTGCAGAAGTTTCTCAGCTTCAGTCCCTCCAAGTGGATTCCTGGGAAAATGCCCACTGCTTCAATTACCATACTAGGCCTCCAACGATAATCCTGGTTATACTGAAATGTAACCAACCTTTGTATTTCACTGAATACATTCTCAATATCCTTTCTTGAATTTTTTATTACTTTTCCTCAAAATCCAGAGAGAGGAGTTGGTAGGACTGGATGACCTTCAAAGAAGATTTTTGAGGAACAACAAATATTATTCATCCTAAGTGAAGAGATGAGGAAACTGAGCAACAGGAAAAAAAAAATGCTTGTTCAAAGCCCTATGATAAAATTATAATAGCTTTAGAATGAGAAATTGAGATTAAAGATTCAAACCAACTGCCCAAGATGTGAAAGAAAGAAAGAAAGAAAAAGAAAGAAAAGGAAATTAAAGAAAAGAAAAGAAACCCATTGATTAGTTTGGTGTTATCTTTTATCTGGAAGTTAACTTGGCCCACAAGACTCCATATCATTTATGTCATCAGGGAAATGCAAATTAAAACAACAGTGAAGTAATACTACACACCTATTAGAGTGGCCAAAATCCAGAACACCAACACCACCAAATGCTGGCGAGGATGTGAAGCAACAGGTACTCTCATTCATTATGGGAAGGAATGCAAAATGCTGCAGCCATGTTGGAAGACAGTTTGGCAGTTTCTTAGCATATGATCCAGCAATTATGCTCCTTGGTATTTACCCAAATGGGTTGAAAATATTACATCTGCACAAAATCTGCATGTGATACTGACAGCAGCTTCCTCTGCAATGGTCAAAACTTATAAGTAACAAAGATGAAGGCACGAAGTGAACGGATAAGTACCCTTGTCCATCAAGATAATGAGATTTTATTCATTGCTAAAAAGAAATGAACTATCAAGCCATGAAAAGACCTGGAGGAATCTTAAAAGTATATTACTAAACAAAAGAAGTCAATATAAAAGACAACACACTGGGGCGCCTGGGTGGCTCAGTGGGTTGAGCCCAGGTCATGATCTCAGGGGTCCTGGGATCAAGCCCTGCTTTCCCCTCTCTCTCTGTCTGTCTCTCTGCCTACCTATGATCTCTCTCTCTCTCTGTCAAATAAATAAATAAAATCTTTTTTTAAAAAAGTAGAAAATAAAGGCTACATACTAAATGACTCCAACAATATGATATTTTTAAAAAGGCAAAACTATGGAGATGGTAAAAAGATCAATGGTTGCCAGGAGTTGGGCAAAGGAAGGATGAATAGGTGGGCACAGAGGACTTTTTTAGCAATGAAACTCTTCTACAAGATATAATGGGGAATACATGTCATACATTTGTCAAAACCGAGAGAATGTATACCACCAAGTGTGAACCATAATGCAAACTCTACACTTTGGGTAGTAAGGATATGTCCATGTAGATCTATCAATTGCAACAAATGTACCACTCTTGTGCAGGATGTCCATAATGGGGAAGCCCGTGCATGTGTGAATGCAGTGGGGATATGGAAAAATCTCTGTATCTTCCACTCAATATTGTTGTGAACCTAAACGTGCTCTTAAAAATAAAGTCAGATCTGTACCCCAATGTTTATAGCAACAATGGCCATGGTCGCCAAACTGTGGAAGGAACCAAGATGCCCTTCAACGGACGAATGGATAAGGAAGATGTGGTCCATATACTATGGAGTATTATGCCTCCATCAGAAAGGACAAATACCCAACTTTTGTAGCAACATGAACAGGACTGGAAGAGATTATGCTGAGTGAAATAAGTCAAGCAGAGAGAGTCAATTATCATATGGTTTCACTTATTTGTGGAGCATAACAAATAGCATGGAGGACATGGGGAGATAGAGAGGAGAAGGGAGTTGGGGGAAATTGGAAGGGGAGGTGAACCATGAGAGACTATGGACTCTGACAAAACCTCCTCTGAGGGTTTTGAAGGGGCGGGAGGTGGGAGGTCGGGATACCAGGTGGTGGGTATTACAGAAGGCACGGATTGCATGGAGCACTGGGTGTGGTGCAAAAACAATGAATACTGTTATGCTGAAAATAAAAAAAAAATAAGAAAATAAAGTCAGTGTTTTAAAAAGGAAATAGAACATAAAAGAAACTATTGTAATGCCTTGCACTTCATAAAGGCAAGTACATTTTTGAGAAATGTTTCCTGTGCATGTGTGCATAAAATCCATATCTTACTATGGGTCACAATAAAGTTCAAATGTTACCAGGTTATATGATTTTTAAATGCTGGTTCAACTCTATCCCTTTTATTCTGTTACTGAGGCAAGAGGAAGAGAAAGGGGTGTCCTCAGAACCAGCAGGGTTCCCATCTAAGGATCTCAACAGCCTGTTCTATGTACAACTCTATTTTATATTGGAGTCATGTCAAAGGATATTTGCAATTGCAGAGCAAGCCATGAACAGCTGATCTATTTCCCCTGCCAAGAATACCCCTCCTTTCCATTCCCACCTCCATCACCTTTGTGTACCTGATAAATTCCCACATATCCTTGAAGACCCAGTTCAAGTATCACTTTCTTTCTATAAATTTCCCTGGGGACCCACGCAGAAGGAGGTGCCATTTCCTGGGTATGCCGCACAAGTTTGTGCAGACTCCCCCACCAACTCTTCTTGTTTTATTTTAGGCAGCTGTTTACACGTCTGCCTCTCCCTCTGGATGTGGACTCTATGGGAGAAAGAGCTGTTTATTTCATTTCCATATCCTCACTTTGGGACACAGGGTTTGGAACACAGTAGACATTTGGTTGTGCTGGGTGAATTAAACTAAATTCTCTTTTCAGCACATCCTACATCTGCTGGGCAATTCGGGAAAAAAATCACCTTCTCTCATGGAAGGACCAATCCCTCTAATGGGACTGGACAAAATCCCGTTGCCCATCTCTCAGTGAGTCCCCTGGCTTCCCTACTGAGGAGAAGCCCCTGAAGGAACTCCCTCCAGCTTGCTGCATGTTGCTATCTGGACTTCTGCCAGAAGATATTCTCCAGGGAAGCTGGTTCCACTATCCTGCAGTGGCTCTGGCTTCAGTCCTTTCCAGACTTGATAACTAGAAAGTACCACAGACCAGGTCCTGTGCCCTTTATCCTACTCAGCTCTGTTCTTCCCCACTCTGCTAAGGATACAACCTGCAGAATTTCGGGGTGGACAACTCCATTCAAGAATATGCAGCACAGCAAGAAGCAAGATTCTTTTTTACATCACTTGTTACCCGAATTCCTTCACTCTCTCCTTCAGTGTTGACTACTCTACAAAGGCTACTGAAGTTGGCATTTTTGCTCATTTTACTGATATCCACCCAGATGCACATAGTCTCTAGGATCATCAATCAATAAAGCAGCCCATGTAAAAGGGCCCATGTTGTTAATTATCAAATGGCAGAAGCTCATTTACATATTCTGTTGTGCACTATTTATGTAATATTTAGTTCTCAAATATACACTTTCCTCAGAGCTTTGATTTTCTTCCACCTAGACCCAATTTTCTCTATAAGACTTCCGTGCTTAGGTTATAATAGTCTAGCACTCCTGCCATTAAATCAGTGATTCCCAAATTCCAGCTGCACACCCAAATCATATGTATACTTGAAAAGACAGACTCCTGGGAGCTCATTTCCCGCATGCCTACGGACAGGATCAGGGATCTTTATTTTTCAGAAGCTCCCCAGGGGATTTGAATGTTTGCCCATGTCTGAGAGGAACCATTTTATATGAATCCATCAGGAATTAAGATGTTCCATATTAATGAACTCCAAAGATTAAAAAGAATTTACAAATTAAAAAATCCAAATTATTTACCTAGCTATTCATCCCTTCCACCCCATATTTTTTATAAAATTTATTAAATATAAGCAAAAGTTAGTGAACATAATTAGCCATTACATTTATGATGAATGACCTCTTGGAATGACTACACTACACTGTAGTCTAGTGATGTGCTCATTGTTTGCCCCTTTACTAAGTGGCCCCAGATATCTGGCTTTTCTTCTCAGTTTTATTTTCCGAAGGGCTGATGTTAAAAGAAGTAGGATCTCCAAGTTTGGTGGGGTGCAGGTGTGTAAATATGTATAGGCTGTCTTCAATGAGTTCTTTTTTGACACATCACTATGATGTGACTTCCACTAAAATACAGTGTTTGATGCATTTTTTAGGTTCTGATGGTATGTTTCCAGGGGTACACCTTAGTGATGAATGCAACCTGAGCCCCAAAGGATAATAATTGGCCTACAGAGGAAAAGTAAATGGCTGACATGGGAACAGAATCTTTTTTTTTTTTTAAGATTTTATTTATTATTTATTTGACAGAGAGAGAGAGACCACAAGTAGGCAGAGAGGCAGGCAGAGAGGGGGGGTAAAGAGGCTCCCTGCTGAGCAGAGAGCTGGAGCAGATGTGGGGCTCGATCCCAGGACCCTGAGATCATGACCTGAGCCGAAGGCAGAGGCTCAACCCACTGAGCCACCCAGGCATCCAGGAATAGGATCTTTTAAAACTACATTCTAATCAACATAAGTAATTGCTAAATGCTTGTGGTGCTTCTCAAACTTGAGTATGAAACAGCAACCAGGTCACTTGTTTAAAATGCAGATTTTAATAAAATAAAATAAAATAAAAATTCACTTACAGCCCCACCCCCAGAGATTCTGACACATTAGATCATAGGGTATGGGTCCAGAATCTGCATTTTAAACTACTGTTCCAGGAATTCTGGTGTGAGTGGCTGATCATCCAATGCTTTTTGAACTACTTCTAGTGAACAACCCATTTTGGTTTTGTATGCTAATGTTCTACTGACCAATACCTGGAGATATACAATTTACTGTACAAGTTTGACTCTATCTAAACTGGCTTATATCTTTTTCCATGAGAAATATCCACTGAATATATTGGAGGTTGTGCCAAGGACAGTTTGGTATAAAAGTTTCTCGACACTTACTCTTAAGGGATGGCAAGGGTCCAAGGGACCACACTTTTGAGTATCACCATCATTTAGGCATCAGGTAAGAAATACTTGATTAAATTGTGAATTGCTAGGTCCCTACCCTTGATAATCTTAGGAGTCCCAATAACAATGGTTTTGAGAGAAATGAATATGGTTGGTTAAACTGTAAGTTTGATGAGGAGGCAAGTTTTAGGGTATGCAACCTAGCTCTAGGAGAACAGAATGGAAGAAGTCTCTTTTTTATTTTATTTTATTTATTTATTTGAGAGAGAGAGATCACAAGTAGGCAAAGAAAAGAAGCAGGCAGAGGGAGAGGAGGAAGCAGGCTCCACGCTGTGCAGAGAGCCTGATGCAGGGCTCAATCCCAGGACTCTGAGACAATGACCTGAGCCGAAGGCAGAGGCTTCAACCATCTAAGCCACCCTGGTGCCCCAAGAAGTCTCTTTTGACACTGATTCCTTTCCTATCCCATGAAGGAGTGGATAGGAAGGGACTGTTATGAGAAGACAGTAGCACACATACCCCTCTGAAGTGTTCTGTGTTCTTAATCTAGAAAGACCTAGTTAGGATCCAAATCATGGCTGGAGTTGGGGGACCCTTAACTGATAGGTTGGCCAAACCCTGAATTTTGGAAATTGGGATGGACTGGGGATGAGACTGGAGATGAGACTGGAAGCTGGGCTTGGTTAAAGGAAAAGATACACCTTGTTACTCTACTGCCTCTTAGATCTCCTCTCTCACCAAGTGATTGCAAAAATACGGGGAATAGCTTTACAGATAGAAATGTCAAGAGCTATCATTACAGCAACTGTTTACTGTGACTGCTTAATTAACATGCCATAAAATAATTATCATGTGGTTCATTAGGTGTATGCCAGAGTAACTTAGCCACACTAACTTAACCTGCTAGTCTGTTCATGTTGTACAACTGTCTGTCCACAACCTGAGAGGAATTACTGCCTCTGAACACAATGTGTTTCCAGAGGTGATGCTCACTCACTGGTTCTGAGAGATTTCTCCTCCTCCATTTCATCAACTAAAATAATCACCGGAAAAGCTGAATGGCACAGACATGAACCTCAGAATCCTAGTACTCACTATAGACTCCTTCCATAATATCATTTTCCCTATCTGTTTGACCTCTAAGTCCTATTACAACTTTCTTATGTCCCTTGTATTTGTTTCATCTTCTCTGTGTTTATAGCCACTTTCTCCGCGGAAGTTTCATCCTTCTTTCTGAAATATTGCTATAGCCGCCAAACCAATCTCACTCGTTGGCACTTATCTCCCTAACATCTACACACTCCCAGTTTAACTCCCATTAAACTCTTTGTTTAACGCCCTTCTGTAACATCTCCCCTACAGGCAAGAATCCAAATCTCTCAGAAGGGTGGGCTCTCTCATGACCTTGCCCTGTGCTGCCTCTCAAGCAGCACTCCCACCACTTTTCATCCTACTACACTCCAGCCATGCAGTACTATTTGGACAAATGGAGCAGACTTTCCTCAATCTTGCTGACCTTCTACCAGGAATCTCCTTCTCCTTTTATTCTGCCTGGTGAATTTCTACTCATCCTTTAAGGCTGAGTTCCAATGTCCCCTCCTAGGTACTCATTACATTGTTGTAGTGATTTGTCTAAATTTCTGGCTTCTCCAGGGGAACAAGAGCCCTCAGGCAAAGGGAGACTGGGATAAACCAAACTTTGCATCCCCAGAGTGTAACACTAGGTGGCACAACACCAGTTAATCCACACTTGTTCAACACCATCAGAAGCATCATGGAAGAAATATGAGGCAGACTTGTGGATCAAGAAGAAGAGAAAGACAGGAGGCTTGGAATTCCAAATATTACCAACACCTCTCAATCTAAAATCACTACTCATTTGGTATTTTTAAAATGTGCTAAATGAAACACTGGTGAAGGGAATAAAGCCAGGAAAATTAAGCACTTAAGTAACCTGCGATCTGATCCATCACTCCCTTCCCATGTTCTTTAAGTGAAAGGCTAAGTCATGTCCCTTTTGACTACCAAGCCTCAGCATTTAAATAGAAACCACTTAATCCACTGCTCATAAATGCTCCTGGGGTAGAAAATTCGTGCACAGAAAAATAGCATATCACTTTTGAGTTGTGACAAGGTAAGACTATCCATCCATTACTTTTCCTTTTCCAAACCTGCTGGGCAAATTGCAAAATGGCAAAGAACATCTTGGCAGGTGTAGACAGGCTGGAAAGCAGCAGTTCTCTTTCCTTTTAACCTCAGGGGCATGTGAGCTTGGCGCTGCTTAATATAGACGTAACTGGAAAGACACGGTGTCCTTCTCTTCCCCCATTCATCACCCAACACACACACACACACACACACACACACACATCCCTTCTGACCTCTAGAGATCTGTTCTAAAGAGCAGAAGAATAAATATATTTATTATTGCTACTTTTCTGATTATAGACTTTTTCAAAGTTACTGCTGGTTCTTTATGCAATGAAAAGTTGAAGCTCTTCATTCATATAAACATTTAGAGAATTTTCACTTTGAGCCAGGTACTTTTCTAGGCTCTGGAGACACATGAAGTAATAAAACCAATTCCCCACCCTTACAGACTAGGAGACATATAATAAATAAATAAACTGGAAAGTATACATGGAACGTCAGAAAGTGATAAACGCTACAAACAATGAAACTGGCTGATGGAATGGGGCTCAAGTATGGTGTATATATGTGTGTACATATGAGCACATGGGTTGAGGGGCTGCTTCACATGGGGTGGTTTTGGGACATCTCTCTGAGTACATGAAATTTGATCAGAGTCTGTTCTGGTTTCCTGTCACTGCTGTAGCAAATGACCACAAACTGGGAGACTTAAAACAACAGGAATTTATTCTCTCACAGTTCTAGAAGCCAGAAATTCAAAACCAAGGTTTTGGCAGAGCCATCATCCCTTCAAAGCTCTAGAAATCTGTACTTTTCCAGCTTCTGGTACCTATCACCGCTCTTTAGCTTGTGAATTGTACCGCTGCAATCATTGCCTCTGTGGTCATACTACCTCCTCTTTTGTGTACGTCTAATTTCCCTCTGCCTCTCTATTATAAGGAACTTGTGATGCATTTAGGGTCCATTCAGATAGTCCAGGATAACTCTTTAAGATCCTTAAGAAAAACACCCCCCCCTAAAAAGCAACATTCAAAGATTCCGTGGATTAGGCCATGGATATCTCTTTTGGGGAGAGCATGATTTATCCCACCATAGAAACCCAAATAATATAAGGAATAAATAGGAAATCTGGAGGAACAATGTTTCAGGCAGAAAGAACAGCATACATGAGGTCTCTGAGCCTATAGCAGGTCTATCCTGCTACAGGAAGGACAAGGAAGCCAATGTTTCTGGGTTAGAGATAGCGAGGGTTAAGAAGGTGCATGAGGAAGCTGAGGAATGTGTGGTGGCAAAGATCATGTGGGGCTGGAAAGGATTTCTGCCCTTCTGCTGAGATAACAAGCCAATGGAAAATTTTGAGCACAAGATTAATATGATCTGTCTTATGTTTCAATATGAGGACACTGCTTAGATGGGGTGGGTGGGTACAAGCTCAACTTAACAGACCATTGGTGGATTTTTAGAGATGCACAGATATGCCTATAACCAGTCTTACAGGATGTGACATACCAAAATTCTCTAGTAAGAAAGAAATAGGCATTTGGGAGGTTCTATGCTGGTGGCGGGGGAGGGAGCAGACAAAAGAAAAGTGCGGTAAGAGGAAGACAAGCTAGGATCTAAGGCTGGAATGGGGGGGGGGTGACCGGCAAGGAATTCTTCATGGTAGGTAAAGACCTATGGGTTTTTATGGCAGGGATGTCTCATTTTCAATTTTAAGGTTTCTCTATACAGTTTCTATAACCCCCCACCCCCCCTTTCCATGATCCCAAACCTTCAGTAAAGTTCTGTAACCAAACATCCCAACCTCGGGTTAGGATCCTTTAGATGAAAGCAGTCCTGACCAAAGTACTTTGGGACTATTTGGAATCTGAACAAAAGTCAGGTCAATGTGACTTCAAAGTTCAGTTCCAGAACCATTTGGGGTGGGTGTAGGAGAGCAGAAGATACTAAGAAATGAGTTGGGCATAAGAGAATTGTAACCAACCATCTGGAGCATGGGACAATACAGTCCTAGTCACAGGGCAGAATCTTGCATCCCTCTCTTATCAGAGATGTGGGCATTGGTGGTTCAGTGGTAGAATTCTCGCCTGCCCTCTCTTATCAGAGGACCATATCCTACTTTCCAGCTGGCATGGGAAGAGCAGTGCCTGGTAGAAAAGCAGCTCATGGTAGTTGTGAGAAAGGGACAAAGGTAAGTCCATCTTTTGGGGGCCATTTAGTATGAGTAGGCCTTTCCATAAATTTCACTTAATTTAGAGCTAACTACAACCTCAGAAGCCAACTGTTATTATGGGCACTTTACAGGCAAGGGAATTCAGGCCTAGGGAAGTAATGCAAACTTTTCAAGGTCACATAGCTAACATACAGCATGGCAGGGATTTGCACTGGGCCTTCTGATTCCAAAAAGCCCATGTTCTTTCATTTACCTTAGGCGGCAATCATGAGGCCTGCTTAAGAAATTCTGGTCCAAGAATGTCTTACTTTCTCTGGGCATCTAGTGACTTATGTCAGACATTGCACAAAGCCAGCATTCCGATTCTAACCTCCAACATAGACTCTCCTGTGGCTCAGACACAGGAGATGCCTGCCCATACCAGTGGCCTTCCCTGCTCTCACAAATGCAGCATCCTCTGCAATTAGGATATAGGTCCTTCCCTCATACACAAAGCCTGGTTTCATTTTCTCTGGCCTCCCTTCTCTCTAGGAGACCTGCAGAAAGTAAAGAATTCAACAACCAGCCTGATCACTGGACTTGCTCTGATATTAATTCATGAAGGAGTGTGGATACAGTGACACTTCTCTTGAAAGGCCCATTTTTCCCAAGTAACATTCTTTATCAAAATCCATATTTAAGTGTGGAGGAGACCCCTATATTTAGCACTTCTTTGTCTAGCTTAGTCCATGGATCTCTAAAATGGCCATTTCCATAGGTCTGTAACATAGTGCAGCATCACATTAAAAATTTTAGGTTGTATATTTGGAGCTTGGAGCACCATCTTACTTTACTGCCGTTGTTGAGAGTTGCACAATACTCGATTTTAGAACCAGACAGTCCAGTGATGAAAGTAATGATAGCTTGTCTTTTTTGGTGCTCATTCTGAACACTTCATATGCATGGTCTCATTTAGCTCCCATACAAATCACACAAAGACCCATTTAAAAGAAGAGAAGACTGATTCAGAATTTAAGTAAAGGCACTTACGCTACAATGCCACATGCAGTATATTGCACTGCTAAAAAATCGCAATTTTCCTATACAAAATTGTACAATAAAAACCATGGGGGATGCCTGGGTGGCTCAGTGGGTTAAAGTCTCTGCCTTCGGCTCGGGTCATGATCCCAGGGTCCTGGGATTGAGCCCCACATTGGGCTCTCTGCTTAGCGGGGAACCTGCTTCCTCCTCTCTCTCTCTCTTTCTGCCTGCCTCTCTGCCTACTTGTGATCTCTCTCTATCAAATAAATAAATAAGATCTTAAAAAAAAATGGGGCTTATGAGAAAGTTTGGGGTGGGGCATGCATTAGTTTCCTAGTGCTTCCATAACAAAGTGCCACACACTGTGTCTCGCCGTTCTGGAGGTTAGGAATCTGAAGGCAGGGTTGCTTCCTTCTGAGGGGTATAAGGTAGAATCTTCCATTCCTTTCTCCTAGCTGCTGGTGGTCTACTGGCAGTCCTTGGCATTTCTTGGCTTACTATAGATGCCTCACCTTGATCTCTCTGCCTTCATGTTCATGTGAACTCACACTGTGGGTCTTCACATAGTCTTCTTTAGTGCCTGTCTCTGTGTCCAAATTTCCCCTTTCTTCAAGGACACCAGTCATATTGGATTGGGGCCTACCCTAATGACTTCATTTTAACTGGATCACCTCTAAGAAGAACTTAATGCCAAATAAGGTCACATTCTGAGGTACTAGGGTTCAAGACAGTGGATACAATTGAACCCAGAACAGAGCATAGCACTCAAAAAAATCATCAGGGACACAATGATATGAAGGTTAGAAGTTAATGTTAATAGTAGCATAGTTTTATACACATTACATAGTTAAATATGGCACTTAGCCTTGGGAAGGACTTACTGTAAGTTTAAGTGGAAGTGAGTGTTGGAAGGATTGCAGCTCATGAACTGGTGGAAGGAGGGTCACCTGAAATCAGAGGGAAAATTGGAACATTTCCTGGATGCGTGTGGCTCATAACATACGCAGACGATTATGGCCGTTGTTTGAAATGTGTGCATTCCTACATGGAAGTATGAATTCCTGGGCGCAGTTTTTTTGCATTCACCTGGTATTTCTTGAGAAGAAACTGTGTGTAAGCAAATGTGAAATTTGTGTTATGATCAAATTTCTCCCTAATACAGCGATGTCCTTAGAATAACGTGCATGTTTAAAACAAGCATCCTAGTAGAAAGGCATTTAACTTGCTCAAGGTCACAGCCACAGCTGGGTTTTCAGCCCAAGTAGACTGAAACCATAGCTCAAGTTCTTAGCCACTAACCTGCCCAGTTGTTTGTCTTGGAAACAAGTTAAGAAAAATAAATGACGCAATACCATGCCATCGTGATCACGCTCCCTGTAGTAGGCACAGTCCTGGGATGCCCCCAGCTCAAGACTGTCTGCTCTGACCCACAGGACAGTGCCTAGGATAGGAGCTCCTGCTGGGATTATGTCACGGTATGTGGTAACAGAGATTTTGCAGATGTGATCGAAGTGACTAACTGGTTAACTCTGAGGTAATCAAAACAGATGTCATCTAGGTATAACTGACTTAATCACACTGTAAAAGCATTGTACTGGTGGTGATGGGTATTATGGAGGGCATGTATTACATGGAGCACTGGGTGTGGTACATAAACAATGAATTTTGGAACCCTGAAAAAAATTTTAATTTAATTTTAAAGAAGAATAAAAAATAAAAATAAAAGCACTGTACTGTACAGTGACTAACATAATAAAAAATAAATTAAAAATAAGAACTAAAATTTGTGTGGAACCAGAAGGGACCCTGAATTGCTAAGGAAATGTTGAAAAAGAAAAAACTGGGGGTATCATGTTGCCTGATTTCAAACTGATTACAAAGCTATGATCACCAAGACAGCACAAAAACTGACAAAAACAGACAAACAGATCAGTGGAACAGAGTAGAGAGCCCAGATATAGACCTGCAACTCTATGGTCAAATAATCTTTGACAAAGCAGGAAAAAATATACAGTGGAAAAAAAAGTCTCTTCAATAAATGGTGCTGTCCAATGGAAAATTGGACAGCTATGTATAGAAGAATAAAACTTGACATACTCTTACACCATACAGAAAGATAAACTCAAAATGGATAAAAGACCTCAACATGAGACAGGAATCTATCAAAATCCTAGAGAAGAACACAGGCAGTAACCTCTTCAACATTGGCCACAGCAACCTCTTTCAAGACATGTCTCCAAAGGCAAAGGAAACAACATCAAAAAATGAACTTTTGGGACTTCATCAAGATCAAAAACTTCTGCACAGCAAAGGAAACAGTCAACAAAACAAAGAGGCAACCCATGGAATGGGAGGAAATATTTGGAAATGACACTATAGAAAAAGGGCTCATATCCAAGATCTATAAAGAACTCCTCAAAGTCAACACTCAAAAACCAGATAATCATGTTAAAAAATGGGCAGAAGGCATGAACAGACACTTCTCCAAAGAAGACATACAAATGACTAACAGACACATGAAAAAATGCTCATCATCATTAGCCATCAGGGAGATTCAAATCAAAACCACACTGAGATACCAACTTATACCAGTAAGAATGGCCAAAATCAACAAGACAGTAAACAACATGTGTTGGAGAGGATGTGAAGAAAAGGGAACCCTCTTATACTGCTGGCAGGAATGCAAGCTGGTGCAGCCACTTTGGAAAACAGTGTGGAAATTCCTTAAGAAATTAAAAACAGAACTACCCTATGATCCTGCAATTGCACTACTGGGTGTTTACCCCAAAGATACAGATGTAGTGAAAAGAAGGGCCATATGCACCCCAATGTTCATAGTAGCAACAGCCACAATAGCTAAACTGTGGAAAGAGCCAAGATGCCCTTCAACAGATGAGTGGATAAAGAAGATACTGCCCATATATACAATGGAATATTATGCCTCCATCAGAAAGGATAAATACCCAACTCTTGTATCAACATGGATGGGACTGGAGGAGATTATGCTGAGTGAAATGAGCCAAGCAGAGAGAATCAATATCATATGGTTTCACTTACTTGTGGAGCATAAGGAATAACATGGAGGACATTAGGAGAAGGAAAGGAAAAGATAATTGGGAGAAATCGGAGGGGGAGAGGAACCATGAGACTGTAGACTCTGAGAAACAAACTGAGGGTTTTAGAGGGAAAAAGGGTGGGAGGTTAGGTGAGCCTGGAGGTGTGTACTAAGGAGGGCACATATTGCATGGAGCACTGGGTGTGGTGCATAAACCGTGAATCTTGGAACATTGAAAAAAAATAAAATAAAATCTTAAAAAATAAATAAACAAATAAGTAAACAAAAATACTGTTCTCCCTGGCTGGAGGCAGAGAGACTCTAAGCAGGAGAAGCCCTGAAGTACCTTTGCTGGATTTGAAAATAGCAAAGGGCCACACACAAGGACTGGAGGAGAGTGACCTCTAGGAGTTGAGAAGACAGCCCAGTCAACATCCAGCAAAGAAACAAGATCTTCAGATCTACAACCACACATAACTGAATTCTACCATCAACGTGAATGAGCTGGGATGTGGATTCTTCCCTAGACCCTCCAAACAAGATGCTAGCTGCCCAATAAAACTTGACTTGTGCTTTCAGACCCTCTACAGAGAGCCCAGAGGACACTACCTGGCTTCTGTACTGAACTGTGAGATGATAAACGGTTGTTGCTTTAAGCTGCTGCATTCATGGTAATTTGTCATACAGTTTCGAAGACCAATGCACTACCTTGGACTGTGCCTACACTGGGATGCCGATAAGGAAAAGAAGAGAGAAAGAAGCCCTTACTGGCTCCTCCGGGCAGGCAGAGGAACAGCACAGACCACTTCCAATTTTTATCAGCCTTTTCTCAGCTAGGCTGGGGCATTTGTACAGAAAGGATGAATTATTTTTCTTCTGTAAACATATGCTTTACATTAGTGTTTTCTTTTGTCATCTTTTCTTCCTTTATGTATCTTGCTGCCAGTTTTAAAGGTAAGCACTATTTGAAAATGTCATCAAACAAGGTTGGTTGCCAGCCATCAATGACATATTTCAATTTTAGTTCCATAAATAATCTGAAATGGCAGGGATACTACCCCTCCATGTACCCACATGAAAATTACATATACACTGCAAGATGATTTACCAATTAAGGTGGTGAGTATGTTTATCTCTGAAGCTCTGGTTGGAGTCATAATAATCTGAAATAAGTGGTTTTCTTTTGAAAATTAACCACATATCCTCTTGGCTGCTTTGGCTTAGACCACTCCCGAACATCTTCCTCTTTGGCTGAAATAATTCAAGTCTGGATGTTATCAACATGGGAAAATGACCTTACTCCCAATTTGCTTTATAAGGAAGTCAGGTCTTTGAACTCAGTGTTCACTTTCCTTCAGAGAATGACATCTCTTGATAAGTGTAAATATTTTTTCAGCAAGAACCTGCTGCTCCAGATTTGTTAAAACTGGTTTAACAATCTATTTCTATCCCTGTGTCAAATGTTAGAGTAGAAAGAATTTTGGGTATTATGGGTAATTTGTGTTGTTAGTGAAAAGTGTGTGTGTGTGTGTGTTTCACTTGTTTGGGAAAAAAAAGAGGTGTTTGAAAAATAAATTTTAATTCGCAAGTAAACCCTATTTATTTAAAATATATACTACAAAATCATTTGTGTAATTTTACTCAATGGCTTTGTTGTATCATACCAACAGTTACATTTTTTTTTGTGACTTCAATTAGTACATTTTTATTGCACGTGTGTCATTTTTTTTTAATCATGTGCCAACTTCTTTAATTGTATTTCCTCTTTTTGGTGCTACCATTATCTACAGGGTTGAGTACTGTATTTACTTCAAAAGACATGTTTTTGAACAGCTACTACAGTCAAGCTCTGAACCAGCTGTCAGGAAGGTAGGAATAAATAATGCAGTCTGCACCCTGAAAATGCTCCTAATTAATAACAATGGTTCACCATGTGTCCCAGGGATAGAGGCCCAGAATTCCTCATGCTCATTGTAAATACCACAAAGTACTGGTATAGTATGCCGAAATAAAGCAAACACCATAATATTTTATGATAAACAAGAATGATTTTATGTCAGAGTCTAGTGTAGAGAGATCTTTGTGGGTCTCAAAAACTTGAAAGTTTTGAAAGAAAAAAAAATTTTTTTTTAAAAACCTAAGTACAAGGGACAATTCTACATCTGAATTTTTTTTTTTTTCTGTAAACTGGAAAAGAGCCACTACTATTTTAGTTTATAATGATTTGGGGGTCACTGTTTGGTTTTTTTTTTAAGGATTTTATTTATTTATTTGACAGAGAGAAAAGAGATCACAAGTAGGCAGAGCAACAGGCAGAGAGAAAGGGGGAAGCAGGCTCCCTGCTAAGCAGAGAGCCTGCTGCGGGGCTTGATCCCAGGACCCTGAGATCATGACCTGAGCTAAAGGCAGAGGCTTAACCCACTGAGCCACCCAGGTGTCCCTGGGGGTCACTGTTTTATTAGGATAAGTTAATATGTAAATATATTGAAGATGGTGTGTTAGAAACCCTTATGAAGTCTACCTTTCAGGTGGAACACTGCTTTCTGCATGTTTTTCTCCTCCTTCAAAATTTTCAGTTCCTCTCTATTGCAGATAGGTCAGAAACTAAGCTTTCCACCTGGTATCCAGCCATCCAGAGACTGGCCCACACCCTCTATGGTCCCCCATTTCACTCCTCTGTGTTCTCTGCTTTAGCTGTGGAACTGTCTCTCTCTCTCTCTCTCTTTTTTAACATGGTTATTTTACTTTATTTCAGTTTATTTAACATATTTATACATGTTAATGATGTAGTATTTCTCATTTAGTCAGTCGTTTCTCATTTAGTCAACCCTAGTTCTATGATATTAGTTTTATGATTTACCATTATCAAGTATAAGTATGGCCTAGTATATTCCATAATATTCTTATTTTTTTTAATTTTTTATATTTTATAAACATATATTTTTATCCCCAGGGGTACAGGTCCGTGAATCGCCAGGTCCACACACCCCACAGCACTCACCAAAGCACACACACACACACACCCAATGTCCATAAGGTGGGGGGAACACCCTCTTATATCGGATTCGCACATGCTCAATGCTCTCTGCGATGCCTTTTTCAATGATGGGCCTTCCCTGGTGGCCCCATCTTACCCAACTCAAATCTATGAGTCTTCCCTGGATATCCTTCCCTTTCAACAACCAGAGTAAATCCTTTCACTCCTAATTTTACATTTCGTTGTTAATACTTATAAAATTATCTCCTGCAGTAGTGGTAGTAGCTGCCCATTATTAGCCAATATTTGCCAAGCACAACTCTATGATCTTACACGTATTGGGATGAGGAAACAGAGGCTCAGGGAGGTACTGCTGGAGGTACCCCAGATGGTAAGTAGCAAAGCCATAGTTGGATTCCCAATCTTTCTTCTTTCAAAGATAGTGCTGGCATTATACTCACAGACTCCTTTCATAGTCTACTCTTCATGAGGATGTAGGCAGCAATATGTCTTCTCCCTATCATTGTGCCTTATACCTAGCAGCTACTCAATATACATCTATTGAATTGAATTTACATTAAGGGAAAAAGGTAATTTATCATTTCCCCCAGCTCTTACTAGAAAAGTTTAAAATGACTGATATTATTTAATATTGGTAAGTGAAAGAAACATTTAAAACTCCTTAATTCATTGTTAACAGGAGTGTTAATTAACACACCCAGTTTAGGACTATCTATTAGGATAAAAATGTACATGTCCTGATAAGCAATTCCACTTGTAGAAATCTCTCCCAGGGATATAATTCCAATCAAATGAAAGGATATGCACATGAGTCCATTTATTGCAACATCATTTATGGTAGTGAAAACTTACAGGCAATCTAAATTATCTATTAATAGGGAATAGAAAAATCTATTAGGGGATGGTTATGATGGAGTATTATTTAGACACTAACAAGATTAACATATACCAATATTGAATCATCATATTGTATACCTGAAACTAATTTAATGCCAGTTATACCTCAATAAAAATAAAAGATCAGTGTAGATATGCATGTGCAAAGATGGAAGGGTGTTTACAATCTATTGCTGAATTGACAAAAGCAAGTTTTAGCATAGTGACTACAGGATCGCCCAATTTTTCTCAAAAAGAAGAAAAAACCCCGTCTTTTTCTTACCATATACATGCATGCAGACATTTTTTGATTTCTCCACCTATCACAGGATGCAGGAGCCACCTAGATAATCCAGGATGATTTCATCTCAAAATCTCTATTTCAGTTATATCTGCAAAGACCTTCATTTTACAAAAAAGGTCACATTCACAGGTTCTGGGGATTAGGATATGGACACATATTTTGGGGGTCAACATTCAATCCACTTATAACAATGAAAGCTAAGACATAACTATGAAATACTGAATATCAGTCTAACCTCTAAACAGCCTGACACGTTAGGAGCTCAAAGAATATTTGTTGAAGGAACTTACAAGCACCTTTATTTTGCCAATTGGGAAACTGAGACAGAGAAATGATCTAGCCAAGATCATACATCTAGGTCATATCAAAGTTTGAACTGAACCTAGCTCTTTATCCTCATTCTGAGGTTCCTGAAACCACGGTAATCTCCTGCCTTATTACTACTGCATTACAATGAGGATAACTGAGATTCAGAGAGGCTTGTGCAAAGTCATTCATTAACTTGTATCACAACCAACCTAGTTCTTCTCCAGACTCCCAGGCCAAGCTATTTCCACTTCATTCTACAACCTTGAAGCCCTCCTGTTACCAAACCTAGAAAAGTCTGAGGAAGTAAAGTGAAGATCCAGAAGATAAAAGGAGAAGACAAAGGATAGTATGTGGTATATTTTATCAGAACTATAAAAGGTTGATGACAGGATATTCATTTCTCTACCTTTTCCTATATATTCCCCAAACACACACTGTTAACAGATCAGGAAGGGCCAGACCCTTGCTTCATGGAAAAACTTCTAGAATACTGATTGATTTATGCTCAGATACACAGCCCACCCACAGGTGGGGAACTAAAGTCACCTTGGGACCATGAGAATATCTCTTGAACTCTCCAAGTTACCCCAAAGCCGGAAAAGCAGTTTGGGAGAAGAACCAAACTTGTTCTACAGGTAAATTAAGGTTTTATTCACACAATACCATTCCTGGTTTTTCTCTAAATGCCAAACTTAAAAAATAAAAAAGGAAAGAAGGAAGTTTCACTCTCTTGGCATCTTCTGTACCCATACTTGGTTGCCATGACAATACCCGACTGCTTCACATTCTCTTCATCTATTCACCTACTCTTTTCCCTCTCGATCAGGGAAATGGTGACCATGGGGGCCATTTGCCTTCAGAAGTCTTCTACTGGTGAAACCCAACTAATACATGTCTCCAGGTGGTGCCTACTTTTTAAAAAAATTATTAAATTTTTGTTATTATATGAAATATTTTATATTTATATTTATAATCATATATTTATATATTATCTATTTATACTTATATATTTTGGATATATTTTAAATATATATATATTATATATACACATATTATATGTGTATATATATATGAAATACACATATTATATGTGTATATATAATATATATATTTATATTTATATATATATTAATATATATATATTATATATATAATATATATATATATATATATATCAAGGATTTCAACTGAAGTCAAGATTTCCTGATTTTCCTGAAACTTGACACCACAGGGCCTGAACTCCCACAAGGCTATAATGGTCTCCAATTTAGTATCTGATAATACCTTCTCTGGATCACAGGTACTCTAAGTTGCCACTGTTTCTACCTGACTGCTCTTCTCCTTCCTGGAACTTCCTAGCTGCACACCTTGGAATCTGAATCCTTCCCCTTTTTTTTTGGTTAAATAGCATCAGATCAGTGGGATTTCCACCCTAGTGTGCCACTGCTATTGCTGTCAGATGAGAATTTGAAAATAAGCAATGGTATTCATACCTAAGTACACTTAAACCTTCCAAGGTGACTTTTGCTAGCTATGGTCCCGTCTGATTTGTACTACAGTTGAGCCTGAATGTCAGACTAGATTTTCTTTCAGCAAGCCATTGTGCTCAGTTTCCATAATGCCAGAGGTTCCTGCTCCCTAGCTGCCTATCTTTTCTTAACTCCTGGACAGCTCTACTTTCAAGCTCTGCTTCAAATCACAATATGGGAATCTAAAAATATCTCCATCATCACTGCACTGACATAATGCTTCTGTTGTTCCAAGAGCAGATTTTCTGTCAAAAGAGTAATTTCAAGAGCCAGTTAGGTTTAAGTTCAAAAACTGCATGTGAAATGACTTTGAGCTTTCACTGCTTCTCTCCCCCTCTTTCTCTCCCTCAGGTCATAGAAGCACTTTTTCGAAGGTCTGGTCATAGCAGGAGAGTATGAGGGAATGCAGGCTACAGTTGTGCTTGGAATGAGAAAGGAGGTTTTGACTTAATGTGTGCAAAGGCACCAGTGCCTGGCATAGTGTCTAATATGTAGCAGGTGCTGAAAACATGCTGGACAGAACACAGAGAGGCAGTATATTACACAGTATATGTGCTTTAGTTTCTCCATTTGTTTTATTTAGTGACTACTCTTAAGTGTCTAAAATGTATAAAGCATTTTTCTAGGCATAGTTGAGTTTCGTTCATTTGATTATTCATGATTTGATTTCCTGAATGCCTACATTGCTTTCGTGCAAATTCCCATTTACATGTGTTATTTCAGCTCTATGATTATCATCTTATAATCTCATCACCCCAAATAGTCTTCAATAGCAAAAGACTACTCCTACTATTAGCAATCATCACAATGTCATTCACATTGAAATTTGACAGAAAATCTCCTATTTGTTTCACATGGTGTAATATGGAATCTCTTAAGTCACTCAGGAAAAACAATTCTCCAATGGCTTTTCCTGTAGACTAGAGCAAGTCACATCCTCTCAAATCTACCTAAGTCCTAGGGAGCTCTCTGGGACAGGTGTCCTCCTTTGGACTAAGGTCACTGAACAGCACCTTCCCACATCCACAGAGTAACTCATCAATCAGTAAGTCACTGCTGTTTCATCAGATCATGACCAGGCCAATACACCTCCCGAGGGCATAATATGTGCCATGAAACAGGCATTCAATAAGCTTTTGATAAATGAATAAATAAATGAATGAATGCGCAGAGAATGAATGAAAAAACTGAGCCCCAATTTCATTGAAGTAAAATGTACCCCTGAAAATGGACTGGACTTCTGATCCAACTATTACACCAACCTCCTTTCCATCACCAAATCTTTGTCTCTTTCAAAGATCTAACTGCACAGCTCCTCTGTTTTCCTGTTATACAATAAATTTGGAACTCTGACAGGGTTCAGTGCCTTCCAGTCTCTGTGGCAGGGATTTGAGAGAAAATGCAACCGGCTTCCTTCACCTTCTCACAGTGGAGCCCATGGAGACTAAAAAACACTAAATTTTCCAGATGAAATTTGGAGAAACAAGAGGAAAAATACATTTTGTTGTATCAGGAGAAAAAACCCAGGCACAGTGGAAAGAAAGGCATTTTTATTTTTCAGATGAACTCTGAAAAATAAATGAGACTCCTGCTATTTTCTTTCCTGGACACACATCTCTAAGCAGATTCTAAGGTCCCAATTTTGTTCTATGTTGCCTATAGAATTATGACTACACTTCTTAATTTTATGTAGTAGGCTCCTACTGGTCTTTTGGAAACTGAAACATGCAACATGTGTTCACTGAGCAAAATTCACACAAAATAGAAATATACATTAAATAGAAATCCCCTTCTCACCTCTCCCCACCACTCTCTACCTTCTAGCTTCCCGAGGAATAGACTGAGGTAGAGGTTAGCCTGCATAGCACTGAATAAAAGATGTCCTTGGTCACTGGAGCTGTGGATGAGTGAAGGAAGCAGGACAGGGCAGAGGGAGAAGCTGAACCTGTGATCTAGTCTCCCTAAAGTCTTCAGCTGATTTACAGTGAAACTGGTCCATCTGGGAGCTGAGATGGACCACCAGAATTGTCCTAAAAGGGGCCAGGGCCTCTGTACACCATCCTTGCCTTCCTTCACTGAGAGGAATTAACCTTCCTCCTCTGCAGAAGGGGATAGAGACTTGGTGGAGGTAGCTCCCTTTGGCAGAGGGCAATTCCCGGGGAGAGAATGAGTTATGAGCCATCAGTAGCTAACACTTTGGTCATGTGGGAGAATACATACCATGTTTTTCAAGGAAGAATGGGGTGGCACACTAAAGAAATACACTGTATCATTACTTTGTGAAATCCACATACTTTCTATGTCTCTATGAACACATAAAACACACACATGCACGCACACACGCGCACTTGCAAACGAAGAGCAATATAGCATTAACAGTTAAGGACATGTGTTGTGGAGCCAACCTTGGAAATTTACTTAGTCTTTCTGGATCTTGGTTGCTTCCTTGGCGAAATGGGGGATGGTGACAATAGTGCCAATCACAGAATCATTTAATTGCCAGATATTTAGATGTGTCAATTAATGTAAAGTTCTGAGAATAGAGTCTGAAAGGCAAGTTAGCTACTCACTGATGCCACTCAATAATTATCTGGGACAAGCTTCTTTGACCATCACCCAGTTACTCCATCCCTCTACACCCCTCCCTTTCAGCAACCCTATGGTTAAGAGCCTCTACGGTTTATCTCCCTCTCTGGTTTTGTCTTGTTTTAATTTTTCCTTCCTTCCCCTATAATCCTCTGTTTCATAAATTCCACATATGAGAAAATCATATAATAATATTCTTTCTCTGACTTATCTTGCTTAGCATAGTACTCTGTAGTTCCATCCACATCATTGCAAATGGAAAGATTTCATCTTACTGATGACTGAGTAGTGTTCCATTGTGTGTGTATCTGTACATCTTCTTCATCCATTCATCTGTTGATGGGATCTTTCCATAGTTTGGCTGTTGTAGACAATGATGCTATAAACACTGGGGTGCAGGTACCCCTTTGGATAACTACATCTTTATCTTTGGGGTAAATACCCAGTAATGTAATTGCTGGGTCAGAGGGTAGCTTTATTTTCAACTTTTTGAGAAACCTCCATACTGTTTTCTAGAGTGGCTACATCAGCTTGCATTCCCACCAACAGTATAGGAGAATTCCCCTTTCTCCACATCCTCACCAACATGTCATTTCCTGACTTGTTAATTTTAACCATTCAAGTTGGTGTGAAATGATATCTCATTGTGGTTCTGATTTGTATTCCCTTGATGCCAAGTGACGTTGAGCATATTTTCACATGTCTGTTGGCCATTTGGATGCCGTCTTTGGAGAAATGTCTTCTGCCCATTTCTTGATTGGATTATTTGTTCTTTGGGTGTTGAGTTTGCTAAGTTCCTTATAGATTTTGGACACTAACCCCTTATCTGATATGTCATTTCCAAATAGCCTCTCCCATTCTGTCGGTTGTCTTTTGGTTTTGTCAACTGTTTCCTTTGCTGTGCAGAAGCTTTTTTCTTGATGAAGTCCCAATCACTCATTTTTGTCTTTGTTTCCCTTGCCTTTGGAGACCTGTCTAGCAAGAAGTTGCTGTGGCCAAGGTCAAAGAGGTTGCTGCCTGTGTTCTCCTCTAGGGTTTTGATGGACTCCTATCTCACCTTGAGATCTTTTCATCTATTTTGAGCCTATTTTTGTGTGTGGTGTAAGGAAGTGGTCCAGTTTCATTCTTCTGCACGTGGCTGTCCAATTTTCCCAACATCATTTGTTGAAGACACTGCCTTTTTCCCATTGGATATTCTTTTCTGCTTTGTTGAAGATTAGCTGACCATAGAGTTGAGGGTCCATTTCTGGGTTCTCTATTCTCTTCCATTGATCTATGTGTCTGTTTTTGTGCCAGCACTGTACTGTCTTGATGATTACAGCTTTGGAGTAGAGCTTAAAGTCCGGAATTGTGATGCTGCCAGCCTTGGTTTTCTTTTTCAACCTTCCTTTGGATATCTGGGGTCTTTTCTGGTTCCATACAAATTTTAGGATTACTTGTTCCAGCTCTGCAAAAAATGTTGATGAATGTGTAGATTGCTCTAGGTAGCGTAGACTTTTTAATAATGGTTTTTCTTCCTACCCAGAGCATGAACGTTTCCCCATTTCTTTGTGTCTTCCTCAATTCTTTTCATGAGTGTTTTATAGTTTCCAGAGTACAGATCCTTTACGTCTCTGGTTTGGTTTATTTCTATATATCTTATGGATTTTGGTGTAAATGGGATCGACTCCTTAATTTCTCTTTCTTTGGTCTCAGTGTCTAGAAAGGCAACTGATTTCTGTGCATTGCTTTTGTGTCCTGCCATTTTCCCAAATTCCTGTTCTAGCAGTTTTGGGGTGGAGTCTTTGGGACTTCCATGTAAAGTATCATGTCACCTCTTAGGGGTGAGAGTTTGACTTCCTCTTTGCCTAGTCAGATGTCTTTTCTTTCTTTTTGTTGTGTAATTGCTAAGGCTAGGACTTCTAGTAGTATGTGAAAAGCACACAGCAAATATCATCCTTAACAGGGAAAGGTCAGGAACACAACAGGGAAGTCCACCCACCATTACTTTTGGTTTTTGTTTTAAGCATGCAGTAACTTGCTTACTCTCAAGTTGCACACTCTATCTTGATTGTGGTAGACAGCAGCTAACATCTCAGTTCAACTCTTTTATCTGGGTGGTTTGCAGTCTGCCTCACATATGTGTAGTTCAAGAATGAACCAGAGATTTGGGCAAAGTTGACACATAGAAACTAGAGCTCCTTTACTGTGTCATTCTCCTTTCTGGGCTTCCCTCTTTGCCTTCAGAGGCTGTGGCTACCTTGAGTTCTGTTTCTGATTTCTTAGACCAAGAAGATAGTAGGTTTTCCCTTATTCCTTCAGCTAGCATATGTCTACAGTATGGCTTTGATTCACCCTTAGGACAAAGGTGCAACAAAATGAGAACTTCACCCTCTGTCAATTTCCTCCTTCAAATTTTAGCTCCTGTCTCAAATCCACCTGCCTTTGTGGACTCTCTAGAGCCCTTGGGTTTATTTTGGCTTTTTTCTATTTTGTCCAAAGTTTATAGCTGTTGTTTGTGGAGACTGGTCTGCTGCCACTTACTATATCACACCAAAAAGCAGAACTCTGGAAAATGTTCAACATTTTAATTATTATGTTCAACATTATAATTATTAAATGTTCAACATTTTAATTATTATGTTCAACATTAATAATTATTATCTTTACCACTATTCTCAGGATCAGTCTTCTTTTGCTAAGTCACAGAGTCACAGATATCCTGGGCAGGTGTTGTAGAGCTGATAGACAAAAGGGCCAAGGTAGATCTCTGGAATGTAAGATATGCACACTTCTGCAGAACTTTAGAACATTATGGGACATCACCCTCCCCAATCTCCATATATATGTGGAGAGAACAAGGAAGAGTTGTTTTCTTGAGTAACAGTTGGTGAGGTGTTAACCCACCCCCACCTCTCCCTCCAATGATACATAGCAAAGGGTTTTCACTTTGGAGACAGAGCTTACCAGAGTACCCCAAAGAGTGGGACATGATGGGACTGTGGCTCAGATTGAGTGAGGAGGCAGTAGCACCTTGTACGGGTTCCTTACAGTCCTTAAGGGGTCACAGAAAAGGGCCACCTCACTCTTCTAACACTGCTATTGGAGCTTGGAGTTTATCTATGGGACAGGAGTCATAAGTTATGTTTCCCATGAGCTGTGTGGCATTTGTCCCTGGCAAGGGCCAAAGGGAGATGTGGCTGCCACTGAGGAGGCCCTCCATGTCACAGGGCAGCAGAAACTGATGCTGCTTACCAACCAAGCACTCCTCAGTTGCATCCCTATCAGCAGAAACCACTCACAATTCACTGTGCCAGTCTGAACATACAAACACTTTCTTTCCACCTTCCTACTGCTTAGGTCCCAATACATAGCAATGTAACCATTATCATTAGTTCCTAGGAAAATGGGGATGACACCAGAAGTGGAAGCTGTCAGGGGAATGTCCACAAGACAGATGATGGCACAAGGGACTGTCACTTCTGGGGGCTGACCACTGCCAAGATGGGCATAGTCAAAAGTGAAAAAGAGGAAGTAGAATTAGATAGAAGAGAAGGGGAAAAGATCATGAGAAAGATGCTTTGAGATGGGATTGTGGACCAGACCTTAGCCTAAGATTTTAGTAACCAGGGCTGGGTTAAGAAAAGAAAAACAGGAATGATACAAAAAGAAGCTGACTGCTCCAGGCAGATGGAGAGTTCAGGGCCAATAAAGGAGCTTACGCTTCTGAGAATAAAATAAATCTGACCGAGTAGTGGCTCTCCTTTCACACCTCCTACAGGCACAGAACTCCAAATCTATGTGCTCAAAAGAAGACTGGAAGATTTGAGCACATGGAAATTTAACCCTTGTAAGTTGAAAGGTTCCTCAAAAGGCAAAAAGACAAGTGAAAGAGCCAGGTAAACTATTTACAATATATAGATTAAAAAATACGTCAACAAAGATAACCCAGATATATGCATGGCTAAAAAATATAAGAAAAAAGGTTTATTACTCAAGAATTGATTGAAATGCAAATTAAAACAAAGAAATACATTTTTTTCACCTATTAGACTGGCAAAAGAATAAATGATTTTTAATATCCAGTGTTGCTGTCTGGTAGGTGAGGCAGGTGTTGGGGGCAGGGGAAGGACATGCTCATCTCCAGATGCTAATGTCCAAGTCAGAATTATACAGGCTTGTTAGAGGGCAATTAACAGTGCCTCTCAAATTTTGAATGTGCTTACCCTTTGACAAATCATTTCACTCTCAGACATCTGTCTTATAGCAGTTTCCAAGTAAATAACATCATCATACAAGGATGTTCATACCAAGTGACTTGTGGGGAAAAATCAGAGATAGTCTAAATACCAACAATAAGGGGACTATTAAAGAAATTATGGCAAATACAAACCATTCAGTATCCAGGATTCAAGAATAACATTCAGCTACTAAAAAAAAGAATGAATTGAGTTTCTTCAAAGATGGTAGAGCAGTAGGAGACTTTAATTTCATCTGGTCCCAGGAGTTCAGCTAGATAGCTATCAGATTATTCTGAACACCAGACTCAACCAGAGATCTAAGAAAAGAATAGCTGCAACTCTACAAAAGGAAAAGTGACCACTTTTTGCAAGGTAGGGGGTGAGGAGAAGTGAATCCAAGGCAATATATGGGAAGAAAGATCAAGGCAGGGAGGTAGCCTCTCTCAGCTGGCTATCTGCAAGTGATACAACAGCAGAGCACAAAAATTGGAACTTTTAGAAGTCTACTCCAGTGAGGGATGCCACTTAGGTGGCTAAGCAGGAGGTGGAACTCTCGTTGGACAGTGTGGTCTCGGGATCCTAAGGGTCAGAGGAAGACCAGGGGTGCCTGAGCTCAGCAGAGTACTCAAGTATCGGAGTGGGGATGCCGACTGCAAAGAGTTAGCCCAGGAGTGGGCTCTCAGCTCGGGGTTGCCATAAACTGTGATCCACAGTGCAGTCGGGTGACTGCTCTCTGAGCAGGAGCCCAACAAGTGTCAGAACCAATGAAACCCCCACTCTCTCCCCTGGAAGAATGGCATGGGAGTGCACCACAGGAGTCTGCAGGGTTTAGAGACTCAAACTGGAGCTGTGAGAATGAGACTGGAACACTAAGTCACAGGCCAGGAAAGCACAGAGTGTGGCCAGAGATCAGGGAGACAGGAATTATTGAATTCTTTTCTCTGAGGGCACGCTCAGGAGTGGTGGCCCACCCTACCTTTCAGCTCCAGAGAGTGAGATTGGCTGCTGTTTTCATTGTCATCCTCTAAAATTGTTCAGAAAGCCTTCAGGTAACAAAAGCCACATAGAGCAAACCAGAACAGATTACTTAGCCTGGCCACTGGCAAGAGTGGTACAATCTGCCTGGGGCAAAAGCATTTGAGAATGTCTTTGGGAGAGGCCCCTCCCACCAGATGATGAGCAAGAACATCCAACTGTTCAAGTGATACAGCAGGATCAAGTTTACCCATAAATGAGAATTGCAAAACTCCAGTGCTAGGGGAATATAGCACATAGATGTCATGGCTTTCCCCCCATGATTCTTTAGTCTCTCAACTTTAGGTTGTATTTTGTTGTTGTTTTGATTTTTTTCTTTCCCTTTTCTACCATTTTCTTATTTTATCAACTTTCTAAAATTTTCATTTTATAGTTACATTCTATCCCTTCATTGTATTTAATCTTATTTTTGTGTGTGTGTATGTGTATATATATAATTTTTTTTCTTTCTTTACATATATATATATATATGTATATATATATATATATATAAATGTATATATATATATTTTTTTTCTTTCTTTACAACTACAGGATGCAGTTTCCTCTAACAGACCCAAATACACCCAAAATCTAGTGCATGGCTATGTTCTGTCTACTTGTCTGATATATTCTTTTTTGTTGTTTTTTTTTTTTCCTTTTTGGTTTTGTTTCTATTTTCTTAAAGTCTTTTTTAATTTTCATCTTTACAGTTATAGTCTGTTCTTTCAATGTATTTAATTTTATTCTTGTATATATAATTTTTTCTTTCTTTACAATTTTTGAGATGTAGCTCCTTCTAACAAACTGACCAAAATACACTCAGGAGATAGTGTATTGCTCTGTTCTGTTCACCTGTGTCTATATCCCTTCCTTTTTTTGTTGATTCGTTTTTCTCTTTTTTTGTTGTTTTTTAATTTCCATTTTTACAGTTACATTCTATTTTTCCATTGTATTTAATTTTTATTTTTTACATATATGTTTTTCTTTTTTTTACAATTTTGGGATCTAGTTTTCCAAAAAACAGACCAAAATATTCACAGAATCCAGTGTATTGCTCTAGTTTGTCACTTGTCTAATTATATTCTTTTTTTTTCTTTTATAATTTTTTTTCTGGTTTCTGGGCTATTCTGATTTGTTTAGTGTATATTTCTCTGGGGTCCCTGTTGCCACTTCAGTGTTTTGTTCTCTTGTTCATCTGTTCTTCTCTGGACAGAATGACAAAATGGAAAAACTCACCTCAAAAAAAGAGAACAAGAGGCAGTGCTGACTGCCAGGGACCTAATCAGTATGGACATAAGTACGATGTTGGAACTGGAGTTTAGAATAATGATTATAAAAATACACGCGGGGCTTGAAAAAAGCATAGGAGACTTTAGAGAATCCCTTTCTGGGGAAAAAGAAGAACTAAAACCTAACCAACTCAAAAGACGATTAATGAGCTGCAATTTAAAAAATGGAGGCTCTAACTGCTAGAATAAATGAGGCAGAAGAGAGAATTAGTAATATAGAAGAACAAATGATGGAGAATAAAGAAAGTTGAGAAAAGGAGAGATGAACAATTACTGGATCATGAGGGAAGAATTCAGGAGATAAGTGATACCATAAAGTGAAACAATATTAGAATAATTGGGATCCCAGAAGAAGAGGAAAGAGATTGGGGCAGAAGGTAATCAGGGAAAATTATAGTGAAGAACTTCCCTAATCTAGGGAGTAAAACAGGCATCAAAATCCAGGAGTCACAGGGAGCCTGCCTCAAAATCAATAGAAATAGGTCAACATCCCTACATATAATAGTGAAACTTGCAAATCTCAGAGACAAAGAAAAAGTCCTGAAAGCAGCTTGGGACATGAGGTCTGTAACCTACAAAGGTAGAAATATTAGATTCGCAGCAGAACTATCCACAGAGACCTGGCAGCCTAGAAAGGACTGGCGTGATGTATTCAGGGTGCTAGATGAGAAAAATATGCAGCCAAGAATACTTTATCCAGGAAGGATGTCATTCAAAATAGGAGTGACAAAAAGCTTTTAGGACAAATAGAAAGAAAAAGAATTTGTGATCACCAAACCAGCCCTACAAGAAGCATTAAAAAGGATCATCTAAGCAAAGAGAGAGCCCAAAGGTAATATAGACCAGAAAGGAATGGAGACAATATACAGTCACTTTACAGGTACACTAAATTCATATCTCTCAGTAATTACTTTGAATGTAAATGGGCTAAATGCCTCAAACAAAAGACACAGGGTAGCAAATTGGATAAAAAAGCAAGACCCATTGATATGCTGTCTGCAAGAGACTCATTTTAGACCCAAAGACACTTCCAGACTTAAGGAACAGGTGGAGCCATTTATCATGCTAATGGATATCAAAAGAAAGCTAGTGTGGCAATCATTTTATCATAAAAATCATATTTTTAAACCAAAGAGTATAATAAGAGATGAGGAAGGACACTTTATCATAATTAAAGGGTCTATACAACAAGAACATTTAACAATCATAAATATTTATGCCCCTAGCATGAGAACAGCCAAGAGTATAAGCCAGTTAATAACAAAATTAAAGAAGCACATTGATAATACAATAATAGTCGGGGAATTTAACAACCCTCTCACTGCTGTGACAGATCATCTAAGCAGAGTATCAATAAGGAAAAAGGGTTGTGAGAGACACACTGAACCAAGTGGACTTCGCGGATATATTCAGAGCATTTTGTCCTAAAGTAACAGAATACACATTCCTCTTGAATGCACATGGAACATTCTCCAGACTGGGTCAGATACTGGGTCACAAATCAGGTCTCAGCTGGTACCAAAAGATTTGGATCATTTCCTGCATATGTTCAGACCAGAACGCTTTGAAATTTGAAGTCAGTCACACGAGGAAATTTGGAAAGAACTCAAATTTATAGAGGCTAAATAGCATCCTACTAAAGAATGAATGGGTCAACCAGGGAATTAAAGAAGAATTGAAAAAGTTCATGGAAAAAAATGGAAATGAAAACACAACTGTTCAGAATCTTTGGGATGCAGGAAACGCAGTCCTAAGAGGGAAGTATATAGCAATACAAGCCTTTCTCAAGAAATAAGAAAGGTCTCAAATATACAAGCTCACTTTACACCTAAAGGAGCTGGATAAAGAACAGCAAATAAAACCTAAACCAAGCAGAAGAAGAGCAATAATAAAGATTACAGCATAAGTCAATGAAATAGAAATGAACAGGACAGTAGAAAAGGTCAACAGAACTAGTGCTGGTTCTTTGAAAGAATTATTAAGATTGATAAATCCCTGTCCAGACTCATCAAAAAGAAAAGAAAAAGGACCCAAATAAATTTAAAAAATGAAGGAAAGAGGAGAGATCACAGTCAACACTGAAGAAATACAAAGAATTAAAAGAAAATATTATGAGCATCTATATGCCAACAAACTAGGCAATTTGGAAGAAATTCATGCATTCCTAGAGACACATAAACTATCAAAACTGAAACAGGAAGAGACAGAAAATCCGAGCACATCAATAACCAGCAAAGAAAATAAGGCAGTAATCAAAAATTTCCCAACAAAGAGCCCAGCACCAGATGGTTTCCCAGGGGAATTCTACCAACCATTTAAAGAAGAATTAAAACCTATTATTCTGAAGCTATTAAAAAAAAAATAGTAATGGAAAACACACTTCCAAACTCTACGAGACCAGCATTACCTTGATCCCAAAACCAGACAAAGATCCCCACCAAAAAGGAGAATTATAGACGAATATCCCTGATGAACATGGATCCAAAAATTCTCACCAAAATAGTAGCCAATGGGCTCCAACAGTACATTAAAAGAATTATTTCACCATGACCAAGTGGGATTTATTCCTAGGTGGTGAGGGTGGTTCAACATCCACAAATCAATCAGTGTGATATACCACATAAATAAAAGAAAGACAAGAACCATATGATATTCTTAATAGATGCAGAAAAAAACATTTTTTAAAATTTATTTTCAGTGTAACAGTATTCATTGTTTTTGCACCACACCCAGTGCTCCATGCAATCCGTGCCCTCTCCAATACCCACCACCACCTGGTTCCCCCAACCTCCTACCCCCCGCCCCTTCAAAACTCTCAGATTGTTTTTCAGAGTCCATAGTCTCTCATGGTTCACCTCCTTTTCCAATTTCCCTCAACTCCCTTCTCCTCTCTAACTCACCTTGTCCTCCATGCTATTTGTTATGCTCCACAAATAAGTGAAACCATATGATAATTGACTCCCTCTGCTTGATTTATTTCACTCAGCATAATCTCTTCCAGTCCCATCCATGTTGCTATAAAAGTCGGGTATTCATCCTTTCTGATGGAGGCATAATATTCCATAGTGTATATGGATCACATTTTCCTTATCCATTCATCTGTTGAAGGGCATCTTGGTTCTTTCCACAGTTTGGCAACCGTGGCCATTGCTGCTATATACATTGGGGTAGAGATGGCCCTTCTTTTCACTACATCGTATCTTTGGGGTAAATACCCAGTAGTGCAATGGCAGGGTCATAGGGAAGTTCTATTTTTAATTTCTTGAGGAATCTCCACACTGTTCTCCAAAGAGGCTGCACCAACTTGCATTCCCACCAACAGTGTAAGAGGGTTTCCCTTTCTCCACATCCTCTCCAACACATGTTGTTTCCTGTCTTGCTAATTTTGGCCATTCTAACTGGTGTAAGGTGGTATCTCAATGTGGTTTTAATTTGAATCTCCTTGATGGCTAGTGATGATGAACATTTTTTCATGTGTTTGATAGCCATTTGTATGTCTTCATTGGAGAAGTGTCTGTTCATATCTTCTGCCCATTTTTTATATGGTTGTCTCTTTTGTGTGTGCTGAGTTTGAGGAGTTCTTTATAGATTCTGGATATCAACCTTTTGTCTGTACTGTCATTTGCAAATATCTTCTCCCATTCCATGGGTTGCCTCTTTGTTTTATTGACTGTTTCCTTTGTTGTGCAGAAGCTTTTGATTTTGATGAAGTCCCAAAAGTTCATCTTCGCTTTTGTTTCCTTTGCCTTTGGAGACATATCTTGAAAGAAGTTACTATGGCTGATATGGAAGAGGTTACTGCCTATATTCTCCTCTAAGGTTCTGATGGATTCCTGTCTCACATTGAGGTCTTTTATCCATTTTGAGTTTATCTTTGTGTACAGTGTAAGAAAATGGTCAAGTTTCATTCTTCTACATATAGCTGTCCAGGTTTCCCAGTACCATTTATTGAAGAGCACATTCTCAGATCACAATGCTTTGAAACTGGAGCTCAATCACAAGGAGAAGTTCTGAAGGAACTCAAACACCTGGAAGCTAAAGGCCACCTTGCTTAAGAACGCTTGGATCAACCAGGAGATCAAAGAAGAACTGAAACAATTCATGGAAACCAATGAGAATGAAGACACTTTGGTCCAAAACCTATGGGACACAGCAAAGGCGGTCCTAAGGGGAAAATACATAGCCATCCAAGCATCCCTCAAAAAAATTGAAAAATCCAGAACACACCAGCTGTCTCTACACCTTAAAGAACTGGAGAATCAACAACAAATCAAACCAACTCCACACATAAGAAGGGAAATAATCAAGATTAGAGCTGAGATCAAAGAGGTAGAAACCAGAGATACAGTAGAACGTATCAATGAAACTAGAAGCTGGTTTTATGAAAGAATCAATAAGATTGATAAACCATTGGCCATACTTATCCAAAAGAAAAAAGAGAGAAAGCCAAAATTATGAATGAAAAGGGAGAGATCACAACTAACACCAAGGAAGTAGAAACAATCAGAAGTTATTATCAACAGTTATATGCCAATAATCTAAGCAACCTAGATGAAATGGATGCATTCCTGGAAAACTATAAACTCCCAAAACTGAACCAGGAAGAAATGGACAACCTGAATAGACCAATATCTAGTAACAAGATTGAAGCAGTGATCAAAAGCCTCCCAAAAAACAAGAGCCCAGGACCTGATGGATTCCCTGGGGAATTCTACCAAACTTTCAAAGAAGAAATAACACCTATTCTCCTGAAGCTGTTTCAAAAAATTGAAGCAGAAGGAAAACTTCCAGACTCTTTCTATGAAGCCGGCATTACCCTGATCCCCAAACCAGGCAAAGACCCTACCAGAAAGGAAAATTTCAGACCAATATCACTGATGAATATTGGTGCTAAGATTCTCAACAAGATCCTAGCAAACATTGGTTGGGGTGGGGGGGACAAGATGGCGGGAAAGTAGGAGGAGGCGCCCTTTCAACCTATGCCCTAAAGTGAGCTGATTACCTTCCAAAGAACTCCGATCACCCACGAAATCAGCCCGAGATCAGAATTATACATGTCTGGATCTCTACCACAGCAGAAGACGCCAGTGGGCAGGTAAAGCAGAGTGGGAAAGTCGGACTGATATTGGAAGATAAACAAAAGGGGAAGGGAGCCACCAGAGGCGACCCATTGGAAAGTAATATCTCAATACAAGAGTGCCCTGCATCTGGGGACCAGCATTAACTCAGGAGTCTGGTAGAAAGCATTCAAAAAGAGCAAAGGATCACCGGTGGGGAACTGTGGGAATTGGGGTGTTAGGGACAGGGGGTTAAGTCCCCAGACCTAGGACAGCCACCCCTGGCGCAGAGCCAGAGAGAGTGAAGCAGAGAAACCAGGTCTTGGTCCCAGAACCACCAGCGCGCCTGAGAGTACGTGGCGCCTGGCTCCCGTGAGGGACTGGGAGCCTTGCCAGCCAACAGAAGCACAGCCTTTTTGCAGTCCCCACGCGAGTGCCCTGCCATGCCATCAGAGTCTGAGTCGTGCCCTACGCCCTTCTCTGAGAGAGGTGCACAAAGGCACCAGCCTGGTGCTCTCGGACCCGGAAAGACCAGGCACTCCCAGCCCAGGCCAGCGGGAAAATCTCAGTGTGCGATCACTGCTTGGAACCTCTCTGGCAGTCTGGAGCTGCCCAGACAGCCGCTGCTGCCATGGTTTTGGGTACAAGAAAAAAATCCGGAGTCTCCAGGGACCGCGACTGGGAACCTGCTCTGCCAGCGGCCAAGGGGGATTTATTTGGGCTCTGCAGTCAGACTGAGGCTTCTCTCTGAGAGGGAGGTCACGGTGCAGTTTGCTTTCCTCTAAACCTACAAAAACCATCAAAAGCAGTCAAGGCGAGAGAGAAAAACAAAAGTGAACAAATATAAAAACCTCCAGAGAACAAAAGCCTGAAAATACCAGTTTCCTCAGAGCTCACCCCCTTGAGGGGGGCGGGAGGACTTAACTCAGAGAACATCATTGACTGAAAACCCACGTGGCAGGCCCCTACCCCAGAAAACCAACCAGAAAGGAAAAAAAAAAAAAAAAAAGACGACAAGAGAACAACCACCACTACTTCATAGGACTTCATAGGACAATTTTTATTAATTCATTCCCACTATTCTGGCTCATTTTTTATTATTATATAGATAATTTTTCAACCTATTTACTGTCACAGTGAGATGTCCAGTACATCAAATTCCATAATAACCTTCTAACCTGAACTTTTTGATACATACACCTGTGCTTTTCTTTTGCATTTCTATTTTTTAAATTTCTCTTTTTTTATTTTAGTTTAGTTTAGTCTAATTTATTCCTTTTTTAAATTTTTATTTTCTAATATTCATATAGAGTTAAACTTCAAGGTAATCCCCTTTCCCCAATCAATGCTACCCCTATAGGGTCTTTTTCTTTGTCTGTTTTTGTTTGTATACTTCATAAATCTTACCTTGGGGCCCATTTGGGCTGAACCTTCTCTTTTATCTCACCTTTCGTTCCTGTCTCTCTCTCTCTCTCTCTCTCTCTCTTTTTTCTTTTCCTTTTCTTTTTTCTCTCATTTGGGTGGGGAACCCTGATTGCTCAGAAGCGTTCAGGGTGCACCTTGACTGCACCACAGTCGATACATTCAGCTACACCTGTTCAGCCATCTCTCACCAAAATGATTAGGAGGAGGAATGCCCAACAGAAGAAAAATACAGAGGATTGGCCTTCTGCAACAGAGCTAACGGCTATCAACATACACAATATGTCGGAAAGAGAATTCAGGCTAATAATTATCCAAGCAATAGCTAGGTTGGAGAAAGCCATGGGTGACCAAACAGAATTGATTAGGACTGAACTGAAAACAACCAGAGATCATGTTTCCAATGTTAGGGAACAGCTGAAAGCTACCAGGGATGAGCTTCACAATGCTTTCAATGAGTTCCAATCTAATCTAAATTCTCTCAAAGCTAGAGTAACTGAGACAGAAGATAGAATTAGTGATCTGGAGGATAAACAGATAGAAAGAAAGGATCAGGAGGAAGCCTGGAACAGCTTAGAAGCCACAAAAGCAGAATCAGGGAAATAAATGATGCCCTGAAACGTTCCAACGTCAGAATTATTGGAATCCCTGAAGGGGAGGAGAAAGAAAGAAGTCTAGAAGATATAATGGAACAAGTTCTTCATGAAAATTTTCCAAATCTCGTGAATGGAACCAGCATTCATGTACTAGAGGCCGAACAGTTTCCCCTCAAGATTACAGATTCTCGAAAGTCCTCAAGACAACTAATAGTAAGAATGAAGAATTATAATTGTAGGCATAACCTCTTGAAAGCAGCTAGGACAAAGAAGTTCCTTACGTACAGAGGAAAGCCCATCAGAATAACGTCAGACTGTCCACAGAGACCTGGCAAGCCAGAAAGGGCTGGCAAGATATATTCAGGGCAATCAATGAGAAGAGCATGCAGCCAAGAATACTTTATCCAGCAAGACTGACATTCAAAATGGATGGAGAGTTAAAGAGTTTCCAAGACCGGCAAGGCTTGAAAGACTGTGCAACCACCAAGCCTATACTGCAGGAAATATTAAGGGGGGTTCTATAAAAGAGGAAAAAGCCTAAGAATAGTATTGAACAGAAATATAGAGACAATCTACAGAAAGAAAGACTTCAAAGGTAACACGATGTCAATAAAAACGTATCTATCAATAATCACTCTCAAAGTGAATGGCCTAAATGCGCCCATAAAATGGCACAGGGTTGCAGATTGGATAAAATGACAGGACCCATCCATATGTTGTCTACAAGAGACCCATTTTGAACCTAAAGATACACCCAGACTGAAAGTGAAGGGATGGAGAAGCATCTTTCATGCCAATGGGCCTCAAAAGAAGGCTAGGGTAGCGATTCTCATATCAGACAAATTAGATTTTAAACTAAAGACTGTAGTCAGAGATATAGAAGGACACTACCTCATTCTTAAAGGGACTATCCACCAAGATGATCTAACAATTGTAAATATCTATGCCCTCAATATGGGAGCAGCCAATTACATAAGAAAACTGTTAATCAACATAAAGAGTCATATTGATATGAATACACTAACTGTAGGAGATCTTAACGTGCCTCTCTCAGAAATAGACAGATCATCGAAGCAGAAAATCAATAAAGAAACAAGAGCATTGAATGACACATTGGACCAGATGGACCTCATAGATATATACACAGAACATTCCACCCTAAAACAACAGAATACTCATTCTTCTCAAGTGCACATGGAACCTTCTCCAGAATAGACCACATACTGGGTCACAAATCAGGACTCAACGTATACCAAAAGACTGAGATTATTCCCTGCACATTCTCAGATCACAATGCTTTGAAACTGGAGCTCAATCACAAGGAAAATTTCCGAAGGAAATCAAACACCTGGAAGCTAAAGACCACCTTGCTTAAGAATGCTTGGATCAGGGACGCCTGGGTGGCTCAGTTGGTTAAGCAGCTGCCTTCGGCTCAGGTCATGATCCCAGCATCCTGGGATCGAGTCCCACATCGGCTCCTTGCTCCGCAGGGAGCCTGCTTCTCCCTCTGACTCTGCCTTCCACTCTGTCTGCCTGTGCTCACTTTCGCTCGCGCTCTCTCTCTGACAAATAAATAAAATCTTAAAAAAAAAAAAAAAAAGAATGCTTGGACCAACAAGGAGATCAAAGAAGAACTGAAACAATTCATGGAAACCAATGAGAATGAAGACACTTTGGTCCAAAACCTATGGGACACAGCAAAGGCGGTCCTAAGGGGAAAATACATAGCCATCCAAGCATCCCTCAAAAAAATTGAAAAATCCAGAACACACCAGCTGTCTCTACACCTTAAAGAACTGGAGAATCAACAACAAATCAAACCAACTCCACACATAAGAAGGGAAATAATTAAGATTAGAGCTGAGATCAAAGAGGTAGAAACCAGAGATACAGTAGAACGTATCAATGAAACTAGAAGCTGGTTTTTTGAAAGAATCAATAAGATCGATAAACCATTGGTCACACTAATCCAAAAGAAAAGAGAGAAAGCTCAAATTCCTAAAATTATGAATGAAAAGGGAGAGATGACAACGAACACCAAGGAAGTAGAAACAATCATCAGAAGTTATTATCAACAGTTATATGCCAATAATCTAAGCAACCTAGATGAAATGGATGCATTCCTGGAAAACTATAAACTCCCAAAACTGAACCAGGAAGAAATGGACAACCGGAATAGACCAATATCTAGTAATGAGATTGAAGCAGTGATCAAAAGCCTCCCAAAAAACAAGAGCCCAGGACCTGATGGATTCCCTGGGGAATTCTACCAAACTTTCAAAGAAGAAATAACACCTATTCTCCTGAAGCTGTTTCAAAAAATTGATGCAGAAGGAAAACTTCCAGACTCTTTCTATGAAGCCAGCATTACCCTGATCCCCAAACCAGGCAAAGACCCTACCAGAAAGGAGAATTTCAGACCAATATCACTGATGAATATGGATGCTAAGATTCTCAACAAGATCCTAGCAAACAGGATCCAACAGCACATTAAAAAGATTATCCACCATGACCAGGTGGGATTCATTCCTGGGCTACAAGGATGGTTCAACATTTGCAAATCAATCAATGTGATAGAAAAAATTAATAAGAGAAGAGAGAAGGACCACATGGTCCTCTCAATTGATTCAGAAAAAGCATTTGACAAAATCCAGCATCCGTTCCTGATTAAAACGCTTCAAAGTACAGAGATAGAGGGCACATTCCTGAACTTCATAAAATCTATCTATGAAAGACCCACAGCAAATATCATCCTCAATGCGAAAAAGCTTTCAGCCTTCCTGTTGAGATCAGGAACACGACAAGGATGCCCACTCTCATCACTCTTGTTCAACATAGTATTAGAAGTCCTGGAAACAGCAATCAGACAACAAAGAGAAATAAAAGGTATCCAAATTGGCAATGAAGAAGTCAAACTCTCTCTCTTCGCAGATGACAAGATTCTTTATATGGAAAACCCAAAAGACTCCACCCCCAAACTACTAGAACTCATATAACAATTCAGCAACGTGGCAGGATACAAAGTCAATGTACAGAAATCAGTGGCTTTCTTATACACTAATAATGAAAATACAGAAAGGGTAATTAGAGAATCGATACCATTTACTATAGCACCAAGAACCATAAGATACCTGGGAATAAACCTAACCAAAGAGGTAAAAGATCTATACTCGAGGAACTACAGAACACTCATGAAAGAAATTGAAGAAGACACAAAAAGATGGAAGACCATTCCATGCTCTTGGATTGGAAGAATAAACATTGTTAAAATGTCTATACTGCCTAGAGCAATCTATACCTATAATGCCATTCTGATCAAAATTCCACCCGGTATTTTTCAAAGAGCTCTAGCAAATAATCCAAAAATTTGTATGGAATCAGAAGAGACCCTGAATCACTAAGGAAATGTTGAAAAACAAAAATAAAACTGGGGACATCACGTTACCTGATTTCAAGCTTTACTACAAAGCTGTGATCACCAAGACAGCATGGTACTGGCATAAAAACAGACACATAGACCAGTGGAACAGAGTAGAAAGCCCAGAAATGGACCCTCAACTCTATGGTCAAATAATCTTCGACAAAACAGGAAAAAATATACAGCAGAAAAAAAACATTTAACAAAGTACAGCATTCTTTCTTGATTAAAACTCTTCACAATGTAGGGATGGAGGACACATACTTCAATATCATAAGAGCCAGATATGGAAAGACCACAGTGAATATCCTTCTCAATTGCTTAAAACTGAGGAGCTTTTCTCCTAAGGTCAGGAACATGGCAGGGATGTCCACTATCACCACTGCTGTTCAACATACTACTAGAAGTCCTAGCCTTAGCAATTACACAACAAAAAGAAAGAAAAGACATCTGACTAGGCAAAGAGGAAGTCAAACTCTCACCCCTAAGAGGCGACATGATACTTTACATGGAAGTCCCAAAGACTCCACCCCAAAACTGCTAGAACAGGAATTTGGGAAAATGGCAGGATACAAAAGCAATCCACAGAAATCAGTTGCCTTTCTAGACACTGAGACCAAAGAAAGAGAAATTAAGGAGTCGATCCCATTTACACCAAAATCCATAAGATACATAGAAATAAACCAAACCAGAGACGTAAAGGATCTGTACTCTGGAAACTATAAAACACTCATGAAAGGAACTGAGGAAGACACAAAGAAATGGGGAAACGTTCATACTCTGGGTAGGAAGAACAACCATTATTAAAAAGTCTACGCTACCTAGAGCAATCTACACATTCATCAACATTTTTTGCAGAGCTGGAACAAGTAATCCTAAAATTTGTATGGAACCAGAAAAGACCCCAGATATCCAAAGGAAGGTTGAAAAAGAAAACCAAGGCTGGCAGCATCACAATTCCGGACTTTAAGCTCTACTCCAAAGCTGTAATCATCAAGACAGTACAGTGCTGGCACAAAAACAGACACATAGATCAATGGAAGAGAATAGAGAACCCAGAAATGGACCCTCAACTCTATGGTCAGCTAATCTTCAACAAAGCAGAAAAGAATATCCAATGGGAAAAAGGCAGTGTCTTCAACAATGATGTTGGGAAAATTGAACAGCCACGTGCAGAAGAATGAAACTGGACGACTTCCTTACACCACACACAAAAGAAAAGACCTCAAGGTGAGATAGGAGTCCATCAAAACCCTAGAGGAGAACACAGGCAGCAACCTCTTTGACCTTGGCCACAGCAACTTCTTGCTAGACAGGTCTCCAAAGGCAAGGGAAACAAAGGCAAAAATGAGTTATTGGGACTTCATCAAGCCTTTGGCTCAGATCATGATCACAAGGTCCTGGGATCGAGCCCTGCATCTGTCTCTCTGTTCAGCGGGGATTCTGTTTCTCCCTCTCCTTCTGCCCCTCCACCTGATTGTGGTCTCTCTCTCTCTCTCTCTCTCAAATAAATAATAAAATCTTAAAAAAAAATTGTTTTCTGTCCTTTTCTGCCTGACTCACTGGCAACCTTGATAGATAACTTAAATGATGATCTCCTTATCAATTTATACCTCTTCTCTAGCCATTGTGTTGTAGAGATTCCGGATTCTGTTATACTTCTCAAAAGTGCTTTTTTGTTGTTCTTTTCTTTAAAGATTTTATTTATTTATATGACAGACAGAGATCACAGGCAGGCAGAGAGGCAGGCAGACAGAGAGAGGAGGAAGCAGGCTCCCTACTGGACCCTGCAGAGACCCACTCCCCCTGGACCCTGCGATCATGACCTGAGCCGAAGGCAGAGGCTCTAACCCATTGAGCCACCCAGGTGCCCTTGCTGTTCCTTCTTTATTTTTGTTTTGTTTATTTAAAGTAAATTAATTAACACAGTGTATTAATAGTTTCAGAAGTAGAGTTTAACCTCTTTCCAATATGAACTACCCTATATTCTGTCAAATAACAAATATACTGACATAATTTGATCTGGGTGGATGAAACTCCTTGTCTTATTACTTCCTACCAGTGTTAGACTAATGTTTTACTTTCATGTTGAGAAGAAAGAGATACCATAAGAATGCAAAATCTTAGCAAAGATATTTTTGTCTTCATGATTGCAATATCACAATCCTAGAGATATCCCAAAATCAAATCTCTCATTTGGGACTAATGAAATTCTTAGTATTATAATCATAAGTTGGTGACAGACTGAAGAGAAATGTTACCTGATGATGTTTACTCAACAGGATTTTAGTTTCTTCCTGTCTCCGTGCTTTCGCCTACCAAACTACCTATCTAGTTTAACTGAGCAGGGATAGAACTTCAATATGTGGCACTGACTCAAATATTTCCCAAGAGATCCCCATTGTTATAAGACTAAAGAGAAAAATCTCCATTGGATTAACTCTCACTGGACTCAAACGCTAGAAATTCCTTGTATAAACCAAGGGGACCTTGCCTGTCTGCAGCCTTGCCTAGCCCCTTTTAAACAAGCAAACCTCCAGGCACCAAAGGCAACTGGACATGCCTCTTCTCAGCAGTAAGCTCAGCCTGTCTGGAGCTGCCACCTCACCCCGCCCCATGCTTCGCTCTCTGAGCCCATTTTTTCCAGCTCAGTTTGACCTATCTTCCGTTCTACTCCCTCGCTCTTCTGAATGGGTACTTTATACTGCTTCTTAGCTTGATTGCTGGTTCCCTCTTTGACTGTATTTCTCCTCACCACATTGACTGTCCTGGCTTTGGTGATGCAAATTTAAAACTCTCATCTTTTCCAGTCTAGCCTGGCTCTGAGGATCTACCATAGTCCACAGACCCTCAAAGCCATGTTACTTCCATGATGACTGTAGAGTGACACCTGGAGAGACTGATCTTTCAGAACAATCTCTGAGGTTCAATTTCTCTCTTTAGAGCGGTAACTGAAGAAGTACATTAAATATGGAATCTCTTTGTCAGAGTCCTTGCAGATTTAGGCAGAAGCTGTTCTTTTGGAAATGGTAACTCTCTCCAGCTACAGGAAGGATGGGATGGCATCAATATTATAGAAACGTGCTTTTCTGTAACATTCTCTATAACTAAAATGCACGGGAAGGCTCTGCCTTATTACTACAATATAGGTCCTCCAGGGTTAGCATTCTATGTTCACTACCAGGATACAGCTGGCTTTGTGGAAGGAGAATTTACTTGGAGTAAGACCAATCTGAGTTTCAAGTTTATCCTGCTCCTGTGGCTTTGGGACTCAGATTCCTTGTGTGTAAAGTGAATACAATGCCCAGTAGATTTTGTGTGTGTGTGTGTGTGTGTGTGTGCGCGCGCATCCCCATGAACATACAGATATGTTAGCATTACTGTTATTGTGACATTGCACCAAGTACTGTTCCAATCACGTTATAAATGTTACTTCATTAAGTCTCTATAATTATAAAGCAGGTACCATTGTTACCACCTCACTCTACAGATGAAGAAACTGAACCACAAAGAAATCGAACACTTTTGAAGGATACACAGCTAACAAGTACCGGTCTGGATTTGAAAACAGCAATGTGGCTTCACAGTTGGTGCTCTTAACCACTGCCCTCCACTGTCCCCACGTGGTATCCCCTGTCATAGTTGGTACTCAGCAATGAGGGCAATTAGAACAATCACTGCAATTATATCCTCACCACATACTAAAGGCAATTCCACAATGCATTGTCTGTTCATTCAACTAGCAGATTATGTAAATGTGCTGAGTGCTTGTATAATGCAAATTTCTTACAAAATGTGAAATATAAATTAAATCATTACATCTCTCCATGCACTTCTACAGTATCTATCCCCATTGTAGCAGCAGCACCTGGTTCCCCGTGGGTGTTGAGTGAATGCTTATTCATTTGTGGCTCACACTGTCTGGCTGTAGAACATAATGATATAAATATTATCATTAATATTACAATTGTCAAAAATAAGAATTCCATATTAAAGAGCAAGTATCATCAGAACACAACTGTACAAAGGCCCAGACTTAATGACCTTTTCAAAGTCTGGCAAGTTCTAAATTCTGAAACAGTCACAGGATCATCAGTTTTTTCCTGCCCTATAAGGTTTGTTTCCGTTGTTGGGAACTCATATTTTCTAAGAAATTTGACATTTCTGTCTCTCAGTCTTGATCTCAATTTTGGCCACTTTTGCATGACAAGGGCATGCAAAATCATCACTTGCCCATACCTGCCATTAACACTTGGTTCACCTTCAGCATCTGGGTTAAACTCTGTTAGAGAAAGCTTGCAGAACTAGGACCCTAATAACCACTAATGCACAATGTACCAGGCCGCAATGTACTAGCTTGCCCTTCCCTTTCATGTTACATTCACCACCCTAGATAAGTGGTGGTGGTGAAAGCCAGCCTTGTGACTAATGGGCCTTTGATCAGTTTGCTTCCTGACAGCTGTACATATAAATGAATGTTTATCCCAATTAAGTAATGAACATTGATTCTTCCTACCCTCTGACTGCGAAGTGCCCCTTCATCTCAAAGAACCCTCATCATTCTTATGTCAAGGATAATATCTTCTCATTTGAAAAGCATTATTTAGGGGACAGAGCATGTACAGTCTAGGACACTTTGGAGAAAAAGAGCAAGGGTTGAAAAAGTAGTGGGACAGATTTTCTAAAATCTGCTAGCATGATCTAGTGTGGTCAAGGAAGCTACAATTTTCGGAGCACCTGTAATTTCTAGTATGTAAAGTATTACACATATGTTATTTCATTTTATCTTCCCATTAATCTTATAACTATCATCAGATCCATTGCACAGACAAGGAAAATGAAGAAAATGAAGCTGGGGGTTGGGAGGATTAACTAAATGACTCGCTTGTGGTTATGTGGTTGGTCAGTGACTAACATTCAAACGGCCTGATTCTAGGTTCTACATGACTCCAGAGTTTTATTTCCCCAACATCTTGGATAATCATTATGTTTCTTATACACTCGAAATAGTACTGAGTTTGAGATCTGGCTCCATTCCTGCTAGCTCTATGGCCATGAATAAGCTGCATATCCTTTCTGATCTAGAGCTCTTCATCCACAAATCAAAATCCATTAGAACCCACTCTGGTTACCTGACCAAATGGTTGTTAATGGGATCTGCACATAATCATGAGCTATCCCAATTCGATGGATTACTGGCAAGTTTATAAATAGACTTTGTTAATCTGTTGTAGTCTCTGGGCTACTCTGACATTTTGTTGCTTCCCCTTCCTGACTCCAAAAGCAACACTAGGGTTGACTTTGCCAGTATCAGATTTGTTTTCATTATTAGGGATGATTCTGTCTTGAAGTTGGAACAGAAGTGGCAATTGAATGTGCTTTCATGGGAATTTCAAGGATTCCCTTTTTCTTGGGGAAAGAGGAAATAGGAGCCAAAGGAACAGCAATTAAATCTGTAGTTTCAAGACAAATGTTACTAAGGCACAGATGATATCATGCAATAGTTGGAATTTCTCCTGTTTTCTCAGGCTAACAGAGCAGTGGCAGCCGTCTGAAATCTCACACCAGCTGTCAGCATCTGTTCCAGAGGTTGCCACTCCCATGCATCTCTTTGTCAAATTCCTCTCCAGCCCAAATCTGTTGTATTTAACTCCTAGGAAAACCTCGGAAATCATGAGGGAGTCTGGAGTTGGTCTGGTCATCTGAGGCTCAGGAGGCATCAGAGGGCTCTTACTCTATGTGGCAGTTTTCTAGAATGGAGACTCACTGATGACATAACAGTAACCATTAACTGAGGAGTCTATGTCTTGACAGATTATCCACCCAGCCCCTCCAGTGCCAGGTAAGTGGACACACCCTATAGGAAATGAGAGGAAATTGTAACCTGTGCAACCAGTGCCTCCTCTCAAGTGTACTGAAATCCCTACGTATTTTATCCAGAAAGTAGACTAATCAAGGAACATAAGGCTCAATCTAATGCCCATTTTGAGCAAGATATTCCTGAGGTTTAAAAGTCAGTAAGACAGCTTGATGGTTCCACAAAAGGTTAAACAAAGAATGACCACGGGACCCAGCAATTCCATTCCTGGATAGATACCCTCAAACTGACAACAAATACTGAAACAAATCCTTATACACAAATGTCCAGATACACAATAGCAGAAAGGTGAATGAAGCCAGACACAAAAGGTCACATGCTGAATGATTCCATTTACATGGAATATCCGGAATAGGTAAATCCATAGACACAGAGAGAAGACTGCTCATCACTAGCAACTGAAAGAAAGAGGGAACAGTGACTAAGTGCTTAACTGCTAAGGGGCTTTATTCTGGGGTAGGCTGATGTAGAAATGTTTTGGAACTAGATAGGTGTGGCTGTACAACATTATGGATGTATAAAATGCCACAGAATTATGCATTTTACAAATGTTAATTTTATGTTACATGAATTTCACCTCAGTTAAAAAAACCTACTACTAAAGCTTGTGACTTCCTCTGAAATGCATAAAAATAAACATGAATTGGTGAATGGACAGACATAAATATGTGACAAAGCACAAAGAACAAAATATTAATTGTAGAATCCAGGTGGTGGGTCCATGGGTGTTTACTTCAAAATTCAGTATTTCGATGTATTTGAAAAATTTTATAATAAAATATTAGGAAAATAATAAAACCTGGCACTTACCATTTCATCAGGCAAGTTGGAAAGGAGGTACTAAATTTCTGCTCTCCAATATAGGTCTTACCATCTTGGTCCTGGCCAGGACATGTTTGGGAATCTGTCAGGATAAATTAGCTGGGCTTTTTCCACTAGATGCATTCTTCACTTCCCCTATTCACCCCTACTTTATCCATCTGCAGATAAAGCCATGATTTCATGATAATAACTGCTATTTACACACATCTGCTACAGCCAGACCCTCTGCAGAGGCTTCTATTCATTGTCTCCAATGCTTTTATCACTCAAAGTGGGTTACAGATGAGAAGCCTTCCCTAATGAGTAATAGCAGACACAATAAAAATGCACACATTCTGTATAAGTACACTGTATAGGAAGTAGAAAACAGACAAAATTACTTTATTAGAGGAGGATGATGCTACCCTTAGTTGGTAGTTGACTGGAGGGCTCATCAGCGGGGCAGGGACACTCATGGCACCATTTTATTTCTTGATGCAATGTTGATTACAAGAGTACATTCACTTTGTAAAGATCTGTTGAAATGAAAATATGTTTTGCCTTTTGTGTATATACTATATATTAATAAAAGTTTAATAAAAATGAATCAATAAAATGTAAGTAAAACAAATTAGTAAAACCTAAAGCTGGCCTGTTGAAAGAATTTTTAAAAATCAAGAGGTGTGCCTGGGTGGCTCAGTCAGTTGAGCATCCAACTCTTGATTTCAGCTCAGGTCATTTTCACAGGGTTGTGAGGCTAAGTCCTGTGTTGGGCTTTGTACTGGATGTAGAGCCTGCTTGAGATTCTCTCTCTTCCCCTCTCCCTCTGCCCCTCCCTGGCTTGTTTTCTCAAAAACAAAAACAAAATGATTAGGAGTAAGAGGAGGCATTAACTGCCAATATGTAGGGAGTTGAAATTTTACAGTAGAATACTGCATAGCATGTTTATTCTAACAGCCTTCAAAATCTTGATGAAATAGATGCTTTTCTAAGAAAACAACTAAAACTAGGATTGTAAGTGAGAGCAGCCAATCACATACTTTGTTGCTGTGTGGAGTCCAAATGAAGGCTGAATTCACAAATCCCTCTTCTCCTGCCAACCCCTGAAGGGGCCACAGCAGTACACACACAGATTGACCAACTAGTGAGCAGCTAGGGGCCACTAGGAATTGCAGGTCCCTTATTCTGCAGAAGCCATAAAGCCCTGCCAGAGAGAGAAGGTGGTAGGAGTCACTGTGGTCAGAGTCTAACTCTATTTCTTATGAAGCCAGAGCACTGGGCTGTGTCCTTATTGTCTTCTTGAGGCCAGGTGATGACCAAGTAAAAGTAGATGGCTCAAAACTATCGAACAGACTCAATGCTAGATCAGGGATGGGGATAGTACTTTTGATGTAATAAGTATCCTTTTGTTTAAAAATAGAAAACTCTCTTTTGATTATTTGGTAGATGGCTAAAAATGTTACTTCTGCTTTAAGTAGATTTTCAAAGAAAAGTCAACCCATGGGGCACCTGGGTGGCTCGGTTAGTTAAGCATCTTCCTTCAGCTCAGGTCATGATCTCAGGGTTCTGGGATGGAGCCCACGTTGGGCTCCCTGCTCAGCGGGAAGTCTGCTTCTCTCCTTCTCTCTCTCTCTCTCTCTCAAATAAATAAATAGTGTCTTTAAAAAAATAAAATAAAAGTCAACCCATGTGGCATGGAGGGAAAGGAATAAAACAAATGTTAAGTTTAGGCAATAATCCATTAGCAGCTGGGTAGGACATAGTTGAGGAAACATTTTCTCTGCAAACTCTAACTTGACACCTTGAGATAACAAAATTCAAGCAGGAAGAGATGGTCAAATAAATGAGATGTTGCAGAAAGAATCAGAAGGGCCAAAGCTTGGACATTGGGGAGGGTATGTGCTTTGGTGAGTGCTGTGAAGTGTGTAAACCTGGTGATTCACAGACCTGTACCCCTGGGGATAAAAATATATGTTTATAAAAAATAAAAAATTTTAAAAAAAGAAAAAAAAAAAAAGAAGGGCCAAAGGGAACCAGATTTTATGACACTAGACAACCTGAAACTCCTGTCACTTCAGAAAGGCAGCTTTTGTAATGAAAGCAAAAGTTAGCACAGAAACTGAAACATGAGCAGAGAAGGGGTCCTTTCTTGGAAGGGTGGGTGGGGATTGAGTTGTGAGGCACAGTATTGTTAAAGAGGTTTCATTTTTGTAAATGTATACACTTGTATCAAAAAATTTTACCATACCATAGAGAGGTTTCAGTTTTGAAGGTAGAATCACAGAGGAGATAGTTTGTTTGTGATTAGGAAGGAACTAAACATATTTGTAGGCTAAAGGGAAGGACCAAGCTGCAAAAGTTAAAGATAAAAGAGAGAAAGTGGAAAAATGGATGAAGCAAGATTCTAGATTCAGAAGAAGGAGAGTATGTAGACGCAAGGGAAAGGTTTGGCTTTCAAGAGGAGGCTGGCTAACAATTAGCATAATTTCTCTAGTAATTGAATATTGGCCCCTTAAAAAGTCATATCCATTTCTGAATCACGGTACTTATGGATGTGACCTTACTTGGAAACAAGGTCTTTGCAGATAATAATTAAGGATTACCAAATGAGATCAATCCAGTAACTGGTGTCTTTATAAGAGAAAAGAGAGGGTGCTTTGAAACACACACAGAGGAGACCCACAGGGAAAATAGCCAGGTGAATATGGAGACAGACACTGGAATCACTGGAATTGTAAGCCCCAAACCAATGAAAGGTTAGAGCCACCAGGAGCTGAAAGCAGCAAGGGAAGGTTTTCCCCTAGAGCCTTCAAGAGGGAGGACAGCCCTGCCAATACCTTCGCTTCAGGATTCTGGCTTCCAAGACACTATAAGAGAATGAATTTCTGTTGTTTTAATCCACTTGGTCTGTGAGCATTTGTTATGGCACCTCTGGGAAACTAATATAACCACCAAACTCCAGGCTAAAAAAGCACACAAAGAATGAGCAAACCCAAGATGCAAGGTCAGAGTTCAGAGATGTGTTCTGACTCACTGGTTGGGTTAGAAGGCCAGTCAGCTTAGTAAATCTTTGTTCCTGGAACAACCATGGCTATGTAAATCTCGGCCTTGAATGCATCCTTCCTAGGTGACTTCCAGTCTCCATACAGCCTTGCGCTTTCCACTGCCCTGGATGGTATTTCTCACAGTGTCCCTGATACTCATCCTGCTTGCTTTTGGCTCAAAGCATTCAATCTTCCAGTCTTTCTCTGTAAACCATACAGATTTGTATGAAAAATCCAATTAAGGAGGCCATGAAGAAAAGGCATGTGATATTCTCTGTGTTTGAGAGTTCTCTGATTTTAATTCAGGCAGCTGCTTAGTTTCTCCTGGGCACCTACATAAACACTTATCTTCATGGTTGGTCTAGCTTAGTGCTGATTCCTACCCTTTAGGTTCAAGTTCTTCAATTCTTCATGACTTAATGTGCCACCAATTCCAGCAAAACAAAACACTGGGAATCATTTACTTGAACCATTTTAGCTCGCCAGCTGGGGTTCAAAGAAAGAGGATCTTAATTCTATATATTCAACTCATTGAGAAATTCCCAATCTAGAATCAATATAGGTCATCCAGATTCCAAAGGGGGCTTTAGAAAAAAAAAGTGTGATAGAGGAACACATTCATTGGATCCACATTTATTTGGTACCTACTCACCACCACATAGCTTGCTAGGTATTAGAAATATATGTATGATTAAGGGGAATAAGTATGACCTTCAAAGAACTCACTGTCTCCATGTGTAATTTGTTAAAAGACATTTGACTGAAAAATATGAGTACAATAGAATATGCATAATCTTCTGGTATAAATGGTATAACTGCTTAGGAATCTTAGAAAGGGGTGTTTTCTGGAGATGAGGTAGGGGTTCAGACTAGATCTGAACTAGATCCATATGCCCTTCCAGATCTACCTTCCACTTTTTCCCACCTGTTCTGTGCTCTTGAGGTGATCTCTATGAACTGCATCATCTGGGCACTGGTGCCTTCTGGCTTCCAGATGGGTTCAGTCAATGGAAAGACATGAGAGGATAGGGGAGAGAGAGCTACCTTCCATTCACAGTACACACTGTCAGGACTGCACTGTTCTAGGAGAGGCCACAGTTTCTGTCTATAGGTTGCTCTTATGACCTGGCCGTGTTCTGGTAACTGTTTCCTCCTTCCTGCTTCCAGCAGCTGCTAGCCTTGGTCTGTTTCCCCATTCCATCTTGGTTTCCCTTAACATTGCCTGCACCACTGTAAAGAGTGAGTCCCATCATGCACCTCTCTGCAACTACTCACTGCGATGTGCCACCTGTTTCCCCTGTTCAAGGCTGGGGTTAAGAGGTAATTCCCAGTGAGCATGACCTTTGAACTATCTTCTGAAGAACCAGTGAGGTTTTGCAGGTGCATACAGGAATATTCCTCTTGAGAAATGTCATAGTTTCATTCAATTATAGAAAACTTTGCTTAACGTGACAATTTCTCACTGATCCTTATAGAAAGGAGTGATTGATCAGGGCTAAGATTCTTGGTTCAGTCTTAGGGAGGGGAGAAGAGAAAGGCCAAAGTAACTTCTGGTAAAGGCTAGCAGAGGCTTTGTGTGTTGGGGGTAGGAAGGCGGAAGCAGAAAGGAAGAGAGAGAAGTTCAGAGCAGTGAGGTCTAATAGAAATACAATACAAACAAGGTAAATCACATATGCACTTTTAAATGTTGTAGAAGTCACATTCTAAAAAAGTAAAAAGAGGTGGAAGTTAGTCAAGGGTCCACTGATGGATGAATGGATGAACAAAATGTTGCATATCTACCTAATGGAATATTACCCAGCTTTAAAAAGGAAAGAAATTCTGACACATACTACAATATGGACGAATGTTAAGGCCATTATGAGGTATTCAGAGTAGTGAGAATCATAGAGACAAAAAGTAAAAAAGGTGGTAGCCAGGGGTTGGAGGAAGGAAAAAATGGGAGTTGCTGAATGGGTACAGATGATCAGTTTTGCAAGATAAAAAGAATTCCAGAGCTAGATTGAAGAACAATGAGAATATACTTAACACTATGGAAGTGTATACTTAAAATGTTTCATGACATGGGGTGCCTGGGTGGCTCAGTCAGTTAAGCATCTGCCTTTGGCTCAGGTCATGATCCCAGAATCCTGGGATCAAGCCCCATGTTGGGCCCTCTGCTCACCAGGGATCCTGCTTCTCCCTCTCTCTCTGCTTGTGCTGTTTCTCACTTTCTCTCTCTCAAATAAACAAATAAAATCTTTAAAAACAATGGTTGATGACTTTATACTTAATACATATTTTACCACAATTTTGAATACATATTTTACCACAATTTTGATGACTTTATACTTAATACATATTTTACCACAATTTTGAAACCATTAAAAAGAAATGGTAAAATTAATTTTTAGTACATATTTTATTTAGGGGCACCTGGATAGCTCAGTCAGTTAAGCGTCCAACTCTAGATTTTACCTCAGGTCATGATCCCAGGGTCTTAAGATCAAGCCCTGAGTTGGGCTCCATGCTGGATGTAGAGCCTGCTTAAGATTCTCTCCCTCTACCCCCCATACCCACTCATGTGTACGCTCTTTCTCTCTCTCTCTCTCTCTCTCTCTCTCTCTGTGTGTATACATATATATATATATATTATTTAAACCATTATATCCACAATATTATCATTTCAATCTGTAATCTATATACATTTAGTAAGAAAATATGTATTTTTTCATACTGAGCTGTTGAGGTATGGTGTATTTTTTTATTTACACTTATGGAACTCAATTTGAACTTGCCACATTTCAAACATTCAATAGTCATATGCAGCTAACTGCTACCACATTGGGACAGTGCAGGTCTAGAGCTCTGAACATCAGTGACTTGCTCAGTAATGACTTTTTTTCCTGAGGTAGTACCCAGCAAGGCCTGAGACCTACGTTTTTTGTGCAGCATCATAGAAGGTGATCTATAAGTTATCCCAGCACCCCCAAGTCAAAAGAGATCCGAAAAAGCACTGAGCTCACCTCCACTGTCCCAGGCAAACCATTTGCTGCAATTGTTCTGGCCCTTGATCAGAGAGCTAAGTTTGTACATCTGTGAGGAGCAATTAGTAAATACCAGAATGAGAGTCACTAGCTCCGTGACCTTGGACAATCTGCATACCATCTCAAAGCTTGAATTTTTTCATTGGTGAAAGAGAGGTAAGAATGATGGAATCTTATAAGGGTATTGTGAAAATTACATCAATGCACGCACAAGGCTTCCGGGAAAGGTAGCTGGTACATAGCAAACAGTGTTAGTCACAACTATTATAAGATCACCATCACCATCGTCATTATTTTCACCACTAGTATATCTTAGACATAAACGGTGTTTGACATTTTTCCATATCTTCGATCAGTCCCTCAGCCAATGCTAAACAAGGTGATGGTGCAGTGAAGAAGAACAGAGACTTTCGGGCTGGGTGGCTTCGGTTCAAACTGTGGTACTGGCATTTTCAAGTGGAGAGAAATTCATTTTCCCCCTTAGCGTCTCCTCCTCCCCTCCAGGATCCCCACACACAAGGCCCCATCTACCCTCCAGCATAACCTCCTTGTCTGTCAATTTTTAAATCTGCACAATGGGAATAATACTAGGAAACACTGCATAGGACTACCGTGAGTACTGTGGGCGGTACTGTAGATGCAGCACTTTACACATGTCCTGGCACACAGCAAGCCTCAGAGAGGCCGAAGCTGCTGCCACTGGGTGAACAACAGGAGAGGCTGCAGGGAATAAAGCAGACACCATACTCACCCCTCAGAGTATGAACTTGCAGGAAGCTGGCCCTTAACCAATAACAGAAATAAAGATTGAGGAGTGTCCTGTGGGAAGTGCAGAGTGTTAGCATATGGAAAGTGCTTCCTAATGTCTTTCTTGTACTATAATTTAAAAGCCTATTGTCCTCCTTAGTGGACAAAAGCTTTCCTTTCACTGGTAGATTATGAGTACACCATTTCTCTTGGTTTGTCCATCATCTGAAGCAGCAAGACCTCCATTCTGCCTCAGAATATTGCCTCAACACTTCCACTGGAATTCAGATACACCAGACGCCCACCAGTTGCGTGAAGCAGTGCTCCTTCCATTGAACCCTTGCAGACTGAGTCAGTAACACCCTCCAAAAACTTACATTTCTCAAATTAACTCATGGGTTGTAAGAAAATCTTGTTCCCAAGACACAAGTCAGTTCCCATCCGTGTAGGTTAGGGTGGGCAAATGCACAACGAGTTTCTGTGTGGCTCCCACTGGGTACTCTTGGCCTTTGCACAAATAATTATAGAATGAACAAGAGATTAGCACTGAAGCAATGTATGGTGAGCTACACTGGAGGTGAGAAGAATACAGATTAATCTCCAAATTGACAAGGTACAAGAGAAGAGGAAATAAAAGAAGTAATAAATTGTTGATAAAACTGTCTTTACAGGAGGTAGGAACTGAAAAAGAAGTATTCTACAGTTCTTATTTGCTAAGTGTTGGCATTCAGCTCTGTCTGACTGTCATGATTAAAACCCATGCATTTGGGAGGACACGTGGCAGTGAGACTCTACAGTATGTTCCCTTTATCCCCAATAAACTTAGCTAGTCCTCACCTTCCGTAGGATCCCACTCCCTTCTACTCTGTCAGGCCTCAGCCTCAAATCCTGCCCAGGAAGTGAGTATACCTATATGATGGCTCTGTCAAGGAGGAAGACAGCAGGGCCAAGGAGCCTGTCAGGATTATACTCCAGGGCTTGGAAATAACTCTAGGCTGGCTTCCCATCCTGTGATCCCTGCTCATCTTTCTCAGATGGTCTGGTACAGGACCGAGAGCTTCTGCCCCTCCCTTCTTTACTCCTTACAGGGAGGGAAAGGGGAGCCTGCTGGACTTGGATTCCTATTGGGAATTCTTGACAAAGCGAGGGAACCTGAGGAGTAACAGCCTTGTTCTGGGGAGGATGATACTGCCTGGCTTAAATGGACTCCAAGTCAGCTTTTTTATAGCTACTAACTGAGAGAGAGAGAGAGAGAACAAGAATGTAATGTGCATAAGTCTCTAAATAAATCTACATTTATCCAGACTACATTACTGATGGTTTTGGACAATGAAAATATGTTACAGAGAACAGGTGTAGTAATAGGCATGAAAAGTCATAAAAATGTTCATTTTTTTACCTCATTATTAGCAATATTGAGAATTCATCCCCCCCAATGTTTTTATAGAGGAAGAGAAATAAAACTCCTTTATGCACAGAAATATTCATAGTGGCATAACAATCATGGGAAAAGTAGAAATAATTTAAATAGCCAATAATTGCTAAACAGATTATGGCATGTCCACTTAAGGAATTAATCCATTTAATCCAGCCATCATTAACCATCTATGTGAAAATTGGCTGGAAGTTGGGAAAACGCTTATGGAACAATACTGGGAAAAGAAAGAACAAATAAACATATCTAGACTGTGGTTATAATGTGTCAAAAAGATGTGCTTGGACAAAGGCTGGAAGAGAGCACAGAGAAGAACAAAGATACTAAACCGGCAATATTAGGAGAAAGTCTTTGAAAAAAATTAAAAAAAAAAAAAGCAGTTGACAATGGGTCCATAATGCATCCCTACCAGTAATGGCAAAAATAAATCATTTTTGATTTATCAAATCTTGCCTCATTTCTTTGGCTTTCCTTGGGCTGCTTATGTTAGATTCTTTCAACCTGTATGGCAAGACCCCCCACGTGCAATGGATGGAGCCCAGACAATGTGATGCTGCAAATATTGCACCCTTTCCACTGGGCTAGCCGCTCATCCCCAACTTTGAACGGACTCATCTGTTGACCCTGGAGTGCTGTGGTATGAAAAAGCTTCGAAAGCACTCCCTCGGTGAGAGGATTCCCTGTGAAGCCAATCCCCTGGTTCCCATGTCATGCACACTGCATAACGACTTGGAGCGGAGCCCTGACCCTCCAGCATAACAGCATTCAGTTCTGCACCCATGTACGAGTTGGCTTCTCTCCTCCCAGCCAAGTCCCAGGGGGAAGTGTCTCTGACTCTTCCATCTTCATTACGTACAGCTGCTCAAAGGCTGCTCTTAGGACAAGGGAAGTATCCTTCCTTGGCCCCCTCCTTTTCTCCTTTTTCCTCTTCTCCTGGAGAAGATCAACTTGTGGCATCTTTACTGCAAATGCTCATGCAGGTAAACAGTCAGCCTGACATGATCGGCCACATCAAAGCTTCTAAAAAGAGAAGGAAGGAAGCAAGGGCAGGAAAACAACAAAAAAGCAACCATGTCTTCAGAAAACCAGAATCCAAGCAAGTAGATGACTGGGTGTACTTTAGCTCAGCTCATTATTTAGCATCAGTAACAATAACCCAAAGATGTTAACCAACTCCTTATGCTAAGAAAACCTGCTGCTAGGCTGCACTGGTGGCTCAACAAAAGCATTGTCTCCTGCCCCTTTGCAGCTTCAACCTACCCCATGTTCACAGTAAATTCCACAGTTTGATTAAAAACAACAACAACATTAACAAAAAACTTTCTCCAAGTTCAAAAAGGCATCAATTCTGTCAACCCTGAGAGACCTACTTATTTCGTCCTGAGCTGAGCAAATGCATGAAATACAGCCCAGGGTTTTTCCATGCCCAGGAGGTGCCCACTGAGCTCTTTCAACAGTGAGAACAGAGAGGTTAAACTGTGTTGGATTTGGTGCTGTTTACTACAGACAACTTGAGCTGAGAACCAGAGGCACAAAAGTCACCCTCGGCCCTTTGTGGCTAGCTGGATTGTAAACACCCCTGCAGACGAGCAGCCCTGTGGCAAAGAATCTCCCTGCGAGCTACACATCTGCAAAAGAAACTTGGGAAAAGAAACCCTCGGAAAGAGTCCTTCTACTCAGGAAAGCTCTCTCAAGCTCAGGTGTCTTTCTGCCATGCAGCCCACTCTCAAAAATGAAGGAGAGAAAGAAGAAAAGAAAAGAAAAAAAGAAAAAAAAATTTCCCACCTGCTGCTTACACAGCAGAGAAAATGCAAGTGCGTGTGGGCACAGTCTTGCACCTCCTTTGAAAGAGGAGGGCAGATCCCCAATGCACTAGTTAATTGTGTAAACCATCCCTCCCACCCCCAGCCGCACGGAAAGCTCCAACCCACACACGCACGCCCACCTCACAGCCAAGCCCCCTCCCCAGCATTCCTTTTTCAGCTTTAGAGAAATCACAAGATTCTACTCACATGTGGCAGCTTCAGCCTCCGTCTACCTCTCCCCAGCCTGTGCACGGGCTCCAGTCGCGGCGGCGGCTGCTGCTGCTGCTGCTGCTTTTTCTGTTGCAAGTGAAACAAACCTTCATCGACAGAGATGGTTTTCCTCTGGGCTGCTTTGTCTGAGATTCCCCAGATGAACACCGTCTCGTTTATGTCATTATCCGAGTTCGATAGCTCCCCTAACACAGGCAAGGCTTTGGGGCTGTCATCTTCCACCGGCTGGGCTTCTGGTGAGAGAAACAACAGATCTGAAACTGACAACTGATCACATCAAAACACTCCAGGGGATGGCAACCCAAGACTACAGAAGTAACACATTAGCTTGCAATGATACCATGAACAGGCGCAGCTCATCTGTCTTCTCCTGGCACTGTGAGCCTGACCAAGTTGAAGAGACATTATTTATGAACTTACAGCTTCCAGAATGACTCCAGGTGAAGCCATATGGGCATCATAAAGCATCGTGTCACAGAAGGCTTCTGCCACCCTCGGACACATCCAACGTCAATAAAGGGGGTAATACCATTTGGTGGTGACAAGTTAAAGGCTTTCAGACAGAACAAGGTATATATACACCGAGGTAGACTTCAAAATGTGAGCTCCAGCACTTAGTAGCTGTGTAAATTTGGGCAAAGTCCTTATTTTCTCTTAGTCTCTCTCTTAATCTGCACATTACAGATAATAAAACTTATCCTCAGAAGTGCTGCAGGAAGTAAATGCAACGGTGTATACAAACTATCATATTCAATGCATGTCTCACAGTAGGCACCCCATAAGAGAAATTAAAGATCCCTTATCCCTGCAGTAGCATTTGCTTACTATGGGGACTCTTCATCTCTTAATGAAGAACCTTGTGGTTGTATCATAAAACATCAGGATCATTCCAGTGGTCTATGTAATTAATCGCTTCCTTAGAGGAAACAAATAATGATACTTTACACATATCTGGATAAGCACAGATTTTTAGCTCTTAAGCATGTAAAAAATGCTGGGATGGCCATTTCTCAGATATGGAAAAGAGAGCCACTGGTTTATCAAAATTGCTCAACAAGGAGAAGGTGAAACTGATTGCAACTGCTTTCCCTTAGAAACAGACTCGTAAGAACAGAATGTAAATCCACTTTCACAGAAGATCTTTGTTTAGGAAGGCTGTATTTCTCATGACTGACAGATTTTGGTAAGGGAATCCTCAGTAGGAAAATCTATACTCATTTCACAGAGTAAAAGAGTCCACGTGATCACAAAAAATCCAAAATATTATGCCAGGTAGACCTCTGAGGCACTCTACCTAACTTCACTTTTCTCAATTGAGAACATCGATGTTCAGGAGCTGGTCATTATTGACCCATCTCTCATTTCTCATTAGCTCTAAAACAGAAGAAGAAATCTTGAACAAGTGCCCATTATTTGGGGGATTTCTATCATGTTGAGGTAGTTTCAGTGGAGCCAACACAAACTAGACCCAGGATTGGCAAATGGCTTAACCCAGTCTACCATGTCCCATCCTACCCCACAAAGGACGTTAGATGGAAAATATGCTTCTGAGTCCCATCCATAAGCCACTGCCCTCCAGGTGAATTGGGGTGAATGAACAAATGTTAAAAACCTGGACCAGTGGAGCTGCTCATAAAGGGAAAACTGAGGACAAAGGGAAAACCAAATAGTCAGCCAAATTCCAAATAGGCTCCTTGTAAGAGTTCAGAAAGCCTCAGTAAGAACCCACAAACATGGAAGGAACATTCTCCGAGGAATGTGTGCCCATTATGTGGCACAGTGTCTACCACACTGCAAATGTTCATTGAATGTTAGTAATTGATAATAAAAAAAATTAAAAATAATCAGTAAAGAGGGAGATGAAGGAATTTCTAATAAGTAATTTGAGCTCATAAATTATACAGGGCATGACACTAACATTTTACCATGTTGTCTCATTCAATTCTCACAGCAACTTGAGATATAAACCCCCAGTTCGTGGATAAGGAAACTGAGGCACAGGTACTTAATGAGGGAGTGTTATAAAGTCCCACCACCATATTTGCCCAACTACCAACACTGCGACCCGTGTTCTTGGCTCTACTTCACCAACAATTTTCCCTTCTATACCACATTGTTCTCAACACCTGTATTTGTTATCCTGTGTGTAAAAGATACCTTCAAGTTGATCCCATGTCTCCCTCCAGCAACTGCCCGCTTACATGCTCCCCTGTGCAACAAAAATCCTCTCAAGAATGGTCAAAACTCACTATCTAAACTCCCTTTCTCTCTTTCTCTCTTGAACTCACTCCAATCTGGATTTTACTGCTACCACTCTACCTGCCCTTGCCATTCTAAACAGCTCCTGTCAGAGGCACTGACAGCCTCTAACTTGCTATGTCAGTCCTCACCTTCATTTGGCCTGCCAGCAACACTCGACACAAGTAAGCAATCCTTACCTTCCTGAAGCCTTCTTCAGTTGGCTTGCAGAGCCTCACACTGCCCAGGCTTTCCTTCTATCTCACCAGTTGTCCCTTCTCAGTCATCCCTATTGGTAGCACCTCTCTTCTAGTTATTGGAGAGACAGTGTTAGGGGGTAGTTAGAAGCCCAGACTCTGAAGCCAGACAGCCCAGGTTGGAATTCTGGCTACATAACGCAGCAGGTACATGACCTTGGGCAAATTACTTAACCTCTTTCTCCCAGTTTCCTAATCTATAAAATAAGGGTAATAACAGGAGCCATGTTATAAGGCTGTCAGGAAAATCAAACATTCAGAACATGGCCTGGTACTCAGTAAGTATTACATGAGCCTTAACTATTTTTATTACCCACTTCTTAACATCAAGTGCCTAAGGGCTCAGCCCTTGGAGAATGTCCTCTGGGTGATATTACTTCTCATTGCTTTAAATAACATCTAGAGGCATATTTAAATCTACAGTCTAGACCTTTCCTCTACAAGGTACAGTGGTCTAATTATCTCCTCTTACATATTTAGTAAGCATCTCAAACCTGATATATCCAAAACCAAACACCTGGTTTTCTCAACTAACGTTTTCCTCCTCTTGTTTTCTTCAAGCTGGTTGATAACTCCATATTTCCAACTGCTCAGGTCAAAAACCCTATAGCTATTCTTGACTTCTCTTTCCGTAACACCCGACATACAGTCTGTCAGCAAATCCTGGTAACATCACCTTTATTTATTTTTTTTAAGATTTTATTTTTGTCCGAGAGGAAGACAGAAAGAGCACAAGGAGGGGGAGTGGCAGACAGAGCAGCCAAGGGAGAAGCAGGCTCCCAGCTGACTAAGGAGCCCAATGTGGGACTCTATCCCAGGACCCTGGGGTCATGGCCTGAGCCAAAGGCAGACGTTTAGCCAACTGAGCCACCCAGGTGTCCCAACACTAGCTTTAAATATATGCACAATTTGACCACCTCTCACTTTCTCTATGGCTGCTCACCTGGTCCAAGACACCATAATCTCTTGCATGGATCATTTTAATAGCCTTATAACCATTCTGCATGCTTCTACCCCTTTCCTCCTATAGTCTATTGTCAACACAGCACAGCCTTTTAAAATTTTGAGCCAGATCATACCATTCCCCTGCTCAAAACTCTCCATAAACCTCCCTTCTAACTTAGGAAAAAAGGCCATGTCTTTATTGGCCTACAAGGTCTGACCCTCTGCCTCTCCCTTCTTCTATCTCTTTAAGCTCATCTCCTATTACTCTCCCATTTGCCCTAGACATAAATATCTGTTCCTGCAATTTACGAACACCATGAGACCCACCCCAGGACTTCTGAAGTTGCCGTTTTCTGTGCCTGCAACACTCTACACCCAAATACCTGATTCATTTCTTTTTTCCTTCAACCCTCTTTCCAGTGTCACTTTCTTGATGACACCTTCTCTGATCACCCTATTTAAATTGCTCTCCTATCAGCATTCCCCTTCCCCTACCTGTACTTTTTTTCCATAATACTAATCACCAAATAACATACTGTATATTTCCTATTTTTGTGTGTGTTGTCTCCCAAAGTCTTCCCCTGTGAAATGTAAGCCTCAGGAGAGTTAGACCTTTTAAAAAACTTTTTGTTGGGGCACCTGGGTGGCTCAGTGGGTTAAGCCTCTGCCTTCAGCTCAGGTCATGGTCTCAGGGTGTTGGGATCGAGCCCTGTATCGGGCTCTCTGCTCAGCAGGGAGCCTGCTTCCCTTCCTCTCTCTCTCTCTGCCTGCCTCTCTGCCTACTTGTGATCTCTGTCTGTCAAATAAATAAATAAATAATCTTAAAAAAAAAACAAAACTTTTTGTCACTGTTATTCACAGTGCTTAGAGTAGAGCCTGCACCAAGTAAATGTTCATTAAATATTTCTTAAACTGATAGATGAAATTAAGAGGATTCAATCTCTTATCAAAGGGCACAGAGTTAGTACATGATCAAGTTAAAAGATATGTCTGCTTCCATAGCCCATGCTATTTCCAGTGCCCAGGCAATGTCTCTATCAACATGTTGTATAAATCATTCTAGATGTACTGCATACAAAAGCAATGTTTTAATTTCTAGTGACTGGTAGGGTTTATGCTACATTTCAGTGGCTTTAGGCTGCATGTCTGTCATTGCCTGCTAACATTTCTATCAACAAAATACTTCGTGAGCTACGAGTGTATTTTACCAAAGGGAAGAATAGCCACTTTATTCCTTTGAATAGATTTACTGAAATCAACATTCTGGCTGAAATGAGAATTTTCCTTATGGCAGATGTCCTTGACTGTCCATTCAGAGATAAGAAACAATCTCTAACACCTTTTAAATTTCTTTCGTGCACCAAATTATTTGAGAAAAAATAAACGATGCCCTGGAATAATTGAATTCTTGAAACATGTTTCAGAAGTGGTAGTTGAGCGCTTTAAAGGACCAGGGACTCGGTGAGTTGTTTTCAACAATAGGTAGGAAATTAAATTTGTTTTTCTTTTGTAGCTTTTTATTTGTTACTTTGAGGATCTCTTTTTTTATGTTTTATTTTTTATTTTTTTCAGAGTCCCAAGATTCATTGTTTGTTTATGCACCACACCCAGTGCTCCATGCAATACCTAGTTGAATCTATGTATCAGGAAAAACATGCTGTTCACATGGGGCAGAATACTAAGAGACCCTCCATTGTGGGAGAACACTGGTGAAGCAGCAAAGATCTTTGGTTTAGGAGTCAGAAATTTAGATTCCATTCCCAGTTCTGTCCCTTAAATCTGGGTGACCTTGGGAAAGCTCTTTAGTCCACTTGGATTCTAAGTTTTTATCTATATAAAGAAGGGTTTGGACTAGCTAATCTGTTTTCCCATTTGATGCTGAAATTTCTGTTACACCATTTATATGAATGTTATACCATTTATGCCAGTTCTGTTTCTAGTTGGGAGGCTAGCCATATTCCACAATTCAACCAAGTGACAGATAACTACGTTTAAACAGGCAGACTCTGATTATAAGCAGACCAAATCTACCTGGTCTATGTCAGAATGTATTATTTTATTCATTTAAAAAGTATTTATCATATATTTACCACTCTTTTACATGTTGAGTATACAAAGAGAAGTAAAACACAGTCTTTGTATTAAAGGGGTTCATAGCCTAATAAAGAACAGAACAAAGCACAAAGAAAATATGATGGTGTAATGATGGGGGAAACAGGAGAGGGTCACCTGTTTAAGTCTGGGATATAGAATGGCTTTTTGGAGGGAACGATCCTTGAGTAGAATCCTGAAGAATGAGAAGAAGTTCTTCAGAAGGAGAAAGTTAGAAAGGGATGAAATGGATGATCGAGATGGAGAAACATCACCCCAAAAAGTGAGAAAGCTGCCAGAACTGAACTGTATTTAACTAATTGAGATTTTGGGGTGAAAATATGACTTTCTGTGTTATTTCTCCTGGTAGTCTCCAAAAATTTAAAAGACCTTATATTTGTTCATCATAAAGGATACGAAATGACATTTGGGTCTCAAAGTCTGTTCTATAACACTGTATGACTAGGAAGGCAAAGGAATTGAGCAAGGTAAGATCTGGAAGTTATCTTTACATCTCTTTGCTAATGCTGTCCTTATGTCCAGCCATCTGTTCTCTCCCATCCCCCTGACCTTCACTGTTCCGCTGAATAATTTGTGTAGGTGTACACAACCATTCAGAATGTGCTAGCATCCATCAAGTAAAGATGTGATATGGCTGAATCAATCTTGAATGAGAAAATGTATTATCCCGGGAAGCAGGGTGAGACACAGGTGCCAGACATTCTGGTCTTGAGTCTTGACTCAAAACTCACTTCATCTGAAAATGGGAGATAATAATAGTCCTTACTTCAGAGGTTTGTGAATTAAATGAGATAATGCAGGGGCACCTTGTGGCTCAGTCAATTAAGCATCTGACTTGTGATTTCAGCTCAGGTGGTGATCTCAGGATCATGAGACTGAGCCCTGAGTTGGGCTCCACACTCAGCAAGGAGTCTGCTTGAGATTCTCTCTCTCCCTCTACCCCTCCCCCTACTCGTTCTCTCTCTCTCAAATATTTTTTTAAAGAAAATTTTATTTATTTGACAGAGAGAGATCACAAGTAGGCAGAGAGGCAGGCAGAGAGAGAGGAGGAAGTGGACTCCCTGCTGAGCAGAGAACCCCATGCGGGGCTCAATCCCAAGACCCCAGGATCATGACCTGAGCCAAAGGCAGAGGCTTTAACCCACTGAGCCACCCAGGCACCCCTCAAATAAATATTTTTTAAAAATAAATGAGATAACCCATATAAAGCTCTCAGCACAGTGTGTAGGACAGGATAGAGAGCTTGTAAGTTCCAGTTGGTTAAATCGGGCATCTGCATTCAGAAATCCTACACTAAGTTTTGGGTCACTTAAGGGACTTCCCATATTCAACTATGAAAATTAGAATTAAACAGTTAAGTCTTTAACTATAATGCATAAATCACTGCTCAAGCAATTGTTAAAGAAATCCCATCAGATCTTAACTTGCCAATTTTTAGTTTGTGGGTGACCAGCAGTCAAAACTGAGATGTTTAGCCAGGAGATTCATGAGTCAAGACTAGGGCTAGATCTGCCAAAGGCTGCTTCTTAAAGTTGCTTGACTTTGCAAACCGTTTCCCATTCGAGCTTCTTAAGGGCAGGGATATGTCTTCAGCTTTATATCCCCAATGCTTAGCATGGTGTACCATGATCATAGGTACTTTTTGTAGTTTTGCACTGGCCTGCCACAACTGGTCCCACTTAGACCTTGCAGATAACCAACTGCATGTCCATAGACTATCTATCATTGTAGAGCTGTAGCACAACTGTGCATCTATGCTGTTAAGTTACCATTATAGAATGCATGGTCAGTATTGCAAGATGGCACTCAGATGCATCCTAAGACACTGAACCCTGAATCCAGATGTACATCATAAAGGTAAGGCTTGCAAAGGCCGTTTTTGCAACCAGGGAATTTTACTGAGGTTTCAGAATCCACATTGGGGGTTTAAGAAGCTTGGTAAGGCTTACTCAGGGGTCTTAAAGATTTGGCAGAAGCTCATGATGGGCAAGGCAAAATTCCATGGCCACATATCTGAGCACATTCTTCATAAGGAACAGGAGATACTTAAAGCGACACTTAACTAAACTGTCCCCAGACCATATCCCCCAATATTCTTCCCAGGGAAAATATCCTTTCAGTTAATTCCTGGTAATTATGACTTCCATAAGATACATAGGTCTGATGATTCATTTGAATCAAACTTTTATCTCAGCACTCTACTGGACAACTTCAGACACTTAATACTTGTCTGTGGAATCAGTAAAAGCACGCATGAAAGAGCATTTTCATCCCCATGATTAAAAAGAGGCTATTTTCTCTCTGTCTCCCCAAGAAAACAAAGGAGAAGCCACTTGCTGATGCCTTTTGGGCAGGAGGAGCCGCTGGCTCTCAGATTTCAGGGCTGCTATGTGGTGCCTCTGGTTTCATTAAGATGTAACGTTCATGGTAACAGCATCTGCTGTGCTTCTAATGAACACCCACTGACAAACACAGAGCCTCTGCCTCTCCCCAGGCCCTGCAGAGGACAGAGGGGCCGCAGCTGGAGACACGGAACAACCCCATATTTCATAACAATTACTCTGGATTATCACAAAAGGTGGCAAAAAAAACTATTAGCAAGTTGGTGGAAAGAAGATGTATGGCTTGGCAGCTCAAAGGTGTGACAGATTTCTCTTCTGATGAAAAATCACTTCTTTGGAGGTGAGAAAAGGGCAGGCACCCTGCTCATAAAGTTAGCTTCACTTTTGAGCAACTCTAAGTGTCATCTAAAAATGTCCCTTGGAGGGTGCCTGGGTGGCTCAGTTGTTAAGCGTCTGCCTTCAGCTCAGGTCATGATCCCAGGGTCCTGGAATCGAGCCCCGCATTGGGCTCCCTGCTCCTGGGAAGGCCTGCTTCTCCCTCTCCCACCCTCCCTGCTTGTGTTCTCTCTCTCCCTGTCTCTCTCTTGTCAAATAAATAAATAACATCTTTAAAAAAAATAAAAATATAAAAAAAGTAAAAATGTCCTTTGGATTTTCTACGGCAAATAATTTCTTAATTTCTCCCAGGGAACATTATAGGATTCACAAAGTTTAACTACCACACTGTTGACATCCCACAGTCAATTCTCAGTCTTCATTTGACTTACCAATAGCTTTGGACATTGCTGAATTACTTCTTCCTTCTTGAACCATTTCCTTCATTTTCAGGACTTCACTGTTTTGTCCTTATTCCCCGCAAATCACTCTGTTTCCTTTGTTAATTCCTTATATCTGCCCAACCCTTCAAAACCACTCCCTTACATAGCTCATCCAACTCTGGGCTGTCAGCACCATCTGAACCCTGTGGCATATCCTCTTGACTTTAGTGTAGACCTCTTCCCTGAACTACAGACTAATCTATCAAATTGTCTACTCACTCTCTCCATTTGATGCATTTCTTCAGGTTAACATGGCTTAAACCGAATGTCTGATCCAGCCCGGCTCCCAATGCCAAGCCCGCTGTCTCTTGCATCATCCTCATTTTAGATTTTCAGATTCTGAATCTTGCAGTCATCTTGATCTCCTTGTTTCTTTCATATCCCACATCTAACCCATCATTTAAAATGTGCCTGGTTCTACCTTTAAAATGTATATGGTACCTTGCTATAATCCTCCCACCCTACCTCCTGCACTGCTGCCCCTGGTGTGAGTCTTGCTGGGGCTATTGAACAAGCCTCCTAACTATGTTCTCTACTTCTCTGCCTTGGCCCCTACACAGCAAGAGGGAGGGCTTAGAAAGGTGATTCTGATTCTTCAAAGTCAGAGTAAGCCTTTTAAAATTTAAATTCCAATTCCCAAATCACTCAGAATAAAAGCCTCAGTCTTGAGCTTGACCTTGAGGACATGCCAGCTCTGGTCCCTCTGACCTGACTGCCCATCAGTCTTCTGCCTCTTTACTTCACCCAGCCATAATGACCTTTCCCTTCCATAAAACTCAAAAGAAGCTCCCACCTCGGGCCTAAGCACTTGCTCTTTCACAGGCTTATCTTCATGTTTACATTCATGACTCATTCCCTTGCTCTCTTCAGATTTATCTTCTAATATTCCCCACTCAAAGGAACCTTCCTTGATCACTCTATATAAAATTGACTTCCTTCTCCTATAACAGAAGACCCAAAGTTCTGCTTTTCTTCCTATGTAAAGAACTGAATATTAGTTGGGAAAGGGGGAAGGGAAAGAAAAAGTGAAAAAAGAGGGGGGAAGGGTGCACATTAATATTTCAAAATATCATCCAATCACAAAAGCAACCAGGAAATGAGGAGGGAGAGGAGCCAATATCATAATTAGCTTTGGGTACATTGAGAGCCAGGGGCTGGTAGGGCTCCAAAGTGGAAATGTCCAATGGTCAGTTATTTCACAAGGTAGAATTCCTCAGATCCCTGTGGCATGAATGACAGCTGGACAGGCAGCAAGTCAAGACTGAACTTAAAAAGGACAAAGAGGGAGGCACTGTGATCACAGTGCTAAGGACAGTGTGAGTGTGGAAGGTAGCCCCTTAAAGCTAACAATGCATCACCATGATCCTCTGGGTATGCATAGCACTTCAGAGTTTGCAATTTGCTTTTGTACACAGGACCTTACATGACCTTCAGCACCCTGTGCGTTTATCTAGGTGAGCATACATATCCTTAACACAGAGGCCGAACTACACTTCATGCCAGCCCACCAGGAAGGGAAAGGGAAGGTGACAGCTGTCAGGAGTGTAGAACTCAAATGCTCCTATCTAATGTTCTCACACACTTTCTCTTTCATCCATTATTTTAGGATGGTTCTTAACCTGGGGTTCTCAACAATGGGCACAGAGAATCCAGAACTCTCTCCAGTTGTAGGAAATACTGGATATATATAGTATCCAATACTGGATTCTGTATACATACATTGTATGTTTTCCCTTGACCAAGTTTCCATTGCTTTTAGAAGATTCTCACATGGTTTGCAACCACAGAATGATTCAGATCACAGCATTAGGCACCCTTTCTTAAGATGTTCTACCCAGGTCGCCAACATAAGTAACAAAACCAGTAATACTTGTTAAAAAAATACAACAGTGCTTCCTGGACCTCATTCCAAGTTATTCAGTTGGGACTCTCTAGGTACACCCAGGAATCTGTATTATTAGCAGGTATGCCAGGGAATTCTTAGGCACCCTAATAATGGTCCATTACTTCCACCTTTGTCATCTACAGCTGACATAAAGTAAACCTCTAAGTACATTTTAATTTATTTGAGAGTGAGTGAATGAACAAGAAAGGAGGAGGGGGCCAGTGAAGAGGGGTAGAATCTTAAGCAGACTCCATGCCCTGCCTGACACGGGGCTTGATCTCATGACCTTGAGATCATGACCTGAGCCAAAACCAAGAAAGAATCAAATGCTCAACCAACTGAGCCACCCAGGTGCCCCTCCAACTACATTTTTAAATGTAGGCCCTAAGACTGTTGAGTTAGAGAACTCTAGGCACAGTCATCCAGGAGAATATCCACCACATAGCTGTTTTCACATGATAAAGATTGGATCTGCTCTAAGGCAACCTCCAGAACATGCAGGACCCAGCAGGTCTTCCCTGGGCTTCTACACCTTGAAAGCAATGAGCACAGGGAAATCCAGGAAGGTCATGTACAGGCCTTGACCTTCTAGGTGTCTTCAGCATCTGCCAGATGATTTCATGAGCCCAAGCACCCACTCTTGTGCAATCCAAACTACCTGCTGAACTTGGAGGCAGGTGTTGGTTTTCAGTGTTGGGTGGAGGAAGACCTTTCTTGGGCTATTCTGAAGGCTGTCTTGCTTTCAGATACATTGGAAGAGGGGTCAGCAAACTCTAGCTACAAAGAGCCAGATAGTAGATATTTTAAGCTTTATGGGCCATCTGGTCTTTTCTACCATTGTAATGTAAGTGAATGGGTGTGGCTAGATCCTAATGAAGTGACACACAAAAAAACGAGCAGTGAGCAGGGTTGGGCAAGCCAGCCCTAATTTACCAAATCCTACACTGGAACCTAAATAAATGTCCAATCGTCTTGACTTTTATAGTCAAGATACACAGAGAGAAGCAGTGATGTGAATAATTTAAAACAAACAAAAATGTCAAGGAAAGAAGCACAAACACCAACATTCCATTCCCCTATATACAGCTTCAGAAAGCATTACACTCTTCTTGTGGCTGCTGATTTAGTTTTCTAATTATGTTTTGCTCAGGCTGATATTAATACAGACTTACACTCTCTGAGTAGATCTCACCTGGGGCTCAGGAGGAGGCTGAGGGTGAATACAGAGAGCAAAGTGAGCAAAGCTGGCCTTGTATTAAAATTAGCCACAGGTAATTGAGAAATGGCTGTCTAAAACCTGCCAGTGGGAATGAGACATATCCCTGTAAGTGGCTGTGTGTTTATTAAATTTGAAAACGGCATCTCTTACCTTCATTTACCTGGATCCCGAAGGCCTGTGCTCAAGCAGGTTTAAGTCATGAGGTCAGGGAGGCCTCCACTTTTTTTTTTTTTTTAAATGATGTCCTGTTATTTTTTTTTTTTAAGATTTTTTATTTATCTATTTGATAGAGATCACAAGTAGGCAGAGAGGCAGGCAGAGAGAGAGGAAGGGAAACAGGCTTCCCACTGAGCAGAGAGCCCGATGCGGGGCTCGATCCCAGGACCCTGGGATCATGACCTGAGCCGAAGGCAGAGGCTGTTTGTGAGGGAGGATGTTTGTGTTCCTGACTTGCACATTTTAGAGCAGAGGAACACATATGGTGGAGAGGATTAACATTTACTGCCTACTACGTGTTAGGCACATTGTGAGTTGTTTTACAGATACTAACAGCTAATATTTTGGAGCACTTCCTCTTAACTAATTGTTTTTACATGAATTATATCATTTAAACTTCCCAGGGCCCCCCCAAATTAAGTACTTTTATTATGTTCTTTTTATACAGACTTAGGTTAAGTAACTTTCTCAAAGTCACAGACTCATTTAAAACGTGTAGACTCAGGAGTACACATTTTAAAACTCTTCTTAAGGCAGGTTTCATTAGCTGCATTTTATAGGTGAACCCTAAGAATGTAAGCAACTTCTCCACAGCTACACACAGTCAGAGAAAGCTCTAGGTCCAAGTCTGTCTGAGTCCAAAGTCCATATCCCCTTCATTGCTGGGTGCTACCTAGTGGCCCATTCACCTACCTAAATCTCCACATCCTCTCCTGCCAAGTTCAGATAGCAGTGTCTGTCCTGTCTCACTCATAGGACTGATAGTAATCTCAAATAATAATCCTAGATTTTCAAAATGATGTACACTAAAAATAGTAAAGCACTGAATAATTGTAGCTTATTGATTAGAGATAGAAGCTTTGGAACCTGATCAATCTGCATTCAAGCTCTGAATCTGCCACTAACCAGCCAGGAGTCCCTGAACAAGTTCCCGAGTTCTCTAGTTTTAAATGTTTTTTATCTGTAGAATTGGTATAATAATAATAACACCTATCCCACAAGATAGTTGTGAAGATAAAATGAGACACTATTATAGCTTGACACCTAAAGACCCAAACTGTGTCATCCCTTTTTAATTTTACATCGGTTAGAAAAACTGAAGAATCCACAGGTATTAGAAAAAGGGATCAAAGACTCTGGAAGTAAAAATGCAACAGAGAAAGATACTGAACAGAGGCCATGTCACAACCTTGTGATTGGATGGATCCTTTCTTCCCGTTCCAGATGCGTCCATAGCTGTGGCCATATGAATATGTTGGCAGGCTCTGCCACACTCTGTAAAAAGAACTCCCCTGGACTCTACTGAATGATCCACTTGCATTATTTTGGAAAAGTATATAGCCATAAAGACCAGGTATACAATATCTGCAGCAAGCCATGCTGTGAATGGGGAAGCCTAAGCTTAGTTTCCCACTACTGGGGGAAAAAAAAAAAAGAGGCAATAGACCCAAGTCCCCTGCCTCCTAGTCAGCTGGCAGCCCACCCAAATGTGAAAAGAAGAGTACTGGGATTCCTGTTGACTTCTGCAGTCTTTATCAAAGGTGAAGTAATCAGTCTGAAGACAGAGACCCTGACCTGCAGAGTGTGTTCCAAAGTCTCCTTGCACTGTAATTTATAACATACTCACACCTATAGAAACAAGAAGGTGGTTTGCTTCCCAGGCCAGCTCTTATATGACTGACCTGAGAAATGGTGGCCCTAGAGGAGTAAGCACATCATTAGGACTAACAGTAGAGTTTCAGTCTTTGTTTCTGTGGGGAAATGCATTTCATATCACATAGCAAGATGGAGACATGAAGGTTCAGAGAGGAACTGAATCACCAAGTGCAGCAATTATCAGCTACTCAGTGCTATGCTTTAGGGAGACAGGGAAATTAGAGAGCCTGAGATAATATTTGAGAAAGCACTAAATAGATGTAAGGCACTTTTATTATTGCTGTTGTAATGGGGATGATGCTGGAGGCTCTTGGTGATAAGGACTATGATACACCTTCTACTGCAAACACTGAACCTACGCTGCATGCTTTGAGAGCAGGAGAGGAGAATAGTAATGTGGCATATCCTTCTCCCTCTTGAGGACTTGGGGGAAGACTTCCCATGTATAAACCATCTGGTAGCACTGCTGCTGGGAGCTGAGCACTTTTCTCAAATGAGACCACTATAATGGCCACCTTCACTGCGTACTGACTATGTGCCGGGCACTGTGATTTGTACTTACTGTTTTGAGCACTTAGAACTCTGGAAAGCAAATGTCACCACTCCCATTTTATGGATTAGGAAATTTAGACTACATTAAGTTTACTAACTGTGGCCCAAAGCCACATAAATTATAAGTGACTGGTTTGATATTAGAGCCCAGGACATTTGACTCCAAAAGAAGACTTCTTCCACTACATCGTAACTCTCTTTCACTAGCCTTTCCCCATTATGCTTTTTGTTTCTATGGTTCAGTTAGAAGAGCCATTTGTCCTGTGCTGAATTTAGAGACTGCTGAGTTGTGCTGAAACCTGGTTCTCTTTGACTGATATTCAAGTGTTATCATATGGCCCCTCACATATTCTATTCTGTCAAAGAACTTGAGGAAAGGATTGCAACATGAGTGTGTTTTATGATAGTCCCTGGTGAAATTAGTGGCCTTGGATAGTGTTTCAGGATAATCCTTTAGGTCATTGTTCTATACCCACTTCCTTTACCAGCTGTTAAGGTAGTTCATATCAAATTCTTCTTAATGGAAGGATTCATTTCTATGTCCACTCTGCCACCTCCACTCTGCCCCCACCAACACATATACATGCATACTTTCATACTGCTTTCAAATGATTCCTTATCAATTAGCCCTTTTCGTTCCCCTTATAATGAAGCAGAAATAGATCCACATGTGGAAAGTGACAGAAATGTAGTTTATCATTTATCATGCATGGATTATGTTGCTTCTGCCTCTGACTGCAATGTACTCCCTCTGGTTTTGAAAATTCACAGAAAAAAATTAATGAATCAATAAATCAAGAAAATGGACAACTCATTTCCTTCTATCCCAGAATCCTGCAGTTGCTAAAATTATTTTCCTGAATGCAATGGAAAGCAGACATGTCTCTCTATAAGAGCATTTGCATAACCAGTGCTAGTTTATGTACCTGTTAGTCTAGCAGTGTGCCTATTTATCCCATTTTCTTTTCCTTTTTTTTAAGATTTTATTTATTTATTTGACAGACGGAGATCACAAGTAGGCAGAGAGGCAGGCAAAGAGAGAGGAGGAAGCAGGCTCCCTGCTGAGCAGAGAACCCCATGTGGGGCTGTATCCCAGGACCCTGGGATCATGACCTGAGCCAAAGGCAGAGGCTTTAATCCACTGAGCCACCCAGGCGCCCCTAACCCATTTTCTATAGAGAAAACATGTTCTGTTCAGAGTCCGGTTTCTGGTCTGCCCAGAGGCACACAACATCAACTTCTCCCAGTAGGACTGCCATTTTAGCCTCAATTGATGTAGTTCTCTGTTTCTTGTATTCTTCTGTTCTTAGGCAACCTGTCTTATACTGAAATATTTTTGTTGTTGTTTGTTTTAGTGTGGTTCATTTGTTAAAACTGATGAGCCAATAAGGATACATCACTATTAACTAAATCCATAGTTTGCATTAGGGTTCACTTTTTGTGTTGTCCATCTTATGGGTTTTGACACATGTATTAGAGTATGATACATTAGAGTATGATACAGAATAATTTCATTGTTCTAAAAATCCCCTGTGTGCCACCTGTTCATCCCTCCTTCCCTTATCCCTGAGACCAGACAACCACTAATCTTTATATTATCTCCATCTTTTTGCCTTTTCCAGAGTTTTATATAGTTGGAATCTAACATTTGTAGCCCTTTCAGACTGCCTTTGAAACAGTATCTCTACTTTTAAAAACGAGTAAAACTAGCTCTCAAATTCACTAGGAGTAGTTTACCAATTTGTACTAATTTTGCAAGCTTTCTGAACAAGGCAGAATGGAGGGTACAGATTTTGCTGCTGCTCCCAATTTCTGGGCTATCACAGGAATGTTTTGGAAGGTAAAGCGGTTTGGTATGGAGAGCTGAGTTAATAACTTTCTCCAGTTCTATGGTCGTTGACTCTCATTCTTGTTTGACTGATTTTCAAATTATCTATCCATCCACCCATCCACTCAGTTACCCACCCACCCACTTGGCATTTCATTCTCGTCCTATTGTATTGTCCAACCCCACCATCCAATGTGTTGAGTATGAATCTTTGAATTTTACGTATTCTTATAAAATATAAGAATATAATATATTCTTATAAAATATAGTGTTCTTATTGTGTGAATGTTTTACATTTACTTAAACGGCACTGTGCTAATGGCCTCATTCTGTTTTTATATTCTCTAACTGTAACTGGTAAACAACCTAGTTTGTTGCCTCTTCCTGCTAAATAGCATCCAGATGAACATCCTCCCCACTGGTTTACTGGTTCCTCAGTGATGGGCACCTACGCTCTTTCCAATCCAAACCCCCACCAGCAATGTGATGAATAATTCAAAAACTCTAACATTTTTTGAGTACAGAAACCCATGAATAGTCATTGTTCCTACCTCAAAACCAACTTTTGGGGGAAGGACCCAGAACTTTCCTTTAATAAATTAAAGAAATAGGTTCAAGTCTACAAAGGCTTAAGAAAAAACTGAATATTTTACTGAGGAGTCCATGGAAAGACAAAGGTAGGGATGAGTCACTAATTCCTTGCCTGTCCCCTTCAGGGCAGCTCTCTATCTTGGCCTCTTCCCTCTCCTATAAGCCCCCAAATTTACATGCTTTTTCACATGTAAAGTGATTTAGGCACTGGACTCTAATAAACCTCTTCACATTCCTCCCCTGATCTGCAAACAAAAGATTCACTTAGGGAATATCTCATTTCTGGAGTGTATGTGTTGAGGAATGGAATTACACGTGAAATCACAGTTATGATTCTTACATGCTTTATGCTTTAGCTTCTTTCTTGCAATAATAGAAATACACTAAAACACTGAAATGTAATGAGCACACAATTAAAAAGCATCAGCATGCTGAGTACTTGTAATTGCTTTTATGTTACTTTTGTCATGCTTTACATAAATTAGCATAGATTCTTCTCTAATCAACCCAACGAGGAAAATGATATTAATTTCATCTTTTACATGTATTCTGTTTATAAGTATTTATTATGTGCCAAGCACCTCTATGTTCTGGTGATTTGCATGCAATGTTTTATTTAATCCTTAGGTGAGCCCTTTGAAATTTTTTAAAATCCAGTTCTGTAAATGAAGAGCCTTAGTCCCAGACTGGAGACATACTTTCCCAATCATGGAGGCACTGTGCCAGAAAGAAGTTGGCCTTCAGACTTGCCTGGGTCTTCCTTACTGCATACTGGTTAAAAAGTTTAAAGTGGAATAATCCATTCAAGCAGGGAAGGAAAGTAATCCACCCCCTTTTGACACTTGGTAGAATTTAGAATCAAGTGGGCACAGATTTTGAGAGCCAAAGGGCATCTCTACCTTATACCAGTGAGATGTTATTATTAATTTGGGCAAGAAAATTCTTCTTCGGGGTGGAGTGGGGGAGAAAAAGAAAGAAAATTCTTCCCTGGGCAGTCACTAACATCATTTGACATTTAGCATCCCTGGAAGCTGCCCACAAAATGCTATTAAGACTCTTAATTTACTGTGACATCTCAATATACCCTCACAGTTTCAAACCCCACTCTCCTGTATTCCTGGAGAAAACTCAGGATCAGAAGCTGGAATCACTGTGTCACACAGGTCTTCAACTCTGGTTGCGCTTTAGATTCACTTTGGTGCTTCAAAAAATACCAGTGTCCTGACCTTATCTTGTACCACACACATCAGAATATCTATGGGTGAGAGCCAGGCACTGGCATCTTTTAAGAGCTTCCAGGTGGTTGAAATGACTTGGGCTTTGGTACCATCCTTTCTAGGTTCAAATTCCTAGCTCTTCCATGTATTAGCTGTGCAACTTTGAGCAAGTTGCATCATATCTGGCTGCCTCAGTTTTAAAATATTAATAGTACTGACTTCACAGAATTGTTTTCAGGATTATATAAATTAATATATGGAAAAGTGATTAGTAAACAGTAACAGGAAATATCAGTTCTTATTATCATAATCCAATCCCCAGCCTCCTCATCTTTTTCCTGATGCTCCCTCACTTGAGATTTCACGCTTCTGGTGACTTATTGCCAGTACAACCCCTGAATGTGCAAACTGAGCCCTAGGGAGGCACAAAGTATGAGAAGGTCTCCATTAGATGCAAAGGACAGAGTATGCAATTCCTTCAGGTAACTGAATTTCTCTGGCGAATACCAACCTTCCCCAGTGGGACAGCAGGTTCAGTGAACTGCTCTATGAGGAAGAAGGGGTTACTGATACCCATGTGGATGTTGTTCTGTGAAGGACACAGCCCAAGAGCATGGAAAAAAAAAGGAACTTGGAAGTCAGACCAGCCTTCAAATTCTGGCTCTCTACAGCTTCCTAGCTGTATGTGCCTAGAAAGAATTATCTAAATTCTTGAAATCCCATTTCTTTGGTGTAAATGAAATAGCCTGTAATGCAGTATTATCATGCGGATAAAATAATGGGGTGTATGTAATGCTCTTGGCACGGAGAAACTACTTGTCGACATTAGTTCCTTTCCTTCGAATGCTACTCGGAAGCTGTTCCCACCTGCTCCTCACTCCTTTCCTAGCCATCCTGGAGGCTTGTAAACAGAGTAGAGTTAAAATATGCCATGTTGGACTAAGAAATGTATAAGGATTGAAGTGGCTTCGGAGAACTATTTAAGAGATAATGAGACTCTCGAGATACCAAGAGGGAAAAAAGCAAGAAGAAAAAAGTTTGCATAATTCATAAAAGCAATTTTGCTTCATTTACTTGTTCAACTCAATTATTCATTCCACTGCCAGTTTATAACTAGGCCCACTCTGTGCAATATTATGGGCTATAGTTTGGAGAGAATAGAAAAGAACAATTTTTGACTTCAGCTCTGGAGCCCAAGCAAAAAGTCCTGGAAGAGGCCATCACTTTAGACATAGACCTTGGAACTTAGGGTGTGCCAATGCCTAGGCCTTTGTGGGTGGGTAAACATTTTATGTTGAAGAACAGCCTGAACCTGGATCTAAAGAGGCAAAAGGCATAAAAGCAAATAGTATCAGCTTGAATCCTTGATGTTTCCAAATACCTTTGTCCTCTAATATCCTATTTGATCCTGAAAGAGTTCTAAGGACACAGAGATGATCATCTTCATGTTATAGAAGTGATACTGACACTCCAAGAAGTTCAACCTGTTTGCCCTGGGACATGGAAGACGACCGAGTAACTTCAGATTCAACATTCAAATATAAGATATCTGTTTTTTTAAACCCTATTGTTGGTATTCCCATTTATGCCAAGCTTTATAAAGCTGCCTGGGTAATGTGCAGATGTTAACACCACTCCTAAATATCTTCCTATTTTTCCTCTGAAAACATGGGGAAATTGTACTTTCCTGGCTCTTGAAGGCATGCATGGCCATGTGAATTGTTTTAGCAAATAAAATGTTACATGTCATATCCAGGCACAGCATTTAATTGCCAGTGAGAAATTCTAGACCAGGAGTGAGCAAACTATAGTCTACAGACCAAATCTGACCCACCACTTGTTTTTGTAAATTAAATTTTACTGAACATAGTCTTACTCATTTGTTTATGTATTATCTATGGCTGTTTTCATGCTACATCAGGAAGAGTTGTATAGTTTTACAGGTATTTCATGATCTGAAAGGGCAACAAATATTTATTTTCTGGCTCTTTAAGAAGAAGTTCACCAACCTCTGTTCTAGACAGTTCTTCCTTGCCAGGTCAACTGAGGAGTCTGAGTATTATAACAAGACAGGTAGAAGGTGGCAGGGACTCCTTCAAACTAGGTTGTTTAGCTGCTGCATGAAGAACAGTAGCTCTAGAGAGTTGTCCAGATTCATTATAGACTTTTCACGTAAGTTAAAAAGAAGCCTCTATTGTGTTAAGCAACTGAAATTATGGACTTTTTTTTTTTTTTTTTTAGCTTGGTATTATCTGGTTTCATTTGACTGATATACAAGTTAGTGAATGCGGAGGATAAAGGAAAAATACACCGATTAAAGTCTGTTAGGGTCAGGATGTATTGAAATAGTTGGATACTGGGTGATGGCAATGGACATGGTAAGGGTGGATGGGTGTTCCTGCTTTTGGGACTGGCGCATCCTGTGATTCTGAAATAGAAACTACTGGGCCAGAGACTGAAGGTTAAGTCTGCATTGTTGATAACTCTGCCTACCAGGTTTAAGGTCAAGGGAGTGTCCAGGTGAACCTCGTCACTTAGAAATAGTCATGTTTTCCTAGAAAGTTTTATGAGCAAATTTTCTGCTTTTTGACTGTTGATACATTCAAGACAAAATGGGCTCCCAGTTATGGGCTATTATATACGGTAACCCTTCTTCAGGAATGTTCTGTTTCTCAAGATCAACTATTTAACCTCTTACAATGGCTGATGCTCAACGCTGGCAGGGTAACCCACGTTGAGGCTAACATGTCTTTGTTGGAAGACTGGCCCCTCTATACCAGGTTTAGTTGGTATTTACATGTAATTCTCAGTTCCAGGAAAACAAAACAGATAAGGGCTGCGTTAGTGGGTTTAGAATTCTTGGAATTGAATAAAAAGACTCATTCAACAAAGAAATGAGCATCTCTTTGACTTCTAAGTTCAGCAAATCTCCAACTCAAAGGAATTTCTGCTAGGACACCAGAACTGGAGTTCTGTACAGTTTGAAGAAAACTCATCAGTTTTCTAGGGACTCGGAGTACCTACATGCAGGAATGATTTTCATAATAATGTATCCTGTCCTATTGCATATAACATACTTAGGCCTAAAAGGCTGAGGCAAGGTGACTTAGACTTAAGATCCTGAATGAAGCCTGACTAATGAAAGACTTCAGATATGTTCAATGACAGTAGGAATAGGCACCAAGTTTTCTAGGTTACTCAGTGGGTAAAACAACAAATATGTCTGACACAACTCATAGTGGCCCTCCTGGGGGCTTTCAATTTACTATATTCAAAATATCTACCTTTTTAAACATATACCCCAGTCTTTTTCCCACAAAAAGGAGGGAGAGGATGTGACTACATTCATTGCATAATGCTTAGATGGGGAGATATAAACAGTAGGAGGAATAAAATCGGCTTTGAGTTGATCCTTAAGAAGGGTTATTCTTAATCAGTAGAAATAGTGGTGACAGAGACCTGAACAACACAGTTAGAAACCCTACAGATAACATCCATTCTCTACCTCCACTGGTTTGTAAAGAAAGAAACTGCTCCTTACTACCTACAATCCTAGAAACAAGAAAGAAAATGGCTCACTAAGTAATTTGTTTAATATTATAATCTTATCCTAGTCTTAACTGAGAACAGCAAAGAATCAAGTAACTGTCTTGAGTCTTAAAAAAGTCTTTACAGAAAAAAAATTAATAAACATTTCAGAAGAGAGGGAGGAAAAGGATTCAGGATACAAGTAGAAACACAAATTCTTGTCAAGAAAACTGAGGTATCTTGTAAATACAGTGGTCTTGTTAACACTCTATTAAACACAATTTGATACCAACAAAGGGCTGCTTTTATTTTCTCCTATTAGGGTCATCTTCCTAATTATTATAGAACATCACAGATACCCACTCTGGGTCAACAGAATGTTCTTCCTACTTTCTTATATTTTATTAATCTACTTTATTCTCCTGTGCTTGATCTGAGAATCTAAAATTAGCTCATGTGTTTGAACTTGTAAATTGCTCATTTCAGACCATAACTGCTGAAGCCAAGTGGAGAGCAGCCTCAGGATGGCGGAATGAGGAGGCTAATGGCTTCCCATAGCATCTACTGGTTTCATGATGCACAAGACAATTCTTAAACTGCTTTGATTTGGGAGGGGCAGGTTCATGTGGGAAAAAGTGTGCACACCTCACTGCACACCTAATTTCATTAAAAAAATGGGAAACCAAACACAGAGCAAAGGGGATGGGAGTCAGGAGGAAAGATCCAGTTTCTATGGCAACTGGAGGAGCACAGGCATCCTCACAGTGAGAGGTCTGAACTGGGGCAGGAGTGTTGACAGCTTCACCTAAGGCCTATTACCAGGTTTTCTCTTACTCGGTGGAACCTTTACCAGCTGCCATTTCCCCAAAGTCTTAAGAGTGAACGGGGACCATGTACCTTCCTGCTAACAGATAGGGATCACCTGCCAATATCATTTGGCTTTTACTACTGCAGGAGACAGAAGATAAAAGAATTTTCTTCAGATTATTTACTCACTCAAGCATCTGGATCCAAGTCCCAGGCTGTCACTTCTGTGACTCTGTGATCCCTTTCCTCATTCTCATCTCTTAAATATTTATACACACACACAATGGGTCTCCACTGCATGTACATCTATAAACAGCTGCAGCCAAATGCACCACACTGACCTGCATACCTTCTGGTGTCCCTCAGAGGAAGTACACAATTCCTCACAGGGAAACCTTTTCAGGTCTCAGCCCATTATGCCATAAAATGACCATTCTGAATCAGATTATTTAAGTCTGCAACCTCAACACAGGTTGTACATTAGAATCATCTATGGGCATTTTAAAAACTGTTCTGATGCTCAGATCCCACCTCTATATTTGATTTGGTATGGTGCTTAAGTATCAGTATTTCCCAAAACATGCCACCGCCCCAACCATAGTGACTCTAATGTGTAACCAGAGTTGAGTACGTTATAGTAACTCACTCAGCATCAATGTACTTATCACTACCTGTGTGCTAGGCACTGGACTGGATCTTAGAGACCTGAATATGAATAAGGCTTGGGAGTTCCCAGTCCACTGGTGGAAGATAGACAAGTAAGTGCATGAAGTGTTATGTGGGTCCTAGGCTGGTCTGTACAAGTTAAGTGGGGGAAATGTGAGTGGTTCGTTCTCTAGGGAGGGTCAAGAAAAACATTATGGAAGAGAGGATGATGCTAGACACCAATATGAAAAGATGGACAGAAGAGCAGTGTCACAAAAGCACAGAGGACATGATATGAGAACTAAAATAAGTTAATACCACAGGCATACTTGCTTGAGGGGTGTTCTGTGGGGAAAGATGAAATCTGGATTAGTGAAATGTACAGATCAGAAGAAAAGATACAGACTGAAGTATGGACAGAGAAACAAATTTTAAAAATACACAAAGAAAACAAAAGAAACCCAGCACAAGAGATAAAGGGACATAGTATAAAGGTCTAACATAAGTGTAACTGGAATCCCAAAAAGAAGGAAAAGAGAGAGAAAAAAAAAAATCAAGCCACAGATTCAAATACTACAAATCCCAACCAGAATACATACAAAGAAAATAGATCTATGTGAGTAAAACCACTGAGAGCCAAAAGTGGGGAAAAAAATATTACAAACTAGCCAGGGAAAAAATAAATACCTTCTTCAAATGAGTAAAATTAAAACCAGCAGCTGACTCAACAGAAAACAAAACAAAACAAAAAACAGAATCCAGAAGATTATGGAGTGAGATGTGCCATGAGTTAAAGGAAAATCACAGGTCTAACAGACAGCCCCCCCAGACCAAAGATAATAATAAAGTTCCTCAGAGAGAAGAAAAATGATTCCAGACAGAATCACAGAAATGCAAAATGTATGAAGAATAACAGAAAAGACAAATATGTGAGTGAAAACCAATAGTGTAAAAAATAATAATATATACTATAGAATTTCATACATGAATCAAAACACATCAATAAAAGCACATATGGTGGAAGAGGCTAAGGTTTAAATGGTGCTAATGTATTTAAAACTCCTGCACTGTTTGGAAAGTAGTACTAATTTATATTGGATATTTATTTATCTTTAAAATAAATGTCTGTATGTGTGTGTGTGTGTGTGTGTGTGTGTGTTTAGAGGGAGCAAGCCAGGAGAGGGGCACAGGGAGACAGAGAATCCTCAGCAGACTCCAGGCCAAGTGCAGAGTCCCACGTGGGGTTCAATCCCATGATCCTGAGATCATGACCTGAGCCAATATCAAGAGTTGGATACTTAATCCACTGAGCCATCCAGGCACCCCATCTATATTGGATATTTAAAAATCAAGGCTTTATGCTTCAAATGAAAGTAAACACTAAAAAAATGGTAAAAGAAAAGAGTAGCTTGCAAGCTGAAGAGCAGATGAAATAAAAATTAGAAAATGAATCCATGATTAGGCAAGGAAAAAAAAGAAAATAGATGACATGCAACAGATAGATGATAAATTTAAACTGAAATCTATCTGTAGTTATATTAATTCTGAACTAAATTTTTCAATTAAAAGACAAATTCAGTTTGGCGACCGTGGCCATTGCTGCTATAAACATTGGGATACAGATGGCCCTTCTTTTCACTACATCTGTATCTTTGGGGTAAATACCCAGTAGTGAAATTGCAGGGTCATAGAGAAGTTCTATTTTTAATTTCTTGAGGAATCTCCACACTGTTCTCCAAAGAGGCTGCACCAACTTGCATTCCCACCAACAGTGGAAGAGGGTTCCCCTTTCTCCACATCCTCTCCAACACATGTTGTTTCCTGTCTTGCTAATTTTGGCCATTCTAACTGGTGTAAGGTAGTATCTCAATGTGGTTTTAATTTGAATCTCCCTGATGTCTAGTGATGATGAACATTTTTTCAGGTGTCTGATAGCCATTTGTATGTCTTCATTGGAGAAGTGTCTGTTCATATCTTCTGCCCATTTTTTGATATGATTGTCTGTTTTGTGTGTGTTGAGTTTGAGGAGTTCTTTATAGATTCTGGATATCAACCTTTTGTCTGTACTGTCATTTGCAAATATCTTCTCCCATTCCATGGGTTGCCTCTTTGTTTTATTGACTGTTTCCTTTGTTGTGCAGAAGCTTTTGATTTTGATGAAGTCCCAAAAGTTCATCTTCGCTTTTGTTTCCTTTGCCTTTGGAGACATATCTTGAAAGAAGTGGCTGTGGCTGATAGCGAAGAGATTACTGCCTATGTTCTCCTCTAGGATTCTGATGGATTCCTGTCTCACATTGAGGTCTTTTATCCATTTTGAGTTTATCTTTGTGTATGGTGTAAGAGAATGGTCGAGTTTCATTCTTCTACATATAGCTGCCCAGTTTTCCCAGCACCATTTATTGAAGAGACTGTCTTTTTTCCACTGTATATTTTTTTCCTGTTTTGTCGAAGATTATTTGACCATAGAGTTGAGGGTCCATATCTGGGCTCTCTACTCTGTTCCACTGGTCTATGTATCTGTTTTTATGCCAGTACCATGCTGTCTTGGTGATCACAGCTTTGCAGTAAAGCTTGAAATCAGGTAACGTGATGACCCCCGTTTTATTTTTGTTTTTCAACATTTCCTTAGCGATTCGGGGTCTCTTCTGATGCCATACAAATTTTTGGATTATTTTCTCCAGCTCTTTGAAGAATACCAGTGGAATTTTGATCGGAATGGCATCAAAAGTATAGATTGCTCTAGGCAGTATAGACATTTTAACAATGTTTATTCTTCCAATCCAAGAGCATGGAATGGTCTTCCATCTTTTTGTGTCTTCTTCAATTTCTTTCATGAGTGTTCTGTAGTTCCTCGAGTACAGATCCTTTACCTCTTTGGTTAGGTTTATTCCCAGGTATCTTATGGTTCTTGGTGCTATAGTAAATGGAATCGATTCTCTAATTACCCTTTTTGTATTTTCATTATTAGTGTATAAGAAAGCCACTGATTTCTGTACATTGACTTTGTATCCTGCCACGTTGCTGAATTGTATGAGTTCTAGTAGTTTGGGGGTGGAGTCTTTTGGGTTTTCCATATTAAGAATCATGTTATCTGCAAAAAAAGAGAGTTTGACTTCTTCATTGCCAATTTGGATACCTTTTATTTCTCTTTGTTGTCTGATTGCTGTTGCTAGAATTTCTAATACTATGTTGAACAAGAGTGGTGAGAGTGGGCATCCTTGTCGTGTTCCTGATCTCAATGGGAAGGCTGCAAGCTTTTTCCCATTGAGGATAATATTTGCTGTGGAAGAGCCAAGATGCCCTTCAATGGACGAATGGATAAGGAAGATGTAGTCCATATACACTATGGAGTATTATGTCTCCATCAGAAAGGACCAATACCCAACTTTCGTAGCAACATGGACAGGACTGGAAGAGATTATGCTGAGTGAAATAAGTCAAGCAGAGAGAGTCAGTTATCATATGGTTTCACTTATTTGTGGAGCATACCAAAGAGCATGGAGGACATGGGGAGATAGAGAGGAGAAGGAAGTTGGGGGAAATTGGAAGGGGAGGTGAACCATGAGAGACTATGGACTCTGAAAAACAATCTGAGGGTTTTGAAGGGGCAGGGGGTGGGAGGTCGGGGTACCAGGTGGTGGGTATTATAGAGGGCACGGATTGCATGGAGCACTGGGTGTGGTGCAAAAATAATCAATACTGTTACGCTGAAAATAAATAAAAAATAAATTTTAAAAAAAGACAAATACAATCAGACTGAATGAGAAAAACAGAAAGGCTTTTATGTGGCTTACAAGAGAAACATCTTAAATATATGGATTAAAAAGTCTGAGAGTAAAAGGGAAAAAATCCACTACTAGATGTTGATCTAAGAAAAAGGAAAACATATAGTCACAAAATGCCTTGCATGAGAATGTCCATAATACTTTATTCGTAATAGCCCCAAACTAGAAAATGATTCAGATGTCTACCAATAGGAGAATCAATAAAGAACTATGCATGCATAATGGTACTTCTCAGCAATAAAAAGAAAAAACAATGGATACATGTATAAAAAAGAATGAATTGCTAAAACATTTTCTTAAAGAAACCAGACATAAAAGAATAAAAGAAAAATAAATATATAATTCCAGTAGATGCAAAAGCACTAAATAAAATTCAACAACCATTCATGATAAAAACTTATAGTGGACTAGGAATAAAGGGAAGTACCTTTAATCTGACAAAGAATATCTATAATACCCTACCACATACTTAAAAGACATATAATGAAAGCTTGTCCTCAGATGTTGAGCAGGACAAAGGTATTTATTCTTCTGGAAGTCCCAGACATCTTTAAAAAAAAAAAAAAGGAGAGAATAAGAGTATTATACGCAGAGAATGACAAATTAAATAGTCATTATTTGTGGATGGCTTGATTATATATGTAGTACATACAAAAGAATGACCAACAATTAGATTAAATGAATGATTTTATACAAGCAGTCAGAAAATGAAGTCCAAAATGTCATTATTCATGACATTGTTAACAAGATCAAATAAGAGTGATAAATCTAACCAAAGACAAGAATTCTATACAAATGCCTTACATTTTAGGGGCACCTGGGTGGCTCAGTTGGTTAAGCGTCTTCCTTTGGCTCAGGTCGCTGTCTTACGGTCCTGGGATTGAGCCCGATGTCAAGCCCCAAGTCGAGCCTGCTTCTCTCTCTGCACCTCACCCTGTTTGTGCTTGCTCTGTCTTTCTCTCTCTAATAAATAAGTAAATACATAATCCTTTAAAAGAAAGAATGCTATTCATTTTTGCTAAGAGAAAATAAAGAGACATAAAGGAAGACTAGACTATTTTCATGGAATAGAATATTTAATATGGTAATGACATCAATTCTTCATGAATAGATCTATACATTCAGTGAAATCTTGATTGACATCTCAAAAGGTTTGTTGTTTGTTTGTTTCGGACAAGCTGATCCTAAAAATTCTCTTGGAAATTAAAAGGCCCAAGAATATCCAAGAAAATCTTTTTTGGTGCCAAATGACAAAGTAACTCTAATTTTCATATAAAAACCAATGGGCCATGAGTAGCCAAGACAACATTAAAGAGGAAGGAGAAAGTGTTAAGAGTTACACTTTATCAGATTAATTGCAAAACCACAGCAATTACAACAGTACATGTAAATACAAGGACTAAAAATTAAGCCAGTGGAACAATAAAGAGATTTTACAAAGAGAACCACCACTATAAATACTTGATTTATGATGAAAATGGCACTTCAGAGCAATGGGGATAAGGAGAGGCTGTTCAATAAATGAAGTGCTGTCAACTGAATATTCATAGGAGAAAAAAGTAGAACTTAACCCCTTTCTCAGACTATGCATAAGAACAGATTTTGGATGAACTGCAGATCTAATTGTGCAAAGTAACATAATACAGTTTCTAGAAGAGAAAGAATATTTTCATGACCTTGAGATAGGATGGGTTTCTAAAGACTGACAAACTTTGTTAAAAGTATGAATTTTGGAGTGTTACTGAAAATTTTAGTTATGATAATAGAGGAACATGATGGAGGAACCAAATAAAACAGTATCTACCACATTCTATTAATGTTTTCAATTGGAATTTTTAAAATGTATTTTGGTTTTATAGTGATATGAGCTGTAGATAAGCACAATCAATGACTATAGTATGTCTATGGTACAGCTCAAGAATTTACATTTCTGGGGCACCTGTGTGGCTCAGTTGGTTAAACATCTGACTCTTGATTTTGGCTCAGGTCATGATCTCAGGGTCTTGGCAATGAGGCTCCATCAGGCTCTGCACTGAGCAGGGAGTCTGAAGATTCTCTCCCTCTGCTCCTCCTCACCCCTACCCCACTTGCCCTTTCTCTCTCAAAGAAAGAGAGAAGGAGAAAAAGAAAAAGAATGAATGAATGAATTTACATTTCTAAAAAGTTCCCAAGTGATGCTGTTTTGAGAACCACTGCTCAAAATGAACCACCAAGTTATCTTTGATTTATTCATCCCAGGTTGGTGTGGGCAGCCTATAAAAGGACTTCTTTCTAAACTCCCATATATTAAATGGGGCTATGTTCTCTCCACCCTTGTCCCTCCTCCCTGGTCTCCCTTCTTTCCACAATCTCTTAGGGATGGATAGGCTGGGCTTGATTAATAGTGATGGTTTTGCTCTTTTTTCCCCCTTTTTCTTAATTTTAATTGTGGCTTCTGTGAGTGTTGCTGAAGTCAGAAGAGACTTGGGTCTTGGGTGGTCCTTCTTGTTCTCTACATCATTTCTCCTTCCCACTCCAACTTATAAGAGAGCACTAGTGACAGATGACATTCAAGGGAGAGAGATTAACTTACGATAAGGAACATAAATTAGAATTTTAAAACCTCATGCTCACCTTAATAATGCAAATCACTTAAGGTCACATTGAGGGCCAATGAAAATTCTTTTCCATTGGATCTAAACAATTCCCAAGTTTGAAAAACATGAAAGAATAAAAGAAAGACAAACTTAGAATGAGGTAAGAGCTAGGAGGAATATGGAGAAGCAGGAACAAAAGCTCTACCCTGCCTCTCCAGGGGAAGGGCTAGTAATTCAAGACCAAATCTGAATGGTGGCAGAGCAGATTCTGTTCTGGGTCAATGAGCACTAGGGAATCTGGGGAATCTCTGGGAATCTGTCCTAGCAGAGATACACAGACCCAGGCCAGTTCCAGGCATTTAATTGAACGGCTCCATATGTTCCCCAGTGCTTAGGAACCAAGAACAGGAGAAAAAACCCTCACCCCAGAGACCACAAGACTATCATTAGCCAAGCATGGAGTAAACCCCATGGACGTGCTGAAGATATTATATAGGATTCCCTTTGAGGGCCAGTGCCCAGGAAGGGTATGGAGAATGCACGGTGCCTAATAACCCTGAGAAAAGGCATCAGGTAGAAGCTGAGCTGTCTTGAAGAGTATTCAGATAGGGCTGTCCCTCTGTTGTGGTGAGGGATATACCCTGACACCACCAACCCATTCTGACTCCCATCATCTCTGGGAAGGACTGAACATATTCTAGCCATAGGAGAGGAACACAGCAGACAGGTACAATGGGGATTAGATGAGGATTAAGATTGCTGCGGGAAGCGGAGAGCCAAGATGGATATCAACTCTTCCCTCTGATATCCAAGACCAGGAAGGGGAGTATCACTGAAATGAGAAATGGGAAGTCACCCTCCTCCTCTATTGCCCTGGGAAAGTGGCAGCTTCTCACTCCGGCCATGGTCATTGTTTAATGTGGCTACTAGTACCTTCTCCCTCTATTTCACAGGACTGCCATTCGAATCCAAGTGCGATGACACAGGTGAGAACACTCATTCATCTACTATACAAATGTAAGACAGGAGATGCTGGAAATGATCAAGTTTATACTGTAAGCCAACCTTATCTTTTGGTTCAAATAAATTCTAGAACAGAAAAATCAGAGCTCCTGGGGCTTTTCAGTTGAATCCCACATCAGCGCCTCCAGTGAGGCTGCCTACACTTCTGTATTCAGCTTCCTCTTGAGTCAGATCCATCTCAAATCATTTCCTCTTTTCAAATGAGAGATCAGGATAATAACAGTGTTTTGGATTGAAGCATGGAAACCTCATATTTTTTTGTTTGGTGAGGGGTGGGGGTAATATAACCTCCTGGGTTTTTGGTTTAACACTGTGTGTGACTATTCCTGTAGGGTTAGATGCTGAAACTGGGTGGTTAGCTACTAGAGGAAAACATTTGTGGGGAGACAGTGTACTTGAGGCAGCTCCAGCATCACTCTTGGAGCTGGTACTGCACAAGGAGGAGGGTGTAGACATGTGACACAGCGCATGCTGTTTGGCCCTGGCTTCCAGTCTTAAACCGGGCAGACTCCCCATCCACCACATCCCCTAGGGCTCAACAAAAGTGACTTCTTGCTATTCTCTGAAAATGTTTTGGACTTTATCCCTTCATTTCAGTCTCTGCTGCTTATCCTTCTTCCCGCTTATGGTCAGCTCTTGACCTTTTGGCTTTGTTACCTGTCTTATTTCTGCACATAGTCTTTGAGCTTAATGGCAGATGGGCTTCCCTGGTGATTTTAGTCTTTCCTACTCCCCTTCCAGCCATGTACTCTTTCTAGCTCTGACATGGAATTATCCAGCTTTGCTAATGCAACAGGAGGCATGTCTCAGTCTCCTACAGTGGAACTGAGTAATAAGCTGCAGGACCATTCAATCTAAAGTCAAAATGAACAGATCCAGGCCATAAGATGAATGATGCCAACTTATGATATACCAAATGAGAACTGTGGTATAGACAGTTCTGTATATTCATTTCACCACTGTTTAAATCCCACCCCTGTCCAACCACACAGTTACTCAATACTCATAAACCATGGAGAGCTGGTCCCACTCAGGGACCTCGAAGGAACTGAAGGAGTTCCAAGAAGCATCAATATTCAAGGTTTCAAAAATCCTAACAGGAACTGAATATCTATCCAAGATAAGTTTGCCCAGGCAAATAGGAACTCAAATTTATTTGCTTTCTATAGGGGAGATGTTAGTTATCACTAATGAGTACTTATATGGTTAATACATAGAATGGAAAAATGAATGACATATATTTAGTTAATACTATTTGAGACCCAAAATATTTCAAAATATGAGAACATAACAATTATGGTGAGAAGTCCTTGGGAATGAAAAGACAGTACTCAGCTGGCTAAATATCAATAACAATATAAACAGTTGGGTTTCTTGTGTGCAGTGCCAGAGTTCTTTGTACTTTCATGTGAGCAATGGCTAAAGAAATCTTTGGGGAACCTCTGACCTAGTGGTCATAATGAGATATGAGCACTTTGGGTGAACATGTAAGAAATCCTCTAAAACTCCCTTTCCATTCCAAGGAAGTACCAAAAAACCATCTCTCAAGAAGCAGGGCTGATTGATTTTTTAAAAATAGTTGATGAATTTATATCTAATTTATGTCATTTCTTCCCAAGTTTTAAGAAAGAGCAGGTCTGCCGATGTATAATTTCTTACTAATTTACTAATTTGCAAGCACTGTTCACATAAATGGTTTTGTTTGAAATCACTACCACTTGGTAGGTAGCTTTATTACTTCTATTCTGGAGATGAGAATATTGAAGTTGCAAGCAACAAAGTGTCTCTTTAGCCCAAGAGGGGCACATAACTGTTTCCTATTAAGTGTGAGATATTTTTAGCTTAAGGGCACTGTGGAATCTTGCTCCTGATAGTAAATTTGGGTATTTCACAATGATTTAAAGTTCTAATGATTTTGTTGAGGAAAGTAGGAGGATAGTTACTAAATATGACTCAAACCAATAAACAAAGCAAGGGGGAAAAAAGCATTTAAGCACCTAAGGCTTTTCAAAAGGCAGGAGGCAAGATTTTGTTCTAGCATTTTCTAAACTGTGCCTCAGGAACATTAGCGTCCCAAGTTATATGAACAGTAGTCTCGAGAAAAGAATGATTTTGAGGTAGAATATGTTTTGAAACCACTACTTACTATATCTTTTCATTAAAGGTTAATAAATTAAAAGCCCTGAGCATATCTGCAGTAAAGAAATCCATTCAATTTTGTCAGTACTTCCCAAACTTACCAAACTGTGGTATTCATGTGTTCCAGCACAAAGGCTAAGCATATTGATTTAGCCAGATAAAAAGTAGAAACTTGCCTTGCATTTACTATAGAACAGAAAGTAGTAGCCATTATATTTTGTTATGGCAGTCCCAGAAAACCAAGAGAATTCAGATCTCTAGATCACACTGATTTCCAATTATCAGATGGGGTACAACCTCTTTGAATTAAGTATATTGGGGGATTTTCTCCAGCATAATTGTGATGAAGGTCTTCAAGACCATCCCTACATTTGATGATTAACTAGAAAGACTTACAGGATTCAGCATATGGTCTTACTCACAGCTAACATCTATTATCATAAAACGTATGAAGTAAAATTAGGAAAGGGGAAGATGTATGGGGTGAAGTCCAGGGAAATCCAGGAATAAGCTTCCAAGAGTCCCTTCCCAGTGGAATTACACAGGATGCACTTACTTCCCCCAACAATGAGTTATGACAACATCTGTGGAATGTTGTCTACCAGGGGAGCTCATTACAGACTCAGTGCCCAGAGTTTTTATTGGAGACTGATCATGTAGAGTCTTCTCTGCCTAGAATGAACCAAAATTCCAAACTCCCAGAAGGAAAGAAGGTGTTCAGCATAAACTACATTGCTTATGCAAACAGTTTTAGGTATAGAGAACCCCACTGAGTTCTAGGAATGGTGTGGTAGCCAACGGACATCAGTCAAAGGTCAATCTTGCAAAGAGGTCTTTAGAAGGGCAGGCTGAGGCTTGCTGTATTAACTCTTCTGCACAACAGCAGATGATTAAAACAACTGAAATACTGGATAAATTATAAAAACACCTTTTAAATTATAGTCTGAAACCATAAGGAGAAATTTACAGAGACCCAAAATCAAGTGAAAGTAGTAACCTGAAAGGTAAGGAAGAGACAAAAAACAGCTTTTGTGCTTAATGTTTCTTCTGGACCTAGAGAATGAGCACCTTCACTCTGACAAATCTACACAGTGCAGGGAACAGGAGATAAAATCCAGGAGCCACTCCAGATGGATTGCCAAATAGAATATTGCTACAAAAAGGTAGCACCTAAAAAGACTACATCTACTCTTTGAAAGATAAATGGGGAAAAAAAACCTGCTGACCATAAGGAACTTCCAGAAAAGTTGCTGGTCTCTACTTCAACATTGGATTTTTCCGAAAAGAAAAAAAAATCCTCTTGGAATTATAAAATACAAGCACAACTCAAGCATGTTTGTGGTCCAAATTAAAGCTATCTATGTGATATACAAAATCTCAAGTATATAATTGTATTTAGAGTTGGTACAGGTTGATAGTGCTGCCAGGCAAGCTGCTAAAATATACATAAATTATCTCTAGAGAAACATAGTTTTAGTCTAATCTTTAAAGTTAAATATTCCCACATAAGTTCCAAGGAAAATGAGCAAATTCCAGTCAAATATCATAAAAGGCACAATAGAAACAAAGTGTTATGTGAATGTCAGAGGATGCAGTAGCTGAATCAGACCCACCACCAGTTTAGACATTGGAATTATCAGACAGAATATAAATTTCAAAGTTAAGGGAATAAAAGAAAAGTCTGAAATATGAATAAGATATAAAAGACTTAAAATATTACTGAGAATAACTGAAAAATAGCCAACTAGACCTCTTAGAAATGAAAACCATGGCAACTGAAATGAAAACCTTAACAGAAAATTAGACCTTGGAAAATGGAAACTTAATGAATGCAAAGATAGATACAAGGAAACTATCCAAAATGCAACACTGAGAAACAAATGTTTGGAAGATGTGAATCAAACATTAAGAGAAATGGTACAGAAAGCAAGAAGTTAAGTAAACACTTAAATTAGGATTCCAGAAAGAAAGGTGATTCCAAAAAGTATTCCAGAAAGAGAATGGGACAAATGTGATACTTAATTAAAAAAAAAAAATGGGTTGGAATTTTCCAGAATTATTTAAAGTCATCAAATTTCAGATCCAGGAACTGCAACAAGTCTCAAGCAGGATAACTTTCACAAAGCAAAATGGATGATTAAAAAAAAAAGAAAGAAAGAAAGAAAAGAAAAGGAGGATCTGTTAAAAGCAACTAAATTATAAAAATGAATATATAACTTAACAAAAATTATGGGCTGCAGTAAAAGCAGTGCTTACAGGAAAATTCACAGCACTGAATACATATACTAGAAAAGAAGGCATTTCCAATAATCAATAGTGAAGTAAAATAAATTTTTCTAAACTATCAATGACGTTACCATGCTAGAAGACCAATTAATATTGACTGTTCTCTATAGAAAATAATATTGCAAAATCATTATCATATGAATAACTGATCAAAAAATATATGCCACGACACCCGGGTGGCTCAGTCAGTTAAGTGTCCAACTCTTAGTTTCAGTTCAGGTCATGATCTCAGGGTTATGGGATTCATCCCCACACTGGGCTCCACACTCAGTGGGGAGTCTGAGATTCTTTTTCTTCCCTCTCCCTCTGCCCCTCCAAACCCACCTCTCTCTCAAAAATTAAATAAGAGGCTCCTGGGTGGCTCAGTTCAGTTGTATCTGATTCTTGATTTGGCCCAGGTCATGATCTCAGGGTTGTGAAACGAAGCCCCATGCCAGGCTCCACAATGAGCATGGAGCCTGCTTAAAATTGTCTCTCTCCCTCTCCCTCTGCCCCACCCCCACTTACACATGTGCATATGTGTACTCTCTCTTAATAAATAAGTGAATAAATCCTAAATGCAGGAGAAATTATTATAAAGATGAATCAGACAGCTGAATACAAATATTGTTATCATGATATAAATCCACTAGCTACCAGATTTTTAAGTTTATAATTTTTGTGATTTCTAAATAAATACTGAATTGCCAACTTAATTTGGCACTCATAATTTTGTATCATTTTTTCTTAAAAAGAGCCTCTCCCCCTCAAATTGTATGAGCTTCAGGTTTTCAACGTTTGAACCCACCCTTAATTAACACAAGCATTCTTCTATAGAAATTACACACGTTAATCCTAACACCAGTGGTCATATTAATGTGCAGCCACAGGAGATAAGGCTGGCAAGCTGTGTCTTGAAGAACTTATAGATAAAATAAATGCCTTGGTGAATTTACTGTAGTCTAGCATCTGATTTGCAATCCTTCAGGCTCGGACCTGATTTTGTTGTCATGAACAGACCCATCTCACATTAGCTGGTCTCATGAGACTGATGTATATGGCAATTAATTTATTTACAGGGTGCAATTACTGTTATAGGCATAAAAAATACTTGAAGTATATCTGTTTCATTTTTTTTTTCCTGTAGAACACTGCATGGGAAGCTAATATATTAATTTATAATGCGAGATTTCGGATGGAAGGGCTAGAAATACTTAAAATTGCAGAAAGGGCATATTCTTTCCCTAAAGGCAGACTTGCATGGAACACTAAATTCCCATCAGAAATTCATATGATAAGTATGAAATCAAACCAGAGAGCTAGAAAAACTGAATATTTAATGATAACAAACTAAAACTCTCTTCTGAATGTTTATCACTGGGATTTGCATATTCAAAGACCACTTGGTTGCAAACTCCTATGCCCATTTCTACTTCAAGAGTGGCCTGTTAATGGGGTTGAAACTACCCAATGTCTTATTGTTGAGGGTACCTCTTCCATCAGTAGTGCTCAGATAAGACTTTCCTTTTCTAAAAGCTTCCACGGAGACCCTTTCAATTGATAAATACTGTTAACCAAGTAAGATGACGACACATCTACGGTCAAATCTATTACACATTTTAATGTTCACTCTCGGAGAAACATGGTTTGCTAGGACTCCCTCTCTAGGAAATGTTACTTACGGCATTACTTATTATCAAGAACTTCAGAAATGGCTTACTGTATGACAAAAAGGTCATGAGCAAGAACATTCTGGTTTACCTCCTCATTACAACTATTATACAGTTAGTAAGAATTAACATGGTAGAAACTATACTGCCAAACAGAATGGTTCTATTAAATGTTAAGTGAAAAAAGATACAATGTATATATCTAATAAAAACAATTAGAAAACTCTAGAATTAGAATTGCATATGGACAAGAAATGAAAACAAAGTATTTAGAGTTCTACTAACATGCTTAAAATGTATAATGTATCTTGCTACTTATGCATTCCAAACCACTTTCTAAAATCTCCACTTCCTTCTAATACTTCTTTCTTTAGTAAAAACAGTACTTATATGAATTTCAAAGGTAGAAAACATAATGGAGCTTCAAACTGTTCCAAATATTTGGAATCAAGATCTTCATCAGTGTCCATTCTTTTGGTCATTTGTTTATGTAATATTTTCAGTGAAGACCTACTATGGGTCCAGTCTCATTTCAGACTTTTATCTTGCACATAAAGAATGGACATCTATTAAAGCAGAAAAGGGCAGATTTGTTTAGTCCCAGAGGCAATTGATTGGAACAGACATAAAATTGCCGGAGGTGGGGAAAAAAGATAAAGGACTTTGAAATGTGGCCATCAAGTGGTTAAGTTCATTATTGCATCAGAAGATGTTCCAAGAACTTTGATCTAGAATCAACGAAAAAACCTAAGGCTCAAAAGCCAAAAATTTAAACAACAACAACAACAACAAAACCAACAATATAATTCCTCCAAAATTTGAAAGACTGTTGGTCTCATGACAAAAAACTCGACTAACAAAATGGTTGCTTTTTAAAAAATAAACTGTGAAATACATAATCCACATTTTCCAATTAGGTCAGCTTTAACTAGCAATTAATAAGAAAATGTGGAGGCTGCATTCTAATTGATAATTGGCAAAAAACTCGACAGATCTACAATACTACTTTCCTACTTCCAAATCTAATCAATCAATCACAAATTCTTTTTTTTTTTTTCAATCACAAATTCTTTAGGTTCTGCTGCTTAAGCATGCCTAGAATCTGGGATTTTTTTAAATTAATTAATTTATTTGATAGAGAGAGGGATCACAAGTAGGCAGAGAGGCAGGCAGAGAAAGAGGGAAAGCAGGCTCCCTGCTGAGCAGGGAGCCCGATGTGGGGCTCAATCCCAGGACCCTGAGATCATGATCTGAGCTGAAGGCAGAGGCTTAACCCACTGAGCCACCCAGGTGCCCTTAGAATTTGTTTTATATTATCCTATAGCCATCATCATCTTCTTCCAGGATTACAGCATCAGTCTAGTGCCGAGAGACCTTGCCTCTGGTTTTATATTCAGTTGTTCTTCACCTAGCTATCAGAGCAAGTTTCCTGCAACTACTGGTGGTTTCCTATGCCCTTAAGATAGGGGAAGTTGAAAACAGCATCACTTAGTCAGCTTTCTTTACCTGGCCCTACTGTTTCTTCAATCTTTTTTATCTCTGTGGCTGTGCCATGTTAATTCTTTTCTTTGTACCTGTTGCTCCTTGCTAAGCTGGTACACTCTGGTACCTCATCTGTCTGTCATACCTCACTCTTTTATGGCTCAGCATCAATAACACAGTACCTTAATAATCTCTTCACTTGCCTCTATCTTCTCCTAGACAATGATCCTAGTCAGAAGCATAGCCAGCTCTGTAACCATTATACCACCTATTTCAACACTATCCCTTCTACAGACCAGGATACAGTATACAGAATACAGTATACAGAAAAAGGAACAACCATTTTCTGGGCATTATTTTGTGCCATATCCTGCATCAGAGATCTTATGGACATATTATTATCCTGAATACTGTACCGTGCAACAATATAATAATATTCACCCTATACTAAAGCCCTACAGTGTGCTGGGTTCCATAATATAGGCTTTACAAACATTGCCATACCACAGTCTTTATTTGCGCCCCTTTGTAAAAGGCAAAACTGAGGTGCAGAAATGGTCCCTCAAGCAGTATTTATACAAAGTTGCAAAGCTGGATTTTCTTTCTGTTTCCACACCCCTCCTTGCAGTCCCCATGTGAACAGTGGCATGATTCTTCCCTTATTTTCTCCTCTCATTGCCTCATCAGAACTGCAGAGGTCTCTCACAACACTATGCTTAGGCCATTCCATTCTGATAGATTCCTAGACTCTGGGAGAAATTGAGGTGGAAGGGATCTGGGGAGACTAGTCAAGCTAACCCTCTCCTAACAAAGGTGAGAAGACTGAAGCCAGAATAGTGAAGTTGTTTTCGTAAAGCCTCGGAGTTCCTTCTTAGTTGATCAAGGGAGGCTCTTCCTATATACAGCTGTTGTTTGCTAGGGGGACATGTTCAAAAACAATACTGCTGGTGGCTAATATTCTTGTAATACTTACATAAAGATACACATATTTTAATTTCATGAAATTTACATCAGGAGGTCATTAATAACGTAGATCCTGTTTCCTTAGTTTGAAACTATGGCCTACTGTCTTTTTAACTAACATCTCTGGTGATTCTGCCCCAGGTGGCATAGGACCACATTTTGGGAAACAATGCTGTAATCACTCACTCGAGTGTGATCCTTATCACATTTATTAAAATCAGTTAGCTGCCATTTTCAGACCAGACTATGGCCCTCCCCCAGGAAGGCCTTAGGTCTCACTACCTCTCCTGGCTCTATGCCCTCCTGCTGAGGTCTGGGAAAACCCTTAGGGACCAGTCCTGGATGGGCCTCAAAAGTCCAAAGTTCTGAGGGCACATAGAAAAGAAGGCCATCTTGGAGGGCTGAGCACAGATCTGGCTCAGGAAGAGGCACAGAGTCAAGTCCAGGGCCTGGGAGCAGCAGATTAGGGGCCAAAGAGAGGAAACTGAGTTAAGAAGGCTTCATTGCTAAAGTTCAAGGTGGGGCAGTGGATAAAGTAAGGGTGATTGCCACTTTGTCTCATTGGAAATCCATGTTGTGTGTGACAGGGAAAGACAGTAAAGGCAGATGCATTTGTTCCCTGTCTCTCAAGTGCATGCTGCAGGCCGAGCACTACACAAGGTGCTCCATTGTGGTCTGGCTCCTTGAGGCAGCCCGCTCAAAGCTGTGCACATACCTGCCTTTAATCTGTTCATTCTGTTCCATTCCTCCTCCTTTTTTTTTTTTTTTTAAGATTTTATTTATTTATTTGACAGAGAAAGAAAAAGATCACAAGTAGCCAGCAATGCAGGCAGAGAGAGAGAGGGGGAAGCAGGCTCCCTGCTGAACAGAGAGCCCAATGTGGGACTCCATCCCAGGACCCTGAGATCATGATCTGAGCCAAAGGCAGAGGCTTAACCCACTGAGCCACCCAGGTGCCCCTTCCTCCTGTTTAATAATAGTAACAGGAGCTATGAACCAAAGGAAACACAGAGCAGTAAGGAGGTCCAAGAGATAACTGGGATCAGAGGCACAGAAGAAGAAAGGTAAGCAGAGGACCTATTTGAAAGAGATTCTATTCCTATTTCTCCCAAGCAGCACAGGACTGGGAGCACACTGGACACCTCTCCTGATAGCCTCCCGCCAGGGTCTTTACAAAGGCCCCAGGATGGATCAGAGCTCCTTGCCTCCTAATGAGCAGGGTTACTGTCCTGCCAGTGGGCAGTATCGAAGGCAGGTACTTCCCTGAGGGCCACTCTGCCCTGTGGGATTATCTCTCCCTTTGGCTGATGCACTGAGGCCACTAAGTGCACAGCCAGGGCAGTCCTGAGGGAGGGGACTATAAATAATCTGGTGACAGGAGGTTCATGTTGTCTGTCCCTTCCTTTCTCCAGTCACCTTGGAGACAGCTGGGTGAGGCCAGGCCTTCCAAGTGGCCCCTTGTTCTCCTCTGCCTGGTTCTCCCGCTTGAGGGAAAACAGTACAGCATCAGGAACATGCTGCTACTTGGCGTCACTGTCCTGGTGCCCACTGTTCTTTCTGGCCTCATGCTGGGAGCCCTCCTTATCCTTGCCTTGAGTGTGCTCACTGCCTATCTATGGCACTTACAGAACAGAGGCTGCCGTAGCCTCAGTGCAGAGTGTATGAAATATCAAGACACTTACAAGGGCTCTCGGAGAAAACTCTCCTTCCAGAGTGGGACAAGGCAGGGTACGAAAGGCATCCTTCCTGGTCCTTGACTGCCCACCAGTGTATTCAGATAGGCTGGGAGCACCCTGAGGCCTGGACCCAAGCCTCATTCCTTCATCCTAACTCGAGAATCTTCTGGGATTATACAGCAGGCACTCAATGTTGGAGGAAAATAAAAGTTGGAGAGGCTAATGAAATGAAAGGGAAAAACAAACACATTCTGGACACTGCATTACTACCCTAACAAATGCCCTTATAAGCCCAAATCCTGAGAGCTGATGCTATGCCAGGCCCTGTGCTAACCTCTGTACCTAAATTATTTTATTTACCACCATAAGCATTCACTGAGCAAACAGAGTTTAGGTAACTTCCTCATATAGTTTAACAGTTAATAGCTAACATCTAATCTCAGAACCCAAGCAGACCCATGTCAGAGCCCTCCACTTGGAAGTACTGTACTAAACCACTAATATTACAGGCCCCCATGGCTTAATTCTTGAAAAAACAGATACAAGTTAAAATGTTATCTCATTTTAAAGTTGATTTGCTTGGGGGACTGTGTGTGCGTGAGAGAGAGAGAGTCAAAACTGTTTTCAGTGATTCAGAGAAAAGCGTCCTCTATAAAATTCTGATTGGAATGGTATTTGCATTCATGGGTATGACTGAGGAGCTAGAGCAGAAGACCATCTAAATGTTAAGGAGGAGGCAAGGAGGAAGGCACTGAAGCTCCCTCAGGGGTCCAAAGGACAGGTGTTTGGGAAACTGCAACTTTTAAAAACAGAAGTGGGAAGGGGGGTGTGAATGGGTGGGACAGGGGGACTCAACCCCCATTCCTGACTTTAATTAGAGTTGTATACATAGAATACTTCATGTGTCACAAAAGAGATGGCCTTGTGCCTCTCCTGTCAATGCTGCCCTCAAGCAAGAGGGTTTTCCTTCTCCTTTATCTTTTTTTACCTAAGTAAGAGAGGATAAAAGGACAAAGATGATGTTTATTTTAAAAGTGCACATAAACAAAAATGTCTCTGTACCAAAAGTTACCTCCTCTCCCCAGCCACCCCCTCAGCACTTCTGTCTAGTTTTTATCAGACTGATTTTAACTCCTGAAAAACCAAATGAAATCCCATGGCAGGAGCTGTAAGTGAACAAAGCAAACACCCCTTAGTGCAGCCCTTGGAAAATCAGCTTGACACTGCTCTGTATTTTCTGGGGAAGTTGGAAAATGAAAACGAGAAAGCCTTGAAACCTGCTAAAATTACTTATAAAAATCCATGAGTTCTTCCCTCCAGGGAGAGGGAAGGAAGGGGGAGACAGTGTTCCACATTACCCAGCAAATGGGGCCATCTATTTGTGAATTCTGTGCAGGATTTTCTGTGGGAGGGATACTAAGTGGTAAGAACACCTGTCCAGGTTCCCTCAACTCAGAACCTGCCTAACAATACACTGCTGCATCTCCAGCTGAACTTGGCATTATTTCATATGTAGAGGCATTTGGAGTTTAGTGAAGGACACATCAGCCCAGAGTAGGTGGGACTTGGGTTAGAAGCTTACCATCTCTCTGTGACTTTGGGCTTATGACTCGGGACAATGCATTTCTTCTAGAGATAGGCCAACAGAGTTCTGCTGAAATTTTACTAGCTTCAACTTGGCCCACAGGTATCAGGGAAGCCTGTCCCATGTCACCTCTTAAGTTATGTCTTAATACCTAGTTTCTTACCCCTGGCTCCTTATGATCCAGCTATACTAGTCTTTCAGTACCTCAAACTCTGTTTACATGTCACAAAGCCCTGCATATACTCTGCTCTATCTGGGGAAAAGACACATGCAACTCCTGCAAACTCTGCCTACTGGACCCTGACTCATCACCTATCTGGGGAAATATTTACCACTCATAGGCTTACCACAGGCTCTTTAATATTGCATCTTAGATGTTCATTTACAGCATGCTGTAGAGCTATGATTTCATATTTAGTTATACAATTATATGACTGTAGGCTCTATGAGGGCAGGAATGTGTCTCTTGTTTTGCTGCCACTGACTCCTCAGTTCTGGCATTTAACACTCAATAACTAATAGTTGAACCACTAAAAGACCTTTACTGTGCCTTGATCTCCTCCTTTGTAAAACTCCAACTGGCTCACAGGGTTGTACCAATTTTAAATGTGATAAAGTATACTGAAGACTATCAAGTACATTGTTACCTTCCACTCTGTTGAATTCAACATGATTTCCAGCCTCTCTGCTCCAGTTAATCTGCTTTCTAAAATCACCAATGCTATTATTTAATCATAAAAAAGGAAGAGATCTTGCCATTTGTGACAACATGGATGGACTTAGGGGTATTAAGCTAAGTGAAACAAGTCAATTAGAGAAAGACAATTATCATATGATCTCACTTACATGTGGAATCTAAACAAAACAAAACAAATGAACAAAAAAACCAGAAACAGACCCATAAATACAGAGAACAAATGTTAGTGCCAAAGGGGAGAGGGATGAGGGATGGGCAAAACGGGTGACGGTGAGTATGAGACATAGGATTCCAGTTTTAGAATGAGTAAGTCACAGGGATGAAAGGTACAACATAGGGCATATAGTTAGCTGTATTGTAATTGTGTTACATGGTGACAGACGATAGCTACACTTGTGGTGAGCTTAGCGTAATGTGTAAATTTGTCCGATCACTATGTTGCACACCTAAAACTAGTGCAATGTATGTCAACTGTCCTTCAATTAAAAAGTTAAACACTATGTTGCACACCTTAAACTGGTGTAATATTGTGTGTCAACTATACTTCAATTAAAAAATGTATCACCGATGGCCTAATGACAGATAAATCCCAAAGTTTCATATTTGTTCTTTTGGCAGAGACCACAATGCTCACCAAATCCAATATTCCACTGTACCCTCTATATTTCTTAGTTTCCTTCTAAGTAAGCAGGGTTAGATGACTAGTTCTGGCCAATGAAATGTGTTCTGAGTCATTGTGTGTCTCTTTCAGACTGAGGCAGTAAAAGCTCATGTGTGGGCTCCAGTCTCTCTCTTGTTCCATCCCAGTGACCAGGGAATATTGCAGGTTCCATATCCGCCAGTTACAAGTTGGGAAAGACTTGGTCACCCCGAGTCCTTGCATAATTAGCATGTAACATATAAGGGAAAAATCTTTGTTGTCCGAAGCCAGTGGGATTTGGGGATCAATTTGTTACTGCAGCATTCCCTAGCCTTCTGTTACTGCAGCATTCCCTAACCTTCCCTAAGGAATACAGATCCCATCAGACTCCACTTCTGTGTCATGTAGAATTCTTAGCCATACTCTCCTCTTTGAAATTACTTATAACTCTGGTTTCTGGAAGTCAACTCCTCCCTCATTATCCTCCCTCTCAGACATTGTCTCAGTAACCTTGAAGGTCTTCTCTTTATCCATCCATGTTCCTTGAAGAGACAGTTCCTGGGGTGCCTGGGTGTCTCAGTGGGTTAAAGCCTCTACCTTCGGCTCAGGTCATGATCCCAGGGTTCGGGGATCCAGCCCCGCATCAGGCTCTCTGCTCAGTGGGGAGGCTGCTTCCTCCTCTCTCTCACTGCCTGCCTCTCTGCCTACTTGTGATCTCTGTCAAATAAACAAATAAAATCTTAAAAAAAAAAGAGAGAGAGAGAGAGATAGTGCCTTGGGGTTCTTTCTGTGGTTTCCATTTTCTCTTATTCTCTGAGCTTTCCATGAATTATTTTATCTAGGCCCACAGGTGTAGCAATAAACTTTATACTGACTCATTATATACATGTATGGCTAGGTTGTCCCTCTCTCCTGGATACTTGGCCCCCACACTTAAGTGCCCCTTGGACATCTATGCTTGTGGTATGTGCTTATAAGGATCTCAAAAGCATGTCCAAGAGTAGATACATTATCTTTTCTCCAAATCTTTTTTCTTCCTATAGTTTTCATTAATCTAAACACCAGAATGTGTTTCTAATGCTTTCTAATACTCCTTTGGATGCAACTGTCAGAAAGCCATCCCAATCTGGTAAAAACAAAGAGGAATGAACTGGCTCATACAATAACTGGGATGTCCAGAGGATGGAGCTGACTCCCAGGACTTCAGAAACCTAAATGCTGTCTCTATATCTGGATCTTCCTATGTCTAGAGCTGTGCGCTCTCTAGCCTCTCTCTCTCTCTCTCTCTCTCTCTCTCTCTTTCTTTCTTGCCCTCTTGTTCTCTCTCTGTTCCGTATCTCTTTGTTATCTGCATTCTCTTCCTTCTTTATGGAGGAGGAAGTGGGAAATTAAGGGTAGAGAATGGTCACCAAGTCTTCTAGCTTGAAGATCCCAGTGAAAGAAAGAAGCTACTTTCTCTTGGCATCCACATATAAAATATCAGGGGGAACTCTGATTATCACTTGACAACTCACTGTATACAGGACTTTGGTGAAATAAGATGGTCAAAAATATCATCATGGGGCGCCTTGGTGGCTCAGTGGGTTAAGCCGCTGCCTTCGGCTCAGGTCTTGATCTCAGGGTCCTGGGATCGAGACCCACGTCGGGCTTTCTGCTCAGCGGGGAGCCTGCTTCCTTCTCTCTCTCTGCCTGCCTCTCTGACTACTTGTGATCTCTCTCTGTCAAATAAATAAATAAAATATTTAAAAAAATATATATATATATATATCATCATAAACTCTGCACCAGTGCCAGGAAGTCTGGGTACTATTATTACAAAGGCTATGCAAGGACCCCAGGGAGGAAAGAGTTTCCCCAGCAAAAAAGGTATTACTTGTAGAAAGTAGAAGGAGTACTGAGTGTTTTGTCTACTCTCTGGCTCAACCTTGTATTTCTCCTTACATACCCTATGATCCTGAGACAGAAAATCAATCAGTTTTCCCAACATACCATGTTGTTGTATGATTCCACTTCTTGGAAACTCTTTAATCTTTGCCTGAAATGCTGAAAACATCCCAAAAATGATTTGGGAAACTCCTACTCATCTCTCAGATATTCCCTAGGGAAGCTACTCCTGATTCTTCCAAGGAGACATGATCATTTGTCATCTTTGGGCCCCAAGGTATCTTATGTGCACATTGACTATAGCACTTACACCATACTGAACACATTCATTTACAGATTTGTCCTTAGTACACTATTTGGGCTCCTTATAGGAAGAATTAGCTCATAATCATATTCTCAGGCAGTTTTTATGCCTAACATGGTGTTTTTGCTGAATGGCACCATAAATAGTGACCAAATCTGAATCTGTACAAGAACTTAGCTCTCTGAGAGCACTTATTTGTCTAGTCACTTGGCAAATATTTACTTAGTTGCTTCTGTTTGTAAATACTGTTCTATGCAATTAAAAAGTAGTTTTATGATAGATAGATAGATAGATAGATAGACAGGCATAAGATTTATGCCCTCAAGGGGCTTATATTCTAGTGGTGAGAGACTGACAATATATTCATAAAAAACAGATATTTTTTCAGACCATGATGAGACAGATGAAAAAACAGAATAGTGGGACAGAGATTATAAAGGATGAGGGATATTTCAGTTATGGGGTCTGGACGATGACCCCTACAACAATTAGGCAGCTACACAATGCTCTGGAGGAGAGGACACACCAGGAGCGAAGGGCTTTGAGTGTATTTGGGTATGTCTGAGGAATGGAAAGAAGCAAGAATGGACAAAATGTTATGGTGAGCCAGGAAGAAGCTTGTGAGAGACGAGGAATGAGAAGCAGGCACAGATACATTATGTAGGACCTTAAAGGACCTTGGACTTAATCTATTTGCAAAAAAGAAGGTGAAGAATAAGCCAGTGACATGATAGTCCAAGTTTTAAAATACCACTATGGTTATTGTGTAGTGAATGGGTTGGTCTATTTGTTGAGGGGTGTTAATTGTGGATGGCAAGACTGAACACAAAGTACTTACTAAGATGAGCACTATAGGAGTCCTAGGAAAATATCGAATAGGGTAATGACCTCTGTCATTATAATATTATAATGTCAATATTATAAAAATAGGCCAGAGTCCTAGGAAAATATGGAATAGGGTAATATTATAAAAATAGGCCAGAGTCCTAGGAAAATATGGAATAGGGTAATGACCTCTGTCAATATAATATAATATTATATTATATATAATAATATATTATATATTATATATTATAATATTATAATGTCAATATTATAAAAATAGGCCAGATGTAGAGTATGGGAAAAATGCACATATAAGTGCTTCTCCTAGCTCCCATCCAAGCAAACCATGACCATTGTACAAGGTACAAACAAGCAGTGGAGAGGTACCTTCATTAATCATTCATTCCCTCATTCAAAAAACATTTATGGAGCCTGTCCTAAATTCAATCCTCCAGGCTAGGAGCCAGAGAAGTAATGGTAAACAAGGTGGACAGAGCCCCTACCTTTCTAGAGCTAGCAATTTAGTGGGGAAGAGAACATGAATATGTGATTTAAGTAATTACTACTGTGATAAATGCTTCAGAGAAGAATTAGAAGACTTAAAAGAGGATAGGAAGTGATGCAAAGCTATGACCTGGAGGATGAAAAAGAAATATCCCAGTAAAGAAAAGGAGTAGGAATAGCCAAAGCAGAAGCACCAAGGTGGCTCAATCAGTTAAGTGGCTGACTCCTGATTTTGGTTCAAGTCATGATCTCAGGGTCCTGGGATCGAGCCCCACATTGGGTTCCCCATTCAGCAGATGATTCTCTCTCTCCCTCTGCCCTCCCCCTGCTCATGCACAAGTACTCACTCCCCCCTCCCAAAAGTAAATTCATTTTAAAAAAGAATAGGAGCACCTGGGTGGCTCAGTGGGTTAAAGCCTCTGCCTTCAGCTCAGGTCATGACCCCAGGGTCCTGGGATCAAGCCCCACATCAGGCTCTCTGTTCCACGGAGAGCTTGCTTTCTCCTCTCTCTCTGCCTGCCTCTCTGCCTACTTGTGATCTCTGTCCAAAAAATAAATAAAATCTTAAAAAAAAAATAGCCAAAACAGAACAGAACTTGCAGATGCTCTGAGGCTGGAAGGAGGATATACTCTGGGGAAGTGACAAAGGATTTGTCTGGGGTCCTCTATCTGAGGCTGTCTGAGTAGCGGAAGAAGCTGGAGACAAAAGATGAAGCCAGACTGATGGTCTTTGTAGACATTGTTAAGAAGTTGAGTTTATCCTATAAGCAATGGCAGACCATCAAAGAATTTTAATCTCTGGTATTGAAGAAGTGGAAGCTGTTTGTATACATGTGCTGTCAAAGTGTTGTGGGAGACCTGGGAAGACTCCTTAGTCATCACTGTGTCCCCAGTTATACATGTAACGGAGACATTCAGCGTGCAGGAAAACACTAATTTCAATTGCCCTCTACTCTCCCAGTGAGAAAAGGGTTTTGCAACACAAATTAATTCTACAAAATGAAGAGTGAGAGCCAGTGTATTACCTAAAGGAAATGCTAAGGGATCATGGAGACGGAGATTTTTTTTTTCCCCAGAAAAACAGAGATGATAAATCTATCAGGAAGCTGAGCTGTAGATTGCAAGAAAAACCTCACATACCCAACTTGACACAGAAAATACATTAACTCCCAAAATAAGAAGTTTTAGAGTTAGTTAGCAACTCGACATCATCGTAACACCAGATTTTTTTTTCCCATGTTCTGTCTGTCACTCTTGGTACTTGTCCAAATTCCCTCATTGTTGTTAAGAGTGCTGAAGTAATTCTAGGCATGACACACAGACATGACTATGATCAGCAGAGATGTCTCTAAGCTAATGAAGGAAATCTTCCCAGAATCCCCTGGGCAGCCTGCTCCTCATGCCTCATTGACTAGCAATGTATTATATGTCCATGCCCAAGCCAATCACTGGCAAGGGGTGCTGCACTACTAGAACTGGTTGGGTTTCATCATGATTCATCCCTCAGGTTTGGGCTCACCTCACCTGCAGCATAAGACCACAGGAGAAGGATGGATAGTTCAACTAAAATTGTTAAAAATTAGGAAGGTAGTGATGAATTGTTTCTAAGTAGGCAACACAGCAATGCCTAATACCTTAGTGTCTATATTTCAGGGTTGAAGTCAGTATTTATGATAATACCTGTAACGTAGCAGTCACCGCTATATTTTGAACAAGTTCTTTGCAAGCTCTTTAAATCTATCTGTACAATTACAAATCTGCTTGGCTGATTATTAAAAGCAATCCTTAAGGATCTCTACTGACTAACCCAGCAGGAGGTGCTATTTGTAATTAAACATGAGGGAGTGGAACTAATTCTTTTTTCAAATGTGTGGAATAAACGCTTTACCTGTATCAGTCCATAATCTGCTTCCTCAAGTTCAGCCAGAATGAGTTAGATCTCACTATCTTTTTGAGGTAGTATAGCTGTTAAGCATATGAACACAGAATTAGACGAGTATTAGTCCAGATCTCCCCTCTATCATTTACTGTCAGTATTACACTTTCTAATCCAGTTTTTCATCTTTAACACAGGGACAAATATTATGTTATAAAGATTAAGTGAGATCAACAAAACGTGTAAAAATTTGTGGAATATAGTGTGTGTTCTGTAAATGTTAGCTCCTTTTGCTGTTCTCTAGCTTATGTAGTGGTCAAGAAGATGAAATGAGATAATACATCTACAGCAATGGCCCACAGTAAACCGTTAATAAATGGCATCTATTATGTTTGCCATAAGCCAGAACAGTAGCTGCGTTTATTAATACCATGGAGTTCTATTTCTACATTTTGATTGGTGGAACCATGCCACTCCAATCATGCTACAGGTATTAATTTTTTAGACAAAACACATGGTTAGTGTTTCAAATTACTGACTACTCCCTTCAGGGCCTGTCATGTTACACTAAATGGTCTGGTGTGGTCATTCACCAAACTAATAATTAAATGCTGGAATTTTGCTAAAACAAGTTACAAGCAAAAGATATTGGTCTTTAGCCTATACCCAAGAATGGGTGTTTTGGAAACTATATATTTTATCCTTTTGAAAAGTTGACTTGTCCTTAATCCCCCCTAACTGTCTTTATTTACTGAATTCCACAATCTAGCAGGCTCTGATGTCCACTGTAAAAAAGAGTGGTTTCTTTGCATTTCATTCTTAACAACAACAAAATATCTTTCATAAAGGGTTTCAATAGATCCTGACATAATTAATGTCATTCTGACACAAACTGCTTTAAATTACTGAGTACAAAGACCCTTTGTGGTAAAGAATAACACACTAGTTGTGCCAAGAAAGAAGGAAGACTTTAAAAATGGGTTTTGAGAATGGAATGAAAGGAAGATGGGGTGGGGTATTTGCTCGAAGAACCAATGTCAATAATGGCACCCCAGTTTCTAGTTGGGAGAGAGGGTGGTGAAGCTAGAATTATAATGCAACTGAAGAAGTTTCAGTCTGTTCTTCCTCTTTTTCTACACCTTCCAACTCTTCAGTCAGCCATACTCCCAATGACATCCTGGGAAGCACACACCTATCACTGAGACCTAATCACCAGGAGCCTCCTGAACCAACACTTGGCTCAAAGACTTCATCCAATGATGTGGTCAGGAAAACAGCACTAGGACTGACTGCCAGTCTCCTCTAAGAGATTACTGGGACCAATTCCATCATGCCTCCCATACTAATTTCCCTCATTCACCATCAGAAATCTAAATCCCCCCTAATTTCATTCTCATCTGCGCTGTAAATCTTGTGATTTAAATCTGGCAGACAGCCCCAACGGTGGCCTCCTGGTGATTCATGCCTATGTGCAGTCCCCTCCTATGCTGAATAGAGCTGACTTGTACAACCAATAAGACATTACAAAAATGATGGCGCAACTTCCAAAGTTAGATTATAAAGGACATTAACGCTTTCATCTTTCTCTCTTGGACTACATGCTTTGAGAGGGAGCCAACTGTCATAAGAGGATATGCAAGCAGCTCCACGGAGAGGTACACCTGGTGAAGACTGAGGTCTTCTATGGATAGCCAAGTGACTGGAGTCATCTGGAAGCAGATGCTCCAGCTTGGGGCAAGCCTTCAGATGACTGCAGCCCCAGATAACATCTTGACAGCAAGCACATGGAAAGTTCTGAGCCAGAACCACCCAGGTAAGCCACTCCTGATTTCCTGGACCACGGACATTAGGAGATAATAAATGTTGAATGTTTAAGCCCTTACATTTGGGAGTACTTTGTTACACAGCAATATACACTAATCAGTGCTCCCCTTCCCATCCTTCTCAAATCCCAGGCCATGCTTCCTCAAACTCCTGATCTGTTATCCTTTAAGCATTTACTTAGCCCTTTGTCTGAGCTGAAACCTGGTCCTCTCCAGATGACATTGCTTTTGATGTAGCTCTATAACAGAATACTTTTAGCTGCAAATGGAAAGACTTGGTGACTTAAACAGTAAAAACACTCAGTAATCTCATGTAGCAAGAAGTCTACAGAAAACTGCCTTTAAATTTGGGGAAAATCTCAGTGTTGCTCAGATTGCTTCTTTTCACTCTGTTAACCATAGCATTGTCACACAATGGCTGTTATAGCCCACATCACATCCATATCCAGAACAAAAATAAGGAGAAAGAGAGATGACAATAAATTCACGTCTCACAATCATCCTTTTGATAGAACAAAAATTTTTCCAGAAACTTCTCTGGAAACATCCAGTAGATTTCCATTTGCATCTGACCTTACAACCTTTCTGATATAGTAACTCTCTGATACACTCTGTCTTCCCCCATGTTTTTTTGAAGTACTTAATACTATTTGAAATATGTATTCACTTGTTTCTTGTCTGCTTCCCCTCATTAGAATGTAAGCTCCAAAAAAGCATGGCTTTTGTGTGTTTTGTTCACAGCTGTATCTTCAGCACCTAGAACCACTGTTATGTAAACAAGTGCTCAAAAATACATTTTGTTGAATGAATGTCCTTTGGCCATAAACACTGTCATAGCCACTCTTAGCTACAAAAAAGGTTACACAAGAAAGTACTGGCAAAAGGGAATGATACGACTTTGTGATCTTAGACCAAGAATTATTAATCCTCTGGCACTTGATACATGATTGAGATTTTTAGGCAAATAAGAAAAGATGGGGAGATGCTATTAGCTAAAGAACCAACAGAGTTCTGCCCAAAGTCCTCTTTAGCAGAGACTTTTTAATTCCTACATATCTTAGGACAGAGAGGTAAGGTCAATATCCCCCCTATTCCCCATTCCCACTTTTAAACTCTAACTTCTGTTCTCTCTTGCAAAACTCTTTATTTGAGGTTTACTTGCTGTAGATATACTCTCCTTGTTGCTACCATTTTTCTGGCCATTTCCCATATATTATAATAAATTAGCTCTAGCTCATGTTCCACCCCTGCATCCAATTTTAGTCATCATTCTTGCTGATTTCAACACACATGTGGGCAATTCATCTAATACCCCAGCCTCTCTATTTCTCACCCATAGCTCTGAAGACAACTACTCCAATATCCAAAACATGATTCCTCAACTTCTCTCTCTGATACCATGCTCTGGGCTTGTCATTACCAAGAATACACCACCGTCCAATCGGGACTGCAAGCATCCTACATTTGATCACCATCTCCCATGCTTTCAGTGTGCCTTCTCCAGTTCCTCACTAACAATAACTGCTCAATCTCTTCGTATCACTCAAGCCATATAGTCCACTTCTGAAGAAGTATCCTTACTCTTATCTAAGGTGAATCTTTCTCTTCTTCCCTTACCTCCTCAACATTGGGCCTTCACTCATCTCCCCTCCCCCAACCTGAACCATTTTTACCTCTCAGTTGGGCCAACCAGCAGCATTCAGACTCACTCTGGTACGTTCCTTAGGGCTAGCTGGTTTTGGCTCATCTAACCTCCTTGGAAAGGCCCTGCTTGACCCTCCTATTTAAATAGCTCTCATTCCCTTTGCAGTCACTACTGCTCCTATTACTTCATTTTGTTTCCTGTACAGTACTTATAACTCTATGTAATTGTCATTTAGTTAACTAATTTATTGTTTCTTGTTTATTGTCTCCCCTCACCCAATAGACTATAAATCCAGTGAGAGTAGAGGTCTTGCTTGGCCTTTTCACTGTTCCAACTCCAGGGTGTGAACTGGTGCTGAAACTTGATGGTGCTCAATGAATATCTGATAAATAAATAGGTAAATGGCATTTTCCATTCCCCCACATAAAATACTCTTCTTTTGAACTTTTATGTTCCTGTCACTCTTATCCAATTTTTGTTCTCCCTTTCAGAGGCAATATTCCAAGTATCATCCAAAGACTTCTATTTCCTTTTCTTTGCCTTCTCTACCTATATTAGTTTCTGTTTCTGTTGGGGTTAATGTAGAGCATGAAATCATCCATAAAACCTGGCTTGCTAAAATGTAACACAGAGGCCACTAGGGGCGACAGAAGGTTTGGGGGAAGGGTATAGGCCTTTGGAATACCAAGGCCTGCTTGACCACTCTGTCATAGGAATGCTGTGAGGAGTTGCCTTCCCCGAAGCTTTCTCTTCTTTTTTCTCTTAAGATTTTATTTATTTATTTGACAGAGAGAGAGAGACAGAGAGACAGTGAGAGAGGGAACACAAGCAGGGAGAGTAGGAGAAGGAGAAGTAGGCTTCCTGCTCAGCAAGGGTTCCATCCCCGGAGTTTAGGATCAGGACCTGAGCCCAAGGCAGACACTTAAGGTCTGAGCCACCCAGGCATGCCCAAACAGGGGTCCTGTGACCTAAAAGATGTATGCATTGTCCCCCAAGGCTATGTTTAGCAGAACTCGTAGAACACACAGATTAGCATATTTTATCTTTCCCATAAACACATCCTCCTAGTCCCAGTAAGACCCCTGTCACACATCAAGTGCTTGAGAAACAGTGATAAAGATTTTATGATTTTCCTGAAGGACCAATAAAAGCAGGAGAGAAAAGCAAAAGGTGTTCCTCTCTGAGCATTGACCCCCTTACCTTCTCTCTTTCATAGCAAAGTTTGGGGTAATCTTTCATCCGTTGGTACAGGGATTGCTGGCCATTCCCAGCAGGTTTCCACTTCCATTTCTTTTTTTAAAAATTTCTATTAGTTTCAGAGGGAGAATTTAGTGACTCACTGGTTGCATATAACAGCCAGTGCTCACTACCTCAAGTGCCCTCCTTAATGCTCATCACCAAATTGTCCCTCCTCCCATCATGCACCTCCCCTCCAGCAACCCTCAGTTTATTCCTTATAGTTAAAAGTCTCTTTGCCTCCCTCTCAATTTTCATCTTATTTATTTTTCCTTCCTTTCCCCTATGTTCATCTGTTTTTATTTCCCTTAAATTCCACACATGAGTGAAATCATGTGTTATTTGTCTTTCTCTGACTTATTTCACTTAGCATAATAACTTCTAGTTCCAGCCACATCATTGCAAATGGCAAGATTTCTTTATTTTTGATGGCTGAGTAATGTTCTATTGTATGTATATACCACATCTTCTTTATCCATTCACCTGTTGATGGACATCGGGCGCTTTTCTTATTTTGGCCATTGTGGACAGTGCTGCTATGAACACTAACCCAGAAACTGCATTACTAGGTATTTTTCCAAAGGCCTCCACCTTCACTTCATCTCCTCCCTGTTTCATACAACAGTAACCTCCTGGTGCCAAATTTGGTGGCCAATTTTCAGCTGTTGTCCTTTTAGACTTTTATTGTTATGAAGTATTTCAATATGAAAATCAGACCCATACTGGACAGTGCAGACACAGATCATTTCCATCATGGCTGAGAGTTCTAGGTCCATCAGCAGCATTGACTATTCTCAGGGGTTGGCTCCTTCCCTGTTGGACTTTCCTTCTCTGTCTCTTCTGAGGCATCCATCTCTTATAATCTAATTTTAAATAAAGGACTACTTCATGGCTAAGTTGTAAGCCATCTTCTCTGACTTGACTTTCTAAAGTCCCCTAAGGTAAACTTACTCATTCCTTTTATTTTAAATGACATCTATAAGCTGATGACTCAGGAATTTATATCTTCCATTCAAATTTTTGGCTCCAAATTCATACAACCAACAAGCTACATGAGAGCCCAAATCTCCCATGTCCAAAAGAAAACTCTCGATCTTCTCCCCAAATATGTTTGTTTCCCCAGTCTTCACTGTCTCAGTAATGACACCACCACCTACCCATTGCTCATATCTGAAACCTGCAAACTGGTCTAATTTCTCCCTTGACTCTAGACTAGAACCTGCAAGTCCTGGCTCTTCTTCCCACATACCTTATTTGCTCTATATTTACTATACTATTTATTATATTTACTATAAGCCTATATATTACATAGTGTGTGTTTACATATTATATACCCATCACGCACACACACACACACACACAATCCCTTAGTCAGCACAAGTCACTATGATTTCCCTAAATATACCATTATCACTTTACTTTTCCTTCAAATACTGTCATCATGGAGCTAGCTACCAGAGCAACCTATTTGTATACACATCCTGTAATTTCTCTGGCTCATCACAGAATCTAGAATGAAATTCAAATTCATTAACATGACTTCAATTTCCTACATGATCTGCCTCTGCCTAGATCTGCAACTTATTCTATGACCTTCTTCCCTAAAGAGAATCCTCTCCAGCCAAACAGAAGTTATTTCTGTCCTGTGAACACTTCAAATTCTTTACTGTCCTAGGGGCTTCACACAGCCTCTTCTCTGCCCTGAATAGTTTCCCCAACTTCTTCACACCCCAGGTCTCAGTTTAACTGCCTTTTTCCTCAGATAAAACCTCTCAGACCACCTATTTCCCCCTAGTTTCTCCTCTGAGAAACAGATCATATATTATAACATTTAATTTCTAATGAACTCCCGTTATTCTTTCTCATAGTAGCATATGTTATATTAATTTATTTTTATTTATTATCTGTCTTCTCTACTAGATGATAAGTTCTGTGAAAGCAATACCATGTTTATTTTATTTACTAATTGATATGAGCTCTAGCACATAATCAGGCCCTCAATAAATATTTGCTGATTAAATATATAGAGTAAGGAGAAAAGGTTTTCTGAAGGGAGACAAATTTGGGTTTGATTCTCAGCTCTACATTTTAATAGTGTGATTTTGTATGTCTTCTGCTTTATTTGTAAACATCACTAAATATATGCATTTTTTTAATTTTAGTATTAGACATGTCTTTAAACCTCACTGAGCTCTAGATTTTCAAGTTATAGGGAAAAGAATAGTAATATATAGCTTCTAAAATTGTTTAAGCATTTGGGACATAGTATGCACTCTTTTTTTTTTTTTTTTTTTCATTTCCTTCACCTTCTCTTAAAAATAAAAGGTCATGGGGCTAGAGGTGTGAAAACAAATGGAAATGGGGGACTGACACGATATCCCCATTCCCTGAGAGCTAAGTAAATTTGGTCCTGGGAGTCACCCAGATTATTCTCAGAGGAAAGACCACCAATCCCCAGGACAGAGCCATCCCTCAATGAGTCTGCCATGGTATCTTTCATTATACAGAGTTAGGCTCAGGAAAAGAAAATGAAGGAGAAGGGAGTTGAGAGAAATTGGAAGGGGAGGTGAACCATGAGAGACTATGGACTCTAAAAAACAACCTGAGGGTTTTGAAGGGGCGCGGGGTGGGAGGTTGGGGGAACCAGGTGGTGGGTATTAGAGAGGGCACGGATTGCATGGAGCACTGGGTGTGGTGCAAAAACAATGAATACTGTTATGCTGAAAAGAAATTTAAAAAAAAAGAAAATGAAGAAAACTGTGTCCTACTTCAGGCAGATACAGATCAGAGTTGAACTATGGGGTCTGTCTTTTACTAGTGGGGCTGATTCTGGCCAATTCTTTTCATCTTTTAGAAACTGGATTTCCACATCTATAAAATGGGAATGACAGGATCTACTTTTAATGCTATTACTATAACTGAATGAGAAGAACACTGTAGTGTGTTTACCACAGTGCCTGGAAAACACCTGTAGATATGCAGGTGTAAGTTTATTCACCTGTCCCTCCTAACTATAAGGACAGAATTATAGCTTAATCTTTATAACACTCCACTGCAAACTGGCATTAAATGCTCTAAAGAGTGACAGCAAATAAACCTGTATGCCCTTAATTTACTGTATCAGTTAAATGAGTGATAACAAACACTCCCTTCTGCTCACATTTTTGGCAATCAAAGCATAAATAAGACTTTTTCAACTCATACTTAGATTTCAGTTTCGCAAGCTCCTAGTCCATTTGTTTTGCTAACTCAAGTTTCATGTCCATGTATTTTGTTAAATTCAGTTAATTTGCTACCAATGTAACTTCTGGTGGAAATGACCAAATTTTTGCCTCTATGTTCCAAATTTAGCAATAGATCATGACACTCAGATATTTCTTCAGGGAGTATTAATTGTAGGGGGGAAAGTGATGGCATCTTATTTAGGTTGTCTGGGAAGTCAAAGGAAGATTATAATTTATAGTTACTATGGTAGCTAATTATACCTTCAAGGATATGCCAGTTGCTGTTAAAAAACAAAAAGGCTTTGATCATAGATGAGACCCTTGTTGGGGAATCAAAGAAAATAAGAAAGTGGAATTTATGAATTTGCCATTTTAAAAAATGCCTGGCTATAGAGACTGAATTTTTCTTTGAATAAAAAGAGAACTCAAATTGGTTTCTCCAAGGTGCTAAAATTCGTATCAAGGTTCTAAAAACATAGGAACAATATTGCAAAATGCTAACTCATGTGTTTTTATCTATACCCTCTCCTTACCATGGGGGGGTCTCTTGTATTCAGGGAAGTGGAGATCATTCACCAAAATTCAGGCTTTTAAGTTCAAAAGGCTTGGTCCAGGTTATACCACGGTAAGAGAGACTTGGAAGAATATGCTGTTAGGCAGAACTAGTTTTCCTGCAAAACTCTTCTCCCCCTACACAAGTAGAAAAGGTCTTCTGAGCACAGGAGGTGAAGGGTAGGAGGAGAAGGACGAGTTGAAGCAAGGTCTGGAGTGTTCTGTGCTCTGCCTCATCCCTTTGTATTGAGTCCAAGTCCTGGGAGGGATCAGTAAGAGAAGGGATTTGAGTTTGCTTCCTGATGAGGGTTTGGGAAAATCATGAAGGTCTAAGAAGACCTCACCTAGACCCCCAAGTCTTGTATGGCCCCAGAATAGTGTGAGAAAATACTTGAAAACTCTCCAGACAGGGGAGCAAAAGGCTACAGAAGGGCATAAGGAGCTCGACAGAATAAGAATGGTACAGTTTATGATCACTGGCTGGAGAATATTGCAGGACTGGATGGATACCAGTGACCAGTGATCAGGTGCCACACTTTCCTCCTCCCACCCCCACCATCCCTCCAAATTTTGGTCCACACAAAGAGAAAGAGGGCGTAAATTCTCATCTGACTGTGTTTAAACCTAAAATGTCTGTAAAAACTAATTAAGACTACATTTTCTGTCATATTAGAATTAAGTAGCACTCCAGAAAAATAAAGATGTTACCATGTATTTTGCACACTTGGATTCATAGCTACTAAATGTAAAGATTAATTCTAGACAAGCCATTTGTATCTATTCAGAAAAGAAAATAATTTCAAACCCACAGCCCAGAGTCCTAACCTATACCACAATCTTCAGAAAGACGTATGAGGATTCAGGAAACCCATCCTCCTCCTCATTATTTAGGCAGAGATACTTTCATGATGCTCTCTCACATTACATCCTATCTAAAATCTCTGGTGTGAGTACCCACAATTTACAGAATAAAAACTCAACTCCTTAGTTTGATATCTAGGGATCTCAAAAATCAAACCCCATCCTATCTGTCCAGCCTTGCATAAAATCCCTCAGAATGGTGTACATTCCAACCACAGAAGAAGTGCCCCATCCTGATCCTGTAAGGTCATCTTACTCTGCTATGTCTTTCTGATTTTTGTTCCCTTACTTTGCATTGTTCTCTCCACCCAACTCTTGCTTAATATTTAAGAGCATGGACTTCAGAATCCAACAGACATGGATTCAAGAATTCAAATTCTGGTTCTTCAGCTGACTAGCAAGGCAACTCTGGACAAGTTTCCTCTTGTGTAAACTTCTGTTAGACACTAATGTATGGGGTGATTGTGCACTATAATTAGATAATGAATTAAAAATGAATTAATGGATGGTTAATGAATGAACCTAGCACACAGTGATTTTTATTTAAAAAGCGGAGGCTATTACTATAATTAACAGTGTAAAACATATCTTTTTTTATTTTATGATAATATATTTATCTGGTTTAGCAGGTAGGTCATGAGTTCTCTGGTGGCAAGAGTTGTCATAATCTGCACTGTCTGTCACTTGAACCAGGCATTCAGTAAATGGCGATGGAATGCATGTTTGGATTAATATTCAAAGCTCAGGTTAAACTATCAGAGTTTCAACATACTTGACGAGTCCTCTCTGATATCCTGGGCAGAATTAACAGCTCCTTCTTCTAGGAGTTGCTAATGCTTCCATATGCCTCTTATTTCAATTTGCCTTGTTATGAGTTGTTTATATATGCTGTTTCCCAATTACTTACATGCCATGCACTTGAATATCCCTCAATAAAATATTAGATATATTCTTGAAAACATATTTTTTCATCTTGCTAGCCCAGCCACCCTTTCTTAAACTTAAAACTATCTTTAAACTTAAAAGAAGAATCTGGGACAGAATAGATGCTCACTTAACACTGGCTAAATTATGTTGAAAACCTCAAATCATCTTTACTAGCTGTAGGGACTCAACAGTATCACATCTGTACTTGCAGGGCAAAGTAGGGTGGGGACTGGAAGTGCCAAATTGCTGTGCACAGCTGAGCAGGGTTGTCCCTGACCTCACAGGACAGCTGGGCTCAACATGAGAGAAGAGCTTTCACTTTTGATCGTCAAGATAACATTTTAAAATATAAAGCCAAAAGAATTTGAGATAACATGCATGCTTTCCTTCAAAACATGCCAGGAATCTGAAGCCCTTGGATTAAGAATCATTAAGTCCTACTTACTAAATAAAGACTGCCAGTCTTCTGGAGAACCAACAGAGAGGGATACAGAACATGAAGCATGGATAAGAGTAAAACTTAATTTGGAAAAAATAGCAAGAATTAGCCAAGAAAGCCAGCAGTCCCAATCATACTTATTTCTACTTCCGGTTCACTCCCTACACCATCACCAAATATTAATTGTCCCAGCTCCCTGATAAAGTAGTTACGTGGATGAGGACAGTGGAAACCCCATTTGAACCAGGATTTGTAATTTCTGGGGTGACCTACTCATTCCTGCAAGTAGCCAGCTGAGATGGGCATTTAGTAAGGTCCCAGTAGATGAAACACAGCATACTCCAGCTGTGCAGAAATGAGAAAGGAAAAAAACTTGTATTCCATTGTATCTGGGGTCATACCTGCTCTCTCAGTGTGTCTTCAACAAGTTACTTTTGGTTCAGGAAGAATTTGGTAGCTGTATCAATGTATTCTCTCTCAACCTTCTACCCTACCTCTCTGAACACCCACCTGGTTCCTTCTGTATAAAATCTTATCCCACCAATAAACCACCAAAATGGGTTATTTTATTATGTAGTTGAAAACAGGACCAGACCCTATGAGGCCTGCTGGGATGATGAGACTTCTCCAGAGTCTGTCTGTTCCTGCAATCCTCAGTGCTTTCCATAAAGGTAATCAGACTAGAAAGGATGATGGAAAGGAAAACTCTAGGGCCATGCAAATCTCTATGATGTGGGTCATGGGTATGTGTTTGAGAAGACGTATGATTAGCCCAGCTACATTACTTTCGTTTCAAGATTATGTTAAAGTATGTAATCCTGGGAAGATATGCAACATACATATGAGACTGCACTGCTAATCCCCTATCATTTAATACAAATTGTATGAGCGTGTATATAAGAGGTTATCAAGAACTCCTGCGTGGTTCGTTTGTGTTTCAGTTGGTTGTGGTTGGGGTACTTCTGTTGGATGGCAAGTAAATGAAAAATCAAGAAACTTTATTTTTAAGACTTCCTTCCAATCCCATAAAAATGTCAATAGAGGAAGTAAAAAGATCAAACTGTGAGAAGCAGGGAGGGAGAGAGAGATACACAAAATCAACTCATGAATCCTTTCCTCATATTGATCTTAAGCTGGCCAAAATCACAGTGGGTGGGTACTATTAAACCTTTGTGTTGTCTGGAAACTCACCAGCCGTGTCAGCACAGGGCTCACTGCATTGAGTGAGGAGAGGAGGGTCATATAAAAAGCATATGAGATGGGGAAAGAGACAATTCAGGAGCTCAGCATTCCACAGTAGCAGGACCTCTAATGCTTATGTTTACTATTTAGTTTCCCAGCTGATTGGGCTAAGCTCTAATAGGTGATGTGGCCACAAAGAATATGGCAGTTTGACCAACAAAGGATTTGACCTGTTGGGCAGCAACCAGGATTTTCAGGGATTGCCAGTGTTCAGCTCATTCTCTGTATTTCCGACCAACAGCCATGCCCACAAAGAAAGCCAAAGAGGAAATGGGCTAACTGGAGCTAGAAGAAAGACTTCTGATAATAAATGTAAGGTCCTAAATTGTGAGAATTTGAATAGGCCTTAGATCTCACTGAATGCTCGCCTTCACTCATTTGTAGAGTGACCATAATCTCTGATCGCTTGGAACAACTTCCATTTACAACTGGCTGCTCTGGCATAGTTGGCACAGTTATTAACAGCACTTCCTCTCACCTTCAAACATGTCCAACAAATTATCTAGGTACCCATTCATTTCGCAAATCAGAAATCTGAGGTCTGAAAAAAGAAGGGGAGTAAGTGGCAATGGGTATAGATTGAAACAGGTTATTGGTTAGTCTGCTTTGGCCAACAAGAAGAAAAGCAAAACAAAACACAACCCAATCTTCACACATGATATTATTTCTCTGTTTACCTCTTTGACAAAATTATAAACTCTTCAAGGTCAAGAATCTGTGTCTTAGCCTCGTATTTCTCAATGCCAAGCACAAACCAGGCACTTAATAAATATTTGTTTGACTATTACCCTTATTAACATACTTTGATGTACATTATTCCATTTGATTCTCCATTGGCACCACATGATGGATAATACTGAATAAAGATGAGAAAATTCAAAGTCTAGGATATTAAATGCTAAGGAAGTCAAGAGCAAAACCGCTAAAACCCAGGTCTTCAATGCTTCTTTCCATTACATTATACTCAGTGTTAGAAGGAGTCTAAATGGAGAGAGAATATTTGCTTAGAGGGATGGAGCCTGGAAGAGCCAAGGAAAATGTGGTAGGCAGAGAAACATCTCTGTGGGCTCAGAGATTTGACTACTAGACCAACAAAATTGTTTTTCAGGGCCCTGTATTTCTTCCAACATGGCTGCTCCTTTGAAAAAAGGAAGCACGTCATGTGCCGGCAGCAGGGTGGAAAGGGGAGGTTTGGTCATAGCCAAGGATGCTAAGAGGGCAGATATTCAAAGTGGATGGGTGAAAGCTGAACTGAATGGACCTACAGTGCAGCAGTTAGCTTGGGTCAAGCTACCAAGGGTTTTCCCCTCACAAGGACTTCCATAAGACATACCCAGGGCCCCATTCAAAAAGGGCTCAAGCCTGGCATTTTCCTGGCTGTTTACTTAAAAAAAAAAAAAATTAAAGCTTAGCATTTTGAAAAATGTATTTCTTGGAGACAAATATATTTTGGCCCAACCCACATCCCACTAGAACTTACCACACAAAGTTTCCAGTTCCATCCCCAGGCCACAGCACCACTGTACCATGAAGGGTGATATTTTATTTATTTAATTTCTTTTTTTTTTAATTCTCCCATTCTAGCTCCTTTAGCAATCAGTTGGTTTGTATTCTTTTGTCTTGACATTGTTCTCTTTCCTTGCACCCATTAAGTCAGTGCACTGTTTACTTATTTCCATGAAAACTTTATTTTTTTTCCAGTAATGAAATAAACTTACCTGACTTGGAGCTATAAATGCCCCCGGGGATCATCGGGAGTCTCCTTGACTTCCTCCTCACCCAGATGTCATCACCATTCAATCGACCATAGGCCACCCTAGAAAAGATGTGCACTCTTGTTCAGACGGGAGCCAACCAAGAGTGGATTGTGGCTTCTCTCTCCTCTTCCTCACCCTGATCCCCAGTCTAGCAATTCAGTGTACAATTATTAGAAGTAACAAGAAAATAATCCTAATAAAATCTCACACCATGACTCAAATTCCAATTTTCAACGACTGTAGTAAGCATCTGTCATCTTCATGAAAGCAACCAAGAACAGAGTCTCTGTGGTGTTCCTCCTAGGCAGTAGAGGGCACTGTGGGCACACACTGGAAGTAGGCCTTGTGTGCCTCAGGTATCTGACCAGTTAATAGGAATATACTGTGTGGTTGCTGTCTCCACAAATGCATCTTTCATGTCAAGTTACTCTACGGTTCATTTGGCTGCCATGATTCCACAGAAGCAATAACAATGACAACAATAAAAACTGATTGTTCTTTCTTCTATTTTCTTCTCTCAAAAGCAGTCTCCTTTGGTGGTGAGGGTCTCTGGAAACAAACAGACTTTCACTTAAATCCTGAGTTGGCTACTTCCTGCTTGTATGACTTGTGTCTGAACTTCTCTTTTCCTCATTTGGAAAGTGGAAATGGCAAGACTTATGAACTGGATTATTGTGAAGATCAAGCGAGATCATGCAGATGGGTGTCTCTGGCATATAAACATCAATCTGCGGTTTGGATATTGTAACAATTGTTGTTGTTATAGCTCTACAATGTAATCAGGTGTATGGATGACCATGGCCAAACCTAGACTCTTCCATGTTCTCTGAGGCTCAGGCTTCTTGTTATTGTCTTTTATTAAATACCTTGCCCACCAAGTTACACAAGGGTTTCATTAGCGCTAGCAACATTCCCATGAGTGGTGCGAGAGTAGAGGTGGCATCTCACCACAGAAGGCAATGATTACTCAGATGGGCCTCTTAGGATGATTTTGAGAGGCCAGGGGATTATCCAAGCATAGGGATCCTCATTCTCATGACAGGCTCAGAATTCAAAGTCAACACATATAATTATGCAGTGTCTCACTAGAGATAGTATGTATGGGTATGCAGGTTGTATACTGCATGGTAGTCTATCAAAAACTGCAGCTAGAGTATCAAATCTGACCTGCTGCCTATTTTCATAAATAAGGTTTTATTGGAATACGACCATGTCCACTCATCTACTTGCTGGCTATGGCCACTTTTGTGCTGCAATGTAGAGCTGAGAAGCTGCAACAGAAACTGTATGGCTCTTGATGCCTAAAATATTTATTATTTGACTCTTTACAGAATGTTTGCAGACTCCTGTGCTTTTAGTCTTTGGACCTAGTACCTTGTAGACAGTAGAGGCTCACGGGTAGATGCTCATCCTGAACAAGTGAATGAAAGAATGAATGAAGAATACCAACTCAAAAGAGTCAAGAATGCATAAAGAAATTGGAATGGAGAAGACTAAAAGGAATTTTTAAAAAACAACAACATTGAAATAAGGAAACTTTGATTCTAGTTCCCACTGTGCCTTTATTATTGTGTGGCCCTATATCAATTACTGACTATCTCTATAGCTCAGTTTGCTTGTCTATGAAATGGGAACCCTAAGCCACTTTATCAGGGCTATACCACGAAATAAAGTGAAATCACAAATATAAAGGCATCCTGCCCAGTTTCTGGCACATAATAGAAGCTAGCAAATGTCAGAAGAAAAAGCAAGGATGCAAAGAAATCCTTAGCTTCTGAATAAAATATCTTCCCTATCACGGAGGAGTAAACAGAGTAATTCATACATTTAATTGGCAGATGTCATGGAAAAATCTTCAGGAGCATTCTACACAAAGACTCCCAGGCTAGTTTGTGTTCAAACAAACCAGACAGCCAGCCCACAGCCTGAGCCAGGAGCCAAATATTTCAGACACCATCAGGGCTGGCTGCTCTAGGCTGAGCTGTTCCACAAGCAACTGGAGCCAGGCCACAGGAAGTCCTTGGTGTCAACTCTCTAGAACCTAGTGAGACTGTGGCATTTTCTTGATCTTCTATGTAGATCCATACTCAAATAAGGAATGTGGAGAGAAAGAAAGGGGGTCTCCTTTTATAAAGGCTGCTGCTATCCCAGCTAAACAAAAACATACAGCCGTTTGGGAGCTGCCATAGGTAAACTCTGCAGACTAACATGCCTTTTGTTTCCACTTTCTTCTGGGGTGGGTTTGGGGTGGTGGGATGGGGAGTCTATCATAATGTTGACCTTGGGGGATGCTTTGCCATACCACCACTGAGATTCCATTTTATGGCGTGTGGAGTTTTATGGACCAATTTAACATGGGAGAGGAGACAAGAAGGCTGATGTGTGAACTGAAGTTGAAGAGACACAAATTCAAAGGAAAATTATTTCAGAATTATAAGCGCCTCTTACCAGTGTCCAAGGGTAATAGCCACTGTTCAGTGGCAGGGGCTGGACTCCCAAAGTTATTTCAGAGGCCATTTGTAGGACAAGAACCTTTTCATTTCATTTGGATGGGTAAATATTTTCAAATGGGGTCTCCTAAATATGTCCCTAAATTGTGGAAGCCTTGAATACTCAACTATTCTTTTCCCAGGACAGTTCATTCAGGAAGTCTAAAATCTGACAGAAAATGATTTATACTTTATCTGCACAAAATACAACCAGACCCACTGTTTGGTTTGTACTTGAGACCTGAGGAAATTTCTAAAAACCTTTTGATTATGAGGTATTGGGCTAGGACATAACAAAGCCAAATTCCAAAGTTCCCACAGGATATGAAGCAGAAAAAAAAAGGGGATGTTTCCATGAAGACCTAAAACCCTGGTCTTACACACTGCTCTGTTTGTAACAATAGCTCAGGAACACATGTGGATATTTTTCCCAGAACTACAGAAAGAGCAGAAAGCAAAAAGCCTGACTTAGGCAGAACTGATCCAGCCTTCAACGTACACAGCAGTTCTTTCTTGGTCATGTTTCTAAACACCTGGGAAAAGAAATACCTAAGCACTTACAGGATCACAGTGAGGAACTGGAAAGTTAGTCTGAAGTCCCCCAAGCATCACCCCAACACAGCCCTTCCCCAGAATACCTGTTGCCTGTGACTGTGTACCTCTGGCTTTTCCAAGGTCCTTTCTTGTAGGAATCTGATTTCCGCTGATTTTTCAACAAAAGTCCCACCAGTTTCTCTAAACATAACATCCCTCAAATTCCCTGCACAAAAAATTTCATTATCAAAACTCTCAAAAGCTATGAGAAGCCCTGTCCTTTCATGTCTGTTGGCTGCTGTTTGACAATGTCTGGCTGCCCTCATTCAAAATGAATAGTGGAGCTGCTGAAAATCTAGACAGTAAGAAGACTCTTGTGGGTGTTACCATAGCCTCAAGCCAGACTTGGAAAGCTCTCTGGAAAGGCCTTTTTCTTCCCAAATTCTTGGTTTTAGGGTTTTGTTCAAGAGATGTGAATAATATTTTGTCATTATCAGAGGTGTTGGCTTACGTAGACACAAATTAATATATATGGTTTTTTCAATCAGTATTTATCTCCATGCATTCATGAATTTTTCAACCAAAGCCAAGTGAAATGCTCTTCTGTTTGCCAGTGTTTAAGTTACAGGTTGGAAAACATTCAAAGAGCTTGAAATTCAAGCTGATGAGACAGATGAGAGGACAGGACAGGTACGTGACCATTGGCAGTCATCCAAAATAGGATATTCTTCTCCATATGAAGTATTGAGATCCATTAATAAACTGCAGAAGGAATTGTTAGACTCTTATAAGATTAGGGTAGAAGCTCCTAGGTCAGTGTAAGTCATTGATAATATCCTAGATTTTAGGTTCTGTGGTTAATTCATAGCTGTTCTTTATTTTTGAGATAAAAACATAACATAAAAGCAGCAATGCAGAGACCAATGATAATGGTATAACATGAAACAATGGCTGTTACCAACCTAACTTGTATTGATTGTATTTTCTTATTTACTGTATTCTTGATGTTCTGGCATTTAAAGTCATGATCCTGGAGATACTACTTCTCTCAGGGCTAGCTAGTTTCTAGAGACAGCAAATGACTCCCCTATAAGCATGCCTTCGATGGGCAAACCAACCAATCCAGATCCCACAACCCCAGCTCTCATACCCAGCCAATACGCCTCCTTCCTAAATTATCAAAGGGCCAGGTACTGGACAATTAGGGATGAGCCCTGCAACCCAGAGCATGCCCAAAATATTTAAGTTATCTAGTCCCAAACTGACTCAGCGTATCTATCCTGCCTTTTCCATTCCTTACCACAGAATTTTTTTTTTAAGATTTATTTATTTGAGAGAGAGAGAGAGGGAGTGTGTGTGTGTGTGTGTGTGCACATGCACGAGCCGGGGGTTGAAGCAGAGGGGGACGGAATCTCAAGCAGACTCCCTGCTGAGTGTGAAGCTTGACACCAGGCTTGATCCCAGAACCCTGAGATCATGACCTGAGCTGAAATCAAGAGTTGAACACGTAACTGACTGTGCCACTCAGGTCCCCCCGACCCACCCAGAATTTCAATAAAGGATCTGGGCCATATCCTTTCCTTGTCCCCTGTCTCCTGCCCAATCTGGGTGCCTCCCCATGTGGCCCTGCATAGCATCCTGTCTCCTGTTTCTAAGGATCTTCCTTCATGACAACCATTTCCACATCTGCATATCTTACCATACTTGATTGAAACACAACCTGGGTGTATTTTTAGAATACAATTTTATGCAGTGGAAACATAATTAAATAAAAACCAAGAGTAGAGTAAGTTAAGAGGGGAAGTCCACTGGGTACCCAGCACAATAAGGGCCAAGTAATAAGTTGTAAGAAGACATCCTTTAGTACAAAAGAGAAAATGCAGCTGAACCAATAGAAGCCATGCTTCTCGAGGCTGCAGTGACTATGGAAAAGAGGCAAAGAATGGCCAGAAAGACAGACAGAAGGAAGAGGATACATTTTCCATCATGAACACTGAAAGGCTTCCCAGTCTGAGCCACTGGGTATTTAAAATGAGAACAATTAAAAGAAAAAGGAGGAGGAAGTAAGGAAGGAAGAGATAAGGGTTGGGTTCCAGATAAGAAGTGCCATTCAATTCTTAACTCTTAAGCACCCTCTCTTTTGTGCCTCAACTTCAGCACACAGTAGGAGCACTAGAAAAGGAAGAACATTGTTGCCTGGGTGATGTCTCTGGGCTTTCTGTCCAACTCTGATGTGGTGACCCAGTTAGCTGGATGTCTTCCAGGGACTCCGCAGGACTCAATAAAATTCTCTGTTGATTCTAAAGTCACCAAGATACCTATTGTCACAGCACACACATGCTCCCCGGATTCTCCAACACTTTAATAAAGCAAATTTTCCTGAATATTAAAAGAGCTGTGTGTGGAAATGACTATTTATCCTTGCATTTTCTTTCCCCATATTTGTTTCCCTTTTCTAGGAAAATACTACAGGAGACTGGCCCAGAGGATTTCTGCATGGTGCTCAGGCACAGTTCTCTTTCTGTTCCTGCTAAACCAGTCACCCACATGGACCTTTGTGGACTGTTAAATGGGAGGTTCTAAGAAATAATAAAGACTTTCTTAAAAAATAAATCTCCTTAACATAGAATTTATGGGAAAAAAAAATCTCTGCTTCAGAGAAATGTGGTCCAACTTGAACCCATTGTGTAACAATAGAAGGAGATAAGTCATGCTTTCTGCAGGGTCATGGCATCAGGACAAGAGATGATATGCAAATTAATTTTGGAGGGTAATCCAATTTCTATTTTGAGCCCACATTATAAGGAAGTAGCAGAAAACCAGTCTCATTTCAGGAATTCAGTCCCCCATCTGCCTTTTACAGAGGTGGTCTAAGTTGCTGGGAGGTTACCACAGGACAAAGGCATTTCTGAGGTGATGGCTGCTGCCCATACTGGTCTCCTTAGAGATGCCCAGGGCCCTCCTGCTACTATTTGCACATTCGGAACATATGTCATCATTCGGAACCACTGTTCTGGTTCTCTCTCTACTGCTGCTGGGTCCCTCTCAGGGGGATTTTTCTGTGGCATCTAAATCACACTACACATTGAAAAACTCAACCTAGAGACCTTCTTTGAGGGCTTGCTGCCCTCCAAAAATGTGCTCCGGAAGTGAGACACAAGACCTCTCCCCTTTTTCCTCATACTGCATTTAACCCAAGAAGCCCAGCACAGAGCTCCTCTTATTCCAAGGATGGCCAGGGTCTATGGCTTGATACATCCTCCCTTATTCTCCTCCTCCCCCATCCTGAGGGCTCTACTGAGTGTAAAGAATAAAGAAGTGTAGCTCTAGTCCTCAGACATTTTTTTTTTTAAGATTTACTTATTTATTTATTTGACAGAGAGAGACAGTGAGAGAGGGAACACAAGCAGGGTGTGGGGGTGGGAGAGGGAGAAGCAGGCTTCCTGCTGAGTAGAGAGCCTGATACGGGGCTCAATCCCAGGACCCTGGGATCATGACCAGAGCCAAAGGCAGAGGCTTAATGACTGAGCCACCCAGACGCCCCCAGTCCTCAAATATTCTTTAACATCTTCTTTTATATTCCTTTCCCCCAGTATCAGGGCTTTGGGAATTCAAAAACCAGGGAAGAAAAGATACATGAAACTCCTGTATTAAACAGGCAGAGGAGATAGTTGGTGAGAAAAAGATCAAGGGGTAATGATAAATAATGTTACATAAAACTCACTGGGTAATATTAGAAAACATAATACCACTAGCAAAAGTTCTGCTGCCTTCAGGAACCCAGACTGGTCATACAGAAATCCATGTTAGAACATTCTCATTTTCTGGGAAGTTAAGATTATTTTTTCTTGATGCTCAGAGAAAACTAGAATGATGGCCCTGAGGTTAAGCTCTAGATTATTTTAGACATATCACTATTTAACCCAAGCAAGTGCTGCAAAATGGGTTCTAAAAACCAGCTTTCCTAAGTTCACCAGATTCTGTCTCTTTCAGACTCTTTGAGTCTCTTCCATAGATAGACAGAGAGACAAATACACAGACACACACAGCAGCAGCAGCAGCAGCAGCAGCAGCAGCAGCAGCAGCAACAGTACTCTAGGTGGCAAAGTAAACCACCAAGGCGATTTGACAGCCTGTTTTCCAGCCAGTTGACCATACAGCACACATCCCCTACTTGGTCGTAAAGCCATATTTTCCATTTCTTACACAACTGTTGAGACACTTTAAAAGTAAAAATTACGGAAAAGATTGGCACACTGGCTAGGGCATTAAATGAGATGACCTCTGAGGTTGCTTGCCTACTCTTTTCATCACTCATAAGAGAAAAAAAAATGCCATTCTGGGAGACTATACTGTAGGCAGCCCTCAATTATTCACAGGTATATTAATTCTCCTAGTAGATTTTTCCACCTTGATGAAATGAGCTTAGAGAAGGCTTTGCAACCCTTGGTAATTTTTCCTACCACCTCCCCAAAAAGTTTTGGGGAGAGGTGTCTCTCATTTGCTTCTCTGCATTGATTCACCATAAAGGATACTACTTCCCTAACACCTAACACCATTTGGCTAGAGACCCTCAATTTCTGCTCTAATGTTATGATTTTCCTTTTATTTTAGTAATCAGAAATGTATAAACAAAAAATGTATCCAATTTCATCATCAAATATAATTGCTATTATCAGTTGGAGGCACGTTCTTTCAAAATGCCTATGCTTATATAAATACATATACATAAAGTGTGTGTGTGTGTGTGTGAGAGAGAGAGAGAGAGAGATTAGGTATGTATACAAATGGAATTGTGGCAGACAATGTCCTTTGAACCCAACAGCCGTGATCATCAGACTTCTACTTTCCAGTTAAGAGAACCCAAATTTTTTTTTAAATTTCTTTTCAGCGTAACAGTATTCATTGTTTTTGCACCACACCCAGTGCTCCATGCAATACATGCCCTCCCTAATACCCATCACCTTGTTCCCCCAACCTCCCACCCCCCGCCCCTTCAAGACCCTCAGGTTGTTTTTCAGAGTCCATAATCTCTCATGGTTCACCTCCCCTTCCAATTTCCCTCAACTCCCTTCTCCTCTCCATCTCCCTATGTCCTCCATGTTATTTGTTATGCTCCACAAATAAGTGAAACCATATGATAATGACTCTCTCTGCTTGACTTATTTCACTCAGCATAAGAAACCGAATTTTTAAGACAGAGGGAAGAGATCTCTTTTTGCTGATATGAAGTTTTTTAACTTGTTTTATTCTTTTTTGTTAAAGTATAACTCTCATACTGTAAAGTTTACAAATCTTAAGTACAGTAAATGTTTATAATTGCATGTTGTTTTACCACCACTCAGCTCAGACTATATAAATTATGTCCATCATCCCAGTAGGCCTCATCATGCCCTGTCCCCCTAAAGGAGACCATTATTCTTCACCTCTATAACCATAATTTCACCTCTTCTTCAATTTAATATAAATTAAATAATACTGCATATAATTTTTTGTGTCTGGCTTCTGCTAGAATTTCTGTGAGATTGATGCATGGTTTGTTGCCTGATTCAGGAGTTCACTCTCTTTCGTCTCTGGTTTTTTGTTGAATATATATACCACAACTTACTCATTCTCTTGATGAGCACCTGGAGTGCTCCCAGCTTTGTGATACCATGAATAAAACCACTTAGAACATCCGTTGACATATTTTGAGGGGTATATGCTCTCATCTCTGTGGCTGTATACCTCAGAGTGAAATTACGGGTCATAGAGTATTTGTAAGTTTACCTAGTAGCTACCACATAGGAATACTCTAAAATAACAAAGCCAATTTACATTTCTGTCAGCAATGTATGAGAGTTCTGTTTGTCTGTACCTTCAACCAGCACTTGCTATTGTCAATTTCTAAGATTTTAGCCATTCTGGTGGATATACAGTGGATTTTACTGTGATTGTACTTGCATTTGAATTTTCTTCATGGATAATGATGTTGAAAACTTCTCACATAAGCTTACTGGCCATTTGGACAGTTTCACTTCTGAGCTGTCTTAAAAGTCTTTTGTCCGTTTTAATTGATTTGCCTTTTTTCTTTTTAAGTGGAAAGACTATATCTTCTGAATCCTTTATCAGATATCTATATAATAAATATTTTCTCCCACTCTTTTTTCATACTCTTAGTGATGTCTTTTGAAAAGTAGTCCTTATTTTAATAAGGTCCAAATTCTCAATCTTTTTTAAAATTTTTTGGCCTGTGCTTTGGAGGTATGAGATCCTTGATGGCAGGGCAGCAGGCTCTTCTTCCAATCCCCAGGGTTAGATCATAATACTACTAAGTGGGCTACAGAATCCATTCTCTACAAATATCTTCTCCCCTTCCGTGGGTTGCCTCTTTGTTTTGTTGACTGTTTCCTTTGCTGTGCAGAAGCTTTCGATCTTGATGAAGTCCCAGAAGTTCATTTTTGCTTTTGTTTCTTTGGAGATGTATCTTGAAAGAAGTTGCTGTGGCTGATATCAAAGAGGTTACTGCCTATGTTCTCTTCTAGGATTCTGATGGATTCCTGTCTCACGTTGAGGTCTTTTATCCATTTTGAGTTTATCTTTGTGTATGGTGTAAGAGAATGGTCGAGTTTCATTCTTCTACATATAGCTGTCCAATTTTCCCAGCACCATTTATTGAAGAGACTGTCTTTTTTCCACTATATATTTTTTCCTGCTTTGTTGAAGATTATTTGACCAGAGTTGAGAGTCCATATCTGGACTCTCTAATCCGTTCCACTGGTCTATGTGTCTATTTTTATGCCAGTACCATGCTGTCTTGGTGATCACAGCTTTGTAGTGAAGCTTGAAATCAGGTAATGTGATGCTTCCAGCTTTGTCAAAGATTATTTGACCACAGAGTTGAGGGTCCATATCTGGACTCTCTAATCTGTTCCACTGGTCTATGTGTCTGTTTTGCCAGTACCATGCTGTCTTGGTGATCACAGCTTTGTAGTAAAGCTTGAAATCAGGTAACGTGATGCCCCCAGTTTTATTTTTGTTTTTCAACATTTCCTTAGCGATTCAGGGTCTCTTCTGATTCCATACAAATTTTTGGATTATTTGCTCCAGCTCTTTGAAAAATACCACTGGAATTTTGATCGGAATGGCATTAAAAGTATAGACTACTCTAGGCAGTATAGACATTTTAACAATGTTTATTCTTCCAATCCAAGAGCATGGAATGGTCTTCCATCTTTCCGTGTCTTCTTCAATTTCTTCCATGAGTGTTCTGTAGTTCCTCGAGTATAGATCCTTTACCTCTTTTGTTAGGTTTATTCCCAGGTATCTTATGGTTCTTGGTGCTATAGTAAATGGAATCGATTCTCTAATTACCCTTTCTGTATTTTCATTGTTAGTGTATAAGAAAACCACTGATTTCTGTTCATTGACTTTGTATCCTGCCACATGTTGAATTGCTGTATGAGTTCTAGTAGTTTGAGGGTGGAGTCTTTTGGGTTTTCCATATAAAGAATCATGTCATCTGCGAAAAGAGAGAGTTTGACTTCTTCATTGCAATTTGGATACCTTTTATTTCTCTTTATTGTCTGATTGCTGTTGCTAGGTCTGTGCAGTGAGGTGTGGCCATGTGCCACAGGTCTGGACTATATGAAGTAAGAGCAGATTTTATAGGAGGTTTCTATGACAGATTATCTTGCTAGGCAAAGGTACAGATTCATGAGAAGAAAGCTATTCTCCTACTCTCTTCAGCTTAGAAAACTGATGTGGAGACCTGTTACTTTGGAGCAGCTACAATCCTACTGTGATCATAAAAGAAGGCGAAGAGAATTGGTGTCATTAACCCAATATTCTGACATCATTGGTTATTAAACTCATCCTGTAACAATTCCACAAGACCTCTTGTCATATAAGATCATAAGATGCCTTTGCTATTTTAGATGTAGTCAGGAGTCTTCTATTTGCAGATTAGAATGTCCTTCCTAAGAAGGGATCCATGTACACATAATGATCTTCAAACTCCTTTTTTCTCTTACTATATCACAGGCATCATTGTACATACAGATGCATCGTGGGGGTTTTTTGTTTTTGTTTGTGTTTTGAGAGAGAGAGAGAAAGAGCATGTACTCCTATGGCAGGGGCTGTGGGGGAGGGGATGGCAGAAGGAGAGGGAAAGAGAGAGAATCTTAGGCACAACCCTGCGATCAACAACCTGAGTCAAAATCAAGAGTCTAACTGACTGAGCCACCCGGCTGCCCCACACTCAGACACACTGCACCTTCAAATGTACATAGTATACAGATTTATTTCCATATAGTTAATGGCCACAGAATTCTGTCATGGCTGTACTATACATTATTTATCCTATTTACTGTTTTTGAACATTTAGATTGTTACCATACTATTATTTAAACAATGCTGCAGGAGTGTCTGGGTGGCTCACCCAGTTGGTTAAGTATCCAACTCTTGATTGTGGCTCAAGTCATGATCTCAGGGTGAGATCAAGCCCTCACTGGGCTCCATGCTCAGTGGGAAGTCTGCTGGAGATTCTACTGCCCCTCTACTGCCAGAGTCTCCTACTGCCCCTCTCCCTGCTCTCTCTCTCTAAAAACAAGCAAATTAAAAAAAACAAAAAACAAAAAACAATGCTGCAATAATTGTATGAACATGTTTGTATATGGAGTTTAGCATATTGATAGGATTCATTCTTAGAAATGGGGATTTCTGGGTCTGTACATTTAAATTTGGTTACATACTAGCTTCCAAAAATGTCATTACAATTCAGATTTCCACCAGTTATATAACAGAAAACTTACTTTCCCCACATGGATAAGAGCTTAGCGTGTTCCTAATTTTTTAAACTTTTTTAAAACAATTGTGTTGGTTTAAATGAAATTGTATTTCATTGTGTAAATATGCATTTTTAAATTGTTAATAAATTTGGAAATGTCTTTTTACCTTCTACTATTTACATGTGTGAACTGCCTATTTATAACTTTGCCCCCTTCCCTATTGTGCTTTTTTTCCTTTTTGTCTTTGATATTGCATTATTTCTGAACTGAGTATTTACCAACATTAATTATATATATGCTACAATATTTTCTTCTTTCAACTGTTTTAATGGAGACTTTCACTAGATAGAAGTTCTATAATTTTATGTATAAACTAACTGTTGATCATGCTTCTGTTTTTATGGAGACTTTTATTAGATAGAAGTTCTATAATTTTATGTATAAACTAAACTGTTGATCATATTTCTCCACTTGGTCATATCCTTAGAAAAGCTTTCTCTATGACAAGATCTTTTTTTAAAAGTTTTTTTTTCTTTTAATTTTTAAGTAATCTCTACACCAACGTGGGGCTCAAATTCATAACCCTGAGATTAAGAGCTGCATGTTCTACTATCTGAGCCAGCCAGGCACCCTATCATAGATTATAAAATCTATAACAAGATTTTAATTTTCCTATGCCTTCCCCAATTCTTTTTTATATTTTGATCTTTACTTAACATTTAACATATATCGATTAGCATTTAATGTGTGCCAGACTCTGAAAACTGTGAAAAATAACCCAAAATGTCTTAACTCTCCTGGAGCTTTCATTTTACACAAACCCTTAAAGAGATAACTAGCATCTCAGAAAGTGATAACTTCTAAACAAGAAATAAGAAGAGAAAATAAGAAAATAAAAACAAAGCAATGGAAACAGGAATATATGTGTAGGTACTTCAGCTAGGAAGCTCAGGAAATGCCTGTCAGAGAAACTGATGTTTGAAGAGAACTGAACAGTGAGAAGAATCAAACTTGTAATAATATGAGAGAAGAGAGGCCACAGAGAGGTGACAGCCGGTGCTCAGGCCTTGAAGCAGGAAGTATATCACAGCAGTCTGCCCTTACCTACAGGAGATAAATTCCAAGCCCCCCAGTGTGCCTGAAACCACAGATAGTACTGAACCCCAAATATACTGTTTCTCCCCCCTATACATACATAACTAAGATAAGGTTTAATTTATAAATGAGATACAGTAAGAGATTCACAGTAATAAAATAGATTCACAGTAATAAAAGATATTCACAGTAATAAAATATACTAAAGTAAAAGTTACATGAAAGTGTTCTCTATTTTAAAATTTCTAATTGTGCTATATTAACTCTTCTTGTGATGATATGAGATGATAAACTGTGATGAGACAAAATGAGGTAAATGGTGTAGGCTCAGTAATGCAGCATTAGGTTACTGACCCTCTAACTATTCAGATCAACTACTACTGGACTGTGGTTGACCATGGGTTCACTGAAATTGTGGAAAGCAAAACTGTGGGTAAGGAGGGGGCTACTGTACATATATGCTCAAGAGACAGAGAGAGGGTTCCTGTGTCAGGAGAGCAGGGGATGAAGCACAGGTCAGTCAACAATGGGCTGCGAAAAGCTGGCTGTTGGCCACTTTAGTTTGGATTTCATTGTAATTATGCTGGGAAGTCAGGTATTAATGTAAAGCAAATCACTTCAAAATATATGTCAGGGATTTCCACTGCCAAAAAGAATGAGGTAGATCACTGCAGACCAATGATTCCAATGCAGTATGGAAAAAAATAATAAACTATATTTTTAGGATTTAGAGATGTACAAAAAATAATGACTAGATAACTTAGTAATTTTCATTTTTAAAAAGACACTAAAGGTGTCTCAGTGGCTCAGTCATCGAGCATCTGCCTTCAGCTCAGGTCATGATCCCACGGTCCTAGGATGGAGCCCCACATCAGTCCCCCTGCTCAGTAGAGAGCCTGCTTCTCTCTCTCCCTCCCCTGCTCTCCCTGCTTGTGCTCTCTCTTCCTCTCTTTATCAAATAAACAAATAAATATCTTTTTAAAAATAAATAAATAAAACACTCCACTGGTCAGTAACTCTACATAGCAGTTCTCCACATCACTATTCATCTGCAAACTGCAAATAGTGTTCATTATGACAGTTTTTAACATGTTAGAAAAGAGAGTAACACTGAAGTAATAAACTCATGGAATATGGTTTAAAAAATCAGCAAGCAGTCAAATGCATGATGGGGCACCTGGGTGGATCAGTGGGTTAAGCCGCTGCCTTTGGCTCAGGTCATGATCACAGGGTCCTGGGATTGAGCCCCGCATCGGGCTCTCTGCTCAGCAGGGAGCCTGCTTCCTCCTCTCTCTCTGCCTGCCTCTCTGCCTGCTTGTGATCTCTCTCTGTTAAATAAATAAATAAATATCTTTTAAAAAATGCATGCAAAAATAATAAATACAAATGAAATCATAACTCTTGATGAAAAAGTAGCTTCTCTGCCTGTAGAACACATATCACTTTTTAACCTCAAATAATCATATGAAAAATAACTCAATGTATTTGATGTCGAATGCCATATCTAAAAACAAACTGCAGAAATAACTATAAAGTAGGTAATTTCTTATTGTAGAATAAGAATAAGATGCATTGAAGCTGGGCGCCTGGGTGGCTCAGTGGGTTAAGCCGCTGCCTTCGGCTCAGGTCATGATCTCAGGGTCCTGGGATCGAGTCCCGCATCGGGCTCTCTGCTCGGCAGGGAGCCTGCTTCCCTCTCTCTCTCTGCCTGCCTCTCCATCTACTTGTGATTTCTCTCTGTCAAATAAATAAATAAAATCTTTAAAAAAAAAAAATGCATTGAAGCTTCTTTTTGTTAAAAAGAATACCATCTAATATACTTGAGAGTACAGTTGGAATGATAAACAGTCCACTCTGTGGAGATGGTTGTCAGTGACGAAATAGTGACAATCTGAGCACTGAAAATGATTAGTTATTTGGAACCAGTTTTATCTTTCAAGAAGGGAAGGGTCATATATCTACAATGGTGTTCCAAAGTGAAAACTGATATAAATTATCCTAGAGAAATGCCATATTCACTAAGATGACACAATTTACTGGCATGTGATTTCCTACCAAAAAAGAGGGAGAAGTGAATAATTCAATTGTTTAAAAAAAAAAAAGTGGAACAGCTCAATGTTTCATTGACACAGTACCATTTCCTAACCTCCTTGACTAATTTAAGTAGTTGTCTGGTAATGATGATGGGTATTTCTCTTGTTATCTGACTATATTACAAGAATTATTTTAGAAATATTTTTTAATGGTTTAATGGCTGAACCACTTGGGCTGAATTCAGAAGAAAACTAACTCTTGGATGGGAAGTGGATTATAGGTATAAACCAAAGGCAAGACTATGGTTTACTGTGACATGCTCCCCACTCAGTGTCGGAGGAGACACTGAGGGATGTTCTGGACTTGTTTCTGTATTTGTTACTTGTATCTCATGAGGAGGAAGAATTGTAACCAGAACAGACCAGGGCTGGGGAGGGAATGGCAAAGTTCTCTTAGACCTGGCAGGATCTTCACTTAGCGCAAGTGGTATCCTCAGCCATTGGACATCTCATGGGGAACATTAGGAAACCCGTGGAGCCTATAGCTTCAACCAGGGACAATCTATGTTATACCTGTCTTGTATAAAAAGGCTCCAAATAAATGTTTCTTATCTTTTGATGTCCCATACCAGTATGATTACTATATCCTTTATCTTTATTTGTTGGTGTTTTCTATCAGTCATATCAAAGTCTTGAGATAAAAACAGTCTCACATATTTTGCCATTGTGAATGATTTATTATTAAAACTGGCTAATGTTGGGTATAAGGCGTATACATAAATATATAAATGATAACTTATCATATAAATATGTATAATTTAATATGCAGCTGGACTCCATAGGTATATGTGTACATACACAGATTACAGATAAATATATACATGATAACTTAGTATGCAAGAGTGATTTCATATATTTTAGTCAATGGCAAGACTGGTTAACTGTAATTAAACCAGTTCCTAGATTCTTGGGGTTCACAGGAAGAGGAACATTCAGCTGAAATCCTGAAGCCACCTGGTAGTCATTAGGGGGTTGGGAGCTCAATGAATATTTGACAAAGGAAGAGAAGAACTTCACAAATACATGGGAAACTTGAAGAAAGAAGAGGTGATGGGTTGGACCAGCCAACTTCAACAGAGGTCCACAGATGGCAACAGAATCATCCTATTCCCGACTGCTGGTGATTAAATCTCCATTGAAGAAACAGAATTCAATGAGAGGCGTAAAGATGAAAGGCAAGTCTCTTCGCTCCCACCACAATTAATTGAGTTTCAGCACTCTGGTGTAGAAAGAGGCTTCTCTAATGCCTGACAAACTGATGAAACTGGAAAAAATTCTAGATGATACATCTTAAAGATACCAAACATTTGAAAACCTCTGGATACATGTATATCCGTAAATAATCAAAGGACAGAAATAACTTCCTTTCCCAATTGACTATCCTAAATTACTTTTCTAAAGCAACTTCAAAGCAGCTTAAGCATGTCCCAGTTTTATGTACATCTGCCTGGGAGTCATCTCCAAATCTGTGTCCCACAGTCTGCAAGCCCAACATGTACTAACCAGCTTCTTCTCCTCTCCTCCCTACCCTGAAGTATCTCACAATCTAGAAGGGAATGTTTTATACAATTCCAAGAAGTTCACCTTGAATCATCTACCATCCATACTTCTACCAAAATTTCTGACAAAGACACGGAGATGCACAGATGAATGATGTAAGGGGCATGCTAGGTGGGCATCAATTCCTTTATACTTCTAAGTATGAATAAGGAAGCATCTACAACCATTCCCTTCCTCACTCCTCTGTTAACTTGGAGAAATCACTGGAGGAAATAGATGAAAAAGGACAAAAGCTGTGGGATACATTTTTCCAAGAAGAATGGCAAAAGAACAAAACAGGAACTACAATTCCTAAGGAACTCCATCTGATGCTTTCACATTACTAATAAATTCAATTTTGCCCTAAAAATTTGAGATTTTTGATAATTTCTATAATTTCAAATTACCTGAAGAATAAATTATTAATATTATTCTTTTTGTTTGTTTGTTTGTTGTTTTTTGTTTTGTTTTGTTTTTCAATTATTAATCTTATTCTTATGACTTAAACTTTATTTTTCAATATCAAACTCCCTTAATTCATTTGCAGTTGAATGGTTGATATGCCCTTATGTATTTTGTGTCTGAAAACTTTCACACTCAATTTTGCTGTTCATCTTTCTTATTTGAGAGGCAATTGTTTTCTTTTTCAGGCCTAAGACTTTTTGAAGAGTGTTGAAAAGCAGGCAGATCCAAAGCATTGTATACGTAGTGTTTAGTGTGTAAAAGTACCCCGAACAAGACATCCCGGAGTGCTAGTTACACAGCTTATAAAATATTCTTTTTCTTTTCTTTTCTTTTAAGAGAGAGAGGGCGTGCACATGTTGGGGAAGAAGCAGAGGGACAGCAGGAAAGAGAATTCCAAGCAGGCTCCATGCTCAGCACAGAGCCCTATGTGGGGTTTAACCCCATGACCCTGAAATTATGACCTGAGCCCAAATCAAGAGTCAGACACTTAACTGAGTCTCCCAGATGTCCCTGTAAAATATTCTAAATGAAGGGACCAGAAAGACTATGTACTCCAGGGGCTACAAACTCAAGTGGATTCAGGGACAGGCAGGTAACGTAAATGAATGATGTCATGAAGAAAGGATGAACTGTAGCAAACTAGAGAGGGATACAAATCAGTCAACCAGTCAACTAAAAATATTGTTCCAATTCAATCCAATATTGTAGTTTGGGCCTTTTGGCTGTTAATCTCCAATTCCAAAGCTTAGGAATATGATCTGAGTTACCTGGGGATTCACAAAATACAGCTGTGGGGGCTGGAGCCCCAGTCCACATCCTGTGGTCTGATTCAACGCATGATTCGTCCTACCACCATGCTGCATGTCTGCAGGTTGTGCACCATCCCTAGAAAAGAGGAAGAAATTTGAGGATCTGCTATGTGCTCAAGCCCTTTATGTAGGTTATTGTTTTTAGTCTCCAACATACATTTGAGATTGTTAAGAGCCTCATTTGTCAAGCAAAAGTAAGGTACAGACTGTTAAGCAATTTCTCTGACATTGACCTATAAAGGTGTGGGCAACCTAATTGTATGGGTTTTGAATCCAAGTCCATCTGGCTTTCAAGTTTGTATTTTTTGATCGCTTCCATGAAATACACCTCACCCCCAGGAAAAGTAAGTAATTTAAGTAGTGCTTCCAAGAAGTGGCCATTATGCCATCATGGTAGAGACATAGACGTGTATCAAGCAAGGTTGTCAGTGTAATGAATCCTGGCAATGATGACAAAGAGGAGAAAAGATGCTTGATGTTGCTGGGGCTGCTTTTCTTTCACATGCTCAATCCTCATCTTTACAGACAGCTTTGCTTCACACAGCTGATCGTTCCCACCTGCACTGTTCTTGAAACACTTCCTCTACTTGCTTTCTGGACAATCTCTCTTTGTCAATCTCCCAGCCCATGCCTCTGAACAGTGGAGTGAGACATGGTTCAGTCCTCTCTCCCGTTCTCCTCGCCACTTGCTATCACCCAGCCACTTGGCTTCATCAAAATGCCATCTATAAGATGCTGACTTCTACATTTCTATTTCCAGTCCTGATACCCTTTCCTGAAGTCTGGCTGATAGACCTCCATGGCCCATTATCTCAAATCTTTCAGTAACAGATGTGCTTTGGAATATTTTTTTTTCTGATTTTACAAATTTATATGCATATACTGTATACTACAGAATATCCCCAATGAGGTTTGGGGCAGCACCTAATATTCAAATGCACTAACACTGCTCTAGTAAAACAAGACTATTCACACCAAATTAGATGAATGACTATAAATAACCTCATATCAATTAAATCGAGTTTCCTGTCAAAGAAGAAGTAAAATCCCCATCCCTATTTTCTTCCTCCATCCTTACCCTGCTTTATTTTCCTCCATAGCACTTACCAACTCCTGGCATATTGTATAGTGCTTGTCCATCTGCCTGAGTATTTACTAATGGCATCTCTAGTCTCATTTTCAAAATAAGTAACTTGAAGCCCAGAGAGGCTGAACAACTAGTTTCTCCCTACTAGAGACCAATCTCTAGCAGAATCAAGGGCAGAATCCAGGCTCAAGAGATATTTCATCTCATTTCTCTCAAACCTCCAGAGATATATAAAGTATTCATGGACTGTTGAGTAGCTCTGAAGTTTTAATAACTTGGATTTTTGGACCATTATAAACACCTATAACATTTTTTGTCACTAAGTAATATATGTTGTTTTCACAAAAAATTCTTTTAGAACAAAATTGTCCCTTACTTGTCTTCCTAGGGATGGGTACATAAAACCAGGATGTAAAATGTTCTTGCTCCCCCAGTTACAAACAATATGAGCTTTAAAATAGTACTCCAGGGGCACCTGGGTGGCTCAGTAGTTAAGCCTCTGCCTTCAGCTCAGGCCATGATCCCAGGGTCCTGGGATGGAGTCCAGGAGGCCTGCTTCTCCCTCTCCTACTCCCTCTGCTTGTGTTCCCTCTCTCGCTGTGTCTCTGTCAAATAAATAAATAAAATATTTTTTAAAAAATGGTTTTAAAAATAAAAAAGGCACTCCATTTCTCTGAGCTTCACTTTTATCATAGGATAAAAATAATGATATAAATGAGAACTGTATAATATCTGTCCCACTTATCTCAATAGTTTATTACAAATTTTTTGAAGATTTTATTTATTTATTTGAGAGAGAGAGCATGCATGCACATGCTGGAGGCAGAGTCAGGGGTAGAGAGAGGGACAAGCAGACACTGTGCCGAACGTGGAGCCCAAAACGGGGCTTGATCTCATAACCCTGAGATCATAATCAGAGCCGAAATCAAGAGTCAGACACTTAACCAATTAATTCACCCAGGCAGCCCAAGAGCTCTACAAGTAAAAAATATATTAGAATCATCACTTAGTACTATGATATGTAGTTTTAAAAATTTAATATAAAATATTAAATGCAAATACTGCATACTAATTAAAATCATGAACTATGGATCCAGACTGTCCAGCTAAAATCCTGGCTCTACCACTTACTAGTTCTGTGATATGGGGCAAGCTGCTTAACCTCTCTGAAGTTTATTGTCCTCATCTACAAAGTAGGAATTATAATAGTAGCTACCACTTAAGACTATGTTTTGAATGTATCAATGTATATAAAATGCTTAGAACAATGCCGGGCATCTCATAAATGCTCAATATTAGCTGCTACAGTAATGCAATTAAGAAACTATTATTATAACTACCAGATATAAAGATACACAGCTAGATATACATGCATATTCATATGGTTATATATAGATGTAGGAAAGGATTTAGCTACACAGCCAGTGAACTTAGTAGCTCTGTTATTTTTATTGCTTCTTAATAGAGACCACAGACGTACATGGGAAATATGAGAGTGTGGTTCCAGCAATCTACTATAGTTAAGTTCATATTGCAAATCCCTTAAGTATCACTAACTTTCCATATTGTTAGAATTTAGTCCCTGAAAATGCAGCCACTACTTGGGCAGAATGTAGCAGCTGCCCAACAGGTGTTGAGAAATATGAGAAGGGGGGGGGGGGAACACCATAATTCCCAGAGGGGAACAGACTCTCTTTTAATGCTTTAGTGAGGGAAAAAAGGCGGTAAAGTAGCATAAAGCAAGTAGTATTGTACCTAAAAACAAAAGTTATACATTAGAAATGAAGGTAAAACAAAAGATTTACCCCTTCCTGTGAGCTGAGTTTTTCCAAGTTACTGTAGACTAACAGGAAACTCCCTCCATTCTTAGCATTGTCTTGGATAGGAAGTCTACAATCTCCGTTGGCTTTAATGTGAACCATCAAGACAGGAAGTTCTGCATTTGTTATAAGTCCCTCCTGCTGTGAGTTAATACAATGTCTGTGATGCTATTTCAGGCAGAGTGGAGAAGAGTCCTCCTCATGCTCAGAAAGCATCTTTCCTTTCCTTGGAGAACCATTATTTGATATCTTGTCCAAATCAATTGAACACTTTGTTACTACGTTTCAGGATTTTTCTGTAGATCTAAGACAGTCATTTTGCCCTTCAGAGCTTTATTCATAAAGTATATTAGATGACTGATCATATTATTCATTTAATCTATAGACGTTTTGGATTCTGTGTGCCCAGCACTGAGCTAGATAATACAAAAACTATATAAGAAATATATGGCTCCCAGGGTGTATAAACTTTGATGAGGATTTAGATACATTATAAGATTCAAGAGGAAAAGAGGAGAATATTTAATAGATAGTTGAACTAGTTGCCCAAATTCAAATGTTATGTTTTCAGTGTTATAGCCTATTGCCTTCCTAGTACATGACCTTTATCAGAGCAAGTACTCAAATATTTTTAAAATAAATGAATCAGTGGAAGATGATGACTTAATATATATAAAGAGCTACAAGAGCATTACTGAATTTTAAACTAAAATCACTCATCTAGGGGCGCCTGGGTGGCCCAGTAGTTAACCATCTGCCTTCGGCTCAGGTCATGATCCCACGGGCCTGAGATCAAGCCCTGCATCTGGCTCCCTGCTCAGTGGGGAGCCTGCTTCTCCCTTTCCCTATGCCCCTGCTTGTGTTCCCTCTCTTGCTGTGTCTCTCTCTGGCAGATAAAAAATAAAATATTTTTAAAATGGAATAAAATCATTCATCTAGTCTAAATAAGTAATATAAAATAAAGCAAGCAATTGTGACAGAGATTGGCTAGTCACTCATCAAATCCACTTCCTCTTCTCCCTTGGTATGTATCACAACCAGCATCCCTTGCAATTACGTGAAGTCATGTAACTGAGTTTTGGTCAGTGACATGTATATATAAACCTTATATATCTACTTCTAGGAAGACACAAAAACTTCTCTTGGAATCTTTCGTGCATCATCTCTTTATCTACCTGCTGAATACTGACGATCCTCTGGAGGCCTTTCAGAGTCTTAAAGATGGCAGACCTACCAGTGAAGAAGCCTGGGACCCTAAATAAATTGTGTGAAGCAGAACAGGGAGAGCAGGAATGATGACATTAGGCTGGGATGTGAGTAAGAAAAAAGACTTATTGAATCATTAGTGTCTGCTGACTACACAAGTGTATGAGCAAAAGATGCAGAGGGCAGTATTATTTACAATAATGAAAAAGCAGAAGTAACTTAAATGTCCAATTATGAAAGAGAGTTTAAATAAGCAGTATAAACCTATTCATAATGTAATCATCCACAAAAAGTGATAGTTGTAAACACCGTATTTCAATGTATGAGAATGTTAACATTTTAATATAAAAATCAGGATGCAATATATAAAATCTTATATAATTATGTTTTATACACAAGTTAAAATTCTTATATTAAAACACAGGAAGTTAATATATCACAATGTCAAATACAGTTGTGTTAGATACACACAGCTGGATTTATCTGGTACAGTTAGATTCATGATTGATTTTTCCACTCTTAAATTTTCTACTTTTTGGCACTGTGGCATCATTGCTTTATAATTTAAAAATAGGATGCAAAAAAGCTATTTAAAAAACAAAGTTGGGGCGCCTGGGTGGCTCAGTGAGTTGGGGCCTCTGCCTTCTGCTCAGGTCACAGTCTCAGGGTGATGGGATCAAGCCCCGAATGGGGCTCTCTGCTCAGCGGGGAGCCTGCTTCCTCCTCTCTCTGCCTGCCTCTCTGCCTACTTGTGATCCCTGTCTGTCAAATAAATAAATAAAATCTTTTAAAAATAATAAAATAAATAAATAAATAAATAACAAAGTTAATTCTCAAATGGTAAGCATACAAATCATATGCGCTTTTCTTATTCTGAAATGGATGGATCAACTTTATCCAGAGGGAACAAGAAAGCTTCACAGAAAAAATGCAACTAGCGTGGGGGCCTGGGTGGATGAGAGGATTGACTTAGCATAGAGAGTGTTCCAGTCAAGTGGAGTAGAGTGAATGAGGGTTTGCAAATATGAAGAGATTCTGAGACTGCCTAAAAATCTCAAGACATTGGGCAGGGCACCGTAAGGGGGCATTCTGAGAATATTTTCTTCATCTCCAGATTCCAGTGTTCTATCCTTTCTGCAATTCTTAGCACCCTTAAGTACAGTGCTTGGGCCCGCTCTCCTGGGATTGGAGGTCAGCTTGCATGGATTGCATTCATCTGTTACTCAAGTTCCCCCAATAGGGTCTGGGTGAAGTCAGAGGCCCACCCAGCAAGAATGCTATTTTCCCGCTAACCTGGGATATGTTGGCCTCAGACCACATAAACGGGTTGAATAGAATTTTTGGATCCAGGCTCAGTTCCCTCATTCATTTTCCTTATGCACTGACTGTCTAGACTTTGAATTGAAAGCAGACATGTGACAGACTCAGAGTCTGTCTTCAAAAAAATCTCACAGGGACGCCTGGGTGGCTCAGTTGGTTAAGGGACTGCCTTCGGCTCAGGTCATGATCCCAGCGTCCTGGGATTGAGTCCCGCATCGGACTCGCTGCTCAGCAGGAAGCCTGCTTCTCCCTCTGCCACTCTGTCTGCCTGTGCTCTCTCTCTCTCTCTCTGACAAATAAATTTTAAAAATCTTAAAAAAAAAAATCTCACAGCTTTGGGAGAATAGGATGGAGATGGGAAGTTAAGGAAAACATTATTTACTTGAGTATTCTTTCTCTGGCATAGGTAAGACTAGAGACTTTGCAAAACTCTCAGGTACTGTCATCACTGTCTTATAGATCAGACAACTGGGCTCAGAGATACTCAGTTACTTTTCTAAGGTCACATAGCAGAAAATAAGCAGCAGAGTCTGGACTGAAATCTAAGTCAATCTAATTTCTTTATCTAAGAAGTTCTGATAATATAGTTTTTGATATTGAAGAAAAGGGGTAGGAACAGATTATTTTGGAAATTCAAATAAGACCCCAAAGGTGGACTGCTGGTAAGATGTGAAACAAAGGGAAAGCATTTTTTTGTTGTTGCTGTTTTAAATAGATGGATATTTGGGGCAGTCTTAGTTTCAAAGCAAAGCTCTTGTTTTGTGGGCTACTTGGGAACGGCTTAGGGGCAGCTGCCTGGCATTAGTTGGAAATATGCAAGCCAGGCTTGAATGATCCTCAAGCCTCCTTTCTCTATTTGTAAAGGCTGAGTATGCCTTTGAAACTCAGCCTTCTAAAACCCTGTCTCCGCATACTTGGAAATAGGCCTGTCACAGGCAGGCAGTCAAGACATGTTTAGCTACCACTTCACAAGCAAGCATTTTAAAAGGTGCTCCTAATCCATTCAGACCCCTCATAAATGACAGGAGCCTGCACATTACCATAGTTACCGAATCAGCAATCAGTCTCCATCCATTTCCTTTTCTGTTACAGAACAGTGAATGAGAGGGTGCAGCACAGCAGGTGAGTTGAAAGCCTTTCTCTGCTCCACTCTCAACCCTGTTCTATTAGCTCTCTGTTCAATTAGGACCATGAAGCCACCTATTTATAGAGACAAGAGCAAATCTACGAATAAACTCGAATAATAGGGCTGTTATCTCAAAACCTAGGGCACAGTCTCATCAATCAACCAGGGGAAGGAGAGCTGAGGCCCAGCACATGCAGAGCCAGTCATTTATATGATCTCACGGAAATCCAGGTCTAACAGTGGCCCCTTCACCACACCCAGATATGCATCAATTCCAATTTTACTACCAGATTAAGTCCAAAGTCCATGTCTGACATAAAGCACTCAGTAATTGGTCCACAGCTCACCCTTCCAAGCTCATCACTCCTTCCTCAACTGTAAGACTTATCTCAAGTGTCTCCTCCTCCAGGCAGTCTCTCTAGCTCTATCAGATTATTTCCTTGTGCTCTCTCCTAACACATTTCATTTTGCTGTAATTACCTCTTTGCTTATCTATCTCCTCCACCTATAAACCACTAAAGGTCAACAAGCTGGATATGATTAGCATCCTACTATGGTACACGGTAGGCATGCAAGAAAGTTTGAGTAAAGTATGACTGCGTCTCTCAGGAGATCTACTCATCCCAGCCATGTCCAGCTACTCTGGACTATTCCTAGAAGGTGCTCTACACACTAAGACCCCTGCGCCCCTCTGGATTCTCTTCACTTCACCTGAAATACCTTTAACCCCCTGCCGCCCCCCCCCCACTATGGTGTTGCCCGAAGAAACTGCATCCAAACTGCACTTCAGCTTTAAGTGCTGCCCTGTATCTGAAGACTTCTTTGAATCTCTAAGGCAGACCCTTCCTGTCCTCAAGCTCAGGGCCCAAATTCCTTTTGTGGCTCTGTTTGGCCAAATGTGTCCGTCTCATCCATAGACTGCAAGTTCCTCCAGAGCAGGAACCAAGCCTTGCCCATCTCTGTGTTCTGCATCTGCCATCCAGTGGAGGCTTAATACTCAAAATGGAGTTATATAATAAAATAATCAACAGTCACTCAAAATAATCAGCAAAGTTCACCTGCCTTTTGGCTTCCCACAGAAATAGTGTGTGAATCTTTCCCCCACCTCCCCATGCAAGGAGACCTTATTTTTACAACTCACTTAACTTCTCACACCTGAGCTGCAAATGGCAAGCAGCAGCCTAAGAAGGATGGGAAATTGTGGTTAGTGATATTTTCTTCACCTGGGATAGAGGCAGGATCAGTTTTAAAGTGATTGCCATTTGGAGCAGCAACCTAAGATCAATCACTATCCTTGTTCTTGCCAAGTTGCAAGCAGAGTTTCTGTTTCCCATCTGCCTGTCAGAAGAACATAATTCTCCCCTTAAACCTGCCTTCAAGCTAACATGATTGAAATGGAGGTAAGTAGGAAAGGTGAGTGAAGGACCCCAGGTCAGAATTATACTATAGCCTATAAGTTTTAACATTCTTTTTATAATCAGCTTATGCTAACTGAGAAACTGTAGCTAGCTGACGATAGATAAGGGAGTCAGCAAGCAGCATAACAGGATAACGAATAGCGAAAATCTGTGTTTAACCCAGCTGTTTCTGGCTTCTGTATAATAATGCTTCTAATGCTTTGCTAAGAAATGAAAAATTTCTTAAACCCTCAACTCTAAGGAGCAAGAGGCTGGCTGAGGACAAAGCAAAAGCTGGCGCCTTGCACCCCCCTTCACCCGCTCCCCTCCATATGTGTAGCATTATAAATAGTTAACTTGCAGAAATCACAGTCCTGCAGGGTAGGAGTCTCTCTTGGTTTGCAAATGTCCTTGAGATTTACAACAAAGAAGTTACCTTACGTTTGATAGCAGGAATGTAACATTTCACCAGGAGAGACTCCCAATTGTCTTTATGTTAGGACCTCATTAAAGGGAAAATGGCCTTGGCTTGATAGTAACCCAGGCCTTCAATATCCTGATAGTGCTTTCATTCGTATGCGTGGGCTAACCGGCCAGTTCTGCTTCTGTAAGATTGCTTTGTCTGCTTTCGCACGTGGGTCCCCTGATCCACTCCACTGACGCCAAGTATGCCTGTTCAAATTATCAATCAGTCAGCTCAGCCCCTCCCGAAACTTGTTTGTCCATAAAAATCCTGCACTACCCCAGCCTGGTGTGCTCAGCTAGCAGGAGCGCTGACCACCCGCAGGTGCCTGCGTAACAATAAAGAACCTCTTGCTGATTGCATCCAGTGGCAGTGTTGGATTCTTGGGTAAGGGGATCCGCGGGTCTTTCAGTGAGAGATAGTACCAAAAGGTAAGGAAAAACACATTCCCCCAAAACTTCAATTTGGGATGGCACACACTAAGTAGGAGTTTTAGGTTCGATCCAGTCTGTTCTTTAATTACTCTCAGCTAGCTTGTGATCTTGGGATAATTACTTAATCCTCCTAAATCTCTGCTTCTTTATTCACAGAATTGGCTTGGGGATTAAACGAGGTAATGCATATTTCAAATAAAAAGCAATGAACAGCATTTAAGAAGATGTTCAGTAAGTATATATTTTTGTAATCATCAAGATGCCAGGAGAAATTACATCACTGTATCATGTTACATTTGTGACTTCAGTCAGGTTCCCTGGAAGCAGACTCTGAGACGAGATTTGTATGCAAGTAAATGATAAATGAAGTGCTCCCTGGAGGAACCAGAAGGGACGGAGGAGGCAGGATAGGTAAGAGGCCAAACCAGTATGGGATTTTAGGCAAAGCCACAGCCCCAGTCTTCAAGGGGCCCCTGAAATGTGAATTATAGTTCAGAAGTTGTCCCAACTCCAGCCAAGGGGTCTGGGCTTTATACTTTCTCATCTGTAGTCATCAGCTAAGATTACTCTGGGGCACACGAGCGCGCGCGCACACACACACACACACACACATATTTCCATGTACTCTCATTCTTGAAACCTGAGCAAAGCAGCATGTAGAGCCCTTTTCCCAAAGAGAAGAAGAGGAGGCCTTCACAAGCAAAGAATACACTACCCAGCAGATGGGCACCTGGAAACACAAGAGGGATCTGAGATGCGTCACTGTCTGTGTCCACAGCACTTTGAAAGAGGCACTTGTAAGCAATTTCTCATTCATTGTGCAGATGATCCCCAATGCATCCCTGGTAAGAGCTCCCAGAGACTGACCTGCGATAGAGCAGCTTTGGGATGGACCTGTGAGAAGAGCCCTGCAGTCTGTCCCTGCCCCTGCTCATGGATACACTTGCAAGTCAGCAATGACAGCAATAGGGGGAAATGACCCCAAACAAGCCTAATACTGGACTTTAGAGCAAGCTGAGGAGGCTTCAAAGTCCTCACATCCAGGCTGCAACCAGACCAATTAAGGAGGCTATTTGGGCTGAAACCTAGGTGTCAGGAATTACTAAAGCTCCCAGAGATTCCAGTGTGCCCACAAGCTCGAAAATCTCTGTGTTAAAGGAAGCTAACTAGTCAACACATCCACAGCTATAGTGTAAGCACCAGGTAATTATACCAGCAATGTAAGAGAGATTTTGAGTTAGTCATTTGCCCAATATTTACTGAGCACCTTCTAAGAACAAGGTACTATGGTTTAAGTGCTCAGGGGACATGAAAAAGAAATTCCTCTCTTTTCCACCCTATCTCCACAGTCTTGGGGGTGGGGAATGATATGTAGAAGAATAACTGCAGTCCTCTCTGTTATGAGCTGCGGGAGGAATATGTGTGTGTGAGTGTGTGTGTGCGTGCGCACACGCATGCAATTTTGGGAAGGAAGTTAACATGCTTAGGAAAGCTTCCCAGTAGGAGAGAGACTAGAGCCAGGCTTGAAGGATGAGGTGGGGGATGGGGGTGGGGATTTGAAAAGTGAATGGTAAGGAAATAGCATGTGCGTGGTTTGGAGAAAGAATAAAAGGCACTAAGTGCCAGGATATATCAATGACTTGCTATAGCAATTCTAGTATGTGGGAGCATACTGGAACATGAGGATGAAGGGGAGTCGGGGCTGTGGCATGATCTGCATTTGGACCCTTCACCCACAGAGAGGGCACATCTCTGACAGCACCAAGAGCCTGGGGAACATCCAGCTCTCCTCCTTCCCCAGGCCTCCATTCTAGAAAAGTAGGCAAGAAGTGGATGGGTTTGTTTGTTCATTAGTGGCAACATAGCTTTGCTTCCTACACACAGACACAGACACACACACACACACACACACACACACACACACACATCCCCATTAATTAAAATCAATCCCAATGTAATGCCCAGCCCCAACTTTCTTCAAATTCCCAGAGATCTATGTACTCAATGATCATTTCTGTGTCCAAATTCCTCTTCCTGCTGAAATCAAAATCTCATTTCATCTTAACCCCCCCCCAGTTGTTCTTTGTCTTTGGATAGGTACCAATATAGATGAGGATTTTAATTTCTACTAGACTCTTTCATGCCAGACATTTGTGTGTTTAGCAGACTCATCGAAAACTGAGATGAGGAAAGGCATTTATATAACAAAAACAAGTTAAAAATGAGAATTTAGAGAGTTCTGCTTTAAGAGTTCTAGAGATGTGCCTCTACAGACAACTTCTGGCTGGTCACATCTCTCTAAAGGTTACAGCCTCTTGCTCTGTAGCTCAGCCGCCCCCAAACACACATATACACACACACATACTTTTATGCTCCTTTCATCTTGATTCCCTAACTTAATTATGCAGAAAAGTTCAGCTTTTCTGAATTCTCCCACCCTCTATTGGATTCCAGGCTTATTTTTAAAAACACCACCTATTAATGTGCCTGTAAAACAAAGGTTCATCCACCCTCGGACTCACCCTTTATCAGCACAGAAGAAATGGAAGAAGCTCTGAAATCTCATCTTTTCTTTTTCTTCCATGAGCATCTAACTGGAAGGGGAGAGTATAGAGACTCATTTTCCCTGCTCTGCTACTTATTCAGTACAAAACAGTACCTACAGGTACTAAGGGCATCTGGGTGACTCAGTGTGTTAAGCCTCTACCTTCGGCTCGGGTCAAGATCTCAGGGTCCTGGAATCAAGCCCTGCATCAGGCTCTCTGTTTAGCAGGGAGCCTGCTTCCCCTACCCACCCCCTGCCCCTGCCTGCCTCTCTGGCTACTTGTGATCCTTCTCCCTCTGTCAAATAAATAACTAAAATCTTTAAATAAATAAATAATTTCTTTCTGTTCCATTCAGTAACAAATACCTTACTGTCCACAGTGACAGGTTCAATAACTTGCCCACAAGTCTAATGTGACACAGGGAAGGGAGCATGCCTTTTGTTGAAGAGATCAGCTTTTGGGCACCTACCAAGAGCCTAATTTGTTCTATCCCATGAGTTATGCACTTTTAAAAATTATTGTTATTATGGGGCATCTGGATGGCTCAGTCAGTTAAATATCTTGACTCTTGGCTTTAGCTCAGGTCATGCATGATCTCAGGGTCATGAAATCAGAGCCCACATTGAGCTCTGAGCTCGGCGATTCTTTCCCCCTCTGCTCCTATACCTGCTCACATTCTCTCCCTCTAAAAGTAAAATAAATAAAATCTTTGTTTTATTTTTGCACTTCATTTTTTAAAAATTTTTTATTTTTTCAGCATAACAGTATTCATTATTTTTCCACCAAACCCAGTGCTCCATGCAATCCGTGCCCTCTCCAATACCCACCACCTGGTTCCCCCAACCTCCCACCCCCCACCCCTTCAAAACCCTCAGATTGTTTTTCAGAGTCCATAGTCTCTCATTCACTTCCCCTTCCAATTTCCCTCAACTCCCTTCTCCTCTCTAACTCCCCTTGTCCTCCATGCTATTTGTTATGCTCCACAAATAAGTAAAACCATATGATAATTGACTCTCTCTGCTTGACTTATTTCACTCAGCATAATCTCTTCCAGTGACGTCCATGTTGCTACAAAAGTTGGGTATTCATCCTTTCTGATGGAAGCATAATACTCCATAGTGTATATGGACCACATCTTCCTTATCCACTCGTCTGTTGAAGGGCATCTTGGTTCTTTCCACAGTTGGGTATTTACCCCAAAGATACAGATGTAGTGAAAAGAAGGGCCATCTGTACCCCAATGTTTATAAAATCTTTTTAAAAAATACAAACTGTTATGAAATGAATGAGGAGACAGAGAAGTTCAAGTGACTTGCTCAGAGTTACCCAATTCCATGGTGTGGCTGCATGTCTTACACTGTTCAATTTTCTTCTAATTTTTCACATGGAAGCTGAATGCAAATACCTTTTCTCATTCCCTCACTAGGCATTCAACAAGGTTGCCAAGATAGCATAAAGAGTTCCTATATATGCCACATCCAATTTTCCCTCTTTTTTAAAGTTTTATTTAAATTCCAGTTAGTTATCATATGGCGTATTAGTTTCAGGATAGTGATTCAACACTTCCATACATCACCCAGTGCTCATCACACAAGTGCCATCCTTAATCCCCATCACCTATTTAATCCATCCCCCCACACGCATCCCTTCTGATAACCATCAGTTTGTTTTCTACAGTTAAGAGTCTGTTTCTTGGTTTATCTTTCTCTCTTTTTTCCCTTTGCTCACTTGTCATGTTTCTTAAATCTCACATATGAGGGAAATCATATGGTATTTGTCCTTCTCTGACTTATTTCACTTAGCCTAATACTCTCTAGCTCCATTCACATCATTGCAAATGGCAAGGTGTCATTCTTTAACTGGCTGAGTAATATTCCATTGTACATATGTACTACATCTTCTTTATCCATTCATCAGTCCATGAACACTTGGGCTGTTTCCATAATTTGGCTACTATTGGTAATGCTGCTATAAACACTGTGATGCATGTATTCCTTTGAATTAGTATTTTTGTATTCTTTGGGTTATAAGTAGTAATGCAATTACTGGATCTAGGGTAGTTCTATTTTCAACTTTCTGAGGAACCTCCCTACTATTTTTCAGAATGGCTGTGCCAGTCTGCATTCGCAACAACAGTGCAAGAGGGTTACCATTTCTCTGCATCCTTGCCAAACCTGTTGTTTCTTGTGTTGTTGATTTTAGCCATTCTGACAGGTGTGAGGTGATAGCTCATTGTAGTTTTGATTTGCATTTCCCTAATGATGAGTGACCTCGAACATCTCTCCATGTGTCTGTTGTCTACTTGTATGTCTTCTTTAGGACACAAAAAAAATATCTCTTCATGTCTTCTGCCCATTTTTTAACTGGATTATTCATTTTCGGATGTTGAATTATATAAGTTTTTATATATTTTGGATACTAACCCTTTATCAGATATGTCATTTGCAGATATCTTCTCCCATTCTGTAGGTTACCTTTTTAGATTTGTTGTTTCTGTAACTGTGTAGAGCTTTTTATTTTGATGTAGTCCCATAGTTTACTTTTGATTTTGCTTCCCTTTCCTCAGGAGATGAATCTAGAAAGAAGTTGCTACAGCTGATATGAGAGAAGTTACTGCCTGTGTTCGAGGATTTTTATGGTTTTAGGTATCACATTTAGGTCTTTAATCCATTTTGAATTTAGTTTTGCACATGGCATAAAAAAGTGGTCCAGTTTTCTCAACACCGTTTGTTGAAGAGACCATTTATTTTTTCCCATTGAATATTCTTTCCTGCTTTGTCAAAATTAATTGACCATATAATTACGGTCAATTTCTGGGTTTCTATTCTGTTCTATTGATTTATGTGTTCTATTTTTGTGCTAGTACAATACTGTTTTTATTACTACAGCTTTGTAATATATCTTGAAGTCTGGAATTGTGATGCCTCCAGCTTTGTATTTCTTTTCCAAGATTGCTTTGGCTATTAGGGGTCTTTTCTGATGCCATACAAACTTTAGGATTGTTCTAGCTCTGTGAAAAATGCTTTTGGTATTCTGATAGGGATTGCATTAAATGTGTAGACTGCTAGCATAGTCATTTTTAACAATATTTGTTCTTCAAATCCATAAGCATGGAATGTCTTTCAATTTCCTTGCGTCATTTTCAGTTTCTTTCACAGTTTTTAGAGCAAAGGTCTTTCACCTCTTTGGTCAGGTTTACTCCCAGGTACCTTACTGGTTTTAGTGCAACTGTAAATAGGACTGATTCCTCAATTTCTCTTTCTGCTGCTTCATTACTGATGTATAAAAATGCAACAGATTTCTGCATATTGATTTTATACCCTGCAACTTTACTGAATTTATCAGTTCTAAAATTTTTTTGGTGCATTCTTTTGGGTTTTCTATATATACTATCATGTAATATGCGAAGAGTATAGGTTTTACTTCTTTCTCAATTTCCTCTACTATTAACATCACACATCAGTATCCTTATTTGTTACAACCAATAAATCAGTATTTATACATTTATAATAAAATCTACATTTTATTCAGATTTCCTTGGGTTTTACCTAATATCCTTTTTCTGTCCCAAGATCCCAACCAGGATATATTACAGCTAGACTTGGGTTTCTCTAGACTATAATAGGTTCTCAAACTTTTGTTGTTTTTTGATGATCTTGAGGGTTTTGAGGACTCAAGACCAGGCATTTGGTAGAAAGTCCTTCAGTTTGGGTTTGTCTGATGGTTCCCTTATGTTTTACAGGGGTTATGGATTATGGGGAGGAAGAAAACAGAAGTAAAATTCCATTCTTACTGTATTATATCAAAGGTACACAACTTATCAGCAGAACTTACCACCATTGACGTTAGCCTTGATCACCTAACTGACACAGTATCTGTCATATTCTCCACTGCCAAGTTACACTCTACTTTTTGCCCCCAGCCCTTTTCATATTACACTCTTTTGAAGTCCAAAGTAGTACATCAAGATGGGATCTATAGGAAATGTAAAGAAAGTACACATGGTCTCTCAAGTGACTTCAGGTTCTAGATGAAGAGAAATCATACACACATATACATTCACACCACAGTCTGCTTATATTTTAAGAATGACTATTTAATTGGATAGACAATGTGATGCACTGAATCTTTAAATCACATCTCATTATCACATCCATTTTCTAGCCCCTATAAACACGAACTTGTGGTTGTAGAGAAAATGAAATTTATTCCAGTACTCCTTTTGGGGGATATTCTGGTAAGATACAAGGATCCATCTTTCGTAACAGAAATTCCTTTAAGAAATGAACCTCCTTGATGATCTGAGTTTTTGATCCAGCAAGCATATTTTGAGTGCTTCCCCTGTGAAGATACTATTCCAGGTGTTGGGGGAGGATTGGTGAGAGCATTCATAAAGATCCTAATACCTATCCAGAGATCCTCATTCCATGGAGGAGTAAAGATATATATCCAAACTGCTATAAAAAAATCAGAGATAGAAAGCTCAGAGATCATTAGATAAAACCAGTAAGTCTTCCTAGGTCCTGAGGAATGAGAGATATATTTCCAACTGAGAGGAGAAATTAAGAAAGATTTCCAAGAGGAAGATGGGATTTGACCTGAGTCTTGAAAGCTGCATATGATTTTATTTTTTTTTTTAATGCGTTCAAGCTCAGGGAACAGCAGGAGAAAAGACCTAAGGCATGAAAACCATAGGAGTGTTTCAGGAATAGAAAATAACATGGGAAAGGTATGGCCCAGAATTCACCTATATGTAGAAATGCAGGCACTGGCAAGCATTAAGAGTAGAACATCTGTGGAGACCAGATGGTAGAAGACCTTGAACTCCTTGCCAGTAGGTCTAGACTTTATTCTGTAGGCCACAGGAAGCATTTCTAAGTATAGGAATGGTTTTACAAGCATTATGCTTTAAGAGTAGTCTGCAGTGTGCTCTAAGGACAATGGTGGTGTGGGGGAAGATATGAACAGCAAGCATATTTAGGACACTATCCACTGGTACGTAAGTGTTGGTAAATAGTAGAGTTAACACAAAAATTAACTAAACAGTAAGTCATTTACTTAAGGGAGTTCTGCCCTAAGTCAACACATAGTTTAATGAATCTGGTGTCACCCAAACTTTCTAAAGTAAAAGTCAACATTATCCCATATCTCTTTTGTTTTTTATCCTCCATAACAACCTCTTGAGGTAGGTCTTCTCCATCTGCATCATCCAGATTAGGGGAAAAAAAAAAAATGAAGCTCACAAAAGCTGAATGTCTTCTTCAAGGCCACACAGCAAACTAGTAATGGAGTCTCGGTTTGAACTGTCATCCAGAGTGACTCAAGAGTCTGACCTCTCAGGACACTCTGCGTCAGAGCTAAGTTTATAGACTGGTCTCATATGTCCATGTGTGAACCATCTATTTATGGATCACCCAGAGAAAATGTGTAATATCAAGCTGACTTCACCCTGCCACCCAGCACGTTCCTGGAGTACCTCCCAGCTGGTGTCTACTCAGGGAACAAAAGCTCACTTCAATATTAGCCCAAGTCAAATCTAATTAGAAAGGCAAATCCACTCCCAGCCTTTCCAGTCCCAAATTGGTGGTACATGCCAAGCAGTAACTTTCCTGTGTTTTCTGCTACTTTGGTTTCTCAGTTCCAGTTATGATCACCCTGGGTGATGCTCTATCCAAAACTGACCCATTTTCCCTTTGTTTTAAGATGAAAAATATTCATGGATTTTCAAACAATAGTTCCATCTTTAAACTTGCTCTGCAGCTACCATATCAGGTAACTCTATGCATTGATTTAAAAGACATTTAGTTAATGCATAACTTGTCCCAAGCTACAGGGAATAAAGGTGATGAAGGCAAAGTCCTATGCTCAAGGAGGTACAATCTAGAAGATGACATATACTTTAAATCACTGGAAAACTTAATTATCTCTGATACTGATGAAGGCAGGCCTTCCAATAACAACTTTATGTTGTTTAAATCTTGCCAAAGTGCCTGTCGTATAGCAGGGTTTCACAACATTGGTACTACTGACATTTTGAGCTGGTAATTAATTCTTTGTTGTGTGTTGTAGGAGACACAACAGCATCCCTGATCTCTACCCACTGGTGCCAACAGTAGCTCACACATGCTCACCCAAGTTGTAATAACCCAGAATATCTCCAGACATTGTACAACGTCTCCCAAGGGTTCCGCTCAGAACCATGATTTAGACTATGCAATTCCTACCTTTAATTTCTGTCCTCAGAGGATGCCCACCACATCATTTTGGCTAACTTACCTGGTTGGTTAGTAAAACACTCTGTAAAGTGTTTTTCATGCATTTTTGAATACACAGTTAGATAAGTATTATTATGATAACCTTTTCTGCAATGGAAGAAATTGTAGTTTAATGAGATTAAGCAACTTACTCAGTCATAAAGCTAGTATAAGAGACAGCCAGGATTTACAGCCAGGCTGAGATGCTCTAAAACCACTATATGAGGCTGACCTCCCTACATACAACTAGTCATCCAACATATGGAAAGACAGCAGCTATTTGCTATAAACGATGAGGGCTAGGCACATTGAGACCAACTTTTCCTATATAATACCAAATTTAATCCTCATATTTAATTTTTAAAAGATTGTATTTATTTGAGAGAAAGAGAGTGTACCAGCAGAGGGAGGGGCAGAGAGAGAGGGAGAATCTCAAGCAGACTCCCCGCTGATAGGGAGCCTGACATGGGGCTCAATTGTAGGACCCTGAGATTGCGACCTGAACCAAAGGTAGATGCCCAACTGACTGAGCCACCCAGGTACCCATTAATCCTTATTTTGATACCATAATTCTATGCCCATTTTATTGACTAGGAAACTGAGGTTCAGTTTCCTAATCTGAATTAAGTGACTTTCCCCTAAGGTTGCAATGCTTGTTAAGTGGTGGAGTCTCTATTCAAACCTAACTCTGACTGGCTCCAGAGAAAAGACAGATCCCTGCTTCTCCTAAGTCTCTCCATCTACTACCCACATATGGCACAATCTACAGTTTCATCCCAAGTAAACCTGCAAAATGGGTTCTTTGGGCCAAGTATCCACAGTACTGCCATGGGCATCCTCCACTTCACCCTCCCTCCCAGCCTCTGCCCCAGCTTTCTATGGCTCTTCCAGCCCATTGAAGGGGGTCAGTTCTCTGTTTCAATAGCCTCCTGGGTACTGCATACCTTATTCCAACCCAAATAAGTATGTGGGTGTTTGGTGAGTGTTTTTTCTCACTGGGAGGCCGTGCACATCAGAGTGTGGATTTTGGTTTCAAGTCTTTCCTACCTTTTGGCCAACTCTTCTCTCACCTACTGCACTGGGCAGTCCTGCCTCCCTACACAGCTCATGCTCTTTGCCAAACCCTGACTCTGGCTGGGAAACAGAAGGCTGCATGCTGCCCTCCTTGGATGTTGCCCTCTTTGGGTTCCATGAATAAGCCAACAGGAATGCTTCAAGAAAGCAAAGCCATCATTTTTCCACCAAAGGGGAAAAATATACACAACACTTTCATGGTTGTGCCCGAGTGAAAACACCCCAGGCCTCCTGCGTGGTTGATCCCTGGGCTCAAAATGTGCACCAAATAGAACTTCAGAGGTGAAATCATTCTGTCTTTCAATTCCTCTGTGTTTACCACTGGGACACTTGGGGGAGAAAGCCGGCCTCAGACGTAGGAGTGGTATTTGACCAACAGTCATCACCCACATCAATGGGAATTAAACTCACATAGAAATGAATACAAAGACCAGCAAATGGTCCTACTAAAGAAGAGACAGCTCTTACCACCACAATATCCTTGTCATTTAATTACAAATGAGCTTCATTAGGGGCTGTTTTTCCTCTGGGGCCCGAGGGCTAAGAGGTCCAGGAAATCACCTTGTATGGCTGTCAGCACATCTCCTAAACCTTTGATTGATTCTTCCAGCATAAAAATTCACAAGGAAGCATGGGGAATCTTTGAGCAGCCAAAAAGAAGAGGAGTGTATGTGTACGGACTCTGACTCTCATGTAGAAACTATCATGTCTGCGAACCATCATGTCTACCACCAGCAGAGTAGAAGAAGGGATATGACTAGACTTAGGGGATAACTTGATTGAGTACTTAAAGTTACTGAAGCATGTATGAAATATATGTTGTCCTAACCTTTAAAAAAAGAATTAAAAACTGAGGGAAAAGCACTGACTTAAAAATCAGTAAAGCTGATCAGAATGCAGTGTTCACCAGATGACTAGTGCTCTACAATGAAGAAAGCAGCTATAAAAGTTTATTCAGAATAAAGGAGATTTAAAAATCAATTTAACTTAAAAACACTCCTGCTAGCACTAAAATTTGAGTCACTTCTGAAAGCAGTAAATTGGGGCACCTGGGTGGCTCAGTGGGTTAAGCCTCTGCCTTCAGCTCAGGTCATGATCTTAGAGTCCTGGAATGGAGCCCCGCATCAGGCTCTCTGCTCAGTAGGGAGCCTGCTTCCCCCTCTCTCTCTTTGCCTGTGTCTATGCCTTCTTGTGATCTCTCTGTCTCTGACAAATAAATAAATAAAATCTTAAAAGAAAAAAAGCAGTAAATTATGGCATTATAAGTACTTGAACACAAATCTTACCTGATGAATTTCTGGTAGCCTGGTCCAAGCAAAGTAGCCATTTTCTGAGAAAGATAAAACTGAGACACAGAAGGATTTGTTGACTATCCAAGGCACATTAAAAAGCAGCAAATCTAAATCGAGGATTTGAACCTAGCTCTGTCTAACCTTTGCTCTTTTCCCCACTGCCAGATGACTTCCTATATAGAGTTTTCATTACCTTCCTGAACTATAAGGGCTCACCTGGGTGTGCTAGCTCTGGTATTGTGTAGAGGGCTGAAAGTGTACTACTCAAATGAGAATGCTAAGCAGTGTTTGGGGTTGCTATCCTCACTTGAATGCTCAAATAATTTTATACAAACCTGGTATCACCCCTTTCCTTTCTTAATTCATCAGAAGCAAAAAGAGATGGCATCATGCTGGAAGTTAACCTCTGTGTGGACTAGAAGCATCTGTAAACTGGGGATGAGAAGAACTAGGTTCAGCTGCTGACTCTGTCACTATCTGCTAGGTGAACACCAGACCTACAGCCCTTCAGAGCTCCAAGGGTACCATTCAGTTTCTCCTGGATGTCCTGGAGCATAAATCCAGGCAGTGCCATGTGCATGGATTACAAAGGGAATGGCAACCTTGCAGCTGTGAAGGCAGAGGCCCTGGTAACCCAGAGCAAGTCAGCAAATCTTTCTGAGCCTGAGTATTCTCCTTGAGAGCAAGAATAGTTGTGTTTACTTTTTAAGTATTAAATGAGACACTGAGTATAAACTTCCCAGCATAGTCTATTCACATTGTGCCTGACACAGCACCTGGATCACTGCTGCTTTATGAATACGAAGTTGATCTGAATCTATTTGAAATAACTTGTTATCATTTTTAAATAATGAATAATAAATTAATCCAATACATAATCCCCCCCAATAATAATGAGCTCTTGAGGTCCTTGAGGACAAATACAAAGAATGGCATGGGTAGGGCGCTGCAGTGGGTGGCTCTGGAAGCCAAAGCACAGAATGAGAGCTCTGTCCTTGTGGAAAGAAAGTAAGGGAGTGGCTGGTGAAGGTGGTGGGAAGTACTGAACAGGTGATCAGGATGGGGCCAGAAGACAAAAGTCTGAGTTCTCAAAATCTTACCCAGAGCTTGAGAGAAAAGAAGATTTAGTGACAACACTATCTTATTAGTCTTTTGTGAAGGTGAGACCTATCCAATGTTGGATCTCAAAGTTGGGATGAGTGGACACCACTCATACCAACATAGAGTTAAAAAACAAAAATTCAACTGAATAAATTTTAAGACCAAATGGCTTTACTCAATGATTCATCAATCAGGGAGCATCCATCTGGCAAAGAAAAAGGAAAAGGAGCTTTAGAGCTAAAGAAAAGGATGGGTTTCTAAAGTTGAAAAGAAAGTGAGAAAAGGGAATTATTAGCAAAGAATGCATTTTTTCAGGCAACACTGTATACTCCTAAAGGGAACACAAGGGGTCTATCAGGCAAATTACCTTACTAGTGCTAACCAAGTAATTCCAGGTTGGCTGGTTAAAGGTAATATTCCTTGGAGAGGTTCAAGCTGCAATTACAGTGGGTGTGAAGTCTTGGTTTGCTGACATGGAGCTTAGCACAAGTGACTCCATTTTTGGACCTGTTGTCTCTCTCTCTCTCTCTCTCTTTTTTTTTTTTTTTTTTTTAACAATACTGACATTCCTGGGACCATTCTTGACATTACCTAATACATAAGCTGACTGCTCCTTACAGAGCTAAAGAGCCAGCTAGGAAAGGTTACAGAGAGGGTCTATGATTAAGAAGAATCTTTACAAAAGCAAAGACTCTCACCTGGGACTGGTAATTCGAGAGATGGCCCTTGGGAGGACAATCCTATTATAACCCAATCAGGGTGCAGAAGTAAATGCTAAAGGGGAATAAAAGCAGGCAAGATCGCTTTTGTGTCACAAGAGGAAGACAAGTGGATTCTCCACTGGGTCATGATCAAAGGCGCCCATTAACCAGACCATTAACTTGTGAAGAAGCCCCAGGGGACCAGATGCAGGAACCAGCACCCTTGAAGAAGCCTTGCTGAGACACAGTCCAGCCTGTTTTATCCCAAAGCATTTCCCCATCTTTCACTAAGCCCCCTAAAATGAGTCATATCACTTACTTTGGCTGCTGCCCCTGTTATAGCATCATCTTTTATTTAAACAGCATTTGGAAGTATACAGTGATTTTTACATGATAAGTGAAGGAAGATGAAAAGGAAAGCATCTAGTACCTGCAGCATTACTGCTGTGTGCCAGGGACCTTTTTGGAGGATTCACAGATGTCTTGTTTGAACCACAATTCTGTGGTGGTAGTATCATTATAGCTCCTACTTTAAAGATACAGAAATTGAGGAACAGAGTTTAGTAAATTGTCCTGATTCACATGGCTTTTTAGAGACACACTCTGGATTTGAACTTGGGTCTCTTTCAATTACAGTTCACTGTTATCCTTTCGCAGTATCATTAAATCCTTCAGTAGCCCTGTGATGTAGGATTCATTAAGTTTCATTTTCCATTTGGGAAAGCTAAGCCCCAGAATGCTTCTCCAGATTGCATGGCAGGTAAGAAACCCAGGATTTGAATCCAGGTTTTCTTTTCTTTCTTTTTTTTTTAAGATTTAATTTATTTATTTGACAGACGGAGATCACAGAGAAGCAGGCAGAGAGAGAGGAGGAAGCAGGCTCCCCGCTGAGCACAGAGTCCGATTCGGGGCTCAATCCCAGGACCCTGGGATCATGACCTGAGCCAAAGACAGAGAGGCTTTAACCCACTGAGCCACCCAGGTGCCCCTTGAATCCAGGTTTTCTGACTCCAAATATCGTGCTCTTTTCATTAAACCACAGTTGTTCTGACCTACCACAAGACACCATGGTGTGTACGGAACAGAGTTCCCCAATATTGCCTCCATGAATGCATGTGTGTGCAAACACAGACACACACAGAGAAGAAAACGTGCCACATCAAGACACCCAGGAAAAAAAAAAGAAACTACTAGTAAAACTGATAGCTAGACTCCAAAATTCTTTGGAATCCTTTGAAATCATAGGTTAGCAGGGCCCTTCCCGAAAATGAAGTCAAGCTGGTGGCAGGAAATGTGGAGCTCTTGTCCAATGTACTTATTTCATTCTCGTGAAATGCAGGGCTTTCCATTTAGGTCAGCAGCTTGCGCAACTAGCTGCAGGCAAAGGAAGACAGGCGGGAACCAGCCCCTTTCAGAGTGCCAGGATCCCAGCGATAAGCTCAATGCAAAGGGATCCCCTGGCCATGCTCTTGGCAAGATAGCGAACACAGGAGAGATGATTAGTAGCCACAATCCCCCAGATGTCACTCTCTGTATCATCACTCTCTGCAGGGCAGAGAGAACAGTTCATTCTGGGCTGTAGTCTCCTTCTTGGAGAAGCCACTGACCCATATTCTGGCTTCTTTAAAGGACCGTAGTAGTTTAAAGTCTATTGAGTAATCTGTACTCAAGAAAGAAATAGAGGAAAATCTTTATTATTGTAAGGAGTGGATGATAGTGTTGTCAGAGACCTAATTTCCAATCCTATCTCTTTTTCTTCTTAATACTGTATACACATGTAACTGTGGGCAAACAAATGTACCTTTCCTAGTTATAGATACTTTCCTGTAAAATTGAGACACATTTTCTGAACCTACAGGGTAGTATGAAAAAAAATCTGAAATAATATTTAAAGGGCCAAACAAAAATAAAAGGGGCCTAAGACACTTTCCTTTGTAATTAATTTCTGACAACTCTGCCAAATAGATATTACCATATCCATTTTATAGATGAGAAAATTGAAACCCAGAAGTAACTGCATAAGCAACTAACCAAAAGTGAAAAGTCTAGAATTAAAATGGGTTCAGTGCCACGTGAACTTTAAAACTGGACCTCCAGAAAGTATCACCTAAGAGCCTATATGTGTGCATGCGCTCATGAGAGATGGTATGGGTGACTAGGCCACTGCAGGCAAAAGAAAGAAGTCACTAAAAGCCTGAAAGGAAAACAGCATAAAACACATATTGTGAGTGGTCCTTAGTCCCAATATTGGCCAGATGCAGGACTTATAAAGGAGAGTCATTATTATGAACATTTATTAAACAGAATTATTTAAGGCCAAATCTCAGGGTGAAAGAGACACAGAACAGGTGCTTGGGGACGGAGAGGCGGGATGAGAGGAGGGCAAATATTCATTAAGCATTTACTATGTAAAGCACTATGCTAGTCACTATAGGTTTATTATCGTATTTAATTCTATGATAATTCTATAAGGGTATTGAGACTACTAATTGAGGTCATTATTCATACTCTCCTAATACTTTTTAAAATAGAACCCTCCTGATATTTAGTATGCCATCAAATCTCTCAGCTTCGCTCTACAGCTTATTGCTGCCATATGACCAAGTTCCAGCACAAGGAATATGAACATAGCTGGTACGTGCAACTTCTGTATCACCGTCCTAAAAGGAAATGACTTGCTTTCTGCTTTATCTCCTTCCTCCATCTCATGGTGTTGGTGCACCAGCTTTATTATATTATACAGAGACCATACCCTTAAGTAGAGGGTCTTAATTACAGGTGATTCCCAGGATTCCCCATCCCAAAGACACTGATAGTGTCTACAAACACTTTTGCTTATCACATCTGGGGAGAGGATGCTACTGGCACCTTGTAAATAGAGACCAGGGATGCTGCTCAACATCCTACAATGCATAAGATCATCTCCCCATGCCCACCCTGCCTTTTCTACCATAGTACATCTATTCTGTGCACAAATAGCACCTTCCCATACAGAGACATTCTCTATAGCCAAATATCAGAGGCCTGGCTTGTCTTTCCTTTCATAGTGAGGTGCTCTTAATATGCAGCACTAACATACAATTTTCAGCCTGACAGTGACATGTACCATTGCCTTCAGAGAGACAGCATCAGCCCACAGCTTCCTTTTCACCTCCTGTAACTTATATGTGAGCACAGGAAATGGAATGATTAATGTTGGCCAAGGTAGGATCCTCCCACTCAGTGGCTATAACCCCCGGAGTCCTCGAGCAACATGACACCTGCCGAATCACAGAATTCTTCACAGTTCTCATGATGCCAACCTGCATCACAGAGCACAGTGCATGGTCTATAAATGATTTTCCATGAGTCAGTTCTTACAAGGGTTTAGGTAAGTTCAGATCCATACAAAGTCACATCTTTCATAATCCTTTTCCCACACAGCCCCGTTCCTGTCTTTGGCAACCCACATCTCAAAACAGGCAGTGGAATATTATCCACAGCATGTATACACACACACACACACACACACACACACACACACACACACACTCCAGTCTATAAATGCATGTCCACCCAATCAGAGGTTTCATCCAGTGATCTGATCTTCATTAGGGCTCTTAGTATCTTGTGATAAGGGAAACCTTCCATTACCAATGGAAAGGTGCCCAAATGGGTAACTCATCCACTACCTGAACTCCAAAATATCTCTTAGATTTTCATCACTTCTTCCCAAGCCCCACACTAACTTAACATTACATATATCCTAAGACTTCAAATCAGAATGTTTAATTCAACCACAACAGGAATCAGGTAAACATTCTAAAACAGGAGAGCAAGATGCCACAAGGTGGCAAGATAAGCAAGCTGAAGCCATAGTGTAAGGGAACCAAAGGAGGAATGAGTGCAAGCAAATTACAGAGAATGTGTTGGGGGTTTCAAAGGTGAGTGCCTGGAGGGCATTAGAAGCAAAGGAAAAAGAAGATCATCTGTGATTTAGGGGAACCTATATGGCACAGAGTTAAAAAGCCACAAGAACATGTAATGGTAAGATAACCAATGGTTTACCATTTTATGGTTGATAACAGGCTTTCACATTCTTTATCTCAATTCACCTTCACAATAACCCTATGAAGGTATTCTTGTGCTCCCCATTTTTAATGGAATAAGGGAGAAGATCAGTATTACTCACACTGTCTGGGTCACTTGGAGAAGGACAGTGTCCTATGTTCCATGCAGTGTCTGCTTTCTCTGTGCCACTCTTAACTTGGGTCTCAGGTGCCCTGTTCTCAGGTCACCACCTGCAACTTCAGGAACTGCTCCCTCTTTATATGATGCTCATAACTCTTTGTGGGTCTAGTGGGAACCAGACAGAGATGACAGTAGTCCATGTAGAGCTGTACCACTTCATGTCCTTTATTCTATATGCCACTAACACACAAGGCTACACAGGAACTATCAGGCTTTGCTGAAGTGTTGGGGAAATAGTAGTGCTTCCTGCATCACTGTTAATGATTGTATGTAGAATACAAGGCACAGTTTTTCCTGAAAAGTTCTTCAGCACCGAGTTACTAAGAATTTCTTACTGGTTACCTTTCTCCACTGTTTCAATGCTCCCAATGTATTGCCTGGCCTCTTTCTTATGTTCTTATTTCTGTACCATATGGGGAACAAGACACATGGATACCTGCAAAACCTACACACCAAGTATTTCAAGTTACCATAGCACAAAGAGTTCTCATGAGCATCATGGAGACGCAGAGTAGAAGAGAAGCCCCAGGAAACAAGTTAATGGGAAAAGTGAATTGGAAAACCCAATATTTGAAAACTACCCAAGAGAAATTAGTAAATCCTGATGTTATACAGAGTGTCACTCTTTTTTCCCAACTGAGGTAAAGGTATTAAAGTCACTGAGTCATTGAGAAATGGGAATGCTTGCTGGGGAGAGAAGCCTACGTAGACAGCCAGAATCCACATGCAATGAAAAGTCATCCCGTCTGTCCATCTCTCCTCTTTTCAGGATGCATTTCTCTTTTCATGAGCATGTTTATACAGCTATCTCAAGGTCATCTAAGACCCTTGGTAAATAAAACTGTTAGGTCTTATCTCTCAGAATCATTTTGGCCAATGAGAAAAATTTATCAAAACCCTGAGAAACACTTTTCCTGCTTTTGTTAAAGGAAGAAAAGAGAGAGTAAGAGAGTAAGAGAGAGTCAATTTAATGAGTCAGCTATAACGAGCCAGAATTTGAACTCAACTCTGTTTTATTTAAAATTCCATGTTCCTTTCCCTGAATTATTCTGTTCCTTGATTATACACCATAAAACACTTTGTACATTCTGGCATCTGAGGCATCTTCATGATATTGGCACAGAAATAATATGGTAAAAAGAAAGATTTCTTAAACTAACTGCTATTAGGAGTTAGGGGAAAAAATATTTGACCAGGCTAGGGCATATTCAAACCATCAGAAATTCAGCTTAAAAATTCTTATGATTTTGTGTTGGGATTATTTCTGGCAAAACAAAACTTCTTATTCTAAGACGAAAGAAGTCTTATTCTAAAACTAAAGATAGTGCATGCAACTTCAAGAACATCTCAGCCATCAAAATATTATTATCTGATAAATGAGAAGCACATAGAATCACTTTCTCTCTGAAGTGGCAGGCACAGGAAGCACCATCAGAGCTCAGGCATCCTGAACAGCAGCTCTGCCCCCAGCCTTCTAGTTTTCTGGGAAGCCTGTTTGCCTGTGTGCTTTCAAATCATTTTTTAATGCTGAATCATTAGGATAAGTTCTCAAGTATTACTGATTGACTCATGGTGAGTAACTAATAAGTACTGTTGGCATTGTGGTTTGCTAATTTAATCACATCCACAAATGAAGTTGTTACTACATCACCGCCAAGGCTGACAACATATCAAATTATGCCTTTCCAAGGCTAATTGTTTATTTTTAACAACTTCTTTAAAGTGTTAATGACTATTTTATTGAACATATATTATGTGTTGAATACCAGGTTAAACACTTTATATAAATTCACACATTCTCATAACAACTTCATGAGTTAGCTATTATTTGTCCCATTTTAATGATGAGAAGTTGCAAGCATAGGTTATACCTAGTAGGCAGCAGAATTGGGAGATCTTCTGCTAAGCCATTATCTTGATGAGTTGAGAATTTTAAGAAGGGCTGCTGTATTTCAGGCAATTTAACTTAAGAACAGAGAATCAATACAAATCCAAAGGTATACTCTCATATTTTCCAAGTGACAGAAGAAGTAAGTTTTTTTAATGGACTTTAGCAGTTACATATTCTTTTCCGTACAGATTCTTCATTTCAAATGACTAAATTAACATTCATGGAAATTGTATTATTCTTGCTGTTTAAAGGAATGTTTTGATCTGGTGGAAATGTTTTAGAAAACTATCCCTAGAGATTACCCACAGGAGTTATCGGTAAAAAATGTAAATAACATGTATCTCCTGATGAACAAATCTCTTCCAAACAGGGGATTTAACTTACTACCCAACATCTCTGCTTAGATCCCTAACTGGCACAACAACCTTAGTTTTTCCAAAATGAAACTTTCATTTCCCTCCAAAGCTGGTCTTCTCCCTTTCTTTTTCAAACATGAGATGCCACCACTCATGTGCTCAATTGAGAAACTTGCAGTTATCCTTAATCCCTCTCCTGCCCTCATGTTCCCAAGTCCAGTCAGCATGTCATGTAGGTCCTAACCTTAGAATTATTTCAAAACCATCCATTTTCCTCCATCTCATTCTAGGACAGTGCCATTCTTCTCATGAACTATGCAAGAGTCACCTACCTGGTTCTCCTTGCATTCCTTCTGGCCCTCATCCAGTCCATTTACGCCACAATGGCCAAGGGGATCTTCTAAAAATGCAAATCGGGGCACCAGGGTGGCTTAGTTCCTTAAGTGTCTGCCTGTGGCTCAGGTCATGATCCCAGGATCCTGGAACTGAGCCCTACATTGGGCTCCCTGCTCAGTAGGGTGTCTGTCTCACCCTCTCCATCCACCTCTCTCCCAGTTCATGTTCTATCTTACTCCCTCAAATAAATAAATAAAAATCTTTAAAAAAAAATGCAAATCAAAGCTTCTGGTTCAAAACAGAGGGTTGAAGATGTACTGTTACCCTTTTACCTTTCTAAGGCCACTCTGAAATAAAAAATCAGGAGAAAAAATGATTTGCCTTCATAAAAATAAAGAGAATTAGGGTAAAGTCATCAGTAAAAGGTTGTTCCAACACGTATCTGTAGTAAGTACAGGAATAATGCCTGGTGTGGCAGATTAGAAGAGAAAGCTGGCATCAGCAGAACTCCACATGGACTATAAACTCAGAAACACTTACTCTAATGGCAGCAGGGCCATGGCCATAAAGACAGTTCTGAATATCTGAACACAGAAATTAACTCCCCCACTCTCTGCTCTACCTCTCTGTCAAGAAAATAGGTTTCATCTGCCATGGCGTACACGGAATGAGAATAAAGTTTATTTCTATCTAAAACATTTTGAATAAAATATAAAATATTGGTCCACCACTGAGGATGTGGCCCTTGTATTCTGGCATGCATGGGTCTCTCCATGTGAGAGTAGGACCCCTAACTGTGAAGCTTAAAATCAAGCCTGTTAATGAACAATCTCCACTCCCAAACACTAAGTCAGTTTTTCTATCACTTAATTCTTCTAAGATTTTATTTATTTGAGAGAGAGAACACAAGTGGGGGGTAAGGGAAGAGGGAGAGGCCGAAGCAGAACCCTTGCTGAGCAGGAAGCCCACTGTGGGGCTGGATCCTGGGTCCTGGGATCATGACCTGAGCTGAAGGCAGATGAACTGACTAAGCCACCAGGTACCCCTGACATCCCTAATAGTATTTAGAGATGTGTTTAATAAAATTTTACAGGTACATTAATAATTTAAAACACATGTATTATAAATAAAGAATGTCTATTCTTAAACATAAATGAGAAGTTCAGGATCACTCAACAATTGAGAAAAACTTCCAACATGAAAGAGAAATATCAAGAAGGAAATCAGTATCAAAGATAATCCTAAAGGAAGCAGATAATTCAGAAACTGAAGAAAAAAAAAAATAATTAGATCTAATAAATTCTTAAAGAGATAAAAACTAGTATCATCTATTAAATTAAAGCAATATGCAGAGAGAAAGGCATAAAAAAGAATAAGTTTTTTAAACTTAAAAATATTATTAGAAGAACTAACAAAGAGAAAGAACAGAGGATAAAAAAATTAATGATATCTCACCGAAGAGAACAAGAGGAAGTGATGGAAAATTTGAGACTAGAGGTCTGCCACTTGATTAATAAAAATTTCTAGAGAGAATAAGTACAACAGAAGGAAAGAAACTATTAAGTAGATGAGAGAGGTAAAGGCTCAAAAGTTAAAGGATATCAATCTTCAATTAATAGGGTCCTCTGGTTCTCCAGGTTAGTAAACTAAAAAAGGAAATATCTTGTCATCATTATGAAATATCAAAACACCTCTGATTAAAAAAAAAAAATGGTTCTAACTGTCTAGACAGAGAGAATAAAAGCAAAAAACAAAAGCTCCTGGGGCACCTGGGTGGCTCAGTGGGTTAAGGTTCTGACTTTGGCTTAGGTCATGATCTCAGGGTACTGGGATGGAGCCCTGCATTGGCTCTCTGCTCAACAGAGAGCCTGCTTCCCCCTCTCTCTCTGCCTGCCTCTCTGCCTATGTGTGATCTCTCTCTCTCTGTGTCAAATAAATAAATAAAATATTTAAAATACAAAACATAACAAACAAAAAAAGCCCCCCAAAAAACAAACAAACAACAACAACAACAAAAAAAACCCAGGTCATCTATAATGGAGGAAGAGCCATGGTGGACTCAGACTTCTCCTCCGCAATGTTGCACACCAGAGGATGAGGGACACCGTTCAATGTGCTGAGGGAATTTCAAGTCCAGCCAAACTACTAATCAAGTATGAAAATGAAAAAAAAAAAAAAAAAAAAAAAAAAAGCAATTGTCAGAACATTACTGCCAAAGCATTTTTTCTCTCCATAGGAAGTTCCTTGAAAGTGTAAATGAAGAGAGAAGAGAATAGAATAGTAATTCTAACCCAGGAGAGTAATGATGAAAATCTCAAGATGCTCGCTGCTCAAGCTTAGAGAACAATCATTTGTGGGTTGAGCAGGAGGAGCTCAGGAAGGATGGAATGAGAACAAAGGGATACTTTGAAGGTTTGATGCAATCCTAAAGATAGAGGTCAAAATACTTTAGGAACACAACAAAGGCACACAGTGCAAGGGGTAGGGAGGATTAGAAACAAGATGAGTGTAAATGGTTAGGGAAGGAAATGTGATTTCAGCACATTACTTGGCCCTTCAGTGAATACATATATGGCTACAACAATTTCAGAATCTGATGATCAATTTCAGAATCAATCTATGGACAAGATATAGAAGGCACATTATATTTACAGAACAGAACATAAATATGATTAGCATGACATTTTAAATGTAAATTTAGAGAAGACAGAACCTGGGATGTGGAAGTAGGCTATAACAGAATGTAGAAGAGAAGGAAAGGGGTGTTAACATTCTTATCTTATAAAATGAGGAGTCGAGAAAATTTCTATATTTGATAGAACAAAAAAGTAAATATAGTATTGAAAAGTAAAAGTTACCTATTAGAACCCATTAGAAGAACTACCTATTAGAAGAACTTAAAAGACTGGTTAACTATTTTAGAAATTGGGATGGCACTGGGGATAGTGTAAGTATCATTTATTAAACCAAGAGTTTAAAAGATGAAGTCTGAATTTAATAACTCAGAACACAATGTTATAAGCATATTACTTAAACATAGAGAAGTAACCATCATGAGAGCTAAAAACAAACAAAAAAAAGAGATAAAAAGTGTTGCCTTTGAAAAACAGTATTAGGGTTAAGAAGAATAAGTCAGAGGATTATAGCTTTTCAAAGGAAATGCTTCTATATTTGGGATATATCCAAATATAAGAGATAAATCCAGTAACCTGAGGCAGAAAAGGTGATTTAATTCATTAATTCCAGCCATACCAGAAATGTGTGCCACAAATGAAATGAAACATGGATATGCTTCATAGGTAATAAACAAACACTAGATGGACTGCCCACTGGGAATAGAAACTGAAACAGGTAGAAGCAAGAATCTCTAGCTAGCTGTACTTTAGAACAAGCATGAACAAGTTATGTATAAAAACAAAGGTTTATGGGGGGATGGAGTAACTGGGTCATGGACACTGGGGAATGTATGTGTTGTAATGTGCACTTGTATTATAGAAGACTGATGAATCACAGACCTATACCCCTGAAACAAATAATACATTATATGTTAGTGAATGAATGAATGAAAAGGAAGGAAAGAAGGAAAGAAGAAAAGAAAAGAAAGAAGAGGAAGTGAAGAGGAAAGGTAAGGTAAGTTAAGGTAAAGAAAGGAAAGTTACGCTCCATCAAATCATACGGGACGCAGCCCTGGTGAAGAACCTAGAAGAGTTGGTGGAAATGACAAAGACAGCAATGATGGCTTGATGGTGTAAAGGGAAAGGGATGCCCTTAGATTCAGATCACAGTTTTAATCTTATCTCCCCCTCTTACTGGCTCTGTGACCTTGGACAAACTACTTAACCTAATCTCCTTGAGCTTCAGTTTTTTCATCTCTAAAACAATGATGACAATGCTTATTTCACAGAGGGTTATGAAGATTAATGAGGTAAACAACACAGAGAACCCAATATAACTCCTACAGATGGGGAGTTATGAATGTGCCTATTCCTTTCTTTTTGCCCCTTTTCCATGAACGATTGCTAGGTTATTGTTAAACAATAAACTCATGAAAATGCGTTCTGCAAACTAAATAGATCCCAGTATGTACCAAGGTGAATACAAAAGACCTATTCCCAGATAACACCAAACAGGTTAAAAGGGGGGATCGTAAATCAGTTCAACATGGTCTGAAGTCGAAGGAGGGAACTTAAAACCAGATAGAGATCAGAGACCAGATCTGATCCCTGTAGGATCAGAGTCCTACAGGGGTAGGACAACTGCTAAAAAGAAAGAAAGAATATCCTGAGGCCCCACACCTGGGAATAATACCAGGAACAACAGATTTTAGGAGGAAATTGGCACTCCTTCCAAACAGCACAGCAGAGTTAACCCAGAACTACCTAAGATAGTTCTGCTACACAGCATGGACATGACTGAGAAGGGGAAGAAGGGAAGAGCTGAGAACCATGGGATCTTTAAAATGCAAGGTCTTCATATGGATGTAGGACTTGGCAGAGAATCAGAGGCATCTGCAATGAGTGCACGAGCTCAGGGGTGGTTAAGTGAACAGGGATATGTCATTGGGCTAAAAATGAATGAATCATAAGGTCATCAACAAAGGATGCTCACAGAATGTACAGTGATGGGTCTAGACCGATACACTCCCAAGGAGCAGCAGGTGGGTGAGTAGCTCATGAAAATGATCAGAGAAGTTATGGGGGAAAGGAGCTATGTATCATATTTACATCTAAGAAAACATCGCCTTTCTCCAATCACTACCCTGGGTGAACTACGAAGGGAAACTGATCCTTGAAAGAGAAATCGGGCTTCTGTTCAGGCAATAACCATTATAGCTGAGAACAGATGATAATTTGAACCCTGGAATGAAGATGACAAACAGCACCATGGAAAAGTTCGGGTTTGTATCTCAAACAACAGGAATAAGGGTAGGTTTTCTCTGTTTTCAAATGTTCCCTAGAAGACTGTAGAAAAAGAATTCAGTTCAGCAGTGATGGAAAGAAAGAATAGGTCTCATGGTGGGTTGCTGGCATACTGGGTATACTGTTATTTCTGAGGGAAGGACTGTAATTCCGATCTCACTGGAGTCAGGTGAGGTCTGGGCTATTTGATTATGTGGGTGCCAGCCAGGCTCTAATAATCTTTTAAAAATTTTGTTCTTAGCTCAGGCTTCATATTCTTAGGGAAATCATTCCCAATCTCACAATCTGGATAAGGTTTCTATCCTAGGAGAAAATATGAACCTCAAGGGAGGTCTCCATATCAATAAAGCAAAGTGTTGAATTTTTTCTCCTCGTGGGGCACTCAGAAATCAACCACAGAAGGCTCCAGACTCCCTATTGTCTTTGCAGACACAAAACTGTTCTCCTTTACTGAGAGAAAAAGAGATAGCCATGCAGACTTTCCACAAAAGATAGAAGAGACAGCAGGCCTGTAATTACTCTTCCCTGAAGGTGGAATATTTTGATCATTAAATTATGTTGTCTGGGATATTTTTAAATTTCTCAGTTAAAATGCTTTCTTAGTTAACTCTGCCATTCTGGAAGGACACAGAGGTGAGGTCACAAATAAAAAAGACAGACAAGTCTTCTTCTCTGGGATCCATCAGGCGTCATGAAGAAGTTGACTCTAGTACTAGGAGAATATCCTGTTGCTAAGTAGGCCTTGGCCCCTTCATAATTAAGAAAGGGATATTATGGAAAGTTGATGATCCAGGAACGTGGCTGGGGCTAGAGCTGTATTTGTTTGTATGACTCAGCACACCAAACATGTCTTAGCTGGACCCTTCCAAAAGAAGAAAAGAAACACATAGACACAGACAGACAGACACACATACACACACCACATACGCCTCTCAGAGGCCACCCACAGGCAAAGATGAATTTCCAAGACCCAAACTAACTGCCTTGGAATTCAGTTAAAATGCTCTTTCTTGCTAAAAACTTGGGATATGTGAATTGGGCGTCACTCTGCTTCCCAGAGTTATTGAGAGAGGAGGATAGCCCCAAGGGGTAAGGGTGCTCAGCCAAGTCTGGAAAAGGTCCGTGCTGGACACTGAAATAAAAGCTGTATTATTCAAAAGCGGTTCCTTCTTAATCAGACTAGGATGCTCCCTAGAACACTGGAACAAGATTTTTTGAGGTGCAGGGGAATAGAGATATATAAAGAATGTCAAAGTGATAGAAAAATGTTATACAGAAAAAATGAAATATATTGAAATTATTCACAAAAAAATAATAGCAGTAATTACTGACTTCAAATATTTAAAAGTCTTGTGGTAGTTGGATACTGAGTTATCTGACAGAGGTTCATGTCACAGTGGGATCCCCTGGACCCAAAAGACAGAGATTAAGAGATACCCTCAGCATTGGGCAAAGGTCACAAGTCAAAAAATAGAACTGGCCAGAATCTGTTACTTGGAGCTCACAGGAATGTGAAACCAAAAGCGAAATCCAAATGATGAGGTCAGTCCAAATTGCAAAAGACAGTCAGGGACTAAGGTGTATTTGTAGGATGGTCATGAGTCCCAATCTCCCAGGGACAATCCCATTATATACCTTTTGTCCCAACTTAGTTTAGCATTTTTATGGAGTTTTCATTTTATTATTAATATTTGCATAAAAATGCGTTGGGATGTTTGAAGAACTATACTTTCTATTTCCAACTTCTGTGAGGTTCTCACTTATTAATATAAGAGATGCACAGGTACCAAACTGTTCTCAATTTAACACGTGATCTTGTCTGACAAGCAGTAATAGCCCAGTTCTCTTTCCCTAATTTTTTGGCTCCCCAAAAAAGAAGATCCTGAGAAAATGATTTGCATGCAAGTACCTTATTTTAAAGATGAAGGAAAAGTCAAGAGGAGTAGGTATATGAAATAAGATTGGGAAAGCAGAAAATAGAGAGTACAGAATCAAGTTAGCTACTTCTAAAAGAAACGAAAGCTTAATCAAACTCTGAGAGCCAGCATAAAATGCTTGTCTCCTGGTTTTCCACCTACCATATGAGACAGTCAAGATGTTTATACCCTCACTTTGAGCAGTAATAGGTTGAGGACTTCTTCCAAGGAATGTTAACTCCCTAGCATTTATGTACTACGCAGAAGACAGTAAACCAGGCTGTAGTGATTAAACACATAAACACGCACACATGCACACACGTACACACATGCGTGCACACACACACCCCTTCAAGGAAAGAAATGCAGTTAAGTGCTGCTCTACACCAAAGTGATCAAGATAAAAGGGACTGGGCACAAAAGCATCCAGTGTAGTCCTGCTTTTGTACTTCTCACATCCAATTGGCATTCATCATTTTTTCCCTAGGCCACTTGTTCTAGATATCCCTTATCCTGAACCAGAACTTCTACTAGTCTAGATTGTTTCCTGGTAGGGTGACTGGAACTTCATTCCTGAGACTACTGAACTCCTGGTTATACCTTTGCCAGGCCATGGTTGTTGCAATACACAAGCATAGTTTCCAAATGGGCATCCCAGTGAATCCCGATTTCCAGATTTTACTCTCCCTGACTCCCTCATATAGCAACAAACCAATATCTTCATGATAATCCAGTCACTTATCTTTGGCAGTATAGCCCCTCATTATTCGTTCATTCACTGGCCTCAGGAGCTCAAACAACCAAGTAGGAGCTTTGAGTTTAGTATTAGTGAAATGCTTATAGAAGCAACCACTCCCTGGAAACAGTAAGTTTAAGTCCATGGAGTCTGAAATTGTGGGGTCAGGGAGCACAAATTATCCAAGTGAATTCCCAGGAGTAATGGTGAGAGGGGTCCCTTCTACTTTGCCCCTTGGGTTCCAGACCCGTATCTATAAGGTGCTCAGCACCACAAAATGATAATGGGTTCGATGTATATACCACATCTTGAAGGACAACATCCCGACCATGATGCCTACAGGAGAAAATTTCAATATTTTCTCAGACCACTCTGAATCATACAGTTTATGACAGGGTCAATGGATGTCATGTTCATGTGCTTTTGTGGGTCTCCTGACAAGATTCTGATCAAAGTTTGACTTGAGATAGTAACACTAGAGTGGCCCTTGGCTCTGCTTGCCGGTGGCCTACAAGCTGAGGATATTGTTTTGTTTTGCTACAGTTTCTGGCTCTTTACAAAAAAAACTTTGCCAACCCTTGAAATGAATCACTAATTGTCAATCTTGTTTTCTTTTAAAAAAGCAGAAAAATACTAATTTCAAATAAATGAAATCTCATATGGAACTCAATCCAAATTTTAAAAAAAAAGCAGAACTGGTCTGGTTGAAGGGTGAGAGATTTTACTGGGTAACTTAGAACCTACTTCCCTCAGTTTCCCTTATTCTCCTAATGCCTAAGTAACTTTTCAGAACCTTTGGGTACCACAGAAGTGGCTGAAAACACTAAGTTTAGAAAGTCTCTAAACTTCCAGTGCTATTATTCTGATACTGTTTTTCATATTGGCCAACACTACTAAAGAACACTCGGGCCTCCCAAGAGCTGAATTTTTATTCAATAATATAGTCCAGTAATTATTAACATGCCCCCAGGGCATGAACAACTACAGAGCTCCAAGAGTCAAAGAGCTGTGAGCAAAGCAATTAGATCTTTGCCTTCTTCCCTCAAGAGCTTCTACTAACTTCCTGAAAGTGTAAATTCTCCCCTAAAATCAGCCTTCCTGAAGCTGAAACTATCCCCAGATGGGATCACTAACCCCCTGTTAGAGGCAGTGCTGTCCCACATGAGGCATAGCTTTGGGCTGGTCTTTTCAGTTTGGGAAGCTTGTGTTTTTAATATGAGAAATAAAGTTGTGCTCATACTTTTTCTGAAGAATCTCAAAACACAGAAAATAAGTCAAATGGGCAATTCTTCCTGAGTTGTGAGACATTTCTTCCTTACCAACACCAGAGACAAACATATATTACCCAGTTCATTTGAGGCTCTCCTCTTTCATTCTTACGGAATGCATTGTGCAATATGAAAAGTCATACAAAGGCTTGGTTCAACTGTCTTTTTGACACACTGTTCTTGTAATATGTGAGGTAATGGCCTATATCTCAAAACCATAATCTGCCACTGAGCCAAAGCCTCTTCTTTCCTGATCCTCCTTTCCAATGCCTATTCCATACCCTGGAGATTCTAAAGCTCTCCCAGGAATTCCAGAAATTCCCAAGGTAACTTATATTTTCCTGCTTACCTTTGGCTCTGACCTTCTGCCTCTAGTCAACTCTGTTTACTCTGCCACAGAGCATCATCAAAAACAACAGAGCAATAATCCTGCAAAGAGTGCAGCCATACAGGGATTTCTCCGTTCTCCTTTCAGTTCTCTCAGGGCTTGCTTTTTAAATGTATGTTGAAGCTCTCCCGTGGGATGCATACATATTTAGGGTTTTGGGATTTTCTTGAAGAATGGAACCCTTTATCATACCTAAAGTTTCTTTTTCTTCCTTGCTCTGGATTCTACCTGCATGTTTTTTGTATTACGATAGCTATAACAACTACAGTTACTACACACACACACACACACACACACACACACACACACACACACACATTATAGCATATTGTTACTATAGTTATTCCCATTCTCTTTTGTTAGTGTTGGCATGGTGTGTCTTTTCTAGCTCTATTATCAATTTTTCTTTTCTATTTTCAAACTCTGATGTCTTTATTCTTAAATTGGGCTACCTGTACACAGCCTAGAGATGTGGATTATTTCTTATCCATTCTGACAATATATTTTAATTGGTGTGCTTAGATCATTCAAATTCAATATGATATATGACTAAGATTAAATCAACCATCTTATTAGCCCTTTTGACTTGGGTTTATCATTTTGTTGTTTCTCTTTTTACAGCTTCTCTTGACTTAGCTGAGCATTTGTTAATGCTTCAGTTATACCTCTTCTCTTGGCTATTGTTTATATGCTTTCACTCAATATGTTTTCATGGATACTCTAGGGTTTCAGTATATGACCTTAACTAGTTTGCCTTCAAATTATATGCCACTTCAGATGTAGCTTAAGGAACACAGAATATTCTATATTCCTTTCTTTTGTTCTTGCTCTATTGATGTCATAATTTAACTTTACATCTACTGTAAATACATATAATACATTGCTTCTATTTTTAGCTTTAACTATTAAGTTTAAGAACAATTAAAACAAAAAGAAATCAATCTCATTTTTTTAAATTGATTTATTTTCAGAAAAACAGTATTCATTATTTTTTCACCACACCCAGTGCTCCATGCAATCCGTGCCCTCTATAATACCCACCACCTGGTACCCCAGCCTCCCACCCCCTCGCCACTTCAAACCCCTCAGAGTCCACAGTCTCTCATGGTTCACCTCCCTTTCCAATTTACCCCAACTCCCTTCTCCTCTCTAACACCCCTTGTCCTCCATGATATTTGTTATGCTCCACAAATAAGTGAAATCAATCTCATTTTATCTTTTTTTTTTCTATTTTCAAGGCTCTTCTCTTCTTTGTAATAATCCAGGTTTCCGTCTCATATCCTAATTTCTTCTGCCTGCAGAACCGCTTCCTTAGCTTTTTTTGTAGTGTCAGTCTGCTGGCAATGAATTTTCCCAGTTTTTGTTTGTCTGGTTAAGTCTTTACTACTGTTTGAAGTCATGGTTCTGACAAGTTGTCTGTTACAGTTCTTATTTTTTTCATCTGCATATGTGTTTTTCCTTTGGCTGTTTTCAAGATTTTCTCTTTTTCTTCATGTTCAGCGGATTGAATATATGAATGACTAGGGGTGTGTGTGTTTGGTACTTATCCTGCGTGGGTTTCTGAGCTTCTTGGCTTTGGCGTTTGATGTATGTCATTAACTCTGGAGTGCTGCAATCAGAACTGCTGAGTCTGATGTTGCTATGTTCACTCTCATCAGACCACAGGCTTCAGGGCTTCAAATTCCTCTACTGATATATCGGTATTTAGGGTATGGGCTAGGATGTAAAAGGGTTTATCTCAATATCTGCTCTACCATCAGTTTGTGGTCTTCTTTTTGCACCATGTCTCAGAGAACTCCACTCTCGGGTTTTTCCTCTATTCTTCTCCAGCAATACTTCCTTATTACTTGTTACTGAACACTTGTTAACCTGGTAGTGGTGGGAGAAGAGTATTCTCTTTTTCTGATTAAGCCTCGGTCTTTCGAAAGGCACTATATCCCAGGGTCTCTGAGATGTGACCATGTCTTCCTTCTCCAGTTACAGCCTGGACCCCATACTATGCCTGCTTTCCTTTCAGTACAGAAGTTTTTCTTTCTGTCTCTTCCCTCAGCTGCAGTAGATTTTCACCAATGCCTTAAACGCAATGACGTATGTTGTCCTTTCTCCCACAGAGTTGGGCTTTTGCTCTGTTTGAGAGAGCAGGGTCTCGGTTGAGTGTTACGATCCTCCTTCACTGCTGCTCTTCCCTTCCCCCATGTCAGTACCTCAATGAACACGTTCATGGGACTCCCTCCAATCTTTCCTGTGAACACCCAGTGGAGCTCATGGAGAAAAAAAACCCTGAAGGAAATGCACAATTTCAGTTTCTGTAGCTCTACAGGAACTTCACAATCTCTCCTTGGTGTCTGGTTATATCTTCCCTAGGTCAACCAGTGCTAGCATAGTTCTGTCACTGCTGACACATGTCTTTTCTTACATTTTTGGGTCAGTTAGTTGTCCTGCAGCTTCAGTGTTCTACAGTGTCAAGAAGTGTCATGAATTGATCTGCCTGGTTTTTCTTCATAGTAAGGTTGAGAGTGATTCTCCTTTCAGCTCTCTAGATCCTCCAGTAAAAACATAAAGTACTTTTAATGCTTATTTATAAATTAGTTCTTTGAGGTATAAAATAGTACCCCTGTTTTATAATTAAGGAAATTGGTACAGAATAGTCCTATATCCCAAAGGGTGACAAAGAGACAGATGACATTAAGTAGAATTTAAAGTGGTCTTATGTTTTGGGATGACATAGCAGTGACCTACCTGGATTCATGACTGAAGGGCAATCACAACTTTATCCTTCTTGGTAGATACCAGTGGAGACAGTTGATAACCTAACTAATGAGATATCCCTAAATATCATCCCAAGGCCACACAAGTCTCTAAAAAGCAGGTGCACATTGAAGAAAAGGAGGTTGGATGGGACCTGAATTGACTTTATTTATTTTTTGTCAAGTGTAGAACTCTAACAAGATACTGAATGAATAGATAAATTACAGGTCTTGCCAACTGATACTCTCAACCAAGATTCTTACCTGGTAAACTTTTCCTTGTATTTCTTGTATTGTATTTCACTTATGTTTCAGGCATCCAGGTATGTATATTACATACATTATCCTATTTAATACCCTGAAACTGAAAGAAATCTGTTAAGACAGATCCTATTGCCATCTTTATTCCAAGGATGAAGATACTATGGGTTAGCAAGGTTAAAAGAGTTACAAAATTTCATAGCTAGTAAAATGTCAAGGCTGTAACTCAACACAGGCCTTTATAAGCACAAAGTTCATACTCTTAACCAACAGAACTTGGTAACTATATGGGAACAGAGATAGGTATTATTTTCTTACTGAGATCTAAAGTATAAAAATGTGTTCCCTAAGATACTGTATTTCCTTCTATAATGTTCTAACTCCTCTGGTCTGCTTGGAAACAAAATCATCACTCCAAATATTACCCTTTTAGATAAAATTATTGAGTTACAAACAAATGCCTCGGGGATGTCTATAATACTCAATGTCATTGAAATCACTGCTAAGGATTTTTTAGATCATCTAGAAGTTTTCTAAACCAGTGGACTCAGCATCATCTGGGAAATGGACAGAAATGCAAAGTCTCTGGCTTAACTCCAGACCTACTGAGTTAACTCTGGAAGTGGAAATCATGAATCTGGTTCTAATAAGCCCTCTAGCTGATTCTGATGTATAAAGTTGAACTACTGTTTTAACTCAATGTTGTACTTACAACATTTGAGATTTGCTGTGTACCAGAATCTGTATGTAGCAAGGGTTGAATTCTGAAAGATTCAGATGAGCCAGAACGAGTTAAAGGATCTGAGCTATAACCTGTACATAAAGAGGAGAGGGCAAAATTTAAGCATGGAAAGGCATAATATGATTTGCATTTTGTTATTCATTCAATGTACTTATCCATTTACTCACCCACCAAATACTTACTGAGCACCTATAAAGTATGAGGCTCTGAACTATAAACCTGGAATACCACTCTATGTATAGGGTAGGGTGAGCAAGTATAATAGCATGGAAGGGTAGTAAGAAGGCTATTGTAACAGGCCAGTGGAAGATGATAAGAGCCTGAAGAACATGGCAGTGGGAGAGTATACTAAGTGATATGACAGAATATTACATGAGTTTATTTAAAGCTTCCACCTATATCCATTTTAGTACAAGAAGGTGGATTAAGACTAAGATGACCCCAGATTACTAATTTAGGCAAATGGGTAGCATACGATGATACCATTAGCTAGGCTGGAAATATATAAAGAGAAAACACATGGGATGATGAGGTGACCAAATGCTACATGGTGTTGTAGTTCATCCACCCAACGGTAATGGAGTGATCTCTGATCTGGGGTCACATAGTGACTTGAGTCATTAGTACAAAATGTACTAAATCCACTGGAAAAAAAAAATATATATATATTAAGATTTTATTTATTTATTTGACAGAGAGAGATAGGCAGAGAGGCAGACAGAGAGGGAAGCAGGCTCCCCGCTGAGCAGAGAACCCAATGTGGGGTTCGATTCCAAGACCCTGAGATCATGACCCAAGCCAAAGGCAGTGTCTTAACCCACTGAGCCACCCAGGCACCCCCCCGACTGAAAATATTTTTAATGGCCAGAAAAAGTTACCTTTACACTGAACTGAAATGCCTTTTTTTTTTTTTAAATACTGTCTCTTTGTAGCTTCTGCTCACTGGTCTTATTTTATTTTTATTTATTTTACTTTATTTTATTTTTATTTATTTTATTTTATTTTATTTTGTTGATCAAAATATTCACAGACCGAATACTTTGGAGAGTCCGTGTAGCTGAATTCCAAAAAAAAAATGTTTAAACAAGTGTTTACATATCTAATCCTGCTGACTGCAACTATGATTTGTCTTCACCTCCGAGGGTCTGCAATTCGGCAATGATTCTTCACAGCCTAATCGTTCCTGCTTCAATTAAGTTCTTCTTGTCAGTCTTAATGATTAATAAGTGAATATTTATATGCATCAATAATGCTTGCTATTAAGGAATTCTAGAATCATCTCTTTTTTGAAAAGAAATCACCCCCTTCTATAGCCATTTTATAAACTTCTTTTTATCAGACTTGAAATTAACAAACACACACATAAACAAAACCCTTATGCCTATCCTCATTGAAATGTGGGCTATTTCTTCATTCTCTGACTTCCTAACATACATTTCTCTCAGGTTTTTATTCACACCCAGAAGGCTGTGTCTTACTGACTCAAAAAGATCATTACCACAATTTTTTCTTATAAAACATCACAGTGCAAACCTCAAAGGTATCAATTATCCTTCTGTACTAGTCCTCCCCTGGCTAAAGTAAAATAACAGTTAAAGGTCTGGCCTTCACTTTCTCTGAGATCTATGGGTTGTTCTAAGTTTAAAGGTCAATTTTTGCTGTCTCATTGTTTTGGAGGCTACTGATAATACTCAATAAAATACACATCTGAAAATACTTTACTTCTATTGGGTTTTTTTTTCTGTTTTTTTTTAAAACAAGGATTTCTGCTATTAATATTGACACACACTAACGGGAAAAAAATTGTGAAGAAAAATATCAAGATTTCCCATAACCCCATCATGAAGAGCAATAACTACTACATTTCCTTACATTTCTTTCCTAAATTTCTTCAATGCATATATTTTTACATTTAAGACCAGGTACCTTTTTGATTCCTGCTTTGTAACTTCATATGACACTGTATTTTTGCATGTCACTTAAAATTCTTTTCCAACGGGGTGCCTGGGTGTTATAATGGGTTAAGTGGCTGGCTCTTGGTTTCTGCTCAGCTGTGATCTCAGAGCCCTGAGATGGAGCCCAGTGTTGGGCTCTATGCTCAGCCTGGAGTCTGCTTCAGATTCTCTCTCCCTCTCCCTCTGTCCCTCCCACTTGTGCATACTCTCTAATAAATAACTTTTTTTTTTCTTTCTAATAAATAACTCTTTTTAAAAAGTTATTTACCAATATTTTTTTAAGATTTTATTTATTTATTTGACAGAGATCACAAGTAGGCAGAGAGACAGGCAGAGAGAGAGAAAGGGAAGCAGGCTCCCCACCGAGCAGAAAGCCCAATATGGGGCTTGATCCCAGGACCCTGAGATCATGACCTAGGCCAAAGGCAGAGGCTTAACCCACTGAGCCACCCAGGTGCCCCCCAACATTATTTTTAATATCCAAAAAATAATCCATCATCTGAATATGTCACATTATAGCTTAACAATTCCTAAATTTCTGGTCATTTGGTTAGTTTCCAATGTTTTGGCTATCATGAATAACCCTGTAGCAGAAATCTTGGTACATGAAACTTGTCTAATTTTGGATAGGAAAGTACAGATTCCCAGGTATGGAATTCCTCATCTAAAGGAAATAAACTTTTTAAAGCATCCAGTAATTTCTGTCACTTTATTTTCTAAACATTTTTACAAAGTTGGGATCATGCTACACATATATGTACCTATTCTGTGTTTTTCATTCATATTACACTGACATTTTCCTATTTTACTTACAAGTTCCCCAAATGTTGGACATTTCCTTTTTGATGACATTTTCAGGAAAACCCCTGTACATAAATTTGGTTACATCTTTATTACTTCTGTAAGATAAAAATAACAGGGACAGAATCGTTTAGAAAAGGGGTCTCAACTTATTATACACATTGTATTCTCATTGTTTTATTTTTAGTTTTATGATCACTGAAGAAATGACATTTCTTCATGAGTTCTTGGTGTATTCTTTCCCTTTCTGATTTGACTTTTACATCAATTAAAACTAATCTGGTTCCTTGTCAGAACACATAGAATATACCTATTCTTTTTAATAACTATGTGTTATACAAGCCTTTGTATGGATACAATTGATTTAACCATGTTGCTATAGGTTGCATTTTGTTTCTATCAAATACTACTGCAATGAAATTGTTGTGTGTCTATCTTTTGTGTATCTTAACTTTCCTGCTAATTAATGTTCCTAGAAGTGGGAATGCTTATCAGAAGCAATCAGAAGCTTATGTACAATTTTGATACATAACTGGCAAGTTGTCCTCTAAAGTGCAATGAAATGCACTGTGACCAAGAGTATTTATTTCCTCACACACTAACACAGAACATTATAATTGCTTTAAAAATTCCTATGTAAATAATAATAAATCTAATAAAAATAAGTAGATGTTAAAAATTTCTTCTTCTCTAATAAAATCTTGCCATTTGTGATAACATGGATGGAACTAGAGGGTATTAGGTTGAGCGAAATAAGTCAATCAGAGAAAGACAACTATCATATGATCTCCCTGATATGAGGAAGTGGAGATGCAATGTGGGGGACTGGGGGCAGGAAAAGAATAAATGAAACAAATGGGATCAGGAGGGAGACAAACCATAAGAGACTCTTAATCTCACAAAACAAACTGAGGACTGCTGTGGGAGGGGGGAAGGAGAGGGTGGTGGGTTATGGACATTGGGGAAGGTATGTGCTAATGGTGAGTGCTGTGAAGTGTGTAAACCTGGCAATTCACAGACCTGTACCCCTGGGGCTAATAATACATTATATGTTTATAAAAAAATTTTAAAATTATTACAAAAAATTTCTTCTCTAATCACTGATATTTTTTACTCTTTTCCCATATCCACTCTACTTTTACATTTATCTTATAATGGCCTGATTATGTTTTTTGCCTATTTTTTGTGGCTTCTTATTTTACATTGATTTTTAAGAGCTCTCAAAACACATAGAGTCCCCAGTCTGTTTTGGGTTTTTGTTTTTTGTTTTTTGGGGGTTTTTTTGGATAGAGTCTCGGAGAGAGAGCGGGGGCGGGAGGGGGACAGAAGGAAAAGGAGAGAGAGTCTCAAGCATACTCTGCATTGACTGTGGAGCCCAACACAGGGGTCGATCTCATGACCCTGAGATCATGATCTGAGCCAAAATCAAGAGTTGGAAGCTCAACTGATTGTCCCACCTAAGTGCCCCAGTCTATTGCTTTAAAAAAAAAAAAAAAAATTGTTGGGGCACCTGGGTGGCTCAGTGAGTTAAGACTCTGCCTTCGGCTCAGGTCATGATTTTCAGGGTCCTCGGATCGAGCCTCGCATTGGGCTTTCTGCTCAGTGGGGAGCCTGCTTCTCTGCCTACTTGTGATTTCTCTATCAAATAAATAAATAAAATTTTTTTAAAAATAAAAAATAAAAAAAATTGTTTATAATACCTTTCACTGGATAAAAGTTCTAAACTTTCATGCAGTCAAACCTGTCCATGTTTTTCCATTTAAAGTTTCTCATTTTGAATCATGCTGAGTAGAATCTAAGCATGATTCTTAGAAGAATTAGATTCTTAGAAGAATCTCCCCTTCTAAGATTATACAACTATTCTGTATATTTATATATTTGGAATATATATTTATGCATCTATAGAGATCTGATTTTATTTTCCTTCAAATGGTTAGCCAATTATCCCCACATAATTTATTGAATAACCCATTCCCCCTACTGTTTATTATGTCTATATCTGCATATGCATTTGAATCTTGTAATAAATAGGTTCTCACTTCTTATCCACTAATCTGTCAACTAATCTTTAGAAAACAGGAGCGAACATCTAATGGAAAAAAGTCTCTTCAACAAACGGTGTGGGAAAACTGAACAGCAACATGCAAAAGAAGGAAACGGGATCTCTTATTCATACCATACACAAAAATAAATTCCAAGTGGATGAAAGACCTAAAACATGAGACAGAAATCATCAAAATGGTTTCTGAGAACAAAGGCAGTAGCCTCTTTGACACTGGATGTAACAACTTCTTACTAGATATGTATCCTGAGGCAAAAGAAACCAAAGCAAAAATAAACCATTGGGACTTCATCTACTGGGTAAGTCTTGATGGTAAAAATATTCCATTTCAACATGTTTTGCCTAGATCCATGAATGAATGCTAAAACTAGTAAGCACAAATTTAAGCAAAAATAGGACTGTGGACTCTGAGAAATAAACTGAGGGTTTTGGAGGGGAGGGAGGTCAGGGGATGGGTAAGCCTGGTGGTGGGTATTAAGGAGGGCACATATTGCATGGAGCACTAAGTGTGGTGCATAAACCATAAATCTTGGAACACTGAAAAAACAATAAAATAAAGTAAATAATAAAATAGGATATCTACACAGTCTCTAAGTATCTCTTTCCAAAATATTTAGTAATTACAAGGGGGCAACAGTAAATTTACAGTAGACAATCTTGGCAGATAGCACCTAAACAAGTGATCAAAATTAAAATTGCCAATAATACATGTTAATATCACATATGTCCAATATGATATATAGAAAAGGGCAAGTAAACTCTGAGGCATTCTTCCCAGGAATGCACAACCTCAATCTAATCAAGGGGAAAATGGCAGACCAGCCCAAATTGGGGGAAATTCTAGAAAATAACTGACCCGTACTCTAAAACAGTATCAAGGGTCACAAAGGATCAGTAAAGACTTAGGACCTCAGAAGCCTGAGAGGAGAGGACAACTAAATGCAGTGTGGGATCTTGAAAAGCAAAAGGACAAGAGTGGGAAAAACTGCTGTAATCTGAATACATTCTGAAAGTTTAGTTAATAGTACTAAAGCAAGAGTAATTTCTTAGTTTTGGTAATGGTCCTATGTCTATGTAAGTTGTTAACATAAGAGGAAACTAGGTGAAGAATGTATGGGAACTCAATTATTTTTGCAACTCATCTGTAAGTTTAAAATTACCTCAATATGGAAAAATAAAATTTAAGTCCTTGCCTATTTAATGCATGCATTCTTTCCAGTAAAATCTTACCATCTTTTGTCAAGCTTTTCCTCCCATGCAAAACAGAAATATAAGTCAAAATATGCAAAATAGAAATATAAGTCTTGGCATTATGATTGTAATTGTTAAATACGTATGTTAATTTAGGAATATTCAGCACCTTTGCAATGTTTAGGCTTCCTATTCAAAACAATATATGTCTTCCCTATTCAGATATTTTATGTTCTTCAGTTAAATGGTCTTCTTCATGCTTCTTGCATACTTTTTAAACATTTATGTTTATGGGTATTATAATTTTAATTTGAATAATAGTGGGGAATATAGGAATTTCTGTGTTATTCCTAACTTTAATGAGAATTCTTATAGCATTAAACCATTAAATAAAAAGTTTGTTTCTTACTGTGAGACATTATCCTGTATAGGAGGTTTCTATTTATTTTACTAAAAGTTTTGACAAGAATTAATACCAAATTTTATTTTAAAAATCAGCTTCTGTAGTAAAGTATGGGAATAGATTTTCTGACACTGAGCCAATCCTGCAACTCAGGGATAAAGTGCATGCATTTAATCAACTTAATCATAATGTACTGTTTTTTTCACAGTTTATTTAGGATTTGGGGAACATCATTTAGAGTAGTAATATATAGGTATTATAACTTACTCCTGAATGAGACTATCAGTTTTTGAGGGGAGGATTAATATCTGGCAAATAGACTCTAAACAAAAGTTCTGTTAACTATTAAAGAGTTATCCACTTCTTCGTTTAGTTCCAGACATGTATGTTTGCTAGTGGACACTGGTTCCAGAAATTTCTTTCTCACTTCTCAAAATATAATCTTCAAATTTTCCTTGATTTTTTCTTTCTCAAGACTCAAACTCTCTTTGCCAATGAGATAATTCTCTTACTGATGTTACATGGCCATGTGGTGTTTTGAAAATGCTTGACTTAACTGACAACATTCCAAAATAAAATTTTACATATAAATACAGATCTCTGGCTTCTCTTGAAAAAGTGTAGATGTGGAATGGGAAATCACTAGATTCCCACTATTCAGAAAACCATGATCTAGTTGAAATATCTAAGTGTCATGCACAGGGACCCTTTAGTGGTGTCAACAGTAAAGGTTTTCAGAAGAGGGAGACTGGGGCGCCTAGGTGGCTCAGTGAGTTAAGGTTCTGCCTTCAGTTCAGGTCATAGTCCCAGGGTCCTGGGACGGAGTATGTTATTGGACTGCCTACTCAAGAGGGAGCCTGCCTCTCCCTCTCCCCTTGCTTCTGCTCTCTTTCTCTCTTGCTATCTCTCACCTCCCTCTCTCTCTCTCTCAAATAAATAAATAAAATGTTAAAAGAAAAGAGAGAGAGAGATTGCCCTGGAAAGGAGAAGTGAAACAAGATTTCACAGAAGAGGCCAAAGTAGGTAATGGAAAGTGGGCATGAATATAACCTTGTGAATAAGTAACTTCTCTGTCATATGGCTGAAGAAAGTAACATACTAGCCATGCTACAAAATAAGACATTTGATGATTTATAAAATTTGTGACAGAATAACCTTTAATGTTTTGGGTAATAGTAGAATGCTAAATTAATCTTGACTTTAGTTTTAAATATTTTTAAACCACAGGACAACCAACATTTTCTCTCTTGTTCTTATACCACTGTATCCACAAAGGCATAAAAGATTAAAACTGGAAAGGGTTAATCTTATTCCACTGATACCACTTCTTCCCCATTTCACAGATGAGGAAACTAAGGGTCAGACTGGTGGAGTGACTCACTTAAGTTCACACAGTTTTTATGTGATAGAACAAGACTAGTGATTTTATTGTCAACTGGTCATTGTCCATTCCAATGACACCACCACTGCTCTACAATGAAGGGTAGAGTAAGTAGATTTCTAAGGTCTCTTCCATTTTAATATGCAGAAGGAGAAAGTTAACTGATGCTGTTAGCTCAAGGCTTTATTAAAATCTTCAACATGAGAACAATTTAGGAAGACTGTTCTCCAGAAAACAAGGGGCTTAAGGAGGTTATAGAGAGATCAGGGAGAGTTATGAATGTTCATTTTTGTTCCAAAAATTTTTCACTGTTGAAACTGAGATTGTTTTAGTACTGTGACAAAATGCAGGGATCGCGAGACTAGGGTTGCAATTTAGCAGTCTTCACGGGTCAGTTTGGGTTTAGCAAGGAAAATTGCTAAAACAGGTGGAGCAAAGATCTGGCTAGGGTCAGCGGGAAATGTTCAGCCCTTCAGCACTTTTTATAATTCCAGGACTGTATTATATTATATAGTCATTTATTTTATCTCTCCCCTACTAAAATGCAAGTAGTACGAGGGCAGGGTGTATCAGTTTCCTAGGACTGCTGTAACAAATCACCACAAATTTGGTTGTTAAAACTGAATCTTTGGGGCTCCTGAGTATCTCAGTGGGTTAGAGCCTCTGCCTTTGGCTCCTGCCATGGTCCCGGGGTCCTGGGATCGAGCCCCAAGTCTGGCTCTCTGCTCAGCAGATCTCAGGTCATGGTCTCAGGGTCTGGGATCCAGCCAGTATCAGGCTCTCTGCTCAGGAGGGAGCCTGCTTCCCCCTCTCTCTCTGCCTGCCTCTCTGCCTACTTGTCATCTCTATCTGTCAAATGACTAAATAAAAATCTTTAAATTAAAAAAGAAAAAAAGAATGCTTAAAACAAAGAAACAAAGAAACAAACAAAACCTGAATCTTTTCCTCTCATATGTCTGGAGACCAGAAGTCTGAAATCAAGGTGTCAGCAGGTTGCTTCTCTGTGAAGGTTCTGAGGGAAAAATCTGTTCGATAGCGGTTGCCAGCAATCTTCCTTGTTCCTTGACTTATAGACACATCAACTCAATCTCAGCCTCCACCTTCACTATGCCCTCTTTTCTCTGTGTCTCTTTCTTCTATGGACACTCCCGTTAGATTTAGGGCTGACCCTTACCTTGTATGGTCACATCTCAATTCTTACCTTAATTATATCTGCAAAGACCCTATATCTAAATAAGTTCACCTTCTGAGGTTCTGGGTGAACATGAATTTTGGGGGGGACTCTATTCAACCCAAGACATGGGTTTAGGGGGGATTTTTTTTTTAACCATGGTGGTCCCTGTATCTAGGAGATGGCACAGCAAGTACTTGCTAAATGCTGAACAAAACTTAACTGGGGCTGAATATTGGCTGCTCCCTATATACAGCATCCTATCTATGGACCTCCTTAAATGGCCTGTACTACTTATTTATGTCCTCTGCTAAGCTTTATAGGCTTATGGGTTCAGGACCCCTGTTCATCATGTTTAAAGTACTGCTCACTTTTTTCCCCAATGAAATAGGGATAAAGGATGAAAAGCAGTAGAGAGAGGGAAAGTACATTCAAGAACCCAAAAGGGGCAATGTAAACCACAGCCAGCCAGCCTAGATCTGGATCCTGGCTCTGTCATTAATTCACTGTGGGCCCCACCTACCTCAGTTTTACCATCTGTACATGAAGATAATAACAGTGCCTGGTGCTTTGTTGTGAGGATTAAAGAAGTTGATACACATAAAGTACATAGTCTAAAAATACAGAGCAAAGTGCTACAAAAATGTCAGCTATTAGCCAAATACCTTGGTGCCCAAAGTCAAAGTTCTTAACACCCCCAACCTCCAGGAATACAAGATTTGTTTATTGGACTTTGAGATAATTTCACATGCTTCAGCCAACATTTACACTTTAAATGAGTACTACACCAGCCTGCTTTCTTGTAATCACCTCCAAATGAAAAACAAATTTTCTTTTTAAGCTAACTACTTAATCATATTATGATCAGATTTTAATTACTCTAGGGGAAAGTTTTAATATAAAGAAACCAAAGAGAAAATTGCTTGGATAATGTATTTGTATCTCTAGTTTGAAATTTTCTTCTATTAGATATTCCAGCATCTAACTTTTTCTTTTGTCTCTCACTCCCAATTTGCCCATTATTAGCCTCAGAAGCAATTTAGTGGAAGCTGAAAGTAATAAGAGAATAATAATATTTGAGTACCAGGCATTCTGTTAAACAGTTTAACATTTTGCATTTGATGCTATAAAGTATGTTTTATTAATCTCATTTTACAAATGAATAAATTAAGATTTAAAGATGCTCTGAGAATGTGCCCAAAGTTGTCCAAGTATTATATGATAAAGCTGTTCTTTGATATAGTCTGCCTTACTCTAAAATCTCTTCTATTCATTATACAGTTTAATACGATGCCCAGCAGTTATGATATAGTTTATAGGTGCAATTACACACACACACACACACACACACACGCTCATATTTGGTCTATATGAATATAACTTCCGGGTTTTTTTGGAGGGTGGGGCTATTTATTTATTTGAGAGAGAGAGAAAGTAGGAGCAGTGGGAGGAGCAGAGGAACAGGGACAAGCAGACTTGGTGCTGAGCATGGAGCCCAACATGGGGCTCGATTCCATGACCCTAAGATCATGATCTAAGTCAAAATCAAGAGTCAGACACCTAACCGACTGAGCCACCCAGGTACTCTGCAACTTGTTTTTTTTTTTTTTTTTTTTTTAAAGATTTTATTTATTTATATTTGACAGAGAGAAATCACAAGTAGATGGAGAGGCAGGCAGAGAGAGAGAGAGAGGGAAGCAGGCTCCCTGCTGAGCAGAGAGCCCGATGCGGGACTCGATCCCAGGACCCTGAGATCATGACCTGAGCCGAAGGCAGCGGCTTAACCCACTGAGCCACCCAGGCGCCCTGCAACTTGTTTTTAAGCTTTCAACCAGCTGCCTTATATTTAAATAAAGAAAATAAAACACAGGAAAGGTTAGAATGCTAGCTCTGACAGTATTTATTTTGCAAAGAAGATAATGCTCCTTTGGGATTAGCACTGTTTTCTCAAGGCAAAATTAAGCTATGCCCCATGTTCCAAAAGCCTTATCACATAAGCAGATTAATTTTAATAGGACACATGGCACATATTGTTATTACTACACAAGTATGTTTGAATCACCACTTTAAAAGGGAACAATCTAATTTTCTTCTCTCTACCCTTCTTTTTAATTTTCTCCATGCTGCAAGTAAATGAGCTAATACTGAATATATGAATGAATCAAAAAGAGTAGAAAACCTACAACCATGTCTTTTCAACCTTCCAATTAGAAGAACCAAACTCTGGGACCAAAAATAGGCTAATAATATAACCAATATAAAAGAGCTAAAAACTCACAAGTGTAGGGATTGCGATCTGTCTGCAAATTATGTCCTATAGAAAAGTTGCTTATTATTTATTCCTGAAGCCTGCCAAAGAGGGCAGAGTAAGGATATAGTTGAGTTTTACTGAGATGCAGAGTCCTATTATTTACATATGCACATTTGCATTTGCACATCTATGGTTAATGAAAATGCCTCTGGAATAAAATAGGCTGACTTAAGAAGTTGCCAATGTCCTGCTAGAAAGTGTTCAAATAGGGGCTATGCCAGCTGGTTGTAAATGCCCTGGTGGGGAAGCAAACAGACTATGAAGGTTATCCAAGACTGAAAAGGTCTCTGAGGTTTCTTCTAAAAGATTCTATAATTCATACATCCTTGGGCAAACAGCTATCTATGCCAGTTTTATTTTGGCACTTCATTTTCAACATCAACCAACTGACCCCAGTAATTGATCTCCTCCACTACTCAACCTCCAGATCAGGGACCTACAAGCTACAGCCCACGGGCCAAATCTGGCCAGCCACCTGTTTTGGTACAATCTACTGCTAATAGTTTTTACATTTTCAAATAGTCAGAAAGAAATAAAAACAAAAGGACTATTTTGTAACATGTAAAAATTATATGACATTCAGCATCCAGGGTCGATAAATAAAGCTGCACTGGAATATAGCCACACTCATTTGCCTATGTACTAGACTGTCCATGGCATGCTATAATGGAACTGAACAGTTTACCACACAGCTTGCAAAGCTGAAAATATTTATTATCTGGCCCTTTACTAAAACATGTTTGCTGAGCATGGCTTTAGAAAGTAAAATTCTGAGAGCAGGGGCTATCGTCTTTGTTGTTTATTGCTGTAGCCCCAATATTTGGCACAGAGTTATGGCTACTGAGTGAATAAATGAATGTAGGATGGCCATGTTTAGAATTGTTGAAAAGTCATTAGATTTGCCTATACTTAATTTCTTTTTCTACTGTCCAAAAGAGATTTCTTTTTTTAAATTATTTTATTTCGATGTTTCAAAATTCATTGTTTATGAACCACACCCAGTGTTCCAGGCAATACATGCCCTCCACAATACCCACCATCAGGCTCACCCCACCCCCACCCTCCAAAACCCTCAGTTTGTCTCTCAGAGTCCACAGTCTCTCATGGTTTGTCTCCCCAAAAGAGATTTCTATCCCTCCTTCCAGATAAAGCGGAAGTATATCCTATACAAATAAGAGACTCAACCAACTCTAATACTGAGGCATCATGTACCAGAATGGCATAATGCCTACCCTCCATTCTAATTGGTCTGGGTCATACCTCCCCAGTCATTAACAGTTTTGGAAATCACCCTTGGACATACTGCAGGTTACTGACCTTAAAAACTTACGACTTATTCAGACTTCGCTGAATTCCCAAAATACCTTTGTCTTTTGCCTTAATCATTTGGCAAATTTAGCTCTCTGGAGGAATAATTGTGGGGAATCATTCTCTTCTTTCAACACAGACAGAAAGCCAGCTCAGCAGTTCAATGATGTTTACTCTAGGTTAGATGAATGTCGTTACCTTGCTCCTCCCTCCACACAAAGAGAACATTAATACACTGTCACTTTTTTTTAATCTCCCAAATATTTCATCGAGCAACAGTTTTGGAAACCTGGCTGAGAATACTGAAGTTTGTTAAAGATGCTTCCACTGGTGCTCACCCCTCCCACATTAAAAAAAAAAAACAGAAAACAAAAAAACTATTAGCCAGAGTACTAATTATCCAGCTGGCACTTCTTGCAGCAGAGGGTTTCCAAGTTGCCTCCCCAATTTGAAGGTGTCAGGAGAAAGCCTGAAGACTTGCATTTCCTCCTACAGCTTCGTGCTCTAATTAAAGCAATAAATACGGTTCCCTCCAAGGGAGAAGGAGGCAGGGAAGAAAGATCTCTTCCGATCCATTAGTACCACAGTGTCGTTGTGGGATTTAAATTCCAATTCACATAGGACAGTGGAAGAACCTGAACACACAGAAGGAAGAAAAAGAGGCAGCTGGTGGGGAGAGGAGAGGAGGAGAACAACCTCAGTCACAGGGACAGAGTAAATGGAATGCCCCCTGAGGGACAGGGACAGATGTCTCCTGTGTTTCCTCATTTCTCAATAGTTGGAACCAGCCTGATAGGTTTTAGAATTACAGAAATCTCAGCAATCATTTGGGTCACAGATGGGGTACGAGCCACACAATTTTATTTATGCATTTGTTTCAGAATTGGTTTATTTTAATTTTATAGAAGGAAAATGGTTTAACTTCTTGGAAAGTTATCATATGATCACTATAAATCACGTTCACCATGGAGAACAGTACAAAGAAGAAAGTTCCTATATCGCTTTAAATATTCCAACCAAAAAACAACCATCATTATTAGGGGAACACCATTTCAGATTTTTTTTTAAAAGATTTTATTTATTTATTTGAGAGAGAGAGAATGTGAGAGGGGAGAGGTCAGAGGGACCCAACTCAGGTCATGATCCCAGAGTCCTAGGAGTAAGCCCCCATATGGGGCTCCCTGCTCAGTGGAGAGTCTGCTTCTCCCTCTGCCTGCTGCTCTGCCTACTTGTGCTACCTGTCAAATGAGTAAAGTCTTTAAAATGTTTTTTAAAAATAATCATATTATCTTTATCATTATTTCTATTACATTCTGTCATATAAGCGATTATAAATATAATTTGCGTAATTGCTCACAGTACTCTTAGATCGAAAAAGACTCAGTATATACCACTAATATTTTTATTGTGACTCCTTAATTTCAGATTTTTTTTTTTGCTTCATCTTTTTTATTAACTGAATTTGTTTGTTTGTGATAAGAAGGGCTGTTGGGTGCTAAAACACTTCATGTTTAAGTATATCTAATGGTCTTTATATGTGAAACACATCCCGGCTTGATTTGTTATTCTTGGTCACACCATCAGAACTCTGAGGAAAGCTTTTACAATTGAATACTTTCATGAAAAAGAATAATGTCAACCTTATTTCACCTTCTTAGCTTCTGTAGGCATTTGAATATATGACAGCTGACTCATGTCCAGCTCCTTTCAGACACAAAACATTACTAAAGACAATTTTCAATAGATTCCCATCAGCAGTATATAAAAATACTTATCTTTGCCATTCTGATAAAGTCAGTCATATAAAACTATTGGTTTAACTTGCTTGTCTTTGATTCCTAGGATGCACTGGACATATTTTATTAGATTAACTGATAATTGACTGTATTGGCTTTTATAAAATCTGGCCCCTCACACATAGATCATATACGTATATTAAAATAATATTATAACTGGATTGATTTAATGAAGCCATTACATGAAGGTTAGGGAGCTGTGTTAATATTAAGATCATTCTGACCCTTGCAGGGAGATTTTAGGGTTTGCTAATAACAAAATACAGAGAATAATGGTATTTCGAAGTTGGTAGGATGGCAGAATATTCTAACTCAGTAGTTTTAAAACAGCAGCTTTTTTTAAAGCAAAACATGTTTATATTAAAACCTAATAAATAAAACTAGGGCACCTGGGTGGCTTAGTCATTATGCATCTGCCTTCGGCTCAGGTCATAATTCCAGGGCCCTGGGATCAAGCCCTACATCGGGCTCCCTGCTCAGTGGGAAGCCTGCTTCTCCCTCTCCCACTTCCCCTGCTTATGTTTCTTCTCTCACTCTCTCTCTCTCTTTCTCTGTCAAGTAAACAAATAAAATCTAAAAAGAAAAAAAAACTAACAAAACAAACAAAATGGGTCTGCTCTAGGAGGCAATGGGAAGGTAGAATTCAGCTTTATTTTTCCTCCTTCTGACTTCCAGGTGACTTGGAAAACCACAAGACCCTATGGCTCATGATTTGAAAGAAGATGGCATGATAGTTTTGTACTCCGAACTGGTCCTCTGCTTTCTTGGAACACAGAACAAGGACAGATAAATCATTCAGAACGTGTTTGCTCACCACAGTGGAATGAAGCAAAAAATTTAAAACAAACAGATGACTAGAAAATTCTCCCTCTTTGTAAAACAAGCAATATATGTGTAAATAAACTGAATGTCAAAGAAGAAACAACAAAGAATATTAGAAAACATTTTGAACTGAATAATGATGAAAGTGCAGCTATCAAGCTGTGTGAAATGCAGATAAAACCCAAAGGCAGAAATATATGGCCTGAAAGTGCATATATTAGAAAATATAATAGGCTGAAAATTAGTTACCTAAGTACCCAGAAACTGAAGGAAAAAAATGAAACCCAGGAAAATGAAGGAAAGGAAAACATAAAAACACAATGTGAAGAAATTAATGGAAAATAAATTAATTTAAAAAATAGAAAAGCAAGAAGCAGTTCTTAGAGAAGACGATCAAATTAGTAAAATTCTAGGAAAAGTGACCAAAAAAAGAAAAGAACCCCCAATACCAGAAAAACCCCCAATATTAGACATTAAAAGAGAAGATATCACTAGAGATGTTGCAGATATTAATAGATAATGAAAGGAGACTTCATGTGAGTAAAGTTGAGAATTTCAGTCAAATTGACACATTCCTAGAAATCCCCTATCAGCAGAGGACATGAACAGACATTTCTGCAAAGAAGACATCCAGATGGCCAACAGACACATGAAAAAGTGCTCCATAACACTCGGCATCAGGTAAATACAAATCAAAACCACAATGAGATATCACCTCACACCAGTCAGAATGGCTAAAATCAACAAGTCAGGAAATGACAGATGCTGGCGAGGATGCGGAGAAAGGGGAACCCTCCTACACTGTTGGTGGGAATGCAAGCTGGTGCAAGCACTCTGGAAAACAGCATGGAGGTTCCTCAAAATGTTAAAAATAGAAATGCCCTATGACCCAGCAATTGCACTACTGGGTATTTACCCTAAAGATACAAACGTAGTGATCCAAAGGGGCACGTGCACCCGAATGTTTATAGCAGCAATGTCCACAATAGCCAAACTATGGAAAGAACCTAGATGTCCATCAACAGATGAATGGATCAAGAAGATGTGGTATATATACACAATGGAATACTATGCAGCCATCAAAAGAAATGAAATCTTGCCATTTGCGACAACATGGATGGAACTAGAGCGTATCATGCTTAGTGAAATAAGTCAAGCGGAGAAAGACAACTATCATATGATCTCCCTGATATGAGGAAGTGGTGATACAACATGGGGGCTTAAGTGGGTAGGAGAAGAATCAATGAAACAAGATGGGATTGGGAGGGAGACAAACCATAAGTGACTCTTAATCTCACAAAACAAACTGAGGGTTGCTGGGGGGAGGGGGGTTGGGAGAAGGGGGGTGGGGTTATGGACATTGGTGAGTGCTGTGGGGTGTGTGGACCTGGCGATTCACAGACCTGTACCCCTGGGGATAAAAATATATGTTTATAAAAAATAAAAAATTAAAAAAAAAAGAAATCCCCTATCAAAACTGAAACAAGAAATAAAAGATATAAATAGCCCATATATATTAAATAAACTGAATCTAAAATTTAAATCCATTCCTCTGTGTGATCTCAAGACCTAGGAGTCTACCAGTGAATTCTTCCTAACTTTTAAGGAAAAAGTAACATCTGTTTCTCACACTCTTTTCCAGAGATTAAGGGGGCAATGTCTGGGAGTGGGAATGGGTGAGAATATTTTCACCTCAATTTAGGAGGACAGTCTAACTTGACAAAGGTATTATAAAAAAGAGACTTTAAAGGACAACATTTCTAATGAACACAATGCAAAAATCTTTATCTAAATATTAGCAATTTGAATTCAGTGATATTCAAAGGATAATATATTATAACCAACTGGAAGTTTACTCCAAGAATGCAAGTGTCCCAGTTAATATTTTTCAGTGATAATGTTGTTTGACAAAGCACCCTAAAACTCGATGGCTCAAACAATAACCATTTGCTTAACCTACAAGTCTGCAAGTGAGTCTTTATAGCCCTAGTCATGGCTGGCTTCTTCAAATGTCTCTAAAAACTGATGGTGGAAATGTAGATTGGTAAGAACACTCACAAAACTCTGGAATTACCTACTAATGCCGAACACAAGCATATTCTATGAACTAACAATTCCACACTTAAATATATACCGAAAAGAAATGCATATATATGTTCTCAAAAAATATATAAGATTGTTCATAGCCATACTATCTGTAATAGCTACAAAATTTGATGGGTACAAAATACCCATCAAAACTAGGATGAATATATAAATTATAGCATATTCATACAAGAGAATTCTATTTAATAATAAAACAGTCGCTATAAGTAACTATACCTATGGTTGAACAAAGCGGGCCAGACTTCCTTCCTCCACCCCACAAAGAAGAAAAGAAAAAAGTTATCATTTCATTTATAGTAAGTTCAAAAACATGAAAAATTACTCCCTGAATTTAGAAGTGAAGTTAGTGGTTACCCTTTAGAATGCTGTGACTAGGAGGAGGATTGTGACATATTAAAAATATTGTTTCTTTACCTGGGGACTTATTACATGGATGCGTTCAGTATGTGCAAATTTGAGTTGTATACTTACTGTAGTTTTCTGCATATGTGTTATGCTTAATTTTTAAAAGGTAATTTTACATGGCTCAGAATACACAGAAAAAGGAGAATAATAGAAATACATTATGCAGAACATATAGAAAAGTCATACAGAGAAAAAAAGGTGCCATTATAGATTAAGATGGCAAAGCACCAAATAAAGGAAGACATTTTATATATATCAGATATACACTGTTGTTAAAGGACTTATGTCTAAAATACTTCCCACAAGTCAAAAGGATAATACAGACAAGTCCTTTCTCCAATGTGCAAAGACTTGAACAGGCCCTGTACAAATAAGGAAACTCAAACTCCAATGAACACAAAAAAAAGATGTTCAACTTTATCAGTCATCAGAAAAATACATATTAAAACCGCCATGAGAGTCTACCACACAGACATACACCAGAATGGCTAAATGAAAACAACTGTCAATACCAAACGGCAGCAAGGTGGTAGAGCAACAGGAACTTTTATGCGTTGCTAGTAGAAGTGTAAATTGGTACAAAAAATCTGAAATACTATGCAGCACTACCCAGTAAAGTATGGTTTGTATGATCTATACATTCACTATGACCAGTAATTCTACTTGTAGACATATGTGAAACAGAAATATTCTGTTTTCAAATGTTCTCCAAAAGTATGCACCAGAATGTTCATAGGGAAATTATTTGGGTTAACCAAAAGTGAAAAAGTGTTCATTAATAATAGAAAGGATAAATAATCTGTGGAATATTCAAATAATAAAACAGTACATGGCTATGAGAAGGAACTAAGTACTGCAAGCAAAATTACAGCTATATTTCATTGGCCAGCATGATACTAAGCAAAAGGAGTTAAAGGAAAAAACATATTCTGCATTATTCCATTTATATGAATTCATATGAATTTCAGAAAATAGAAACCATTAATTAGCAGTGTTAGAAGTGTGAACAGTAGTTACCTTTCAGTAACAGTCACGACAGAGAGAGAGCAGGATGAGGCCACCATCCTATGCACAATTTCTACACAGACTGTGTTTCAACAAGTTTTCTTGAAAAGTAAATACTTGCATAGGGGGGAAAAAAAGCCCCAAACCAACCCATAAACAAAGTTAAAAGACAAGTCCTGAACTGAGAGATAATAGTAATAATTGACCACAGTTTTATACTCAAAACACATGACACATTCTTACAATCCAAAAAGAAAAAGACAACTACTCCTCTAAACACATGCCAAATATGTCAACAGTGAATTCACAGCAGGTAATAGAAGGGGCCAAAAACATACTAAAAAATATTCAATCTTCTGGTTATCAGGGAAATACAAATCAATACAATATTAGATAAACTTTTATATTCATCAGATTGGCAACAATCTGATAGAGCCAAGTGAATGCTGAATGAAGATAGGGGTCAATGAGGAAATTCATAAACTGCCATACATGTTCCATAACAGCTGGCTGAAGAATAAATTGATACAACTGCTTTAAAGAGCAATTTAGCGATATCTAGCAAATCGGAAGATGTACGGACCTGTTTACTCATCCAGCAATTCTATTCTTAGATGAATACTTCAGAGAAATACTCACACATGGGTAAAAGAAAACATAAAAAGATGTTAAATACACCAGAAATGAGTAATTGGAAACAACCAAAATGTTCATCAGTATGAGAACAGGTTAATTGTGGTATAGTAAAATCCCTCAGTAACACAATAAATGGGGTCCAAACACAGACCCAGGTAAAATGAGAGCTAAGCTATGAGGTCTTGCAGTTCCTAAGATCCACTGTCTAGCTTGGCAATGCATGGTGGAGTTGTCTAACCCAATTTAAATATCAAAGAGAGTGATTCCAGGTCCTATGTTTGGAGAGGAATTACAGGAAAGTGCTCAGAACACTGAGATTTTCCCAGTTAGTTATCACCTTTTATAATGGCCATATTCAAGGAAATAAGGCTAGATGGGCACTGGGGACAAGAGGACACTTTCTCCAAAGATAAATGCCATTATATCTAAATTTCACACTCCAAGGTTTCAGTGTATATTAATTCAACAGCATCCTACACAACAATGAAAATGTATGAACTGGAGCTAGAGAAGTCAACACCAAAATGTCGAAAAACATGAAGCTGAGTGCAAATATAAATTGCAAAATAATAGGTAGGGTTTGATACAGTTCAACTCAAATTCCCAAATGGACAGACAATGTATTTTGTTCACTGATACATAAGTTAACAAACCATAAAACAATAATGGAAAGACTGACACCAGCTTCTGATTGTGGTTACTTTTTGAAAGCAGGGAAATGAGATCAGAGTAATGTCTAAAGGAATTTTCTTTTCTTTTCTTTTCTTTTTTTAAGATTTTATTTATTTATTTGACAGAGAGAGACACAGTGAGAGAAGGAACACAAGCAGAGGGAGTGGGAGAGGGAGAAGCAGGCTTCCCGCTGAGCAGGGAAATCATGCAGGGCTGGAGCCCCATGCGGGGCTTGATTCCAGGACTCTGGAATCATGACCTGAGCTGAAGGCAGACACTTAACAACTGAGCCACCCAGGCACCCCTAAAGGAATTCTCAATTGTAGTTTATTACATGTTACTTCTTTTAAAAAATCAGGAGCTGATATGACAGAATGTTAAAGTTTTTTGATGCAGGGGTGCCTGGGTGGCTGAGTCAGTTGGACATCTATCTGCCTTTGGCTCAGGTCATGATCCCAGGGTTCTAGGATCCAGCCCTGCATCAGGCTCCCTGCTCAATGGGGAACTTGCTTCTCCCTCTCCCTCTGCCTGCTGCCCCCCTGCTTGTGCTTGCTCTCACTCTGAGAACTAAATAAAATATTTAAAAAAAATAAAGTCTGTTGATGCAGATGGCAAATATATGTGGGTTCATTAAACCATTTTGTGTGCTTAATATATTTTGTAATTAAAAACGTAAGTAGATAAGAAATCCAGTTCTTTGATCCAACACTCCCCTTTATTTCACCCTGAAGGAAACTGAGAACCAATGAAGTATGGAGTTTTCCCATAACTAGTACTTATCTTTTGTCATTCTTTGAGGAGGGAAGTATCCAATATCATTTGTGAGCTAAGTAACTGAAATTCGGACATATATGTTATGTCCTCATGTTAAAACAACAACAACAAAAAAAAAAAAAAAAAAAAAAAAACAAGGCAGAAGAATGCAGTGGAATAAACACTGTAGTTTGAATGAACTTCCAATATCAAGATCCAAGGTAACCAGCTAAGAAGAGCTTGAGTGGGTCATCTGATAGATGACCTCTATAATCCATTTAAGCTAATCTGAAAGATGTCTTAGAAAAATTCTAAAAGATCCTTATTTAACACTGAAGTCATATGTAAAATGTTCTGAATATCCTGGAGAAAGTGTTCATCTATAGCACTGATAAGATTCTCAAAGATGTCTACAGCTCAGTAAAAATTAAGATCCTATGCCAAACATTTATCACTCCACATATAACCAGATTTTTAAGAAAAAAGAAAAAAATGGTGTCAAAAGCTCATTTAGCATAGGATGTTTACAGCTCCTTCCCCAAGCCTTAGGCCATTTTCATAAAATAGCAAAGCTTTTTCACATCAACAGTGGTCTGGCTAGTTAAGAAGACACTGGTTTCCAAATTCGGTCAATCACTGGAACCACCTGGAGAGCTTTCAAAAATAACTTCTCTATGTGATGCTCAATCAGCAGGATCAAGACCCTGCATTAAAAGAGCATGTATTAAGAAACGACAACCCTTTACTTTTCTAGCTAGGCTTTAGAATAAATAATTAGAGTATGATGCTAATCAGGCCAGCTTATGTTCTTGATCCACTATGGTCAATGAATTTCATACAAAGAAAAACCTCTGACCAATGGTAACAAATTATATCCTTAAAAGCTTTTCTGCCAATAAATGCTTTTTATACACAGGAGAAAAATAGAGGTCTATGTATGTAGCGAAAAGCATGTGAGTATAATTCATTACTCCCACTGGAAAAGCACCTTAGACCTACATCCCTGAATGATATATGACAGGATCACCATCCATAAGAAGCCCACAGAATTTACATCTCTTTGCAAGCATGCTAGAATGGGAATGAGTATGTAAAATCTAACTGCAGTTTTTAAATCTTTATTTCAGGGGTTCTCATGCAAACTTTGTGAAATTTGTTTTAAAAAAAAATCTTCAAAGATACACAGTGTCTTAGAATATAAAGGTCCCTAACCAATTTAACTGATAAATAAAAAACAACAGCGTATTTAATTATATAGCATGTTAAATGTATGTATTTAAAATCAGCTACCATTTATTGGGTGTTCACTATATAATAGGCAGTTTGATAAACACTGATATCCATGATTTTAATCTTCCAAAAGTCATACTCTATGTGAGAAATATTATTTCTATCTCCTATTTTATAGATGAGAAAACAGACTGAAATATTAAAGTGATATAATTTGGCCAAGATTACCAACTAATTATGATCTGTATCATAGAGCAGGGTTGCATTATGACTAAGCCCTGGATACTTTTGCCTGTGTGGGCCCTTTCCTCAACAAAACCTTGAAGATTATGTTTTATGACTGCTTTACTATAAAGACAAATATAATCTAGGCTAGATAATAATTTTTTCTTGTGATATATCTCTAGCCAAACTGACTAAATAAAAATAGAGAATATATAAATTACAAATACTAGGAAGAAAAGAGGGATTATTACTAAAGAACTTACAGAATTTTTTTTAAAAATTAAGAAATACAACACATAAGCCTATGCCCATAAATTCAACAATATGCATTATTAAGTGGACCAATTCCATGAAATACCAAACTACTGAAAATCACTCAAGAATAAAGAGATAACTTATACAGTCCTCTGTTAAGAAATCTTAATTTGTAGTTAAAAACCCTCCAATGAAGAAAGCTCCAGCCCCATGAGATTTTAAAGGCTCATTCTATCAAACATTTAAGGAGAAAAATCATAGAACTTCTATAAAATCGCTTCCAGAAAATATAAGGGAAGACTCCAAACTCATTTAATGAGGCCAGAATCACCCTGATACGCTGAGACACAAGGGGAACCATAGATCATTATACCTCATGCACATGGACTTGATTCTTAGCAAAACAGTAGTAAAGCATATCAAATCAAAATATGAGCTTTCTATGTCATAAGCCTCATATAGTTTGTTTTTTTTTTTAAGATTTATTTATTTCGTAGGAGGGGAGAGGATGAGCGCAAGCAGGGAGAAGAGCAAAGGGAGTGATAAAATCCTCAAGCAGACTCCATCCTGAGTTTGGAGCCCGACACAGAGATCAGTCCCAGGTCCCTGAGATCATGACCTGAGCTGAAATCAAGAGCCAGCTGCTTAACCCAGTGGCTCATGAGCCCCCAGCCTCATACAGTTATTATTTTAGACAATCAAATCTGTTTTAAAGAGATAGCTAAAATAAATAGTAGTTTTCTATACCTATTCATTAAATTTACCATTTTTAGTACTTTCTAATCCCTCCTTTAGATCCAGGTTTCCAACTTCTTTTTAGATCTACCTAAGAAATGTTTTTTGGCCTATCTGATAGTACATATCTGCTGATACTAAATTCTCTCAGCTTTTATTGTGAGAAAATGTCTTTACTTTCATTTTTTGAAATATACTTCCACTGAATACTGAATTCTAAATTGACAGGTTTTTTTTTTTTTTTCTTGAAGCAATTTGAAGATGTCATTCCATTATATTTTGGCCTGTATGGTTTCTGAGAAGAACTGGCTATTAATCTTGTGTTCACCCATATGTAATAATTCTCTAGCATCCCCCATCTTCCCACCCCCAAATCACTATAATTTTCTCTCTGTTTTGCTTTTAGGGTTTTCCTGTTTGTTTTTCAACAGTTTAAATATTTGTGCATAGTGTGGTTTTCAATATTTATTCTGCTTGGAATTTTCTAGCTTTTAATATTTATAGTTTGCTATTCTTCATTATCATTTTGCTATGGTTAGGAAATGTTATTCTTTTTTTTTATGTATTTATTTGACAGAGAGAGATCACAAGTAAGCAGAGAGGCAGGCAGAGAGAGAGGAAGGGAAGCAGGCTCCCTGCCAAGCAGAGAGCCCGATGCGGGACTCGATTCCAGGACCCTGAGATCATGACCTGAGCCGAAGGCAGCGGCATAACCCACTGAGCCACCCAGACACCCAGGAAATGTTACTCTATAATAAATTTCATACACTGTATTTTCAGATTTTATTCTGTCTCACTTTTTTTCTGAGACTTTGATTACATGTATTTTATATAGTTTGATATTTTCTCACAGAACAATGATGTCCTGTTCTATCTGAAGTAGTTCCCTCTGTACTCCATTTTGGACATCTTTTTTTAACTGAGTTGTCATCAAGTTCACTGACCCTTTTCTTCTGTAGCATTTACTTTGCTGTTTAGCTCATCCAATATATTTTATAGTTTAACATTTTATGTTTTGACTTATGATCCTTTTGAGTTGATTTTTGTATAGGATGCAAGTTATTGTCAAGGTTCTTGTTTCTTATCTACGTACAATTGTTTCAACACAGCTATTTCCTGCTCTGAATTACTTTTGCAACGTTACAAAAGAATAAGCTGGCCATATTTGTGTGAGTCTATTTCTGGACTCTATTCTGTTCTATTGATCTATGTGTCTCTCCCACCAACAAAACTATACTGTCTTGATTACTACATAGAGTAAGTCTTAAAATCAAATAGTGGTGTTCTCCAACTTTACTCTTCTTTGTCAAAGTTGTTTTAGCTATTCTACTTCTTTTGGTATACCATATACATTTTAAGGATTTATTTATCTGAAACACAGAGACAGTGTGCAAATAGGAGGGGGGGCAGAGGGAGAGAATCCTAAAGCAGACCCCCTGCTGAGTGCCGAATCCAATGTGTGGGCAGGGGGAGGCTCAATTTCATGACTCATGAGATCATGACCTGAGCTGAAACCAAGAGATGGATACTTGACTAGCTGAGCCACCCAGGTGCCCCATATACCATATACATTTTAGAATCAGTTCATCTGAATTTCCAAACATCTTGCTGGGATTTTTATAAGAATTGAATATACATTTAGAATTAATAGGCATATTGTGCTTTTTCTATCCATAAACACAATTATGTCTCTCCATTTAATTAGGTTTTCTTCTAGTTCATCATTTAGTATTTTGTAGTTTTTTAGCATAACATGTAAGAATTTTATTTGTTCATGGCTACTGTAAATGCTCTTGTGTCTTAAACTTTTGTTTTATATTGTTAATGCTAATATATAGAAATTTGTTCATTCTATACACTAACAACAAACTATCTGGAAAAAATTCAGAAAACAGTCCCATTTATAATAGTACCAAAAAGAATAAAATATTTAAGAACAAACTCAGCTAAAAAGGTGAGAGATTCAAATATTAAATAACAAAATATTTTGATGAAAATAAAGAACACACAAATGAAAAGATCCTATGTCCCGTGTTCAAACAAACTTAATATTGTTAAAATGTCCAAACTACCCAAAGTGCTCTACAGACTTAATACAATTCCTATCAAAATTCCAATGGCATTTTTACAGAAATTGTAGCATATTCACAGTAGCCAAGATATGGAAATAATCTTAATGTCCATCAAGAGATAAATGGATAAAGAATAAGTGGTGTATACATATACTGGAATACTATTCAGCTTTTAAAAAAAGAAGGAAATTCTTCAATATACAACAACATGCTTTAACCTAAAAGATAGTATGAAACAAGATGATTACAGAAAGACAAATATTATATGAGTCCATCTATGAAATCTAAAACAGTCAAATTCATAGAATCAAAGAGTGGAATGGTGGTTGCCATGGAATGAGGGAGGGGGCAATGGGTGGTTAATAATCAGTGGGCATGAAGTTCCAGCTAAGCAAGAGGAACAAGTTCTAGAGATTTGTTGTAAAACATTTTATCATCAATACAACACTATATGATACACGTAAAAATTGTTGAGATGGTAGATCTCAGATTAAGTGTCCTTACCATATTAAAATTTTTAAAAAGCCAAACTGAGAAGCACTTGGGTTGCTCACTTGGTTAAGCATTTGCCTTGAGCTCAGGTCATGATCTCAGGTTTTTGGGATAAAGCCCCACAAGAGGCTCCCTGCTCCACTGGGAGTCTGCTTCCCTATCTCCCTCTGCCCCTCCCTGCAACTTGTACACTCATGCTCTCTCTCTAAGAAATAAAATCTTTTTTTTAGATCTTTTTTAGATCTTTTTAAAAGATCTAATTTATTTATTTGATAGATGGAAATTACAAGTAGTCAGAGAGGCATGCAGGGAGAGAGGATGAAGCAGGTTCCCTGTCGAGCAGAGAGCCCTACACGGGGGCCAATCCCAGAACCCTGAGACCATAACCCAAGCCGAAGGCAGAGACTTTAACCCACTGAGCCACCTAGGCGCCCCTCAAATAAATAAAATCTTTAAAACAAACAAACAAAAGCTAAATTGAGAAAAAATAATCTATGTACTGTCATTGTAGAGTGGAATTCTATGATAATTTTATCAAAGGGCAAGTTGAAATAAGTGGAAAAAAAAGAAATACATTTGAGATTTGTGTTGATGTTGTGTCCTGTGACCTTGTTAAACTTACTTATTAGTTCTGTGACTAGACTTTTTGTAGATTCCTTGGGATTTTTTACATAGACAATCATGTCACCTTTACATCAGGATAGTTTTCTTTTTTCTTTTCCAACTAACTTGCCTTTTATTTCCTTTCCTTGCCTTATGTACTAGCTAAGACTTCCAGTACCATGTTGAATAGAAGTGGGGAGTACAGCCATTCTTTCTTCATCCCTATTTTGTGGGTAATTATTTAGCCTTCTATCACTAAAAGTGACATTAATTATAGCTTTTTTGTAGATGTCCTTTAACGTTTGAGGAAGTCCCCTTTTACTTCTAGCTTGCTCAGAGTTATTAATCATGAATGGGTGTTAAAATTTTGTTATAAGGTTCTTTTGGCGGGAGGGGGGTTGCATTAACTGATCTAATCATGCGGTCACTCTTAAACCTTAATACTTATAAACTAATAAACTGAAATTACTATAAACTAAAATCTAACTATAATGTGTTATATATAGATTTTTTAAAATTTCTGATAGAGTTTTTAAAAAATTCTGCACCAGCCTTGCATTACTGGCATAAAATCTTCCTGGTTATGGTGTATTTTTTATTGATAGATTTATTAATTTTTTAAAATAATTTTGTATTGAATATAATGAGGAATATTGGTCTATGTCTTATTTTTGTTTTTTGTTTTGGTACTATGTTTGACTTTAGGGTTAGGTTAATGCTGACCTCATAAAGTTAGCTGGGGTTTCCCTCCTACTGGCTGAGGAGATTATATAGAAATAATGTTATTTCTTCTTTAAACATTTGGTAGAATCTGTCAGTAAAATCATCTAGACTTCCTTTTTAGCCAGCCATCTAATGCATATTTTCTAATATGTCAGCCACTGTATTTTCCAGCTCCAGAGTTTCTATTTTTGATCCTTTTTATAGTTCCCAAATCTCTCTTTCTTCATCTTTTCCTATACATTCTCAAATATGATTCCAATAATGCATAAAATTTTTGTCTGCTTGTTGCAACTTTTGGTTCATCTGTACCACAGTTTCCTTTGCATTTTTTGATGACAGACTTGTTACGTCTCATACTATTTTATTGCATGAAATTGCATAGCACGTAGAATTATGTGGAGATTAAATTATAGTCCTATTTTGTTTGGTTTATCCTGGAGAATGTGAACCCTTTCCTATGTATGACAGTTAAAGTTGATAAAGTGATTGTTTACCTTTTACCATGTGATAAGTTCATCTGGGCTTGATCCCCAGCAGTTAGAAACTGAACACATTTCTTCTTAGCTCAGTTCCCAACTTCTAGCTCTGCTGCTGTAGGCACTGCTGACTAAGGGTTACTCTCTCATCAGTGTGTGATCCTAAAGCCAGGAGGGGGTTGGGGAACAGTATCACCTTTGGACTGAATTGTTTGAGGCTGACTTCAAAGTTGAGAAGAATGCTTGAGAGTATACAAGTTCTTTCTAATTTTTGGGCTTGCCTTCACCTTTACTGACACTTTTGCAGCAAAAGTAGGGGGTGATTATCAGAGAGAATCATTTCAAGCAAATTATTAGTGCACAAAAGATGAATGGCTAAAGGAAGAAACACACCTAGTTAAAAACATAGAGAAATGATAGGCAGATGACAACAGAAGAAAGTAGATTCATTTTTGGTCTAATTACCATGCCCAGTTGGATCCTAATTAGTGATCAAAAGAGACAGTTTCAAAGCCACATCTATGAGGATGTTTAACAGAGAGAAGAGTTAGAGAATGAGAACTATTTTCAAACGATTATAAGATTGTCCTTACATAAGGGGAGCCTGGGTGGCTCAGTGTAATAAGCCTCTGCTTTTGGCTCTGGGTCATGATCTCAGGGTCCTGGGATTGAGCCCTGAGTCAGGCTCTCTGCTCAGCAGGGAGCCTGCTTCCCTCTCTCTCTATCTGCCTCTCTGCCTACTTGTGATCTCTGTCTGTCAAATAAATAAATAAAATCTTTTTTAAAAAAATTTTTTAAAAGACTGTCCTTGTATTAGATTTGTTCTTTGTTGTTCTGGAGAACAGAACTTGGGCCAGTAAGCAAAAATTTAGGGAAGACTATTTTAACCTCAATTAATTCAACAAATTTACTTGGAGAAGCTACTATATGGCAGACACTGTTCTTGACACTTAAGATCTATCTGTGAACAAAGAGGACAAAATTTCTGTTCTCAGAGAATGTACAATCTAGCAAGAGAAATCTAAGTAAATGGAAATCAAAGAAATCAATGAAAGGAGAGCGTTGGTCTGTCAAAAGTGGGAAAAGTGACTGAACTAAGTGACTGAATCCCCTAGCAGAATCTTGGTAATTGTTTAGCATATTTCTGATGCAATTCCTAAATAAGAAGACAGCTGAATCAGATGACCTCTGAAGTTTCTTCTCATAATAGGATGTTATGAATTTTTAACAATTTAAATTATGTCCAGTCAATATCATGGAATTTGCTACTAGCATTCACTGAGAATTAGAATGAGTTAATTTCTTCCTCTGATGTCAAAAGATAGGATCATAGTTCCCATTTATGACCAGCTATTCTACATCAGTAATTTGGTTTGAACCTCCAGTTCACATAGTTACACATAGTGTGCCACTTCCACATCTCTCCTATGTCCCAGCTAAAAAATCACCCTTTCATTCCCTGAGCCCTAAATCTAAATCAGTATAAATTCTAAATGTATAGTTTATCTGTCTCACCCTTTGTTTTTCCTGCATGGGTAATTACTCTCTCTTTCTATGTGATTATTTGTTTAGTGCCCGTTATCTCCACTAATCTGCAAGCTTCATGTGAGTAGGGACGGTATCTGTTTTCTTCACCATTTTATACAAAGGACCTAACTCAGTCCCTGATGCATAAGGTGCAAGAAAAGTTTATTTGGTGATGAACATGAGTTAATGGAATAGGATACCTGGAGAAGAGAAATTGTTCACCTTCAAGTTATCAGGAGTGCTGATTGACTGGTTTAATTGGGAGAAGCCACAAAGAAAGAAGGAATGTCCCAAGGGTTGGATCTTTTCATAGATTTCTCTGTATTTCTGAATACCTAGAACTCTGGAATGCCAGAGCAGGGAACTTAGATCTAATGCCTCATTTGACAGAGAAAAAACCTTGAACCAAACCTAGAGGAAAAGGCTATGAATATGCATGAATCTATGGATACACAGGCACATTTTTAAGAGCTACTTTCAGAAATATTTTAGAAAACACACAAACAAACAAATAAAAATAACCCTCTCAAACCATCCAACTCAAGTTTGAAATTCATGCTCAGCTGTTGATACAAAAGTGCCTGAAGAGGGAGAAGGTATGTGTGGGGAGGGGAGTGTGGAGCCAGTAATGTGGGGGGTCAAGCCCCCCCACATGCACAGGATCCACCTGCCCTGGGCACAGGGCCCCCCCACACGTGCATCGGGCCCCTGGGGGCCAGGGTGCTGAAGGAGCCTGCTGGGCCTGCCTGCACAGAGCTGAAATGCTGACAGCCCTCTGATTGCAATGGTCACCACAGTAACTTTCCGAAACCTCCCACAGCGGGAGTGGGGGAGGGGAAACCAAAAATCCCAAATATAATTTAATTTCCAGAGTAAACACTTTCATTTAAAAAATGGCCAAGGCTTTCCTCGAGGCGAGTCGGCTTTCTTCAACATTACCACACTGCCCCCTTGAGCATTCTTCAGAAACCATCTACAGAGTCGGCTCCAACTACAGCAAATGTCAGAAGAAAACTGTTTGCAGAGCCAGGGATACAGATGGAGAGAGTTATGATCTGGAAGCACAAATGAGAGGGGAAAGGCTGAAGGGGCTCCTCTCTCACAAGTGGGCTGAATGCAAATAACCAAAACATTAATTGTTAGGAACATTCAATTAATCTTTACAAGCAAAGTGCGCCCAAAGTGGTCATAATCAGACATACGCACTGGCAGATGTAAGAAAAGGGTATACCCTGCTCCAAACACCTGCCCTAGAATTCTTCCCTGATCTCTCTGCCTGGCGTCATGGTGGTAAAATTGTCCAGGATTTGTTAAGTATTTTCTGCATGTCCGGGGCTGTGCTCAGTCCATTATGTATATTTTCTTATTTAGTACTCAAAACAACAGGGTCAGGTGGAAGCTACCACTTTCTGGATTTTACAAAGAACAAGATGGAGTAACTTTTCCATTAACTATATGATCAGTAAATGGCTCAGCAGCGATCTGAGGCGAGGTCTGAGCAACTGTGCTGTCATGTCAGATAGAATCCAGATGGTATTTCTGCGTTGGTCAGCTCTACAGTTTGGGGCTGGTTACCTCCTGTCTCTATACTTTCAACTTCTCCTCTGTACAAAGAAGGGACTGTGTTAGATCACTTCTAAGGGTTAAAATTCTAAGCTTCTATGAAGCTATGGCATTGACAGCTTAAGAATTAGTTCAATAAAGATTAGCAAGTCAGTTAAAAACACTGAAAGGAGACACAAGGCAGGAAGGTTCTGATCAACAGTGGTGTAGAGACAGAGATCACCTTTTTCCAGAGCATATTAAGGGGGAATCCCAAAGCCTGGGAAAATCAGCTGTGGGATGGAAGCTAGAAGTTGTTTGTCCTGTAATTATAGATTCCATTCGCTTCTTAATTTGGATACAAAGTGGCCTTGCACAAAGTCCTTAGCTGGTCCATCTTAGGTCAAGGGTAAAATATTCTACCAAGTTCCAATGTGATCAATTTCATTTATGGAACAACAACCTGGTTAGAATTCATTTGAAGACAGGAGGGATGGAGCATTTAAAAACTATGCAAGTAAATGAAATTGGAAAGCCATTTATTTATCCCTCCCCACTCAAATTTAACTGTCCCCTGCAGGTTTGTGGAAAAGTCAGTAGTACATTAACTTCTCATAGTAAACTGCTGAACCTGGAAATGTCTAATAATAGTAATAATAATAACAACAGCAACAACTTATTGAGCCTCACCTCTGTCACTAACATTAGTTTAATGATTGCCAGGCAACTGCCGGGTTTTCATTTCTTGCCTTATGGATACTTCAATACTTGAGACCTTTAATACTTCAATTTCACATACATATACTCCTATATTGACCCACTATGTATGCTGGACACTACAGTCCTATTCTAGAAGCTGAGGTAAGAATTCATCTCAATGTGCCCTCCAATTCTTAGTCTGTGGTATAAGAAAACAAAACAAGCAACTATTACATTCCAAGCTCATAAGGGCCAAGACAGAGGTAAAGCCTGGGATGCTAGGAGTCTCACAGCCCAACTCAGCCTGAAGGAAAAAGAAAGGCTGGGGAAGCTGTCAAGGTGAAGTGACAAATCAAGCCAAATTCGTGAAAGTGAGAAAGATGTTCTAGGCAGAGGAAACTGTAGTGAGCCAAGATACTGCTACACAGAATGGTGAGATTTATTCTGACAGCTGGCCAGTAGGATGTCTGTGGGAGACCAACAGCAGATAAGTTGGAAAGGTAAGCAGGGGGCAGATCAAAAGGACTTCATTGTATCTTAAATGCCAGTTATTTAAAATTTGATCCTAACAGGAATTTGGATGACCGAATTTGAAGGATTTCATACAATGCAATCATCCTTAAATAAAATCAGAAAACATTTAAAAGGCCTCAGTGACCAAGACCTGACATAAACATGACTGAGACTAAAATAATAATGATAATAAAAAGAGGAAGGTTGGGGGAGGAGCAGGAAAAAGTAGAGGAGTAATCAGTATTTTTTAGGCTGTTGACAACTATAGGTTTTATCATTGAAGGATGGTATATGTAATAGAATCTGTACCTGATTTTTAATGTGATTAGTGGGTGATGATACTAGCATCTATGTATCAGCTCGTTGGGTTTACAACAGTCCTACAAAGAGTAAATTATTTCACCTCCTTTGTATCTCCCCCACTCTGGCAGGATGTGGTGACCCCGCATATGTTTTCTAGGGCCTCTCTTATTTAGGCTGTTTCTCCTCTTTGCAGGGAGCTGGTCTATAATTGGAACAATTCTTCCCAGAATTGTAGACAAGGTCGGCCCTTCTTTCACCTACCCTATCTACAAAATTCCACTATCCTTCTCTGGATTTTGTTTGGAAAGAAAAACCACTAAAGAGTATCTCTGAAGAGTCTGAAATTCATAAAAAGGAGAGCAACAGAAACTGAAAACAGAACCAGAAACTTATTTGTTCTTTCCCTGCAGCTCTTGTGTAGACCAAGAATTGTGATGCAACCTCACTGGCTGACTATAAATAGCCCAGTTTCTTCACCCCTCCAAGCCGAGGCCAACCTGCCATCAGATCTGGTCTTGATCTTTCTAGCCTGGTACTTCACTTTTTAAACTGAACCCTGGTTCTTTGCAGTCTCTTTCTGATTATCTCCAGATCTATTTCCTCAGTCAAATTCCTGCCCATTCAAGAACTGATCTAACAATGCAGGGTTTCCTTGGATTTCCAGCATCTCAATGAAAATCAGACAATGGAAAAAACATGTAACTTAAACCAGACAGTTTCCATTTGCTGAGATTTAGGAGCCATTTCTGGATAATATACACTTACACTTATTCAAGTGTCACTTCACCGAGGATTTTCCTGATCATGTTATTTAAAATTACAACCTGTCCCACCTTCCCATTCCATTTGTTCCACCCTAATTCTTAGGTACCTTTTTATTGTAACTTATCTACTTTAGTTATTGCTTATTGTCTCTATTCCCCATATATAGTTGTTTGTTTATAATAGTAGATGTTTAAAAGATGTATAAATTGGGGGGCGCCTGGGTGGCTCAGTGGGTTAATCCTCTGCCTTCGGCTCAGATCATGATCTCGGGGTCCTGGGATCCAGCCCCACATCAGGCTCTCTGCTCAGCAGGGGGCCTGCTTCCTCCTCTCTGCCTGCCTCTCTGCCTACTTGTGATCTCTGTCTGTCAAATAAATAAGTAAAATCTTTAAAAAAAAAAAAAAAGATGTATAAATTGGGATGCCTGGGTGGCTCAGTAGGTTGAGCATCTGCCTTTGGTTCAGGTCATGATCCCAGAGTCTTAGGATTGAGTCCTACATCGGGCTCCTTGCTCAGTGGGGAGCCTGCATCTCTCTCTGCCTGCCACTCCCACTGCTTGTGCTCTCTCTCTCTCTCCACCCTGCCTCCCACCCCACCAACAAAAAAATAAAACCTTTTTTAAAAAAAGGTGTATACATGTACACTCACATCTATATTTCAACAGAAAGAACTAGCTAGATGGTTAAAAAGAAATAAAGACACAGGCAGATAGGTAGGTGGGCAGGTAGTAGGTAGCGATACATTTGTATTTATATGGTTTTGTAGGAAGAGATATACTGAGGAATAGGAAACATTAAACAGTCAGCCAGAGTGAGAATTACCTTGTGTATGCTTCTAGATACAATGATTTCTGCACAAATTATAAGCACATCCAATCTAACAATTACCTTTGGAATCACAGACGACTTTGGAAGTGGACTCTTCCAAGAAATCCAGGTTGGTCTCTTGTGCTCATTATTTAGACTTCATCCAAATTATAGTGTCTCCTCCTCATGAGGTATCAGACTGACTTTGCAAACCATCTATCCTTAAAGCAGCATCCAAAACCACAGACCTCTCATCAGTCTTACTTGGAAATGTAAAATAGAAAACTGGAGGGCTCATCTCAGTGGCAGTACTAAGGGGTGTTTAAAGGGAGTTTTATCACACCCCCATCTCTAAGACTAACCCAGTAGAAATATAATCTAAGTGAAACCCACGATGAGACTTCAAATATTCTAAGATGTCTCCATGGTTACTCAGCCCCATCTCAACCTTCTTACCAGATGGCTAACCTAAGCCTCTCCTCAATGAAAATTCTAGAACCACAATGTTCTTCTTCATTCCCTGAGTAATAATCCACAACATCCAATATAGTGTTTTAACAATCAGGGTACTTTGGAAGCTTTAATAGTGAAAGGAGCCCACTATTTAAGTGAATTTCTCTCTAGAAATCTCCATATACTATGACTTCCCTCTTACTGTCTTACACACACTTACACACACTTTTACACACACACACACACCATTTATTGATTATCTTTTTATAGTGCCTCAGTGAGCACATAATTCACTTCTGGTAGTTATGGATTCATTTGGAATAATTATTTATCTACATGGATGCAGAGCCCTGTTTATGCAACTGTGGGCTGGAGTTACACAAGCTTTTTTTTCTTTTTCAAGTAAAAGTGCACAAAGGTACAGTTTATTCCATTTTCCCCCTAGGGAATCTACATATTCATTTTGTATGCAATGAGTATGTTGCTATGGTAATGATTATGGCTTTATATTAAGTGGCAAGAAAATCAGCTCAAGAAAACTGCTTTTATTTACCATTTAGTCATGTCCCTTCCCTTCCTCTGCAGTCCCTATACAGAGAAGTTTGACAGAATTCCTTGATACAAGTATTATTTAGCTATGACCGGGATCTGGATGGCCACATTTGGTAACTGCTGGCTGTGTAAAATAAAATGTTAAGTCACTGCTCCCACTCCTTATTCAAAGGGTTAAAATGACATAGACGACAGAACAAACACAATCAGAAGAAATTAATTTCTATCTGTGCTCCACTGTAGATGCTAAATGTGAATTTGCATGTTTTATTTTTCTTAACCTTGAGCCTTAGCTTCCTTCCCAGCAGGATAGACAAAATGTTTTCCAGATTCCCTCCTGCACAAACATACAGACCTGGATCTTAACCTGGATACATACGGTTTGTAAGCTTTGTCATCTCTAGTAAATCTACTTCTCTGGGCTGATTTTCCCTATCTTTAAAATAAAAGAAAAATTACTAGTTGTTTTCCAGGTTGTGATAAGGTCTGGAATAATGTGTGTAAAGTGCCCAGTCCACATTTAGATACTCCACAAGAACAACTCACGTGATATGTGTTTTAGTCAGTTACTTTTCATTCAACAAAATACCACTAAGGGTCTCTGAGGCTCTGGGCTACAATGCTGAGTAAAACGCCAGTTCTGAGCCTCCCCTCACAGAGCTGCAATCTAGTGAGATAAAGAGAAAATACTGAACTGAGACAAATGCAAAATTGCAACTGTGACAAACACTAATAAGGAACTATGAGATGTGACAGGAGGATTGACCTGACCAGAAAAGTCAGAGGAGGCTCCCCGAGGAAGTGACCCTTGAGGAGGGAGATAGTTGGAATATAAATCAACTAAGTGAGGGGAATAGGGCAGAGTATTCTAAGCAGAGGAGATAAGAGGGACAAATCCTGACCACAGGAGAGAATTTGATGCAGAAAATTCCCTGTGACTGTCGTGGAGAGGAATGAGGCTGAGGAATGGTTAAAGGCCAGGCACTGAAGGGACTGGAGACCATGTGAATAAATTCTGCCTAGATCTTTAAAGCAAAGAAAGCTATTACTAAATGTTAAGCAGGAAGGTGGTCTGACCAAATCTGCATTTTGAAAATGCATGATCTGGTATGAAGATCAGATTGGAGGGGAATGAAGAGAGTATGGACAAATAGATGAGTGGAGAGGCAGTAGTACTCCTGGAAAAAGGTGATGGTGCCTTGGGCAGGTGGTAATGACAGAGATGGGGAGACATGATGGATTGGAGGGATATAGTTCAGGGGTAAAAAAGGCATCTTTGGTGAAGAATTTGGAATAGGAAGTGAGGGAAAGAAAGAGAGAGGAAAAAATCCATACAACCCAGATTGCAAAATCAAATTGGTGCTATTTGCCAAGACAGGCAACTCAGGTTCACAGTTGTGTAGTTGTAGTTGTGTAGCATTGAAGAACATTGTGAGACAGTTTCTAGACATACTGAGTTTTAAGCCTCTGAGACAACCAAGGAGCACATTTTACCAAGACAAATAACATTACAGAGACCCAACAAGAGCAGGTGCCCCCTGATGAGATGGCGCCACATGAATACACTCTGAGTCTTCTGCACCATTCTTGCCTCTCCATAATCCATGTGCACACTGAAGCCAGAATAGACCTTACTAATGAAAACCTAGTTGGCTTGTTATTTGTTTAAAATCTTGCTATTACCACCTACTACTTGTAGTATCATGTCTAAAGTCATATAAGGTTAGTTTTTAGTGGCACCTGGAGCATGGGGCAGGTGGCAGTTCAGTAAGTATGAAAGGGCTACTATCATCACAAAGTACTGTACACAAGATGGCTTAAAACAACAGAAATATAATGTCTCAGATTTCTGAAGGCTAGAAGTCTGAGATCAAGGTATCAGCAGGGCCATGATTCCTCTTAAGTCTCTAGGGAAAAATCCTTCCTTCTCTCTCTCTTCTAGCTTCTGGTAGCTCCCAACATTCCTTAGCTGGTGGCAGCATAACTAGAATCTCTGCCTCCCACTTCATGTGGTTGTTTTCCCTCAGTGTCTGTATCTATGTCCAAATTTCCCTCTTATAAGGACAGCAGTCATATTGACTCAAGGACTGACCCTACCACTGTATGAGCTCATCTTACTTTAAGTTATGACATCTGAAATGATCTCGTTCCCAAATAAGGAATACCAGAAATTAGGATTTCCATATATCTTTTGGGAGAAATAGAATTCAACCCACAGCAATTACTGATTCTTAGAATTATGATTTGGGAAACTGACATTTTGCATCCTCCTGTCTCCTTTCTCTTTTCCATGACCCCTCTACCCTTCAAGAGAACTCCTTCTGTTTCATTCCCACCCAGGGTCCTCAAACTCTATCAGGTTAACTTCTAGCCCTCCCTTCTTCTCAGAAAACCTTCCAACCACCATCCATGTCATCACAGGTGCTTCCATATGCCATGTTCCTACACCCCTAACACTTAAGTGATTGATTTCAGGTCAAGACTGATCCTACCTGGGCTGAAATCTCCATTATGAAACTTGGAATTGAGACCAGGAGAGATATTGAGACTACGCTCTTTCCTGGCGGCTGGACCCATTCTATGTGAGAACTGTAGTAGCCGTTTTCTCCCATTCAGACTGAGAAGTGAAGAAAGCCAGCATTCAGCAACAAGAGAGAATAAAACGGGCTTCTAGAGCACAGCAGAGACAAGGGGCAAGCAGGCTGCTATGGACATTCCAGTGTCTACTTTAAGTTAGCTCCTGAGACCACTGCCTCTGTGTTTGTGTTCCACAAGACACCCCTCTTCCAGTATACTGGATTCTCCTCCTTTTTTTAACCACTAACTTCAATAGGTTTCCATCATAAATAAGCTGTAAGTACATTGTAGATACACTCCATCGAAATCTAATCTTAAAGAATTTTTTGATAAGGTTGTTCACACTGATATGTGAAGGATTTGAAGGCTCAAAAATGTTTTATACTGGGCGCCTGGGTGGCTCAGTGGGTTAGGCCGCTGCCTTCGGCTCGGGTCGTGATCTCAGGGTCCTGGGATCCAGTCCCGCATGGGGCTCTCTGCTCAGCAGGGAGCCTGCTTCCTCCTCTCTCTCTCTCTGCCTGCCTCTCCAACTACTTGTGATTTCTCTCTGTCAAATAAATAAATAAAATATTTTTTTAAAAATGTTTTATACTCCAGGATAAACTATATCTAGAAGTCCTAATCCAATGATATAAATCTAAAGAGAGGAAGTTCCAGGCAACAGCAGGCAAGAGGCAGGGTCTTTTAAAGGATGGAAAATATTCTCATTGCTTCTAAAATCACACTGCATAAGGAGAGTCCAAAATTGTTCAGTGGTTCGCAAAATTGAGTGCATTAGAATCACCTGGAAGGCTTGTAAAAATTCAGAGAGCTGGAACCACCTCTAAGTTTATGATTTGGTAGGTTGGGGGTGGGGTGTAAGAGTTTGCTTTTCTAACACTATCCCAGGTGATATTGATGTTGCTGGTCAATGAACCACACTTTGAGAACTACTAATTCTGGGGCACCTGGATGGTACAGCTGCTTGAGCAACTGCCTTTGGCTCAGGTCATGATCTGGGGTCTCAGGATCGAGTCCCACATCAGGTTCCCAGCTCACAGGGAGTATGCTTCTCCTCTGACCTTTTCCCCTCTCATGCTCTCTCTAACTGTCTCTCTCTCAAATAAATAAAAAAAAATCTTAAAAAAAAAAAAAAAGAACTACTAATTTTGAAGTCTGGCATTACTTCAGGAAACAATGCCAGGTGGTATATGGGGGCGGGGGCGGGGAGTCCTCGGGCAACACAAAGAGTTTTTCTCAGTATAGAAGGATACTTCCCCTATGTGGATCAGCACTGGAGATCAGCTTTTTATTTTTAAAGAGCACTGGAAAAATTTAGAGGAGTTATGTAGAAGGCACAATTTTAAGGTCCTTCTCTTATTGTTCTTATAGAAAGAAAATGCCAGAGGCTCCTTGTGGTATTTAAAACAGAGTACCAGTTTCCAAGTTTAAATGTGTATCTTTGGTCTCAAGTTTCTTATCTATCGAATAAAGGTGTCGAATTATTTTATCTCCCAGGTTTTTCTTGGCTCTAACATCCTCAGACCCATTATTTGCCTAGATTTTGCTCCTGAAACTCTCATGAGCAATTTTTCCTAAGAGAACATATTCAAAAGTATCTCTAACTGCCTCAGTTCCCACCCTGCTGAGGGGCAGAATGACAATCAGCATGAAGCATGCAGTACTCTGTGCATTGGTCCCTGGGGAGCACATGACAGAAAAGTAAAACAAGAGGAAATATTCCCAGAGGGGAATAACTGGTCTCTTCCAACTCCTAAACCATTAATACCGCACTGTGATTAAGCTGTTACAGCCATTTAAAGCCCCCAGAGTGCTCAGCTTAGCAGTTGGTCCTGGTCAAAACATGTGGGCTATTATAAATCATACTCCAAGGTCCCAGGCCAAGCAGAACACAGCAATAATTGATATCTAGTAAAACTCTGTTAGCCCACCAAACATTTCAATCAATGGAATATTCCCAACCACAGAGAGCTCAGACAAGACACAATTTGACAGAAGCATGAATAAGCCATAGTCTCAGCAATTATACACAGCAGTCCTCAAAGGCCTAGGAGTATAATGCATTTATAAATTTAGAAACACACGCAAGGCAGTCTTGCCTTTGGAAGAACTGCAGGCAAAGAGACGAATCATATGTACTTGCAAGCAAGACACTTAAGACCTGGGTTTGAGGCTGAGAGAACAGTTTGCTATTTGTGTTCTTCTTTCCAAGTCTTCTTGGATTAGACGTTTCTGTTCCTCTTTCCCTCTTTAAATGTCTCGAGATAGTAACTTTTTTAGAAGAGGAATGGATGTTTAAAAAAAAAATTTTTTTTAAATGAATAGTAATAGTGTGCTTGTGCCAGGTAGTATCCTAAACACTAGGGAATCACAGATGATTAAGACACAATCTTTGCCCTCAAGGATCTCATACTGTCAATTAAAACTATAACTAAAATTATATAAGGACAGAACTACTGTAGGGTCTGAGAGAGCAGAGAGCAACCCAAGGCCACTGGGGTATTACTGATTCGAGAGCAAAATGTCTGATTTAAAAGGGTTAAAATATTCCTTTTGTAACCATGAGCATCCTGCTGGCTGCTGGAGAGAGAGGGACTGCTGAGGTAGCTGGTCTCCAGATGAAGTTCCATGTCCTTGGGGGAGGGTTTCTAGGAAGACTGTCTTGTGCATGCGCCGGATATTTCACTCCAAGGCCACGCAGTCACTCTGAGAGATGTCCACGTATCAGCTGCACCAGAACCGCCTGGATATCTGCCATTAACTTACAGTCTTGGACCTCTCCTTCCACCCAAAGAATCAAAATGCCTAGAATCAATCCTTAAAGAGATGTGAAAGGTGGAAGGGGAAGCAAAAGGATCATGAACCATCAACCCCTTAACTTATCTCCATCAAACCCTTAACTGCACAATCTATATCAAGGAGGCTGGATGCAAAGTGGGGATCTGAATTTGTAATTTTTTTTATAAAGACAAAAATCTTCCTCTTCTTTACCCTCTTAAAGATAATAAAGAAAAAATACATACTGCTAGACTACAAAGAAAAATATACTGCTTCATAGCATAAGTGTCTAAAGCATGAGCTGTAGAGAAATAGCCAACAGAAGATATAAACCCAGGTATGCATTAAAGGCATTAAATTTAAAGCATGCTAGGTAAAATAAGGTTTTCTATTGCCAGAAATCTTAGAACATTTAACAGGTTTATGTGTATTGTGAATACCCAAGAGTCTGTGTATCGGTCAAATTTGGCTGCAAGTAACAAAATCACTCTTGTCATTTTAATTAGCAAGGGATTTGACACAAGTGGTTGGGAGCTTACAGAATTGCTGGAAGGCTAGCAAAGCAAGCTCCATGCTGGGCTTGAAGGATTAACTTTCAGAACCACAGCAGAGAACTGGCTTGCTAAGTGAACTCGGCCACAAAGAGGAAGCCAAGCATTCAGGAAGTTGTCATAGGAACCATATCATGCCAATTAAGTGGATGCCTCCCTGTCTGCTTCCCTCAGTTCCAGATTCACATCTTCCAAAAGGCATCCTACTTGGAGCCTAAGCCACATCTGGAACTCTAGTGCACAGGAGTTTGGAAAATAAAATGTTTGGGTAGTAAACCAGATTCTGTGGGAACAGGTGCTGAGTGAGGCAGGCCTGGTGTACAGCATCTCCTGAAATTACTTGAGGCCACAGAGCCATTTTCTTAAGAAGCATCTTGAGAGACAGTGAGACAGTGTTCCAGGAAACATGCTTTTGGTAATGCTGACCCAGTTCTGCCTTCCCATTGATGAGGAAGGAAACTGAGAAAAGCTGGCTGCTTGGCTGACATCACTAATGAGTTAGCAGCAGATCAGGGATGGAGCCAGGTCTCCCTGCTCCTAGTTGCCTAGCCTTGCTGCTTGCACCACTCTGCAGCCCTTCCCACCACCCCAAAAGTTCCTGTCAAAACAGACCTTTTGAAAATGGTCCCTTGGGATGAAGAGCAAAGGGCAAGCTCTTAAGGAAGCCTGAACTGAATGCCTGAATTATGCCACAATAGAGCACACTAATAAGCTCTCCTGAACCTCCAATTAAGTAGAAGGATAATTATACCCTGGAGTTAGGAGAGCATCTAAGATGAGAATATTATAGGAACTGTCAGTAACTAAGTTGCTTTTTAAATCTGGTGTTTCATCCTGGCTTCTTCTGTGGAGAAGGCAGAGAAGAAGACATTTGGTCTCCATTCTCTTTTGACAGACTTTAGCAGATTAAATGCACTCCTCTTCTGTTTTTGGTCGAAGGGCAGAAGACTGCTGCCCCTGCCTACAAACTGGACTGGAAGAGAAGGCATTCACAGACCACAAGAAGGTTTTCTGTTAAGAACACATCTGTCTTTGTACCTTCAGTTTTGACCCCAAGCTTTTAGCCCCTCCTTCCCAAAGTCTGACTTTTCTCCTACAGGGTATTTCCAAGGCTGCCTCACAGCCACCAGCCCTGAGCAGACTCATCCATTCCTAAGCATCTTTAAACCCTCTCCCAGAAACCTTCCATTACTGGCAACACGCATCTACCTGCTACATGCCCCACCCGGAATTATTTATGTTCCTGGCCTTTCTCTGCTCAGCACTTACAAATGTTTTGCATGGCTTCATTTATTCTGATTTAATAACATCATGTGTTGCCTTATAGTGCAGTTGTAGCCTTCCTGAGATATTATTTAAAAAAAATAAAAGCAACTGTTTCACTGGAAGAGGGAAAACCCTTGTTCAGATTCAAAATCATGATATTTTTTTTCTGAGAAAGTTCAGAGTCTCATCAACCTAGTTTCATTTTTTAAAGATGACAGGTGCAATTTCAAGTGCAAGCTGAAAATGATAAATTAGTTGATCAAAACTGACAAAAAGAAAACTAAAAAAAATCACTGACTAACCAGAAAATCAAACCCTAATCAACATGCTTCTAGTCTACTGACAAAACTTGCTCTGCAGGTAACAAGTGTCAGAGGCAAACAAAAAAGGAAAGAGGTAACAGGGAAGCAGTCAATGATTCAGGTTCCACAGCTGGGCTTTCCATACTATTTCTCTCAACCCCACATCCACTGTATCAACAAACCCCTGGGAGCTTTGAAAAACCCTGATGCCCAGGCTGAAGCCCACATCAGTGGGACCTAGACATCAATATTTTAAAAATGTCTGGGGGTGGGACCTAGACATCAATATTTTAAAATTTTTCCATAAGTATCCCATGTCCAGGGAAGTTGTTGATTATAATTTTTTTTATCAGTAACAGTTCAAATGATGTCAATTCTTACACTTAACCCAACACATTACATCTATTTGGTATTATAAAAACAGACAGTAGGAGACATGTCTGAAATACTTTACAAATAAAAACACTTTACAAAATAAAAAGCAATTTCACATCTCATTTCACCTGTTCATTAGCCCCATGACTCATGGCCCTGTTTTGTAGAGAAAGCCAAAGCTCAGAAAAGCTGAGTGCCTTGTGTGATATAATACAAGCAAGACATGGAAAACAGAATGCCAGATGTGGATTCTGGTATCAATAGTACCCAAAACATAGAAAGTTCTTTTGCAGTCTTGCAGAGAGAGTGTGTGTGTTAAATTACTAGCCAAACTATATAGATGGGGCAACTGAAACTCAGAGGTGGTGTTAAGATTCGCCCAAGGTCACAGTTTAGACTTGAACTCTTACAACTACATAGTGAACTGACTTACTAAGTAAAATATATTTCCCCCACTTACTGAACTTGAAAGCCCCTTTCCCTACCCCTTGATCATACCTTGGGCAAATCTCAGACTCATATATCCATTCAGGTTTCACCAAATCTGGTTCAGTCTGATCCAATCCATCTTCTAGTAAATTAGACCCTGCCTTTCTCCTCCTCTCCCTCTTGTGCAGCTTTTCCCCATGGCTCTAGGTTTCTTAATGGGGAGTTGGGCTGTGGTCTGCTCCTTCATTCCTGGGATACACATCCTCCTCTTCCTGTGTCTCTTCTATCTCTAATATACAGGGACTGCGAAGAAAGACTGAGGGAAGGTGGCATGAAGTCCCTTTACTTGACCAGGACCACGAGTTCCCCACTGTTGGCAGTTATGCCCATTGTGAAGCAAGAGTCCATACACTGGTTTCCCTAGGGTGCATTTGTGCGCACTTCAAGAGGCTCTGACCTGAAGCAGAGGACCTCTTCCCACTGCCCACTTCAGCTCCTACACATGTCATAAATTTTCACAGCTCTTACCACTGGGTACTGACTCATTTAAACACTTTTTTTGGGTTGAACTGTATGCCCCCAACCCCAAAGTCCTAACCCCCTACTCAGGAATATAACCTTATTTAGAAATAAGGTCATTCACAAATGTAATCAAGTTACAATGAAGTCATTAGGGTGGGTCCTAATCCTTTAGCTGGTGTCCTTAGAAGCGGAATCTGGAAATCTTTGTGGAGACACAAAGAGAGAACACCATATGAAGATACAGAAGGAAAATGGCCATTGAAGATGAGAGTCAGAGCTGGGAGACATGCTGCCACAAGCCAAAGAACATCTGGGGCTACCAGAAGCTGGGATAAGCTAGGAAGGATCTTTCCCTAGAAGCTTCAGAGGGAACAAAGCTTTTCTAACATCTTGACTTTGCATGGCTATTCTCCAGAAATATAAGACAATAAATATCTATTGTTTTAGGCCATCTAGTTTGGGGTAAGTTGTTACAGAAGCTCTAGACTAATATAGACCGTATACTGGCAAAATGGTTCAAGTCCAGCTACCAATTCCTTTCTCCATAAGAAATTCATACTTCTTTGCCTCCCTAATTAGGTGTGTAAAAAACTAATATACTAAGTTTCTGCAAATGCCTATTATCACAGACTGCTCCAAAAGTCTCCTGCCTTCAGAATTTTCCAAGTGAGAAATAAACACAAAGATGCATATTCACTTCCATCCTTCACTTTTCTTGGCATAAAAATCAGCCTGTATCAAGAATGACCCCATTGTACTTAGCTCTCCTGGTAGAAAGGGAGTGGTCCTATGAGATCTGCAGTTAACAAGTATCTAGCCAGAGTGGGATCCTAAGCCTCACTTTCTAAGTCCTATCCTATATCCTGCCCATCAAATTCAGTGTTCTTCCTCTATACACCAATGGCTGATGCTGTGCTTAGATCATCTTTTTTTTCTTGCCATTTTAATCTTTTGCAGATGGTTCATCTTCACGAGACATTCAATTTCTTTGGTGGGGGGTGGAAGGAAATGAAATAAGTTATACAGAGTCACTGTTTCTGGAAGATCTGCTCTAGCTGTGGGCTTGTTTGTGCATCTACAACTGCCAGCCCTTTACACTCACGTACAACTGTGCCTTCCTGTCATCTGTCCACGTGCCAGAGGAAGTCCTATGAAGCTACACTTGGACTCATGCCCTTCTTGAGCAGAGAGAGCACCTTCCACCTACTCTACACCCAGTGATCACTCCCAAAACTGTTATCTCTGTGCTTACCAAGCCACAAAAATCTCTTCAGAGGATAAGACCAGACACACTGGGTACAAACTCCACCTCTGCTGTATGCAGGCAACTGTGTGTGACCTCTGGCCAGTTGCCTAACCTTTCTGAAGCTCAATTTCCTCCTCTTTCACACTGGCATGATCCCACCATATGGGGTTATAGAGAGGGCTACCATGACTGTAAAGCACCTGGTACAATAGGGAATCACTTACAGTATTTCTCTTCTTCCTCACCTCCATCCTGGTACCCTGTGAGTGCAGAAGAGGGAGGAGGACTAAGCCTGGAATTAGAGCTTCATTAAGTGATGCTCTGTGAAGAGACAAGGCTGGAGGACAGACACGGGGAGAGGTGCTGTAATACATGGTCTCTGAGAATGTGTAAATGAACATGTGTAATGGAAGGTGGTGTGACATATTTTTAAAAGCCCATTTTCATTGTTCCAATGAAGTTTTATACATAAAAGCAGAAATACTATAAACAGAGAGGTTCATTTAATATGAGGAGATGAACTATTTTCACAGTTATAAAGAGTAGATTTTTTTTTTTTAAAACCACAGTACCTTCCTCTGCTATTTCAGAAGCTTGCCCTGTTACCACCATTCCAGAGGTTGCCAGGTTATGTTGTAGCACAAAGACGAGTCTTCACCTTCCCCTGACAGCCAGGTGTTAAATCATCACTAGATGGCAGTAACATCTAACACTTAATTCACTATGACCTCATCAAACCATTTCACCTTTGCTTTTTCCTCCTGCTTCTCTATTATCAAGCATTTCCTCAGCACAAAACAGAAGCAGCCTTAAGTGTGTCTCATCCTTATTTTGCACTGACTTGGAGAATTATAGAATTTGTAAAAGAAAGGAATGGCCATTCCTCAAGCTACAAGCAACAGGCTTTTCATGGGGTTCTGAGACCTCAAGTTCAAACCCACCCTGGGCATGGATGAAAAGGTAAACATCTAATACCCTTTGTATGTGACTAAGAGTCATATACTTAGACCAATTTGTCTTTTCCTTAACAAGGAGAAAAAAGTACACTAAACAAATGTATGCACTTATGAGGATGTACCCCCACTCTCCTGAGGTAAGCGCCATCTGTTTCTCTAAACAAGCTTCTTCTTCATTCTGCTTTCACTTTCTCTCCCAGATGCCTCCCTTGCACCTCCATATTCAATTTTTTTTTTCAAGAAACCATTAGAGACAGAATGAAAGAAATATGCAGATATACTGGAAGGGGCTGGCAATAAGAGGAAATCTATGTCATGCTCTGGGTACAACAAGGAATCTTCAGCTGTGGATCTCATGATGTTTCCAGGGGAAATTTAATGGAGCCTTGAGTTAGTCCCAGAAAAACTTCCAGGCCATTCCTGGCTCCAAACCTTTGATGATCTTCAGGGATCTAGGATAAATACAAAACCAAAATCTGCCTATCTCTACAATAAGGACCAAGTGACATTAAGAATGTCTAAAAACTGGGGCGCTTGGGTGGCTCAGTTGGTTAAGCTGCTGCCTTCAGCTCAGGTCATGATTCCAGGGTCCTGGGATCAAGCCCCACATCAGGCTCCCTGCTTAGTGGAGAACCTGCTTCTCTCTCTCCCTCTGCCTGCTGCTCTGCTTACTTGTGCTCCCTGTCAAATAAATAAATAAAATCTTTAAAAAAATATATCTAACAACTAAAAAGTGTTGACACCAAAATCTTCCCTCTCTACCATGAAGTAACTCCAATTACAGATGACCGCTGCTTGAGACTTGGAACTTAGAAACGGTGTATTGACGACTTCCAGTACTGTCAGGTAAGCTGGGAATGGAGCAGGAGTTAGCTTGAGACATGCCCACTGAGATGAAACAAGGGATAATTCCAGAGTTGCTGCACTTGCCTCCATCTTCATTTTGGAAATGGCTGTACCAGAAGGTTGCATCCAATCAGTGAAGGCTGGAAATAGCCTGGTGGATACTGACCAGTCTAACAGCTCAGGTACTCACACTCTCTAGCGTCTTATTCAAAGCTAGAAAACCAGGTCAATAACTGAATCACTAGAGTTAGGATCTCCAGAATCCAGACTAGTGAACTAGACAAGTAAACTGGCTGGACTAAGGAAAGGGCATTAAAGCTATAGTTCTAGTCTGACTTGAGTGTATACAGGGTAAGAATTTAGTGAACGGGGCTATGCTCCAAATTTACCTGATCCCTTGTGGTCATATTTAATACTGACAGTAGCTCTCAGATGTAATTAGTAGCAAGCAGCGTGGGATCCCCTCAGTCACCTGGAGTCACTGAATCTTGGATCTGAGCATAATACAATACCAGCCTGGAATGGAAGTCATGCTGCATTATCCATTTCCATCAGAATAGCTCAGAGAGCTGAGCCTGCAGCTGGGGAGCATAAGCAGAACCAGCTGTAACCAGCTGGGGACCCAGAAACAGTGAAAGCGAGTCTAGGGCTAATGCAGCACTGAAAAAGCTGTGTCTTTTCTCATGTCCACCATAGTTACCATATAGGAGCTCCCTTGTTAACTGCCAGAATTGGTATCCACTAAAAATAATAGTTCCAACCGCAACAAATTAATATGACACCAGCGTGCAGAAATGTAAGGAAAGGGAAACTGAAAACCATCCTTTTGCCTTGAAACAAAAATCCAACGCTACTGGTTACTTCTTTCATAAGCTTCTAATTTACATCTTTACTTTCAAATGTTGCTTCCTCAGTGAATAAAAAATATCTGATGATGAGACAGGAAAGAGATAAAAAAGGTATTTATGGAGAAAGCTTTAGCTCCATATTGCTATAAATATTTCCCAAAATCAAAGTTTTAGTTATGGGGGGGCAGATTTTAAAGGATGGGTTTTTGTTGCTTCTCCTTCTTAGAAAACTTAACTTGGGACATAACTATCACATTAATGGTAAAGACAACATATTCTATCTGTGAAAGTCAGTATTAAAATTTATCAGGAAAACAGTAAGTATTTGTAGTACTAGGGTAAAAATTACAACAGGGTATTGTAGCTACTTGTAGGAAGGAAAATTAAATTCTATCCTTCTTTGACCAACTCTGCAACTGACCTTTATGAACTTTAGTAACTGAATGTTATATTTCCGAAATACAATAGTATTTTCTCCATTAGAATGTGAAATCCAGAAAGGCAGGGAATTTGGTCTGTTTTATTTACTGTTGTCTTTCTTGTGCATAAAGTATAGTAAGTATTCAGTAACTATGGTAAATCAATGAATTAATTCAGGGAGTATGAGAGACACTAGTACCCATTTAGGTGTTTCAACAAAGGTTCAGCTGTTCCCAAGACTTCATAACATCACCTTCTTCTTCCTTCCACTCAATCTATCATGGAGGGTTTGGGTTTACTGAAAACCAGAGAAGGGCTCTCTGTGAGCATTCCATGTGGTTCTCCTCTGACTCTAAAGAATCCAGTGGAAAAGTCAAAAGATGAGTGTGAGGCCACGGTATTCCTGGGAATACTTCAGAATGCACAGAATCAGGGGCTGTGGATAGTCACAGGACACAATTCTTCCAGCTTCTGCCCTTGATCACAAACAGCAGAATAAAAGGATATGCTACTTCCCTTTAGGACCTGAGTTGTTACTTCAGTTGATTTTTACCCTCTTTCTAAAAACCCTGTTATCATAACCATGCTCATGGTTAATACCCTCATTGAAATATTTCCATTGACAAAGGGCGCCATTGTGCTACTTCCCATACAAGAATAATCATGACTTCTTTTGGACTTGGATTCTTGTAGGTTTTTCAGTCACCTTTGTCCAAGAAGAAAGGGCACAGTCAAGGTGCTGATTCTGCCAAATTCAGTCAAACATCCTGAAATGTTTTCCAACATGTGGAATTTGACAAGATTCCCAAGGACATTTGGCCTTGTTCCCCCTTTTCTCCTTAAATGCTGAGCCCAAACAGAAAATGTAATCAATCTACTTCAGAGTCATTTTCCCAAAACTCATCCAAATTTTCCCTAGTAAGCCTATTAGATGTCTTTGTCTTCGTGGGCCTAACACCTTCCTTCTCACGTTTTATTTCCTGCAACTAGGAAGCAGAGGGGGCCAAGAGTAACAGGACTCCATTTCAAACACAATCTGTAAAATCAGGTGCTGGGGGTGGAGGGTCAGGAGTCTCACTCCCAGAATTACAGCTGTGACACATCTGAGGGGGAATTAAGGGAGTCTCTAGAACAAATGTACCCTTGGAAGGCCAGAGAATACAACTAAGGATAAAGATCCTCTCCAACCCATATCCAGCAGCAAGTGGGGGCCAATCACCACAGTTCATGGTGAGAAAGTTGGAAGCAAAGATTCCACTAACTCCTGCTGTTTGGTGGTGATTATACTGTGAATACCGGACTTGGAACACAAGAAGGCCTATAAGATCCACCTAAGACCTTTCAATATGGCCCTGAATCGCAAAGTAAGATAAAAATGGGTCAAAGTCCTAACTCCTAACTAATAAATACACTTACTAATTTTGTGACCTTGGGCAAGTTCCCTAGTATGTCTAAACTTATGTTTTTCTGTTCTAAATAAAGATAATAAAACCTTCCTGGCATATTTATTATAACACTTCAGTAAGATTATAAAGCTTAGCACAGTGCCTGGCATTTGGAAAGTACTCAATGACAGCTATTTGTTTTATTAATGCTGATTTTTATAATAGCTTTATGGAGATATAATTCACATACCATACAATTTACACATTTTTTTTCAACTTACCAAAGTGTATGTATTTAAAGCATATACTTCGATGGTTTTTAATATATTCACAGAGTTAACCAACCATCACCATAATAAATTTTAGAACATTTTATCACCACAAAAATAAACTCCATACCCATTAGAAGTCATTCCCCATTTCCCCCCAGTCATAAGCAACCACGAATCTCCTGTTTTTCTCTACGGATCTTCCTATTCTGGGCATTTCATACATACGGAATGATGCAATACATGGTTTTTTGTGATTGACTTCTGTCACTTAACAATGTTTTCAAGGCTCATCAGTATTGTAGCAAGTATCAGTTCATTTCTTTTAATTGATATGGTATTGTGTGGGTATACCACATTTTATTTATTCATTCATCAGTGATCAAAAATTTGAATTGTTTCCATTATTTGGCTATTATCAGTAATGCTGCAATCAACATTCATGTACAAGTTTATGTACTTGTATATAAGATATGAAGATATATAAGATATGAAACAGTTCCATATCTTTCCAGTAGATCTTACGGTGATGTTAACTCTATGTTCATCCTTTTTATAAAAAAAATAAATTTACTTGAGAGAGAGAGAATGAGCACTAGCAGGGTGGAGAGGCAGAGGGAGAGAGAGAGAGGTGATGTGGGGCTCCATACCAGGACCCTGAGATCATGACCTGAGCCAAAGGCAGATGCTTAACCAACTGAGCCACCCAGGTGCCCCATGTTTATCTTTTTGAGGAGCTGTAGATGTTTCCTAAAGTGGCTGCATCATTTTAAAATCCCTTTGGCAGTATATGAAAACTCCAACTTCTCTCCATCCTTGCCAACACTTGTATTGTCTTTCTCATTACAGCCATTCTAGTAGGCATAAAGTGGTACTTCACTGTGGTTTTGATTTGCATTTTCCTGATGACTAATGATGTTGAGCTTCTTTTATATGCTTACTGACCATCTGTAGATGCCTATTCAGATCCTTTTTTTTTTATTGTTTTTTTCTCTATTTATTATTGAGTTGTATGTAGATGTTCTTTACACATTGTAGATACAAGCCCCCTAACAGATAAATGATTTACCAACACTTTCTCCCATCCTGTGGGTTGTCTTTTCACTTTCTTAATGATATCCTTTGAAGCAGAAAACTTATCATTTTGATGAAGTCCAATTTATCTGTTTTTTCCTTTTGCTGCTTATGTTTTCAGTGTCAAACCCAGCGTCATGAAAATTTCCTTCTGTGTTTTCTTTTAAGCATTTTATAGCTTTAGCTATTACATTTAAGTTTTAGATCCATTCTGAGATCATTTTTGTATATGGTGTGAGGTTTGAGTTCAACTTCATTCTTTTGCATGCAGATAGCCAGTTGTCCCCACACCATTTGTTGAAAAGATTATACTTCCCCACTGTATTTTTTGCTACCCCCTGTGGAACATCACCTGATCACAAATGAGAAGTTTTATTTCAACTCTCAATTCTAATCCATTGATCTACATGTTTATCCTCAAGACAGTACCACCACACAGTCTTGATTAATGCCAATTTGTATTAAGTTCTGAAATCAAAAACCATGAATCTTCCAATTTTTTTCTTTTTTTCAAGATTGTTTTTCTATAAACAAGATCACATCACCTACAAAAAAAGACAGTTTTACATCTTCCTTTCCAATCCAGATGCCCTTTATTTCTTTTTCTTACCTAATTATCCTGGCCAGAACCTCCAGTACAACTTCTGAACAGAAGTGGCAAGAACAGACAACCCTGTCCTCCTCTTGATCTTAGAAGAAAAACTTTTAGCCTTTCATCATTAAGAATGATGTTTGCTGTGGGTTGTTCCTGGATGCTCTCTACCAGGTTGAGGGAATCTCCTTCTATTCTGTTTGTTGAGTGTTTTTATCATGAAAGGGTGTTACTGTTACTATACAAAAATGCAGCTGTTCTCTTTTTTCTCTTTTTTCCTCTCTTCATTCCCTTTTTTGATTTCTTTCCAGAGCCTGGTAGGACACCAGGATGACATCAGGAAAGAGGAAACTGGGAGCTGCTGTGTGTCCATTCCCTGAAGTGCTCTATGACCAAGCATCTGCCACCTCCTCCTTCCTGTCTGCACTCCTGACCTAGTGGTGCCCTTGTTGTTCTGGCAAAAGTCACATCCCTTCCTCTTCGATCTGCTTTGCTGGCCTACTGTCTACGGGTTCTGGATCCCTGCCTTCCTGTCACTCTTCTTCAGGGTTCAGATCCTTTTTCTATCTCTTTCCAGGTGTCCTAGACTACTCTGGCAGCCAGTGGTGTTTGGAAAGCTAAAGGCTGTTTTCCAGGCAGTAGAATTTCCTTTTTATTCCTGTACCAATTTGATTGCACAAATATTTCATGAGAACTTTTTAATGCCAAGCATTGTACTTCTTTGATCCTGATAATATTCACAATAACCCCACTGTGTTATTCTTAGTTTGGTCCCATTTTACATAACAGAAAACAGAGGCTCTCCATGGCCAATCTGTCTGAGGTTACATAATGTAGTAAGTGGCAGAGCCAGAATCTGATTATAGATCTGTTTCTTTGGAGCAAAGGAGAGGAACATGCATATAGCTCTAACTATAAGACTGAACTCAGGGCATTAGTTGCCATACTGAAATAACTAGGAAGAACTAGGAAAGTGGTACATCTCATTCCAAACACAAGGCTTCTGTTGCTCTGGCTTTTGCCAACTTGTCCAGACATATCTTGCAAAAACACAAGCCCACCCATTTAAGACATGCTGAATCATATCATGCTATCTCTACTTCTGTGCAGTTGGATATGCTCTTATCTCTGGCTCAAAAACACTCTCTTCTACTCAACTGCCAACTTTTAGATGTCTGACAATTCCTATTCCTACTTTCATACCCAATACAAGAATCACCTTCCCTGGGAAGTCCTGCTCCACACTAGGCTGTGCCCTATTATATCTCATATGTACCTAGCCATAGCACTCACCACATTTCTGTCCTCCTCCCTCTCCCCTAAGATAGATAAATCATGAGCGCCTTCAAAGTGGAGCCATGGTTAGTCTCCCTGTCTCCAAGGATAGTTACTGGCCCTTTGTTTTTTAAATAACTGAATCTTCAAGAGAGCTCCTACAAACAGATGCCATCTCTAGTAGCAGATTTAAACCACCTCTCTACTGAAATAAATTAAGAGTTGGAGCTCTTGTTCCCTTACATTCTGGAGAATCTGAATCCGAAATCAAGGGGTTCAGGCCTATGAAATTTGAACTTAAAACAGTAAAACCACCTTTCCACTCTGCAAAACACAACTCATAGTCACGAGGTCACCATGAGGCAGACCTCAGGAAAGAGGATAATCCAAAGGAGGAAACAAACGGTCTCAATTTAAATACAGAGCAAGAGCACCCTCATGCTCTTATGCACTTCTTAACACCTAGGAATCCACTGTCAGTGCCAGAGACCACTTTTAGATTAAACAGTACAAGCCATCTATTTCTTCAGCTACTAAACAAAATGACAATTTTTTTTACTTCTGACTCAAAGCCAATTCAGTGAAAAGATGCCAGCTATAGGGTGTTTTGGGGGGTTCTTTGTGGCAATTCTGAGAGTAAAGCTTTAATGCAGCCACCTTTTGCTTTCTCCTCTAAGAGAAAGCTGTGAGGTCAGGCCCAGGATGACAATGTCTAATAGCTCCCAAAAAGGCTCCTGGTCTTAATCCTTGCCAATTTCCCTCCAAGCCCTGGCACATCTTGGGCTGAAGGCACACATGTTATTTTCATTTAGGCATGAATGCTGAACCACTGGGTGCTTTTTTTTTTTCTTTCTGGGATTTCTGTTAAATGTCTACAAAATGTGGTTTTAAGATATATTACCCCTGGTCATTTATCTAACAGACCATACTGTGATCTGTAAGCTCCATCCTTCTTGCAGCTTTCACATTCTATTAAAACGGGATCTCTTACCAGGAAATTTACTCAGACAGGGGAGTTCATTTGAGGTTGAAACTGTAAAGTGGCCAATTATCTCTCAGCCATTGGGTGCATTCGATCTTTACCCCAAGCTTTGGAAATAAAGACAACATTTAGCAAATGTTCTGCTCCAAAGCTAATGTTTTGGAAAGAATAACAGCATGTTGGGAATAAATTACATGGTCTTTAGTGCATTTTAGTGTTATTGCCTGTTAACACGCAGTGTGGTGTGCCAACTCATGAGAGAACTCCAGTCTTCTAAGGAATCGATTTCGAATTGTTGAGTTTATGGCGTCCGTGTTGTATCGTTGAACAGACTAGGAATACAGGAGATTGTGCCTGTGGAATCTGACCTGGGGAAGCTACGAATCATAAGTTGTCCTTCCATTCTAATAATACCCAGACCATCCGCACACTCTGGATAATGACATTTGAGGCTTTTCATCTACGACTTACCTAGTCTCCTACTTCATGGGTTATACTGATCCTAAAACCAGGTATTCTGGTAAGTATTCAGGTAATCCAGAATAGGCAAACCCATAGAAGCAAAAAGTACATTCCTCGTTTCCTAACACTAGGAGGATGGGGCATTGGGGAATCCTGGCTTAAAGAATGTGGGATGCCTTTTGGGGGTACTAAAAATGTTCTAAAATTGATTGTGGTAATGGTTGCCCAAATCTGTAAATAGACTAAAAACCCCTGAACTGTTACTTTAAATGGGCAAATTGTATGGTATGTGAATGATTCCTCAATAAAGCTTGTTAAAAAAAAAACAAAAACAAACTTTCCTTCACAAAAAAAGGAAAGATGTTAATAATTCAGATGGAAAACACAGAAAACTAAAGTCAGGTGCCACAGAATGTTAAGGAAGATCCAAAACTGCTTAACTCTCTTCCAGCTTTGGAGGATATTCTTTCTCCTGGGACCATCACAACCTCTCTTGGTATATGTTTAGGTTCAGAGGTTAGGAGAGAAGGCCCTACAGGTGAAGAGAGCTTCTGTAACTGGACAGAAATGAAAGCTATGGGAACACAGCAAAAGATGTCCTGGCATCAGAAATACCAGACTGGGGGCCCTCAGTGAAGTCCCTCTGCAATGTGTGAGAGAACTCCAGTCTTCTAAGGAATCGATTTCGAATTGTTGAGTTTATGGCATCTGTGTTGTATCGCTGAACAGACTAGGAGTACAGAAGATTGTGTCTGTGGAATCTGACCTAGGGTAAGCTACGAATCATAAGTTGTCCTTCCATTCTAATAATATCCAGACCATTTGCACCTCCCTTACAAAGGTACCTTACAAAGGTACCTCCCTTACAGCTGCTCATAAGCAAGGTATTGTATTTAAAGGGAAAAAGAGGGAAAGGTGATTTTGTTAGGCTGAGAGACAGCTCCTGTCACTGAGGCCTCTCCATTCTAACAACAACTTACTGGGAGACAACTGGGAGAGCACTACCCCCAAACTCAGGCAGCCTCCCATGTTCCCCGGGCAAAGGGCTCTGGCATCAGGGTTGTACACAAAGGAGATCAACCAGAACAAGCCCTGTGCCAACCTGGAAGCTAAACTACTATTCCACAAACACATGATGCAAACCTCTCTCTCGGGCCCCATAAGCTGCCATAGAAATTCTTCAGACAGAAGAAGAAATTATATTTCATGCCTCCATGATGTATCTTTTATTGGAGTAAGTTTATTTTATTTAAAAAGGTCCATCAACCACCTTCACCTTCACTGAAGTGGCAGGCCCCTCTCTGCCACCATTTTTTGTTTGTTTATTCCCCCGATTTCCAATATTTACTAAAAAGCAATTTGATTGGGTATATTTAATATACATAATTCCAAGTATTTTTAAATGTGATACTTTTTAAACTTTTAAACTAATTCAAGTATTTTAAATGACAAATTGCTTTCACAGGTCACACTGAACTGCCAAGGAACATTGTATGTGAGTTATCTTAAAGAAAAGTTCATCCAGAGATTTTTCTACAGGAGTGTGGATGTGCATTCCAGGTTTGATGTCCTCACTAACCAGGGACTGCTGCTTCCTCACTTTGACAATCAAGACTTGTCACCATTTTTTGCTGCCCTTGTCCTCTACATTTATTGTAGCTGGAACAAAGACCGAGCTGAGGGTTTAGTTAAAGTGATGGTACAACATTGGCACAGAGCTCAATCTTTCCTCTCCTCTTGGAAAGGGCCTGCAACTGGGTGATGGTTCTGCCAGTTCCATAGAGGAGTTCTTCAAAGCTTGTGGGTCAAACTCAGCTAAGTGATGTGTTGCCACCCTCACTCTTCTGATCTCCATTTTCCTAAAAGAACCAAGGAGAAAGAGCTCTCTTGTCCAGTGCTCACCATCATCTACCTTCTATGACAACGCAGGCATTGGCTTTGGGAAGCTGCCAAGTTTCTGGTGTGGGACTTGAACCCTTGGCCTCCCATGCAAAAGTAATGATGCTACCAGCTGAGTGACACAGGCCTATTTCCTGAGTCAATGACTGAACAGATCCAAAGGTATGCAAGGCATTTCTCTCCCACCGCCAGCCTCACCCAGCCTTGGCATGGCTGCTGGCATCGCCAGAGCCATCCTCCCTTGAGAGCAATTACTGGGCCACTGCCAAGTTTCCACAGTGCAGAGCTGTTTGTCAGCTTGTTAGTGCATTTCTTCACCTTCAGTTTTCCTAACCTGAAAATAACTAGAATAAAAACTTACTTTAATGAACAATTTTGACCCTTTTCTTTTTCCTTTCCTTCCTCTTCTCCTATATAGTAGCTGTTTTATTTTCAATGGGAGCCATTACTTCATGGCAGAGTAAACAAATTTACATTTCCCTTTATGAATAAGCTGACATTCTAGAATGAAGATAAAAATACTCAGGATATCAATAAAGCAAAAATAGGAAAAATCGGTTTGTGTCCTCCACACATTGAGTTAGCTTCTGGTAAGAAATGTTCTTAAGAAATATTGGCCAAAATGGAGAAACACTCTCTTCTACAATTAGTCACATAAAAATTGATGACATATGGGGGAAGAAAAGCAAGGATCATAAAAACCTAAAGTAGAATATCAATATTCTTCTGTTGTTGTTATAATAGTGCTTAAATGTCTACTTATTTATTTTACTTTTAAGTAGGCACCATGCCCAGCATGGAGCCCAAAGCAGGACTTGAACTCACAACACTGAGATCAAGACTTGAGCTGAGATCAAGAGTTGGATACTTAATCAACTGTGCCACCCAGGCGCCCCATGTCTTTCATTTTTAATGAGGAGGAAAGGGAAATAGCGTACCAATACACACACACACACACACACACACACACACACAGTAACCCTGCTCCTTTAGTTTGGTGTGTTAATAACTGGATATAAAACTAACCCTCAATCTATCATTCCTCTTCTTTTTCCCTTTCTCGCTTGCCAGGCATAACTCTTTTCTCAATCACTCTGGGAGTAGCTGCCACTTCCAGATTTCCTGCAGCTGCCTACTCCCCTCATGCAAGGAGTGATAAACCCCATGGCTGCAGAGGACACATGACTGACTGTCTTTCAGAAGAGATGTCTGAGAACTCTTAACAAAAGGTCCTTCTCATAGCTCAATGACAGAGGTGTGGATTCCCAAAGGCTTATTAGCAAGGCATCCACATCTCATCCCCAATTTACTCCTAATAAGATGAAGTGGGAAGAACTCACTGACAGAGTTAACTGGCTTGGGCATCTGAAACTCCAGGCCAGGTAAGGTTGCATCCCAATAATTCCCATCATTTGCCTCACAGTCTGTCTGCAATTTTCCTAAGTCATCCCTAAAACATGGAGGTAAGAGTTAAGAATTATAACTTCAGTTGAATGGATTCCATTGGCAATGCTGTCAGTCTGACCTAATTTTTTAAGTGTTCATCTCATACTTTCTTATGAAGATCCAGAGCAGGGGAAGAATCCAACCCACTATTTCTATGTTGTATGTTTATGTGTAGCTATCATAACAAGCTATAGTGACAGACAAATGCCTAGGCTCAAATCTTAGTGGTATCATTTTTTAGTCTGGACTAATGATTTAACATCTTTGAGCATCATCTTCCTTCTTTGTAACATGGGGAAATACTGGTGTCTGCTTCATATGGCTGTCATGAGGATGAAATGAAATGGTGCTTGTAAAGAGTTTTCATGGTCCCTACCCTAAAGTGAGGAATTCAAGAAATGTTAGTAGTGATGGTTATTACTATCATCATCTTTATTATACTGCCCCTCCATTCTTCACTTTATCCACCTCAAAGTGATCTAGAAATACCTTGATGCAGCAGCAAGTGCACAGAAACTAGAGATCTACAGAAAATGGATCTCTTCCATTCTACTAGCTGAGTAATGACCTTTGACAAGTTACTTTGTACATATGAATCTCCTGCCACATCTATAAAATTCAGAGTGTGATACTCACCCCCACAGGGCTACTGGGAAGATCCAATGTAAAATGATACAGGAAAATGCCCAATGCATACTAAATGCTCAGTAAATAATGGTTGAATCAGGACTTAGGTTTAGGTCACTCACCCCACTTATTTCTTTTTAGCTTAGATTTGCAACTAAAGAAGGCATCCCACTCTCCTCGATGCCTCTTCCAGCAAGAGCAGGACAGGGAGCCAAAGCATTAGCAAACTTTTGGCAGGCACTGGACAAGGAGTGTGATCACAAGACCACCGTGCAGAACTCTGACAACTGAAAGTGCAAATTATGCTATTCAAGCTGGAATATCACCCAAGTGTGTTTTGGAACCACAGTGACCACATCCCAGCTGGACTGGGGAAGTGAAGCTGTCCAGCCAAGGGTTTTATTATTTTTATTTAAAAGTGTGAATCATCAGAAAATCAACCCTCTCCAGCCAGGTGCTGTATTCAGATTCCACATAACATCCACTTCTTTGGCAGCTGAGCAAGGTAAAAGTGCCTATGAGAATTGTTCTGGGAAGATTTCAGAGGTCAACATCTTAATGGTTCAACCAAGGTAACTTTGGAAATATCACTTAAACTCTCTAAGACACAGTTTCCTCATGTGTAAAATAAGATAACAATAGGAAATACTGCATAGGTTGGGTCAGGTCTAAATAAGATGTGTGGAAAATGCTTAAAAGAGAGTATCATACACAGTTTTAGCGCCAGACATGTATTTGCTATAATGATAATGATTATTGGACTAAGGCATTTGGGACTTTCCAAAGGCATCAAATTCTCACCTCTTATATTCTTTTGGGAGAAAAACCTTCATATATGACAAATGAAATGATAAAACAGATCTGTCTGAATACATGAAAAACTGAACAAGATCCCTATTGTCTGGGTGGCTGGGAATAATTCTATGCTGGAGAAAATCTTAGAGCTGAGCCCTGGAGGAAATTTAGGAACCAAAGTCATGGACAGGAGGGAAAGAGCATTATATGAAGGGTAAACTGCTTCATAAAAACCATCCAGCCTTCCCTGATGTCTTCAAAGAACTCTGGCAGCTTGGTTTTAACTCCACCCACAAAAAAGAAAGATCCACAATTTTCAGAATTTGCTAAAATTTCTTGATTTCACTGCTTCATGCATCAACCCTTGCTTTCAATCTCCTGACCTCTCTTCCACTAACTGGCATGGATGGCCTAGCTACTGTTTTAACCTGATGTTGACCATTAGGGCAAAACATGGTTTGGTCATTAAGTTTTTGACTCTGATTTCCCTCCTGACTATGGTTTCCTCTAGGACACTCTTGGGAATCACTCCTGCAGGGGAATCCATGTCTCTGGAATCCTGTTTCCAAATACTATATCTACAGGGAACCCCTCTAATGAGTAGTTTGTGGGTAAGCTGTCATAGGCCCTGTCATGTTTTAAGGACAATGAATAAGTAGAATAATTCACTCTGGCAATCAAGGCAGCAGAAGGTAATAAAAGCTTATTAAAGTCATACTCAATGAAGGAACTTCCTAGAAACATAGACCATTCAGCACAGACCTCCACCCTTCCCTACCCTCTACAACCCCACACCCACTTCTGACAGAGGATGTGACACCAGGGCTCCAGATTTCACAGATGGATAGATTCTCATATATTCCCAGAGATTTCCCTGATGACCCTCATGTAAGTTCTACCATTGGTTTGTACAGTTGTTCCAACACTCAATTATAATGACTTTGGTTTCTACTTTGGGTAGTGTCATCTATTTTCCAGCTGGAAGATAAATTTCTAGGTAGTAACAGCTTCATTATTTTTTATTTTTATGTTATTAGAAAGCTAAATTCTGCACTTGCTATATATGTAGGGAAAACACACACACACACACACACACACACAAAGAACAACAATAAAAGCAAAACCAAAACTACTCTGAGGTTCTGATTTTGAAAAACATGAAGTCAGAAGTTTTAGGTTCTAGCTCTGGCTCCAAGGCCTGCTAGCTAAGACATCTGGGTATATTATACAATTTTCTAAACTTCCTTTCACATCTACAAAACAGAGATTATGAGACTAGTCTTGATTTCCCTAAGGAGAATCACAGTGCCAAGAGATAACAGATAAAAAATCATAGCTACAGAACCTTTTCAAATGAAGGAAAAATAAGACTGAACTCAATCTCAATTTATAAAAAGTTTTGTTTTGTTCGTTTAAAGTAAGAGAAAAAAGATGTTTACGGGAGGAGGAGGAAAACATGAAAAAGACAGCCACTGTTTTGAGGACTAAAAGAGAAGAATTCTAATGTTATGTTTTGTATGTCAGAATTCTCTTTTCTTATTTAGAGACAGAGAAGAAAAAGGGTAGAATATTATTTTGTCATTTTTTTGACCCAAGGTTAGAGGAGATTGATGAGGCAGCATTCAGTGCTGGCTGGGTTTCTGCTCATTTTGTATTGCCTAGATGTTTCTTAGACACTGCCACTCATCAGGTACTGAAGGGAAATATGTTGGAGCAGTTGCCGCATACTGGACTGGCTGAACTTCATTATTTTTAGCTGAATAAAATGTATAGAAACTATACATTAAGTGTGCCAAGGAAAAGCGTACGCTCCTTTGTTCTCTCTGACAAAGTGTAAGCTTTGGCTCTTTCTAAGACTGACCTACCATGTTTTTCCCTCCACTTCAGACATCTTCCTTTAGGACATTTTATTCCCCATTAGTGGTAGCAGGATTAAGGTCCAGTGCAATGCTGATGAGAGCTTTGAACATACGAAAGATCTCAATTTGCTGGCTAACATCAGTGATCTGGAATAATGTGCTGATACACACTCTGTGAGCTTTGGGTTAACATGACTCTCTAACTGTCCCTTGTATTCCTCATAATTAGGATAGGGCATAAGGAGTCTAGTGGCCAGTGCAGAAAAACGAACCACAATCTATTGAGTACCTATTTCTGCCAGACTATTCTAGGCCTCTAGGTTAAACCACTTGATTTCTGTAACAATGTCTGAGCCACATATTGTTACCTTCTTTTTAATGATTTAACTCACATTAATAATTTGCTTAAAGCCACATGGCTGATAAGTGGCAGGGAATGCTTCTCAGAGAATGTGAGGTTAATCCAAGTTATGATACAGGTGAGAGGCATCAACGAAGGAGTAAGAAGGGCATTTTATATATGAGATATGGCAGTACATGGGTGAAAGAGCTTGGACCAAAAGACTTAAATTCCAAAATGTGTTCTAATACTTAACTTTCTGTGTAACCATAGACAAATCACTTCGCAATCTAGATTTTTAGTTCTCTATCTCGTATTAGAACATAGGAAATTCTAACAAATTGTAGTTACCATCATCATCATCAAAACCATTACTCTTACTAATACTAGAATTATCATTGTCACTAATACTTTATTTACTCTTAGTATTTTAGGAGGATATAAGATAACAGCTATAAAAATGCCTTGTCCCAAAAACAAACTAAAAGTAATTTAAAAGTGTTGGAATTTATTTTAAATCTAAGGGAACTGAAAATTATAATTTTCAAATATAATAAATTAAATACAAAGTAACTGCTGCGTACTTCACAACTATCTTGATTCTAGTCTTAGCCACAGTTTAAACTCTTGACAATACTGAAAGATTTAATTGAGCATAACAATAAAAAGAAAGAAAGAAAGAAAAAGCAAAAATATTTCACCGATCTCTCCAAGCTATGATATTTGCATGTATGAAGGTCAGCCATGTATTTATCACTCAGTTAATTGTTGGCTTCATGTGGAAGCTTTAACAAGTTCAGTCAAATTTCCTATAGGGTATTCCATCAAAAAGGAGGGGATATTACTCAGAGATTTATTGTCTTATAAAAACGGGATATTCTTAAATGTATGACTAGGGAGAAAAACAGTAAGGATCCAAGGATTCTTCTATGGCCAGAGGAGACAGAAGGGGAAGACGACAATCCATCTTCCACCAAAACTGTACATATGGCTCTGATACATCTGTCTTACCAAGCCCCATGTGGGAAAGGAATAGAGAAGCTAAGACACCCAGAATGTTGATGACTAGGTTCCTGCCAGGAGAAATCCACAAGTTATATTAGTTTTACAAACACTTCTGAGAGTTCAAGTATTAATGAACAATTAACAGCTGCTGTTAAACTTGGTGGTTTCTAGGTTGCAGTCATGGTGGTGACGCTAATAAAAAAAAAAAAAATCATTGTAACCCATCAGCATGTATTTTGTCACTTTAGGATTACACTGTTGTTCAGACCTCATTTTTGTAGACTTCAATATGGCCTAACTCCTGCATGAAAGGAAAATTCTGAAAACCAAGAAGAGACGGCCACCATGAAAATCACTGTCCCCCTCATAGCTATTTTTCACATGTTCTGATATACTTTGTTTTCCTATAGATGCATATAAATTTCATAGAGTTGACAAGCAAATTGAAACCCATTTGTCATCTCCTCTCTATCCTTCTCTACCAGATGGTATACAGATAGTATAAATTGTGCCACCAGAGATATACTGATAAGGGAAATATGATTATGTCACTACTATGTTTAATAATCTGTGGAAATCTCCCTTTATTTACAAAATAAAGTAATAGCTCAACAGTTGAGTATATAAGGCCTTTTCAATCCAGTTCTAATGGAAAATTTCATACTTATTTCCCATTATTGACATGATGGGAATCTTTCATGCCAACACATCTACCCCATTCCTGCATTCTGAAGGTCTCTCCTGTTTTCTTTGTTTATGTCATTACTTCTTCCTAAAATTCCCTCCCCCATTTACTATCCACTGTTTAACTCCTACTTACTCTTATCCTTTCCCACACCTCTCTGGGCAGAATTAATTGCTTCTTCCTTTGGATCTCCAAAATGCTTTTTTAAAATTTTTAATAGAGTAAATAGCACTTTTTATCAATATGCTTTTAATTGTGTGTGTGTGTGTGTGTGTGTGTGTGTGTGTGTTTATCTCTGAGAGATCATTCCAGGTAATAACTGTGTCCTCTCTCAATGCACAAGGCTTAGCAGGTGCTTAATAGATGTTAAAAGAATACACACAGTGAGCAACCTTCCTTTCTTTTTGGAATGTTTGCCTATTTTCCTTTAGTCATTAATTCAACAAATAGATTTTTAAAAACATCTACTATGTGTTAGTCATTGAGCAACACCTATGACAGAAATCTGTAATTTCTGTCAAAGCATCACACTGTATCTAAAGCAACAGCAACCAAGTGAGAACCACTTTAAGTAGCTTTTATGCAAACATTTTAATCTGTCATGCTCCCTTCCATGGTTGAAGGAACTGTAAACGAAGTATTTGGCTCTCAGAGAGTTATGGCACAATTTTTGGCTCACTTTGATAAATATTGATCTTGTATAAATTACTCAGGAGAGGCAGTCGATGGTTCTCCGAGCAACACACACAACCCCCACTCCCCTTTATGCAAAGACATAAATCATTTATGAATAGAGCCCCACATGCTCTATGAATAAGTCCCTTGGATTCCAAGATGACTGATACTCAAGTATTTTTCTCATTTGAGTGCAGACCTAAATTTAAGCAAGCAGTCAGACTACATGAAGTTACAATGCCCTTTTGTTCACTGTAAGGTGAGAGATGCATAATAGGTTTTCAAGGGTAAACATAGTGTGTTTTAAAATAAACACCATTAAATGCGATTGCACATTTGTGCCTTTAATAAAACTGATTGTGAGGGGAAAACTCCTTAGAAAAATCTCATGTCAAGTTCATTCAATTTTAAGTTTTAGTCACTGGTGGAAAGAGGAACGTTAGTGCACGTACATGTGTGGAATTGTGAAGAATTCGTGTTCTTTGACTACAGTTGAATCAAGTCCTTAGTTTCATCTGGAAAGTTGTGAATAGCACAATAAGGGGTCTGTGTGTGGTGAGGAGTTATTAAAGTAAAGAACCAAAGGGCAGCAAACATTGGTTTTCAGGGATTCTTGTGGTAAGATTAATAATGACAGTGTTTAACCTCTAGGGACTTCATCATTGAAGGGACAGGAGGGAGGATAAAAAGACAGTAAACTGACAAACAGCTTCTGATCTCTTGGCAGGAGTTGGAATTTGTCATCAGAGCTCACACAGAGAGTCAAAATGCTGAAACATCTCAGGTACAATAAAGGAATGTCACTTATGTTTTCTGGTACCTTTATTTATGTGACTTTCCCCACCCTGAATGTTTTTTGCTCTCCAATTCTAGCATTTGCACATTCTATGCATTGTCGCCATCTTCATTCACAATGTAAATTGCATATAACCCACAAAACAAGAGATCCTATTCTAAGTAACTGATGGCCAAAAAATCTTTAAGGAGAATATGGAAAACCATCTAAGTCAATGCCCACAGTAGGAGATTGGTTAAACAAACTATGAAACATTCCTAACAAAAGAATGAAATGCAGCAGTTACAAATGCAGCAAGTGAAGAGAAATGTACCAAATACCAGGTTGTCCAGGTTTTTACTGAAGTAAAAAAATAAATAAATAAAAAGTTTTTTAAAAAAAAAGAAAGAAAGAAAAAGAAAAGAAAGGGAGGATGCATAACAGTATTTACAGTGTGATTTCTTTTAAGCAAATAAAACCACCATAGTGTATATATACACAGAGTTTACGATGGCTATGCCTTGGGAATATAATTACAATAAGAAAGGCAGAATTTTCACTTCTTACATTAAATACATCTGTATTGACTGAATTCATTAAACTGCATGCAGGTTGTTGCTTGGTTTGGTTTTGGTAACAACATAATTTAAAAAAAAAAAAAAAATCTTACTTGTCCTTCAAATCCAAACTCAAATAACTTCTTATCTAGGAGTGAATTCTCCCATTTCTGCAACACAGAATTTGTACCAATTTTATAACATTTGCTGCACACTGTTGCAGCATTATGGAGAGAGCATTTAATTTGATACCAAAAGTTCAATCCAATTGTGCTACTTTCTAGTGGTAGTGTAACTCCTAAGCATAAATATTTCTTTCTGTAAAATGAGAGAAACAGTATTATGTCCACAGGATCCTTAGGAGTTGCAAAATAAGAGGCATTAATATACCATGTGTTGCATATTTTTATTAATATAAAATGACAGACATTGTGTGCTTATTTTGTGCATCTTATGTCAATTCCCATAAGAACAGGGACCACTATATTCATTAATTCACTTAAAGCGTAAAGAATGAGAAACTACTGTGTATCAAGCACTGTGCTAAGTTCCAGAGATACAACAGTGAACAAGAAAGACTTTATCTCCTCCCTCACTAAATTTAGTTAAGTAAAGAAATCACAAAAATAATCAGTCACCAACAGTGCAGTAGTAAGTGTTATGATAGGTGATTTGAGAAACTCTGTAGGAAGTAGTATCTTAACAGATCTGGAGGATGAATAAACTTTAGCAGTCAGAGCGGGTGGAGAGGATTTAAAGGGTGTGTACAGTAGAGAGAGCAGACAAGTGAGAACATGAAATATGTCCAGCATGCTGGCACTTAAAAGATGAGGAGAGAGGACACAAAGGAGATGTGATCTGACATCTCCCTGACATGCCTCCTTTGTCTTCCCTGCATGCTGCTCTCTCCAGAATCATCAGAGAGGACTTACAATATCTTAGAATTCAGAATTTAAACATCTTCCAAGCAACTAACTCCACAGTTCTTGGAAGATAAAGACTCAAAAGAACCAGCATCATCTTAGTACTAATCCAGAAACCCAACAGGCTCCTCCAGGAGACATGAATCCACTCAACCTTCAGAGCTAGGTCACGGGACTGAAGGAATATTCTAAACTGGGTAATCTGGGAGCTGAAGGGGATGGAAGGGTGAAGATGGGGAGATCCATGTTTGTGTATTTGGAATGGGAGATATGTCAGGGACTGGTTAGATACATCAACTCAGCATACCCTCAGTGTAATTAATGGTAAAAAGTCAGAGAGAGGGGATGTATAAACCTCCAAATCCCAGATGCTTAAAAATCAAGAAGCTTCTGACTATATAGAAAGCTCTGGCATTAATACAAATAACTGAAATTTTAAAAAGGTATACTGTATGTGAATAATGTGATATAAAAACAAGAAATCAAAGATTTCAGGGCTCAAATAGGCTTCTGAAGTCACCTGGCTATCTCTCTTGGTTTTGTGGAAATAAACTGAGGCCCAGGGATAATGAGTTCTAGTCATCCATGCAAGCATCCTTGAATCATCTCTAGCAAGTGCCTACTGGGTGCTGCCAGTCATATACAAAGGGAACTCAAAGATGGAAGAGTTTTCTCTGACTACATGATGGCTAGTAGTAAGCTCTTTAAGATAACTTGAGATATGACAGGATACAGTGAAAACATCAAGAGTTAAAGACGCCGGACTAGTTCTCAAAGAAGTATGGGGCTTTCTCAGGCTAGAACGGGGAAGATACTGCAGAGAGAGCAATCTAGATACACAGGCAGCAGCATAAACAGACTAAATCAAGACAAGAATTGACAACAAAGCATCTATAACACAGCAGCAATTTCAGAGCACCTGGTCAGGATATGAATGGCACTTCCTTAACATCAATCCCATAGCTGAACAAAAAGGAAACTTTAAGGTGATGGATAAATTCATATCTTCTGATCCCATATTTGCTAACCCAAAGCATCCAGTAATATATTATGGATTTGAGTTTCTAGGAATTTTATTTTCCAAAGGGTAAAGGAAGAAAAAAGGATGAATGTGTATTACCCACTTAATTCAGATTTGTAAGGAAGGATGGCATCTGCAAGATAGATAAGTGGAAGGAGTGGTAGAAGTGGATGGAGCAGGATGCATTTTAAATATGCCTGGTTATGTACATAATTTTATTTAGTTTTCACAACAACTTGAGGTATGAATATGATTACCCCCATTTCAGGGATGAGAAGAATCAAGGCTCAAAGACATTTAGTGACTTTCCAGGACACAAAGCCAGTAGATGCCAAAGTCAGTATGAGTCCTACCTAGTCCATCACCAATGCAAGTGTTCTTTCTGTTACATGCCAATTTCTCCCAAGAACACAGGGGAAAGAGGCTGCAGTAACCTGAATTACATAAAAAGTAAAGCAATATAAACAATTTTAAAAAGGGATATGTACAATTGCATGGCTGAAGACTCTAAAAGAAATATAGCTTGTAAAGGATAGGCAAGTTTTCTCCCAACATTTTCTTATGAAGATTTCCAAACATACAGAAAAGTTAAACAACTGTATAGTGAACACCCATCAACCTACCACATAGACTGTACAACTAACAAACACTGTGCCATTTTTGCTTCAAGATTGCTCTTTTTTTAAAAAAAAGTAAAATTCTGACTATGTAATCGCTAGCAATTATAATAGTAAGTCTATAAATGATTATAAAAATGTAAATACTATACCATAAGTTCCATGAGGTCAAGAACTATGTTTGTTTATCTCTGTATAACCAATGCTCAGCTTGGCTCTTGGCACAGAGTTGGCCCTTGACAAAACTTTATAAATGGACGGATAACATAATTCCAGAGAGTAAATATGGGTTTCAGCTCAAGAAGCTCCTATAGTATATTCTCTGATAAATGAATAATAGAGGAGAAAATTTTCTATAACTGGAAGGAGCCACAATTCACTGGAAATCAACATATCAGAGGAGTATCAGTTTGGTAAAGGCAAAAATAAGCTGAAGCTCGTTTTTCTACCAGCATACACTGCACCAGGATGTGGAGGTTAAAACGAACATGGTAGAATGCCTCAGACTTAGTGTGAAGTCTTTCATTTCAGCAAAGGATCATTACACAAGCAGAGGATGGGGCAAGTGTTGCTTGACAGAATTTATCTATTAAAATTTGGAAGGAGGGTGGAAAGGGAATTGATTATTATGAGATAGTAGTATAAATATGTAGCATAAAAAGGTCTGCCACACTTGGACAGTATGAGTGAGCAAGGGGGGTGGGGAGCATAGATTATAAGAAGGAATAGTCCCACTGTACTCTGAGTATTCCTCTCAACACAGGGATCCATAATAGTGTTATTCAGTAAACTAACATGTCTACAGGAAGAGAGGAGGTGGTTTTGGTGAGAAGGGGTCAGAAAATTATCTTAGTTAGCATCATTAAAGGAACTAGGGATATAATAAGGTACAGCATGGTGTTCACAGTTAACATTGCTATGTGTTACATAGCAGGTTGTTGAAGGAGTGGATTCTAGGGGTTCTATTGTTCTTATTGTGTCTACATAGGATGATGGATTTTGGCTGAGCCTGTTGTGGTGGTCTTTTTGCAATCTATGAAAACAAAGCCATGATGCTATACACCTTAAATGTGTATGCTGATATATATGACTTCCCCAAAAAGCTGGGGAGGGGGAGGACCTTGGGATGTTTAGACTGAGGAGGAGAAAACAAGGGAGAATATGATAATGATCTTTAAGTTATCTGGGGCCAATAAAAAGGGAAGTAGAGGGGCCCCTGGGTGGCTCAGTGGGTTAAAGCCTCTGCCTTCAGCTCAGGTCATGATCCCAGGACCCTGGGATCGGGCCCCACATCGGGCTCTCTGCTCAGTGGGGAGCCTGCTTTCTCCCCTCTCTCTCTGCCTGTCTCTGCCTACTTGTGGTCTCTGTCAAATAAATAAATAAAATCTTTAAAAAAAAAAAAAGGAAGTAGAGATAATGGTCTCAGATGGCACATAAGCTGACTACATATACTCACACATTTATGGATATAAAATATACACATAGTCATACTTTATATTTTTTAAATACATAAAATATACACATATAAATACATACATTGGGATTCAAACATAGGGGTTGAAACATAAGGACTATTATACTTCATGGTCCAAAAACAAAGAGAAAATAGATGAGATAAAATTGCCAAGAAAGCTAGAGGTCAGGACTCATGGGAAGAAAGCACTTGTTAAGGATAGGAACACAACAAGATAACCCAAGTTCAGTGGTAGGCTACCTCTGGTATCTCCCACAAGAGGAGGAGAGCAGCCAGGCAGGTTAACCACCATCTATCCCCCATCCTCTACACTCTAACACCCCAGAAACAGAGGAATCTGTCTCCAGATCCTAATGATGAATGTGGGAGCTTGAGACAGACGAATATGGTAGCTCCTAGGCGCTGCTGCTCCAAGAAACCCTGTGATGGCACCAGAGGTCCTGCCATGCCCACTGGAAACTGGGTGCGAAAAGGGTTACAGCTACAGCTTACACACTGCCGCTCCAGCAAGCAGAAAGATGAACTTGCAATCTCAACTACAAAGATGAGTACAAAATGAAGAAACACCAAATAGCTAAGAAAAGTTTCGAGCATGAAAGGAGACAATAAATTCAACAAATAAAAGCTTAAACCTGAAGGAGGAGAATTAATAGGGCAATTAGAACAGTGCTTCTGGAAAAAGACTAGATATGGTCTTTATTATTTCTGGAGTAAAGCTAAGTAAGGCCACTAGATGAAAGCAGCAGGAAGTTAGACTTCAGCACAGTGTGAAATAAGAACTTCTCGAAAACAATGTTCATTCAACAATGAACTTCAATAAAGCACACATAGCTCTAGCCTTGATTCCATCCTATATGGCATTTTTATCAAATGCTTAATTAAAGGCACACGAAGATAAGCTATCAAAACAGAGCAACTTAGCTTTAAAAGAAAAATGGCCAGCCAAGAGGGGCGCCTGGGTGGCTCAGTGGGTTAAGCCGCTGCCTTCGGCTCAGGTCGTGATCCCAGGGTCCTGGGATCGGGTCCCGCATCGGGCTCTCTGCTCAGCGGGGAGCCTGCTTCCCCCTCTCTCTCTGCCTGCCTCTCTATTTGTGATCTCTGTCTGTCAAATAAACAAATAAAATCTTTAAAAAAAAAAAAAATGGCCAGCCAAGAGACTAAAATTAACTGGCCCAGATCTCAGGGAACAGGAATAAATAATCTATAATCACTGGGTCTGACATACAATAGCCTACAGTAAGTATTTGTTGAATAAACTTAAGCACTACCAGGGCAAATACATGTCCATCTTCTTCAGACATGAATAAGTGTTTGATATTCAGACCTAGTGGGTACTGAGTTTTCACTCTAGTAAAAAAGCCAGCTAATAAATAAATGTGAGTGGTCATAACTGTCATGAACAAAAATATAGACGGGTAAGACTACAGGGAACAATATATGATTAATTTTGTGTTGTTCATTTTCTTTTTCTAGCTTAGACTTCTTCAGAGAAGAAGACATCTGAGCAGAGGCCTACCTAAAGTGAGGCAGTATATTAGTTATTTGTTGCATGTAACAAATTACCCCAGAACTTACTGGTTTAAAACAAAACCTTTACTATCTTGTATTTCAGAGTGTCTGCACCAGGGCATGGGTTAGCTGATCTGTGTCCCTGGTTCTGCAGCTCCTGCTAGGCTGCCATCAAGATGTCCTCTTGGACTGCAGTCATTACAAAATCTGACAGGGAAGGATCAGCTTCCAATCTCACTCAGAAGGTTGCTGGAATGATTCAGTTCCTCCTCCCAGGCTGTTGGAATGAGTGTCTCAGTTCTGACTGACTGTTGGCCAAGAGCCCACCTTCAGGTCTTTGTTATACCAGCCTCTCCATAGGGCAACTCACCAATGGCAACTTGCTTCACTGGAACAAGTACCAAGAAGAGCCAGAGAGTGTAAGCAAGAATGAAGGCACAGTTTTTGATAACCCGAGGCCTATATGACATCACATCACAGTAGCTACTCTTGACAAAGCCTATTCCATTCCATTCCATTCTTTAGAAGCAAGTCATTAAAATTCAGCTCACTTACAGGGCAGGGCAGTTACACAAAGGTGTAACTACCAGGAGGTAGGGAACACTGGAAACCATGTCAGAAAGCTGCCTACCATGGGAAGAGCACTGTATACAGATCTGGGGAAACAGCATTCCAGATGTTGGGAACAGCAATGCAAAAAGCAAGGCGAAGTTGAGGTATAGAGAGAAGTTTGGAGACAAGTAAGAAAAGGAGATAGAGCTCAAAAGGCAGGCAGGGGCCAGATCCTAGGTCACATGGAACTGTTGAGGTCTTGGCAGCTTGGATTTGATTATGAGTGGTGAAGAAAATTCCCTGGAGAGATCTGAGCAGAAGAGATTAAACTAACCTTTCCTTTATGAAATTGTGGTGATAGTAAATGGCACATTCTATTCACTTATTTGTTTGGTTTGATTTACTTATAATGACCTTTCTGAGAGGAAGCTGGCAATTCCATGTCCACAGTTGGTCTCTATATTAAAAAATTATTTTATTGGTTCCTACCATACTGAATCTGACCAACTGGTGCTCTATAAAGAGATGATTCAAAACCAGACTTTCTGTCATGTGAGCTCCCCTTTGCTACATTTGGGGAACAAGGAGTCATTAGTTTATTATCATTATTAATGATTATTTTGTGATTATTTACTGCAATCAACTGAGCCTGTCCCACTGCAACCTCAAGCAAACGTCAGGGAACACTAGGATGAGGAGTAATACAGTGAAAGCGATCCTGACTGCGTATGTGGAGCCACTGGGTAAGTCCACCCATAGCCCATGAATGTTCAGGGAATGGAGGGTCTACTTCCTCCCAGAGAACAAACACGCTTAAATTGCTGATACCTTCTCCCTAGTCATCTGGGTCAATTACTCCAGCACAGAGCTGCCAGCTGAGCTCTTCCCTGGCCAAGCTGCTCTGCTTTGAAATTCTTCCCCAGGCTACCTCGCCCAATGATGTCAGCCAGGGTGAGCGCCCTGCCAGCCCTTCCCTACCACAAGATGATGTGCAAGGGGAAATGCACACTGTCTGTGCTCAGGAAACATCTGGTTGATCCGCCAGTCCTCAAGCAGGTCTCTGGCTGTTTTATAAGTTAGGGGAACAGAATAGGATGGGAAGACATGGAGCTTCAGTGATTAACCAACCTCAACGGCGAGCTGCAAGCTGAAAGGAGATGTGAGGAAATGGCCTCCCTGGCAGGCCCTCTCCAGGGACCTTGCACCACTGCCACACAGTCACATTTCCTAGCTTTTAATGGAAAACAAATGCTGTTTACAAAAACTCAAAGTAGCTGAAATGGGAATGTGAGCCAAGCGGTATAGTGGAGGGTGAATTTCTACTTGGAAGCTTTCAGCAGTCCAGTAATGATTCAGTACCAGGCCTGAAACACAGGTTCCTGATGAGAACTACTATTCACTTTCCCTTGAAAAATGAAACACCACATTCACTGGTACACAGAATCCATGACCACTTAAAAACAGATCCAGCCCCTGGTAAGCTGTCTGACAGAAAACAAAAGATGCTGTATGTCCTTTGCTGAGCTCTAAGCACTGTTTTTGTCCTGCTTGGTATCTACTGGTTTTTTTCTCAGTTTATGAACCACTAGAGAAATCAGGTAAAATAGATAGGAGAAAATGGACTTGTGTGCTGCCCCCTCCCCCACCAGCCTCCATACCTGTCCCTGGGGGAATACAGGTTTTCTGAACATTCAGCATTCTCGCCTGAAAATGAAGAGCTCTTCTCTTCTCCTGCTTTGCCTCCTACATCTCCCCCTCCCCAAGTTCAATAAAAGCTTTCCAGTGTGAGGACTTTAAGATAGTCAGTATAAGTCCTCCAAGGGTGTTGAATCCAAATGGGTAGGAAAAAAAGGATTTTTTTTTTTTTTAATTTTAAGTAATAAAGAAAAAAAAAAATCCCCGAAAGACAAAATGATTCCAGCTTTAAAAAAATTCTAAAAATTCATTTGTTCTCAAAGGCCAGTAAGAATTAGGTGGAACACAGGATTAAGCATAAATTTTGGGGGGGTGCCCTTCTTTCTGGCATAGTGGTCAAACTGAGATCATGGGGCTTTAGGGTTGCTGCACCACGGATTCATTCATTCCTTTAGCAGACATTCTGAGTATTTTTTGTGTTCTGTATATTAAGAATATAGTTTGGAACAAGACAAGGTTCCATTCTCTCTCAGAGTCTTTATACATGAACAAAGGTGAAATGATCTAATGTATGCAAAGTGCTAAGCCTGTGCCTGACATTTCCTAAGTGGTCAATAAATGTTAGCCGTTATTAGCTACTATGCCCAATTGCCCACGTCTATCTGTTTCTCACTCTCCAGCCTCTGCTTTGCCGCTCCAGCTTCGGCTTTTGTCTGTGAAGAAAATCCTAAGTTTTGTCAAATTTCTGTCCAAATGCAAGATTTATCATAAGAAATTGGCTCACATGATTATGTAGGCTGAGTGGTCCCAACAAAATTCTGGAAACTAATTTTAAGTAGACCTATCATAAAATACAGTTACTGTAAAGTCATTTATTTATAAAGGTCACTTATAAACTTTTGGCTTACTCAAATCTACTTTATTTACTTGTTCATAATAATTACTTTTAGATTACTCATGAAAATTTCAGGAGACATGAAATAGCTAACCATCTAAAGTTACCCTTCTTGCTAACAAACTCTGTGACAGAATTTGATGTGAATTTAACATGAGTGTATTTGACTCTTAGGTGGAACACAGGATTAAGCATAAATTTTTTCTTAGTAAGCTGAAATAGAATAAAAGTATTATATTTAATACTGATAACTCTAAAGATATTCCTGTTTTAATAAACCAATAAACTTAAACTAGCTTTTATTTCCTGAGGACTGTCATAGATCATGTGAACTCGCAAATTATTTGGGTTAGTTTCTGTATTTCTGAGAGTATACTTATGTAATGCTTATCTGTCTTTAAGCCAATTAAGTAGAACTCTTTACAAATTAATTTTTGCAGGTTAAAAATAGAACTACCCTACAATCCAGCAATTACACTACTAGGTATTTACCCAAAGGGATACATTCACCTAGGGATTATAGCAGCATTATCTACAATAGCCAAATTATGGAAGTAGCCCAAGTGTCCACTGACTGATGAATGCATAAAGAGAATGTGGTATATATATAATAATGGACTATCACTCGGCCATAAAAACGAATGAAATTTTCCCATTTGCAATGACATCAATAGGGCTACAGAGTGTTATGCTAAGCAAAATAAGTCAGAGAAAGATAAATACCATATGATTTCACTCATAAGTGGAATTTAAGAAACAAAACAAATGAGCAAAGGGAGGGGGGTAGAGAGAAGCAAACCAAGAAACAGACTCAGCTATGGAGAACACACCCATGGTTACCAGAGAGGAGGGAGGTGAGGAGATGGGAAAGATAGGAGATGGGCATTAAGGAGTACACCTGTTGTGATGAGGGTGATGTGTGCAAGTCCTGAATCACTATAATGTATGCCTGAAACTAGTATTACACTGCAAGTTAAGTGGAATTTAAATAAAAACTTTTTAAAAAATGCTAATTTTGGTGATACCAGTCAGAGATACAAAAAAAAAAAACAACAATGTATCTGTAGCATACATACATAACTATACATACATATACAAATAGTTTGAAAAGATCTTACAGCTTTCATTTTATTTAAAATTTTAGCCATGAGACAGGTATGAAACACAAAAGTTTATGAAAGGACAGGAGCTTATAATAGGACAGCTGGATCCAAACTGTGTTTCCAGCAGATGGAATAAGCTTACCTGCTCAGATAGCTTTTTATTAATGTTTGTGAAACAGACTTAAGACTTTTCATATAACTAGTTTTCAAAATAGCCTTTTCTTTTTTTCCTCTTCTGATAAAAACTGTCTTGGTTCCTGGAAAAAACTACCTAAAATACTTATATCACAATAGGCACAAAGAAAAATGCAAGCTCCCTCCAGAAGAATTCTTGTTCCTTAAGTCCAGATCTTTTACAATATCTGCATGCCTTTTGAGATGAATACTGGAGGTTTAGGGACTGGTGAAAAAGACAAGCGGACTTTGAATTTGTTTTCGAAACCACATTTCTGTTCTTATAAAGACTCGATTTGTAAGACAAGTACAACTGCTTTCAATGCCTCGAACAACTGAGTTGCAACCTGAATGTTACAGAGACTGCTCCACCCATCCAACGTTACTACCCTCAGCCTGCATCTTTGTTTCAGGGAGAAGACTTTCCATTAAGGTGAAAACCGAAAGATTCCTATGTTCTAGATTCAGAGCTATGTGTCTTTGGAATGTTCTAGTAAATCCTTATACAAAGGCTCCAGAATGTTATTCTTTCTTTTTGGGTCCATAGTTTCATTTACCTTAGGGAGAAGGCCTAAACACATTTCCTGTCCGGCTCTGAATACCAGCTTCCAGTCTGGCCAATGTTTGACCACAGAACTACTTAAAAAGGAAGAAAAGTAAAAAAGGAATCCTTTCGAAGACCTTGTCAAGTTTCTGTCTTGGACAGGCAGTAAATACTCCCAGCAGAAGAACAACCCCATAGGCACAAGAGGCAAAGATACTACCCTCCAAGATTCACAGCCACTCTCAAAAGAAAGACCACTGCCCTGAGAGCTGGAAACCGTCAGTAGGATCGCAGCCACAAACCGAGAACAACCCACATTTCTGTACAGCCATATCATCCGGGTCCCCAAGGTGACTGCTGCCAAGCCAAGTTCTCAAGACACAAAATAAGACCAACAAGAAGGTAAACAGCTGGGGCGCCTGGGTGGCTCAGTGGGTTAAGCCTCTGCCTTCGGCTCAGGTCATGGTCTCTTTTTTTTTTTTTTTTTTTTTTTTTTAAAGATTTTATTTATTTGATAGAGAGAGATCACAAGTAGACGGAGAGGCAGACAGAGAGAGAGAGGGGAAGCAGGCTCCCTGCTGAGCAGAGAGCCCGATGCGGGACTCGACCCCAGGACCCTGAGATCATAACCTGAGCCGAAGGCAGCGGCTTAACCCACTGAGCCACCCAGGTGCCCCTTTCTCACCATCCTGGGATCAAGCCCCGTACCCGGCTCTCTGCTCAGCAGGGAACCTGCTTTCCCCTCTCTTCTGCCTGCCTCTCTGACTATTTGTGATCTGTCAGATAAATTAAAAAAAAAAATAACCTTTAAAAAAGAGAGAGAGGAGGCAACAGCTGTCGCTGGGAGGGAAGGGACTGACCACCAGTGAGTACCCTAAGTACACATTCACCTGTCGCAATTCAGAGACCTTGTTCTTTCAAACTTTTTTTTCCCCTCCAATCTGAACTTAGGAAGAGACAACATAACAACAACAACAACAACAACAAAATGTATCTGTAGCATACATACATAACTATACATATATATATATACAAATAGTTTGAAAAGATCTTACAGCTTTCATTTTATTTAAAATTTTAGCCATGAGACAGGTATGAAACACAAAAGTTTATGAAAGGACAGGAGCTTATAATAGGACAGCTGGATCCAGACTGTGTCTCGCTCTCAACCACGCTCCACAGACCCAGACAGAAGTGGGAGAGCTAACTTTGGTCAGAATTCTTACCTTCCACGGGCTTCCGCCAGTTTTCTCCGGATCCCGTCCGCAGGCTCCGGGTGGGCGAGGGGTGTCTCGGTGGGTCTCATCCTCGCCACCAGAAACGTTAGTGGGGGGAACAACAGTTTCCCCTCTGCCCTTTAAGAGTGAGTGCTTGGTTCTAGGGCACCTCCTAAGTGGAGAAGCTTATTATGTAGGTTAAAAGTTCTCCATTGTGGCCTCGGGAACTCAAGATTATCTTTGGTAAGCAGAACCTGCTTGTTCAGCCCCAGAACCTTTTATTCACCTGAGGCCTCTCGCGGGCCACCGCCCGGCGCCTGAACAGTCAGGTTTCTAGGCTGGACCCAGCCCGCCCCCATCCGGTCCGGCGTCTAAAGGGCACCTGACGCACCCCCATCCGGTCCGGCTTCTCAGCCGACCCGGTCCGCCCCAGCCCGGGCCGCCCCAGCCCGGTCCGGTTTCGAAGTGGGCCTTCCCAGTTTCTACGACGGACCTAGGCCACCTCGGGCCTGCTCTGTTTTCTAAGTGGGGCCCAGTCTCCTCAGACTGACGCAGGGTTCTAAGACGGAACCAGTCTGCCCTCGCCGGGTCCGGTTGCGAAGGGGGACCCAGTCTGTCCTCGCCGCGTTTGGTTTCTAAATGGAACCGGTCGGCCCCCGTTGGGCCTAGCTTCTAAGGGGTACCCAGTCCGCCCCAGCCCGGTCTGGTTTCTGAGGGGGACCCAGTGCGCTTCCGGTTTCTAGGACAGACACGGGCCGGAAGAGAGCTGCTCTGTGTTCCAAGTCTGGCCCAGGCTTCTCAGACCCATTCAAGGATCTAAGTTGGACCCGGCCTTCCTCCGGTCTCTACTAGTTTCTAAGTCAAACCTGGGCTGACCCAGCACCTGGTCCAGTTTCTGAACAGAGCCAGTCTGACTCCAGCCGGTGTCTGGACTCAGTCTGCAGAAAGAAGTCTGAAAGCAAAGCTGCAGAGCCAGGATCCAAAAGGGCCTTCAACCTCCCTAGGGAGCCACAAGCTCAGCGGCTGCACCAGGTAGGGGAGCCTGGTTGCTGCTTGCTCCAGGAGCCTGTGGAGGGTCTCCTTCTGTTTCCTCTTCTGACCAGAGCTGTTAAAAGATAAGCAGCAATGGCCACGGTCACCAAACTGTGGAAAGAACCAAGATGCCCTTCAACGGATGAATGGATAAGGAAGATGTGGTCCATATACACTATGGAGTATTATGCCTCCATCAGAAAGGATGAATACCCAACTTTTGTAGCAACATGGACGGGACTGGAAGAGATTATGCTGAGTGAAATAAGTCAAACAGAGAGAGTCAATTATCATATGGTTTCACTTATTTGTGGAGCATAACAAATAGCATGGAGGACAAGGGGTGTTAGAAAGGAGAAGAGAGTTGGGGGAAATTGGAAGGGGAGGTGAACCATGAGAGACTATGGACTCTGAAAAACAATCTGAGGGGTTTGAAGCAGTGAGGGGTAGGAGGTTGGGGGAACCAGATGGTGGGTATTAGAGAGGGCACGGATTGCACGGAGCACTGGGTGTGGTGCAAAAACAATACGGTTATGCTGAAAATTAATTAATTAATTAGTTAAAAAAAACGATAAGCTGAGGCCCATTAAAACGTTTAAGAGCTTGCTTGAACAAAAGTCGATTCAAATTGGGCAGCATCCAATCGAAGAGAGAAAAGAGTTCTGAGGAGCTGTACAGGATAAAAAGACAAAGGCAGAAGGGAGAGAGAACAAGGAAGTTAACGCTGCACAGCAAAGCAGGTTGGTTATTGCAAGGTCACTTTCCTTTAGGGGATGGCAGGGGTTTATCAGGCAGATTACCCAACTAGCGCTGATCAGATGATTCTTGATCTTAAAAACCTGACTGGACAGGTTTAAGAGTTCATTTCCGGGTGAGCAGTAGCAGTAGTCAGGTTAAATCTTCATTTGGTGAGTGGCGCTTAGCATAAGCGATTCCATTTTGGACCTGTTGTCTTCTTTTAACAGCAGTTTGCCACAAACCCCTAAAATACTGAATGTTTTCTTTTCATAAGCTGGTGATCACATTCATTATCATGAACTGTGCATATATGTCACATGCTCTCTAGACTGCTAATTCCAAATGATAAACCCAGCCCTTGTAGAGAGGCATACCCTGAGGAATCAGGAAAACCTCTAAAGCATCAGTTCTACATTTTCTGCATCTCTGGCATTTACTTATTGGCTCACAGGTTCTGTTTCCCACATAACCTTGTATTTCAATGCTGTATAGTCTGTGGTCTTCAAATTAGCACACGTAAATGCCGAAAGGTCAAAACTCTACTGATTATTGCAAACTCTCTTTTTTTTGTAAATATTTAGACACCCCATATTCGTAGCATTTTTGTAGTTCTTAACAAATTCTCAAATACTGTTTAAAGATACGGGTTGCATGACATCAATTCATGTTAATTCTCTGCTCAAAAACTGTAATTGTAGTGCATATGTTTCAATGACTCTATACTTAAAATTTCAACCTGACCCTCTATTACAAAAGACATTTAGATTTCATTTATCTAAAATTAAATGCCAGGTACATTACTGATAATATTACTGACATTTTTTAAATTGGTAAATATATGAGGTAGTCAGTTATTTGCATAAATCTATCCATGAGAGCACAGTGACTAGGGAAGGGACAGGCACATGGTTGAGAGAAAGTCATAGAATGGTGTGGGATCTGCTGGAAAGAAATGCTGTCTTTTTGGCTCAGCATGAGCCTAGGAAGATGAAGGCCTACCTTTTGCTGTCAGCAGCAGTCCTGCCACCAGACACAGCCCAACATCAAAGATAACCTGAAGATGAATGTAGCCAGATTTTAATGTCCATTTGAGCACCTGTATCAACCCGAACATGAGGCTACTCTGCCCCTGGCCTTGCATGCAAGTGTGTCTAAAATTCTTGTGTTCAAGTTCATTAGTGAGGTTGGATGTGCCATGCAAACAGATGAGACCGTATTGATTCCATCTCACAAAAGGAACAAGGTAGGAAGAAAGCTGCAAGGAGGGTATTTTTAAGTCATTCTGGATTTATTGGTGTTCACTTTATTTTTCCCAGAGAGAAGACATGCAATCTGATGTATCCCATTTTAATAAATCCTCTGCTTCTGGATTTACATCCTTAATCTCTGTGACCTCTAATTAAGGCTCAGTACCATCACACAGTGGTTAAAATTATTCCCTGAGATCATGAAGGCTGTGCTTTTAGCCACAGAATATTTTGCCTTACCAAAATTCAGGAGAAAACAGAAAACAGGAAGTCAAGTCTTTTGGTAGTAGAAGAGGCAGGCAACTTAGGTAGAATTCCTGAGAAAAAGTGTAGAGTCAGTTAATCCACTAATTAATATTTCCCTGACTGTGAACTATTATCTGTTCAATATCGTTAAACATTCTAGAAGGGAAATTCATTTTATTGCCTAGAAAGACACTTTATCACAGTGCTGTGTGAGAGCATCTTGACTTTTGCTAACTGCCCGAGTTGTCATGATGCCTCAGTTTCCAATAAAATGCAGAGTTAGTACTAGTGGATGTGGGAAAAAGAAATCCAGATACAGATGATGAGAAAAAATGGTTATTACATTTAGTGCTTAGCCAGGCCTGCAGTGTTTTTTCAGAATGGTTTGAAGTCAGAACAGTTCATGATCCTCCACAAGTAGGAACGGCAGAGACACTTCCTGGATTATCACCTCAAACCCCAGCCAGATCAGCACACCAAAGCATAAGGCATACGGACATCAGCCAGTGTCTTCCAGTGTTGGTGCACGGACAGTCCATTTTGAAGGGGATGGGGCTCCCAGCAGCCCCCTCTGGGTTTCAAGAAGCCACATTCCGGGAAGGAGCCAGCTCTCCAGGATCAGCTGCTCTTGCATTGTCATGGTTCCTCCGCCCACCCATCCCCCTGAAATGGCACAATGGAATGACTGTGTTCTCTATTGAGGACTTCCCTTTTTAAAAATAAACAAGCAAAAGTTTCCCTAATCTGACCCATATTCAATAGTGGGAGAAGGCAGCCAGTCCCGGGGTGGGGAGTGGGAAAGGAAGCCAGGCGTCAGGCAAACACACTCAGGGACAAGGACGACGTGCAGGACAGTGTGCAGGCCTCTGAAGACAGAAAAGTGAAAGGAAAGTTGAGCGTCGATGGGCTGTGGCACTCCCAGATCATCGTTCCATGGACACACGATTTCCTTTCTTAGGTTTTCTCGTGGTATTTCTGACAGGCTTTTGCCATATCCTTCAAGAAGTTAGGAACACCATTCTACAAAACAAAGGAGACTGTCACTTCTATGTCTTCATGGTCATTACTCCTGATTCTTTAGGCTATGGTAAAGGTAAACAAAGATGACTCTGAGAATGATAAATATGACTGTCTGATTTCTGCAGAACATGACAGAAGACCCAAGGCACAGGTGAGACACTGTTATGTATCTTGGTTTTTGCTAGTAAAAAGATAAGATGATTTTGAGAGACTATTTTTTGAAAAGAAAAAACACAGGAAATGGTATTGGGTTGGACTTTTGGGATTCTAACCTAGTAATCATAGAAAGGACTTCTTTTACAGAATTAGGAAATGGTGAGGGTATGGGGCAAAGGGTAGACTATGTTATTTCTTAGTTCATGCTGAGCATTGTGCAAGACATTCCCCAGATACTTCCTTACTTGCCACTACTCTACAGGGTGGTAATACCCTCCCCATTTTCCACAGGGAAGAAATCAACAGCTTCCCTAGATTATACAGACAGAAGCAGGACAAGGACTCAAAATCACACGTGTTTGACTCAAAGCCTGTGCGCTTTGCACTCTCCCAGGGAATGTGCTGAGCCCTCCCGGCAATAAGTAGGCCTCCTACAAAGCATTGAATGGTTCCCATAAAGCCAGGTTCTCCGGCAGTCTCCAGCAATCCGGCCCCTACTGCAGCCCCCTCTCCTTACAGAGAAACAAAACAACAATAACAAAACTGGAGGCTTCCAAGCTTGGACACATCTGGTTGTCTCTTGAGCCAGGTTGGCCTATCAGATTCCTCCCTCCAGAAGCAGACAGAGGTTCAAAAGGCACCATTTTTCATTTTTCCTGCAAGGAAAAGGCTCCTATCCAGAGGATGCAGAGTGTGGTCCTGGCAGCGTCTTGCTGGTAGGAAGGGTCTAACATTCCAGCTAAGGATTCTTCTCTTTTGTCCCAGCCTTCACATCCTGGGTGTTGGCAACCTTAGACCCAACTGTAGTCACTCAACCAAGGTGCTTCATAAAAGAGCCTCATTAGGCCCGAGACACAGTGTCTCTTCTGTCTGACAGCTAAGTCAACATTTGTCAAACACACTTCCCCCCGCCTGCCTCCTGGGATCTCACCTTGGCGACCCAATTAATGAGCCAGGAAGGAATTTGGCCACCCGGGTTATCGAAGTAATAGATGAAAACTAGAAAGGAAAATCAGGAAGAGGAAAAATGTTAGAAAGACAACAATAAACCCTGCAAAGATTCTCCCTCTGTCTTCAGGTCCCAAAAGTAAGGAGGGAGGGAACATGGGATTCAGGAGAACTTCTCTCCTCTGCCTTGCCTCCCAGAATATGTATATATGTATGTGTGTGGGTGTATACACCCACACATGTATACACACACAGTTTTGAAAACATAGACACATGCACATTTTGCTGCTACTTATTAAATGCCTGTCGAGTGCTAGACACTTGGATATAGTCTCTCCCTTAATTATTTCTCTCATTAATTATCTTAATAGTACAAGGGAGTTGGTAAGATTAAACCCCCACTTATAAAGGACAACATGAAGACTCAGAGCAGTTGGGTGGCATGTCCAAGGTGACAGATCTGAACAGCTTCAGTATTATGGTTCAGATATTGCCTCACATACAAAGCCACACTGATTCCCGTAGGGCGAGTGGCTGGCTGCCCCTGCTCTACTCACAGCTTTTCTCTGTGCGGCTGGAACTCGAGGCAGGCAGGTCCTGAGTCTGCTGAGCAGGAGCTCTGTCCTCAGGGGCAGTCATGCCAGCCCCCTTGCCACCCCACCCCTGAAGCCTGATGTATGTATCCCCACAACTAGCCTGAAGTGAATTTCTACACCTCGTGGTTTGATTTCCTCTGGGCAATGCAAGAGTCAATAAAGAATGGGTTGAGTCAGATTTAAACATCTACCGTGCACTCAAGCCAGGTTTCTAGGGGTGAACTAAGTCTCTCCCCAGGCTTTGATTCCTTGTTTGTTTTATACTCATGCCCGTTCTCAGAGAATAAGCATCATGCATTTTACATGCCTAACAGTCAGTATGGCCTACATATGGTGGCCCCAGCTGCTTTGCCAACACGCTCCCCAGCTTTACCTTTGCTCCCTTTCTTGCCATCACTCTTGATCACCAGGCTCTGCTTATACTGATTCACCCGGACCACACCAGACCTCTCAGGAATCTGTGGCACAGAGGTGCTCTGGGCTAGGACTACATGGATCTTCTGCCCATCCATGTCCAGGTCTCGCCGCTGCCGGATGTAGATGTACTATACTGTTAGTCAAGGCATGATATCAATGCCAGCATTTCAGATGAACGAAAGGAAACCCTACAAGCCAGAAGCAAAGTGAGATGATTCTATTCCTCCCAACTGGCCCTTGCTCCCTTTAATGGTTCCTCCATTTCTCAGCCCTGTGTCCCTACCTGCACTGAAAGATGGGCCCCATACAACCTGATATTCTCATTTGACAGCATGCATTACCTACTTGGGAATGATTCCTTGAGGCTTTCAATTATACAGGGAAACTACTCCTCCTTTCTTTAAGAAGGCACTATGAGATAGATACGAGGGACTGCTTGCTCACCAACGGTGTGATTCTGCATTTGTTACTCAACCTTTCTGAAGCTGAGTTTCCCTCTGTAGGAAAAGAGGGCTATATTCCCCAGCGGGCAAGCTTAGTGGGGGCACTGGAGAAAGACTGGGGCAGAACAAGTACTCAATAAACACTGGAGTCATTTCACTTTGTCCTGCCCTCCTGCAAAGCCCTGGTTAGTGACCTCTATGCACAGAAGATGGTCAAGCAATGTTACTTACACCTAGTGGTCAGAGGAAGAGCATGAGAACCTGAGTATTCAGTAAGCAGAAGTCCTCTCTGGGTTAACATTGGTTAACCAAGAATAACCAAACCATTTCATCTCTATAAACACAGAGCATTCACTATGTCTATGGTACTATAATAGGGAAGGCAACTGACTCCTAAGAAACCATGAGAGTTACCATCTATTAAGCCCTTACCATAAGCCTTACATATAGCATCAGTTTTGATTCTGAAAAGGTCCCTCTGAATTTGGTGTAAGTATCCTCATCTTACAGATAACAATATTGAAGCTCCAAGAAGTAAAGAAATTTGCCAAAGATTCTATCGCTCAACTGGAACCTGAGTGCAAACCCAGATCTGGCTCTGAAACCTAGCTAGACTTTCATAGCTGGACAGACCTCAACAGAATTTTAGGTTTCACACTAGAAAGGAATTCAAAGCCTAAACAATAATAATTTTTTTAAAACTCTAAGTATTACATAATACACTCACTGTAACAGCAGCAACCATAGCCCCATACCACCGCAGAATCTCTGCAGCACCCACGGGTCCCAGCCCGCACTCAGGCACCCTGCAGGATATGCTACTGCCCCCAACTCTGGGGACATACAAGTAAAGCTCTTAAATGTTTTGCGGGAGATATGATGTTGCTTTGACTCTGGATTTCTGACATCAAGACCTTTTACATTTTCCTCAAAACAAAATTGTCCCACTTTCTCCCAAAACTTGCTCATCTCATGTGACAGGTATCACCTGACACTTCATTGAGGAAAAATCAACCTGATGTATTGATTAAAACTTGGCAGAGTCTTCAAAAAGTTGAAAGGTCCAGCCTACCAGAGGGCTTATGACCAGAGAACCACCAGTTCACTGAGGCCCAGAGAAGTGAAGGGACTTCCAAAGTCACACAACAAATCAGAGAATGAGCTCACTTTCAGTCTGGGATCTTTGGTTCCAAATGAATGTTCTTTTCCTCTGCACTATTCTCTGTTCTCAAAAATTTAACCACTAGTGGAGAGACATGCACATAGAAAGGTTAAAAAACTCATCATCAGATTGTGTGGTATTGGAAAACCAAATACATAGAACTTGAAGTAGTCCCAAGTATCTACCCTAACACCTAACCATCAGTGTCACACTGAGGTCAGAGAGATGGGATCATGGTCACCGCCTGATCAAGGTCACCACCTCTGGAAATAACTGGATGTGCTTCCAAACCTGCCTCTGCCACCCACTAGTTGTTAACCAGAGCAAAGTTCTGGACTTCTCTTTGCCTCAGTTTCCTTAACTGTGAAATGAGGATGATGGTTCTTACTTTGCACAGATGTTGGCAGGATCAGGGAAAACCACATAAAATCTGAGGGATTACTTAATCCACAATTGGTTGAAATACATACCATATGTTGTACAAACTACCTAGCAGTATGTGAACAAGAAATAAGTCCTTATAGAGTTTATAATCTAGTTGGGTCCAAGGAAAACACATAGACTTAGACACAAAAACACATACAAGCAATATACATAAAACACAGCAACACGCTCCTTCTCTTTCCAGAGAATAATTATGTAGGAAATACAGACTTATACAAAGCTAAAGCTAGAAGAGATCCCAGTGATCATCCAGTTGGGTGGTTTCCAAACTTTTTTTTTTAATCCACACAACCCTTTGTTGACAGGATCTTCTGTGGAAATTCAGTGTATAACATACCCTGCTGCTGTGATTGAAGAGGACAGTGAAGGAGTGGAAATCTCACCCATCAGTCACCCTGCCCCCTCCCTGCTTGTCCTCAGATTTGCATCCCCCTTCCTAGGCTAGTCCTGAGAGGGCTTCTTAGAACCTTGGAATGTCAGCTAAAACTTCCCACATTCCATTCAACTGTTTTAATGGTAAATGAGGGGAAGAAACATACACCCAATCTGCAGAGCCAACGGTCAAGTAGGGATCATGTGGGATCAATAAAACAGGAGGGGAGAAGGGGAGAGCTGGAAAGTGGGGCCTGAATTCGAGTTCCCATTTGGCCAATAATCATCTATACTTACGCCTCCATCACTTGATCTCTCTGGGTGCCCACTTCTACCTCTGAATTGAGGGAATGTATTAAACACTCTATAAAAAGTTCTTTCCAGGTCCCCGATTCTGTGGCCCCAAAATTTCAAGCCTTAGAACACCTCTCAGGAAAGTTTGAGCTGCCCTCCAGGGGCACAGAGGCTCCACATGATCAAGCCCAGACATCACACACTGAGGTCTCCAAAAGTCACATAAGAAGCAACAGTTTTAGCATATGCTTCTACAAGAATCAAGGACAATGCTGTCCACACCTGCTGGGCATGCTACCATTGGGCTATGGCCAAGGGGCACAAGAAACACTTAGAAAGCCAAGTAAGAAGGATACATCTCTGTTGGACATGGGAAAAGGGTACTTCACTTGCCAGTAGACCACGGTTTCTCCATTGTATTCGTTTTCATAGAGTTCTAAGGAGAAGAAAAGAAGTTAATGTATCTGGAGCTTCTGGGCTCCAATTAAGCCTAGGTATGATGACACCTGAGGATATGATAAACCACTAACTCGTAAGGCACAGAATTCTAGAAAAAATCAGACATTCATTAATGCCGAAAGTTTATTGTCCAACAGCAGAGTCTAGTAGACATAAAAACACAGTAAAAAAAAAAAATAAAAAGAAAGAAAGAAAAAGAAAATAAAAATAAAAATAAAACAACTCAGCAAAACACGTGCACTGTATAGCACAAGCAAGATTCCCAAAAAGAACGCAATAAAACAAAATCAGGCATCCAAAAACGAATGTTCAGGTTTTAAAATCAGGGCAACCACCAGATGTCACTAGAATCCCAATAGTTTTGCTTTTGAGACCTCTCTTTAGATTTCTTGATCTTTTACAACTAGCCTGGGACTGAGTCACCCAGTCCAGTGTGTTCAGCTGGGAAAAGAAGGTTCCAGGGATGGCAGTATCCTTCCTAAACAGCTAGAAAGTGGCATAACTGTGGCAAACCCTGGGTGTCTTCCTTCTCTCCTATTTCTTTACATTTTACCACAGCTATAAGGACCAGGATTCCTTAATATTCCATCATTATATTGTGTGCAAATAGCAGCCGACTCTCAGTTGGAGAAAGCAAAGGAATTCAATGACAAGCACACCCTCTGACCCCAAGCTGTGCAGTAAGCTTCAAACTAACCATTTAGAGAAGGAACTAAGCCAAGGCTGCTGAAGTAACCATAAGAACCCCTTGAGGAGCTCCTGAAGGGGAAATGCATTATTTAATTCAGCTTTTTAAAGAAAATCTATTAGAAGCAAGTCATGGATTAAAGAGCTTGCGAGGGCACTGGTGCCACAGGAGGCTAACAGCAGCCCTTGAGAGGAAGGGAGAAGTGGACATGTTACCTTTGCACGCTCAGCCTCACCTCCCCCTTCCTGGACCAGCAATCCCAATTCTCCCCCAGAGCATCATCCTTCCCCTCCTCCTCACTATGTAGTTTAAGCAGGACTCGCTCAGCATTAATTTCAGGGCTGGGAAAATGAGCAAGACATGGCCCAGTCATTTGTTCAGGGATGGTGCGTCTGGCCAGAGTCTAGCCTTGTCACTCTAACAAAGTTTGGGCCAAAAAGTGGTTCAGTAAAGGCTCTCAGGTAACTCACAAATATCTAGAAGGATCAGAGTTGGGCTTAGAACCTGAGGATTGTACCAGAGAAGCCAAGCTACTGTTGTGACTAGACTAGACACCCTAGCGTGAATGGCTAGGCTCTGTGGTACCTCCCCCAACATCAGGGAGATACATCAGCCCTACCATCACCAGGAAATTGATCGTGATGCTCCCCGCTTGCTCATGTTGTGCTCTCTCAAATTGAAGCTGCATGTTGTCTTATTGGCAACATCTGTATTACACCACTGAACCATGGCTGCTAAGGAGACTGGGACGGAGAACATCTGGCTTCTCCCCTAAATAGAGGAACATCACAATTCACCCCAGACAGGAATGGTATTTGAAAACACTAAGAGAGCAAAACCATGACAAACATCCACAGGATGCCATGACAGCAAATTGTGGGAATCTGGCTACCATGAGTAGAAAAGTGGAATGTTCATTTCTGTTCCTGTGGGGTTATTTATATGGTGAGACTATAAGCCTGGATCATCTGGGGGCCATCTTTGCCATGATATAACAATCTGCCTGAGAACTGGGTCAACTCAGAACAAAACTAAATCTGGATGGAGAAAGGATTTAAACATTAGATGCAGTGTCCTGGAGGTCAGAAACCCCTGGACTTTTTAATGCCATGAACTGATATTCTTTTTCCTTTTCTCACACTGGCATTTGTTAAGTTCTTGTTGCTTGCAACCAAGCACCCTGACTCTGGCAAGAATCTTTTCAGTGCCCCAGGGCTAGTTCTGCAGTTCTAGTCCTCCATGACTGAATGGTGGATGCCAAGCCAGCTCTAAGTGACAGGAGGATCACCTCTTTCATGCCTTTCCGAGTTGTCCATCACTTTCAGGGTCAAATCTAAGCATTGTAGCCTGGTGGCCAAGCTGGGCCCCTGGGGATCTGACCTTTCTCCCACCCTAGCTCTAGATTCTGCTATCCCAACAACCCAATAAAACCAAACTGCTCAGTTTTTGAACATGCCGTGCTGTTTCATGCCTTCCTTGCTTTACTCATGATGTTCCCTGGGCCTCAAATGGCCTTGAACCACTCACCCCCTTACCCTCTCAGCTTCTCACTTTCTCTCCTATACATGTTCTTGTTTTGTGTTTGTTGTTGTTTTTGTTGCTTGCATTCCTGTTGTTTCTAAAACTTTGATTCAACTTCCAAAACAAAGCTTGGACACTACCTCCTCCTTCTGTGACTACTTGGATATATGGGTTGATGACAAAATTACAGTAAGAACAAAGTAGGCCTCGGAGCAAACTGAAGAATGGCATTTGAGAGTATGCAAGGAATCATAAAGACATGTTTCAGCCTAGGATTCAAGACTTTCATGCCAAAATTAAAAATGAAACAGTAGAGATTAAACCGGTTGCTTTCTACTGGCTAGAATAACAACAGATTCTACTTTCTATATGACTTTAAAAAACAGTAAGTCGGGGCGCCTGGGTGGCTCAGTGGGTTAAAGCCTCTGCCTTTGGCTCAGGTCACGATCTCAGGGTCCTGGGATCGAGCCCTGCATGGGGCTCTCTGCTCAGCAGGGAGCCTGCTTCCCCTTCTCTCTCTGACTGCCTCTCTCTACTTATTATCTCTATTCCTCTCTCTCTGCCAAATAAATAAATAAAATCTTAAAAAAAAAAAATAAGTGTCACTCACCTTTAACATATTGGTCCCACTGTTTTCTGTAGTCTAAGTCCATATAGATATCTGCCAGCACAGCCGGTGGGCAATCATCCAGAATACCAAAGACTTTATACGCATAAAGTCCAGTCTGCTATAAAAACAGAACAGGCAGAAATAACCTATTGATTCCCAAATTGACAGACAGCTGGGTTACACAGCATATGAAAAACAGCTGTACTCGCAACACCATTAGTGACTACATCCTCTGTGGTCTTGGTGACATGATGATGAAAAAGCAGATGAGGTTCCTGCTCTCATGAGTCTTATATTTGCTTGTAGACATTGGTGGTGGTAGTGGCTATAAATGCTATCTAGGAAATTTGAATAGAATATTAGGGAAGTTCTATATTTAGTGGTGCCTGGATTGGTGGGGTTTCCCTATGTAATTAGGTGATCAGGAAAGGCTTCTGTGAGAGAGAACCTTTATCAGAACATCTTATTCTAAATATTAGGAGCCAGCCAGCCATGGAAAATTAAGGAAAACTCATTCCTGGTAGGGAGAGAGCCCTCAGACTGATGGACTGGTATGCTGAAAGAACAGAACGCCACAGGGTCCAGAGAACCATGGATGGGGGGGAGAATGGTCAGAGCTGAGTTCACAGAGGTAATGGGAGGCGGACTTCAAAAAGGCTTTGTAAACCAGGGTAAGGGGTAAGGATTTTGTTCTAACTACTACGGAAAACCAATGAGGGACTTTAATTGGGGGAAATAATAAATAAAGAGACGATTCTTGCTGCTTGGTAGAAAGTAATCATAAGGGAGCAAGGAGATAGATTTGAAGACCAGTGTAATGGTCCAGATAAGAGATGATGGGGATCTGAACGAGGAGGTGACAATGTGATGGAGAGAAGTCCATGATTTAGGGATATATTTAGAAGTAATGTCAGCAGGAAGTGCTGGCAGATTGCCTGTGGGTAAAGAGAAAAAGAAGAATTACGTATTAGAACCTCTGCTTCAACACCCAGCATGGGAGCTCCATGTTCTAAGACAGAGAAAAGTTGGGAAGAGGTGATTTGTGGGCTGTGGGGAAATCAAAAATTCTACTTTTGAGTTTGAGATGCTTATTAAACATCCCAGTGAGAGTGTCATATAGGCCGCTAGCATTCAGGGGGACAGGTTACTATTTTGGACATCCATAGGTCATAATGAAACCCAACACATTGTTTTTATCAGTTCCAAGCCAAAATTTTTCAACAGCTTCTTTTTTATTTAAGGAATTTGTGTATAAAGGAAATAAAAGCAGTGTCAAATCACATTACTCCCCTTTATTCAGGGAAAAAAAAAACATTTCTAGATTTGAAGGTATAAGAGAGTCTCCCCCCAACCCCCCTTTTTTTTTCAGGTGAGGCTGTGAGGTTCTGGGCTGGAGTAGGCCATGCTACACATTTCATTATCTGTCCAACAGCAGCTAACAATTCCTGACTCTCCCCTTGCCTAAAGGCTCTGTCCTTAAGATTAAACCCCAAAGGCTTTTAGATTAATTTCCATGCAAAAGCAAATAAAAATGATGCTTTTTGAATGACATTATTCCACGTGCTAAAGAAATGTTATTGACTAGTGAACATGAATAAAACTATCCTCTGAAACCCAATGCCAAGGAGTGACATGAAGTCAAGAGGTAACATGGTGAAGCTTTCTAGAGATCTTGAGGCTGCAAGTGCTTCCTTGTTCAGGGAGTATAACCCAGGGAAATACACTTCTCAGTTCAGGAATCTCACAGATACATTAAAATACCTGGTAAGAAACAGAAGATGGCATTGGAACTGAATTCATAAAATTCTTCCAGATCTAGAAGTATATGACTTTATACCAAGGGTTTCCAACCAGCAAATGACAAACTAGTAGATCTGAACCCCTCACGGGCTGTGCCATGGATACCCCAAAGGAAGGGCAGACATCAGGAGAAACATCTCCTCCTCTCTTCTGTCCTTTCCCCTACACATACAGGAAGATAGTGAGGGTTTATACATACCCACCTGCTTATAAATCATCTTTGGAAGAGAAACCATTAGTTCCCTATTCAAACATATTGGGGCCCCACTTTCTGTACACACTGACTGAGCAAAAGGGATAATTATGTGTTGAGATGGTCATCTCAGCTCACATGAGTTAACTGGTTATCTGGATAAATTAAGACAAACTGTTTCCTTAAAGTGGTTCCCTTCCCCCTTCTGAATTTAGTCACTGACCTAAGTGACCTCAGTCCTATACATTTTACAAAAAAGAAAAACAGAAAGCCCTCTTAGGAAGAAAAAAATACAACAATGTGATTTACGTGAATACAGAAGAATGAACTATTGTTACAATTTCCTTTAAACACTCCCTTCGTGGCAGAACTGAGAAATGCCAGCACTCAGAGGAACAAAATACTTGGTACCACTTCCCTCACTTATCAGTTAAATGTTCTTTTCAAGTAATGTAGAGGCCACCCAAATTCTTGGATCAAGGCACTTTTTCGCCCATTATTTCTTCCTACAAAGGATCTCAGCAAATTGTCTTTAAAAACTGAATTTTTTATAACTGTAGAAATAATATTCATTATAGGAGAAGTAGAACATGCCAAAAAAAGAGAGTAAGGAAAATAAAAATGGCATGTTACTCCATAATCCACAAAGACCTACTTTAATAATTGACATATTTAAGCACATAAATACTTGTGTATGTTACAAAATGGGAATGATACAGTTTGAACTTGTATTCTTATTTTTAACAAGCTATGGAGAGATCAAACCTAATTTAATGCTTCTCATGAGTCAACATCCCCAATATTTTTAAAATATAAATATTCCTGGAATAATCTATCATTTCATATGGACCAAGTTTGTCCACAATTCTAATTTTTTCATTACAAAAACTTCCTTAGAAGTTTGGGGGTAGGGGCGCCTGGGTGGCTCAGTGGTTAAGCCGCTGCCTTCGGCTCAGGTCATGATCTCAGAGTCCTGGGATCGAGTCCCGCATCGGGCTCTCTGCTCAGCGGGGAGCCTGCTTCCTCTTCTCTCTCTCTCTCTGCCTGCCTCTCTGCCTACTTGTGATTTCTCTCTGTCAAATAAATAAATAAAATCTTTAAAAAAAAAAAAAAAAAAAAAAAAAAAAAGAAGTTTGGGGGTAGAGGTTATTACCATTTTAAGGTTCTTTATGCTTATAAACCTTTAAGAAGTTTGTACCAATTTATACTCTTGCCAGTAGCACAGGAGCATCTCAAAAGGATTGGGTACCATTGTTTATACAAACAATTTGATAGGGAAAAAAGCATGAAACTTAGCTTGATTTGGGCAGTTTTTATTACTGATGTGTAAGGTCTCCTTAAAATTGGAAGATGGGGAGGAGAAGTGAGCTGGGGGAAATCGGAGGGGGAGACAACCATGAGAGACTGTGGACTCTGAGAAACAAAACAGAATTTTGGAGGGGAGAGGGGTGGGGGGTCGGGTGAGCCAGGTGGTGGGTATTAAGGAGGGCACGTATTGCATGGAGCACTGGGTGTGATGCATAAACAATGAATTTTGGGACACACACAAAAAAATTAAATTTAAAAAAATTAGAAATAAAATTTTTCTGCATATATGTCTCTAAAATTACTAGTACTTCAATAAATGATTCCAAAAAAGTTTAGGCAAGAGGTTACTGCCTTTCCTGAAGCTCCTCCAGAAACCATTTCTAAGTATGTCTCCATTTCTTTATCATGTTGTAAAACATGGTGTATACTTTTGTAATGCTCCATTTATAAATAAAGTAAAAATTATTCAGTGGTAGAGAATCAGTAAATATCTTCTGTAGAATACAATAACCAGAAGAAACAGAAGATTTCGCATAGCATACAGTACCTTCTTTCTTGCTAAGAGAACCTCTGTGGCAGTATACACAGCTAACTTTGCTGGTCTCCTATGCAGGTTTGAATATGGATGTTTGGAGCTGCAGCAGCTGTTTGTAATGAAGAGGTAACCAACAGAAGGATAAAGAGTAAAAAGACGCAAGCATTTTACTGGCATCACTGATCAGCTATACCAGTGCCAGCAACCACTGACTTCTGCCCTACTTTTTTTTTTTTTTTAATTAACATATAATGTATTATTTGTTTCAGGGCTACAGATCTGTGATTGATCAGTCTTACACAAATCACAGAGCTCACCATAGCACATACCCTCCCAAATGTCCATCACCCAGCCACTCCATCCCTCCCACACCCCTCCCCTCCAGCAACCCTCAGTTTGTTTTCTGAGATTAAGAGTCTCTTGTGGTTTGTTTCTCTCTCTGGTTTTGTCTTGCTTCATTTTTCCCTCCCTTCCCCTATGATCCTCTGTCTTGTTTCTCAAATTCCTCCTATCAGGGAGATCATATGATAATTGTTTCTCCGATTGACTTATTTCACTCAGCATAATACCCTCTGGTTCCCTCCACATTGTTGTAAGTGGCAAGATTTCAGTTTTTTGGTGGCTGCATAGTATTCCTCTGTGTGTGTGTGTATACACTCACAGACACACCACATCTTTATCCATTCATCTGTTGATGGACATCTAGACTCTTTCCATAGTTTGGCTATTGTGGACATCACTGCTATGAACATTGGGTGCACGTGCCCCTTTGGATCACTACATTTGTATCTTTAAGGCAAACATCCAGTAGTGGGATTGCTGGGTCATAGGGTAGCTCTATTTTTAACTTTTTGAGGAAACCCTCTACTGTTTTCTAGAGTTCTGCCCTACTTGTTAAGTGAGAAAAATAAACCTCATTGAATTACTGTTAGTACAGTTTCCTGTGGTATTGCGATGATACACGTAAGAGAGGAAGATTTGTGTCATAAGATTCATATTTATATTTATATTGTGAGTCACATGTATATTGTGAGTTTACCATGTAGACTTAAACCACCCTTCAAAGTAAATCTGCCCATAAAGTGCACCATACCAGATAAATACCAAAAAGTCTTAAGTACATCCTATTCAAACTCAGAAAAGAAAAAGAGAAAATTGACCTATAGAGGAACATACATGTGGATTACACCAGGCATCTCATCAGAAACCATCCATGTAAAAAAAGAGTGGAGTAAAATATAGAGTATACTGAAAGTAAAAAGCCATCAATTTGAATTCTACATCCAATGAATCTGTCCTTCAAAAGTGAGAAGAAATAAGTTTTTCAGACAAATAAAAACTGAAGGAATTCATCAGCAGAGACCTATTCTGGAAGAAATGTTAAAAGATGTTCAAAGAAAAAAAATGATAAGTCAGAAACTCAGATCTACATAACATAAAAAATTCCTGTTTTATTGTCTTCAAGCTTCTTGAAGGTATGAACTTTGTCTTACTCATCAGGTATCACCAGGGCTTAGCATAATGTCAGGTACACAACAGGTCCTAAAGACCACTTGAATGAGTACATGGACAAATAATTTGGAGTTGTTTTGTTTGTTTGTTTGTTTTTATTAACCCAAAGGTGGCTATGGAAACATGTCTATCCTAAACTAAATGGCAAGATAAGATTGTTAGGTCTATCTCTAAGTTTTTTGGGGTCTTAAAAACACACTAAAACTCCCAGGCTAAAATTCAAAGATTCACATTTGCATGGATGCTCCCTTTTTTATATATATAATTTTTTAAAAAGATTTTATTTATCCATTGGAGAGAGAAAGTGAGAGAAAGCAGGAGGGGGAGAAGGTCAGAGGGAGAAGCAGACTCCCCACAGAGCCGGGAGCTCTATGCAGGATTTGATCCCGGGACTGGGATCATGACCTGAGCTGAAGGCAGTCACTCAACCAACTGAGCCACCCAGGTGGCCCGGATGCTCCCTTTCTTACAAGAATATATCCATTTGTGGGGCACCTGAGTAGCTCGGTCATTAGGCGTCTGCCTTCAGCTCAGGTTGTGATACCACGTCCTGGATGGAGCCCTGCGTTGGGCTCCCTGTCCAGCAGGAAGCCTGCTTCTCCCTCTCCCATTCCCCCTGCTTGTGTTCTCTCTTCTACTGTCTCTCTGTCAAAATAAATTAAAAAAAAAGAAAAGAAAAGAATATATTCATTTGCATAATTTCTCTGAAGGATAAACTAGCCTCACAAAATAATGTCAGGGGATGGTGAGCTTGTGAAAAAACAAACTATTCCCACTGGAGGTCCACTAGAATTCTCCTTCTGCCCACACATGTTGACTCTGATGTCAAAAGAAGGTTGGAAGACCAAGCAAGAACCTTATTTCACTCTCCAGTGCTCCAGTTCAGCCCTGGTTCACCCTGATATTGGTATGGTATCATGACCAAGGATCCAGAATGTCCAGATCCTTACTGACAAGTCACTTCTCCTCTCAAAGGGTGCCCAAGGCCCAATGACAATCAGAGTTTTATTAATAGTCACCTCCTGTGAATCCCATATAGGAATTTGATAAAAGACAGGGTAAGGGCACAAAGCGTGGCTTGTATCTAGAGACAGAAGGGGGTGTCCTAACCCCTCTACTCTCATCCCCCCAATTTAAATCTTGGGACCAACATTCTCATACAGTCTCGTACCACATGTTCATCCTGAGAGAAGTGAGGAGGGGAAGACCTGAGGCTCTGACACATCCAACCAGTTGTGTGCTCAGGAAGATGGAAAAGGACGAGGGAGAGAGAGTATGAGCAAGAGAGCGTAAGAGCTGGCCTCCATCTCTACCAGGTAGAAGCGTGCCACACATGGGTGCTCTGCACTCAGACATGGCCCACTAGTAAAATATGACTTGGTAAGTGTCTCAGGTTCAATAACTGTTCTATCACTCATGGTGGTAACTCCTCTTCCCTTAGCAGAGAGGCAGAAGGGTGAGAGAAGGGGCAGAACTGTCCTAACATCTGGGAGGCACTCATGACGCAAATCAGATTATGATATCTCCTGCGGGGGTGGTACTGAAAACTTTTCATCCACGGAGATAAATCTGTTCTTGTGGGAGTTTAATCTGTGTTTCCTCTGAAAGGCCAGACTTTCTCTTACTCAGCCTGGCTAAACACAATTTTCCTAAGAGTGCTGGGGTTTTGTAATTCAGTAGGTGCACAGCATTAAAAAGAACAGTTCCTGGAAAAGAACTGTCTGCTCCTCACCACACTCTTTGATTAGAAGACCCGATGAAAGGACAGAGGCACAATGCAGACAGTCCCTTCGCACAGTGCCACACATTCAGACTTATAAATGTTAAGTCAAGCCATTAACCAGATCAGCTCAGACCACTATTTGCTTGGTCTAAATTGAGGTTGTGAAGCCCTGCAGACTGCTTTCAGACTGTCTGTTGGCATGTCACAAGGTCCACTGGGATGGTAACACAGCCCAAAGCTCCAACAAGACCTGACTGTAGATCACTGGGAATGCTTTTGTAAGTGGCCTATGGCCCTTCTCTACCCGCGGGACTGACTGCTCAGCACAGCTCAGAGGTCAACATTCACTCCCAAGTGGCCACTAACTTAAAAATCAAGAAGAGTGAGACATCAATTGGACGTTGCTTTTGTCTTACAATATTCCTTTTTTCCACTCTCATCTTTCCATTTCTACATCTTCTGTAAGGTACTCCCCTCCTCTTGACATCAGAACCCCCACCCTCTGTCCCTCAACACCATGCTGGATGTCCCATACATCGGTGATACTCAAAGTGTAGTCCCTGGACTGGTAGCTTCAGCAGCACTTGGAAACTGGTTAGAAATAAAACACCAACAGAAGAAGAAAAAGAAATACAATGCAAACTTTCATGCCCCATACCAATCCACTGAACCAGAAACTGGGAGTGGAGTCTGGATTCTTAATTTTAACAGACCCTTTGGGTGATTCTGCTGCATGCTGAAGTCTGAGTACCACACTGCCATATATCATTTCATTTCATGACTGCTGAGAGGTCAGTATCATCCTGAAAGGTAAATACTGCCCTTGTTTTGTAAAAAAAGTAACTTTATCACCCTGCTAAAAAGTGGGGCCTGGCTCCTGGCTAGTCTCCAACCCTAGCTTTACCCATCTGTATCCTTCTGGCTCTCCCAGGAAAACACGGCAAGCTCAGCCTGGCTCAGGGACTCACACTCAGCATTCCCTCCACCATGGTGATTTAAAACCCAGCATGTCCATTTGAATCTCATAGGAAGGCTTAATGTTAAAAACAACAACAACAAATCATTTTATTATGAAGAATTTCAAACACACACAAAAGTAGGGGGGAAAAAGTAGATGAGCCCCAATAATGAAAGGGGAATTTTTCCAAAGGACTACCCAAGCCCCAACCCAGATCAATTAAACCTGGGATTCCAGGATGGGGTGATTATGTCTTTATAGCTTCCTGGGTGATTCTAATGTGCGTGAGCTTTGACAAACATTGTCTGGTACCTTTCTGCTCCAGAAAGTTGCATGATGCCATCTCCCACTTCATTCCTATCTCCACTCAAATGTTAACCTCTGCAGAGGGGCTCTCCAGATTCCCTTATCTTAAACACATCACATTGCCCACAGCTACCACCGCCACATCACCTCTCTATCCCTTCATGCCAGTTTACTTTATTCATAGCATTTTTCACCCAACATTTCATTATATACCATGCGTTTACTCTCATCAGTGAGTGTCACTCGTTCAAACAGTGTGTGCGTCTTCCTGTTCACTGCTTATCCCCAGTGCCTGTGAGGGATGGGAGGCATCTAATGAACATTCTCTGAATGAAAAGATGGATGATAGTGGACATAATGGGGATTTTAACCCAGGACAAGCTGCTTCCAAAACCCATGTTCTTCCCATAATACCACATGGCAGCTTTGGGCTGGTTTCCCCCAGTCTCCAGAAAGTAGCTCTTGCCTTGAACCAAGCTGTAAATCTGGTGCTGAGCTTACCAAAGTAGGCTGGTTCGTGTCTAGTTACCAGTCACAGGGTCTCGTGCTGCTCACTTCATGACTCTGGGTCTTATTTCTAACTATAAAATAGGTAAATAAGCCTGTCCCTACCTACCTTCCAGATTGGTTTACAGGGATAAAGGAAACTTAACACGTGACAGCATTAAATTAAATCACCATGTAAAGGTAAGTTATTCATATTACTACCTGGGGAGGAGAAAAAGAGAAAAGAGAATGGAAACAGAGCAGGCAAAGGGAGCACAGAAAAGAAGTGAAAGGAAAAGATGATGGTGTTGGACAGAATGGTTTCAAAGAAACTTTCAAAGTCCAAAAATTCTGTGATTTAATAGGAAAGGAGGAAATTAAAAAGTATCAAAATACTGTATATCAAAAGTAGCCATCTGTCCAAGAACATGATTCAGAATTAGTTATCTACTTTTAAAAAAAAGCTATAATCTTTTTTAATTTTAAAATATAATTTAATTGTTACAGTGGAAAACTCAAATGCCTCTATACTTACTTCAACCTTTTCAAAACATGTAATAAAAGATCATCATCAGAGCTCAGGCTGGACCAACATAAATGGCTAAACATCATCCAGATGTAGGCCTGGCTTTATTACAATGGGGATACTCATCTACAGAATATGGTCCTTGGGGCGCCTGGGTGGCTCAGTCTGTTAAGTATCTGCCTTTGGCTCAGGTCACAATCCCAGGGTCCTGGGATTGAGCCCTGCATCTGACTCCCTGCTCAGTGGGAGGTGTGCTTCTCCCTCTCCCTCTGCACCTCCCCCACTGCTTGTGCACGCACTCTCTCTCTGCCTCTCTCTGTCTCTCTCTCTCAGTCAAATAAATAAATAAAAATCTTAAAAAAAAAAAAAAAAAAAAGAACATGCTCCTTACACAAATCATGGTAAACACTTCGATAAAGAGGGTCCCTTTTGCATGGGTACTACATGTAAATTTACTCCCGCAAAACTCGAGCAACCCAAGAAGATTTACCAGATTACCCATCTCAGTTTCCCTTTATGGGAATGCCAAGAAAAATTTGAATAACTAGGGGCGCCTGGGTGGCTCAGTGGGTTATGCCTCTGCCTTCGACTTGGGCCATGGTCTCAGGTTCCAGGGTCAGGCCCCGCATCGGGCTCTCTGCTCAGTGGGGAGCCTGTTTCCCCCTCTCTCTATCTGCCTCTCTGCCTACTTGTGATCTTTCTCTGTGTCAAATGAATGAATAAAATCTTTTTAAAAATTAGAGTAATTAACAAGAAAATGGGGAAAGATGGGGGGACTCAAGGCACTCATCTCAACAGAGTCAAAATCTTTAGATGGCTCTTTAGAAACAGGATGAATGAAGCAGATATTGATGGGGTTGAGGCAAAAGGCTTAATACAGCCTCTTCGAAAGTTAGGGACCCCCTGGTGGCCCTTCAACGTTAAAGGGTCCCAGATAAGTCCACTCTGTTTATCCCAGTTGTTGGAAAGCAAAGACAACAGTAAAAAACCTTACCTGAACTCACCTGCACAAATGGTCAGGTAGATTAATCAAGATGAAGATTGACAGAGGGGCCCCGGTCTTCCGGTCTGACCCCCAGCTGGACCTTGGCCTGAGGACCCAAGGCCATATGCACTCATGTGGGTAAAATGGCTTGGGTGGGTAGAAGAAAAGACATGTAACAGTAACATGAAGAGTGAATTAAACACCACTGGCGCATAAGACAGATAAAGGGCTTTGGGGCAGATAGGTGCAGGTTTACCCAGACTGTGAGGCAAGGTAATTTCACTTTTGATAAGATGTGGTATTCAGAGGAAAAGATTTCTTAACTAGAAATTAGAAGGAATTCCTTTCTGGGAGTAAGGTAAAACATGGGAGTCAACCTGGAAAGAAAATGAAGCTTTAAGCAAAGTGGGCCAGACAGCAAATAATGCTGCTAGAACCCAGTAAGGATTCTAGGAAAGGGCTCATACCCTGACCCAACAGAGCCTCTTGCTATTTTAATACAGATGGAATTCAAAGTGGCCATGGATGGCCCTTCATCCTAGCTGCTGAGGCCCAAGGGCACACCTAGTAGAATCCCATGGCCCTTTAAACTTTAGAGCAGTTACCTGGGAGCACCTGTGATTTACATCAGTGTAGCATGACCTCCCCCTCATCACAGAGCAGTTCAACCATAGCATAAGACATATAGTATGCTTAGTAAGGGTGGGAGCTATTCTAAAGACCACTGAAATCCTCCCAACCAGAGGGAAGCGGGCCCTGCTACGGAAAAATGCACAATGAAAACAATACACAGTACGAAGCCAGGCACTGCCTCAGCTCACAGGCACAAAAGCAAAAGAGCACAGGTCCATTGGAGGGGTAAAGAGTAGAGTGGTCTGGGCTAGCTAGAGGACAAGGGATGTGCAGATGAGTCAGGGACAAAAAGCTAGAAATGTAAGTTGGAACCAAACTAGTTCAGTACAGTCAACAATTTCTGACAGTACAGCTTACCATTTTTCCAACTTTACAAAATCACAAAAGCAATATGAATTCAGTAGAAACTGTACTTTGAGTTTGGAATTTTGATCTTTCCCAGGGCTAGTGATACGTGGTACAGTACCTTCTCCTGTTGCTGAGCAGGGGCTCTGAGCCACAGGGTCGACAACTGATACAACTGTTCTGTACCCATACAATCATTGTTTCTCACTTTCAGTACACTATTCAATAAATTACATGATACTCAACACTTCAGTATAAAACAGGTTTTGTGTTAGATGTTTTAGCCCAACTGTAGGTTGAGCACAGTGAGGATCAGCTAGGCTAAGCTATGATGTTTAGTAGGGGAAGTGTATCAGATGCATTTTTTTAAAGATTTTATTTATTTATTTGACAGACAGAGACCACAAGTAGGCAGAGAGGCAGGCAGAGAGAAATAGAGGAGTCAGCAGGCTCTCTGCTGAGCAGAGAGCCCGATGTGGGGCTCGATCCCAGGACCCTGTGATCATGACCTGAGCCGAAGGCAGAGGCTTCAACCCATTGAGCCACCCAGGTGCCCCTCAAATGCATTTTTGACTTAAGGTATTTTCAACTTTGATGGGTTTATCAGGATGTAAACCCATCATAAGGTGAGAAATATCTATATAGCCTACATGGCAGCATTTGCCTTCTTTCAGAGAGGGAGAGCAGAAAGGAGCCTATTTATAGGACAGGTATGGAAGTGGACCGCTGAGCTCTGATTCCAATTCAAACCCTCAGCAATCAACCTCTCCACATAGTCCTTTTCATATAGGTAAAAAAGGTGATAATTACAGTATCTTATATTAAGGATGACGTGAGGCTACTAGGTATCTATTCATACAGGATACAAAGTGCTGACTGGAAGAGGCACATGCAGCCCAACGTCTATGGCAGCATTATCAACATAGCCAAAATATGGAAAGAGCCCAAATGTCCATGGACTGACGAATGGACAAAGAAGATGTGGTAAATATACACAAAGAACTATTACTCTGCCACCAAAAAGAATGAAATCTTGGAGAGGTGTCATTTCTCTTCAGGCCCTATGTACTCCAGTCACGGCATGATGTTTGTTCACAACGACTGCAAGGTGTTCAGATTCTGTAAATCCAAGTGTCATAAAAACTTTAAAAAGAAGCAGAATCCTCACAAGTCCAGGTGGACTAAAGCATTCCGTACAGCAGCTGGTAAAGAGCTTACAGTGGATAATTTATTTCAATTTGAAAAACGTAGAAATGAACCTGTCAAATACCAGTGAGAGCTGTGGAATAAAACTATTGTTGCAATGAAGAGAGCTGAAGAGATCAAACAGAAGTGCCAAGCTAAATTTATAATGAATGGATTAAAGAAAAATAAAGAATTAGAGAAAGTTCAGGACATCAAAGAAGTCAAGCAAAACACTCATCTTATCCGGGACCCTCCTGCAGGCAAAGAAAAGCACCTGGAAGAAAAATGGTGCAGAAATTACAACAGGATGTGGACATGGAAGATGCTTTTTTAAAAAATCTCACTAATTCTTTCTATAAGCGCTTTTAAAAATCTCTTAGGAGACTACGAACTTCTAAATCTCAATTTATATTTTAAGTAAGGTCACGCAAATGAAAGGTAATTAAAAACACGTCTCTCTGACATGGATGGAACTAGAGGGTATTATGCTGAGCGAAATAAGTCAATTGGAGAAAGACAACTATCACATGATCTCCCTGATATGAGGAAGTGGAGATGCAATGTGGGGGGTTTGGTGGGTTTGAGAAGAATCAATGAAACAAGATGGGATCGGGAGGGAGACAAACCATAAGAGACTCTTAATCTCACAAAACAAATTGAGGGTTGCTGGGGGGGAGGGAGAGGGTGGTGGGATTATGGACATTGGGGAGGGTATGTGCTATGGTGAGTGCTGTGAAGTATGTAAACCAGGCGATTCACAGACCTGTACCCCTGGGGTTAATAATACATTATGTGTTTATAAAAACATTTAAAAATTATATTTAAAAAAACCCACGTCTCTCCTACATTGCTGTCATTATGGATGTTAGATTGCATCTCCATTGTTAAACCCACTCAGAGTTGCATTTATGTAAGTCATCAAAATTCTCTTTGTAAATACAAGTGTGGACATAAAATGGTCCTGCCACTTAGATAGTGGCACTAGGCAGATTTATGTGAACCAACGACAAAAATTCAGGGCTAGCAATACGTAAAATAAATTTTCTTTGCAGTAAGAAAAAAAAAAAAAATGAAATCTTGCCCTTTGCAACAATATGAATGGAACTAGAGTGTATTATGCTAAGTGAAATAAGTTCGAGAAAGACAAATATCATGATTTCATTCATGTAGAATTTAAGAAATAAAAGAGATGAACAAAGGGAAGGGCAAGGAAAAATAAAAACAGAGAGGGCAAACCATAAGAGAGTCTGTCGTTAAGAGACTGGGGCTGCTGGAGAGGAGGTAAGTAGGAGGATAGGCTACATGGGTGATGGAGGGTACTTCTAGGATGAGCACTGCGTGTTGCATGTGAGAAATAAATTACTAAATGGTACTCCTGAAACCAATACTACAGTATATTCAAATTAACTAACTTGAATTTAAATAAAATTAAAAATTAAAAAAAAAAAAAAAAAGACTGACGTGGAGAGTAGGTCAATACCTATAAAGCACTTAAACACTTCCTGGAACATAAGAAAGCCTGCAATGTGTGAGCTATTACACTAGATAGTTTTAGCAGTAATTCTGCAACCAACAGTGCCACTGAAAGCAGAGTGGTTAAGACCCCGGGGTGTCCTTCCGGTGCTTGAGCAGACTGTAACATGTAGGAGGGCAGGGATCAGAGAGGTGGAAGGCCAGGAAGCTAGTTGAAGAGGTCACGGCAATTTTAGGTGACAGGTAGCATCGGAAGCGGCAGCCACAAAGAAAAGAAGAGGGAAGGGAAGTGGGCCAGTTACCAGAATGTCTGAGCAGTCACATTGACAAAACCTGGCAAATGCCTGAATGTGGCTGGTAAGGAAAATGAAATAGAAGAATAAAGGATTTTGTCTGAAAGGATGTCCATTTTTGCACCAAGCCAACGACTGAAATTACACTCAGTAATTAATTCTGCCTGCTCTGGGCTGTGAGCTTGTTCATCTTGTACACCCTGTGGCTCTGCTACACACACACTCAGAATGCCTCCTTACTTCTCTGCCAGGAAGCCTTGATTTCACTTACCCTGCCTAAAGGTGACTTTTTAACCCATGCGTCATGCAGCTGCTGTCACAGGGTAACTGATAACAGATCTCAGGTGCACTGCAATCTTTCCACCTGGATAGCTTGCTACCTAGCTTCAAAGCTACCTACCTGGTTTCAAAGGCCTCGGGGAGCACCTGACGACTTGCTTAATAACCAACTCCATTCCTCCTGCCCTTTAAATTAATCTTTCTCTTAAAGCTTCAGACGAATGTATTAAGTGCATCTTGCAAAGATGCGGCAGCCGTGAACAGAAACAAGCCACTAAAATGGGAGATGACAGTAGCTTCCTTCCCAGGCACGCTGCTCGGCACTCACACTATCATCCTGCACACCCACCCAGTCTCCGAGAAGCCCAGTCTCCTTGCCTCCTATATGCAAACCCTAAGGCTCCCCCCCCCCCCACACACACACCAGTGGCACACACCCGGAAGGGGTACCTACGTCCCTTGCAGGAAAGTGCATGGGGCCAAGACTCAGGAAACCCACGTTTTAACTCCCGCTTAACTTCCAGAGGACCACTCCCCCTACTTGATCCAAAGCCAAATGCAGTGCTCGGGCCCTCAGACCTGAGGTTGAATTGGATGCCCTCCCAGCGGCAGGGGGCAGTCAGCTGCAGGCACTGCCCCCTGTGTTCGCTCCTCCCAGCTCCGCGTGGCCAATTCAGGTCCTGACTCCCGCGGCCGGAACCCCACACTCCCCCGGGAAGCGTGCCCCTGGCGAGCGACAGCCCAGGCTCCTCCAGCGGGCCAGATGCTACCTCGTCCAGCCGCCTGTAGATTTTGAAACCTTCGTGCTCCATCAGCAGCTCCCAGTCATTCCCAACCCGCCCGAACTGCTGGAGCTCGTCACAGGCATTCTGGAACTGCTCCTCGGAGAAGCCTCCAAACGCAGACTCCATCTTTCCACCGCCCCGGGTTGTCCGCCAGCCGCCGAGGCCACTGACCTCTGGGGTGTGCGTTCGGGGCGGGCCGAGAGAGTGGTCCAGCGTGATTGGCAGGGAACAGAGGCATGACGGGGAGCTAGCAGGACTACGGGGAAGGAGGAGCCTAGGGGGAGGCGTGGTCACGGAGGGGCGGGCTCAGAGAGGCGGGCGGGGCTGAGCAGGAGACTGCAAGGATGGAAGGGAAGTAAAATCGGAAAAATATTGGACTCGATCGTGCGGGAGGACGGAGGGGCTGGGGAAGTGAGGAGGCCTCTCGACAGAAGGGAAATGAAAGAAACTAATGTCACTTCAGAAACCTCTCCGTAGCCCATCTCATACTCCTCCCCACCCCCATACCCTCCAAACCTGCTTGGGTGTCCCTCCTTTATCTTCTCTGCAGAAGGTAGGGAAAGCCTCTGAGGCCATGGGTACACTCGGGAGGTGAGAAGGACAGAGCAGATATGCTTGAAAATTTCAAGCATGCTAGATGCTAGCATGAGTGCTATTCAAGGATCAGATGCTAAAACTGAATGCTCAAAGATCTTTTTGTTCCCTCAGACTTTGGGGTATTACTATATGTCCTACCAGCGCACTGCATTTGGCTTTGGATAAAGTAGGTAGTTTAAATATAACACCACATGGGTGCCAATAAATTCTGAAAACTCATGTTTCCTAATCCATAAAATGGGGTAAGAACTGTGCAACCAGTGAGAATTGAGGAGGTGACACTATAACATAAACCCAGAACATGTTTGCCCATGTTTGGGCAATGCCTATCAAAGTAAGTAAATTTCAATTAAAAAACTGCACTTATTTTACATTACTATATTGAAATGTTTCTCCTTCTAAACGTACAGACTTGAAATTGAGGACAAACTATGTTCATGCCAATTTCCAAGAAGAGAAATAAGATCAGTTGTGTCAGTACAGATAAGTTACTCTTTTATTCAATTCAGTGCTGTTTCTGTTTTGTTTTATGAGGATGGGAGGAGGGATGTGGTATTTTCCTAGACTGCATGCACAAGAGATGAGAGACATACTTTCCTAGTGTTTTTAGAATGCCTTTTAAGTTCTCCTTTATATAAACTGCTCCTTAGTATTAAAACTAAAATGCAATTGCTTGAATAGAGCAATTTCATCAAAACCCATTGGCTATGAACTATTTTCAAATATCTTCAAGGAATCCCACTATAAAGTTGTGCTTTGATGAAGCCGTACCTTTATCACTGTATAACAACAGATTAATGAAAACAACATGAGAGTGTAAATGACACTGTGCAAGATATGAGATGTAAGACCAGAAATTCAAATTGCATGCATCAAACATGTTTAAAAGTGTGTTTACCTACTAGACTCGGCAAGTCAATACACATATATTTGGATATGTTGAGATCTATACCCATGTTTATTATAGTTAATAAAGGAAAGAATCATATTAGCAAATACCTTTTATTTGGTGCAACCTCCGAAGTCTAGAAAAGACTTGGAGAGAGGTCTAAATCAGCCTGTTCTCCTTTAGCACTTCCCTATTTTAATAGACTATCCTGTTTCCTTTGTGAAAACATTCTCTAGAGGAACTTCCAACAACACGACAGCTGAAGCTCCTGGCCTCAAACATGGGAATTCTGGGCAAAATATATCAAAAATAGTCTTAAATATACAGTTTAACTGAAAATAAAGCATATACACCAGATTTCAGAAAGGAAAGAGAGAATGAAAGCCAGAGACACAAGCACATTGGATGGCTTTAGAAGGGATTGACTATCCCCCACCCCACATGCCCATGGCTTCTCAGTGAAGGAACTTTCTTCCTTTAGAGTAATACTCTTGGACTCACTCATTGGCTCCATCCTTCTCATAAGAAGAGGGGTGATTTATGAGTTTGAAAAAAGGAACTGCCAGGCATGTCTGGATCAAGCCCTTCTGTCTGCTCCTTTCTGGTACCTCTCCATCTGTAGAAAATGTGCATTCTCATCTGTCCTAGGTTATACAGTAAACTCAAGAGTGCAGGTGTGCTACTAGAACTGAGACTTTCCCATGCTACCTGTGCCTGGAGGGCAAGTTTGGTTATAGGCAGTGTTGTAATTCTTTGTTGCCTCTGTTCTATAAACTGCTTTATTGTAGTAAAGGTGAAATGCTCATTTCCACTGTCAGACTTCCCCATCTATCTCAGTGGATTCTCTTCAGAAGAGAGGAATAATGTATTTGGAGTTTCCTAAGTTCCAAAAAGACAGAGGCTCCAGGGGCTGGGTCTGGGGTTCTAATACTCATCCAGGGACTTAAGACTGAAGACATGGCACTGGGCCATAAGTGGTGGGAGGTTGGCAGGGGACTCCTTCATAAAGCCTGAATCCCTTGTGGCTCCTGGGTGGTTCAGCAGGTTAAGCATCCAACTCTTGGTTTCTGCTTGGGTCATGATCCCAGGATCTGAGATCAGACCCCAAGTTGGGCTCTGCAGGCTCAGGGTATGGAGTCTGCCTGAGATTCTCTCTCTCCCTCTCCCTCTGCCCCTCCTCTCCTCCCATGCTCTCTCAAAAGAAAATACAAAATAACACCAGGATCCTTCAAGATCTGCCCCTTCCACTCCCAGGAAACCAGAAAGTTCCCAGCCTGTACACTGTGGGAGCCTCAAGGAAGCACATCTTTTTTTCTGAAGCCTTAAACAGAAAGAAATAAAAAGACAAGTGGGAGAAACTAAACCCCAAGTGTATGCCAGAGATGGGACCTAAATTCATGTAACCTGTACTGTATGGGAACCATAAAGAGATAAATTTAACACCAAATCTGATTCAGGACCATTGAAACCCCTGGGATCCTGTGGGAATCAGAGCCAGGGACACTTTCATAACTAGGACATATGGAATTACCCGGAAGAAAACAACACCCACAGAAGATGCCTATATAATAAGTGAGTTATGAAGATCTGAGGGAACAACTCTCCACATGAGAGAGTTAGCAGATGTGCAGACAGGACTATTAGACCAAAGAACTACAGATAACAGGCCAATATGAGTAACTCTTTCTTTGCTTTTTTTTTTTTTTTTTAATTTTATTTATTTGACAGAGAGAGATCATGAGTAGGCAGAGAAGCAGGCAGAGAGAGGGGGAAGGAGGCTCCCTGCTGAGCAGAGAGCGTGATACAGGGCTCAATTCCAGGACCCTGAGATTATGACCTGAGCCAAAGGCAGAGGCTTTACCCACTGAGCCACCACGCGCCCCTGCGTAACTTTCAATATGCATTGCTGACAACTAACTAAATAAAGCAAAGAGGGTCTAGAAAAGGAATACTAAGAAAAAGATAAATTAACTTAAAAAAAAAAACCTCCGCGAATGAAAAATACAATAGTCACTAAAATTAGAACTTTAAAGATTGATTGATTGACTGATTGATTGATTTTGACAGAGAGAGATCACAAGTAGGCAGAGAGGCAGGCAGAGAGAGGGGGAAGCAGGTTCCCTGCTGAGCAGAGAGCCCAATGCGGGGCTCAATCCCAGGACCCTGAGATCATGACCTGAGCTGAAGGCAGAGGCTTTAACTGACTGAGCCACTCAGGCACCCCTAAAATTAGAACTTTAAAAGAGAGGTTGTTCAAGAGAAATAAAGGGAAAAGAAGGTGGCAATGAGGCAATTGTCTAGAAAGCAAAAGGGAGACAGAAAGACATGGAAAATGTGGGGCACCTGGCTGGCTCAGTCAGAGGTACATGAAACTCTTGATCTCCTGCTTGTGAGTTCGAACTCCACATTGGATATAGAGATTATTCAAATAAAAACTTTAACAAAATAAAATAAAATCACAATGAGATATGACTATGCACCTATGATCAAAGCATGTATTGGCAAGAATGTAGAAGAAACAGAACTCTCATACACTGCTGGTAGAACAGAAATGATAGAAGCACTTTGGTAAACTGACAGTTTCTTTAAAAGTTACAGGCACCTGTGACTCAGTCAGCTAAAGCATCTGACTCTTGATTTCGGCTCAGGCCCTGATCTCAGGGTGGTGAGATCAAGCCCTGCATCGAGCCCCACATCAGGCTCCACACTCAGCAGAGAGCCTGCTTGAGATTCTCTCTCTCCCTCTCCCTCCACCCTCTTTCTCTCTCTCTTTAAAATAAATAAATAAATAAATAGGTATTTAAAAATAAGTAAATAAAAGTTAAACATATACCTACCATACAATTTAGCCATTCTATTCCTAGGTATATACCTAAGAGGACAGAAAAATAGCATTGTCCAAAAATGACTAGTATATAAATGTTGATAGAGTGTTAATCTGTAATAGTCAGAAACTGGTGGAGGGGGGAGCCAGATGCCCTTCAGTGAGTGAACTGATAAAACACATTGTGAAATATCCATCAGTGACTTACCAAGAAATAAAATGTTAAATGATTCAAATGTGTGTATATTATTGTGTGTGCATATGTGCATGTAAAATTATATATAAATTATACATAAATATTACCTATATAAAAATTATATATAAATTCACATTCACAATGGAATATTTTAAGGCTCTTTTCTAGGAAATCTACTGATTAAGCAGGCAAAAAATTGGCAAAGATAAAGAAAACATTATTTGCAAACTCTCATCAAATATTCATTAAAATTGATGATCTTGTAACCCACAGAGGGTATTTTCAACAAACACTAAAGAATACATCATTCTCTGATGACAATGCAAAAGCAAAAGAAAGAAAAAAGAAAAAAATAGCTCATCCCTGCCCCCAAATATTTGATAGCCAAACAAACAAAACAAATAGATACTTATTCTAGGAACCTAGCTGGCAATTAAGCCTCTGCATCAAATTCCTTTCTGCTTAAAACACCTAAGGAAGGGTTCTTGTTTTCAGTCCTTACGCCTGTGTGATATCTTATTCATAGATTAGGATATTTAATTTTTTTAAAAGATTTTATTTATTTATTTGACAGACAGAAATCACAAGTAGGCAGAGAGGCAGGCAGGGGTGGGGTGGGAAGCAGGCTCCCCACTGAACAGAGAGCCCAATGCAGGGCTCAAACCCAGGGCCCTGGGATCCTGACCTGAACTGAATGCAGAGGCTCTAACCCACTGAGCCACCCAGGTGCCCAAATATTTAATGTTTTTTTAAAAAGACCATTTCTATCAATTTAAACTGTAAATCCAATGAAATTTAAACAAAAATCCATTAAGAGTGTTCAAGGAATGTAACACACCAATCCTAAACTTCACAGTAAAGGTACAGGAATCAAGCAATTTGAAAAAGTAGGAAAGCAACTTTTTAAGGTGTGGGTTGGGGGGAGAAAACTGCCCTATCGGATATAAGGATATATAAAGAAAATATGATAATACTGACTAGGAAAAATAAATAAATAATGAAAGAGCTTTTCACCTAGGAAAAAAATCCATATGCATACTGAAACTTAGCATGTGAGAGAAAATGGACAATATAAAATATAGTATTGGGGGCATGTATGGGGGTGAGTGGTAGCTACACTTGTGGTGGGCAGAGCATAAGGCAGAGAGTTGTCAAATCACTACACTGTACCCTGGAAACTTATGTAATATTGTGTGTCAACTATACTTCAATCACAAAAAATGGTAAAGAAAAAATGATATTGGAATAATGGACTATCCTTATACAAAAATGAAATTCCATTATCATATCACATATAAATGTGAATTACAGATGTACAAAGAACTAACTGCATAAGGCAAAATGTTGAAATTTTCAGAAGACAATATAAAAGTAAACATTTATGACTTAAGGGTTAAAAAAGATTTCTTGGAGCTCCTGAGTGGCTCAGTTGGTTAAGTGTCTGACTCTTGATTTTGGCTCAGGTCATGATCTCAAGGTGTAAGATTGAGCCCCACATTGGGCTCCACACTGGGCATGGATCCTTATTAAGATTCTCTCTCTCTGCCCCTTCCCCTCACCCTCTCTGTTTCTCTCTCTCTCTTAAAAAAAAAATTTTGGGGGGGACGCCTGGGGGGCTCAGTTGGTTAAGCAGCTGCCTTCGGCTCAGGTCATGATCCCAGCGTCCTGGAATCGAGTCCCACATCGGGCTCCTTGCTCCGTAGGGAGCCTGCTTCTCCCTCTGACTCTGCCTTCCACTTTGTCTGCCTGTGCTCGCTCTCGCTCGCTCTCTCTCTGACAAATAAATAAATAAAATCTTAAAAAAAATTTTTTTTTCTTAAAAACATAAAATAGCACAAACCATGAAAGAAAAAATTAACTGACCTACATTAGAAAGCAAAACCTCCTGTTCAACTATACACTATAAATAAATCAAAACCCGGGGCGCCTGGGTGGCTCAGTGGGTTAAGCCGCTGCCTTCGGCTCAGGTCATGATCTCAGGATCCTGGGATCGAGTCCCGCATCGGGCTCTCTGCTCAGCATGGAGCCTGCTTCCTCCTCTCTCTCTGCCTGCCTCTCTGCCTACTTGTGATCTCTCTCTGTCAAATAAATAAATAAAATCTTTAAAAAAAAATAAAATAAATCAAAACCCAACACAGAGTTTAGTAGAAGACATTTGTTACACAGACAACAAAGGATTAGTATTGATTATATAAATGGAATTCCTATAAATAAATAAGCAAAACCCAAATAAGGCAATTGAAAATGTGAATAGGGGGAAAAAACCAAACGGCATATAAACACATAGAAAATTGTTTAACTTCCACAGTAACTGGGGAGATACAAAACGAATCACACCATTTCATTTCTATTAAATTGTCCAAAACTTAAATAGTAGAAGGCTGGTAATATACAAGGAAATGAAAGCTCTGACATAAAATGTTCTGGTTAAAATGTAAATGGCGGGGATATCTGGGTGGATCAATTGGTTAAGCATCTGCCTTCGGCTCAGATCACGAACTCGGGGTTCTGGGATCGATCCCCACAGGTAGGGCTCCCTGCTCAGTGGGGAGTCTGCTTCTCCCTCTCACTCTCTACCTTACCTCTCTCCCTCTCTCTTAAATAAATAACTAAAATATTGGGGCACCTGGGTGGCTCAGTGGGTTAAGCCTCTGCCTTCAGCTCAGCTCAGGTCATGGTCTCAGGGTCCGGGGATCGAGCCCCGCATCGGGCTCTCTGCTCAGCGGGGAGGCTGCTTCCTCCTCTCTCTCTCTCTGCCTGCCTCTCTGCCTACTTGTGATCTCTATCTGTCAAATAAATAAATAAAATCTTTTAAAAAAATAACTAAAATATTTTTTAAAAATAATAAAATGTAAATGGTAGTTTGAAAAACGACTTGGGAAGACCTGTTAAGACTGAGTATCCACATACTTCCTAGCCCCGCAGGAAGGCACACACTTCAGAAAGTGTACCCGAGAGAACCACTAATGCTGTGTGAAGACACACATTGTTCTAGTGGCAAAAAAAAATTGGAAACAACATAAAATATTCAACAAACAGAATAAACTGTGGTATATTCATTTTATAACTTTTGATATAAAAAAAGGAACCTATTTTTATATCACGGATAAATCTTGAAAACACATTTAAATGAAGAAAGCAAAAGCAAGTTGCAGAAGGATGTATGAAGTAAGATACTTTGTATTCATAGCATTTAGTCTGAAAACTTCACAAGTGAATGGGAAGGATTCATGTCAATGTCAAAAGTAGCTGTACCATTCTTATTTCTTTAAAAAATTATGGTGTGAGTAAGGTGTGATATTAATGTATGTGCTGGGTAGTAGGTTGATGAGTGTTATATTATTCTCTGCACTTTTCTATATATTTGAGACTCATGTAATATAAACAAATTAAAGAAATAATTCTAATAAAGATATAATACTATCATTCTCATTAAAAATAGCAGAAGAAAAAGAAAAACACTACTCTGGAATACCTAGCAAAATGAATGAGTGAGTGATGAAGGTTCACAAATGCCTAACTTTGCACAGAGAACAAATACAGATTACCTGTTGTGATTGATCAGTTTTGTTGTTGCGTGTGTGTGTGTGTGTGTGTGTGTTTGTGTTTAATTGGGGGACTAATTTACTAGTAAAAGCTGCTGGTCATCAAGCAACGGAGAAGAGAATGAACTGTAGGGTCTCATGGATAAAACAAATGGGTAAAGATCAGAACTTCTCACTTTCCGTAGGGGTATTTTTCACAGGATAGAAAGAATTTGGTTTGTGGATTCCCAAGACAGAGAGTCATGATCATAAAAGCTAGCTCTGCAATCAAAAGATTGGGGTTCTAGTCACTTTAAGAACCAGGCAGATCACTTTAATTTTTTAAACCTATTTCCTCAACAGTGATATAAAATAATACCTGTCTCGGGGATTTGCTGAGAGGATTACAAAAATAATACAAATGAAAGCACTATGTAATGTGAAAGAGGACCTTACGGAAATGTATTCTCTCAGTAGTTGTTGATACATTCTATAGCTGACTTGAATTTAATCTGTCTCGAGGGTGGTCCAAACCAGTTTACTTCTTTTCTATTTAACTTGTATGCTTGAATGTCTGCTCCTACTAAAATGATCAAGAGTTTTGCCTTGCTAGGGCAGTGAGAAGCAGAAGAGGATGATGAGGCTGTTCTGGGCTCCAAAGCTTATAAAATAACATCCTGTAAGTCACTTAATAATACCTTAATCCTGCTGAGTACTCATTATGAGCCAGAAACTATGCTAAGTGTTTTCTTTTAATCCTTGCAATATCCCCTCTATAATCAGTTCCATTATGATCACTAGGCTTTACATAAAATAAAGTTTAAAGAAATAAAGTAACTTGTCCAAGGTCACATGGGTAGGTCAAAGGCAGAGTTTAGGCTGAGAGCTGTTTCTGTTGGGTTTGAGAGCCTACTTTCTCATACCTGTGTCACCTACTACCAACACAGGATCTATAGACATGAAACACTGAAAGTAGCTGCTAATTCAATTATATCTGTAAAAGTTTCCACTCTTAAAAGACTTTTTATGAACCATTATAGCCATAAAACTATAACATTTAATACCAGAAAAGGATTTAGATATTGCCTTTAATTTGTTCTCATTTATGTATTCCTGTACTCACTTCTTTGATAAATACTGATTAGTAAATATTTATCAAATAAGTGAGTACATTAGTAGATAAAAGAATAAATTAAAGGCAATATCTGAATCCTCCTTAAGTATGAGTTTTTTAAAAAAAGATTTTATTATTTATCAGAGAGAGAGCACAAGCAGGGAGAAGGGCAGGCCGAGGGAAAAGTGGGCTCCCTGCCGAGCAAGGAGTCAGATGCAGGACTCAGTAGATCCCAGGACCCTGGGATCATGACCTGAGCTGAATGCAGATCCTTAACTGACTGAGCCACCCAGGCACCCCTAAGCTTTTATGCCTATAACAGCAACTGTAGGGTACAAAGAAGATGCAGAGTCCCATCCTCAGCTTGCCATCCTCATGAACACATGAACAATTAATTTGAGAAATTATTTTATGTATGTATTATATATTATCTAGTCCATCACTTTTACTTTTTGGAACCAGTACCATACTGTATCTGTGACTAGAGCTTTGCAATATAGCCTGAAGTCTGGAACTGTGATGCTTCCAGCTTTGTTTTTCTTTTTCAAGATTGTTTTGGTTATTCAGGGGTCTTCTGTGGCACTTTTATTTTATAAGGAAGAATTAGAATAAGAGAACAAAGGCATAAAGAGATAATACCTTGGATAACCACCTGGTTATCTGGTTAATCAAACCATGTGGTCACAGACCCACACAGACTGAAGGTTCCTAGTCCATTTAGCCTGCTAATATAAGGAAAATAAGATATACAAATCAGGTGTTAAGAGAGGTGAGTTTATAGCTTTGTCTTTTGGGACAGATATTGTATGTGAGCTTGATTAAAACTGAAAGTTCAGAAAACCAGGTGTTTGAATTCTGCAAGGGATCACAGAATAAAGTCATCAACCACCTTCCTTCCAATAAAGGGATTCCAGAGATGAACTGGAAGTATTGTATTTCTCAAGCCCTTCCGCTGCCCTGACTAGTCACTGCGGGGGATCAGAGTTCAGCACTAGGGCATTTCAGACAAAAGTTTAGGGTTTCACTTGGGCTCTGGTCCCCAGACTGCACGCTGATACTCATCAGCATAAACACCACTGCCTTTTGTTTTCTGCACACCTGGAGTCCCCTCTCAGTGGGCAGGTCTCAAGTCTGGGTCAGAAGCCTCTGTCTTCCCCTAGAATATAGACTAAATTCTTCGTGAAGTCAGAACAACCCAGCTGAGGCCAGTTGCACCCGCAAAGGATTCATTCGGGTCACCTCTCCTTGCCTCCATCTCCCTATGGTGGCATGCCCAGCAGATCTGTTTGGAAGTCTGGAAACCTCACACTGATACTGCTTTCTTTCCTTCAAGCCTTGTGTACAATTAGTCAATAGTTTTTCCTATTTATACTTTCTACATAGCTTAGGTTTGTTCACTTCTTTCTATCGGCACTGCCAACCCTCTCCAAAGCCACCATCGCTGTTCCCCTGACAGCCTGGAGCTCCTTCCAACCAAGTGGTAAGAAGTCACCCGCCCCCCAATGGAGAGACAGAGAGCACCTGTAATACAATTCGGAGTCCACTGCTCCTGGCACTCCTCCCCTGACAACCGTCCACAGGCTTCACGTTGCGAAAAACAGCTTTCAGAGATCTTACCCCAGCTTACAGCATCCTGTGCCACCTGACTAGACCTTCCTGGGTGCCCTGATCCCATCTTCCCCGTTCTCCCCACTCTGCCTTCCAGCCCTCCAGTTCCCTGGTGTCTGGGGTCAGGCCACATATTCCCTCAGCTTCTCTCAGTCTCAGCCGCCCTCCCCATACTCCTCACTTATTCCCATTCTCTGTAGTTTTCTTCTCCAGCCTCTTTTATGTGCTATCTCAGCCTCTGGCTTTTTTTTTTTTTTTTTTTTTTTCCTCCTGTACAAAATTGATTTCCAGGGGCGCCTGGGTGGCTCAGTCAGTTAAGTGTCTTACTCTTGATTTCAGCTCAGCACATCATCCTAAGGGCCTGAGATCGAGCCCCGTGCTGGGCTCCCTGCTAGGCATGGAGCCTGCTTAAGATGCTCTCTCTTCCTCTCACACTGCCCCCTCTTTCTTAAAAAAATTGATTTCCACCTGTGATTGGACCTGCATCCCAGTGGGGGCAAGAGGAAAACAATAAAAGGTAAACAAATAAATACTAGTTTATTTCTAGAACTGATCTTGATCTGTAATTAGCTGAGCATCTTTCTCCCCCACCAGAGCATAAGCTCCACATGCCCATCCCTCTCACCACTGTGTCCCCAGTTATTAGCACACAGCCGGTATACAAACATCTGTTGAGTGAATTAATAGAAGAATTCTGTTGCTCTGCTTTCTGATATTCATTATTATGGGATATTCATATATTCAGTATCAGAATATATACACACATTTATATGAATTGTATGTGTATATATTCTGTTGAACTTCATATATATGTGTGTGTGTATAGATGAATACATATATTTGAATATATATGTATAAACTGACCACCATACTAATTCTTTTGTTAGTTCCGTTTTTAAGTTGTTCTCAGTTTTCTACACAGACAATCATATTGCCAGGGAGGAAAAAAATGATAAATTCACCATAGCTTTTCCAAGAGCTATACCAATTATTTTCCTATTTCATGTTGTTAAATGGATTGGAACAGTGGTTTTCAAACTACCTGAGGAGATACCTCTGGTTCCGTCATGGGAGGGAGGACAAACCAGCAGGCCGCGTTCCAGTCCTCCATCCCTGCTTCACAACTAAGAGCTAAGCTTTTGCTAGTTTTCCTTACTCGAGGCCTGCAAAAAAGTTTACAAGGGGAAATTTTAAAGTATGCCTTCACTATTCTTGAGCTTTTAATTTTGATTAATCCTCAAAGTCCTATAAATATTGATAATTGGCCTTTAGTATTGGGGGATTGGATTGGCTTGTATTTCTCTCTAAAATACATATTTTAGACTCTTATAAGAGTCTCTGTTCTTATGGAAAGTTCAGTTTGTCTTTTACGTTCAAGAGTTTTGCCTGGTTATACCTAGGAATATGTTCCATTTACTTTCAGTGAACCATTTTTAAACTTCAAACTCAAATATTTATTTAGCTCAAAAATTTCTTCTTCTGTTGCTTTTATTTTTGCTTGTGTTCTCGTGGTTCCAGTTCCTGCTATGGAATTCCTACTTTGCACAAACTACACCTTTCAGGCTTATTTCCTATCTTGTTTTCTCATTATTTTCGATTATTTATTATTTCCTGTGAGTCTTGAGGAAACTCTCAAGTTTATCTTCGGCTTCACTAATTGAACTTTTCTCAGTATGACAGAGGATATTCATTCCTTCATTGGGAGTGAACATGGCAAATGTATTTCTTTTTTTCTTTCTTTTCTTTTTTTTGGCAAATGTATTTCTAATTTTCACTCAGTCTTTCCAGACCTCTGATTTTTTCTTGTTTATGCTGTCAACTCTCATTCTGGAGATGAAATATCTTCTTCAGTCTTATTGAGAAAAAGACTTCAAGTCTTTCTAAAATGTTCACTCTTTGCCTATGATAAATATACTTTAATACAATTTAGTAGAAAAGAATAAGTGGTAAGTGCAGGAAATGGAAACAGGCAGTAGAAATATTTGACAATACAGTATACTGAGATCTTGGTACTGGTGTATCATTTTTTGTCCCTAATATTAATTATGAAGTATTATCAATTTTTGCTTTAGCTTCTGACCTATCTTTATGGACAGTATGGGGCATAAGAATAAAATTTTAAAAAAACAGCAATAAGAAAAGCTGTAACCAGACTGAACATGTACTTTATAAGTATAGAAAAGTATTATGGGACATCCTTGCAATGGCACACTAAGTAGCCACTTCATGGTCCATTTTATTGACATGGGAAGATGTTTACCATAAATAGTATCAAAAGAAAGTTTGTAAAAATTATATACAGCATAACCCTATCTTTGTAAGAAAAATAACACACATCTTACATAGAGAAAATAGAATAAAGATACAGCAAATGCTGACAGTACTACTGAAGGCAGAGTTTCACATTTGATTTTTTATTTTCTATTTAAATTTATCCCTATTTAGTTTTTACATTGTAAGTAAGCTTTCCTGGTATTATTAAAAAGGAAAAAAAGAAGACACCATGATTCTCTGAAATGGTAATTTGTGTGTTAGGATTTCCAGGCGTGGGCTGGGGAAAATTGTGATCTCTTTGTTCAAAACAGTTCAAGTTGCTAATGAAATACAGGTCTTCAGTCGGCAGAGGGCGCAGATGAGTCAGAGAAGGAAGTAAGGTGGAAGAGCTGGTGTGTAGCTGGTTTTATGGTTCCATAACCTTAAGGTTATTTTGATATCCTGTTCACTCATGTATCCAAAAAAATTTCAAAAGGATCACAGACATATAATTTCAGCTTGGCGATCACTTACATTGCAAAATGTTTGGCATTTATATTATCTGGAGAGTCAAACATGTACTGCAAGTGGGTAAAGGGAATAAAAATTATTGTCTATTTTATGCCAGGCACTGACGCATACTTTATATACTGCTGTCTCCTATGAAAAGTGTGTGTTGATAAATTTCATTCAACACTGTAGACAGATTAACACAACCCTGATAAAGTTTTAATTTAATAAAAAAGAAAAAGAAAGTCCACAAAGTTTAGAGATACAAAATCTCACACCAGCAGACCACTTTGTAGTTTATTAAGTGCTTGGAGATTTATAATTTCATTTTACGCAATACCCTGTGAAATAGGTTGTGTTTTTAAAGAGGAAGATACAAACAGATTAAGTGGTCTGTGGAATGTGGCAGAGTCAGCAGTCCTCCCCCCCACCACCACATCTGTGAGTCTAGGCATACTGATTCCACAGTGTTGTTTCCCTAGTAATCTAGAAATCTTTGAACATAATCAACACTTTGGCCCCACTGAAGAAACAAATGATATGAGCAACCGTTAACACGAAGGCAAAGCAAATAATTTTAGCCCCCCCCCTTTTTTTTAAACAGGATTGGACATTATAACTCCCATCTCGGACTCTTGGATTAATTAATCTAGGTTTGGTGGTTTCAGCATGCTCATTTGTGACATGAATTCAAAATGTGAAAAAGTAAAATCAACGTGGTGAGATTATATCCTGTTTTGTTTTTTGTCTTCGAGCAACAGTACTCCTTCTTTTAAGAAACAATCATGGCTGTGGATAATGGTGCCCTTCTTCTTCCCCCCAACCCCCTATTTAGCAAGCCAAAAGTCTGAAATCCCGTCAGTCTCTCCCCACCCACTGTACTTGTTTACTTCTCTGGGTCTCCAAGGAAGCACCACTGAGGCTCAGCAATGAGCAACCCTAGACTCTCCAGGAGCAAGAGGCTGCCAAGTTTCTTAGGACCTCCATGAGCTCTTCAGGTAAACTAACAGACAGGTGCATTCCTATTGCAAGTTCTTCAAAATGCTCGAATAGAAAACATTTTAGTGGCTAATGAGTACTGCACATTTTCTCAACAGCTGTCTTCTTACAAACAAATCCTGCTAATCTGCCCAAGAAGATTTTAAAAGAAAGTTGTAAGAAAAAAAAAAAATTGAGGAAAAGAATACAACTATTTTCAATTTGCATGAAAAGAACTGTCCTTTGGGGGTAGGGGAAAAAAAAAAAACCCAAAGCCTTGTTCATCCCTCTATACCATGTGCTACTGCAGACCTAAATACACAGAGCTCACTATTTTAAAAACACCTGTCTCCTTTTTCAGATGAGAGACATCCCCAAACCCTGTATTGAAAGGAAATTTTTATTTTAAGCTTAAAGAGGGTATTGTTTGGTTTTTTTTTTTTTTTAAGATTTTATTTATTTATTTGACAGACAGAGATCACAAGTAAGCAGAGAGGCAGGCAGAGAGAGAGGAGGAAGCAGGCACCCTGCTGAGCAGAGAGCCCATGCGGGGCTGGATCCCAGGACCCTGGGATCGTGACCTGAGCCGAAGGCGGAGGCTTTAACACACTGAGCCACTCAGGTGCCCCTAAAGAGGGTATCATGAAGTATAGGAGAAGATGGAAAATAAAAATTAGCTGTGATGCATTAAGAAAGCAACAGAATGATTAAGATTGACAAAGAAAATAGTAATGAGTGAGTCCCCAGATCTGTTCAGGCTTCACTGTTCCCAACTTGAAAATGAAAGAACTAGACTAGATGATTTTCAATTCCCCCACCCCCTGCAGCCTAAAGGATATGTATCTGGCACTTACTGATTCATTTGCGTAGAATTTTACAATTTGTCAGTGCTTTCCGTAGCCTCCATGTGCAGGGCACGAAATGGTTAATGGAAAGCCCTAGCCAGCAACTGCTGGAGGGGAGCTGGTGGTGGCAGAGTTCACATTTCCCTGGTCCTTCTCAGCTGAACTCCATCTGGAAACTAATTTCTCTGCTCAAAGAAGAGAGCAAGATATATAAACCAGCCCACCACAGTGCTGGGAGAATACAGAAGCCACACTGATGGAATGCCCAGAATATAAAAGGAAGTCATAAAGCAAGTAAAGAGAGACAGAGAGAGGGGGAGAGAGAGAGAGAGAGAGAGAAGTCCTTCTTGGAGATAATAACCAGAGAGACATTTCATAGGGTGAATTAGAGGGGGTAGAAATCATCCTTCAGAGTGAATGAGTCTCACTACTAATACTGTGAATCCTGAGCATTTGCAGATGCAAAACCTGTTTACTTTCCTACCACTGATATTAAAGGCCAGCATACGAAGAAGCACCCATCCCAGCACAAAGCAGAAAGGAATCAGAGCCAAATGAGGGAAACCAGAGCACAGAAATGCTACTTGATTTCTCCACAGTCGGCACATTTTAAGCAGCAAAGTTGAACAAAATAAGCTAAAATCCAGGTCTTCTGACACCTGGCACCTCGAAGTTTTGCTATGGAGGAAATGTGTATTATATGCCTACTGTATGCATTGGGTATTGTGCTTTGGCACAGGGGTCATGAGGATAAATTCTGTATAGCCCTGCACTTGAACTCAGACTCTTAGAGGAGATAAATAAGCAAACAGTTACTTCCTGCATAACTTGGTGAGGACTACATGTAAGTAGAGCAGTGTTCTCAATCTGCTACAATCTTGCCAGGGGACAGTTGGCCATGTCCAAAGACGTTTTTAGTTCTCCGCTCCGCTCTGGGGTTCCCACCTGCATCTGGTGGGTAGAGGCCAGGAACCTGCCAAACATCTTACGATGAGCAAGTCAGCCCCTCCACAAAAAAGAATCCTCCAGCCCCAAATATCAAACATGCCCAGCTTAAGAAACCCCAGCTTCAAGCAAGAAGTGGACACACGAGGAGGGAACTAAAGCCTACCTGATCTGAAGAGGGGAGGAAGACTTATCAGTGAAGGGGATACTTGAGGTAGTCGGGAAAGAGCAGTACACATCCCTGTGAGTCTCAAGGAGTGTAAATCAGCAAGTCACGAGGAACAAAGCATGTGGTAGTTGTAATTTGTCATTTGACCTGAGCTGGAGCAGAGGGTGGAGCGGAAGGGGCTTTGTGCTCTGTGTGTCATGCTGAGGTTCCAAACCTTCCATGAAGAGACACCATTGATGGGTTTTACCTAGAGGAGTCCTGGGATTTGGCTCCAGTACTCAATGGCTTGCTATACTAGCATCAAGCAGAGGACCTCAAACTTCATCTGGACACATATAAAACAATGCAGACTCCTGACCTTTCAAAGACACACAGATTCCCATACACATATATGCGCACCAAATATCCCGAGGCCGTCAGGTAGCACCTCTGGGCTGGAGCCCAGAAACCTGTGTTTTTGACAAGTATGCTGTGCGGTTCGGATGCGGGGAGTTCAAATCCTTGCTGGGGTACAGAATATACTTGATGGCGCTAAGACTGTGATCCCATCCCAAAGAAAATAAAAAGGAATTTTAGAAGGAGAAGTGTATACAGGCTATCCTTCTCTCGGCTCTAACCCATAAACGTGAGAATGTGAACTGGGCATGGTAGAAATCCACTGAGTCAGGGCAAGTCACACAGTGAATGGCACAGTTGCTCTTTCTGGATCCTGTGGCCTGGGAGGGGAGAAGTGCTTACAAACTACACACTCTGTGTGATACCCTTCCAGCAGCTTCTGGAGAGCCCAGTTGCTCTACAAAACCTGTCGCAATTCTCTGTCCCAGAGCCTCATTGGTATAGCTGTATCTGCTTCCTGTTCCCAGAGAAACTCACCCTTAGGCTTTCCTATCAGTCCTCCCTAACGCCGGCCACTCCTGTGTCCTGTCACATAAAACTGTGAACTGAGGTCTCCGACTTACGTCATGTCATGTCAGTTACAGCACAGTAATGCTCCCCAAGTGGAAATCTGGACCCCTGCTGCTTGACTTCCAAATTCAATTTACTATTTATCTTTTTACTGATCTCCTTGGACACCCCACACTCCCTACTGCACTGACTTTGGATCAGCAAGAGTGGAATTAGTGTGTGATCGCTGCAAACCTAGAATTTCTGACTGGAACTGAAGAAAACCTTTGCACTGTGGTCAGTCTCTGAGCCAGATGTCTGTGACTCTCTTCACTGGGAAAGAGATGAATATCCACAGTAAAAGGTCAATGGCTTCGCTGACAGATGCTGAACCAGGGATTTTTTTTTTCTTTCTTTCTTTTTTTTTTCTTTTAGAGGCTTCCTACAGCTGTTCTGGTAGCTTGGGTCATAGTGTTAGCGGTTTCCCCCAAGCTGTCTTGTCTATGTTCTCAGATATTATGAACCCAAATAGGATTTTTAAAAACAGAATAAAAGGAAAGAATAGTAAAAGTTCTACAGAAGAGACCCTGAAGTCTGATAGATGAGACTCTGAAACAGAGGAAAGAAGATTCAAGTCCAAGTTTCCTGACTTTCTGTTCATGGCTGTTTTCATTGCACAACCAGAGTAGAGAGCCAGAGATGTTCATTTTGTTGTGGAAGCGATCCAAAACCTTACCCTGTGACCCCAGGAAAAAAGATTGAATTAAACTGTAACTACAAAGAAAGTTTTCCAAACTAAGTTTAACTTGCAAAATAAATACCAAGAAATAAAAGAAGAGAGCTTCTCCTGAGACTCCTGAACCCATCACATTGGAAACCATTCAAAGTTATCGATGGCAGCTTTACCCACAAAGCTCAAGAGACCAGTAAGAGTTGAAAGTGAACTTGAGTGCCCCTCAAGACACCAACAGAAGAAACACTGTTCTTGTTTTGTGGCCACTCCGCTGTCTTGGGATCATTAGTTTGACCAAGCTTTACAACTGCTTTTACAAAGACAATGATGTCTGTTTCCTGTATAGTTTATTTAAGTAAACAAAAAGGAGACAGCAAGGTACCATCTCCTCTCTGCAGCAAAACTTTAAAATTTTTATCTAAAGAAAGAAAGAAGAGATCTGTTCTCTGCATTGTTCCATAAGATAAACTCACAAGATAAATAGTTCTATTTTGAATGAAATCCAGCTGGGCAAATGGCCCCCTTTCCTACTACCCACCCATATTCTGGATATCAGATGGTGAGTGGATAAAAGTGTTTTCAAACAGTCTCTTGAGCTGACCCTACTCTCCATCAGTGGGCCCTTCTATGGGAAGTTTCTATGGGAAGGTGACTGTGTGTTTCTTCTGGCAAAACAATCATTTTAAAACTCGAGAGTTTATTTCGGATGAAATATAAACTCCTTGTGAGCAACAGAAAGTGTGCACATCAACTGAACACAGAAACAATATTGCACAGGGATTAAGAGGAAACTTTGCAGCCCAACAGGATTTGATTCTAACCCTAGCCTCTACCATTTTCCAAACGATGACTTCCCCAGGCAAGTCCCTTCACGGCTTCTCTTATTTAATGGAACTATTTCTAGCATGAACTCCTGGATTATTTGTATTAAATGAAATAATAAATATATAAAAGGTATATAACATAAGGAAAGTGCTCAGTAAATATTTATGTTTATTATTAGATGAAGTCTCTGGCTGGAGCTACATGGTACCTACCATCCAAAGACTACTAAAAACATGCCAGTAGTAATTGAATAATTAATGTACTTAGCACTAAATACTGGTCATTTTGAAATTTGAATTTGAATAATGTTCTGAGTTTCCAAGTTTATATCTGATTTCAATGCACAGTCAGTCTTTTATTTATTTGTTTATTCATTTGGCAAAGACTTTCTGAGCACACACAATTGTTGATAATATCCTTGAGGATGTAGGAAACTTTCCAGTCAATATGATCTTAGTAAACCCCAATACAAAGGCTTGCTTACATTGCTCGAGGACCAAACATGACATTTCTAAAGAAATCCACAGAGAGTTTGGACTGCTTATTTTCTCTCTCTCTCTCTCTCTCTTCTTTGGTTTTTGCTTTTTTTTTTCTCCTTTTTTTTCTTGGTTGTTGTTGTTTAGCATTAGCTCAGGGGGAACATAAAATTAGTTCTTGGTAAGACAAAGTCTGTTCTCCACCTGTGACATGGGGAGATTGGAACTTCCTCATTTAGTCTTCAAACATGAGTAGTCCCTAGCTTGGGGTAGTGATCAATGCAGGAGAAAATACTTTCATTCCCAGAAAACATCTGTGGGGTTTTGTTTGTGGTACACACCTACACATAGGAATTGCTATTTATGTTAACATTTTCAAAAAGTTTAAAATTGAACTTTAAAATGGGATCAATATATTCTTTGCACATAATCAGGACAACCAAAGGCTTGAATTGCAATTCTTTTTTTTTTCTTTTCACTAATGTATAATGTATTATTTGCCCCAGGGGTACAGGTCTGTGAATCATCAGGCTTACACATTTCACAACACTCACCATAGCACATACCCTCCCCAGTGTCCATAACCCAACCACCCTATCCTTACCCCTACAACCCTCAGCAACCCTCAGTTTGTTTCGTGAGATTAAAAGTCTCTTATGGTTTGTCTCCTTCCTGATCCCATCTTGTTTCATTTTTTCCCCTCCCTGCCTCTCCAATTCCTCATATCAGAGATATCATATGATAATTGTCTTTCTCTGACTTATTTCTCTTAGCATAATACCCTCTAGTTTCATCCATGTCATTGCGAATAGCAAGATTTCGGGTTTTTGATGGCTGCATAGTATTCCATTGTGTATATATACCACATCTTCTTTATCCATTCATCTGTGGATGGACATCTAGGTTCTTTCCATAGTTTGGCTATTGTGGACATTGCTGTTATAAACATTCGAGTGCACATGCCCCTTCGGATCACTACACTTATGTCTTTAGGGTAAATACCCAGTAGTGCGATTGCTGGGTCATAGGGGAGCTCTATTTTCAACTTTTTGAGGAAACTCCATACTGTTCTCTAGAGTGGCTGCACCAGCTTGTATTCCCACCGACAGTGTAGGACGGTTCCCTTTTTTCTGCATCCTCACCAACACCTGTCGTTTCCTGACTGGTTCATTTTAGCCATCAAATTGGAATTCTTAAAATATTGACTTTCTCATTGTATGAAAAAAGTTAGCAATGTCAATTCATGTGTGTATATTGTATATGTGTCAGCAACTGTGTGTACATGTATGGAATGAAGTAAATTATAAATTCATTCATAATTTTAGAGGCAAATTTACCTGTGAGCTCATAATGCCATTATTTGGCAGGTCAGACACTGGTTTGTGAATTAGTAGGCACGCAATAATGCATCTCCACTGGAGACGTGACCAGCTGTGCCAGCAAAATCCAGCATGCATCCTCCACCCTACCTGCTCTTCGTCCTGGCCTTCTGTTTCTGGTGACAGTATCACCGAGCAATTAATTGCTTAGGCCTTAAAACCTTACCATTCCCTCTCCCTTGATAACTTCCCCCACAGAAAATTCATTGCCAAGTTCTGCTGCTTTTGCTTATTATGATGTCTTCAGACATGCCCACATTTCCTAATATCAGGCCCCTAGTGCCTCTCACCTGGAGAGAAGTTTCCTAACTGGTGTCCCAGTCATACTCTCTGACTTGCCCATTTTTACTTTCCAAGTTGCATTTCACATTCTCATGCCAGGCTACCTGCGATAATGCAGAGAGCTCAGCATGCCACTCTGCTCAAAAAACACTATTCCAGAATACAGTCCCACCTTGACATTGAGCCCATAATCTCGTCATAAGCCCTTTCCAGTCTTAATTCGGACTGCTCTCTGTCTGTCCCTGGTGCTCTACAAGTCAGCCACAAGGGCTACTCCAAGCTCTCTACACAAGACCTGTACTTTTCTGAGCTATGCTTATATGCATCCTTCCACCTCTAATCACCTTCTCTCCTTCTCTACTTATAATATGTTCGATGTCTGGGCATCTGGGTGGCTTAGTCAGTTAAGTGTCTACCTTGGGCTCAGGTCATGATCCCAGCGTCCTGGGATCAAGCCCCACACTGGGCTCCCTGATCAGCAGGGAGCCTGCTTCTCCCCCTGCTTGTGCTCTCTCTTGTTCTCAAATAAATAAATAAAATATATTTTTTAAAAATACTCTCGATGTCTGCTTGCCATCAAGCTCTCCCTCCCACCTACACTAAACCAACTTGATTTTCCCTGGGCTTCCCTATAGCAGTTTTTTATTCCCTCTAGTAAAAAAGTCACTCACATAGGTTGCCCTATGGCTTTCCTGTCCTACGCTATGAGCTCCCTGAGAGCAGAGACTGTGCTTTGTTTACTGGTTTGTACCTTCTCAACTTAGAGCATTAAACAAGTCCCTGGCACCTGAGAAGAGTAAAGTAAAAATGAGTGGAACTTAATGTTCATGAAAGCACAGGAATGGCCTGGTGACATCTGAAACGTCCCTAGTGCTGTGGCATCTGGCACAGACTCCCCTGGTACCAGACCTGTGTCTTAAACCTCCTCAAATCTGCTTAGTAACACAGCTCTATTTCAAATCCCAGATGCTGATGAGGCAACATACATGGTTTCAACATCCTAGAAGCAATAGGTACGCCTTCTCAAAACACTTTTCCAAAATGAAACCTAGTGAGACTATGTCATCCCGAACCCAAGAAAATGGGACGCCCTCTGAAGTTAGTTAGAGACACACAACCTCATAAATAATTCTACCCAACAGAGTCCTCCCAGCACAGCACAGGAGAAAGAGGCACTCAGACTGGAATCCTGGCTTTGCCTCTCTCCCTAGTAGTAGATCCTGGGCAAGTACTTAACCCTGGGCAAGTACTTTGAGTTTCAGTTTCTCCATCAGCGAAATGAAAATATGAACACCTGAGATGGGGTCTGTGTTGGGGAGTGCACACTGGGCACCAAGCAAGTGTTCACATGCTCCTCCTCTCTTCCCTGGGAATGTTGTGGGGGGCAGCTCACAACCAAGGCGTCCAGACTCTGGCCTTAAACCTGGGAACATTGATTTCCTCCGAACCTCTGCTTCTACAACCATGTTTCCATTCTATACTCACATGGGTTTGATGAGTTGCTGGTAGCTGAAAGTTGACAAAAACTATTCATGACAATTTGCTTGATGTCCCTCTCTCCCATATATACAGAGCTTAAGGTCTATAGTTTCAACTGTAGCTTTCATGGTGTGGGGGAGGCCAGCCCTGATGTACCCAACCTATGTGGGTCATTTTAAGACCATCACGACACAACTCAGAGATGGCTAATTGGGTCGGAATGTGTATCCTGCTCTATGGATGTGGAACAAAGGAAAGCTAACTGACCCTCATAGGATGTCACAGATCAATCATTTTCAGAAAATTTTACCTGCTGTAGGGTGGTTTCAAATTCCCAGCACTAGACTCATGTTGAAGCCTAGAAATTATGTGCTGATCAGGAGTAGACTGAGGTCACACAATGGGCACCCCAATTATTTTATGGACAAGACAAGGGACATTTCTCATCAGAGGCTAGGGGGAGATGGCTTCTGTAAAAAGGCCTAGTAAGACCTCAAGTATCAAGAGGAGTGGCAAAGGAGTGAGCTCATTCTCATCCCTTCCTTTTCCTCTCCTGGAAAAAAGGCAAATATGGTGGGCTTCCCACAAGCCCCTGAATACATGACCCATAGTCTACTAGGGAAGGCTAATCCGAGTGGTAAGTACCTGTTTGGGAAAATGTCAGCCCAATTTTCTCTAACTCTTGACCTTTGAGGTTCCTCATCTTAGGGCTCAAAAGAGTAGTAATACATAAATGGAAAGGACTATGCAAGATACAGGGGGATGTATCAGGAACACAGCAGGTTCAACATATATTCAGATTTTGAAACAAGAAAATCAGTTCTCATCTGAGGCTGGAGTGCCCATTAGCACCTTGTTGAAGTGGGAGGTGATTTCCTCAGCCCTCCCTAAGGTTCCACTGTGTCATTTGATTTAGCAACCCTGTTTTTTTATGTTTATACGATCATTCATAGTTACTCAGAACAAAATGGGTAAGGGAATGGTGACCAGGATATGTATCTAAAAGATGTATGATGTCCTTTCTATACACATGGACTTCATGAGTTTCCGGTAGCTGGAAATTGACCAGCAAATAGTAAAATATATATTTATACCTAAGGCATATCCATTGTTCCTCTTGGTGCTATCAGATCTCTCTATTTAATGTCCCAGAGCTCAAAGAAAAGTGCCTGGGGGTGGGGAGTGGTGTGGGGGGAAAGCAGTAATAACATGACCTGTTATCCAAAATGAACACACACACAGAGATCACTTTCCAAAATGTTAGTGATTTCAGAACATAAATGCAGACACACCCTTAAAAGAAGCACTGCAAGGAAGAAAAACTGGCCTGCTTCCCAAAGTTCACTGAATCCAATTGGACTGGGTGATGACCCAGATCAAAGGCATGCAGTGATTGGACGGAGTGCCGGAAGGACCTGGCATCTTCAGAGCTGCTAGAAATTAGCCAACTCAACCACCCCAAGCAAAAGCAAACTGAAAGCAAATATGGGCGAGTAATTGAATACACATGGGGGTGCTCTTCACAAAATGCAAAGCTTGTGTGCTCCCAAAGGAGCAGTTTCCAGATCTTCAACAGCATAAAGGCAATGGCAAAATCAAAATGCCCCCCCTTACCAGCCCAGAGACTGAACCTTGGCTTCTATCTAAGGCAAGGGGTGAAATCTCTTCTATGTCATCACCTTCTTCTGTGCCCTCCTCCACTTCTGTATCCTCTGCATTTAAAAAGCTTCGTTCCTAATCTAATTTCTGAATGAAATAAGATTTTTCAAATTTGGGAAAATTCTCTCCAGAACAGCAAGCTCTGCTGATGCCTTTGGTGGAAATAATACATGTTGCAGGGTGGTTTCAATTTCTCACCACCAGACTGATGCTGAAGCCTGGAAATTATATGCTGATTAGGAGTTCAGTTCCTCAGAGATATGATTTTCCAGTAAACCATCATTTCCATGGTGCCTTGCCATCCCCTGATGAAGAGCACTGATCAGACCACTACTGACTGGGACTTTAGGGACAGGGTCCACACATGGACCACATGCCATTTTCGCCATGAATCCTCCTCTCCAACTACCCCTCTGCTTACTTGCATATCAGGACGAAAGAGATTAGTTTACACCCAGTTCCCCTTGCCCCCATACCTCCTGAACCACCCCCCCACACCTGTACCCACCTCCACCCCCCACCAGAGCCTGTCTGGAAGTATAGAACAAAGATGACAAATTCTTTTCTGAAGGTTCCAAGTAGGGCAGAGGACAATCAGGATATGGGGGCTTTGGGTAGGGAACATCTTGAAAATGAAAATGAAAAGCCTGAATAAGGCTATAAAGAGAGTAAAACAAAGCAGGGCATTCTTTTCAAACTTGGCTCCCTTTTTAAAAATATGGATGACATTCACAGAGGGAAATAGAACAAAATGCAGCAGGACTTAAAGGATTTCCTCTCTCCAAGTTTTCTCCGGTCCCTTAATTGTGTTTCAGCCTTGCTGAGTACTTTGTTTACGGTCCCTAGTGTGGTGATTTGCATCCCCCTCTCTGGGTTGCTGTGGGCCGGAGCTGGCAGCTGTCTCAGTCGGATTCTGGCTGGGAAAGGTAAGAATCTTTGCCTTGCTTTCTGAAAGATCTGGGAGAACAATGTTGAATGCCTACAGAGGGTAGTAGGGGGTGGTGGCGGGGCATCGACTTAATTCAAGCACTGGAAGCTTTCTGAAAAGTTCCCCAAACTTAAAAGAATCTCCTGGAGCCATGTGTTTTAAAAACAACCAGAAAGGTCTCTCCCTTCTGAAAGGTTTGCAGAAAGAAGACTGGGTGCATTGTAGAGATTTTGTATTTGTGGGCAGGTGTCCCTTAAGCAATTCCCAAGGGGGTTTAACATCTTTCAGGCACAGAGTGGAAGCAGGTAAAAATATTCAAAGACATCAAGCATTGATGACTAGGAATTCTCCCTGAATTTCAATTCAAAGAGGTAAAAGTCAGTTGAAACTGTATGTTGCAGTAGGTATAATGATCAGTGCCCATTCTTCACATACAACTTCTGTTTTATCCCAAAACTTTCTTCATCTTTGTGTTTATCAATACAAGTCACCAACTGTCTACTTATGGAGTCTGGAGATGTGCATCTGTGTACATAGGCATATGCATACTCTCTTTGAAGAATTAGGGTGAATGAGATGCCTGGAGCCTGGAAAGGCTGAAGAATACTTTGGTGTTACAAGTAATGACAGACTTGCCCCCGTTCCCAGCACACAGATAAACTCACTGTCCCTTAATATAGATTCAGCCAAGGGCTCACTGTGGAAAAGGCTGCCTCTGGTTTCTCTCTGGCAAAAGTCTGATTTATGTACCTTTGATTTTAGTAAAAGGGGAATATGATATTCAGCAAAGTAAGGTGATATTGAGAGCTTCATTGGGTTTGCTGGATTATTGGGGGGGGGGGTGGAGGAAGAGACCTATGCTAGGAGACAGAGAGGAACTGTGCCCAAAGTTCACGGTCTACAGATGGGAGGGACTGATGCTTTTATTAGGAGTGTTCCCAAAGCCTCTAGTGTACGTACCCGGCAGCCTCCATATCACCATCTTCCCAGGGCAATGTTGGCCAAGTGCTGAGAAGCCCAGGTCCTAAGCATCCCTTATCCTTGACACCAAGTGACAGCATTTTTCCCGGATGATGGCCTCTTGTGGTCCCACATTTTAAAAGTACAAGGATGACAGCTAGGAGGACCTCCAGGTAGTTACTGTTCTCAGCACGCTGGGCTCCCCTGAGTCGGTGAAGTCAGACCTCAGGGACTTCTCAACTTTATTTATTTATTTAAGATGAGGAAGCCCTCTCTGCGACTTCCATTCTAGAAAAAAAGGACTTCTATTCCCTCCCCCTTTATGACAAAATCATCAAGGTATTTTTACTAGATGCAGGATGTTATCTTAAAACAGAAGGAGGATGCCTGGGAATGTCCAAGACCTGCACCAATAATTAAAGAAATCTAACAACCCAAGAGAAAGAAGGGAACAAATCTCTTCTGAGATTTAATTTACATTTGCGGATTCACTGTATTAATTAAAAAGAAGTTATTACAACTTGCACAGATTAAAATAGAGAGGATGGATAACTTTTAGCTCCAGGAGTATAGGGATGAGCTTTTAAGTGTCCCAGTATTACCTCATTGTTCTCTCAAATGGGCAATCTGGGGCTTTAAAATTTCAAATAGCTTATTTGTAAAAAAAAAAAAAAACAAAAAACAAACCTGTAAGGCCACTTGGGGAATAGGTGAATATAAACCTTTAACTTCATTGTCTGAGAATGGGATGCATCAAGCCACGTGTCCTTGAATGTTTCAAATATCTTGTTCCTAAAAGTGGGCCAAAGAGCAGCAGACACCATGGCATAAACCAGGAGCTTGTTACAGACCTACTAACTCAGAGTCTACACTTAACGAGCTCTCCACATGATTTATGTGCCCATTAAAGACTGGGGCTCAAACCAAGGGTTTCTTTCTGCGTGACCTCTCTGAGATTATTTAACCCCTCTGAGCCTCATTTATACACTATTTACAAACTCATTTGAAGCTAGTGGGATGAACCTCCATAGGAGGTGCTCTGTAAATGACCGCGATGAAGGTGGTGATGATCGTGATGATAATTTCAGCATTGCCAACAGTACTCACCTCCTAGCACAAGCAGTAAGTGATTGTGTTTAAATCAAGATGATTGGTTTCTCTCTCAACCATAAATGTTTGGCATCTCCTACCCTCATTCCTAAGTGAATTAATATCAAACAAGGGAGGTTTTAAGCCTTGGATGGCCCCACACACATATAAAGAAAGAATACTGGGGAAGCCTAGGAACATGGATTTTTGCAGGCTTCCAGGCTGAATTCAGCTGCCCCATGACTTCACAGCTGTTCCTGCTGCCCTAAAGTGTCTGTCCCGTCAGCTCTGTCCCCTCAGTTGGGTCTGCAACGCTGACTCTGGGATTTTCTTATGAAAATGCCTGATGGGTGGGAGGAAGATCTGGAGGTTAGCTGGGGAAAAAATGAGTAATGCAAAGCCATCTACTTAGTAAATGCTGCAAAAGAAATAAAAGTAAAAGCTGGCTCCTGTCTCTGGGGACTCTAGAATGATTCTGACTTATCATGTCACAGAGCAGAGTTGGGGGAAGCCAAAACTCGAAATCTGCTGGCAAGGAAGAGAACGAAGGAAAAAAAAAAAAAAAAAAAGACAGGGAGGGGCAATCCGGAGGGGGAGGAAATAAAAAGAGAGAGAGGGAAAGACAAGCGTCATTTAGGAACAGAGGTAGAGCGAAAGAAGGAACTCCAGGATCTGAAACCAAGCACACGGCACAGTATTTTTCTATATTTTCTTTTCCCCAGAGCAGATTCTTGTCCTGTCATTTTATTGACGGACGTGCTATTACAGGCTCTTTTGCCAGAAGTTGACGGAAGAAGCTCAAGGGCTGCTGTTTCTTCCCTCCCAAGTCCCGGTGGCTCCCCTGGTAATGGATTGCTTTTCTCTGAGGTATGTGTATGTCGTCTGGGGACAGATCTTCATTTGCAAGTTAACTTATGCATCAGCACTGGGGGCAACTTTTTTTTTTTTTGCTTTCTTATATAATCTCAAATACCCTTTTACTGGTGAAATGATGATTCTAGGGTATCTCTGGACAGCAGTGATTAATTTTGGTGACTAAAAATTATATGCAGGCAGGCAGTTCTAACATCCAGCTTCATTGCACAGGGAGTGATATGTTGATTTGGGCTTGAATCTGTTTTCAGTGGTTGCTTCATATGTTCAAAGTATTAATCTCATTGAAACAGCCTCAAGAATCTTCCTCTAAATTTCTTCAGTGATTGCAACTGCTCAATTCTTTGGCTGCTCTATTGCTTCTCAGGGACAAAAGAGAATGACTTAACATGTCTGAACAGCAGACAAGAGCATTCACTGATTTCTCCTAGGCAGCCTTTCAACCAGATGCTTTTGACCAAGATTTTCAGATTTTGTCCTAAAATGTTCTGGTTCAAAATACCCAGAAATGGCAGCAAGGGCACGAGAAAATCGAGAAAGTCTAAAACTTGGCTGAAAATTTAGCATGCCTATTTTTTAATACATGTCATGGTCTGCATAGTGTTGAAATTCCTTGTTGAGTTCCATGGAAGTTTTTGAATTGATAGCTCGTTACTCTAAGAGTTAATCTTATCTTTAACATAAGTACAAAATTATATCCTACAAAACTGAATTTTCCCCCTGCTCTTCCTTTTTCAAATGGATTGGAAGGTATTGCCCTATTTCAGATCACAAATCCTAATCTCATTGCTGCTGAATTTTTGCTGACCTGCACCCCACCGTGGTCCCAGGGCACATACTGCACTGTGAAACAGTTACAACAATGAAGGCTTACTGACAGTCATCTGCTATAGAAGAACACCATTTGTACACTCGCTGCTGGTCTTAACACTGATTTGGTGGGCAGTGAATTGGTGGTAGTTTGGAATGCATGTTATGCCTGAAAACACTGGCAGAATCTAAGTTGCTATGAGTTTTGGAACGAATTATCTTAAGGATTGTTTATAGTGCATTCTCCCCATGAAGGAGGCTGCCTTTTGGATTAGGATTGAGACTTTTCCGTGTGTTTAGAAAAATGAGAAGCAATAGACAGAGCGGAAAGCCTTGTAAAACATTTGTAGATCGTCAGAGTATATTGAACGCTGTAAAGTGCTTCCTGCTTTTTATATCTTCCCCTTTTTTATGGCTATCGTTTTATCTTGCATTTTGCAAAGAGAATGCAAACAATCAGGAAAAGAAAATATGAACTCTGATTTTCACATGCATCTGTGTGTCCTAGAAAAGAACCCAAGAGATGTTTCCCCAGCTCTTTACTTCTACTTACAGGGCTCACTCTGATGCATTCACCTGATATGTTCTGTCTCCTCCACAGTTTCCACTCTGGAGAGAGCCCCCAGGCCTAGTCTGTGAACCCAGCGAAGAAACATCGCTAGTAAAAATGACTGAAGACTCCATAAAGGAGATCCTGGGAAGCCCAGCATCTTCCAAGCCTGTGACAATGGAGAAGAACCCCAACAGTGAAGTGGTGGTCACCACGGTCCCCTTGGTCAGTGAGATTCAGTTGACAGCTGCTACAGGTGGTGCTGAGCTCTCCTGTTACCGCTGCATCATTCCGTTCGCCGTGGTGGTCCTCATTGCCGGGACAGTGGTCACTGCTGTGGCTTACAGCTTCAATTCCCACGGCTCCATCATCTCCATCTTGGGTCTGGTCCTCCTGTCATCTGGACTTTTTTTGTTAGCTTCCAGTGCCTTGTGCTGGAAGGTGAGGCAGAGGAGCAAGAAAGCCAAGAGACGGGAGAGTCAGACGGCTCTAGTGGTGAATCAGAGAAGCTTGATTGCTTAGGACGGAATGAGACCAAATGGGATATGTGGCCTGGAAAACTTCCTCTCCCTGTGTCATCCAACTCATCCAGAACTAGAGTGGGAGAGAATGAATGGTGCATTGCGGTATACCAGAGGAACAGAGATGAACTAAGTGCGGGAGGGTAGAGAGGGTTCTGTTTTAGGAAGAACCTACTTGTGTCTTCTTTAATGACAAACTTAACTCTAAGGGCTATTTCTAAGACTGAAAAATCAGCTCTTTCTCTACATTAGACATTCGAGGGGTCATGGGGGATGCATGGCATTAGGCAATGTTCAGTTCACCTTGGAAAGTAGCCAATGAAAGATGAGAAAATAGTCAGATAGTTCTGGCACACCAGTGACCTGCCTCAAAAACAAAAACAAATACAAATACAAAGCCCACACTTTTAAGAAGTTGTAGCATAAAAAAATATTCTGCTGAGAGTCTAAATCATCTTGGATTTTGCATCCTTCTATGAAATTCTGTGATAATTTTTTTAATAAGTAGATTCTCTGGCATCTTTTTTTTCTTTTGCTTTTAATAACTCATCATCAGTGGTACTTTTTCTTAAAGAATAAACTAATTTTTTTATGTTTTAACATTGGACAGTTTTAGATGATTGTAATGAGTCAGAAGTTAAAAGGTAAAAGATGTAGCTACTAAATGACATGGGGGGTTAAATTAATGTTAAAATAATCCAACCTAGCACTTTTGATTTTTATATAAAGTCTAATATACATTTCATTCAAAATAATTAAATACTTATTGCTGCTGAAATTTCTTAAATGCTTGTTGCTGTTGTAGTTACGTTTATTGCAGTTCCAAATTGCCCTTCTTCCCTTGCCTCATTGGAAACATCTCAAATACATTTCTCTCAAATGGGCATGTTGCTTCTCCCTAACTTATCTAGAGGATTTTTATTTTTTATTGTATCATTCTTTATGACTTGTGAAGAATAATATTAATTATTGTTCACTACATACTAAACACTTCTATGCCATTCACAATTAAGAAATTAATGCCTGGAGTCAGGAATTTTATAATGTGTTATTAAATGTGTGTTATCTATTCCATCAGCCGTTAAATATTTGCTTCACTTATTTTTTGAGCATCAACTCTATGCCAGGCATTGTGTAGATTCTTAGGATGCTTAAATGAGTTAGTTCTAATACAATGCAAATAAGTTCACTGCTTGACTTCTGTGGATATTGAGCTATTCTAAACCCAGCTAGGACTCTACCGCAGAACTGTCGCCAGGTATATCGTTGGTCCATGTAGTTTAAACCACATGAAATGAGTATGGGAAGATACTGAGGCATGAAGCCTTTCTTAAACCTTAGAAATGCAAAGAAAAACAAAACAAACCTCACCTAGCACTTTCAAGGGAGGCACCCTCTTAAGGAATTTAATTAAATATGACAAAAGCCCTGTGGTGCTGACTGCTGCCTAGTGCCCAAGTAGTTTTGCCCAAGTAGGAGAAGCCTCAATGGCCTCCTCGTTTCTCCTGGCTTTGAAGGTCAGATGGGGCAAGCCTGGAGTTGTTCGCTATAGTAGAGTACACCACAATTATCTTAAATGCATGCATATTCATACTCCTCCACACCCCATTGGGCCAAATCCAAGTATGTAGCACCGGGTTGGTTTCAATGGGAGAGAGTCTGTGCTTTGACATGCCTCTTTTCTGCTCAGAATATTCAAAGGCTCTCCGTTGCTGATGAAGAAATTTCTCAGGCAAGTGTTCAAGGTTCTCCACTATCCGATCCAAACAGATGTATCCAGCTTTCATTTCAGTCCAGCCTGAAAACTCATGAGTTAGTCAGATCAGACTATTTAACATTCTAAATCAGACTGTGGTTTCCTGCTTCCATGTACATTCAACTTCTGTTTTCCCTCCTCCATAATGCCATCTTGTTCCTCTCCATCTAAACGTCTCCAAATCCTGCTTCTCATTAGAGTCCCAGCCTAAATAAAACAGCTTTCCAAAAAACCTTCCCTTTTACCTCAAAGTAATTATTTCTTTCAGAGTCTTTACTCATTTATTCTCTGAGGGTACCTTTCATTTTCTGCCATGTTGGTGGCATAAATATTTTAACTTCTTCTAAAGCCCTTTAGAAGGGATGATGTCCTTTTTTTTTTTTTTTAACCCTCACGTGATGCCAAATACAACATCTTGCACAGAGTAGGTATTCAATAAATGTTTGCTAAATGAACTAAAGAATGAAAAATCAGAAAGCAAGTGTAAATCAGAAAGCAAGTCTAGAATCACAGTCCGTTTATTTTACTCTCTTAAAAGAAAATATCTTAGTTCTCAGCTCTTCCTAAATAGGTCATCCTACTCTGCCTTCCTCAACTATAAGCAACAGGTGCAGATGAGTGCTTGCTACCTTTGTTCCTACTTCTCCAGCCTGCCCTTCAAAATGCTTGGTAAGTAAACTCATGAATGATTTCAGGCCACCAGGGGGCCTCATGCTGCTACCTGAGTCCCGAAGGAAACACTGGAATTACAAATTGTAACTGAAATGGATCTACTGAAATGGAATCAAATCTGAATACAGCAAGATATCTCCTAAATTGGGAGGAGGTGGGGAAGATTCTCCACTGAGTGCACTACTACTCTCCTTCCTAAGCCATTTCACAATGGCTACATCTGGTTCTCCTAATCAGCAGATGAGCCCTGTGTGGGAGCCTTCCTATGCACTGTGAATTCCAACTCTCATGAGGGTGAATTATGATATCACAATTATCTCACAACATACGTCTTTGATGGGCAAGAATGTCTTTTCAAAAGGTTTTATTATATAGTGATAAGCAGATATGGAATGTATTCATAAGAATGATGCAGGTATGTATGTATTAAAAAAACAAAACAACAACAACAACAAAAAAACCTGGCCCCATCGTGCAGCACTAGAAACCAGCTGTCTCGCCCACCTGGATAACCCTAAACCCCACACATCTTGGGTCACACAAGAACAACTTTTTCTTTTTTTTTTTTTAAACAGGAACAACTTTTGACCTCATCCAGTGCAACAGGTCTCTAACTAGGTGAGAATCATAGCCACCCAGGTAACTCTGTGCTTCCCACCTCACTATCTTCGTTAATCCTGGGAACCTTGCCTGCAGAAGATGGCCAAGGTCATAGGGATCATGCAGGTGACTAAAGCTAGGGCATAAGACTAGGAGAGCCAGATCACAAATCCTCAAACCTACCTCTTTGTACCATCACCACTCATAAAACGAAGTGGGGGGAGATCTCCTGGTCTCCTGGGAAGTATTATGGTTTTGAACTTAGAAGATCTGACTATAAATCCCAGTTCTATTAAACTAGTCAGATGACCTTGAGCAGTTAAGCTTCATCTTTAAAATAAGGTTAATTTTAAGAAATGATTTAGATTTTTTTAAATTATAAAGTACTATATAATTACAAAATTGTTATTTATGATAATATCTAATGTTGACCTTAGCTTTTTTCTCTCTGATTATTATCCCAACATATCATTAAGCATCAAGCAGCCCCCATTTTGGTTAACTGACTTTAATCAGACACTTTGTTTAACCTTGACATTATCCATAAAGGTTTTCTAGATCCAAAATAATCTGAGGAAGGTTCCTGTTCCAAAGATGAATCATAACTTACATTTCCTTAATATGGTTATAATTTTCAGTGTTTTCACATACATAGGAGTTGCTATAAAGGTATATGTAATATGGATATTCAATTAGGTGCCCTCAACATAAAAGATTAGGAGAGTGAAAAGTCCTTTTCTTCCCCCCCCCCCCCCCCACTGCCATTCAAGCCAATCTTGTACTGGGCTGCCCCAAAGAAAGGAAGACCAAAGGCAGAAATCTAAAGAGAAACAAAAGAAAAGAATTCCTAATGCCTGGCTTTTGAGCTTCCAAGGGCATCCCTGTGATTTAGAACTTATCTATGGAACTGTCAAGGGTAGTTTGTTTATAGCTGATTTTTAGAGTACTCCCTTACTCTAGGACTTAATCTTGCGTACAACAGTATTCAACTGTACCTGACGTTACCCAACATTCTCCAATCACACTTTGAGGCTGGAAGTGCATGTGTCCTCCCAGCTCTTCGGAGGAGCAAACCACCTTCAGAGAGGATAAGTGACTTGTTCAGTCAAGGTTTCACAGCCAGAACCAAAATGTTGACCAAAAGATAGACACCAAGCTATAACAGGTATCATTTCCAGAATGTCTCTTTAGGAAAGGAAGACAATAAAAGTGCTCTGACACGGACTTTTCTTTTTGAAGTATAATGTACACAGAGAAAAGTGTACACCTCAGAGAATTTCACAAACCTATAGAACTAAAACCCTGATGAAGAAACTAAATGCAGCAGCCTCCCCAAGTCCCCCTTAAATCTACTCCCAGTCATTATTTTTCCAGGGGGGACATTATTCTCATCTCTAATACATAGAGTCATTTGGCTCTTTTTTTTTTTTTTTAAACTTATATAAATGGAAATCATACAAAGTGTACTCTTTGTGCCTGGCCTCTTGATGTGCCATCACTTCCAATATTAGGTTATAAAGACACTGAGGCTTTTGCCTTAATGTTTCTCTCTCTGTCTCTGTCTCTCTCTCTCTCCTGCCTTGTTCTGGGAGCCCTCTGCCATGTCACGAGGACACTCAAGCAGCTCTGGAGAGGCCTGTGGGTGAGGAATTAAGGCCTCCAGCTAATAGCCAGAGAGGAGCTGAGACCTACCAGCAGACCTCAGTGAACCTAGAAGGGGATCCTCCCACAGTGGAATCTCCTGCTGACTGTATCCCCAGATGACAGCCTCACTAAAACCTCCTAAGACGCCTTCAACAGGAACCACACAGTCAGGGCTGAAGTCTACGATTTTTGTAGGCCCTAGGCACTTGTCTTCATGGGCCCTTTCTTTCACTAGAAAGAAAAAGAAAGAAGGAAGGGAGGGAGGAAGGGGGGAGAGAGGGGGAAGTGAGAGAGGGGAGGGAAGTGAGGAAAACGAGAATGTATTTCACCTATTGCAAAAAGAAAATTGTACTGGCAAGTGTTGTGGGCTCTAGGCACTGCACATACTGGACCTAATGGCCCTTTACTCAGTTAAGTCACTCTTGGATTCCTGATCCACAGTAACTGGGAGATAATAAATGTGTGTTGTTTTAAGTTATATGTTTTAGAGTAATTTGTTATTCAGCAACAGATAATATTGTGCTCTTGTGAAATTTCCTCTACGTGACTTTTGGTGTACATACCACATACACATCTTTGTTGAGAATACACCTAGGAGTAGACTGGATTAAAGGGTGGGTGTGTGTTCAGCTTTACTGCCAGAGTTTTCAAAAATGGTAACATCAATTTATACTTTCATCAGCACTATAAGAGAGTTCTGGATGCATTATAACATCATCAATTTTCAAAATATTTTCAATCTTCCATTTCAGTCATTGTGGTGGATGTAACACTTGCTCTTAAAACATATATTTAAGAGAAGAGATGTGGCCCTGGAAGCTGAGCTCTACTAGAGCAGAGCAGGCTAGAGGCGGGAGAAGAGATTAGAGTCGAAAAACACAAATTAGATTTGGGCTTTGAAAAAGCAAACAGCAAGAGATAAATTCTCCCAGAAGTGCTCTGAGACCAGAAAACAGGCTAAAAACTGAGGGCTGAGTTCACCATGCTAACGACATTTCCAGAGTTCTCCCTATGCTTGAAGCCTCATGCTCTGAGCTTTGCATGGACGATCTCATCTGATCCTCAGCCCAATCCAACGAAGGAGGTTCTACTATTCCATTTGATAGATGAAGACACAAAGTCACAGATTAAACCAAGTAATTGAGATCACACAGTTAGTAGAGTAGGGTCTGGTTTCAGATTCCAGAACCCACTCACTTATCCACCATGTTGATACTCCCTGGTACACATTAACCTTCCAAAACCTGATTCTTGAATAAACGTCCCAACCAGACGCTAAGCAATACAGGGACAAGAGTTTGAGCTAAAGCTAAAGAGTGAGTCAACAGTTTGGAGAAACCAGGACTAAAGAGGTAGATGATTATTGAATCATTTGCCACCTTGAAGCCAGGTCTTCTTATAATATATCTTGTAATTCAGCATTTTGCACCTTTTAAGACACTCCTATTAACAAACATAGGACTGACCTAGGACCTCAGCCACATCTTCTGCCACAAAATCTGGTGCTTTCATTCTTGGCCTCCTGGAGTTTCCTGTGTGGAAAATTCAAGACTCAGAATTATCAGCCAGGCTCAGCCCAAAACTGGAGGGTGTGACAGAAGTACATAGCAGGATAACTTGACCTACTTTAGGGGGAATCAAAGAAGGCTTCCTGCAGGTGAGGTCTTGATAAGAGCAGGACAGGTAGAGGAGTTGGCCAGGTGATGAGAGTAAGTAAGAAGCAATCAGAGATATGCCCTGAGGGAAAACCCAGAGTGAATGCTGAAAGGTCACTTAGCCCCCAGCCTCTCCACCTCACTCGATTGCTCTAAGGCAACAATGAAAAAACTCCTTAAGGGGATTTACCAATTACAAAATTTTATCCAAGCAATGAGGCACAATAACTCCAATATCCATAAGGTTCAAACTTAACGAGAACCAAATGTTCAGGTTCTAACTGAGCAGGAACACTCCACTTTAATGTATGAGTACCGTGGGGATGGTGAATAAAAAATAGTATCATAACTAAAATATTCCTCTTCCTCATTATTTCAATAATTATCTTCCCTGAAGATGGTGTAGCACTCCTGTTAAAGGCATGGACTGTAGATACAAAGTGCCTAGACTTGAAATTCGGTTTTTCCATTTCCTTGCTCTGTGTCCTATACAAGTAAACCTGTACCTCAGTTTCCTCGTCAATAAAATGGGAATATTAATTGTACACCTCATAGGGTTGTAATAACTATTAACTGACTTAACAGATAAAAAGTGTTTTGTCAATGACTGGTACTCAATATATTAAGTGGTACTAGCATCTATCTTGATTTTAAAGCAAAGCCAATATGCTTTGACATATAAAGCTACAGAAATTACCAGAAAATCAGTTCAAATGAGATATTAGTAGAAAAACAGCAGTTTATCTCATGAGAGAAATTTCAAACACAGAGAAAATGGGTTGACATAGAAATTTGCATTTGGTCCTATCAGGCAAGAAGACACCCCCTCCAAATCCATCTACCTATCAATGTTTTGTTTGCTCAGTCAGAAGCTGTTTGTGTTCAACATATTCATACCCAAATTTACATATCTTAAAAATAACCCTGATGGCATCAAGCTACCTGATAGAGGGCTGGTTAGCATTTGGACAATGCTTTGATGTAGGCATAGCAATTTCATATTCATTTCCACGCTAACTCTTTCCAGAAGCTCTGTGAAATATTATTCTCACGTTGCGATGGGAAAATTGAGGTTTGGAAAGGTTAAATGGTTTGCTTAGGATCAAACATTTCCTAGATGACAGAAATAAGATGCCCTGATCCAGGTCTTCTGTCTTTCCATTCCACCTCGCCCTTGCCTTGTTAACCTGGGCAATATAGGTTCCTGTGGAATGCCCTCCCTTGGGGGTCTATTCCCCCAGGTCAGACAGCTAAGGATGTTTCAACAAGCCTTGAAATTGGTTATACTTACAGTTATGCTTTATTGTTCTGATTGGACAAAGACATTTTTTAAAGAGTTAAGGTGGTGAATTGAGATTTGCATCAACAGCTGAAATAAATATATAGTTTTAAATCCTGTAGAAAATACACATTTTCCACTAACCAGCTCTGGTTGCTTTTGAGGGTTTATTTGTTTGTTCCTAGATAAAAGAAGCTTACATCTCCAAACAGCTTATGTTTCAAACAAGAGACTGTCTTTATCAGTGGTTCCCAAATGTCTGTCCAAGCCCTGACAAATTCAGACTCACCCAGAAGCTCTATAAGACCAGGACTCACAGGTGCTGACCTCAGAAGCTCTGGTTCAGCAGATTCAAAATGGGACCTTCTATCTGTTAAAAACAAACAAAAAAAAACCCAAATATCCCAGGAAATGAAAATTAATAACCACAGTGTTTTTTCTCTACAAATTGTTTTATTTCTCAATAAATTTATAATAAGGTAGAAGACTGGTTAAGTATAGATTTGTCAAAGGCGAGACATCAGGTAATATGGCAATATTTTATTTTAAAATTTCAATGTGTATTTTCTTTATTCCAACTTTATTTCACTTCTGAAAACCTATCTGATCATAAGTTTTACATCTTTACATAGATATAACAGAATTATAAGAATATTTATAGAACCACGGAACACTGGAATGTTTTCCTCTGGAATTCTGTTTCTGCTTTTGTAGTTAGATTCTTTCCCCGTGTTCCCCATTCTTTCCCTTATGTTCAAAATAAACAACTGTTATTGTTAAAAAAAAAAAAAAAAAAAAAAAGAGTCTTTCTGCACTGCCAGCATTGGCACACACTTACCCCAAAATACCTTTGAATTTATTATGGTACATCTGTATTATATACACTCAGTAACTAATAAAATGAATGATGCAAATTGGTACATACTAATATTAATTTGGATATATTGCAGAGTGTCTGTAACACATTATGTGGAAGGCAAATTTTCAACTAATATTTATCATATACCATTCTTGTAAAATAAATTGGAAGTGTATTTGAGCTTGTTTAAATAAAAACTATAGAAGAACCCAAGGAGACCCATTAAAAGCATGTCCATCATTAGAGTGTTGATCTAGGAAAAGGAGACAGGTTTTCTTTACACTCCTCTAAGTTGTTTTGATTATTATAATGAGCAATAATTAGCTTGAAAAGAATCTAAAATGAGAGGGGAATAAAGGGGCACTTAGAGAAACATTACAAATAAAAATACAGAGCTCAGGTGCCTGGGTGGCTCAGTTGGTAAAGCGTCTACCTTTGGCTCAGGTGATGATCCCAGGGTCCTGGGACTGAGTCCCACATCAGGCTCCCTGCTTCTCGGAGAGCCTGCTTCTCCCTCTCCCTCTGCCTGTTGCTCTGCCTACTTGTGCTCTCTCTTAATCTCTTTGTCAAATAAATAAATAAAAATCCTTAAAACAAACAAAAAAATACAGAGCTCATAAGTGATTCCAGTATGCAGCCATGTTTGGGAACTGTTGATTTAAGCCAGACTGGGATCCTCTCCATTCATTCATTCATTAGTTCAATCACTTGGTTAATATTTACTGGGCATGTACAATGTGTGAAACATGGGTAGGTATCAGAAATCCAAGCATTAAAAAGAAACATTCTGTGATTGAATTAAGAAAGTCTGGCTAAGGTAGTCCAGGCATAAAACTTTCTACAAAAACAATAAAAGCCTGTAGGGTCAAAACCCAATCTGTGTATTAATTAAATATATTGGATTCCTGTACCTCTGGCATCAAGATAGAATGGGAACAAAGTGCCTATAATAATTTGGAATAAATACCGGTAAGAGTCTTGAATGTGAAAGTAATAGGAATATAACATACTCTATTGCTTTCACTTTCCTTTGTATTTAATCACTAATTTTTATAGGCCATAGGCTTATGTGTATTTGGTTTCATTGCATTAGTTGTGGTACACATTAGTAAATTAATGAATCATTAATAATTAAGACTATTCCCCCAGGAGACGGCCATACCCTAAAAATACCCTTTGCCTAGGAACCCTGAAGAGTAGTAGAAAAAACTCAAGCAGGTGGCATTGAGAAAGCCCTTTTTGTGGTTTTAACATAGAATGGACAGCCAGGATTGAGTCACAGTGGATCTGATACCCACTGCTCACAGGTTCCCCAGCGTTTTCATTGGGAAGTAGCCCATGTCCAAAAAAAATAGAATTACCCTTTTGCTCCATCTCAGCCTCCTATCGAGAAAAGCAAACACAGATGATTTTCCATTTCAAGTTCAAATACAGAATGGATTGCTTCTTGTTTTGCTTGACTGGGGTAGTTAATGAGAGTTCAGAAACTGGCACCCTGCCAGGCACAAATCAGTTGGGGTCACACTGTCAAAGGAACCCAGAAAAAGAAACAGTGAGGGGGGAGGGGTCGACCCAGAAAAACTATAAGTTTGGATAAGGCGGGACTGTGATTGTTGGTATTTCAAGCGTCCAACACATGTTGCCTTTCTGTATAGAGTGGCTAGTCCAGAGCAAAAAGGGATATTTGGAGGCAAGGTTTGTGTTGCTTCACTCCTCTGCAACCACACTCTATAATAAAAGTGCTTGCATCAGAGGAAGGCTGACAACACATTTTAGCACTTTCACAGTTCTAACTTAATCACGGCAGGCAGCTTTTCTGCTACTGGGAGAGCAAGCTGCGTCACTAGGAACATCTGACTCCAGGATCAAGTGTCAATCACTTTGCCTAAGGTCATTAAAAAATACTAGGGTGTCCCCTTACAACATAAAGGCTTTGCCTGAGTAACAATTAAGAGGAAACACATAGCATGATAAATAATTGAACAGGTGGATTAGAGAAATGCCTTTCCTGTGCAAAATGAGAGGAGTGATGGACAGCTGTAAATCCAGCTTCTTTGGCCATCTTCCTCCACAGCCCAGGGCTCTAACTAGTTGAACTACTCTTTTTTTTTTTTTTTTTTTTTTTTTTCACTTTGACTTTCTTGGTCATTCAAGGCATCTCTAGGACCTCATGGAATCAGATAAGCTGCAGAGAAAAGCAAGACCTCAGAAGTTCCCAAGAGCGGCTTTCAGGGGACGCCTGCCAGTGACTAATGCTGCCGGGAATCGCCCCGTGAGCGGGATAATACTTTGGATGTAGTCTGTGCACGACAAGCTCTGCTGTGGCTCAGATGGCAAGTCCCTCTGCTTGTATGATTCAAGAAATGCCCAGTTTAACTTGCTGCTGCCAAAACACCTATGAAGCACAACCTGTCACCTCCTCAAAGACGGTCTCCCATTCAGCTCTTGAGTTTGTTTTCCTCCCAAAACAATAACATTGTTGAAGTCTCCAGAAAGGGGACACAGGGTGCCAATTTATGGTGTTGTTCACAGCAGTCCCAACACCTTTGGTTATTGATATCCTGGAAATATTTAACACCAGAAAGTTCTCTTACCCTCAGACTGGTAACCACCCACCAATAGATGTTTTTCTAACAGAAGACAGAGGAAAGAGAAAGAGATAGAGAAGGAATGAGGACAGAGGAAAAGAACACAGAAACTTTTGCAAATAAGCCACCATCCTAGTTTCTATTTGCAGCCCAGCAGCAGCATTTGAAGCCCTCAGTGAAAATAAAACCCTCAAGCTTGGAACTCCCGCTACCATGGCATATTTTTAAATGGTTACGAAAGGAGTCTGAGCATTCAGCCTGGCAATGCCCAAGATTCTTGGGCCACTCTGTGGTTAGTACTTGAGGTCAACTAGGCAGACAGACCCTTGTCTTGCCAACCTTAGGACATGTAAAGAAGATAATACATGTTGGGATGATAAGGAAGTCAGAGAGAGCAGATGACCCAACGTAATGATTCCTCGCTTCCAAAACAGAAAAGTTAGCCACACTAGAATTACATGGAGGCAGAATTTGGAGACAAAATTTTTTTTTTTTAAAGAAGAAATTTATAAGGAAAATTTCAAACATCAACTAATACAAGAGAGAATGACATAATGAACACCCAAGTCCCTTACCAGTGGCTTCAGCAATTATCAACTTATGGCCAGTTTTGGTCATTTGTACCCTTCCCCCAACTCCCATATACCACACCAAATTATTCTGGAATAAACCCCAGACAACATGCAATGGATGATTTAAAAGGCAAACTTTTATAAGATTTATGAGTTGGCTGTAGGTTAATGAGGTTAAATACTATAGAAAAGCAATTTAAATAATTCATTTTAGATAATTTTTGTTAAAAAAGCTGAAACAAGCTCTCCCTGAACTTTCATACTAACTAACATTTGCTTTCATACCAGTTTCATAAAACTTTTCCTGGTGGTGCTATCTGATGGCTAGATAGTGAGTTATACGCAAATGAACAGCAGACCTATCGTCTTGCAGGATGTAGAGTTTTGGAGAAACAAGGGTGGATTGTAATTGAGAAGGGTGGTAACCCCAGGAAACGGGGCAAAATGTAGTGTGAACTCAGAGGGGGTGTGGAGGAACATGGAGATCAGAGAGCCTCTGCCGGTTACTAAGGTTACTCCATGGTCTGCAGCCAAAGCTGCTCTTTGATCTTCATCCTTCCGACCTGCTTATTAATCTCCCCAGAGGGCTGCCCTTTCCCTAGTCACTCACCCAAACCAATCCGGAATCACAAAAGGGTAAGGAAGCTTAGGGGTGAGCATCTGAATATACTAACTTCCCCAGGCAGCTTTGTAGTTCTGTCTTCTCCCCTCTACTTCCACCCCTCTGTGAGGGGAGAAGTGGGAGCGAGACATTCAAAACTCCCATGGTGATTCATTTTCAATGTATTTAGTAAATCATGATGTTGCTGAAGGAGTTTTAGTTTTAACTGTGTGAGGATGAATCATAGCACCGATCCTTTGCAGCATTTAACTTCCCCTGGACACTTTAATTGTATTTTGATAAATGAAAACGAGGTTATACATTATTGTAGGGTTGCACACATTCACCTCCATAGAATTTTAAAGCCCCTGTTGTAAGACAGCACTGTTGTAAATGCCCAGAAAATAAAAAGTTGAGTAGTAAACGGTCACTTGGCTCAAGAAGTTTGGAGTGTAACAGGATTCTACAGGCAAGTACATACATGGCCATAATGCCATCGTAAGGAAGATAGAAAAAAAGGAAACAAATGAGAGTGACAAGAAATGCTATCAGCAGGGTGTGATGAAGATGTAGAGGGAAATGTCCTTACAGAGAACAGTGAATGAATCCTAGAAGTCTGTCAAGCTGGAGAAGGATCTCAATGAGAGAAATGGGGGTTGAGGAGAAGACAGGGTTTCAGGGAGAAGGAAAAATGAAAGAAAAGGGAAATATATGAGAACAAGTGAGACGTGTTCAGGGAAACGTGGAGTCCACGTTGGTAGGAAGGTAGGTTCCCTTTGGGGTGGAGGAGCAGGATAGGATTTAAAAGGCAAGGTGACTGCAACAAGGCAAAAAACAAAAAACCCTCTAGGGAGTTACATGCACAAAGTCTGAAGCAGGATTACCTGATCCTGGTTTTGACCTTGAGCTGAGTGATCATGGATAAATCATTGAAACTCTTAACCTGAAGGTCTCTGCCTATAAAACCAGGATACAAACAGTGCCCATCTCTGGCTACTATTGTTTCATTACCTTATCAGTGGGGTACAGCAAGGTTTCCCTGGATTGTGCAGAAGAGGAAAGGCTATTATAGTTCATAATATATTGGGGAGGGGTTGAATGTGGCTACTCCATCTACCATCACCCTGAGGTGAGCTGATCCCAGGCAGGTCTGAAGCCTAGAGCTACTCTAGATTAGGAGAAGATTCTTCTGGAAGACTGTTTTTCTGTTGCTGGCAGGACAGCAGAGCTTTGCCTGGATGGAAAAGCATTCTTGAAATCTCAGAATGTTTCAGCCAGCAGCAGCTTTTTATGTTGACTTTGCTGGGTGGAGGCGGTAACTGATGGAGAGGGGACCCATGTTCTGAGAAGCCATGGCAGGACCTTCTCATTTTCAGTTAGTTTGCCTTATGACATGTCACCAGCCCTGTCTCTATACACACCCCAGCCCATTATACAACTCCTGAGGCACTTTCCAGTTGAAAAATCTCAAAAGTGGAAAGAAATAGGGGGTGTGGAGTGTGTGAGATGTGATGTGACCTGACAGCACTGGGATGGATGGGTCACCTCTCTGCTCCCTCCCCTTTCCTCCTGGAAGGGGTGGAGTGAGAGCTGATGCCAATTTAATGGGTCACAACTGGGTGTCTCTCCCTTCCTGGAAGGCCTGGCAACATCTCTCCTACCATTGTGATTAGGAAGAAAGCATTCACAAGGATGATTATCTAATCAGGGAATTAGCCTTGGTTCATGAGGCAAGCATTAGGGGACTCAAAAAATCTAATGGAAAAAAGACCCACATCAGGAAATAGCACCAGTAATCACACCCTGAATGATTATTATACGCAAACCCTATGAAGATTTGGGACAATTATTTGTAAACGATCATCAAATAAAATTTTCAGATATTTGTCTGGAGTACCTACTCTATTAAAGATACTGCCAATTTCTCCTACTTGGTTTCCTCCCATCAAGCCACTGAACTCTTGGGTTGAATTTGCTCAAATGGCAGTCTAGGGGCCATCTGATTCCAAATTCCCTTGGGTGCTTGTTAAAAGTCTGGATTTCTGAGTATCCACCTTATACCTATGGCAACACAATCTCTAGGAGGCAAAACCTAGGAATCTGAATTTAAAATACTTTTTATTAGAAAACTTTCAAGCATGTTTAAAAGTACAGAGAGAAATATAGTAAGCTACCACCTACTTATCACCCAGCTTTAATAATTATCAACCCATGGCCAATCTTGTTTGATAAATACCCCTAACCCAGATTATTCTGAAATAAGTACCAGATATCATATCATTTCATCTGTAAGTATTTCAGTGTGTATCTCTAGATAATGAATTTTTAAAAAATATAAATATATTTATTATACCTTAAGAAATTATTAATAATTATTTCTTATTATACCTTAAGAAATTAACAATTTTCCTTTATATCAAACATCTAATCAACATTCAAATTTCCCATGTTATCTCACAGTTTTGGTTTTTGTTTTTTTTTTTTTTTTTAAAGATTTTATTTATTTATTTGACAGAGAGAAATCACAAGTAGACGGAGAGGCAGGCAGAGAGAGAGAGAGGGAAGCAGGCTCCCTGCTGAGCAGAGAGCCCGATGCGGGACTCGATCCCAGGACCCTGAGATCATGACCTGAGCCGAAGGCAGTGGCTTAACCCACTGAGCCACCCAGGCGCCCCGGTTTTTTTTTTTTTTTTTTTTTAAAGTAGATTCCACACCCAACGTGAAGATTGAACTCATGACTCCAAGATCAAGAGTCTCATGCTCTACTGACTGAGCCAGCCATGTGCCCCATCCTACAATTTTTGAATCAAAACCCAAAAAACTTCCCCACATTGCAATTGGTTGATACACCCCTGGTCTCTCTTTTTCCTCCTATAATACTCTTGTTCCACTTTTTGCTTCTTATTTGTTGAAGAATTTGGGTTGTTTGTGATGTAGAGTTTCCTTTGACCCCTGTAGTTTTCTTCGATTTATTTAATAATGTTCTATAATAATTAATTTTATAATGTATAGATTTTATTTGTTGGTATTGTTATTTATTAGTTATTTATTAGTAATCATAGAATAGCTATTACTTTATATTATATAAATTAGTAATTATGTAATAATAATAATTATTATTATTATTATCATTTAAATGTAAAGCCTTGACCAGATTCAGATTTGGTGGTTTTGGCAGGAAGACTTTGTAGGTGGTGTGAAGTATCAAATACTTCCATCTGGGGGCGCTAAATGCCTGGCTGTCTTTTTATAATATTAGTAGTCGTTAATAAACATTGCTTGGTTCCATTAACTCACTGGGGACTCCAGTTCTTTATTTTCAAAACAATCCAGATGAGTTGTACACACATTAAAACTCCAAGAATTTAGGTCTCATCCTTTTTCCATGCTGCTCGTAGAATTATCCTACAAAAAAAGTAAATACTCCTTCACCCTCTAATAACTCTTCTAATAACACCAGTTTGAAGCCAAGCAAGACAATCCTTCAGAGTGTGGGGAGACAATATTAGTGTGTTTTTTGTTACTTTTTAAACTTAAACATGAAATTAACATAATTAATGTCTCATATATGAATCCATCATAGTACTGTATAAGACTTTAAAGGAAGGAATGCACAATCAAAAAAGGTTTAAAGACTGTTGCCTAGAAGATGGAGCCTATATCACTAAACTTGTCAGATAGAAAACACTTCCGCAGCTTTATTCCCCACCACTCTCCTTCCCCTCGCATCCTATGTTGTGGCCACAGTGAGCTTCAGCCATGGCTCAGTGCTGCCATGTTCCTTCACACCTCCTGGCCTTTGCTCATGCTGCCTCTGTGCCTGTATTATCCTTCCTGCAGTTAAATACCTGGCAGGCCCCTTCCTATGGACACTTGCCATAAGTAAGAACTGTTCCCTTCATGCCCTAATGGACATAGTACATACGTCCATCCTGGTTTCTAACTTTTTGAAATGTAATTGTTCTTTATATGTTTGTCTTTCACTATGCACGACAACTCCAGTCAGCTGGGGGCTGTGTCTTCTATCTCTATTTTGTGACTGTATATATTCCTCTGCATATTTTTAATCTGGGATCCAGCTCAAAGGGTATACTCAGAAACTGTTAAGATAACCAAGAAAGAGGAGGCGAGAGCTGGATATGGAAAAGCAGACTGAAGTTAAGAAAGGCATTCTGCACACAGAATTAGGCTAGTAAAGAAATGCTGGTGAAAACAACAAGGCAGGTTTCAGGATACAAGTTAGGATTCTTGGGGTTGAAAGCAACAGAAACATCTCTGTCTGTGAGAAGAGCAATGGAATGTGCTGGAATAAGAACCAGTGACTTATAGAGCCATAGGAAAGCTGGAAGGATCAAGTTTAGAAAATTGTAAGAGGCAAATGTATTCCCAAGAGCCCAGAAATAGGAAGCACAATAGTTTTTTTTATTTATTTTATTTTATTTTTTAAATTTTATTTATTTATCTGACAAACAGAGATCACAAGTAGGCAGAGAGGCAGACAGAGAGAGAGGAAGAGAAGCAGGCTCCCTGCTGAGCAGAGAGCCCGATGCCGGCCTTGATCCCAGGACCCCGAGATCATGACCTGAGCGGAAGGCAGAGGCTTAACCCACTGAGCCACCCAGGCGCCCCAACACAATAGCTTTTTTTAGCAGAAAGAATCTAACCAGGATGGTACTACACCTGCCAGAGGACTCTGCCCACACCACCACAGCTGTAAATGAATCCCAACTGCTCCTCTGGGTTTGCATCACTCACTCACTTTTTTTTTTTTTTCAATTTATTTATTTTCAGAAAAACAGTATTCATTATTTTTTCACCACACCCAGTGCTCCATGCAATCTGTGCCCTCTATAATACCCACCACCTGGTACCCCAACCTCCCAAACCCCCGTCGCTTCAGATTGTTTTTCAGAGTCCATAGTCTCTTATGATTCACCTCCCCTTCCAATTTACCCCAACTCCCTTCTCCTCTCACTCACTCACTTTTTATTGTCCTGGATGGGAGCATCTGACTGGCAAAGCCTTAGTCAGTGCTCATATCATGGAGGCAAGCAGGGAAGAGATGATGCGTGTGACCCTACCTCCCACCAATAATAATGTAATGGAAAGAAGGTAAGGTGGTTGCATTTTCGGACAGTTAAGTACACTCAAGAGAATAAGTAATTAGATTAGCATGACAGCAAAGAATTCATCCTGGACAATGGTCAGAGATCAGCTAGAAACACAGGGTACAGGTGGGAACCAAGTTACACAGTTCCTCCCATTATTTCCCAGGCAAGGTAATTTGGTATTTATGCTATAGATGTAGGGGGGAGAAGCATTTTGAGGTTTATCTGTAGAGGAGTAATACCATTAAAAGAATTGTTTGGATAATTAAAGTGATCCCTTTGGGATGACTGGATTAGACAGGAAGATACTAGAGAAAGGGAGAGCAGTCCATGAGTGTTTGCAATAGTTGAGGTTCCAGAGGTTAGCCATTAATCTGCAATCCAGAAAAGCTGAGCTGGATCCTCAAATAGCAAAGATAAAAGCAGATCCTAAGTCTGGATCAGGAGCCAAACATAGCAGACCAGAAAAAGGATGAAGGGGAGAAGGGGAGCCAGGATTAGAAAGTCTCTCCAAGGAATTTCACTAAGTAGATCGCAGCTCTCTGCACCTGTTGTTTCCTCAATGCAGACTCTGGTGCTTCTGTTCTCACCTGGGGATACTTAAAGGCATCTCATGGTCTTTGCCAGGAATCAGTAAAGGGTGGAACAAGAGTTGGGGGGGGGTGTTGAGTGACAGACTGATGGTATCATGAACAAAAATACAGAGGGAAATGTGAAGGACAAGTCTGATGGAAAAGGGTGACTTCCATTAGAAAGACTTAAGTGTAGAGATGTCTGTCTCTAGGAAATTGGAAATACAAGTCTATAGCTCAAGAAAAAAGTAGGGGACTTTAGAGAAGGTGTCTGAAGAAACTAACATTTATTAAATGGCTGCTACGAGCCAGGCACTTTCACACCTCAGCCTTTGCACTAACATTTACTGAGGTGAAATAATTTCCTCCTATTTCACAAGTGAAGAATCTAAGGATCTGACATTGGGTTATTCTCCAAGTTCATACAACCATTATGCAGTGTACCCAATATTCAAACCTACATACTCAAACTGCCAGATTCTCTATACACTTTAAAGTCATATTTTGGATATGAATTTGGAAATTCACTGCAATTGTAGACTAGTGGGATGATGAGAGAAACTAAGTTAAAATAAAAATGCCAAGGAAAAAAAGCCAAGGTCATACAAACTGGTTTAGTTAGCAGAAAGCAAGCTGGGAAGCTAGAGACAAGCTGTAAATATATGAAAGTTAGGATTCACAAGAAAAGTATTCATACTTCTATGTATGAAAAAAATGTAAAGAAAAAAATTGGGGGCCACCTGAGTGGCTCAGTCAGTTAAGCGTCGGCCTTCAACTCAGGTCATGATCCCAGGGTCCTGGGATCGAGTCCCATATCAGGCTCCCTGCTCCGCGGGAAGACTGCTTCCCCCTCCTACTCTCCCCCTGCTTGTGTTGCCTCTTTCCTTGTATCCCTCTCTGTCAAATAAATAATTAAAAATCTTAAAAGTAAAAAATTGGGGGGGGGGCAAAAATCCAGGAGGTTTTTAAACTTCTATTTTTAGTTCTGCATAGATGGTGGAATTTTGCTGCCTGGGCTCTTTTGGTGAGAAAGGCTAACATTTTCCCAAAATATCATTACCATAATTTTTATAACCAATTCTCCAGAAGGTAAAATTAATTTTAAAAGAAAAGGAAATAATGAAATAGAACAGTGGAATAAGAAGAGTAAAGTGTCCATTTAAATTATTAAAGAAGGCATAGTTTGGACTTTTTAGTTTAAACATAGACTAAATATTATTACTCCCAAGTACTTATCAGACACAATAGCCATCTCTTCTTCGTCACCCATACTTGCTCAACCCCTTATAATATGGCTGCTGAAACCGGTCCTTTACAAGTCATTAAAGGTCTTCTAGTTGCTAAATGCAGCAGCTTCCCCAGCCCGTCTTCTCCAGTGTCATTCTTCATAAGAGTATCAGGTGAAAATAGCATAAGTATTTGGGAGAACAGAACCAATAAGACTTTGAGACTGATTATTTGTAGGGGGTAAAGAGGAGGAAAGAATCAAACTTGGCATCCAAATTCCAGTCTTGGAAACTGAATGGATTAACAAAAATAGGGGAATCAAGTTGAGCCAAGGCAGGATGAGCAAATGATGACCACAACTGGAAAATCAGAGTCATGGGTGTATGCTTTATCTTCTCAAGTGAATTAAAAATTTTTGAGGGTAGCAGGGTCATGAGAATTTTTCTTCTCTCTTTTTTCTTTTGTAATTCTGCCTGCATCTGCACATCTAAATCTCCTTCAGCATGCTCTCCCTCTGCTACCTTTTTGAAAAGGATCTTGGGTCTCAAGTTTACTCCCACCAGGAATGCCTGTACTACTGTTCTGCTGAAGACAACACTCTTACTGTAGTAAGAATTTCGGCCAATAAAGAGAAATATGGAAAGTCCCTAATTCCCATAATACCACTGCAGAATTCTTTAAAGTTCAATTAAAATTTACCAAAGGGTTGTTATAGCAAAGGAGAATTGCAAGGTAGGAGAGGACAACTTCAAACCTACAGTTAAATACTACTATTTTTATAGAACAAAGCAAAAGATCAAAATAACGTAATATCTTTACAGGGGAAGCTCCTCATGAGCATAATCTCTTCTATCTAGCTAGCCTGACTCTTCTAACATTAGCTCTTTCTCGCCCACAGTGTTGCTTTTTGCTTTTGTATTAATCGTTTGCATTGCAACTGATCTTAACTGTTTAAGAATCCTTCACCCTTTTTCGGGAGTACTGGGCAGGATTCACCCATCTCTGTTCCAAACACAATAGCACAATTGCTAGAAGAACATAGTAAGTTATAGAAATTTTCCAAAATTTCATTTATTCCCTTAGACAAATACCTGGAGGAGAGGAAGGCAGAAGAGGGAGCTAGGGACTTTGGCAAGACAGTTCAAGGCTGGAATGAACGTCTCAGTGTGAACTTTGGTACTCTGAGTGCTGTCCCTTTTAATATATCTTTATCAGTGTGCCACTCGGGTAAGTTTTTCTTTCTGCCCAGTTTTCAAGCAAAAAAAAAAAATTGCTCCAAAGGCACACACACATGTGTTCACACACAGACACATCCTATTTGCCCCCAAGAAGAAACACTCATATTTAGAAAAATGTAGTCTAGAGCCTTATGAGGAAAGTAAAACCTTTTCCCAAATAAAATATAGTCTTCGAAGACCCTAACACCAGACCCTAATCCCTTTGTTTATCCTTTGTCTAAACCGTATACAGGAGCAGCAAGAGGGTTTATTAGCCTTAAATTCAAGTAATCTTTCCCTCCCCAGGGTGGAAGTGGTTTGGGGTGGGGGATGGTTGGCTCTTATGGTTCATTCCTTTACACTGATGCTTATAGCATAGGGAAGATAGACTTAGTCTTTAACCACGAAGGCAAAAGAATTAAGTCATTTAGATGTTGGCCAGGATCTTGAAATACATATCTCTACCCCAAAATAATTTCCTTCCAGATCTCCAGGACATCTATGCTCTCTCCCAGAAGCCTTGCTGATTACTGGGAACCTTCTAAGGACTTCTGAAAATGCCTCTTCAGTTGGTGCCTGGGCTCATAACAGGAACAGATGTCCATTACTTAGCATCCAAAGAGAGCCCAAGATAAAATAAATGCTGACCCTCGCCCATAGATCTATTTCCTATTTAAACAAAGGTACCTTTCCCACCTGATAGTTCCATTAGTAGATTGTCTGCCTTTAAGATCTGGTGGACCAGGCCTACCCTATTCTGGCTCTACTTATCCCCAGAATTGTTAAGAGTGCAACTCTCCCTCCCCCAACATTGGTATTTTTCCCTGTGTCTCTGTATTGCCATAGCAATGGCACGTGCCTCCATCGCAATGCTGGTCACACAATATAATAGTTTGTCTGCCTGCATGTCTGTCTTTCTTGCTTATCTGTGAGCTCTAGGAGGGAAGGAACTTTTTCTTTTTTAGTGCACTATAGCTAACACACATCACCTTAGTTTCAGATATACAATTACATAATGATTTGACAACTCTAAACATTATGCTCTGTTCGCCAGAGTGTAGGCACCATCTGTCCCCATACAATGCTAGTACAACATCATAAACTATATTCCCTACACCAGACCTTTCATCACTGTGACTTATTCTTTCCATAACTGGAAATCTGTATCCCCTACTCTCCTTCGCCCATTTTGTCCATCCCCACACCCCTCTCCCTTCTAGCAACTATCAGTTTGTTCTCTGTATTTATGGGTCTGTTTCTGGTTTGCTTTTGTTATTGTGGTTGTTGTTGTTTTAGATTTCACATATAAGCAAAATCATATGGTATTTGTCTCTGACTTACTTCATTGAGCATAATATCCTCTGGGTCCATCCATGTTCCCACAAATGGCAATATCTCATTCTTTTTTACAGCTGAGTAATATTCCAGTGTGTGTGTGTGTGTGTGTGTACACATATACCACATCCTCTTTATCCATTCATCTATTGATGGACACTCGGGTTGCTTCCATATCTTGGCTATTGTAAATAATGCTATAATAAACATAGGGGTGTATATATGTATATATCTTTTCTTTTTCTTTTTCTTTTTCTTTTTTTTTAAGACTTATTTACTTATTTGAGAGAGAGAGAGCAGCGGGGAGAGAGAAACTCCAAGCAGATTCTGTGCTGAGTGTGGAGCCCAGCATAGGGCTTGATCTCAAGACCCAGAGATCACAACCTGAGGCAAAACCAAAAGTAGGACACTCAACTGACTGCACCACCCAGGCACCCCTATATCTATCTTTTCTAGTGCTTTCATTTTATTTTGAGTAAATATCCAGTAGTAGAATTACTGGATCAGGGGTACCTAGGTGCCCATTAAGCCTTCAGCTCGGGTCATGATCCCGGGGTCCTGAGATCGAGCCCCGCATCGGGCTCCATGCTCATGCCTGCTTCTTCCTCTTCCACTCCCCCCACTTGTGTTCCCTCTCTTTCTCTGTCAAATAAATAAATAAAATCTTTAAAAAAAAATTACTGGATCATATAGGATTTCCATTTTTGATTTTTTGAGGAACCCAGGAGGGCAAGAACTTAAATGTATTTGTCATTCCTCCTCCTCTCCTTTCCCACTCAGTATAGTGGGAGGCACATATTAAGTGCTCAGTGGAGTTGGAATTGCTTTAAACCACACAGCCTGAGGCAATAAACAAGAATCATCTGCATGAATATTTGACCTATTAATTCAGTTTTAGTTGGGGAAAAATAGTCAAAAGTATATTAGAAGACCAGACACTTTTTACAATCTCCAAACTCTGTTCAAATGGAATAATTTCTCTCTTTTGAATTTAATTTGGTTCTCTAAATATTTCTGGATAACACATTAAAAGCTGTGATCTGTTTTTGCTTTTCCCCCCACATTCTCCTTCCATAATCAGGTTACTACATATCACCCTGAAACTTTTCTTGCTAAAGCAGCCCAAAGGCCCTCATGCTCCCTTATTCCCATGTCCCCAATGGCACCTGCTATATTTCCTTCCAGTCCTCAATTGTGGAGCATTGGTTTGAGGACAAAGACATGAATTAATCACTTTTGTTCCTTGCAGGGATTTGGAAGCACTTGGAACCCTGGAGCCTAAGTAGGGAGTTGCTTATACCAGTTGAAACAATCACAGGATCCAGACTGGAGACAAGTTTTTAAAAAAACAACAACAACCACCAAAAAAAAAAAAAAAAAAAAAAAAAAATCTTCCCATTCAGCTGGGGCTCTCCATTCAGCCTGGGGTGGTGGGGGTGGCTCAGTATGTGAATCTAGTTAGCAACAGCATTCCTGGAAAACTGGCCCATTGCTGAGCTTTCTGGTGAAATTCATCCACCTGTCATGCTGGGCCTTGGACAGGAGCCAGGATGGACAGGAAATAATAGGCTGCAGGATACCGGTGTGTGTCAGTGGCCCCGACCCTCCCATTCCTGAGCACAGATGAGCTAGAAGCCTGTGAGGTGTCACCGTGCCTCAGATGGGCTCAGGAGACCGCAAAGCGACCAGCGGGGGGGCGGGGAGCAGAAGGGATGAGCTCTCTTGCGGACTGCAGAATAATCTCTGCAGGGAAATGGCCCTGGCTCTTGGTCAGACACCTCCCTCTGTTCTTACTGACCGCATCCTGCACATGTGAGGCTGAGCCTTAGATCCAAAGGAGAATGTCTGTGTCCTTCCCACCTCCATGTCCCCCAGCCTCTTGGCCTCCCTAGTCGGTCAGAGAACTGGCTGCGATGACATCAACTGGCTAGAATTACATAAAACTTCCCTTTTCAACTCCCAGACTCCTGGATTCATATTTTGCTTTGTTTTTAATTTCCAGATGATTTCCCTTTGTCCAGCTGGCTTTCTCCCCTCCCCACCCCTACCTCCGTCAATTTTCATTTCCTATTTTCCATTAGCAGGTTTCAGACAATGAGGTGGAAGAAACATGGGTTCTCAAGAAGCCCAATTCATGAGGATGACCAATACTGGGCAAGCTGAAAGTATTTCACTGGAGAAACTACTCTTAAGTGCCAGGTGGGGTCATAGTAAAGTAGCATCAACCTTCTGTTCTGGGAAGAAAGATATTTCAGACAGTTCTTCCTCCTTATGACCCTTCTTACAGCCAATTCTACTGTGGGTGATGAAAGTAGGGGAAAACAGGCATGTACTTCTGCATCCGGATGCTGGCAATGGGCCCCTGACATGTGTCATTCATAGATTTGAAATTAGCAAGCCCACAGGCCAGAGTGTCTCAAATTCTAAGATGTCTATGGATCAACAGAGGATTTTGGTAAGATGCCACAGGTTGGGAGGTGGGATGGGGCTGAGGGTCTGCATTTCTAACAAGATCCCAGGTGATACTAATGCAGCTGGTTCTCAGACCACACTGTGAGTAGCGAGGCTACACTTACCTGGCAGTTTGGTTTTTGGAGATTTATCCTGAGAGAACATAGAAAATAAAGCTATATTGGGGCATGAAGTCTTCACCTAAGAAGGAGGACTGTGTAATGGAAAGAGGACTAATTAGGAGTGAGGAAACCAGGGCTGTATTTCAAGTTATACAACAAGCTAACTGGGTATAACCTCCCTGAGCTACAAGGAGGAGGTTCAACTAGGTTGACAAGTCCCCAACCTTTTCATACTGAATGTATGTTTGGAAGGATTTTGTCCACTAAATATGTTATAAACAACAGAATAACCCACGTGATTCTACTCTAGACAAATGAATAACCTGGATTGATTCTTTTGAACTTTAGAACACGTATCAGGGCATAAACAAAAACACCCATTAGGAAGCCTCTGGATCTGATGGTGTCCAAGGTCCCTTCTTAACACTGACATCCTTATGATCTCTGTAGTAGGTAGGTATAAAAGGGAAAGAGGGATGGATCTCCACTGTGTATAAAACATAAATTTCTATCCACAAAGGTCAGTTTAATGCTGAATATGTTATTGAGAAGATTCAATAATGGGTACATTATTGAGGGAAGGTGTTGAATTTCTTTCCCTAAAAACAGCTAGGAGAGGATAGAAAAGCATTATGCTAAGCTGTTAAAAGTACATCTCTGCCTAAATGCAAAAGAAATTACTATATATGTTTTTAGTGACACTTGCCCCATGTTTCTCAGTGACCCAGCAGGAGACAGGGACACACTTCAATCAGAATGATTTGAGGAGGGCCTGTAAAGGGGCTATTTTCAAAGGTATGCGTGGATTTTTTCCATCCAAGACTCAAAGCTGTGAAGGGAGAAGGAATTCGAGAACTGTGGCTTACTTACACAATTAGCAATTTCCCACGGCATTGCATTGGCACTTTTGTCGTGAATTAGTTGACTGTGCCTGTCATACAGGGGTCAGCCTCCGGATTTGCTCTTCTGTTCATTGTCTATCCTTGTTCCACTGTGTGTTTTTAAAATCCTACAGCCTTAAAATAAGTCTCCATATACGGTAGTGTAAGTCCTCCAATTTTGTTCTTCTTAAAGACTTAGTTCTTTGTAGCCCTTGGCATTTCCAAATATTTTTGAATGAGCCTTGTCAGTTCCACAAAAATACATGCTTGGATTCTGGTCAGAACCGTAAGGCATCTACAGATTAATCTGGGGAGAAGTTGTCACAATATTGAGTCATTCAACTCATGATTACCATATGTGCTCACATTTGTTTGGGCTTTTAAATTCTTTTCTGTAAAATCTTTTACATGTTTTTTGGTATCAAGGTTATACTGGCCTCCTAAAGTAAGTGGGGAAGCACTCCCTATTTAGCTAATCACTCAAAATTCTGTTTCTCTCCTGTACCTTTCTTATAGTACTTTCTTATCGTTCTTATACTGTATCTTTCTTAGAAGTACTTTGCCTTTTTGTTTTTCATTCATCTTCAAATTATGAGAATTCCGCCTGGTGCTATCTGCTGATGGTTCCTTGGGATTATTTCAGAAAATCATTTTCCTTATGACACATGGAGTAGTTTGTGTTAGTGAGTACCTTCTGCTTTCAAGTTTTCATTGTTCTAAATAAAACAATATTGCTTTTACCCCTTATGGAGTGTCATTTACTTCTAAGTACTGCCAGCTTTGTCTGAGATTTACAGCTGTATTCTGAGTGGTATGTTCTTTAAGATTTATGTTACAGAGACTCTGTATAGGCCTCATGTTGATTTTATCCTGTTTTCTCATTTTTTTTAAAGATTTTATTTATTTATTTGACAGAGAGAAATCACAAGTAGATGGAGAGGCAGGCAGAGAGAGAGAGGGAGGAGGAAGCAGGCTCCCCGCTGAGCAGAGAGCCCGATGCGGGACTCGATCCCAGGACCCTGAGACCGTGACCCGAGCCGAAGGCAGAGGCTTAACCCTCTGAGCCACCCAGGCACCCCTCCTGTTTTCTCATTCTGAAAGGGAATGATGTACATATTTGGCTTTTTTCCCTGTTAACCTGAAACTTCTCAGACCTAAAGCTACTGAACTGGTTAACCATGAACTTCAGAATTCAGTAATTCAGTTACCTAAGGAGAGAGAATGCCAGCAGGTGAATTCCCTACTTCCATGGTTTCTGCTTTTTGTTTATTGAAAGTACTGGGGGGCCCAGTCAGTTAAGAGATCAAGTGGTTACGTGTCTGCCTTTGGCTCAGGTCATGATCCTGGAGTCCTGGGATCAAGCCCTGTACCAGGTTCCCTGTTCGGCAGGGAGTCGTCTTCTCCCTCTCCTGCTGCCTGTTCTCTGCCTACTTCTCCCTAATAAACAAATAAAATCTTTTTTAAAGTATTGTGTCAGGATTCACTTTCCAATGTTGCATTCCATCTGGTCTCTAACTCAGGCATAAGCTGAAGAAGTATATACATATCTCCTTTGAGTGGCCAGTTGCTACTTTTCTTAAGATAACTGAGGCTTTGATCTCAAGGCCACTCTATAGAGTGGTTTAGATACTCCTGCTGAAAGTAGACAGACGAAGTGGTATATTTCTCTTCTGTCCCTTGACCTTTTTTGACCTCTCCTAATTACCCATTTACAGGAGTCTCTTACCCTCTTGTGACTCTGCCTTTGTTTTCATGAGGAGGTGCCATAAATTAACCTTAGAGTGAGAATACTTGGTTCCATCTGGAGTGTATCACTTGGAGGTTCCTCAGACTTATTGTCTTGTGAATGGCACTCTTTACTAGTTTACTACCCTCTTGACGCTTTTTCCATCTTTTCATTATTCTACTGGTTATTCTGATGAAGACCTACAATGCAGAACCAGCTCCCAGTGCTCCACAACTGCTCTGTATCCAAAAATCAAGGTCCTGTACCATGCCATATTAATTTGTTTTTCTCTACCCCATATTAATTTGTTCATTGCCAATATTATCATCAAATATTTTTAAATACTAGATTCCATTTTTTTTAGCATTTTTTTTTAGCTTCCATTTTTAAAAAGATTTTATCTATTTATTTGACAGAGAGAGAGCAAGCACAACCAGGTGGAGAGGGAGAAGCAGGCTCCCCACTGAGCAGGGAGCCCGGTGTGGGGCTCCATTCCAGGACCCTGGGATCATGACCTGAACCAAAGGCAGACACTTAACAACTGAGCCACCCAGGTGCTCCACTAGCTACCATTTCCTGAGTGCTTACTCATGTGCTCAAAACTATTCTAGTGTGTTACGTTCACATTTTCATATAATTCTTACAAAGAACCCTGTTAGACCAGAATAATATAATATTCTCCCTTCCTTTCTCATTTTATAAACTAGGATACAATACATCCTCACATAGTGGTTAAGCATCTTGCCCAAGGTCACATGGCTATTTAATGGCAAAGCTAGATTTTGTATTCAAATCTTTCTGACTCTACTACCTCTTCTCCTATCCATAGTGTTGAGTTTATGACTTTGACCCACTTCCCCACCATATTTTTCTCTGTCATTCACACTTCTGGGTTTTTTTCTTTTTAATTCACAAGTTGACGAACTATGACATGCCACTTCCTTCCTTCATGTCTTTCCATTCTAGCACCACATCTATATTGATAAGGACACATGAATTTGTTTTTCCAAGTGAAAGAAACGATAGCCATTGCACAGGCCAGCAGGCTTATTCTTACTTTACTTTTTGGGTTTTGTTGTTTTTCTATCATAAGTTTGATCATTATAATGAGTTTTGTCATATTGATTTTTATAGTTTTGCTCTTTCTGTTCTAATTTCCCTATCTTTTACTTTTCCATGTATACATCCCTATATTAATATCTGAAAACGATAATGTTTCTTTTATTCTTCCAACCCTTGGCCTTCACAATTTCCCTTTAGAACTTTCTTTTCAAGATTGATTTATTTATTTGAGAGGCTGTGTGTGTGTGCTTGTGGGCAAGCATGCAGAGAGGCAGAGGGAGAGGCAGAGAGGTAGACTACCTGCTGAGTGCAGAGCCCAAAGTGGGGCTCAGTCTCATGACCCTGAGACCATGACCTGAACCGAAACCAAGAGTGGTTAGATGCTTAACTGACTGCGTCACCCAGGCACCCCCAGAATCTCTTTTAATATGAGTTAATTTGCTCCATTCATTCTGGTGACTTAGGCATGGAAACTTCACTTCTCCGGACCACTCTTTTCTCAAATTAAACATTACTTTCTCAACTATCAAAAGTTTGCTTCATCACCAAATATTTTTGTCAATTTACTAAGCTGTAAAAAATTGATGAGAGGGGCCGCTGGGGTGGTTCAGATGGTTAAGCATCTGCCTTTAGATCAGGTCATAATCCCAGGACATGATCCCAGGGTCCTGGGATAGAACACCGCATTGGGCTCCCTGATCAATGGGTAGTGTGCTTGTCCTTCTCCCTTTGCCCCTCTTCACCCCCGGCTTGTGCACACGCACTCTCTCTCTTGCTTGTGCTCTCTCCCTCTCTCTCAAATAAATAGATAAAATCTTTAAAAAAATGGATGGGAACAGCAAGGTCTTCTATTTTATAGGTCATAAATTCTATTCCCTATATGTTACATAAATCTTAACGTTCGTGTTTATTTTTTGTTTTGGGTTTTTTTTTTTTATAAGTACATTCTAGTCTGTTAAAAATTTGAATAAAAAAGTACCTTTCAGTTTGATCTCTTATGAACTATTTTTTAAAAATACTTGGATACAACATGGAGGCTTAAGTGGGTAGAAGAAGAATAAATGAAACAAGATGGGATTGGGAGGGAGACAAACCATAAGTGACTCTTAATCTCACAAAACAAACTGAGGGTTGCCGGGGGCAGGGGGTTTGGGAGAAGGGGGTGGGATTATGGACATTGGGGAGGGTATGTGATTTGGTGAGTGCTGTGAAGTGTGTAAACCTGGTGATTCACAGACCTGTACCCCTGGGGATAAAATATAAGTTTATCAAAAATAAAAAATTAAAAAAAAAATACTTGGCTTCAGAAATTACCAACTAAGTTGCTAACTTCTGACCTTTTCCCTCCTTTCCCACATGTACTGTAAATCTCTTTCCATTACCATCTTCATTACAGTGTGCAAAAAAGTCTATATTTGTAAAACACCCTCTTTTCCCTTCTTGATAGCATACTCAAACTCATTCTTATTTTTGAGATATAACACTGTATAAGTCTAAATATGACATGACTTCCCATTTTATTGCCAGAGTCATGAAACTCCCACTGAATGCTTTAGCTTTTTGAAAGGATTCAAATATAAATCATAGGGTTTATACACATCTCTATTTCTACCATTCCTACAGTTTTTTCCACTATTTATTAGTGTGAAGGCTCCCATACTCCAGCTCTTTTAATGCATTAAGGGTTCCTCTTTATAGTCAACCTTGTACATTGCTCTAAAATTACGCCCAATATTTCTTCTCTCAATGCCTTGTTCTCATTTCCTATGTTATTTAACTAACAAATTGTCAGTTGGAAGTTGTACTTGTACACATCATAATATAATTTTAATTAGTGCTGTAGCACTTTTTCTGAATTTTTTCCTCACACTCTTTTACTTGACTTCTACTAGCCTACTAATTTATTTGAGACTCAATTGTTCTCCTCTACTAGATTAACATTCTCTTTTTCTGGGTCCTGGTTCTAACTACTTTAAGTGAAAGAATCAGTGGGAAGCCTTCACAAACAGTTTTGGAAACAGGAGAGGAACTATCAACTATCAAGATGCTACTCGAATGAATAAAATCCAGTCAATTCCTCAGCCTTATGTCTATCCACTCAAGATTTAAAGTCCTAAGAGATGAAGTCAGATTGACTAAGCTTAAGTATCAGGTTGGTTAGAGAAAGGATATGATAGAATAGCCTTGAGGAACACTTCAAGTTTCCATACAGCAAAGGAAAGGATTCTATATTTATAATTTCAGTAAATTTAAATATAATAGGAGTAGGTTATTTTCCATTATGAAAGTAGGGTGCTGTCAAGGAAGGAGAATGAACAGAAAAAGGAGTGAATGCAGTGAATGAAACAATGTAGATACCCAGTATGGGCTTTTAGTCTTCTCTTTTTTTCATATCAATAGAGACACTCTCCATTCAGTTGGGCAGGCATTACCAGCCCAGTTCTTTTTTTTTTTTTTTTTTTTTTTTTTTTTTTTTTTTAAAGTAGTCTCCATCCCAGCATGGAGCCCAGTGTGGGGCTTGAAGTCATGACCTGGAGATCAAGACCTAAGCTGAGATCAAGAGTTGGATGCTTAACCTAACTGAGCCACCAGCTCAGTTCTTTTAATTCTCCTCTTGGATGCTAGATGATGTCTCTGCTGCACCTGCTAGCACACTGAAAATAACAGAGATCTATGAACCTACAGAGCTTATATAAGCTGCCTGAACCTCATTTTTATCACCCATGATATTGAGACATGCTTCCTAAATTTTTGTTAAGATTATTAGTGGTAAGATGCAATGCCTAATACACAGCCATCCAAGAAAATGTTGGTCCTCCTGCCACCTCTTCTTCAGACTACCTCTTGGATGATTTTCACATTCGTCAAGGGACTTTTTCATAATCTCCTTCCACAGAAAGCCCTGTCAAAACCAGTTCTCCACATCAGAAATGTTTTCCAATCTTATACTTTCTATGAAGACTTACTTGACATGTCAGTTCGACCAGCTAAATCTCTTTTCTGTCCCTAATGGAAACAACAGAGCAGATATATCCACTACGTGTCACAGTGCTACTGTCCATGTGTTTTTCAGTCCAAATCTCAGGTCCACCTGCTACATTTACCAGATGCATCACTCACATTACCTCCCTAAGTGACCTGTATTCTCTCCTAAAATCACATGATGCCATCAGTTCTGCTACTTTTTTTCTTCTGATATGGGTTCCAAATTAAGTTCAATTTCTCCCTTCTAGGGCTCTATATTAAACTCCTTACTTCAAAAAAATGAGTTATGAAAATCTGAGCTATATTTTTCCAATGTCAGAGTCAGTGCCTTCATTCTGTAGCTAAGCAGTAGAGCAGGAGATACCCTGGGTATCTTTGGCTGCATATGAAGAATGGATTACAGGTAGCAAGACTGAAGGGTCTCACTGGTACCCCAGTGAGAAACACATTGCAATAATCTAGACAGATGAAGACAGGCATGAACTACTATATGCCCAGAACTGTGACAGAAGATACTTATAGAAAAGAATAATAGGTAGCATTGTCTTTTCTTAGACTGTTCATCTATGACTATTCTTCTTTTGTTCCTGCCTTCCTATGTCTTTCCCTCTCTTCCTCCAGATTTTTTTTCCAGTGTGATCAGTCTTTTCCCTTCTTCAAACATCCTATTCACATCTGAGACTATATCCCTTGTTAAAGTCAAGCAGGCAGAGACTTCAGAAATCTGCATGTCTGAACTTCTATAGTTGTGCTATTGCTGTTGTAGCTTTTCTGTCCCCAGATCTAAACCACTGACTTATGATCTTCTTCCTCCTCCTCTATCTTAATCTATATACTTGGGCCCCTGGAACCTCCCAGTATTTCACTGCTCATCCAAAGTACCATGCTGCCGCTGTCCCAGAATGTACCACCTACCATAAAGCCCAAGCTTTTGAAGTTAGAAAGATTGTCTTCATTATCCTCATTTTTTATGTGTGGAAAACCTGAAGTTAAGACAGATTAAATTATTTGCCCAAAGTCACGGCAAATGAGTAGAAAACTAGGTTTCTTAATCATTGCCTTAGGCTCTTTCTAACAGTTATTAAGTTCCTGTCCCAATTAGGGAGATAAAACCGCAATCATCACTTCTGCTCTATGATAGATCATTTGAAAGGAGTTTGTAAATAGCCATGTACCTGTCTGACCAATAAATATAGTCAGCTGCTTGACTATAAACAGACAGTTGTGTTTTTTTTTAAACAGATAGTTTTCTTAAGAAATTCCACTGACCAGATTGATTGCTTCCTGATGTAGAAATCCCACTAAAAGCCAGAAACCATCTGGAATCCAATTATGAAATAAAGCAGGACTTAATACCCAGGCTGGAAGTAAGAAAATGATAGATGATATTCTGGCTTTGAAATATCAAAGGGTTATTGGATTTTATGGCTTCCATTTGGTTTTTATTTCATACCATTGTGCCCTTTAAATGCCCAAGTTCCTGAGATAAATCACTCACCTCAAGAAATGATGGTCTCACAACCCTTTTGTAACCTGCAAAAATGTCACATTTATTACCATCATTTCACAGTGACTTTGCTATTTTACCTCTACTGCAAAAGAGTAACACATAACACAATGAAGACAGATGCTATCGTTTTCATAGGACTGAGTTGAAAGAAAGATGTGGGTGCTACTGAAAGCTTGGTCTCTTCTAGTGAATTCCACAGGCAAGATCTGTAGGGGACAACCACCAACCCTAGAAAATACCGGGATTATCAAGGGCATAGGCACCAAGAGCAGACACCTAAGGGACTAGATCTGGTTGTAGTCTTTTTGAGTAGCACTGTCCCATATGCCAGTCATTTGCCACATATGACTATTTATTTTAGGTTATCTAACACAAAATTAAAAGTTACAAAAGACAAGAAATAACAAGTGTTCACAAGGATGTGGAGAAAAGGGAACACTTGTTCCCTTTTTAAAGAAATAAAATCACTTTTTATTTTATTTTTTAAAAGATTTTTTATTTTATTTATTTGACAGAGAGAGAGAGAGATCACAAGTAGGCAGAGGGGAAGGGGGAAGCAGGCTCTCCACTGAGCAGAGAGCCCAATGTGTGGCTCAATCCCAGGACCCTGAGATTACAACCTGAGCCGAAGGCAGAGGCTCAACGCACTGAGTCACCCAGGCACTCTGAAATGAAATCACTTTTTAAAAGAGATATCTTTTTAAAAGAGATATCACTTTTTAAAAGAAAATGAACATCCCATGTTCATGGCAGGATTATTTAAAATAACCAAGATAGGGAAACAACCTAAGTGGACACTGACAGATGAATAAAGAAAATGGGGTATGTATTTTTAAGTGGAGTATTACTAAGCCATGTAAATTAATGAAATCCTGATTTGGGGGACAACATGGATGGATTTTGAGAATGTTATGCTAAGTGAAATAAGTCAGAGAAAGAAAAATACTGTGTTATCTCACTTGTATGTGAAATTAAAAAAAAACTCAAAGAAACAGGGAACATCTTGTTAGTGTTAGGTAATAGCACTGTATTAAAGGGAAAAACAGTATTTTTATCATTGCAGAAAGTTCTATTGGACAGTGTTGTTACAGAGAAAGGCGGAATAAAGAAATGAAATGAACTGGTCATGGAGGGAAACTGTTACAGACTTGGTCATAGCACAAGGAATGAACCAAGGCAGTGTGGCATAGTGGCTAGGAAGAGAAATGAATTCTAGTAGAATTAGAAGATTAGTCTAGTCCATTCACACCTGCTCATTAACCTCTCTTGCTTGTTTTTTTCTTTGTAGTGGGCAATGATTAGTGTTACTTCCCTATAGGGTTGTTTTGAGGATTAAATGAGACCTTGTATGCAAAGGGCTTTGCATGTTCCCTGACATCATATGTGCTCAAGAAATTACAGTGATTGTTCTGAGGGGTGAGGTCACTTTACCAAATAACTATTTCATGCGGAGATCTTTCCATCTAGGAGCTTGGACTTACCTCAGAGTTGAGAAGAAGCCCTATCTCAGAACACTAGAATTCTTGAAATTATAAAAAAAAATGAAATGATTATTGAGAGAGAGGCCAAAAGAAACAAAGTTGATGAGCCCAATACCAGAAAGGATCTCAATCAGCTGCAGGCAACAGAAAGCCCAAATAACCTGTGACTTGAAAGAGGAAGAGGTTTATTTGTCAAGGAAGTTATTTAGCTTTCTGCCACAACATCTCTAGTGTATGGTTTTCATCCTCAGTTTCAATATGTCAACTGCTCTTCCAAGCATCATGACTACAGTCCTGGAAGGATAAAATAGGCTTCACCTTTTTATTTAGGAAAGGGTGCTTCCACACACTCCTTCTACAACATCTCACTGATCAGAAGAACTCTGTACCACCTCTAATGGTAAGACAAGCAAGGAAGAGAAATTTTGTTTGTTTGCCTTATACTGAACCACATGAGGTTGCCTGTATTTCAGCATTTTCAGGTGAAAAGGAAACAGTTTCATATTGTTCAGCCCAAAAGTTGGGCACCTTGCCACCCTGAACAAAACTGGGGTTCTGTTGGAAAGAAAGGAGAGTATAGACATTGGACAGGCAACTGACAGCGTCTGCCACTAGCTCCCACTTCACACCAGGCCAAGTATCAATCTTGCCACCCCCGAAGGCAAATGTTACATCATGTCCTAGAGAAGGGATTTAAAATTACTCAACTGAGAGACTGCAGAGCTGGGATAGAAAGCTAGACTTTCTGTCTTAAAGTCCATGGGCACCCCACCATATTCTCAAGGGAAAAAGCAAAAATGAAAAAGCTATAAACAACACAAAATTGAAAAAACCCAAAAGGTTTGATCATAACAGGGTATGTGTTGCACAACACTATTTAAATCGGCCACACATTTTTTCTTTTAATCAAAGGTTTCAGTCACAACTGGGATGAAACAGGATTACACATAAGTGGAGGGAAAATATATTGGCTCATTTTGTTAGAATTTAATTCAATTTCCATTTCTGTGTCTTTCTCTTGCGGGAATAGTTATCTGACTTGATCCTGAACAATTAGGCAAGATGAGATTGTTTAAAGACGATTATTAGAAGAGAAAGTGACATTGGATTTTTTTGTTTCATTTACTTTGATTCTTCTTTTGTTTTTATTGGGTTTATTTTCCCAAAGTAAAGTATTTGGATATTAAAGAAAACAAATCCACAGAGTTAAAAAATGTCTTGTCTAAATAATAGAAAACTACTGCCTCTATCTGAATTATTGAATTCCATTGTTCACTCTCATAAGATATATTTTTCCACTTTTGTGGTTTTATTATTATATGTTGATAATTCCCCAGGTTTCTCTCTGTGTGTGTGTGTGTGTGTGTGTCTCTCTCTCTCCTATTTATTTATTTATTTATTTTTGGAGATTCCACCCTGGGTGTTCAGCTGCCTACTGAACATGCTACATGAATGTCTCATAGAGCACCTCTGTGTCAATTTATCAAAAACTGACTTCATGATCTTTCTCTTAAACAAACATCCTGTTCCTCTTCTAGTACATTTCTTCTAATAAATGACAACACCAATTACCCAGTTGCTCAGACTCAAAGCCAGGAAGTCATCTTTGACGCTTCCACTTCTTCATCCCTTTCATCTCCAATCAATCCCCCAAAGCCTGTCAATACCACTTCTTAAACATTGCCCAGAAAAAGGAACCCCCTTGCACTGTTGGTGGTAAACTAATGCAGCCACTCTGGAAAGCAGTATGGAGGTTCTTCAAAAAGCTAAAAATAGAGTTACATTATGACCCAGCAATTGCACAACTGGGTATTTACCCAAAGAATACAAAAGTACTAATTCAACAGGATACCAGCTCTCTGAAGTTTATAGCAGCATTATGTATAACAGTCAAGATATGGAAGCAGCCCAAGTGTCCATCAACAGATGAATGGATAAAGATGTGGTGCACGCATGTGGTATAACAGAATATTATTCAGCCATAAAAAATAATGGACTCTTGCCATTTGCAATGACATGGAAGAAGCTAGAGAGTATGATCTTAAATGAAATAAATCAGACAGAAAAAGACAAATACCACATTATTTCATTCATATGTAGAACTTAAGAAATGAAACAAATAATGGGAAAGAGAGAAAAAAAAAACAAGAAATAGACTCTTGACAGAGAATAGATGGGCCAGAGGGGAAATGGGTGAGGGGATGGGTGACATAGGTGATGGGGATTAAGGAGTGGAGATTTCATGGTGAGCACTGGGTGATTAAAATCAAAAATTAAAAAAAAATTCCCAGACCCAATCAATCATTTACAGTGTACCAAGGCTTTCTCCAGTGTAAGCAAACTTGCAAAACTTAACTAGTTAAAGGAAGACATACTCTTAAGCTAACAAAGATGATCTGGATGGAAATGGTGTCATCTAACTTCATCACTGATGTATCATCTCCACGGAAACTACTGGAGGACTCATGGCTGTCTCTAGACCATGAAGAACCCCAATGCTATTAAGACACAGAAACTGAATGGTGTATGTGGTAAAGAATTGAATGTAGCCTCTTTTCTTCCAAAGGAAACTTCAAAATGACATTATGTCAGTCTCATTACTACTACATCCCTAGCATCTGTCAGGTGTCTGGCACATAGTAGACACTCAGTAAATATTTACTAGGAGTTGGGACATGAATAAGAGGGGTCTCATTTTAATTCTTAATATCGGAACATTTTTAATGATCATTTCAGTTTCTCACAAAAATACTCTTCATCTGGCTAATACCTGGGACACTGAATTCAACCCCAAACAAGCATTGGGACCTGGGATCCAATTATTGGTTCACCTTCTTGTTATTATAACTTGACAAGATATCTTATATAGTTCTCAAAATCGCAGTATGCAATGGGGAGAAACCAGACTTTGGAATCTCTGACTTGTCATTTACTAGTTTCGTAACTTTCTTCAATTTACTCAATCCCTCTGTGCCTCACTTACTTCATACAAAAAGTGAGGGCAACAAATAGATGCCTTATGGAATGACTGGGATCTAACGCAATGAGATAATATGAGGGAAGCACTGCGCAGGGTTCCTAACACAGAGCACATGTTCAGTTAGTGGTATCGTCCCTCTGCACTGCCTTGTGTAGTCCTGACATCTCATAACTGCTGGCCTTCCACAAGTGTCTGGAAGTCAACCACCCTCTACTAATCCACCACAGAGCTCTTGACCACCAGTTCATTCTTCTTCTCAGGTTGTGTGGCCAGGCAGGGTGGGATTATCTGGGTGGCTCTGAATGGGTGATTTTTTTGATACTCTGGCTCCTGATAAAAACAATCACAAGTTTTTATGTTTGCCACTACATTTCTATTGCTGAGCACATTCTTTCATTTATTCATTGAACACGTATTTACTGAGTGCCTAACTATGTGCCAGCAGTATCAAGGCCTTGGGGTTAGTGGTGAACAAGACAGGCAGAGTGTCTGCTCTCCAAAGGTCTGCATTAGAGGGAGAAGAATAGACTAATAAATGAAGAAGAATGAGATTTAAAATAGTTATATGTGCAACGGAGAAATTAAAACTAAGATATGATATAGTAATTGGGGGAGGAGGAGGCAAAAGAAACAAGGAGACTAGTTTGGAAACCTTTCAGTAGGATAGGCTTCAGACAACTTAGAACGAATGGTTATGTTTGGAGATGGAAAAAGTGTGAATGGTTTCAGAAATAAATAAAATCTTTGGAAAAAAAGGGGGGGGGGCGCCTGGGTGGCTCACTTGGTTAAGCATCTGCCTTCATCTCAGATCATGAACCCAGGGTTCTATGATGGAGCCCCACACTTGGCTTCCCTACTCAGAAGGAAGTCTGCTTCTCCCATTCCCTCTGCCTGCCACTCCACCTATTTGTGCTCTCTCCTATAAAACAGAGTAATAATTGAAAAGGGGTGTGAAGGGAGAAGATGCTGTCATTCTATTTTAAGATGGGATGCACAATGTGTGTCCACTGATAGGAAGGTTCCTCAAGAGAGAGAAATTGATAAGACAGAATGGGAGGTTCATGGGAATTCCATAACTATCTTCCCAATTTTCCTGTCAATCTAAAACCACTATAAAATAAAAAGTTTATTTAGGGGAGGGGAAGGATAGAGCAGAAAAAAGAAAACTTTCAAGAGCAAAATCCTCAAAGAGGAGCTGGTGTCCAAAGCCTGAGTGGAGGAGTATAGAGTTGGCCACCAGTGAGCATCATTCATTTCTTGGTAAAAAACTGAATGAATTTTAGTGCATTTTAAAATTATATGTACCCACTCACTTTTATCATTATAACCTTTGGAGATTATTGTGATACTCTTTCTTATAAAATAAAGAAACTGAGGTTCAGACAAATAAGGCTCTGGTTGAGAACAACACTTGCCATCAGCCAAAGGATTTTGAAAAGCAAAGGTCAGACTTTGTGCAACACCTGTTTGCTTGGTAAGGGACTGAACACGCTGTCTTTGTTAGGTGTAATGCAAGTAAGGCGTTCCGCCAGTGTATGTTGGTCTTAGTTTCCTCAGCTGCGAATAAAGATATAAGGATATATTTGCTAATATACAAAACACATGTAAGGGCCTTTGGATCTAGACCTTTCTGATTTTAATTTTGTTGAGTAATTTCTTGTGACGAAGAGTGAGACAGGTTGGGAGGGTCTTCCATTAAGACAAATGTGTAGGTGGCAGAGAGAGGGATCTGAGTATCTCACGTTGTTCGCCACACGTTGCTTGGAGGGTCTGTTTACAGCAACACACACTGTGTTGGAATCTTCCACGTCGCTCTGCAAGCAGGTGTTGACAGCATCATCTTTGCTCTTCTGCATGTGTTCAGTGATTGCGAATAAAGATGCAATAATGCTGAGTCGGCCTCCTTGCCCTCCTCCTGGGCAACCTCATGAGGAATAAATCAGAAATGTCTGTCTAAAATGACAGATCATTCTTGACAGCCACACACAGGCTCTCTGAGTTATCTACATTTTTTTCAAACCTTTATCCAGTTTCTAGTCCTAGTGTGAGTCTGAAAATCTGAGAAATTTGGGAGTACCCTCCCTCCCAGATGAAAATTATATTTCTAAAATATTTTAGGTTTATATCTACCAGGCAATACAATTCCTTTATTAATTCAAGTCAATTCAATAAGCATACACTGAGAGCCTGCTAATATACTGGGCCTCATTCTGGAAATTGGGAATAGAAAGTTGCATGAGACACAGTCCTAGAACTCAAAAGATTCCATCTGACGGGTAGTTTGAAGATTTATTGTTATATGAAGGAATGGCAGCAATATCATGGCATAGTCTCAAGGAAGGTACCATGATGGCCTATTCCATTTTTTCCTGTGTCCCTCATTCTTTCATTTGCCACACTCTCCCAAGATCTACCTGGTTCCCAGACTTCCAGTTGAGTTTGTCCAATGCAGATATGAGAGGTTGAGTGGAAAGTGAGTCAGGATAGTCATTCCTGTGGCTCTCCATCTGCAGAGTCACTACTGGTTGGCAGCATCCTTCATTTGTCAGGTGGCCCTCTCCACATACCTCTCTGCCTTAGGTCTTGGTGACTATTCCCTTCCTCTGCCCCTTTAGCCCTGGGAGTGAGAGGTATCCCTCCATTACTAAGCCTGAGTATTCTGCCATTCATTCCTTATTCCTTGGTACTGCTGCCTATGACTTCATAAGTGTTTCTCTTACTCATCACTCAATGACCTCACTGAATGTGCCCTTTGTTTCCCATATGGACTGTGATTGATCGGCACACACCTCATTTATGTTTGCCATAATTCAAGCTCTTCTTCATTATATGCCGTGGCTCTTAGGGATAAGCCTCTTGAGAAACATGTAAGAGAGCCAGGGCAATGAAGTCAGTAGGCCCTGAGTGCCATCTCCAGCTTTGCTACTAGCTGGGGCATGAAGTCAGACACGTTAATTAACTTATTTAAACTTTAGTTTCCTCATTTGTAAAATGGAAATGAAAGTCATCTATCTCATAGGTTTTTTTGTAAATATTAAATGAATAATGTATGTATGACATCTTACGGTTCCTGGAATGGTATTTTTATTTATTTCTTATTTATTTGAGAATGAGAGAGAGAGAGAGAGAGAGAGAGAACATTCACAAGGGGGTTGGGGAGGGGAAGAGAAGGAGAGAGAGGGAGAGAATCCCAAGCAGGCTCCACACCCAGTGTGGATTCCAACATAGGTCTTGATCTCATTTCCCTGAGATTATGACCAAAGCCAAAATCAAGAGTCAGACACTTAACCCACTGAGCTACCCAGGTCCCTTGAAATAGTAATTTCTAAACAAATATTAATCTCTTTCACCTTGGGATTCTAAGAGAGGTTTTTGGAAAACCCCATGTAGAATCCCTAATAGAGGGTAAGACACAGCACAAGACTTCTCCTGTAGAAAAGCTTTCTTGATTGCCAACTGCAGTTGACTTCTCATTCCTCTCAAATCCTTGAGTTCTTTGTTTACATTTCGCTAATGGCTTGATTCATATTTTGTCTTAAATTTCAAATATTAAATATAATATCAAATGCCTACATTTATGAATACTGATGTTTAATGACTTCCTACCCCCATTAAATCATGCATTTCCTAAGGCTAGGAATTGCTTCTATGCACATTTATATCCCTAGTGGATGATGCCTAACAGCAGCTTAACAATTTTGGAGATGACCACATGTCTGGATGAATGAAATGAATAACAACCCTAAGAAGTAAAATGCTATTTCTAGAGGGGAAGATTTGAGGGGCATTTATGAATACTGATTTGAGGGGCATTATGAATACTGATGTTTAATGACTTCCTACCCCCATTAAATCATGCATTTCCTAAGGCTAGGAATTGCTTCTATGCACATTTATATCCCTAGTGGATGATGCCTAACAGCAGCTTAACAATTTTGGAGATGACCACATGTCTGGATGAATGAAATGAATAACAACCCTAAGAAGTAAAATGCTATTTCTAGAGGGGAAGATTTGAGGGGCAAGGAGACCGTTCAGAGGACTGGATAATATAGTACAGAAAAGAAAAGATCTTAAAATAAGGAAAGAAGGACAAACAGATTTGAGAAATGCTTAGGGAGTGACTATTTGAATATAAAGGGTAAGAAAGGGATGAAAAAAGAAACATGGGAATTCATGCTTGGGCATCTGCACGTATGGTTTTATTATTAACCAAGATAGGAAGTATCAGGGCAAACTGAGGGTTTAGGTGCTAGGCAAGTATAGGATGGAGGAACAGATTATTCTCACTTCAACATGTTGAGTTTGTGGTGACCAAGAAATATTTCACTGAAGATGTTGGGGATATATCTATGAAGTTTGAAGGGGAAATGGGAGCTTGAGGGAGGTGATCTTCTGTGTTCAAATAGTTTGTTCGGCATAATTTCATTTATCCCTCTATAAAGGAATTATCTGTTTGCACTCTAACCTTTAAGGTCCTTGTCTTCGTTGTATTCCCAGTGCCTAGCATGTAAAACTTGCTCAGTGAATGATCTTTCAACACAGGAACGGTTGCTGGACTTTGGGAATCATGGGCTGAGAACAGGTAGTTGCATAAGTCAGGGAAGGAATGAGATTGTTCACTAGGCTGGGAAGGAACCTCTAAGAGGAAGAAAAGCTCACATAAAGAAGATTGTGGAACCAGAGATAGGAAGAGAGTCAAAAAAAGAATGTTCTCTGCATTTCAAAAGAGATGATTTTAAAAGAGGAGGTTGTGGAAGTGTTAGTGTCTTTGAGATCAAATGGGCTGAGGATCAAAACCACCGATTTTCTATTTTTGCAGTTGGAAATTAAGAAATCATTGACGACCTGAGCAAGAACAATTACTGTGAAGATGACTTTAGTCAATTCAAAATGATACAGATAAGGAAATACATAAAATGAAAGTATCCCAATCTTGCATGTCATAGAAATGTAAAAAAATAAAAGTTAGAACAATAAACTATATTAAAGGAAGCTTTTAAGAAATCATAATTAAACACATTCATAAGTTGAGGGAAGGAGCCAATGAGATTCAAAGAAGGTGAAGATACAAGCAGGGAAGTCTGTAGGACAGTTTTAAATTTCTATGGTATTAGGATTTGTAGAAAGTATATCATATTCTTATTCATATCTACCAGCCATTTAATATTTTTCTAGAAACCCTGTTTTGGTCATTTGTTGGCTCACACCCACCAAAATATTTGAGCCGCTAAATCACAATACTCAGAGTCATGGAGATGTGTTTTCATGTCGTGTTGGAGAAAGCCAATCACCTCAGACTTTAATGAGACTTACCACTAAAGAAAACATTTTTCATTCTGGCATCACCCCTTTCCTTGTTTCTTGTAGCACTAAGAGACTCCCAAGGATAAGCTGCCAATATAACCATCACTGACCCCTGTTTAAACACCATCACAAATAGTGCCTCATGTTATTGCTTACATCACCCAGCAAAAGAACATGTCCATTGGGTTTTGAAATTATTAATTTCAGTGATGTTTAATACCTTTAGGAATAATATTTTTTTACACTAAGATCATGACTGACTTCCCATAGGTCTCTGCTCCCTCTCAAACCTTATGTTTGACCATTTGCCTGTAAGCTTATTCCACAATATTTTAAAGAATTGGCTAATTGCAGCCAATTTTCAACATTGCTAAACTCTTCTGCAATGTGTCTTAAATTTGGTTTTGTAGATAATTAACCAGCTTGAAACAAACGGATGTCTGAGTATTTCTTTGATAATGCATTGAATAATATCAAATGCATACCTAACTAATACTACCATGCTAAATATTTTCATAAGTGATTTTCGGTTCTTCTTTTGGATTTCAGTTCAAGCTAGTAAGGTAAGGTGAAAATTCTTTGGGGTTGACCTAATTGGACTTTCTTCCCATTTTTCTTTCTTCTGGGTAATAGGGTTGTTTTCCAACAATTGTTTTTCATTTTGTTTACTCAAAAGTAAACCACATTAAGCTTTTTACTACTTTAATCTGTTCCAGGTATTAGGTCCTATTTGAAATGTAGAGACTATTTTCTACAACAGAATAAGGTTTGGTTCATTCTGTTTCAAGTTTGGGCAAATAAGAAGTGTACACTCTCTTGCTCCCAGTATTCAGTAAATACACCTATTGCTTAATTTCTAAATTCTGAACTGGAGCATGAATTCTTCTAGAAGAAAAGTATAGCAGGTTTCAGAAGAGCTTTTAACCAATTTAGGATGACAGAACTAGGCTTTTCATAACCAGCCTGTGCTGTACTAGCCCTGTTTAATTTTAGATAGTAAACACAGTCTAGAACCTTCCCCTCAGCTGCAGAGACTGGGCTAGCACAGCACAAAGGTATCAGAAGTGAAATTTTGGACCTGTGATTTAAAGTTAGCTTTCAGCGAACCAGAAATTGAAACCCTTTGAAACAATAATCTAATCAACCTGCACTCACAAACGTCTGCTGTGAAATGTCAGTCTTTCTATCACCAACAGCAAAGTCTACTTCCATGGTGTTTACAAGTCCAGCTTTGGAAAATCTGGTCCTACTCCCAGACTAACTTCCTCTGTGATAATTGCTAACATAACAGTAGAACACAGTGACCTTATTAATAGAACCCTTATTTCAAAAATCTCTCAGCTACCCAGCTGCCTTCCTTCAAGGGGCTTCTATTTATGTTGATACCAGTGGCTGTGCTTCTGAGGACCCAAATCAGTCCATATGGCTTCCCTCCACAGATGAAGTGATAAATTAGACTCCAGGCCCAAATTCCTCATTCTCCAGTCTGCATTGTACCAATCTGCAGTGAAACACTTTTATTCTGGTGAAACCACATTACGGAAACTGGATTCTGGAGGTGAAGAAGATGGAGAGAGATAAAGAAAGCTAAACAAGTCAGCCAGAGGGATCTCTGTGTGCCCGTCCTAAAAGCAAGTGTTTGCAGTAAACGCGAAGGGGGAAGGAACTGTGAGAGAGGAGCTATCCTTGAGAATGTGCTTCCTTTCATTTGCATTCTGTGCAAACTCTTTTTTCAGAGCATTGACTGGAGGGAAAGCTGGAGGGAAATTTTCTTGTCTAGTCTTCTCAGGGAACCATAAGTTTCTTGACATAGGAGCTGTTCTATTTCCTCAATGGCTAACACAACTGCTGGTCAACAGCTGGTGCCCACTACATGTTTATCTAAAGAATTAATGACAGTTAAGGAGCAGAAGTTCAGCTTCTGCACACTTTCTGGACTCCAAGGAAGTTTTCAAATATATCATTTGTGCATAAAATTGCCAGTTCCTGTATAACCTCGCTAGAACAGATGTACACTCATTAGAGTGAGTTGCTGGTACCAGAAAGTACACATTTCTAGCTTTGTCATCAGAGGATAATACAAATGCATCTACTCATTCCAGGAAATGCTCTTCCAGGCTCAATGACATTCCCATGGGTTATGACCTAAGTCTGAAAGAGCTGATAGAACAGGACAAGACTCACTGTAATGGTTAATTTTTTTTTTTTTCAAAACAGAGAGAGCTAGAGTGCCTATGAGAGAGCACATGAGCAGGGTGTGGTGGGTGGGGGGAGGAGGTGGGTAGAGGGAGGGGGCGGAGCAGACTCTCTGCTGACCGGGGAGCCCAGGGCCCTGAGATCATGACCTGAGCTGAAAGCAGATGTTTAACTGACTGAGCCGTCTAGGTGCCCCAGTGATGGTTAATTTTACGTGTCAACTTGAAGGGCACTTGGGGAATGAGATTAACATTTGATTCAGTGGACTTTGAATAAAACATATTGCTACCCCTCCATAATATGACTGGGCCTCATCCAATCACTTGCAGGCCTTCATGTAACAAGGACTGACCTCAAAGCAAGAAAGAATTCTGCAGCAGATGGCTTTCAGACTTTAACTGTAACATCAGCTCTTTCCTGGATCTGCCAGTCCACCCTGCAGATTTTGGACTTGCCAGACTCCATAATAGCATGAACCAATTTTTTAAAATAAATAAATATATATATATATACATATATATATACATATGTGTATAAATATATATGTGTATATATATATACACACACACATATACACACACACATATACACACACACATATGCACACACACACACAAGAACAAACCTCCTATGGTTCTGGTTCTCTGGGGAGCTCTGACAGATACACTGAACAACAGGCATATTACACATTCTATCATCCAACCACCGTGTAGCCCACTTCCCCCTAGACTATTAAGCAGGACGATTCACCATGCTGTTCATTTGCACAACGCTCTCACTTCTTTATAGATTAGAGAGTAAGATTAAACAGAGTGAAAAAAGAAAAAATTTAAAAAGATTAAACACAGTGTCCTCATGGACACACCATTTAAACCAAGTAGGGGACTAGGCGTCAGAAGACCTTGGTTCCAATTAGAGCTCTGTCTCATGCTGTCTGCGATATTTACCTACCTTGCCTCAGTTTTCTCTCTCTACAGGAAGGGGATGTTCTTAACCTGGAGCCTATGGCTGGGCTCCAGGACATTTGTGAGCGTCCTGTAATTTTATGCAAACACATGTATGCTTATTTTTATGACAAGATGTTTTGTAGCTTTCAAAATTTCAACCAGGTCAGTGAACTGCAAAAAGAAAGTCACAGTCCTCTAGACTTGTAATGGCCATGGCTCATTCCAGTTCTGAGTTATCCTAATACTCTTCTGCCAGCTGCAATGGTTAGTGGCTTTCCCTGAAAAATTATTTCTATTTAGTGCTTTGTGAGGTCATGAAGACCGCATTTACAAAAGAAAGGATTTTCTTTGTTTTTCTAACCTATGAGTATGAAGAAAGGGGGGAAAGTGAGGTAGACATTTATTTGAAAGAGATCCATTGTTCCAAATTTCCAAAATAAGTCACAGGAGTGCTAAAAGTTGTGGTTTCTGAGAAAGGGAAACTAGAGGTCTGAGGAAAGATAAGATATACTTTCTGTTGTATGCCCATTTTCCATTGTTTACACGTTTGACAATGTACATTTATTGTTTTTACTCTTTAGATAATCTTTACATATCTTATTTAACCTTAAAAATGAGTCAACTAAAAACAATAGAAAAATTCAGAAAATCTGTATATTAATGAAGAAGAATAGTCACATCAAGTAAAAAGAGTTAAAGACTAGTAATATGTGGTGTATGATCACATTGTGTTTTGTTTTGTTTAAAGATTTTATTTATTAGAGAGAGAGGGAGTGATAGAAATCATGAGTGGGGCAGGGAGCGGCAGAGGAAGAGGGAACAGCAGATTCCCCGCCGAGTGGGGCGCCCCACACGGGGCTCCATCCCAGGACCCTGGGATTATAACCTGAGCTGAAGGCAGACACTTAACTGAGCCCATGATCACATTTTTAATAAAACATTACACATCTATTTGTGTGCATTGCGTCCTTGGTACCTCTTACTGTGAAACTGGGGGAAGAGAGTTATTTGACTTTAGACCCTTCTATGTTTTTTGAGTTGTTCTAACATACACATCTTACTTTTATAGTCAAAGAACTAAAAATGTGGGGCACCTGGGTGGCTCAGTCATTAAGCATCTGCCTTCAGCTCCGGTCATGATCCCAGGGTTCTGGCATCGAGCCCCGCGTTGTACTCCCTGCTCCGCAGGAAGCCTGTTTCTCCCTCTCCTACTCCCCTTTCTTGTGTTCCCTCTCTCGCTGTCTCTCTCTGTTAAATAAACAAAATCTTTAAAAAAAAAAAAAAGAACTAAAAATATGAAAAGTAAATGTCTCTCAGTTTTACAAATATATATATGTCTATTTTAATTTAAATGGAATTAGGTTTTATATATACATAGTTGTATTGACTATGACATGGAAATAAGAACTCTGTGTCATTCAAATAGGCTGGTGACTTGCATGGTGGGTAAAAAAAATACGAAGGTTTGGAGAAATTGTAGGCATAAATTTGCAAAGCTCTCTGATATGAGAAGTAGGACAGCTGAAAGAACAGGTTGGAGATATATTTTTTAGACTTTCTCCCCTGCAGTCTATGCCTCAAAAAGAAAACTCTAGGTCTTGGAATTTGGGGGTACATAACCCAGGGAGACTGCCAAGTTGAGAATGATTTCTCTTGGGGCAGAGGAAAAACTGTCTTCATGGACATCTCCTTATGAAGTTGAGATACATCTAGGAAGATGCTTGTCTGTCATGTCTGAGGGCATGAGGGAGACTTCCAGCTTGAGAGGAGAGGAAGGTTATTGGAGGGGTGATAGGCAGGGCAATACAGGAAGCGGGAATGGAGAGGACAGTGAAACCATCTCTGTGGCAACCAGAGCTGAGGTAAGCAGTACATCCAGGCATGTCATTACTCATGAGGGCAGTTATAGCCTGATGTCTCCACACACTGTAGTAGAGTAGCACTCTGACCATCTGGCCCAGGACACATCAGGGAAGAGTCACTCAGGGACAGGGTGATGTTCTGAGAAGCACTGTCTTTGAAGAATAAATCCTTAATGGACAGGGTGACAGCCATGGCAGGAAGTCACTCGAATAGTAGCAAAAGGGATCAAAGAACATGGCTTCAGGGGACCTCATTGCATCCCCAGCGTTCCAGCATTGGTTTTTCTAATAATTGACATTCTTGCCCACATTAGTGCTTAAGGACATTATCCATTCACTTCAGTTTCCATTTCAAACTACAAATTGTGTGCCTTTGGATCACTCACTGGAGTTTCTGGAGATCCAAATTATAACACTTAGGTCTTCCCCATTCCTGAGGTTTAAAGTAAGGCAAATACATACCAAAAAGTCGCAGCTTTAGATGGTGTTTCACCTCTAACGCTGGTCGGCAGTATCCAGTCATATTAAGTCATTTGGTCTTGTTTTCTCACCTGTGAAAGGAAAGTAGGGTTTATTGACATAGGTCCTCAGGTTTGGGGAAGTCACAATTATTACAAAGCATTCAGAGTGAAATGGGAAGACAACCCCATTGCATCCCAAAGATTTTCAGGTGTAATGACAAGGATAATGGCTGTCTCCTTTAATCTCCTTGCGCAGTAATTTATGAGAAGTATAATTTATAAAGGGCTACAGGAGTGTGAATAGCAGAGGTGTCTGTTGCCAATGCTGTCTAGATACCATCGACTGAAGAATTTGGAACTGCAATATTTTAGAAAGAAGCGACTAGACTATTCCGTCTTACTACTGAGAGTACCAGGAATACCATCTGCTTTCTATCCCCCATTCACTTTCTCAGAGAATTGTCCTCACTAGAAACAACAACGCACTTCCTAGTACCAGAAATCTGCCCTAACATTTCATTCTATTTTCCCCAAATGGGAATAATCTCTGAGCCCCACCTCTTTCCCCACAGCTCTTGGAAGCCCCTCACCATAGATGGGGAGCAAAGGCCAAGGCCCCCATCCTCCTCACATAGGTCTGGCTCGTGCCAGGGCCATTGGAACTGTCTATAATAATGATCAGGGACAGAAACCAAGTCTGAGGACAAGGAAACAAATCAACCAACCAGTGATTATTCTCCCAAATGAATTCCTGAATTTAGTTTTCCATTTCCAAAGGCTTTACTGGCCATAGAACAGAGAGGCTGATTTTTTTTTTTTTTTCATTCTCTCCTATGAGGGAACTTAACGATCAGGACCCAAGTTGTGGTCTAGGGGAACAGAGTAGGTGGTGAAAAGAGCATTCTTAGCAGAATGAGGATTATCTTTGATCTGCTCCCATGGCCCACCCTCCAGATGACCCCACTTTTTGTAAACACTGGTCACAGTCCCTTCACAGAGCCAGCTTTGGGGACTGTTAGATCTCTTGTGGTAACACTGGAATTTTGTTGCCATAAAACTTGGAGGGAGTGAGTCTTCTGAGAGTCTGAAGGTCTCATTAGAACTCAGTGGATCTAAAACAACCTCTATTGAGAATGTAGCTTATCTGAGCTTGGCTCCCAAACATGTTCAGAAGCCTATATTCAGAAATACTAGCTTTTTTGCTTGTTTTCCAAGGCACATTCAGTTTTCAACCTCTACATCTTCCGAGTTTCTAAAAAAGAAGATTGATCCCCTTCCCCCCGCCCCCAGGCACACACTGGAGAAAGAGATGGAGAGTTTCCTGGAGCTAGTGGGTGGTGTAAGAGATGAGCTACTGAGGCAGGAGCCAGAGACTGTGTGTGTGGCTGGTAGGAACCAACCATCTATTGTCCCAGGGTCAGATGTGAACAGGAATTGTTCCCTTTTCTCCGCTTGCAAGTTTTTTCAAGGGTCACTTTACATTATAAGCCTGCTCATTTATCAAAGAAAATAACATTTGTTATGGGGGTGGGAAGCCTACAGTCTTCTGGCAATGCATAACAAAGGAGACCAAAAAATGAATGCACTGGAAAAGCCTGTTAGGTCCAGCATCTTAATTTTTGCAGACAGAACTCTGAGGCACAGAGAGGGAAGGTGACTTGCCTAAGGACTCACAAGTGGAAAGCAAGATTAGATCATAGGTTGTTTCTCTTCTGGCTGCCATGCCCTGTCCCTTCTCAGAGCCCACTCTAGTGACCCCTAGTGGGTCACCCCAGTGGTTTCTGCCTCCATGTCTCCCCTTGGAAGTTTGCCCAGCTTCTCCATGGGGAATTGATAGTGGGGTTGCTACAGGAAATGTCTCAGGGCTGAGACTCATGAACCCCAAAGGAATTCCTTCTTTCCTCTCAGTCATGAGGCACCACTGGACCCTGATCAAAGAGGCAAGAATCTAGATTAAACTATCTTGTACCAACCTCTACTAAAGCTAAATTCTAAGAGGCTCAGCAGGAAGGAAAGGAGAAGGATGGAGAGCGGATGGAAGGGAGAGGGAAGAATGGTAAGAGGAGGTGAGAAGATGGAGCGTAGAGAGGAGAAAAAGCAAAGGGAAGGAAGGGAAGGAAGGGATGAAAGGGGGATTACTACTAAATAAGAAATGGAATGGAGTGTAGCGCTTTTTGTTCTTGGTTCAGGAACTCCAAAGCTGAACATCACATGAAATCTACTGTATGCTCTGAGGAGCAGAAACAGACCCTGGTTCATTGCATCGAGGGATCCCATCTGCATCCTGAGCAGTCAGGAAGGCCAAGTCCTTGCTATATGAGTGCTAAGAGGAGGGTGGAGGGAGTGCCCTCGTCTCCCAACCTTTGACAGACTCCTCTCTGGACACTCCATTGATTCTACTGAGGGTGCTTCCCAATCCTGATCCAAACCCAGTCAGGTCTGGACGTGGACAAAATGGTGAAGCCATGGATTTTCTTCAGCAACTCTTCAGCCAGCAGCTCGACCAGGAAGCCTCCGGGCTCTTAAATAGAAGTGTATGTTAATACCCTTTGTACAGCCAGAAGCTGCCCCCAGCTTTGCTTTGCTGATGTCTGTGAGTGTCTTTGATCTCCAAATGGCTTCCAGATCTTAAGTGAGTGCTGTGAGTGGCAGCATTCAACCAGAAATGCCTGTGGCCACATGAACAGAAATAGCTCTAGAGACTCAAAAGCTGCTGTTCTCCCTGATTCTGACCACTGTTCACCCTTTGGCTCTAGAATAGGCAATGCTAGTGGGCAGAGATGCCAGCTTGAGTCCCCAACCACCTCCGGATTCTGACACATCTGTGGGTATTGGACAGACTCCATGGCAGGACCAACCATGGATCTATTTGCTTGAGGGTCTGAGAGGACCCCTGGGAAAGCAGACAGATGTGCTTTACCAGAAACAAAGCCCCAGTGTCCAGAGGGACTGGGGTTTATGAGTATAGCGTCATGTCTATAATTTGGATGCTTTCCCTCTGAAGAGGGATTTGACGAGTAGTAAAACAAAACAAAACTGAAAGGTCTGTTTATACTAAAAATTGCTCTGGTAAGCCTCTGACAAACTATAAAGCACATGGGAGGGAGGCATTCCTCTCACAGTAAGAACACACATGGAAAGGCTGTATTCAAGATCCTAATATAAAGGCCCTAAATACTGGTCCTAAAATTAAAGTCTAATATTTTGTGCTGCCTTAACATCTGGCGAAACTGGAAGTAGTTGCTGCTGAAGCATTTGAGTCTAAGGCCTATTTGGGATTTATTTTCTTGGGTCTTTTCAAAGTTCCTAATAGTTCCAAGGTCTGGAGTGATACTCTATATATCATTAACTAGATATTCCATTTAATTATTCATTAAAAAAAAAAAAGAAAGAAAGAAACTGTCCTTAGAAAAAAAACTTCTCGGGGCACCTGGGTGGCTCAGTTGGTTAAGCCTCTGCCTTCGGCTCAGGTCATGATTCTAGGGTCCTGTGATCGAGCCCCGCATGGGGCTCTCTGCTCAGTGGGGAGCCTGCTTCCCTTCCTCTCTCTCTGCCTGCCTCTCTGCCTACTTGTGATCTCGGTCTGTCAAATAAATAAATAAAATCTTAAAAAAAAAAAAAAAGGAAAGAAAGAAAACTTCTCTCAGGCATATGAGATTTGGAACACAAAAATTAATGAAAATAATTTATAAAATTCTTAATAAGTCTCTAGATACTATTTATAACTACTAGCGGCAGGAAGAAGGTTCACTTCAGAAGAATGGGCCACAGGTCAATTGCCAAATGAGACTTATTCACCTATAAAGTTAAGACACAGTTCCATCCTAAAGTAATGGTATTTTTTTAACCCAATTATTCTTTTCTTTTTAAGATTTTATTTATTCAAGAAAGAAAGTGAGAGAGGGAGAGAGTGAGTGAGCACACAGGCAGTGGGAGGGGCAGAGAGAGAAGCAGACTCCACACTGAGCAGCGGGAAGCTGGGCATGGGGCTCGATCCTGGGACTCCTGGATTGTAACATGAGTGGAAGGCAGACGTTCAACCAACTGAGCCACCCAGGTGCCCCTAAACGCAATTATTTTTAAAATAATGTTTTTAAAGTCTGGTAAGCTGAATTAAAAACAATCATAATTTTTAAAATAAAATGATTTACAAAAATGAAATGATAAAAAATTAAATAAAACATTTTTGCTGGTACAAGTACTACCCAACTATTAAAAAAAAAAGACACCTAAGCAGGAAAATAAACAAGAAAAAATAAAAATGATCAACAAACATGAAAAAAAATCAACCTCATTAGGAATCAAATATAAAGTGAATTTATTTTTTTAAGTTTTTATTTATTTAGGGGTGCCTGGGGGGCTCAGTGGGTTAAGCCTCTGCCTTCGGCTCAGGCCATGATCTCAGGGTCCTGGGATGGAGCCCCACATCAGGCTCTCTGCTCCACAGGGAGCCTGCTTCCCCCTCTCTCTCTGTCTGCCTCTCTGCCTACTTGTGATCTTGGTCTGTCAAATAAGTAAATAAAATCTTTTTTAAAAAGACTCCCTGCTGAGCAGGGAACCAGATATGGGACTCGATTCCAGGACCCTGAGATCATGACCTGAGCCAAAGGCAGCCACTTACCCGGCTGAGCCATTCAGGCACCCCTGTAAAGTGAATTGAATTAAAACACCATTTACCTACTAGTAAATTGGCAAAGTTTACAAAGCTACAAAGAGACCAATGTTTGGAAATAAAAACTCAGAGATGAGTTCTGGATGATAAGTAAGTTTTTTAGGGTTTTGGCCATGGTCATTGGTGGCTGAATTGAGGCCTTCAAGGAACTTAAAATCTAGGGTAGCACTTGTCACATTTCTCCACCAAGAATCCTTTAAAGATAAAGCATAAAAAATGCACAGCCGAGGGGGCTGGATGAATAGTCATAAGCAACCTGTCTCTGTTTTGTGTTTAAAATCTCCATATACTGGGACGCCTGGGTGGCTCAGTTGGTTAAGCAGCTGCCTTCGGCTCAGGTCATGATCCCAGTGTCCTGGGATCGAGTCCCACATCGGGCTCCTTGCTCAGCAGGGAGCCTGCTTCTCCCTCAGCCTCTGCTTGCTATTCTGTCTGCCTGTGGTCGCTCTCTCTCCCTCTCTCTCTGAAGAATAAATAAAATCTTTAAAAAAAATAAATAAAATAAAATAAAATCTCCATATACTTATAGGGCATGTAGGTGGCTCAGTGGGTTAAGCCTCTGCCTTCGGCTCAGGTCATGATTTCAGGGTCCTGGGATCAAGCCCTGCATCGGGCTCTCTGCTCGGCGGGGAGCCTGCTTCCCCCTCTCTCTGCCTGCTGCTCTGCCTACTTGTGATTTCTCTTTCTGTCAAATAAATAAATAAAATCTTAAAAAAAAAATCTCCATATACATTCTACTTCGTACTCCACCTGTACTTATTTCAAAATAAGTATAAAATCTTCAAATAATAATTGGCTCTCTATATATGTTTTGTTTTTTCCCCCCAGCTGCTTTATGTAACCCTTGATGTACCACTGAGTGCCTTAGGGAAACATTCAAATAAGGGGCTAGGATACTGGGACATCGGAAGATGACAGGACATGAGGTAGAGAGAAAGAGAAGGAGGCAGACACCAAACTCAGTGAACGACAGGAAATGGCCAGAACGTTAGTATTTGGAGGCACAGATCAAAGACAAGTAACGGTGACTCTGGGTGGCATGAGGAACATGAATTGTTAGCTAAAAACTTCAGACTCTGCCCGACATGCTCCTTTCTCACCTGAAGGCACAAATGAAAACAGACAGTCGCCAATACTGGGAACTGATGCCTTTAATGGGAATCAGGGGTCACTTGAGTTGGAGGTTGAAAAATGTTCAGGTAAGATGTGGTTAATGGAGGAATATGAAATGCGGGCTTCATTGCAAGCAATAAATACATTATTTCTGAGCTGTGTTTAAAGCCACATTTCATGACAGCTCATTAGACCAGCTAAGGTCAAAATTACTTATCTTAATAAAAAGCTGATCTTGGAGTAAGACTGACATCTCTTTGTGTTTGAGTGGGAAAAGGACAAGGGTCTGTAGAAAAGGTTGAAAGAAATCTCTTAGGAAGACTAAGAAAGTAATCAGGGAGTTTCTCCAGCATACAAGGAGATGGAAAATCCTAATTCTAAACTCCAAGCCAGACAACATGACTGTGATCATTTTAGACTGGAATGTTTTGAAATCAGGTAAAATCAAATACCCACTTTGGTCATAAAACATCCCCAAAGAGCACCAGAAGCTTTTATATATATTCAACTTCCTAGATTACCATTCAACATAAACTAGTTGTCTTGATCCTTCCCTAGTATTTTGAACCCCTACATTAATTGCCTTTTTAGAGGAATCTCAAACTTATAATGCCCAAAATATATCTGAACATTCTGCTAAGAACTTGATCTCCCAATACTTTAACACACACACACACACACACACACACACACACACACAACACAACACACATACACACACTGTTCTATGGGTTCTGTTTCTCTGGAGAACCCTAATACTTGGGGTGACAAGTATCCCATTTGCCTTCTCAATCTCTAAGGATGGTTAAGGATGAAGGGTAAAGATATTCATTTAGCCCCCTATTCTGACAGAGTAGATGGTAAAAATCAAATAAATGAAAACCCAGGCTCCTTTGGGCAGATTCTTTTGATTCCATATCTTAGAATGCATTCTTGGTCTTCTTTAGAAGTCTTTTTTTTTTTTTAAGATTTATTTATTTGAGAGAGAGAGAGAGACTGAGACAGAGAGAGAGCACAAGTGGGAGGGGCAGAGGGAGAGGGAGAGAGAACCTCAAGCAGACTCTGGCCTGGGCGTGGAGCCTGGCACAGAGCTCGATCCCATGACCCAGAGATTACAACCTGAGCATGAACCAAATGTCAGATGCTTAACCAACTGTGCCACCAGGCCCTCTGTGCCCTCTTTTGAAATCTTTTAAGTTGCATTTCTTTCTTGGTACCCCCCTATTGCTGCTGAGTGAACAAAGCGCAGGGATTACCATTCCCTGTTCAAGAGGGCAACAGAGTGAGGCTCAGGGGATGGGGATTCACTTAGATCCAGGTTATTAAAGCAAAAACACTCTCACAGCTTAGTTTATGTACATAAGAGTATGTATACGCAAAGGCAATATAAAATCCTTAAGACACCAGTCAAAAATAAGATAGCCTAGATATCATTGTTTTATACCATTGGAAAAAATGTAACATAACTCGAGTCCTTTTTTTGCTGATTAACTTGACTCTTTTGGTATTACCAATACATGAATTTGTGTCATATTAAACTATCAGTGAGTTAGCTGACAAAAATAACTGACATGTGCTGGATTGAGGAATACACCAGTGCTCCTGAGGTGAACCAAGAGAGCAAACAGGAAACAATCTTTGAACAGCAGGAGGAAGCACCAAAGGTAGGTAGGTGAATCTGGAATTTCCCTAGAAAGGGGCCCGCCTAATCCTTTTGTCTTAGGAGAAATGTCACATTGCCATCAGTGCCTGGGAGGAAACAGAAGCCACAGCTGAGAGAGGTGACAAGGGAAAGAACTGCCATTTGTTGAGTGTCATCTTTGTCCCAGACATTTTATATATACGGTTTTGATTTTCAGAACCACTTGAGTGTTCATAAAATATTACCTCTATTTTTCCAGATGGGGATGTAGACACAGGAAGGTAAAGACTCTTTTCTAAGATCACATAGTTGGTCAGTGTCATATGTGGGGCTCAAAACACCTCAATTCCATCCTTCTTTACTTGTCTTAATTTTGGAAGGGGAATTTAATGGGTCCAACCAGCCTGTGAGGGTTTCTCAGGAAGGAAGTCACCATGCAGGGGTCTTTATTGTTTTTTTTTTTTAAGATTGTATTTATTTATTTGACAGACAGAGACCACAAGTAGTCAGAGAGGCAGGGGAGGGGGAAGCAGGCTCCCTGCCGAGCAGGGAGCCCGATGCGGGGCTTGATCCCAGGACCCTGAGATCATGACCTGAGCCGAAGGCAGAGGCTTAACCCACTGAGCCACCCAGGCGCCCCCCATGCAGGGGTCTCTTATTTGAAGCTATAGTTAACAGTGATACCAAGAGGGCAGAAAAAAAATGAAAAATAAAGGCAGAAGCAAAGGTTAGGTAAGGGGAATAGGGCAGGTCTCCAAATCTGAGAAGGGTCAGAAGTGGAGATAGAAGCCAGATTAAACATGTGAGTTGAAGAAGTGAACTGAGAAATAAAAGACCATGGACTAAGGGAGGGAACAGGAGGGTGTTCTTGGATGAATATTTGTAAAGATCCTTTAACCACATCTGGCTTTCATATGACCCCCTTCCCCATCCCCCAGCATGATGTGTAGCCAAATCTGCCATGTTCTAAGTTCCAGGGGTGGGTTCTTTTATTTGATTATGTACTTATTTCATTAAATTCCTACCCCCTTCAGGGTCTTTCAAAGATATAAGTTCTCAGGAGAGGGGTTCTAAGGGACTTTATCACTTAGCTACCAGCTTATCTAACAGTATACAGGATCAGATATCGAACAGTAACTATTCAGCTATAAATACCAGCTTCCTGTGTTTGGAAAAGGTAAGGAAATTGTTCATTCATTCTACAAATATTTGTGGAGGATGCAAAAATGGAAAAGGACCATCGTGGCAGTTCAGATGAAATGCTGAGGTAGTTCAGGAGAGGAAGGTGGCATTTAAGCCTGGACTAAAACCCACCCTAGCTCTTGTGTGTGTTTTCAATTCCTTCTTATAGCTCTGACATTTGGACTGCTCATACTATATTACAATTATCCAGTTACTTGTCTGCCTCCCTCAAGTAAACCAAAATCTTCCAAAGGGCAAAGACTGAACTTGCCTTATCTTTGATAACCCACAGCTAAAAGTAGCAGTCATTTAATAAATACTTATTCTTTTAATTGATTTCACATTAATAATCGAACCCAGAGTTTGCAAATCATGACTCCAATTAGAAAACCCAGCCCTACGATCTCCAATCCATGGTTTCAGACCTACATAAAAAGATACGTTTTTTGAGAGAGTTCATGTCACCTTTTTTTTAAAAAAAAAGATTTATTTATATATTTATTTAAGAGCGAGAATGTGTGGGAGCAGGGAGGGAGTAGAGGTAAGGGGAGATAGAGAGTCCCAAGCAGATTCCCTGCTGAGTAGAGAGCCTGATTTAGGGCTCAATCCCTTGACCCTAAGATCATGACCTGCCAAAATCAACAGCTGGATGCATAACCGACTGAACCACCCAGGTGCCTATATGTTACCTTTTTGAGCAGAGTTTACACCATGGTTTTCTTGAAATTCCTACAGAATTGAAAATAGTGCCACACACATGGGGGGGGGGAGCATTTGCTAAGAACAATTGAATGAATAGACTTACAGCAAAACATAAATTAACAGGACTTCAGAAAAGAGTTTCCTCATACTGCCATTTTTTTCATCATCTTCTAATCCCTAACACAGAAAACAGAGGACTTGTGGACTGTGTCTACATCAGGCTTCACATTAACTTTATTTGACAAAGATGCAAGTAATGCATGGACCATCTGTATATGAGAAACAGATGTCTCATTTGCATCTGAATTTTTCCAGTAGAAATGAACCTTGAAGGCTTGAGAATGCACTAAATTTATCTTAATTGACAGATGGACTTAGAATGTTGAGACAAATAATTTTCCAGGCATCCAATGCAAAGGTCAGTATGTTCACTTGAAGGAGTATAAATAACAATGGAGAAGGGTTAGGCAGTGAAGGCTAAAACTGGAAAAATCTGGAGGACAGGGAAGCTGGAAAGACTTAGATATCTGAAAAACAGATAAGCATCCAATTTCAATTAGTATTGCTTGAGACCATCTTATGTACTAGTTGTTGAAAAAGCAACTGCTGCATTCATTACCTCATTTACTCTTCACAATAGCATACGGGGAAACTAATGCAACCCCATTCTGTCAATAAAGAAATGGAAGCTTGACGTGGCCAAGCTAACTTGACCATGCACCCATGAAAGAGAACTTCAACTATCTCCATTTTGACCTCAAACCTTCTAATTGATTAAATTCTTCTTTTCAGCTTATCTGTTATCTCAGGCAAAAGACCCTGCTGGAAAAGCATCCGTGATGAGAACTGAAACCACCCCCTTGAGCACTAAGGCTGTCCTGAGCCAGCAAGACCCTATGTGACTGACCCCCAAGACAATGACCACCCTTTTACTGCCCACCTGCATATACCCAATGACCTTTGTCCTACATTTTCCTTTTATTAACTTGGAAGTATTTTGAGCTCTTTTGGAGGCAGTCTTTGAGATGCTAATCCTCTGTTTTCCCATTATTGGCCTCACTGAAATAAATTCCTTTCTTGTTTTACCATCACTCAATTCTCTGCCTTTTTGGATTCTGTCAGTGGCAAGTGGCTGAATCTGGTCTGTTTGGGATCCTTGGAGCCAGATTCTTTTGCATCCCTGCGCCCTGACTATACCCACAGCTAGCAAATTTCTGCATCAAGATTCATATCTAGGTCTGTGGCTTCCTGACTGATGGTCTAAAGCAGACATAGCAGGCAGGAGCAGGCTGGGTGCCTGGTGCCAAAAGCAAGACTCCAGGGTCAGTCAACAAGACCAGTCACTGGCTGGAAGCCCCAAGTGGAGCTTGTTAAAGGGCCGGCTGATGATAGCCGTCTAGGACTCACAGATACTAAGTCTTTGAGGCTATTAGGTAACCCTAAACACAGAACACTAGCAGTGCAGAGATGCTACTATCCTAGTAAAGCATTCATGTACATTTACCCTCTGGAGTCCTGGTCATTGGTTCAGTAGAAATGGTGAGTCTAGAAGTACAGAATTTGATCTGAAAGTAAAGAGGAGTCAGCCCTCTAGGAAAACTCACATGAGCTGTTCTATCCTGCTGCACTGGCAGATTTATAATGCAGCACACACTTTTGCTGGCTCAAAATGAGCCTGTGCTCCTTTGAACAGAAAGAGTTAACACTCTGGGAATGAGGTGGGAAGCTGAGTTGGTCAGGCTGTTAGAGAAACAGCATGCAGCTCATTGAAATGAAGAAGTTGCCTGTGGGTGGCTGCTGTTCAGCACTGGGACTAGGAAACGGTTTATTGTACAATATTCGGTAAGCATTTTCTTTGAAGGAAGTGTGTTATAAATGTGTCAAATGACAGTGATTGGTCTCTGGGGAGAGGAGATGTGTTGTGCTCGAACTGCGAACTGCATTACTTGAAAAATTGAGGAACTGAAGGTAAGTTTTGTTTTGTTTTTAAGATTTTATTTATTTATTCATGAGAGGCAGAGAAAGAGAGGCAGAGGGAAAAGCAGGCTCCCCGCTGAGCAGTTAGCCCGATGCGGGACTTGATCCCAGGACCTGGGACCATGACCTGAGCCGAGGGCAAATGCCTGAGCCACCCAGGCACCCCTGTAGGCAAGTTTCTACTCTAATCACATGGACCTAGAGCCGTTCTGATTCTTACTCCAAGAAGGATATATGGAGAATATTATTTCCCTGGACTTGTGTTGTTCTCTTTATGTCTCAAAGCACATCCATACAGGTCCTTATCCTTGTTCACTCTTGTTACTGGGCAAAGGCAAAATATGATTATTCTTCCTCCCCCTTCTTTGTAGATCAAAAACAATGGCTTTTTGAGGCACCTGGTGGCTCAGTCACTAGACATCTGCTTTTGGCTCAGGTCATGATCCTGGGGTCCTGGGATTGAGCCCCACATCGAGCCCCACATTAAGCCCCACATGAGTTCCACATGAGCCCGACATCGGGCCCCCTGCTTAGGGGAAAACCTGCTTCTCCCTCTCCCACTCCCTCTACTCGTGCTCCTGCGCTCACACTCTCTAAATAAAATCTTTTTCTAAAAATTGTTTTGTTGTTTTGTTTTGTTTTGTTTTGTTTTAAAGAACAGAGAGGAAAATGACTTCCCAACAGAACCAACAGGCAGTTGTGGCTGCTCATACCTACAGATCACTTCACACTCAGTGCCAAGCTTTGTGCTAAGCAGTTGATCAATATTACCTCATTTAATTGTCATCTCATTTCTACAGTATTGGTCCTCCTATTGGTCTCCATTTGGAAAAGTGAAAAACCAGAGGCTTCCAAAAGTGAAAGGCCCATAAGTAGGAAATAACAGAGCTGGGATGTGAAAACCCACAGATCCACACTCTAAATCTCTGTGCTCTACTTCCCCTCCTTCCCTTGCCCCGATGAGGCAGGTGCTATGACCTTTCCTGTTTTACTCCTGAGAAAGCTGAAACACATAAAGATTAATAATTTGGTCAAGGTAACACAGTGAGTAAATGTTGAAGCCTGGCAACAAAGAGTTGCTGTTCTGAAGGATTGTTCTGGAGCTGCCAATAAAACACCAAGAATATTAATTAAGCAGGTTGGTAAAATGCACACGTTGTACCCAGACCGGAAGTTCCTCCTAGGAAATGACTAAAGAAGAACAGGATAACAACAGGCAGGGAATGGGGACCAGTGTGTCCCTTTATTATTTTTTTTTAAAGATTTTATTTATTTATTTGACAGAGAGAGAGAGAGAGATCACAAGCAGCCAGAGAAGCAGGCAGAGAGAGAGAAGAGAAGCAGGCTCCCTGCTGAGCAGAGAGCCCGATGCGGGGGCTCGATTCCAGGACCCTGAGATCATGACCTGAGCCGAAGGCAGAGGCTCAACCCACTGAGCCACCCAGGTGCCCCCAATGTGTCCCTTTATAAAGGATGGAGCAACAAATTAACGTACAACAGTTAAAAGAAATAATTGTCAGAAGCATGTCATGACCTGAGAGAATTTGAAAGGAAAGAAGGAGAGAGTGTAGCTATTGGGTGTCTGGAACACACATTCACAGGCACTCTATTAGAACCACCCAGAACAAGTGCTCATCCAGTTATGACAGTCATTTCCAAGAAACCCATCCCCCATCCCTCAAAGGTATGGGTGTAATGTTTTCTCTTTTAAACTTGAGTGGCCCAAGAAAGCAGCTGGCAGTCTTCCCGGGAACATGTCTTATTCCCTCCAGCTACATCATCCACACTGGAAGAGATGCAGGACTCTGAGCGGAGGACCCCAGCCCAGGTCACAAGCGAAGCCTCACAGATTAGGGAAACGTATCACTTGCTGACAATGTGCTGAGCTCACACTAATGCACATGTTTCCTCTTTGCTCTCCTCCTGCAAGGCTCTATTTCTCCTGGGGGAGCATGACATCTTCACTCTCACAAAACATCCTGAGCAAGAGGGAGCCCAGGCTACAGTCCTTTAACTGCCATGTATTTAAAGCTGACTGCTGATTTATTGGAATAAGAAGCATAGTTCTTTCCCCCCTGAACCAATGATGCCAAGGTTTTCTATAACTTGAAATCATGTTATCATTTAATCAACCAACTAAAAAAAAAAAAAAAAGCTTATTTGTCTCCTGATTTATGCCTGATGACCCTCTTGGGATCATTTAAAGATAGGTAGGAAAGATACACTTTTACGTGTGCTCTAAGTCTGAACTCAGCAATACCAAAAAATGAAATGGCAGGAAAATGGCAACAATGCCATCCTATTTTGCCGATATTTGGCTATATTACTTGAACCAAATGGATGAGATAGAGTCCAGTGAAGAAAGAGTTCTGGCCATTGCATCCAAGCTACTCATCATCTGTGTAACCTGGACAAGTTACTGAACTTTTCTGAATCTGCACCCTACATCAACTGATCCTCACAGAAACCCTAGTAGATAGGACAGGTAAGTAGTATTCCATTTTAGAAACAAGAAAAGGAGGCTCAAGGAGATTTCAATAATTTCCCTAAGTTCACACAGCCAGAGTGTGGTAGGAAGGAACACAAACCTGGCACTTTTAATTGACTGAGGCTTGTTCCCAGAACAATACACGTTTAATAGAAGGGCACAGACTTGCACTAATACAGACTGTTACATCATTCTCAAACCCCCTTTTCTTTCCACCCCAATTCTCAGGACCTACTACCATTCTTCATGCATATTTGGCTCTCCACACACACACACAGGTACTGAATTCATTCACTCGTTCATTCATTCAATCCCTCAATATTGATTGAATGCTATGTGCTAATATATTACAATGAAAAATACAGGCTCAATTGTTCCAAAAGGAACTTACAGAGGGAGAAGGAAGGAGGAGAGGGAAGAAGGACGAATTCAGAAGGAAGAGAAAAAAGAAGAGAGGGCGGGAGAAATGGAGGGAAGGAAAGGAAAGCAAACTGGTCATGGATAGATATCTTTTATTTTTTTAAATGTAGATAAAATACAAAGAGTTAGGTCCAGCCCCAGGTCATTCTCCATAGCTGTCCCCAGAGAGTTCCTGGCGCCAACCTCAGAGTAATATTTTTATCAATACTATAATGATTTCCTAAAAGTAACTTACTGTAGGATTTCTGGTTTGCTGGGGAGGAAACATGAAGGTATGTCTGACCCAGCTACAGAAGGTCACATAATGGATGACAGTGAAGTCATGGGAAGCTAGCTAGCTTCATTTTCTGTTACTTCTCTTCATCTAGATGAGAGCAGTGTTTATTTAGGAATGTTGTCCCTGCCCTTGGCTTAGAAACAAGTCATAAATTTTACAATTCTCATGGAAGATTTCATTTCTTTGTGCCTTTTCTCTTTGACATAAACTCACAGACACTTTCTCTGAAAATCAGCCCTGAGCTATGCATCAATGTTTCCAAATACATTCCAGTTACATAAAGTTTAACAATAACTCTGAATAATAATTTTTTTTGGCATGGTCATTCCATCCAATAGCAAGGGAAGGGAAATAATGTTTCTGAACTCCTACCTATAGCAGGTTCTCTCCCCTCCTCTCTTTTTTTCACTGCTTTACCGTCAGTCCAGGACACAGCAAGCCTGAGTAGATGTTAAATGAATGTATGAACAAATGATATTAGAGCAATACTGTGACTCTGTTTATTTTACTTAGATTACCCAAATTAGGAACTAAGAAACTAGGAAACTCGTTTCCTACACTTCATGAAAATATTTATAAAATAATAAAATTGAGAATTGAGTTCTCCTTTATACAGAATGTGTTGTATTCTTATTTTTAAAAATTGTCCTGCTTTTTAGATTATAGACATTGGCAGTAGTTTATTTCTTGCAGGCATATTCATCATGGCATACTGGTAAACATTATGTGCCTAGTCTAATCATGGTCCTGTGGAACTTATACTCTATGGGGCAGGCAAATAATTCTAAGATCACACCAGGTAAGTTCTATAGAAGTGATGTCCCCAGCAATGCAAGAAAGTTCTGTGACCAGGTCAGGGAAGTCAAGAAAGATTTCTCTGAAGAAGGGACAACTGAACTGAGATCTGCAGGATGATCATTGACTTAGGTTGAAATAAAGGGCATGCCAAGCCTCAGGGGCAGTCTTCCAAATCTCAGGTCCTTCTTACAAAAATAGCAAAGTATACAACTTCTAAGAATTTAGTGCTTGAATAGCAGGAATAACGTGTTAACCCAAACCATGTTACAGATAAATAACTCATGCTGTTAATACTTTCAACTAACAGTGTCTAAACCTAAAACAGGGGCCACAGACAGTCCTCTGCACTACCATATTTTCTACTGCATCCTTTGGGAAAAAATATATTTATTACTACTGGAAATTAGTTACTCTTAATAGAAATTGCATGAACAAATCCTTAAACAATTTTGATCAATAAAGGTCATAATGGCAAACCAACACCAAAGGATTTACGTGCTATAATCAATTTTGTTCTTTGATAAGCTTTGTAAGAAAGCATCTATAAGAAAGAAATTTTTTAAAAGATCATTGGGTTCCAGGATCTTTCTGGGCTTGGCTCATTCTCCAAATCAGCATTTAATATCCTGGAGAATCAGAAACTTATTTCATAGTTAGAAACCCTTTCCTCAGAAGAATACACATCAGATAGAAACTTGCATATAATCTCTCAGGATTAAATCTGGCATGAATTTCAGGTGTCCAGGTTCGAGCCTTTCTCTCCATATAATGGAGAGAAAGGACAGAAAACAAAACTGACATGACATTCAAATAAGAGGACAGACAGAATTATGCCCTCCCCCAACCCATATATTTCCATGTCCTAATCCCCAGAAAGTACAAATATCTTAGGTTGCACTGCAAAGGAAAATTAAGATTGCAGATGGAATTGAGGCTGCTAATCAGTTGATCTTGAGATAGAGATTATCCTGGACCCAAAGTCCTTTTACATGGAAGAGTGATACAGAAGAGTCTGTGTCAAAGTGATATGATGTGAGAAAGTCTGAACCAAAGATTATAGCTTTGAAGATAGAAGGGGGCCACAAGCCAAGGAATGCAGGCAGCCTCTAGAAGATGGAAAAGAGAAGGAACCATTCTCCCCTAGAGCCCCTAGAAAGGAATGCATTCCTGCCGGCATCTTGATTTTAGCCCATTTGGGATTTCTGACCTCAAAACTAGGATTGGGACACCTCAGTGGCTCACTTGGTTAAGCAACTGCCTTCAGCTCAGATCATGATCCCAGGTTCTGGAATCCCTGTGTGAGGCTCCCTGCTCAGCAAGGAATTCTGCTCTCCCTCTCCTCTCACTCATGAGCTCTCACTCTCTTTCTCTCTCTCACTCATTCTCTGTCTTTCAAATAAATAAATAAAATCTTAAGAAAAAAAGAACTAGGATAATAAATTTGTGTTGTTTCAAGATACTAAGTTTGTGATAATTTGTTATACCACCAACAGAAACCCAGTACAACATATATTCCCTTTCCATTTCAATATCACCCTTACCCTTCCTTATTACATCAAGCTTGTCAAGCTCTTCTCCCACAGACCACTGAATTCTGGAGTAAGAAATCTGCTCTGATTGGGGTCTGAATGAAGCACCGCACTCCCAAGGAGGCCCCCAGACCCAGGGAGGGGTCTTTCCACTGACAATCAGCTCATGGTTTTCATGTCTAGAACTGTGCGCTATGTCGTTAATCAACTTTATAGCCTTCGGTGACACCAGCTTGTCCTTCTTTGTGCCACCTTTTTGTCTCAGACAAGTTCTGGAAAGAAGAAAGGCTCTTAGTTATCAGCAGATTATTTCTTGGCACAGTTTTTATCCATTCTTTTACAAGGATCATCGCCCTTCTTGTCACCTCCTGGCAGCTCTGGAATGTGTCTGTAGGGCAGAGCCTTTGTCGTGCCTGATCTCTTTCTTCATTGTGTTGAACTTGTCAACAGATAGGTTCTGTTGAATTTGATTTTCAACATTTAGACTCACAATTCTTCACCTTCCTCCCCTCTCTTTTCCTCTGTTATCATGCATATCTGTTCTGTTCTTCAAAGACTTCAGCATTTTTTTTACGCACTTGAGAGCTTTCTTTTTACCACCAAAAAAATTCCTCACTTATGAGATCAAGAAAAGAGAGGACAGATGCCATGTTTTTACGTTCTGCCTTTGGTATATTTACACTTCTTTTTCTTCCTGTTCCCATAAGAATTTTATGAGACTTCATAGACCTCTGCAAAACAGCCCCACTTTTGAGAAATTAAAATTAATCAGTGTGATCAGAGATTACAGAGGATTTCATTTTACATATCACAACTTTATTTGACCATAAACAATGAAAGTTCTACTGGCTGACTTGTCAGCAAGCAAATACAAATTAGTATTACTTGATCTTTTTTATTATGAGAAAATTAAAAGACGTCAGTGTATAAGTATTTAAAAGTGTATCCAATTTTATTTTTTTATTTTGACATGCACTTGAAATGTACTCCCAGAAACAATTTTTTTGTTTGCATTGAGTTTTCCTAAATTGTCAAAGAATTTTTCATTTTTACATGTTTCATACATTTTAACTTTATACATATTAAATTTAATTTTCCTTTCCACATATCACCCTTTAACCTCTAAATAGTTTATATTCTAATCTCGGCATTATTCATATTCATACAATTCATATGCAAACAATTCTCCACCGTCAGCCATAAGTTTCTTTTCTCCTTTTTACCACCATCAGTCCCAGTGACTTCATGAGCAAAAATTTCCCTCTTTCTAAAAAATTATTTATATTATTTTTTTTATCATCAACATCATTATTATTACTTTCAGCTTTTGAGGCATAGGAGGACTACAGATACTCTGTAATAGACTACATTCATCAATATTGACTTCTTGACCTCCTTTCTGAGCCAAAGTCCGAGATAATCCCAGGGTCCTGGGATCAAGTCACTGTCCTCATGGAGCTTCCAATCTAATTATGCAAAACCCAAATCCACCTCTTTCTAAGGAACAGGGATCAAGAAAAATGAAAATAAAATGCTTAGCCTATGGTGATCGGCACAGATTAATATTTACCATAATGACAATGATTATGGGCAAATGATGAAAAAAATGATTATTCTCTTGCTGTAGAGGTTATAGCTATAACCACAGGGAATTTAGATTATCAGCTCCAAGACGTTTTTTGGAATAGTGAGAAAGGTTTGTATACTTCAACTACTACCTCCAGGAAAGCTTAAGCCCCAGAATCAGATGGACAAGAATTCAAATCCTAACTCTACCCCTGGCTAGAGTGTGACTTTAGGAAGTTACTCATTTTGGGACTTTATTTGTTCTCATCTAAAAATTGTGTATAAGAGTTTTTGTCCCACAGGGTTTTTGTGAAGATTAAGCATGAAAATAATCACAGTGCGGTCAACAAAAAACTTAGGATCCAAAAAGTGCTCAATAAATATTAGCCAAAACAACATTATTATCATTTAATTCCAGATTAAATTCTGAAACTTCGATTTTCCAGGATGGGAAACATAACACAAATAATCATTAAAGAGGTAAGTGCTTTTATTTGTGTGTTTGTTCTACAGGAGTATGAGTTGAAAGCAATTTCAGTATTCTGAAAGATTAATTTGGAAGCATTGTTCAGAACAAACCAGAAAGAGTATAAGAGGCATGAGAACAGTAAGAAAGCCATTGACACCATAGGGACCTAAAGTTAAAAAGGTCTGTATTGATGAGCTCAATATCCTTTTACTCAAATTGGCTTAACTGTATTTAGTATTTCAGGGCATTCTCTGAATTCTTCTTTTCTCCTGGTTTCCCTGATTCCATGCCTTACTTCCACAGCCAGTCAAAGGCCAATAAAAATGAATTTTTATCTCAATTTCTCTCTCAGTCTGTTCAGGGTACTATAGCAAACTACCATAGGCTTGATGCCTTAAAACTACAAAACTTTATTTTTCATAGTTCTGAAGGCTGGCAAGCCTAAGATAAGACACATTCAGTGTCTGGTAAGAACTTTCTTCCTGGCTCATAGAGGGTCATCTCCTCGCAGAAGGGCAAGAAAACTCTCTGGATATCTTTTTTAAGGGTACTAATTCCATTCACGAGGGTTCCACCCTCATGACCTAACTGCCTCCCAAAGGCTCCATTTCCTATTATCTTCATATTGGGAATTAAGATTTGGGGGTGCACAGACATGTACTCTATATATAGTACTTTATTTTTATCAATTGTTCTGGCCCTTTTTACTGGTTTCTTCAAGTATTTTGTTCTTGCATTACTTGTGTGGTTCCTGTGTCTACTATTATCCAAGACACAGACCTTGGAGCCAAGACATTCTTCGGGGTAGAAACTGAAATCAAAGCAAAGCAAAATGTGCACCTAAATCATGCATACGAAGGGGCCAAACCAAGCAAGGGATTCCAGGTACTAGGAAAGAGGACAAGAATCTGAGAAACTTTCCCATGGTTGCATTGTCCATTTAACTGAACTAAGATCGGGGAGAGCAATGATTTGCAATAGGCATGGTCCTGAGCTTATACGCTATGGGGCAGGCAGACACCAATCAAATAATTCTAAGATCGCACCAGGTAAGTCCTATAGAAGTGATGTCCCCAAGCAATGAAAGGAAGATCTGACCAGGTCAGGGAAGTCAAGAAAGATTTCTCTGAAGAAGGGACAACTGAACTGAGATCTGCAGGATGATCATTGACTTAGGTTGAAATAAAGGGCATGCCAAGCCTCAGGGGCAGTCTTCCAAATCTCAGGTCCTTCTTACAAGGCCTGGTTGAAAGTATGGCTAAAGTTACCAAGGACCCTAAGATGCTCAACATTCTTTTTCAATTATTATTTTATTTATTTGTTTAAGAGAGCAAAGATAGCGAGAGAGAACGTGAGCAGGAAGGAGGGGGAGAAGCAGACTCCCCGCTGCTGAGCAGGGAGACTGATGCAGGACTTGATCCCAGGACCCTGGGATCATGAGCTGAGCTGAAGGCCGACACTCACCTGCCTGAGCCACCCAGGTGCCCAATGAGCATTGAAGTGAGAAGACAGGGGCGCTCTGTTTATCCCTGAGTACAAGGGATATTTGTATTTGAACTCTTATATTTGAACTCTTTTGGCTTTGTCTACTCTTCTTCCCGTGGACTTCTACTTTCTGAGTAGGTCAGAATTTCTCCTGTGCCCCTTCCGAATCTTGATGGCTTTGAGTACCAGAACAAGAAACCAGCCTCTATGCATCTAGATCCCACCGCAGCAGTGGCCTGTATGTCCAGATATTTTCTATACCTGGCTTAGCATTGCCTGGGAGAGACTATACACATTTTACCTTTGACTTCTTTCTTATATCCATTCCTCTTATCTCATGCTCCTCTCTTATAGTCCTACTTTGAGACTTGGCTTAGATCTGTACTTCCCTGTACCTCTTAGATATAGTCTCTTCTAGGACTCCCTTTACTTGTAAGCACACCCCGTAGTCTCTGGACTACCCATTCTAAAGAGTGGGCAACAAAGACAGAGGCAATTTGAGACAAATGGTCATTGAGATGCATAATCACCAGTGTACTTTCTGGCAACTAGGCGAGAACAGTAAGCAACCACTAAATGAAAATAGTTAGTGTTCCTTGTACTCAGGGATAAACAGAGCGCCCCTGTCTTCTCACTTCAATGCTCATATCTGCAGCTGTCAGTGAACATCCTTGAATGCCTTGCTGAACATGGGAGGAGGAAGAGTCTCAGAGCTTTGCTTATTCTCAGTATTCTGCTCCTCCTGCTCTTATTCTGTCCCCATCAGGTTCCAAGGAATCTGAGTGGCCCCATCACTATCCTCCCTCTTTCTACACTGAAACATCTGTGGCCGCTTACTCTCCCCTCTGATAACCAGGACTCAAACTGTGTTCTCATGTTCACCACACCCTGCACTGATAAACTCACTGAACATACACACACTTCAGGGGAAGGAGGAAGAAAGAGTAGGACTAACACAAAGAGAGACAACATGATCTACCCAAGACCTCTCAGCAAGTGAGTAGCGGAGCTGGGATTAGAACTCTGGTCTCCTCTGTGGTGTCTCTCTGCTCTTTCCACTAAGTTATATTTGTTTTTGTTTGAAGGTTTTATTTTAAAGCAGGGTGTTTTAGCCAAGAAAAGTGTGCTGGATAGCTTCTCTTTTCCTGTCTGAGAGGATTCTCCACCCTCTGGGAGGCTGAAAGGCAGCCTCTACAACTGCCCTATCCTTTGGCTTCCCATTGGGTTCAGTTAATAGAGCGCCCTGGCCGGAGGTAAGCCTGCGGAAATAGTGAGATCAGAGTAGTCTCATCTCCACCCCCTCCTTGCTGGGCTGGTGTTTTAGTGATTGTGTGTCTCCACCCAAGGCCTTGGTTCCTGTTCAGTGTCCCTCTCTTGGAGATTAGACAACTCTTTCCTCTCACCTACCTCAGAGCTAGGGATGGTAATGCCTGCTAGCTCTTGTTAGTTCTTGCATGTCTCCCCATCCCCAGTGGATTTCCCTTAACTCCCCACGTGCTTGTAAATTGTCATTTCATTAAATTTTCCTCCATTGTCCCACTGGCGGGGACCCTCTGCTTCCTCTCAGAACAAGCATTAACACAAAGGCTTGTGAAGAAGTCTCTGTTTATTCCCCTTAGCCATAATGCACCTGTCCCTTGAACACTTCTGCTCTTCTCAAAGTTGCTAATGGGTATATTTCACATCTTGTGAAGGAAGTTTACTGTGTGGGGCTCCTGAGAGACCAGCAGTAGCCACAGAATCCCATTCTCTCCTATCTCAAGCTGTCCTACTGAGTTTCCAGATGGGATATCCACTAACTTCAAGAAGAAAATACCATCCCCATACATAAGGTTCAGGATGGGCATTCATGGATAGGATCTTCACTTCACTGATTACACTTCAGTGTAATAGGAAATTAATGCATTAATAAAAGAAGACCCTTCAGGACCTGTCTTTGGGAAGCTAATGTTAGTCCTGTACCAACATGAGCAGTTTATAACCCCTTTATGAGAAGTGGTCCTCAGCACTGGACTGCAAGCCCAGTCTAGCTGTGGCTAGCATGGTGAACTGAACAGCGGAGTCTCCTTCCGGGAGGTTGCTAGGATATGGGATACCCAAGCCCCATCCCACTACCACAGTACACTCTTGGAGGGCCCTAAAAAGTGTTTCCAGTGACCAGCCAGCGGTCTTCGGAAATCTGTGGGAGGTTCCTAGCCTCAGTGATTTCAGTATCTTCACCACACCATCATCCTGTGCCACACCTTTCTCCTCCCCATACTGTGTCTAAGCCACTGAGAAACTGTCAGTGACTGTGTCTCCAAGCAACACAGGCCCCTCCAAGCACAAGGCCTGGGCAATGTCAGTTTGCAAGGATCATGACACACTCCTTGAAACAACTCTGCTATAAGACAATCACCTGGTCTAGCCACTCTAGCCCAGATAACTCCAATGTTATTGTTATTCTCTGCAAAACTTTTAACTTCCCAAAGCTTTTCTAAGTTCTCTATTTCCTTAGATCCACCTTGCAAATCTATACTGTTGGCGGGACAACTAATGTTATCCTGTTTTCACAGAGAAATGAGGACACTGAGATTATGAATGAAGTCCTCAGAGCTACTGGCAGGACTGGGATGCAAAGTTAGGTCTTCTTATGTTCCCGGACTTCCCATTCCCCCCTTTCCACTCTATTCCACCCATGATGGTTATATACACAGCCTATCAATGTTCTTATTGAAAGCGCTCTGAACACTATTTCAGTGGTGTTCTTATTCTAACTAGTTTTATAGGAAATTCCAAATCAATTGTGTCTCCAAAATGTTCATATTCTTCACGTTAAAAAATTCATTTATGAAGCATTTTCCCATTGAGAGTACAAAAATATTGTGGTTATAATTTCAAAGTAGCTCCAAAACCGAGGGAGCAAAACAGCACCGAACCCTGAGTTCTGCTATATCTACCTCCCTCGCCCAGAGCATGAAGCTCTGCACAGCCCCAGTGAGCTTAAGCTTCCCAGAGGGAACTGGAGGTTCTCTAAGATTAAGTTGCCTCCATGCCACAGTCCAGACAGGGGCCCAATGGCAGCCTTTCCAAGGACTAGTTTCTGCTAAGTTGAGTATGGTAAGTGGAAAACTAGCCTACCTGTGTCAGAAAGCCTCCCACTCACAAAGCTGTGTGTAACATGTGTCCCAGCACTAAATGACCAGGAAAGAGAAAAGCCTCCTTACTGTGGATGGTACCCCCTTCTGTGATGGCCCAAGGGGGTTAAATGTTGGCAGAGTTGGCACCTTCTCCAGAGAGGGCCACCAAGTGTGAAGGAGAATGCATGAGCTGCGAGAGCACACAAGGAGCTTGTTCCTATCTAGCACCCTTTATTTTTTTCATTTCACAGTATTCACCATTAGTGAGGTGAATCTCACACAGGCTCCATTCGGTCCCCACTCTCCACACCCCACAGGGGATATCAGCAAATCCTCTCTCTGTATCAATACCAAAATGGGAGAGCAGCTCTTCAATATTCTCTGACCACCAGTGATGGACCCAGTGCTGTCCAAGGCCCCGAAATACAGATAAATGAGGATTGATCTCCATCCTTAAAGAATGTGTTTTCGAGATGGGGCATGAGATAGCAAAACAGAATGAAGAAAAAAGAATTGCTCCCCACCCCACCCTCACCCCCCCACCCCAGCCAAACTTTCCTTCCAAGCTTGTTATCGGGAAACCCACTTTTTCTTTTTTTCTTCTGAGTACCCTGACTGATATGCTTTGAGCAAAGGTAGACATGGATTTGAGTTGGAGAAAAGGAGGCAGTAGGAGCAGACCTAAGGTGAAGAAAATAAATTAATTTCTTGGGGCTAATTCCAAAGGGCAAAGGTGATGGGGAAATGAGAGAGGCAGAGCGGGGCGACTGGAGAACATGGTGCCTAGACAGCAAGCAGTTATGGAAACATCTCCAGAGTGAAGTGGCTGAAGCTGACACAACAGAGAGACATCTACTGTTCACCCTGAAATTGTTGGCATGGCTGCCATGGAAATTCTGTCCACTCCTCCTTCCAGTAACATCTACTCCACACAAACTGCCTCTTGCAAGGGCGGATTTGCAAATACAGAGGAAAGGCCAGCATTTTCTGCCTGGGCTGTGACGGTGCAGAACTCACACACACTGCACAGCCCAAGCAGGAGGCAGACAAACCACAAGCCAAGGATGCGTTCCTATGAGCCCAGTGTGGAAATCCTGGGAGGAGGCCTGTGTGGTCTGGACCTCTACCAGGCGTAGAATCAGAGCTTCAGGAAGACTATTCAAGTTCTTAGGGGGAAAGTGACTCTTGTCATATGTGTTGCTTTGAAAAAAATTGAGTGAAATGTTAAAAGTGCTTGAGTAGAGGTTAGGAAACAATATTACAGGATTGGGTGGAGAAAGTAAAGGAACAAGAGATGGAGGATCAAGGTTGAGGGGGCTTTCCAGAGAAGAGAAAATTTAAGCAGTGCTTAAAAAAAGAATAGTGAACATTTCACCAGATTGGGAAGGAAGGAAGAGAGGGAGAAAGGAAGATGGAAGGGTATTCTAGGTAGAACACACTTTCGCCACAGTTTCTCCACCTCAGCACTCCTGACATTTGGGGCATTTTTGGTTTCATTATCATATGGAACAGCTCTATGCATTGTAGGATATTTAGCTGTGTTTCTGGCCTCTACTCACCAAATACCAGCCTTTACTCACCAATACCACCCACCTCCCAGGTGTGACAAACAAGAATGGTCTCCAGATGTTACCCAATATCCCCTGGGGGACAACATGGCATGTTTAGCAGATGAAGTTCCATGAGAGTGAGGCACAGCATCCACAGACATTAATGGGTAAGGTAAGACAAAAATAAGGTTGGTCAGTAATTTGTGGTCAGGTGGTGGAAGGGGGCTCAATGCTTGCAATGGACTTGACATTTTTCTCTATGCCACAGAAATTAAGATGGGACTTTTAAGGATAAATGGCACAGCCCAGTCTCAATTTCAAAAAGACAAGCAGAAGCAACAGAAGTGACTTGGAAGGGCAAAGCCTGGGGTCAGGAAATTCAATTAGACCATTGATATGTCCAGTTAGAAAACAGATACATCTTCCCTGCTTCCTTGTCACTCTGTCTGCAGACAAGTCTGTGACTCTTATCCTAAAGTCTTCGACTTAGGACCAGCCAAACATGCCTGGCCTTGACTGGGCACTAGTAGCTTGTTCTTCTGAAGGCTGAGAACACCTGCAGCTCTGCCCCCCTTATTTTAGCAACAATTCTTGAAGCAGCCAGAAGCTTACACCCAGAAGCCCTTTCAACTGTTTGTTGTGTTGTTGCTAACGGAGCTTGAGGTCTAAAAGGGGTTCCCAGGGCGTGTTGACTAGCTATCTGCCACCCAGGGAGCCAGGGACACAGCTTGCGTAGGGGCTGCTCAGCTTAAGCACTGTGAACAGAACTGGTGGTTATTTAAAGCCTCCAGCAATAGTATCAGTATCGCTTTGACATTTTTTTTTTTTTTTTAAAGACACTTTCAGAGGCCAGGAGTGATGGCTGGCTGATTCTTCCACTTAGCCTTGCTAATTTGGGATTTGGGCTGCACTTAATAAACAGCTGTTGTAACATTTCCAGATTCCTAGGCAAAAATGGGGATGATTTAGGGAATCTGCTTTTGGCCCATTCAGGATTTGGGTAGTTGAGTTTTCTCCATTGGGACTGAGATCCCGTACAAAGTAGGTTCAGAATTGCTATCACATTTAGGACAAACAAGATGTTCTTGATTATGAAGAATACATGAATTCAATAAATACATATTGAATGCCTACTGTGGTCCAAGCAATGAAGGGAACATTCTGAAACTCCCATCCTGGTAGAGTTCACAAAGACATTCACCTCCCAATATGGTACCCCAAGGAATTCATTCCTTCATTTACTTGTTTAGTTACTTAATAAGCTAAATGTAGGGTACATTCTCTGTGTAGGCACAACAGTCCTAGGTATACAATGAAGAAAGTCTATATTCCCTGACCCAGAGAAATTTATACACTGGCACAAAAGAACTATTATATAATGAGCTATGGAGAGAATAGATCTGTGTCTTAATTATAATAAAAAAGTGCAGAGAGGAAAAGTTCCTAAACTCTCCCTGGGAATCAAGAACAGCTTTCCAGAACATGATTAGCTCACAGAGAGCCCAAACCAAGGCTGTGTTTGTATATCACTATACTTTCAGTGCTTAGTACAATAACTTACACACAGCAGGCATTCAAGTATTTGTTAAATGAATAAATTAATGAGGTAGTGATTATGCTGACATTTGGAGGCTCTGTATGGTCTTGGCACCAAAAACCACAAGATGCCCAACCCAGAGTCCTTCTGAGTCTTCAAGTGGCCATGAGTACCAGCAGGGGTACCTTTAAAAATGCCAAGACCCCTAATTTTTCTAATATGCTCACAATACAGTAAGCTGCCAAGATATTCATGTGAGTTCTCGCCTTTGAAATAATTCCTTAAGGCAATGTGTTTCTCATTTTGAGGTAATTATAAGACAAAGGAACATTTTCCTTGATTAGCTTGTCCTTCAGAAATAGAGCATGGAAAGCAAGCATGTAACTTCTCAAAGCTCTGGAAAATATGAGATGGGACTAAAAGGTCTGGGCATTATTCCCTTTGGCTTGGCTCCATTAGAACCCTCAAGGTCCTTTGCAGCAAAACTCTGCTTAAAGTATAAGATACTTCACCTCCTAATTCTTGTTATGGAAAAAGCTCTAATGTAGCAAAACTACTCTGTACTGGCATTAAGAGGGTTCGGGGATTTTTTTCCTTTTAAACACGAGTTAATCTCTCTTCTTCTTTTGACTTCAGCTCCCTTCTCTACCCTGCCTCAATATCACAGTCTCAGTGAGTATCACATGAAATCAGACTGTGAATACTTTGTAGGAAGCCAAATACTGTAGGGATGTTCAACCCAACAAATATTTACTGAGTACTACACTGGACAATTTAAGGAAGAACAGTGACAAGAACTAGACCCCACCATCAATGAACTTATTAGCTATTTGGAAAGATATGCATGAAAAGATACCTATTATACCTGGTAGAGTGGGACATATTATATAATTCTATAAGATCCTTTAAAACTCTGAATGAGACTAACGAGAAAATACCCAAAGGGATTAATTCAAAATAAGTCATTAGTTTTTCTATTGCTGCAACACATATTACCACAAATTTAGTAACATAATGGAACATAATGAAGCCTGACAGACATACACTACTATAAGTTAACTTATAAATAAGTTAACGAGTGTTAACACACACTACTATAAGCTAACTTATAAATAAGTTAATGAGTGTTAACTTATTTCATAATTTTTGTAGATCAGAAGTCTGGACACAGTGTAGTTCTGTTCTCCACTCAGGGTCTTAGAGGCTGCAACGGAAGTACCAGCTAGGTTGTGTCTCATCTGGAGCTCATGGTCCTCTAGCTCATGTGGTTGTCAGCAGCATTCAGTTCTTTATCCCTTGCTCATTGTCAACAAAGGTTTCTCTCAACTCTTAAAGGCTGCTCTTAGGTCCTAGAAGTCACTCTCAGGTCCCTGCCACTTGACCCTCTTCATCTTCAAAGCCATCAACAACAATCAAAACACTCCCCTCCCCTATGTCAGATTTCCTTCTTCAAGAAGAACCCAATCTTTTTATAGGGCTTACTGATTAGATCCGTTCCATTAAGAATAATCCCACTTTCTCCTTAAGTGTGCCATATAACATAGTAACAAGAGTGCCATCCCATCATATTCACAATTGCCACTCATGCTCGAGGGGAGGAGATAATACAGGAAGTATACACCAAGGAGGAGGAATTTTGCCTTACACACAGAGAATTCTCACATAGAGCTCCTCATCCAAGTCTCCCAACACCCCAGCAGCAATGCTTTCTGTCACTAGCACTATAGTAGTGTGTGTCTGTCAGGCTTCAAGGGCCTTAACTTTGCTACCCAGCCAAGCCTCTGTCTGTCCTGTCTGGTGGTCTGGTTGTCACTGGGTCATGGGGGTGACCCAGGAGTATACAAGACTCTAATCGTGCCAGATATTTTAGTGCTTTGTCTACATTATCTCATTAGCCTCCCAGCAACGTATATAGTACACATTGTTTGGGTGTTTCTTACAATTAAAATTGTGGTTGAAATTTTATGATTGAAAATTGAGGCTTAGTCCTCCAAACCATATAGCTAGGAAGAAAATAGACAGGATTTAAATCCAACTCTGTCTGTCTTCATGTGCATTCTTTCTCCACTGCACATTAGAAACTTGCATGACTAAAGCACCAGAGCACCTCATCCATGCCTTCCTCCCCTGATGTTACACACAACCTACAAATACCTCATTAAGAACACTGCTGGGGGAGGGGGGGCCTGGGTGGCTCAGTGGGTTGAGGCCTCTACCTTCGGCTCAGGTCGTGATCCCAGGGTCCTGGGATCGAGCCCCAAGTCGGGCTCTCTGCTCCGCAGGGAGCCTGCGTCCTCCCCTCTCTCTCTCTGCTGGCTCTCTGCCTACTTGTGATCTCTCTCTCTCTCTCTCTGCCAAATTAATAAAATCTTGGAAAAACAAATAAAACACTGCTGGGGCACATACATTTCCATAAGAAGATGGGAACTATATGTCCCGGATTTTCAGAGATAGTCCCAATTTCAAAAAGATGGCCCTGATGTCAGCTCGTGCCTTTGACATTGGTTCTAAACATTTCTTTACCACATTAAGAATTCAGAAAGCATGACCAGAAAATAGAAGAAAGTTCTCATTTCTCTTTGGAGATTTATAGAATTTATCTTCCAGGAAGATTACTTACATCCCTGCACAGAAAAAGGTCATTAATACTTTCTAATCAGTATGCATAGAATTTCTTGGTTATAGCTACTGAGAGATGAGAGACCCTTCTGCAAGCTGCAAGAACTTCCTATGTTGCTGCTTGGTTCACACACACACACGAGGATTTGATTGCGATAATTCCTTCCTCGCTTTACTGACAAAATTTTTCTGCTTGTGATTATCTGAGATCTTCAGGAATTGAGATACTTCATAATTGAATAAAGAGTTATTCTCTAGATAACCTAATATCAGTGTGGTTTTTTAATGTGATCTACAGAGGGACATCTAACCTAGTGCTTCCCAACCTTTCCCTCAATCCTTTTCACATCATGACAAGAACAGAAAAGATGTGAGGGCACAATGGGATAATTAGATGAGGCTGCCCACAGCTGGAAGCCATTCTCTTGGGTCTCTGGTTACTCTCAGACCATTTTAGGCCCTGACAACGAAAGGAGATGGGATGTCTGCTTACCTATAGCCCATCTGACACCCAGACACAGAAGTTGGGAAGCTCTTCCTGACTCAGTAGAGCAGTTAGTAATAGAGCACTGTCAGGTGTTCCATTTAATAACTATTTGCCGAGTGATCATTATAGGTAAAGCACTGAGTCTAGGAATACAGAGGTGAATCAAAGAACCCCATCTTCAAATGACTCACAGTCTAGTGTATGAAAACATACTCCATAATTAGGACAGAAAATCATTCACATCTTTGTGCAAATCCAATTGATTGACAATGACAACCTGAGGTACTAGTTGAGGATTCCTGAGGCCTCTAGGTGCAGAAGGGGGAAAGTGTGCTCACTTAACCATACTTGCCTTGTGGGGAAACAGCAAAATCAGCATAAGCACGCAAAAGCCACCTTCTTGCCAACCCTGTTCTTTTAATAGCACATAGTGCAGTTAAAAGGCCATTATACGTTCTACTTTCAATTGTGACATATTATTCATACAACTATGTTGTGTTTTTATTATCCTCCCTAGTAATTACCATTGTGTTTAGTAATCAACAGCACTGATTTACGCAAGTTACTTTCAAGTCAATCACTCCAGCACTTAAAAACAATGGCTTTGAATGGAGTTATTTCCTGGGAGAATGTTAAATGTTTCCGAGTTCAGATAGCCAAGGAAAGGCGGCTCCCTGTGTGTAAGGGAAGAGAATGAAAAGTTTTCTGGCAGCTGGACCAAGATAAAGTGTTCAAATAAGTGCCATAGTGGTTTGGGAGTGAATGGGAGTAACTCACTGTTTCCTGCCTAAATTTGTACTGTTGGATACATTCAGCCACCTCACGCAGCATGCTTTTAATTACTGATATAAATCCTGATAGCGTTCTCAAGGGATCAGAAATAACCTTTAGCCATTCTGTCTGGAAACAATAGCAGAACTGCAAAGGAAAGGTAGCCAGTGCAAGTGATTCCAAGGAAACTCCTTTATGTCCCACTTATTGTCTAAGCTTCACACCACCAAGCTAGTTGCCTATAGATCTGGGTTCCAACCCAAGATTTTTATCTTATAAGGGCAGACTCGATGTTTCCGCAGACTAAAAGACCTAAAGCCAGAGGTGGCCTACCCAACCCCTTGTGCCCATGAAAGAAATTTAACAAGTTTTGGGTCCTGCCAATTTAAAAGCTTTTCAATGAGGCCCCAACTTTCTTAAGGGGAATGATGAAATGAAGGAACAAATATGTTTGTTTCATGAGCAAAGTCAAACCCACTTTCCCACTGCATTTGACCTGGAGTGGTTGAAATTAATTCTATTGAAAACACTGGTAGAGACTGAGTTTTCTTCCCAAGGGACTGATTCTTCAAAAATAAAAAGAGCCAAAAAAAAAAAAAAAAAAAAGGCAAACCAACTTCAGAGGAAAAAGAATATGTGGGAAGAAGACCCTGAGCACTATAGTATTTCTTTGGGGCTGATCCTCCTCTGCTTTAGCCAAGACTCATAAAGTTCTTTCACTTTAGGTGGGAAGAACATAGCAAGTTCACCTCCCCCGCCATCTATCATCAGTTCCAGAGAGCCATCTGTTTATGAAAAGAGTTTGTTAACTGGATGTAATTGGATTCTCTTGAGAAACACAGTAACCTCAACTTGGAACTCCCTGTTCACTTATGTAATCTGTGATATGAATTATGATAAACAGAAACTCTACATTGTCAATAGACAAAGATTTGAACTATTTCCCCACCTTTGAAAACAAAATAAAAACATCCCTTTCCTTAGGTGTAGAAATTTACAGGGTACTGATGCCTTCCTTTTTAAACTCCATCACATGTAATCCTCAGTGTGATGCCCACAATAACAATTAAGTAACCCGAAGCTCAATCAGGTTAAATGACTATTCAAGGTCACTCAAAGCTAGGACTTTTACCCAGTTCTTTGTATCCCAAACCTGGAGTTTCTTCCACTATAGCAGAGAAATCTGCTGAAAGGTCTACACTCCTGCCCTCCGTCTCCCTGGGAACACAAGCAATGAATGAAGCTGGTATCACTGTATTTGTTACTTATGCTAAACAAAGTGGAACGCCATCCCTTCCACTCATAATTAAACACAGATTGAAGAGCTGACCGCCATTTAACTGAGAGGAAACACGGATTTGGGTTACAGCTGCCGGGATGTGCAAAGCATGAGGCAGAGAGGTCTGCGCATACTCAGAGTGCTGAGTCCGTGGTGCTTTGAAAGATGGACGGCAATCAAACCCACAGAAAGAGGCATCTCACAGAATGGAACACATTTTTTGCTCTTCAGATCTGGACGACTTACATGGTTACTTCCACAGACATTGGCAGGGGCAATGTAGGTTCTTTCAATTATTAGAGTAATTCTGGTACAGAACAGGTAGCCACGCGACTGGGTACAGTACCAGTGGTGTGTCCTCTCTTGTTCTTCGGCTCTGATATCTGGGGTCAATCCAAATACATTTAAGAATGACAGAACCTCGGGGTGCCTGGGTGGCTCAATGGGTTAAGCCTCTGCCTTCAGCTCAGGTCACAGTCTCAGGGTCCTAGGATTGAGCCCCAATCGGGCTCTCTGCTCAGCTGGAGCCTGCTTCCCTCTCTCTCTGCCTGCCTCTCTGCCTACTTGTGATCTCTCTCTGTCAAATAAATAAATAAAATCTTTTTAAAAAGAAAGAAAGAAAGAAAGAAAAGAAAAAAGAAAAGAAAAGAATAGAATGACAGAACCTCCAAAGCACCTACGTCACTCAGTTGGTTGAGTGTCAGACTCTTGGTTTCTGCTCAGGTCATGATCTCAGGGTCCTGGGATCAAGCCCTGTGTCAGACTCCACACTCAGCAAAGAGTCTGCTTGAGATTCTCCCTCTCCCTCTCCCACTGCCATCCCCCTGCTCGTGCTCACTCTCTCTCTCTCTTTCAAATAAATAAATAAAATAAAAAAAAATAATCCAAATTCCCAATCTACTCAGGGGATGCATGACTAATACCTATTCCTCAGTAGAGAAGGATAGAACAGAGGCAGAGCTTACAACCGGCTGGGAAGGTACATCACTTGTAAGTCTTTACTTGGGCACAGGTATGTTAGGTTCAGCCCTCTACACCTTGAAGAACTTTCCCCATGAGAGCCCATGTCCCATTCCTACACCTGAGAACCAAGGCCTGGAAAGAACCCGGTGGTAGCAGGACTCTCAGCCGACTGGGAGGGAGCATAAGCAGTAACGAGTCCCCCTTGACCCCAGGCTTGGTAGGGACAGACCCAAATGACCTACTTGTATCTCTGATACTTTGCCTGGGGAAGCCCAAGATTTATCTCTTCCCCAGTGATAACATATGCAGGAACCAAGCCCTAGATCCAAATATCAAACCATCTCTTCCCATAACTTCAAATATTACCTAGATGTTCACAACTCCAAAACCTTTATCTTCAATTTGTTCTCTGTATTTAAAAGACTGTGTTGTTTTGGTTGTTGTTTCTTTTGTTTGCTCATTGTTTTGTTTTCTTGTTTTCCACATGAGTGAAATCATATGGTATTTGTCATTCTCCATCTGAACAGCATTATACCCTCTAGGTCCAGCCATGTTGTAGCAAATGCAAAAATCTCATCCTTTTTTATGGCTGAGTAATATTCCATAATTTATATGTATACAATATCTTCTTTATCCATTCATCTATCAATGGACACTTAGGTTGATTCATATCTTGTTTGTTCCAAATAATGCTTCAGTAAACATAGGGGTAAACATAGCTTTTCAAATTAGTGTTTTTGTTTTCCTTGAGTAAATACCCAGTAGTGGAATTACTGGATCACATGCTATTTCTGTTTTTAATTTTTTGAGAACCTCCATACTGTTTTCTGCAGTGGCTGCACCAGTTTGCATCCCTGCCAAGAGGGTAGAAGGGTTCTTTTTTCTCCACATCTTTGCCAACATTGGCTATTTCTTGTCTTTTTTATTCCTGCCATTCTGTCAGGTTTATGGTGATACCATTATATCGTACACCGGAAACTAACAAAACACAGTACGTTAATTGCACATCATAAAAACAACATCACAACTACAACTAAAACCTTTATCTTCATTTCAGATCCACCTCTAGTGTTCTCAATGAGGGGTCAGCAAACTTTTTCCATAAAAAGTCACACAAATTCTCTATCACACGGTCATTTCTTTCTTTCTTTTTTTTTTTAAACATAAAAATATAACAGGCATTCTTAAAAATGGCATTTGGCCCTCAGGCCACAGTTGGCTCACTGCTGCTCCAGACCTCTCTCTACTCCATGCCCTACCCTTCCCTCCTATCCCTAGTTCTCTTACTTCTGCCACCTACCACATCTTTTATTTTCCTCAATAACAGCAAATCTTCAAATATGAGAAAAGCAGGATGTTTAGGGATGCCAAATATTATGCACAGGCATGCTAAATAGAAGAGGGTGGTATTATTAGTTTATTAGTTATCTATTCCTCCGAAGCAAACTATCTAAAAATTTGTGACTTAAGAACAGACATTTATCATCATCATCCCCGTGGGTCAAGGATGGGTCACTGGCTTGGTAGTTCTGGCTCAGAGTCTCCCACCGAGATTCCTGTCAAAATACTGAGCAGTCTGACAGATCCTACAATTTATGTGAAAAATGTAAAACGTCTAGACTAGACAAAACAATTTGGGGAGAAAAAAAAAAAAAAAAGCAAGGTTGTAGGAACTTCATGTCCCAATTTCAAAGCATATTATAAAGCTATAGTTATCAAGATCAGTGTGGCACCATGCCAGAAATAAGTACTGAGATTTACAGTCAATTGATCCTTAAAAAGGTACAGGGCAATTCTTTGGGAAAAAGCCAGGTTTGTTCAAGAAGCAATTTTTTTTTTAAGATTTTTATTTATTTATTTATTTGACAGACAGAGATCACAAGTAAGCAGAGAGGCAAGCAGAGAGAGAGGAAGGGAAGCAGGCTCCCTGCTGAGCAGAGAGCCGGATCCCAGGACCCTGGGATCATGACCCAAGCCAAAGGCAGAGGCTTTAACCCACTGAGCCACCCAGGAGCCCCTCAAGAATCGATGTTAAGAAAATTGAACTCAGACCCTCACCTTACAAAATACACAAGTGTTAACTCAAAACAGATCATATACTTGAACTTAAGAACTAAAACACAAAACAGTTAGAGGAAAATATAGGAAGAAATCTTCAAGACCTCAGGTTAAGCAAAGATTTTTATAGATATGACACTTGACTCTCAAACAGGGGAGAAAGATAAACTGTACCTCATCAAAATGGTCCAAACTTTGGTCCTTCGAAAGATGATGAAAAGCTAAGCAACAGCCTGAGGGAAAATATTTACAAAATACTCATCTGATAAAGGACTTAAGAATTTTTTTTAAAAAGCACCAAGAATTTAAAAAGAACACATAGAACTCAAGAAGACAAACAGCCCAATAATAAAATCAATCAAAAGATATGAATAGACATTTCACAAAAGAAGATACACAGACGGCCAATAAGCACAAGAATAGATGCTCAACATCACTCGTTAGAGAAATGCAAATTAAAGCCACGATAGGATGGCATCTCACACCCCCTGAAATATGTGGAGGAAAAGGAACACCCATCTTGCTGGTGGCAATGTGAAATGGAGCAGCCACTGAGGAAAAGTTTGGAGGTTCTTCAAAAAGAAGAACAGAGTCATCATACTTAATTCCATAGCTAAGTGTGTAACTGAGAACTAAAAACGCGTATGCACAGAGACTTACATGTGACTATTCATAGCGTCTTTATTCACAACAGCCCCAAACTGGAAACAACCCAAACATCCATCAGCTAATAAAACGAGCTCTGATACCCATATCACAGAAGGCTATTCAGCAAAGAAAAGGAACAAACTGTGAATTCAGGCTACAACACAGATGAACCTCAAAAACATTATGCTAAATGAAAAACCAGACACAAGGGACCACATACTAAGAGTCCATTTCCACAGAATGTCCAAAAAAGGCAAATTAATAGAGTCAGGAAGTAGATTAATAGTTGTCCAGATCTGGAAGTAGGAAAGAGGGTTAATTATAAATGAACATGAGGGATGTTATTGGGGAGATATAAATGCTCCTAAATTGATCAGTGTTGATGATTACATCACCAAGTTACTAAAAGTCAATGAAATGTACACCTGAAATGGTTCAGTATTCTGATAGCAAAACTATACTCCAGGGATATTATAATTGAGCAAGGCTTCAGTCGTTACAAAGTTCAAATGAAACCGGAGGGTTCACTTTCAAGGAGGCTTGTTCACATGTCTGGAAACTGGTGCTGGGTTTTGTGAGCAGCCTTTGTTCCTCTGCACCAAAGCTTCTTCAAAAGGTTGCTTGAGCATCACTTACAATAACCAAGACATGGAAACAACCTGTGTCCACCAATGGATGCATGGATAAAGAAGTTGTGGGACAGACACACAATGAAATATTATTCAGCCACAAAAAAATGAGGAAATTCTACCATTTTCAACAACTTGGAGGGAACTTAAAGGTATTATGCTAAGTGAAATAGATCAGACAAAAAGAAATGCTTTTTGTCTTTTTATGTGGAATCTCAAAACTTAGAGGAAAAGAGATCGGGGGCGCCTGGGTGGCTCAGTGGGTTAAAGCCTCTCCTTCAGCTCAGGTCAGGATCTCAGGGTCCTGGAATTGAGCCCCACATCAGGCTCTCTGCTCAGCAGAGAGCCTGCTTTCCCTTCTCTCTCTGCCTGCCTCTCTGCCTACTTGTGCTCTCTCTCTCTGTCAAATAAATAAATAAAATCTTCAAAAGAAAAAAAGGAAAAAGGGATCAGACTTGTGGTTACCAGGAGTGGAGCACAGGGGCAGGGGAAAATAGAAAAAAAGTGGCCAAAAGGTACAAACTTCCTATTATAAGATAAATAAGTAGTAGACATGTGATGTACAACACAATGACTGTAACTAGCATTGTGTATGATATATACGAAATTTAAGAGAGTGAATCCTAAGAGCTTTCATCACAAGAAGTTTTTTTCTTTTCTCCTTTCTCTCCTTTTTATCATATCTGTAATGATAAGATAGACAGTAGCTGAACCCATTATAATAATCACAACATATATAAACTGAACCATCATGCTGTGTGCCTTAAATTTATGCTGTGACGTATGTCAATTTTCTCAGTAAATAATAAATATTATAATCGCTCTTTATAGCCTTTTACCAAAAGCAGCAAACAGAATCCAGGCAGCACCTTCAACACATAGCCTGTAACCTCCTTAGCTGGATGAGCCAGCTCCTACATTATGTTCTCTACTTTTCACATTAACACAAGTGACAGTGTGGCTAAGCCTTCGGCCACTAAAGAGCAAGCACGCCTTTCCTCCAATAGAATCTTCATTTTCTTTCCCTCCTCAGGCCAGCCACCTTGAGGACCATCGGGCTTCTGTTAACAGTGTCTTCAGAGCTCATGAGGCTTTCCCCCAAACACTCTTTAAGGCCCTCCCAGCTTCCATTTGCCACTCTGATGTTTTAGCTTTTTTTGGTAGCACCCTATTTTTAAGAATCAATTCTGCATTGGTTATCTACAATAGCATAACAAAATTACTCAAAAACTTGGGTGGGTGGGAACAACCAAGAAACATTCTCTCATAGTTCTAGCAGCCAGGAATCTGCAAAGGGCCTAACTGGTTAGTTCTGACGCAGGAGCTCTCATGAGGTTGTGGTCAAGATGTCAGCAGCAGTGAGCCATCCAAAGGCTTGCCCTGAACTGAGAATCCATTTCCAAAGGGATTCATTCAAGGAGCAGCACATTGGTGATGGCTTGGTTCCTCCCGGCCTTGGCCTCTCCCTGGGGCTGCTTGAGTGTCCTCATGACAAACCACCTAGCTCTCCCAGGAGTGAGCTAAGACATACAGAGAAAGCCAGGCAGAAGCTGTCCTTTTTATGACCTATCTTCAGATGTTCAGAAGTCACAGAGAATCACTTCTGCCAAATTCTACTTATTACATAGGTGATTGGATGGATTTCCGCTTTAAAGGGAGAAATGCCAAATTTACAGACATACAGTAAAACCATCATGGTGGTCAAACTAAGAAATACAGAATTTACAAAAATAAGACCCAGTGGGACTAATTTTCTTGACGGACCCACAAACTTACCCTGAGTGCATTTGCCACAATTACATCCCAGTGTATTCTGATCAACGACAGCACCGCTGAAATGAGCACAGAGCCTCCTCCCAACTCCCAGGCAAAGGACGATGGTTAAAAAAAACACAACACTCTTTTTCTGTGTGTTACTTAAAAGCAAATCTACTTGTTCTAGACTATTTTGTGGTATCATCTGTAGAAATAATGAAAACTAAATGTTTTTAAAGTGAGTAACCACAGTGCTCGTGGTCACTGTTAAAGAGGTTTAAGACAAACTAGATGATTTATTCACTTGTGTACCTACCGTCTGTTCCCTGCTAGAATGTAAGCTTCACAAAGTCAGGCATATTTGTTGAATCACAGTGAAGAGGACTGTGATAAAGACTCAAGAATGCATGTCAAGCCCTCACAGTTGACCCTGGGCGTTGCCTAACTACAGGTATAATTGAGTTCACCTACAGCCAGTATGAGTATCTGGCAGATTTGACCTTTTGCATGCACCAGGGGTACATTTTTGAAAACTTTTGAGTAAAGTTGATTATAAGATTTGGGGAAAAAATAAAAAATAAATAAAGTGAATAAACTAGAACAGGGTCCACTGGCCCCATTTCCAGTAACAAGACTCTATACTACCCATTCCTTCCCCACTCCACGATTCTCTCCCCCCCAGGATCCCACATAAACCTTTCCCCCCTGAATTAATTCATAAAAATAGACCTCTTTTTTTTTTTTAAGATTTTATTTATTTGACACAGAGAGAGAGAGAGAGAGATCACAAGCAGGCAGAGAGGCAGGCAGAGAGAGAGAGAGAGAGGGAAGCAGGCTCCCTGCCAAGCAGAGAGCCTGATGCGGGGCTCGATCCCATGACCCTGAGATCATGACCTAAGCCAAAGGCAGAGGCTTTAACCCACTGAGCCACCCAGGTGCCCCCATAAAAATAGACCTCTTGAGCAAGCCTGCCCCACCAAGTAATCTATATGCCTGAACATCTCTGCATAGAATTAGTTAATATAAATTGACTGTGTATACTAAATACTGGGTACTTCACATGTATTACCTCATATTATTACACAACAACCCCAGTTATTTTCGGTGTCATTTCATGAGAGGACTGAGGCTCACGTATTAAATAGTTGGCCGAGATCACATGGCTAGTAAGCGCCACAACTGGATCTTGAACCACAGAAGTCTATGTAAAGATTCACGCATTGATGTCGGGGCACCTGGTTGGCTCAGTAGGTTAAGCCTCTGCTTTCGGCTCAGGTCATCATCTCAGGGTCCTGGGATGGAGCCCCGCATCGGGCTCTCTGCTCAGCAGGGAGCCTGCTTCCCACCCCACCCCCCACTGCCTGCCTCTATGCCTACTCGTGATCTCTGTCTGTCAAATAAATAAATTAAATCTTTAAAAAAAAGAGAGAGAGAGAGAGACTCATGCATTGATGTTTCTACACTATTCTGAATACCAGTGGAGGAGCAGCATGGTTTACGCTAAAACTAAATCCCTGTGACTGGGTCAAGGACAGAGTGATCCTGGTTTGGACAGTTGTTCATCTACCATGTTGAAGGATACAATAAACTTATTAATCAGGAGAAAGAGCCAAAGTATAATTGTCATGACATCATGACCTCATCATAAGCACCATGAGACTCCCAAGGAAATATTAGATTTGGGGGGACATGGGAAAAATGGAGACATGACCAACTTCACAAAATAAGGGAGGGTTAAGGACGGACTTTATTTTTTTAAGATTTTATTTATTTATTTGAGGGGGGGGAGGAGGAGGAGAGGGAGAGAATCTCAACCAAATTCCCCACTGAGCACAGAGCCTGATGATGCTGGGAGGGGGTGGGGGCTAGAGCCCTATCTCAGGACCATGAGATCAAGATTTGAGGCAAAACCAAGAGTCAGATGCTCAAATGACTAAGCCACCCAAGTAGCCCAAGAATGGACTTTAAAGAGAAAAGGAAAATTTTGTAGAAATTGAAAATTAGAAAAAAAGAAAATTGAAAATCAGGTAATAGTATATACCAAGAGCTGACAAACTATGGCCTACATGCCAAGTACAGCCCACCATATGATTTTTGAAAATAAAATTGTATTGAAGCATGATAGTGTCCACTGCCTATAGCTGCTTTTACACTAATACAGTAGAGTTTACTAGCTGCACAGCCTGCAAGTCTAAAATATTGATCATCTGGCTCTTTAAGAAAACTTTGCCAACCCCAGGACATACTCATTGGAGGCAGTTTATAGGTATCCTGCTGCCATGTCTGGTGAGAACAACAGGACACACGTGCATCAGGCAAGAAAATGCCAGAGAAGACAGAAGGTAAGTGACTCCTTAATCTTTATCAGAAATAATGAATATGCCAAAGGAAGGAAATGAGAAAACAGATGATACTCTGATCAAGAGAAGAATACCTCAAATGAGCCATGACAAGCTTTGTAGATCAATCAGATGAGTGTTGCCAGACAGGCTGCTGAGATGTGTACCTAGGTAGTCTCTGTATTATTTAGGGTTGGGAAGTATATGGCTCAATGGAGACAGAGCACTCTTGCCTACCCACCCCACCATGCACTGCCTATTCCCACCCCATGCCTGTCCTGGCTGGCTCTGCTAATTCATTTGCACAACACAGTGATTCTCAACCTTTTTTCCTAGCTCTTCTCCTCCCAGGAGCTCCAATAAACACTTTCTCCTAATCGCTTCTCCCCACAAAATTCTATTACTATAGAAATACTGTATAGCTATTTAAGTACTATATGTGTACCCATACTTTACATATGCAAAAGTAAGTTTTTTTGTTTTGGGGGGGGGGTTTTGCCCCTGCTCTCCAACTAATGCTCACCCCTTTGGAAAAGATATCTCCCCTGTGAAGAATGCATGTGAGACTTTGCTACTCCAAGTACGATCAACCATCCCTCTCTATCAATGGATCCATCAGCAGCATCAGCACCACCTGGGTGCTTCTTAGAAATGCGGAATCTAAGGCCCCACCCCACACCAGCTGAATTATACTGTGCATTATAACAAGACTCCCCAGGAGGTTCACAGGTACATTAAAGTTGGAGAAGCACTGACCTAAGAATGAGTGTGCACAGTGACCAGCTACTCATAACCTTTGAACGCAGCCCATTGTACCTCCAAACAGCCATGACTGAGAAATCGTTCTCCATGATGTAGAGCGCAAACTGGTCTTTTTAGAAGTCTACCTACAGCTCCTAATTCTTCCCCAGGTGCCCAGCAAAATAATATTAATTCCCTCAGTAGTTTCTAAACTACAAGGCTTTGAGTTTCTTATTATTTTCAATTTCTCTTTTCTAATTTGCTTTGGTTGATACTAATCATACTGTAACAAATGATAACTTTTATCATTTACTGGAAGCTTGCTATGTCTTGGCACACTATCTAATACCCACACAAGCCTAAAGCACGTATTATTATCCCATCCTATAAATAAGGAAACTAAGTTTCTCAGAAGTTGAGTGATATTCCTTAGTCACACAATAGTAAGTAGCTAGGACCAAATTCAAAACCAGACCTGCCAAGTACCAAAGCCAACATACTTTCCATTACTCTACTGTATCAATTTGAAGACTATGACAAAGACTTGAGTCCCTTTTTCCCAAGGGATTGGTTTATGAGAGTTTTAGCTTACAATGTGGCTATTTAGGTTCAGCAAGGGAATTCCATCATCATCAGGTTGGCCCTGTCTCTCAAAGGGCCTAACCAAATCTCACTGATCCTCACTAAAAAAAGAGACTTTTGAGTTCATGGTGATATAGAACACCCTTTAATCATAATTCTGCCAGCCCTTCATTTTACTGATGAGAAAACTGAGGTCAGAAAGTAGAAGTGATTTGATCAAGGTCTCACAGCTAATTAACAACAGAATCTAGGCTAGACTCTACATGAGCTAACACCTAGTCCAGATTGCCTGCTTCCACCCCACTACATGCTATAGCCTACTTCATTCTCTAGGAAAAAGGAAGTCTGTAAAAAAAAAAAAAAAAGGTCCAAACTAAGAGTATACTAGTAGTACATAACAAGTAAAAATAGTCTATATGCAGGAGTACCTGTGTGGCTCAGTCATTAAGTGTTTGCCTTCCACTCAGGTCATGATCCCAGGGTCCTACAATCAAGCCCTGCATGGCTCCCTGCTTGGCGGGGAGCCTGCTTCTCCCTCTCCCTGTGTCTGATGTTCCCCCTACTTGTGCTCACTCTCTCTGTCGAAGAAATAAATAAAATCTTTAAAAAAATATATATATATATATATATATAATAAAAAATAAATATATATATATATATATAGAGAGAGAGAGAGAGAAAGAGAGAGAGAGTCAGTCCACATGTACTTACTTTCTCCTGAGAGTATATCTGGCTAAGCAAAGGTGAGACTTTCAGACAACAGATGATAGAGCTAGAGAGAAAGGGTTTCTTTGTCCTTTGGTGTAAGGAGTGACAGTGACTCAAAAAGCCTATGAGAGACAACCAGCAACATCTCTTCCCAGCCTTGTATTCAGCAACATGCATGTTGTTAGCTCAAAATCAGACATGGTGGGAGCATTTACACCATAAAAATCAGCAAATGCTACAGACCAGGTCTTCCTCCTCAGCCCCAGACCACTACTAGAAATGAGTTTATGAACATAAAAACTGTGATGCTTCCATGCCAAGAGCATTGCCGTTCTCTTATCTGTTTGAGCAGAGGCTGAAACATCAGGCTACCATCTGGCTTTCCTTAACCTCTTTTTCTTTTTCTTCTCTTGACTTTGGGTTGTACTGAGGAAAGAAGTTGCCAAGATGGCTCTGGTTCTTCTTTTTTTTTTTCTTCTTCTTTTTTTTTTGATGGCTCTGGTTCTACTGGAAGACTTGGGCTGGAGTAGTGATTCTCTGGTTTTATTGTGCATCAGGATCACCTGGCAGGCGCAAGGAGCAAATTAAACAGGACAGTACTGGGTGCACCCTCCAGCATTCCTGATCCAGCAGATCTGGGTTAGGGCCTGAAATTTTGCATTTCTAACAAGACCCTGTGTGATGCTGATGTTGTTCATCTAGGGACCATACTTTGAGAACCACTGACCTGGGGGTTCTTAAGTAGTCCCAGCTGATTACACCTCTTAGCCCTCGAATCTTAATGTACCATATGGTCTACATCAATTTGGTTTCAGTAAAGCACAGTCTTTACCTCTCTCCAAGACAGTGAGGAGGACTGCTAGATCATTATGACTTGATCCCCTAGATACACAGTCACCCCCAACTTTGATTTTATTATTCTGAGAAGCTGGGAAGCTAGAGAAACTGAACAAAGCTATATAGGTACAGGAGTAATTAGGTGTCCAAATCAATCCAGAGCTTTGAAGTCAAAGCCCCTGGTATAAGAGGACCAATACCTTTTTCACCTATGGGATAGGAAGGTCTGTAATGGAAAGTCTCCCCACTTTCTGAAGCCTTCCCCAAAAGTTAGAGGAGAGGTGTTTTAGCAACAACTACAACTGCTTTCAGTAAGAAGTGGGGTCTATAAATTGAATTAGTTGTACGTTACTCTATAATATTACTATTGTTACTATTACATTACATTAACTAAAATTTCAGAGTGGGAAGAATTATGTTAATTGACCGATATAAATTATACACAGAGTTCTGACCCTAGATATTTTTCTGAATTTTATGATCTTGACATCTTTAGACACCTTGAAATGTCTACAAAAAGACATTTCATAGTGCTTCAGAATTTACAAAGCTCTTCTTTAAAAATCACTGTCTCTTTTTCATGAAGGCTATAATTATTTTTAGTCTTGTTTGCTTTCTACCTAGTAACATTTGGTAATTATTAGTGTAAGTTTTTCTTAAAGCCTTCTCATAGATTTTCTTCATCTCCATTTTCAAGTGACCATAAATTGAAGCCATTTGAGTCCTATTAGAGGTGGATGTAGGTTTTGCCAATGTCAATTTCAAGCGATTCCGACTGATCAAATAACTTCCATTACGTCAAATCAGATGATTTTTTAATTAAGAGGAACAAGCCCTTACATACCACAATAATTTTTTAAATTTCTCAAGTAGGAAAAGATAGAGAGTGCTCTTGCTTTAAACAAAATGAAATTAACCCATTTTATATTCACATGTTCCTTTAAACCTAACTTAGAAATCTGAACTGTATTAAAAGCTATATGTTGAGTTTGTTGCATTTAGAATAAGCTGTTTATTAAACAAGTACTATAGGAATGGTCACTTAAATTTAAGTTTAAATTTCATTAAAACATGAAATTTTTGCAAGAAATGCAGTTTAAATTGCATTAAATTTTCCTAAATACCTTTACAAATATTCAAAGCAATATACACCTTTAAACATCTCCGCTTTGGAGCTATGTTTCCCCATTTTAAAGATAAGGAATATGAGGATTACAGACATAAATGGCACCCTAAGAAACTCAGGCCACATCTTCTGACCTTTCCTGAACCCTCTGTGCTCAGAGCGTGGTCCATGGACCAGTAGCATGCAGCTCTTGGAAGCTTATTAGAATGGCTGAGTCTGAGGTCACGCTACAGACCTTACAAGTCAGAATCTGCTTTTAATATAACCGCGACCCCCAGAACCATATGCACACTAAAGACAGCGAAGTTCTGCTCTAAGTCACACTGCTCTACACAGACTAGAAGCTAGGCTGCTAAAACTTTTCTCATCCTCACATAAGGAGGCATCAGCCTCCACCTCTAACCAAACACAGGCCAAGAAACTTCTTAACTCTTCCTTCACTCCAGCCCCAAGAACCGTGTGTTACCTCACATTTTGGAGTCTCTTTCCTCTCCTCTGACTCATCAGCAGCCACATCTTAAGCAAATACTGAAAACCGGTATGTGGCATAATCCCAACAGGAAGAGAACCCTGGAAAGGAGAGAAAGTACCTCTTTTTAGAACTGAGATTATAAAGAAGACCATGTCCATATGGGTTAAAACAATTCTGCACACTGGTTCCCATCACTCATTTCCTTTTGTACCCAAAGACCAGTGGTCAAAGCCACAGAGTACTGAGTTATATGGTATACAGGAGAGGCTTGGACCTCTCCCCCAGGAGTTTATTTAAGGTAGATATATTTTTCAGCCCAAACAGATAGCCTGATCACAGGGATGCTGTATATTTGCCATTTTCTAAAACACACTGTGCATGTGCCATAGTGCAGGGGTTCTTCTGTTCGTTATCTCTGTGTTGAGTGTCGCTACCTCCATCCAAGGATGTGAGGTGAAGTCATTTGCCCAAGATCTATAGCTAACACCAACATTTGATAGAAGCCTGATGAGATTAAGTTTACCTGTTGGACCTTTCTAAGGCAATGATTTTATATATATATATATATATATATATATATATATATATATATATATATATATATATCTCACATAGTTTGGTATATATATATAAAAGATTTCTACTGTAGATATTATTTTCTTGAAAACATTGAAATCTTCCCTTAAAAAGGCATCCAAGTTTGATTAGAGTCAAAGGTCTGGGTTTGAATCCCAGCTTTGGGCTTTTCTATCAGTGTGACTTTGATGGGTATCTTAACCAAACTGATCATGAGGTACTCCATCTGAAAGGTAGAAGTATAACCCTTATCATAAGGCTGTTTTAAAGCTTAAACAAAGCAATAAGTCCGTGCATGTCTCTCATAATGCTTAGTACATAAAAGGCACTTATCCATTAAATCCTAATCCACATAGTTCATACATTTGTTGGGTACACTTCTTATTAACTCCCATGTCACCCTTTTCCATTCTCCTTAACCAACTTACAATGGCCCAACATAACCTCTCTCCTTATATCCTGGTTTTATGTTTGAAAAGGTGATGGATCTCTCCTCTCATCAGTACTCAGCCCAGGGCCAAAAATCTCTGGTCCATATGTGATGGTTTCCAGGCAAGAAAACATAATTTTTAACTTTATATATAATTAGTAGACAAAGAGTAGGAACACATTTTCCAATGCAGACCTCCAGGATTAACTCTGCCATGCATCATCTGTGTAGTTTTGGAAAGATGTTGAAACTCTGTGATTCAGATGCTTTGTCTCTAAAATGGAGGTGATAACAATACCTATCTCATAAGTTTGTTTTAAGAATTAAATGAGATGTTTTTCACATTAACTTCTTAGCCTAGTGCCTGACAAATCCAACAAATAAGGCTTTTCTTTGGTCCCTTAATGTGGAGGCAGGCACAACTGTAGTTGCCTCTGCCTGTCTTTATGAGATGTGAGCCTGTAAGGGCTCAGTGGCAGCCATGGAGCCTAACTACTCCCTCAATGTCTGGTTTAGCCCTAGTAAGCATGGTTTGGTCCGAAGGTCAGAAATGAAAGTCTTTGGTATATCCTATGGATTTCCTCAGGGTTCTCTAGAAGGAAATTGTTCTTAATTTTTTTTTAAGATTCTATTTATTTATTTCACAGAGATCACAAATAGGCAGAGAGGCAGGCGGAGAGAGAGGAGGAAGCAGGTTCCCTGCTGAGCAGAGAGCCTGATGCGGTGCTCGATCCCAGTACCCTGGGATCATGACCTGAGGGGAAGGCAAAGGCTTTAACCCACTGAGTCACCCAGGCACCCGGAAATTGTTCTTATCTTAAAAGAAACACTTAATTGTTCTCCAGTGGGGAGGAAAATACAGGTGGATTTCTGATTAAACATGGCAGACTTAATGTATATTTCCACTCCACTCAAAACTCTAATGAAATAATAATAAAGGGGTAGAAAGTGGAAATTCACAAAGACAAAGAAAATAGAAAAGAATATAATGGGTTTTAAAACATTAATATTTCTGAAGGTTAAAAGGATAAGTGCATGGTTAAAATACTGAAACCAAAGACCACTGAGAGAAGTCAAAATGGAACAGATTTGCGGTCATGGAGTTCCAAAAAGGCTCAGGAATTTGAGATACCAGTACTCTGAAAGCGGAGTAGAAGAATAAGACTTAAAAAGGATGGGTTGATGGTCTGTATATGGAAGGAGCAGTCAGTTCCCCATCTCCTTCCTTCTAGGCAAACAGGGGAGTTCCCCCACCCTGACTATCCCAACTCAGATTATACACGGGAGACTTGATCTCTGGGAAGTAAATCACAAATGCTTTGAAGTGGGGATACCAGGTGCAGACAGAAGCAGGGTGAATACTAAAAACAAGACCATTAAAATGTTTACATTCTGAATATTTAGACCCTTAGCTCCTTTCTACTGCATAGTTCCCAGACCTCTTTCAGATGGCCTTATACTCCCTGGGCAGGATTTAGGTATTTCTTCTCCACAGAAGTGGTCTGGCCCCAGGAAAAAACACCTACAGATAATGTCATCTAATCTGATGAAAAAACTGGCTTGGTCCTGATCACCCTATAATGATGCTTAATGTTCAACACACTCTCTCTGCACCCAGAGTTCCTGTCAGAGTCTAAATAAAGTCTATAAAGTCTAGTTTTATTTAGCTACAAAATGCCAGATGTTTGAGGAAAGTCCCTAAAATGAAAGGCAGAGATCAAGACCAATAAACTGAAGAAGAAGAGGGAAAGGGGGAACTTGCACAGAGAAGAAAACTGAAACTAATAAACAGTAATATAAGAAAAAAGGTAAGAATATCCACAGAGCAAGAATGGGTGAATTTAGAGAAGTGTCCATGGAAACAGATTAATATGGTTAAAAATTTATTTTTAAAGGTCCACTGAAGGGCTGGAATGTAAAGTTAAGGATATTTTCAAAAATCTAGGAGAAAAAGTTAAAAATGGAAAAATAAAAGAAATACATGAAAATTAGAGGAATGAGAATAATAGCAAATTAAAGATGGCTAAAATTCTTTGCTATTCTCCCACTGAGAGGTAGAATCTAAATCCTCTCCTTTTAAATACAGCTGGTCTTGGTGACTTGCTTGACCAATAGAATGTGGTAGAAATGATGTTATGGAACTTTGAAGCCTAGGTCACAAGAAGGCTTGCAAATTCTTTCTAGGCCTCCTGTAATAAAACTGCTGTACTACTACTCCAAACCCAGCCACCATACTCTGAGAAAGCTCAAGAGCCCTGTGGTAAGTGCCATGTGGAAACATACCAAGGCCCCTCATCAACAACCACTACCAACTTGCTGGCCCTGTGACTGAGCCATCTTGGAAATAGTTACTGTAATCTTGTTAGAGATTTCCTAGTGATGCCACATAAAGCAGAGATGAAGCTATACTCCACCAAGTCCTGCCCAAATTACAGATTTGTGAGCAAAATAAATGATTACTATTGTTTTAAGCTGCTTGGGTTTTAGATGGCTTATTATATCTCAATAGACAACTGGAACAAGGGCCAAGAGTTGGCCGATAAGAATTTTATAAAGAGAGATGAAGAAAAAAAAAGAAAACAATAAAAGGAAAGAAACTTTCAAAATAATAATACAAGGGAAGTTCCCAAAACTGAGTCTCTAGATTTAAACTGAAAGAAACAAAATACTGAGTGACCAACAAAGTGCAATAAAAAAATACCTCTTCCAAGTTACATCATCAAAAAATTTCAGAATATTAGGGATAAAGAGAAAATCCTAAAAACTTCCAAAGACAAGGAAAAAGGGGGTGAAGGCAAAGCACATACAAATATCAGGAATCACTGCTCTTCACAGTAGGAATTTAGAAGACAATAAAGCTATACCTAAAAGCCCATGGGGAGAAAAATGCTTTCAACCCAGAATTCCATTCTCAGTCAAATTATGAATCAAGTGTGAGGCCAGAATAAAGACATGTTTTTTTTTCATAAGCAAGTTGTCAAAGATTTATTTTGCCAGAGGAAAGTAAGCCAAGAACGACGACATCCCTAGGCTCCAGGACTTAGGGATCCCACACAGCCAGGTGAAGGAATTCCCAGGAGGGTGAAGGACAATCCCCCTGTACGAGCTGAGCAACCCTAGCTAGTTTGGAGAATGGAGGGCTCCAGAGGAATGGAGGGAGATGGATTCAGGAAGTTCCCTGGTGTTTTGACCATCTTGAAAGGAGCCTGTAGTTCTGGAAATGATTTAGTCTTTCATGAGGGATAAAGTAAATGGAGAATTATGAAAAATGAAGTGTGAAAGAAGCCACCAATTCTAAGAAAAGCAAAAAGTTATGGAGAAAAGAAACGCAAACACTGTATTCTGCAGACTCAGCTGTGATAATGTTGACATGGTCATACTAACATAAACACAGGTTATTAACTCAACCTGTGATGGGATTATACTACAAGGATGCAGGAAGGAAAACCTGTGTCAGGAGAGGGGGTGGGTGACCATTTAAGAGAGCTGAATTGTCTTCTGCCATGGTAAGAAAATGTTAGTACCCTAAATTGAAAATAAAGAGAAAAGAGCCTAAGCAATTATTTGAATATAAGACAACACATTTACTTAGACCTATATGATGGGCACCAGTCTTTCCTGAAGAGGATTTGTGCCGGGAGAGACAAGTGAGGAGGGGAGACAAGTGAGGTGTTTAGGGCTCATAATTTAAGTGCACAGCCCTGAAAGTGAGTGCCTCCTAACATTTTATGTCCTTGACACCACGCTTGCTTCACCCTAGTCCCAGCTCTAGGGGACGGCACATGACACCATACACGCGGTGGCAGAAAGAGCAAATGATAGAAATGATAAGGAAATGTAGAGGGGGTGAGGGGGCTCAGGCTGTGTATTTCACCTCCTAATGGATAGACTGAATAAGAGACCTTTAAATCAAACCTGAACAGATGAACAGATTTTTGCAAGGCAGAGAAAAGAAGGGGATTCTAGGTTCAATATAAAAATGCAAAGGAACAGACAGGTGTGTGAAGTTAGAGGAAATGAACATAACTGCATGAAGGCGAGGAAACACATAGAATTTAATAAGACCTTATTGCAGATCATAGATTCCAAAATACTGGGTTAGATTCTTAATACGTGGTTAGATTCTTGAAAAATTATTAGGGCACAAAAACCGAATTTAAGAACATTCTACAGTTGATTGGCTTTCTCTCCAGAGACTCAGAACAAATCTAGAGGCTTCAATTTGTAAGCATCAGTTGGTTGACATATTGGTCCATAGTGGGGCTTGGGATATTTGCATTGGATGGCCATGAAGATGCTTTCATTCAGAATTGCTTTAATCTGAGTTTTATGAGTTTCCACAGCAGGGCTAACTGGGCAGAAGCCTGCTGAAGAGAGATTTGTCCCTTAACACCAGAAAAGCATAAGCTATTAGGTGCCATGGACTCGCCCTGCTCCAAAGCCAGGTTCCCTTGTGTCCCTGGGAACTAGATCAGGAAGTTTAAGCAAGAGAGGCCCAGAATTTGTGGTGACTGAGATATCACTGTGAAAGCAAACAAACATTTAGCCCAGAGCCTCTAAAGAAATGGTAGACAATGTTTTGTTTGCCTATTGACTGGCTTAGCATAATATTTTTTCAATCTTGGTCCTGTATCAATTTCTGACAGTACAATTGAAAGCTAATGCAAGAGTACATTGTCTACAGGGCCAGCCAAGGAAATTGGGAGCTTGGTCAGTGGCTGTAAATATCCTCTTGGTATTTCAATTTGTTTATTCTGAAGTGCTCTCTCAGGGGCCGAGAGGGTTCTGGGACACACTGGCACCAGGTTTGCAGTGGGAAAGATCAGTTGCTCAGATAAGGGTTGGGGTCCGCCTTGAGACGTGCCACGAAAAAAAAGATCTGATTTAGCCATTAAATCCCTCCAAAGGGTGGTGAGTATGGCTGTAACAATGGGGTATTCAGAAGAACACTTGGTAGGCAGGAAAGGGATGTTCAAACACAAATGCAACAGAGGTTTAGAGGATTGATTTGTCACTCCCTCTTCTTCCAGGGACACTGAACACTGCCTGAACTTAGAAGACTACACAAGTAGACTCTTACTTTTGGTGACCCGAGAAATGTGGGAGACCAAACACTAATGCCAGAGGACAGCAAACTCTGCTGAAGATTTGTCCCTAAAGTGAAAACAGTCCCGGTCCACATGACTCACTGTGGGTGGTCCTGGCTGAACTTGGGGTGAATGAGCTCACTGATCTTTGTTTTTAAGCATCTTAATGAACTTAACTACTCTAGGAGCAAGGTTGTAGGCAGAAACAGAGAGAGAGAGAGGAAGAAAGAAAGAAATGAAATAAAGATAATCAGCACATAAAGAAACATACAGGAAAAAAAATTGATGTGCGTAAACATGTAGGAGGAAGAATCCTGAAAAACATTTGCCAAGGTCTGCAGGGTACCAAACGACTCACACATATTCCTTGTAGGTGGTCCACTAAAAAATCTAAGAGGTACTCCAAAACTAAGCAGCTACACACACAAACACAAAAACACATGCACGCACGCTGCATGCATGCACCCAGAAAACAAAATTAAAGGGATTCTTCAGTGTCTGTGATTCTTCAGTCTGAAATCTCTTGTTTGTATTTAGTGTGGAGTGTTTTCCCTAAAGGATATCCTGTTTGAGATTACTATTGGCCTGTTCCTCTTAACATCCTTAAAGAAACATCCAGAAAAACTAAATAAACCCCCACCCCTCCAATAGCATGCCAAGTGATTTATCTAAAGGAGGTGAGGGAGAGAGTTGCATGAAATAAGACACATTCTCATCTCCTTCTGCAGGTTCCTGCTATACCCCAGAATCCCAAGCTGCTTCCCAAGAGGAGAAGGAAACTTGATCCCACTACTGGCATCACAGATAGAGGTAGTCAGACTTTGGAATCACCCAATCAGAGACCAATTTCTGCCTTAGCAATTGAGTGGCCTCAAGTAAATCTGCGCCTCAGTTTCCTTGCTTGTAAAAGGAGGATAAATATTTATCTCCTAGGGCCACTGCAAGAATCAAATGATCAAATATATATGTAAGCACTCTACAGTTTACAATGAATTTTAACATATATTGTTATTGCTATTATCCATATTTCTCCCACCATTGTGAAGATGTCATATTGACTTCATAGAATTAATTAGCAGTTGAAAAAATAAAATGATTAGAAATACTCATTTTTATTGCTTAGTTCAGCAATAGATTGCATACTCGTTATACACACAAAAAAAACCCACAAATAATGTGATTGTTTCTTACCATTGTCAGATTTAAAATACCAAATTTCTCAACCAATGTTTCTATTATCTTCTCTTGTAGCAAACATTCTAGAGTGATAGGATACCAAGAGCCCTGAACACCATGTGGGAAGTGGACATTAAGAATGGCAGAGACAGGGATGCCTGGGTGGCTCAGTTGGTTGGACGACTGCCTTCGGCTCAGGTCATGATCCTGGAGTCCCGGGATCGAGTCCCACATCGGGCTCTCAGCTCCACGGGGAGTCTGCTTCTCTCTCTGACCTTCTCCTTGCTCATGCTCTGTCTCACTTTCTCTCTCTCAAATAAATAAATATTAAAAAAAAAAAAAAAGAATGGCAGAGACAAATGCTATGGGACCCAGAAAGTTATACTATTTTATACTAAGTTTCTACCTCCCTTAAGACTCTTAATCCTGACATCTTCTAATTCTGCCTCAGACATTAGGTTGGACTTTCAATACAGTCCATTTTCACAAGAGTGAAGTGGGATATATGTGTTGTCTACCACCTCACTCTCTTTACCATTCTTCATGATATCTCCGCTGTGTCTCATTGAACAAATTTTACTTCCCTGAATTGTGCTACCTCTGAGATTTAGTGTCCGAAATGGACCTTTGAAAACCCTTCTCACCTTTGCTTCTCTTAGCTCAGGTGTCCCCTCCTTTGGGAAGCATTTCCAATAATCCTGTCCATCCATCTGCTCCCAGCTCCTAAAAGAGGCCCATCCTATGTGATTTATCAAAGTCTATGGATATTTTTATCATAGCACTAATTACCTGGCATTGCAATTGCTGGTTTTCAGATTTTCCTTCCTATATTATGGGCATCTTAAGGAGGGGGAGTTATGTCAAATGTCTTTTTATACTTCTGAAACTCAGTACGGTGCCCGATGTAGATAGGTCCAATGTACGTTTACTGTGAATAGGTGAATTAGCAAAAGAACAATTCTGTGAGCTAAAATGAGTTGCCAGTTGATTGCAGTTTGTTTGTCTAAGGATTTTTAGGATAAGGTCAGACAATTCTCCTTTTAGGGTGCTTAGAAATTACAGACTTGACAGAGGCAGGGGGATGGACTAGATGGTACCTGCATCCCATCTGGTCCTCTCTCTCGGCTGAGACTAGAGGGGTGGGAGGAATAATTCCTTCAGAAAAGGAAGAAACAGAATGAAAAGCAAGTAGTTGCTGCTGAGCACACCAAACCCACAGGACCACAATGGGCGATCTAAATACAGAGTTCTGTCTCTATGATAATCATGTGAGTTGGTGTCTTTAATTCCCCTTTTACAGATGGAGAAACTGAAAACTAGACAGTTTAATTAACTTTCCAAGATCACATAATTCCTAAATGACAAAGCCAGGATCTGAACTCCGGTTCCCCCAGGATCTTCCACCCATGTTTATCCAATAGAAGATGTGTAATCTCACATTTCAGTGCTGTGTGGGCTACCCAAAGCAAAAAGTTATACATACGGCATGTTTTCCTGGGGCCCTATTACTTAAAGATTTGGGAAAATACTCTGTTCATTGTCAAAAACCACAAATTAAATACTTAATTTGTAAAAATATTTCAGATGAAGGGAGTCATAAAACGTTTTCAGACTTTGAGCCGGTTGCTTTGGACTGGACCTCCAGGCTTCCAGGCTCTGGAGTCATCAGAGCCACTGCATGGAAACGCTGGAGAAGCTCTGGACCACTGTCAAGAAAGCAGCAATGCAGGCCAAGATTAAGACAAGGGTTGACGACACATCGTCCTGCAGACCATGGGACTGCTGCCGAAGAGGCTCCAGCTGTGATACACATGGTCCAAGAAGAGAGCGCAGAACAGCAGGAGCTCATCGGAGCACTGAGTGGCTTAAAAATGTCCAAGAAGATATTTCCAAACACTAAATATGGGCTATCTCCCCTTCCTGGCTAAGCAGCAGACCCTAGCTCAGGGATGTGACATCTTGCCAAGGAGACTAAACAGAGCTGATGGTGTCTCATCATCCAGAATGGGACCAGAGAGAAGGCAGTATGATATGTCACTGTCTAAGATGAATTCAGATGCCCAGTTAGCAAATGAGCTGCTGCTGGAGTTCCTCCTCAATTTAGACTTTGACGGTCACTTAATCTTTGAACAAAGTCACAAAATTGTGGAGCCAACCTAAGACTTGAATTCTAATTCACATCTAAAAAGCATATGCCATATTTAGTCTATAATAGGATAGTTTTTTTCATATTCTAGCATCTCTACATCTCTCTCTAAAAATAAGATTGTGTCATATAATCTAAGACATGAGCCATGTCTTTTTTTTTTCTTAGTGTCACATTAAATAATAATGTATTTTGCCATCAGTGGCTTCTTGGAGTCCAATAATGTATTGAGCTTTTACAAGTGGGTTTCTATACAGACACTGTGCATGTATGTAAGTTTAAACACTATATGCTGTTGAAATTTGTCTTCTTATGAACTCTCCAAATAAAGCACTGTATATAAAAGAAGTAAAAGGAACTGTTGTGGCCAAGACAGGAATACAGCCCCTTCCACAAATAAAGGTCCCTTGAGTATCCCCTGGTGCCTCTTCCTGGGGCAACTCCATAACATATGGCAGATCGAATAGACAATACATGGATGAAAGCATAAATGAAAGTAAGGATTAGAGCTGATCTATTTTTGTATCTACCTGCAACTAAAATCCAAGAACAGGCAGTTCTTGTGTCAATAATAAAGCTTTGTGTTACTATTTGATATTATTTAAGCCTATAAATAATATAAATGCATGACTTTGATAAAGGTTAAAAATAAAAAAAAATCTGTGTGACCTAAATGAAGTTGATTTAGAACTAAATTAATCAAAATTAATAAGTGTATATATTAATAAATAAGCACATTGATTAATTAGGCATTTGAGAAAATGCTTTCTACAGAGTAGTAAAAGAATAACAAAAAAATCCTAAGCAAATTAAAATAGAGGAATCAATAAAAGTAAAGGCAGGAATTAATTAATTACAAACAAAAAAGAATATAGGAAATGGGTCTTTGAAAAAAAAAACTGTAACTAAAATGAGCAATAAATTAAGCAAATCACTACCTAAACCAATCAAGAGAAAACATGAGAAGAAATAAGAATAGAAAAATAGCCACAGACAAAGAAGAAATGAAAATAATTTTAAGAAATATTTACAAAGGAAACATACTTTAAAACCTGGAACAAATGGACTTTCTTCATTAAAAATAGAAACTCCCAAAATTGACTTAAGAGAGAGAAAAAAATAAAGCAGACCAATTGTGAAAGCTGTCAAAGAGCATGAGTGGTTTTTTTTGTTTTTATTTTTGTTTTTTCGGAGCATGAGTGTTTTTAAAACCATGCCAGAGGATAGAGTAAGAAGTAAGATCTCACGCTGTAATCACATAGCCAGCATAATGATAACAGCAATATCTGACAAGACATAAGGACCAACATAATGTATATCAATGCAACACTTACAAATATTACAAAGAGAATTAGCAGTACATCGGGTAGTAATACAGTAGGACCGACTATCTGAAGCTTGTTCAGAAATCCAAAGAAAGTTCAATGTTAAGAAATATGTTCTTACAAGTCACCCATTAACACGTGAAGAGGCCAAAAAGAAAATACTCGTTTCAGTAGATGCTAAAAAGTCATAATGGATACTTCTCTAACATGAAAAAAATCAGCATTTCAAACTATGCTACCTGCTTAATGGTAAATTTTTAAAAATACTCCTGTTAATAGAAAAAAAACAGAAAATTATCACAAAAAATGAAATACTTGCAAAATATTAACACATTTAACATTCATATAAGCAAAATAGTAACAAAAATTATTACTACCAAAAAAATTTATTACTACCTTTATGTAACTTCTTTCTGGAAGTACTTATTTTTTAAGATTTTTTTTTTTTTTTAAGATTTTATTTATTTGAGAGAGTGAGAGAGCACACGAGCAGGAGGAGGGGCAAAGGAAGAGGGAGAAAATCTCAAGCAGACTCCGCGCCCAGTGCGGAGCGCAATGCAGGGCTTGATCCCTGGACTCTTGAGATCATGACCTGGGCCAGAACCAGGAGTCAGACCCTTAAACGACTGAGCCACCTAGGCCCCCCTGGAAATACTTTTCAGTGCAGTCTGACACAAAAAATAGGAGCTAAAAAAAAGATTAGAGAAGGAAAAAGGATCACTATTTATAAATAATGTGATTTATACTTGGGAAGTTTAGGAGAATTAATTGAAAATCTTTTTTAAAAATAAGAGTAAGTAGTGGATAAGAGTAAATGGTTGAGTAAGTGGTTGATAACAAAAATTCATTAGAAAACATAATGCAATTTTTAAAATCTAGTTCATAAGAGTAAATGAAAAACTAAAATATTCAGGAAGACTTAATAAGAAACATCCAGGACATTTTTTTTAAAATATTACAGTTCATCTAAGGAACAAAGAAGACTATAAGATCTCATGTTTTAAAAAAAATCGATTTCTCTAATGTAATATATAAATTCATTGTAATCAGATAAAATCCAATCACTTCACAAAAATTATTTATCTCATGACATAAAAATGTGCAAACAGGGAGATTCTGAAATAAGAACAATGAGTTAGCATTAGTGAGATGTTATTTTTAAATTATAAAACTACATTAAACTACTTAATGTTAGCCCAGAAAAGACAGATAAATCAATGGACTAGTACAAAGAAACCAAAAATATCAATATACATGTGGATATCTAGTGAGAAACATATACAAATGAGTACAGTGGAAAAATATATCAAATATTCAGTATATGATATAAGTATAACCATCAACTTATTTAGAAAAAAAAATAAAGCTAGACACCTACCCTGATCCTTATTCAAAAATAAATTCCAAGTGTAACAAAGATTCAAACACTTTTTAAAAAATACCTGAGTGTGCTAAGAAAGAGAAATATAAGTAACTTTTTCAAATTAGCCTTAGAGTAAGATTAGAGTCCCTTAGAGTCCCTCCTAATGATGGTATAAAACCCAGAGACAACAAATTTAAAATAACAGTAAATATGACTCTGGAATAGCAAAAATACTGTGAACAAGAATCTGAAATAACAGCATATTGGAAAATGTTTATAAGTTTTTGATAAAATGATAATATACTTTTTTCTTAAATTTTTAAAAGATTTTATTTATTTATTTGACAGACAGAGATCACAAGTAGGCAGAAAGGCAGGCAGAGAGAGAGGAGGAAGGAGGCTCCCCGCTGAGCAGAGAGCGGGATGTGGGGCTCGAATCCAGGACCCTGGGATCACAACCCAGGCAGAAGGCGGAGGTTTTAACTCACTGAGCCACCCAGGCACCCCCGGTAATATTCTTATAATGAGAACTCTTTAGAAGCATTTATTAAGAAGAGAAAATATAGGGATGCCTGAATGTCTCAGTTGGTTGAACAACTCTGGCTCTTGGTTTCAGCTCCAGTCGAGATCTTGGGGTTGTGGGACTGAGTGAGCCCCACAAGGGGCTCCGGCTCCTCATACATTCTGCTTGAGATTCTCTCCCTCCCCCTTCAACCTTGCCCCCGCTTGTGCATATGCACATGCGCGCTCTCTCTCAAATAAATAAATACATATCTACGTACATACATAAGAGTAAATATTAAAGATGGCAAAGGACATAGATCTGAGGGAGGAAAAAACACTAAAATGGTGATAAACAGGAAAAGATGCTCAAATTCACTAGTCATTAAATAAATGCATACTGACTAACAACAGGATACCATTTTCATCTCAGCAGTAATTTAGTGATGACTATGGCGGGGGGTGGGAAGCACTCTCATAAATTGGTGGACAGGAACAGAAATTGGTTCCAACCATGTGGAAGGTAACCAGGCGAACTCTATCAAAATCCTTTGTGCCCATTACTGAATTTCTAGGAATTCAACCAACAGACACACCCTCTTATGTCTCTAAATACATATACACAGGTGTTGGCGGTAGCGTTGCAGCCAATAGCGAAAGTTGGAAAATAAGCCAAATATCCATCAGCAAGGAACACTTAGATCATGATATACACACATCCTGTGAAGCATTACTGAGCTATTAAAAAGGGTAAGAAAGGTCTATATATTGTGATGTGGGGAAAGGCCCAAGGTATGTTATGTGACAGAGCAAGCAAGGTACACAACACTGCTGAGCATAAGTCCATCTGTAATTTTTAAAGCATATACAAAAATGTGCAAACGCTTGCTGACACATAGAAAATCTCTGAAAGGATAAGCAGGAATGGGTAAATATGATTACCTAAGGAGGGTAGGACTAGAAGCAAAGGGCTTTCTAGCTATATAGATCATAATAGTGATCATGAATTTTTTAATTTTAAGAAACTAAATTTTCTAATAAATATACAAGACCATATTTCCTTAGAGTCATAGGCTTCTAAGATCTAGGATGTTTGCGGTCCTTGCATTATTGATTGATTAATTATCATAAAGATAAAACTTTAGGATATTACAATACCCATTTTATATATGAGGAAATTGTGCTTTGAAGAGGTTAAATAACTCTCTCAAGGTCCACAAAGTGGCTCTGTCAAGGCCAGGATTTTGATTCAAATTGGGATCTGCCTGGTTCCAAGACTGTTGTACAATACTGGATGCTACCCTCCAGTTCTTCATAATTGTTATATACATCAGGACACCCCCTAGATCCATGAAGGCCAGGATTTTTCTTGGCCTTAGTCTTTGCTGCGTATCAAATCCTGGTAGAGTAAACTCACAAGAACTATCTACTGAATGCATGAGAGGCACCACAGATTTAATGGAATCATGGATCTAATCTATTTTATCACAGGAATTAGGTAAAAGTCAGAAAACCCCAAGTAAGGTAAGAATTACAAGGACTTCACCTCCATTCTCTTTTTTGGATTTTCTTGTTTTATGGCATAAGTCAGCCTGTTATGATCCTCAGGCTGTCCCATCTCCTTGCACAGACAGAGACACATGTCTGAGTTTAACCAATAGAATATAGGGGGAATTGATGAATGCTACCTCTTGGACTTGAGTATCTGCAAATATTTGTACTGTGCCTTAGCAAGTAATAAAGTTCTTCTCCTTTTATACAGTATTCCTGCATAGCCTGTAAATGCTATTTCATTACCTTTTAGCCTTTAACATTACAGATGAGAAGTCCAATATTTTTCTAACTATTTTTTCCATTGTAGTAACTTGTTCTTTCTTCCTGGATGGTTGTAATATATTCACATTGTCTTAGGAATTCGGGAACTTTATCAGAATATTGCCTGTGAATGTTACTTGTCATCAGTCCTCCCTTGAACTTGATGAACCTCTTTAGCATGCAAATCCAGATCTGTCTTCAACTTAGGATACTTTCTCTCCCTATTATTTGTTAAGGAACTAATTATTTTCCCAATTCCTTTTTGAACTTCTGTTTTTCATATGCCATGTCTTTGGGATGCTTCTCCCTGAACTTCTTTCTCCACATAGTATCTGTCTTTATCTTTTCTCTGGGCTTTGAGATACATCTTCCACTTGCCTCCAGTGACCTGCTCTCTTTCAATCAATCTGCTGAGATGTTGAATGGGAAACCTTGTGGTTGGGCTCCATGTTTGTGATGCACCTGAGTCTCTTTGGATGTCTTTGTTTGGGTTTAGATGGTCAATTATTACACTCTAGCAAGTCACATTCACGGATGGGTTTCTATTGAGTCTCCTAACTGGTGTCAGCCAAACAATAGAATGGGGGAAATATTTTCTACTCCCAGGAGATCATCAGTCACCTGTGAAGTCACCCACAGGGAGCCCTCTACATTCTAGCTAAGATAGGTTCTCATATTCTGCCATCTCAGGGTCAGAAAGGATATAGCTCCCAGATCTAGCTCCTGCTTGTCCTCATAGGGACCAGAGAAACCAGATACCTTCAAGGCTGATAGCACCCTTTCCTCCAGGATATATCTCAGAACCAGCATTTTCTCAGGATTCCCCAGGCTACTCTTTCCTTATACCAGGGAGATCTCTTTCTAGCTCTAACTCCTCTTCTTGAGGAAGAAAGCCCTCTGTCTGGTCTTCTCTCCTTCTTCTCTCCTCAGCCTCATGTCCCTCCCATCGAGCCCTCCATCGAGGAAAAAGGAGTTGGGGTCCAGAAGAAGAAAGCTGCAATTAGGTAGCCATATTCCCAGAATCCTTGCTCTTCTGTGTTCTTACAAACTGTCCTCTATTTTTAAGTGAAAGAAAAGGAAAAAAAATAGTCAAAGCAGGATTGAAAGAATAAAATGTCATCTACATAAGCTGAAAGAATCATGATCATGATAGAAGAGGAAAAAGCCCTGCACTGGAAACCAGACAACCTGTTGCTCATTGTCTTGGGGAATCCTGCAAGGGACCTATCAGTGCTGCAGTTCAATCCTCCCTTCTGTTAAATAAAATGCCAGACTGAACAAAGGAAACAGTCAACAAAACCAAAAGACAACTGAGAGAATGGGAGAAGATATTCACAAATGACATATCAGATAAAGGGCTAGTATCCAAAATCTATAAAGAACTTACCAAACTCAACACTCAAAGAACAAATAATCCAATCAAGAAATGGGCAGAAGACATGAACAGACATTTCTACAAAGAAGACATCCAACTGGCCAACAGACACATGAAAAAGTGCTCCATGTCACTTGGCATCAGGGAAGTACAAATCAAAACCACAGTGAGATACAACCTCACACCAGTCAGAATGGCTAAAATTAACAAGTCAGGAAATGACAGATGTTGGCAAGAATGCAGACAAGGGGGAACCCTCCTACACTGTTGGTAGGAATGCAAGCTGGTGTAGCCACTCTGGAAAACAGTATGGGGGTTTCTCAAAAAGTTACAAATAGAGCTACCCTATGACCCAGCAATCGCACTACTGGGTATTTACCCTAAAGATACAAGTGTAGTTATCAGAAGGGGCATGTGCACCCAAATATTTATAGCAGCAATGTCCACAACAGCCAAACTATGGAAAGAACCTAGATGTCCATCAACAGATGAATGGATAAAGAAGATGTGGTATAGATATACAATGGAATACTATGCAGCCATCAAAAAACCCGAAATCTTGCCAATTGCAACAATGTGGCTGGAACTAGAGGGTATTATGATGATCAAAACAAGTCAATCAGAGAAAGACAATTATCTCTCTGATATCTCTGATATGAGGAATTTGAGAGGGAAAAAATGAAACAAGATGGGATCAGGAAGGAGACAAACCATAAGAGACTCTTAATCTCACGAAACAAACAGGGTTACTGGGGGGGTGGGAAGGGTATGAAGAGGGTAGCTGGGTTATGGACTTTGGGGAGGATATGTGCTATGGTGAGTGCTGTGAAATGTGTAAGACTGATTATTCACAGACCTGTATCCTGGCGCAAATAATACATCACATGTTAATTTTAAAAAGATGCTAGACTGAATATTTATATGAGCTGAATATGTATAGCCCCCCCCCCCAAATTCATATGTCAAAGCCTAATCCCCAATGTGACGGTAACTGAAGGTAGGGCTTTGGGAGATGATTAGGTTATGAGAGTGGAGACTTCATGAATAGGATTAGTGCCCCTGTGAGAAGAGACACAAAAGACATAATCTCTCAGCAGTATGAGAATGAAGAAAGAAGGTCACCATCTACAAGACAGGAAGCAGGCCCTCCCCACACACCTGATCTGCAGATACCTTGATCTTGTACTTTCCAAAACTCAACTGTGAGAAATAAATGTTGTTTAAGCCACCAGTCTACAGTATTTTCATTCTAGCAGCCTGAACTGATTAAGCTAGAAACAGTAATTCCCAAGGCCTAATCCAACATGAAACCCTCTATTAATTCCCTGTAATGACTTCAAGAAAATGATTAGGAGGAGGAGGAGAAGGGAAGAGAGGAAGTGGGAAAGAAGAAGGGTAGGAAGAGGGAGAAGAAGAAAGAAATTTTTGTAATAAATTGCAACAAGGGTTTGAGAAGTGGTTATATCTTGTGAGCCTTATAAATCGCTTCTGAAACAGCTTAAGTCCCTCATTGCTTCTTGATGCTGCAGCCAATGCCAGAGGGTTACAGGATGTCAGCTACTCAGAATTCATGCATTGAGCTTACTGGCCCAATCAAGGAAGGTGAGAAAATGCCATTTCATTCAGCTAATTTGCCTGATTCAGAGACATAAAGGGTCAGAGAGGGAACCCCTTAGGCAACATCAAGTCAAGCTCAGCCTCCTGATTCATGCTCAGCCGAGGTCTAAACTTAGATATTAAAAGTGCAAAAGAACAAGAGTCAAAACAAACAGGACCTGATATTCTCACAAACAGTGAAAGCTCAGTTCTTCCATTTGCCCACCTGTTTTAAGAAACCACAACGGCAAACACCCACAAACACAAGTTCTGACCTAGAATTGTCAGTGCCTTAAATCCCACAGAATAAACAAGGAAGAAAGAGAGCAGAGAGTCACAAAGATTAGGTCACTGGGCTCTGTGGTCCATGCATCCCTCCCTGATGACCAGAAAGATGAGCAGGACTGACCACAGAGAACGCACTTTCCATCCTGCCCTAGTGATGCTAGCCCAGCCTAGACCCCTGACTAGCCCCTAACATGTGAATGAATGTGATACATTCATTCAGTTCAGGCATTAGAATGTTATTTCACCAACTGTCCTCCCTTTCCAAACCTGATCCTGATTTCCTTTGCTCCAAAGTTCCCATCTCTGTTTGTGGAACTAAACTCACTCCTCAAACTTAGTGCTTGATTGGGGTTCTCTAAAGCTGGCTTCCAATGTCCCTCTTCACACCCCTACCCCAAGTTAACACCTGCTCTGAGGAACTCTCCACAAACCTACTATGTAAATGAGCCTGATCTCCAAGACAGCGCCCTGGAGTCTGTTGAGGCTGCAGCAATAGTGAGGTGGTTCCCAGAATCTCAGCATGTTACCTCATTTGGAAACAGGGTTTTTGCAGATGTTATTAGTTAAGGATCCCAAGATGACATCATACTAAATTTTGGGTGGGTCCTAAATCTAATGACAATAAACCTTACAACAAGAAGAGAGGTCACAGAGACCGACAGAAGACCAATGAAGACAGAGGTAGGCAAAGATCGGAGTGATGTGGCCACAAGGCAATGGATGTCAGGGACCCCAGAAGCTAGGAATAGGCAAGGAAGGGTCTGTCTCTAGAAGGAGATGGCCTTTATGACTCCTTGATTTCAAACTTCTAGTCTCAAGAACTGTGAGAGAGTACATTTTTGTTGTGTTAAACCACCCACTTTGTGGTTGCACTAGGAAATAACACAGTAGGGAAGCAAGAGGGAGGGACAGGAGTGAGAGAGTTGGCTTCAGCAATAGCTGGGAGCACGGAGAGGAAATAAAAATAGCTAACAGAGCACTTACTGTCTGTGAAGTATAGAATTAAGACTTTCACAAGGTGAGTGTCATTTAATACAATACCACAATTGATCACTATTGTTGCCAACCTTTTTTTTCTGAATGAAATAAGAATTCATTAATCAACTCAAGGTTACACGAACAATAACCCAATTCAAGATTTGAACCTGTCTGACTCCCAATTTCATGTTATATTTCCAGACATACGAAGGAGGCAGAGATAGGGTTAATATGATTGTATCAGTGAGTCCCTGAAGAAGGATCATGAGATATTAAATCCAAGAGATGTTTTCGGAACATGTTGTTAAACGAAAAGCTTTGGAACAAACACAGGCACTTGGGCTTAATTTAAAAAGAAGTCAAGAGTTAGCTGACAAGCTGCCTCAGGTCATTCTCTCACCCAAAACACAGAGCCTCCTAATCAAGGCTGGGTAGGTGGGGAAGAGAGATGAGTCTATGACATAAAGAGGGGACAATGTGCTTCTACTCTACATGGGCCCCAAACACTGGGTCCTAAAAAAAAGACCTTCACCAAACCAAGAGGAATCTTTCACATCTACAAACAACACTTTGTTAAAATTGTGATAATTTTTTTTTTTTGCTGTGTACATACATATGAAAACAGATAAAATAAAGCAAATAAGTTATAATTGGCTACCTGGCCATAAAGAAAATCCGGCTGTGGATGGGGAAATGGGAGGCAAGAACACTGAAGTCTTCTGTCAACACACTACACACGTGATATAAACATGCACACAAAAATTCACATATGCCTGTTAAATACACATGTAAGGACCCCATGCACATGCACATGCAGGACAGGTGTGTATACACACACACACGCGCACACACACACACACACATACACACACATCTGTCTCTTTCTTTCCACCATGACAATTCCCTGACTTGGGTGGGGAAGGGAGAGTAGTTCCTAATGGATTTCACAATTTTGAAAGAAGAAAACTGTTCTTAGCTCAGTGCCCGATCATTGGAAAAGCTTAGGAGGAGGCTAGGGAGGGTGGGAACAGTGAAGGCTCAAAGCCAAGGCACTGATCTCCACTGAGATCCTGGCTCTGTCCTCAGCTCAGAATGCTGAGCCTGCTGGGTAGATGATGCCTGGGAAATTCTCAGAGTAACCCTCTTTGGGTCAGTATGCACATTTTGGGATAGAGCAAAAAGTTTGTTCTAATTGAGAAACAAGAGGGAGAAGATTGCTTCTTTCCACTAAGGGCTGACCAACAGCTGTCATTTTAATGGCAGTAACTGACAGTAACAGCTTGGTGGCATCATATTTAATGGGAAGAGACCAGCTCACCTTCTGCCCTGGTTGCTATGTACAGAGTTCCAAGGAGGCCATAACAAAGGCTGTGAGTGTTAACTCTAAGGGTAGAAGGAAACAGGCTCTGTCCCCAAGGAAGGGGGGAGGCTTGCTCTGTCCAGCCTCGTTGGAATTTATGAGTTCTGCACTGTGAAGTTTATGCTAGTGGCCCAGGAGGCAGTCAAAGCCCCTCTGAATTGTTCAGATATCCTTGACTCCAAGAGAATTGTTCAGATATCCTTCATTCCAAGAAGCTTCTTAAAGTAATTATTGAACTTGGGAGAATGTAATTAAAGAACCTAGGTCTCCTGTACCCATATTTAGGCATAGTGGAAGATTTCCTGGCATTTTAAAATAGCATCAGCTTCCATTTTATCCCCCTGGGGAGTTCACTGACCCACCAGCAACTGGGCTATTCATTGGACGAGGGTAAGAAATGAGCCACATTGTTTTAGTTGTGGAAATGAAAGCTCAAGCATGTTTCATTGTCCCCCCCAAGGGAGAAAAGAAACATATATTTTAAGAATAAATAATGTGAGTTTAAGAAATCAGCAGACATATTTTCTTTGCTTCCCATACCATACTCACCCTGAGGATGCATGTTGTTGAGAACTTACAGTAGGTGTGGATGACTATGACGTCACTGGATCCACTTGAAAAGTCAGTGTGGCTGAATGAAGGGTAGCCAGGCACCCATGGCAGGGGACTAACAAATCAAGTGGCTTAAGGTCAAGAGATCTACCCCCAGGAGCCATCCAAGCTGGAGATGAGGCAAAAGACATCTGTCATTAGTGTGCATCCCAAGTGCTGGAGTGTGATAATGTTAACATATAGCGTTCAGAACAGTGCAACAGTTGTGGTTCTCCATCCTATAGAGAGTACAATTGCCTTTAATGGCAAATTGTAACTTCTCTATCCCCTGTGCTACTCTTTTACCTGATTAAGGAATCAGGTAAAACCTGATTCTTGCCTCAGATATTTCAGAGAATCCCTGTGGCATACTGGGGTGCCCCACAGGTCCATCTGGTTTGTCCCTTGTCACCTCAGTCAACCATCTGACATTGGATCAGGTTTTTTATAGAAGATGCTTCTTAATATTTCATGATCAACTTATTAAGACTCATCACCCCAGGAATGGGGGGGATGCATCCCACTTTATCCTTAATGTCAATAATCCTTACAACAAAAAGAGAGGTCACAGAGACAGAGAGAAGACCACATGAAAACAGGTAGGCAGAGATTGTAGTGATATGGCCACAGGCCAACAAATGTAAGTGGCCCCCAGAAGCTAGGAATAGGCAAGGAAGGGTCCTTCTCTAGAAGGAACATGGCCTTTTTGACTCCTTGATTTCAAAATTCTCTCCTCAAGAACTGTTTCTATCCCTTAGCTTCTGTCCCTTAATTACCCAAGCATGAGCAAGATCACTCTGCCATGTGTAATATCACATAATTGAAAGCAATGGGCTCTAACAAAAGAAAACTGCAAGAAGCAAAAAGAAAAGTAAGTATCAGATCATGAATATGACTATTCCCATTATCCACAATGGTATCCAACCCCACCCCACAATGGGTCAGTTACTTCCCCTCAGTGAGACTTCTGTGGATCACATTTCCCTTTCTTAAAGGCCAGTCCCTCAAATCATCTGAGTAACTACACATATATAACCCCAAAGGAAAAGGAAATACTATGTCATTAATGTATTTTAAACACACTAAAGACAACTTTCTACATTACAGGTACAGCTTCCTTATCCAGAATATTCTGCTGCAAAATAGAAAGTCAGGCTCAGCTCTAGTCCTCAACTATAATAGTAACAACCACAACACTTATAATAGCAGCTACAGAACAGCGTGTACTCCGTACCAACAATAATATTAACTGCTTTTTAATATATTAATATATGTAATCTGCATATATATACATGTATTACATAATGATATTAAAATATTATATCTATATGTGTATATGTTATTTTTAATTTTTACATTGCTATTGATATTATATACTGGCCCCATTTCATGAATAAGAAAACTAAGGAGAAGTAAAGTAACTTGTCCAAGATCATACTTTTGGAAAAATTAGAAATGGATCGGGATCAAGACTCTCTAAGGCACTGAACCAGTACAAAGGCTGACTGCTTTCCCCAAGGAACTAAAAAAGAAAAATACCAAAAAAGTTTCTGGGAGAACTAAAGTTAAGTATTTTGAACTGGTGTATAAGTAAGGCTCTGGCCTTTAATAGGAAGCATAACTGCCCCCTTCGGGAGGGTACAAGAAGATAGGGACTCTTGGTGTTCTGCTCTCTCTTCTGTTACAGTCTTGAGCAAACAATTTCTGCCATCATACATTGCTCTTGACTCTGGTCCAGGTGTTCCGGGTAAGACAAATAAGGCAGCTCCCAAGACATGTATTTGTGAGGTGCTAAGAAATTAAGTGGAGACTAACTTTGAGCAGCTTTCCACTCCTTCCCTTCCAAACTCCCAGGGCTGATTAGTTACACAATCAAAGGATCCTTCCTTCTGGTAGGCAAAGAATAGGGCCCTGACCTAAAGCCGCAAGTGGCTAGTTGGCTTTCCATGCCTGGTCTTCTCTTTCACAGGGCTTAGTTCCCCAACCTGAGCTAGTTAGGGGTGCTGCAAACTAAGGTCTATGGTTTCCTGACAAAACAACTAATATCTCAGAGGAAAATGAGGTCACAAGCCAAAAGAATAAGACATTTGAGGAGTGTGACTATTTCAAATGAAAATAGTGGGTTACATATTCCACCAAAAACAAACATATTAGCACCACAAATTTGTTTGCCTAAGGAAAAATTTAGAAGAGATAACAGAAGTTATTTCAAAGTGATGCAAAGTAAGAAGAAAGCATTAAAAGGACCAAAGAAATGTTAGATATAAAAAGACGACTAGTTGAAGTAAAGAATATATATGAAAGAGATTGCAGAAAGAATTAGCTAAAGGAATGCGTTAGCAATGAAAAGACTGCACTGAGAAAAAATTCCCAGTGGGAAGAAGAAAAAGGCAAAAAAGCCCCACATAAAATATATATTTTAAAAAAATCTAACAGGTGAGGGGTAGAGGGAATAGAAGTGGAAGTAATAACTGTGGGACCACAGAAATCCCTGAAAGAGGGAGCAATAATGAAGAGGAAATATTTGAAGAAATAATGAAGATGAATTTCCCTGAATAAAAAAGAAGAAAAAACATGGAGGAGAAAGTTTCAAATTGAAAGGGCCAGAGAGTCCCAAAGAAGAGATACAAAGAGGAACCCCACATAAGATGTCTAATAAGAAAATGTGAGAGCATCAAAAGCAAGGAAAATTGTGAATGCTCTTAGAGAAAAAGGACAGATCCTGGATTAACAAGCACAGATTAAGTTATTTCAGATGTATCAACAGAACAGGAGAAAAAGCCATAAAAATTTTTTTTAAAAATTAATGTATTCAAAGTATTGGGGAAAAAAAGTATCTAGAACCATAAAACCAAGAAACTGATATTCACTCAAATTGCTATTTAAATATAAAGTGATGCTAATAATATTCTCAAGCATCAAAAACCGCAGACTATCACAAAAACACTCATACTGAAATCAGTGTTGTATTAAGTATTTCAATTAGAGAAGAAGAAATTCCGGTAGATAGTGTAAGATGTATGTGAGGTGGCAGTGATGAAATACCTTAGTAGATTTTGAAGTTGTCTTAAAAGTAGATACAAGCAAAGGCAGAGAGAAATTATATCCATAATAATACAGAATTAAGTCCTGATCCGTGATTCTCAAAGTGGACCAGAAACAGCAGCATTATTTGAGAATTTGTTAGAAATACAAATTATCAGACCCCATCCTAGACATGCTGAATCAGAAACTCTGGGTATGGAGCCCAGCCAATTTCAATTATAATACTAAATTTATTTGTCTTGACACTCCCTCTCATGAGTGCAGAAAGGAGATTTCTAGAAGCTATATGACTTACAAATTTTTTTTAATTAATGTAGTAGTAAATAAGAGAATCTGGCTATTTTCTCTAAGCCAGACAAAAAGAGATCAGCTAAAATGTGAAACAATGCCACTCAGTTATTTTCATGAGAATATATTCTTTATGTTAAATTGTAATGGGTTTATTAAATAAACATATTATAAACATATTATATATTAAATATTTTTAAATAAATACATTAAAATTTCTCAGTTTTAATTTTTAAGATGAAAGATTTTAATAGATATAAATTCCATAAACAAAGTCTTTGGAGTTCCAAATATTTTTTCACAGTATAAAGAGTTTCTGAAACCAAAATATTTGAACCATTGGTCTGAGTATTATCACTGTAACAGGCAAGCAGGAGATGGGGAATAATCATATAAGAAGAGGCAAACATTTTGTAATAATGGGGCTAATCAGTGATAATAATTCAAAAACAAAAAAGGAAGGGACTAAAAACAAATATATAAAGTGGGATAAACTGAAATAAAAGCTATGATGGTAAAAACAGATCCAAATTATGAATAATTATATCAACCAGATTAAATAGTCCAATTAAAAGACAGACTGTTATGGTAGGTAAACAAAATAGCACAAATATAAGCTATTTACAAAAGACAAATAAGAACATGTTCACATTGAAAATACAAGAACAGGAAAAGATAAACCATGCAAACACTAACTGAAAGAAAGCTACTGTGATTGTATTAACATCACCTTAATAGACTGAAGAACCATTACAGATAAAGATGGCATTTCTTAATGATAAATGGTTCAATTCAAAAGGAAGATATAATAGTCCTTGATCTATATGCATCTAATTATTTAGCCCCAACCTATATAAAGCTAAAATTAGCAAGACTTACATACAATATCTACAAACCCAAAAATAAACTGGAGATTTGACAAAAATTGCCACATGCTGGTTTAACAACTAAGTCTCAAACACTTTCAAAAGACTAGAATAATCTAGAGTATGTCCTCTGAATATTGAATTAAGATACCAATATGTAACAAAATCACCATGTTTGGAAATTAAACAATTCATTTTTAAATAATCAGTGGATCATAGTAGAAATAACAATGGAAATTTGAAAATATTTTGAAACGAATACTAATGAAAACATGATATCAGAAAATATTTTGAAATGAATACTAATGAAAACATGATATCAGAATGTGATATAAATAAAGCCACATTTGAGGGAAATGCATAGCATTAAATGCATATATTAGAAAGAATAAGAGGTGAAAATAATCTAAGAATCTATCTCAAGAAATTAGAGTTTTTAACAAGATTTAAAAAAAAAATTTTTTTAAGTAATCTCTACACTCAACATGGGCTTGAACTCACAACCCTGAGATCAAGAGTTTCATGCTCTACTGACTGAGCCAGTCAGGTGCCCCTCAAGAAACTAGTTGTTAAGAAAAGATAAAATTCCCCCAAATTTAAAAGGAAATAATTTTAAAAGGATACAAACTAATGAATTCGAAAACAAGCAATAAATATACTTTCAACAAAGCTACAAATTGATTCATTGAAGAGATGCAATAAGATTGATAAATCCCTAGCTAGACCAATAAAAATGGGGAAATAAACCAGTATCAGGAATGTGAAAGTGGGGACACCTGGATGGCTCAGTCGGTTAAGCAGCTGCCTTCAACTCAGGTCGTGATCCCAAGATCTGGGAATCGAGCCCCACATCAGGCTCTGTGCTCAGTGGAGAGCTTGTGTCTCCCTTTCCCTCTGCCTGCTGCTCAGCCTATCTGTGCTCTCTAGCTCTCTGTCAAATAAATATATAAAATCTTAAAAAATAAAAAAGGAGTGTGAAAGTGGACACTACTACAATGCTACATAGATAATAAATATGAAGAACAACTTTATGCAAATATACTTCAAAATTAGGTTAAATGGATAAATTTCTAAAAATATATTTGTAGCATGCAAACTAGTATAAAAATATAGTTTTTAAAACTGATACACGAAGATATAGAAAATATGAATAGTCCTATGTTCATTAAAGAAGTTGAATCCAGGGAGAGAGTCCAGATGGCAGAGGAGTAGCAGATTGAGATGAGATCAGGTCGCAGGAATTCAGCTAGATAGTTATCGAAGAATTCCAAACACCTGCAAACCCAACAGGAGATCAAAGAAAGAAGAGCAGCAATTCTTGAAACAGAAAATTGACCACTTTCTGAAAGGTAGGATGTGCGAAGACGCGAATCTGAAGCAAAGAAAAGATAGATTGCGGGGGAGGGGCCAGCTCCCAGCAAGCCGCGGAACAGTGGAGCATAAAACCCGAACTTTTAGAAGTCTACTCCACTGAGGGACATCACTCCAGAGGCTAAGCAGGGGTGGGGCCCTCATGGGGACACTGTGGTCTCAGGTCCCGCGGGATCACAGAAGGATCGGGGGTGACTGAGTGTAGCTGAGCTTGCAGGTATCAGAGTGGAAGCCGACTACAGAGACAGAGCCGAGGAGTGAGCTCTCAGCTTGGGGTTACCTTAAACTGTGATCCATGGAACAGTCATACCATTGCTCTTTGAGCAAGGACCCCACAAGTGGCAGATACAGGGAGACCCACCTTTCTCTGACAGAAGAGAGGCAGCAGGAATCTCTGGGTCTGGAGACTCCAAACGGGGCCATGTGGCAGAGACAGAAACGCTCCATCACTGGCCGGGTGAGCTCAGAGCACAGCCAGACCAGGGAGATGGGAGTGATTGACAGCTTATCTCCGAGGGATCATGAAGGAGCTCTCAGCTCCTCCAGGCCAGAGACTGGGAGGCTGCCATTTTCATTCCTATCCTCCAGAGCTCTACAGAAAGCATTCAGAGAACAAAAGCTACAGAGAGGGAACCTGAGCAGATTACTTAGCCCGGCCCCTAGCAAGGATGGTAAAATTCAGCCTGGGGCAAAGACATTTGAGAATCACTACAACAGACCCCTCCCCCAAGAAGATCAGCAAGAACATCCAATCAAGACCAAGTTCATTGATCAAGGAGAACAGTAGAATTCCAGAGGAGGAAAAAGCAAAGCATGGAATTCATGGCTTCCTCCCCATGATTCTTTAGTCTTGCAAAGCTAATTAAATTTTTTAAATTTTATTGTTTTCTTATTCAAATCTTTTTAACTTTTCCTCTTTCCTCTTTTAATGGTTTTTCCTCTTTTAACTAGTTTATCTTAACAATACCTTTCTAAAAAAAAAAAACAATCTTTTTAAACCTTCATTATTATAGTCATATCCTTCATTGTATCTAACTTTATTTTTTGTATACATATAGGGTTTTTTCTTCTAAAATTTCTTGGGGTATATTTATTCTAATAGATCAAAATATACCCTAAATCTAGGACAGGGCTTTGTTCTAGTCTCCAGCCTGAGAAAATTCTTTCCACCTTCTTTTTCTTTCTTTTTCCAACAAACTAATCAATTCCTTTTTTAGAAATTTTTTAAAATTTTCATCTTTATGGTTATATTCCATAAATTCATCATGTTTACCATTATTTTTGTATACATATAAGTTTTTCTTTCTTTAAAATTTTAGGAGGTAGTTTCTTCTAAGAGACCAAAATACTCCCAAAATCAAGTGGGTGGCTCTGTTCTATTCACCAGTCTAATTCTATATATATATATATATATATATATATATATATATATATATATAGAATTTTTTAAATTTCTTTTTACCCCCTTGCTTTTCCCCCTGATTTGGGGTCTCTTCTGATTTGGTTAGTATACACTTTTCTGGATCTTTGCCACCCTTTTAGTATTTTATTCTCTCACTCATATATTCTTATCTGGATAAAACAACAAGGTGGAAAAACTCACCACAAAAAAAAGAACAAGAGGCAGTATCGAAGGCTAGGGACCTAATCAATATGGACATGAGTAATATGTCATATCTAGAGTTCAGAATGACAATTCTCAAGGTGCTAGCTGGGCTTGAAAAAGGCATGGAAGATATTAGAAAAACCCTGTCTGGAGAAATAAAAGCCCTTTCTGGAGAAATAAAAGAACTAAAATCTAACCAAGCTGAAATAAAAAAAGCTATTAATGAGGTGCAATAAAAAATGGAGGCTCGGGGTGCCTAGGTGGCTCAGTGGGTTAAGGCCCCTGCCTTCAGCTCAGGTCATGATCCCAGGGTCCTGGGATCGAGCCCCATATCGGGCTCTCTGCTCAGCAGGGAGCCTATCCCCACCCCCGCCTGCCTCTCTGCCTACTTGTGATCTCTGTCAAATACATAAATAAATTTAAAAAAAAATTTTTTTTAATGGAGGCTCTTACTGCTAAGATAAATGAGGCAGAAGAAAGAATTAGTGATATAGAAGATCAAATGACAGAGAATAAGGAAGCTGAGCAAATGAGAGACAAACAACTACTGGACCATGAGGGGAGAATTTGAGAGAGAAGTGAGATGAAACAATATGAGAATAATTGGGATTCCAGAAGTAGAAGAAAGAGAAAGGGGGGCAGAAGGTATATTGGAGCAAATTATAGTAGAGAAGTTCCCTAATATGGCAAAGGGAACAAGCATCAAAATCCAGGAGGCACAGAGAACCCCCCTCAAAATCAGTAAAAATAGAACCACACCCTGTCATCTAATAGTATAATTTACAGGTCTTAGTGACAAAGAGAAAATCCTGAAAGCAGCTCAGGACAAGAAGTCTGTAACATACAATGGTAAAAATATTAGATCAGCAGCAGACTTATCCACAGAGACCTGGCAGGCCAGAAAGAACTGGCATGATATATTCAGAGCACTAAAAAAGAAAAACATGCAGCCAAGAATACTATATCCAGCTAGGCTATCACTGGAAATAGAAGGAGACATAAAAAGCTTCCAGGACAAACAAAAACTAAAAGAATTTGTAAACACCAAACCAGTCCTACAGGAAATATTAAAAGGGGTCCTCTAACCAAAGAGAGAGCCTAAAAGTAGTAGACCAGAAAGGAAAAGAGACAATATACGGTAATAGTCAACTTACAGGCAATACAATGACACTATATTCATATCTTTCAATAGCTACCCTGAATGTAAATGGGCTAAATGCCCCAATAAAAAGACACAGGGTGTCAGAATGGATAAAAAAACAAAACCCATCAATATGCTGTCTGCAAGAAACTCATTTTAGACCCGAAGACACTTCCAGATTGAAAGTGAGGGGGTAGAAAATAATTTACCATGCTAATGGACATCAAAAGAAAGCTGGAGTGGCAATTTTTATATCAGATAAGTTGGATTTTAAGCCAAAGACTATAATAAGAGATGAGGAATTGGGTATATCATATATCATATTGATATATCATACTCAAAGTGTCTGTCCAACAAGAAGATCTAACAATTTTAACAATTTTAAATATCTATGCCCCTAACATGGGAGCAGCCAACTATATAAGCTAATTAATCACAAAATCAAAGAAACACATTGACAATAATACAATAATAGTAGGGGACTTCAACACCCCCCTCACTGAAATGGACAGATCAAGCAAAAGATCAACAAAGAAATAAAGGCCTTAAATGACACACTGGACCAGATGGACATCACAGATATATTCAGAACATTCCATCCCAAAGCAAAAGAATACACATTCTTCTCTAGTGTACATGGAACATTCTCCCAATTAGATCACATCGTGGGTCACAAATCAGATCTCAACTGGTACGAAAAGATTGGGATCATTCCCTGCATATTTTCAGACCACAATGCTCTGAAGCTAGAACTCAATCACAAGAGGAAAATTGAAAAGAACTCAAATACATAGAAGCTAAAGAGCATTCTACTAAAGAATGAATGGGTCAACCAGGAAATTAAAGAAGAACTGAAAAAATTCATAGAAACAAATGATAATGAAAACACAACTGTTCAAAATCTGTGGGACACAGCAAAGGCAGTCCTGAGAGGAAAGTATATAGTGATACAAGCCTTTCTCAAGAAACAAGAAAGGTCTCAAGTATACAACCTAACCCTACATCTAAAGGAGCTGGAGAAAGAACAGCAAAGAAAGCCTAAACCCAGCAGGAGAAGAGAAATCACGAAGATAATAACAGAAATCAATGAAATAGAAACCGAAAGAACAGTAGAACAAATCAATGAAAGTAGGAGCTGGTTCTTTCAAAGAATTAATAAGATTAATAAACCCTTGGCCAGTCTTATCAAAAAGAAGAGAAAGAACCCAAATAATAAAATAATGAATGAAAGAGGAGAGATCACAACCAACACCAAAGAAATACAAACAATTATAAGAACATATTATAAGCAAATATGCGCCAGCAAATTTGACAATCTAGAAGAAATGGATTCATTCCCAGAGACATAGAAACTACCAAAACTGAAACAGGAAGAAACAGAAAAGCTGAACAGACCCATAACCAGTAAGGAGATTGAAGGAGTCATCAAAAATCTCCCAACAAAGAAGAGACCCAGGCCAGACAGCTTCCCAGGGGAATGCTACCAAATATTTAAAAGAAGAACTAATACCTGTTCTCCTGAAACTGTTCCAAAATAAAACAGAAATAGAAGGAAAACTTCCAAACTCATTTTATGAGGCCAGCATCACCTTGAACCCAAAACTAGACAAAGACCCCATCAAAAAAGAGAATTACAGACCAATATCCTTGATGAACACAGATGCGAAAATTCTCACCAAAACACTAGCTAATAGGATCCAACAGTACATTAAAAGGATTTTCACCACGTAGAAGTGGGATTTATCCCAGGGCTGCAAGGTTGTTTCAACATCCACAAATCAATCAATGTGATACATTACATTAATAAAAGAAAGAACAAGAACGATATTATACTCTCAATAGATGCTGAAAAAGCACTTGACAATGTACAGCATCCTTTCTTAATCAAAACTCTTCAAAGTTTAGGGATAGAAGGTACACACCTCAATATCATCAAAGTCATCTATGAAAAAGCCACAGCAAATATCTCCTCAATGGAGAAAAACTGAGAGTGTTTCCACTAAGGTCAGGAACACGACAGGGATGTCCATTATCACCACTTCTATTCAACATAGTACTAAAAGTTCCAGCCTCAGCAATCAGACAATGAAAAGAAATCAAAGGCATCCAAATCAGCAAAGAATAAGTCAAACTATCCCTCTTTGCAGATGATATGATACCATGTGTGGAAAACCCAAAAGACTCCACTCTGAATCTGCTAGAACTTGTGCAGGAATTCAGTAAAGTGTCAGGATATAAAATCAATGCACAGAAGTCAGTTGCATTTCTATACACCAACAACAAGAGAGAAGAAAGAGAAATTAAAGAGTCAATCCCATTTGCAATTGCACTGAAAACCATAAGATACCTAGAATAAACTTAACGAAAGAGGCAAAGAATCTGTACTCAAACAACTATACAGTACTCCTGAAAGAAATTGAGGAAGACACAAAGAAATGGAAAAACATTCCATGCTCATGGACTGAAGAACAAATATCATGAAAATGTCTATGCTACGTAAAGCAATCTACACATTTAATTGCAATCCCTATCAAAATGCCATCAATTTTTTCAAAAAAATGGAACAAATAATAAATATAATAATTATATGGAACCATAAAAGACCTCGAATAGCCAAAGGAATATTGAAAAAGAAAGCCAAAGATGGTGGCATCATAATTCCAGACTTCAAGCTCTATTACGAAGCCATCATCATCAAGACAGTATGGGACTGGCACAAAAACAGACACATAGATCAATGGAACAGAATAGAGAGCTCAGAAATAGACCCTCAACTCCATGGTCAACTAATCTTTGACAAAGCAGGAAAGAATGTCCAATGGAAAAAAGACAGTCTCTTCAACAAATGGTATTGGGAAAATTGGACGGCCACATGCAGAAAAATGAAACTGGACCATTTCCTTACACTACACACAAAAACAGACTCCAAATGGATGAAAGACCTCAATGTGAAAAAGGAATCCATCTAAATCCTTGAGGAGAACATAGGCAGCAACCTCTTCAAACTCAGCCACAGCATCTTCTTCCTAGAAACATCACCAAAGGCAAGGGAAGCAAGGGCAAAAATAAACTACTGGGACTTCATCAAGATCAAAAGCTTTATAACAAAGGAAACAGTCAAGAAAACCAAAAGACAGCTGATAGAAAGGGAGAAGATATTTGCAAACGACCTATCAGATAAAGGGCTAGTATCCAAAATCTATAAAGAACTTATCAAACTCAACACCCAAAGAACAAATAATCCAATCAAGAAATGAGCAGAAGACATGAACAGGCATTTCTGCAAAGAAGACATCCAGATTGCCAACAGACACATGAAAAAGCGCTCCACATCACTCAGCATCACGGAAATACAAATCAAAACCACAATGAGATACCACCTCACACTAGTCAGAATGGCTAAAATTAAAAGTCAGGAAATGACAGATGCTGGCGAAGGTGAGGTGAAAGGGGACCCCTCCTACACTACTGGTGGGAATGCAAGCTGGTGCAGCCACTCTGGAAAACAGCATGCAGTTTCCTCAAAAAGTTGAAAATAGAGCTACCCTACGGCCCAGCAATTGCACTACTGGGTATTTACCCTAACGATACAAATGTAGTGATCTGAAGGGGTACATGCACCCCAATGTTTATAGCACCCCAATGTCCATAACAGCCAAGCTATGGAAAGAACCTAGATATCCATCAACAGATGAATGGATAAAGAAGATGTGGTATATATGTACAATGGAATACTTTGCAGCCATCAAAAAACCCAAAATCTTGCCATTTGTAACAATGTGGCTGGAACTAGAGGGTATTATGATGAGCAAAACAAGTCAATCAGAGAAAGACAATTATCTCTCTGATCTCACTGATATGAGGAATTTGAGAGGGAAAGTTGGGGGGGGGTACTTAGGGAATAAGGAAGGAAAAAATGAAACAAGATGGGATCAGGAGAGAGACAAACTATAAGAGACTCTTAATCTCACAAAACAAACTGAGGGCTGCTGGGAGGAGGTGGGTATGGAGAGGTTGGCTGGATTATGGACATTGAGGAGGGTATGTGATATGGTGAGTCCTGTGAAGTGTCTAGACCTGATGATTCGCAGACCTGTATCCCTGGGGCAAATAATACATTATATGTTAAAAAAAAAAAAAAAAGAAGAAGAAGAAGAAGAAAAAGAAGAAGTTGAATCCTAATTAAATGGATAAAAAGAAACTTTAGGCCCAGGTAATTTCACCAAAAAAATTCTTCCAAACATTTAAGGAAGAAATAAAACCAATTTTAGCCTAAGTCTTTCAGTGAATTTAAAAAAAAAAAAAAAAAAGAACAATTGTAAACTCAATATTTGAAGCCATTTTAATCTTGATATGAGGTTAAATGCTCAAGGCCTTATAAAAAAATAAAGCTATGGGCCAGTGTCTTACTCATGAACACAGATGCAAAGAACCAAAACAGTGTATTAGAAGCCAAATCCGGAAATTACATAAAAAGAACATCCAGGTTGTGTTTATTCCCTGTGTGCATGCTTAGTTCATTTGAAAGTCAACCAGTGTGATTCCCCAAATTAACAGAATAAAGAAAGATAAAACAATACAATGACTTTCATGGATGGGAAAAAAAAGTCACAAAATTTAACAATATTTTAGTAGTTTAAAAATATTTATAATTTTTTTTAACTCTTAGCAAACTTCCTTCATCAGATAATGGCAAGTATGCAAGAGACAGAGGGAGATGGAGAAGAGGAGTCCAGGGGAGACAGAAAGAAGAAAGGGAGGAAGCTAGGAAGGAATAAAAGACAGGAGGAAGAGAGACAGGGAAGGGGGAAGCCACACGGGAGGAAAGGATATAAAAATGATTCATAATGCTAGCTGTGTAGCAGTTTGGAATCTTGAGGCAAGAGGGACTCATCCAAGACAACAGTTTTACTGGCCTCCCTTCTCTCTTTGGTTCATATTCCTTCAGAGAACTCGGGCCATTCTGATGAAAGATTAAGTGACCTATTTACCTTTATACCTACAAATGTCTTGCCTGCACTTTGCACATAGTAGGTTCGTTGTAAGCATTTGTTAGAGACAGTAATTCAGAGGACCATAACCCCTAAAGCAGCACTAATAGGTATTATTATTCTTTCCCACCTTGTAGTCACTGGAGTGGAATGTTTTTTGCAAACACTGAGATATTGAGAGTTAAATCTCTAATTAGAACCATAATGTATTGACCTCACTCTCCTTTATACTAGTTAAATTAACCTAGCAATAATTGGCTGACGAAGGCAATACTAGGACAGCTCCCCTTTCCTGGGTTTTCTTCCTCCTTTTGGGGGTGTTGTGTGTGTTTCTTTCTTTTTCTGCTCCTCCTTCTCTTGTTCTTCTTTCTGATTTGGCTGGGATTTTTTTTTTACTTTTTTCCCATCATTCTCTTTATCTCCCTAGAAATATCAGTTAATTAAAGTTTAGGTGAATACAGGGTTTGCTCCATGATTTCAAAATGTTCATAAGTCTAAGTTCTGTGCCTAGCATGCATAGTAAATTTAAAGAAAACACCAAATTTGAAATTAAAAGAACATAATCCTATCATCCCTATCTCCCATAACTCCGGAAAAAAACCCATCTTTTGCTTCTGATTCAAAATATTAATCTTCAAGAGCGCTCCCAGCTTCTCACAATCACAGCTTCCTTGGGAAAAATGCTTATAACTCTGAAAAGCCACTTTATCCTACTTCCAGTGAAAGCAGTTCTTAAGGAGGCTGCATAGGAAAATGGGAACAACGGAGTATTTAAGACTTGGTTTTTACATTATTTACATAATTTATAAATTATATCCTATAATCTATATTTATGCATATTATATATAATTACATAAATGTAATTTAATGCATAATTATATTATAGAATTTAACTGATTATTTTACATAATTATGAATCCTGAACAACACTGAAGGGCCTAATCCACTTAGACCTTAATTCTGCTAAAAGTGAACATCTACTTACCCAGAGACAGAGGCACCAAACTGAAAACTCCTTGTGGAAATTCCCTTTCCCAGTGAGAAGCCATTAAGATTTCTGTATCATAGGAAGACATCACCACTTCTAGTTCCTCTCCCAGAGGATAGTTAGACAAGAAGGCTTTTTTCCCAGCTCCCGTTATTAAAATGATATCAGACAGATACTTGGTGTCGTCTAGCCCTCCAGCTGCTGTAAGTCCTGAAATCATCCTCTGATTGCATAGCACCAGGAAAGAGATTGTAGCCTCCTGACTGTTTAAAGTGACAGCCTGGTGTTTCTCTTGCTTTCTTTGAGCTCTGTGCATCGGGGGTCAAGGTCCTTGAGGAGGAGAAAGAGGATATGCAATAGGCAGATGGGCCCAAGTCAACCTTAAGAAGGCAAGTTTGTCATAAATGTTTCCTTGGCCTTCTTTTCATTTCTCCCTTCTTTAGGATTTTTCTACAATTTCCAGTGCCCTTTCTCACAAATGGAAACCCAGTATGGAGTACAGATTTTTCAAGATATAAGTACCTCTTTCCTAATTACAGACTATTATTTTCTAGGGAAAAAGCATACTAATTAGGCCCAGCTGGTGGTCCCTGTTACTTTTTCATGGATCTGGCCTCACATCAGGGATTTTAGGTTTGAGGAAAGGTGGGCAGAGGGGAGAAGTTTGGTTTTCCATGTAATAAGCACCACAGGAGTTTTGAAGTCACAAGCTTTTGTCCAGCTCCTTTGTAAGAGATTGCACATTGCTTTGCAGCAAGTGTTTTCAGAGCTTTCCAAAGGTTGAGAGGTCTTGAAACATGTCTCTACTGCAGGCTACAGAATCATGTTGTCTAGAAACGTGAAATAATACAAACAGCAATTGTAGAATCCCCATGCCACTTGGGAAAGGGATGTGGTAAGAAGAAAATGAGATACTACTGATGAAGCACTTAGGGAAGTGACAGGGTTAAGGACCTATAAGCAACGTAATTGTTCCTATTGTGTAAATTTCATGTTTATTTTCCTATACTCTTCTTCATCAATGGTAACAAGGCCTTGCTATTTTGCCAATACTAACTCTTCCAAGTTTATCAAGACACCTGACTTCTGTTCCACTATCATTTTCCTCATTTCCTCTGGCATATTCATTAATTCACTCAACAAACATTTACTGAATACCTGTTACATATCAAGCTAAAGTACTACGTGGGACGTTCAAAGATGGGCAAGCTATGGTTCCCATTCTTAAAGGGCTTACTATCTAGTTGGAGAAACAGATACATGAACAACCAACTCAAACATAAAGCAGAGAGGAAATTAAGCACATCAGTGTCATGAAGCATAAAGGTTAGGAGTCCATATAAAGCAGAGCTGCAGAGCTATGGAGAGAGAAGCCAATCCAAACTGGGAGGGAACAGGAAGGGAATCGGAAAAGGCTTCTGGAGTAGGGGAAGCTTGCACTGCCTTTAGTACCACCTAGTCAGAAAGGGAAAAGGGGAGAGGACATCCCAACAGCCTGAACAGGGTAGACAAAGCTGTAGGGCCATGAGTCACCAAAAAGTGTTAGTACAACTGCAAGTATTGTACGTGCCTGGAGCCAGGAAGGCAGGGAGTAAGGGCAGGAGGAGAGGAGGAGCGGGCTGGAGGCGCACCATAAAGGACCTGGCTTGCCTTGTCACACTCCACCCCTGCCGCCAAACAAAGAGAAGCGGCCAGCCAGATGCTGAGAAACCCTTGAGGGGCAAGAACACAAGCATGGGCAAGACAGAAACGCCATTATACAAGCCTCCAGCGGGGACACTCAGCAGCCTAGAGAAACCCCGGCACACCAGTCCAGTTCTAATGCTCAGGAACTGGGACTTTTTTTTTTGCCTCAGGACAGGACTGAGAGAGCACACAATGCCCAGTGTTGAAACTCCCTGTTTGGAAGGAAGAACAGTTTGCACATCTGGGAAAGGTTAGGGTCAAACATATAAATGAGGGGAACGGAGCACATTCCTCTGAGACACTCCGTCTGTGACGTCAATTGCTGCTGGGTTTGGACAGAGGCTGCTCTCTGGTGCCGGAGTCAGGGACCCATTAACTTTGCCCAGCGCCCGAGTGTTTATGTGGAAAATGTGAGGCCAGGAAGTCTCTCTTAATTATGATTTGGAGGTTGTCAAGTGACTATTCTTTAGTAGCTGGTTTCTGTCTTTCACACCTACCCTCGACTCATTTCCTATTTTCTCATCTATAGCCCAATCCCTCTCTCTCTCATCCCACTCTTACAAAAAATAATTCTATTTACTTCGATGGCTTCTCTGTGTCGCTTCCTCCCTCTGAATTCTAGACCTTGCTGCCACTTCCCGTTCCCCCGCTCCATGGCTGTGGGCCCAGCTGGGAAATGAACTCTCAGACCACGTGACCACTTGTAACATGGTGTTTTGACTATTGACTTTCTTGTTTTCCAAACCTCAGGGAACAAGCTGCACTCTGCACAGGCACCATCGGGGTCCGTCCCCAAAGTCAGAAGGAGACAGGAAACTGGGCCAGCATTGTCCCTTACTCCCTCAGGTGTCAGTCAAACCTACAGATTGTTGGCAAAGGCCCAAATCTGTATGGAAGAAAGTGCTCAAGGACTGGAATTCCCCCTTCCCTTCTTACCTCCATAGCATACTCAACACTTCCAGGGCCATTATCATCCACTCAAAACAATAACTTGGAGAACCAGGACCTACTTGTAATTACCATTATCCTATTTAAATCTGGGCCAAGCCGAGGCACCTCAGTGCTCCATTGCCAACACCAGGGAGAAAAATAATAGCCTCATATAACAAGCAATTACCCACATAACAGATGACTCATGAATTATTAAGAATTACTGACAGAATACTCTAAATCCAATACTACTTTTATATTTGCTTCATGACTTTACCCCACCTCCCACTGATCAACTTCCTCCCCTATAAGTACTGCCGAGAAGCTTGAGGAAAGAAGAGAAGAACCAAGGATGCAACTAGAAAAAAACAAACTAACTCATTTTAATACCAGCCTCAACAGTGCATGATCTGAAAGGTAACTAAGCGAGAGAAAAGAAAGAGAAAATGTATACATAGATAGATATACAAGTATATCTATCTATATATATAGATATATACAAGTATATCTATATATAGAGAGAGATTTGATATATACAAGTATATCAAAAATTTTTACTTAGTACTGATATAGCACTAATTGTAACATGTATTGTTACATATTCCAATTAACATTAAATGTTGTATATTAAATGTAATATTACATTTAATAATGTATACACATCCTTAATAAACATATATTAAAATGTATCAAGCTGCTGAGGGAAAGAGAGTATAATCCTCACTTAGAACAAGATATAGGACATATGTCTCACCTAGAAGTTTCCTTCATGCTCCTCCTTGTCAATATCTACCTCCTAAAGATAAGCTGACTTCTGTCACCATGGACAAGTTTTATCTGTCTTGCTTATCCCATACACTGGCTTATATAGTATGTATTCTTTTATGTCTGACTTCCCTTTCTCATCATCATGTTTGTGAGATTCCTACTTACACTTAACAAAATGTAGCTTTTTATTTTTCACTGTGCAGTATGAATATGCCGTTGTATGAATATGCCTCAATTCATCCACTCTATGATTCAGTCACTTGACTTTGAAAATATTCTTTGCTCTTTAGGACTATCCAGATTACTCTTTCCCTTTGTTCAGGTATGAACTACACAGCAGTCATCTCGGCATGAATGATTTGTAACCTCAGGTGTATGTTAAAATTACTCGAATAATTTTTTTTGCCTTATTTATGCCTTTTACTATAACATGATGCTTATGAGGATTATGAATACCACTCAGAGAAGATGTAACACCCCAGAATTTCTAAGATTGAAGTATTCTTTTATTTTGATTGAGACCAGAGGATTTAAAATGGAATTGATTTTATGTAGCACAGCACAGATAAAATAATGATGACCATAACGCTGTTGGTAGACATGTGTTGAAGCCTCCTGTATGCCAGCCACTGTGCTAAGCACCATACGGACGCATAACCCAGCTAGCTCACTATTAGAATCCCAATCCCTAACATGAGGGCTGGTGCATAATTTGGTGCTCAAAATACACTAGTAAGTAAGTTTTATTGGGTCCCCACAACAACCTTTTGAAGTAGGTATCATTATCTCTATTTTAAAGAAGAGGGAAAATAGAATTCAGAAACTTCAGAATTTTCCCAGTCATCTAGCATAAATTTAGGGAAAACGGGAATCAAATCCAGGTTTTAAAGTCCCTACTGAACTATCCTCAGATAAGATAAAGATACGGCTTTTCTAGAGAGATAGGGGAAGGGGATAGTTTTTGATCCCATATGGGAGTATGGGTGACTTAGAGAGTGAAATCTTAAAGAAATTCAGATACAAGGAAAGAGTGTGATGCTTACTTTCATTTATTATTTACGTCAGGCAGAGCATCTGATAATTGGCATCAGAGGCTCTTTAAGTTGGTTTTGTTATCTCTGTAAATAAGAGAAGTGGTCCTTTGGGATATTAAGTACCATAAGCGACTAGAGTCACACACTCTGCTGTGTACCCCCAGTCCTAAAATCAGGTCTAACTTCAGAGTTCATGCTTTTTTTTTTTAACTGCATCCTTCTGAAAAGTGAAGGTGTAGAAATGGGTGGAGACTCAGTAGGCTCTGTTGTTCGCCCTATAAGAACATCATGGAAGGTAGAAGAAAAATAGAAACTGAGATAATTTTTTTAAAAAATAACAGCTTATGTTTATTGAGCACCCATGATGTAATGAAGAGTCTATGAAGGATTTTTCATGCATGATCTAACTAATCCTCACAGCCAATTCTGAAGAAGGAACTATTTTTATTCGCACATTATAGATGAGTCACAGAGGTCAAGTAGCTTACACAAAATCATGCTGTTATTAAAGGGCCAAGCCAAAATCAGAAGTCAACCATTTAGCTCCTAATTACATGTTCTTTATCTCCATGCTGCATTGACTCTTAAGGAAGAGATAGGAGAAAAGATACCATAGGAGCAGAAGCAAAGCCAAGGAAAAACACTGCTGGTCCAAGCCTAACTGACAGCATGGATGCTAATTTTGTGTACCCATGGTCATGACCTAAAGCTGAGATATGGACCTAGGGACCAAACAGAAAAAGTTCATCTTTCTAGGGAACAGTGTGGTTAAAAATAGAAATGAGACAGTATGAATACATTTTCAAGAAATAAGGACCTTCAAAGTTAGAATGAGATGAGGAACCAGCTACTCCGTTCCCTTGAATAAGAGAAGACCATTAATAAACTAAAGCGTGTTTCAACCCTAAACCAATATATTGATTGCTGTGAGATCCCAAATTGGCATTGTTCCCTTAGACCACTGGATAGTAGAGATAGAATAGCCTTCTATCTGCTACCTGTGCTCTCAGATTTATTTCCATGAAGGAATATCCACCCTGCCCCAGCACTCCTATCTAAGAAGACATGTAGAGCTGTAATGAGAAACCTCGATTAGCTTCCTTCCAAGCATGTCTAGGGTTCATAATCTTGGGGTAAACAGTCTTGGGGAGCACAATATTACCAAATGTCTACCAAAAGCCTGATTGAATATGACAAAATTTGAGCATTTTTTTGGAAATGAAAATGCAATTTTTAAGAAACCTGATTATAAAAATAATACATGAAGGGCACCTGAGTGGTTCAGTCGGTTGAGCATCCAAGTCTTGATTTGGGTTCAGATCATGATCTTAGGATCATAGGATGGGCCCTTTGGGCTCTGTGCTCAGCAGGGCATCTGCTTATCCCTCTCCCTCTCATTCTGCCCACCCCCTAAAATAAATAAACACATCTTGGGAAAAAAATAATATATGATTAGTTAAAAAAAATTAGTGAAAAAAATTTCAAGTACGTAAAAGTGTAAAGAAGAAATTAAAGGCCACTTAAGAGTCCATCACCCAGAAAGGATAATTAATAGTATTTTAGTGAATTTCTATCAACTGCCTATGAAAACATGCCTATATATGCAATCCAAATGCCAAGCAGGGTCTTCTGTACTTTAAGACTAGAAAAACATTGTCATGACCCACTTTTCTTTGCCTTGAGGGGGAATCTATCATTCTTCCCCATGATTTCTATTAAATACTCCAGGGCTTACATTCTCATGATTGCCACATGCTCTGACTTCCCAAGTTCCCTGAATATTGGTTCTCTGTTGTGTCTTACAGCTATTTCCTCTAGCTCTAGTCTGGTGTGGACCTAAATGAAGAAATCAGTCCCATTCTTCTTACACAAGTTTTTTGTGCATAAAACAAACTATGATTAATGGGGGTTACATGGCAACAACAGAAATAGCTAGTATCTATCCAATCACCCAGTTAATCTCATTCCTTCTTCCTCCTGCTTCTTCTCATCTCTTCTAACCTCTCCACTCCCAGACAAATCCCTGTACATTTCTGATACACTATGATTTCACTGTTTCCCTCATGACTTTGTATCTTATTAATCCAATTCCCTAGACCCCACCTTCTTCTCCTAGCAGCTTATAAAGGTATTTTGATAAACAAATATAATATTCTTTCTTGTAAAAGGAAATCCATCGATGAGTAGAGTTTTTTTTAACCTCCCTTTAAACCATGTCAGTAAATATAGATGGACATGGTTAATCTCTAAGAAAGGAATCACACGTAGCTCTTTGCATATATACTTGGCCTTTTATTCCCCAGAGCACCTTCAGGCCCAGAATTCCATGTAACACACTTCAGAAAATATCAGGTAAATTCTATTAGAAAATATAAAAATATAGAAGGAAGCAACAGCTTTGTAACAATGGCATGCTATACTCATAAGCAATCCCTTACACATAGAGGAGGGCTGATCACCTCAGTAATGTGGATGAGTGAAAAGGGCACTGAGCAATATGAAAGGCACTATAGCCCCCCAAAAGTGGGATACTTAGAAAGGAAATATAGCCATTTAAAGCAATGAAAACTGGAATCTTCAAAGCCACATTTCTATGAAGATGACTTAGGTAAAACATTCTTTTATTACTGGTTATAACCTACTTATTTTTAAAAGTCTCTAAGTGTCACTTCCTTTATGAAATTATCATAGAATTCTCCCATTTAGAAACATTAGAGATCACCATTCCTCACTGCCACACACTCATGTCTCTTGTTGCTCACATGGCTGGCATGGCCCTGAATGCACTGCTGTATCATTCTCTGTGATAGCTAATTTTATGTGTCAACTTGGCCAGGCCAGAGCACCTAAACATTTGGCTAAATATTATTCTACATGCTTCTGTGAAGGTATTTTTTGGATGAGATTAACGTTTAAATCAATGGACTTTGAGTAAAGCAGATTACCCTCCATAATGTGGGTGGGCCTCATCTAATCAGCTGAAAGCCTTAAAAGAACACTGACTGACTTCCCTAGAGCAAGAGGGGACTCCACCAGTAGACTGCCTTTGGACGTGGACTGCAACTCTCTCCTAGGTCTCCAGCCTTCTTGCCTACCCTGCAAAATTTGGGTTGCCAAGCTTTCAAAATCATATCAAATAATTTCTCCTGTCAGCTCCCTAATATATAATATATATGTTATTTATATATGTGCCTGGTATTGCTTTTGTTTCTCTGGAGAACCCTGACTAATATGTCAATTCCTCTTTGTCTTCTTCCCTAGCTAAATGGAGAGCTCCTTGAAGGGAGGGAGCATATCCATGTACCTCTCTTACCTGGGGTCTAGCTCTATGCGAGGCAAAAAATAAGTACTTTCTAAGTGACCCGACTAAAACTGAAATTATTAATATTAGGAATTATCTAGTTAAACAGAAGTACAGAAATTACTTTTACAATAATAGATAAAATTTTAGTTGTCTGGAAATCTCTACATCTCCCTAAAATCATAATAAGCTTTTTAAGGAATTAAAAAACTCAACACTTACTGTTTTTAGCTTACAAATGACAAGATAACAAACAAAGAAGCAAAATCTCCAAGTATAAATAAAAGGAGGAACTTTCTAACAATCAATGATGACCTGAAGGAAGTATGTTTAGCAACAGATCAAGTAAAAACAAGAACAAGGGACAGAAAATAGAAATATTAAATTACACAATTTTTAATGATTTCAAGGATTGATTCTGTTAATGGCATACAAATGCCAAAAAGTATGCTTATGCAAATTTACTAAAGGACAGGAGAATTTACAAGACATTTTGGAAAAAAGCTTAATAATTAGCACATAATAAACATAACCAAATAGTATATATTTGGGGAGTTGTTTAGAGAAAATAACTATTTTGCCATTTCCAGGGAATGTTTGGGTTACACAAACTAAAATATTTAAGATCAAAAGGAAAATTGTGAGACAGGGGATAAAGGAATAAATAAATGGAATGATAAGATGATGAGAAAATTTTCTCATAAAAATTAATAGTAGTCACATAGCAAGAATAAAACATGCTTCAAGTCATTAAAATGCCCACATAAGCAGGAGGGAAAGGAAAGACCCAATATTTACAATAAAAGCAAAAAAGGAGAACTTAGTTAAAATATCTGAGAAAATCTCAGCTCTCCATACTCCATATATTTGTAAAAATACATCACTAGTTTGCAGCCAGAACTTTCAAAGTTGATGGGTGGAGCAGTGAAACAGCAGTAAGTAGTTTCATGGGGCTGTTTTACAGGGGCAGAGTGTCAGGAAATGGGACTAATACTTTCTGTTTTTCCTCTCTTCCTATGTTTCCTGGCTGACATCTTATCTGTGCGTGGTTTTCTACATCACCATGTAGATGGAACCAGATTGTGAATGTCCTTAAATGCCATAGGAAGGGGTTTAGATTTGATTCTCTAATTAGGCACTAGGAGTCTATTCAGAGATTGTGAAGTGGAAGAATACCATGATCAAATAATCTGTATGGTTGGTGGACTGAAGCAAAGCAAATAGTCAGAGTATATTAATGAGACTCAATAAATGCGCACTCTAGGGTGCCTGGGTGGCTCAGTGGGTTAAAGCCTCTGCCTTCAGCTCAGGTCATAATCCCAGGGTCCTGGGATCTAGCCCTGCATCAGGCTCTCTGCTCCGCAGGGAGCCTGCTTCCTCCTCTCTCTCTCTCTGCCTGTCTCTCTGCCTACTTGTGATCTCTGTCTGTCAAATAAATAAATAAAATCTTTTAAAAAATGTTTAAAAAAAATAAATGCTCACTCTACACTTCGTTCATCTAATATATGCAAAGCTCCATGCTGAGGATTAAATGGGAAGAAAATAAACACAATTACAACCCTCATAGATCTTGTTGTCCAGTGGGATTATTTGTGTAATCCATGGAAGAGTATTATTAAATAAGATGAAAAAACCAAGAATCGGAAAATAATTGCCTTAATCAGAGCATCAGTGATTACTTGGTGCAATCTTCTCATATTTACAGAAAATAAAGATGAGGCAAATGAAAGATCCCAGTTCTAGCCTGAGTTTGGCAGCCATTAATATTCTGATTCGAACTATAATGTTAGATTTGAGAATCTGTGTTTCAAAACTTTAAGCATGAACTTTTTTTTCTTCTTGTAATTTATCTTTTTAAAAATTATGTTCAGTTAGCCACTATATATACATAATTAGTTTGTGATGTAGTGGTCAATGATTCATTAGTTAAGTATGTTAAGTGAAGTAAGTCAAGCAGAGAAAGACAATTATCATAATGTTCCACTCATACGTTGAAAGTAAACAACAGCACAGAGGACCTTAGGGGAAGGGAGGGAAATCCAAAGGGGGAGAAATCAGAGATGGAGATGAACCATGAGAGATTATGGACCATGAGAAACAATCTGGGGGTTTCAGAAGGGGGTAACAGGGTGATGGCTACTGAGGAGGGCACATGCTATAAGAAGCACATTCTTTAAAGAAAGTATCTGTTACAACTATAGTTGCTCAGTTTGTATTTATAGTAACAGACTTCCTCACCATTGATGAATAATGTAAGATAGAACAAATAACAGTTTTGAAAAGGTACACAGTGATGCTTTTTTCTTACCTTAAACATAGATATAGGTATAGAAGTAGATATAGCCATATATAACATTTTATTTGTATGGTATCATGATGATGTAGGAAACCATGCACAGGTAAGATTTCAGCCAAGAAGGTTAGAAGAGGGAAAATAAAAAGAGAGAGCATATGGGATGCCTGGGTGGCTCAGTTGGTTAAGCAGCTGCCTTCGGCTCAGGTCATGATCCCAGGGTCCTGGGATCGAGTCCCACATCGGGCTCCTTGCTCAGCAGGGAGCCTGCTTCTCCCTCTGCCTCTGCCTGCCTCTTTGTCTGCCTGTGCTCGCTCGCTCTCTCTCCCTCTGTCTCTGGCAAATAAATAAATAAAATCTTTAAAAAAAAAAACAAAAGAGAGAGCATAGGAACACCAATAATATACAGCACATAAATTGGCAACAGCAGATACATCTGAGTGCCAAAAAAAGTATACACTGAGGTCTGAAAGTTCCATGTGAATATCTAAATTATGTCTAAACTTAGTAATTTAAACCCATTAAGTGGGTTTAAACAACCAATCATTGAAAACGAGTCCAAGTACATTCTGTACGTTCTAGGTGGCCACTTTATAACTGAGTTTTCCTACACAATTTTAGGTCCACTTTTGAATTTGTGATGGTAATTTCACTGGGACTAAGTGAAGGCCAAATGACCCCAGAGAGCACTGTCTAAATGAAGGTTTACAGTTGTGCAATCAGAAAACAATTATGACAGAATTGAGACATTGCTTGGAAATCAAGGAAGAAAGTAGCATAGACATCCTATGTTACCTATGTTCCCTATGCTGTGTATGCTAATACTCCATTCAGGTTGTGAGTGAATGGATGCCATGATGTCCATCACAAGTCAGTATAAGTAAGAGAGTAAATATATATGAAGAAATGTCATTTAGGCTATAATGCTTAGAAAATTATTATTAAACATTATTACACTACTAAAACAGAAAAGTGGTGATCAACCAAAGCAACACAAGTCTCTAAATGTCCTCTTAACCATCCAGTTTTGATACATTTGTCCTTTGGTAATAATTTGTTCTAAGACTTTTTTCCATTAGACAGTGAATGCCTGTGAAGCAAGAATAGTGTCTTATTTTTTTAACAAGTTTATTGAGATATAACTCACATACTACACAATTCAACTAATTAATACACAATTCAATGGCTGGGGTATAATACATTATTAATTTTTTAAACTGTGGTTAAATATATGTAAATAAAATTTACCATTTTATCCATTTTAATTGTACAATTCAGTAGCATTAATTATACTTACAAGGTTGTGTAACCATCACCAATATGTATTTCTAAAACTTTCATCACCCCAAACACAAACTCTGTAACCATTAAGCAATAACCTCCCATTTCCCCCTGCTCCCTGCTCCTGATAATCTCTAGCCTACTGTGTCTATGAATTTGCCTAGAATAATGTCTTAATGATCTTTTTTCCTCATTACTTTGAACAGATGCTGAACACATAGTAAATGGTTAATAAATATTTGTTCAACAAATCAATAATAGAATAAAGATAGGTTATCCTGATGTCTCTGCCTAAATAGACTACAATTCTCTAAAAGGCTTTCTCTTTCTTCACTAGCATGCCTCCTCAATACCATCTTCATTTAAAACCCAGTTTATACACCCATCTTCTCTAGGCAACTATTCCCTTTCCATGCCCTAATGAGAGATCACCCAGAACCATATGATGTAATGCTTCAGTTGCACGGAGGTCTTGATCAACAGCCAAGAATGTTGAGATGAATGCAAAAGGCTTCCACACCATCAAACGAATTAGTATTTACAAGGGCATCTCATCACATAGATGATTAAGCAGCAAGTCCCTGGACTGTTTATCACCTGCAGAAATGTTTAATGTGTTTGCAGTAAGTCTCTACACCATGAGAGAGAGATTTTCAAGACAGACCCATCCTGAATGCCACTGTTTCCCAACAAATGTCATGGAGGTACCCAACAACCCCTACTTTCTAAAGCACAAAACAGAAAAGCAAGATAGAGAGGCAGCATGTTCAACAGAAAGGACACACAAGAAGAGACACATTGTTTCTGAAGTAATTTATAGGTGACAAGTAGAGGCAGATGAACACAAAAAGAAGACAGGAGTTGGCATGTTTTTATACTGTAAAAAAAAAAAAATGCAACAGCTGCAGCTGGCATTTTGCTGACTATTTTGAAGGTGAGCTCTTCTTCCAGGATTCTAGATTTTAGCATCCAAGTAGTAGCTAAAATTACAGAAATACTTTTGACACACAGATCAGAACTTCTAGCAATTGTACACAGATAGATTGGGAATTTTCTGCATTTTATATAAAGTCACTGAAAGAAGAGGGAAATAGTAATATACAGATCAAAAAATTAAGATGAAGAACAAGATCAGTGGGCTACTGAAAACCTGAACAAGATCAGAGAGAGAAAGAATCTACAGTAGATCAAGTCAGAGGCATGTTTCTGACCTATAACTGAGTAAAAGTTTCACCAGCTTCTTAATGAGGAAGTACAAATTAATACTGAAACAACACGACACACTCCTTTGACATTATATTATATATAGTTATCTAATATTATATATATTATTATATAGTATATATATATTACATACATATTTATGCTTAGGTCGACAACTTCGTAAAGTGCACATTGTTATTCCATATCATAGGTTAAATAGAGAAAAATCAACAAAAACAAAAGTTGGTTCTTTGAAAAGATCAATAAAATTTACAAACTTTTAGCTAGATGGACTAAGAAAAAAAGAAGATTCAAATTACTAAAATCAGAAATAATAGTAGGGACAGTAATACTGATTCTATAGAAATAAAAAGGATTTTTAAGAGTGCCATGAATACCTGTATACCAGCAAATGGGATAACCCAAATAAAAGGAACAGATTCCTAGAAACATAAAACCTATCAAAACGAAATCATGAAGCAATAGAAAATATGAATAGCTCTATAATTAGTAAAGAGATTTAATCAGTAATCAAAAATCTCCCAACAAAGAAAAGCCCTGGACTGATTACTAGTAAATTCTGCCAAACATTTAAAGAACTAATACCAACCCTTCTCAAACTTTTCCAAAGAACTGAAGAGGACAGAACACTTTCTAACTCATTCTATGATTCCAGAATTACCCTGATACCAAAGCCAGATAAAGACACTATGGTAGGGGTGCCTGGGTGACTCAGTTGGTTAAGCATCCAACTTGGTTTCAGCTCAGGTCATGATCTCAGGGTCCTGGATTGAGCCCTGTGTCGGGCTCCTGGCTCAGTGGGGAATCTGTTTCCCCATCTCTCTCCCTCTACCCCTCCCCCTGCTCGTGCAAGCATTCTTTCTCTCTCTCTCAAATAAATAAATATATCTTTTTTTTTAAAAAAAGACACTAAAGGAAAATTATAGACCATAATCCTTATGAACATTAATGCAAAATCCTCAACAAAATGTTACCAAATCAAACTCTTAATGCCCCCAATTTTATTTCTGATTTTATTTCTCCATGACCGAATGGAATTTATTCCTGGAATACAAGAATGGTTCAACATTTAAAAATCAATTAATATAAGATACATTAATTAAATGAAGGAGGAAAACCATATGATCATCTCATTGACCCAGAAAAAAACATTTGACACAATTCAACACTCTCATCATAAAAACACTCAAAAAGAGTAGTAATAGAAAAAAACTACCTTAACATAAATAAAACTATGTATGAAAAACCCACTGCAAACATCATACTAAGCAGCAAAAGCCTGAAAGCTTTTCCTCTAAGTTCAAGAACAAGGCAAGGATGCCCACTCTCACTACTTTTATTTAATAAACTACTGAATACTACTAGCCAGAGCAATCAGTCAAGAAAAAGAAATAAAAATACATCCAAATTAGAAAGGAAAAAATAAGATGATCTGTTTTCAGATAATACGATATTATGTGTAAAAAACCCTATAGATTCTACACACATACACAAAAAATCTATTGGAACTGATAAATGAGGGGCTCCTAGGTGACTCAGTTGGCTAAGTGTCTGCCTTTGGCTCAGGTCATGATCTCAGGATCATGGGATCAAGCCCTGTGTCAGGCTCTCTGCTCAGCAGGTAGTCTTCTTTTCCCTATCCATCTGTACACACACTCTCTCTCACTCTCACTCGCTCTCTCAAATAATTATCAGGTTGAAAAAAAAAAAAACCACCTTGATAAATGAGTTCAGCAAAGTAGCAGGATACAAGGTCAACAAACAGAAATCAGTTGCCTTTCCACACACTAACAAACTACCTGAAGTTCCATTTACGATAGCATCAAAAAGAACAAAGGAGCGCCTGGGTGGCTCAGTGGGTTAAGGCCTCTGCCTTCAACTCAGGTCATGATCTCAGGGTCCCCGGATCGAGTCCCACATCGGGCTCTCTGCTTGGCAGGGAGCTTCCTTCCCCTTCTCTCTCCGCCTGCCTGCCTACTTATGATCTCTCTGTCAAATAAATAAAATCTCTCTTTTTTTTTTTTTAAAGGGCAAATATTGTGTGATTCCACTTATTTGAGGTATCCAGAGGATTCAGTTTCATAGGGACAGAAAATAAGATGGTGTTCTGAAAGGGCGTGGGGGGGGGAGGGGGAATGGGAAGCTACTGTTTATGGGTATAGAATTTCAGTTTTATAAGAAATGTTCTCAAGACGGATGGTGGTGATGGTTGCACTTCATTTCGAATGTATTTAATACCACCAAAATGCACACTTAAAGATGGTAAATTTTACATTATATGTATTTTACCACAATAAAAAGGAAAAAAATGCTGAAGACTTCTAAATTACATATAAAACCAGTTAATTTCTATGGTATAATAAAACCACAACTTTGTAGTAATAATCCTATTAGACAAAACCATTTATGTAGTATCAGTTTTCTCCAAGTTTAGTCCTAACTTTACAAAGTCTGGATGCTACTTAACAGTAAACAGTAATTCAAATGATAAGTGGGGTCCCGTGGACAGACTTATTACACAATTCTCTATGTGTACTTCAAAGTAAGCGGCCATCCTTTATGCCTTATTTCTCAAGTTTGGGTTATCTTTCTTAATACGACCAACAAAAGCAGGCACTGTCTCTGCCCTCGGAGCTACAGCTGGGTGACACAATCGTCACATTATCACCCACCTCCATTTCAACTGTTTGAGTGCTACGAAGGAGAAGTAGTAGGCGCTGGCTGTAATTACAACGGGATTCGCCTAATCCAGAGACTGGGAAGGCATCCATGAGGAAGGAGACATTGAAGAAAAATATGAATGAAGATCACAAGTTAACCAGTCAGACTCCCTTCTCTTCCCAAGCCACACATCTCCCCACAGCTATGAACATCATCTATATGCTATTTCTCCCAAATGAACATACATAGCTAGTCCTTCCTCTCCGCAAAAATCCAGACTTGAGAATCCACGTGGATGGCACATAGGCTTTTCACATTTATGTGTCTAAAGCAGAGCTCTCAGTGCCTGACCTGCCACCACCGCAACCACCCTCCCCCACAGCATTTCCCACTTTTGTAAATAGCAGCACCATACATTCAACTAGCCAAACCAAAAACTTCGGAATTATCCCTGATACTCCTCCTTCTCTCACATGCCTCTCCCCAGAGCAGTTACCAGTTGACAGTGCCAGTTCTGCTCTCCTGATAAACCAAAGCTACCACTTTTCACAGTTTCCCACTACCCAAAGCCACTCTTTTTTTTTTTTAATTTTGTTATGTTAGTCACCATACAGTAGTACATCATAGTTTTTGATGAAGTGTTCCATGATTCATTGTTTGCATATAACACCCAGTGTTCCATGCAATACATGCCCTCCTTAATACCCATCAACAGGCTCACCTATCCCCCACCCACCCTCAGTTTGTTTCCCAGAGTCTATAATCTCTCATGCTTCATCTCCCCCTCTGATTCACTTCCTTCATTTTTTCCCTTCCTTCTCCCAAAGCCACTCTTGCCCCCTGTAGTCCATTCTCCACACAGCAGCCATAGTGACCCATCTGAAAAATATATCATGGCATATCAGTCTTCCTCTAAAATCCCTCCAATGGCAATTAGAATAAAATCCAAACTTCCATTGGCTTGCAGAGCCCTATAAGATCTGACATTGATTGGTGTCTTCTGACTTTATCTGTAACTCCTTCCACTATAAACCCTACCCCTCCTCAGTTTGACTCTAGGCACACAGACCTTCCAACATTCCATGCTTATTCCCAACTTAGGCCTGAGATGTCTGGTTCCTCTCATCATTCAGGTTTCCCCTTAAATATCATGTCTTAAGAAAGATATTCCCTAACCACCTGATCTAAAGTACATGCAATTTCTCCCCATGAGATCTCTTGACTTCAATTCTCTACATGGCTTTTATCATAAGCTGGTATTTCTTCTTCTTTACTTTTTTTTTTTGTCTGTCCCCCCAACCCCAACCCCAAGCCCTACACACATATCTCACCTCTACAAGAATGAAGTCTCTATTATGGAAGGAACAATTAGGTTTGATACACCAGCACACTCCCAGCAGAGGAGAGTGCCTGGCTCATACTAAGAGCTCAATTATTATTAGCTGAATGGATGGATTTCACATGATCTGTTCTTTTTTTTTTTTTAAGATTATTATTTATTGATTTGAGAGAGAGGGTGAGGGAGAGCATGAGAAGGGAGAATGTCAGAAGGAGAAGCAGACTCCCCGCAGAGCTGGGAGCCCGATGCAGGACTCGATTCCAGAAGTCCAGGATCATGACCTAAGCCAAAGGCAGTCGCTTAACCAACTGAGCCATCCAGGTGCCCAACATGATCTGTTCTTGAATGCAAGATCAATTACTCAGGTGGTTGAGCACCCAACTCTTGGTTTCTGTTCAGATCATGATCTCAGGGTTGTGGCTGTCAGGCTCCATGCTCAGCACAGGGTCTGTTCAGGATTCTCTCCCCCTCTCCCTTGGACCCTCCTCTACCGATGCATATCTGCACTCTACTCTCTCTCTCAAATTAATAAGTAAAATATTAAAAAACAAAAACAGAAAGAACAGTACCTATTCCCACATGGCCCCACCGGCTAGAAGTACATGGCCAGTGTTAGGGGGAAATGGGCCAGTAACTGGTGGGGCTCTTCTTTTATGACACACGGCAGGACTTCAGGCAAGCAATGATGCACAGAAGCTAGCTGAGTCCTTCAGGGAGAACTTTGTGAGGTTCTGAATACAGGCAGGGCTGCTCTGCACCCCAGGTGCTGCCCAGCTGAGAAGAAGGCCCTCCTTCTTCCTTCCACATAGAACCAAGCAGTGCTCCAGCCTACTGATGTACACAATCATCTGGAAACAGCAACCTGGTGTAGGTGCTGGAGCTCATCTAAGTGGCTATAGCAGTGCTGAGGTACCATTTTGAGAGCAGCACACATGGCAAGCAAGACAGGAACAGAAGAAAAGCTTTTGGGGAGCTCAAAGGCATAGCAGGGGATTGCTTAAGAGATGCTGAATACTGGTAGGACATGGGAGAAATATTTATAAAAAATCATTATATTCTGTTTTCATAGTCTGTCAGTTCCTTGGCATCTGACTTAAACATGAGTTATTTTTTTAAGTTCTCACAATAACTAGCAAAGTATTTTTATTCCTAGTTTCAAGATAAGGGCACTGAGTCCCATGGCGGTTAATCAGCTTGTCCCGTGACGCATATAGAATGTTAGGAGGAAAAACCAAACCCAGACTCCCAAGACCTGTATTCTTGTCCCACTAAATAGGCTATTTCAGGTCACAGATTCAAAGCAGCAAATCAGAACTCAAGAGGTACCCAAAGAACAAATAATCAAGAAATGGGCAGAAGACATGGATGGAACTAGAGCGTATCATGCTTAGCGAAATAAGTCAAGCAGAGAAAGACAACTATCATAAGATCTCCCTGATATGAGGAAGTGGTGATGCAACATGGGGGCTTAAGTAGGTAGAAGAAGAATCAATGAAACAAGATGGAATTGGGAGGGAGACAAACCATAAGTGACTCTTAATCTCACAAAACAAACTGAGGGTTGCTGGGGGGAGAGGGGTTGGGAGAAGGAAGTGGGATTATGGACATTGGGGAGGGTATGTGCTTTGGTGAGTGCTGTGAAGTGTGTAAACCTGGTGATTCACAGACCTGTACCCCTGGGGATAAAAATATATGTTTATAAAAAATAAAAAATTAAAAAAAAAATAATAAAACAAAACAAAACAAAAAAAGAAGTATGACAACTAAATACAAGAAAAAAAAAAGAAATGGGCAGAAGACATGAACAGACATTTCTGCAAAGAAGACATCCAACTGGTCAAGAGACAAATGAAAAAGTGCTCCACATTACTAGGCATCGGGGAAAAACAAATCAAAACCACAATGAGATACCACCTCACACCAGTCAGAATGGCTAAAATTAACAAGTCAGGAAGTGACAGAGATTGGTGAGGATGCGGAGAAAGGGGAACCCTCCTACACTGTTGGTGGGAATGCAAGCTGGTGCAGCCACTCTGGAAAACAGCATGGAGGTTCCTCAAAAAGTTGAAAATAGAGCTACCCTATGACACAGGAATCACAATACTGGGTATTTACCCTAAAGATACAAATGTAGTGATCTGAAGGGGCACATGCACCTGAATGTTTATAGCAGCAATGTCCATAATAGCCAAACTATGGAAAGAACCTAGATGTCCATCAACAGATGAATGGATAAAGAAGATGCGGTATATATATACAATGAAATACTATGCAGCCATCGAAAGAATCAAAATCTTGCCATTTGCAATGACATGGATGGAACTAGAGGGTATTATGTTGAGCAAAATAAATCAATCAGAGAAAGACAATTATCATATGATCTCCCTGATATGAGGAAGTTGAGAGGCAGGGAGGGAAAAAATGAAACAAGATGGGATTGGGAGGGAGACAAAGCATAAGAGACTTAATCTCAGGAAACAAACTGAGGGTTGCTGGGAGGAGGTGGGGGGAGGGACTGGGTGGTGGGTTATAGACATTGGGGAGGGTATATGCTATGGTGAGTGCTGTGAAATGTGTAAGCCTGATGATTCACAGACCTGTACCCCTGGAGCAAATAATACATTATATGTTAATTAAAAAATTAAAATTAAAAAAAAGAAATAAAATGAGGAAGCTGAAGTCCAAAAAAATTTTAAAATAAAAAAATAGATAATAAAATAAAAATTGTCAACCCCCTCCCAAAAAAAGAGGAACTCAAAAGGTTATAGGTAGATGCTCAAAGAATTAAAAAACAAACAAACAACAACAAAAAAGAAAACCTTGGAACCACAATTTACCCTCAAGAGAGGATACAGGAAAACAACATGAATACAACAGAAGAGTCACCGAGCAAAATTTAAATTAAGTTTTGTCTCTTACCTATAGGGTACCAGAAAAACTTATAAAAATTTAGTTAAGATTTCTAACAGGTCCTTAATATAAAAGAAGATTTGGTGCTGGAACAGATCTATTCATTGAATATATTGAACATCTAATATGTTTAGTATCCTTAGAGAATATTCTTGGCATTAGGGATACGATAGGAAATAAAACAGGTCAAAATCCCTGACCAGGGTCACCTGGGTGGCTCAGTGGGTTAAGGCCTCTGGCTTCAGCTCAGGTCATGATCTCAGGGTCGTGGAATCGAGCCCCGCATCAGGCTCTCTGCTCAGCAGGGAGCCTGCTTCCTCCTCTATCTCTCTGCTTGCCTCTCTGCCTACTTGTGATCTCTGTCTGCCAAATAAATAAAATCTTTAAAAAAAAAAAAATCCCTGACCAAATAGAGCTTAAATTTTAATGGATAAGAATCTTTTATAAAATTTCTCTAAGTGGCAGACTGACTACTTTGTACCACGCTTTCACTATTAATTGGCAGTCCTCTGTACACTGTGTAAGTTTAAGCTAAACTATTTATAAATCACAAAATATGTCCTTCCTCTTCAATTCTTGCAAAGAGCCATGCTTAGGACTCAGTTCTTCATAGGGCCCCTGGACACAATCTGAACTCAATATTGTTGTGCTGGGCTCCAGGACAATTAAAAGTAAAGGAGAGATCATGTTCCACTAAGCTGCTTCTAAGACTGGGAAACACAGTGCCCATTTGGATCAGGGAAGCCCACGGAGGGACCAGTGCCCAGATTCAGTCTCCAGCTAACATGTTGGACAGTTGCCTAACTGACTTATTTTCTTCATTTCCCCAACTAGGTTTCAGTTGAGGTGTCAAATGATCATCTTTGCCTTTGCACAGCTATCTGCACTGTGGGGTTGCCCCTGTTGCTGCTCTCAGGCATAAAGGAAAACTGGGTTAACTCAGCCAGGTCCATTGATCTCAAAGCTTAGAATCAAGGTCCCATTTTCTTCTTAAAGATCTGCTCCTTCCTTTTTCCAGCTGCCAAAAAAACAGAGTGCTCCTGCCAGGTTTCAGAAACTGCAGTCTTTTGATGATGCAACAAGTCAGACTGTGTTTTGGTACAAGCTTTGGAAAGCTCTGGGGATCCTGCTTAGAAGGACATCAGCTAAAACAAAGGGTGAGGAGGGAGGGGGAGGAATAAGCTTTGATCCGATGTCAAATCCCCACCACTGACTCCTCTGAGCAAGGCTATCAGATGAAGCCTCTTGCAGTGAGCTGTGTGAAACTGGAGATTCCTCTTACCTTCTGCCTCTTAGAATCAGACAAGCCCTCCCCACAGCAAGAGGATGAATGGCAAGCACATGGACAGTTCTCTCTGAGCTGCGTGATTTAGGGAAGTTGCTGTGAAAGCACAGAGAAATGGTAAAGAAGGTTTGGAAGGAGGGGTGGGCCAAGCAGGGAGACTTCCCACATCTGAACGATAGCACTAGTAGGAGCAATATTTGGTGAAGGTGGGGGAAGAAGGGCTCACTGTTAAAGGCTTTTGCACTCTTTCCCACAGGGCCAGTGGGGAGCCTTTGAAGAAGGCTAGGGAAGGACTTGGACATATACAATGATCTGGAAACAGTCAAAATCCAGTTGCTGTTTGGCTTTCTGCTTCCAGGGAAATGTGAGCTGTCTGGTTTTGATTACTACACTCTTATCACATCAGGCTGTTCTTTATTGGAAGCAGTTTCATTTCCAAGAAACCTGTTTTGCTTCTCCTTTGCACTCTTCGGGGCCCCTGCCTCCCCCTCTCCCAGTCCCTGCCTCAGCCCTAACCCCATCTCCTCCACACCAACTCCTTCCTATCTAGGAAAAAAGTTGCTACATAACCCTAGTTCATGCGAGACCTAGAAAATAAAAGGATTAAAGTTTGGTTGGCGACCATAGCAGATGGCAAAATAGGAGTCCCCAGCCTTTGCCTTTTCCAAGTTACTACCTTCCTGCCTGTGTGGTTAAAGGGACCATGGACCCCCATGCACTTGGTGGTTTTAAGTCAGTAACTTGTCAGAAGTAGCCAGTGTTTTTTGCAAGCAGGACTCCTTTTGAGATGCCTGGTGGCCCACAGTTCGAAAGACAGGATAAAGCTGGATGTTGTGCCACCCTGTGTGGCAATCGCCCCCAGAACTCATGGATGTGTGTGGAATGCACTGAACATCCTCACTGTTCTGCAAATTCCAAGAGGATCCAAGTTTAACAAGCATCAGCTAGGTGTCCCTGTCTCCTTCAGGGGCCCCTCAGAGAGATCTCAGGGATCCCCATTGGCCTCTCTAGGATTTCCAATCACAGGTACTCATATTTTTGCATCTTTCTTTCTATCTCCTTCACATTTCCTCCCCACCCCCAACTTATTTTCTCCTAGAGTCTCACTTATAAAACCTGTGGTTGAAGGTTATACTAATTCCCACCTCATCTGTGTGAGAAATCCTTTTACCCAGAGTCCTCTGAGGTCTCCCTGCTTATTTTTAGAGAAGACTGCCTTAAGTCTCCTCTCTCCTATGCCTTGCCCTCTGAAATTCCAAAATCCTCCTCAAATTTTCTGAGAACCTCTCAAGAGGTAGAGACTTTCAGTCAACCCTCTCAACTCCTGCTCCCACTGGAGTTCATGGGGGTTGTCAATTCTGTGCCTGATGTACTTTTCTTTCTACACCAGAGTCAGTCACTCAGCTAAGAACCTGGCACCTGGGGGCACCTGGGTGGCTCAGTCAGTTAAGCTGAGCCTTCAGCTCAGGTCATGACCCTGGGGTCCTGGGATCAAGCCCCACCTCAGGTTCCCTGCTCAGCGGGAAGCCTGCTTCTCCCTCTGCCTCTCTCACTCTCTCTCAAATACATAAATAAAATCTTAAAAATAAGTAAAGTCTTAAAAAAAATATATGTATGCACCCTCCTCAGCTTAAAAAAAAATGGAAGTGTTCCTCAGGCACATGTGTGTGAGCAGATGGAGAGGTTTATATTAGAGCCCCATACAACTTCAAATTCCATATAGATACCTCTTTCAGTGAACTAGTCCAACCATACCTGGAAGATTTTTCACAGACCTCATGACCGCATGAAGGGCCAGCCTCACGCTCTTTCACCGACCTCTCTCCCTCCTTCCACTTTGTTGGATCAGTCTTTGTCATTCCAAGGGGACCTCTGTTTTCTTAGACCTACCTTCCTCAGAAGCAGTTATAAAAGTGTTTTACTACAAAATACTTCAAACATTTAAGAAAGTCCAGAAAATAAGATCACGGATAATATTTTAAGATTTAGATGTTGAGATGTTGCCATTTTTGTTTCAGCCTGCTCACTGGCCCGGGCTCGCTCTTTCTCTTTCTCCTTCCCTCTCTTTTTCTCTCTGAAATAAAATTCTTCTAACACAACTAAAGCCAGGCCTATCCCTTTCCTTCCCTCCCGCTCTCCCTAAGGTTAACTGATATCCACGAGTTGTAGATTATTCCCATGCATGTTCTATGGTTTTATTACATATGAATATTTCCACAAATGATATCCAGTTGTATTGGGGATGTTTATAAAGATTTTCTTAAATGCTACATTGGACTGGATGGTGAGAATGATTTTTTATGAGCAGGAATAATATTGTCTTACTTCGGTTTCTATTTCTCATGATCTCAGCCCTGAACCCAGTGGCCCAGCCTCTTATAGGTACTCAACAAATATCTTCTGGATAAATTGAACAAGAAAATAATATCCTCCAAATCATCAACAATCAAAGCATGCCAAGAGGTTAAGAGGTTACCCAAGATAAGTCATATTTTTTTAATTAATTATTTTCAGCATAACAGTATTCATTATTTTTTCACCACACCCAGTGCTCCATGCAATCCGTGCCCTCCATAATACCCACCACCTGGTACCCCAATCTCCCACACCCCCCCCCGCCACTTCAAATCCCTCAGACTGTTTTTCAGAGTCCATAGTCTCTATTTTATACAATTTTTAATTTTCAGTAAGGCAACATCAATGACTACAAATAACTCTTCCGGTACAGGTACATTCTTTCCTAGGAAAAGCTTAGGGAGCTTCATAAATGACTCATGAAGGAGCCTTTCAATGCCAGGGTTCAATCTGTGTTTCCTTTCACATGACTCAGCCATGACTGATTTCAGTTGGATCCCCTGGGGTGGAAGTTCTTAGACCATATCCTCCCATTCCCAAAACTTCTGACTTCATGGATGAGTATAGACTCTCCTCTTCTCTCACCCTGAGTCCAGCCCCTCAAGTGCCAAGAAGAGCACCTGACATCATTGTCTCTGAGGCAGCCAAGAACACTAGCAGTCATTTGGTTTAATGGATAGGGTTCACATCCCTAAGACATTTTTTTAGTGTGCCAGGCTATGAAGGAATAGAACTGGTGAAGTCTCATGGTCTAGACTCAGCTGCAATTTCATGAAAGGAAGAAATTTCACCCAAAGTGATGGTGCTGGGAACTGTTTCAACCTCTTTGGCTAGCTTGACCTTCAGTAGAGTGGCCATATAGTTTATTATCCAAACTCGTACAACTTGAGAGTGAAAGATGGAGCTATTAATAATTATATCAGGTGAACAAGCACAAAGACCACTCTTGGCAAACCAGGTTGCAGGTTACTCTAAATCAGTAATGCTACATAAAAGCCAGCACTGTATCCCCTTTTGTAAGATGCTTCAAATGACATATTATCCAGAGCCTCAGGGAATGATCCCCTTGATCCTTCTCCCAGGGTAGGTCTAAGGTTGAACGAGTCCATTCTCTTACAACAGAATGTGACCTAACCTTTCTATCATTAAGTTGGGAAAAAAGAACTTTTCAGCAGAGGATAATTTGATTCCATTTCTATTTCTTCTTTCTCCAATAGGATGAAATGAGGGCCAACCCTTCCTCCACCATCCTTTGAAAGTTTTCAGGGAAATGACAATATACATCACATCAGTAAAAATCAGAGGAAAAAGAAAATGTCACCAGTTGTTCAAAACTGTGGCTCTGAAGCAGAATCCATTTGGCATCAGTAGTGGTGTTTGCTTGGTGACCATATTAAGCTCCATGAATAATAACATGGTTTTAATATTAGATAAATCTGGGTTTGAGTCTCAACTTCATCACTACTCTCCATGTGACCTTAGACAAATTGCTTCTCTAGTTGTCAATTTATCTATCTATAAAATGAGGACATGGTGTGGTAAGGAAAATACGAATCTCACAGGTTAATTGGAAGTTTTCAGTGAGGTAATGAATTTAAAGTCACAAGGACAGTGCTTGGCATATATTAAGTACCTAGGAAATATTAGCTATAATTATTACTCATGCTGTTTAAATCTTCGTTGTATTTTTTTTTAAGATTTTATTTATTTATTTGTCAGGGAGAGAGAGAGAGTGAGCACAGGCAGACAGAGTGGCAGAGGGAGAAGCAGGCTCCCTGCCGAGCAAGGAGCCCGACGCGGGACTCGATCCCGGGACGCTGGGATCATGACCTGAGCCGAAGGCAGCCACTTAACCAACTGAGCCACCCAGGCGTCCCTCACTGTATTTTTTTTTTTTTTAACCATCATTTCTCCCTCTACCTCCCCAGGTATCCTCACTGCCCAAACTAATAGGCTACTTAACTTTTCTTTTTTTTTTTTTTAAGATTTTATTTATTCATTTGACAGAGAGATCACAAGTAGGCAGAGCAGCAGGCAGAGAGAGGTGGGGAAGCAGGCTCCCCACTGAGCAGAGAGCCCAATGTGTGCCGTGATCCCAGGACCCTGAGATCACGACCTGAGCCGAAGGCAGAGGCTAACCACTGAGCTACCCAGGCACCCCAGCTACTTAACTTTTCTAAAAAATGCCTTGTCTCTCTCTGTCACCTCTGTGTTTTTGCTACTGTACTGCCTGCCACCTGGAACGCTTGCTTTTCCCTTTCCATTCTTATCCTCTTGGCTCAGTATGGACATATCTTTCCCTTTTTCCAAGGTCCACTTCACCTACTACACCCTTCAGGGAGTCTTCTTAAAGGTGAATTATCCATCCCCGAGTCAACTCTCTACCATGCATTGTAGGGAATTAGTATCTTCCTAGTAAACGATGACATCTTCGACTATGAATCAGAATTATATCTAATTAAGATTTCTCTCCCCTACAGTGTTTAGCATATAAACTTGCAAAATGTGCTCAAGAAATATTTCTTGGCTATCATGAAGTTTAGCACACAGTGGTTAACAGCTGGAGTCAGGTGCCTGGGGCTCAGTCCACATTTTAACTGTGGTCTTCAAAGCAAAATTTTTAACCTCTTCAAATCGTGTTCTCCTCTGCACGATGGGCATAGTGCTGCACAGGCAGGTTTAAGAATCCTTGCTATAGCCTTAAGCCACTGGTGAACGTTCCTTCTGCTGGAGTTATTCATTTAGTCACAACTGCAATCAAATGTAGTTATCTTCAGTAATACACCTAAAAAGATGCATAAGTCCCCCCAATGTGAAAAGGTCTACCTGTGAAAAGGTCTATCCTACAACCTCCACTCAAGGTTAATTCTAACTTCCCACATGCTCTCCTTTGCAATGGCTCCAACACTCTAGTGCTTCTGTGTGTTCTTCATGATGAGCAGTATGGACCATTAATCTTAACCACTGTGGCAGCTCTTATAGTCAAGAACCCTTAGAGATATTCTTTTATCTGTCACAGCACATATAAAAACTGAAGCCTGATCTTGGCCATTCACAATATCTTCCTTCTGGGTCCCTACTATGAGTCACCCTTTCTTAGTCTACCACTTGTTTTTCCTTCCCTCACCTGATGCTGGCTCCTATGCAAAACTTGCTCATTTCTGCCTCTTAGCCTTGGCACGGGCCATTTACCCACCTCTCCCACTCAAATGCGTAATGAAGAAGATGGGCTCTGGAGTCTAAGAGAAGCAGATTCTACTTCTGGCAGTATCAGTGACTGACTGGAAATGCTGGATATGATTATCCTTCATGAGCTTCAATTTCCTCATCTGTAAAATGCCAATCACTAGATAAGAGTGACTTCTAGTAATATGATCAACTGAGCTAATGTGGAAAGGCTTCCCTCCCACATCAAACACATGGAAACACTGGAGAAAATATAACAAAAAGAAAAAATTTAACTGTATGACCAAATGTATAAATAATAAGAAAAATTCCTAGGTCCCAGAAACCGAGTAGGAACTCAATGCCAGCGTAGAAAGGACAGTAGACAAAGCCAAAGAACTCCCAGAAGAATCAGAAAGGGACAAAGGCCTTGGAGAAAGGAGGCAACACCTCAAAGCCCTGCAAGACAAGGTGAAGAGCTCAAATTCCCTACTTAAAGCAGGTGCAACGTATATGACAGATAACTGATCAGCATACACATGTGTAATTAACCAGAATGCCTATCTAAGTGGGGGGTCTCGAGTCACAAGGTAGAAACATGAAACAGTTTTGTTGTTCTAGTAATTTCAGACTGTGCTCTCACTGAGTAGTGGGATTCCCTTACAAGATCTCAGTGGGACTGGGAGGGACTGGTGATCAAGCCATTATTTGGTGTGGGGGACTGGGCAGACTCCAGATGATCCTGTCCCCACAGGCTCCTCACCCTGAACTACTGGACGAAGCAGTGGGACACCTTCTAAAGCGCAGGATCACTGAGCCCTGAATATCCAGATGGAAGGGTGATAGTGCTCTAAGCCTTGAGAAAACACTCTTCTTTCTCTTTTCATTTCTTCAAAAGCAACAGTACTTATGCTCTGGAAATATATATATAAATATATATATACTCTCTCTTGAAAAAGTAGAGTGGTGGTTGCCAGGGGCTAGAGAGAGGGAAGAAAGAGAGGTATTATTTAATGGATATGGAGTTTCAGTTGGGGAAGATGAAGAAGTTCTGGAGATGGATGATGGTGACTGTTGCACAATATTGTGAATGTACTTCATGTCACTGAACTGTATGCTTAAAATGGCTAAAATGGGAACTTCATTTTTTTTAAAGACTTTATTTATTTATTTGGCAGAGACAGACACAAAGAGAAAGGCAACACAAGCAGGGGGAGTGGGAGAGGGAGAAGCAGGATTCCCGCTGAATAGGGGCTCAATCCCACCTGAAGGCAGACGCTTAACAACTGAGTCACTCAGGCACCCCTAAAATGGTAACTTTAATTTTATGTATGTTTGACTGCAAGAAAGAAAGAAAGAAAAAAAGATCTTTCTGAAATTCACACCAAAAGAGCATTTGATGTAGAAGATTTAATCAACAGATTTTCCTCAAAGCACAATCTTTATATTATAAATCATATAATAAAATATATATTTAAATTTTGATTTAAAAAAAAATCCTGTTTCCTGATTGAATTGTAAAAGGAAAGATCTGGTAAAAGAAGCAGAAACAGGGACGCCTGGGTGGCTCAGTTGGTTAAGCAGCTGCCTTCGGCTCAGGTCATGATCCCAACGTTCTCGGATCGAGTCCCACATCAGGCTCCTTGCTTGGCAGGGAGCCTGCTTCTCCCTCTGCCTCTGCCTGCCATTCTGTCTGCCTGTGCTTGCTCTCTCGCCCTCTCTCTCTGATAAATAAATAAAATCTAAAAAAAAAAAAATTATAAAAAAAATAAATTAATTTAAAAAAGAAGCAGAAACAATAGTTCAACGTAGCCCTATTACTCTACTGCATTTGTTATCTTAAGTAAGTGCCTGTGAGTAGGCAGTGAGCGTTGCAGAGATGAGGAAGGAGACACAGAAGGAGATACAGAAGGCCTCCACGCCACAGGTCTGATGCTGGCTGTGGTGAGCGTGGAGATACACGGCCCAGATCTCCCTGCAAGGAAGCACTTGCTGCCCAGCTGTGGGTCATGAGGGCAGCACACAGCCTCCAGCGGTCAGCACCTCAGCATCAGAGAGCCCTCTGCCTTAGCCTTCCCTGAAGGTCATGCCCTCCCCAGGGCAGCTCACAGCCAGTGGTAAGATCGATACCTTTATAAATGCCCAGCCATTTTGACCCAGTGCATTTTGACCCAATACTTGTTCTAGTTCCCAGGGAGTTAGCCAAAACTCTGTCAGGCCTGCTTCCCGCTTCTACTCTTTCCTCTGACCAATCTTGTTTGCTTTCCCTCTTCCTTTCACAAGTATTGACTCCCTATATTACACAGGATTCTTCAGAGAAACTAAAACCAATAAGATTTATTTAGAAAGACATTTGTTATTAAAGATAGGCTCATGTGGTTATGGAGGCTGAGAAATCCCAAAATCTGTCATCTGCAAGTTAGAGGCCCCAGAAAGCCAGTGGTATCATTCCAGTCCAAACCTGAAAGCCCAAGACCAGGAGGGCCAACATCCAAGGACAGGAGAAAATGGATGTCCAGCTCGAGCAGAGAGCAAAGTCACCCATCCTCTAACTTTTTGCTCTAGTCAGGCCCTGAGAGTATTGGATGACGCCTACCCACATTGATGGGGCCACCTTCCTTATTCAGTCTTCCAATTCAAATGCTAATCTCTTCTAGAAACACCTTCACAGTCACAGCCACAAATACTGTTTACTAGTTGTGGGCAACATTTAACCTGGTTGAGCTGACACATAAAATTAACTATTGCAACCTGTAGTGAGCATCTTACAGCCCAAATTCCACCTTAGCCTCTCCTTCTAGAGAAGCCAACCTGTCCTAGCTGCTATTCACAAGTCTCACCTTAGTTCACCGTGACTGTGTAAGACTCCAGCCCTTTCTCCTCTTGCCAGGCCCCTTTCCAGCAATGGGAGTAAAGACAAGAGTCACTTTCATTCAGACCAGGAGAGAAACTTTCGGGTATGTTCTCTGTATGCACTGTTGGCTGCTTCACTTTAGAATACTGAAGAACTCCCTCCATTGCTACTGTGCTCCTACAACCAGCCTTTCTGGTTGTAGGAGCTAGACACGTGACCTCAGATCTCAGCTGCAACACTGTCCAATATCCCTACCTCTTCATGCCCGCCTCAAAGCTTAGCTCTGTGCTATCCCCTGCACATCCATACAATGCTACAGCAGCTCTGTGACCCTACTGCTCTCAGCCCAGCAGCCCACTTCCAACTTCACGCAAAGTTCTTGACCTGTGGGAACCCCCTCATAGTCACATCAGCAAATGGGCAAACCTAACTGTATCCTTCATCTTCTGCCAGTTACCACCCAGTATCCTTTCTCATCTCAAAAGGCAATTTCTCAACAAGTGCACTGGGTCTCATCACCTCCAAGACTTTCATTATTTGGTCTTTTCCTCCTTCTCCTGGATCATTAGCCACTCCCTTTTATACTGGATTGTTTCCTTTGATTCATACAAATTCTAGCGTCTCCATTTTTCTGTACTTTTTCTTTTGTTGAAGGGTTGCCTACAAAACCTTGTCCACTTATTCATTTTCACTTACTCTTTATTCACTGCAATCTGGGTTTCTTCTCCACCACGACACAGAAATTGCTTTTGTCTAAGTCAAAAGTAATTTCCTTCTTGCCAGATCCACATTTCTTCCTTATCACAGTTGATCTCACCGAAGTGTTTAACAGTCAACTGTTCCTACCTTTTGTATCAGCTTTTATGACACTCAGAGGTTCTAGTTTTCATTATAATCCACTGACTCCTCCTTGCCTTGTCTCCTCTGCTCATTTTTCTCCTCTCCTTTACTTTTTTCTACCAAGTCTTAAACTTTGGCACTCCTTAAACCCCAGCTGCTTCACTCTTACCTTCTTTCTCTGTCTTCTCTTCCTATTTAACTTAGTGGCTCTCAACAGGGAATGATTTTTCTCCCAGGGGATATTAATCAATTACTGAGGATACTTTTGATTTTCAAGAGTGGGAGGATATTACTGGCCTCTGGAGGGTAGAAGATGGAGATGCTGCTAAACATTGGTGGTGAATGGAAAATCCTACAATGCACAGCCTCCCACAACCAAGAATTATCTGCTCCAACATGTCAATAGTACCTACATTGAGAAGCCCTACACATCCAGTCCCTCGGCTTTATATACTGTGTCTACAGCAGAAGATACATGTTATCTTATATACCACTCTCCCTTTCTAGTTAGTAGTGGAACTGACACCTCACCATGTGGCACATGGTCAGTTTCTAAATGCATGTTATAGCCTGTCTTGCAACTAAGTAATATGTGAACGCTTTGGGTCACTTCCTTAAAAATAAGATGCTGTCTCTTCCCCTTTTTCTGAACGATGGAATGTAGTCCTGGTGCTAGTGAGCCAATTTCAACCACACAGAGGAGAATAATATTTAAAGGGATGACAGATCAGTAACATAAAGGAAAACTGAAGTCCTGAATAATTTCGTGGAGCAGAACTCTCTACCTAATCTAGACCTCCCACCTACCTCTGGACAACTACATGAATGACAAACAAACTTGTATCTTATTTAATCCATAGTACTTAGGGGTTCATTTTTAAGATCTTAGTTGGTACCTCAACTGACACCCCATCTGTATACATACCATGGAGCTGTCATTTATAATCATAGCCTTGAGTTGTCCTCCAACTCTGTATTTATACATTTAATCACCTGTTTGATTTGTCCTCTTGGATTTCTCCCAGACATCTCAAACTTAAGAGTTTCAAAACTGAACTCTTTTTTTTTTTTTAAGATTTTATTTATTTGTCAGAGAGAGAGAGGGAGAGAGAGCGAGCACAGGCAGACAGAATGGCAGGCAGAGGCAGAGGGAGAAGCAGGCTCCCTGCTGAGCAAAGAGCCCGATGCGGGACTCGATCCCAGGATGCTGGGATCATGACCCGAGCCGAAGGCAGTCGCTCAACCAACTGAGCCACCCAGGCATCCCCAAAACTGAACTCTTAATATAACCACAAAACCATTCCTCTCCCACCTTCCCTCTTCTCAGTAACTGGTTAGAAATTATAAGCCACACTTAATTACTCTCTCTCAACCCCAAATCCATTCCTTTACTCCTGGTTCCAAAATGAACATGATACACACCAATTTTATTTTATTTTATTTATTTATTTAGTTTTTCCTATTGCTACCAACCTGGTTTAAACCACTGCCATATCTCCTCTGGACCACTACAATAGTCTCCATACTGGGCTTCCTACATTCTCCCTTGATCCTATAATTCATATTCTACACATAAGCCAGAGTGAATCTTTCTAAAATAAAAATCAAATAATCTCTTGTCGTTTCATAATACTTCTCAATAGAACTCATACTTCTTACCCAGACCCCACAGAGAGCAAAATGATCTAACTTTTCATTCCCATTTACTTATAAAATTCCATCTTCAGCCACTCCTTCTCTTCATGGTTGGTCTCCTTGAAGTTCCTAACACACACACACACACACACACCTCTTTTCTGTCTCTGGACCGTCACTCAAGCTGTTCCCTCTGCTCTTTGCATGACTGACTTGTCTCATCCTGAAAACTCACATTTTCAGAGATGCCCCCAGAACCATGCTAAAATAAGCCTCTTTCCTTCTCCCTCTTATTATTCTTTGTTTTTGTACACTATTTTGTTTATGGAACTCAACACAACTTCTTATTACACATGTACTTGTGTACACGTTTTTTGTTTATCTCCCCCACAAGTGCAGGGATTCTGATTTCATTTTAATCACCCTATCAATATTGCCAGGCACATAATAACCACTCAAGATTATGTGAGTGTGTGTGTATGTGTGTATCTCCCCATTAATTCTAACAAGCCGAAATCAGGTTAACAAGACCATTAAGGACAGCCTCAAAAAGGGAAAGAGGTTATACTCAGACACTGTGAAACTTAATGAGAGATGATTGGATACAGTGAGGGTATGTGTGGGCGGGAGGCACATGGTGCAGGTTTATGAACATAAATCTCTTCCCAATTCATCACTCAGCTGTAGTAACAAGAAAATGTAGAACAGTTCTAACTCGTAGAGGCTAACTGTTTAAGATCTAAGTTAGGAAGAAAGAAGGAGGGAAGGACAAAGGGAAGGAAATAGGGAAGGACTGATGAAAGGAAAATAAGGTACAAAATGTTCTTGGTATTTTTATTCCTATGCAATCAAGAGCAATGTATCACCAGACAAGAGAGAAATCTAACGAAATATTTGGAAAAATCTATTACTGGAACTAAAGTGATTTATGCTTTTTTTTTTTTAGATTTTATTTACTTATTTGATAGAGATCACAAGTAGGCAGAAAAGAGAGGAAGAAGCAGGCTCCCTGCTGAGCAGAGAGCCCAACATGGGGCTCAATCCCAGAACCCTGGGATCATGCCCTGAGCCAAAGGCAGAGGCTTTGATCCATTGAGCCACCCAGACGCCCCTATGCTGGTTTTTGAAAGGTTTTGTTGAATAGTTGGCCACCAGTCCTAGGTCCCTGATGACACACTGTGTATAAATTTTTCATATCTTTTTCAGCAAAAACTGGCCACACAACTTTCTTCTCCTTTTCCGGAAGGTGACTCTAAGAGTCCTTGCTTACCCACAGTCTTACCCAACACAGTTCAGGGCCTCAAACCTGTGACTAGTATCAAACTTGTCAGCGTAGGCCCTGGGTATGCCAGTGTCTGATGTGTTTCCCTGATTTTCTTCCAAAACACAAAAAGCACCCTGAGGGTGAGGGTCATTAGAAACTAACATTTTTTCCCCAGATCTGTATATACTAGCTATATTAAAAGTCCCTCCTTCAGAAAACCCAATTTTTTGAAAAATAGTATTATTATCCCATTTTACATGGGAAGAAAGTAAGTCTAAATAAATTATAAGGGCACCTGGGTGGCTTACTGGGTTAAGGACCTGCCTTCAGCTCAGAGCATGATCCTGGGGACCTGGGACTGAGCCCCGCGTCAGACACCCTGCTCAGTGGGGAGCCTGCTTCTCCCTCTCCCTCTGCTGAACCCCCTGCTCGCGCTCTCTCTCTTGCTCTCTCTCTCTGAAATAAATACAATCTTAAAAAAAAAAACAAATAAAAGAAATTAAAGCCTTTTTCTCTCACACAGCTAATAAGAGGTCATGTTTGCCTATTTGACTACAAAGCTCATGATTTCTTCTCTCTATTCAGGAACTCTCAGCTTCTAGGCAGGACAACTTTTGAGCTAAACAAAATGACCTCACTACAGCCAGAGTGATCTTTTTAAAAACATAGATCTAATCCTGTCACTTTCTTGCTTAAAAAAAACAAAAACAAAAAAAACCTTCCTGAAATAGCTCCTTTCCACCTGGAGGCTGCACGCACACACACACACACACACACACACACCACACCATTCAGAATTGCATCTACACAACTACTTCTCTTCACCCTTTCTTGTAACTCAAATTCAAGGTGTGTACAGATTATTTGGAAAGGTTATAATTTCTAATTGCCAGGCCTCACCCTCAGAAATTCAGGATCAATGGATCTGGGGTCAGGGAGGAGCAGGGCTTGGGGTGTGGAATAAAAAATGTGAATGTTAAACAATCAGCCAATATGACTAAGGCAGGTGGTTGAAGTACCACGTTCTGAGAAGTATACCAGATCACAGAACTTCATTACACCCTTGCCTTCCTCTTTCTAGCACTTTCATTCAGCACTCTCATCTGACAAGCATATTTTTTAGTGCTCACTCTACACCAGATATTTTTTTAACTTTTTTTTTTTTATAGATTTTATTTATTTGTCAGAGAGAGGGAGAGAGAGCAAACACAGGCAGACAGAATGGTAGGCAGAGGCAGAGGGAGAAGCAGGCTCCCCGCCGAGCAAGGAGCCCGATGTGGGACTCGATCCCAGGACGCTGGGATCATGACCTGAGCCGAAGGCAGCTGCTTAACCAACTGAGCCACCCAGGCGTCCCTACACCAGATATTTTTCTAGACAATGGAGTATAGCAGTTAAAAAATTTTTTTAAAAAAGGTTCTGCTCTCATGGAGCTTACAATCTTACTGGAATAATATAAAAAATTAAATCAACGGACATATGGTATATCAGGTGCCAAAGGGAATTATATAGAAAAATAAAGTTGGGGGACGCCTGGGTGGCTCCGTTGGTTCGGCAGCTGCCTTCAGCTCAGGTCATCATCCCGGCGTCATGAGATCGAGTCCCACATCGGGCTTCTTGCTCCGCGGGGAGCCTGCTTCTCCCTCTGACTCTGCCTGCCACTCTGTCTGCCTGTGCTCGCTCTCGCTCGCTCTCTCTCTGACAAATAAATAAATAAAATCTTTAAAAAAAAAAAAAGAAAAAGAAAGTTGGGTAAGCAGATAGTAGTAGGGAGCTACTGTGTTGTTGTTGTTGTTGTTATTATTATTATTATTATTTAATTAATGTTTTTTCCTCTTAAAGAGAGCCTCATCTGTCTTCTTCATTTCTGATCACAAGTATCAGGAACTCAGTATTCAGCAAACATCTGTTGAGGCAGGAATAGAACTGCTTTATAGACTAGAAATAAGGACCTTTCACAGCAGCTTTTATAACAATAGCATGGTGCCTAATGCTGCCACCTAGAGTGGCCTGTGTAAACTTTCCAAAGTAGAACTGAGTGGTTCATAGCCAAGAGACTGGATCTACACTTTCACTTAAAAAAAAAAAAAAAAAAAAGAATGTATGTATATAGCAATGGTTTTCAAGCACTGGCTGTGAGGCAATGCAGGACAGAGATCCCTGAAAGATAGCAACCAAATATGAGAAGCACAACTATCCACGTTTACTATCCAAAGAGATCTTCCACAGGGCACCTGGGTGGCTTAGTCAGTTAAGCGTCTGCCTTCAGCTCAGGTCATGATCCCAGAGTCCCTGGAACAAGCCCCACATTGGTCTCTCTGCTCAGTGGGGAGTCTGCTCCCTTGCCCCTCATCCCACTAGTGCTCTCTCTCACACACGCATTCTTTCTCAAATAAATAAATAAAATCTCCCCCCGCCCCTAAAAAAACCACAAGGAGATCTCCCAGGCAGCAGTGCAGGGAGGTGGAACCAAGGTTAAGCAAATGCATCTTCCTAAATAGAGGAGAAAGAGCAGGGTGTTCAAGGAGATAAAGATGCCTACAGTTTGCAAGATAAATCCCTTGAGAGACAATATCCACACAGATAGACTGAGTTCCAGAAATATTCAAAGGATCCCACCCAAATATTCAACTGAGTACTGACCAGCAAATGCATGTTAAAAGAAAAACACGGAAGCTGTGGCAAGAGCAAGGCAAAGGAGATAACAACTGCTGGGTTCACATGCATTTTCACAAGCCAGGGTGGAAAACCTTGTAATTCATAAATTAGCATTCATAAAGAAACTATCTCAGTAACAGAAAAAAATTAGATCAAACTACTTGTAAGTAACTTAACTCACTGTAGAACAAAACTAAAGATTATTTGTCACAATATAAAAATATCCAGTGCCCAACAATGATACCATGCCTGGTAGCCAATAAAAAATTTCCAGGCATGCAAAGATGCAGGAAAATATAACCTATGCCGATGAGAAAAATCAATAAAAAAAAAAAGAACCAAAAAAGATAAAGGTGATAAATCAGTCAACAACAACATTAAAACAGTTATTATTATTATATTCCATATATTCAAGATGGTGGAAGTAAGACTAACACTAGAGATACGGAAGATATTTCTGAAAGACCCACTGATCTTCTGTAGATGGAAACTATAATGTCTGAGATTTAAAATATGCTGTTATAATATTAATAAAAGACTGCACACTGCAAAAGAAAATACTACTGAACCTGAGGATATAACAATGGAAATTATACAAAATAAATCACAAAGAAAAAAAACAGACAAAAAATAAATAGAGCATTAGTGAGTTGACAATTTCAAGAAGCCTAATACCAGGGGCACCTGGGTGGCTCAGTCAGTTAAGCCTCTGATTCTCGATTTCAGCTCAGGTCATCATCTCAGGGCTATGGGATCAAGCTCTGCTCCCAGCGTAGAGTCTGCTTGTCCCTCTCCTCCACATTCTCCCTCAAATAAATAAATAAATAAAATCCTTAAAAAAAAAAAAAAAAGGGAAGAAGAAGCCTAATAACATAAATCAGAGTCTTTGATGGGAAGGGAAAGAGGGTTAAGTAGAAAAAATATTAGAAAAAAAAATTGGCCATATTTTTTTCTAAATGTAATGATCACTATAAACCCTCAGATTCAAGAAACTTAATGAACCCAATGCACAAGAAATACAAAGAAAAATAAACCAAGTTATATCAAAATGCTTAATCAAAATGCTTAAAACTAGTAATAAGAGAAAATCATAAAAGCAACCAGAGAAAAAAATTGACGCATAACACATAAGTGACTATAAATAAGAAAAATAGCAGACTTTTCTTCAGGAGCAATGTAAGCCAGAATACAGTAGGACAACATCCTTAAAATACTGAAAGGAAAAAAACAAAAAAAAAACGGCCACTTTAGAATTTTAAACCCAGAGAAAGTACCTTTCAGAAACAAATGCAAAAATTTTTTCAGACTTACAAAAGACATAATTAACCACCAGAAGACTGTTTTAAGCAAAAGTAGTAAGAATATAGTATGGGACTTATAACTTAGTTATGAGTAAAATATATGGCCAAAGTAGCACAAAAGCCAGGAGAGGAGAAACGGAATTATACTTTTTTTTAAAGATTTTATTTATTTATTTGACAGAAAGAAACACAGCAAGAGAAGGAACACAAGCAGGGGAGGACTAGGTGAGGGAGAAGCAGACTTCCTGCTGAGCAGGGAGCCCAATATGGGACCTGATCCCAGGACCGTGGGATGATGACTGAGCCAAAGGTAGACACTTAACGACTAAGCTACTAGGTGCCCAGTTGTAAGGCTCTTACATTATAATATTACTTGAAGGTACTCCACGATAAGTTAAATGTATACTACAAACTCTAAAGCCACAAACAAAAGAAAGACATGGCTAATAAGCCAACTAATGAAATGGAATATTTAAAATACTAACTTAATCCAAAGGAAGACAGGAGATGGGGGAAAAGGAATAAAAAAATTAGATGGTACAAATACCAAACAAAGAGCAAGACAGATATTCAAAGTAAACCATAACAATAATCACATTAACTGTAAATGATTTAAATGTCCCAATAAAAGTGGACAAAATGTCTCCTTTATCTTTATGCATCTTTATGATGGAGATCTGCAAAGGAGAAAGAACAAGAAGTAGAAACAATGTTAATCCAAAAAGCAAGTTAATCAGACAGAGACAGTATTTCTCTTAATAACTGCTTGATATTACATTGTGAGTGTCAGATTAGCCTGACAAAATAAATTACTGAAATCAAAGGCCAAGGGTTGAGTCAAGTGATCAGAAGCACTTAAAGCTAGAAGACAAAGAAACAATGTCTTCAAAATTCAAATGAATGAGTCTCCACATAGAATCTATACCCCCCCACACACACATATACACACAACCAAGAGTGCAAGAGAGTAGAATAAAAATGTTTTGGAATATGAAATACTGTCTCAAGAAAATTAACTGTCATGCACCATTTTTTAACAAGCATCTGAAAAATAAACCTTACAAAATGAGAAAGTAGCCCAAGGAAGAGGCTCTAGGAAACAGAGGCTCCCACACAGGAAGGGGAAGATGTCTCAGAATGAAGGTAAAAGGAAGTCTCAGGATGTCAGCTGGTTATCGAGACCAGAAACCTATTAAAATCGGCACAAGAAGCTAGAAAATTCCCACCAGGGTGACTTCAGGGAAAAGAATAGAACTAACAGACTATCTAAAAATGTTTGTATTGAGGCATGATACACAACTCCAGCAGAGAGTATTAGAATGAATTAGCGATAGACATGTGGAAAAACAGGCAAACCAAAAATTAAGGCAACGATTAATGCTGGGAAAAAACAAAAGCTTATTCAAAAGAGAAACATTTCACTGTGTATGTATTTGATTATATTTTTTAAATACACATTTTAATTAAAAACAAATATATTCATCAAAGAGCAGAGTCTGCCCAGCAGCCTTCCTCCTTTCCTTTTTTTAGACAATCTTTATTTTTTCACTTTTGTATATCATTTCATCCACCAGTGATGAATGAAAAGGACTTAGATCTATATATACCAACATCCTTCATGCATACATACATACACATACTACTTCTACTTCTACCTTCCCAATATTACAATTTTTCTGGATAAGCTAAAAGTTGGTATTAATAATATCATGACCATGAAAAAAACTGTCACAGCTGTAGATCCGGAGAATGGGAGCTGAGAATGCTGTGTACAGAAAGTCAGTAAAATCATGCCTAAAACTGAAAAAACAGTATTTTTCAGCATATTAGAAATAAGGACATAAAATTCATTAAGAGTCAGCTGAGAGTTTAAAGTTTCTGCTCCTGGGGATCATGATTCAATATCAGGGAACAGGACCCTTGAAGTTCTATTTAATTTTTTATAATATAACTCTGCTTTTCTTTCATAATAACTTTAACCAGATTTTTTTTACTTATAATCATCAGGGAACTTCATCTTCTCAGCAAGTCCATTTTTTAAAACTTTATCTCGAAATTTAAAATAAAGGACCACTTAAGAAACAAATAATCTGTCAAATTAAAAAAAAATTAATGCAACATATACCTAAAACTTGGACAAATTGCAATCCAGGAATTCAAAACTCTAACCCTGCACTATTTGGCCAAGGAAGGTTGGCACATTGCACTCAATTTTTTTCCCTTCAATTTCCTGTTTATCATCATGCTTCATTTCCCAAATTATTTGGAATTGAGAATGCATATTGGAATTTAGCATGGCCATCTTTGGATCCGTAAAATCTCTTTAGTCATATTTCCTCTTTGTCCATTGTGAACAATGAAAGGATAAAGAATACTGTGCACATATAAATCTAGGAATCAGTATTTAATTTCAAATCTGAAGATCAGTTCTCCTTGGAGCCTGCCTTTCATGGAGTGGAGGGAAAGAAGATAAAAGGCATTGTGGGTCATATAGTCTCATGGCTCCAACACACAAAATTATGGTTACAGAAATTTGTCCTTACATATTTCTTAACATTTTGCAGCGAGAAGCAAATTTACTCCAAATTACAAAGCATACCTTTGCTGCTTTTCCTTCTGCAGTTAAGAAAACTTGAGGCTCGGGCTCTCTGCTCAGCAGGGAGCCTGCATCCTCCTCTCTCTCTCTGCCTGCTTCTCTGCCTTCTTGTGATCTCTGTCTGTCAAATAAATAAATAAAATCTTTAAAAAAAAAAAGAAAGAAAGAAAACTTGAGGCTAGTTGTCTACCAAAACAATAGAGAGAGAAATTTTTTTCTGTTATTTAAGCATCTGTGCTGCTGAGTTATTATTCAACAGGTTATAATTCAGTTATAATTCAACAGGTTATAATTCAACAGGTTAGTTGAATTGGCCAGAGAATTATCCAAAGCATTTATGCTCGAGAGTTGAAAAAAATTAGACTAAATAAGTCAAGTCCAGAGGTTAGAAAAGGTCACTTAAAAACCAGGAAGGTCATTTAAAAACAGTGAAAATTTAACTAGCTAGCAGTGCTGCCATGTGTTTTGCGAAGCCTATTATTAACAGTCAGACATAATAAAAAGAAGACTGAAATCTAAGATTTTAATCCTGGATCTGCAACTCATGTGTCATCTGATGGTGGACAAGTCAAGTCCCCTCTCTGTGCTTCACTTTTCATCTGTAAATGAGGGGATCTTACTGGATGATCCCTGAGGTTGCTTTTAGGTCTTAGAGAATACAAAGGAGACATTAGGAACATGACAAGAATTTCCTCCCTCTCTACTCATGCATTCCCCCAGATCAATTTATATAATTATATGCAGGCATTCAAAAACCCTACAGTCTCCAAGGATCTGACCATCAGTTACGGTAGGCAATGTGGTAGTCTAACTTGAGCGAGATCATAAACATCATCAGCAAGACCAAAAGCTGGAATGCATCTCAATTACGCTCACAAATTATGGGTGTGGTGTCAAGAATAATCCAAAACACTTCCACTTAGCTTTGGGATCCATTATATTTTTTGGTTTACAGAAAACTCAAATTAACATTTGGTTGATTAAGGTTGACTTTTAAATTTGTTGGCCTAATTGCAAACTCTACAATCTAGACTAAAAATATATCTTGCTGTTCAGAAGAGACACTGTCCCTAAGTTTGTTTGTTTGTTTTTTAAGATTTTACTTATTTATTTGACAGACAGAGATCACAAGTAGGCAGAGAGGTAGGCAGAGAGAGAGAGGAGGAAGCAGGCTCCTCACTGAGCAGAGAGCCCGATGCGGGGCTCGATCCCAGGACTCTGAGATCATGACCTGAGCTGAAGGCAGAGGCTTTAACCCACTGAGCCACCCAGGCACCCCAACACTGTCCCTAAGTTTGACAATGTCCTCAAATTTCTAAGAGCTATGTTGGATAGAGAGACCTAGTTTGCGTGGTACTAGAAGAGATCCTTGCAGTATCTGCTCTGCTCAGGAGTCCTTCCTTCTTCTCTGAGAACAGCTCTCCACTCTGAGCCCATGAGTCATGAGTTGCAGGGAAGGGGCTCTGGAAACCATATTTTGTTACATAACACCACCACTTAGGATTCAGTTGATAGGCAGTGGCTGAGCACCAGAGCCAAACAGCCAATCAGAACTGCTCCTTGGGGCCTCTGTGACTGAGTGAAATCTCAGCGTGGGTTCACTTACAGGAAGACTACATAAACTTGGAAACCAGGGCATAGCCTTTATTCCACAAGCAGACAAGTAGCAGACATCTTGGCATCTGTTCCTGCTTTGCAGAGACACCAAATGAAAAGCATTTGCAGAGACAAGTGGAAACAAAATATAAAGAAAGCCTATTCTCTGGGCTCCTCCTGGCCTTCTTGTCCCTTCTGAATCACAGTTGTGTTCTTGCCATTGGCTCCCAGGGCACCCAACTATGCCACTAAATTCTCCCTCCTCGTTTAGACTAATTCAAACTGGTATCTATTATGAGCAACAAAAAAATTTTGCTGCTGCAAAATTAACTGTTTTTTCAATTGAATTGAAAATTTAATGGGGAACTCTTCTTGCTTTCTTCCCCACACTTTTATTCTGAATTAACCTGTCATTTGATCAGACAAGGAAGTGGCCTGGTATCACGGAGCCCCTAAATAATTAAAAGATGATCACACATTTAGAAACAATATCTTACATCCTGTGCCAGTTTCCATTCTATAAAGTTTAAGCTTCATTGTATAACTAGAATAACATACTGCACTTGTAAGGTTAGTAGAAGTTCATAGCCATGGAACTTTTTATTGTAATGCCCAACTGTATTCCTGAATCAAGACACAAATTCGTACATAATAATTCATTATTTTCTGAAAATAATGGCAAGATGTTCCTAGTAACAGATATACCAAACAGCCCCTGGAGCACCTTGGCTAGTGTTTGTTGACTACCTCCAGATAGCCACAGAACACCCATCTCTTTCTGTAAAAATGGGAACTCTAAAGCCCTTTGGTAAAAGGGGGGCAGATGCTATAACACATAGAGCACCAACACAGGCGTCAGTGGATGTGAGTCCACATCTTTGCATCAGTTTTCACTTCTGTGGATCTTCGTCTCTTATCTGGTTTGGAATGGAGAAAATCCAAAATGAGACCCACAGGCCAACTAGTCCAGTAGATTTATGCTAAGGCCTCCCTTCCTCAAACATGTTGTTAAACATTCTGTGCCTTTATTCCTCATCCATACAATGGGATGCTAACTGCATCTGCATCATAGGAGAGTGGTTCTGAGGCGGCCATGCGCGTAAAGTGTTAGAAGAGGGTCTGGCACCTAAGACTACTCTGTTAATTATAGCTGCCGTTGTTATTGTTTTTATTGCTCCTGATGATTTTTTAATAGACTCACTCATGATCCCATTGCTATTATGTCTGATCACTACTGATTGTAAATTTCACAAGGTTTGTTGGACAAGTTTGTAGTTGTATATACTGAATATATTTAATGAAAGCTGAATATATTTAATGAAAGTACTTTGAGACGTTCAAGTTCAGTTCCACTAATAGTAAATCACTAACCAGGAAGGACTTCAAGCATTACTGAGTAAGGAAGACGAGGACTGACAAAGCCTGTGGGGAGCACCTGACTCATGTGAGGGTCATGGCCAGCATTCATGCTATGACAATAGCTTAGCCTATGGCCTGCATGCATCTAGACTTCAAATCACATGGGTAAACAGTTGAAAACATGTGGACAAAACTTTTAAAATTAAAAACAAAAACAAAAACAGAAAACTCACAGATATATCCTATTGGTTATATTGCTTCCAAATCAGACTTTCTAGGCGTCCATGTTCTTGGCTCTAGAAAATTCTGAGCCTAGAAAGCAACTGTTTCTATGGTTATCCAGAAAATGAAAACTGCTATTTAGAATAAGACCAGACAGCTCTGATCAGAGGTAAAGCTGTTTATTTAGGAAAAATATACTAATTTTGTTGAACCTCATTGTGAATGCCAGCCCTACACGACCTCGGGCCATAGTCTGAAGGAATATGGAAAATCAGAAGTGACTTGCTCTACACAATTAAGTGAGAAGGACTTTTCATCCCAGCAGGCACCCAGGCAGGATGATGTGAAGAGAAAAATAGAAAATATGAGCTACAAGAAGGAAGGCCAGGCCTCCACATGTAACCAACCACTAGGAGGGAATTGTAGGAGGATGCTATCTAATGTTCAGTTTTAGGTTGTTGCCTATCTGGTGCTAGGCTGTCATCCCTTCAGTTCTCACAAAACTTCAATAAAAGAGGAAAAGAAAGTAACAGCAGAAACCAGGGGCCTGTTTAGGAAGCATACTGCAGCATGGACAAAGACAAGTGAACTCCACAAAAATTTCTAGGTGGGATTTTTTCCACAGCACTATCTTGTTTGGATTTTGAAATAAGGGTGATGCTGGAAAATGAGGGGACTGGGACAAGTGCACAGTCACCACTTGGGTAACAGTTGAAGGATCTGTGGAAAAACACTTCTTTCATGTGAGGACAAACATCCTTGACCGTCATCTCATTGTCTCTAGCATTATCTTACCATTGTCTGATGCATTTAGCTCCTGCTGGTCCCATTCCAGACTTCTGTGTTCTCTTAGTGTATTATTAAGGTTACCTTCCACTTTTTTTTTTTAAGAGTTTATTTATTTATTTGTCAGAGAGAGCGCACAAGCAGGCAGAGGCAGAGAGAGAGAGAAGCAGGCTCCCTGCCGAGCAAGGAGCCCGATGTGGGACTCGACCCCAAGACCCCGGGATCACGACCTGAGCTGAAGGCAGCGGCTCAACTGATTGAGCCACCCAGGCATCCTGAGGTTACCTTCCACTTCTTAGACAATTATGCCTACCACAGGGCCATGTTTCTGTAAAATAGTGACTGAGTTCTGGTGTGCAAATCAGAATAACATTCCTTTATGCAAAATAGAGCCGAATTTCAAAGGAAAAAATAATTTAAGTGTTTCTTTCCCTCAGTATTTACTTCTCTCAGATGTAGCCAATTCAAACAACACTCCCTCTTCATAAAGACCAAAAGTTAAGTACCAAGAAATTCAGTTATTCCACAAACATGGATGGTCTATCAGTCATATGACTGGCACTGGTAGGGGCAGGGCCATGAGGATAAATATTAAATGGTCACAATTTGATTAGGGAAGGAAAAATGAAAACAGAAATAGAGGCCTGTGTGTACACAATGCTAAGACAATACAAGAAGGTATAAACGACTCAAGCTTGGGGAGATACAAAAACTTCCAAAGAGGATGACAACTGGAGCAAGTTTTTTTTTTTGGTTTTTTTTTTAAGACTTTATTTATTTATTTGACAGATAGCGATCACAAGTATGCAGAGAGGCAGGCAGAGAGAGAGAAGGAAGCAGGCTCCCCACCAAGCAGAGAGCCCAATGGGGGACTCAATCCCAGAATATCAGGGTCCCAGGACCCTGAGATCATGATCTGAGCTGAAGGCAGAGGCTTAACCCACTGAGCCACTCAGGCACCCCAGCAAGTTTTTAAGAATTCATGGAGGTTCTCCAAGGCAACAGCAGAGAGAGGGCATTCCAGGAAGGTAAGGGCATGAATCTGTGAGCAACCACCACTTGAGCAGGACACATCGGGAACCCTGATATGTAGGGAAATCAGCAGGAGAAAAGGAAAGACGAGTAGTGTTGGGATTTTGAAAAGTTCTTGCATGATTGAGAATGTTTGGCCTATAATCTCTGAATGGTGGAGATCCCAGAAAGATTCACGAGACTGGAGTAATTTAAAAAGTATGTTGCTTTAGAAGGATGGTTTAGAAGGAGATAGGAATAGAATTTGGAAGTCCAAAAATCTGAACTATGGTAGCGACCGTGGAGAGCCAAGAAAATTGCATTATTATTATTGGCTAAGCACCAATACGCTATCTCTGCTTTATTCCCACCCCCCAACACCTCCCAAGCCCGGCTGCTTCAAACTTGCCTAAGGGAAGAGGATGAAAACAACAGCAAATACAACAACAAAAACCTCACTTTTTCTTTTTTCTTGGACAGTTCCCAAATGAGGAGTTCTACATCCAAGCAATTCTTTCTGCTTTCCTGCATTTTTAATTACCTCCTAGAGCTATCTGCATTAATTAGCTTTACAACCTCTTAGATTTCCATACCAATTGCTAAGCAGAAGACTTTCTGCCTCCACAAAGACTTCAACAGCCAAAGGAGAATCGCAGGGCTTGGTGTGTAAATGACAGTGAAGGAATGAAGACAGCACCATTCTGAGTTCAGAGAAATACACCAACTGTTCATAATCCCGAGCTAAATTCACTTGCAAACCTCCTCTACCCCCTCCCCAAATCACCACTACTGCTGACCTTCTGACCTTTACTGCCCCAGGCAATCTCTGAAAAGCCAAGCTGTTATTCCAGTCATCTTTACATGAACTCCATCCAAATGATCTTTTGCTAAATCCCATCGGAGTTTAGAGATCCTTGTGGGGGATTTGTAAAGCTTTGTTGTTTTTAGATCAAACTTCATTTTGTTTCTTTTCTTTCATTTGGCCTTGAGGGAGTGTTCAGCAGTTTGATGGTGAGCCATTAGTTAAATATCTCATCATCAAAGGGCTTTCTTAGGGTCTCTCATGAATGTTGGGAGATGGTGGAAACCATCTCTGTTGACTCAAGGAGGTCCCAACAAGGTACTCAGTGAAGACTCATCTGCTATACCTGAACTGTATCTACACAGGCTAACTTATTTAAGTTAGGTTTAAATATTGTATGAAAAATTTTTTTAAGATTATTTATTTATTTATTTATTTATTTGACAGGCAGAGATCACAAGTAGGCAGAGAGGCAGCCAGAGAGAGAGGAAGAAGCAGGCTCCCCGCCAAGCAGAGAGCCCGATGTGGGACTTGATCCCAGGACCCCAGGATCATGACCTGAGCTGAAAGCAGAGGCTTTAACCCACTGAGCCACCCAGGCACCCCTAAATATTGTATGAAATATTTTTGACAGAAAATTAGTTATCAGCTATTGGGTGAAATTCAGCTATTTATTTTTTAACACAACCAGCTTTAAAAAAAAAATAATTAACCATGTTCTGTAGTTTAATGTCTGTGCATGGATATCTCTTTTGTATCACAGGTACTGTTAGGAAAAGGATAGTTCCGAGCAATGCTTCCTTTTTTTTCTTCTGAATAAATATCAATGCCTATGAGTTCTACTTCATGAAATTTTAAATAGTTAGTGCTAGAAAAACCCAGAACAAACATCTGAAGGAATCTCCTAAAGGTACAAATGGGGGCCACTAAAATCTAGAGAGGTTAACGACACCCAGGATCACATCAGAAATACGTGGGAAAGCTCAAATGCTACCCAAATGTCCTAGTTCTTTGTCCAAAACTTTTCAGCTACATTTCTTCTTCTTTTTTTTTTTAAGATTTTATTTATTTATTTATTTGGGAGATGAGCAGGGAGGGGGCAGAGGGAGAAGCAGAGTACCTACTGAGCAGGGAGCCCAAAGTAGGGCTCGATCCCAGGATCCTGAGATCATGACCCAAGCCAAAGGCAGACGCTTAACTGACGGAGCCATCCAAGCACCAAGCACCATCCAAGCATTTCTTCTTTAACAAAAAAAAGCGGGGGATGGGAGGGGGGACTTTATTTATTTAGAGCAGCTGTAGGTTGCTCTAAATAACCTACCGAATTGAAAGGAAGAGAAGATTGCCTATATGCTCCCTGCCCCCACGCATGTGTAGCCTGTGCCATTATCAACATCTGTCACCAGAATGGTACATTTTTTACTATGGATGAAGCAATACTGACACATCATAATCACCTAAAGTCCATAGTTTACCTTAAGGTTCACTCTTGGTGCTGGACATTCATAGGTTTAGACAAATGGATAATGAATCCATGATTAGATCACACAGAGTATTTTCACTGCCCTAAAAACCCTCTGTCCTCTGTCCATCCATCTCCTCCCTGACCACACCCCAACCTCTAGTAATAACCACTCATCATTTTGTTGTCTCCATAGTTTTGCCTTTTCCAGAATATCATACATAGGAGTCCCCCACCTTATTTGTGTTTTCGCTTTCTGCCATTTCAGTCACCCACGGTCAACCGAGGTCTGGAAGCAAATGGTCATGCTTCTGACCTCCGCCCGAAGGTCCGCAGAAGCCTAACGCCATGTCACATACCTACGTCATTCACTTCATTCCTCTCGTCACTAGGCATTTTATCCTCTCACATTCCCATAAGAAGGGTGACTGCAGTACCATAAGATATTTTGAGAAAGAGGGAGACCACATTCACAACGTTTATGACAGTATATTATTGTAACTGCTCTGTTTTATTATTTACTGTTGTTAACCTCCTGTGTCTAATTTATAAATTAAACTTCATCCTAGTATATAGGCTGCTGCACTATCCAAGGTGTCAGGCAGCTCCTGGGGGTCTTGGAACGTATCCGCAGATAAGGAAAGAGTATTCCAGACGTCATCATACACAATGCAGCCTTTTCAGATGGGCTTTTTTCACGTAGTAACATGCATTTTCAAGTTTTTCCCTGTCTTTTCACAGCGCCTTTCTTTTCAGTGCTGAATACTATTCCAGGGGCCACATTCAGCAGTGGGCGGGCGACAGTTCCCTGGTCAGACTGTCCCCCGCCTCCCCCACTGTGTCCCGCACAGAAACAAGCCCTTGGGCTCTGCGGGCGGGGGATCTTGGTGGGCCTGCATCCCAGTGCGGTGTGTAGCGAGCCCTCCGCTTCTCCAGCACAGTTCCTGGTGGCCCAGCCCTGCAGGCCCCCCTGCCATCCCGATGGGGCGAGACTGGAATGCACTGGGGCAGCTGCAGATCCCCCTGCTCTAGGGCCCCTCCTTGGAGGAAGCGCAGGCCCGGGGAGACCGGGGAGCTCTATGCCCACCTGCCGGAGTGAGGGGGAGGGGCAGAGCGGCCAGCCTCTTACCTTCCAAGGCCAACTGTCTTGGTGTCCGTAGGGCAGGCGGTGCTCTAGTCTCACCCCCACTGGGGCTCTAGGGTTCTCTCAGCGGTGTCTGGTCCACCAGTAGCTGGTTTTCTTGGGAGGAGGAGCGAAGCCGGGACCGACCCAGGTCTCCATCTTGGTGACGTCACTCCGGAAACCCCCTTCTGCGGGAGGGGGGGGATGGGCCACCACGTTATTTATCCATTGGCTGGCTCAGGGATATCTTGGGTGCTCTCAAGTTTGCGTGATTGTGAATGAAACTGCTATAAACATCCATGAGCAGATTTTCGTGTGGACATGTTTCCAACGCCTGTGGATAAGTACCAGGGAGCACGATTACCCGATCATATGGTAAGAGTACATTTAATTTCAAGAGACTGCCAAGCGGTCTTCCGAAGTGGCTGCACCCTTCTGCATTCCCAGCAGCAACGAACAAGAGTTCCTGTTGTCCACGTTCTCGGCAGCCCGTGGCGCGGTCAGTTTTCCAGATTTTTGCCATTCTACTTGGTGGAGAGAGAGGTATTTCATTGTTGTTTTAATTTGCGTGTCCCTGATGACATATGACTGGGGAGTACTATTCATAAGCTTATTTGACATGTGTGTATCTTCTCTAGGGAGGTGTCGGTTGAGATCTTTGACCTATTTTTTAATCAGGTTTTTTTCTTTTCTTAACATTGAGTTTTAAAAGTTCATGGCAAATTTTGGATAATGGTTTCTCTATTGTATGTGTCTTTTGCCAACATCTCTGTACACGTAAAGTATATTTTCTTGGAGGTCCTTAGCAGAAAAAGCAAAAACGATTAAGTGATTGGTTTAAGATTTCCCCCAAATAATCCTACCCCTCTGTGATAATATCCTAGTTACTAAACAATGGTGAGTAATTGTATGGATTTCTGTGTTTATATGTGCACCCAACACTTGCTTTGAGTTACGTGCCTTGCACAAGACTAGGCCCTGAAGATAACACTGAGATAACACAGTCCAAGCTCTTAACAGTTTCACAGTCCAGACAGTAACACACACTAAATTATGAATAACCCATGCTCTAATCCTGAGATGGGAGAAGTTCTGGGATACAAAGATGAGAAGGCAGAAGAGTAAAGGGGACAATTTAGGACTTTGGCTTATGGCTAGGAGTTTTCCAGAAAAGAAAAAAAAGGCATTTCAGGCAGAGACTAGTGTAACCACACAGATAAAGCTACAGAGATGTAGACTCAGGAAGAAATGGGTATTAGTCTTCCGGGGCAAAACAGACAGAACTTGGTTCCTTCCACCTCTACTAAGTTGCATGCTTCTTAGTAAATTAGTAGTGCCCATCTCTAGTGATCTATTCATTTCTGGCCTATTTTTTTCTGACTAGAAAATGAACTAAAAGAGAATTCCTGCTCAGAGGGTGCCCTCTCTTGGTAAGAGGCCATAAAAGACAGTTCTCCCCAGAAAGAAACCTATATATTCCTTTTTAGAATTGCCTACCTTCTTTTTCAGGCAAATCTAAGAAAATGCAATTTCTATGACAGGTAACTTTGGTTAACAATAAGAGTAGGTGAGTGATAGAGCCACGTACTGAGAAGCATTATGGTCCAACAGGCTAAGTGACCTTAGGCCTCTGAGCTTCTGTTTATATCAGTGCACTGCACTAGATAATTTTCATGCCTTCCCCCCTTGCTCTGACATTCCCTGACTTCTAGAAAATATGGCTCATCATATCTTGACTGAATATAAAATGCTTGGTAGTTAAACGGTATCTGTAGGAGTTAATGGCTATGAAGAAACTGGAGAGTCCCTACCAGGAGAAAAATGTTGTTTCTGGCGGTGGCCACTTTGGTCTCTGAATTTTCCACAGCAGCCAGAGATAACTGGCCAGAACAATTTTCCCCTTCTCTTCTTCTCATGTTTTGGGCAGTTAAAAGTCTATTTGAGATGGCAAAGAGTGTAAACGCAGCAGGATCACCACATATTCCTGAAACACGCCCCCCCCCCACCCACACACACCATTTTAAAGTACAAATCTGCCAAACAGCAATTCCACCAAAAGTCACCTTTTGAGTGTGTTATGGGATTCCGAGGATATCTTCTTCCTAAATGATTTGATTTTTCAGGCATCCAGTAAAATGAGTTCACGTGTGCTGAGGGCCAGCCAAATGAGGTGAGCCGAGAAGAGATCCTTGAAACTTGTGGGATCTTGGGATTTGGGCATTCCCCTCAGGTAATTCTAGCAAGTGCATTATAGGGAAAAAGAGTTCCTGGAAATGGAGAAGAGACTTGAGAGTACAGGGAAGGGAGAGAAGTGAGACTGATGCAATGTGCGGGGGGAAATTAGTTTATCTTTTCCGTTGTTCCCAAAAGAATGTCACTGGTGATATAAAGAAGTGGAAAATCAGAAACTCCATTATCATCCAAAAACCACTTGTCCATTTCCTGCTCTGCCTGGGAAGGAAAATTGAACTGCAAACTTCAGATTTAACACAGGGCTGTGGTCTTCTGGTGCCCCCTACTGTCGGGGAGGAAGACTTGCAGCTGCCTCCACTAAGGCAAGAATGAGACCAACGGAGAATTTGGCTGCCTGCCTGAGAAACTCTGCAACTGTTAACTGATAAGAAGAAAGGACAGAAGGAGGGAGCAGAAGAGGGAGAGAGGGGACAGGACATTCTCAAAGTACTTTCAAGACTGGAACCAGGCTGAGTCTCACAGAGCTGAAAGACTAAAGGGTGCAATCTCTTAAAAATGCCCAGGGGAGGGGCACCTGGCTTGCTCAGTCGGTAGAACATGTGACTGTTGACCTTGGGGTTGTGAGTTCGAGCCCTGTATTAGGTGTAAATATTGCTTTAAAATAAAATCTTTTTTAAAATGCCTAATGGCAGGCACCTGAGTGGCTCAGTCGGCTAAGCTGCTGCCTTCAGCTCAGGTCATGGCCCCGGAGTCCTGGGATCAAGCCCCACATCGGGCTCCCTGCTCAATGGGGAGCCTGCTTCTCCCTCTCCCTTTGCAGATCCCCCTGCCTGTGCTCTCTCTCTCCCCAATAAATAAATAAACTATTTATTTTAAATGCCTAATGGACAGTAGATCTTAACATCAGATTAGCACTCAAAGAATGTTTGATGAATAAAAGAGGACAAAAATGAGAGAGAGAGATCTTAACTGGCCAAACTGTGTTTCCCTCCAGCCACCCATCTTAACAGAAATGTCTGATTTTTGTCACTCATCTAAACATTTTCCATAAGTTATATCAACCCTCTGGATATTTTAAAAAGGCTAAGCTTTTGTTTGGAGGCCAGAGACTAGCAAATCTAAATGTGCAGAGACATCCCTCCATAGACAGGGGAAGAAGAGGGTATATAGAAGGGGGTAGGGTCAGGAATTAAAAGCACAGGCTCCAGAGCCACCGCTTAGATTCAAACCTGGGCTCTGCCACCTAAAACCTATGACCCTGGGCAACTTCCTCACCCTCTGTGTGCCTCCATGTCCTCACCTGTAAAATGAGGTGATAAACCTTCATACAGTAAGGGCTGGCTGGCTCAGTGCATGTAAGGCAGACAGAAGAGAGCCTGGCAGGCAGCAAGCCCTCAGTCAGCAACAGGTACTGAGGGGATGACAGGGGACATTGGTCTCTGCCTCTTCAGGGGCCTTCATTATTTCAGGGTTGAAGTCCATCTCACTTTATACAATCGCTTCTAGTAACAGAACACCTTTCTCTCTTGGTAATAATAAACTTCCTGGAATCGCGGGACCCTTAGACACATTTAATGAAGTCATGTTTCCCATCTAGCTTCGTATAAATAGACCCAGGCACTTGAAAGACCAAGTCAAAATATGATTTTCCCCTGAAACTAGGTGTATTTGTTGATGAGGAGTGCATAACAAAATACCACAGAGTGGGTGGCTTAAACAACAACAAAACATGTTTCTCATAATATTAGAGGCCGGCATTCCCAGATCGAGGTACTGGCAGGTTGGGTTTGTCCTGAGGTCTCTGTCTTTGGCTTGTACACAGCCACCTCCTTGTCGTGAGTTCACACGGCCTTTCCTCTGGGTATGTGCATCCGTGATGTTTCCCTGTGTATCCAAGCCTCCTCTCCTTCAAGAACCCCAATCAGATTGGATGAGCACCACCCTAACAGCCTTGTTTTTGTTAAGTCCCTCCTTTAAAGGCCCCATTTCCAAAAACAGTCACATTCTGAGGTCCTGAGGTAGAAGTGGCTTGGAGGGTCCAAGGAACATATGAAAGTGGCTGGAGTAGAGCAGGTGAGGGGGAAAGTGACTGGCAATGAGATCAGGGAGGTGCCTTAAGCCACCTTGCATATTGACTTTTGCTGAAGTGAAACGGGAAAACATTAGAAGGTTTTGAGCAAAGGAGTAAAATGATCTGACTCCTGTTTTTAAAGGCTTGACACTCGGATTATTGTGTTGGTAATAGATGGGGTGGGGCAGTAGGGAACCAGAAGCAAGCAGACTAATTGCAATAGTCAAGGCAGAAGGTAACAGTAGCTTGATGCAAAGTGGAAACAGTGAAGGTGATAAGAAAGGTTTATTCTTGATATATTTCACATGTAGAACCACCAGGATTTTCTGTTATTCCATCTGGTGCTCATATTTCCCTCGGGGTTGCTTCTGGCATCCTGACAATTAGTATTGTCAAAGTTTTCTTGCATCTGAGCATTATCTGTCTCTTGGATTCAAAAATACATCTTAAAGCCATGCACGTCCAATGTACATATCAAAATAAATGAACACTAACATTACGTAAATCCTACATAGGAAATTGGATAAAGTAGGCATCTTTAACCATCCATACCCTAATCACAGGTTATAAAAAGTCCCAAGCCAAAAGGAATGCAGAATGCCTCCAGATGGTACAATATTCAGATAAGGAAATAGAGAATGTCATCATGGGTGTGAAACATTTCTAACCAGAAAAGGGAAAGAGAGCAGAAGAAAAGAAGGCAGAGCAGGAAAGTGATAAAATTTGCTATCCCCAAAACGGGGTAACTACCATGGTGCAATTAGTTTTTCATAATGGTTCTTTTCAATACTTTCAAAAGCAAACTACAAAATCTTTTTTCTCTCTAATGGCTGAAGTTAAGTGATATCTTTTGAGGTTTTCTTATTTAAGATGAGTTTAGCATAGCTCTGCTCATCTTTCCTTTTCCTGATCTTTGTTCATAGAGCCTGAGCTTTTAGATGAAGATCATTTTTATTAAGTAAAAATTATTCTGGTTACTATTACCAGGATTATTTTTATTGAAAACGGACCATCCCTGATGACATCAATTCCCCATCATACAAAAGCTGATTTTCTTTCTCCGTACTCCATGTGGGAGGCTTAAAAATGAACTTCCAAGAAGATAACCACATCTCAATCTTTAGAACCTGTGAATCAGTTTTTGCAGACATCATTAAATTCAGCATCCTGGAGATGAGGAGATTATCCTGGGTTACTTGGATGGGCTCAAAATGTAATCGCATGTAAGGCAAAAAGATTTCCTGCAAAGAGAGAAGGCAACATGAAGATAGAGCAGACACAGATTTGAAGATGTAGCTTTGGAGACTGGAGTGATGTAACCACAAGCTAGGGAATGCCAGCAGCTTCCATAAAGGCGAAAGAGAGGACAGATTCTCCCCTAGACTCTGCAGGCAGAGTGCTGCCTTTCCAACACTTTCATTTTGGCTCAGTAATACTAACCTTGGACTTCTGGCCTCTAGAGCTATAAGACAATAAATTTCAGTTATTGCAAGCCACCAAGTTTGTGTTAATTTGTTACAACAGTCCCAGGAAACTAAATAGGTGATTTTTTTTTTACCCTAAATTGTTACTTCTTAACACATTTTTCCCCTTGCCCCATCAAAATCCTCAGTTAGTAGGCTTACACTTGTGAAGTGTAGGTCATCAGACTTGACCACCAGACACCTCCTGCTTTTACCTCATCTACCAACCGCCTAACCACTTCTGTCTCATCGAAGGCTCTGCTCACAGCTTCCTTTTCACTCTTAGCCTTTCATCCTTCTTGGCAATTTCAGCACATTTCAACAAAATCTATCTCTGTGGATTTTTGCCCACCCCAACGGAAAAGATAAGCCTGTCCTTTCTTTTCAGTCCTACACACTCTCGTGGTCCTTCCTGAATCTTGTCATCACCAAAAACTATGTCCCCTTCCAAATCCCAGTTTCAATCATGCCCACCTCCATTCCTCCCAATGCATGAACTGAACTTTGTACTCCAACTCTCTTTTGACTACGAAGGGACCATCACTGCATTGACCCTACCATGTCTCTCTCTCACACACACACACACACACATACCACATGTCCTCATTTCCATCCAGCTTAAAAGCTTTGACCTAATACTAGAACCATTTGCTTCCTTAATACCCTCACTGTCCCAACCCTGTTTTGTTCACTCAATTAAACCTCTAATCTAGGGACGCCTGGGTGGCTCAGTTGGTTGAGCAGCTGCCTTCGGCTCAGGTCATGATCCCAGCGTCCTGGGATCGAGTCCCACATCGGGCTCCTTGCTCGGCAGGGAGCCTGCTTCTCCCTCTGACTCTGCCTGCCATTCTTCTGCCTGTGCTTGCTCTCTCTCCCTCTCTCTGACAAATTAAAAAAAAAAAAAAAAAGATTAAAAAAAAAAACCTCTAATCTGCCTAGCCAAACTATCTACCAACTTGGAGCCAAGTTTAAATTCACTTTAAATTCATGACAGCAGGGATGCCTGGGTGGCTCAGTCGGTTAAGCTGCTGCCTTCGGCTCAGGTCATGATCTCAGGGTCCTGGGACTGAATCCCACATCAGGCTCCTTGCTCAGCAGGGAGCCTGCTTCTCTCTCTCTTTCTCTCTCTCTCTCTCTTTCTCTCTGATAAATAAAATCTTTTAAAAATTTATTTAAAAAAATAAATAAAAATAAATTCATGACAACAAATCTCAAAGGGGAACTCAATAGTGCCCGGCAATCCTACCTTACTTCTCTATGATACTTGTATTCTCTTTCCCCCAGATCAGTATTTCAAAACTTCTCTTCATGTTTCATATGCCACACAGTTCCCTCACTCGATCTCTGCTGATTCATTCATGCATGGAAACAAAAATAAACTAAAAACTAAAACTAAAACTAAAAACTAAAGAGCCGGATAAAACAAACCTCCTTTTCCCACCAGTAAGACCACTTTAAGCTCACTAATGTTTCCCCTTTCCTGATATAATGGAAGAATTGTCCCTGCTCCTAGCTGCGGCCCATCCTTCAGTGCTTACTCTGGATCTCATCCCTGCTCAAGAAAATTGCTTCTAAAATTTTCCCTTTCCTCTTGTGTTATCAATTCCCCTTTCACAACTGGATTGTTCCCACTGGCCCCCCCCTACAGGCGAGAATGTCACTCATATGAAAAATAAAAACACCTTGCCTTTGCCTCTCTTACTGCCCTCCAGCTACTTCCCATTTTCGTGCAATCTTTTACAGCCAAACTCCTCAATATCATCTTTGCTTACATTCTCTACTTTCTGACCTTCTTTTCTTTTCTCAGCCTACTTTTTGGGGATCTCATTCTTTACCCTACCCGCTCCAAACTCCTTCAGTTTCTATCAACGTCTCAAAACAAATGGCCAGTTCTCCATTCTCAAGTTACCCAACCCTTAGCAACTTCTAAATCAGTTGACCACTTTCTTTTTTAAACCCACTTTTCTCTAGAATTCCCAGAGACCATGCTCCCCTGGTTTTCCTCACTGCCACTCCTTCTCTGTCTCATTTCTCGACTCCTTTTTCTTTCTGCTCAAGCTCTCAGGGTGGGAATACCCCCTTGGTCCTCTTCTCTTCCCTAGCTACACGTTCTCCCTATGTCAGCTTGTCCAATTCCATGACTGTAAATACTACTCATCTACCAACTCCAAAATCTGTGTCTGCAACACCATTCTTCCCACTAAGATCCACACTCAAATATCTAGCCATGTCCTCAGCATGTCCGATTTAGCTAATCCTAAGGAGAACCCAAGATCCATCCCCTAAACCACTCATCCAGGTCGCTAAATATACCCACTTGCTCGGGCCCAAATCCTCCTTTTCTCTCATCCCTTACATCCGATTCTCAACAAGTATGACATGTAGTTCTCAAATCCAAGACACTTTCTAGCATCTTCATGGACAGCCTTGTCCACGCCACCACCACATCGGACCTAGAACATTGCAGTGGACCCCTTGACTGATGTCTCCCTCTTTCAACTACACTCTTGTCTTTCTATAACCCATTCTCTGCACATCAGCCATAGAGTTTCTCCAAGATTAAGTGTGATTGCCGAAGCTCAATTTAAATCTCTCTAAAGGCTTCCTATGGCAATTCGAACAAAATTCAAACTCTTTAGCATAGCTTCTCGAGCCCTGTATGATCTGACCCTGCCTACATTCATCTGGCACACTTTTATTATTGAGATGGAATTTTCCTGTCCATTGTGCTTTTTTGGGGTTTCTCTTGTCTTGTTGCTCCCTTTAAAAAAGAAAAGAATCTCTTATCCCCCCCCCAGCTTTATTGAGATATAACTGACATATAACATATGTCAGATCATCACACTGTACACCTTTATCTTTTACTTGCAGGGGATAACTGCCCATGATGTGAAGGCACCACCACCACTGCTCTTCCCCTCTATCCACTTCCCTTGGATTGAAGATGCTGAGGACGGAGTGGAGATAGCGACTTGTCGTAAGAGATAAGCAATGAAGTTCTACGGATCCTGGGTCTATGATACAGAAGTAGATGGTGGAATTAGTTGGAGAAATGTCCAACTGTCCTTAAATATTCTGTTTCCTAACACAAGCCCTGATTATGCCCAGCCATGAAAACCCTTTAAATAGTTCCCAATCCAGCTCCATCTACCAATAGTCTATCCAAATTCTGGTATCGGGCTGTCCTTCAGTCTTGTTTTAATGCCTGTATAACTTACAGGCATGAGTCAAATATAAAAACCCATTTCTCTTCGCTTCTCTATAACTAAAATACATCAGTTTAGAAGTCCCCGTGCCTTCCAATGGTGAAAATACAATCTTGCCTTTAAAAGCAAATCAACTATTTTCTTGTTTGCAGCTTCATCTTTTGGGAAGGAAATACTTATTCAGGGGCTGGTTTCTTCTTTTTCCCCTTCTTTCTGCTTTCTTCTTTCTGGGAATCATCTAAGTTTGTGGGGTCTTGGGTCCCAGCTTTGGAGGAGGAACGCGTACTCTACACGTTATCATTTGTCTTCGGTGTTCCACACTGAAATGTGGTCTATCTCATCTGGCCCAGAGCATCAGACTCTGTACCAGCTATATCATTGCTTATGTCCAAATCTCTTTGTCCCACAACTGTCAGATCTGCTAACTCTGTGCCCTTGATAGAAATAATGAGTCCTTTACAATCAGACGTCTCTCAACTCCTCCATCTCAATCCCATTTTGGAGTCTCAGAAACTCTTAGCTATTTGTCTTGTACCCTCTTGGCATGACTTCGGTGGTAAGGTGGCCCTGGTTCATCCAGTTAGCCATCTTTCTTGGAAATTGTTCTCTACCATTCCAGCCCATTGCTGCTCAGTCTTATGTAGTGCATGGGGCTTCTCCGAAAACCTGACGATTGCCCGGATATACTCTGGAATCAAAGCCCAACCCGTTTTGCTTTGGAGTGTCCATCTGGGTGTTTCTACAGTCTCTCCACCAATAGAAGTGTATGGGGGAGAGGAAAGAGCCTTCATAACGGCACACAAACATCTAGGTTCTTGTTGCCTCCCCTTGGAATCCCTCTTTCAATTTTATTGCCTTTAGAGTAGGAAACTTCCTCACATTCTTCACTTTGTCTTTGCTACCTTTTGGCCTGTGGTATAAATTCTGCGCTCTCAGTCTCTTGATGCACAAAACCAATATTTTATCATTTTAAAAATAGCCTTTGCTCTCTCCACAATGCCTGGCTCTCTAGGTCTATGGGCTCTGGTATAGATTTATGAAGTCTACAGAGAAGCTCCAGATGATGAATTTGGCTTTTCTGCGCTGTATCTCTCCTGGGAGTCACTACCTTTAGAAATTCTGGATGATGACAAAGAAGAGAAATGGGCTCAAATCATTCTTGGGAAGGGGGAAGGGGAAAGGGGAGAAGCAATGCCTTGACGTCTTAAAAATATTATCCCCTGCTACACTGATTCTCATTTCTTTTGTAGGTTTTTTATATTTTTCTGTGTCTTCCAAGGAATTTTACTGGGAAGATATAAAAGGCTCCATCAGGGACTGCCAGCCAGTTGCTATTTTAAACTGAAGGTCTTGTGTTTATTTTTTACGGAAGCAAATTTCACATACAAAAATTTTCTTTCATCTTGGGCATTTTCTTCATGGAGCCATACCCCAGAAGAAGGAGCCAGAAACCTAACTCAGGGCTAGAAGGGGCAAATGCCAAAAGACCTTTGTATATGTCATAGTTCACTCCAAACCTTGGTTTATTTAAGTATTAGATAGATCATGTATTATTTTCCCAGGACTGCTGTAACAAAATATCACAAACTGGGTCACTTAAAGCAACAGAAATTTGCTCTCTCACAGCTGGGGAGATTAGAAGTCTGAAATCAAGGTGTTAGCGTGATTGGTTCCTTCTAGAGGCTCAGAGGGAGAATCTGCCCCCTGTCTCTCTCTTAGCTTCTATGGTTGCCAACAACCCATTAGTATCCCTTGGCTTGTAGTCACCTCACTCTAGTCTCTGTCACCATTTCCTCATGGCATGATTCTCTGTGTGTGTCTCCGTGTCTTCACGTGGCCTTCTTATAAGAACAGTAGTCATTGGCTTGACCCAGTATGACTTCATCTTAAGTCAACTCATTACATCTGCAAAGAGCCTATTTCCAAATAAGGTCACCCTCTGAATTTCCAAGTGGATATGACTCTGGAGGGAGACTGTATTCCACCCAGTACAGGTGGAAAAATAGATCTTGATGTTTCTCTGTGATAAAATGTGGCAGCCTTTCTCCAGAGGCTCCCAGATGAGCCATGCATTGGGTTCCAACTGGGCGGTTGAAAAGGGCAGCGGCTTATGAATACAGTTATGTGTTGTTAGTGCAAATGTTTTTTGTTTGCTTTTTAAGATTTTATTTATTTATTTAGGGATACCTGGGTGGCTTAGTGGGTTAAGTGTCTACCTTTGGCTCAGGTCATGATCCCAGCGGCCTGGGATCGAGTCCCACATTGGGCTCTCTGCTCAGCGGAAAGTCTGCTTCTCCCTCTGCTGCTCTCCCTGCTTGTGCTCTGTCTCTCTCTCTCTGACAAATAAATAAATAAAAACTTTTTTTAAAAAAAGATTTTTTTTATTTATTTCACACAGAAAGAGAGAGAGAAAGAGGGAGTAAGCAGGGTGAACGGCAGGCAGAGGGAGAAGCAGGCTCCTGGCTGAGCAGGGAGGACTCGATCCCAGGATCCTGGGATCATGACCTGAGCTGCCGGCAGACGCTTAACCAACTGAGCCACCGGGTGCCCTGTGTGCAAATGTTGAGGTGATGTAGGTTTTTCACAATATAGAGGGCTGCAGTTTGGTTCATTATTGCTGCCATTCTCACTTTTCTAGCGTCTGTGGCATCTCGTTCTCAGTCATTCCCACTCCATCCAGTCAAGAGCTTCAGTGAAAAACAGCACTAGATTAGAATTCAGAGAACTTGGTTTCAAGTTTTATCTCCATCATTTACCATCTGGCCTTAAGCACGTCACTTCCCTGAGCCTCGACGTCCTCAACAGCAACATAATTAAACTGCCAATGATTTCTTTTGTAAGTATGGGATGTTTTTACCTCCAAAGCTATTAAAACTTGAAACTGTACTAAAACTTTGGGGATGCTGCATTTTATTGAAGAAGCAAGGCACTGTGTGATATCAGAAATAAATTCCTATCCAGAACAGTTAAAATACCAAAATATTTTGGTGTTTTATGGAATAAGCTATCGTTGCCTGGAAATGCATTTACACATATTTATCTGCAATTATTTTTTAAATTTTATTTATTTATTTGACAGTGAGAGATCACAAGTAGGCAGAGAGGCAGGCAGAAGAGGGGATGGGGGGAAGCAGCCTCCCTGCTGAGGAGTCTGATGTGGGGCTCAATCCCAGGACCCTGAGCCAAAGGCAGAGGCTTAACCCACTGAGCCACCCAGGCGCTCTGCAATTATTTTTTAAGATCTATTTACTTATTTATCTTGAGAGAGAGATCACAGAGGGAGAGGGAGGAGCAAACCTGCTGCTGAGCAGAGAGCTTGATGCAGGGCTCTATCCCATGACCCTGAGATCATGACCTGAACCAAAAGCCGATGCTTGACCAAGTGAGCCATCCAAGTGCCCCTATCTGGTATTATTAAGTGATATTTCAGGTCAGCAGACAAAATGGACTATACTGTAAATTAATATGTATACAACTGAGAACTCATGGAATCCCTCTCTGATTGCCTTTCAAATGCCCTATGGCACATAGCCTGGGGTAGTCTGTGTAAAAACTTGCTTTATATTTCAAACAGTAAGAAAGAGAGGTGGAAGGATAAGAGGGAGAAAGAGAATGATCTCGTTAGAATTCTTTCGCCTCTTTCCTCCTCTTAAAATGGAGTTGATAACTCCTCTTTTCATTAGGGTTCTCTAACATTGGGCATGTAGTGTCCTTTCAATATTGATCACATTACCAAGCTCCAAAGCGCCTAGCACCCAGCCAGCACATGGTAAGTGCACAATAGATATTTGTAAATGAGAGAAGGAATGAGTATGTCCTGATGACCTCAAGGAGTTGTTCTGAAATGTAACTCGATATCATTACCTATGTCACCCTCTCCTGATGATTAGAAATAACTGTCCCAGTTTTTGCTTCCTGCCAACTTTCTTCTTTCATTAGCAGCCTCTGCCTTGGCCACTAGATGGCACAAGAGGAAAGTTCCTTAAAGCTCTGAACAGCTGCAGCTAGTGAATAAAGCAGCCATCCCTGGGGTTAATTAAGCAAAACAGGGAGCCAGCGTTTCACTCAACATATCGGAAGGAAGCAAAACCTCCACAACTCTGGACTTCAAATGAACTTTGAGCACTGATAAATACGAAGACAAACAAACAAACAAACCCAAGTCTCTGCAGATTGTAATAAAATACCGAACCAAAAACAATAGCCTTGAACCAAATATTCTGGGACACCACGGAGGGAATCAGCAGAACTGGGACAAGGCAAGAAGAGAAGAGGCCAGATTGAATCAACCATCCTGATTTAAGGGTTATCACTGACACACAGAGAGATCTGGAGCTGATCTGAAAAACTCCATTCCATACAAATGTTGCCACGTGTTTCAGTGCAATTTAATGTGGACCAAAACGTATCCAAGTCAATGTTAGGAAATCTTTGTGTCCTCTATTTAAAGTCATCAAAAGTGGGGTGCCTGGGTGGCTCAGTCGTTAAGCGTCTGTCTCTGGCTCAGGTCATGATCCCAGGGTCCTGGGATAGAGCCCTGCATCAGTCTCCCTGCCGCCCCCCCCCACTCCCTGCTCAGTGGGAGGCCTACTTCTCCCTTTCCCACTCCTCTTGCTTGTGTTCCCTCTTGCACTGTGTCTCTCTCTGTCAAATAAATAAGTAAAATCTTTTAAAAAAATAAAGTCATCAAAGAACTCCCTAAATATTGTTATAGGAGAGAACCTATGCTGTACAGAGATGGATTTACTATAGACATCAAGGATCTAGAGTTCAGAGTGAACAGAAAAATGAATTCACGGGTACATAATAACGTTGCCTTTTAAAGCCTGGCTGTGGTCCAGGAGTCCTGCATGTGACTTACAGGTGCACTGCACAGCTCCCCTTGCTGAGATTCTGAGCTCACCAGGAAACTTTCTGATTATAAATGGACTTTGTAGATATGCCTCTGGAGAGAAAAGGCTATGGTTGCTCCAGCACAAGCCCTTCCGATCTTGTGACAGTTGTATTTTTCACTGTACCTTAATAAATTGGTATTCTGATCTAAACAGCAGTCTCCTATGAGCTTGGTAAATGTAAACTGCCATGAGGAAAGGGACTTGCTCTTGACAAAAGGAACTCTCCCAGCCTGTGGGACTCACAGCCTCACATGGTGTTAAAGTCTCTGTTGAAAACCTCCTGTGACATCTCTTGGCAGACAACCAAGGCTCTGGGGGTCTGGGGGACCTTGCTTTCACATGTCTAGGGCCAAGAGTCTCCACCCTGGTTGCATATCAAAATTACTGAAATTATGAAGCTGTTTAACTAATGCAGATTCCCACTCCAGCCCCAGAGATGATAATTCAGAAGCTCTGGGGCTGACCCGGGAATCCGTATTCCTCAGGAACCCAACTGATTCTAACCTATGGTGTGAGAAGACTATCCATCTGCTTAAGTATAATTTCACAGTTAGTCCAGGATCACAGAATCATGGAATATTTTATTTTAAAAAGGTCTCTAGAGCAATAAGAACTCTTTTTTATAGCATCCCTGAACCCTCAGCCTCCCGTGGAAGCTGGGCATAAAGAGGCCAGACAGGAAGCTGCCAGGCCATTAACTTAACAACAGTGAGAAACCACAGACCTCTGGGAGCTTAGGCCTTTAGCTAGGAGCATCAAAGAATCCCATTAGCTTTTGGAGAAGTGGTCCTGTCTGGCCAAAACTGTATATATGAGACCAAGGCCAGATACATAATTTATGAGCCCAATACAAAATAAATAATTATAAAGAACTTTAAGATGGTGACAGCAGAGCAAGAAACAGGTACAGGACCCTTCTGAGCCAGGGGACCCATATGACGACCCTAGATCCACACCCAAGAGGTTGGCTAGATACAGGACTATTGGGGCAGAATGATAATTTATACATCAAGAGAGATCTGCATTCTTTTTTTTTTTTTTTTTTTAAGATTTCATTTGTTTATTTGACAGAGATCACAGTAGGCAGAGTCAGGCAGCGGGGGTGGGGGGAAGCAGGCTCCCTACTGAGCCGAGAGTCCGATGAGGGGCTTGATCCCAGGACCCTGGAATCATGACCCGAGCCGAAGGCAGAGGCATTAACCCACTGAGCCACCCAGGCACCCCGTCAAACCACATGTTTAGATGATGAATTATATGGACACTCTGCTTATATACCAGACTTTAATAACATCTGAACCATCTCTTTCTGTCTCTCTCTGCAGAGGTAAATTGACAAGAGACAGCTCCTGTGTTTTGGTGGCTGCAGTATTAACAGCAAGAGCTTAAGTTATTAAACCGAGCAGCTTTAATCTGTGAGGTCTCCTGGAGCACTGGAGATTATTGTATTTTTACTCCAGAGCCCATGCAGCTATTTCAATGAGCTAGGGTTTGCTCCCCGCAATCCCCATACTGGCCCCGCTGTCTTTCTCTAGACCCACTTCCTAACTGTGAGAGACGTGATGGAGTTTTACTTGGAGATTGACCCTGTCACCTTGAACCTGATCATCCTAGTAGCCAGCTACGTCATCTTGCTTCTGGTGTTCCTCATCTCCTGCGTGCTGTATGACTGCCGAGGCAAGGACCCCAGTAAGGAGTACGCTCCCGAGACCACCCTTGATGCCCAGCCTTCCATCCGCTTGCTGGTGATGCAGCAGAGTACTTCAGAGGACCCCTGGGCAAGGAGGCCCAGCCTTCATTTTGGGGATCCTGCTCTACTAGGGAAGAAAAGCACAATGGTGTGAGGCTGGCTGAGGGGGCCTGGGGAGAGAGCACTAGACATTTGGCATGAACTGTTCTCCACAGGGTTGCGGTTCTCTCAGGGTACCGCCAGTCCTGCTTGGCTCTGAGAGTGGGAGCTCTGCCTTACCTTCTACTTTCTCATCACCCTCTTTGGGGACGAAGCATCCACTTAAGGTAAGAAGCCCAAGGTGGCCTTCGGTCAAGTTCTCTAGATGCAAAATCTCATTAATACTATTGTATAGTGAAGTTGCTGGGCCCTTCCTGGTGATGCTATCCTTGCCATTTCTAGGAGAGACTGACATTTGAATAAGGTGCAGGGGTAGAAAACTCTTTTCTTTCTTTTTCTTCCCTTCTAGGTTCTTTGGCTGGTCCAGTAATTACATTTACATAAAACATATGAACGGGAGAAAAAATAAATTTAATTTTTAACCTATGGGAGTCCCATAAAAAAATACGAAGCTCAAAGAAGTGACCAGAGCAGACAGCTTTTATGTCCTTTAGACCAAAAAAAAAAGATAAATTTATGAAGAATTGACAAGGCAAAGAAATTTGGGTTTGGGGCAGTAAATTAGTAAGGAAATAACAAGTTCTGTTTATATAGCTTTCTTGGCTCTAAATTCCCTATTTCTGGTGACCAGAATGCCTTCTCCCCTCCAGGTACAGGAGGGTAGCTTTCATATGGGAGATTTATTCCCTGCTTTCAGGGGGACCAAGGAGGGCCAGACTATTCTTTCTTACACTCGTTCTCTTTTAAGGAACTTTAAATCAAAATAATCAACAGGCCAAAACGTCATATTTTGGGGTAGCATCTTCGACTCCCCTTCAAAGGGTTTAAAAAACAAAATACAATAGTGTGTGTGTATGTGTGTGTCTGTCTTTGTGTGTGTCTGTGTCTGTGTATCTCTATGTCTGTATAATGAGAAATGAGACTAACTTGCATCTACCCTGTACTTAGCAGATTCTCTCTCTCCAAAGCAACCATTGAACTTTTCCAGACTTGAAGTTATTATTATTCTTTTTATACACACCACTGCTCACCTTCTATTCCCCTGTGAGTCAGTATGGGGAACACAGTAATCATAGAGCACAGTGGCTAACCGGCAAAGCTTGGAGCCTGGGTTCACACCCTATCTCCTCCACTTACTAGATGGGTGACCAAAGCCGTCTCTGTGTGCCCCAAGGCTAGTAGCAGGATCTATAGGCTGTATGGGGTATTTAAATGAGTAATTTCACGGAAAGCCCTCAAGACAGTGCTTTATACCTTTGGTTAGCTAATTACTAATGATTATTAATATTATTAATGTTATTTCCTCTCATACTTCTCATCAAGAAGCTCACACTCCAATCCTGTTCCAATCCAAGGTTACTGAAGACTCACCACAAAATGTCGAGGTCCCATAGCTTTGGTGTTTCAGTTCTCCCGCCCTCTGAACACGGCTCACACGCGCGCGTCTCTCTCCTTTTCTTTGTTGCTATTAACTAACACATTTGTTTCCCTGCTCGCTCATCTGTTTCTCTGATTTTGAATTATTACTTCCACTGTATGTTGTTATGAATCCTCCTTTCCCTGAGCTCACAGTGACTTGTATATTGACTTGGTGATTTATGAAACCCCTTCTTCCAATCAGGCCCCATGTGGAAATAACAAAGACATGGTGTCGTGACTGCGGCCGTCCTATCTTTGCAGCCTGATAAAGACAGAGTCAGGCATGGCCTCTCCGAAGGAGGACAAGAAAGCATGGCATTGTGAGAAGTCTACACAGAGTGCAGAAGACCATGGAGACACGAGCGCCTATGGCACAGAAGGGGATCAGGCAGCATTTAAATAATGTTGAATGGCCCATTTCATCTTGGACTCAGGCATCAAAGATAAGATTATGCATTCCGAAAAATGAGGAGCTGTTTTCTAGAAGGACTAAGGGATGTTGCAGGCTTGAAGGTAAGATAGGAAATGGCATTTTAGATAGACAGAAAGGTGTAAAGAGAGCTCGGAAGCAGAAATTGTGGAGTTCATTGACTATGAAAGTCTGACCGTTTCCAAAACTGTCGAGAAAAAGTGAGACATGCCATCTCAATGTATCCTATTGAAAACTGAAGGGGAGGGACCTGATCATGCCTGCTCTGCCAATTTCAGTGACAGGCATGGTTTTGCCTTTGGATTGTTAAGTAGCCATAACACAAATAAAGATAATCCCCATTATTCTGTTTTCAAATTTTGTTCATATTTTATCAGAAAGTCATGTTTTCTCTTAAATATGTGATTTAAAAATTATATTGAAAAGCCCACAGCGGGTTTTTTTTTTCCTTTTATGGTTAAGAAATCATCTTCGCTTTACTAATGAAAATATAAAATGAACAGGAAAGTCAGTAAATTCACAAGCAAGTAACTTCTGAGAACCTGCCCTTTCCCTAACATGAGCTTTACCTGGGCTAACCTTCTTATTTCTTTTCCCTGTCAGGGGAACATACATATCAGGGCACACAAAAATGTATCAGTGGAGAAAAAAAAAAAAAAGTTGACCATAAAAAAAAGTGATAATAATTTAATTTAGCCTTTTGAGGGAGAGAAATATAAAATGTTTGATTCTTCCAATTTTAAAGTTCAGACTATAAAGCAAACATCCATTTAACATGTTTTTAAATGGACATGTTTTCACTTATGTTTCAATTCCATAATGGGGACAGTTGAAGAGGACAGACTAACAGAGATTCAGTATAGAAAAATAAATCCCTTGGGACGCCTGGGTGGCTCAGTTGGTTAAGCAGCTGCCTTCGGCTCGGGTCATGATCCCAGCGTCCTGGGATAGAGTCCCACATTGGGCTCCTTGCTTGGCAGGGAACCTGCTTCTCCCTCTGCCTGTGCTCGCTTTCTCTCTCTGATAAATAAATTAAAAAGTCTTTAAAAAAAAAAAAAAGAAAAGAAAAATAAATCCCAAGAGAGAAGATGAACAACAACGAAAAAACAAAAACAAAAAACACTAAAAAATAGTAGTAACAACAACAGATAAAGGCAGGGGAGAGACCCCAAAGAAGGAAATTGTAAAGACTCTAAAGTGAATGTGGGAATTGGAGGTATCAAGCTTTTCCAAGCCTCTGTTTCATTCGATTTGTGGTTCATTCCATTTGTGTTTTTCTACCGTGAGGAACGGGCTTCCCAGCATTTAAAACAATCTTTTCTGTCTAGAATGTATGCTTAGAATCTTATGAGAACGAGAAACACCCTTCAGAATTTTGCCAATGAGGAGATCAGCCTGGAAAGCAGAGTGATGTCCCCAAGAGAACTTGACTTCAGAGCTCGGACTAACACCCTGTTATACCCTTTTCCCTCGAAACCCTACCCCTCACAGTGCTCTTTCTACAGCACCATCTCTTACCTGCTTGTATTTTAAAACTTCTTGATTTATTCCTTATCTTTTCTTTTTGAAAAAAAGATTTATTCATTTATTATTGAGAAAGAGAGAAAAAAAGAGGGAGTGAAAGGGGAGGCGGAGGGAGACAGACAAGCCGACTCCCCACTGAGCACAGAGCCTGACTCATAAGATCCTGACCTGAGCAGAAATCATGAATCAGGCACTTAATCCACTGAGCTGCCCAGGAGCCCCTATTTCTTATCTTTTAAATAAAGCCTTATTTCCCAGTGGAATGATTCATGGCACAGCTGGGAAGTTGTAACTAATGTTTTCAAAGCTGGTGGAATGGATGGCTGGCTAGAACCATAAGTCCCTTTAACATTCAAAGACGGCCTTGTTTTTTTGTTTCCTTATGGGATTAAGATGTCCTTAGTCCACGTCCTTTGAATACATTATTCTCCCATCACGCACCATTTTTATTAAAGCAAATGCAATATTGTAGCCATTTCAGATGATAGCTGTGGGAAGGACACAAACAAAATGCTTTCAAGGGGAGAGAGGGAGGAAGAGCATGTAGATGTATCATGAATCCGCTACATACCAAATACTTTTTATTCGTATCTCCTTTAACCCTCCTCCCCCGCTATGAGATAGACACAATGCAAACCTATTAAAGATAAGGAAATGGAGACTGAGGGAAGCCCAAGAGCCTGTCCAAGGCCACCAGCTGGTACACGTAGGAGGCAGGATTTGAGCTCCCTTCTAAATGTGTGGTTTTCTGCCACCTGTTTTTTCCCAGTGTGTTCAGAACAGTAGTCAGCTCATGCTTGCCCCACACTGCCTCTCCCCCATTCTAGAACCGTGTACCTACAAGCGGCTATGAACTATAGTCCGTTAAATAATCTAACAGCCTTTCAGATTTTCTCCTCTGAATAAGATGACCATAGTTTCCATCAGAGCAAAAATTAAATTATTGTAATTTAGCCAGAACATTACCTTCTGGTGTTCCAGAAGTCGCCAGGATGGAGTGGTCTAAGATGGCCTTGTACCGGAAATGCTAAACTCAAGTCCTGCTCTGTCACTACATGCTGTCGAGCCTTTGGGACATCCGTTACCTTCCTAAGCCTTTTTCCTCACTTTAAAAACGAGGGCAGTGCTAACGCCAGTGAGGCTTAGAATGGTATATATAAAGTATCTGTCGTAGGTAGGATTTCAACAAAAGGAAGGCCATCGTTATCATGCCAGTTGATGCGGGGAAAATAAGTAGGAGGACCTTATCGCCTGGAAGCCCTGGTTAGCACCGGCAGGTCCAGGCTCATTGATGGGTGCACCGGGAAGCAGGAGTGCATGGTTGAGAGTTGCCACATGCTGTAGAAATTTGGAAATACGGTCAAGTGCCTGTGATGGGCTGAATTTTGTTCCCACCCCCCACCCAAAGCCATACATTGAAGTCTTTACCCCAGTACTTCAGAACTTATTTTGAAGCGAGCTTGTTTTGAAATAGATCATTATTGGCGTATTTAGTTAATACAGGTCCTACTAGAGTAGGGCGGACCCCTAATCCAGTATAAAGGGTGTCATTATAATAAAGGGGTATCTGGGCCCTGACTGCTCGCAAGAGCACCATGTGAAGAAGACAGGAGTCATGTGACCACTTGCTAAGAAGCTACCAGCGGGTAAAGAGAGGAGATCGTTCTGCAGTGCCTTTGGAGGGACAGCTCTTGTGGACACCTTGACCTGAGACCTGTAGGTGATGAAGTCCCAGAACCTAAGTCAGGATCGGTGGGGTGAGGTTCGGAGCTGATGACTAAAGAAAGAATTCTTAAGACATCTTTGGTGCAAAATGGTGGTTTATTAAAGCACGGGGACAGGACCCGTGGGCAGGAAGAGCTGCTGCTGCGGGTTGTGAGGAGTGGTTGGTTATATACACAGGAGTTGGGTAGGTGAGGACAAAGGGGTGTTCAGAAGGGCTATTGGGGCAAAGAATACTATCAGGATATTGAAGGCTTAGTTGCTATCAAGTAAAGACAATTGGAAGTCTGGTGGAATGTTACATTCCTGCTATCAAGCATCCTTGTTAATGAGATTTAGGTTTAGAAGAAATTTAACTTTATTTACTTTTCCTTCTACCTCCGCCTCCTTCGGTGTTTTATGGAGGGGAGGGTGACATTAGGGCTTGAGGAACTGAGCTCTGTGTCTTTGGAAATTGGGCTATTGATAAGGTAACTTCTTTGTTGTAATCTCAAGGACATTTGCAAACCAAGGGAGACTCCTGTTTTGCAGGATTGCGATCTCAGCAAGTTAACTATTTATCATTTTATGGCAGTCAGGGGTGCCTGAGGAATGCTACACCTATGGAGGGGAGCGGATGAAGGCGGGGGTGCAAGGCGCCAGCTTTTGCTTTGTCCTCAGCCAGCCTCCTGCTTCCTCATCAGTAGGCACCAGAACTGTAAGACGATACATTTTTGTTGTTGAAACCCTCAGTTTGTGATGCCTTGTTAGGACACCCCTCACAGACTAATACAGCGGCTAAAGGGAATGTTTAGTACTCGTGAGCGGATGCTTACCATTTCAAGGCCCTTTAGGGTCAGTGATGTTATTCCTTTGGATGTGACAGCATGCTGAGCTGGGCCATGGACAGAAGCTAGAAGGCCGAGCTTTGCCAGAGTTACCTAGGAAATCGACCCTGCAGAAGCAGAGTAACATTTTGTTGTACTTTTAAGGAGGGTAGAATACAGGGGAAAAAATGTCTCCAGGAAGAAAATGTGCTTGTGGTTTTGCTAGATAAAATATGAAGGATAATTTTGTTAAGAGTGAGGAACTCTCTGTTCTATTAAAAAGGACCAAGGAACACGTCACAAAGAAAAGATGTTATGGAGTCCATGTGCAAATCTATCAGGTTAAAGGAGAGAAAAAAGTCAGAACTAGCCTTAAAGAATCCAAATCCTTCCAGACTATAGGACGTATAGGTTACATGTCTGTAGTGTCCCACAGATACTTTAAAAACCACTTAGTGAGTGTGTGGCTCATTATTTAAGATTAAAGGACAGCTCATAGAGGGAGGAACAATTATTCTTATTTTGGAGAAGAGAGAGTTTCAGATTGTCTTGCATAAACCTTTCAATCAGCAGAGTAGGATTAACAGAATCCACAGATTCTGACTCAGTCCCGAGTTTGCCCTATAATTCCAAAGGTGCCCAAAATGTATGCAGAGTAATGGAGTGATTCACCAAGATGAATGCAGGAAGTCCACACTTTTGTGAATGTCTCCCACTCTTTTACGTGTATGGAAGCACCAAATAACACAGTCCTTTTTTTCTTAAAGATGTTATTTATTTATCTGAGAGAGAAAGAGTATGCCCATGAGCTGGGTGCAGGGTTGGGGGGATGGGCAGAGGGAGAAGCAGGCTCCCCGCTGAGCAGGGAGCCTGATGCAGGACTTGATCCCAGGACCCTGGGATCGTGATCTGAGCCAAAGGCAGACGCTTAACTGAATGAGCCACCCAAGCGCCCCAACAATCTTCTTGATTAGGGCAAGTCCCCAAGAACTAGAGGGTAGATAAAGTCCAGTACAGCTGAATATCATCAAGGATGGCCTTCTACTCGTGACTTCATCCTCTCTGGGAATACTCATGGTTGAACTATAGAAACTCAGAAAGCCTGTGTTATCTATCTCTGTTGTAAGAGTTCCTTTGGACTTTAACCTTCTTGGGCTGTCAGTGTTTCAGATAAGGGCTTTGTGACACCAGGATTGAGAAAGGTCCTAGCGATTTCACATCCTCCCAAGATAATGTGAAGTTGTCCGCACGTATTTATTTTTGCCTTCAAGACTTCTGTAGACTCAGCTGTTATTTAACTAAACACTAGGCACCTGCTGGGATCTGCCGGTCCTCTGACACTTCTACAGCCTGGTGGCCTCGGCTGTAGTCTAAAGTTGACAGAAGTGCAAGGTTCAGGAAATATTAGAAAGGTGAGGACGTGGTTTGGAAGGACAAAGGGGACCCAAGGGAAAGAAAAGTGTATTGCTCCGAAGGAGGGCTTAAAATTGCCCAAAAGTGGCTCAGCGAAAATGTGGCCATGGAATTTGGAATCTGAACTGAATTGTCAGAATTGATGAAGACCTTTATTATCATGGCAGTTAATCAGTGAAAAGCTGCTTGCCGTTAGGGGCAGGAGGAAAACTAGTATTATAATAAAATGTTGGAGAAAAACTAACATGTGATAGTCATGATACACCTGCTCAGGGTGAAAAGCAGATCCAGATAAAGACAGCTGGTTTTGTCCATGTCAACAAGGCTGAATCTGATAACCCTCGCCATCAGAAAAGTCTCCCGATATTTAACCTACATCTCTTCTGTTCTTAGACTTTACATTCATTTTCTCTCATTTACCTCGTTTGGGTTTTATAAGGAAAAACTGTTTATTCAGTGATCTGTAGGAACATGTCTCATGAATCCAATCCGATTAGATCGCAAGGTATCATAAGTAAACAGCTAGTTCGTGGGTGGGGCCATAGCATACCGATGAAACCACCACCCGTTACGAGGTGTGCCAAAAATCACTTTCACTAAAAATAAACTAAGTTTGTGAATGATTCGCTGATTTTTATATAGGGAGTGATTGCACTTCTGTGCGCTCCTATGTTGTTGCTGGTACGGCACAGATACGGCAGAGTTTCAGTTAATGGGAAAGCAGCTGCATATATTTATTGACCACTTCCCTATCTGACAAATATTTGTAAAGCATCTGCTTTGCCGGGGTCTCCCACCAGGCCCAGGAGGATACATTGTGCACCTGACCTGTGCTCGTGAAGCTTGCCAAGTAGAAGGAAAAACCTCTAAGCACCTTGTACATATCATCAGAACCTTCACTACAATGCTAAGAGGTACTATTGTTTTCCCAATTTTATATATTTTGGCAGTGGAGAGTCTAAAGCCCATTCTCCAAACCAGTGGCTTCCAAACATGACTGAGCCTGCATCCCTTTCCGTAAAGATGATTTTAGCACTTACCTCTGAGTGTGTGTGTGTGTGTGTGTGTGTACTGTGTCTATCTAAATAAGTATACGTTTATATACTGAAATTATTTAAACATGTATAGAGTTGTGCATGATATATACACATATGTGCATATGCATATACGTACATTTTACAGACCTTTCTGTACATCTCACTCAGAGACAACTACTCCACACCACTTTACTGCACTGCTTCCTGATTCTGTCTGTAACGGGAATGAATAATCTACCTCCATTCTACTCCCCCTGTCCAACTAACCTTATGTTTTGCTCTTGAAGAGGGGATGGGAACCCCATCTAAGAACATGATTGAGGAAATATTTCTTTTTAAAATATATTTTTTTAAGACTTTATTTATTTATTTAACAGGGAGCGATCACAAGCAGGCAGAGAGGCAGGCAGAGAGAGAGAGGGAGGAAGCAGGCTCCCCGCCAAGCAGAGAGCCCGATGTGGGGCTTGATCCCAGGACCCTGAGATCATGACCTGAGCCGAAGGCAGAGGCTTTAACCCTCTGAGCCACCCAGGCGCTCCATGGAAATATTTCTTTTTAAATAAAAAGCAATCATTTTCAAGTTTGAACTAGATCTTCGTATTGCTAAATATGTTTTGGCAGCATTCCTTAATGAGGTTTTTTTTTTTTTCTAATATGCAAAGGTGAGTTCTGCTGGCTTGCAAATCCTATTCATCTCTTCTGAATTCTCTTTGCTGGCAAGATCTTAAATGCCTCCAACAAAAGACTGAGTATCTTATATGTGTTTCAGCATTCCGTACCACCCAGTAAAGGACTAAACACATCAGGAAACCTCTGTCCTTTGGTGATGGCTTTGTTGGAAAAAGAAAGGAGAATTCTTCCTTCAGCTGTAGAATAGGAATTACTCTTCTGTGGTTGCAAAGTGTCCCAGACACAGCAGGAAGGCAGCTGGGCTGCTCTGATGTCCTGAGCGTGGATGGCTGGGGATGCAGAAGATATCTTCTAATGAATGGGTGCTGGAAAAGATGCCAGGGCTGTCACACAGCCATCTCCAAGGCACTGTGAAAAGGAGGGCCGAGAAGCCAGATCAATGGAGATGAGAACCCCCCAGTTCCACATGATCACCCTAACTTCCACTTTTCCGGTGGAGGCTTCAGGACAGTGGCTGAAGCTCCCTCTTGGACTTGATACTGTCCACAACTCCATGCTTGCTTCTTATCCATATTTCTATTTCTATGGGACAGACTGAGGACTACCCAGTCACTAACTTCATGGGAGGCGTTCAGCCTTATTTGCTCAACTGGAAAAAAAAAAAAAAAAGGCACTGAAGTTAATGCAACTTTCCAGGGGTCTTCCAGCTCTGGCCATCTCGACCCTACATCTTCCTTTTTCCTGACCTTTCCTCCCTTCCCATCCTCATCTTTCAGAATGAAGCAACTAGGGACAGGAGGATTTGTCCTGAAAACTACCTCCATCTGGGGCATTGTTGTTGATCAGGGAGCTGCAAAGGGAAGCTTAAGAGAGGGCTGAGTCCTTTCCTTCCACAGGATGCATGCACATATCCCATTGTCTAACATGTTTTCCAGCTGACATTTCAACTAACTATCCCCATGTTGGTGCTTCTTCAAGTCAAAGTCTGTTTTGCACTCTTTGGAAAGAGCATAAACCATGACAAATGGCCTCAGTGTAGGCATATGGTGATGCATTGGTTTCCTAGTTTTCTGGGATGTATTAGCAAACTTATTGTCCCCAAATGTAATGTAAAAAAAAGCAATGAACTCACCACCATGCATGGAACGTTGACAATGTGAAACAGATTAGATTTATGGAAGCCTCAGAGACAGCCCTTAATTTTTAGTAGAACATTGCCTTTTATGTCCATCCTGAGTGAATTTCAATTGCCTTCCCCCTAAAACCTTGTCTTCCCCCTAAAAGAAGGTTTGAAGATGGTCACAGTGGTTAAGAATTAAAAAGTTGTTCTTTTTTTCTTAAGTGTGTGTATTAGTTAGAATTTGTATTTGGTTATGATTAACAAAGACACAAGATACAATGGCAAAACTCGATTGGAACTTTGTTCTCTCTCCTGCATCCCAAAGTTGGGAGGGGAATTGTTCATCCTGGTACAGTGATTCCAAGATGGCCCCATTGTTCCAGGTACCTTCACTTCTGTTCCACTAGCTTTACTTCATGATTCCATCCATGAGGTTGTCTTCTCATTATGAGATGGCTACTGCAGCTCCAGACCTTTTGTCTGAGTTCCAGGCAGGGAGAGGAATGGAGAGGAAGGGCGAATGGGCACAAACGAGTCAGGTAAGAGACCTACTTAACAACTTCTACTTAGATTTCATTGGTTAGAACGTCAACTATCTGTTCCTATACCCAAGGAAAGCTGGAAGATGCAGATTTTTGCTGGGTACATTGACACTGCCCCCCCTAAATCAGGGTTCCTTGGAAGGAGAGAATGAATTTGGGATAGGCTACTGTCCTAGTGGGGTTGTTTGTCCTCCTAAAATGAATCTGTTTGTTTGGTAAGCCTGAAAACTATGGAAAAGGAAAAGAAAGAGATGATGATGATGATGATGATTTTGATGCTAACTACCCAAAATGACCTCCAGCAGCATTTAGTGTAACTGTATGCTTGCTTTTTACTAATAATTGCAATTATTTTTCTGATATATTTTTCCTGATTATAAAAGAAATTTGGGGAAACTCTGAGCAAAGCGTAGAGAAGAAAATAGGAACCATCCATAATCCCATTACCCAGAGAAAAATCGCTATGCTATTTTGTTGCATTTTCTGCCATATATATACATACTTACATATATATATATATATATATATATATACTACATATTAATTATCACAGTATTGTGTAACTTGGTATCTTTTCCCATTTTCTAAATAAAACAAGTGAATTTACATATGACCCTAGTTATTGGATCTCTTGTACCCCTGTAACAGAGCATTCCAAATGGTGGTTGCAGAGCTATTTGGAAAATTCTTTAAGCCTGAGATCATGAATTGTGTAGATAGCATAGACCCATTTTCTCCTGCCCTGCTTCTGGGAGACCATTTGGCAAATCTGGCTACTGTCACTCCTATTTTCAGACCATATCATATGATCTTCTTTCTGAAATTTTTCACCTTAAAAAGTGGCAAGTGCCCATGCCAAGAGTAAAAATGATTCTTCGGGGAATGTGAACTGTTGCCCATTCCTACCATGTGTCTCACAGAGGTGGACTTCACTCTGGCTTATAAATCCATAGGACCTCCAAGCTAGGTAGGACCCTCGTGGCTCATCAGTCGGAGCCTCTAATGCAACAGTGAAGGGATCCAGAAAGGAAAAGTACCCTGCTGGCTGGCATGGTCAGTACCCAGGTGCCTTTCTGGTGGTCTTCCACTCTTCTTGAGATACTTTGGACGATCAACTAATTGGTAAACAGCAAAGGTGTCATGACTCCCCCCAAAACACATAACCAACTGCTGTCAGTTGCTAAAGGCTTCAAATGAAGACTAAGGATTGATAACGTGCATAGGGTGGCATTTCTCAGATGGTCAACTGCTCTAATATACCTAGATATTTGGAGAAAATATACCACCCACGGCACCTGGGTGGCTCAGTGGGTTAAAGCCTCTGCCTTCGGCTCAGGTCATGATCCCAGGGTCCTGAGATCGAGTCTGGCATTGGGATCTCTGCTCAGCAGGGAGCCTGCTTCTCTGTCTCTCTTTGCCTGCCTCTCTGTCTACTTGTGGTCTCTGTCAAATAAATAAATAAAATATTTTAAAAAAAAGAAAAGAAAAGAAAATATACCATCCAAAGAAAGCAATTCTATTCTGTGCTCACTATGAGCTCAGACCTTGCTGAATGCTCCAGAGTCATGTTACAGACTTACAAAACTTGCACCCTTCTTGGGGTGATGAAAGGGACATATGAGCCAATGTGGCCCATTCGTACAATGAAACGTCATGCAACCTAAAAGGGAATGAGGAAAAACTACACGAACTGCCATGGGAAGATGACTACAATATGTTGTTAGAAGAACAACACTGATCAGCAGAGGAGTTTGATGAACATGGAGTAAGATCTCTCCTGTGTTTTCAAAGTACAGTTACTTTGGAAAAGTACAGTTACTTTTAACAGTGGCTACTCAATGGAGTGGGATTTTAAGATGGGGATTTATTTATTTATTTTTACTTTTTTCATTCACATACTTCTGGGTTTGTTTGTTTTTTTATTTTTTTTAAAAGATTTTATTTATTTATTTGACAGAGATCACAAGTAGACAGAAACACAGGCAGAGAGAGAGAGGGAAGCAGGCTCCCTGCTGAACAGAGATCCCAATGCGGGACTCAATCCCAGAACCCTGAGATCACGACCTGAGCTGAAGGCAGTGGTTTAACCCACTGAGCCACCCAGGCGCTCCTCTGGGTTTTTTAAAACATAATTGTGCATGACAATCAGTTTCCCCATCATACATTTTGAATCATCACAGTACTACAGAGGGATTGTGACAATTAAATGTGCTGCTATGAATAAAATGCTTAGACTTTTGCTGGGTCCATTGGAAGAGCTCAAGAAACATTAGCTGTGATGATGATGATGATGATGATGATGATGACGACAACGATGATGAAGAAAGGTGGTTGCCCATAGGCTGTTGCTGAGTATATACATCCACACCAGCTATTTATAGAGCCAATGGATCAGACATACATGCCAAAAGGCTTTGAAATGTGAAAGCATTTTGACCCAGCAGTTCTACTTTCAGAAATTTCTTCTGTGGAAAAAAACACAAAACCGAATACGTATATAAGAGGTACGTACAAAGATGAATAAAGAGCAAAATGTTGGCAACAAGCTAAATGTTCAAATCCAGGAATGGTTTAATAAATTATGGTGCACCTTTACAATGGCAGAGTATGCATTCATTGTAGCGATGAATTCATTAATGTGGTAATGCCATAATGATAGAATATTAATGAAAAAGGCAAATTCCTGAAGGGCAAATACATCATGATTCCATTACAGTACCAAAAAAGAAATAAACGTAAGTATCTCTAAAAGGACATGTGCTTAAATATTAGCGGTCCTGAGCCCTTGGCAGTTGTGAAAATTGTTTTCTTTTTACTTAGGTGCAGTTTCCAATTTTTCTGTAGAACTTGTGCAAGTATTTAAAAGAAAGGCAAGGGGCCTTTGGAGGAGCATTTCATAAAGCAGCTTCCATGCCAACACACGGGCCTCGGGATGCCTCTGCCTGGGGGCCGAGGAGATGGATGCCTGCGAGGACCACAGGGGGTAGTTTTTTCAGTTTCTAGAGCAGACTCAGCTGACATGGAACTAGTGTCCTGGTCTGACTCAGCAGACAGACTTTGGGATGTTTATTAAAGGCCCAAAGAAGGAAATAGGTGAGAAAATTTGGGCCATGTCACTGTAATCAGCAAACCCAAAAATAGGTACCAAATTCTTACAATGACCACTCCTCCCATTTTGCATGGAACAGTCCCGGTCGGTTTTTTGACCCAGTATAATCATGAATAACACCCTTTTCGTTCTTGGTCACCCTATCTATTTGGGGTTTGCTCATTTGTCTGATCATTTTCTTTAATTTGTTCTTCTAGCTGCTCTGGTTCCTCTACATTGAAGTTAGTTAAAGGATTGATTCAGGTTCAACTTCTTTTTTTGGCAAGAATTCTTCATAAATATCTCTGTTTGGTGTATACTGCCTCATGTAAGGAGTTACACGATGTCTGATTGCCCCACGTTTAGTGATACTCAAATTGACAAGTGGATTCAGGTGATGGCAGCATGATCAAGCCATTGTAAAGTTCTTCATCAACCTTTCATCTCGTGGTTTCACCCATTGTTGATCATCATCTGCATTACTGTATTCGAGGTTAGAAAATAGTTCCAACTCTATCATTCCTTCCATATTTGTTGAATCGAATTCTTTTGTAAAGAAGAATGTCCCTTGGGGTCCCTGGGTGTCGCAGTCTGTTGGGTGTCCCACTCCTGATTTCAGCTCAGGTCATGACCTCAGGGTCTTGAAACCAACCCCTGCTTCCAGCTCCACACTGGGCATGAAGCCTGCTCAAGATTCTCTCTCACCCTCTCCCTTGGACTCTCCCACACCCTCTCTCTCTCTCTCTCTAAAAGAAGAAGAAGGAGGAGGAGGAGCTTGAGGAGGGGGAGAGAAGAAGAAGGGGAGGGAGAAGAAGAAGAGGAATGTTCCTTATTAATTAGGACTCTCTAGTACAGTTTATACAGGGAGGACAGATAAATGCTTGTCTCTTTCCTTTTAATGGTCAATTTTCAGAGCAGAGCAAGAAGTTGAAACTGTAGTTACTTCCGATGGTGTCCAGGGTTTTTTTGTGTGTTTCGAACTTTTTTACTTGTTTGCTTATTTTCTGATGGGGAGATTTCTTTTTTCTCTTTCTTTTTAAAAACGTTTGGTATTGGGACATCTGGGTGGCTCAGTCAGTTGAGCATCTGCCTTTGGCTCAGGTCATGATCTCAGGGTCTAGGGATTGAGTCCCATATTGGGCTCCCTGTTCAGCAGAGAGCCTGCTTCTCCCTCTGCCTGCTGTTCCTCCCCCACTTGTGCTCATTCTCTCTCACTGTCTCTGACAAATAAATAAATAAAATCTTAACATATATACATATTTTATACATATCTATACATAAAATATGTATATATTTTATATATTTATATAATATTTTATATATCATGTAAAATCTTATATATAAGATATAAATAAAACCTTATTTTATTAATATCTTATATATAAATAATGTATGTATATCTATATACACACATAAATAAAAAGTTTGGTATCCTTATGAATTCATCAACTTCGTATATATTTAATTTAAATACATCTATAAAACAAATTACCCTCATAAATTAGGAGCTGTGTTTATTAGTCAGGGTTCTCCAGTGAAGCAGAACCAATAGAATGTGTATGCACAGAGAGAGATAGATTTATTTTAAGGAATATTCTTACACAACTGGGGACTGACAAGTCCAAAATCTGCAGCGCAAGCAAGCTGTCTGGTAAGCCAGAGAAGAGTTGGTGTTGTAACACAAGTCCAAAGGCTTCTAGGAGCAGGAGAGCCCTCCTCTTCCTTGGGAGACCTCCATCTTTTTCTCTTAAGGCCTTCAGTTGATGGGATGAAGCCCACCCACATTTGGGAGAGTTTTGGGGAGAGGCTTTACACAGAGCCTACTGATTTAAATGTTAATCTCATCTGAAAAATATCTTCACAGCAACATCTAGACTGATGATTGATCAAATATCTGGGTCCCATGGCCTACACAAATTGATACAAAGAATTAATCATCACATTATTTCTAACAATAAAATTATTCCTAACAATACAATGCAAAATGAACGGTAGAATCAACCTTTACCCTGGGTGCTCAAGATGCAAAAGGACACTTGAGCTGAACCAAACGAGAAAGATTTGAATTAGTCATTTCTGTGTGTTCTACTGGCTTAGGTGCTAGACTGAGAGCTGGCAAAAATGATCCCAGTTCTACCTCTTCTCATGTAACCTTGTGTATTTTTGTTCGTTCACTGAGTTTCAGATTCTTCATCTGAAAAGCAAGAATAACCTCTGTCCTACCTGCCCCTATACTTTGTTACGGCAGCCAAGAGAAATTGGGTATATTAAAGCATTTGGGAACCTGCATGTTATACCAGTATCAGATGTTATTATACTACTTTCTGTTAAGAGTCAACAAACTGCAGGGGTGCCTGGGTGGGCTCAGTCCGTTAAGCGTCCGACTCTTGATTTCAGCTCGGGTCATGATCTTGGAGTCATGAGATCGAGCCCTGCATTAGGCTCCATGCTCCGTGGGGAGTCTGCCTGAGATTCTCTCGCTCCCTCTCCCTCTGTCCTTTTCCCACTTGTGTTTTCTCTCTCTCTCTCTCTCAATAAAAGGAGAAAGAAGGAAGGAAGAAAGAAAGGAAGTGAGGGAGGAAAGAGAAAGAAAGAAAAGAAAAGAAAGAGGAGAGGAGGAAGGAAGGAAGGAAAGAAACAACAAACCGCAGATGTCCAGCAAGTGTGCTACAGCCCTAAGGACATGATGATAGCCCCATGATGATACTCCATGGCTTTCTCTTCCTTTGTGAGAGGCCATCTCTTTTAGGTCCCACATTTTAAGAAGAGGGGAAATTGTTACTCCGCTAAGGGGAAAAGAATCAGTGTTAATTTTTCATATGAGTATCTTGGCTTCTAAATTCCTATTTTCCCCAGAGCCCCCAGGGTTCTCTGTGTCAACAGTGTAGTATGGACCAGTGCAGGGGATAAATAACGGGCTTATTTCATTCACTCGGCCATTCAGTAAGAATCTGTCAAACAGGGGCACCTGGGTGGCTCAGTGGGTTAAAGCCTCTACCTTTGGCTCAGGTCATGATCCTGGGGTCCTGGGATCGAGCCCCACATCGGGCTCTCTGCTCAGCAGGGAGCCTGCTTCCTCCACTCTCTCTCTCTGCCTGCCTCTCTGCCTACTTGTGATCTCTGTCTGTCAAATAAATAAATAAATCTTAAAAAAAAAAAAAAAAGAATTTGTCAAACACCCATGACCTATGAGACACTATGCCTGGTGCTTTTGGAAACACAGAAATGAATCAAATCCAGAGTCTGTCCTCAAGCAATTTGCAGGTTAAGAGGAAGAAGCCACGGACACCTGAGTGGGTCAGTCAGTTAAGCGTCTGCTTTCAGCTCAGGTCATGATCTTCTGGGTCCTGGGACTGAGCCCTGGGTCCCGCTCCCTGCTCAGCTGGGAGTCTGCTTTCTCCCTGCTTCTCCCTCTGCCTCTGACCCTCACCTTGATGTCTTATGCTGTCTTGTGCTTGTGCTGTGTCTCTCTCTCTCTTTTTCTCTGTTAAATAAATAATCTTTAAAAAAGAGGAAGAAACCATAATTTTTTAAAAAAACTATAATATACAATATAGAAGAGAGAGATCATTAACATCTGTGAAAGTTCAGAGGAAAAACCAGGTTTTCTTTTTTTAAGATTTTATTTATTTGAGAGAGAGAGCACAAGCCGGGGGTGGAAGAAGAGAAGGTAGTGCAGGGGGAGAGGCAGAAGCAGACTCCCTGCCAAGCAGGGAGCCTGACGCAGGGCTTGATCCCAGGATCCTGAGATTATGACCTGAGCCGAAGACAGACGCTTACCCGACTGAGCCACCCAGGTGCCCCTCAGAGGAGGAAACCGGTTTCAAAGGAAGGTTCCAGACAGCTTCTTGGAAGAGGCGGCACTTCGCCAGACTGAAGAATAGGAATAGATGTGGGCCTGTGCGGTGGGGCAGGGCGAAGCAGATGGAGTAAGGAGAGGGATGTGTAGATGGGGCGGAGAATACAAGCTACTTGAAGAGCAGCAGTAGGAAGGGTGTTTGCACATGTGCTATCTGTAGCAATTGACGAATTCTCTCCTCTTCCTCTAACTTCTTCTCTACGATTTTGGAAAGGAGAAAAAGACTTCCTTTGTCTAGCTCACTAACGACAACTAATGGGTAGCAAGAGGTTATATCCAGTTGGTCAGCTCAGTGGCAAGGGTTCTCGTCAAATACCTACCTATTCGATAAGTTGAAATGTTATTGTGATGATAATGCTGCTCGCCGGCTTTAAAATTCTATGATTCTCGGAAGCCAAATCTTGTCTAAAAGTTGTAAACATTTTAGATATAAACCTTTCTTAGCTAGAGATCCCATGTCCATGCTTCCTAAACAGAAAATACAGAACTGAATTTAGCCGCCTTGATGACTCAGAGTCATCTTCAAAAACAGAAGGGATCCGGCTGTACCATACCACAGCACTGCCAGGATCTGTGCAGGCACAAAGTATTATTTATCCCTAAACCTAGGGGCTTCAGATTGCCCGGTTACAATTTTTTCTTTCTTTCTTTTTTTCCTGCCTTGTTGCTGGGCATTCCACACTCAGATTTGGGTGCTATCTGCTTATCTACCTATCCTATCCCATTTTTTTTTTTTCTGTCTGTTTGCTGCTTCTCTTCTACCTGAGGTTTGGAAGTTAGATAACCAAGTTCTGTTAGAATTACATGGAAAATAAAGCCTATTGCTAAGCTCTGAGTAAGGGTCTAAGAGGATTGCCGACATGTAAAGTATCTTGAGACTTAGTGCCATCTGGTCTGGCTGTTTAATTAAAGGTATGTGTGTGAGGGAAGTGGGGAGGGAAGGGGGGGCAACAGAGACAGAGAGAGGGAGGGGCGAGGAAGGGAGAGAGAAAGTACGTCTGCATGTGTGTGCACATATAAATGTAATTTTTTCCCTTATGGTTTTTGACTGTGAGTATGGGACAACTAAGTCCAAGATAAATACAAGATGCCAGGATATAATTTGCTTAGAGAAGCTGGGAAGCACAGAAAAATCTAAGATAAGAAGGAATTTTGTAACATTGCATATAAGAGATGATCATGATTGCTTCTGCTAGGATGACTTTAAGATAGAGTGAGGAGCGACCATTATCTCTGAGAAACAGTCGTTACGTGAACAGTCCAAATTCCTCTGGGGGGAAATTGAAGGAAAATGATGATTACACGCAAGGTCTCCTGATTTTAAACCAGACTTCCTTCAACTACTATAAAATACTAGCCACATGATAATTATTATTAGAAATCAAAAGAAATCCTGTACCTTTGTGCTTCTACATCACATTGAGGGCATCTGAGCAAAAGATGTAGGCTTGGAGTAAGTCAGTGTATGTCCAGAAACAACCCATAAGCATGCTAAACACAAATACCCAGAGAATCTGTTTAAAAATACTGATGCTCGGGTGCCTGGGTGGCTCAGTGGGTTAAGCCGCTGCCTTCGGCTCAGGTCATGATCTTGGGGTCCTGAGATCAAGTCCCGCATCGGGCTCTCTGCTCAGCAGGGAGCCTGCTTCCCCCTCTCTCTCTCTCTCTGCCTGCCTCTCCGTCTACTCGTGATTTCTCTCTTTCAAATAAATAAATAAAATCTTAAAAAAAAAAAATACGGATGCTCAGGCCCCATTATCAAGAGTCTATTGTAGCAGATCTGGGATGGGGACCAGAAGTCTGGGAGAGAGTTCACCCTTAAATACTTAAGCATACAACTCCTTCTTAACTACAATACCATTATAACACCAGGTTTTGAATTTTATGAGAAACCCAAATTGTGTTTGTGCATCCAACCATTTCGTATGTAGGCCTGGGGCTCTAGGTAGCCAGAAGGTCATTGGTTTTTTTTTTTTCCCCAGAGCACACCCTTCTTCCTGCCCCTGCCTTTCCTGTTCAGCTCACAGTGTACTTCTCAGTCCCCTTCACCCATGCCTGTGCCAAAAGAACACAGTATCTAGGCATGCGTGACATCCCATCCCCAATTGCTTCTGTTCTACCTCTCTCTGCTTCTGGTGCTCAGCTGCAAGTGGTGATGAGGTTACTGTTGGACACCCTAACCAGCCGGGTCCTGCTTCGTAGGAAAGTCAAGGCTTTTTCAGCAGTCATTTCTACAGGGTTGAACGCCTTCTACACCTGTCAGAGTCTACAGGAATCTGCAGCAACAGGAATGCTTACTGAGAATACACAAAAGCGTGATATATCACGCTGGAAATACACTTATCTCCCATCGCTTGCCATACACTTCACAACTAGTATCTCCTTTTAGCCTCACAGCAAACCTGTAAGGTAATGAATCCTAGAGTCCTGATTGGAGAGATGAGGAAACAGAGGCCCAGCCAGAGAGGTTAATAACTTGGCCAAGAGCATGCCCAGTAAATGATAGGGTCAACATCTGAACCCAGATCTGTAGGACTCGTGCTATGGGTTGAATGGCACCCCCACCCCAGTATCTCCATATGAGATCTTCTTTGGAAATAGAGTCGCCCCATAGGCAAGCTAGTGAAAATAAGGATATTAGGGGTGAGCCCTAATCAAACAGGACTGATGTCCTTATCAACACCGGAAATCTGGGCATGGGATAGACACGCAGAGGGAAGATGGTCTGGAAACACACAGAAGAAAGGCAGCTATGTGAGGGGAGCAAAACACCACAAGCCTGGGAAAGCCACAAATGGATGGGAGACAGCAGAAACTAGCAGGCGTGAGGAAGGAATCTCCCTTCGAGCCATCAGAGGGAGCATGGCCCTGCTCACACCCTGACGTCAGACTTCTTGTCTCCGGAACTAGGACACAATGCATTTCTACCGTTTGAAGTTACGCAGTCTCTAGTCTTTGTTATGGCATCCCCAGGAAACTAACACATCTCTCAGACTCTTGAACACATTTTTTTTAAGATTTTATTATTTTATTTATTAGACAGAGAGAGATCACAAGTAGGCAGAGAGGCAGGCAGAGAGAGAAAAGGATGCGGATTCCCCGCTGAGCAGAGAGCCCAATGTGGGGCTCGATCCCAGGACCCTGGGATCATGACCTGAGCCAAAGGCAGAGGCTTTAACCCACTGAGCTACCCAGGTGCCCCAACTTGAACACATTTTTATAGTGCCTCCCTGAAAAGCTGAAAATTTACCTATGTCTGGCTGGGAATGCTACTGGACTAGAAGAGATCATCCTAGAAAACTGCAGTTATCGGCATGAAGGCACAAAAGTAGGGCCAAGCAAATTACCTGTTGACCCAGCCAGAGAACCATGTTGCCAATGAGAAAAACACAAACTCACTCTGCACTTAATCAAACTCAAAGTAGGATCAACCTTAGATGCTTTACTCATAAGGCCCCCAACACTCGGCAAGGCTGGGGTCTCTGCCCTTCTGTGGGTGAGGGAACTGACTGGTCCCCAGTCCCACCGCTGAGAATGAAAAGCCAGCCTTCACACCTGGGTAGCTTCCAACAAGCCCCACTGTTCTTTCTGCCTGCTCTGATTTCTTCCCACAGGAAACCCTCCTTAGGGACACTGCCTCAGGATGTGGGCAGATATTAGAAAGAACATTGTGTAAGTACAGTGTTTGCCTCCTGTTTTGTACTTCTCTGTGTCCTTGGCTCTTTTGAGGATTCAGGGATGGGTTTTGGTTTTCGATTTTTCTTTAAAGACCCAGATTGGTCAGTGTGATCAGTCCCAGTTCCTCTATTTGCTGTCTCAGGACACCAATTGTATCTCCCCAATGACCTCATTTCCCCCTTCTGTTGTTGTGCATTCTGCAGTAGAGCCAATAATTACAACTAATTAGCTTAAGAAGTGCCTTGAGATAAGAACAAAAGCACTTGCATTAAAGAATTCAGTCCGTTGGACTTAGGCCCGGATGAACTTGTTCCTAAAGAGGAAGTCTGAACTTCGTCTCCCAGCCAGAGGCACCTCTGATGTCATCAAGACTGATTTTGAGACACCTAAGGGTGCTTCCTCTACCGACTGGGAGGACTACCTAAGTGAAAGCCCTCCTTGTCTTTCCACGTCCTTGGATGGAAGGACACATCCTGGCCATGGACTGATCGCTGCCCGTTGTCTAAGAGCAACTGTGGAATGAAGACAAAGGAAGGTGATGATTTAAGTTACAGGTGACAAGATGGTGAACTCCAAGAGGGAAGGAATATTGTGTCTGGCATTGCTGTTACTCATTATTTTAATCACCCTTCCTGAATGAGAAATTTTTATAACTACCTTTGTACGAAGTTTATCGTGAAACACTGAGTGATAACCACAAATGCCCCTACCCGGTGTTGAAAGCTCTTAACACTGTTGGCTCTAACTTGTTTCCAGCCAGACTCCCAAACCCTCTTCTACTGGACACCTCCATTCTAACTGGATGACTCCCAAATATGTTTGCCACTTTCTTATCTTCATGTCTCTTGCTCCTAGTACCCCCCCCCAGAATCCCATCACAGTTTCATATAGGTGAAAGGGGACCATCCATGATCTATGCAGGGACTGGCTTTACAAGAACCCCCTAAAGGGCTTATTAGAGATTGCTGGGCTCTACTCGCAGATGATTCTGATGCACAGCTAAATTTGGGAACTCCGAAGAGCCCAGACTCACTCGCCCAGTGCAGGATGCCCCTCTCTACCACCCTAAAACATGGAAATTAGCATCTGCTTGAACACTCTTTGTAGTCCTGAGTTCTATTTTTAAACAATGATTGCCAAAATTTCTGCCATATGTGGAGGTTATATTATCTTCTCTGTAAATCCTACTATTTGACCTAAATCTGTCATTTGAATCTACCCAAAAGTAGTCTAATACCTGGGTTCAATGATCCAGTTTTCAATGATCTAGCTAGATATTAGGTTTTCCATGATCTAGATAGGTGTTACTTCCCACTCATTTCCCTGACTGCCCCCCTCCACCACCACTTAAGGCTCCAGAGTTTCTGGCTAACCACCCCTACTTCCTTCAAATACAAATCATAATTCATCATCCTGATCCTTGCCAGAATTCCATGAGATAGGTAGTATTAATTAGTTCCATGGTATAGATGAGGAAACGGAGACTGTGGGAGGTTACATAACTTCCCCAAGTCACACAATACATGTCAGATCTTGGACCTGAACAAGTCCACCTGACTCCAAAGTGGGAGGCCTTAACCGTTTTTGCTGTAATCGCCACCAGTTAGTTCATTCTTTGGACCATCCCCAATTTTAATATCTCTCATTAAATGTGATGTCCAGAATGGGTCACAATGTTCACAAGCTTGCCTGGCCAGCACAGAGCCCAGAGTCCTCTTGCTGTCTACTATACACTTCTGTTAACACAGCCCACAGGGATCTTGGTGCTTCCTGGCGATTCCATCACGTGGTTAACCAATACCACTTTAAACTCCTGGTCTGTTCTCATGTGGACTGCTTGCAGGAATTATTTCTTTTTCCATAATTGCCATTAGTTGCCTGTAATGTGCAAATCAAAGAACTACCGGCAAGGGATACAGGCGTGGGTATGAAAAAGAGAGCAAATGAAAGAAAGGTAGGGGAGTGTTACAAAGGGAAGAGATGAAAGAACAGGTTTCCAACCATGGCACTGGCATCCCAAGACTGCCAGGCAGAGAGATCTTAGGGAGACTCAAGCTTTTTCCAGCTTTGTGACTAATGTTACTTTGTGACCATATGACCCCAGGAGCCTGAGCAGAGGAGTGGGGCGAATGCTCAAAGCTACCTCTAACTGTAAATTTAATTTATTTTAAACCCAAGTTAGGGAATTTTCTTCTATTGGGGCTTAATTATCATTGTGTATTTATCTTGTGAGTGTTGGCCCATCCTTTCAAACTTTAAAAGTTTTTTGTTTTGTTTTGTTGTTTAACCTGATTCTGCAAGAGTCAGATTCTACAGTGTCAACACTCCCAGCTCTGAACTGCCCACAAATGGAATTAACATGCCTGCTAAGTCACTAAGAAAAGCATCGAATGGGAATGAATGGGAATTGATCCTGGACAGGTAGCAGTGTGATAGAAATGCAAGGTCAGGGCACACCTGGGTGAAGCAGTCAGTTAAAGTGTCGGACTCTTGGTTTTGGCTCAGGTCATGATCTCAGGGTCATGAGATCTAGTCTGTGCTCAGTGCCAAGTCTGCTTGAGATGCCCTCTCTCCCTCTCCCACTGACCTCCTGCTCTTGGACTCTCTCTCTCACTAAAATAAATAAATCCTTAGGGGCACCTGGGTGGCTCAGTGGGTTAAAGCCTCTGCTTTCTGCTCAGGTCGTGATCTCAGGGTCCTGGGATCGAGCCCCACATCGGGCTCTCTGCTCAGCAGGGAGCCTGCTTCCTCCTCTCTCTCTGCCTGCCTCTCTGCCTACTTGTGATCTCTGTCTGTCAAATAAATAAATAAAATCTTAAAATAATAATAATAATGATGATTTTTTAAAATAATAAAATAAAATAAATAAATCTTTTAAAAAAGGAAAGAGAGACAAAGAGACAAGGAAAGAAAGAAAGAAAGAGAAAACAGGAAGAGGAAGGAAGAAAGGAAGAAAAAAAGGAAAGAAGGAAGAAGTAGAAGGTCAGGCTGGGAGAGTTTTGTGTCTGGCTTGTTCATCACTGACTGCCCAGAAGGTAGCACAGAGCTCAGTATCGGGTGAATGCAGCATCAAGCCTTGTATAAATTAATCGATTAATTAAGACATTTCTCCAATTTCATACCATAGAATATTAGCATATCCTAGCTGAAAAGGCATCTCAAAAGTTCTCTAACTCAACCTTTCCCTGTACAGAGTCAGAAAACGGAACCCAAAGAGGAACAATGATCTACCTCAAATCACTTACTTGGGGAATAAAACAGATCAATGACCAAGGCTTCCTATTTTCTAACACAGAGTACTTTCCACCCCATCAAGCAGTGGACCTGATAATCAACACTCTCTTATTATATGTGTCCACCTCCTAATTGTACTACTACAATCAAGCCTGGGCAATCCTATGGAAAGCCCAAGTAGGACAGAAGAAAACTTTTTCCTTCTGACTCAGAAGCCAAAATTCTCTTGGGCTAATCTAGAGAAATCTGTAGCTCCTTGGTATGACACTGGTCATAATGAAGGAAAAGACTCTAACAGGGAGTTCCAAAAAGTAGCTCTGAGGTCCTATGAGTGGAGCACAGAGGTCTTCCATCATCTTTCCTTATATACAGCAGCAGGCCTCTAAGAGAGCAAGAACTTGACCACATCAGGGGCCCATGACCCCTTGAGCCTGAGCATTCTCTCTCTGGGCCTGACCTATTATGAATTCTGCTATCCAAAATCACAATGAACTTCAAGTGCTATAGGTTATGGAGGGCCTACCAAGTGCCAGATCCCCGTATTGGGGTTTTACACTCTTTATTTCAAATTCTTGGGACAACCTGGAATGCTAGCTTTCATTAGCCCATTTTCCAAATGAGAAAAGGAAGATCCAGAGAGGTTAAATAACTCTTCCAAGGTAATAAGTAGAGAAGGTAATATTGGAACTTGCCTCTCCATCTAAAGCCAAGATTTAAGGCAAGGCCATATACTTCCTACGACACCAGACTGCTTGCCCCCAAATCTGTCCTAAATTATTTTAAGTTTAACCTCAACTAGCCCCCAAAGAAGTTGCCGAGAAGAATATAAATTTGGTTGCTACCCATATGCATGGTTTTTCCCATCTGCCATTCCAGACCAGTCTCCCAGTGGACTCCTAACATAGCCTACATTTGCAGCTGTTTTCCACAAGAGCTCTCTGCCCCGATTTGTTCTATTTACTAACCATTATTAAGAATCATGGGATGCCTGGGTGGCTCAGTTGGTTAAGCAGCTGCCTTCGGCTCGGGTCATGATCCCAGCGTCCTGGGATCGAGTCCCACATCAGGCTCCTTGCTCGGCAGGGAGCCTGCTTCTCCCTGTCTCTGCCTACCACTCTGTCTGCCTGTGCTCACTCTCGCTCCCTCTCTCTCTCTCTGACAAATAAATAAAATCTTTAAAAAAAAAAAAAAAGAATCAAAACCAATATGATTTCAAGGATATTTAACTCATTCAGTACTAAGTGGGAGCAGGTGGATGGAGTGGGGAAGGCCCTTTTTTTCCACTGAAGAAATGAAGATCATAACAATAAATGAGTTACATTTTTCTGAGTACTCACAGGAATGTATTTGTTTTCTGTTTTTAAATGCACAGCACAATTTTTACGTAAATGAATAATTTGTTTATTTTTTTAATTTACTATAGTATAATTTCCATAGAATAAAATGCAGCCTGTTAGGGTGCACAAGTCTGTGAATTTTGACTATACACTTGTTATTATGGACTAAACTGGGTACCCCCCCCCAAATTATACGATGACATCCTAACCCTCAATATCACTGTAGTTGGGGTTAAGGCCTTTCCGGAGGAAATTAGAGTTAAATGAAGTCCTTTAGGTAGGACTCTAATTGCTGTTCTTTTTTTTTTTTAAGATTTTTATTTATTTATTTGATAGACAGAGAGAGATTACAAGTAGGCAGAGAGGCAGGCAGAGAAAGAGGGTGAAGCAGGCTCCCTGCCGAGCAGAGAGCCCGATGTGGGGCTCGATCCCAGGACCCTGAGATCATGACCCGAGCCGAAGGCAGAGGCCCAAACCACTGAGCCACCCAGACGCCCCGCGAATTGCTGTTCTTAATATGAGAGGAAATGGTACTAAAAGTGTGCTCACACAGAGGAAAGGCCATGAGAGGTACACAGCAAGAAGGTGGCTATCATGTGTATTAGGAAAGGGGGCCACAGAAGAAATTAACCCTGCCAACACCTTGATCTTGAACTTCCAGTCTCCAAAAACTAAGAGAAAATACATTTCTGTACCCACCCCCCATCTGTTGTATTTTACGGCAGTGCTAACCAATGAATACAATTGTGTAACCACCACCATCATCAAGATACAGACTATTTCCATCATTCCAAGAAGCCCTTGAATAGTCAACCCTCTTCCCCCACCTCTGGTCCCTGGCAACTACTAATCTGATTTCTGTCCAAGTAGTTTTAGCTTTTCCAAAATGTCATGTAAATGGAATCAAACACCATAGCCTTCTGAGTCTGGCTTTTATTCACTCAGCGTTATGGTTTGAGATTCATTGACTTCGTTGCATGGAGAATCCTTGCTTTTTGATGAAGATGTTTTGACAGCATCTGACCAGGAGAAAAGAGAGAAGCAATAGAAATAGAACAATGGTTTTGTTGAGTATGGTGATGTTGATCAAGAATCAGGTATTTGAGAAATGGAATGCACTCAAAATATGGTACAAATAATTACTTTAGATTTTCCCCAAATCTAGTTTAGACAAATCTCTCTCCCTTTGCTCTCTTTCTTTGGCCTTAGGTCAGAGGTGAGATAATAATCTTTCTCAGTTTCTATATCCTATTATCCTTAGCCTATGTGAGGCCTCACTCCTGTTTTAATTTTATTATATCTCACAATTTATTCTTTTTTTTTAATGATTTTACTTATTCATTTGACAGACAGAGATGACAAGTAGGCAGAGAGTCAGGCAGAGAGAGAGGGGGAAGCAGGCTCTCCACTGAGCAGAGAGCCCAATGCAGGGCTCGATCCCAGGACCCTGAGATCATGACCCGAGCCGAAGAGGCTTAACCCACCGAGCGACACAGGCGCCCCTCACAATTTATTCTTTATATCACTGCTGTTCCTCTCTCCCCAGACTCTCTGTTAAAGGAGTTCACCATATGTGCTTAGGTGTATATAGATCTTTAAAACATATACAGTGCTGGTTTGCATATTTATGTGTTAAATATACATAAATGGTATTGTGGCATAGAGTATGTACTGGTTCTCTTTCACTCAGCACTCTTTTAAAGATCTATCCATGGGGCGCCTGGGTGGCTCAGTGGGTTAAGCCTCTGCCTTCTCATGATCCCAGAGTCCTGGGATCGAGCCCCACATCGGGCTCTCTGCTCCACGGGGATCCTGCTTCTTTCTCTCTCTCTGTCCGCTGCTCTGCCTGCTTGTGATCTCTATCTGTCAAATAAATAAAATCTTTAAAAAAAAAATAGAGATCTATCCATAATGAGTTAATGTATAGTCGTTTGTAACCTGTAAAGAACTCTACAAATATTTACTACTACTACCTCTAGAGGTATTAATAAAGGTGATTCATTCGAGAAATCTTCCTGAGCACCTAATACATTCTATGTACTTTGTTAAACCCTACCTAGAGAGGCATAATTTTTTTAAAAGACACAAATACAGTAAATGAATAATTGCATAACTAACTACATAAATATATAACTATATAAACATAAATATAAAAATGATCATAGTAATCCTAAATTCATAAATAACTGTGGTACGAGAGTTTCTAACAGGAGGTCCTAACTTTATCTTGAGACTCAGGGACAGCTTCTCTGGGACACTCGAGCCAGTTTTTGTCCCATATGCTCAGGCTCATGAAAGACCCATTAAAAACCATACATATGTTATATATACCAAGTGGGTTTTCCATTTTTTTCCAAAAGGGAACATCTGAACCGTAACAAAAACAACAAAAATCTAGGACTGAGCTTTGGAAAATTGGGTGTCGGGACTGCTTTGAAGGGATGAGTCAAACCCAGATGAGCAAGAGGCAACATTTAAAACTGGAATAATCAACAATGTAAGTCAACTTCCCATTCCACACAAGTAGATGTCAGCAGCAGCATACCAGCATCATCAGAAGTCTGAATTAACCTTCTCTTGCCATACCTTTGTGACTATGGTCTGTTTGTCTGCGTGGATGGAGGAGCAGTTAGAGACATAAGTAATAGAATGGCCAGACACAGGATTGAGTCATTCATTACTCTCAGCTTTGGTACGGTGGCACCAAGAGGGGGGAAAAAAAATTCTAAATTCAGGAAACAGGATTAATGTCCTCAGACTGACTAAGCAGCTTCCACTGTATAAATTTCAATATAATATAACATAAGAAAGAGGGACAAGAGAGAAAAATGCATAACCTAAAAACAGAGCATATACCCAAGTATGGTCGCTCAGAGAGCAGGCAAATCCCAGCTCTATTCCCATTAGCGTGGAGAGTAGTTTTTCCCTTTGGTGAGAAAGCCAGATAAAGATCTCGAACACTGTCAACAGGATTTTTTTTTTTTAATGCAATCCTCTGTAAACACTATTCTTCATTTGCAGAGCATTTGTGTATTTTCTAACAATGCAGACTTACTTGAAAAGGGCCTGGGTGATCCTCTCCCAATCTCCTCCTATCCCATGAACTCATCTCTTCAACGTTGGCATCCGTGTGTTGCGGGGGGGAAACGCTTCAACTGCTTACTGACTAGCCCGTCCTCTGGCTGAGAAAGTCTGACATTGCAAACTGCTATTTAGGAGTCCCCCAACTGTTGGATGTTTATTGCTGCCTAAAGGACGAAAAGATCATGGCCCACTTCAAATGCATTTTCAGCCTCTCAGTTTGCCCTTTTAATGGGTTGACATGAGTGGAGAATTAATAACAAAAGTGAGTACAGGGGTGCCTGGGTGGCTCAGGGGGTTAAGCCTCTGCCTTTGGCTCAGGCCCTGATGTTGGGGTCCTGGAATGGAGCTCTGTAACGGACTCTGCTCAGCAGGGAGCCTGCTTCCTCCTCTCTCTCTCTCTCTGCTTGCCTCTCTGCCTGTCTCTCTGCCTGCTTGTGATCTCTGTCAAATAAATAAATAAAATCTTAAAAAAATAATAAGTTTAAAAAAGTAATACAAAGTGATGAAATGTATCCTTAAGCCCCAAAGAGTCAACTTACATAATTATTGTTTAGTCTCACCACTTTACTGTTTGAATATGGTTCCCAGTAACAGATATTATTAAGCCTTCTTACTGTACTCAAGAGAGAAACAAAAGGGCACCTGGGTGGCTCAGTCATTAAGCATCGGCCTTCAGCTCAGCTCAAGATCCCAGGGTCCTGGGATAGAGCCCCACATCCAGCTCTCTGCTTAGTGGGAAGCCTGCTTCCTCCCTCTCCCACTCCCCCTCCTTGTGTTCCCCTCTCTCGCTGTGTCTCTCTCTGTCAAATAAATAAATAAAATCTTAAAAAAAAAAAAACACAGAGAGAGAGAGAAAGAAACAAAATTAACAAGACTACAGAGCCACAGCTCTTAACCTCCACTCTTTAAAGGGACTGCCAGTGGTTTAATAGCCATTTTGTTATTACATATCCACACCTACAAATCCATGTGGAAGAAAATAGGGCCAAACCTTCCATCCAATTCTCCAAAGCATCTGTGGCTTCAGGAAAACTCAGGGTCATTACCCTAGATGTGGAATAAGTCATAGCTAAAGGCTACGTGATAAATCATTAAAGGTGAAATGGCACTTCAAAGTCATATAGTTGGATTTAACTCTCTTTTTTTTTTTTTAAGATTTTATTTACTTTACAGAGAGAGAGAGAGATCACAAGTAGGCAGAGAGGCAGGCAGAGAGAGGAATGGGAGCAGGCTCCCTGCTGAACAGAGAGCCTGATGTACGGCTCGATCCCAGGACCCTGAGATCATGACCTGAGCTGAAGGCAGCTACTTAACCCACTGAGCCCCCCAGGCGTCCCTGGATCTAACTTTCTTATGCTTACAAATGAGAACACGGAGGCATCACAAGGAAAAGTGACTTGACTCTCATGCCAGATGGAATCAAGAAATGGGCCACACTCTTGTTCTGGAAGGTAAGCTGATGACTAGGAAAGAAGGATGGAAGAAAAGGAAGAAAATTACATTTGCTTGAGAGTGTCAGAAAAGACCTGATGTGGGATGTGGCCTTTGAAATAGTCTCAAATGGTACACTTGGAGAGATCTGACTGGAATGGCCAAGATGTTAGCAGATGGAGTTATGAGTGTCACCTGGAGAAAAACAGGACGGTTAAGTTGGGGATGTGTGAGTTCGGCTGTTGTGTCCATGTGCCTCCTACAGGACGAGAAGGAGTTGGGACTGGAAAGATAGGTAGACGGTGGCTCTGTTGTGAGTGGCATCAGAGACCAGATGAGAACTTACGCTCCCTGCACAACCCAAGTTAAAGAATCCACAAAGTAGGGGTGCCTGGGTGGCTCAGTGGGTTAGAGCCTCTGCCTTCAGCTCAGGTCATGATCTCGGGGTCCTGGGATCGAGCCCCGCATCGGGCTCTCTGCTCAGCAGGGAGCCGGCTTCCCTTCCTCTCTCTTTCTGCTTCTCTGCCTACTTGTGATCTCTGTCAAATAAATGAGTAAAAAATCTTTTAAAAAGTAATTTTTAGGGCACCTGGGTGGCTCAGTGGGTTAGAGCCTCTGCCTTCGGCTCAGGTCATGATCTCAGGGTCCTGGGATCGAGTCCCACATCGGGCTCTCTGCTCAGCAGGGAGCCTGCTTCCTTCTCTCTCTCTCTCTCTCTGCCTGCCTCTCAGTGTACTTGTAATTTCTCTCTGTCAAATAAATAAATAAAATCTTAAAAAAAAAAGTAATTTTTAAAAAATCCACAAAGTAATTGGTAATTACTTTGATAATTGCCAAAGACTGCTTTAAATGCTAATATGTTCTCAGCTTTGGGAAACACTCACAGAAACTACCAGTGCGGTTATAAATCGGCACAGTCTCTCGAAGGAGGTGGTTCGGGCACCAGCAGCAAAATGCTATGAAAGGTGCATAGTTTTGACGGGGCAGTCTTTCTTCCAGGAGTTTATTCTAAGTAAACAATAATGAATGTGCCCAGAGATCTCTCTCTAAGGTTACCTATCAGTTAGTAATTAGACATCACCCGATACCCACACGTAGGGGACAATTTAAGTACATTATGTTCCTTCCTCTAGCTAGAAAGAAAATGACCGTTAAATATCATGTCACAGAAGAGTAGTTAATGAGAAAATATTTGTGATAACTTGTGAAGATTTTTAATTTGCTTTCACTATTTTTACCTTCCCCATTTGATTCTCAAACAAGAAGCTAGAGGTTTTGAACTTGCCTGTGTGCCTTATCTCCCTCCGGGGGAGGAGGGAATGCTGAGGATTCCCAGGGAGCTGGTAATGTTGTATTTCTTGTTCTCAGTATTGCTATAAGGTTTAGCTTCGAAAAATCCATTTAGTGTTCACATGTGCCCTTTTTGGTATATTTGATACCCTGCGATAAAAAAGAAAGTTTTAAATAAAATTTAAACACCAACCTGGGGACTCCTACTGACATTCTCAAAGCATGTCCCTTAGTTGACAAGCACCAAACTTTCAGGAGAACTGTATGATAATTTACACGGTTTGAGGGCCTCTTCAGAGTGAAGGAAAGCAAGAAAGAGAGTGGAAAACAGGAGTGACCTATATGCTTGAAGACCAAGTTCTGTGGGCTCAATTTTGAGGAAGTGCCTGGCTGGTGTACTTGGGGGTGGGGGGCAGGGCGATACGGGTGGGGAGAGCTGGTGACCGTGAGGGAACATGCCTCCCATTCCCAGTCACTGCACAAGAAACTGGGATCACTGAGCAACTTCCTTTTTCTCTCCAAACTTCAGCTCAACCAACTACAAAAGGAAGATATCTGATTTCAATAACGGTGACCTAAGGGCTTTGTCCTCACTGGGGCTTTATGTTCAAGGAAACACATAAAATGGTGGGGGGTGGGGTGGGGTTGGTGTGAGGCAGAGAACTAAACACAGCAACGACTGACGGATTCATTTTTCTTATTAGAAAGCAAACATTGCTAAGGTCACTCTCGGGTCACCCAGAGGCAGGATATAGCTGAGTGATGACAAAGCCCACTTTCCAGAACAGGATGGCCACTATGTGAGCTGAGCACTTGGAGCCAGCAGAGCTGGAACCTTCTGGTCAGATGTTTCCCAGCAAATTCTTGGTGCAGTTCAGCCCCATTAAAAAGCCAACTACTTGGTCCGTCCAGCCTGTCTCCCCACTGGACAGTGTTAGTGATCTACGGGCCAAGGTCAGAGCTCCTACTTCTCCCTTCTGGGGGTTTTCCTTCCAGCTTCACCATCTACCCCAGTTCTATCGCCAACTTTGCTCTGCTCTGTCTATGCACACAACCAGGCTTGCACACATGCATGTATAGTCTGGAATCAATGTGCTATTTTCAAACAAACTGATAGTTTAACATGATGCAGCAGGATTTTTTAAAAAATATTTATTTATTTATTTATTTATTTGACAGACAAAGATCACAAGTAGGCAGAGAGGCGCACAGAGTGAGGTGGTGGCGGGCGGGGGAAACGGGCTCCCTGCTTGGCGGGGCTCAATCCCAGGACCCTGAGATCATGACCTGGGCAGAAGGCAGAAGCTTTAACCCACTGAGCCACCTAGGTGCCTCTGCAGCAGGATTTTTACACTAACAGTACCCAGACTGCATTCTGTAGAACGCCTATACTCAAGGACCTTCACACAAAAGGATATTGGTCAAATATGTCTGGGGAATTCTGAGTTTGTTGCAGTGTTTACTTTAGAAATTCTCAGAGCCTTTGATAGGCATTATGAATGTTCAAGAGAATTCAGAACTCTTAAAACTTTTTTTGTAGGGAATTTCATAGTAATTTCTCAGGACGCCTAGTTTAGGAAAACTGGCAAATTCACTCATTCAACAAATACTTACAAAGTACCTACTATGTGGCAGGCACTGTTCCAGGCACAGAGAGGAAGCATCTTTCTCAACGTTCTTTTCAAAATATTTTTACTCTAGTGACAAGAGAGGCTAATAAGCCAATAAACAAGATAGCTTCTGCATGTGGTAAGAAACTCATAGAGAGGGCCCCTGCGTGGCTCAGTTGTTAAGCGTCTGCCTTCAGCTCAGTTCATGATCTGACAGTCCTGGGATCAAGGCCCACATCAGGCTCCCTGCTCTGCAGGAGGCCTGCTTCGCCTCTCCCACTCCCCCTGCTTGTGTTCCCTCTCTCTCTGTGTCTGTCTCTGTCAAATAAATAAATAAAATCTTAGAAAGAAAGAAACATACAGAGAAATAGGCAGGGCCCACTTTTAGTCTTCTCCAGAGAACTATTTGAGCTGAAACTTGACAATAAACATGAATCAGATACAGGAAGAGACATGAGGAAAGTATTCTAGGCCAACAGAAGAGTAAGTGCAAAGTCTCCAAAGGCAGGAAAGACCTTGGGCTCTTTCAGGACCAGGTCAACTTCTGACCAGGCTGGTGGTGCTGGAGGGTAGTGAGGGATAGAGACAGTGGTAGGAAATGAGGTTGGGGAAGAAGCAGGTATTGGATCATGTGGGGCCTTATGGGCAATCATCACACATTTGGATCTTAGTCTAAGGACAATGAGAAGCTACTAGGGGGCTTTAAGCAGTGAGGTGCTGTCGAGGGAGATGGGAGAAGTAGCTGGATTTTAAATGTGTCCTGATTGAAATACTCTTGGCTCTGATTCCCCAGACTCCATACCCTTGAATTCTAATGCCTGTTTCCCAGGCACTACTATTCCAGCACCTGAAACTCCAATGCCAAGCCCTTAGATCCCAAGTCTGATGCCTATGCCCCTGATCCCCGATATACTGAGACCTGGTGCCCCATCACAGGAGACCTAACACCCAGCTGCCTTGATTCTCAGACCCCAGGCCCAGCCCAAGACAGCAGGTAGGCCCAGCGCTGTGTGTGGAGAGGCCTCAACACCTTGAAGTGGAAACTTACCCTCTGAGCTCCAGGCTTGTAATTCTCTTAGGGCATATCAACTTGAAACACCACTCCCTGCCCATACAGAGGAAAACAAGCCTGTGGTGCTTACCACCTCCTTGAAAGAAGAGAAAAGAGAAGAGAAGAGAAGGAAAAAGAAAAGAAAAGAGAAATGTGTTACAGTGGGAGAACCTCTGAGACTCTCCAGATTCACTGTTTGACTCGACTGGTGCCTAAACACAGTATCTGTGTGAGTCTCGTGTTATCTTATGGTGGTTTTGAACTTCTGTCTCCCAACTCAACTGCAAGTTCTCTCTCTAGGCTACAAACAGAAAGCAAAGATATCTGGGTATCAGAAGACCCAGGTACCAAAAAAAAAAAAAGAAGACCCAGGTACCAAGTCTGGGCTCACACTAAGCAGTTGTGAGAGTATAGACAAGTCACTTCACCTCTCTGGACCTCAGGCACCTCATCTGTAAAGTAAAACCAAAGGACTAGAGGATCTACTTTTAACATTCAGAGACCTACATTCTGTACCTCTCAGCAACAGGGACACCTGGGTGGCTCAGTGGGTTAAAGCCTCTGCCTTCGGCTCAGGTCATGATCCCGGGGTTCTGGGATCCAGTCCCGAATCGGGCTCTCTGCTCGGCAGGGAGCCTGCTTCCCTTTCTCTCTGCCTGCCTCTCTGCCTACTTGTGATCTTTGTCTGTCAAATAAATAAATAAAATCTTAAAAAAAAAAAAAAAAAAGCTCAGCAACAAAAGCAAAACTACATCAAAGAAACTTCTACATGATAAAGGAAATAACCAACAGAGTAAAACCTATAGAATGGGAAAAAACATTTGTGAACCATATATCTGAAAAAGGTTCATGTCATATAAAGCAACATTCAATCTTTTACCACATAAAGTAATACTCAGTTTCTGGGAATTTGGACAGGGACATATGTTTTGGGGGGACCATCGTTAAGCTTGCTACAGATATCAATTACCACTCCACTCCAAATATGTCCTCATGCTGTTTTCAGATATTTATTCTTCCTCTCTGGATTCCCCATGCCAACATGACTTCTGTCTCTTTCATTTCTCCTTCATAGAGCCCCATAAAAGATTGCATAGGGGAGGTACTTTTACAATGAGTGCTGCTCCCACACAGAAATTTCTGGAAACCCTTCAGTAAGAGTATCCTGAGCATTTCCCTTACAACTCAAAGATTGGGAAATCAGCTAGACATCAGCTGATTTGCAAAGCAACAAAAGAATGTACTCGGCTGTGCATGAAATGATCAGGGCTTTAGTCCCTACTCTGTACCAGTCTGTTTTATGATCCTAGAGAGGCAAGGGCATTTGCTTTCTAAAGAGAGGGGCCTAGCATAGCTGGCTTCTAGAAGTTCTTATTTCTAGGGGAGTGGAAAAATGATTTTTCTCTACTCATCTCAGGTTCACTGACTGGGGTCCTGCAAAATGGAGTGGCAAAGACAGACTAACAAGAGAAAAATACAGCCATGTATTAGCACATATATCACACATACTCGTAGCAGTATGCAGTGATAAGTAGCTTAAAGGGGTTGGTTAGAATTGGGGCTTACACAGGGGCACCTGGGTGGCTCAGCTGGTTAAGTATGTGCCTTCAGCTCAGGTCATGATCTCAGGGTCCTGGGGTCAAGCCCTGAGTCGGGCTCTCTGCTCAGCAGGGAGCCTGCTTCCCCCCCACCCCTCTCTGCCTGCCTCTCTTGTGATCTCTGTCTGTCAAATAAATACATAAAATCCTTAAAAAAAAGAAGAAGAAGAATTTGGGCTTGTATAGCATTTAACAAAAGAACACTAAATTTGTACTGAAGTGACAAGACAAAGGAAGAGAACTTTGCTTTTTAGGGGGGCAAATTGTTAAAAGGTAACCATGTGGGGGGAAATGATATTTGTTCTGTCGACACCTCTGGTGGCAACTGGGGACTGAAAAGGGCCTGCAGAGTTGTCTCCAGTGGTTGAGAATCACCCTGCTCTTCCTAGCAGAGGGGGAGGGCAGAAGTTTTCCTTGTGTCTGGCTTTTCTTAATTACGGGCAGCTCAAAATAATCCTTATGTCAGAGTGGCATATTTTGGAATGACAAACTCTGAATACCCTTCAAATTCAAAATTAAATGTGTTCTTTCTCGGGATCCTTTGAAGCACATATTTCTTCTAAGTTACAGAAGAAAAGCATAGCCCTTTGCCCCTCCTACCACAATGCGTAGGGAAGCATCTGCCCTAGAAAGAAGCAAAGAGTTGAAGCGAGATAAAAATCTTCATTTTCCAGTCCTGATAGCCCAGATCTGAACACTTGAGGGTTTTGCAATAAGGAGGGTCAAGTTTCAAAGATCACTATCTCTGCAGTAAGCTCTGTTGCTGTTCTGGAAAGTTAACAAATCCTTCAGCTAACAAATATTCTTAGGCTTAGCGGCATACAACTGACTGGACGACTGTTTCTGTCTTCCTCCCTCATACTGCTCCCCTTCATCTCCCCTTCCCATATCCCAGCACATCCGAAGGAAAACTTGCTCCCATAAGTCATCTGAAGAGCCAAGCCGTCAATTAGAGACATAGTAACAGAGGATCCCCATCACACTCCCTCGTGTAAATTCTAAGGAAATAAATGAACTTCTATAACCAGGAGAAAGGAAGGAAGTAACATTAACTAAGTACCTACTATGTATGGGACCTCTTCCTGGTTATCTTATCCTCACAACAAGCCTTAGATAAATACTATCAATCCCTTTAAGAGATATGGACACACACACACCACACACACACACACACACAAGATATGGACAAAACAGCCCAAAGGGGGAAAATAACCTAAGTGCCACTGCCAGGTAAGTGGATAAGCAAAACGTGGGGATACACATACACTGGAACATTCCTGAGCCTTAAAAATGAATGAATGCGGATCTGTGATACAACATGGATAAGACATTTAGACATTATGCCAAGTGAATTGAATCAGACACAAAGGGACAAATATTATATGATTCCACTTACAAGAGATACCTAGAATAGACAAATTCACAGAGATAGAAAGTAGGATAAAGGTTACCAGGGGCTGAGGGGTGAGGAGAACAGGAGTTATTGCTTAATGGGTACAGACTCTCTGTTTGGGATGATGGAAAAGTTCTAGAAGTAGATTGTGGCATGGCTGCACATGCTACAAATGTACTGAATGCCTCTGAACTATTCACCTACAAATGGTTAAAATGGTGAAACCGAAGCCACATATATTCCACTATAATTGAAGGGGAAAAAAAAAGATTTGGAAACTGGGAGGTTCACTATCCCAAACCACACAGCTCTTTTAAGAGGAAGCCAGGGTTTGAAACTATGTCTGACATGTAACAAATTATCATGTGGTGGAAAAAAAAAAAAATCCGTAGATAATGGTAAGACTGGTCTTCAAACAAAGCAGAAACTGCAACAGAATTAACAGTAGCTTTTCGGGTCTACTCCAAGCTAACTTCCTCACCTGCATTTGCATGTTTTTGGATGATGACTGGGTGAATGTCAAAAATGTTAACACATCATTCTTTGACTATTGCCTAACCACATCCTCATTAAGTCTCTGCTATGGATGACCTCGTCTGTTGTGTTAGCCCCTGGTGGTAACTCTGTTTGAACTTTGGGAATAATTAAAGAATGAAACGAAAAACAAATATGGCTCATAAAGCCTACAAATCATGGTCTTAAGGAAAGTAAATATGGTGATTCCCTTTAGCCAGTATCCGAGCCTTTTGAGAAGTCACTAGACTGTATAGCTCTTAAGCTCATGTTTGTCGCCCACCCCAGGGAGCTGACACAATACATGTCCAAGAGCAAGATTTTGAATTTTTTTTTTAATTAATTGAATTGAAATTTCAACCCCAAACCTGCCAGGAGACCCTCTGTAAGACCTTCTGTAAGACTCAGTAATCCAAATTCTTTGGTGGCTGTTGCTATGCCTTCTCTACCACCATCATAACAAACAGATTAATTCTCCTTTTTGGAACCATGTCCTGGGCATGTTTATCAAAGGGCCACTGCAGAAGTTTTAAGTACTGTATCCTTTCCTGTAATAATAATAGCTAATGTTAACAGCCTCACATGATGTACCAACCAAAATAATACAAAAATGGAATACCCAACATAACCTCTGAAGCACTATATTTTTGCCTAAAATAGGTACCCTGAATCTAATGAGGTCTTTAGACTTGGTTTTCAACTTATGGGAAATATTCAAGGCAGAGGAATAAGTTAGAATAACACCACAAACGATTAGATGATGACAGAATAAGACATTCTTCAACACAATTGGCCTTATTTTAAAATATTAGTGCCATAGATAGTAAAATGGGGAGGGGGCTGCTGTTCTAGATTATGAGAAACTAAAGAGATATAAAACCAAAATACATGGTGTGAGCCTTCAACGGATTCTCGTAAAAAGAAGAAGAAGAAGAAGAAGCTATAAAATGGGCAATTAAAATATCTGATTACGAACTGGAAGTTAGGTATTAGAGAATTATTGCCCATTTTTTTATGTGTGATCCTTCTTTTTAGGGCATGCATGCTGAGGTATATAGGGATGGAGTGTCATGGTATCTAACCCTTATTTTCTTTCTTTCTTTTTTTTTTTTTAAAGATTTTATTTATGTATTTGACAGATAGAGATCACAAGCAGGCAGAGAGGCAGGCAGAGAGAGAGGAGGAAGCAGGCTCCTGGCTGAGCAGAGAGCCCGATGTGGGGCTCGATCCCAGGACCCTGTCTAACCCTTATTTTCATAAGGTTTTGCAAAAAATATATACACACATGCACACATGCGACTATGTGTAAGCAAAACAAATATGACAAAAAATTAAGACCTGTTACATCTGGATATTCAGTTCTTGGGTGATTACTGTATGATTATCTCAAGTTTTCCATATATTTGAACATTTTCAAATTCAAATTTATTTTTAAAAATAAGCATCAAAATTAGGGAAAAAATTAGTTTGCATTTATTGAGTGTGTGCTATGTATCCGGCAATGTTCTAAGACTGTATAGTAACAGCTCATTTAATTTCCAAAACAACTCCATGACACAGTTACTAATATTCTTCTCACTTAGTGAGGAGGAAAATATTCATTTATACAGTACAAAACTCACAAGGAAAGAACATGGGGCTGTTTTCAAGGCCATTTCCCAACCTGCCTGAAGTGAATTGTTTCACTTACAATAAATGCCAAAAAAAAAAAACAACGACAACAAAAAAATACAAGAGGCAAGCTTGGAATGAAAACACTCACATGGAATGGAATTCCAGATTACTGCGTGCTTTCCTGACCCAGGAAACTCTTGTCTTCCTTTTTTTTTTTTTTTTTTTTTTTATCCCTTAAATATTCATTAATGCAGCTACCATTGCTTCCATCTTTTAGGAAGCTGTGGAACAAAATACCTCAATCCTGCCAGAATTTTGTCCAATTTTTCATTTAGGGGTCAATTCCTTCAGTTTTGATAGCAGGAAACAGAAGCAGTCAGGCCAAGGCTGTAACCATTTGTCTCACTGCAACCTCCAACGGCTGTGGGTCCCTGGGCCCTTCTCTTGTGAAATGAAGAGTCTGGCCACAGAAAGCATGAGATCCTTTCCAAATAAGCCTTGCTGTCACCAGAGCTTAGAATAATCAGTGTTACAACCAATCTGTTTTATTTTGTTCAATTAGGGAAATTTTTTTTAAAGTAAATTTCTCACAGAGGGGTACATTACTTCCCTTCTCAAGTCTTACGGTTCTATTTTAAAAGTGTTTTCTGTGGCCATCTCCTGACCTCTTTTTCATCCCACCAGTCCGTTGATCTGATAACCCCTTGTAAGCTGAGGCAGGAGATTGAAGATACAAGCCCCGATGGGGTGGGGAGGAAGGGGGGCAGAGGACAGGAAGCATTTTAAAATGCAAGTCTGGAGGCGCCTGGGTGGCTCAGTGGGTTAAAGCCTCTGTCTTCGGCTCCGGTCATGGTCTCGGGGTCTTGGGATGAGTTCCACATCGGGCTCTCCACTCAGCCGGGAGCCTGCTTCTCTCTCTCTCTCTGCCTGCCTCTCTGCCTACTTGTGATCTCTCTCTCTGTCAAATAAATAAAAAATAAAAAAATAAAATAAAAAAGCAAGTCTGTCCTGCGGGTTAGAAATGGTCTAGCAGGTGAAGTTCAAGTCTCAACTTTTTTTTATCTCCTCAGCTTCATATTCCATGGAACTGTACTACGTAAACCTTCAATTACCTACAAGTTGGGCACAGTCAGATTGGTAGGTGGGCATACAGGAATTCTGCTACAATCTATTGGGTCTCCAAAACTCTATCAGCCAAATAGCCTATCCATCTTCAGTCCAGAAAGAATGGCTAAACCCAACTCTGCCAAGTGGTTACAGGGTTTGGGATTTTAATCTTATAACTGAATTGTTGAAACTGGGCCCTGGGTTTGAATTCTACAAGTTTCACGCAGGTCTCTGAAGACCCCGTATTGCCGCTGGAAACCTCAAGGCAAACTGCAATGCATCTGAGCTTGCCAGAATTGGGCCATGAGGACACCAAAGCAGGAGGCTAAGTTCCATCCCCACCTCCGCCAACCCTCCACCCATCCTGCGGCCACCAGCCCCACCCAGCTCCCCCACGAGGGTCCCTGAACATTTTCTCACTTAGGAAAAGGTTTTTAGCAAAAGTAACTTTGCATGGTGATCGATCTTTCATCTTTATTTCACACAAACACTTTTCAAAAACACTTTTTTTTTGGGTAAAGATTTTATGCATTTATTTGACAGAGAGAGAAAGAGCACACGTGGGGGAACAACAGGCAGAGGAAGAGGGAGAGACAGGCTCCCCGCTGAGCACGGAGCCTGATGCAAGGCTTTTAAGTGGAGGCATTTCAAATTTTCTTCGGAAGGGATTTCAATTCAAGATTGAATTACTTTTTAAAATACGTAGTGTATCTGTCAACTTCAAGATGTAGCACTAAAACCAAGAAGCTCTCCAGGGTGGAGGGTGTGCTTTCATCAACATGCCTCACAGCCGTGGGAAACGGACTTTGCTCATTGCCAAGTGTGGGTGGGAACATGGAAAGGCCTTGTTCCCCTTTGAAAGTGCCATCCTTGCTCAGAGGCTGACCCCTTTCCCTTTGCCCAGAACAGCCGGCACCAGTATTTCTAAATCAGGACCAAAGGCAACAATAAACTCTACATTCCATTCCTTCTGTAGGAAAGCTCTGTAAAAGTTCCCTTCTTGGAAGGGGGGGAAGGTGGAGGAGTGTGTGGGCAGCTGTCCCAGGAACATGGTTTCAGGGCAAATTCTCCTAGCTCCCCATGAAAGGCACTTCAAAGGGTAGCCTGTTAGAGTAATGCGTTGTGTCCCAAAATGGGATCCCGTGTACACTCTGCTACAAAACACTTCCATTTTTAATTGAGGTTGGGGGGAAATGCATATCAGTTACTCTCTTGGAGATTCACGCTGTGCCTTGATGAGTTAAAGCCTACTATAAGGAAACCTATTTCTGTTAACAACGCAAGATTTCCGAAAGCTATTTGACCGTATAGTCTTTTTTAAAATCTCTTGTATGTAACACCTATTAACATCTGTTCTGAGCAGTACAAACTGGGAAATGCTGGCTTAATGGAAAATCATGACCTTTTGCATTAACGAATCTAAATGGGAGTCACTATCTATCATCTCCTTGCTGTGGGGCCTTAGGAAATTTACTTGACTTCTCTGAGTCTCTGCTTTGCCATCGTTCAAAATAAGTGAATAATTCCAATCTTACAAGGGTACGGAGGATGAAATAAGCCAAAGTGTGCGGCACCCAATGGGAGCCCTAATGATACCTTATGGAATGCAGGTGGTGGTGCACTTTCCAGATCCCCTTCTGGAATAAAGGAAAGATTTGCTTTCCCCAGTTGCAAGGAACGCTGCCAGGAGACAGCCCTCAGCTCTCAGACCTCTTAAGGAATTGTCTTGGCTGAGGAGAACCATCTGTTCTAAGGACACGTCCCATCCTCAAGGAAGCTGTGGAGGGGTGGGGGTTCCAAAGGTCTGACTCTCTTGCCCAGTTTTGGGGATGTCTGCTTCAGAGCTTCCCCCATTGGGTTGGCTAAGGCCTCCCTTGAGACTCCATGGCAGCCTATCTTCTCCTTCTCCCCCCATCGTATTTCCACTTCCTCCCCTCTCCTGTCCCTTCCCCTCCACTCTTCGCTCTCTTACAGGTGTTAATCCAAGAGCAGTCCCTAATAAACCTTCTGTACCCAAATCTCCACTCCCTTCCTGACCGGGACCCGGTCAGCACCACTGTGATTTCAACAGCCCACCTTCCATCAGGACTTGGATGGCAGTAAAGAGAGGCATAGCGCAAAGATCCTCAGGAGGACCCAGATTCATGCATCTAATTAAGTCCCTTAAAAGAAATGCATCTCATGTCAAGAAAATGTTCTTCCCATAAAGGACTCTGACAGGCTCCCCCAGGAAGCCAGGGGCAGAAAGAAAATATTTTAGGCTTGGCAGGCCATATAGGTTATGTCGTAACTCCTTAACTCTGCCATTGTAACATGGAAGCAGCCACAGACAATATGTGAGATAAATGACCATGGCTGAATTCCAATAAAAATCTACTTACAGACTGTAGACTGCATAGGGCCAGAGTCCATGCTTTGCTAACCCTTGCCCTAGACTCTTGCTATTCAAGGCAAGTTGGTTCTAGGATCGTCAACATCACTTTGAATCCTGCTTAAAAAAATGTTGACTCAGGCCCAGGCCCAGAATTTCTGAATCAGAATCTGTCATTTAGCTAGATGGTCAGGTGATCTCTAATATGTTTGATTTTGCACAGCAATGCTAGATAGTTCCCGTTATGGGAAAGTCAGAGATGAGCGTCCCCCTGAGCTGGTTCGTTTCTCTCTGTTCTATAATGACAGGGGACAGATTGGAACCCAGACTGTACCAGCGATCTTGCAAAAGTATGCCACACAGAGCGGGCTAGCTCCATGTCCCCCTTTACTGGACAAACCAAGTAAGTTCTGACTTTCCAGCTGGAGCCCAGCGGTTAATTAATATGAAGGACACACGATTATCAAAAGATCTCATCGAGCTGATACAGAGAAGGGGGCAAGAGGAAGAAACCTTCTTATCTTTGAGGGAAAATTGAGTCAAGGAGATCATTCTGATTGTCAGACCTGAGAGCTCCTCCTCCTGATTCATGGAGTCCTGTTTTTCCAGTAGGGACTCTGTAATATTGCATTAGTCAAATGATTCTGCAACATCATTTAAATGACATAAAATGTCTGCTTGTGCCTGAGCGTGATTCCGAGGGCGGACTTGTGCCAGCCCATCTGTGCCTCTGGAGAATCTATCCAGAATTAATTCTATTAGAAACAACAGGCTCGTTCTGGCAGGGGAGCTCTGGAAAGGGGATATAAAAGGCCTGTGTGCTAGAAGAACTGTCCTCATAAGGGACATCACTGGCATAAAGGCTGATATATCTTCTCATTCCCTCCACTTGTGCCCAGAGATGTCTTCTCGGCTGAACTTTACCACTGATTCCTCTAACACAGGGGTTGGTAAACTTTTTCTGGAAAGGGCCAGATAGTCAATATTTCAGGCTTTGTCAGCTCTAAGGTCTCTGTTACGACTGCTTGACTCTGACATTGCAGCACAAAAGTAGCCGTAGACAATCTGTAAATAAATGGGGGTGGCTTGTTTAATAAAGCTGTCTTTACAAAAGCGAGCAGTGAGCTGGATTTCACCTGCAGATTTTAGCTGGCTGATTCCTGCTCTAGCATCTGGTCTAGACTACCACACCTCAAATTTGAATGTGCATAGGAATCACCAGGGTTATCTTGCTAAAATGCGGAGTCTGATTCAACTGATGAGTGGAGCCTTACCTTTTTAAGGAGCTCCCACATAACAGTGATGGTGGTGGTCTTGGAACCACACTGAATGGCAAGGACTGAATACAGACCAGTAGTTCCCAACCTTGGATGTACCCTGGAATCACCTAGAGAGCTTCCTGTCCTCACTCCCACCCCTAAATCCTGATTTCATTGATGTGGGCTGTGGCTGGAGCATCAGGATTTTTAATAGCTCCCCAGGTCATTTTGATATGCAGTTACAATTAAGAACAGTGCTTAGCAGGCGAATGAACCGCTCGGCAGTTTCTTTGACGAACATAAAATGCACTGTTCAGATTTCTAAAATGGCACATTTGTTCGGAGTGAAGTTATCCCTTGAGGAAAGAAAATATCTCTACCCAAGAGAAATGACACTATTACGGGTAAAGTAAACAACTCCCCAAATTAGCTACAAAGGGATGGATAAGCCTTATGGAGTGAACAAGCCCCTTTCTCTTAGATTGGGGCAAGAAGGAAAACACAAGATTTTATAAGGGTAGAGTCTAAAAATTGAGGCATTCATGTCAACTGTTCTATAGAGGGAGAGATAATCACCCAGCAAACAACTTCTGAGCACTGAACATGTCCCAGGGAAGGTCACATGCTGAGTGTGGGGAATGGTGTGAAGGACTTCGATACTACGATATCTCAGATTCGTTTCTAAGAACATTGGGAGAGAAGGCAGAGTGGGGGACCGACAGACCTCTCAGCACCATAATGGGCCAGTTGCAGTTAGAGACATTTTTTTCAGCCGATTGAAACGAAGAATTTGCTGACAATAAAACTGTCCAAAGTTGTCCCTGGCTCCCATCAGGAATGGTGAACTCCTAGTCAGTGGAGGATTTCAACCACTGGCAAAATCAGCACTTTTGTCCACAAAACCTATGGATTAAGAATAGCTGAGCTGGGTGTTAGTAGTAATTTTGGTATTAGCTGTTACACGGCCAACCTTGGCCAACGAATGACTTGAAAATTACACTCTAAAATACAATCAAGTCTGTCTCGGTAGTAACACCTGTCTTAATTATTTGCATTATTGATTCCCTCGGAATGGGAGAAAAAGGTGTGGCACACAGCTGCCGTGCCAGGAATTGTACACAACCTACAAAGATTCTTACCTCATCGGCAGAGGTAATATATCTCGCACGTGAGCATTAATCCCTCAAGTGTCGGGTAGTGGGGGATAAAAGGGGGGGCTGCAAACTGCTTGCGACAGATGGTGAAGTGGCCGGCGGAGCCTAGAATTGAATTCAGGGAGGGGATGATGAACGGAGCCATAATTTAAGGTCCTTCCAACTCCAAAAACTCAGTGATGCTAAGAAAACACCCATGCTTCCATTTGTTCTTTTGGTTTCCAAAGTAAAAAGTTCCATACGAGAGGGAGAATGAGTCACTGCATAATTTATTCAGGGCCTGAAGTCCTTTGGGGGAATTGCTTTCTGGTCTTCAAGGAAGGAATCTCTGCCCTCAGCAACGCCCCCCCCCCCCCCGCCCATCCCTAGTCTGGGTAAAGGTTGCATTTTTTATCTCTAAGCTGCAGAAAAAGTTCTCATATAAATACCTAAGTTTCCCCCGACTCGTATCTTCATGATTATCAAAAGTGTCACCCCGTACATAGCTTGCAATACAGTATTTTCCTTAAAGCCCAGAACTGTTGCTAACGGGAGGCAATGTGACAGAGTAGTAGGCCCCTGCCGGGGGGCGGGGGGGTGGTGTTGTCAGGGATCAGTTTTATGATGTTCTAGGTGGCAACCTTAGATAAATTGCTTTCTGCTCGGTGCCAGCCTCATCGTAAATGAAATGAGGACAACGATGTCTACCTCAGAGGGTTATCATAAAGACATAACACAAGTCACTTACTTAGATTACCTGCCAAGTACAAAGGTGAGTACTCAGGCTACGTTAGCTATTACAGAATTCCCATGTTCTAGGAGGTAGAAGAAAGATCCGCTTACATGGACACACTTTAACAACACATGTGGCCAACAAAAGAACATAAAACGAAACCAAAACTGAACAGCAGGTATTTAATTACTTCTCTTTTAGAGGTTCTACCTGTTCATAAAGTGAAGAACCAACTTCTAGACTTGGTCTCAAAGTCCTTCGTGATTTGATGCCATTTCTACACATACAACACATTCTTCTCCTTAAGTCAACAACTTACACTCGAACCAAACCAGACCACTAACTGTGGTCCCAATGGGCTCCATTATCTTCCAGTTTCTGAAAATGTATTCATAATATTTACTCAACCCCAGGGGTGCCTGGGTGGCTCAGTGGGTTAAGCATCTGCCTTCAGCTCAGGTCATGGTCCCAGGGTCCCGAATCAGAGGGGAGCCTGCTTTCCCCTCTCCCTCTGCTTGCAGGTCCCGCAGCTTGTGTGCGCTCGCGCTCTCTCGCTCTCTCTCTCTGTGTCAAATAAATGAATAAAAGCTTAAAAAAAATTTATTCAACCTCTATGTCATAAACTTTTTATACACCTTTGCTGTTCAGTATCTCCCCATCCTTCATCATCCAGGCTACATAAAACTTGCTTTCAGCAATGTTCACAATAGCCAAACTATGGAAAGAATCTAAATGCCCATCAACAGATGAATGGATAAAGAAGATGTGGTGTGTGTGTATATATATATACACACACACATATATATGATGGAATACAATGCAGCCATCAAAAGAAATGAAATCTTGCCATTTGTGATGACATGGATGGAACTAGAAGGTATCATGCTTAGCGAAATAAGTCAATCAGAGAAAGACAACTATCATATGATCTCCCTGATATGAGGAAGTGGAGATGCAGGGTGGGGGTTAGGAGGGCAGGAAAAGAATAAATGAAACAAGATGGGATTGGGAGGGAGACAAACCAAAAGAGACTCTTACCATCACAAAACAAACTGAGGATGATGGGGGGGTGGTGTAGGGAGAGGGAGGTGGAGTTATGGGCATTGGGGAGAGTATGTGCTATGGTGAGTGCTGTGAGGTGTGTAAACCTGGCAGATTCACAGACCTGTACCCCTGGGGCTAATAATACATTATATGTTTATTAAAAAAATTTAAAAATTACGGGGTACCTGGGTGACTCAGGGGGTTAAGCCTCTGCCTTCGGCTCAGGTCATGGTCCCAGGGTCCTGGGATCGAGCCCCACATCGGGCACTCTGTTCAGTGGGGATCCTGCTCCCCACCCCCCACTCCCGCCTGCCTCTCTGCCTCCTTGTGATCTTTGCCTGTCAAGTGAATGGATAAAATCTTCTTAAAAAATAAATAAATAAATATTAAAAATTAAAAAATTTAATAAAAAAAAAACCCTTGCTTTCAAACCTCAGCAGACACAGTGTATCTATCCCTCTCTGTGGTGTCTTAATGCTTTATGGCTTCATTACCATATTGGTTTAGAATTATGTGGTGAAGTCCACCTGGTTTTAAGTGTCTGAAAAGACAGAAATTTCTCCTTATTCATTTTTCTATCCCACTCTCTGACCCCACCCCACCATTACCACCTTTGCACTAGGAAAGCGCATAAGTGGAATGGAGCATGGGAAGAATTCTTAAGGTGCCCAAGTGGGGCAAGTACAAGGAAATAGCTATAACCCAGGGGCTGCGAGCACTTACTAAAATTGGATATTTGATGTCTGAGAGCAAATTTTTTTTTTTTTTTTTTAGATTTCATTTATTTATTTGTCAGAGAGAGAGAGAGAGCGAGAGAGCAGGCACAGGCAGAAATAGTGGCAGGCAGAGGCAGAGGGAGAAGCAGGCTCCCTGCCGAGCAAGGAGCCCGATATGCGATTCGATCCCAGGATGCTGGGATCATGACCTGAGCCGAAGGCAGCCGCTTAACCAACTGAGCCACCCAGGCGTCCCTGAGAGCAAATTTTTCATATACTTAATATTAAGGGTTTTTTCAGGTGCTGATCACACCCATCTCCCTTCCAAAAGCACAGCCCCCACACCTCCCAGCCTCTGATGAAACGGCTCATGAGGCAACTGTGTTTGTTCTACCACAGTCCATCCTCCAGCCTGAGCTGATTGGATCAAGGCCCTCAATTCATAGAAAGCCTATTTACCTGCGGTCTCAGGAGGCAAACTGAGCTCAGCCAATGGCTCTTTCCAGAGAGAATTTCAAATTGGGACTCAGAAATACTCAGCCGGGAGCTTTAAACACCAGAGTTGCTATAATAATAACAACAACATAGCTGTATTTATTGAGCGTGTACTACGTGTCCATCACTACGCTGGATGTCTAAGGACATTATCTTACTTATTTCTCACAATATCCTATAAGGTCGAGACCTCTATTTTCGAGATGAGGGAACTGGAACCAGAGAAGTTAGCTGGTAAATCAGGAGTCAAACTCCAGTAATCTGTCTCTACCCGTCTGTGCCCCTGATCTCTGGGCTGAAATGTTTGTGTCTCCAGGGCAGGGCAGGATGAAATGTCCTGAGGACCCAAAGTTGGGGTATCCCTTTGAAGGTCGCAGGCAAGTTATGGAGGAAGCTGGGCAAGTCAGCCTTCCGAGGAAAACACAGTAAGGGCAGGGGGACCAGCAGAGAGAGCTACATAAATGAAAGATCGCGAAGCCACAGAAAGACCTAATTTCCCAGCAGCTATATAAAATTCCCAGGGGCTTGGCAATACTGTGTTTCCTGCCTTAGGATTTCACGAACCCGACTGCGGATGTTAAATTGACCTTTGCATGCGCTGAATCAGGTGGGACCTCTGTGCCATGAACAGATCCCCATGCACGTGGTCAAAGTCTGCGTCACCCTTTTGAAAGTTCAGCCTGCGGACTCAGAGGTCAAACCGGTGGACTGGCCCTCCACCTAGCTCAGCTGCCACCCTGCAGACCCTCTTGCTCAGGAAAGAATTCCTGACTCAGAGTCAGATTTGGTCAATAAAGTCACAGGACACCCAGTTAAACCGGAATTTCAGTTAACAGCGAATAATTTTTTAACCCTGCCACCTGGTTAATGGTGTGACCTTGAACTGGTCCTTGCTGTGTTTGAATCTCAACAGCTTCCTTTAATTAAAAAAAAAAAAAAAAGGTGTGGGGGGAGGGGCTGCCAATAACAAAACATTTGTCCTGCCTCCTCCTTCAAGCCAAGAGTGTGGTTGTGGTTTACCTAAGATAGTGGAGGTGAAAAGGCTGTGCAAACAGGGGGCATTTTTTTTAAGCCTCGCATTCCTTAGGGCTTGTGTGTAAACCCTGGCTTTTATCAGTGGGGCTGCCTCAGTCAATAAAGAAAAAGGTACTGTTATCACCATGGTGTTTCCTTCACTCGTGTCTCTGTTTACAAAGTCACAGGTATTGCTACAAAAATACATTTTTTTTTCTTTTTAACCTTACGGTTAAAAAACAAAATCCAACTGAGGAAACGTAAAGATCAACTTGGCTTTATTATTCACAAATCGGCTAGCATCCCATCTAGCAAACAGAAAAAAATCCACCAAGCTGGAGAAAAGGAAAGGCTTTTAAACGTGGAAAGGGGGCTCCAAAGGGCAATTATCAGCAAAGGATGAATTGTTTCAGCCACTGTGTCCCTTTCTCACGGGGGATGGAAAGGATCTATCAGCAGGTTATCTCACTACTGCTGACCAGGTAACTCCACGTTGACTGGGTAAAGGTTACATTCCTAGAGGGTTAAAAATGCAATTCAGTTAGATATTAAGTCTTGTTTTGCTGCGCTGGGGGTTGCATAAATGACTCCATTTGGGGTCCAGCTGCCTTCTTTTTTACATCACTAATGAGTCAGCTCTGGAAGCATCAGTCTCTTTACCAGTAAGACAGATCTATTTTTCCATGGCTCTGTTTACTCAGCAGCAGAGACGCTCTCCTGGGCTGACTCTCCACAGTCTTGGCTCTGAGTCTTTCCATGTTTCTCTGCTTTGCCAAACCTTATCTGCCCTGCCAGCTTGGGCCTAGATGGCCCCCTTCCCTATCCCTCAACAAGGATTGTGATTCCTGTTCAGGGGGTGCTTAACTATTTGTTTGGGGAGAAACTTGCATGGCAACAAAGAGATGGGCCAGATGGGCGGAAGTAAGCTTGAAAGTTCAGGCAACTATGACCCTCCCTAATACCGTTAAGTTTATCAGACCCAGAGGGGTTTTAAATATAGTTTGGGTGTTGTTTGTGTTGGTTGTTGTTTTTTGGTGGATTTGTTTGTAAATGAACCATGTCTCCCTCATAAATATTACTTTGTGGGGTTTTCCCAACTTGCAGAAAGGCTTAGTGTCTCATCAAAACCACAGAACTCACTAAATCATGGTCTTCCTATGTTGTAACTCACAGAGACATGACCAACATATCCTACAAAGAAATTATGAGATAGCTGATGCTTTTGCTTTATGAAGTTATGGAGTAGGAAGGACCCTGGGGAAGGGGTGTGTGGAAATCCTGAGATGGGACTGACAGATGGAATACAGAAGGCTGAGTTGAGTTTGAATTTTAGATAAATAACGAATAAACAACCCATATTGCATGGGACAGACTGATACTACAAAATTATTTGTTGTTAACTGAAATCTTTTTTTTTTTTTTAAGATTTTATTTATTTATTTGACAGGGATCACAAGTAGGCAGAGAGGCAGGCAGAGAGAGAGAGAGAGAGAGAAGCAGGCTCCCTGCTGAGCAGAGAGCCCCCACATGGGGCTGGATCCCCGGAACCCTGGGATCATGACCTGAGCCGAAGGCAGAGGCCTTAACCCACCGAGCCACCCAGGCACCCCATTAACTGAAATCTAAATTTAACTGAACACCTTGTGTTCTTATTTCCTCGATATGACAACCCTACTCAGTTCTGGCTCTTTCAACAGGTAACATTTAAATTCTCTGGTCCTCAGAATCCTCTTTAAAATGAGATGCCTGGGGCGCCTGGGTGGGTCAGTGGGTTAAGCCGCTGCCTTCAGCTCAGGTCATGATCTCAGGGTCCTGGGATCGAGTCCCGCATCGGGCTCTCTGCTCGGCAGGAAGCCTGCTTCCCTCTCTCTCTGCCTGCCTCTCCATCTACTTGTGATTTCTCTCTGTCAAATAAATAAAATCTTTAAAAAAATAAAATAAAATAAAATGAGATGCCTGAACAAGATGAACCCTGCATCTCGATAATGATGTAATTCTATGACTCAGATACTAATAAGCAACCAAATGTGAATCTTGGGTGAATTATTTCAACTCTAGGAGGGTCAATTTCCCCATCTTCAGAATAAGGATGATGAAGTCCATGTTAGATAGACACCTGCAGCGGGCTCCTGCCTGTGTCAAGGACAAAGCCCAACATTAGTTGAAGAGGTGAAAACAGATTTTATGTAGTAACTACTGACAGAAGGGGAAAGAGCTGAGCTGCATTCCGATCTTTGCAGAGGTGGCTGGGCGTTTAAAGGCAGAATGTGGGAGGGGTGGGGATGGGGAAGCAATGAGCCTTCCAGTAGAGTCGGGGGGAGGGGGGCAGTGAAAAATTATGAAGCTTTGGTTAGTGTAAATGCGATTAAGCCAGGAGTTGTCTGCAAGCTGGCAATTACTGGAACGAGGATTCTATCCTCCCACAGAGACGGGGAGACAGAGGCCCCATCCTTCCCGATAGTTCCATTTCAAAGGAATGGCTTTCAGGTCTGGGCGACTCTCTTGAGTGTAGGAAATACATATACATCTCAAAGGGACAGAGGACGGATTTGCAATTGTAAATTTTTTTTTTTTTTTTTTGTAAATGCTCTAAGAGAGGTCAGGGGCCTGAGGTCAGTGTTGGCTAGAACAAAGGGCTGCTATTTTGACAGCCCTGAATTTTTCCAGAGAGGAGCTCAACCGGGAACTGGGTAGCCCCGGGGATAAGGCCTCATAGGCTGCTAGGGGCCTTTAGAGGTTGCTCCAGCTTCTTGGTGCAGGGGTTTGGGAGGAATTCTCACCTTCAAAAGTGCTTGGCATAGGAACGTGTGCTTAAAGAATAACCATTCATTTACTTATTCAAAATACTGTAAGATCATCCATAATCAAAATGTAGCCAACCAGAATTTCTTATTTTATGACTCACATAGTTTTGGTGTAGAGAAAGGAATAGGAAAACTTGAAAGAATAGGAAACTTGCTTAACTTAGGCAATTGTTGGCAGGCAATAAACATGATGTAGTTTTTTATTTTTTATTTTTTTAAGATTTTATTTATTTGAGAGAGAGAGAGAGAGGTAAGCACAAGCAGGGGCATGGGTAGAGGGAGAAGCAGGCTCCCCACGCAGCAGGGAGTCAGATATGGGGCTTGATTCACAGGACCCCTAAATCAGGACCTGAGCCAAACGCAGACGCTTAACTGACTGAGCCACCCAGGTGCCCCTTTGCTGCTTAAAAAGAATTTTACTTTTTTATGAAGGTATCTCTTAAGGCTAGTCATCAACATCTTTTGTTGACATGGAGTTGGCGGTCTACAGGCACAAAATACACAGATTTAAATTATTCTAGAATTTGTACCATATGTTAGCTCTCAGCTTGCCCTGCTTCGTTTAGTCCCAAACAAAGATTTCTCAGCTTCTGAACAGGTCAGGGTGCTATATTGATTTAATTATATCTATAGTGCAGCAGATCTCAGCTGGGCCTGGGGAAGAGTATATGTCCTATTTTTATTTCTCTTTTGCTCATTAGATTTCTATTTTTTTTTTTTTTTTAAGATTTTATTTATTTATTTGTCAAAGAGAGCGAGAGAGAGCGAGTACAGGCAGACAGAGTGGAAGGCAGAGTCAGAGGGAGAAGCAGGCCCCCTGCGGAGCAAGGAGCCCGATGCGGGACTCGATCCCAGGACGCTGGGATCATGACCTGAGCCGAAGGCAGCTGCTTAACCAACTGAGCCACCCAGGCGTCCCTAGATTTCTATTTTTAAATAGTACTGAATTGTGAGTCTAATGTAATGTTCACAGAAGCAGTCATGGATGAAACTGTATTCCTCTCTGAGTTTTCAGAGTTCTGTTTTCTACAAAGAACCCTTCCGTCCTTCTCAGATGTGTTCCTTTCTCCCCACCCCCACTGGTATGGCCTCCATTCTGTCCTTCAATGCTTCTTGCCTGGATTATTCTCATCCTGTTTTAACTGGTCACTCTACTTCCAGCTTTACTCCGTGTCTGCTAGGATAACTTATATATGACAGAAATGCAAAATTAGAGTGGTATAAATGAAATGGAAATTCATCCCTCTTGCACTTAAAATTCTGACTGGCATGGCAACTCTGGACCAGTGCCATCGGGGCCCAGGCTCCTATCTTACTGCTCTGGTATGCCACATAATCCAAATCTTTCATATCTACACTTCACCCTGTGGAGGCAGGGAAATTGATAAAGGGGTGGCACAGTGTACCTTTAAATGCGTAACCCAGAAAACTGTACTTTCAGCTCACTTCCCATTGCCAGGTTAATCATATGACCCACACTTTGCTATGAGGCAAGCTAGAAAATGCAGGCTTTACTCTGGGCAGCCATGTGCCCAGCTTATAAATTGGGGTTTCTGTGAGCACAGCTAAAGAGGAGAAGGATAATCAGACCATAGCAGCTAGACTTGTGGAGAGCATAGCTAACATACAGAGTTGCTGAATCACCATGTCTTACACCTGAAACTAATGCAACATTGTGTGTCAACTCTATTGCAATAAAAAAACTTTCTAAAATAAGTAACAGAATCTTAGAAAGAGAGAGAGGAGAAAGCTGTAGAGTGGCACTGTCCCACACGGTAGCCACTTACTTAAATTTAAATAAATTAACATGAAATGAGAGTAAAAATGTAGTTCCTCAATGCACTCCCTACATTTCAAGGGCTCAAACAGCCTACATGGCTAGCTCTTATGGTATTGGACAGAACAGATAAAGAACGCTTTTACCATCATTGCAAGTTCAACTGCATAGAACTGATAGAGACAACCAACATTCTCATCCATACCCCTCCAAACAAATGTTATCACGAGATCTTCCTAAATACAAAACTGATCACCTCATTTGGGTGTCTGAAGTTTTTCAGTGGGTCTCTGCTGCTTGCAGTATGGACTCCAAATCTCCTTGGTTTAGCACAGCAGCACTTTATTCAATCCCAACATTGCTTACCCCTCCACTCCTGTCTATACTTCCCCACAAATGCCTTTCACTTGCACCATGTGGAAATGCAGGTCTTCCCACATGGACTGCTTTTGCATTGGCAGTGCTCTCTCTCCTTTTAGTATCAGCATCTTTATTGCGTAGCTTACTTACCCCCTCTCATCTGATCATTGGGTACGAAGTCCTAGAGTCATCTCCTCTTAACCCCCCGACCCAGCTTCAATATCATTAGAGATTTTTATTATGTGTCCTAAATCATCAACAGTACTCCATCATAGCACTTAAAACAGTGAATAGTGATTTAAGATCAATTATTTTTCTTTCCCACCACCTAGAGGTTCTTTGAGGCTAGGGCATCTCATACAACTTTGTATCAGCACCTCGCTACACTAGACTTGCAATAAATGTGTGATAAACGAACATAATAATTTGTTATTTTCAAATCTTTCCCTTTCTGTGTCTTTTAAAGAGGATAGCTCTCCATGAAGACCCTTCATTTTGCTTCCATGGAGTGACTGTTGGAGTTGCTAAATGACAGAAGCCAAAAGAGAAAGACCTAATTTCCTTGCATGAGAATATGTACTCCAGACCTTCTGGGGGTGGTTCCTCCCCCCCCCCCCCCCCCCCCCCACACCGGTGTAGAAAAAAAAAAAGAATATGTTGGATGGGAAAATGGCGATGTTTGGGAGAAAAAGAAATGGCAGCTCCCATGGGATGTAGGGCTCTGGAGAAACAATGTGGGGCACCTTGGTGGCTCAGTCATGATCCTGGGGTCCTGGGATTGAGCCCCAAGCCAGGCTCTGTGCTCAGTGGGGATCCTGCATCTCCCTCTCCCTCTGTCCCCCAATTTATGTTCTCTCTCTCTCCATCTAAAGTGAATAAATAAAATCTTAAAAAAAAAAAAAAAGAGTGATACACAACGTAATTCCCTTTTCCGGATTCACAAAAACTTTAGTAACAGTTGCCATTACTTGTCTGTGCTTTTAGGGAATCATTCAGGTCTGTGTTTCTTCCAAGTAGAAGAAATTGATACATCAGAGGCAAGGACTTGTCCAAGGAGGCCCAGTTGCTTTTGGTTTACAAATAAATTAATGACGCTAGGTCTGGACACACTCCCATAGCAGGTGAAGTTTCGGAGCATCATCTTTCAGTGTCTGCAAGTTTAGAAACGTTTGCGGGTGTTCACACCAGCATACTCTGCTTTTCCTCCTCGAGAGAAGTCATGTTACATCTCCATCAGCATTTTCTATTTGTCAGGAACAAACAGAATACCGTGATGGGGTACGGAGGGAAAAGGAACCGTGGTGGGGTCAGAAAAACTGGGCTCAAATAGTGACTTTTTCACGTACACTTACAAAATTAAGTAACTCCCAAAGCCTCTTTAAGCTTTTGGCTGCTTTTAAAAATAGATATGGCATTATCTCCCTAACAGGATGGTCTTAAGGGTAAAATGAGCCAATACCTGGAATAGTTCTAGGCACTTTAGGCACTCAGAAAGTTGACTCTGTGGAACCATTGTAAACCCACCTTCCATGTGGTCCAGTCTCTAAAAGAAATCACTTTCAAATAAATACAACTGAACAGCTGAGAATAATTTTTTTTTAATTGGGGGAGGATTCTAAACTTTACTTGTTGGAAAATATCAGAGTATCCAACTCATACTTTTAGCAAAACTTCTCACAATCCCTTTCCTGTTCTTCTCATATCCCACAATACTCTGAATCTTCTCATTTTGCTAAACCCTTCCCCACCTCACAAAATACCTTTACCAATACTCTGCAGATTAGGAAATGTTTTCTCCTCACTCAGCTTCATCATATAAATCAATATAGCCTATCTACCTAAATCCTTTCTTTCTCCTGGATCTCTCCTTCTTCCCTTTGTTTTCAATTATTTTCATCAAGGAATTCTAGGAGTTGGGCATGAAAGGGGCAGGTATTCCTCAAAGGTCAGGTGACTTTTGTATTTGCTACTAAATATCACAGACTGGGTGGCTTATACACAACAGAAAACTTTTTTCCCCTCCAGTTCTGGAGGCTGGAAGTCCAATGTCAGAACTGCCAGCATGTTTGAGTTCTGGTGAGAACTCTCTTCCAGGTTGCATACCGTTGATGTCTCCCTATATCTTTACACGGTGGATGGGGCCAGGAAACTCCCTCAGGCCTCTTTTAAGAGGACATTAATCTCATTCATGAGGGTGTTGATTAACCTAATCACCTCCAAGAGGTCCCCATCAACTTATTTCATCACATGGAGCATTAGGATTTCAAAAGATCAATTTGAGGGTGGAGGGGGTCCACAAATATTCAGACCATGGCATCAGGGAATGCGGGCAAAAGACCAAGTAGGAAAAAGACAGTATTCCTCTCTTTGGAAATGTCTGGGAGCACTGACATTTTAGTAATTGCTCTACTTTGTCATATTGGTAAAGAGACCGATTGGAAGCCAGTCACAAAATAAGACTAGCAATCAAAAGTGCTGCAACCTTCCTGAGCATCTGCTGAAATGACTGTCTTGAGCAGAGTTGTGTCTTTCTGGCTGGGCAACGGCAGCCCAGAGGACTGGGTTCCAGGTGCTTCCTGGTATGGTCAGCATCCTGCCTAGAAACTCGGTATCCCTCAGGAAGCAGAGCAGGTGTTCTCCCAAGAGATTCCTCTGTAACTGGCGCCTGGTCCATCACAAATTCTTTCATCGAGGCACAGTTTGTACCCATGCAAATGTGGACCCACCATTTTGCAAAAAGAACTATGTCTCTGAGCTCAACAAGAATGTCATATCCTGCTAATGCAGAAAAGCTTTCATTTTCTTCCCCTCCCATAACATTAATCTCTAAGTTGAATCCAGTACCTCTTTTCTGCAAACATATTTGGGATTTGTCCTCAGAAACAGATCTAAATGGAGATCTTACTAAAAAAGAAGAAAAAAAGTGGCAGGTGTTTACATAATTAATTCAGAACTGTTTCTTGTGATTTATTTTTTTTAAAGATTTTATTTATTTATTTGAGAGAGAGAGCACACGCACAAGAGCATAGTAGGAGGGAGAAGCAGACTCCCTGCTGAGCAGAGAGCCCCATGTGGGGCTCGACCCCAGGACCCTGAGATCATGACCTAAACAGAAGGCAGACACTTAACCGACTAAGCCACCCTGGTGCTCTGTCTTGTAATTTATTTTTATCTTTTGAAGATTGCTTTTACTTTGGGGGATGAGTTTTACCAACAACAAGGCTGATTTAAATTTGTGATCATATTGTTTAAACAAGCCACTTTCAGTTAATATTCTTGCATTTCTGTGGAAGAGACACTGGAGGTGAAGGATTTTATTCTATCAATTTAATCTGATTATTATCTCGCTCATTTTCTTCTCTTGGGTAAATATTGTTCACATTGGTGTTTTTAAATCCAGGTGGCCTCCCACAAATTTCCCCATACTAACCACTTCACATCTTTGTTCAAGCCATTCTCCCCTTATAAAAGGCTATGCCAAGTCATATCCATCATCTATTTCAAAATCGACCTCCAGACTTCCTTCTCTTCTGCACCATTTTCCCTAATTAGCTTTACAAATTCTGAGAGCCTCTTTTCTCTGTATATTCCTGAATTGTTTATAGAATGTGATCTGGCACCCATTGATTTGTTGTTTTTTTAAGCCTTCTTATGTTATTTCATATTATTATTTTTAATCTATTTTTATTAGTTATTTCCTTTGTAAACTTTCCCACTGTCACCCATTTATCTGCCCAGGGGCCAGACAGAACAGATTAGTAAACTTTCAACCCATGCTCATATTTCTTACTTGATATAGAAAAAAAGTTTTTGCTTTTGTTTTAAAGAGACATACTACTCAAAAATCCTAGGAGGACACCTGGGTGGCTCAGTTTAAGTGCCTGCTTTTGGCTGCTGTCCTGATCCCAGAGTGCTGGGATCCAGCCCCACATGGGACTCAGCAGGGAGTCAGCCTTTCCCTGTGCCCCTCTGCACCTCCCCCCAACTCTTGCTCTCTCTCTCTCTTTCTCTCTCTCTCAAAAATAAGTAAATAAAATCTTCTAAAATCCTAGGGAGAGGCAATGTGGTGTACCAAAATGATTGGAGGTTTTAATGTTAGACAAAGCTGAGTACAAATCCTAGATTTGCCTTTGGCAAGTTTTTAAACTTCTCAGCTTCCTTATCTGTGAAATGAGTAAGATAATGTCTATCTCCTGGAGTTCCCGAGGAAATTAATGAAATAACCATGGAAACCACCTCCCCGCTGGAAGATGTTCAAGGAAAAGCAACTAGAATTCTGGGTGAAAGAATTTCCAGCTTTTCAATGCCCCACGGCTCGCAGCGTGAACACTCCCAACACGCCGGCCGAATAGCCCCTTAGAGTCACCAGTGTGAGCTGTGGGAGGGTGGGTGTGGACAGGCTACCTGGAGGGGAGCACACCTAAATTCCAGGAGTGATAGGGAGAGGATCAAGAAGCCGCCTGTCATTCACTTTCCTTTGGATGTGTCCTCCGGCAAGCCCTCAGGGTTTAAGCTTAGCAAAAGGACCCTGATTCACCTCAACTGGTTTATTTGGAAGGTGCTTAGATTAAAGCAAAAACAAAAACAAAAACCAGAGGGAACCGCAATAAACAGATCCCGCTGGAGGACACCCCCATTTGTGGTTCTCACTGGATCTCAGAGTTTTCCTAGTGATACCAAACTTCTCTTGTGGCAGACAAGGAAAGGTTTTAAAAAACCACCCTGAAGCCTCGCACAATAACCTAGAGGAGCGGGCCCTCAAAATGGTGAAGGAAGGGACGCCTGGGTGGCTCAGCTGGTTAAGCAGCTGCCTTTCGGCTCAGGTCATGATTCCAGCGCCCTGGGATCGAGTCCCATATGGGGCTCCTTGCTCGGCAGAGAGCCTGCTTCTCCCTCTGCCTCTGCCTGCCTCTCGGTCTGCCTGTGCTCGCTCTCGCTCTCTCTCCCTCTATCTCTGACAAATAAATAAATAAAATCTTTAAAAAAAAAAATGGTGAAGGAATAAGTGAACGGAGCTATGAAGAAATGAATGGTGAAGAATGAAGGCAGGCCACCCCGCCGGGGCTGGAACGCAGACTGGAGCCCTCGTTTGCTGCTGTCGGGCTCACAACTGCTTTTAAGAGTCTTGGCCTACCTCCCCCTTTGCAATTTCTCCGGCTCGGGCCTCTGCCTCTTCAGGTTCCTTCGTCCAACTCCACCCCTTCAAGGAGTGCACCGCCCTCCCAGCCCTCTCGTCTCTCCTAGCCCCGCCCCATCGGACACGAGGCTCCGCCCCCTTCGCCGGGGCTCTGCGGGATGAATGGCAGCGTTGCCGCCGCGCCGCTCGGGGTGCTGATTGGCCGCCCGGCTCGGTGACGCGCTGGCGGCCGCGGGCGCACGCAGGCGGGCGGAGCTGGTAGGGGTGGAGCCGGGCTCCGGGGCGGGGCGCGGGAGCCCGGGGGCGGAGGAGCCGGGAGGCGGGAGGCGGGAGGCGGGAGGCGCCGGGGCCGTTTAAGCGGCCTCCCTCCCGCCCCCAGCCGCCCGGTCTGGCCCCGGCCCTGTCCCGACCCCCGGCCTGGCCCACTCAGCCTTGCCCTGCCGAGCGGTCCGCCGGGCACACGGGCGGCCTCCGGAGCAGCCCAAGCCGATGAGGGCCGCGCGCCCTGCCCCCGGCGCTGACGAGACGGAGCTCCCGGCCCCCGAGGAGGAGCGGAGGATCAATGCGGTTCAAGAATCGATTCCAGCGGTGAGAGAGGGATGGTGTCCCTGCCCCACCGCCCGTGCCGGCAGCGGGTCCAAGATCCCGCCTCGTCCGGAGTGGGTCCCGGCTCCTCACCTGGTTGCATCCCCCCCGCGGATACCGCGCCTTGGCCGGGGACCAGCTCCCGGGGGTTTCCCCGCCCTGTGGTCCCTGGGCGATCCCCTTCCTCCGAGGACCGCGATCTCACGCGTGACCCGGGTTCCCAGACCTCGAACCCCGAGCCTGCCCTCCTTCCAGGGGATCCCATTGCTCACCCGACTTCATCCTACCTACCCCAACCCGGCAGGGCTCGTGCCTTGCCCTGAGGACCGGAACCCCAGCCCCAGACGCCGACTCCGTTCCTCCAACCCTGGCTTTGGCCTCCACCCCTTATCCCCAGCTTGGGGGGTCTCCCGGGGCGCACGGAATAGGGGCCGGGCAGCTGCTGCGCCCTGCAGCTAGATTTGTCGTAAGACGGGGTGCTGGGCGTTTTAGTGCTTTGTCTGTGATAGGCCCTAGCAACAGGGAAACTGAGGCATGCTCCGCTGGTGAATTTAGCCTTTCCTGGCCAGGTCCGGGCCTTGCTAATTCTCCAAGCTTGCTGGTTTAGCGTCCAAGGGCGGTGCTGTGTTGGGCACTGCGAAGGGACAAGTTAGTATTCGGGTGGTGAGAGCTGCTGTTGAGGAGCCTGTGTTAGGAAATGAGGAGGAGGAACCTAGGAGGTGCCACCGGAAGGTTGGCCAGCAGCTCATTCACTGGAGGGCCGGTGGGAATGCCAACCTCGGGAAGCACGGTGGCCTTAATCCTGGCTCAGGTCTCTGACATTTAGCAATGGATGGAGGCTGGCCCATGTTTCTGAGAGGAAGCTCTGGGCTTTTCCCCCTAATTCTTCGTTTTAAGTGGGTGAAAGTTCATCTCCCCTATGTTTCACTCTCCATCCTTTGTCTGAATCTGTCAGCCGTGGCCCCATTCCCAGACCTTCACTAGCAGGCAAGCTTGGTGTACAGTGATGGGGAATTTGAAAGAAGAAAAGGAATGCATGAAAATCTTCCAGGGAGGTTATTGAGTTTTTAGACTGCCTCTTATTTCAGAATTTCAAACTGCACTTTCCCCCCCTCCTCTTTCCAACCCCCTAAGCTGTTTGATGCTCACTCCCCCATTATGCTTCTCTCATTACTCCCCTGGTCCCAAAGGGTAAGGAAGCCAAAGAATGCATAGGAAGAGTTGGGGAGGGCCGTACCATTAGAAGGGTTATGAGTTTGAAGACTTGATTAACTTAACCGACATTGCTCATCATTCAAGAGTGTTGAATGCCTGGCACTGTTCCCTTGGTGGGATCATCCTATCAGTGCTTCTGAAGGCAAAAAGGGATCATGATGTCTGGCTTTAGAGCATGAAGTCAGGAATGAAGGTTAGATGGGCCTTAAGAGAGAAAGTAACATGCATTCAAGTATGATTGGTAAAGCCTTATGCATGTGGTTTGTTTGATTTGGTTTTACTTCTTTGAACATCTGTGCGCTTCCTGTTTTCAGAGAACAGTGGCAATATTCTGTGAAATTACCCTTCCTTATTTGATTGAATTTGTATTTCTTTCCTATCCTTTGTATTCTCTTCAAGAAAGGAAAAAAAAAAAAAAGGCTTTTTACACAAACGTTAAAACAATGTTAAGGGAAATGGGAAACAAAAAACCCCTTCATTTCAGATCCTACTGTCTCAGCTAATTGAACTACTTTTGCTGGATGCTAATCTACCCAGTCCTTATTATCAGTGTAGTAATGTAATTTTGTGCTCTACTTCATTCATTTAAAGATGAAAAATAGAGGCATTTCTTTTGGTGTGGCACAGACTTTGTAATCTTCTCAGTGACTGCACAGTATCAATGGATATTGAACATTTATTTTCCTGATGGCACTTACACCCACCCTGATTTTCTTTGAAGACTGAATGATTACATAATTTCTTGTTTTTCTTACTACAGACAAAATTGGAAAGCTATTTCTCAGGGTAACTTTGAACTTGGACATAAAGCCTGCAAATACAAATTAACAAAAAAAGGCCCTTTTAGTGTATTGTACAACATCAACATGTTGGGAGTACTATTAATCATCTCTTCAAGGCGTGTTCCTTATATATCTTTTGAGCATTCAGAAAAGTTATCGGCAAGTAAATTATAGAGAAACTAGAGAGAGGGACGTACTGTCTTTGAATGCATGTGTTACTTCTGATAGATTTATCAAGAGTCCCTTGAAGAGCATTTGATTGCAGTAAAAACATTTCATTAGGCCATGGTTTGTGGCTATGTCTAAATTACAAGAAATGGACATCTTGCTGGTTTGTTCATAATGGAAATGTGGTGGTCATTTTGGCTTTGGATAAACTTCCAGAGTTCTGCCATTTCTGCAGAGGAAGGCTGTGAAGAAATTTAGCCCACTGTCCTAAGTGGAGGGCTTTATGCATGCATGGCTTCTCAAAAAGTTTAGGATGTGAAAAATGCCACTGGGACACAGAGCATATTTTCTCTTGCTTTATCCTTTCCCCATCTGAGTCTGCCCCCACACCTTCCTCTCCCAGAGTCATTTTCTCCCTATCACAGCATCCCTGACTGATTGGAATAATTGCTAACATTTATTGAGTGTTTACTTGAGCCAGCCAGTGGCTGGGTATTTATGTATTACTCATCTCTTTCTCAACTCTAACCCTGGAAGACAAAATTTTATAGCCATTTAATAGATAAGCAAATAGGGTTAGAGAATAAAAGAGAACTAGCCGCAGTCACATGGCTAGGAAAGGACAGACCCATTTCAATTCAACTTCCTGTCCCTTTCTACCACCATGCTGCCATTTCACCTTTGACTGTCTCCCTGCTTACACAATATCATGTGCAGAGCACTGAGGCCTGGGACCCACAGAGCTTCTACTGTACGGTGTTGGTGCATTCTCATTTCTCCAGCCTTGCCACCGAAAATCCAAGGAAAAGGATACTCCTTGATTCAGAGCTCCAGCCTTGTGACCACTGGTTAGCTTCAGACTGATTATGTGATATAAAGCACCTTACTCTCCAGAGTTAGGAAGTCTTCCTGGACTGCCTGTTGCCTTTTTTAAAACATGTTCTTAGAGCACTGAATTACAGGCATGGGATAGTCTTCTTAAACATGTCGTCCACCGTCACCCCCTCTGGCAATGGACACTTTTCCTCAATACCATGCTCACTCGTAAACTGGCTAATAATAAGGTGCTGTGGATAGGGGTTGGCTTATGTGGCTCCATCAAGTGCTGTTGAAAGAGCCCTGGAATATCCATGGTCTTAGCCTTTAAGAATTTTCTTTTCATGAGATTCAAGGTTCTTTTGGTGCTAAGATTGCCTATTTCTCTTTGTTATATACAGAACCTGTTGGATCCCGAGTGAAACAATATTATTATTTTTTAAGATTTTATTTACTTATTTGACAGAGGGAAAGAGAGAGGTCACTGTCCAGGGGAGGGCAGAAAAGGGACTCCTTGCTGAATAGGGAGCGGGATACAGACTCAATCCCAGGAGTCTGGGATCATAACCTGAGCTGAAGGTATCATGACCTGAGTCCAAGGTAGACTCACTTATTTATTTATTTATTTATTTATTTATTTATTTGACAGACAGAGATCACAAGTAGGCAGAGAGGCAGACAGAGAGAGAAGGGGAAGCAGGCTCTCTGCTGAACAGAGAGCCCGATGCGGGATTGATCCCAGGACCCTGGCAGGTTTTAAGCCAGAGTTGGGGTGTATGCTGTGATCTGGTTTTCATATAGACTATTTTGGCTGCTGAATGAAGAGAAGAGTCTGTATGGGGACAAGCAGGGAGACCAACTGAGAGATTTGTATTCATGTAGACCAGAGATGTCAGTGCCTTAATGTATAAGGTAGGGTCTGTGGAACTGTAGAGAGCTAGGCTGATCTGGAATATATTTAGAAGTAGCAATCTTCCCATTGGAGAATGGGGAAGACCTAGAAATCAGGGACAACTTCTGAGATTTGACCTTGGGTCTTAGAGATTTGCTGGTGGGTCATAGATTTACTTTCAGAAGGCACAGTGCTTTGGGGTCTGTTCTTTCTCTCTAGAGTTTTGAAATTTTGTTATGGGGGTTTGGGGTTTTAAAAATGCCGGGTAAGGGAAAGCAAGATAGAGTGTCAAAAGAGAAAGCGAGGAGATGAGTGAACAAACCTAACTAAATAATAGTTTTTATAAGGGGTGGCTCATTAGTTAAGCATCAGAGTCTTGATTTTGGCTCAGGTCATGAACTCAGGTCATGAGACTGAGTCTGCTGCTGGCTCAGTGCTGTGCATGGAGCCTGTTTAAGATTCTTTCTCACTCCCTCTGCCCTTCCCCCCTCAAGAAACCTAAATAATAGCTTTATTAAAGTGTGTTTTCCATACCCAGGACTAAATTACCTTCCCTCAAACCCTGTAAAACCTGCTGGATACTCTCTTCTAGCATCAGATAACCAACTGTTAGGGTTACTCCTCCTTAGGTAGAAGCGGCTTCCATAAATGGGTGCTGTTTTCTGTAACACGTGAGAACCCTTTTCATTCTTTTTGGGGGAAGAGAAGAGAATAGAATAGGTTCGGCGTGTGGGAGTTAATTTGCATTTTACTTCTGCTTTTCCATTTAGGTTTTAGGAATGATTTCTTCAGAAGGCTATGTTGGAGGCTTGACTGCATTGTAAATTTCTCAGCAGAACACTTGTGTGGTGGTTTTTGACTGAGCCCTGGACAGTGGTGGGCTTCTCGAAGACTTGCTCTTCCCTTGCCTTATTATGGGAATCTCGCTCTGGCCGGAAGAGACTACCTGAAGTCACATGGGTGGGATATTTTTCTCTACAACTTAGGAGTTTATTTTTACTCTGAGTGATTCCAGGTGGGCAGGGACGAAGCTGTCACAAACATGGCCATCCAGCTTCTTAGCTTTTGGGAGAAAATGTGAAAGTCTATCCCTGTTGCTGTGTAATGGGTTGACTATTTTTAGATTGAGCTGCCAGAGATATAAATTGCTATTTTAGTCTTCAGCCTGGTGGTGGGTAGACAAACCTTACTTACTGTACCCTAAACAGAACACTCTCAATTTAATCTACCCTCTACCATTTTTTTTTTTTTTAAGATTTTATTTATTTATTTGACAGAGAGAAATCACAAGCAGATGGAGAGGCAGGCAGAGAGAGAGAGAGAGGGAAGCAGGCTCCCTGCTGAGCAGAGAGCCCGATGCGGGACTCGATCCCAGGACCCTGAGATCATGACCTGAGCCGAAGGCAGCGGCTTAACCCACTGAGCCACCCAGGCGCCCTACCCTCTACCATTTTTGAGCCTTGATCTTTACCCTTTAAAATTTCTAATAGGGTGTGCTACTTATAGCTCTGTTGCTATGTCTGGGGATGATGAGGTAGATCCTTGAATGCTTGAGATGCTTTTAAAGCATTCTTCTCAAGACTGCAATTATTTTCCTTTTCACTAATAAGCGCTATGTAGCAATCCTCTCGTCCCTTAGGAAATTAGTAAAGTTACTTAAAGGATTAGCAGGGGAGAAAAGATTTATTTTATCTATGTGTGAGAATAGCTTGGATAAATTCTGAAGCTGTTAAATGTCTATTTCTCTTAAACAGTTTTCAAACCCATCTGGCAAATTCCATTCAATAAGATATATTCCACACACTAGTCAGATAACTAACCCATTGGTTGTCCAAGTGAAATATCATCACCATGCCAGATTCATTCCCCATTGGATTTTCTACCCAAACTCTCTGTACTAGGTTGAATGAAACTGCCGTTTTCTTTTTCTTTATTTGCTCTAAGCATGACATGACTTATATATAAGCTCTAAGCATGATCCCCTTTTAATTCAGGGAGAAAATGCTAGTCTTCCTAAACTGGGCATTGTTTAGGATGGCTTGTCCATGTGCTTCAGACCGGCCCTGCCATTTGGTTCAGCCCGGTACTATTTTTCATCATAGTAATTATAAGATTTGACTGGTCAGAACTCGTTGGTGGCAGATGACAAAATCTCCCTCCTTTCCCCCATCTTAAAGTAGTTTAAGCAAAAAGATAATTTCTAGCGCAAAGCCTGCTGCCATCTTGCAGGCTCTAAGCACAGGAATGTAGCGGGGCCTCCAAGACCAATATGCTCTGGGAGCTTTTGTACCTCTCTGTTTCTCTGCATCTGCTTCTTCTGGGCAGCTGCTTCATCATCTTACTGAATTTACATCTCCCCTTTTTCAGAGAACAGACTAAACCAGCATCCCTCATGAAACATGGCATGGGTGAGGGTTGGGTTGCCGAGGCTCCTCACCTCCACATTGAAGGGGAAAATGCTGTTCATATCTTCGGGTCCCATGGTATTCATGGTTTTCACTGTATTGCTACTTCCACAAAGTTGGCCCAAAGGGAAGTGTGGAATGTGGGTATGTGTCTATATGTGTAACCAATTTTGATATTAGATACATACACACATTTGTATGTATGTATGAATTTTATAGCCAGGATATCAGGTACTAGTTGTATATTTGGATTTGAAAGCAAACTGTTTTAACTCCGGAAGAATGCAGGTAAAAACAAGCCTCTAGTTTAGGTGGCTTAGAGGTAGCCAGGTATCATTTATTTAAACTGTCTGGTGCTGGAACAGGTAATGCAATATAGGGAAACTCGTTGGGCGGGCCTGCTAATTGTGGAATGTAGGGTGTAAAGATCTCCATGTATAATGCTTTATAATTTTGAGAGAGAAAACTGAAACCTTGCTTTGTACTCCTTTTAATTGAATGGCAGTTACTGGCATTTGTAAAGTTTAGAAAGATTGTCTTGCCTTTTCCCCCGAGATTTAAGATTTGGTTGCGCCTTTTTTTATTTATAATTGTTTTAGCATGGGGGCGGTTATGAGCTGAAGAAGGTGGGTATGATTGATTGCTGTTTGCTTCTGATTGGTAGAGGTTTCTTTTGAATAAACTGAAAGAATACTTAATCCAATAAACTAGGGCATTTGCTTTTGGATCATGGCTGTTAGCTCAGTTTACACCTGTTTAGCGGCTTTGGTCTTGTTCCCGCAACTAGGTGTTTCCAGCAGCCTCCTCTCACTTAGAATAGACCAAACAGTATTGGCAGCCTTCCCCATTGTTCTTTATATCCTTTGAGCGCGTCTCATGTGATATCTTTTTGTTTGTCCAGGTTCATGAACCACCGGGCCCCAGCCAATGGCCGCTACAAACCAACCTGTTATGAACATGCTGCTAACTGTTACACACATGCAGTGAGTATGCATTTTCTCCCCTTTGCGGCCTTCCCGAGGGCTCTGGTGGGAGGAGCAGCCATTATCTCTAGTATCCTCAGCCCAATTAGTTAGATGTACCTATCTCTGTGACCTCCCCTACCAGGGCATCGGTGCTGGGTCATGTTAGCAGAAGCTCTGTGAGCACATCAAGCCCTTCCAGTGCTCTGCCAGCTCTGTACATCCTAAACTGACTCTCTGACAAGATCTTCTGTAGAAGAATAGTTAAGTACCCTAGTTATAGGAAAATCAAAAAGACAACTATTTATGAGGAGGACCTCCCGAATGAAGTGAATCACCTTTTCAAGACAGTCAGCTGTGTTCATGGGCCAAGGAGAGTTCAGAGTGTTGTTGACAAGGTGTTTTTTCTTACCAAGTGATTCCTTGAAACAAGTCGCCACCCCATCCCTATCTCCATAGAACCCACTGCTTTTCAGAGCAGATGTTTCTGCATATTGTAGAAGAAAAAGCTGATTTGATCCCTAATTCATAGTGAACTTTTTTCTTCCTCATAAAAGCAAAACATGCTCATTGTAAGAAATTTAGAAAATACTGAAGAATATGTAAGAAAAACAAAACCACCCAGAAATAAATTAATGCTTTGGTGCATTTCTTCTATTTGCATCTTATGTTCATGAATATGTATTTTCAGATTTTTTTTTTTTAAGATTTTATTTATTTATTTGACAGAGATCACAAGTAGGCAGAGAGGCAGGCAGAGAGAGAGACGAGGAAGCAGGCTCCCTGCTGAATAGAGAGCCCAAGGTGGGGCTCAATCCCAGGACCCTGGGATCATGACCTGAGCCAAAGGCAGAGGCTTTAACCCACTGAGCCACCCAGGCACCCCAACGTTTAGTGAGACTTTAGAGGGAAGGGAGGTAGCTGCTATAAAGCTGAAGTTCAGAAAAAGAGGAGGCCAACTTAATTCTTTCATGAAGAGTGTTTAGAACAGGCTAATGTAAGTATTTTATACCGTGTTAGTACATATGTCATTATAATAAGATTTGCTTGAATTCGACTGTGCTTTTTCATATCTTTAATCTTCTTCCCCAAAGAATAGTTACAGTGTTTACTATAAAGAATAATGATGCCAAATAAACCCCTAATAAACTGGGTTCTAATAGATTCCTTTATAATCTAATATAATCTATTAGCATAAATCAAACTTTATGAAGCATCTGTGTTATGTATCATAATGGTGTAGTTCAGATAATACTTATTAATACTGAACCATCATCCTAATTTATCACTGCATGTCCTTTTGCCTTAGGTGCTAAAAAGACTTTTATTTAAATAATTAATATGCTGGAATCTTGCTAAAGGGAAAAATTAGTACCTGACATGCCTGCCCTGGATTCCATAAATGAGCTTCCGTAATGAAGTTCTGGAGTAACCTCTCTAGTGGACAGTCTCCCTGGACCCATGACGGAGATTCTGGGGACAGGAAGGATTTAGTGAAATTCTTTATAGACTTGAGCTGACCCGTCTTTGCCTTAGTGACACACTTATGTGGCGTGAGCTTTGACCAGAGGGTCAAAATGTTTAGAGTACCAACATGGACTAAAGAATGCATGGCCTAGGGGCGCCTGGGTGGCTCAGTCCTTGAGCATCTGCCTATGGCTCAGGTCATGACCCCAGAGTCCTGGGATTGAGCCCCGCATCGGGCTTCTTGCTCCATGGGAAGCCGGCTTCTCCTTCTTCCACTCCCCCTGCTTGTGTTCCCTCTCTTGCCATCTCTCTCTGTCAAATAAATAAATAAAATCGTTTAAAAAAGAAAGAAGGGAAGAAAGAAAGAAAGAAAAGAAAGAGTGGCCTAATTTGATTGTGTTTGATACCTATCAGACTATCCATCTTTTATTCTGACCAGATATTGGATGAATTTAACAGCTAAAAGTAAAATTACTACCAAAAATAATTGTCCACAGGCCCATACGAAAAAGTTTTATGTCTGTATGTGTGTATTTAAGTCTAGGGGAGGATTAAGATATAAGGAATATAGGGGCGCCTGGGTGGCTCAATGGGTTAAACCTCTGCCTTCGGCTCAGGTCATGGTCTCAGGGTCCTGGGATCGAGCCCCACATCGGGCTCCCTGCTCAGCGGGGAGCCTGTTTCCCCTCTCTCCCTCTGCCTGCCTCTTTGCCTACTTGTGATCTCTGTCAAATAAGTAAATAAAATCTTAAAAAAAAAAAAAAAGATATAAGGAATATAAAAATTTGAGTAATAATTTATTTGGCCTCTTCTTTCACTCATTGCTCCAATATACATCCATTATTTTTTCTATTTACCAACTACAAAACACTCATGAAAGTTACAGGCCAGTGCCATGATAGTTTCTGTACCACTGACAAATGAAGGTAATCAATGAAATATTTGTTACTTAGCATTATGTTGAACACTTAAAATGTAATAGTTTGGCTATTAAGATGTGCAGGTCACCTTTAGGAATATTATTTGCTGGAGACAGACTTGAATGATCCCTTATCTCTTCTGGGTATGTCATAAGTTAAGGAATACTTGTATAAAACAAGAAAAACTGACAAAAACTCCATGTTAATTTTTTAGAACAAAATATCATTTTATTAAACTTACTAAACTGCATCCTGATTTTTTACTTTCAGAGAGAGGTAAGATTTCTAAAACAGACAAAACAAAACAAACTTCCATCATCATCATTTCATTAAAGAGGATACTTTAACATGAGAAAGTAGGAAGGACACAGTCTCAAAATAAATTAAGTTCTGTCTTATGAAAAACTTACTTTGTTGTCATTAATTTTCTCATATTGTCTGGGTCAGTGAAAACTTCAGCATTTGAAAATTCAGTGCTGATCTCATGTAGAGATACTTTGTTGCAAGAGGGCAAAAGTAGGTATTGTGGGGAAAAAGATAAGATTGCTAAAGCTTTCTTTCTTTGCCAGGTATGCTTATTCTAATATCTAAAAAGTAGTTTATTTTTCTTGCGGATGTTTATTATTATAAAATGTTTACCACTCTTCAAGTTTACTGTGAGCTAAAAACTTCCCTAAAAAGATGAAGTCTTCAACAAAAAAGTTTACTAGTGATACTCCTACTCATATGACAGACACTGAAATTTGTGTCCATGGGAAGTAACTATGGTAGAGTAAGCAAAATTCGCTTAAGATTATGGTCCCTTAAAATTACTTGAATAGGTGAGAATGGATTACCCTTGCTTACTTGAAAGGTGCTATTAAAAATAAATAATTGTCACTTGGCACTAGTTTTCAAATTGGTGGAATGTACAGATCCAAACTAAAAATCAGAACATGACTTGACAGTTAATATTTGTGTATGTGGTATACATTATAATACTTCTTGATTCTATTCATTCACTTAACCCTTTGCTGAAATACTGAGATTTCAGTAGTTCAGGGGGGAAATAGGAAAGAACATTTAAAAATAGCACCTCCTTACAAAATTTGGGTACATGCTTGGCATTTGAATATTTTAAGTACCTACTTTAAATCACATTAGAGAACAGGGTGAAATACATTCTTATGTAATGAAATTAGGATAACAAATATCTGCTTTGCCACCATGGAGTAATGTATCCTGTATCATGTACTTGGATACCCAGTGGTGGGCATGGTTCCTGGGCCCTGAATGGTACTTGCTGTCACCAGTGTAGCCACCGACCACTCCCTCCCCGAAAGGCAAGTGTTTAAAATGATCTTTCTAAAACTGCCCCCGGGAAACCTACATATTTTTAACAAAGGGGGCAATTTCGCCAAACCCAGGGTATTTACTCTTGTTTGCCTTTCCCTTAGTTCCTCATTGTTCCGGCCATTGTGGGCAGTGCCCTCCTGCATCGGCTGTCAGATGACTGCTGGGAAAAGATCACTGCGTGGATTTACGGGATGGGCCTCTGCGCCCTCTTCATCGTTTCCACAGTATTTCACATTGTGTCGTGGAAGAAGAGCCACTTAAGGTACTGTGGATGGCTTGCTAGTTCCCCTGATCTGAAGAGCAGACTCAGGGTAGCCTCCCCTACTGGCATCTTTCAGTCGGGTTGAAGCTACAGAGTAGACAGACATTTTCTTGCCCCGTAGACTATAACGCTCTGCCATTATAGTCAAGACATTTCCAACGGATTGGACAGACTTTGAGAACCCCAGTATGTATCTAAGAAAGCAGGCCTTTCTCAGAAGCCACCAGCAAAACCACACTGCTTCCCCAGGACTTACATCGTATAATCCCGAGACCTGTCTTTTAACGTTGTCAAACGTAAGACCCAATAGAGTGCAGCAGCTGTGGGTTAGTAAGAGCACAATGAACTCGGAGTCAGCCCAGCCCTGCCACTCAGGCTTGTGTAAGTCACTTGACCCCCTGAAGCCTTAGTTTCTTCATCACTAAAATGGAAGTAACAGGGGCGCCTGGGTGGCTCAGTGGGTTAAGCCTCTGCCTTCAGCTCAGGTCATGATCTCAGGGTCCTGGGATTGAGGCCCGCATTGGGCTCTCAGCTGGGAGCCTGGTTCCCCCTCTCTCTCTCTGCCTCTCTGCCTAGCTTGTGATCTCTCTCTCCCTCCCTGTCAAATAAATAGATAAATAAATAAAAATCTAAAATAATAATAATAATAATAAATTTTTTAAAAACATGCCCAGTGTTCATAGATAGGTGAATGAGATAACGCATGCCAGAATGATTTGAAAATTACAAATGACCAGGACTTTGTCATGTAAGGAGGTTTGCTACAGTTTAGGTTTACTGTTTTGCAAAGTTCAGCTTTCAGAATTAAGTCCTGTGTATCGATTCAAACAGAATTCACATATTAGCTGTCAGGTACTTTCCAACTCAAAGCAGGCTTGCTAGCCTCCTAATAAGGACATAAAAGCATTCCTCCTTTGAGTGAGGGATTAATTTGGGGGAATACAAAAGGAGAAGCACATCATTTAGTTGCTGATAGAATACATTCGGTACAACCCAAAAGTGCAGAATTTCTTTTTGTAAAAGGAGTATTCAGAGCAAACTTAGAGTGTTTTAAAATAATAGAATATAGCTTTTGGTTTTATAAAATGCCCCCCTCCCAATCTCAAATAATTCAAACAATCTAATATTAAAAAGACATGTGTTATTTAAGAAGAGGGTTTAGGATTCATGAGAAGATTATTTGTCTCCTTACAAGTAGAATCATAGTTTAAGAGCAGGAAGGATTCTTAGGGGTCATCTAATCCAGATCCCTTAATTTTCACCTGTAGAAACTGAGGCTCAGAAATGGCTTGTCTTGCCCAGTCAGTGAGACTAGCAGAGTCTGATCATTCCTGGACCTCTGACTCCCAGTCTGGGGTTTTTCACCCACAGCCTTCTCAATACTGCTTATAGTTCCCAGCCTGCTACCTGTGCTTATAAGTTCCTTACCTAAAATAAAACCACAGCATTGGATCATGAGGGCTTGCTGGGGCGTATCCACAAGAGAGCCTCAAAAGTACCTGCCTCCCCAGAACATACTGTCACAGAGACCAGAGGCCAGAGTACTTCATTATCTTCCTGGCACAATCCAATGCTTGTGGTTGCCTCGGCTGACTGGGCTTTGATGTCTAGATTTCTGAATCAATAAAGAGTTGTAGATGCATACTTCGGTATTCAGGGCCTCCCTCCCGGGGGCTAGAGAAGGTGTAATAGAAACCAGGCTCTCTTGAACTTTGAAATAGTACTGCTAGAATCAAGCCACATGTGGATTTTTGCTCTGCATTACTTTTTTAATATTTCCAAATACAGCCTTATTTAGAAGCAAGGGAAAGAGCATATATTGAGTACCTACTGTGTGCTAGGTGTTGTGCTAGTGAATACGTGGCTACATGATCTCATTTAATGCTCACACATGCTCTATGATAGAAATGTTGTCATTTCTATTTTCCCTAGGAGGAAAATGAGGGTCAGAGAAGCCAGAGTGGATCTTGAATAAAATTATAGGTTTGACTTTACCTGCTCTAATGAGTGCATAGCAGTCTAGAAAGCTGAATTAGAAAGGCCCCAGACCTGGCTAGGAACCACAATCATCCAAAGAGTTTAAAAAAATATAAAAGATTCTCTTCCCTCCATTTCCTACCCCATGTTTTAGGCATTTTAAAAATTATAATCTTCTGGACTAGTGTTTATGACTCTATTTTATAAGCTTGCCAGGTGATTGTGATATGCAGTCAAGTTTGAGAAGCATTAATCTAGTGTTTGCTTTTTTAGACCTGTGACCTAAATTATTTTTACTTCACTATTAGATGACTAACAATAACTGTGGCTAAAACATCCTCGGCTTGCTTTGGTTGACACTGTATATGTGGTGAGGGAAAATCTAACACTAACTCTAAACCAAACCATAGCTATCACCCTTGGACACTGAAAATGGATTCAAGACGATGCAGTACGTTCATACTACTAAATCACCTCAGTAAGGGGCAGATTCTGTCTAACCCACTGTCTAATCTGGTCACCTCCGTGAACCAGGTCTTTGTACACTTCCTAAATTTTCAGTTTTGGAAGGAGGAACTCACTTAGAAATCCAGGTGGTTATTTGCTTGCAGCAAATGAGCCTTTTTTTTTTTTTTTTGGTTTTGGTTATTCCTGTTCCTACATTAGTTTCTGAATGTCCTTTATTTATAACTTATTGTATACACTAAGATATTTAAAGTGAGAGCTTCTTTGAAGACATTCTAAGATGAAGAACTAATTCATGCCCTCAACTGTGTGATAGGGGTTGAGGGGTGGTCTGCCCTCAAGGAATTTCATTTTTCTGTTATATTGAATCTAAGAGAAATGGAAAACATCATCATAGACAGATTTTGTTTGTTTATTTACATGGTAAATATCATACGTGTAAGCTTAAAAGTAACGTAAAATTTCTCATTGTGGCTTCGTATTATTAAAAATAGCTGTGTGGGGGTGCCTGGGTGGCTCAGTGGGTTAAGCCTCTGCCTTAGGCTCAGGTCATGATCTCCGGGGTCCTGGGATCGAGCCCCACATCAGGCTCCCTGCTCAGGGGGGAGTCTGCTTCCCCCTCCCACTCTCTGCCTGACTCTCCGCCTACTTGTAACCTCTCTTTCTCTCTCTCTCTGTTAAATTAAAAAAAAAAAAAAAAAAGCTGTGTGAAGATGTATGAAGATGTGGTTCATATATACAATGGAATATTACTCAGCCATCAGAAAGTATGAATACATTGACATGGATGGAACTGGAGGGTATTATGCTAAGTGAAATAACTCAGTCAGAGAAAGAGAATTATCATATGGTTTAACTCGTGTGTAGAATATAAGGCATAGTGTAGGTGCCATAGGGGAAGTGAAGGAAAACTGAATGGGAAGAAATGAGAGACAGAGACAAACCACAAGAGAATCTTAACTCCAGGAAACACACTGAGGGTTATGGAAACAGAGGTGGGTGGGAGGAGATGGGTGATGGGCATTAAGGGGGCATGTGACATGATGAGCACTGCGTGTTATACGCAACGAATGAATCAGTTGAACATGATGTCAAACATTAATGATGTACTCTATGTTGGCTAATGGAATTTAAATTTTAAAAAATAGCTGTGTGACTTTGAAAGCCAAGTTATAACTTCCCCAAGAAACTAGAATAGGAATGGAAATTACAACATGGTGGAGTGATAAACTATGCTGCCAGTCTGAAAGTTTTCTGAAAACTTTGCCTAACTTGTTTTTCCCTCCCAATAGGACAGTGGAGCACTGTTTTCACATGTGTGATAGAATGGTTATTTATTTCTTCATTGCTGCTTCTTACGCTCCATGGTAAGATACTATCTTTCTATTTTTGAAGATAATAGAAATTCTAGTAGTAGAATTTCTGTCTTTCTTTCCTTCCCTTCCTCCTGTCCCTGCCCCATGCATATACCTTACCCCTGTCCCTCCAACACACGTGAATACATGTTTTTTTGTTTTTTGACTTGGGTCAGATTGCAGATTTTAAGGGAAGAATGTCACTGCTGTTCAGAATATATATCTGGTATTGGATTGTTTAAGACAAAGTGCCAGGAACTTGTGTGTAGGTAGCACACTCACTTTTGAAATATGTCACCTTTGGCTTCCATGTTCTTTCTGTATACGGCTGCTGCTCACAATACTTGGACATCTACTCATTCAAGTGTAAATGCTATAAATACGTATAGGAAAACAAGCTCACTTTGATCTACAGTTCGCTTCACAGCATAGTAGCTACTATATATGGAGTGTGTTTCTCATTTCTGTAGCTGTATGAGTAAGAAAACTAATTAGTTAGCTATTTAAAACACCTAGTATTCTGGCTCAGTGGGTGGAGCCTGCAACTCTTGATCTCGGGATCATGAATTTGAGCCCTATGTTGGCTGTAGAGATTACTTAAAAAAATAAAACTGAAATACTAAAAAATAAAATACTTAGTATTCTGTTCAATTTTTGCTCTTTTTGCCCTTTTGGTAGAGATGATGTAGAATCTTTTGTTGCCTGGAAACCTCCGATTAAAGGAACGTTAGAGTCCCTCTATTAAGACATGGTCGGTTATAAACCCTCAGAAATTCATTTTGTGCCATCAACTGCAGTAGTCACTAGAAACAGCAGGCCTCTACATTCTGACTTACACAGCATCCATCATTAAAAAGAAAACCAATTATCTTTCGGAGTAAAAAATACTTGTCATTAAATTACAGCAGTGCATCCTATTGGAGAAAGAACACTTAACAGGCTTTTGGAAAGTATTCCCTGACTTAAAATAAGGAAATAAAATTTTTAAAAGCTCAGGAATCAAATACTACAGTAAACAACCTGTTCACATGTAGTTTTCAATAGGTAGGTGGTACCTTTTCTGTTTAGAAATAATAATTTTATAGTCATAGTCAATCAGAATAACATTTGGGTGTTTTCTGATAACTTTTTTTTTTTTAAGATTTTATTTATTTATTTGACACAGAGAGAGAGAGGTCAGAAGTAGGCAGACAGGCAGGCAGAGAGGGGGGGGGAACAGGCTCCCTGCTGAGCAGAGAGCCGGATGCAGGGCTCCATCCTGGGACCCTGAGATCATGACCTGGGCCAAAAGCAGAAGCTTAACCCATTGAGCCACCTGGGCACCCCTCTCATAGCTATTCTTAGTATGAAATGAGTACAGATGAATTCACAGCATCTTAAAATTCAAGCTTTACAAGAGCCCACGGTTAAATTCTGACAAAATGTCTTTCATAACATATGTTAAGCTAATTCTTCTCATGTTCTCCCTTGGCAGAGATACTGGTAATGGAGATACTTGGTCTGTGTATTAGGTATCTGCTGTGGATATGTGATCCTGGTTGAGGATTCTGTTCAGGGTTTTCATTAAGCTTTGTAAGCACTCTGCTCCCAAATATATTATCAGAATTAAGCTGATTTGACAGCAGCTGCCTAATAAGGAAAGTCGGGCATCACAGGTGTGGTGGGACTCACTTCTGCATATCTCCTTTTAGCTTGTTCTATTTTTAAACGATGTTGGAACTAATTCTAAGTCTTAAAGGTCAACTGACAATTTTATCTTTGAATTATTAATTTTACCCAAATTGCCTAAATACCTCCATGGCATGTTGAATGCCTCATTATCCTGGTTTTATGTTAGCATTTGCTTCCCCAGTTTTCAAGCCTAGAGGAAAACAAAGGCCCTGTGAATTCCCTTCATTTATCACATCTGTTCTTTGTTGTCATGTTTACATTTTTTAGGTTAAATCTCCGTGAACTTGGACCCCTGGCATCTCATATGCGTTGGTTTATCTGGCTCATGGCAGCTGGAGGAACCATTTATGTATTTCTCTACCATGAAAAGTAAGAAAAAATAATTTACATTTGATAGTTTTAAAATTGACTACCTAAATTTTATCGACATTGTAACACAATTTGTTTTACACTTGCACTTCAAAATAGTAGAAATACATAAATAGAATATATATTGCTTTTAACAAGTCTTTGAAACCATTTGGCGTTCATTACTGGTAGACAGATTGCTATGGGAAGAGCTGAATGGCACATGTGTGATAGGATGCATTTGAGGGACAGACGGACTGCCATTTTAGTCAGTTGGATATTACTTGACATCCTCAGGCAACGGCCCTTATCAGCAAACTAGCCTTATCCTCCATGATTCATACTTATCACATGAGAAAAAAAACTACTTTTCAAGCTTTCAGTGAGGACTGAAGACAATGATAGTTCTAGAACAACATTTATTTAAGTAGCAAACCGGAAGACGTCCCAAACTAGGATTCTCTGAGAAAGGGGATATTTGGAAGAGCGTCCAAACTCTTAATAATATCCTAACCATGGGGCACATTTTTTAACCCATTATTTATAGTTCATAGTCATAAGTATTAAGCAATATAAAAAGGAAAGCTTATTGAAATTTAGCATCACGGCTCTAGAGGAGACCTTCAAAGTCATCTATTCCAGCTCCATGCTTAAAAAAAAAAAATGAGACCATTTAGGATGTGCAGCAAATTAGTGATTCATCTAGAATTAGGACCCAAGTGTCCTAGTTCTTAAACCATGGCTCTTTTCATTATTTCACATGCCTGAATTTGAAAAACTCACAAGCATGAAATCATTGTCCTTGAGTACAGTTTATTAGTTTTTCTACTGTCATTGGCAGAATGGCTCTAAGATTTGAACATAATTTGGGTTTATCACAAAGTATTAAATTGTTTCCTCTTTTCAGAGGAAAATGGCAGTTTTCAGTAACTTCTGACTTTGAAATTCACTTCAATGTATTTTGACCACAATTAGCTATTCTGAGTGGTGTCTTATAGTATATATATAAATCCGAGGGAACAGTTTGCTTCTTGGGCTCAAACCCCTAACTTGTACCCTTGGATAGAACAGAAAGTAAAGTAAAACAGCTATCTTTTCTCCTTTTAAGGGCTTCTTTTACACCAATCCCACAAACTTATTCTTCCCCGTTTCCTGATGAGATTACTTCAGAGTGGACTCTGGAGTAGAAAACACAGAGAATGAGATGTGATTGGCCCTTGGCCATTTGGGTTGGACAGATATTAGGGAGTGCCTGACTCATGCCAGGTACTATGCTAGGCTCTGTAGATCTGAACATAAATAAAACTTGGCCCCCGCCTCCAAGGAACTTAGAACCTATGATTAGGCAGAAATGTAAGCTGAATTTTAGTATAGTGTATTTCTTAGCATTTTCAGACATTTTGTAGCCTAAAACGATGAGCCTTACAAGTCGGAGTTTGTGCAGATGCAAAATAAAGAGACAAACAAAACTACATGCCCTTCATTCCTGCGGGCTACCATCCCTTTGCTACTGATGAACCTGGCCCCATGCAGCATCCCTGTCCATCTTCATAATTTCAGTTTCTTGTAGCTGTGGATTGGAGTGGTGATAAGGACAAACACTCTGGGACCAGGAAGGGGAAAAATGCATGGGAATTGGATGCAGTAGTAACACTTTTGGTAGCAAACATTTTCCAAGTCACATGTGGCATCTGATGCCATTTCAGTTCTGTAAGAAATGCTAGTTAATTGTGACTCAACTACAGTATTTTAATTAGAGGCCTAATGGTCTCCTACTGGGAATATATATTCATTGGAATAGTTGGAGAGTTTGCATTTCTTTTTAAAAAAAAGGTGGGGGGGGCAAGCTGGTATGGAAATAGTCTAAGTACTGTAGGGATAGATGCAATTAACTGCCTTTCTGTCCTGCAGGTATAAGGTGGTTGAGCTCTTCTTCTATCTCACAATGGGGTTTTCTCCAGCTTTGGTGGTGACATCAATGGTAAGAAATGGCTTCATAATTTTAACTATTTTACCTTATTTCCTTTTAAATTGAGGGAACTCTTCATTTGTGCATAGATATGATATGTAGTTTTTCTTTCTGAAGTTATGACATCACCATTAACTCCAAAGAAAAAGTATATAAATAACAAAGTGCCTGCAATCTATACTAGCTCCTGGTTGTAATTTGGAGAAGTTCTATACTAAAGTGTGTTTGATAGTATGTGTTGCTTTTGGATAGCCATTCTGTTCACCCCACCCTTCTCCCAAAGAGGTATGAGGTCACCGTCTGATAGGCATTTTTGCCTGAATTGTTTAGTGTCTTAACCGTAAATCCATGAAGGAGGGTAAATTTTTTGATGTCTTATAATGAAAAACAATCAACTATGAATTCTTGACTTCTTTAATCTTGAGAATTAGAAGGACCACAAGAGGTCAGTTGTGTCAACGTTTTATTTAGTCTTTCCCAAAAGTCTTCACTCTTTTCTTTCACTTGCTTTTAAGTCATATATATCTTATTTCTTTTTCTCAGAGAAGTGCCTTTTATTTTTTTTTTAAACTTTGCTTGAAAATTTCTTTTGAGGACTTCATGGGTGGAGACGTAACATTACCTACAGTAGGCAGTCAGTATGTATGTTTTGAACTCCCTTTCAGATTGAATTGCTGTTGAGAAATCTATGTGTATCTATCAGTCAGTCTGAAAGAAAAGCATATCATTATTGCCTTGTGATCCCATCCAACTGGTTACTTTGTGCCATTAGCTTATGTAGGGCCATTAGCTTCAGTGTCTTAGGCTCTGCATTTTTTTTTTTTTTTTGCATTAGCCACTGTGTTAATTAAGGAACTCATAATGTGTCTAGTTTGAATTCTTTTCTCAGTCTACAAAGGTCAGAAGAATTGTATCTATAATTTCATCCCTGTGCCTGTGAGCTAAGAATGTATATAGTCCCTACCCTGGTCACAAAAATACCTGTAAAAGGTTTAGAAGTTAAAGCTTGTTTGTTTTTTTCAGAGGCTAGGTCTTATGAGAATGTGTCAAAATATGTTTCTTTAAGGTAAGAGCTTTATGGTAGCTTTAATAATTACCTAGCACCAAAAATAAATATAGTTTAGTTGATAAAGGCAACAGGGAATAGTGAAAGGAAGGAGGTGAGTGATGGAAACAAGAAAATTTGCCTTAAAGGCCATATAGTTAGAGGGCAATTCAGGACACCCAAAGCAACATAAGCAAGATTTGTGTGTGTAGGTTACTAATCATTAGAGTAGAACATCAAATAAATTCCCTTGGGGTATCATAAGAGCAGGTTTATCCAGTATTTTTACTAGCCTAAATCTTGGCATTTTCACAAGTTGTACATGGTCGGTGACTAACGTTTATGATAGTCAAACAGGATAATCCTCACATTTCCCCCCTCTCCCCGCCATAGAACTTTTACCGAGCAGGAACCTACAATTCATTTTAAATAAGAAACTACCATAAAGTTTTATAATGTCTTTGGGAATAGCGTAGGCTGCTATGGGAACACATGGCCCAAGCACCAAAGGAAATGATGTTCACACTGATTCATAAAGACAAGAAAGAGCCTAGGGATAATAAGGATGATGCAAGTAGGATAGGAAAGAATATGGCATGAAAGAGGCCCTGGAGAGGGGGAAAGCACTAGCACCTTTGAAGAACTGAAAATAGTTCATTGTTTGGAACACGAATGTGTGTACCTGTTTGAGTGTGCCTCTATGCACGAGGTGGGTAATTATGCAAATAGCATAAGTCTTGTAATAAAGCTGGAGAGCTAGACAGAGACCAGATCAAAAAGAACCTCATAAGCCATCTGAACTAACAAACAGTATGACTGGATACTCAGAGCTTTGATTCTGGTCAGAATATTGGGCTATCAGAGACTCTTCTCCCTAAAGAATGATGAATAACTGGCAAGGTATTTGAAACAACTGTCTTTTCGCATTGGACCACAGACACAAGACTGTTCCTTGAGGGAATAGAAACCAAAAGATGAGCTTCAAATTTGTCCATTTTCTCCCTGGGGACACTTTCCAAACTGTGACAAAAGTAAGCCAGCCAGAGAGCAGCACACAGGGTGGAGGAAACAGAAATCAGTATTTTAGCTACTGAGCCTGCTTCAGTTTGGGGGTGGGATTCTGGAGAAAGGGGAGCTTCACAAAGAAGTGTCTCCAGAAGTCTACAAAGGGGTTTCTCTGAATCCTTGCCTAAATATTACACTGAATCTGTGCAGGGCAAGACTCTGCATGCCCTGGCCGAGAGTGGCTCTTGGACAGCTAGGAGATAGTAGAGAATCTGGAGGTGTCTGGTGCTGGAAGAGATCAGAGGCCAGCCAGCCATAGTGGAAAGACCATGCTGAACAACTCTGGTGTTCACCTGAACCTAGCAAGTCAACCTCCACACCTTATGAGAACTACTCTAGCTCTAGAGTGAGGACTGCCCTGGAACTGCCATAACAAAGCCAAGAAACAGACTTGGAAAGGATTAAAATTGGTCCTCTGTACATAAACTGCCTACCAGAACAAAACTCAACATTACTGAAAGGAAGACAACAAAATCTATACTCTAACACCTTGGCATCCATTTATCCAAACAAATATTACTAGATAAGCAAGAAAATGTGATACCACACACCTAAGGAAAAACAAATCAGTAAAAAGAGATCCAAAGATGACAGAGATGTTGAAATTAGCATGTGAGGCTTTTTAAACATAATGAGTGAACAAATGAAGAATCTCAGAAAAGAAATGGAACTACAAAAAAAGAACTGAGTGGAAATTCTAGATTTGAAAACATTATATATATTAAGAAAAAAACTTTTTGGAGAGGTTAATAACAACTGGATCCTGTAGAAAAAAAGATCAATGAACTTGAAAATGCACAGACACGCTAGAAACTGGGAGAAAATATTTTTTCTATATGTATCTGACAAAGGACATGTATGTGGAATATATAAGATACTCCAAAAGAATAATAAAGAGCCAATCCTATAAAAATGGGTAAAACACTTAAACAGACACTTCACAAAGAAAGGCACAAAGAAAGGTACAACGTCATTAGTCATCAAGAAATGAAAATTAAAACCTCAATGTGCTACCAGAATACACCCTGGAGAATTATTAAAATTAAAAAGACAGCACCAAATCTGTCAAAGATGTGAGATAACAGGAACCCCAACTCATTGTTGGGGGTAGTATAATATGGTATAACTATTTTGGAAAACTGTTTAGTCATTATAAAGTTAAACATAAATTTATGACTCAACAGGTACTACCCAACAGAAATGAAAACCTCTGTCTACAAAAAGACCTCCATAAGCCCCAGATGGAAAGAACCGATGAACAAATTTCAAATAAATCGAGGGATTGCTAAGTAATAAAAAGGAATGATTGACATAGATAAGACATGTAGGAATCTCAGAAATATTATATTGAGCAAAAAAAGAAGCCAGACACAAAAGTAGGTGTTACAGTATGATTTCATTTATGTGACATTCTAAAACAGACTTAGTCTGTGGTAATTGTAGCAATAAGAACAATGGTTGCCTTGGTGGAAGAGACTGCACAGAACTGGGAGGGGGTATTGGGGTAATTGTCTCTCTTGGTACGGGTATGGGTTAAATAGGTGTATGCATTTATCAAGGTCCATGATATTCACTTAATATTTATGCATTACACTCTGTAAATTAATCATCAATTTAAAAAATGACCCATTTCTTCCACCCCACCCCCCAGAAAGAGAATATAAGTTCAGGAACCAGACCACCTTGGTTCAAATCCTGATTCTGACACTAAACACTATGTGGCCTTGAGCAAATCATGTGATCTTCTCTGCTTAAGTTTTTTCATCTGTAAAGTTAGGATACTAACAGAGCCTAATTTAGGGTTGTGAAGATTAAATGAATAAATATATGGGTACACTTCGGACAGTTATTGGGGTAGAGTAACAGTGTAATGACACAGGTAATGAAGAAAACAGGTTTTGTTCTAGGATTAATTATGTTCTGGTTCTGTGAAAGTTGACAAGTTAAATATGGTGTCATAAGGAACTGTTAACAGAATGTTTGTCAGAACCAACCTCTATACATGCATTGGTCTCTTGCTTACTATTTTAGTGGAAAGAAAAAAAAGTGTTATCTTTTGGGCAGTAACCAGCTCTATGGCTTTGTTCAGGTTACTTCATTCCTCTGGTTCCACTGTCTTCATCTCTAAAATAAGGAGGTTTTGTTATGTTAGATGAGTGACTTTTTACTGTTTGGGAATTATATGCCCCTTTGAGAATCTGATGAAGAACTAGAAAAATTTTAATTAATAGATATCAGTTGCTTTGTAACCTTTAAGAAATAATAAATGTGTAGTATTTGTGGGTTTTTTGTTTTTGACCAAAATCAATCTGGCTAACTTTACATCTTATAAAAATTAAGGAGAAACCTCTTATCAGTTGATTTGGGTTGGCTCCTTCCCCATCTTTTGAGCTTACCAAAACAGTGGGGGCTTACGTGAACTTTGAAGAAAGGACTGATCCCTACCTGTGGCTCTACATCCTCATGCCTGGTTCTTAGCTCGTGGTTGTCCACTGCTGCCACTGTCTAGGTGCATGGGGGCCCATTCGAGTTGGTGGCTGCATAAGGGCTTTCCCATGCTCCCTGCTGGACCTGGCCAAAGTCTAAGGCTCCAGGGCTCACGAGCTTGCAGTTGCTGGTGCCCAGGCCTCTGGGACACCCACACACCCATCCCCTTCCAGGGCTTGCCACAGTCTGGCTTAGCTTTTCACCACCCTGCAGAACCTGAGACCTTTCTATTCCTAGTCCTCAGGAATCCAGGGGACTGAATTGTTCATCAGCCTCCTAAGCCCTGCCTCTCTGTTCCTTTCCCCTCATTCATACATCCCAGTTTAATTTTGAATCTGGGCCTGGGTCTTGGAAAACCAAAAACAGCCTAAAAATTCTCTTTTTTGTGTTAAAGCACATGTGACTGTGAACTTCCTCCTGAGCTAAGAAACGCCTAGGCTCACAGACAAAAAGGCCTAGCAACATCTAGAAGGTCAAGAAGTATGTTATCCTTGCGTGCTGTCTGCTCTCCGAGGTCACTTGGAGCTGTGATTTGTCCCTGTCAGCCATAAGGGAGCTCTAAGCTCACACAAGCAGGGGAAGTCTCAGAAAAGCAATCAGTGTAGTACAGAGTCTGAGGAGGAGAAGGGAAGTGAAAACCCGGTCAGAAAACCCTGTTGAAGATGTCAATTAGAAATGCGGTGGTGTGGGCGCGACTCAGAAGGGAAGAAAGCTCTTAAAGGAGAAGACGAAAACCAAAGATGTGCTTTCTTAAACTGAACTCCTGTGTCTGAATGTGACCGCAGGCAGCTTCAGCATGGCGTAGGTAGATGAGCAGAGTGTGCTGCTTCTACTGTGGGGCCTGTAGCCCAACTGCTCACCCCGCTCAAGACGGCCAACCCCTAAGGGTAATCCAGGTTGACGGATGAGGGACTTTTTAGATCATGTTTAGCGATCAGGATGCTGTCTGTGCGGCTCATTGTCTAGAAGATCAGCAGGTTTCGGGGGAATTGCAATGATCTCTTTAGTTTGTCACCTCGAGAGTAACATCAAAACCTCTTTTTTTCCTCTGTTGACAGAATAACACTGATGGACTTCATGAACTTGCCTGTGGGGGCTTAATTTATTGCCTGGGAGTTGTGTTCTTCAAGAGTGATGGCATCATTCCATTTGCCCATGCCATCTGGCACCTGTTTGTGGCCACGGCAGCTGCAGTGCATTACTATGCCATTTGGAAATACCTTTATCGAAGTCCAACAGACTTCATGCGACATTTATGACCAGTCTGTACTAGGTCTCGAAACCAGTATTATTTCAATTATGGCACTTAGGGAGTGGGGTAAGAGCTGAAAGTTGCACAGAGGAAAAAAAAAAAAAAGAAGAAGACAACAGCACTGACTTTCTTTATATCTTTTGAATATAGTTACTGTGAAAGTATAAAAGCTGTGTTCTGGAATATTCCCCCTCACAGCAGATAAATAAGGTAGTGAATTAATTATTCATTCCATTCCACTATCATGAAGGACTCTGGATAGACTTGGCCAACCGATGTTTACAAACAGAATTTTGTATTTTAATTTTACAGACTTTATTACATGATTTTTCTAAATTACTAGGTCAGGCTATAAAAGTCAGTGCTACGACAAAGCTTCCTTTATAAAAGAAAATTGTTTCTATCACTTTCCCATTAGCTGTGTGAAGAATCATGGACAGAACTTACACTACTTTTACCATGTTTCATCTTGGCATAACATGGTTATTTTTTAATAGAAAATTTCATTTTTTGTAAATTTTTAAAGACTATTTCATTGAAGCGCATCTCTGCGGTTCCTCATTCACATGAATTTTTGCAGCAAGCTGTCAACATTCCACAAACGAACAAACATAATACCTCTTCTGATAGTTTTATTAAGCATAGAGAAATTGCCAATTTTTAAAAATTGCAGTTTTCCAAACTTTTCTGCCAACCTCTGACTCTGAATTCCATGCTGCTTTGGGCCATATACTTGACCTAGTTTGGTTTACCACTGATGGAAAAGTATTTTGATATCATTAACTTTTTCAAAAGATTCAACTTTTTCTCTATGCCTTTGCCATGTTTTCTTCAGGATCTCTTTCAGCAGTGGATGAGTATTCACATCTGTATTCTGATGGTATTACTGGAGTGATCATCCACTGAAGACTCCTGGAGAGTGTTGTGAATTACACTGAGTAGTGGTATTGCCTGTTTGGTGCCCGTCGGTTAAATCATTGTCACTTAGCTTAATATTATCCGTTTGATGCTTGTTTTCAATTGTGGAATTAGATGCACAAATTCACATTCTTATCTTACCCCTGTATCTCCTGATAATAGTTTTTTCTTTTCCATAGAAGAATATTTAAAGCATTGTTTGACAGATAGAAACTCATGCATCTGTAGTTCATGGGTTTTATCCTGGCTCAGTGGAGTGGTATTTAATATATTATTTTTTGGTTTGCCTTCAGTGTCTTATATTAAGATTAACATGAGCTGCATTGTTTATTACTCTCCTGTTGGTGTTTTAATAAATGAAATAACCTTGCCTTTCGATCCGTGCGGATACCGACTGTTTGCTAGATTTGGGTTTGATCAGTGAAAGAATTGGCTTGACGACACATTTAGGCTTATTCATTGAAATTTTGTACTGATGTGGCTTGAAAAGAGGGTTTATTTTGGGTGTGCATATTTAGAACTCTCTGATTTGGGTGAATTACATGGGAATAAAGAACAGAAGAAATGGTATTTGCTGGTAAATTCTTAAATAGGCAAGGTGCCCAGTGATAACACCAACCAGACCACCCCTATATCTGCATGATTCTGAACATCCTGATGCCTGTTATTTTGTGTATATTCTGTTTTTAATATATTAACTTTTGTGGATTCATTTAAAGTCTGCTCAAAAGTAACACTGTCGAAACCACCAAAATGTATGTAAAAAATTGTGCTGTAGACTAGAATAAAATTGTTACTTGGATTTGTTCCACTGTCTCTAAATTAGATGACTGTGAAGATGAGAATGCAGTTTTGAGAGCTTGAGCTCATCCAGCATTGTAATTTGTATACTAGCCTTTTTTCTTTTTTTTTGAGAAATCAGGATAGAAAAACAAATGTGCCCTGTCATCTAGAACTTTCTAGTCCATATTTTATTTTATTTTATTTTTCTAGTCCATATTTTAATAATTGAAATGCCAGAGCCAGCTCAGACATTAAAATCAGCTTTTTTTCAGTTTAAAATATGTTAGTTGGGGCCTAAAGATTATAACCTAAATGATGTATCATTACCAAGAGAAGCCTTTTGCTTTAGTTTACAGAGTAGACTGCAGGGCTGAGGTTATACAGTTTTATATTGGCAACCAGACACACGTCATATGGCAAACAAGGTGAATGCTTGATGTCCTCCTCCCCTCTTCTACAGTGCAGGAAGCAGATTCAGAGAGGTCTGCCTTCCTCCAGGGTCAGGGAGCGGGGACAGGAATGCAAGTCACCATATACACCACTGTATTTTCAAAGTCAGCAATAACAAACCAATCCAACTTGAACTGAAAATTCATTCAGCATGGACGTCAGTTTAGAGCCTCGGTAAACCCTCAGACAACCCTCCATCAAACCCAGTTTTGAAGATGGAGTGTCTTAAAGCATTATTATTCCCTATAATTCTGTCCTCTGGTCCACCAGGGTAACCTCCCCTATTTCTAGAGCATCTGCCCTGTGCTCTCACCTTCCTGATCAATAACTTCAGCCTAAAACTATTTCCTTTTTTTTTTCCCCTCCTAAAACTGTTTTCTAAAGACCAGACCTCTCATCAACTGCCCAGATGCCCCTCAGCACATTTCGCCCCACCTGTCCCAGACGGAATGGAGTTCACTGTCTTTCCTTCTTTCCCCACCACCAAGCCTATTTTTCTCAAGTTCCCTCTCTTAGTTCAGGCCATGGCCAGAGCCTCCCACCGATCCTTGATTTGTGTCACACTCAAATCCAAGCAGTTGGCCAGAGCTGTCGCCTCTGCCTCAGTCACAAGACCTTGACCTGCTTGCTCCCCCTACCCCTTCCCCCCACAAGGCCCTACAAAGCCCTGGTGAACAGCCCTCAGGCTGCTAAAGCCACCTCCGCCATATCCCACCACTGGGTACACCCCTCGAACAAGCACAGTCGCCGCACTACAACCAGCATTTTCATCCCCGAATAGTTGACGGATGGCTCTTCTCTGCTTTCAAACGTCCACAGACTCAGCCTCCACGACTCAGGCCAGCCACCTGGTGTCTTCCTGTGCTGACTACTCACCGTCCCTCCAGGCCACACAAGACACAGCCCCACAGTGAGTTTCACAGCCTCCGCCCAACACTGTGCCCTCCCAGTGCACAGCAGCTGCTGTTCCTCAGCCTGGATGCCCTTCGCCAGCCTTTCTCCTAATGTGGCAAACATTGCCTCATTCCCAACCTCCATCAGATGCCCTCCCCTTTGACTCCAGCACTGCTAATGTGGCCGGTCACGTTGCCTGGGGATTGAGTTTGCTTCTCTGCTCCCAGGGCTGACCTCTTTCAAAGCAAGAGCTGAATCTTTACCTCTGTCCTCAGCTTGTGGCACAGCACTGGGCTCACCGGAAGAGAGCCTTGAGCCAAAGGAGAGAGAGAGGGTGGGTCGGAGGAGACAGACTGACAACGAAGTGGTTTGGACCGAGCACCTCTCCTCTATCATGAGCACTGTAGCAGGCTCTAACTGCCTGCCAGGAGCCTACTTCTAGCTTCCTTGGCCTTACTGGCTTCCCTGACCAAGGGTCAGCTAGCGGTTCATAGCAACCACAGGCAAGCTGATAAGTAATTGTCATGGAAATATTAGATAGTGTATCCTAAATGAGGAAAAAAGCCAGCCTTGTTTATTGAAGCTTCCAGAGAAGGAACTGTGGAAGATTTATAAGCCTGGAAAATTACTTTACCTACCCTACTTCCCTTGGGTCCTCTTTTTCTGAACATATTAATAAAATAAAAATAACACTCAGTTCTGCAACCCCTGAGCCTTAGTATGGATTACACTCAAAAAGCAGCAACTTTAATACAACATTTAAATATTTTGTATAGTTTTACTTTGAAAATATATATAACACTTGGGAAAATAGAGCACAGAAAAAATGTTTTTTTGAAAAGATTTTATTTATTTATTTGACAGAGCACAAGTAAGCAGAGGAAGGCAGAGAGGGGGAAAGCAGGCCCCCTGCCAAGCAGAGAGCCCCAGGCTCAATCCTAGGACCCTGGGATTAAGACCTGAGCTGAAAGCAGAGGCTCAACCCACTGAGCCACTCAGGCGCCCGAGCACAGAAAAACTGTAAATCACCCAGTTCATTCATCCTAATGCATTTTCATGTATTTCTTATAAATAAGCCACATACGTGATTTTTGTGTTCTGCTTCCCCTCACACTTATTTCATAAACATTTACAACATATTATACAGTTTCTGTAGCCAGAATGTTCAGTGGCTCCACCTTTTTTTTCTGGACTGGAGATATGCAGCCTATTTTGCTTAATCATTCACTTAATTTTGGATTTTTAGATTGTTTCCAGTTTTTATTATAAACTACTGCGGTGACACCAGTGCATAGCTTTGTCCAAATTTATGATTGGGACCTAAAGGTAATTATAATAAACAACTAAGGGCTTCCCATGTATTGGGAACTGTGCTAGTTTGCACGGATTATCTCACTGAACCGTTAAAAAAATTCTTAACGGGTAGACAATTTTATTATCCCCATTTTACAGATGAGGAAACAAACACAGACGAATGAGTTTCCTCATCCAAGCTAAGTGGCAGAACTGGATGGAATCCAGGAAGCCTGGAGTCCATTTTCATTCTCACGAGTGCAGTTCCTGATTAAAGGTTTGCTGATGGGTCTACCCAAAGGAAGACCTCTTAAAAATAAAACTTACTCCAAACCTCCACATTTTTACTGGGTGTCTTTAAATTATGTCATTTAGAGGAAGAGTAGAATAGGAGTGTCTCCAAAGGAAACTGACCACACAGAAGCTGGTTCCGCTCCCTCGTTGTCAAACAAAGTTTCCCAAGAGGGCCCAAGGAATGTTTTTAGTTTAACAAGGTTAGAATGACTGTGTTCATGTCTTTCTGCTGTTTTTGCTATTTTAAACGGAGAGTGCCAACATGTTCTTGCGTCCAGTGCCATTCCCACCTACATCCCTGTGATGTATTGGTGATGTTATTTTTTCCAAGAAACAGTGCCACTGTGCACTCTAGCCACTTCGCAAGGGGAGCTAAGCTCTTCTCAACAAGGCCCTGTTCAACACAACAGAACACTCTCCTTCTCCTACACAGCTCATTATCACTCAGACTTTCACGGCAGTCAGATGGTTTCAGCCGACACAGACTGGCTAGGCTTATGGAGGCCCTGGAAAAATAGGCTTTGGAGGCTTACCTCATCTCCTTGGAGCGGTCACAGGTCTTCTTACCATTCTGTGCCAGGCCAAACTCAGTACGCCCAATCAGATGTGCCCGTTACTGAAAAAGTCAGGAAAAGTGTATTGATCAAGAGGATTTGGTTCTCTTAAAATCACGAGTGTTTTCTGAACCCCATGTGTGAGCTGTGTGTTGAGTTGGCGTGGAATCATCAGCCAGCCTGTGACAGATTGGGTGAGTTTAGGCAAGTTACGGATTACCTCTGAGCCTCAGTTCCTGTCTGCAAAAGGGGTATAGCACTTCCCTCATACTGCAGTCATAAGGATTGAATAATAAACCACAAGTGTCTAGTTTATGCCTTCTGGCATATGATTGGCACCAGATAAATGTTAGCTTCCTTCCCATATGGCCAAGCTTTTAAAATTATGGTTATAGCCCACCTGCAAAGATTTTTCATGCAAAAACAACCTGAAGGAACATTTTAGCGGCATTCAAAAAATTGTGTGCATCTTTAAACCCTTAAAAATGGTCCCGGATCAACCTCCGGCCCAGACTATTACTAGGCCATGTGGTCACCCCAGGCTTTCTAATGATTTTGTGCCTTTTGTAGCAAATGTTCTTTAAATATTCACTAAATTTCTTGAGACAGAGGCTGAATACTACATGGAAAATAGTGGAAAGGGAAGGAGCCGGGCAGTTGTCCTTTTGTACCCAGATGGGAATGTGCATACTCCACTTAGACCACGGGCCGCTAGTTAATCGGACCCACACTTTGTGGATAGCAGTTTGGTCACCATCTGCTGTTCTGGGAGTGTGCCTCTTAGGAGACTCAGCCACTAGACCAACCCTTAGTGGCTTATGAGAGAATTGCTTCTAACCATGGTGCAATCAAGTCTTTTCTATCTCGTTTTCTTGCTTGGTGATCTTGTAGAGTTTCCTAGGCATACATTCATTCAACAGATATTTGGGGAGGGTTTTAGGTATGTGCCACGGACTGGTCTAGACACTGGAGGTGCTGTAACGAAAAGCCAAACAACAAAACAAAAATCTTGCCTGTTGCTATGATTCTCTGCCTTTCCTCCCTTAATCTGGATTGGAGGTTTGACAGGTTTTTGCTGATCTGGTTTCTGGCACTATCCAGCTGCCTGGGGCCAGTGAAAGCCAGTGCAAAGTATGTACACACAAGAAGAGAATGATACTGATCTAATTAGCCTTTCATCAGACCTGCCTTACTTTGTGCAAAAGTCTGCTGGGCTGAGTTCAAATTCCCTGTCCCATGCAGCTCTTGCTTTGGAGAACACTGAAGAAACTCCTCATTTAAAGGATCCCCTGTGGTAACCTCTGCCCTCAAAGGGACATTCCTCTAGCCTAAAAGACAGCCCTCTATTCAGCAGCACGTTTGTTCAAACCCATCAGGTTCCTTTGAAGCAGGTTTTGCATAGCCTCCCAGGCTGGAAACGATGAATGGGAAACCTCGGGTTTGGGCCAAGATGTTTCCCTTCTTTGTTTACAGCATCTGGGATTCCTGTAGTGTAGTGTCTCCTCCCCCCCCCCCCCATCATCCTGTCTTGTGTCAGCACATGTGTTTAGTGGCCAGGGATGCCGTTCTGTGTAGAGTAAGTCTGTGCCCTCCGGGGCTCCCACAGTCTCCTGGGGAGAAGGACTGACTGGGAACAAATTAGCAATTATAATGTAACATAATCACCGTGTTTGTATTGGATGCTATTATTGGAGGAGGAAGTGATTAACTCTCCCCAGGGGACTCGAGTTCTCCCTACAGGGGCAGTATTTCGGCTGAGACTTGAAGGGTGAGTGAGAGATTACAGAGGGGAAAGGTGAAGAGGCAGTGGGTCCACACAGGTTAGGGGAAGGACAGCATTCCAGGCATGGGAAGGAGGACCTGTCGGGGAACAAGCGGGGGTGGGGGAGGGGGTAAAGGGGTGTGGGGGGGCAGTTTGAGGAACAGCATGAGGTGCCCTTGGGAAGTGCTGCATGGGATGTGTGGAAGAGGGGTGATAACATCTATTCTCTGTGACTCAGGGACGTGTGTGTGTGTGTGTGTGTGTGTGTGTGTAAGATGCTATTGTATGCATGTGAATTTTTCTGCAGCAAACCCTGCATCCTAGACAGCGTTCTTTGTCCCCATGTTTCTGGGACACCACACCCCATAACACCATAGAATTGTTATGGAAGGCAAATGTTTTATGGTCCATCTGAGCTAATCCCTGTGTTACTGTATTAACACTGAAATAATGCATGGTGCGGTACATTGTGAATTGGTTGGACGGATGATCCATTATTGGGATTATGATCCTTTCCTGTTGACGTAGGTAATCAAGATCTGAGGATATTTGTGGAGACCTTCATGTGGGCATCCAATTTATTCAACAAAGAATGAGCCCGTCCTGTGTGCCAGATGCTGGTCCAAATGTTGGGGATAAAGCATTGAACAGAACAGATGCAAGTCCCTGCCTCATGGGACTGACATTCTTGCCGACATACTGACTGACATACATACTTTACTAGAAGTAAAATGTAGAAGTAAAACACATAGTATGTTTTAATAAGTGGTATGAAGAATCATGGTCGGGGGGATGCAGTATGTTTTAATAAGTGGTATGGAGAATCATGGTCGGGGGGATGCCGGGGCAGGCGTGTGGATGTGCAGTCCCCTGCACTTGGGGAAGGCTGCACTGAGAAGGGGGAAGACCTGAGGGTGGGCCCCAGGCCACAGAGACACCTGCTGGCACAGGAGGCCCCTGACGGGAGCATTTTGAGTGAGCAGAGAACAGTCTTGTCTATGAGGCCACAGGGATAACAAAGACTCTCCCTCTGCCAAACTTGACTCCGTCCCCTAGAATCTTCTTTCTGACTAGTCCCTGACTTCAGGCTCTGGCCTTGACCTGTTAAGTTCAAATTTAGCAAGTATCCTGCTGGTCAGTTTAGGGAAAATCCCCCATTCTCAGAAGCAAATGAAGTTCTTCATTCCCCACCATTGGTGTCTTAAAACCTTGGCTTTTGCTTTCGTAAGACTCTCCTGAGTCTTATTGAAATTACTGAGGAAACCTAATTTCCCACCCGCCTCTTGGCTGTGAATTCCCACTTGACCTGGTTATATTCACAGTGGAATTGATTGTCCCCTACTCTAAAACCCCATTCCAGTAGCCACCCCCTGAATAAAGTCTGCCTTCCCATCTTTAACAAGTGTCATGACTAACTTTTTCTTTACCAGGGTACTGATTAGTGAGTACATGGTGCCTTGGAAACCACGGTATGGTCCACAGGCACACGTGTGTGTGGGGGTTATTATTAGTGCTGGACTTTCTTCTGGAATCATCCAGAAGGTGTTAGAAAGATCCCAGCATCTGGATTTTGAATAATGAGGGGACCCTGGCCCCTAAGTATTAGAAAGAACATGGGCAGCCTGACTTGAATCTCAGTTTATTTATCTTTAAAATGTAGATGATTAAAAAAAGAGAGAAAGAAAAAGAAAATGCAGATGTCAGTAGTAAGACTAACCTCAGAGGCTGAACACTATACAAATGTGAATTTAAAAATGAGCACCAATCTTGGGACATCAGGGTGGTTCAGTCAGTTAAGCATCCAACTCTTGATTTCAGCTCAGGTCATGATCTCAGAGTGATGAGATGGAGCCCTGCATCAGGCTCCATGCTGAGTGTGGAGCCTGCTTAAGATTCTCTCTCTCCCTCTACCCCTCCCCCTGCTTGTGTGCATGCACACTCTTTCTCTCTCTAAAAAAAAATAGGGGGGGGGGAGCACCAATCTTAAAAAGTGGGCCAGTGTATTGTGTATTCCCAAGCAGCCTTTAATTGTTCAACTGTTGGGGAGGGGAGATGTGCTACTCAGTAACTGGGAGGGAGCTGAAGGTAGCTGCCTGATCTTCCTCTACGCTCGACCTCTCCCTCGCTGGCCTTTGATCCTTTAAGAGAGAGTTTTTTTGTGCAGCGTCTTCTTTCTCCAGCCCGTTTGATCTAGCTTACTCACGTGGAGCATCCCTGGCAGGAATGGCACCCTACCTTTGGCTCAAGTTTCTCTTCTTTCCTCATCAGCTTTAGGAGCTCGAGCCAGTGAGTGATAAAAGACGGGCTCTCCGTAGATGCCAAGCACTGGTTTGGTTTGTCACCGATGTGTTATGGGGGTTGTGACCTAACAATGCATGGAGAGGAAAGGGAGGAGCAAGTATTTGGCTGTGCTGAGGCTTGATTTCCTCATTTGGAAAGGACTGTGCTCTCAGCCTCAGAGGGCTGTGGTGAGATTATGTGCAGAGAGTACTAACACAGGACCTGACAGTCAGTGCTGAATTCCATTCTCAATTACTGTTCACCAAAGTTGCTCTGAAGATTGTGAAAGAGCCCTTGGCTAGAATTAGGGCAAAGGGGTGCAGGCGATTACTCCCCTACTCGGCTTATTTCACCTTGTGTGAATGGCAGCCTTATTCCCATCTAAGGTTCTTGCTTGAGCCCATCTGCTGCCTGGGGAGTGTTCTTCCAACCCTGTCTTCCTTTGCCCTGCTTTGGGGCCTGTATTAATCTTATACCTTCCGAGGACTTGGTGGCACTGTCTACTCTCCCTTCTTCTATCTCCCCAGCCCTGGCCTCCCTGACATTGCTGTATCCTGCGTCCCTCTTTTCCTCCCATTTCTGGCTTCTCTGAGTCTTTTTTTTCCCGACTCCTCCCCTTTCTACCCATCCTTAAATATTGGTTCTCCAAGGTCCTCCTCGGCCCTTGAACCCTCAAGGACCCCACCCACACGGATGGTGAGGGTCTTTAGCCCCACACTCTCCTATCTCCCAAATCCTTAAACCCATTTGCCCATTGGCTATTTTCACATGGATGTTCCATACCCACCTCAAAGTCAGTCTTTTCAAAACCAAATAAGTCCTCTCTTCTCCCAAACCTGATGTGCCTTCCATATTGCCTGTGTAAGCCAACAGTAGTACTGTCTACACCATCCCCTAAGCCAGGAACCTGAGAGTCCTTCTGGACCTCTCCCTCCTGTGCATGCATCTCTTGCATTCCACCAGTTTGCAAATCTCATACTCTCTGATCTCTTCCAAAATCTGCACCCCCTCCACAGAGACCACCTGAGTTGAAGCCCTTATCCATTCTGCTCACCATGGCTGCTTCCAGCAAGTCTTCTGCCATCCACCCCAACTCATCCAACCCACCCCATCCCATCTCCCCCCCACTCCATTCTCCCCATCTACCCCACCCACCCCATCCCATCTACCGGTCATCCACCCCACCCCATCCTCTTCATCTACCCCAACTACCCTCTCCACCCCACCCCACCCCACCCCATTCTCCCCATCCACCCCATCTCATCTACCCCACCCCATCCACCCAACCTCACTCCTTTGACTTCATCTACATCTCATCTAGTCTCTGCGTTTCTACCCAAGTGCTGTTTCTAAAGCGAGACTCTTAATGATATTCTAAAATGAGAAAGCTTAGTGTTGGATCTGGCACCTCCTTACCCGTGTGGACTCACCTCTTCTTACTCCCAGGTACCCTCCAGCCAAACAGAAGGCTTGCTGTTCCTCAAATGTGCCACCGCTTTATCATGCCACCGTGCCTCTGCATATGCTGTTCCCTCTTCCTGGATGCCCTGCCTGCCCTCACCTTCCTTCATTCACATTCAGCATCCCTATTTAAACATCAAGTCCAAATTCAAAAGTTACCTCTTCCTTAGAAGGGGCTGGCTCTTCACATTCTCCCAAGGAATTCCACGGTGACACTTAGTAATCACATTGCATTGTGCTCATCTTTTCCCCACCACAGCCCTCAAGATAAGGTTAGGTTACTAATCTCTGTACTGCTGATCCTTAAGAGGTTTTTGACACATAGGAGCTACTTGGAACATGCTTATTTAATAAGTGAATGAATGAATGATTGCATGAGGACTGGATGGTCACTGGCACTGAAGGGAACATCTATGGACATCAGTGCTGAGAAGACAAGATACCGGAGATGAGGCTGTCAGATGTGTACCGTTATCTTCATAAATGACAGCAGAGAGAGGGCCCTGAGCCAGACTCAACTCCAGACAGCCTCCCTCCCACCACCCAGTGTCTGTCTGAGCCACCTCTCCCTTCTATCTTACAAAGTTCAGCTTGAGCAAAACAAAATTAAGATGGTAATTTTTATTGCAATGCTGAATTAAAATGACCCACGCTCCCTGAGATTACCTGCTCTTTGGGATTAGCATGGAAGATCAAAGACTGACCCTGCCTCTTTCTTACAAGTACTGCCTGAAGCCTCAGAGCAAATGATAACACCGTACAGGTTGAAAGCTGTGTCAAACCATCCAGATCAACCGGGAAGCAGAAAGAGCACCAGTTTCAAAAGCCCGGAGGTCCCATTCTGGCCAGGATCCAGCCAGGATGGCTAAAGTCCTTCCAGCTTTAATCCCCAGGCAGCAGAGAAGCCTGGATTGTAGCTACCCACAAACCCAGGTGATTCTAAAGAATGCTCTGATAATAACATCTCCTAGCTTAAAACATTTCTCTTTGGAAGTGTTCCAAGTGCCTTGACGGCTATCACCCTGCATTTTATGTCCATTTTCTTGCGAGGCCATTTGGTGGCAAATGTTCTAATTCCTCTGTTACAGTTGGTGAAAGTGACTCTTCTAGGAGGTGAATAATAATCCAAGATCACACAGTGAATTGGGAGATCAAGCCAGAACATGCACCCAGGCAAAAATAACTTCCGAACGGCCACTTTACTAAGCCTTCTACGAAACATCATCTGCTCTTTATTTAAGTCTGGGGGAAAATTAAATTTGGGAAAAAAGAATAGAAGCATAATTAAAGGATCTGGCAGGAGAATATAAAACCCAGAGGGAACAACTCATTCCTTTGTGCCTTTTTTTTTTTTTTTTAGCTGCTTGAGCACACACATGATTTTTCTTCTTCCTTATTCCCAAATGTTCTTTTTTCTTTTCTTTTTGTTCTTTATTATTTTTTTTTTTCCTTAACTCAAATCTTAAAGTGCTGAAGCCAAGACTTTTGAGCACCCGACTTCCTTGGGGCCTGACTGTCCCTCGATTTTCTCTGCCAGGGCCTGACTGAGCACTTCGACCCTGTTCTTATCACTTTTTTTTTTTAACTTTTTATTATGGGGAATTTCCTATTTACACAGAAGTACAAAGCAACTCAACTCTAAACAGAAAGGCACATAATGCAAAACAGGAAAACCTGAGCCTAAGGATGCATTTCCATGTCAGGAAACTGACCCATCCTTCTTCACTGGCACTGGGGTAGGATGAGCTCAGCGCTTGGAGGAGAATATCCACATCCAGCTTTCCCTCCCCTGAACTGCATGGCTTTTGGAAAGTCACGCAGAGGGTTGGTTTTTTCACTTGCAAAATAGGAACAATCAAACTAATCCCACAGAATGGCTGTGACCATGAAGTGAGATAACATCTGGGAATAGGTTTTGTAAGTTACGAAATGCTCTGAAAATGTGAGGAGCTCTGAGGACTGTTTCGCAGAGCCCTCGGAGCCCTGCCATGCACGGCGTGGTTCGCATGCTCGGAAATGTAGACAGAAGGCTTGTGTGACAGAGCTCTGCCATACCCACCGTCTGTTCAGACTTGGTCCTGAACCTTCATCTTATGTCACTTTGCTTTTCACCCACTTGACTAGCAACTGTGCTACCCACTACTCATTTTCCTCCTTGCTTTGGGGACAGTTTGCCCATTGGTCTTGTCTTCCCAGGGCCCCTCTGGTCAACTGTCCTATGCTTCCACCCAGACTAGACCAACTTGGGCTGCTTTTGTTTAGAAAGGCCTTCTCCACACGGCACCTGTGATCCTTTTATTCTAGTAAAATCCTGACGGTAGTACCTACCCCCCAGCAATCAGGACTCAGGGGGGAATCAGCATGGGCTTAGGGAGGAGGACAGGGAAGGAAGACCGCTTGCAATAGACTCAGCCCCTCTCCTGTAGGTCAAGGAGGGACCTGCTCTCCTTAGAAGGTAGTTTAGGGAGCAGTGGTGAACAAGAGGAAATCCATGACCCAATGGAGCTAATATTCGGGGGTGGGGTGGGGAATGGGAGCTGACTATAAATGAGTAAATACACTAATAAATAGAACTAAAAATAAATAATATTTCAAGATGGGAAGAAATTAATGCATAGTTATGTACTGGCAAGAGACTAGAGGTAGGAGTGGCTGACTAAGCTGACTAACATAGGGTAGTCAAGGTCATGGGTTATGGCTTCAGTTTTATAAGTGCCCTTCCCACCTCACCTTATTGTGAACAAGGAAGCTAAGAGCCCCACTTGCTACTGGCAGCCATCCCATACCCTGAAGGGAGCTAGTTAGAGGATAAAGCCATCACTGTAGATAACAGAGCAGAAAAAGGAAAAGATTACCTCTTGGATGCTTATGGGTAAGACACTGTATTGTTGAACTCTAAAGTCCACCTGACCCTGAACCTTCCAGTTAGGTAAGCCAATAACTTAAGGCCATTTTGATTTGGTTTTCCAGTGCCCAACAACCAAGAGTGTTATAACTGATGCATGTCTCTTGTGGGTTATGATCCCCATTTCAGGGAGGTCTTCTATCCAGACACATATAGCTCTTCCCATGAAGATGCTGAAAAACTGAAGCTTCTCCATCTTCTTACATTTCCAGGGACACCATTAACCAGGTGAGGCACTTGTTAACGTGCCTAACATATTAAAGATAGTTGACAAATATCTATTGAACCAAACTGATTGAATAAGCCAGATTACTGTTTAAAAGGAGAGAAGACACAGACAGTTCTAGTCTCCCAAAAGGCAAGGACATTCCAAAATAAAACTTCATAGTCCTTTCTAGGTCATGGAAGGCTTTCACATACTTTATACCATTTAACCTTATACTACTCCAAGGATCATCATTTTATGCAGAAATACAGACTGAGAAAGGTCAAGCCAGGGGCATGGCAATTAGATGATATTCATAAGGACTCTGACTCCGGTCTCTCATTCATTCCTGGATCCTGAAAATTAACTGGTTGATATAGTAGACATTCAAGTTCCTTGTAAACTAGAGGAATTCCCAAAGAGGTGTACATAGGCTTATTGACCTCAGAAAGCAGAGATTCTGGAGATGATGGCATGGCCAATGTGTTTGTCCAGACTCTGTCAGATGCTGGAGGAGCCACATATCTGTCACAGGAGTACAAGAGCCCTTTTCTGTGTAACTTCAACCCAGACTGATGTAAATCCTACTGACTGGTGGGGAAGCCGGGTAAAATCTTGTACAGCACCCTCCTCCCGTCCTTTCCCTTATCATATGGGCAAAAAATTCATTGCGCTTCTTTGTAATTATACAACTAAAATTATTTTTTAAAAATTTACTTCACTTTTAATTAACTTTTAACTTTAGAACAATTTTCAATTTACAGCAAAGTTGTGAGGATGGTAGAGTTCCCAAATATCCCCACTCCGTTTTCTGTGAATACCTTAACATTAAGATAATACACTAGTCACAATTAGTCAACCAGAATGGATAAATTATTATTAACTGAAGTCTATATTTATTCAGATTTCCTTAGCTTTTATCTAATTTTCCTTTTTTGTTCTAGGATCCCATCCAAACTATAGTCATCCTGTCTCCTTAGGCTCCTCTTGCCTGTGACAATTTCTCAGACTTTCCTTGTTCTTGATAACCTTGAAAGTTTTGAGGAGTACCAGTGGGGTATTTTGTAGCATGTTCCTCAACAAGGATTCATCTGGTGTTTTTCTCATAGACTGGCGTTAAGGGCTTCTGAGAGGAAAAATCACAGAGGTAAAGTGCTATTCTCGTTACGACACACCAGGGGTTCATACTGTCAGTATGACTTATCACTGTTGATGTTGACCTGGGATCACCTGCCCGAGGTGCTGCTTGTCTGGTTTCTTCACTGTAGAGTCACTCTTCTCTCCATACTATGTTCTTTTAGGAAGGAAGCTCACGCTTAAGGAGTGGAGACTTCCCTTCCACCTCCTTCAGAGTGGAATATTGAGATAAATTATCTGTAAGTCTTCAGTGGTATCTGGCCATTCTAGCCATTTATTTATTCAGTCATTTATTTGTATCAGTATAGATTCGTGGGTATTTATTTTAGTCTTTGGGTATAAATACTATTTGATTAATTTTGTTGCTTAAATTGTTCTAGCTCTGGCCACTGGCCACTCTTTTCATTGGCTGACTGCACTTTTAACCCAAATGTATATATTTTAAAAAATATTTTATTTATTTATTTGAGAGAGAGAGAGAGAGGTCGGTCACAAGCAGGGTAGGGAGGGCTAGAGGGAGAAGCAGACTCCCTGATCAGCAAGGAGCCCCATATGGGGCTCAATCCCAAGACCCTGAGATCATGACCTGAGCTGAGGCAGACACTTAACCGAATGAGCCACCCAGGCATCTCTACCCAAACATATGTTCTGATGTCTTTTTACCGAAGAGCACAAGGCAAAGAATCAGAAGACCTGAAGTTCCACTCCCCAACCCTTGCATCTCTACCACAAATTTCTATGTCACTTTGGTCAGATCTCACCTTGTCTTTTTCTTCACCTCAACAGTGAAGTTAACAGCACCTGCTTCCCATCACCTCTGCTGTGGCTGTGAAGCCAAAACGAAGTGATAGGCAAGGACTCTTGAAAATTTAAAACGACACAAAGGAAAGCATGCAAATACATCACTTTACATCTCTGCTTCCCTTCCCCATTCACATCTGGAGAGCTTTACAGTCAAGCATTCCATGAGTATTTTCTGAGTGAAGGAATGCGGGAACCTGTGAAGGAGACTGCACACATGCTTCCTGAGTTGCGGCAGCAGATAAGCGATGGAAGAGAGAGGACGCAGCCCAGGTATGCTGAGAAAACATATTGTCCCCACCTCTGCTCATTTCAGAGCAAGTTCACGAACCTGTCAGGTGGCCTTATGATGTACAAACTGTGGCCTGGAAGAAGCAGGGATGCAGGACACAAAACATACCATCAAGCAATTTACAATCCAGCAGGCATCCAGACATACAACCAATGGTTCACAGAGGATGTGCGCTGTTTCATGGGTATCAGAAATGCATCCCTGGGGTGCCTGGGTGGCTCAGTGGGTTAAAGCCTCTGCCTTCGGCTCAGGTCATGATCCCAGAGTCTGGGATAGAGCCCCACATCGGGCTCTCTACTCAGTGGGAAGCCTGCTTCCCCGCCCCCCGACCTGCCACTCTGCCTACTTGTGATCTCTGTCAAATAAATGAATAAAATCTTTTAAAAAAAATGCATCCCTATTTTGTGATTTTTTTCTGTAACTTGACTTATTTCTCCATCCCCCCCAGCCCCTCCTGACAGAATCTTTAGTCAAGCCAATTCCAGGCTGGCTCACTCAATTCCATGTTTTCTTCCCCTCCTTCCTGGGACTTCCTAGGGCTGTGCCTCAGTCCCGAGTGTCAGGTGCTGAGTGGGGATGGGAGGTGGGAGAGGCACTGAATACTTGTGTGTCACCTCTCACCATTATATCCGCCTCTGCCTGATTCTCAGGTGTGCTTACCTGCGGTGTGGTTGCCTGTCCATCTGCTTCATCGTGACACAGACACCGTCAGGATCCACCTACTATCTGTCCCTGTCCGCCTTGGAGCCAGTGATTCTGTAGTTCCTGTTAAGGAGTGAAAAAAAAAAAAAAGCCAGATGTAGTACTTGAGAACACAGCAGAACAAGTGGAGAGTGTAAAGGAGCACTTTCTCCATGTAGGAATGGAACATGTTGAAGAAAGCAGAACAGGGGTAGCCTGTCCTCACCAGCAGGAACCTCGTCCATGCACTGAGTTCCCTCTTCTTTTGCCTCTTTGGGCAGTGTAGACGTGTGTAAAGGAGGGGATCCCTCTTTTAGTCGGTGTGGGTGACCTTCTGAGATGAAATGATGGTAAGCCTATAGGTTCGCCTAACTTGTCGGTTTACCAAGCATATGACATCCCTTAGTGAATTCGGTTAGCACATCCCTATGTGGAGGGCAGCTGTTACCACCACCGTTTTACAGATGAAGAATCCAGGCTTCAGAGAGGTTGAGAGACGTGGGCTGAGCAAATTGGAGAAAGCCAACAATCCAACAATCGCCAGAATGTATAGCCTTGTTTCTAAATCCTTCGTGAGGGCTGCCGGCAAAGATGTGTCTTCATCACCCAGGGAGAAGGAAGAAATGGGCAGGCAGAAAGCCCATCTCACTCCTAGGGCTTCGGGACACTTCCATGATGTGACAGTGAGAACAAAACACCCAATTGTCGGTGTTAGCCCACTGCTGCCCTGCAGGTCTAGGGAGGGAGCAGTCACAGGAACAAAGGGAACGAATGTGGGTATTCACTCTTCGTTAATCCAACAAACATTTTCTAAGTGTCTTTTAGCATTGGGTGACGTTCCAAGTGCAAGGGATATAAAAAATGAATAAAACGAAATTTTAGAAGTGTGTTCTCTAATGAGAGATCCATGAACAAGTGAAATGCAATTTTATGTGAGTCTTAGAGATTTACACAGAGTTTCAGCTTAAAAGAGGGATTGGTCGGTCAGTCCTGGGAAGAGGTGGGAAGCTTAATAGCAGGGCTGAGTCTAAAAAGTAGGTGGGTTTGGACACGTGAATGGGGAGACAGAGTAATTGAGGGAGGGGAGGTGTCATTGGAAAGGCCCCGAGACATGAGATGATGCGGAGTATCTTAGGAAATGCTTTTCTGCGTAATGGAATCGTTATGTGCAGGAAAGGATGAAGATGTGATATACTGATGAACTTAGAGAGAAGTTCATAGGGGGCCGGGAAGCATACTGGCAGGTCAGAATTTGGTCCTCTAAACCCCACTGACCAATGTGGTAGCTACCAGCCACATGGGATTATAGAGTGCCTAGTGAAATGTGGCTAGTGTGCCTATAAGCAATTTAATCTTTAATTTTAGTTCATTTAAACTTAAAACTGGATTGAATTTAGTTATTGGAAAACTTTTAAGTACGTTTGGAAGAATGTGGGTAGGTACATGTGTTCTTTTGACTCCACTGTAAATTGTATGAAATCTAAATATAAGTCAAGCATTTCCAAGGAAAACTTGACATCTGGAATTGAGACATGTAAGTGTAAAAATATACACCAGATTTCAGAGATTTGGCATGCAAAAAGAATGTAAAATATATCATTAATGACTTTTATATTGGTGACAGATTGCAATAATATTTTTGATATACTGGGTTCAGTAACAGTGTTCAAATTAATTTCACTTTTGTTTTAAACTTTTAAAATTTTCCAGGAGCCACATAAAAAGATTACATATGTGGCCCACGCTATATTTTTAGTAGACAGTGCTGCTTAAGCATTGGGGAACATTGAAGAATTTTATGTAGGACAGAGGCATGGTCAGATTTGCATTTAGAGGGAACATTCTGGTAAGAAAGGGGCGGATAGCGTAGAGGGATTTAAGAGCAGAGGAGGGTACAGTTGGTTAGGAAATGACTGCAGTAAAAGCTTCAGGAATGGAGTCATCAGTCAGATATTAGGAAGGTCAATGTAGAGCAAGTGTCAGAATCACCTGGGGGGGCTTATTAAAACACAGACTACAGGTCCCCCTCCCAAAGAGGCTGAACTAGGGTGGAAACCAAGTATTTTCATTTCTCACTAGTTTCTAGCTATTGCTGCTATTGGTGATCTGGAGACCTTACTCCGAGACCTCTCCCCTACAGGACTTGGCCACCAGAAAGATATATGAAGAGAGAGAGAGAGAGAAGTTTATGAAGACCTGCAGATTCCTGTTATGGTGGTCTGGGTGGACAGGGACTAGAAGAGGAGAAGCTTACTTGGGACAAAATGGGATGGGTTTTGTTTGGGAGTTTGAGTTTGAGTTCCTTTATGAACCCCAAGGAGGAGATATCTCCTGGGTAGTTGGATATATATAGGTCTGAAACTCAGGAAGAGTCTGAGCTAGAATTACAGACTTGAAGTCATCAGAGTTGAGTTGGCAGGTAAAGCCCTAAGCAAGAGAGAGACTGCCCAGAGAGACAGTGAGGCATGAGAAGACAGGAGAGCCAAGGGCAGATTCCTACAGCTGAAGCTATGTTTTGATTAAAATCATCAGTAATCAAGAAGAAAGGAAGGAATATGCCCTTGTCATTTTTAACTGTATGTTCTTGTGTCTGATCACAGTGACCCAGGCTTAAGGAACAGATTCATAGAGCTTTAAAATCTAATCAAAGGTTAGCTATGCTCCACCACCGACATGACAGAAGTTAAAGAAAGTCTTTTATTTATGAATCTAATCATTAATAATATAGCCTTGGCGGACCAGCGGAACCTTCCCAAGCTTTAGCTTTGTTGTTGTTGGCTTTTTTCATCTATAAAATTGGGATACTGATACTTCTCTCACAGAGTTTCTGGGAGAAGGGGATAATGTGTGTGAAGCACAGAACCCAGCTGACACACAGGAGCATCTCAGGAAGGCTAATGATCCTCACTGCTGTGAGACCACCTTCTCGGTGAGGCAACTTCACTAACGAAACCTTTGTGGATGGAGACCGTTTCACGTGGAATCTCATCCAAAGCGAAGAGAGCCATTTCGAGTCAACAGCGTCAGTGATCACTTCAGGATTGTAATTACTGAAATTTTAAAGTTCAGAGGGAAAGAAAACCAATTCTTCAGAGCAAATGTGTGTTGTCCATTGTTATATTGTGTTTTAGTATATGTGCTGCCGAAGCGAGCACTGTCATACCGTGTTTTTACAACACAATGAGATGGAAGGAAAGTGGCCTTCATCTGCACCAGGCAGGCTGGCTATATTATCCCCTTTAATCTATCCATGTAATAGCTTTACATAAGTCTCCAGTGGATGGCTCCACGTGTTTCCTAGCAGGAGGGAGAGAAGCTGGGTCCCTGGGGTCCCAACACATTGCCCAGGCCATCAAAAGCTGGGTCTCTGCAGGTGGCTCCTTGTCATTTTTCAGAGCAGCATAAGGCTGGCTACCGTCTGACTTGTCTGACAGGCAGGCCAGACCTGCGTAGACAAGTGCAGCCTTTCTTTTGGTCATTTAAGCTATTTCCCCCATCACCCTCTCCTGTTCTCATTTTCTTTGAGAGCCGCAGTACTCCCTTTGATTTGCCTGCTGTCTTCCCTCACACAAAACCCTTCATCTGGGAGAGAAAGTCGTCCTCATATTACCTTTAATCTGAATATCAATTTCAGCATCTTAAACCAGAGAGCCTTATCTAGTCCAGCTGCTTTGATTGAGACATGGTCTGGAAAGAAGGAAAATAGAGTTTGTGGGGCTTGGCTGACATCTCTCTGAGCCCTCTTGTACTTTTCTTTCCAGAGAATTCTCACCTCTCCCCGGTCCTGGTGTGCTAATGAAATAGATATTCTGTTTTGTTTCTGCTGGGCACAGAGTGAGGTCCAAATGCATTTCCTAATGGTTTGTTTTCCAGCTGGGCTGAACAGAATCAAAGCCACAAACCACCAATGAGAGCCTAAGATGTCTAAATGGATGGGGAAGCCATTTAAAATGCTAGAAAAAAATAAAAATAAAATCAGAGGCTGGTGGAATTCTCTGTAGTTATTTCACCAAGTAGGAGATTATTTTTTATACACATATAATGTATGTCACTAATCAATATTATAGTAAGTTATTTACCAATCAGTAATGCTACTCCTGTTTGTTTTTTTAATAAAAACGTATCTATACATCCCCTTGTCTAACCATCCCCTTCCTCTTTCCCTCCCTCCTAACCCCTTACTAGTCTGCCACCAAGAACTTCCACTAAGTGATCAGCAAACTCATCTCTATCTTCGAACACTTCTTCGAGTACTTCCGACACCCATTTACCTTAGCTGAAACCCAAGGTGACTGTGTGCCCGCTTCCTCTCTCATAGCTCAGGATCCAGTGGAAGGATAATGGTCCTCCTTGTTGCCATTGCTGCTTCCAGACAGTTATTCCTCTGCGCTCTTATGAGAACAAACGAAACCCAAAACACGCAACACAACAAACCCAACTCCTTTGAAGCTCATGCTTCATTACCCCCCTCTCCCCTTCCTTGTCACTTGCTCTCCTTCTTTGAAGTCTTGAGGGCTTGATTCACAGTCATTGTCTCCTGCGATCAATGCCACTGAGCTGAATAACTTGTATCTTCAGGGACGCTGCTCACCCGACACCTTGCACATCAACTCGGTGAACTTCTCAACGGTACCTCAACCCAGGTGCCCGTGACCCTGCCCCTGACATTATCAACTACCTGCACCCCTTCCAAAAATCATGGCTTTAGAAGTCCAATTTCTAGGTCTCTGACCGACGAGTCCAGCCACTTAACTTTTTTCTATCGTTCAATGGCCCTCTCTTGATATTACTTACCTCTTTATGGCTTCTATTTCATGATCTATCAATGTCATGACTCCCCTGCTGCTATCTTTGTTTTACCCTTTTCTGTCTTCATCACACCCACCCCACAAATGGAAGAGTTTCTAGCCCAGCACTCCTGGGAATGGCTGTGGGAAACACAATGTGGGGCAAAGAGCTGTCACTCTAAATGAATAACCCACTCTGAATGGGTCACTGTGGTGCCTTGGCTTCCTACTCTCTCTCTCTAGATCTGGTAAGCCTGAGCTCCCCTTCTCTCCCCAAATTTCCTGTTCTTGTCTTTCACTTTTTGGTAAAGTAAAAGCCATCATATGGAAGGGCTGCTGCCTTTCCTTGACCGGTTCAGTACACGTGCTTGTATGAGCTCAGTCTTCGCTTCCACCCCTCGTTCAACGGAGCACGTGTCCTCCTCCTCTGCAAGGCCGGTCTCTTCATGCGCCACCTGGTCTGGTCTCTCTCAAAGGCAAGAGCACTAATACTGCATCTCATTAACTGCTCCTCCTTCACTGGATCCACACACACACACAGTGCAAAACTACTCGGATCACCCCATGTCCCTGTGCAACTCCACCCTATTCTCTGATTCCTCGTGCTTTCTCCAGACTGTCTCCACTTCTCACATCTGCTCGTGCTTCACTCCTGCACGCATTCTCCCCTTCCCATGCCAAAACGGCTCCTGTCAAAGTCCCTAGGGACTTGTGTCCTCGTCTGGCTCCAGTTGCTCCTGAGGGGTGCAGTACTGCCCAGCCTTCCTGACCCCCGGAGTGGACTGGGATCGAAGGAGAGTTCTTCTCGGCTTTCTCTTTCCCTGGTCTTCCCTGTTCAACTTCTGCCTGCTGTGCCATTTTGCTTGTATCATGCAGATGGGATACCAGTCTCCTTTTGCTTTCCACAAAGATGGCTGTTATTTTCAACAATGCTTGTCATCATGAAATTTTCCACACTTTAATCCAGAGAAAGTCAGTCCCATAGGGCAGAGCTTTTCCCTCCTTAGGGCATGCTTTTCCCAAAAGGCAGAACCCCCTCTACTACTGCACTGGAACTGGGTCAGACCCTCTTTCCCCAGGATGACATCCTGTTCTTTGAGGGAGTCCTAGGGGAAGGGGATATGGAAACCCTTCGTCTTCTCAGCTTGCCCTGCCCAGCATGGAATTTCTGCCCTGCAAGGAAGCTGGGGTGTGGGCAGGGCCCCAGTACCGTTGACTTACCATGACTGGAGCAGGGCTTCTGCCCTACCAGCGGAGGCTAGATAAAGGGGACCTAGTCCTCCTGCTATGCTTATCTGGAACAGAACTTCCACAAAATGGGGCTGGGAACTGAGAAACACCAGCATCCTTCCCCTTTAGAAGTGAAACTACAGCCCCAGACTGGAGTCTAAGAGACACTGGAGCCCTGTGGCTGCACAAGACCCGGGTAAAGTAGAACACGCAGCTAGTGGGGAGGACGATGGAGCAGAACATGGCTCAGATGCCACAGACCTGTGCTGTTCCTATCTAGAGTTTATAGGTTTTCATGAAAGAATGTTTTCCTTCGCTCTAAGCCCTTAAGACACTTTCCAGAGTCTTTCCGTGATAGGTATTTAAAATAATTTTCTCAGTTAAATTGTTATTTTGCTGGGTAGAAAGTCTCTGTTCTGCTACTTGTTAGCTGTGTTACTTAGAACAGGTTGTAAAACTCACAGCAGCTCCCTAAGAGGACTGTGGTGGCGTGCATATGTGGGTTAATGCCTGGGAAGCAGTTGGCTCAGAGTTAGGTGCCCACTGAAGGACAGCTCTGGGTTCCTCTTGGTAACCCTTGCATGGTGACAGATCGCCACAAGGGGGCATCAAGAGTCAGGCGTAATGATGAAGCACTCAAGGGCTCTTTGGTTAGGTCATCCCCGTGGTTATATTTGTAGGCCAGTCCGAAGTGGGTATCTTCCCAGGTGACAGAAAATAGAAGTTGAAGGCACTTCCTAAACATCACCATACTATTTTCCTCCCAAGACAGGAACTCAAGACCCTAAACATCACTAGGTCATTCCCCCAAATGGAAGCTTTGGTATATAGACACGGGAAGTCTGCTGTCAGAAGAAAAGCCTCATTTGATTTACAAGGTACTAGTCCTGTACCTTGTGTTCTAGGAGACGGGAGCTATAGAGGTTCCCTTTGGGAACAGTCACAGATACGAAGTTGGTATTTACTTACTGAGTGTGTGCCATGTGTCAGGGATCCTAACAGCATAAGACATCAACCTGTTCCTTTCATTCTGATTGAAGAGGGCCCCAGAGGCTCAGCCAAGGGTTTGACCTTTGCTCAGAGGATGATAAAGAGTCCATCGATATTTTGGAGCAAGGAGGAGGGAATTTATGAAGAAGGTACTTAGCATGATTTATTCAGAGTGCAGTGCAGGAAAAAAAGAGTGAAAGAAAAAGGGAGAGATGCCCCCTGGGAAGCTTGCAACAGACCAGTGCAAAGCCAAAGTTGACGAAAGCAAAAGCTCTTAATAAAACTAAATTTTAGGAGAAACCCCAATAGTTAATAAAAATGAAGCTGAACCATGAAACAGTGACTGAAGCTGGTGGAAACCGGAGTCTTCAGCAACCTAGACCTCTCTCTCACCTTCTTACAGCTCCCCAAATGAACTGGATATAAGTTTTCGGAGCTAAAATCAATGTTGGAAGAGCCTTGGGTGTATCTCTATGGGACCCAACTTCAACACAACTGCAGTTGTCCAGATAGTAAAGCGTACGGATGAAGATGCAGGAGAAAGGATGACTTGATGGGGTAGAGCACACGATAACCCAGGACCAGACTCCAAGCGGCCCCAGTGTCCTTACTGTGTCCCAGCTGTGTCCTCTGCCCTCTGTCTGCCTCATTCACTTCTCCTGCTTCCCTTCACATTCTGTCCATTGCCTTAACTAGTATATGTCCAGGGTCTGAGCCCTACTATTGCCATTAATCTTGGTTCTCATCCTTGGCTACCATTCACCTTTGCCTCTCCCTTCCCAGAGACAGCCCAGCCTGACCCAGGCTTATCAGTGGGATCCTTGGCCTAGACCCAAGAGGCCACCATTCTTGCCACCTGCTGTGAACATTAGGAAAGAAGAATGAAGGGGATCTAGCAACAGACTGTGCATGGAGGCAGAACTAATAGAAGAAGGGGAGAAAGGGAAACGGGTCATTAATAAGCTAATATTTATGAAGTGGTGTCTGTGTACCGGGCACACTGCTAAGATGTTATATACAGATGTTATCTTATTAATATGTCCATATTTGTATATAATATACATAGTTATATCCTTATATATCATTATATATTTATATAAATATATGGGTGGTGGGTAGGAATAGACAACATACCACAAAGTCCACTGTTTTTGATGAAGATGCAGCCATTTTTCCTGAATAAATACTCCTTGGATTGTTGCAAGACTTTGGTTAATTTCCATAGTTCTGAAAATGTTGATTCTGACCATTTTTTAAAAAGATTTATTTATTTGATAGACAGAGATCACAAGTAGGCAAAGAGGCAGGCAGAGAGAGAGAGAGAGGAGGAAGCAGGCTCCCTGCTGAGCAGAGAGCCCGATGCAGGGCTCGATCCTGGGACCCTGAGATCATGACCTGAGCTGAAGGCAGAGGCCCTAACCCACTGAACCACCCAGGTGCCCCTATTCCGATCATTTCTGCCAGTGTTCTCATTGCTTTTGTGGAAGGGTGGATTTTCAGAAGTCTTTGCTTCACTGTATGGAAATTGCCAAGCCCCCCGCCCCCCACAATGTTTCCCCAGCCCCCACATCCCACTGCTCGCTCACTCTGGGCTTGTAGTCCTCGGAACCCTGAGTCTCTCCCGTGAACCGCTGGCTACTCCTTCATATATCTGATTGTTTTCAAGTAGGTGTAAGACTTTGTTTTCACTAATAAAGTTCCATTTTCTTTTTTTTTTTTTTTAAGACTTTATTTATTTGACAGAGAGAGATCAGTAGGCATAGAGGCAGGCAGAGAGAGAGGAGGAAGCAGGCTCCCCGCTGAGCAGAGAGCCCGATGCGGGACTCGATCCCAGGACCCTGAGATCATGACCTGAGCCAAAGGCAGCGGCTTAACCCACTGAGCCACCCAGGTGCCCTAAAGTTCCATTTTCTTGAATTTTGTTGTTGTTCCAAGATGTCAAATAATTTGGAATCTTGGCATCAGGAAGTATGCTTTTTTGGGTTTCACTGGAGTCATAGACGTTACTGGCCCAAGTCGGAGCACAGAACAGCCTTTTGGAGCTCTGCAGGGTATCCCCTCCAGGGGAACATTTAGTCCATTAACTAGTTGGGGCACTTCTATTTCCAAACTGTGTCTCTAGCATTCCAAAATCTACCAGTAATACACCTTTTTCTAAAAAGGAAAGTTGGTTAATTTTACATGATTTATTCACAGCGAATTTTCCCAACTCCTATTATTCACTATTTCTTTACTGTTCACACATCATTTGCTTCTAAAGAATGTTATAATTATTGAAGTAATAAGGATCCATCATTGTCCCTTTTGGCAAAGCGAGGCAGCATTTGGTCTGTCCTCAAATTTCTAGCCCCTTTCCATCTCTCCAGACATTTCCCAAAGGTCAGTAACGATCGTGTGAGAATTAATCTGCAGCCATCACTGTCTTGTCCCTGGTGACAGTGGGGCTAGGAAGAGCACAGCCTAGGGGGCGGATGGCTTAAGGGCAGGGGGCTGTTCCCCTATGGGTAGCCCAGGCAGCTAATGGATAATTCTAGGCGTGGTGTGGGAAACTGTCAACACCAGAGCTCCAAACTGCACTCCGAGGGTGGTGGTATGGCTCGGGGCTGGCTCTTTTGGTTATCTGTGACGGCGCCACGTCAATGATCAGTGAGCACAGAGAGAAGAATCCAGTGTTCCCCACTCCCCGGAGCGGGGGCTGGTGGGAGTAATATGGGTCATAAAGCACAACTGAACCGACTGAAACTTGGGGCTAGAGTCTCAGACATGGTCTCCAAGGCAGGAAGCCCCTGCCGTGAATTGGGCCAACTGTGTGGGCACATGGAGGACAACAGCCCTATTAGTACCCACTGCTAACACACTTGCTGCTTGCCTCCACGAATGCCTCAGTATGGAGTGGGGCGCATTCCCCATTCCAGCCGTGAGCGGCCGCAAAAGGCGGGAGCTACCAAGGAATAGGACTTTTGGAGAGTTTGCACAAGGCAGGGGACATAAAGGCCCAGACAGGCTAAATAAACGGTGGTCCAACCACTTGGCAAATTACTTATTACTGTGAGTTTCAAGTTTCTCGTTTATGCAGTTAAGTACCCAGCGCACCAGAGCCCCAGTAAATTGTACTCGGGAATTTTCATTATGCTGGTAGGTTTCCTCCTCCGAGCAATTCCCCATCCCTACTGCCAGATGGCGCCTGGGAGCAGGGCCGCCCTTTCCAAAGGCCTTTCTTTCCACCCTTTGGGCGCCAGGTAGTGAGTGATCTTCCTCTCTGTCAGTGCTCAAGCTGGCATTTAAAACCCAGTACTGCACACAGACTTTGTGCTTTTGATGCATCTGCTCCATGAAGAGCTGTGAAACTCAGAAATACCTCCTTCTAGCCAGACACCCATTGCTCCAATAGGATTTGTCGGTTGATGAGCCTTTGTGATATAACCAGGCAAAGGGGACACTCAGAAGAAGTCAAATATTTCATTAGGAATCTGATTTTTTTTTTCCTTTGCATGCTTATCTCTATTCTGAGTTGGGGAATCTGGAGAGACTCAAAGTTCAGGCCTCGTAGGTTTGAATCTCAGTATGCTGAACACCTTTGAGCAAATGATTTGATCTTTCTGAAGCCTACTTTCTTTACCTGGAAATAGCTGTGATAAGAGTAACTGCGTCATAGGGTTGCCATGAGAATAAATGAGATAACATGGGTAGGACATGGCATGAAATTGGGTACAGAACTAATGCTAAGTATAAGCAATTATATGTCAAGAGCTTGAGTTTCAGAGTCAGACAAGGATTTGACTCCTAGCTCTTTGATTCAGAAGTTGCATGGTCTTGAATAAGTTATGCAAACTCTCCGAGCTCCTTGAAAGTTGCAAGATTTTTAGGAAAATTACAGAGCTATATCGACAACACCTTTTAGTTTTATTTGCATCGTGACCCATTTCAGATAGGATTTGAGCTTCCCCACACGAAACAAAAGGAACCCAGTGACTTTTCGTAAGCAGATAATAAAATCGGGGTGAAGAAAAAGCAAGGATAGGAAACACGAGGGAAAACAAGAGATAAGGTTAAGCCTCCCCGATCACGTCAAAAGAGTATCCTGTATCCTCGCTAGCGAGGGGGTCACAAATGTGGCTTTGGGCTTCTTCGCATCCAAGGCAATGAAGAAAGGAAATATGGTTCGTTAAATGATTCAGTGTGCCAAGATAAATGCAGAGGAGTTCTGAAGAAGAATCTCAGCTATTCCTAGTTCTGAGACTGAAGAGGCTGTAAGTAGCACATGGTGGATACACAATAGATATAAAAATGTGAGCTGTCCTCATCTTCGAGCACAGAGGAGACAGTGAGTCTAGGAATAAAAGCAACATGGAAGAGGTAGCTTTGGAGCCGAACAGAACTGAATACAAATTTGCCAGGTGTCGGGGCAGGGGCGGCGAGGTGGGGGGGCTGCCCGTAAGGGGAGAGCGTGACAGTGGCAGGCTCACCCCCACCCATCACTGCAGCTCGAAAGCCAGGGACTCACGTGGTGTCACACCGGCTGGAGAGAAAGCTCCCCTCAGACTGACAGGCACAGGGACCTGTGGTTTGAAAAAAGCCAAGCGGGGAAGGACAGAGGTGACTTGGGAGCAGAAGCACAGCGGTTTTGGCTTCGAGTCTCTCCCGACTGGACATCTGGTGTTTAATGACGGTCCTCAGTGGGAAGGGAGTTCTCTTTTTTTGAGTGTGTTTTGTTTGGTTCTGTTTTCCTGTGGACCCAGCCTTATGGCTCTTTTTTTTTTTTTTTTTTAAAGATTTTATTTATTTATTTGACAGAGAGGGATCACAAGTAGACAGAGAGACAGGCAGAGAGAGAGAGAGGAGGAAGCAGGCTCCCCGCTGAGCAGAGAGCCCAATGCGGGACTCGATCCCAGGACCCCGAGGTCATGACCCGAGCCGAAGGAAGTGGCTTAACCCACTGAGCCACCCAGGCGCCCCCAGCCTTATGACTCTTGAAGGAAGAAAACCACCAGGATGGTTAAAGGGATTGTTCCTTTTTTTTTTTTTGCCAGGTCTTCCCAGCCATTAGGAACAGGGCTGGAGGCTTCGGTGACGTAAGGGAGTCAGAAAGTGTTTTGGGGACTGTACAGACCCACAGCCTTGTATGGAAATTGTATTCCCATTCCTCCTCTTCTCGCCCCACACTCTCAGGTCCTTCTTCCTTCTTGATGTCTTCCATCACATTCTCTGACTCTGTCTCTGTCGATCTGTCCCTCACTAAGTGGGAGGGGGTGAGATTAAACCTGAAGAAATCTGTGTTTCCCTCTGCATTAGCCACCCAGAGGAGCCTCCCAATCCCTGCATCGCCTTGGGACTTTGTCCTAAATATATCTATATGCAAAGACAGAGCTTCTCTGCTTCAAAGTGTTTGTACCCAGGAGGCTGAAAATGAGCTCATTAGTGCTTATAGTTAGGCTTGTATCCCTGGACACACAGTTGGTATTACTGTCTTGCTCTCGGTGACAACTGAGTAGTCACTAACTTTCAGGACTTAAATACCCTTGAGACTCTTCCTGGCCTGCCCAGAGTAGGCACAGCATGATCCCGACAGCCCAGGATAGCAGTTTCATATCTCTGCAGTCATCTGTTTTCTAAGAATTCTCTCCAGGGCCAGTTCTTGGTATGGTCCTGATGATTATCTTGGCACCCTATGGGTGACGACCGTGACAGAGTCCCCTTGTTAGCTGGCTCTGCCCAGGCACGGTGAAAGGGACACAGACTAGGAGTATCAGACATCCAGGTTCCAGGTATGACTGTCAGGGACAAGTTTGGTAGCTTCGAATAAGTCACTTCTGTTTTCTGGTCCTCAATTTTTCCATCCGTTAAAAAAAAAAAAAAAAAAAAAACTCTCCAAAAAATTTTTTTTGAACATATGGATTTTTCTGGGGTCCATGGCTGTCATTATTTTCTCAAAGGATTTGTGACTCCCAAAAGTTAAGAATCCCTGGGCTTGTTGATTTATAAATTCTTAGAATCCATGCAGAGCAAATCTCTGGTTCTCTGCTTCTAGGAATGTCATACACTGCATAGTTCAGCAACGTCTGCTGACTGCCTACTGTTCACCTGTTCCTTTGACATGATGCAAGGATGGGAAAGTAAGTAAGACAGCTTCAAAGGAAACCCCGGTCCCACGGAGAGACCCACCCACTAATAAGGAATCATGGTAAGATGTCTCAAAGATGATGATGGAGAGGCACACAGGGCCCTTGAGAAAGAGCATGAGGAAGTGACAGCCCCTTTTCCTCCTCGCCTCCAAAGAGCACGTGCACTGCTGAGAAAAGGTTCGGGGGAAGCTCCTTTCAGGTTTCCAAAGTGGAGGGCATGCTCCCACGCACTCCTTCTGAAGTCCCCAGGCTCCTGCTGACCTGGTCCCTCCTGACAGTCTCAAACAGGTTCTCTGTCCTTGTGCTGCCAACCAGGTCATTGAGCTTGAGTGGAAATGGGCCTCCTCCTTGAGTGTAACCCTCCCCGGGCACGCCTCAGAGGCCCCATTCACTGTGGGAACCCCAAGACCTTGCCAGCCCCTCCTTTCCTGCCCTTATGCGCTCTCCTGGCCCCTTTCATGTCCAACACTCCAGGACATTAAACCTTAAGGATGCGGACAAGGGTGCTATCCTGCCAGCATGTTATTCTTGTTTCTATGTTGACCTTAGCAGTTCCCAGCAACCTTATGGCCCTGCAGGAAGCACTATGAAAGGTAAATCCATTTAAAAAAGAAAAGCAGGGGCGCCTGGGTGGCTCAGTGGGTTGGGCCGCTGCCTTCGGCTCAGGTCATGATCTCAGGGTCCTGGAATTGAGTCCCGTGTCGGGCTCTCTGCTAAGCAGGGAGCCTGCTTCCCTCTCTCTCTCTCTCTCTGCCTGCCTCTCTGTCTAATTGTGATCTCTGTCAAATAAACAAATAAAAAAATCTTTAAAAAAAAAATAAAAAAGAAAAGCAGAGGGGTGCCCGGGTGGCTCAGTCAGTTAAGCGTCTTCCTTCAGCTCAGGTCATGATTTTAAGAGTCCTGGGATGGAGCTCCATGTCAGGACCCCCACTCAGCAGGAAGCCTGCTTCTCCCTCTTCTTCCCCCTCCCCCCAACTAATGCTCTCTCTCTTTCTCAAATAAAATAAACAAAATCTTAAGAAGGAAGGAAGGAAGGAAGGAAGGAAGGAAGGAAGGGAGGAAGGAAGGAAAAGAAAAAAATTATTTTGGCACATAGTGGGTCAGAGGGACAGACACTGCCATAAGCCTGGTTCTAGTCCCAGTTCCCTTACTCACCATCCGAATGCAAGCCTTTCCACAGAGTTGCCTCCCATACTCCAGGCTACCATCACCTCTGCCCTCAACTATTCCACTTAACTTGCATATAGGTCCAGTAATTCACTCCCCATATGGCAGCCAGAGGGATCTTTTTCAAATGTAAATCAGAACATACCACTCCCCTGCTACAGCTTTCCAAATATTTTTGCAGCTCTCAGAATAAAAGCCAAACTGCTCACCAGGTCTGTAACATCTTCCATGATCTGACATCTGCCTACCTCTCTAGCCCTGTCCAGGGCCCCTTTCTTCACTCACTAAGCTCACTGCTCTTCTGTCTCTACATCATAGTCTGTTCTGCCGCAGGACCTTTGCATGTGCCATTTTTGTTAAGTGAACTCTTACCCCCCAGAAAAATCCCAGGCATGGCATTTTCTCTTATGATTCCAGTCTCAGCTGCAAAGGCACTTCTAAGGTTTCCTCATGTTGCCCGCAGCATGGCCTTTTCATTCTATCTTTTACTCTCTTCAGGGTGTTTACTGTAATCTGAAATGATCTTGTTTATGTGTTTATTGTTTGTTTCCTCTGCCCCACTAAGGAGCCTTGTCTTTCACTTTCACTGGGGTACTCCTAGAACCTAGAATATGGTATGGCCCATAATTATTGAGTATTTGTTGAATAATTGAATGAGTAATGATGGTAAAGCCATTTAATATATCTGAGCCCCCAATCCCTGGCTACATATCTGATCTTTTAAGATCTTTAGAAAACTCCCTTTGGTAGTCATTATTATAGCCACTTTGTGGTTGAGAAAATAGAAAGTCAGATGGGTTATATCATTTGCCTAAAATCATAATTGTGTCCTGAAAGTTTATCCCCTTTGAGATAAATAAAAATTCGGGGGAGAAAAATTCTCCCTATTCATCCAAAATTCAAGTTCCACTAAAAAGTTATCCATCCATTGTGAAATGGAACAATATGCTACTATCTGGTCCACCCAGAAGCAAGGTCTGGGGCCGAGACAGCCCTGCGGGGTGACAGACGCTATTCCTGCACATAACTCCTGTGTATCTGATCCATGCTGAGCACATATCCTACTTTCAGTCATTCACTTATCTCACCATCGATTCATCACATATGCATGGTTAACAGCCAGCACTGATAGCTATACGGTAGCTCTAGGGGAGGAACCCCTGATTCATGCCAAGTGCACATCCTTGGTCTCCTCTAGAAACAGGGTCCCCAGTAGGATCTATTGGCTAAACAGTAATTCTTTTTGACTAAGTAAGATAATGCTTATGAAATGCTTATTAACCAGAGTTCTGGCTTCGGGTAGGTGCTGAGGGAGTGTTAGTGATGAGGATGACGATGATATTAGAACCTGGACCTCCTTTTTCAGCCAGGCTGCCTAGAAGAAGAGAGAGATATTAAATATTCCTTTGGCCTGTTTTTCCCTTCCAGATCCATCCCATTAGAAAATCCAGCACACGTGACTTCCATTTCTTTTTCCTAAATCCACAGCCTGTACAAGCCAACTGAAAGTAATAAGCATAACTCAAATGCTGTGTCTTTCCTAATTAAAATCCATCCCGAAGGGGATGCCAGAGTGGAGTCCATGTGGCAGAGGAAGTTCCATTATATTAATCCAGGCTTCCAAAGAGAGTCCAAGGGGAGACGTGTCCATGTGTGCGTTCTTATAGCGTAAGTTTGGGGGTGCTACCAAGAATGCATAGTTGGCCCTGAATAGGTTGTAGGATATGACTTTTCAGAGGAAGCTGTTAATGGAGCCACTAGGAATGCTTCCTGAGGCTCTTGAGGCTGGTGAGTAAACCCAGAGTCTGTCTTGGTTGGCCCTTGTCAGTGGTTCTGAAGAAACCCCCTGGAATGGCTTCTCCATGAGGAGATGCTGGCCCGGCTCTCCCCACAGAGGTTCCTCCACATGTTTGGCGGCTCTCCTTGGAAACACCGGTTGCCAGAGCAGCTGTGTCAGCCCGGCTTCCCCAGGAAAGACGGGAAAGCAAACAGGGAGCCCTCAGCTAACCCAAGGGCCTCTTTTCAGGGGACAACTCCCAAAAGCAAACCACACACAGAAACCAAATCCCGAGAGGAAGGCAATGACAACAGAAAAACAAGGAGCAAAGGAAGAGAAGGCAGAGAAACGAGGAGGAAGGGCAAAGTTTTGCTTTTCAAGGGCAGGAGGCCGTCACTGTGGGAGGAGAGGTGGCTGAAGAATGAAGGCCGTCTGGGCCATGCTTTTCATTTTCAGAGGACTCGTTTTTCCCATCACCTGGCTCAGAGCCTTGGCTGTAACTGTGAATGGTTTTGAAATAGATCTCAATGTAGGTTCTCCTACTGATGAACCTGTTTTCCTCCCAGCAGCCCCGGGGCTGTAGTGCCACTGAAGAGGAGAGTCCGTTAGAGGCCGGAGATGGGGGTGCTTCTGCTCCCCAAATCAAGGCCGAACCCTGCAGTGTTGAGGGTGGGAAGGGTGAAAGATATTTAGCATGAATTTAGAAGCACTGCGATGTGGTTAACTTACCTCTGGGAAAGGTAAATGTCTTAGATAGCCCATGGTCAGCCCAGAATGCATGTAGTGTGGTGCGGGGGCTGAGAAAGGTGTCCAGGTAAGGGAGCCAGAGGTCCGACTTGCAGAGACTTTCAGACTCCAGCTCCGTGCAGGCAACACACCTAGGTCTCTGGGAGATGCAGAGGCTGAAAGAAAGGAAGGACATAAGGAGATGTGGGTGGAAGACAAGGTGACTGCAGGGAGTGGGGACCAAACACAAAACTCCAAAGAACAAGGTGGGACTCTTTGCCAGGCAGATACCCAGTAAGAGCTCACAGATCAGTGGCGACTTGCGGTCAGCTCGGAAAATTGAGACTACCCCCACCAGTCACTGTAGGACTCCCAAGTTCCATCCCTACCCAAACACAGGGAAAGAGAAGAAGGTGGAGAGAGATCTTGAGGGAAACTTCCCTGGACATTTGTATCTTGAATTAATTGAATTCTTAACCCAAAGAGATCAAGTTGAATGGAAAAGGCGGTTTTAAATGGAAAAAGAAGAAATTACATTTAATTGGCCAATTAAGTTTTCTGGGGACTCAAATAAAGATGAAATCAATTATAGATCCTTTTAAGAGCTACATTTTTTCCCCTACCACTGAATTGCAGTGTAAAAATTTTGACCTCTCTATAATAATGACCTTATACAACCACAAATAGATTTAGAGCATACAAGTCATTTTCACATACATTATCTTTTTTGAACCTCCCATCAAAACAAAATAGATGTTCTTATTCCAACTCTACAGATGCAGAAAACAGGCTCAGTGATGCTAGGAGTCTTGTCCAAGTTCCACAACCTAGAGGACGGCCTCCTCCACGCCCATTTCAACTACAAGCTGTAGATTCTCCATCTAAATAGTGGTTTGCAACCAGAACCTTTCTGGAGACAATTCTGGTGGCCCCGCCTTGGGAGGGGGAGGGTGGGAAGAGTGCCATTGACATCTGGAGGGAAGAGGCCAGGGGTGCTGTGACACATTCTATGATGCACAGGGTGGCCCTCACCAGAAAGAATTTTCTGGCCTCAAATGTCAGTAGTGTGGAGGTGGAGAAACCTTCTCATACAGGGGATTCCAAGGGAGGATATTGTATCCCTCCTTTCGCCTTGTAAAAATGGACAAGGACCCAGAGCCAAGGCAATTACAATTTAATAGGGAAGACACAACTAATAAACCTTAACTAGCCAGAAACAGCCTCATAGGAGCTTCATTTCCAAGATTCTGTGAGGGGTGGGTGGGGCAAGTCTTCTTGGAGGATTAAGAGGAAATTGTCTTCACCATGGGGGGACGGAGTGAGAAGGGGCAGTGCGGGGGCGGGGGAGGGGGCAGCGGAGGGGGTGGGGGAGCACCCAGGGATGTACTCAGAATGGGTCATTTTAGCCTCCTTGTCTCTGTACAAAACAATTACTTTAAAACCAATAATAATGGCAGAAAACTGTGAAATTTTTCTCTCCTTGAATGTCATACACATAATCACATCAGTAATAACAAAAAATAAAAATGAGGAAAAACAGGAATAGTACCAGACTAATACTTTTAAAAATTTTACCGATGTATTTTCTTGTAAAGGAAAAATGTACATACCTGCACGTTTTGTCTGTTGTAATTAATGAGAAAGAATATTACAAATTCTATGTTTGTTCCTTACCTTTTGTAAATTTGTCAGTGATTTTGTCAAAATTAGTCTTTGCAAACTCACGTTCAGTAGCCAGATTTGTCAGGCCCATTTTCTTTACTCCTGGTTAATCAATTTTTTTTAAACCAATTTTAATTTCGAAACTTTCTTTCACACAAAGTAACAGATTTACAAACAGGGATTTTACAATCTTCATCTGGGCAAGCTTGGCAGAGATACATAAAACAGCTCACTTCTCAATAAATTCCAGAAATTATAGTACTTTCCATGTTTTTGTTTCCCTTCAGGATTTATCTAAGAGCGTTCCAAAGTCTCCACAGTTGAAAATTTCCACTAAAATACCTTCAGCAGAAAATTCATCATAATTCCTATCATATTTGGTAAAAACTGAAACTTTTTCTACCATAAGAACAGAAAAATGGCTGAAAAACAGAGAACACTGACATTATTTTTTTTTAAAGATTTTATTTATTTATTTGGCAGACAGAGATCACAAGTAGGCAGAGAGGCAGGCAGAGAGAGAGGAGGAAGCAGGCTCCCTGCTGAGCAGAAAGCCCAATGCCAAGGCTCGATCCCAGGACCCTGGGATCATGACCTGAGCTGAAGGCAGAGGCTTTAACCCACTGAGCCACCCAGGTGCCCCTTTTTGACATTATCATTTTAAAAATCACTTCAGGGGTGCCTGGGTGGCTCAGTTGGTTAAGCGTCTGGCTCTGGCTCAGGTCATGATCCTAGGTTCCTGGGGCTGAGCCCTACATCTGGCTCCTTGCTTAGTGGGAGTCTGCTTCTCCCTCTGCCCTTCCCCTCCTCTTGTATTCTCTCTCTGCCTCTTTCTCTCTCTCAAATAAATAAAATCTTAAAAAATAAAATCAGAGGAAGGAGTGGCTGCTTCTAACCAGGAGCCTAGAGACTTCATGGGAAAAGTGACATTGAAGTTGGGTAGCATTTGGACACTTAAAGACCTTGCTAAAGCCTTAGAAGACCGTATGCTGAAGGAGTCAGGCTCTTCGTGCCTCCATTTATCATCCATCAGCAAAGCTAGGATCAGATCATCTTTGCCCCTTGGGTCCACGTAGAAAAGAGCAAGAGACAGGGTGCTTGATCTGTTGAAGGAGGGGTGGCTATGCTTGTATTTTGCTGTGTGTGACATTCAGCAAGTCACTTGCCTTCCCTGGACAATGTTCTTGTCTGAAAAATGAAAGGATTTGCCAGACGAAGTATCTCAAAGGCATCCCCTGACTCAGACATTATCGTGTGATCCTAAAAGTGCCTTGGGGTGGATTTCTGCCAATGGGAACAGGGCTTCCTGTTCACACAGACATGTTGGTGAATGGGGACTGTTTAAGAGAGTCAGCCATGGTGTCTGCACAAGTCACAGTCAGGGGGCCGGGCAGTCTGGGCTTCTCCCATACCATCCACCTCTCTGGAGCCTTGAATCTCCTCCACCCTTGATTTTTCCTATGGTCTTTCCCAGCTGGTTTCCACATCCCCGCACTCACGTGCCCCCTCCACTACCGCACCCGAGGGGGAGAGGGGGAGAAGGGAAAGGTAGAAGGTGCGTGTCTGTCTTGTGCACAAATAGCTCCATTCCAGGCTTCCCACTGAGAACTGTGAGACCAAGGGAAGTCGCATCTTCTTGCTCCCCTACCTCCTCTCTGCTTTTAAGTTGTTTTTTTTTTTTTTTTCCCCCCTCTATTTCAGGGATTCATGTTCTTTCAGAGGAAAGAAAGGCACTTTGGTCTTTTGAGGGTACCTTTTCATAAGGCTTTGGTAGGAGTCCACTTCCCTCTGTAGTTCTGGGGAAGCGGCAGGGGGCCGGGGAACCTGAAAGAAGGTGGAAGGGATTTCTGCAGGGCCTCCTGCACCGACGACGGGAAGTAGGGAGGGTGGAGGACAGGGAGGGGCTTCTTCAGGCTGTCTAGGGAGTCCTATCAAAGGGCGCTCATTTGCAGGCCTTCAAAGCTACGAAGAAAAGAGATAGGAAGAGGAGAATAAGGTTATAGGTAGGGAAGATTCCTTTTAGGAAAGGCAGACGTATCTCAGATGAAAAATCAACGGGGGGGGGGGGTTGTGTGTCCTCAGGCACCAATCATGACCTTTGATCTCAGAAGTGGTGGGGTACAGGGGAAAGCCCCGGGGTGCAGGCTGGGGACTCAGCCCCCTGGCCAAGGCATTTATTATTTTCTTATTGATTCAGAATTCATTACTTATAGCTGAGGAAGCTGGGGTGTGTTTGTAGGGCACTGAAGAGATGCAGGCGGCTGGCGGAGGTGAGAACACCTCCCCACCCTCCCTTCCAGGGAGGAAGAGACGTCAAAATGTACTCTGCAGCACAGACTGCCCGCTGCTCTCTGAATTTGGACAAGGCTTGCTCTGGCTAACCCTCTGTTTCCTTATTTATTCTCCGAGGAGTACCTCACAGGGGGTGCTGAAAGGGCCGGCTGGGCTGACGGAGGGAACCTGACCAGGGTGTTCAGACATGGTGGGATCCTCATCCCACAGGAGGGCATCCTCCTCGGAGTGAGACATTCATGAAGATGACTTTCCTTCCTAGAGCATCTCTCGAGCCTCCAGACACGGCCGAGGGACAGGACAGGAAGGAAACATGGACTGTAGCTGCACTCTTCGGACTCCCGCTGGAAGCCCATCTTCAGGAACCCCTAGGAAGACCTCATGGTCCCCAGCCCGCTTCGCGCTGCAGGTTCAAATCGAACGGCACAGATCCGCGCTCTTCCTGTCCTGGGATTCATTTTCAGTCGTGGCTTCAGAATTTCTAGCTGGAAGGGGTCTCGGGGCTGCAATCTATGGGCGGGGGATGCATCTAGAAGATCGTAAAGCAAGCATCCCAGGGTTACGTAAGCACGTGCAAATTTGGGGAGGCTTTCACATGTGAGTGATTATGGGGTTCAAAAGTCCCTCCACTCTATCAGTGTATCTCTGAGTGAAGGTTCAAGATGGGATCCCGTTCTTAGGTGCAAGGCTGATGTTACTGCATGGGCAGTAGCAGGAGTTTGCAACCCTGGGGTGGACTCCAGCCTCTACCAACCAGTGCCTGATTCCTCATCTTAAGGGAAGGAGCATGGATGCGAGATTCCCGGAGATTCCTTCCTCAATCCACTCCCTCTCGCGTACTACGTTAGGGTAGAAACCTTGCAAGGAAATCAACCCTCAGGGATTAAAGCGCCAAGTGCCTCAGCCTGTGGTGTTATTCCTTTGACTTTCAAAGCCCAGAGAGAGGACAGGAATCCACGACCGACCGCATGCAGGAGCTCCTTATTCATCTTCTGCAAGGTCAAGGTGGGGGAGGGGGTGCGGTTGGGGGTTGGGCAGCAGGAGGGTTCGAAACAACACTAGTTGAGTATCTGCTACTCCAACTTGCTACGTGCTTTATCTATGTTGTCTTGCTTAACGCCACCAACACTGAGATGGCCTGAAACGACCCCGAGGTTCAGAAAGACGAAGTATAACGTTACCAGCTAAAAAGCGCTTTTCTGCAGCGAGTGCTCGAGGAGTATTTGTTTGAACCCAGGTTTGACTCCGCGCCCAAATAGGTACTATTTCCAGGCCGCTTCCTTACGCCCGACTTAAAGAGGAACATGGTCACTGACCTGCGAATGCCGCAGGTCGCCCGCCGGTGAACTTGATCGAGAAACACGGCACTCGAGGGACGGTCTTCTGAGACGGTGCCGAAACCCCAGCAAGGACTTTCGCGCTCCTGCTATGCTAATGACGCACGCAGACTTACGTGCTCCTGCTATGCTAATGACGCACGCAGACTTACGTGCTCCTGCTATGCTAATGACGCACGCAGACTTACATGCTCCTGCTATGCTAATGACGCACGCAGACTTACATGCTCCTGCTATGCTAATGACGCACGCCGCAAAGCACTTTAGTATATTCCAACCAAAGGAAAAAATTTTTTTGTTAAGATTTTTATTTATTTGACAGACAGAGATCACAAGTAGGCGGAGAGTCAGGCAGAGAGAGGGAGAGGGAAGCAGGCTCCCCGCCGAGCAGAGAGCCGGATGGGGGACTCGATCCCAGGACCCTGAGATCATGACCTCAGCCGAAGGCAGCGGCTTTAACCCACTGAGCCACGAGGCGCCCCAACCAAAGGAAATTTTTAAATAGCTAGCCTCTCGGGGCACCCATGGTTGCAGGAAACAGAAGTCTGCTCAGGTTGGCCCAATTAAAGGTGTGGTGGTGGTGGTGGTGGTGGGAGTAATTATAATGCTGGAGATCGTGCTGAATGCAGGGGAGGCTGAACGATTAAACATCAAGAAAAGCAAAAACCAGAGTGGCCTAAACTTTGCGGGTTCACAAAGGTTTTTACTCGTTTACATGGCCTCGTCCACTGATGTATTCCGTTCCTCCATGGCTCTTTGGAGGAGGGTTTTGAAAACCGCAGCCGGCGCAGGCATCACCTGGAGATCTTGTTAAAGCGCAGATTGTGATCCAATAAGTCTGGGGTGGGACCCGAGAGTCTATGCTCCTTGCAGGCTCCCAGGTGACGCAGGACCGCACTTAGAGAGCAGCAAGAACTAAGGTCACTGACTCACAAGATGCAGTTGGAATCACCTGAGAAAGTTTTTTAACCTTGACGTCTGAATTCCACCCCACCCAGCAGATTCTGATACAACCGGTTCGAAGTATGACCTGAGAATTAGGATGTTTTTTTTTAAGCCTCCCCTCCCAAGTGGTTCAAACGAGCAGCAAAGTTTGATTTGATGGAGGCGCTTCTCTGAGGGTTAGAGGTCCATCCTGGTTTTAGGCAGCTGTGGATGGATATGGGGCTTATGAAGTACAAGCATATCAGCCACACTCCGGAGTGTATAGGGTTAATGGGCAAGAATCAGCATATCTGGAATGATAAAGGACTTGGAGTCCAAAAAGCATGAGTACAAATTCTGGCATTCGCGCTCTGCTCCAGAAATTCTGGGTTCAAAATTAAGCCTTTTTAAGCCTTAGGGTGTTTAAAAAAAAAAAAAATTTTTTTAAGTGAAAGGTGGAAGCTGTGATTTCTGATCCACATTCCCCTTGGGGTCTTTTGAGGCTCGATGAGTGTTGTTCAATCAGGGAGCACAAAGGAGAATAAACTTGGAGAGCTTTCTAAGGAAGACAGGCTGGTCTCCCTCCCCCCCCCCCCCCCCCCAGAATTCTGCAAATCTCAGGGTGGTGCAGGCATGGGTATTTTTACAAGCTCCTTCCCACCCTGGATGATCCTTCTGTGCTTTCCTGGCCGTGAACCATTGATCAACTGAGATCATGTCATGAAACCTTCAAGCTGTCCTTGACTCTTCTACCAAACCCCATGGATTCCAGCTCCCTAAATAGCTCCTGAATCTATCCATCCATCTCATCCCTAGAGCCTTATTCAGAGACTAATGTAGAAAGTTCCCTCGGCCTCCAATTCTTCCTAATTCCCAGCGATCCATCTTCCGAGTAGCTGCCAGTATCATCTTTCTAATCCAGGAACTGCTTATGTCATTCTCCTGATCAGGATAAAGTCCAAAGGCCTTAAGATGGTGTGCAAGGACATTCATGGTCTGGCCATACCTCACTTGCTGTCACTCTCCCCCCTCATACGCCATACTCTGACAGTCCTATCACTCCCAGGGGAGTTCTTGGCTCTCAGCCTCTGTGCTGCTACTTGGAATATCCCTCCCCATCTTTGACAAACTCCTGCTTTTCCTCTCCCTGCTCCACAGTCCCCTTCCCTGCAGAGCCCTCCCACACCCACCCGCTCCCCATCAGAGGTAGAGGGGAGGCTTAGGACCACTTCTGGTTTATTAATCTTAGGGTATATTTCAATAGATGAAGAAGTGCCCGAGGAAAGTTACTCAAAAAGTTATCATTCTAGGGGCACCTGGGTGGCTCAGTGGGTTAAAGCCTCTGCCTTCGGCTCAGGTCATGATCCCAGGGTCCTGGGATCGAGTCCTACATCGCCCTCTCTGCTCAGCGGGGAGCCTGCTTCCCCCTACCCCCCTCCACTGCCTGCCTCTCTGCCTACTTGTGATCTCTGTCTGTCAAATAAATAAACAAAATCTTTAAAAAAAAGTTATCATTCTATTTCTGTGAATATATATTCATTTAGTGACAAATCAGACATCTTCATTTGAGGCCCTTCAGAAATGTAAGACAGGGACGAATGACCCCAAGCTACAGGTGTCAGCATTTAGTACCATTCAGTACCCTGGTTAAAATAAAGGTCTGCAAAATACCAACAATATCCAAGGCAGCATAGTTGGCTTAAAATTAAAATTAAAATTCAGGCTTCATGAATTTTATGTTTATAAAATCCGTCTCCGACGCACAGTTTGGATCAAGAAGTGGCCGCGCTCTCTCCCCCGTTTACTCACCCCTGCAGAACTGGGATTTCTCAAAAACATAGCAGTGGCTCTTGAATCGAGTATTTGCAGAATGAAAATGCATCCACTTAAATATGCAATATAGGGCCCAACTCTGTTGTAGCGCATACCAGAGAAACCAGATCAAGCAATATTTATTAACAATCACGATGACTATTAAAAAAGCAAGCATTTGTTGAATTCTTACGACACTCTGAGCACGTTCTCACTTAATCCTGGTAAAACCCTACAAGGGACTGTGATACCCACTTTACAGATAAAACTCAGGGTGATTTGGTGAATTGTCCATGTCGCATGGATGGTGATGAATGGGTCTGGGATTCCAGTCCGGGCCCACCTGCTCCCCGCTCACCCTCCTGACCACGGCAACTGCCTTCTGCCTTTGCTGAGCTCTGAACAAACAGTGGAGTGGAGTGGTGTAGAACACAAACTCTCAAATCAGGGTTTTGACCTGGGTTTAAATTCTGCTGACTTCTTTCTTGAGTCTGCTCTTCATCTGCAAAACAGGGATAATAATACCACCGATTTCATACCATAAGGATTAAATGAGATGTGGCAGGTCGAAGTAGTTTAGGACTCAGCGACTGTGAGCTTGTCCTGTTGTTTCCTGGCACTGAGCCGGGTTTGGGAGGCTGCAAAGAAGCTAGAGACAGCGGCCTTTAGACCCAAGTCCTCACTGACTCAAAGCCCGGAAAGGCAGAGGAACCTCACCACCATCTTCACTCGGGCCTTTCTTCTCTAAAGGGTCCTTTTGATTTATTAGCAAGAAGCCATCTTCTGAGTACAAAGGAAGATTTCAATAATTCTCACCCGGCTGGCTAAAGATGCTCAAAGAGACTTCTAAGCCAGTGATTTTCGAAGCGGGAACTTAATTCATATGCTTTGAAGAGGGGGGTTGATGGTCGGGCAGTTTGTCCTATTTTAAGTGTGAACAGATGAGCCATCCCACTTAGGCAGCATGTGATGGGCCCTGGGGGACAGAGTGCTTGTGAATGACGGGGCTTCCTATCGGTTCCTGCCATGTTAGAGGCCAAAGCCTCCCCAGGCGTGGGGAGGCAGTCCTCTCCCCTAAGAGATTGGAAGTTGCCAGATACAAAATCGGTCGCACAAAGAGAATCTTAGGGTCATTGCGCCTACTCCCCTGAGAGAGGAGAAAGGTGTTTGATCGTGAAAGTAGAAGGCGCCTGGGTGGCTCAGTCAGTTAAGTGTCTGCCTTCAGCTCAGGTTCTGATCCCAGGGTCCTGGGGTGGAGTCCCACATCGGGCTCCCTGCTCAGCAGGGAGTCTGCTTCTCTCTCTTCCCTTCTCCTCTGCTCGTGATCTCTCTCTCTATCTCAAATAAAATCTTAAAAAGAAAGAAAGAAAGAGTAGAGCTGAACCCTCACGTGTAACTGCCTGATCTAAATGGGAAGCTGCCACAGAGTGGATGGATACCGATCGCCCTATGCACAAAGCTATGATCCCTTAGGGTTGTCAGAACACGAAGCCCCATCCATGTCGCCCCCCCTCATTCCCACACCTCCAGCCTCCTGCTCCTTCTTCTGAACAGGAGAATTGTTTTCTGTCCTCTTTGAAGGAACAACAGATCTAAGAGAGTGAATTGGAAAAATTCCTCCCAGCCCACAGTCCCCTCCCCGGGCCCCCAGGGCAGATCTTTGTTGAGAGCCAATGGTGTGTATTATAAAATCATCCCTGCAACCCTCAGAGGGGGAAATTACACCTTCATCTCACAGATGAGGACATTCGGGTTAAAAAATGCTTTGTGCTGTGCAAGGTCATACACCTGCTAAGTGACAGATTTGACTCACCGAGCTCCTCACCACAGAGTCCCCTTCTCTCGTGCCCAAGATGCTGAGCTCCTTGGCCGGGGCTGCAGCCCATGCGGTGCTGGTGTTTGGAGCTTCCCAGAGGAGGCTGGTGGGCTGCAGGGCCGGCTGCCACCGCGCTGCGTCAGCCCTGCTAGAAGGCCATAAGTGGGGGTTTTCATTCCATCTCGAGTCACAGATTCCTTGGGGGAGTGCGGGAAGCTGTGGCTCTCCCCTATAGAAAAACAGGTTTATACGCAAAAAGTTGCATACAATTTTAGGTAGTTATGGAAATTTTGAAGCTTCTGCCTGGATCCCCCAAGAGTCACGAACTCAGATTAAGGTCAAGTCTGCGAATCCTTGCTTCCAGCTCCTTGGCCACACATGGGAGTTAGCTGGAAGCCCTTAAACAATTCATTTTCTTCCTACTGACTCAGAATTGCTGGATCTGTAGTCCTGGGGTATGTTCCCAGTCAATTTGTATACATCCAACCACGACTGGTTTTGGGGAAGCAGCTCTCTCTTGATGCCCATCCAATGGGCCAGAATTCATTTCTGTCACCTCTGGCTATATAATGTTAGACAAGTTGCTTAACCTTCTCTTTTCTCTGGGAGAAACAATAATAATATTATTATAATATTATCTGGGAACAACAATAATATCTGGGAACAACAATAATAACCCCCATCTTACAGAGTTGATATGGGATTAAATCAAATATGCCACGTAAGTGTTTATCATAGTGCCTGGCACAGAAGTACTGAATAAATAGTAATGCATCACTGATGACATGGTATTATTATTTATCATCAATGTAATTAATCTCTATAAATGGTCTCTTGGTGAAAGGATTGGGAACAGAGTCTAATTTCTAGTAGACTATCAACAAAAATACATGAAAGAAAGGAAAACATTCAAAGTTTATTAAGCATTAATAAAAGACAGTTAAAGGTTTGGGCTTAATAGCATAAACACCACCAATATCATGGTGTAACAATTAAACTGGCCTCATGTGAATTTTTACCTGTTTAACAGATGCGGTCTTTGTGGTGTTGCCAGAAGGATAATGGTTATGGTTACTCTTGGGTTTGGTAAGGTGCTCCCAAATTAAAGATTTATGATTTGACTTAAATACTTACACACACACACTCTCTCCTCTACCCATACACACACTTGGCCCACTGCAAAATGTACCAGTTGCCAAGTCCAATTCAGTCAAGATCTAGGATAAGGCTTTGCTCATTTTTGAAGTGACATTATTAATTGTAGAGAAAAGCAGGAAGAGACCACAGCCTCTCCAGGGAGCCCCAGGAGCCTTGGCAGGAAGCTGGCACACTGGGAACAGAAGAGGCTGACCACATACACAGTCTCCCATCACCTGCAGCTTGCTGACCGACCCCGGGTTAAATCCCGGCCTCTGCACTCCACTCAGGTAAGCAGGCCAAGTCAGCCTGCCTTGGGATTGCCCTGATGAACTCTGCTAAAATCTGAGTTTTCCTAAAAGGAACATTAAGGGGAAAATTAGATAAAATATCAGAAAAAAATAAGCATAACTCTGCATATTACAGAATGCCCATTATTTTATGTGCTGGGTAGGGGGGATGGAGGAAAGGGGCTCCACCTAGAATTCTTTTTGACTCTTCCAAAATCAGACCCAAGACCTTTTAAATGCACCTTTAGAATTATTGTGTGTTTTATGTGGCTCCTGGGTGGCTCAGGCCGTTAAACATCTGCCTTCGGCTCAGGTCACGATCCCAGGGTCCTGCTCAGCAGGGAGTCTGCTTCTCCCTCTGACCCTCCTCCTTCTCATGCTCTCTCTCTCTCTCACTCTCTCCCTCTTTCAAATAAATAAGACCTTTAAGAAAAAAGAATTATTGTGTGTTCCCTCACAAAACCCGTAATGACTCACTGGAGGAAACTGTGGGTTACCTTAGTACAGCACCCCCCCCCCCCCCAGATCCCATTCACAGTCTCCTGGAACCAACAGTCATTCTGCATTGAGGAATGGCTTCACATAGGCCTGTTGCACTGGAAGATGAAAGGCCCATCACAGTCTTGCCCACTGGGTGTTTTGGATGGTCTGAAGGCGGCCACTGTCTCAAAAGGAGGAAACAATCAATATACAGCCCTCCCACCCCGTCCCTATAGCCTCAAGTGGCAGGAGAAGCAGGCCAGGCCAGGTTGATTAGTTTTTGCCTTCCGCTGCAAGTCTAGTCCACAGAAAGGACAGTGTGACCTTGTCAGGAAGTCCTGGGCCGCTCCTTCCAAATTGTGTCTAAATGATGTTGGCATAATATGATTTGGATTCATTTTTAATGGCTGAGTAATTAATCTCTGAAAGATGCTTATGATGAAAAGGTGAAAAATGACAACAGGATTTTTAATAGCTGCAGTCTGCAGAACTCATTTGACCCTGGTTGATCTGAGTCGTTCCAGATCAGGCCATGGCTTCCCACGTCATTTAGCAGAACTGCCTTATTTACTAGTTAACTGCCCTAGACAGAAAGCAGGGAGTCCATGAATGAGTGTTCACGTGTGTGTGCTGACAATGACCTACATAGAAGGCCTGCGTACAAACTCCAAAGTTTCTTAAATTTTAAAATGAGGTAGGTTTTCTGAAACCTTTCCCGGCACACCAAAGGAGGAGTTTTCTTATGATCTTTGTGTTTCTTCCGCGATCCTCGTTTGATACAAACCACCTAATTCCAAGAACGCCCAGTGCTCAAATGTAGTTTTCTCAGCTACCACTTCACTGGGCAGTGAACTTAGATGGTCCACAGTGCATTGCTTCTCCACTTAAAGATACTGCTGGCCTGTGTTTTAGTAACGACTGCCTCTTAATAATCTCTTGGCTGTTGGTCTTTTTACCTCTAAAAACGCCAACTTTGTGCGTCCACCCGTGTCTCTTACCGAAAACCACTTACTCGGTTCTGCTGGAGAACTTGGCTGAAGGTCTTATTTATTTTACTAGTTGTATACCCGAACAAAGCATTTTGATTCTAAGGCTCTCCCACATCAGTTGTCAGCTGTGGCCTGGGATGAAATGAATACCTTGGAATTCATAGGAATGAATTCGTAGGAATAAATTCCTAGGAATATCTTGCTGGTCAGGTTTCCCAAGATGAGGACACTGTGACAGAAGCTCTGCTGCTAGACTGACCAGGAGACCACCAGGTCATTAAAGAATTAGATACTGTGGAGGCAGGAGACTAGAAAATCCCATTGATGAAAGGGTGTTTTAATCTAGCACAAATTGTTTCTTTGCAATAACAGCAGAATCTCTTGACATTACACAACTTTGTGAAACAAAAGAACAATCATCTTTGAAGTCAAAACACCTATCAAATTAGAAACCATACACTTAACACCGATATCAACCTTATATTGCATAAGACGCACGTGCCCACAGAGGAGAACAGAATTGTTTGGGGTGCTTGCAGTGATATTTCATTCCAGGAATTCGTAACTTTGAAGTGAACATTTTCGTGACAGATGCTTTTCCTAAAAAAACACTGTATCATCCAATAAATATTTGACTAACATCCACTTTGTGCTTTTGGGTGACGTTAACTTCTTTCTGAGACCTAATAGGAAACAAGAAAGAACCTTCCATATTTTAGAGCGAGATTCGTCACACCAAGCTTCGATACTGTCATAAAATTTTAATTTAAAGCAAAAAACATGCTGATGTATCAGTGATAGGCTTAAAATATTAAAGACTTCAAAAACCCCCAAGCTCTTCTTCTCTGTACAACATTGATGAATATATATCTTTGCTATATAATTTTAAAACATGGAATAGTTTTCCTTTTCTCTTTGCTATATATAATATATGTCTTCCAAAATACATTGTCAGTATTTATATCTGAAAAATACTGTACAAAAAAGAACTTCCTATAATTACTCTGTATAAACATTAAACAATTTTAATAATCTCTCCTTTTGGTCTATAGTAAACATTTAAATTGATTGGATTAACCACAGTTTGTGACAATACCCTCCTCTTCTGAGATACACCAGTGTCTTTTACATTCATTTTTCAGAAGTCCACTTTATAAGAGCACATACGTTCAAAAAGCAAACAGAAAATAAGAAACAAAAGCTCCAGAATCATTAATTTATGAAGCATTCAAAAACGACACCACTAGGAAAAAGGGTCTTACAAAACATCAACTTATTAACTTAATTAACTGATTTTTAAAAACAGCAAGGTATAATTCACAAAAATATATATATTACAAAAAATGGGGAAAACTGAATCTTAAGTAATTGTTTCGAGTATCAAGAGGGATATGGAAAAAGGTCACTAGAAAAGGGGGAGGGTGGGGGGGATGGGGGAGGGGAGAAAACAAAACCAGACAGATCAATGTCAAAAGCTGTTCCAAGATGCAGTTGTTTTTGGCTCCTACACTGATAAGTTAACCCCTCGTTCTGAGACCTGGCATTTCCCTCTGCTTCCCTGTCCTGGGGATGTTCTGGGCATGCTCAAATGCATTACTGTAATTTTCGTGTTGTAAAAGACAGTGAAATTCTTAGGTAGGGAACATATCCTATGCCCACTAGTAATACTCAGGCAGCATGCTCTAGCGTACAGTAGGATTATTGCTTTAGGTACAGACAGTGCAAAAACACACTCTGTGTTCTAGAATAGTATTCTTACTTATCTGGGGTTGGTAGAATTAAAAGGAAACTTAGTAGATAGCAGTAAGTAAATATGGGATCTAGTAAATCTAAACAGCACTTTAAATTTGAAGACAATTATCACCAAAACTGAAAATATGAGGAAAGCAACCTATAACTGAGAGAGACAGCTGCAGTGTAGTGCTAAGTGATTTTTGTGCACCTTATTAGCATGGTAACTTACAGATTAAACAGAAACAAGAGCTCGTAGTCTTGACAACTGAGATCTACTAGTTTACCAGGACTCTGCTTGATGAAGCCCAGCAGACAGTCCTGGAAGAGTAGGCGGGAGTCACCGGGGAGCGACGCTGGAAGGGGGAGGAGTGGAGGAGGAGGGAGGGGCAGGAGACCCCACGGGTGTGTGTGTGTCAGGGGGTGTCTCCTCAGTCCAGTAAAAACACGGCACCTTTCTTTTTCGGAACTGAAAGACGACGAGAGGGCTACCTTAACATGGCAAGTGCAAAGGCACGCGCGCGAGCCTTGGACCACACGGGAGCACAAGCACGTGCGCACGTACACCAGAACGTGAGTCAGTTGTGTTTACGCCTCCGGTAAAGTGCTGATGTCAGAAAGGTTGCTTCAGGTGTGGTGCTATCGGGCGGGCGGGAAACACATTGTCCATCTATTCGGAAGCCAGCCCACAAAACCGCCAGCCTACAGGGGCCCGTGCCGGGCCTCGTACTTGGCCAGTATGTTCTTGCATTTGCCCAGCTCCTTCCGCAAGTCAGCCACCTCCTGGCGCAGGGCCGAGTTCTCCTTCTCCAGGAAGGACGCCCGGATTGCGATCTGGTTCTCCTTCAGCCTCCGGGCGTCGCGGGAGCGCTTGGCTGCCATGTTGTTCTTCCTGCGCCGGGCCCAGTACTTGTCGTCCTGCTCATTAGTCACAGGGGGAAGGAAACAAGACGTTAGATTTCAGCCTCGGGCGGGCTCAGGGTGGTGCCCGGGCACCAGGGACCCAACCTCTCACCTCGCGACTCCTTCCGGGACCGTCTGTGCCAATCTGTCTGACTGCGAGGGCTGTGTGCCCAGCTTCCCTCCCGCAGCAAGAACGCACCTGTCACGGTGTGTCCCTCCTTCCTCTCTGCCCGAATATGTGCCCGATGAGGGGGGCCCCATAGGTTGCATGAAAGCAAGCAGCTCAACTTCACACGCTAAACTACCTTCAGATCTCTCTGTGTTCTTTGGTGAAAATGTTATTTTAAGAACCCTTTCCTTCCATGGGTGCTCCAATGCTTGTTGGTAGAAGTCCACAGGATACTGTTGCAAGGCGACTTGGCAATGTCTATCAACTATTGAAATGCACAGCCACTGACAGAGCATCTCCCCTTCTAGGATCTCGGCCTCCGCCCATCTGCATGCGTGTGCACACAGACAAGGGCAGAGAATTTTTACTGTGGCATTGTTTCTAATAGAGCAGGGGGGGGGAACTAATCAGTAGGAGATTTAATAAGTACATGACGGTGGAGTCATACAAAAGGATACTCGGCAGCTGTTAACAAATAATGATCCAGCTGAACTCAAAAGATGTTCATGATAAACCACGACGTGGGTGGAAACCAATGCAATTTGCTGATAAATATGTATGGCCTCATCCCACTTTGGTTAAAAAATCACAGTATTGTATATTCATAGAAAGAGGCCCGGAAGGATTTATACCAAGCTCTTCAAAGCGGTGCCTCTACAAGGGGAATTGGAGGAGGGATGCCAAGGAGAAAGGTCGGAGCTTTCACCTTTTCTATCTTTCCGATGTATGTCTCGGTAATTAGAAACAAATTAAAAAAACAAGAAACCAAAAACGTCCACCTACCACTGATCAGTGTGCTCATATTGGTGGCTAGCATTTAAATAATTCACTCTGATTTCCTGTTTAACTCTTCTCTAGGCCTTACTTTGCCTCGGTACTACTTAAGTGTGCATCGTGTCCCTTCCCGCTCTTCACTGCTCCATCTGCCGAAAGAAAGGAAAACTTTCTGAGGAAGACTAAGAAATGTAAATCTTTTTTTTTTTTTTAAGATTTTTATTTATTTATTTGACAGACAGAGATCACAAGTAGGCAGAGAGGCAGGCAGAGAGAGAGGAGGAAGCAGGCTCCCTGCTGAGCAGAGAGCCCCATGTGGGGCTCCATCCCAGGACCCTGGGATCATGACCTGAGCGGAAGGCAGAGGCTTTAACCCACTGAGCCACCCAGGCGCCCTGTAAATCTTCTTTTAGGCCTCACCAGTTCAACTATGGCGCCAGCCGGCGTGTTTTGCAACCCTTTCTCTTCAAGGACTTGCGACAGCAGACCCCTCCATCCTAGCTAGGCCAGTCCTTCCAGTTACGCAGCTACAGGTCACCCACAATAAGTGGGGTGAGGACAGTCCTTACCCTCCCCCAGGACTACAAGGGGCAGTTGGCTTTGGGGGAGGTCACATGGGTTGGGACCAAGGCTGCAAGGAAGGGCCAGGGTCAGTGGAGAAACCTCATGCCGGTCCATTACCCCGGGCAAATGTGTGTGCCCAGGCCCGAGACAGGAAGCGTGAGAGAGGGCGCATGCGCAGGCACCTTCCGCCCGCCACTCAGTCCCGTACCGGTATCTTAGTTATAAAGCTCTCCCAGCCTTCTACCTGTTTCATAATAATATGTAACAAAGTGAAAAAGTGATCTTCCCAGTAGCTGGCACTAGCATCCTTCTTTTAGAGAAGAAGGCTGTGCTCTGGAGAATAGCTGGGTAAATCAGCCCGGGACAGGTGTGCCGCCGCCACTGTCGTCTGTGCTTCCGAAAAGGGGCAGGGGACTGAAGGAAGGGGGGCGAGGCCGGGCCAGCTGCATGGGGTGAGTTGGGAGGAGCCGAAAGAGAGTCAAATGCCTCCAGAGAGGTAGGAGGACCTGATGGCAGCTGTTCTATTACTTTGATGTAAGGCCCAATTCCACAAGCCCCCCAACCCACAGTCTGGGTAAATTTACCACAGTCCATGTTCCTTAAGTGTGTGGTTTCCAAGATCATTCAAAAGAGGAGCTTAGAATGTATCAGAACCTGACCCAGGGGGCCAGGAGCCCAGGAGGTAAAGGAGGGCATGAGAACGAGCCCCTGGGAGATGGCAGAGGCTGGGGGCAGGACCGAGGGGAGGGAAGGGGGGTGACTGCCATGGGCCCTGGACTGAAGAGGTGTGCGACTGGGTGTCAACGATCAGGGGAATCAGCAGCGGACCTCAGGATAACGACCAACTTTTCTGTCTCTTGGAGCTCTTCTCCCTTCTAAGATGTTTTTAATTCCCAGCCTCGCCTGTCCACATAAGCAGGGGAGCTAGGAAAGGTGGAGAATGGGGACCATTTCAGGTGGAAGGGGAGCTGGGGGGCGGGGTGGAGCGGAGGACGCAGAAGGCAGGAACGAATGATGGACGGAGGACTGCAATGGGCCAGAAAAGCAGCTGGTCCCCCTTTGTTAGCATGGAATGGGTGGGGGGAGGGGGAAGCAGGCTACCGAATGGGACTGACAAATCCGGCACTACATTCCTGTCCTCTTCTCCTCTATGCCCAGAGCCATCTGTCTACCCTACTGCCACACCCAGCAAGGGCCCGCCCAGTCCTGCCCCATCATCTTCCCGAAGGTCGAAGGTCTCGTGTTCCGCACTGCCTCCCTCATGACAAGTCAACGATCCCTTTTTCTTGCCAGACTAGAAGTTCTTTGAGAGTAGGAACAATGGCAGTTCTGGCTCACCTCTCTGTATCTCCAGGGCTTGGAACACACAAGCATTTGAAAAATATTTGTCAAGCAAATGAATGAACAGTTACAAATAGGAAGACGTCAAGATGATGAGACAGATTCCTCAGGTAGGAGTCCCAGGACCCACACTGCTTACTTCTCCCAGGAGATGCGTGCTAACCCAAGTGAATGGTTCCATGGAGGGTTTAGGCAGCTGCGGGGAAGACCATTTACTGGCAGGGCCGTTTCGCTTGACTGGCGTGCTCGTGCCATGCTGGGGGCCACAAATACCTCTCCCACCCACTCCAGCTCAGTCCTCTCTGCCAGAAGAACTGCGTTCGTTACAGCTCTGCTTCTCGTTTCCACGTGAGATCACCATCTCTGGCCCTGAAGCTTCCCTCACAACTGAAGATATCCAAGGACAATTGGCAGGAGAACATTCCTGCCTGCTACCCACCTGCCATGGGAAAAGGTCAGGCCCGGCTGTGACAGGAGTACTATGCATAATTCCAGCACACAGTTTTCCCATGGTTGCGAGTGTGACCTGGATTATTCAGTAAGCCTGCTCTTTGCTTTGAACTTGTAAACCTGGAGACCCTGGCAAGTTCTGCCTGCAAGTCAGAGCTACCACTCAGGATCATCCTTCCAAACGCCTCTCTGTTCAAAAGCAGACCCATGCCATATGACTCCCCGGTTAGTTGAAGACAACGAGCTTGAGGACACACGCAGGATCAGATGGCTAAGATGAGGAAAAGCATCCAGTTCAATGGAGAGACTCAGCTGCCAGGACTTGATCGCCTGGCTCTTTCTCCCCTCTTGCTGTCTGACCACCAGTTCCCAGACTCATTTAGATTTCACGGTGTGTCTACTATGAACTTCACTCTTTGGATCCTTAGGGTGACAGCTACTGGTGATAGCCAACATGCTGCAGTGACATTTCTGGAAACCGGCAGACTCAGGGACCAGGCCTTCCACAAACCAGCGGTGTTCACCTCACTTCGCCTCTCTCCCTGCTCCATTTCCTCAACTGCAAAATGGTAATTTTGGTCTAATGAACCTCTGAGGTCCCTTTCAGCCCGACATTCGATGAGTCTGCCTCACTCAAGATAATCTCGGGTCTGTAGATAACAGCAGTGATTTCAATCTGCTGATTTCCTTTTCCCCTAGTGCTCTTTCTAGATAGCATAAACAGGTCATCTGGTCCAAACTGGTTCTAGGACCACGTCCCAAACTCCCCTGTGCCCAGCCTACAAGTGACTCTCCATCCACACCACAGTTAGTTTTGAGAAATGGGGGATCAGGAGCTAGAAAATGGCTAATTGTGCCTGATTTCAAGGCCTCAAATGCATATAATCTATCTCTATTGTCCATATGATTGGAAGGAACCATAAACACAAAAAGTTCTAAGCCATGGCTAATCCAAAATGGTTCTATTTTGGGATTAGTGGACATGGCATAGTTTTGGAAAGAATCCTCTTCCCAATTATTATTAAATATGTCCGATTAATTTTGTTTCAAGTTGTATCAGACTTTGTAAGGTAAATCTATTTTCCCTTCTAAAGAATGTGTCCTTTCAATATAGTAGCAAACACCTGGAATTAACCTTTTCTTGAGATAGTCAAGCGATCATTATTTAAGACACAGAGTAAACATTACATATAAATTTGTAAGCGAACCTACAAGCTTCCTTAAGAAAACCCCACCCAAGTCATCCAAGGGTGGAGGGGAGATCCTATCTCTGGTTGTTACTCCCTGGGGTCTATAAGGCAAAGGCAGCAATTGGTTATCAATTTCCCTAGGGAAGGTAACCCTTGAAGGACTTTGTGGTCCAGACGTCCTTTGCAAATAATTTCCTTTCTCTTTCCAACCCTGAAAGATTTTGGTTTGATTTTATGGGGCTTTCACAGGCTTCCCTGCAGATAGTACCAGGTTGGTTTTTTCATGGGTTGTAAATCTTTCCAACACTTTATTGCTTCTCCTTATTTCTGTGCTATATCAAGACATGAAAGGCATATTTCAGAAGACACCCAGGGAGAAAGCAACTTGCCTAGAGTCACATGCCAAGAAATAGGATAAGAAATCACAAGTTCTTTGTTCACTGGCTTATGTGATCTTCCTGGAGGTCATGCTTCTTATCTGCCTCTTGATCCCACCCTCCATGTGCCCGAGGCTGATGACCGGTTCCAATTTACCTTCAGATCGTCGGGGATGAAGACCTTGCGTGCTTTCTTGATCATGGGCTGTGGCTTCAGTTCCTCCTCTGAGAACTTGCGTTTGCGGGGATCGAACATTTCCTGGCCAGGGATGCTGGAGAGGGCAAGGTCTGCCGGGTCTGGCTCATAACCCACCGGGACCTGGATGGTGTCAGGATCGATGGGACTCGGTGTATTGCGGTTTGCTGGCAACAGCTGACCTGGAAGAAGGCAGGAGCTTTCATTCAGAAACACCACGGGAGCCCCATTAGACAACTACTTCATGAAACTCCAGGAAGAGAGGCAAGAGTCTTCGACTTACTAGATGACTAACATTGCTTATTTTATTCATTTTCGTCATGTTACTAAGAACACAGCAGGCTGGATATGACTTGACTCATGTCAGATCAGGCAAAACAAAGACCCACATGCACGTTTGCAAACTAAATTTTAAAAAATTACATGCATTCATTCTTTCCTATAACACATTCATGAAGCACCAACGATGTGCTTCTGATTTTTACCTTTAAGGCATTTTCCAGGTGAGTCAAGGAATCAGACCCATAAGGAGTCTGTGTGAAGGGACACGAGTACAGTGAAGGGGCAGGGGACAGAAGTAAACCCAATATGCTTCCAGTGCGTGGGGGACAGTACCTAAGACAAAGGAGGTTTGGGACACTTTCTAGAGGTGACAGGTATAGCTAAAACATGAGACAAGTAGTAATTGGCAAAAAAGGTAATCCAGGGACAGAAAGCGGCCGGAGGGCGATCTTTGTAAGGGGCCACCGCAGTGTTGGGTAGCCACAGCACTGGCTCAGAGCGCATGATGAAGTGCTGGAGTGGAGAGAGGCACAACGCAGGACGTGCGGTCAGGAGGGTGCACGGTGGGGATACTGGACCAGGCCCTGAAGGCCACCAAAGGATCCTGAGCTCTGAAAGGACAAGCAGAGCTCAAGTTTGGAAAGAGGGCTCAGGCAGCGTGAGGAATGGCCTGAAGGAGGCACAGCTGGAGACGGGAGCTCGGTGTCCAGACTGCTGGGATGACTCCCGCATGCAGCAGCGGGGACAGGGGGAAGAGGACAGGTTCAAGAAGCATTTCACAAATTAGAAAGGACACACCAGGGGAGGACCTGACTTCCACGTGTGGGTTCTGCAGGCCCAACCGCTGAAATGCACAAACGTCGTCCCCCAAATAACGGGATGTGTCCTCCTGGTGAAAGTGAACTTAGTAATAGCCCGCGATGTTGACGTGGACGGTTCTGAGTATTAATTTCTAATTGCCTCTGAATTTTACAATTGCTCCTTTAACACCCAGAGAATAAACGAGAGGCAACAGCCTGGTGGTGTTTGGCACGCCGCCCCCCCACCTCCCGCTAATGGCTGGACAACGTGTGAAACATCCTTCAGGTTTCATTAAAACCTACCCCAGGTCGAAGCACGAAGCCTCTGGCTCCTGTTCTAGCTGAACTGTAAAACCACGCTCATCTGTTTTCTGGAAAGGCCTGGTGGGGAGCCTGCAGAATGAATGTTCGGGGTGACCTTTGAGGTCCTCACTCTGCTTTGAGCTCTCTTTGTATCCTGCTTGCCAAAGAGGAAGAGCTGGGCCCCCGAGGCATTGGCAGAGGACAGAGATTTCTCATTAGCCAAGCTGCCGCGCAGCAACGGCTTCTAGAGACTGCTGGGTTCAGTATTGGACGGTGTCAAGCTAGATTTGATCTTGTGTCTCTTGACATTGCCTCAGACAATGAGCCATATCTGAGTCAAATGGGGATTTTATTTTCCCTTTAGACATTCTCTTTGAACTTAGTAACAAAGCTTCCCAAAGCTCTGTCGCTCCTGGCACCGCTGCTCCGCCACCTCCCCCACAACCCAGGCACACGCCCAGGCATATGCACCCTCTCCTACACTCTGAAAGTATCTCGTAATTAATATTTCCCAAACCTAATTGCTCTAAGTTCCTTCAGAATTCTGTAATGATGCTGTATGACAGTGTTCTCCTTTATTGCTTTATAAACGTGAAGCTTCACACACACACACACACACACACACACACACACACACCCCTCCTCTACTGGACAACAGGGCCTTTCATGTTTTATCTACTTTATGCCCACCCCCCCCTTTGCTGTGGTACCTCCTTTAGAGGTCAGCATTTACAAAGAGTTCTCCATTTAACGGGGGCCCTCTGAGACCCTGGGTTCTGACATTCATTTGTGGACATTCTAACAATAACACTGCACATTCAGGCAGAACCTTTCTTGGCATTCTTTCTCTCCAGCCCTTTCTTCCACGGAAGTAGGTCACACCTACCTGCAAAATGCAGAAAACCTAACTGGACCATAGACAAGGGCAGTGGCTTCCCCAGGGTCAGATAGCGAATGGCAACAGACCCAAGCGAACCTGAGAAACACAACCAGGTCCTCTTTCTCCCCAAAGATACCCTCGTGCCATCTTGTTCATCTTGTTTTCTAAGGAGTGGACTCTGCTGGACTCACTTTTCTCCCTTTTATCCGAAAACGTCAACGGTGCCATTGGGTCATGGAAAGGAGGATCTTTTTAGTTCTTTGTCCCACTTTTGTGGATTTTTAAAATTTTAATGGAAGAATTTTCAACCTAAGAATGCATCATCACATAAATTTTGTAAATTACCAAAATGTTCATTGCAAAGTTCCAACAAGTGCAGAAATGGGTCAAGAAGTTCTCCTCTCCTCTGTCCCCAATCCATCTTCCCTCTCTTCCCAGAGGTGACTGCCCTTAACTGCTTGGTGTGAACCTTAGTTTTAACACATAAATGATTGAACCCAAGTAGGATTATACTACCCACATATCTTAAATTACTTTTTCAATACACCATATACAATTTCCCATGTTAGTACAGATAGAACTACTTTGTTCTTTTTAAAGGGTGAATAGTACCGAGGCACCTGGGTGGCCTTTGGCTCAGGTCATGATTTGAGAGTCCTGGAATTGAGCCCCACACTGGGCTTTCCGCTCAGTGGGGAGTCTGCTTCTCCTTCTCCCTCTGTGATCTCTCTTGCTCACTCTCTCAAAAATAAATAAAAAATTTTTTTTGAAAATTTCAAACATATTTATTTGAGAGAGAGAGAGAGAGAGAGCGCACGTGTGCACCATGTGCAAGAGAGTGACCATGAGTTGGGTAAGGGGCAGAGGGACAAAGAGACTCTCTGCCAAGCCAGGAGCCACCCAGGTGCCCAATAAATAAAAACCATAAAAAAAAAAAGGGTGAGTAGTATTTACCTACTCATTCCCAACTGATGGATTTTTAGATGAGTATTTTTGTAGAAGAGAGTCCTAGAAGTGGGGCTGCTCATCCAAAAGGTATGTACATTTTATATTTATAACTGTACTGCTAAACTGTCATAGCTACTTACACTTCTTGTACCAACATTTATGAGTGCATTTCTGCACAGTATTAATTTTTAAAATGTTGGTCTGATAGACAAAAATATCACTATAATTTTAATTTGCATTTCCCTTATTACCAGTGAGACTGAACAGCTCAACTATTTTTTATTTTTTAAGATTTTATTTATTTATTTGACAGAGAGAGACACAGCAAGAGAGGGAACACAAGCAGGGGGAGTGGGAGAGGGAGAAGCAGGCTCCCCGCTGAGCAGGGAGCCTGATGTGGGGCTTGATCCCAGAACCCTGGAATCATGACCTGAGCTGAAAGTAGACACTTAACGAAGGAGTCACCCAGGTGCCCCTGAATGTCTCAACTATTTATTATTTATTTCTTTTGCTACGTACCACCTCTTCCTGTCTTTTGCTCCCTTTTAAGTGGATTTTGTTGTATATTCATTTGCAAGAACTCTTAATAGATTGGATATAATCCTTTCGTCTGATTTATCTATAGAAATTATTTTCTCCCATACTATTGTTTGTTTTCTAACTTTGTCGATTTTTCCAGTATTGAAAAGACCTTACATTGTAATGTAGTAATAGCTTGAAATCTTTTCCTTTATGGCTTCTAATTTCTTACCTTCTACCCCTAAATTATATTACATATGCAGACATATGTATACATCTCTATGTGTATATATATGTATTTATATATGTATATTACTCTACACTTTTCTCTAATACAACTATAATGGATTTGTATTTTGAGAGTTGTGAATCACCTAGGATTTAGTTTTGTGTATAAGCAAGGAATTTTACTTAATGTTTTCTAAATATCTTAATATAATGGTATCAGTAAGGCTTGATATTTGACAAGGCAAGTTCTGCACATCTTACTGTTCTTTTTAGAAAGTTTTCTTTGGTATTCTTCCTTTTTGTTCTTTTTAATAAAGTTTCCTTTTTAATTGTTTAATTATTTATTTATTTTTTAAAGATTTTATTTATTTGACAGAGATCACAAGTAGGCAGAGGCAGGCAGAGAGAGGAGGAAGCAGGCTCCCTGCTGAGCAGAGAGCCCGATGCGGGGCTTGATCCCAGGACCCTGGGATCATGACCTGAGCTGAGGGCAGAGGCTTAACCCACTGAGCCACCCAGGCATCCCTCAAAAATTTTCTTTGGTATTCTTATACTCTTCAAGGTGCATCCCAGAGTATAACAATTAAGTTATATTTAAAATTATTATTGAGATTTTTGTTGGGTTTTTCTTTTGAGATTTTTTTAAAAGATTTTAATTTATTTATTTGAGAGAGAGAGATCATAAGCAGGCAGAGAGGCAGGCAGAGAGGGGGAAGCAGGCTCCCCACCGAGCAGAGAGCCCAATGCAGGACTCGATCCCAGGACCCTGAGATCACGACCCGAGCTGAAGGCAGAGGCTCAACCCACTGAGTCACCCAGGTGCCCCTCTTTTGAAATTTTTGAATGAAGCCTGCATGAAAGCTATGAGTCAATTTGGGGACAAGTGAGGTTTTCAAAATACTGAGTATACCCATAGTATAACTGTCCATTTTTATTTTTTTGGTCTTTTACTCACATGTAGCAGTTAAGGCTTATAATTTCCTTCACTTTAACTATTTACGTTTATTGCTAGGTATATCTCTTAAACGTTTTATAGTAGTTGTTCCTAGTGTAAAATTTCCAGGATACTTCCTAATTGGTTATTGCTGGCGTCGAGGAAACTGCCGGTTTTATATTTCTTTTTTAAAAGAGTTTATTTATTTATTTGAGGGAGAGAGAGAGAGCACGCACGCACGAGAGAGAGTATAGGAGGGGAGAAGGTCAGAGGGAGAAGCGGACTCCCCACTGAGCTGGGAGCCGGATGCGGGACTCGATCCCAGGACTCCGGGATCATGACCTGAGCCGAAGGCAGTCACCTAACCAACTGAGCCACCCAAGTGTCTGAAACTACTGATTTTAAAATGCTGGGTTTATATACAGCCAGTTTACTCTCTTATTAGTCCTAATTGCTCTAACATTGCCAACTTGGTTTTCTAAGAGAAAACTAACATACTCTTGTCTGCTCCTCTAGGGACAATTGATAATTATTTGATAATTAGCCTTTCCATGTTGGTAATTCCTACTTTTACAGAACCTCACTGCATGAGCTAGGCTCTGCAAGACAAGGAGGAGTAACACAAGTAAAGACTAGAGATTGCTGCTTGTCCCAGCCTTTAATGGAAAAAGTTTTTAATACTTCTAGGAAGTGTTCAAGGATGAAGGTTTGTTTTCTAGCGACCTAACAGGTGCAGTCTGACAAACAAGAACAGTTCCAACGTATTAGTAATACTGAGAGTTGTTTGTTTTTGTTTTTTTAAAATAAAAAATGGTGCATTACATTTCTTCAAATGCCTTTTTAGAATCTGTTGAGATGATCGTGTGGTTTTCTCCTGTATTTGCTAAGTCTGAGCCCGGGGTTTCTCCAAGGCTTGCTTTGAAAGATCCACCCCATGATCTAGACTACAATTTGCAGGCACACTATTTTCTTCTTTTTAAAAATATCTTGATGAAAAAAATCACTTCCAAAAGAGCCAGGGGGGATTTCTGGAGGAAAGGGTGGAACAAAAGAACTTAAATCTGGAAGAAGATTAGAAATTACCTTCAAACCCAGAACAGGCCTCCACTTTTGTCACAGATTAACTGTGACTAAACCTCCAAATAGTGTAACCGGAGATTGGTGATTTCTTATGTGCTTTAACAAGAAGTAAGCACCTTGTGTTCAATTAGCTGATTGGCTAGAAGTCACCAGTGAATGGGGACAGCAGCAATCTGTGTCCTGGGTCCTGATCTCTTTCCAAGTCAATGGTTTGTTTAATTTATGGTATCATCAAAGTGATAATAAGTCTAGCTGTAGCAGCTAGTTCATCCTCAAGGCTAATTGAGACACCTCCAACATTTTGGTTGTGCTTCTTGTTCAGGCAGTTGAGTAAACCCAACCTTAGATCCCCAGCAGTCATGTCAGGACAGGTAACACTCCAGTGTTTATCACTGGCAAGCATTATTCTCTATAAAGGATGGCCGAGGAAAGAGAAAGTAATCTGGTTTTGGCTGGAGTGTTCTCTGTTAGCAATGATGGGTGAACTTGCTCGTAATTCGAAGACTGTTCCCTGAGCTTGGCCCATGGTCTCTCTTCCCCATAACCAGTTTGTGGTCCATTGGCTTGCCGTCACCTTCTGGACAGTGATGGCCATAAACTGATCTGAAATCGCACCGTTTACCCTCTTCACACCCACTGCTTTCAGAAGAAAACCACCATCAGGGAATCACAGCCTATTTCGCTACAAAACACCCCTGCTTCTGAGAAGCCTTTCCTTTACAGGGAGCCAATTAACTTAGAAGAACGTAGTAACACTAGCGAATCCCAAAAGAGTGTTCACGATATGCACAGGGATTAAATAAAAATCTCACAAGTACCTCCGAAGGATATGGGCTTTGTAGACCCCGAGGCCGATTAGCTTGTCTCTGTTCCAATGGCAGGAACCTCTTCTCTTGTTCATCAAGCAAGTCTGCAAAAGCAGCTCCATCCTAAAGTTCAAAGGCCTCACCCTCCCCTCCACCCCTGTTCTGTTCCGTGTGGCTTTGCAGTTCAAGCAGAGTCAGTTGCCCTGTGCCTTGAATCTGGGCTGGCATTGTGACTTGCACTGGCCAACAGAGTGTGAGAGGCGTGACAGTGTCGACCTGAGCCTGGACCTAAAGAGACTGCATGCTCCGGCTTCTCTCCAGCACCTGGTCACCCCCGACACAGGCTTGGTCCAGCCTACCGAGGAGTGAAGGGGACGTGGGCACATGGCACAGGCCAGTCCAGGTCTGCTCCCTTGAGACATGAGCCCAGCCCTGCTCAGCAGAGCCACCTGACGGACCCATAGAATTTCCAGGTAAGTAAACAAGAAACCTTCATTTGTGCATGTGACTATTTGGCAGATACAATGTTGAGAACAGAGGAGTGACCTGCAAGGCTGAGCTACTGCCAACAGGAAGCTGCTTATATAGTAACACTGAGTCTAGCAGGGTTTTCGACGTCCAGGCTAGCGGTTGAAGCGTGAAGGGAGTTAGACTTGGATTGGAATTCTGATTCTGCCACCAGGATGTTACAAACTCAGGTGCTGGTGAATAAGGGATCAGAAAAAAATACCCCCGCCATTTCCTAATAAGGTCCGTTTTAAGGAACAAGAACTTTTCGTGCTCCCCCTCCCCTTTCTTGTATTTCCCTTTCTGAGTTTCGGTTTCTTCATCTGCAAACGAAGATTACTATGCCAGCCTCATAGGGTTGTGTGAAAAATGAATGAGATAATGTATATATAAATAAAATGCTTCACACAATGCCTAGTACCTGGAAAGTACTCAATAAATGATTTAGATATAAGCACAATTACACAATATACATACTATAATCACAGATACTTTAAAAAGAAAAAAAAAGAAAGACTATGGCCGCTTGCCCAAGCCCACCCAGTCTCCCCCCATGACTGCCACAGCCCCCTAACGGCTCTTCTTCCTCCCATTCGTGTCTCTACAATGCACTCTCCACGCAGCTACCAGAAGGTATTCTAAAAATGCAGACCTATGCAGGGCACTCCCCCATACCAAAACCCTCCAAAGGCTTTCCATCGCCACATATGATAACATTCAAGACTCCCCCTCACTCAATATGCTTAGCCATGCTGGCCTTCTTTCTGCTCCTCACATACCCCAAGCAGGACCCCACCCAGGCCTTTTGTGCTCAGCCTTCTCTCCCCCTAAACCCTTCCTCCCCTGCTCTCTGTCTGCCCAGTCCTTTTGCGTCATTTAGACACCAGCTCGCGGCATCTCCTTGAGCCTGTGACTTGCCCCCGCACTCCGCCTTCCTGACCACCCGTCTGGTCACCTTTACCACAGCCATCTCCACCCCAAATTGTCTTTTGTGTTTGCTTGATGTGTGCTGACCGCCTCCCTCCACCAGCCCGGAAGCTCCATGGGCCAGGGACCCTGTCCCGTTTGCTGCCGCCACCCCGGCTTCTGTATGGCCCTCGGTACACACCACTGAGTAACCAGAAATAAATACCCCCAGATCCTAACAAGGACTATGTCGGGAAACAGGGACTGTTCTCTCTTATTACATTTTGCAAATTGTCTACAATGAGCATCTTTCATTTCCAAGGTCAGAAACCAAAGCATTACTTTTTAAAGAATGGGCGCTGCTTCATTTTGCACATAATCCCTCCAGGAGCCCGTGCGAGATGTGGCTGAGGGAAGCCCACTCGAGTCCCTAGAAAAGAAGAAGAGGAAGGAGAGGAGGAGACAGAGCAGACCAAAGAGAGACAGGAGAACAGGGCAGAGGACGAACAGAGAGAAGAAGAGGGAGGAATCAAGGAACTAAAGCGGGAATACAGGATGAATGAAAGAAGTGGGAGAAAGGGGCAGGCAGGGAGGGAGGAAACGTGGAAGGACAGACGGGCACAGAAAGGAAGAGAAGGCAGAGAGAAAGATGGGGGAGAGGAAAGGGAAGAGTCAGAGGAAGACTAAAATGGGGAATGTCCTTCTGGATCCCAGCTGCTGGGAATCGGACATGATGTTGACGCTATTCAAGTGTCCTGAGCCTTACACGGCAGACACACGGACGTGAGGCACAAAGGAATCTCCCTCTGTGTGTGTCAGAGTCAGACAGGGCTCCCAGCAGGTGCTGCCCATGACCGCTGAACAGGTGCACCAAAAGGCTCACAACAAAGATGGTTTTCATCCAAGGAGCTCTTCGCCCGTGCCTCCCTTCACACAGGACGAGCATCAGCAGAAGTCTGGGTTAGGCTTGATGCTGAAAGCCAACCTGGTCCCTTACGTGGGATCATCAGTGCCCATGTGCCGTCCCCTGGGCTAGCAGGCGGGCACGCCCCACCCACTGGCTGACTGGGTGGGGCCCTTACTCCCCAGCAGGCCCCTCTGACGGGCCGCCTCATTGAATCCTCACCATGGCTGTGTGAAGGTGGAATCATCAGTATTCTCCTTTCCCAGATGTGGAAATAAAGAAGTGGAAACAATTTAAGGCAAGCTCAGATATGCTAAATAATTTGCCAAAGGTTGCCCAACTAGTAGAGGGGGACTCCCCTCCCCATTTTTCTGACTCTGAAACCCAAGTTGTTGTTGTTGGTTTTTTTTTTTTTTTTTTAAAGATTTGTTTATTTTAAAGAGGACAGAGGAAGAGAAAATCTCAAGCGGACTCCACACTGAGCACAGAGCCTGATGCCGGGCTCAATCTCACCACCCTGAGATCATGACCTGAGCCGAGATCAGGTGTTGGATACTCAACCTACTGAGCCACCTCCGGCACCCCAAGAATGCCCCAGAAGTTGAGGCCAGAGAACCTAGCCCTGTGTCAGTGGAAAGCAAGAGACTCTCATTTCCGGAGTGAGAGTCCTGCGTCGGGACCGGGGCTAGGAGCCTAACATTCCACTGAACCATCAGCCTGCCTCCTGCGGGGGCGGGGGTGGATCGTGTCCTGCATTTTATGGATGAGGAGACCTTTGGTCACCTGCATCAAGTCATGCAGCTAGAAATCTGGGGAGGGCAGTGTCGGGTGGAGCTCAGACTCAAGTCTGCTCAATCCACAGCCCATGCTCTTTCTACTCTGCTTTCCTCCGAGGAGCAGACAAGGGTGGGGAGACCTCCGCAGGTTCCCTTCTCTCTAGCCCAGCATGGGCAAGCAGCAGATGGACTCCCAAAGAGGTGGGAAGAGCCCATGGACAAGGGCCCCCAGGAAGTTATGGGCAGCCAACCACCCATTTCCTCTCCCTCTGTTCCCTCTTCTCCTCCAAGTTCCCTCCTCTCCCCTCCACCTCCGTCCCCCTGAATGGCCAGCCTGTGCTGAGGGCACCTCTGCCTCTGACAGCGCCACTGCCGGCCACAGGCTCAGGGCTCCTGTCCATGTGATGTCTTGCTCACTAGCTTCTTTAACGAGCTTTGGGATAGCCAAAGACCATGCCTCCCAAAGAGAAGGACGAGGATCCCTGGAAGAAAGGGTGTGTAACATACTGTTGTGTGGCTAGGACGCTGGCTTCAAAGGTCACTTCGTGGGGGAGGCGTGTTCTACCTCTATGCCGTTCAATGAGCACTATGCCAATGGGGGCTCGGTCTGGGTTTGGGCAAAGAGAGACAGCTGGAACTCCCCAGGCAAAGACAGCCAGCCAGCCGGAACTCTCTTCTGAGATTCAGCTCTGGCCTTCATCCCTCCGCTTTGCCCCATCCTGTGAGACAGCGTGGTTCATCAAAAGCTTAGACAGACTTGGACGCAACATGGCTTTGCCCCTGCACGGCCACGTGGCCTGAGGCTGTCCCTGCAGCTGGCAGAGTCTTGTTCCCTCCTCTGCCAAGTGGGGCTGGATGAGGTGGGCAGTGGGGCCGGGCCTGGAGTCCACGTGTCCCTCCCGCACGCTCCCCCGCACCTGTTCTCCCATAGCTGCGGCCCCAGCGTCCGTGTCCCCACCCAGTGACCCCATGTCCAGGACAAGCACTTTGCCCTGGGATTGTGCATCGGGACCCGAAATGGCCCTGACCTGACTGGGCAGCTCCGAACTTGGCAGGAGCTAGGACCGGATTAACCAGGCCTCTCACGCTGAGCTGTTTATCATCGCGCTTCTTGCCAACAGCGTCAGCAAGAATCCTGCCTGCTTGAACCCTCGGAAAGGTGAAGCCAGAGGAGCTCCAACCACAGCCTGCTGCAAGTCAGGCCAACAGGGGGCAGAACTGATGCTCCAGCTAGAGGTCATGACACGCTTGGGCCCACCAGCCTTCCTGCCGTGGCCCCTGAGGCCCCCCACCTTCCATCTCCCCCCCTTGGGGGCCAAGAGCCTCTCCCCATTGCCGCCACAGCACGCCGGGTGCAGGAAAGTAAAATATGGGCCGGAAATGAACTCAGGGCTGAAGACTGGGGCCCAAATGAGGTGTATCTCTGATCGGGCAACCCTGGATCCTAGGGTGGTTATGGAGGGTCGTGAACAGGGAACAAGAGAGGCCCTGTCCTCCTCCCACACACTCATACCCCACCCCCACCGCACCCCAAAGCGGTGGCGCTACGGCGGGAAAAGATGGGGCCCCCTTGCCCGTGCAGGGAATGCAGGGCGGGGTGAAGACCCAAGAGCTAGAAGGTGAAATCCCAGCCACCCGTGGGCTAGCTCCAAGTCTTCAAGTAGTTTTGTACGCCAGCTCTCCCTACTGAAGGTCGGGAGGCCCAATCCCTCCCAAAGCTGCCACAGGGCCGGCGGCGAGTGGCCAAGGATGGCCATCTCAAGCCTCCCTGCCCCTCCACACCCCAGAAGACAAGCGACAGGAGACACGTGGAGAGGACCAAGTGGACACTGACGTGTGGCATCAGACCCCTGCCTTGGGGGGCACCGTAGGGGTGCCCTCCAGACCCACCCCGCTCCGCAGACAAGCAGCGGCTCCCGCCCGCACTCACAGCTGCGCCTGGCCCTGGGCCGGCGGCACGCTGCGTCACTGCGGCCTCACTCCACCCTCCTGGCAGCCCTGGGAAGTAGGTAGGACCAATGGACGTCGTTTCCAATGGAGAAAGAGAGCCACTGAGCGGTTTCCCTCGGTCCCCGTGGGATGGGGTTACTTTCTGATCAAGCAGAGAAACAAGCTTTCCCAACCTGGAGTCTATTTCCAGAGGCTCTTTCCATTTTTAATGACAGCGTGCACCACTAGAATCAGCACCCCCCAGGTCCCCGGAGTCTCTTTAATTTTCTGAGTTGGTGAAAATGTGCAGGCCTAGTCATTTGAAACCGGCAGTTCTCAAAGTGCTGCCATGGCGAGTTATTAAACTGTCCATTCTCCTTGGGGTGATGTTAAATTTTTTTGTTTGGACTTAGGGGAGGGAGTGAAACAGGAGACCAGATAAGGGGTGAGGCTTGCCAACGGCTCCCTGCGAACCCAGGCACCCGCGGCAAACAAACGGCCCACACTCTCCCGGAACAACACCCTTCCTCCTCCCCCCAACCCCCAACCCAAACCAAACAAACATAGGAAGAAAAACAGGATTGTTTTAAAGCCCGAGCGAGCTTCCGGATGAACATGAATAGGATTCAGGTGTGTCTGTGGCTCTGCAGCTTCTCAAGGAGATTCACAAAAATTCTTTCCTGTGCACGACTCCAAGCTGAGCACCCAAAAGTAAACATGCTTTTCCAGAGCCTCCTTGCCTTGGCTCGGGGCCAGGGCTCGGTGTGGTTGTCTCCCTCCGAAGTTCACAGAGTGCTGGCCCGATCTGGGTGTCACCTCAGATCCGATCCCTCCGATCTTGCTGTCACCTCCCGGCCAGGGTGTTTAGACCAAACCCATCCTCCGAGCTCCCAGGGAGCAGCAGCCTCGCATGCCTGCCAACTGTCCATGTCTCCATCCCATCAGGCTTCAAATATCAACCCCACACCTCTCATCCGGGAGGGAGACGTGAGCCATGGATCCGGATCCCAAGAGTCCATCCCTTACAGAAACCATAGGGAGATTCCCTGGGCTTCCCTTTGACACCCCCCCTCCCCACCCCCCATTAAATAACAGGATGGGAGGCTGGAATGATAACAAAGGCTCGTTCCAGTTCTGGCAATAAATTATTCCTGCGGCTCATGGGAGATCTTTCCTTGTGGTTTAGATCCCCGCTCGAGGCCAGGTGCAGGCCATTCTACAGAGGACCCAGGCAACTGGAGCACCTTCCTAGCCAGTCTCTCTAATGCCTGCGATCCTGTCGGCTGACATGGCCATCAGGTTACTCTTCCTAGAACATCTCCAGGATCAAAGGTAGCCAATGGCTCGCCACTGCTTCCCAGTTTAACCACAGACAGTCAAGGACCTCCTGACTCAGGCACACAAGCCCTCACGCCTTGTAGTCTCCGCTGGAGCCGAGCTGCTCTGCCTGGCTTCCCCGACATCCTTGCTTCACATCCTCTACCTGTCCCGTCACCCACCGAGGCTGGATTCAAGCCCTCCTCCCGCTGACTGCCCCAGTGTTGGTGGCAAATTTTAATTTCCCTCTCAGTGTCTAGATCATATTACACGAAGCACATGCCAGCCTAGAATTTTTACCAGATCCAGTCACTCTACAACTTCTAAGCAATGACCTATTCTCAAATTAGACTGGAAATCTTTTCAGGGAAAAGCCTTGCTGACGCCTTGCATAAAAGGTGATTAACAAAGGCTTGCTGATTAAAACATTCATTTGTGGGGACGCCCGGGTGGCGCAGCGTCTGACTATTGATTTCAGCTCAGGTCACGATCCCAGGGTCCTGGGATCCCACTCGGTGTTGGGCTCTGGACTCAGCAGGAGGCTGCTTGAGGTTCTCCCTCCCTCTCCCCCTGCCCCCCCCGCCATGCCTTCTTTCTCTAAAGTCAGTCAGTCAATCTTTAAAAGAAAACCAGAAAACATTGATTTGTGTAACAAACATTCACGGAGCAGCTATGGAGCCACTGTGGACAAGGCTCTGAGAATTTATGAATAAAACCCAACCCCTGGGAGCACACTGGAGGCGGAAACAGTGACAAGCAGATGATTACAATACGCGTGCTAAGCGCTCTGCCAGAGCCTTGACCAGGGAACCAAAGGACCAAAGGTCGGAGTTCAAAGGTTGATCATTAACCCAGATCCCTGCAGAGATGGCAGGGACGTCAGGAATGGCTACTCCGATGGAGCTGGCATCTTGGCAGACTCCCAAAATTGGCCGCCGGAGTCAAGGCACCGGGGTGGCCAAGGCAGAGGGAACAGAATATGCGCAGGCATGAAGATGTGAGGAAATTCATGGGCCAGTCAGGGAACTGAATGGCTGGTGTGGCGGGAGCTCAGAGGGCAGAGAGAGGGGTAGGAAGAGTGGAGACCAAAGCCTGGCTTCAGGTACTCAGATCTGATCCTCAAGGGAATGGGAGCGATGGATGAAATATTGCTGCGGCCCTGAGGGGATGAGGGATCGCAGGAGAGACTAGAAATGAGGGTCCCCCTCACCCCCGAAATGGCGGAGAACCGAGGAGGTTTAAGAGTTACCGATGAGGTGGGTTCCCCAACTCGCATATGGGGAAAAGAGAAGGAAAGAGCAAGATAAACTTGTAAGTTTCTGGCCTGGACAACTGGAAAGGAGGTGGTTAAAAGTCACTGGAAATAGGAAATACAGTGGAGTGAGCACATCTGAAGGAAAACACAGTGTCTGGGTGTGGGCCCAGCCAGTCTGGGGTGCCTGTGCATTCCCGAGGAAGAAGCTGGAGCACATGGATCTCAGCTTTGTCCGCGAGTCTAGGCTTTGGGAGAGCAACCCTAAAGACACATAGATTTAATGATCTTGAAATACCCCCAGGAGAGGGCACTGAGCATGAAGAAGAGCAGAGAAAAGATCCTAGGGGAACACTGACACTTTAGGGCCGCGTAGGGCCAGGGAGAAAAGGACTCCACGGATGGTACTTCAGAGACAGAGAGAGAGGAGGTAAACTAGTTTCTTGGACAAGTTGGTGAATGAAATGGGACTGACCAAAAAGATGGTTCTCCTAATTATATTGTGAATCCCTGATGGGCAGTCACTGTGCCTCCTCATCAAGGAGCTCCATTATTACCTCCATTAAACAAATGAGAAGCAATACAACAAGGCAGATCAAGTGATTTACTCAAGGTCAAATAGTTGCAAGGGCCTCCATCCGAATTAGGGCTAGCTCCTGGGCCCTCACACACGCACCCAGATGCGTCCACAGCAAATCCGGGGCCAAAGGCTGGCGTCTGAGAAATGCCTTCAGGGAACACGTCCCATCCCTTTGCAGGAGGCAGGGATCCTAGGGCTCTGGCGCACATCTAGGGAGGTCAGGCATCTACTTTCCAGTCTCCGCGGGGGGGTTATGTCAGGGGTGCTTTCAAGGGCGTTCGGGTGCTGAGCAACCGTGCCTAACAGAGGTATTTCCCTTTGCTGTGTGTCCGTTGCACCTACCACCTTAAGTTCCCAGAACTACTTTCGTATCCTCGGTCTGGCAAGCGTATGTTGGGAGGGTATGCAGTGGAGGTAGGGAGGGTGGTGGGTGAAAATGCCTGGAGAGGTTCCCTCTCTAGCCCACAATCAGAGATGTCTGTACCACAGGCTGGGTATGTAACACGGAACAAGGACATTCTCTCTTCTCCTCATTAGTTAATGATAATTCTGAAAGGTTGCTAGATAAGAGTTGCTAGGCAATAGGAACTGCCGAGGGGGGTTTATGCTAAGTCAGGGATGTGGATTCTTGGGGGACTCAACTGAATTCTATGGAGTCAGCTCTTATCTAAACAAAATGGACGTTGTACCCTGAGTGTCTCATTTGGGCTGAGGTGAGCAATCCCCTAATAGTGCCGGCCCTTGAAACTGCTGCCCTCTCCGGGGGGCAGGGGGGCAGTGGGCAGGGGGCACTTCAGCTTCATGTAAGTGTTCACTGCACAAATCTTGTCATTGTCCGACTGGCATACACCTTTGTGATGAGGTGTCATGGAAGGAATTCCGTTATAAAGAGGTGACAGCTCGGTCTCAGTCGTTTAGGGAGAGGGAAGGGCAGAGCTACGGAGTAAAATATGAAGTTTACAGCAGTCTCCTGGTTTTTACATTCAAATGCAAGCCAAGGCTTGGAAAAAGGCATACACTCCCATTTTCTTAAATAAATTCAAGTCCCACCTAGGGGGGACAAAAAGCCAGACAGCCACTGATTCACAAGAAAAGTGGAGGGGTTTATTAAATCTAGTTCCTACCACCATGTTGGGGGGGGGGAGACACAGGTCAGTTTTCGCCCATATTTATATGCCTGCAGTGAGTCAGCCTAGAGTCCTACAGTTCCTTAACATACAGTTCCTTAACATACACTACCATAATATCCTAGACCAGACAGTTTCTTAGAAATGTGTGGTTTCAGAAAAATTGAAAATTTTCCACCTTGCACAAAGGGTTTGTAGCCAAGCTAAACCCATCTGGCTCCTGCCTAATGTGGTCTATGGAGAAATCAGCATGGGACAAAAATCTGCCTTTATATATCTCATGGGGTGAGATCTGTGTGCCTCTTGGGTAAACAGACACTAGACACCAAGCTATTATCAAACACTTTTTCCTTTAGTTCCTCAAGCCAGTGCCCATTGGGACCAGGCCTGCAAAGGGAAGTCCCACCACAGTCTAAGTGGACCAAGAACATTCCAGTACCTCTGAAATCCTTGGCTGTTCCAATGTGTGGACAACCGCCCCCCGCCCCCATGCCAATCAGCTCAGATTTCCTAACACAAAACTCCCTTCACAGAAGGCAGGTCTTAATCACCAGGGTGAGTTGGTTGACAAGGACACCAACTCTAAGGATATGTTGGGCAAATGACAGGTGGGAGAGGCAGGAGTTGGAACCCGCTGTTAGAGGAAGTCAAATGGTCCTCAGGTGGGTGGGGGTGTGAGGACTGAAGGTGTCATGTGGCTTCCTAAAGCCACACAGCAAGGGACATCGTCTCTGGCAGCCATTCAGTAGACACAGAGAAGAGGATGCCAAGGTATGGCCTCAAGGAGGAGGATAAAAAACTGAAGGTTGGTGAGTTTTTTGTTTCCTTTTTCTAAAACAGGCTATGAAAGAAGGTCATTAACTAGAATAATTCCTTAGGATGGATAATTCTTTTTTTTTTTTTTAAGGTTTTAAAAAAAATGTATTTATTTGACAGAGGGAGATCACAAGTAGGCAGAGAGGCAGGCAGAGAGAGAGGAAGGGAAGCAGGCCCCCTGCTGAGCAGAGAGCCTGATACAGGGCTTGATCCCAGGACCCTGAGATCATGACCTGAGCCGAAGGCAGAGGCTTACCCCGATACGCCACCCAGGCACCCCAGGATGGGTAATTCTTAAAACCAGTTTCCTGGAGAAGAAATGTCTATTCTCTCTCTCTCTCTCTCTCCCCCTGCCCCCACGCTCCCCCTCTTCAATCTATTGAAGCTAACTAGGCAAGAGAAAGGAGACAATTTAATTCCCAGAGCTGCCAAGCCATGTACCAGCCTAGGGACTTTTCATACTGAAATCAGAGGAAGGAGGTATTGACTTTTAATACCCACAAACTCTACCTACTTCTGATGGAATCTGAGGCCACACCAAAAGGAATGAAATGATTCTTTCTTAAAGGCCTATAAAAAGAAGAAAGGGGTTATGGCTACATAATGAAAAGAATAGTGAGAAAAGTTTCAAACTGTACCTAGGTGTTCACTCTCTTGAGTCTTGTAGCTTGAATCCTATACTACTTTAATACAGATTCATTTAACATTTATATCTAAATAAAGATCTCTGGTTCAACAGGAACTTCACAGAAAATGGATGGTTCCATTTCTCCAACTGACCAACCACATTAAGGCGAGTCTCACTGTATGGATCTAAAAGGGCATGACCAAGGCATCATCATTTAGGAGCACAAGATTAAAATCTTAATTTTACCCCTTTTAGCTAAGGCCATAGTTCCCACCCCCAGCTAGGGACCAGATTCACCTAAGGAACTTTTAAAAAATACAGAAGCTCAGCATCCCTCCTATTACAGTAAGAAGCTCTGAAAACGGGACCTGGGCTCTGTAGGATTGTTGTGTTTCATTCGTTTTGTTTTAATGAGAGAGGAAATAGTCTTCTCAGACACTTTTGCTGGGAGTATGAACTAGAACAATTCCTTGGGGTCCTCCTATACACTTTGATCAAGCAATTCCACGTCGAGGAATCTAAACTTTAGATATGACACCCAAATGTAAAAACAAAAACAAAAAACCCAAAAAAAGGGCACCCAAGGATGAAAACAAGCTAAAGGTACTTGCTTTATAAATTACGGCATAGATCCTGACAGTGGGATTCCATGCGGCTAGTGTGTCTATATATGCTCTTGTGGAATGATATCCAAAAGGGGAAGTTGCATAACATTATGGATAGTATACACATACTATGTGTAGTATACACACTAATCTTTTCTTCTCGTTGTTGTTGGCGCACATGTGTGTGAGCTGGTAGGGGTGGCAATGACAGAGGGAGAGGGAGCAGCAGAGAATCTTAGGTTCCACGCCCAGTGCGGAGCTGAAAGCAGAGATCTCTCTCACAACCCTACGATCACGACCTGAGCCAAAATCAAGAGTCAGACCCTTAACTGACTGAGCACCCAGGTGCCCCAGTGTGCATACTATTCTATGTACAGTATGTGTACATAAATATGTTCCCATACACAAACATGCTTATAAACACAAAGAAAATGGAAGAGTGTCCAAGAAACTGTTGACGCTTAAATCTGGGAATGAGATAGAAGAGCTCAAGCTGTACACTTGTACAGTTCTGACTTAATTTTGCGATCACATATTACTTTTGTAATTCAGTATTTTGTTGTTTCAAAGGCCTCCACTGGCAACTCTCAGATGGGGCCAAGGTTGAGAAGCAATGATCCAGGGGAAATAGCCCCTGTGGATATAAGGAGCTCAGACACTCAAACTGGTTAAGAAAAACCCACCGCCCACGCAAGCACGAGTGTTCACACCATGTCATACTTCCGACTGGCCAGAAGATGGAGCCCCGGAGGCAATCATCCAGCTCTTCAGTCAAAACTTGTCAAAACCAATTTTTCATTAACCCCAGTCTTTTTACTACTCTAAGGATTATTTTATGTACGTCCAAAGCATTCTTTCCTGCTGTTTCCATAAACAGAGGTTTACACACATTTATGTCATACTTTTTTTTTTTTTTTTTTTTCATAGAAATCCACGGGCCGTTCAATATATTCAAATACAACACTGGGAAGATGTTTTCCTAAAAGGAATTGGCAATGCTTGCTCAGACCACCCCCTCCTCCTCAGCACTGTCTCCCTGTTGTGTTTGCTCTGGTTTACTCATCTCCTTATCTTATTCCAGAGTCGAAGCCACAAAGGCTGGCGGTAATCAGCTATGTGGGGCATTTGTCCTTCTAAATCTATCCACACCTTTGGCCCAGAAAGTATGGGGCACAGGGCAGCCTAGGGCAAGTGCCACGAGTTTTCCTGCCCTCCCACTAACACTGATTTTCTGCAAGTGGGTGTGTTGCCACAGCAACTGTCAAATCACATCAATTATGCCGCCTCTAACCTCCCAACACCTTCTTTAAACACACCACGCGTAAGACACGTGGCTGGAAGCACGGAGCACCAGGCCCCTTACCATACAGCAAAGTTTCCTTTCTCTAGGTTGGAGGGAGTTTGCCCCTTTGTGGATTAACCACCGTATACATTCTTTTTAGTCTCTTGTTTTCCCCTCCTTTTTTTTTTTTTTTTTATTCCAGTTCAGTGTTATCACATAACACTATGATCTGAATTGTTTCCAGTACACTTTTTTCTCTGCATATTTAATAGAGACTAATTCTTAACATCAGTCAAGAAAAACTCAATGAGTCACTTAAATGCATTCTTCCTATTAACATAATTTTTGCTCATTCTTCAAGACACAGTCAAGGATTCTCTCTGATATTCCCTATACACCTCATTCAGGGCTGACCACTCTTGCCTCAAGAGCTTCTCAAGTTCAAGGGCCAGTATCTTTTTCATCTCTGAATCCTCAACTCCTAGTTCAGTGCCTGGTAAGCAGTCTGTTCTCAGTAAAATATCTGGTGAGGAAGTGGGTAAATGCACTCCAAAACAAATGTTCATTTGCTTGTGATTCTCCATTAATTTTTATTATGTTAGTAAGTAACAGGAATCATGATGGGATGACCAGGTATCAGACGTTAAGATCTAAGTAACAGTACAAATCCCTTTTAAGGGGTGGGGGATACAGAAAGTTCATTCCTAAGACTTTTATACCATCTTCTTTTTCATTCTTGTTTTTTTCTGATCCAAGAAGTGCACTGAAAGGGAGGCTTCTCCATATGGGGAGAAGCAACAAAGCCCCAAAGAAGGAAGCGACCACATTCCTGGAGTCCTCAGCAGGCAGCCTGACATCTGGTCCGCACTCGGGGAAAAGAGGCCATATCCTCACATGGAGATCTATTTTTTGCATTCCGAACTGCTGATGCTTCACTCATACAACTCGCCTCACACACAGGAAGGGGAAGGGAACCAATATTTACCAAGTGCTGGTTGCATGCTCTCTGCTGCTTCACTTACGCAGCCCTCCAGGAGATCTCAGCCCCTTGTTCTGCAAGCAGCTCTCACCAAGCATGTTTCTGAGAAGCACACAGAGGCGGATGCAGAGCGAGTGCCTCCAACTGCTTGCGTTCACCCAGCTGATGGCCATGCAGAGCTGATGCCCAGCATCTCCATGTACCCATGGGTGTTTCCCCCAGGATGTCTTTGGGTGGGGAAGGCGGAAAATCCCCTGGTTTCCCTGTTGCACTGGGGCAGGTAGGCAGAGGGTGGGCCGCAGGAGGCTGAATCCTGTCTTGACTCACAAAAACCATACGGTGGGCTGATTTCAGAGGCATTAAATGTTCCTACTACCCCCACTAGAGTATCTGTATGTCTTCCTGGGTCTGCCTGTTTATCATTTCATGGTGTTTCACACTTAAAACTATATTGGAAGGCAGGGTGGATTTCAGAGTCACACAAAAGAGCAGAATTCATTTTTCAGTTAAATCCTTCCTGATGTATCAGTAAAGCCTGTATTTTGAAAATCGGCCGCTCTGTGTCCTTGAACATCAGACTTCCCTGGCAACTGACCGAGAACTGAGTAGGCCAGGGACACGCAGTGGGGTCTGACTGCGGCGGCCCCTTCCACCTCTAGCTGCCCGGGGCGCATGTGTCACTGTGTTGTACCCCTGACACAGGTGTTCAGACGCTCCAAGACTTCTGCCTTCCACAGGCTAAGTGCCCTCTGCGGAGAAGCAGTGGTGAGTTCCAGCATCTGACCACATGTGCTCACGTTCCCACCCTAGGTCCTCTGGGCATGCGCCGTTCAGCTTTGTCTCCTGTTCCCTGGGCCCGTTTTCTCACCCATGAAAGGACTCCGGTGGTGCCTACCCAGGGCTAATAATAGTAGTACCCAGAGGTGGCGTTGAGTTTTAATGACATCATACACCTAAAGCACGCAGCCTAGTGCCCAGACTAAGTGCGGAAGAAGGGTGAGCTAGTCTCGTGTCTTTCCTGCCCACCCTGTCTGTTGGAAGCCCTGGGTTCAGAGAAGAAACTGGTCCCCGCTGCCAAATGATCCTCCAGATCTCATCAGTCAGGAGAGTAAGAGCAGAGTGACAAGCAGGAACCCCAGGTTGCTGGGGGCAAGTCGGCATCACAGGGCCCCTCCTGGAGTCCTCGGGCTGCACACCAAGCCCTTCTTTTAATGTTGGTTTTGCGTAGTTGTCTGTTTGTCTTTGGCTTAGAGGAAGGTCAAGGGTTAAAGGATGTCCCTTTTACTTTCAGAGGGAAACACCCAGGAGGCCTGCGGAAGAGCCTCCCCACCTCTGACAAAGTGCAACCTGAGAAAAGGCAGTGGCGTTCTACTGAACCGGCCTGGCCTTTTTTCTAGACTAAAAACAGGATGACTTATTAATACCACACAAGCAAGGTGCTAGGAGGGAGTTAAGACCTGAGGAAACAGGCTTGGAATGATTTCGGGGCTGCTTTAGGAGTTAAGACATTTCTCTTTTTTAAGAAGTTCTCCAAGGCCCCAAAGCGCCCTGTAATGTTTCAATTCATACACAACTGGGTACATACATTTGCATATGGATACCCAAGGTCAGCATGTCCCATTGTTATTTTGGGGAGACTGAAGGAAGGGTGACTGCTGTGTACTATGTTTTTGTATTTTAAAACTTTTTTTAAGATTTTATTTATTTATTTGACAGAGATCACAAGTAGGCAGAGAGGCAGGCAGAGAGAGAGGAAGGGAAGCAGGCTCCCTGCTGAGCAGAGAGCCCCATGCAGGACTTGATCCCAGGACCCTGAGACCATGACCTGAGCCAAAGGCAGAGGCTTAACCCACTGAGCCACCCAGGCGCCCCTGTATTTTAAAACACCTCAGTGGCTTGAATAATTCTCTGCACTCTTCCCACCATTTCTCCCTTCCCCCAACCCAACATGGAACTCTGCTACTTACCCCGCTAAAACCCCAATCAAGATCCTGTTGGATGAGTTTTCAGAGCTCTCCCAGGTGACTGGGAATGTGCAGGCTGGAGCTGGCCACTTCCAACTCCGCCTGTCATCGAGGGAGGGAAAATTGGGGGAGGGGTCAATTTATACTTTTATTTGTGAGCATAGAAATGCTCTTGTCTGAAAACATTCTTCATTCTTGCCTATTAAAGAATCAACTGGTAAACAGCAAAAGGTTCACATGAAGACCAGCTCACCGGAGCCTTCTGAGACACTCGGGAGCTCTCACCGGGTCAGCAGGGCTGTGTCTGCGCCTCGCCTCCTCCGAGACCACCCTGACTCAGCTCTGTCCCAGAGGACCTCACCATGCCATCCTATCCCTTTGCAAAGGCTCCCCATGTTCAACACAGTCCTGCCAGCACCCCTGAACATAGGAAAGTCAGCGTACATTCTCTTTTAAATCACTTATAATGAAAGTAATGTCTTGGTTATTTCAGCAAATGTTTCCTGAATGCCAGCTGTGGTCCTAAGCCTGTGTTTAGGTGCTGGGAAGAAAAGCCTCTGGAAACTCCGAGTCAGGTGCAGAGTCAACAAGCACCTAACCGCAGGAGTGCTCTGGGAGACGAGAGCATAGGCTTCAACACACCTTCACGGACTTCATTTCATGTAAAATGAAAAAAAAAAAGCTACAAAACCCTATGGGATTAAAATACTCACACTGGTAAGAGGACAGACCAGACTCAAGACCAACCACCTAACCTACTGATTTTCAAAGCAGTGCGTTCTGACTGATAACAGCTCTGCTGTTACAATGCGTGAAGAAATGCACAGTGCATTGCCTCAGTTAATTATAAAATAAAATTACATTCCCTGAACCCTTCCCCAGAGGAGGGTAGGGGGTAGAGGGCTGGGGGAAGCGTCTGGCTGGGTGGCAAGTGGCAACTAGCCAGGGCTTACACATTTACCATGGCTGACATACCAAGCAGAGAATCCGCACGAGCAAGGGAGAACTGACACCTGATGCTGACCACAGGCCATCTCCATCATCTGCTAGAGCTGCTGTCCCTTGAAAAGGAAAATGCGTTTAAAAAACACATGTCTGGCTTATAAGGGGAAGGGGAACAAAGCTTCAAATAAACTTCTGAACCTCAACCGTTTCTCAGTACTTTCAGGAGACCTCTTTGAAATGGCAGGGCGACCGCCATCTCCCCAGTAACCTTCTCTAACCTCACCTGGAATGACTAATGTGATTGCAACAGTATCACTCTGTCAAGGAGCACTCGTTCCACCCCGCCCCCGCCCCCCCCCCCCCCGAGCTGATGCCTCTACCAGCCACGTGAGAACTTGGCATTATTTTTAAAGCTAATTACCAGCAGGTTTTTGTGACAGGTGGAATGTGTTTCTGTCACTTCCCTTCCGCAGAGTAAGCAAAGGCTTCACCAGGTGACCGGCAGGAGGTTGCAGCCTGCTCCCTGAGTTTCTGGGCATCTTTTACAAATAAGGGGGCTTCCCATTGGTGGTCTGTCCTATGAAATGGCCCCCTGGCACAGGCACCCTGCTGGAAAATTTCTTTAAATCTTGATTCATTGTTGCTTGGCTGGATGGGACTGACAGCAACAGCAACAGTCCAAAGCCGAAAACACTAGAATCAGAGTAAGGCTCAGCACTTGGGAAATCCCTGCAGAATTTATGGGTTGGCACGACAGGGAAGGAGGAGTTTATTCTCAGTCATTTGTTACAAGAGGGGTCTACTCCATTGACAGAAGAGAAGTTAGCATTACTCCCATAAATCTTTGCTTTTGAATCATTTTCATCTTTTCTAAGGATGGTTTAAAATTCCAGAAGCGATTTTATTTTCAAACCCAAGTCAGGCACCAGACAGCCACCTAGAATAACTGAGCAGGAGGGGATAACACAAGAAGTCTTTTCTATCACCTCTCCCCTCCGATTCGATTCCTCTTTTTGAAATTAGATCTGTGTTTTCCTGAAGGAAAAATGATCAGCTTGGTCCCTGAGAAAAGGAAGCCACAGATAGGACCAGAGGTGTGTGTGTGGGGGGTTGTTGCGGCTGGGGGTATTACAAAACGGTAAAGTACAAGGGGCGGGGGAAATAAATAAAAATAGACCAGGGAGGGAAAACTGAATGGAAGAGGTCCATTTGTTTATTTTCACAGTGTTTGCCATTCCAGGAGGTTTGCTGAAGTTCCTGCCTTCAGTGGTTGGCTCTGGACCAACGCTTGAAAGTCTTAGATCTTTGGAAAGAAAGATTTGGACAACAAAGTTGTTTTATCTGGGAGGGTAACGAGTTTACTCAAGAGTTCCAGGACTTTGGTTTTGATGTTATTACCTTGGCCTAAGCTCCTCTGTCCCAGGCGGTCCTGGCTATGTTTACTGATTTAGCAAGGGAAACAAGACATCCCAGGAGGGAGAGGGGCGTCTCTCAGGCCCGGCCTCCACGTCTGCCTGCATGGCCTTGTTACCTGCGCACCCCGAAGACGGCCAAGATGGGGAAAAGTCAAATATTTTTTAAAGGTCCTATCTCTCTGCACTCATGAGAGGGAAACAACACTTTTCTAACTTACTCCCCAAATAGACACTACCGTGGATGTTCTGCCAAGGACTGATGCGAAAGTGTGTTCCAAAGTGAAATGTAAGCTTGGCCCGGCGCCCAGCTCTCGACTGTATTTTGCACAGAGGGCTGCAGGCTGGTGGTACCGAAGGAGCACATTTCCCCCCACGTGACTGCAAGAGCCAGGCAGCCCAAGCAGATTTCTTTGTGTTAATAAAATGTGATCTCTAGACGGTACACGCCAGCAGCCCTGGGGAAACGTGAGCCAGGGAGAAGGACCCAGGGAAACCCACGGTCCCGGCTGCAAAGGGACGGCACTGCCGGCAAATTCACTGGTGTCAAGGTGAGGCATTCCCGGCCTGCCAGGGCAAAAGGAGAGCAGAGTCCCAGAGGAAAAGACCTGTCAGGAAAATGCTGCTAGAGAAAGAAAAATAATCCATGGAATCCCATCAACCATGAGCCCATACAAATGTTTATTCTTTCTTGGTAGTCCTTCCTGGACACCTTCTCAAGGTCTGGAGTGTCCCTGGGATTCTGGGCACCTCACCTCCACAGAGGTTACCCCAAATAACGCAGCTTGACTCCTAGGTTCAACGGTATATATTCTGAGCGGGTGTAAGGGGCGGCGAACATGTACTTCTATTCCCTCACCCCACAGGGGCCCAGCAAAGGCAGCCAGCTTTCTATGAACACAGGCAGCTATGGTGAGGGAATCATAGGTCACCAGAACAATCACCATGGGAAAGCCTGGGCCGTGAACACCTCGCTTCTGTGGCCACCAACTCCTGCCTCATTACCACTGTGACTTTGGTCCCTTCTGACCTCAGGAAGGAATCACTGCCCAATGCATCAACCTCTATCTTTGGCAGGGAGGGTCACCAGCTAAGGAGGAAAAGGGGGATTAACCTCCCCCCTCACTGGGGCTCTTTTAACACAGCAGAGATCATTTAATCTCCGGGATTTTCCAATTCACTATGCTCTCTGGTCAACCTGATCTTCCCAATGTGGAAAGCTGGAGGTACCAGGGGCAGAGCCCACAGGTCAGGGACCACAGGGAGCTTCTGAACCTCTCAGGGACTATGTTGGAGACTCCAGGCAGGACTTCATGGCCCAAAGGGTTCCTGTGGCTGAAAGGACTGGAAAGTCCTAGAAGATACTGCTCTTCTGCTCACCTCCCCTGCAGAAGCCCAGCCCCAAGGCTCCTTGACCACTGGCAGGCAACCAGCCATAACCAGCTAATTCTGGAGCAGCTGAGTTGATGAGCACTTCCCAGGCCCAGGTGAGCCTTCACCTTGGTTAATCTGCAAACCAGCTAATCAGCCTCAGGATAATTGAAAGTTAATCGTATGCAGAATTGAAGTGCAGTCATTGGAAACATCAAGAAACCACAGTAGCAGAGGAAGCCAGGTCCACTCTCTGCGATCTCTCTCGGTCCACCCTCAAGGTTCCCCACAATGTTTAACCTCAAGGCCACCACCCCACTGCCTCAAATACTCCTGGATCCACCCCCTGTCACACAGTAACCTTGATCCCAAGGAGCACAGAGTAAGTTCTCAATAAAATGGGACCACGATTACTCCACCAGCTCAGTGCCTGGATCTAAAGCTAGGAGACATGTGGCTGCCTATGGGAGGCATACTTGGGGAGCTGTGAGCAGCATCACAGGTTCAAACATCACCAGGAAGACAGATCCACAGCACAAACACATAAAGCTCATTCTAAAAGGGAAGAGAAAGAAATAGACTTTGGAATATCCGTTCCATCAGCCTGGATAATGGAAGTTCATCCCGAGCCCAAGCGGACTGGTAAACTTTCCAGTGCCTTCTTTGAGAAGGTGGTGGCACAAGAATCCCAGTGTGGGGTACTGAGGGGCCCAGCCTCCTGGTCATTCCAAGGTCCAGGTTTCCCAGGGAATCTGCAGCCATAACTGCTGGCTGCACCTGCCAGGCTCGATGGTTTGTAGCAACCTTTGCTGGAGCAGTGAGCGCCCACCCAAGCCTGACCTCTACGGCAGTGTCCACTGGAACCTGATGGGGAGTGTTGCGTTTACAGCTTCTGTCCATCTTGCAACTCCTGCCCCCTGATCGCAGCGCAGAATCAAAAGATATCCCTTCTTCCATTCTATCAAACTCCCCAGAAGCCTCCTGCAGAGCACAAACTAGTATGTGCCAGGGGCTCGGAAGAACACTTTTCCAGGACACCAGAAACCGTACTGGCCTGAGTCCTTGATCTTTTGCCCAGCGGAGGGACAAGTTCTGAAGGATCTTTCCAACCTGCTCTGTCGGGGCAGCAAATACCTGCCACAAATACTGTCCCACCTGTGCCTGTGGCAGACATCCCTAATTCATCACAAAACTCTTTCCACTGAGCCCAGCCCAGGCTTCAGTCTTTCCAGAGGACATTCCAGCCACCTAGCAGTGCACTGCAGCTGACTGGGAGCTGGAACCTGCTGCCGTGGTGCCCGGGGTGGGGGAACGGGGGGACACATAGCCCTGGATCCAGGCATGCAGGGGAGCAAGCTGAAAGCAGAGCTGGCCACTGCCCTTCTGGAGAAGTCACTATCAAAAGAGCTAGCTGTGGGCCTCAGGGATCCACCCCCCACCCTCCCCCCCACCCCACTTAAAAAATTTATTTTGTCTGCCTAATCAACTGCTGCTAAAAAATCCAACTCCTGGAGCAGTAATTCCAGCCAGATATCCTGTTTACGGGGGAACCTGGGAATGCCGAATACCAGAAGCCAGAGGTTCCCATTCAGAACGAAGGCCATTTTTTAAGGGAGAAACTAGCTTTAAGGCTGTTCTTTTTTCCCAAAGGTGTCAAATGTCTTTTGCTTTTCAGCTCAACTTTTTTAAACCCCATCACTCTTTATGAGAGCCAGAAGGTCTGATTCTTAATCCACCTCCTTGCCTGAGAGCAGTACCATCAGCCCAAGAGGCTCTGCATGTTTTGCACCAAGATTTGAATGTTAGTCTTCCAGCTCCTAGTAGTCTTAGAACAGAGTCACAGAGCTAAAAATAGCAGCCATGTTTTACAGACAAGAAAACGGAGGCCTTGAGAGATTGGGTGACCAGGGACACACAACCTAATCCTGGTAAACTAGCTCCAGAACCCCAATTTGGCTGACTCCAAATGCAGTGCCCTTTTAAATGGCCTTCCAATTGCTGCTACATGTTCTATCTCTCTTTTTTCAGTTCAGGTCTTTTTTTTTTTTTTTTTTCTATCTCTCTTTTTTAAAGATTTTATTTATTTGAAAGAGAGAAAGAGAGAGGGAGAATGGGGCTCGGGTTTGGGGGGGCAAGGGGCGGAGGGACAAGCAGACTCCCCACTGATCAGGGAGCCCAGCATGGGATTTGATCCCAGGACCCTGAGATCATGACCTGAGCTGAAGTCAGAGGCTGGACTGAGCCACCCAGGTGCCCCAACCCCTCCTGCCATTTAAAACCCAATGAAAATAATAATGCTAACCCAATGTATGCTTTAATTTGAATTTACTTTGGTCAATTTTCTAATTGGCTAAATTATATTTATGACATACTTATAAATTAGAAGGATATAGATTATTCTCATCTTACAGATAAAGAAGTAAAACGCAAGAGAGGTTGACAACTTGCTTAAGACGTTTCATAGCACAGCTGGGACTATAAAGTAGATCTTTTGGTGCACCTAAAGAAACATCATGGGGCTTTACAAAGACTCAGCCTGACAATGCAGAAATCTAGGAGTCCCAACACTGAACTACAAGTACCTTTTAGAAAGTAATCTTTAAATACCAGACTCCAGGGGGCTGGGGGGGGGGGTGGGCTGTGTAGTTCAGTAGATAAGCGTTTGCCTTTGGCTTGGGGTCCTGGGATGGAGCCCCACATCAGGCTCTCTGCTCAGTGGGGAGTCTGCTTCTCCCTCTCTCTCCCTCTCTCTCTCTCTCAAATAAATAAAATTTTAAAAAATAAGTACCAGATTGTCACTCTGAGTTAAAACTTATACTGAGTGACAACTGTGAACAGGCACAATCCCAGATCCCTTCACTGATTTGCCCATTTAATGTAATTTACCCCCATGACCATCCTATGATTGGCTGCCACGTTCCAGGTAGGAGAGGTGGGGGAGGGGCTCATAATTTAAGTGACCTGCCCAAAGTATCATGGGTTCTCAGGAGACCTCCAACTCCAAATCCAATTTAGTTTAGTGCCTAGAGGGTCCAACCATGACATGCTTGTGCTATTAGGACTGCGTTTCTTTGAATATCTTTATCAGAGCTTGTTATTTCTGCCTTGAAGATGATTTCATTCTGATCTCCATGGTTTTTGGCCACGGAGACATGCCCAAATTTATTTTTAAGCTGCCTGTAATGAGAGTGGAAGGGCTGATGAAGAAAAGAGAAAACGTACTTTGGCGACATAGCCACAATATGCAATCCTCTTGAGAGCAGACTAAACTCCAGGAAGCAACATCATTCCTAATATGAGCTGATTTCCTACAACCGCTTCCATTAAGTGCTTAGCACCATCCTGGCTTTAACACATAATGGGTATTGCTATGATTTCATATGCATTTAGCTGATTTAAACTTAGGAGCATTGTGCCTACTCTTTTAGGAAAGCACAGAGATATTTCATTAGATGTAAAAATATGCTCAGGGAGCTCTAGCTGGAATCCAGAGGGGGAAATCTTACTTAGTTTAATAAACTTCGTTAATCTTAGACAGGACTGTTGTACCTTGAAAAGCTTTACCCTGCCACACCCATATGTACAGTACACTAAGTACTATAGCAAGACCTATGCCAAGAACGCCACATCTCTAATCTGGTTGAAAAACAAAGTCATATCAGGTTAATCCCAATTCTATTTTCATACTCTCCTTCCAAATAATCTACTTTGATTTTCTCAATTTCCTCACATTCCCCTTCTGCTTCAACAGAAGGGTCCATTTTTCCTATCTGGAGACCTCCATGACACTTTTCCACCTTGCAGGGGGAGATAAGAAGAACATGTCTAAGAGGTTTACACTAGGGGGAGCAGAAGGCCAGGGACCTGGCTACCTCTGGGTCCCACCATCCTGCTTCTCCCCACCCAACAGTCCATCACCAACAACTGACGGGGGGGGGGGGGGGGGGATGGGGAGGCTACTAGTTCTCCACTGCATGACCCAAAGGTGTCACCTAAATTAAAAAAGAAGAAACCCAACTCAGAAATCTTATAGCGTGTTGGAAATGCTTGAGAGTCCCCAGGGAGATGTCTCTAAGTTCCATTTCTTCCTTCCCCCCTCCCAAGCTCCTTCAGGCACAGGGTCAGACGCTGGTAGGGGGATGGAGATGAGAGACGCAGCCCCGGCCTATGGAGCATACATCTAGCAGAGCCACCCAAGGAAGCAGGTGGTTACACTGTTACAGGACCACAGCCAGGGTTTGGAGGTGGAGTAGATCTTTCCATAGAAGTCAACACCCCCAATACTTAGCTTTTGCCTCCTCGTGACTCTTTCTTCCCTACAGTGACGCAGAAGGTGGGGAGCCGTTTCGAGGCCATCAGTGCCATAGCATGAGACACGCTCCTACTCAGAGGACCATACGATGAGGGAGGCAGAGGAAGAGAAGAAAGAGTCGAAGAGAGGTCCCAGTGATGAAAGCTACCACTCCTATATTGAGTACTGCTCAAGGGCTTTGAATGCATCACTTTGTTTACTCCTCCAGGAGTCCTCTGGAACAGGAATGATCTCCCCCGTGTTCAGAGCAAAAAACAAGATAGAAAAGTTACAGAGCCAAGATCTACGTTCAGGCCAGAGGTTTAACCCCCATGTTATGCTGCTCTTTGATGCAGAGAATAGTAAGAATGAGGGGAAGCTGCACCAACAGCTGATCATTAGTCAAATTCAAGGAAAAACAAAACAAAACACCATCCTTCGGGATTGGTCTAGGACATCCTCTTCGGTGGTAGGTAAATGAACAAAAATGCTCTTTGCGTTCCATACACTTAGTATATAGGAAAATTTAAGCTTAATGAATATAAAAGGTAAGTGTGGTGGAACAGGTGGGGGAGGGAGGGAGACAGAGAGAAGCTGCAACAATTTGGTGGGAACTCCAATCAGTACTGCGGCCAGTGTCCAAAGGACAGACAGTCTCCTGCCACTCACTAGTACACACTACAATTACAAACAATCAATTTATATACACACAGGTAAAGCCTTTAAAAACAAGTTTGTACTGAAGTTAAATGTGCCTAAGATTATATTTGCACAGTTAATCTGCTTGGTGATATCTTTCTTCATAAAGAGGAAGTAAATTTCAGCTTCATCAATAAAAGGTCAAATGATCACAAAATCTGAATCGATGCGGTATGACCGTCAGGAGAGCTGAAGGGTAGGAAGAGAAACAATATAACTAAATCTAAATTGCTTCTTCACACCCAGTTTTTGAAGTAGTGAAGTTTTTCATTTGTCTTCAAACTTGTAAGGAATGCAGTCACTAAATGCTACTAAATGGTCTGTTCCGTTTGAGGAAATTTCACTTACAATGCTGAAAAATACTCACTTTTTGACACAGATGTAAATATTATCTTAAAAATCATTCAAGTGGTTACCAGCCATTTGAAATAAACATACGCTAGATTCTATCAGGAAAAAAAGGACACCAATGCCCGCCCCCCGTCCCTGCCCTGGGCACCTTGGGAAAGTATACTAATAACTGTAATGAAATAAATTCTAAGAAATTCTTTACGAAGTCAGTTTTATAAATTTATCCTCGGAAAGTCAATTAAGGCATTTTACTTCTCTCTATGCTTTCTAGATCATCACTCTTTCCTCTCCAAATCTTTCAGTGGCCTTTGGCCTCTTAAAAGCAATACTATTTTGACTGGATCTGAGGTCCCCATCCTATTTTTAAACTTTCCTTTCCTAAAAGCCTCCATAATCTCCTTAGCGATACTAACTAATGAAGCCCACAGCATAATAACTCGATTCTAAGGTGGACGGGAGTCTTCTGTTTAATCCTCAGGGCAGATGGAGTTGGACTGTGTCACTCTCCTTAGAAGTACTCTTCATATCTTAGGCTACTGAGATCTCCATCTGGGTAATCTGATTACTGCATATCTACATGATCTTGTTCTTCTGGTTCCTAGCATGGATTCCCATTGGTCAGGACCGGGTGGCATCCTTCCCCAAACAAACCTTCCGTCTCCCCATTCAGTTCAGTTCAAGAGGCTTTATCGTGCATGAATGAACAGCGTCGCTTCTTAACTCTTTCCATTAAGTGTAGAAGCACTTACAGAGCAGCAACAAGACTCTCCTTCTCTGCTCTGCTGTCCGGGCCTGGATTCCATCGCAAAGACAGCGAATCAGACTGTTAAACCCAGAGCTAATTAGGAAAAGAAAGCATTGCTCTTCCCCACTCGAGGAGTTTTCTGCCAGAGCACTTATTTTTGCTGATCCATTTATGCAATCCCACTTTCTAAGAGAACATTTTGTCACAGATGATTTAGTGTTGTAGCTCCCCGGAGCATCTTTCTGTAGCAGGCACTCATTGTTTTTAGGAATCTACGGTCTCCCGGGCAAGATTTGAGAGGGAAAGAGGTTTCATTAGCCACAAGCCATCTCTCAGTTAAGACCTCAAATTCCAAAGCATTCTTCCAAAAATCATTAATGAAAAAAAAAAATCCCAGATTAAACTTCTAAAAACAAAAGTTTCAGGAACCTCACGTGACAGTGGAACTGTGTGATTTTTCAGGACAGAAAGAGAGGCTGGAGGTTCCCATCCAAGAGTCAAGACAGTAAGGACATTTGTTAAAGTCAGAAGAGAAAGAAAACAAACATTTTAGGAATTTCCACCTTCAGTCCCAGAGTATGTATCCACCAGTAGCCAATTCCACAGAAACAAGTACTGTGCGGTTTTCCCCCAACAGACCCTCAATTCTGCCAACACTCCTGTAATTGTCTACTGCACATGGCCGGAGGTGAAACTGCACACAGTGACTGTTATTTCTTTATTTAAGTTAACTGGTTTGGGTTCGGCAACTCCTCCAGCTTTCTGTAATCTTGGCTTCATAGCAGAGTACACTTCAGTGGTATTTGGGCAAGTCACCTGATGCACGTGCCGTTTGGCGAACCCCATCCCCCCCCCAGACCCTGTCCCCACAACACACACAAAACCCCTTCCCTCCAGCAGCATTCTCAAAGCAACACACCCACCCCATAGCCACCATATACAAGCATGATGAGCAATTAATTCCGGTTTCAGGGAAGAAGGAAGCCACAAATACAAGGTCAGGACTCAAGAATGCGAAACTATAATGATTCCTTTGTCTCTCGGGAGTAAAATTAATCAGCTGGCCAGAAACCTGGCTAAGTATTTTTAGCTAGATATTACTGCTGCAGGTAATCCTTATAATCAACTACTATTTGTACCATTGAGGCATTAATGTCTTCTTTTTCTCACATACATATATACACACAGAACAACAAAACTACACTTGGAAGTCAGTTCCATACACTTGTTTGCAAACCTAGTAAGCTTATAAAATAGAGGCATTTAAAAGTGATGAATGTTAATGGGCTGGGTTTATTAAAATCTACTTCTCTACTCCTTTGAGACCAGGCCTGCTTTTGGACTTTTAAATTCTGAACCATTCAAATCCCTCCAACTATTTTCTTGTCAAAGAGTGTTTCCCCCAATCTAAAATCATAAAGCCCCAAATGATGGGCTTTACCAGTGAAACCTAAACCCTGTGTTTTTGAATTACTTTCTCTAGATCATTAGAACATTGTGTTTGCAAAAGCTGTTTGATGTTCAAGGGAGAGTATTTATTTTCAAAATAATAATAATAAGGAAGTCCCAGTTTGCCAGAGGAAACTATTGTGAAGTATCTAAAAATGTCTCAGATCCAACCTTGAACCGGAGTGGAACCGGCCACATGCCACTTCCCTCCTCGCAAACCCTCAGTGGCTCCCCACTGCCTACTGGATAAAGTTCAAGCTGCACAGCCAGGCATTCCCGAAGCTGCCAGCCTGCCTGGCACCTGCCTCTCCAGACTCCTCTCCCTGACTCCTTCATACGCATTTCCTGCTCCAGCCAAACTGGATCTACACCTTGTTCCCTCACCGCCCCGTGGGCGTTCCCACCTCTTCAACTCTGCCTCGCTGGCCTCCCACTCACCATTCTGGCTCTGCACCTCTCATTCCCAGACCCAGCTCCGGCTCCAGCGCCTCCAAGAAGACTTGCCTCGGGCACTCTTACCCCAGGCAGTGGCTGCTTCCTGTGAGATCTGTTGTGGTTTCCTATTGCCTGCACTGCTCCCTTATTTATTTTTAAGCGTTCTACTCACTTACTTGATCACTCTTCCACAGCCTCTTTTCAGTAGATTTATTGGAGGCCTCTCTGTCCCCATCTTTTGGCACCAAGGACATGCTACTCTGTCCTGTCACTCACCCTTTTACCTAAAAGTTCTATCTTCCCGACTAAATGGCCATTTCTTTGAGACCAGAAGCCAAGCTATACCCTTGTCTGTCTTCCCCGGGGCACACCACAAAGTGAAAGCTGATGCTATTTCTGGGGACAAGCCAGGCTGCTCCTAAATCTTCCTCTGTCGCTCCTTAACCTTCACATCGACAAGAGAAAAGTAACAGAACAGACTCACGCGTGGTAAAGGCCGGCCCCCTGTGGGCCAGGGACCATGCTGGACCCTTTGTGCATAATGCCTCTACCAAGTTCACAGAAACCCAACAAAGATGTTACCTGGCAGATGAGAAAAGGAAGGTACAGGAAGAGTAAGGATTTATCCATTATAGGACCCTTTGGGGGAAAGAGGAATTATTATTCTGGAATGTTTATGCAAAGTCTTGCTTGTAAACGGGAGGGGGGTGAACTAGACTTCTCTCCTCCTCCAGCACCCTGACAGGCCTTATAGCTTCTTTACTCCTGAGGTCCTTCCATTGCCTTCCAGTCAAATTACGAACGCCTATTATTAGAAATGCAATGGAAACATCAATTGATTGATTTGCTAGCAAATATGTCAAGAATAAACCTTCTAATTGGGAACCTCTTTGAACTGCGTTTTGTCTGTTTTGATTTTTAATCTCTAGAGCAAGGAGGAACGGTCACAGGTTGCACTGAACTACCCCAGATTCCCTAAAACTCAGAGGCTGAGAGGGGCAAGCAAGACTGCGCAGAGGAGCAGAGGAGAAGTTCAAGTTCCTGGACCAGAGGCCTTCATGCACGAGGAGAGACAGCGTCTGCAGACTCACCAGGAGGCCAGTGCTAGGTCCTCCCAGGAGAAAGATGAGACGGCGTGAGGACTCCACTCACAGGCAGTTAGGGACGGTTGCTGAGCACTTCCTGCGTGCCAGGCATGGTGCCAAGCGCGAGCTCTGCGCCGGCTCACAGGACCTTCCCCAACCCCACCAGGTAGATCCAGTGATTATTTCCAAAGTTCCAGATGGGAAATCAGAAGCAGATCATTTAAATGACCTGCCCCACATCCTAAGCAAGCACAAGTCAGGGTTCACACCCGGATGGGTTGGGTTGGTTGGATTGTAAGCTCTGAGCCATTGCTCTAGGCCCTTGCAGAACTGCCTCAGACACAGGGCCGCTCGGATGGGTGCTGTGAATGGGAGGAGCCCCCCCAAACCCGCCCTGCGCCCTGCAAAAATCAAGGTCTTCAGGAAATTGAGGTTCATTAGAAAACAATGGGGCTTTTGGTTCAACATATTTGCTAGAGGAATATCAGATATATACTAAGTGAAAGGTATTCTCAGCCATGTCCATTACAGAATCAAATGCAGACCCTATCCCTCCCCAAAGTGTTTTTTAATCCTGTGACTTCCCCTGCTACTTCCCTCTTCCCTCCATTTTCACTGCTGAGACATAAAAAAATGACTCCCGGGGAAGAGTGATCCGTTGCAGGAGAGCTTCCAGAGAAGCCCAGTGGATCCTTGCCGTCTTCTCATCCTCCGGCTTTCTACATTGGGATGTTATCAAAGCTTTGCACGTCCCTCCTTGCCTACCCCTTCCTTTCTCCTCCACCTAGTTCTGTCTTCATCTTGCTATTTTTCTAGTCTGCTAGGCACAGTGCTCAACTGGAAAGACTCTGCCAAGACCCTTGGCAGGAGCCGGCCTCGAGGAATCCTGCCCGCTACAGCGGTGCAGAGAAGACAGGGCCTCTGGGCAGACAGGCACGGCAGAGAGGGCCGAGTCCGGGGTCTGGCTACAGTGCCGGGCAGAGCAGGTTTCCCTGGTGTATGAACTGCCCTACAGGGCTCAGCTTTCTCATGCCAGGGTCAGGATTACAATTTCTTGCTGGCGCTTGCTGTAGCTCGCCTGGGAAGAGAAGCAAGGGCTGGGGCGGGGACGGGAGCGAGCCAGCACGCCACCCCGAGCTGGGCAAGCTTGACAGGGCACAGCCACATGCCTGAAGCACACGGTCATGCAGGCAGGCGGCCAGGGTTGCAGGGCTTGCACGAGAGCCAGGGGTGGGGAAGGGGTTGGGTACCAAGCTGGTGGCTCTTTCCACACTGGCAGAATAGGCACTGCTAACCCAGCAGCGAAGCTGCTGGGTTAACACCAGGAAGTCACTTGTCCTAACCCAGAATGAAGGAGCAAAGTCAAGCAGACTACACAGAAGAAGGATTGGGCATGCTGGAGGGAAAAAAAAAAAAAAAAAAGCATGTCCTATTTTTGCAGAGAGAAGGGGACTGGATGAAACAAATCCCTAAATGGAAAACGGGGGTTGGGAATACAGTCTAGTTCCTTCCCTGCTCCCATATCACTGACATCAGAACAGCAGCTCCAGGCCCTGAGTATTCCTGTGCCCCACACCATGCCCGACGGTCAGGTGCTACCCCATTTAACCCTGCAAAACCCCCATGGGAAGGGGACTGTTTATCATCTCCACACTCCTGAGACGTAACCCAAGGCTTAAAGATGTATGGACATCGACCCAAAGTTGCCAGAAGCCGATGTGGGTCCAGGATGGGAACCCAGGCCCCCAGGACCAGAGCTTACGGTCTTCACCACCACCCCGCCTTCCACAACCACCGGAAAACCCCTCTTGCCGGAAGTCAGGGAACTCCTGTCCTGGGAATGTCACAACAGGTCAAAGTGAAGAGACAATGACAAGCCTGTCCTTTACAGGGTGTGGTGAGGAAGATACATTCTCACAAGAAACAGAACAGCTGCCTGCCTCCAGAAGAAAGCTGACTCTCTCCCCTTCATGATGTCCTTGATCCCAGTGAATGCAAAACACTTCCAAGATACTTGAGGTGCGCTGCACAGCAACTATCCATCACGAAGCTCCCAACCTGCAGACATCTCAGTGTGCTGGAGGGGAAAATACAGAACCGCACACCCTGAAGGGGGAGGGAGAGACTGAAGCTTCATCTCCTGATGTTGAGAAAAGCAAAAGAATCCTGTCGCCTGGGCAGGACCTCCCACAAGCCCAGACCCACCAGCACACGATTCCCCTCTGTCCTTGCTCAGACCCCACGGCCAGCATGCTCCTTCCACGCCAAAACCAGATCGTGAAGGAAGGTCAGCAGGAACAGAACACACATGCCATCTTGCAAAGGTACAATGGGTTCTCCCACACCTCCCCACCCTTTGTCGGCCGCCCACTTCTACCCTCCTCTTCCCACACACCACCACATGGAAGGATTTTCACTTCACTCCGTAACCAGCCTTCATCATGACCCGCTGTCTGTGCTCACAACTAGAAAGACAGCCTTCTTAATTCTCAGCTGAATATGGGTCTAACAGGGGTAGGACACCCCCAAGCTATTCAAAGAAAAACCACCAGAGGAAACGATTTCAAATCTGGCTTTACAAGCATGTGATTTAAAAATAACTCTGCCTTTGTCTGCTACAGATGACTTTCCCTAAAGGGACTGCTGTCCTTAAAGCAATCGCTCCGTTCTTTGGGCAAACAGATTCTTATTTTTTCCGTACCGGCGCATACCTCGAGGAGAGCACTCCCGGGTACCATCTCTGATAGGATCTGAAAGGCAAACTTCACAGCGGTCGGGATGACTCCTGCCATCTCCGCTGACCTGAGGCCATCCGGAATGGGGCACCCTGGATGCCAGAGAAGATGGTGCAGGTGGCTACAGCAGCCAGCAACCACTACTCTTTCCTCATCAAGACGTCAGCCCAGCCAGCTGAGCCGTCGCCCCACCTCCTGTGGCTGGTGGGGGGGGGGAATCCCTGGGTTCTTTCTTCAAGGAAAACTGCATTTCTTAGATATTTGATTTATTCTTTGATCAGACACCTAGAAGGAGGAATAAGGATGGGGGGCACCAAACAGGAACGGGGGCTGGGGGGGCCATGATGCTAAGCGGTAAGATTATTTGTAAGAGTGCTGACCTTGTCGCTCCAAGACACACTTGGGGTAGACCTAGAAATGCATTAGTTGTCAGCTTATGGCTTAATTTCCTTTCAACCAGACAGGTGGCACTAATGACACCAGGCTACTGAGCATAACTCAAAAACCGCATGCTGAGCAAATACAGAAAACAAATGTTTAATAAAATTACTTTGCAATTATCTTCCGATTCGCCGGATGTCATAGTTTCATCAACTAGCAGCGTCTAACCATGCTCTTATTAACATGATCTTTCTTCTTGGCAACCTAATGTTGCCTGACCTTCTCAAAAGTTTTGCCAGAAAGCATTACAGGAGGCTAAAAGCATCCATGTGTGTGTGACAGGATACCGAGTTATGCCCAGATTTTGCTGTCCAAATTCAAAGTCTCTATCAGTAGGGGTGATTTTGCCCCCTGGGGGACAGCTGGCAGTGACTGGAGACATTTTTACTTGTCACAGGGCAGGGGCAGGGCAGGGGGGCAGATAGTGACTGGCATTCAAGGGCTCGGGGCCAGGGACGCTACTGCACATCCTACAAGGCTCAGGACAGTGGCCCACAGCAAAGACTTATGCGAAACCTTAACAGTGCCAAGACTGAGAAATCTTGATCTAGACTGAAATGATCCAGTTCCCAGAACGCTCGAGGCTACACACGTGCTCTTCCCTTCTGGGGACTTCTTTTCCTCAAAATTAACTTGGTATTTCTGTTCTGGTCACGACTGTGATTACATGAACGATCGAGAACTTTCTTCCTTTTCAGTTTTGTTTGGGACACATCATCCATCCATCATGTCCACATCCCTTAGACATTTATTTTGCTTTATAAGCTTTATAATGACCAACACGGTATGAGTTGTTATTGGAAGAGTGTTACTATCTCTGTACTTGGCACTTGAAGAAGACCTTCAGGTTTTTCCCCCTTCTTGTGAGGAATATTGAGTAGTACTGAGTTTTCGATGTGAAGATTATTTTGAAATATGTTTCCATTTCCAAAAAAAGACATTTAAGTGAAGAGCTTATTTCTAGATTCCAGTGCCCTCTTTAATCCTAGTACCTTTCCCCTATAACCTAACAAAATGATTTCTGCTGAAACTCAGGAGTTCTTTGTCACAGTTTGCAAATCTGATTGGGGCACCCCAAGTGTTTTTTTTTTTTAAATTTTATTCTTTTATTCTTAGGCAGATTTTATTTATTTTTTTGCCTCCCCAATATTATATTTAATATTGCTATATTTTTGTATTTTTAAAAATTCAATTAATTAATATATAATGTATCATTAGTTTCAGAAGCAGAGATGAGTGATTCATAGTCTTATTATCTACCCAGTGCCCATTACATCAGTGCCCTCCTTAATGTCATCACCCAGTTATCCCATCCCCACAACCTTCCTCCCCTCCAGCAGTCCTCCATTTATTTCCTATAATTAAGAGTCTCTGATGGTTTGTCTCCCTCTCTGATTTCATCTTGTTTTATTTTCCCCTCTCTTCCCCTTTAAGCCTCTGTTCTGTTTCTTAAATCCACATATGAGTGAGATCCTATGATAATTCTCTTTCTCTGACTGACTTATCTCACTTAGCATAATACCCTCTAGTTTCATCTATGTTATCACAAATGGCAAGATCTCATTTTCTGGATAACTGAGCAGTATTCAATTGTATATACATACCACATCTTCTTTACCCCGTCACCTGTCCATGAACATCTGAGCTCTTTCCAGAGACTGGCTATTGTGGACATTGCAGCTAGAGCAATGCCGGGGGGGGGCACCCCAAGTTTTTGAGAGTCATCGGTCAGCACTGATTCTAAAAGCCCTGACAAATGGCTTCTAAGGAAGCCTCCAAATCTCAAACCCTAATTCTTGATTCTCAGTAGGACCAAGATGTGGGGACTCAATATTTACCTGCCTTTGGGGAGAAAAATACATATTTCCAACCTGGCAAAACATCTTGTATTTGCCAGGGGATGGAGAAATTAAGTGTTAGGACTGGTACGTACCAATCCAGTAACTATTGGCCAAAATCTCTTGATATTTCTTTCCAGGAGTGGGGAGGGTTATATACTGTTCCTAAGTATTTTAAGAAGGTATTTCAGAAGACAGGATTGAAATCAATGATAAAAGTTGAGACAGGTACAACAATCACTACTGCTCTCATTAACAGAACATCTACTGCTAGTCATTGGACCCTTTATACATACTACATGTAACTTTCACATTAACCCAATCTTATAAAAATTATACCCTTCTATACAAAGGTAAACTGAGGCTCTGAGAGGTAACATCACTTCCTAAAGCTACAAAGTGGTTGAGTCTCACTCTGCAGAGCAGAGTGACGGAGATACGAGGCACCTTCTCATTGGGCTCCAGCCCCTTCTCCCTGGTTTCAATGTTTATTCAGCTGATTATCTGTTCCTGGGAAGAAACAAAACCATGGTCCTGTGCACTACAAGGAATAAGGGGTTTGGGGGTCACACCAAGGAGTATATTTCCCAGCTTCTGCAGCCTTCTGGGCTGGGAAGAGGTTAAGATTTAATTCTATTCCAGCCAGCGGCCTTGAGTTATCACTCAGAGTAGGTTCTGGAGAAGGGGGCTGGCACAGAAATAAAGACCTGAACTCCGGTACTAATATTTCAAGGCAAGGGTGTTAGTTTCCTCCTTTAAATCATTTCCTTCCATTTTAGTCTTGCTCTGCATGTCACAGAAATTCTACACGAGGCAAGGACACGGAGTTCAGGAATGATCTCCAGCACAAGTCCTCCATTGTCCTGCTTTCTGTGTCCCCTGCAGCAAAGGACCTCTGCTCAGTGACCTTCCTGGCAATTTCTCTGGCTCAATCTTTGTTCCTGGTTACCTGTACACGTGAAATGCGCTTTCTTCCTGTTCATTTTGCACCACAGAGTGTTAACAGCATGAAGCCAGGGCCAGTCCACCTCAGCCTGTGTTTCTATCTGAGCACTGAGCAGTGGGTTTTGAAGTCCTGGACAATTCGGGTGATGTTTTATGTAGTTCAACACCGCTTACAGCCGACCTTGCAGGCATCCAGACATGGATTAAGTGCAATGAACAGACGAAAATGGAAGAAAAGATACTGGAAGAACTATTTGGTTTGTAGGAATAATGGGGTTCCGGCTCTGCAGAAGGCTAAACCAAGCTTAACAGGGAGAGGCGCTTTTACATTCATTTCTCAATCAAGGAGAATGCAAAAGGAAAAGGTTAAAAAGGTGATTGGCCCCACACCCCTATTTTTTTCCCTTCAGGTGAGAGAAAAATGAATGTAGGTGAACCATACACAGCCTTGGAGAGTCTACCCACATCGTTCAGCAAGATCCCGTATCTGTGTATTTGGGGAGGAGACCAAAGGGCAGGAGAGAAGGGTGCCTACAGTATCTAAAGCATTCACTGTAGGCTGGTGTTTCTTCAATGCTGTCCTCAGATCAGCTGCATCAGTATTCCCCTGGGTTCAAAATGCATATTCCTGGGCCCTTACCCCAGCCCTGAAAAATCTGAATTTCTAGAGGTAGGTCCACAGAATCTGCATTAGCTGACTCTCCGGGACATGCGGATGCTCACTGATATGGGCTGTGAGTGAAATACAAGCTTCCTCTTCCAGGCCAGCTGGCTTCCCTGGGAGGGTATTTGTGCCTCCCCGCCCCCCCACCCTGTCCCTCCCTTTGACCCTCTTCCCCACCTGAAGGGAGAATCGTTTTAGAATTTACCTGGTCTGATGGGGCTCTGCATGCAGTTCGGGGACGGGATGCCAGGGTGAATGGGTGCAGACGCCCGACTGCTGAGGTCCATGACGGAGGGGGCTGCGGAGGAAGCCGGCTGCAGCCCGGGAGGGTGAGGGCTGTGGTCGTGCTGGGACGGGCTGGGGGGAATGCCATTTTCCGACAAAAACTCCTCCAGGTCCATGTATTCCAACTGGAAAGTATCTCCGTCATAGGGAAGGGTTTTGTCCCATAAGGTGGGTCCCAAGAACGCCGACTGGGGGACCGTCGGGCTATTACTCTCATCATCCAGCTTCTTTTCCTTATCTTTATCTTTACTAAATGCTGCAGAAAAAGGGGAAATTAGGACTTTAAAAAAGAAAAAAAAAAGTGTCGCTTTTTAAATCACCCCTCCTGGCCTCTGCTACAAAACACCACGTTCAAAATGTTCTCACAAACACCAGGATTCTTCTCTGGCTGCTGGCTTTTGTGGATCTAGAGTTAAAAGTTCAGACAGGACATGGATCTCTGCCTGTTTTTCAACATCTTCCTATTTACTTTGGAAAGAAAGCTCTAGTCCCAGTCCTTGGGACAGGGTTACAAGCTGATCTAGGATATAAACAAGGGAATGCAGTTTTCAAGTACATGATTTGAGGAGACAAATAATTTAGATCTACAGTGAGAAAGTAACACCTGCAGTTACATACAAATGCTGTGATTTTTAAAGAAAACAGCCAATAACCAGGCATGATTTCTCTTCCAGGAAATTCATTACAGTAATATGAGGTCATTCAAACTTAGCCAGTGAGCTGAGGAGTCTAATTTTGGTAAAGTAGGGACTCTCCACCCTCCTTTGAAAGCATGCATTGAGCACCTACTATATACCTGATACTTTCCACATATTGCCTCCAGAAATCTCATAATAAACCTGCAAAGAGCTATTATCCCCATTTGTAAGGAAGACACAGAGGCTCTAAGACCTGAAGGAACTGACCAATGCCTCATGCTGACAGAGGAGAAAACTGAGAATTTCCCGAGCCTGCATATGTTTGTTTAGAAAGCCGCTGGGGAACTTTGTATTTTACAAAAGGATGGTTTTTTGTTTTCTTTTGTTTTGCTTTTTTTTCCCCCTCCCCCTCCCCAAAGCTTAAGTATGATCCAATTCACAAAAATTACACATGTATGCAATCTGTCAAAAGCTCAGCTATGGGAAAGGTGATTACATACCACTAAGGGAGGTATGCCGTTCTGTCCTACCTGGAAGAACCTCTCACCCCAGGTTGGATTTTGCCCATTCTAGTACTCAGGCGCGGGTGGAATCTGGGATTAGGGAATCTGGCTTCTGAGTTTCTTCCTCAGAGAAACACAGCCTCCGCTGCCATCCATTCTAATCCTCTAGTCTCATCTCCTGAGAATTTGACTTAAAACACCCACAGATGCAAAAGACTGCAGGCAGCACCTTCCTCCCAAGTGCTACTCCTTAAAGGAGAGTTAAAAGGGAAGCTATACTTTACAGAAGGCGAACCAAACCCCTCAACTCTTGCAAAGCAACAAGTTGTCCCCCTGCTAGAAGATGCGAGTACTCCCAAGCTATTTGTAGCCAAATGATCTTTCAAGACTTTTACACTCAAAGCCGCACGGTTCGCATTGGCTACTGTGACATCGAAGGCATGAAACCGCATCAGCCCAATTTGACAAATCCCTGGCGGCACGAGCTCGGTTGGGCGCCTTCTCGCCCCGACCCTTCCTCTCCCGCTCCAGCCAAGGTTGCCTGGGGGAGGTTTGGGACTTACCAAGATAGGGTTCAAGCCAGAGGAGGCTCCAGCGCGGTTACACGTGAGCCTACTCCGCTCTCCCCTCCCACCAGGAAAAGTGCACGGGGAAAGTGTCAGAGCTGGAGGCGTGCACAGCTTCCCGCCCGGAGACCACTCCCCCCCGCCCCCCCGCCAGCTCCAGCCCCCACCCCGCTTTTTGAATTACCCCTGGCAGGGAGAGCATGAGGCTCCGCTCACACCTCGCGAGCTCCGGACGCCAACTAACACACAAACAATAGCACGAACCCAATACACAGGCTACGCTGCGGGACACCCCCCGCCCCCTCCCCGGGCCACAACAGAACCAGGCCCTCTGGTTTCTCCTCCCCAGCCCGCGAAGCTCTGCCCTCGCGCAGGCGGTTTCACTCTGCGTGCGGGGAAGCCTCCATCTAGGGAGCACTGACCTGTCAAGTTATGACTCCCACCTGCGCCGGAGGACCGGGACCCAGAGAGCCTGGGTCGGTCCCAGCACTATTTTAAACGTTGCTCAGTGAGGGGATTCCCCCTCCCGCTCCTTTGGAGGAGGAGGGGGGTGATGGGTGAGCGCTTCAAATTTCAACAAAGCAGGGATAGGGTGCCAGGGGACAGGGAGGGAGGGGATAGATGCTCCAGCAGGGTTGCCCAGCCAGGGAAAGGGACCCCAGGAGCGTCGTTTCTTCCCAGAGCGGGGCAGCCAGGAAGGCAGCGCTCACCGTCTTCGTGATGAAGGGGGAGCTTCAGCGGGTTCTCCAACAAGGACCTGAGCACGCCGTAGGGAGGCGGAATAAAGGTGGGATTCAGGGGGAGCGGTCGGGACATTTTCTCCATCGCGATGCACTCAAATTTTTTTTCTAAAAAAAAAAAAAAAAAAAAAAAAGCCCAACCGCCCCCCAAAATGTTGCTGAGCTTTTTCCTCCGTCCTTTGCCAAAAGTACTCGCTTTCAAGGCGGTGGAGACAAGAAAAAAAAATTACTTATATCTTTATAAATACATCTGCATAAGAAAATAAAAACAAAAAACTTTCGGGTTCCCAGTGCAGATGGTCCCCGGAGAGCGCGCCAAGCGCCCCGCGGGCTCCTCGGCGACGTGCAGGATGCTCTCACCTGCCTCGAACCCCTCGTCCTGCAAAATGTTCAAAATTGCGAAAAAGAAAGAAAAAATATGCAGATGGCTGCAGAAGGGCGGAAGGCACCGCGCGGCCCGGCCCCCACGCGCCAGCACCCGAGGCTGGGCGCCGTCCCACCCCACCCCCCTCCCCGCGCCGGCGGCCGCTGCTCCCCCGCGCTCCGCGGCCCCGCAGCGCCGGGCTCAGTGCATCCGGCCGCCCATGTGCCGCGGCCCTGACAAGAGTGACGTCAGGGCCCGCACCGCGCGCCGATAGGCGTGCAGGGGCGGGGCCACGCGCGGCACCGCCCGCCTGCCCCACCCGCCCCGCCCGCCCCGCCGCCACGTGTTTAGCGTCGTCGCGCGCGCGGATTTTCCAAGATCCTGCAGAGCTAGCCCAAGGTGAAATGACAGGTGCCAGATCCCCTGGATCACCGATTTGGGCTGGGCTCAACTTTTTCAGAGGAGGAAGAGGAATGAGGATTTTTTTTTTTCCCCAGTAGTTTTCAACATGGAAATAATCTGGGGAGTAAAAAAACAAAACAAAACAAAAACAAAAACCCAGATGCTCAGGCAGCATCTCAGATCAATTAAATCAGACCTCTGGGCTGACATCCAGGCATCATTAGTTTCTGAAGTTCCCCAGGGTGATTCCAACGAGCAGCAAGTTCGAGAATGACTGGTTTAGTTCGAATGGCAGGTAAATGCTCCTCTAAATGTCCCTCCTGGCCACAGGCAAGCTTAACATCCTCTCTCTTGCCCGGGTCCCAAAACTACTGAAAAATAACGACTTGCTTAGAAGTTCTAATGAGATACAAAGGTAGAGTGAAGAGAGAGTAACAGAGGGGGCGCTGTCATCAGTTTCCCATGCTGTCAGGAGGGCATTCAGAGGGATACACATTTGCCCGAGAGTGAATAAAGGCAGAGGAGACACACACACAAACACACACGCACGCACACTAAATGGGGTTTCAGAAATATGGGCAGCAGGCAGAGGGAGAAGCAGGTTCCCTGGGGAGCAAGAAATACGTGTTGTAGGAGAGTACAGATGACTGTGCCCTGGTCAGGTTACAAGGTTTGCACAGTAATTAAAATAATTATTTAAAGTATTCCTTAAGAAGGGTCTCGGGGGATGCCTGGGTGGCTCAGTTGGTTAAGTGGCTGCCTTCAGCTCAGGTCATGATCCCAGGGTCCTGGGATTGAGTCCCACATCGGGCTCCTTGCTCAGTAGAGAGCCTGCTTCTCCCTCTGCCTCTGCCAGCCACTCTGTCTGCCTGTGCTCACTCTGTCTGACAAATAAGTAAATCTTAAAAAAAAAAAGAAGAAGAAGAAGAAGAAGAAGGGTCTGGGGCTTCACTGCCATTGCAGTGGCTTCAGCATCTGGCCCTGAGGGTTCCAGCACAAGGCACCTGCAGTTGCTAGAGCCCCGAGGCTGTGGTATGCGAAGCCTTCTGCCCACGATGGGGCTGGACACTGGCCTCAGGCCTGAAGAGCTCCAGGTGGGCAGGCAGTGTCTTCCCACTCTCCCCACAACTCCATGCTAAGATCACAGCAGCATGATCTGGGGAAAGGTCTGCAAGAAGGTATAGGCACAAATTAAAGAAAATGTTCTTTCTATGAGACACAAGGCTATCTCTGAGGTGGGATATGGTGGAGTCTCGATGAATTTTCCTGAAATTCACCCCAGAAGAGAAGTGTAAGAGAAAAGGCACCTGAAAGCCAGGAGACCAGGAGCCAGGAGCCAGGAAAGCCAGGAGACCACACATGGGCACCAGGCATGGTGACTTCTATCGAATGCCTTCTCCTCTCAGCTGGGCTGTGATCAAGTGACCTCTGAAGTTCTCTTCACTCTAAAATGATAATGAAAAAGTAACATTCTGAGATAGTGTGATGATGTTTCAAATTTCAGCCAAAGTCTGAAAAAATCAGCCTCTTAGCTAATGCCACCTACATTTGTTGAGTCCCAACTGTATGCCAAGGACTGTGCTGGGACTGGGGAGAAAAAGATGTAAAAGACATAATTCTAATGGAATAGGTTATGGCCTGACATATGCAAACACTATAATATAGTCTTTTTTTTTTTTAAGATTTTATTTATTTATTTCTTTGTTTGACAGACCGAGATCACAAGTAGGCAGAGAGGCAGGCAGAGAGAGACACACACACACACAAACACACACGCACGCACACTCCCTGCTGAGCAGAGAGCCCGATTTGGGGCTCCATCCCAGGACCCTGAGATCATGACCTGAGCTGAAGGCAGAGGCTTTAACCCACTGAGCCACCCAGGTGCCCCTATAATATAGTCTTAATAGAACAAAAATGTGTACACGAAGGTGACACAGGTACTTGTATGAGGAGAGGGATTCTAGAGAAGGTGTCTGAGTTGGGCACAGAGCTAAAGGTCTTTCATGAATTTCCCAAATCCCGCAATTCTATTATACTGTTTTTCACAGAAGAAAGGACTCTTCCACCATCCTTCAGAGAGGAAGAGACTATTTCCCTGCCTTCATTCCTCTACCTACCTGTAAACCCATTAAGTAGGATAGCTGAGAGCATCCTCTTGGACTGGTCAGAAATAGATTACAGATCCCAGGTGCGCCCAAGGGTAACAGTCCATTAGCATTTCCCATGAAACCTCTATCTGTTCAAGTGATCTTGTTTCCCAGAGCGATCGCGGTCCTTACCACTGGAGAGGACCTAACACTGTGGCTTGAAATTAGATTTCTCATTGCAAATGAACACACTGGCATCCTGATTGATCAACCAGTCTCTTGGGAATTTGGTTCATACAATTCAGCTCTTCTGATCAACTCTGGACATGGGCCACATTGAGGACTGTCCCATGAGACCAGGATTTCAGGATGCACAATATTTACACAGGCAGAAGTCAGAGGGACAGGAACAGGAGAAAAGGGATTCCAGAAGCAAATGGCACAGGGGGAAGATACGGGGAAAGGAAACCGGCAGACACAATTTGTGAATATGTTTTCATTTCTCTTGGATAAGGAAATCGGAGCGGAATTGCTATAACGTGGGGGAGAGTTATGTTTGACTTTGTAAGGACTGCCAACCGGTTTTATTTTCTGTATTAGGTGAATTCTCCTGCATGGCCAGCAGCAGTCGAGAGTTCTGCTCTCTCTGGATTCTCACCAACTTTTGGTGGTGTCGGTTTCTTAAAATTTGAGTCATGTTAAGTGTGTGGATAGCAATGTCTCATTGTGCTTTTAAGTTAATTTTCCTGATGACAAACGATGTTAACCGCTTTTTCATGTGCTCCTTAGTCATTGTGTATGTCCCTTTGAAAAGTATCTGTTCAAGTTTCTGGCCCATTTTAAAATTGAGTGTCTAGGGGCGGCTGCGTGGCTCAGTGAGTTAAAGCCTCTGCCTTTGGCTCAGGTGATGATCCCAGGCTCCTGGGTTTGAGCCCCACATTGGGCTCTCTGCTCAGCAGGGAGCCTGGTCCCCCCCACCCTCTGCCTGCCTCTCTGTCTGCTTGTGCTCTCTGTCAAATAAACAAAATCTTTTAAAAAAAAATTGGGTTGTCTTGTTTTTATTGAATTTAGGAGTTCTTTACATATTTGGGATACAGGTTCCCTTACCAGATATATGTGTTGTGGATATTTTTTTCCAGCCTGTGGCTTGCCCATTAATGTTTTAACATTGTCTTTCCATGAGCGGAAGTTTTTAAATTTGATGAAGTTCAATTTACAAACTTGTTTTTTATGGTTATTACTTTCAGTGAACTAAGACACCTTTGGCCACTTGAAGTCTTGGAAATATTTTCCTTTAAAACCGTTATAGTTTAAAGTTTTCCATTTAGGTCTATGATTTATCTCAAATTAATTTTGTATCTAGAATTGAGGTAGGGGTTGAAGTTTTTTTTTTTTTTTTCTCGTTTGTCTCATGAGGACTCCCAATTGTTCTAGCAGCAACTGTTGAAAAGATGTTCATTTCCCCCTTAAATTATCTGGTGCAGGGTCCCTGGGTGGCTCAGTGGGTTAAGCCTCTGCCTTCACTCAGGTAATGATCTCAGGGTCCTGGGATCAAGCCCCACATCAGGCTCTCTGCTCAGCAGGGAGCCTTCTCTCTATGCCTGTCTCTCTGCCTATCTATGATCTCTGTCTGTCAAATAAATAAATAAAATATTTAAAATTATCTGGTGCATTTATATGACTGTATATTTGCGGGTTGTCCAAATCTTTTTTTTAAAAAAATATTTTATTTATTTATTTGTCAGAGAGAGAGAGAGATAGAGACAGACAGTACACAAGCAGGGGGAGCAGCAGGCAGAGGGAGAAGCAGGTTCTCTGGTGAGCAAGGAGCCTGATCCAGGATGCTGGGATCCTGACCTGAGCTGAAGGGAGATGCTTAACTGACTGAGCCACCCAGGCATTCCTGATCAAAACCTCTGCCCTCAAGGGACAAAATATTCAAGGATAGAATAATTTTATTTATAAGTTTCCTAGGCTCTGATTGTTATCAAGCAACAGAACAAAGTTCATCAAAGTTCATGGCTAAAATAAAGGGCTTGCTTTCAATGGCTCATTTGGTTTGTTACAAGACCGTCTACAAAGTTATCTATATTAACTTAAAAGCCTGGAGGCAGAAGCAATGGCCAACTTGCTTTTTATGTACACAAGCAAATATTTGTCTCTTGGAGGCTCCTGGTTACCACTATCAATATTTCAATGCTTTAAAGAGAAAAAGAAAAAAAAAGGTCAAAATCAAATACTTTGTTGGAAAAAGCCAAACTAATAAAGACCATAAAAAGAACATTTGACAAGTCAGTGGAAAACTCTTCAAGGAGGGAAGGATAGTAGAGGCTCCCGAGGTGTGAAATGGTTCTAAAAATAGGAATGATCATAGAAGAAAGGTTTCTCAGAACCAACTTCTTAAAAGACGCCAGCACAGCCTGACCCTGCTCTGAAGCTCTGGAAATCGGCTTCTGCCCAGCCAGTGGTTTCCACCTGTCCAGTCATTTCAGGATTTTGAGTAGTGGGGTAGGGGAGGGAAGTCTTTCTCGCAGCCCAGTGGGCGTGGATGTGAGGCGGCCATTGTCGGCCCCAGCGCCACAGGTTGGCAGAAAGAGCTCATTTGAGGTGTAAGCAGTGTCTGTGTTTCAGATTCCCAATGGGTGTGAAACCTTGCTGAGCATACAATGCCTGCCACTGTACCCTACCAGGGGCTGGGAGCCTGGGGTGGAAAGAGCCCAACTTTGTGGTTATGAAGGGCTTTATACACCACTGAGCCAAACCTCTAGATGAACCTGTTTATCTTGTTGCCAGAAAGGGCACTTTGTCCAGGGAATTAATTCAGACGCGAAAGGCATCACATGGGAGTTCAGCAGGATACGCCTAACCTAGCTTGTCCTCCTCCTCCCTGAAACCTCTAACCCAGCTACAACACTGAAGAGGAAAATTATATCGCACTGCCTTAATTCCTGGAGACCCTCAAATCTATTTGCTTGAGACAGGAACATGCAAACCTGAAACAAACAAACAAAAAAACATGTGTTGGGAATGCTAAGCTCCCCTCCAAAGGGTGACTCGTGTCAAAGACCAAGGCTGGGCTTTCCTACCTCTTCTCAGAGTCCTGTGGTGCTCTAGTAAACTCCAGTGAGAAAGACTAAGACAGACATAAGGGGCAGCAACCCAAGGGTGTGTGTTTAAGAGTTAGAGGCTTTATGTAAAGGGGACAGGAAGGTAGTAGGAGGAAAAGAGCGTAGAAGAGAAAGAAAGAAAGGATATGTGTGGTAAAAGGTGAGGGAAAAGATCCGTGCAGGGCTTTGTAATGGAATTGTTTGGGGCCAGACATTGGTGTTTACTACTATGCCTACCAAAATAATAACCACAGCAGTATGATGAGGAGAAGGCACATTTATTGTGTGCCTAACTGGGTTCTGGCACAGCATTAAACACTTAAAAAAAATTTTTTTTTTTAGATATTTTATTTATTTATAAAGACTTTTTATTTATTTGAGAGAGAGAGATAGCACAAGTAGGGGGAGTGGCAGAGAGAGAGGGAGAGGGAGAAGCAGACTCTCCGCTGAGCAGGGAGCCTAATGCAGGACTCGATCCCAGGACCCTGGGATCATGACCTGAGCCGAAGGCAGATGCTTAACCGTCTGAGCCACCCAGGTGTCCCCTAAACAATTTTCATATATTATCTCATTTATAACTCTCAACCCTGATACAGGGTATGTGGGATTTTTATCCCCATTCTACAGATGAGGACAGTGAGAGTCACAGAAATTAGTGACATGCATGTTCCTATGGCTAGCTAATACATGGAGACGCTATGAGTTGAAAACAGCTTTGCTTAGCTCTGAAGCTTGTGCTCTTAACCTGGATGCCGTAAGTGAATAGCAAACATCCACCCAATAAACTCACGGGGCTTCCAATCGGTTCAAATTCTGCCCCTGCCCTGTAACCTTGGATAACCTCCCTGATCTCACCCTTCTTTATGTGAAATATAAACTAAGGCCCGTGTTTTCCCAGCTCCTGGAGTGGCTAGGGGGACTAACTGAGATCACACATCTGGAGATGCTTGGTAACTTGGGAAAAGTCAAGCAAATGTGATGACTTGCTAATTGGGGCATATTTGCATTTTCTGGAGACGCTCCCACACGTGAGTCTGCATCTCTGTGTAGTCTGTGATCTTAGAGGCTACTTTCCCTCCAAACGTGTGTCCTTTTTTCTTCACTTCTTTCTCTCTCCCACCAGGGCAGACACCTTCTACTGCTCCCAGGACCCGAAAGAAACGGGAGTTTGAGGTTCAGTGGGAAAACAAAATATAGCAGATTCCAAATAGCCCCTCAGGCAGAGTAGGGAAGGGATGCCCATTTCCTTTATCTTCCTAAAGGATGAGAGGAATAGAAATTTGTGGATTAATTAACAAGGGAAAATTATGTCAAATCAAGGAAATATAGCTGAAGTTAGAAACAGCTGAGTAATAGAAGCATGCAGTCACCAGGACTCAGAATTTAGTATTGCTCAGGATCCAGGGTTGATCAAGTTTAGCAAAACTGACTTACATCAACCACACTCTAAAATACAATTTTCCAGGGTCACCTTTCAGGGACTGCCTTCAGCTCAGGTCATGATTCCAGGGTCCTGGGATCAATTCCCGCATGGGGCTCCTTGTCTAGCAAGGAGCCTGCTTCTCTCTCTGTCTCTGCCTGCCTCTCTGCCTGCGTGTGCTCTCCCTATGACAAATAAATAAGTAAAAACTTCTTTAAAAATCTTAAAAAATATAAATAGTTTTCCAGCTATGTGTTAGGCTCTTTAGGAACAGTAGAAATATGAGACTAGATGCCTTGAGTTGATGGATTTCTTATCCATCTTATCTTATCTGGTGGACAGGAGGACTACAGAACTGCTAAGAGCACGTGTGCTCATGTGCCATGTACAAGCATCCTGCAGAGCTGGGGAGAACTGGAACAATGGCCTCTTACCATGTGGGTATAGAGGAGCAGCTGCCCTCTGTTCACTGTGCCTTCATCCCACGACAGAGACATTGTCACCATCCTAAATGAAGGTCTTACATTGGGCAAAGCTTCACAGGAGTCATCTCATAAGTGACTGGCCAACCAAATGCCTATAAATGGGTGTCTTTGTTGGGACATTGGTAACTGGTCTAATTACTAGAGGCCAAGGCAACTGGTTAAACTCAGACAAATGGCACAAACCGTATGCAACCAGATTAATTTGGTGTGGCTTTCCTTTAGAAAGAAGCTCTGGGCATGTTGGATATGTTTGAACTTCAAGTAGTACTTAAAAATGTGTGTCAGCTGGACGGTGAGCTCCCCGCCCGGTAGGGACACTCTTCATGGGAGCGTTTTGCTGAGCACAGAATCAGAGAGAGGCAAGTGAGTCAGACGGCCTTAATGACATCAGGCAGTGCCAGCCGGGTGCACAGGGCCTTGCTGTGACTTCTTTCCAATTGAGTAACCAAGTAGATGTGGACATTTCCACTGTGGACTCACAGCCAGGGTGAGAGGAGCAGGAGGAAGCATCCTGAAGATCTGTTCATTATGTCTGGTAGGCATCACATCTGCTGGGCTTTGCAAGGGGCTAGAGGTAGTATTCCTGGTGCTTTGGATTCTGCATTTACTAGGTCCCAGGCACACTATTCCTTATCTGTTACTGACTTTTTTCTTTCTTTTAGGGGTGGGGTGGGGGGCACACATGGAACATTAAGATTGAACTTTTAGCAGGTCTGCCTTCCGGAGACAGTACCCTAGTCTCTTCCCCTCAGTGCACAAATACTCGTGGAAGGCTTTCCTAGGCCAAGTGCTGTGCTAAGTTCTGAGGAGTAAAGCAAAGAAGAAGTATGAGTTCCTTGCAGTCCAGGGGGGAGACAGCCCTTTAACCGATGTCTATCTCCGTGCAATACGTATAATTGACAGATAAAAGGGGAGCATGAACATGGAAGTGATTAACTGTGTTAGAGGGGCTCAGGGAAGTCTTCAAAGAGGGTCCTCGGGCGCCTGGGTGGCTCAGTGGGTTAAGCCGCTGCCTTCAGCTCAGGTCATGATCTCAGGATCCTGGGATCGAGTCCCGCATCGGGATCTCTGCTCAGCAGGGAGCCTGCTTCCCTCTCTCTCTCTCTGCCTGCCTATCTGTCTACTGTGAACTCTCTCTGTCAAATAAATAAATAAAATATTTAAAAAAAAAAAAAAAAGAGGGTCCTCAAGGAAGGTCCTGAAGATAGAAGTAGCTCGGGGAGGAGGAGAATGCCAGGTACAGGGGCACAGGCACCACAAAGCCTGGTCAGAACTATAGGCTGTTCAGTTGCTGGAAGGCCAAGTTGACTAGAGGAAGAATGAACTTTCTTCTAGCACCTTCCGCAGAGCGCTGACTGGGCTGGGCCCCATGCTATCTGCTTTGCGTGCACCGTTGCCCTCTTGCTTCAGAGCAGCCCTGTGAGGCGGGCGTTAATACTTCTTAGTGAGGAACATCCTTGGTTGTGTCCTAAACCAAAGTTGCGCTGTCCCAGGCAAATGGGGCTGGGGGTTGGAAACATTTTCACTGACTCTTCACCGCACCGTCTCCTGCTTCTCTCTTTGTGCTGACTTCATTCTCTCCCCGCAGACCGGCCTCGTCTCTCTACTGGGGTGCGTGACTTCCAGCAGCGATCCCCAAGAGGAGGGACTCTTTGGTGGACAAAATCACAAATGAGCACTGCATTCTTCATTTTACAGATGAGGATATTGAAGCTTTGAGGGGTGGAGCAACACATTGAGGTCACACAGCTTACAAGTAGCAGAAACTGGAAACCAGTCTATGTCTCGGTGGTTCTCAAACAGAGAGCGTTTGGCCCCACCCCCTCCCGTGGGGTACATCGGGCAATGTCTGGAGATATTTCTGTTGGTCAGAAGTTCAGGGTCCCAAGGGTGGGGCTGCGTCTGGCATCAGGGGTGTCGAGGTCAGGGATGCTGCTAAAATTCTACAGTGTACGGGACAGCCCCCCAAAAAGGAATTAATCTGGCTCAAAAATGTCAATAGTGTTGAATTTCAGAGACCTTGGTCTATCTGAACACAGAGCACCACTACCCTACAAATGGCTCCCCTCTCCCAAAGGGCCCTGGTTGTCCTCCTCCCCACACATTTATGGATCATCTGTTTGGGTACTACAACCTCATCTTATGTTATGTTTTAGATTCTTATGTTTCCGAGTCACAGAGTAGCTGCCTTGCTTCCAGGTGCTGGATTCCACTTCCACCAACCACCTATAAATGCTGGCAGGATACAGCACAATGCACGAATGGTACTCAGACCCTTTTACTTGTTTTATCCAAATTAAAGCTGATAGTCTAGTGAAATGCCGCCAGACTCTGAGGATAATGTCCTATGTCCACCCAGAGCAGTTTTTCCAGGAGGACAACTGGATTTGCAATGAGGTGAACCTATTCTTTCATCTCTCCTCTCCGTTGTTTTTGGTCAAGGATAGGAGGGCAATCTGGGGCCATGGAAAGGTTCTTCTGGAGACAGAGCTGGTGAATTGGCCTGTGTTCTGTGCTCTTTTTAGGTGATGGTCAGCCGACCATGACCACGGGAGGAGACAAAAGGGAGGCTCAGGACAATATTATAGTTAGGTCCTAGAAACCAAACACAGGACACACCATGCAGGACCACGCAGGACCACGCAGGGAAGCACCACTGCTGGGCAACAGCAGAGCAGTAAGGGGAGAACCAAGGCCAAGGCCTTGTTGGAGTTTACATAGGAAAGCAAGGCAGGGCAGGGTGATGAGTTTAGGATTAGTTTGAATAGTTCTGGTGGTCCCTAGTTGCCCAGCACCCGCCTCTGGGATGATTAAAGAACTTCAGGTTTGGGGCACCTGGGTGGCTCAGTTGATGAAGGGTCTGCCTTTGGCTCAGGTCATGGTCCCAGGGTCCTGAGATTGAGTCCCATATAGGACTCCTTGCTCAACAGGGAGTCTGCTTCTCCCTTTGACTCTGCAGCTCCCTCTGCTCAAACTACTTCTCTCTCTCTTTCTTTCTCTCAAATTAAAGTCTTTAAAAACAAACAAACAAACAAACAAAAAACAAAAACAAGAGCAAACCAAAACAAAAAAAAAACCCCCAAGAAGGTCAGGTTTCCAGGCTGGGTAGAGGAGGAAGGGCTCTGGACTGGCTCGTTTGCATGAGTCCTTTGCTGCCTTTAAGAAGTGGTAAGCCCCTCAGGGGATAGAAGGCCTCTCACACTATCCGAGCCAGGAAAATGTTAAGATGTCAAGACATCATAATAGAGAGAAAATAAAAATAAAAACAATATGGGGCGCCTGGGTGGCTCAGTGGGTTAAGCCTCTGCCTTCAGCTCAGGTCATGATCTCAGGGTCCTGGGATCGAGCCCCACATCGGGCTCTCTGCTCAGCAGGGAGCCTGCTTCCTCCTCTCTCTCTGCCTGCCTCTCTGCCTACTTGTGATCTCTGTCTGTCAAATAAATAAATAAAAATCTTTAAAAAATAAATAAATAAAAACAATATGGACTGACTAGTACAATTTGCTGACTCAACCAAGTAAGTAAGCTTAGATGCCACAGCCGTGCAGTAAGTCCCAAATATCTAAGACTCTAATTCTCTTTGTAATGTAACCCTAATTTTAATCCCTCTTTCCTCCAACCTTCAAATAAACCCAACTCATCTTCTTTTTGTATTACACCCTTCCCGTAATGGTACCAATTTACCCAATCACTAAGTTAAAAGCTGCAGAATTGACCCTCCTCCTTATCCTTCAGTTTGGCTTTTGAGAACAAAATGCAGTTCTCAAAGTCAAAGCCAGAGCCTAATTATTTCTTAGAAATACCCTCTCCCATCAAGAAATGGGTAGAAGACATGAACAGATATTTCTGCAAAGAAGACATCCAAATGGCCAAAAGACACATGAAAAAGTGCTCAACATTACTCGGCATCAGGGAAATACAGATAAAAACCACAGTGAGATACCACCTCATACCAGTCAGAATAGCTAAAATGAACAAGTCAGGAAATGACAGATGTTGGCGAGGATGTGGAGAAAGGGGAACCCTCCTACACTGTTGGTGGGAATGCAAGCTGGTGCAGCCACTCTGGAGAACAGTATGGAGGTTCATCAAAAAAGTTGAAAATAGAGCTCCCCTATGACCCAGCAATTGCACTACTGGGTATTTACCCTAAGGATACAAATGTAGTGATCTGAAGGGACATGTGCACCCGAATGTTTATAGCAGCAATGTCCACAATAGCCAAACTATGGAAAGAACCTAGATGTCCATCATCAGATGAATGGATAAAGAAGATGTGGTATATATATATATATATATATATATATATATATATATATATATACAATGGAATACTATGCAGCCATCAAAATAAATGAAATTGTGCCGTTTGCAATGACATAGATGGAACTAGAGGGTATCATGCTGAGCAAAATAAGCCAATCAGAGAAAAACAATTATCATATGATCTCCCTGATATGAGGAATTTGCGAGGTAGGGTGGGGGTGGGGGGGTAGGGAAGGTTAAAAATGACACAAGATAGGACTTGGAGGGAGACAAACCAAAGAGACTCTTAATCTCACAAAACAAACAGGGTTGCTGGGGGATGGGGGGTAGGGAGAGGGTGGCTGGGTTATGGACATTGGGGAGGGTATGTGCTATGGTGAGTGCTGTGAAGTGTAAGCCTGATGATTCACAGACCTGTACCCCTGGGGCCAATAATACATTATGTGTTAATAAAAATAATTAAAAAAAAAAGAAATTCCTTCTCCCTTGGGGCATCTGGGTGGCTCAGTTGGTGAAATGTCTAGCTCTTGGTTTTGGCTCATCAGGTCATGCTGCTCAGGGTCTTAAGATCAAGCCCCAAGTTTGCTAGGCACAGAGCCTGCTTATGATTCTCTGTCTCTCTCCCCCTCTCCCTCTGCCCCTCCTCTATGCCTCCCCGATGCTTGCTCTCTGTCTCTCAAAAAAAGAAAGAAAGAAAGAGAAAAAATAAACACCCCCTCCCTTCCATCCTCAATGCCATGCCTTTATGAAGACCTTTTCAGCTCTCCCTTAGAATACCCCAATGGCCCACTTACTACCCCCCAGCATTTTCCCTGTTCATCCCCCCCCCCCAAATAATCATCTGCTGAAATCGTGTCTCAAAAGTACTGATTTTATTTTTTCTTGCTTATTAGATATTAGCGTCTCCATGCTACATGTAGAATGAATCCCAATCTTCTTATGGTGCAGTAGACCCATTCCAGTTGAGCATCAGTCTCCAGACTCATGTCAGGCTCCTTCCCACACCCTGCCCTACACCTATATGGTGGCCCCACTAGGAGGAAGGCACACACAGTATATAGGTGGGCAGCTCTGGAATAAGACCACGACTAGAGTTCAAATTCTGGCTCCCCCATCTGTTAGCTGGGTAACTTTGGGCAAGTCACTAGGCTTCCTGGTGCTTCAGTTTCCCCAAGAGTAAGAAGAGAATCATGACTGTACCAACCTTACAGGTGGGGATTAAGTGCGTTAATACACACCAAGACCTTAGACTCGTGCCTGGCACAAAGTACAAACTCAGTAAATCAGAATAGTCGTGTTTCACACTTCATACTCGCTTCCTTTCTTCATGTGATGAGCACCTCCTCCAACTTCTAGGCTCTGCTTAGCTGTCACTCCTTGCTGAAACCTTCCCAAAGACCCCAGAAAAAGTGAGTCCTTTCTTGGATTCCTGAAACCCTTGCTTACATGTTCATCACTCCCGCTGCCCCTCTAGGGTATGGCTCTTTCCTTTTGACATTTGTCACTGTAACACCGTATCTACTACCTAGAAGACACTCAATAACTAGATGCAGAAATACGCAGATTTCATGGGGACAAGACTAAAACTTAGAGTCAGTGGCCTGAGTCACCTAAAAGTGCTCATTAGTTTTCCCAAGCATTGTTTCCTCTAACTCTCACATTTCAAGTATTCTTACATGCCTACTTCAGAAGGAGTGAGAAATATCATTTACAGAGTTCAGTAGCTTGGTCCTTCCTCCTTTGCCTGTCAGCTTTATCCCCAAATGAATGTTAGTCGTGTTTGTTATCAATGCTCCCAGATTCTCCATTACCTTTCCAGCTTGGGTTTCTGTTTACCTACCCGGACTAAACCCTGACCATTCAGCTCTCCTTCCTCATTTGTTTCTGCACACAGTGATTCAGAAGGTTTCCCATCCAGTGAAACCTGCCACCATGTTTTTAGGCTTGCGCCTCTAGTTGCTATGCAGTCAGTGCTTAAGTAATTATAAGTCTCCAATAACCAGTAATCTGAGTATTTCATACAATTGTCTAATAATCCTGTGTTCTTTGCTAACAAAATGGCAGGTAGCCTATGGGATTTCCTTTTTTTTTAATTGAAAAAAAATCTTGAAATAGTGGGCTCTTTGGGCTATTTTTGCTTGGATGACAGAAGCCACACTCAGTTGTTCTTATCAGTAGCTGTCAAACTTTATAGATAAGAGTTAGAGGAGTTCATCAGAATGCAGATTCCCAGGCCTGCTGCTAAGGATTCTCTTTCAGTAGACTGGGTTAGTGCCTGAGAATCTGCATTTTTGATAAGGTATCCTGTTTCCAAGGGCTCCCCTATCAAATTACAGTCAACTTGGTGTCTGAAAACAACAGAAATTTTCTCTCACAATTCTGAAGGCCAAAGATCAAGGTGTTGGGCTGAGCCATGGTCCCTCCAAAGGCACTTGTGGAGACATCTTCCTTGCCTCTTGTGGCTTCTGCAGGCTCAGGTGTTCCTTGGCATTTGTCTAAAGTTCCTTAATTCCATCTGCAAAGATCTTGTTTCCAAATAAGGCCCCCTTTCACCGGTTTAGGATATGGGGAACATATCTTTTTGAGAGTATGAAATTCAACTCACTACAGAAAATTATTCAGATGTGTGGAGTTCTAGAATCCTACTGCCAACAATGCTACCCTAGATCAGTTTCAGAGTTTATCTTGACATTAATTCTCACAATATCTCAACAGTTCTACAATAGGATACTATGAGTTGAAAACAATAAGCAAAAAAAGAATGAAGCCTCTCCTCCCTGGCAGAGCACATCTTCCCTTGAGCATTAATATGGCAGTGAGAGGGAGGGGAGGAAAAGCAGGAAGATATCCCATATTGTGTATGCTTCCTCTCCCTCTCAAAGCAAAGTTCTAGGATCAGACATTGCCTCTTCGTCAAATGTGCTGAATCTGCTGCCTGAAACACAAATATTAAATATATAAACGAATGAACAAACACATAAAAGAATGGATATATTTCCTCTTCTTTCAACTCATTCGGGATTTTGTATACCGAACCTTGAAAAAAAATAATCAACCTTTCCTCTCTATAATCCTTATCCTGGTGTTCTCCTCTCTATAGCTTATCAGTATAATTTTACCTTTGAGATAAGAATCCTTCTCTTTCTCTTCCTGTGTGTTAGTCACCTTCCCCATCCTGTTTCAAACCAAAGAAGTCTTGAAAACAAAGGACCTACAACAACACCTGCTTTTTCTACTGAAGTATGGGTGTCTTCATTTCACGGTTGCAATCTGCCTTGTCTACAAGAGTCTCGTCTCCTTTATCATACGTTCACTTCTTGGACACCTAATCCTGAAACTATCAGTTACAAATCCCCTAGCTGGTGCCCCCTCTTTAGAAAAGATGCATTTCACCTATTATACGGCCCTCAATCCCTTCTCTTCTGTGCAGTTTCCGGGTCCTAGAACTTTTCCAGAAGCTATGACCTTTTTTGACATTGGGATCAGGGCCAATCACTGGTTTCCATCTCAGAGCTCTGTCTCCCTCTCCTAACTCCATTCTCAGATCCTATCCCAATAGCAAAGTCTGGCCAGAAGTACCTCCTTACTGGTGTCCGCCTCTCCTATGCTTGGACCCCTGCTGTTCATTCTCCCTTTAATGCATCCAGTGATTTGAATGAATCTCTCAAATACAATGTGGCTGAAGCCAAAGAGATCAGATCAGCCTCCCCAAGAGCACGTCTTCTGTACAAAGTTTCTATGGGTTTATTTTAATTTATTTATTTTTAAAGATTTGACAGAGAGAGAGATCGCAAATGGGCAGAGAGGCAGGCAGGGAGAGAGGGGGAAGCAGGCTCCCTGCTGAGCATAGAACCCAGTGCAGGGCTCGATCCCAGGGCCACTGAGATCATGGTCTGAGCTGAAGGCAGAGGCTTAACCCACTGAGCCACCCAGGTGCCCCTCTATGGGTTTAGAAGCCAGGTTAGTGGTGGCTATCCTTGGAGGTGTATGTGGGGGACTGACAAATGTTTAACAATTGGCTGTCCCAAAAAACAAAGTTGTGTTTTGTAGTATGGTCTGGTTTCTCTGATGTAAATACCCTTATTCTGGCCATTCTGAGGCTACTAATGTGATGTCAGTTAATACGAAGTTGGGATGGACTGTGCTGTAGTACAGTATCTGTTTGACAAATTCTTTTTTTATCTTTTAAAGATTTATTTATTTATTTGACAGACAGAGATTACAAGTAGGCAAACAGGCAGGCAGAGAGAGAGGGAGGAAGGGCAGCAGGCTCCCTGCTGAGCAGAGAGCCTGATGCCGGTCTTGATCCCAGGACTCTGGGATCATGACCTGAGCCAAAGGCAGAGGCTTTAACCCACTGAGCCACCCAGGCACCCAAAGTCTTTCTCTCTCTCTCTCTCTTTTAAAAGATTTTATTTATTTATTTGACAGGGAGAGATACAGTGAGAGAGAGAACACAAGCAGGGGGAGTGGAAGAGGGAGAAAGCAGGCTTCCTGCTGAGCAGAGAGCCTGATGTGGGGCTCGATTTCAGGACCCTGGGATCATGACCCGAGCTGAAGGTAGACGCTTACCGACTGAGCCACTGAGGTGCCCCGTTTTCCAGATAATCTTAAAACTGTGCAACTGATTGTGTATGGCCGGCTTCCACCCACCCCCCCCCCCCCGCCACCTAAAGTGTAAGCTTGGTGAGGCCAGACATCCTATGTATCTTGTTCATCTCTGTGACCCAGGTGCCTAAATCATGCTCAATAAATGTTAGTGAATGAAGCAGCTAACCCTCGGGTTCCTTGGGGGAATGCGGGGAGGCCATGGCCCCTGGGATGTATATGGACTTAAGTAATGGGAGCAGAGAAATTGGTCTAATGTGATTGTGAAGCATCTGGGGTCATTCCTCAGCGGCTGCAGGTTCCACATTCTTCTGTTTTCACGCAGAGATGTAGTTCAAAGTGGCAAAGATCATGAGAATTTCCTTCTCTTGACTCCTAATCTGGAGCTCACCTGTCTTTCTCACTTGTTGGAAGCTCAGGTAGGAGGAACAAGAGTTTTAAACCACAGATATGGAAGAAAATCTGGCTTTATTTATGACTGCCTTGTTCAGCATTCTTTGACAAACAGCCAACCCCCCAAGCCTCAGTATTCTCATCAATGAAATGGGGATCATCATGACGGTTTCTAGGGCTCTTGTGAGGAATGAAAGAAAGCACCCATCTCATTGTTAGTATTTGGTAGAAACCCCACTGGTGGCCTTTTTCATCCTGGAGTGGCAGCACCTGATGGGGGTTAAGCACACATTCCCAACCATGGCTCTGACTGTTGCCCAGTACAATTAATGCCCCGGCAGTGGGTTGCTATTCATAGGCCTTAACAGTCTACGACAAGAGTGGTGCTAACACATCGAGCTTCTGCTGATGAATATCTAAGGAATCCATTCCTGAGCTGCACTGGGAAAACCCAGGCACATGTCTGACGACAAGCTATCCCGAACAGTGAAAAGGCAAGAAATCAATAAAATGCCTGACTTTCCCAAAGAAAGAGAAACCTTTTAATGTCAAGAATATAACAGCTCCTGACATACATGTTTATTGATACTATCCTCTTAAGAACCACCTTTCTAATTACAGGTGTTTAATTTCCCATTAAAATTCAGTCACACTGACCTTAGGGCCTCTAGGCATGAAAAGGAGGTGCTGAGTGAAGGGGATGGGGAAAGGCACTGATATATTTCTAGTATACACCTTGATCTAAACACTGCTAGGTGTTAGTCTCCCTAGGAGATAGGCATTGTCTTCTTCAGATTAAGAAGTTCACATTTAAGGGGTGCCTGGCTGGCTCAGTGGGTTAAGCCTCTGCCTTCAGCTCAGGTCATGATCTCGAGGTCCTGGGATCGAGCCCCACATCAGGCTCTCTGCTTAGTGGGGAGCCTGCTTCCTCCTCTCTCTCTGCCTGCTTTTGATCTCTCTCTCTCTGTGTCAAATAAATAAAATCTTAAAAAAAAAAAGTTCACATTTAAGTGTGAAAGGAAATATATTGGTTAGGCAGGATCTAAGATGCTGCGGCAAAGAGACCCCAAAAGCGGAGAGGTTTCAACAAGTTACAGTCTATTTCTCTCTCATAGAACTGTCCAAATGCAGATAGCCTGGGATTAGTAGATGGTTCTGCCATCCTCAAGAGGATACAGCAGAGGCAGCAGGAATCGTGATTCAGAAATGGGAGCCTCTTTTCTTTTAACGGAATGGTCCAGCAGTACCACACATCATTTCTGCTGACAGCTCTAAACAGCCATGATTTAGATAATATAGAAGTTCCTCTCTCCCGCATCAGCCCAAATGTAAGCAGTCCAGAAGGAAAGAACCACTCTTCTCTTTTCAAGGGCGCAAGCTAGAAACTGTTCAGGTCACTTCCACTTGTGTCCTGTTGGCCGGGATTTGATCACCTCGTCAAATGGACTGCCAGGGAAGCTGGGAAATCTGCCTGGCTAAAACCGGGCAATTTTATTAGGAGAGAAAGAGGAAATACATGATTTCTGGTAGAAAGTAACCCTCTTTGTCATAGGAGGCCAGCGTTGAGATTTGTGCAAGCCAATGACAGTGTGTGACTAAGTTTTCACAAATTATTCTGGACGCTGAAGGATGGCAACTCAGAGGACACAAGTAGAAGGAGGGAGACCAATGGTGAGATGAAGGTAGCCCGGCCCAGGGTGGTAGCCGCTGAGGTGATGAGATGAAGGTAGCCCGGCCCAGGGTGGTAGCCGCTGAGGTGATGAGAAGTGTTCTGACTCAAGATACATTTTGAAATCACTCTCAGATACCCCTACAGGATTTCCTAAGGGGTTACATGTGTGATGTGGCAAAAAAGGACTTGAGGCTCTTTGGATGTATGGTTTCTTGGAGACCTGCAGGGTTCAGTTCCAACACTGCCGATGCCGTTGATCTGCTGCTTTGTGGTGGCCACACTGTTACGTCACCCCGGTTTTTCTTCCTAAAACACATCTCCATCTGAAGTGATGCTAATTATTTTCTGCCTCCTCCCACTAGAAAGCATGCTCCGTGGAGCAGAAGCTTTGTCCATCTTCTTCACCCTGTTGTTGGCTTCTGGAACAACGCCTGGCTGGCACATAATAATACAAAGAGTGGTGGCCTGGGGCATCTGAGTGCTCAGTTGGTTGAACTCTTGATTTCAGCTCAGGTCTGGATCTCAGGGTTGTGGGATCAAGCCTGCTTTGGGCACCGTGCTCAGCACAGAGTCTGCTTGAGATCCTTCTTCCCCTCTCCCTCTGCTCCTCCCACTGCTCTCTCTCTCTAAATTCATAAAAACTTAAAAAAAAAAGTGGTGACCAACATTTATTTAATGTTTGTTGAATGGATGAATAAGCTACGATAGTTGGGGCTTTTAAAGACAACAAAATAAAAAGAAAAATTAAATAATATAACAAGAAAATGACATAATGGAAGCCAGAAATTTATACACTGAATAATCTACAATGTTCTTTTAAAATGATTAAATACTGACCAGTGTTGTCACATAATCTTTAAGGAATTCCTGTTCCAAAGTTTACAGTCTGCAAGCCCCCTAGCAGAAGAGTCGGATTACTTTAAAAGAAGAAATAATCAGGCTGATCTCAACACTTCTCTTCACAGACCAATAGATAAAAAAAAAACAAAAAACAATCTCCAGAGACCTAAGGGGGGAAAGGTGTGATTCAAAAATTCTAAAAATAATCAAGATGTCATTTAAATATGAAGAACTCTGAGAATATATCAGCCATATGTCTCTTCTGGAATGAAAAGATATATCAGGGCCACTGAGCATGCTTAGAATAAATTATTTATTATAGGGGGGATGTTGAAACATATAAGGATTACTGGTAAGCACCGAAGTACATTCAACATAATGTGAATTTTTAAATAATTATGGTGATAAGACATGTTATAATTGCATATAGAAGCTACACAATATAAAATAGTAACAGAATATCGATGTGGCAGCTTTAACAGATACAAATTAATAGTGGTTTAAATAAAATAGTTGCTTATTCCACTGCTCCCAACCCCACCTGAAACAGTCTAATTGCAAATAGTCCAAGGTTGATTTGGGACTCTGTAGTATCAGGAACCAGATCCTCTCTCTTGTTACTCCCCATTCTCTAGATGGTGGCCCTCTTTGGCTTGGTTGAGTTTGGCTCACCATCATGTCCACTCAGTCTATATTCTAGTAGCAAGAAAGGTTAAAAGAGGAACGATGAGCAGGGGGGTATACTCATCTCTTCTACGAGCATCCAGTTAGTTGGCCACCTGCCAGCAAGGGAGGCTGGGGAAATAGTCTCTAGCTGGGGGTTACATGTAGCCCTAAAGCTTCTATGATTATAGAAGTAGAGAAAGATATTTGTGGGGAAGAAAGAAACTGAGGATGAAATGAAATGATATGTCAGGACCCATGTTTAAAACCTAGCCCTGCAGTACACTAGCTGTCCAGTAATTGTTAGGCATTCTTTTTTTTTTTTTTAAGATTTTATTTATTTATTTGACAGAGAGAGATCACAGTAGACAGAGAGGCAGGCAGAGAGAGAGAGAGGGAAGCAGGCTCCCTGCTGAGCAGAGAACCCGATGCGGGACTCGATCCCAGGACCCTGAGATCATGACCTGAGCCGAAGGCAGCGGCTTAACCCACTGAGCCACCCAGGCGCCCATGTTAGGCATTCTTTTACAATGAAAATAATCTTACTTTTTTTTTTTTTTTTAATAAAAATGACACATGTTGGTTAGAAAGTCTTCAAACAATATAAAAGAACACAGAAAAGAGTAAAGTTCACTCTGACCCCTCCCTTCAGAGATAACCACTGCTAACACTTCACCCGCATCTGATGATTAATCAAGTGTTTCTTTGAATCCATCCCAATATATAATTACTTTTTTTTTAAGTTTCTATTTTGTTTATTTCTGCTCTCATTTTTATTATTTCCTTCCTTCTACTGGGTTGGGGTTTTGTTTGTTCTTCTTTTTCTAGTTCCTTTGGGTGTAAGGTCAGGGATATGTAGTTATTTTTATAAATGTTCGCTGGAGCAGAGGTTGGTGGAGTAACTGGGCAATCGGCATTATGGAGGGTACTTGATTTAATGAGCCCTGGGTGGTCTATGCAACTAATGAACCACTGAACTCTACTCCTGAAACTAATAATACACTCTATGTTAATTAATTGAATTTAAATAAAAAATGTAAATGTATCAACACTTTAAAAAAGAGTATGCATGTATTTTCTACTTACAGGGTAAATCATTGATATTTATATATGTTATTTCAACCATATTATGTTCTACATTTTTCTATTATGTTATTCGGTACAAAAAAGATTTATGATAGTTATACTTCAAGGTAGTTAGACTTTGCCTTGATTTTGAATGTCTGACATTAACATCACAACCCTTCCTTCCTTTCTGCTTCCACTTGCATAGACATTTAAGGTTGATACAAGACTCTGCCCCAAGCAAGTTCAGGATATTAAGAGGTTAATTTTTTTTTAATTTTTAATTTTTAAAAAAATGTTATTTATTTATTTGAGAAAGAGAGTGAGAGCATGAGCACAAGTAGGGGGAGACAGAGGGAGAAGCGGACTCCCTGCCAAGCAGGGAACCCCACACAGGGCTCAATCCCAGAACCCAGGATCATGACTGAGTTGAAGGCAGATGCTTAACTGACTGAACCACTGAACCACTAGGTACCATATGTATGTGTATGTATATATATATGCATGTATGTGTATATATGTATATATATATTTTTTTTAAGGCTCAATTTTCTTTTGCCTTCCCTCACAACAACTAACAGACAGTTTACAGCCACCTGCTCTGTAGTTTACTCATTTTAGAATTCTGTAAGAATGGAGGTCTTTTAAGTCCTACTACCCTGTTGGAATCCAGGTCCCCCATACCGAAAAAGATGGTGCCAATTTGTAGCAGCAGGTCAACTCCAGGGAGTATGAGTTTTCACTGTTTTTCAAGGAAAGCTCTTAAGTCACAGCTCATGGGCAGTTCAAAGGAAGTTTAATGGCTTCTTTCTTTTTTCCCTTTGAGATGATCACATTTGCTTTAGTATTTGAACACATTTTGTGCTTCACCTCTAGAGAAGTGGCCACTTCCAAGTCAGCATATTGTTATTTACCAATGGGCAAATTAAGAGCTTTCTAAATTTAGTGTAACTCCTTTTGAGTTCTCTCATTAAGAGGAAACAATGAAGAAAAACCAAATTCTTGCTTCTTGTACCTATTTTTGTTCCCAAGGAGAGAATAACGATGATGCCAGGAACCACTCGAGGATGCCTGTTATAGCCTATTATATTACATGTACCATCTCTACTCCAAACCTCAGAGCCACAAGCCCCATGAGTGGGACTCCTACCCTCTCCAGGTCAGAGTCCTGAAGCTCAGAAGGGGTAACAGCAGTTACACAGGGCGACCGGTTGTGGCAAGAGTTGCTGGGAGTTGACCCAGTTCTGCTGGACTCCACAGTATCTGCTTGTTCCACTCCTCCAAGAGCTGGACTTCTGGAGGAAGCAGGAAATTCTTTGTTTTTCTATGTTTTGAGTAATGTTTCCTCTTTTACTCTCCTTGGATGTTCTTTCCTGGTGTCCAGTGAGCCTGAATGCCGTATGCAGCTACAGAGATGCAAACAGGAAGGAGTGGAAGCCTAGAACCTGTTTAATTTACAGTTCAGCCAACACATGTAGCTTCCTTGAATAAACCCTCCAGGAGTGTTAATGGAATCAAACCCCCTGTTATGTTAGTGCTCTAATTCCAGAATGTACCTCAGTGATTTAACAAAGAACACAGATACCAAATACTGCTCTCAATCTATTGCCAATGCCATACAAAGCTTTACTGTTGTTTAGAGGAATCAGCTCGGTAGCAAAACATTCTACCTAGTTTCAGGAATAACTGCAATCAGAATGGCAAAATAGGTAAAATTTTATGAATTACTTAGACTTTTTTTTTCCCCCACAACCAACTAAAACTTCTAATATGTAATTTTGGAAAAAACCAAAAAACAAAAAAAGAGGTGCCCCTCTGCAAATGTATTGCAGATACATTTTTATTATGGGAGCCGTATAAGGTGTTTTGGTATCATTGGCTAAAAGGACCTGGGAATGGGAAGGAAGTCAAATGTTTGGTCCAAACCTGCAGCTTAGAGCTACTGGTATAAGACATTATACCTGCAGGACTTTCAGCACATTCAGGTCCTTCTCCAGACTCACTGATTCAAATTTCTGAGAAGTGGAGTCACAGGCATGTGTATTTCAAAAAAGGTGATTTTGATGTGTATCACAGGTTCAGAACCTCCGGGCTGGAGCAGTGCCTTCCCTGGGCCAGCACTCCCAGTAGCAATGATGCAATAATGGTGACTTCCACCACTAAAAATTCTTCCCTTCCCCTTCCCCGCCCTTCCCCCCACTCTGTGTAAAATCAATCAGTCAAAGAATTGTACAACGAAAGAAACATGGGAAGATAGACAAAGATGGCAGATACGAATCAACCCATTCTCAGAGAGCTGAGGCTTCGTTGTCTGCTGTGGATACCTGATACCCATAACCATGTGTAAAAGAGTTTTTGAATACAATAAATTCACTTTTTACTAGCAAAGCCCAATGAAGAAACCAAAGCACTTTTTTTTTCATCCAGTCATATGATGAGTAGACAGAAATGACTTAGAAATCATGGAATCCAACAGCTTCATTTGACATGTGAAGAAACAGCCCTGAGTGGGGAAGTGACTTATTTCATGCCACACAGCACAAACCACGCATCTCAGGGACCTATCCAGGAATGCAAACCAAGCTGTCCATTCTTTTTTGGAAACTTGCCCGACTGACATTAGAAAGAACACAAACAGCTGCTCAACCATGTCTAGAAGGGAGAGATTCTACTCTTCGATACAGCACCAGCAGTCTAACCAAGAAGTGTTAAGGGAGAAAAGAAAAGTCAGCCTGAAACACGTTCCTTAGGAAAGCAACCCATCTCCCCCAAAGAGTAAAACAACGAAAGCCACCTCTACATTCGCTTTCCTGTCATCAGTGTGAATTGTTCTCTGAGGACAGATCTTAAAGGGCAGACCTAGCCACAACTTCATTGCGTGCTGTTTTCTGGATCTATACTTGCTCTTCCAGACTCAGTCTCTCTCTTTTCCCCAGCACCTCCCCCTCCCCCAACACACACACACACACACACACACACACACCCCTTAAAGATGGGAACTAGAAAAAAGGAGAGGATCTTATTTTAAGGAATCCATATTATATCATTAATGTCTATGGACTCATTGTGCCCCGCACCTCATTCATATCATGATGTCCTAGCTCCTAGGACCTCAGAATGTGACTCTATTTGAAAAGAGGGTCTTTATGGGTGCCTGGGTGGCTCAGTGGGTTAAAGCCTCTGCCTTCGGCTCTGGTCACAGTCTCAGGGTCCTGGGATCGAGTCCTGCATGGGGACCCCTCTCTCTCTGTCTGCCTCTTTGCCTACTTGTGATCTCTCTCTCTGTCAAATAAACAAATAAAATCTTTAAAAAAAAAAAAAGAAAAGAGGGTCTTTAAAGAGGTCACTTAGTTAAAATAAGGTTGTTAGGGTGAGTCCTAATCCAGTATGAATGCTGTCCCTATAAGAAAAGGAAATTAGGACACAGATGCATATAAAGGGAAGCCCATGTGAAAATGGCAGAAGATGACAAGCCAAGGAGAAAGGTCTCAGAGGAAACCAACCTTGCCAACACCTTGATCTCAGACTTCTAGCCTCCCAAACTGGGAGCAAACAAATTTGTTTTGTTTCAGATACCCAGTGGTATTTTGTTATGGCAGCCCTAGGAAATGAATTCACTGAATTACTGTACTCATCTGCCATGGAGATAAGTTTTAATCTCATTCTTTAACAAGTTCATGCTCAGAATGGAATGCCAGTGTCATCATTTTGACCCCTGAATTACAATGAGGACCCAGGCTTGGATCAGTTAGGGTGCTTCTGCAGGGGAAAAAAAAGGGAAAAACCCACCTCCAGTAACTGAAGTAACAGATGGGATGTATTTGTCTCAAACAACTGAAATGTCCAGAGATAGCTTAGACTCCACGAACAGCAGGGTCAGGGTGTGGTCTCTTCTGCCTCTCCTTGTTTATCAGGCCTGCGGTTAAGTGGACTTCCCTGAAGGTGGAAGATGACATCAGTAAGTACACACACTTCTTCACGGCCCTCCAAGAAGAAAGAATGGCATCCCATAAGCCCTGAAACAAGTCCAGGCCTTCTCTGAGGAACCAGTCATTGTTACACGAGTGTCAACAACTAATGTTCATTGAGCACTAAATACGTGCCAGACACTCTTCTAACTGAATTGGCTTCTGCTGAATTAACGCCAGTAATCCTCATAAAAAGAGCAATGGTGTGACCCCACTTGGTTAATTCAATCGAGGTTGACTCCTGGAGCTGAGGAGAGGTAAGCCCCCTGCCCCTAAAGTATGCAGTCATTTCACAACATGCAGAATGGATATTAAGGAAACCCCACAGCATGAACGAAGCCATGTCTCTGGAAAATTGTAACTGCACCATGCTTCAGTTATCCGTCATGACTCAGATTAATACAGGCAAAAAGCAAGATCCTCTCTTTCATTGTCCATATGACCCAAATTACCCTTTTCCTCTATGTTCCTCTGAATGTCAGAGGACTGTTTTCTCCTTGTAAGGCACAGATGCCAATGGAGACCAAGTGCAGAAGCATGTAGGATTCTGGAGATTTGTTCCCAGACATGTCACCAGCCTTCCTCCTGCAAGTTATAGTGGCCTCTTGGGTCAAATCTGGGCCTCTTTGAATCTGCTGCTCTTGTGACATTTGTGTGGAAGCCTCTTGGCTTGTTCTGACTTGTGTGGAGCTACCTTCTCTGTTACTCCTTTTTTTAAAATTTATTTTTCTTCCTCCTCTGTTACTCTTGATTTACAGTAAGAGAGGAGCAATCAGGGACACCTGGGTGGCTCAGTTGGTTAAGCCACTGCCCTTCAGCTTGGGTCATGATCCTGGAGTCCTGGAATCAAGTCCCATATCGGGCTTTTCCTGCTTTGTGGGGAGCCTGCTTCTCCCTCTCCCACTGCTTCTCCCCCTGCTCATGCTCTCTCTCCCTCTCTGTCAAATACATAAATAAAATCTTAAATTAAAAAAAAAAAAAAGGAGCAATCAGAGACAGGCATTTGGTGCTGCTGCAGTTTGTCTCACTCCTTTCCTCCTTCCAAACCCAACCTTGCACCTGCTGTATGGTTCACTGTAAAGGATTAAACGCACTGGTCTGATAGTCTCCATTTTTCAAACTTGAATTCAATTTGAATTTTATCTTGGGTCACAAATCCATGCATTATGATTTATGGCATTCTACTAAATCAGGTGTTAATCTCATCAGGCTTCACTGATTAGAAATAAATAATGGGCGGCTTTCTGCCCAAATGCTAAACAGTTCACTGCTACCTTGGCACAACTTAGCGAATTTTTTGGGGAACATAATTTGATGATGCTTTATCAAAAGTCACCAAATATTTGTATCTTTTATATAGTCATCCCACTCCTGGAGGACTTACTTAAAAGTGCACGGGTAAAGGCATTACGTGCAACTATGTTCATTAAAGACTGGCTTAGAATAACGTAAATGGAAACAGTACACCTTCTAACCATAGGCATGGCTAAGACAATTATAGTAAAAGGCTCCTTGAGGGAAATATTATGTAACTATTAGTAGTTTCTTTTGTTTGGAACCCTTTTCCACCCCCTCTTCCTTACTTTTCTGCCAGCTAACTCCCACTTAGCCTTCAAGACTCAGGGTACCCACCCCATATTGGGGCCCCTCCTCCTCTGTGCTTATGTAACACCTGGGCACACCTCTGTGAGGGCATTTCTAGCCCATCCCATTGATTTTGCTTGTCCGTCTCCTCAATTGATTGAAACTCATTGAGGCAGAGTCTGTCCTGGGCGCAACAAGTCAAAAACCAGAAGGGGCGGGGGCAAGAAATAATATTATTCCTAACACTGAAAACTCGGGCTTCAGCTGATTTCGGTCAGCCTTCCTACCGACCCCAGCCCTGCCCCTAAACACCCAGCCCCATCAGCGCCACATTCACCTCCTCAGTCTCTTGAGGAAGATGAGAAATCCGCTTAAAATCCCTCTACAGGGAGTGTCTTGTGGGGGAGGGGGTGGGGGTGGGGGCAATGGGTAGGACTTTGGAAATGGGGTCTGTGCCATATTCCTTCAAAACTCCAGGAACCGCTAACATTCTTTCACATTTCGTTCCACAAAGTTCGTTTCCACGAATGTCTGAGTTACCTTTCATACAAATGGGGGCTGCAAAGGGTCGGGTGACTCGGTTTGCACTGACACGCGAAGCGCGTTTCCTCCTCGCAGGCAGCACTGCTTCAAAGAGCAGGAATGGGGGCTCAGCCCAGTCCCCGTGTCAGGGATTTGGGGTCGCTTCTCCTCTCCCCTTCTTTTTCCTGCCCGGCTCCCTGGAGGCTCCGCGCCGCGCTCCCTTTTGCCCGCCCGACTTCTGAGCGGAGCGCTCCGGAGGGAGGAGAACCGGCGAATCCTCGCGGGCTCCCGGCGCTCGCGGACCGGGGCCCGCCCCCACCCGCGCCCGGCCCCGTCACGTTGGCTGCAGAGCGCATCCCGGCTGCACCCCGGCGGAGGGGAGGGGGGGCCGCCGGGGGTAGCTAAGGGGAGCGGGTCACGTGAGAGGAGGAGTCTGACCTACTTTCCCTGGCGGCAGGCGCCTGCGTACCTCCGGGCTGCACGGCGGCCGGGAGGCTCACGTGGAATCGCACGTGCCGGGTGCTCCCGCCCGGAGCCCGGGGCGGGGCGCGCGCAGGGCGGGGCCGCGTGGGGAGGCGGGCTGGAGCTGCGGGACCCGCCCGCAGGCCCGCCGAGCTCAGGGGTCCCGCGTGCCGATCCCGCAACCCTCGCCCTTGCACCCGCTGCTTTGGAGAGCTGCTTCGGCGCCCCGAGCGGGGCTTCCCACAAATTCATGGACTTCAGTATTACTGAACGCACACATTAAAACAGAGTTCCTGCACATATGCCCTTTAAATCAGCAATTCCACGACTGGGAGTTTGTCCTACAGATGGGCTCCCACGTCTGTGAAATGTCGCTCCAGAAGGACAATCATTACATCACTGTTTGATATCACACGCGATGGGAAACAGTCTGTCCAACAATAAAACTGGTCAAATTCGTGGGAACGTAAATTATGATTGGGCGTATTTGGAATTCTCTGCGGCTGTTAAAAAGAAATGGACAGCTCAGGAGACATTGATACGGAGAGATCTCCAAGATCCATTCCGTGATCCAAGAAAATTTAAATGGAGCAGAACAGCGTGTATGGGATTCTGACAGACATTTGTGTGAATAAATACACATATATGTTTGTAAATGTATAGAATAGCTCTGGAAATAGGCGTAAGAAACTGGTAAAGGAAGGTATGTTGGATGACTGAGGAGCCAGTGGGGAGGAAAGAGACTACACATACACACTTTTGTAACCTTTACATTTTGTACTCTGTGTGCCTAATTTATTTTTAAATACACATTTTAAAAACGAAGAGTTATTTAGCACCGACTCTGGGCTGGGCATCAGGTTTGATGTAAATCATTTCCTTCTAGAAAGTCTGTCATGTATAGTATCTGCAGCATTTCCTATTCTGTTCAGCTTGTATCTTAATGTTTCGAGGCTTTCTCATCAACTCTGATAAGAGATTTTTTTTTTTTTTTTTAACTTCCAAGATGAACAACCCAATAGGTCCTCTCCAAGTTCTTGGAAGTACTCTCCAAGTTCTAGCTCTTAAGAAAAGACATTTTAACTAAGGGATTCTCAGCAACAAATATTTGCACAATAAAGCCTACACAACAATATTGCATTGGTAATTAACCTTTGCTCTCCCAATTACTCTCTGAGTTTGTATAGCAGCTATTATTGTCACCGTAGTTACTATTATGTATCAGTTGTAATATATTTGCGTCTAACTAAGTGACTTGAGCAGAAAGTTCCTTTAATTGAAGTCCAGGATAGGGTGGACTTCAGGAATAGTTTGATTCAGCTGCCATACCTTTCATGGTGGCAGCTTCATCTGAAGCTGTGGGAACATCTCACCTGATGAAAATGCTTCTTTCCTAGAGGCAAGAGCAAACATCTCATAATTCCTAATTCATTGGCCTAAGTTGGATCAAGTACCTGGTAAATCAGGGAGAACTAGAAAAAACAAACTAGGTTTGGATGTTGAGGAAGCAATGATGATGACCCTCACATCACTTCTACTATCATTGCTATCACTATTATAGTTGACCAGTGAGCAACACAGGAGCAGGGACACTGCCTTCCCACACAGTCCAAGATTGATGTATGACTTTTGACAACCTCACTCTTAACTATTAATAGCCTAATAATACTGTTAATAATACTATTAATAGCCTAATAATACTGTTGACCAGAAGCCTTACCAATAATACAGTTGATTAACACACATTTTGCATGTTATATGTATTATATACTGTATTCTTACAATGAAGTAAGCTAGAGAAAAGAAAATGTTAAGAAAGTCATAAGGAAGAATACATTTACAGTACTGTACTGAATTTATCAGAACCCCAAATTCAAGTATACGTGAACCTACACAGTCCAAACTGTGTCCTTCAAAGGTCAACTGTATTCCCCCCCCTTTCCAGGTATGGACTGGGTGATAGTTCTTGGCTTGTCCCATGTTATGCAACCAGTGCATGTGCATTTTCCCTGTACCCCTTCCTGATGAGGGAGAAAAAGCAGCAATGAATTAGGGGAAATCAATCTCCATGACTAGGGAAACAACTTGAGTTATGGTGAGTGATCAAATGATGTCATTTTGGCAGATCATATAAAGGAAGTATACAAGAACCACACTTATGTGCTATTTCTTTATCCATCCCTCCAGTAAGTATTAGACTCCTACTGTATATATATGGACACACATGGGCTCTTGGAGAAAAACAGAAGACATTCACAACCAAGGGCTCAGAGGGAATATGGTCAAGTCAGGCAGATAAGATAGATGCTTGGAAAATGTTAAGATAATGATATAAGACAGCATGTAATTAAGTGCCTAAGTGGACGATAACACAGTGTGGCAGGTATTCCCAGCAGAGGGAGACCACATAGGAGGAGACTGGTAGAACAAGAGAGCAGATAGAAGAGGGCCTTGACAGAACAATCAAATTAGGTAAGATAAACAATGGAGAAGGGAAGGGTTGTATGGAGGGTCAGACAATATCTGAGCAAAGGAGTGGAAGTCAGAAAGAATCTAGTATTCTCAAGATCAGAGGTGAGACTTACTGGCACGGATGTTCGTGTTGAAGAGGAGTGAGAGATAATGATGGAAACATAAGGAACCATGTACCTCAGGTTTATATTCCTTGTGCATAGAGAGGCAGAGTAATTATTTAAACCATACTTACTCTTGTTCCCACCTGCTCATGCTTTCCAAAGCTCATCCAGTTAAACAAAAGGGTAGTCAAGGGTCTTCCGTGTGTGCTCACACACCAGTCAGCCAATCACAGTTACCCTGTGGCAGCTGCCAGGCTCCTCCCGTCCTGTGCTAGTCCCCTCCTATCACCCCTTCCCAGGAAAGTGGGATGAAAGGTATAGGTCACCACCACCAACAACCACTTGACTGGTTATGTGGGGAAGAGAGGGAGGAGTCAAGAGCGATTCCAAATGTCCTCACCATGTCTACTGCACACTATGTCAGCAGGGTGCACATCACACCCAGAGCATTCCTTTCACTGGCAGGTTTGCTCAATAAGGGGAAGGACCTCCTGCAGCACACTGGGTGTTCAAAAGCTCAGCAACGGTCAACCCAAGATCAAGGCTTACTCCCAAGCGCAGAACCTGGATGAGTGTGAGGCAAATGAAGGCTCAGTTGCACAATCTGAGGAGGCACCTACTCTGGGGTCTCACAAGGGCAGCTCTATGGGAATGGCGTGCCATTGTCTTTGCTCCGTGATCTGGAGAGGCCAAAACTAGAAACCTAAGAGTGTCCACCTGAGACTTTTAGACACACAGCATTTTAAGGAAGTTTTAACAGTTGCTAGTGACAGATGTTGATTTTGATGGACACCCATATATTTGTCTGCTTATATTTTTCCTCTTTCTTATGAAAGTCCTTTTTGCTCATTCTTTTTTCCCAAAGCCCAAATCATACACAGACGTTGAGTTATGAATGAGATGTGTGAATTTATATGGAAATATAAGTTGTATATTCATCTGATAATTGAACATACATGCATTAAAGAGTCTGCAGGTATAGACCAGGGATGCATTCGTTGTTGGGACTGTGAAGAAAATAAACAAGAATCAGTGGAAGGCTTGCTTTCCAGGAAATCTCAGCCTATTAGGGGAGATGGTCTATAAGGAGAAGACAAGCTTGTCAACAAATAAGGGTAGTAAGCAAGTACAAAAGTTTATCGGGATTGGTAGAGCCTAAGAGTGAATGGGGGACGCCTGGGTGGCTCAGTTGGTTAAGCATCTGCTTTTGACTCAGGTCATGATCCCAGAGTCCTGGGATCAAGTCACACTGGGCTCCTGGCTCAGCAGGGAGCCTGCTTCTCTCTCTGCCTGCTGCTATCCCTGCTTGTGCTCTCTCTGACAAATAAACATTTTTAAAAAATGTTTAAAATTAAACAAATTTGAAAAAGGGAGATAGAGAGAGAGAGTGAATGGCTCTCTCTATCATAGCTGGCAGTGTGTGGTAGATAGGGGAAGTCCAGAAAGGTCTTCAAGTAGAATGTGATACCTGATATAGGTCTTCAGAGGTCAGGCCCCTCACCAGTCAGGCATTGTGCTAGCAGTCAGGGTAGGGAATGGTGGGGTGTTAAATCTCAGATATTAAAAAAACTTACACTCCTCTTGGGAACAGGCCTGAAGACAGAACATTGCAAAAGTCCTGAGAAGTGATCAACAGGGATTTCTGCCCCGTGCTTTGAAGGGACAGGAGAAAGGGCCAGGTGCCGTGTAGGAACGGGGAGACAAGTTTGGGGTATGACAAAGCTATGCATGCCCCTGGTATAGACAGCTTACAGATTACTGAGCAGGCCTGAGCACATTTGCATAAAGAACCAAGTTTTTCAATGGCTGGAAACTCCCATTTTCTTTTCCCCTTCGATGTTCAACATTGTTTGCAAATTTCTGATGCCTGAGAGAGTGCTGACTGATACTAGAACATACAAAAGAATAGCAAAATGTCACAGTGATAGAGCGGTAGTGTGGTGGATGGTAGGGCCTTGATGGTCAAGTCGAGGATGAAGCATGTGTTCAAGGCTGAGCCGTCTTATCACCAAGGGAATACTGACTTAAAAGAATAAAGAAGTATTTTTTTGCTTGTACTGTGTATCCATTGCAGGTTGGCATGGACTTTGCTTCGTCTTGTCATTGTTCTCAGTTAGGGACTGAGATAGAAGGAACAACCATTATGTGACAAATTGCTCGTCTTGGCTTAGGGAAAACAGAGCTCTGGTGGGTCCTGCATCTGCAGTGTTTCAAGAAACATTCCAGCCGGGAAAAGCTGGCCATTGCTTCCGGTCACAACCCATTGGCCAGAACTAGTCATGTGGTCCCACTCAACCACAAATGGTCAAGTGAGCACAATTCTACCTGGTGCCAGGAAGGTAAGGGAATTGGAATATTTGTATATAATAATAATATATTTGTATATATTAATTTGTATAAATATACATATATGTATATATATAATTTGTATATATATACAAATAATTATATACAAATATACAAATATATTTGTATATATACAAATATAATATATTTGTATATAATAAATGTGTATATATACAAATATATTTGTATATATAATTGGAAATTTGAATATTTGTATATAATAATAACTACTATGCCTGTGGCATCCTTCTTCTCGAGCTGACTCACCAAATTCAGTCTCCTGGAAATACTAGGAATGATATTGATGGCAAGCATAATACTAAACCCTAATTCTCGAGTGCTTGCTACTCTATTAGAATCGAGGTAGACACTAGTCTAAACACTTTCCCTGTAATTATTTAATTCTCCCAATAAGCTAGAATCACAGAAAAGGTGATCCGAGGGAAGGGAAGAATAACCTTTCAGCAGCAAGTGTCAGGAAAATAAACCTATTTTATAAACCAGGTCTGTGAAGTGGGACATATTGATTTCATATGTATATATACATATATCCACTTCCACTTTGTGAAGGATGGATTCGGTGTGTAACAAAACCAGGGAGGTGTAAACTCAAGAGCATGAATAAATGAACGAGGGCACTATTCTTTTTTTTTTTTTTTAAAGATTTATTTATTTGACAGAGAGAAATCACAAGTAGGCAGAGAGGCAGGCAGAGAGAGAGAGAGGGAAGCAGGCTCCCTGCTGAGCAGAGAGCCCGATGCGGGACTCGATCCCAGGATCCTGAGATCATGACCTGAGCCGAAGGCAGCGGCTTAATCCACTGAGCCACCCAGGCGCCCCTAGGGGGCACTATTCCTATACTCCATTGTCCACAATAATAATAGTTACTTGGAAGTTTATGCACAACATTTTATTACAGGCTATCCTTATCCCCAGCAACCACAGGCTCCTCGAGGGAAACGGTGATTAGAACGCTTTCCTCCATATTGGCTCAGGGAGCATCCCTAGAGGAGCAGAGTCCAGAGTGCTTCCTGTGAGATACTGTTTGCAGAATTCTAACCCAAGGGACACCTGGAAAAGGGATGTGTGTGTGTGTGTGTGTGTATGTGTATGTGTGTGTGTGTGCGCGTGTGAGAAAGAGAGAGATCAGGCATGCTTCTGTATCTCTAAATGCATTTTCTTTTTATGTTTGCATACTTTGCTCACGATAGTCTGAATGTTGGTGTTCCCCAATTCATAGGGGAAATCCTATCCCCCCTAAAATTGTATTAGGAAGTGGACCTTTGGGAGGTGCTTTGGACATGAGAATGAAGTCCTCAGGAATGGGATTAGTGCCTTATAAGAGGCTCCAGAGAGATCCTTACCCCGTCTTACTGTGTGAGGACACAGCAAGAAGGCACCTGTTCTAACAGGAAGGGGATCTTCACCAGAAGGCCACCATGCTGTCACCCCGATCTTGGACTTGCCAGCCTCCGGCACTGTGAACAATAAATTTCTGTTGTTTATAAGCCACCCCGTCTGTGCTGTTTTCCTAGAGCAGACAGAGACAATGCCTAACTATTTATAAGCAGCTTACTGAGAGTCTCTCCTTTATATTTTCTCTATTTTCATAGCCCCCAAAAGGAATTACTTACCAAATATTTCTGAGAAATTGCTGCTGATTTGGGAAAAATGTTTTATGAATTGCATGCAAAACTGGTAAAATAATAATAGCTAACATCTGAGAGCTTATTATATGCCAGGCACCATGCTAATTACTCTATGTGCAATAGAGCTTTTTTTTTTAAATTAAGTTTATTTTTTTTTAATTAAGATGTTTATATTTCCCTTAAAACATTTTTTTAAAATTTAAGTTCTAGTTAGTTAACATACCGTGTAATATTAATTTCAGGAGTAGAACACAGTGATTCAACACTTACACACAACATCTAGTGCTCATAATAACAACCCTACTTAATGCCAATCACCCTTCTAGCCCATCCCCCACCCACCACCCTCCATCAATCCTCATGTTGTTCTCCATCATTAAAGTTTCTAATGGTTTGCTTCTCTCTCTTTTTCCCCCTCCCATATCTTCATCTGTGTTGTTTCTTAAATTCCACATATGAGCGAAACCATACAGAATTTGCCTTTCTCTGACTTCCTTTGCTTAGCATAATACATTCTTGCTCCATCCACATTACTGCAAATGGCAAGATTTCATTCTTTTTTTTTTATGGCTAAGTAATATTCTATTATATATATATATATATCACATATTCTTTATTGTTTCCTCAGTTGATGGACATTCAGGCTCTTTCCATAGTTTGGCTATTGTTGATAAACACTGGGTGCATGTACCCCTTCAAATCTGAGTTTTTGTATCCTTTGTATAAATACCTATAGCGCAATGCTGGATTATAGGGTAGTTCTGTTTTTAACCTTTGAGGAACCTCCAAACTGTTCTCCAGAGTGGCTGTACCAGTTTGCATTCCCACCAACAATGCAAGAAGGCTCCCCTTTCTCCCCATCCTTGCCAACATCTGTTGTTTCTTTTTTTTTTTTTTTTAAGATTTTATTTATTTATTTGACAGACAGAGATCACAAGCAGGCAGAGAGGCAGGCAGAGAGAGAGAGAGAGAGAGAGGGAGGAGGAAGCAGGCTCCCCGCGAAGCAGAGAGCCCGATGTGGGGCTCGATCCCAGGACCCTGGGATCATGACCTGAGCAGAAGGCAGAGGCTTTAACCCACTGAGCCACCCAGGCGCCAGTTTTCATACATTATGAGAGGAAGCTGGGATCAGGGAGAGATAGTAGACTTCCATCTTCTCATCAGTAATAGCTCATCTTCTCTTCCGTTCCTTCCCAGGGGGAGAAGGTGAGAGCTGATGAGCTGGGGGGGGGGGGGGTGTGGTCAGCAATGAGTCTGGAAAGGTGGCAGGCGAATGGAATTCCCTCAGAGCTCTGTCCCCACTTCTAACTTCGGTAAGCAGCTTGGAGACCAGCCTGAAATCACCAGGAGTTAGAGCCTTCTTCAGCCAGTTTGAGAACAGTGTTTATTGTTCCTTTGGCACTTCTCCAAGCCAGCCACCTGACATAACTCACAGAGCAGAGAGGGGATGGAGCACGGCAAATGGAGGGCACCTTCCTCTCCCCTAGAGAGAGGGTAAAACCGTGCCAAAGGTGGGGAGTGTGTGACCAGGTGGACAAGGGTCTTCATTCAGACAGCCTCAAGGTAGAGACAGAGCCAAGTGGAATCTTTTTGGGCCAATTTGATAATTTATCTTTTCCTTTTAAAAAACATCCAAGGGCGCCTGGGTGGCTCAGTGGGTTAAAGCCTCTGCCTTCGGCTCGGGTCATGATCCCAGGGTCCTGGGTTTGAGCCCTGTGTCAGGCTCTCTGCTTAGCGGGGAGCCTGCTTCCTCCTCTCTCTCTCTGCCTGCCTCTCTGCCTACTTGCGATCTCTCTCCATTGGATAAATAAACAAAACCTTAAAATAAAAATAAAAATTAAAAATAAAAAACATCCAAATTAGCATGGAGTTCTACATGATATTTTCTCAACATTGAAAAACAAAAATCCCCTCTCTGTACTTTTAAAAAGTTCTTACATGCATTCTTCAATAAACCTTCTATAGAGTAATATTCATTCTCATGGTCAAAACACCTTAATATATTATAAAGTACAAAAGGTAGCAATAAAGTATGAATCAATGTCATAAATAAATATATATACATAAGATTAAGGAACAGAAAAAAAAAGAATGAAGATACACATACCTTTATGCTTATCTGTCTTCTCCAAATTGTCTGCAATGGGTATATCTTTGTATTCAGCGAAGTTTTACTTTTGAAACTCCCTGGGAATAAAGGGGGAACATTCATTCAGAGGATATGGTTTTAAGTCCTTTCACCTTTATTTCTCAAGACACAGCAGCATGTTTAATACATAGAAGCAAGTCCTATCTCAAGATGTGGTCTGACTATCACAGAGCAGAGAGCGGCAGCAACCTAACTCCTTGCACCATGAATATGGCAATATGACTCAAGTTTATGTTGATGTTTTGTTAACCTGTCTGATGGTTAGACTATTTGTGTTGTACTTCTAGCAAACCAAGGGCCTTCATTTTCCTCATGTGTACCAAGACTGGTGAATGCTTCAAGCATTCTGTGGTCAGAGAAGGTGCTGATATGGTCCTGGGGACTGGGCTCAAAGGAGCTAGAGTATAAACCAGATGGGGCCAAAGCAGAGAAAATGGGATCATAGTAGCAGAGGGGAGCTCGTGGTCGGAGCCAAAGGGCAAGCGCTCAGCCAATGTCAAGAAAAGGAGAAAGAGGGGCGTCCAGGAGGCTCAGTCAGTTAAGGGTCTACCTTCAGCTCTGGTCATGATCCCAGAGGCGTGTTGGTCTCCCCGCTCAGCGGGGAGTCTGCTTCTCCCTCTCCCTCTGCTCCTCCCACCACTCAAGCTTTCTGTCTCTTGGTCACTCTCTTTCAAATAAATAAAAAATCTTTTAAAAAATGGAGCAGAGCATCAAGAGCCTTGATAGCACACTGGGTAAAAAAAAGTGAATTAGCCATGACCTTGGGAAATAGGACTCTGGACCTGTGCTCTTGGAAGATGTCAGGGACTGAGTTTTCCAGGATATTCGCTGTGCAGCTTGGGAATGGTTTGGTCAATTTAAAGGAATTTAGTTTTGGGCAGAATATGTGATTAATATGCTGAAACCAAGTGCATGCCTTGATACTTACCTCTGTTAAATTCAGTCTTGCTATATTTGGTCCATTTTTACAGCTCAGTAAGAAATCTGTGGGGCCTGATTCTGTCACCTGTGTGTTAGTTCTTATTTCTCCCTCTGTCTTTGATCCACAGGTTCGATCATTATGTATTCCAGGTATTCATACCAAATCCATTGAAATCCATCACCAAAGACCCCTGCTGCATCCTCTGGGGATTGCCATTCAAGCATAGGCTAGCTTCCCACTACTTCCCCTCTTATCTCTGAGGATAACCTGAGAGACCCGATGAAATCCTTCATTGTAAAACATTTCCCCAGATCCATCAGTTTAATGACCCTAACCAAAAAAGACATGAGATGAATCTGACAAGACTTATTCTAGTGAGCAGATTATATCTCATCTTAGCATTTCCCCCTCCAGGCTAAGCAAGCACAAGGGCTCTAGTCTTATCCTAATACTGAAAAGGAGAATAATAAATTGCAATAAATGGAGTGACAATAAGCTAGATTCATCTTCAGTTGGGTGATGTACAAATTTCCATCCCCAAATATCTTTATTGTTGTCTAGAGTCACTTTGCTTGAAGATTCCACTGTCTGGATATCCAGACACATTCCCACAAAGTAATCTTGTCTTGGTACCAGATCTGGTCTGGGACCAGTAATTAGCTTTGTTGGTCTAGAAACTCTTCGATCAGTCCTCAAGAATTGAACAGATCCAGGAAACCCAACCCCTGACAAACATACATTCAACAAATTCATTTATTCGTTTGAAAAAAAAAAAAAAGCTTCTTTGTATCTACTTGGTGATTGGCACACTGGTTTTGAATGCTGGGCTATAGCAGCAAAGAAGATAAAGTCTTCGTCCTCATAGATTTACATCAGTAGGAAGAGGTACATAATAAATAAGTAGACAAATAAATTTAAAAATGGAATTTTAAATAATTGTAAATGTCAAGAAAAAAATAATGCAGGATGGTGGATAAAAAAATGACGACCTTCTGGATGATGGACAACTGATGATGTTAATAAATTCATGTGTAATATGGATTTCCTTTCTTGTGGCCAGTGCTTGTGTTCTCACTCCTGGACTTTAGTTTTTACTTACAGAGGGCAGGGAAGCTAATTGGAATCCATGGTGATTTGGAAATCAAGGAAAGCCAGAAGGATGGTAGGCAAGCCAAGAGGATTGTAGCTTGCCCTGTTGTGTTGAAAACTCTAGTAGACCCAGTGGAATGGTAGGAAATGACATATGGAAGGAAGAACATTACATACCCGTGCAAGAAAAAAAATGTAAAACTAAGCTCAAATGACATGTTACAGACATGATCTGATGTAGCCTCTCCCTCCACTTCACCTCCTAATCCCAAGTCAAAAGTGATGAAGACAACAAATGTGCAGTTCTGGGTTCTTCTGACTTGAAACTCCCTCACTCTGTGTGTGCTGTTGAGCCCACCCCATCTTTGGTATGTCACTTGAAAAGAAAAGGAAGGCATTGGAGACCTCTTCACTCACGCCAACATGTACTTTTCATCTCGTTTATAGCCTGTGTTGTGCTTTTTGACTAAAGAAACTTCAGCTGAGTCTGATATATCAATTTCCATCTTGAAGCCTTCACCAGCCTCAAAGAGGTCTGGACTAGCTGAGAATAAAAAATAATGAGCTACAATTTTTAAAAAAATTTATATATATATATATATCTTATTTTTTTATTAAATTGTTATTTATTTTCAGAAAAACAGTATTCATTATTTTTTCACCACACCCAGTGCTCCATGCAATCTGTGCCCTCTATAATATCCACCACCTGGTACCCCAACCTCCCACCCCCCCGCCACTTCAAACCCCTCAGATTGTTTTTCAGAGTCCATAGGCTCTCATGATTCACCTCCCCTTCCAATTTACCCCAACTCCCTTCTCCTCTCTAACACCCCTTGTCCTCCATGATATTTGTTATGCTCCACAAATAAGTGAAACCATATGATAATTGACTCTCTCTGCTTGACTTATTTCACTCAGCATAATCTCTTCCAGTCCCATTTATGTTGCTACAAAAGTTGGGTATTCATCCTTTCTGATGGAGGCATAATACTCCATAGTGTATATGGACCACATCTTCCTTATCCATTCGTCCGTTGAAGGGCATCTTGGTAATTTCTATAGTTTGGCGACTGTGGCCATTGCTGCTATAAACATTGGGGTACAGATGGCCCTTCTTTTCACGACATCTGTATCTTTGGGGTAAATACCCAGGAGTGCAATTGCAGGGTCATAGGAAAGCTCTATTTTAATTTCTTGAGGAATCTCCACACTTTTCTCCAAAGAGGCTGCACCAACTTGCATTCCCACCAACAGTGGAAGAGGGTTCCCCTTTCTCCACATCCTCTCCAACACATGCTGTTTCCTGTTTTGTTAATTTTGGCCATTCTAACTGGTGTAAGGTGGTATCTCAGTGTGGTTTTAATTTGAAGCTCCCTGAGGGCTAGTGATGATGAACATTTTTTCATGTGTCTGATAGCCATTTGTATGTCTTGATTGGAGAAGTGTCTGTTCATATCTTCTGCCCATTTTTGGATATGTTTGCCTGTTTCGTGTGTGTTGAGTTTGAGGAGTTCATTATAGATCCTGGATATCAACCTTTGTCTGTACTGTCATTTGCAAATATCTTCTCCCATTCCGTTGCCTCTTTGTTTTTTTGCTTGCAGAAGCTTTTGATTTTGATGAAGTCCTAAAAGTTTATTTTCGCTTTTGTTTCCTTTGCCTTTGGAGACATATCTTGAAAGAAGTTGCTGTGGATTACTGCCTATGTTCTCCTCTAGGAGTCTGATGGATTCCTGTCTCATGTTGAGGTCTTTTATCCATTTTGAGTTTATCTTTGTGTACAGTGTAAGAGAATGGTTGAGTTTCATTCTTTGACATATAGCTGTCCAGTTTTCCCAGCACCATTTATTGAAGAGACTGTCTTTTTTCCAATGTATATTTTTTCCTGTTTTGTCGAAGATTAATTGACCATAGAGTTGAGGGTCCATATCTGGGCTCTCTACTCTGTTCCACTGGTCTATGTGTCTCTTTTTATGCCAGTACCATGCTGTCTTGGTGATTACAGCTTTGTAATAAAGCTTGAAATCAGGTAACGTGATGCCCACAGTTTTATTTTTGTTTTTCAACATTTCCTTAGCAATTCGGGGTCTCTTCTGATTCCATACAAATTTTTGGATTATTTTCTCCAGCTCTTTGAAGAATACTGGTGGAATTTTGATCGGAGTGGCATTAAAAGTATAGATTGCTCTAGGTAGTATAGACATTTTAACAATGTTTATTCTTCCGATCCCAAGAGCATGGAATGGTCTTCCATCTTTTTGTGTCTTCTTCAATTTCTTTCATGAGTGTTCTGCAGTTCCTCAAGTACAGATCCTTTACCTCTTTTGTTAGGTTTTTCCCCAGGTATCTTATGGTTCTTGGTGCTATAGTAAATGGAATAGATTCTCTAATTTCCCTTTCTGTATTTTCATTGTTAGTGTATAAGAAAGCCACTGATTTCTGCACATTGATTTTGTATCCTGCCACGTTGCTGAATTGCTGTATGAGTTCTAGCAGTTTGGGGGTGGAATCTTTTGGGTTTTCCATATAAAGAATCATGTCATCTGCAAATAGAGAGAGTTTGACTTCTTCATTGCCAATTTGGATACCTTTTATTTCTCTTTGTTGTCTGATTGCTGTTGCTAGGACTTCTAGTACTATGTTGAACAAGAGTGGTGAAAGTGGGCATCCTTGTCTTGTTCCTGATCTCAACGGGAAGGCTGCAAGCTTTTTCCCATTGAGGATGATATTTGCGGTGGGTCTTGCATAGATAGATTTGATGAGGTTCAGGAATGTTCCCTCTATCCCTATACTTTGAAGCGTTTTAATCAGGAATGGATGATGGATTTTTGTCAAATACTTTTTCTGCATCAATTGAGAGGACCATGTGGTTCTTCTCTCTTCTCATATTAATTTGTTGTATCACATTGATTGATTTGTGAATGTTGAACCATCCTTGTATCCCAGGGATGAATCCCACCTGATCATGGTGGATAATCTTTTTAATGTGCTGCTGGATCCTGTTGGCTAGGATCTTGTTGAGAATCTTAGCATCCATATTCATCAGAAGTTATTATCAACAGTTATATGCCAATAAGCTTAGCAACCTAGATGAAATGGATGCATTCTTGGAAAACTATAAACTACCAAAATTGAACCAGGAAGAAATCGACAACCTGAATAGACCAATATGTAGTAACGAGATTGAAGCAGTGATCAAAAACCTCCCAAAAAACAAGAGCCCAGGACCTGATGGATTCCCTGGGGAATTCTACCAAACTTTCAAAGAAGAAATAACACCTATTCTCCTGAAGCTGTTTCAAAAAATTCAAGCAGAAGGAAAACTTCCTGACTCTTTCTATGAAGCCAGCATTACCCTGATCCCCAAACCAGGCAAAGACCCTACCAAAAAGGAGAATTTCAGACCAATATCACTGATGAATATATATCTCTATATATCTTTTATTTATTTATTTTTATTTATTTTCAGCGTAACAGTATTCATTGTTTTTGCATCACACCCAGTGCTCCATGCAATACGTACCTCCCCAATACCCACCACCTGGTTCCCCAACCTCCCACCCCCCGCCCCTTCAAAACCCTCAGGTTGTTTTTCAGGGTCCATAGTCTCTCATGGTTCACCTCCCTTTCCAATTTCCCTCAGCTCCCTTCTCCTCTCCATCTCCCCATATTCTCCATGTTATTTGTTATGCTCCACAAATAAGTTTAACCATATGATATTCAACACCCTCTGCTTGACTTATTTCACTCAGCATAAGCTACAATTTTTAAGCATTTTCTCTGTGCTGGCAGTATCCTACATGTTGTACATGGACTCGTCTCTTTTAATTCAACAAGACAATCAACGGTGTACTGGTTAAGATGGTTAGCTGCTATATCAAATATGTCTCCAAAGGAATAATGGTTTACACAAGAATTTAATTTTTTAATCATACATGTAGTCTAAGTGGTTCCAGGTTGGTAGAGGGCCTCTGCTCCACACAGTCACTCAGGTATCCAGGATGTTAGAAGCTCTACCACATCTAACCAGTGGGAAAGTAAAGAGGATGGAAGTTTGAATATAGGAAGTTTTTAATGGGTCAGGCCTGGAGGAGTTGCAGACTCTTTTTGCTCATATACTACTGGCTAGAAGTTAGTTCGATGGCCACTGCTCAATGTTCAGGAGACACTGTGAAATGTAGTCTCATCATATTCCCAGGAAGAAAAAGCAACAAGGAACTGTTACTATTATTTTGATTTTACATATGAAGAAACCAAGGTTCAGAAAATTTAAGTATCTTGTTCCAGACAGTAATTAAGTAAATAAGTAAGCAAGTAAGTAGGTAAGTAAGCTAGGGTCATGGTGTTCCAATTAGGTTATTCCAACTCTAGAGACATTCTTCTTCTTCTTCTTCTTCTTCTTTTTTTTTTTTTTTAAAGATTTTATTTATTTATTTGACAGAGAGATAGATCAAAAGTAGTCAGAGAGGCAGGCAGAGAGAGAGGGGGAAGCAGGCTCCCTGCTGAGCAGAGAGCCCGATGTGGGGTTCGATCCCAGGATCCTGAGATCATAACCTGAGCCAAAGGCAGAGGCTTAACCCACTGAGCCACCCAGAGGCCCTTCTAGAGACATTCTTAACAAATGTGCTGTGTGATTCCTTGAAGGATAGGCAGACTGTGGTATATCTTCCAGATATACAACCTCTTTCCCCTGGGTAAGACTGAGCACATGATACCAAGTTTTGCCTCTCTGATCCCAATTTATCTACACTTTTTTTGGCTGACCAAACCCCATCTATAGCCATAGTCTTCCTTTGCATGAGTTAATATCTATTAATCCGGAATCAACTTAGCTTTTTCCTGTGCCCAGGAAAATTTTCCGTATCATATTTCTGCATTGATTTTGCTGACAAACTCAGAATTCTCAGGTGTACTTCATTGTTTCTTCCACTCAGATGACTCTACCTTTTTTTTTTTTTTTAAGATTAATTAATTTATTTGTCATAGAGAGAGAGAGGGAGAGTGAGCATAAGCAGGGAAACAGCAGGCAGAGGGAGAAGGAGAAGCAGTTTCCTCACTGAGCAAGGAGCCCAATGTGGGACTCTATCCCAGAACCCTGGGATCATGGCCTGAGCCAAAGGCAGCAGCTTAACCAAATGTGCTACCAGGCGTCCCCAGATGATTCTGCCTTTAGTCAATAAAGTCACTGCAGAGAATTAGGCTATTTCTAGGCATCATTTTCACACCTATGCATTCAAGACAGTCATGCCAGCTTTCTCTTTTGTTGTCACTACCATAGGATGTCCTATTCACAGCTGTTACTCCTCTGAGGTCCCTGAATAACCTGGTTCTGCTTGACTATCTTTAGTCAGTTTTACTGACCTCATGAGCACCGTCTCATCACAGGGGTAAGCAAGGCAGTGACAATACAGAGGATCAAAATTTCACAAAGGTTTATGCCCACATTGCAACATCTTTCTCAATTTCTTCCCAGCTCTGAACACACACTCACTCACAAAACTTATCTCCCATAACATGTACAAGGAGTGTTTTCAAGATAGGAGGAATACGTTTGACTTAAAAAAAAAAATTATTTTTTTGAGAGACAGAGAGCTCACAAGTAGGCAGAGAGGCAGGCAGAGAGAGAGAGGGAAGCAAGGCTCCCTGCGGAGCAAAGAGCCCAATGCGGGGCTCAATTCCAGGACCCTGAGATCATGACCTGAGCCAAAGGCAGAGGCTTAACCCACTGAGTGACCCAGACGCCCCTAAGCCTGACTTTTGACACTAACTCAGAGGTGCTTGTCATCAGGAAACCAGATGATCTAGCCTCTCCATCTCACGGAATGATGCTCAGAAATACAAATGTTTTGGCGCACCTGAGTGGCACAGTTGGTTAAGCTCAGGACTCTTTATTTCAGCTCATGTTGTGATCTCAGAGTCATGAGATCAAGCCCTATGTTGGGCTCTGTGCTCAGCAGGGAGTCTGCTTGAGATTCTCCCTCTCCTTCTGCCCCTTCCCATTTGTGCACTCACATGCGCGCGCTCTCTCTCTCTCGCTAAAATAAATAAATAAATCTTAACATAAAAAAACCCCACTACAAATGTTTTTAACCATGAATAGAGTATGTAATTATGCACAAGGTAAAATTAGAGTTCTGACTATCTATATTTTAATCAGAAAATCCTTTAAGAAGAAAGGGAATGCTGGTTGTACCTGCAATACACCGTTTTAGGGAAGGTAAAAGCACTATCCTGAAGAGAAAGTGTTTTCCCCTTTAAGTTGGAGACCCATTATAGTTTACCCCAATTCTGCTTAAGTATTCCCATTTTCAAAGCTCTGTAAATAGTAAATACATTTTGTAGGATGGGAAGTATAAAAGTGATGTTGTCACTCTTCTCTAAAATTGTGAATAGGTTCCTTACTATTCAGTAGGAGAAAAAATATGCAAAATATACAAATGTACCCTCTATCTATTATTCTGACCATGAACTTCATTGTTCATTGCCTATAAAGTTTTTTAACATGAATATTCAAATCTGTAGATTAAATATAATATAATCAATATGACTGACCAATTTGGGCTGATGAAATTCCATTTTCATAATGACTCTTTATCCCTTTTGGAAAAAAAGTCATGAGAAGTGGAATGGACAGTAGGTTTGTGTGACATGGGGATTAAAACATTTGAGAAAGTTAAGTAGGGGGAAAATACCTTGGTGAAAAGGTATTTCCTCCACCTCGCCAGGTGGAGAGACAAGAAGGTTCTGAGATGCTGAGTAGTCACTGGTGGCAATGAATGCTTTTGAGTGTGAGCCTCAAGGTGCCCTCCAGATGCTCTTCTGCATATGAGGAGATTATCAGAAGTTTATTGGAAAAGGAAGATAATTAGAACATTGGACTATGTGCTCCATAAGGTCAGTGACCATTATTGTCTTGTTCTCCACTGTGCCCCCTAGTTTCAAGCCCAATGCCAGGCATGTGGTAGCTGCTAATCAAATATTTGTTGAATGAGAGAATTTGTTGGATACAAATATTTGTTGAATATATCTGTTTTCCTCCTTGAAAGAAAGAAAGAAAGAATGAATGAATGAATGAATGAAAATGACAAAAGCCAAGCTAGTCCTTGGGACTTGCTTCCCCCTCTCTCTTTGAAAATGACAAAAGCCATGCTAGTCCCAGGGGGCCCTCACTGCTGCCCCCAGCCCCGCCAGCTGCTGCCCTCTGCAGTTTGGCCTTCTTTTCCTTGGCACGAGCATTCTGGAACCAGACCTGGATGACTCTCTTGGGCAGCCCAATCTCCTCTCCCAGCACCTCACACTCCTGCATGGTCCGGGTACGGTAGGCCTCGTAGCAGGCTTTCATGATCTTCAACTGCAGGCTGCTCATCTGGGTCCTGTAGCGCCGTTGCCCCAAGAAGTTATAATATTCCTGGGGAAGAGGCTGCCGGGTGGCTCAGTGGGTTAAAGCCTCTGCCTTCAGCTCAGATCATGATCCCGGGGTCCTGGAATTGAGCCCCTCATTGGACTCTCTGCTCAGCAGGGAAGCCTGCTTACCCTTCTTTCTCTGCCTGTTTGTGATCTCTGTCAAATAAATAAATAAAATTAAAATATTAAAAAAATATTCCTGGGGAGAGAAACTTTTCCTATGTCCTTGGGAAGGCCAATTTAGGGTAACGACAGCCCTAAGGTTGAGAATGCAGCAGAGGATTCCCACAAACAGTGCACAAAGATTCCCTTTCCTCGCATCCTTTCCAATACTTGCTATTGCTATGAGGTGATTGTTATTGCTATGAGGTTATTGCTATTGTTAACTAAACTTATATTGGTAATCACTTTGCTATATATATATATATATAAAGTTACTATGTTGTATGTCTTAGAACAATACATACAACAATGTTGTTTGTCTATTATATCACAATAAAAGTGGAAAAGATAAGCCATGGCAATACAATTTCTTTTTATAAAGCCAAAACAAAAAAAGAATGCAGCAGAGGTGGTCAAGAAGAGGTCTGATGGTCAAGGCTACCATATGGTAAACTGAAGTCACAGCATGACAGAATGGCAAGACAGCAGTGAGAAGCAAATGAGTGAGCCCCATCCCTTGCAGGACCTTTGAGGGGGAAGGCGGGAACCAGAGAATTTAGGGACTGATGATTCTACTGGGGATATGATATCAAATTACTGTGGATCATCACTTCTACCCATAGCAGTAACCATATATCTCTCATCTTATCTTCTCCCTGGTTTCTGCTTTGCTCCCTTGATGCTAATGTGAAAAATGAAGGTAAGTTTATATATATATATATATATATATATATATATATATATATATATATAATATATACATATAAACTGAAACTTGTGTGTGTGTGTGTGTGTGTGTATATATATATATATATATATATATATATATATATACTGAAACTTAAGCCCAATTCTGCTTTGTGGAATAAGAACCTTACATAAATCTAGTTTCTTTCCTACACATCAGTCCTTCAAACAGAGAATGTATGACAGGAAAAAACTCCACTTTCCTTTTGTGTCAGAAAGATCCAGAGATTATTTCTCCCTATTTGTATTGTGGTTGTGGGAGAATTTTGTTCAAGTTATACCTTATAGTCCCTCTTCACCTTCTTGAGCCTCAGAGGAGAATTTAATTAAGACACCTCAAACTGATTAATGAACAGAGGCGGGAACTCATTCTCCCCAGTTCACTTCTCTGACAATCCCAAAGTCATTTCAGGTTGGAGGCAGACTAATCTGCCTTTTTTGTTGTTGTTGTTGTTATAAGGTTAAAATGTGCTCACTGTCCAATATGTAGGGTCCATGCAGATATAATTTTTTTTCTTGGTCATTCAATAAACATTGTCGAATTTATAAAATTAAAACTACATGGAAACAGGTAGCTTTCTGAATGCTTAAATATGGTTCTGGTCCCACCAATAGTTTCCTCCGGGTAAGACTGCCCTTATTTCCAGGGGCGTCTGGGTGGCTCAGTGGGTTAAGCCGCTGCCTTTGGCTCAGGTCATGATCTCAGGGTCTTGGGATCGAGTCCCGCGTCGGGCTCTCTGCTCAGCAGGGAGCCTGCTTCCCTATCTCTCTCTCTCTCTCTCTCTGCCTGCCTCTCTGTCTACTTGTGATTTCTCTCTGTCAAATTAATAAGTAAAAGCTTTAAAAAAAAAAAAAAAGACTGCCCTTATTTCCACCCTTTGTTCCTGGGGGTACTTCTGGTGTAGGAAACCAAAGATCTGGAAGAAATCTGTCCCCCACCCCCGACCCCCAACTTCCATCACGTCAGCTCACTTAGAAGTGCACTTGTTGGTAATTGATGGATGAGTCTATGTCTGCGGGAGAGTCTCCTTCCCCACCCTTCAGGTCAGGAAACTGTAGAACGGCTGGCTTGCTTCTTGTTGGCTCGGAGCGGAGGGGAAGTGGGTGTACATGTGGTAACTTTTGTTAGATAACTGGAGACTGGAAACACACACACACATTACAGATTAAAACTTAGAAATATTAAATAAGGTTTGTTTTCCTGCTTCCCACCATGATCCTATCTCTATTGACTTAGGATTGAGTGCTTCAGAGAACACTGTCAGAAGGGAGACTTAGAATAGAGGCAAATTCTTTCTTTGCTTGTTTAAAAAAAAAAAAAAAGTTCCAAACAAAGTTCCTTTCTCTAGAAAAAGGTCACAGCCTGGGTGAAGAGGAGCTTCCATTGGATAAAGGAGGCTAGCTGACAGTCGTCCCTAGAGATGGGTCTGTCCCTTTCCTTCTGCCCCTGAATCAGTCTGGAACCGTCCTATGATGGCAGAACAGAGCCCAGAGAAATAGGGGCACATCCAGGAAGAGGAGATCTGTATTTTCTTCCCTAGATAAAGCCTGCGCGGGGAGCATTGCTTCAGAGAAGTCTTGTATCCCCACTTTGGAAAGTAGTTTACAAATGGGGACGGGGCAGGTGTCAGTGGAGAGGGCGCCCTTCCCACCCCCCACACCCAAAAGGCTCAGGACACCTGAGAGGCACACAGCATAGTAGCCCAAAGTTCCACATGCCCCTTAGGGGGACACAGTGGGGCTGACAGAGGAGCTGGGCCATCAGAGTGAGGATGATGACCTCTGTGGGTCTGTTCTCTGGAGACAAGGCACAATGGAGCATACACGCTGGTAGATACAGAAGGAACCCAAGGTAGTGACCAGTGTATACATGGTGCATTACACCCCAACAAATTCCATCAGACATGGGAGGCAAGCTGTAGACCAGACACCGCACCCCGCCAAAGTTCCCCTCAAAGTTAGATGCCACTTTGGGGGCGGGATGAGCAGAACAGGGATGAAATCTTAGCCTGAAGTACCTGGAAAGAAAATCACTTAACTAATTGACTGATTTATCTGATTTAATAGCCTACGTGTTCTACATCAGACAGAATGAAGGCTCTGGCTAAGTATTAAACAAGTCACAGAAAAATTTTAGTGTTATATTCTTTGTGTTCATTGAGTTTTATGGTCTGATGATTAATACTCACTATTTAAATAAGGGCTTTGGGGAGGCAAAAGGCCTGCTCAGGAACCGATTTCTCTTAATTTCCTTTACAGGTTTTTTAACAGAGGCATGATTTGCACTTTCCCAATTTGCTTGACCCCCTTAATGACTTTTTTCTTTTTTCTTGTTTACAGTATCTGTCATGTTGAGCATCAGCATTTGAATGATGGAACAGAAAATGACCTGATTCTGCTCCAAGGGCTGCTCCTGCAAACCCATCTGAAGGGTGAATTCTTTCCTAGTCTCTTAGATACAATCCAGGATGGGACCTATGACATTTCAGGCTTCCCTGAGATAACTAAAAAGTCTTTGGTTACTTTAGTCCTTAGAACAAGCAAATATTCAAACACTAATTTGATGTAATTAAATCAATTTGAGAAAAATCAAGCTAGATCCTTATTTTATAGTTCCCAGAAGATGAATTTTATATAGATAAAATATTTTTTCAAAAAATTTAAACACCAGAATAAAGCACTGGCAGAGAGTAAACTAATTAGGGACAGACGAGTACTGCTAGCATAAAAGCAACGGGAGAGGTTGTTGAAAAGGTTGTTGATATATCCAATGGAAGCTGGTTATATCCAGCTACCAAAAAATGTAAGTCACTTGTCACCAACACCAAAAACAAAATGTAACGGTGTCCGACAAACTGGAAAACCCAATTGCAAACCAACAGAATGAAAGATGAATAGCCCTAAATTAGAAAAGGAAAAAAAAAGATTCTAATTATATGAACACTAACACTGGTATAAAAGTGTGCAAAGGACCCACATAAATTGGCATGATTGAAATGAATGATGCTTAAGGCTGATGACGGTGGGGAGAAATCTTGGCCCGTGTCCCCTCTTATGGGAGTCACCCAGTAACAAATGTCGTGTGTGTGGGGGGGGGGCATTTCACAAGAAGTATCCCATGAGCCATTTCTAAGAATCTAAAGAGATACAGGATTCCAAATTTATGGTTAAACCTGGTTACTGTTCATACATGACTTATGATGCTGACTCACTAGAAAGAGTACATACTGGCAGGGATAAGGGCTCTTCAATGAATGATGATTTATGTCTAATCTATGATGGGTAGTATGTAGCCATGTTAAAAAATCCTCTTTTAAAATAGCATTCCATGGCAGGAGCAATAACAATGGTAAAATGGTATATTATGCCATTACAGTATTATGGTATAATGGTATAATGGTACCTTGGTATATTGGTATATTACACCAATGGTATAAGATTAGTGAAAAAGAACAGGATACAAATGTATGCACAATGTGTGATACCAATTTTACTACACACCTGTGTGTTTATAGATTTGTGGGTATCTTCATAGAAAGATTCTAGAAGAAAACACACAGAACGTACACAGTGTCCGTGTATATTTTAAGCGAGGAAAAGGAAATCTACCTATCAAGAATTAATCTTTTTCCTCCTTATCTTTCTAACTTTATGATTTTATAATCTGATGAAAACATTATAAATTGGCACATTAAGCAAAAACCTTAATCTTATTTTTTGGCATTTATGAGTTTTTCCTTTGAGTCCTATCAAAGAAAGGAATGCAGGACTTTCAGATGGCAACTTGCCAACATCACAGATCAGGATTTTAATGAATTCTCTCCTTCTGAGGCATAATTTAAGCCCAATTTAAAGTAAACAAAACAAACACACTACACCATAAAGGGGAATGAGCACTTCTTTGTTGTGCAGGCTTTGAATTTGGATCTCTTTATAAAATGAAAAATAGAGCAAAAAATTAGCTTAATAAGCTAGACTTAATAAGCTCAGGCTTTTTTCATTAAAGGTTTAATAACATAGAATGTCATTAGAAAATGTAGGTTTGTCAGTGATTCAGTTTTCTTCTGCCTGAATGTTGACCAGTAAATACTCCAGATGCAGGGGTCAGCATGTTTGGGAGATAATCTGTGGTTCATCAGTGACCTCAACCCTTTTCTTTGGGTTTCTTTCTTACCCACTGAACACATGTACACCTCCCCCACCCACATACACCCTAAAATTTTTTAAAAAAATTTTTGGTGACCTTATTCACCAGTCTAAACATCACATTCAGCCTGCCTCTTAATGGTGCTCTGAATCCCACAGAATGAAAATCCTATGACTGACACCAAGATGAGAATCCTCTTGGAAGAGGGGAATGAACAAGTGGCGGGATGGACGGCGATGTTCTCAGCAAGCTGAAACTGTCTTTCAGCCCATGACATGACCTGCAGGACAACACGGATATAACGTGCTTCGTCAGTCTTAGTCCAGTTGAGCTGCTAGAGCAAAAATGCCATAAGCTGGGTGGCTTATAAACAACAAGCATTTATTTCTCACAGTTCTGGAGGTTGGGAAGTCTAAGGTCATGGCAATGGCCGATCCAGGGTCTGGTGAGGACTTAACTGTCTTCACAGGGTGGAAGGGATGAGGGGGTTCTCTGGGGTGTGCTTTATAAGCATATGAGTCCCATTCATGGGGGCCCCACTCATGACATAAGCACCTCCCAAAGGCCCATCTCCTAATTACCATCACTCGGGGTGGGGGGGGTAGGATGTTGGCATAGGACTTGGGGGTGAGGGACACAAACGTTTGGTCTGTAGCACTGTCTGAAGCATCAGCAGCAGATGGGAAAGAGCATAGACCCGTTGGTCATGGATCCCAGGCTGCTCACTTTTTTACTAAGAACGATGGGCCACTATTTAAAACAACAGGGCCCGATGAGTAAGCTGTGTGCTTGTTGTATTTGTCTCTCTCAGCTTTTACCTCACCCTGTGAGATAAGTGTTTTTTGTTCCAAATGGGCAGATGAGCAAAGCGAGGCCCAAGAAGCTCACCTGCCTGCTCACCTCGCTTATTTGGGTCTTTCACTCCCCAGCTCAGGCCCTTCTCCCACCGCTGCTCCTCTCTCAGCTAAGAGGACAGCCCTGGGTGTGCCTCGGTTGCGTCTGGGCATGAGGTGGTAGCTGTGCCATCCCCCAAGTGCCTTCCAGCACAGCCCTTGACAGAGAAGACTGGAACCTCTCCCGCCCTCTTCTCTACCCAGACAAACTGTTAGAAAAAACTTGGTTTTCTAGGACTTTTGTTCTTTGGTGTATCATTGGATCTCCTCACAGAGTCATTGTCTGTTGAGAGTTGAAAATAATTAGGATTATTTTCCTTCAAAGCCTTCAGCCTTCTCTTCCTTCCTGATAGCTCTTCATCTCTCCCCTTTAAAAGATTTATTTACTTATTTGAGAAACAGAGAGAGGGCCTGCATGAGAAGGGGGAGGGGAAGAGGGAGAGGGAGAGAGAGAATCCCAAGCAGACTCCCAGCTGAGCGTGGAGCCCAGCTGAGGGCTTGCTCCCACAAACCTGAGATTATGACCTGAGCTGAAATCAAGGGTTGGACTTTTAACTGACTGAGCCACCCAGGTGCCTCCTCCCATTTTATAATATGACTTAAAATCACTAACTTCTAATAACTAAAACTCATTTACACAGATATATCACCTCTCTCAGGCCTATTTTGCTTTTAAGGCTCATGTAATTAATTGTGGAGGAACAAGCTTTCCTTACTGATCAATATATAGTCACTAATCAATATATAGTCTACTCTAGTAAGTCTAGAATGGCTTTGTACTTTTAAATAGATTTATAGTATACTATTTAATGTAAGCACAAAAATGTAATTAACCACTCCTTTACATGGGGAACACTGAGATAGTTTCCAATTTTACACCGCTAGAAATAATGCTTCAGTATATTTCTTTTTATCCAAGTGCCAATATTTCCATAGAGGAGATTCCTAGAAGTGAAATGATATGCGTATTTTAAAGTTTGGTAAATACTGCCAAATTGTCTTCCATAAAATTTGCATCAATTTGTCTTCCCACCAAGAGTACATAAGAGCTCCTATCTCCTCACATCCTTGACAAGGATGTAAATAAATATTTGTTAATTTAAAAATTTAAAAAACTATCATTATTATTTGGTTATTAGATAGATTTTTTTAATGTTGTGAGGCTGTCCATCTTCAAATAGGTTTTTAAATTATTGTTTTTATGTAAATTGTCTATTCACTTTGCCCACTTTTCTATTAGATAATTTATCTTTTTATTGACAATGTTAGAATTTGCTTTCCATCTCTCTCTGTGTCTCTATGTGCACATATACATGCAGGCTGAAGAAATATATATATATATAACAGATATATCTATCTCTCTGAATCTCTCCATAAGAGATGTGTCTATGCACATAAATGTCTGAGATTTATATCTTTCCCAGTTTATTGCTTACCTGTTTATCCCTTAACACTTCTTATGGTATCTTTTGCTCTATAAATGTTTTATTAAAGGTAGACTACCTTTAATTTGTTTTTACTTTGTGTGTTAACCTAGAGAGGATTTCTTTAATCTTCTTCAATATTATGACTGTTTGAATCTTTAGATATTTAATTCATCTGGCATTAATTTTATACGAGTTCAAATGCCTCCTTTATATATAATACATAATAAATATATAGTATAACCAACAATTTTGTTTTTTTTTCCTTTATATGAATCCATTTGTCTCTTCTTATCTCAACATCATACAGTTTTATTACTAAAGCTTTATAGTATAAAGACAAATTTTCCCTAATTAAAAAAAAAGTTTCTTGGCTATTTTCTTGCATTTACTCTTCTGGATAAAGTTTAAGATTTGTCCAGTGAAACTTCACTCTTCACAAATACTAAAGCATGATTCTACTTCTGGCCATCATACCCTAACTTGTTTTAAACAAATCCTTTCATTAAGAAGGACGAGAAAGGCTGGACAAAACATTTTTTAAAAATCTCTTTGAAAGTTTTGGAAAATCACCAAAATTACAAGATATATAAATGTAGATGTAGATATAAGTAGACACATTTTGGAAAATTATATCTATATCTATATCTATATCATCTATATATGTGTGTGTGTGTGTGTGTGTGTGTGTGTGTGTGTGTGTTACCTTTTTGAAAGTACTGGAGAGATCCCAAAGCAATAAGTACTTGAGAGGGCAAAAACTCAGAGAAAGGGGAATCCATAGAGTCGAGCCCAACTGGTGTCAACTGGTGGCTAAGAGATTGATTTCTTTGTTTTGATTCATATGAAGGATGTGCCACCAAAAATTGAGCATAGGTTCCATCAAGGAGGACTGGCCTTGGTTAGATAGAGAGCTAAGGTTTCCAGTCAAAATCCTTGAAGAGCTATATTTTAGGAGTAAATGTAGCCTGAGATAGACTAACCCTAGCTCTCATCGATTAAAGCCCAGTTATAAGGGATTCAGGTGATTAAGGTGAACTACTTCTATTATAACTATTTTCACAAGTAAAATCAAATATTTTCTGAGGAAGATAATATCTTTTAAAGTCCTGAATTATCTTTATAATATTTCACACAGAATATTTAGAATTCAATTAAAAAATGAGATAAAGAGAGAAAAATTAATAAAAAAGAATCAAACAAAAAATAAGAAATAGAGACCCACAGATGATCTAGATATTGGAGTTATCGTATGAACTTTAAATTAGCTATGATTAATATGTTCAAGAAATGGGATGATAAAATAGAGAATTTCAGCTGGAAACTAGAGACTATGAAAAAGGACCAAATATAAACTGTAGAAATGTACAATACAGTAAATGAAATTAAGAGCTAAAGAGCTTAACATCAGATTAGCCACAGCTAAAGAACGAATTAGTGAACAGGAAGATAAGTGAGAAGAAAATATCCAGAATAATACAAGGAGAGAATGGCATTAAAAATGGAAGCACATAGGGACATGGTGTAAAGGTCTAACATATATATAGCTGGAGTCTTAGAAAGAAAGGAAAGAGAATATGGGCAGAAGCATATTTGAAGAGATATTGACTGAGATTTTCCAATAATGACCAAAAACTCAGATCACATTTTTAAGAAGTACTATAAACTCTAATTATAATATGTAGCACACAAACAATCCCTCCTCACATCTATAGATAACTTAGTAACACTGAAAAAAAAAAACCCAAAGACAAGAGAAATATTAAAAACCAGTCAAAGAAAGAAAGAAAATAACTACCTTCTGAAAAAGCACAACAAAGATTTAGGGCTGACTTCCTAATAGAAAAAATGGAAGACAAAAGATAATGGAATGACATCACCTAAATTTGAAACATATATTATAGCAACCTTTTCTTGAATACCACTAATAAATTCACCAAATAACCAGCTCCATTTGGGGATACATGTGACTGACAGAAACTTCTTTTCTTAGCTTGTGTTAAAATATATCTGCCTATAATTTTCACTGTTTAAGTTTTATCCAGAGAATTTCAGAGAATTTGGAATTTCAGAAAATTTGGAGCTAATTCTTCCTCTATTTTGTTGGGAAGGATAATTCTCAACACCTTCTGGAACTTAAGAAACATTTTCAGACTTACTGAAGGTCTCCTACCATCTATCCTTTCTGTAACCACTGAGCATCTATTTTGTGTAGGTCAGCTCTCCTAACTGATATGAATACGGTGATAACCAGGACATATTCACTATTGGAGTTCATAATTTGGAGGGTTGGAAAGATTGTAGATAGTAATTGTAATGCTGTGTGATAAATTCAATCATAGGAGTGAGTACAAGATGCCACAAGGGTATACAGCAGGGGTATTTAACTCAACATAAAGAAAGAGGACATCACTCTCAAGGAACTGATACCTGAGATGAGACAGGAGCTATATATTTTTCTTTTTGAATGGAAATGCAAACTATGTATTCTAGATGTAGAGAACCATACATGCAAAAGCATAAGAAAGTGAAAGAACATGCCATCTGGTCTGTCTTATTCTCAACTACAGCAGATGAGCTCCTTCCTGAAGTCAGCAAATACAATTTCCAGCAGCTTCAGAATTGCATTGTTCCAGTTTAGCAAACTCAGTGGAAAGAAGTTTCTTCCTGGGGTCCATTTATCACTTTCCAGGCATGAATGCTTCTTGATCTTGCTTGGCTCTTATGCCCACTGCCCAGACTATTTAGCTTTGGTAGAGAAATGAAGTACCAGGATCACACAACCTTGAGCCACGATTAGGAAAGAATCAATCATTTCCCGCTCCAGTGGAATTACATGGAGTAGGGGATGGGTAGGATCCCAAGGGATAAGATGCTGGTCATAAATAAGTGATGCTTATTACATTCTCTCAGCCTAAACAGCAAGGGTTATCTACGACCCTATTCTCCAGAGTTTTTTTGTGTGTTGCTATGGAAAGAGCATGGAATTTGGAGTCTGGACTCTTGGCCATGATTATCACCTTTATCATGCTGAACAAGTCACTCTTTTAAACTTCAACTTCTGTGTTTATAAAAATATGTGCAATGTCAGACTGGCTATAGTCCCCCAAAATTTAAATTTAAATTTAAATGAGATCATTCACGTATAAGCACCAACCACAAATCCCAGTACACAATACCTATTTATTTCCTTTGTTTTTCTTGGGCTTTCCGGCATCTAAGAGATCAGGGCCAGGAGTGAGAATTGTCCATAGATAGAACAGATATTCCCAAGAGTTGAAGAAACACAACAGCAGACTGTGGAAAGGGCTGCATTGGGGGAGAGAAGAGCGGAGATCTGGGTCATGGTGGAGCAGAGCATTTGTGTCTGGAGTAGCAGTACCTTAGCTTTTGAGTTGGCTCCGTCATCATTTGTGTATGTGTGTGTGTGTGTGTCCAACCATATCTATATGTCTTACTCATATTAGACAAGTTAAAGATAAATGATTGCCATTGGCTCAACATGACACTGAAGAATGAGGACCAAGAGAAAAAGAGACACATCTTGCTTGAACAAGGTACATGCAATACTCCCTTCACATGGAGTGTTTACCATGTATGTTAATCATCCTGCAGCACAACAAAAACTCGGAACATTAGGACACATGCTTCAGATTAGGTTTGCTGCAAATCTCGTCTGGTGACAGCAGTCAGCAGCGTCTATGCAGACCCAGCCTTTCTGGGTTGCTGCTCTTGCAACATGGCTATCTGCCTAAAAGTTTAAAAGAGAAAGAAAAACTGCTGACAGAGCAAATACAGCAAGAGCAGGTCTCCTAGGGAGGCTTCTCTTGGTCCTCCCGGTCTTGGCTGTGAATTTTTCCTTCACTATGACCTTAGCAGTTACAACCCCATTGGTCTTCTTCTTGCCTGGAATATGTTCAAATTTCCTGGGCATGCTGAGAACAGAATTGGAAGTTGATGGTAATGAGAAATGCTATAATTATAAGGCATCTTAATATTGAAAAAGAAAATGGATCTTTACATTTTTTTTTTTTTTTTTTTTTTTTTTAATTTTTTTATTTTTATAAACATATATTTTTATCCCCAGGGGTACAGGTCTGTGAATCACCAGGTTTACACACTTCACAGCACTCACCAAATCACATACCCTCCCCAATGTCCATAATCTTTACATTTATTTGCATTAATCACACAAGAGGCTGGCATCCCGGAATGTAGCTCTCCTCCCCTCTCCCCTCCTCTTCCTCTCCCGCCCTTCTTTCCTTGCCCCTCTCCCCTCCTTTTCTTTCCTTCTCTTTCTTAATTTTGATCTTTATTGTTTGAATGGAACACAGTAGTAATACACAATCATAATTTTAAAATGAACAGCCCCGTCATGATGTAGAAATAATAATAATAATAATAATAATAATAATAATAATAAAGTGTAGTTGCCTTTAAAAATTGCTTTTGTAATTACTGCTTTAAACACCAGTGTGACGGTGGGGGGAAGCTTATTTCTGCAGCCACGGCTTACACGCTGCCATGGTAACATCTGGGCTGTGAGTGAACAGTGAAGCTTGTCATAAAAATCAACTTTGGCATAGGGAAATGACAGTGAATGGAACAGTTTTAACTATGGGGGTACTTCCGTTAGACAAAGTATATGTACAACTGTCTCCAGAGAGGAAAGAAAAAATACCAGAGAGTCTCCTCCCTGGGACCATCCTTAATGAGACGGAGAGCAGCGGACTCTCCATCGACTTAGAGACACAGAGTGTGGCCTCTCTTTACTTAGCCCTTACCACTATCTTTTAACAATGGTTTTGTTTTTGTTTTTAACATACGCATTATGTTTGTTAATTGCTAAAAGGGTATGCTGAAACTGCTCCTAGAAAATGGACTTTCGCCAGCACGTTAATTTTTAGCTGTACATTCAATCAAATTTGAAATCAAACTATATTTCTCCTTCAGGGTAGATTCCTCTGAAAATCATCTCCAGACTTTGGCAGGAGTAACTTGACTGCAAGACAGAGAGAAGAATGAAGCTGGGAGCGGGGTTGGAGGGAGGGAAGATCAGTAAATTAAGTACCTGTCAACTTCAGTTTGAGTTCTAGTTCTGTCCCTTATTAATTTGTGATCTTGGGGCACTAAGAAGATATATAAGTTCTGTGTTTCATTTTTCTTCTCTACTACAGAGAAGACAATAACGGTAAAAGGATAAGGAAGTGCTCTGTGAGTTACAAAGTGCTGTATAAATGGCAGTTATTACAGGAATTAAGTCCCCTTGAGTTTTAACTTACTCTTCACAGAGAAAGGCTCTTATTTAGGAAGACCTCCTAAGATAGTCTGACTAGCCATGACTGAGGAAAGAAAAATGTCCCTTCCACGGTAAAGCATGCTTTGGTCACATTGTTAATACATCAATTCACATTCATTCATTTATGAATTCAGACATTCACTCATTCATTCTTATAGATGTCTGACATTTATTCAGATTCTAGTAAATAAAAGGCACTGTGCTAGGCAGAGGAGATATGATGAACAAGAGTAACTTAAGCTCTGGCTTTTTGGATCTTTCCTTCCACTGAGAGATAAAGGCAAAAAAATAGTACACAAATAAAAAACTAAATTACAAACTATCATAAGTGCTACAAAGAAACAAAGAAGGAAATTAGAGAGATTTTATAATAGGAGGAGTGTGGGGCTAAATAGATATGATCAAAGGGCTATCACAGGAATTAATGTTATAAAGGACAGAGGTAGGGGAAGTATTCAGGAGAAACAGCACGTGCAAAGGCCCAGGGGTAGTGAAGAATTTGGCTTACTGAGAGAGCGAGAACTGAAATTAGGCCAGTAGGTCTGGGTTATGTACGCCAAGGGGAGACAGAGTCAAAATGAATGTGGAGACACAGCTAAAAGCTAAGTTATGCTGGGCCTTGGTAATTTTATTCTGTATGAGATGGAAAACCATTGAAAATGTTTTAAACAATGGAGGACACAAGTAGCTTCTTGGGCTACTCTACTGTGAGTCTTTTTGAGTTAGAATTCTAGTTATTTTGCCACATACCTTAGCATACTTGAACATACAAGTAAAAAACAAATTCTGGTTATCACCCGTTAAGGGAAATCTGAAGATTAGTCTGAGTTCATTTTCCTATTGCTTTAGACATTTAGGTTGAAAGCAGGAGTTGGTTTTATTAGTGGAAGGTAACTCCATCTTCCATTTGTAGTATGATGGCAAACTTACGATTTTGATGGTCTTTAGAACTGAGGAACAGGAAAGAACAGACTGAGGCTTTTCATCAGGAAGGCATGCATATAATGAACTGAAATTCTTTGAACTTAACTGCATCTAGGGAAAAAACACATCGCTGGAGGACTTTGTTAGCGTCCTATACATTTTTTTTTCCCCTAAGACATTCAAGAATTCACAGAGTACAATTTTCAGCAAGAATATGAATAAAAGTTTCTGTTCTGTTGTGCTTTCTCTTTTAAAATTTTTCTTCTGGGCAGAATCCTGTCACCGAGCAAGAAATGCTAATTGGACATTTGATTCATCTGGACAGCTGTGAATGGAATTTTTGCTAACCAGCAGCAGATGTAGACCTAAAACAGCATGGCAAATGGCCATTGGCATAGATGTGATGTTAGCTGCATGTGCCCATGCTCCAATCCACAAGCATCTCAAAGTCTTTTTTTTTTCCTTGAAAGACGTTTATTAAATATTTCTGTAAATTAATCTTTAGTGATTGTAAAGGGCCAGCCCAATTCATTGGCATGGGAAGAGAGAATCTGTCACAGTCTTTTTTGGTACTCCAAAGAGTGAATCGGTGGAGTTAGATGGGAAATACTTGCTTTCCAGTTGAAAACGCAGAACAGATGCTGGCATTATTAACAGAACATTGCCTACTTGCAGTTCATGTCCTGGATGGAGCTGTCTGCCACTTGGTCTCCAAGTAATACCCTTAAGTTTATTTAGGAATAAAAGTCTTTGGAAATGAACCACTGAAAACAGAAATTCAGTACATTCAGAAGATGATACTGATCTTTCTTTTTCTTTTTCTTTGGATACTGGTCTTTCTTGTTTGCTTTTAAGTCTGATGAACTGGTGAATTGATATTATATCAGACGTTGGTTTATTTAAAGTAGTCACAATTAACCAGGAGTGAATCCTGAAAATCACTCATGGAATTTATGATAAAGGAACAAAAAAACATGGGTTCTAGCTCCAGAGCTTTTGATTTCAAAATCCTCCTTGATGATTTTGATGTGCACTCATCACTGAGACTCTGATCAAAATAAGACTTTAAAAAAATTGCTTAAAATCTCTATCATTAGTTCAATGTAGTGTCGATGGACAGTCATACCACACTCATGTATCATATAGTTCCCATAACTAAAGAATGAGTCAAGAGGAAATCGGAGGGTTTGGCATTCCCAAATCCAGCTGGCCTGTCATCCTCCCTACACTGTCCTAGCTTGAATTTCTAAAAGAAATCAGTCAACTTTTCCAATGTAGGTTCCCTGGGCTTGGTTCCCACTGTGTGAAACTGTGCCCCACTCTCCCTCTCATTCTGTGTAAAATAGAAGATTTTTCATTGGTCACTTTCATTTTGGTGGGAAACCACATTTTCCTATGGCCACTTACATCTTCGGGAGTTTTCCCTCTGTGAAGAACTCCTGATCCTCTCCTAACCTACATGGAAGCACATTGGAAACCGTACAAAACAGGGGAGTTTTGTTTTGTCTCAAATCTTGCTCTTCTCTCCTACCTGCCAAGAGATTCTGGTTTAACTGGTTGGGCCTGAGGTGTTTAACAGTTTTAACATATTAATAGCTTTCCAGATGATTTTAATATGGCCAGATTTAAGAGCCACTGGTCCATAGCATCCTAGTTCAGTATCCACAGGTCTGAGGATCTGCCTCATTATTATGATTAAGAATCACCAATAAGAAAAAAAAAAAAAAAAAGAATCACCAATAAAGAAAATCATTGGCTGGATTTATAAACATGCTGGGATGCATGCACATTCTTCATTATAGCCTTATTGTGGCTTGGCTATTTATACATCAACATGCAGATCCAACTGAGTTGTCCAACATTTATAGAATGGGACATGTTGTAGGGAGTGGCACATGGTAGGCAAGGATTGGTCATGATGGGCCTTATCTGCCATCATTAAGGGTATGCATTTTGATCTATAGGCAATGGAGAACGATTGAAGGGGAGAAAGATGTAGACTCGTCATGTATCATCTTAAAAAAATGCAAGTCATCGTGACTGATCATCTGTCCATAAACACCAATCGCATCTCTCCTGAGCCAAACCATACTGAAGGGATTCAGGCAAGAGATAATCTATTTAAGAAAATGCAAACCATCCATTTATCCATTTATTCACTGAATAAACACTTATTGAACACCTACTATGTACTAAGCACTAGGGATACAGAAGGATTTCTCAACGATGGCACTATTGACCTTTTGGACAGACAGGATATTGGGGGCAGGGAGGGGGCAGCTGTCCTGTGCACTGCAGGATGTTTGACAGCATCCTTGTCCTCTATACACCAGATGCCAATAGCACCTTCTACCCTCTACCATGCTTAGCCCAAGCTGTTACAACTGAAATAAGCACTGGCCTACAGAGATGAATAAAGCATAAATCCTGTCCCTAAGGAGTTTATAATCTAATCTGGCAAAGAAAAATATGGGCATAAAAAAGCATAATTAAGGGTAAAAGTATCATGCAAACTGTTAAGAGAGCTAATATAGAAGGAAACAGTATCTCCATTTATGTTAAGCAAGTAAGCCTTCATGGAGCAGAAGAGGCTTTTGAACAGGCCTTTAAAGATGTTCTGGATGCATGAAGGTGAACTGGAAAAGCCGACACTCAGAAGAACCCCTCAGCTCCACAGTCCCATATAAGGCACTCTTTTTGTGTAAGTCACCATATGAGTATAAGCTGCTTTGGATCCCACTAATTGGACCAGGGTGGGCACCTAATCAATGTACAGGTTGACTAGTGAACCATAAGGTGGCTTGCCAGAAATGCTCTGATTGTGGGCTTTCCATAAGATTTTAACTTTTCTCATCCATTTTTCACCCAGCTTGATTTTAAGGTGGTATGCATAAGTATGAGTATTTAATCTTCAGGTCTCATTTTGATTGGTTGATACTTGGATTGCACAGGTCATTACATATCATGAATATACTCCTGAACTCTCCACCCAAGGACATCATTCAGATTGTATTCTATGGGAATGGTGCCCTTAGAGTTGTGAAAGTCCCCCTGCTTCTACCCCGTCTCTCTCAGCACTGTGTGAGGTGGATTAGAGGAGTGAAAGCCCGACATTTCTCCACCAGACAAGTCTCTTGTCTCTTGTTCTCTTGACCTCCAACCTGCCTAACCCTGTGATGGGTGCTTGTACCCTCTGTCTCTGTTTGCATCAGTAGAGTGAGTTAGTTCAGAGAGGGTAGTGGGAGAGCCCACAGCATTTCCATGAATAAAATGGACATTTCAATCTCTGCTTCTCCTTGTGTATATTCTTTAAAACCTAGAAGACCAGGGGCAAGTAATTAGATGCTTTGCACTGTGCTCATGTTCAGATTGGGTCTCCATAGAGCCATGTAGCAGCTTTAGAGTCGGCAACGTGGGACAAGGGATAGGTCACATAGGAGGAGCTCCAGATTCCTGACTGTCACTCTGTTCCCTTGACCTGGAATAGTTCAGCTATCTAACTATCTATCCATCATCTATCTGTCTCCTGAGTAAGGTGTAATTTGGAATAAATAAAATAATAATTTCTACTGTTTAAAAAGAGTTTCAAAAGTGCTGATGTAATGGTTTGATTGTATGGCCTCAACTTCTCATTCTGTCATCAAGACTAATCTTCTAAGAACCAGCCTGCCTGGGCTCTGATCCCAGCTCTGTCACCTCTTGTGATGTGATTTGGGGCAAGTGTAACCTCTCTGTGCCTCATCCTTCATCTCTAGAGTGGAGGTCACAGTGTTAGTCTCATGGGATTTTTGTTAGGGTTCAATGCAGGCGTATGTGTAAGGCATTCAGGAGGGTGCCTGGCACATTGGGAGCATCATGCCGGTGGAAACCCTGATACAGCACCATTTCCCAAGAGCAGGGGGTCTCCCTTTTCTTTTAAATTCCTCCTCTGTTGGCTGCTTATGTCTGGATTTCTCTTTCTGGGAGAACTAAAAAATACCTTTCAATTGTCAATGTTTTTCTTTCTGAGAGTGGTGATGCCTTATTCCTTGCCTGTCATGCACATCTGCTGTAGGGATTCATTAGGCCCTTTCCTGAGATCAAATCTTGGTGGGTGAGGGAGGAGCCCCAGGAAGAAGAGAAGGGGGCTCCAAAGTCAAATTTCTATTTCTCCCACTTTTCCCAAGTGATAATTTCAAGTCCCCCAGCTTAGAAACTTGTTCTTTTCTCTCCATCCTTTTGGTCATTCATATCACCAAATTGCAGATGGCCTTAGTATGGCTCTAATAGCCACCTCTGCCTTCCCATTGGTCTTTCAGCAGCCACGTGCAGGTCCTCATCATCTTCCTTTTGGAGAGAGGTGCTCATCAGGCTCCCCACTGGGTTACTTAAATTTGGGCTTATCCTTCTCTAAACCATGATGGACACCACTGACAGGTTCTACGGCTGGTGGTTCTCTCAAACTGTGCTCAAGAATCAGACAATCCATACTTTGTTGCCTAGCTTAAAATCCTCACAGTTGGGCTCATTTATTCAACATAATTTCTGACCCCAGACTTATGAATCCTATTCTGTATTCTGACTCCCAGGTGGCTCACATGCACATTATTACAGTTTGAGAAGCACTGCCCTGGGGTATTTAGAGATCATTACAGGGAAGACGTAGCTTCTAATACTCCCTTCATTGCTCTCCAGCATGTGACATTATGTGAATAATGACTTATTCCTCCCGAGTCTCAGCTTCCTTACCTGTGTAGTGGGAAGGACATATCTGTACTCATTGTTTTTGACTTCTTGGACATAAAAAATGGAATTTGAATGTGCAGATACTCTGAAAACTGGAAAGGTCCCTGGAAATGGAAGCTCTCCAGTCACTTACTATATGTGGCTGGGGAGGGGACAATGACCTTCCTCCTGGCTATTACTTGTGAGTTTAACTTTACCACTGTATTCTTTTTTTCTAGCTCTGAGTGAACTCTACCGTGTGTGAAGATGTGAACAAGTCAGCAGATGATGCATTTATTTTTGAACACGTTAATTTCTTTATCAGCTCTATTTATTTTCTGAGGGCATCGCTGTATTACATTAATGCTTCAAGTTGTTAACAATACCACCTGGCACTGCAGGCATCACTTATATTCACAGCGCAAAAGCCCAGGGGGTAGCATGGAAATTGCCATCCAAACCCCAATGCTGGATTCCCTCCTTGGCATGCTTTCCACCTACTCTTGGGAGAGCAGGACCACCATTCCCTCCTGTTTTCAAAGCTTTCTATTTATGATAGGGTTTGGCTTCTCTGAAATTTATTTTGTTTTTCTCTAGTGGATTTTGAAGTCTTGGGGGAGCAGAGATCCTTAATAATTTCTTTCTTATCTCTGTTTCCTCAAGGCTTAGCACATAGTAGGAATGCAAGAAATACCTGTGTAATTTGCATGGTGGAGGAAAATACGAAACCTATTATTTTATCCTTATTCACTCATTTGCTCTCAGCATCAGCGGAACTTTCAGGTAAGCCATCGTTGCCAGTTTAGATTAGATCTTGTGCTCCCATAAGCTTTCATAGTACACTTCAAAATACTCATCACTCATATATGCATGCATCTTCAGTGAATGTCTCTCCTGACAGCTCGTGAACTCTCTGATAGCAGGGATTGTCACTTACTCTTCCCCATATCCTCAAAGGCCCAGAACAATATCACATACTAAGTGTTCAATAAATATCTGTAGAATTAATATGAGTGGTTTGACATAGATTCCAATCTCTGAAGATTTCTATTGAATATTGTGATTTCTAAGACATACATATTTGGGGAGGAGAGGCAAAATAGCAGAGGTGTACCAGACTGAAATGAAATCATGTCACAGGAGTTCAGCTCGATAGTTATCAAACCATTCCAAACACCTACAAACCCAACTGGAAATCAAAGAGAAGAAGAACAGCAATTCTAGGAACAGAAAATCGACCACTTTCTGAAAGGTAGGACGTGTGGAGAAGTGAATCCGAAGCAACGGGGAGATAGACCGTGGGGGAAGGGGCTGGCTCCTGGCAAGCGGCAGTGCACAAAATCAGAACTTTTAGAAGTCTGCTCCACTGAGGGACATAGTTCCAGAGATTAAGCAGGGGTGGAGCCTTTGCAGGGACAGTGTGGTCTCAGAATCCGCGGGGCCACTGAAAGATCAGGGGTGTCTGAGTGTGGCAGAACTCTCAGGTATCAGAGCTGGGAAGCTGACTACAGAGATGGAGCTGAGGAGTGTGCTCTCAGTTCAGGGTTACCTTAAACCATGATCTGTGGCACAGTTGGGGCACTGCTCTTTGAGCAGGGAACCCACAAGGGGCAGATCCAGGAGGCTCACCTTCCTTCTCTGGAGGCAGGAATCTGCTGAGTTTGGAGACTCCAAACAGAGCTGTGCGCCAGAGACAGAAATGCTCTATCACAGGCCGGGTGAGCCCAGAGCATAGCCGGAGACCAGGGAGATGGGAGGGATTGATCCCTTTTCTCTGAGGGTGCACTGAGGAGTGGGGCCCCAGCTCTTGGCTCCTCAGGGCTGGAGACTGGGAGGATGCCATTTTCATTTCCGTCCTCCACAGCTCTACAGAAAGTATTCAGAGAACAAAAGCTACTGAGAGTGAACCCAAGCAGATTACTCAGCCTGGCCCCTGGCAAGGGCAGTGCAATTCTGCCTTGGGCGAAGACATTTGAGAATCACTACAATAGGCCCCTCCCCCAGAAGATCAGCAAGAACATCCAGCCAAGACCAAGCTCACTGATCAAGGAGAAGAGCAGAACTCCAGAGATAGGGGAAAGCAACGCATGGAATTCATGGCTTTCTCCCCATGATCCTTTAGTCTTACAAAGTTAAATTAAATTTTTAAAATTTGGGGTTTTTTCTTATTCTAATTTTTTAAACTTTTCCTCTTTCCTCTTTTAACATTTTTAAACTAGTTTATCTTAACAATACATTTCTTAAAAAAAATATTTTTAAACCTTCATTATTATAATCATATTTTATCCTTCATTGTATTAACCTTATTTTTTGTATAGATACAGGGTTTTTTTTTTCCCCTAAAAAATTTTGGGATACAATTTCTTCTAATAGATCAAAATATACCCTAAATATAGCACAGGGCTTTGTTCTAGTCTCCAGCTTGAGCACATTCTGCTCTCCCGCCCCACCGTTTTTTTCTTCCTTCTTTTTTCCAACCAACTGATCTTATCAATTCTTTTTGTACAATTTAAAAAAAAAATTTCATCTTTACAGTCATATTCCATCTCTTCATTGTGTTTACCCTTACTTTTGTATATATATATGTTTTCATTTCTTTAAAAATTTGGGAGGTGGTTTCTTCTAAGAGACCAAAATCAAGTAGGTGGCTCTGTTCTATTCACCAGTCTAAAATATATATATATATATATATATATATATAATTTTTTTTCCTAAAAAAATTTTTTTTCCCTTTCTTCTCCCCCCAGTTTGGGGGTTTCTTCTGATTTGGTTAGTGTACATTTTTCTGGGGTCTTTTTGACCCTTTTGGTATTTTATTCTCTCATTCATATATTCTTATCTGGATAAAATGACAAAGCAGAAAAACTCACCACCAAAAAAAAAAAAAAAAAAAAGAGAGAGAGAACAAGAGGCAGTCCTGATGGCTAGAGACCTAATACAGACATTGGTAATATGTCAGATCTAGAGTTCAGAATGACGATTCTTAAGGTGCTAGCTGGGCTCGAAAAAGGCATGGATATTAGAGAAATGCTGTCTAGAGAAATAAAAGAACTAAAATCTAACCAAACTGAAATTTTAACAAAAGGAATTAATGAGGTGCAATCAAGAACGGAGGCTCTTACTGCTAGGATAAATGAGACAGAAGAGACAATTAGTGATATAGAAGACTAAATGACAAGGAATAAGGAAGCTGAGCAATAGAGAGACAAACAACTACTGGACCATGAGGGGAGAATTTGAGAGATAAGTGATACCATAAGATGAAACAATATTAGAATAATTGGGATTCTAGAAGAAGAAAAAAGAGAGAGAGGAGGGCAGAAGGTATATCAGAGCAAATTATAATAGAGAATTTCCCTAACATGGCAAAGGGAACAAGCATCAAAATACAGGAGGGACAGAGAACCCCCCTCAAAAATCAATAAAAATAGGTCCACATCCCAGCATCTAATAGTAACACTTACTAGTCTTAGTGACAAGGAGAAAATCCTGAAAGCAGCTTGGGACAAGAAGTCTGTAACATCCAATGTTATTAGATTGGCAGCAGACTTATCCGCAGAGACCTGGCAGGTCAGAAAGAACTGGCATGATATATTCAGAGCACTAAATGAGAAAAATATGCAGCCAAGAATACTATATCCAGCTAGGCTATCATTGAAAATAGAAGGAGAGATAAAAAGCTTCCAGGACAGACAACTATAAACTTCCAAAATTGAACCAGGAAGAAATTGACAACCTGAATAGATCAATATCTAGTAACGAGATTGAAGCAGTGATCAAAAACCTCCCAAAAAACAAGAGCCCAGGACCTGATGGATTCCCTGGGGGATTCTACCAAACTTTCAAAAAGAAGTAATACCTATTCTCCTGAAGCTGTTTCAAAAAAATTGAAGCAGAAGGAAAACTTCCAGACTCTTTTTATGAAGCCAGCATTACCCTGATTCCCAAAACAGGCAAAGACCCCACCAAAAAGGAGAATTTCAGACCAATATCCCTGATGAAAATGGATGCTAAGATTCTCAACAAGATCCTAGCAAATAGGATCCAATAGCACATTAAAAAGACTTTCCACCAAAGGGGCACCTGGGTGGCTCAGTGGGTTAAAGTCTCTGCCTTCAGCTCGGGTCGTGATCTTGGGGTCCTGAGGTCGAGCCCCACATTGGGCTCTCTGCTCAGCAGGGAGCCTCCTTCCCCATCTCTCTCTCTCTGCCTGGCTCTCTGCCTACTTGTGATGTCTGTATGTCAAATAAATAAATAAAATATTTCTTAAAAAAATTATCCACATAACAAATAGCATGGAGAACATGGGGAGATAGAGAGGAAAAGGGAGTTGGGGGAAATTGGAAGGGGAGGTGAACCATGAGAGACTATGGACTCTGAAAAACAATCTGAGGGTTTTGAAGGGGCGGGGGGTGGGAGGTCTGGGTACCAGGTGGTGGGTATTATAGAGGGCATGGATTGCATGGAGCACTGGGTGTGGTGCAAAAATAATGAATACTGTTATGCTGAAAATAAAAAATAAATTTAAAAAAATTATCCACCATGACCAGGTGGGATTCATCCCTGGGTTTCAAGGATGCTTCAATATTTGCAAATCAATCAATGTGATAGAATAAATCAATAAGAGAAAAGAGAGGAACCACACGGTCCTCTCAATTGATGCAGAAAAAGCATTTGACAAAATCCAGCATCTGTTCCTGATTAAAATGCTTCAAAGTATAGGCATAGAGGGAACATTCCTGAACTTCATAAAATCTATCCATGAAAAACCCACAGCAAATATCATCCTCAATGGGAAAAAGCTCACAACCTTCCTGTTGAGATCAGGAACACAACAAGGATGCCCACTCTCACCATTCCTGTTCAACATAGTATTAGAAGTCCTAGCAAGAGCAATCAGACAACAAAGAGAAATAAAAGGTATCCAAATTGACAATGAAGAAGTCAAATTCTCTCTCTTCACAGATGACATGATACTTTATATGTAAAACCCAAAAGATTCCACCCCCAAATTACTAGAACTCATACAGCAATTCAGTAATGTAGCACAATACAAAGTCAATGTACAGAAATCAGTTGCTTTCTTATATACTAACAATGAAAACACAGAAAGGGAAATTAGAGAATCAATTCCATTTACTATAGCACCAAGAACCATAAGATACCTGGGAATAAACCTAACCAAAGAGGTAAAGGATCTGTACTCAAGGAACTATAGAACACTCATGAAAGAAATCAAAGAAGACACAAAAAGATGGAAGACCATTCCATCCTCATGGATTGGAAGAATAAACATTGTTAAAATGTCTATACTACCTAGAGCAATCTATACTTTTAATGCCATCCCTATAAAAACTCCACCAGTATTTTTCAAAGACCTGGAACAAACAATCCTAAAATTTGTATGGAATCAGAAGAGACCCTGAATTGCTAAGGAAATGTTCAAAAAGAAAAAACAAAACTGGCAGCATCACGTTGCCTGATTTCAAGCTTTACTACAAAGCTGTGATCACCAAGACAGCATGGCACTGGCATAAAAACAGACACATAGACCAGTAGAACAGAGTAGAGAGCCCAGATATGGACCTTCAACTCTATGGTCAAATAATCTTCGATAAAGCAGGAAAAAAATATACATTGGAAAAAAGACAGTCACTTCAATAAATGGTGCTGGGAAAATTGGACAGCTATATGTAGAAGAATGAAACTCGACCATTCTCTTACACCATACACAAAGATAAACTCGAAATGGATAAAAGACCTCAACGTGAGGCACGAATCCATCAGAATCAAAGAAGAGAACATAGGCAGTAACCTCTTTGATATCAGCCACAGCAACTTCTTCCAAGATATGCCTCCAAAGGCAAAGGAAACAAAAACAAGTATGAAAAATTTGGGGGACTTCATCAAGACCAAAAGCTTCTGCACAGCAAAGGAAAGTCAACAAACCAAAGAGGCAACTCACGGAATGGGAGAAGCTATTTGCAAATGACAGTACAGACAAAAGGCTGATACCCCAGTCACTGAAATGGACAGATCATCCAAGCAAAAGATCAACAAGGAAATAAAGGCTTCAAATGACACACTGGACAAGATGGACAGCACAGGTACATTCAGAACACTCCATCTGAAAACAAAAGAATACACATTCTTCTCTAATGCATTATCCAGAATAGATCACATCCTGGGTTACAAAACAGGTTTCAACTGGTACCAAAAGATTGGGATCATTCCCTGCATATTTTCAGACCACAATGCTCTGAAGCTAGAACTCAATCAAGAGCAAAGTTGGAAAGAACTCAAATACATGGAGACCAAGGAGCATCCTACTAAAGAATGAATGGGTCAACCAGGAAATTAAAGAAGGTTTGAAAAAAATTCATGGAAACAAATGATAGCGAAAACAAAACTGTTCAAATCTGTGGGGCACAGCAAAGGCAGTCCTGAGAGGAAAGTACATAGCCATACAAGCCTTTCTCAAGAAACAAGAAAGGTCTCAAGTACACAACTTGACCCTATACCTAAAGGAGCTGGAGAAAGAACAGCAAAGAAAGCCTAAACCTAGCAGGAGAAGAGAAGTCCTAAAGATCAGAGCAGAAATCAATGAAATATAAACAAAAACAAACAAACAAACAAAAAAAATGGTAGAACAAATCAATGAAACTAGGAGCTGGCTCTTTGCAAGAATTAATAAGACTGATAAACCCTTGGCCAGACTTATCAAAAGGGAAAGAGAAAGGACCCAAATAAATAAAATCATGAACGATAGAGGAGAGATCACAACCAACACCAAATAAATACAAACAATTATAAGAACATACTATGAGCAACTATACGCCAGCAAATTTGACAATCTGGAAGAAATGAATGTAGTCCTAGAAACATATAAACTACCAAAACTGAACCAGGAAGAAACAGAAAACCTGAATAGACTCATAACCAGTAAGGAGATTGAAGCAATCATCAAAAATCTCCCAACAAACAAGAGCCCAGGGCCAGAGGGCTTCCCAGGGGAATTCTACCAAACATTTAAAGAAGAATTAATACCTATTCTCGTGAAATTGTTCCAAAAATAGAAATGGAAGGAAAACTTCCAAACTCATTTTATGAGGCCAGCATGACCTTGATCCCAAAACCAGACAAAGATCCCATCAAAAAAGACAATTATAGACCATTATCTTTGATGAACACAGATGCAAAAATTCTCACCAAAATACTAGCCAATAGGATTCAACAGTACATTAAAAAGATTATTCACCACGACCAAGTGAGATTTATTCCTGGGCTGCAAGTTTGGTTCAACATCCACAAAACAATCAATGTGATACAATAATTAATAAAATTATTTTTATTAAATTATAATTTAATAAAATTGTAATTTTATAATTATAAAAGGAACAAGAACCATATGATCCTATCAATAGATGCTGAAAAATCAACTGACAAAGTACAGCATCCTTTCTTGATCAAAAGTGTAGGAACAAAGGGTACATTCCTCAATATCATCAAAGCCATCTATGAAAAACCCACAGTGAGTATCATTCTCAATGGGGAAAAACTGAGAGCTTTTCTGCTAAGATCAGGAACACGGCAGGGAAGTCCACCATCATCACTGCTATTCAACTTAGTACTAGAAGTCCTCGGCTCAGCAATCAGACAACAAAAAGAAATTAAAGGCATCCAAATTAGCAAAGTAGAAGTCAAACTCTCATTCTTTGCAGATGATATGATGCTTTATGTGGAAAACCCAAAAGACTCCACTCCAAATCTGCTAGAACTTGTACAGGAATTCAGTAAAGTGTCAGGATATAAAATCAATGCACAGAAATCAGTTGCATTTTTATACACCAACAACAAGACAGAAGAGAGAGAAATTAAGGAGTCAATCCCATTTACAATGCACCCTAAACCATAAGATACCTAGGAATAAACCTAACAAAGAGACAAAGAATCTGTACTAAGAAAACTATAAAGTACTCATGAAAGAAATTGAGGAAGACACAAAGAAATGGAAAAACATTCATGCTCATGGATTGGAAGAACAAATATTGTGGAAATGTCTATGCTACCTAAAGCAATCTACACATTTAATGCAATCCCTATCAATTTTTCTCAAAGAAATGGAACAAATAATCCTAAAATTCATATGGAAACAGAAAAGGCCCCAAATAGCCAGAGGAATGTTGAAAAAGAAAGCTAAAGTTGGTGGTATCCCAATTCCTGACTTCAAGATCTATTATAAAGCCATCATCAAGACAGTATGGGACTGGCACAAAAACAGACAACATAGATCAATGGAACAGAATAGAGAGCCCAGAAACAGACCCTCAACTAATATTTAACAAAGCAGGAGAAAATGTCCAAAGGAAAAAAGTTTCTTCAACAAACAGTGTTGGGAAAATTGGACAGCCACATGCAGAAAAATGAAACTGGACCACTTTCCTTTTGCACCACACACAAAAATAGACTCAAAATGATGGAAAGACCTCAGTGTGATATAGGAATCCATCAAAATCCTTGAGGAGAATATAGGCAGCAACTTCTCAACCTCAGCCACAGCAACTTCTTCCTAGAAACATCACCAAAGGCAAGGGAAGCAAGGGCAAAAATGAACTATTGGGACTTCATCAAGATCAAAAGCTTTTGCACAGCAAAGGAAACAGTCAACAAAACCGAAGACAACCAAGAGAATGGGAGAAGATATTTGCATATGACATATTAGATGAAGGGCTAGCATCCAAAATCTATAAGGAACTTATCAAACTCAACACCCAAAGAACAAATAATCCAGTCAAGAAATGGGCAGAGGACATGAACAGACATTTCTGCAAAGAAGACATCCTGATCGCCAGCAGACACATGAAAAAATGCTCCATATCACTCTACATCAGGGAAATACAAATCAAAACCACAATGTAATACCACCTCACACCCGTCAAAATGGCTAAAATTAACAAGTCAGAAAACAATAGATGTTGGAGAGGATGTTGGTGGGAATGCAAGCTAGTGCAACCACTCTGGAAAACAGCATGGATGTTCCTCAAAAAGTTGAAAATAGAGCTACTCTATGACTCAACAATCACACTACTGTGTATTTACCCTAAAGATACAAATGTAATGATCTGAAGGGGCACGTGCACCCGAGTGTTTATAGCAGCAATGTCCACAATAGCCAAACTATGGCAAGAACCCCAGATGTCCATCCACAGATGAATGGCTAAAGAAGATGTGATATATATAATGGAATACTATGCAACCATCAAAAGAAATGAAATCTTGCCATTTGCAATGATGTGGATGGAACTAGAAGGTATTATGCTGAGGGAAATAAGTCAATCAGAGAAATACAGTTACCATATGATCTCCCTAATATGAGGAATTTGAAAGGCAGAGTGGGGGCTTTGGGGGCTAGAGAAGGAAAAAATGAAACAAGATGGGATCAGGAGGAAGACAAACCACAAGAGACTCTTAATCTCACAAAACAAACTGAGGGTTGCCTGGGGATGGGAGGGTATCAGATGGGGGTTGGGTTATGGCCACTGGGGAGGGTATGTGGTATGGTGAGTGCTCTGTGAAATGTGTAGGCCTGATGACTCACAGACATGTATCCCTGGGGCCAATAATACATTACATATTAATAAATATAATTAATAAAAAATAGATACAAAGTTGGTCATCTGAATAACCAAATATATATCTATTTTCTTGGCTGTTCTAATGTAGTAAGTAAAATGTTTCTCTGAGTTCTATGAGCCGCTCTAGCAAATTAATCAAACCCGAGGAGGGGGTTTTGGGAACATTTGATTTACAGCTAGTTGATCAGAAGCACAGATAATGACCTGAGCAGATGACTGACATCTAGAGTGTGAGGGGGATGTGGGACAGGGGCAGTTTTGTGGGACTGAGCCCTCAACCTGTGGAATCTGGTGCTATTTCTGGGTAGAGAGTGTTAGAACTGAGTTGAATTAGAAAACACCCAAGTGGTTTCCAGAGAACTACTTGGTGCTGTCTGGGAAAGCTTGCCCCACTTTTCACATTGGAATTGGGTCTAGAGCCCTAATTTACCTACATTTGCTGCTCCTTTCCACAACTAATTTCCCAGTTGGAAACTGGGCCAATTTCTTCCCAGTTTAAGAAGTTTTCCTATCAGTCACCCCCCGCCCCCATTGGCCAACTGCCTGGAGAGAAGGAAAGTAACATTAATGAATGTCTATTTGAAAAATATGTGACAAGTGTTAGTATCTCTACTTTTCTAGTGACAAAAAATGATGCCCAGAGGGTAAGTGCCATGACCAGGTCCCAGAGCTACTAAAAGGCAGGATTTCAACCCACATCTAACTGAATTTATAGTCATTCTTTTCACAGAATGACATCTGTCTGTGTAGGGGATGGAAGATTCTTACATATTTTCTCTCTGGCATCTGTTCTTCAAGGCCGCAACTTTGTCTGAAGAGGGCCACAGAACTAACTGGTCAAAGTTGGAGAAGAGTGATATTCTGAATTTAACTCCTTGTATAGATTTATTTTAACATGAGTCACTTTGTAACTCAACCAACACTCTTCCACACCAAGCAATCTCTTTCCAACTGGGGCATGTAACTTGACCGTGGTTCATTCCATCTTTCTCAGATCTAGGGCAGTGATGGCCGGCTTGATTCTTGTAGATGCTTGCTGGTGATCCTTTTATTGGTGATAGGAATTGCATTAAGTTCAAAGTAAGTTCTGAGGCAAGTGTGTTTGGATTGTCAAAAAATATGTGTGTCCCTCTCTCCCAGCCTAGAACCTGTTAGGCTTCATAAAGTCTAAGGAAGAAATGGTCATCAGTATAATTATTGTTTGGCTATAGACCCATCAATAACCATTATTTAAACATACATATTCTCATAACTTATACTTCATCTACTACTTAATGTTGTACTTGATTTTTTGAAGCATTCTTTCAATATCCATTCACCAAATACGTTTTCAATGCCCACCTTGCACCAGGCTCTTTATGAGGTACTGAGAATGACAGGGAGAGAAATCATGGGTCCTGGCCTCAAGTATAATTCATTCCTACAAAGAGTGCTCACATCTGCCTGATGGACTCAAGGGAGGTTTTCCAGAGGAGGAGGCTTTGATGGAGATTGGATAGAGGGCATGAACATGTCTGGAGGCAGTCAGGTGGTAACTGGGAAGAGGATGTTGTATGGTTATGGTAAGGTCACGGTACTTAAGAACAAACATAAAAAAACAACAAATTCTATAGTCCAATCATTTCTGCCCATGAACTACTATTCAATGGCTTTGAGAAAAAAAAAGGATCCTTTTTTTTAAAGAAGAGAAAAGGAGCATCTGAAAACATTCAAGGTCACAGTTGTGCTCTGAGCATCTTCTAATTGGTTTTTCCTGTCCTTATGTGGTCATTTTGATGGAAAAGAACTCTGCATTTCAATTGCCAAAAAAGAGCCATCAGGCTAAGCAAAGAGAGAAGCCCTTCATGGGGTCCTTTAAAATCCGGTGTGGCTGCAGTGCTCTTGATGGAGACAAATGGGACAATCTGGTAACTGACAGTGGAGTGGCAACTGTGATAAAGGGCCCTTCTGTTAATGGCAGTGTCCTCTCCAACCAAGCCACAGGGTGCTCTAGATAAACGCATGTGCTTTCCGGCCCTGTGCAAAATTTTTTCTCTTGAGAGAGAGAAACAATTTCATCATACAGCTAAGGGGACTTGGGTCAAAGTTATACTGAGGGCTCTGGTTAGACTAGATGACTAGATGGGCAGCTTATTTTAAATGGTGCTTCACCATATAACTCATTCATCATTGTCTCATAACCCAGAAAGCATCGAAACTCTTTTTAGAAAAATGCAACCCAGAATGGTTGAGCAATTTACCCAAAGTCACACAGCTGATTAGCACCAGGTCTCTATTAATCCAGCACTGACCTTATAATTAAGTACTGACCAGCCTTATTCAACATAAGTTATTTCATTAGTAATCATATACTGAATGCTTCCGGTATACTAAACACCTCATTAAGTCATGGGTTATTCTCAATGGAGAGGCAGCGTCTAGTTGTGAATCGATGCTCATTGCTTTTGGGTCTTGGGCTAATTCATAATCTCTCTAATCTTTCTAATTTTCTAATTTTCTCATAATAATCTCAATTTTCCCATCGGCAAAATGGAGGAGATAATAGTTCCTGTTGCAAGGACATCGTGAAGGTTAAATGAGGTAATGCATGTAGAGATCAACATGGTGTCTGGGTGACTTAATACTGGGGTCACTGTGATTTAATCCTTCTGGGCTCTTCCGCCAGAGCAAAAAAATCTTTACTCTAATGATTATTTCTGACTGCCCTAAAAGTGGTTATGGAAGGTTTATTTTCTTTGTGCTGCTTCCATTCTAAGCTCCTCTAAATCCCCGACTGACAACTCTGGAGGGCCAAAGCTTATCTCCTTCTCAGCCATCCCCTTCTCTAGATAGCTCCTTCCTCCTCTTCCAGGTTCTTGGCAGCCTCCAGGGGAGGCCACGTTCAGATGCGTTTTCTCAATACATCCTCATACCCTTGGTGGGGAGCTTTGTCAACGGTATGTCCCCATTTCCTGAATCCATTCTGAGAGGAATAGGGGCCAGGCCCCAGTGGCACATCATCCATCTCTGAGCCCAGCCAGGTTTGGGTTGGCTCACATGATATGGGATTTGTCTAGTCTCAGACATTCTACAAAAGGGTTCCATAGAGCTCTGGACTTAAAAAACAACAACAACAACAAAACAAGCTCCACATAATAAGCATTGCTGCCACTCAGCCCTTTGGGCAAGAATCAAGGGCAGAGCACAGTTCAGCACACACTTGTGCATACTCTTAACAACATAACTGAGTTTTCCTGGTTCCTATGGAAGCTCCATCACCTCTAATGTAACCAGTCATCTTCTCAGCAAGGTTTTTGCACGTGCATGAACACCCTGCTTCTCTGGTCTCCTTTTGCAAATCATCCTCCCTGAGAGTGAGCATGTAACCTACTTTCGTGCACACCTAGTTGGAGGGAATGCTGGCCATCCTGGTGTGCATTAATGATGGCAATACGTTCCCTAGGGAGGCAGAAGCTTCAGCGGAGGTCTGGAATGGATTTGCAGAATACTCTATCTGCATAAGGCAGCGCTCATCCGTCAGTGAACTCCACTGACGTTGAGAGGCTCATTTCAACGGCTACCTTTTGTGGTTTCTTTGTCCCTTTTAATTTGAGGAATGAGCTTTTAATTTTAGATCTCATAAGGAAATTTTAGAGTATCTTGTATCTTTTTGTCATCTGGGAAAACGAGGATGTAGCTTTCAAGTGGGGCAGGAGGAATGACTGCAGAAAAAGAGACTTTTTTTTGGTTGATGGGGGGACACTTACATCACATTCATTTGCCATTTTATTTTATTTTATTTTATTTTTTTATTTTTTTTTTAAGATTTATTTATTTATTTGACAGAGAGAGAGATCACAAGTTAGGCAGAGAGGCAGGCAGAGAGAGAGGAGGAAGCAGGCTCCCTGCTGAGCAGAGAGCCCGATGTGGGACTCGATCCCAGGACTCTGAGATCATGACCTGAGCCGAAGGCAGCAGCTTAACCCACTGAGCCACCCAGGCGCCCCTCATTTGCCATTTTAAACTTCGTGACAACTGGTCCTCAGAGAGATTAACTGATCGGCAAAAGATCCCAAGGACCTTGTGTATTTCTCCCCAGGTTAGTCTCCCTCCAAAGACCATGCGCTACAACACAGATAAAATGATTTCATCATTTTATTACCTCTTCTCCAAGTCAGGAGTTCATTTTTTTTTAATCCTCAAATTAACCTTCCTTTCACACTTCTTTGTGTGTCCTTTTGATGTAAACATCATGCATCTTTTAGGATCTGGGACACAGCATATTTTTTCCCATTTGAATTCCAGTAAGGATATATTTTCCTTATATACTTGGCTTTTTTCCAACACTACATGGTTTGATTTACTAAACAAAACCACCCAAGTTCCTTCTAATTTGGTTTGTGTTGTAAGTATTAATATACAGTGGAACAATTAATTCTTAAAATCTCTTTTCCCTGTTGATGTTAGCTTGAAATATAGCTAGAACCTTCCTTTCCACATACTGTTTTTATCCTGAAAACCCCGATGCATGGCATTCAGTATCTAAAGGCATTTGTCCAAAACTACTTCTTTAATTCATATATTTGGTCATAAATTCATTTATGTTTTAGTGTCAGCAATAATTTGAGAGGCGCTTCTAAATATGTACTTGTACAATAGCAACAGGACCTCTGTTTCATGGAGAATGTGTGCAATGGGGTTGGCTTACGTAATTTTCAGTTTGGGAAGCTGCAAATTGTTGTCCAGGGCTGGGGCTCAGGATTCATGGGTGGAGATAGCAGATGACAAAGCAGTCTGAAAGATAGGATGTTTCACCCCGAAGTATGATTTTTGCTGTGGAGTTTTTGTATAGGTGCTTTGTAATATTAAGAAAATTCCTTTCTACCTAGGGCTGTTGAGATTTTAAAATCATAGAATGGAGATGACTTCTGTTAAATGCTTTTTCTCCATTAAGATGAAAATGTGATAATTAGCCCTTATTTTGCTAATGTGGTGACTTAATTGTCCAAGCTTTTCAATATCAGACCAATCTTGCTTTCTCAGAATAAATCTTTCTTGCTCATAATACATTAAACCTTTTCAAACATTTCTGTAGTTTATTTCCCATTATGTTTATGATTTTTGCATCTTTGTGACTGAGGTGATCCTGTCCTGTTCACTTCTTGTAATCTCCATGTCAGATTTTGGCATAACGATTTTGTTGGCCTCATAAAGTAAGTTTGGGAGTTTTCCATTTGATGATGTTCTCTGAAACAGTTTGTATATAATTGGCTGTTTTCTTTAAACGTTGGTAAAATACACTAGTGAAGCCATTTGGCACTGAGTTTTCTTTGTGGAAAGTTTAAAATTATGTTTTCAATTTCTTTGATGTTAGAGGATGATTCATATATTCCATTTTTCCCATGTTAGTTTTAATAAATTATATTTTTAATGTTAATTTTTCTACTTTATCAAAGTTTAAAATTTAATGGCCTAAATTGTTTATAATATTCTCTTACCTTTTTTAGTAGCTATAAGATCTGTAATGATTTTTTCCTTTTTTCTTACCTAACATGGGTTATTTTTCTTCTGTTTTTCTCTTGATTAGTCTTGCTAGATAGTTACTTTTATTATTAGATAGTCAATTTTATTACTCTTCAAAAGATCAACTTTGGTCTTTGCTGATTTTATTATAAGTTTGTTCTCCCCTTCCTTAATTTCTGCTTCTACTATTCTTCTCCTATTCCATTTTCTTTGGAAATTGCTCTTCTATTTCTAATTTCTTAAGAAGATTGCATGGCTCATCACTTTTTGTCTTTCTATTTTTATAATACATACATTTAAAGGTAGAGATTTCCTGTAAGATGCATCCTATAAGTATTTTTATACACTCTTTTCTTGATCTTTTACTTTAAAATATTTTCTAATTTTGATTTTGGGGCACCTGGGTGGCTCAGATGGCTAAGCATCTGCCTTTGGCTCAGGTCATGATCTCCAGGTCCTGGGATTGAGTCCTGCCTCAGGCTCCCTGCCTCTCCCTTTCCCTCTGCCTCTCTCCCTGCTCATGCTCTCTCTCTGTATCTCTCTGTCTCAAATGAATAAATAAAATCTTTATAAATAAGTAAATACTTAAATATTTATAAATACATATTTCTTTTGAACAATGAGTTATATAGAAGGATACAGAGAAAGAGGAACCCTCTTACACTGTTAGTGGGAATGCAAGTTGGTGCAGCCACTTTGGAAAACAGTGTGGAGATTCCTTAAGAAATTAAAAATAGAGCTTCCCTATGACCCTGCCATTGCACTACTGGGTATTTACCCCAAAGATACAGATGTCGTGAAAAGAAGGGCCATCTGTACCCCAATGTTTATAGCAGCAATGGCCACGGTCGCCAAACTGTGGAAAGAACCAAGATGCCCTTCAACGGATGAATGGATAAGGAAGATGTGGTCCATATATACAATGGAGTATTATGCCTCCATCGGAAAGGATGAATACCCAACTTTTGTAGCAACATGGATGGGACTAGAAGAGATTATGCTCAGTGAAATAAGTCAAGCAGAGAAGAGTCAATTATCATATGGTTTCACTTATTTGTGGAGCATAAGAAATAACATGGAGGACATGGGGAGATGGAGAGGAGAGGGGAGTTGGGGGAAATTGGAAGGGGAGGTGAATCATGAGAGACTATGGACTCTGAAAAACAATCTGAGGGTTTTAAAGGGGCAGAGGATGGGAGGTTGGGTGAGCCTGGTGGCGGCTATTATGGAGGGCACATACTGCATGGAGCACTGGGTGTGGAACATAAACAATAAATTCTGGTACACTGAAAAGAAATTAAAAATAAATAAATAAATAAGCCAGTTTAAAAAAAATATATTGATTTCTTCTTTTGAACAATGAGTTATTTAGAAGGGCATCCCTTAATTTTCAAACACATGGGAATTTGTAGTTTTTTTGGTCATTCATTCTTAGCTTAATTGCACTATGGTCTAAAAATATATTCTGTATGATTTCATTTCTCTGACATTGGTTAAGACTTGTTTTATGAACAATGATACAGTTAACTTTTAACCACTTCATATGTATTTGGAAAGAATGTGTATACAACAATATTGAGTAGAATGTCCATAAGCTGTAAGTAGATTATCTTTACCAATGTGTTGTTTAGATGTCCATATCTTCACTGATAGTTTTTGACTACTTATACTGTTATTGAAAGAAGTAAGATTAAAAACTCCTAAGATATTAGACTAGTCTATTTCTCCTTTTAGTTCTATCAGTTGTTGCTTTATATATATATCTGGTCTACATTATCTGGTGCATAGAAATGTGTAACTACCACATCTACCTAGCAAATGAAAGCCTTTTTTTATTATGAAGTTTATTATTTTATTTTTATTTTTTAAAGATTTTATTTTTATTTATTTGACAGACAGAGACACAGTGAGAGAGGGAATACAAGCAGAGGGAGTGGGGGAGGGAGAAGCAGGCTTCCTGATGAGCGGAGCGCCAGATGCAGGGCTCAATCCCAGGACCCAATGACTGAGCCGCCCAGGCACCATCAAGTCATGATCTCTAAGTGCTGGGATCCAGCCCCATATTATGCTGCTCTGCAGGGAGTCTGCTTCTCCCCCACACTCTCCCTCTGTACTCTCCCTCTCCCTCTCTCAAATAAGTAAAATCTTAAACAACAACAACAACAACAACAACAAAACACCTGGGTGTCTCAGTGGGTTAAGCCTCTGCCTTCCACTCAGGGCATGATCTCACGGTTTTGGGATTGAGCCCCGCACCAGGAATCTGCTTCCCTCTCACTCTCTGCATGCCTCTCGGCCTACTTGTGATCTCTCTTTGTCAAACAAATAAATAAAATCTTTAAAAAAAAAAAAACACTATTGAGGTACATGTACCCCTTCAAATTAGTATTTTTGTATTCCTTACATAAATAGCTAGCAGTGCAATTGCTGAATTGTAGGGTAGATCTATTTTTAACTTCTTGAGGACTTTCCATATTGTTTTCCAGAGTGGCTGCATCAGTTTGCTTTCCCAGCAGTGCAAGAGGGTTCCCCTTTCTTTGCATCCTCACCTACCCCTGTTGTTTCTTGTGTTGTGGGTTTTATAGTCTGACAGGTGTGAGATGGTATCTCATTGAGGTTTTTGATTTGTATTTCCCTGATGATGAATGATGCTGAGTATCTTTTCATGTGCCTGTTGGCCATCTGTATGTCTTCTTTGGAAAAATGTCCATTCATGTCTTCTGCCCATTTTTAATTGGATTATTTGTTTTTGGGGTGTTTCATAAGTTCTTTATATATTTTAGATACTAACCCTTTATCAGATATGTCATTTGCAAATATCTTCTTCCATTCTGTTGTCATTCTTTTTTTTTTTTTCTTTTAAAGGTTTTATTTATTTATTGGAGACAGAGAGAGAGAGAGAGAGAGAGAACACATGAGATGGGAGAAGGTCAGAGGGAGAAGCGGATTCTCTGGGGAGCTGGGAGCTGGGAGCCTGATGTGGGACTCCATCCCAGGACTCCAGGATTATGACCTGAGTTGAAGGCAGTTGCTTAACCAACTGAGCCACAGGCACCATCTTTTCTTTTTATATCCTTTAACAATATCTCCATGTTTCAGATGACTCTTGAGAACAGTTGATAGTTGAGCTTTGTTTTGTTATAAAGCCTGGAAATCTTTGCTTTTAATTGTAATATTTGGTCCATTAACATTTAATTATCACTGATATCTTTGTTTTGAAGCTCTCATTTTACTGTAAGCTTTCTGTTTATGCTAACTGATATATATTCTTATATCCTATATTTCTTGTCTTCTTATATATTGATTGAGTTTTTTCATTGTTTCATTTTCCCTCTCTTTTACCTTGGTAGTTATATACTTGTACTAATCTTTTTGTGGTATCTTAGTCAGTTTTGGCTACTCTAACAAAATACCATAAACTAGATGGCTTATCTATAATAGAAATTTACTTCTCACAGTTCTGGAGGCAGAAAGACATAGATCATGGTGTCAGCATGGTTGGTTTCTGGTGAGAGACCTCTTCTGGGTTGCAAATGGCCCACTTCTCTCCATATCCATACGTGGTGGAAAGAGAGAGAGAGAAATCAACCTCTCTCATGATCCTTAGAAGGCACTGATCTCATTCATGATGGCGCTACTCGTCACCTCAGTTGATCCTAATTACCTCCTAAGATCCTAATTACCTCCTGATATAATCACATTGGGGAGTAAGGATTCAACATAAGAATTTGGGTGGACACATTTACCCTAGAGATTGGCTGCCCTAAATATTACAACATGCATTATAACCTAGCAAAGGCTAGTGTTATTTAATACTTATTACCTTCTTTCTGCACAGTGCAAGGACCTACAAATATTCAAACTATACCCTTTAATTCATATACTATTGTTGTTGCATATCAATAAGTTTAAAGATATTTTAAATTACCAGACACAATTATTATTGCTTAATGCAGCTAATATCCACTGAACTCTAACCATGTATTTACTCTTTTAATTGATCTGTATTCCTCCCTTCATCTCTCAGCTTCCACCTGGAATAATTTCTTTTCTCCTAAAAAACTTCATTTTTTTTAATTTTTAAAAGATTTTATTTATTTATTTATTTGACAGAAAGACTGCAAGTAGGCAGAGAGGAAGGCAGAGAGAGAGAGAGGAAGAAGCAGGCTCCCTGCCGAGCAGAGAGCCCGATGCGGGGCTCAATCCCAGGACCCTGGGATCATGACCTGAGCTGAAGGCAGAGGCTTTAACCCACTGAGCCACCCAGGTGCCCAAAACTTCATTTGTTATGGATCTGTTGAATTCTATTTTTGTCTGAAGATATTTTAATTTCACCTTTATTCTCAAAGGCTATTATTGCTGGGTGTTCTAAAGTGGCAAGGTGTTTGTAGAAATAATTCTATTGTGTTCCGTCTTTCATTATTTCTGTTGAGACAGTAATAAGTCTCTCTCTCTCTGTCTTCTTCTTTTTTTTTTTTTTTCTGACTGCTTTTAATGTTTTCTTTTTGTCTTTGGTCATCAGCAATTTTACCATGATGTGTCTAGGTGTGGGTTTCTTTGTGTTTGTCTTGCTTGAAATTTTAAGAATTCTTGAATTTATGACTTAAGTCTTTTGTCAGTTTTTTTTAAAAAAAATAAACCAATATATCTTCAAATATTTTTTCTTCCACATTCTTTCTATATTCTCACTCAGAGACTCATTATACACATGTTAGCTCTTTTCAGTGTATTTCTTATTTTTTAAGTATTTGTTTATTTGAGAGAGAGAGAGCATAGGGGTGAGAGGAGCAGAGGGAGAGAGAGAGAGAGAAACTCAAGCAGGCTCTACACTGAGCATGAAGCCCAAAGTGTGGCTCATCTCATGACTCTGAGATCACAACCTGAGCCGAAACCAAGAGTTAGATGCTTAACCAACTGTGCCACTCTGGTACCCCTTAAGTGTATTTCATATGCCCTTAAGTCTCCTATATTTTTATCCTATTGTTCCTTCTTGCATAGTTCTGGATATTTTCTTCTATCTACATTGTGTCTAATGCTGTTAAATACACCCATGGAGTTCTTACTTTAAGGTTATTGTGTATATATATATATATATATATATATATAAAAGTTCTAAAATTTTCATTTGATTATTTTTTGTAGTTTCCAATTATTGGCCAAAATTCTGAATTCCATTTTAAAATTTCCTTTATAAGCATTGTTATCTTAAAGTCTATGACTAATAATTTTATTATCTAGAACTACCTGGATCTTTTTCTGTTTTCTCTGGTTCTTGTGTGTTTTGCCTTGTCTTCTCATAGTGCTTTGTTCCTTCTGATTATGTCCTAGAATTGTATGATGAAAATTAGGGGGAAAAGTCTTCTGATAATGTTTTCTTTGCCCAAAGAGGATGTATGTTTGCTTATGGAAGATAGCTAGGGCCACTATAAATCTGAGGTCATGTTAGTCCAATTTCAGGGACTGAAATGATTTGAATCTTGGCTTCAAGTTCTTTATGGGTTAATCTTCCATCTTATCCTTACTCATACCATGTTGAGCTTTTAGCATTTCAAAAGTTTATCAGTGCTTCTTTGGTGACTCTGTGGTCTAACTTTGGATCTCTCTAATTCTAATTAATCTGTTAAAATTTCTGTTCAGTAACTTGGACTCTCACCAATCCCTTCAGGAATTAGCAGACACTCTAAGAGCAGAGAAGTCCAATTGTTGAATTTATTTCTGTTGATTTCAATCTTTTTTCAAATCTCAGTCTCATAATTTCTTATTGCTTTTTAAAAATTATTATGTTATTACTTTACTTTTTAGCTCTCTGGTGACTTTGAGCAGATAAAAATAAAATGTCCAGATTTTCTAGTTGTCCTCAGTAAGAGTGTTGGGTAGACTACTCAGTCTGCGATTTCAAAAGCTATTTAATTATTTTAATACAAAATTGTCCCCTCTCTGTGCTGCCTAAGGGAACCAAGGAGAAGAATTAGATCCCAAGCCTGTGTCCTGAGTTTTAAGGTGAATATAACATTCTTCAGGGTCTGGGCAAGATGGAGGCAAGGATTATTACACCATTCCAAAGGGAAGTAAAATTTAAGTAGGAAAAATTCAAGACCACTGCACTAATTTCTCATTTTATCATAGACACCTCTGTTTTTCCTATAATATAATATAATTCAACTTCAGGCTTTATTAAATATTTTTTCTACCTATAACCACAACTATATTTTAAGATGGGTGGTTATTGATAGCTTGAAGACTTTTTCAAACCCACTGAGCATGTGGATAGATTTGGATACTCAAGAAGGGGAGAAAAATGGAATAGCTCTACAAAATGAGAGGATAATTTGGCGTTTTATGTGGCAACATTGATGGAAGAGGTGAGGAGAAATAAGGGAAAAGGTTAAGAAAGAGATGCCAGTATGATAGAGATTGTGAGCTCAGTGGTGTGACACTTGCATGCCTGCCCCCACCATCTACACCCCCCCAATCTTCAGTAAAATTGAATAAACTCAACTTTTCTAGCAGAAAACAAAACATGGATTATTTTTTGTCAGTTAACATGAGGTAGGGTGAAGTTCTGGAATAGAAAGAAACCCAGAAGAGAGGTTTGGACTTCCATAGGCTGCACGGCGCACCTTACGTATCCTATCATGATCTCTGGGTTACAAGAACTGCCTGTCCTGTTTGAAGTCTCTTTGTTAGAAACTCCCCTCAGTGTAAGTGTGGGCCAACCCTGTTTCTTTGTGACGATAGAGGCTTTCCTCTCATATCGCATTACCATTCCCACTCCAGCACACTGAGGTGGTACAGCGTAAAATGACAGAAAGCACAAGTGACCTAGGGGGCCCGTGTTCTGTCCCAAAGTGTTGTAGGACTGGTTGCCTTACCTTTGGAGTCTCTGTTTCCTCATCTCTAAAATGGAGTTGTGTTATATCATGGCTTGCAATCATTCTCTGAGGAATCCTTTGTTAAAATGAAACCTTAATGGAAGCATGTGTACATAAAGTGAACAAAATGAATTCTAGTTGAAGTGGAGGAGTGGGCAGTGGAAATCTCACCTGAACATCTCTTCTTCACTTTACAACCCGTAAAGAAGCTTAGTAAAGTAGGCTTGATGGTTGCTTTAGCTCTAGTTATCTCCTTATACAGAAAAGAAGGAATGCCATCTTTTAGACAACTAAAAGCAATAGTAATTTAAGGAGAAATTACTTTTTGAGGTGAGAGATGGAGAATGGAAAGGAAGCTCACGTTTATGGAGGCCTTATTAAGTGCCAGACATAAACCTAAGAATTTCCTGGGGCACCTGGGTGGCCCGGTTGGTTAAGCCTCTGTCTTGGCTCAGGTCATGATCTCAGGGTCCTGTATTGGGTTCCAGGGAATCTGCTTCTCCCTCTCCCTCTGCCCCTCTCCCTAGCTTGAGCTCTCAAGCTCTGTTTTCTCCTTCTCTCTCAAATAAATAAATAAAGTCTTCCAAAAACCCAAAACAGAACAAAAAGAACTTTCCTTAACTTTCCCAAGGGCTATGTGGAGTTGGTTTTATGCCCAATGGAAGGAGCTCCTGAAGCTCAGAAATGAGTACCAGGCTCAAGGTAACATTGTTAGCACCTGGCAGGACTGCAGTCCAAGCTAAGCTCTTTCTGATCCCACCATCAGACATGAAGGTGGTGGGTGGCAGGCATCTTAGTAAGTGAAATACAGGTTTGAGTCCAGGAGAGTGCCATGGGACATTTTGGATGGATGGAGATAGATCTATCTATCGATTTATCTATATCTTTTTGCTTTCAGATTTGTTTTTCTTTTTTATTTAGTGTGATATGGGAGACTGATAAGATACTTCAGCTGAGGATGTGCTTTTTAATTCATGGTCTAAGCTTTTCCCCTGCTTGGTTACCTACACTCATAGCCCTAGCCTACAGGGCTGGCAAGACACTGATAACGAGGCCCCTCATTTTTTAGTACTCTAGGGATCAATATGTGGCATTGTCCAATTTCTGAATTACTTTCATTCATCCTCATCTTTCCCCAAGAGTTTTAGGGGAAATAGTCCCATTGGTTAGAACACTTAGCGTGAATTAAATGCACAAGATGTTACACAATTTTTGGAGGGAAGAAAAAATTACATGTGGCTTCTGATTTCGTTATCATTATGCTAATGATTGTCTTTGGTTTTGAGGCAATGTGATATAGTGGCTAGACAGACATAGAATGCCAGGTTCACAGCAATAACAATAGAACAATATTGCTAACAAAGCACCATTTAGTAAGTGCTACGGAAAATACCAGATTATATGTGCCAGCTTGACTGGACCATAGAGTGCTCAGCTATTTGGTTAAACATTTCTGGGTGTGTCTGCAGGGGGATTTCTGGATGAAATTACCGTTTGAATTGTTAGGCTGAGTAAAACAAACCGACCTCTGCAATGTGGGTGGGTCCCATTCAAACTGTTGAAGACTTGCATAGAAGACAGGGCTGAGTAGGAAAGAAATTCTTCCCCTTTACCTGTTTCCAGCCAGCACGTTGGCTTTCTCTTGCACTTGGACTGAACCTGGCTCTCCTGGTTCTCAGATGTGTGGACTCAGACTGGAATACACGTTCGGCTCCCCTGAGTTTCCAACTTGCAGATGGCAAGACTTCTCAGCCTCCACAACTGCTTGAGCCAGTTTCTTATAATTAATCATATACATGCAAATATGTGATACACATGTATCTCTTATTTGTTTCTCTGGAGAACCCTAATACAGTGAGTGATGATGGCATCGCAGGAACTGCACTAATGTGCTGTGCATAACATCATGTTCAGTACGAGCCTCAGCAATTTTATAAATTTGGTCTGGTTATTTCCGTTCTGCAGATGAGGCTTACAGCAGTTCAGTAACTTCCACAAGGCCATACAGCCGAAGGGGGCGGGCAGTGAATTTATCTGAATTTATGTGTGAAGTGGGGATATTGATGCCCACCTTGAAAGACTGTCAGGGGCATTCAGTGAGGGATAGGTGTGAATTATTTGGAACAGGGTAGAATGCATGGTAGGCACTCAGAAAACAGCAGCTTTAGCTATTTCATTTTTATTGTGTTACACAATTCAGAGGATTTGCAGCTCGTGAAATAGATGTAATTCCTCCGATGTAATATATCAGTAACATCTGAATTTGATCATTTGTTCATCTCCATTAAGCTCCAATGATATTTCATGTTATTCTGGAGAAAGATGTGATTACTGTGACATTTAAAATTCTGCACAGCCCAGGGAGAGGGAGGAGGCACACTCCTGGAAACAAGGGAAAATCCTGGTTAGGCTGTCGTTAGACAACTCCAGGCTGCCCAACTTGAGGAAGCTGAACAGCTGCAAAGGTCACCAGGAGGTGCTTTGTTTCCCAAAAGGTGTTTGGTATTTACTTTCACTCAAGCATGTTCCTTCTGCTCTGATAACCACTGTCATCTCCCATTACAATAAAAGATGTCAGAGGGATTTTTACAGGCATATGGCATTAATTTAGATTTCCCTCTGTGGTCATAAGAGGGTTTGCAAAAATGAAAACAAAACAAAACAAAGCCCCGCGCAGCCATTCATCAATTCCGATTTATTGGGCAGGGATCATGTGCCACACAGCCAGGAGGGCAAGATCCCCATTCCGAAACCCATGGAATGTGCACGCGCTTTTCAGGGTGCTGCTGGCTCCGGTGGCGCTTCATTCTCAATTTCCTCTCTGGTCTTTGGGAAACGGGTCAGAGGACTGCGCAGAATTCCTTGGAAAATGTAACCGTATCACCCACATTTTCTTTTCATCCTAACACTGCTTGGGACTTTGACAGCGCTTTCGAGCTCCCAGAACCTGTTCATGTCCATCCACGGCTTGCCACGATCCAGTGAGGTAGGCTGGGCAGGTTCGACTGTTTCTTTGCCATGAGGGGTGAGGGAAGAGAAGCTCAGAGGTTTGGAGACAGCTGGCCAGAGGCTCAGCCAGAGAAGGGGCCAGTCTGTGAAAACTCCTCCGTTCTTATTCCTTGCCCATCTGTCCTTCACACCTTGGAGAGCCTTAAAACAATCTGATGATGCCGTTACCTTGCTTATAATCTTTCCATTCCTCACCCTTGTTTTTAGGATCATGTCCAAACTTCTTAACATGCTTCTGAGGTCTTTTGAGATCTGGCCAAGCTCACTTCTTTAGACTTATTTCAGGCCATTCCCATTGCCCCTACCTTGGGGCTGCCTACTCCCTTTTGCCCCCTGCAAACTATGCTCTGACTATATTGAACCCCACTATATCACACTCTCTACTCATCTCCCTGCCCTTACTTAGGAAGCTCTCTTCCCTTCCTGCTCACTCACATACCTGGCTAATACTTCCAAATTATCTAAATCTCCTTTTAGACATAACTTCCTCCAAGAAGCCCCCCTTGATCTCTCTTACCTGTGTTAGATGCCTCTGCTACGTATACCTGTCACACCCTCTTCCTTCCTTCTGCTGAGTCTAGTCATCTGCCTCTCCTGCTGGGCTGTAAGCTCTGCGAGAGTGAGGACTGTGCGCATCCCATCGGTACGCAGTACCTGTGCCCCTAGAAGGCAGGCAGGCAAGGATTCTCCACCAAGGAACAAATGCTTTGTTTACTCATTGTGATGATACTTTCCGGAGAGCAGATCTCCTCTTGCAGACAAATCAGGAATCCCTGGATTACTCCTTATGCTGCTTATCCTCCACCTGCTCCCTCAGTCCCGGGAAGAAGAGGAGCCTAGTGGAATGCCTCCTGGGGCTCTCCAGCTGGGTGTTTTGGGCTGGCTTCCTTCCAGCAATGGGAAGCACCCCCAGTAGAAGGGAGGATGGGGAGAGAGCAGGGTCAGGACAAACCCTCTTCCTTTCTGCCCCTTCTTGCTGTGATACCATGTTCCGACAGTAGCTGCATCCCTGTACAACTACAGCTCCAGCAGGGAGCCTTCTCCCTAGTCCATTTCTCAGTAGTCTCTGGCAATACGTTGTCTGACCTTATCCCTCAGCCCTAACGATGGAAATGGCTTCCAGCTACTGTTGGGCGCTGGGTGCTTCACCATCACGTGCTTGTTTCCTGAACCCTCACCAAACATCTCTGAGAGGTGCCTTCAGGTGGGCTATCTGTGGTGGCTTCTACGTCCCGTCAGGTTTCTGACTGATCAAGAATGCTCCCTGGTACAGGTAAGATTATGATTTTCAAATTCTCTGGGATGGTTTCTGGCAACTTCAGATTTTTGGAGAGAAGTCTCAAGACAGCTCCAAATTACTGTTCTTATTTATACAGACACAGAAAGGAAATTTCCAGAAGGTCTGCAATAAAATTTCCCATCACTGCCAAACTTTCAGCATGTCCTCAATGAGCATCCGCAAGCATCTTTAGATCTCAGAAGTCATATTGTTCCAAGCAAATTTGGTGTCTGTATATCTATACAACTCAGTGATATGGGAAATCTCTCCACTCTGTTAGGAATGGCTCTGCAGTGTTCCCAAAATTCACTGTCACTTCTGGTCGTTTGACTTGGGTAATGCTTCTCTTGTGAAGGCTACATCCAAATTCACACAATGTTGGTTAGACTATAGGGGGACTGGTATGAAAGAGGTTGTAGATGTCATGGTTTAAGCATCAGTGTTTTTCTTTAAGATCCTGTGCTCTCATAACAACCTTTTTTTTTTTTTTTTTTTTTTTTTTAATAGAGCAGAAGTTGTATTCTCTAAGAGGAATGTACGAATGGACTAAATTGTCATTTGGGGATATCTGGGATCTACTGGAAGTAGGAGAAGGCAGAACCGTTTTCGGATATGACTTACCCTGGCTTAGAACACAAAACTAAATCACTCTGTAGTCTAGGCCAACCTTAACAGAAGCTGAGGTGCAGGAAAACTATATGTATACAACTGTTATCTAGGTGAAATGTACAAAACTGGACATAGGCAAGAGAATATTTGAAAATGACATGTCTGATAAAGGACTTGCCTCCAGAATACATAAAGAACTCCCAAAACTCAGTAGCAAGAGAATAAATAACCCAATTTTTAAAATGGGCAAGAGACTTGAACAGACATTTCATCAAAGAGGATATACAGACGGAAGATAAGCACATGAAATATGGTTCAACATTATTTGCCATGAGGGGCATGCAGATTTAAACCATGATAAGATACTACTACACACCCAGGAGAAGGGCTAAAATAAAACAATCATGACAACACCAAGTGCTAATAAGGACACGGAGCAACTGGAACTCTCACACAGCACATGCAAATGTAAAATGGTATAGCCATCCTTGAAAATAGCTTGGAAGTTTCTTAAAAAGACGGGTAGACAGGAAAATGTCGCCCAAAAGGTGCTCATGCCCTATTTCCCAGATCCTATGACAGCACTACTTTCAAAGGCAAAGGGGACTTCGCAATGTGATTAGGGCAGGGACTCTGAAATGGTGATGCTATCCCGGAATATCTGGGTAGGCCCACTCTAATCACGAGTACTTGAAAGCACTGAATTTCTTGCTGGGTCAGAGGGAGGTGCGATGTAGATGGGACACAACTGGCTGTTGCTGGCTTTGGATGTGGAGAAATGGGACCTCAAGCCAAGGAAGGATCTAGGGCTCTCAGTTCTTCAACCACAAGAAACTGAATTCTGACGATAATGGAATGAACAAGGAAAGGGGTTCTTTTTTTCTCTTTTTAAGAAGATTTATCTATTTGGGGGGGGGGAGACGGAGAAGGGGGAGGAGTAGAGGGAGAGAATCGTCAAGCAGATTCCCTGCTGAGCACAGAGTCTGATGTGGGGCTCGATCTCGCGACCCTGAGATCATGACCTGAGCCGAAACCGAGAGTCAGACTTTTAACCCCTGAGCTACCCAGGCCTCCCAAGGAGTTCTTTTCTAGAGCTTCCAGAAAGGAATGCAGCCCTGCTGACAGCTTGGATGTCCCCACTAGATGTGGCCCACTAAGGCCCATATTAGGCTTCTGACCTATAGAATTGTGAGATAATAATACATTATGGTACTGTTTAAGCCATTAAGTTTGTGGTGATTTGTTACTATTTGTTATTTGTTATTTGTTATTTGTTATTTGTTGCTATTTGTTATTAGCAATAGAAAACTAATACATCATATGGTCAAGCAATGCTGCTTTGGGGCATCTCTAGAGAAGTGGACCCTTATATTGACACAAAATATCCGAGATGCAAATTTTAATATCACGGGTTTTCCTTTTTAACCACAATTGCAAAACAAACACCAATGCATGAGTATTTACAGCAGCTCTATTTGAAATAACCCAAACTTGGAAACAACCCAGATGTCTTTGAATGGGTGGATAAAGAAACGGTGGTATGTCCATATAGCAGAATGCTCCTTGATAATGAAAGTGACCAAACTACTGATGTACACAACAGCTTGGTTGATTGACTCTCAAAGGTATTACGATGAGTGAAAGAAGCCCGTCTCAGAAGGTAACACACTCTGTGGCTCTTTTATGTATTCTTGAAAGAAAAAACTGTGGTTATGGAGAATGGAGCAGTGACTGACCAAATTTGTGGTGTGTCTATGAGAGGATGACAGGAGGGAGTTGTGATAAAAACTTGGTTATTTCGAATTCGATTGAATTTGAAAAAAATTTGGTCATTAGGATGATGCTCAAATGTATATACACGTGTGTTAAAGATTCATAGAATTGCACTCCAGAAAGTCAAATCTCTGCAGGATTATTTTAAAAATATTGAAGAAACCCAAACCATAACAACCTAACAACAACAAAACAGAAGCAAAAACTGAGACAAAACTCAATGGCTGACAAAGCTCTCTGCTCCGTGATACAGGTACTTCCAGTCTGAGGGAATGTACAATGAACTTGGCTTTCTTTATGTCCTGGGCACCCCTTAACGTCCAAGAATGGAAGGAGTCCCAGTGGGAGTTCTGGAGACCGACCCAAGATTTTCTCCCCTCTACAAAAGGAGGGGTTGGCTTATGAAAGCTTGGCAGTCTTTCAGAGCAGTGGACTCACCTCGGCCCCCTGCTACTGGTACACCTTGACCTACCACCCTGGCTTGCCCAAGACGGAGGAGAGGTTCCCAGTTTGTGGGACCTCCAGTTTTAAAACTGGGAAAGTCCTAGGGTAAATTGGGATAAGTTGGTAATCCTCACATGACTTGGGAAAGTCACTTCATTTATCTGAGCCTCTGTTTGTTCATATGCAAAATAGAAAGAATGAGTACCCTGACCTCTCTACCAGGTTATTGTGAGATGCTAACTTTAAATTGTAACTTCTATATAAATGTGAGTTTGGGGACATTATTATTAACAACGATGATGAGGACGACGAGAAAAGCCAGGTGGTGGGAATTATGGAGGGCACGTATTGCATGCAGCACTGGGTGTGGTACATAAACAATGAATTCTGTTACACTAAAAAGAAATTAAATTTTAAAAATATTTAAAAAATTCGTGAAAAGGCTCAGTGCTATCAAAGGAAATCATGCAGTTGGAGGATGTGTATGTGCGTCTGATTGCACACATTGTTAAGATTGCGGTTTCAATTTTGTGACAATAAAAATATAGGCACCTAAGAATGTAATTTTTGTCTTTGGCAGCCTGTTCCCTGGGAAGTTTTAGTTACCTGGATCCCATGAGAGGCTAGGGGAATGATTCTCAACCTTGTTATACTCTGGAATCACCAGGAGATCTTTAAGACAGAGGTGCCTGGATCCCACTCCCAGAGATCCAGACTTAATGGATGTGGGTTTTGGCTAGGCTTTGTAATTTTAAAAATCTCCCTGAGTGATTCTAATATGCAACTGTGGGCCTTTGTTATATGAGGGCTGGACATCATGCCCATGGGGCAGTGGGAGATTTGTTCATTTGTACTCACAGTCTAATGAGCTCACTCCACAAGGGGAGAATCAGGTATGCCTCCAAGGCAGCTGACTTCTGATCTCCACAGGACAAGAACTCACATCTACAAAGAATGATCAACCAGTCACTCAAGGTAGTTAATACTGTGATTATTACTGTTTTTCTAATTTAAAGGGGTCAATTCTGGATTAGGGCGGGGGCTTGTATTTGTTTGCAAGGACTGCTGGAACCAAGTACCACAAACTGAGTGGCTTAAACAACAGAAACTTACCGGCTCATGGTGATGGTGACTAGAGGCAAGTGACTGAGGTGTTGGCACTAGGGAAGGTTTTGTTCCAGGCCGCTCTCCTAGCTTCAGGTAGCTCCTTGGCTTGTGGTCATATAACTCCAATTTCCACATGGTATTCTCCCTGTGTATGTGTGTCTATCTCCAAATTTCCTCTTAATAAGGATACGAGTGATATTGGATTAAGGCCCACTCTTGTGACCTCATTTTAACTCGATTACCTTTATAAAGAACCTATCTCCAAATAAGGTCACATTCTGAGGACGGGGAGCTTGGAGAAACTAAGAATTTGGGGAGGACACCATTCACCTCCTAACATGAGAGAGAGTCACAGTTTCAATGTGGGTGATGCCATTCACATGGGCTATAAAACGCCATGGTGGGATGTGGTCAAAGGGACAGGTGTCCAGTCTGGTCTGGTGGGAAGGCAGTCCCTGGTGGGGCAAAGGAAATGCAGGTAAGAAGGCCTATTCACAGATGATTTCTTATTGATAAATCAGTATCTTGGTCGAACGTTGTAAGAGACGAGATTAAAAAAAAAAATCTTTAGGCAAAAGAAGAATTTTTAAAAGGAGTTATTAACTTCCTTCTTGATAGGAGTATCCCAGCAAAGCCCTAAATAGGTTTTGGTTAGGAATGCTCTAAAAGGATCCTTTTCTTTGAAAGATGGCTGGACTGGAAGGGTTTGTAAGCTCATATTGACTCTAAGGTTTTCTGCTTCCTGCGAAGTCGTCAGAGGCTCACCTGATGTTTTGGGGCGATGTCCTGCACCAGGCACTAGGTCCAAAGGAAGAATCCTACAGATCTGGCTGTAGGTACAAAGAGTTAATGTGAAAAACCCAATGAGGCATTTGCTCCGCTAGACTCCCTCGCCATTTTCACTGCACAAATGTTTTCAATGGAGAGAAAACAGACTCAGGATCTTTGACGATGGCACCGTATAGATGGCAAATTCCAGCACCCTGTAGGACGCCTCACTCAACGACACTGTTGGGCAAGAATGAAGTTGACATCCAGTATGGCAGTGAAGGCCTCAGGCTGCTCTACCATCCAACCTGACCCTCCCCAGAGGATGGAAAAGGACATCTGTGACAACTCTAGTTTTTTGGTAAGACAAAAATCCTGAAAGAGCACCCTGTAGAGTGACTCTGCCCCCATAAGTGGTGGAGACAACAGATACTAAATACGTCCTTTTTGTTGTTGTTGTTTCCACAATAATCAATATAATCATGAGTAGACAGGTCAGTTTTCATTCATACCATAGACCAAGGATTCATTTTTCCGGCCCCGATAACAATCCAAATTTTCACTAGGTTGTATACAGAGTTTTAAAACAAAAATTTCCTAGAAAATGTTAAGGAAAATGCATATAATCAAAGCAGATATACTTTTTTCCATACATATATATACACACATAAAATTACTACATTTATTTTTTCTTATAAAAGACATGCTTACTATAGAGAACTTCTGACATGCAAAAAAAATGAATAAAATAAATATCACTAATAATGTCATCTAATATTTTCCTCAGGTTCTTTTATGGTATTTATATATTAAATACCATTGGTATCAGGCTGCATACAGAATTCTGTTTTATTTTCATTTAATGTTATATCGGGATACTTCCTCTGGGTCATCAAATATTATTAAATATTTTCCATCATGTTAGGAACCATATTTTGTTTAGACATTCTTCTAGTTTGAGGCACATAGGCATTTATTACTATTTTAAATAATGCTTCAGGAAACCTTTCAGTGCAGGATTTTTTGTCTAAAATTGTGATCATTTGTATGGATAAATTCACAGTAGTAGAATCACAGGGTCAAAAATATGAATATTTTTAAGGTTTTCAGCGGATATCCAAAGAATGCTTCCCAGGAAGTTTATAGTGATTTGTATAGTGATTGATCGACCCTGAGAATACTTGAGAATATTAATGTCATGTATCCTCACTAACATAGAGTATTATTGTGTATTAAAATACTTTTTTTTTTTTTAAATCATATCTTAGGTGCCTGGGTGGGTCAGTCGTTAAGCGTCTGCCTTCAGCTCAGGTCATGATCCCAGGGTCTTGGGATAGAGCCCCGCATTGGGCTCCCTGCTCAGCAGGCAGCCTGCTTCTCCCTCGCCTACTCCCCCTACTTGTTTTCCCTCTCTCACTTTGTCTTTTTCTGTCAAATAAGTGAATAAAATCTTTTTAAAAATCCTGTTAAAATTTTTTTAAAAAATCCTATCTTAGATAAGTTCTCAAGTAATCAGTAAATCTAAGGAAGACTTGTATCACAGGTTGGGAAGTTTGTTTCCAATTTCTTTGAAATTGGCAGGAAAGAAAGCACTGGAAAAAATTATTGAAGGAGTTTGGGTTGTCTGCAGCCTTAAAGATTCACTTCACAGAGTGAATAATACAGAATGATCTACCCTGGATCATTTAGACATTTGACTCCCGTTAATGTGGGGGTACAAATAACTTGATCTCCTTCAAGTATTTTCCGTTAGCATTTTTAGGAATAGCTTTTAAAATCATTCTGATTGAACTAAATAATTTTTCCAAAAGGGCATTTTGTTTTAATTTGCTAAGGCATTTCATCTTTAACTCAATTTTTAGGTTGGGATGATCCAGGGACAAGGAAATTTGATCCTTAACTTATGCCATATTTCATTGATTCTAAGACACCCATTTTTCATTTAAATGTCTTTGAAACTGGGATGTGTACCAGACGTTGTCAGTGCTCTCAGATCCCTCTACCACTCTTGTGAACATTAGCCCTGTGGGCTTTCACTCCTGACTCCCAGCACCTGCATCCTTTGTTGGAGATGCAGGAAATGACTTTTTCTACACAGAGCTAGAAGTGCCTGGAAATGTACATCTCCCTCTAGGCTTCCTGTGCTTAACCAATGACTAATGGTGCAGGGGTATAAGTACTGTGCACTCCCTGGCCTCTGGCTTGTACAACTGAGACAGGACTTACACTATCTCCAGAGCTTCCCTGTGGGGCCGAGCCCAAGGGCCCTCCAAACCCTCATACTGGGTTTTGCTTGACATCACACCCTGACATGGGTTTCCCTCTCTCCTTTTGTGTTCATCCTATTTCTCTATTTCCCTACTGTTTTTTCCCCCCTAATTCACAGAAATCCTCATCTCTGGGGAACCGAACATATTACAAGATGTATCTTATGATCAATGATGTCTTGCAGTTCCGGCTGGCCACACAACCATAATGATATAGTCATCTTTGCCCATGCACGCATGAGCTTGTTTCGCCTACAGCATGGATGAACCACTACACTTTCGCTTTTCAGTGAATAAAGCATTTAAGGACTATTTGAGGAAGGAATGTGCGTCTTAATTGCTGTCTAAAAATCTTCTATTAAATCCTTTTAAAAAGATAAAAAAAGAAAAATGCCAACACCAAAACAGCAGAATAGATGTCAAAGACTAGGGAGAAAAATCCTAGAGACAGAAGTGGACCATTCCTTCAAGAAATGCTTCATTTTGATGGCAGAAGATGTACTGTGAAAACATGTGGATACAAAAAGAGACTCAGAAGAGTTCCATTCTGAATATCCAGAAGTTTTAGGAAAATCACAATTTATTCGTGTTTCATTTTCCTTTTTATGTATATATACTTGATAAAAATCTATGTTCAAACGGCTCTTAGATTTACTTTAAGGGGCCATAAGACAGAAATTCAAAGTACTCTGTCATATTTTAAATGCCTTTTTTCATTTTTAGTGATATATAGTATAATGGAAAGTCTTATAATGGATAGAGATAAGTTGGACGAAATACTCGTGAAGAATATACTACCCAAAGAAACAGAAGGAATATAATCAATGAACAATCTTGACAACATTGAGAAAACAGATTATTTCACAGATGTCTCATCTATAGTTCACAGCAGGAGATCCACTGGTGAGGGAGGACCACCTGTTTGGTCATATTCCTGAAATTTTGCAGACTTTAATCTATTAAGCATTTCATACTCCTCCAAAGTGTGTATATGTGTGTAGATGTGGTACATGTATGCACACACACACACCTTATTTCTTTCAGATTTTCCTTAAATGGAATACTTTTACCATTGAGAGAAGTAATCCATGCATTCATTTAATTTGGTGCCAGCCTTTTACTTACTTTTTGTGAGGATCACAAAACTATGTATAACACATGCGATCCCCCCACAAAAATAAAACAGCTGGCATTTAGATTAAAGGCATTGATTACGTCCCTGAATGGTGAAAGTGTTCAGCGTATAGAAATACGGGGCCCCTGGTTGGCTCAGTCGGTTAAAGCCTCTGCCTTCGGCTCGGGTCATGATCCCAGGGTCGTGGGATCGAGCCCTGCATCGGGCTCTCTGCTCGGCAGGGAGCCTGCTTCCCCCTCTCTCTGCCTACTTGTGATCTCTGTCTGTCAAATTAAAAAAAAAAAAAAAAAAAAACAAAACTAAAGAAATAGGATCTGCGCACCAACATCATTTCATATTCCATTTCAGGGAAATACTTGATCTGGACTGTCTATACGCCAAGGTAATAAGTCTATTATCCACCCAATTTGTTCTGTCTTCCTGTTTTCCCGTCCTATATTTTTGCTGATGAAAGATGGATTTCTCCATTGTGAAACAGCAACAGTCGAGCGATTCCGGTGGGCTTAGTTATAGATGGCATAATTTCTGCACTTTCAGAGTACTGTGGCAACACACAGCTCCCTTGTGCTGAATCAATTCTTCAGCAACATGATTAATTAACCTGTGTTCGAACGCTGTTGCCTTGAAATGCCCTAATCTTGTATTTTGCTTTTAGGCTTTTTCTACCCTTCCATGCCAAAAATCATTTTGTGTTTTTTTTTCAAAACCTTGGGCAAATGAACAATGTTTGAGTACATGCTTTATAATCCTTTCACTGCAATCATACTGTGAGTTTTATGGCCAAATATAGGCAGTATACACTTTCTTCTTCAGCAAAATACATTATGTTGTTCTAACATTAGTAGTACTACCTAGGGTAGACAGGTTTAAACTCCCACCTCATTTTCTTTTTCATTCACTTTTTCTCTACTAGAAGCAGGAAACAGCTAAAACAGTTTTAGAGAGCAATAAACTGCCTTAAAAAATTTTTTTTGTTTGTTTATTTTAGAAAAAGAGAGACAATCTCCAGTAGACTCACCACTAAGCATGGAGCCTGACACAATGCTTGATCCCATCCATGATCCTGGGATCTTGACCTGGCCAAAATCAAGAGTCAGCCCCTTAACCAACTGAGCCATCCATGTGCCCCAATAGTAAATTACTTTAAAAATGTATTCTGTAATCATTTGTGAATTACCATACCATGCCTTGTGTGAGGGATAAAAAAAGATATATATATATATATATATATATATATATACGGACTTTGACTTACAGGGCTCCAAGTCTAGTGGAGAGATACATGCTTCTGTTTGCTGGCCAAATTACTTGCCAAGTGTAATAAAGGCTTTATTAAAAGGTTCGCAGCTAGAGGGGGATGGTGTGGGATTTTAGAGTGTGACTCCTCCTAGCTAACATTTTCACTCTCCAGGGTTCTATATAAAAACACCCAGTGCACCAGAGAGACAAAGAAGAAATAACAGACTCTTTGAGCCAGTTTTCTGTCTTCTCCTTTCCCTCCCAATGATATCCCATTGATCCCCCTAACTGCTGATGTTGGGTGCGATAGCCACAGTGAGAGAGACTAGTTGGCTTTAACCAGACTTTGGATTTTTGTTACCCCATGGAGAGAGGAAGCCCAAGAACGTCGGTAGGACCCGGTTTCAAGCCTTTAAGATGCAGTAACTCAGCACACTGGGTAAAAATAAATTGGTAAATAAATGTAGTAACCCAGTGTGCATCTGGACAGACAGGTCAGCAACTTGTCTTGGGGTGGAAGTTCTAGGTTCAACCCTCCCGAGTGGGAAGAGGGGCCAGATGCACATGGAAAACATGCAGAAGTGGCTTTTGTAGAGCAGCGGTGCTGGGCATGGGTGGGGGCAGAAGGTGAGGAAGAGGTGAAGAGAAAATGCATCTTGAAGGCTAGGAAGGGTTAGATGAGGAAATGAGGCTGGAGAGAAAGTGGAAAGGGTGCTAGGGAACTACTGAAGAGTAGCAAGGGGGCAACAGACTCAAATATGGGCTTCAGAAAGATAATTCTGACCGATACGTGGTTGGCTTATTAATGGGGACAGGTGTGCCAGAGAGGCAGGAAGGCATGGTGCCTTCATTGCCATTATCCGGGTAATAAATGCGAAAGGCCTGAAAAACAGGCAGTGTTTGCATGGAACACAGGATTTAAGAAATGTCCTAGAAACGGTACCTGCCTTACCCTTTGTTCCAAACTCACCAAGCATAGAAGTCATTGCCCGAGGGGGGCAGAGGCAGAGGAAGGCCAAGAGTGTTACTCTAAAGGAGCTTTCTCCACGTAGGGGTAGGGATTAATGACCTTGAACCACACTAATCTCTGCCAATATGCAGTTCCCTCTGTTCTTTGGAGTCACTGCTATACTCCAGGAGGTTTATCTAGTGCCAAGGCACTCTGGGTTTGGATGGCTGATGTCACTGTCCAAACCGAGTTTCACTGGGAGGCCATGTGGATTGAATGGAAAAAATCCTCACTTATGTCCTGTGGGGTTTCTGTTACTCTTCACAGAAACCAATTTGATCTTCCACACTGGACCACACACACGGGCTGGAGGAAGCTCAACGACGTGGTCCAAGGCCCCATCTGCCTAGACACACAACGCAGTCATTTCCATCCTAGGGACAATGAAGAATGGGTCTCCTCTGCTCTCACAGCTAATATAATTGGAGTTTTGCTGCTCCCGGAAAGTGGCCCAGGATGGGGGGCCCAGGCCTCTTTCTCAAGAGTCCCCACCAACATTTTTGTTCTTTCTTCCCACCCACAGCCACAGGAATTATTTCCTAGATGGAGAGTAGGAAAGCCTTGCTTTTCCTCCTCAGGAAATACGTGATAAAGAAGCAGGAGAAAGAGGGGTGCCTGGGTGGCTCAGTGGGTTAAGCCTCTGCCTTTGGGCTCAGGTCATGATCTCAGGGTCCTGGAATCGAGTCCCGCATCAGGCTCTCTGCTAGGTGGGGAGCCTGCTTCCCTCCCACCCCACCCCCACCTCCCTCTCTGCCTACTTGTGATCTCTGTCAAATAAATAAATAAAATCTTAAAAAAAAAAAAAAGAAGAGGGAGAAAGAAAACAAATGAGAAAAGCTTTGGTTAATTTCAGTTGCACTTCCTTTATATAAACCATATTCACGTGGGGGCTAGGATCATGTCTGTTTTGCGTCGCCGTCTCTAGTAGTTAGCCAAGTATCTGGCGTCTAGTAGCACATGTTGAGTGTTTAAGTGAATAAATGAATGCAAATGCATGAGAGTTAAATTGGGGACTGAGCCTTGGTAATGGTTAGTACATTACCCATTCAACTTGGCAAGTATGTATCAAACACCTACTATGTGACAGGCAATGTAGGAGATCCTCCTTGATGGTGCTAGATCCTTCCTGCAGTGTGAACAAGACGAATAAATCCCAGCCTTCGTGGAGCTTACTCCCACTGTTAATAGGGAAGACAATAAACAAACAGATCATTACCAACTGGTAAGTAATGGAAAAGAAACAGCGAAGGAATAGAGAATAATTTAGTGACGTGGGAATGGGGGGTAAGGGGGTGCAGTGAGAGCTCGAAATCTGATTGCGCTTTCCCTCAAACTATCCCAACCCCCAAACGTAAAAATGAAACTTAAAAGAAGTTACAAAAGTAGTGTTAGTTAAACATAAAGTCACATGAAGAAAGTGCCTACAGAATTTCATGTAACATTTAGGTGATCACCATTCAGGCACACGTGGATAGTTGTGTTTAAAACAGCTTGAGTATTTTATTTTTATTTATTTTATTTCTCGAGTTAAGTTTCCATGGGCATATTCTGTTTACAGTTCATTTCCTCAAAAGCTACATGCAGTAGAGTATGTAAATTGTTTTAATGGTAGTTCAGTTCTTTCTGTTCTGTAGATGGCAAAATTTATGTTTGTGGGCCCCTGAAAAAGTTGCATTTCACTTTAGCAGAGAAAATAAAAATGTCCATTTCCCCCAGAAAAAGGATTATATTTTCTAATTTTGCAAACACTTTATGGAGGTATCATTTGATTCTGTATTTTTACAGCTGCCTAGCATTTATTATTGGAGAGCCCCTTCTCACAGTGTGTTTCTCTTTCATTTCTAGTCAGGGGGTGTTAATATTATTTTGGAATTATTCGAATTTGAGAGAGTGATAAAGGGCCTCTCTTGAGGGGTTCTTACTAAACAAACCCCTGACTTCTTAATCCTTTAAAGAAAAATAAGGAAAAAAAAAAAAGGAAAGAAAGGAAAAAAGGTTTTAGATTATGAGTTTCTTGGTTTGGGAATCAGAACTATTTGGTGTGTTAACTTTAACACCTTGCATCTTGTCACATTTGGCAGGTGCTCGGGAAATGGTCGATAAGTTGAACTGATTTGGGAAGATTCAGGGGATTACCCTCCTCCATATACAGATGGGGAAACGGAGGCTCAAAGAATTTGTAGATGTGTTTGCATTGTGTTTTGTACTTTACCAAGGGCTCTCACTCAAGTTAGCTCATTAAGAGTGGGTTTTCACCACCATTATATATAAAGTAAGAAATGACAGTAAAAAGAGGAGAGTAATGATGTGTTCAACAGACAGTAAATTAGTCATTGCCAGACTCCCCTATAGATAGCAAAGCATTCTCTGCTGCTAAGGGACAACTAAAACCTAATGATGAAAAACATTCAGGTCCTCAGACAATGATAAAAAGAAGATTACTCTTCTAAGGACAAAAACAATCAGAAAAGTTATTGGCAATCTTTGCACTAAAAAAAGTCATATAATACATAGAAAACAAACTCTCCTACACTACTGGTGGTGGTGTAAATTGGTCCTATTTTAATGGAGAATTTTTGAATAGCTACCAAAAACTAAAATGAACAAACCTTTGACAGAGCAATTTGCTTTTATGAATGTATTCCCGCTACAGACCTACTGGCACAAGAGGCCATGCGTATATGAAGAAAAGGATTTAGTGAATGTAAGAATGTTCACTATGACATTGTAACAGAACAATATGTAACAGCTTAAGGGTTCAGGAACAGACTGATGGCTGCCAAAACTATGAGTTATCTGGGTAGTGTTATTTTACATAGACATTTGAAGTAGAACAATCTATATATTGACATGAAAAAGTGACCCCAATAAATTATGTCAAAAGCAAGCTGTTGAACCGTTAACTGTTAATCAACAGTTAACTTTTGATTAACTTTGAGTAAAAAACACTCATCAAGGTATTTGTGATGACTATCTCTGAAAAGTGAGATGAGCTATTTTATTCACTTTATACAATTCCATACTACTTGATTTTTCAATGGAAATAAGTTAATTTTCACATCCAGATGTTCAAGAGAAGCTGTTCCAACTCTGGCCACCTGAGATTTTTACTTTTTAGCCAAGAATAAGAGGACGCAGGAAATGGATCCTTTTGTTCTACTTTGCTATAGTGCCTCAAACTGTGTCTGGCACACTGAGGGTGCTCAGTAAGTACCCGGGGAATAAAGAAGTAAGGATGACTAATCCTGGTCACTTTTTCATGAGGTGAGGTGGAAGAACATAAGAACATTTTCTAACCCTAGAATCTGAGCTAGTTGTCAATGGAGAAGCCTATCACATCAATAGGGCTGACTTATGTTAAAGACTGACTGACTAGATAAACGTTTATCAACTCACCAAAAAATTATCTGGGGGTTCTACTTGCATTAGATAAGGATTCTTAATGAGTCTCCACCATGTTTGAGTGTCTCTTGAGGGTATTTGTCTGTTGGGTTTGGAGGTCACAGAATCATAACGAGGAAGAAACCCCAGGCATGCCAATTCACATCCTGAACCTTCTTGGTACCACTCTTATAAGGCATCCAGATTGAGCACTTCTGGAACAGTGCTTTCACCTGCTCTGGGGGAATTCTTTCCTGGTGAGCCCTAAATCCCAGAATGTTCTTGACTGCACAGAACTGGAATCTGTCACTTTGAAAAACTGACCCCCAGACCCAACTCTGCCCCCAGAGTCACACACAATGAATCTAAGCAGCTCTGCAGAGTAGTTTGAGAGAACGGGCTGTGCCACACCTGCCCTGAACTCTACCTTCCACGTGTAGGTGACCTGTGACCCTTAGGCAAAGATTAGCAACTCTCTCTAATCCTAAATTTCTTCTTTACAAAATGGGGATGATTATAGTTTCTACCCTATGGGGTTGTTTTAAGAAGATAATAAAGTAACCTATGCAGGCTGCCCATCCCAATGTATGTCACAAAATGACCAACAAAGACTATCACTACAATTTTCATAGGCCTCTTCCATGAGGTATTCCATGAAGCAGGCAGGCAGGAAGAGGCACAAAATAGCAAAGTGAACATATGAGGTGTCTGTTGGTAAAATGCATGCCTGAGGACCTTGATTTCAAGTGACTCTGGCATCTCCTCTGTGTTTTCTTCACTTAGAAACAAATTAGAAAAACACTCCCAGTAGGGAGAGGGAAATTTCAGACCATTAATTTAGCAAAAACAAAAAGTCTGCACTTTCACAATTAGAGACACTAACTTATAAAAGTAACTCCGGATGTTTGAGAATCTCACTCACCTCCGGGGGACACAAGGAAAGAGCTCCCTCAGGGACTTCTCTCAAAAATTGCCTCCCTGAAGCTGGCTAATATTCACGTAGCTGTCAGGAGAGGCACGAGTTTTCTTCAGCCATTCTGAAACTTTTCTCAGGGCTAATGACTGCCTATCAGCCTGGATTTGACTTTATGCTATTATTGAGGATGTAAATTGTAAGTCCTATATATAGTCAGGCGTGAATGGGGGGAACACAACATAGACCTATATTTACGATACAGATCCGTATTACGTGCCATATGAAACTTAACAGACTAGGAGACTTTAGGATTTAGGACTCATTTTTGACCTGGCCGCTAACTCAGTCTGTCATCTCTTAGGATCTCAGCTGACTCATCTATAAAATGGTCACAACTGAGAATTCTTATATTCTAAGGAGCTCTAGGTTTGCACAGCTGTGCTGGGGGCTGCTTTAACTGGGCTCTCAGGTTTCTCTCTCAAGTACAGCAGCAATATTAACAACAACAACAAAAAAAAAAACACAAAAAAATCCTGTTACATATATTAGGATTCTACCTAAGAATTCATTTTAAAAATGAGTCTTTTTCTCCAAAAGATGTTTGAACATCACTGAATCCCAAGATCCTCAAGCTTGGGGTCCCTTTTCTTGTCACTGTTTTTCAGAGGTGGGGAGCGAGTGAGGAGAACGAGGAGGAGGAGGAGGGAGGGAGTGGTGAGAAGAGACCATGGTGACAAACAGTAACTTCTGGGTCTTACCAGCCATGGTCTGGGAACAGGGTATTCCGATTAAGTAATGATTATTACTCACTTTCTTCCTAAGTATGTTACCTAACAAGATCATAATAGTGGATATGAATAAATCCCTTTATACCATTCAGTGTGTACCTAACTAATGCCCAGGACATGTAAACTGACGTCCTGCCCACTCCACCCCAGTGGCCGGCCCCAGGTTTAAATCCTTAACGGAGAGAAAATCTGTAGCCCTCCAAGTCAACGGCTCCTTCCTTCCAGGAACTGTCGAGTGGCATCCTTACAACAAAATAGCTTAAGATGGAAAGTAATCAGTTTGGAGGGTGGTATCAGCAATCACTGAGACCAGTCTTGAACTCACAGCAGGGGAGTTCACGGAGGAGTCCCGACAGCAGAAGAGGTTCCAGATGCTCCTCTTCCCATCAGGGACCCACACATGTTCCTTCTGGCAAGGTCAGTTTATACAGAGCAGACCCCTGACGGGAGCCGGTCCCTTTACTGGAGAAAAATGCGAAGCTGCTCAAGGAAGACTGTTGGAAGGGCATTATGGAGCCGCCCTGACCTGGTGAAGGTTTGGGGGAGGAGGAAGCATTTATAGGAAAACAGTGGGGTTATGTGGGGGCTCTGTCTGAGGGAAGAAGGAGCCTCCTGGATCTCAGCGGCGGCTGGAGAGCACAACTGCGGAGCTCAGCTGTGTCAACAGAACCACGGCGGCCTGCGTGTTGGGCTGCGACCTCCATCTGCAGGGACGTTGGGGAGCAGTGGAAAAGGGGCCGGACGCAGAATCACAAGACAGGTGTGACTTTCAGCCCCGGGACAAGGTGCTTCATTTCTCTGAACTACTATTTCCCTAACTGAAAAACAAGAATAAAAATACCCACAGGATTGCCTGTGTTTTAGGCACGTTGTGTGGTTTAAATAAAAGAGGGTCTGAGAAGCTTTTGGTAAATGAGAAAGCCCCATATACATGTAAATTATATTCCATGGCCCATGACACAGTTGCCCAAATGTGATCCTTAAGAAACCTCCCAAAGCTTGCTCAGATCACTTTCCTAAGGTACTAATATAAAAGGCCAGTGACTTATCAAATAAATGAAGTGCTTCACAGTGTTCACATAATTTCCCAGTAAGTCTTCATTACAAAAACTATGGTATCTGATATTCTATAAAGAACTACATATAAAATTATAAATCTAACGGTACATGAAAAAATATACATATTATAAAATCCAATTATATGTGATTTCAAAAAACGCAACTAGATGATTCTTAACTCCTCTAGTGGCAGTTGATCTTATAAAATGCATACACTTGTATCAAAAAGTTTTACCATACCATATGCTCTCACTCATACGTGGAATTTAAGAAACAAACCAAACGAACAAAGAAAAAAAAGAGACAAAACAAAAAAACCAGACTCTCAAATACGGAGGACAAGAGGGTGGTTGCCAGAAGGGAGGTGGGGGGGTGGACGAAACAGATAAAGGGGATTAAGAGTACGCTTCTGTGATGAGCACTGAGTAGTGTATAGAATTGCTGAATCACGATATTGTACACCTGAAACTTATATGACACTATATGTTGCTGACACTTCGATAAAAGAAAAAAATCCTCATCATAAGCCAAAAAAAAAAAAAATTTTTTTTTTTTTAAACAAAAGTAGCTTAAATCCAGAGTCTCTATTTCACAACTTCAGTAAATAGGGTCTGTTTTGCTCCTGTTTTAGACCGCTGCATGTTGGGGGTCATCCACGTAGAATGAGACGTTAGAAGACCAGGGAGCTCAGCTTCCTACAGAAGACCATCAGCTCTTATGATCGGGGAAGTTCTCTGGAACAATCCTCTTCATTCTCCTCTGAGCAGGATAGGTTCAGTGCACTCATCACGGGATGGATCCAGGATGTTGTCTGTGTTACATGACTTGAGAAGAACAAGGAATGCAATTACAATCTCAAAGACTGCCTGTTCTTCCACCCGTCCACGTACGTCCTGATCCCAGGGACACTGCTTCCTCCCTACGACAGCCCCTTGGGACAGGAAGCAACTGGAACGCCATCCACTAGTTTTAAAAATTCTTGGGCTAAGATTTAAGGTTCAACCATGCCCACTTCTTTCTTTCTTCTTTGGTAAAAAGGAATGTGGGAGAATGTGTCATCTTTCACTCCTTCCTTACCCGAAATTCAGTCAGCAAGTTCTGGGACTGTCTTCCTGAAATCTCTGTGGGGTTTTCTGACCTCCTCCCCTCTTCCAGTGCTATAGCCTGGGTCACTCAAATTGCTTGTCTCTCTCTCTGTTCTGGTTCTTTGTGAATTCAATCTCTACTCCAGCCAAGAGAACAAATCATCTATTGTGGCTCACCTGCTAAAAATTCAGTACCAACCCATGCCTTCTGGATCAAATACACACTCCACAGTAGGAAATACCTTGATTTTTTTCTTACCTGCCTCAACAATACTTTCTTCTCAGCCACAGTCTTTTCCTCCCTCCCACTTTGTTTATCTAGTTAACTCCTACTAATTCCAAAGAACCGTCTCCCTCAAAATTCCTCCAATCTGTGCGCCTGACCTTCTCTCTTGCTACACTCCTAATATTATAAGTGCTTGTTTATCTTCAGTAAAGAAGTAAGAAGTTACGGCATAAGAAGCTCCTTGAGGGCAGGAATTGTGTTTCTTGTCTGAATTTATGGGGCTTCCCATGTGTTCAGAATCGATGATGAGGCATTTCGGGGAAGAACAGAAGCAGAGGGAAGGAAGGATACACCACGGGTACAGGGCCTGTTCAGGGAGTGCTGAAACATCACAACCGGGGCCCCTACCTGGTGCACACTGTTTCTCTGACTTATCCACCCCTCAGTCCAGCTGAATGAAACTCCTCAATCCACCACTATCTGCCCAGCTCCCGACTGTTGGACAGGTGGCTGCCAGAATTAGGATGAGTTGTTTCTTCTTCCTGGATACTCTTTTTTCCCCTGGCTTACCCCACTGCCCTCATCCATTTAGATCAGTTTCCCCCAAGGGTATCTTATCCAAACGCAACCATGGAAAGTAGTATCGTGTCTTAGATTGAGTCTGTCTGAGGGTTGGCACTTAGGAGGATCGAATACGATTGGGGGGGGGGGTCTAAAAGTTTCTCCTAAATCACAGAATATTTCCAAAATATGTTTTTAAAGGGTTTTTAGTAACTTTTATGTAAAGAAGATAATTCTATGATCAAACAAGTTTGAGATACACTAGGTTAAATAGAGCTAAACGGGTATTTTTACTGCAGGATTCCCCTAAGCCTTAACTGTATTAACATGTTCTATGACTCTCCATGGGTACGCGGTGTTATTCAAACTAACATGCCCCTGGTAGCACACATGGGACTAGCATTCCACAGACCACAATTGGGGAACTATCACAAAATGCACTTACTTTATTGGCTGTTGATGACAATAACTGAAAATGTTGGACTTCGTACAAATGGGCAGTTTTACCGTCAATGGTGATTTGGTTTGTTTTTGACCCTCTATCCCAAATTCAATGCATACTCCCCATACAAATTGTTCAACTCCTGCATTTAAATATTAAAATTTATCTTTCTTTTTTTTTTTTTTTTAAAGATTTTATTTATTTATTTGACAGAGAGAGATCACAAGTAGACAGAGAGGCAGACAGAGAGAGGGAGAGAGAGAGAGGCAAGCAGGCTCCCTGCTGAGCAGAGAGCCCAATGCGGGACTCGATCCCAGGACGCTGAGATCATGACCTGAGCTGAAGGCAGCGGCTTAACCCACTGAGCCACCCAGGCGCCCCTAAAATTTATCTTTCCATGGAAGATCACTGATAGCTTCATACTGGGGTAAACGGATTCAAGGTGTTTTAAGATGGCAAGGCCCAAACATCTTTGTAATTTTAAAAGCACAGAGTGTGGTTAAGTGGTACAAAGAATCATTCTTCTCTTGACAGTAATCCACATTACTATTATCTCTTTAAAATGGTTTATGGTTTAATGGAATTTCTTATTACGGAGGCGAAACTTACGAAAGCACTGGATTCTGCCCAGGTTAACTTCATTTCAAGGTCTTGGGGGCTGGGGGTAGGGAAAGCTGGAAGTCTGCCTAAATTGAAAGTGGTTTTAAAGAAATACTAATGAGTGTACCATAAGAGGGCCAGGAGGCCGCTGCAAAGTGAAATGAGGACACATCGTTCTGCAATGAAGCACCTGCTTAAAACTAAAAGGAAAAACTCGATGAGACGGTTTTGCTAATTTTAAAATCTTGGTACATTTACTTTGATGTTTACCAGCACATTTATAATATCTTAGTCCAAAGAAGAGACTTCAAAACTGTTAAAGTCTCCCTCACCACCCATGTCCCCTAATTAGGAAGTTGGGAAGGAAGGGGAAGGGGAATAACCACCTGAGGGGCAAGTTCAGCTGCACACTTTCCTAGCAGACTTTTTGAAAAACAGTATTCTTATGCTTAAACGAGTGTAACTGCCTCGATATGGACATTCCATTAAATTTATAATGTAAACGAAGCCAAAGCAAAATGTCTAAGGAAAAAAATGTAGTTATTGACTCTGAACAATGACTACGAGAAAGTTCCCCGAGAAGGTTATCCTTGCCAAGAAACTTCATTAGCGCTTTTTTTTTTTTAAATCAACAAATCTACATATGATCTTTTCCCAAATTTAAAAGTAACACCATAAAATATTAATTGATTAAGCTTATGTTCAAAGTATACTTCTTGGTATCTGTTTAAAAAACACACACCCAAACACTAAATGTGCAATTACAACAGTTACTTACTAGGAAACAAAATAAACAAACAACAACAACAACAAAAAACAACTAACAAAGGGAAACTAAACAAAGGTTTTTATGCTTCAAGTACATATTTCATACTTAGGTCTTTTGTACAAACAAAACCCGAAGCTGCTAAAACTCAGGTGAAGTGCCTGGCAACGAGTACATATTCAGTAAGTGATTATGGCTGTTTTTTTTTTTTTTTTTTTTTTTTTAATAATTAGAACTTTGTGATTATTGCAAGAAAAATTTGGAATTCTTCCTTTGATGCTGGAACAGGGCCAGCTGGGTGTATACCACTCAATTTTATGTCCTGGTGAGCATGGTGCCTAAAGAGCTTTGACATAATCGGTATGATGAGATAATCCCAGCTTTACTGGCTTGGAGAACATTCTAGTATTAGAGATATTTCCTCTCTGATTTCTGTGCTTGGTAGCTCAACTGAGAAGAGAGAATAAATCAGCCCTGTTGACTCTGTTTAATTAATAAAGACCCATGGTTCATAAAGTGAGATGCTCCTACTTAGTATGAAAAATTCAGAGGTCTGGAGAATAAATGAGGCTGATTATGGAATGTAAAAATCTTCCATCTGAACATATACTACCTCTGGCAAATGTTCCTGCAGAGAGTGCATCTGACCTGATTTGGGCGCAATCAACGGCAGTTCTGAGATATTTGAAAATCTAAAAAGCACAATACTACTTGCCTCTGAGTGTTTGCCAAATCTGTTGTTGGGAAACACTAATATTCGATCTAGGAAGAAGACGGTGTTGTGTTTTCTTTCTTCCATAATATTAGTAAATTGAAAGACATATTTTAGGACCTATAAAAAAAGCCCTAAGAGAACATGCTTTATTTTATTGGCAAAGAAATGTAAGTGAATTATTTAAATCCCATTATAATTACCCTCCTTATGTTTCTTACCTTCCTAGCATGCAAAATGCTTTCTTTCAAAATTAAAATTTAGGACAGCCTTTAAGAGAAAAGTGGTTTAAAGACAAAAAGTACACTAGCTTTGAAGAAATTCATTCTTAATAACTGTCTGTGATGATGAAAGAGGTTCTTCTGTTAAACTCCATTATAAATGTCACTATTTATATATCATCATGAATAGAGCAAGGGTGCATATATGATTTTATCATGATGAAGATAAGGTTGCAAAATAATGTGACTAATTAACTTGCAATGTCTTTTTTGGGGGGGGGGTGGGAGGTAATCCTATGCATATAATATTCATATGAACAAGAAATTAAAAACAAGTAATATGTGTTAATTCAATCTGTTTCTAGCATCAGTATCTTGGAATTGCTGGAAAATTTTACAGCTGGCCATAAATGGCAAGTAGTAAAGACAATAAAAGTTTTAAACTTAAAAAAGAATCCCAACTGAAAACAAATTGGACAAAAAGAAAAAGAAAACAAATTGGAAGGTAAGAACAGAAAGTGAACCGTGTCAATCAAATTATTAAAAAGTCACCAAACCTTGGGGAGGCAGCACATAATCTTGCCAGACACTGGTTATGAGGCTGACTAGGAATTAGTAATAAGAAGAATTCATTCCAAAACATGCTTAAGAGAAAATCATAAGCTGTTTGTTTCCACTGACATATAAGGAGTTCCCTCTTATATAATTTTGGAAATATATGCCTAAAATCAAAATGGATATTTCTCAGTAATTAACTCTGTAAATATCACAATAATAGTTCCATATTTTGTAATTAAACATTTGGAAATCTAGTGGGACTCTGACCAAATATTAGCAGGATCCCATCCAAACCCTTATGGTCTTCAAGATAAACTTCTTTTTATTACATATTTATGGCAATTTATATAAAAAATATATATCTTTTGAAAATTAAAAACTCTAATTAAAAAACCTTTGTATCTCAGATATCACATATTATAAGAATCTGAAGTTATCGTAACATGTTACTTATGCATAGTATTGGGAAAAAGTTGCCGTCTCTAGACCTGTAAAAGATGAACACTGAAAAGAAAATTCCTGAGAAAAACATGGAAAATATAAATTATACCCTTTTTTTTAATATCCTTTAAATCACATCCTTTAAATTGCTGTCAATTACTGTACAGAGCGAAAACATCCCAGATCCAGAGCTGATACAAAGAAATTGTTCTACAGTCATAGATTACAGTTTTGGGCAACTCTTAAAAACTGATGCTGTTTTTCACTGTGATAGGATTCCAGAATACAGAAGGCCTCCAAGAACATGTATTTATACATTGGACTATTAGATACTAACGAACACAGAATTTTCAAGTTGTATATTTGTACCTTCTTACATTCCCTCTGGCAGTGCCCACCAAACTTCACATCCTCCCTTCCATCTCACAGCGTTGTTACCGGGAGGTTGCTGTCCAGAAGCAGACTACCTGCCCTGACTAGCCTTATGGGAGCCTGTGTCTAGGTCCTGCTAATCAAGGTGAGAGAACAGATGCTTGTCTTTTGTGGGCAGGGGTTTTTAAGGACCTGGAGTGCCGTCTCTACTCTTATTCCTCATCTGCTAAATGAAGGCAGAGGACTCTGAGGACCAAGGAGATGAGGAGCCATGAGTTAGGAGGAGCTGGGGTACCAAAGTCACCAGCCAAAGCATAGAAAAGCCATTTGTCCACCAGGAAGCTCTGCATTGACTGGTATGTGAGCATTAAGCAAGTGAAAGGTGGCGGTTTGTTACAGCAATTAATGCCATTCTAAATCATCATCAAGCAAGAAGAGAGTATTTCAAGATCAAGCTGTGACTATCACTCCCTCAGTACAGACAACTTCTCCAAACTAAAGAGGTTGGCTTTCTAGAAAAATACAGAAGATGGGCAATATATATATATACATATATATATATATATATGTATATATATATATTTTCATGCTACTTTAAAAAGGTCAATAATCAAAAACTGTCAGAATGTAGATTAATGAAAACTAAATTTAATTAGAAATAACTTTGCAAGACCACTGCTAGTTTCCAGCTTAAATTCTCACTTATGAACAAAAGTGCATGAAATACTAAAGCTACTTCAATCTGTAATGTTCAGCAGTTTCACTTTTTTATCCAATAAAATAAGTTTAATGAACATCTGATTATGTATGTTTTCTTAATTATCAAATTTGAAACTTAAAAAATACTAAAATTATTTGAAACAAAATTTCAACTAATTTTATACTTATTCTAATTTTCTTTTTCTTTCTTTTTTTAAAAAGATTTATTTATTTATTTATTTGACAGACACAGATCACAAGTAGGCAGAGAGAGAGAGAGAGAGAGAGGAGGAAGCTGAGCAGAAAGCCCAATGAGGGGCTCGATCCCAGCACCCTGGGATCATGACCTCAGCTGAAGGCAGAGGCTTTAACCCACTGAGCCACCCGGGCACCCCCTAATTTTATTTTTCTACCAAAGTTAAGTGAAGTACACTAAAAACATAAGAACATGAATGTGCATATTTTATCAGAGAAGAATTGAACATTCTAAAATGACAAAACTGGATGGGACTTTGAGAAGTTTCCTCCCTCACCATCTCTATAGTCTTGACATGTTCTATCCAAATATTACCGACTCCATAATGCATAAGTGCAAAAGCCACTTAACAGTGAGTGCTATAAAGTAGAAACTTTCAATTATAGTAAAAAATTATGGGATAAACACCAAACATACCATCAACCTTTATAGTTCTTTCATCGACTCTACAATACTATTTCTTGTAGTGCCATCTTGGACTTGTTAATCAATGGACTTAACTGACTTAGAGGAACTTAGTTTATTTTGAAGAAGAGAAAAAGTTATACTTATTATCCTCATGCTATATATGAGAAAACTAATACCGAGAGAGGCAAAATAACTTACTTCAGGTCATAAAACTGTGTTAGAGCCTGGCTCTGGACTCAAATCTGACTTCTGAGAGTTTAGCCATTCTGTTAAACTCTTCCCCGAGGCTCTGTTATTTGGGTGGGTTTCAACAATAATGTGTATGGTGAATTCTGGGATGGGCTAAATGACCACCTAAAAGGGCTCTTCAGATTTACCAAAATGAGGTAGTTAAGGGTGGGCTGACTGATCATAGATTACATAGTCTAAAATATTTTTTAAAGCCCTTGCCACAAAACTCATATTTTTATTAAGTGGGAATAAAAAGTACTAGCATGAAGCCTGCTTCCCCAGAAGTTTTACACTTTTCACATCGTGAAAATGAATTCTTACTATGTCTGTCTTCTTGCTCACCAGGCTGTTAACTTCTGGAGGGCAGAGAAGCATTCTTTGTGTCTTTACAATCTCAGTGTCAGGCTCTCAGAAAATGAGGGTCAATAAATGTCTGATGTCTAGATCCACCAGACTTTTCACTGGTATTTTTATTAAACCACAAGTAAAAAAAATGCTCAGAAGTGGTAAACTAGCTTATTTAGGATTGAGGGCCAGATAAAACTGTCTTCAGATGGGATAATGCAGTCACCTCACTCTAAGAGATTCAGAAATATGCATAAAGAGACTCTACTTTATCAGTAAAGCGTTCAATTGAATTAAATATCCTAAATGTCACCAAATAGCCAGGACTACTAACCCTCTTCACCAATATTCTAATATCCAAGTAACTTGAAAAGGTCTATTCATCTATTTGGTGGAAGGTAATAACTGAACCACTATAATAATCCAAACAATTTTGATTAGAGTTTATTTCCTAAATAACCAGAGTTATATGTAAGTTTATTAAAATCCCAGGATTTAAGTTATAGTTGCTTACATTGAACAAATACTATTGTTTTGTTTTGTTCTAAGATTTTATCCATTCATTTGGTAGACAAATATCACAAGTAGGCAGAGAGGCAGGCAGAGAGAGATAGGGGGAACAGGTTCCCCGCTGAGCAGGGAGCCCAACACGGGGCTCGATCCCAGGACCCCAAGACCATGACCCGAGCTGAAGGCAGAGGCTCAACCCACTGAGCCACTCAAGTGCCCCCGAACAAATACTATTGTTAGCTAAACAAATCTTGTGTTAACTGGTAGTATAAAATGTAAACAAAGACAAACAAAGACAAACAGATGTGATGATAAGGGGTGGCTAAAAGCTTACACTACCCCTCAATTCTCTTACCATTACTGAAGTGATTTTACTAACCTGCAATTTTCAGCCTCTGAAATAACTCAGGATGCAGCCAAAGCCATGTTTCTAGGCAGCCAACACCCAACAATAGGATGCAGATTTTTCCTAAAGAGGCCTAGTTAATGCTGGCACTAAGTAACAAGGTTTAGGTAAGGTCTAAGAAGACCCTCCAGCCCCCTCAATGTCCTAGATCATTCATTTGATATGGATGTTTGGGTGTGTTGACAGCTAGATCAAACTTGACATCGATAAGGATTTTGTACTTTACAATGTTTTTTTTGATAGTGATTTCCCAATTTGCTTTTCGTACAAAGCTCATAAACCTGACTTGTCTCTACAAGTTTTACAACTGAAGAAACCGAGGCTCAGGGTGTTCATGTACCCTTAACTCACACAGTTTACTATTCTTTCAAACAGACTATGCAGACCTGGTTTGAAATCCCAGATGGCCCATGTATTAACTGGGTTACTATATGTCTCTGGGAAAGTTACTTGAACTCCGAGTCTCAGTTTCCTAATCTAGAAAACATGCAACACCTGCCTCAAATAGTGTTAAGAGATAAACATGTATAAATCCTCTAGTTCCATGCCTGATGCATTTTAGGCGCAAGTCATAACCATTACCCTCTCCCCTCCACCTCTGACTCCCTGTATTAGTTTTCTACTAGTGCAGTAACAAATTGCCACATAAAATTTAGTGGCTTTAAACAACACAGATTCACTGGCTTACAGTTCTGTAGCTCGGAAGTCCGACATGGCTCTTGCTGGGCTAAAATCAAGGTGTTGGCAAGGCTATTGTTCCTTTCTGGCAGCTCTAGAGGAGATTTCGTTTCCTTGCTTTCCCAGCTTAACGGCCACCCACATACTGTGGTTCGTGGCCCCCATCTTCAAAGCCAGAAACACCGCCTGTCACTCCCTGCTTCCACTTTCCTATCTCTTTCTCTGAACCTCTTCTTCTGCCTCCCTCTTCCACTGTTAAGGACTCATGTGATTAGACTAGACCCACCTGGTTAATCCAGGATAATCTCCCTATTTTAAGACCAGCTGATTAGCAGCCTTAATTCCATGTGCAAACTTTATGCATGGAACCTAATGTATCCAAATGTTGTGGAGATCAGCACGAGGACATCGTTGTGTGTGTGTGTGTGGGGGGGAGGTCATTATTCTCCTGGCCACATTCCCCCTCCCCTTAGCTGCTTCATCTACTAAAGACTAGGGCACAAGGGAAAAACCACTGGTTTGGATTAGTTCTTGCAAATGTGCCTAAAACCTGGTAAGTATATAAGAAAATGATATACTGCTCTGTAATGGAGATTATTAGATAAAGAAAAATAAGGGGCTGGAAAATTGATGGAAAGTAGTTTAAGATAAAGAAGCAACTGTTGTGAACTGAATTGTGCCCTTACCCCTTCCAATTCATATACTGAAGCCCTAACCCATTAGGTGGGCTATATTGAGAAACAGGGCATTTGGGGAGGTAAAGTTAGATGAGGTCATGGAGGTGTGGCCCTGGGTCCAATGGGACTGACGTCCTTGTAAGAAGAGGAAGAGACACCAGAGCTTGATCTCTCTGAGCACACATGGATAAGAAAAGAGGCCATGTGAGGACACAGTGAGAAGGTAATGGTCTATATCCTAGGAAGAAAGGCCTCACCAGAAACCAATCCTAATGGCATGTTGAGCTTGGACTTCCGGCCTCCAGAACTACGAGAAAATAAATTTTTGCTCTTTAAGCCAGTCTTGGCAGTTCTAGCAGATTGATAGAGCAACCGAATTTGGAAGGGAAAGTGTTTGACAAATAAGTTAGTATTTGTTAATTAACTTAAATAAAGGGTCCTGGAGACAGAGATACCTCCTCATTTGGCTAAATAAAAGTATAACCCCAGAAAGGTGATGAATTTCCCAAATACTTCTTGCAATCCCAGAGGATTTGCTTACAGTATCCCAATAAAATGCTAAAAAACATGCCTGATGCCTTCTACCTGTCACTGGTTAAATGGGGGGGGGGGGGAAGGAGTTTGATGCAGGCTGTCTAGATCTGGATGTTTTATTCATTTCAGTGGGCTCTGCCACTCTGAATAACCCAAGCCAGCTGGCTGGCCTTTCGTTTAAATGACAGTTGCTCATCTAGCACTTCGTACTGCTATACCCCCTTCGTAGATATTTATGGAAAATCCAGAGCGAGCTGTCTCAGGCTCCTGAGCCATGCAACCTCTCGGCTCCTGTCACAGGGCTTCTGTTTTGGCTAGTGGTTTCTATTTGCAGCTGTGCAGATGCTGTCATTTACAGCCCCACCCCTGTCCAATAGCAGTAAAATGCAGGAAGGGAGGGCGAACTAACCTCTGTTCTACACTCACCATGGGCCAGGTATTTTGTCAGGGGCTTACCCCTCCCCACCCCCCCACCCCCGTATTTTATTCAATTCTCAAAACAAGCCTAGGAGATATAAACCACTATCGTTTTTGAATGAGAAAAGGGAATATAGACACCTGAAAACAGCATCGATTATACCAAGGTCACCCCCGTAAGTCGTGCATCAATACTAGAACCCAGGTGTGTCTGACATTACAGTCTGTATTTTCTTTCTCCCTCATCAATTGCTTCCCCAAATTGGCAATGACCGTATTCAGGCATTTGATAAATGTTTCCTCAGCCCCTATCCATACCAGGCACTGTTCTGGTTAATGGGTATTCTAACAGATGGTTCCATCCAAACCAGTGCGTTGAATACAATTTGTTCATTAGTAAGAAGTGTTTGGGGATTAAGATATGTCCTCCTTCAAGCCATCTTTTGATTTCTTCATTACAGTCTCAGGAGGAACGAAATGCTCCGGCTTCTCAGGCATGTGGACGAGAGTGAGGAGCTAACCTGCCCTGTCCTTATCTATGCTGAAGTCAGGTGCACAGAAACTGCCTCCTTCCTCATCAAGTGAGCCTTAGACTTATAGTCGTCTGTGAATGGGTATTTCTTTTTATTTATTTATTTTATTTTATTTATTTATTTTTTAAAGATTTTATTTAGTTATTTGAGAGAGAGACAGTGAGAGAGAACATGAGCGAGGAGAAGGTCAGAGAGAGAAGCAGACTCCCCGTGGAGCTGGGAGTCCGACGGGACTCGATCCTAGAACTCTGGGATCATGACCTGAGCCAAAGGCAGTCGTCCAAACAACTGAGCCACCCAGGCATCCCTGTGAATGGGTATTTCTTTACGCACCCAAAATGAACCAAAGCAGCCAAATTAATGAGGTCTTCAGAAGGAGGGCTCCCAAGAGTGTCCACTAAAGTGGAACTAAACTAGTCTGCCAAAGACTTAGGAAAAGTCAAAAGTAGCAGCTTATTATTTCCAATCCAGAAACCATACGTTTCCTCTCCAACCTCCCCTCCAATCACCCGAATTTGTAATTACATTAGGATTACCCAGCATAGGCTATACTTGTAAAATAAAGTTAGGGGGTAAGAAAACATAACCTCCAATTTTTTCTCTTCTGTGTTCTCTATATAATTTATAAATAAGAGGACACAATGTAACTTAAGCCTTTAATTAATACAGTAAGCTGACAATGGCAAAGTCTGATTCAAATATAGGCTAGGATCCACATTCTTTCCTCCCTGGGAACAACCTAATAGGATGTCCTACCTCAAGTCAATGAAGACAATCATCTAGGGTCATTAATTTCTCTGACTGGAGAGAAATGAAGACAGCCATACCTTCCAGAAATCATTTATCTTTTAGAGTCATTAAAGCAAAGCTTTTAAATACTATCTTATAAGAACTTCTTTGGGTGGCTTATCATCATTTATTTCATTATTTCAACCTACCCTCTGTATTATTACTGCTCACCTTGGCAGAGTTTCTGCATTAGCAAAATGCTCTAGAAGACCAAAGATGCAAAGATGAGGCATGTGTCCCCTACACCTCTCCCCGCTACACCCACAGCAGACCCTACTGACAAGACATCACCGAGGATGAACACAGCTTAGAATTCTTCACAAAACCACGTTTGAGACAGTGAGTTGAAATCTATTTGCCTTCCCTGCTCTAGACCGAAACTTGTTTCATTCAGAAATTACAGACTTCCTAGGTTCTACTGATAGACATTTGAATGTTCTAAGTATACTTCTTCCTATGTAATGGACAAAGTTTTTATAAGACGAGGAGAGATCTCACACTGAAGCCATATCAACACAAATAGACACATGGAGAATTATAAGTTTAAGTAACTTTTAAAAACATATGATTAGGGGGTGCCTGGGTGGCTCAGTGGGGTTGGGCCTCTGCCTTTGGCTCAGGTCCTGATCTCAGGGTCCTGGGATTGAGCCCTGCGTTGGGCTCTCTGCTCAGCGGGGAACCTCCTTCCCTCTCTCTCCGCCTGCCTCTCTGCCTACTTGTGATCTCTCTCTCTGTGTCAAATAAATGAACAAAATCTTGAAAAAAACAAAAAACAAAAAACAAAACCCAAATGATTATACCTACTGGAAAACTCACTAATCACTATACATAGCATCATTCCATGTTTGAAGCTAGTGTCTAGTAGTGCCATATCTGTGTTACAGATGTATAGGTTATACAAACACACACACACACACACACACACACATAAAACATACACATATATAAACATATGTGTTTATATACAATATATACAAACTGTGTGTGTGTGTGTGTGTGTGTATTTACATATATTGTGAAATAGCACTGTGGTAGGCATCCTTTAAGACAGGTCCCAATGATGCTCACCTTTTGGCAATCTTACTCTCTATACTGTACGAGGGTCGGTCTGTGTGACCAATTCCGTATGGCAGGAGTGATGGTATACCACTCACTTTTAGGATTGGTTATATAGACATTGTAGCTTTTGTCTTCCTATTTCTCTTGCTCTTACTCTTTCTCTTCTCTCTTGTTTTGGGGGAATCCTGCTGTCTTGTTGTGTGTGGCTCTATGAAGAAAGGCCCATGTTTTGGTGAGGAACTGAAGCCTCCTGCCAACAGCCAGATGTGTGAGCTTGGAATAAATACCCCAGCCCCACTAAGGCACTCTTTAATCCCTAGCCTTGGCTAATAGCTTGATCACACCTTCATGAGAAACCCAGAGAGAAAGAGTCAGAATGACCCAGTAAAACCACACCTGGATTCCTGACCCTCTGAAACTGGGTGAGAAAATGTTTACTGTTTTAAGCTGCAAAATTTGGGAGAAATTTATCATGCAGCAATAGAATTCACATGATTATGATCATCAATCACAGTGAATCTGAATTTTTCAAGAGCAAAAGAAAAGAACACAATGAAAGCAATGTAGCAGTAATGTCTGATTTGTAAGAATTAAAATTAGGTTTTACTGCTAAACATAACTCTCATAGTAATTTTGTTAAATTTTATAACACATTTTAAAGTGGAATCATACCAAAGGACTACTGTAAATCTATTAATAGTATACCATTTTCAAAGGGAAGAAACTGGGTAGGAAAATGGTTAAGTAAATCAGATAATTTCATCATAGCACCATCATGTAACTGACATTTGTTGCTAAATTTAAGAATGCTGCAAATCTCTAAAGAGAAAATATGGAAGTCTTCCCTTGAATGCACTGGTATGTGTGTGTGTGTGTGTGTGTGTGTGTGTGTATTTATATGTACACACAAAAGTGAGGCGATATGCATATCTATGCCTATATGCATATATATACACACACATACATATATACAGACACATGTTTTTTAGTTCTGTGAAATGCTGGCTCTAGCAATGCCAACATTTTCATTAAATTTGTTTATACCAGGTAAAATGCTTTCTTCTCTTGCATGAGAACTTAAGTAGATGACTACAAAGTATTATTGGGTGTGCAATGGACATGTGCAGGAATATTCAATGAGGACTATATTTGTCTGGGCAGTCTTGGGACAGCACTGACAGTTATTCCTTTGCCTGAGGCTTGCCTTCCATCAGATGGAACAATTCAATTTCCGGGAAGACAGTGACAGGTGTCAGTTTTCAGGGAAGAGATTATATGTATACAGACCATTATCTCCTCCAGTGTCCTGGAAGGGCAATTTCAACTCGTTCTTTTTAAGTAAACGTGAGAGAGGCAATGACCTGAGTTCATTACTTGCTATTTCCTGCCTCCAAAGTATATCTACCTGGTAAATGAACTACTCCTACCTCAAAATCTAAGGCCATCCAGGCTCAAAATTTCAGCTGGAGTAAATGGGAGGATGAAGATGAAAAAATAAGACAAAAAAGCTACATGAAGGACATACAATGGATATCTGTGTATGCAGCCATTACGGACGTGGCAACATCACCTATCTGAACCCAGCAGCTAGGAGCAGGAAGTAACCCCCATCAGAATGTTAGGAGTGACAGGAGGGTGTGGGGCGGGCTGAACTTAGCTGAAGTGTGTACTTTGGCTCAGGTGCTATGATAGGCTTTTCACATACATAAGCTCATCCATTCTGGACAAGAACCCTACGAAGTGCTAATATTCTCTCCACTCTGCAAATATGGAAAATTAAAGCTCAGAGAGCTTAAGTAAACATGCCTAAGGTCGTTCAGCTATCCTGTGGAGACACCAGCATTTGGACCCAAGTTCCTCCAAATCCAAAGCTCAGGCTCTTCTTTCCCCTGTATCAGATGGCTTTCCTATAATCAGCTCTACCTGCACTAGAACTCCTGACCTTGACTCACACAAACCCCTGCAGGCCCACACCTATTCACAAGCGATTCACGATTCACGTGAGTTTGATGGTCTGGCGTCCTGGCCTCCTCAGATGGGAAACGCCTGGGGAAGAGGGTGAGGTGAGTAAAAGATAAAAAAGGAGAATGGGGATAAGGCGCTGGCCAGGCACACTGAGAGCCGCAGGAGAAAGATAACTGGGTCTCGTTCTGGTTTATATAGTTTACCTTCCCCTGCAGAACTCACTAAAGATTTTGTTCAATGGCCTCATTGTAGGAAGGCAGGTTAGTATCTTATTAAGTAAAACTTTGATCAAGAATAGTGAGGCTATACCACATCTTCTTGATCCATGGTATATATACACAATGGAATACTATGCAGCCATCAAAAGAAATGAAATCTTGCCATTTGTGACAACATGGATGGAACTAGAGCGTATCATGCTTAGCGAAATAAGTCAAGCAGAAAAAGACAACTATCATATGATCTCCCTGATATGAGGAAGTGGTGATGCAACATGGGGGCTTAAGTGGGTAGAAGAATCAATGAAACAAGATGGAATTGGGAGGGAGACAAACCATAAGTGACTCCTAATCTCACAAAACAAAATGAGGGTTGCTGGGGAGAGGGGGGTTGGGAGAAGGGGGTGAGATTATGGACATTGGGGAGGGTATGTGCTTTGGTGAGCGCTGTGAAGTGTGTAAACCTGGTGATTCACAGACCTGTACCCCTGGGGATAAAAATATATGTTTATAAAAAAAAAATTAAAAAAAAAAAAGAATAGTGAGGCTAAAATAAACACTGGTGCTTGAATGGGGCTAACTTCTAGCAGAAAAACTAACTCAGGAAAGCTACCCGTTCCTCCATGAGGCTAAGGAAATGAAGCACTGTAGAGTATTAGCTTTTCTTATCTTTATTATTTGGCCTTTCTAATCTCCAGGAGATAACTAAGTATTCTTAGAACCAAGTTTCTATTCTGCTATTTAAAAATGGATAAGGTAAAGAAGACAAATGGCCAACAGACACATGAAAAAGTGCTCAACATCACTGTGCATCAGGGAACCACGGTGAGATACCACCTCACACCAGTCAGAATGGCTAAAATTAACAAGTCAGGAAACGACAGGTGTTGGTGAGGATGCAGAGATAGGGGAACCGTCCTACACTGTTGGTGGGAATGCAAGCTGGTGCAGCGACTCTGGAAAACAGTATGGAAGTTCCTCAAAAAGTTGAAAATAGAGCTGCCCTACGAGCCAGCAATTGCACTACTGGGTATTTACCCTAAGGATACAGATCATAGGGGAAGGAAGGGAAAAATGAAACAAGACGAAACCAGAGAGGGAGACAAACCATAAGAGACTCTTAATCTCAGGAAACAAATGGAGGGTTGCTGGAGTGAAGGGGGGGTAAGGAGGGAGAGGGTGGTGGGGAGATGGACATTGGGGAGGGTATGTGCTAAGGTGAGTGCTGTGAATTGTGTACGACTGATCAATCACAGACCTGTAGCCCTGTAACAACACATTAGATGTTAATTAAAAAAATGAATAAGGTATGGAGCTCTCCCTAAACCAAGATTTGTTTAAAAAATCTTTTGTCACATGGAAACATATGACATTAAAATAAGGAGGTGGAGGTGGTAAAGCCTGTGTGTGTGTGTGTGTGTGTGTGTGTGTGTGTGTGTTGGTGTTTTCCTACTGTATGGCCTTGACCAAGTTAGCCTCTTTTCCACAGTTTCTCCAACTGTAATGGTGACACAGTAACACAATGATATCTACCATGGTCCTCTGGGAAACAAATCTATCTTATCATCTCTTTCCTGCTTTCTTTGTAAGTCAAGATTAAGGTCTAGAAAGAGAATTGATGGGCTTCCAAAAGACAGGTTTAAGGAATATATTTAGGTTTAGGTTTGCGGGATGTATTTTCTATGCTGGAGCAGACTACATAAATGTACGTGTCTCTTTCTGTTCCTTCCACAGGACTTTGAGTTAGACCTCAGGGCAAATGGCTTGTTTTATTCTCTTTTTTCCCCTCCTTGGATGCTATTCTTCCTTGTGGTAGGAGCCCAGCCCAAGACTATTGTTCTAGTCTGCTAGACACAGTTGGCTTAAGCCAGCTGGGTACCAGGCAAGGGGAAACACTCACCATTTGGCTGGCCATCTCTTGCTCCCTCTTTGTCTTTGGTGATCAGTGATTGTGCCCTTGATTTCCTTTCTTCATGTGGCACTAGTTAGGCGCTGACACTCGGCTTTGGGTTCGTATATACTACTGAGAGCTGGCTGGGGCTAAGGAGTCCCCACAGGGTCCAGATTCATTTACTTACATTTTTTTAAAGGCCTTTGAACCAGAACCCCGGTAAATAATTGAATGCTATGTTTGCCTTCCTTTGATCAGGCATTTCCTTTGGGGACTTTCTAGGAGATAGGCGTGGCTGAAGGCAGGATGCAACCCCCCACCACCATAATACCATCCTGATAAAAGCCAACTGGTGTCCATTTTCTGAACTGCTGGGAGAATTAAATAATACAATGCACAGAAATATATACCTAACACTTGCCTGGTTATCAGGTTTTGGTCGATAAACGGTCATTTTCGGGGTACCTGGGTGGCTTGGTTGGTTAAGGGTCTGACTCTAGATTTCAGCTTTGGTCATGAACCTGAGGTCATGAGATCAAGCCCTGTGTGAGGCTCTGCATTCAGTGGAGAGTCTGCTTGAGATGCTTTCCCTTTGCCCCTCCCCTTGCTCACAAGCTCTCTCTCTCTCTCAAAAAATAAATATATCATTACAAAGTTAATATGAGTGAAAAACCCAATGAAAACGTGAATGTGGTTTTTCATTTTCCTGCCACCTCTACAGTACCATGATTCAAATATTCCAGGAAGTCAACAAGGTTAACCCAGTGTATCAGGGCACAACTCTCCTTCCAGAAGAGACATGATTCATGTAATCCGTGCATGGTATTCCTGGGTCCTCTATTCCAAAAGTCCCTTTCTCCATTTCTTATAAACTATGTGTTTGCTTTATTACATTTTGCTAGAAAACACAAGAAAAAAAAATACATCACAAAAACACTCTGCCTGGTTTATCCCTAGTTTTTTCCCCCTCAAATCTTTTAAAATATGAAGCTTTTGAATTCTCACTGTTTTCAATGGTCATATGATTTTTCATGCCCAACCCCCCACCCCTCATTATGGGCTTCTCCATAGGGCAAGTTAATCACAACTACTGGGCATCTACAACGTTCAGAGTTCTATGCTAAGAGCATAGAATAATGTCATAATGTCAATATTGTCATAATGTCAATTCTGGCATGACTGGAGCTCCTCAGAACAGAGTAGAAGTAGATCAGTCTGCTTTGTCCAGGGTAAAACTAATAACCAGTACAGCAGATAGAATATGTATTAATGTTGAGGCTTTCAACATTAGCTTTGAAAGAGTCCAGGACAGAAGAATGCTGGAGTCAAAAGACTCTGATTCTATTCTGGTTTGGTAATTTAATAGCTGTGGATTTTTGGGCAACTCCTGCAAGCTCTTATGTTCTTCATCCATAAAACAGCGAAGATAAGGCACTCATACCTCAAAAGGTGTTCTGAACTGAGATAGGGTTTGTTCACATTATGCCCCATTTATCTTGTTAGTTATTTATGGCCTGCCTTTCCTCCCTAATATATGAACTCCATGACATCAGACAACTAGTCTGTATATTCTACCACTGGATCTCCAAGGCACGGAACATTGCATGGCACAGAGCAAATGCTCAAAATATATTTGCAGAATGAATGAACTTTATAAACTGTAAAGCATTAAAAATGCTGATTATTATTAGTATTACTGCATTAAATATTAAGAAGTGTTAAGACAATACAAAGTCGATTTTTTTCATTAGATATTAACTCTCATAAGTATTAATACTTTTAGCCAGAAGTGAATTCAGGCAGCCAATATTTAAGTTCAGATTGTGATCTTGTTCCAACTTTTTGCTGTTTCCCTTGAAATAATTACCAGTTTCCCCCCAACCCAACGATATCTGATATTAGCATTTAAATCACATGAAATGAAAATGGTGAGGCTTCATTTCTTGTTACTAATTTTTGTAACCTCCAAGAGGGTTTCTTGGTTTTGCTGATTATTCTGCAACTTCCAGGTTCTCTCCAGATGTGAAGGAAATTGCTTACTTGGTTGAGATGCTTGTACTTACTTGATGAAGTACTTGATTCCATCTGCTGTGTAAGCTTCCTCCCACCCATAAGGTAGATCTAGAGTGAAGGGAAACCAAAAATACACTTAATAAGATGATAAAGATAACTTTATTTCCTGGATGCAAACTTCCCACATCTTTACAATTATTTGAGTACATTTCTTGTACAAAATAATTTTCTCGAAAGGAGGAATTAAAACAATTCAGATGAGCTTTCAGATTCAGCATCTTTAGAACACAATAAATAAGTCTGGAACAGTTAACAATCTGCTTTAGTTGCATTAACTGGATTATGACTTGTCATTTACATGGGGTGAGCATTTTTGTCAGCAGGATTCAAGCAAAAATTTTTGGTGCAGGCGATGGTTTTTGCCTAAAGGCAGAAGGATGGACAAGACAGACCCTGCTTCTCTATTTTGGCTCTACATTTCCTTAATTGGCTCCCTTTAGGTGTTTTCGCTCAGCTCTACAGGGTACTGGTGCATGAGTGCCTGATCAGCAGGAGCTTGAAAGTAGCTTCCGGACAAGACCGAATTCCTTGTGAAGTCAAAAAGTTTAGCAAAGTGATTTACAATGGATTGTGGTATTTTATTTTGTTAATTAAAAATTTTGTGTACTAAACACAAATGGCCAAACAATTTGCTAAACTTAGCTTTCATTTCTGTTAATGGGATTGAGAGTAGTTAGTGAGCTATAAAGAAATGCAGATTGAAGTAAGCAAGAAATTATTTGGCCATATTTCTGTAAATGAGTACATTTGTGTCCTCATATCGAGAGAACAGGCCCATGTTGAGCAGCCACATTCTTTTATATTGCAGTTATGGAAGGCACCCCTCTAGAATACAATGGTTTCTTTCTTTTTTTTTTTTTATAAACATATATTTTTATCCCCAGGGGTACAGGTCTGTGAATCACCAGGTTTACACACTTCACAGCACTCATCAAAGCACATACCCTCCCCAATGTCCATAATCCCACCCCCTTCAATGGTTTCTATCCTTCTGCTATATCCCTGCGTGGTTGCTAAGGATTTTAATTGACCTTTTGGATCTGTCTTTTGATCCTGGCTTGTCATGAATCCACTGATGGGTGTAATCTACATTAATGCACTAGAGAACAGACTCCATGGCTCAGGTAGTCGACTTCTTTGGAAAGAAACTGAGCTACCACCATAGACTGACTTCCATTCCCCTAAGTCTCAGCAAAGATGCATAAACTAGGGGCACCTGGGTGGCTCGGTGGGTTAAGGCCTCTGCCTTTGGCTCAGATCATGTTTCTGGGGTCCTGGGATGGAGCCCCACATCGGGCTCTCTGCTCAGTGGGGAGCCTGGTTCCTCCTCTCTCTTTCTGCCTGCCTCTCTGCCTACTTGTGATCTCTGTGTCAAATAAAAAAATAAGGGGCGCCTGGGTGGCTCAGTGGGTTAAAGCCTCTGCCTTCAGCTCAGGTCATGATCCCAGGGTCCTGGGATGGAGCCCTACATCGCGCTCTCTGCTCAGCGGGGGGCCTGATTCCCCCTACCCCCCTACCCCCCTCCACTGCCTGCCTCTCTGCCTACTTGTGATCTCTGTCTGTCAAATAAATAAATAAAATCTTAAAAAAAATAAAAAAAGAACTTTAAAAAAATGCACGAACTATTTGAATGAAATAAAACATCACTCTGTCACCATTCCCTTCTTTAGGAATCTTCCTTGAGAACGGTTCTGAAGTTGCTTTTATAATTAAGGAAAACAAGAACATTTTTATTTTAGATCTATTCCAGTCCATTAACCAGAAGTTGTATAAAAGAAGACTTTGGCTAAAAATTCTGTAACGGTATCCTTTGTCGATGAACACAGGCTACCTAGGAGCTTCTTTGCTCTCTTGGTGAATAAATGTTCCTTTTTTAAGTAAAAAATGAGTGTTTCTGGGAAGGCAGCATAATCGAATGGCTGGCTTCTTAGAAGCCCCCCAAGTGGCACCGTCTCCATCTCTTCCAGCAGCACATGCCTGGACACACGGGCCCCGATAATCTGCTGCTGCACCTGGTCAAGGAGGCTTATTTTCTTTTTTCACACTTTCTGTGTTTTACACTTTCTGTGTGATCATTGATTACGAACAACCACCTTGCCTGCAGGGAGGAATGTCATGAGTGTACAGAAGAATCTTGCTTTCATGATAAAAATGCTCAGAAATAAGACTATCCAGTCAATAAGGCAAAGAGAGAGCTCAAGGTTAAGGAGAAAGTCATTCTAATGGGACTAAGGTTTTTGTCCAAATGATTTGTTTGCCAACCATTATTATAGCTATAATGGTTGGACAAACAAATCATTTGGACAAAAACCTTCTAAATTTTAAATCACAGATTTTTTTTTCATAAAAAGGAGAAAAAAACGTGCACCTTAGCACCTTTTAATCCACAGTGTCCTTTAAAAATTGAGACAGACATTGGAGTACCACACATTCTCTCTGCCATCAGAATAGAATTCCCGCCCTGATTCTTTTCTCTTTCTTTCTTTTCTTTTTTAAAGGACTTTATTTATTCATTTGTCAGAGAGAGAGCGAGCACAAGTAGGAGGAGCAGCAGAGGCAGAGGGAGAAGCAGGCTCCTTGCCCAGGACCCTGGGATCATGACCTGAACCAAAGGCAGATACTTAACCAATTGAGCCACTCAGGCATCCCCTGATTATTTTCTTACAATTATTAAACAAGGACTATAACTTCACAACAGACTTATTAAAGGTACTAATCCATATTCATTTTAGTCAATATGGTTAATGAATGACTGTAGCCATAAAGATGATTCTTTTGTGTTAAATAATACACAGCACAGCTTATTTTAGGATAAATTCTCTATTCTGAAAAAATGAGCATTTCTTTTTAGAAGACTGAATGGTTTCTTCTTTTTCATGCAGCTACTATAATCTGAAAAACAGAACTGGAGACTAAATTGATAGTAATAATCTCTTAGGGATAGCTTAGTACTAGAAAACACAATCACTTTCCAGTTAAAAACTGAAAAACACAATACTGATAAGCTAAGTAGCTTATTTTATACAAAAAGAGCACTTTTGATTTATACAAGCTTGTATGTTTAAGCTAGACCCCCTTTTCCATTAGTAAATGATTTCATTTCTTCATAGCAAGTGATTTGGGTAAAATTATAACACGATCTAAATACTTTTCAATAATCATTATTATTCCAAGGCATTAAATTTTTTTCTCCATTCCTCATTTGCTTTATTCTTGTAAATATATAATGTTTCTATTTTTCCTTTTCATTTCGTGTCTGTCTTAAAACTATTATTATAACCATAATCACTTGAAATTGTTTCTGAATGGAAGTATTTGTCCATAGACTCTCACATAACATTCTCTCCATCAGAGATCATCTGTTTCCAATCAATCACTTCATGGGGATGGCTCCAAAATCTTCATGAGTATCTTGCCAAAGTAAGAGTATTGTACATATTTAGCTGTCACCTAAAACTCAACATATCCAAAACTAAACTCATCATGTTTTCGTACAAACTAGTTTCCTTCCAATTTTCCAGTCTATTTAGGTAATGAGATTCTCTTTGTCATATCTGACCCATTCATCAGATACATATCGATCACTTAGTATGTGTTCAGTATTTTACTTTGTGTTCAGTATGCAATGATGAACAAATAAACTTGGGCTTGGTCTATGGAGACTTAAAACATAATTATAAACAAAGACATCGTTAAAAATAGAAGTAAGTACAATGACAGAAAAGTTTTGAATACTGTGAAAGAGTAACTTACAGCACAGACAAAGACTAAATCTCTGAACACACAAAGAACTACACAAATCAGTAAGAACAAGACCAATGATGAATAGGAGTCAGGGGAACATGCTGAACATTCAGGACACAGAAAAGACAAATGCACTTAAACACATGAAAATATGCTTAACTTTACTCCTTATGAGACAAATACAAATTAAACTGTTATGAGATGTCATGCATATCATGTTAGTAAAGATTAAAAAGTTGTTTAATAAGACACTGTGTTGAAAGTGTGAAGAGACAGTCATTCCCATACTGATAGTATAAATTATTAACATATTTATAGGAACTTGTCAATATCTGTGTAAAATCTTTCTTTTTTCTTTTTTTTTTAAAGATTTTATTTATTTATTTGACAGAGATCACAAGTAGGTGGGGAGGCAGGCAGAGAGAGAGGAAGAAGCAGGCTCCCTGCTGAGCAGAGCGCCCGATGTGGGGCTCGATCCCAGGACTCTGGGATCATGACCTGAGCCAAAGGCAGAGGCTTTAACCCACTGAGCCACCCCGGTGCCCCTATCTGTGTAAAATCTTACGTGCTAATAGTAACAGCTGACATATGTTCAGTGGTTATGTGCTAGACTCTGTTCCAAGTACGACACATGTACCAACTCTGTTTGGCCTCACGGCCATTCTAAGAGGTACTGCGATCATCCCCATTTTACAGACGAGGGAACTGAGGCACAGAAAAGTGAAATCATTTGTCCAAGTTACATGGCTGGCGGGTGCCAGCGCCCAGAATCTGAAGCACTATCTTCACTGTCCTCATGTACCATTTAAACCCGCAATTCTTCTAGGAATCTAGCCCACAGGTAAGTCTTCTGTACAAGATTAACTATTAAAACAAACAAGGATTGGCAATAATCTAAATGACCACCAATGGGGACTGACTGGAGACAACATATCCGGATAATGGGATATTGTCCGGCTGTGAGAAAGAACGAGGAAGTAATTTATGTACTAATTTGGAAAGGGGGTGTGGGATAAAGGACCTCTGGAGGAACTGCAGTTAAGGAGGTAAAGACATGGGGAAGAACACTCTAGGCTGAACATACAGCATGTGCAAAGGCTCTGGGGATGGGACAAACTTGGCACATTTGAGGAAGTGAGACATCACTGTTGCTGGAGTATAGTGAATGAAGGAGGGGAGGTTGATACAAGATTTGGCTGGACAGATAAGCAAATATGACTGTGCAAGGTTTTGCAGGGCATGTTAAAACTGTTTGAAAGTTTCTTTAAAAAGAAGCAGGAGATCTGCTTCTCATTAAGATGAGGAAAACTGCAAAGAATTTTGCTCCCACCATATGTGGGGAAAAGCTGTACAACCTAAAAAATATAATAATTTTTTTGAGTCCCTCAGAGACTGAGTTCCTCACCTGAGCTGACCCTGAGGTGAACTGAATTCCAAAGGGTGAGAAGCTCCTCCAAGAAAAGATGTGGCACATGAACTCTTCTCTCTTGGCAGAGTGTAGTAAGAAACGAAGCCATTAAAGTGGGTAAGAAGGAAACATCTAAAATGTTAACAGATTTGTAAGACCTGTTTATGGGCTAGCATGATAGTTTTTAGTATTCCTGGGAGCTCAGCTCCCTGCCCTCCCCAAGGAGAATCTGCTCTCCCTAAACAGCTCCTTGCTTACGAGAAAGATTGGGGATGGGCAAGAGACCTGAGAAAGCCCTCTGGGTGGTGCAAGCTCATGCAAAACCTGCGAAGTTTTGAGAGGGAAGGGGGTGTACCATCCATGTTCTGCGTCCTGCATGAGTACAAGATGGTGGTCAACTACACTATAGGGGGCAAGCATAGAGCTGCAGAGACCTCAACCCTTTCTAATATGAAGGAATAGCTGGCTGTGGCTGGGGAAAGGCAGGAGACACTCCCCATACTGGACAGGACACTGAGTGACATGAAGATAAGTCATCTGTTCCTGGGGGCCAGAAACTGTCTCACCCCCAACCCCTGCCCAAACTCCAGGAAAATCTTGTTTGTCCCAGTGAGGGGCACGGAGCCATTGGAAACCTGATGTCTTCTTCATCCTGCATGAACACTAAGTCACTGTAGGGGCAAGGGCAGGAAACCTTTCAAATCCAGAATCCTACACGGATACAAAGAAGAATCTGACTTCCACAAAGACAGAGGCAGGAAACCCGCTTGAGCACTAAATAGGAAGTAGGGTTGTCTGCCACCGAGGAGAGACAGAAGGCTGAGAAAGTCCTTACCCTGTGACTTGGGCACAAGGTCTGCTAAACCAGAGACTTGAGTAGGAAGACCGAGAGCCTCTCCCCAGCCCTTACTCCCCACATCCAGCTCTAACCTTGCATGGAACAAAAAGAAAGAGCCATCTGCCTGTTGCGGAGGGCAAGGGAACAACATTAAACATCCACATCCACTGTGATGTGTGTACAGCCTGCTGCCTTCCAGCTGAGGACCAAGCAGGACACTGAGAAAAACCCTCCAGTATTCCGGACCTTACATAAGCACAGGGGAAGGGCAGACAACCACTGGACAACTCTAAATTCATTGTGATTCTAGAAACGCAAGTAAACCCAGCTTGCCTACAAATGAGACCGAATGCCCCACCCTCCCCCACTGCATCACCTGCCTTGCTAACGTCCTGACAGAGATGAGACAGGCCCGCTTCTGGGCTTAAATAATATTTACCCCAGTGTCCACGGTTCTGTATATTCAATGTCTGACATTGAATCGAAATTAGGACACAGGAGAAAAAAAAGAGATCATTGTCAAAAGATAAAACTACTAACAACATCAGATTCAGGGATAGATAAAATATTGGACTTTAAAATAACTATGATTATACAACAAAACATCTAGTGGAATCTAGTGAATTACGGTTGTCGAACCTATGCCAATGCTCGTTACTTATGTATATTGTGCAGAAGGTGGATGATCGAGCTTGTGGAGGCTTCCAGTGCTGTGAAATACCGCGACAGGACAGAGGGCCGAGTGAACGGAAGGGATTTGTGAGAAGGATTGAAACACGGGGCCCCGATGATAAACTGAATGAGAAGACAAGTAAGAACTACAATGGAGGCTGAAGGATAGAGAAAATAGCTAGGATGTCTGACTGAGGACCATCCAGCATGTAATCAGCTGGGGAAGTGGGAAGTTTGAGCCACTCTCTGTTGATGCCAAGGCTCTTGGTGAGAGTTGAGGACCACAGCTGTCCGTGGGCAAAAGAACAGAAGAGTAAATGTGGTGGGTTCACAGGAACAACGATGGCAGGAGGCGGGATGGGGAGGAAACTGGAGAATGAGACTTCTGAGCATAAGATAAAGACGATACCATCAACCTCAGAATCCCAAGAGAGCCACATTTACTTGAAAAACACTTGCTAGTGTAATTGTTATAAAGGTTCAAATACACCTTACTTCTAGGATCTGTTATCTTGAGAGGAAGAGAGGGAGGGAGAGAAGCAGAGGAGGAGGGAAGTGGGTGGGGGAAGGGAAGGGAAAACCGAGAAGGGGAAAGAGAGACCTTTCTAACTCACAGTAAGGTTTCCCTAAAGAATATCACAATCATCACACAGTACAATCTTCACTTGACGTGCAGTCAGAAAATCCAAATCTGTATGTAATATTCTTCAAGTCCAAGTCAAAGAACCTCGGAAAAGTAATAATTTATGAAGTCTCAACTTTCTCATCTACAGTATACAGTAGTGATTAATAGCTGTTGTCTCACCTGGGGGGTATCATGAGACTCTCATTAGATAATATAACCTAAACAATGATATACAAAAGGAGACCATTATTAGTCATAGTAATTAAAATAACAGCTCATTCTTCAGAGCTATGGTTCTAGAGGTAATATAGAGTAATGGATGCTTCATATAAAAAATAAGTATTTAAATTATCCACGGGGGAAATCTCTACTAAGGTGTATATCTTTACACAATCCTCTTCTTAATACAGGAAATGATATAGTCTCTATTTCACCCATGATAACATCTGTTGAGTGGTGTGATGGTAAATATTTGACAACCACCTCTTGCGGGGGTGGGGAGGGTTGGAGAGAGTGCTCATTTGTAGCATTTACTGATTTCTGTAGTATAATTACTCCTACCATGACTGATTTCAAGCTACTAATGTGATGTCACTGGCTACAGGGTCGGGAAGCAATGCCAGGTGGTACACCAATGCATTGTGTTCTCAGGTCTAATAGACTTAGATAAGAACAAAGATGATAGTACAGTGTAGGAAAATGATGAGGAAGAGGTGAGTTCTGAGTATTTTTAAAAATATTTTATTTATTATTTATTTGACAGAGAGAGAGAGATCACAAGTAGGCAGAGAGGCAGGCAGAGAGAGAGAGAGAGCGGGAGGAAGCAGGCTCCCTGTTGAGCAGAGAGCCCGATGCGGGGCTCGATCCCAGCATCCTGGGATCATGACCTGAGCTGAAGGCAGAGGCTTTAACTCACTGAGCCACCCAGGCACCCCAAGTTCTGAGTATTTATTACCTTTTTAAAAAAAATGTACTTTAAATTTACAGTTTAACTATTTTGATTTTTAATAAAGTCCATGTTAGATAGTCAGCACATTAAAAAGTAACTAGCCAGCTCCAATATAATCTCTGTGGAGCCCATCTCTCTTTTAGTATCTTAGTCCTAATAGAAAGTTCCAAAAATCGAAGGAGAGAAATACCATTTTGTCCATTAGGTGATTCATGAAACTGATTATTACCACCCTCGTCTGATGATGTGAAGAATCACTGCCCTAATAGTGAATGGTGTATTTAGTAAATGTTTACATAAAGCTTTCTAGGTACCTGGCATTCTTCCAGGCATATCCTAAACATTAGCTCATTGTGTCCTCCTAACAATCCTTTGCGATTGCTACTATTATCGACCTTATTTGACAGGAGAAAACTGAGGGGCACAGAGCTTTACGTAGCTTGCCCATTGTCACACTGCTAATAAACAGAGCAGTCACAGTTTGAACCCAAGCAATCTGGTGCTACAGCCTAGGCGTTTAATCAGCGCTGTGAGGCTTTCGCTTCCCTAATTCCTGGGTGCACTGCCAACGATCCATATTTCAAAACGGTCAAATAACACCTTTGCCTAACTTTTTGTATAACAATAACAAAAACAGAAAACAAAACTCCCATATCTCAATTTCTGCACTATTACCCAGAGAAATGCTCTTTTGAAAGGAACTAAAATAATTTTTAGGCTTGAACACAAAGCAGTCTATTTTAGAGACATTTTATGTTAGATTTACAATTGTACAAGTTAATTTGTAGGTCTGAATCGCAGTTCCAATTTTAAAAGAACTAGCAGCTAATTTTACTATGAAAAAGGAATCTATTATACTCAGAGATGATTGTAATCTAAAAATAGCCAAATAATGCAGTATTTTAAATATAAAAATAATTTCTAAGGAAATAATCTCTTAAAAACTACATAGATTTTCTGAATTTGTTTTAAACACTCCTTGAAATTAGACTTGCATAAACAGACATAATTTTAGACCCAAGGCTTTGAGTTTTTACCACATGGTTACATAAATCATTTAAACAAGCAAAGGAAAAAAAAAAAACAAATGACATATATAATGTAGAAAGATTTTATATGTTTCGATATTTGTACATCTCAAATTCAGAAGTTGAAATGCTAACAGATAGAAGTTCTTTATAGTTAGAAGTCACTCACTGAGCAAGTTAAAAAGCTGTAACATATTAAATGAACAACTTGGTAAAAATATTTCCAGAGGTTATTTGGTGGTTCATAGTCTTCTTTATCTTGTTGTCACCATTTCTGGTCAAATAAATACTACACTAATATCCACTTAACAGGATGGAAAAAGCTAATACTCATTTTCTATGTTTCTCTTCCTGACAGATGCAAAACAGTATTTTTACAGTTGGAAGTCCTTTATTTCCAGTTAAGATCATGGGGTCCAGATATTTGAGAAGCCAGTTTAAATGTTCTTTCTTAACACTGTTAACACTCATCTCATGACCCAGACTGAGGAAGAGAATGCAGGCTTCTACTGACAATTTTCTCTGGGTGTTTACACAATGCTGGGGCAATGATCTGGTTTAGTTTGGTTTTGCTTAAAATCAATGACATACAATGGACTTCATTCTGTCTACTAACATGACTGAGCACAAAAGTTGCTGAAGCTATCCTCACAAGAGTGTGAGATCTTTATCTGTATAATCAGTCTATAGAGGTGATATATGTGTGTGTTTGTGTGTGAGGGGGTCCTAATTCCTTTTAGTGTACAAAGATAAACAGGATTTCCTTAAAGCACTTATGTTATTAGAGAAATAAACATATTAAGAGGCTAGTGGCTGCTGAACATGAATTAATAGATCAACTAGGAGGGGGAAAAAAAAGAGGAATTTTTTTTTTTTTACACCATTCAGGAAAACAGATTTAGTGACTAGAGGTGGTAAAGTTGCTGTCAAGAAAGCTTGATATTCACTGGTTAAGACTAATGGCAGTATGTTGGGTATTCCAAAATAGACACCACTACTTGCCTCCAATAGCAGGTTGCCTGAGAGTAATAGGAAGACAGACTTCCTAAGAAAACAGGAAGAGCAGTTTGTTAACTAGGTCAAAATGCTAGCTAGATTCAAACAAACAGAGAAATTAACATACCTCTCAAGGTGACTTCATGAGTACATCAATGGACTGTCATTAGCACTCTACTACCATCACATACTTATAAAAGTATCTCATATCAGAATACCAGAATTCTAGAAATTATGTATTTTGGAAGTGAGCTTTCAAGGAAACATATGTTCATGATTGTACATGTTTTCTTACAAACTTAGCAGCCTGAGACAATACCCACTTATTAGCTCATTGTCCTGCAGGTTGGAAGCCGGGCATGGCATGCTTGGGTTCTCTGCTGAGGGTATGCAAACTAAAATCAAGGTGTCAGCTGAGGTGAGTTTTCACCCGAGGTTCTGGGGGAAAATGTGCTTCCAAATTCATTTTGGTTGTTGGCAGAATTCAGTTCCTTTCAAGCTGTAGGATTAAAGTCCCCATTTTCCTGTGGGATGTTAGTTGGGGCTTACACGTCGCTGGCATTCCTTGCCAGGTGACCCCGCCTCCATCTCCAAGCTAGCAACAGCATGGAACATCTTTTTATGCTTTCAATCTGACTTTTCTGTCTTTGACTTCTAGATTCAGATTTAAAGCGCTTGTGTGATTAGGCCTTCTGGGATAATCTTCCTGTTTTACCGTCAACTAAATATATATGCAACATCTCTTCACAGCAGCTCCTAGGTTAGTATTTGGTTGAATAACTGGTAGAAAGTGTGTATATAGGGACGCCTCGGTGGCTCAGTTGGTTAAGCAGCTGCCTTCGGCTCAGGTCATGATCCCAGCGTCCTGGGATCGAGTCCCACATCGGGCTCCCTGCTTCTCCCTGCTTCTCCCTCTGACTCTGCCTGCCACTCTGTGTGCCTGTGCTCGCTCTCTCTCTTTCTCTGACAAATAAGTAAATAAAATCTTTAAAAAACAAAGTGTGTATATATACCAGTGGCCAGGAATCTGAAGGGACATCTTAGAATTCTGTCTACCATAATGTTCATTTTATTTTATTTCATGTCTAAATCAGAGGTGTGACACTTTTTTTGTCCCTAGAAAGGGAAATGTCACTAAGTGGGTTTGGATATGCCGGCCTTAAATCTCTGTATTCCATCTTTCAATCTGATTTGGAATCTCATGCAAGCTGGTAAACCAGTTAAAATCTCCCTCAGAACTTGTCCAGCATGGTAACCTTCAAACAACCTTAGCAGGCTATTGGCTCCTTAAATGCCCAGATCGTGGATCTGCCAGGAACTTTGCTCAACACCTTTTCCACTCACATTTGTTGAGTGCTTACTATCCAAGGCCTGGTAGAATGGTGGCCAGATTCAGAACAGTGCCTCACACACATATACACTGGGCACTCAAGAAGTATTTGTTGACTAACTACAGAAATTTGACTCCCATGAAGGCTGATGGTTCAGTGAATCCTGCACATATTTGAAATTCTACTGTTGTTCTGAGGTTTTTGTACTCACCAGGGGAACTTTCTCACAAATATTTGCACAACTGTTATTTGTAGATTTTGACAACAGGATAGTGGAGGACCATCAGATAGGCAATTTTTACAAACATTGACACAGACCAGATGAAATGAAATCAAGATCGTTAAAAAAAAAAAAAAATCAAGATCATTGATGTTTTCTGTATTGAGGATAACAATACCTCTAACAATACCTCTAAGTATCACTAATTCCCAGTTAGCATTTTGCTGTTAACACTGTCTTTAAGTAAAAAAAAAAAAAAAAAAAAAAAAAAAAAAAAAAAAAAGAAAAAAAAGAAAAAGAAAAGAAAGAAAGAAAAAAGTTTATCTAGAAATTTGTTAAAGATTTCACGTAAAATCTGAACAAATCAGAAAACCAAAACTTTTGGATATTTGTTCTTGAGATTTAACTTTTCATTATATGTATGTTGTAAAAAGATTTAAAGAAAAGCAATAAAAACACCTTTGTAGAGCAAGGGAATATTTCAAATAATAACTTTCATGCAGTCAGATAAACTCAATATGAATGAAAGAGTTATAAACTCAAATAAAAGTGATCTGAACTTTGCCTTTTCTCCTCTACAAAGAATATTAGTTCCCACAGTATAATGATCACCTAAATTTTTTTTTTTTAAACAAACCACAGTATAACATTTAGGACCCTTTCAAAACACATATTTATAAAAGGACACGTACTTGAATGTTCATATGAGCTTCTATAAAATCCCCAGTTCAGTTGTCCATCAATTAGTGACTAGATAAACTGTGGAATATTAATCCAATGGGATACCACTCAGCAATATTGACACAGAACACCAAGGATGAATCCTAAAAGCATTATACCATTAAGTAGAAGATGTTACATACTTATAGTTTAATATGAAATTTTAGAAAAAGTAAAACTATAGTGGCAGAAAGCCTGGGACCAGAAGTAATGAAGAAGACTGATTACACAGGGGCACATGATAAAGTTCTGGAGTCATGGTGGTGGTCTATAACTGTACACATGCTCAAAACTCAGTGACTTGTGCACTTACATTTTATTGCACATAAATTACACAACTTAATCTAAAAGAGCAGAGGGAAAGATCTCAAAGCAGTGGTATGAACAACCCCAATTTAAACAGAACAAAACAAAACAACGCTGGGGTGCCTGGGTTACTCAGTAGGTTAAGTGTCCAGCTCTTGATTTCGGCTCAGGTCATGAGATCAAGCCCCACATCAGGCTCTGTACTCAGCAGGGAATCTGCTTGAGATTCTTTCTTTCCCTCTCCCTCTGCCCCTCCCTCAAATAAATAAACAAATCTTTAAAAAATTAAAAATTAAAAAAAAAACTTTAAAATATGGCTCCAGGTTTTTGTTTTGTTTTTTAAGATTTTATTCATTTATTTGACAGAAAGACATCACAAGTAGGCAGAGAGGCAGGCAGAGAGAAAGGGAAGCAGGCTCCCTGCCGAGCAGAAAGCCTGACTTGGGGGTTGATCCTAGGACTCTGGGACCATGACCGGAGCCGAAGGCAGAGGCTTCAAACCACTAAGCCACCCAGGTGCCCCTCCAGTCTTTGTTTTTATCTTCAAGTCCTATTAATCCCACTCATTGTCTAGCCACTGAGCTATTTCCTAGCACATACCATGTCTGTCTTTCTCTCTATGCTTTTCCAGATACTGTTCTTTCTGCCTGGAATGTTCATTACTATGGAATACAGTCACTCAACAATCACTTTTGAAGGAATTTCAAAGACCACAGTCATGTACCAGAGTTTCCTTGTCCAGCTTGTAGGCAGTTCCCTGATTTAGAGATTTTTCAATTGGGAAGTCTATCCAGAATTTTTTCCTTTGGTGGAAAAATCTACCCACAGTGGAATGTACAAATCAGAGTGCACATTTACCGAATTTTGACAAATGCCTACAGCTATGTAACCCCAAATCTTTTCAAGATATAGAATAGTACCATCATCCCAGAAAGATCCCTTTCCAGTGGATTCTTACCACCATCCCCCCAGAGGCTAACACTATTCTAATTTTTAAAAATATTATAATTTCTACTTTTTGAATTTCCACTTAGTTTATTTTTTTTTATTTTTTTTATTTTTTTAAAGATTTTATTTATCAGAGAGAGGGGGGGGGAGAGCAAGCACAGGCAGACAGAATGGCAGGCAGAGGCAGAGGGAGAAGCAGGCTCCCCGCCGAGCAAGGAGCCCGATGTGGGACTCGATCCCAGGATGCCGGGATTATGACCCGAGCTGAAGGCAGCTGCCTAACCAACTGAGCCACCCAGGCGTCCCTCCACTTAGTTTAAAAAAATGATTTCTATTTCTTTGCTTAGATTGCCAATTTTTGCATTGGTTGTGGGTGTATTTTCTCGCACATAGTTATATCAGACACTCTGAAGTCCCTGTACCTATATCCTCATCCTAAAAGTGGAATAAATAAAAAACTTATCCCATGTTGGTTTCTTCTTTCAAGTTTTGAAGAATCCCTGGAACCTGCCTGATTTTATTCACTCTCCAGAGGCTTCAGGTGGTTGTCTTTCATTTTTGTACACGGTTTATAATTGGGTTAGGCAGGATGGTTAGTCTGTCAGGAGCCTACTTGGCCATACTGGAAGCAAAACTAACAGATTTTTTTGATAGAAAGGGATCTTAGGAATCCTCTCTCCAATTGTCTGATGTTAACAATTTGGAGACTGACACCAAAATAGGTTGAAGGGCTTTGTCACAGACTCCGTTACAGAGAAGGACAGTCATGTAACTTTGAATCTGGTGACCATCCTCTACGCTACTCCACAACAATGCTGAAAGGACAATTTCTGTGCAGGGTGTAAATAGTGTATTAGCTCTCAATTATTAACTACTGCCTGCTTAACAGTTTGCTATTGCTATGAACTAAATGTTTGTGTCCCCACAAAATGTGTATGTTGAAGCCCCAGCCCCCAATGCCCAGTCCTGGCACACAGAGGCACTTAAGGAAGTAATTAAAGTGAAACGAAGTCACGGGCGCCTGGGTGGCTCAGTCTGTTAAGCATCTGCCTTCGGCTCAAGTCATGATCCCAGGGGTCCTAGGATTGAGCCTCATGTAGGGGTTCCTGCTCAGTGGGGAGTCTGCCACCCGCTTCTCTCTCTCTTTCTCAAATAAATAAATAAACTCTTAAAGAAACAAGTTAAATGAGGTCATAAGAGTGAGGGCTCTAATCCAACAGGATTACTGTCCTTATAAGAGACACTAGAGAGCACCCCCAACCCTCCTCCTTCCCTATGCGTGCACAAAGGAGAGGTCACGTGAGTACACACGGAGATGGTGACTGCTCACACGCCAAGAGGTCTCAGAATGAAACCCACAGTCTACTCTGTAAATGCCTTTGTTTTTGGACTTCCCTGCCTCCAGAACTGTGAGCAATAAATCTCTGATATTTAAATCACCCAATCTACAGTATTTTGTTATGGTAGCTTGAGCTAACTGAAAGAGTTATAAAAATGGATCCAAATCTGCACACTGGTAAATCGGCTTACTTGACAGAATTACTTCAGCTTGACTACGCAAAGGTAAATTCATACTCTTTAAAAGAGCCTGAACTCAGAAATACAAAATCTGCCAATCAGTACGATAAAAGTAAAGTTGTTTTGAGGGCTAACTCCAGCACTTTCAGTAAATCTGTTATGAGGCTGGAGGGCAAACAGCATTTCTAGAACAATTTCACCCTATTACTTATTTTTTTTAAATGCTTATATATAAACCTATTAATAAAAATCAGAGTCTAGTCTATAAATTCCTTAAATAGTCATACCTTCCAAAACAGCACATACACAGATACCATGGAAAATGCAGACTCCGCTTCCTGATCTGTAATGGACCTCCTGGCCTCACAGCCTGACTTATCATTTGGACCTCATCTTATTCCTCAGAGTCTCCACGAAAGCGGTTACTTCCATCTCTTCTCATGGTGTCACCGGGGCCCCACTTCCCTTTTTACCCAAACTTTTTTAAAAAAAGATTTTATTTATTTATTTATTTGAGAGAGAGAGAATGAGAGAGAAGGAGAGGGGAAGGTCAGAGGGAGAAGCAGGTCCCTTGCTGAGCAGGGAGCCTAGTGTAGGACTCCATCCCAGGATTCCAGGATCATGACCTGAGCTGAAGGCAGTCGCTGGAACAACTGAGCCACCCAGGTGCCCCCACCCACCCATTCTTGATATTATCTGTCCGTGGTGACCTGTCCTGGCATCCTGTCATATCTTTATGTCAACCCAACCCAGCACCGCCTGGATATGGAGCAGTAACCAATCATTAATAAGTAAACGGCATTTTAGTGAACACAAATTAGGAAACACGGCGTATAATCAGGACCGCATTATCTATTAGGATTTCAAGTCATATTTCTCTTTTTACATTATTCCTTTATTTCTCCCCCCACATTCTCTTTTTGTTCATTGCCACTTGCTGTTGTAATCAGGTGGTCTGTTATGGTAACATTAGGTCACAATATTTCATTTCTTACTCTAACTTTCTTTTATCCTGCCTCTCTGTCTGGCAACACTTAGTAAAGATCATCCATATCATAAGCTATGAAATAGGAAAGTTATTTCTCATTTGATCAGTGATGATTATAATTTCTGATAATTCTGGATGAAAACACATGCAATTAGTTAATTTTTATTTCTATATAGTGACTTGATTCGACTGATATAGACAACCAGTCCAAGTAAGTTAGGTGCCAATTCTGCCAACTTTCCCTTTAACTTTATACTGTTATATTCAGCTGTAGTAAGACCTCAAAGCATTTCTTTTCCTGTTCATTGAATTAGCTTAATAAATTACTGAACAAAAAGAAAAGTTGTTATATTTGGGAATCTTGATAACAAATGTACTTCGGCAAGAGGTTATCAACTATGTTACTGGAATTTGGAGTCCTCTGAACAAGCCAAATTTTGGGACTGGTGTTTTAGCAAACCTCCCATTTCAAAACTGTGTGTCTATTTTAATTAATAATAAAAAAGAAGGATAACAAATGAATACAAGGAATATAAAGTCACACGAATTTGAATAAAATGAAGGGATTAGTGAAATCACTGGAAGAGGTTCACTATTTTAAAAATGGAGTTTCCTACTTTTAAGTGCACCTTGATTTGAGATAATGATCTTTAGGAATATATATCTATATCTATATAGATATAGATATATTCTTTTTTGGGTTAATTTATTTTCATCGCCCTAAAAAATTTTATTATTTATTTTTATTTATATTATTTATTTATTTATGTGGTGGGGGGATGCATAAGAGCCAGGGGAGGGGCAGTGAGGGAAGGAGAAAGAGAATCCCAAGCAGACTCTGTGCTGAGTATGTTGCCCGATGCGGGACTCGGTCCCATGACCTTGAGATCTTGACCTGGGCTGAAATCAAGAGTCCGACACTTGACGAATTGAGCCACCCAGGCACCCCTCTTTCAGGATATATTTCAACAACTGGATAAATACCTGTAACTAAAAACTTTACATATTTATTGTTAAAGAAATGCTTCAAAAGTTTCTTCTTCCAAACTTAATCCCTTTCTATTATTTCCATCTGCTTAGGAAATCAAACCTCAACATACATGCCTAAATATGAAAATTTACAACCTAGAGAGAAACTTCTGATCAGCTCCTGCGATGACTTTTATAAACCCAATTTACTTGGGAGCTTAAATTAACTGACCTCTATGAATGATACGAATTGCTGTGTGGAATAAAATCTTTTTTCATTGTTTAAATATAGTCATGCCTGAAAAAGAAGGAAGTAAAAATGCTCCCACTACTCTGAACTTTGGCTCTTCCCAATGGAGGTCCCATTCCTTCACTCATCTCTGCACGTGTACAGGCTACTAACTGTGCCTAGAGTCACGATTCCTTCTTTTCCTCCCTGACTTTTAAGCTTCTGCTCATCAATCCAGAACCGGCTTAGGTGGTGCTGCCTGAGTGCGCCCTGCCTGGGTTTCCTCGGCAGAACCCAGCTTCCCCTCCTTTATGGCACTTACATGGTTTGCACCAGGTTCTATCACAGCACTAGTTCCTTGAGGGAAAGGAGCATGTTTTATTTATCCTTTTTCACTTTCTGGCATGCAGGATAGTCTCTGGTGCACAATAAATGTTCAGCAATGGGGGGCGCCTGGGTGGCTCAGTGGGTTAAGCCACTGCCTTCAGCTCGGGTCGTGGTCTCAGGGTCCTGGGATCGAGCCCCGCATCAGGCTCTCTGCTCAGCAGGGAGCCTGCTTCCTCCTCTCTCTCTGCCTGCCTCTCTGCTTGCTTGTGATCTCTCTCCGTCAAATAACTAAATAAAATCTTTAAAAAAAAAAAAAAGTTCAGCAATGGTTTGTTGAGTTCTTATACCCCAAGAATTAAATCTTGCTCAGATCTTAAAAAAAAAAAAAAAAAAAAAATTTGCCTGGAGAGACTTAGAAAAAAATTGGCATTTTCATAAGGAATGCTTCCAGGTGAAAGGAACAGGCTATCCAATTAGCTGGGCAAACACACAGGGGTTTACTTTTAAGGAGTTGGGAGGTTTCTCGGCATTAACATCAAGGTCCCATGTTTTTTCTTTCTACTCCAGCATCCTTAGCTTATAAGTGGTTCATCTTCACACCTTTCACCTTCTGGTTGAAAGAGAGCCCCCAAAACTACAGGCATTTCATCCACATCAAAGGCAGAAAGGAAGGAAAAAGAGGTAGTCCAATTCCGGCTGTCCTTATCTGTTAACTGAAAGCTTACCCAGAAATTCCCAAGCAGACTTTTGTCGATACCCCTTTGGCCAGAACTAGGTTGTGGGGCTACCGCCAGATGTGGGAGGCTGAGAAAGCAAGTATCTGATTTTACAGTTTCTGGTGCGATAGACCTCGTCAGGCAAACACTGAACTGGCCATAGGTGATGAAAACAAAAAGATAATAGGAGAGTGGTTTAAGGTTTAGATATTAAGGTATCAGAATGAGTTTGCCTGAGACTTTGGAGGACCCTAAGGTATCAGTGCAAACGTGCATATAGTTAATTATTTTCTCAAGATATTTTCTCAACTGTGGTTGCTTATAATGGTATAAATAATGAGATACCGGTTTCAATCTTGCATCCCATAATTCTTCCAGTGCTTTTAAATTACGACAGGTTTCCTATGTCTCCCATTCACCTCAACCGCCTTTTGGTTCCATTCCTGCCACTCAAAATTTCTCTGAGCCAAATCTTAAATGTTTCCTTCTCTATAAAGGTTTTACGGATTTTGAAATAATTTCCCTCCTTATTCTTCTGAGCTATTGGCACTTTGTATCACTCATCAAATACTTAGCGTCTTCAACTCTGCATTATGATAATTTGCACAGATATTTTGTTTCCCTCCTCCCATAGACTGCTAACTCCTTGAGGGTACTGAGTCTTCTTCCCCAGACATATTTGATTCTCGACATATTATCTTGTGAATTGAATATCTAATTCATTTCCTTTCATTTGCTTATGGACACTCTTAGTGTTGGAAAGAAGGGAATGGAAGGAAGACCAACATGTGTGAAAACAGGGCCACTGCTAGCCTGTGGCATGGCTAAAAAGTTTCCATTTTGTGTTGAAAATGGCACTCCCTTCCATGGCTGGAATGTAACACCTCCTCTGAGCTGATGTGACTCTGAGGGCATGGAGCTTGCCAGGGTACTGGTCTTTCTGTGAAAATTATAAGATAGTGCCCCTTCCTCAGGAAACGAGGTCCTGTACCAGAACCTCCAGTTGGCTGCACTTCAGCCCCCACATACTCACTTGCTCTTTGTTTGCTCAAAATGCTCAATGCTCTGCAGCAGCCATACAGAAGGGGTTTCAGAAGAAAAGACTCATTTTCACCCAGCGTATCTACAAGTCTTTTGGGATTTCTCCAGGCTCTCAGTGATGGGCAAAACACAGAACTTCCCATTTTTGTATAGATCTAACTGTCCAAGGTTCTTGCTCATAATTGAACCAAAATCTGTCCTTCTGTTGTTTTTATCTGATGGTCCAAAGACTTTTCCTCTGATGCTATATATAATAACCATGTCTCAGAGCACTGGCATTGAAGCTGTCTCCTGAGCAACACGCAAGTAATAGCACGCAACTATTTATAGGCAGAAACCACGAACACTGTAATTGATTATCAAACATGTGTATGAATGTATAAACACCTGTAAAATCCACTAGATCAAATCTACTTTAGGAGCCTAATTTATAAACCCTGGAAATCTTAAACTTCCTTGCTTTTTCCCCACTGGATCACCGTCTTCTATTTTCCTCTATTTTATGACCTGCCTACTTTATTTAATCACTTGCCACGCCACATCGATCACTGACCATCTAACAATTAACTATGGAGTTTAATTTGAAAATATGAGTACTGATAAAAAGTTAAATGCTTGCAGGTGAATTTACAGACCAGTAAGAACTGATATTTAAAATGTAGCAGTATTAAAAATTATTCTTTCTCATGTTCTCTAAGTAGCTTTGGAAAGGTCTGAAATTAATTGAAAAGAGAATTCCAGAAAATAAGGGGGGGGTGGAGAGGGGATCCTCTTAATGTATATTTTCTACTTGAGGGGCATGCTTTGGTAACCTTAACTGTGGTTATGTGTTAAGAATAAAACTGGTTTGATCTGATGACTAATCAAATACATTCTTAAAAGTTTTCAGTATAACAAAGAAATACAAAGGGTAGGGGCAGAAACATAGTATGCTTAGGAAATTCCACTTACTCAATAATTTATTAGTACATTTTAGTAATGAACATAGGCTGAGTTAAAGTTTATCTTTGTATCATTTGCTAGAACTAAATACAAAGATACTTGGCTAGAGTAGAAGATTAACCATCAGTTAAGGTATAACATATACGCAGATATATTTTTATTTTATATGCTTATATTTGTGTATTTTATTTTAAATCAAAACATATAAATATATATTCATTTGTCAATCTTTATTAGGTCAAAGCTTTTTCTTTGTTGATTAGTCCCCTGATTAGTGCTCTGGTTTTTTGTTTTTTCTTTTATTTGCAGAAACCACACTCAAAATGCATCAGCTATCATTTTGACTTTCAGTTTCTTTAAAGTGGACGGAGAACTAAAAAGTTATGAAAAATCTAATGGCAGAATTCTTCTAGACTTTTATAATTTCCCTCCAGTCTTTTACAGATGACTCCCTCACATCTAATCAACAGCATTCATTACAAGCTCACCTTTATCAAATCTCTCTAAAGCAACCAACTTAATTTTTGTAAAAATAACTTTTTCTTTTCACATTATTTCATTAAATTACAAATTATGCAATTAATTTAAAAATTTTTTTAAAAAGAATTTATTTATTTATTTGACAGACAGAGATCACAAGTAGGCAGAGAGGCAGGCAGAGAGAGAGAGAGGAGGAAGCAGGCTCCCCGCTGAGCAGAGAGCCCGATTCGGGACTCGATCCCACGACTCTGGGATCACGACCCGAGCCGAAGGCAGTGGCTTAACCCACTGAGCCACCCAGGCGCCCCCAAATTATGCAATTAATTTAGAGTAGCAAGTATACCCGACATTAATCCTTTTGGAAACAAAGACAACCAACTCTGATAAACATTCTTTTTTTTTTTTTTTAAAGATTTTATTTATTTATCAGAGAGAGGGAGCGAGCACAGGCAGACAGAATGGCAGGCAGAGGCAGAGGGAGAAGCAGGCTCCCTGCCGAGCAAGGAGCCCAATGTGGGACTCGATCCCAGGACGCTGGGATCATGACCTGAGCCGAAGGCAGCTGCTCAACCAACTGAGCCACCCAGGCGTCCCCTCTGATAAACATTCTAACTGGCAGCAGCTTAAGTTCAGGGTAGCGCTGGAAAGAAGACAGGACAGACACCACCCACCGGCATCAAAGAGTATGCTTTATAGAGAGAAAAGATCAGCTGGTTAACCTGGTTAAGACAGTTTCTACTTTTTTTGGAGCAAGTGGTTCTAAAAACATACATATATACATACACACAGTATTAATGACTGTGGAGTATTTTATAATTTACTGAGATAGTTTTTAAAAAAATTTTACTATCTAACAGGACAATTACTTAACTATTCAAAAGCATATACTTTAAAACCACTCAGTTTTTCTTGGGGCACCTGGGTGGCTCAGTCAGTTAAGCAGCTGACGCGGTTTTAGCTCAGGTCGTGATCTCAGATTCTGGGAATCAAGCCTGCATTGGGCTCCAGGTTCAACAGGGCATCTCTCCCTCTCCTTCTGCTCCCAATACACACACATGCACACCCTCTCTCTCAAACTAAATCTTCAAAAAAAAAAAAAAAATTAAAACCAGTCACTTTTTCTTGGTTTTCACAATACTATATTTATCCTAATTTCTATCTTTCTGACCACTACTTTTTTGTCTAGCTTCTTCTTTCTCTATAGACCTTTAAATTTGTTCTTAGGATCTTGAATCCCCTTCTTTTCTTGACTTATATTCTCATCCTCAGTGATCTCACAACATCCCAAACTTAAAAAACTCTACCTGTGCTGCTGACTCTCATATTTGGTGAGCCCAGCCCTTTCCTCTGATTCCAGAGTAGTATAAGCAACTCCCCAAGAACATCTCCACTTAGAAGCCTCATAGGCAGGGGCGCCTGGGTGGCTCAGTGGGTTAAAGCCTCTGCTTTCAGCTCAGGTCATGATTTCAGGGTCCTGGGATCAAGCCCTGCATCAAGCCCCACATCGGGCTCTCTGCTCAGCAGGGAGCCTGCTTTCCTTCCTCTCTCTCTGCCTGCCTCTCTGCCTACTTGTGATCTCTGTCAAAAAAAAAAAAAAAAAACCAAACAAAAAAAAACAGTCTCATAGGCAAATTAGATGTAATTCTTCTAAAATTAAGTAGTATTCCTCAAAAGCAGATCTTCCCTGAAATCTTCCCCATTTCACTAAGTCAATCTATTCTGGCCTTCTTTTCATTTCTTGGAGTAGGCAGCTCTTTGCCTTTGTCTGGGATGCTCTCTGCTTAGTTCACTAGATGGTTGGCTCCTAGTCATCCTTTAAGTCACCACTTGGAAGCTCATCAGGCGAATAGATCATCCCTGCCCACAAGTAGTCAGAGAAGCAGGCAGAGAGAGAGGAAGAGAAGCAGGCTCCCCACTGAGCAGAGAGCCCCATGTGGGGCTTGATCCCAGGACCTTGAGATCATGGCCTGAGCCGAAGGCAGAGGCTTTCACCCACTGAGCCACCCAGGCACCCCTGCATATCTTTTAAAACTTTAATTATATACCTATGAATGTGGTAAGTGTTCTAAAAAAGAATAAGGTGCGGGGCACCTGGGTGGCTCAGTGGGATCAAGCCCCGCATCAGACTCTCTGCTCAGCAGGGAGCCTGCTTCTTCCTCTCTCTCTCTGCCTGCCTCTCTGCCTACTTGTGATCTCTCTCTGTGTCACTACTTGTGATTTCTCTCTGTCAAATGAATAAATAAAGTAAAAATAATAATAATAATAATAATAAAAAAGATATGCAATTACTCCCTGTCAAATGTATGCTCTAGGGAGGCCATGTCCTAAATTTTATTCTTTCCCTCAACACACAGTGTCTAGTGCTCAATATTTGTTGAAGAAAGGAAGAGAGGTAAAGAAGGAATAGAAGCAGTGAAATGACTCACGGAGGGAACAGACCCTAAAAATGAATGCTTTACAGCAGTTCTTGGAGACTATGGTAACAATTCAAATACAAGCTAAAACCATTCAATCCATCATTCAGTTGTTTTGCTCCTATAATGTCAACATCTGAGGGCATGGAGCTTGCCCCTCCAGCTACTGGAGTCAGCACTTTACTCATAACACAGATGTTTGATGTTATATCTATATAGCTGAAACTATCATTTTATTGTCTATTAGTAAAGCCAATTTGAATAGATCTATGTTTCTTTAAGATACACCCTTCCTGGGCGCCTGCGTGGCTCAGTGGGTTAAGCCGCTGCCTTCGGCTCAGATCATGATCTCAGGGTCCTGGGATCGAGGCCCGCATCGGGCTCTCTGCTCAGCAGGGAGCCTGCTTCCTTCTCTCTCTCTGCCTGCCTCTCTGCCTGCTTGTGATCTCTCTCTGTCAAATAAATAAATAAATAAATCTTAAAAAAAAAAAAAAAAAGATACACCCTTCCTGAATGAGGGCTGTGCTATTCAGGTAAAGCCACAGTGCTTCCCACTGTGGGACATGCATCCCACGTGTGATGAGTGTTCAGCGAAGGAACCTGGAGTTTGTCCAGTTTCTTGACAATAATGTTATGGCATAATGGTTGTCTAAGAACTTTGGTTATCATGAAAATCGGAATGGATCACAAAGGGAATATTTCATTACCCTGTCTTTTTTATAGAATGGGCTGAGACAAGAGGAAAGTTCGTAGCATGGCTGAAATCTGCACTATCACTTGACATGATAGAGCTGGAGAGTGTTTTGCTTTCCAGAGTGTGTACATCCTCTTAAAAAAAAAAAAAGCGAGATTATAATAGTAGATTGTAATAACAGGAAAGATTCTTTGAAGAGAATGCTCAAAAAATATTTGTTTACTTCAGTGTCAAATTAAAGAGCCAAAGTTTCTGCCCACCAAGAATTCTAAGATGACATCAGACATAAAAATAAGAAATTTCTTTAAGTAGATCCAAAAAAGCACATTAAAAAAACCAAAAACTGGCGCCTTGGTGGCTCAGTGGGTTAAGCCTCTGCCTTCGGCTCAGGTCATGATCTCAGGGTCCTGGGATCGAGCCCCCATCGGGCTCTCTGCTTGGCGGGGAGCCTGCTTCCCTCTCTCTCTCTGCCTGCCTCTCCATCTACTTGTGATTTCTCTCTGTCAAATAAATAAATAAAATCTTTAAAAAAAAAACAAACAAAAACAAAAACAAAAAACAACTTAAGAATGAATCTTTAAATATTTACCTCCTGAGAAATTTCCCTCTAGAAAGATTCTTAATTATACTTTGTTTATTAGCTCATCTGCATTATAATAGCACTAGGTACTTGTTTTTCATTAACAAAAGGTTTTGATTAAAAACTTTACACAGATAGTGCCTCTATGTAGCTGACTCATATTTTATGATTAGTGGTAGGTGTGCAGGAAGGGAATATGCTGGTTTTGTACAGGAAATACTACAGAGATTTGGAAATCTAGGTCACATAACCGAGCACTGCTATTAAAGAACACAAAGCCCCATTTTTTTTTTTTGTCTTCCGCTCAAATAAGAAAATTATGTTTAAACGAAAGTTAAAAACTGCTTTGTAATTACATTTGGTTAAGTTACATGATAATTAGTTATAGCCACAATTATCCTTTTTGACCTCCACACAGTTTTAACATGTTACTTTCATATTCAAGGAGGTTGTGTTCAATGTGTACGAAGAGCAACCACTGCACAGAAAGCCAGATAATAAAATTTGTGCTTCTGTGAAATCTTTATCTGGAAATCTCAAAATTGTTTTAAACACCAGTGAAGTTTCTGCAGCATCATTAGGCGGTAGAGTTAAGATGGGGAAACTTGGCATGTCACAGGGAAAGCCAACAACTATACAGGAAAGAGAGATGCTCACAGCCCTGTACATTCCAAGGGATTTGCTTGCTTTCATGGCTTCTGAATGTGATGTCACAGTAAACACCTATCTGTGTGCTTAGTAGGGGCTCATGGTCTTTGGAAACAGCACAAGCACCACAAAATATTTTGACGTAAAATATCTAAGCTATATTCTCAAATGCAAATATACTCCACAGCAATGTTTTGCGTGCATTGATGAGTTTTTTGGGAAATGGTACTGTCTCCTTTGAGCATTTAAAAAAAAAAATTTGTTTACAAATGTGTGTTCCTCACTAAACTTTTTAGTCCTTGAGACATGAGAACACAGCTCACATGTTTTAGTCTAAATATAAACAATCAAACAAGACATTATTTCCTGGAATGTGTCTTTACTCCTCTATTGGGGTAGGAGACCTAACCTATACCATGCCCACACTAATAATTCAGAAAAAGAACTGAAGTCTTTCTCTGTTATTTCCCACCGTGATTAAACCAAGTGCATGAATCATTTCTGATCAGTCAACTTTAGTTCAGATTTGACTCCTGAACTACAAATTTGAAGAATAATCCTAGGTGCTGGGAGATAACATCTCTGTCTCCTAACAGATGTCATTGTTTAGATTGGCTTCCTTTGCAATTGCTTTACAACTCTGAACTTCAGGTTCCTTACTGGCAGAACCCTCTTGAGGAGTTACTATTATAAACTGTGACTGGGCCAGAGCCTCCAATACTCTAGTCAACAACTTATTTAAAAATAACTGTGTTGGGGCGCCTGGGTGGCTCAGTGGGTTAAGCCTCTGCCTTTGGCTAGGGTCATGATCTCAGGGTCCTGGGATCGAGCCCCATGTGGGCTCTCTGCTCAGCAGGAGGCCTGCTGCCCTCCCCTGCTGCCTGCCTCTCTGCCTCGTTGTGACCTCTTTCTCTCCAATAAATAAATTTTAAAAATCTCCAAAAAAAAATTGTGTCACTGCATTTCATTAAAGAGAAAACAAACAACGGTTTCCACTTCAAAGGACAACAACAATAAAAAAAGATGGTGTAGTTAAAAAATGCAGAAAACGAATGGAGTTTGCTCTTCTGTTTGGGAAGAAGTATAGAATTTGTCAGTTTTTAGAGGAAAACTTCAAGGTCTAAACTGAGAGGACACAAGTGACCGCACAAACAGGACCTTCCTTCTGGCCCACCTTTAACGAACGAGGACACACCAAGAACCATGAGGCCGACAGCTCGGGGGGATTCGGCGTATCCGTGCTTTTTGTTGCTCAACGATCTAGGAAGTCATATCACATACCAATATATCTTTCTGCCTTCAGATTAGAAAAAAGAGCTCCATGATTTAAGAACTTTGTTCAAGGTATTTATATTTTTAAAAAGAGCCAATGTGTTTCCTAAGGAAGTCTTTGAAGGTTGATTTACTGCGAGATACTTAGAAAAACCTGCAGCAGTCTGTTTCCTTAAGTTAATGTCAATTCACCATCTTCTTAAGCAATAAAATGGCATTTTGCTGCTCAGAAAAACTCTCCAACCCAAAGCATAGCAACGCACTGGACAGAAGTTTGTCAGTACCTTATCAATAAAGACAGACCCACGTTTGGATCACAACCTACATTACAGGACTAGGACAGTGCAAAGATGTTTTCAAGAAGGCTGAAGTTGACAACAGCCTTGCTCACAAAGAAAGGATATTACAGATACTTCAATCCTTTTTTAATATTTTCTTCCAGAGCCCCAAATCAGGACAGTAATTAAAAGGGTGCCAAAACACTCAAAATCAAGGTTGGCTCTGGAAGATAGACCCATGATTGTAATATCCATGGGATCCACTGAGTTTGATGGGGGAGAACTCAGAGCCTAGTTTTGTTTTCAGTCATGAAACCATGAGAGAGGTGTTGCATCTTTTATGGCCATGTTCTGCCTTGATGGTATTTGACCAATTATCCTGAAGTAAACAGGATAAAGGGTAATTTGACCAATTACCCTTTCTTGAAGTTAAAAAAAAAAAAAGAAGAAGAAGAAGAAGAAAAACTGTTTTCCCTTGGGTTCTCTATTACTTAAATAGTTCACGGTTAGCCTAGTCTCAGAGACATTTCTGTCACAAAGTCTGCACAAAGCACCCACAGTTGTGATGTGCTGCCCTAAGGGACATATTATTGTTAACGGCCCATCCAGTCTTTTGATTATCATTGTATGGTTAATGGCTTTTTAGGATAATAACTCTGATACAGACAATCAAATACTTTAATTAGTTTATTACCCCCCCCCTTTTTTTTTAATTTCAGAACAGATCCAGGCTATATTTGACTTGAATGTGAGAGTACAGGGCAATACAACTTTAAGGTCATTACAGACCAGTTTAATCCTCAATGGGGTTCCTCTGTCTCTCACTTTAACTCAGTTTCCAGGAGTTGAGGTGGATTCTAACCCATATTTTATTTGTAAACAATATTGGCATATCAAGACAATATGACAAAAGTATAGAACATCAGGGGAAAGATAAGCAAAATAACAGAAGGGATGAGAAGTTTTTCTAAACGACTGGGAGTGGAGGGGAAAACAGAACAAGTGAGACTGGAAAGGTAGAAAGCATATGGGATCAACTGTCTTTTGTACCCAAGATAGCAGAACAAATGAATGTACAAAAGAATTCGTGGTTCGGGCACCTGGGTGGCTCAGGTGGTTGGGCGACGGCTCAGGTCATGATCCCAGAGTCCTGGGATCGGGTCCCAGATTGGGCTCCCTGCTCAGTGGGGAGGCTGTTTCTTCCTCTGACCCTCTCCCCTCTCAGGCTCTCTCTCACTCACTCTCTCTCTGAAAAAAATAAATAAAATCTTAAAAAAAAAATAAAGAATTGGTGGTTCCCACATTTTACAGGTGAGGAGACCGAGGCACAGGGAGGTTATGAGACACATAAAGGTCTTACTACTCATAAGAGTCAGATGTAGGATTTGAACCCAGGATACCTGGTTCTAGAGCCACTGTATGACTTCTCCCATTACATAAAAATAACATGAAAGTGTTAGAAGTTTCAAAAAGCTGGGGGTAAAAAAAAAAAAAAAAAGCACCAAAAAGTAAGAAGGCCAAAATGTAAATAATGATAGCCTCTTGGTAGTGGATCATGAGCAGTTTTTCCTGCTTATTCATTCTTTTCAGATCTTTGCAAAATAACAAAAATAAAGTTTAACACATTTTTTATGTCAGCAGACAATAAAATAAAAATATTGCTGGCCTAACTAACATTCTCCCTCTTATCTTAGCACTTCTCAATTTAGAAAAACGAAGCACATACTGAAATGACATGTTGCTGACAGCTATCAGAGCACATGGCATCCCTCCTTAGAGAAAATCACAGAAACCTGGGCCCAGGCAGGGATGCATTCAGATTAAGCAACTTTCAACACATGCTGTAGGACTGGTATAGGTTCAGTTCAGTTTCCTATACCTTTTCTCCCCTACCCCTCCACCTTTTAAACTAGAGTTACATAACTGATATTTGTCATATGACCAGGAGATCCTAAGAGATATTGAAATGCCTCATGAATCACAGAAGATTAAACTGACATTCAAGACAGTGTTGGTGTAAGATGTATTTCTGCCCTCACCAATCTACCAGAGCTTCTCGCCTAAAGGTCACAAATGCTTACACTCACAGCCGGTCCCTTGCCCACATATTGTCCTCTTATTACCAGCATCGAGTGATGCTTTCCACTCCCTCCTTGAAATTCTCTTCTCCTGGGCGGGTTTTTTTTTTTTTTTTTTTTTTTTTTTTAAATCTCCCAGTATTCTACTCTTCGTTTCTACTTCTATCATCCTGACTGTTCCCCATCTGGCCCTTCTCCCTCCTCTGAGCTGTCCCTAAAAGACTTTTCCTTCTTCCTGTTACACCCTTTCTCTGGAGGGCTTCAGTTATCAGAACTACCAGAATCATCCCCAGGGCAACATCTCCATTCCTGTGGTCTCTCCCAATCTCCCTGCTAGATGTCTACCAGCATTTCTAATGTCTAATGCAGAACTTGTCTTTCTTCTATCCCGAAGTTGTCTTCTCTTCTGGGTTACTTGTGACTTTTAATGGTTCTACCACCCTTCAATAATCTGGGCTCAAAAATTCAGGGCCATTTTGACTTCTCTTCCTTGTCTCTCTCTTCAATTATTATTTAGTCCTATACCACCTACCTCCATGATCTTATTTACTTAGTCGATTCACACATGTTGAGTAAGTGCTGTAGGGAGGGATTCTGGGGCTGCAGTGGTGAACAAGACAAGTGAGAACCCTGCCTTCCTGGAGTTTATATTCTAGTAGGGCAGACACAATTTCAGGGGGCAATTAGTACTATTAGAAAAACAAATAACGCAGGGGTGCCTGGGTGGCTTGGTCGGTTCAGAATTTGCCTTTGTCTTGATCCCAGGGTCCTGGGATCTAGGACCTGGGATCTAAGACCCTGAGTCAGGGTCCTTGCTCAGCAGGGGGTCTGCTTCTCCCTCTGCCCCTCCGCCCATGCATGTGCGTGCATGCACACTGTCTCATCCTCTTTCTTTCTCTCAAATAAACACAATCTTAAAAAGAAAAAAAAAAGGAAAACAACCTAGAGGGATCATGAGTGATTGATAGTGGTACAGGGGCTACTATTTTAGATAGATTGGCTACGAAAAGTCTCTTCAGAAGAGGACATTAAAGCTCCCTGAATGTGAAAGTGAGCCTTGTGAAGATCTGAGGAAAGACTGTTCTAAGGAGGTGGAACAGCAAGTACAAAGGCACTGGGGTGGAAATGAATTTGGCATGTTTGAAGAACTATAAAAAAAACAATGTGCCTGGTGTAGTATAAGCAGGGGAAGAGTGGTAGACAAGGAGACCAGATAGGGCAGAAATGAAGGACCTTGCAAACTATGGTAAGGAGTTTGGATCTTATTCTAAGTGTAATGGGAAATGTTTAGGGAGTTTTGACTTAGGGGGTGATGGGGTCTGATTTGTCCATTAAAGACCACTAGAGAGCAGACTATAAGGGAAAGTAATATAGTACTTGTTAAACAAACAAAAAAATCCACACCATATTCTTAGGCAATACACATGGCCATTAAGCCACTTTTTGGATTTTTTTAAAGTAATCTTTACATTCAACATAGGGCTCGAACTCATAACCCGGATATCAAGAGGCACATACTCTAACTGAGCCAGCTGGGTACCCTGAGCCACTTTTTTATAAATGAAAGTTTCAATTCAACAGATATGAAATTTCCTCACTCATAAATAATGATGTTATGAGTTGAAATACTTTCATTTCCTTAGATTAAAATAACACCATGTTTCTGAAATGGACAGTAAGCAATGGAGCATATAGGCTTGCTCATTTTCTACTTATATGTCATGTAAATGAAACCAAATCTTTTGGGCATTTTGCCATCAGTAATGTCCAACAGCACAATTAGGAATGAATTAACAAAAGTATTTATAAAATTCACAGATTGCGTGTAATGAGGTACAATGGACCAGGCATTCAGTGTGCCAAACAGAAATGAATAATGCTAAAATTATGTTTCCACTAGGGGTCTACAAAGAAGGAAGCTGAAAATAAAATGAATAAAAGATAAAGGCATTTCAATTATTGTCAGGTTATAAAAGGCTTATACTTTTATGTCATGTGAAGCTAGAGAATGGAGGCATAGCAAATGAGTCTATTATGTCAGTATCATTTGGAGTCAGACAATTAAGCTTTTGGCATCTACCAACACTGAATATGTCGCCTATAAAACTGAACACAACGTGGTAGATTGAGACAAAAAAAAAAAAAAGACCATTATGAAATAATCAGTATTCCTATTAGGCTTTTAAGGTTCCTTTTATTTACAAAAAGCAATTCACTCATCTCTGTATTCTCTGGGTTTATTCAAAAAGCAATTCACTCATCTCTGTATTCTCTGGGTTTATTCATTTCCTTCCATGTACATAAATAAATGTCATGCTTGCCTTTTCATTCCCAAAAGTCTAAAAAGGGAAGAGCACCACAGTAGGGAATGATGACTTTCTTTCTTACTGGGTTTATGGGTGAGGTAACTTAACATGGAATTCATTCATCAAACAGTCATGGAGAATCAACCATGTGTCAAACACTGTAATAGGTAGCAGGAATACTAAGCCAAAAAAGACAACATCACATGGTGAGAAGGGAGAGCTGCTTCTCTGAGGAAGACTCAAGACAGCATTTCTAACATAACAGCAGCTGTTTCTGAGGCTGGTGTCTTAATTAAGATTGTAAAAAAGTATCCTTTCTATTTTTTCTTCCAAATTTCCTTCGGTTGAATAGAAAAGAGTCAAAGAGGTGAAGGAGACAGAGAAGAGTCATCTCTTGAGGGGTGTGAAGATTGACTCGAAGCTCTAAATGTAATTTCTATCTCCTATTCTAATGGAATGGGATGCTGTATTCCAGGGAAAATTCTAGCCATGCCACTCTAAAGGTTGTCTCCTCAACTGAGAAGACAGAAGCAAATGGCAGTAGTTCATGATACTGATTTTTCTATTGCTTTGCCAAATGATCAGATATATGGCAGCTTAGAATAACACACATGTATTTTATTACCTCACAGTTTCTGTGGATCAGGATTCTGGGAAAAGCATAGCCAAGTCTTCTACCTAGGGTCTCACAAGGCTGCAGTCTCATCTGAGGCTTGACTGGGGAAGGTTATGCTATTGTCAAAAGAATTCAATTCCTTGTGGTTATAGAACTAATAAAGACTTCTGTTCCCCTGGCTATCCACCTGAAGCTGCCTTCAGTTCCTTGCCATATGGGTCTCCCAACATAGCAACTCACTTCTTTGAAGCCAGAAAGGAGTGGGAGACTCTAGCAAAATGGGCACTAAAATCTTGTGCAATGTTAGCATGTATATCTTGTCTTTGCTGTGCTCTACTGGTTAGAAGTAAATCAGATCCTGCCCATCCTCCATGGGACAGGATCACACAAAAGCACGAACACTGAGAAGGATGGATCATAGGGACCCCGACTTAAAGAGGGTCTACCACATTACTTAGACTTGTCCCCTCTATATTAATTTAACATACTGAACCTTCTTTCTTTTTATTATTGCTTCAAATACAGCTCTTCCCATCTTTAAAAATTTTTTAAAGCTGAACGTAATCCTTGCTTTAACATTCATGCCACTATTCTTAAGAGTTCTTGTTAGTACTAGGTTGTTTGTCCAGCTTTTATATATTTGTTTGAACATCTAAGCTTAGCATAGAACTCTAGGAAGTTTTCCTTGATTTATATGTACACTTCTGCCCTTTCCTTCTTGCTGAGACTGTAGGGGAAATTCTGGATGGAATTCATTTTTTTAAGATTTATTACTCCACAAGTCACATTGCTATCCACAGTCTCTAAACATTAAGAACAAACCCATTTAACCCAAGTTTAACATAAAACAAAACTGGAATCTGGAATCTGTGGTATATGTCCAGATATGTACCTAATAAACAATTGCATCCTCTTTAGATTCTCTTAGAACTACAATCCCAGCAGGTGTTACAGCAGTTGAAGTGCTTCCCTATTACAATAGCTTGGCACACACCAGTTAACAATCCACCTTAATGAAAGCATCATCTACACTCTTTTTCTGCCTGGGCTGTTTGAGGTCCACTTTTACAGATTTACTTTGGTGGCTTCTTTCTCTCTCTCTCTCTCTCTCTCTCTCTTTCTTTCTTTCTTTTTTTCCAGCTCTATTGCTCTTTCTGGAACATCACCCCCTTCACATTCATGGATTTCTGACAGGAAAATGCCTGTAGTCTTGCGCCCCTTCTACCAGATCTGAAAAAAAGGTGTGGCCATTCATGGAAATACTTTTTGGTCACAAATCCCCAGCTGATGGTGAGTAGCACCCACCTAGGGTCTGTATGTATGAGAGAGAAGAGTTAATTCTGTTCTTCCACAGGTCTTTCCTACCTCATGACTGAGCTTTAGCTGTTTACTTTCTACTACAGGGGCATCCTCAACACTGGCAGAGTCTGATCTTAGTGTCTCACACATAGGTGTTCAACAAATATTTGTGGGAAGAATTGGCCAGCGTCTACTTCTATGTATAAGTAGATAGTGCTATGTATTAGATTCATTCATATGCATGGGCATTTACTCTATTTAATAAATTCCTAGAAATGAAACTGAGGTTCAAAGAAAATGTACATTTTTGACTCTCAGAGACAGAGACAGACTGTTCTCTACAAGAGCAGAACTGAGTGAAATCTGTCAATGGTATATAAGTGTGTTGGGGTTTCCTTATGTATTCACTAACACTACAGATATGTGGCCCTCTGGTGAATAAAAATGGCCTCATTATTTTAAACTCACTCCTAAGTGACATCAAAACTTATATGCTAAACATTCATATATATTAAGTATTAATAAGTATTAAGTATTATTAAATATTAATTAGTTATAAAATAGAAATATCTCATGAACACCTACTATGTGCCATATACTGTTCTAAACATTACCTAAATTGTAATGAAGATGATATTCAAGATCCCTATCCTTAAGGAGCTCATATTTTAATAGAGGAGACAGACAGTAAGTAAGTAAGCAAACAAATAATACTGTGAAGTCTTACGAAGAGAATAAATTATGGGAGTGAAACAGATCTGGAGGTAGAGAGGAGGCAAACATTAAATAGACTATTGGGGCTCTTGGCTGACTTAGTAAGAACATGTGACCCCTGAACTCAGAGAGTCCCAGCCCCATGGTGGGTGTAGAGATTAAATAAATAAATAAAACTCTAAAAAAGAAATAGATGGTTATGAAAGTAAACAGGCTGAGGATTGAATGATACCATGAACTGGACCTCTCCATCCATACTGTCCTGTTTTCTCAAGTATCAGGCATTCTCCTGCCTCAGGGCCTTTGTACTTATAATCTGGAACATTCTCCTAGCAGGTATCTATAAGACTTACTCCTTCCTTGTATGGGTGAGATGCCTGTGCAAGTCTAGTTTAAGGGTTTGCAGTGAACTGGTGCTAGCTGTACCCATTCTCAGGTAGTATTAGTACTGCTGTCTTCTATACAAGTTCAGCAAGGCTTCCCTCTCCATTAAAAGACTAGGACATCTGGAGAGCCCTTCTCTACTGCTCCTTTAAAGAATGAAATGTTACTTGGCAACTGTTTTTAGAGGCATTTTAGCACTTGGTTTCTCACATGTTCTCAGTGGAGTAATTTAATAATGATAGATTACATAAATTGACATGAGTAGACATCTTTCACCACCTTCTAAGGTTTCCAGCTGTCGAAAAAAAAAAAAAAAAGGAAGGAAGAAGGAAAAGAAAAAAAAGATAAAGGTGGCGAAGGTGGCGTAGGGAGAGAAAAGTTTATTAGTTTGTATCAGACAGGGTTGCAGGGACAAAGTAAAATACCCTTTTTACACATTGACCATGAATGATGAAGGGATAATGAGGAAGATAATGATGATATATGTATCGAGCACCTACCAGATGGAAGCCACTTTATAAATATCATCTTTAATCAGCTAACCTATTCAGATATATTAGTTTTAATGCTCTAAACAACCCTATGAGTTAGTGATATCTCCAGTTTCATAGACAAAGAAAATGAGACTCAGGGAGATAACAGAACCCCCAAAGCATAAATCTATTAGGTGGAAGGGCTGATATTTGAACCCTGTAGCATATGGTCTTTTTAATACTATTCTGCCTTTCTACAAGTAACAATGAAACTATCTTTTTGATACAGATATCATTCAGGGTGCAAATAGCTATTTTTTTTTTAATGTAAAAACTAAAGTCAATTTCACAAATGATACTTCATTTTATCCTGTGATATAATGAGCAGTAATGCTCCTTCTTCCCATTTCGTAAATGGAGCAAAAGTGAGGTTGAGGAATTTACCTAAGGTTTAAAAAAATCTTGTCCTAGATGCAGATTTTCTCAATCTCAATGCTCTCTCTCTAGCCTACTTGAACTTTAACTTTCATTAGCATTTGGTGGTTACTATAAAAGAAACGAGAAACACAAATAGCACTGTATAGTCCCAAGACCTAATCGTTTTTTTAGTCTAGTTGGTAATGTTGGTAGAATAGTTCATAAAGTCACATACTTTTGAAAAACACTATTAAATATTGAGTTCTTGACTCTGTATCTTTAGTTTCAAGATCTTTATCAACGCACATTTATTATTTCTTCTGTTGCATTATTTTGTAAATGGTTTCAAAGAGAGCTTTTTTACTGTAAGTTTTCTATGATGCTTAAAAATTCTTTTACTTAATTTTTTTTTATTTTTTAAAGATTTTATTTATTTATTTGACAGAAAGAGAGATCACAAGTGGATGGAGAGGCAGGCAGAGAGAGAGGGGGAAGCAGATTCCCTGCTGAGCAGAGAGCCTGACACAGGCTCAATTTCAGGACCCTGAGATCATGACCTGAGCTGAAGGCAGACACTTAACCCACTGGGCAACCCAGGGACCCCTCTTTTAATTTTAAAAAGGATGCTTTGAATTTCAGAATTAACAAATGCTCACTCTAAAAAAAGAGAAAAATTAAACAATATAAAGATTTCTAATAAACCAACAAACAAACCCACAGACAGTTTCCCAATCTGACCTCCTGAGAAAAACATTGCTATCAATGAGTTAGGTTGGAATCTATACCTGTTTAGAAGCTATTAAGGCTCTTTAAGCCTTGTTGTTTTATTCATAATATTTGTAAATCATGAAAATTAGTTAAGCTGAGATAAATTTTGGTCAATGATTCTAATTAAAATAAAAAATGAACTCTAATGAAACCATCTTATATTTATACAGTGCTTTATATTTACAAAGCACTTTTATACTAGTTCACTCAATCCTTGAAACAACCTCATTAGGAAGACTGTATCCCCACCTTCCAGACCGAAAGCCAAGACTCCAAGAGGTCATCGTAACTTATCAAATCTAAGACACTGAGAATACCACACTGTGCCATTTTATATGCTAAAAAACAAAACAAAACAAAACAACAACAAAAACGCCAATTCAGTTGTGACATAATGACCTAACTGGACCCTGTGAGACTCACAGGACTTAATATTAGAAGACCTGAGTCAGGGGTCTGGCATTACCCTTTCCAAGCGTGTGACTGAGGCAAACCTTTTCTTTTCCCCTCCTAAAAATAAACGTTTACTCAGCATCTGAAGTGTGCTTAGGGGAACAAAGCCAAGGAAAACATGAAGTAGTTGGTACGCATCAGAAACGGGTAAGGTAAACCATTTAAGTTCTCTGAGCCTTGATCTTTTCATATCTTTTAAATTAAAAAACAATAATGCCTATCTCACAGGGTTGCCCTGAGGACATATGGATGAAAAATCGTACTTTCAAACTACCTATGGCATTATTATCTTTAAATATATTTATTTGTAGTAGTAATATTAATAGTCTACTGTTCATGGCAGGAACTTCTGATCTACACTGGTATATCATATTAAATCATTATTAAAGCCGTTCCTGCACACGACAGCTACTGCCACTGTCTCCCTTGAGATGAGCTGTTAATACTCTGTCCTCATATGAACTCTGGAGAATACCTTTTCATTAACCTGAAACAATGTATTCCGTTTGGATGAGGACATTTTCAGGCCTTGAGGGAAAAATTTCTTTCTGGCATCATTCGCATTTTGCTTGTTGGGTTATAGGACTGAAACATGAGCCCCACGGTAGACTATCACTGCAGTCAGTTCTAATTGTGAAGGAACCGGAGTTCCATTTTTCTGGAAGAGAGACAGTGTACTATATTCAAACATCATTGCCTTCTGGAAGTTTTGTAGCAGTCCTTTTTTTTTTTTTTTTTTAAACCTTTGTGTTGGAAATCAGTCTATGTTCCCATGTTAGTGCAAGGTATATAGGCTTTTCCCTGAATAAATCCTAGATACTGCATATCCTGCAATCCCCTTGACAACTCTATTCCTGCCTGGTGGGAGGAACTGAGTCTTGTTCATCTGGACATGTCTTCATAGCTTCCAGCTGCTGGCAGTATACGTGATTAAAGTATGTATCTGAAATATTTCCCTGGAAATGGTCTTCTAGGAAGACCATGTGGTAGCTCTGGGATTGATTCACACTAGGTATTTTGTGTCTATGCTAAATACTGGAAATATGGTGGCTTTCTGATTTTTATGACTGGCAAGCTGTATTATATCTGCTTCTTATGGACCAACAGAAAATAGTAGAGAGTTACAGATTTGATATTGCTACATAACTTTAGCATTTCAACTCTCAGGAATTTGTTTAATGAAAAAGGCAAATAGCCCAGAATTAATTAATGTGCAGAAGGAGCAACAGGAAAACATGCGATAGTTAGAGATCCAAGATGATAAGAGAACTGCTTTGTGCATCTGGACTTCTGACCCACTCTGCACATGAATATCGAGTTTAAATATGAATACTGAATTCCAGGTGTTCCAAAATGTGATATACAGTGATGAACTACTGAATCTGTTCTTAAAAATGAATATTTGTTCCTTGCTATTCAAACTCGCTGTAACCACCAACCAGTCTTCCTGCGTTCTTTACTCTTGCTACTCCTATAGCCCAGTTTCAAACAAATGCCTGGATCATCTTTTAAAATGTAGATCAGATCAGGTTTTTTTCTCCTGCTTAAAGCCATCATGGGCTTTTATGACACTCAAAAGAAAATCCACCCCTGAAGCAAATAATACATTATATTTTAAGTAAAAAAAAAAAAAAGAAAGAAAGAAAAAAAAAGAATAAAAAGAACAAGAAAATCCAAACTCCTTAAAAGTGTTCAAATCCCTGTGTGGTCTTGCTCCGCTCTACATTTCCACCCTTATCTCATGCTTACTTGTCTGTTCCCTCCTACGTATCAGAAACCCAGGCTTTCTTCTGTCCCTCCGATATGTCAAGATTGCTCCTACCTCAAGGCTTTAGGATTTGGCGAAAAAAAAAAAAAAATCTCTTCCCATAGATTTTCTCTTGGCTGAATTTTGGCTCAAAAGTCACCTCTTCAAAGAGGCTTAGGATTCCCACTCCTACATCATCTGGTTTTATTGTATGCTCAATAGTCATGGCTGTTTGGAATTATTTACTGACTTGCTAACTTGTTTGTCCAATTCCACCCTTACAATGGACCTAAGCAGCTTAACAGCAAGGACTTTGTAAGCTAGTACCCCACTGCCTAGGTCAGGGTCAGGCTGATTGCAGAGACTCAATATAGTTCATGAAGGAATGAAGTAATAAATCTAAACGGCTACCTTTTCTTACATGAGGTATTTCTCTCTCACTTTTTTTTTTTTTTAACACCCTGGCAATAAAACTGTACCAGGAAAGAAATTACTTATTTTTTTTTGAAGCGAACAATAATTTGCTCATGTAAAGCAAAATTAAATAACCCAAGCACAGTTTCCTTTCCAGAGATCACCCGAGATTACATTCAATATATTTTCTTAATGGAACATCACAGCAGTGACCTACTTTCAAATTGCAACAATACAAGAGAATATGTGAGTTCATGGTTTTCCTTGAATGGTGTGACAACACCAGTATTTACAACAGGTATTATCTAGCTCTGAATGATCAAACCACTAGAGAACAGGTTCAACTCACTACAAAAACAGGTGAAATGACATTAGAGTCACATAAACTACCCCCTTATGCTTGGAACAATCTGTCCCAATTCTAGGAGAAAAACGATATATATATATAGAGAGAGCAATGATAACTTTATGAAGAAGGAAATACTATAATGCCCATTCTAAACAGGATAGCTGACTTTCACAAAAAAATCTATAGCTTTTCCTTTGATAAACTCATGTTAGTTAATAAAAATATGTGTGGGGGGAAATAAGAGAAGCAGTGATGATAGTTTGAGACCTAGACTAAGTACAATGAGAAATGCTGTATCAAGTCTGACTTCTAAAAGGAAGAAAAAAAAAACTATTATAAAGTCCTTCAAATGTGCAGTACAACATTTCCCCTTTTTCTCATAAAACGTTTTCCCATCTGCCTAAATAACTTCCAATTAGCATCAGAATTTAAAGACAAAAAGCAGCTATTACTGACATTCTTATTTTAAAAGCTAAAATACTGTCAGTTTCAGACAGGAACACCTGAATTGATGGGGGAAGGTTCCACAGACAAATCTATATAATCACCTGGTCATTGTTTGGTAGGGGTAAACTTCACCTTTGTTTTCAACTGGCTGAGTGAAAATTACAGGATTATTCAACCAATTTATAACAGTTGAACATCTTTATTTCTGCCATTAAAAGAAATGGCTGTGATGCAAATAATTATCTATGTATTTTTATGCACATCACTCATTATTTTCTTTGCAAAATACCAATAGGTGGGATTATTGGGTTAAAATACATGACCACTAAAATATTATTTCAACTTTCAAAAACACTTTTCAAATAGATATTTTAAAAGCTCTTGATACATACTGCAAAACTGATTCCCAGGGATGTTGTGCCAAGTTATATTCCCACCTGTAGTGGATGAGAATATTTACTTTCAACTTTAATTAGTGGCAGGTCCAGATGGCTCCTAAATTGGATGGATTTTTTTTTTTTAATGCCTAATATATAACCTAAGAAAGTGCATTCTCCACAGGAAGATTCCTGCTCCCTGCTTCCTTTGCTCAGGCATCACTTGGGTCCTCGTGGGTGTAGAAACCTTGGCTCCAGCTGCTCATCTCAATCCCGTGAATCTCTGAAGCTTAAGGGCTCACTTATCATTACAGTTTTACCCTCTGTTCTTGGTGCAGAGAGACGCACATTTCTTGGTTTTCATCTTTTAAATACACAAACATAATTTTAAATGTCATTTCTAAGTGTAGGAGCAGAATGGGGAGGTTTTGGCATGAGATCACTCTGCCATCTTGGTAGATGGTAGTGTCTTCTGAATCCTGACAGCTCTATTTTCTTGCTTTAATACTGTGGACTTTTTCAGGATCATATACTGGTATGCTTATGGATATATATATATATTTGTTTAAAAGATCTTGAATGAAAAGTGTATACATATATATATACACACACACAAAATAAATGCATAAACATAAAAAAACCCACACACATGCATGTGTATATGTGTGTGTGTGATGTATTTCTCTTTATAAAAGCTTGAATTTAGAGGATTCTCTACTCAGAATTGGTTTTTGACCTTTGAAAGGATGTGTGGACCCTGTGGCTGCACTGACATTCAACCAAGTTGTTGTTGGTGTTACCCTCTCGCAGCTCTGGCAGGGAGCTGGCCAGCGTGCCCTCCTGTTGTGAGTAGAAGGATGATGCAGCAATCTGAGGGGAGTGAGAGGTGAGCCAGGACCAGAGGTGGCTGTCAAGAGCCCTGTGGCATCTGGTACAGAAGCCACTGTCTCGGGCTCCCTTTCCTATGTGCCCCAGTGCATGTCAGATGTCAAGTATGTCTACACTGCCAACGGACTAAGGCCCAGTTGGCCTTCTGCTTGACACAGAATCTGTGAATCGTGAGGATTTCAAAAATGCCACTGACTCACCAAGATAAAAGAAGAAAAACAGCCCAGTTACCGCCTCGCCAGTCATTGGCTTTATTCATTACCCCTTCAAATCAGAATGCATTAAGGACTGACCTGCCGCAGTGACCTCCAGTTACTCCCACAATCACCACTATTGTTCAGCAGGGGGCTAACAAGTTTGTGGTTCGTGTTTTCACTGTATGTGGTCCTACCTGCCTTATCGAAAACTTTTTGGGATTTGCCTGTATGACTATTGCTTTTGAAGATTTTTATACTATATTTATCATTTCTTTGGGAATTTTGAAGGAACTTAGATGCCTGGGATTGGCTGCCAATTTATCAGGAAGTCAATAAGTTCTTATTAAAGATCTCCTATGGAATATCTGGCCAGGTATTATTTTATTACGCATTTTAAAAACAGACCTGCAGGGGCACCTGTGTGGCTCCATTGCTAAGCGTCTGCTTTCAGCTCAGGTCAGGATCCCAGGGTCCTGGAATAGAGCCCCACACTGGGCTCCCTGCTCTGCAGGCTTCTACTTCTCCCTCTGCTACTCCCCCTGCTTGTTCCCTCTCTGTCAAATAAATAAATAAAATCTTAAAAAAAAAAAAAAAAAAGAAAAAAGAACTGCTTCTTCCTGCTTTTGTTACAGGATTATTTTGTCAATCTAGATGTCAGCCGAAGACTGCAGTTCAAAACAAGTAGCTCTTTCAAATAAAGATTACACTAACACATTACAATACTGACTATGTAAATATTGATGGAGGGTTCCAATACCAAATGAAAAATGCCTATTTGTCTATATAACATTTCAGTGGAGGCAGTATAATGGAACACACCTAAGTTTTGTTATAGTTAGCAATAAACAACTGAAAGATAAGCTGCTGATTCAGACACTTAACCACGGTTTCCTGTGATGGTTACATTCTAACTCAAAGTTGAAAGTAACATTAAATGTTATATACTAAGAAAAGCTCTCATCTACTCTATTTTCAAATGGCTCCAAACTAAGAGAAGATTTAGACAATAATTACTGGATGCCTGGGTGGCTCAGTGGGTTAAAGCCTCTGCCTTCGGCTCAGGTCATGATCCCGGGGTCCTGGGATCGAGGCCTGCATCGGGCTCTCTGCTCAGCAGGGAGCCTGCTTCCTTCCTCTCTCTCTGCCTGCCTCTCTGCCTACTTGTGATCTCTGTCTGCCAAACAAATAAATAAAAAATTTAAAAAAAAGATGTAGACAATAATTACTTAATACTCTGCACAGAGGAGAAAGCTCATTTAAATGAGCTGCTTTAAATAATAGTAAGAATGTGGTGCCAGCATTAGCAGCACCAGCAGCAATGATGTCACTTGTGGAATATCTTCTACTACCGGGTGCTTGTTTAGCCACTTCCCAAGTATCTCACTTGATGCCCCAATCCTGTCACTTCAGATATTGTGAGCTCCACCTTTCACATGGTCAGAGAGAACCAGAGATGAAGTCATTTGCCCATTGGAGTTGGCTGGCTAACTGGGATGATCCCTGGGGCACCTCTGGGGATCTGCAGGGCTTCTGCAGAGCACTGTTTACGTGGGTTCAGATTGGTCCTCTGGGCTGCCTCCAGGAGCCCCATCCTTCTCCATTGCTAAAGGCACCCTGAAGAGAGCTGAAGGGCCAGGTTTGCAAGGCTATAGGAAGCATTAGTGTTCTCTACATTAAGATCCTACATCTTAAGTCGGGGCTTATGCACACGCCGAAGAAGGATGCAAATGTGTGTGATTGCACATGTCTGGGAACAGGGCTTCTGTGAGATTTCAGTGGAGGCCATCATCCAAAAAAAGGTTCAGAATTATCTCCTACATATTCCCCAGGGACTGGTTTTAAGCTAGAATACCCAAGAAATCTGATTCTCATTTCTGAGGAAATCCCATCGTATAACATCCCAGAGTGTACTTATGCTAAGAAGAAAGTAGAGGTAATTACTCAAGAGAAAATTCCAAATTGTTACTTGAGATAAGCAGACAGTCACACCAAAGGAAATGAGATTAGAGACTGCAGTTGAATTATCTACCTCATGGTAGTGATTTTCTGCTTTTCATTACATACAGAAAAAACCTACTGCATAAAGAAAAAGAAAAACGAGCTGAGTTTATCTGAATTATCAAACATAAAAAGACAAGTCATAAAAATTATAAAAGGACTGGGAATATATGCCAATATTAGCAATTATATTTCTACATTTCAATGCAGAAACTATTGGCTAGTTTAAACAGCAGACTTGGTACAATCTTATGACAGATAAAAAGTGCAGATGGAATTTTTCACTTTTCTTCCAAAGAAGTTCTGCTGAATTTCAAATATTTTCTTTGAATAATCATGTTTGACAAATGTAAAGGTTAATGTTAGCGAGGTAATTAAAACTGATGATCGCAGTGTCCGCTGGGCTGTGTCTGTGTGTGTGCAGGTGTTTCCCTCCACTGTTCCCACCCTCACTTAAAAATGTCTATTTTTACTATTAGAGGCATGTCTTTCAAACCTCTTTATGTGACATAGTTTTGAAGTTAAAAATTACCCCCAAAGGGTCTTTAAAAAGGAAGCCAAACCATTTGCTACCTAGGACTTTACTCAAAACTTGGATACTTTGTTAACAAAGAATTTCATCTGTGCCTCTCCACACTTATATTTTTATATGTTCCCCAGCATAGGGAAGATTAAGAGTGGCAAACAGGGATCGTGGAATGGGAGAGGCCAACCAGCAGACAGACTGACATCAAGGGAACAGACCTAAGAACCAACAGATAAAAACGGAGACCAAATCCACGAAGAGCCAGAAGCGCTGGGAGGCAGGAGGAGGGAAGGATGGCACCGTCCAATCATGTAAGCTCCCCCCAGGGATCCCCCTGTGTGCTGGGTTGTGGGAAGTTACTTAGCCAGTTGCCCTGCTTCTCTTTCTGGCCCAGTGCTGACTCTGGGGGTGTCCAGTGACAGATCATGCAGTTCTTTTAAGAAAGGTATTCTCTTGGCCCTGGCTTAGGAGTAAATGCCTGAGCCAGCAGCTCTGATGAGGAGGGAACTGGTTCAGCTATTCCACAGCCCTTTAATTAATTACCCTGCCGACTGCCCAAGGGTCTGCTCCTAGTTTTCCCTGCCTGTGATCTGGAAGTTTTTTCATGGTTCTACTTAACTCACTGTTTCAGCAGTTTTGTTGTTCATCTTTATTGTGTTTTGGGGTCTTTTGCTCAGCTGGGCTGTACCTTCAATTTTATCCTATCTGTTGCATATTATTCAAAAATTCCTCAATGTGGGTTCTAATCTTTCAGGTTTCCAGTGCTGCCGTGGATTTATTTTTCTGTTCATTCTCCCACTTCAAAAAGACTTTGGATGGAAGTAGAGGTAATCAGCTATCTTCTCTTGGAAGCCATTTTAGGCACTTTAAATAAATATTCTCCCCCTACAATTAGTGTATTAAGATTGTTTTTTTATCAATTAGCTATTAATTTTACTGTAGGCAAACCAACACATTTAACAAAATTAAACTGTCAAGCTTAAAATTTCTTTTTGTTCTGTTAAATAAATTACTAAAAAAAAAAAAAAAAGAAAAAAGAAAGTGAAAAATTGCAGAAAACTTACAATCCATGTCAAGTATGGCCCGAACAGATTTAACGAGTTCCTTAGATTCAAGAGCTAGCATTGCTGGGATGTTACGTCCATTCCTTCCCAGTGGTGTAAGAGAAGTCTGAGAAGCTAACATGGCTCTTCTTTCACTGTGAGGGCAGTAACATAAAGTTGAACTTATCATTCAATAAATAACATCCATTTTGACTTAATCTGAATTCTTATGTATAAAAATATTTGTACTTCTGGGAATAGTGTTATAAAATGAAGTAATCACAAAACATTTGTTTTCAGTTCTTTATTATGTAAGAAAGACATATTTAAAGAATTAGATTGACCTCATAATAAGGAGGAATAAATCATTTGTTGGGCTTATTTTGTGAGTTCTTATGTTACGCTAACATGATGTAGTCTTTAGTTTTGTAAAAATTCAAATGAAGCATTAAACAGAAGATAGAGTATATTAAAAAGACTGAGCCATGGGACGCCTGGGGGTTCAGTTGGTTAGGTTAATCTGCCTTTGGCTCAGGTCATGATCTCGGGGTCCTGGGATCGAGACCCACATGGGGCTCCCTGCTCAGCGGGTAGCCTGTTTCTACCTGAGCCCTGTCGCTCCCCCTGTTCGTGCTCTCTCTAAAAGAAATAAATAAAATCTTTAAAAAAAAAAAAAAAGACTGAATCACATTTTTCTAGAGTTTAAGTTTCCAAGATGTGGTGAAAATTTGCTTAATGTTTTTTAAGGTTACCCTTTTTTCTTGAACCAGTTTAAGGCAAGGGTAGGCTCTAGCTTTTAAAGATTTATTTATTTATTTGACAGAGATCACAAGGAGGCAGAGAGGCAGGCAGAGAGAGAGGAAGGAAGCAGGCTCCCTGCTGAGCAGAGATGCAGGGCTCAGTAACAGGACCCTGGAATCACATGACCTGAGCCGAAGGCAGAGGCTTTAACCCACTGAGCCACCCAGGCGCCCAGGCTTTGGCTTTTAAGTAGTCATTTTTAACCTTCATATTTAATGCCAAAACTTCTGAAATATTATTTAAGGTCATGAGACTTGACGCTTGGGATGGGGGATATACCTAAACACACAAGGGGAATCTGCTTGCTAAGTATTTTAAATTCTTACTGAAAATAATTATCATGAAATTCACATAATTATCTTACATCATTAGCAGCATGGATAGCAATAAAATGTCAGATTTTTCATTAGAATAAGGCATTACAATAAAATGAATTTAAAAATGTACTATTGGGGCGCCTGGGTGGCTCAGTGGGTTGGGCTGCTGCCTTCTGCTCAGGTCATGATCTCAGAGTCCTGGGATCGAGTCCCGCATCGGGCTCTCTGCTCAGCAGAGAGCCTGCTTCCCTCTCTCTCTCTCTGGCTGCCTCTCTGTCTACTTGTGATTTCTCTCTGTCAAATTAATAAATAAAATCTTTAAAAAAAAAATGTACTATTATCGCATAACATATGGAATAATCAAATTATTATGCTGTACACCTGAAACTAATATATATTGTATGTCAACTATATTTCAATAATAAAATATTTTTAAAAGAATACTACCATAGACATTTTTCTAAAGTAAAAAAAAAAATGCCATGTGAAACCCTAAAATATAATAAGAATACAATGATTCAACTTTATTTATTTATTTAAAAAAAGATTTTATTTATTTATTTGGCAGACAGAGATCACAAGTAGGCAGAGAGGCAGGCAGAGAGAGAGGAAGGAAGCAGGCTCCCTGCCGAGCAGAGAGTCCGATGCGGGGCTCAGTAACAGGACCCTGGAATCATGACCTGAGCCGAAGGCAGAGGCTTTAACCCATTGAGCCACCCATGTGCCCCATCAACTTCATTTATTAAACTTCTGTTTTTATAGCTAAGGGCAGAGTTTTCCTGTTTCTGCAAGCCTTTATTGCTAGAAGTAGAAATACATTGCTAGTGGCAGCTATTATAAGATGAGGGAAAAACTTGCTTTGAAAATGTATAAACAGGAAACTTTCTTTTGTCTATCTTTCATTATGTATCAAAATGACCATAAACTTGCAGTATGAAATACATAAATCTTATTAGTAAGTTTGTAGCTCTTAGTAAGAAACTTTAAATTGGAAACAAACTGTGAATAATAACAAACCCAAGGTGTATCCTCCAAATGTATTCCTTTTATTTGTGTCTACTGAATGTTGAAAATGAAAGAAACTGACTGTATGAACATGTTTTATAAAATTCTGTTTGCCATAACAACTGATCTGCGGGCTTGAGACTGACCTTTCAAGTAATTTTTATTCATACACAGGATGCTTACAGAACTTCAAGGTAATCCCATTTTTACAGAATTCCTGACAAAAACAATATAGGTGATTCCTACCTCAATTTTCAAGTTCTAGGTTATAATGACTGGCTAAATCCCTCCAGAATTTTTTTTACAGAGATGGGCTCAAAACAACATGTCCTTGTATCTATTTCCACAAAACATGAAAAAAACAGTATCCAGCAGGAGTCTTAAGATTATTTAAGAGATTTTAGTATTTTAATCACAATTACCAAATGAAAAACGTAATCATACTCTACAGAAAACACTTAAATATTCTTACCTTAAATTTGATAAAGGAGAAGTATTATCAGAAAATAATTCTTGAATAGTCTAGAGACAAACAAGACAGTAAAGGAGATTTTAAGTTTGATATTTTTAGGATGTCTTTTCTTATTTAACTAATATTTATAACCTCCCCCCCTTCCCACTCCCAATTAATTAAAAGGTATTTCTATTACATGTGGGAAAAATCAATTACATTGACATGGATGTGTAATAACTATGGAAACATTTCTTTATAGGGTAAATATTTATCAAATAACATTTACATAGTATTAAGAGTTTTGAGAAAGTGTTCATTAAAACATAGTGTATATTTGGGATCATGCTATCCTATCAATTATTTCTCTTAACAATCTATTGGTTAGCTGGTCTTTTCATTATCTATGCAATTTTAAAACTGACTATAGGTTAGCATCATTATTTTGAGGCAGGGAATGTTTCAATAGCCACCAAACACTAGGACACTTGTCTATATGTCAGTTATCTACAGATATCTTAAAAATGGACATAAAGTAATATAATGGGAAAGTTTACCTCTACAAAATGAAGAAGCTTTTCAGTGGATGCCTCAAAAGTTTTTCGAGCCATTTCTGATTTTCGCAATTGGCAGTCGAGTACTGTAATTCTCTTTTTTAACTCCTGAACACTTTCCTGGACAGAGGTATTAAAAAGAAGGTTTTACTCATTTCTTTGATTTTTACATCAGTGGCTCCTATTTTCAGTTTTTACTAACTGATACCAACATTACCATATTATTTATTTTCTCTCACTGTATTTATCTTCTGATCTGGGGAGACATTTAACTAATTGCATATTTAGAAGTTAAACTGCACAGGGATGCTGCAAATTTTATGAGATAAGCTGTAGATGACTTTGTTGATTCTTACAGTAAAATACATTTAAATTAAGTTTATCAGGTTTTTTTGTTTGTCTTGTTTTTTACAATATGCCTTGCCAACTGCTGACAGAAATTGCTACCAATGTGGTACAACGAAAATCGCTGAAGATATACATATATATTTAACATAATATGTCCAATGTAAAGCTGAGCTGGCAAGGAAGTAAAGGAATCCCAAGGACAGTAAAGGAATTCCATGAAGACAAACAACAACAATGCTGGGTGAACTCAAGTCATTAGAGTAAGCATGCAGTGCAGCATAAATTGTTCTGAGGGTACACCTTCAGGCACAGATGGCAAATGAGAGAACTTTAATGGGTAAACTGGAAAGAAACAAACCTTATAGAAGTAAATATATGATTTTGATTTTGCTTCTGGCAAGTGGGTTAAAAAAAGTCTCCCCTATAACTTCTAATCATAAGCCCCCACTCATGAAGGTTTGAGGTCATAATTTGTATTACCCATGTAAACTGTAAATTTGTAAGCTTAAATTTTAGTTTAAATAGTCCCAGACTGGTAGAAGCAAACACAAAACTTCCGTGGAGGGATATTTTCTAAACTCAGATCCCAAAGAATGTGTACATATAATGTGTCAAAAGAACATGACCTCAGGAGATAAGCTACCATGAATAAAAGCCAGCTGAAGGAAATCAGTTACAGACACATAAAGACAACTGATACTGTAATGATCGGATACAGACTAAAATGTTTAATGTCTTAAAAAATATGGAGGAATTTAAAACATAACAAAGGGAAAGGAAATTATAAAAATAGATCGGTAGAACATAAAATAATGATTCTTAAAAATAAAAATATAATCAAAATTAAAAGATCATTTATGGGTTTAATATTCAATTAGATATAGTTGAAAAGAGAATGGGTAAACTGGAAGGCAGAGCCAAAGAAGGTTCTTATAATGTACCAGAAAAATAAAAATGGAAAATATAAAAGAAGGAGAAGCAAGGAAAATATAACTAGATGAAGTTCTAGCATACACCCCATCTGAATTACACATGAAGGTTCAGAAAGAATGAAGGAGAAACTGCTCAGTATAATTTGGGGTTTTTCAGAAATAACAAAAGACACTGTTCCTCAGTCCAGATTCCTCAGTGAATCTCAAACAACATAAATAAAAATAAGTCAATACATGACTCATAGTCAAACTGCTGAATACTGAAGATAAAAAGATTTGAAAATCATCTAGAAAGAAACAACAGACTGTAAACAAATAACAGATTGACTGCTGATACTGCAACCATGGAATAAAAACACTGAAAGAAATTAAATGCCAACTTACTTTAAATGTAGCAAAAATGTACTTCAAGAGCAAGAGTTCAATAAAGATGTTTTCAGACCGACAAAACTGAAGAGAATTTGTTACCAACAGATCCTCATTAAACACAGTTCTAAAACATGTACTTCAGGATGGAAATAATTTTAGCAAGAAGGTCTGAGATGCAAAAAGAATGCTAAACATAAAAAATGGTAAACATGGGCATCTATTTAAATAAAGGGTGACAGCACAAAATGGACTGTAATAGTGTCTAATTTATGGTGTTAAAAGTCAAGAAAGAACTAAAATGCTGACAAAAATAGAAATTAAGTAGGAAGGGATGATAGGATTTATGTTTTAAAGTGCTCATAATATTTAGAAAAAGGTGAAAGCTAGTGATTAGTTTTTATAGTTTATGTTAAAACAGAATGTTAACATTTCTAAGATAATCATTAAAACTTAGAAACGGAGCGCATACCTTCTGGCCTAGTGGAAGGAAATAAATGGAATGGGAATTGGGAAAACAGGAGAAATCTGAACCAATTGAAAAAAAAAATGAACAGGGACGCCTGGGTGGCTCAGTGGGTTAAAGCCTCTGCCTTCGGCTCAGGTCATGGTTCCAGGGTCCTGGGATCGAGCCCTGCATGGGGCTCTCTGCTCAGCAGGGAGCCTACTTCCTCCTCTCTCTCTGCCTGCCTCTCTGCCTACTTGTGATTTCTGTCTGTCAAATAAATAAATAAATCTTTAAAACAAAACAAAACAAAAAGCGAACAGGTAAAAGATGACAACTAAAAAAATAATCAGAAAAACTCAGGACACATAAAATGCATAACTTAAAAGAGGGTAGAAATGAAGTCAAGTTCGTTAGCAAACAAAAGAGTATAAATGGAAAGATTTTTTCAACTAACGGTCAAAAATCAGTAAGATGAGGAAAAAATTCAGATATATGTTGTTTTCCACACACACACAATTGAAACATAAGGACACTGCAAAATTAGAAGTAAAAGAAAGGAAAACACACACAGGTGAATACCAAAAGAAAACTGCTGTAACTATTTTAATATCAATCAAAAATAAATATTGGGGGGAAAAAAGATTGCTAAATTGAAGAGTCACAACATTCCATAAAGAATGATAATGTAATTCTAAGCTTGTCTGTTGCTAAAAATATTACTTCAAAATATATAAATTTTTTAAAAATGGAGATTTTAATGCATTTCTCTGACAAGGAAATTAAAATGATTAGAGAAGAACTAAACTCTACAGTTAATGACCCCAATCTAGTAGACTATAGAAAATGATACATCAAAAAACTGCAGAATTCCTTTCAAGCTCACTTTGAAATGTGTTAACACTGGTCACATAGTAAACCGTGAAGCAGCCATCAATAAATTTTAGAGTTAGTATGCTATAGACTAGAGTCTCTGGTCACAATGCAATTAACCTTTCTGTGCCTCACTGTGTTTATTAATAAAGACTCAATCATAAATAAATTTCCCCTAATTAATTATATATTTAATGCACTTTTAGTAAAAGTTCCAATAGTTTCTTTTTTTTCCCCTTTTGATTGAATATATAAGCCAAGTGTAAAATACATGTAAGAGATCAAAGGGTCATGTAGCCAACATACTTTTATTTATTTATTTATTTATTTATTTTTAAAGGTTTTATTTATTTATTTGACAGAGATCACAAGTAGGCAGAGAGGCAGGCAGAGACAGAGAGAGGGGGAAACAGGCTCCTTGCTGAGCAGAGAGCCCCGATGCGGGGCTTGATCCCAGAACCCTGGGATCATGACCCCAGCCCAAGGCAGAGGCTTTAACCCACTGAGCCACCCAGGCACCCGACCAACATACTTTTAAAGAAAAAGAACTAGATAGGGTAGTCAGATAATCAAGACTTACTATAAAAGATATCATAACCAACACAGTGTATTATTGGCACAATAACATACAAATAAACCAAAGAAAGACAACAAAGGGCCCTCAGTAAGACAGACACACATGAAATCTTGATATGCGACAGAGCGGATTTGCAGATCAATCAGGAAACAAGAGACTTGAATAAATGGTGCTGGGATAGTTCATTCATTTAGAATAAAGTCAGAATAAAATGGATCCCCACCCACACATATGCCACAAAACCAATGACAGAAGGATCAAAACTTTAAAACTTTTATTTTTTAAAAGATTTTCTTTATTTATTTGAGAGAGAGAGAGAGAGAGAGACAGAGAGAGCATGTGCATGAGTGGGGGGCCGGGAGGGGCAGAGGGAGGAGCAGACTCCCCACTGAGCAGGGAGCTGACAAAGGGCTCAATCCCGGGACCCTGAGATCACGACCTGAGCTGAAGGCAGACACTTCACTGACTGAGCCACCCAGATGCCCCCCAAACTTTAAAACTTTGAGGGGCAAATATCAAAGGATATCTTTGGGAATGGAAGACGTTCTAAAAAGACAGGAGGGAAAGCACTGATGATAAGTTCAACTATCTGAAAACCAATGTTTATCTTACCATTGGGGGAAAGGCAAGCCATAAATTTGAGAAAAGCCTTCAATAACATATAACTTAATATAGGGTTAGGAACTGGAACATATATGTACAATCACTACATATTAATACAAAAAGAATAACCCAATGGGGAAAAAATGGTTGAAAGTAACGAAGAGGCATTTCACAAAGAAATATAAATGTCTAACAAGTATATAAATATATGCTCAACTGGCTACCTGGGCCAGGGGAAAAGCCCTGGTGTACAGCATCTGGGGGTGTAAATACCTCTTTCCTGGCTGATTTCAAGCTACCAACCTGATAGCGCTCAATATGCCATTAAGAAGAGATACCCACAATCGCAGACCGTGAGCCAGCACCAGCTGGTCCCAGTATGCCAGTGGCTTCAAGTCATTAGTAACCAGGGAAATCCAAATTAAACCACAATGAGATCTCCTTATCACACCTACCCAGCTTGATACAAATGAAAAGGAAATGAAAACGAAGTGTCGGCAAGGGTATGGGGTGAACGGTATCTCTCATTCACTACGGGTGGCAGTAAAAATTGGTCCGAAGGCTTTTAGACGCAATTAGGCATTACCCAGTAAAGTTCATCGATCATCGTTCAACCTAGCAGTTTCACTCGAAGATATGAACCCAAGACAAACTGTTACGCATGCGGAGCATGATGTTATGTACAAAAATATTTTTAGCAGCATCGTTCATAATAAAGAAAACAGAAATGGACTGTTCATCAAATACAGAATGGACCAAGATAACTGTAGTATTTCCAATTAAGGGAGTACAAAAATGTGATGAAAAAAAGAAGTGATGAAAATACATGAACTGGCTATAAGTTTCAAATAGATGAATTGCGAAAATAAGAGGTTCAGTGAAAAAAGCAAGTAGGAAGAATACATGTAGAACATTTCTATTTATATAAAGTTGATGAACAGGCAAGACTCAACAACATTAATTGTTAAGAGATATAAAGATACGTGGTAAAATTATTGAGAAAGTTGTTAATACTACATCTAGAAAAGCAGTTACTTCTGAGGGTGCGGGAGGGGAATGCCAACTGGGGAGGGACAATAGATCTTCAAAGGTATTGGCAATGTTTTACTTCCTAAGCTGGAGGTAAACAGAAAAAACAAAAACAAAAAAGGTAATTAAGTAAGTATAGGGATGAGATAAGGGAAAACTTATGGTGAAAAATAAAAACACTGTTACAAAAAGAACCTGTGTCTTAAAAATGAATCTTTGAATCCGAGTTCTGTAATATCTTGGTCCATGTCTCTTAAAGCAATCTCAAATAATTAAAAAAAAACAACAACCAAAACATGATTCCTTCTCTTTCTCCACTGGCACTGAGTTTGGGAAATGTTGAGATGCTTTCAACTATCGTTTTTTCTTTGGAAAATAAACAAACAGAGATGCCTGGGTGGCTTAGTCAAGTATCTGCCTTTGGCTCAGGTCATGATCCCAGGACCATATTTGGTCTCCTGCTCAATGGAAAGCCTACTTCTCCCTCTGACTGCAGTTCTCCCTGCTTGTGTTCTCTTTTTCTCTCTCTCTCTCTCTGACAAATAAATAAATAAAATCTTAAAAAAAAAAAAATAAAAATAAACAAAAGGTTTTTTTTTTTCAGAGATAAGTTAAGGGCTTAGCTTAGAATCCTGTTACGAAGAATGGCATGAGACCCCATTATGTTGAAAAAGAGAAAACCTGAATTAATTATATTGCCAGACAACTTAGGACAAAAATGTGTCTCAGCTAGGAGCTGGGACAGAGAATTGCAAATAACCTATGTTAAAAAAAAAAAAAAAAAAAAAAAAAAGAATAAATTCATGAGAACTCTTTGAATATTACCTAGAGAGTATTTTTAAAGACTGTTGATTATCCCTCCAAAAGTACATAGAGTTTTATATAAAACAGTACTTCTCAAATGTGTTTTTAATCCTTTTTAAAAATTTCATTAATTTAATTAAAAAAACTTTTTAAAGTGTTTAACAATTCATTAGTTATGTATAACACCCAGTACTCGTCCCAGTATTGCAGCAACTTCAAGACACATCTCTAAAGGCAAGGGAAACGAAAGCAAAAATGAACTTTTGGGACTTCATGAAGATAAGAAGCTTTAGCACAGCAAAGAAACAGTACTTTTGATATTGTGATAATTCCCAGAATTTTCAGAATCATGTTAAAGTTACTCACATGAAATAAGCATGTATCTCTGATTTCAGAATGTAAACACTGGGCCCAAAATAATAAATATATGTAATATTTTTAAGTATAGCTGCCTTTTCAAGTAATACAATTTTCCTTTGGCCTTGTGTATTATCAAAGAGTGACAAGAACATCAGCTATCTTTTGGAATTGGTTTAAATGGGCAGATGTGAGAAATGTAATAGTGACTCATAGAGCGGACCAAAGAAAATTTCTGATTTTCTCCCGTATTTTACTTTTCTAAAAGTGGCTTCATTTCCACTTGGTATATTTAAGGTATTTACCTGTTTTATATTCATATAAAGAAACACGAAGTATTCAAATTCACTTTAAGTTTTCTTGAAAGTGTACTGGATTAGAGATATAAATACCTACTCTAAGTGAACTTGTTAAAAGTTATAAAACATCTATTTCAGTTTACTTCGTTTTCTATCTCGGTGAAATAAATGTCTATTACAGTTTTTGAAGACCTTTCAATGAATATAGTATGTATTATGTTATAAGAAAATCACAAACTAAAAAAAATCACATTAAAAAGAGATCACATTGCTTTCTGAACAGTATTTGGTATTTTGCTATTGAAATTGGAGCCTATTAAATTCACACTCCGTTTCTTTCTGTTAATTATCTTGGGCCCTGGGCAAAAATTATTTAACATTCACACTTCCTCGAGTGCTCTAATCAAAGAGCAAAACCCATCCCTCGACTCTTCTCCTCTCATCCCCACCAGGCAAATTAGCAAGTTTAGGAACAAAAGGGGAAAACCAATGTCATCAATTAGATGTTAAATAGTTCCAGGACTTTATGCCTGAGCTGTACAATGTTGACCAATGACCCAAATCAGTTTGGGGCACATGCTATTTCAACCCCAAGCTATAGGGATCAAGGGACACTCACAACCTTCGCAGGAGCCCTCCACCCCCATCCCATCAGGACACACCATCCTATCGTTGAATAACAGAAGACAAACACTGACCTAGTTTAGAAGTGCAGATGAAAAGGAAATGAAAACAGGATACATGACAACGGCAAGGAAACCATGGTAACTAAAAGAGAGGACGGTTTTGCTTACTTTATTTTGGTCCGAATAATCAGCAAGCTGAGCCTTTAGATCTGTGACCTCAGCCTCTAACAGACGGATCACTTCTTCGTAGTCCATTTCCATCCCGTGTGCCTGGCGCTGTGCAGCCTCGGCAAGGTGGATTCGACTTCGCAGGGCTCTAGTTTCTTCAACCACAGCTTTGGCTTCCTGAGGATTTCAAAATTCAGACCGTTGGAAAAAAAAATGCCATGTTAAAAAACAGTTTGGCAAAACAGGTGTAACAAAATCTTTTACGTCCTCTGGAAGTTATAATTCCCAAACTCAATCAATAGCTACATGCTCCTTACATCTCAATTTAAAACTTAGTATCCACTTTATCTTATTATGTAGAGCAAATGCTTGATTCACTTTTCCTCTCTCGATTTCTTGGATAGCTTTCAGTATGGAATCCCCAACTTCACACACCTAGCATAACATTTTGGAAATAAGGGAAGTAGAAGAGAATTGGAGAACAGAATTAAGAACAGGTTCAACAGACACAAAGAGTAGGCTTCCACAGAACTCCGGTATGTGGTAGTGCTGATGCTCTAGGAAGAGTCTTGCAGCTTCAAAAATAGCTGAGAGATCTGTGGTGTTGTGGACTTCCTTGTGGTCCAAGCCCAGGATCCAAAGCTTATTTCTAGACATCAGTCTGTTTGTTACATCCCCCTTATGATTTACAATGGTAAGGCCTCTGGTATCCTGAGTCTCAACACATGAAAATCCTTTTGAAACCTCCTTTTTCCTTACCTCCCCCAACTCCCAAGTATATAATCAGACACGCCTCACAACCCCAGGGCAGAAGCTCTTTCTGCCCCCGGTTCCTGTCCCCATGCTTTAACAAAACCACCATTTTGCAACCCTTCTCTCTCTCTCAAAACAAACAAACAAAAAGCCAAAACGTGGAATTCAGTAGCAAAACATCTTATTATTTCTATAGGGTGCAATGCTCACAAGACATTTATTAGACATGTTATGTCTTAGATGATTCATGTGTCTTTTCTCATTTAACCTTTAGAATAATATCAGAGAGAGTCATTATTAAAAACGATTTTATACATAATTAAACAGACGCTCAGAGAGGTTACATATCCTGTCTAAGGACACAAAGCAGTGCCAGAGTTTAAATCCAGGTCTGCCAAACTCCAACATTAGTGCTCTTCTCACCATTTTACTTTGCTACTAAATGATGAAACAAATAAAACAAAACTATATACTAGTTACACTCTCCACCTTAGGAAGAAGATGGGGTGACCAAAAACACGTGCTCCTTCAAAATGTGCTTTGGTGTTAGGTCGATAGTCCCCTCCCCATGGACACCAATATAATTTAGCATGGCAGTTATTATACTATAAAACATTTATTTTCCTTTACTTGGTGCAGAAATCTCGTTTTTCTACAATGAAACTTTCTGCTCCAATCGCCATGGCTAATATTCAAGTATGGCTATTTTAATTTTCTTGGAGCTATTACAGGATGCCTGCTTTTGAGTCTAAACGCATTTGAAATGAAGGGAGAGTTAGAACATGGACATATTTTTAAGGGTCAGTTTTTCACTCATACATTCAATAAATGTTTATTAAGTACTTGCTATGTGTCAGGTTCTGTTTCAGGTACTGAGGAGAGAGCACCGAACAAAATAGACAAAAAGTCCTCCCTCATGCCCTTTTCAGACCTGAATTTACATTAGAGTTTGGGGAGATATACAGTAAATTAGGGATTATCAGTGAAGATCTCCCTGAGATTATATGTAATCAGAGATGTAATCAGAGACCCGCACGAAGCATGGAGCCATGAAGGTTTTCCAAGGAGCTTTTTTGGGGGGTGGGGGGGGGGGACGGGACAAAGAGAATAGTTTGTGCAAAGGCCCTGAGATGGAATTGTTTGTTCCATCTTTAGAGAACAGTGAGGAAGCCAGTGTGGCATTAAGTTGAGAGTGATAAGAGACAGGCAGGAGGGACTCGTAGGACACAAGGAGTGAGGTCAGGGATGAGGCTGGGGTGGAACGGCCGATCATAAGAGACTTTGTAGGCCATCATAAAAACTTTGGTTTTACTCAGGGTGAGATGGGAAGTTACTGGAGGGTTTGGAGCAGAGAAATGATTACGATCTGATTTAAATTATAAGGGGATTAGTTTTGCTCTTGGGTTTGCTCGCAAGAGAGCTGCAGGTGGGCCAAGGTGGAGCAGGGAGAAGGGGACAGGTGTAAAAACTATGGCTTGAACAAGGGGGACAGTGTTGGAGATGGTATCAAGTGGTTAGATTCTAAATGTAGTTTGAAAGTATAGCTAACAGAAGACTTCATCATCACTAACAACATTTACTCAGCAGCTAGTGCATCTAGATCATCATATTATGTGATTAAAAAAAACATACAAAGGGGATAAAGGATCCTTTCCTCTTCCTGGTTCCGTTCCGAACATGAAGTATGCCTTACGTAAGTGGAAGAACAGAGCAGGGCATGATAGACAAAAAGAACAATGTGAACAAAGGAAGAGAAGACAAGAAGGGATACATTTGAGAAATGGCACTAGACTGATTTTGACTGGAGTAGGTGCTTCCTGGGAGAACAATGGGGAAAAAAAAAAAGGCGGAGGAGAAGGGAAAGAGCCAGGCTTCGGTAGAAATGGCATGACCGCCAAAAGGGCTTGTATCAGGTAAATCTTAAGAACTTTTGAGCAGAAATTGATTTGAGATCAGAGTGCTTTAGAAAGCTAAACCTGACAGCAGGGCTCAGGACGAAGAGGTATGGCTGACCCACGGCCTCCTACACCTGATTCAAAGGGCTTGATTTCAGTCCCAGGAACAAAAGGTACAGCATGGGGAACAGAATTAATGGTATCACACCAGTGTTGCCTAGTGACAGACAGTAACTATGCTTGTGGTGAGCACGGCATAACTGTAGTTGTTGAATCACTAGGCTGTACACCTGAAACGGAGGTAACATTGCGTGTCAACTCTACTCAGAACAAACAACAGCAAAAAACCCAAAGAACTTGATTTCCTTATCTTTAAACCCAGTGGTCTTCTCATCAAAGGGTACTGTTAGGAAGAAATACCTGGGGAAACAGAATATTTACCAAGCCACATCATTTGGTTCAGGCCAGGTGACCACGTCATGAGTGTCACTGCTTGATCAACCCACATCAGGCTGTGGCTGTGCGTACAGGATGGAAATGGATGCCAGTGCCACTCTGCATGTTTTACACAGACCAGCTCAGCGAATCCATACACTGCTGTGGGAGGCATGTCTATTCTTACACCCATTTAATAGGTGGAAGACTAAAGCATGAAAGGTCAAGGAAGTTGCTCAGAATCACAGACCTAAAAAGTGGCTGGACTGGGTTTTGAACCCAGGCAGTGCGCTCTCAAAGTTCATGCTCTTGGCTACAAAGCCATACTGTCTGTTCAAACTCAGAAAATGATTTAAAAACACACACACACACACAAACACTCATAGATGACAATATCAGCCCAACCCTACAGGAGCTTAGGATGTGGACATGACAATACACTAAAATATCTTCGAGGCTGCTTACACCACTCCCCATTTTCCATTCAATCAAGCTAGAAAAAAAATATCCTGCTGCTGAAGAGAAAGAGGAGGGGCAGAGAATGCTCCATAGCTGCAATGAATAATAACTAATTTGATGATTTATCTCCTTCACGCTCACTTCAAGCAGCTTTTATTCCTCTATAAAAACAGCATTTTTATTTTTGTTCAAAGAATGCTAGTTAATTAAATGAAGTATCTGGATGGAATATTTATACAGCCATGATAGTTCACTGATGGTAATACAGTGTGAAATGTGGTTGGGTGGTAAAAGATGCAGAGGTTTTGATGCTGAATAAATTCATGCTATTTCTTTCGTCAATGTATAACTGTCAGGTTGGTAAATGTGACCCCTTAGCAAAGTTCTAGCCCAATTCCCACTGAATGGCTGTTTAAAAGATTAGTGCATTGAAATGATGACTTTTAGAGGAAGCAGTGAAAAAAAGAGATAGCAGCAGTGTGCTGTATTTAGCAATGCAGGATCACATAAATCCATTTTTTTCCTTTTCCTCCTGGGTCGTCTTCTAATAAATTACTGTAAAGCCTCCCATGTCATTAACAATTGAGCCAGAATTTTCTGAGTACCTCACCATGAGCCCTAAATCCCATCAGGGTAGATGCTGCAGCCAGTTCATTGAATTATTTTGTATTAGGTAAAGATTAATTCAGCTTAGAAAGTTAGGAAATAAAAGAGAAACAAAGAGGCAACAGCAATCAGAAAAATCAACACAAGCAACACAAGCATTACGTTTTTTCATACTGAGCAGAATGGGCATGGAGACTGGAAGGGAATCTTGAGTTATGAAGTCCAATCTCTGACTTGGCTTTTTTTTTTTTTTTTTTTTTTTTTTAGGTGACACTGAGGAAATACCTCCAACTCATACTGTCTCATTGTAAAATGAGGATTTTTCCACCTTACAATTTCACAGTGAATCTTCGGGAAGGATCACACCAAACACTCCTTTGACAAAGGAGACAAAGGGTATTATCAACTCACACAAAGGGCAGTATAAGCTCAGACAAAAGACAATGTGCTGTGTGTTTTTCCACATACAGCATTTCTTCCCCACAAGGAACATGACATAGAAGAGAAAACCTGACTGTTACAATGAGCTGCACCTAGGTCAGAATCTTTGATCTGTGATTTTTTTTTTCCTGGCTGTGTAATTCTCTAATGCTCTAAGAAACTCAGTTTGTTCAGTTGTATAATGGGAAATAACAATGCCTATTTTATAACATCAACTCTCACAGGAAGGTTAAAGAAACAATTACAGTTCTTGGTACGGTTCCTCTTTACTGCTTTTGAAAGATAGACATAATCACCTATGTGATTAGAGAGTTAGACTAGACAATTTATTAAGGGCTTTCCTGAGGCAATCAATTAGTAATACCAGTTATTGAACTTTAGAGAAGTTGTTTGGGAACATAATAACATAATGTGCACAGGTCTTTTTAATGTTAGCAACAATTATGTAAAACCTTCTCTTCTCTAGTTATGAGTCGTAACGGCTCCCTAAAGTAGAAGGAAAAAGCATTAACAGCAGTTGCATGTTTGTAATTAGGCTAGTACATCCATATCAGTAACCTTCGAAATTCTGTAATTTTTAAGCTAATCAGTAAATCTTTCAAAATGTCAATGGCCAACTGGAGAAAAAAAGAGACTGCAAAGAGATATATGTCTTGGTATCATGTAACTTATGCTACCAAGCCTGAAAGAATACTTCTCTTATCAGCTTCCGACATTCACTCACTGGAGAACTCTTGTTGGTCCTGGTCCCACTACAGCTTGTGAGAAAAGATTAAGGGTTATTGCAGGAAGAAGGTTGTTGAAGGAAAAGTGTTTAAAAGCAAGTTATGTAGAGGTTCCTTAACTTGTGTATCAGATTTATTAAAACGTGTATACTATTTCTCCCAATGGATCATCTCAAAGTAATTTGCAGGTATTCACGAATGAATCCCCAACTCATTCTGTAAGCATGGATGCACTTGGGGGAAGAAAATGAATTCATGGAAGTTTCTATGGGCCTCTGAAATGTGCTCTCTCCTCTCTCTTTCCTTGCCCTTCCTCCATGCATACATCCAGCCCACCAGCCCACCTGCAAGCCTAACCACTTACTAAGCACTGTGAAGTCTTCATTTATGATGTATTTGCAGCCACTCCTTAATCTGCATTCTTGCCACTGCATTACTGATTCACGTTCTCATCACCTCAATGTTAGGTACTATGAAAAGTCACATAAATGATCACCCTGCCTACTGTGTTTTTCACTTTCACGTATTCTGCATGCTTCTGAAGGACCAATTTTCCTAAAATACTGCTCAGGTAACCAACCCAAGATAACCTTAGATAACATCCTCAATATCCATACTTCAAGGCTTTCCACTATTTGTTCCAAATCTGTCTTCCTAGCTTTAGTACCCTCTTACATGATTACCATCCAATTACATGACTTGACAAATTTCCTTACACTGAATTCTCCTGCCTTGAGGACACTTTCCAGCACACTTTTTGCTCCACTTTACCCTTTTTTCTTCATTCGGTTCTTGTCTATCATTCAAAGCTACTTCAGATTTTACCTTCTCTGAGTAGCCAGACTACTTCAGCTTACAATGATTTTTTCTTACTTTTATCTTTTATAGTATCTGTTGTCTGTCATTAATCACATGCTTAGTATCTCCTACTCCTATCTTGAGCTGTCATTAAAATGTTAAGTATTTTACTGCCTAGCTTTCTAAAGCCAAAGAATCTTGACTGCCCAAATTAGAACACAAACTGAGAGTAAAACCCTATGTAATATAAACATAGGTGCTCCACTTACCATAAAAATGAGATACAACTGGACTGACGGTAAAAATGACAACTTTGTTTTGCATATATAGTAACCACCTTAGGAAAGAAGCTTTCATAGAAAAGTTCATAAAATGTTTCAATTTTATAAGACTATTAGTAGGACTATATTTCATTTGAATAATTACAATAATAACCATAAACCATGCTATGAAAAGGACTTAATGAAAAGTAAATCATTTCATTATATTCTTTTTATATATAAATTTGAAAGTCCTTTCATAGTATTTATCAAGCAAATGAGGTTACATTAAAACTATGTGGGATGAGGGACAGTTACACTTCACTGTGTTTGACAATTATTATTTCTTGGTTTTTTCATTACATAGATAATTATGTACACTAGTTTGTATTTCCCTACAAAGTACAGTTTTTCATCGCAAGCTAATATACGCTCTCAAGGACTATATAATGGTGAACATCCTTTCCCACCCTCCACATTCCTGCTTCCATGAATTACATAATTCTATGAATTACACACTTCTTTGTAAAGTGTGTAAAATGATAGACATTTGTAAATCCAGGAAATAAAGATTTTCTTCAGTTTGTCTGAAAAAGCAAAATCCTCATTTTGCAAAGGAAGATTTGGTTAAGCTTTCTGGAGGAAAAGCAGGCCAATCAAATTATAATTAGCTCTAATTAACCCTCCCAAGAGCTGTCAGCTTCTCTACCTGCACCTGCCTCTTTCTCCAAAAGGTGCAAAATTGAGCTCTGACTCTGAACATCAAAGAAAACCAAAGAAACAATTTTCAATCTCTGTCTACAAACAGAAGTCCCTAATCAGACAGATACACAGGTACACCTATCTGATAAATTTTACCATGCAACTTGTTCACAATATAAATATTAATTAGTTCAAATCCAGTTAAATGTATTTAACCCTAAACAAGCACTTTACTGGTTTAGTGAAGGTTGACATAAAAGAAAAATCTATTTTCCTACTTCTCCAGTTCTGATTACAAAGGTGCTCAAGGAAATATTTACACTACTGCAAACTTCCTTTCCTGATTAGAATGTAAACTCTGCTTACTGTAACTTGGAGTTTAAGAGAGAGATGGCTGCAAACAAATACATTCCTTTCAATTTAATTTTTAGAGTTTTAATTCATTGGAATCACATGACCAAGAATTCTAAGTTCTAATCTAGATAGCATGGTAATAATATCTTAAGTTCATTTGGAAGAAAAAGAATTCAGTGAGAACTGGTATGTAGATTTTGAAAAACAACAGTAATAACAAAGAAACAAACAGGGTGGGACACGGTTCAAAGATTTAAGGCATAAATAAAGTTATTCAATAGTTGGTACTGGCCAAAGGGTTAGATAAAACACTCATACACCCAATAAATATTTATTGACAAAGCAACTGAAAGATAAAATAGCCCTAAAACAATGATCTCAGGTCCTGGGATAGAGCCCAGCATGGGGCTCTCTGCTCAGCGGGGGGCCTGTTTCTCTCTCTCTCTCTGTGTCTGCCTCTCTGCCTACTTGTGATCTTTCTCTGTCAAATAAACAAATAAAGTCTTTAAAAAAAAAATAGCCCCAACAGACCATAGATTATGCAATAGTTTAATCTATGGTAATGGAGATACCACAACACAATGAGTAGTGGCAACAACAAATTATTTGGGAAAACAAAAAGTATAAAGTGTAGCCCCCCATCTCATACCTTATACCAAACAAAATAATTTCATAAATGGGTTAAAGACAGACACGAGGGCAGGACAGTTGAAAACTAGGTTAATATATATCTGAAATCTGGCAAGGAATGGACTTTTTTATTTTTTTAAAGATTTTATTCATTTATTTGAGAGAGAGAAAGATCACAAGTAGGCAGAGAGGCAGGCAGAGAAAGAGGGGGGAAGCAGGCTCCCTGTTGAGCACAGACCCTGATGCGGGGCTCCATCCCAGGACCCCAAGATCATGACCTGAGCCGAAGGCAGAGGCTCAACCCACTGAGCCACCCAGGCACCCCAAGGAATGGACTTTTAAAAAATTATTAAAAAGGAGAAAGCAGAAAGAAAAAAATCTGACAACACAAAAACACCTGCATTAAAGAAAAATCTTTGAAAAAAATCAGAAAGGCAATTTATATATAGGGGAACATATCTGCAACAGATTTGGTAGAAAGTAGGTTACTAACTACAATGTAAGGAGATCTATTGGGAAAAGGGGATAATTATTAAGACTATATGAGAAGTGAAGAACCAAAGGGGGTAGGAGGGGAGACAGGATAACATGAAGGCCATATCGTCAGGAGTGGCAGAATGTCACCAGCTATCCGATCAGGAAATCAGCTACCTTCAATACTAAAGAATTGTGATGGAATTCACCATTTGATTTGAAACTCATGGTCACAGACAGTCCTTGGTATCTAATATGGATCAGTAAATCAAAGTACAGTATTTTTAAATAGGGTGATTTATTTATGTAGGGTGAGATACAACGAGAGAAGTCTTGTTTTTAATTCTAAAACAGTTTGTGAATAAATCACTTAACCCAATTGTCAGAAGTCCCATATTGAAATAAGACTACCAAAAGCGTTTCTCACATGGTGAACCGCCAAGATAAGAGTTTCAGAGTGTCAACTGCCTTATCACTACTTCCTCCTTGGGCAAAATTTACTAGTTTGTCAGCAAATTAATATATATTGCTCTCACATCAAGAAACAGAAACTCTTTGGCCTCTACATATAGGTTAGAACACACCCTGAAAGTTGCTCTCTTAGCAACTAATGAAATTTTAGAGATTTGTACTTCTTCTTTTTTTTTTTTTAAGTAAGAAAAATTACAGGGAGAAATGCCTACACGGGCAAACATGCCTCTGACAACTCACCAGTGAAAGGGCACCTATTCTGCAATGCTTTCTAGGAAGTGAGGGTGGTTTTGCTCTATTTTCCTTTCTTCTCATTGGAATGAAAGTTCCTCATCAAGAGTACATCTGGCTTTCCCAGTGCATCCATAGAAAAGAGCATTTAATAAATGTGTCTTAGATTCCTTTGCCAAGTCTCCCTTGTAAGTTGCTACCAGGCATGCGTGGAACAATTGATGACGGACCGTTGAACCCTGAACAGCCAGAAAATAAGTGGCTCACACCAGGGAACCCAGAACCCCAACATCAGTTCTAACTGAGCCAAAAAGCTACAGAAAATATGGTCATCAAATGAACTGGAAGGTTTCTGTGAAGAATAGCATCACTTCCTTTTTCCAAATTCCCGAGACTTGGAAAATTCTGTGATTCTAGTTGATCTGACACCATTCAAATGGGTTCTGTACTATCAACAGGATAACAGAATTACTGCTCAGATTTTCTTAAAACGGTTAAGGCCTTTTCTACATGAAAGAAGAAAACTATTTGGGAACAGGGATTCTGAAAGAGACATCTTTGCCAATGCTTGATGAGAATGCCACATTCACGTCCGGTGACTCACTGGAGATGGCTGGTGTCTGAGCAAACAAGAATGCCAACCAGGCTGCTCTCGGGTTCCTTTTCCAAGCAAGCTGTCTTTGACTTAGGCAGTTTCTTGGGCAAAGTCTAATGTTGGAAAATACATGGGTCATGTTTTGATTCACAAAAGGGGAATTAACGTTGAGAAAGAAATTCAACTGAGTTGTTTTCTTTAAAGTAACTTTCTCCACTCGGGAGGGCTGCCTATCATCGTAAGAGATTTTTAATTTCTTTTCTTAAAAAGACTCTTTTTGGGCTTAAAAAAAATCATTTAAAGATAATTGTAGATTACACACAGTTGTAAGGAATAATACAGAGGGGTTCCCTGTATGCTTCAACAAGCCTCCTCCAGTGGTTGTAATTTGCATGACTATAATAGAATATCACAATCAGGAAACTTCATTGATGCAATCCACAAAACAATCAGACCTTACCAGATTTATTTTTTTAAGATTTTATTTATTTATTTGACAGAAAAAGAGAGAGAGAGAGGGAGAGAGAGAGAGAAGCCGAGGGAGAGACAGATTCCCCGCTGATGCCAGGCTCGATCCCAGGACCCGGGATCATGACCTGAGCTGAAGGCAGATGCTTAACTGACTGAGCCACCCAGGTGCCCCCAGACTTTACCAGTTTTGTAAGCACTTGGCAATAAAAAAGAAAGACCTATAGATGCATGCAACAAGCTGGATATGTCCCAAGGGAATTATGCTGAGTGAAAAAAGCCAATGCCCAAAAGTGACACACTGTACGATTACATTTACATAACATTCTTGAAATGACAAAATTATAGAGATAGAGAACAGATTACTGGTTGCAAGGCGTTAGCGGAGGGAGGACAGAAGGAGGTGGCTGTGGATATAAAAGAGGAGCATGAGGGATGCTTGTAAAGATGGTTTTTAACCGAAAACAAAAGTTGACATTTTGAGGTCACAAGTGACCATCTGAAATGGAAACAGGAATAATTTTACTATAGTACCCTTTTAGAACAGAAAAGACTGACACATCAAATAGATGTATTTTCTCCTTTCCTTTCTAAAGATGAGACAGCATCTTAGAATATCTACTTAGGGCTACACTGAAATACTATAAAAAGTTCAGTCACCAAAAGAAGAATAAAAAGGGTGTGGGGATGGATACCACTTCTAAACATTAGAGGCTTTACGGTTTCTTTAATAAATGCACAAGGAACACAATCTCTCAAAGTGTGAAAACATGAATACCTCTTTAGTAATTGCATAGTATCACTGTTCCCTTTAGAGATATATTTAATCTGTTGTTAGTTTCCTTTGTTGCTTCATCCATCGACCAAGACAGCTCACATGCCAGCGGCACCCACTGTGATTAAGTTCATGTTCAACCTTAACTGTCCAGAGACTCCTGTGCTGAGCTGACCTCACGTGGCTGCCTCAGGACTTCATGCTCTCGTCAAACATTCAACCCAACCTTTGCACAGGTGAGGCCGACTGCAGCTGAGCTTATCTGATCCTAAAGAAGCTGCCAAATGAGCAATTTCCCATGATTTCTTTAGGGCAAAGGCTTGTTCAGGCAAGCCAAATACTTTGGCTTTGGACCGTTCACCGGTTCACAACGGCCTTAGGTCATAACACACTGCTGAAAGGAACCTGAGACAACTTCGGTGTGAGAGTACATCTTAAAAAGTTGCTGATCAAAGGAAGTTGTTAGAAGAACGGCCCGTGCCTGTTAAAAGTTGTTAGAACTTGAAGAAAAAAATAATGAGAAGTCTAATTTCATGGGAAACTGTGGCTTGTGATTTTAGACAGTAAGGTAGGGTTTATTCTGGAAAGCATGAAAACTCACCAAAAATACTGAGGTTTTAGAGAACAGTGCAACCAATTCCTTACAGAACAGTTAAGTATTCTAGTAGTCAGCCCTGGCTTAAAAAAAGCAATGCACTGGATCCTTCCAGTGAGAAAGGATCTCTGCATAATTTGGTCTTTCCTTTTTACTCATTTTTTTCCTCCCTCTCCCTCTTTTAGTTCTTCACTGCTTTCTTTTTGGGCCACTAAAAAAGGTAAATTAATTTCCATAATTTATAATAGCTAATGGACCTTCAAAAGGGGGAGATTATTCTGTTTTTAGGGTCAGGCCACTGTCTCACAATAATTCAATTAAAAGTTTATAAATGAGTGAACAAAGGATATCAAATTGCGTTCTCTCCTCCCTTTGGAAGCAACTGGTAAGCATCATTGTAAAACAAATTGAAAATCAATCTAGCCATGTTTTAATAATCAGGTTACCTATGTATTTAAGGGATTTATATGGTGCAATTATTAGTACTGCGCCGACTTCATGTTAAGGCCTTCAAAAAGTTACGAAGAAAAGGGAAAGAAACTTTGCCATCAAGTTTCTGGTTTTTAAAAGTTTTTAAGAGAAGAGTTATACACATTCTCTATTTGGAATTTTTAAAGACTTTTTTTGCTAACTGTGAAAAAAGAAACTAATTCTCGAGAAGTTAGAATTTTAGCAATTTCAACAAAGCACAGGAACTCTTTCATTAACAATTCATCTGTATCACTGAAATCTTCTTAAATGGAATAATATTCTGTATACATAAGAGAAGGTGAATGGTGTTCACAGTCAATATATTTAAATAAAGAAGAGTTTTAGGGCTGACTTTGGGTATTTTTTATTGCAAGTGTGCATTTCTGAAAGGCACAGCCATGCCAGTATGTATGCATGTGTTTGTACAGACAAACACATACATATATTTTAAATTATTTTTATAAAACTGGATGCATTAAATAATATTATAAATACTGTGAATTCATCACAACATGAATAATCACAGCCCCTCAGCCTCAGTACAAAGCCTTGACTGCTCTATTACTATACCTTCTACCATGGTTAAGTCTGGTTGCCTTTACCTTCATGGCATCTTTCATACAGACCTTGTTGGTGGATTTCTATTGCTACTACCGGGTTAACCCCTCCATTGCTTATTTCCTGGACGAATGCTCCTCAAATTTTCAGGTGTACACAAATCACCTGAGGACTTGTTAGATATGGACTATAAAATGACTTGGATTGTTGCACTAAAGAGTCAACTATTTTTAGATCAAGATTGTAATTTCATTTATGACAAAAGACTAGAGGAGATATTTTACCAAAAATGGAAGCTCTTCAAGTATGTCACAAAACAAATGCCTAAAGAATACAAGAACTTTTCTAACAGCATCAATAATCCATTGATTCAAAATTTGGAAAATTACAAGTACCTTTCTTCAGGAGACACTACCCAATTCAAGCATCATGCATGTATTATCTTAAAGGACTTCCAAATTTATGACAAAAACCACCAAGCTTTGGTCTAGATATTTTTAACTTTAACACCTTTTGAAGAAGACTTTCACCTACATAATGAGTAAAATTGTTTATCATAATGGATGGTGCTCCAGCTATGTTGGATCAAAAATTCAAATTTATTGACATTTTCAAACCAAGAGACTGTCTTGTTGCTTCATTCCACTGTACTATACATGTGGAAAATATCTGTGCAAAGCTTTTTAAGATGACTGTGCTAAAAATATCATGGATACAGTTGTTAACTTGTAGTATATATGTGCAAATTCTATGGCTCTTTACTAAGTTTAGAAGACCATGAATTTAATGATCCTGTGTTCTTTGCTAATGCTCCTTGGCTGAGTTGTGGGAAAAAAGAATTTTTTAAATTAAAGACTTTATTTATTTGACAGAGAGAGACATAGCGAGAGAGGGAACACAAGCAAGGGGAGTGGGAGAGGGAGAAGCAGGCCTCCCGCCGGACAGAGAGCCCGTTGTGGGGCTTGATCCCAGGACCCTGGGATCACGACGCAAGAGGAAGGAAGACACCTAATGACTGAGCCACCCAAGCTCCCCAAGTTGTGGGAAGAGTTTTACAAAGATTTACTGCACTTTTAATTTCAAATCAAAATTTTCTTAAAACAGAAGGAATGCCTGCCTAACATTCAATAATCAAAGACAAAAAAAGTCATTATCACACTGCACATGAATGAGCTAAATTTAAAGCTCTAAGAAAAGGGAAACCTTATTGGTGAAGTTGAACAAGTATAACAATTTATACTGATATTTGAACTTTCAATAATATACATCAATAATAATTATTTTACACATTTTTCTACCATAAATCAATATGCAAGTATCAATTATAGTTATATATATTAGTTACAAAAACTATGAAAAACTGGAGGTATGCTAAGTTGATACAGAAATTTAGAGTTGCTTTCAATGTACACACTACTATGAATTGGATAGTAATGGTATTAAAGAATTAGTGATATACTTAATTTGAAAAGATGCACTTTTGAAATGGTTGTGCTTGAAATATGAAGTCTTTTAGAAAAACAAGGAATAGTTTTATCCTTATGGATACAAATATTAAAAGACAAACATTTTGGTATTCAGTTAGTAGAAAATTTTTAAATATGTTTAGAACATTTGGGTACATGAATCTATTTTTTTCAACTGCAAATCTTATTAAATCTAAACACAGATCCACTATTTCCAATGAAAATTTAGTGTACAAAATACGATATGCTAAGTGACTTCAAAGATACAGTATGAAAAAAGAATGTAAAACTATTTTTAATATTGCATGTTCAACAGTATTTTAGATATATTAGATCAAATATATCTAAAATAATTTCACCTATTTCTTTTTATTGTTTTAAACATGTGCTTACTAGAAAATTAACAATACATAGATGGCTTTCATTATATCTCTATTGGACAGTGTTGGTCTACACTATTACAAAAGTCTCTTCTCTGATCTTCAGTTACTTCCCAACCTACTGTTAATATTCTGAAGTATAGATCTTTTGGGGGCACCTGGGTATTTCAACTCAGATCATGATCTCAGGATGCTGAGATGGAGCTCTCCATTGGACTCCCTGCTCAGCGGGGAGTTTGCCTCTCCTTCTCCCCCTCTACGCCATTCATGCACATGTGCTCTCTCTAAGAAAATAAATAAAATTTTTAAGAAAAGTACAGATAGTCTTCATTCATCCCTTTATTTATTCATTAAATATTGAGTTCCTACTCTGTGTCAGATATTATTCTAATAATCCGTGAACATATCAAAGATGTGAAACTTACCTCTCATTGATAGACATAAGGATAAAAACATGACAAGCGTGTAACATGTAAGAAAGCAATACCACAAAACTTTACACACAGTAAAGGTTGAAGGTCAGTGGAGGGGATGGTATGGGGAGGGGAAGGGGAGAGTTGTAAGAGATGAGGCTGCTGAGGTAAGAGGAGTGTGGGGATGACAGATCAGGTAGGCTCTTGAAGGCTGTCATATTTACTTGTAGGATTTTGGCTTTAAGTCTGAGATGGAAATCCCTAAAGAGTTCTAACTTAAGCTTTGTATTTAAAAAGAAATTAAAGCTTTCTCCTTTTTTTTTTTTTTTACATTTGTGTATTATTTGAGAGAGAGAGAGAGAGCACCAGCATGAGTCAGGGGGCAGAGAAGAAAAGGAAAGAGAGAAAATCTCAAGCAGACTGCACCAAGCATGGAACCTGACACTGGGCTTGATCCTGGGACCCTGAGATCATGACCTGAGCCAAAATCAAGAGTCGGATACTTAACTGAGCCACCTAGGCACCCCCTGTCTCAAGTTCTAAAAGGATACTCTGGCTGCTGTGTTTAGACTAAACCATATGGTGGTGGGGAAAGGTTAAAAGGAGGGTGATTTGGTAGGAAGATGTCATTACAACACAGGCAGCAGATGACAGTGGATTAGACTAGTGATGTAAGTGGTGAGAAAGTGGTAAAATTCTGCAGTTTAAAAAAAAAATAGGGCTAAGAAGCTAGATGCAGAGTATGAAGTAAAGGGGTCAGATTGTAGGTTAATAAGCAACTTGATCATCTTTTCCCCTTGTCAAATATCTTCAGAGGCAGTCTGCTGTCTGAAATCTTGGACTAGTATTCAAGCACCTACATGCTTTGGTCCCCAAATACCCACCCAAATATCACTTTCTAACACTTTTCATCAGTCCACAGCTCCCTTATGTTCCTGGGCCTTTGATGATGAGGATGATGAGGAGGATAAAAGAATATAGATCAAAACTATTATTTTTGAGGAACCTACTATATTCCTAACAGTTTTAACTCTGCACTCTTGATTCCTATGAACAAATTATAACACGGATATCATTATACTTTTAGACATGAAGACACAAACATACTAACAAATTAGTGTACAGTTAGTGTGCAAAAGGCCTATTCTGACTCTCAGGACTTTTTTTTTTTTTTTTTTTTTTTTTTTTTTTTTTTTTTTTTTTTAAAGAGAGGGTTGGGAGAGGGGCAGAGGAAGAGGGTGAAGAGAATCTCAAGCAGACTGCACACCCAGTCCAGAGCCCACCATGGGGCTCAATCTCATGACCTTGAGATCATTAACAGAGAGGAAATCAAGAGTTGGACACTTAACTGACTGAGCCACCCAGGTGCCCCAAGACGAGAATTTTTCTTTGGCGGCATGATTTGCATGCCACGCCCTCTGTCTGGAATACTCTTTCCTTTCTATGTCTGGCCCAGTTCATGTAGGTGTTATCCCCTCCATAAAAAGTCTCATTATCCTTGCAGCCAGAATTAGATTTTCCTCCTCTAAATCAAATGCTTAAAACAAACCATTCTTTTTTCAGCACCTAATATTTCTTTTTCTATTATTTATAATAATGACCATGATAATTTATATTTGTTGAGTGCTTACTATAAACTGTACACATTTATACTATTTATCTTAATGCTGCTGACAGTTTTGTGAGGGATCCTATTATCAAGCTCATTTTAGAAATGATGAAACTGAGGCTTGAAGAGATGAAGTAGCTTGCTCAAGGTCAAGAGCAAAGGAGGAGGCAGAATCTGGATAAACCTGTGTGGTCTAACTCCAAAGCCCATTATCTCCTATCTTACTCCTCATGCTAATTCACCATTCCTCATAAAAGATTCCTCTTCCTGTTTATTTTTTCATAAATGTTGCATCCTTTCCTATTGAATATTCTTAAGTTCTGATACAGATTTGTCTTAGATAATTTATTCATGATGACCTGACCTTCCTTAATAGAAACTAATCCATTCCAAGAAATAAATACAGGAGGGCCTCAAGTGGAAGAAGTAGGTATTGCAAGGAAAAAAAAGAAGTAAAACAAAATTTTTCTTTAGGTTCATTTCTTAATCAGTACTTCATGTAATTACTGTGTCAAGCATGCTTCACATTCTAAAGCTTTTAAGCTCTAAGCATTTAGGAGAAAAGAACATTTTAATTAAATGCAGGAAAAAAACACACCCTCTAATTTGTTCTAAATGTAAAAAAAATGTTCTAAATGTAAAACAAAGATGTAAAATGTCTACTTTAAGGATGCAAAGAAACACTAAAAATGTAAAAAAAAAAAAAAATCCTGGCCATATGAACTGATGCAGGTATCAAAGGTACAGAATTAAAATAGCTAACAAGGCAAACCAACCACAGTACAAAAATACTTAATGAGTCTGAAAACTGGCCAAAAAATAGAGGACTTTGAAACACTTTTTATTTGGAAATAATTTCAAATGTATCCAAGAGCTGCAAGAATTAGTTAGGAATAAATAGTACAAAGAACACCCTCACACCCTTCACCCAGATTTACCTCGTTCACCAGATGCATCCTTTCACTAACACGTTCATGAATGAGAAATAAAGTATTCTTTCTTGTAAGACACTGATACTTGGAGGCTGCTGAAATTCTGCATATTCTGAATCTCTCTCACATGTAAAAAGACACACGTTCACGCATACACATGCATACAGATGTGTATACTTAAACACAACCACACATATACACACACACCACTTTTTTCTTAACCTTGGAGTAAGTTACACACATCATGGCTCTTCACCCCTAAAAACGTAACTATTTTCCTGAGTATATTCTCACATAACCATAGTATAGTTGTCTAATTGAGGAAATTTAACACTGATTCAATACTTTTACTTAATCTGCCATTTGTATTCCAATTTCATCACTTGACCCAATAATACCGCTTAGAACATTTTTCCATTTCAGGGCAGGATCCAAACTACTATAGTTGGATCTTGTATTTACTTTCCCTGTTTAAACTCTTTGTTGTTGTTGTTGTTGTTTAGGCTCTTTTAATCTGGGACCTTTTATTGCCTTTCCTCCTTCCTTTTTTAATGACAATGATATTTTTGAAGAATACAATCCTTCTTTCTTTCATACTCCTCGGTGTCTGTCTCTTTCTCTCTCTCACAAACACACACACACACACACACACACACACGCACACCCGACTTAAAAAAAAAATTAACATCTCTGATCTTGGGTTTGTCTAATGCTGCCTCATGGCTAGATTCAGGTTACGTGTTCTTGGCCAGACTACTACAGAGGTGATGAGTCCTTTTCAAAGTTCCACATTTGGAGTCACATTCTCCATCTATTCTTTACTGGTACTATCAATTTTTAGCACCAGTCAAGGTGTTGTCTTATCTCACTACTGTATAATTATTATTTTCCCCTAGCAATTAATAAGTAGTTTATAGAAAGCTACTTTAAAAATCATGTAAATATGTAAATACTCTGCTCTTCATCAAAATTTCCCCCTAGATTTAGCATCTGATGACTCCAGCCTGATTCAGTCTATACGAACACAGATGCAAAATGCTGATTTCCCAAATCTGGCAGCTTCTCTGCAGTTACATCAGCACTCAAGAGTCTATAATGAGCAAGAGCTCTCCTTTCTCCCCATTAATTAACTAATTAATCCATTTACTAATGGTACGGACTTATGAATTACTATTTTTTCAATGGTCTGCAATTCATTACTGTATTTAATTATTTTGGTACTCAAGTCCTTCCAGATTTGGCCAGCAGAAGCCCCTTTCAAGATTGTTCCTTGTGACAAAGCTCCGTCATTTCGAGTACTTCCTTATTTTCTGGCAAAATGAGATGTTCCAAGTTTGTCTTCTACTTACCCTCCACCAATGCTTAAATTAGTCATTTCTTCAAGGAAACTGGGTTCCTTTAGTAGGGAATGATATCTGGGCACTTAGATATGCTATGTGCTCACTGCTACTACGTTGTCTGCTTCTTGGCTCTTACAGCTGACAGAGCCAGGGAATGGGGGGAAAAAAAAAAATATATATATATATATATATATATATATATATATATATATATATATATATATATCCATACATGCAAACATACAGATAGATACGTGCACATGTACATTCATATGCACATATACATATATATTTTAGAAATGATGATACTTTAGAAATAATACCTCCAAACTGCAGTCCAACCCTCCGGATTCTTTCATGACTTCCTTCATTCTGCTTTGTATATGTAGGCTTTTTCACTGAGATTCTGGCTCTCAATGACAGTCAATACATTTGCTAAAACCTATGCTACAACCAAAACGGTTTCATAATCGCTTTGCCTATGGGTGCCTGGGTGGCTCTGTCGGTTGAGCATCTGCCTTGACCTCAGGTCATGATCCAGGAGCCCCAGGATCAAGTCCCGCATCAGCTCCACTCATGGGGGGCTGCTTCTCCCTCTGACTCCCATCTTGAGCTCTCTCTCTCTCAAATAAATAAATAAAATCTCTTAAAAAAAAAAAAAACCTGCTTTGTCTCTACCACTAAAACAACAAAAAATACTACAAAAGGTTTAAGATTTCTTTGTACTTCTTTTCCAACTCAACCCAACCTGTCAAAGACTGAACACAAATACTGTGTTCATAAGTTACTTGAATTGGTTTTCTTTAGCATGGACATGGTACTCATTTGAAATACAAATGGATTCATTTGTTTTGGTCTGCTTGTACCTTTAAGTTCATTTTCCCTTCCTTATCTTTATTGCTTTTCTTATATTTTTTGAATGTGTTGAATATTAACATGCACCTCAAAGTAAAAATTATATAAAAAGTCATTCTCAGACAGGTGTCAGTCTCTCCCACATCTTATCTACCATCTGTCCACCCACATTGTAGATAACCAGTTTCGTCACTGTCTAGTTTATCCTTCCTTTGGTATCTTTTGTAAAAGATAAGCAGATATATAACTGCTCTTGTTTATTAAATATTGCATAGTATTTATATTCTTTTGAAAATTTTTTTTTTTTTTTTACTCAGTAGTATCTCCTGGAAATCAATCCATATTACTCAAGAGAGATTAAAATAGTTTTCAGTATTTTCTAATCACAAATATTACTGTAATACTGTGCATATCTATTTTATTATTATTAGAGGTATACCTTCAGAGTAAATTCATAGACGCGAGATTGTCAGGTAGAAGAGTAAATAATATGTAGATTTGTTAAAACTACTAGTTCTTCATAGGGGTAACATTTTGCAATCCCAATGAGAATGCCTATTTTGAAATACCCTCATTAACAGAGTACTGTCAAGCTTTGGAATTTTTGCTAATGTGATTGATAAGAAATGGTATTTGCATGGTTTTCTTAAAAAAAAAAAAAAGAAAAGAAAAACAACCACCAGACAAACCTTTGTTGAAGTAGAATTTACCTAAATTTCAATATAGTAAAATTTACTAATTTTAGGTTTAACCCAAGGTCACAAAAGTTTTTTTAAGAATTTAATTATTTTAGTTCTTATGTTTAGATCTATAATCCACTCACAGTTTTTAAGTATGACATAAGGGCTGAGATTCATTTTTTCCCCCAAATATTCCCTTATTCTACCCCCATGTATTATAATGAGCATCTTTTCCCCAGTGAATTGTCTGTGAACCTTTTAGAATACCAAGTGGCTTGGAGCGCCTGGCTGGCTCAGTGGGTTAGGCCGCTGCCTTCGGCTCAGGTCATGATCTCAGGGTCCTGGGATCGAGTCCCGCATCGGGCTCTCTGCTCAGCAGGGAGCCTGCTTCCCTCTCTCTCTCTCTGCCTGCCTCTCTGACTACTTGTGATTTCTCTCTGTCAAATAAATAAATAAAACCTTAAAAAAAAAATAGAATACCAAGTGGCTTGAAGTGTGGGTCCATTTCCACCAGTGTCAGACTCTGTTAGCTCAGGTTTACAGCCAGGAGGAGCAGTCTGTCTGATTATGTTCATTCTCCAATTCTTTGGCAGTTGCCTACTGTATAACGCCCAGCTTTTTAAAAATTGTTTTCTGTTAGAAGATGTCTTCCACCAGTGTTTCCCTCTGTCATTACCAGAAGATGGAAGTTCTATCACAGTGTAGATTTTAACTGGTATTTCTCATATTATGAGAAAGATTATCTTTTCATATAATTAAGGGACATTTTTATAATGTTTTTTGGGTGTCTGTTCATGTCTTTTGCCAATTTTTCTACATCATTTTTGGCTTCTCAACTGTTAATACTTCTAACAGGTTATTATTTATGTACATGGATGCAACTGAGTTTTGTATATTAATTTTATATCTTGCTAGCTTGTGAATTTCTCACTGAGTTAGTTTTATCACTGATTGTCTATGGGTTTCTGGATTATTATTATGTCATCTGCAAGCAGATGGTTTTATTTATTTTTTCCTAATTCATATGCCCCTAGTTGTTGTTCTAGTCTAATTGTATTTTCCTTTTCTGTGTGGTTTTATAGGTTTAGAAATCAATGTTACACTAGCTTCAAAAAAAAAAAAAGGAAATTTTCTTTCTTTCTTTTTTTTTTTTTTTAAATCCCTTCAGAGGATATTTATGTGGTTTTGGGATTGTCAAAGGTTTGGCTAAATTTCTCTGTAAAACTTCTGACCTGATCTTTTTCTAGAAGGTAGTTTCTTGATAACTTTATTTCTTTTATGGAAATTGATCTGCTAAACTTTCCATCTCTACTGAGGTCAGTTTTGGTAAACTGTATTTTCCTACAACAACCTTTTAATAGACGAGTTGATCCCATTCATGTTAACTGAGATAACTATACTGTGTGGTCTCAATTTGATCATATTTTGTTGAAATTACTGTGTGGATATATTACATTTATATGGGTTTATTTTGTGTGTTCCTTTTGCTTTTTAAAAAATTCCTTTTGGTGGGGCACCTGGGTGGCTCAGTGGGTTAAGCCTCTGCCTTCGGCTCAGGTTATGGTCTCAGGGTCCTGGGATAGAGCCCCACATCGGGTTCTCTGCTCAGCAGGGAGCCTGCTTCCCTCTCTCTCTGTCTGCCTCTCTGCCTATTTGTGATCTCTGTCAAATAAATAAATAAAATCTTAAAAAAAATTCTTCTGGTATTTAGGAAGATTTGTCTTTTCATTCTATAGGTTACCTTTGCATTACTACTTTTTTATAGTGCCAGAAATCTCCTCTATTTTTACCTAATTTTTTACTATTTGAAATCAGTTTTAAATGATACCTTTACTTATACAGCAAAGCAGTTATATTTTATTTCCCTCTTTTTTCTCCCCCCTTTTTCCTCTGATTTTTTAAAAAATAAATTGCATCTTTTGATTTTTTTTGTCTGACATATACTGTTAACATGTTATTCTTTTACCTGCAAACTCACTCTTATTTTGGTCTTTGCTATAAAATAACATCTGTGAGATGCTCACTCTCTGGGGAATTCTGGACAAAGTTATTAGAGTAATTTTTTGACTGGATGAAACATCGTCTCCTAAATTCTTCAGGAAAATATTCCCTGAATACTGGCACATTCCAAATGGTTTTTCTAGGGTCTTGATATGTGAAAGTCAGGTTGGCTGTATACAGTTTGGTTTACATTTTCTTTCCTTTAGTTTCTTGAAAATATTACTCTCCTATGGCCTTACTTTGCTGTGTTGAGAAGGCTGATGCTGTTAAATTCTATAGCCTTTGTAAGTTGTCTGATTTTTTTCACTTGGAGACACTGTTCATTTTCTGTTCTAACTCTGAAGCCTAGTAAGTTTACTGAATATGTCTTAGAGTTTATCTTTTTAGGTCAGATTACCTAGTACTCACTAATAGGTTTAATTAAGTCTTCTTTTATTTCTGGAATGTTTTCATGGATTATAGTTCTAAATATTAGTCTTAGTTGTTTTATTTCCTCAGGAAACTCTTTTATTTCCTTATTTCAATATCATTTTCCTCCTTATGGTGTTTTGTTGTTGTTGTTGTTTTTGATGCTTTTCATTTGTATAATTTCTTGAACAACTTACAAACTTAGTTTTCATTTCTGATATGCTTTTATCTTTTTCTTCTATTTCTTCCCTAAGTTTTACCAACTTTCATTTTATTTCTTCTTGCATTTTAAAAATATTTCTATTCTTAGTTTTTAAAAAATTTCTGTTTGAGGTGTTTTTCTTTAGTGCCAAATGCTTTGTTTGAGGATATTTAATTGAATTTGGAGTGTTGTGTTAGTTTTCTTTAGCTTTGTGGTTGAATTGTTTTGGAGAGTTTTTGTTAGAAGGAAAGCTTTAATCATATTGCCTGATTATTCAGTTGTTTTATAATAAGGGGGACAGATTTATTTATTTATTTTTTCTTATTCCATATTTTTTCCCTTGCAGAGAAAAAGTTCTTAGTTCAACAGCATGCTCTTCTGTGCAGTGTCTTCATGGATCATGTTGTTGAAGGTCATGGTGAGGGCAGATGGAAAGGAATGGTATGTCTTGTTTCTCTTTCATTTTTGCAAGATCTTTAATTTTCCCCTCTTATTTCCTTATTGTTTCATCTCCAAAGGATACTACCCTGTTTCTGTTCATTTGGTTATTCCCAGAAGCAATTATTTTCCAAGGCTGCCACTTCTGGTTGTACACTTTCTCAAGTCCTGAGAACCACTCAATACTGATCTGTGCTTAGACTCTGGCATTCATTGTTGCATATTCTTTTTGGAGGTGATTGTGTTTGTACTTCATCTAGTCGCTTTGTTTTTTCCTGATCTTTGAACAGAGTCACTGAAAGTTTACCACCTCTGTTCTTTGTATCCCAACTTCCATTAGCAGGAAGGCTGCAGGACTTTGTTGAAAATTTTTTACTCTATTTATATGTACTTTGAAGGATGTGGCATTTTACATCACAGTCATATTGAAGGTATGAGTCTTATATGATTTTACTTGCCATGTTAACTTTATGTTTTCTGGGGAGATAATGTTTGGGCAATTCAAAATCAGGTGACTGCCACTGCTCTCTAGCTATGTTCTTTTTATCTTTCTACCCTTATCAATATTTTATTTATTTGTATATCTGTTTTATAATGCCATTGTATTTATTTTATTGCAAGTGACCAAAAATCCTGTGAAGAATGATGTAAAAATAAATTACTTTTTAGTATTAAAAAGTAACAGTAACAAATGCTCTGCCTTGGAGGTTTTCTTTTCTTGTTTTATTTTTTCTGTAATATAGTCAGGTATGAGTAACAGAAGAAAAGAGAAAGGAAAAGAAAAAGAGAAAAAAAATAGAAAAGCAGTGAGATTGATCATTTGCTTCTGATAACCATGGGTATCTGCTTTTGAAAGCAATTTCTTTGAGCAATAGTAGCAAGACTTCAGCACAGATAGCTCTGAAAGTGATTGCTTTTAAGACTTATGCTATTTTATACTGTAGTATTCACATCTGTAAGGTCTGGGACATATACAGCATCACTGCTGTTTACCCACATTAACAAAAGCACGTGTCCACACACGTGCGCACGCGCACACACCCACCCCCACCCCCCCCACACAAAACATGCACTTACTTGTTTCACATTCTGGAGTTCTTCTGCCAATTGTTTCTTTTGCCTTTCTGATTCAAATAACTTTTCCTATATTTAAAAACCAGTGAATTAATAACAAATTATGAAGTATCAATGAGCCTTATTTCAAAATTTATAAATTCTACAAACATCCAATTGTTACAATCTGAAAATGTAGTTCTTAGTCACTTTTCTGGCTTTCCACATACCATTTAAAAATAATTATCTACAGTATGATTGTGATGTAAATGCATTTTCTGTTCCTTTGATTAGTCATTTTGTATAATCTCAAAATCTGAGCTCCAAAATAATTCAGTCAGGATGAAAATGTGTAAATACTAACTAAATTTTGGGCAAAAGCAATCATCACCAAAGAGCTTCCAAACTGAAGAGGATGATTATCACAACTTAGAAGTAAAGGTCTCTTAGCACACTAAAGAGGACATATGAAATTGGACTGGCTACTGTTTTTCTAATTTACCTTGTGCTTGGAAGATTATCCATACAAATGAAGATATGACTAATGTAACCAAAATATAAAATAATAATTACTGTCATAGAATAAATAATTTCACACATGTAAATTAAATGTTATCTTTGAAATTAAAATGTAAGCACATACCCTAAAATATTCAGCTTTTAAAAAATATATCGTAAATAAATCCATATTTTATTGATCTAATCAAAAATACTAAGAGTAATATAAGGACAATTTTACTATAAACTTGAGCAGAAGAATTGCTTGAAGATTAAATTGAGTGGTAAATATTCATGGCAATACTGCAATGTTTATAAGAAGCATTCTGTTTCCTGGTATATTTCAGCTCATTCTTATCTAAGATATGAAATGAAGGTATATGAAGATGAATTTAATATAGCAATCTAATGAATCTGCCACAGATCAGGAGCCAAGAAACTGCTGGCTCTCATGCTTTTATGCTCTAGCAAGTCACCTTCACTCTGTGTCCTAGTTTTTTTGCATCTGTAAATGGAAAATACATCTATTTTCATTCAGCTTTGCAAAGCAGTAGCAATCTTGAACTTTGCAGAAAGGCTTTAAGTTAAATAAAGCCCACAGCACTTTTAAAAAAATCACTCTCGTCCAATAAAAATTAGCCACTGGCATCAAATGATATTGGTTTCATTTTTATTTGAGCCTCAAATCAGGCATGAAGAATAGAGATGTTGCAAGTGATGAGAGAACACCTACACCCTCTATGAACTTCACGGAACAACCTCTGTTATCTGTGTGTGTGTAAGACAAGTAGAAATACTGAAGGTACACATGTTACCTTGAAGAAGTATTTATGGCTGTGTACACTCTTTTACATGGCAAACCAAATGGTTCTCAGCCAACAGACAGGTTTGTGGGTAAAGGAAATTATAAAATACAGAATATGCTGTATCTGGGATTTCAGGTCCTGTCACATTAGAACATGTTTAGTTACGTGACATAGACTTTAAGTGTGAACCCTGATTTATTTAAGAGCTCTTTAAGGGAGCCCTGTTTAAATGTTACATAAATGCAATTTTAAGTTAAAATTCTAATAATACTGATATTTAAATAAAATTGCAATGTATCATTAACAATGATATACATTAAGTAAATGAAAAGATCTGAGAGCCTCCAAAGGTTTTTCTTTTTTTTCTTTTGAGAGGGAGAGACAGAGAATCTTAAGAAGGCTCCACACCAAAATCAAAAGTCCAGTGCTTAACCGACTGAGCCACCCAGGCACCTCTGAAAGTTCTGATGAACCATAAAATTTAATGGCTTATGCAGAGACGGACTATATAAAATGCTGTTTTACCAAGACAGCCATCATTGGCGATGCTTTCAAAGAGAATATGAGGAAATTATTGTCAATTTATTCTTAAAACTAAATTTATGTTTTTTCATTTTTATTCTCAAGTATTATAACCAAAAATGTAGAAGTGATTTCAAAGTTGTAAAAAAAAGCCTATAAAATATTCCTTTAGTAATGGAATGTTCATACACACTTGGAAGGAACATGAATTGGTAAAGCCTTTTGAAGGGTAACTTAGTAATGTGTATAAAATTTTATGTGTCCATATCCTTTGATAAAACAATTCTACGTTCAGAAATGTATTCAGTTTGTACATTTACAATTGTACAAATTGCCCCAAGATACATCTACAAAGCTATCTATAATGAACTTATTTTTAGTAGAGGAAAACTGGAAGTAGCCTAAATATTCATCATTAAGGAACTGGCTAGGGGTGCCTGGGTGGTTCAGCCCAGGTCATGATCCCAGGGTCCTGGGATCAAGCCCTACATCCATTTTGCTGCTCAGCGGGGAGTCTGCTTGAGGATTCGTTCCCTCTACTGTGCCCCCTCCATGCCCCTCCCATGCATGAGTGCGTGCTCTCTCACTCTCTCTTTAATAAATAAATAAAATCTTAAAAGAAAAAAAAGGAGTTGGCTAGATAACCTAGGACAGAAACACTGATGATAGGAGAACCATTAAGAAGACTTTGGCAGGGGACACCTGGGTGGCTCAGTCAGGTAACCATCTGCCTTTGGCTCAGGTCATGATCCCAGGGTCCTGGGCCTGAGCCCTAAATCGGGCTTTTCTCCCTCTGCCTGCTGCTCACTCTGCTGGCTCGTCTCTCTCTCTCTCCCTCTGACAAATAAATATATAAAATCCTTAAAAAAAAAAAAGAAAAGGATTTTGGCAGATCTGCACATATTAACTCGAAAAATAGCCCAAGATATAAGGCCAACAAAGAGAAAAAAGAAATAGGAAGCAAGTTGTAAAAAAGTGTTCAATGTAAAGAGATTTACATAAAAGCTAAAATGCATATATACATTTATTTTTAGAAATATAATTGGCTGTAGAGAGAAAAAAGTCTCCGAAAGGCTATAAACAAGGTGTGTTTAACAATGGCTTCCTCTAGGGGTTGGAATTTTAAAACTAAGGCAGGAAGGAAATTTCTTCCTTTTTTGGGGAGGTGTAAAGATTTTGCTTTAATAAAAATTAAGTAAATAAACAGAGAATTTTACTTATTTCAGAAAATAATTTAAAATAATGGAAAAAAGTATTCCTATAGTGAATTAAGGGCAAATCAAGTAGTTTATATAGCTTTTCTTGAAGACTTGAAAAGTACAATGGATTTCTGTGAAAATTGCAGTATAATTTAAATTTAATATCCTATTAAAAACAGAATGAAAATATATAAAAAAAGAACCAAAATCTTAAAGTATATTTGGGGATGCTGAGTATCTTTTTCTCTTAATCATATTACCTTAATTCCAAATATTATTACCAAAACAAGAGGCCTCTGAAACATGCCGACAAACATGAAAAATGTATTTTCCAGTGAACATTTAAGGATTCAAAATTGTCATGGTTTGCTTGGTTGACTCATCTAATCTTTGTTGGTTTCTCATCTTTGCCACCCACATGAGAGCAAAAAGGTGTGTGAAGTAGCCAGATCCTCAGGTATGAGCAAAACCCACTGTCTACACTGAGTCTTACATGGGTATTGGGAAATAAAAGTAAGTAAAGAAACAAACAAACAAAAAAAGGACCCTTTAAAGGCCTGCTGAATAAATGAATTATAAAATATTTGGTATTAATATGAACATAAATAATATTTGATAATTTATAATACTATTTTTCCGTTTCTTTTTTCTCAACAAAACATAAGGAGGCGAAATTGGAGATTACCTTGAGCATATTCACTTCCTCTAAGGCATCATTTCTTTCACGCTTAAGCCTTTCTATTTCATCTGCCTCTAAGGAATCACAGGGAAGAAGCTGTCAATATTAAAACATAAGAAAAAAGTTATGCATTAGATGCTAATTATGAGAACTAGCATAAAAACCCTTTTTGCATTTTAATAACCAAATTTATTTTGTTACTTTGGAGTCATCTGATTAGATGAAAGAGAATGTTAAAGCAATCTGGGGTAACTTGATTTAAGCTTGAGTTTGCACTGCTGTTATTTATAACAGAATCTAGATGATTATAAGGTATACATACTGTGTTGTCACCTTTATGTCATCAATTTTAACAATATAATTTCCCTTAAAGGTCCAAATTCTACGCTTGTGTTTATGATGTCAAAAAGACTTCAGGAGATCGGGAGAGAAACAAACCACAAGAGACTCTTAATCTCACAAAACAAACTGAGGGTTGCTGGGGGGAGATGGGGTATAGAGTATGGTTGGGTTATGGACATTGGGGGGGTATGTGCTATGGTGAGTGCTATGAAGTGTAAGCCTGACGATTCACAGACCTGTACCCCTGAGGCAAATAATATACTATATGTTAATAAAAATAATTAATTAAAAATTTTTAAAAAATAATAAAAAAAAGACTTTATGAGTTATCAACATAAACTACTCCCCAAAATATCCACCCCATGTACATGGCATCTGAGGCTAGCAAAACACTGGACATTATCAGCCAAGAGAATTTGTGTGAACCCAGTAAAGGTCACTGATTAATTCCACACCTTGTTTTAACTATATGAAATGCAATGTTAACAGCCGAGCAGCTTTCAAAGATTCAAGCACAGAAACTGTAGACTGAAGGTAATATTAATAATTCAGGCCCAAGTGAACAACCACCACCACAAAATAGCAGAGATGGCAATTCCTCTTCTCTTACTGCTAGCATGATCTGACAGTCAATTATAAGGTAAAAAAAAACAATGACAATCTAATCAGAGATAAAAATCCAAGTCCAATTATAGCCATCTTATATGTATAAATTATAACAGAACTAAAAAAATGTACAGAAAATATAATTTAAAGGATTATGTGGAGAAAATGATTGCTTTACAAGTATGGGCTTAAGGCAGAGCCTTTCAGACAGGAGAGATGAATGCAGAGTGACAAAAGATAATAAAAATCATTAATGATAGGGGTGCCTGGTGGTTAAGCTTCTGCCTTCAGTTCAGATCATGACCCCGGATCACGACGGGCTCCCTGCTCAGCAGAAAACCTACTCCTCCCTCCTTCTCCGCCCTTCCCACTCTCTCTCTCCACCCCTACTTGTACGTACTCTCACTCTCTCTGATATACAAATAAAATCTTAAAAACAAATTAATGGTATCACATTTATTACGAACTTACTATGTGCAGACACACTGTTAAGGGCCACATACATTCAATACTATATCCTTCCTATAACCTTGTCTCCATTTAGCAGAGGAGGAAACAGGCTCAGGTTAGCAACTTATGTAAGGTTTCACAGCTAATAAATGGCCACCCCAAGATTCCCACAGAAGTCTGATGTTAGTCAGATTTTTACTAACTGCCCAAGAGAAATCATGACGGAATAGATACAATAAATGCAGGTTTGATTTCTAAATCCTAGCATAACTGAAGTAAGAGCCATTCCTCAATTTTGGGGGGAGAAATATTTTTCCTGCACACTACTGTTTCCTTTGGTCCTGACAGTTACCTTTGAGTATCTATTTGTTTCACAATTTACGTCATCACATCATCTTCATCTGTCTCTGTTACTCTACCCTTTCTTGAGTACTCAACACCCACTCCTAGAATTCATTCTTATACTGTTTAGGATTAGTTTTTAAGACATTTTCAAATGTAACAATATTTCCCGAAGTATGTTCTAAAGGATATTAACTAGGTTTGCACAAAAGCCAAACTGAGTGGTGGGGACGATGGCAGCGGACCCTGTGGTCAGGTAAATTTGAGAAATGTTAGGATTTAGAAAAAAAATGAACTTCTTTCCTGCAAGGCTTCCAACATCCATAATAATTTGCTAACGAGCATTTTTAATATCCCCAAAGGAAATAAAATTTAATAACTTGTTGCTTTTCCTCAAGTTATTTGGCCATACCCTTGACCACTACACCTTTATTTATTTAAAGATTTTTGTTTATTTATTTGACAGACAGAGATTACAAGTAGGCATAGAGGCAGGCAGAGAGAGAGGGGGAAGCAGGCTCCTAGGACCCTGAGACCATGACCTGTGCCAAAGACAAAGGCTTAATCACTAAGCCACCCAGGTGTCCCACCTTTATTTATTTTGTGGCACCTCACTTGACTAATGTCTGCAAATACAAAGTGTTCTGGGAAACACTGCTACTCAATATTCAGATAAGCCTATTGTTATCTTGCATGCTACCTAAATGTGAAATAACTCAAAAGTTTAAATAAGAATCTAGATAACAGAGCTAATTATATATATATATATATATATATATATATATATATATATATATTTTTTTTTTTTTTTTTTTTACTAAGTGAAATTATAGACAGGGATTTTAGGGATGCGATTAAAAACTTCTGAGCTTAAAACATGGTGGCAAATCATATAGAAAATGGCGCATAGTACCATTTTAGGAGGCAAAACACTAGGCTTCAACAATCACAGAACAAACTATAACTTAAAAACAAACAAAACAATATGTGTTATAATTCTATTGCTATTTTGGGCTAAGCAGTGAAAACTTATAGCCAGAGAACCAGTCATAGATGGTACCTGTGAATTCTGTGAAAAGCCTCTCTGTGCTCAGTCATATGTTAATAAGAGTTTGAATATGCTTCAAATAAGCAAGCAGCAGATGAAATGAATTTTTGCTATTTAATCTCAAAGGATTCAGACAGATAATTGTTTTCTAACCTCCTTCCAGTTCTTGGACTGTTCCCTTACCTTTCTCCATTCCTTTCCTGTCTGGTTCTCCCAGTATCATTTATGACCCTCAGGTCCTCCAACCTCTGAAACACCCCGTAAATAACACTGTAAATCATTTCTACTCTACTCTGGATAGCTACTATTTTACTGTTCTCATTCTGAAACTCAACTCATCTTCAACAGAACAATAAAGTCTGTTTAAGGTCAATTTTTCCCTCCTAGATGAAAGCCTTCTATTAGAAACCCATTCAATTTCCTCCTTTCCTTAAAGTTTCTGTATATTCCCTTATTTTCTCCTTCCTTTCTCTTGCTCCCTCCTTTAACTTCTTATAATTTGCTTAATAAATCTTTCCTCCTGTCCCCACATTTTGAAAATAATTATGTTCAATGTCAGTAGTTAACCTAACATTTGACAAAATAAATGTACCCCTCCATCAACTTTTCTTCTCTGTTTCATGGAACATTGCTTAAGCCATCTGTCTTTGAAATTTTCTCTTCCCTAGGTTTTTGATATCCCACCATCTCCCCTAACCTTCAGAATATTTAGGCTGTTTCTAATGACTTAATTTTATTTCCACTCCTTAAATGGGAGAGGGGAGGTCCTCCAAAGTTTGTTCCTTTCTCCCTTTTTCTCTATAAGCTCTCCCTGAGTGCTCACATTCACTGCCTCACTTCAACCATCACTCTCCAAATAATTCCCAAACCCCCTTTGTGTCCAATTCCTTACTTCCAATGGCTTTTTGATTATTTACACCTGTCAGCATATTGAATTTACTCTTTAAAATCCAACTACCATCGTCTCCACTTACTTCCCTACTTTTACTGATAGCCAACCCATTATTAATCATCCGAATCAAAACTCTCAGTTATCTTTAACTCATTCTCCCTTGGTTCTTACACCCAAATGCAAGTCTCAATGGTAATACACTTATTATTATATTACATATAATTATATATATAATTATATACATTATATATAAAATGTTATATATATTATTATACCTATTATATATATTATATATAATATTATATACCTGTCTCTCTATTCCTTCCCATTATCCTCAACTTCACCATAGTTTAGTTCTTAATATTCTGTATTTGGAAACAAGTGGGAAGACCCTTTGCCCACTATCCAGGCTACCTACCACCAGTTTCATTCCCTTCCAAGATAACCAACACTATTACAAGATTATCATTTCTAATTACTTTGATCATGTCATAAAATTCTCCCTAATGGCTCTTCATTGGTGACTAGTACAGTATAACCTTCTAAGTGTAATATTTGCCCTTTTAGGCCTAACTCCCTTCACTGATCTGCATGTACTCACTTTAAAAAAAAAAAAAAACTAGATACTCTCTACTTACCATCACATTATATATATACATTTTTATTCATGCTAATTCTCTTAGCACGTTCCATCCACTTCTTAAGCAGATAAAATCCTGTATATCATTTAAAACTCATTCAAATGCCAAGTCTGTTAGGAATCTTCTCTAAATATTTTGAGCTCTGTTAGTACTACGGCCTTATCTTGCAATGCTACAGTTTTTTAAACTATAATTATTTGTGTATATGCCTTTCTATACGTAATACCCTTAAGTTCCTTGAGGGACAGGCTTGAGTTTTGTTTTAATAATATACTGGAGCAGCTAACACAATGCCACACGCTGGGGTTGTTCAATGTATATATCTAATGTTTTACAGAGCAGTACATACTGCTACATATAGTGAGAGATGCCTTTTCTATCATGACCCCGGTATAAGTGAAACATTACTCATGCACACACAATTCACTATATTTTCCACTTTATTCTCTCACTTGTTAAAATGGGGGTTGCGATCCACCAAACTGATTTAGCAAGAAACCAAACTGTGAAAAGTCTACTTTAGGGAATTTACAGTGTTCTCTCTGTGATTTTAAGATAATCCCTGTATGATATTTAATTAGGATGGTAAACTCACCATATTATTATGATAGACTCAAGTCTGTGGTTGCTAGGTTTAGAATTCTTCTAAATCTAGGCTCCAACCTTGCTTTTCTGTAGGTAACCTTGCCCCAGCCACAGGTATAGCATGGTGTGAATTTTTAATATAGCAATGATGATTATAATCATAGTAGGATAATTACATTTTTAGAATTAAATGCTGTATTATTCCAAAATGAGCTTTTTGTTTTTTGGGTTTTGTCAGCTAAACAAAAGTAGGACTGACTTAGACTGACCCAGCAATTCTTCCTTCTTGAAACATGGCATCTCAGGAAATCTTACGAGTCAGGTGAAATGATGAACAAAAGAAGCTCATCACGAAAGAGTATCTACTGGGTGATTCTATTTATTAAGACGTTCAAGAACAGGCAAAAGTAATCTACACTCATATAAGTCGGGAGAGCGGTTCCATTGTGAAGATGGGAGTGGTGGCTAACTGGGACAAAGTTGATACAATGGAGTCTTTGGAGTGGGGATTATACACAAGATACTAATAGAAATTCATCACGTCATACACTTGAGATTTTTACACTTCACAGGGTGTCCATTATGCTTCAGCAAAAATATTTAAAAAAAAATAAATTAAAGAGAAGACAAGCCAGAAAAAGAAAACACAAGTAAAAAACAGCCATCCCTAACAGATGGATTACAAAGATTTGACTCTGTTGTTTCTGACAAGATGGTTGAGGGGTAACCATAGTGGAATTTCCCTACTTTCACAGACTGTCAGCGTCCTCAACCACAGATCAATTGATACTTCAGATGGGGCACTATGGTGATTTTTTTCAACAACAACAACAGAAAGTTTAGGAATACTAATACAATATTAAGATATTTTTCATTTGTTTCTGATGAGCTACTTGACAAGCAGTGATTTTTATAGTATTTTTCAAACTGTGGTAGATGGCCCATTAGTGAGTTTTAGGTCCAAATATTTAATGAAATAGAACTGAATATTAAATAACAATGCAATGATGTGGAAAATGGAAGTATTACATCGAGACTTTTGCTTCAGTTATATATATAAGTGTGGTAAAGTAAAAGGTATTCTTATTATGGATTCAGGTGGAAAAAGAAGGGTAACATTTTATGGGGATATCTTCTACATGTTGACAAGCAGAACACAACAAAGGAAACCTTATAAACTGATACAATGACAATTGCGCAACATTTTGATCTGAAGCCACAGACAGGAAATTATTGGCATGCAGAAGACCTTGCACAATTACCACTGCCACTTGGCTTTTGTCATCAAAGTATCACAGACTTAATACACTTTTATCTGCCCTAAAATCACTGGCTAGAAAGGAAGTAAGTTACTAATTCAGAGCACCAGTATTTTTTGCAGCTGCTGAGCAACCTTTGCACGCTCACCCAAAGTCCTCTAAATTCCCCGTTTCCCTTATGTTAGTAAGCCACCCAACCTCCACTGTTGCCTTTCCTTATCAAAAGTGGGGACAGTAGCTTTGAGAACTGTTTGGCAGTAAGAAAACAATCCTCTGCTGTCAACATCAGCTAGGAAAATACAGAACACCTTAAAGAGCAGAAGAGAAACAGTGCTCTTACAGGGTCAGTTTTCCTACCTTAAATGCTACTAAATCAGTTCTGATAAATCAGTGCCTCAATTCTAGAAGACTGGGTGATCTCCCAAAGGTTTCCAAATCCCTAGATCACGAGAATTCTCATTCTCAATGATATGAACTCTGATTTATTGCTCCTGTGATGGCAAAATGGGATAGCCATTTTGGAAGAAGGTTTGATGGTTTCTTATAAAACTAAACGTCTTCTTACTATATGAAGAAGCAATTGGGCTCCTTGATATCTACCCAAAGGAGTTGAAAACGTACGTTCACACAAAACCTGCAAATGGATGTTTATAGTAGCTTTATTTACAATTTGCCAAAACTTGAAGGCAAACAAACGTCCTTCAATAGGTAAATGGATAAACTGCGGTACATTCAGATAATGAAATATTAATCAGCAAAGAAAAGACATGAAAAGATACAAAGGAACCTTAAATGCATTTTACTAAGTGGAAAGCCAATCTGAAAAGGCTACATACTGTATGACATTATAGAAAGGGCAAACTATGAAGACAGTAAGAGGATCGGTGATTGCCGGGGTGAGGGGTGCAGGTGTGGAGAGATGAACAGGCAGCGCACAGGAGTAAAAATCAGAGTGGTAAAAATACTACCTATGGGGGCGCCTGGGTGGCTCAGTGGATTAAGCCTCTGCCTTTGGCTCAGGTCATGGTCTCAGGGTCCTGGGATCGAGCCCCACTTCGGGATTTCTGCTCAGCAGGGAGCCTGCTTCCCTCTCTCTCTGCCTGCCTCTCTGCCTATTTGTGATCTCTGTCAAATAAATAAATAAAATCTTAAAAAAAAATACTACGTATGATATCATAATGATGGATACATGTCATTTTATATTTGTTCAAACTCACATAGAATGTACAGCACCCAGAGTGAACCATAATCTAAACTATGAACTCCAGGTGATAATGATATGTCAATGCAGGTTCATCAACTGTAACATTGTACCACAATCTGGTGCAGGGTGTTGATAATGAAGGGGGCTATGCCTGTGTTGGGGCCGAGGGCAGGTAGGAAATCTCCCTACCTTTCCCTCAGTTTTGCTGTGAACCTAAAAATGCTCTAAAAAATGAAGTCTTAAAAACAAAAAAAAGACACCATTTATTATAAAGGCAAGAAAGTGAAAGGTAACTAGAAACATAACAAAAGATTAATAAAGCTCATATTGGGAAAAATATATCAGATGTATTATTTGCTATTCAAGAAGATAAAATTAAGAAGTCAAAACATGCTTGCAGGTAGGAAGACTTAGATTTATAAAAATGTTGTTTCTTTCCAAAATAATGTAGAAATTTAGTATAGTAAGGTTTTTGCTAGAATTTATTTGGACAAGAAAAAAGATTAGCCAAAGCAATATTTAAAAGGAAGAACAAAGTGGAAGAATGCATTATTAGATATCAATATGTATCTTTTTATTATTTTTTATTATGTTATGTTAGTAACCATATAGTATGTCAGTACAAAAGAATCTAAAAATGCCCATGGAAATATGGAAATCTTGTAAATGGCAGAGCTGGACTGCAATAATTCATCCCCTGAAATATGATTATATTTTAAAAGTTACCTTTATGAAAATAATTGATGAAAATTTATATATTTGTATTTTTGATTGTGTACCAATAAGGCAGAATTACTACTCAATTCAGAAGAAAATTTTAATGTCAGAGCTTATGAATACAGTAAATTAAAACAAATACATTTTAATTATCTAAATTTTTACAACAGAATATGATCAATGACTGATTTTTCTCAATGACTGATTTTTAAGTATACCACATTTTTAAATATTTATTTATATTTATTTATAACTTCAGTATACTATATTCCTGAAATTATATCAAGATAATATTCTAGGGGTAACATAGAATAAAAATAAAAGCAAGAAAAAAGGAAAGATGATAAATTTCTCAGAAGAATTCATGAATGAATTTTCTTTTAAATAAAATGATTATGAGTACCAAAAACTATAGTAGTTAGATTCCATTAGATACATTTAGAGGGTTATATAACAGTTTTTTTTTTTTTAAAGAGAAATATTTATAGTCATGGGAAACCAAAACACCAACAAAAAGAGAAGTGGTATCACTTTATGATTAGATTGAGTTGATTTTAAGGCAGGAAACATCCTAGAGATGAAGAGATTCAATGTCCTCTCAGGATATAACAATTCTAAAATCATAATATACCTATAATACAGCCTAGGATATGGAAAGTAAAAAATTAGCAGAACTAAGGGAAACTTTAAAATGAAATGCCTCTTGCTCAATAACTGATAATAAAAGAAGATAAGAAATGAAAAAGGAAATAGAAAATTTGGGAGAAAACAAAAAGGGGAACAGAAAATTTGAATGACATGATTAACAACCTTGACCTAATTTATATACAGGGAACACTAACACTATACTCACTTTAGGGCAGAACAGACTGCTTTTCAAAAGATGGGAAATAGTCTATAAAATTGACTATATGCTGAATATATGGTCAAAGGATTAATACCATGGAGAATGTGCTTCTGACTTCAGTGAAGGACACTAGAAATCAGCAACCGGAAGGGAACTATATTACTAGAAAATGTCTAAAACAGTTCAAAATAAGAGTCAAAGAAGCAATGACAATAGAAATATTACATACTGAATGATAATTCAAATATGATCTATAGAAATCTGTGGCTGTGATAACTTTGTAAAAATTGTGTAGTACCGTCTATGAGATAAAAAGGAGTTTCACAAAAATAATCAAACCTAAAAAAATTCCGTTATTTTTTTATCTTCTTATTTCTTTATTTTTTTTAAAAAAGATTTTACTTATTTATTTGAAATACAGAGATCACAAGTAGGCAGAGAGGCAGGCAGAGAGAGAGAGAGGAGGAAGCAGGCTCCTCGCAGAGCAGAGAGCCTGATGCGGGGATCGATCCCAGGACCCTGGGATCACAACCTGAGCTGAAGGCAGAGGCTCCAACCCACTGAGCCACCCAGGCAACCCCTGTGTTATTTTTTTAAACAAATTTTAGTATCTTGATGAAAGGGAACATTTTCTAGGAAAATCTCCATTAACAGAATTATTCAGGAAAAGGACAAAAACTTGAATAAAATAATCCTAGAAGACATTTAAAAAATAGGAACTATCTCCTCTTCCAAAAAGACCTAGGCCTAGACCATCTGGCATATGAAACACTTTCAAACCTTAAAGGAAGAGATAAAGTTTCTATTATGTAAGCTCTTGCAGAAAAACAGAAATGGCATAAATTTATTTACAAATTTAAAAATGTTTAAGTAATTTTTAAGTAGATATATTATAAACCTTATTTATTAAATAAGGTAATGCTAGCTTCTTTTAAAAAATTAAAAATATAAAATGGCTCAAATATCATGAAAAAGTTTTTTGGTCACTTTTGTAGCTCCTATTACAACAGTAAATCTGAAAAAAGGTAAAATTTTGTGGGAGACAAAATGTAATTAACTTAAAATGACTACCTAGAAGAGGAGCCTGAGTGGCTCAGTGGGTTAAGCCTCTGTCCCTCTGCCTTCGGCTCAGGTCATGACCCCAGGGTCCTGGGACCAAGCCCCACATTGGGCTCCCGGCTCAGCAGGAAGCCTGCTTCTCCGTCTGCCTTTGCCTGCCTCTCTGCCTGCTTGTGTGCTCTTTCCCTCTCTCTGACAAATAAATAAATAAAATCTAAAAAAAAAAAAAAAAAGAAAGAAAGAGAGAAAATATAATTGCTAAAAAAAATCCCATTTCCAATAGCAATAAAACTATAACATACCTATTCAGACTAACAAGAAATATTTAAGACAATATGAAGCAAGATACAATTTTCTCTTTCCAAAATATCAACAAACACCTAAATGAATGGGGAAAATAAACCATGTTAATCTCTCCCGAACTACTCTCTAAATACAATGCAATTCCAATTTTAAAAAGTCCCGATTAAATTTTTATTACCACAGCAAAAATGATTCTAAAGACCAACTAGAAGATCAAAGCCAAGAAGTTAAAAAGAAAAAAATCAAGGACTTAGCCTACCACATAGCAACAAACCTAGAAATAAATGCCTAGAATAATTAAAATAGTAATGTACTGGCAGAGAGAAATCATCAATGGAACAGAGCAGTGAGTCTAGAACAGATCTGTGTAATAGAGATTTAGTATAGGATAAAGTCTATATTTCAAATAAGTGGCAAAAATGAAGAAGGACAGTTACTAAGTAAATGATGGTGGAACAAGGGCTAGTGGTTATGTCTCTGGAGCCCTAACTCATGCACAGACAAGAACAGATTTTTTTTTTTTTTACAATGGAATACTATGCAGCCATCAAAAGAAATGAAATCTTGCCATTTGCGACAAGAACAGATTTTGAGTGAACTAAATACATAAATTGGGAAGACCTTCCTGAATGATACAATAACACAGAAACTCCATAATGAAAAGGCCTGAAAAATCTCATATATAAATATAAATGTCATAAATGTCAAAGTTCTTTTTTTAGGATTTATTTATTTTGAGAGACAGAGAGTGGGGGAGAGAATGGATGGGGGAGGGGCAAGGCAGAGGGAGAGAGAGAATCTTCAAGCAGATTCCTCATTGAGTACAGAGTCTAAAGGGGGGCTCAATCCCAGGATCCTGAGAGCATGACCCGAGCCAAAATCAAGAGTCAGACGCTTAACTGACTGAGCCACCCAGGCACCCCTAAATGCCAAAGTTCTGTAGAACAAAGGATGTGTGAAGTCAACACCTTCACAATTATATTTTACGTAAAGCACAGAAAAGGCAAAAGAGGAGGCAAAAGAATACTTAAGATCACGACCTGAGTCAAAACTAGGAGTCAAATGCTTAAGGGACTGAGGCCACGCAGGCACGCCTTCCTTCATGTTAATCTGGAGGCTGATGTATAAGGATGGTTCAGACTGTAAAAATTTCAGAGGGTATACACTTTAGGGTACTTTCTGTGATAAATTTAGGGAGGACTAACATGAGGAAATACTGAAAGAGGAGGGACAGAAGAGATTAAGATGAAATTTTACTTTTGATTTTAAATTAATATGTGTTTGCTATATGAAGAAGTATCTGTTATTTGCATAATTTTTTAAAAGTGAAAAATGAGAAAAAAAGGCTACATATATGACATATAGCAGTCAAGACTTAGGATCCAGGCACAATCAAGACACTTTCATAAGGCATACCCTACCTGTGAATCTAATATGCTGGAAATTTCACGTGCACTGACATTCACTTCATCCAACTGCAAGCAAAACAAGTTTCTGGCAACCTGGACAAAATCTGAAATGGAATGCACTTCAGTAGGAACATGACATTTAACCTCATCTAAATACATCTTACCTTTTTCTAAATGAAGTTGAAGCTATGCGTGATAACTAACACTTTAAACTTAACTTTTCAGTGGATTACCTCAAAGTGGTATTAACTGAAGCGACAGAAATACAGCCTCAAATAAAAAGTGAGAGATACACTGGTTTTAACTAACCTCAGTTAACTTTGCTGCGGTTAACAAATCAGTTAAGATAACAACAAAGCACATACATGTCACAGGCATATCTATTTCTGCAACTCTTTTACCATGAGCAAGAACCTCTCTGAAACATAGGACAATATTGTGACTTACAGCTTTTCTAGCAGGAGCCAGAGGTTTAATAATAATAATAATAATAGCAGGAGCTAATATTTATAGAACAGTGTCTGTGCTCAGCACAGTGCTTTGCTATTTCATCCCCCCAACAATTCTCTGAGGTAGGTCTTCTTATACTCTCCATTCCACACATGGCAGCTAAGACAAGTTAACGGCCAACTTCCCACCGCCACATGGCAAGTTAGTAGCAGACCAGAATTCCATTTAAGGTCTGACTCCAAGGCATATGATATACTCTGAACAACTGTTAATTAAGCCTTCCTAATACTGGGGCGCCTGGGTGGGTCAGCAGGTTAAGAGTCTGCCTTCGGCTCAGGTCATGATCCCAGGGTCCTGGGATGGAGCTCAGCATCTGACTCCCTGCCGAGCAGGGAGCCTGCTTCTCCCTCTTCCTCTACTGCTCCCCCTGCTTGTGCTCTCTTGCTCTGCCAAATAAATAAATAAAATCTAAAAAAAAAAAAAAAAAAAAAAAAACCCAAACCAAAAAGACCCCAAAAACCTGCCTGATGCTGGCTAGCAAACTGTAAGCTTCTTCAAACATGAGTATGACCCATTCATCTATGCATCTTCAAATTTTTTAACTTTAGCTATTACACTTTTAATTTCCAAAGATCCTTTTTTGTATTTTCTGATGGTTCCTATTCTACAACATCCTATTCTTTATTTCCTGGATGCCTTATCTTTGTTTAACCTCTTCAAAGATGTTCACGGTGGTTTGTCTGAAGTTCTCTCCTGATTTTTCATGATTCCTCCTTTTTCAGGGTTCTGTTTTTCTCTTTGTCAGAAAGTTTTGGGCTCTTCTATTTTACGTTGGAGAATTTCTCCAAATGTCTGGTGACCCTTGGCTATGAGTTCACATTTAAGAAGAATCACCACCAAAACACTGATGGAAATTTTGTGTACATAACTTGCTTTGTCATCTGGCCAGTTTCACTACAGAGCAATCGGGGGGCCAACTGACATTTTGGTGCAGCTTCTTCAGCGAGAATCTTACAGTCTCTTGCCTACAGAGGATAAACATGACTGCAAAGTTCACCGAGCAATCTGGGTGTGTGTTGTGATAACTAATCATACATTCCTCCAAATTCCCTGACTGCTGGGAACTATAGGTTCAGAAGCTCTCTGGTTTAATTTCTCAAGAGAACATACTTCTTTTCTTTGTAGGTATAAGGGACTGTTACAACCTGGGCTGCTTGAGAGGGGACAGGTAACAGCTCGACAAAAACTTCTTATGCAGATTTTTAACAACCCTATTTGAAATGCCCTGCCTATTTCTGAAGAGAAATACCTGATACTTTTAATTCCTAAGCATTTTTAGGGGCAAATCAGCTTGTTTCCTATTGTGTTTCCCCCATTGCTTTAGGCTGGGGGAAATATCACTTGGGCTGTCTGGCCTCTATTCACCAATTCATTGAATATCCTTATCCACATTCCGTCCTTTCGTATCACGGTTTTGGTTAATATATGCAAATCTGTTTTCTGTTCTCCTCCCTATTTGGGGTAATTTTCAAACAGGAGAGGCAAATGTTTATTTTTTCTATCACTTTGAAATTAAAAAGTGAATTTCTTTTTAGTAATACAGACACTTTAAAAATGATGCAATGTTGCATCTATTGTATAAAAAAATTAAATACTGAATGTTATCGATATAAAAGACTGTTATATTTAAACATTACTAGTAGCAGAACAAACGCCTACATATAATGTCTCTTGCAAACAACTTATGAATACCTATCAAATTTCTAAACCACTTGTGGGAATTTATCCCAAGAAAAAGAAGGAAAAAAAACTACGATGTTAAATATAGACTTGATAATACTATCAGCTACTGAGAAACCATCAAAATTCCCTAAAGTAGAAAGGCTTTATATTATAGTACATCAACTAAGTATGTCAATATTACTCTAACTTTAATAAGAATAATTATATAGCATCATCAAAATATTTATTCTGTCATATTAGCTGGAAAAAAGTATGAAATCTCATAGCAGTAGAATTAGAAGTTTGATATTTTATATTGTTTCTTCTGTTATTTGTGAGAAATGTTTACATTTCTTTACATTACAGTAAATAAGAAACAAAGAAGGATAGAATGAAGGTATTTTTGAGCTGGAAGATTCTAGGAAAGTTGCCTTTCTGCTGACCCAGCCAGGCCAAGTTAATTCTAGACGACATTTTAGGGTACTGACCAAGGAACCTGAAATAGATGTGGTATTTTTTTTCCCCCTCTTTCCTTCTAAAGAAGAAGCACTCTTAATGAAAACAGGTCACCATAACTCTCCCACCAAGCTTCTGTGATGACACAACACGATAAACCTAATATTACCTCCAAAAGACACTGTTCCCTTTGGGTCTACTTGCACTTGCTGTCTCAGGGCTTGATGTTGTTCCTTTGTGGGCTGAATTCCAAGATAATCTAGAGCCTGGAAGGAAAAGGACTCATGTGAAGTAATTTTTCAAATCTCTGAAGAATAAAACTTTTCATTGCAACTTTATTTTACAACCCAATGAAAAGAATCAATATCAGGAACAGGGACCAGAATTACATGCCCAGAGAGAGTCGGTTGACTATTTATGGATTAATTTTCTATAAAATATTAGCTTCCCGATTCTAACACCACCTCAATTTTTCATGGTTTGCTTCTTTTCTTTTTTCTTTCTCTTTTTTTGCAAGACTAGCACTTTGGCTGATGCCAAATTTATAAGCATAGCCCTAAAACCAAAATTCAAATTTCTTAGCTTAAAATATGTGATTATGGCAGAAAAAAAATAGCAAGGAAATTCTATTAAATCAGATAAAACATTAATTTCTATGAGTAGCACTACAAAACATACCTGTTCATGTATAGGTAGCCAGGCACAGTGAGAAGAGACAGGAGAAATGGAGATTAGGAAAGAGTCATAGATTCATTCAAGAGTGATTCTAGAGCTTAGCTAAGTATCATCTTCCTGCTACGTCTACACGGTCATAAATATTTACCTTGTGTAACATGGAATAATGGTTAACTTTTGGAGATCTTTCCCTTCAGTTACAAAAATGTTCCAAGCACACAGACATACACAGGAAGACAATAATACAAAGAACATCCATGTACTCAAATACTCATTGGTATTTGCATGAAATTATATATATTTTTAAGAAATAAACATTGCAGACTTGGTTGAAAGCTTTCACTGTTGTTCCTTGGCAGGAACAACTATCCTAAGGTGGGTGTAAGCTTTCTGTCCACGATCTGATACCATTACTACATGTATTCCCTAATGTTATGCTCCTGTGCACTTAAAATCTTATATCAATAGTGTACTATAAACATTATTTATAAATTTATAAATTTGTTCACAAATTATTGTTTTTACCTCCATGTTATGATTCTGTAATTGCTCAATATTCTTATCTGTGAAACTAGTTCACTTAACTTTAAATGGTATGCCACTGTATAAATACAAATTATATATTCTCTGATGGATGGGCTTTTATCATTACTCCAGCTTTAAAATTACAAAACATTATACATATCTCCTTGTATGGCGGTGTGAAAATTTCTCTACAGTATATCCCTAAAAGAGGAAATGCTGAATCATATGTAGTGCGTGTGTGTGTGTGTGTATGTGTACATATATATATTGTCAACTTTAGATATTGTAAAATTATTCTCCAAACTGGCTGCAGCAATTTATACACACCACTGGCAATAAGACCTATTTTTCTACATTCTTAAGAACATTTGTTGTTTTCACACTTTAAATTTTGTCAATATGTTGAATATGATTTGGATGCTGTTGAATTCCTTTAGTTACAAGTGAGATTAAACGTCTTTTACATGTTTATTAGCAAAGTTTTTGACTCGTAAATTAATTAGCAATATGTCTTATATTTTTACACAGTTTTGAGAAGTATTTTTTGCTAGTGATTTCTAATTTGGTGATGTTCTCCCAAATATGGAAACAAAAACTGTCTCTAGACATTGCAAAATGTCCCTGAGGGAAGGGAAAAAAAACAAAAACAAACGCTCCTTGAGAACTACTTCTCCAGAGACAAACACTATTATTAATAGTTTGGTGCATAATTTTCTGAAATTGTTCTATGAATATAGACTCTAAATATTCAATATACATAAATTATGTATTTATTTATAATAATTATGCTACACAGTATTATACATTTTAAAAAACTGTCAATATATCATAGCTTTCTGTTCTGCACATTTTTGCATCTTTTGCATACTTTTCAAAACTGGTGTGATAGTGCCTTAACACTCAAGTACATATACTTCAAATTTTGAATGTAAAAAAACATTACAAATTATGCCTCCATCAGAAAGGACGAATACCCAACTTTTGTAGCAACATGGACGGGACTGGAAGAGATTATGCTGAGTGAAATCAGTCAAGGAGAGAGAGTCAATTATCATATGGTTTCACTTATTTGTGGAGCATAACAAATAGCATGGAGGACATGGGGAGTTAGAGAGGAGAAGGGAGTTGAGGGAAATTGGAAGGGGAGGTGAACCATGAGAGACTATGGACTCTGAAAAACAACCTGAGTGTTTTGAAGGGGTGGGTGAGAGGTTGGGGGAACCAAGTAGTGGGTATTAGGGAGGGCACGGATTGCATGGAGCACTGGGTGTGGTGCAAAAACAATGAATACTGTTATGCTGAAAAGAAATAAAAAATTATTTTAAAAAAAGGTCCCTTTTGAACTTCTCCCTAGAGGTAATACATCTTATACATTTGGTTCAATATTCCTGAGTATTTTATTATATAATATTTGGTATCTACTAAAAACAAATATGTAATAGATATACATGTTTTAAAGCAGAGCAATAAAATAAAAATTCCGTGAGTACATTTAAGAATTATAAAACTGCCAATAGGGCTGAATTCATGTCATACTGCTGTCCTACTACACGAGAGGTAACCACTAGTATTGAACTGTGGGATCATCATCCCCATATGACTTATTTTAAGATGCCTGGTCACATACATAGGTATCCCTAATGTGTTGTTTTGTTTTGCTATGTTTTAGCTTCATAAAAATGCTGCAGGTAGTCATAATTCTGAAACTTGCTTTTTTCACCCTACACTATGGTTTCATCATTCATCTGTATATGCTATTTTAACATCAGCACATTCATTTTCATTGATAAATACCTGATTAGATGAATATGTCACAATTTACTCACCCACCCTCCAGCACACTGGGGCTTTCTGCTTACCAGGAATGTTAACAAAGAACATTCTTGTACACGTCTACTCTAGCACCTAGATACAACTTTCTTTAGGGTATATACTCAGGAGAAGTATTGATGGGTCTTTTTTGATTGACTGTAGGGCTTTTTTTTTTTAAGATTTTATTTATTTATTTGACAGACAGAGATCACAAGTAGGCAGAGACACAGGCAGAGAGAGAGAGAGAAAGCAGGGTCCCCGCTGAGCAGAGAGCCCGATGTGGGGCTTGATCCCAGGACCCCGAGACCAAGACCCGAGCTGAAGGCAGAGGGCTCAACCCACTGAGCCACCCAGCCGCCCCTGATTGTAGGACTTTTAAAAGTATTTTGGATAGCAATATTTTATATTATGTGTATTACAAGTATTTTCTCCCAGTTTGCAGCACAACTTTTTACTTTTTTATATTTACTTTATGGAGTTCTTTATGGACAGTTCCCAGGCATGTTTGCATACCATTATTTCATGTTTTTATAAACATATATAATAGGGTATCTGGGTGGCTCAATCGGTTAAGCATCCAACTCTTGATTTTGGCTTGGGTCATGATCTAGGAGAAGTGAGATAGAGCCCTGTGTTGGGCTCCATGCTGGGTGTAGAGTCTACTTAAGATTCTCTTTCTCCTTTTCCCTCTGTCCCTCCCACTCTTCTTCCAAAAAAAAAAAAAAAAAAAAAAAAAAAAAAAAAAGCATATAAATGATAAACTTGAAATTTAAAACAGATTGTCTCTTGGGGAGAGGGAGAGATATATATGATCAAGAAGAAACACAAAGGCAATGTCAAAAACTCTGATTCTTAGCTGGGTGGTGGGTACAGGTGGGTTTGTTTTATTATTCTTTAAACTGTACATATACAGTATAATCATTCTGTGTATGATTGATGTTTTCATGTAAAGAAATAAAAACAATTTTACAAAAGTAATGCAAACAAAACACCTGCCACAGAAGGTACGAAATATATGATTATTATTATACTAAGTATAATGGAACTTTATCGAAGTACAATGGAACTTTATCTAGAGCCAAACTTTAGAAATTTACTCTAGATGAAAACAGCATATTGGTGAAGTAAGCTCATAAATTTAAATGGAAAATAATCTATTTTTGGTCAAAAAACAAGTTCTAAAAATTTCTTGAATAAGCAATGTCATCTTTTAACCTTAAGCAAAAATGCAAACTGTTTAATGGACAAATAAAAGTCCTTAACTCTTTCTAATATGAGTCCTTAACTCTTTCTAATGTCTGAATGATGAATTTTAAAAATGTCACTTCTTTACAATATTCATCGCACACTTCCCAACCTAATATAAAGAACAACTCATTAACTGTAATCAGACATGGGGTATGCCATTGCTCACTACATCTTTCTTCAAATGCTACAGAAATGGCAAGAGCTAAAGTAAATATCAGCAAAATGGCATTTGTATCCCAAAGCATCTTTCTCAGGTACAAAAATACATACACATAGGATGGAAATACAATAATTCTTGGTCTTCAAGCCAACTAATAAACTGTATACCTACTTGCTGTGTTTACCATGCCTACTTGTATGTCTAACATTAGGATTAAATGAGACCCACAGTACTCATAAAAATGCTTTAAAAATATAGCACTGCAAATACCCATGGTGAAATTATTTTAAAATATCTGTATATTAAATCATCCTCAGAGTATTCGTAGGAAGAGGCAATCCATTTTTCAGAAAAGGAATTAATGAATAAGTAGTTTAATATTAGAAATCATTTTCTAGTATATCCTGATACAAAGCTGGTTACTTAGACTGGTGAAACACAGAGAATTTCATGAAGATGATGCCATAAATATATATATATATATATATATATATATATATATATATATATATACATACACATATATGTTTATATATATGTATATATCTTGATAGGTAATTTCCTTTAGCAAATTCTAACTTCTCCGTTTTTCTTAAGAATTGTACTGAGTAGCCTATTTACTTAATAACCACATGATTAGTCAACACCTTTCCTTATGAAATCTTATTGTAACACAAATTTCCTAGATGCTGTATGTAATATATTTATAGAAGATAAAGGAAAAAGACAATTTTATTTCATTTTAAATATTTGATCACATTGGCCTTATCTGTTACTGAACAATAAATATGTTAAAAATATAATAGATAATAAAATTGAATCTGTCTACAAAATAACAACTGAAATAGAAAGACCTATTTTAAAAGGAATGATACAGATATTATTAAATTATTATGCAACCAAACAAAAAAGGAAGAGTAGCTTAGCAAATATTTGGGTAGATAGGAGCTAATTTGGATTCTGGAAAAAAAAAAATTCTTATTTAGGAAAATGCCGTTTCATACTCTGAAAACACAGAATGCTCTACTAAATAAAGTCACTAAATATACTTTGAATAAGAAGAAACTGAATTAACACAGAATGTGGGTCGCCTTTGCTATAATACTGGCATTTTATTTTTCCAGAAAAATAATTTTTTTAAGCTAATAGGAGGACCAAAGCCTGGAAATTCTGATTCAACAGTCAAACGACTCAAATTTCTCAGAATCAATACAGATTTCGATGATTTTCATATCTAAGGCAATTAATTAGATTTTTAAAAAAAATCATGTGCTAGGAAAACTTAAATTGAATAAGAAAACAAAGGCAGCCAAGTCAAGTCATTAGCTGGATAACTTCCTCCTTACCCAGAGAAACCGTATTAAATCTGGATGTTTAGAAACGCATATTAAAGCAACATCATTAAAAACAATAACTTCTTTATTTTTTAGATATTTATAGGTGTTTTTACACCTCAAATATACATTAAAAAATGTTAATATTAACTGATTATAAACCTTGGCATTAGTCAGAACTTAACATTTAAGTCACCAATAAAAAGAGAGTACAAGTTAGCAAATGAGATTCAGGATTCTGAAAACCCAAACAAGCTATCTATAAAGTGTCTAATTGGGGCGCCTGGGTGGCTCAGTGGGTTGGGCCGCTGCCTTCGGCTCAGGTCATGATCTCGGGGTCCTGGGATCGAGTCCCGCATTGGGCTCTCTGCTTAGCAGGGAGCCTGCTTCCTCCTCTCTCTCTCTCTGCCTGCCTCTCTGCCTACTTGTGATTTCTCTCTGTCAAATAAATAAATAAAAAATCTTAAAAAAAAAAAAAGTATCTAATTAATTGGAAAGTTTAATGAGCACAGACCAGGTGCTTAAACAGTAGTAGGTGTACTAGATATCATCATGAAGAAAGTTAATCTTGTTGTCAAAACAAAATACACAAAAGACTGTACAGCACCAAAAAGTGATGTTGTGCTATAGATGTGCAAAATAAGGCAATATTAACCCAAACTATAATAGTTAGCAAAATCTGGACACAGGAGTTGCAATTGAGTTAGCATGTGAACACTGGGCAAGAGTCAAGTTGACTCTGGAAAAGGTATTTGGTACAGGACCATTCAAGCAAAGGTATGAATGTGGGAATAAACGCAATGTGCATTTATTATAGCTGTGCACTTTCAATTCTTCCTAAAATGCATAGGTGTGACTGTGGGAATAAATGCAATGTGTATTTACGGTAGCTGTGCACTTTCACTCTCCCTAAAATGTAAAAAAAAAAAAAAAAAAATCATTATTCATGAAAAATGACAGGAAAGTAGAGGCTGTGGACCTACAGCACTATATCCAATTTTATATTTAAAAAAAGACATAGCACATTTTTGCTGTGAGCTCCCAGGTCACCTGACAGGAAAAGCTCTAAAACGCTTTTTTACTTTTTACTTCTTCCTTTTTAATCACCTACATTTCTTTGACATACAGAAGCTCTCAATATTTCACTCTCCCCAGGACTAATTTTTGGTGCCTCTTAGTACATTGCTACCAGCTTCTTTATATTTAGTGAGCATCTATTTTGTTCTTTAGGCTTAGTTTCCCTTTGCTTTTTAAAAAGTTGCACTTACTGCTATTACACATATTTGGGCATACATAATTCATTCTCTGTTTCCTTTGATTCGACACTGTAAAACATCACGTTTGCTTTATTCCTACACAGGAGGAAACTGATTAATTTGGTGTCAATTTAGGTTACAAAAGGTTTTATTTCTATTTGGTACTTGTGAGTGGGCTGCTCAACTCAAACATAAATAATTAAAACTCAAACTGCCATTCATTTAATCGCAAAAAAGTAATTCTTCAAGAAAGTAATGGCTCCAGTCCTTCCTTTATCCTCTCAGAGAATGAGAACACTTCCTTACTTCTATTTTATAGAAGAAAAATGGAAATTTAAAGTATTTACCATTTCCAGTTTCTCTGCCTTGAGGCGAACAGAAGGATTTAGGGAAATCTTCTTTCCTTGTGGTCCATAATTATCAGTCCATGCAGGGGCAATATCTAAGAGACAACAGGGTGCACGTTAATTGGAAACTTAATTGGAATAGAACTTTTCATTTGACAGGATGTGTTCTGGGCTCCTGCTGTTCAAAAATAATTCTGGCTAATCAGTTGGCAGTTTTTACTTTTGTTTTCATTATTTTTTTTCTTTAAATCTAAAATGTATCATATAAATCACCCTCACTTGAGCACTAAATGATATAATACAAAAAGAATGGCCAATTATGCCTTAACTCCCATGGAAATATTATTTTAAAAGATAAACATACATCCTACCAGTACCCCATCATCAAAATGCCTTACTAATTGTAAAGTGAAGCCTTTATCTTCCAAAATAAGTAAAATCAAGTTAGGAATTCAAAAATATCATGATATTTCTTTGGCAGAAGTGGTTTTGTTACGGATTCTGAAGGTCCTATGGAAAAACTCCTAAGTGCAAACTGTTTCAAGTTTGCACATAAAGTATGATACAGACTAGGAACTTTTGGAACCCCTTACTTAACATTAAGGTTATATTTCAGGAAGCATAGATGGACTTCCAAGAGTTGAGTTTCATACAACTCTCACCCATTCTAATACCTTCTTAATCTATCTACACTGATGATTTAGATGAGCCTTCGTCCTTTTGCATGAATAAGAGATCAGATGCCACAAAGGATTAGACCTTGAAAAATTATTTGTTTTAATATGCCAAAGTATGGAAAAAAAATTCTTGTAATTCATGTCAATCCTTGTATCTAAATTGTCACTATTCTAAATACACTTCTAAATGGTATTTTACTAGTTCTACATAGAAACAAGAGGAAGAGAAAAAACTTTTTGAAATGTCACATCTTTATGCAGTGTTTTAATTTTTTTTTAATTTCTCAGAGCATCTGTCTCTAAGTACAAAATGATTTGCATTCTCTTTCTTAAGAACATAAGAAGCGCATATGAAAATAAATAGTCTTCCTCTAAACCTTTAACACATCCTTAACATTCTATGTAAAATCTTGAATATAGCTTATAGGTGTCAAGATCATAAAAAAAAAATGGTTACTGACTTTTAGCTTCAAATGGAATCAAACCTTGAGGAAGAATGATTTTAGTATAATAGAATTTTTACATTTCTGATAAAAGCAGCAAAGTCTCTTTTGTCATCATGATACTTAATTGTTAGCCACTAGACAAAAAATAGTATATATGTATATATATGTATTTTTTTCTTTTTTTCTCTTAAGAGAAATTCTGTGCCAAACCTACAGTGTGGCACAAAAGATCAGCATGGAGTAGAGTGGTATAGAAGACCAAAGAGCAGGGAAGTCAAACTTTATTTTTCATTTTTAATGTTTGGATTTGTGAGGCTTGTCAATGACCTTCAGCTTGACGCCTGACCTGCAATTAAGGAACAGGAGCACTACTAGGTGGACCCAAACTAGCCTAATCATGATTTCAGACCAATAATCCTCCTCCTGGGAGTGAATCACCCTGTGCAAGTGTTAAGTATGTGGAAGGGCTGGGGGATGGGAGGGAGACAGAGCAGAATGGAACAGGGAAGAACAGGGACACACACACAGCAACCACACACACTGAGGCATGCATTCTCACTTATGTATTCCTATACATAAGCATAAAAATTTGCCGTCTGTAACAGTGGAAATGACAGCAAATCAGCTCTTATTTATGCTAACTTTGAGCCAGGCAATGCACTAAGTACTTCATAGAGATGAGCTCATTAAGCTTTACGATAGCCATAATGACATAGGTGTCATTATTGCCATCGCAAAGATGGAGAGATCAAGGCCCCAAAAGGTAAAGAAACCAGCCGATGATCACACAGCTAGGAAGTGACCATGTCAGGATTCTAGTCTCTTGTGACTCCCAAAGCCATGATTCCTAAATGTCGTCAGTATCTTTCATCATGTTTTCTCATCTGTAAAGTAGTTAGAATAAAATAGTGCACCTTACAGAAATTGTAAAGGTAAAATATAGAATCAGAGAAAACTACTATGAACACTAGAGAATATTGTTTGTTTGTGTTTAAGTAGGCTCCATGACCAGCCTGGAGCCCAACACGGGGCTTGAACTGGTGACTCTGAGATAAAGACCCGAGCTGAGATTGAGAGTCACACGCTTAACAGACTGAGCCACCCATGCACACTTAGAATATTGTTAATATTAACAAACAGACATATAAACAGGAGATTGAAAGTAAAACTACAGTAACTCCCCCCCGCCCCGCATATTTAACAATATGCAGTCATGGCTTAACAAAATCCCACTTTCTTTCGGCCAACCTTCCCCTAAACCTGTACCTTTGAGCCAAAACCTCAGGAGGATTTGTGCATAAATCCGGCATGCTTTGGTGATTCAGAGGAGCTTGACCTGAAAAGCTGCTCATAGACAGACAGCTTTCCCCATTTGCTGGTGACATCTCTCAATTCTGGCCTCAAGCTCTTGATTTGCTCCTCTCCGGGGGAGTGAGGATTTTCAAAGGATAGCTTATTATTCTCTTGGATCTTCTCTTCTATTCCTCTTTTTAGGGGAAGAAAGGGAATGTTTTAAGAGGGCAGGATCAAAACCATTTGGTTTATACCACGAACCCTCCATGAATATTTTCCCCCATCACTATTTTGTTTCAGTTATAAAACCTTAGTGTGGGAGGATTACAGTTTGTGTTCTGTAAAGTTAAAGTAATGATAATATTTCTTCATGCAATAATTCACTCAATTTTTCAGGAATGTCTGTAGTATGCTTTGAGCTCACCAGTTCATGCATTAGTCAGCTTATAGCAATAGTAAATGACTCTGAGTTCTGAAATAAGACATTTATATAATAGTTTTTTAAAAACATATTCAAGTATTATATGGATTTTTAAAATTCTAACCAGTTTTACACTTTGGAATAATTTTGAGATGGGAACATGGGTAGATTTGCTTCAATTCAGTTTGTTTTTGTTGAGATTAACATTAAAACTTGTTTATATTTTTTGAATAAATACCAAGTGGCTGAAGAAGTTTAGATGTGACAGTTAAGGGTCAAATTTGGGAAAAATCTATAATTAAGTGCTTATAACAGACAAATCACAATGTATGTAAGTTACCTAGAGATAATTTGGAGTTAATTTCCCCCCCCGCTAGAAAGATCTGGGCTACTACACTTACATGAAAATAAAAAAATAAGACTACCTCAATGCTAATTCTACCCTAGAAAAGTGTTCAATTTTAATTGTATTTTAATATTTACTTTTCAGAAGGAAAAAATGAAACAAGATAGGATCGGGAGGGAGACAAACCATAGGCGACTCTTAATCTCACAAAACAAACAGCGTTGGAAGGGTAGGGGGGTAGGGAGAGGGGGGTGGGATTATGGACATCGGGGAGGGTATGTGCTATGGTGAGTGCTGTGAAGAGTGTAAGCCTGATGATTCACAGACCTGTACCCCGGGGCTAATAATGCATTATATGTTAATTGAAAAAAAAGAAAGGAAAAAAATTTTACTTTTCATACATCTCACTCAAATATATTTTCATTAAATCATTTTTCTATTATAAAATATAGCACTCTTTCTTTTAGTCACTTATGTGAATTTACCTCATTTTATTCATTATTCTGGAATTTCTTCATTCTAATCAGATCTGCCTCCTAGGATGACCTGGTAGCTAGCTCATCCTTTGTTCTGTGATTTTGCTCCCGGTGGGTCCTTCCCTTAGGAAGATCTCCACCCATCGGTCGATGTTTACCACTTCTTGCACGATCTGGATGATGTCTGATTTTTGCTATGAAATTTCTACATGTTGTGACAAATTCTTTACTATGTACTAATTTGGGGGCCGAGGGGAGGATGCAAAACTGAATTAAAGAATGGGAGCTTTTGTTTCTAGTCTAAAAATATCCCCGAAATATTATCTGAGCTACACTATAGTCAGTGGGTTCTGTAATATTAATAATAACAGCAAAATTTACTGAGCATATGCTATGTCCCAATTACAATGCTACGTGCCTGATATGCATGATCTCATTTAATATTCATAAAGACCCACGAGGCAACTATTTCAAGGTTACACAGCTAATAAGCTGGAAGCGAAGAAATGAATCTCTACATTGCATTCAGAGCCTGTGCCTTCCCGACACCACACTCTGGCCACTTCTTTCCTTCTCTACTTTGTTCACATCTTTGCACTATCTGGACAAGATAGTATATTCCTTTGAATACAGAAACCACCTGTACCCCGCTCTAGTTAACACAGAATACCGCAAATGGTAGTTATTCAATACAATAAACACATACATATATGTTTTCTAATCTGAAAAATGAAGGTTTTTTTTTTAACCCATGTTTTATTTCACCATAGACTCTTAAGTATCTCATGGAAAACATCCTAATTCCTTCATAATTCCTCCTGAACTATGTTTTCTACATATCTGACGTGCTCGGTAAGTGGTTCTTGAATAAATAAATAAAAGACTGATAGAGGCAATGAGCAGTCCAATGACTTTCAAAATTAAAATCATGTTACATAAATGTATCCTCACCATTGTTCACTTCTTTCATCTATATTTTTTTTCTTCTTCACATATGTTCACAGTTTAAAATAAAAACAATACATCAAGAGAATAGAAATTAATTCCATAAAAGGGATAATACTGGGGCTCCTGGGTGGCTCAGTGGGTTAAAGCCTCTGCCTTCAGCTCAGGTCATGATCCTGGGGTCCTGGGATGGAGCCCTGCATTGGGTTCTCTGCTCAGCAGGGAGCCTGATTCCTTCTCTCTCTCTGCTTGCGCTTCTGCCTACTTGTGACCTCTGTCTGTCAAATAAATAAATAAAATCTTAAAAAAAAAAAATAATACTAATAAGATTTCTAAGAGTCAAGGAATCCCTCTAAGTAGAAGGGCATTTAATTTATGGCTAGAGATTGCTACCAACCCACTGGTAAATACTGGTCTCCAAATCAGAGGAAAAAACTGTGGAATCCGCTATAAATTCCCAATAAGTGTGGTGCCTGTGTGCTGTGGTCTGAAAGTCTGTGTCCTCCCGAAATGCCTATGTCAAAATCCTAACCCCCAAGGTGATGGTATTCGGAGATGGGGCCTTTGGGAGGGGCTGAGGTCATGAGGGTGAAGCTCTCCTGAATGGGATTAGTATTGTGACTGAAGAGACCCCACAGATCTCCATGTGAGGATACAATGGGAAGTCTGCAACCTGAAAAAGGCTCTCACTGGGACCATGCTAGCACCATGATCCTGGATTTCCAGCCACCAGAACTGTTAGAAATACATGTCTGTTGTTTATAAGCTACCCAGTCTGTGGTATTTTGTCACAGCAGCCCAAATGGACGAAGATACCATGTACTTTATGCTAATTTGTCCTTATTTTGCAATTCTGATCTAGACTAATGCTATTAAAAATTAAGATATACAGGTAACAACTTACATTGGAATTTTTAGACATATGTAATTAACTCTTTCTTTCCTTAAGCATTGGTTTTTGATTGTTGTTGTACTTAATTTTTGGACATAATTTAAAGGGAAAGTTTTTTTCTTGATATTGGAGCTACAAATAGATACTTCACAGTTCGATAAAAAGCAATTTTTCTTATGGGTGGCTCACAGAATTAACATTTTATTGTTTTAAAAATTCAGTAAATCATTTCATGGTAATTATAACTAATAATATTCAATTCATAATACTGATGTTCTTTTTAATTTACATCTATATAATCTCTTCTTAAAAAAACCAAAAACATATTTCATTTCTTAAGCTATGCTCCCATCTATAATTTCTCTGAAAGGTGCATTTAATGAACCTCACCAGTATTTCCCTAAAAGGACAAGGCAACCTAATCTTGATTTAAAGAAGAGTTTACATTATTTGATTTCAACAGTTCATTGATTACTACAGCTTCACAGACACCGTTATGATAATGCATCTTAAAATTTCAACCCTTTGTTCAGGAAAATTTCTAATAAAAGATCTAATCTAACAGGGACCATTGCACAATGCATTCATTTTGCTCTTTTATTCACTGAAGGAAAAAAAGGCATAATGCACTCTTCTTTAAAGTCTATTAAGTCACATTATGTACTCCTCATTGAGAAAGAGTAATTGAAAGAAATAATAATAAAGAGGAATTAAATGTGCATTTACCTGTATTAGACATATCCGTAGGGCTGTTTCCCGAAGAAGTAATTGGAGTCTGTTCTGTTTTCTTGTATCCAGTTTTCATCTATGAAAGAAAAGGAAGAACATAAAATGTCATTTTCTAAAGTAGGTCAAAGACCAGACTAGAAGCTCACGTTAACATAAAAAGAATGGTTTAAGAGATTAAAGCAGTAATCCAAAAAAATGAGATCTCTAAAATTTTGTTATATTTATCTCCAAGCAAAGCACTTCAGAATTAAAGAACAACTGCTTTCAGCTCTACCATGTCCAAGAACAACAAAATATAAGGCTATGCACCTTATCTTTGAAAAGTTATTATAACCCCAAATAAAAAAGTATAAGGGGCTGACAGAAAATCTTACACTCTGTATCTTACTAGCAGGTTCCTGAAACTGAAATTGCCTTTGACAAATTTTATTCCATTGACTGAAAGCCTACCTGAGTTTCCTATTTTGTTTTATAGCTCACATATATTTTAAGAGTACATGCTCTATTTTATAACTTTGATTTTTTTAGGGCCCCGTTGCAATTAGTAATCAATTGTTGATTCTGATGTAGAAACTCCCTCTTTTGGGTGAGTCTACTGGGGTGAACTAGGTATTAGCATGCACACGTGAGGGAACCATAGCCACCTACACTGGGTAATTAGGATTAGCCTCATTGTGCAGGAAAAAAAAGCTAAGGAACAAGAAGGAAGACTGACTGTCTTCAGTCAGGCAGGGAACAGAAATAAGAATAAATTAAACCATATTAGAGATTTTCTGAAAATAAATATGACATTCCTAACATAGTTTTGAATGACAACTAGACATATCTCCTCGAGGCCAATCCTGATCATGACTTTCCGGACAAAAGACACACTGACTTGAAAAATTATATTATTGATACAGTATAAAAATATTAAACAGAAAAAAAAAAGGAAAGAACTTTCAAGGAAATATAAATCTGTTTAAAACAACTACACTACAAAATTACAATTACAAAATTAAAATTCTATTGCATATAACAAACATAAAAACATACAGGGGATTTATGGACTGCATATATACAGAGAAATGTAAGATTACCTGATTTATCCTAAAAGAAGGTAAAATGGTATCTGTAGTTTGGGGAGTAGATGAGGTCTTTGGAATTAGTGTTTCAGGGGGAGATGGAAGAAGGCTAAATGTTGAGACTTGAGGTCCATATTCTCCGGAAGCTTGTAAAAGAGATGTACAAGATGGATTTCCTGGATGACTGCCATCAGATTTTTGTCTTATGAACGTTATCTCCCAAACAGATTCTGACCTAGCATTAAAAAGAAATCACTTTATGGATATTGTGTAGATACAGTACAGCTGAATTTTAAGATAATGCTTCAATTATTATTAAAATACGCTTGTTTTGGGGGTGCCTAGGTGGTCAGTTAAAGTGGCCGACTCTTGATTTCAGCTCAGGTCACAATCTCAGAGTTGTGAGATCAAGCCCCATGTTGGGTTTTGCTGCTCAGTGAGGAGTCTGCTTGAGATTCTCTCTCTTCCTCTGCCCTCCCCTACCCGGCTCACATGCATGCTCTTTTAGGATCTAAACTATTTAAACCTCTTAAGTTACTGTTTTTGAGAAGACATGCTAACTAACTTATTCTATTTTATGAATAGGATAGTTACCTCAACTTGGCTCTGGTAATTATGCTTTTTGCTTCTTCAAAGGATACACCAATCATAGATTCCTTGTTTATTGAGACAAGTTGATCTCCTGGCTTCAAACGTCCATCCTAACAAAAGTAGTAATAAATATAAAAAAATTAATAATGATGGTGTTTAAAAAAAAATAACTGATGCAACTAAACAACAAAAAAAAATTTAGTGAACAGTCTTTTTAAGAAGGAGTAAAAAGAAAATCTTAGACAAAAAAACCTCACTAGCATAAAGTTTTAACTAAAGCCTGGTTTGCTTACATATGGAATGAAATGGAACAGTTTCTGTATATGTGAGCTGAATTTGCACACTAAGGAATCCTGAAGACACACATGAAGACATAGCCAGGTACACCAGGAAAAGACTCATTTTAAAAGGTTGGTACTACAGTGCCTGGGTGGCTCAACTGGTTAAGTGTTTGCCTTTGTCTCAGGTCATAATCTCAGGGTTCTGGGAATGAGCCCCCTGTCAGGCTCCCTGCTCAGTGGGGAGTCTGCTTGTCCCTCTCTTAAGACTTCCCTCTGCCCCTCCCCGCTCTCTTTCTCTCTCCAATAAATAAACAAATCTTAAATAGAAATAAAAACATACTTACTGCTATCTCTCAACACTGAATACGGAGTACACAGGAAGATATATAAATAAATATAAAATATTAATCAAAAAAACTTCATGGAAACATGTTATTTCAAATGCTATGTGTTGGGCTGGCAGAAAGAAAGGGCTACTTAAGATGGCGAAAGTCCCCGCCACAAAACCTGGGCTCAGACAGGAGAACAAAGACCCAAGCAGGAATCTGAAAACCCTCCCAGCCCCGGCTCCCATGTACCAATGGGACCCTGACAAGCGGGAATTTGAGACCCCTCGCCCCGGGCTGCAGTGGACCAATGGGACCCTGACGAGCAGGCGAAATATCCAAATAAGGGAAACTTGCCAAAAGACCCCCGAACTCCCCTCGAGGCCCCTTAAAAGCCCCCTTCTCCCTGCCTTGGGCGCGACTTCCGCCACTCTGTTTTCCAGAGTCGTAGAACCTCACCCAAGGGTGCCCATCTCCTCCCGGCACAACTTTCCTGGCTCCCCTTCTCCTGAGCCCTGAAACTTTGCCGGAGAGTGTTTTTAATAAATCTTGCCTTGCACCCCCTTTGCCTGGTGTTGTGTTTATCTCGCCGGAGAAACTTTACACTATGTAAAAGAAACTATGAACTAAATGCACAATGACTCTATGACCCGTCTAAATTACAAACATTATTTTAAAAATTAAGCTGAAAAAGGAAACGATTTTAAAATACATCAAATTTAGAAATTTGTATTTTATAAATATAACTAGGAAAGTGAGAGAACACAACACAATTGCTATATTCACTATATTTTGCTACATAATAGGCTGTATTTTTTCCCTTCCACTGGTTAATGTATGAGGAGTAAAACGCAATCGTAATGCTGGAAAAGACTAAGCAGTATGGAGAGAGCATCCACCATAAGGATCCTACATGTTCAGTGAAATCAAAGAGCTAATTTTGTAAAATTGTGTAAACACAGTTCTGTACTGCTTAGGCCCAAACCTTAGTACAGAGTTCGGTTACGTATGCATTTAAATCAACTCTACCAAGACATACTTAGACACTCACATACATTAGCTTGCAATTTAATATGTGAAATTTTACCTTCGGGACAGTTAACTCAAGGTTAAGATGAAATGGCAGTAAACAAGAGAAACAACCTGTTTCTTTTGCCACAGGCAAAAGGCTAAGGCTAATAATCGGGAAGAATGAACAAAATCCCAGAGTGCTTATTTCCAGGAGGAAGGGTGGGGAATGCGGGGAATGTGCTCAGGAATGCCTCAGTAGCACTTGAGATTTTCCACTTTTTCAATCAAGTGGTGAACGCTAAGCAGATTCATAGGTGTTCATTCTATTATTATGCTTCATTTACATGTGTCAAGTATCACATTATAAAAATGAAAAGGGGGCACCTGGTTGGCTCAGTTGGTAGAGCACACAACTCTTGATCTCAGGGTTGTGCGTTCAAGTCCTATAGAGGGCATGGAGTCTACTTAAAAAAAAATAAATAAATAAATAAAATAAAATAAAAAAGAGATTCTCCATCTCCCAAAATAAAAAGAGCTCATAATATCTGCCCGAAATTAATTAGGCTGAATCATGTTTGGTTCTATATTCCAAAACTGGTCTTGGAAATAAGAGTCAAATGGAGAAATTTTTAATCTAATTTTAAAATAAGTATATTAACAAATGAGTCAAATGAAAAAAAATGCAATTATTAAATCCAGCTCTAGCCTATTTGGAATCTACAAAGGATCCTAACTAGAATCAGTTTAATAAAGTAGATTACAGCTGAAATTTAATACTACTATTGACTTTTATCACAAAGCCTAGGAGAAAAAGTGGAGAAAATGAAGAAAGCCCTGTTTCACTGGAGCAAAGCATACAAAGGCCATTGACAAGGAAAGAAAGGATTTTTTAGAATCGGGGTGGCAGACAGTAAAAACAGTAAATATTGTCAGGTGACAATTTTTTCAAATGGTAGGAGACTTCAGAAGGCAGTGGACAGATGTGGAAAGAACACAAGGTTTGGCAGCCAGACAGACCCAATACAAACTTGAGCTCTACAACTTGCTAGCTAGATGTTCGTAAACAAACAGAGGAAGAGGAAAGGGGCTGGGGGAGTCACACAGTCTCATCTACAGAACAACATTCAAAACTGTTGGAGGTGGCTCCTGTGTCCATGCCTCTCATACACACCACAGCTGCTATCAGGGTTGCAGAGAAAAAGACTACAGAAAACAGAGGTAGGCAACAGGATTTCGGCAGACCTACTATCTCCTACATCCTCCTTTCCGACGTATTAGCAACACAGCGGGAAAAGCTCTCATGAACACAACATGCATCTTATATTATAGCACACTGATGTCCAGCAGGACAAGGGTCAGAGAAGAAAGGAAGAATAATGCTTTCTGATGGTGGCTTCTGGTGTTCATATATATTTTTTCTTCCTAAAAAGTATTTACAGTGGTGTTTTTTTTTTTTCTTTGCCTCCTAGAACAAGATCTTAGCTGATCGTGTGAATTTCTGAACCTGTTTAAAAGTCAGAACCTGCAAACTCAAGCAAAGCTATTTCTGTTAGAGTCTGGCATTCAAACCAGTGAGCCCTGCCCCAGTTGGATGAATGTATATGTGAAGATACTAACTTTGGGGACACGCTGAGTCTTCTTCCATACTGTCTGGGTTTGGATACAGCAGTTACTGAGCAACTGTACAACTTTCACATGCCCTCCTTCCACAGGTCAGGGCCTGCGTTCTTTCCCATCAACATCTACAAAAGCATTAAAAAAGTAATAAAGTACTCATGACCACGTCCATGTTTCCGTTGAAAACTACCTGCGCTGTTCACTTATAATGACCATTATATAGTTTTCTAAATAACATGTTACTATAGTACCGTACCATGGACACGGACTGACTCTGATTTAACTAACTCCTTAGTCCTAAATACTAAGGAATGCTCCTGCAAGACTTCTGGTTCCTTTCCCACACTTTCAGAATCTGTCAACTTCTATAGTCTGCCAGTTATTAATCTGCACTTAGGCAAATTGCATAATCTGAGACTTGATTTTCCTAGCTGTAAAGTGGAGATAAATACCTGTCACGCAAGGTTGCTATTAGTAATTAAATAACATACATAAAATCCTAGCACACTGTAGGTGTTAAATAAAAGTGAGTTGAATCAAAACTCCGTGTCTGCTGTAATTCTCACGTTGATAGCAAATTTAGTCCTGTTATTCCTCAAATTAAGAACCTTTAAGGATGCCGAGGTAGATCAGTCAAGTGTCCAGCTCTTGATTTTGACTCAAGTCATGACCTCAGGATCCTGAGATCATGCTCCCTGCTGGGTGTGGAGCCTGCTTAAGATTCTCTCTCTCCCCCTGCCCCTACCCGCCTCCTTCTCTTAAAAAACAGCAAAAACCTTTAATGGCTGTCCATGGGTAAGAAAAGTTGAAATTCCTTAACTTTGCAAACCCTGCACAACAAGCTAGCTGCAACCAACTTTTTCAGCCTTCCTGAAAAAAGCCTCACTTCCCTCCTCAACACATAAATTTTTCATTCGAGTCTCAAAAAATGTTCTTCAAACCAGCCATGGTCTTTAGAACCTTAATGCTTTTACACATCCTAATTCCTGTCTAGAATGCCACCATCAACCCTGCCATTTCTCTGATAAACTCGCACTTAAACTTCACAGCCAAACACAAACATTTTCTCTGCATTAAGTTTGCCCCACTGCCTGGAAATACTGAATTGTTCCTCTCTCTCTGTTTCAAAAGCAATTTCAACTTACCTCTATTATTACATTTACTTTGTACTGTTCCTATCTGTTTACCTATCTTTTTTCTCCCGTTAGAGCACATTAATCCACCCACTTCCAAAATAACAGCACTGATTATTTCAGTTGGCCAGAACCATGTCCTTTTCATGAGTTTTTCCCGTAGCATAGTGCCGGGTCCAGAGTAAGTCCACAATCAGCTGATCAGGGGCAGGAAACAGTCTGAGGAAATTAAGGTGGCTCTGACAGAAGTAATAATGGCAAAGGAGAGAAGAGAGTGACTTGTAAAGTGAATGCTCTTGGCTGCTACTACTTCTTTCAGCTCCCAACAATGGGACTGGTTTCTTTACACTGTGTCATCCAGAGGCTTCCAGGGATATGCTCAGCATATTCTGAAACCAGACTTCTTCTGAAAGATAAAGATGCCTTACTTCAACCCTTTGTGAACAATGACTAACCATTAGTATCTACAAGCGGTATGATCATTGTCTTTATCTGTAGAGTCTAACCGCCCCCAAAAGTCCTGAATTTATAAAATTTAAAGTGATACTTATAAAATATGCCATTATTTTATGTAGCACTAAAATAAGAAAATGCTAAAAGAAGAAAATGAAACTGATTGTTAAGACTCATCTCATAAAGCTTGTTTGTGTTTTATTATATGTCTTAGAATCAGTTAAATGAAATATAAAATGTAGTATCAGGTTTGAGGAAAAGCTTTTGATTATTGCCTACTTTCCTTACACTAATAGCAGGAAACAAAGAAACAAACAAAAACATTTGAAAACTTCAAAGACATTTCGTGTTCAGAATCTGACACAAAGGGCCAGGGAAGAGAGGTACTTGGTATGGAACCAGATGGTGGCAGTGGAATAGCAAACAAGATTATTAACTTTCAGAAACATGACCGAATGCCTAAGGGGTCATTAATTCATAAATATTAACTGAGCAATTAGTACGTGCCTGGCATCATACTGGAGATGATCGATATTATGAACAAGACTTTTTGTACTTAGGAAACACACTGTCTTGTCGTTCAGACAGACAATAAAACCACCACAGATATGGATGCATGTTTATAAACTGAGACAGGTGATACAAAGAAAAGGGACAGGATCTAGGAGCACATATAGGAGAAAAGATCTGGAATAAACTGGGGGCACAGGAGTGCCTGGGTGGCCTAGTCATTTAAGCGTTTGTCTTCGGCTCAGGTCATGATTTCAGAGTCCTGGGATTGAACCCTGTGTCTGGCTCCCTGCTCAGAGCGGGGTCTGCTTCTCCCTCTCCTGCCTCTCCCCGCCTGCTTGTCCTCTTTCTCTCAAATGAATAAATGAGATCTTAAAAAAAAAAAAAAAAGAATAAAATATACTGAAGGGCACAGAGAACACATTCCTTAGGAATTAGTCTTTCAATAGATATTTGGAAGTCATAGTAGTGGTGCCATGGGTGTGTTCTCAGTCAGAGGGAACTGCAAATGAAAAAGAGTTTTCAGCAACTGAAAGAATGCCATTCTGGAAGTGTAAAGATGGAGAGTCAGAGAATTACAGGGCAGAAGTCACATTATACAGAGCCCTGCAGGCAACTGAGTATTAATATGATAGGCTGGTGGTGGGGAGGGGGATAGGTGTGGTGCACGAGAGCAGGCAAAGCTATTGTGGGGTCTGATAAACTATGTGATGATGGTGGAGGTCGAGGAGACTGATGGGGTTAAGAGATATTTATAGAGTAGAAAAAGGCAACAGCACATGCTAATCAACTGGGTATGGGTATTAAGGGTGAGGAAGTAGTTAGGCTGCTTTCAGGTTTTCTGACTTTATGCACCTGGTAGGTATCACTCACCAAGACTGGGAACTGAAGAAAAGCTCTGCTTGGGAAAAGATGGGCAGACGAGGATGTGGTGTGACTTTTACGAGTCTCGCCTCAGATACAGTGAATTTGAGATGTCTTAAGGAGGTCCAAATGGAAATGCTGACCAAGCAATTGGATATGTGAGAATTAAGCTCAAAGGAGTGTCTCAGCCCAAAGGTTTGGGATTGAACACTGAGGACTTCAGACTGATAAGGGACTGACTGGTGGGGTGGAAGTTTTCATAGTTCCTTAACTCAGTATCAGGCATATTTGTTCTCATTCTATAGGCTTCCTCTAACACTAAGCGCTGGAAGAATCTTTCCTTCCATTTCAACTGGAAAAAAACATGTCAAGATGCCCCAAGTTTTAACTCTGAATATGTTTTTCAAAGAAACATGGTGTTTTGGTTACTGAACCAGTATTGTTTTTTGTTTTGTTTTGTTATGTTTCTGCCATTGGGAAACTTTCACATATGTTTATCCTTCTGAGTTCCAACAGCCCCCTTAATATGTGAAGTTTGGGAATATAAATGTTATATAATCCATCTATAAGACTGGGGACTGCATATATTATTAGCTCTGAAACAATATCATATTAAAATAAAATTAAAGCAAGCAAAAGCAGTCACATGCATTTAAAAAATATAAATATAAAAGTATATAATCTAAAAATATAAAAAAGTATAAAATATTTTAAAAAGTATAGTATAAAGTATAAAATATAAAAATATATAAGTTGCTCAGTTTTGCAACTTAATAAAGATAATCTCATGAGCCTGTGTTTCCTATTTTATGAATACATCTATTACTGCAGAAATTTTGTGCAGATTAGAATATTATTAACATGCCTAACAGTATTTAGAAGCATATGTAAAGTAAATGCTATTATAGTATAGTATAGTAAATGCTATATTACTATTACAGTAATAGTAAATGCTATTATTATTAATAACATTTAAAAATAAAATTGCATTTAGAAGTATATGTACAGTAAATGCTATTATTTACTATTATAGTAATAGTAAATGCTATTATTATTAATAAGAACATTTAAAAATAAAGTTGCATCAGTTTGCATTTGCAGAATAATGTGCACATAACTCTCCATCTTGAGGAAGTACACAAAAATAAGTGTAAGTCTCCTAGAACTTGTACAGGAATTCAGTAAAGTGTCAGGATATAAAATCAATGCACAGAAGTCAGTTGCATTTCTATACACCAACAACAAGACAGAAAAAAGAGAAATTAAGGAGTCAATCCCATTTACAAATGCACCCCAAACCATAAGATACCTAGGAATAAACCTAACCAAAGAGGCAAAGAATCTGTACTCAGAAAACTATAAAGTACTCATGAAAGAAATTGAGGAAGACACCAAGAAATGGAAAAATGTTCCATGCTCATGGATTGGAAGAACAAATATTGTGGAAATGTCTATGCTACCTAAAGCAATCTACACATTTAATGCAATTCCTATCAAAATACCATCAATTTTCTCAAAGAAATGGAACAAATAATCCTAAAATTTATATAGAAACAGAAAAGACCCCAAATAGCCAGAGGAATGTTGAAAAAGAAAGCCAAAGTTGGTGGCATCGCAATTCCAGACTTCAAGCTCTATTACAAAGCTGTCATCATCAAGACAGTATGGGACTGGCACAAAAATAGACACACAGATCAATGGAACAGAATAGAGAGCCCAGAAATGAATCCTCAACTCTATAGTCAAGTAATCTTTGACAAAGCAGGAAAAATATCCAATGGAAAAAAGTCTCTTCAACAAATAGTTTTGGGAAAATTGGACAGCCCCATGCAGAAAAATGAAACTGGACCATTTCCTCACACCGCACATGAAAACAAAACTCAAAATGGATGAAGGACCTCAATGTGAAAAAGGAATCCATCAAAATCCTTGAGAACACAGGCAGCAACCTCTTCGACCTCAGCCGCAGCAACTTCTTCGTAGGAACATCATCAAAGGCAAGGGAAGCAAGGGCAAAAATGAACTACCGGGACTTCATCAAGATCAAAAGCTTTTGCACAGCAAAAGAAACAGTTAACAAAACCAAAAGACAACTGGCAGAATGGGAGAATTGCAAATGACATATCAATAAAGGGCTAGTATCCAAAATCTATAAAGAACTTATCAAACTCAACACCCAAAGAACAAATAATCCAATCAAGAAATGGGCAGAGGACATAAACAGGCATTTCTGCAAAGAAGACATCGAGATGACCAACAGACACACGATAAAATGCTCAACATTGCTCGGCATCAGGGAAATGCAAATCAAAACCACAGTGAGATACCACCTCACACCAGTCAGAATGGCTCAAATTAACAAGTCAGGGAATGATAGATGCTGGAGAGGTTGTGGAGAAAGGGGAACCCTCCCATACTGTTGGTGGGAATGGAAGCTGGTGCAACCACTTTGGAAAACAGCATGGAGGTTCCTCAAAAAGTTGAAAATAGAGCTACCCTACAACCCAGCAATCGCACTACTGGGCATTTATGCTAAAGATACGAAGATAGGGGCGCCTGGGTGGCTCAGTGGGTTAAGCTGCTGCCTTCGGCTCAGGTCATGATCTCGGGGTGCTGGGATCGAGTCCCACATTGGGCTCTCTGCTCAGCAGGGAGCCTGCTTCCTCCTCTCTCTCTGCCTGCCTCTCTGCCTACTTGTGATCTCTCTCTGTCAAATAAATAAATAAAATCTTTAAAAAAAATAAAATAAAATAAAGATACGAAGATAGTGGGGCATCTGGGTGGCTCAGTGGGTTAAAGCCTCTGCCTTCGGCTCAGGTCATGATCCCAGGGTCCTGGGATCAAGCCCCGCATCAGGCTCTCTGCTCAGCAGGGAGCCTGCTTCCTCCTCTCTTCCTCTCTTCCTCCTCCAAATAAATAAATAAAATCTTAAAAAAAAAAGATACAAATGTAGTGATCCGAAGGGGCATGTGTTCCTGAATGTTTATACTAGCAATGTTCACAATAGCCAAACTACGGAAAGAACCTAGATGTCCATCAACAGATGAATGGATAAAGAAGAGGTAATAGATATATACAATGGAATACTATGCAGCCATCAAAAGAAAAGAAATCTTGCCATTTGCGATGACGTGGATAGAACTAGAGGGTATTATGCTGAGTGAAGTAAGTCCATCAGAGAAAGACAATTATCATACGATCTCCCTAATATGAGAAAGTTGAGAGACAATGTGGGGGAGCTTGGGGGATAAGAAAGGAATAAATGAAACAAGATGGGATCTGGAGGGAGACAAACCATAAGAGACTCTTAATCTCACAAAACAATCTGAGATTTGTCAGGGGGATCGGGGGAGGGAGAGGGTGGTTGGGTTATGGACACTGGGGAAGATATGTGCTATGGTGAGTGCTGTGAAGTGTGTAAACCTGGCGATTCACAGACCTGTACCCTTAGGGCTAATAAACATTATATGTTAATAAAACATAAAAAAATTTTTTTAAAGAAGTTAAAAAATATAAAAAGATAAAATGTGAATGAGACAGGAAAAAACAATAAGTGTAAGCATCGCAAGCCTTTAACGTTACCGTCTCCACCTTTCTCTGTTTTAGCTGTTTTCTTCCTTTGAACTTGACCAGATACTGTCAAGGAACATTAATAACTCTGTGCTGCTCTCTAGTGGTAAATACAGAATATAGTTTGTAAGTGACTGCTTTTTGAGACCCTTACAGTGAAATTCTAAGAAAAACCAAAAGAAAGTATTTAAGTGTAATTTTCAGTCTGTTACCACTGATAACAGATGAAGAGTCACTCAGCACCCTACTATCAATTTATTATTTAACTACAAATATTTTTCATGGGAATAAAAAGCACAAACTGACACTTAACATACAGCAAATTTTTAATCATTTATTAGATACCATGATCTGTAACTGCATTATACGAAGTGTGGTTTAGGGACTACCATGGCTACGGTAAACATACACACACACTCACACACACACATCCCTCAACTAAAGTAGTCCTAAATATCTCAATTCTTACAAGACTAATTTCATTTCTTGTTTGATTTTGTTCAAATTTAGTATTTAAGTATACTTTTATTTGGTTAATAATTTAAATTCAATAGCTAAAATTTATATTATAATATCCTAAATTTATTGTATAATACTTACAACATGGTAAGTGTATCCTATTATTTCAACAAACTTGAAACAATTGAAATAATTTCTATTATTTTGCAAATCAATGATGAAGTTAATTTTTTTTCCTAACAAGGAAAAAAAAATGCAGTTGACTAGATAAAATGCTGGCTAAACAAGCATCTAGGATAAGGGTCGGGTAAGCACAAGACTATAAATCTAACCGAAACAAATAAGAGAAAAACAACAATATGAACAAACTTAGAAGGATCCTTTCTCATGCTATATACCTTGACATTAATACAGTATTTTATTAAATTCTTTATATCCTATTTCTCTCTAGAAAGGACTGGAGGCAATTTTCAACAATAGATATATAGAATCACATTAGTAAAACAGAAATGGCAAATAAAATTCAAGAGAAATGAAAATGCAAACATAGTTAACTAGTTTCTTTTTTTTTTTTAAGATTTTATTTATTTATTTGACAGAGATCACAAGTAGGTAGAGAGGTAGGCAGAGAGATGGATAGGAAAGCAGGCTCCTCGCTGAGCAGGGAGCCTGATCCGGGGCTCGATTCCAGGACCCTGGGATCATGACCTGAGCCAAAGGCAGAGGCTTTAACTCACTAAGTCACCCAGGTGCCCCTATTAGTTTCTTAAGTTGCTGATATTGTGCTTCAGATTTGGAGCTGAGCTTCCTAGCAATCAGAGCAAAAAAGAAATCACGATTTACATTATTTCTTTTTCTTTTTATTGTTTTTTTTTTTTTTTTTTTTAATTTATCAGAGAGAGAGGGGGAGAGAGCGAGCACAGGCAGACAGAATGGCAGGCAGAGGCAGAGGGAGAAGCAGGCTCCCTGCTGAGCAAGGAGCCCGATGTGGGACTCCATCCTAGGACGCTGGGATCATGACCTGAGCCGAAAGCAGCTGCTTAACCAACTGAGCCACTCAGGCGTCCCACGATTTACATTATTTCTTACAGCAAATAGGAGAGTAAGGCTTTTTAATCCCCCACCCCACCCTGAAAAAAAGTATGTTCTGGTCTTAATTCTAAATTTAATTTATCATGTGGGCAACTAACAAGTGATATAATTAACAAACTCAACAAGAATTATTGCAAATTCAGAAATGAGCAGATTTTTATATGCTGAGTTTGCTTGTTTGTTTTGCACTTAGGAGAGGCTAAATGAATGTAGCTCGAGTTTAAACGATCCGACTTAATTCAAACTCTCAGAGCAGTGGAGAGAGAACATGTCTTCAAAAACAATTTCTCTCAACCAGAGAAAGTTAAACAGCCCATAATTAAAAATATGTAACCTTGGGGCATGTCAGTGGCTCAATCAGTTGAACATCTGACTCTTGGTTTCAGCCCAGCTCGTGATCTCAGGGTCCGGAAATGGAGCCCAGGGCTGGGGTCTGTGCTCAGTGCAGCACCAGCTTGTCCATCTCCCTCTGCGCCTCTCCCTGCTCTTTCTCAAATGAAATCAAATCAAGTCAAATAAATAAGTAAATAAATAAACAAATTCCCTTAATAAATAAATAAATAAATATATATATATCTCCTCTTAAAAGAGCCTGAAATCTATTAGTTTCCTATTTATTTCCTACTCACTCATTAGGTTAAAGCTCTTTGAAGGTAAAGGCCTATTTTCTAGTTCTTGTAGGATCTCTCACTGAGAATTGGTCACAGTGGCGTCCAGTTAATACTAAAAATTTACTGATGTAGTAGGAAACCAAACCTCACCACTGGTGGTCTGGGTTTTTTTGTGAAGTGTTATTCTACTTTCATTTTTACCTTATAACAGTCTCCTCCAGGAATGATTTCTTGAATATATACCAAGGGACCTTCATTCCGGTTAATTCCTCCTAGGATCTTCAGACCAAGGCCTGTTTCCTTGGTAACTGTAATCATCTGAAAGGCAGGATCCCTAAGATAAAGTAAATTAGCATTCACAGGTTAGCCTAGAGATCTGTGCCTACTTTCTCTTTAAACTACGTGCTAAATCACATTCTTAAGATTAGATAACCCGAAATACTCAGTATATACTAGCAATGACATTTAGAAAAGTATGGTGATAGAAAAACAATCAAATGAATTCTGTTACCTCTATTATTTATTTATTTTTCTATAAAAACAAACCATAGAAGAAATCACAGCTATAATGCTTATTTCTTTGGAGCAGAACAAAGAAAAATACCTTCAACATTGGACTTAAATAAATGTAAAGATGTATTGAAGGTAACTGAAGAGATGTATTTTTAGCTGACTTTTAGACTACACTAAGGGATTCCAAAATTAAAGATTTTAGTGAGTTAGGTTAAGTGACTTTTTAAAAGACATGTCTGTCTTTTAAAGCAAAATAAATCTGACCTCCGCTTGAATCTCAAAGAGAAAAGTTTATCTTTTTAATTTAGGAAGAGTGTTTTCTCATAGAAAGCATGTGCTCCACCCATAATTTCCATCAGACATAAGAGCAATGCCATCAGAAAAGAAGGAACTGTCAAAAGAATTCTGCAAAAGGTATACCCCCAAGTTGTGCTTCTGAACTCTCTAGTAAGAGAGGAAACTTGTGCCGGTCTGAGAGAGCTTGAACAGAGTTTGAAATAAGGCTTAGGGCTGCCTGCTTTCCTCTGATGTACTGGGTACTGTGCTAAGAATATACACACATTATGCCATCCAACTTAGTATTTATACAACTCCAAAAATTATTACCCTCATTATTCTAAAAACACCAAAATCGAGGAAGGTTAACTTGGTGGTCTAAGGTTATGATGCTGGAGAACAGCAATGGAAACCCAGTTTGTCTTACTCCAGAGGGAAAATGTGGTGTTAAGATCTCTTTGGTTGCTGTATTAAAGCCATTGTTGAATTACAGGACTTTCAGCTATCTTCAAACATATCAAAAAACTGAAACTGCTATTAAAAAAGAGTTGCCTCATATCTTACATATGATTATAGCTTTCAGAAAAGACTTTCTTAGCTTCTGCCATAGAAATTCTAACTATATCTTTACAAAAGTGTGTATTTAAAAGTTAAATCATAAAAAAATAGAATGAAAGAAATTAAAATATATTTTTAAAAAACCCAAACCCTTACAAACCTCCCTGCTTTTGAATATTTTGCTCTCTTTGGAGGACAGCCTCCAAGGTTGCATTATACTGAATCAGGCTCTAATGTTGGATGGCCTATCTGGTTACTAGGGCAACAGTCAATTAGCTAGGAAAAGAGGCAGCTGGGATTGGATCCACAATGTTTCACTGTTACAGATTTCGGAAGCTCAGCCCACTCTTGATGGAATATTAAATTGTATGGGCATAACGGAGTGAAACCTAGAAATGAGAGAGTGGAACGGGAAAGGGAATTAAAGGACCTTATTCAGTGCCTCCCATAACCTCTTAAACCGTCTAAATGTGGGTTTCCTTCAATGGGAACAGCATATAATCTCCACCATATATTATTGTTTCAGTAAAGGGTCCCTCCTTTTCTAATACCAACAGAGTATCTGTATTTCATATAGCATTTACTTGCTAGGACCTTATTTTAAAACCCCCTTATGTTAAGAATTTATATTATTCACTTTTTTTGTCTATTAAAAATAGTTTTGCTGCTCAATGTTAATCACAGAGAACTGCAAGTAAAAACCAGGCAAAGATATCAGATCAACATAAACTTAAAACTGAAAATGTACTCAGATGGTAAGGATACAGGAAAGAGTACTCTTGTACACTGCTGATGGGAATGCAAAATGGCATAACTCCTAACGAGATAATTTGGTAATCTCTAAATTTACCTTCTGAACCAGAAATTCCATTTCTAGGAATTCATCCCAAAGATACTCTGGCATAAAATACAAAATAGCTTGTCTACAGGGTTATTTATTTTGACATAATTTGTAATCTCTAAAATTTGCAAACAATGGATGTCCATCAATAAGGTACTGACTGATGGCACCTGGGTGGCTCATTCGGTTAAGTGTCTGCCTTCCGCTCAGGTCTTGATCTCACGATCCTGGGATCAAGCCCCTCATTGGGCTCCCTGCTCAGCGGGGAGCCTATTTCTCCCTCTCTCTCTGCCATTCTCCCTGATTATACTCTTTCACTCTCTGTCAAATAAATAAATAAAATCTTAAAAAAATATTAAAAAAAAAAATAAGGTACTGGCTCAATAAATTATGGTACATTCATAGGATAGAATCTACACAGTTATAACAAGGTACAATAAAGACATTTATAGACTGATAAGATCAACAGGATATAATTTAAGTTAAAAAAAAAAAAAGGCAAGAACGGGACACCTGGGTGGCTCAGTGGATTAAGCCGCTGCCTTCGGCTCGGGTCATTATCTCAGTGTCCTGGGATTGAGCCCCGCATCGGGCTCTTTGCTCAGCGGGGAGCCTGCTTCTCTCTCTCTCTCTCTGCCTGACTCTCTGCCTACTTGTGATCTCTCTTTGTGTCAAATATATAAATAAAATCTTAAAAAAAAAAAAAGGCAAGATCAAAAAGTATAACTATCTTTTTTTAAGAATATGCTGGCATAGGGCACCTGGGTAGCTCAGTGGGTTAAGCCTCTGCCTTTGGCTCAGGTCATGATCTCAGGGTCCTGGGATGGAGCCCTGCATCGGGCTCTCTGCTCAGGGGAAGACTGCTTCTCCCCTCTCCCCTCTCTGCCTGCCTGTGATCTCTTTCTCTGTCAAATGAATAAATAAAATCTTAAAAAAAAAAAAAAAAAAAAAGAATATGCTGGCAACTGGAACCTAAGAGACGGAACCAAAATATCTGGGGCCATCTTGCCTCAGTCAAAGGATTCTTTCCCATTGGCTCGATTTTGCCTTGGGTAGTTGGACAAAACTTTGTGCTATCCCAGAAAGTCAAACTGTTCAGCACCAGGGCATCGAGCTCTGTGCATGGAGTTCTTTCCATACCACATAGATGGGCCTGGAGTCTAGAGTTTTCCAGTGCTCTCAGGAGGAAGTGTCAGAGAAAGACATCCTGAATTTAACTGGCTTGATACTCATCTCCAGGGAAGACCTGTGAGCCTGAGCTGAAGGACTGGTGTGCACTTGTTTAGTGTTATATACACACATATAATAACATGCATATATATTTATATGTATTTGCTTATATAGAAGAAGCATTGAAAAGGAACTAAGAATAAAAATGGTTATTTATAGGAAGAATGAAGTCACAGAGTGAATGAAGGCTGACTTCGTCATGACTTCTCTGAATATACCTTGTTATATGTGTGTTACATGTTTGCATGTCTGCATGCCCTTTGGAATGTGACTTTACTGTTCCTTCCATTAAAATGTAAAGTCTACATCTCTACCCTTTAAATTTGGACTTGGCTATCTGAATTGCTTCAGTCAGTGGTACACAAGCAAATGTGAGGGAAACAGACATTTGAAAAACACTTGGGTGTGTTGCTTGGAACCATTCTGCCATCATGTGAAAGAGCCTGACCTAGCCTCCTAGAGCATGAGATCAGGTTCAAAGAGACATCAGTCTAGCCTTTCCAGATGAGGCACCAACACATGTGAATGGGGCCATCTTACACTTTGGGTACATACCACAAGAACTGCTCAGCCAAACTTCAAATTATGAGAAAGAATAAATGCTTTTAGGGTGATTTGTTACTCAGCAAAAATTAATCTCTCATTATTTTTATAATGGGATCGTAAAATATTTTAGATATTTGAAAAAAATCAGATCAAAAATTTAAAAAAGCATTTTCTACAAAGAATTATAAAAAAGAATGCAGAATTTATCCCATACACTGATTTACATTAGAAGGTAATTATTGATCGACTTCTTATTATGCTACCTTAAACCACAATTAACTATATAAAATTTTCAATCAGAAGCTCATTAACATTCCACATATTTCAAACTAGGACAGCTCAAAACAAAGTAAATTTAATTTAAAAATTACTTTTCAAGTAGATTGGATGATTCCACAGCAGATGTATTTTTATTCATGATTTTACCACAGGAGCCTTGGATTTAACTAGGCAAATGAAGATATTGATGAAGAGTCTAGAAATTCTTCTTTTCCTAAGAATGCAGAAGTAGAAAAGAAATGTTCACATCTTTAGAGTAGTCAAATTCAATGTCAACTTTGCATAGAACATCATATACATGTATATACATGTGAGGTATATTTTATATATTCTGAAGTATGGCACTTCAGTCAATGCTGATAATGTCTGAGAAATACAAAGACAGTTCAAGAAACAGACAGATAGATATAGCTATAGGACCACATCCACATGATTATCTGTATCTATATAAAATCTACCTTTTCTGGCAGAGGTGAATAACATAGCTAAGCTTCAGATAACTATTATAGCGTCCACCGTTAATACACTTAAAAATCGCATAATAATAAAAGACTGTGACAAATATCTCTTATAATCACAAGGCTAAAAAGTTTATAGTCAGAATGTGTGTAAAATAATTATACAATATATCCTTGAAGGAAAAAAAAGAAATTCTTATCATCTTACCAGCTATCTTGAGGGACTTCCTGCAGATCTTATATTACTTTGATGCATATTATGCCATAAGCTTCTTAAATACTTTCCTATGAAAAGAAAAAATATATATATGATTTTAATGTCGCATATACAGCTCCACTGTGAACAGTAAAGAGAATGGTATAGTTTCACTGCACTAAAAAAGTTGTATTTGAATAGACCTTTACCTCTCTACATAAAAAATATGAATAAAGTACAGAAACTTTAGAGACATTAAGAACATTTAGCATAACCCTCTTATTAAAGAAATGAATAACTAGATTCAGAAATTGTGTGCTATTCCCCACACAAATGAGAAACAGAGGAAATAGTCAGTGGTTGTTTTTCTAGCTAGCGCTGAGGCTTCAGAGCCTAGAGCATGGACCTTGACATCAGAGACACCTGGACTCCAATTTGAGCTTCTAGGCTTCTCCAAGCCGTGGTTTCTTCATAGGTACTGTAACTACCTTGACTGTAGTGATGGTTTTACAAATGCGTAAACATGTTAAAACTTACCAGATCTTCTAAGGATAAATATGTACTGTTTGCTATAAATCAGTTGTATCTTGGGGCACCAGGGTGGCTCAGTTGGATGAGTGTCCAACTCTTGATTTCGGCTCAGGTCATGATCTCAGGGTTGTGATATCAAGCCCTGCATGGGATTCCATGCTGAGCATGGAACCTGCTTAAGAGTCTTTCCTTCTACTCCTCCCTACTTCCCTTGCAGGTGCACACACTCTCTCTAAAAAATAATAATAATAATAATAATAATAAAATACACAAAAATAAATCATATCTTAAGAAAGCAAAATTTTTTTTAAAAATGTGATTTTCATTTAAAATTGGCAGAATGGGGGGTGGTGCCCGGGTGGCTCAGTGGGCTAAAGCCTCTGCCTTCAGCTCAGGTCATGATCCCGGGGTAGTGGGATCGAGCCCTCCATGGGGCTCTCTGCTCAGCAGGGAGCCTGATTCCTCATCTCTCTCTGCCTGCCTCTCTGCCTACTTGTGATCTCTGTCTGTCAAATAAATTAAAAAAATTAAATAAAATCTTTGAAGTTGCCAGAATGGAAAGGGGCTGGGGGGATGGACAAAATAGGTGAAGGGAAGTGGAGGTACAGGCTCCCAGTTACAGAGTAAGTCATAAAGAGCCCACTTTATAAGTATAAATTCGTAACATTCATGAATAAATGGGAGAACCATCATGTAAAATGTTTGACAAATTTCTGGAAGACCAAAAAAGGATGATGAGATGGTAACTCATCAAGAAGGACCACAGAAGCTGAAAGCTAGGGGCAAGGCCTCCTAAACACTTTTTTTTTTCTTTCCTTTTTATTTTAGAAAAAGAATGTGCATGAGAGCAGGGGAGTGGAGTGGGGAGCAGACAGAGAAGGAGGGAGACGATCTTAAGTAGGTTCCATGCCCCGCACGTAGCCTCATGTGGGGGCTCCCTCTCACAACACCGAGATCATGACCTGAGCCAAAATCAAAAGTCAGACACTTAACCAACTGGGCCACCCAGGTGCCCTGACTTCTTAAACATCTGTGAGCTGGAGCCCAGAGAGAGAAAATGGGAATATGTGTACGGTGTACTGGGTGAACAGAGGTGGCATGCCATACCTCTAAGCTACTGCAGGGAAATCAATAACTCACCACACCAGTAACTGATTCAAAGCAAAATTCTGCCTCAAAATGCAGGAAGGAACCTGTCTTGCAGAATTCCAGAGAGGCCGAGGACTAACAAACCCAAAGTTCTAAGGAGAGCAAAACTAAGGCACAGAACTATAATCAAGGCAATCATCCCAGCTCTTCTCTAACTATTAAATGAGGAAGAAATCACAGATTCTGCTGTAAATCATTTGAATGGTCCTCTGGGAACCCAACATAGTGTTGTTCCACTGGCCTGAATGTTAAAATTCTGCTTCAACTTTCACAGTCTCTGTGGTAGCAAGCAACGGGAACAGGGGAAGCATGCAGATGAAAAGCGGCAGAGAAATGAAGCCAAAGTGAGTAAGATCCCCATCTAGTGGTAATTTTTCCTAACTGGACATAGAGTCCTCAAGTGATGAAACCTAACCTGGGTCTAATAGATATATCGTGGCTAAACTGTACATCAGATTTCATATAAGGTCAAACTTAACAAGGCATTTTAAAATATTACAATGAAATTTAAGTGTTTAAATTACTTCATTCCCTTAACATGCCTGACAGTGTCTTGAGTGCTGGAGGTGAGATTAAAAATCAAAGTCTGTTCCCAGAGAATAGTCAAGTAAACAGACATCAGGAAGGTGCTAAGTGCTCTGACAGTGGTGTGCGCAGAAGCGCTCTGAAAGCACTGATGAAGGCCACTCACCCAGAATGGAATCATCATTAAGCATCAATGCGGCCAGGCACTGTGTTAGAAGATTTTACCCTCCCTCAAAGGAGCCCCACAAGGCAGGTATTATTACATATTTATATTCATATAAATGAAAGGTATTTTCATAAATAAAAACCTCGTCATGGAGAAGCTATGTGACTTGTCCATGACCATAAGGCTAAGCAGTTTTATTTATTTTTCTTATTTTTAATTTTTTTTGAAGATTTTATTTATTTATTTGACACAGAGAGAGACAGCACAAGTAGGCAGAGCATCAGGTTGAGAGAGAGGGAGAAGCGGGCTCTCCAATGTGTGGGGAGCCCAAGGCAGGCCTCTATCCCAGGGCCCTGGGATCATGACCTGAGCCGAAGGCAGCTGCTTAACTGACTTGAGCCACCCAGGCACCCCAACAATTTTAAAGATTTTATTTATTTGACAGACAGAGATCACAAGTAGGCAGAGAGGCAGGCAGAGAGAGAGGAGGAAGCAGGCTCCCTGCTGAGCAGGGGCTCAATCCCAGGACCCTGGGATCACCTGGGATCATAACCTGAACTGAAGGCAGAGGCTTTAACCCACTGAGCCATCCAGGCGCCCCAACCCCAACAATTTTAAAGTGCAATGTGAATCCAGTTCTCTCAAGCTCCAAACCCAACCTTTTTCCACTACAGCATGCTGAGAAACTGATTTATGTGGGAAAACATTCTCTGAAAATATAGGATGAGAGAGTATTAAGTACTAGTGGGCTGTCTGGAGGTGGAGATGATACTGTTGATTAAACTAACAGATATTGGGCACCTGGGTGGCTCAGTGGGTTAAAGCCTCTGCCTTCAGCTCAGGTCATGATCCCAGGGTTCTGGGATTGAGCCCTGCATCCGGGCTCTCAGCTCAGCAGGCTTCCTTTCCTCTCTCTCTGCCTGCCTCTCTGCCTAATAAATAAATAAAATCTAAAAAACAAAAAAACAAAAAACTAACAGAAATGGGCTTAATTTTATCCATCCAAACAGCAGGCTTTTTTTTTTTTTTTTAAATAAGCCAGGTATTCACTGTTGTATCTTTAAACCTTAAATGAGTAAATAAATAAAATGCCATAAAATGCCTTTCCTTTCCCTCTCTTTTATTTATTCCCTATTCTTTCCTTTACAGAAGCTAGCAAGCCCCTCACCCAAAAGGGGTTCTGTGTTACAAACACATAGACAGACCGACACAAACACACACCAAACTTCACATTATTAATGAATGACACAGAGGGAAAACATCTATTCTTTTACAAGAAATATGCCCATTCAAGGAAAATATACTGTTTTTCTAGTTTAATGACTCATAAGGGGGAAAACGTGAGGTCAGCAAGAACAGAGAAAGTGGAACACTGAAGGAAAAAATTCTTGTTTCATACAATAAATCTATTCCAGAAAACTTAGAGCTTTACTTTGATTAAAAGTTTAAATTCTATATCATTAGAAAGCTCATTAGATAAAAAACCCGCCCATCATGCATATGTTTGAATAACACTTAATAATTTATATTCCCCAAGAGATGGCATTCAATACTTTCTAAAACTGGTTCTTTTTACCAGACCAAAAATAGAGAAAATAAAAGGAAAGGGATAAAAACATCTGGCAGAAAAGATGGTAAACATTGACTTGATGAAATTACAGTATTGAATGAATAGTCATAATATTGATAGTGAAACAGTATATCTTTTTAGTCTTTTAAAAATAGCTAATACATTCCAATGAGGTATATGTAATGGATGTATATATCCATCTTAACTATCTCCACACCATTTCCACACACTTAAGTACTCACTGTTTGTGTTTCTTGTGAATACTTTAAGTCCTTTATGCATAAACAAATATGAATACATATTGACTCCTTTGCTTTTGTTTCGACTAAGAAAGTAGGTTAGAGCCAGAACAAAGCATCTAGCTGTTCATGCTGAGCACTGTACAACCCCGAGGGTATGGGTCATATACATGATATAAACAGGTCCTCTGGTATTTTTTTTTTAATTAATGTACAACCTGGAATTATTTCCGTATTTTTGCATAGCATCCTAATTCTTTTTTATTTTTCTTTCTTAAGAGGGAGAATCTTAAGCAGGCTCCATGCCCAGATGTAGGGCTTTATCTCACAACCCTGAGATCTTGACCTGATCTCAAATCAAGAGTTGAACACTTAACTGACCAAGCCCAGGCAACTCCCCCAATTCTTATTTTTCATAGTGGCATGCATTCCATTTAATGGATGGACCATATTTATTTATTCCCTTATTGATAGATACTTAAATTGTTTCTCATTTTTTGCTATTATAAACATGCTGTAATGAAACCCTATATATAGATCATATTGAATGTGTACAAATTGATCTGTGTGACAAATTCACAAAAACAGATTATCAGCATTTACGCACACTTGATATTTTGACTGACATTGCCAAACTGCCCCCAATCATCAAATGCCCTAATTTACCATCCCTCCAATAATAGTGCCTGATACTCCCAATTCTCAGCCACATGGTTTATTACATAATTATTGGATTTTTTTTTTTGACAATCTTAATGATAAAAGCTGGGGCGCCTGGGTGGCTCAGTTGGTTAAGCAACCGCCTTCGGCTCAGGTCACGGTCCCTGAGTCCTGGGATCGAGTCCCGCATCAGGCTCCCAGCTCCATGGGGAGTCTGCTTCTCCCTCTGACCTTCTCGCCTCTCATGCTCTCTCTCACTGTCTCTCAAATAAATAAATAAAAATCTTAAAAAAAAAAAAAGAATTTGTTAATGATAAAAGCGGGATCTTAAGGTCTTAAGTCTGATGGGGCTGAACATTTGTTTTTATGTTTTAAGAACCATTTATATTTATACTTTTCTCGTCTAGGTATTTTAATCTTTTTGTTGTTTATTTAATGCCTTTAAAACATCTATTATTTACATCAAGGTATCTAACAAGCTGCGTAGTTAAGGAACTCTAATGCCATTTAGTTGTTTTTCTAAAGTGAAAATGAACCAGAAGTAAAGGGAAGAAACACAAGGTGTGGCAACAAAGAAGGACAGAAATGTGGACTTACTACTAAACCCAAGCAGTCCCTTCATCATCATCATCATCATCACCAGCACCAGCACCACCACCACCACCACCACCTGGGGCATGGAGCCTGCTGAAGATTCTCTCTCTTCCTCTGCCCCTCCCCCATGGTCTCTATCCCCCCTCTCTTGGAGGATGGATGGAAGGAAGGAAGGGAGGGAGGAAGGAAGAAATTAGTTCTTTCTGGTTCTGTCTCCTTTAATGTCATTTTCTTTTTACGTCATTTTCTTCTTTTATCTCCATTTGCTAAAGTATCAGCAAATTTTGCAAGTTGAAAGAGAAAATACCATAGATCTGGTATGTACCAGAGAAAACTGGCTATGTCCTTTAAATAATTTCTCATAATTATTCCTTTGTAAGCAAACTGGCAAGCAGTAAAGATAAATAAAAGACACTTTTTCCCTGCTATAGTTTAGAAAGAAGTAAGTCTTATAGAAAAGAACTCGCAGTACCAACAGTGTGTAATGTTAATTTCCTCCCTCATTAACCATTTCTAGAATTCTCTTTGCTAGTAGTTGGTTATATATACACAAGGGCACTGCATTAGGAAGAGCTGTAGTTTAGAAGTTAAGATATCCAGATTTTAGTTCTATTTCTGCCGTCCACTAACCAAGGAACTCACTAAACGACTCCGCTCCCCAGTTTTGCTTTATGTAGAATGACAAGATCATTCATAAAGTGATCTTTAAAGGTTCTTCTTTGGTTCTATGAATCAAAAATCTGATTCCTGGCTTACTAAACTACAAGCACCTCAATAATTTTTCAGGGGAGGACTTTCTTTTTAAAATGTGCATGCACCTCTAAGACCAGTCTTATCCGTGAATGGGATAGGGCAGCTGGCAGTCAGGTCATTTGGAAGGAACTGGAGGGAAGGAAAAAAAAAAAGGAGTTGGATAGTAAAATTTTACATTAAGGTAATTTCAAGAGAAGAGGAGAGAATGATGGTGCTGGTTATCTAATAAATATTCTGTTTGGATTCTGGGACAGATAAGTTGGAAATGCTTGTATATATAGATTAACTGTCATTACTATTAAAACAATTGAATAGTTCTTATAAAGTTAGACCTATAGATTCAGCATTATACTTGAAGAGACAAAACAAAGTGTTTAGAAACTATGGCAACCTTATCACAGCAGAGATTCTTTGAGATAGCGTTAGTATGTAAATAATTCCAGGGCTATATGGTCAGGAACAGCTTCCTTTCCTGGGCTAGACTTAATTGATCTTTGAAAAATTTCATGAAAGTGGGGCACCTGGGTGGCTCAGTGGGTTGGGCCTCTGCCTTCAGCTTGGGTCATGGTCTCGGAGTCCTGGGATTGAGCCCCGCATCAGGCTCTCTGCTCAGCGGGGAGCCTGCTTCCCCCTCTCTCTCTGCCTGCTGTGATCTCTCTCTGTGTGTCAAAAAAATAAATAAAATCATTTTTAAAAATTACATGAAAGTTTTAGAAAATCAAGATATAAAAGATCAAAGGCTTATTTTACTATCTCCTTTATTTTGTACCCAAAGACAATATTCTGCTAATGAACTTTTTTTCTTCCAAGAGTCTAAGCAAAAAACAAAACAAAACAAAACAAAAAACTAAGCAGTTCAGGAATGCTGCTCATTTGCCCTGGGGGTGGACACACAGCAACAGCCTGTAACACACCCACAGCCCTGTGGGAAACACTGGAAAACTGCTTGAAAGGAGGAGTCCTAAACTCAGGGGCTCTTCATCAGAGCAAGAGCTCACTGCTCTCAGAAGTTTCCCTACACTAGCAAACAACCTTCTGCTTGCTTTCACTGGTGCAGTCGTCCCCCAAACATTTTACTCAGTACAACCATGTGCACTATGCTGAGTGCTCGTGATAATATGATGTACCAGAAAAGGTCCCTGCTCTTATGGCATCTACATTCTAGTGTTGAGAGAAAAAATACTAAAAAAGGAAACAACAAAACAAGCTGGATTTCAGATACACAAATGTGACTAGACAGAGAAGGGCTGATTTAGGATTGGGTAGTGGTGTCCCAGCTGAGATCCAAATGATAGGTCAGCCAGGAGAAAAACTGAGGAACAAAGTGTCCAAGGAAGAGAAAAGGTCTCAAGGAAGCAAAATAGGTTTTGGGTGTTTACACACAAAAAGAAGTGTGGCTGGAACATGGTGAATGTGGGGAGAGAGAAATAGTAGATAAAATTCAGGAAGCAGGCAGGGTCTAACTGACCTAGGCTCTTATGCGCCATGGTAAGGAGCCTGGATTTTGTTTGATGTTATTTCATATACCCTGACTATTCTCAGGACACCTGAGTTTGCCTTTTGCCTTATCTCTTACCTTTCACTTCCTGAGATTCAGCTCTCTGCTTTTGTATTTTCCCTAGTTTTCCGCTTCTGCGTTTAACTCTGCTCATCTCAGGAAGGCTGACATGGCTTTATCCTGAATTATGTTAAAATCTCATTCTGGGGATGCCTGGGTGGCTCAGTGGGTTAAAGCCTCTGCCTTTGTTTCAGGGTCCTGGGATTGAGCCCCGCATTGGGCTCTCTGCTCAGCGGGGAGGCTACTCCCCGCCCACACACACCATCTCTGTCTCTGACTGCCTCTCTGCCTACTTGTGATCTCTGTCAAATAAATAAATAAAATATTTTATAAAAAAAATAAAAAATTTTAAAATGTCATTCCTGCTATTTGGGCCAAAGGCCCCTTTTAAAAGGAGGCTCTTATGTGACTGCACAGGTCACCTATCCACAAAGCTGGCCCTCATCTTAATAAATATTTTTTTAAAATGCCTTCTATGGATGGATGATTTCTGCTCTCATTTCACCTGATCTATCAAATATATAAACTTTTCCAAGATCTTTTAAATAGAGTAGCTCCTCAAACATGTGGCTTAAAGGAAGCTGCCAGGAAATAAGAAACTAGGACATCAAGACTTACTGAGACAACTTCATGATGTCACTGCAATCGCTAAAAACTGTGATGATCCAGCTTATTCTCAAACAAACTATAACTCACTTGTTCTTACTACTTATTGAGAGGCATAATTCTTCCTCTTATAGGTATAAGGACATTATTATATAGAAGCCAAATAAGAGTTGTTAGTACTTTTGGAATAACTGCTAGGTGGTTCACATTGCCAAGTGGATCTAGTTTTATTAGGCAAATAGCTAAGAAATGCAGCTATGTGACTAACACATTAAGATTTAACTAGAAATTTCCTTAGTTTATAATACGCATTACAAATACTAAAAAATGTAAATACAAACCACATTTTTAACATGATACATCTTTATAATCTTTAAGTTTTCATAAAGCCTGAGAACCAATAATCAGATAAGAGAATGTGTGACTATCAGGGGGCTTGAGTGGCTCAGCCAGTAAGAATCTACCTTCCGCTCAGGTCATGATTCTGGAGTCTCAGGATGGAGTCCTGCATGGGGCTTCAGCTTAGCAGGGAAACTGCTTCTCCCTCTACCCTCCCCATCTTGTGCTTTCTTGCTCACTCTCTCTCACATAAATAAATAAAATCTTTAAAAATATATTTTAAAAAAAAGAAGAAAAGTGTGACTATCAAATGGTTTCTCTTTCCCCCCCATTTTTCCCACCTTCACCCATTTTGCTCACCTCCAGCCCCCCAAATGGTTTGTATAACAACCAATTTTACCTATTATGTAAAACTGGACATGATCATAGCTAATTAGGAAGGGTTCACAATGTTTAGTTACTTACTGCTAAAGAATGATATAAATTAAAGGTGCCAAGTCTGAAATGTCAGTCCAGCCTCTCATATTTTAAGTTTGTAATCAACATCTCTACCTGCAGAACAGGGCTGTACTAACCTTGCCCTGAGGTGCTCCTATTCCATTCACGGTAGAACTCATTACTTAGCATTAGTTATCATAATGATTTATGCAATTTCGCAAGCATACTCAGACTCAAGAGAATTATAGCTAATACCATTTTACTGCTATCAAGATTACCTTGGAAACGAATAGTTTCATTTGTAATTACAAAACAAAATAAAGGATGCCAAGACACAGACACTATTACTGATACATTTATACCACTACCTGATGCTACATGGAAGGTGTGCCTGGAGGAAAAAAATGGTTAAGGGAATGTATTGTTGGTTTTAGTGACATTAATGTTTGCATCAGGTCTGAGTCTATGCTGTTAAGAAACTCAATATATGATAGGTCTTGTCCTGAAAAAGCTGACAATCTGGTATAAGAACTAAGGTAAGTATAGATGAAAAGATTTTCAAACATAAAACAATACAAATAAATCTGCAGAATCATAGCATCTTGGTGTTTGTGCCACAGCAGGAATGAGTCAGAAAATACCTGGATCTTAGTGGCTTTGCAATTTTCTGGCCCTGTGACTACAAGTTAATCAGTTACTCATACTCACTCAAGGTGACCACCATTACTCACCTTAACTGCCTCCTAACTGCTCTATTTCCATTTTTACCCCCTCCCTTTAATGGATTCTCCACAGCATAATCAAGGTCTTTTTTAAAAAGTGTGAATCAGGGGCACCTAGGTGGTCCAGTGGGTTAAAGCCTCTGCCTTCGGCTCAATTCATGATCCCAGTGTCCTGGGATCGAGCCCCACAACGGGCTCTTTGCTGAGCAGGAAGCCTGCTTCTGCTCCTTCTCTCTCTGCCTGCCTCTCTGCCTGCTTGTGATCTCTGTTTGTCAAATAAATAAATAAAAATCTTAAAAAAATGTGAATCAGATCATATCACTTGTATGCTTCAACCTAAACTCTGTAGTAATTCAAACCCTTGGACATGGCTTATAAAAGACTCTGTATTATCTGGCCCCTAATAATACCTTTTTGACCTTATTTCCTACTACTTTCTTCCCAGCTCACTATGCTAGGAACACAGAGGCCTCATTTGTTCTGCAGTGCTACTAGCTCTTACTTGCCTCTGGGCCTCTGCACAGCTTGGAACTGTCATTGTGCAAGTAGGCTCCTTATCATGATTCAGGACTAGGCTCAAAGGTCACATTTTCAGAAAGACTTCACTACCTCTTCTCATTATTATTCTCAATCACACTATCCTCTTCTATTGTCTCACTGTACTGATTGTTATCTGAAATTCCCTCATTTATATATCCGTTACTTGATTATCTCCAGCGTCCCCTAGGAGGAAGTACACTTCAGAAGAGAAGTGGCTGTGTTTGCCTTTCTCTGTGCTGTAGTCCCAGCAGCTTGAGCAAGGTCTGGGCCATAGAAAAGTGCAATAAATAAACTGTGTTTTTTTTTTTTAATTAAATTAATGTTATTTATGTATGCTTCAGGCTTTGCATCTCCTCATCTGTAAAAAAAAAGGGGATAATTATACCTGCACCACTCATTAGAAATAGAGTCTAACATTTACTAAATTTTTACTATATCTCAAGGAGAGTGAAAAATCACTTTATATGCATATTCTCATACTATTTCCATTTTACTAATAAGGTCGCCACTTCTTACAGAGGTGAAATAACTGGCCTAAGGACACAAGGTGATAGTGGGACGCGGGCATGACCCCAGAGCTGAACCTCAGAATGTGGGCTTTTCTCCACTCTTTGATAGTTTCTAGAAGGATGTTTCCTTCCATTACAGCAAAAGAGGCTGTGCCGTCTGCTCCCCTGGGGTCCTACTTTGTTTGTCCTGTGCGTCAAGCGGAGAAAGGTATTACATCCCCCCAAAGGGTTCTTTCCCAAGATGAATATCCCCATTTCTTTCAATCCTTCCTTAAAGCATCTTCATGCCTTGGTCATTGTCCTCTGGACAAACTCGTTTGACAACGTCTCTCTGCTCCAGAACTGGTTATTTTAACTGAACAAATGGTTAAGGGGCATCAGCGACGAGGCAGCCGATTCCCAGCGGCTGAGATAATGCAGATGTGCGAGTGTAGTTGTGCGCTGTGGTGAACACAGGCAGGCTTCCTGGAGGAGGTGATCCCTGAGCTCAAGTCCAGGGCAGTAAGCCGCTAGCGGTAGGAGGCTGAGGGCCGCTAGGTCGAAACAAAAGATGGTGCAGTGAGTTTAAGACGACCTGGGACACAAGCTCAAAGGATGATGTGTTTGCACCTCGCGGAGCGCATGGCGTTTTCCTAAAAGTAACTTTGAAAAGCACTGGAGGGAAGCAAAGTGGGAGGAACAGTCATGGAGCAAAACGCGAACTTACCCGTAATCCGGTAACCCGGCCTCCGTAGCCCGACTGCCAGCGCCACCACCTGAGGAGTCCTGTAGCCCGAGCAGCGCAAGCTCCTCCCAATTGTCGCGAGACTGGCCAGGCATCGCGAGATCTGGCTTCTCGTCTCCGATGCCAGGAGCTCTCTCTGGGCGCTATGGGAGGACTCTGGCGTGGGGCATGGAGGCGCGTTACCTTCTGTGGCTGGCGCTGGAGTCACCCTGGGTCCCCGACCAAGGTTGCCGAGAGCGCAGAACCGTTTCTCAGGCCGGGAAGGAGTGGGACAGGAAGTGCTGAGAGGGGGCTGAGGCGGCTTGGGACATGGAGGCGCCCGAACCCGGGCCCAGACCTGGCCCTGCAGCCGCCACGGCGGCCGAAGAGCACGAACCCTTTCACACGCGCGCAGGAGGAGGACTGGCGGCGTCGGAACAAGACGGTCCTCACGTACGTGGCCGCCGCCGCCGTGGGCATGGTGGGGGCGTCGTACGCCGCCGTGCCCCTTTATCGGCTCTATTGCCAGGTAGGGGGCGGTGCTGCCTCCTGGGTGCTGTCAGAGGCGGGGGGTGCGGAGGTCCCTAGGCAGCGAGCGCTCCTCCGTGTCGTGTGGAAGGGCCTGAAGTTGGCCACCAGAGGGGAAACAGGCTTTAAAAAGTACTTTCCCGGGCTTACCGGAAGTGGTTCGTGGTAAAGCTACAAGTAGAACCCAAGCCCCTGTAGCGGTCGTGCTTACCCCGACCCCACTGGAGTGGAATTCCCTATCTCCGAGCTGCGTCCGCAGCTACTGAAGACGTCCGCAGCCTTATACTTGGCTCTCCACCAATCGGCCTTACCCTTTGGCTGCTCACACACGTGTTCTTTTATAAAATGTGAGTTACTGGAGTACCTTCCTTCCGTGCACCATATATGGTTTCTGTGCGATGGTTAACCCTGGAAGTGGGAGTATGCTTGTCAGTCGGGCTTAAGCTGGAAGTACTTTTAATCCCTACAAAGGCACGAGTTGGGCGTTTGGGGCTTCCCTCCAGTGTTGATACAGAAGTGTAATCTCCTTACCCAGGGCCCCCTTTTAGATCAGAAACCCTAATTCAGTTCGTCAGGTGTGGTCCCCCAGAGAACCAGCGTCCCATCATCACCTGGGGGCTTGAGTGCACATTACCAAGTCAAGCTCCAGAGCTACTGCATCAGAAACTCTGCGAGAGGGGCCCGGCAATCTGTGCTTTAAATAAGTCGCCTAGCTGTGTTTGATGCAGACTAGTATTTGAGAACCATAAACAAAGGCAAACTTTACTACGTATTTCACATATATTCTTAAGAATTAAGGGATTAATTAATAGTTTGCTGTTTTGGCTAGGCATAGGTTCACTAGTGGAGCTGCTTTAATAAATGTGTTTTGGGGCTCCCTCACCCCAGAGATTCTGATTAGGTCTGGGAAGGGGCCAGGAATTTCTGTTTAAGAAACAAAAGTGAGAGCTACATTCATGTCATTCACTAAGTGTTTGATAGTGGTTCTCCCAACTTTGTTGGGGGGGGGGTTCATCCGGAGAGCTTTTAAAAATCCTGACACCCAGGTCACGTCCCTAACCGGTTAAATCAGAATGTCTCCCAGAAGGAGTCCGGCATTTGTAACTCTCTAATGATTCCTCAGGTTTCCCAGTGTGTGGCAGAATTTGGGAATCACTGCTTAACTGCCTGTATTGTTAATGCCTCGCTTACTTCTCTTCTCCTTTTGGACATGAACGTGCTATTTTCCATAATGACTAAAAACAGCAGAAGTCTAAAGGACTTTTCAGTCTCCTAATATTAGTATTTATGGGGTATGCAGTAGCTTAATTTGGGAGGATGAGTATAGAATGTGAATTAGTTTTAATCAGAGGGCACTCTGGACCTAGCATGGATCCCCAAACTGGCAGTTAGTTAAATCGTAAAACTGAATCCAAAATAGCAAGTATAAATCTCCACAAACCATGAGGGGAGAAAGGGGTCAGTTTTATTTTCAGGGAATATTTAGTAACATCTGAAGACATTTTTGGTTGTCATAACTTGGGAGGTGAGCAGGGAAGGTCCTACTGATGTCCTAGTGCGTAGAGGCTATGGATGCTGCTGAATGTTCAATACTGCACAGAACAGACACTTCCCCCGCCTCCCCCACCAAAAAAACCCAGAAAAACCCAAAGAATTATCCAACCTGAAATGCCCTTAGTGCCAAAGTTGAGAAACCCCGGGTTTCACACTTAAGTGAATGACAGTATTTTGTGCATGTGTGTGCAGATGCAGAGCAGGATAGTAAAAATTGTAATTTGTAATCCTAAACTTAAATCAAGTTGGACTTTACACGGTGACATTTCCTAAAGAGCCTTTTTTTTTTTTTACTTTTGGAGTCCCAGAACTTTAGAGCCAAAAATAAGGAGTTATATAAAGTTTAATACAGTGACCACACATTTAATGAATATGGAAGATATAGCCCCCCAAAGTAAGATTTATTCAGTTCTTGGAGCTAGTTAGTAGCAGAAGTAGACTAGAGCCCAGGACATATTTTTCATTGCCCTTTTCTGTTCTTAAGTTATCTAATTACCAAATTTGCAAATTTGAAGAATCTATATGCAAAGACTGTCAGAATACATTAAGGAATCTTTATTCAAGTGACTCAAATTCTTCAGGAGTTACGTCTTAAAACTTAAGCACTATATATATGTTTATAAAAAATAAAAAATTAAAAAAAAACAAACTTAAGCACTATAGCTCTCTTGGGCAGAAGAATTTACTTATAAAACAGGATAAAGGCTTACCCTATCAGCTTTCAGGTTTATAATGTAATGCAATAATGTTGTAGGGCAGTTGAGTGCAGTTAGTTGACTTGTGTAATACATGGAAGATAGTAATACTATATTTTGCTGGGAGTCTTCCCCTAGCCTCAAATTTGGTATTTTTTTCCTAGTATAGTAACAGATTAATTATCCGGAGACCAGAATTCTGGCAACCTCAAGCATCAGAAGAATGATGACCCTGGAAGTAAGGATTTTTCTTTTTAAACATCTCTGATGATAAGGAGATAATTAATGGCAATGAAGATAGGCAAGAAATGTCAGACACAGATTATTCTGTTGTCTTGTGATTTATTCAGTTGCCAAAGGGATCAGTTTTTCTGATTAACCAATGATATTTATTAAAGCTATACTATACAAAGTACAGAAAAAAATTACAAAAACATTTACCAACATGGAAAAATACTTATGATGCTTGAGAAAAGCAGAATACAAAAGTGAAACTACAAACTAATCTATGCTATTAAAATCATGATATGGAAAAGAATGATAGGACTATGGGTAATAGAATTAGTTTCATTGAAATGATAGGGCCGTGGGTAGTTTTTTACTTCTGTTAATGATTAGTAGTGTATATGAAGCACTAGCAATACGTAGAAGTATGTTTACTGGAAAGTTAAGCTAAAATTCTGAGCTATATATTATTGGTGGGGAGTCTGCTTTCTCTCAAATGACTCATTTTTTTACTATGTCCAATAACCAAGTGATTACTGAAAAAATAAAGTGACTAACAAATAGAGGCCCTTGACACCCCAAAGGTGGTCAAGCCATTGACACATTAACAGGTAGTGGCCAGTGACAGTATATAAACTGGGCTTCTACTAGATTACTAAATTGTTTTTAAAATTTGTTTTTATCCAATAAACCATCACCTGAAAGTATTATTTGACATATTACCCTGTAATATTCTTAATATCTTTAATACCTAGACTACTGGTCTTGGAGGATCAGCAGTAGCAGGTCATGCATCAGACCAGATTGAAAACATGGTGCCTGTTAAGGATCGAATTATTAAAGTCACCTTTAATGCAGATGTGCATGCAAGTCTCCAGTGGAATTTTAGACCGCAGCAAACAGAAATATATGTAAGTGACTATAAGTAGTTATTAAGATTATTTTTTTCATTTTAAAATTTATCGTTATTTAAACTGTTTAACAATTTAGGGAACACTTATGTAAACTTAATCTCAAAATACTAAGACTCCATTAATGCAATTGTTTTATTCTCACAGACTACTTTTGACAGTGCCCTATACAATGTAACAGTATACTGTATGATACTGTAGTAAAAGTCAGTTTGGAATGATGGAAAATGTCATTTGTTCTTATTAGAGTCATATTAAGAATTCACTCTCTTTGCTATGTGGTTAACTTTCCCTCAGGTATAGATAAGGGGGAAAGGTTGAAAATCATTGATTACTATGAAAAGTAGTTTACTGATTTATATAAAAAATATGCCTGTATCAAAAAAAATTGAGAAACTTTGAAGTAATCATATTAGTCGTGTTCTACTTCAGAAAAGCTATACCTTAAAAGTTTCCTAAAATCTTGACTAACTGGAATCCTAGAGGATTTAACTGAAATTATTTCATGAACTGAGGAATAGTCAGAAATGCTTCATTATGACCCTTACTGGAAAACCTTTATAAATATTGCTGTCTCCCCAGGTTAGTAAACATTACTGAATCTCTTCAATGATTGAAGGTTTTATAGGTTATGATCTTTAATATTCTAATCACATAGTAGTGTTTAAGATATTAGTGGCTGAATTGGTATAAATGACAGAATCTTTTGGAAATCCATTTTTTAAAAGCCTTGCAAGTTTTAAAAATGTGTTCTCTCAAAAAGAGTATTCATGCTTTTTGGTTAAATAAAAGTTCTATTCAGTCAGTTTTATTCTGGTTATAAGCTTAATTTGCTATAGTTGGTAACTTAGTGTATTTGGTATCAGTGTTAAGAAATCAGGTTTGGGGGTGCCTGGGTGGCTCAGTGGGTTAAAAAGCCTCTGCCTTTGCTCAGGTCATGACCCCAGGTACCTGGGATCGAGCCCCATATCAGGCTCTCTGCTCAGCAGGGAGCCTGCTTCCTCCTCTCTCTGCCTACTTGTGATCTCTCTCTGTCAAATAAATAAATAAAATCTTTAAAAAAAAAAAAAAAAAAGAGGGGCACCTGGGTGGCTCAGTGGGTTAAGCCTCTGCCTTTGGCTCAGGTCATGATCTCAGGGTCCTGGGATCGAGCCCCGCATCAGGCTCTCTGCTCAGCAGAGAGCCTGCTTCTCTCTCTCTCTCTCTGCCTGCCTCTCTGCCTGCTTGTGATCTCTGTCTGTCAAATAAATAAATAAAATCTTTAGAAAAAAGAAAGAAAAGAAATCAGGTTTGGGCTGTGATAGGCTTGACTGTCCTTGAACATTTTAAGTAATTTAATTTGCAGATTATTACTTGAAGACCTGAGATATACAAAAGGACAAAGCACAATTAATAATGAATAGGAAACTGGTTCCACTGACATATGCAAGTAAAAATTGAAAACCAGATATTAAAAAAAAGAAAGATATTCATGGGTAGTATTCACAATTTATTTTGCTGATCCTCAATATTAGTTTAGATAAAGTATTGTGGTATGATGGATAGGAAAAATAATATGACTAATTCAATATAAGGGAAAGGAGGAGCTGTGAGATTTGAAATATTGATAATGTGTATTTCCTTAAAACAGGTAGTGCCAGGAGAGACTGCACTGGCGTTTTATAAAGCTAAGAATCCTACAGACAAACCAGTAGTTGGAATTTCTACATACAATGTTGTACCATTTGAAGCTGGACAGTATTTCAATAAAATACAGGTACAGCTTATATATGCAAACTTTAGTATTAAACTTACTGCAGTGTTTAGTAGAAACTAATTTCTGAAAATTCATTTCTTCTAAACGTTAAACTTTTTTCCCATTGCTTAAACAGGTATGCAGAGGTTGAGATGAAACAAATTTTAATTTCTTTAAAATTAGAAGAGGAACAGGGTGCCTGGGTGGCTCAGTCAGTTAAGTGTTGGAGTCTTGATTTTGGTTCAGGTTATGATCTCAGGGTCATGGGATCAAGCCTGGCAGTGGGCTCAGTGCTCAGCTGGGAGTCTGCTCCAGATTCTTCTCCCACTCTCCATTGGCACCCCCAACACCAATTTTGTTGAGTCTCTTTTTTTTTTTTTTTTTGAAATTTTTAAGATTTTATTTATGAGTGAGAGCGCGTGTGTGCATGCTCAAAAGTCGAGGGGAGGGGCAGAGGGAGAAGTAGACTCCCTGCTGAGCAGGGGGGAGCCTATTGAGTCTCAATTTAAAGCAAAAATCAAAAATACTGTCATTTCGTCTCAGAACTTAGATAATATTTATTTTTCTTATAATATTGCTCACTAAAGCCAAAAAATGGACCATTATTAATATTTCTATTCTAAAAGAAATTAAAGAAATATCTTTCTATAACTTCTAGTGCTTCTGTTTTGAGGAACAAAGGCTTAATCCACAAGAAGAAGTTGATATGCCAGTGTTTTTCTACATTGATCCTGAATTTGCTGAAGATCCAAGAATGGTGAATGTTGATCTCATCACTCTTTCCTACACTTTTTTTGAAGCAAAGGAGGGACAGCAGTTGCCAGTTCAGGCTATAATTGAAGTCAGCACCTAAGTCCTGCTTCAGATTTGTGATTTTTGAAAAATCATGTATCTACTCTTCTCAGGGGAGAAATATCCTACAGTAATGTGAAGCTATTTTAAATATTATTTAATGCTGTATTTTTTTTTTCTCAACTAATTTACTCTACTTAAAATTGAACGGTTTCTATCATAAGGAATCCACATGCCTATTTGAATGTATGACTATTCAAAGCCATAGAGTAATACAAGTAATACTAAAAGTAATATTGATAAGTAATAATAAGAGAAACTCCTGTTTCTTAAATATGTAGGCATGGACTTGATGGTTCAGATTAATTCTATTTGCTCCCCTTACAGATTATTAGCCCTTCATACTTGTAGCAGTGAATATTTTTGTTATTCCTAGGGTTATCTATTTTAGGCTCCAGGTCTTCTGCCCATTTTTATTATTTCTAAAATAGTCGGGTTACTACTTTTTTCTTTTATTGTGAATAGTCACTACTTTAAAAGCTCACGATGGAAGAAGAATCACTGAGCCCTAACAGCTTGCCTAGAGGTAACATACTGACTTCAGATTTGACTGTTTGTCCTTTAGGCCCTAGGGCTATTTTATATTCTGAAATTTTGGCATCATGAAATGAAATAAAATGCACAAATATATTAACTAGGATCATAGCATTTCCTTTGATAGTTCAAGTCCCTGAATGTTATAAGTGTGGAATTGTGAAGACTCATATCAGAAGTTCTATGAATAAACTCTGTTTAAAAAAAAAAAAGACGTATTGTTTTAATAGGAATCTGTCATTGTAATTTATGACATAAATGAATGCACAATTTATTCTAAATATTTTCTAGTAGTGTTTGTTCCAAATAGAGATCATCCAGTATTACAAAGAATTGTATTTAAAGGCAACTTCAATAAAGAGTCCAGTGACCTTTTCAAGGTATCTGAAATGTAAACTACAATCATGAAGGCTTTTACAAGTTATAATTCTAAACAAGTATTATTTATAAAAAGTACAAATTGACTTTTACATTCAACTTAGTTAAATGAAGGCACTCAATAGTCTTCATAATTATTTTGTAATAAAATAATCTTCATCTACTCTTATCACAGCTGTGTGAGGATTTCTTTTCTAAAAGTAGGAAGCCCTGTGAAACCGAAGCTGCTGTCATTAAACTAGTTGGCCTCAGTACAATGGATTTTTCTTCTATTGAAGTTTTAAGTGAATATATGTTACAACCAAGTTCTTTTGAGATAAAGTTTAAACTGTGGTCTGGAAGCATAAATATTCCTGTGGAATTCTTACTCTTCTGTGAAGCTTCATTACTGCAGAGGAGAAATGTTCCACTAAGCTTCTGATGTACTGGTAGGTCTTGTCTTCTGGGCCTCAAAGTTTCACAGGGTCTACCTTTTAGAGAATTGGCACCTTTAATGTAGTTAGTGAGCTGGTCATCCGCCTTCCCCTAGAATAGAAAGAATATAGCCGCCCTTCAACCTTTCCTTTTCTTTCCCCATTCCTACATAACAAGAGAGTTACAATCTAATGCAGAAAGGTGGGCATGTACTACTTCAATGGGGATAGGTGTGAAGGGAATAAATAAGGTTAATGGGTTACTGATGGCCATGCATTCATTAGTAAATAAAATAGGATGACTGATATAACAAATAGGAAGAATCCAGGCCTATCTGGATGAGTAATGAGTGGGTTTCACCAGTTAGTAGATACTATGTAAAAAATAAAGGTCTATTTCAGTGCTTAAGAAGTTTCTATTGATCATTATTTTTGTTAGCATTAATATTTCTGTACCATAAACCAACTTCTACATTCCAAAGATTCATTATTTTTAGTAACAAGCTCACAAAAATTGTATTTCATTATAATTTGAGTGATTAGGAGAAACTTTTGTACTAAGATTTCACTCAAAGTGTCAGACTCAGATGGCCTTTATAAAATGTAAATACTGAAGAAAAGGGACAATTACACTGGAATTCTATAGAATGGGGAATGTATGTTGTATAAATTGAAGTCTACCTCAGCAGTCACTTTGACTTTGAGCTCCTTTCTGCTGATGAACATCAATTTCTTCATAAACAGCTCTGAAAAAAACAAACCATCATGGCAAAAGGGTTATTATATTTCAAAGTACTATTTTGGCTTTTAACTACCAACACCTTAACTAAAAATCTGCCATTTTAGGTATTCAGGCTGTATCAGTGAATAAAAACAGATCTCTGCCCTTGAAGCTTACATTACATTATAGCTTTCTTAGAGCCTAATGTAATTCCCATGCATCTTACAAATATGTATCTCGTATAACCAATTCATTTTAGTTGTGACTCAGTGAAAAATGTGGCTCAAATTTGGACAGTTTGCTCTCTGCTTTACCAAAAAAAAAAAAAAAAAACCAAAAAACAAAAAAAAACCCAAAAAACAAAAAATTCAGTTTTTCCAGGTTTCAAAGCATTTAAAAATACTAACATTCTATCTTCTTAACCTATGTTATTACAGTCGAAACTCCTGAGCCCCCTTCAACTTATAAGTGTCATCTCTATACCTCATTTATAGTAATTTTTCATGGCATCGTTCAGTTCTTTTTATCTGTCTTACATAGGCCTATACCTAAGAAAACATCTAAACCTACAAATACAACATTGATACAGTATAGTAAAACATAGCTGGGGAAAGAAAATCTTATAAAAAAATCATAGTACTGCGAAGCCGTGTTCATCAATGTTACGAGGACCCAAGAGGGTCCAGAAATTTTAATGTATTTCCACAAAGCTATTTCAACTTCTTTCACTCCTCACATCTCTGGTCCCCCTCCTCTTACCACTCTTGGTCAGAAACCTCACTTAAAAGTAAATTAAATGCCGTGGTATGGAAACTTGCTCATCTCCCTATCACCAAATCTTCATCTTCTTCACCTATACCATCTTTCTGGCTACACCTGGCTTCTCAAACATGTTACTCACTCAGTCTTCCCCCTTTTTGAACTTCTGGTCTCCCTGTCTATTAGATCCTACTGGTCAGCATTCACAGATGCTCCATCATCTCCTATTTTCTAAAATAAGGGAGTCCTCAATCCCATGTCTACTTGGAGTGATCATCCCAGTAACCTCTAGCTACCAACCTGTTGGCCACAATCCCTTCATATGGAAGTTTATAGTGTCCTCTACACTAACCATCCCTACTTCCTCCCTTCTGTTAACACACTAAAATCTGGCTTCTCTCCCCACCAATCTAGCAAAACAGCTTACATCAAGGATTTCCTTCTACTTAATTCATTAACTAGTTTTCAGTCATCATATCCTCTTTGATGGTTCATCACAGCTGTATACTCCCTCCTGGTTTCCAAATTGCTCTTCCACATCTGCTAATAATAAGGTCCCTATTGCTCTCTTTGCTCTTGGCGTTGAATGTACCCAAACTCTGTCTACTCACAGTCTTTGTACCTGTTGTTCCCAGGGCCTACAAAACTGATTCCCAAACTTGTCACCTGACTGATACTTGAAGGTCTCAACCTTATTGTCACTTCCTCAGGCTTTCTCTACCCCTCATTTAAATTAGTTCTACCTGTTACAATCTTTCAAGTCACCATGTTCTTTCATACCATTAACACGATCTGTAAATATGTTTGCCCGTTTGCTTTCCCTTTTTTTTTTTTTTTTTCTTGAGTATGTTCCATGGAAACAGGGCTTGAATTAAGGACCCTGAGATCAAGCGTCAAGACACTTAACTGACTGAGCCACCCAGGTTCCCTGATTTCTTCTTCCACGCTCCCTCCTCCATGAGGATGGGGAGGACGCCTCTCACTCAACATTATAAATTAGGCATCAGTCATTGTCCTTGGCATATAGTGTTCAAGCATTTGCCAGATGAATCACGTGTACTTGTATGTATACAACATAAATATTGTACTCCTCCTATCAGAACAGAAATTCTTAACATAGGGTTCATGGACAACTAGTGATGTGAAAATTCCACAACTTTTTCTACAAGGCTTTGTGGTTTTCCTTAGGGAGAATTTCCTAAGGTGAATTTTAATGGAATGAAACACCCTACCCCTCAGAAAGTAAGAACATCACAATGGTAGAGGATTCCAAAGCTCCACTTCTTCAGCTTTTCTTCTCACTCTCAAATTTAATATCTGTTGCACTGCCATATCTACTTAAAATTTCCTAATTAACTGGAATATAATAAACTCCACTTCCTCTTTGGATGCTATGTGATTCTGATTCCTTAAGTGACAGATATATTCAGTGATACTTTATCAACCAGAATGACTTAGGGAAATTTTGCAATCCTACATTATGAAAAAAAATATTTAATGAACTTCTAGGGGCACCTGGGTGGCTCAGTGGGTTAAGCCTCTGCCTTTGGCTCAGGTCATGATCTCAGGGTCCTGGGATCGAGCCCCGCATCAGGCTCTCTGCTCAGCGGGGAGCCTGCTTTCCCTTCTCTCTCTGCCTGACTCTCTGCCTACTTATGATTTCTCTCTGGTAAATAAAAAAAATCTTAAAAAAAAAAGTAATGAACTTCTAAGTCTGTTAAAATTCATAAATTATTCCAAAATGGATCACTGCATTATTGGTTTAAAACCAGAGGTCATACCCTCAAATGTTTAACACATGCCAGGCTGATCAAATAAATGGACGAAGCGGGCCAGCCGGGGCCTGATCAACTGCAGCACATACCTTGCCTTAATGAGGCAGCTACTACTCAGTCCTAACGTAGTGCTAGCATTTAAAAATGCAGGCCTTGCTTTGCCACAGTACCAAAAGAATCCACAAGACCAGATACATACATACATATAGATATAGATAGATAAATTGATAGATTTTTTTTTTTACAATATCCCAGTTTTTAATTTTTGGCAATTAATTTTTAAATGCACGGTTTAAATTCCACATAGGTCAAACAGAACACAGCTGTAAGAAAGATACTGCCTAAAGGCTGTCAGTTTCCTAACAATGGTTTCCATAAATGTGCTTTGATCCTTTTTAAGAATTCTGGGGGTAATCGTCAAAGTATTAAAGCTCTAATGAGCCTACTTACTGTTGCATAAATATATACACTTGACCAACATGATATCATAAAATAATGCTCTAAGACCTTCAAGTTAAGAAGACACGTTTACACTAACTAATGCTTTATTAATCCGTTTTAAGTTGACAGAGTGAAAACTAAAAACAATTTTTTTTCTGATTAGTAAAGAACAGTTAAAATAATCCATCAATGTGGTATTACTTATGTCACCAATTAGCGAATATAGTGCCTTTCTCAAGCTGGAGAGAACCTTTCTCCCAAGGCATCTATAAGGAACCCATTAATGTACACGATGGTTCCGGTTATTTCTTAATGTGCAGCCCCAGCATTTTTATTTTTTAGTCACAAGGCCGAGCACAATAAGACCATTAAGAGCAACAGCCTCCATAAAACCTCTTAAGTCATTTTTAATAAGGTCATCAATTTCTGCCAAGACCTAAACAAAATTAAATATAAAACCAAGCTCTGTTAGCTCTGTTACCAAAAGGAACCGAGATGAAAAATAAATTAATCATTTTGTAAATGACTTACTCTGTAGTGACAGCAGGAGCTAAGGGATCAAACTCCATTACCTCGTAGTAATTGGGTGGCTGGAGATCATTCTTTGTCAATGCTTTAGGCAAAAAACAAAAACAAAAAAAACACCCAACCAGTAAACACACATTGTATTTTTCAAGAACACTAGCACAACTAATATTCTCTTTATGATTCAGACTTCAAACATTAGGCCCTAAGAAACCCTGACAACCAGAAATAAATGCAACTGGTATTCTGATGCTATTCCCACATGCAACAAATCTCTATATAACAAAAGGTCTTCCAAACTTCAGCTAAAGATCCATTTACCTCGGCATTCCAAATACAACATTCAGCACAACACAAGCATTTTTATAATCTAATGTCGGTCATAATGGTATGAAGCTTCATGGAGCTTAAAAGGGCATATGAATGGGCGCCTGGGTGGCTCAGTGGGTTAAGCCGCTGCCTTCGGCTCAGGTCATGATCCCAGGGTCCTGGGATCGAGTCCAACATTGGGCTCTCTGCTCAGCGGGGAGCCTGCTTCCTCCTCTCTCTCTGCCTGCCTCTCTGCCTACTTGTGATCTCTCTCTGTCAAATAAATAAATAAAATCTTAAAAAAAAAAAAAGGCATATGAAGTCTTCATTTTTCCTCTCTCTATACCTATTTCCAATCAGAAGTAAATCTCTGACAGACTTCTATATTCTCACCAGTTTTCTTTTTCAATGCAAATAATTGGTCTCAAATACCTGGATGATTGCTGGGCAAGGAAGGCAATCTCTCGCTTGATAGTGTTGCTGGAATGTTCTGCAGACTAACTGGCTGTAGTACTGAATTTGAATATTCTGGAAACTGAAGAAAGCATAGCACAATGTTTAAATAAACATTCTACATTAAGCTTTTCTTTTGTTTGTTAGATTCCCAGGCTTCTAAGTGGCACGATTCCAAGAACCATATACTCTCAATTGGACAAGAATTAAAAATTACGAACTATTACTTTTTTAGGTAATAACCATTTAGAACACTTACTACTTTTCTCTCTGGTTCCATGCCCACTGTACCTCATTTCCCATACAAAATGTAAAATTAACATGTTGCTTTAAAAAAAAACATGTGGCTCAGTTTAGCTTCTGTTGTTTCCCATTGACTAAAAAATCTCACCCTCAAACAGGAAAATAAATCTTAACCCTACAGAAGGGCATAAGGTGATGACATCAAATCAGAACCGATAAAGTCTTAGAAATATCTTTCTTCTTGTAAAGTCCTCATTCATTTCACAAATATGTCCTGGGCACCTACTAGATGCCAGGCACTATAAATAGGCCAAGACCCTGTACCCTTGAAGCAGACAATCAACAAATCTAAATAGATGTCCAATAACAAATACTCTTAAAAACAAACAAACCAACCAACCCAGCGTAACAGGGAGAATAAAGCCTGGAGTAGATGGGGTGGGCTACTGCTGTGATAGTAGTGGTCAGGGAATGCCTCACTGTCGGAGCCCTGACTGAGGTGGGTGCTGGGAGTACCTAAAGGGACACAAGGTCATCTCTGAGGCAGAGGAGACCAGTGTGGCTGGAGCAGAGTGAGCCAAGGAAGAGAGGTGAGGTTAGAGAGGTAATGGGAGAGGAGAGATCAGCATTTCAGGTTTTTACACAGTAAAACAGAAGAGGAAAAATCATAGGGGGCTGTAGAGCAGTTAAGTAATACATGACTTTTTTTCCCCCTTCTCCTAAGACTGCTCTGGTTTGAGAATAGATTGTATGATGGGGATGGGGGTGGAGAGGGAGGTGAAGGCTAAGGCAGAGTAACCTGCCACTGCAATATCCATCTGATGGCCTGGACTGGCATGCAGAAGTGGAGGCAGTGAGAAGTGCCTAGAAAATAGGTCTGCTGTGAAGGGAAAAGGTGAAAAGGTAGAGGTCATGCACTGTTTTCCAAGGTTTTGACTTAAGCAACTGAAAGAGTGGAGGGGTCCTTGACTAAGGTGGGGAAGCCTGAAGGAAGAGCATGTGGAGAGCCAGGACTGGGAAGAACACAAAAAGAGATAACTCAGAAGGCGGATTTGTGAGTTCTGAGTTTAGGGAAGGGGTTTGGGCTGGGGGTACCAGTTGTAAATTGTCAGAGTCTGAATGGTATTTTAAGATACAAGACTAAAAGACTGGAAGAACAAATGTGAAAAGAGAAGTCTGTAGCCTAAGCCCTGGGGTCTGCAACCCTGGAAGGCCAGTAGAGGAGTGGAGGCCAGCAAAGGAGATAGAGAAGTGGAATTAAGAGGACAAAAGTGAGTGGTGTCTGAAAGGCACGTGTGCAAAAAAGGAAGAAGCGAGTGATTCTGTCACCTGCTGCCAATAAATCAGGTAAGATGAGCATCGAAAATTACAGTAGTAGATTAGTAATAATGGAGGTGACTGGAGACCATGAGAAGAGCTATATCAGCACACTGGGAAGAATGAGAGCCTGTATGAAACCCACCAAATAGGATGGAAGGAAAGAAGAGGAGACAGCTACTATAAACACTAAAGGAATTTTGATCTGTAACCATTTTTCTAATAGAAGTAAGATTCAGCCCGCCTATTTCGAAAGGCTAAAAATAAGATAAAGAGAGATCCTAACAAGGACTGTATTAACAGGTTATAGAACATATAACACAACACTGAAAAGAACATGAGATTTAATGACCAGGAATTTCTTCTCAGCCATGATAATCTGCTGCCTGGGGTGCTGCCTGGGAAGGGTTTCAGTACTTACACTTTCATATGTAGGACTTGAGGTGATGTTTTGGCTGGTCCTTTGGGTAAACCTAGGAGAGTATGACAAGACAGCTTGATTACCCTATAGTGAGAGCACAAATGCAAAAAGATGACTTCCTATGAACAAAAGCTAAAATAAACCTTCAGACTGCAATGAAATATTAATTTTATATAACAACGGTCATCTGGTTTCAGTGCCCATCAGCTTTTGATGCCCAAATACCGAAGAGAATAAAGACAAAGCACTATCTCATGGCGGTGGTAGCCCTGAGATCCTGAAGTATACATACTAGTGAGAATAAGCCGTCAGTTTTTCCATCAGAGAAGCTATGACCCTGTCATTTCCTGAAGGATGAGAAGCAATCCAGAGTAGAGGTTAGGAATGAGGCAGGAAGGGCCCTAGTTTAATGTAAGATGCACACACACACACACACTTCAGTTTGTCTTTCCCACTGAGGGCAACTAAAAAACCTGGAAAGGATGCATGGGACAAATATTTGAGGGCTGATAAGTAAATAGTTTATAGGATAACTGGGAAAGAAGACTAGATTTTGAGTATCACCAAATCATTGTGAATTTAACTCCCCACCCCACCTTGTATACCCAAACCTGAATGCAATACAGCCTAAAACCCGAGTGGGCAGTGAGAACAGCCAGTTCCAGGAGAAGCTCTTTTGTTTTCACTCAAGGAGCAGGAGACAGAAATCCTAATGCTCAGAGATAGTGTGGAAATTCCTTTTCCCCTTTTTTTTCTTTCTGTTCTCTCATCCTCTAAACCTGAGGCAATCCCAAAGTGGCTGAAGTGACAGTAGAAGCAAGAGGGACCTGCAGAGGTTTATTCATCAGAGGGGACCCTTCTTCTCTAACAAGTGTAACTGTGGTCCCAAGGACAGCACAAACACTGTCTTGCTGGTTTTTTTCTTTTCTGTCCCACCACTTGGTCCCAGACACATACACAGTCAAGGAAATGCATCACATATAACAGGGCAACTGAATCTCCAGCTTTCTGACTGGAGGAACAAAAAGGCAAATCCTAGAAAAGCAAAACACCAGAGAAATAACAAAGGGAGGAATTCAGAAAAATCTTTAAAAGTTGTTTATGACATCCTGTGCTCACTCCTTGATCTGTGCCTCTGTGGATTTGATCCCAATCAGGATGCCAAAGATTCTGAGAACTAAACACATAGCCATCCAGACCTCAGAGTGGCACACATGAGACAGATCAGAATAGCACAACAAAGCTTTGAAAACATAACTACTTTGGAACCAGCTACCTCCATATTACCAAATCCAGCACAAAGGCAGTAGGCTAAAGCTGAAGCATGAACCCAAGGAGGTTGTTTGCCTTCTAAAATCAAAACAGCCCCATCCTTGACAGGATATAAATAAGAGGAAGTGTATCCTAACATTAAAAATGCCTAGGATACAATCCAAAATTACTAGGCATGTGAAAAACTGGAAAAATTTCAACAGGCAAAAGAAAAGGCAATCAACAGAAGTCGGTATCAAGAGGACACAGATGTTAAAATGATCTCAGATTTTAAAGCAGCTATTATACAAGTGCTTCAACAAGCAACTGTGAACACTCATCATGCAAAAGAGATGGGAATATAGAAAGTTGTTTCAAAGAAAAATAAGATACAAAGAAGAGCCAAATAGTAACCTTAGAATCAAAAATATAATAACTGAAGTTTTTTAAATTTATAGAATGAGCTCCCTAGAAAAACGGGGATGACAGAGGAAACAGGCAGCAGAGAAATCCAAGATGGCAGAGGAGTAGGACACCTTAGTTTTGTTGGGTCCCAGAAATGCAGTTAGATAGCTATCAAATCATTCTGAACACCTGTGAACTCAACCAACAATCTAAGAAAATAATAGCTGCAACTCTACAAATAGAAAGGAGACCACTTTCTTCAAGGTAGGAGGTGTGGAGAAGTGAATCTGAGGTGATATATTGGAAGATAAACCATGGGTGGGGGAGAGCTCTGTAAGCTGACTACCCAAAAGTGATAGAGCAGCAGAGCGCAAAATCAGGACTTTTAGAAGTCTGCTCTGGTGAGGGACATCCCAGCCTTGAAAGGCACTCAGGTGGCAAAGCAGGGCAGAATCTTAGGTGGGACAGTGTATGGTCTCAGAATCAAGGTGCTAAATGAAGAAGATATGTAGCCATGAATACTTTATTCAGCAAGGCTATCATTCAGAATAGAAGGAGAGATAAAGAGCTTCCAAAAAAAAACAGAAATTGAAAGAATTTTTTATTACTAAACAGACCCGCAAGAAATATTAAAGAGTAGGGCACCTGGGTGGCTCAGTTGGTTAAGCATCTGCCTTTGGCTAGCACTGGGATCCTGGGGTCCTGGGCTCAAGTCCCACGTTGGGCACCCTGCTTAATGGGGAGTCTGCTTCTCTCTTCTACTGTCCCTTCTCCCTGCTCATGCTATCTCTCAAATAAATGAATAAAATCTTTTTTAAAGGTGGCGCTTGGGTGGCTCAGTGGGTTAAGCCGCTGCCTTCGGCTCAGGTCATGATCTCAGGGTCCTGGGATCGAGCCCCGCATCGGGCTTTCTGCTCAGCAGGGAGCCTGCTTCCTCCTCTCTCTCTGCCTGCCTCTCTGCCTGCTTGTGATCTCTGTCAAATAAATAAATAAAATCTTTTTAAAAAATCTTTTTAAAAAATCTAAAGAAATATAAAAGAGGATTCTTTAAGCAAAGAAAGCACCCAAAAGTAACACAGACCAGAGACAATATAAAGAAACAGTGACTTTACAGGTAATACAATGGCACTAAATGTGTATCTTTCAATAGTTACTCAGTGTAAATGGGCTAAGTGCCCCAATCAAAACAAAACAAAAACAAAAACAAAACCCATTTATATGCTGTCTACAAGAGACTCATTTTAGACCCAAAGACACCTTCAGATTGAAACTGAGGGGGTGGAAAATAATTTATCATGCTAATGGACATCAAAAGAAAACTGGGGTGGCAATCCTTATATCAGACAAATTAGACTTTAAACCAAAGACTATAATAAGAGATGACGAAGGAAACTATATCATACTTAAAGAGTCTATTCAACCAGAAGATCTAGCAATTTTAAATACTTATGCCCTTAACATGGGAGCAGCCCATTCTATAAACCAATTAATGACAAAACTAAAGAAACACATAATAAAATAATAGTAGGGGACTTTAACACCCCAATAGCTGCAATGGACAGATCATCTAAACAGCAGAACAACAAGAAGCAAGAACTTTATTATTATTATTATTATTTTTAACTTATTTTTAAATTAACATATAATGTATTATTTGTTTCAGGGCAAAGGTCTGTGTTTCATCAGTCTTATACCCAGAGCTCATTACACCACATATGCTTCTCAATGTCCATCACCCATTTACCCTTTACCTCTAACCCCCTCCCCTCCAGCAACCCTCAGTTTGTTTCCTATGATTAACAGTGTCTTATGGTTTGTCTCCCTCTCTGGTTTTGTCTTGAAACAAGAGCTTTAAATGACACACTGCACCAGATGGACTTCACATATATATTTAAAGCATTCCATCCTAAAACAACAGGATACACATTCTTCTTGAGTGGACATGGAATATTCTTCAGAATAGATAACATACTAGGGTCACAAGTCAGGTCTCAACTAGTACCAAAAGACTGGGATCATTCCCTGCATATTTTTGGACCACAATGCTTTGAAACTGGAACTCAATCACATGAAGAAATTTGGAAAGAACTCAAATACATGCAGGCTAAAGAACATCCTACTAAAGAATGAATGGGTCAACCAGGAAATTAAAGAATTAAAAAAATTCATGAAGACAAATGAAAATTAAAACACAATTGTTTAAAACCTTTGGGATGCATTGGGGCGCCTGGGTGGCTCAGTGGGTTAAGCCACTGCCTTTGGCTCGGGTCATGATCTCAGGGTCTTGGGATCGAGTCCCACATCGGGCTCTCTGCTCAGCAGGGGGCCTGCTTCCCTTCCTCTCTCTCTGCCTGCCTCTCTGCCTACTTGTGATCTCTCTCTGTCAAATAAATAAATAAAATCTTAAAAAAAGAAAAAAAAAAACCTTTGGGATGCATCAAAGGCAGTCCCAAGAGGGAAATACATAGCAATACAAGCCTTTCTTGAGAAATAAGAAAGTTCTCAAATACACAACCTAACCTTTCACCTAAAGTTGCTGGAGAAAGATCAGCAAGAAAAGCCTAAACCCAGCAGGAGACTAGACATAACAAAAATCAGAGCAGAAATCAATGAAATAGAAACCAAAAGAACAGTAGAACAGATCAATAAAACTAGGAGCTGGTTCTTTGAAAGAATTAATACAATTGATAAACTCCTAGCCAGACTCATCAAAAAGAAAAAAAGGAGGACCCAAATGAATAAAAATCATGAGTGAAAAAGGAGAAATCATGACCAACACCAAGGAAATATAAACAATTCTAAGAATATTTTATGAACAACTATATGTCAAAGAATTAGGCACTCTAGAAGAAATGGATGCATTCTTAGAGACATATAAACACCAAAACTGAAACAGGAAGGAACAGAAAACCTGAAAAGACCCAGAAGCAGCAAGGATCCTGAAAAAGTGATAAAAAAATCTCCAAGAAAAGGGGGCCAGGGCCAGATGGCTTCCCAGGGGGAATTCTACCAAACATTTATTTAATTTATTGAAGATTTTATTTATTTACTTGACAGACAGAGATCTCAAGTAAATCTCAGACGGAGAGGCAGGCAGAGAGAGAGAGAGAGAGGAGGAAGCAGGCCTCCTGCTGAGCAGCGAACCTGATGTGGGGCTCAAACCCAGGACCCTGGGACCATGACCTGAGCGAAAGGCAGAGGCTTTAACCCACTGAGCCACCCAGGCGCCCTCTACCAAACATTTAAAGAATTAATACCTATTCTTCTGAAGCTGTTCCAAAAAATAGAAATGGAAGGAAAACTTCCAAAGTCTTTTTATGAAGCCAGAATTATCTCGATCCCAAAACCAGACAAAGACCCCACCAAAAAGGAGAATTATAGACCAATATCCCTGATGAAGATGGATGCAAAGATTCTCACCAAATACTAGCCAATAGGATCAAACAGTACATTAAAAGGATTATTTACCACGACCAAGCGGGATTTATTCCTGGGATGCAAGGGTGGTTCAACATTTGCAAATCAATCAATGTGATACACTACATTAATAAAGGAAAGGACGGGAACCATATGATCCTCTCTGTAGATGCAGAAAAAGCATTTGACAAAGTACAGTATCCTTTCTTGATTAAAACTTCACAGTGTAGGGACAGAGGGAACATACCTCAGTATGTTCATAAAAACCATCTACCAAAAGCCCACAGTAAATACCATTCTTAATGGGGAAAAACTGAGAGCTTTTCCGCTAAGGTCAGAAACAAGGGAGGGATGTCTACTATCACCACTGTTGTTCAATATGGTACTGGAAGTCCTAGCCTCAGCTATCAGACCACAAAAAGAAATAAAAGTCATCCAAATCGGCATAGAGGAAGTCAAACTCTCACTCTTCGCAGATGACATGATACTCCATGTGGAAAACCCAAAAGACTCCACCCCCAAATTGCTAGAACAGGAATTCTGAAAATGGCAGGATACAAAACCAATACACAGAAATCAGTCACATTCTATATGTTAACAATGAGAGGAAAGAGAAATTAAGTAGTTGATCCTAATTACAATTGTAGCACCAAAAACTGTAAGATGCCTGGGAATAAACCTAACCAAAGTAGCAAAGAATCTGTATTCAGAAAACTATAGAACACTCGTGAAAGAAACTGAGGAAGATAAAAAGAAATGGAAAGATGTTCCATGCTCACAGATTGGAAGAACAAATATTGTTAAAATGTCTGCTACAATATAATCTATACATTCATGGTGATCCTTACCATAATACCATCAACTTTTTTTCACAGAGCTGGAACAAATAATCCTAAAATTTGGAACCAGAAAAGACCACATGAATAGCCAAAGGGATATTGAAAAAGAAAACCAAAGCTGGTGGCATCACAATTCCAAACTTCAAGCTCTATTACAAAACTGTAATCATCAATACAATATGGTACTCACATAAAACCAGACATACAGATCACTGGAACAGAAGAGAACCCAGAAATGGACCTCTATGGTCGGCTAATCTTTGAGAAAGCAGGAAAGAATATCCAATGGGAAAAAATACAGTCTCTTCAACAAACGGTGTTGGGAAATTTGGACAGCCACGTGAAGAATGAAACTGGACCATTTTCTTACACCAAACACAAAAATAGATGCAAAATGGATTAAAGACCTCAATGTGAGACAGGAATCCATCAAAATCCTAGAGGAGAACACAGGCAGCCGTAACTTCTGTCTAGACCTGTCTCCAAAGGCAAGGGAAACAAAGGCAAAAATGAACTACTGGGACTTCATCAAGATAAAATGCTTTTGCACAGCAAAGGAAACACTTGACAAAACCAAAAGACAACCGACAGAATGCGAGAGGGTATTTGCAAATGTCTTACCAGATTAAGGGCTAGTATCCAAAAATCTATAAAGAACATATCAAACTCAACACCCAAAGAACAAATAATCCAATCAAGAAATGGGCAGAAGACATAAACAGACATTGCTCCAAAGAAGACATAAAAATGTTGGTGGGAATGCAAGCCGGTGCAGCCATTCTGGAAAGCAGTTTGGAGGTTCTTCAAAAAGTTGAAAGTAGAGCTACCCTACAACCCAGCAATTGCACTACTGGGTATTTACACCAAAGATACAGGTGTAGTGAAAAGAAGGGGCACATGCACCCCCATGTTTATAGCAGCAGTTTCCACAACAGTCAAAGTATGGAAAGAGCCCAGATGTCCATCAACAGATGAATGGATAAAGAAAATGTGACACATATGTAAAATGGAATAGTACTCAGCCACCAAAAAATTGAAATCTTGCCATTTGCCAAGGACATAGTGGAACTAGAGGGTATTACACTAAGCGAAATAAATCAGTCAGAGAAAGATGATTATCATATGATCTCACTCATAAGTAGAATTTAAAAAAGAAAATAGGATCATCGGGAAAGGGAGGGAAAAATAAAACAAGATGAAATCAGAGAGGGAGACAAACCACAAGAGGCTCTTAAACATAGAAAACAAACTGAGGGTTGCTGGAGAGGGGGCTGCATGGGGGTGACTGGGTGATGGACATTAAGGAGGGCATAATGAGCAACTAATAATACATTATAAGTTAATTAATTGAACTTAAATAAAAGATTTATTTATGTAAAAAAAAAGAAAAAGGCAGCAGAATTGAACTTAAATCAATAGAAATTATCCTATCTTAAGGAAAAAAACAAAACAGAAAAAGAGTGAAAAAAGTAAGGAACAGAACTCTAGGCATTTACCAGACAATGATATCAGATCTAATAGTTGTGTCATCAAGAGTCCCAGAGGAACAGTAGAACATGTAGTTTTGAGCAAATATTTGAACTATAAGGCTGAAAACTTCACAAATCCGGTGAAAGACATAGACCCACAGATTCAACAAATGCAGTATAGTAGGTTGAATGGTGCCCTACCTGCAAAAGATATCTCCTTGTCCTAATTCCTGGAACTTGTGAATGTGACTTGATTTGGAAATGGATCTTTTCAGATATTTTTAAGCTAAGGATCTTGAGATTATATTATTATATTAATTGAATTATATTAATTGAATGAGCCTTAAATCCAATGACAAGTGATCTTAAAGAAAAAAGCAGAGGGAGATTTGAAACACACAGATCAGACAACATGAAGGTAGAGGCAGAAAGTGGAGTGATGTGGGCCAAGCCAAGGAAGCAAACAAACAAACAAAAAAAAAAAAACTGCTAACAGTCACCAGAAGCTAGAAGAATGAAGAATGCTGCTAGTCTCTAAGAGTCCTGCAGAGAGTGTGGCCCTGCAGATTTCAGGTTTCTAGCCTTCAGAAGTATGGGATATTTATAAGCTTTATAGAGACATTTTTATAATTGGATTTCATCTATATAGTCACTTCTTATTACACAACACGATTTGCAGGATAAAGGAAAACAGAATCAGTTACTTTGCATCACATTATTTACTAAGCAACTTCCTGGAAATCTGCCTACAGCATTGCAGCATTGCTTGCATCACAGTTATGTGATGGTACCGACCGACTAGTTGTTTACAACACAGCCACCGACACTATTCGTTATCAACACGTGAAGCTGTCCTCAGTCCTCTCCTTCCCTTTTGTTTCTTTCTTCCCATTTTGATTCTTCTTTCTCATTTCCCTTCTCTGCCTCTGCCCCACCCTCACTCCTTTTAAGTAGAAAAGTAATTCAGTGCTTGAGCACAAACACTGGGTAACTCTAAAAACATGTCTAAATCCACTGATGTGAAAACCCATGTATTTTTATCAAGATATGCCAAGCTATGTTGAGTGAAAAACAAATGTGAGGTTCATAGGGGTATGTAGAGTATGAGTATGCTATATTTAATAAAGGAGGAAAAAATCGTATTCATTATTTACTCAAAGACACTTTGGAAGGACAAGTAAGAAAGTGGCTATCAGGGTAGAAGCAAGATTTGACATAAGGGGAAGCAATGGGGTAGGGTGAGATCAAGTACTGTCCTTGCAGATCTTTTTATATCATTTTGATACCTGAATCATGGAAATCCACTATTACCTAAAATACTACATTTAAAAGGAAAAAAAAACCCCAGCCTTTCATACAGAAAATCCAACTTCTGTTTATTTTTTGCTATATCTAGTGTATCCAGCTTCTCCTTGACCTTAAGGCAATTGTGCCTTTTTCAGTTTCTTCTGCATCCTTCTTGTGTTTCTTAACACAAAGAGGCAAATGTTTATATTATTTCTTACTTTCTTATGCAAACATACATTACTTTGCACACTTTTTCACTTCATCATAATATATTGGTGATTGTTCCTCAGAGAGAGTCTACTTTTGTCCCCTGGTTGTGTAATAATACATTGTGTAGATATTTAGGCCACCGCTGATGCATAGTTGAGTCATTTCCAATTATTAGCTACGCCCAAATGTTGTCAAGAATAATCTTGTGAACACCTCATTTTGCATAAGCAAGTATGAATTCCTAGAAATGAGACGGTGGGTTCAAAGACAAATGCATTTATAATTGTAACAGATATTACCACTTGCCCCTCAAAAGAACTGCATAATTTTATGATAGTAGCTGTTTTCCACCGCCAGTAAAGTCCATTAACAAACATTCAGACTCTTACCAATCTGTGAGGTGAAAAATAAAAAGTCACTGTAGTTTTATACTTCCATAATTTTAAGTAAGGTTGAGCATCACTGCATCTGTTTATGGACCATCCATCTCTCTTTTCTGGTGACCTATCAATTCATCTGACCTGCTTCTTCATAGCTTATGAACTTGGGCCGTTTCAATTCCCTAAATCTCAGCCTCTTCTCCTGTAAAATCGGCATAATGACAACAGCATAGATGCAAGAGTTTTTGCAAAGATTAAATGGAATAAACAAACACAGCTTAGCAAAGTGCCTGGCACATGGCAAGTGCTCCATAATTCGTGTGGCCATTTTTTTGTTTTACCTCCCTTGTCATTCAATTCCCCTTGTTCTTCCCCCACTGTTACCACTGAAAAATAAATAATTTTTGGAAGGCTTACCACCTAGACTGCTGTATTAGGGGTTACATATAGCATCTCAAGGAATACCCTAGAAGTATTCTCAGAAGAAAAATGAAGGTTCACCCTGGTGAAGTTTCTCATCCAGGGTCACGCAGCTGGTAGGAAGCAGAGCTGAGAGTCTATCGCAAGACTGTCTGATTCCCAAGTCTCTACATTTCCTCTTACGTCATGCTTTCTTAAATATAAGGAATCAGAAGAAGATGGTATTACCTCTGTGGTATTACTGGACATACTTACAAGGGTGTTTCCATATTTTCCAAGGCTAGCAAATCCACCTGTGGACGAAGACTGGGGTTCAAGTTGTTTGTTACGGCAGGACTTGGAGAGCTAAAATCTAGAACAAAAAAATGGACTTGTTTCGCTTTAAAAAACATTTTTTCATTCAGTTATTCTGGCTCAATTTTACACATTAAAAACAAAACAAAACAAAACAAAACAGATATTTCTGCCACCGTAAAATCGTTTCCTCAAACAGAAATTAAAGGACATTATTAAATGGTAACTGGGAAGAGAAATGCTGCCACAAAAAAGGATGTTGTGAAGGTAACAAATGTTATTATATTGGGTCTTCTGAAATCCCAAACTGATCTAGAATAGAAAGAATTTTGTGTGTCTTGTTCTCTCAGGCACAAAAGTAAAAAGCCAGGGCACATATGGAGCTCTACCCTCTTCTCCCCAAGCTCTCAACTTCCTATAATCCTGAGACACCCCAAAGTAGAAAAGTCTCACAGGTTGGATGGCTATAAGGTGGCAGACAGAGGATTTCCACTTGGACTTCTACCTCAAAAACCTGTGTTTTTTTTTCCTCCACATTTCACCACCATGTAGGTCATTCCTCCTAATTCCTGACTTTCTCGATCAGCATCAAAAATATTCCCTTACCTAATGCTGTAGCCCAGCAGAGAAACCCAAAGGTCATAGTGTGTGGTACAGAGTGGTTTTAAGTGTGGCCATGATGTTGAACCACCTCTATAAAAGTAGACCAGGTGAATTTGATGCGATTCTAAGCCAGAGGATGAGTTTCAGGGATCCCCCTCCCATATATCCCACTTCTGGGTTTGACCCAACCATTTGCCAAGGAATAATTACATCTCCTGATACAGTTCTCTGACATTCAAACGGACTTCAATCCTTCCCAGGTTGCATTTAATCATGAAACCAAGCAGAACTGTTTCACATAAAGCTCTTCTGCTGGTCTGAAAGGCCCATGTGCTTATTTACTTAAGTCTGAAAGCTGAGCATTCACGGTGTTGAGTTCTCCCAGAGTGGCCCTAGGCATTGGAGGACTAAGCCTAAGGTCCAAGAGATCACAGGATGGGGCAGAAGGTTCACTGGTAGTCTGAAAACAAACAAAAACACAATTCAGAAAAAAAATCTCAGTTTATCATGGCTTTCTCCCCAGGGACTTTTTTTTTTTTTTTTTTTTTTTAAAAGGAAAATCCTATTTGGATGCATCTCGAAGAACTCTATTCAACAGGCAACACTCGTACTAATCGCATCTCACCATCTACGTGAGTTGCTGCTTAATCAAACAATCTTTTTAAGACCTCTCACTAGTAGCTTAATAATATCGAGTTGTTAAGGCAAATACCACCACCAAAACCACTCCAAATTGTTAAGGAATATCTCCTCTGTTTTAAGACTTGTTTTAGGTAAGTCTCATTCCCTACAATTTGTAAAATGTTCAATTGTTTTTTATAACATTTCTGTTCACTTACATTGGCATCTTCCCTCTGGTTCCTATTCTGCTCCAAAATCCTTTGTTGGTTCCGAGTGAATCTGTTTGAGTTAGAAAAATTTAAGTATTTGAAAGAAAAAATAGGTGAAATGCTATAATCCTTAACAAATTATTAACACACAAATATTCAGGAACAAAGATAATCAGCCTCATCCCCACTGACTCCTAATAAAGTATGTTAATAACTTTAAAAAAATTTCTTTCCATTTTATAAGGGTAGTAATGCCTTTAGAGAAAACTATGAGAAAATGAATGTATATTAAAAACTAGTAATAGGGATGGCTTGGATGGCTCGGTTGGTTGAGCATCTGACTCTTGATAACTGGCTTGGGTTGTAATCTCTGGGTCATGAGATCAAGCCCCACATCAGGTTCCGTGTTGGACGTGAAGTCTGCTTGAGGTTCTCTCTCTCTCCTCTGCCCTTCCCCACTCCCACCCCTGGCTTGCTCATGCGCTCACTCTCTCTCTTTCTCAAATAAATAAATGAAATCTTAAAAAAAAAAAAAAACTAGTTGTAATTCCATCACCTAGAAATGGTCCCTATTAATATCACAATGTATTTCCTTTTGGTATCTTTTTCTGTAAGTTAATCTATTTTTAAACTTATTTGCGATTATATTTCACATAGTTCTGTATCTTAATTCAGTTGTGTTGTGAGCATTTTCCAGTTATTCAGAAATGCAATTTTTAGTGGCTGCATATTTTACCTTATGAACATAGCACACATTTAACTACCTTTTTTTTTTTTTGAAACAAACAACCAACCAACCAGATTTTATCTATCCATTGGAGAGAGAAAGAAAGAGAGTGCACATGAGCAGAAGAGGCAGAGGGAGAGAGGGAGAGGAAGAAACAGACACCCCACTGAGTGTAGAGTCCGACACAGGGCTCAACCCCAGAACCCCGAGATCATGACCTGAGATGAAGTCAGATGCTTAACCCACCTAGCATCCCCACACTTAACTACTCTTAAATATTTCACTTGTTTCCAATCCCATTATAAATACTATTCCATAAAAATTCAAATACATTCAACCTATTTTCATTGTTTCTCTTGATTTTTATGATGCCTGATATCTACTAAAAATATTGAACTTTACAATTTTACATTGCTCATACATTGGGAATAAAGAGAGCAGATAAATAAATGAACAATAGTTTTGAAGGAATAGTGAAGTTGAAGGCAGTAGTCCAAGGATCAAGTGTCAGCTTTATTATCACAAACTGTAGGATCGTGGATATAACTTCTGATCCTCAGTTCTCTACCTGCTAAAAGAGGATAGCAGCATTTGAAGCATTTCCTCAGAAAGTTATTTTCAGGGGTGACCCCTAGAAAGATAATACAGGTGGATTAATGCAGAAATGCTTTGCAAACTAAGAGTTGCCTTAGCAACATACTAAATTAGAACATGCACTTAGGTTTAAGGATTTTTCCCCTTCTAAAACACGTTTTTTCCTCCACCTCCTTATGGCACTAGCTTCTTCTACATTAGTTATGTGCTGGGTATGAACCACCCTCACAGATCAACCCTCGAGCAACAAACTTGTTTTCTTATTTGCACAACTCTTCTCTAGATGTAATGAGCAGACACTTTAGGGGATGTTGGAATAGGGCAAATGTATTTTGCACATGGATGGATGAGAATCTTTGGGGGAACAGAGGGCAGACTGTGATGAACAGAATGGAGATTCCCCCCTTCCGAGATACCCATATCCTATCACTGGAACAGTGAATGTGTTAGCTTGGAAGGCATATGGAAGGTTGCCTTAATAGGAAGAACTTAATAGGGAGATTAGCCAGGACTGTACAGATGAGCAATGTAACCACAAAGGCCCTTAAATGTGAAGAGACATGCAGAAGAGGAAGCAAGAATGATACAATATTAAAAAACTCAACGAGACGATGTTGGCTTTGAAGATGGTGGAAAGGAATCATGAGCCAAGGAGAGTGGGCAGCCTTGAGAAGCTGCAAAAGTTAAGCAAATGGATTCTCCTCTAGAGCCTCCAAAAACGAATGTAACCCTATCGACACCATGATGTTAGCCTGGCAAGACCTATTTTTGGACTCTTACCAAACTAGGTAATATGTTTATGCTGTTTTGAACCACTAAATTTGTGATGATTTGTTATAGCAGCTATAGGAAACTAATACACCAAGACTATGATCTTTTCCAGGGGCAAAATATATTTCTCAGAAGCTTCAGACTTAAGTGTTTCTGTCCCACAGTTGACTGCAGTTGCTTTTGGCACACATGGTTCAGAGCTGAACCGGAAGGAGCCATTCACAGAAGGAACCCAATCTCTTGATATCTAGGCATTCCCCTTCAGAAGTTATGAGTCCATGGTCTTCATGGTTTGTAATAGAATTCGCCAAAATGAAAACCAGAAGGCAGCACTCTGCTGACAGCCATGTGGTCTTCCTGAGCTATCTTCCCACTTAACCAAGATTTATATCACACAAAACAAAAGGCAAGAAGTTGAGTTTGTTCAGTGCTCAGACAACACTGGTTGCAGGGCTCACATGCTCAATCAATGCCCAGTCATCTTTTCACATGAAGGGCCTGTGGTCTCTGATAAGGTAGTACATAAGAGACAGTGAAGGAAAAAACTCCATTTCACAGCTACTGGTTTTATGTCACTGATTCTCTTGGTTCATTCATGGATCAACAGAAAAATCTAATCAGTAAGTTAAATGGCCCAGTGGGATACTAATGGGGAGGAGGGAGAAATTAATATTTAATGAGTGTCAACATGCTAGCACTCCCCAAGATGCTTTTATATACATTAATTCATTTAGTTCTCAAAACAAAAATGAAACCTTGAAAAGAGGTAATACTATCCTCTTTAATAGACAGGAACAAACTTAAGTCTTAAAAAGGTAAGCAGTTTTCCCAGAAATCCTCAAGATTTGATTCACAAAAAATTTTTTTGAATCCAGCCCTGTTCCCCTATTTCCATTATGAACCACTAAGTAGGGTCCACACAAGGGAAAAGTGTCTCACCCACAACGCCAACATCATTCCTATTGAGAGATGAGGATCTAGAAAAAGTGTGGGGAGCTCAGATGCTCTGGAATTACTAAGACAGGAAGTCCTAGGGATAGTTTTAGAAAGAGACCAGGAGACTTGTCTGGGGCTATGGGGCTTTTTTCCCCTCCTTCTTTTTTCAGGTTCCTAATAATGGATCTTTGGGTGTATTTATGTACACTGCTTTACACAATATTTTAAAAGCACTGAAATAAGTTGTTTTATATAGGTAATATTGTTAATTCAGAAAAAAACACACAAAAAAAACCTCAAAAAAACAAACAAAAAAAGATTTTAATTGTTAACTCAGATTCATTTGTTTTAACTTTTTATTAGGAAACTTTCAAACCTATAGGAAAGTAAAGAGAACAATATACTGAACACCCCTGTATTCCTCAGCTAAGTTTAATAACTGTGTATCTTTTGCCGTATTTGCTTTATGTATTTTTTGCTGAAGTATTTAAAATTATGTTATATAACTTTATTACATTTATATTAAATATACTGTTTATTTAATATAAATATATTAAAATATATAACCATGACATTTCATCCCTAGATATTTTAGAAGGCATTCTCCAAAAATAAAGACATTTTTCAGCTTAACCACTGACTTAACCATTGTATTTTCCTCCTTAAGCTCTTAATATTAATTAATATTCAATCCAGGGGCGCCTGGGTGGCTCAGTGGGTTAAATCGCTGCCTTCAGCTCAGGTCATGATCTCAGGGTCCTGGGATCAAGTCTCACATCGGGCTCCTTGCTCAGCAGGGAGCCTGCTTTTCTTTCTGCCTCTCCCTGCCACTCTGCCTGCTTGTGTGCTCTCTCTCTGACAAATAAATAAATAAAATATAAAAAAAATTAATATTCCATCCATATTCAAATTTCTCCCATTAGCAACTAAATATTTTTTAATGTTAGCGTGCTCAAAGTAGGATCGAGGCAAAGCCCACACACCACATTTGGTTGTTGTTCCTTTATTTTTTTAATTTTAATTTTTTTTTTAACCTTTTGACTCCCTTCTCCCCATTCCTCTCACCTCCCACCTCCTGTGTCTCTAGCAAGCACCACTGCATTCCTCTGCACCTATGAACGTGGTTGGTTTTGTGTTGTTTTTGCTTTTCTTGTTGGATTTTTTTTGTTTGTTAGATTCCACAGGAAGCTATATTTTTATACATTAAGACAGAGGAAAAAGTCACCTGTCAGTGTAGGCATGCCCTAGCTCCTGGTGGGGGGCAGGGAGGTTGGATCCTGGCTGCTCACTCTCTTCCCAGGCCTGTGTGCTTTTCTGTAGCTTCACAAACCCTCCGAGCTCCTGCTCTGCATCGTGCCCCATCGATGCCCCCTCATTTTGCAGTACTCACCACACCTGCACTTCCTCATCAACACTGCCCTCCCTCCTCTGCACTTGGATTACATCTGGCTGATACACTTACCGAGCAGACCCCCTGCACTTTGTTTCACTGCACTTATTTCAATTTCCAAGTGTGTCTACTTGTACTTAAAGGCGTTTTCCTGACTTAGAGCCTTGTCTATCAATAGATTATAAGACTTATTTTGATGAATGAAGGAACTAGAAACAACTAAAACACCTAATAAGTGAACCGGGAAAGACATAGACTATTACGGAGCGCTTAAACATAACAGCTTATCAAAAGGAATTCAAAGCACAGACCACAGAGATACTTGTTACATGGTGAATAAAATCGAGAAAAACAGAAGCGTATGTTTTTTTCCATGATCACAACTATAAAAATGCAGAAAAAAGGCGAAAACATTAGTGACAAAGTGGTGAGTATTTAAAATTTTTGCCTTCATCGTTTTCTGAATGGAAATGAAAAAAGAACAACTCTGCTCATATACAAAATGTCCCCAACTACTGCTCTGGTGTAGTACAGACTGTTTTCTTCATATACAATGTCGTCCCCTCTCCTCTGCACTGTTCTTTGTTCTTTTCCATCGTGAACTTAGGATAAACCTTACTCTTACTGTGATGCTCTGTTTATACTGTTCATCTGTTTGCATCTACAATGTGCTCATTGCAGATGTTATCAGGTGAATAAGATCCAGGCCCTGCTGTGGTCAGATGTTTGTGCTGCACAAGAATGCCCAAGAATGCTCCCAGCACTGCGTAGACGTGCCTTACTCTTGCAAGCCATATCACAACCTCCCAGAAGGCCAGGCTCACATTCCCTCTCTTGGAAGGAAGGCAGCCTTGATCTTAACCTAGTATTCACCCAGCAGGTACTCTTACAAGAATGCCGAGTCACTCTGGAAGAAATTACAAGTGGGAGAGAGTGGATAGGATGCACATCAGCTCACCTCTCACATCCAAGGAGGGCGTTATTCAAATCCTCATTCACTTGAATTAGCTCAATGGTAACGTCTTCATTCTCCACCACTATGAGCAGGTCCATGATCCTCTCCTGCATCTCCCGACCTGTCTTGTAAAGTTTCTGCCAAAGAAAGGAAAAACATTTCATTTTCCACGCTAGGGAAGTCCTATTAAGAACTGATGCACCAATGCGTGTATGTCGGTTGATCACGTCCCCCATGAGTCACCTATGGGAGATTACCAAAGTATTTAATTATGTAACACTTGTCCTTCTTATCAGAAGGCGATGAGTTACACATGATCATATTTTCCTCTAAAAACCAAAATAGGTACCATAAGAATAGGTACACTGCACAGAACACTAGACTAGAAATTAGAACTGGTATATGGGAATTCTAGAGGTACTGCTTACAACCGCAGAATACAGAAATCACCTGTTTTCTAAATCTCAGTTTCCTCATTTGATAAGTGAAAGTTATACTGGTTGCCACATCTACCTCAAGGGGTGACATAAAAAGCAAATGAGATATGAAATGAGGAACTCTAGGACTATAAAGCACTACATAAAACACAAAATGCTTACTGTCGCTATTAGTGATAGTAGAAGAAAGTAGTAGTTAAAATACATTTATAGTGGCACAATTTTCCTATTATATTTCACTCAAATAAATATTTAAAGTTTACAATTAACAGTATCAGATTCCAAGGTAAACTGAACCAAAATTAAAAAAAAAAAAAAAGAAGAAGAAGGTCAGGGATACTATTCTTGTTTGGAGTCACTACATTAAGCCAGGACTGCATTCCCCAAACTAGCTTTTCCTCATAAGCATCACGGCACCTACAGCTGACACACTGATTCAGAATCTCCAGAGCTGAAAAGGGTCTGGGAATCTTTTTTTTTTTTTTTTTTTTTTTAAGTAAGCATCTTGAAGTGTCTCTTATGTACCCTGACAATTTGAAAACTGCTGCCTTACAACTTATATCCTTATAGGCAAGCCTGAGGAGCATATAACTAATACTCATATTTCTTCAAAGCCACCCCAAATAGAATTTGTAAACATTAACAGTCCATTAAGGTGAGGGAAGAACACCTTCAAAATGAGAGTGACAGAACTTGCTAGATCATCAGACTATTCCATTATCTGACTCGTTTCCCCTCAAGAAAGACAGTCAAAACCATTTAGAATCTCTAACCATCTATTACAAGAGTCCTGACAGGAAATCTCTAAATAAACCCATCAGCGCATTAGTCACTGACATTTGGACTCAGAAGTAAAAGCCACTACCCTCTATAGAATCCTAACAAAAAACATTTAGAAGACAAAGGGAAATGAAAAGCAAAAAAGCAATAAAGACAGAGAAAGGATAGACTCTGGTTTTTGTAACCCCCATCTGCTGCTGGAAAAACTGTCTTATTTGCTAATGACGTGGCCACTATCAGCAGAAGTTGGCAAACTTTTTTTTTTTTTGGCCAACTTTTTTCTTAAAGGCCCAGATAATATTAAATATATTCTGTTTTGTGGACCATATATTCTCTGTCAGAGAACACAACTACCGGACTCAGCCATTATAACATGAAAGCAGCCTTGGGTAATATGCAAATAAGTAGGTTTGGCCATATCCGAATGAAACAAAGACAGGTGGTAAGCTAAATTTGGCTTTCGTATGGTCTCCTGGAATAGTGCAGAGAGCAGACTTTAGACTCAGTACAACAAAGACCACTCCCGTATGCATACCTGACATGGGATTTTTCTAGTTAAATTTAAGATTCGGTTTTGTTTTGCTTTTTACACATCTATAAAACAAGGATAACAAGTATCTTGCAGGGTTGTTTTAAAAATAGGAAACGAGTGGAGGGGCACCTGGGTGGCTCAGTGGGTTAAAGCTTCTGCCTTCAGCTCAGGTCATGATCCCAGGGTCCTGGGATTGAGCCCCACATCGGGCTCTCTGCTTAGCAGGGAGCCTGCTTCCTCCTCTCTCTCTGCCTGCCTCTCTGCCTACTTGTGATCTCTGTCAAATAAATAAATAAAATCTAAAAAATAAATAAATAAAATATAGGAAACAGTAGGGGCGCCTGGGTGGCTCAGTGGGTTAAAGCCTCTCCCTTCAGCTCCAGTCGTGATCCCAGGGTCCTGGGATGGAACCCCACATTGGGCTCTCTGCTCAGAGGGGAGCCTGCTTACCCCTCTCTCTCTCTCTGTCTGCCTCTGTGTCTACTTGTGATCTCTGTCTGTCAAATAAATAAAAAAAGAATCTTTACAAAAAAAAAAAGGAAACGGTAAAGTTGAAACCCCAGGGTGTCCGGCACGTAGTGGGTAGTCAATGTATTAATGATTGCACAAGGAAGTATCACTGGAAAGTTAACTAGATAGCTAATACAACCCTGTAATACACATTTACTCAGGACCCAATATTATTCCAAGGAGAGAAAAAAGAACAGCATTTAACATAACCCCCGTGATGAAGGGGAACTTTCCCATTACCGAGTATAATGAAATTGTTCTTGCTCACTGGCAGCCTTTCTAGAGCAATGTCAAGATCAAGGAAATACAAGGGCTGTTAGATGCCCGTGACAAAAATGTAGAAATTAATTTGAAATGAATTTGCAGCCAACATCAATAGCCCCCAGTCACAAGAAGACCCTCTCTTTGCCCTCTCAAAAGACAGATGGAATGGAAACATGAAAGGAACACCACATTTCTCAGCAGGTTTGCAGAGCAGAATTTGAAAAACCTCTTCAAAAGCCAGCCCACTCTGATCTCTACAATTGATGTCTGTCTCAGAGGAGGGCCACGCCACCTGGAAAGAGCCTAGATCAAGCACCAATGAACCCAGAGGATGGGTCAGAAGATCCCCCACTGGCAGGCACCTGCAGGGCTGTGGAAGTGGGGAACCAGAGGGGGAGAGAGTCAAAACAGAGTAACAGCTGCTGGTGCATATGTCCCTCACAGAGCCCCTGGAATTGCCCCCCTTAAATACCATATCAAAGCAAAGGTAGGCTTCTCAGTTCAAGGGAATTTAACAATCAATTCAAAAGTCTTTGGAGCAAAACAAAAGAGCTCATTAAGGGCTTCTCCTCCTGACATCCAGATGGCTCTAAGTCTTCCAGGGAGGACTCAGGAATTAAGGAAGGAGGTTCTTTTGCACTTTCAACTCCAACTGTAAGCAGCCCACTTTCAGCAACACAGTGCAACTCGATAAAAAGAAAAACTGAAGTGCCTGACCATCTTCCCTGAAAAAGAAAACGGGAAGAAATGTGTTTCTTGCAAGCCTTCTCTCAAAATAATATCTGCATGGCGATACTCTTATTATCAGCCCATAACATATTTCCTCCCTCTCTGTTCTCCCCATTCAGACTGCAGGAGCTCCAGAGAACATCTTTATCTGCAAAAAATTAAAAACTACCCCTCCCAACCTAAAGCTGAACAGTTCTCAGCAACACTTGCTTATAGTCCTTTCCCTTACAGATATCAGCTGAATAAATTAACGGTCAAGGTTATACTCAAGGGGCGCCAGGGTGGCCCAGTGGGTTAAGCCTCTGCCTTCGGCTCTGTTCATGATCTCAGGCTCTCTGCTCAGCTGGGAGCCTGCTTCCCCTCTCTCTCTGCCTGCCTCTGCCTACTTGTGATCCCTCTCTGTCAAATAAGTAAATAAAGTCTTAAAAAAAAAAATTATACTCAAAAAGATCATTAACTCAGTAGAATCCTGATCCTTTTTCCTAACCAAATATTATCAAAACTTTGTTTCCCCAAAAGCCTTAGTCTTCAATAGCTCCTTAGCTCCTTTGTCCTAAAATCATTAATTCTTCAACAAAGAGCATCAATCCATTCAATTCAACAGAAATGTAATGAACTCGGGACACCTGGGTGGCTCAGCTGATTAAGTGTCTCTGCCTTCAGCTCAGGTCATTATATCCAGGTCTTGGGATCGAACCCCACGGTTGGGCTCCCAGCTCAGCAGAAGTCGGTTTCTCCCTCCCTCTCTGCCTCTGCCACTGCTTGTGCTCTATCTCTCTCTCAAATGGATAAATAAAATCTTAAAAAAAGAAATTTAATGAACTCATTCAGTGTACAAAGTATGTGCTATAAATAAACATGCATAGTTGTATGGATTTAAAAGCATACAACTTGGTTACTGCCTTTAAGTTGCTTCCAACCTAGCTAGAGAGCTAGGAAAAAACAGGTGAGCCACCTATACTAGAAAGTTAATTCTGGACTCAAAATGAGAAGCAAGTTGGTATAATGGATAGAACACTGGTTCAGGAGAACAAGGTTCTCCCTTCAGCTCTATGACTTGTCACCATAAAGGAAGGAAGATAGTCTCAGAGACACTGCAAGTCCCTTCCCCAAGTTTCTGAATGGTAGAGGCAGTAAATGTCCAGTGGAGGGCTTTTTATTTTACTGTTTTTACCCCCCTCCTCCAAACTGATAACAAATTATCCTTATAGGATGAAATTTTAGATTGACTTGATTTTAAATTTCTCTACTAAGTTAGACTAAGGATTTCTCCAGTTGCACTTTTTTTTTTTTTTTTAAGATTTTATTTCTTTTCTTGACACAGAGAGAGAAAGATGTCAAGAGAGAGCACAAGCAGGGGGAGCTGCAGGCAGAGGGAGAGGGAGAAGCAGGCTCCCTGCTGAGCAAGGAACCTGATGAGAAGTGAGGCTCCATCCCATGACCCTGGGATCATGACCTGAGCTGAAGGCAGACGCTTAACCAACTAAGCCACCCAGGCGCCCCATCTCCTGTTATACCCCAGAGCTTCCTTTCTCCTACAGAAGACTAAGACAAAAACAGAAGACTGAAACAAGAGGTACGGAAGAGTAAAGTAGCCCAAAGCCAAGTGTAAAACGCTAAGGAGGCAAGGAAGACTCGCTCCACGACGTTTCAACCCTGTGACCAGAGCTGACACTCTTCATGCATCACAACACTCAGATGGGACACCGCTCAGAATCTTTGTACCCCATCTTGGGGCCACCCCCAATGAAGGTCAAAGCCCACGAGCTACATGGCCGCAGGGAAAGGTATGTACTACACAAAATAGTTTCCCCGCCTCTGAGTTTCACAAAGAGCAGGAGCCCGGCTAGGTAATGGGGCTTCAGGATCTAATTGTTTGGCCTGAAAGAACCAAGAAGGGAGTTCAGACATACCAGATCTCAGATGGGGGGACAAAGACAGAAAACGGGCTCCAATAAACAGAAGAGCTAGTAGCAGGTAAGCACCCACAGACAAAAACAGGAGAGATTCCAAGTACAGAGGCTGGTTTTAACATTAATAAATTGCATCATAAGACTGTGACCACAGAAAAGCCATGAAAAGCCAATGAAATTCAGAGTTTTCCTACGCGTTGAATGCTTCTCGTGCTCCAGATGCACCAACCACTCAGTCTGGCCTGTTCCATGCCCTGGGGCCTGGCTGATAGGGATCACCTCACCAAGTCCCCTGCCCAGCAAGCAGTACCACTGGTAGGAAGTTGAAGGAAGTCAGGAGAGTGACATCTGGACATATTTCCCTCTACTCCTTCCACCAAAAGCACCTCCATTATTCTTTCCTTTGGGTTCTGGCAAAACTTCCCTCTTGTCTATTTAGGCCTCGGGATATTAGTTAATAGCAGAGGATAGTGAACTAGCTCCTGTAGTTTCCCTAAACCCTGCAATATCTTGCTGAATAAATAGTACCTTGATTAAACTCTCCTCAAATTATCTAAATTGAGCATGCCATCTGTTTCACTGACCAACCCTACAAAGGCATGAAAATACCTACTGAGGATCATTAAAATAGTAGGATGCCTGCACAGAGCTGAATAAACAGATCAAACAAAACAAAACAGCCTCCAGAAGGATGTCCCTGTATTAGAATGCAGAATATGATGAAGGAGTGTTCGAAATTAATGGAGATGGTATGAATTGTTAGTAAATGTTATTTGGACAACCAGCCATCGAAATGGAAAAAAAAAAAAAAAAGGATTCAGTCTCTCTCATAGCAAGGATAAAGATTTTTTTTTTAAAGATTTTATTTATTTTGAGGGAGAGAGAGAATGAACAAGTGGGAGAGGGAAAGAGAGTGTGAAGCAGTCTCGGCACTGAGCACAGAGCCCGATGCGGGGATCAATCCCACAGTGTTGAGATCGTGACCTGAGCTGAAATCAAGAGTCTGACTCTTAACCAACTGAGCCACTCAGGTGCCCCAAAGATTATTTTTTATCTTTTTTTTTTTTTTTTTTTTTTAGAGAGGCAGTGAGCAAGTGCAAAGTGGGGGGTGGGGCAGAGGGAGAAACAGGCTCCCCACTGAGCAAGGAGCCAAATGCAGGGCTCCATCCCAGGACCCTGAGATCATGACCTGAGCTGAAGGAAGACAGTTAGCTTAACTGATGGAGCCACGCAAGAGCCCAAGATGTTTATTTTAAATTACACAAAATCTGGGGAAAGAAAACATTAATTTATCAAAGGTATTTTTGAGTGACTATATCATATCCAGGCACTGCTCTGGGAGTCAGAAGCTGAGCTCTAGGTCTGATGACTTTTGTGGAGCTTCCATTCTGGAAGGCAGAGGCAACTGAATATTCAAGAAAAGCATCTGAGAGTTAGGGGGAGGATGAAATGGTGATGGGGCAGGAGACAAATCAAGAGTCCAGTGCCTGGGGACTCAGGACAGACTTCTCAGAGGAGGTGACATACTCAGCTCAGAGTCACGAGAAAAAGTTGGCCTTTAGAAGAGAGGGGGATCATGACGGTCGAGCACAAAATCCTCCCCAGTAAGAACAAACTTGGTGTGTCCACAGAACATGGTCAGTGTAATGGACCAAGGAGAAGGGCTGTGTGGGCTGTAGAAAGAGAGGTCGCAGGAGCTGCTCAGGGAGGGCTTTGTGGCCAGGATAAGGAGGCAGGGTTTTTATTCCAAGGTGACGGGAAGCCACTGGATGGTTCCAAGCAAGGATGACATGAGGTATTCTACCTTTTCAAAAGCTATATAGTGATGCTTGGTATCATCAGTCATTAGCAAACACAAATCAGAATCATAGTAAGATACCATGTCGCACCTGCTAGACAGCTATTTATTTAAAAAACAAAACAAAACAAAAAACCCAGAGAAAAACAAGTGTTGGCAAGGAAGCAGAGAAACTGGAACTTTTGTACGTTGTTGGTGGGAATGTAAAATGGTACAGCCACCGGAAGCAGTTTGATACTCCCTTAAAAAGTTAAACCCAGAGTCATAATTACCATACAACCCAGCAGTGCTACTCCTAGGAATACTCTCAAAAGAAATGAACACAGGAATACAAAATAAAACTGGTGGATGAATGTTCATAGTAGCATTCATTGCCAAAAGGTGAATGCAGCCCAAATGTCCATCAACTAATAAATGCATAAATAAGAGGCAGCATATCCACACAATGGAATATTATCCACTAAAGGAATGCAACTCTGACAGGTGCTACATGAGTGAACCTTGAAAACAAGGTTAGTGATGCAGAAGTGAAAGAAACCGAACACGACAGCCACGCAGTCAATGGTTATACTTACATAAAATATCCAGGATAGGTAAACTCACAGAAACAGTGAGCAGGTAGGTAGAACTGGGCAAAGACAGGAAGGGGGAGAGACTGCTCAGTGGGTATAGCATTTGCTTTTTGGAACTAGTTCCAAAAGTTCTGGCTCCATTGTGCACGTACTAGATGCCACTACAGCATATACTTTAAGATGGTTAATTCTTTTTATTTCTTCAAAAAGATTCGTGAGTGAGAGAGAGAGCGCATGCACATGTGTACACACAAGCAGGTGTATAGGCAGAGGGAGAGGGAGAAGTAGGTTCCCCGCTGAGCAGGGAGCCCAATGTAGCTGGATCCCAAGACTCCCAGATCATGACCTGAGCTGAAAGCAGACACTTAACCAACTGAGTCACCCAGGTGCCCTAGTTAATTCTTTATTGTGCGAATTTTACTTAAATTTTTAGAAAAAGTGAGCTGTATAGTTTTTGGTTTCCAGCACAGTATTCTACTCAGGAGCCTGAAAACCTTCCTGATAACAAAATACCTAAAAAAAAAAAAAATGCTGGATATAATATCATGCTATTTTAACATACATGCCTAAGCATTCAAGAAAAAAATGAGAAACCCTCAAAGGCTGAAAAACCATATAGGACCCCAAGGATAGGAGAGGCAATAAAGGTACAGGGCTTGAAAAGCACCCATCTATCAAGATACACTAACTTTGAGAAGCTGGAGGCTATCAAGATGGGATGATGGATCAAAAAAGCCCATACACAGGGGCGCCTGGGTGGCTCAGTGGTTAAGCCGCTGCCTTCGGCTCAGGTCATGATCTCAGGGTCCTGGGATCGAGTCCCGCATCGGGCTCTCTGCTCAGCAGGGAGCCTGCTTCCCTCTCTCTCTCTGCCTGCCTCTCCATCTACTTGTGATTTCTCTCTGTCAAATAAATAAATAAAATCTTAAAAAAAAAAAAAGCCCATACACAGCTGGGACACCTTAATAGCTAACCTATATGAAATATAAGATATATTTCATATAGGTTTTATATATATATATATGTATATATATATATATATATATTGGTTTCTATTGGTTTCTGACCCTGGTTCCTGACACAGAGCTCCTAAATCCCTGGGACTTCCCTGTGTGATAGGAGCATCTTAAGTTCTAATGAAGCAACCCTTGGTGGGCTCCTGGAAGAGGGCTGGTCACCAGAGAGACAAAGCCACAGTCAGAAGCTCAGCTAGCCTCAATCACCCCTAGCCTCCATCTTCTGCGTGGGGAGAGGGGCTGAAGATTAGAGGTAATGGTCAACATGTCTATGTGATAAAGCCTCCGCAAAACCCCAGAACAAGAAGTTTAGCAGGTTTCCAGGTAGGTGAACACATCTACATCCCAACTCCTTGGGTACAAAAGCTCTTGGAAGCCTTCTGGACCTTGTCCTATATATCTTTCACCTGACTATTCATCTGTACCCTTCATAACACCAGCAAATATAAATGTTTCCCTGAGTTCTGTGAGGCATTCTAGCAAACGGTCCAACCAAAGGAGGGGGTTCTGGGAACCCCCAGTTTACAGCTTACTGGTCAGAAGTATGGGATCCTCAGATTTTTGCAACAGGCATCTGAAGTGGGGATGGTGTCCCAGGACTGAGCCCTTCCCCGGTGAGGTCTGTGCTAACTCTGGGTAGTTAGTGTCAGAACTGTCTAATGTGAGGTGGTGGGGGGGGGGAACCTCTCACACTTGATGTCAAGAAGTGTCGTGAGAAGAGAAATAGTTTTCTTTTATGAACTAATTGAGTGTCCAAGAAAAAGATTTCAATTCTTGTGAAAAGAATGTAAGAAGATCACTCCTCATGAGATCTCTTTGTGTTACTAAAGAGAAACATAAAAAGAAAAATAAAGTTACAAATTCAGTAGGATCCATACAACAAGCTGGTCTGGTGCCAGAACGCATTCAGCTTCAACGGCCCATGAGTGGTATTCTAATGTTGATTTACACCCCAAGTCTCCTTATTATTCAAGGCAACACGGAGCCCTAAGTGCTGGCATCCAAACAGCATATTAGCATCATCCTTGCAAAACGCAATCAAACATCTGTACCCGAAGACTCTGGCCCAAAAACCATTTCTGTGTTCTCCAGGATGGCACACAGTATAAAGCTGGATTCGTGTATTTAAAGGGGATGTTTCAGCATACATTTTTAATGATGGACTGTTTGCCACAGATGGATGAAGAGAGGAGAAAAGTCACAAATCATGTCACTTTAGAAGCTCTGGAAAGCCAGGGAAGCCCGTGTGGCACTGGAAATACTGCTGTGGCCATTTCTGAAAAATACTATTCATCCCATGGTCTTACTTTGATGTTTAATTTTTAAATTTTAGTTAACATGCTTATTATACATCAGGAGTCACAAAATTTATTATCCGTAGGGGTGCCTGGGTGGCATGGTGGGTTAAAGCCTCTGCCTTCGGCTCAGGTCACAATCCCAGGGTTCTGGGATGGAGCCCCACATCAGGCTCTCTACTCAGCAGGGAGTCTGCTTCTCCCTCTCTCTCTGCCTGCCTCTCTGCCTACTTGTGATCTCCATCTGTCAAATAAATAAAAAACCTTTAAAAACAAAAACAAAGCAGGGGCGCCTGGGTGGCTCAGTGGGTTAAAGCCTCTGCCTTCGGCTCAGCTCATGATCTCAGGGTCCTGGGATCAAGTCCCGCATTGGGCTCTCTGCTCAGCAAGGAGTCTGCTTCTCCCTCTCTCTCTGCCTGCTGCTCTGCCTACTTGTGATCTCTATCAAATAAATAAATAAAATCTTTAAAAAAATAAATAAAAATACAAACCTTTAAAAAATGTATTATCCATAAAAACTTCAGTGGAGGATTTTTTTTTTAAAATTTTAAAGATTTTTTAGTTATTCGATAGAGAGAGACACAGTGAGAGAGGGAACACAGCAGGAGGAGTGGGTGAGGGAGAAGCAGGCTTCCCGTGGAGTAGGGAGCCTGATGCGGGGCTCGATCCCAGAACCCTGGGATCATGACCTGAGCCACCCAGGTGCCCCAGCGGAAGATTTTTTTAAAAAGGATTAATACATAGGAACTGTATTTAATGATTAATTTTCCTTTTAGTCTCCTAATTGGATATATTAATACTACCTTTGTTAAGTATCCTCTTAGCTCTTTATTTTATACATATAGAAACAAAGTCCAAAGATGATAAAATGATCTGTCCAAAGTCAAGAAACCCAAGATTCCTTAGCAAAATGAGGTGAGGTTCCATTGTAAAATACTCTAAAAGTAATACACTTAAAGCTTCTGATCTAAAATATTGATTTGTTTCTCAAGGCATATTATACTGATGTTCTATAGGACGCCAACATGCTCAGCAATGTAGAGTCTCTGGTCAAATACATTTGTAAAAAAGACTCTGAGGGACCTTTACTATACTAAGAAGCTTTATGAACCTCCAGGAGGAGAAATATAATAGGTAGTTTTGCAAACTTATTTGACCACAGAGGTCATTTCCCACACACAGAATGTAATATAAGATAAGTGGTAAATGATGTCTTCAACTGTTTCCTAGAATTTTGTATTACTTCTTTAGAACTTATCTCAACATCACCACATGAATCTTTTAAAAATCTTATCAAGTTACTTTTTTTTTTATTTAAAAAAATTTTTTTAGGGCGCCTGGGTGGCTCAGTGGGTTAAGCCGCTGCCTTCGGCTCAGGTCATGATCTCAGGGTCCTGGGATCGAGTCCCGCATCGGGCTTTCTGCTCAGCAGGGAGTCTGCTTCCCTCTCTATCTCTCTGCCTGCCTCTCAGTCTACTTGTGATTTCTCTCTGTCAAATAAATAAATAAAATCTTTTAAAAAAATTTTTTTTAAAAGATTTTATTTATTTGAGATAGAATGAGTGAGAGAGAGCATGAGAGAGGAGAAGGTGAGAGGGAGAAGCAGACTCCCCAAGGAGCTGGGAGCCCGATGCAGGACGAGATCCTGGAAGTCTGGGATCATGACCTGAGCTGAAGGCAGTCGCTCAACTAACTGAGCCTCCCAGGCGCCCTCTTATTGAGTTATAGTGTCCTTCAGCTTCTACCCCTTTAGGGTTCCCTTCTGCCATTGCAGTGAGTAGAAAGTCCTCAATTACCTGTACAGACCAGATCTGACCACTCCTCACTTGGGGCTTTATGTTCTCAAGCTGTGGTTTTAAATCCTCTTCTTATCTCTGGGTACCTGAGAGGTATCACAAACTCGAATCCATTAATAGTGCATAGGGGGTGGTGCAGGTTCCTTAAGAGGTTTATCTGACTCCCTAGGAATCTCTGGAAGTGAACCTGCACAGATATAGCTTAAGACACGAACTTTTAAAAATTTTTTAAAGATTTAATTAATTAATTTTTATTTTTTTTAAAGATTTTTAAAAAATTTATTTGACAGAGAGAGATCACAAGTAGGCAGAGAGGCAGGCAGAGAGAGACAGAGAAGCAGGCTCCCTGCGGAGCAGAGAGTCTGATGCGGGGCTTGATCCCAGGACTCCGAGATCATGACCTGAGCCGAAGGCAGAGGCTTAACACACTGAGCCACCCAGGTGCCCCAAATGAATAAAATCTTTAAAAAAAAAAAAAGAAGAAGAAGAAGAAGAAGCTCTTGCAGGGACCCCGATGGGAGACTCAATCTGCCCAGGATCATGACCTGAGCTGCAGACAGTTGTTTAACTGACTGAGCCACCCAGGTGCCCAAAATGAATTTTTTTATAAAAGATTTTATTTATTTGCAAGAGAAACAGAGAGAGAAAGACAAACAAAGCACAAGTGGCGGCGGTGGTGGGGGTGGGGGCAAGGGACAGAGGGAGAAGCAGGCTCCCTGCTGAGTAGGGAGCCCAATGAGGGGCTCAATCCCAGGACACTGAGATCATGACCTGACCTCCTCCACCCAGACACCCATGAACTTTTTTTTTTTTTTTACAAAAACATTTTAAAAATTTAAAAACCTTCTGAGTTCATAGGTGGCATAAAAACAGACCAAGGCCTTCATGTGGCCCACTGGCCACAGTTTGCTAACTCCTGGATGAGGGGAAAGCACAACCCATGACATTGAAGACTGCCCACAAGGAGTGCTGCGGCAGAAATCATAGAAAAATGAAGGATGGATGCGCCACGCCCAGAGACTACAGAGGCTAGAACAAAATCGCACAAGGGGCAGCTAAGAGAGAGCTGAGGGACGGCTGTGAAACAACCAGGCAGGACAAGCAGGCCCATGCATCTCTCCACATCTGAGACCAGAGAGCTGAGACAGGAGTATCTCTTGCCAGGTGGGAGTCATGTTTGGGTCAGAGACATGGGGTATTACTTCCAGTTACTGGTAGCATGAACGAAAGATAGGAAGTATATAACTCAGAAGACCAGCTACCAACATGTCCCATCCAGCATGATCCCCTGCCAATCTCGCACACTCTGAAAATGGTACCAAGCACAGGCCGCTGCGAGTGTCCTCCCCACGGGCACAGGTGAGCTGTGTCACACAGAATGCAGGCTGATGCCAGGGAATTGCATCCACAAATGAGTTCACTATCAGCAATCCAGCACATACCTAAGGAACGTAACTGAAAGAAGTGATTAAGAATTTGCAATCGGGATGCCTGAGTGGCTCAGTGGGTTAAGCCTCTGCCTTCAGATCAGGTCATGATCTCAGGGTCCTGGGATCGAGTCCCGCATCGGGCTCTCTGCTCGGAAGCAGGGAGCCTGCTTTCCCCTCTGTCTCTCTGCCTGCCTCTCTGCCTACTTGTTATCCCTCTCTCTCTCTGTCAAATAAATAAGTAAAAAAATCTTTAAAAAAAAAAAAAAGAATTTGCAATCAAGAAATGAGAATCTATATAGCAAATGGAAAAAGCAACTTAAAAATAATTACTATCCTTAGAAAGACAGAAGAAGAGGGCATATCCATGAAAAAAAAAGTTACAAAAATCCAAACTTTAAGAAAACAATTTTTTAAAAGATTTACTTTTTTGAAAGAGAGAGAAAAAGAGCGGGAGGAGGGGCAAGGGAGAGAATCTCAAGCAGACTTCCCTCGGAGCGAGGAGCCCCATGCAGGGCTGGATCTCACCACCTCAAGATTATGACCTGGGCCAAAATCAAGAGTTGGATGCTTACCTGACTGATCTACTCCAGTGCCCTGAGAAAACATAGTTTTTGAAATAAAATGTTCATGGGAAGGGCTGAAGAGACAAACTGATGTGAAAACTTCAGAGAAATGCATAAAATTGAGAAAATTGCCTAGAACTACAACACAAAATAATGAAGAGAAAAAGTATTTAAAAAATGTTTGAGAGAGAAGAAAAATACAACTGGAAGCTTTGTCATCTAAGAAAAGTTGCATATTAAGGGACCACATGGTAGAAAAGAAATACTTGGAAAGCTGAGAATTTCCCAGAATAAAAATACCCAGACAGGAATAGGGTAAAAAGGCCTATCATGTTCTAAGCAGGATCAATAAAGGGAACACACACAGGCACATATAAACAGATATCCCTAGACATATAGTGAAATTTCAGAAATATTAAGGTAAACAAAACTCATAAATGCCATAAGAAAAAAAAACCTTTTTATAAAATACTTTTTATAGAATCAGATTAACTCACACTTCTCATCAGCACCATTGGGTGTAAGAGAACAATGGAGCAGTATTTGGAAGGACTGAAGAATTTTGTCCTGAGAATTTTGTGTCTAGCCAAACTATTAGCACTTGATATGGCAGCAAAAAGACACTTTTGGACATGCAAATGCTCCAAGTTTACCACTAGTAGTGATTCAATGACATAGCAGGAATATTCAAGTAGTAATGTTGAAAGACGAAATTTTTACCATTTATTTCTCAAGTAAGCAATGATTAAGAACAATGTTACCTATTAATAGTCTTAGAAGTTAAAGGAACGGGAACAGCAGCATGAGCAGTGGGGAGTGGGAGTCAAAGAAATATAAAAATAAGATAAAATTCTGTAACTTGGTCTGGAGAAAAAGACTTAGAAACTGATTTTCCCCCCTCTAAGTTAATGTGTTAAAGTGTGTTCTGAAATTTAAAATTGGAGGGGGGGTGGTGCCTGGGTGGCTCAGTCGCTAAACATCTGCCTTTGGCTCAGGTCACGATCCCAGAGTCCTGGGATCCAGCTCCCTGCTTAGCAGGAGACCTGCTTCTCCCTCTCCCACTCCTCCTGCTTGTGTTCCCTCTCTCGTTATCTCTCTCTCTCTCTGTCAAATAAATAAATAAATAATCTTTAAGAAAAAAGAAAGAAAAAAATTTAAATTGGGAATTAGAATTATTAGAGGGATATACAGACACAGGGAAACGTCTAGGAGGGCATGGTTTCAGCAATAATGAACTACCAGTGGTTTTCCTCACATGCACATACAGGTACAAATGCACTGTTCATATCTTCTTCCACAGAGTGAGTACTGCCTTCATCTAACCTCTCCAAAATCCTTCACCACTCTCTTTGTACCCCCACCCCCTGATCCCAATGCATGATAAACAAATTTCTATGTCAGCATCTACAATACTTAATTTAAACTGGCTGTTGACAAAACTATCTTGCTCACTAGACATAAGTTCCTTGGGGACTAGTTCAGCCTCCTCACTTCTATATCTTAGCACCATTGTTGTTACTCATTATGTTTGTTGAGTGGATGGATATAAAGACAACTTGTGCATATTTAAAACAGCGACTAACAGAGATTATATATGACCAAGACATTGTTAAATCATTTATTGGGAGAGATTAAGAACTATGCCTAAGTAACAATTACATTTGTGATGAAGACCTCCTCACATCTCCTTGTTAAGTTTAGAAATCACCGAAGATTAACTAGACAATATTAAAGTTATTCTCAGAGCCTTGAGATAGAAGACACCTAAAAAGACTGTGTGACTGTTCTTGAAATCATACCACACCTGTAGAAGCTTTATGTCTTCACGGTTTTCAGACCCAGGAACATTCTCCATCAATATGGCGGACATCACTCTCACATTCATTTTCACCATATCCAATTCACTGTGCAACTTTCCAATCTGTGGGGAGCAACACAATCACAAGTGTGACATGAAGAATGGTTACCTTGTTTTCTGCTACCAAGGAGATATTTTCTAATAGAAAAAAGACTTTTCCGAATTTAATATTTCAAATTTATTTAAGTATCTAATTGTTTAATAAACGTACAATTTGTTACCTTCTGAAAGGATTTGAGATCTTACATAACAAATCTCTAGATTCATGCTAGAAATATGCGCTAAGAAAGTTAAAAGTGAAAGGGAAAAAAGTCAGATTAGAATCAATATGGAGAAGGGAAAAGGTGACTATAGTCGGAACCTGGACAAAATGGCAAATATTAGTGGCAAAACCAAGGGGGGAAAAATGAACATTTTCTACTTCCCATGGTGTTAGAAAAGAAGAAAAAAAATTAAGAGAAAAACACTTTTTTTCTTCTTGCATTAAATTCTAAGAGGAATCAATCACATGAATTTTTATAGAATATGAATAATAATACAAAGTCTTAAATGGCAGTTCCTTCAGAGCAGAACATAAATAAGCATCAGTAATAACTGATTAGCTGGGGCGCCTGGGTGGCTCAGTGGGTTAAGCCGCTGCTTTCGGCTCAGGTCATGATCTCAGAGTCCTGGGATCGAGTCCCGCATCAGGCTCTCAGCAGGGAGCCTGCTTCCCTCTCTCTCTCTCTCTGCCTGCCTCTCCATCTACTTGTGATTTCTCTCTGTCAAATAAATAAATAAAATCTTTAAAAAAAAAATAACTGATTAGCTGGACCTCTGATAAACAGTTATAAACAAAAAAAGTAAATGTAAGTCAGTTGGCACAATTAATGCCAGTAATAAGGCTACCACTTACTGAGCTCCCTGAAATGAGATACAGACAGTCCTATGGAAAGCAACAGGAATCAGCTGGTTGACACAAGATCCATTCCACAGCCCAGTCTCCACAAAGACAAAGCCACTAGCCAAGGACAATGGCTAAGTGCTTGGGCTTTAGAATCAGACAGAATCCAAAGGATTCATTCGACTTTGAACTGAATGATGATTAAGTCATATACTAAGCTTCAATCTTCTCCTCTATAAAGTGAAAGTAATAATGTGCCCCTACCTCCTAACGTTGTTAAGAATAAACAAACTGTAGGGGCAGTTGGGTGGCTCAGCTGGTTAAGCATCCAGCTCCTGGTTTAGGCTCAGGTCATGATCTCAGGGTTGTGAGACTAAGCTCAGGGTTGTGAGATCGGGCTGTGCGCTCAGCATGGGAGTCTGCTTGGGATTCTCCCTGTTCCTCCTCCTCTGCCCTTCCCCCTACACGCATGCTTGCTTGTGCTCTCTCTTGAATAAATCAATCAATAAATAAAAAGAAGAAGAAATAAACTGTATATGTGGTGCTGGTAAGTTAGAAAGGGTCGTCAATATATATAATTGTCACTGTTGTTACCTGTTCTGGGACCAGTGTGAGAGTAGAGCTCTTGGGAACAATAACAGAAGAAAGAGCTGGTGCCGTAGGAATAGATGTTGATGGGTTCGAGGAGATCTGAGTGGCCTATTAATGTGAAATGGAAGTATTACTACTGGAATGAACACAGCCACCCCAAGCCCAGTTTTTCCATTCAGATGGCTCAATCACTTCTCTCAACCCAAGGTCTTGGGTAGAGGGTGTCAGCCCAGGGTCAAGTGTGCAAACTGCCCAGAATTTTTTGAGAAGAGTGCTATTAATGTGCCCATAATATGTAAGTGTTCAATAAAAGGTGGCTGTTAGAATTAGTAACTAAATTATAATTTAATAAAGTGCTCTTAGCTTCGAACAAAGATCTATAAACTGCCATGTGAGATTATTGCTGCCCTTTCTTTGGGTTTTTAAAAAGAAATGCTAAGTCAATTCATGTCAAGTCTTTTTAGGCCACAACTGGAAAGACACCTCCTTCTCCCCTAATGAGTGCTTCTCAAAGTCAATGCCTCATTGACAATATTGAGCAGAGAACCTGAAGCACAGGGCTCAGGCCAAGGTTTTGACATTATGTCCACAGAAGTCACCTAGAAGTCTTGTAAAAATGAGAAGTTCAATTACCCCAAATCACATAACAAGGTCCTAGACCACTCCTATATTTTGTCTTGAAAGAAAGACTAAAAGGGGCATTGTGAACAGATTCATGGAAGTTACGAGGTTGGGGCAGGTGCCTAGGGGCCAGGGAAGAGACTGCACAAGTAGAAGTGTGAGCCTTCTGGACAAGGCCTCCACAAAGATCAAGACTTCTGGTACACACCTGAACTGCTTTTCCATCAAGGCAGGATTCACTGATCTACACAAGGGAAGAATCACTGTTTTCACATTTTGGAAATAAATTACAGAGTTAAGAGCCGAATGACAAACAGTACTCAACGTATTATAAGTTCAGAACCTTATTTGCAAAAATTATTATTTAATACACGACTCCCCATGGTAGAGATCCCTGCCTGTCTAGCATGAGTTCTTTCCTTTGAAAATTGTCCCCTCCTTGGCTCTTACAAATGATTTCCACCTGGAGCCATCATGTTCTTATATGACCTCAGTTAATTTGTTCAGAAGTAGGAAACCAACCTAGGTTGGTCCCTTTTCCAAGATTTTTGAGCTTGGAATCTGAAAAAGCTAGAGATCTTACATGACAATTTAAGATCTATGTTATCTACTATGTGGAGCAAGCTGGTCTGTAATGAGAGACAAGTCGTAAGACATTTGAGTGGTTGGTTCTCTGTTGTTTCAAAGATCCAGCTAACACCAACCTTCTTGTGGCTTGGTTATTTTAGAAGATATGGCAATGGCCTTCTCATAAATTTACCTTTTTGCCTAGAATGGACAGAGGTAGGACTGTCCCTTTCAAAGAGAGAAGACTCACAGCATATACTATCTGATTCAGTATGAGCCCAAGAAAGGTGTCCTACCTCTTGTCTCGCTGTTTCAGCCTCTGCCTCTGAGGGAGGAAACTGAACACCTTTCTTGAGAAGGTCAAGATACACTTCTTTCACTTCGCTGACATCCACACCTCCTGGGAAACCTTGAGACCAAGTCTGAATTCAAGAGATGGTTCCAGAGTTAAAATAGTAACAAATCAAAACAGAATTTTTAAGCTGGTGACAGAAAATGAGAAACTGACAATTATGTATCTTACTCAGAAAGAGAAAGCTGGTTTTGAATGCCAAGGACAAAAATGTACATTTTCAGAGACTAGAAAAACAATATATTTTAAATCATCAAATTCCCATGCCTTAGAATTTCAAAGAAAGCCTGGAATAGGTACTTATTATTTTCTTCACTGTACTGAATCCACAATTAATAGACAGATTCTAAAATAGCATCAGTATTTCCTTTACCAAATAAATTGAAAAGCAGTCCGTTGTGTACTCTAGAACACAGTTTCCATGTATGTCAAATAAATGTACACAATACTCTCTTACCTGACATGAACAAGATAAAAACTGAGAGAAAGTAGGGAGATAACTACAAATTCCTCAGAAAAAGGGCACTATGCCATACCAAGAAATTATCATGACTTGGAAAATGAAAGAGTAAAATGCTCCCTGGTTTGATCCTAGGTTTGTAGAGGATCACCAAACCGATTGCAAGGTACATAATTAGGGCTCTAATCTTAGAGGTCTACCAACCCATAAGGCATACAATAGACTTACCTTAATGAAATTCAAGATTCTATTCTGAATGTCTAATGGCAAGTTGTATCTGGGGTTGAGCAGCTTAACGAGACTATCTTTAATGAATTCCTTCTTCACAATCAGAGATTGGAAACTTGGACCACAGTTCTGCATACACATGTCAATAAGCTAAATTAGACAGAAAAATTAAAATTTAATTATATCTCTGGCAAAACCACCTCCCAAATAGAAGATAAAAATAGCTAAGTAATGATTTCTACCAGCATTACAACTAAACAGGATTTAGTGTCTACTAAAATTGACGGCAAAGCTTTGGGTTCTGGGAATGTGAGGAAATACGTAAGGCATGAAGGAAGAGCTTTGAGGACAGACTTCTTGGGGAGTCAGGACACCATCATTAGAGCATGAACAACAATACAAGGTAGTAAGTGCCAAGGACCAAATGGGAAGTGGTAAAGACACATGGGCTATAGGGTAGGTGACAGTGTCCTTGCTTTTCCAGAGAGGTTCTGGTACATTCCTGTTGTGGTGGCTTTATTAATGATGATACTCCTTCCACTGTCTACCATGTCCTGGTCTGGATGATAAATTGCCCAGTCACCCTCATTATAGACCTTTATGGGTAGACAATTAACCAAGGGATAATTTAGGGCCAGATGGTCTTAAGACTTTTGGAGAAAGCTGGTCCTGAGTTGGGTTTTTAAAAAATAGTTAAGTACAAAGGTGTGCAGAGCTATATTCTAGGCAGGTAAGTGGTATCTAAATGAATGAGTCAATGAATGCATGGAAGCATTTAAGCTATCAGGAGGACAATGAGTACTCTGGTTTGCAGGGGCTTCTTCATGGAGGCAGACTAGACACACTGGGAATTGTCTTTATCCAGCATGGATGAAGTGTGGAGGGACATTATACAGACTTTAGAGAAATGTGTGGCAGTGAATGGGAAGGGTCTGGCCATTGCACAAGAAGCCAGTGAAGGGTTCTTGTTAAGTTTGTTGTTGCGCTCTCCCTGCCTGCAGAGATGATGCAACACCAACACACACAGTTCCATGCACAAGCTCTTGTTTATTCCCTGATCGATCTTTCTCCTCCCTTTCTTTCTCCTTCCCCTGCGGGGAAGTTCCCTTGCCTTATATAGGGCATAACAGCCAATCACAGAGGTGTTCACGTGAACAGGAGGTATACAGCCAATCACAGAGGTGTTCACGTGAACAGGAGGTATCTGGGGCTCGTAGGCAGTGGTGGCATGCGGTGTTCATGTGAGGAGCACCAGGTCATGTGTGGCCAGGGCGGATGTTTTTCAGGCTGTCCGTGCTGCTCGGGCTATGTAGCCTGCGCCATCTTAGGGGCGCGACCCTGACAGTTTGTCACCATTATACCTCATTCTGAACTTGAGAGAAAGGTTCATAAGTGCAAAGTAATACTCTGGGAAGGTTTTCAAGCAGCGTTCTATGAAGGGGACCTGGAAGGATGGAGAATCTAATAGGGACCCACTAGTCCTAGACCCACTAGAACCAAGGCAGAAAGGCCTAAACCAGGGTGGTATGGGTACGAGGAAAGTAAAGACAGGAGTGATTCATGAAGGCAGAGCTTTACGATGGACATGTGTTGGAAAAAGGATGGTTAAGCCACTGTTATTCTGTAGGACACTGATGGCACCTTGGATGAAAATTTGGAAGTGGATCGGGTTGCAGGCTTGGTCTGGGGTAAAAATGATGAGATAAATTTTATTATTATTATTAATTTTTTTCTTTTGGGAGAGAGAGCGAGCATGCGAGTGGGGCAGTGTAGGAGCACAGGGAGAGGCAGAGAGAGAATCTTAAGCAGGCTCCATGCTCAGCTCAGGGCTCAGATCTCATGACTCTGAGATCATGACTTGAGCTACAATCAAGATTCAGACACTTAACCTACTGAGCTACCCAGGTATCCCAATGAAGTGAATTTTAGATATTTTGAGTTTCATAGTACTTCGGATTAAGTGTCTGTATCCCTCCCAAATTCGTACATTGACATTCCTAATCCCTAATGTGAGTGTATTTGGAACTGGGTCTTTTGAGAAATAATTAGATTGGGAGCGTGTAGAGACCTGAGGCAAGAGATTAGTGCCCAAATAAAGAGGAAAGATGAGCTCTCCTGGCTGTGTGATGATGCAATGACAAGATGGCCATCTACAAACCAGAAAGTGGGCTGTCACCAGGCACAAGATTTGCTGGCACCTTTGCACACTTTATAGCCTCCAGAACTGTGAGAAGTTAATGTCTCGTTTACACCCAGTAGTAGGTGGTGTTTTTATTATAGCAGCCCAAGATGATGAAGGCAAAACAGATGGTGGGACATTCATGTAGAGCTGTTTAATAGAGCTATCTATGAGCAGCTCCAGCTTAGGAGGGAGGGAGCCTAACATGAGAAACCAAGGCTGCATGGGAACAGCAGGGAAGAATGGCTGGCACACTAGGGCTCACCTACCACACAGGCCAGAAGAAAACTATGAAGGCAACCAGAGAGCAACCAATGGAAACTAAAGCATAAAATATAGAGAACATAACATTGGGAAAGTCAAAAGAGGGTAGTTTCTCCAAGGATTGTGTCAAAACAGCTAAGGATGTGCAGGGAGAAAAAAACTCAGCTAGGTCAGTTATTGGGGTCATGAGTCCCACTAGTGGGGCTGAGGGGACATTTTTTCAATCAAGCAACATGAGCAGAAGTCAGGCTAAGAAGAAGTAAGTTGGCATTGAAGAAATGCATGCAGAATGTGGACTTCTACAAGTGATCTAAAAAACAGAGTTAAATCTATCTCCTGTGCTGCCCACTTCTCCAATTAGAGAGGTCACAGAAACCATAATGCAACCAGGATAGGCACGATCATCTCTGCAGAAAAGCCTCCCTGAAAATGGACTCTCCACCCTGCTCTGTGATGTATCCCTAGAGTAGCAATACAAAAAGGTATGAGAGCTGTAGTTTTAAGGGCAATATGGCTAAGAAGGCAATCAGAAAATACAGAAATGGAACACATGGGGCTAGTTATCCAAAGCACAGAAAATATTTATTGATTTTTAACAAGTGTAGTACTTGTTCTTACCAGTTTAAAGATTATTTGAGTGATAGAGACAGAGAGTACGTGCATGAGCTCGTGCACAAGTAGGGGGAAGAGGCAAAGGGAGAAGGATTCACAAGCAGACTCTGCACTCTAAGTGCAGAGCCCTATGCTGGGCTCGATCTCAAGACCTTATGATCACGACCTGAGCTAAAACCAAGAGAGGGATGCTCAACTGACTGCACCACTGAGCACCCCTGAAATACAGAAAATATTTAAAGTGAAGGAAAATAAAAACAAAATACGAAACCTGTTGAGATGAGTATTTGAAGGCAAGTTGTTTAGAGAAAGTTAAGTTGAAAAGTTGAATAACAAATGACTTTTTGCTGGATGCATTGTGATGAGTTATTAGCTGAAATGCAGAGAGGAAAATAATCCCTAGTACAATGGGAATTTATGGAAATACTTCATCCACTCCATCAGGCAGCCTCATCAGAGAGCCCCCATGTCTCACTTTCCCTAATGGTAAAACGAATGGGGAGTTTCTTGCCAAATATTTCACAAACCGATTTTTATCTTTGGATCACTGAGATTTTATGGCAATAGGTATCATTCCCAGGAGGTTACATGCATAAAATCAGAGAGTCAACATGAAACGCTGAGGAAGTTAACATCTGGAGATCACAAATCACGGCCCTTTGTGTTTTCCCACTGGAATCTAGAATTTCAGGACTCATTACTTCTAGCTCACCTCTTTCATTATGTCACCGGTACCTCTTTCACCCCACAACCCACAGAGATAAGCACTAAAATCTATTGTGGCAAATTGGAAAAATTAATACATTGCTTTTATACATTTTAAAATTGGGCTTTGGTAGATTTAGGTGTTCAGATAACCTATCTTTGGAAATAGGACAACCAAGACACCAAAATCTCAGGCGGGATAGGGAACCCAGAAACCAAGGGACCATGATAGACTAAAGAGAGTAAGACTTTACAGTCAAAGAAAGGCAATTATCATTTGATCTCCCTGATATGAGGAAGTTGAGAGGCAACGTAGGGGGTGGCTGGGTTATGTACACTGGGGAAGGTATGTGCTATGGTGAGTGCTGTGAAGTGTGTAAAACTGGCAATTCACAGACCTGTACCCCTGGAGCTAATACATTATATGTTAATAAAATGATAAAAAATTTTATTTATTTATTATTATTATTATTTAAAAGATTTTATTTATTTATTACAGAAAGGGAGAGAGCGCACGCACAAGCATAGGCAGGCAGACTGGTAGGCAGAGGCAGAGGGAGAAGCAGGCTCCCCGCCAAGCAAGGAGCCCAGTGTGGGACTCGATCCCAGGACGCTGGGATCATGACCTGAGCCACAGGCAGCTGCTTAACCAACTGAGCCACCCAGGTGTCCCGATAAAAAATTTAAAAAAAAGAGAGTTAAGACTTTAGGCCTCACTAATCTCCTCACTCAGAGGTTGCTTATTGTTCTAAGCCTTGGTATTCTTATCTGCAAAATGGGCCATGATACCTCCCTCTAGAGAGTTCTTTTAAGGCCTAAATGAAATATAATATATATGAAGAGCCAGACATCCATCAGGACTTAATGGTAACTGTTTTTTTTTTTTTTTTAGGATTTTATTTATTTACTTGACAGACACAGATCACAAGTAGGCAGAGAGGCAGGCAGAGAGAGAGAGAGAGAGGAGGAAGCAGACTCCCCGCTGAGCAGAGAGCCCAATGTGGGGCTCTATCTCAGGACCCTGGGATCATGACCTGAGCCGAAGGCAGAAGCTTTAACCCACTGAGCCACCCAGGCGCCCCTAATGGTAACTATTTTGATCATCCATTTCCAGATAATTTCCTATCAGGAGAGAATCTGTTGATTAGCTGATATATATATTCTTCTTAGAAAGACTGGAAAATGAGCTACTTGGTAGTTTCAGTTCTTATAATAAATTTAAAAAAAAAAAATTTTTTTTTGAAGATTTTATTTATTTGTTTGACAGAGATCACAAGTAGGCAGAGAGACAGGCAGAGAGAGAGGGGGAAGCAGGCTCCCCAGTGAGCAGAGAGCCCGATGCAGGGCTTGATCCCAGGAGCCAAAGGCAGCCTGAGTCAAAGGCAGAGGCTTAACCCACAGAGCCACCCAGGCGCCCCTATAATAAATTTCTAAACCAAGCACAGTAAACAAGGCTTTGGGGCCATCCAGAGTGGAAGACCCCACACCAAGTTATGGTCACACTAGAGGATGAACTCTCTCTACTTGTGGAGGAATGGACACACTTTACACATATTCTGAAGCCCTCACAGCTCACCACCTCAGTGCTGTTCCACAAAGGCCCATTAATTAATTGATTTCTGGGAACCTGTTCAACAGCTTCCCACTTTACAATACTAGTGTCTTGCTGAGACTTATCACAATTGCCTCATTCAAAGGGTTAGCTTCTGGCTAAGACTTACGAAGCTTGGTAACAAACTGCTTTCTAAAAAATAAAACTAGGCTTCTTGACAAAACTTCACCAACTGATGGTAGGAAGTCGCAGTGTAGTCCAGTCCCGTCAAAGACCTAATCAAAGCTAACAAGTCCATGGAGAAACCAAATGACATATAATTCAAAGAACATTTATAACTGACTTTGACAGAATCTCATCACTTCAGAGTAACAAAATGTCATATTTGGGGATTCAATTTTAAAGAATTGATTGGTAAACATTTAATTGCTTTGACAGACATTAGATGATTCTTTCTGTGACCAACATCCCTCATAATTAAGTCTGGCAAAGTTAATATTAAAAGTCCATTCTGAAGCCATAAACACCTCTGCCATGCAATGAGTAGTCAGAGGTGAGACGACAGGCAGGTATGCAGGAGGCCATCAAGAGTCAAAGGGCTATTTAAAGAAAACCCAAGGGGCGCCTGGGTGGCTCAGTGGATTAAAGCCTCTGCCTTCGGCTCAGGTCATGATCCCAGGGTCCTGGAATCGAGCCCCACATCGGGCTCTCTGCTCAGCGGGGAGCCTGCTTCCTCCTCTCTCTCTGCCTGCTTCTCTGCCTACTTGTGATCTCTGTCAAATAAATAAATAACATCTTAAAAAAAATAAAGAAAACCCAAGAAGTAGGTACCTTAATGAACTCTGACCCTAAAACTGAAGAACTAATCCGATCCCCAACCCATGACTCTCCCCCTTATTTTCGTATAGGTTTTAGATTCACTTTTTCTCATGTTCTGGTGTGTAAAACACAAGGTGGAAGACATACAGTTAGCTGAGGTGGAATAAGTAATGGGAATGGGTCACTAGTAAGGCTTCGGAGATCAGACTACCTGAAGGGAAGAAAGAATGGGAACCCGAAGAGAAATGGAGGGCCAGAAGAGACAACACTCTAAAATAACCCTGCTTTCCTCAGGGAAGGGTCCCAGCTAAGTATCAGAAGAAGAAACCAGGATGGAGAAAGACAGGGAGACAGGATTAGAAGCAAGCACAGAAATGCTAAGAAGGCTGGGTACCACAAGAAAGACACACCCAGTATACAGAATAAACAACTGTAAGAAGGCAAAATACCACAGGCTTTTAAAACATGGGTAGTATAAATTCATCTTCTGCCCTTATCTCCTTCAGTTAATACTCCAAACCTTCAGCAACTTTGAGATTGCCCAGATCCCCTCCATTTTAGGGCACAGCTACATCGCTTTCTACCCCAGTTCTACAGCGTATTCCATTAGCCCTGGAGTCTTCCTGGATACCAGGAGAGTGGGACAGGGGCTGAAGGACAATCAGCTCAGTCCCAGATACACGGATGTACCAGGTCTTGCACCAGGTACTAAGGAGGTGAAGATATGGATGAAACACAGCAGTCATTCTTCAGAGAAGGATGATCCATTCTGAGAAGCAAAGTGGTATGACATAAGGGCCTGGGATTGAGCATCGGAGGACCAAGTGGATACCTTGCCTATGCCTCTTAAATAACGGAGGAAAAGAAAACCCTGCAACCTCATGGAGTCTCAGTTTCTTCATCTGTGAGTTAAGAACAGAACGACTCCAAAGGGTTGGCAAGAGCATCCATGAGGAACCAAAGGCTTTCCCCCATTATCCACCCACAGTTCCGGTAGTTCTACTCTAGCGCTTACTCATCTCTCAAGTTCTTCCATTCTGGGACCTCCCTGAGGTGGTTGCTATGAGTAAAGGACAAGGGAGAGGTTAAAATTAAAAAAGAAACAAAAAAAAAAAAAAAAAAAAGGAAAAGGTCTCTAAAACTATGTTCACATCCTAACTTGAAGGGTTTCTTCAGAGTTAGCATCAAAACCATTCAATTTATTTCATTTCTTCTCATTCTGTTACTCTCCCAGCAAGATGTGAATGTTCTTCCCCTATGAAACTCAAACACTAGAGCTGTGCGCACCTCAGCACCACCTCAGTCCTCTTGAAACACTCACCCAGAGCCCCTAAGGGAGGGTGATCCTGGCTAGTTGGGGTCCTAACCTTGTGGCCTGGGGCCTGGCTGAGGTAAACAAAGGCATGCGGGAGCAAGGAGAAAGCCATACAGCTCACTCTCAGGTGGCAGGCAGGGTTGGCAAAACATACCATAGTAAAAATGGCAATTCAGCGAAGTGACTGAAGAGGTCATATGGTCGAAGATGAGGGGAAAAACAAGAATGGATCCGTTAAGTGCCCACCCCCAAGTCATAAACAATAAGGTGTACAGCACTGTTTAAATCAACAAAGAACGCTCTCTGAATTATATTTTGCAGGAGAGACTGGTTGAAACTTAATGAGCTCCCAGTACCTCAGAATTCCACAAAGCTGTTCAAGTGAGGTAAAAAGCTAACAGGGAAGCATTGTCAAGACTTCAGTTCTCCTCATGGGTAACACATACACAAACTTCTTGACTGGCTCAGTTTTGAATGACCAGTTCCCATCTCCTGATCAGGAAAAGTCTGATTTTCTAGGAACACCCTCTTTCCAAGAAATTAAATGCTGTGACAATCAGCAAAACTCTCTCAATTCTGTAATTCTCACGTTTTAATTCATACTCTAAATAGCTTTTTGCTGATATATGTATTTTTTTAATCTAAAACTAAAAATGTGCCTATGGCTTGGGAAATCCTAGAGTCTTGATTATAACGTTAAAAGTACTTACTGACAAGGTGAGTTGGATTTCTTTATGATTATAATTTTTGGAAATCCTTTTCTTCAAAGCTTTTATGGCATCTTTTGGCCTACAGCAATAAATACAGTGAAATCATCAATTAGGCATTGCTGAAAATAAGCACTCTTTGAAAAGTAATGTGCATTGTGGAAAGAGGAGTAGCTAAGGAGAAGACCAAGGCCCTGATTCTGCAACACCTACCACCTTGAGAGAATCAAACAGAATATTTACATAATAGTATTACCTAGAAAGCACTACATGTGAAATGCACTCATATCCCTATCCCTCTATCAATGCACAAAACTGCTTTACAGGAAATGTAATTCCCAAAACAATGAAGGTTACCATTTTCGAGTAAGACTATATGCTGAGCATCCCCCAAGGTAGGTGATATGGGAGGAATTATGACTAATTAGGTCAACTACCATTTTACAATATAAAACAAAGGATTATGTAAAAGTAGAGGATCAAAGTTTACTTTGAGGTGGTAGAAAGGTACAAACTTCCAGTTATAAGATCCATAACTCCTGGGGATATAAGGTATAATATTAATATTAACACTGCCGTATGGTATATTTGAAAGTTGCTAAGAGTAGACATAAAAGCTCTCATCACAAGGAAAAAAATTTTTTTTGTAACTATATGAGGTGACAGATGTTAACTTATTGTGGTAATCATTTTATAATACATGTAGGTCAAATCATTATGCTATACACTTTACATGCTAATTATATCTCAATAAAACTGAAGAAAGAATACAAATTCTTTTTACATATTACCTTCCAATTTTGTCTGTATGGGTAGAATTTCTATTATGTGACAATTACACATGCTTACATAGAATTACAACTATTATAGATATATAGATATTATCTACATTTCTAAAGAATTGCATACAGAACCTAATATTAAACTCTTAGAAAAGTTTAGAATAAAGATACTTTTTTGAAAGGAAAAGTTTTATTTTGAGATTCTGTTTTTGCATTATCAACGAAGAAATTAGTATTACCCATGAAGAAAAGTTTCAGAGGAACCAAATATGGTAAACAACATTACAGGGAAAACAACATAACCGCCTCAAAGAACTAACCTTAATACACTCAATTAATATAGTCAATAATTAAATGGAATGCTTTCTTCATCAACAATCAACATAAACTAGACCAAACCTTTTTGCTATCAGTTATCACTTGAATGTGCTCAGGAAAATTAACAGAATTGTATCCCTTACAACAACTTGTAATTAGACTAAAATCACAAATAGTTGGCCTTAATGATTTTTAAAAAATCTTTAATTCCTTGAAGTTTAAGAAGTGTAACAAAAGATAGCACATTATTTAAGAACACAGCATGAAGGTGGGTGAGTGAACATTAAGAAAAAATTGTCTTATAATGAGGAAAAAAAAAGATTGCTAGATTATTTCCTGTTAATAATGACAACTGCGCAGGAAAGGTCACCACCAGGAGTTCACTAGCTTCTGGATAGTATTTTTTAGTTACAGTAGCATAAAATACTGGCAATCAGAGTAGGGAGAATTTCTAAAGAAGGAAACAATTCTGCTTTCTTTAAAGAAAAAGAAATTGAAGCTTCACAAAGACAAAACTTATAACTATTAAAGAAAAGGCAAAGAGAAAAATTATAATGGATTCTCAGATATTCCACATGCTGAAATAAGCAGCTGTCTTTATGTTTTCACCAGACAGGTCTTTAAAAGATAGTGATGCCCTAGGGGGGAATGAAACACTCAACAAGAAAACCAAAAAGCTTAAGAGAAAAAGTGCTGTGGTTCTGATGTTTCTTATCAGAGACAAATGCGTGTACCACACACTGTACTCACCCATCGTGGGCAGTGTTAATAATGTCACAGATGTGCATAAACTGGCCCCAATCTTCAGTCTGAACTCCAGCAAATGTAGCCTTTTCTGCAAAGAAAAAGCTCTTGTGTTGAGTCTGAGCTACAACAGAATGAAAAATGTCTGGGCTTCCTGAAATAATCTGCCAGGGGTTCACTAACAAGTACCATTAAGTTTATATTACCAAAAGGCAAAGAGGGTTGTTTTTTTTTGTTTGTTTGTTTTGTTTTTTTTCCTGAGCAATTCCCAGTAATTCGGGAATCAATCAGAACTCAAGTTCAGAGTGCTACCATTACTGCAGTAATGAATGACCAATTAATAAAAGCTGCAGACACAACACCCGGCGATAGGGCCAGGACCGGTTGGCTAAATGTCCATTTGCTGGCCTTTCTGAAGACAAGCCCCTATCGAGCAGCTACCTACAAAGTCAAGTGCATAGTGCAAAGTATTTTATCTTATGCAACTTCATTTAACCCACTGTGATAGATGGTGAAACAGAAGTTCAGAGAAGTTAAGGAAATTACCCAAGGTTACACTGCTAATACAAGGTAGAACTAGCATTCTAATTCAAATTATTTAACTTAAAAAAAAAAAAAAGTCATGGTGGGGAGGGGGGCATGTTGAAAAAGAAAGAGATCAGAACTGAAATTGTCTGTGTCCTTGAGAATTAGAGCAAGGTCACTCCTAGCACCTGAACTAACCAAAGCTACCCCAGGCAGACGTGAATGCTTCTGAAACCCAAACCATCAGATATTTTCCCCTCTCCACACATTCTCCTTAAGAACACAAAATGCCACCTGGAAAGAGTAATAGAACATAACCTAAATGAACTTAATATATTCCCTTCATCACAGGAGAAGATCCTCAGCACAAAATCATCAGGTCTTGTAGGGAATGGAGAGAAAGTTAAAAAGGATAATGAAGAAAGAGTAAGACTCAACACAAGAAAGAATAAGAAAGGATAATGAAAGAATAGGGTTAGGCTGGAAGAACCCCAAAGCTTAGCCTGCTTCCGATCTAGGAAAAGATCTATTTGAATTTGGCATTCCAAAGACAAATCTGACTAACTTTGTGTTGTACAGACACACCTTGTTCCTTCTGCCAGATTCCCTGTTCTCCATTCCTCACACTTCCTCCCACCTTCCCATCTTCCTAGAAAACTCCTATTCATCCTTCAAAAGCCATGACAAAATTTCTCCCTTTTCTAAAGTTTTGAGTGTTTTGCAGTTTTCTTGCATTGCAAAGGTACCATACTGTAGTTACTACATAACTGTGTCCGTCTTCCCTACGAGATTGCACATTCCCTTAGGGTTGAGACCACGTCTCATCTTTGCTTCATCCAGGGCCAGGCATATACTGACAGTGGGCAAATATTTACAGTATTAGATAATTCATCAGCCTATGAAGATGCGGTCTAAATCTATTTCTGCTCAAAATTCATTTTAGTATCCATAGGAATACAGCCGGCCACAGTTTAGAAAGCATTTTGCCCCTCAGTGATAGTCACTCTCCCCATCTTCCAAAGATGGGAGAACCTTATGAGGTTCAGGTTGAGTGGTGTGCTCCCTGTTAACTGAACTGCAGGCAAAACTGTCCAGACCTGAGTCTCCCTACTGTAATCGCCAGGTTCTCAGTTCTTAGGATTTCATCACCCCAAGTTCCTGACAATATCACGCTTTGCTTGGCACCCACAGGCACTGTGCCACACCCGGTTCCCAAGGCAGGATTGGAGGAGAGCAGAAGGAAGGCAGCTCCCTGCTGGTCAAAACAGTCCAGTCCCTGGTTATTCAGAGCCACAGAAGACAGGACACAGGCAAATACATGCGTGGTCCCCCCACCCCACCCCCCAGCGGCCTCTTGTGACCCCCCCCTGACTGCTCCCCGACTCCCCGCTTGCTTCCTTCACCCCAGGACTGGGCATTTTCATTCTCTTTGTTTACCCAGAAAAAGTAACTCGGGTTGTTAAGGGCTCAACGCCAAGAGAGCACTGGTTGAAAGGGACCTGCCGCTCCCAGTGAAGTCCCATCACGCAATCTCCCTGCAACCTTCCCTGAACCCCGTCTTTCCTTCCCTCCCCCGTAAAACAGACAGGGCCACACTCGGCCCTCCAGGGAGTAGCGAACTTGACCGACAACTTTCTTCTGGCTCAGAAGTTGACCCCTTCTCCTCGCACAGGCCGGAACACTCCACACCTGAAGCCCGTGCGTGCTTCACCTGTTCGGTCCCACGCCCCAGGAAGCACCAAAAAGGCAGGCAGATTTTAAGGAGGGGTTCCAGCGGGGGGGGGGGGGGGGGGGGGGGGGGGAGCAGGGGGCGGTCAGCCATCAAGAAATGCCTCAAAGGGGCCAGCGATTGGGTGGGTGGGATTCCGGTGCCCCGGGAAAGTTGCAGGGGGAGGGGAAGGATTTCCTCAAACTTGGACGAGGCCGAGAATGGAGTCAAGCGGGAAGGGGACCCCGGGTCCCCCAAGCCTGCCCCGGCGGCTCCCTCTCCCGCTCTTTACCTATGAGGTGGCCCACGGAGGTCGCATAGGGATCCCGGTGACTCTTCCCAAACGCCATAGTAGCCCCCACCGAGCCGGGCCCAGGAAATCCGCCTCCACCGCTCTCGGGCTCCCGACTCCACCCGCTCGGTGCCCCTGGCTCCTCCTCTTCGGCCGGGCGCTTCCCGGGCTCTGCAGAGGCTGCGCGACCTGCCCGACCGCTGCGGGGCGCCGGGCACCCGGCGTGGGGTACGGGGGCGGGGACACCGGGGACGCCCGCGCACCTGCCACGTGCCCCGCGGGAGCGGCGAGGAGGCGGCGCTCCGGGCCGCCGGGGGGTGTGGGCGGGCGGGGGAAACAGCCGGGCTCGCGCGGGGTCGGTGGGGGTGGTCGGGACCCGGGTGCGGTTGTGGTCCCCGCGGAACCGGCCGCAGCTGGGGGGGGGGGGTGTCACAGCTTGGGGATGAGACACCCGTGCTCTGACACCGCCGTCTACTGGTCAAGTTACTGCTCTTCTCTGCGCCTCCTGCTCCCCTTTGTAGAGAAGGAAATGCGGGGTTACTAACACATAATCTCAGGATTATGGTGAGAATTAAGGATGTAAACCGCTTAGGTCGGTGTCTGGGACCCACAACATAAATATTTAACCACGGAATGAATCGAGTGACTAGAACTACTTCCTACCCCGTCCCTCACCCCCAGATATCTTGAGGTGTGTTCCTTGTCCTTTAGAGGAGGTGACACAGGGGAAGAGGGATTGGCTTCGAATGTAGGGACGCCCCAGGAGCCGGCGTCCTTTGTCTCGCCTCTATTTCCCCGAGGGACCACAGGGCGCCGCCCAGGAGGCTGTGGGTTCCTAACCCTCCCTCCCTCCTGGGAGCTGTGTTTTCCAGTAAAGCCTAGGAGAGGAGAGGAGAGGGGCTTTCCTCCGGCTCCGGCAGGGAGTGTGTTTGGCTGCAGAACTGCTTTGGAATGTAAATCTGAGCCTGAGCAGTCCAAGGCCTTTCCAGCTGCCTTTCAGAAGCGGAATTTCTTTCCTTCTCCTGTGCATTCGATTAACATCTGATTAGCCATGTTAACCATCTCCAGTGATGCCAAAGACTGCTCAAGTGTCACAGGTGATGGGCTTCCTGTCCGTCCGGACATTGCTTTTTGCAGTCAGCTTGGGCCAGTGCTACAAGGCCTTCTTTGGCCTTGGAAATAGTGACTAAAGAGATCAAAGAGGGCTTGTTCTGACTTAAGCCCTTAGTCTTAAATTTTAAAATAGATGTCAAAACCAATTGTAGTGGTGCCAAGGGGTTAACCAACTGGTTTTTTTCTTATTTCTGTTATTGCAAATTTTTCTTGACCTAAGTGAGCCAATACCTGGGATTCTAAAATCTAGAATGAAATCTCTTTATTGTGATGGCTTTCCTTTTGATGGGTTTGGTCCTACCTGTAACTTATCTTCTCCACCTGCTTACCCAAGGTGAGTGGCTGTTTCAGATGGTGCCAGTTAGCCACTTCCTTAGTCGTAACTACAGCCTGCTGACACGGTTGAAAATCTCTTTTGTGACATCACCCCACCTAATCTCCAATCCATGTTTTAGATTCCAGAAAGATACTTTACCTTCTCTGAACCCTCAATCAAACAATCTTAAAGAGAAAGTCAGTTTTCGTGTAGGCTGCTGGTGGTGTCAGTGGCCTTCCAACACGGATTGAGAACTAGGACGGAACCAACCATCTGGACAGATTTTTAACATAATTCTGCTACTTCTTATGGGAGAGATTTTTTTTTTTTTTTTAATTTTCTTGTGTTACAGAATTGAGGCACTGAGAACAGGAGAAGTTACACCAAGAAGTATGTTCAGGATGTTATGGCTAGGTAAATGGAACCAGGATCTCAGCTATGCCTGGGGAGAAGTGTTTCTCTCCCCATATAAGGATGTTATGGTGGCTGCAGTCTCCTTTCTCTGTGCTCCGCCACCTTCTGCAAGATCCCCCTATGTCCTAGGGGTGCAAATTAACTCAGGCAATATTAATATGGTCTGGGAGCAGGACAGTAGGATTCACAACCAAGCTAAGGTCAGAGAAAGGGGCAGAATCCCAGAAAGAAACAATGGTAAAATTTCTGGATACCAGAAGCAAAACTCTCACCAAAATTTCTATTCCAAAGAACACTTTTATTTTATTTATTTTTTTAAAGACGTATTTATTTACTTATTTGAGAGAGAGAAAGAGAGAGCGAGCATGAGAGGAGAGAGAGCAGCGGGAGAAGCGGACTCCCTGCCGAGCAGGGAGTCTGATGTGGGACTCGATCCCAGGACTCCAGGACCATGACCTGAGCTGAAGGCAGTTGCTTAACCAACTGAGCCACCCAGGTGCCCCAAGAAGTAAATTTTTAAAAAAGATTTTGTTTATTTATTTGACACAGAGAGAGAGGGAACACAAGCAAAGGGGAATGGGGGAGGGAGAAGCAGGTGCCTCGCTGAGTAGGCAGCCCGATTCGGGGCTCGATCCCGGGACTCTGGGATTATGACCTGAGATGAAGGCAGACACTTAACAACTGAGCCACCCAGGTGCCCCCAAAGAACACTTAAAAAAAAAAAAGATTTATTTCTTCATTTGAGAGAGATTGAGTGGGTAGAGGAGCAGAGGGATGGAATCTTTCAAGCAGATTCCCTTGCGGCTTGATCTCCAGACCCATGAGATCATGACCTGAGCTGAAAACCAAGAATCGGCACTTAACCAACAAAGCCACCCAGGCGCCCCTCCAAAGAACATTTTCTAAACATGTATTTAGGGGCACCTGGGTGGCTCAGTGGGTTAAAGCCTCTGTCTTTGGCTCAGGGTCCTGGGATCGAGCGCTGCTTTGGGCTCTCTGCTCAGCTGGGAGCCTGCTTCCTCCTCTTTCTCTGCTTGCTTGTTATCTCTGTCAAATAAATAAATAAAACTAAAAGTAAGTAAATAAATAAAACTTAAAAACAAAAACCCATGCGTTTATATGTTTAAGTTAGAATGCGAAGTGGAAGTGAAGAAAATAACCTTTATTTAAAGTATGTGAAGTACCTGGAATTAGAAATCTATCTGAATGTAGTCTCTACATTGCTGAAGGCAAGTGGAATTCACTTTATTTTTACAAAAATGTAATCAGAAATTAAGAAAAATAAAGCTAATACCTAGCTTGGCTAGAGCCTGAATAATGAGTGCCTGATTCTAAAGCTCATACTGCCACTAGGTAAATCTGCTCAATGAATATGACACCCCCCTCCACCCCAAAAGAATCTGTTTGATTCTAAGAGAAACCTCTCGAAGAAGATAGGAATAGGGGCCATCATAGACTTCGCTGGTACAGAGTCCTGTTGTTCTTTCTGGACTTGTTCAAGAATGCTATGTCTTCTGTACTAGAACTATATGCTAGCTATGCTCTAAATACAAGCATTATCACTTAATCCTATCATAAGCTCTATGAAACCAGTAACATTATTACTGTTTTACAGATTATAAAAACCAAAGTCCACAAATTTTTCACATAGTCACTTTGCTAGTGAGGGGACTCTCTGATGCGCTTCCCATTAGCCATCCTTCTTCCCCTACCCCTCACTTTCAGGGCACTTCTCTATCCTGCACTCCTTTTTCTGACTGCGATTTCTCATGATCTCCACTGGGATTCGTTTTCCTCTCTAGCCTTCCACAGTTCCATGGTCTGCCTTTTCCTCTTTCTCTGTTTTTAACTTCTCCTGGTCGCTTCTCTAGTCTTTTCTGACCATGCCAAGGGAATTGAGTTTTTCTTTCTTTCTTTCTTTCTTTTTTAAGATTTTATTTATTTACTTGACAGATAGATTACAAATAGGCAGAGAGGCAGGCAGAGAGAGAGGAGGAAGCAGGCTCCCTGCTGAGCAGAGAGCCCGATGTGGGGCTCGATCCCAGGACCCTGGAATCATGACCTGAGCCGAAGGCAGAGGCTTTAACCCACCGAGCCACCCAGACACCCCGAGTTTTTCTTTTCTTTTCTACACATCGATTTGTGTCTTCTAGCCCACAACACTTTATATGACTTCTTTGTTTAGGATTCTGTTCCCTGCCTCTGAGGTGTAAGTCCCCCTTGGAATAGGACCCTGTTGATAGGACTTGCTATTATTCAGGCACTTAACAGGCCCTAAGGAATGTTGATGGAATACATAAATGGCTCTCTTAAATCTTGAACTTCTCTATTCTTTCCGAGATCCAGTCCTTAATTACCTCCTGGATGCCTTGTCAGAGCCCTAGCCTTAATATATCTAGAATTATACTCCTCTGCTTCCTCTATCATCTCAATACCCTATCTGACATTTTTGAGGAAGGGAGGAAGGCAGTTATTGATGCATTAGAGTCACATGGATTGCTGTAGCAAGTACTGATGTGTCTCAGTACTGTGTCTCAGCCTCAGAGACCCTGATCTCACAAGCCTGGGATGCATCAGGGGCACCAAGACGTTTAAACATCCCCATATAGGCTAATGGTACCATTACTCCACAAATAAATTATCTTCAAGTTGTCCCCAACTTTTCCCTTTCTGCCAGTTATTTCCTTTCAATACCTCCCCTCTCCCTGACCATGTGTTCTTTATATCTCTATCTCCTTGTTTTTTTCCCTTTACGGACACTGATCAATCTGGCAGTTCTTAAATGCCATAAGCCTTAATACTGTTTAGGGATGAAATTGGACTGAAGCCTGAGTTTTCCCAAACATGGCGAAGAACCTGAGCATCTACAGATGTATTGTTTAGCTTTAAAATTTACTGAGGCACCTGAGTGGCTCAGTCAGTTAAGTGTCTGCCTTCAGCTCAGGTCATGATCCCAGGCACCTGGGATAGAGTCCTGCACTGGTCTCCCTGTTCTGCAGGGAGCCTGCTTTGCCCTCTGCCTCTGCCAGTTTCTCTCTCTCTCTCTCTCTCTGTCTCTCACGAATAAATAAAATCTTTAAATGAAATAAAATTTACTGTCTTTTGTTTTTTTTTTAAAGATTTTATTTATTTATTTGCCAGAGAGAGAGAGAGAAGAAGAGAGCAATCGAGCACAGGCAGGCAGAATGGCAGTGGAGGCAGAGGGAGAAGCAGGCTCCCCGCCAAGCAAGGAGCCCCATGTGGGACTCGATCCCAGGATGCTGGGATCATGACCTGAGCCGAAGGCAGCTGCTTAACTGACTGAGCCACCTGGGCGTCCCAAAATTTACTGTCTTTTACACAAGAATTTACCCATTATTTTTGAAAACCAAATATACTAACATATATGTTGACTTTATATCCACAGTTATTTTTAATATGCTCAGTCTTGGCCACTCCTGTTCTGGAAATTACCTTCAAAGCTCAGCCCTCCCTCTCTTCCAGCTCTTGGGATCACTTGTATCAGCTTCCCATGAGAGGGCTTCTTTCCCCAAGCCCCATGCCAAGCACTTCTTTATTCTATGTCTGTGGGCTTTCAGCCAAACTCAGAGGCCCAAGGTGAGAGTGGACAAAGCACACAAGAGTGGTGGAAGCTAACCCTTGTTACTTTTTCCTGGGTCAGCCATTGTACAAAGTGCTTTGGTATCTCCAGTAAGCCTCGTAATAATCTTACAGATTAAGAATCATTCCTGTTCTACTCACTTCCCTAAAGTTACTCAGAATCAGGGGATGCATTTGGGCTTGTCTCATTCCAAAGCTTAGACCCTTTTCCGGTTTCATCTCACCGCCCCCAGAGAAAGGATCACGTCCTGGATCTCAAGGAGGACCTGCAGCATCTAGCCCAGTGGTCCTCATCCAGCAGTGACAAGTAGGAGTGTGTTGACTTTAAACATTTACCCTTGCTCCGAAATTGAACTTTAAATCACCCAAGTGCTTTCATTAGCTTCCCTCATCATACTTACAATTAAGGATCTTCCTTGAGATCCGGGACAAAAGGGAATCTGTTGGCTGAATTCTGGTGAACCTTAAGATCCATTTTATTTGGAAAATAAACTAAGGGAACCAGTATTTTCATAACCCAAGCCAACTGTCTTTCTGTGGATTTCATGATCTCATCAGTTCACACTTAACTCATTTGGGGTTTGTAATTTAATTCCTGTGTGTTCTTTTGAAAATCCAGCTCAGATGTGCAAGTCAGCTCGCCTGGTTCAAATCCCAGCTCTCAGATGATAAAAATAATTTCAACTCCATAGGGTTGTTTCAAAAAATAATGAGATGATGAACGCACGCACTTAAAATGGTGCTTAGCATGTAACAAAGCTAAATAAATATTAAGTAGTTATCTTTTCTTTTCCCCTTCATCCAGCCTACCAGGTGGCCTGAAATAGTGAGGCTTGGCAATATCTCCCTAAACGTCCTGTTTAAATATGTAGGTGTTACCTGTCTGGGAAAAGAGGGTCCTATTAACACTCACTAACATTATGCCAGTCATCACACATTTGAGTTTTTATTAGCACATTATGAATAAAGTGTAATCTGTTGAACAATTTACTTGAAGAAAGGTGTTGGAATGGAGTTCTGAACAACCCAGAGACTCAGAAATGGGATTTCCAGGTGGAATCAGGAAGGGAAGGCCCAGGGGGCTGCTACTGGGAGCTTTATTCCACAGGAGAGCCTTGAAAGAGGAGATAGACAGCAAGGGGAACAGAGGCATTTCATTTAGATGCCAAAATTGGTTCAAATTCCATTGCCACTACTCATCCACTATGGCCTTGGACCAGCAAATCATTCCTTCAGAACCTGTTTCCTTATCTAGAACAATGGAGCTAATTCCACGTTTCTCAAAAAAGCAGGTCTCAAGATTAAATGACAACATTTGAACACCGTTAACAAACGCCTTGGCATATCACTGGGGTGCACTCATTGTTGAAGCCCAAAGCCTAAATAAAGTAGGCTCCTATTCCCTACTTTCTACCATGTCATCGTGGTTATGCCCTTTATGACACTGATTGTGATCTGAAATTGTCTTGTGCAAGTATTTACTTGTCTCCTGTTTGCAAGACTTACTGTTGCCTCCCTGGTGCTGCAAAACACACCCTCTAGCGCTGTGCATTGTCTGTGAGCAAGACCTGCCCCTGAGAGCAGACCCACCCCAAAAGATGAATATTTACTCCTACATCCACACTCCCCATTCATAAGGTCACTTTCTTTTTTTTTTTTTTTATTATTTTTTTAAATACTTTTTATTTTTATTTTTATTTTTTTTAAAGATTTTATTTATTTATTTGACAGACAGAGATCACAAGTAGGCAGAGAGGCAGGCAGAGAAAGAGAGAGAGAGGGAAGCAGGCTCCCTGCTGAGCAGAGAGCCTGATGTGGGGCTCGATCCCAGGACCCTGAGATCATGACCTGAGCCGAAGGCAGCGGCTTAACCCACTGAGCCACCCAGGCGCCCCCATAAGGTCCCTTTCAAATGCAAATACTAAGGACAGACTGCTCTCGGTTCATCTTGCTTTCCCCCTAATACCACTTGTCACCGCTAACTGTGCCTGTTTCTTGAACACACTTCCTCTCTTACCTCTTATAATGGGATGGTGCACTTTCCTGGACTTCTCCCTCTAGCAGTGCTATCTAACGCCTTCCTCTCCATGCTGGCCACTCTTTACTCTATTCCTCTGTGTCACTGTCTTCACAGCACTTAGGAGTATTGGAAATGGTCTCATTTCTTTATTTGCATGTTTATCGTTGTCTTCCCCTCATCTGGCTCCGTGAGGGCAGAGAAAGGTCTGTTCTGTCCATCATTGCATGACTCAGTACTTTCCATAGTTCACTGAACCTAAAACGCCTTCTGTTGTAAGATGCCTTGTTGTATTTTAGCGACTACTAAAAGATAAAAAGTTCTGAATTAAATGATGACTTCCTGCTTCCTTATCACTTAGAATGTTTATATTTACTCAAATAACCCCTTGAGACTTATTAGAACTAGATTTTTATTTTTTTTAACCAACCACAGGACCTCTGCTTACATAAGAAATGGAAAATGTAAGCAAAATAAATTTAAGAAAGATTTCTTTTTCTTCCCATACAGGATCAAACTCTCCCGACTCACTCTTTGACTTCGAGATGTCAGTGTGTCAATGCGTTTTCTAGCACCATGTCATCCTCTGGGCCATTAAGAGCACTGGGAACACAACATTTCTTAAGAGTGCCCCTTACACTCTCTTACTATTTTTTCTTAAGCTGTTGACACCTATTTTGCAAGTTTCAATGGTGGTGCTTTCTTTTCTTTTTATTTATTTATTTATTTATTTACTATTTTTTTTTTTCAATTATTTTTTTTTCAGTGTTGCAAGATTCATTGTTTATGTACCACACCTAGTGCTCCATGCAATACATGCCCTCCTTAATACCCACCACCAGGCTCACCCATCCCCTCACCACCCCCCACAAAACCCTCAGTTTGTTTGTCAGAGTTCACAGTCTCTCATGGTTCATCTCCCCGTCTAATTTCCCTCATTTCACTTCTCCTTTCCTTCTCCTAATGTCCTCCATGTTATTCCTTATGCTCCACAAGTAAGTGAAACCATATGATAATTGACTCTCTCTGCTTGACTTGTTTCACTCATTATAATCTCCCCCAGGCCTGTCCATGTTGATACAAAAATTGGGTATTCATCCTTTCTGATGGCTATATAATATTCCATTGTGTGTGTATATATATATCTATATACACATACTATACATACACACACGCACACACACACACACACACACACACACGCACCATTTCTTCTTTATGCATTCGTCTGTTGAAGGGCATCTTGGCTCTTTCCACAATTTGACATTTGTGGCCATTGCTGCTATGAACATTGGGTACATATAGCCCTTCTTTTCACTACATGTGTATCTTTGGGGTAAATACCCAATAGTACAATTTGAGGGTCATAGGGTAGCTCTATTTTTAGTTTTTTGAGGAATTTCCATGCTTTCTTAATCTTACCAGAAAGTGTCGGGGTACCTGGGTGGCTCAGTTGTTAAGCTTCTGTCTTTGGCTCAGGTCATGATCCCAAGGTTCTGGGATCAAGCCCCATATCAGGATCAGTGGGAAGTCTGCTTCTCCCTCTCCCATTCTGCCTGCTTGTGTTCCCTCTCTCGCTGTGTCTCTCTCTGTGAAAGAAATAAATAAAATCTTAAAAAAAAAAAAATCTTACCAGGAAGTGTCAATGTAAGTTTTTTTTCAGACAAGAAGCAGGACTTGCTCTCTCCCCAAATGGTCCTTAAATAGATTTGGGACCAAAACATCAAGGTGTTGCAGTGGTTTTGTGAGTCCTCAGCAGTAAGAAGCAGAGTGCACATGCCCAGGCAATGGCAAATACATACACATCTGCTGCCTGGTGAGAAATGATAACACTCCATTGTTGTAAAAATGCATCAGAAATGTTAAAATATAAGAGGGAAAAAAAGAGAATATCTTAGAATTGTTGAAATTCCCTAGGAAAGAACTTTATAGATAATTGCTCAGTGAATGAGTATCTGAGTGGAAATTGTGTCACTGCTGTGTAAGGCAACCAAAGTCTAAAATAAATTACGTGAGAAAGAAAGAAATCCCATGTATCAAGGAATTATTCCATCTGCCTTTAAATTCTGGAACCAGCCATGATTACTTGATGATGATTATAATTCAATCTAGAGCAGGTTTTAAACTGTGAATGTACCTTATCTTCCAATCTTACTTATCACTCATTTTATCTTAGAAGTTTACTGCAGTGTGCTTTAAATTATCTGCTTTTTAGAAGCTATCAGTATTACTCATATTTTCAATAGGGTGCCCTAAATTTCTTGTGTATGGAAAATCAAATGCATTTTATTTTCCATAGGTAATTTTTTTTGACCACGAGAGGGCAGCCTTGTTTAACTTATCAAATTCTCCCAACCGCTTAGCGGGGGAGCCACATTCTGGCGGTATGCTTCACTGAATGGGGAAGGAGGGCTCCAGGAACCCCAATCAGCTGTGTTTCTCAGGGGTTTCACTAAAGGCTAGCTGCTCCGCAGGAAAGTACAATGATGCTGCTCGTTGTTTTATTTTCCTGAACTCTCACATTGGCAGTAAAACCTGGCCTAACAGTAAAACCTGGTATTCTTTATTTAGCAGGCAGATAGGGGGTCTACGGGAGGTGGTTGTTTGGGAAAATTGACATGTATCAGGGATCAGGTGGCTGCAGGAGGAGAGGAATTAATAAAAGCCACGTACAGGATGTGAACTTCTGAATGACAAATTCCTATCTATAGTGGTGCAAACTTTGAAATATCATTAAAGCCTACCTGGAGAGGCTACATCATTAACAAGGTGTGAAGTTGGGGCACCTGGGTGGCTCAGGTGGCGTATAACTCTTGATTTTTGCTCAGATCATGAGCTCATGGTCATGGATTTGAGCTCTGTGTCAGGCTCACCGCTCAGTGGGGAGTCTGCTCCTCCCCTTGCTCATACGTACAATCTCTCTCTCTCTAATAAATAATAAAACAAAATCTTTTTTAAAAAAGAAAGGTGTGAAGTTGAAGATGGGTTTAGCAATGGAAGTGTGTCACAATCAGTTAGCATAGCTAATTAGGAAGACACGAGAGCATCAAACCTTTTATTTTACATCCTTATTAAATCACTTATTCATTCATTCCTTCACTTAGCACACATGATTGAATTTTAACACAGAGAAGCATAGCATGAGCTTCTCAGCTAGCGAAACTGTGTATTAAATGATAATTGCAATTCAGTCTAAGTGGTGACTAAATGTGTGGACACAAAAGCACTAGAGCACAGACTGGGAACTAGCTTTGCATGAAGGATTAAGTACCCACGTGGATTAAGGGTCTGCATAGTGCAGGATTAGAGCCAAGTCTGTTATTAGGCCTGAGCACAAATCATGCAAGGACCAGGAAGGAAAGAGAGCTCTAGTGAGTCTGGATCTCACAAACTCTGTCCCTAATTCCTTAATAGGGAGAATTTTGCTTTCGGAGCTTTTCCATCCCTATAGGTGAAAGCAGTTATGAAGGTGTGCCCAATGTCCTTCACAGTCAGCTTTGCTAACTGAGCTATGAGAACATTTGGCAACATTCACTTCTTCATTCTTCACTTCTTTTTTTAAGGTTTTACTTATTTATTTGACACAGAGAGAGAGATTGCGCACAAGCAGGAGGAGTAGCAGGCAGAGGGAGAGAGAGAAGCAGGCTCCCTGCTGAGCAAGGAGCCCCTTGTGGGGCTTGATCCCAGGACCGTGGGATCATGACTTGAGCTGAAGGCAGAAACTTAGCTGACTGAGCCACCCACTTCTTTAATCGATAAACACATAAGGAATCAGTGGTCTGTGAAGGAGGTAAAATCCAATCTTTGTGCTCCGAGTACTCACAAGTAAGGAAGAACTTGTAACGTATTTCTTTGTGCAGATGGAAAGAAAATTCAGTTTTCATCAAGTCCTAGTGATTACAGCTTTTCCTCATTGGCTTCTTTTCAAAAGAGTATCAGGAGGAGCCTTGGGATGCCTGGGATGGAGGTGGTAGAAATCACAGTATTTCATATTAGTCTCAGCCCCAGGTTAGAAGGTGAATGCTCAGACGTGTTCCTTACAAAAGCATAGTAAAACAACAACATTAATTTCATCCCAGAGCCAAATAGAAAATGCTTTTCAGAGCGTGTCCTGTTTTGCTATTTCTGTATCAGGGCTCCCCAACATGCTTGGAGGTATGTTCCAATTCACGGAGGGGGATAAAGAGTTATTAAAGAGATAATATAGGGTAAGTATCACTTTTAAGTGAATTAATTTATATATTACTCACAAAATCATTTATATATACATTTAAATGCATGTCCATTTATTCAGTCAATAGTGTGCATCTGTCCCCAGGGACTTAACACTGAGCCTCCCTAAGGCCTTCAGTCTAGGAGCACCTGCTATACTCCTGAGCCCTTCCTGAGGAAACCCGCATACAGAACATTACCCTGCTTTAAACCTGGCCATGTTCTAAATAAGAGCTCAGGAGACACCTTCTATAAAAAGCCAGATAGTAAATATCCTAGGCTTTGTGGGGAACTACTTTACTCTGCCTGCCCCTGTAGAATGAAGGCAGCTATAGACAATACACAAACAAATCCAAATCCAAAAAAACAGGTGGCAGGCCATATTTGGCCCGTGGGCCATATTTTGCAGATCTCTGTTCCAAATCATCAGATGCTACCATTTTTGCTAATTAATTAGGCTAGGAGAGGGCTCTTGAAGAAAGGGTAGCACATCTGTTAGCCAGTCTCCAGGTGATAATAAGCAGCCTTGAAAGGAACCTGGCATGAGATTTTTTTTTTTTTTAACAGATCAGTGTTTCTTGATCTATTGATGGAAGGATGGATAGTTCGATAGCCGATAGACCAATTGATTGATCAATAGATACGGATAGATAGATGATAGATAATAGATAGATACAAAAATTATTACTTGGATCAGTCACAGCAGGAGCCAAAGTAGTCAGAAAGTATCAGTAAACCAAACCAAAAGACAGAAAAATGATATCCAGGTAGAGGGTTGAGTTGCAGGTTAAGGATACCACCAGGAGGGAATCGGAGAAGATTACCGCTGGTGGGGGTTGTCAAACTTTGGATGCTAATTTCCTGATAAGACAATGGGTCTTGAGAATTGTGTGTCCTGAAAAAAATTCTTACAGTTTTGAATCCATATTCCAGCTTTAGTCTGGCCATGGCTGAGTTCCTGGGGGAGACTTCCATTCTTCTTAGTTCCAACACGTAGCCTCACGGCTGATTTCTTGTTGCTAGAGGTAAATTCAATGAATCCCTGTTTCTGGGAACTCCAAAGAGCCTAGCTGACACCATCTTCTCTCTTCCTGTCGGTTGGGAATCTGAGTCGTACATCAAATATTCATCACTAATATGGTGGGCTACATTAGGAGGTTTCTCCGTTAATCATCTGTTTTATACTTTTCCTCGAGTCTTTGAATGGAGTAAGACTAAGTAAAACTTCCCTTGGAAAAGCACAGACATTTTCTCTGGGGGCATGTGACGAGGAACAAGCATGACTGTGTATCCCCTTCAGGCCGTTCTGTGCTGCTCAGTGAGGCATTAGGGCTCCATATGGTGGAAACTGTTTCATGACAAGTCTAGTTCATTCCAGTTGTTGCTTCTTTTGAAGTTCTTGGGGGAAACCTTTCATATTTCTCACCTGAATGCAGTGAAGGATTTTGGGCTGCCTGGGAACAGGTTTAAAGGAAGGTTACATTATTAATCAATACTCTTTTATGTCCAGTTATCCCTGGCCAGAGATGAGTCCTTCACATCACTCTTAACAGTCCCTGGAATTTAATTCAACCCTTGTCATCTCTGACAGTGTTTTATGGTCCCGTTCTCTGGCTGCCAATCTTAAAAATAACAGATTTGGGAAGAAATTTTTGTCCTTTTCTTCCACAAAATGGAAAAGAAAGTACAATTTTTGCAGCTACTCAGGGTAGAAAGCTATTTTATTTTTGAAGGAGGCTTGGATGTGTTAACCTCTCTTTTTTCCCAACAGCTATGCTGAAGGGTATTTTATTTCACTGATTCATTCTTATTCTTAAGGACAAAAAAATGTTTAGCCAGTTGCCAAACATTGCATTAAACAAGGCATTCCACATTTGGAAACTTTCTTACAGATCGGAGAGTATACTGAAATTATTAATATGAATCCCTTAGCTAGCCCCTCTTGAGAGCAGGTGAAAATAGACAACATTACTATTATTCTTTTAGGGATAAAACTACATTAATAACATACCTAAGATTTGCAAAACTGCCATGTACTAGACACCAAGGCACAGAATACTGATAACTTCTCCAAAGTCATGTAGTAAGCATCAGGTACATTTGTTTCTAGTGTATGTAACCACAGCACCATGCTGCTTCCAGAGTTATGCCCATAAGCTCAGGCTTCAGGAAACCTAAGAGAATTCTCCATGTGCAAAGCATGGAGATCTGAAGAAGAAAACCCATGTGAGCAATGAGATACCTGATCCTTCTGAATTTCCATTTTTTCTGTAAACAGGAGAAATACAATCCCCTGGGTTGTGTTTTAAGTAACAAATCAGACAGTCAATCCCATGTATTGAAACACACTACATGAGAGCCTCTGTGATCCACCTTCGCGATGAGGTTACGGATCAGAAAAGGCTGTTCAAGGACAGTGATGTGGGGGCACCTGGATGGCTCAGTGGGTTAAAGTCTCTGCCTTCAACTCCGGTCATGATCCTAGGACCCTAGGATTGAGCTCTACATCGGGCTCTCTGCTTGGCAGGGAGATTGCTTCCCCCTCCTCTCTGCCTGCCTCTCTGCCTACTTGTGATTTCTGTCTGTCAAAAAAAAAAAAAAAAAAAAAAAAAAAAAAAAAAGTAAAATCTTATAAAAAAAGAAAGAAAAAAAAAAAGGACCAGTGATGTGGAGATAGACGGAGGCCTGTGGCATTCCCGTGTTTTACACGAGGCTTGTCTTTTCTTTATAGAAAGCTATGTTCCATGCTGCTCACATGGCTGTTTCCTGTCCTAATTAATTTTTGAGCTCTCTGTTGGATTTTAATTACAGACCTATTAATTCATGAGAAGAGTTGACAGATGTTGTAGGTTGGTCATAGCAAATTAATAGGCAGGTGCTGGGTAGAAAGTCCTGGACTCTTCAGTAATTGACTCAGAGAAAATCTTCCTACTTAGAAGTAGGACACTCAGCCCGTAATCTATTTCATTACCTGGAGCAGCATTTTTAGAAACTGAGGCTGAAAACAGTGATCCCAGTGCTGACTTGCGTTTTCCACTGGGGAGGGGAAGGTGCATGGGGGGCATTTTGGGAAGGAATTGGGATGATATTGGGCTGGGTCACTTGAAAATAGACTTGAACAAAACCCCCTGGAATGACATAAACACCATGGAGGCATTTGTCTTCAAACCTCAATACAAAACTCTAGAGAGAGCTCATCTCCAGAGAGTTCCCTTTTTGCCTTAGTTAAGAACTGAGAAACAAAGGCAGGGAAATGGTCGAATGTATTTTTTTCCCCAAAGCCCACATGCAGTTCTGGAACTTTGTCCCCTTGTTAGGAGGAGAGGCCATGCCAAGGAAGCTAGAGTGCAAAAAAAAAGTCCCTATGCCCCAGTGTGAAGATGTCCCTGCTCTGGCTGTCCTGGCCCAGCCCTAGGAGATGGGGACATGAAAAGTGACAGAGTTGGTAGGTCTCTTCCCATTAGAAGCAGCTCTGCCCATGCCTGGTACCTGAGGGCAATCTACAGAAAGGGGAGAGAGACCCTGCCAATACGAAGACATTTTAACACTTGTAAAAATTCCACCCCTGCAAGCACGGCCTGTAGAGTAAGCATGTCATCTAGATCAGTGCTCCAGCCCCTTGAAGGCTGCCCTGTCTTCCCCCAACCCTGCCTCATCCTTGGAAAGGAGTCAGATGAGGGTGAGGAAGAAGGAACAGCCCCGAGCTGCCTGTCAATATCTGTCTCCATAGGGAAATCAAACCATCCAAGTGCTACGTCTATAAGCAGGATTTCTGTCAACGAAAGCATCCTCTTGGGAATGAACTGGAATTACACAGACAGGGAGTTAGGGCATCCAAGAAGAACTTCCTAATTAGTAGAGTGGTGAGACTGTAGAATAAATAAAGGTAAAGGAAAAATCTCTTTAACACCTAAAAGGTAAAGATAAATGCAATAAGCAGTTTCTTAATATACCCCCTACAATTTCAAAATAATTCTAACCAATCCTGTAAGACCCTCTGATGGGGCACCTGGGTGGCTCAGTGGGTTAAAGCCTCTGCCTTTGGCTCAGGTCATGATCCCAGGGTCCTGAGATTGAGCCCCACTTCGGGCTCTCTGCTCAGCAGGCAGACAGACTCCTTCCCCCCCCCCTCCCCGCCCCGCCTGCCTCTCTGCCTACTTGTGATCTCTCTGTCAAATAAATAAATTTTTAAAAAATCTTTAAGACCCTCTGAGCAGAATTAGACACCCCTTATGCTTACTTCTAGCACACACTTGCATATATGCATATTTATTATGAGACCTATTTAGGCAGGGACTGTCGTCTATTCTGCTATTCAGTATTAGTTGCATTACTTAAAGACACGGTATTATTCTTTTTTTTTTAATATAATTTTTTATTTTTTATAAACATATATTGTTATCCCCAGGGGTACAGGTCTGTGAATCACCAGGTCTACACACTTCACAGCACTCACCAAAGCACATACCCTCCCCAATGTCCATAATCCCACCCCCTTCTCCCAAACCCCCTCCCCCCAGCAACCCTCAGTTTGTTTTGTGAGATTAAGAGTCACTTATGGTTTGTCTCCCTCCCAATCCCATCTTCTTTCATTTATTCTTCTTGTACCCACTTAAGCCCCCATGTTGCAACACCACTTCCTCATATCAGGGAGATCATATGATAGTTGTCTTTCTCCGCCTGACTTATTTCGCTAAGCATGATACGCTCTAGTTCCATCCATGTTGTCGCAAATGGCAAGATTTCATTTCTTTTGATGGCTGCATAGTATTCCATTGTGTATATATACCACATCTTCTTGATCCATTCATCTGTTGATGGACATCTAGGTTCTTTCCATAGTTTGGCTATTGTGGACATTGCTGCTATAAACATTCGAGTACACGTGCCCCTTTGGATCACTACGTTTGTATCTTTAGGGTAAATACCCAATAGTGCAGTTGCTGGGTCATAGGGCAGTTCTATTTTCAACATTTTGAGGAACCTCCATGCTGTTTTCCAGAGAGGTTGCACCAGCTTGCATTCCCACCAACAGTGTAGGAGGGTTCCCCTTTCTCCGCATCCTCGCCAGCATCTGTCATTTCCTGACTTGTTGATTTTAGCCATTCTGACTGGTGTGAGGTGATATCGCATTGTGGTTTTGATTTGTATTTCCCTGATGCCGAGTGATATGGAGCACTTTTTCATGTGTCTGTTGGCCATCTGGATGTCTTCTTTGCAGAAATGTCTGTTCATGTCCTCTGCCCATTTCTTGATTGGATTATTTGTTCTTTGGGTGTTGAGTTTGCTAAGTTCTTTATAGATTCTGGACACTAGTCCTTTATCTGATATGTCGTTTGCAAATATCTTCTCCCATTCTGTCAGTTGTCTTTTGATTTTGTTAACTGTTTCCTTTGCTGTGCAAAAGCTTTTGATCTTGATGAAATCCCAATAGTTCATTTTTGCCCTTGCTTCCCTTGCCTTTTGCGTTGTTCCTAGGAAGATGTTGCTGCGGCTGAGGTCGAAGAGGTTGCTGCCTGTGTTCTCCTCAAGGATTTTGATGGATTCCTTTTTCACATTGAGGTCCTTCATCCATTTTGAGTCTATTTTCGTGTGTGGTGTAAGGAAATGGTCCAATTTCATTTAGACACGGTATTATTCTTAAAGAGTTAACAAAACAACTGTTCAAATGGAATAAAATGGATTATTTTTCCTGCAAATGTTCAATAAGGAGGGTGTCTCTATCGACAAAGTATGTAATTATAAACCTCAAATATCACTGAGCAGATCCAGTGTTTAATTTTCTCAAATGAAATGGTTTCTTTCCCTTTAACCACCAGCATCCTCATTAGCGGAGCAGCTCATACTCTTTTTTCGTGACATGTTATATTCAATGTTATTGCAAAACAAAGCTCAGGATCTTTCAAATAGAGCAGCTGCAACAGGTCAGCAAAAGCAGTTTTGCTGTACCGTGTGGGTGACAGATTTTTTTTTTTTTTTTTTTGCTCCTTGTTGGCATTGTGAGTTCCTGGCCATCCCTTTATACCAAGACTGGTCCTTGCAATGCAAACAATGTGCCCTAATTTTTCAGTCCTATGATCGCCAAATCATGTCATGAAAACACAAATAGTAAGAGAACGGCATGTATTAGAGGTGTGCTTTCCACAACCAGCTGCCCATCAAAATCACCCCCCGGGATCTTTCACACTCTGTAGCTTCTTTCCTGCACATAAGATCAACAGAATCAGTGTCTTGGTGGTGGTGGGGAGAGGTCTGGTGAGCTACATATGTAAAAAGCTTTCCCCAGGATTCAGCTGCACACTGGATTTGGAGACCACAGGACAAGGTTACCTCCTGCAGTCTCTCAGTGTTTAGAAATAAAGGGGGCCAAGCCAGGCTTGCCAAAGATTTGATGAGTTGATGAATAGATGAGAAAGCACCACAACGAAGGTTGGCATAGAATAGGGTAATAGATGCTCAATAAATCTAGTGCTTTCCTTTTTTATTTTTTAAATTTTTAAAAAAGATTTTATTTATTTATTTGACAGACAGAGATTACAAGTAGGCAGAGAGGCCAGCCGGGGGGCAGGGGGTGGGGGAAGCAGCCTCCTCTGGGATCATGAACTGAGCCAAAGGCAGAGGCTTTAACCCACTGAGCCACCCAGGCACCCCATGATCTTTCCTTTTTAAATTTCCATTTCTTCCGTATTCTCCCCTCTCACCTTGCAGGTGACCAACCCTTCTATTTTCCATAAATACAAAGAACAAAAATATAAAAATTGTCTACAAGTCAGACATTACAATTACATAATATTAGTTATTACCCTCTAGAATGTAATTGGTGCTGATATATTTCCACTTGGACTGCTCCACTGACCGATCTCTTAGTGTCTAGCAAAGTAGCCCCTCTACAAGTCAATTCCCTAACCTTCATGAAAACAGTCCCAATCCTCCGCTCTCCTTGAAGATCAGCAACAGTTCAGACAAAAATCAATCCCTTTCTTCTCTTTGATCCCAAAGCACTTGGTACTCCTCTGGAGAGTTGTTACACTCTGGCTTTTACTTTAATTACTGAACCGCATTCATTTCCCCATTCTGATTAATCGCTACATATCCCCACAGTACCCTACCCGTCGTAGGTGTTCAGTAAATGTTATTTTGTTTTATGCATTTATCATACTAGTAATTGGTTAGATTTGGGGTTATTATTTTCTTCTTGCCTGACTGGCCTGCTGTACGGTGAAGCTGTCTGAGGCAGGCAGTGTCTGTTGGACATGACCTGGGATGTGCAAACCTGACTCAATTCCAAATGGCCTGCAAGTTCCTCCCCATTTCTCTACCCCTCTTCCCATAAACAGCTCTTATATTCGTTTTCTCCATTTTCTTACCTCACATTCTCTCCTCCATCTTTCCAATTTTTCTTTCCTATCACTTCAGGGCAACTTCTGTCATCAAGGTTACCAGTGATCTAGGATGATCCATTAATCATTTCTTCAACTTATTTTATTGATGTCTTGGCAGCATTCAAAATAGGTGATGCTCTCTCACTCTCTTTTTGTTCTTAAACATTCCATTTATGAATGTTTGATGATACCATAAATATAATTATCATATAGTTTTGCTTATTTGTGGAGCATAACAAAAAGCATGGAGGACATGGGGAGTTAGAGAGAAGGGAGTTGAGGTAAATTGGAAGGGGAGGTGAGTCATGAGAGACTATGGACTCTGAAAAACAATCTGAGGGGTTTGAAGGGGCGGGGGGGTGGGAGGTCAGGGTACCAGGTGGTGGGTATTATAGAGGGCATGGATTGCATGGAGCACTGGGTGTGGTGCAAAAATAATGATACTGTTATGTTGAAAATAAATAAATTTAAAAAAACACTAATTTAAAAAAATAATAAAAATATAGTATTCAATGATACCATAAATATAGTTTCTCAGTTTCTTCTTATCTTACAGATGATGATAATTATTATTATTATTTATGACCATGCTTGTCTCTTAGATCTGTACATGTTAGATGCCCCAGGGTTCTGTTCTGAACCTTCTTTTCCAATCTATCTTTGGACTCACTCCAGGTGATGTCATCCAGTCCCATGGGTTTACATACAATTAATGTACGGATGACTCCAAGCACAAATCTTTGGCATCTTTTCTTGAAACTCCAGACCCTTCTATCAAACTGCCTAGTTGACACAGCCATTTGGATGTCTGTTAGCCATTTCAAACATAACACCATCAAAAGGTTACTCTTGATTTCCACCTGCAAATATACTCCTTCTCCAGTTTTCTTTGCCTCAGCCAATGACATCACAGTCTACTTGATTGCTTGTGACCCAAATGTGGGCATTATCCTTGATTTCTTACTTTCTTTCACCTGCCACATCAGTAAGTCCTGTGGATACCCAAAACATCCAAAGTCTATAAACTTTTCTCCATCTCTATTCTTACAGTCATAATCTAAGATTACCCTAATTTATACTCTTCAAAAGTCTCCTGACTCATTGCCCTGCTTGAACTCTTGCATTTCTATGTCTACTCTCTACAAAGCCAAAGAGGGTGATTTTTAATTTTTATTTAATTTTTTCTATTTTTAAAAATATTTTATTTATTTATATATTTGACAGAGGAGAGAGAGAGAGAGCACAAGCAGAGGAATGGCAGGCAGAGTGAGAGGGAGAAGCAGGTTCCCCGAGGAGCAGGGAACCCGATGTGGGACTCGATCCTAGGATCCCAGGATCACGACCAGAGCTGAAGGCAGATGCTTAACCGACTGAGCCACCCAGGTGCCCTCAAAGAGAATGATTTTTTAAAAACACAAATCTGATGATGTCACACTCCTCTCCCCATAGCCCCAAATCATCAATGACCTTAACCCCATACTTTAGACTAAGATCTAAGTGACTTATCCTGATCTATAAAATTCTATGCACGTATCACTTGCATAGATCACAATCACCTGGAGGATCGATTAAACCCCAGTTTCTGATTCAGCAGACCTGAACTACAGGGGGAAAATTCACATTTCTAAGTTCTTAAGTGATTTGATTTGATGCTGCTGGTTTGGGGACCACACTTTGAAAACCACTGTTCCATACACGATAGTTCCAGCTTACCTCTCTGACCTCAACTCTTACTTTCTCCTCTCCTTTTATGTTCCTTCTACCTGGGGCCTCCCCCCCCACCCCTGCCCAGTGGAAGTTTTGTATTAATTGTCTAACTTTCTCATTTGAATGATAGCAGAATGCATAGTACCTAATAAATGAACCATAAATATCTATGAAGGAATGAATTAAAGGATCCTATTATAGTATGCCTCACATTCTATTTCACCCTTTAGCTGGTCCATCATCCTTCCAGAGGATGAAATCCTTGAGGGTGGGAATGTATTTTTATCTTTACACCGACAAGCCCAGTGTGTGCCATTTAGCAGGTAGTCAATAAATATTTGCCCGTTTAAATGGTTTCTCCTTTCCAGTGTTGGGGAGGAACATTTGCCATGAATTCATGTCTTCTGTGAACTTCTTGATCTGTTCACATCTAAGTATGGTTAACCAGTGATACATGGTTTTGCTATGTAGAGGCTAGTTTATACTGGTTCGTAAAAGCCAATTACTAAATTTTCAGGAATTTTGTGTCTGCTTGATGTCATATTGGTGACTCAAAATCAGCCATGGTGGGAGTCTTCACACCACAGAGATAAGCAAATGCTACAAATCAAGTATTTTAGTACTGGTATTTTTCGGCCTAGTTTTCCAACCCCTATGCCTCAATTTTCTAATAGCTTCTAGATTGGTCTAGGACTTTAAGAAATAAACATGTGATACAAATTGGCCCCTGATCTCCAACAGAGTAGCATTTCCAAAGGGGACTGGGAAGGAAAGGTACCCATTCACTTGGTGATAAAGCTATGGAGATTAGAATTAGGGGTGTTCATTAAGGTGGCTCTACCCTTGCCTTGCACATTGTTTGGTTATAATAGTAAGCCAATGGATTTTACAACCCCCACCGGTCCTCCAACTCCCCTGTCATTAAAAAACAAAACAAAAAAAACTTAAGTGGGGTGCCTGGGTGGCTCAGTCTGTTAAGCGTCTGCCTTCGGCTCAGATTGTGATCCCAGGGTCCCGGGATCGAGCCCCATGTGGGGCTCCCTGCTCACAAGGAGTCTGCTGCTCCCTTTCCTCCCTGCTCATGCTCTCCCTTGCTATCTCTCTCTCTCAAACAGAAACAAAAAAACTTTAAGATTGTTTGAAATTATTTTGGTCACTTCTATGCTGAAGAATTCTGACCAATCCAATACATTTACTCAGAGTTAATATTTTCTTGAGAGTGTACCTATCACTATGATATAGCATAACGCAGTTGGAGTATATCAGATGATTAAACCAGGAAACCTAAGTTGGTTGGGGTGCCATCTCCACCTATGAGCTGCTATGTATAGCTAAGAAAATTATCTAACCTCTCTGACCCTCTGTTTCTTCAACTATAAAATGGGGATAAATACTACCTATACTGAGTTCTCCACAGGTTTTCCAAATTGATCAAATTTGACAATAGAGGGGTGCCTTGGTGGCTCAGTGGGTTAGGCCTCTGCCTTCATCTCGGGTCATGATCCCAGGGTTCTGGGATCAAGCCCCGTGTCGGGCTCTCTGCTCAGCGGGGAGGCTGCTTCCCCCTCTCTCTGCCTGCCTCTCTGCCTACTTGTGATCTCTCTCTGTCAAATAAACAAATAGCATGGAGGACATGGGGAGTTAGAGAGGAGAAGGGAGTTGGGGGAAATTGGAAGGGGAGGTGAACCATGAGAGACTATGGACTCTGAAAAGCAATCTGAGGGGTTTGAAGGGGTGGGGGTGGGAGATTGGGGTGCCAGGTGGTGGGTATTATAGAGGGCACGGATTGCACGGAGCACTGGGTGTGGTGAAAAAATAATGAATCCTGTTATCCTGAAAATAAATAATAAATAAATAAATAAATATCTTTTTAAAAAATTTGACAATAGATACAAAAGTATTTTATAGAGCATAAAGATATCTATAATCTAGAATAATATTATCAACCTGACGAAGAAAGAATAGGGTTTATAGAACACACTGATCACGGGAAGAATATTTCTAGTGTTTCTGAATGTAACTGTTTATAAACATTGACAGTTTCAAACATCCCTAGGTTGTGTGAACGTGTACTAAATTTTAGGGATGAACAATAATAGCACATAACTGGTTCTCCTCCTCAGATACTTATTTTTAGAACAGTTTGTGATGAGAGTAAGGGAGAAAGAAGCATTGGCAAGGGGCCGATTAGCTCAGCTTCCCCGCTGAGCAGAGAGCCCAACATGGGGCTTGATCCCAGGACCCTGAGATCATGACCCGAGCCCAAGAGAACTTGGTCCTAATACTTATTCACCAATCAATATATGACTCAAGACCAGTTACCAGACTTCCCAGAACCTTGATATTCCCATCTGTACAATGAAGAATTTGGCTTAAACTCTTCTTTAAAACGCCTTATGGCTCAATACGTCAATAATCCTAATTGAATAGATAGGACATGCACATGAGAACAGACATAAGAATGCTTACATAGTATTTTGCCAAGTACAAGTACACGTAAGTTCAGGCAGTATATATTAGGCATTTTGGTGGGTCAACTGAAAGAATGACTCCGTTTGGGTGGGCCGACTGGGGAAAGATATTGACATCTTGATCGAGGAGTTCTATGCCAGTGAACTTTGTACAATAAAAAATTTAAAAATAAATGTTCACCATGCAAAACTTAAGGCTTCCACCGCAGGGGAACAGATCAAGCAAAATTCTACTTATATAGTAGTCTTATATAGTAGTGCCATATGCTTTCATATTCATTATTTCACTTAATTCTAGAGAAGTTCGGGGCGCCTGGGTGGCTCAGTGGGTTAAAGCCTCTGCCTTTGTCTCAGGTCATGATCCCAGGGTCCTAGGATCGAGCCCCGCATTGGGCTCTCTGCTCAGCGGGGAGTCTGCTTCCTCCTCTCTCTCTGCCTGCCTCTCTGCCTACTTGTGATCTCTGTCTGTCAAATAAATAAATAAATAAATAAATAAAATCTTTAAAAAAAAATCCTAGAGAATTTCAATAACTTGTCAAAGGTCACTCTGCTAGCAAGTAACAGAATGGAGATTCAAATGCAAAGCTTTTGAATATAAGTTCAGCATTCCTGCTGTTATAGCACTAGTGTCTACCTTCTACTTGACCTCATTTGTTGTATGCAAAGAGGTTTGACTCTAGACCCCAGAGAAACCGGTCGACCGACTGCCTCCTGTCCCAACCCCACATTTGACTTGCATGATTCTTTTACATTTTGAAAATTAAGTTACATTTCTTATAACTGCATCTCCATTTTTTTTTTTTTTCCCTGTTGCTGATATTCCAGGAACTGGCAGTTGCTGTTTCTACTGATCCCCTGTATATCATCGGGGACAACTAACCTCAATACACATCTGGTTTGCTTGAGTGGCTCCTTATTCTTCAATCCCCACCACAGCCAGCTGTTTCTTCCAATAGCAATTCCTTTACTGCGAAGCATTCTTCTCAATTTTGAAAACAGAGAATTAGAGAAAACACCACCAAGTTACTTTGTAATGCTTTTCTCCGGTCTATCTTGTTAGTCTTGACCACATACCCACTCTGCTTTGGCCACTGGAGTATTTCCTTGAGTTGCTACTAATAGATTAATGCACAGTGCTTTATTAAGATGTATGGATGTGTCACCCTAGTGCCATGCTAAGCATCAGCTGTTCTGGAGGGCAGCTGCCGTACTTCCCTTGATATGAGTCCTTCCTTGAGCTCTCTGCAGAATATTAAATGATGAGGCCATTCTGCCAGTCTGGAATAGCCTCCTGCCTACCCCTTCATGAGTCCTTCATGGGAAATATTCCATACAATCAGATGAAAACAAACTGAGAGAGAAGTCTATTTTTCATGTGTCAAGCCAGATACCCTGCTTCCGAAAGCTCAGACGCAATAACGTGAAGTCATACTCTTTCTCAGTCTGAGGCATCTGCTGACCTTCAGATTGTACACAGTGAGCTGGAGTCATGTGGTGGATGTCAGCCTTTGTGAGCGTGCGATTGCAGCCGTGAGTCAGTAGCCTGGCCCAGAAACGTGTGATTCTTCTTTCAATATTGCTCACTAGGAAGTCTGCTACAGACCACAGGTTACATGGCATGGACATGAGTTGAAATAACCCTTAAAATTAAAATGACATCAAGGGGCTCCTACTAATTACTATATTTTGTTCAGACTGAGAAAGTGGAAATGTAACCAGTGGAGCCCATTTGGGTGGAGGTATCTGGACGGCATAAATGCTCCCAGGAAACGGCACAAGGTTGCAGGTTGGATAAAACGACAGGACCCATCCATATGTTGTCTACAAGAGACCCATTTTGAACTTAAGGATACATCCAGACTGAAAGTGAAGGGATGGAGAAGCATCTTTCATGCCAATGGGCCTCAAAAGAAAGCCGGGGTAGTGATTCTCATAGAAGGTAAATTAGATTTTTTAAAAAAGATTTTATTCATTCATCTGTCAGACGAGAGAGAGAGAAAGCACACACAAGCAGGCAGAGGCGGAGAGAGAAGCAGGCTCCCTGCTGAGCAAGGAGCCTGATGTGGAACTCGATCCCAGGACCCTGGGATCATGACCTGAGCCGAAGGCAGTGGCTTAACTGACTGGAGCCACCCAGGTGTCCCAGATAAATTAGATTTTAAACTAAAGACTGTAGTCAGAGATAAAGAAGGACAGTACATCACTCTTAAAGGGTCTATCCACCAAGAAGATCTAACAATTGTAAATATTTATACCCCCGATATGGGAGCAGCCAACTACATAAGACAACTGTTCATCAAGATAAAGAGTTATAATGGGATGCCTGGGTGTCTCAGTTGGTTAAGCCACTGCCTTCCACTCAGGTCATGATCCCAGCATCCTGGGATCGAGTCCCACATCGGGCTCCTTGCTCAGTGGGAGCCTGCTTCTCCATCTGCCTCTGCCTGCCACTCTGTCTGCCTGTGCTTGCTCTGACAAATAAATAAATAAAATCTTAAAAAAAAAAGATAAAGAGTCATATTGATATGAATACATTAATAGTAGGGGATCTTAACACACCACTCTCAGTAATAGACGGATCATCCAAGCAGAAAATCAATAAAGAAACAAGAGCATTGAATGACACATTGAACCGGATGGACCTCATAGACACATACAGAACATTCCACCCTAAAACAACAGAAAACTCATTCTTCTCGAGTGCACATGGAATTTTCTCCAGAATAGACCACATATTTGGTCAAAAATCAGGGCTCAACCGATACCAAAAGACTGAGATTATTTCCTGCATATTCTCAGACAACGATGCTTTGAAACTGGAACTCAACCACAAGAAAAAGTTTAGAAGGAATTCAAACACTTGCAAGCTGAAGACCACCCTGCTTAAAAATGTTTGGATCAACCAGGAAATCAAAGAACTTAAACACTTCATGGAAACCAATGAGAATGAAGACACTTCAGTCCAAGACCTCTGGGATACAGCAAAGGTGGTTCTAAGGGGGAAATACATAGCCATCCAAATCTCCCTCAAAAAAATTGAAAATCCACAATACACCAGCTCTCTTTACACCTTAAAGAACTGGAGAATCAATAACAAATTAAGATATTTTATCATTCTACGGAGCACCTGGGTGGCTCAGTGGGTTAAAGCCTCTGCCTTTGGCTCGGGTCATGATCCCAGGGTCCTGGGATTGAGCCCTGCATCAGGCTCTCTGCTCGGCGGGGAGCCTGCTTCCCCCCTCTCTCTCTGCCTACTTGTGATCTCTGTCTGTCAAATAAATAAACAAACATCTTTAAAAATAAAAAAAAATATTTTAGCATTCTAAAGGGACATATATAACTTGGGACTTTTTGAAGATGATAGATCAGCTAAGAATGATTAACTTCAAAGTGGGTAATGGAAAAAACTACAGTTTAATATACATCCTTTTATAGGAGAGGAAACTTTGAGGCTCAGTAGCTCATGTATTTTTAAAAATTTTTTTAAATTACAAAACTATTGGGGCACTTGGGTGGCTCAGTCAGTTAAGCGTCTCACTTTTGGTTTTGGCTCCTGACCTCCCGGTCGTGGGATCGATCCCTCAGTTGGGCTCTGTGCTCGGAGCTGAGTCTGCTTCAGATTCTTTTGCCCTCCTGCTTTGTCCCTCCCTGCGCTCTCTCTCTCTAATAAATAAATGAAATCTATTAGAAGTATTTATTAGTAAACTCAGGTAGCAATTTTGTTTTTACTGTTGAATAAATGATAATTAATGATTTCCTATGTGACAATTTTAGTTGGAATCCAGGTTGTATAAAATTCTTTTCTATTACTAAACTTCTTGAATAAATAAATAAATAAATAAAATTAGTGTTTCACCTATATCTTATTAAAGTCAGGTTGATTGAGGTATGATTTACAAACTGTAAAGTTTGTGTTTTTTTGATGTATAGTTCTATGAATTTTGACAGATACACACAGTTGTGTAACTACCATCACAATCAAAGTATACAATGTTTCCATCGCTCTGGAGACTTTCTTCATGCATCCCTATAGTCAGTCTTCCCTCTCCTCCCCACTCCTCATCGGTCTTGATAACTACTGATATGTGTCTCTCGCATTAGTTTTGCCTTTTCAATATGAGATATAAATGACATCTACAGCATGTGCCTTTTAAATCTGGTCTCCTGAGGCACCTGGGTGGCTCAGTTGGTTGAGCATCTATCTGCCTTTGGCTCAGGTCATGATCCCAGTGTCCTAAGATCCAGCCCCACATTCGGCACCCTGCTCAGTGGGAAGCCTGCTTCTCCCTCTCCCACTCCCCCTGCTTGTGTTCCCTTTCTCACTGTGTCTCTCTCTGTCAAATAAATAAAATCTTAAAAAAAAATCTGATCTCCTTCTCTTAACATAAAGATTTTGAGCTTCCTTCTTATAGTTGCATGTTTCAATTGTTGTTCCTTTTTATTAAGTAATATTCCATTGTATGGATATTGTTTAATCATTCACACATTGTTCACTCACAAGATGATGAATATTTGCCCCTTAGTTTTTGGCCGAAACAAAAAAAGCTGCAATGGACATTCATAAAGAAGACTTTGTGTGGACGTGTGTGTGTGTGTGTTTAAGTGTGTGTTTAAGATTTACTTATTTATTTGACAGACAGAAAGCATGAGCAGGGGGAAGGGCAGAGGAAGAGGGAGAGAAGCAGACTCCCTGCTGAGCATGGAGCCCAACACAGGGCTTAAACTCAGGACCCCAAGATCATGACCCAAGATGAAATCGAGAGTCAGCTGTTTATCCGGCTGAGACACCTAGGCAACCCCTGGACATATGTTTTTATATCTCTCAGGTGATTACCTAGAAGTGAAATGGTTGGGTCATGTGGTTAAGTATATACTCAGCTTTTTAAGAAATTGCCAGAATGCTTTCCAAAGTGGTGGAAAATTTTATAATTGTCATCAGCAGTGTGTGAGTTTTCCAGTTGTTCTATATTCTCACCAACACACAGCAGACTGTCTTTTTAATTTAGCCATTCTTACAGGTGTGCAGGAATATCTCTTTGTGGTTTTAATTTGCATTTCCCTAACAAGGATGCTATTTGTAATTAGCAGGTACCCAATAAATTATAAGATTTGAACATCTTTCCATGTTCTTATTTGTCATCGGTATACAGTGGTCTGGCCTTATCCAGTTTCACTTGCTACAGTTCCAGTTACTTGTGGTAAACCAACCGTGGTCCCAGAAGCAGAGGACCCTCCTTCTGACAAACGGTCAAGTCAATAATCACCATACCTATATCATTCACCTCACTTCATCTCATCATGTGGGCATTTTATCATGTCTCATCCTCACAAAAAGGAGGGTGAGAACAGTACAATAAGACATTTTGAGAGAGACCACATTCCATTACTTATTATTCTCATAATTGTTCCAATTTATCAGTTTTTGTTGTTAATCTCTTATTGTGCCTAACTTACAAGTTAAACTTTATCATAAATATTTATTACAGGAAAAAACAGCATATATAGGATTTGGTACTTATTTGCTGTTTCAGGCACCCCTTGGGGGTCTCAGAATGTAGCCCCCATGGAAAGAGGCGACTGTATCTTCTGTGATGAATTGTCTGTTCAGGTCTTTCCCACTACTAATTGGGTTGTTTGCTTTTTATTATTGAGTTGTAAGAGTTCTTTATATATTCTGGATATCAGCCCATTATCTGACATGTGTCGTACAAATATTTGCTCCCAGTTTGTGGCTTTTCTTTTCATTTTCTTAGCAGAGTTCTTCAAAGAGAAGTGTTCAATTTTAATGAAATCAACTTTTTCTTTTATCAGTTTTCTCTTTGATAGTTTATCCCTTTTTATGCCTGGCTATGAAATCTTTGCCTAATCTTCTTTGATAAAGACAATAGTTCTTTATAAAACCTACAGAACATTTCTCCATGACTTCAAAACTTTCCTGAAATTAACCTCTGTGCAAATGCTTTCAAGAAAAGTCTCTATTATATTTAAAATAAATTTAACTGAATTCTTTTAGTGTCCAGTGTTCTTTTCCTAATGAGGATTTCCTATGGTCATAGAACCATCCTTAGAATTTTTATTTTTATACATGTGATTCATCATTAGGTACTAAGGTATGCATAGAGTTCTTTTGTCTGGTCAATCCATGAGCACATTTTCTTGTGGTAAGTTATTTGATATTTTTGACTTACACTGGGTTTTTAAAAAATTAGTTATCTATAACTACATTAGCCTATAGTCTAATGACATGTTGAAAATCACAGCCATTTTCTTTTTAAAGATTTTTATGTAAGAACAAAATCAACTCTACAACAGAGAATGTTGTATTTCCTGAAGTACTGATTTAATTAAAATGGTGAAATTTTGGGGCGCCTGGGTGGCTCAGTGGGTTAAATCCTCTGCCCTCGGCTCAGGTCATGATCCCAGGGTTCTGGAATCAAGCCCCGCGTCAGGCTCTCTGCTCGGCAGGGAGCCTGCTTCCTCCTCTCTCTCTGCCTGCCTCTCTCCCTACTTGTGATCTCTGTCTGTCAAATAAATAAATAAAATCTTTAATAAAAAAATGATGAAATTTCATTGTTAGTAATAATTATCATTGCATTATTGAATACATTCTTGCTCTTCTGCTTCAGTTTTGCAAGGAGCCTGACCCCCTCGGTTCACTTTTGATACACTGTGATAGATTTCATAAAATATTTCATAATCATATAGAGCTCTGCACAGAAACAAATGACAAATAACAGAATTAGAAACTACCTTGTTGGGCCTAACATCGTGTACTCCTCTCTGTTTTTAATCTTCTTATTGATTATACCAACTTCAAGTATCCATAACTATTTGACAAAAAATATTCATTTTGATTTCTTCTCTTCATAGACAATTAATCCCTCAGTGATATTACCAGGGCAGCGCTTGGGCTCCTATGTTACTTTCCATTGTGCCTGTGTCTATTTCTTAGGTTACATTGTAAGTTTCTTGAGAATAAGGACTCTGCTTTATTCACCTTCATATCCCCAGTACCCAGTATAGAATCTTTACACAGGTACTAAGGATGTGAAGGTACATATTAAACTGATGTTTGGATTAGTGTAAATTAGCAAAATATAACTTTTTTGTATTCATTTGTCCTTTTAGAAATAGATGGAAGTAGCTGTTGGGGATTAAAAGCTGAGTTTTTGGAATCAGACGGACTTGGGTTCAAATGCCAACTCTGTAATATTCTGGCATTGCCACCTTGGAAAGCTACTTTATCTTTTGTCCATGAATTTTTCTCATTTATAAAGCAGAGGTAAGGACACTCGGCTTCAGGCTGTTTTGAGTGTTAAATGAAACGAGTCAAAGTATATGGCCCAGGGTGTTCAATACGAGGCAGTGGCTAGTAGTGGCAGCATCAAAATTATTTCTGTGTTCACATCACCACAGTATCCTGTCGGACACAAATTTAAGATATTGAGTTTTCAGGCCACCACTAAACTCTGATATTTGTTTTAGATAAATTTGGCTTTTTCTGTCCTCTGAATCATCCAGAATTTTGTGTAGAATTCCACTCTCAGTATCTCAGACCTTACAGCATCTATTGATGTTTGCTTAGATTGACTTTTCTTAACAGCGTGTTATAGCTCAGTCTTATATCATCTCTAAGGGAAGTCTTATATCATCACAGCCAGTCTTATATCATCACTTGGGAACAGATCATACAGTGGGTATGTGGGTATCATCATAGCCTGTCTTTTTTTTTTTTTAAGATTTTATTTATTTATTTGACAGACAGAGATCACAAGTAGGCAGAGTGGCAGGCAGAGAGAGCAGAGGGAGAGAAGCAGGCTCCCTGCTGAGCAGAGAGCCCGATGCGGGGCTTGATCCCTGGGATCATGACCTGAGCCGAAGGCAGAGGCTTTAACCCACTGAGCCACCCAGGTACCCCATCACAGCCAGTCTTATATCTTCACTTGGGAACAGATCATACAGTGGGTACCCATCTTTTCCATATTCTACTCACAATATGGGACTGTTATCTGGTTTCTACTTCATTCATAAAGGGATGGACTCACCACCAAATACTGGAAAGTGGTCATAATCATTTAAAATGTTCATAAAAAATAAAAAAATAAAAAATAAAATGTTTCATAAAAATATTATTATAATTAAAAAATATATATATATTTTTAAAGATTTTATTTATTTATCAGAGAGAGAGAGGGGGAGAGAGTGAGCACAGGCAGACAGAATGGCAGGCAGAGGCAGAGGGAGAAGCAGGCTCCCTGCTGAGCAAGGAGCCCGATGTGGGACTCGATCCCAGGATGCTGGGATCATGACCTGAGCCGAAGGCAGCTGCTTAACCAACTGAGCCACCCAGGCGTCCCTTAAAAATATATTTTTAAGTTTTTAAACTTTAATTCCAGTATAGTTAACATATTGTGTTCTATTGGTTTCAGGGGTACCATATAGTGATTCAATAATTCTATATATTACTCAGTGCTCATAATGATAAGTGTACTCTTAGCCCCCATCACCTATTTCACCCATCTCCCCACCCAGCTCCTCTACGGTGACCATCAGTTTGTGCTCTATAGTTGAGAGTCTTCTCTTGGTTTGTCTCTCTTTTTTTCCTTTTTGCTCATTTTGTTTGTTTGTTTGTTTCTTGACTTTCACATATGAGTAAAATCACATGGTATTTGTCTTTCTCTAACTGAAGTATTTTGCTTAGCACTATATTCTCTAGCTCCATCCATGTCATGGCAAATGCCAAGATTTCATTCCTCTTAATGGCTGAATAATATTCCATTATATAAATATATATCACATCTTCTTTATCCTTTCATCTACTGATGGACACTTGAGCTGCTTCCTTAATTTGGCTATTGTAAATAATGCTGTAATAAAAATAGGGATGCAGGGCGCCTGGGTGGCTCAGTGGGTTAAGCCGATGCCTTCGGCTCAGGTCATGATCTCAGGGTCCTGGGATCGAGTCTTGCATCAGGCTCTCTGCTCAGCAGGGAGCCTGCTTCCTCCTCTCTCTCTGCCTGCCTCTCTGCCTACTTGTCAAATAAATAAATAAAATCTTAAAAAAAAATAGGGATGCATATATCCTTTTGCAATAGTGTTTTTTTTTTTTTTTTTAATCCTTTGGGTAAATACCCACTAGTGCAATTCCTGGATCATAGAGTAGTTCTATCTTAAATTTTTTGAGGAACCTCCATACTGTTTTCCACAGTGGCTGCACCAGTTTGCATTCCAAACAACAGTGTATGAGGGTTCTTTTTTCTCCACATCTTTACGAACACTCATTGTTTCTTGTGTTCTTGATTTTAGCCATCTAACAGGTGTGAGTTGATAGCTCATTGAGGTTTTGATTTGCATTTCCCTGATGATTAATGATGTTGAGTATCTTTTCATGTGTCTGTTGGCCATCTGTATGTCTTCTTCAGAGAAATGTCTGTTTATGTCTTCTGCCCATTTATAAATTGGATTAAATGCTTCTTGGGTGTTGAGTCCATAAGTTCTATCTCTATTTTGGATACTGACCCTTTATCAGATATGTCATTTGCAGGTATTTTCTCCCCTTTAGTAGGTTCGTTTTAGTTTTGTTGTTTCCTTCACTGTGCAGAAGGTTTTTATTTTAATGTGGTCCCAATAGTTTATTTTTGCTTCTTTTTCTTTTACTTCAAGAGACATACCTGGGAAAATGTTTCAATGTCAAAGACATTACTGCCCATGCTCTCTTCTAGGATTTTTGTGGTTTCAGGCCTCACACTTGGGTCTTCACTTCATTTTGAGTTTATTTTTGTATATCATGGAAAGAAGTGTTCCAGTTTCATTCTTTTGCGTGTTGCTATCCAGTTTAGTCAACACCATTTGTTGAAGAGACTCTATATTCTGTCCTGTCAAAGATTAATTCACCACATAATTATGGGTTTATTTTGGGGCTTTCTATTCTGTACCATTGGTCTTTGTGTTTATTTTTATGCCAGTATCATTCTGCTTTCATTATTACCACTTTATAGTATAATTTGAAGTCTAGAGTTGTTATACCTGCAGTTTTTTTGGTACAGCTCTTTATTTATTTAAATTTTAATTTAATTTAATTTTTATTTTATTATGTTATGCTAGTCACTATATAGTAGATCATTAGTTTTGATGTAGTGTTCCATGATTCATTGTTTGCATATAACACCCAGTGCTCCTTTTTTTTTTTTTTTTAAAGATTTTATTTATTTATTTGACAGAGAGAGACACAGCAAGAGAGGGAACACAAGCAGGGGGAGTGGGAGAGGGAGAAGCAGGCTTTCCGTCAAGCAGGGAGCCTGATATGGGGCTTGATCCTAGGACCCTGGGATCATGACCTGAGCCAAAGGCAGGTGCTTAACGACTGAGCCACCCAGGCACTCCAATATGTGTCTTCCTTAATACCCATCATGGGGTTAACCCCTCCCCGCCTCCCCTCTGAAACCCTCAGTTTGTTTCCTGGGGTCCATAGTCTCTCACGGTTCATCTCCCTCTCTGATTCCTCCCCCTTCATTTTTCTCTTCCTTCTCTTAAGTCCTCCATGCTATTCCTTAGGTACCACATATAAGTGAAACCATATGATAATTGTCTTTCTCTGCTTGACTTATTTCACTCAGCATAATCTCCTCCAGTTCCATCCATGCTGATGCAAAAGTTGGGTATTCATCTTTTCTGATGCTGAGTAACATTCCATTGTATATATGAACTGCATCTTCTTTATCCATTCATCTGTTGAAGGGCATCTCATCTCCTTCCATAGTCTGGCTATTGTGGATATTAATGCTAGGAACACTGGGGTGCATGTGGCTCTTCTTTTCACTATATCTGTACCTTTGGAGTACAGTAGTGCAATTCCTGGGTTATAAGGCAGCTCTATTTTTAACTTTTTGAGGAACCTCCACACTGTTTTCCAAAGTGGCTGTACCAACTTGCATTCCCACCAATGGTGTAAGAAGGTTCCCCTTTCTCCACATTCTCTCTAGCATTTGTTGTTTCTTGCCTTGTCAATTTTTGCCATTCTAACTGGTGTAAGGTGGTATCTCAATATGGTTTTGATTTGAATTTCCCTGATGGCTAATGATATTAAACATTTTTTCATATGTCTGTTAGACGTTAGTGTGTCTTCTTGGAGAAGTGTGACAGTCTCTTCAATAAATGGTGCTGGGAAAATTGGACAGCTATATATAGAAGAATGAAACTTGACCACTCTCTCACACCATACACAAAGATAAACTCTAAAAGGATAAAAGACCTCAAGTGAGACAGGAATCCATCAAAATCCTAGATGAGAACATAGGCAGTAACCTTTTTGACATCGGCCACAGCAACTTCTTTCAAGACATGTCTCCAAAGGCAAGGGAAACAAAAGCGAAATGAACTTTTGGGACTTCATTAAGATAAAGAGCTTCTGCACAGCAAGGGTAACAGTCAACAGCACAAAGCGGCAAGCCACGGAATTTGCAAATGACACTTCAGATAAAGCACTGCTATCCAAGATCTATAAAGAACTTCTCAAATTCAACACCCAAAAAACAAATAATCAAGTCCAGTTTTGTTTTTATTTTTCAAGATTGCTTTGGCTATTTGAGGTCTTTTGTGGTTCCCTAACAAATAAAGGATTGTTTGTTCTAGTTTAAAATGATGGTGATATTTGATAAGGATTGCATTATATCTATAGATTGGTTTGGGTAATACAGACACTTTTTAAAAATTTATTTATTTTCAGCATAACAGTATTTATTGTTTTTGTACCACACCCAGAGCTCCATGCAATCCGTGCCCTCTATAACACCCACCACCTGGTACCGCGACCTCCCACCCCCTGCCCCTTCAAACCCCCAGACCTTTTTTCAGAGTCCATAGTCTCTCATGGTTCACGTCCCCTTCCAATTTCCCCCAACTCCCTAATAATACTTCTTCTTCCAATCCGTGAGCATGGAATGCCTTTTTATTTCTTTGCCTTGACTTGAACTTTTTTCATCAGTGTTTTATAGTTTTCATAGTATCACAGTAGAGGTCTTTCACCTACTTGGTTAAGCTTATTCTTAGGTATTTAATTGCTTTTGGTGCAATTGTAAATGGGATTGGGATTGCATTTGTAATTTTACTTCATGCTGCTACATTATTTGTGTATAGAAATGTGAAGATTTATGGGGCACCTGGGTGACTCGGTCGTTAGGCATCTGCCTTCAGCTCAGGTCATGATCCTGGGGTCCTGGGATCGAGCCCCACATTGGGCTCCCTGCTCATCGAGAGGCCTGCTTCTCCCTTTCCCACTCCCCCTGCTTGTGCTCCCTCTCTGGCTGTCTCTCTGTGTCACATAAATGAATAAAATCTTAAAAAAAAAAAAAAGAAATGTGACAGATTTCTGTACATTGATTTTGTACCCTGTAACCTTACTGAATTCATTTATCATTTCTAGTAGCTTTTAGGTAGAGTCTTCCAGATTTTCTATACGATAAATAGTGAGAGTTTTACTTCTTCCTTGCCTATTTAGATGCCTTTTATTCTTTTTCTTGTCTGACTGCCATGGCTAGAACTTCTATGTTGAATAAAAGTGGTGTGAGGGGACATCCCTGTCTTGTTGTTGATCTTAGGAGGATCGCTCTCAGTTACTCCCCATTGAGTATGGTGTTGGCTGTGCATTTTTCATATATAGCCTTTCGTGTATTGAGGCTTGTTCTCTCTAAACCTACTTTCTTGAGGTTTTTTTTTTTTTTTTTTGATGATGAATGGATGTTGTTCTTTGTCAAATGCTTTTTCTGCATCTATTGAAATGAGCATATGGTTTTTATGCTTTCTCTTATTGATGTGATATATCACTTTGATTGTTTGGTAAATATCGGACCACACTTACAACCCAGGAAAGTGATCATGGTGTATGATTTTTTTAATGTATTGTTGGATTCAGTTTGCTTATATTTTGTTGAGGGTCTTTGCATCAATATTCATGAGAGATATTGGCCGTAGTTCTCTTTTCTAATGGCATCTTTATCTGGTTTTGGTATTAGAGTAATGTTGGTTTCCTAGAATAAATTTGGAAGTTTTCCTTCCTCTTCTGTTTCTTGCAATAGTTTGAGAATAGGTATTGACTCTTTAAATGTTTGTTAGAATTCATCTGTGAAGACATGTGGTCCTGGACTTTTGTTTGCTGGGAGGTTTTTTTTTTAAGATTTTATTTATTTATTTGACAGAGATTACAAGTAGACAGAGAGGCAGGCAGAGAGAGGAAGGGAAGCAGGCTCCCCGGCGAGCAGAGAGCCGGATGTGGGGCTCAATCCCAGGACCCTCGGATCATGACCTGAGCCGAAGGCAAAGGCTTTAACCCACTGAGCCACCCAGGCACCCCTGTTGGGAGTTTTTTGATTACTGATTCAATTTCATTGCTGGCAGTTTGTTCAAATTTTCTATTTCTTTCTGATTCAATTTTGGGGAGGTTATGTGTTTCTTAAAATTTATCTGGTTCTTCTAGGTTGTCCAATTTGTTGGCATGTAGATTTTCATAATATTCTGTTACAACTGTTTGTATTTCTGTGGCGTCATTTGTATTTCTCCTCTTTCATTTCTGATTTTGCTTATTTAAATCCTCTCCTTTTTGGGTGAGTCTGGCTAGAGGCTTATTAGTTTTGTTAATCTTTTGAAAGAAGCTTCTGGTTTTGTGGATCTATTGCTTTTTTATCTCTTATTTAAAAAATTTTTTTTAAAGTTTTTATTTAAAATCTAATTAGTTGGGGCACCTGGGTGGCTGAGTCAATTAAGCATCTGCCTTTGGCTTGAGTCATGATCCCCGAATCCTGGGATCAAGCCCCACATCAGGCTCCCTGCTCAGCGGGGACCCTCTTCTCCCTCTTCCACTCGCCCTGCTTGTGCTCTCTCTGTCTCCCTCAAATCAATACATAAAATCTTAAAAAAAAAATTCTAGTTAGTTAACATACCCTGGAGTATTAGTTCCAGGTGTACCATTTAGTGATTCAGCTTACTCATCACAAGTGTACTCCCCATCCCTACCACCTATTTAACCCACCCTCCCTCCCACCTCATGTCTGATAACCCCGTTTGTTCTCTCTACTTGAGACTTTATGTCTCGGTTTGCCCCTTTCTCTTTTTTTTCCTTTGCTCATTTGTTTTGTTTCTTGACTTTCACCTAGGAGTGATATCACATGGTATTTTTTCTTTCTTTGACTCTTTTTTTTTTTTTTTTCTCATGAAACTTTTGTTTTAATGGGTCTCAAAATTCTGTGACAGATTTTTGGTCAAGTTGTTTCCATTAAAAAGTACTGATTTTAAAAACTAATAACTTAAAACTGCCACACACACACACAAATGGTCCACCAAACATTCTCCTTTCCTTCTGAAGGTTTTATGATGCATTGTGATCATTAACCAGTCTTTTACTATTAAACTTAAATGGCCAATTGACACAAACAGTTCTGAGACCGTTCTTCCACCACTGATTAAGACTGGGGTGGCAGGTATTGGGGATAATATTCATTTAGCCTTCTGAGCTTTCTGGGCAGACTTGGTGACCCTGCCAGCTCCAGCTGCCTTCTTGTCCACTGCTTTGATGACACCCACAGCAAACGTCTGTCTCATGTCACGAACAGCGAAACAGCCCAGAGGAGGATAGTCAGAGAAGCTCTCAACACACATAGGCTTGCCAGGAACCATATCAACAATGGCAGCATCACCAGATTTCAAGAACTTGGGACCATCTTCCAGCTTTTTTCCAGAATGACGATCTATCTTCTTCAGTTCAGCAAACTTGCAAGCAATGTGAGCTGTGTGACAATCCAGCACAGGTGCATATCCAGCACTAATTTGGCCTGGATGGTTCAGAATAATCATCTGAGCTGTGAAGCCAGCTGCTTCCATTGGTGGGTCATTTTTGCTGTCCCCAGCCACACTGCCACGACGAACATCTTTGACAGATACGTTCTTGAGGAAGAGCCTCACTCAAAGCTTCATGGTGCATTTCAACAGACTTGACTTCAGTTGTAACATTGACTGGAGCAAAAGTGACCACCATGCCAGGCTTAAGAACACCAGTCTCCACTCGGCCCACAGGGACAGTACCAATACCATCAATTTTGTAGACGTCCTGGAGAGGCAGACGCAAGGGCTTGTCAGTTGGACGAGTTAGTGGCAGAATGCAACCCGGAGCTTCAAGCAGTGTGGTTCCACTGGCATTCCCATCTTTACGGGTGACTTTCCATCCTTTGAACCAAGGCATATTAGCACTTGGCTCCAGCATGTTGTCACCATTCCAACCAGAAATTGGCACAAATGCTACTGTGTTGGGGTTGTAGCCAATTTTCTTAATGTAGGTGCTGACTTCCTTAACGATTTCCTCGTATCTCTTCTGGCTGTAGGGTGGCTCAGTGGAATCCATTTTGTTAACACCAACAATTAGTTGTTTTACACCCAGTGTGTAAGCCAGAAGGCATGCTTACGGGTCTGCCCGTTCTTGGAGATACCTGCTTCAAATTCACCAACACCAGCAGCAACAATCAGGACAGCACAGTCAGCCTGGGATGTGCCTGTAATCATGTTTTTGATAAAGTCTCTGTGTCTTGGAGCATCAATGATGGTCACATAATACTTGCTGGTCTCGAATTTCCAGAGGGAGATATCAATGGTGATACCACATTCACATTCAGCTTTCAGTTTACCCAAGACCCAGGAGCCTTTTCCCATCTCAGCAGCCTCCTTCTCGAATTTTTCGATAGTTCTTTTGTCGATCCCACCACATTTGTAGATCAGATGACCAGTAGTGGTAGACTTGCCTGAATTTACGTGTCCGATGACAACAATGTTGATATGAGTCTTTTCCTTCCCCATTCTGGTTTAGGTTGAGTGGTGGTTTTCGCGACACCTGTGTTCTGGCGGCAAACCCGTTGCAAAAAAAAAAAGCCTTTCTTTGACTCTTTAGCTCCATTCATGTCCTTGCAAATGTCAAGCTTTCATTTATTTTTTTTTAACATTTCTTTTATTTCTTCTCTAATTTTTCTTTCCTTTTGCTGGTTTGGGGTTTGTTTGCTCTTCTTTTTCTAGCTCCTTTTGCTATATGGTTAGATTGTTTACCTGAGATTTTTCTCGCTTCTTGAGGTAGGACTGTATTGCTACAACTATCCCTCTTAGGACCACTTTTGCTGCATCCCAAAGATTTTGGACCCTTGTGTTTTCATTTTCATCTGTCTCCATGTACTTTTTAAAATTTCTTCTTTAATTTCTTGGTTGACCCATTCTTTGTTTAGTAGCATATTATTTAACCTCCAATTATTTGTGCTCTTTTCCAGATTTTTTTCTTGTGTTTGATTTGTAGTTTCATAGTGTTGTGGGTTAGAAAAGATGTATAGAATGATTTTTATCTTTTTGAATTTTTTGAGACTTGTTTTGTGGCCTAATACGTGATCTCTTTTGGAGAATGTCCCATGTGTAGTTGAAAAGAATGTGTATTCTGCTGTTTGAGGATGGAATATTCTGAATATATCTGTTAAACTCATCTGGTCCAATGTATCATTCAAAGCTACTGTTTGCTTATTGATTTATGATTGGAAGATCTGTTCATTGATGTAAGTGGGGTATTGAAGTCCCCTCCTATTATTGTATTACTATGGATTATTACTTTACGTTTAGTTATTAACTGTTCTAACTATTGGGTGCTCCCATGTTGGGTGCATAAATATTGACAGTTGTTGTGTATTCTTGTTGGATTGTCCCCTGAATGATTATATAGTATTCTTCTTTGTTTAAAGTCTATTTTGTCGAATATGCTTTGTTATCCTTGCCTTTTCACATCCCTTTGCATGATAAAAGCTTTTCCATCCCTTCACTTTCAATTAGCATGTATCTTCTAGTCTGAAATGAATCTCTTGTAGGCAGCACATAGATGGGTCTTGTTCAGCATGGGGATAGGGTCATGGAAATGAGATATTTCATTCATTCACTCACCCATCTACCTTTCCATTTAAAGATTTCTTAAGCACCTACTACATGCTAGGCCCTGAGCTCCATCCAAGGAATTCTTAGTGGTATAAAAAATTGCTTCTTACAAGGGTAGCACAGCAATGCTAGCAAGTTAGGTATGGAGTCCTGCAGGCAGCCCTATGTTTATACTGGATGGCCGGGGAGGAAAATGGCACCTGCCAGTTCCTTTGTCCCTGGAGGAGTTCCCCAGTAATTTCTGCCCTGTGGTAGGCTCTGAGATGAGTAAACAACAATCCCTCCTGTATGCCTTGGCACCTTGAAAACTGCTGCTTCTATACTGTATCTTTGTGGGCTGTTGGTTGTGCTATCTCTTTAAGGGTGGGGACCCTCCATCTCTCCCAGAGCCAAGCCTACTGATTTTTTAAAATTCCAGGATTTAAGTGCTACTGGTTGAAGACCTCACAAAATTTGGCCCTTCTCATTTTCAAAGCCAAATGTTGGGGACTCATCTTCCCTGTGGAAGCTTTTCACTGTGAGGGTCTGTTTCTCTTCCCTTTCCATGTCCACAGTGTCCTTCCCTCCAGCAGACAGTCCCAGGAGTCTACTTAGTTCCCCACTGGATCTCTGTCCTTCCTATCCTCTTCCATGTGGCCTCTTCTCTACATTTAGTTGTGGAGTTTATCCTGCCAGTTTTTCAGGCTGTTTTCTGGGTTACTGACGTTGATGTAAGTGTTATCTATTTCTATCCATGGGAAGAGTGAGCCTAGGGTCCTCCTACTCTTCTTAAAAATACTTAGTTATTATTGACCTATACCCATATATATACAGAATGCTCTAGCTAAATGGAAATGAGATCTTTCATTCATTCATTCATCTACCTTTCCATTTAAAGATTTCTTAAGCACCTACTACATGCTAGGCCCTGAGCTCCATCCAAGGAATTCTTAGTGGTATAAAAAATTGCTTCTTACAAGTGTCTTAAATCATAAAATTCTGGATTAAATTCACCTAGAAAAATCTATATTTTCTGAAAAATAACAACACATCCAGTAACATTTTTACATGTAAATAACTAAAAGGGCATTGTGTATCTTTTAAAAGTTTTAAAAAATAATCTCTGGAGAGAGATGGATTTAAACTAGCTTCACCAGCATGCAGTGCTTGAAACCAATCTTCAAGAGTACCCCTGACCCCATCCAATTTCACATCTTCTAACCCCCCACGGATGTTAAGACATTGTCTCTGTGCCATCAATTTTCAGATTTCTTGTGAACTGAAGAATTCAAGCATGGCACAGACAATCTTCGCTAGAACAGCCTGTTATAATTTCTCCAGTGTATGTTCATGCCGATTCTTAGGTTGGCTCAATAGAGCTAAATACATATCTTGTTGCATCTGATAATTTAACAAAAGGAAGCCGAGGTTCTGGGAATCATCTCTGTGTTGTTTCACATGAATCTTTGTTATTACACGCAGATGTCCTTTACCCCAAACAGCCAGGTTATTTTGGACTCGAGCAATGCAAATTTTCCCCTTATTTCCCCTCCTTTGCTGTTTGGACCCCTTCTCTGCCTCCCTCTTCTTTGAAAGTTCCCACACATACTTCTAAAACACCCATCCCTGGGTCTTCAATTCTCCACCTTTCCTGAAGTCTTAGGCTAATGTTTCCATTAGTTTGGCTTTGCTTCCTTGAAGCAGGATCATTGATTTGCCTATATCCAGATCCATACATTATGTATTAGTAGATGAGAAATCACACACAAATGGCAGGACTTGGCAGGAGGCATCAACACAGATTAGCTCTAGCTGATCAAATAATAACCACAAGCCAGCTCTGCTCTCTGCTCAATGAGTCTCTAGAGGGAAATCACAGGAATCTTTTCTATTTTTCAGAATGGCTTTCCTTCTCTTGTATTCTTAATAAAAACATTTATTCCCTGGACATCCTGGGGTAAAATTTAGTCCTCATCAGTAACAGTCATCATAGCATTAAACATTAAAGGGGAGAAATGTGATGGGGGCTGTCAGGGTTCAGGAATAATGGAGGGAGGACTAAGCTGATATTAAAGCACCAATTAAACACTTCCTGAGCAAAACGTGGCATTCTGGGAAAATCAGAAGGAGCTAGGTAGCTGACAGGTTGGATCTGAGAAGAAAGGTATCGGTGTACGCAGTGAATCGATAAACTGAACCTGAGAAGGAGAGACTGCCAGAATTTCCTGGCGAAGAGAAAATGTTTTCTCAGCTACAACCTGGAGGTCAGCAGTGTAATTTTCCACTCAAGCCTGAATATCTGAAAAGATTCCTTCCTCTTTGATCTGCCACTTAACAGGTAGATTCTCTATGGGTGTTTGATGAGGCTGATTCGTGGCCTCTTTTGGAACCAAAGAAAAAGAGATGAGGGCTTTTTAGGGCACCTAGGTGGCTCAGTCGGGCTCAGAGCCCAACCTTTAACCTAGGGCACCTAGGTGGCTGCCTTTGGCTCAGTCATGATCTCAGTGCTCTGGAACTGAGTCCCGCTTCCCTCCCTGCTCAGCGGGGAGTCTGCCTCTCCTCTCCATCTGCCTGCTGCTCCCCCCTGCTTGTGCTCTCTCTCTCTCTTTCTCTGTCAAATAAATAAATAAAATCTTTAAAAGAAAAAGGGATGAGGGGTTTTTGAACTTACCATCATCAGAATGTCTCCTTAGAACTGGACTTTTTGCTCAGCCACAGCATTACTGCTGTTATAGGATACTGTGACCTCCTGCTTGGGTCTTAATCCTACCCCAATAGTGGGACAGGAGGGATGGAGTTAAGGGGTAACAAAGGAAAGGAAATCAGAGAAGTCAGGGGCCCATGTGTGTACCAAAGTTTTCAACTGGGGTTGGTGGAGTGGGTATATCTTATAGGAACTGCCAGCTATCAAGACACCTTACAGGGTGGAGATTAACATTCAGAGATTAACAAAGAATTTAGAAAAGTCTGTCCCTGGACCAAACAAGGAAGACTGAACCATATACTGAAAACTAGGGAATGCTAATCTAGCTAAAGGGAATCTGAAGAAGCATGAAAAAGCAAATGCATTGGTCATTCACAACAAATCATCAGAGCTCAACATTTAACTTGAAATATTTAAAGGTCAACCAGCAGATGCCTTCATTTTGATCTTGGCTTTGGCCTCTGATCCCTCCCTGGTCTCTTTGATTCCCCTCTCTTTGACCCCCTGGGGGTCTGGGATGCATGGTGGTTAAGTATTCAGACTTAGACACTATGCGAATGAAGTTTGAACCCCTGCTCTGCCACTTAACAAGTTGTGTCCCCTCGAACAAATTCATTCACCCCTTGGAGGACTCAACTCCTTTCTCTGTAAAGTGGAGAAAACAATTCCTACCTCATAGAAGTATTATGAGGATGAAATGGTATGAGGTAGGTAAAGCCCCTCTTATAGGATTTGACTTCGTGAATATAAAATGCTTTTAACCTGGTTTCTTACTGAGTTAGATAGCCCTGGACCTAGGTCTGTGTCCTGTGGGAGCCTATTAATTTGTTGACTCCTTTTTAGGAAGAGCCATCCCTGGAAGGTACTAGTTCCTTGGATGTTCCTATCCCAGCATTTTGGTACTCTCCAAACTGAGAGTTACGTGTTATTTGGGGGGGCAGTTCACCATTTAGTGCTTTTAGTTGTCTTGGTCATCCCAACTTCTGGTTTGTTCCTGTGGTATTGTGATTTGTAATAAGAAAGCCCTGTTTCTGTGGAAAGAGCCAAGATGCCCTTCAACAGAGGAATGGATAACGAAGATGTGGTCCATATATAAAATGAAATATTACTCAGCCATCAGAAAGGATGAATACCCAACTTTTGCATCAACATGGATGGGAATGGAGGGGATTATGCTGAGTGAAATAAGTCAAGCAGAGAGAGTCAATTATCATACAGTTTCACTTACTTGTGGAACAGAAGGAATAACATGGAGGACATGAGAAGAATGAAAGGAAAAGTGAATTTGGGGAAATCAGAGGGGGAGACAAACCATGAGAGACTGTGGACTCCAATAAACAAACAGGGTTTTAGATGGGAGGGAGGTGGGGGTGGGTGAGCCTGGTGGTGGGTATTAGGAGGGCATGGATTGCATGGAGCACAGGTGTTGTACATTAACAATGAATCTTGGAACTCACTGCATCAAAAACTAATGATGTGCTTTATGGTGACTAACATAACATAATTAAAAAAAAAGAAAGAAAGAAAAAAAGAAAAGAAAGCCCTGTTTCTGGCCCAGATCTCCTTTCCAATTTTAGTATATGTGCTGCCAAAGCAAGCACTCTGGCCCAGATCTTCTAGTATATGTGTTGCTAAAGCGAGCACTGGCCCAGATCTTCTAAAACCCTTGAAATTTCCCAAGAGAGCCGTAAAGGTGTCTTTTGTTATGTTAATGAGGCAACTTCTGGATCCACCTAAAAATGGGACTGGCTGCCAGGACAGTCAAAGATCTATTTGTTTGGTATTGGATTTTCAGTCCCCTCCCCATGGGAGAGGAATGGGAGACTGAATCAATCACCAATGGCCAATGATTTAATCAATCATGCCTTCTAATGAAGTCTGAATAAAAACCCCAAAATGCTGGGTTCAGAGCAATTCTGGGCTGGTGAAAACGTGTTGAGATTTGGGGAGAGTGGTACACTTGGAGAGGGCACAGAAGCTCTGTGCCTTACCCTATATTTTGTCCTAGGCATCCCTTTCATTTGGCTGTTCCTGTGTTATATCCTTTTTTTTTTTTTTTTTCCCTTAACAGAGGAGGCTTTATTTTTCACTCTTGAAATCGTTCAAAAATAGTAGAACTGGTCACATAGAACTCTTTTTTTTTTTTTTTAAAGTCTGGATTTGTTTTTCATTTGACATTTTTTTTTAATTTTTTATTTTTTATAAACATATATTTTTATCCTCAGGGGTACAGGTCTGTGAATCACCAGGTTTACACACTTCATAGCACTCACCAAAGCACATACCCTCCCCAGTAAACAAGGATCTAATAAGCAAAATTTTTCTCTAAGTTCTGTGAGCTGTTCTAGCAAACTGACTGAACCCAAGGAGGGGGTCATTGGGAACATATGATTTATAGCCAGTAGGTCAGAAGCACAGGTGTCAACCTAGATTTGTAACCGGCACTTGATGTGGAGGGAATGATGGGAAGTCTTGTGGGACTGAGCCCTTCACCTGTGGCATCTGTATCAGAATTGAAGTGAATTGCAGGATACCCAGTTGGTGTTAGAGCATTGCTTGTCAGTGTGGGGAACCCTTACCCTTCCACAAGGGAACTGGTTGCAGAACCTTAATGGCTTAGTCTTTTGATAATCTTATTAAAAGGTCTAAACTCCCTTCAGGACCACCTAAGCAAATTCCTAGTATTTCTTTGGCACTATTCGATAGTTCCTTTACAATTCAGAGACTATTTTAGGCATTATTCACAACATGCTAGATGACCAAGAGTTAATTCAAGAGCTACTGAAAAGATTCTGACATTATTTATTTTTAAACCGTGGCTATTAAGGTCTAATATAATTTTTCTGGACATTAAGCATTTGGCTGTTTCAATATCAACTGAGATGTAGGATAATGCACTTTGACTTTAGTATAAGCAGCATATTTAAATAATCAAGCACTGTTTAATATTCCCAGATGTGGGGCATAGAAAATGTTATTTTTACCTCCTCCCCCCTTTTAGTAGTCACCTTATAAGAGAGAGACCAGGGTCTGTAAACACAAACACCACGGAACTCACTGTAAAACAAAGAGTTGGTTGCAACAACTCTGATTTAGGAGAAACAACTGACCTTTACTAGCATATGGTCTGCTTTGCCTGAGGAGATTGGATTTTTCAACGTGATCATCTTCTTGGGAAAATTTCATTTTCAAAAACACTTTTTTTCACTGGTGGGCTGTCAACTCCTGCCTTACTTTTCTTACTTGTGTTTTCCTTTCGCTGCCAATTGAAAATATCCTACTCTAAGCCCTTCCCATGGGATCATTCATGCTCAGTCTGGTGGAGGCCAGCCATGGCCCTGGAAGGAAGGGGACTAGCAGCCAAGCTTGAGCCACCATCGCTTTGATGAGGGACACCACTGACCGAGCTTCTATATTTTATTGGTCATGGTAGAGAGATCAATGGCAACAGCACCAAATTGTCCTCACCATTATGATTCTAAATTTTCCATTTTTGTAAAATGGCAGAAGCTGCATTTGTTCTATTGCCATCACTACTTTGAAATGTGTAAAGGGTGGGAGAATTAAAGATAAGATCAGAAATATCAAAGATTTGGTAATGTAAAAATGTAAGGACAGCCATAGAGGGTGAGTGCTTTTCTTTTTCTTAAAAAAAATTTTTTTTAAAAATTCATTTTAGAGAGAGAGAGAGATAAAGAGGGCACAAGAAGCGGGTGAAGCAGAGGGAGAGGGAGAAGCAGACTCCCCGCTGAGCTGGGAGCCCAGTGTGGGGCTTGATCCCAGGACGTAGAGATCATGACCTGAACCAAAGGCAGACCTTATCCATCTGAGCCATGCAGGTGCCCCAAGGGTGCTTTCTAAATTGTTCCTTTCAACAATTCCTTATTTACAGGGGCACCTGGGTAGCTCAGTTGGTGGAGTGTCTGCCTTTAGCTCAGGTCATGATGTCAGGATCCTGGGACTGAGCCCTGCATGTGGTTCCCTGTTCAGCGGGGAGTCTGCCTCTCTCTCTCCATCTGCCCCTCTCCTCTGTTAGTGCTCACCCTTTCTCTTGAAGAATAAATAGATAAACAAAATCTTTAAAGAAGAAATTAAAAAAAAAAAGAATTCCTTATGTACACACCAAGGCAGTATTGCTATGATCATAGGTATAGTTAGCACATTGAAAGGATGTAAACTAGAGAGGAAAATCTTTTGCTGAAGCAGTTTTATGGGCTTGGACTTTTGGTACTAGATAATGACAGTGATTCCATTGGTCCCATGTACAGTCATTTGTGACTATCAGGTGACAGACTCAGATTTGTCTGAAGATAGGTAATGGTACCAGATGCTTTTTAGAATTCCTTCTGCTCTATAACTGATTCTATTCTTGTTTAACTTGAGAGGTTGTGTGTAGGTATTGGGGTTTAATTATTTTCCTCTCGAGAAAACAGGCCACGTCCCTTATGGAAAAGATGCTCTTGGGTAGGAGCAAATATGCAACTTGTATAGATAAAGTAATTCTTTACACATTGGGGTAAAATGAAGGAAAAAACTGGCCTTTTGTTGATCACCTAGGCCAGGTGCTTTCCATTCATTATCTCATTTGGTGCTCAAGTAAACTTGAAAACATGTAGGCATTTTATCAATGAGAAACAGCGCAGAGATGTTACCTCACTTCTTTAAGATACCTACGTGAGTAATTGGTAGAGATAAGATTTGCACCACTAGTATAACTCTAGAGCACATGCTCTGTCCATGGAAACCCAATAAATGCAGCAGATGCTTCAACAGAGGTATAAGAAACAAAATGAACTGGAAGACAGGGTCTAGAGATGTGAAATGCCAACATTTCCTGGAAGAAGAAGAATTATAGTAACACCTTGAAGGATGGGTAGGACTTTGAGAGAAAGAGAGGAGGGCCGGAGAGGAGAGAGGAAGCAGGTTGTAGGCTGCAAAATGAGCAAATAAATGAGGTGGAGATAAGTGGGTTGTTCGAAAATGGCAGAAAATTTAGTGTAACTCAAATAGAGGCTGTGGGGGATCAAAAAGAGTGTGCAATGAATGATAAGGCTGAAAAGGTGGGTGGAGGGCAGTGTGCGATTCAATTCCAAATAGCTTATGCTGTAAGGGATGTGAGTTCAGAGAAGGGAAAAAGCAATGTGAACATTTGCTCCTTGAGTCATTTTTATAGTGGAAGTTCTATGCTGACTGTGCCTCTCCCTGGCTCTGTCTTCCCAAGTGATCTTTGCAAACACAGACCCTGGATCTGTGTGTAGCAGAGTCCTTAGCGAATGGCTAGTAGATCAAGGAAAATTCTGTCATTCCTCCAACCCAGGGGTATCTGCTTCCTCAGTCAGCATAGCTGTCAGAGGAGTCTGAAAGGGCTTACCCATCTATGGGCTTACAAGGCAAAGCAGCTCAGAGGCTGTGAAAAAGACAAGATAGCAGCCCTCTCTAAAAAGAAGGAGGGAAATGAGATAAGAAGAAAAAGTGTATGTATTTAAGTGTGTGTGTATCTATCTATCTATCTATACATGTGTCTATGTCCACGTGTTTAAAGGATGTATGTGTGCATATGTATCTATCTATAATATATATGTATCTCTCTCTATATATACATATAGATGCATACACACATACATATCTATTATCTATACGCTTTTTGGCTGGGCCTTATCATTTAGTTTGGTATCTCTATGAAGGAAAAGGAGTCTAAAGAAATTGACATCAGGATTCAGGTGGAGAATTTCCTCACTGAATGAGGCTGTTTTCAAAGAACAGGATAGCAGTCTCAAATGAATTTGCAGGGGGAAGGTTTGAACACACCGGCAGATGTCTATGTCGGAGGTTTCCAAGCAAGGCCAGGTGAGCAGGAGGCCAGTCTGACAGGCAGGTATGACTCCTGTCCCAGAAGGAATGAAGGAATCAGAGCATACAGCTCACAGAGACAGGTTATTATTATATTATCTGGTGAGAACTTTTGTAGGCTCTAATTCAAGCTATGTGCCTGGGTGGCCGTAGGCTGGGAAGAAAGCAGATAGAATAGATCATTCATTTAGCACATATTTATTAAGCACTTAAGTGCTAAGCCCCGTGTTAGAAGCTGAGGAAAGGCTAGGCAACAATAGAGGAATCTTGCATTCCTTTTTTTTTTTTTTTTTAATTTTCAGCATAACAGTATTCATTGTTTTTGCACCACACCCAGTGCTCCATGCAATCCGTGCCCTCTCTAATACCCGCCACCTGGTTCCCCCAACCTCCCACCCCCCGCCCCTTCAAAACCCTCAGACTGGTTTTCAGAGTCCATAGTCTCTCATGGTTCACCTCCCCTTCCAATTTCCCTCAACTCCCTTCTCCTCTCTAACTCCCCATGTCCTCCATGCTATTTGTTATGCTCCACAAATAAGTGAAACCATATGATAACTGACTCTCTCGGCTTGACTTATTTCACTCAGCATAATCTCTTCCAGTCCCGTCCATGTTGCTACAAAAGTTGGGTATTCATCCTCTGATGGAGGCAGAATACTCCATAGTGTATATGGACCACATCTTCCTTATCCATTCGTCCGTTGAAAGGCATCTTGGTTCTTTCCACAGTTTGGCGACCGTGGCCATTGCTGCTATAAACATTGGGGTACAGATGGCCCTTCTTTTCACTACATCTGTACCTTTTGCATTCCGTTTTGATCTATAGATGGCATCTTCTTAACCCCATTCACAGAAAACCTTCTTCTGAGAGGCTGACTGCTGGAGTTGGTCCACTATGGCCTACAGTCCAAATCTGGCCTGACAGTCGTTTTCATGTAGTTTAAGAACAAAGAGTGGGTTTTGCATTTATAAATGTGTGGGGGAAAAAAAATCAAAAGACTATGTTTTGTGACATGGAAAAATACTATGAAATGCACATTTCACTCCATAAAGTTTTACTAGAACACAGTCATGCCTGTTTGCTTCCATGTTATCTGTGGCTGCTTTCACCCTGCAACAGCAAAATTGAGTAGTTGTGACAGACCTTAAGGTCCTCAAAGTCTAAAATATTTACCATCAGGCTTTTTACAAACCTCTAGTCTCTAGTCTCTCCACTTCCTCACAACACATTCTCCTTGTTCACTCTAAGCACGCTTCTGCCTCTATCCTTCTGCTGTGACTGCTCTTGTCAAACAAAACAGTATTCTTCATGTTGCCAGATCCAAGGATTTCCCGTTACTTGATCTTTCAACAACCTTATACATAGCTGGCCTCTCTCTTCTTAGAACATCTTTTCCTCCTGGCTTCCATGACACTACATTCTCACTTCTTCTTATTCTACTGTCCCCTGTGCCACTCCCTCTCATTCCCTGCCCCCTGACTTTCATCCTCAGTACAGCTGAATGTCTAGAAGGGCTGCTTACATGGCCTGTCCTTGACTCTTCTGAGACATTCTAATGTTATAAACCTTCTCATGGAGCCATGCCTACATCTGCCATATGCACCTCAGCCTTGTTTCCCACAACCTCTGGCAACCCCTTACTGTCAGCTATATACAAAGGAAGATGCTGGTGCATTTTAGGATCATTGTAACCTGTGATTTGATGATGACTCCTAGATCTCTGTTCCCTGTTCCACTCTGCACTACTTGGTCTAGAGGACAGACATAGAGCAGAAAGTCAGGTAAGGGTTAATCCTCTGCCTCCAGCTCAGGTCATGATCTCAGGGTCCTGGGATTGAGCTCCACATCCAGCTCTCTGCTCAGCAGGGAGCCTGCTTCCCACCACCCCCCCCCCGTCCCTGCCTGCCTCTCTGCCTACTTGTGATCTCTCTCTCTCTGTCAAATAAATAAATAAAATATCTTTTAAAATTTTAAAAAGGAAAAAGGAAGTCAGGTAAGTTGTCTCACTACAACATAATTCTCTATAATGTTGATTAGCCAACATGCGATTGGTGAGTGAGGGAATGACATCACATAACGTAGATATTGTGTTGATTCCTATGTGATTTTTTTCTCAGCAAAGTGAACCAGTAGAGTAGAATTAAAGCCTTCAGTAGGAAAGGAAAAGACATTCCATTGTCTCAGGCACCGACAGAAGACTTTTTAGCCCTATATGGAGCAAATGAAGCATCCTCTTCTCTCCTGGGGTGTCCCTCCCCAGGGTGGGGCTCTCCAGCCTTGGGCAGATTGTACTTCCTTCTCTGCACATTTGTAGTCTAGATCCATGTGCATTTTCCCAGACCTGCAAGCAGCATTTCCAGTGTGGAGGTGGAGAATATTTCAGTGTCCCCTGGAGCATTCTCTAGTCCTGCTGAGTAGCCCGTTAGGTTTTCTAACTTACCTCTTGAGTTTCCAATTACTGATAGCAAAAGTGCTCAGGTTACAGAGCTACACATGTCTTGGATGGTTTGCTCTAACCCCGTATTCTGCAAAAACCTTGTGATGTTCAAGTCTAGCTTTGTAAAATTGAGATTGTTTAGGAATATATATGTCTTATCACAGTAATGCCTATACTGTGCATAGGGCAGGTTTTGCTGGTGTTATAAAACTAGAGTTTGGGGTCTTGGGATATGAATGAAGCTGTTTAGGCACCCCTCTAAGACCCCCAGCAGCAGCTGGTATATCAATTAAATGATATACTGATTTATTAATATACCTCTTTTTAAAAAGTTTTATTTATTTATGAGAGAGAGAAGGAGAGAGTGTCAGCAAACAAGTGTAGGGGGGGAGGAGCAGAGGGAGGGAGAGAAAGAAACCCAAGCCGACTTTATGCTGAGCACAGAGCCCGATGCAGGGCTGGATCCCAGGACACTGAGATCATCTGAGCCGAAACAAAGAATCAAACACTTAACTGACTGAGCCACCCAGGTGCCCCTTACTAATCTACCTCTTAAAATGGTTATTAGGAAGTGCTAAAACCTCAGAAACCTGATTACCTTGGGTTGATAAATAAGAGTGCTTTCACTGGCAGAGCTGAGGGGGGACCCTAAATCCCTGTGGCTCCTTTCTTGCTCCAGAGAACCAGGGCTAAGAGCTAACTTTGAACATTCGCATCCCCCCTTGGATTCTTCCAGGTGAGAGGCTGCTGCCTCTGCTTGCCTGTGAGATTGCCCCTGATTGTGTTCTCAAGCCAGAGCCCTCAGGATTAACTAGGGGGATTTGTCTTTTATTTGGTTGTCTTCTCTGGGGACTACCAGGTCATTTTGAGCTGTTTTCCTGTTTGGCTTGGTTATTTCATTTAGGAGGATTTCCTGCAGTTAATGCATCTCTTCTCTCCTGTCATTCTCAGAAACGGGTGCCCCTTCTCCCCACACTGCACCTAAGGAAGATGGCTGGTGTCACAGCACCACCAGATACGGTGAATGGGTTATAGCCTCTTTGAATCCGGCAGAGGATAACTTTATTTCCTAGTCTATCATGCAGGGAACTGAAGATTCTCTGTGAAGTCCTGTTACTCTGAAAACATTCAGTGGATTTCAGTCACTCATGGCACATGTGGTAATGAAGGTGTGCCAAGTGGGAAGGATTAATAATCAGTGGTGTTTGAGGGAGAAAGAAGATAATTCCATTATCAGGCCCAGAGATGTATCTCAAGTTATGAAATCAAGTGAGCAGCTTTACTCAGAGATTTAGTCTAGAAGAATCCTTAAAGGATCATGTAGAGGGGCGCCTGGGTAACTCAGTGTGTTAAAGCCTCTGCCTTTGGCTCAGGTCATGGTCCCGGGGTCCTGGAATGGAGCCCCGCATCGGGCTCTCTGCTTGGTGGGGAGCCTGCTTCCTCCTCTCTGCCTGCCTGTCTGCCTACTTGTGATCTCTCTCTGTCAAATAAAGAAATAAAATATTAAAAAAAAAAAGAAAAAAAAAGGATCATGTAGAAATTTTTTTTTTTCCTTAAGAAAAAAGCTTTATGAAGTATCGATTCCACAGTAATATCTCAATAATAAGGAATGTGGGGGCATCTGGTGGCTCAGTCATTAAGCATCTGCCTTGCGCTGAGGTCATGATCTCAGGGTCCTGGGATCAAGCCCCGCATCAGGCTTCCTGTCCCTTGGGGAGCCTGGTTCTCCCTCTCCCATTCCCCTGCTTGTGTTCCCTCTCTTGCTGGGTATCTCTCTGTCAAATAAATAAATAATAATTTAAAAAATAATAAGAAGTGTGGTAAATATATGGTCTTTGAAATGTTTGAAGATGCAGAAAAAAAATACCATTCATGATTTTTTTTTTAAAGATTTTATTTATTTATTTGACAGAGAGAAATCACAAGTAGATGGAGAGGCAGGCAGAGAGAGAGAGAGAGGGAACAGGCTCCCTGCTGAGCAGAGAGCCCGATGCGGGACTCAATCCCAAGACCCTGAGATCATGACCTGAGCCGAAGGCAGCGGCTTAACCCACTGAGCCACCCAGGCGCCCCACCATTCATGATTTTTAATACCAGAGATTCCAAATGCTCTGGGTATATTACATTATTCAGTAGATCATGCAAAAGTTTTAACACATTTAAAAGTATAAGTTGAGTTCTCCCCCAAGAGCAATTCCCTTAATTGCTGGTGTTTCTACAAACTAGAATCATAATCCTTTTCTGATATTACACGGCATGCTTCAACCAAAGTATCTTCCTTATATACTCTCATATGATGCAATAATTTTTAAAAACAATAAACTTAAATATCTCCAAGGATGCTGTTGACATAATTCTCTTCTTCAGATATCACGGGGTTTCTAAATGAGATTGGTTTATGATAATATTATCATTCACAATTTCCAAAAGCTTTCATCTTTTCTAAAAATAGTCAAATATTAATTAGTAATTCATCATACTGGAGGGACAGTATTATTCCAAAAGGGGCTATAAATAGGAAATGGTAAAAGCAACGATGGTATTATGCTATTTTCAAATGAAGATGATAGGGATTTGTTTCAATTAGGAAGAAACACAGACATCCTGCTTCATCATTGTCAACAGTACTCTGTCAACAGAGAACTCTACAGGGAGGATGTGGTTCCTGGGTTGTATCTTTTCCTTCCTCTCAAAAACTTACTTGATATTTTCAAGGACCCCAAATCTATCACTGGATACCCTTGACCTCAAGAACATTTAAAACCTTCTAACATGGCATGCAAGATACCAGGCCTTCCGTAACCTGCCTCCTCCACCTCCCTTCCTATTCCAGTCCCCAGGGCAGCCTCATGTGTGTTTTTTTTCAGAAGCCATAGAGAACTCTCATGATGCAGTAAATAGGCTGTGCTATGCTTATGCCTGTGATTTTGGACACGCACCTTGCATTTTCCCTGCAATTCCCTTTAACCCCTTTCCTGTCTGGAGAATTCCTTTCCCATGCTCAAGCTTGGTTTCATTCCATGGTCACCTTTTCAGGGAAGTCTTTTCCCAGGACCCTGGGATCATGACCTGAGCCAAAGGCAGAGGCTTAACCCACTGAGCCACCCCAGCGTCCCCTACCTTCCCATTCTCTGCCTCCTGCCATGAAGCTATTGTTGCCTTCTTTGTGTCACTCCAAGACCTTATAAACATGACATTATAGTAATTGGTGAGCAATATTGTATTTCTATATTTGCCTTTCTTCATTACTGGGCTATATATTTCTTGAGGGGAGGGGCTGTATTTAATTTAATTTTCTTAGTGCCAAGGATAATAGGGCAGCATAGAGAAGGCTCTCTGAAAATAGAGAATAAATGCTGATTAAGGAATTAAAATAATTTTGTCAAACGACTCATATTGACTGAAATGCTCTATTTCCTGCTCTGTGCTGGCACTATGGGGAATACAAAAGAGGCAATTATTTTTTTTTCCTCTTGGGGACTTGATGGTTTAACTTGAAAGACAAGGCTGACACCCTTGAAACAATTAGGCATTGTTTCCCAAAAAGCATGCTGTAGCACACTAATTGTGGGAGAGCAACCATCAGAAAGGGTTCTGTGGTCAATTAAATTTGAAATGTTGCATATTATATCCTCCTTCAGAGATTTCAGTGTCCAAAAGCTCCAAGAAATCTTGTGATGAAGAAGCCTGTGTAAATTCCAAATCTAATGCTACCAGGAACCTTTTTTGTATGTGTGGGTTAACACCTATTAATATCCTGTGGGTCTGAGGAACACACAGACTTAAGAGAACACAAATAAGTGTTAAACCTCATAGAAACAATTATGTGTTAAGTAGTTCGAAGAAAGAGACCTCATTGTGGTTTTGAATATGTACGAAAATAGTACGAGTCTAGCTTTGGGGAATTAAATTAGGAATATTTTATGATCTGGATTCTTTATGTTGCTTTTATTTTTCTGTTCCAAATAGTGAAGACAGTTGTCTTCACCATTTCCTGGGCAAGGTTGGAGGACTTCCGCTGGTAGGGGTGGAGACCCATTATGTGCCAAACAAGCATGCCACATGCTCTATTTCCATTATTTCACTGCAACTCTAGGAGTTGGAGAGATTATGAATTCTATTTCACAGATGAGAAACCTTTAAGTAGAAAGCAAATGTGACTTTCCTGTAATTACAAAGCTTGTAAGTGGCAGAACCAGAACTCAAAATTAGACCTGATACCAACACTTGGGACATTTGACCATTAATTGATGTATTATGTTGCATCCCCCGCAAAGACTGGGATTTTCCAAGGGAAAAGTCAACATGAAAAAATTTAGAGCCCGCTGGTATTTTCTTCTTTTGCCTAAGTGAGTATGATTTTTAACTTTGTATGCAAACTTGGCTGGGTCATGGTGCCTAGATGTTTGGTCATGTTTCTGTGATGTTCTTTTATTTTTTTTAAGATTTTATTGATTTATTTAAGAAAGACAGGGGGAGGGCATGGGGAGGTATGAGGACGTATAGGGAGAAGGCAGAGGGAAAATGAGAACCAGACAGGGAGTCTGACATGGAGCTTGATTCCAGGACCCTAAGACCATGACCTGAGCCAAAGGCAGACTCTTAACCAACTGAGCCATCCAGGTGGCCCTGTGATGCTCTTTTTAGATGTGATTTACATTTAAGCTGATAAAATTTGATGGAAGCAGACTTCCCTCTATGAATGGATGGGTCTCTTCCAATCAGTTAAAGTCCATAACAGAACAAAAGACTAACCTCCCATGAGCATTAAGAAATTCTGCCAATTCAAGTTCAATTCTTTGGACCTGAATAGCAATATTGGCTCTTCCTGGGTCTCCATCTTGTCACCCTGCAGATTTTAGACTTGCCCACTTCCATAAGTGCATGTTAATTCCTTGATGCACACACACACACACACACACACACACCCATTGGGTCTGTTTCATTAGACAACCCTAGCATATTGAGGAAAGGAAAACAATATAAATACCTTCTGGGGTTATGTGTCCTAGTCTTGGAGAAGCTAGCTCAAAAGAGAAACCAAGCACTATTTACTTAAGTGGATTGATTTGCAGTGAATGTAACTCAAGAGATCACGGTTTACTATCCTATGCACTGGGCCATCCTGTGGACATAGCAGTTAGAAAGCAGCTCTCTCTTGAACTTCAGATGGACTCATCTATCTTCCTTGATATTCTGGTTTCTCTTATGAAGGAGGTTTTTCCATAAAACTTTTTGATTCATTTTTGGTGAATGTCAAAAATGTCAGAAATACATTCACCATTCATATGTAGTGAACTAGTAGTCCTGAGCCAAGGCTTCATGGTCAGTGTGGATTCTAATTTTGGCTCTGCCACTTCTAACAATGTGACTCTGGCAAGTTTGGACACTATTTGTCTTCGTTTCCTCATCTGTAAGGTAAGGATAATAACAGAATCTACCCCATAGGGTTTTGTGAAGATTAACTGAAACAATACATGTAAGGTATCCTAAAAATGATAACGTTAATCTCTCAAATGCCAGTGATTGTAATATAATCATTATCATATCTTAGCAGGAATTGGTTTTCCAGCTATGGTAGGCAGCTTGTTCAAAGTTCTTAGATTTACTGGCCCAATACCCTCATTTACATAATTTTCTATTTGGTGTTGACTCAACAGCAATCTACACATCTTTAACTACACTCAGTATTTTAGCTGGTGGATAGCCAGGTAAGTAATATGATCCCTACCATCAAAGTTGCCCAACCAACTGAGCCACTCACATGCCCAGAAGATGAAATATTATTAAATTGTCTATATTACCCAACTCAATCTACAGATTTAATGCAGTCCTTATCAAAATACCACCATCATTTTCCACAGAACTAGAGCAAACAATCCTGGAATTGTTAGGGAACCACAAAAGACCTTGAGTAGCCAAAGCAATATTGAAAAATAAAAACGAAACTGGAGGTATGAGAATTCCAGGCTTCAAGCTATACTACAAAGTGGTAATAATTAAAACAGAATGGTGCTGGCATAAAAATAAACACATAGATCAATGGAACAGAATAGAAAACCCCCAAACAAACCATAATTACATGGTCATTTAATCTTTGACAACAAAGGAAAGAATATAGAATGGAAAAAAGACAAATCTCTTCAACATATGGTGCTGGTCAAACTGGACAGCACCATGGGAAAGAATGAAGCTGGAACACTTCCTTTCACCATACACAAAAATAAACTCAAAATGAATTAAAGACCTAAGTATCAGGCTTGAAACCATAAAATTCCTAGAAGAGAGCACAGGCAGTAATGTCTTTGACATAAATCATAGCAACATTTTTCTAGATATGCCTCCTGAAGCAAGGGAAATAAAAACAAAAATAAACTATTGGGACTGTATCAAAATAAAAAGCTTCTGCACAGCAAAGGAAACAATCAACAAAACTAAAAGGCAACCTACTGAAGGGGAGAAGATATTTGCAAATGACACATCTGATAAAGAATTAGTATCCAAGGGGTGCCTGGGTGGCTCAGTGGGTTAAAGCCTCTGCCTTGGGCTCAGGTGATGATCTCAGGGTCCTGGGATCGAGCCTCACATTGGGCTCTCTGCTCAGTGGGGAGCCTGCTTCCTTCTCTCTCCCTGCCTGCCTCTCTGCCTACTTGTGATCTCTGTCTGTCAAGTAAATAAATAAAATCTTAAAAAAAGACTAGTATTCAAAATATAAAAATAACGTACGCAACTCAACACCCAAAAAACCCAATAATCCTTTTAAGAAATAGGCAGAAAATATCAACAGACATTTATCCAAAGAAGACTTACAGATGGCCAAAAGACTCATGAAAAGATGCTCATTCCTCATCATCAGGGAAAAGCAAATTAGAACCACAATGAGAGATGACCCCAGACCTGTCAGAATGGCTAAAACCAAAAACACAAGAAACAACAAGTGTTGGTGATGGTGTGGACAAAAATGAACACTTGTGCACTGCTGGTAGGAAGGCAAACTGGTGCAGCCACTCTGGAAAACATTATGGAGTTTCCTTAAAAAATTTAAAATAGAACTATCCTATAATTCAGGAATCTCACCATTGGGTATTTACCCCAAAAGTACAAAATCATGAATTCAAAGGTATACATGCCCTCCTATGTTTATTGTAGCATTATTTACAATAGCCAAGCTATGGAAACAACCCGAGTGTCCATCAACAAATGAATGGATAAAGAAGTGAGATATATATGTATCTATTTATATTGCAATATTATTCAGCCATGAAAAAGAATCGAATCTTGCCATTTGCAACAACATGGATAGAGCTAGAAAGTATAATACTAAGGGAACTAAGTCAGACAGAGAAAAATAAATACCATGTGATTTCACTCATATGTGAAATTTAAGAAGCAAAACAAAGAGCAAAGGAAAAATAGAAAAGAGAGAGATGAAATATGAAACAGACTCTTAACTACAGAGAACAAACTGATGGTTATCAGAGGGGAGGTGGGTGGGGAGATGCCAATTAAAAAGTACACTTACGATGAAAAAAAAAATTAAAAAATTGAAAAAACTGTTCATCCTCAAAAAAAAAAAAAAAAAACAACTACATTATTGCTCAAGCCCAAAGTTGAGGAATTTCTCTTGGTTTCTCTCTTGTATCTCATCCACCGGCAAAATCTCATTAACCTCTTGTATATACGTTTTGAACTCATCGCCTGCTTTGAATCACCACCACCATTAACACCTACAGAACTCAAACCTCAATTAAAAATTATATGCTTCCTTTTGCCCAGCTTGACCGAAAAGGGAACACTTAAAACAAAGAATACTGTTTTGAGCGAAGATCCTGTAGAAATGTTGTTTATATAGATGAGGTGTTGTTCAGGAAAGGCTTTTCTGTTTGATAAACTCAAATTAAACAGAAGCTTTGATTGTCCAATTAATCAAGCTGAAGGTGAGTTCCACAAAAACTAAATTTATCTATATTTTTTATTCCTGTCCCAAGTGGTAGAGTTCCTCTTTTGAGATGTCCTTTCGTCGCCTATAAAGACATGTTTTATCGTCAGATTCTTTTTACCTGAGTTTACCTTTAAACACCTGCACTGTAAACTTTGATCTCTCGTCTTTAAAAAAGGTGGTGGAATCATTAAAGGTTGAAGGGTGTTGAATTACAACATGTATTCCTGCCTTTCTGTGTTTATGTTTCGAATGACATCATAGATGTACTTTCCCTCCACGTTTTGCCTCTTTTCTTTCTCCCAAATGTAGATGTCATATGTTATCTACAAAAGTTTCTTCCAGCACCCATCAGTTTTAGAATAAAGAATTGATTATGATTATGAACAGACTATACATTGAGTATCCCTGAGTCATTAGACTTCAGCCACACTGGCCTCCTGATTCTTAGACTCTCCCAAGCTCGTTTGTACCTAGGATTTTTTTTTTTTTTTAAGATTTAATTTATTTATTTGACAGACAGAGATTACAAGTAGGCAGAAAGGCAGGCAGAGAAAGAGAGGAGGAAGCAGGCTCCCCGCTGAGCAGAGAGCCCAATGTGGGGCTCGATCCCAGGACTCCGGGATCATAACCTAAGTGGAAGGCAGAGGCTTGAACCCATTGAGCCACCTGGGTGCTCCTGTACCTAGGATTTTAAAGCCTCGTCTGTTTTTCATCTGTCTCCTTCTCACCATTCATGTCTCATTTCATAGGTGGCTTCTTCAAGGTGACCTTCCTTGACCACCTACCCAAACTGTGTCCATCCTAGTGCTGACTGCTGTCACTCACCCTGTTTTGTGTCCATCATAACATTTACCTCTGTCTGAACTCAGCTAGTTTATTTATTTATTTATTTTTAAGATTTTTTCTTTATTTATCTGACAGAGATCACAAGTAGGCAGAGAGGCAGGCAGAGAGAGAGGAGGAAGCAGGCTACCTGCAGAGCAGAAAGCCCGATGTGGGGCTCGATCCCAGGACCCTGGGATCATGACCTGAGCCGAAGGCAGAGGCCTAACCCACTGAGCCACCCAGGTTCCCCTATTTATTTCATTTTAAGGCTTATTCTTTCTGGCTTCCCAGAAAGATGATAAATTTTTGAGGGTGGTTATCCTGAGCATAGAAGAGTCCCTGGAACATAGTTTTCAATAAAAAATTGTTGAATGAATAATAGTTACTTAAGCATGTTTCCTAATTATATTCCTATCATAAACATACGTGTGCCTCTTTTTTTTTTTTTAAGAGTTTATTTATTTATTTGACAGAGATCACAAGCAGGCAGAGAGGCAGTCAGAGACGGGGGGGGGGGCGGGGAGCAGGTTCCCTGCTGAGCAGAGAGCCCGATGCGGGGCTTGATCCAGGACCCTGAGATCACAACCTGAGCCGAAGGCAGAGGCTTAACCCACTGAGCCACCCAGGTGCTCCTGTGTGCCTCTTTTTCTTTTTTTTTTTTTAAGGTTTTATTTATTTATTTGACAGAGAGAGGTCACAAGTAGGCAGAGAGGCAGGCAGAGAGAGAGGAGGAAGCAGGCTCCCCACTGAGCAGAGAGCCCGATGCGGGGCTCGATCCCAGGACCCTGAGATCATGACCTGAGCCGAAGGCAGCGGCTTAACCCACTGAGCCACCCAGGCGCCCCGTCCTGTGTGCCTCTTGATTGGCAAGTTTCAGCCTAATTACAGGTTCATCTGAATATACTGAAACAAATGATGCCTGTTTTCTTCAGATGCTTATATTTTCATGGAGTGGATTGAATTAATCTTAAACCTGGGCTGCTCTCATGGGTAAAGCTGTATATTGGTGAATAAGTCTGGTAGTATCATCTCTTGGACATCATGGCAAATGCCAGAATGATGGGTAGGGCCCAGCACAGATACCACTGACTGAAGTCCATCTGTATGTATGGGCTGTGTCCTTCCTTCCTACCTCTCCCCTTTTTTTGCAGCCACATCAAAAATCTTCCCTATACATTCCAGCACAATCTATCCTTCAGGATATGGACCTTTCTAGTCCGGGAGAACAAAGGCAACAAGTGACAGATTCTGTCTGGTGGCTCTCCCCAGGGTAGCTGGAATTTAATTTCAATAAAGCAGATGACTTCTTAGGGAGGACGAGCTGAGCTATTAATTCACGGGAGGGGAAAAGAGGAGGTTAAATGTGGGGCTGTCAATCTGAGAAATGCCCTTGCAAGACAGATGATACCATCTTCCCTTTTCAATAGCCTTCCTGGCATCTAATTTGCATGAGTTGTGAGAGAACACTCGGCTCTGTCTCATTTGCAAATCTGGAAACATAAGGGACAGACACTGAGGCTCCAACAGTAAATCCAGAAAGTGCAGCAAGGTTAACTCTTCTCATTTAGAGACAGAAATGATGTGCTGGTCACCTCTTGGATGGAAAAGAAGGACCTGCGAAATTATAGGGATATCTGCTTCAGTAAACACTATTACACCCCCTGAAATAACAGTCAAAAAACAAAATGACTGTTTCCAAATTGAGGGTGTCTGCAGAAAACCACTACTGAATGAATGAAAACAATTCTTATCAAGCAAAAGAGCAATCAGCAGGGCCGACTGTCATGGCGTCATGATATTTTTGGAATGGTTACCAAAGTTTTTGTTGTTCTTTTGTTTTTGTATTTTCTGTTCCTTATTTGGACTGCTGGATCTGTGGCATTCATGCATATGCTACACATTTCAGCAATAAAACCCCATTTCCATAAAAAAGGAAGCCAAGAAAACCGTGAATTTTCACAAAAGAACAATAAGAGTTGGAAGAATACAAGATGAGTCAGAGCCAGGAACCAGGCCAGGAGACCAGACAGAGATTCCACAGGTTGGAAGCTAGAAACAGAACTGGGAAGAAGCAATGCAATGTGAACTTAGATACTGCAGGTCCCTGAGAAAGCAGGGGTGTCCCCACCTCGACCTACTCCCTTGGGCTAATTGGGAGCTGGGGGAGGCAGTAAAAAATGACATGTATGTATTAACACTCTGTATGCTGCCTTCAGAATAGAATCCCCAGAGAGGGAATGGATGTGAATTGGGCAGATGGGACCTTAGAAAGCTCATAGTCTCTACCACCTAACCTGTTACTGGACCAGCAGAGTCATGCCATGTGTCTGTAAGCACAGAGGAGTTGAGGCTCAGATAGTCTCATGAATCTCCTACAACTCTGCATGGGCTGGGTCCACTGAATTACTCCCTCACATAAAGAAGGATACTAAAGTAGGAGAGAGAAAGCTGAACTTCAGGAGACTTGTAAAGAATGAGAAACCAGGGGTGCCTGGGTGGCTCAGTGGGTTAAAGCCTCTGCTTTCAGCTCAGACCCTGATCCCAGGGTCCTGGGTTCGAGCCCCACCCACATCGGGCTCTCTGCTCAGTGGGGAGCCTGCTTCCCTTCCTCTCTCTCTGCCTGCCTCTCTGCCTACTTGTGATCTTTGTCTGTCAAATAAATAAAAAATCTTAAAATAAAAAAAAAAGAATGAGAAACCACTCAGTAACCCAGAGTATTGATGATCAAAACCAGAAGGGAGTGAGGCACACTTAGGGGAACAGAACATCCAGACTCAATGTAGCAGAGGACGTTGGTACCTCACTTGTGTCCCCTCCGGCCCCATCACTGTGATGCAGGTCAAGACAACAACCTGACTTTCAATGGCTACAGGGCTTTCCCTGTTCTGCTTCTCTGCCAGGCGGGCCAGAAGGGCTGGAGAATCAATGTCACTTCTACTTCTAGCAGCCACCCCTCAATCAATAACTTAGTGGGAGCTGGTATAAAACTATCAAAGATCTCTTGCACCCCAATGGGACAACTCAGATGGAATGTGTTCTACACAGACTCTCAGGATTTCCCAGCAAAAAGAAGCTCAACCACATAGGCTGCCATGCCTTCCCTATCCCATCTCACTACCATTGTTCCCTGGGATTGGCTCTGAACAAATTGTGTGCACTTGAATCTTTGTCTCAAGATCAGTTCCCAGAGGAATCCAAACATAGACAAACAGATTCACCCCCCCCCACAACCCAACCAAGCCCTGACACCATGTAATTTCCTAGGAACTCAGCACAGCTTGACTGAAGAAGCAGCAACTGTAAAATAACCAAGATTAAGTTTTCATCGCATGGTTGAAGGATTACTAAAAATATAATCTTATTTCACTTATAGAAAGACAAAGAAGCTTACATAATCCTGCACTCTTGCATACTCATTGGTGGACTGATTTGTTTGCAAAATTTATCTGTCTGTTTATAAAGGGAGACTGCTATACCGTCAGATTCTTCTTTATTCCCTGCCTTTGTCCCCTTGGGTTTCCGATAAGCACACATACTGAGACGCCACCAAAGATGCAGGCATTCTGCAGTTGCCGAAAACCTCATCAGAGCCAATCCTGAAGTTAATTAGAAAGCTCAGTCATTTTCACACCTGGAATGGTTAACCATATATAGGATACTTCAGTGTCAATAAACCTTTGAGTTGCTGTATATACTTTCTAGAACTTTCTATTCCCAGTCACACACACCCCCCCCCCCCAGCTGCTGACTGTAGGTGAGTTATGGCCTTGGTACTTCCTCTATAATCTGGAAACTTCCTATAGCAGAAAAAAACACATGTATAACATTAAATTTTTTTTTTTCTGGTATTTTATTATCCCTCTTAGCTGACTTAGTCACGCTCGAGACTTAAGTTCCTCAAGTAGCCTCCAAAGGAGTTTAAAATGAGTGAGAATTAGTTAACTTCCTACAATCTCACATCTTACAACAAATTCTACCTTACACAGACCTTTGTTAGAAAATCGATTTATGGAAGAGGCACGAAACAGTTTTACAATCTGCTCTGTTATCGGGTGCCATAAACTCTCTACTCACTGTCTTTTTGGGTGTTCTGTCCATCACTTGCAGGATACAGACATGATATTTTCTCAGAGGCAGGATTCAGTTCATCTCATAGTCATCAGCAGTTAACCAGAAGTCTCTGTAATGGGGCTTTCACAGAAGATCGAGTGATAGGGATCAAGCCACAGAGGTCATCCTGAAGAAAAAAAGCCAGAAGTCTGTTTCAGTTTCTCGTACCCTGTTCTTCTAAGAGTGGAGTATATCTCTAAAATGTTTTGGCCAATGCACATCTTAAATGCTTTTGATTTTCCCAAAGAGTTCCATATCGTGCTTTTTTATATACTACACATTTAAGCAATAAAATCCCATCTCTGCTACTTCCTGTGGTAATGAGCCAAACTTCAACTGTTGAGATATAAATAGAACTGTTTGAGGTAGCCTGTGGCTTTTCTGATATAATACCAGCTGACCACCCTCATTCAGATACGCAGGTGCTTCTTTGCTTTTTTTTTTTTTTTTTTTTTAAAACCAGGGAAGGGATATAGTAGCAGAGCATAGAAAAAAATGTGCTTCTTCATGGTTTTCAAGTTTCTTAAGTTTAGGTTCTACAAGTCCTGGAAAGGGTGGTTTCCATATTCAGACTGTTAGGAAGAAGGTATGGCAAACATCAAGGCCTCTCCTCTTTCCCAGTAGGGAAAGGATTCTCCAGGTCTGGAGGAGGGGGACAAGGAGGAGAGAGGAAGTGATGACAGGGAAAGTTTGTTGGAGCTGAAGTCAGGGGAGTCTACATAGAGGGATTATTTGCTAGTAAGTCAGTGTCCTCATACTTCACAGACTATACCTGAGCAATGAGTGTGTACTCCCAGTGACCAGAGTCCTTCAGTGGTGTGGGTGATCATCCAATATCCCCACCACTTACCATGCTGCATCATGGATGCCCAAGGGCTATGCTAGATTTCCTGCTTGCCCAGGGAGGACTTCTTTTTACTAGTCCCTGGAACACGTCTTACCGATCACCTAGCAGGAAGGCACCTTTGTGCTTGGACACTGTTCTGCCCCTGGCCAATTTATCCTATGTGAACAATCTATCACCTTCTCCTACCTTGTGAGATTCTAAGACATTTTGGAAGTCAAGGAGAAAGTCGGGGTGGGGTCTCAGAAGAAAAGGGTGGAACCCTGGTCCCTGTTATGACAGTAGTGGTAGGGAAAGGTATGTTTCTACACCTGTACTTGAACAGTGGAAACAGCTAGAAATTCTCTCTGAAGCAAGACACTGGTAAACTAGAAATCCCTACCCCCAACCGAGATTGGCAGGCTTAATTCTCTGAGTTGGACAAATAAGAATTCAATTGCTTGCTAGAAATGCACCTCAGGTAACTGCAGCCTGCAGACTGCCGCTTCCTGACGGTGCATGGGAGAAGAATGAGGCACAAACAAGTTGGCGGCAAGAGAAAGGGAGCGGGGGACAACAGCAGAAAAGACGGTTGCCCTGAGCAACTCCTCCGTCCCGGATTTATTAGATATAGACAGTAATCAACAACGGAGCGGAAGAAGGCTAAACGTTAATCATATGCCTTGTAGATAAACAAGAAGAAAGGCAAAATATATCTGGTCAAGGAGTATAAAGTTTATAGTTGAGCAAGAACATTCAAAGGGCTCATCTAATTAGCCACGGTGCTCTCGCTGGGGGCTGGGGGGCAGGGGAGGAGAGATAACGGAAAAATGAAGCAGGCAGCGCTCTGCCCTGAGCGAGCCCGGCATCCCCAGCTGCTCGGCTTCAAGGATGTATATTGTCCCCTCCCCCAGAGGCCTGTTGCCAGTATATGTTTTTCTTAAGGCTGTATCTAAACATGCTTGGTAACTAGTATACTTTCTCATGGGTTACATTTAAGTAATACATTGTTCTGAGGGACAGTTACAGAGGACCATTCAGCTGTTTTGTTTGAACTAAGCTTCTTTCCTTAGCACCAGAACTACCAGGTTTTGGGTTGATCTTACCTTTTTCATATTCATCGTTGACCTAATCTTTGTTGCCTTTTTGTGTAAATCAATTTATTATGATATATATATGTACATATATATATATATATATATATCCACACACACAAAACTCTAACTTTTCAAAAAGTTTCACCTCTTATCCTCAGATAAAATTTATTTTAGTCTCTACATTTGCTGAAAATAAAACCCCCAACTTTAGCTGCATGTGAGGAGAAAGCTTCACTGGGGGTGAGGGGAGACAGGGCTTTCCTAAGCCTTCAACTCAGGGGAGAAGCAGTTCTCAATGGGATCCAAAAGAAAAGGATAAAAAGGCCATGTAGGCAACTCAAAAACCAGGAAGAACTCAATTAAAAAATGAGTAAAGAACTTGAATAGACATTTCTCTAAAGAAGACATACGAGTGATTAATAAGCAGATGAAAAGATGTTCAACACCACTTATCATGAGGGAAATACAAATAGAAACTGTAATGACATACCATTTCATACCCTTTAGGGTAGTTACTATCAAAAGAAAAGAAAAGAACAAGTGCTGGTGAAGATGTGGAGAAATTGGAATCCTTGTGTACTGTTTGTGCATACGTAAAGTGGTGTGGCTACTGTGGAAAATAGTATGGCAAAAACCTACCAAATTATATGATATAGCAACTCTACTTCTGGGTGTTTACCCCACAGAATGAAAGTAGAGTCTTAACGACATACTTGTACACTTATATTCTTAGCATTGTATTTCACAATAGCCAAAAGGCAGAAGCAACCCAAGCGTCCATCGATAAATGAATGGACAAATAAAGTAGAGTACCTAAATATAATGAATATTATTTAGTCTTAATAGGAAGGAAATTCTGACACATGCTACACATGAGGTCAATATGCTAAGTGGAATAAGTCAGTCACAAAAGGACAAATAATACATGATTCCACTTACAGAGGTACCTAGAATCGTGAGATTCATAGATACAGAAATGCAGAATGGTGGTTGTCAGGACTAGAGGTAGAGGGCAATGGAGAGTCATCATTTAATAAGTATGGGAGTAAGGGGCAAAGAGCTCTAGAGATGGATGGTGGTGATACAATGGTGGCACGGCAATGTGAACTCTATACTTAAAATGCTTAAGATGATAAATTTTATGTTGTATGTATTTTACTACAATTAAAAAACAAACCCATGTAAAGAGGAAGCCATATAATTCTGCATGTTTTCTAATTCAGCTCATTGGAATAATAGAGTAGAAAAGTATTAGAGTCTGCAAGCCAAGTCAAGAGTAAAGGGTGAGAATTTTTATGAAGCATTCTGTGAATCATACTTTTCACAGTGACTAGTTAGTACAGAAGAGGCTATGTGATGACAGAATTAATACTGAAATCTCGATGGCTTACTCTAAGAAAAAGTTTATTCATTAGTGTATTACCAATTAATTTACTAATTAATTTACCAATTAATTAGCAGTTACCAATTTGTACCTATTAATTGCCAACTGGTACCCATTAATTTTCCAGTTAATTACAAAAAACAACCAATTAATGAATTTACCTATGAATTTACTAATAATGCCTCTAATCCACGTAGTCATTCAGGGGCCCATGCTGATGAAGGCTACACTTTTTTGTGATGTTACTTTCTCATTGTGGCTCCTAGGGTTGCTGAAGTAGGGGAAGGGAGTGCAAATAGAATGTTCTAAGTGTCATGTCTAGAGTGACACTCACTTGTTCCATCTAAATTTCACAGGCCAAAATCCATGGGTATAGCACAAACTCAACTGCAGTTTGGGTAAGAAGTGTATTCTTCCTGGATGTCCAGGAAGAGGAAAACAAAATGGAAGTTGGTAGATGCATAGCATAGAATTTTCCTAAGTATTAGAAATTAATCGATGGATCTAACCATGAGTCGAATACTCATAAAAAAAAAACCCAAATGAAGCTATAATTATCATTTCAATTTTAGCACCCTGGTATTTAATTACAATAATAATTAGAGAAATATAGATTTATTTATATATGTCCTCTCTCCAACAATGGCTTGAGAGGCCTCAAATAAGACAAGAGTAAAAAATGCAAAATAAATAATGGAGAAGGTGCAAAAATATTAGTTTTGAGCTTGCTGGATGTCATGGTGGAAAATATCAATACTGTCATTTCTAAAAAAGTAGAATAGGCCAGTTTTGTGTATCAGAGGATGTAATTGCACTGATTTGCTTTCAATCTGCTTTATATAGTAGGCGTTACACAATATACTAGTTTTTTTTTTAAAAGCAATTTTGCAAGAGATGAAAATTTTTTTGTTCCCCTCCATTAGAAGAAGACATAATGCTAAACTGGTTTCTAAAGGCATTTCTCCAGGCAACTAAGATAATCCTTGCACATAGGTTTTCTGGGTATTTGATGTGATTCAGGGGTAGAGTTTAGAAAATTGAGGGGAGGGCACCTGGGTGGCTCAGTGGGTTAAGCCTCCAACGTGGGCTCAAGTCACGATCTCAGGGTTCTGGAATCGGGCTCTCTGTTCAGCAGGGACCTGCTTACCCCCCGACCCCACCCTGCCTGCCTCTCTGCCTACTTGTGACCTCTCTCTCTGTCGAATAAATAAATAAAATCTTAAAAAAAAAAAAAGAAGATTGAGGGGAATGAATGTTTAACAAGTCTCTTGGCCTATTTTTCTGGAATATCAGTAGTCTCAGACATTAGATGGATAGAATATAATAAGAAGTAAAGATCGGTGTTTCTTCAGTGCTAATATTCTGTGTTGTTCATTGATGGAGATCCATGTACTTTAGATTGGAGACGCACAGGTGGAAAGGTTAACATTTTGATGGGAGATTTAGGGAATCTGACTTGTAATTTTACCCTAAGCACAAATTTTAAAGTAGAAGGTTTAGAACACTGCCTTTTAAAAATTTTAAAACATTGGTTAGGTTCTTCACTGACAGTGCCAGGAGAGCCCATTCTTGTGTGATCTATTTTTCACAGAAGTGATTTGACTTGAAGGCTTGGAGGAATCATTTAGCGCCCATGACCTATTTTGAGATGATTGACCCATACACTGCTTCCATCTGTGTGATCAAAGGCTTCTGCTGCCTACTTCTGATATGTTAAGCTAGCTGGTTATGTCCTTCCTACCTGCCCAGCTGTGAAAGCACGCCACAGGCATTTGAACGCTGTTTTCGGTTAGCACTTTGGATCTTCCTTGCTTGTTTTTGACGTAATCTTTGTCTGATGTAAGCCCCTTCTAACCTCCAACTTTTGACTCCTTCCCTCAGATCTCTCACTTCTGGCGCTGTGGATTTTTCTTGTCTTTTTAAATTGCTTTTTTGGCATCTTACTTTCAGCTATTTCAATAGATTTTGGCTTGTGTGCATGTTTCTGCTTCTTTTCACGCTGCCTTAGATAGGTTGTCACCCTCTAATTTAAGGTTTTTGGAAACCTCTAGCACAGAGTGTGCTTATCCACTGGACCGGTGTTTAAACAGAGCTGAAGATAGATCAATTCTTCTAAAAAAGGCTTTAATTCTTATTAACGTTCTCCATCAGATAAATTTGAGGGTACAAATCTTTAATGGTGTACCAGCTGAATCTATATAACCTGTAAATTCTTTGTGAAGACAGTGAGGAGAAGGCTGCTTTTGTAAAAAGCATGATTCATTGTAAATTGAACCTATTCCCAAGGGACATATGCCTGAGCCATTAATTAGAGGAAATTGTTTTGCAAAGATTTGAAAATACTTTCTTTAGGGATATTCTTCAATTTATTTATTTATTTATTTTAAAGATTTTTTTTTAGGTATTTACTTGACAGAGATCACAAGTAGGCAGAGAGGCAGGCAGAGACAGAGGAAGGGAAGCAGGCTCCCCGCTGAGCAGAGAGTGTGATGTGGGGCTTCATCCCAGGACCCTGGGATCATGACCTGAGCCGAAGGCAGAGGATTTAACCCATTAAGCCACCCAGGTGCCCGGGACATTCTTCAATCTAAAATGTTTAATCAGATACTCAAGAATAGGTGGATTTAATATTTCACAATTAGGTGGAGGCTGAATTCTATGTACATGTGGTAAAAGTCAAAGCATTTAGTACTCAAAACACAACTTTACTGAATTAAAAAAAAATCACTAAGAGTCCTATACTTTTGTGTTTCTTTTTTTAAGACTTGTTTATGTGTGAGAGAGAGTGCATGGGGCGGGGGGGGGGGGGAGGCAGAGGGACAGAATCTTCAGGTGGACTCCCTGCTGAGTGCAGAGCCTGATGTGGGGCTCAATCCTACCAGCATAAATAAGATCATGACTTGAGCTGAAACCAGAAGTTGGACACTTAACTCACAGCTACCCAGGCACCCCTATGCTTTTGTATTCCTAAACAGATTCTGCATTAACTAGTATTTTGATCTGTGTAGACTGATTATATTATGCACAGCTTAACTAGGACCATTGAATTGGCCAGTTAACTTCTAGGCATCTACATTGCTTTGATTTCTCTTTGGGTGTCTTTCACTTTCTGTGACTGGCTGAAATAGCACTTGGTGGCCAGAAGGAAGGAGCCATTCAGTCTACTGGGTTGAACCCATTCAGTCTACTGGGTTGAACCCTCTGCTGGGTTGAACCCGGATAGAGATATCTGCTCTATCTTTTCTATGGAGTATTAGGGGCAAAATTCTGGGGTTCTTACCTACCTGGCAGGAGAAGTGGTTGAGAAGAAATGGAGAATCAGAATCTTGTTCTTCAGACCAGGGCCCTACTCCCACAGGATGCTCATGCGTGGCTAAATTCTAAAGGCTTCAGATTATTTGTGTTCCAACCTAATTTCAGACTTAGACTTTTCAGACCATGCACAGCTGTAGTTTTTTCAGTGAAGGACTAGGCTCCTCCTGCCGTGCCCTGGGGGTAGTAGCTGCTTAAGGAACCATTCTCCATTGGTTCCAGTCCTGCAAAGCTCACAGACTGAAGCCCTGCTGCCCACCTGCGCCCGGTGATCTAGAGGTGCCCTCTGCGCGCAGCCGCAGAAACCAGGGCGGACCGCCCCTCCCCGATGCCCCACACAAATATAAGCTCTTTTACGGCGCTATTTCTACCTGGCGTGAGGCAGAGGAAGGGCGGGAAGATGGTGCTCCTCAGCGGCCGTCCAGGAGACTATTTCAGCAGGCGTCTAGGTGTGTCTTAGATTCAGACACCTGTCCCGCAGGTCACCACCACTCTAAGACAAGAAAATACGCCTCGTGTCCCAGAAAGTCCAGGCGGCTGCCTTTGCGTGGGACCCTGGGGCCGGTGAGTCCAAGCGCGCGAGCCTTTTCTCCGTTGGCACCGGGCTCTTGTGGTGCTCACGGATGCGACCCCCACCGCCTTTCAATGCAAGATGTTCTGGGGCTTGTGTCTCAGGCACAGGTCTTAAAATTGGGGGTCTCCCACGTTGGCTTCAAGCCTTTTGCTCCAGGAAAGAGCTCCGTGTTCTGAGTCTCCGCTGGCTGGTGAGCAACCTTGCGCAGGTGGAACCGGTTTGTGGCGGATGGTGCCTTGCCACCCCTATCCGCTTGCAAGTGGGTTTCTTCTCATTGCCTGCACGCGTAGGAGTCCCTCACCTAGTTTTTTCTTCTTCCCCCGATAAAACTGTACCATAAGTAGCTGTAGATTCCTTGTGTCTGAGGAAGGCGGTGCGTGTAGGATTTTATGACGTCGTCTTTGGGAAATGGAACCTGGGTAGTTCTGTGCCCGAGGTGAGAAATGGGTCCAGAACATGCCGTGGTTCCAGAGTACCAACGCGAAGCTGCCGTTAACACAGCCCCTACAAGTTCCCCGAGACTAATATGCTGCTGAATTATTTAAAAGGATCAGCAGTTCTTTATTTATTTTTTATTTTTTCCATATGCATTGCTTGGCGATTCAACAAGCTTGGTGATGTCATGATGAGATTTTGGAGATAAGGTTAATCAGAATGTCCCTCTTAGGGCTCGGGGTTAAAAATCCGCTCAGGGCTCGGTAAAAATGTGTACTCTGTCGCTCCAAAATCGATCTCACAGATATATTTCCATCTCTTTATGCTGACTCATCTGTTCCCTAATCTTTACAAATGATTTTGTTTGGATCGCACCCCCTTCAAGAGCTGTATTACTTGTCAATGGCATTAGTCATTCGGGTGGAAAGATTCCAGGTGGAAAGAAAGACCAATAATCGTCAGAAATCCTCAGGATAAACCAGCGTGACTGGAGCGGCTTTGTGGTCTTGGGTTCTCATAATGCGACTGAGTGTTCTTGGCTTTCTCCCCCCACCCCTACCCTTATACAATGGATTAAGTTGCAGCTCTACTGTGTTTTCTCCTTTCAGATGTGTGCCCCTGGAGCCCTGGGGTTGTGTGGTGCTAATTAACGTTTGTTCTCAACCTCTCAGAGGTAACCCATGTGGGCAAAGTCTAGCTGATTTATTATTTCAATATCCTAGTCTTTGTGCTACCTTTTGTCATTGTTGTGCTCTCCTGTAGATTCGGAAAGCTTCACGGGTAGTAAACACCCGAAATGGGAGAGAAAAACCAACATGCTTCCCCTTCTGGGGATAATTTAGGTTAGGCTTTGCTTCAGGACTCGGAAGGATAACTCTTAAAAATTGGTGAGTGGATTTAGGACTTGGCCAAGATAAACGCTTGGGAATCCTGGCTGGGGGTGAGAGGCTGAGAGCAATCTCCAGTGGCTTTTTTTTGGTGAATCAGGCTTTAAACTGGCCATATGCTGCTGCTTAGTGGCAAGGTCTGTTGAGAGCAGAGCTGGGTTGTCTCAGAAAACGCTGTAGAGGAAATCTGTAGAGGGAAGCCAGACATCGGAGATACTCCTGTCCCTAGCTGCTGGCAGTACTGCTGGGCTGCTGAGGACTGACAGCTGAATCCCTCTGGAACAACCATGAAGAAAAGCACTCCAGAGAGCAGGAAGAGTATAATCAGAACCACAAGCATGAAAATATTTCTTTCTTGGCAGGAGAGCGACAGGGCATATAATGAGGTTGGAAAAGTAAGCAGCATTCTGTTTACAGTGAGCCTGTATGTCCTACTAAGTGAGGAATTTTAACATATCCCAAATCTAATCAGATTGTTTCTCTTTTTAAAACCCATCCCTGGGCTGCCTAGGTGGCTCAGTTGGTTAAGGGGCTGCCTTTGGCTCGGGTCATGATTCCAGGGTCCTGGGATCGAGCCCTGCATCTGGCTCCCTGCTCAGCAGAGAGCCTGCTTCTCCCTCTCCCTCTGCCTGCGGCTCTGCTTACTTCTGCTTTCTCTCTCTGTGTCAAATAAAGAAAATCTTAAAAGTAAAATTAAAGAAAAAAATAAAACCCATCCATACAGTAAAGTTCAACAGCAGTCCTGAGAGTCCCTGACACTTTTCCTGGGGGATATAGCAGGCTTTTGCAGATGGTGGAGCGGATTTGCCCAAGGCATGGCTGCGAAGCCCATACTCACTGGTAACCAGCAATGTCCCCTACTAAGTTCAGGAGACTTAAAACATTCTTTTAAATTTTAAAATAATTATGGATTCACAGGAAATTGTAAAAGCAATACAGAGAAGCTCTGTGTACCAGTAACCCAATTTTGCTCAGTAGGAATGCTTTACAAATGATGCAGTACGATATCAAACCCAGGAAACTGGCACTGGTTACAATGTACAAGGTTATACAGAGTTGTCCAGTCACATGCCCTCCTTTTTGTGTCTAGTTAGATGCAGTTTTACCACATGCAGATTGTTACCATTAGCACAACCAAATAGAAAAGTCCTTCATCACCTGAAAAATTCCTTCTGTCACGCCTTAAAAAATTACTTTAATTCAACCATAATTAACATAGGGGAGTTTTTAGTTTTGGGTGTACAGCATAATGATTCAACCATTCTGTACAGTACTCCTTGTTCTTATAAGCGTACTGGCAACCACTGGTTCTCTATACTTAAGAGTTTGTTTTTTGGTTTGTGTCTTTTTGTTTGTTTACTTGTTTTGTTTCTTAAATTTCACATGTGAGTGAAAGCCTATGGCATTTTAAAATTCCACTTTTTTATTTTTAAATTTTAAATATTTATTAAATTAACTAATTACATTAAATTTTTAATTAAAATATTTGTTTTATTATTTTATTACTTTATTTTATTTATCTATTATCATTTTATTTTATTTCACTTATTCTCCTGCTGCCCCTTTAACGTCTGATCCATTGCTACTTGTTCTTCCCACCACTTCTCACCCCACTCTCTGGTAAACACTAATCTAGTTTCATTTCTGCAATTTTGAGAGTGTTATAGAAATGGAAACATCCATGATGTAACCTTTTGAATTTGGCTCTTTCCGCCGCCCCAGCATAATGTCATTGAGATTCATCCGAGTTGTTCTGTGTATCAATAATAAGGGAATTTTAAAATCATTCATTCTATTCCTGCAATGTGTCAGTTGGTAACAATTCAAATATTTAAATAGGGGCCTTGAAATAGAGGCCAAAGAAAGTGAAATAGTGGCTAAATGCTAAAGGAATTTTGCATTAGATTCAGAAGGAAAATTATTACACATGGCATGTCTGAAGTCTGCAGAAATTGAATGACTTTTTCTTAGTTGCAGGTAGATCTGTGTTGTGTGTCCCCCACTCCCCCTGTGATTTTCAGTGTCTCTGGTCCTATGAATGCAGAATGGGAACCAAAGGAATACAGCTTTGTTTTCTTCAGAGTGTTGTGGGAATTATGAAAATCAGACTACCTGGGTTTGTGTAAGGGCTCAGCCTTACCTAAGAGCCTCATACTTATGGAGTCTGAAATTCATTGTGCTGTTGGAGAAACCTGCCTTCTCTACTCACAGGGTTATTAGTAGGATAAAATGCAGTCATGTAATGAAGGGATAAAATAATTTTTTTCCTGTTCCAGAGCCAGTTTTTAAAACAAGAGAGTCCTCTTGGTGTAAGAATGAACAAGGCAGTCAGATCCCAGCAATTAAAAGCCATGTCACTTTGGAAATTTACCTAACTTGGTGTGCCTGGATGGTTCAGTCGGTTCAGTGGCTGGTTCTTGATTTCAGCTCAGGTCCTGATCTCGGGGTCCTGGGGTAGAGCCCCACATCAGGATCCACACCCAGTGAGGAGTCTGCTTGAGGATTTTCACCCCTTCTGCTTATGTGCACACGTGTGCGCTCTCTCTCTCTTTGAAATAAAATCTTATTAGAAAAATTACCTAACTTTCTCAGGCTCCATTTTATTTATTTATTTATTTTTTAAAAGATTTTATTTATTCATTTGAGAGACAGAGATCACAAGTAGGCAGAGAGGCAGGCAGAGAGAGAGGAGAAAGCAGGCTCCTAGATGAGCGAGAGCCTGATGTGGGGCTCGATCCCAGGACCCTGGGATCATGACCTGAGCTGAAGGAAGAGGCTTTAACCCACTGAACCACCCCGGCACCCCTCCATTTTATTTTTAATCTAAGTGTACTTACTACCAACTTTGAAGGGCTGCTGTGGTGATAGGAGAGTATGAATAATGTGAGATGACCTTAACTCAGTCTTTAACAATGTTCATTCCCACATTATTACAAGGGCTACTATTTTTCTTTCTGTGAGTTGGTTCCTTTTGGAAAATACATGGTTACTTAACTCTTTCAGGTCCAACACAACAGTTGAAGATTCTGTTACTTGCTTACATGTGTTACTCTTGTCACATGAAGTGCCACTGCCCTGTCCTGTCCAACCTGAGAAGCATGATATGGTGAGAAAAGCACAGGCTTCAGAGAGACCTGCAGGCCAGCCCCAGCTCTGTTATGCCTGCTTTTGGCAGATCAAATAATCTGACCATCAGCTTTCTTATCTATAGAATAAGAGCTAATAACACTTTACCTGTGGGAGTATTAAGTATAGTTGACACACAATGTTATGTTAGTTTCAGGTATGCAATATAGTGATTCAACAATTCTATACACTATGGTATGTTCAGTGCAAGTGTAGCTGCCCTCTGACACCACAGGATGCTATTACAATACAATGTTTCGCTAGTACAGTAACACTGACTATATTCCCTGTGCTGTGCTTTTCATCTCTGTGATTTATTTATTCCATAACTGGAAGCCAGGATCTCCCGCTCTCCTCACCATTTTGCCAATCCCCTTGCTTTTCTGCCAATGATCAGGTTTTTTTTTTTTTTTTTCCTCTGTATATTGGTCTGATTTGTTTTTCGTTTATTCATTTGTGCCTGGGAATATTCTTAAGATTATGAGAAGTGCCTAAGAAAATGGTATAACAGGTACTTGGCAATGACAGGAACTCCCAAAGTATACCTAACGTTAAAAAGAAAAGTCCTAGGGTGGAGTGGACAAGTTATGCTTTCTGTGTGAGACTCTCCTTCTTACTTGTTAATTGAAGGGTGATTGAGATTAGGAATTGAAAATTCGTGGCCCAAGGGCTGAATCTTCTACACAAATACGGTTTGCTTGATTAAGAAATCTTTTTTTTTTTTTTTTCTTCTTTTTTATTTATTTATTTATTTATTTATTTATTTATTTATTTTAATTTTGTATTTTTTATAAACAAACCATAAGTGACTCTTAATCTCACAAAACAAACTGAGGGTTGCTGGGGGGAGGGGGTTTGGGAGAAGGGGGTGGGATTATGGACATTGGGGAGGGTATGTGATTTGGTGAGTGCTGTGAAGTGTGTAAACCTGGTGATTCACAGACCTGTACCCCTGGGGATAAAAATATATGTTTATAAGAAATCTTTTTCTCTCAATCTCTATCATTTAACCTATCTCTCAAAATGTAATTTTAGTACTTTGGACTTGAACGCCTTTTAGGAGTTGAAGAATCTAGTTCCACACCCCAAATCACTACCTATTGTCTGATACATTTACTTTACACACCTGGACATCAAACGCATTTGAACCTGATACATTCGAGATAGACCATCAATCCCAAAGTGTCATCTATGGAATGTTAATAAATACAATAAAATTCAAAGCTAAATACACTCGGGAAAAGGCAGCTAAGCAAATTACACAGATGTCTTTACTATTGAACTTCATAAAAACCAATGAAGAGAGTGGTATAGAATTTAGTATTTTGTGAATGTATTTGATAACCATTCCTATCTTAAATTTAGAGCATCTCATGGATTATTGCATGGCTCACTAACGCCTCACTAATGCAACTTTGGGAAATATGAGATGACCTCAGACTGTGCCAAGAGATCTTTTATTTCCAGGTGAATGAGTCTAGGGATTTGAAATAAATAGTTATTTATAATATCTGGAGAATATACAAAGGAAACACCTAAACGTGGGTGTCCCAAATGGAAATGATGGAAATACTGAACAGAATTGTCAAAGATGAGTTTCAAAACTTCATTTATGTGACATCAATAAAAACCAAACACCTGAGTCCTTTTAAGACTGTGATCTTTCCAGCTAATTGATTTAGTTATACTTTATGAACTTGAAGCTTAGTATGACATTTCTTTTTTTTTTTTTTTTTTTTTTTTTTTTTTTTTTTTAAAGATTTTTTATTTATTTGACAGAGAGAGATCACAAGCAGGCAGAGAGGCAGGCAGAGAGAGAGGAGGAAGCAGGCTCCCTGCTGAGCAGAGAGCCCGATGCGGGGCTCGATCCCAGGACCCTGGGATCATGACCTGAGCCGAAGGCAGCGGCTTAACCCACTGAGCCACCCAGGCGCTCCTAGTATGACATTTCTTGAGGTATTGCTCATTCTGGGTTGATAAGCATCAAGAGATTCCATTGTTTTGACATTTGCCCTTTTGAATATTGCATGCGATAGATTTTTTTTTTCCTGATTCCATGAATTTAGGATACTTGTGAAAAATTCTGTTTTGATTCAGTATGATTTTGAGTACATTAAATGAAGTTAAAGAAAACTAGGGAAATGTTTGGTAAAAGATTTTTTGTAGTGAGAATATCTTATCTAGACTTATGTACTCATGTATTAAAATGTAAAAAATAAATATTTGTAACCAATTCATCTATATAAGACTGTCCAACTGGTTTCCTTTCAAATAAAACTATGCTGGTTCAGGTCATTCATTTATTCTGGAAGTAAATTAACTCCCAAATTATTCAAAATAATTTTTTTTTAGGTTTCTCCATCTTTGTGCCTCATGGTCATAATCATGGATGTCATTTATCATTGTACAGGCAAATGCATGTGATTCAAATAATCTTTCTGGTTAAGACACCAGATGAACCGATATTGGATTTGTTTGGCAAATACTGGCAAGGTGAATCTGCTGGAAAATGCATACTTGGCAACTCAAAGCTTTGAGATTCGATCTTTTGATTCTTCTGCTGTCCTTTCTGTATTTTTCTTCTCTTATTTCTCTTCTTTTTACATCCTTTTCTTGCCTTTTTCCCTTCTCATGTCCTTCCTCATCATTATTTTTTAAGAGTATATATGTTTACATAGTAGCTCCAGCATCACTGAGATATTAATATTTTACCTCCAGAGATTAGCTTCAATGTAGGGAATATTCTCAGAGCTTATTAAATAATACAGTTTTTAAAAAAAGATTTGACAGAGATCACAAGTAGGCAGAGAGAGAGGGGGAAGCAGGCTCCCCACTGAGCAGAGAGCCCAATGCAGAGGCTGGATCCAGCACCCTGGGACCACAACCTGAGCCAAAGGCAGAGACTTAATCCACTGAGCCACCCAGATGCCCCAATAATTCAGTTTTTAAAGTTTTGAGATTCAGCAGAAACTTAGAAGTCATTTGGTATAATTCTCCTGCAGACCCTCCCCTCCCACCAAAGAACTTTAAGCCTCTGTTTAAATGATTCCCGCAGACCCTCCCCTCTCCCCAAAGCACTTCAAGCCTCTGTTGAAATACTTCCATGTAACATCCTCTAACACTCCAACATCTGACTTCCGAACTTTGCCTTGACAGGCTTGGCTGTTTTATCCAAAACATCAGTGAAACAGAGGGGCTTTTATTTTTCTCCGGTCTAGGAAGCCAGACCTTTTGTGATAAATCTGCTTAAGATGACCAAGAATAGCAGGAACCAGAGAAATGGATCAAAACTGTGATTCTAAAGTGTCCTGATAGTTGGGTTATAGAAACTCCAGAAGTCCGTGTTTCCAGAGGGCAGAAGTAGAGCTCAAAATGGGAGACATGTTGGGGTGCTTGGGTGGCTCAGTGGGTTAAGCCTCTGCCTTTGGCTCAGGTCACCATCCCAGGGTCCTGGGATCAAGCCCCGAATCGGGCTTTCTGCTCAGCAGGGAGCCTGCTTCCCCCTCTCTCTCTGCCTACCTCTCTGCCTACTTGTGCTCTCCTTCTGTCAAAAAAAATAAATAAAATCTTAAAAGCAGGGGACATGTTAATGATCAGTATCTGGGATAAAATGGAATGGAAGAGAAACCTAGCCAGAAACAAAGTGAAAGGAGTTCCTTGGTAATTGTTGTGAGCGCCAGTGAAATACTTGGAACATGTCCTCTGTCAGGAGTTGTGAATGGCTTAGGTATGCATATAGAGCAGGGGTCGATGTGAATCGCTGGTTATTATTATTTTTTTTAAGTTTTATTTATTTATTTATTGGACACAGAGAGAGATCACAAGTAGGCAGAGAGACAGGCAGAGAGAGAGGAGGAAGCAGGCTCCCTGCTGAGCAGAGGGCCCGATGTGGGGCTCAATCCCAGCACCCTGGGATCATGACCTGAGCTGAAGGCAGACGCTTAACCCACTGAGCCACCCAGGCGCCCCTCACTGGTTATTTTTTTCTTCACTGGCTTACTTCATACTTCTCGAAGGAGCAGCGTGAGTCTTTGACAGTGAATTCCTGTAATAAATTGTTAAGATTAGGTTATCCTTCTACATATTTATATTTATTTGCCCATTATAATTCCCTTAGCAAATTGCACAGACCGGGAACCTTCTGATTGTAGGGATAGAGTGAGTCTAGTTTGAAGGCTAGAGATCGTGGAGTTAAAATGAACCTAGAGACCTCATGTAGGAATGAGGGTCAAAGACCAAACAAAATCTCAATCTAGGAGGACTTGGAGGTATAAATTGGGTAGGTGTAAGGCTTAGGCTCAAAGCAGTTTTATTTCAGTGATAAAAGAAATGCATTAAAGAGGTTTGAATTAAAAACCGCTCTAATTTTTGGAAAATCTTGATGTTAACATAAAATATAAAACACAATTTAGGGGCACCTGGGTGGTTCAGTGGATTTGTCCTCTGCCTTCGGCTCGGGTCATGATCTTGGGGTCCTGGGATCGAGCCCCACATTGGGCTCTCTGCGGGGCAGTGAGCCTGCTACCCACCCCTCGCCTCTGCCTGCCTCTCTGCCTACTTGTGATCTCTCTTTCTCTGTCAAATAAATAAATACAATCTTCAAAAAAAAAACCGCACAATTTTAATTGGCTAGGATTGAAAAGGTAGTGTTGGGTTGGCAACTTGGGTTGGCAAATGCAGATGTGTAGTGCCTTTATGAAGAAATGCAGGTGGAGGGGCACCTGGGTGGCTCAGTGGGTTAAAGCCTCTGCCTTTGGCTCAGGTCATGATCTCGGGGTCCTGGGATCCAGCCACTCATTGGGTTCTCTGCTCAGTAGGGAGCCTGCTTCCTGCTCTCTCTCTGCCTGCCTTTCTGCCTACTTGTGATCTGTCAAATAAATAAAATCTTAAAAAAAAAAAAAAAGGGCAGGTGGTCCTGATTTAATGCTAATCTGGGAAAGCTATTCGATTCTGCTTCTGAGAGGTCTCATAGTTTTGAAGTATGCTGAACTACATGTCAATCCTCTGTTCCAAAGTGATGAGTTGTTCTTTTGGAAGTTTGGTGTGGATTTACCCTCTATGAAGTATTTCTAGGAAAGACCAATTCTGCCAAAACAGGATGGATATATTTGTTAAAACCAGTGGATTTATAGGATGAGAAAACCAGTAAGGCTTCTCAGTAGCCTTTGAGATAAAATTTTAAGATAAAATTTCTTGGATTTATTAAGTGCCTACTTTGTGCTAAGCATACCTGTAGATAGGGGATTGGCAAATATTTCTGTAAAGGGCAGATAGTCAATATTTTAGGTTTTGTGGGTTCTCTGGTCTCTGTGGCAGCTACTCTACTCTGTCCTTATAGCACAAAAGCAGTCATAAATAATATGTAAACAAATGTGAGTGGCTGTGTTCTAATTAAAACTTTATAAGACGGGAAGCTGGCCGGATTTGGCTGCAGGCTGTAATTTGCCAAACCCTGTTCAACATACTGGGATTACAGATGTGATCCAAGCAAATGAGATTCTTATATGGAATTTACATTCTCCTAGTGATTTGTAAGGGTAGGGGAGTAGAAAATAAAAATAAATCAATAGGCAAGAAAAATAAGACATTGGTGTAAGTATTCTCCAGAGAATTGAACCCTACTGGGTAGCTCAGTCAGTTAAGCAGCTGCCTTCAGTTTAGGTCATGATCCCAGGGTCCTGAGGTCTAGTCCTACATCGGACTCCCCCCTCAGTAGGGAGTTAGCTTCTTTCTCTGCCTGCAGCACTCCTCCTGCTTGTGCTCTTGCTTGTGTTCTCTCTCTCTGACAAATAAATAAAATCTTTTTAAAAAATAGGACGCTGTGGTAGATGACTGCTTTAGTGTTGTTGGTGTGAAAGACCACCCTGAGGAAGTCGCCCTTAAGTTGAAGTCTCAATGACAAAGACTTAGCTAGACACTGATGTGTGGGGGAGGAACATTTTGGACAAGGGGAACTATTGTGAAGGTTTTCTAAGCTGGGGTGAGCTTGGTATGTTTGAGGAACCAAACGGTCAGTGGGAACACAATAAGTAAGAGAGTTACTTCTTTGGGAAATAACTCTGAAGAAAAACACATGCACAGTGGTTTTCAGCTTGGATTTTTTTTTTTTTTAATCGTATAATATTGGAAACATTGTCAGTTTCTTCATCAGAAGGAATGTAGTTTATTCAATAACACAGAACTAATGCATAGGAGACCATCTGTAAATGTTTGTTGATCTAATTCTAAATTTCTGGCCAAAGAAAAAAGACTAGTTTGATGATATCAGTTTGAACTTTTCCAAAGGCACTGAAACTATCATATTAGTTTAGAATATTCTCAAGTGCAATAACCAACTCTTAACTGGCTTCTAGAAACTTGAATTTATTTTTCTCATAAGGCAAGAAGCCCAGAGATTGGGGACTGCATGGGCTGTTGCAGGGTATTGATGATCCCATGGCTGATGTCTCTGGATAATTTCTTAAGCCTTTCTGTCATTTACACAGAAAGGCTTGCAGAACTCTAAGCAGTACATCTGGGTCAAGGCAGGAAGGAGAGGGCAAAGAGGAGGGTCAGCATAGTCTGTTGCTCTTGTTAGGAACGTGAATGCCTTCCCAAGAGCACCCTTTCTTTCTCTAGTGGGTTTTTCTCTGTAGGTTTCATTGCCAGAACTTAGTCACCCATCACCCTGGTTGCTTGGAAGGCTGGGAAGAAGGAAACAGGTTTGTTTTGACTAGTTCAGATCAATCCAGATTGATCACTGGGCTGGGCATATCGCCAACCTCCAATAAAATTGAATTGGTGTTGGTGAAATGAAGGGAGAATGGAAATTAGTCACACCACTATGAAGATTGCTTGTCATTGTAGAAATGCTAATTATAGAGGAAATGAGAGCAGCAGAGAAGAATTGTAGCCACACTTTGATCACCTGTGTTATGTAAATTACCGAAGTATTGAGTAGTGCTTGTAAATGCACATTACCTAATTTATTTTCTGCTCTTTGAAGTAGATAATATTTTTTGTTCCCCTTTTTAAGTGGCAAAGATTTCACCATATTAATGGTAAGTTACACAGCTAATAAATGGCCTATCAGGGATTCAAATTAGCATCTCTGAATCTGAATTCTGACCTTTCTCTATGTAGGATTTGTGTCCAGAATGACTCCCTATGTAACAGTATATACAGAGCTATGAAAAAGGATATACAAGAGAATATGGATAAATGAAAACAGTTCATTTTCTAGGGTTGGGTTATAAGTAGAGAGGAATGTGTAATTTCTTTAAAAAAATCTTTTATTTTGATATTATGACCATAAAATTTAGGGGAAATTCATGCAAAGAGAATTTATCCTCTTTTTGCCAGACCTACTCTTCTTTAATTATTTTGCCTGATAATTTAGTTTTGATCTTTATGTTCTTTTTTTTTTTGAGAAAACTGCAGTATATATACAAATATGAACTGTACAGATTAAATTACTTGTTTCATGTGCATAAACTCCTGTAACTACCATCCAGAACATGTCCAGGGTCCTTGAAGGATCAATTTTGCCTCTTTCTGGGTGGTTTTCCTTCCACTAAGGCCAACCGCTATTCTGACTGCTACCATCATGTGTAAGTTTCTGCCTCTTTTAAAATGCCAAATAAATAGAACCATAAAACATTAATCTTTATGACTTCTTCCATTTATTGTCTTATCTGTGAGATTAATCCATATGGTTAGGTGTATAAGCTTGTCTTTTTAATTGCTCTATAGTATTTCACTGTATGACCATCTCTCTCTTTACTCATTGTACTGTGGGTGGACTTTTTGGGTCATTTTAAGTTTTGGTTATTATGAATAAAACTATCAACATTCTTATCCCAGTCTGCGGATAGAGCACTCATTTCTGTTTGAGTGCCTATCTGGGGAGTGATCTTGTAGGGTCATAGGGTGTATATATATGTTCTATGTTTTATTGTTTGAGTAATTTCAGGACTACTTCACTTGATTGTCCTCTTTTCTGTTCTTATTCTCATCTGCAACTTCAGCCTTCTCAGCAACTAAAAAATTAAAATGGAAAATTAGGGTGAGGAATTTAGAAGTCCGAGTTTACTACAGTGAAATGGCCTCCCAAGAGTTTAAGTTTTGTTTTTTTTTTTTTAAAGATTTTTATTTATTTATTTGACCGAGATCACAAGTAGGCAGGAAAGTAGGCAGAGAGATAGGGAAGCAGGCTTTTTGGCGAGCAGAGAGCCCAATGTGGGACTCGATGCCAGGACTCTGGCATCATGACCTGAGCTGAAGGCAGAGGCTTTAACCCACTGAGTCACCCAGGTGCCCCTTAATTTTTTTTTTTTTAAGATTTTATTTATACATTTGACAGAGAGAGAGCACGTGCACACTAGCAGGAGGAATGCAGAGGGAGAGGGGGAAGCAGGCTTCCTGCTGAGCAGGGAGCCTGATATGGGGCTTGATCCCAGGGCCCTGAGATTATGACCTGAGTAGAAGGCAGATGCTTAACCATCTGAGCCACCAGGGTGTCCCAAGTTTAATCTTTTTTAATCAATTTTGTAAAAATTTTGCATTTTTTGACATAAAACAAAAGTACATAACAATTAGAGTGAATAATTTCTAATCACAGCCTAAGTCAAGAGAAATGAGCCAGTTCTAACAGTAAGAGGCCTTCTGTGAGGGTTTCCTCCATTGGACTTGTCTTCTCTGCCTTCAGACTATCTGCTGTCATTAATTTCATGGTACTTAATCCCTTGTGTGGGGGGTAGTTTTTTTATTTTAGCACATATGCAAGCATTCCTGAATATATAGCTTAGTTTTATGTGTTTTCTACTGTATATAGTATGAATCCTACTGTAAGAATTCTTTTGCATGTAGCTGCTTCGGTTCAACTGTGTTCAATTCATGCTGTGTGTCTAAGCAATTTGTGTTTTTATTTTTGGACATAAGCCATTGTATGAATGGAGTTGTAGGAGTTAAAATGATGTATCTGTCCTGCTGATGAACTTTTGGGCTGTCTCCACTTTGGGACTATGGCAAACAATGGTGTTATTAGAATTCTTAAATAGAAAGTTTGGTGGACATCTATATGCACTTCTCAGGAGTATATATATATACCCAAAAGTAGAATTACTGGTCATAGGGTGTCTTTCTTCAATGTACCTAGACAATACCAAACCTAGAAGACAAATCCTTCTATCAAGGATTTGAGGTAGACATAACAATGGGCAGCTTTGCATGATTTCTAGTCAAAGCTTGATTTTTTTTTTTTAAGATTTTATTTATTTATTTGACAGAGAGACAATGAGAGAGGGAACACAAGCAGAGGGAGGGAGAAGCAGACTTCCTGCTGAGCAGGGAGCCTGATGCGGGGCTCCGTCCCAGGAGCCTGGGATCGTGACCTGAGCCGTAGACAGACACTTAACGACTGAGCCACCCAGGTGGCCCAGAAGGGAGAATCCTTAAGCAGACTCCCTGCTGAGCATGGAACCCAACGTGGGGCTCCATTCCAGGACCCAGAGATCATGACTTCAGCTGAAACCAAGAGTCAGCTGCTTAACTGACAGCCACACAGGTGCCCCAAAGCTTGATTTTTTTTTTTTTTTAAGCTAGTTCTGAAGGCACAGAATCTGATTCAGGGCATCAGTTGATAATTTCACTTGCCCTGTGATAGCAAATGTAATCTTTAGAATTAAGGAGGAAGCATGGTGTAATAGGTACATAAACTCAGGCTGTAAGAAAGAACTGGGAGTTCAGACCTCTGCTGCTTAATGCTGTGTTGACTTTCAGCCCAGGTTCAGTTTAATTACCTGGAAACTCTGTTAACACAGCCACACAGAGATGCAATAGAGAGTAAATGAGGTATTGGGTATAAAGTGCCTAACACAGTGCCTTGCACATGGTAGGTGCTCAAATATTGTATCTCTTGCTGTTGAAAAAGGAAAGTGTCAGCCTATCTTAATGTTCATTCTCTTATTTACTGAAATGTATCTGAGACTTTAAGGTGTGTCTACATTAGAAACCTGCCAAAATTCTTGGGTTCTCAGTCACATTTTCCAAAAAAAAAAGTAACTTATAACTTTGTGGAGGGAACAGTGATATCAAAATTTCTGCACGGTAACCCGTCTCTAATAGACTGAACAAGGGCCCCATTAAGGGAGAAAGTTAAACTTTGCAGAATAAAGCACATTGTTTCTGTTTTTCCTTGTGTGTGAACATATATGCTAGCATAGAGCTACCTCTGCTTCTACAGTCCAGGAAAATTCCAATTTCACTAGATGATAGTATGTTCGTGAGTATGTGTATATATGTTTATTCATATTTTTCTGTGCTTACCACCTTAGAATATTGAGCTTGGGGGGGGAAATGACACAAAGAGCTAAAGGATAAACATTGCTTATATCAAGCAAGTTTGGGGTTCTTTCCTAGGAATGAATAATTTGGGGTTTTGCGGAAACTTATATTTGTATATTAAAATAACCAGTAATAAACTATGGAGCAGCATGAAAATTTTATATGGATTTTTAAGATAATATTTTAGGAAAATCTGTACCTTTAGTGGGCTACTTTGGCCTGTGTCCTAACTCTTCTGGGGATATATATGAACTTTTCTTTTAGAGGTAAGAAAAGGTTAGAAATTAATAGTAATCTATGGGGTCTTCTCATGTGCTCTTACATTGTCTTTTGTTCTCCTTCTGTGGCTTTATTTCCTTGGACCCTGGCAAGAGAGGGTCCTCTCCTCGATGCAGAAAAAGCTGGGGCTGGGGTTAGAAGTGAGGTAGTAAGGTTGGTAGGGCTTGTTATCTCCCTTGCCTTTGCAAAACAAAAAATAATTACAAAACCCTGAAAAAACCAAAAAACAAAAAAATCCCTGCATTCTTAAAAGCAGAGTCACAAGAAATCAGGAGCTAGAGTCATATATTTTAAGATTAAGGTCATTTCTTTTTCTTAGCCAATTTTATATACAGATACTTTAAACTTCCTATTTTAGTCTGAAACCATCTGCAAACATCCTGAGAGTTTAAATTCTGGATCCTGCATTCTACAAGGTAAGATACTATATTTTTATGCTTGTAAAATGAGGAGTTTGGTCTGATTCTACAAGCCTGGTAGCTTCTTCCATTTCTCAAATTCCAGGATTGCCCTTTCCATTTCTCTCTGGTTAAGTGTTTAGTGTGACAAGGGGAAATTGAGTTTAACATAAAGTTGGCTTGCTACAAAGACTTGGGTAATGAAGATCTCTTCATTATCTTGGCAAGACCTCTTTAGCTAGCTATATTTTGACTTAATTGTGGTAGTAATAACAAAGTCCAAGAACTTACCACCTTCCATTGGGTGCCTCCAAATGCTTTATTCAGATGTACAGTGGCTCTAAGAGGATTATATATAATAATGTTTTTTGCATGATGAGCCTTATCATTTGATTAGATCACATCTATATTTTTTAGATCACATAATTTTTTAAAGGTGAAAAATGGGTGTGGAAACATTGGTTGTTAATATGCTATTATGAAAGCCTTCACAACATAGTTGTTAACTTTCTCCTATTGATCTAGGCAGTTGGTGTTTTGGCACGTTTACTGTTAATTCTTGCTAGAGGTCATGAGTCCATAGTCTCACTTTCCTATGTGTTCAGCTGTATGTAAAGTGCTTTAAGAAATGACATGCAGTTAAATTCACTCTTCATGGTGCATTCATTTGATAAAGTTGTATATCTAACACCAGAATCCTGACACAGAACAGTTCCATCACCCAAAAATTCTCTTGTCTTTTTCCTTTGTAGTTGATTCCTTCCCCTAGTTCCAAACTTTAGCAACCATAAAACTGTTTGCTGTGTCTCTAGTTTTGCCTGCTCAGAATGTCATATAAAGCCTTTTGGGTCTGTCTTTTTGGGCCTAACGAGATACATTTGAGGTTCATTCATGTTGTTGTGTAAATCAGTAAATACTTTTCATTGTTGAGTGGTATTTCATTGTGTGCCTTCAGTGCAGCTGGTTTACCCATTCACAAGTTGAAGGACCTCAGTTATTTCTAGTTTTTGACAATTGTGAATGAAGCTGCTATAAATATTTACATATGTATTTTTGTGTGAACATAAGTTTCCATATATCTTGGGAAAATGTAACATGATAGCCTAGTATGGTAAGTATATGCTGAATTATAAACTGCCAAACTGTTTTCCATACTGACTATACCATTTTGCATTTCTCACTCATGTATGAGAATTCCCATTGCTCCCCATCACTGTCAGTGCTTTGTTTTGTTAGGGTTTTTTTTTTTTTCCCTTCAATATTTTAGCCATTCTAATAGGTTTTTGGCATTGCCATTATATTTTTTTAATGATGTCGATCATTTTACATGTTTATTTGCCATGCATACATCTTTGGTGAGGAGTCTATTCAGAGCTTGTGCTCACATTTAGATTACACTGTTTTCTTAATGAATTTTGAGGGTTCTTTATGGATTATTTATATGTTTTGTCAGATATTTGACTTGGAAATATTTTCTTCTAATCGTGGTTTATATTTGCCTTTCTTAATATCTTTCATAGGGCTCTGGTTTTACATTTTGATGAAGTCCAATTTATCGTGATTCTTCCTTTTGTGGAACACACTTTGGTGTCATTATGAACTCTTTGCATGATCTATAGTCTCCCAACTACAAAAATTTTTGTGTTTTGTATTTTAGATCTATTGAGTTAACATTTTGTATAAAAAGACATAAGTTACGATTCATTATTTTTACATGTAGGTACCCAGTTGTTCCAGCATCATTAATGAAAAGACTGTACTTAGTTCATTAAATTGCCTTTGTAATTCTGTCAAAAATCAGTTTTTCAGATATGAATAGGCCATTAATAAACTTCTTATTCTGTCCTGTTGATCTGCGTGGCGATCTTTTCACTGGTACTATGCTGTCTTAATTATTGTGGCTTATCATTAAGTCTTGAAATTAGGTAATATGAGCTTTGATTTTGTTCTTTTTCAAAATTTATTTCGGTACCTTTGCCTTCCCATATAAATTTTAGAATCTGCTTGTCATATTTCTTTACTTAAATCTTACTTGATTTCTTTTGTCAGTGTTTTATACTTTTCATCACCTTGTCCTGTATACATTTTATTGATTTATAACTATGTATTTAAAATTTTTTTGTTATTTGTTTGCTTCTAATTTTTATTTTCAATTAATCAATAGTAAAAGTAGAAATATTTTTGGTATGTTGACTTTGAATCCTGAAACCTTGCTAAACTCAGTATTTCTAGATCATCTGGAGATTCCTTTGAATTTTCCATGTAGACAATCATATCATCTGAAAATAGGTTTTTCTTTCTTTTTTCTTCTTACTCTGTATACCTCCTGCCACCCCCACACCTCTATGCATGAGTTAGGTCTTCAGCACAATAATATTGAATAGGAATGGTGAAATCATCCTTACCTTATTCCAGATTGAGGAAATAATTTAATCTTTAACCACAAAGTATGATGTTATCTGTAGGCTTTTTTTTTTTTCTTGTAAGTGATTTTTTAAAAAAGATTTTATTTATTTATTTGACAAAGACACAGCGAGAGAGAAAACACAAGCAGGAGGAGTGAGAGAGGGAGAGGCAGGCTTTCCGCCAAGCAGAGAGCCCGATGTGGGGCTTGTTCCCAGGACCCTGGGACCATGCTCTTAGCTGAAGGCAGATGCTCAATGATGGAGCCATGCAGGCACCCTTTGTAAGTGATTTTTATTAAGTTAAAGAAGATACTGTACATTCATGGTTGCTGAGAGGTTTTTTTTTTTTAAATCATTAGTGGATATGAATTTTCTCAACTATATTTTCTGCATCTATTGAAATGATTGTGGTTTTTCTTCCATAGTCTCTTAAGATGATGAATTGCTCTGATTGACTTTTGGAGGTTGAAACAACCTTAAATTTCTAGGATAAACCCAAAGTGGTCATGATATGTTGTGTTGCTTGCTTTGATTCGCTTTAACTCTATTTCCATGGATTTTTGAATTTATATTCATGTATTGTATTATTTTTTGTAATGTCTTTGGGTTTGGTAAAAAGGTAGTGCTGACCACATAAAATGATATTTTGGGTCTATTCTCTTTCATTGTATGGAAGTAATTGCATAAAATTAATATAATTTCTTAAATTTTTTGTAGAACTCACCAATGAATCCATCTGGAACTTAAGTTTGTTTCATTTTGTTTTGTTTTTTTGTTAAATTTAAGACCAAAAGTTCAATTTCTTTCATAACTATGGGACTATCCCAGTTGTCTAATTCTTGAATGAATTTTTGTAGTTTGGGTCTTTCAAGGAATTTGAACTACTTTATTTATGTTGTTGAATTTATGGATTTAATGTTTGTGGTACTTAATTTTAATGTCTGTTGTCTGTAGTGATATACTGCCTTTGTTCCTGATATTGACAACTTGTGTCTTCACCTCCCCACCCCCCCTGCCATCCCTTGGTCAATCTTAATGATTCTATGTTTCATGAATCTTCTTGAAGAACCAGCTTTTGGTTTCATTGCATTTTCTGTTATTTTTTGTTCTAGCTCATTTATTTTTGCTCTTGAGAAAACTTAAGAGGAGAAAAGGATTATTTTTTATCCAGATACATATCCTTGCCCTCGCTTTCACTTCATTCCTAAAGTTGCAAGTTTCCCTTTGGTATTATTTCCTTCCACCTGAAGAACTTCTTACTGCATCCGCTCTAGAACAGATTTGCTAGTGACAAATATTTTTTCATCTGAAACTTCACACCTTTTCCTGTCTTTATTTTGTCTTCACTTTTTTAATTAATTCTTTTGTTAACATTTAAGGTATTATTTGCCCCAGGGATACAGGTCTGTGAATCGTCAGGCTTCAGATTTCACTGCACTCGCCGTATCACCTACCGTCCCCAATGTCCATAACCCAATCACCCTCTCCATACCCCCTTACCCGCTAGCAACCCTGTTTGTTTCCTGCGATTAAGAATCTCTTATGGTTTGATTCCCTCCCAGTCCCATCTTGTTTCATTTTTTTCCTTCCCTACCCCCCAAACCCCCACCCTGCCACTCAAACTCCTCATATCAGAGAGATCATATGATAATTGTTTTTCTCTGATTGACTTATTTTGCTCAGGATAATACCCTCTAGTTCCATCATTGCAAATGCCAAGATCTAATTTCTTTAGATGGCTGCATAGTATTCCATTATATATATATAATATATGTATAATACATACATATATATTTTGTATATTTATATAAAGATGTGGGATATATATGCATATATACTATATCTTCTATATCCATTCATCGCTTGGTGGACACCAAGGTTCTTTCCATAGTTTGGATATTGTGGACATTGCTACTATAAACATTTGGGTGCACGTGCCCCTTTGGATCACCACATTTATACCTTTAGGGTAAATACGCAGTAGTGCAATTGCTGGGCCGTAGGGTAGCTCTATACAACTTTTTGAGATACTTCCCTGCTGTTTTTCAGAGTGGCTGTACCAGCTTGCATTCCCACCAACATTGTAGGAGGGTTCCCATTTCTCTGCATCGTTGCCAACATCTGTTGTTTCCTGATTTGTTAATTTTAGACATTCTGACTGGTATGAGGTGGTATCTCATTGTGGTTTTGATTTGTATTTCCCTGATCCAACTGATGTGGAGCACTTCTTCATGTGTCTTTTTGCCATCTGGATGTCTTCTTTGCAGAAATGTCTGTTCATGTCCTCTGCCCGTTTCTTGATTGGATTATTTGTTCTTTGGATATTGAGTTTGATAAGTTCCTTACAGATTTTGGATACTAGCCCTTTATCTGATCTGTCCTTTGCAAATATCTTCTCCCATTCTGTCAGTTGTCTTTTGGTTTTGTTGATGGTTTCCTTTGCTGTGCAAAAGCTTTTGATCTTGATGAAATCCCAATAGTTCATTTTTGCCCTTGCTTCCCTTGCCTTTGGCAATGTTCCTAGGAAGAACTTGCTGCTGCTGAGGATGAAGAGTTACTGCTTGTGTTCTCCTCAAGGATTTTGGATGGATTTCTGTCTCATATTGAGGTCTTTCCTCTATTTTGAGTCTACTTTCCTGTGTGGTATAAGGAAATGGTCCAGTTTCATTCTTCTGCCTGTGGCTGTCCAATTTTCCTAACACCATTTGTTGAAGAGACTGTCTTTTTTCCACTGGACATCCTTTCCTTCTTTGTCGAAGATTAGTTGACCATAGAGTTGAGGGTCTATTTCTGGGCTCTTTATTATGTTCCATTGATCTATGTGTCTAGTTTTGTGCTAGTGCATAAAAACAAGACAGTGCACTGTCCTGATAATTGCAGCTTTGTAATAGAGCTTGAAGTCTGGAATTGGGATGCCACCAACTTTGGCTTTCTTTTTCAACATTCCTCTGGCTATTCAAGGTCTTTTTCCGGTTCCATATAAATTTTAGGATTACTTGTTCCATTTCTTTGAAAAGAGTCAATAGTATTTTGATAGGGATTGCATTAAATGTATAGATTGCTTTAGGTAGCATAGTCATTTTCACAATATTTGTTCTTCTAATCCATGAGCATGGAACGTTTTTCCATTTCTTTGTCTTCCTCAATTTCTTTCATGAGTACTTTAGAGTTTTCTGAATACAGATTATATGTCTCTTTGTTAGGTTTATTCCTAGGTATTTTATGGTTTTGGGTGCAATTGTAAATGAGATTGATTGTCTTCTTAATTTCTCTTTCTTCTCTCTTGTTGTTGGTGTATAGAAATGCAACGGATTTCTGTGCATTGATTTTATATCCTGATGCTTTATATCCTGATGAGTTCCTGTATGAGTTTTTTGGAGTGGAGTCTTCTGGGTTTTTCACATAAAGTATCATATCATCTTCGAAGAGTGAGAATTCGATATTTTTCTTTGCCGATTCAGATGCCTTTAATTTCTTTTTATTGTCTGATTGCTGAGGCTAGGACTTCTAATACTTTGTGGAATAGCAGTGGTGATAGTGGACTTCCCTGCCATGTTCCTGACCTTAGGGGAAAAGCTCTCAATTTTTCCCCATTGAGAATGATACTCACTGTGGGTTTTTCATAGATGGCTTTGATGATATTGAGGTATGTACCCTCTATCCCTATACTTTGAAGAGTTTTGCTCAAGAAAGGATGCTGTACTTTGTCAAATTTTTTTTCTGCATCTATTGAGAGTATCATATTGTTCTTGTTCTTTCTTAATGTATCATATTGATTGGTTTGTGGATGTTGACCAACCTTGCATCCCAGGAATAAATCCCACTTGGTTGTGGTGAATAATTCTTTTAATGTACTGTTGGATCTTACTGGCTAGTATTTTGGTGAGAATTTTCCCATCTGTGTTCATCATGGATATTGGTCTGTAATTTTCCTTTTTGCTGGGGTCTTTGTCTGGTTTTGGTTTTGGTTTTATGAGGCCATGTAATGCTGGCCTCATAAAATGAGTTTGGAAGATTTCCTTCTGTTTCTATTTTTTGGAACAGTTTCAGGAGAATAGGTATTAATTCTTCTTTAAAGGTTTGGTAGAATTCCCATGGGACGGCATCTGGCCCTGGGCTCTTGTTTGTTGGGAGATTTTTGGTGACTGCTTCAATCTCCTTACTGGCTATGGGTCTGTTCAAGTTTTCTATTTCTTCCTGGTTCAGTTTTGGTAGGTTATATGTCTGTAGGAATGCATTAATTTCTTCCAGATTGTCCAATTTGCTGGCATATAGTTGCTCATAATGTTTTTATAATTTTTTGTACTACTTTGGTTGTGATTTCTCCTCTTTAATTCATGATTTTATTAATTTGGGTCCTTTGTGTTTTCTTTTGTATAAGTCTGACCAGGGGTTTATCAAAGAACCAGCTCTTAGTTTTGTTGATTTGTTCTACTCTTCTTTTGGTTTCTATTTCACTGATTTCTGTTCTGATCTTTATGATTTCTCTTCTCCTGCTGGGTTTAGGCTTTCTTTGCTCTTCTTTATTTAGCTCCTTTAGGTGTAGTGTCAGGTTGTGTACTTGAGACCTTTCTTGTTTCTTAAGAAAGGCTTGTATCGCTATGTACTTTCCTGTCAGGACTGCCTTTGCTCTGTCCCACAGATTTTGCACAGTTGTGTTTTCATTTTCATTTGTTTCCATGAACTTTTTCAGTTTTTCTGTGATTTCTTGGTTGGCCCATTCATTCTTTAGTAGGTTGCTCTTTAACCTTTATGTATTTGATTTCTTTCCAACTTTCCTCTTGTGATTGAGTTCTAGCTTCAGAGCACAAGGTCTGAAAATATGCAGGGAATGATCCCAATCTTTTGGTATCATTTGATACCTGATTTGTGACCCAGGATGTGATCTATTCTGGAGAATGTTCCATGTGCACTAGAGAAGAGTGAGTACTCTGTTGCTTTCGGATGGAAGGTTCTGAATATATCTGTGATGTCCATCTGGTCCATTGTGTTATTTAAGGCCTTTATTTCCTTGTTGATCTTTTGGTTGGATGATCTGTCCATTTCAGTGAGGGGTATTAAAGTCCCCAACTATTATTGTATTATTGTCAATGTGTTTCTTTGATTTCTTGATTAATTTGTTTATATCCTTGGCTTGTTCCCATGTTATGGGCATAGATATTTAAAATTGTTAGATCTTCTTGTTGGACAGACCCTTTGAGTATGATATAGTGTCCTTCTTTATCTCTTATAATAGTCCTTGGCTTAAAATCTAATTGATCTGAGAAGAATTGCCACCCCAGTTTTCTTTTGATGTCTATTAGCATGGTAAATTTTTTTCCACCACTCACTTTAAATGTGGAGTTGTCTTTGGGTCTATAAATGAGTTTCTTATAGATAACATATTGATGGGGCTTGTTTTTTTATCCATTCTGATACCCTGTGTCTTTTGATTGGGGCATTTAGTCCATTTACATTTAGGGTAACTATTGAAAGATATGAATTTAGTGCCATTGTGTTGCCTGTAAGGTGACTGTTGCTGTATATTGTATCTGTTCCTTTCTGATCTACCACTTTTAGGTTTTGTCTTTGCTTAGAGGACCCCTTTCAATATTTCCCGCAGGGCTGGTTTGATGTTTGCAAATTCTTCTTTTTTTCTTTTTTAAATTTTATTTATTTATTTGTTAGAGTAAGAGAGAGAGAACACAGGCAGGCAGAAGAGCAGGCAGAGGCAGAGGGAGAAGCAGGATCCCTGTCAAGCAAGGAGCCTGATGCAGAACTCAATATCAGGACACTGGGATGGTGACCTGAGCTGAAGGCAGCTGCTTAACCGACTGAGCCATGCAGGCGTCCTGGTGTTTGCAAATTCTTTTAATTGTCATTTTCCTGGAAGCTTTTTTATCTTTCTATTTTCAATGATAGCCTAGCTGGATAGTTTTCTTGGCTGTGTATTTTTCTCATTTAGTGCTCTGAATATATCATGTCAGTTCTTTCTGGCCTGCCAGTTCTTTCTGGCCTGCCAGGTCTCTGTGGATGTCTGCTGACAATCTACTATTTCTACCATTCTATGTTACAGACTTCTTGTCCTGAACTGCTTTCAAGATTTTCTCTTTGTCACTAAGACTTGTAAGTTTTACAATTAGATGACAGGGTGTGGACCTATATTTATTGATTTTGAGGGGGGGGTTCTCTGTGCCTCCTGGATTTTGATGCTTATTCCCTTTGCCACATTAGGGAAATTCTTTACTATAATTCAATCCGATATACCTTCTGCCTCTCTTTCTTCTTCTTCTGGGACCCCAATTATCTAATATTGTTTCATCTTATGGTATCACTTACCTCTTGAATTCTCCCCTTGTGGTCCAGTAGTTGTTTGTGTCTCTTTTGCTCAGCTCCTTTATTCTGTCATTTGGTCTTTTATATCACGAATTGTCTCTTTTGCCTTATTTATCCTAGCAGTAAGAGCCTCCATTTAAAAAAAAAAATTTTTTTAAATTTGTTTTCAGTGTTCCAGAATTCATTGTTTATGCACGACACCCAGTGTACCTCATTAATAGCATTTTTTATTTCTACTTGATAATATTTTAGTTCTTTTATTTTTCCAGAAAGGGATTTTATTTCTCCAGAATGCGTTTCTCTAATATCTTCCCTGCCTTACTTAAACCCAGCTATCGCCTTGATAATCGTCATTCTAAACTCTATCTCTGACATATTACCAATGTCTGTGTTGATTAGGTCCCTTGTCATTGGTACTGCCTCTTGTTCTTTTCTTTTTGGGGTGAGTTCTTTTACCTTGTCATTTTATCCAGATAAAAATATATGAACAAGAGAATAAAATACTGAAAGAGTGGCAAAGACCCCAGAAATTGTACACTAACCCAATCAGAAGAGACCCAAAAATGGGAGGAGAAGAAGGCGGGGGAAAGAAATTAAACAAATTATTTATATATATATAAATAATTTGTATTTATATATGTATATAGTGTATACATATAATTTATTATTTACTTATAAATATTATAATTTATAAAATAAATTTATAAATAATATATATTATTTATATATATTAATTTTTATATATAAATAATTTGTGTGTGTATATATATATGTATATATATATATATAGTATTATTTATATTACACTGATGAGTAGAACAGAGCCACCTACTTGATTTTGGGTGTATTCTGGTCTCTTAAAGAAACTACCTCCCAAAATTTGGAAGAAAGAAAAACATGTATATACAAAATACAGTGTACAAAAATAAGGGTAAATATGATGGAGTGGAATATGACTGTAAAGATAAAAACTTTAAAAAGTCTAAAAAATTGATAAGTTTGTTGGAAAATTTTAAAAAATAGAGAGAATGTGCTCAGGCTGGAGACTAGAACAAAGCCATGTGCTAGATTTAGAGTATATTTTGGTTTCTTAGAAGAAATTGTATTCCAAACTTTTAAGAAAAAAACCTATATCTATACAAAAGATAAGGTTAAATACAATGAAGGGATAAAATATGACTATAACAATGAAGGTTTGAAAAGATTTTTTTAAAAAGGTATTAAGATAAACTAGTTAAAAAAAAGTTAAGAGGAATGAGGAAAAGTTTAAAAAAAAAGAGAGAGAATAAGAAAATAAATACAATTAAAATAAATTTAACTTTGCAAGACTAAAGGATCATGGGGGGAAAAAGCCATGAAATCTATGTGTTACTTTCCCCTAGCTCTGGAGTTCCGCTGTTTTCCTTGGTCAGTGAGCTTGATCTTGGCTGGATGTTCTTGCTGATCTTCTGGGGCAGGGGCCTGTTGCAATGATTCTCAAATGTCTTTGCCCGAGGTGGAATTGCACTGCCCTTGCCAGGGGCCGGGCTAAGTAATCTGCTTAGGTTTGATCTCTGAGCTTTTGTTCCCTGAATGCTTTCCATAGAGCTCTGGAGAACGGGAATGAAAATGGCAGCCTTCTAATCGCTGGCCTGGAGGAGCCATGAGTTTGAGGCTCCACTCCTCAGTGTGCCCTCAGAGAAAAGCAGTCGTTCCCTCCTGTCTCTGTGGCCTCCAGCCACACTCTGTGCTCACTTGACCTGTGACCCAGCGTTTCTGTCTCCAGCACATGGCCCCATTTGGAGTCTCCAAACCCAGCAGATTCTTGCTGTGTGCTCCCATGCCACTCCTTCTGGAGGATGAAGGAGGGAGTCTCTAGATCTGCCACTTGTGGGGTCCCTGCTTGAAGAGCAGTGGTCTGACTGCCTCAGATGATGGTTTAAGTCATTAGCTTACTCCTCCGTGTCTCTGTAGGTGGCTTCTCCACTCAATAACTGGGAGCTCTGCCACACTCATACACCCTGATCCTTCTGTGACCCTGTGGGACCTGAGACCACACCGTCTCTGTGAGGGCTTGACCACTGCTTAACCTCTGGAGTGACATCCCTCAGTGGAACTGACTTCTAAAAGTTTGGATTTTGTGCTCTGCTGCTCTTCTGCTTACTGGGAGCAGGCTTCTCCCACTGAGGTCTATCTTCCCCTCGCTTCTGATTCACTTCTCCACATGTCCCACCTTCCAGAAAGTGGTCACTTTTCTGTTCCCAGAATCGCTGATCTATTTTTCTATCTCCTGTTGAGTTCGTAGTGTTTGGAATGGTTTGATAATCTATCTAGCGGACTCCTGCAACCTCATGTCATTTCAGTCTGCTACTCCTCCTTGCTTCTAGCCCCCTTGTCTTCATTTTTAAGCGTATCTTCACCAGATACAGAATTCTAGGTTGATAGTTCTTTTCTTTCAGCACTTTAACGATGTTCTTCCACTGCCTTCTGGCTTTACAAGTTTCTGATAAGAAATCTATACTTAATTGGGTCACTTTTCTCCTTTATATGTTAGCTTTCTCTGATGCATTCAATATTTTTTCTTAAGAGTGAGATAATCAGGGGGCAACAATTTAGGAGGCTCCCACCTGTGGTGCATGTACAAGGATTGGCATCTGTACATCCTGAGAGCCAGTGCTCTCTTAAAATTTTGCTCCCTAGGTGCCTACATTGCTGCACCCTAGTCCCAGCCATGTTTGATCTTCCCTGCTCCCGGGACCTGTTATTTTAGTTTCTCTTGTCAGAAAAATGCATTTCAGGCCCTTGTACTGTTTCCTAGTTCCACACAATTGGGGTTGCTCTTGAACTTTGGTGTGATGAGGCAAGAGGAAATTGAGAAGATTTCAAAAGGGATAATTCCTTACCGTTATTATTATTATTATTTTTTTTTTAGAGAATTTTTTAAAAGATTTTTTTAAATGTATTTATTTGACAGAGAGAGATCACAAGTAGGCATAGAAGCAGGCAGAGAGAGAGAGAGAGGAGGAAGCAGGCTCCCTGCTGAGCAGATAGCCCGATGTGGGACTCGATCCCAGGACCCTGAGATCATGACCTGAGCCGAAGGCAGCGGCTTAACCCACTGAGCCACCCAGGCGCCCCTTCCTTACCATTCTTTAACCACAACCATCCTTTTCCCCATTTCCTCTGGCTCTTTTGTTCATAGGTGTTAGATACCCACACAGTCCCCAGCAATGGTGCTCTGTGACTTTAGGCTGGCTTTGAGGCACATCCAGGAGAGAGGAGAAGGTAAACACTGGGAATTATCTCAAATATTTTCTGGCTTGCAGGAGACTTTTCTCAGTCTGTTTCTCAGTGCTGTATCTTAGCAAAAGGATGTTGCTTTCAGAGTTTTAGCTTTCTGAGTCCACTGTGGATTCCTCACCTCATTGCTCTTGGGTCAAAGAGGGGGAATTAGGGGGGGAGCAAAACAGGGAAATCAACACGGCACTCGTTCTTTAAGTTTTCAGTTATGGTTTATTTTCAAGATCCTCAGGTGCTTGCTTTTTGTATTCTGTTCAGTGTTGAGTTGTAAGCAGTGGGAGAGAGTCTGTTTTGTGAGATTTTTCCATCTTAGCATGCACAGGTACTCCTAAGGTGAGTTTAAAGGTAGAAAAATATCATAAAAGTGGATAAACTCTTGGTAGACTCTGGAAATATTGGCTGTATTTTTTGAATCATTGATCAGGGTACAGGTTTTGACACTTAAATATATCTATGGAGGCAAATTATTTGGAACTAGTTTTATTCTTAAATCTGGGAAGTATGTTACCATATCTTTTTTATCTTAAGTCTGGATTGAGTGTCTATTCTCTTAGCACACTGGGTTACTTCCTTCCTAGTTCTTATAGTGAATTGAAATTGCCCATTAAACCATATAGTCCCTGAGAAAAGGAACTTTCTTATTCTTCTGCACATTCTTGGCATCTAACAACAATGCCTGGCAATTGGTAGGCACTAAATATTTGTTGAATAAATGGATGAACCAAACTCTTAAAGTTTATTCACATCTTTTCCACATATAGGTATATACATATAAAGGATTCTGTTACCCAGACATGTACTCTTTATCTAGATGTTGTTAAATCAACCTGTCTTTCAAGATTTTAATTCTGAGTTAAGTGTAATACTTCACCACACATTTTTGCAGGTTCTCAGGGGTTTGTATTCTCAAGGTCAGGTTTTCACATTGATATTTCAGTTCAATTATGATTGACCTTCTGGGACCCTTCTTTCTGCAGTGTAGTGAATCAAACATGAAATTCAGATTTTCTTTGTTTACTTCCCAAATCCTGAATGTGAGGCATTTATATATATATATATGCATGTGTATATGTGGATCTGCATGTGTGTATCTGTGTGCCATCTTTAAGAAGGTCCAGATAAAGGGTATCACCATGCAGATAAAAAACCTAAAACTGAATATTGGATGCAATTAAGAGTCTACTATGTTCCTGTACAATATACCCCCCCCATTTAATATCCTTCATATTACTATACAGAATAATTTATCTTTCCACCCTTCTACTGAGTTTTGGTTTACTTTGCATATACATAGGGCCCATTAATGTATACTGCTAAAATAATCTAAAATAAGGAGTAATCTAATCCCTTTAGAACAGAAGAACTGGCAGAGGCTTTAAAGCTTCAGTTTCTTTTTGTGTCCATTAGCTTAATAAATGTTTCACTACCCCCTCGACTTTCAATCTGGAGGTGTTTTTTGGGTCTAAAATGAGTCTCTTGTAAATAGCATATTGATTTTTTAAAAATCCATTTTGATACTGTGTTTTGGTTGGAACATTTGATATATTTACAATTGGAGTAATTATCGAAAGGTATGAATTTAGTGCCATTGTATTACCTGTAAAATTGCTGGTCCTTCCTGTAGACTGTTCCTTTCTGGTCTTTGTTGCTTTTGGGTTCTCTCTCTCCACTCAAAGGATCCCCTTTAATATTTCTTGCAAGACTGGTTTAGTGTTCACAAATTCCTTTAGTTGTTATTTGTCCTGGAAACTCTTCATCTCTTCTTCTACTCTGAATGACGGCCTTGTTGGATAAAGTATTCTTGGCTGTGTATTTTTCCCATTTAGCATACTGAATATATCCTGCCAGTCCTTTTTGGCCTTCCAGGTCTCTGAGGACAAGTCTGCTACCGCCTTATGTTTCTACCCTTGTAGGTTAATAACCTCTTCTTCTTTGGAACTGCTTTAAGGATTTTCTTTATCTTTGTAATTTACATGCTTCACTATAATATGTTGAGGTGTTGACTTATTTTTGTTTTTTGAGGATGGTTTTCTGTACCTCTTGGAATTGAATGCCTGTTTCCTTCCTGAGATTAGGGAAGTTCTAAGCTATAACTTGTTCAAATAAACCATCAGTCTCTCTATCCCCACTCCTCATCTTCTGGGACTTCCATGGGATGAATATTATTTTGCTTTATGGAATCATTGAGTTCCCTAAGTCTCTCTTTGCAACCTAACAGTTGCCTTTCCCTCTTCTTTTCGGCTTCCTTATTTTCCATCATTTTATCTTCTATGCTACTGATTCACTCTTCTGCTTCATTCATCCTCATTTTTATGGACTTCAGTGGGGCATCTTGGTAATAGCATTTTTAATTTCAGCCTGACTAGATTTTATTTTTTTTTTTAATCTCTACAGTAAGGGATTTCCTAGTGTCTTCTACGCTTTTTCAAACCCAGCTAGTAGTTTTATAATAATTGTTATAAATTGTAGTTCAGACCTTTTACTTATATGAAAAAGGAGAAAGGACCCTAATAAATAACGTCATGAATGAAAGAGGAGAGATCATAACCAAAACTGAAGAAATACAAACAATTATAAGAGAATATTGTGTGCAATTATATGCCATCAAATTAGGCAATCTGGAAGAAATGGATAAATTTTTAGAAGCATATAAATGGCCAAAACAAATGAGAAGTAGAAAAGCTGAGTGAATAGTTCCATAACCAGCAAAGAAATTGAATTACTAATCAAAAATCTCCCAACAAACAAGAGTTCAGGGCTAGATGACTTCCCAAGGGGAATTCTACTGAACATTTGAAGAAAAATTAATAGATATTCTTCTGAAACTGTTTCAAAAAATAGGAATGGAAAGAAAACTTCTAAATTTATTCTATGAGGTCATCATTACCTGATCCCCAAACCAGACAAAGACCCCACTAAAAAGAATTATAGGCCAATATCCCTGATGAACATGCATGCAAAAATTTTCCCCAAGATACTAGCTAATGGAATCCAATAGTACTTTAAAAGGATTATTTAACACAACCAATTGGGATTTATTCCTGGGATACAAGAATGGTTCAACATCTGCAAATCAATAAATCTGATACAATATATTAATAAAGGAAAGGACAGGAACCATATGATCCTCTCAATAGATGCAGAAAAAACATTTGACAAAGTACAGCATCCTTTCTTGATCAAAGCTCTTCACAGTGTAGCGACAGAGGGAACATAGCTCAATATCATAAAAGCCATCTATGAAAAACCCACAGTAAATATTATTCTTACTGGGAAAACGAAGAGCTTTTCCTCTAAGGTCAGAAACATGGCAAGGATTTCACTGTTAGCACGGTTGTTCAACATAGTACTGGAAGTCCTAGCCTCAGCAATCCGACTACATAAAGGAATAAAGGGCATCTGAATAGGCAAAGAAGTCAAACTCCCACTCTTTGCAGATGACATGATACTGTATGTGGAAAAATGAAAAGACTCCAGCTCCAAATTGCTATAATTCACGCAGGAATTCAGCAAAGTGGCAGTATATAAAATCAGTGCCCAGAAATCAAGTTAAATTGCTATACACTAACAGTAAGACAGAGGAAAGAGAAATTAAGGAGTCTATCCCATTTACAATTGCACCAAAAACCATAAGATGCCTAAAAATAAGCCTAACGGGAGAGGTAACGAGTCTGTACTTAGAAAACTATAAAGTACTCATGAAAGAAATTGAGGAAGACCCAAAGAAATGGAAAAATATTTATGCTCATATATTAGAAGAACAAATATTGTTAAAATGTCTATGCTACCGAAAGCAATCTACACATTTAGCACAATTCTTGTTAAAATATCATCAATACTTTTCACAGAGTTGGAACAAACAATTCTAAAATTTAAATGGAACCAGAAAAGACCCCGAATAGCCAAAGGAATGTTGAAAGAGAAACCCCAGTAGGAGGAATCAAAACTCCAGATTTCAAGCTGAATTACAAAGCTGTAATCAAGACAGTGTGGTACTGGCACAAAAACAGACACAGATCAGTGGGACAGAATAGAGAACCCAGAAATGGACCCTCACCTCTATGGTTAACCAGTCTTCAACAAAGCAGGAAGAATATCTAATGGAAAAAAGATAGTCTCTTCAACAAATGGTGTTGGGAGGATTGGACAGCTACATGCAGAAGAAAGAAACTTGACCATTTTATTACACCATACACAAAAATAGATGCAAAATGCATGGAAGACCGAAATGAGAAATAGGAATCCATCAAAATCCTAGAGACAACACAGGCAGCAACCTTTGTGATGTCAACATCAGTAGCTTCTGTCTAGACACCTCTCCAAAGGGAAGGGAAGCAAAGGAAAAAAATGAACTATTGGGACTTCACCAAGATAAAATGCTTCTGCACAGCAAAGGAACTAGTTGAACAAACCAAAAGGCAGCTGGTAGAATGGGTGAAGATATTTGCAAATGTATTATCAGATTAAGGGCTAGTATCCAAAAATCTATAAAGAATATATCAAACTCAACACCTAAAGAATAGATGATCCAATAAAAAAATGGGCAGATGTCACAAACAGACATTTCTTCAAAGATGACATAAAAATGGACAGGAAAAATGCCCCACATCACTCAGAATCAGAGAAATACAAATCAAAACCACAGTGAAACACCAGTTCACACCAGTTGGAATGGCTAAATTAAGTCAGGAAATGACAGATGTTGGCAAGGTGCTGAGAAAAGGGAACCCTTACACTCTTGGTGGGAATGCAAGCTGGTGCAGCCACTCTGCGGAACAGTATAAAGGTTCCTCAAAAAGTTAAAAATAGAACTACCCTGTGACCCAGCAATTGCACTGCTAGGTATTTAACCAGAAGGTACAAACACAGTGATTCGAAGGGGCAAATGCACCCCAATATTTATTGCAGCAGGTTCAACAATAGCCAAACTATGGAAAGAGCCCCAGTATTCATTTACAGATGAATGGATGAAGAATGGATGAAGCTGTGGTATGTGTATACATAACACACACACACACACACACACACACAGGAATATTATTAGCCCATTATCAAAAAGAATGACATTTTGCCATTTGCAGTGATGTGGATGGAACAAGAGGGTATTATGGTAAGAAGAATAAGTCAGAGAAAGACTAATACCATATGATTTTACTCATACATGGAATTTAAGAAAAGAAACTGATGAACATAGGGGAAGGGGAGGAAAAATAAGATTAAAAACAAAGAGGGAGGCAAAACATAAACCCAATGACTAGATCACCTTTAATGCCAATTCTTGGTTGTTTCCAACTGCAGCTAAATTTGATAAAGTGTTCTAGATTTGAAATTCAAAATTTATCTCCAGGAATGTCTGAAGTGCAGATAAATTGTGAAAGAGACTCTTTTTGGAGAACTGTAGCTGTACTCTATGAACCATAGAACTTACATCAGCTGTGTCACGTCTCCTATGAGATCAGCACTGGGTCTTCTGTTATTTCCTCAGTTTGTGTATGAATTTGATTGAATTGGGGAAAAAAGTTCTGGAAAATTACTTATAGTGATGAACTACTAAGAAGCATATATATATATAAGCAGCATATAAAGCGTGTCTTTAATAAATCTGTTGAAAGTTTAATGGTCATCTTTGAAATCCATTCATTGTGATAATGTCCACACTAAAGTCCCTCGGTTTGAAAGGCTAGCTTGCATCATCTTTCATTAGAACCATTTCTTAAAAAAAAAAAAAATTAAAGGCAGTTTTACAACAAAATGAAAGAAAGCTTAATCCCTGAAATATAAATCACTTAATATGACGTTATCCTAATCTGATCATTGGTTTCCTTCAGTTTCAGTTGCCCTTTCAACTGCACAAGATGCCTATATTGTTTTGTAGTTGTCGTTTTAGTGCTCAAATTTGTAATCTGCTTATACTTTGTCATTAACGGATCTGATGCTCTATATCTATTCATTATTATCTCTTTTATTATCTACTTAATAACATTTAGGCAGTACCATCTTCCATTATTCCATTAACTTAATTTGTACTTTCTATATGGACATTCAAATTGTTTTAAAATATTTGATGAAATATTAGTGCACTATCTTGGTGGATATAGCTTTTTGTTGTTCTGCTCTATTTAAAATGCATTTCTTTTCATAGATCCAAAAGATTATATGACCTTAACAGTACCACCAGCACACAGGGGAATACTAAGGTCAACACAATATTGCCATTTCTTAGTGTGAATATTTAAAACTTTTGAATAAATTGAATAATATAAATTATTAACTCAAGGTTGACTAAGTTTCTATAAACAGTGAGATTGAACATTTCTTTGTTAGAGCCCCCTTTTGTGTGAATAAACTGTTCTATTCATTGCCCATTTGTCTTCTGGTGGGCTTGGGGTATTTTCTTGTAACCTATAATAACTTCTTGCTGTAAATATTTTAATGATTTTGGTTTTCTTTCTATTTTTTTTCCTTTTCTTTTTCTTTTTAGAGTGTGAGAGCCTAAGTGGAGGGGGGTGTGGGGGTGTGGGGGTGCTGGGGGAGAGGCAGAGAGAGAGAATCTTAAGCAAGCTCCATGTGGGGCTTGATCCCACGACCCTGAGATTATGACCTGAGCTGAAATCAAGATTTAGATGCTTAATTGATTGAGCCAGCCAGACACCCTTTGGTTTTCCTTTTTAACAAAACTTACTTCTTTAAAAAAACTTTATTTATTTGAATAGGGAGAGGGAGAGCAAGAATTTGGGATTCACTTACATACTCCAAGTTGGCAGCTTTATTTTACTTTTTAAGAGTCTCATGCTCTACTGACTGAGCTAGCCGGGCGCCTTATTTTACTTTTTAAAAGATCTTATTTATTTGGGAGAGAGAGCGAGAAAATGAAGAGGGGAGAGGTCAGAGGGAGAAGCAGACTCCCCGTGGAACAGGGAGCCAGATGTGGGACTCAATCCCAGGACTCCAGGATCGTGACATGAGCCAAAGGCAATTGCTTTACCACCTGAGCCAGCCAGGCACCCAAGTTCGCAGCTTTAAAAAAAGAATATGCTTTCAAGATTTCCCTGTGCACACATGGGGCAAGAGAGAGAAAGTGGAGAATCAAACACGAAGAAGAAAAAGTGCCACAGGTAGAGCATTATTACAATGGGCCCATATATAGCTAGCTATTTCTTCATGTATTGAACATATTGAGAAACTGATGAACATGTTAAAAAATTCGTATCTCATAAAAAGTGTTTTCTATTTATTTTCTGGAAGATTTTGTATAATTTTGAAATTACATGCTTCTTTGGAAATTTGGTGAAAATGTTTTGTAATGTTACCTGAATGTGGTTTTCTGTGTGAAGACTTTCAGAGTAGTTGTGGAACTAGTCTACTTTGCAAATCTTCTGGTAGGTTGTTATGTACTAGACAAAGTTTTATTCCATCCAAGTTTTCAAAATGTTTAGTTTTTTAAAAGTGCTGCCATAGCATTTAAAAAATCTCGAAACTGTAGTTTTGCCTCCTTTTAAATCACATTTTAATTCCTTCTGTCTTTTTTCCTGGATTAATCTTCAGAGAATTATCAAGGTTATCCTTTAAAAAACAAGTCAGATTTGTCTTTGGGGAATGCTTCTAATGACCTTGTTTTCTATTTCATTTTCTGGTTTTAACTTGATTACTGTTTCCTAATTTTATTATGCTTTAGTCACTAATTTCATCCTTTTTTTTCTAATACAAGCTTAATTTAAAGCTAAAATTTCTTTCTAAATACCAATTCAGCTATATTCCCCAGGTTTTGAGATACAATTTTTCTAAGTATTTTACCATTTCCCTAATTTGTTTTTAACTTTTCAGTGATTTAAAAAGAGGTATTTTAGGGGCGCCTGGGTGGCTCAATGGGTTAAAGCCACTGCCTTCGGCTCAGGTCATGATCTCAGGGTCCTGGAATCAAGCCCCACATCGGGCTCTCTGCTCAGCAGGGAGCCTGCTTCCCCCACCCTCTCTCTGCCTGCCTCTCTGCCCACTTGAGATCTCTGTCTGTCACATAAATAAAATCTTAAAAAAGAAAAGAGGTCTTTTAAAATTTCCAAATGCATTGAAGATCTTAATTTTTTTTTATTATTGATTTCTAATTTAATTGCATTGGGATAGGAAAACCTCTGTGTGACAGCAATTCTTTGAGGTCTTTTGGGACTTAGGGCCAGTATTCATAAAGACCAATTTTTATTGATGTCCCTAACATACATGGAAAGACTATATATTTAAAAATTGATAGGTGTTGATTTATATGTGTCCATTAATCACGTTATTCATGTTCAGATTTTCAGTATTTTTATTCTTTATGCACTTGATATGCCAGTAATGAGAGGTGTGTTGAACTGTGCCACTGTGAGGATGGTTTTATATTTTTTTTCCTGTAATCTTACTGGTTTTTGCTGATATTTTGAGTCATTTTTAGTAGGATGATAGAATTTGAGAACTGCTATATTTTCTAGGTGAGTTGACATTTTATCGCTATTAGTGACAATCACTGATAAAGGCTTTCTCTTAAACTTTTTCTGATTGATATCTGTATGCAAATTTTTAAAGTGCTTTACTGATATATATTTTTCTGTCCTTTTTGTGAAATAAAAGTAAGTCTGACCATCTGGTGTTTTTTTTGTTGTTTGTTTGTTTAGTTTTGTTTTTTGTTTTTTTAAAGATTTTATTTGAGAGAGCATGAGCAAGCACACAGAAGCCGGGGCAGGGGGAGGGGCAGAAAGAGAAGAGAGGCAGACTTTCACTGAGCAGGGAGCTCCATGTGGGGCTCGATCCCAGGACCCGGAGACCTTGACCTGAATGAAAGGCAGGTGTTTAACTGACTGAGCCACCCAGGTGCCTCTGACCATCTGTCTTTTTACTGACCATTTGGTCCATTGTAATTATTGATATATTAAGACTTCTTTATGTCTTGTGTTTATTTTTAGCATTTTCCTATGCTTTTTTTTTTTTTTTTCTGAGTAGCTTATTTCAAGACCCCTTTCAGTTCTAATGTTCTGTGATATTAAAAAGTAGGTAAAACTTAAAATAGCATTGTTCAAGCTATGCATTTAATAGCAGCCAGTGTGATTGAGAGAAGTCAGGAATGGCTTCACTGGAGCTCATCCTTGAAGGGTAGATCCTGTCTGAATAAGCGGAAAGATAAAGATTGACAGTAAGGTTAGGTTGACAGTAAGGTAGGTAATGATTACCAGCAGAAAGACCTGGAGTCTAGAAGAAAGAGAAAAATGAGGGAAAGGAAGAAAGAGCTGAAAGATGATTATAACAGTAAATATTACCAACATGTGTAGGTAATTTACTCCAGAAATTAGAGAAGCAGCTTTCACTCTTGCAGTAGGGCTCTCTATAGTCTCAGAGTAGTAATGCAAGAGAATTCTCTATCTTGTCTCATTTTTTGATAGTGAATTCAGAGTTCCTGGTAGCCTTGGGTGCAGGGAAGCCATAGGGCCATTTTTAACTACCGAAGTCCTGTTTCCAGGAGAATAGTGGGACCTATCAGTGAAAGTTGTATTCAAGCTGTCACAACATGTTAGGGTCCCCACATGCTGTCAGTGGACTTCTATGGGAGAGATGACCTTTTATGAAATGTTTATTAGAAAACTCAGAAAGTAAACTGGACTTCCCAGAACCATTTGTAGTTTTTGTAAGGATAAGGGTAAAGGCTATCTTACACAGCGTTCTGAAAAATGTTCATAATTTTGAAAGAAAGGAGTAGGAAATAGTGGTCAAGAAATCCCATTATAAGAGAGCAAGGTTTGTGTGCTCTCATTTACATTCCAGCCTGGGAAATGGTCTTTCGTTGGATGATAAGAGAAAGGCAGAAGCTTATTCATGACCCCTCTATTAAAACCAAATTTATGAGTGAAAAAGAAATAATGACTGAAAATTTACGAGAATTATGAGGCCAGAATTGAGCAATGTGTTCTGAGCTTACGCTCTTGCTATCACTAATAAATCTGGGCCGCCCAATTGCTACTCTTATCCCAGGGAGCTGAATGATGATAAGGTATCTCTCCTACATTAGCAGTCCCAATGCAGTAGCAAAATGTCACTTTGTTGAAGATTAGATGTCAGCAGGGGTCAAAAAAGCAAATACCCCATTCAAATCCATACATCATCCTCAACTCTTTTCTTTTAGTGCCAAAAAAAGGAAATTGTGCTATTAGGGCTGAATTTTGTGTAACCTTCCTTAGACTGCATTTGGAATTTTGTCATCCGTGTATCAAAAGGTCATAGTACACAGAAACCTGAACAATTTCTGTGATATTCCACTGTCAAAACTCTTTTCCATAAAGCCGTAATAATTAAAGAGTCTGTTGCTGGCACTGAGGTAGACTGATCAGTGAACAGGCTAGATGACCCAGACCTTCAAATTTATAAAAACTTTATATACAGTTAAATCCTCGTGTCCCAGCATGTACAAAAGAAGGGGGGAGTGTTGGATTTTAACCTAATGAATATGCAAACATGGTAAGAAATTGTCAGTAATTACTCCAGTCTAGATATAAGGGAAGTAAAGTTGGTTGGATAAATGGGAAGTAAAGTTGGAATGCTTTAAGAACATAGCTCTGGGCTCCATAACCTGTGGTTTAATTTTAGCTAGTGCAACTTACTGTCTTTCTCACTTGGGCAAGGTGTTTAATCTTTCCAAATGCACAGTTCTGCAAACTGTAAAACGGGAGTGGCATTTAAACCTATCTTGGGCAACTTACATTTCCTCATCTGAAATAGTGATATAATGAAGAATTTTCACAGTGAATAGTAACTGGAATAATAAAACCTATCTTGTTGTCAGGACAAAAAGTAATAGTGGGAAAGCATTTAGTGTAATAGCTGTCCCGTAACTACATCCTTTCTTATTTATTATTCATATATTGGAATAAAGAAGGAAAAGATATATCTTTATAAGTGACAAAAATATTTGCAAAAGTCTAAAGGGAAACATCAAACAATATTTTTGAAAAATAGGTTTAATATATAAACATTTTTTAGATCTGAAAATTTGAGAGGGTATGATTTCTAATGGGTCTGTTGGCAATAAATTCTCTTTCCTTCCATTTTTTGTTTTTTTCCTGAGAGCATATGTATTTTACCTCCATTTTTAAGGAATATTTTAACTGGATATAGATCTCTAGATTGAGGACTTTATTCTTATAGACCCTATATCTATAAATCTTTTTTTTTTTTTTTTTTGGCATCATTGTTTCTGATAGGAAAAAATCTGTCACTTTCTCATTATTCCCATATATGTAATGACTTTTTTTTTTCCTTCTGGGGTTGATTTTAAGAACTTTATTTTTGTTTTCCAGAAGTTTAACTCTGTAGGTGTGTGGGGTTCTTTTTGTTTTTTTGTTTTTTTTTTTTGTTTTTTTAGTTTATCCTCATTGGTGTTCACTGATAACTGATATTTCTAGATTCGTGAGTTGTTTCTGATCAAATTTAGAGTAAAGTTGGCTAGTTGCATGAATTTCAAGTGCCTGATATTGTTTCAAATGTAAGTGAGGTTTTGTTTGTGTTTTTTTCCAATCTTTTTTTCTCTCTGTGCTTCTGCTGGATAATTTTCATTGACCTGAGTTCAAGTTCAATGATGTTTTGTTGTATGTAATCGTCTTAATCTTGTCCAATGGGTAAATTTAAATTTTTGATCTCTGATCTTCTATTTAGTATTTAGATAATAAAAAACAAATGTTCAAATTTCTTAGGAAATTCTCGATATCTTATCTTTCTTTCCTTCCCTGTAAACTGTTCAGCTTTTTAATCTGTTATTTTTATTTTTTTAAAGATTTTATTTATTTGACAGGCAGAGATTACAAGTAGGCAGAAAGGCAGGCAGAGAAGGGGACGGAAGCAGGCTCCCTGCTGGGCAGAGAGCCCGATGAGGGGCTCGATCCCAGAACCCTGAAATCATGACCTGAACTGAAGGCAGAGGCTTAATCCACTGAGCCACCCAGGTGCCCCATCTTAGTTATTTTAAAGTCATGTCTGAAAACAGCAATACCTGCTTTGCTTCTGCAGAGGCTTAATCCACTGAGCCACCCAGGTGCCCCATCTTAGTTATTTTAAAGTCATGTCTGAAAACAGCAATACCTGCTTTGCTTTGCTTCTGAGTATGTGTCTTTAAACTACTGGTTACATGTTACTGTCTCACACTCCCCCCGCCCCCAGTATCTGTTAATTATTTAGTGAGTATTTTGAAGGACCTTATCAAGATTGCATTCTATTATTTTTTTACTGGAAAATGTTAAGTTTCATTTGAGTAGGCAGTTAAATTACTGACTGACAACTTCAACCTGTGAAGTCTTTGTGATTTGCAAGATGAGGTCTGTTTCTTTTTTACCCTCAGTTCTTTAGTCTTGGTATGCTGTCCTTACTCCAGAGGTGTGGCGTCTTTCTGGATGCTCAGCACTAACTGAATGTTGGTGGATTCCATGTTAATGGGCAAAGGTCATGCCTTTCCTGTTCTACTGCTGACTGCATTCCTCTCCCCTCTAAGACTGTAATACTTAGTTGCTCTTCGTAGATTCAGGCCAACTCCAGTACCAGAAGAAGTTAGACCTATGGTAGAGGGAATCAACCAGCTCTATGCCCACAGTTTCAGCATAATTTCTTCTACGTATTGATGCACAGGTCTGAGACTTTGCTTTCATTTTCATGTTTTTCAGATCATTTTCTTGTAAACCATGCAGGACAGGGGATAATTGTTGAGCTTCATCAATTCAGTCTTGCTTCTGAATTTTTATCCAATTGTTGTAGCCCTGCTGTTTTTAGATGGAACATCTTAACTGTGTCTTCCTGTTTGGTTGGAGGGTTTTGTCTGCCTTCGGTTTTTTTCTGTCTCTGTGCTATCCACTCCTGGGCAAGCTCGTTCATGATCCTAACTTTTGACCTGGATTGAGATCGTAGAATTTAACTAAAGAATGATGGTTAGCGAGACCAAACATCCTATGCTAATCTGTCTGTAAGTTCTTTGAGCAAATATTTATTGAAACTTCTCTGCATGCCAGGATCCCAGAATATAGAGACGAGTACTCTTGAGAAATCCTGATATGTAGCACTGATTGCTTACATACAGCAAGGATAAAAGAACTGGTTGTTAAAACTTAAAGAGGGAGGGGCATCTCTGGGGGAAAGGCCTCTCTAGGGGAAGTACGTGTGTGTGTGTGTGTGTGTGTGTGTGTGTACACAAATGGTATTTATCATGACTGAACAGTGGGAGCTTCAGCAGAATAGTTGGCATTGTCTGGATATTCAGTATCTCCTTTCCTTTAACCACGAAACCAGAGGACCTTCCTTCCTGGGCTGCTGCAGTGAAACTTTTTGAAGTCAGCTCCTGAGCCTGGTGCTGGAAAATGGCGTTTAGCATAGCTGGCAGGCGGCTGAGGCTGAGGCAGTGGTTACCGACAGAAAACAGTGGTGGAGGCAAATTGGTTTTCAATTTTATGCGACGCTGACTCGTCTACCCAGAGGGTGCATTTCATTATCTGTGACTTGACTGGGGATGAGTCTGAACAGCTCATGGAGGCAAATCTGCCGATCAGAGCAACACTAGAGGGTTTTATTTATTTATTTAAACATATATTTTTTCTTCCTTCGTAAAGGAAATTAAAAGCGAAAAGGGGGGGGGGGAGAGACCATGAAAATGTTGAGAATTAGCAAAAAGAAATGGAGAAAATGGAACCTAAAAGTTGAAGTCCCTTTTTCTAGATACAACCACCCACTTCGTTTGTCCTGAGAAGGGTTCCAGGGTCAGAGTAAGGGGCTAAGCCACTCTGTTCCTTCTTTCCATTTCCCCCTGAGATGTCCACAAAGAAACAGTATTTTTGTGATCTCCTTCTGCCATTTCGATATGTCGGGGTTTCCGAATTCTTTACCAGTCTAGTCCCATTCTCTTGGGATCCAGACATTTGAACAGCAGAGCCTGAACCTCACACACAGAACCCTGCTTTACCGTTCATCCAGTAACAAGTACATTCCTGTCCACCCTCCATGCGCTAGAAGGAGGCGGCTTTGGAAACTGCTACAGAGAAGTTTTGAGAAGATCAAGCAGTGGTGGTTTTCATCATTTTCTTAGGTTTGGGACCTTTCGTTAAAACTAAAGTTTACAGAAACTTGGTGGAAATGGATGGAAATGTCTCACTTGGGTCACTCCAATCTGGGCCCTTCAGCTCCTTGAACCAATGCCTTCAAGCCATGTGACTATGTTAACAATAACTCATGCTTATAATGGAAAATTTGGAAATTTTATTTTTCTTACCTCCTTAATACTTGTTACTGCTCTGGACAAGGGAGTGGTAAAAGTTGGATCCAGGCTTCCACGTGAGAAGCAGATGCCTAGCCCTTGAAACTAAGCTGTGTGTTATGACCCCATATTATCAGCACTTTTCTTTAAGGAATGTACAGGGTAAGGCTCAGCTAATAACAAAGGGGGGTTTTATTAATCCTATGCTATAATTTCTTTTGAGTTCCTTTGGAAATCTTGTTGGTAAGCGTGTAATAAGGCATGAATTCTTGGGTTGTCTAGTTTGATATATCAAAAATTCATCCCATAGTTTTTACGGAAGCAATACCTTTTTTTGCATGCACTGTTACCATGACATTTCAGCACAATGGGCTATATTTTCTTCCCTTACTAAAAAAAAAAAAAAAGTCACTCGAGTATCTGCCTGCATGTGACTGTTGTTCAGAGAACAGCATTTAGAGATGGCAGGAGGCCAGATGGACTAATCTGATTGCAAGTGGAGCAGGGGCTTCTGGCCTGTCCCATGGGATCTTCTGTGAGGACACTCTAATGAAAAATAGATTAGATTTTTACCAAGTGGAGCTTCAGGTGTCAAATGCCTAAATTGTACCATTTCCCATCCTTATTACAATTACTGTCATAAGAATTGATTCACATCGTGCTTTTCTTTTGGGGGATGGAAGGAGCAGTCCTCTTTGCAATCTTACGAGTTGGGGGCGGGGGGGATAAGAACCAGGAGTGCATTATCTGCATTGCCCTGGGGATCCCTGATCCCTGTAATAGGTATATTTTCTTTCTCAGGCTGTCCGTATGTGGAGGTGCTTTGTGAAAGCTCATGTTCTCAGTGGGGGAAAGGCATGTCTTGGGATGTGGAACAGTGAGAGTCTGTTCACGGAAAGAGAAAGAGTCAGCAGCAGAAACTGGTGACTATATATATATATATAGTCATGGATAGGTTGTACTGGAAAAGCCATTTATAAGGAAATGAAAGTAATAGCTAAAAATAACAGCCAAGGAAGCAGAAAGCAAATGGTGAAAGGATTCTGTAGTTAGCTTCTTAATACCAAGGTATTTGAAGAATGCTGCTTCCAAGGGAATACTTAAAAAAAATAGGAATATTGGGAAGGCATGTTACTTTCTAGAACTTTAAAAAAAAATTATTTTGCATTGTGCAGCAGGAACTGGGGTTACTGAGCTCTGTAATGATCAAAATGTAGGCCTGCTCCTGGGTCTCTGACTCCCAGACCACAGCTCTTCCTGTCGCTCTCGACCCGCAAGAACGACCCGCAGACGAGGTTGAGTGGCAAACTTCTTTATTCAGTCTTCAGCCCCGGGACCCCGAACATCGATTACAGCCCCAAGTTATAGGATACAGTGGATAGAAGATAACCAATCACCATATAGCACAGCCACTATGACATCCAATCAGAAGGGATATAGGTGACTACAATCCAGATCACGCAGGGAGCTCGTGCCTACTGACGTGAGCCCCCGAAACTTATTGTTCATACTGTTTTTGTGCCTTTCCTATAACTCCTGGTTAATTATGTACCTCTATTAAGACTCCCAGTATAGATTGTACGTCACCTATGAACGCACCCAAATACCTTGGGTTGATCATTCACAGCCTTGCCTCCTCAGACACATCCGTCTACGTGACCTCTAGCAGCTGTTACATGGCTCCCCACAGCTCCCCCTTTATTATTATTTATATGGCGGGGATCGTGCCTGTCTTAGGTTGCCAATCCTCAACACACATGCTTACCCGTCATTGGGTACTCCCCTCAGATCGAGGAGCCCCTGTCTTAGGTTGCTATGGTGAGGGATCAGTCTTACCCGTCGTTGGCTACCGATCCAGCATGCTAAAATAGGAATATTGGGAAGGCATGTTACTTTCTAGAACTTTAAAAAAAAATTATTTTGCATTGTGCAGCAGGAACTGGGGTTACTGAGCTCTGTAATGATCAAAATGTAGGCCTGCTCCTGGGTCTCTGACTCCCAGACCACAGCTCTTCCTTTTATCTGCAAATTTTTATGTTCAGGAGCAAACAGTTTTGGACTCGTTTTTCACATAGTTGTGAATTTTGCATTGGTTTTCCTTTAGCAGGGCTGGGTCAGCATTTTATTGAGTGTATTCTGAAGAGTGCTCTTATGAGATGATCCATGAGGGAAAGAATTTCCTAGTTAAATACATTTGGGAGAAGTAGTAGCTCAGTACATCCCTCTCTTGGATGGTTTCATCACATGTTGGAATATTGAAGACCCTGGGAAGCCTCACAGCAGAGAGGCTGTTTGACTTTGTTTAACCGAGAGTGTCTGGAATGTATTTTGTCCTGGAGTCCTTTTGGGGTATTAATTGACCTCCCCAAACATGATTTGGAAAACTGATCTGAGTGGGGCTGTTTACCCTTGGTCCATTCACAGAGGCTTGGTCTGATTGCGGGTACTGGCTGTGGCCCTGATTAAAATTTGCAGTTCCAGAAAGAAAAGTGAACTAGTATTTACTGAGATTTCGCAAGACAACCTGCAGTGCTCTTGGTCTTAGAACTTTTGTTTCTGGTTGTCGTCTTTTCTTTTTTTTTTAAATTTTTTAAAAAAGATTTTATTTGTTTATTTGAGATAGAAAATGAGAGAGAGCATGAGAGGGGAGAGGTCAGAGGGAGAAGCAAACCCCCTGCTGAGCAGGGAGCCTAATGGGGGACTCAATCCCAGGACTCCAGGATCATAACCTGAGCCGAAGGCAGTGGCTTAACCAACTGAGCCACCCAGGCACCCCCTGTTGTCCTCCTTCTAATACCATACCATACATAGTATTTTCTTCACTTAAGAAACCCGAGATTCAGAGAGACAAAGTGGTTTTTCCAGAGTATCTAATAAAATTAATTGTGCGAGAGAGAACCAAACCAGGTCTTTTTTTTCCAAAGACCGAGCTCTTTGAACTAGACCATGGAAGGCAAGCAGGTAACCATTTCCTGGTAGAGGGAGAAATATCCTGGTTTTGGCTGGGATCCTGCAATGTGAGACTTGAGAGTGCCAAAACCAGGAGAGTCTCTGCCAAACTGAGTGAGGTTGGTCACCTTGGATTTCTTCCTCTTATCCTCATAATAAACATAGATGAGCCATCCCAATACTCTTTTCTGTTGAACCTGCATATTGCCTCAGTCTTTCCTGACTCTCTGCTCCAGAAAGCCACTACCAATCAAAGGAAACATGGTGTGTGTGTGTGTGCTCGCGGGTGGGCGGGTGTGTGGGAGAGAGTAACAGGGAGGTTATTTCATCTCTAACCTATATTATGCTGGCTCATATGAAATCTTTCGCATACCAAATAGCCTGAGTGTTAGAGGGGGACTCCCTGCAGAGACTCTGCTCTGTATTTCAGACTCCAAGCTATATCCACCATGTCAGGCAAATGTGATAACTGCCAAGCTCCAGAAACAATCCACAGTGGAATGAATGGACATTTAATGATTTTTACTTCCCTTCAGGCTGATAGCTTTCATTTGTGACCTAAATCCATTCTTCCCAATTCCCCAACCCATTAAATCTGGGCTAGTCGTCTTCTAGTATTTTGTTGTAGCCTCAGCTCTCAGTCCTCAGAACATGCCTTAAACAAGTGACTTCCTCACTTAATATTGAAGAAAGTGATTCTACCAATGTAGAAGCAGAATCAGTTTATCGAAGCTTCTCTGTAAAGTGGAAATGTTCTCCCCTGTATTAATGGAAAATCTCAATTATATCTTAGATCCACATCAATACTAAAATGTGTAGGACTCAGATTAAACAGTGAAGTCCTTCAGAACTCCATTTTCTAATCATTGTAGAGCATTTTCTGATATGCTGAGCTCAGAATCAGCCCTAAACCTACAGTCCTGGACAACTTACAAGAAAGTTTCTAAAACAGAACATACCTAAAGAAGACATATCATAAATGTACAGCTTGGTACATTTCACCAGGTGAATTTGTAATCACTACTCAGATTAAGAAAGAGAATACTTTTCAGACTCTGTCGCAGCCACTCCTCCTTGCAACATTTAACACTCTCCTGATTTTTTAAATCCCTGTAGAATATGTTTAGCTCTTGTTGAGCTTTATAGAAATGGCATTTTTTATGCCTGGCTTTTTTCATTTACTGTTACACTTGTCACAGGCATTTAGGTTGTGTGTATAATAGTTCCTTTTTCTCATTACTACATAGTATTTATTATACCACAATGCGTTGATGCATTCCACTGTTGACAAGCCTTTGGGTTCTGGTTTTTGGCTAGTATCGTGTTGCAACAAACATTCTTGTGCATGTCTTTTTGGTGAACACACATCTGCATTTCTTTTCATTCTGTACATAGGAGTGGAATTACTGAATTATGGTAGTGTATCCATATATTTAACTGTAGTAGATAATAGCAAACAATTTTCCAAAGCAACTGTATTAATTTATGCCCCTGGCAGCCATGATTGGAGAGTCCCAAGCACACTATACACCTTCATCACAGCTAAGATTGATTCTAAAACAGAACCTATTTCTCTCCAGTCTTAGGAGAATCTTTGTGGAAGTGGATGCTCTCTTTGCTGCCCCTTGCCTTCCTGCCGACCTCCCTTCCAGAAAATTCTATTTCCTTAAATCCTCCTTTTTCTCAGTCTGCCTATTCTTTCCTGCTTTTTATTAGAGATAGTCATTAGAAATGTGATGTGGTACCACACCTCACAAGTATATGCCTTTGTGTAGAGGACAGGGGTGATGGCACCATAAAAATCGCTGAAATTTTTGCCATCAGTATTGTGTGTGTGTGTGTGTGTGTGTGTGTGTATGTGTAAAAGATCTTATTTTTTATTTTTCGAATAGTTTTAGGTTTCTAGCAAAATTGGGAGAAAGGTATGGAGATACCCAGTATATCCCCCCTCCTTGCACATCTACATAGCCTCTCCTATAATCAGCATCTACTACCAAAGTAGTCCATTTGTTGCAGTGGATAAACCGACAGAGACACATCATTACCCCAAATCCATAGTTTACGTTAGAGTTTGCAGCTTGGTGTTGGCCATTCTGTGAATTTGCCCAGACGTAAAATGATATGTATCCACCATTGTAGTATTTTCTAGAGTAGTTTCACCGCCCTAAAAATCCACTGTTTCACCAGTTCATCCTTTCCTCTTCCCAGGATCGGGGAACTACTGATGTTCTCACTCTCTCCATAGTTTTGCCTTTTCTGGAATGTGTTATGGAATCATAAGCGTAGCTCTTCCACTTTGGTTTCTCTCACTTAGTGATACACATTGAAGCTGCCTCCATGTCTTCTCATTGCTTGATAGCTTATTTAAGTGCTGACTCATAATGCATTGTCTGGGTGTACCCCCAGTTTATCCACTCACTGAAGGACATATTGTCTGTATCCAAGTTTTGGAAATTACAAATAAAACTTATAAACACCTGTGGACACGTTTCTGTGTGGACTCGTGCTCCTTGGTGTTTAAAGTACTGAAAGCTTAACAGCTAGATAATACAGTTAGGAGTGTCCTCAAGAGTTCTGACTGTCCTGTCTACAACCTGTGCCACTCACTTACAGTTACTTTCCTGCCCCCCCCATCTCTATATCAGGTATTTCCACTCGGTATTCTTCACATCATTTAAACTCAGTAAATCTAAACTCAGTAGATGAAATCATCATTTGTCCAACCCTGCTCCTCCACATCAGACTAGCTCCACTTCTGGATTCTTTTGTTTCTAACCTCTCTTCTTCCCTGGCTATCCGGCTTGGTAGTGTCTGTCAGCTCCCTGCCTCCTCTCCCTTTTCCTCCATACACAATCAGTCACCAAGTTCTGTACATTTTTTCATTCAAAGGTTCAGTTTGTTCCAGCCCTTCCTTTTTACCGATACTGCCTGGTGTAGTACCTCATTTTTGTTAAAGCTCTTACAGTAGCCACTCCCTTGTTTCTAAGCTTCCCCCACCCCTTTTTCCCCCCAAGAATCCAATTCATTTTGTAAACTCTTGTTTGCTAAATAATTCTTCCTAAGTAATACTTTGATTATGTCATTCTTTTTTATTTTTTTAAAGACTTAAAAAATTGATTTGACAGAGATCACAAGTAGGCAGAGAGGCAGACAGAGAGAGAGAGGGAGAAGGAAGCAGGCTTCCCGCTGAGCAGAGAGCCCGATGAGGGGCTCGATCCCAGGACCTCGAGATCATGACCTGAGCCAAAGGCAGAGGCTCAACCCACTGAGCCACCCAGGCATCCTGATTATGTCATTCTTCTTCTGGAGAATTATCAGTTTCCTAGATTATGGTGATTAAAGACTAAACTAATTATCTTGTCAGTCAAGACCGTCGATATTCTGTCTCCCATCTATAGCCTTTCTGGACTGACTTCCCTCTCTCCACTGATGTGCCTTGTGACTTCCTGTCTTTGTGCTTCGCTCAGATTTTTTCCTTAGTTTGGAATGTTCTCTACCCCTATATTTCTCTCTACGGAAATCTTATTTATTCCTCAAAACCAGATGAATGAACATGAGTTTCCTAATTGTGCACTTATTCCATGTGTAAATGGTCTCATTCAGCTAAACTACAATTTCTTTAATTGAGGCTCTTCCACATTTGACTAATTATAAGAATCCTCTGAGCTTTGTACAGATACATAGACTCTTAAGTATATGAGAAGACTACTGAAACACTGCGATGTTTCTCTTTACAGATCACCTTACGATGACTTAATGGTTTTTAGTGTGTGTGTATATGTGTGTGTGTGTGTGTGTGTGTGTATAATATATTTTGTACTAAGTTGCAAGATTGCTTAGGGCTTAGATGGATCTTTATTTCTGTATGCCTTGAATTTCTCAGCTCTGTATTTGCACATACTAGGTGCTTAATGCATTTAGATTTAGTAACTTAAAAATTTGGTATCTTTCCAAATGCAGTTCCCTAGGGAACTGCAGTGATCATTAAAAAAAAAAAAAGATCAATGCAGTCTCATACCCTGTCTGTTCTTGGCCTTACTCTTTTTCTATAATATCTATTTTATTACACTCTGATTTTTTTTTTTCTCTTTGGCTAACAGGACCCATATTTCCAGGATTGGTCTTAGGTCTCAACATCATCTAGGAGACTGGGAAAGCAATTAATCTTGTATCAGTATGTCTTATTTTGGGATACCTGATGCTTGAATCAGTTCAGGCACACTATTTTTGATGGGGAGAAGAGAATATTATTCACTCTAAAGAACTACGGAACCCACAGTATGATATGAAAATCATGACTCTAAAATGATCTTTCCCATGTGTGTGAAGACAAAGATACCAAATTGCCCTGGGTGATTTGTTCTTACAATTGCTCATGGTGATTTATTCAACTTCAAGTCACTTCTAAGTCTTTCCAGAGAAAGATAAGGCCAAATTACCTGCTGGTGCCTAATCTTCTAGTACGATTACTTAAGAGAACGCTTTGGGGCAGTTTTCTGCTTTGAGGATATTATGGTGCATTCACCATTTAACAATGGGGAGATGATTGTCATTTATGGGACCCATCCTAACTGCACAATGGCTTCTGATTAGGATAAGACCGAAATTGTTGCTGATTAGAGTAACACACTGTGGTTGGCTGTTATTGCCCCGTATCTCCTTAGAAAAAGGTGGCACCTGTAAAAATCAATAATGCATGAGTTTGAGAAAGCTCTGAGATAGCATTTTGTTACGTCCAGAGGGAACGAAAGAATCAAACTTTCTCAATCTAAGTTTCTCATTTTATTCATATCAAAGAGTTTATAGAGACCACCTGTGTTGTGCTTTTTACTATGCCAGCTGTTGTGGCTTAGACAAGAGAAATATAAGTCATTATTTCTTTCCTCAAGTAGTTTCTGATTTTGTGGGGTGAGATAAGACATTTCAACATATACAATTAAAAGGCAATGGAAGGCCATATGTGGACATTTTGCCAAGGATGTTGTATAGAGAATGTGATCAGATTTAAAAGAGAGAAGGAAATGTGTCATTCTTAAGGATGATTGGCCTTTAGACTGGCCTTGATGTTATGAGAGTAAAATGAAATAAGTAAATAAGGAATAAGACCATGGATAAAGCTGTTTATATCTTTTGTCTTCTAGGCAGGGGGTTGAGCGCTTAGTAGGAAATCTCAGAATTTTTAAATGGACATCTTGGGTAATTCTTAATGTATATTGTATTCATTACCCCTGAAGGTGCCAAAATAGAAACAACCTCTTCCTAATGGTGATATCTCATTTTGCATTCTTAAAGCGATTTTATTTACAGCTGGGCTATTAATTATCTTCATCAGTGGCAGCCTTTGAGCCACTCATTTGCAGTCTTTGCATTCTGGTATTTTCCTGCTGTCTTTTTTTGTGAGTGCACTTCTTTCTCTGCAGTGATCTATAGTGCTCAAGAAAGGGTTTTTAAATTGACAGGCTGAAAGATACCAGTACCCGGGAGAGTTTATTAAACGCACAGCCAATGAACTTGGTTCAGCCGATGCCTTTAAAAGAATGAGTGTCTGAAAAGCTGCAGGGTACTGTATCGTTTTAGCACTGAAAAATGAGACTGAGATTTTGAACAGTGTGAGATGGACATTCTGTTCAGTAGCTGAAAGTGTATGTGGGGGAGGAGGAGATTATGCCAATGGAAGGAGGGTGGAGAAAATATGAACAAGGACAAATTTATGTAAGTGGTCGTTTTCCAGGGACACTCTCAAGGATCAGGGCAGAGGGAGCAGGTTTCTTTTGGATGGGAAATCGTTCTACAAAGGGAGATTTTGCCCTCTTTTCCTGTTTCAAGAGAAAAACATGAAGCTTTATATGAAACAAATTCTGCTGGCTTATATAGACACTCACTTGTCTTTGTGCATGGGTTGGACCAGATGGTTCCTGGAAACCCTGGCTAGCCCCTGGTTTTGAGAGTCTCTCCTGAGAAAGCAGCTTGTGTTTAATTTAAACATGAAGTCTAGATCTTGTTGGGCATTCTGCAGGATTGGCCAAGAAGCTCAAAAAAAATAATTCAGCGGATTGTATTAAAGGTGCATTTTCTAGTATGTTACCTGGATCATAGCTTTCATTTCCTGCTTCTGTCTTTCATTTATTCTCATGTATTGAGAATAAGTAAGTGACAGGAGACCAGGATACAAAGACAAGACAGGCTGCTGACATCAAGGAATTTGTGTCCAGTGGGGTAGATGGAAAATTGCCAAAGAAGTGGCACAGACTTGGAGGTCAGAAAATGATGCCAGAACTGAGCTGAACTTTGATGCCTTGTTAGAATAGCTCATTGTTGGAATGAGCTAGGTAGAATGTGGGAAGGTCAACAGATTATCTGTCATAAGACTTTAATTAGAAAGTTAAGTTCATACAATACTAGAACAGTTTTTCTTTGTAAATTGCACTTGACTGTCATTGCTATATAAATGTTACTAACACATGATAATAAACAAAGAAAATGGCCCAAAGGAAAAACGATTCATGTAGTCATATGTAGTTTTGATATTTCACACGTATTTAAAACAGTTTTTCCTGTGATAAGCTAAACTCTGACCAAAAATGCTACTCTGTTACATTGGCCTGGTCAGTTGGCAAGGGAGTGAGAAAGACTGAATGTATGTATGTTCTTGAATGTTTAGTCATTTCATTTGGTTGCCTTTTGGGGTGGGTAATGGGGCCGTTTGAATTAAGTTTTGTTGGTCATCTGAAACAGCCACGTGAAGAGGAAGTTGTATGTTTTGTAGACTTTTGACAGTGCTCTGGTGGCTTCAAATGCATAACAGACCTATTTATTTATTTATTTATTTATTTATTTGTCAGAGAGAAAGAGAGAGAGAGCACACAAGCAGGCAGAGAGGCAGGCAGAGGCAGAGAGAGAAGCAGGCTCCCTGCTGAGCAAGGAGCCCGACTTGGAACTCGATCCAAGAACTCTGGAATCATGACCAGAGCCGAAGGCAGCAGCCCAACCCACTGAGCCACCCAGGCGTCCCACATAACAGACCTCTTAATTGGTACTTTGGGTGCAACCCTTAATGACTGCCCTTAACATTATCTATTAAATGGAAAAAATACCCTTTCTTCTTCCTTCACAGGGTTGCAGTAAGGATCAAAGAAAACCACGGGTGTGAAGACCTTTCATAGACTACAGACTCTTACAGCATTCTGCTTTTAGGTTAGAAATGTTAAGGTCTCTGGAATATTCTGACTTTTCAAAGTATTCTGTAGTGTTCTTGATTTCTAGTTTTCTTTCTTTCTTTTTCATAAAGATTTTGTTTATTTGAGAGAGAATGAGAGAAAACACGAGAGGGGAGAGGGTCAGAGGGAGAAGCGGACTCCCTGCTAAGCAGGGAGCCCAAAGCGGGATTTGATCTCCGAACTCTTGGGTCATGACCTGAGCCCAAGCAGCCACCCAACCAACTGAGCCACCCAGGCGCCCCTGATTTCTCATTGTCACCTTCCTACATTGTGTGTGTGTGTGTGTGTGTGTGTGTGTGTGTATAATTTGTAAGTTTTTTTTTTTTTTTTAAATTTATTTGACAGAGACCGGGAGATCACAAGTAGTCAGAGAGGCAGGCAGAGAGAGAGGAGGAAGCAGGCTCACCACTGAGCAGAGAGCCCGATGTGGGGCTCGATCCCAGGACCCTGAGATCATGACCTGAGCCGAAGGCAGAGGCTTTAACCCACTGAGCCACCTAGGTGCCCTGTGTGTGTGTATAATTAAACAAGCATATCTTTATTTATAAAATAGATATGTGTGTATATATGAAATTAATACTAGAATTCACTAATCTTACATAGTGAAATCAGTCTGCAAGCCTATAGGAGTGCTGGATTTTAGTTATAAATTCTCCCAATTTTCTTTTTCCATATTTAAGCCATCTTTCATATAAAACTGAGATAGAGAAACTGAAGGACTCCATAGAAACCTGCTTTTGCTCCTTTTCCTGCTTCTGTGCTTGCTCTTTACACTTTACACATGCCTCAGAATGCATGTAGGGTATATCCTCCTTGTAAGGGACAAGGAGGTAATGATTTCTTTAGAATGGAGACCATCTAAAGAAGAACCAGGTGAGAATGACCTCACCTGTGCATTCAAGGCCACTGACCCTAGGCATATCAATGTCAGGACTCCCCTAACTCCAAGGAATAATCGACTTAGGAAGGTCACCTGGGCCCTCCTCCTGTTCTTGTTCTGACTGGTTCCTGAATGCCTGAGAAGACACATACACCCAACCACAACCCTCAGTAAAAACTAGCGACATTCAGCAAAGAGGGGACCCTCTCTCCTTTCTGAGTCTCCCAGGTACTCATTGGTACCTGCCCTCTCTATACCTTCATTAAGCTCTTTCACGTCCTGCTGGCTCATGCTTTATATCTTTGCAGTGCATAGCCCAGGAATCCTCTTGGCTGGTCCTGCGGGGGAAGGGGTGGTCCCCCTTCTGGGTCCTCAAACCAGGCCTGCCTGTGTCCAAACGACCAGTTAAAATTCCCTGTTCAGGCCTAGTAGATAACCTTCTATTCTGAGAATCCTTCTATATACATTGATGCATTGAGGTCTCGTGTCATTAACCACAAAGGCAATGTGTTTGCTCCCTTACTTGGGTTTATCATCACTGAAGATGCACTGTGATTTGTGAGAGAGTTTGGAGGCTGACCGACTGTAGAGGAAATGTTGGTGAGTGTGAAACCTGCATGAGCTCAGCAGTCATTCAAACTCAGATCTGACAGTACATCAGGAAAAGATAAGGTGGCCGTTCAAGCTCAGTGTCCTTCATGGGAGTCATGAAGTTTTTAAGCCTGGAAGATCTCCGGGATAATCTCCTCCAGCCACATGTCTTCTCTTGTGGAAATGATGCTCCAAAGAATGAAGTACTTTGGGCAAGGGGGGGCTGAAAGGACCAGGATTTAGGCTTCCCGACTTCGAGCTCTACCACACACACTTCTCCTTTCCCTTTTGGTACTGTCTGTACACATCAGGGCCCAGGCGCTTTCTGGTTTTCTTCATAGTCCAGTGCAGGACTTGTCAGTGCTATTTGGATAGCCTGGCTTTGGTTCACATTGTTTACATCAGGTTTCTTCCTGATAGGCAGAAAGTGTACTTCAGTATCCTAATCTTGAAAAAAATTGTCTGGATGAAAACATTTAGTTCTTTATGCGTGACCCTATTTACGTATTTATGTAGTTTATAAAGGAAATACATGTGCATCAAGTAGGATTATTAAACCTGCATTCTGTTCCTCTTCTCTTTACCATTGAGTATGAAATTATTAGCATTTCACCTCATGTTTCAAATCTGACTTTCCTGTAAAGTGAGAGTACAAGTAACTACCACATAAGATTGCTGTTCAGTTTAAGATAATTTGTGAATGTGAACATGTCATCGGTAACAAGTTATGCAAATACATTAATATTTTTACTTCATGCTCTAAGCCTTCCAGTTTTGCTGCCTTCTGTAGGTGGTTGCATCAAGTCATCACGCCTGGGTGGCTCAGTTGGTTGAGCAGCTGCCTTCGGCTCAGGTCATGATCCCAGCGTCCTGGGATCGAGTCCCACATTGGGCTCCTTGCTCAGCAGGGAGCCTGCTTCTCCCTCTGCCTCTGCCTGCCATTCTGTCTGCCTGTGCTCGCTCTCTCCCCCCCTCCTCTCTAATAGATAAAAAAAACAAAAAAACAAAAAAACAAAAAAAAACCTTGACTATGGAAATGAGCAGTGGCAGGGGAAAGTCATTTATATTAAAAAAAAAAAATCACAAACTAGAAGAGGTAACAGGGAAACAGAGGCACATTAAACAATAGAAGGCTTAGTGTTCAGAGCCTTAGAATAAACTCCAGTTTATTTTGAATGTTCATTTTGAAGCAGAATTTTTGTGACTTACTCCCCATGCTCCATGTCCATACTAATGTTAACAGATGTCCCACCTTCCAAAGCAGAAAGGCAAGCTTGGCAGCTCTTCTCAGTTCACAAATTTAATTATGGCTGCAAATGTGATAACGGAGCAACCTTTCCAAGTTTTAATTGGATCTGCATTTGGCACAAGCAACCTTCGTTTTCTACCATATGGGTAACGGTGGTGGAAGGTGCTGTCTTGTGCCCTTGCTGCGAGTTAGTCAACTCCTGATTATCTGCAGAAGAAGCAGGCACATAGTGGATCAGTTATGGCTCTTTGATAACCTTAGTCTGCTATCCCTGTACCTACTATGTAGCTGGACTTCCTTTCCACATTGTAACTTGCTTTCTTCGTCTTGGGACCTTGAAACTTATTTTATTTTTTAAAAAAGATTTATTTATTTGAGAGAGAGAAAGAGAGAATGAGAAAGAGCCAAGAGAGCGGGAGGACATGCAGAGGGAAGGGGTAGAGTGAGAAGCCAACTCTCCACTGAGCGGGGATCCTCCTGCGGGTCTTAATCCCAGGAGACTGGGATCATGAACTGAGCTGAAGGCAGCTCTTAAATGACTGAACCACCCTGGTGCCTCTCTAAACTTATTTTATTTTATTTTTTAAAAAAGATTTTATTTATTTGACAGAGATCACAAGTAGGCAGAGAGGCAGGCAAAGAGGAGAAAGCAGGCTCCCTGTTGAGCAGAGAGCCCGATGCGGGGCTCGATCTCAGGACCCTGAGATCATGACCTGAGCCGAAGGCAGAGATTTAACCCACAGAGCCACCCAGATGCCCCTCTAAACTTATTTTATTTTTTTAAGATATTTATTTTTATTTTTATTTATTTATTTGACAGAGAGAGATCACAAGTAGGCAGAGAGGCAGGCAGAGAAAGAGAAGGGAAGCAGGCTCCCTGCCAAGCAGAGCCCGATGCGGGACTCGATCCCAGGACCCCGAGACCATGACCCGAGCCAAAGGCAGTGGCTTAACCCACTGAGCCACCCGGGTGCCCCTAAACTTATTTTAATCTTTACTTGGCAGAGCACCAACTATTACTCTGATGCCAACTTATTCATCACTCCTTGCCATTAGATAATCCATTCCAAATGCAATGACACAATCTTAGATGTGTATTACATTTTATGAATTGCAGAATACACGACAACTTGTATGATCCAGACTCTGGTCTTGTGGCTAGGAAAGGTAAGCATTGCAGGCAAAGAAGTGGAGTTTGGGGAAGGTTGAATGACTTTTTCAGGGTCATCTTACAAATAAGGAGGGTAATGTCACTTTGCACAAAAAGGGGGATTATTTAGATCTATTTTGAATTATGTTTCCTATAGCTTCTCTTTATTAGTACAGGTAATGGAGAGCTTGAGTTTGAATAAGGGGAAAAAAGTGATATATAGGTAAAGGTACAGGGAACATCTCACATATAAAAATATATGTGATATCTAGGTAAAAGATACAGGGAAAATCTCAATGCCATGTCCATTAGCTTTGTAAATATTTTTCAGTGTCTCTCCAATTTTAGTATATGTGCTGCCGAAGCGAGCACCAATGTCTCTCTTCTTAGAACAGTTACTCTCTTGTGGCAGGCTTGTCGTAGTTCATGGAGTAGAGAAGATACACGTGGGATATAAAAGGTCAAGAAATAAGATCAGGTAGTATGATCAGTGCCCAAGGGTATAAAGGTAGTTATCATCGACATGAAATGTGCCAATCCAACAGCATCTATACTGGGTACCTACTAGGTACTCACTAGGCACTGGGGTAGGCTTTGGGGGAAAAAAAAATGACTACAGTATATGGTCTTTCAGGCATTTATTGGCTACAGGGAAAGAAGAATATAAATAATTACGATGCCTCATAAATCAAAAACTAAAGATAAGTTTGAGGTGTTGTGGGAACCCAGGAGGGACAAACTAATTCCATATGGTGGTGAATTTCAAGCCTTCCTGGCTTAATTTGGGCACATATGGGAGAGCTGAGGCCTTTTGTAATTATGGAATTAAAGAGACTCTCTTGAGTCAAATGAAGATATAATTCCAAATGAAAGCTGAGTGTCTAGAAATACTTAACCTTGCAGGACCATAGCTAACTCTTTTTAATCAACGATATGGAACCATATTTGGAAGGAGTCTTTTCACTTACAGTGTGTATAGTCAGCGTAAAAGAATGGTGCTGAATAGAGCAGAGAAATAGCTTTTCATAGCAAAGCAGCACCGATCCTTGGGGGATACAAATCCAAATAACTGGTTGGCCTTCTATTTAAAAATCTGCTTTGGTCATAGTAACTGTCCTGGATGATTGCAAGGTATGTTGACATAGCAGTATTCTGGGCATCAGACGGTTCCAGGGAGAACACTGAACAGTGTGGTCTGGGCTGGGCTTTGAGGGGGTGGCAGGGATAAAACCACTTTGTGAAATGCCATGCTGTCTAGGTGCAGGGCAAGGAGGTGGCTTCTTCAATTTGTCAAAAACTCATTTTCAGGCTGTTAGGCCTCCTAGTATCAGAATGGTTTTTGGAACCCGCCTTCTCTTTCTTGTGCCAAAATAGGAGTATTTACCCAGATGCAAAAGATGAAGAATAATGACATTAAAAAAGATTGCAGTGCTTAAAAAAAATATGGATTTAATTAAGCATTCCTACCGTTTGGGGATGGAGGGATTCAGATTTGGAGAAGCACGTGTAAGATATAACTCCTGTCTTTTCACTAACTACCTCCGCCACCTTGGTCCTAGTGTGGGTTACTCCTTGGCGTTCCTCTTGGCCAAGTGGGTAGGTAACATAGAAATGATCCTCCGTCTTTGTTTTTTACTAAATATTACTTGGTAAAGACACACTTCCTCTGGTACAAAAAGGGAGTGTGTGGTAGGTGTGGGTATGTGTTTGTGTGCTCCAGAATGTGGCAGAAATAGTGAACATTGCAGTGATTTAGTGTAAAGTGAAGGTCGGCAGTTCTTTCTTTCTTTTTTTTTTTTTCTATTGCTTTTTTCCCCATAAATAGCCATTATGGTGGCCACAGTATGAAGTGATTTGGCAGTATGAGATTCTGAAAAGGGAATGATTGGTCCTTGGATGGAGAAGTCAATTTGAGTTCCACTCTTGCTAGTTACTGGGTAGTGAAAATGGCCTACTTCTGCTACGGTTGTTCAGTAAATGCAGATTGTTCCCATTTTACAGATTTATAGTCCCTTTTAAAACTTCCCCTAGTTCTGGGAGTCCCCAGGGGGTGAGGACTTGCACACATGCACTCTGAAACAAGTTTGCTCATGTTCTCTGCTTAGTTGAGGTTCTGACTGGCTCTGCAGCTGCCTCGCCTTGACTCTCAGTACAGTGTGGCCTCAGGTGGTTCGATGCCATCTGTGCTGGGAGAGAACTCAGAGTGCACTGGGTGTGTGGCAGCAGAACATGGTTTTGGTGATGGGCTTGGTGTGATGAAAAATGGCAGTCACTCCAATTCTGTCTCAGTTCATAACATCTGAAGAAGCACGTTTTGTTCCCAGAATATCACCTGTCCTGTATCAGATATTCTGGCTTCTGGATGCAGTTTCTCTCCATAGGATTTTAAAACCAATCCCTTTGGCCAGCAGGGAGACAGATGCCAAGCAGTTCCCTCCATATCTAATTCCCTCCTCTGTGATGGACTCAGGCCTCCCTGTACTAAATTCTTCCCCGGCTACAACCCTGTACCAAAAAATCATATGAATAGCTACCCAGCAGTGTCACCAGCCTGCCTGTTCTGCAAACAACTCAGCTCTGAATCTCACTTTTGAATCTACAGCTCAAAGAAACAGCAGAGAAAGCAGTCTGCTCTCTTGGTAACTGGAAGGCTTCATGAGTTAGGATGCTGCAGTAATAATTCAGAAAGTAGTAATTCTGATGCTTATCTGATCCATTCCAGGGGCAGATGAATGCAGTGTACTTGGTCAGTACAAACTGAGTTTTGATAAGTATATACTGGATTCTATATAAGTACATATATATAAATATACAAATATAAGGCACCATATACTTATAAGTATATAAGTATATACTGGATTCTAATTCAGTAAATAATAATACTTAGAAGTATATGGTGCCTTTTAAAATACCTCCAGACCTATTTCACTTTTAAAAACTCAAAAACATATATTCATTTAAAATATGCCTCGATTACCAAGACCGTATGATACTAGCACAAATACAAATACATAGATCAATGGAACAGAATAGAGAGCCCAGATATAGACCCTCAAATCCACAGTCAACTAATCTTTGACAAAACAGGAAAAAAAAATCCAATGGAAAAAATTCTCTTCATTAAATGGTGCTGGGAAAATTGGACAGCCATACACAGAAGAATGAAACTCGACCATTTACTTACACGTTCTACAAAGATAAACTTTAAATGGATGAAAGACCTCAATGTGAGACCAAAATCCATTAGAGTTCTAGAGGGGAACATAGGCAGTACCCCCTTCAACATTGGCCACAGCAACTTCTTTTAAGACACATCTCCAAAAGGAAGGGAAACAAAAACAAAAATGAACTTTTGGGACTTCATTAAGAACAAAAGTGTTTGGGGCGCCTGGGTGGCTCAGTGGGTTGGGCCACTGCCTTCGGCTCAGGTCATGATCTCAGGGTCCTGGGATCGAGTCCTGCATCGGGCTCTCTGCTCAGAAGGGAGCCTGCTTCTCTCTCTCTCTCTGCCTGCCTCTCTGCCTGCCTCTCTGCCTACTTGTGATCTCTCTCTGTCAAATAAATAAATTAAAAAAATAAAAAAATCTTAAAAAAAAAAAGATAAAAAGTGTTTGCACAGCAAAGTAAACAGTCAAAACAAAGAGTCAATCCATGGAATGGGAGAAGATATTCGTAAATGACACTACAAATAAAGGGCTGATATCCAAGATCTATAAAGAACTTCTCAAGCTCAACACCCAAAAAACAAATAAGTAAAAATATAGGCAGAAGACACGAACAGATACTTCTTCAAAGAAGATACACAAATGGCTAACAGACACATGAAAAAATTTTCAACATTCCTACTCCTCATTGGGGAGCCTGCTTTTGCCTCTGCCTCTCTCTCTCCCCCTCATGAATAAATAAACAAAAAAAAAAAAAAAAAACCCACATTGAGATACCACCTTACACAGTTAGAATGGCAAACATTGGCAAGGCAAGAAACAACAAATGTTGGAGACGTTGTGGAGAAAGGGGAATTGTCTTGCACTGTTGATGAGAATGCAAGTTGGTACAGCCACTTTGAAAACATGTGGAGATTCCTCAAAAAGTTAAAAATAGAGCTACTTTGTGACTCAGCAATTGCACTACTGGATGTTTACCCCAAAGATACAGATGTAGGGACACATGCACCCCAGTGTTCCTAGCAGCAGTGTCCACAATAGCCAAACTGTGGAAGGAGCCAAGATTCCTTTCAACAGATGCATGGATAAAAAGGATGTGGCTCATATATGTTATGGAATATTACTCAGCCATCAGAAAGGATGAATACCCAATTTTTGCAACAACATGGATGGTACTGGAGGAGATTATGTCAAGTGAGAGAAGTCAAGTAGAGAAGTCAATTATCATATGGTTTCACTTATATGTGGAACCTAAGGAATAGCATGGAGGACATTAAGAAAGAGAAAAAAATTAAAAAAAAAAAGGAAGGGAAAAATGAAGGAGAGGGGATTGGGGGCAGATGAACCATGAGAGACTATGGACTCCAGGAAAGAGAGTTTTAGAGTAGAGTGGTTTGGGGGGATGGGTTAGCCTGGTGATAGGTATTAAGGAGGACATGTGTTGCATGGAGCAATGGAAGTTATACACAAGCAAAGAATCATGGAACACTACATCATCAAAAACTAATGATGTACTACTGTATGGTGACTAACATAAAAAAAGAAAAAAACAATGACAAACATCTCATTAATTTTTATATTAATTGCATGTTAACATGTTAATACTCTGTACATATTGGTTGAATAACCTATTAAAATAATTGCACCTCTTTCTTTTTACTTTTTAAAATGTGCCTATTGGAAATTTTTCAATTACATATGTGGCTCATGTACTATTTCTCAGTAATGACTTGGAGTAGAATCCAACCAATGTCCGTGCTTAAAAAAAAAGTAAATAAAATATGCCTTGATTTAGGCATATCACCCACCATATCTTCATTGTATTTTATAAGGAACAGTAATAATAACTACTAATGAGGACAATAGATAACATTGATTAGGGGGGCACCTGGGTGGCTCAGTGGGTTAAGCCGCTGCCTTCGATTCAGGTCATGATCTCAGGGTCCTGGGATCGAGTCCCACGTCGGGCTCTCTGCTCAGTGGGGAGCCTGCTTCCCTCTCTCTCTCTCTGCCTGCCTCTCTGCCTACTTGTGATCTCTCTCTCTCTGATAAATAAATAAATAAATAAATTTAAAAAAAAACATTGATTAGGTATTTGCTGATCAGGTACAATTCTAAACATTTTACATATGTTAACACATTGAATCCTCTTTTTTTTTTTTTAAAGATTTTATTTATTTATTTGACAGACAGAGATCACAAGTAGGCAGAGAGGCAGGCAGAGAGAGAGAGGGAGAAGAAGGCTCCCCGCTGAGCAGGGAGCCCGATGTGGGGCTCGTTCCCAGGACCCCGGGATCATGACCTGAGCTGAAGCCAGAGGCTTTAACCTGCTGAGCCACCCAGGCGCCCCACATTGAATCCTCTTTATAACCCTATGAAGTGGATACTGTTATTAAATTTTTACAGATGAGGAAACAGATGAGGAGAATGAAGTAGTTTGCCAAAGCCACACAGCCAGTAAGTGCTGGAGCTGGGATTTTTTTTTTTTTTTAACCTGTGCAGTTTATTAAGTTAATTTCTTTTATATACTATATTCTTTTATATATTTTTATAACACTTATTACCTCGTATAATAGGTATTTTTAGTATCTTTCTTTTCCCGTTGGATGATGCTTTCTCATGTCAGGGGCTATGACTTAATGTAGCTCAGTGTTGCACCTGAACTCGTATCTGCTGCCTGTAGAACAGGCTCACCAGGAATCTCAGGAATATTTATCTTCTGCTTTGTGTATGGTGAAAGTGACTGTCAGAAGTAGTGAAGAACATATGGGCTAGACAGGCATACTGTTGCCAGCCAATTTGAGAAGAAGAGCCCTCCCCAGATGAAGAGCTCTGTGACCACTGGAAAGATGGCACTGATACAAGACCAAGAGCTGGTATAACTCGTGGGTAGCAAAGTCTCAAATGAGTGAGAAATGAGGGCTGTGACTCCAAGGAGGGAGAGGTGGCAGTCCTGGGAACTACTGAATTTCTGAAAATTCAGTAGTTCAGTGACGTAGTGTTCAGTCAAGGACTAAAACTGGAATCTTTATCATCTACCAGGGTAACAGGGAACTAGCTGTTAGATGAAACAGATCAATGTGAGTCAGTTAGATGCGTGTGGATCAAGAAAACCTACAAGAGGATTAGAGGTTAAAAAAAAAAAAAACTGAAGTTACAGATTTCCAAATGTTTGAATGATTGAATAGCAAACTCACCTGATTTATAAAGCTCCTGGGTCTATAGCCTGTTAGTTCACTTAATTACTCACTCATTTGCTTACTTACTACATTTATAATTAGTGCTTACTATGTACTAAGCTCTGTGTTAGTCATGAAAGTCTCTGTTTTTGAAAGAGGAAAGGAGAAAGCCCTAACTTTTAGAGTAACTTTTCTGGCTGAGCAACCATTTCTTGTCAGCAACTTGGTGTTGTGGGAGGTGTTTAAGAAACCACTGATAATTTTGGACTTGAATACTTTGTTAGGTGGAGTTAGGCACTTGACTAGTTCCAGTAATTCAACTAGCATATTTTGAATATCCTCTATATTTAAGCATTGTGGGAATAAAGTGAAAAAAGTTTCTGGACTTAAGTAGATGACAGTGTATTTAGTTAGGATTTATAGTGCATCTCTGAGCTGGAAGCTGTGGGAATAGATAGATGGGTTGGATCTTTTCATGTAATAAAATATGGAGAATTTCTTAAGTTCATTAATGCCTTGGCTGAGTGTCAGGGGTCTAGTGCTCACAGCTGTCCACGTTCTGCTCTTCCTCTTGGGTACCAACATGCGTATCTTTTCCAGATCCTTTTGTAGTTGTAGATGACAATGTGATTGAGTTCTGTATGGGGGAATGTGAACAGAAATGTGTATTTGCCCATGAAATTCTCAGGTATGCTGTCCTGTCTCTATTTCTCCATCTGCTGGTAGAAAAGAGAGGTCTCCACGAACTCAGAGTTGGGTGAAGCTGTGAGATAAAAGAAACTGGGATAAAAAAAAAATCACCTACTGACCCATGATGGAGTGTGAGGTGAGTGAGGAATTGTGATAAGCCATTATGATTTGAGGGCTGTTGCTTGCAGCCATATTAGCTTCCCCCAGTAATTCAGCATCAGTGCTTGATGTATACAGGGCCAAATCCTACAAGCCAGGACAGTATATCTAGGCATAAGGAAGGACATGTAAAAAATAAAATCCATTTATATTTACCAAGTACTTTTGTAAACATTAGTTCATTTTGTCATTGGGTTTTGTAAGAACTGTAAGGAGACAGAATAAGTAGTGTTGTGTCTTTTTGGCTGATAGGGAAACGAAATTGCTTTAGTCCTATCTTTCCAAGCAGTCTAACTATTAAAATAAGCTTTAGTTCAGGTATAAAGGAGCTGTTGCTTAGGACTATCTGAAGACTAGGGTTTTTTCCCTAACACATACTTTGAAATTATTTGCTCAAAAGTCTTTTTTACTGTCCCCTCCCCCATGTTCTCTGCTTTAATCAGATACTTGAGTATGGAATGAAGAGGGAAGAACATACAAGAGGTGGGATCATCCCTTTAAGGAAGCATGGTCCTTTCTTGGCTATGATCCCTTTGACTGTTCTGAGACTGCTGTGAACCCTGAGAGGTACATGGTAGCCTCCGTAACAGGGAAGAACCAAGCTTTACCCCTGCCTGGATTACTATGATTATTTGAGGGTGTCCAGATTCTTCAAATAAAATTTCTGAAGACATAACTTTTATTTTTCTTCCTTATAGCACAGTCAATTCTACCTTCTTTTGGGCTTCAAATTTTTGTATAGCCTTAAGTGAACCTTTTTCTTCTTACAGGGCTTCATTGATATGATTTTTGCCTTTTGTACTTAGGAAAGGAGAATTTTCTCATGCAACATTTTATATAGCCTATAGGGACTCTGTATTAGCAGTCTCTCACCTCGGTTCCCCTCCTCTTACCCAGTGAAATTTTTCTAATTCATTACAGCTTCATTAATTGATGTAACTAGCATCCATGTCTAGTATTTTCCTAGGTATGGAACATATAAAGATGAATAGGGTATCATTCCAAGCCTTAAGTGAACAAAAATATATTTATATTTTGGATATAAATATATATATCCAAATATATATATATATATATTTTTTTTAATTTTTTATTTTTTATAAACATATATTTTTATCCCCAGGGGTACAGGTCTGTGAATCACCAGGTTTACACACTTCACAGCACTCACCAAATCACATACCCTCCCCAATGTCCATAATCCCACCCCCTTCTCCCAAACCCCCTCCCCCCGGCAACCCTCAGTTTGTTGTGAGATTAAGAGTCACTTATGGTTTGTCTCCCTCCCAATCCCATCTTGTTTCATTTATTCTTCTACCCACTTAAGCCTCCATGTTGCATCACCACTTCCTCATATCAGGGAGATCATATGATAGTTGTCTTTCTCTGCTTGACTTATTTCGCTAAGCATGATACGCTCTAGTTCCATCCATGTTGTTGCAAATGGCAAGATTTCATTTCTTTTGATGGCTGCATAGTATTCCATTGTGTATATATACCACATCTTCTTGATCCATTCATCTGTTGATGGACATCTAGGTTCTTTCCATAGTTTGGCTATTGTGGACATTGCTGCTATAAACATTCGGGTGCATGTGTCCCTTTGGATCACTACATTTGTATCTTTAGGGTAAATACCCAATAGTGCAATTGCTGGGTCATAGGGCAGTTCTATTTTCAACATTTTGAGGAACCTCCATGCTGTTTTCCAGAGTGGCTGCACCAGCTTGCATTCCCACCAACAGTGTAGGAGGGTTCCCCTTTCTCCGCATCCTCGCCAGCATCTGTCATTTCCTGACTTGTTGATTTTAGCCATTCTGACTGGTGTGAGGTGATATCTCATTGTGGTTTTGATTTGTATTTCCCTGATGCCGAGTGATATGGAGCACTTTTTCATGTGTCTGTTGGCCATCTGGATGTCTTCTTTGCAGAAATGTCTGTTCATGTCCTCTGCCCATTTCTTGATTGGATTATTTGTTCTTTGGGTGTTGAGTTTGCTAAGTTCTTTATAGATTCTGGACACTAGTCCTTTATCTGATATGTCGTTTGCAAATATCTTCTCCCATTCTGTCAGTTGTCTTTTGATTTTGTTAACTGTTTCCTTTGCTGTGCAAAAGCTTTTGATCTTGATGAAATCCCAATAGTTCATTTTTGCCCTTGCTTCCCTTGCCTTTTGCGTTGTTCCTAGGAAGATGTTGCTGCGGCAGAGGTCGAAGAGGTTGCTGCCCGTGTTCTCCTCAAGGATTTTGATGGATTCCTTTCGTACATTGAGGTCCTTCATCCATTTTGAGTCTATTTTTGTGTGTGGTGTAAGGAAATGGTCCAATTTCATTTTTCTGCATGTGGCTGTCCAATTTTCCCAGCACCATTTATTGAAAAGGCTGTCTTTTTTCCATTGGACATTCTTTCCTGCTTTGTCGAAGATTAGTTGACCATAGAGTTGAGGGTCTATTTCTGGGCTCTCTATTCTGTTCCATTGATCTATGTGTCTGTTTTTGTGCCAGTACCATGCTGTCTTGATGATGACAGCTTTGTAATAGAGCTTGAAGTCCGGAATTGTGATGCCACCAACATTGGCTTTCTTTTTCAATATCCCTTTGGCTATTCGAGGTCTTTTCTGGTTCCATATAAATTTTAGAATTATTTGTTCCATTTCTTTGAAAAAGATGGATGGTACTTTGATAGGAATTGCATTAAATGTGTAGATTGCTTTAGGTAGCATAGACATTTTCACAATATTTATTCTTCCAATCCAGGAGCATGGAACATTTTTCCATTTCTTTGTGTCTTCCTCAATTTCTTTCATGAGTACTTTATAGTTTTCTGAGTATAGATTCTGTGTCTCTTTGGTTAGGTTTATTCCTAGGTATCTTATGGTTTTGGATGCAATTGTAAATGGGATTGACTCCTTAATATCTCTTTCTTCTGTCTTGCTGTTGGGTGTAGAGAAATGCAACTGATTTCTGTGCATTGATTTTATATCCTGACACTTTACTGAATTCCTGTATAAGTTCTAGCAGTTTTGGAGTGCAGTCTCTTGGGTTTTCCACATATAGTATCATATCATCTGCGAAGAGTGATAATTTGACTTCTTCTTTGCCGATTTGGATGCCTTTAATTTCCTTTTGTTGTCTGATTGCTGAGGCTAGGACCTCTAGTACGATGTTGAATAGCAGTGGTGATAATGGACATCCCTGCCGTGTTCCTGACCTTAGCGGAAAAGCTTTCAGTTTTTCTCCATTGAGAATGATATTTGCGGTGGGTTTTTCATAGATGGCTTTGATGATATTGAGGTATGTGCCCTCTATCCCTACACTTTGAAGAGTTTTGATCAGGAAGGGATGTTGTACTTTGTCAAATGCTTTTTCAGCATCTATTGAGAGTATCATATGGTTCTTGTTCTTACTTTTATTGATGTGTTGTATCACATTGACTGATTTGCGGATGTTGAACCAACCTTGCAGCCCTGGAATAAATCCCACTTGGTCGTGGTGAATAATCTTTTTAATGTACTGTTGAATCCTATTGGCTAGTATTTTGTTGAGTATTTTCGCATCTGTGTTCATCAAGGATATCGGTCTATAGCTCTCTTTTTTGGTGGGATCCTTGTCTGGTTTTGGGATCAAGGTGATGCTGGCCTCATAAAATGAGTTTGGAAGTTTTCCTTCCATTTCTATTTTTTGGAACAGTTTCAGGAGAATAGGAATTAGTTCTTCTTTAAATGTTTGGTAGAATTCCCCCGGGAAGCCGTCTGGCCCTGGGCTTTTGTTTGTTTGGAGATTTTTAATGACTGTTTCAATCTCCTTACTGGTTATGGGTCTGTTCAGGCTTTCTATTTCTTCCTGGTTCAGTTGTGGTAGTTTATATGTTTCTAGGAATGCATCCATTTCTTCCAGATTGTCAAATTTATTGCCGTAGAGTTGCTCATAGTATGTTCTTATAATAGTTTGTATTTCTTTGGTGTTAGTTGTGATCTCTCCTCTTTCATTCATGATTTTATTTATTTGGGTCCTTTCTCTTTTCTTTTTGATAAGTCGGGCCAGGGGTTTATCAATTTTATTAATTCTTTCAAAGAACCAGCTCCTAGTTTCGTTGATTTGTTCTATTGTTTTTTTGGTTTCTATTTCATTGATTTCTGCTCTGATCTTTATGATTTCTCTTCTCCTGCTGGGCTTAGGGTTTCTTTCTTGTTCTTTCTCCAGCTCCTTTAGGTGTAGGGTTAGGTTGTGTACCTGAGACCTTTCTTGTTTCTTGAGAAAGGCTTGTACCGCTATATATTTTCCTCTCAGGACTGCCTTTGTTGTGTCCCACAGATTTTGAACCGTTGTGTTTTCATTATCATTTGTTTCCATGATTTTTTTCAATTCTTCTTTAATTTCCCGGTTGACCCATTCATTCTTTAGAAGGATACTGTTTAGTCTCCATGTATTTGGGTTCTTTCCAAACTTCCTTTTGTGGTTGAGTTCTAGCTTTAGAGCATTGTGGTCTGAAAATATGCAGGGAATGATCCCAATCTTTTGATACCGGTTGAGTCCTGATTTAGGACCGAGGATGTGATCTATTCTGGAGAATGTTCCATGTGCACTAGAGAAGAATGTGTATTCTGTTGCTTTGGGATGAAATATTCTGAATATATCTGTGATGTCCATCTGGTCCAGTGTGTCATTTAAGGCCTTTATATCCTTGCTGATCTTTTGCTTGGATGACCTGTCCATTTCAGTGAGGGGAGTGTTAAAGTCCCCTACTATCATTGTATTATTGTTGATGTGTTTCTTTGATTTTGTTATTAATTGGTTTATATAGTTGGCTGCTCCCACATTGGGGGCATAGATATTTAAAATTGTTAAATCTTCTTGTTGGACAGACCCTTTGAGTATGATATAGTGTCCTTCCTCATCTCTTATTATAGTCTTTGGCTTAAAATCTAATTGATCTGATATAAGGATTGCCACTCCTGCTTTCTTCTGATGTCCATTAGCATGGTAAATTCTTTTCCACCCCCTCACTTTAAAATCTGGAGGTGTCTTCGGGCTTAAAATGTGTTTCTTGGAGGCAACATATAGATGGGTTTTGTTTTTTTATCCATTCTGATACCCTGTGTCTTTTGACAGGGGCATTTAGCCCATTCACATTCAGGGTAACTATTGAGAGATATGAATTTAGTGCCATTGTATTGCCTGTAAGGTGACTGTTACTGTATATGGTCTCTGTTCCTTTCTGATCTACCACTTGTAGGCTCTCTCTTTGCTTAGAGGACCCCTTTCAAGATTTCCTGTAGAGCTGGTTTGGTATTTGCAAATTCTTTCAGTTGTTGTTTGTCCTGGAAGCTTTTAATCTCTCCTTCTATTTTCAATGATAGCCTAGCTGGATATAGTATTCTTGGCTGCATGTTTTTCTCGTTTAGTGCTCTGAAAATATCATGCCAGCTCTTTCTGGCCTGCCAGGTCTCTGTGGATAAGTCAGCTGCCAATCTAATATTTTTACCATTGTATGTTACAGACTTCTTTTCCCGGGCTGCTTTCAGGATTTTCTCTTTGTCATTGAGACTTGTAAATTTTACTATTAGGTGACGGGGTGTGGGCCTATTCTTATGATTTTTGAGGGGCATTCTCTGAACCTCCTGAATTTTGATGCTCGTTCCCTTTGCCATATTGGGGAAATTCTCCCCAATAATTCTCTCCAGGATACCTTCTGCTCCCCTCTCACTTTCTTCTTCTTCTGGAATCCCAATTATTCTAATGTTGTTTCGTCTTATGGTGTCACTTATCTCTCGAATTCTCCCCTCGTGGTCCAGTAGCTGTTTGTCCCTCTTTTGCTCAGCTTCTTTATTCTCTGTCATTTGGTCTTCTATATCACTAATTCTTTCTTCTGCCTCATTTATCCTAGCAGTGAGAGCCTCCATTTTTGATTGCACCTCATTAATAGCTTTTTTGATTTCAACTTGGTTAGATTTTAGTTCTTTTATTTCTCCAGAAAGGGCTTTTATATCTCTCGAGAGGGTTTCTCTAATATCTTCCATGCCTTTTTCGAGCCCGGCTAGAACCTTGAGAATTGTCATTCTGAACTCTAGATCTGACATATTACCGATGTCTGTATTGATTAGGTCCCTAGCCTTCGGTACTGCCTCTTGTTCTTTTTTTTTGTGTTGAATTTTTACGTCTTGTCATTTTGTCCAGATAAGAGTAAATGAAGGGGCAAGTAAAATACTAAAAGGGTGGCAACAACCCCAGGAAAATATGCTTTAACCAAATTAGAAGAGATCCAAAATCGTGAGTGGGGAGAAAGGGGATAAAAAGAGGTTCAAAAAGGAAGAGAGAAAAAAGAAAAAAAAAAAAAAAAAAAAAAAAAAGAAAAGAAAAGAATTTTAAAAAAAGAAAACACCTAAGAAAAATGTAAAAAAAAAAAAATATATATATATATATATTAGATAAACTAGTAAAAAATCGTTAAAAAAGAAAAAGGTAACAGTTAAAAAAAAAAAATTTTACCCGAAGGCGAGAAAAAAAAAAAAAGAAAAAAAAAAAATGAAAAAGAAAAAATTAAATTAACTGCAAGACTAAAAAAAAAATCACAGGAAAAAAGCCATGAGTTCCGTGCTTGGCTTTCTCCTCCTCTGGAATTCTGCTGCTCTCCTTGGTATTGAAACCGCACTCCTTGGTAGGTGAACTTGGTCTCGGCTGGATTTCTTGTTGTTCTTCTGGGGGAGGGGCCTGTTGTAGTGATTCTCAAGTGTCTTTGCCCCAGGCGGAATTACACCGCCCTTACCCGGGGCCGGGGTGAGTAATCCGCTCGGGTTTGCTTTCAGGAGCTTTTGTTCCCTGAGCGCTTTCCGTAGAGTTCCAGAGGACGGGAATACAAATGGCGGCCTCCTGGTCTCCGGCCCGGAGGAGCCGAGAGCCCAGGGCCCCACTCCTCAGTGCGCCCTCAGAGAACAGCGCCCAGTCACTCCCGTCTGCCTGACCTCCGGCCGCGCTCCGAGCTCACCGAGCCTGCGACCGGTTCAAGGTAACACGGAGCTGCGAGCTTACTGTCGGCTCTGTCTCTGTAGCCGGCTTTCCCGTTCCAATACCCGCAAGCTCTGCGACACTCAGACACCCCCGATCCTTCTGTGACCCTGCGGGACCTGAGGCCACGCTGACCCCGCGTGGGCTTCGCCCCGGTTTAGCCTCTGGAGCGATGTCCCTCAGCGGAACAGACTTTTAAAAGTCCTGATTTTGTGCGCGGTTGCTCCGCTGCTTGCCAGGAGCCAGCCCCTCCCCCCGGGGTCTATCTTCCCGTCGCTTTGGATTCACTTCTCCGCCGGTCCTACCTTTCAGAAAGTGGTTGATTTTCTGTTTCCAGAATTGCTGTTCTTCTTCTCTTCGATCTGCCGATGGATTTTCAGGTGTTTGCAATCTTTAGATAAGCTATCTAGCTGATCTCCGGCTAGCTGAAGCAGTCTCAGCTTGCTACTTCTCCGCCATCTTGACTCCTCCTCCAAATATATATATTTAAAACCAATCAGTATAATACTCATTTGGGTTGACTTTATAAATGAACACCTTTAATGGACACTTTATAGTACTACAGTGTTGCTGTGAAGACTAGGATGAGTGAAGACTAGAGCACAGGAGACTTACTGGAAAAGGAGCTCTGAGGACAAAAATGCAGATTCTACTCAGGCTTGCCTGGGACTACAAGGCCATATAAGCCTAATGTTTGGGTCAGGTAGTGTGTTAGTCAGGGCTCTCGTGGTAGTAAGTTACAGAAAATTCAATTCAAATTGCTTTGAACCAAAGAGAATTTAATGGCTCTTGTGCCTGAAAAATCTAGGCTATAAGTCTGTATATTAGTAGGATTAGAAACAAATTTTTCTAATTTCAGCGGTGGGAAATGGAACAGATTCTTTTTCTCCTAGGTAAGTGGAGAATAGAAATAGAATCACTTAATACAGATAAAATATACGCAAGCTTTAAAGCAACCACTTGTCTTTCGTAGAAACAGGGAGCAAAATAAAGCATTCTGGCAAGAAGGCAATTAAGAGTCAATAGCTTCTCACCAATATGGCCGAGTAAATGGTGAAGATGTCCTGACAGTCTGTGATCTTCATTCCTCAAAAAAGTTGGGTCATCTTTTTGCCCTGACAAGATGAGAAAATGCACGTCTAGTGAGTGACTCCCAGCAGGTCTAATAGCAGAAAGACAGGCTGGTATAAGTCCTCTTACTTTAGGTTGCCTAGGAGAGAGGGACATTCTTTTCTATGGAATCACCTGTGTATGAGTTAGGTAACTCAAACACATCAAGCTTTGCCAAGGTATTTAGGTAAGGGGGCTGAATGCAAAAACAAAACAAACCAAAACAAACAAACAAACAAAAACCCAAACAAAAACCCCACAAAAACCAAAACAGAACAAAAACTCCAAATCCTATGTGTAATTAGAAACCACCTAAATATTATCATCTCAGTTATAGCAGCTGCACAAACATCCAAGTTGCTATGGTATTGTCAAGTTTCTTCAGCCAGCATTTTATCTAGGGCCAAAAGCTTTTAGTAAGTCATAGATTTATCTAGGATATGAAAGGAAAAAATTCTTAATATAAGGAATTTGGAGGACCCTAGGAACTTGTACCAAGATAATATTTCAGGCCAGATTGGATCCACATTCTCAAGCAAAGTGTCATTCACCTTATTTCTCGGTTATGCTTATCTCATTGGTGACTCCTTCCTAGGCAGTTTCTCTAGGTAAGGTGTCAAGACTGCCACTAGTAGCTCCAGTGTTACCATCCATCTCCTTACTAACCAGTAGACAGACAGACATTCTTTCTTCCCCCAGATTCAGTGCTCCTAGGGTTGAATTATGCAGTCAACTTTGGTCATGAGCCTGTCCTGAATGAATCACTTCGGGTGAGTCTCTAAGATTTGATGATTCAGTTGGCTAGCCTGGATCACATGCCATCCAAGCCACATGGGCTGGGATAACCAAGAATTTAAAAAAAAAAAACAAAAACTTTTTTTTTTTTTTTTAATTTATTTGACAGAGATCACAGGTAGGCAGAGAGGCAGGCAGAGAGAGAGGAAGGGAAGCAGGCTCCCTGCTGAGCAGAGAGCCCAATGTGGGGCTCGATCCCAGGACTCTGGGATCATGACCTGAGCTGAAAGCAGAGGCTTTAACCCACCGAGCCACCCAGGTGGCCCTAACCAAGAATTTTTAAATCAGCTGCTGTGGCATTACATCATAGGCTTCCCAGCTCGGGATCAGGGGGGGCTACTCTAATTCCGCACTTCAGAAATTCTTACTTTTAGCATTCTTCTTCCTAATACCTATTTCTTTTTGATTCAGATTCGTCTTCTGATTGGAAGAATCAAAAGGATCTTATGGCTGCTAAGGCTGCATACACACTCACACACACACACACCACAATCCATAGACAATTATTAGAAGTGTAGTTGGGTATGTCTCAGGAAGTAGGCATATTTACAAAGGAGTAAGGTTAAAAACAGTCCCGTGTAGGAGTTTATGGTCTTTTCTGTGCTATCAATGTTAACTCCACTTCATAGACTTTAAACCTTCATGTCTCCATGAAAAACTTCCCAGTTGTTTGAAGAGTGCATTAGATTAGTCTGTCTTCTTTCAAATGTAAATCTCTAGATCATTCAGCTCTTGTCGGGAGACAGAATCATGTGATGCAACATGAAGAAAGTACTATCACTTTTGTTTTTCAAGTTGAGGAAATTATTTTCATGGAAGTGAATTTTTCCAATATTTTACGGCTAATCATACTCGAACCAACATTTTAATCGAGTTCTAATTACATATTTTTTAAAAAATTCTGTATATCGTACCATGCCCGTTAGACTCACTGGATTCTAAGCTGATTTTGCTTTTACATTTATGTGCCTTCATTTGTGTTTTGCTAATTCTTTAGTTTTAATCAAGTTGTGTTTAAAAATTCCAGTCTGTCCCAACAAAAGCAGTGTCTCTGGAGGAATGCATATATATAGTTGACAGCGGGATTGAAGTTGGGATGTGCTCATCAAAGAGCCCAACCCCCTTAGACAATTGTTTTCCTTCTCTCGGTAATTCTTGCTGAGAGCTCTTCTCATTTGTAGGATTTCGAGTTTAGGTTATTTGAAAAATATTTCTCTTATCACCGACCCAACCCATGAACAACCATGATTTGAAAATTCCAAACTCTAATGGTTTCTTCTCACAATATGTGGAAAGGAGAGTTGGAAGACCATTTTGCAGTTAAGTATAAAATGTGGCAAAAATAGATAGAAAAATAGGTGATGGCACAATTCTTTTAGTGCTAGGGCTCCTTCCTTTGCCATTCTGGACACCAGATGTTTGACTACGGATTGCTTTTAACCCAGGTGATTTTTAAAAATACTCTTTGGACGTTATAGAAATATATATGCAGGCAGCAAAACTCACTCTAGGAGCATAACCGTTTCTATATAAATCAAATTAAGCTCTATACAGCATTGTTTTATCTGTTTTCTTATAAGGTGAGCCTAGGGTTAAGCTCTAATCCTCTTCACTAAGGAAAAGTTAATGGGGCTTATGATGTCCCAATTTGGCTTTCTTTATGGTTAGGGAGGGGTTACTTCTGATCTTGGGCAGATCTTACCTCACACAACTTATGCTGGGCTAGATACCTCTTACTGTTGGAGAATATTAAAGTATACAAGATGCATAATCTCACAGCCGAGAGTTGTTTGTTCAGCTTTGCCTGTAGAAGCATGGAGTCTTCATCTCTTTCTCCCCATTTTGGGAACTTCCCGTTGCCATTAGCTTTAACATGCCATTCCCTTCTGCAATGCTTCGGTTTTCTGCTTGGTCTCTGATCTGTAGGACTGAGTCAAACGATTTCTAAGTGAGGATAGCTTGAGAAAAGCTCCCCTTCTACAGAGATAGTTCGATTCTGGCATAGCATCATCCAATACTCTATTCTCTAAGCTTTTGGTTCCCTTACTTTGCCTCCACATCTGCATCCTCCTCCTCCTCCCTGGCTATATGGCAAAATAGAATGTCATTACTCCAGGCATTTCAGGATAACATCAGTTTAGTCTAGGAAGCATACATGAATGTGACCTGTGGACAGGGATATGGAAGGCAAAAGAACTTGCTGGAAAACGTTGAGGATAATACAGTGATCCATAGCTCTGATGTCTGACCCTATCCAAGGCAGTCTGGCTCACAGGAGAGTAGGGATCTGTTCACAAGATGATTTTCCCAGTACCGAAAAAGAAAGTTGTTGGGCCAACAGCAGATTAGTACTTACAGTCAAAAAGCATTTCTACATGCATTATCTCCTTTAATCCTCTGAGGTGCATGTTGTTATGATCTCCTTTTTCAGATGAAGCTTAAATTTAAATTTCAGAGTTGTCTGAATCAAGATCTAGCTCTGAATCCCATCTCTTCCCCCGATGCCCTGTAGCCATACCAGGAAAGGGTATAGTTTTTGTGCCTTCTTAATATGGAAACACCCTGCGCTGCCCTTTGTGTGAGTATCATGGGGTTACAGGTCTGTTAAATGATTCCTTTAAAGAGGGACCAGACAACAAGGGGATCAGTGTATAGGGCAAATACAAGGACACTTGTGAAGATGAAGCATCAAGAATAATCTGTACATGGGGCGCCTGGATGGCTCAGTGGGTTAAGCCTCTGCTTTCGACTCAGGTCATGATCTCAGCGTCCCGGGATCGAGCCCCGCATCGGGCTCTCTGCTCAGTGGGGAGCCTGCTTCTCTCCCTCTCTCTGCCTGCCTCTCTGCCTACTTGTGATCTCTCTCTGTCCAATAAAAAAAAAAAATCTGTACATGAAGATCAGATACCAGTAGTGGGGCAAAGAGGGGTTATTTTTTCTATTATCTAGGAATCCACCCAACTTGTGCCTTCTCCAACAAATAGGGGAAAACAAACTACATTCCTTTGTGTGAAAATACTCTGTTCCTTGCAATTTTGAAAGCCTATTAAACATAAATATTATGTCTACAGGAAAAAAGTCTTGACGTTCTTTAGAATAAATCAGGGGTTATGAATAGCAAAGGCAAAACAAAAAAGTTGGAGGAGTTTCCCTACGAAGAGGAACTATTATCACAGTCGGAGAAGTTCCTTTATAGCATTGAAAAGAATTCCAGTATGTGCAAGGGGCCGTATTTTAGGTGATGAAGGGCAAGACTTGCTAAAGCTGCTTCTCCTTTTAAGGTTTTTGATTCTATGAAGATGAAACAAATTTTCTTCATTTTAAGAGAAGCCTAAAATATGAAAAGCAGCCGGGGCTCCTTTTCTTTGCCTGACAGTGTTGCTGACACACAGCTGGAGACTGATTTATCATCATATCTAAGGAAAGCTCTTAACAAACGACAACACATATGGACATTAGGCAGTTCCTTTCCCCTGCATAAAACAAAGTGATAAATGGTGTATGAATTTTAAAGACATAATTCTTCCAATAAAAACTCTAAAGCATGTGCTAGTGATACCCCTGTTTCAAATTTACAAGGTGATTCATGGGAGAGGGTTGAGAAAAGTTAGTGAAGTCTGTTAGTCTCTTAATTTCAATGCCGTTCCCATGCCTCATGTTTATAAAATGAATTGTGATTTTTGTATTTTTTTTACATTTTTAAATTTTTTAAAAATTTCTTTTCAGTGTTCCAGAACTCATTGTTAATGTACCATACCAGTGTTCCATGCAATATGTGCCTTCCATAATGCCCACAACCAGGCTCACCCAACCTCCCACCCCCCAGCCCTCCAGAACCCTCAGATTGATTTTCAGAGTCCACAGTCTTTCATGGTTCATCTCCCCCTCCAATTTTCCCCAACTCCCTTCTCTCCATCTCCCCCATGTCTCCGTGTTACTCCTTAGGAATTGTGATACTGTGATACTAGAGCAATCTATACTTTTAATGCCATTCTGATCAAAATTCCATCGGTATTTTTCAAAGAGCTGGAGCAAATAATCTTAAAATTTGTATGGAATCAGAAGAGACCCCGAATTGCTAAGGAAATGTTGAAAAACAAAAATAAAACTGGGGGCATCACATTACCGGATTTCAAGCTTTACTACAAAGCTGTGATCAACAAGACAGCATGGTACTGGCATAAAAACAGACACATAGACCAGTGGAACAGAGTAGAGAGCCCAGATATGGACCCTCAGCTTTGTGGTCATATAATCTTTGACAAAACAGGAAAAAATACACAGTGGAAAAAAGACAGTCTCTTCAATAAATGGTGCTGGGAAAACTGGACAGCTATATGTGGAAGAATGAAACTCGACCATTCTCTTACACCGTACACAAAGATAAACTCAAAATGGATAAAAGACCTCAACGTGAGTCAGGGATCCATCTGAATCCTAGAGGAGAACGTAGGCAGTAATCTCTTCGATATCAGCCACAGCAACTTCTTTCAAGATATGTCTCCAAAGGCAAAGGAAACAAAAGCGAAGATGAACTTTTGAGACTTCATCAAAATCAAAAGTTTCTGCACAGCAAAGGAAATGGTCAACAAAACAAAGAGGCAACCCACGGAATGGGAGAAGATATTTGCAAATGACAGTACAGACAAAAGGTTGATATCTAGGATCTATAAAGAACTCCTCAAACTCAACACACACAAAACAGACAATCATATTTTTTTCCTTTAGGAGACTAAGGTGGGTTGGATTTATCACTAGCTTATCTCTCTGGAATTGTATAGATATCCAGTTTTTACAGTTGACAAATTATGATGCTTTATAACAGACCACATCAGAAGTAGATCCTTAATCCATAAATCCTTCAGTATCTCTGGAGAAAAACTAGAAGGTTAAGAGAAAATCAAGGAATATTTCTAAGTTTTATTTGGCATCTGTCAGCAAGGCATCTGCGGAAACCCAATTACCTCCATTGAACACCCATATATTCCTTTTCTTTGGACATCTCAGTTTAAAATTTGATGCCCTTAGGATTTTTTTTTTTTGGTTGATAAACTGTATTAAACCATTGAAATGTTGGAGATGTTTGATTAAGCAGTTAAGCTAATGTAAACAAAACACTCAAGGACTAAGAAATCTAGTTCCCACAATTGAATAGTGAGACTGAAAAGCATTTTGTTCACTTTTTCATCTTGAAACCAGCCACCCTTTTACACCAAACACACTCTGAGTGGCTGGTTCCTATTCTTTGATCTTGGGTGCACACTTGGCCCAGCAGGCCCTCAGTGTTGATGCCCTTAGGATTCTAAGTAGCCAGCCTGGCATCAAGGTCTAGGCCAGAGGTTCATAGACTACAATCAGCCTGAAGGGTTAACTTCAGCCCACTGCCTACTTTTATAAATAAAGTTTTATTGCAACACAGCCAAGCCCATTTGCTTATAGGTTGTCTATGGTGCTTTCATACCGTAATGGCAGAGTTGAGTAGACATGACAGTTTGAGCCTGAAAACCCCACAAAATTTACTGTCTGGTCCTGTACATAAGTAGTTTACTGATGCCTAGTCTAGCTCCATTCAGGTTAGTGTTCTAGAGCTGCAGAAGAGATTTTTTTTTCCTCTTCTGATTTTCTCATTTATAGAAAACTTTTGTTTTTTTCTTTTTTCAATTAAATAGCTATTTGAAAGTTCATCAGATTTGGCTATAGCCCAGATTCCATTCTTTATATTTAAAAGGCCAGTAGACCTGATGAGCATTTCTCAGTGTATGGTTTCTTTATCACTTTAAAATACTTTAAATAAAAAGGTTAAAAAGCCATTTATTGGCTGCTTGTCTGGCTTTATAAGTCTTCCCAATACCTGCCAACACCCCAGAAAGTTCCAAGTGATTTTTTTTTCTAGCAACTTTAATCACTGAACTTCTGGGGCTCACCCCCCATTCCCCTGCCTCAACTCTAAACCACATTTCTAGTGTTCATGATGTGTGGTCCTGATGGAAATAGGCAGAAGACACACAAGCCTAAAGGGTCCTTTAGGTTAAGTAGTTCTGATTTCCATAGGACTTTTCCTTATTGCAGGAAATATCACTCTTTTTTGTGGGTTTGGGTTGAAATCCTGAAACTATGTTTCTTTCAAATAGCCTGCTCATAAATCCTTTTAAGCATGCAGCCCTTAGCACAAGTCCCTACTAAATTAAATATCAAGCAGAGCTAGGAAAGGACTGGTTGGTCCATTTGACTATTTTATAAGGTTGGGAAAGAGAGAGTGGCACAGGAGTTTGAAACTATAATTGCTGCTTCTCCCTTGTTCCTCCTCTAGACTCTTGAAGAGTTGTAAAAAGTTCCAAGCTCCTATTCTCTTGGTTATGCATGTTCAGTCTTGTCCTCCGTTCTGATACCAAGTGCCAACTGTAGTTACCCAGAAATCATGGGGGAATTCAGTGTCGTTTTCCTTTGTGTTGCTGAGATTTTTTTCTTTTTGGAAACAAGAATATCCATCTTTGGGACATTTGGCCATATCGTCCGAGGCAGTAAAACAATTCATCCGTCACTCAGCAACTTGTAAACCTTTGTTTCTTTTCCCCCAAGTCCCAATAATCCTGAAAACCAGAAGTTAAATTCTCCAAATTTCCCCTTCCCCCTAATATTGAAGGGGAAAATAAAAATCACCAAAAGAGAACTAGAAGCAGAAGTGTATCCCATTATTCAAGCCATATTTGGACAATGTGCAATAATTGAGTTCTAATCCTTGGTCTGCCTTTATCTAGTTGTATGACCTAAGGGAAGAATTTCACATCACTGGGTTTGTTAATTGTAAAAAAGGAGAAGGATTAGACTTATTTTTATAAAAATCCTTTTGTCATACACATTCAATTGCATTCAAACTAGAGGTCTGTCTCTGGAACAGGCTTTTAGAGAAAAGCAGTCTTGGAAAATTTACTGTCCTATATCATTCTCCTACTGGCCCTAAATAAACCTGTTTATAACTTGAATCAGGAAAGTACAAATCCTTGAATACCCTTGATAAGATAAATGGTCCTTCTGTTTGGAATTTGTGCTTCTTGACCAAATGTGCATCTTTGGCAGGTGCCCAAAGATAGAATGTTTCAGGTGGAATGGTGAGAAAAAGAGGGGGCAGCTGCCGTTCCCACCAGTTCAGCTGAAACGACCCTGACCCTCAGAGGAGATGTGTTACAAACAGATGGCCTTCACATACCAAAGGGAACTGTACCATTTTTGTATATTATCTCACCTAGAACCAAGGGAATAGAGAATAAGCTATGCAACTTCCTTTCTAGTCCTTAAAATTTATGATTTTGTAAGTGGTGAGGTTCTGATTTTCTTAAGACTACTATTGGAACTTTGATAAGCACACATTTTTATTGAGATGAATCTTGCTTTAACAGCTGCAGGTGGGACCTAGTTCCTTAGGGACCTCTATATTAAGAGACCTGTAATCCTCCCTTAGTTTTCATAGGAAAAAAAAAAATCTCTACAGTGACACCATAATATTTGACCTTAATAACTGCACCTGGAGTTATTCACCAAGAATACCAGAGGAATTTTGCCAACAAATTTAGCTCTGCACATTAACAATAAATGATTCTGAAATCACATTCATCTGCACTTTTTAGGAGGTTCTAAAACCGCTCAGTTAGGCTTAATGAATTAGTTCTTTCTCTGTAACATAACTCATTATTAGCACATTTTATGGAACCAGCACTAATCCAAATTGTTAGTAATCTAAGATGCATATTTCAAAAGTGCATGATTTAATTCAGTGGAATGGATAAGATTAAGAGTAAATTTGCTCCCACGTCTTGTCATGAAATACAGTACATGGAGATTTTAGAACACATGGGAGGTAGACTTGGTAATATAACATGCTTGGGGATATAAATCAATGCATGTCTACCTACCCTGACATTCCAGTCAGGGGTCCTTTGTAGAAGTAGACTGCTGGCTGCCTATGGAGACCAGTGATTCTTCTGCATTTTTCCTAAGTCTGCAGTCATTTAGAATGCATAGTCTTGGGACTGTTCAGAAAAGAAATGTCTATTAGGAAACAGAAAGAAAAAGAAAGGCCATATTATCTAAGCCCTAGAAAACACACACACACACACACACACACACACACACACACATTCCTTTCTTCTTCTATCTTGAACCCCTGTATATGAGTAAGAGACTTATGGTCAGTCTCTTATAGGAGATCAAAACAAGACCTTTGGCCCAACTGTCTTACCTACAAGAAAGTCATCTATCTTCACTGTAGCGCCGTAGGTCAAGACCCTTAACGTTTAACCTGAGAAACTAATTGCTGTGGCCTGTAACTGATTTCTTGCAGCCAGTTTTGTCTCTGGGCTGCCTGCTTTCCACATTCTTACTGAAACAAATTAGATCCAATCATTCCATGCTTAAAAAAATCCTTCTGTGTCTCCCGCAACCCATAACTATCACAATAAAATCCATATTAGAATAGTACTCAGGCCTCTCTCTCAGGATGTAGACTCTATCTGCACCCCTACAGGAATGTTCTGCACTGGTCAGATCCATCTATGTGCAGTTTTCCAAAAATGGTTCCATACTCTCATCTCTGATATTTTGTACATGCCATTCATTTCTCATTTGAGCTGAAACTAGAAGGATTAAAAATGATGGCTAAAATTTATTAGGCACTTAATTATGAGTCAGGTACAATTCTCATGGTTTTATGTTTGAGGCATGCAGTAGTTTACAAAAGCATGAAGTAAGTGCTCTTATTCTCCCTTTGTAAAGGGGGAACCTGAAGCATGGAGTAGTTATGTAACTGGCCTGAGGTTACACGGTGGATTAAGAGTCAGGTCTGGGATTCCACGCCCCGTACTCATTACCCCATTACTGTAGGGTCTCTAGGGTTCAGGAAGCATTTACTCATCCTTCTGGATTCTATTTACAGAGCATGTCACTGAGAAACTCTTGGGATACCCCAGATCTGAAGAAGGGGCTCGTTGCATCGTCCTCCTGTTATAACATATTACACAGCACTGCTCATGCTAAGTTCCAGAAGAGGCCAGGATCTTGATGGTCTCTCCTGCCTTTTTCGTCCTAGGACTTTAAAAATAATTGTGGTATGGAGAAAACCTCATTTTCTACTATCGTAAATGATTTCCTTTTGTCTCAAAAATTCAAGATGGGTATCTTAGGCCTAGTAGACTGTAAGCATTCAATAAATGTTGGGTGATGAAATAACAAATGAGTTTATGGGGTCTTTCTTGGTATGCCCATAGGAAAAAGGAGTCAATTAGCTTTCATGGAAATGGCAATTCTCCTATTTCTTTACCCTTTTTCTTTTGACACTCCCTTAATTACAAATTCCACTACCCCACACAATTATGAAGTGTACAGGAAACTTACCTTACACAGAAACAAGAGACTTCTCTTTGGGTAGCTTTTGACTCAGAGGGTATAGCACACTTCTTCATTTTAGCACAATAATGAAGAAAATTCACAACAAAATTTTACCAGATTAAATATTTTCTGTAGTAATAAAAGTAAATAATCCACTACTATATGCCAGATTCTGGTATAAATGTTCGGTATGATTTTATTTAATCATCATAATGATCTTTTGGGTAAGTATTATTATCTCGATTTTACAGATGAAAAAACAGGTGTGATTCAGTATCTTAACCCAAAGTCACACACAGTAATTTGCAGGGTGGAAACCCAAACCCAGATCTAGTTCCACAGCCTGTATATTTGATTAAAAGTCTGTCTGGGGCTCGTGGGTGGCTCCGTTGGTTAAGCATCCAATTCTTGATTTCAGCTCAGGTCACATACTCAGGGTTGTGAGATCGAACCCTGTGTTGGGCCCTGTGCCTAGCTCAGAGTCTCCTTGAGAGTCTCTCTCTCCCTCTCTTCCCCTGCCCCTCCCCCAACTTGTGCATGCTCACACTCAGATAGATAGATAGATAGATAAAATCTGAAATAAAGTCTGTCCAGTGGCATGGTGTCTTGAGGCCAGGGAGCATGCATATGAAATGGATCATTCTTTGGGATTACAAATTTGAGTAAATTCAAGAATGAAACAGACCTTTCCACGTCATTGTGCAATGGCAGGTTTTGTATATTGGGTTTACAATGTAGTAGGCAAGCAGCATCATTTACTGATGACAAAGAGAACAACTCTGGTGCTAGGTTGTTAGTTTGAATCTCTGTTCACTTGAGCACGTAGCTGAATCCCTCTGTACCTCGTTTCTACACCTGGAAAACAGACAGTAATAATAAAACCCACCTTTTGCAGTGGTTCGATTCTGACTCTTGATGTCTGGTTTAAGTTAGAGTTTCCCTAGGAGTGTTGCAGTGCTGGATAAGCCAGAATCTCTGTGCTTATCTAGTTTAGTGCTTCAGCTCTCTGCTTTTTTTCTGTTATGTCTTATATGCCACTCCTAATTCCATGCTCTGCCTCAGGATGGAGGCATGTGGTCATGAATCCAAAAATTCCTTTTGCTAATGCACTTCTTTCCCCCAAAAGTGATAAAGGTTTCTTGCTTCAGCTTTAACAGTCATGCGGTTTATGTATGCACCCTGCTATATAAATTGCAATCAATTACTTAGGGTTAGCAATTGAAATTCCCAGTAGTAGTGAAGAAGCTAGCCATTTGTAAGTCATTTGTAGTAATCTTTAGTAACCAATAATTAGACACTAATTAGCTCATTTGCCTAGTGTTGTTTTTACTTGGTAAGACATTTGGTGAGTTAATTACAAGAAAAAGAATTGAATGGTAATTAAATGCCAGTTAAAGGGTTTTATATGTAAGCGAAGTACATTGGTTAAATAATAACGTCTAAAATGGAAACAGTGAACAGAATGATTTAAGGTCATGTGGTAAGAGTAGTTCTATCCCTTATACTGATTTCCGTGGTGCCTTTGTCTTGCTTGGGTGTACCCAGGTCTCAGGTTGTCAGAGCTTCTCAACTTCCACTCTCTTGACATCAGGAACCTGATAATTCTATGTTGTGCGGGGCTGTTACTATGCATTGTAAGATGTATAGCAGTATCCTTGTCCTCTGTCAGAAGCCCGTAGTACTCTCCTATTTGTGACAACCAAAATGTCTCCAGTCACAGATGTCCCCTGGGGGTCAGAACTGCCTCAGTTGAGAACCACTGGGTTCTGTTAAATACCTCTTTCTATGTTCTTCTTTTTTTTTTCTTTCCCTAATAGTTACTTTATCCATTTACCCATTTACCTGCAGTTGAGATATTAAAGCTCGTTGTACCATCTATGGACTCATTTGCTACAAATGAACTGTTAATGTGGCAAGAGCACTGAATTTGGTGCCCGAAGACTTAGCCTCATAGTAGGGGTTGCAGTTACTCAGTGTATGATCGTGAGTGGTAATGTAACATCTTCGAATACCTTCTTGTATATAATAAACATAAGACAGTCTGTTTCTACTTTTGGTATAGCATTCTAGGACTTAGAAGGCAAAAATTGCTTTCCCATGTGACTTGTAATCTCTGATCACAAGGCTCATCTAGAACCTTCCCTGACCCACTGGCTGTTTTTTTCCCTTTCATTGAAATATATTTATTGAGTGTTTTCTATGTGCCAGGTGCTTTTCTAGGCACTGGGAATACAGCAATGAACAAAACAAATATATATTATATTAGACTGAGAGATAGCATGGAGACGAGTAAGCAGAGAGTGGGATGGAGTGAGGTACGACTGGATGTTCCCTCTTGGAAGGAGCCAACTTGAAGGGGGAAGGTTAAATGAGCCAGGCAGATATCTGAGGGAAGAGTGTCCAGAAAAGAGGGAACAGCCAGTGTAAACATGTTTCCTTTTTCTTCCTCAAAATTTGAAAAGCTTATGAATTTGAATAGGCATTGCTGTTGATCTTGTTGCTTATAAAATTGGACATTTTGTTATAAACATCTCAGTTTTTCCTTTTAAAAGATCTTTGTAAATGTTTCAAGGATTATTTAAAAGTAGGCACAGTTATACCTTTTAAGTACAGTATTGGGATAATTTGAAGAAATGGGGAATATTTTTGTACATTCCAACTAAGGATAGTGAGAAAAAACTTTTATTGAGTCAATTAAAAAAGTCAAACATGGCTGTCTACTGTCTTCTAGTAACATTAATTAGTTGCTATTGTCAATTTGAGTCCATTGACAAGACCTCAGTACCACATTAAGTAGTCACATTATGACCTATGCAACTTGAAATCCTCAGGATACCTATGAAAGCACCATTCATTTTCATTAGAGAGCCTAATAAATTAGATAAATATTGGCTTTAGAATCTTAATCACACAATACAAATCAGTCATAATTATAATGAATATGGCAGGATTTTCATATTCTTTTCAGGCCACAAAGTTCAAGGGCATATCATCATTCTTTATTTCATGTTTGGAAGGGTGGAAGGTGATATTTTAAAAGCTATATTTATGCCAATTAACACTACTGTTAATTCTATGATAGACGGACAAAGTCACAGCCATTATGTGTGTTTTACAGAATGCATTTTCCACCAGTCTTCAGGTCAATATCTTGGCTCATTTAGAATGTCTTATTTTCGGGGCGCCTGGGTGGCTCAGTGGGTTAAAGCCTCTGCTTTCGGCTCAGGTCATGATCCCAGGGTCCTGGGATCGAGCCCCACATCGGGCTCTGCTCAATAGGGAGCCTGCTTCCTCCTCTCTCTCTGCCTGCCTCTCTGCCTACTTGTGATCTCTGTCTGTCAAATAAATAAATAAATCTTTAAAAAAAAAAAAAAAAAAGAATGTCTTATTTTCTAGTAGTTCCTCTGGAAAGGCACAGAGGAACTGTATTCTCCAAATCCTTTCATGCTTGTAATCGTTTATCTGTGAGCTTTATAACGAAACGTCAATTTGTGTGTGAAATTCTTTTTTTTTTAAAGATTTTATTTATTTATTTATTTGACAGAGAGAGCGAGAGAGCGAGTGCACAAGTAGGCAGAGAAGCAGGCAGAGAAAAAGGGAAACAGGCTCCCTGCTGAACAGAGAGCCCGATGCGCCATTTGTGTGTGAAATTCTTATCTCACATTTTCTTTGGTAACTTAGCATATGACTCCATTGTTATCTGGGATAATGCACTGGTGTAAAAATATGATGATGCTTTAATTTTATTTCCTTTATAAGTGCATTGGTTGGTTTGCATGAATTGTCCAAAGGATTTTTTTTCTTTTTCTTTATACTTCAATAACTTTACTAGAATGTCTCATTTTGGGTTCTTCTGGGTTGATTTTTTTTTCTTTTCCCCAATTAGTTGTGTACCCTTACAGAATATACTGTCAACACTTTTTTTTTTCCCTGTTAGGTGAAACTTTTAGGAAAGTTATCTTCAATTAAAGTTTGCAATATTTGTTTTGTTCCATAGTATTGGTTAACTTCAGAAATGATTTTTTTCCCCTAAGATTTATTTATTTAAAGATTTTTATTTATTTATTTGACAGAGAGAGATTACAAGTAGGCAGAGAGGCAGGCAGAGAGAGAGAAGGAAGCAGGCTCCCTGCTGAGCAGAGAGCCCGATGCGGGACTCGATCCCAGGACCCTGAGATCATGACCTGAGCCGAAGGCAGCGGCTTAATCCACTGAGCCACCCAGGCACCCTAAGATTTATTTATTTATCAGAGAGAGTACATTTGTGTGTTTATGCAAGCATGTGCATCAGCTGGGGGAGAGGGAGAGTTAAGAGAATCCTCAAGCAGACTCCCCACTGAGTGCAGAGCCTGACTCAGTGCTTGATCCCAGGACCCTGAGATCATGACCTGTGCTTAAATCAAGAGTTAGAAGCTTAAATGCCTGAGCCACCCAAGTGCCCCTACTTCAGAAATTCTGTTAGAGGTTTTGTGTCAAGATGTTATTTTTCGGGGCACCTGGGTGGCTCAGTGGGTTAAGCCTCTGCCTTCGGCTCAGGTCATGATCCCATGGTCCTGGGATCGAGCCCTGCATCAGGCTGTCTGCTTAGCAGGGGGCCTGCTTCCTCTTCTCTCTCTGCCTGCCTCTCTACCTACCTGTGATCTCTGTCAAATAAATACATAAAATCTTAAAAAAAAAAAAAAAAAGATGTTATTTTTCCAGGGGCACCTGGGTGGCTCAGTGGGTTAAGCCTCTGCCTTCAGCTTGGGTCATGATCTCAAGGTCCTGGGATGGAGCCCCGAATCTGGCTCTCTGTGCAGTGGGGAGCCTGCTTCTCCCGCTCTCTCTGCCTGCTTCTCTGCCTACTTGTGATGTCTCTCCCTGTCAAATAAATAAATAAAATAAAAAAAAAAAGATGTTATTTTTCCAAAGATGGTCGTGCCTGCATGTTTATTCCATCCCACATGTTCTCACAGTGTGACTGACACCCTTTTCCTCTGGAAGCAGAGTTGTTCTTTCTTCTCCTTGAATCGGGTCATGCCATGTGACTACGCTGGCCAGTGGATGACAAAATAAGGGATACTCTACGACTTCTGAGCCTAGGCCATAGTAATATTTCAGCTTCCTCTTGGCCTTTTCTTGGGATGCTTGTCCTTGAAATCCTGCCTTTGAGTTTCAAGGAGGCTCAGGCCACCTGGAAAGGCATTATGCAAGTGTTCCAGCCAAAAGACCCAACCAGGCTCACAGAAAGTAACTAACATTGACTGCCAGGCATATGAGAGAACAGTGTTTAGGTGATTCAGGCTCCAGCCTTCATATCTTCCCAGCTGAAGCTGTAGATGTTACAGAGCAGAACTTATCCCATTTATGTGCTATCTGATACTCAGAAACCATGAGAGATAATACATCATTATTGTTTAAAGCCCTAGGTTTGGGGAGTATTTGATACCTAACATTGGAAAGCTAACACTGGTATATTGATTCTTTAAAATTTTTTTTCTATATCTGTTACTTTATTCTTCTTTAACTTTTGTGTTTTATTTGCCCTTGTGTTTTTTTTCTAATTTAGTTTTCATTTCTGCAGTGATTTCTGGCAGTTTTAGTTTTTCTTGAATTCATCTTATTTCACCTATTTTTATGTTGTACTTCTGTATATCCATATGCCTTTTGGCTTATTTGAGAGAGTAGGCCACAGTTTTGATTTGTGTTGCAGACTTGTTCTGGTATATTTTTATTATTTGAAGGGTGTTAATTTGTCCATCTTCTCTATAATTCTTTTTTTCATTTTCTCTATAATTCTTATGAGAACTTCTTACAGTGCTTTATCTCCATTCTTTTTGAGTGCTCACTCTTACGTGAACTGGTTTTCCCGTCCAGGCGGAAGGGTTGGGTTGAAGTAGCTATTCTAGTTTCATGTCTCTGGAGCTGCTTCTTTGGTTCTTTGTGCTCAAAGTATGTTGTCCATTCTGAGAGCTGCATCCTCTGATGCTCCCCCACCTTTATGAGGGTCTTATTTTTCCTGTACTTGTCCTCCCTCCCTGTTCAATTGGGAATCTTCTTCTGGGAGTTTCTCCTCAGTGTGGTGCCTAGTCTGGGAAAAGGAGGTTGATTCACTTTGGGAGTCGATGGGGTTATGTTTTCTTTCAGTACTTTCAGACTTCTCCACAGATATCTTCTTACCCGCATGACTGCAAGGAAGTGTAACAACTCCTCCCAGGGTTTGATGCTGTCCTCAACTAGCCTGTGGTGTGTATTTCCAGAGACTCCCTGTTGACAGTCTTAGGGTTCTTCTGTTCTCAGATGGCTATGATGCCTGGTGGCTTTCTTCTTCTTCATCCCATATAGATGTTGATATCACAAGGGCCTTTGGGCTCTACATGATCATTCCCCACGTCTTTATATTTTGGGGTTCATAGGAATAACCCTTTGTTATGTAGTTTTGTTGTGGATGGTGTGTGTTTGTGTGTGTGTGTGTGTGTGTGTGTGTGTGTTTTGCTATTTTAGTTGCTTTCTTCAATGGAGAACCTCAGGGAAAATCACACGGGTGATGGTTACCACCATCACTATCATTTCAGAATTCCATACCCCAGTATGGCTGCCACTATCACTATCATTCCAAAATTCCATCTGTGCATTTTAGTCTCTCTTGTAGGTGTTTCTGAACCACTGTGGAGCCTCTTGTCTATAGAGAGAGGATATAAATAAATTTAGGAAGAAGACTTATGATGTGCCAACTCTGCCCTCTTGACAGCCAACTTCTAAGAAGATGGTGATCAGTGGAGCCATAATCTTTCCTAATGATACCCATTATAGTGTCCTATATGGAACAGTTCTTATTTTGAAAATGTGTAGAAGGACATTTTAGGGTTTATAATGTGAAGGCATATGGGGTTTCTTCCCTTGGCATAATTTTTTCTAGCCATAGGACAATTTGTCAATGGTTCCCCTGGGGCCTTAGAAGCTTAAGAACCATTTGGAATGTGGAGGGAGATGCGGTAGAAGGCAAAGTGAAGCAAAGGAAAATAGTGGGGATTGGTGACTTTTTAATTTTTTTTAAACAAGAGAATGTACTGAAAAGTTTCTTTTCCATGTTGACTTCTGCCCAACACTTAGCCCATAACAACTGTAAAAATCAGAGGAAATGAAATAACTCCCACCAAGAAGTAGGAGGGGAAAAACACTGGCAAGAAATGAGCAGTATATGTAATGTCATCAGCCCTTCCCTTAAGCTCTTACCCTATAGATTGCCTTTCCTCAACTCAGAAACCTGATCTTCCCAAGTATGTGTTGAGCACAGTTAGCTGAAATTCAGCTGCTTCCGACTTCACCTTATTTTGAAGGTGTTAAGTGAGATTAGACTTGAATTACATTTGGGAAAATAATCTCTACCTTACTATTATGAAGCAAATCAATCTTCAATGGCATTAAAAAGGCACTTTAAGGTTTCTTTCTGCCTTTTTCCCCCCAACCAAATCTTACTCTCTAAATAACATATTGCTGAGTTAAGTGTAAATGAATCAGTAGCATATGGCTTAATCTTCTCTCAAATCCCCTTTGGGCTTGAGGAATTAATTGACAAACTTAGTGGCAAAGCTTCCTTGTTGTATTTGGAATCCCAAACTTCAGCAGCATGACTGGAACCATTTACAGACTCCAATTTGAGTTAATGCCTTTCTCTCTGTTAAAGTCTTAAAGGGCTAATGGGATGCAGCCTTCATAGCTGAATACCTCAAGCTTCCGTGTCACAGTTTTTCACAGTTTCCCCATGACTTTATTTCTCTAAGAATTTATTAGAAAATGAGCATCCATTCAGCTGCCTCCTGTGAAGTGAGACAGTCATGCGTGGGCAAATGCAGAGATTGGGAAAACCGAGGTGGGCTGTTTCCTTCCTATCAAATGTTTTAGAAGTCCCATGGGTTCAAGTATCCCATAGAGAACTCTGAATGAGATAAAAGGGAGTAGGTTTATGATTAATCCCAGATTATTTCCTAAAGGTTCTCACGACCGGAAAACGTTAATTAAGATTCTCTTCTGTTTGCGGCTGCTTAAACAGGAAAGTCGGTTGGTATGCAGAAAGGACTATGGGTTTCGGAGTGTTGAAAGATGGGGGTGCAAATCACCTTTTATCTCTCACTGGTTCCATGGCTGGTTACCAAAGCTGAGCTGAAAAGGCAGGTGCAAGGCAGGGGATCTTAGTGAGCTTTTGCCTGGGTCCTGGCTGGAGGTGAGCTCTCGAGCTGGGGGCTCCAAGATAGGAAGGCAAAATCAGTCAAGGCAGAAGCCTCTGTTTAGCTTCCAGTCAGTGTTTCGTTGCTGCAGACATATTGAATGTAATCGAATAGTAATTAAGAATGATGGAAATTCTACCATCAGCCATCCAGAGGCAATCTGTTTTCTACTTTTTGGTAACTACACACCCACCGCTTAAGACACTAATAATGGCCCTTCTGCCTCCAACATAATTTATTTTACTCTTGCTTAACTCCACCTACTTTCCCTCTTAACAGGAGGAAAGAGATGTTTTCTGTGGGGACTCAGACTTACAACACTTTGCGGCCACCCCGTTTCGGCTATAGGTCTTCATCTCCTATATTTAGGAGAAATGTGAAAAACCCATTTCTTCTGTAACATGGGGGTATGGTACCTCATGAGAACTAAAATAATGTATGTCCTCGGAGCAGTGCAGTAGTAAATGGTCCATCATAGAGGCTCACTGTTAGATCTCTTACAATATGCTGTCTCTTGGTTTATGAAATGCTAGACAGCAATGAGGATTACTTACAGGACAGGGTACTTGTGCAGTTCAGGTGGCTCTGCTTGTGTGTAATTTGACTGAAAGTTGTAGGAGCTGGGATGAGTGCTGGAAAGGTTATTCCCCGAAGCCTTTTAAAAGACATGCCTTACAAAAGCAAAGTGCCCCTGAAAACTCAAGCTGCTGTTTTGGATCAGTGTTACATGTGGGAATTGAAACTCCTTTCCCCAAATAACCACAAAATTCAATCAGTGTAATTACAGAAATCACAGCTGACTCATAGTTTTTCTTCTGCTAGTTTACGTGGCTGTATTATATCTGTCACTCGTTGCTTTATAGCTGTTTTATTTCCCTCATAATATTTTGAGACATTAAACTTCAAGTAACTAATTTTTTTTTTCTAATTTGGAAAAAACCCAAATTGAAAAAAATGGCAAATATTACTAATACCTCTGTAATCATGACAGGAAATTAATAAATGTGAAATTAACGGTTTTTTTTTTTTACTTTTTAGTTTTTTTCTTATCTTTCTCTTAAATGGATGTCAATCTCAAGAATTCCATTCTTCTTACTCTAAATTTTGCATGAATCCTTCTAGTCCTCGTGTTTCTATTTTCGTATATACAAAAACTTAAATATGTAATACTCTTTTGTATTTTGCAAGATTTATGTGAATGATCACAAACCTGTTTCATTTAACAGTGTTTTAGAGAGTGATGCATGTTGATAGATGCATATAGATCTAGTGAATTCACACCCTTGAATTTCATCTGACGACAAAGAAACTATCCCTTATTTTTTTTTAAAGATTTTATTTATTTATTTGACAGACAGATCACAAGTAGGCAGAGAGAGAGAGAAGAAGGGAATCAGGATCCCCTGCTGAGCAGAGAGCCCCATGTGGGGCTCGATCCCAGGACCCTGGGATCATGACCTGAGCTGAAGGCAGAGGCTTTAACCCACTAGCCACCCAGGCCTCTCAGAAACTGTCCTTTTTGACACACATTGAGAGCATTTCTTTTTGCTATTTCCTCAAATGCTTTAATAGATTGGTAATATATACACTTATGCAAGATAAATAAAACATGTTTTTACAATATGTCTCACATAACCAGGAAGAAATCAGTAGAATCCTGGAATAAGAGGTTTTGTCCAGCTGGTATATCAGAATCTTGACTATAATGAAATTGGTTCAGTGTAAGTTTATTTTATATCCAAGGTTCTCAAATTTTAGTTTATCACAATCACCTGATGTATGTATTTAAAGAAACCCTCCCAGTTTTTCATTGGTTTATATTTAGAGAAGCTGGGTCGTACTATTGGGGACTGAAATTAAGAGTATTTATTTTGCATACAGTGATTTCTTCAGGTTGTTGCTCTGTAGAAGCCTATGATGATGAGTTTGTCAAAAAATCTTTTTACTTGGAGATAAAAGAAATACTGACACAATTTGAATCTCTACTGTGTCCCAGCTCAATGCTAGCCACTTTCGCACACATAATTTTATGTAATCCTCAGAGATCCTTTGAAGTTTCTTTTATAAATGAAGACAGATTTGGAAATGTGAGATAATGGCCCAAGATCACATAACTAGTCCATAGTATACTAAGTCGAGTCTGAGAGTTGATCCTACCTCTATTTGATTTGGAAATCCTATTTTTTCTAATCCACATGTTCACATACTTTGGGAAGGTAATCAGTATTAACAGCAGTAGTTTATATACAGGGCATAGAGTCACTTAATCAGCATAAATTTATTTCAGCCTCTACTGTGCTGTCATTTTGGGGCAATTACCTTAAGGGCTTCCAAAGAAATATTTCACGGCCCATGGGGAGCTCATCATCTACTGGGGAAGAAAAGATGGGAGTAAGTAGACAGTACTTTGAACTGAATTTGTGCAGCTTTGGGAGGAAGCAGTGTGGATTAGAGAAGGAAAGCTGAGTTGGAGGTGTGTATTGGGCCACTCTGAGAAAGTGGGTGGCATTTACCCAGGTAGGGAGGAAGCAGCAAAGGATTCTGGATGGGTTGAAATGATGAACAAAAGCTTGGGGCCTGGGACTACAAATGGCTCCTATCCATTGTTGGAAAGGGACGTACTGTAGATGTCACTGTCAGCAGAGTTAATAGAGAGCTCTGAGCTCCTTTCACTTTCCGTACTGCTTGTCTGATCTCTTTTCAGATTATAGCATAGTCCGTGAAATTCATCAGGATACACAAGAGGCATATACGTGAATGCCAGTGTTTTAGGAAAGCTGGGGGTTCTAAGCAAAGCAAGGTACAAGTTCCTGGTGAACAAAGAAAGGAAAAATCAGAGAAGGTGAAAGAAAGGTAGTGCTTGAAGGTTCTTTAATTACCAAAAAAAGGCTTATGGAGTTATCACCTGCCCTGAGGACTCATTTGGAAGCTAGAGTTGTGTGTTCTAACCAGAGGTTTGTCTGAGAACCAGTCTACTGTGAGAAAGTGTAAGTTTGCAAGGAATAGCCTTTCCATTTTTCTTTTTTCTCAAAAAACCCCAAACAAAAAAGCAAAACTTAAACTGAGGCATAGGAAATGTCCTAAGTATCCTCCAGGGGCTACAGCTGCTGTTTACCACTGTCATTCCTGGGGCATCACTACTGCTTGACCCTGCATCCCCCCTCTCATCCCTCCTCATCCCAACTCCAGCTTGGCTCCCTTCCTAGTGTATTAGGAAATTAGGGTACTGAGGTTCAGAGTCAAGTTGGTATGTAAAGTTTTGCTTTCATCATTTACTCTCTATTGAAGGAAGCTAATCTTTTGAGTGATACGTCCTCACCTGTAACCTAAAGATAATATCTACATGTAGAGTTACTGTGAGCATAATATGTTATGAAGCATCATATGCTTTTTAAAATTATTTTTTATTTTAATTTTTTAAATTAACATACAATATATTATTTGCCCCAGCAGTACAGATCTGTGAATCATCAGGCTTACACACTTCACAGGACTCACCATAGCACATACCCTCCCCAATGTCCATAACCCAGCCACTGTCTTCGTACACCCCTCCCTCTGGCAACCCTCAGTTTGTTTTGTGAGATTAAGAGTCTCTTGCGGTTTGTCTCCTTCCTGTTCCCATCTTGTTTCACTTTTTCCTTCCCTACCCCCACAACCCACACTCTGCCTCTCAAATTCCTCATATCAGGGAAATCATATGATAATTGCCTTTTTCTGTGACTTATTTCGCTCAGCATAATCCCCTCTAGTTCCATCCACATCATTGCAAATGGCAAGATTTCATTTCTATTGATGGCTGCAGAGTATTCATGTATATGTATATGTATATGTACATATATATATATATCTCACATCTTCTTTATCCATTCATCTGTTGATGGACATCTTGGTTCCTTTTATAGTTTGGCTATTGTGGATGTTGCTGCTATAAACATTTGGGTTCATGTGCCCCTTTGGGTCACTACATTTGTATCTTTAGGGTAAATACCCAGTAGGGTGATTGTTGGGTCATAGGGTAGCTCTATTTTCAACTTTTTGAGGAACCTCCATGCTCTTTTCCAGAGTGGTTGCACCAGCTTGCATTCCCACCAACAGTGTAGAAGGGCTCCCCTTTCTCTGCATCCTCACCACCAACAGTCATTTCCTGACTTGTTAATTTTAGCCATTCTGACTGGTGTGACACTTCACAGCAGTATCTCATTGTGGTTTTGATTTGTATTTCCCTGATCTGACTGATGTGGAACACTTTTTCATGTGTCTGTTGGCCATCTGGATGTCTTCTTTGTAGACATGTCTATTCATGTCCTCTGCCCATTTCTTGATTGGATTATTTGTTCTTTGGGTATTGAGTTTTGTAAGTTCTTTATAGATTTTGGATACTAGCCCTTTATCTGATATGTCCTTTGCAAATATATTCTCCCATTCTGTCAGTAGTCTTTTGGTTTTGTTGACTGTATCCTTTGCTGTGCAAAAGCTTTTGATCTTGATGAATTCCCAATAGTTCATTTTTGCCCTTGCTTCCCTTGCCTTTGGCTTTGTTTCTAGGAAGAAGTAGCTGTGGCTGAGGATGAAGAGGTTGCTGCCTGTGTTCTCCTCAAGGATTTTGATGGATTCCTTTCTCACATAGAAGTCTTTACTCCATTTTAAATCTATTTTTGTGTGTGGTGTAAGGAAATGGTACAGTTTCATTCTTCTGCCTGTGGCTGTCCAATTTTCCCGACACCAATTGTTGAAGAGATTGTGTGTGGTTTTTTTTTTTAATTAATTAATTTTTTTCGGTGTAACAGTATTCATTGTTTTTGCACCACACCTAGTGCTCCATGCAATCCGTGCCCTCTCTAATACCTACCACCTGGATCCCCCAACCTCCCACCCCCCACCCCTTCAAAACCCTCAGATTGTTTTTCAGAGTCCATAGTATCTCATGGAGACTATGTTTTTTCCATTGGACATTCTTTCTTGCTTTGTCAAAGATTTGTTGACTATAGAGTTGAGGGTGTATTTCTGGGATTTCTGTTCTGTTCCATTGATCTATGTGTCTGGTTTTTTGCCAGTACCATACTGTCTTGATGATGACATCTTTGTAATAGAGCTTGAAGTCTGGAATTGGGATGCCACCAACCTTGGTTTTCTTTTTCAACATTCCTCTCGGTATTTGGGGTCTTTTCTGGTTCCATATAAATTTTACGATTATTTGTTCCATTTCTTTGAAAAAGTTGATGGTATTTTGATAGGGATTGCATTAAATGTGTAGATTGCTTTAGGTAGAATAAACATTTTCACAATATTTGTTCTTCTAATCCATGAGCCTGGAATGCTTTTCCATTTCTTTGTGTCTGCCTCAGTTTCTTTCATGAGTTCTTTACAGTTTTCTGAGTACAGATTCTTTGCCTCTTTGGTTAGGTTTATTCCTAGGTATCTTATGGTTTGGGGTACAATTGTAAATGGGATTGGCTCCTTAATTTCTCTTTCTTCTCTCTTATTCTTGGTGTATAGAAATGCAACTGATTTCTGTGCATTGGTTTTATATCCTGACACTTTACTGAATTCCTGTACAGGTTCTAGCAGATTTGGAATGAAGTCTTTTGGGTTTTTCACATAAAGTATCATATCATCTGCAAAGAGTGAGAGTTTGACTTCTTCTTTGCCAATTTGGATACCTTAATTTCTTTTTGTTGTCTGATTGCTGAGGCTAGGTCTTCCAGTACTATGTTGAATAGCAGTGGTGATAGTGGACATCCCTGCCATGTTTTTTGGAGATTTTTGATGACTGCTTCAATCTCCTTACTGGCTATGGGTCTGTTCAGGTTTTCTATTTCTTCCTGGTTCAGTTTTGGTTGTTTATATGTCTCTAGGAATGCATCCATTTCTTCCAGATCGTCCAATTTGCTGGCATATAGTTGCTCATAATAGGTTCTTATAATTGTTTGTATTTCTTTGGTGTTGGTTATGATCTCTCCTCTTTGATTCATGATTTTATTTATTTGGGTCCTATATCTTTTCTTTTTGGTAAGTCTGGCCAGGGTTTTTTCAATGTTATTTATTCTTTCTAAGAACCAGCTCCTAAGGACCCCTTTCAATATTTCCTATAGGGCTGGTTTGGTGTTTGCAAATTCTTTTAGTTTTTGTTGATTCTGGAAGCTTTTTATCTCTTTCCATTTTCAATGATAGCCTAGCTGGATAGAGTATTCTTGGCTGCATATTTTTCTCATTTAGTGCTCTGAATATATCATGCCAGTTCTTTCTGGCCTGCCAGGTCTCTGTGGTTAAGTCTGCTGCCAATCTAATATTTTTACCATTGTATGTTACAGACTTCTTGTCCCAAGCTGCTCTCAGGATTTTTCTCTTTGTCACTAAGACTTGTAAGTTTTACTATTAGATGACAAGTTATGGACCTATTTTTATTGATTTTGAGGGGGGGTTCTCTGTGCCTCCTGGATTTTGATGCTTGTTCCCTTTGCCATATTAGGGGAATTCTCTATAATAATTTGCTCCAGTGTACCTTCTGCTCCCCTCTCTCTTTCTTCTTTTTCTGGAATCCCAATTCTAATATTATCTCATCTTATGGTATCACCTATCTCTCGAATTCTCCCCTCTTGGTCCAGTTGTTGTTTGTTTCTCTTCTGCTCAGCCTCTTTATTCTCCATCGTTTGGTCTTCTATATCACTAATTCTCTATTCTGCCTAAAATATTCTAGCAGTAAGAGCCTCCATTTTTGATTGCACCTCATTAATAGCTTTTTTGATTTCAACTTGGTTAGATTTTAGTTCTTTTATTTCTCCAGAAAGGGATTTTATTTCTCCAGACAGGTTTTCTCTATTATCTTCCATGCCTTTTTGGAGCCCAGTTAGCACCTTGAGAATTGTCATTCTGAACTCTAGATCTGAGATATTACCAGTGTCCATATTGATTAGGTCCCTAATCATTGGCACTGCCTCTTGTTCTTTTTTTTGTGATGAGTTTTTTGGCCTTGTTATTTTATCCAGGTAAGAATATATGAATGAGAGAATAAAATACTAAAAAGGTGGCAACAACCCCAGAAAAATGTATGCCAACCAAATCAGAAGATACCCCCAATTGGGGGGAGAAAAAAAAAGGGGCAAAAAGAAATTTAAAAAATTAAAAAAAATATATATATATTAGACTGGTGAATGGAACAGAACCATCCACTTGATTTTGGGTGTATTTCAGTCTCTTAGAAGAAAGTACCTCCCAGAATTTTAAAAAAAGAAAAACATATATACCGAAATAAGAGTAAACACGATGAAGGGATGGAATATGACTGTAAAGATTAAAATAGAAAAAAAAATTATAAAAAGGGAATTCATAAGAGAAGTTGGTTGGAAAATGAATGAATAAGAAAGTAGAGAGAATTTGCTCAAGCTGGAGCAATCCCTATGGTAGATTTAGGGTATATTTTGATCTTTTGGAAGAAATTGTATCCCAAAACTTTTTATAAGAAAAAACCCTATATGTATACAAAAAATATAGTTATATACAGTGAAGGATAAAATAATAATGAAGGTTTAAAAAGATGTTTTTTTAAGAAACATATTGTAAAGATAAACTAGTTAAAAATGTTGAAAGGAGAAAGTTAAAAAAATTAGAATAAGAAAAAATAAAATTAAAAAAATTTAATTAACTTTGCAAGACTAAAGAATCGTGGGGGAAAAGCCATGAATTCCATGCTTTGCTTTCTCCTCCTCTGGAATTTCACTGTTCTCCTTGATCACTGAGCTTGGTCTTGGCTGGGTGTTCTTGCTAATGTCCTGTTGTAGTGATTCTCAGATGTCTTTGCTCAGGGGAACTGTGCCACCCTTGCTAGGGTCCAGGCCAAGTGATCTGCTTGATTAGCTCTCGGGAGCTTTTGTTCCCTGAAATTTCTCCATAGAGCTTTGGAGGATGGGAACAAAAATGGCGGCCTCTCAATCTCCGGCCTGTAGGAGCCAAGAGCTCGGGGCCCCACTCCTCAGTAGGCCCTCAGGGAAAAGCGCTCCATCAGTTCCATCTCCTTGGTCTCCAGCTGCGCTCCGAGCTCACCTCTCCTGTGACTGAGCATTTCTGTCTCTGGCACATGGCCCTGTTTTGCATCTACAAACCCAGCAGATTTCTGCCTCCAGAGATGGAAGGCAAGTCTTCCTGGATCTTGTGGGGTCCCTGCTCAAAGAGCAGTTGCCTGATTGTGCCATGGATCACGATTTAAGGTAACCCCAAACTGAGAGCTCACTCCTTGGCTCTATCTCTGTAGTTGGCTTCCCTGATCTGATACCTGTGAGCTCTGCTATATTCAGACACCCCAATCCTTCTGTGACCCAATGGGACCTGAAGTCACCTTGTCTCTATGAGGACTTCTCTCCCATTTTGCCTCTGAAGCGATGTGCCTCAGTGGAGCAGACTTCTAAAAATTCAGATTTTGTGTTCCACTGCTTGCGGGGAGCTGGCCCCTCCCCGTGGGGTCTATCTTCTTGTTGCTTCAGATTCACCTCTCTGCATGTCCTACTTTTCAGAAAGTAGTCGATTTTCTGTTTCTAGAATTGCCTCTCTTCTTCTCAATTTCCTGTTGGGTTTGTAGGTGTTTGGAATGGTTTGATAACTATCTAGCTGAACTCCTGGGACCTGATGTCCTCTCAGTCAGCTACTCCTCTGCCATCTTGACTCCTCTCTCCGCATCATATAGTTATGATGAAGATGTTGTTATTCTCAGAAAAGCAAAGCTAAGGGATTTTACCACTCATCCTCACTGGAAAAACTTACACAAGATATACTTAAGGAAGAAGAAAATTGAACCCATAAACTGAGTTTTGAGAGTAAATACTGATCAAAAATATCTGTAAAGATATAGATGCATCTAGATAATCTGTCATGGAGGAGGAGTTTATTAAACAAAATTGAAATACTGGACAAAAGTAACATTTAGGTTGAGGTTATATGATTAAATTCAAATGGTTCACAGTTCTTCTTCAGCAAAGGTATAGAAACGTTGGTTAACTTTTGACTTTAAGGATAGAATTTCAAGGGTAACCTCTACATAAATAGGTTATTTAAGTTTTCAGCCAGTAGTGGGAATAAAAGAATAAAGGAAACCTGATCTGTAAAATTTAAGTTAGAAAAGGAGAGAAAATAAAAAGAACAAGAAAAACAAACCAGAAAAATCAAAATAACCAGAAAGTACAAAATAAAGTGATAGAAATATTTCAAAATGTGTGAATAATCACCATATATGTATATGGACTGAGTTCAGTAATTAGCACAGACATTGTCTGACTGAAATAAAAGAGAATCTAGGGATGCCTGGGTGGCACAGTTGGTTAGATAAGTGTGTGACTCTTGGTTTCAGTTTAGGTCATGATCTTGGGGTCCTGGGATTGAGCCTTGTGTCAGGCTTCACATTCAGTGCAGAGTCGGCTTAAAAGACTCTCTGTCTCCCTCTGACCCTCCCCACTACACACACACACACACACACACACACACAGAGAAATCTTAAAGAAAAAAAAAAGAATCTAAATATATGTTTACAAGGGACCCACTTAAGGATACAAAGAATTGGAAGTAAAAGAAAGGGAAAATGTATAGAAATTAACGGAAAGAAAGCTGATGTCCTTTACTAATATTCAAATAGACTTTATGATCCCTAATGTTTTCTGACCTAATGAAAGGAGAAAAAACTCACTAGGAAGGTATAGCAGTTATAAAGTTTTGCAAAATCTTTAGCTTTGAAATATATAAATAAAAGAATCAATGGAACTACAGGGAAAAGTTAACCAATTGACAAAAGTAGGATGGGCATTTTAACAACTGTTTTTTTGTGATTGGTAGTTAGAACAAAAAATTTAAAAGAATATAGGACAACTAAGTGAACAAACTTTAGTGGAAATAAGTGAACTATATACCCAACAATTAGAAGGTATATATTTTCTTAAAGCACTCATGGCACATTTACAAAAATGTGAGAGGCCAGAAGCAATAACTGACCTGCTTTTTGTCTTTGGCCATCAGGTAGTTTGCATTTCCTCGAATTTATGTGAGTGGAATTATAGAGTACATAATTTTTCTTTTTCTTTTTTCCCTCTGTATTTCCTTACTTAGTGTAACTGAGATTCATCCGTATTGATGCATGTATCTTTTATTGCCTTTTAATAATTTGTTTATTCATTAAGTAATGGACTTTGGATTTCTCCAGTTTTTGTTTTATATAAGTGAAGCTGCTGTGAGGTTTCATGTGCAAAATTTTATGTGAACATATGCTCTCATTTCTATTGGAAAGAAGTGGAATGGCTGAGCTGTATGGTAGAGGTATAAAGTGATTATATCATTTTACTTAGCCGTCAGCAGTGTAGAAAGACTTTATTGTGCTCTGTATCCTCACTGAATATTGGTATGTTCAGTCATTTTAATTTTAGCCACTCTAGTAGTGGTATCTCATTGTGGTTTGAATTTGCATTTTCCTGGTGACTCATGATGTGCCTCTTATGTACTTATTTCTAGATAATTTTTGGTGAAGCATCTGTTTAAATCTTTGCCCATTTTTTATTGGGTTGTTTATTATTGAGTTATAGGACTTTATTATATATTCTAAGCACAAGTTGTTGTTGGACAGGTTTCTTACAAATTTTTTTTTCTCAGTCAGTGGCTTTTTCATTTTTATGGCTATGTCTTTTGATGATTAGAACTTTTGAATTATTTTTTTTAAATTTATTTTTTATTTTCAGCATAACAGTATTCATTATTTTTGCACCACACCCAGTGCTCCATGCAATCCATGCCCTCTATAATACCCACCACCTCAATTCTAATGAAATCCAGTTTATTCTTTTTTTTTCTCTTATAGTTTGTGCTTTCTGTGACCTTTAAGATACCTTTTCCATACCCAAGGTGTGAAGATTTTCTCCCAAGTCTTTTTGTAGAAATTTTATAGTTTTAACACTTTCAAATTTAGCTCTGGGTTTCATTTCTAGTTAAATTTTGTATTTTGTGGGAGGTCAAAGTAAAGGCTTATTTATTTATTTATTTGCTATGGCTGTTCATTTGTTCTAGTACCATTTATTGTAAAAAACTATTTCCTCTTTATTGACTTGCTTTTGTACTGTGGTCAAAATTCCATTGACTATACACAGACACACACACACACACACAATGTTGATTGCTATAGCTTCATAATAAGATTTAAAATCAAATATTTTTTCCAGAGCTTTAGCTGTTCTGTCTTTTTCATTTCCATATAAGTTTTAATATAATTTGCCAATTTCAACCAAAAAGCCTGCTGGGATTTTGACTGGTGTTAAACTGATTGATCAATTGATCAGTTTGGGGAAATGGACATCTTAGTAATATTGAATTATCCACTGTGTGAACACAGATGTACATTCATCTCTCTAGGTCTTTAATCTTTTTCAGTAATGTTTTCTAGTTTTAAGGTCTTACACACATTTTGTGTTAATTATTTCATGTTTTGTGCTATTTTAAATGAGATTTTTCAACTTCAACTTCTCATTGTTTAGCATCTAGAAATACAGTAGTTATTTTTATTTTGCTTTTGTCCTGAAATTTTGCTGTCCTCATTAATTCTGATAGTTTTCATGGATTCTGTATGATTTTCAACCTTGGTAAGCATGGCATATATGAATAAAGAGCTTCCATTCCAGTCTAGATGCCCTTTATCCCTTGACTTACTGTACCAACTCCAGTTGATACAGTACCTTCAATAAAATGTAAAAGGGTAAAACAGTGAAAGGGCTGAGTGTAGATAACTATTTGCCCTATTTCTGATCTTATGGGGAAAGCATTCTGTATCCAACACTAAGCATTTTAATAGATGTAGGATTTTTATAGATGCCCTTTATCAGGTTGAGGAAATACTATTTTTTACTCATTAACTGAGAGTTTTTAATAGGAATGGATGTTCGATCTTGTTAAATCCTTTTCCTGCATTTATTCAGATGATCATGGTCTTTTTTTAGTTTGCTAATATGGTTAATTAAATTAGCCAATTTTAAAATATTAAAATAATTTACATGTCTGAGATAAACCTTGCTCATTATGGACTTTTCTTTTTAAATGTTATTAGATTTGATTTGTTAACACTTTATGATTTTTTGCATATTTCATAAGGGTCTTTTGCAGCTTTCTTTTAGTGTCTTTGTTTGATTTTGGTTTAAAGATAATTCTGGCCTCATTAAAGTAAGTTATAAAGTATTTTCCTGTATTCAGTTTTCTGGAAAAGTTTATGTAGAATTATTTTCTTTGTAAATTTATAAAAAAAGATTTATTTATTTATTTGAGAGAGTGAGAGCACAAGCACATGGAGAGGGAGAAGCAGACTGCCAATTGAGCAGGGAACCCTCTGTGGGGCTCATCCCAGGACCCTGGGATCATAATGAGCTGAAGCAGATGTTTAACCGACTGAGGACTGAACCATCCAGGTGCCCCTTATAACGTTTCCTTATTATCCTTGTAGTGCTTGTGTAATCCGTAGTTATTCTGTCTTTCAGATTGTGACTTTTTTTTTTTTTCCCCCTCCACTAATTGGTCTGGCTAGACGTTTACTGCTTTTGTTTATCTACTCAAAAAACCAGATCGGGGGTTGATTCTCACTATTGCTTTCTTATTTTCTATTTTGTTGATTTCTTTTTTTTTTTTTTTTTAAGATTTCATTTATTTGACAGATCACAAGTAGACAGAGAGGCAGGCAGAGAGAGAGGAGGGGAAGTGGGCTCCCTGCTGAGGAGAGAGCCTGATGCAGGGCTTGATCCTCGGACCCTGAGATCCTGACTTGAGCCAAAGGCAGAGGCTCAACCCACTGAGCCAGCCAGGCTCCCCTCATTGATTTCTGCTTGATCTGTATTTTCTTTTCTTCTGTTCACTCTGGGTTTAATTTTGTCATCTGCTTTTAGTTTTTAAAGTTAAGCTGAGGTTTCTGATTTGGGGTCTTTCTTCTATTATATGTAAATGCTAAGCATATAATTTCCCTCTCAGCATTCTCAGCTGATTCTCACCAATTTTGATATTTAAAATTTTTCATTGCGTTCAAAATATTTTCTAATTTCCCTTTTGATTTCTTCTTTTGGGTTTATTCTGAAATGCAGTTAAATTGCCTAGAAATTATTTGATCCTTTCTAGGTTTGCTTTTAAATTTTTTAAGGTGGAATGAGAGCAACCTTTAGTCTAAGAATAGTCTTTTTTTTTGCTACTTGACCCAATATCCTTCTGGATACTCTACCCAATGTCTGATGCATATGCATGGTTCTTCCACTCTGCCTAGTGGGAACAGAAACTATGATTGGCCCCATGTAAACTCTGGAGACTGTTCCTTCTAGTTCTCTTAAATGGTTCTTTTCCTGAGCTTAGGTTGTTTTCTTGCTTACATGCATTAAGTTTTCAGCTGAAACTGCCTGGGTCAACTCTCTACAGATCTTTAGGGCTCCTTCTCTGCAACTTCCCTCTTTTCTCAGATACTTGGCTCTGAGAACTCTTGTTGCCTTGACTTGACTTGACTCCCAAATTTAGCTTCTTGACTCAGTGGAAATTCTGCAGGTAAGAAGATGGAACAATTACAGGACTTACCTTGTTTTTTCTTCTCTTAGAGATCATTATCCTGTCCTACCTAACATACAATGTCAGAAAATCTTTGTTTCATATATTTTGCCCAGTTACTTTTTAAAAAGTGAGTATGACCTTAGGTTTTGTTGATAGATGTACAGTGTACCAAAACAACAACAACAACAAACCCCAAAATGAGGTAAATAGTTTCATAGTACTTGGGAGTGGTTAGGCAGCACTTTTTTTAAATTAATTTTTTAATTTTTTAATAAACATATAATGTATTTTATCCCCAGGGGTAGTGGTCTGTGAATCGCCAGGTTTACACATTTCACAGCACGCACCATAGCACATACCCTCCTCAGTGTCTATAACCCCACCACCCTCTCCCGACCACCCTCCCCCCGCAGCAACCCTCAGCCTGTTTTGTGAGATTGATTATTTATAGTTTGTCTCCCTCCTGATCCCATCTTCTTTCATTTATTCTTTTCCTACCCCCCAAACCCTCCACGTTGCCTCTCTACTTCCTCATATCAGGGAGATCATATGATAGTTGTCTTTCTCTGATTGACTTATTTCACTAAGCATAATACCCTCTAGTTCCATCCACGTCATTGCAAATAGCAAGATTTCATTTCTTTTGATGGCTGCATAGTATTCCATTGTATATATATATATACCACATCTTCTTTATCCATTCATCTGTGGATGGACATCTGGGTTCTTTCCATAGTTTGGCTATTGTGGACATTGCAACTATAAACATTTGGGTGCATGTGCCCCTTCAGAGCACTGCGTTTGCATCTTTAGGGTATATACCCAGTAGTGCAGTCTCTGGGTCATAGGGTAGCTCTATTTTCAGCTTTTTGAGGAACCTTCATGATGTTTTCCAGAGTGGCTGCACCAGCTTGCATTCCTACCAACAGTGTAGAAGGGCTCCCCTTTCTCTGCATCATCACCATCATCAGTCATTTCCTGACTTGTTAATTTTAGTCATTCTGACTGGTGTGAGGTGGTATCTCATTGTGGTTTTGATTTGTATTTCCCTGATGCCGACTGATGTGGAGCATTTTTTCATGTGTCTGTTGGCCATCTGGATGTCTTCCTTGCGGAAATGTCTGTTCATGTCCTCTGCCCATTTCTTGATTGGATTATTTGTTCTTTGGGTGTTGAGTTTGCTGAGCCCTTTATAGATTTTGGATACTAGCCTTTGTCTGATATGTTATTTGCAAATATCTTCTCCCATTCTGTCAGTTGTCTTTTGGTTTTGTTGACTGTTTCCTTTGCTGTGCAAAAGCTTTTGATCTTGATGAAATACCAGTAGTTCATTTTTGGTGATGTTCCTAGGAAGAACTTGCTGCTGCTGAGGTTGAAGAAGTTGCTGTCTGTGTTCTCCTCAAGGATTTTGATGGATTCCTTTCTCACATTGAGGTCCTTCATCCATTTTGAGTCTATTTTCGTGTGTGGTGTAAGGAAATGGTCCAGTTTCATTTTTCTGCATGTAGCTGTCCAGTTTTCCCAGCACCATTTGTTGAAGAGACTGTCTTTTCTCCATTGGACATTCTTTCCTGCTTTGTCAAAGATAAGTTGACCATAGAGTTGAGGGTGTATTTCTGGGCTCTCTATTGGTTAGGCAGCACTTTTACGTTCAGTATACATTTGAAGAAATTCACAGGTAACCTAGACTGTAGCCAGGAGAGTGTAATTAGAATGGAAATTAAAATGTCTTTAGTGTGGGGGGCACCGGAGTGGCTCAGTGGGTTAAAGCCTCTGCCTTCGGCTCCGGTCATGATTGCAGGGTCCTGGGATCGAGCCCCTCATCGGGCTCTCTGCTCAGCAGGGAGCCTGCTTCCTCTTCTCTCTCTCTGCCTGCCTCTCAGCCTACTTATGATCTCTATCTGTCAAATAAATAAATAAAATTTTTAAAAAAATCTTTAAAAAAATGTCTTTAGTGTGGGGGATGGTAACGGTCTTCAATAATTTATTCTCCACATAGCAGTCATTGTGGTTCTTTTAAATCAAATCTTTTCACTTTCTTAAGACTCTCTCCTTGCCATGGTTTTTCATTATAATAGAATGAATCTTAACTCCACACACGAGCCTGCAAGGCCCTCTGTGATCTGGCAAGAGCCAGCTTTGTGATCTTTCCTAATGGTGTATCGTACTCTCTCCAATCTTCACTCATGCTGGCTTTCTTGTTCTTCAAAAATAGTAGGCTTACTGCTACCTTAGGGCCTTAATCCTTGCTGTTTCCTCTAACTGGATGGTCTTTATCCATATCTATCCGAAGTCATTTAAAAAAAAATCATATTCAAATGTTACCCTTCAAAGCAGCCATCTTAACTCTCTCTCTCTCTTTTTAAAATTGCAACTTTTAAAAAAAGATTATATTTATTTATTTGACAGATCAGAAGTAGGCAGAGGGGCAGGCAGAGAGAGAGGGGTGGAGAAGCAGGCTCCCTGCTGAGCAGAAAACCTGATGCAGGGCTGGATCCCAGGACCTTGAGATCATGACCGGAACTGAAGGCAGAGGCTTAACCCACTGAGCCACCCAGGAGCCCCATTTAACTACACTCTTTATATAGTCATTATCTATGAACTCACCACTATTTTTCTCTATTATATTTTGTATTTATTTACTTAATTGTTACTCTCCCCCCGCCCCCGTAAGCTTCATGAGGAAGAAACTTTGTCTTGTTTGCCATGACATGCCCAGTTTCCAGAACAGTATATGGCAGAGTGTAGACTTCTGACCAGTGCTCATTTAATGAATAAAGAAATGTAGAAGAGGAGACATTTGTGTGTCCCAGATTTTTATCCCTCTAATTATACCAGAGAGAGGAAAGAGAATGATCACCACTGAACACCTCTGAAGCAGTAATCACTATACAAATACCATCTCAGTGAATAGAGGCAAAATAAAGTTACTTTATTGATATTGGGTAAAGTTCAGAGGGGTTATTTTCCTTTGTCTTATCAGTAGAGGAACAAGGATATAAAGCTCAGCCTGATTTTCTCTAAGTTCTGTAATCTTCCTGTCATTTCCCTGCCTAAATTCTCACACTGGTCAGAGTACACCGATTAGTTCATTAATTTCATATAAAGGAATCAGTCACATTTGTCACTTGGCGTGCTATGTGGGACAGAACAACTGATGTTTTTGCTTTGTTGTGGTTGTCTAAGTGTAGGTGAGACAATTGCACCCCAACTGGTTAGTAGATGTCCATATCTCCCTCATTGTGTCTTGTCTTTTCTCTTCTCTCTTTCTCTTTCTCTCTCTCTCTCCCTCTTTTATCCTTTATACTCTCAAGACAGATTTAAAATGCCATCTTGAATTCCAAGAGACTGCCTGGGAGAATTCAGTGTAGCCGGTGGAAGATTACTGGATATCTGTGGTTGAGGTTAAGGACTTTTTTTTCTGGTTCTGGAGGACTCTGGTGAGGTAGAGAAACCTTCTGAGAAAAAGGATTCCTCAAACTTTTCTGCTAAAATATTGATAAAATTTGATAAGCACCAAATTTATTACCAGGAACAGCAGTAACCACTTGGTTTTCTTTAGAGTCACGGTCCATGAGGGCAGAGCAAATAACATGGCTACATTAGTACATCTCCTGTTGAATCCCTCTGTTGCAAGAATGCTGTGGATTGTCTGTGTAGACAGGACAACACCTCCAAATAGGTTGAATGACCATCCCAGGAGCATCTGAACAGAAAAATAATGAAGTAACTTAGTTAAATATATTGGGCTAGGTAATAGATATTTCTTGCTTATGCAGAAACTCTTTATCCATTACCCAGCTCACAACATTTTTTTTTTTTTGTAATAGTGTTTCAGTTAGCTTGTGAATAATAACTTCTTTAAAAAACATTATTTTTTTGAGAGAAAGCATGCATGCTTGAGTGTGAGTGGGGGAGAGGGGCAGAGGGAGAGGGAAATGCAGACTGCCCCCTGAGCAGGAAGCTTGCTTCAGGGACTCCATCCCAAGACCTGGAGATCATGACCTGAGCCGAAGACATATGCTTAACCGACTGAGCCACTCAGCTGCCCCTTAGTAACAACTTTTCTGTGAGTATGTGTGATGTAGGTGACAATATAAATCGATGTGATCTTCTCTCCCTTCTACAGAGAGTGGGCATATTTCAATATATAATAATGTTGGCTTAATTGAGTTTCTTTCTTTTGATATTAGTGGTGCTGTGGCAACATGGAAACATATTTAGAGCTTCTTCATTTTTGTGTGAACACTTACATGTCTTAGTGTGGTCCTGCTGCCCAGGGCCTAGTTCTCAGAGTCTAGCTCTGCAGCCTTTCCATTGATTATGCTAGCTATCCAAGATATCTTTCAGGTAATCCTGTTCTCTCTGTTTGCTAGAATTTATTTGTTGCTTATAATCAGGTCTGTTTTGTTGTTTGTTTTTGAATATGTATCTTTGGATGCTGAGGGTGTTCTCCTCATTCTGACACAGAAATGAGTGTGACAGGGAAATAAGTCATTGTGTTATAGCAAGGAATTTCTTGATGTGGTAGTTCATAGATCCTTGAGTATGCTTTGACCTTTCCCTCAGTTTGTGACTCATGGTTCTTCAAATTTTATGTGTTCCTAGATCACAAAACTTTGGGGTCTAGACTGAGGAAGAAGAAAGAACTCTTTGCATTTTAATTTCCTCCACTTGCTTGCATTTTAATTTCATGTATCCTTTTATACCAATTGTTGATTTGGTAGCAAACTGGTTGTAGCAACCTTGAACCAAATCCAAGTTACTGTTTTTTACAGTCTTGGAAATTGAACAAGCTCTTTGTCCTATGAACTGATTCAGCATGTTTTCTCTTTGGCAATCAACTTGTCTTAAGCTACACTCTTGGGAATAATGGAGCTTCTTTATTAAGAATGCAACTGATGCTATTTCTTCTTGAGCAAGAACACAGGGCACATGAATCTTACCTTGATTTCTAGAGACCTCACAGAGTTTCAGCACTACTTCTTTTATAGGAGTCCTATTAGGGGCATTCAAATTTCCAGCACACCAGAGGAAATCCAAAATCTTAGTACTATGGGTTGATTCTCAAAAACTCTGGTCTGGGTCTGTCCCATTCTTTATAACAGTTGGACACAAAAAGCTAGATCTGGTAGTATTTTATATGCTCAAATCTAGGATACCTTTGCTAGAAATAAGACTTCTGTTTCAAAGTAAAATGACCCTAGAGGGAAATGGAATCTAAGAAATGCAAGTCAGAAACAAAGGAACATGACTTACTGTAATTCTCTAAGACTTTGGTATAGTGTGTGGGTACTAGACACACAAATTTGAGAAGAGTGGGATGAACATTGAATCAGGCAAGGATAGAAGCTGAGAAATGGACTTGGGTGTGAAGACTCGATCTAGGAGGAAAATGGGGAGGTTCTTTGATAGTTCTTGGAGGAGAGCAATGAACGAGCAGCCAAGTATCCAAGCAGAGGTTACTTCTCTGAATTAGTAGCAGAGATTAGTTTGGAAGAGAGGTGGCACATATATAGAGTGTAGGAAGAGCATCTTTTCTACAGTGAGCTCTTAAAGTTCTAGGGTGAGAGAACCCCTATTTACAAAGTTATTGGCAGTCCATAGAAACAACATGGAGAAGAAAACCAGGTAGGGAAAGGACTCCAGTTACCGATTTTAAGATCATGCCTTATCTCCAAGCTCCTTATCTCCAAGCTCCAGTATGGAATAGGACAAAGGAGTGGTGGAGATGAGAGGTCATGGGGGAATTAGTGGGGAAGATGGGGCAGGGAAGAGGTGGTAATGGTAATGATGGTGAGGGAGACATGGAGAGATGGTGGAAGTGATCGTGGAGTCTCTCCACTATGGGTGGTAAGTAGAGGAGATGGAGGTGTGGTGGTAGTGGTGGTGATGGCACAGATCCTGAACATGGAGAACTGGGGTGATTATTTTACATCTTACACCCACTGTGGATTGACAAGTTAGTCCTTGTGGATCCAGTCTCTGGATCCTTCCAACAGATTCAACCAAAAGATTCTAGATAAGGCAGAATCAAAGGAAGCGAGGAAAAGGCTGATGTACATGACCTCTAAAGAATTAGAATTTGCTTTTATTGTATCACTTGCAAAGATCAAAGAGATGAATTTACAAGTATTTATGTCTTTTTCTTTTTTTAAGCTTGGATAAAATTAGAAATGGAAATGCTCCATGGTGAGACATATTAGAAGTACCATATGTGGGTAAATTTATCCTTAATATAAATTGTCTGGGCAAAAGAGTCAGGAAGACAAGTAGTTTCCCACTCTTTTGATAATTTGGGGAGAGAAACACATTTCCGCATCAAGTGAAAAATTATACTAGATCTTACCACCCAGTAAGTGGCAATATAAGTGGAGGTTGCAGTTGTTACATATATTTTATCTTCCACCCAGACCTGTTATTTGTTGGCCCTTTCTAATACTTTACGATAATAATTTCTAAGAGTTAGAGGATTAAAAGCACTTGTTTTTGAATGGGGTAGGTGCTGTTTGGATAATCTGTGAAGAGACAATATGGGAAATTTCTTTTATTTCTGCTGCCTCTTTGAATAGTGATTGAATCCTTTTCTCAGATTTATAGCTCAAGGAGAGTTCAATGTGCAGTTTCCCATCCAGCTTCCCGTTTCTAGCAGAGATTTATCTGGTTTGGTCTTGCTATACTGAGTTGGGATCTTATCTTACTCCCCAGTGGCTGTTCATGATACTCTTAAGTAATAGAAGACATAACATCAACAATAGCAAAGATGAATCCAAAGAAAAACAAAATACTTTATGCTCTGGCTTCAGCCTGTCATATCATGCATGTGTTCTCCATTGCCTGCTGCCTTCAGTGTTTTGCTTATGGGAATGTGATGTAAATCACAAGGCCACTGCCTTTCAACTTTCAAATTCTTGTGCTCCTCCCTTCTCCGTTTTCACCAAAGGATATCCACTCCAGTTTGGGTATGAAAAGAAGTCTTTCTCAAATATCAGTACCTGATCAGGAGAAGGAGTGAGGTTAGGTGTTCAGTTTCTGGAAGGTAGTGACTACATCTGTGTGAGTCGGGGGATGGTGGGGTAAAGGAGACAGTGTGTTTTCTTGTTTTGTTCCAAGAAGATTTCATTTGTACAGATGGACATGTATGTGGTCATGTTCTGATCTCTGTAAATGGAACTCAGGAACTCTCTTGATTTTAAAGTATTAATACATATACAGGCTGTCATTTAGTCCTGAGCACATGAGCATTTTTAAGGAGTCTTTATTCATGAATAAATTAGCTACCTTTTAAAAATCTCAGTTGGTAACACCTTTCTTCTGAGAAAGCTTTGGGATGCTGTGGCTTTTCTCATGCGTCAGTCTTATGTATATTAATTCTGCCAATATAATTAAAGTCTGCTCCTAAAAATAAATTAAAAAAAAAATGCTACACCCCAAAGCCCGGCACAAACAGTTTTGGTTATTCTCTGCTGTGTATTATTGTTTCCATTACACCCTTTTTTAAGGGTGAGAGGATATATAGTTAGTTGCCTTGAAGGAATGCAGACCTTCTACGTTTTAGGCAAATGGGATCAGAAATAACTTAAATAGCCTCAGAGGACCATGAGTTAGTTCTTAGAAATTTATCAGTTTGGCCTTTTAATGGTTTTGTGGGCCAACCCAGCATATTTATTCCCCACCCTCCTATTTTAAAACATAAAATCCAAGTAATTCTTTGGTGAGGGGACTGGATGGAAAGAAATTAAGCTTTCTTTTCCTGTTGATTACCTTCTTTTTAAAGTTGTTTTTATTTTTGGGGCACCTGGGCAGCTCAGTGGGTTAAAACCTCTACCTTCGGCTTCAGTCATGATCCTAGGGTCCTGGAATCAAACCCCCGCATTGGGCTCTCTGCTCAGCGGGGAGCCTGCTTCCTCCTGTCTCTGTGCCTGCCTCTCTGCCTAGTTGTGATCTCTGTCTGTCAAATAAATAAATAATAATAATAAAAAAATTTTAAAAGTTGTTATTTTTTAATTTGACAGACAGGTAGAGCAAAAGTAGGCAGAGTGTCAGGGAGAGAGAGAGGCAGGCTCTCTGCTGAGCAAGGAGCCCAGTGTGGGACTTGATCCCAGGACCCTGGGATCATTACCTGAGCTGAAGGCAGACACTTAAACAACTGAGCCACGCAGGGGCTCCTACCTTCTCTCTAGAGTGACAACCTTATAGATTCTGACCAGACATGACACAATAAAATAAGCCAATTATCAGATGCTCCCCTTCCCAGCTATGGTTCTTTAGCAGCCCTTCTGATGTTTGAAGGTGCTGAAGATTTTTTTGTTGTTGTTGGATTGGCAACTCTGAAGCCTGGCAGGGGTGGAAGGGTAGGAAAAGCTGGTAAAAGGAAGAGTTTTGTCTACCTTCATCAAACGAATTCTCTAAGGTTTAGTTTACTTACTACACTTGGAGAAAAACTTCAAAATAGGCAGTGAGAGAGAGCGAGAACTCTCAAACCCCTTGATTGCCCATCTGTTTCATCTAAAAAATATCAGTCTAACCTCCCTTGGCCGCTATAATATTTTAACTTGCTTTCCAACTTCAGAACTTCACATAAAGGAGTCAAGAATATGGTCTGTAAGCTTAAAGCAAAAGAGGCAAAAATACGGGTCACTGACGGGCATTTGGGGGTTTTTGTTAGTTTGCAGCTTTTGTTTTGTTTCCGCTAGAGGGTAAAATTCAAGTCTCAGGAACTATGTTTTGAAATCTGCAGTGAGACCATCAGACTCCTCCCCAAAGACACGCTGTCTGAATGACTCACCCATACTTCCTAGATGGAAAACATGGGGGAAAAGTGATTAAAGCTGGAAGTAACTTTCCTAAGGATTGATCATTTATCTAGTTACTCATTTACTGTGTCCATCTTTAGAGTTAAAATAAGAAGGGTGATTCAGTTGACTTGGTGGGCATGCACCCCAGGCAGTCAAGAGTACTCGTGTGAAGGGCCTCTTGATTTGTTTAATGCCCTTCTTCCCTCTTCTTTTTTTTTTTTATAATTTTTAATTTTTTATTAACATATATTATTAGCCCCAGCGGTACAGGTCTGTGAATCGCCAGGTTTACACACTTCACAGCACTCACCATAGCACATACCTTCCCCATTGCCCATAACCCAACCACCTTCCCCTTTTGTGAGATTAAGAGTCTCTTATAGTTTATCTCCCTCCTGATCCCATCTTGTTTCATTTTTTCCTTCCCTACCCCTCAAACCCCCAACTTTGCCTCTCAACTTCCTCATATCAGAGAAAGCATATGATGATTATCTTTCTCGGATTGACTTATTTCAGTCAGCATAATACCCTCTAGTTCTTTCCATGTCGTTGCAAATGGGAAAATTTCCTTCTTCCTTCTTCTTAAAATACTTGACATGTTTTTGTTTGTTTGTTTGTTTGTAAATTATATAGTGGCTCCTGAGGATACATTGGAAATAGTGTTTATTTTGATGGTGAAGTGAAAGGGGTTCACCGATAACTAGACTGGAAAATTTCACATTAGCATGCACCACTCGTAGTTTAACCACTGGCTGTTGAACATCAAATCCCTGGTAAACGTGGTTAGTGAGTTGATCTAAACAGTGGCTAAAAAACAGATGATATATTCCTTTCTAGATATCTTGGTTTTTGTTGTGGGAAAATGAAGGGGAAGTCGAACAGACCAGCCTCTGGACTCTTACTCCTGTTTCAGTGTAAAGAGTGGGTCTTTTTTCCCAATTATCCTGTGATCTCTCTGATATGAGGAATTTGAGAGGCAGGGCGGGGTGGTGGTGGTGGTGGCAGGTAGGGAGGGAAAAATGAAACAAGATGGGACCGGGGTGGAAGAACAAACCATAAGATACTCTTTATTTCAGGAAACAAACTGAAGGTTGCTGGGGGGGTAAGAAGGGGGTAGGGATAGGGTGCCAGGGTTATGGACATTGGGGATGGTATGTGCTATGGTGAGTGCTATATATTATGTAAGACTGATGAATCACAGACCTGTACCCCTGAAGCAAATAATACATTATATGTGAATAATAATAATAATAAAGTAGGTCTTTTTTCTTTTCTGTGTTCAAAAGATCTCTTCATGGTTCAAAATTTTGTGAATAGTTTACTTGGCAAGCAGGACTTGTGGTTGGGAATGAAAAATAGAGAAACCTAGAGTGCAGTGATTTTACAGAATGAGAGAATTTTACTCAAAAACTTACATTGGGTGGGATTGAGGCCAAAAAAGTTATAATGACAAATTATGAGCATATCTTGTACATATCTTGTTTTATGTGCTTTACTTTAGTATGTTTCACAGATGGTGTGTGTGTGTGTGTGTGTGTGTATGTGTGTTTTGTTTTGTTGTTTGTTTTTAACAAATTGAAGGTTTGTGGCTTGAGCAAGGCTATAAGCACCCTTTTCCCAAAAGCACTTGCTTACTTTGTGTCTCTGTCACATTTTGGTAATCCTCACAAAATTTCAGAATTCTTCTTTATTATTTATTTTGATGTTCAGTGATCAGTGATTTTTGTTACTTTGTAATTGTTTTGGGATACCATAAACTGTGTCAATATAAGACCGTGAACTTAATTGACAAGTGTTGTCTGTGTTGTGACTGCTCCATTGACTGGTCATTCCTTTGTCCCTCTCCCTCTCCTTGGGTTCCTCTATTTCCTAATGATAGGAATAGATATTGCAGTTAGGCCATTTAATAACCCTGCAGTGGCCTTTTAGTGTTCAAGAGAAGGGAAGAGTTGTGTATTTCACTTTAAATCAAAAGCCAGAAATGATTAAGCCTAGTGAGGAAGGCATGTCCAAAGAGAAGATAGGCTGAAAGCTAGGCTTCTTGTGGCAAATGATTAGACAAGTTGTGAATGAGAAGGAACAGTTCTTACAGGAAGTTATAAGTGCTACTCCAGTGGACACACAAATGATAAGTGAAACTGCCTTATCCCTGTTAGGCTGAGAGTTTTTAGTGGTCTACATGGAAGATGGAATCAGCCCCAACATTCCCTTAAACTGATGCCTATTCGCAAGCAAGGCCCTAACTCTCCCTTTAACTCTGTGAAGCCTGAGAGAGGTAAGGAAGCTGTGAAGGAAAGTTTGAAGCTAGCAGAGGTTCATGAGGTTTAAAGAAAGAAGCTGTCTCCATAACATAAAAATGAAAGGTGAATCAGCAAGTGCTAATATAGAAGCAAGTTATGTGAAGGATCTAGCTAAGATAATTAATGAAGGTGACTAGGCTAACAACAGTTTTTCAACATAGATGAAACAGCCTTCTATTGGAAGAAGATGCCATCTAAGAATTTCATAGGTAGAGAGGAGAAGTCTGTACCTGGCTTCAAAGGAAAGCTTTACTCTCCTATTAGGGTCTAATGCAGCTGGTGAATTTAAGTTAAAGCCAGTGCTCATTTAACATTCACTAAAATCCTAGGGCCCTTAAAAGTATGATGAATCTACTCTGCTGTGCTCTATAAATGGAACAGCAGTACCACTAAAAAATACTTCTATTTACAGTATGGTTTATTGAGCATGTTAAAAACACTGTTGAGACCTGTTCAAAAAAGAAGGTTCCTTTCAATATATAACTGCTCATTGACAATGCACCTAGTCACCCAAGAGCTCTGATGGAGTTGTACAACAAGATTAATGCTGTTTTCATGCCTGCTATCATAGCATTCGCTCAGCAGCCCACTAATCAAGGAATAATTTAGACTTTCAAGTCTTTAAAAATATATTTTGTAGGGTTGTCACTGCCATAGGTAATGATTCCTCTGATGGATCTAGGCAAAGTAAATTGAAAATCTTCTGGAAAGTATTTATCATTCTAGATGAGACATTTCATGATTCATGGGAACAATCAAAATATCAACATTAATAGGAGTTTGGAAATGGTGATTCCCATCCTCATGGATGACTTGGATTCAAGAATTAACTGCAGATGTGGTAGAAATAGCAAGAAAACTAGAATTAGAAGTAGAGCCTACAGATGTGACTGAATTGCTTTAATCTCATGAAGAAACTTGAATGGTTAAGGAAATGCTTCTTACAGATGAGCAAAGAAATTTCTTGAAATGAACTCTACTCCTCGTGAAGAAGCTATGAAGATTGTTGAAATGACAACAAGGGACTTAGAATATCGCTTAAACTTAGTTGGTAAAGGAGTAGCAGGGTTTGAGAGGATTGACTCCACAATTTTGAAAGAAGTTCTGCTGTGGGTAGAATGCTCTCAAGCAGTATCACATGCTACAGAGAAGTCATTTGTGAAAGGACGAGTCAATCAATGCAGCAGGCTTCATTGTTTTATTTTAAGAAATCACCACAACCACTCCAGCCTGCAGTCAGCAGCTCTCAACACCGAGGCAAGTTGTTCTACCAGAAGAAAGATTGACTCCCTGGAAGCTCAGATGATGGTGAGGGTGGTTGTGTGTGTGTGTGTGTGTGTGTGTGTGTGTGTGTGTGTGACAAAGTATTATAAAATCAGGGCATGCACATTATTTTTGTAGACATGTTATTGCACACTTAAAAGACTGCAACATAGTGTTAACCTAATGTTCATGTGTACTGGGAAACCGAAAATGCATTTGATTTTATTGCAATATTTGTTGTATTGCAGTTGCCTGGAACTGAACCCATGATGTCTCTGAGGTCTGCTTCTAAACTCCTTTTTGTATGCCAGCGGAAATATCTCCACAAGGAATCCTCTCTGACTTGGGTCTTGTGACCTTTCTTGCCTCTGAATTCCCATAGTCCTATGACCTTTGTTACTCATTTAGCTCTTATATTTGTGTTCCTTTAATATTTAATAATAAAAGTACTAATATTAGTATTACAGGACTATATTTTATCTCTGGCAGACAAAGTTTTTATTTGTGTGGCCTGCTTCTCTAGCTAGTTATCACATGGTAAATTATCAAAATATTTTTAAAATGAATTTATGGAATGGATGAATAAATTGTCTATTATCCTCCCTGAGGATAGACAAAATTAATTTGGATCTCTGTGTTCCTCTTATCCTCCACGGAAGATTATATACATTCTACTGGTATATTGGTCATGAAATGATTCAGTATTGGTTGTCTTAGACGGTTACTTGGGGAGGTTTTATGGAGCTTGGAAGAAGATGTCATCAATGGAATGTCCTATCTGCTCCAGGAGAAAGTTGAATGCAGTTAAGATGTTGCTTACAAAGATTGTGTGATGGGAAGCTGTTGAGGTACTCCACAGGTAGTCACATGTAGGGATTTCATGTCCTTTCGGAAGTCATAGCAAAGTACAGTTGACAGACTATTGAAAAAAGGCACTGAACAGAATATAGTCAAATCTATAATGGTGAGTATTTACCAGTTCCTGGTTAGACAGAGTCAGTAAATTCAATCATATGCCTTAATGGTGGAGACATGACATTAAATTTGAGGTAATCTTCCATGAGACCCCACTCATTCCTACCAACTTTAAGAATAGGCCAGACTGGGGGCACCTGCCTGGCTCAGTCAGTAGAGCATGCAACTCTTGATCTCCGGTCTGTGAGAGCTAAAGTGCCATGGGGCGTGGGGTAGAGATTACTTAAAAAAAAAAAAAAAAAAAAAAATGGTCAGATTGAGCTGATCAGTGGAGAAGCACTGGGAGGTAATCATCCCTTATTTAAAAAGATGTTTTATAATGGTGTCAGTTTTGAAAACACTGTTTTACCCTGGGCCATATTAATTACACAGTCCCTACTGGGCTTACTTGTTTTCATTTCAATTAGCTGTCTGGATTCTGTAGGCATTTGTATGCTGTACTGCTGGAAGCCAGTTACCTATATGAGTTTAAAACCCCAACACATAATAAATTTTCTGAAGACAACCTCCACATCACATATATTTCTCAGATTCTCCATACCAAAAGGGATTCTTCTGGACACATAGCTGGCATGCAGTCAGTATGTTGAATTTGAAACCTATAGTTCACTGATGTCTTCCTTTGACAATAAGCCAGTTCTGGAGCCACTGTGATATAAGGATCATAGAGGTTGGTATCTGAAGTGGGTTTGGGTTTTGGCCTTGTTCCTTATTAGAACAAAGGGTAAGTTGGTCTTCTTCCTAAGCATCTCATCTATAACATAGAGGTATAATAATACTTGACAGTTGTCATGTGTATTCAGTGAGATCTTGTTTGTTGAGTGTCTGGTACTTAATCAGTGCACCCTTGAGTGCATTCCCCTTTCCACTTTGCTGTTTCCGAAGGAATGCTCCCATCTTAGACATTGCTGGAACCAGTCCACCATGTTTTTGATTGCCAGTGTCTCTTCTTCAGGCTGACTCTGCCACTGCTTTTATAACTTCGATTTCACTCAAACTGTAGTTACCTTGATCGATTACTTCTAGACTTTCCTCTGCTTTTCAAGTGGATAGTTTGAAGTTGAAATCTGGATTTGCTAACACCTTAGGAAGTGAATTTCCCATGACAGTGCATGAGGCAGATGGCATCCTCTGATTCTTCTGCTGTACTCTGAAGGGTGAAGGTTGTTTGCATATTTTTCTTTTTTGAGGATACCATTTCTTGTGAATGAAGAACATGAAAATAGAACTTACTGCCTACTCCACTTCTGCTTGGAAAAGTGCCCTTCAGCTCTGCTCATCTGTATCCATCCTCGAAACCTTTGCACAGCCCACTTCTCTTCCCAGGCAGCCACTCTGCCTCCTTCCCTTCTTTCCATCTGACAGCACATCTCCCACACACCTTACATAAAATTGGGAAAGAAGGGTCCTTACACTTCACCATGTCTAATTTTTTAAATCACTATTTTTCTGATGAAATTGGCTCAGTTCTCCTCAGCTACAAGGAAAAAGGAATCAGGGGGCTCCTAGGCCAGCGTTAGAACAAGCATCGTATCTATATATAGCAGTCATTAATACACGCCTGATGTAGTAATTTAAACATTATGGAAACACTTAAATAAAAATGAATAGTGTTTTCTCTCAAGCTCCAATTTTGCCCTCTTTAGTGTACTCACGGTTTAATAAATGTAATGCTTATCATTCACTTTATTTATTTTTGTTTACTTATTTAAGATTATACCAGTTTTATACAGATGGAATTTTATTGTGAAGACAAGATACAATGTAAGTTTTTTCACATCATTCTATTTCATGAATACACTCTTATTTATTTATTTAGGGGGAGAGAGACTGTGAGAGGCAGAAGGAGAAGGAGAGAGAGAATCCCAAGCAGGCTCTGTAAACAGCACGGGGTCTGACACAGGGGCTCCATCTCACAGCCCTGAGATCTTACCTGAGCCAAAATTAAGAGTCTGATGCTTAATCAACTGAGCCACCCAGGCGGCCCTATTTCATGAATACACTTTCAAGTGAGCATTCAAAAGTCGCTCAGTTTCAAAAATGAATGTATTATATTTCATATTAAGAATGTACCATAATTTAGTCAACCGTTTCCATATTGAGAGCTGTTCTGATTATTCCATTTTTTTTTGCTAACAGAATAATGCTTTCATAAAAATTCATATATCTATATAACTACATTTTATTTTTGTTTTTAAAATGAATTGCCTAGGTTGGATGGCTTGGTCAAGGATATCTGCATTATACATTTTAATCCATACTGCCAGAGGGCTATTCAAAAACCTTTGGCAGTTATACCTTTCAACAGTATGTGGGTCGATTTATTTTTACTTAATTGCTTCTTGAGATGTTAAAAATTTTCAGTTGGAAGGAAATATTTCACCTTGTAAACATTTTGTATTTTATGAATTCTTCTGTTTGAGCATATTTTCCTATATTTATTGGACTTTTGCATTTTATTTTTTGTGATTGCCTCTTCAAATACTTTGCCCATGTTAGCGGTTTGTCTTTTCTAATCAGTTTGAAAGAGCTGTTTGTAAATTAATGATAACTATTCTTCGTCTTTCATATATATTGCAGTTGGTTTGTATGTTCCGAAGTCTGTCTTTTTATCTTTTGATTTTGTATTAGTATCTTTTGCCCTAAAAGTTTTATGGAATTGAATAATTTTTAAGATGGCTTCTGTGTTTCCTGCTTTTCTTAAGAAATCTTTGACAAGAGTGGATATTTTATTTTAAAGATTTTGTTTATTTATTTGACAGACAGAGATCACAAGTAGGCAGAGAGGCAGGCAGAGAGAGAGGGGGAAGCAGGCTCCCTGCTGAGCAGAGAGCCTGATGCAGGGCTCGATTCCAGGACCCTGAGATCATGACTTGAGCTGAAGGCTTTGGTAAAGCTGAAGGCAGAGTCTTTACCCACTGAGCCACTCAGATGCCCCAAGAGTGGATATTTTAAATAGAGGATTTTACATACACATTTTTATACTTTTTCTCATCATGGAGAACTCATTCAGATTTAAAAGCCTTAGACTACATCTTCATTGCACAAGAAGAATTTTCTCCCTGTGTATTCTAAGGTTTCTTTTTTGTTTTGTTTGGTTTGTTTATTTTGGAAGTATGTCCTCATCTTTAAATTGGCTGTACCAGTTATTAATTTATTGCCTGTTAGTCCAAAATGTATCCTTCTTTGCTATGCTTTGTGATACTGGAACTGGACCCTATAGACCTTTTTTTCTTACTGGAGTGATTTTTGTAATGTGAGAGCAAGAGGAAGGGATTTTTTTTTTCCTTCTTCCAGTGTGCTATGGCAGCGAGCATACTGGTCTGGTGTGTGTGTGTGGGTGTGTGTTTACATATATGTATGTGCAGGTAGAAGTAGGAGGTGTGCTCACCTCTGCAGTTCTCATGGTTCAACAGAAGCTTTAACCCTCCAGCAGATTTTTTCTCTGTTCAGCAGCGCGCTACCCCTGTGGTCCAGCCATGGTGGTTGACCTTTGGTCAGCTAAGTTTTCATGGATGATCTGTGTGTTCATGTAGCAGCCATATCTTTCCTCAGAGGTGTGAATCTCTAGCCTGTGGAAAGGCCTCTTAAACGTTTCTAAATTTCTTCCATGTTTGTTCATTCTCGGTCCTATGAATAGCAGTTTCATCCTGCAGTTGTCTCTTCAATCGTAGCTATTGTAGTACTGTCACTACAGTCGCTGTAGCATCTTCTTTTACTCCATTTGGTAATATTAAATGATTACATTTTCCCTGTTTAATTACTGGTATGTTTTCTGTCTCCTGACTTGACCCTCTCTGATATGCAAGCATAGTTGTGAGATTTCTGGGAGAAATACAGCAGATAATGCTGTCTCCTGTGCAGTGGTGAGGACAGGTATAGTTTAGATTTACCTGAAAAGATGAAGTTAAAATTTTAACCACAAAGGCAAGGGAAGGCATATGATAAAGCTCCCAAATACAGAACCCGTAGTAATTTCCCAACCTGTAGTACTTTGTGTTTTGCCTGAAGATGTTCATCATAACTTTGGATCACCTCTACTTTTACTTAATTAATATGTTCCTTTTAACCAAACCTTTTTAATTAATTAATTAATTAATTAAATTATTATTATTTTTAAAGATTTTATGTATTTATTTGACAGAGAAATCACAAGTAGATGGAGAGGCAGGCAGAGAGAGAGAGAGAAAGGGAAGCAGGCTCCCTGCTGAGCAGAGAGCCCAATGCGGGACTCGATCCCAGGACCCTGAGATCATGACCCAAGCCAAAGGCAGTGGCTTAACCCACTGAGCCACCCAGGCGCCCCTTAACCAAACCATTTTTAATAAATATTTTGTATAGTTTTAGATTTACAGAAAAATTGAGGAGGGAGTACAGATCAATCCATTTTTAAACTTGTTTAAAAATTAACTTTATAAAATGGTAGGTAATAATAATATAATTTTGCCATAAATAGAATTTATAAAAAAAGTATTAAAGTGTTCATGTAGCAACTGAAATTATATCTTGTAACATTATATGTGTTATACTTTGAGAAAGACTAGACCAGAATCTCTCTTTTTTAAAAAAGATTTTATTTATTTATTTGACAGAGAGAGACACAGCAAGAGAGGGAACATAAGCAGAGGGGGTCGGAGAGGGGGAAGCAGGCTTCCCACTGAGCAAGGAGCCTGATGTGGGGCTTGATCCCAAAACCCTGGGATCATGACCTGAGCCGAAGGCAGACTCTTAACAACTGAGCCACCCAGGCACCCCCTATACCAGAATCTCTCTTGAGCCATGACTTTTCTATCTCTAAGATTCTGGAGTATAAGCAGGCTATGTTTGTATACTTCTTTGTTTGAGGAAAGTGTGACTATTGTTTTTATAAGTCTCTTCTATAAACAACAGAAATACTCCTATGTACATCTATATTTGCATTTGTGTACATATCTATGAATCTCTGTATGACTACTATCTGTGTCTCTAATGTCTTAATCTATGTACCATTATTTCCTTAGGAATTAGCTCACTTAATCAATATATTGGCATAAGTCAGCCCTATTATTATCCCTTATCTGGTCTTGACTTTCCTACTTTCCTATTTAAATCATAACCTGAAAGGACAAAACCAAATTGCTCCTTCCGTGCTCTCACTCTATAGCAGTCAACAGTGCTATTCATGATTCATCAGAACTCAAGAAATGCTTTCAGTGAAGATGATGAGGAGGAAATTTAAAGGATTTTCTATTTTTTTGAGTTCAAACAAAGCATGTGAGGTTGCTGTTGCCACAGTAACAGGTTGGTCGGCATTAGTCCATAGCTTTGTTTTTAATAATAGGTAGCTGGGTTCTGCGTGTCTGTGTGTGTGTGTATTTGTGTACATTTCTTCCACTCAGTGTTAGATTTGTGAATTTTTTTGTAATGGTGTATGCGTAGATATATTCATTAAAGAAATAAACCACGTGTTTTTGTACTTCTAGGGAATAGATTGTTCTCGTTTTTCCCTAATACCAACACTATTGCAATGAACATATATGGATATTCTTCCTTGAACAAGTAAAAAGTCTCTAGAGACCTGAAGGTAGAATAGCTGAATTGAGGTTATTACAAATTTTCAACTTTATGGGATGTATCAAAATTGATGGTATGAATGTATAAGCAATGTTTCTATTTCCCCGTATCCTATTCAAAACTTAATTTCATGAATCTTGTTAATTTTGTCTAATTAAATGAATGTGTGAAATAGTACCACATTTTAACTACATTTTCTCAATTGGTAGTGAAATACAGTGTTTCTACATTTGTTGGCCATTTATTATTTTTCTTTCTTTGTAAAGTCCTGTTGTTATATCCTTTGCTCATTTTTATGATCTTGTGTCAGCCTGTGGTATGTCTTTTTTGTTTTTGTTTTTTTGTATGTCTTGTTTACGGAAGTTCTGTTTTTCTGACACAATTTCATCAGAATAGATCAGGTTATGCTGTATTAACATCTTCTAAATCTTAAGGACTTAATGCAACAAATAATTTTTTTTTCATGGAGTGTCTGTTGTGGGTTCCCAGATGGTTCTTCAGGAAAGCTGTCCTCCATACAATCGCCCAGCAATCTATGTTCCCCTGACATTTCAGCACAAATCTTCCTCCATAATTCCTGTGGTAGAAAGCAGAGAGCTGGGAAGTGTTGCTTTGGAAGTTAGATTTTTTTTTTTAAGATTTTATTTATTTATTTGACAGAGATCACAAGTAGGCAGAGAGGCAGGCAGGAGGAGAGAGGGGAAAGCAGGCTCCCTGCTGAGCAGAGAGCCTGATGTGGGGCTCAATCCCAGGACCCTGGGATCATGACCTGAGCCGAAGGCAGAGGCTTTAACCCACTGAGCCTCCCAGGTGCCCCAGGCAGTTAAATTTTTATCTTCAGAAGTGACACAAATTATCTTCTCTCATAACCCATTGGCTGTAACTGGTCACATGACATCAGCTTAACTACAAGGGGTGGGGTAGTGTAATCCTCTCACACACGTGGAAGGAGGGAAAGCCACATGTGGATGATCATTAGATATTGCTATCATAGGATGATTTAAAACTTAATATGTACATTTTTTCCTGATGAATTTTAACATTATTTTAATTTCTCTCTCCAAAGATCATTGAAATTTTAATTAATATTGCCATGCAGTTCAGAGTTATTGGTATTAAAAGAGGGAGAAGAGAACTAACATTTTCCAATATTAAGCCTTCCTATTCATGAGCATCACTTGTCTCCAAATACTCAAAATTTCACTTAAATCTCTTAGGATGGTCTCTAGCTTTAGCTATATTTGATCTACATGCTTCTGATCTTTAGTTAATACCTAGCCATTTTGTATCTTTGTTTCTGTTTTAAAAAAGACTTTTTCCTAATTGGTTATTTCTCTTTTATGAAAAGACTATTTGGGTATATTTATTTGTGCCTGATAACCTTAGGAATGGTCTTTAGTTTAAGTAGGTTTTAGTGGATTCTTTTAGATTTTCCAGGAAGATAATATTAAAAACAATAATGTTTTTACTTTCATGCAGTTATATCTAATATATATATATGTATATATACATATATATAAATTTTATATATATGTAAAATATAAATATGGTTCTCCTGTTTAAATAACAATAGTTTTAAATAGTAGTAATATTCACATGTAACATTACCTTGCCACTATAAAGAGAATGACTTTAGAATTTTACAATTAAGAATGGTATTACTAATTTGAGCAGGGCTCACTCCTCACATGATTTAGCTACTGAGTATCAATATAGTCACATGACTTACCTATTTTGACCCACTGATCATGATAAATTATATTAACAAATTTTTCTATTAAGGTATTTTTGCATTGTATAATAAAACCTACTTGATCTTATTATATTACACTTATAATAATGTTTATGGATTCAGTTTACTAAGACTTTTCCTGTGTTTTAGATAATTGGTCTAAATTTTTTTCTCTGTGCCATCTTACATTTTGCTGTCAGGATTATGCTGGCTTTGTACAATGGCTTGCAAAGTTACAAGTTTTTTATTTGTATTATAATGGCTTAAGTGGCATTTGGGTTTTCTCATGATTAAAAATTTGCAAGGAATCAAAACAATTTTTGGAACTGGGATTGATTTTGAATATACTTCTCAATTCCTTCCGCATTCATTCTTCTATTAAGTTTTCCTATCTTTTTGGGATAATTTTGATGGTTTTTATTTTCTTAGAAAATTACCCATCCTCCTGTAATTTTCAAATATATAATCACAGAATTATATTTTTAATTCAACCATTTAAAATATATCTTGGCGTGATGCTTGTATTCTTTCCTGTATTCCTATCTTTGGGGTTTATATTCTCTTTTTGTTATATTTTTATTAGCTCTTCCTGAAATTCTAATTTGATGTTAGTTTTTATAAATTACCAAATACTTATTTTATTTTTGTTGCTCACTTAATGATAACATCAATTATAGTATAAAATTTCACAATGAATTAGTCCATGTCTCATAAGTCCTGACATAAACTATTCCCTTTGTTGTTGTTATATACAACTTGTAAAATATGTTTTAATTTCTTCTTCTGCCCAAAAATTGTTTTAAAAAGTCTTCTCCATTATTAAAATAGTTCATTTTTTTCCCATTGGCAGTTTTGTTTTTATTTCATGTTTATTGCATTATTAAGATCATTGATTTTTTTTTTGTTTTGTTTTTGCTTTGAAATGCTTTAAAATTTATCTTGACCAGTATGTGTTCATTTTAATAGTATGTGTTCATTTTCATTTTTTTAAATAAATTAATTTATTTATTTTCAGAAAAACAGTATTCATTATTTTTTCACACACCCAGTGCTCCATGCAATCCATGCGCTCCATAATACCCACCACCCGGTACCCCAACCTCCCACCCCACCGCCACTTCAAACCCCTCAGATTGTTTTTAGGAGTCCATAGCCTCTCATGGTTCACCTCCCCTTCCAGTTTCTCCCAACTCCATTCTCCTCTCTAACACCCCTTGTCCGCCATGCTATTTGTTATGCTCCACAAATAAGTGAGACCATATGATAATTGACTCTCTCTGCTTGACTTATTTCACTCAGCATAATCTCTTCCAGTCCCGTCCATGTTGCTACAAAAGTTGGGTATTCATTCTTTCTGATGGAGGCATAATACTCCATAGTGTATATGGACCACATCTTCCTTATCCATTCGTTCGTTGAAGGGCATCTTGGTTCTTTCCATAGTTTGGCGACCGTGGCCATTGCTGCTATAAACATTGGGGTACAGATGGCCCTTCTTTTCACTACATCTGTATCTTTGGGGTAAATACCCAGGAGTGCAATTGCAGGGTCATAGGGAAGTTCTATTTTTAATTTCTTGAGGAATCTCCACACTGTTCTCCAAAGAGGCTGCACCAATTTGCATTCCCACCAACAGAGTAAGAGGGTTCCCCTTTCTCCACATCCTCTCCAACACATGTTGTTTCCTGTTTTGTTAATTTTGGCCATTCTAACTGGTGTAAGGTGATATCTCAATGTGGTTTTAATTTGAATCTCCCTGAGGGCTAGTGATGATGAACATTTTTTCATGTGTCTGATAGCCATTTGTATGTCTTGATGGGAGAAGTGTCTCTTCAAATCTTCTGCCCTTTTTATATGATTGTTTTGTGTGTGTTGAGTTTGAGGAATTCTTTATAGATCCTAAATATCAACCTTTTGTCTGTACTGTCATTTGCAAATATCTTCTCCCATTCCGTGGGTTGCCTCTTTGTTTTGTTGACTGTTTCCTTTGCTGTGCAGAAGCATGATGAAGTCCCAAAAGTTTATTTTCGCTTTTGTTTCCTTTGCCTTTGGAGACATATCTTGAAAGAAGTTGCTGTGGCTGATATCGAAGAGATTGCTGCCTATGTTCTCCTCTAGGATTCTGATGGATTCCTGTCTCACATTGAGGTCTTTTATCCATTTTGAGTTTATCTTTGTGTACGGTGTAAGAGAATGGTCGAGTTTCATTCTTCTACTTATAGCTGTCCAGTTTTCCCAGCACCATTTATTGAAGAGACTGTCTTCTTTCCACATTTTAATAGTATGTGTTCATTTTCTAAAAATATTTGAAAGAATATGTTGTCCGTATTTGTAGGACACAGAGATTGCTATACATTATTCTGGCTTGTTGTCCCAGTGCTGATCCCTTGCAATTCATGGTCTACATTGTAGCTGAGGAGCATTAAGGAGAAGGCTCATGAAATAAACTGGGTTGAGCTATTTAGACACAGGGTTAAGGATCAAATGTCGATAGTTCCCTGAGACATCAGAATTGCCTACTGATCTCTTTTTTTTTCCTTGTACGTGCCTTAGCATTCTGCATATTTCATTATATCCTGATTTCTCTTGATCTTAGAATGTTTTGTATATAGTAAACAGTGGGTTCTAGTTAGAGTTGGAAGCATATTCCTTATTCTTTTCATATTTACTAGGTTTGTCTTACTTATTGAAAAGTTCATTGGGACACTGGATCGAGCTTTTGTGTTTTTGAACAGTTTCTCTGATGAGGTCAATGCAGTTTATTCAAAATAGGGCTATTCTTAGTACTTATTGGGCCAAGGATATTAGGGTTTTCTGAAGACAGACACTTGAGAATTAGGAGGTTGGTACATAATTAACTATCACAAATATTTTTTGGTTAAGTAATCTTTTTGTTATTTTTCATAAATAAAATTTAAAGTTCAGGGAAAGGTTCTACATTTTAAGTCTCATAAATTTGATCCTAGGTCTTCTGACACTACGTCAGATTTTCCCAGTGAACTGCTCTTTTAAATTTTGTAAATTTCTTTTGCAGTGCAAAGGGTACAATTTTGCTATTACATTAAGGTAAAATTCTGTGAAGTCTGCTGTTTTTTGGTTTTGCCAGTTTTGTCAGCAGAATCTCACTATTTGTCCAAACATGTCCAATCAGACATACATTATTTTAATTTTTGGTAAAATAATTATGTATGTTACAGGTACATGTACCTATGTGAAATCTAGGCACCTCAATATTTAGGTTTACAGGTGCATGTACCTATGTGAAATCTAGGTACCTCAATATTTTAAAACACAACAAAGGATTACCTAAGAATTACTGAATGGGATGAGAAATATATGTGATTTACTAGAGTTCATTTATGCATAATTATGTAAAAAACCACTGGCAAATAAAGTTTGGTTCTGGGATAAATATTTATTCCATTCTTTTTTTTCAAGATTTATTTATTTTAAGGGGAGAGGGGCAGAGTGAGAGAGAAACCCAAGAGCTCTCTGTGCTGAGCTCAGAGTCCAACAAGACTCAATCTCATGATCCTGAGATCATGACCTGAGCCAAAAACCAAGTGCTGGATACTCAGCCGACTATGCAATGCAGACCCCTCAATTTTTATTCCATTCTTCCAGAGGAATTGGGTAAACCAAAAGTAAGAAATGGCAAAGGATGATGTCTCTTTCTTCATTCTGTTTGGAAAGCTTTTTTGATTATTCTCATTCTACCATTTTTACTGATTCTTTTATGCATTCTGTACGATGTATACCTTACACCCACTTTTTTTTTTTTTACAATTGTTTTTAAAGCATTCTTAGTACTAAAACTAGAGAATTTGCAGTGTTTTTTTCTGTCCGTAGTTGCTCAAAGTTCAGACTTTAGAGAATCATCACTGACCATATCCTTGGATGTAGCAATCTCTATTCCTACTTATAAAGACGTTAAGGAAGTTTTCTTGTCTCACATGTACATAGCACACATGCACAAAGCTCTTAGAAGGTGTGCATGAATAAGCAGGATATTCGTTTACTGCTGTCTGTGTCAAACACGGTGCCTGGCAGAGTCCATAGTCAGCAACATGTGTCCAAGGTCTCTCCATTTTATGTTCTTTTCCTCCATCTGAATTCTCTCTGTCTCATCTGGGCTAAAGCAGTAGGTGCGGATGAAAGTAAACAAGTTTCAGGTTACATACATCCTGAAAACAGCTTTCTTCTAGAATTTGTTGACTCTGTTTCCCTGTTTTATGGCTATTAAATGTCTTCTGTCCACGACTGCACAGGATTTTTGCACTTAATCACCTCATTTTTTTTTTTCCTGTACGAGAGCCAATACTTCCACACACATCGTTTTAGCCTAATCTTGATACAAACATATAAGTCGGTATTGGGAAATACTATGTAAAGCCCTATCAGCCTATCACAATTTCCACTTTGGGGTATTCTGTTTTCCACATATGTCTGTTTTTCCCACCGTGGTAAACATCCTGCATGTTTTACTTTGTGTGCTCATTCAAAACAACCTTGCAACATTTATTCTTGCTTGTACGTGTGTTTATAATTTTTTATCTTTAAGAGTTCTTAATATTATATCAAAATCAATATGGTGTTGAATCTTGAAAGAAATGGATATGGTGTTGTCCTAATAAGTAAGATGTTCAGGATACATATTTGGATAATAACACAAATTTAGTATATGATTTAACGAGTTCTCCAGTTTATTTTTTGTTTGTTTTAAAGATTTTATTTATTTGTCAGAGAGCGAGCGTGTGAGCACCACAAGCTAGAGGAGCAGCAGGCAGAGGGAGAAGCAGACTCCTGATGAGCAGGGAGCTTGAGGGAGGACCCAGTCCCAGGACCCTGGGGACATGACCTGAGCTGAAGGCAGATACTTAACCCACTGAGCAACCCAGGCACCCCTCTGACTTGTTTTCTGACTCCAAATGCAGAGCTTACTCCATTATACCCCTTAATATATATATATGAAGCCTTAAAACACCTGCCTTCCAGGGGTGCCTGGGAGCTCAGGGGGTTAAGCCGCTGCCTTTGACTCAGGTCATGATCCCAGGGTCCTGGGATCAAGCCCGCATCGGGCTCTCTGCTCAAAGGGACCCTGCTTTCCCCACATCTCTCTGCTTGCCTCTCTGCCTACTTGGGATCTCTCTGTCAAATAAATAAAATCTTTAAAAAAATAAATAAAACATCTGCCTTCCAAACACCACTATTAGTTTGCTCCTTTAGTTTTATGAAAGCTCTATCACTTTATCTGTGCACCATGAGGATACGGAAAGCATCTGTTCTCATGTTTAGCTCTTCTCTTTTTTTTTTTTTTTTTTAAAAATTTTATTTATTTGACAGAGAGAGATCACAAGTAGGCAGAGAGGCAGGCAGAGAGAGAGGAGGAAGCAGGCACCCTGCTGAGCAAAGAGCCCAATGCGGGACTCGATCCCAGGACCCTGAGATCATGACCCGAGCCGAAGGCAGCGGCCTAACCCACTGAGCCACCCAGGCGCCCCTAGCTCTTCTCTTAATGGCTTATGACGTCCCTTCAGGAGTGTCTGCTTTGCTCTCTACCTTTCACCTTTAGGCTCCTCAGGTAAGTTGGGTTGATTAGCCACCCTCCAAAATGGGCCATTTTCTTGGGTGGTCATAAGTTGGGAAATTCTTCTTAACCCAATCCCTTATGACAAAGATGCCAACACCAGTTTTGCTTGAAGCACATGATTTTACCTGCCATAAAATACGTCTCAAGTATTCATTTCTTAGCAAGATTTTTTTTTTAATTTTTTATTTATTTTCAGCATAACAGTATTCATTGTTTTTGCACCGCACCCAGTGCTCCATGCAATCCGTGCCCTCTCCAATACCCACCACCGGGTTCCCCCAACCTCCCACCCCCCGCCCCTTCAAAACCCTCAGGTTGTTTTTCAGAGTCCATAGTCTCTCATGGTTCACCTCCCCTTCCAATTTCCCTCAACTCCCTTCTCCTCTCCATCTCCCCATGTCCTCCATGCTCTTTGTTATGCTCCACAAATAAGTGAAACCATATGATAATTGACTCTCTGCTTGACTTATTTCACTCAGCATAATCTCTTCCAGTCCCGTCCATGTTGCTACAAAAGTTGGGTATTCATCCTTTCTGATGGAGGCAGAATACTCCATAGTGTCTATGGACCACATCTTCCTTATCCATTCGTCTGTTGAAGGGCATCTTGGTTCTTTCCACAGTTTGGCGACCATGGCCATTGCTGCTATAAACATTGGGGTACAGATGGCCCTTCTTTTCACGACATCTGTATCTTTGGGGTAAATACCCAGTAGTGCAATGGCAGGGTCATAGGGAAGCTTTATTTTTAATTTCTTGAGGAGTCTCGACACTGTTTTCCCAAGTGGCTGCACCAACTTCAGCAAGATATTTTTTGAGGTTTCTTGTCCAGTACATTCCGCCTGCTATCTTCCAGGCTCTGCCACTCTGAGGATGCCCTTTCCTAGATCTATGACTGTCTTTCTGCATGTGATCTTTCTTTTGTACAATGACAAAACACGCTCGTCCCTTTCTCACGATGGCCCCTTGAAGTCACATCTCATTACTTCATCCAGAGGCAATGCCCTGGTCTTCCTTAAATAACTTCTTCCCAGGCTGAGGGTCCCCATTATCTCATGGTTCCTTTATAATTCTATTTTAATACTCCACCATCCTAATTGCTTCAGAAGTTTTAATTCCTGTTCTTCCACCTGTTACTCCTCTTTGCCGTCTATAGTCAGTAATCTATAACTTCTTACCTGTGTGCTTCTGTCCATGCCTTCAGGCTTCTGTCCATGCTCTATTGTGCTAATCATCTACAAGTAAGCAGACACCTGGAGTAATTGAAGGTGTGAGTCAGGTCGTTAGAGATCTGTGTACCTGGATGCATCATTTTGATTTTTTTATATGGGTGTCCTTCTTGAGCTAGGTTTTGAAATGACACCGAGGTTAGTACTGAGGGATGTTATACAGAAAATAGCCGTATAAATCTTGTAACTGTACATCTCGTAGGCATGGCATTGAAGCTTTTGTTTGTTACATTACATTGTTTCTTCTGTGTGACGATGTGGAGTCATTATCATCATGATCATCATGTTCTAAGTCCAGAAAAGCTGGACTTAGTAATATTGTAAATAATAATATTGCAATAATAATATTGTAAATCTACGAATTGATCATGATTTTTTTTTTTTAGCCCAGGGAAATCAGATGTAAACATGTACCTTCTTTTGTGAAAATGTATTGATGTTAGAATATACATTTTTATATCAAAGTTATCTTTGACTACTTACTTTTTGCCTTTTTATACCCATTATCTCACTTACTAAGGTTTACTTTTTTATGAGCTGCCTCAAAGTTCTCATTTTGTTTGAATAAGTCAGATAAAAACCTATAAAAGATAAGTGTGTAACTAAATAAAGTTTTTATATTCAATAGTTCAATTGGTTTAAAATGTTTTTATTGTAATAAAACAATTTAATAGATAATAAAACTTTGTTAGACTGTAAGCATTAAACTTATTTTAAAAATTTAAAAATATATATTAACTAAAGTGTTATATTTTTGTACAATTTATTTCTGAATTTTTCTAAACCATGGTAATTTTAAATCATTTTAACTTTATTATTGGGTTATCATTGCATTTTCTAATTATTTGGGGGAGGTTCATTCTGGAAATATGCAGATGTGATTTTTATCTTTCTTGTGTAGGCTTTAGATTTTTATATTTAGGAATTTGTACATCTACATCATCTGTACCTTGAGATTAAAACCTCTTCAAGGTCAGGGCCAGTAATGACTTTATTATTACAGAAAAATAAAGTGCTTTCAGAACTTAACTAGCTCTGTGACAATGAGCAAATGACATAGCCTCTCTGAGCCTCAGTTTCCTCATCTGTAAACTGTGGATAGAGTATCCATTTCGTAAAGTTCTTGATTTAAAAGATTAATTCCATCAAGCATTTAGAACTCGTGCTTTTTGTATATTAGTAATGGCAATAGTAGCTGCTTTAACTGGTAAATTCCCAAATCTCAGTTGTTTTATAAAACATAAGTTTATTTTTCACTCTGTAAGTGAGACAGGGAGGACTCTGTTCCACACAGTGATCCAGGGGCCCAGACTGATGAAACCCTGCCATCATCAGTATATAAACTTTTTCTCCTGAGTGGTCTGTTATCCCTCTATCTCTCCATTCATCCGTCTCAGGCAGTGGTGGTAGAATGAATATATGCATGGGGAAGGAGGGGAAGGGTTAATGGAGGTATTAGGGTTTTTTTTTTTTTTTTTTAAAGATTATATTTATTTGACAGAGATCACAAGCGGACAGAGAGGCAAGCAGAGAGAGAGAGAGGAGGAAGCAGGCTCCCTGTGGAGCAGAGAGCCCGATGCGGGGCTCGATCCCAGGACCCTGAGATCATGATCTGAGCCAAAGGCAGAGGCTTTAACCCACTGAGCTACCCAGGCGCCCCTTAGAAAGGTTTTTATGGTTTAGGCCTGGACATGGCGTATGACACTCTGCCTACAGTGGCCAGATGACATGGTCCTATTTATATGTGATTGTGGCTGAGAAATGTAGTCGCTTCATGGGCAGCTTCTCTCTATTAGTAACTCTTCCCTTCAGAAGAGGATCATGAATCTTTGCTAGGAAACATGCTACTTCCACGCAGGTGCATGGGATGTAATTAATAAATGTTGGGTATTTTTTATATATCACAATATATCATAATTAAAATTTACCTGTTAGACTCTTCAGTTAGGCAGAGAGTGCTTCTAAGTCACACAGGGACTACCTTGCCCAGAGTCCCTGATTGGTGGCAGAATTGAAGAACAATGCAAGTCTTTTTTTTTTTTTTTTAAAGATTTTATTTATTTATTTGACAGGCAGAGATCACAAGTAGGCCAAGAGAGAGCTGGAAGCACGCTCCCTGCTGAGCAGAGAGCCCGATGAGGGATTTGATCCCAGGACCCTGGGATCATGACCTGAGCTGAAGGCAAAGGCCTTAACCCACTGAGCCACCCAGGTGCCCCAACAATACAAGTTCTTAACAGCTGCTTGGTGACTGGGTATCTGTGGATGGCATGCACTTCAAGAATACATGAATTTGGGGCACCTGGGTGGCTCAGTGGGTTAAGCCTCTGCCTTCAGCTCAGGTCATGATCTCAGAGTCCTGGGATTGAGCTACGCACCAGGCTCTCTGCTGAGCAGGGAGCCTGCTTCCCCCCTCTCTCTGCCTGCCTCTCTGCCTACTTGTGATCTCTCTCGCTGTGTCAAATAAATAAATAAAATCTTTAAAAAAAACACATGAATTTGATTTGATGTTGGATATGGAATCATAATTACCATTAGTATTAATTGAAAGTTACAATACATTCTTACAGTTGTTAAGTTTACAGTTCTAAAAAAAGTGAGCTGGTCGCCTTGCCTTAGCCTCACTGAGTATCAACAATCTGAAGAAAGATAAGCCATCTGGGCATAGATGGACATGTAGAATAATAAATGCCATGGCAGTTAATGGCAGTGTGGTTGGCCTCTTTGAAATACTGTATGATGGTTGTCACTAACTTCCCATTTCTTCAAACTCTTTTGGAAACACTACATAAAGCTAGATGTGCTGTGCAATCCATCCATGATTCTGTAATCTAAAATCAATATCTGGAGTTATGAGAATCTACTTAGATTGACTAACCTTTTCTCTCCTGCTCCAGTATGTGTGAGCCCCTGCTTTTCCAATTAGATTCTATTTAATCTCATGGGGATGGGATGTTGAACAGTGTCCTGTTCCTTCAGCATCTGTTCCTTAGTACGACTATTAAAATCACAAAGGGGACTCTAGTAAAAGGCAGCTAACTTGCAACCAGTCCTCTGCATTCTTGGAGCATAGGTTCAGCATCTCTCATGACATGCTATGCTTGTTCTAGAAGGAGGCAACAATATCTTAGAAGGCCAGGGCTGTGGAGGGAAAAAGTAGCATGAGCTATTTTGTCGCTGTTCCCTTAGAACTTTCATATCACCTCCTCCTTCTGGTTCCTCTGAAGTCAGGATGAAAGAAGGGTTCTAGAAGGTAGGAGGTAAGTCCTTTTATTTAGCTGTTTGAGTTCTTCTGTGGTTATGCGTGTACTGTCTCATGGCAGGTATGCAGATCCTGGTTCTTTTGTGCATGTATCATTGAGTTCTCCAAGGGTCCCTATGGAGACATCTCTTGTGCACAGGTTCCTGGTGTGGATGCAGACCATGGCTAACCTAACATCCCAATAGCTTTTGCCTATAGCAGAATTCCTACAGCTTCTTACTGCTTGCTTGTCTTGTCCCAGCGGGGTATCCTTTCTGGCAAAAGCGAATGAAGACAGTTCAAATATGGTTTCTTGGTCCTTAGGACATTTGAATACAAATCATGGAAAGGCAGTTTGCCCAGGTTCTAATAGCGTTTTCTTAAATGTATAGACAGGGGCTGATCCGGCCACCCTCCTACCTTCAGACTTCCTCAGTACTACTCGGTATGTTCAAAGTCTTGAGGGTGTGTATCAGACTCTTCTAATATCTGTCTCCAAAGCACAGGGATAGACCTGTGAATTTTTCTTGCTGTAAGAGCTTTAAAGCGGTATCAACCTCTCTTTTTTCTTTTCTTTTCTTTCCTTTATTATTTTTTTTTAAGATTTTATTTATTTATTTGACACAGAGAGAGAGAGAGCGAGAGAGGGAACATAAGCAGGGGAGAAGGAGAAGCAGGCTTCCCACAGGGCAGGGAGCCTGACGCGGGGCCCGATCCCAGGACTGTGGGATCATGACCTGAGCCTAAGACAGATGCCCAGGGACTGAGCCACCCAGGCACCCCTCTTCTTTTCTTTTATCAACCCATTCTTTAAACTCTTTCTCTTGGTATGATACAGGGGAGGCACTACCTTCCAAATATCTTCCTAAGGTAGTGGGTGAAGAAAAAAAAAATTCTTCATTTGTGTGAATATTCTCCTACCAGTTCTAGTTAGGGACCATTTGAATTCCTAGCTGTATATAGACCAGAAGCAGAAAGTGATGGAAGATTTTATTGTCATTGCATTGGCTCTTTATGTTTTAGTGCAGCATGGATTTATCTTAGAGACAATAATTCTCTGATGAGAATTTTGTACAGTTATCACAGTCAAGCCATTTAAGGAGGGCCTTTAGTTATTTTAAATTCTAAAATCCCATATGAAATTCCTTTTTACAGTTCCCCTTTATTATATTCTTATTTTTGTGCGTTTTTATGCTTTGCTGTGTGCTTGGACCCTTTCTCTTCTCTTACAAACCATGTCTTTTAAGTCTGTGTTTGGATTTAATTTGCTTTTGCATAACCCAAAAGATATCATGCTGTTGTTTTGCCACCAATCAAGTGGTTCTGATTCTGAAAAAGAAAATACAGAAATTTGGATGATTATGTGTATTTTGGCTAGATTTTTCTGTATTTAATGGTTAGGTATGTTGCCTTATGAAATTGAATGGCATCTATTACTGCTTGTTTTTCCTGAATCAGCTCAACAGTAATTTCTTAATCCAGATAATTATTGTCATTCATGATGATTCTTGGATAGTTAGCCATGCAGATAGGACAAAGAATCTAGGGGCATGTTTTATTGTTTTCAACATCAGGGGTTTAGCCCAAATTCTGAGATAAGAACAAATGTTGCCTTCAGTGTACTGTTTTACTTTACTAGGAAATAGAATGGTATATATTTTCTGTTCTGTAAAGTAGGAAAGAAAATCTTAAGTGATCTACCTGAGAATCCTGACACATATTATCATTCACAAGACAGACCATGGATAACCAGAAACCTGAGCAAGTTGCAGACGCTGGGTGTTAGGGATAGGTGGTTCTTTTACCACACCAGACAGTACACACATTCTAGTCTTCTCTGTGAAACTCCATTGGCCACATGCCTTGAACCTTCAGAGTGACTTATAAATGTTCAACAATCCCACAGTGTTAAGTATGCAGATGCGTAGGATCTGCTCTATGGAGTTAATAGGATTGTTTCAAGGATTAAATGCAATCATGGTTTTTTTCTTCTTCCGACCCTGAAATAAAAAGTATTTCCCCGTTGACTAAAATCTTTCTGAGGACTGGTACTTACTTATTTTTGTCCTCTTCCACCATCCCAGTGGGGTTGAACATATCTTTAAAGTATTGTCAACTTGAATTTTGCTCTGGAACTTAAAGGGATCCTGAATCATTTGTACTTTCTAGGGAAACTAGCCAGTGCTTTGATCCCTTTGTTTTCTCCCCTTTATAGGAAAATCCCTCAAAAAGAGATGTCTGTATTTGCTTTTTCCATTTCCTTTATTCTCATGCGAACCCACATTACTTGGTGTTTTGTTCCTTCCTCCATTGAAAGAATGTTGCCAGAGTCCATGATGATCGCCATGATATCAAATCCAGTAGGTGATTGTTATTCCTCCTCTGATTAGGTCTAGTAACATTGAGAAGAATTGATCCTTCTCTTCTTGAAATACCTTTTTGCTTTGCTTCCAGGAACTATCCTCTCAGTGTTCCTTCTATTCTACTTGTTCCCCTTTCTTAGTCTCCTCTTTCTATTCTCCTTCATCGTCTTGGAGCTCCATCTTCAGACCTGCTCTCCTCCGGTTCTACACTCACTCTCTAGGTTATCTACTCTCTCCGTTTCAGGGGTTTAAAAGCCATCTGAACTCTGATCGTGCCTAAATTTATATCTACAACCCACACCCGTCTCCTGAAATGGTTCTCATATATCTAACTGCCTACTCAACACATCCCCCTCAGATGTAAAATTGCTGTCTCAGACTTAATATGGCTAAAACGTAACTCTTGATTTCTAAGCTCCCAATCTGCTCCGCCCACAGGGTTATCTTAATAATTGGCAACTCCATCCTACCAGTTGCTTGGGCCAAGAATCTTGGAGTCATTTTGAGTTCCTGCTCTCTCTTATTTTTCTAGATGACTGTATTGGAAAATTCTTTCAGTGGTACTTTTAAAATATATCCTGAATCCTGTCACTTCTCAAGTGCTATCTAGTTTACCTAAAATGATACTGTGGTTCACAGTATCATTTCACAGGTTATGATAATAACCTGCTAAGTTCCCCCACTACTCCCCCACTTGGCAAGAAGAGTAGAGATTCCAACAATGTGAATTAATTGAATTCATTTGGGATTCAGATTTTTGCTAAAAGAATAAATGCATATTTGCCTATTTTTGAGGTGGCTCTGTGAACATCATCTTACCCAGGTTCACTCTCGGGATTTAAGATAGGTTTAAGTCTCCCTCACTGATCAACACACACACACACACACACACACACACACACACACACACACCGCATCTTCTTTATCCATCATCTATGAATGGACACTTGGGTCACTTCCATGGATTGACTATTGTAAATAATGCTGTAATAAATATAGTTCTGTATGGATCCCTTTGAATTAGTTATTTTGAAGATGAAGATTCTTTTATAGTAGATAATTTCTTACTCTATCAATAGTGAATGGAATCTGGCAGAGCTGCCCATCTAACTGGCCTCTGACTTCCCAGTAATAGGAATGACTTCAAAACCAATGGCTACTGATAGAGATTTTCTTCTAAAAGGGGCCCACACCAGCATTTTTGCTGGCTTGGTTTGTTTCTCACTCACTCAGACCCATTCCATTATTTATTGCCACAAGGTTGAGGCTTGAATATTATCTCAGTCCTGCTTTTCTCATTGACCTACTTTTAGGCTTCATGCTATGTGGATGTGATCTGCCTTTGGCTATTAGGTTCATCAAAAACTTTAGTTTTCAGTAATAAGTTTCAGTTCTCTGTGCCAGGTGCCCTAAGGCCTTTGGATCCTCAGCCAAATCACAAAAATGAATAGAAACAACTTTTCCACTTTCACTAACAGGAGAACAAACTTCTCATCACACTTTCAGAAGAGTTGGCCTTTGATCATAGTCTCTTGTTTGGGGTGATGGGATTTGAGATTTAATCAGTGATATTTGGCCCACACAGAAAGGTGTGGAATTGGTAGCACTTAACTACAGCTCTGCCTTTAGTATTCAGAAAATAATAATTATAGCTGCAATTAATACCACTTACTTTGTGCTAGACAGTGTTGTATTTCTAACATTTAACCCTCACAACAGCCTTATGAAATCTGGATTATTGTGATCTCCTTTAGACTTGCCTAAAGTCATAGAAGCCCTCCTCTTGGAGAAGGACGTTCAGATGTTCTCCTAAAGCAAAAGACTATTCTTTTGAAAACTTTATAGTATCTCCTTTAGAACAAGGAGTAGTGACTAGGAGATAGAACATGCTACTTTTTGCTCTTTCTATAAGAGAAAGGGCCCAATTCTTTTGAGTCTTCTCTTAATTATATTCATTTCAATCCTAGAAGGATAAGGTAGTGGGGCAGTTTCAATGCACTTTTGGTGCCTGGTTCCAGACAATGAACCAGGCTCCTAAGTGATTTCCTAATGATCCCTACTTGGTAGGAGCTTAGGGAAGCTCCCAACTTATTTATGTCATTGAACAAACCATGAGGTAAAAATAGTTTCTGTCCTAGCAGATTCTGAAAAATTGGGGCCAAAAACCTTTCAGAGCAGGAAGCCACATTTGAGGAGTGTTCTCCTGAGTTATCCTGTCCCAAGTGATTCACTCTCTTGTTACTTATTTACTTTTTTTAAGATTTTTTTTTAAATTAATGTATTTGACAGACAGAGATCACAAGTAGGCAGAGAGGCAGTCAGAGAGAGAGAAGGGGGAAGCAGGCTCCCTGTGATCAGAGAGCCCCACACGGGGCTCGATCCCAGGACCCTGGGATCTTGACCTGAGCTGAAGGCAGAGGCTTTAATCCACTGAGCCACCCAGGCGCCCCTTTTGTTACTTATTAAAAGTAGCTGTGACTCGAATGCTGCTGCTTAGACTAGATTTTTAGTGTATCTGTTTCAGTGTTTTTCAGAAAAGAACTGTAATTCTACCTTTGGACCTTTTTAGCTACATTAATAAGGCCATGCCTATATAAATAACATTTGATTATCTGAAAGTAAAAGTACTTCATGAATCAGACTGACAAAAACAGTGAAAACCTACTCATTTAAACCTATAATTTGGTCATTCCTACTTTTGGCAATCTCCTATATGTTTCCCAATAAATTAGTGTGATTACACTTGAGCATCAATTTTCACTTTAAATTAAAGAGGATATTCTTCGATAGATCTTTTCTCTGACCAGCAAGCAGTCTCCAGAGACTCTAGGAAGTCATTAATATATTGAGCTTTGAAGTTTCTGATTTGGTAGAATATCTATATTGAGATAGTATTAAGTGGCCTAACGCTCAAATTTCTTCTCAGCTAGTTAGCTCCACGGGTTAGAAAATGCTATTAGCAAAGCCATTTATTTCCTGTATAGAAGAGAAAGTTGCAATTCTGAACTATTGGTTGGACTCTTAACCCCATCTTGTAAATGTATGCAGTGTTTTGCAAAGCAGGAGTCAGGGGCACTCTGACCGTGGCATTACATAGTACTTCATCTGCCCTTTGCTAAGCTTCCTTTTCCTCCCATCACTGAAGGAAAACAATGTCACTTTCCTTCTCCCCCCCCAAAATCTCCTCTTGATTCGTCAAATCCATGCCACCTTTCAAAGGAAAAAAAGCAGCAGCTGTTTGTGTTATATCCAAGGGCATCAATATTGGTGATGGCGTAGGCAGCGTATATATAATTTTATATCAAGGACCATTTACCAGTTACTCCACTGTATACGAGACACCCCTGTGACATCTGAACAAGCACCGATAACTGGTTGGAACTCTTGGCTTCCACCACCATGTGATTGAATTCTAGGTGCACATATTAAGCTATCTACTCCCTGTCCCTGCTCAGTTAAGAGGAGTGTCAACCTTAATGTCTACAGTAGAATTCCATTCTTCTCCTCTACGAGGGTTGAATGGTACCCTTCCCCCCAAAGATATGTTGATCTGGAATCTGTGAATGTGATTTTATTTGGAGAAAGGGTCTTTGCAGATATAATTAAATTAAGGATCATTTCATCATCTCGTTGAGATGAGATTATTCTGGGGCCCTGAATCAAATGGAAAATGTTCTTAGAAAAGACACACAGAGGAGGAGAAAGCTGTGTGAAGACAGAGGCAATGAATGTAGTTATGCACCCCTAAGTCGGGGAATTCTTGGAGCCACAGAAGGTGAAAGAGGCGAGAGAAAATTCTCCCCTGGATCCTTTGGAGAGAGCGTTGCGTGGCTTGACTTCTGTCCTCTACAACTGTGAGAGACTAAATTTCTAGTCTAAGTCACTAAGTTGGTGTAATTAGTTGCAGCAGTCCTAGGAAACTAATGCACCTCTCCTTCAGCCCCAGTCATTGGGTAATGGCAGCTCTAGTCTTCTAGGTCATGTCAAAAACCTTCAGGATGGTTCTTGACTTCTTTCCCTCTTCTGTACCTCTTGTATAATTTATCAGCACATCCTTCAAAATATCCCAAGTCAATTTTTACTATTTCCATTGCTACATGCATCTTTTAAGCTACCATTACCTTTGCCTACTGTATTATAAAAGCTTCCCAACACCTCTCCCTGCTTTTATCATGTCTTACTACACTTTATTTTCAACAGAACAGCAAGAATGGTCCTTTATTTTTAAAGAATCGTCCTTTAAATTTTTTAAAATTTTTTATTAACATATAATGTATTCTTAACCCCAGGGGTACAGGTCTGTGAATCACCAGGTTTACACACTTCACAGCACTCACCATAGCACATACCCTCCCCAATGTCCATAACCCTATCCCCCTCCCCCTAAGAAAGGTCCTTCAAAAACCAAATTAGATCATGACATTTCTCCATTTAAATACTGCCAGCAGGGGCACCTGAGTGGTTCAGTGTGTTAAGGCGTCATGATCTCAGGGTCCTGGGATCGAGCCCCGCATCGGTCTCTCTGCTCAGTGGGGAGCCTGCTTCCTCTTCTCTCTCTCTGCCTGCCTCTCCACCTACTTGTGATCTCTCTCTCTGTCAAATAAATAAATAAAATCTTTAAATATATAAATAAATTCTGCCAGTGGTTTCCCATTTTAGAGTAAAAACCAAAGATCTCAACAATGGCCTCTAAAACCCCAGGCCAGCTTCTCTCTATTCTTAATCTGTGTGTGAGATTACTTAGAGAACTACTTAGAATATTTTCTTTGTGAGAATACTGTGAGAACTACTTAGAATATTCTCTTACAACTTGCGACCCCTCCCTCCCCTTACACATACCCAGTCCCCCGTACCCTGAAGTGTCCCATGACACTTCACTCTGTGATTAACTTTTTTTTTTTTTTTTTGCAAAAGGAAAAGCAATTCTTTATTGCATGGACACATGGCACAAACAACCTTGTTACACAATCCAGCGGCTTCCTGCCGGTTGCTGCTCAAAAGCAGATGGGGAGAGCTGGAGGGGAGTGGGAGGGGGAGCACTCAACAAAGAGAGCTTCACCCTTTGAAAGCAGGGACTAGGGTTTGCTCTTCTGGCCCCTCTAGCCAGTCCTCCACTCAGCCTGGGAATCGGGGAGGTGACGAGGGACATCTCTGCTAGACCGGGCACTCAGACCTCTCTCTTGCGAGAAGAAACCACCTTCCCGTCCACTGTCTCCTCGACATTGAGGCGAACTTTGCCGCCGCCACTGCCTCCCAGGGATGCTTCTCTGGCGCCAATGCCAGCCATCCTGGCGTCCTGGCCCTCCAGCAGGCTGCGGTAGGTGGCGATCTCCTGCTCCAGCCGCGACTTGATGTCCAGCAGCGTCTTGTACTCCTGGTTCTGGCACTCCATCTCATTGCGGAGCTCGCTCAGCTGGGCCTCCAGGCTGCTGATGAGCCCCTGGATCTGCTGCAGTTGTGTGGCGTAGCGGCACTCCGTCTCAGCCAGTGAGCCCTCCAGCCCGGTTTTCATGCTGAGCTGGGACTGCAGCTCGATCTCCAGCCCCTGCATCGTGCGCCTCAGGTCTGTGATCTCCGTCTTGCTGGTCTGGATCATCTCTGTGTTGGAGGCCACCTCCTTGTTCAGCTCCTCTGTCTTGCTGAAGAACCAGGCCTCGGCGTCCCGTCGGTTCTTCTCTGCCATGGCCTCATACTGCTCCCTCATCTCGGCCAGCACGCGGGTCAAGTCCACGCCTGGTGCCGCGTCCATCTCCACGTTGACCTGGCCGGCCAGCTGGCTGCCGTACTCCTTCATTTCCTCCTCGTGGTTCTTCTTCAGGTAGGCCAGCTCCTCGTTCAGACCCTCAATCTGCATCTCCAGGTCGGCCTTGGCCAAGGTCAGCTCGTCCAGCACCCGGCGCAGACCGTTGATGTCGGCCTCCACGCTCTGGCGCAGGGCCAGCTCGTTCTCGTACTTGAGCCTAAAGTCATCCGCCGCCAGCCGGGCGTTGTCGATCTCCAGGATGACCCGGTTGTTGTCAATGGTGGCCGCCAGGATCTTGTCACGGAGCTCCTCAATGGTCTTGAAGTAGGGGCTGTAGTCCCGCTCCGGGCTGCTGGGGCTCTGCTTCTGGTACCAGTCCCGGATCTTGACCTCCAGCTCTGTGTTGGCCTCCTCCAGGGCCCGCACCTTCTCCAGGTAGGAGGCCAGGCGGTCGTTGAGGTTCTGCATAGTGATCTTCTCATTGCCAGAAAGGAGGCCTCCATCACCACCACCGTAGTCACCGAAGCCACCGCCAAAACTCCCACCAAAGCCACCTCCAAGGCCACCCCCAAAACCACTACAAGCCCCTCCACCGAAGCCGCAGCTCATGCCGCCCCCATAGCCCCCTCCTGACCCCGAGGAGACGAACCTAGCAGAAGAAGCCGAAATAGTGCGGCTTCCACCGCCCCCACAGAGACTCCCCCCACCAAAGCTGCCTCCCCCAACCCGGAGGGTGCCCCCCCTGGTAGAGCCACCCCCAAAGGTGGAAGAAGAGGTCTGCAGAAATGTGGTGCTCATGGCTGGGTGGCTGGGGAGTTCTCAGCAAGCACAGAGGCGCTGGCGAGGAGGAGGCTGGGCTGAGAGCGGAGCGCTGCCCTCTGTGATTAACTTTTTTATTAAGCAGATTTACTGTCTTGCCCCATTAGAATGTAAACACCATGAAGGCAGAGATTTTTTTTTTTCCTATTTTTATCATTGTTATATCCCAAGCTTCTAGAATAGTGGTCAGCAAATTCTTTCTATTAAGGGTTTTAGTCCAGTTGGGCTGTTTTTTAACGAATTACCACAGATGTGGCTTAAACAACAAATATTTCTCATAGGTCTAGAGGCTGGACATCTGGGATGAAGGTGGCACCATGATTCTTCCTGGTTTATATATCAACATTGTCTCTTTGTATCCTCAGGTGGCAGAGAACAGAGGGACAGGAGGCAAGCTCTCTGATGTCTCTTATGAGGGTACTAATCTCATCATGAGGGCCCCACCCTTATGACCTAGTTACTTTTCAAAAACTTCAAGTCATATTTGGATTTTTTTTTAAAATAAGATTTTATTCATTTATTTGAAAGATCACAAGTAGGCAGAGAGGCAGGTGGGGAGGGGGAAGCAGGCTCCTGCTGAGCAGAGAGCCCAATGTGGGGCTCGATCCCAGGACCCTAAGATCATGACCTGAGCCAAAGGCAGAGGCTTTAGCCCGCTGAGCCATGCAGGTGCCCCCATATTGGGATTTAATGAAACATTCAGGCTATAGCAAGCATCTTGTATTGATACAGTGTTTTAATGTTGAGCATTGGTACAGAAATCCTCTGGTAGAGCTAGAGTAGGGACTGTCATAGTTTATGTGACCTCAGTGTCACTCAGCTAGGACAAGGCATATGAGAATCCTAGCTTGGGCTTGTGATCTCTATTTCTGTCATCATGGCCTCAATTATTAACAAGTGATTCTTTTTGAAAATGCTATTCTTCTAAAAGGTGAAGTATTTCAGTTTTGTTCCAGGACCATAGTTTTTCCATGCCCTATCCCTAATCTAATGGTTATATTAAACACAGACTTAGAGGGTTCTGTCATGGTTCCTGCAACACATCAAGCTGTTCTTACTTGCAGAGTAGGTGCCCCAGTGGGCTATGTTTTTTAGTTCCCACCCCTCACTGAGAAGGGGACTAATCAGCATAGGAAAAATGCTTCATAAAATGCAGAGATGAAACAAAGATTTGGTAAAACATAATTTTGATTACATACTTGGGCTCCAGCCAACCTGAGTTAGAGGAAATCGCTGCTGTAAAGCCCCCTTTCCCACTTGTACTTTGCTGCACAAATAACCTGAATACTGAGAGTCTGTGTACTAAGTGTCAAGAATGTTCTTCCATTTCACTATCCGCTTGTCAGGATGGGGTGAGAAAAATCACCATGTTGCCTGGTGCCCCATAACCAGAAATTACAGCCCAGAGCAATGAATCACCATGGCTACCCCAATGCTTACTTACATCTCTTTCCACAAAGAGAAAGCAAAAACACATCGCCTTGCTTCTTAGTCTTCCGGATGCCTATCTAGAAAAACCTCCTCAAAACAACATGTATATTTCTATTTCTCAAGTATCATTTTCTAAGTACTCTTTCTTAAGATAATTTCTCTCATACCCTTGCTGGCTTTCTTCCTTTTCCAACCAAAAGAAATGCTAATTTCATTAGTTTCTGTAACTACAGCAGAGTAGTCCTTCAGAATTCACGGATCCTTTCTCTAGTCCAGCCTTGTTCATTTTCCGTGTCGCCGAAGTCCCGGGGGCCCATTGATTTTTGGATTATTGACGGTAGGATGCGGTCACTGTTCTAAGATATTAATGTAGTCCGAATGGGTCTTCTTGTACTAATTTGAATTTAGTACATGTAGTTAGTGTGGGGAAGTAAAAGATTAAAGGGGTGCTGGGTCTAAAAGGTGGTGTTAGCCAGGAGCTATGTTGGTAATAAGGTCCTTTGAACCTATTTTGGTAATGTGTAGGCACCAGAAATGTTGACGAAGGGAGAGGGTAATACTGGAAATGGCAGTGGAATGATTTTCTACTGCCTCTCAGCCCTGCCAGCCACGCAACTAGGGCAGAGAGGGGCTGAAGGAACACAAAATTCCGGTTGCTGAACAAAATAGGATCAAAGAAAAGGGAAGAATAATCAGAGGTAATGATGGTAATTTGTTTTTTAGTTCAGAGATAATTGACCCGCGCTGAAGACATAATTATGGTACATTAAGGAGATTAAAAGAAAGACAAAGACAAAGGCATGGAGTGATGACAAACACGATTCAGAATTCTGTAATTACGATGTTTTTATAACCACAATATTTTGATATTAGCCTTTCAACCCACAAAATGCAGCAACAGCAGAAAAACCAAGCAGATTCCATTTTAGTTGTCAGATCCGCTTTCTTTTTTTCTTCCTGTTTCTTCCCCGTGTACATTTCTTCTCACAGCTGCCAGTACTTGAAAATACCAGGACCAGTATTACGGCTGGTAATAAGGATGTGGGAAAGTGGAGAGAAATGAGGGTCTATTTAGATGAGAAGAGTGAGTGTTCTCTATTCCTGCGTTTTTCATCCAGCTCAGGCGTGGGTATTTTGGGCTCTGAGATTCTAGCAGCCCTCAGCTGGGATGTCTTTCAGTTGCGAATTTCCCAAAGTGTGACTTACACGAGGCCTCTAAGATGATTTGGGGGCTGTGTGTGGACCCATTGTTTGGTATTATCAGGTATAGATTTGAATGAGCGTTAAAAATGTTATTTATCCCTTAAATCTGGATTGTCAGGGTAGTTCTTAGGATGAAGTAAAACAAAGTGAGTCTACTTAAAGGATAACGCTGTTGAAATAATTGTGCTGTGCGTACACGTCTGGGGTACTAAACCATGACAGAGGCCAGGGAATTACTGATTTTGTGAAACAGTGTTTTAGTCCCTCCTTTCTTTCTTCTCTCATAGCCCTCTCATCACTGCTCTGTGGCGACAGAGTGGGAGAGAGGAAGGGTGGCAGTTTTGAAACACCATCAGAGCGTGGAAATTTGGGTGCTGTGTCCTGATCATACTGACACGAATCCCCACAGTCTGTAACCTCCAGAAATCTGGACTTGAATTATGCAGCAAGTCTCCTGCCTGCTGGCACGTCAGCTAGTAATTTAGAGAGTGTGCAAAGAGAAAGCCAGAGATACCACCAAGGCTGCCTGGTGTAGTGAGGATGCATACATTTTTGTCTCAGTGTGTGTGCATTTGGCGGTAGGCTAACTGCAGGCGTATGATCAGGCGTCAGCGCAGAATGAGGTGGTGTGTTTTCCGGGACCATTCAGCCTCTTTCAGTCAAGATGGGATCTGTTAAGAAAAGCCTACAGAGCCTATTAAAAGAAATTAATGTTTAATTAATTAATTTTTCCCAATCAATTCTGTCCTTACCCAGAAATTAATTTTTTTCCCCCAATCAATTCTGTCCTTACCCAGATTTTCCTATTAACTACATGAAGGCACACTTTTTCTTTGATCTAGGGTTCACCCCATCATTTTCGGAGGTGCAGTTCACTGCTTAGTTGTTCAGGAGATTAGCTTCCACCACTCTCTGTACTTTCTAAACTGAATTCCAAAAAAATCTTTCCATTCACACGAAAGCTGGAATTGACATCCAAACTGCTTTCTCAGAATGAAGTGAGATGATTTTTCTCAGTATACAACGTAAGCTAAGTGGGTTGCCAGGGCTAGAACAAAAATGGTTTCCAGGTTGGGGGAAAAAAGGTGTAAGAAATATAAAGGAGTTGGATACAAGCTATTCTTGGATGGAAATAACCTTGCCAGGTAGACCTCAGAAATGCTATTTTTTTTTTTTAAGATTTTATTTATTTATTTGACAGAGGACAGTGAGAGAGAGAATACAAGCAGGGGGAGAGGCAGAGGGAAGAGCAGGCTTCCTGCTGAGCAGGGAGCCTGATGCAGGGGTTTGATCTCAGAAACCCTGGATCAGGACCTGATCCAAAGGCAGAGGCTTAACGACTGAGCCACCCAGGTGCCCCTCCCCCACCTTTTTTCAAATTAGATACATACACCTCCTATCCCTTTCTCTTCACATCAGAGGTTACTGCTTTAGAAGTTGTGATCTACTGCTCTCACCCTGGCAACCTTCAGTTCCTTGGTGCTCAGCTCACCGGCATACTAACTACACTGGCTGTGACCCTGAACAGAGACAGAAACAATGTATCTGTGCTATACTCTGTTCAGTGCCCAGCTGAAACTTGGCTTCTGTGCAACACTGACAACCCGTACCCCCCGACCTGCTTGATGGTGAGGCTCTAGTTTTAGCTTGGAAGTAGCCTCAGACTCCTCCTCAACACAGTCCTTATTGAGCCTACTACCAATTCTCAGGGGGAAACCTGTTTGCATCCTTAGGATAAAGCCATGGAGGAAACCTGCATAGAATCACATGGGTATATGTAGAAGGAAACAATGGATCGTGCAATAATTCCACTGTCCCCTTTACCTCACAGGGCATTTTTAGTAGATTAATAACTTTTATTTTTCAAGTGCTTTAAGCCCAAGAGGAGTACCAGTGCCTCGCTATAGTAGTCCGTTTGAGATCTGTAGGGAAAGATTTTAATATTAAACCTTTTAAGTTTGACAGCTCCTTTTAGATATGCCCAACTTACCATACTTCAGCGTTATTCAACCTGGGTCGGCATAAAGGTTGAGTTCTGTTTCCTTTTGACATCTTCTGAGCACCCATTGTCAGACTTAACAAGCTGTGTATTGACACTATTTACAGTATACATTTTCTGCCAACATGCATTCCAGCCATTCAAACAAGGGTGTGTTCTTTTAAGCTGGCAATGAGAATGACTATTGCATTGCTTATGGTGTCAAAATTGGAGCACACAATGTCACTCATTTGCTATGCCAATGTTGGGAAGAGGCAAAGTGTGACTCTTTAGTCTCCAGAAACTTTGCAAGGACAAGGTAAAGGCCCCAATATCTTTTAAGCAGCTTTTTCTTTCAAAAGGAATTGCTTGCAATCCAAACTTGTAATACTACCTATATTTATATGCATTTATATATGTGTGTGTATGTGTATATGTATGTATGTGTACTCCTGCTATCTGGTCTGTTTTTCCATCTCCTCTTACATTCAGTCGTGTAAGGGGTTAGTTTATATTCTTCTTGAGTCATGAGTTATTCAAGAGATTGCAACTCTTTAAAGTAATGTATTCCATGTGTCTCCCTGCTGAACACACTAGGTCTGCCACACACAACCAACAGTGATATGCTTGGCCCCCTTCCTGGGCACTGGAAAATCACCCTAGCCTTTACTCCCGCTTTGTTGTCCAAAACATCGTTAGGCAAGCCTTTATGGGAATAATTACCTTTACTAAAAATCTGGAATATTTTTATATTTATATGGAAGGAAGTTACAGTGAGAGAGAGAACAAAACAAAACAAAACAGTGTGAAATACAGCTATTCCCATAGTGGGAAACACCCAGGAAATTCAACTTTTGAGGGATGAGGGTTGATTTTGAATGGGGAGGTTTCTTTGGATGTTTTCTATTCCTAACTGTATCCCTATTTTCACATTAATCTCTTTCTGGGGCCACCACTTCCTTGTAATATCTGTGCTGGTTCAAGTTACTCGTGCTTTTTCCTAACAACAAGGAGCACATATACCAACATTTAAATTATTTGGCTTAAAATATATTTGGAATAATGGCTCTGGGGTCTTCAACAGAATGGAACCAGTGGCCCTTGTCTCTACAGTCCTACTCAATAATATGGTAAAGAGCAGTGGAGTGTGGGTGGCTTTATACTGAGTACCCACACAGCGGTGCAGGGTAGTCTAAGACAATTAATTCCCTTAGAGTATTTTCCACCAGGAAGAGTTGCAGGCTCTCTTATTTTGGTTGTCCAGCTGCCAACGATAAAATCAGACAAATACTTACCTTTCAAAAAGAAACAATTCTCCGGAGGCCTGTAGTCCAAACTAGTGGTAAAAAACTCCATTAGTCATATGGCCACGTGACAAAGTTGATTGAATCTGGTAGGGAGCTGGCACAAACCAAAGGCCAGCTGTTTCTTCTAAAGGTGTCATTTGTAGATATTGGGGCCTTAGGAGTCGTGCAGTTCCAGGGGGTAGCATATTTGTATAACATGGGTACAGTTCCATTGTACTAATCTCCCTTCAGATACAAGCCAAGTGGTGCTCTTTGAGTTTGTAAGAAAACATGGCTCTGTGCCATTATATCTGATTTTTGAGTATGTGAACATATAGTTGTCAGATCTTTCTCTTCTCTCAACACCACAGTTCTACGTGAAATTTCCCAATTTAATTTCTTGCAAGTAATTCAAATAAAGAACAAGTCTGTGTAAGCCAGCAAAATGTCTGCAGGCCAAATTTGTCCCATAAACAAAGGTACTGCATTCCATCTAAATCCTTAAGGCACAAGAGAAACATTTCCTAACTGCCCTAATAAGTTAAGACAGTGGTTTTTCTTACGGTAGGGATAGGACTTCATATTATAAATAGAATGACTGTACCTCATGTTTTGCCTGTGGCAGTCATGGTTTGTGGCTCTAATTACTGTATCCCGTCTCATTCAGCATTTGTCCTAGAGTTCTTATTTTTTTAAGCATAACTTTATTGATAGCTGCATTAAGATAAGCACGGTGCGTTTGGTTGATTTCATTTCTACTCCCAGGTTCTGCCACATCAGGTATGAGATGCACGCACAGTGAACAGAGTTCTTACTTCAACACACAGGTCATCATTGACCCACTTTTCATATTTAATGGTTTCTCCTTTCTGGCTGTTTCCAAATTCCCAGAACACCCTATCTCCTTCCTTTGAAAGAAAGCATTAAGAGTGCTTGTTGGTGAACCAAACCGCACTCTTCTAGGGGAATCTAGGGACGGCTAACACCTGCAGTTAGGCAATGATGGAAGAGCTGATTATTGCTACTATTTCTGCTTGCTTTTTTGCTTGCTACTTGGTGTAGCAAGCCGTGGTATTGCTTTGGGATGCTGGATGCAGAAAGCATTAGGCCGCTATTCACATATACTGGGAAACATGCAGAATTGTAAGTTAAAGATATGGGAAATGTGTATGGGAAATAATTGTTGGAATGTGTTGCTACAGTGGTTTTTGTCATGTAGTCTATGGTAACTCTACAAGTTATTTTACTATTTCATTATTCTTTTTTATTTTGCAATAAATTCTTGACTGCAATGAGCTAAAACAAAAAAAGGGGGGGGTAGGGTATGTATAATAAGAGATTAAATAGGAATTTTTGTTAAGATTTTGATGAATGTGAAGCTCTCTTGAGACTTTGTTGAAAATTATTCCCTAAGGGGATTGTCATGATATCGATGAGTATTTGACCAGGAGTTAGAAACATGCTAAAGAAGCATCCGTGTTTCCCTTTAAAAGTTAACACTTTAAGAAGACTACCTGTTAGCAATGATTGAAAACCTACATTTCATTCTGTGAAGCATGACTTTTCATTTAGATCAAATGATGGTTCTAAATTAGTTTCTTTTATTGTTGACCCCAACTTTCCCTGTGAATACACTAAAAATAAATTAATAGTTGTTAATATAATTGCTTCATTAGCAGAACTTTGCAAAGATTTAAATGACACCAGTTTTCTTTTCCTCAGTGTCGACAAATGCTTCAAGTAGAGAATGAATTTAGATAAATTCAATAATAACTTATTTTTAAATTCCAATTAATGGAATCAAAATCATTCTAAGTTATAACATCTGATAGTATTGTGAATACTAGTATAAATTTGCATTTGTCAACATTTACTATAAAATGTTTTGTGGAGAAAATAAGAACACAGATTTTAGTGACATACAGTGTGGTGGTAAAAATAATGTTCTTTTTAAGACGCCATGAAGCAGAAATGCGCTTGAAATTGGTTGTGGTGCATACATAATTTATAATTGCATCTAAACAAATTGTACTATTATGGTAATCAAAATGGAAGCTGTAGATATCAAAGTAATATTGTCATATATATCCACTTAGGATAAAAGAATTACAGCTTTATTTTATAACGAAGGTGACCTTAAGTTTTTAAAAACTCTTCAGCATGGCAGTACATGCTTACCTAAGTTACTCTGTTCCAGACTTACCCAAATTCAGAGATTTGTAATGAATTTGTGTTTTTTGAAATGAACTAAGTGTTTCATGATGGTGATGGTATTAAGCTGCTTTTTAAAAGAAAGTAAGTTGCTTAATATTTGGTTGCATTTTATCCAAAATTAATTGAAAATCTTTAATCAAAATCTGTAACACACAAATACCCCAAAACTGCAGCTTTTGAAGTATTTGGCAAACTTGCAAACAAGACCTTGGAAATTGATCTCTCAAAAAGGCAAGGAAAAACTGAACAAATAAAGCAATAAAAGCCCAAATTGCAGCTTTGCTATTCAAAGTGTGGTCCTCGGCAGCTTTGGTGATGGTGATTCTAGGAGCTTTGAGAAATGCAGCCTCCCACCCACCCAAGATGTGCTGAATCATAATCTTCATTTTAATAAGTTTCCTGGGGCATCTGTATTTAAATTAAAATTTGAGAAGCACTGGTTTGAAAGACTTCATTTGGAAATTTGATAATTACATGTTGGAATATCTTGACAGATGGGATGAATACTTTGACACTTTTTTATTGGAAACATTTATATTCTCCACTAGGATGACATGAAATTGAAAAGGCCTGCAAAGTTGCAGTATCTAAATTTGGCAAAGTATACAAAATAACAAAAAAGAAAAATCACAGAGATTTGATGATTAAAAAAAGTAAATGGAAGCAAAAGGACAATATTCATAAAAATATTTGTTCTGAGGCACTTACACATCTATAGGATAAAAAGTTGAAATGGAAAATAACATCCATTTATGAGAAGTTGTTCTCAGCTTAATAGACACCTCAACATCTTCAGAGAGTGATTTTTCTCAGTTAAAAACATTATAATCTACAGGGAAGGGTCAATTGAAAATGTCAACAATTTAAAATCTCATACATATAAAATGCAACATTGAGGACAGTGAGTGAAAGTTATACAATAAGAGTATTTTGGAAAAAAATTAAGATCAGTATCAGTTGCAAGATGTCAGAGATACATATGGTTAAGAAATTGATTAATCTATGCCAGAATAAATATTCTTCTCATTACTTTTGCTTTTTTTTGCTTATGATGTCAGTACCAATAGTGTTTTATCATAATACTGTTTTATCTGCATTTATAGGAATACATTTAAATTTTAAGAATTAAATTTTGAAAATAATTTTGAATAAAATTAAAGGTCCAGCAATATAATAAAACCAATTTGAAGTCAGTAAATCATTTTAAAAATCATACAATTTTATTTTTTTAATTTTTTAATTTTTTTCCTAGATTTTATTTATTTGACAGAGATCACAAGCAGGCTGAGATGCAGGCAGAGAGAGAGAGAGAGAGAGAGAGAGAGGAGGAAGCAGGCTCCCTGCTGAGCAGAGAGCCTGATGGGGGCTCGATCCCAGGACCCTGAGATCATGACCTGAGCTGAAGGCAGAGGCTTTAACCCACTGAGCCACCCAGGCACCCCACAATTTTAAATTATCCCTCAAAACTGTCCCGGTTGGACAATATATCATAATGCAGCGCTGGGCTAGTTTATTTCCATTTGTTCTTTCATCTTACCCTTTCCAAATTATGCCTCTTCTGACTTGTTGGAGGGGGAAGGATGGCAAAAAAAAAAAAAAAAAAAAAGGTAGTTTTTACATTGTCTGTTTTCTCAAGTGTGAAAAATCCGGAAAAAAACCTTGAAACTTACTTTTTGAGGGCTCAAGTAAGTTCTCAGGCAAGGACAGTAATAATCCTCTCCAGTTTTGAGGAGTGGGGAAAAAAGGAGGTGATAAAATCAAAAAGGGTAATTTCACAACTACAATTGTGTATATTATTTGAAAATTTGGTTTTGTTAACTCAGTGCATTTATATTGGTGCTATACCTAATATACCACGTTTATATGTAGTACATCTGACTGTCCCTACTGTCACCACCTTGGTCCAAGTCACCATGTCACACCTGGATTACTGAAGCAGCCTTCACATAATACATTTCCCCTTGCCCTATTACAGTTAAATGTTCACACTGCAGCCAGAGAACTTTTTATATTTTCGGTTCAATTTAGAAGACTCTGCTGCTTAAAACCCTCTGATGGCTTCCAGTTTTACTTTATAATAAAGCCCAAAGTTCTTACAGTATCCTACAGAGCCCCTCATGTTTTCTTTCATTTAGATTGTACATATGGCAGCGAATGTGGTAATGTGAAAACCACGTTGTATTGGCTTCATTTCAGAAATTCTTGATTAGGGTTTCCCTACACAGGTGTATTGTCATTGGCATACCTACCACTGTTGGCTCCACATCTCGTGCTTTGCTCTCATTAATCTCCCTACGTCAAAATCATTTCACTTCAGTCTCCACCTCGACCTGCTAACTTATTGGAGAAAGTCTAATTTAGCCAGCCAACCTTTCTCTGGAGTTTTGTGAGAATATATTTTTCTTGCCTGTTTTACTACATGTGCTTATTAGCTAGCTAGTGATTCTTTTCTTCAGTAGATTGATTTTTTGACAAGCATTTGTCCATAGTTAGACTTCATCTTCCTAATCTAGGACTTGCTTTTCCGGCTACCAGTCAATGAATATTGGAGCATACAGATCTGCCTGAATATGAGAATGAGCAAAATGCACTATGGCAGTAATTTTGCTGAGTCTCAGAAGTCATCCAATTTACATTCAAAGCCCACAGTGTCTTTTGTTCTGACCTTTTCAATTATCTCTCTTGTGAATCATCCGTGTATATATTTGAGAATTGATTATGCTACAAAGATAGTTTTCTAAGAATGATATGGCTTATGGCAGTTTCTCCATATTTTGATCTCTGAGAGAAATTATCTTCTGTACCATGCATTTGGATAATAGAATATACACTGCATCTTCCGATGCATAATCATTTTACTCATTCCCACTAGGTGCAGCAGACTGAGCTCAAGGTTCAGAGCTATTTTCAAGGTACCTGTAGTCGTACAGCAACTTTGTGCTAAGTAGAAAAATTCACACTTTCTCTTGAAAGAAGTATGTCTTCTGTGTAAGATTGTATAGCTTGATGACAGAGCTTGGGTAATCTCAGACCTCCACTCCATTGGCTAGGCACCTTTTGGTCAGTGAACAACCTGTACCACAGTATAGGATGGTTCTAGAGCTAAAAGGCAAATTCTTTGTCCTCAAGGAACTTTTTACCAATAGAAAATTTTTTGAAGAGACAGACTTTGGTTTGATCTTCTGTATTCCCACCTATACCTAGAGGAAGGGCTTGAACACATAATAAGTTCTTAATAAATACTTAGAGGAATGAAATGTCCAACTCCGTAGAAATAACAGGATAGTATGCTCTAGAAATTAGCAAGTGGTTTTCACCAGCTTTTATCTGGCTATTGTGCAACATTTCGCTTGGCCTAAAAGGGGACTATAAAAAAATAGAGGATGAGAGGGATAAGAAGAGAGAGGGAGGGAGGGAGGGAGGAACAAAGGTACAAGTATACTTGATGAATTAAATTGCAAATGGGTTTGTGTTGTCAATATTAAAATACTATATAATTTCATTCGGAGAACACAGTAACTCTTTGATTGCTTTTAGAGATATAAATCCCCATACATATCATAATGAAATAACATTCTTTGAAATATGGGTGATGAAAAAGATTCTTTGATTTCAGACATCTATTCAGCTTCTTTTCCCTTCTCTCTGTGGAGCAGCAGTTACTCTTGTTAGCAGAGATGTCACAGGATCCATTTGAATTTCACTGATACCTTTTTAACACTCTATTCAGCCAAGTCTGGGCAGATCTTTGTCTATCAATTATGCAAAAAGAGATGTCACTTGAAGTAAAACCAATATCTTAAAACAAAGACAAACTGCTTCTAGTCCCTGACACCTTCTCTTCTCTAGTGAGACTAAGGACAGGTCTCTGAATATTGTTATCACTTGTTTGTCATCCTTTTTATTACGACTGAAACACACTGGTGTGCCAGAATGTTAGTGACTTCCTGGTGGACATTGCACCTGTTCAACCCAGTTTTTCTCTAGGGGACTGTGGCAGCTATGTGAATGCTCCCTACAGATTTCCAATTATGGAAGGTGTTATTGAGCAGACCACTAGCTGCTGTGCTCTGAAATCTCTTGCCACATTGTACAGAGGTCATGCTTCCCATGGTTGCTTCCAGCCAGTGACTGACCATGGCGGATGCTAAGGTAGACCCATTCCTGGGAAGTGTGGGACTTCTCTGATGGGCAGCCTTGATTAAGTACTCTCGAGGCTTTGTCATAGGTCTTCCTTCCTTAGCATGGTAGTCTAGAATGCTTCTATCCAACCTTTCTTTTCTCTCCATCCCTTGGGGCCAGACTTGCATCGTTGTCTGACGGGTTTGCTGGCATCCTTCAATCCCTCCCTATTTTCTCTTGCTAGGTCTTTCTCGAATAACACCTTGCACATTTAATCTCATCTCAGCATCTAGTTCTTGGATAACCCGGACTAACATAGATCCCAACTCTTAAGAACACATGCCCACAATTATGTTTGGAAAAAAAGCATGGAGCAAATAGCCTTTGTTTGACCCCAGACTGCTGGCAACTCATTGAGTGATAATCCTCATATTCTTAGTTTGAACTCACTTTTTAATCTCCTGGTTTTTTTTTTACCCGTTTTATTTTATTTTTTATTTTTATTATTTTTTTAAAGATTTTATTTATTTATTTGACAGATAGATCACAACCAGGCAGAGAGGCAGGCAGAGAGAGGAAAGGAAGCAGGCTCCCTGCTAAGCAAAGAGCCAGATTTGAGGCTCGATCCCAGGACCCTGGGACCATGACCTGAGCCGAAGGCAGAGGTTTTAACCTACTGAGCAACCCAGGTGCCCCTTTTTTACCCATTTTAATTCTAATTCTGAATCATAGCTGTACTCTAGAAGACCAGATCTACTCATGCCTGTTTTTGGGTCATTTGTTCACAGACTCTCTGTTATGATGTCCTAAATTCACTTCTCTGTGGTTGGAACTTCCTAACTGCAAACTCTCACATGCTCTTAGTCTAATCTGTGACCTGGACTGGAATAAAACCCTATCCTGGCCTCAGGGCCCTCAATGGTAGCCTTTGTTAAAGGAGCAATGAAAAATGTCCTTGATGTTTTAAAATGGAAGCTTTCACTAAAATCATTATATATCAATTTTTAAATGCTATTTATGTTCCAGACACTGTGCTAATTGATACACATTCAATATCTCTATCTATCCTATCAGGCAAGGGTGATTACTGCTCCATTTCACAGATGAAGAGCTTTGCAGAGTTCTCCCATTAATGAGCCGTGGTGAACCAGGAAGTGTGACCTCTTGATTTTAATTTGTGTACTGCATTGTTTCACACTTAAAAGCTGTGTGACTTTGAATAATCCACTTCATTGTGGTAAGCCCAATATTTCACCTATGAAGCAGGAAGCTAATAATGTTACCTACCCTTTATTGGGTTTCTTGTATTTTTGTTGTTGTACATAATTATCTTATTTAATCCTCTTTACAATCTTAGAAAGTTGCATTATTCTGTTATCAATTACCTCTTAATGTGTACGACAACATGCAAAACTTAGTGGTATAAAACAATAAGCTTATTTCTTATGATTCTGTGGATGTTGCATCTCAGCGGTTCTTTTCCTGGTCTCACTGGGAATCCTTCATGCAGTTGCTGTCATCTGGATAGCTCCACTGAGTCTGGTGTCTCCCAGAAGGCATCAGTTGCATATTTGGCAGCTGAAGCCAGTTGAGGCACTTTGATTCTTCCATCTGTGACCTTTTAACCTTCACTAGGCTAGACCGAGCTTCATGAAGCATGATGGTCTTAGGGTCCAAGGCACTGAAGGTAGAAACTGCAAAGTGTCTTAACACTTAGGGTTTCTGTCAGTCAAGGTAAGATACATTCTGAAGTAGACATTCTTATATTCATTGAGAGGTCATTATTACTATAATAATAATTATTTAATAATATTATTTTATTAAAAATGTTATTTTTTAAAATGAAGAAATGAAATGGAGAAGCCTGAATTAAAATGCAGATCTATATTATTTTCCCACTTCTCTTTCCACTCTGTCATGTTATCTGTAGTACCTTTTTCTCCACAGTGTTGGTGTTAGAATTGGAGGAGATTGATGCTGGGGAGACACTCTGCAGATTTGACTGCCATTCAAAGTTGGAGTCCTCTCAGGCTTGTGTATTAAATGAGTTTTTATTCTAGCATATATTTGTTAAGCATCAGACACTGTTCCAGGATATGTTTTTTGAGTATGGATCCTCTACCAGTTCACCATTCTTTTTGCCTGTTAAGGGATGACAAATGCATAGCACTTGTGATGCCACTCCCTTTCCCTCCATGCTCTTGGCAGGTAGCATGAATCAGTCAGCGTTAACACTGAAGATGAAAACTATTTAAAATATGCAGTGAGATATAGGATAATCTCTTAAATAAATGGTGTTGGGAAAACTGGATATTCATATGCTGAAGAAAAGTGGACCTTTGTCTTACACCACTCAGAAAAATTAACTGGAAATGGATTAAGGACTTGAATATAAGATCCGTAACCTTTCCACTCCTAGAACAAAACACAGGGAGTAAACATCTTGAAGTTGGTCTTGGAGATTATCTTTTGGATTTGACAACAAAAGAAAAAAAAACATATCTAACAAGCTTCTGCACAGCAAAGGAAAGCCTCAACAAAATGAAAAGGCAGCCTGTTGAATGGGAGAAAATATTGACAAAGTATCTGTCTGATAAGGAGTTAATACCCAGAATATATAACGAACCCACACAGCTCAATAGCACCACAGCCAATCCATTAAAAAAATGGGCAGAGGACTTGAGTAGACCTTTTTCCAAGAAAAACATTCAAGTGGCCAACAGGTAGGTGAAAAGATGGTCAACGTCAGTAATCATCAGGGAAATGCAAATCAAAACTTCAATGAGCTATCACTTCACACTTGTTAGAATATCTGTCATCAGAAAGAAGTAACAAGGGTTGGTGAGGCTGTGGAGAAAAGAGGACCTTGGTGGACCACTAGAGAAAATTTAAATTGGGGCAGCCTCTGTGGAAAATGGTGTGGAGGGTCCTTAAAAAATTAAAAATAGAAATACCTGATGATCCAGCAATCTCACTTCTAGGTATATATCCAAAGGAAATGAAGTTACTCTCTCAAAGAACTATTCTCACTCCCATTGTTTATTACAGCATTATTCAGGGTAGCCAAGATGTGGAAACAGCCTACATGCCTATTGATGGATGAGTTGATATAAAAGATGTGAAATGTCACACACACATGTGCACGCACGTATGCACAATGGAATATTACTCAGCCACGGGAAGGAAGGAAATGCTGTCATTTGTGATAGCATGGATGGGCTATGAGTATATTATGCCAAGTAAATAAGCCAGATAGAAAAAATACTAATATTGCATGGTATCACTTACTTATGGACCCCTCCCCCCACCAAATTAAACTCTGAAACAGAGAGTGAAAAACTCATTGCCAGGTCCTAGGGTTATGGGGGAAATAGGGAGAGGCTGGTAAAAGAGTATGAGCTCTCAGCTCTAAGACGAATTAAGTTGGAAGATCTAATGTACGGCGTGGTGACTATAGTTGATTACACTGTATTGTATAATTAAAATTTGCTCAGTGAGTAGAATTTAAATGTTGTCACCAAACTATACACGTGAGTGTGTTGGGATGTATTCATTAACTAGATAGGAGGTATCCTTTCACAATATATGCATGTGTCGTATCGTCACAATGTGTCCTTTAAATGTCTTCTAATTGTTCTTGTCAATTATACATCTATAAAGCTGGAAGAAAATGATATCAGTTTGAAGTCCCCGAACTGAATCATACCTGTTTTTTTCAGATAACCTAGTAGAAGTTACTGGTCATTTTCTTCTTAGAGGGTAGAACTGTATTCTGCCAAACTCAGACTCCTAAAATACATGGCACTTTGCAGTCAGAAGAGCTCTTCTTCCTCCAAATTAAGGACTTCCTATCCTGGTGAAATGGGCTAGGCAATATTTAGGGCTTCTTGACCACTATCCTGCACATCCCTTTTCTTTTTTTTTTTTTTTTAAGTATAATTTTTTATTTTTTATAAACATATATTTTTATCCCCAGGGGTACAGGTCTGTGAATCACCAGGTTTACACACTTCACAGCACTCACCAAAGCACATGCCCTCCCCAATGTCCATAATCCCACCCCCTTCTCCCAAACCCCCTCCCCCCAGCAACCCTCAGTTTGTTTTGTGAGATTAAGAGTCACTTATGGTTTGTCTCCCTCCCTTTTCTGATTGTGCCTTCTTTTCCTTGGCTTTCTCGCTCTTTCATCGCTCTTTCATTTACTCTCCTTCCTCCTTTTTTCCATCTTTCTCTGTCTCTCTCCAAGGCCTAATTAGCACATCGTGCATGTAGAAATGAAATCCTGCAGAGTGCACTATTATACTGCGAATAATGATTGTACCCCTATTGCAGTAAAATTGCTGCTTGGCATAAGAAGTTTAATGCTCTGCACATCTGCAATAAATAAATCAAAAGAAACTATTGTTGATTTTTATTCCATGATTCCTGCTACAAATATCCATTTTGATCAAAGCAGTTGCTTAATGTCTTCTTTCCAGCAAATACCTTAGTGCAGTCATGAGTGCAGGCGTTAGAAAAGATGTCCGTTGTTTTTCACAGTGTAAAGGAAAACATTTCCATTGAGTTCCAGAGATCTGTTTGTATACAATGCCTCTTCACAGAATTCAAGGATGCTGAGATTATAAAGATGTTTGAATGAAGATTACAGTTCTCATTGGTCAGGAAGTCAAAGGTCCTTTTACCCAGGGAAAATGGACTACACATGTGGCTATTTAGGTGATAATGAAGCTAATCATTCAGTCTTAACTAGGTCACATCCATTTTTACTGATTTTTTTTTTTTTTGGTCCAAATAAAGATGAAAATTTACCTTCCTTACCAGTATTTTAGTAGAAATAAGAATGAATTTGGGGGATCATTTAATCTAGTTCCCTGTTTCTGGAACACACATGTTCTACACTATAAAGAACCCAAATTATTAAGCTTTTATCAGATATCAGGCCCTGGTAATTGCGGAGGCCTTTCAGGATGAATACAATACAGTGCCAATTATTATGAATTATAGCATGCAGGTCACATGGGTATTTCTACCTTTAAGCATCTTTAAGGAAAAATTCCATGACCTCTTCACATATCCAGATGTTCCCAGCAAGCAATTCTACTTCACTTATATTTCTGTGCATCTGTAATTATTATAAAAGGATTAGCGGGGGAAAAGAAACCCTTAGCTCTCAGCTTCTGCACAAAGAAATGAATTGTTATTTCCCTCTGCAACCAAGGAAAAAATTGAATTGAACTAATGAAAAGAATCAAAATGTATTTGTTTCACAAATGCTTAGCATACAATCTATTTGGCATAAATTCAATTAGTCATTTATTTGAGGGAAATTCGTATCCATCTGTAGCAGTAGAACTGGCCATGTCAGCTGGGTCAGTGACTGGGAGTATCCTTACTGTTGTGTTCCGTCTATAATTATTTTTATTTTTTCAACCCAAGTAGGTTTTAACATACAGAAGTCATTACATAGTTCTACAGGTACTTGTTTGCCTTCCTCCCCCCAAGAAAGATCTTAGTATTTTGTATACTCTAGAATAAATAAAGTATATGTATGATTTCACTCTAAAATGATGCACTCACCAATCCATTGGGGTGCTTTCAGCAGTGAATGTGATGGATATTGCAAAGTGAAATATGAAAAGAACCAAGTAGGGTCTCATTGTTCAGTATACAGAAAGATCAGGGAATGCTGACCACTGGTGCCCACCCAATGTGACAGGACATTGGGTCAGAGAGAATGGAAGATATCCTATATTTTGTAAGTTTCAAAGTAACCCAGAAGTTGCTTCAAAGAAATGTATCTCTCTGGAGTGTTCAACCAGTATAAAGCACAAGGACAAACACAGGGTCACAAAGTATCTCGTGCATTCTAAATGAAAGCATGGAATCAGATGAATATAAGAAGGTGAGTCAGAATTGTCTCTGTCTGACATGGGTAATATGAGTCACCCAAGTCCCTGTAGTTCTGACATCTTGAAGATATTTGAGATCACAGGAGAGTCTGCCTGTCATACGTGGGCTCCACCATTCGGCATGCCTGCTTTCTCCAAGACTGTTCAGCCTACACATGCACTGGGTTTTCTCTGCTACCCTTAGTGCCTTTAATCAGCTACAGTGTTACAGCTGATAAATATATGTTCCCTTCATTGTTGGCAAAAGCAACAGACTCCCCCACCATTGAGAGGTGGTGATGTAACAAATAAAATCAAATATCAATGTGTATTCTGATACACGTGACCCCACCCACTTAAAAATGTATCTTTGTTTTCTAGAGGTGGTACACTTCAATTTTTTTCTTCTCATTTTTCTTCTGCAACATCCGTTGGCTTATGTTTGGCATCCTTTGTAATGCACCTGTGTTGAAATGACAAATTCAGGAGAGAAGGGGAAAGGTGGAGAGAAATAGGGAAGATGTGGGAGGGGGCATTTAAAATTTTATCAGTTTATGAGTGCCAGCATTTCACTTCTTTATACAAAAGTACTTCCAATGCATGTATGAATGTGTCTGTATATATTGTCTTTGATTCACTTGTTCTCCTAATAAGGTAGACGCAAGATTATTTTTTAATTTGTGGGTCACAACCAAAGGCACAGTTTATGTTTAAAGTATAGGCTCAGGGGCACCTGGATGGCTTAATGGGTTAAAGCCTCTGCCTTCAGCTCAGGTCATGATCTCAGGGTCCTGAGATCGAGCCCTGCGTCAGGCTATCTGCTCGGCGGGGAACCTGCTTCCTCCTCTCTCTCTCTGCCTGCCTCTCTGCCTCCTTGTGATCTCTGTTTGTCAAATAAATAAATAAAATCTCAAAAAAAGTGTAGGCTCCGTTCTATGTGCTCCGTTCTATGTGAATTCCTGCATCCCACTTTCTTCTTGCTCCCTGAGGTAAACACCCATTCTTCTGGAAGAATAGCTCCTTAGGGAGTAGTCTTAATCTCTGCCTTCTGTGTTCTTTCTTTTTAAAATTTTAAAGTTATTATTATTTTTATTATGTTAGTTACCATAGAGTACATCATTAGTTTTTGATGTAGTGTTCCCAGATTCGTTGTTTACATAAAACACCCAGTACTCCAGGCAAGAAGTGCCCTCCTTAATACCCATCACTGGTCCAACCCATCCCCCCAGTTTGTTAATTATTATCTAGGACAGCTTCCTACCCTCTGAAACCCTCAGTTTGTTCTTGGAGTCCACAGTCTCTCATGGTTTGTCTCCTCCCTGATCCACCCCTCCTTCATTTTTCCCTTCCTTCTCCTAATGTCGTCTGTGCTATTCCTTATGCTCCACAAGTAAGCGACACCATATGTAATTGACTTTTTCTGCTTGACTTATTACACTCAGCATGATCTCCTCCAGACCCATCCATATTGATGCAAAAGTTAGGTATTCATCCTTTCTGATGGCTGCGTAATACTCCATTGTATCTGTGGACCACATCTTCTTTTATCCATTTGTCTGTTGAAGGGCATCTCGGCTTCTTCTACCGTTTGGCTACCGTGGCCATTGCTGCTATGAACATTGAGGGTGTGTATGGCCCTTCTTTTTACTACTTCTGTGTTCTTTCAGTAGTTTTGACTACTCTCAAATTGCTGCCTCTTTTAGGGCTTTATATAGGGACCCAGGAGCTCTTTTGAGTTCTATAGGGATATAGCGCATAAGAACCAGATAAATGCAGTTTCCAGGATCTTCTCTTGGCTGTTAAGTTGGTCTGACTGCTTTGGGTGCTGTATATTGGGAGGTCTTGAATAGTTTGACAAGCAAGTTGAGGACACAGAAGAAGTGGTGGTAGAGAAAGAGATAGGTAACATTCTTGGTTGCTATCTAAAGAAAAAAAGAGCAAGTCCAGCTCTTTGCCCTATACCTTTCCCCTCGAAAGCTGTCCTAGATAATAATTAATCTGTTTGAAAATGTTGGGCACAGGGACAGGTAGAAGGGTACAGGGCAAACAGCCTGATTTGCTTTTGCAGATGGTAAGTGCACTTGCAACATGATTTAGTGTCAGACAGACTTGGGTTTAAATCCTAGCTCCACTCTTTGGTTCCTTTGGCTGCTTACCTTTTTTTATTTTTCAGTGCCAGGAATTCTCCTGCTACGTTCTTCTAGATGATGGCTTCTCCACCGTTGGATCTCAGCTTAAATACTGCGTGTTCTGAGAGACCCTCCCTGAGCCTCTGGTCTAGGTTAAGTCTTCCCCCTCCAGTTACAGGCCTTTCCCAGCACCCTTTAGTAACATGCGTAATTCTTAAATGAGGGAATAGGTTTGCTTTTTCTTTTTCATCACTGTATCTTCGGCGTATAGCAGAGTAAGTCAAATATGATAGATTTTTAAATTACATTTATTTATTTTTTATTTTTTTATTTTTATTTTTTAAAGACTTTATTTATTTATTTGTCAGAGAGAGAGAGGAGCGAGAATGAGCACAGGCAGACAGAATGGCAGGTAGAGGCAGAGGGAGAAGCAGGCTCCCTGCCAAGCAAGGAGCCTGATGTTGGACTCGATCCCAGGACGCTGGGATCATGACCTGAGCTGAAGGCAGCTGCTTAACCAACTGAGCCACCCAGGCGTCCCTTAAATTACATTTTTTTTTTTTTTAAAGAGAACGTGCCCTGAGGGGAGGTGGGACAGAGGCAGACAGCAGAGGGAGAGAGGATCTTAAGCACGCTTCATGCTCAGCATGGAGTCCAATGCTGGGCTTAATCTCATGACCCTGAGATCATGACCTGAGCTGAAATCAAGAGTTGACAATTAACCAATTGAGCCACCCAAGCATCTCTTAAATTATAATTTTTTTTATGAAAAACTTAATCTTAGAGAACTTGAGCTTCTTCCACTGTGAAATGAGAATAATAATGTCATTGCTGAGAGATTGAGCAGAATAACACGTATAAAGTGCGAACATAGTCCTTAGCAGGGAAAACCAATTTAAACTTACTGCATATCATTCTAAGATGCTGCCTCCTCAATCCCAATTTTAACATCTTTGAACTTAGAATATATCTGTTAATTGAGAGGATGAATATTCTACATTTTTTTCTTTTTCATAATGGTACATAACATGGACCATCTTAGCTTTAATAAAATGTGCTTCCCATGGTAAGCCTTGACACCTCTTAAATTTTTCCTTTTTTCTAGGGGTAGGTAGTATCTGTGTTTTAAACACTCAGTAGAATAAAATAAAGGTGACCCTAAAAATTAGTAAATAATGTGGATGTATAGCCTGCTTATTAGAATATGCCATCTTAATCCTCATAGTGATCTCATGACCCAGTTTTACAGATCAGGGAACTGGCATAAAGCAGGTCGGTAGACCTGGCATTTGTTGTTAAGAGTCAAATCTTCATTGCTCAAGAGACGGTTTTGGAAGGCTGAAACTGATAAAAGTGCTAAAAATAAACTAGTATAAATATACACAAACACTTGAAGCTTATATTCATCACAAATTATAAACAGGGGCATGTGGGTGGCTCAGTTGGTTAGGTGTCTGCCTTCAGCTCAGGTCATGATCCCAGGGTCCTGGGGTCGAGTCCTGCATCTTGCTGCCTGCTGTGCGGGGAGCCTGCTTCTCCCTCTCCTGCCCACCCCATTCATTCTCTCTTTCCCTCCTTCCCTCTCTTTCTCTCTCTCAAGCAGATAAATAAAATCTTTTAAAATTATATCAACAAACTGGTGAAAAATACCATTGCACTTTTTGGCAATGTATTTTATAAAGGCATAACAGTACATTTTAATGTTTGATTTCTATGAAAGCAGATGCTAAATTGTTTTTTCATATTTAGAAAATAAAAGAACCAACCTCTAAAGATTAGAGTTTAATATCATATTAAGTGAATTAAATCCTGCTTGTTCTAGAAATTATTCAGGGTGACCTAAAATGTAGAATGCTAACATATTAGAGGAGTCTAAGGATATGAAATGAAACCAGGAATTAAAAAAAAATGCAGACCATAAAATATTATATCCTTGTAAATGGGTTATGAAAGCCCTTCTCAAAATATTTGCATCATTACAACAATGACTTTCAGAATGCTCATTCCTGTGTAGTCCCTGTATATAGCTGAAAGCATTTCAACAGGACACAATTCTGTAAATGTATTTCTATATAGTATCAAAATGAATGTAAAAATTCATCTTGATACAAGGTGAACAAAGCCAGTAATAATTGAAAACAAAACTAAATATTTAGAGTGTAATGGATGAAAAAAATCCTTCTTTCACTACTTTAATAAAGAAGATTAAAAACCCAGCAATAATCTTAACCCAGACTACATGGGATCTATAGAAAAAAAAAATCTATACATGCTTCTGAGAAACATTACAAAAAAGACTCAACTCTGGGATGTCCACCTAAATTAATAGATAGAAAGTTTGAATATGGTCAAGTTATAGCATCATATATATTTAAATTCTCATATGTATTAAAGACCAACTTTTTCTTATGTAGTTAAGATATATTTTTATATATATTTCGTTGTTGTTGACTGAGTGATTTGAAAGTTAAACTGAAGACTGTATAGTCAGTATCTGGGAGAGGATTTCATCAACCTAAAGCTGATAAAGCAGTAAAGATCAATTAACATAAATAAAATATTTAAAACATATCTACATATAAAATATTAATAAACAAAATGAGGATATCAATAAATAGAAAAAAACTGCCAAAAATATAGCTGTAATACATTGTAAACATGGGCATTAAAGCACAGGGAAGTTGGAGGATTCTCTTAGGCACCAGTTTCAGTGTCTCATTGATTGAGGGTTGTCCTTGGAAGCATTGAATCCATGGGAGAGCTCTGCAAGCGCTTGTGAACCCAGAGAGAGTCTTCAGCAGAAAAGCAGAGAGATGCTAATCATCAAGATGGGAAGCTGTCCATACCACAGCAGGTAAACTCAGGGTGGAGGTGATGGGGTGCAGAGAAAAATCAGTATTTGCTATGAGGGAGAAAGGTCTTGATGATAAAATTCAGTGAAAAGTAATGGAGAAAAAGTTATATATGGAGAGCTGTCACTCTTATATAAAGCAAAACGGCATTGGTTAAGGATTGAAAGGAACAGAGCAAAACATTAAAAATGATTATCTTGGAGTCTAGTACGGTCACTGTTTGTAATCATTGTAGTAATAGAAAAGAGTTGTCATAATGATTGTTGTTACTTTTGTTTAGAACTGGGGTTGGCGGGGCGCCTGGGTGGCTCAGTGGTTTGGGCTGCCTTCGGCTCGGGTCATGATCTCAGGGTCCTGGGATCGAGCCCTGCATCGGGCTCCCTGCTCCGCAGGAAGCCTGCTTCCCTCTCTCTCTCTCTCTCTCTGCCTGCCTCTCTGCCTACTTGTGATCTCTGTCTGTCAAATAAATAAATAAAATCTTAAAAAAAAAAAAACTGGGGTTGGCAAACTACAACTCAAGCTGCTTTTGCAAAAAAAATATATAGATATAGATATATATTGGACACATAGCCACAGCTGTTCATCTACATATTGTCTGACTGATTTTGCTACACTGAAGGGTTGAGTCATTGCAACAGAGATTGAAAACCTAATATATTTATTGTCTGGCTTTTTTTTTTTTTTTTTTTTTTTTTTTTGAGATTTAGCTATTCTTTTAGATAGAGCATGGAAAAGGGAAAAGGGCAGAGGGAGAGAACCAGATGGCCTGCTGAGCAGGGAGCCAGATACTGGGGCTTCATCCCAGGACCCCAGATCATGAACTGAGCCAAAATCAAATGCTCAACTGACTGAGCCACCTAGGCACCCCTGTTGTCTGGCTTTTTGTAGAAAAGCTTTGTTAGTCCCTGCTTTAGACATTTTACTGAACTACTAAAATAATTTGAGGCCATACTTATGGCCATACTTATAGGTATTTGTCTGGGGGAAGGAAAGGCCAGTAGAGTATTTATGTAATGCACATATGGCATAATTTAGATAGATACATAAACTAATCATAACATCTTCTTAGGTAACAATGAAATTCAACTTTTATATCTTATATTTTGATTGCTCACCTTTTAGAGCACAGACCAGGGAAATCTGAAAATATCAACCATTCTTCTTTTTTTTTTTAATAAATTAATTAATTTATTTTCAGAAAAACAGTATTCATTATTTTTTCACCACACCCAGTGCTCCATGCAATCCGTGCCCTCCATAATACCCACCACCATGTACCCCAACCTCCCACCCCCCTGCCATTTCAAACCCCTAGATTGTTTTTTGGAAAATAAACTTTTGGGACTTCATCAAAATCAAAAGCTTCTGCACAGCAAAGGAAACAGTCAAAACAACAAAGAGGCAACCCACGGAATGGTCTGAAGATATTTGCAAATGACAGTACAGACAAAAGGTTAATATCCAGGATCTATAATGAACTCCTCAAACTCAACACACACGAAACAGGCAAACATATCAAAAAATGGGCAGAAGATATGAACAGACACTTCTCCAATCAAGACATACAAATGGCTATCAGACACATGAAAAAATGCTCATCATCACTAGCCATCAGGGAGATTCAAATTAAAACCACATTGAGATATCACCTTACACCAGTTAGAATGGCCAAAATTAGCAAGACAGGAAACAACATGTGTTGGAGGGCATGTGGAGAAAGGGGAACCCTCTTACACTGTTGGTGGGAATGCAAGTTGGTGCAGCCTCTTTGGAGAACAGTGTGGAGATTCCTCAAGAAATTAAAAATAGAACTTCCCTATGACTCTGCAATTGCACTCCTGGGTATTTACCCCAAAGATACAGATGTTGTGAAAAGAAGGGCCATCTGTACCCCAATGTTTATAGCAGCAATGGCCATGGTCACCAAACTATGGAAAGAAGATGCCCTTCAACGGACGAATGGATAAGGAAGATGTGGTCCATATACACGATGGAGTATTATGCCTCCATCAGAAAAGACGAATACCCAACTTTTGTATCAACATGGACGGGACTGGAAGAGATTATGCTGAGTGAAATAAGTCAAGCAGAGAGTCAATTATCATATGGTCTCACTTATTTGTGGAGCATAACAAATAGCATGGAGGACATGGGGTGTTAGAGAGGAGAATGGAGTTGGGAGAAATTGGAAGGGGAGGTGAACCATGAAAGACTATCAACCATTCTTGAAACATTTTAATCAGTGTTTGAGTTTCAGATCAGTATGATCTTGAAGTTTTTTGAAGACAAGGAAGTGGCCAATGAGAAAATTGTTTCTCAAAATTGGGTTTGAAAGCTTCAATTAAAAGGCTTCATTAAGAAAAGTGGGCCTTACTAAGTACTCAATAAAAGGGAGTGGGTCTCCTTTGAGAATGTATAATTTCAGAACGGAGGCAGAAAAAGTACAGGGTAACTCTAGGAATATTTTGGTGTCTGAAAATAAGGAAGTGTTCAAAAAGTATTGAAAACGTGTGAAATGGATGCAAAAACTGAATTTAATGAGTATTCCACTGGCCAAATTTGGGACAATTTGAGCATGAAAAACAATGATGGTAATGGAGTATAATATGATTAAAATATATGAAGCACAGTGATAACAAAATATGGAGGAAGGGAATTGAAATACTTTTCTTTATGGAAGAATGACAGATTATATATGGAAGACATAGTGTTAGAATAATAATCATTTTGGTACCACCTATATAGTAATTAATTCAGGCAAGAATCATCAAGGGTGCTAAAATTGCTTTGTAAAAGTTTGTTAGAGAACAGGATATTTCTTTCTTTCTTTTTTTTTTTTTTAAAGATTTTATTTATTTATTTGTCAGAGACAGAGGGAGAGAGAGCGAGTGAGCAGACAAAGAGGCAGGCAGAGGCAGAGGGAGAAGCAGGCTCCCTGCCGAGCAAGGAGCCCGATGTGGGACTCGATCCCAGAACCCTGGGATCATGACCTGAGCCGAAGGCAGCTGCTTAACCAACTGAGCCACTCAGGCGTCCCGAGAACAGGATATTTCATGGTCTCAAAATATCACCCAACTGATTGCTTTTCCTGACAAGGAAAGGATACTTTCCTAATGAAAAGATCTGGCAGATACCACCTTAATCAAATAGTCAAACTTAGCCCCCATTAGCAGAACAAATTGATAGCCTGACCCTTCTAATGTGATTCAGAGGAAATTACACAACATCACCTATGTAGTAATTTTGACAAAAATGTTTAATCTGAGTTTAATCATGAAGAAACAATCAGGCAAAATCAAAGTATGGGACAGTCCAATAGTCAAGTGACCTAAACTGTTAAAAATGTCACTATCATGAAAGATTATTATGGATTAAAAGAGATTCTTTGGGTTTATAGGGAACTGGGAATATATAACCGATGTAATGTATAAACCTTAATTGGATTCTGGATTAGATAGGGGAAAAACAGACATAAGTGACACTTGGGAAAATTTGAATCTGGATTATATGATATTGAATCCATGTTAAATTTCTAGACTTTGTAATGACCTTGTGGTCATATAGAAGAACATCTTCTTTATAGGAGATACACGCTAAAATATTTAGGGGTGAAGTGTTAGGTCTGCTCTAAACTGCACATAGGGGACACCTGGGTGGCTCAGTTGGTTAAGCCACTGCCTTCGGCTCAGGTCATGATCCCAGGGTCCTGGGATCGAGTCCCGCATCGGGCTCCTTGCTCAGTGGGGAGCCTGCTTCTCTCTCTGCCTCTGCCTGCGGCTCTGCCTGCTGCCTCTGCCTGCCACTCTGCCTGCTTGTGTTCTCCCACACTTACTCTCTCTCTCTGACAAATAAATAAATAAATAAAATCTTTAAAAAAAAAAAATAAACTGCACATAGTTCAGAAAAGGGGGGGAGTGGGAAACTGTAGCAGAAAAACTAATTAATATCCCAAATTATTTTTGTTGTTATATTGTTATTTACGTTGTTATATTGTTACATTGTTTTGTTGTATTGTTATTGTTATATTGTTTTGTTGTATTGTTATTGCAAACACATATCTCACAGCTACTATGTTTAAGGAACTTTGTTGGGTATTAGATCACAAAGAGGCAAAAAAGATGGGATCCAGCTTTCCAGAAGGCATCTATTTGCAAGGCACATATTTCCCAAATAGTGTATGTTAGATGCTAAATAGGTATCTACAGCAAGACGTATGGAAAGAGTGCAGGGTGGGGAGAGAAATTTCCTGGGCTCTACTAATTTGGTGGACTACAGAGAGGAGGTAACCCCAAGGAATTAACTGCCATTTGCTGTGCTGGAAAACTCCAACTAAAAACTTACACCCACCTTCCTGGTAAGTGTAAATTCCAGATTCTGATGAGCTCACCTGACAAAATCCCAGATGTATTACTTTGTTCCTGAAATTTTCTATCATACTTCCTGTGATCAGCTAAAGAAAGAAAAAAGTAAAGATTGTCTTCTAATCAGTTGATGTCTGGACTGTTCTCCCAAATGGACTTATTTCCCAACCGTCGAGAAACACATAGCATGTTGTTCTGACGTCTAGTTGCAGCTCAGTGACATTCCCTCCCTCCTTGCTCCCCCCACCCCCATCGTAAGAAGCTAGAAACCTACAAACTGCATTTCTCAGAATTCCCTTGCCCAGCTGGCTTCTGGTCAGTTTCTTCCAGTGGGAGACACTGAAGTGATAATGGAAAGTAGGAAAAAGGAAAATGCCAGATACCCCTGTGTTTGGTGCTTCCTCAGCAGAAGAATGAGCTCTTGAGGTCCTGCTCAGGTAAAGGGTTCCAAGAAGGGCGGTGGCCGCAGACAACAGCACTGTCGGCAGCATGGTGTCTACCTGCTCTGGCTCTGGTAGGAGCAGCCTGGCCGCAGTAAGCACTTCAGTGCTTCAGCAGGAGAGCTTTAGGGGGATCAGGCTCTGATAACATCAGTGATGGCAACAGGGGAGTTCTTTGGACTTACAAAGCATCAGCAGAAGGGTTGTGTCCTAGCTTTCTGCCAAGTAGCAGAACTAGAGTTCCAATAACAGCAGTGGATGCTCCAGCAACCCCAGTGCCACAGCAATAAGGGGTTTGGGGTAACACAATTTTCCCATTGGCTCCTCCAATCCTGTTAGAAAAGAGAGAGGTTTCTTGTCATTACTGATATCTGAACAAACTTTATTTTTTTTCTCCTCCAGTCATCCTAACACTTTGGAAAAGCTGTATTAAATTCTCCCTAAATAACTGAAACCATTTCTGTTGTTTTGACTAGACACTGCCACATAGATGAGTTTGAGCATTGGCTTGTAACTGGGTGTAGGACTGGGAGTGTGGGAAGCAGCATGTTTTAGGTCCAATTCTGTACATTTTCCTTCAGGAGCTGCCTCTTAGATGTGCTTAAGAAACTGACATTTGATTCGTTCGTTTACGATGTCATGGGATATAAAGCGTGTGAGCAGCAACTGTAGTGGTGGTGGATCTGTTGGATGACACCTGTATACCTTTGGGATTACTCCTTACAAGTTCACTGAGCACCTCCAAAGCATGAGCACTGATCTGTAGGACTTCACATTTGTTACCTCATTCGTCTTTCCCTCCTCCTCCTCAGAATCCCCTGGTTTGGGGAGCATTTTCATTTCTTCCATGGAGATAGGAAAATATTTATGTCTAAGGGACTGTGGGTTTTTTTTTTTTTTTTAAAGTGAGAATCCTTGGCCACCAGCATTAGAATATCTTGCCGTGCCTATTAAAATTCAGGTTTGGGGACCTTACCCTGTACTTACTAATCAGAATCTCTGTGGGTTGCAACTGGGAATCCACCTGTTACCAGACATCCTTGGTGATTCTTACAACCCCTGCCCCCCTCAAATTTGAGAAGCACCATCAAAAAAGATTAGTAGTTACTGAAGTTACTCAGGGTCAAAGTAGGAGAGATCCTTGTGAACTTGGTCTGTCTTGAAATCCCATGTTTTTGTTTTGTTTTGTTTTTGTTTTTGTTCCCCCCCCCCCACTCCTCTTAATAGTCCTCCTTTTTAAGGGAAGAAATGATTAAATAAAGGTGAGAAGCCAAATGCTGTCAACTATTAATATTTATTTGATGAATATTTTAAAGCTTCAAGGTATTTTCACCCATCTTTGCCCATTTAACAAAGCATATGGTTTCATCGAAGGCTTTTTGTTCACATTTTTTGTTCAGATTTATTCTGAGGACTGCCTTATCTTTCTCTTCTCTTGGCAAGCTTTGAAATAACCCAAATTATCTATCATTAAACACCCTCCCAGAGTATACTGCATGTCAATCTGCTGCACCCAGGACTTCTGAAATGAGAGGAAATTTACCTTCTCTCTTTCTTATTTCTCCAGTGATCTGTTAGTCACTTGTTGCTTTGACTTTTCTGCTATTATTTCATCTCACTTAGCAGTCTTGATTCATTTCCATTCATCAGACGTTGATTGAGAGCCTGTATTTTTCCAAACTGTCTTGGGCCCTGTGGGAGGTACAAACCCTGTCCCCATGGAGCATGTTCTCTAAAGCTTCTATTGGTGGAAACCTGCATCCGTATCATGCTGTCTTTGGAATGAAGTTGATATAAATCATCCTCTCATCTTTAAAATCATCTAAATTGACACCCAGTGGCTCAGCTTTTTCTCAGTTAAGAGGTTAGTGAAATTGTCACAAAATATGCTAGGCAAGGACGTTGACGTTTCCTGTTATCTATAATTGATCCTAAAGAGGTTGCAATACAGATCTCTTCTCCTGACACATTCCCCAAGAGTGGGACCACCAGCTGATCCATTTGTCTTTCCAGTGTCTTAAGGTAAGCACAGTGTTTTTAGAGTTAGAATCTGTCGCATGAGGTATTTCATGGGACACTGGGTGTCGTGCATAAACAATGAATCTTGGAACACTGAAAAAATAAAACTAAATAAAAAAAAAAAACAATTAGAAACTGTCTACCATAGCAAAGCCTCATTTTTAAGGAAATTACCACAGTACCACAGTTGGGTTGATTAAATGTGGTTTTGCATCTCAAATGCTCAGGACAGTTTTTAGCTGAAAGTAAGAGCTCTGTAAGTGTAAGCTATTTTAAAGTTGAGGACTGTGTGGATGGGAAGCATTTTTAAAATGCAGGAACAAACTTACAAAACATTAAATGAACATCTCAATACCCATTTATGGGAATGTACATGTGGGAGAGAAAAAATAAGACCGGTTTTAACTTAATATCAAGCTGTTTACTATCTTGATTCATAGATATACATAAATTCATAGAAAGATATACATAAATAATCATAGGCTATTTTTCATGATCGTATGGGAGGGCTCAGGTTCTGTGACATGTCTAAATGATGATTAAAAAACACAGTATAACAGACAATATATTTTTATATAGCTTCATGATTTAAAATACTTTAACAGGGATGTCTGGGTGGCTTAGTCAGTTAACTGTCTGCCTTTGGCTCACATCATGATAGTCGCATATCCGGATTCCTGCTCAGCGGGGAGTCTGCTTTTCCCTCTGCCTCTCCCTGTACTTGTGCACTTGCGCTCTCTCTCTTTCTCTGTCAAACAGATAAATAGAATCTTTAAAAAAAAGAAATACTTTCACAAACATCTTCACGTTTAAACCTTACAGTAATTTGGTGGGATATATATATATCCCACCAAATATATATATATAATATATTATATATATATTATATATATATATATTTTAAAGATTTTATTTATTTATTTGACAGATCACAAGCAGGCAGAGAGGCAGGCAGAGAGAGAGAGAGGGGAAGCAGGCTCCCTGCTGTACAGAGAGCCCGATGTGGGGCTTGATCCCAGGATCCAGTACCTAAGCCGAAGGCAGAGGCTTCAACCACTGAGCCACCCAGGTGCCCTGGTGGGGCATATATTCTTAGGGATAACTGTGAATTGATTTGTTCATGGTTCCAAGCTCTTAAAGGGCAGAAGTAGATATAAGCTGGGTTTAATAATTTTACATTTTGTTATTTCTCCTCTATTCCAAGGCTGAAGTTGGATAAATGATATGAGAGAAGTATGAACTATCCCTTGGGTTTTAAGGGACAGTTCTGAGAAAAAGATGGAGTGCATTTGTCTAGATTAAAGTCAGGCTTTTATATCTGCTAGGGGTTGGACGTACGCAGAAGCCATCTTGTTCTCTGGGCTTTTCACACGGTCCAACAAAGCATCCTACGCTGCCTCTTAATAAACCAGCATAAAATTCTTAACCCATATTCAAGTTGATTGATGATTATAGGATACTATTATGAAAATAATAAGTTAATTTCATTAATTAGTGGATAATATCTCAACTTCGTCCTACTAATTGGAAAATTAGCTTGAAAGTGCTGGTGAAAAATTGCACCAATATAGTCATATTGTTTTGGACCTAGTTAAAGGAATTAAACATTTAAATCATTATATTTTCTAATTAAGCATCATCCTAGAATACTCTTAGAGAAAACACTGAGAGGAGGAAAATGCTCCCTGTTTCCAAGTCAATAGTATTTAAACTATGCTGTCTTTGAGGAGTAGAGGGAGAGAGAGTATGCATAGGGAAGACAGGGGAGGGAGGAGACAAAGGGAGAGAGAGAATTTTTAATTTAAAAAATTCGTAAACCACGATGCCTGCATTATATACATGCTTAAGGCCGAGTTTCTGGAGAAGAGTATAAAACTAACTAAATAATAGTGCCATTTTTTTTTTTTTTTACTGTTGAAAATTTTTTTATTAATTTATTTTCAGCATAACAGTATTCATTATTTTTTCACCACACCCAGTGCTCCATGCAATCCATGCCCTCTATAATACCCACTTTTAAACAAGAAAGAACTTACATGCAAATGTTGTCAAGAACGGTTGGCGTTTTTTTTCTTTTCCACTATCTTTGACCTGAAACAGTGGAAGAATAAGACCGTGATCTCCTATTATAATCAAATTAAGAAATTACTACAAATTCACCACCTAGGAAGGGCACTTGCCAATAATGGACATAACATCTAAAAACTGATGCTGCTATTCAAATGTCAACTCAAAGCTATGTGGGTCCAGCCTTGGTAGTAGGAGCTCAATCTAGCAACCAGAAACAATTCAGTATTACACTTTCTGTGGACCATTAGCTTCTCCATGTGTCATCTGAATTTCTGGAATCTCCTCTATCCCTAATCTCAAAGGAATTCAGTCCTACACTTAACCCCTCTTTCTTGCTTCATGTACCCCCCTCTCTAATGGGAGCAGTTCAGTGAGCATATGAACAAGTTCGTGCCAGTACCATAACAGGCCCTAATCCCACAATCCTCTCCACCTGTGCTTCCCGATTGAATTTCTCCAAAAAAATTTTTTTTCAGTTCTTCCACCCCACCACCCCTGCTTTACTGAGATATAATCAACATGTAACTCTGTATAAGTTTAAGGTGTAGGTGATGCTTTGACATATGTATATATTGTGAAACGTTTACCACAATAATGTTAGTTAGCTTATCCCTCACCACATGTAATTAACGTTTTGTTACAGTGTCAATACTAAAAGCTTTGCTCTCGCTGGCAACTTACAACTATATAATATTGTTAATTACAGTAACCATGCTGCACCTGGAAGTTAGTCATCTTCTGACTAAACATTTGTACCATTTGACAGACAGTGCCTCATTTTCCCTATCTTTCATCCCTTAGCAACCACCATTCTGCTGTCTGCTGCCATGAGTTCAGGTTTTCTAGATTCCACAAAAGAAAAATGAGGTCATACAGGATTTGTTTTTGTTTGTTTGTTTGTTTTGTCTGACTTATTTCCACTTGGCATTATGCCCTCAGTCTATCCATGTGGTTGCTCGTGGCAGGACTTTTTTTAATGGCTGAATACTATTCCATGGTATCTCCATATCTGTATCTCACATCTTAGCTAATGTGAACAATGCTGCAGTGAACCTGGGGTGCAGATATCTCTTTAAGATATTCATTTTCTTTGTATATGTACCCACAAGTGGAATTGCTGGATGATATGATAGTTGTATTTTTCATTTTTTTAAAAAAAAGATTTTATTTATTTATTTGACACACAGAGATCACAAGTAGGCAGAGAGGCAGGCAGAGAGAGAGGAGGAAGCAGGCTCCCCATTGCGCAGAGAGCCCAATGGAGGGCTTGATCCCAGGGCCCTGGGATCATGACCTGAGCTGAAGGCAGAGACTTAACCCAGGCACCACTCTCTTTTTTATTTTTAAAAGAACCCCTCTTTTTTCTTAGGTGGCTTTACCAATTTATATTCCTCCCTGCAACAGTTCACCAGGGTTTCCTTTTCTCCCACAACCTAGCCAGCATTTGCTATGTCTGCTATGTCTTTTTGATTACAGATATTCTGACATGTATGATGATCCTTCATTGTGGTTTTGATTTGTAATTCCCTGATAATTATTGATGCTGAGTGCCTGTTGATGTACCTGTTAGCCATTTGTATGTCTTCATTAGAAAAATGTCATTCAAGCCTGTCCATTCTTTATTGGATGTTTTGTTTTGTTATGCTGTTGAGTTATGTGAATTTCTTAAGTATTTTGGACATTAATTCCATATCATGTGAATAGTTTGCAAATATTTTTTTCCCATTTCATAGGTTGCCTTTTGATTTTGTGGATTGTTTTTCTTGCTGTGAAGAAGCTATTTAATTTGATGTAATTCCACTTGTTGATTTTTGCTTTTGCTGCTTTTGTTTTTGGTGTCTAATCCAAAAATCACTACTTAGACCAATGTCTTTTTTTTTTTTCTCCCTGGTAAGAATATTAATGGTTTTAGGTCTTACATTTTTCTTAATCCATTTTCAGTTAATTTTTGAGTGGTATAAGGTAAGGGTTTTATTTCCTTCTTTTGCATGTGAATATTCAGTTTTTCCATCATGATTTATTGAAGAGATTATGCTTTCCCCACTGAATATTCCTGGTTTCCTTGTTAAACATTGGTTGACTGTATGAGTATATGTGTATGTATGTGTGTGTGTATGGATTTGTTTCTGGGCTCTTGATGCTCTTCTGTTGGTCTATATGTCTTTTTTTTTACGCCAGTACCAACCTGCTTGGATTATTATAGCTTTGTAATATAGCTTGAATCAGGAGTTTGATGCTTCTAGCTTTGTCCTTTCTTGAGGTTGCTTTGGTTATTCAGGGTTTTTTTTTTTTTTTTTATTCTGTATGAATTTTATCATCTAACTCTGTGAAAAATGCCATTGGAATTTTGATGAAGATTGGATTGAGTCTAGATGGCTTTAATAGTATGGGCATTTTAACAATATTAACCTTATGATCTATAAACATGAGTTCTCTTTCCATTAATTTGTGTTTTCTTCAGTTTCTTTCATCAGTGTTCTTTAATTTTTGGTGAGTAGATCTTTTACTTCCTTGGTTATATTTATTTCTAAGTATTTTAGTGCTTTTGATATTCTTATAAATGAGGTTGTGATTGAATTTCTATATTTCTTTTTCAGAGAGTTCATTTTTAGTGTACAAAATGGCCAACTAATTTTTATATGTTGATCTTGCATCTTCAAATTTTATTGAATTAGTTTATTAGGTTTAAGCCGTTTTTTGGTGGTTACTAAGATTTTCTATAAAAAAGATCATGTCATGAAATAATTTTTACTTCTTCCTTTCTAATTTGGATACCTTTTATTTCTTTTTTCTTTCTTAAGTGCCCTCGCTAGGACTTCTAGTATATTGAATAGGAGTGGTATGAATGGGCATCCTTGTCTTCTGATTAGAAGGAAAGCTTTTAAACTTTCACTGTTGAGTTGATGTTAGCTCTGGGCTTGTCATGTGTGGCTTTTATTATGTGGAGATATGTTCCTTCCATATCCAAATTTTTTGAAACTTTATATCATGGCAAATGCTTTTCTCTATTTATTGATGATAATATAATTTTTCTTTTATTATGTATCCCATTTATGGATTCATGTATGTTGAACCTCCTTATGTATAGGGATAAATCCCATTTGATCATGGTGAATGATCCTTTTAATGTGCTGTTGAATTTGGTTTGCTAGTATTTTATTGAAAATGTCTGTATCTATATCCATCAGTGGTAGTGGCCTGTTTTCCTTTTTCCCAGTGTTCCTATCTGGCTATAGTATTACAGTAATGCTGGCCTCTTCAATTTTTGGAAGTTTGAGAAAAAGGGACAATAATTCTTCTTTATTTGATAGAGTTCACCTGAAAAGTCATTTGGTCCTTGGCTTCTCTTTGTTCACGTGTTCACTGGATTGAAGCCATCAGAGAGCAGGAAACATGATGCAGGAAGAAGGTTAATAGTAGGACTAAAGTCTGAAGTCTTCTAAGAAGATAGAGGGGAGTAGAAAAATTCAGGTTACAAATGGAAGAGCTAGAGTTTTCTGAAGAAAAAAAAGTTCAGTACTTACTTTTTAATCGCTTCTGGCTACTAGACTGAGATTCTATTCTGAGATCGGTCCACAGAGCTTCTACACCACACAGCTCTTGCCTTGCTCTCCTACCTCACCTGTGTCCTCACACCGTGTTTCCCCAGCCTGGTGCTCTGACGCATTCCTTATACGGATCTGCTCAGATGATGTAAGTTATATCCTGTCTTAGGGTTCATGTGCCCTGCCTGGAATACCCCTTCCCTAGCTTTTCAAAGGAATACTCTATTTAATCCTTCAGGCTACTGTTGAAATGCTGCTTTTTCCAAGAAGACCTCCTTGACCACCTCACCTGCCTCTGTCTTATTATTTCTATGTTAGTATCTTGTTGATTTCCTTTTTAGAATTTAGCACAAGCTGAGGTTAATCATGTTTGTCTGTTTGCTTATTTACTGACTGTCTCCAACAAGGATGTGAGCCTGAAAAAGGAAGCCTGGTAGATTTGTTTACTGCTCTGTCCTCATGACCTGGAGGAGTGTCTAACAGTGAAGATGGAAGATGCGCACTAGATTATTTGACAAGCAAACAAATGGATGAACAACACATCTTTTTGGCATTTTGTAAAATCACCTCTGCTGGTTTCTCTCCTCCTTCCATTTTCTCCGTCTGCGACCACCTTTTCAATCTGGCTGGTCTATTCTTTCAATGCTCATCATAGACATCTGGAACTTGGTCAAGCAAAACCCATACTCCACTTAGAGTGCAGGAAATGAGGACTTGTTCTCGGGGAGTATTAGGAACACCTCAATGTTAACCACTTGTCCCCTTCATATACTCCTATTTTTAAAAATCTACACAAACTTAAAAAATTTCTAAGCATCAGTGAATTTGTCCTAAAAGTCCTAAACAAAGAGTCCCTTACTAGAAATGAGGATGATCAGAGCGGCGAGCCTGCATAGGGAGAACCCATTCTTAGGAGCCCAGTTTTATGCTATTAGAAATGTACACCACCTTTCCTTTTCCCCACATAGCCTGTGACCCAAGCCACATGGCTGGGGTGAAGCGACAATCCACTTTTCACTATTATTATTGTTATTTTATTTAAATTTAGAGAGAAAGTGTTGGGGAGGGACAAGAGAGGGGGAGAGAGAATTTTAAGCAGACTCCACCGCAGTGTGGAGCCCAATTCAAGGGCTCAATCTCAGGACCCCGAGATGGTGACTTGAGCCAAAATTAAGAGTCCGATGCTTAGCCGACTGAGCCACCCAGGTTCCCCAGCAGTCAGCTTTTTAAGTCCTCTTCTGAATCAGCTGGGTAGAGATCAATAATACTAAACTACGCAAAAGGCCAAGAAGTTTAAATAAGTCTTAATTCCAGAAGTGGCAATTCTAAAACCTGATGAATGTATTCCGTCAAGAGAGAGGACACTATTCTAAACTCACCCCTAAGCCTAACAATATGTTTAGCAGATAGTAGGACTACATAAAAGTCCCTGCATTCAGGGATAAACAATAACCTATAAATAACATGGGAATATATATTATTACTATAAACTATAAAAAGGGGGGGTGAAGAGCTGTTAATACACCTATACATATATCTTTCTATTTATTCTGTTTATTATTACTAAAACCAGTAAGAAGGGGGAAGGATTAACAAAACCAAGAAAAAAGAGGGTATAAAAATTCAATAGGTAATTTGTCGTTAGATAATACAGAAGGATGAATAATGACACCCTTGTCCCCAAGAAATCCATGTCCTATCCCTGGAAACTGTGAATATGTTACCTTATATGACAAAAGGGACCTTGCAGGTATGATTAAGTTAAGGATCACAAGATACAGAGATTATCCTGAATTATCCAGGTAGGCTGGAGTAATCACAAATCTCCTTATAAGAAGGTGGCAGTATAATTCTAGAAAAGATGCAAGGTTCGAAGCAGATGTCAGAGAAGAAGGAAGATGCTAAGCTATTGGCTTTGAAGATGGAGTGAGGGCCACAAGCAAAAGCATATAGGTGATTCACCTCCCCTTCCAATTTACCCCAACTCCCTTCTCTCTAAGACCCCTTGTCCTCCATGATATTTGTTATACTCCACAAATAAGGTGAATCATGAGAGACTATGGACTCTGAAAACAGGGGTTTGAAGTGGCGGGGGGGGTGGGAGGGGTTTGAAGTGGTGGGGGGGTGGGAGGTTGGGGTACCAGGTGGTGGGTATTTTAGAGGGCACAGATTGCATGGAGCACTGGGTGTGGTAAAAAAATAATGAATACTGTTTTTCTGAAAATAAGTAAATTAATTTAATTAAAAAAAACCATATAGGTGACCTCTAGAAGCAGGAAAAGACAGGTTCTTCCCTAGAGTCCTCAAAAGGAATATTGCCCTGTGGACCCATGCTGGACTTCTGACCTCCAGAATTATAGAATTTGGGCCTACTGTAAGCCACTTTGTTTGTGATAACTTGTTCCAGGAGCAATAAGGAACTAATACAGATGATATGTTTATTGGAAAGCCCACAGTCATCAACTTAAAAAGTCTCTTAGAGATTAAAAAAAAATCACTGAGATTTGTACTTATAAGTCAATATGTGGAAATTGATAGTTTATTTTTATACACACACACACACACACACACACACACCAACAATAGTCACTTAGCAAATACAATGAAAGAACAGATCTGATTTACTACTTCCACAGAAAATATAAACTTCCTTAGAATAAACATAACCGAGAAATGGGATACTTCAGTGGTTCTCAATATTGGCTGTATATCATAATCATTTGGGAGAATTAAGAATACTAGCGCTCGATAAAGTGAACTAAAGCTTGTTTAAAAAAGAAAATACTAGTGCTTGGACTGCACCTGAAACAAAGTAAATTAGAATTTCTAGAGAGCCCTGACATTGATCTGTTCTTAAGAGCTCCCCAGGGATTTCAACATGTAGCCAGATTTGAGAATCACTGATAAACTATTTGAGTTGGGGCTGGGGGAGGCATGGAGTTCTAGTCAGTTATCTGAGATTATCAAGCCCACACTTGAGGACTGAACATCTGTAGAGATGCTGATCACAGCAATAAAAGGAAAAGAATTCAATAGGCACTTTGTAGGAAACACTGAAAAGACTTGACAACACATTGTGGAAAATGAAGAAGGCTAATTCAGTGATTATCCAAAGTCTTCAAAACTGGCAGAATTTGACTTCACTGACTCATATAAACAAGTACATAAGGTAATAGATATCCAGACTGAGGAAGAAAAGATGTTGGCAAGTAGAAATTGATGTTGAGAAGAGATGTTGAAGAAAACACGTGCATTCTTTAAGCAACTGTCAATAGCCATTTGAGATCTCAGGAAAGTGGACATAATTAGAGACAAAAATTGGGGGATCAACAGCCCAGCGAGAAGAAAGTGGGAGAGAGAAAAACACCTTCACAGAAAAACCTGTAAGAAAAGAAAGAGGGAAGAGTGACTGAAAGAAAAAAAAAGTAGATACAGTAGGAGGTGTACATAGAATTGCTACAACTGGGACGCCTGGGGGGCTCCGTGGGTTAAGCCTCCGTGGGTTAAGCCTCTGCCTTCGGATTAGGTCATGATGCCAGGGTCCTGGGATGGAGCCCCGCATTGGGCTCTCTGCTCCATGGGGAGCCTGCTTCCCCCTCTCTCTCTGCCTGTTTGTGATCTCTGTCAAATAAATAAACAAAATCTTAAAAAAAAAAAAAAAAGAATTGCTACAACCAAGAGGAAATATGATTTTGGAAAGAGGTGTTCTGCAGGTTCAAAAACAAAATTAAAGCAAATAAAGAGGAAATGAGGTTAGAGAAAAGCCATCCAATTCATCACTAACTAGGCAATAATCTATAAAGCCAAGTTTAAGTGACATTAAATAGAGAAAAGAATGTGAAATCCATTACTAAAATACAAAGCACATTTGAAAATACTGATGATGTTAGTCAGTTGAATCTAAGTTAAGAGAAATGGATACTTTTCTCTTAGATCAATTAAATTCAATAAATATGTATTGAGCATGAAACATGGCATGAAAAACACTGAATTTTGAAAAGCATCATCACATTGCTGTAAAGTGTTTATGATTTGAAACATGATGTTTCAGTTGCTTTGATGGATATTTTGGTGACTTTATAGGTCACTAGTCACTTTGAATAAGTGCCAGTGGGAAAGTGCTGGCATGTGCCAAAAGCCCAAATGTAATCAAAATTCTGTGTCATCTGTTGCATCCCCAAACCGCCTCAAAACATGCAGTATTGATTGACATAACAACTTTTTGGCCATACTTCAAAAAAACTGCACTTTAAGTGTTTTTGAAGATGTTTTCTGTGGGCATGTCTGATAAATTTACATTCTTGGCAAATAAAATTGGGGCTAGAAAGGATGGATGACTGGGATAAAATAGCATTTGAGAAAGGAAAGATCAGATTCCCAGACCTTTTGATAGACCTAAAAATGATTCTTTTATTTTGGTAGCATGTAAAGGAATACTCAGAAACTTCAAAATCTGTAATGGCTCAAACCCAGTAACAGTTTGTTTGAATCATGAGGAAGATACGAAGGTAGATTTGGTCAGTGAGGGGGGGGGGGTGGGGTCTGAATTTCTTGTGACTTAGGGACCAAGCTCCTTGGATCTGCAAGTCCTATGGCCATGTACTCAGCTGATGGGAGGGAAAACAGGATGGTATGCAGCCATATCCATTTCCAAAAAGCTTGGTCTGGAAAGTAATCTAAATCACTTTTTTTTTTTTTTTTAAAACCACATTCCTTTGGTGAGAATTACTAAATGGCCACCCTTTGATGGAAGGTAGGCTGTGTGAGAGACTTGATTTAATGAACACATGGCATTTAATATTTTACATATACATAGAAGACTTTAAAAATCAATAATTCAACATTTTAATAGTAATTCTGAACTGACATAGTTAGAAGATGGTTGCTAAGGGAGATCACTACATGATCACTAAGCCTGTTTGATTGTTTGGTTTCATTTTGCAAATAAAATGCAACCTGTTTTTTTTTTTTTAGTGGTCCTTCCAACTAGTATCTAATTTATTGATATGCACACCTTCTCACTGTCTGTAGAATAGAGTATACAGACCTAGTAACATAAATTCTGCAAGTGTCACATCACTGCTGCAATTATTTGTTATGTTCTCACCTTTTCCCTGGCCTGTCAGTGCTTTAGCATGCAAGAGAGGTACTTTTGTTGAAGAACTTTTATTTAAGCAGTTTTATTAACAATAATAAAATGCATTTCTCCAGATTTGTTTTGGATAGGGGAGAAGCAGCATGGATTTTCTATAGGGGGGAAAATGCAGGTCTCAAGGATAGGGGCAGAGACCAAAGCTTAGGCTATAGAGCAAGCAGCTGTGTTTGTGCTGTCATTGGCCCAGGGTACTTGGCCCTACAGCTCCGTGTCAGAACATGGTAGATGCCAACTTTAATAAGGAAAAAGGAAGACAAGTAGTGCTAAAATGCAAATATCTGAAGCATTCTCGTGAAGCTGAGCTGATTAAATTGCTTATTATGCTGAAGACTGCAACAGAAGTAAGAAAGAAGCAAGAATTTGTTGCCCAAAGCAGGTCTGATCATAGACTTACACCCTCCAGGTAGAATATATTTGAGTGCTTTTTCCAAGCAAGCGTAGAGATGGCTGCTTTTTCTCTTGCATGACAAGTGCAGAATGAGGGTGATGGGCTCATGCTTGTTCCCTGTGGGTCAAGAATTCATTATTATTTCCCTTTTTATTGCATCCATGCTGATGTATTTAATTTAGCATAATGAAATGAGATGAAAGGAAAATAGAAATTGTGATAAAAATAATTTGGTATTTCATGAGAGTCTTTATTTTCAGAGAATTGTGTCTTTCAGGAACCCTGAGCTGCATTGCTTCTCTCTGTCAGAGAATGTGACTTATAGAAGGCTGGAAAAGGAAATGGACTGTGAACATTCTTGGACCTACTAGATTCTTTGTTCATAAAAGTGAAAATACTAGTGTGGAGAAGGCTCCTGGAGGTGGTTTGCAATAGAGAATTAGGGTGAGCTATATTGAATTCTCAGTTTTAAGGTAGAATCTGAGGCCAGCTTTACTAGGATTTCTTTTTTTCTGATTGTTTAAAAATCTTCTTTAACATTTTGCATTTCATTGTGCTTTGGAGTGTATCCCAATCATCAGCATTTTGCCTCAAAGTTCCAAATCTGCTTTTAAAAAAGTTTTTATTTAAATTCCGGTTACTTGACATACAGCGTTATATTAGTTTCAGGTGTACAATAGAGTGATTCAACACTTCCATACACCACCCAGTGCTTATCACAAGATGCTCCTTAATCCCCATCATCTATTCCCCCCATCTTCCCCTGCACCCCATCCCGGGTAACCATCAAACCATCAGTTTGTCCTCTATAGGTAAGAGTCTGTTTCTGTCTCTCTCTCTTCTTCCTCTTTGCTTAAACGAGACTCTTAAATTTCACACGAGTGAAATCCTATGGTATTTGTTTCTCTGACTTATTTCGCTTTGTATTATACTCGCTAGACCCATCCACTTTGTTGCAGATGGCAAGATTTCATTCCTTTTTTTTTTGTGGCCGAGTAATATTCCAATGTATATATGTACCAAATCCACTTTGTCTCTCATATTTCTGGAATTGAGTAGAAACAGTTCTCTATGGTCAGCTAGAATAATGCTAGCTAGCCCTTGCCAGTAGAGGGCAATGGAGGACCACTCTAAGAGGACGGGGCTTTTCCCAACTGTGGTGTTTTCCTTCTTACTCCTAAGGCAGGGCATTACTCTCGTAATTATGGCAGCTTCCCAGTGACTCTTACCACCCTACTGCTGGATGCAGCTTCCCAGGGAGTCTTTCTGGTGTCTTAGCATTCCTTCCTTTCTAACCTCTGCCACTGACACCTCAGTCTTCTTCACAGTCCATTAGTCCCCAGTCTTACCCTCTCCAAAGAGATCTGCCTCTCAGCCTTGGGAATGGAGGATCTTTCCCAGACTCTTACCCCTCAGCCCTAGAGGTAGTGGCTGTTTCCTGTATTTGCTATTCATTGTTTAATGTTCTCTTTACCCCTCTTCATAGTTAATCCCTTTTCACTAGGCAATAGTTATTTATATTAATTTTTTTCTCTGTAACTTACTTATGTAGTTTCTGTCTCTTAACTGGACCCTGACAGTTACAGAGAGCTTCTAGAATTTTCTTTTGTGACATGGTTGTCTGAACAGGGATTTTAGGATCACTTAGGATACTGGGCAAAGCGCATGGAGTCATTTCTATGTTCTTTATGTGTCGCCAAGATGCCAAGAATACCTGGGTTTAATGGCAGGACCTTTTGATACTAATAAGGGTATTATGCATTTTTAGATATTAAGAACCTATTGTGAAGAAGTAACAAAACAAAACATTGGATGTGACTCAGGGGAAACCTTTATTTCCAGGTTAGCATTTCCCAATGCTTTTGCCAAATGCCCTAGCTGCTTTATATGGAATGTGACATAGTGGCAGGAAGAAAGTGAACTGAGGATTGAGAAAGATGCTGAACTTCGAGTTGGGCTCATTCATCCTATTATCTACCTTTATTTAACTGGTGGACACCACTAAGAATCTGAAATAGTGTTTTATGCCTTCACTGTTTATCCTCATGACAGCTAGGTGACCCAAGTCATGTAATCTGTCCTCAAGACTGAGCATTACAACAAATATAGTATCTGAAATGTATGTTAGAGTGATTTTTATAAATGACATGACATAGATACATTCTATCTCTTCAGGAAGTTAGAAACAAAAACAGTCAAAAACCAAAGGATGAATTTACTAAGATGCAGGTAACATTATAAAGGAAATATAAAACTAAAGTGCCATTTTAGTTATTTATCTCTGTTATAGAGAAAATGATCCCAAATCTTAGAAGCTAACTCTGTAACAATCACTATTTAACAGTTTCTGAGGGTTGGGGATTTAGGAGAAGTTCAGCTGGATGTCTTTTTTTTTTTTTTTAAAGATTTTATTTATTTATTTGACAGAGAGAAATCACAAGTAGATGGAGAGGCAGGCAGAGAGAGAGAGAGAGGGAAGCAGGCTCTCTGCCGAGCAGAGAGCCCGATGCGGGACTCGATTCCAGGACCCTGAGATCATGACCTGAGCCGAAGGCAGCGGCTTAACCCACTGAGCCACCCAGGCGCCCCCAGCTGGATGTCTTTGGCAGGGTTTTCTTATGAGGTTGCGGTTAATATGTTGGCTAGGGTTGTAGTTATCTAAAGGCTTGACTGGGGCTAAAGGTTCTGATTCCAAAATGACTCATTTATATGGCTGGCAAGTTGGTGTTGGCTATTGATAAGAGGCCACAGTTCCTCATTAACTGGACCTCTCCAAGGAGCTACTGGAGTGTCCTCCCAACATGGTGACTGGCTCCCTCCAGAATGAGTAATCCGAGAGTCAGTAGGGACAGAGTCTTTAAAATTATATGCTTGTGAATTCTGCTAGAAGCTGGAATTCTGGAATCACTCAAAACAACCCTGATAAAATGTAGATGTAGGAGGAGACTACATCAGAGCATTAACAACAGGAGGTTACAAATCACCAGAGGTACCACTAATGCTTAAAGAAGAGACGAACAAATTAAAAAGAGTGCCATATGTCTAGATGAGGAGGCCAACACTCTTAAAAATATCAATTCTACCTATATTAATATATAGATCTAATGCTATTCCAATCAAATTAATACATTACTCTTTGGTCAAGGATTTTGACCAATTGCCTGTATTAGTTAATTTGGAAAAATAAATGTCATAAACGCTAAATGTCTGAATGTCATTGGCAAGACAGTTCAAGGAGAATACTGTAATGTAGACAACCCCAGCTTGTGTGAAAATTAAGCATATCAAAGTCAAGGGCTAGCTGTAATTTTAGTTGGGGAAGCCAAACATCAGAAACCATCACAGAATAGTTTGTAAGGGGCGCCTGGGTGACTCCGTGGGTTAAGCCGCTGCCTTCGGCTCAGGTCATGATCTCAGGGTCCTGGGATTGAGACCTGTATCGGGTTCTCTGCTCAGCGGGGAACCTGCTTGTGATCTCTCTCTCTCTCTTTCTCTCTCTGTCAAATAATTAAATAAAATCTTAAAAAGAATAGTTTGCAAGATCTGTATAATTTTTTTAAAAGCCTGTATGGCAAAATCATCATAGCAAGGTTGAAAAGATAAACAGGAAAAAATAATTCTAAAATGTTGTATAATGTAGAACTAAGGTAACTATCCTTTGTAAGTAAACATTAGTAGAAATTGACTCTAGAAAGAAAGGGAGGCAGAGACTTGGAATATATCTTTTATTTTCTGAAGTGTTTTATAACCAGTCTGTGTCCCTTCCTAGTCTATAAACAATATATTACGAGAATACTTCTACGTCACTTCACAGATGTCTTCATTGTCTTGTTAGACATTTGAGTAATGGTCAATAGTAACAGTTCCCCCATAATTCATTTAATTATTCTGGAACATTTAGACTATTTCCAGTCTTTACTATTATACTTTACTATTTATTTATACTATACTATTTACTTTACTATTATAAACAATTATAAACAATCCTACACAAAATTAATTACTTAGTTCTTCTTCTTCTTCTTCTTTTTTTTTTTTTTTTGGTAACAAAGGGAGGAGAGCAGTGGGAGAGGGAGGGAGAGAGAGGAAGAGAGAGAATCTTAAACAGGCTCCCTGCTGAGTCACTTTCTACTAATGCTTTAGGAAGGAGCGTTTTATCTTGCATTTACTCCTGAAGTATCCATCCTGTTTCTCCACTGTTCCCAGCTACATGCCTTCTTCCCAATCTGTTTTGAAGTTTTGTTTTCATTTGGGGATCATAATATTTCTCCAGTATGAGATTGTTGTCATCACTGGCGGGCCTCCACTGAGGGGTAATATAGGAACTGAGAAATTTAAGAAAGGAAATAATCACTGTAAGTCAGACCCAACAAGGGGACTAGTACATACTCATCATTTTGTGTGTTGAACAAGCAAGAAAAAAGACATTTGCTTGCTAGCAAACTGACCTGAAATGTCTTTCCTATGGGAGAGTGGAGACGAGACAATGAACACTGTCCATCAGATGACTCCATCTTTTACATTTGGTCCCTCCAGCATACCTGGCTGGTTTGGTTCCAGTGTCTCCTCCTCTCCGGTTAAAACCTACTTTGACTCTTGGCAAGAATGTCAGTAGTAGAGGGGAGACAAGCTTGTCTGACAGATTTTCAAGTTAACGTGCAGTTAAAATAGCTGTCAAAGTTAACCCTGCTAGAATTCATGGCACTCATGAAACAAAGAGAGTAATTTGTTCAAAATCTTATTATCCCAGGAGCATGTATATTAGGAAAAGGAAAATGAGGTGCTGCTTAATGTTCCTTGTAACTAAGTATATCTGTTCCCATGATTCTAACTCATGGCCATGAGAAAGTAGATGACTTTCAATTGATATGGGCAGCAGGGTATTCTTTGATGGGGGGAAATACATATACATATACATATATACATATATTTTATATATATATATATATTTTTTCATTCCATACCCTCAGTTTTCCCATAGCACATACTATACAAATATATTCAGACAACACCATGATGCTTTTATGAAATTGAGCCAATTCCCCATCTTGGCTTTGGAGTTAGACTAGATATGACTCAGTGGTTAGGGATGTACTGCCTACTTAGGGTACATTGATGGGAAGGCAAATCACACAATAGAGGATGCTGTTGGGTAATGCTTTCAATCACTGGAGCTGTTTTATGATAAATATTGTATTCAGCAGTATGTATTATGCATGCATTTTGCAAAATGTCTGCAAACTAATCTCTGACAAGCACAGATGACAGGAAATACTTAATGCAGGGCATTGGCAGCTTGTAGACATGCTGAAATCCAGTGCAGGCAAAATCTCTCTTACAGAGAGAGGCAGGGCTTCACAAATGGGATGATAATAGTCTTCAGTGCCAAGTGCATTTTCATTTATCCACGGACCTAAAATCCTTCCCAAAAGTTGTCTATTCTTTAGTGTTTAAATGGAGCTGGAGAGGTTAAGTGATTTTCTATAGTCTTTCAGCAAATCTAACATAGGTGAGTTCTGACATTATATGCACAGAACTCCCCAATAGGCATCTGGCAAATTTTGTTCCTCCCTATCCCACATCTAGGAAGTTATGGGGGTGCTTAATTGCTGATTACAAATGTCAAGATGTTTGCAGGTGCAGAATTGAGATGGTCTAGATCTAACCCCAAATTAATCCATATTAATGCTGGAGACCTAGCATTTTATCAGCTCTGAGTCTGTAGACATATGGAAACCATGAACTTGACAGGAAGGATTCAGGGACATATGCCCTCAAGGGCTCTGAAAACTATTGAAAAAATGAAAAAAATTATTGATTCAGAGATTGAGAAGGGACCCTTGGGGTTGTCTCCCTTAAACACCTGCCCCTATCATTTTAAAGATGAAGAAGTGGAAGTCTCATAAACCATCGTGATCAGGTGACTTACCTAAAACTATGCCACGGGCTAGTGCAGAACCAAGAAAAGAAATCAACCCAGTTCTTTCTGATTCTTGGATGTTTATAGAAGTTAAGGAAACTAGATTGCTTTTAAATCAGTTCTTTCCTGGAAATAGCGGGATGAGGTATCAAAACTTATTTCTTCAAATATTTTTTCAACCTTGCCTTTATCTCTTCATCTTCTGGCATTCCAATGATACAAATATTGGATATTTCCTAATGTGACTGTCCTGTAGGTTTCTGAGGTTCTACTCATATGTTTTCCTTATTTTCTCTGTTGTTCTAATTGGGTCTATTTTTTGTTGTATCCTTAGTTCATGAATTCTACTTTCTGTCATCTCTACTATTTAGTCCATTCCGTATGTTTTTAAAAAAATGTTTTATTTTTTAGTTGTATCATTTCTGTTTGATCTTTATAACCCCTATTTTTTTTAACTGAGATTTGCTGTTTTTTAATTTGCTTCAGGAGGATTTGTAATTGATTATCAAAGCATTGTTATGATGGCTGCTTTTTAAATTCTGGGCACATAATTCTAACATCTGATTTATCTCAGCCTTGGCATCCGTTGATTGTCTTTTCTGAGCCAAGTTGTGATTTTCCTGATTCATGGTGTGATGAGTTCTTAATCTACTGTATTCTGGACACTTTGCCTGTTATGTTAGGACGCTCTGAGTTCTATTTAAATCTTCTATTTTAGCAGGTAGTCACCCTTTTAAAGGGTAAGCTTGCATGTCCTGGTGTACTCTTGTGGGGGGTGGCTCCAATAAGAGTTTGATATTCAGCATGGTACTGGCACAAAAACAGACACATAGACCAGTGGAACAGAGTAGAGAGCCCAAATATGGACCCTCAACTCTATGGTCATGTAATCTTCGACAAAACAGGAAAAAAATATGCAGTGGAAAAAAGGCAGTCTCTTCAATAAGCGGTGCTGGGAAAAGTGGACAGCTATATGTAGAAGAATGAAACTCGACCATTCTCTTACACCATACACAAAGATAAATTCGAAATGGATAAAAGACCTCAACATGAGACAGGATTCCATCAGAACCCTAGAGGAGAATATAGGCAGTAACCTCTTCAATATCAGCCACAGCAACTCCTTTCAAGATATGTCTCCAAAGGCAAAGGAAACAAAAGCGAAAATGAACTTTTAGGACTTCGTCAAGATCAAAAGCTTCTGCACAGCAAAGGAAACAGTCAACAAAACAAAGAGGCAACCCATGGAATGGCAGAAGATATTTGCAAATGACAGTACAGACAAAAGGTTGATATCCAGGATCTATAAAGAACTCCTCAAACTCAACATACACAACACAGATAGTCATGTCAAAAAATGGGCAGAAGACATGAAGAGACACTTCTCCAATGAAGACATACAAATGGCTATCAGACACATGAAAAAATGTCCATCATCACTAGCCATCAGGGAGATTCAAGTTAAAAACACATTGGGATACCACCTTACACCAGTTAGAATGGCCAAAATTAGCAAGACAGGAAACAACATGTGTTGGAGGGGATGTGGAGAAAGAGGAACCCGCTTACACTGTTGGTGGAAATGCAAGTTGGTGCAGCCTCTTTGGAGAACAGTGTGGAGATTCCTCAAGAAATTAAAAATATGACCCTGCAATTGCACTCCTGGGTATTGACCCCAAAGATACAGATGTCGTGAAAAGAAGGGCCATCTGTACCCCAGTGTTTATAGAAGCAATGGCCATGGTCGCCAAACTGTGGAAAGAACTAAGATGCCCTTCAACAGATGAATGGATAAGGAAGAGGTGGTCCATATACACTATGGAGTATTCTACCTCCATCAGAAAGGTTGAATACCCAACTTTTGTATCAATATGGATGGGACTGGAAGAGATTATGCTGAGTGAAATAAGTCAAGCAGAGAGAGTCAATTATCATATGGTTTCACTTATTTGTGGAGCATAACAAATAACATGGAGGACATGGGGAGATGGAGAGGAGAAGGGAGTTGAGGGAAATTGGAAGGGGAGGTGAACTATGAGAGACTCTGGACTCTGAAAAACAAGCTGAGGGTTTTGAAGGGGCGAGAGGTGGGAGGTTGGGGGAGCCAGGTGGTGGGTATTATGGAGGGCACATATTGCATGGAGCAATGGGTGTGGTGCATAAACAATGAATTCTGTTACGCTGAAAAGAAATAAATATATTTTTAAAAAAAGAGTTTGATTCTCAGAGTCTTTGCTCTGTCTCTTGGCCTCTTGTTCCCTGCTGATGTTGCCTGAGAGGGGCAGAAGGAACTTCTGTAGGCTGTGCCGCCGCAGTATTTCTCAGTCGGAAAGGGGGAGCCCCAGACCTGTGAACTAAAGGAAGTTTATCACCAGTGATGCAGGCTCTCCTGCTATTGTTCAGAGACTCCCATTTCATCTCAGAAGAGGAACAAGCCTACCTAGGCTATCTTCTGTCAGTGGTTGAGAAATAGCAGTTCTGGTTGCTTTTCCTGCTGGTTTGTAGTAGAGTCTCTTAAGATGGCCTGTTGCTGTGTTGTTCCTTCAGTTTTGGGACTCCAAACAAATTTGTCTTCTCTAACCACCTTTAGTCACCTTTGGCTTTATTTCCAGGGATTATGGTGGTATTTAGTGGGGAAGACCAAGGAAAAAGAAGTCTGTGTCATCATGTCTGGATCAGATGCCCTCTGATTTCATTTTTTAAATTTTTTTAAAGTTTTTTTTTTTTAAGATTTTATTTATTGATTTGACAGAGATCACAAGTAGGCAGAAAGGCAGGCAGAGAGAGAGGAAGGGTAGCAGGATCCCTGCTGAGCAGAGAGCCCAATGTGGGGCTCCATCCCAGGACCCTGGGATCATGACCTAAGCCAAAGGGAGAGGCTTTAACCCACTGAGCCACCCAGGCGCCCCTCTGTTTTCATTTTTATTGTTATTTTGTTCTCACTGTGTGTGTGTGTGTGTGTGTGTGTGTGTGTTTGTGAGGGAGAGGGAGAGAGAAGACTTCTGTCTTCAAAAGAAGAGAGAAGACTGATGGAGTGTGATGTCTCAAACAAGGGTATTGTCTTATTGGCCTTGACTCTCTAGATCATCGGTAAACCCCACAACATTTGCTACAATGACTGTTCTTGGGGTGTGGGTTGTAGAGGAAGTGATAACAGCCCCACAATTAAACATTCACTTTGTAAGGATGTGGTAAGATTTCAGAGACTTTTGAACCTTGACATCAAAGTGGCTTGGAATTGAGACAGTAGTGTTTCTTTATAACCAGAACTCTGCCTTTCTTACATGAAGACTTTGATAATTTTACAAAAGGGCTTGCAGTAACTTCATGATCATGTATCATCCAAACTTCCAAATAAATGAGCCCAGTGGGAAGTCAGACCAAGGGATGGGTCTACAGAGCACTTCACCCAAAAAATCTAATTTCTTTTTGAAATAATCTCAAATTTATGGAAGAGTTGGAAATAGAGTATAACGAACTTCCCTTTTCTCCAAACCATTTGAGAGCAAATTGCCATAGCCTGCAAGTACTTTAGCATGTGTTTCCTACAAACAAGGACATTTTTCTGTAGAACTAAAATATCATAAAAATGAGGAATTCTGTATTGATACATGGGTACCATCACATCTAGGACTTTTTTCCTGAGATGTTCTGCTATGAGTTCCAATAATGTCTTTTCTGGAAAGAGGGTTCAGTTCAGAATAATGCATTGCAATTAGATGTTATGTCTCTTTTGCCTTTAATTTAGAGCAGTTCCTCAGTCTTCTCTTGACTTTTAAGACCTTGACTCTTTTTTTTCCTAAAGATTTTACCTCATTTGAGAGAGAGAGAGAGCCCACGTGTGTACAGAAGGAGGGGCAGAGAGAGAGGAATAAGCAGACTCTGTGCTTAGCGTGGAGCCTGACAAAGGATTCAGTGCCGCAACCCTGAGATCATGACCTGAGCGGAAATCAAGAATCAGATGCTTAACTGACTGAACCACCCAAGCCTCCTGGCCAGACATTGACTCTTCCGAGAAGCCCAGGCAGGGCCAGCTTTATGGCTGTGTGACTTGTCTAGTCACATGCAGACCCACACTTAGAAAGGTGCCATATTTGGTTTTATGCTGTGATGTTACTCCTTGAAATGTTTAGTTTTAAACAAGGGTCCTTTCATTTTCATTGTGTGCTGGGCTCCACAAATCATGTAGCTAGTTCTGAGACGAGTCCAGTTATTTTATAGAATGTCCTTCAACTTGTCTGATATTCGCTGTGATTCAAGTGGGGTTATATATCTTTGGTAGAATGTCACAGATGCAATGTACATTCTTAACTGCTTTCTGTCCAGTAGCACATCATTTTAATGTTACATTAGTGATAATACTAGTTGGATCACTTGGTTAAGATGGTATCTGCCAGGATTCTCCACTTTGTAATTAATATGTATTTCATGGAAGGTAATTGAGACTATGTAAACATCCCATTCCTCATGAAACTCCCAATTCATTGATTTTTTAAATATCTGTTTGCATGTAGATTACAATTTTATTCCATGGTTATAAGCAGTTACTATTATTATTTATTTTAGTAATCAGATTGGCTCAGATTTGATTAATGATACCCCTAAAAATTTTCTTCTTTGTTCTTTTAAAAATTTTACATAATTTTTGATACATTGCCTTATTTTCTAGGTATTTCATCTCATCCTTATCTTCCCTGAAATCACCTATCTTTTTAAGGAGTCCAGATTCCTTTATGTGGAGAATGGTATTTTAGAAATCATGATCTAGATGCTAAGGTATTTAAATAATATTGGGTGTCACTGCTCCCAGAACTTCTCAGTAGCCAGTTAGGTGTACGCACATGTACACACACACACACACACACACACACACACACATCTATGTATATACATATATACACATTTATGTATTTGTCCCTCCATCCATTTTGAAAACCATGAGTTCACACTGATTATCTACAATTCAAATCTAACACCACAAAATGCATTCCAGTTTTCTTTCTTTCCACACTTGTAACTAACTCTCTTTTCTGACACTGGGAAACTGCTCCATTATCTTTAAAAAGATTTACTTGTTTGATCAATTTCTTAATCTCTTGTTACTTCTGCCTGCTACCTTTCCTTACCCCTTTTTCACTGGGTTGACCTCTGTGTACATCCTTCCTCTTACTGGGACCACTGGACCCCTGGGCCACTGTTGCTGTGTGCTCTTGCAGATCCCCTCCATACCTCACTTTGGTTTTTACACCCACATCTGGGTGCATTCCATCCCCCATCCAAAAGGATGCCTAAATGTTGAACTTCACCTAACGGCATTTGGATTAAAATGTTCTGGAAGAAGATCCCTAATCAAAATCCCAATTTTCAAGTTTTAATTTCACTTCAAAATGTTGCTAAGAGAAATACACAAGAAATGGATTACTTAAGTTTTGACAATTCCATTTTCTTTCTTTTTTTTTTTTTTTAAAGATTTTTATTATTTATTTGACAGAGAGAGATCACAAGTACACAAGTAGGCAGAGAGGCAGGCAGAGAGAGAGGAAGGGAAGCAGGCTCCCTCCTGAGCAGAGAGCCCGACGCGGGGCTCAATCCCAGGACCCCAAGATCATGACCTGAGCCGAAGGCAGAGGCTTTAACCCACTGAGCCACCCAGGTGCCCCGACAATTCCATTTTAATGCTTGAAAAGTTAATCCTATTTCCACCCTCTTAGATTGTTGAGAGAATTGAAGTTTGTTTTTCCTCATCTTCTATTTCTTTTTTTAAAAAATATTTATTTATTTCATAGACAGAGATCACAAGTAGGCAGAGAGAGAGAGAGAGAGAGAGAGAGAGAAGCAGGCTCCCTGCTGAGCAGAAAGCCTGATGCGGGGCTGGATCCCAGGATCCTGAGATCATGACCTGAGCTGAAGGCAGAGGCTTAACCCACTGAGCCACGCAGGCCCCCCATCTTCTATTTCTTAGAGGAAATCTGGCCAAAGACATTTCAGGTTTGTTTCTGCTGCATTCTACTACCTCACAAATTGCAAAGTAGGGAAGTTCCACCATAAAGTCAAGGTCCAATGATGTTTCAAGAAAGTTTCAATGAATAAAAAACATATGTAAGTTCATATTTAGTCTGTATCTGAGACCAAATGGCTATCCAAGTGTCTCATATCCAATCAGAATCATTGAACTTCTCAATTACAGTTTACCAGGCTCAGTACTACTCTCTCTCTCTTCTTTTTTTTTTAAGATTTATTTATTTATTTATTTGACAGACAGACAGAGAGGGAGATCACAAGTAGGCAGAGAGGCAGGCTGTGGGGGGGGGGGGGGGAAGCAGGCTCCCTGCTGAGCAGAGAACCCGATGCGGGGCTCGATCCCAGGACCCTGAGATCATGACCCAGGCTGAAGGCAGTGGCTTCACCCACTGAGCCACCCAGGTGCCCCTCAGTACTACTCTTAGGAAGATAGAAGAGTGTGATATTCCTTTCCTCTCCACTGGGAACTCCTGTCTGCCCGCTCTGCCTCACTTCTGGAAACTGCCTAATTCCAAAAAGGGTGTTATAACTTGGCTTTCTAACTTCCTTAAGGGGTCATCAGGCTTGATCTCATCACCTTAACCAGAGAGTTATGTCGTTTCCATCACCTTAACAGTCCAGGTTTCCCATCTGAACTATTACTCTGTTCATCTCCAGGCAGATACACTCCAGTTCATCTCCACACGAAATCACCTGGAACCAATCAGTACAATTATGTAAATCCTTCAGAGCCTCAGTCTCTGGAATGAATACTTCCTGGGTTTTCTTGCTCTAATTGAAACCTTGTTATGCCTAAGGACCTTGCTTTTCTTCTATCCTGCTCTGTGGTGGCTGCTTTTTTCTTTCTATCGCTTGTGTTCAATGGAGCTTGGAAGAGAGGGTAAATATTTCCCACATGTCTCATTTATGAGGTTGGTTTTCCCTTCCCATACTGCTCCTAAATCCTGTTACTTTTTTTTTTTCTAGTCCATTCTGTCTTCAACTTTCCTGCTTTCTGAAGTAGCTCTTTTACACCATGACTCTCCTCAAATTTTTCTTTCTGCTCTCCCCTCCTTACTATTAACTTGACCTTGCGAATATCACTGATAAAATAAAAGGAGTCCTAAGGAACTACCTCATGAGACATATTTTTCCTCTTCCCTGTTAAGGCGGCTACGCTTCTGTCAGCTGTCTGCTCTATTGAAGACTGGTCCTTCCGCTTATATGCTAGTTGCCATTCTTTCTCCTTCAAGGACTTTAATCCTGAACTTACTTCTTTTTTTCTTGAATCCTTCCCTTCTCCCCACCCAATGCATTTACTTCATTATATGTGGTAGCTGGCCTCTAAGATGATCTGCCAATGTTTCTTGCCTCTTGGTATTCACACCTTTGTTGAGTCCATTTCTGTGGTGGACACAAGTTTGTCTGCATTGTCAGTAGCCAAAAGGATAATATGTTATTTCTAAAAATTAGTTATAAAATACCCTGGATATTCTGTCTTGGATTCTCTCCCTTCCTCTCTTTCTCTCTCATCATTCGCTCTGGAGGAAGCCACTGCCATTGTCACTCTGTATGTCACCTAGTAAGGCACTGGTGCCCCCGGTCAACAGCAATGTCTGTAAGCTGAAAGCAAATCCTCTATCGCAGTCAAACCTTCAGATGACTGTACTTCCAGTCAATATCTTCATTGCAACCTCATGAGCCAGAACTACCCAGAAAAACTGCTCCCGGATTCCTATCTTATAGAAATGGTATGGGAATAAATGCCTTGTTTTAAGCTGCTAAACTTGGAGATAATTTGCTATGCAATGGTCAATAACTAATATACCATACAATCATACTTGAATATCTCACCTTTTAACCAGGCCCTCCCTTAGTTCTGCTTATCTCTTTAGCTCCTGCCCATTCCCCTACTCTCTTTGAAAACATTGCCATGCCTTACTTTCCTGGAGTATTTCAGTTCTTTCCACTCAGATTTGTCATGTTAAGGCTTCTGAAAACTTCAGTGTTACATGCAGCAGTCCATTTATATTTCTCATTGCAATTGGCCTTTTTAAAAATATTTTATTTATTTATTTGACAGAGACAGATCACAAGTAGGCAGAGAGGCAGGCAGAGAGAGAGAGGAGGAAGCAGGCTCCCTGCTGAGCAGAGAGCCCAATGTGGGACTCGATCCTAGGACCCTGAGATCATGACCTGAGCCGAAGGCAGAGGCTTTAACCCACTGAGCCACCCAGGTGCCCCGCAATTGGCCTTTCTTTGGCAGTATTTAACTTGCAGAATTTTCTTGGCTTGGCTTTTAGGACATAACTCTCTGGCTTTTCTCCAGTATTACTTACCACTCAAGCCTGCACTTCTCTTCCTCCTCCTTCCCATCTTTAAGTGTGGCAATGTTTCTAGAGCTATTTTTTTTTTTAAAGATTTTTATTTGAGAGGGAGAGAAAGTGAGCATGAACTGCTAGTAGAGGGGCAGAGGGGGAGGGAGAGGACAAGCAGACTCCATGCTGGGCATGGATCCACACCCAGGGCTTGAACTCAGGACCCTGAGATCATGACCCAAGCCAAAACCAAGAGCCAGATGTTCAACTGACTGAACCACTCAGGCGCCCCTGTGTTGTTGTCGTTAACTGTTTTAGTTAGTTTTCTTCATTCCCCAACTATTGATCTTTTAATTACACCATACTCAATCACATTTGGAAAGTCACCTAATGTTTAGTTAAAATTTCCCAAATGTTCCCAATGTTGAGATTTTTTTTCTTGTTTTGATTTGGGGAACAAATATGGTTATTTAACAGGACTAAATGTAATTTCTCAATTTTTTCAGAATTCTTTCGGAACACTACTTATGTGTATGCCCATCCCTAAGTACAAGGCTAACAACAATATAGACATGTATGTGTATTTCAAAGTTTCCCTTATATTGAGAGTCCTGGTTTGGAAGTAGTTTCCATCCAGACTGCAGGAGGCTGATTGTGATTCCATATGAGTAACTACTTGTAAGTTTGCGGCTCCAGTTTCACATTGATTTCACAGGCAAAAGAATTAGTCCAAACTTCTCTGATTCCATGAGGCAACATCTGCTGTCAAATACACATGTAAACACATGGCTCACATGCTACTCTCTTTGTTTAGAAGGGCTGTGTAGTGGCACACAGGGGAGGTTGGAGGTGACAAGGGAATAGGTACCTAGAGGAGTGTTGACTTTTTCAGTGCTGGCCTTTGTTGTCTCTGATGAATTCCAGGCTGCTCTACAAAATAAAGAACAGCTTCAGAGCAGCTGAAACTGAATACAAAACAGAGTTGAAGGTGAATCATTTATATGTTTGTTCATAAGGCTTTCTGCTTCTGAAGGAAGCTTATGTGGATTCATACGTCACAGGTGAGAACCATATAACCTTTTGTGTTATGACCGGTTACTCACTAGTCCTCCAGGTCTCTTCACACATTGGGTTTCTTTTGAGGACCCAGTATAGAAGTCTGATATATCTTTTAAAGAAACACACACAGGGGCACCTGGGTGGCTCAGTGGGTGAAGCCACTGCCTTCAGCTCGGGTCATGATCTCAGGGTCTTGGGATGGAGCCCCAGATCAGGCTCTCTGCTCCACAGGGAGCCTGCTTCCCCCATGCCTCTCTGCCTACTTGTGATCTCTCTCTCTCTGTCAAATAAATGAATAAAATCTTTTTTTAAAAAAAGAAACTCACACACAAAGGTATGTAAATGCAAAGTTTCATGATATTAATACCATTAATATCAATATTAATATTGATCAATATTGATTAATTAATTGATTAATATTAATAATAATATTAGTACCAATACCATCTGACTGCTCGCAAGGAAGCAGCTGTTATGTAGGTCAAAATATTATATGTTATCTTCAAAATTAAAATTTGGCATTAATTCTAATGAATGAATTAATGTGTTTAAAACTTCAAAAGGGCTAGCATGAGAATATATAAAAGTTGTTGTTACGACAAGATTAATAATTGGGTATAGTGCATATCCTGAACTGTCTTAGCCACATCAAAACTTTCTAAACTGCGTTTTTACCCCACAAGACCCACTCAAAGGAATAAAGGTTTGTCTTGATTGACTCTGCTGGCACTATATTTAATTCAGAGTAAAATTAAAGGGGAACATTCTGCTATGGTAAATCTAAACCTTATGTGGAAAACAAGTGAAGTCTGTGGCATATATTTTCTCTTACTTCAATCGTGCCTAGTCTTACCCAGCATGGAATCACTTTTAGTAGTTCATATTTGCATCTGTTTAAATTCGTTGAAATTTAACTCAATTTATTAAACTTTCTGGAGCCTCATCCATTTTGTCTATGAAATGAGCAAGGTGGGGGCACCTGGGTGGCTCAGTGGGTTAAAGCCTCTGCCTTCGGCTCAGGTCATGGTCCCACAGTCCTGGGATCGAGCCCCGCATCAGGCTTTCTGCTCGGCAGGGAGTCTGCTTCCTCCTCTCTCTCTTGCCTACTTCTCTGCCTACTTGTGATCTCTATCTGTCAAATAAATAAATAAAGTCTTTAAAAAAAATCTAAAAGAAAGAAAAAAAGAAATGAGCAAGGTGGTTCATGGCAACCTATACCTTTCCAGGTGTAAAATTCTCGTATTTTAAAGACATGTTTGTATAAACCATAGTAGCATGTTGCAATGGGATTGTTGCTGGTGGGGATCTAGTGACATGGGATATAGATATGAGTTAGCATATCCTTGCCCTCAAGGATCTCATGCTGGCTTCAGAAATAGTTCACTACTATAATATAGAGTTAAGTAAATATTTTTGAGAGGTAAAAGCCACATGGGGTGGGGAGAATAAAGAGAAAAGGATCATGTCCAGTTTCATGGGTCGGGTTGTATGTCAAGGTGATGGTGCCATCTGAGATGGGTACTGAAGGATTTTGAGAGGTAAAGAGTGCAAGAAGAAAAAGATGATTTTATCAGGAGCACACGTAATCATTTAGAGATGGGAAAGCAAAGCGTGTGTTCAGAAAATTGAGAGTATTCTTTCAGTTTGCTTTGAATGCAAGATACATGCAAAGAAGTAAGTTTTTTGTTTTTGTTTAAGATTTTACTTATTTGACAGAGAGAGACAGCAAGAGAGAGAATATAAGCAGGGGGAGTGGGAGAGGGAGAAACAGGCTTCCCGCTAAGCAGAGCAGGGAGCCCAATGTGGGGCTCGATTCCAAGGCCCTGGGATCATGACCTGAGCCAAAGGCAGACACTTGACCACTGAGCCACCCAGGCGCCCCAAGAAGGAAGTTTGAAATAACAGCTTGAGGCCCTGTTCTGGAAAACAATAATGGTCAAACTGAGAATTAAACTTAATTCAGTGTGTTTGGCAGCGGGGGTGGGGCAGATCTAGTAAAGGTTTTTAAGTAGAAAATTGAAATGGATAGGAAGATTAGTCTGGCTAGAATTTGGAGAGCTGATATTGGGAGGTAAGGGAAGAGAACAAAGATAAATGGGAGGAGTCAGTAGCAATCCCATTCATTCATTAAAACCACTTACTGTGTGTCTACTAAGTGCCATAGTGTCTATTCCTTATTGAATATATTAAAGACTCAATGTATTGATTAATTTTTTTACATATTCATTTAACTTGTAGAGGGAAAATAGAAGATATGTAATATGTACTTTAATATGTACTCGAGGACAAGCCTTATTTTAGTATTTGAAATAGAAGAGGGTTGGGCTCTGAATAAGTAATAATAAGACTCAAGATAAAGTCCATCTCAATAAGAAATGTTTTCTAGAAGGTTAGTGGCTGATAGTGCTAATATCTTTATGAGATAAGAACGTTATTATTACTGGGCTTACTTGTATGCCTTAAGCTATTATCATAGCTTATGATAGAATAAGCTATCTCTTCTGTTTAGAATCATAAATGATACTAAAGCATTTATGATTTATGATTCTAAAGAAGATTCCCCCTAGGTGTGATCCATGGTGCCAACCCTCTCCTAGTAGGTTTCTAGGTAAGGCCCATGAGTGGATGAATGAGCATTTCTGGAAGGAGTGGCTTTTTACTTCCAGGTGCCAAAAGACCTTTGTCTCCATGGTAACAAGAAACAAACACAAATAATACAAAAATTATGTTTTTCTATCAGGGTCTGAAGTAAACAAGAAAGGCTCGATGAACTGAATTCCTGAGAGAGAGAGAGAGAGAGAGAGAGAGAGAAAGTGAGAGAGAGAGAGAAGTCACTTAGAGCTGAGTGGAGAAAGTGCCTGGTTTGGGTATTTCCAGGTAGAACAATTGAGCCGACATTACATAGAATTTTGCAGGGATGAAGAGAAACCAGGTGAAACTTTAAGTACCAGTGTGGTGGAACAAATTAAAATCTGTACATAACCAGACTCAGTTTAAACATTACATTCCTTTGCTATACCCTCTTTACACTAAAGTTTTTATCAAGGCTATATGGAGGAAGGTCTAGAAAGCAGATAATTTTCACAGAAATGTGCACATTCTCACATTATTTAGATTCTATAACTCTTTTGTATTTAAATTAAATGATGAACCAAGCGGCACCTGGGTGGCTTAGTTGGTTAAATGACTGCCTTCAGCTCAGGTCATGAGTCTGCTTCGCCCTCTGACCCTTTCCCTCTCTCATGCCCCCTCTCTTTCTCATTCTCTCTCTCTCAAATAAATTTTAAAAAGTCTTTAAAAGAAGAATAAATGATGAACCAAAATCTATCTGAAAATGTGGCCCAATCCCACTTCCACTTCAAATATTATGAAGATCAAAGGGATTTCTTTTTTTTTTTTTTAAGATTTTATTTATTCATTTGAGAGAGAGAGAGCACAAGCAGGGGGAGCAGCAGGCAGAGGGAGAAACAGATTTCCCGCTGAGCAGGGAGCCTGATGCGGGACTCAATTCCAGGACTCTGAGATCATGACCTGGGCTGAAGGCAGACACTTAACTGATCGTGCCACCCAGGTGTCCCTAAAGGGATTGATTTCTGATAGTGTTTCAGGAAGTTGGAGATTGGGCTAATGGGGTAGACTCAGACTAATTAAAACTGCAGCCTAACCCAAACCCAACTGTTGGAGTAATGTGAATGCTCAGCCTTCTACCATAACCTTCAGACATAGGAAAAGATTTTCATTTTCTGAAAATAAAACAAAAAATATATTCTGTTCTCTACTGTGCTTTTAATATACAATGTCCAGAATATAATAAAAATTACAAGATATGTGAAGAAGTAAGCCTCAGCCTGGGCCACACCTGGAACAGCTAAATTAGAATCTGTGGAACTGCTCTTTGAAGAGAATGCTTAAATGGAGGAGTGGTATGTGATAGAGAAGAAGGAACATAAGAGAGGTGAAGGAACCAAGGTTGTTCTCTGTCATGAAGGCCGGGGAGGTGAAATTAGTTGGGGAAAGAAAAGTCATCAAATGTTACATAAGAGAGAAAGCAGGGTATAAATTAAGATAGAATCCTATTGTTTTATTTCTTACAAAATAGTCTCCTCTTTTGTAAACCAGAAGTAGAGTTTATAAAAACTCACGACTCAGTCTGTGGAAGTTTTAATTTGCCATTGAGAATTTGCAAGAATTCAAATATGTTCTTGATATTTCAAAGATTGCTTTTCTTTAAATGCCTTCTTTCTCAAACTGAGTTAGGCCATCTCTAAAGACAATATTAACTTCCATTGTGTCTATAAGATTAGCAATTTCTAATAAAAAAAAAAAAGAAGGCACAAATTATTCCTTGTGGCTAATTGTACTTTATCAAGCTATTGATTTTAATCAGAAAACTAATGTGGTAGGCTGCAAGGAATGGAGAATTAACCAGATGTTCATTGATAACTTGGAAGAGAAAATTCTACATGAAAAAGCAATGAATATTTCCTCTGTTATCCTATTTAAACAGATGTTTTGCCTAATCTGCATTCACTTTCCTCACTCTCTTATCTTTGACCTTTCTTTTGAAGGTATTCATGGAAGAGAATGTCAGTATTTACCTACCTGCTGTGCTTCCATCTGTCTAAGCAGTGCATGGATACACACAAATTATATTTTCTTTGTATGACTTTGAGTGACAGACACATAACCAAGACTTCATAGACAGAGAATGATCAGATATTATCTATTTAGTCCCAGGATAAACTATAGCATCATCTTACATCTGGATGGTTTATGTAAGGAACAGGTGCTTTCAAACACTTCAAACTAGAAATCCTGATTTCTGGATTCCTCAGAGGTTTCTCAAAACAGATTTTTTAAATTTTTATTTGGCCTTCACATTTGGCCATTTTGTTGTTAATTTTCTCTGCCTGGACAGGTGGGCTGTGATAGAAAGAATAGCAATAATTACTTGTGGTATTACTGCCCAGTCAACTAGGTCCAATTATTTGCAGTCTCAGGTGTCCATTGATAATTTGGGATTAAAAGCTCAATCTGAAAAGAGTTTGGACTCTTTGGGATTTGTTTCATTCTTCAAATAGCTTGGTAATTTTCTAAATAGGGACCTGAAGCAGATAAAAGTATCTCTGATGTCTTTCCATATTTTATAAATAAAGATGTATTGCTTCCAGTCCCATCCATGTCGCCACAAAAGTTGGGTATTCATCCTTTATGATGGAGACATAATACTCCATAGTGTATATGGACCACATCTTCCTTATCCATTCATCCGTTGAAGGGCATCTTGGTTCTTTCCATAGTTTGGCGACTGTGGCCATTGCTGCTATAAACATTGGGGTACAGATGGCCCTTCTTTTCACTACATCTGTATCTTTGGGGTAAATACCCAGGAGTGCAATTGCAGGGTCATAGGGAAGCTCTATTTTTAATTTCTTGAGGAATCTCCACACTGTTCTCCAAAGAGGCTGCACCAATTTGCATTCCCACCAACAGTGTAAGAGGGTTCCCCTTTCTCCACATCCCTTCCAACACATGTTGTTTCCTGCCTTGCTAATTTTGGCCATTCTGACTGGTGTCAGGTGACATCTCAATGTGGTTTTAATTTGAATCTCCCTGATAGCTAGTGATGATGAACATTTTTTCATGTGTCTGATAGCCATTTGTATGTCTTGATGGGAGAAGTGTCTCTTCAAATCTTCTGCCCTTTTTATATGATTGTTTTGTGTGTGTTGAGTTTGAGGAATTCTTTATAGATCCTGGATATCAACCTTTTGTCTGTACTGTCATTTGCAAATATCTTCTCCCATTCTGTGGGTTGCCTCTTTGTTTTGTTGACTGTTTCCTTGGCTGTGCAGAAGCTTTTGATCTTGATGAAGTCCCAAAAGTTCATTTTCGCTTTTGTTTCCTTTGCCTTTGGAGACATATCTTGAAAGAAGTTGCTGTGGCTGATATCGAAGAGGTTACTGCCTATGTTCTCCTCTAGGATTCTGATGGATTCCTGTCTTACGTTGAAGTCTTTTATCCATTTTGAGTTTATCTTTGGGACTGGAAGAGATTATGCTGAGTGAAATAAGTCAAGCAGAGAGAGTCAATTATCATATGGTTTCGCTTATTTGTGGAGCATAACAAATAGCATGGAGGACAAGGGGAGATGGAGAGGAGAAGGGAGTTGAGGAAAGTTGGAAGGGGAGGTGAACCATGAGAGACTATGGACTCTGAAAAACAATCTGAAGGTTTTGAAGGGATGGGGGTGGGAGGTTGGGGGAACCAGGTAGTGGTTATTAGAAGGGCGTGGATTGCATGGAGCACTGGGTGTTGGGCAAAAACAATGAATACTGTTACACTGAAAAGAAATAAATATAAATTAAAAAAAAGATATATTGCTTTCCCACAGGGGGCTTTTGATACCAGTTTCTTAGTTGAATAGCAGAGGAGACATGGCAGAAATAGATTGTTTAAACCAGAGACCTTAAAAAAGTGAAGGGTCCACCCCCAAGTTTTAGTTTATATCTAGGGCTCTGAGCAAGGGCATATATTAACATTATGGAAATATTTCCAGGATGGTCTAGTGATATAGTTCATGGCATAAAGCAACTTAATTTCTTAGGACATACCTAATTTCTAACAGGTACGTTGGGGATGCAGACTTGCCCTATCAAAAAAGGGCTGAAAACTTAGGTCGGAATTGATACTGTTTGCACACAATTTGGGCACAATATTCCTGAAGACTAATCCATTTGATGAAAGTGGTACAATGAAATAAATCCCTGATGTCTTCCTGTCTGAATATATCCATCTCTGTAAAATCTAGCATCAAGGATATATTATGTATTGATGCATGACACATTCTACCACAGCTCAGTGCCTTAAAACAAACACTTACTGTTTCACAGATTCTGAGTCAGTAATCTGGGGATGACATAGATGAATGGTATTTCATAAGTTTCACTTCAGATGTTAGCTGGGACTCTTATCTGAAGGCAAGGCTGAGACTGGGGTTGGGAGGGCAGGGTTCATTTCTAAGATAGAAATTTTAGATTGGAAAATGTAACACTTGAAATATAAACTTACTGGATGGACTTAGTAATAGATGGTGGATGGCAGAGATTGATAAAAAATTGTTTTTTACAAGAATGGTCCATTATAATTTTAAGAGACTGACTTCAAATACAATGGTATTTGAATGGTAGCTTAAACATAAAAGTAGAAAAAGATACACAATGCAAACACTAATCAAAAGAAAGCAGGACTGGCTATGTCAGTATACTGGAAAGTAGGTTTCCGAGCAAACAAACAAACAAAAAAATACAGGGATAGAGAGGGACATCAGTTAATGACAAAGGTCAGTTTAATAAGAGAATATAATGATTTTAAATATATTCGTACTAAGCAAGAGAATTTCAGAATTCACAAAGCCAGAATGATGGAACAAAGGAAAAATACACAAATCTACAACTATAGTTGAAGACTTAAACACTCTGATGTCAATGACGTAGAAATATTTGATGGAAAATCAGCAGAGATATAGAAGAAAGAGCTCAACACTCAACAACAAGATCTAATTAGCATTTATAGCACATGCCATCCAGCAGCAGAATCCACATTCTTTTCAAGTGCACATGGAACATTTACCAGGGTAGACCATGTTCTGGGCCATTAAAAAAAGCCATAATAAATTTAAAGAAATTAAAAAAATGTTATTTTACAATAATGGAATCAAACTAGAAATCTATACCAGAAAGATAACAGGGAAACCCTAAACATTTGGAAACTAAAAGAGATAGTTCTAAGTATTCTAGGGATCAAATAGGAAGTCTCAAGGGAAAGCAGATCAATATATTTGGAGTGGGTCCAAGAATTTGTATCTCTTACAAGTTTCCGCTTGATAATGATGTTGCTGGTCCATGGTAGGGGTAGGAGCAGAACAATGAGGGACCATATTTCGCAAACAATGGATGTGGGGCATTAGTAATATAGAGCTCCTCTCCCAAAGGTATTTATATTGCGCATATATTATTTCTATTATTTGCCCCTACTTATACATTTTTCTCTAATAAAGTTTAATTTACATTTATGCCCCTTGACACCTGTGAGGATGTATGTATGTGTACATGAACTTTTGCCTGGCATCCTTGCTGCTCGACACGTTAATTACCTGCTTAGCCCCTGGAGACCTGTTTGTGGCTCTTATTTGAAGAGGATATTTGAGGGATGCCTGGGTGGCTCAGTTGTTAAGTGTCTGCCTTTGGCTTGGGCCATGATCCCAGTGTCCTGGGATTGAGCCCCACATCAGGCTCCCTGTTCTACGGGAGAGAACTTCTCACTCTCCCACTCCCCCTGTTTGTGTTCCTGCTCTTGCTGTGTCTCTTTCTGTCAAATAAATAAATAAAATCTTAAAAAAAAAGAGTATATTTGAGTGACAGTACGTACACTATGTGGTGTAATATTTGCTATTACTTGATGCGTGTGAACTGAGAAAACCGGCAAATCCTCATACAGTTGTGCTTATCTTAAGCAAAAAAGAAAAAGAGCAGAAATGACAAAAGTCTTCTTTGCTAAAGTCATAAGCAAATATACACCTCTTCACAAGGATACTATGCACTTTTAAAATTTAATAAAAGTTAAAAATCTACGAATGACATAAATTAATTTAGTAACATGTCACTATGTATGCCAGACATTGGATTTAAAAATGTATATTATTGTCTCTGATAGCCGCACTATATTCACAAGTTCCATAATGCTTTTGTTTCAAAATTTTTGATCTAAGAAAATAATAATTTTGGATAAATTAGGAAATCTTGGTTGATGGTTAGCTGGATTAAGCCAGTTATTAGCAACTGGTAAAAAACAAAACTGCAGTTTTATTCTGAAAAAATACTTTACAACTTTAAGAACACTTACAAGAATAAAAAATACTTTTAGGGATTTAAGTCTTTTAAAAAAAAAAAAGATTTTATTTATTTATTTGACAGAGATCACAAGTAGGCAGAGAGGCAGGCAGAGAGAGAGAGAGGGAAGCAGGCTCCCCGCTGAGCAGAGAGCCCGATGTGGGACTCGATCCCAGGACCCTGAGATCATGACCTGAGCTGAAGGCAGTGGCTTAATCTACTGAGCCACCCAGGTGCCCGGTTTAAGTTATCTTTACTAAATCATTAGTTGTCACTAACAGTAGAGCTATATTTAAAGAAGTAAAAATTGAATGAAGTTGAAATTGAGTTTTTTTTTTTAATCCAAACCTTGCTTTCTTTCATCATATTTAAGTAGAAACTTTAAACTTTTCCTTTCTATGAATGTTATAAGGCCTCCAGCTTCCTTGCCCATGATTGCCCAGTGAGTGCAGAAAAACCTAGGCCTAAGAATCAGAAACATTTATATTCCTGCTTATACCTATTTGTTAAGAACAAACATAGCTACAACTATGTCTAGGAGTAAACCCAAGACTGATGTCTGCCAAGACAAGATGTGGAGAAATCCTCTAAGATGTCTTGTCCGTTAATTCTAATGACACTAATGTGCCAACTAATTGACTCCATTAACGGACTCCCTCTGCTAAGCTAATAGTTTAATCAATATTCACAACCTAGGTTTACTCTTAAGAGGCACAAACACACACTTTTTACCCCTTTATGATCGGTAGTCTGTTTAATTACACATTAAGATTAATTTCCAGCTTTATGTTGGGGGGGGAGCTGATGTCCACTTCTTAACAATGATTTTAATGTTTTCTCTGGATTGTCAGAATGATGGAGTGAATAAATGTATTTGTTTTTCCTCTAGCCAGCATTTTTGAAGCAGCCACACTATGACAGGTAATTGATTTCGGTATGGGACCCCAATGACCATGTAGTCCTTTGGTCATATAAGCCATGCAGGTTACATCATCCTGCTTATCCCCTCTGCTCTTAGGACATGGACTTCCCAGCAGTCCAGTGGAGTCTGTAACCTACTGTCCAGACTAAGATCAGGTGATGAGGTTTTCTGAACTGTTGATACCTAGAAGAGGTGGGAATTAGGACTTTCATTTTAGTCCAAGAAAGCTTTTCCTTATCAATCACTAAAGAAAGAGGCTTAAAGTTGTTGAAATAAACTTTTCATTTTTGAGTAGTCTAGAGATGTAGAAAGATTCTGATAGTACCAAGTCCTCATATACTCCACAACCAGTTTCCTTAATATTTATATCTTACATTCATACGGTACATTTGTTACAATTAATGAACCAATGTTGATGCCTTATTATTATCTGCAGTCCATATTTTATTCTGATTTCCTCAATTTTTACCTAATTTTCTGTTCCAGGAACCCATCCAGAAAACCATATTCTATTTAATTGTCATATCTCCTCAGGCTCTACCTGGCTTGTCCTAGTTTTCAGAGTTTCCTTAGTTTTGATATCCCTGGGTTTTGAGAAGCAGTCAGTTTGTAGCATGTCCCTCAGTTGGAATTTGATATTTTTCTCATGATTAGATCAGGGTTGTGAGGTTTGGGGAGGAATAATCATAGAGGTCAAGTTACATTCTCATCACATCATATCAAGGGAACATACTATTGGCTTATATATGACTGCTGATGTTAGCCTTGATCAAGCCGGCTTGAGGTCTTGTTTCACAAGTGCCTCGACTGTAGAGTTATTCTCCCCCACTCTCTCCTGTACTCTGAGGAAGCCACTCACTGTACAGAATCCATGCTGAAGGAATGGACAGTTATGCTTCATATTTTCAAAGAATGATATGTATGGGTATAAATACTGTAAAATTTCTCTACGTGGAAGATCTGTCTGTTGTTCTCCATTTATGTACTCAGTCATTTCTTTACATCAGTACGGACTGAGGGGTACTTAGGACCAGTACTACCTTATTTCCTTAGTTAAAACGTTGGTGCTCAAATTGTTCTGCTTTAGCAATTTTCAACTCTTTCAGTTGGCTCTTATGTCCTTTTGACATAATTCCCATCACTGTGTTTGTGTGCACATGTCTGTGTTTTATTCAACACTTCTTTACATTCTGGCACTCCAAGATGCTCCAGGCTCATTTTGTATATTTTCTGCTCCAGGTCTGCATTCAGCTACTTCTTCAAAGAGTCCTGGTTTCTTTTCTTTTAGAGATGGCATTAGAAATCGAGATCTGGGGGCGCTTGGGTGGCTCAGTTGGTTAAAGCCTCTGCTTTCAGCTCAGGTCATGATCTCAGCCTGCTTCTCTCCCTCTGCCTGCTTCTCTGCCTACTTGTGATCCTGTTCTCTGTGTCAAATAAATAAATAAAATCTTTAAAAAAAAGAAATTGAGATCTGGACTCTAGGTGTTCTTGGTGCTACCAGGGAGTCATTGTTTCTAAGCTCTTTAGCTGAAAGGGAAAGGAAATATAATGTAAGTAATGTAACTAGTATGTATGCACATATCTATAAATATCTTTATATGTAGCCATCTGTAGCTGTGTTAAACTAAATGTGAATTCATATTGATGTCTCAATCTCTAATCCTCTAATCCATTAACATGTGGGTTCTTCTTGCCTTCCCTCCTTACTTATATGTAATCCCTAATCCAGTACTGATCAATCTGATTCTATCTGCACCATTAGCTTAATTATTTAATTCAAGTATATGTGTGTAGTGGTTTCAGAATTGCTAACTGATACCTCCATGGGAAGCAAGTTTATCATCGGGAATATAGTGCTTCTACAGTTTCTTTTGTTTTCTTCTTAGACTATACTCATCTCTTATCTAATTGATCTTTCAATTACTGATTGATACAGGGGTATTGAAGTCTTCAACTGTAATAGGTTTTCCCTGTAATAGAAAACTGTAATAGATTTTTACAGTTCCATTAGTTTTGTCTCGCTTGACTGTTATGAGGATTCCTATTTAAGTTTGTTACCTCTGCTTGGAGAATTGACCTCTTCATTATATTATACCTCGCTTTATCTCTGAAAATTTTCCTTGTTCTAAAATACGCTTGGTCTGAAATCATTCATCTTTTGATTTGTATTTGCATCGTAAGTTTTGTCCAACATTCTGCATCTGCTGTCTTTGAGTCGCTATATGAAAATAGGTTTCTCATAGACAACATATAGATCTTTTAAAAAAAATTCAGTCTGACAATCTCTTTTAATTGGTGTGTTTAGACTATATTTAAAGTGGTTATTGATACAGTTGGATTAATATCTATCATAACTGTTTTGTATTTGTTGCTTCTGTCATTTGTTTCTGTTTTCCTCCTGACTTCTCTGGTTTTAGCTGAGCATTTTATATGATTTCATTTTATGTCTGTTCTCTCTTAGTGTGTCAGTTATACTTCTTTCAAGAAAATTTAATGGTTCTAGAGCTTACAATATACATTTTAAACAAACCTATTTCTAAATAACACTCTCCTCTCTGTTCTGCATGTTATAAACAAAAGAGAAAGTATGACTGAATGGCACTTTTCTGTCAAGAGATTATCATAATCCTACCTCAATAGACTCACTCTCTTCCTCCTTAGCCTTGGAAGGCTGGATGTGGTATAACATCTCAGTTTCTTCACTGATGTTGGCACCTTCAAGCAGTTTCAAATCTGCTTCTTTTCTTAAAAGGAAGAAGTCTGTTTCCCAAAACACATTTTCAAAAATATATTTAAGGTGATTGGGGTGGAATATTACTCACTCATCAAAAAGAATGAAATCTTGTCATTTGCAACGATATGGATGGAGCTAGAGTGTCTTATGCCAAGTGAAATAAGTCAGAGAAAAACAAATACCATATGATCTCACTCATATGTGGAATTTAAGAGAGAAGACAGATGAACATACAGGAAAGGGGAAAAGAAAAAAAATGGAGTGAGGAAATAACCCTAAGAGACTCTTAAAGAGGGTGCCTGGGTGACCCAGTGGGTTAAGCCTTGCCTTCAGCTCAGGTCATGGTCTCAGGGTCCTGGGATCAAGGCCTGCATTGGGCTCCCTGCCCAATAGGGAGCCTGCTTCCCCCTCTCTCTCTGCCTGCCTCTCTGCCTACTTGTGATCTCTGTCTGTCAAATAAATAAATAAAATCTTTAAAAAAAAAAAGAGAGAGAGAGAGACTCTGAAAGATAAAGAACAGACAGGGTTGGTAGTGGGAGGTGGGTAGGGGGATGGGCTAGATGGGGGATGATGATTAAGGAGGGCACTGGTTATGAGGAGCATTGTGTGTTATATGTAATTGATGAATCACTGAATTCTACTCCAGAAACAAATATTGCTCTGTATGGTTTTTTTTTAAATTTTTTCAATTTATTTATTTTCAAAAAAACAGTATTCATTATTTTTTCACCACACCCAGTGCTCCATGCAATCCGTGCCCTCTATAATACCCACACCTGCTACCCCAACCTCCCACCCCCCCGCCACTTCAAACCCCTCAGATTGTTTTTCAGAGTCCATAGTCTCTCATGGTTCACCTCCCCTTCCAATTTACCCCAACTCCCTTCTCCTCTCTAACACCCCTTGTCCTCCATGATATTTGTTATGCTCCACAAATAAGTGAAACCATATGATAATTGACTCTCTCTGCTTGACTTATTTCACTCAGCATAATCTCTTCCAGTCCTGTCCATGTTGCTACAAAAGTTGGGTATTCATCCTTTCTGATGGAGGCATAATACTCCATAGTGTATATGGACCACATCTTCCTTATCCATTCGTCCGTTGAAGGGCATCTTGGTTCTTTCCATAGTTTGGCGACCATGGACATTGCTGCTATAAACATTGGGGAACAGATGGCCCTTCTTTTTCATGACATCTGTATCTTTGGGGTAAATACCCAGGAGTGCAATGGCAGGGTCATAGGGAAGTTCTATTTTTAATTTCTTGAGGAATCTCCACACTGTTCTCCAAAGAGGCTGCACCGACTTGCATTCCCACCAACAGAATAAGAGGGTTCCCCTTTCTCCACATCCTCTCCAACACATGTTGTTTCCTGTTTTGTTAATTTTGGCCATTCTAACTGGTGTAAGGTGATATCTCAATGTGGTTTTAATTTGAATCTCCCTGAGGGCTAATGATGATGAACATTTTTTCATGTGTCTGATAGCCATTTGTATGTCTTGATTGGAGAAGTGTCTGTTCATATCTCTTCCCATTTTTTGATATGTTTGCCTGTTCCGTGTGTGTTGAGTTTGAGGAGTTCATTATAGATCCTGGATATCAACCTTTTGTCTGTACTGTCATTTGCAAATATCTTCTCCCATTCTGTGGGTTGCCTCTTTGTTTTGTTGACTGTTTCCTTGGCTGTGCAGAAGCTTTTGATCTTGATGAAGCCCCAAAAGTTCATTTTCGCTTTTGTTTCCTTTGCCTTTGGAGACATATCTTGAAAGACGTTGCTGTGGCTGATATCGAAGAGATTACTGCCTATGTTCTCCTCTAGGATTCTGATGGAGTCCTGTCTCACGTTGAGGTCTTTTATCCATTTTGAGTTTATCTTTGTGTATGGTGTAAGAGAATGGTCGAGCAAATATCATCCTCAATGGGAAAAAGCTTGCAGCCTTCCCATTGAGATCAGGAACAAGACAAGGATGCCCACCTTCACTACTCTTGTTCAACATAGTATTAGAAGTTCTAGCAATAGCAATCAGACAACAAAGAGAAATAAAAGGTATCCAAATTGTTAATGAAGAAGTTAAACTCTCTCTCTTCGCAGATGACATGATTCTTTATATGGAAAACGCAAAAGACTCCACCCCCAAACTACTAGAACTCATACAGCAATTCAGCAACGTGGCAGGATACAAAGTCAATGTGCAGAAATCAGTGGCTTTCTTATACGCTAACAATGAACATACAGAAAGGGAAATTAGAGAATCGATTCCATTTACTATAGCACCAAGAACCATAAGATACCTGGGAATAAACCTAACCAAAGAGGTACTGTACTCTGTACTCAAGGAACTACAGAACACTCATGAAAGAAATTGAAGAAGACACAAAAAGATGGAAGACCATTCCATGCTCTTGGATCAGAAGAATAAACATTGTTAAAATGTCTATACTGCCTAGAGCAATATATACTTTTAATGCCATTCCGATCAAAATTCCACCGGTATTCTTCAAAGAGCTGGAGCAAATAATCCTAAAATTTGTATGGAATCAGAAGAGACCCCGAATCGCTAAGGAAATGTTGAAAAACAAAAATAAAGCTGGGGGCATCACGTTACCTGATTTCAAACTTTATTACAAAGCTGTGATCACCAAGACAGCATGGTACTGGCATAAAAACAGACACATAGACCAGTGGAACAGAGTAGAGAGCCCAGATATGGACCCTCAACTCTATGGTCAATTAATCTTCGACAAAAAAGGAAAAAATATATAGTGGAAAAAAGACAGTCTCTTCAATAAATGGTGCTGGGAAAACTGGACAGCTATATGTAGAAGAATGAAGCTCTGTATGTTAACTTGCTAAAATAAAAAAAAGAGAGAAATGATTAGGATAATGCATGAGGAGATTTGCTGGGCGTGTTCTATTCTTGATCTGGGTAAGAGTTACATAGAAATGTTTATGTTGCAATAACTCATTTATAATTCATGCCTGTTTCCGTATGTATGTTACATTGCAATTTAAAAAGGTTAAAAAATAAAAATATAATATAGAGGAGGAAATTTTTTCAATAAATTTACACAGTTAATTATATATATATATGAATTATAATTGTGATATAAAACAATACAGTTTCATAGATGCCTTGACAAGTATTTCTCAGTTTTAAGAAATCTGCAGGTCTTTAAAAATCTTGTGTGTTGGAGTTAATAATGGAATCCTCTAAATATATTTCAAATTAAGTCTTATTCTGCCTATTTTCTAGACTCTGCAAGCTTGTTCTTCTCACAGCTGGGTTACTTGACCTTGCTTCCTGATTGCAGTCTGTCAGAGTCTCTTGAACTAATTCCTAAGCAGGAGGGATTTAAGGAGATTTAACCTAACCTTCTGGGATTTAGATTCTGGTTAGTCTCGCTCTTTTACTCTAGCTCTGGTCATGTGTCCCAGTTTTGAAAGCTTTCCTTCTGTCTTGTTTACTGTATCTAACTAGTGACTTTGTGACCTGTCACTTACTCTGCTCTTTGTAAGATGGGCACTCTGCCTTTCTCTGTTCCATTTCCCCTGTTACTTTCCCAGTTACTGAAATAATGTATCTGAACCTTGGCCTGGTATTTGAGCTCCTACTGCCATCTAACAGGCTCCCTTGATCCAATAGTTAATCTTAGTAGGTTTCAAGGTTGTGCATAGTATTTCACAGGTACCTTCCCTGCCAACTTTTCTGCAGGTATCTTTTGCTAGTTTTCATTGTCTCTGAAACCAATTGCTGTTCCCTGTTTCTACCCATTGTCTATTTCCATATGGGCCTTTTCTTGACATATCCACTTGTTTGACTTTCTCCCAAGCCCTTACAGAATTTATGGATAGAGGATGTTAGAAATGAAGGGGGGAGCTCAGAGTAGATGTACATGATCTTTTCCTTGTAGAGAGGAAGAGACAGAGGCTCAAATAAGTAGATGGCTGGGTGACATTTTCAGATATTACTCTAAGAGAGATAATAGTCTTAAAATCCTTCCAGAAATGTTTTCCTTTATGGTAATCTGGTTTCTGGTTCAAGAAGATGCCTAGATGTTTGGACTTGAAAGCAGCTTAGTAGAGCTCTGTCCTCTCCAGCAAGGTATGAAGAACACAGTCAGAAGGGCCAAGCCTTCAAGGGGTTGTAGAAGTTTCCAGAAAACTAGTAGTTTGATAGAGGCCTAGAGTTGGCACAGAAAAGCCACATTTGGAAACCAGGTTAGAGAGAAGCCTCTTATTGCCACAGTGGAAAGGAAAAGGGGGCAGAGGATGGTCCTTGAGAAAGTAAAGATGACTCTGATGAAAATGTGAATTAAAAAAAATATTTATCTGACAGAGAGAGAGAGAAAGCACAAGCAGGGAGAGCAGGAGAGGGAGAAGCAGGCTCCCCACTGAGAGGGAGCTGGATGCTGGGCGTTGGTCCCAGGACCCCAGGTCCATGATCTGAGCTGAAGGCAGATACTTTAACCCACTGAGCCACCCAGGTACCCTGAAAATGTGAATTTTGAATGAATGAACATTTTAGTCAATAGGTGTAGAAAGAATAAAACTGAACTCCTATTACTGAGTTTAACAATTTTTCCTTTTTAACCAAAATGGAAATTCAAGAGCAACATGTGAGCAGTTCCAAGAAATTAAATTTGCAGTTTTGTGGATATCAGCTTCGAAGGAGATTTTCACAGGCTGAGAGAACACTGTGTGAAATCATGGGGCATAAGGATAGCCCATAGCCCCAGGGAGACTACACAGGGGGTAAGTTCACAACCAGCTTTTTATTTTTTAATTAAATAATTTAATTAATTAAATCATTAATATTTAATAATTTAATTAATTAATTAAGTAGTTAATTAAATTTTTTAAAAAAGCTTTGTCTCAAGAGTGGGTCAGAATAGAGGTGCCTGGATGGCTCAGTCAGTTGAATGCCTGACTCTTGATTTTGGCTGAGGTCATAATCTCATGGTCCTGACATTGAGCAGGGAGTCTGCTTGAGATTCTCTCCTTCTCCTCCTAACCCTCCCCATTGCTCCCTGTCTCTGTCTTTCCCTTCAAATGAATAAATCTTGAAAGGAAAAAAGAGTGGATCAGAATAGGAGATATCCAGAACTGAATGGCTCATACAAACAGGGGTAATTTCTCAGAATAGGGCTAGCCTGGACAGCCCACCAATAACACTTCTTGGAACTGCTGTTCCAGATCTAGGAACTGTGGCATAATTTAGGGTACCCAGGACAGTCTGAGATTGTGTTCTACCATTCCAGTAAGAGAAGAGGTTAAGGCCAAAATTAAGTTAATGTAGAGAAAATGTAAAATATGAGATTTAATGTTTTTCTGCTTTAGGCTGAAATTCTTACCTGTGAAGATTGCCTAGATATGACAGAACTCTCCTCAGCATAGCCGGAACACATTTCTTTCCTCAGATGCTTAAAAACCAAGGCTGGGGGACACCTGGGTGGCTCAGCTGGTTAAGCGGCTGCCTCCAGCTCAGGTCATGATCCCAGCGTCCTGGGATTGAGTCCCGCATCGGGCTCCTTGCTCAGCCGGGAGCCTGCTTCTCCCTCTGCCTCTGCCTACCACTCTGTCTGCTTGTGCTCACTCTCGCTCCTCTCTCTCTCTCTCTGACAAATAAATAAATAAAATCTTTGGAAAAAAAAAAAAAACCAAGGCTGGAACCATACAGTCTAACTTTCAGTCTCATATTTTCCAATTATATATTTTTCTGGTTACGACAGTAGTTTTCTTGTTTAATTGAAATTTCTTGTAAAAGCAGATAATAAATAGGAATATAAAAGTAGGTGTATTTCAGAACTATTCCAATAGAAATTTTTATTCAGTCTTGACTAGTAGTGGCTTTTGCAGATGGTCATGATTGTGAGAGATGTGGAAGTTACTTTGGGTATATAAAATTTGTTCACAAGTCAACCTCAGCTCATACCTTTCTACTGAGTTCCAGTTACAGAGGTTCCGAAATAGAGCTACTGCTTAGCCCAGAGCCTTGTACAAATCTCCAGCTTCCCAAGAGACACGCATAATTTGATGAAGATTTATGAAAACCAAGGACTTGAAATTATTATGGAGCTGCACCATATGTTATCCTATGTTTGTGAAAGTTACATTTTCTGGTGTGTTTGCTGAAATTGACAGATCCTATAGATTTGAATATAGCCCTTATTCTGAATCTTTATAAATAAAAAACTAAAAAAAAAAATGTTTGTGTATTTCCACATTTTGCTTTACTTAAGTTTGAATTGCCAAGTTGCCATTTGGAAACTGATGCTTTCTTGTTTAGGCCCTACACCTGAGGGAGCATAACCAGACAAAGGTGGAAAATCAAAATGTAGTCCCTGAAGTAAGAAAGCAGTCCGGTGAAATCAAGTCAGGTAGAAGTCCATCTGGCTCACTAGCTCAATATGCCTGTGACTCCTCTCAGGTGTATGAACGCACCTAAGTAGAAATGTGAACACTAATTGCTGATATCCTGCCAGTCTCCTTGGTTCCTCTTTGAAGGAAGACCTTTGAAGAAAGTAAAATTATACGTGTCTCTCAGGAATAGAATCCATCTGGTTTGAGGAAAATGACATTATCCCTCAGTAGACCTAAAAAATTTTATGCTACACCTGCTGAAAATCTTGGGCAGAATACTGCTAACCAGACCCCCGAGGAAAGGGGCATGTTTTGCAAGTAAACCTTTTGTCCTCTTTTCTTGTTGAGTCCCGAATGGAGTGCATCCAGGCTTAGGACGAACACATGTGTTGGATTTCAAGGATCTTGTCCATCAGTAATAACTAGATGACTGTGCATCAGATGATCTAAAAGAAATCATTGTTGATCATCAGGAGAGACCTCCAAAACTGTCAGGGTTTGTAACGAATGTCCGATCCTCAACGAAATAAATGGGTGTTTTATCAGAGTCATTGGGGAGCTTCTTCAAAAAGTGCCCTCTCCCTCCCCCTCCCCCCGACCAGTGGGCTGGGTCAGAATCTCTGGAAGTAAGGGACCAACAGGTATGGATCCTCCTGGGGCAAAAGATAACAGAAAAGAACCACCATATGGCAAGCACCTCCTCATTTTCTTTCAGTTTGTCTGATGTTTCACAGATTCTTCTGGCATCCATATCTTCGGTCTCATTTAATCCCTTCAGCAATCACATAAAGCAGGGAGACTAGATGCTTGAGAATTTTATTAGTCGTTTTCTGGTCTGCTTCAACTCTGGTTTCACTCCTAGTCTGTGCTTCACGCTTCAGTTAAGAATCATCTTTCTAACACGTACATGTCATCCACTGTATCCCTGCTCAATTATTATTATTTTTTTAAATGGCTCCCCATTACCTTTAGCATAAATTTCCCCTTCATAGGACACACAATGTCAGTGATAATCTGGTCTCTCTGAACCTGCTTGGTCTCATCTCCTGCTTTCCTCTCATCGGAGATGAAGCTTCAACATGGACCCCTCATTTGCCTTACACTTGCCACAACCCATGTCACAAACTCAGACGGCACGGTCTTCCTCCACCTCTATGTCTGGCTAATCCATTTGCGGTTATATTTTTGCTCATTGAATATCTTGATTCCAGCAGACAGACGTAGAGCTTTCTTTTATTTGTATGTATTTCCTATTTTAGTACTCGACACCCTGTAACATTATTTTTTTTTAATATTTTATTTGTTTATTTGACAGACAAGAGATCACAAGTAGACAGAGAGGCAGGCAGAGAGAGGAGGAAGCAGGCTCCCCGCTGAGCAAAGAGCCTGATGCGGGACTCGATTCCAGAACCCTGGGATCATGAACTAAGCCAAAGGCAGAGGCATAACCCACTGAGCCACCCAGACACCCCTAGTTTTGTTTTTAAATTTGTTGTCCTATTACAATGCAGTTGTTTGAGGGCAGGAACTAGACCTTTTAATCTTTGTATCCCCAGGCTGAGAACAGAGCCAGGAATGTGAGTGGTTGAATAAGTAAAGGAATTCCCGTCTGAGCTACATCTGTAGCCACAGTGACAGGCTCTGTGTAGGCATGACGCAGCTTCTCCTGAGGTGATCCGCCTCAAGCAGGCACCGTCTGACAGCACCTGTCTTTCTCCTGGGGGGGCTCCGATGTTGCTGCCGAATGGTGAGATGCAGGGGTGGGGCTGCTCCTTCCACACGACTGTAACCTGGAGGCTGAGGGAGGCTAGTATGCATGGAGCAAACATTTGACCAGTGGAGGATGGGAACAAGTGGACAAAAGGCTGGGAAGACAGTCCTGACATGAAGAATTTTTAAATTAAAAAAATTATTATGTTCACTTAGCCAAAATACAGTACATCATTTGTTTTAGATGTAGAGTTCAACGATTCATTAGTTGCGTAGAACACCCAGTGCTCATCACAACCTGTGCCCTCCTTAATGCCCCTCACTCTGTTACCCCATCTGCCCACCCTCCTCCGTTCTGTCACCTTCCGTTTGTTGCCCAGAGTCCAGAGTCTCTTGTAGTTTGTCGTCCTCTCTGATTTCTTCCCATTCAGTTTTTCCTCCCTTCCCCTGTGGTCCTCTGCACGATTCCTTATGTTCCACATATGACGGAACCCATATGATAATTGTCTTTCTCCGCTTGACTTATTTCACGTAGCATAATCTCCTCTAGGTCCATCCATGTCAAAGCAAATGGGGGGTACTCATCCTTTCTGATGGCTGAGTAATAATCCCTGGTGTATATGGACCATATCTTCTTTATCCATTCATCTGTTGAAGGGCATCTCGGCTCCTTCCATAGATTGGCACACATTTCTGCTATGAACACTGGGGTGGATGTGCCCTTTCTTTTCACTACATCTGTATCTTTGGGATAAATACCTAAGAGAGCAATTTCTTGGTCATAGAGTAGCTCTGTTTTTTTTTTTTTTAAGATTTTTATTTATTTATCAGAGAGAGAGAAGGAGAGAAAGAGAGAGCAGGAACACAAGCAGGAGGAGTGGGAGAGGAAGAAACAGGGCTCCCACTGATTAGCCTGATGCAGGGCTCAATCCCAGGACCCTGGGATCATGACCTGAGCCGAAGGCAGACACCCAGCAACTGAGTCACCCAGGCACCCATCTATTTTGTTTTTTAAGTTTTATAATTTTTTATTATGTTAGTCACCATACAGTACATCATTAGTTTTTGATGTAGTGTTCCATGATTCATTGTTTGCGTAGAACACCCAGTGGTCCCTTCAATAGTGCCCTCCTTAAGTAGTAGGTTAGCGCTATTTTTAATGTCTCCACACTGTTTTCTGAGGAATCTCCATACCGTTTTCCAGAGTGGCTGCACCAGCTTGCATTCCCTCCATCCTCGCCATTTGTTGTTTCTGATCTCATTAACTTTTGTTATCCTAATGGGTGAAAGGTGGTATCCGAGATGCAGAATTTCCTATGAGCATTTGGAAGATGGTCCCACCAGACTAAGAAATCTCTTGAACTTGATGACAGCCATCAACTCAGTAGTGGCTCCTTAGTTATTCTCTTTCCTCTCTTCAGACTCTTCTCTCACTCCGTCCCCATTCAGTAGTGCATATCCCAGTGCAAAAGTGGAACACAAACTGTGGGTACAGGCTTTTCTTTCTGAGAACCCAGGCTTACACAGTTGTATATCCAGTGATTGCTAAGGGAAGAACTTAGTTGATGAGTCATACTGTTAAATTTGTTACTGATGTAACAAATTTGCAAGTGCTTGTGTCAGAATTGTTGTGCTTCTTGCTTCTTGATTTTATTGAACAGTGAACAATTCAGATTATTGATCTGCAATGTGCCCTTATAAAGAGAAGGGATAAATAAATTTTATTATTCTATTCAAGTAATGCTCAAGTGTATGTAACAGAGAGTAGCCTTTTTTTTTAACTCTTTAACTTTTTTTTTTTTTTAACTTTAGATAGGTTACACCTCACATGGGAGCACTTGGGGCTGTCATCTTTTCATCTTGGTTTTTATTTGTTTTTTTATCTAGATAATCAGCACTGGAATATTCCCAACCATCTACATGACTTCTTAAAGACTGGGAAGATAGTTATACTTTTTTTTAATGATATATTTTTCTTTATTTTATTTTATTTATTTATTTGACCGAGATCACAAGTAGGCAGAGAGGCAGGTGGTGAGGGTGGGGAAGCAGGCTCCCTGCTGCACAGAGAGCCCGATGTGGGGCTCCACCCTAAGACCCTGAGACCATGACCTGAGCTGAAGCCCGAGGCTTAACCCGCTGAGCCACCCAGGAGCTCCAAGATAGTTAAACTTTTTAATTTCGTTTTTAGTTTTAGATCAGCTCTTTAGTGTTGAGTAGACATAGTTGAGTCCAAGTGCTCGTGAGTTCCTGACGCATGGCATTTCAGAAGCTTTTGCAGTTGGAGTATCACCCAGACAAGCCTAGTGCCTTGAACACAATAGGCAGTCAGTAATTACTGACCAGTGGGAATAGGTATAATGTGTTTTATAACTAGCCCAATCCTTATCTCTCAGTCTATGTTTTATAAGGTAAGGTAGAGACCTAGGTGTTACTTATTTAATTTTAGCTAAGTAAAGACCAAAACAGAATTATTCAAATTGAAAACAGAGTGCTTGTTCCTAATGCTAAATGTAGTCTTTTATTGACTGATGGATTAAATATGTGAGTTGCTTTAATTTGACAGTTTACTCTTCTATTAACACAATTGGTCTCAACCAAGACTGTAGCCTCAGCTAATGTTGCATGATCCATGATCAGTGTTCTCTAAGCTTTGTACACAGGTCTACTGGCCTAGTACTCCTCAGATTATAAAGAACAAACACAGAATCACCTGAGAATCTTGTTTAAAAACAGATTCTGATTTATTAGTCTCCACTGTGACCTCACATCCTTCCGGCATTTTAACCAGCTCATGTCAGTGCTTCTAGTTCTTGGGCCACACTTTAAGTAGCAAAGACTTAGCCCAGAGATTTAACAACAAAACCACCCACCACCAAGCTCTAGAGTCAACCGCTAAAACCCACCTGGAAAAGATTTAAGAGTTAGACTAAGTTCATTAGTAAAAGGCAGTCTCATTATTTAGATATCTGGTGGTAGAGAAGCTCAAGTCGCGAAGAATGCAAAGTGACTTCCCAGTGACAACCTTTAGTCCTCTACCATCACTCACTCTGTGTAGGCAAACATTTTTATTTGCCCCCAGATACATGCTCCTGAGGCTGTGTAACTCCTCTATGAAGGGCAGGTAGAGTGGAGACTAGAAGGGTAGATTAAAGGAAGTGGGAAAAGTTAATAGAGGTTACCAATATAACTGATAAAAAGGAGATTGAAATGGTTTCAGGATTTTCACTATGCCACAAGGGTAGAAAAGCTCAGCCATTACTTTATTTCCTGCTGTGATCTGAAGTAGAAAGGTGAAAGGTGGCCTTGACTAAATGAAGATGGTTTTGTTTTGCCTCTGGGGGCATACTGGGAAAAACAGAATCAACGTTTTCTTTTTAAAAAAGATTCTATTTATTTATTTTGAGAAGGGGTGGAGACAGAAGGAGCAGGCGGAGGGACAGAGAGAGAGAGGGAAAAGCAGACTCCTTGCTGAGCAGAGAGGCTAACACGGGACTCCATCCTGGGGCTCCCGGATCATGAGCTGAGCTGAAGGCAGACACTTAACGGAGTGAGACACCTAGATGCCCCAGAATCAACATGTTTTGATTTCATGTTTGAAATATGCTGGGCACCGAAAATTAGGCAAATCACACACACTGTGATATTTGTAAATTGAATTATAGGCTTGACACTTGCCAGCTCTCTACGGTGTGAAAGCACAAGGTAGGTGTTTGTTTCAGTTTCCCACAGGGTATCTTTTACAAGATGCTGTTGCTCTCCACACTGCTTGAACTCCTGGGTCTTTTCAGATGTCCAGTGGCTTGTTACTGGCTCATTTATGGGAGAGAGTGGATCGCAGTGATCCAGTGAGATGGCTGAGGTATGACCCCTTGAACACTGTGTTTACTGCAGGTGGTATCCACTGGCACTTTTCATGAATGGCACAGTTCATGAATGGCGTTAGTGTTTTCACTTTGCCCTTGTATAAATTATTTCCTGCTGAAACTTACCAATTTCCAGACACATAGATGTGCTCTGGTGATGATTTAAAATTTCCTTCTTGCACTGATGAATTTCTTTCATCTGGAACTTTGAAAATGGACAAATCAAAACTGAGCTTTGATTTCTGTGTTAAAAAATATTATAGGGGCGCCTGGGTGGCTCAGTGGGTTAAAGCCTCTGCCTTCAGCTCAGGTCATGATCTCAGAGTCCTGGGATCGAGCCCCGCATCGGGCTCTCTGCTCAGCAGGGATCCTGTTTCCTCCTTTCTCTCTCTGCCTGCCTCTCTGCCTAGTTGTGATCTCTGTCAAATAAACAAACAAAACCTTAAAAAAAAAATCACTGGAAGAAAGATTTTATATGGAATACAAAGGGACCTCATTACATCATGCCATTTAACGCTACTTACAGAATACTTTATAAAATTTTTGGCAAAAAACTTAGGGAGAAAATACCTACATTTTTCACTAAACTGTGTCCTTTCTCCCACTGTCCCTTCATCTCTCTCAGTCCCTTTCCCTCCTACCCTCTGCAAGTGTGTGGAAGGGCCATGTGAGCACACAGTGAAAAGAAGCCATATACAAGAAGCCAGAAGAAATCTCGCACCAGAAACTGAGCCCTGGCAAAATTTTTGTCTTTCCAGTTTCTAGAACAGTGAGAAAATGTGCTTCTGGTGTTTAATCCTCAACATTGGTGGTATTTTGCTGTCCCCATGGTCTGCTATATGGCAGACTGAACAGACTAATACACTGATGTACTTTTCTATTTGGAAATGAGCAACTTGATCTCCATACGGAATATATTTTGTGTGAGTGGGGAGAGGGAACCATTTTTAGAGAGACCGCGGATTTAAGGTCAAATTCCTGGCACAGACGTTGATGCTGTTAACAGTTGTGTTTACAATAAATTCTAGTCCCAGTCAGCAGTGCAGACTAGCATCTGGAATCCAGGGAGAGGCAGTGGCAGTGGAGCCAATTCTGTAGTAGGGCTGTAGCCATTATTCCTGGAGGCTTAGCTAGGAATTGGATTCTCCTGCCCTCTTAACAGTCATGTGGGCTACCTACCATCCCTTTCAAAATCCCTTTTCTGCCTCATTGCCACAGTCAGTTTTTTCTCTGTGATCCATGGAAATGTATTAGGGGGATAGAAAGGGATGAATCTATAGTACTAAGAATGTAAGATTCAAGTTTTTGATTGGTAAGTGATATCACCAAGCTATTAACACAGGGTGCCGAACAGAGATGTGTCCCAAGAAATTATTACACACTAAAAAGACATATCAATGCAAACTATGTAGAAATAATTTTAGTAATAATTATAACACATTTAAGACATATTCTGACTTATGTGAACTTTCTCAGTACTATAGAAGCACTCTATCCTCTAGTCTTTCAAAATGGTTCTCAATTAAATAACATGAACATTAATAAGGAGGCACTGAAGGGTTAGAGATATTAAATTATACATTTGGAAAGTTACAGGATTCTAGTTGGATGGGAAACAGAACTCGGGCCTCCTGGATATATATATGGTATATTAGATGTTCATGGGTTTCCTCTCCTTACCATTATTTGGTTTTACTTGGGAGGTTTATGGAGCCTTCTAGGAATCACCATTAATTTTTATGTTCATAGATACACTACTGTCTCTCTTTCATTGCTGCCATTTTATACTGTTCGCCTTTTCCAAAAATTAGATCACATCACATTCTTCTAAAGATTTCCCAGTTTAATCCCTAACTCTACTTATGGTTAACCTGATCATCCCTTAACTTTTACTAACGTGTTTCCATGTAGTGTAATGCCATCCTTTGCAAGTGTTATTAAAAGCTCTGGTGTGATGATAACTTTTGGAGAGCTGAGTTTATTTTCATACCTTAATTCTCCAGCTAATTGGGCTAATCAGTCACAGAAATGTTGCCTCAGTGACACTTTGTACCATTTTGGGGGATCCTGTATTTTTTTTTTTTTTTTAGCTTCCAGTCTATCAACTTCGATTGTTTTACTACTGTATGAAAGTCTAATGATCGAAAATATTAAAAAGTATATGAACATATATGTATATATGTATGTATATGTATATATACACACATATGGATAATTTTAAATACTGTATCAAATAATTTGACAGTTACCGTTATATGATCATCTGCCCTTTGTGAAAAGGAAGGTGAGGTTGCATGTTGTTGATGTATTTGCTTGACTTCTTCTTTCACACTCCCTACACATCTATCACTAAATAGTTTTGGTTCTCTGTGCTAAATACGTTTGCTGGTTGTAGTCTTAGAAGTCTTAGAAGGACAGGACATTCAGATCAGAATGCTTTGAGGGAGTGTTTAATAAAAGGACTTTTAATTAGTAGTAGTATTTGGGGTGGGGAGGGGGAAGAGGGAGAAGAAAAGAGAATCTTACGCAGGCTCCGTGCCCAGCATGGGAACCTGTCTCACAATCTCACAACCTGGAGGTCATGACCTGAGCTGGAATCAAGCAGCAGATGCTTAACCAACTGAGACACCTAGGAGCCCCTTGGGAACCACAAGAAATAGTGATGTGCCCAGAATTATTTTTAAAAAGATATTATTTATTTATTTGACAGACAGAAAAACAGTGAGAGAGGGAGTACAAGCAGGGGGAGCAGGAGAGGGAGAAGCAGGCTTCCTGCTGAGCAGGGAGCCCGACGTGGGGCTTGATCCCAGGACCCTGGGATCATGACCTGGGATCGTGAGCCAGAGGCAGACGCTTAATGACTGAGCTACTCAGGTGCCCCACCAACCCCAGAATTGAAGGGGCAAGGAAGGAACAGTTCCTGGAACCTAGGAAGAGAGAGTCCTGGGAAGGGGGATACCTTAGAGGAGGTTCTGGTGGATGGATGCAACAGTTGATCAGGGAGGAAACCAGGGGACTAAGTAGTAGTCCCTAAGTAGTACTCTCCCCTTTCAGCCTGCTGTTAGGGTAGGAGCAGTAGAGGCACTTCAAACAAATCAGTCATTAAAGAGAGGCAAAGAGGGGCGCCTGGGTGGCTCAGTGGGTTAAAGCCTCTGCTTTCGGCTGGGGTCATGATCTCAGGGTCCTGGGATCGAGTCCTGAGTTGGGCTCTCTGCTCAGCGGGGAGCCTGCTTCCTCCTCTCTCTCTGCCTGCCTCTCTGCCTACTTGTGATCTCTGTCTGTCAAATAAATAAATAAAATCTTAAAAAAAAAAAGCAGCAAACAATGGAAGTCCATCAGTAAAGGCAAATGGACTGTATGTGGCATAATATCCAAATCTGATACTTGTCATCACGTTCATGGAAACCACCTTAGCTTGATTCTCATAGTCTCTGTGGGCTGTTGCAATATTCTCCTTGCCTTTTCAACCCATCTCCCTTCACTCTAGTACACATCTCCACAAACAGCCAGAGTGATTCATTTTCTCTAAATCAACAAGGGCATCTTCTCTTCTCCAACGACTTCTACAGTATTCTGATCTTTCACATTGTCCCACTCATTCCCACGATCACATACAGTGCACAACAGCAACTTAATCTTTTTCTTCATCTTTCTCAGTTCCTGGATTCCTTTCCTCCTCCTCCTCTTCTTCTTCTTCTTCTTTTTAAAGATTTTATTTATTTATTTGACAGACAGAGATCACAAGTAGGCAGAGAAGCAGGCAGAGAGAGAGAGAGAGGAGGAGGAAGCAGGCTCCCCGCTGAGCTGAGAGCCCAACTCTGGGATCATGACCGGAGCCAAAGGCAGAGGCTTTAACCCACTGAACCACCCAGACGCCCCTCCTCCTCTTCTTTTGTACTGTAGACAAGCCAGTCCTTTCCATGGCCATTTGCTAGCCTTGTCAGTACTAATAGTAGGGGTCCCTTCATACCTCACTTTAAACATTCCACTCCTCCCCTGTCACCTACTATCTTTCTCACTCGTCTCTAGGGCCCCATCCGTAACACCCCTTCACTCATGCCTTACATCCATCAGTCATCTGCCTTTTCACTGTCTCTCGCCCCCTTTGATACTTGCATACTCACTCATCTTCTGCAAACATTGTAGTCACTTCCTTAAGTACATACTCTCTCCTTGACTCTCTTCCTCAACCTGGTGAACCCCAAGTCACTATGGACTACATAACCCCAGCCCAGGGTGGAACCCAGCTGCAGAAAACCTGCTGCCCTTCTAATGGTCTTCCTTTAAAGCCGTGATTGTGGTCTCCTGTGGGCCCTTAGACTGTTTTCCCTTGATCTCTTCAGTCCGCTGCTGCCTAAAACACCTATTTTCTTTCATTCTCTTCTCTCCTCAAATCCCCCAGAATCTTTTTCTACATTCTACTCTCAGCTAAAGACCTTGTTTCATACTTCACTGAGAAAATAGAAGTATTCAGAAGAGAAATTCCCAAGCTTCCACCAGCACCACAACTCACCTGCCTGTATTGTATCTTCTCCCTCTGTCCTGGTTCTACAGATGTCCACTGCATGCTCCTAACCAGGGCCAGTTCTCTATCTCTACGTACCCTTTGACCATTCTTTCTTAGTCTCATGAGTTTCAGTTAATTTCCTTACTCTATACCGTAGTGCCCAGGGCTATAATCTTCAGATCTCTCTCTTTCTCTTTCTCTCCTTTTTCTTCTTCTTCTTCTTTTTTTTTTTTTTTTGATATCACCCAATTTCTTGGCTTTTAATATTATCTACAGATGTATGAGTCCTGAATTGTTTTTGGACTTCTAATATTTCCAGCTCAGACCTTTCCTCCAGACATCAGATTTGTATATCCAATTATTTCTATGGGGGGAGATGTTATAGGCTTAATGTGGCCCCTGAAATTCACAAAGTCCTAACCCTCTCTTTACTTGTGCCAACTGCTAGAGCATGTTTATAGAATGCTAAAATTGAGAGAATCATTTAAAAGCCACAGCTATTGTCAGTAAAGGAATTTTTTTTAAAAAAGATTTTATTTATTTGACATAGATCACAAGGAGAGAGAGAGAGAGAGAGGAGGAAGCAGGCTCACTGCCTAGCAGAGAGCCCGATGTGGGACTCAATCCCAGGACCCAGAGATCATGACCTGAGCTGAAGGCAGAGGCTTAACCCACTGAGCCATCCAGGCAGCCCCTCAGTAAAGGATTTTTGGTGAGGTGAAGATGACAGCTTAGTCTCCTAGAACTTTCAAACCTAACAAATTGTAAAGTGCTAATACTTCACAAATAACTTAGTTTTTGTTAGTTAGTGCCTTTAGATGCCATTACTAGCTGAGATGAGTGCTAGAGTTTGGCAATATTATTTTACACAGACACTCTCAATTCACGTTCCTAGTGTTCTGGAAGGCTTGGAAACTATTTGAAGAATAGTAAGCCTTTAAATTAAGTCCACAGACATGGCCGGTGACAAAAACTTTATATATTATCTATTTATTTATTTATTTTTTTTTTTTTAAAGAATATCCAATTCTGTTCTACTCTCTTTATATCCAAAATAGAGAAAGCTTCAGGGGAAAGTGTCAAACCACGGTAAAAAGCCAGCTCAAGTAGTTGCAAAGAAAAGGGTTTTCAGCATGTGTTGAAAGTTATTTTTGACATTTCTATAAATAAGCTCATTTCACATTTCTGTGCACTTCCTTCACTTAATAAGAATTAAAAAAAAAGTCCATCAGCAGAGTTTGCTCTTTTACACATCATCTAAATTTCAGCTAACTTATTTTTTACTTTAAGATTAAAAAAATAGGTGGAAATATTGCTATTACATTTCTATACCCATTAAAATAGTTCAAAGTGTACGTCTTTCTCTTTGCAAAAGCTATTTGTCATTCAAGTGTCTATTTAAAAATATGTTTGATTAATTTTATATAGTTGTCAAGTGTGCAGATCTCTTATAATAAGACCCAAAGCATGTCAACCAGAAACATGCCTAAATTTGCAATTATTAGAGATCGTTAGGCAACATGACACAACCTTGGTAACACCCTAGGAGTTTATCAGATTGTTTGATAGAAAAGAAGGAACCAAGGAAAAAGGAACTTGTAATTATAAGTACTTCTGACATCTGCAGTGATTTTCCTGTTTAAAGTAGATGAGATTATCATCATGTGATCGAATGGGCTCTCTGTGTATAACCTTTTATTTTAAAATTAATTTTTAAAAAGATTTTATTTATTTGTCAGAGAGAGAGAGAGGGCAGCAGGCAGAGCGAGAAGCAGACTCCCTGCTGAGCAGGGAGCCCGATGTGGGACTCTGATCCCAGAACTCTGGGATCATGACCCGAGCCGAAAGCAGACGCTTAACTGACTGAACCACCCAGGCGCCTCTTAAAAATCAATTTTTAAAATAAAAAGAATACAGAAGTAAATACGTACACCATCTGTAGTTAGTATTTATTATGACATATAACATCTCAGGAAGTATGACTGGTGCTGGGAATGTAGTCATGTGCAGGACAGGGTTTCTCTCTGCCTTCTTGGAGCTTAAAAGGTGAGAAAGACGCACAGTGATCCAATTTGGTCTATGAAGACTTCCTTGGAAAAATGAAATTTTACTCAAGTTTCAAGGAGTGAAGGGCAGAGGCTGGGGAGAAAGAAAGAGAATATTGCAGCATTCTTCCTGAGGGAAACGAGAACTTCCCTTATTCCAGATACACAGAAATATCCAGGGTAACTGCATAAAATGGAGAGTGTATCAGATGAAACCACTGGAGTTAACCAGAAATCAGGAAACCATGTTATTTGATCCAAAGCCATGGGATAATTTTAAGAGTGTATGTGGGTAGATGAGTAGGTGAGTATACATGACAGAATTTGCACTTAAAAAGTCCTTTTAGGGGCACCTGCCTTTGGTTTAGGTCATGATCCCAGAGTGCTGGGATAGAGCCCTGCAGAGCAGAGAGCCTGCTGCTCCCTTTCCCTTCACCTGCTTCTCCCCCTGCTTGTGCTCTCTCTGTGTCAAATAAATAAACAAAATCTTTAATTAAAAAAAAAAAAATCCCTTTAACTGCCTGAGAAAAGAATAAGGATTTCCCAAAGGGAATGACAGCAGCAAAGGAATGAGGTGTTTGGGTATCGAGCTGTTTAGGAGTCAGCCGTTGTGGATTTGGTGATTCAGAAGTAAGGGGTGAGGGAGGAGGAGAGGACGGGGTGAATCTTCTGTTTCTGGTGTGGGTGAGTACCTAGGCCGGTTCCTCAGATGAGGAAGAAAGAGGGGGAATAGATTTGAGGACTGGGAAATAAGAGTTCACATGGGTGAGTCTAGAGCTCAGAGGATACATAGGGTCGGAAGAGATACATTTGGGGACCGTAACCATGTAGATGGCAAAAGAGCCTGGGGAGAGTGGGTCAGATTGCTTAGGGAAGAGAAAAATGAAAGGCACAAGAGTGTGGGGTTTCTCAGAGGGTGGTGGAGATAAGTAGTGTGAAAGCCCGAGGTAGGAAGCAGGTATGGGAAAAGGGGTTTTATCAGGAGGGAACTGAGACTAGGAATTGAGAAATGTTGGTGAGAGCATATAATGTTGAGTTTTACTTTTTGCTTTTCCCGGGACAGTGATAGCTCCCCTCTCCAGCATTTGTTTTTCATTTTCTTTTCTAACATTATAAACTCATTTGTTTATTGTTAAATACCCGAAGAGCTGCTAAAATCAGATATACCTGTACATCTTTGTGTGGTAATGTGGAGAATCGAGGGGTCATGATTACAACGACAAGTGTGAACTGCCCTGTATCCACAAGACTTGACATTAAGAAGATAAAAGCTAAATGTATGCAGAGATAAACAGGGATTGGGAAGTTAGGTTCAGACAAGACTGAATGCAAGGTATAACTTTAAAGGAAATGAACTGGGGACTTTCTGATGAAAAGAAAAAAAAAGATGTAATCCACAAGGAACATAGAAGTGTCATGAGTCTTTATATAGCTACTAAAATGCCGTCACACTACATAAAGCAGAAATAAAAGAAAGAAAATAAAGAAATAGACATAGACCTATCTCTCAGCCAGTGATAGATAAAATAGACACACAGACAAAAAAAATGAATATGGTTAAGGTGGGTAAATAAGTTTATCATATATATCTATATTCCAGACTGAACTGCTAACAAACAATGCCCTTTCAATTTAATCAACCCTGGAGCATATGCATGCATACAGAAGCACACGTACCCAGATATTTTGCTTTTGGGAGATTCTCATGCATATTTCTCTATATTTTCTATGTGTGTGTATATATATATATACACACATATGCATATTTCTCTATATTTTCTATATATATATATATATATATATATATATATATATATATATACACACACATATGTAACTCATTGTGTTCTTTAGGATATACATGGACATCTATATCCTAAAAAGCACAATTTCCTAAAGTTGTCATCATAAAGGTCACCCTCTCTAAGCTGAGTATGTTGAAACTAGAAATTGCTAATAAAAATAGAAAAAGCAATGCAAAAACAACTTCTTAGAAGTAGAGGCACGCAAAGTAAATTGAATGACACTCAGTTAAAATGTGAATCTAGGAAGTAAAAATAATAAAGCACATATATCATGATATAGGATACTGTTAAAATCGTACTGAGAAAAATTCACTGCTTCAACATTCATTGTATTAATAATGTACTATAAAAAGAATTAAGTACATAACTGTAGTTATGTACTTAAAAACTTAGTTGGAAAATTTTTTAAAAATCTTAAGGAACATTGAAGGAGGAAGTAGAGATAAAAGAAGTCAATGAGGTAGAAAACAGAAAGAAGGAAGAACAAAGTACTGAAAGAACCTAAATCTGGTAATTTGAAGGGAGAAAACTACTTTCTGGTCTGTTGTAAAGTGACCTAAGAATTTTAGTTCTTTTTTTTAAAATTTATTTTCAGCATATAACAGTATTCATTGTTTTTGTACCACACCCAGTGCTCCATGCAATCCGTGCCCTCTATAGTACCCACCACCTGGTTCCCCCAACCTCCCACCCCCCCGCCACTTCAAAACCCTCAGATTGTTTTTCAGAGTCCATAGTCTCTCATGGTTCACCTCCCCTTCCAATTTCCCCCAACTCCCTTCTCCTCTCTAACTCCCCTTGTCCTCCATGCTATTTGTTATGCTCCACAAATAGTTTTAGTTCTTTTTAATGCAGAAAAGTAGTTTAGTTAGATATGGTAGATAAAATGCTTCTAAAACTTCATTACCAGTTACTCATGGCAAGTCTCAGACTCAAATTGTTTATAGATTGGTTATTAATATCAATTACTAAAAATTAAAAATCCAACACAGAACTTTTCAAACATTTTACACTGTAAATGTGATTTCATGTGCACTCAAGAAGAATATGTGTTCTGTTGCCATTGGGTGGAGTAATCTACGTATGTCTGTGAGGTCTAGTTGGTTTGTAATGTTCTAGTCCTCCATTTCCTTATTGTTCTTTGGTCTCGATATTCTTTTTTTTGGTCTTGCTATTCTAACCATTATTGGAGAGCGATACCAACTCTCCCACTATTAATGGAAAACTTCAATTCTGTCAATATCTGCTTCATATATTTTGGAGCCATATTGTTTGGTACTTAGGTTTGTGATTACTATATCTTCTTGATGAATTGAAATATATAATGTCCTTCAGTATATAAGGTCCTTTATAAGGACACAGTGTCCTTTGTCTTTTGTAACAATTTTTGACTTAAAGTCTATTTTGTCTTGTATTAGATTGGTCAGTAACCCAGCTCTCTTGCTTACAGTCTGCATCAATATCCTTTTGCATCCTTTTACTCTCAATCTGTTTGCACCATTGGCTCTAAAATGAATCTCTTGGGGCACCTGGGTGGCTCAGTGGGTTAAGCCTCTGCCTTCGGCTCAGGTCATGATCCCAGGGTCCTGGGATTGAGCCCCGCATCTGGCTCTCTGCTCAGCGGGGAGCCTGCTTCCTCCTCTCTCTCTGTCTGCCTCTCTGCCTACTTGTGATTGCTGTCTGCCAAATAAATAAATAAAATCTTTAAAAAAATAAAATGAATCTCTTATAGATAGCATACACTTGGATGATATTTTTCTTCTTAAATCCACCCTACTAATCTCTGACTTTTGATTGGAGAATTTAATCCACTTATTTTTTTATTATCCACAGGAAGGACACACTTCTGTCATTTTAATATTTGTTTCCAGTATGTCCTAGCTTTGTCATCTTTCAGTTCCTCCACTATGGTCTCCTTTTGTGTTTAACTGGTTCTTGGAAGTGTCCCATTTTGATTCATTCTTACTTTCTTTTGTGAATATTTTTTAGATATTTCCTTGGTGGTTGCCATGGAGATTTCATTTAACATACTAAATTTATAGCAATTTATTTTGAATTAATGCCGTCTTCAGTAACATAAAAAACTCTGCTACTTTATAGCTCTATTCTTCTTTTAATATTGTTGTCACAAATTACATCTTTATACATTGTGTGCTTATTAATCTAGACTTACACTAATTGTTTTACACATTTGTCTTTTAAATCATGTGGGAAATAAAAGGAAGAGTTGAAAATAAGTATAATAATACTGGCTTTTAAATTTACTTGCGGAGTTACCTTTACTGAAGTTATTTAGTTCTTCATCTAACTTTGAGTTACTGCATAGTGTTCTTTTATTTCAGCCTGGAGAACTTCTTTTAATATTTTTTGTAGGGCAAGTCTGCTAGTGATGATCTCTCTTAGCTTTTGTTTATTTAGAAATGTCTTATTAATTTCTCCTTCACTCTTGATGGATAATTTTGCTGAGTATAGGATTCTTGGTGGGCAGTGTTTGTCTCTTTAAGCACTTAAATTACTCTCTTTCAGCCTATTCATGTCTTTTGTCCATTTTCATATTAGATTGTTTGATTTTTTGTTGATGATCTATGGAGTTCTTTATATATTCTGGATATTAACCCCTTACCAGGTATGACTTGCAAATAGTTCCTCCAATTCCATAGGTTTCTTTTTTCACTCTGTTGATTAATTATAAGAGCCTGATGTAGGCCTTGATCCCAGGACCCTGAGATCATGACCTGAGCTGAAGGCAGAAGCTTAACCCACTGAGCCACCCAGGCACCCAGTCAACCTATTTATAGAGCCAGCCCAGACTGGAGGAAATGAGAAATAGCTCTGTCTCTTAATGGAAGGAGCAACTTATGCAGACAGGGAGGGAATTAAATGCTGGTTACATGTGAACAGAGGGAGATATTTTTAGTATGTTGTAGGTAATATATATGTATTGAATGTACCCCATCTCTCTAACAGGAGTCCACTGTGTTATTTATTATACAGATAAACAAGCTGCTAATTTTATTGGTGAAAATTCATTTCTGATATAAATTACAGCTAACTCACAAAGCTTCTAGTATAACTGAAATATCAGTAGCTGAAGCACTTATACTAATCACATCTGAAATGTAGGCTTCCTGATGACAATGCTTAGATGACCAGGCTTGGGTCATGAATCTATAATTATGGATTTTCTTTTTAACTTTAAAGGTAACTTAGACTGGTACATACATAATATCACCCTATGTTGATGTATATTGAAAGTAAGTTGTCTATATAACATTCTAACCAAGAAAAAAATGAGAGTGAGCTGAATACACAGTATTAGGAATGAGAAGTGAATGATTCACAGATACAGAGAATGTTTTTTAAAACTATTAGAGAATATTCTTTAAAACATTATGAAAATGAATTACAATGGAAGAAATATTTATTTTTATGTTGTTATCATTTTTTGCCCATTTTATTTCTTTTCAGTGTTCCAAAATTCATTGTTTAGGCACCATACCCAGTGCTTCATGCAGTACATGCCCTCCATAATACCCATGTTATTATTTTTACAGATTTTATATATTTATTCATCAGAGAGAGAATCAGCATGAGCAGTAGGCAGAAGGAGAAGCAGGCTCCCAGCTGAACAGGGAACTCTATGCGGGACTCAATTCCAAGACCCTGGGATCATGACCTGAGCTGAAGGCAGCTGCTTAAGTGACTGAGCCACCCAGGTGTCCTGGAAAAAATAATTATTTTTAAAGGAAAAAAATAAAACTGACTTTAAGCAGTAAGAGAAGTGGAACCAAAGCCATTTAAATTCCTGAGAAAGTTATTGAAGAACTATTTTCTAAGATGAACAAAAATGAACAACTAGTCTTACATGTTTCACTGGTTAATTATTTTATACTTTAAAGAATTCATTAATCTGATGTGATTTGTAAGTTTTGAGGCTTGGAGAAAAAAAAGATAGACATCAACATTATTTTTAATTTTTGGAAGATACTAAATTTGATACAGGATACATAAAAATAAAAATATACTTAAAATTTATTAATCTTGTTGAAAAATTCCTGAATTAAAAATAAGCTTATAAATTGAAAATATAATAGAGCATGACTAGGCAAGGTTCATTATAAGAATGTAAGTGTGGGGCACCTGGGTGGCCCAGTGGGTTAAGCCGCTGCCTTCGGCTCAGGTCATGATCTCAGGGTCCTGGGATCGAGTCCCGCATTGGGCTCTCTGCTTAGCAGAGAGCCTGCTTCCCTTCCTCTCTCTCTGCCTGCCTCTCTGCCTACTTGTGATCTCTCTCTGTCAAATAAATAAATAAAATCTTTAAAAAAAAAAAAAAAAGAATGTGAGTGTGGTGAAAATAATAATGTATTAATTAAAAGCACAACAAACAAAGCCATGTGATTATTTCAAATGTTCATTTAATATTTAACATGAAACTCTGGAAACATTAAATTTACATATTTAATATAATATTTAATATAAAAATTAAATTTAATATATATATTTACCATTAAACATTTAGATATTATGATATACTTAACATAAGGCTCTAGGAACATTAAATTTATTTTATTTATTTTTTTAATTTAAAAAAAAAATTTTAAGATTTTATTTATTCATTTGACCCAGATCACAAGTAGGCAGAGAAGCAGGCAGAGAGAGGTGGGAAGTCAGGCTCCCTGCTCAGTGGGGCTCGATCCCAGGACCCTAAGATCATGACCTGAGCTGAAGGCAGCAGCTTAATCCACTGAGCCACCCAGGCACCCCGGAACATTAAATTTATAAACAGGACAAAGACTCCAATGGTTACTTTTAACATTGATATGGAAAAACTAGCTATTTCCATTAGAAAAGAATAAGAAATAATATAGGAATAACAACAAAGAAGAAGTGAAACTTTTATTTGCAGTTGATAAAAACAATGAGAATTGATTTAAAACAGTTTAGAAACAAGAATAAGTTCACAGATGACTTAAAAGTTAATATACATAAGAATTATTTTCCTATAAACAAGGGTACTTTATGCCTAGAGAAGTAGGCCTTCAAGCTTAGAGTAGGTGAAACTGCTTCTGCTTCTTAGCCTGGGAAGTTGGAATTTCGAAATTTTTTTTTTAACCTCTTCCTGAAATATTTAAGAGGATGCCCTTGGTTACCCAAATTAAGCAAGCACAACTTACCTCTGAGGAGGGCTGTAGCAAGACTTTTTAATGGCCTGGCACAGACCCCCCTAACTACTCCATATCGAGAGACTGCTTCATGGGAAGAAGCTGGCACATTTCATAGCAGTCATGTAACCTCTTGGGAGGATCCCAGTCACCTTGAGACCCCAAATCTTCTCTTTTGAAGCACAATGTTATTAGAGCTTATTGGTGTCATCAATTTAATGTGAATTCTGACTGGAAATGACAGTCCAGCCCAATGTGGGTACAACTTTTGACAAAAGTGCCTAGAGTAGAGGGCAGGGTGATACCAAGAGTCTCTTTAAGCCTGCTTCCTGCATAGCAAGGGGACTAAGACTACAAACCCTAAGATGACCCAGTCATCACAGTAGCCCTGATTTGGCAACAACTGATGTTGTGGATGTAAATGTAAACATGGAGTCCAGTCTTGGGATCACCACTTTGGAGCCTGAGCAAGTGTGGTATTACTGGTAGAGACCATCAGTTGGACCAGCTTTTTACAAAAGTGGCATGCTCAAGAAGCAGAAGCAATGACAGTAGGAGGCTGATGGGACTCTAGTTTCTCTCCTCTGGGCATCTGAAGGAAAAACAGATTTCTAAGTAAAACACCTAGATTCTTAGGTCTTTCTGTGTAGAAACTTCAACAGGAAGATAGGAAATTTCCCACCGAGATGATGGCTAGTGATTCACTGGAAAAATAAGAACATTTTTACTTTAAGGTTATGATCTCACTGGATACCAGGGAGTCATGCATGGCACATTCATTCAGGGGGATATTTATTACAAAGGTGAGGATATTTATTACAAACAACAAGACAGCATTTTAAAAAATTAACATCTAATGTGTTATTTTTTTTCAGAGGTACAGGTCCGTGATTCGTCAGTCGTATACAACATCTAGTGCTCACCATAGCACGTACCATCCCCAGAGTCCATCACTGAACCACCCCTCCCTCCTCTCCCCTCCCCTCTACCAACCCTCAGTTCGTTCCCTAGGATTAAGAGTGTCTTATGGTTTGTTTCCCTTTCTGGTTTTGTTTTGTTTCATTTTTTACTCTCTTTCCCTAGGGTCCTCTGCCTTGTTTCTTAAATTCAGCATATCAGTGAGATCATATGATAATTGTCTTTCTCTGACTGACTTATTTTGTTTAACATAATACTCTCTAGTTCCATCCATGTCACTGCAAATGGTAAGGTTTTATTTTTTGGCGGCTGAGTAATATTCCCTTTATATACATACCACTTCTTCTTTATCCATTCATCTCTTGATAGACATCTGGGGTCTTTCCATAGTTTGGCTATTGTGGACATTGCTGCTATAAACATTGGGGTGCAGGTGCCCCTTCAGATCACTATGTTTGTATCTTTCAGGTAAATACCGAGTAGTGCAATTTCTGAGTCATAGGTAGCTCTGTTTTTAACTTTTTGAGGAACCTCCATCCTGTTTTCCAGAGTGGCTGCACCAGCCTGCATTCCCACCAACAATATAAGAGGGTTCCCCTCGTCCCACATCCTCACCAGCATTTGTTGTTTCCTGACTTGTTAATTTTAGCCATTCTGGCTGGTGTAAGGTGGTATCTCACTGTGGTTTTTATTTGTATTTCCCTGATACCAAATGGTGTTGAGCACTTTTACATGTGTCTGTTGGCCATTTGGATGTCTTCTTTGCAGAAATGTCTGTTCATGTCTTCTGCCCATTTCTTGATTATATTATTATTATTTTTTGGGGGGGGCATTGAGTTTGATAAGGTCTTTATAGATTTTGAATACTAGCCCTTTATCTGATTTGTCATTTGCAAATACCTTCTCTCATTCTGTAGTTTGTATTTTGGTTTTGTTAACTGTTTCTTTTTCTGTGCAAAAGCTTTTTATCTTGATGAAGTCCCAGTGGTTCATTTTTTGTTTCCCTTGCCTTAGGAGACATTGTCTAGCAAGAAGTTGCTGTGGCCAAGGTCAAAGAGGCTGTTGTCTCTTTAAGGATTTTGATGGATACCTTTTTCACATTTAGATCTTTCATCCATCCGAAGTCTGTTTTTGTATATGGTATAAGGAACGGGTCCAGTTTCATTCTTCTGCATGTGGCTGTCCAATTTTCCTGATACCATTTGTTGAAGAGACTTTTTTTCCATTGGATATTCCTGTTTGCTTTGTTAAAGATTAGACCCAGAGTTGAGGGTCCATTTCTGGGTTCTCTGTTTTGGTCCATTGATCTGTGGTAAGACAGCTTTTTTAATATACACATTTAGAAAGGAATTAGAAGTATATATCAAAGAAACAAATTTATAGGAGGATTCCCATCTAAGGAAAGTTGAACTTGAATATACACACAGACACACAGGTCTTTTTTTTTTTTTTTTTTTTTTTTTTTTTAATTTTTTTATTTTTATAAACATATATTTTTATCCCCAGGGGTACAGGTCTGTGAATCACCAGGTTTACACACTTCACAGCACTCACCAAATCACATACCCTCCCCAATGTCCATAATCCCACCCCCTTCTCCCAAACCCCCTCCCCCCGGCAACCCTCAGTTTGTTTTGTGAGATTAAGAGTCACTTATGGTTTGTCTCCCTCCCAATCCCATCTTGTTTCATTTATTCTTCTACCCACTTAAGCCTCCATGTTGCATCACCACTTCCTCATATCAGGGAGATCATATGATAGTTGTCTTTCTCTGCTTGACTTATTTCGCTAAGCATGATACGCTATAGTTCCATATCCAGCTAGGCTATCATTGAAAATAGAAGGAGAGATTAAAAGCTTCCAGGACAAACAACAACTGAAAGAATTTGCAAATACCAAACCAGCTCTACAGGAGATCTTGAAAGGGGTCCTCTAAGCAAAGAGAAAGGTCTTTTGTTTTTTGATAGAGTATGTGGATATATTCATTCTCAAAACTGTTTATCATGCATTTACTCTGAGGAATGGAAATGGCGTAGTTAGTAGGAATTTTATTTTTTATCTTCTATATTTCTAAAGTACTTGTATTTCTATTAAGTTGTGTTTCTATATAATATAGTACTTGTATTGTCTTTATGATAAAAGCAATGGACTATTTTGAAAATTAAAAAAAAATTGGGCATGATCAATGATGCCAAATGCTCCTCTTATGGAAACTGAGGAATGAAAGGGATTCATTAAATTTAGCAGAAAGAAAGGTTTTTGTTTTGTTTGTTTGTTTGTTTGTTTACCTTTTTTCTTACGAGAGAGAGTGGGGGTTAGGAGTGGGGTGGAGGGTGAGAGAGAATCTTAAGCAGGTTCCATGCCCAGTGCAGAGCCTCATATCTCATGACCCTGAGATCATGATCTCAGCTGAAATCCAGAGTCAGACCCATAACCGACTGAGCTACCCAGGCACCTTAGTAGAAAAATAAACTCAGTTTAACAATTCTGACAATTCTTAGGATAATTGATTAAGTCTTAATTTAATTTGAAAAATAAAGGGTTCACAAATAGTAGAACTATTGAATTGCACATATGTCTAATATTATCTGGAAGGAAACATAATGGAATTTTAGAAGGGAAGGTTGATCTTTCAATTTATGAAGGAGTACATCAAAGTGAATTTGATAGATTTTCTTGCTGATGAAGGCAGCGAACAAACAGATGCTTGAGAGGATAGATTTTGAGGTGAAGGAATCATGACAGTAAATTAACAGTGGTATACATCTTTTTGAATCCTGTGAATTAAGTACAGCAAAAACCCTATCCAAACAGTTGAGGCACCTTGAGGTTTAAATAGCTTTAGAAATTATTATTGTTGACTAAAATTTTGTGGCAGTGGGGAAGTCTTTGAACAAATTGTGCTTATCTACTTGTTTTCCTTTGAGTCAGAAGTCACACACAGGCATATTTCTCACTCAGAATCAGTCCTTCAAGGAAAACAGCTTTTACCTGAGATGTTGAGAACACATAGATGGTGGTGTGAGAGTTGATACGGTAGATTCTCATTATTTGTGGTGATTGTGTTCTGTAAAGTTGCTATAAGCACTGAACTAATTAATACTAGACCATTGCTTCTATGTTGAAATACAGGGTTAAGTTCCTGCAAGTCTCTGGTCCTATTTTTGTTCAGTATATCAGTATACAAATTGGTTTTGTATGTGTTTGTGTCAGGACACCTTATTTAATGTATATTATTGATTCATACACACTGAACTCTTGGTCAACAGATTCATATCTAATGATGTATTTTCTCCATAAGGCACATCTGAAATTTTCTTGGGGGACGCCTGGGTGGCTCGGTCAGAGAAGCGTCTGCCCTCTGCTTAGGTCATAACCCAGGGTCCTGGGCTCTAGCCCTACATCAGGCTCCCAGCTCAGCAGAGAGCATGCTTCTCCCTCTCCCTCTTCCTGGCGCTCTACCTAATTGTGCACTCTCTCTATATATTCTGTCAAATAAATAAGTAAAATTTTAAATAAATAAATAAATCTTCTTGGATTTAGGAACACTAGATAGTACTTTAGCACTGTGCCTGGGGCCCATTTTAAATAGCAAGATTGCCCTCAAAATACACAAAAATGCCCAAAAAACCCACCCCCAAAACCAAAAAACACCCCAAACTATGGCACTGAATAGAACATAAGAAAGACAGTTGTTTACAATATGAGATTTAAAACAAGATTCCAGAATGTTACTTTGCCTGACCTCAGCTGGAAATAATGCACATTGAAAACTCAAATTTTTTGCTATACTGGTCATCTCCCCCAATGACCATGAAAGCACCAATGGTATTTATTTGAAGATACAAATAAATGTTAAGAAATAAGCAGATTTGCAAAAATGAAATCTCAAATAATAAGGATAGACTGTATCTTCCATAATGAGGATAGACTGTATCTCCCAACCAAAACTCATGAGATAAAATCCAGATAACAACATGAAGTCCAAATTGTTCTGCTTTAATCTGCAAAGTTGATTAAAAAAAAAGTCCTTTTTTTTTTTCCTTCTCAGATTAACTTTAGTTTTAGTCCTTATAAGGCTCTATTCTTTTTAAAAATTTATTTATTTATTTAAAAAAATCAACATATAATGTATTATTTGTTTCAGGGGTACAAGTCTGATTCATCTGTCTTAAGGCTTCTATTCTTTTTTTTTTTTTAAAGATTATTTATTTATTTGACAGAGATCACAAGTAGGCAGAGAGGCAGGCAGAGAGAGAGAGGGGGAAGCAGCTCCACTGCTGAGCAGGGAGCCTGATGCGGGGCTCGATCCTAGGACCCTGGGATCATGACCTGAGCTGAAGGCAGAGGCTTTAACCCACTGAGCCACCCAGGCACCCCAAGGCTCCTATTCTTAATATTGATTTTTACATCCTTTGTCATTTCTGCCATCAGTACAAAACCCAACTACATTTTAATTTTATGTTGGTAAAAGAATGAAAGTGTCCAACCCTTGGGTTTGTATACATTTTCCTTTGAGAACTATATAGCTTCATTCCGTCAGTATCACTTTCTTGGTATGAATCTGTTAGTTTTCTGAATCACTAGACTTGGCCATTATGGCTTTTTAGATTGCATACATCACAATAGACAGGACAGCCAGAAATACAAAATTTAGAAACCTGAAATTTTCATGCCTGCATAAAGAGGTCCCTGTCTCTACGAACAACATGGGACCTGTCATGGAAGATAGCCTTTGCACTTTTATTGAGCTTTGTCCATTTTTTGAAATTTCACAGACATAGAACTTGGAAAAGGATTATGTAATAGAAGGTACCTATTTTGTATGTGCCTGTCCAGTCTCTCCAACATCATTTGTTGAAGAGACTTTTTCCCATTGCGTATTCTTTCCTCCTTTGTCAAAAATTAATTGGCCATTAAATTGTGTGTTTATATCTAGGTTTTCTGTTCTGTTCTCTTGATCTATGTCTCTGTTTTTGTGTCAGTATTATACTATTTTGGTTGCTCCAGATTTGTAATATAACTTGAAGCCTGAAATTGTGATACCTCCAGTTTTCTTTTTCAAGATTTTTTTTTTTTTTTTTTTTTTTGGTATTTGTTGTCTTTTGTGGCCCAATACAAATGTTACGGTTGTTTGTTCTGGTTCTGTGAAAAATGCTGGTGGCATTTTGATAGGGATTGCCATAAATATATAGATTGCTTTGGTTAGTATAGACGTTTTAACAACATTTGTTCCTTCAATCTATGAGCATGGAATGTCTTTTCCATTTGTGTCTTCAATTTCATCAGTGTAGTACAGGTATTTCGCCTCTTTGGTTAATTTTATTCTTAGGTATTATTTTTGGTGCAATTATAAATGGGATGTGTTCTTGATTTCTCTTTCTGCCGCTTCATTATTAGTGTATAAAAATGCAACGTATTTCCGTATATTGATTTTGATTCCTGCAGTTTTATCGAATTCATTTGTCAGTGCTGGTAGTGTTTTGGTGGGGTCCTTAGGGTTTTCTGTTTTGAGGATCATGTCGTCTGCAAATAGTGAATGTTTTACTTCTTCCATACCAGTTTGGATGTCTTTTATTTCTTTTTGTTGTCTGGTTACTGTGGCTAGAATTTCCAGTGCTATCTTGAACAAAAGTGGTGAGAATGAATTTTCCTGTCTTGTTCCTGATCTTAGGAGGAGGAAAGTTCTCAGTTTTTACCATTAAGTCTGATGTTTTCTGTGGGTTTTTCATACAAGGCCTTTATCATGTTGAGGTATGTTCTCTTTAAACCTACTTTGTTGGGGGTTTTTATCATGAATGGATGTGAGAGTATGGTTTTTATCCTTTCCTTTACTGATCTATAATGTTGATTGTTTAGTTAGTATTTTACCACCCTTGCATCCCAGGAATAAATCCCACTTGATTGTGGTATATGATTTTTTTTAATGTATTGTTGAATTTGGTTTGCTAGTATTTTGTTGAGGATTTTTGCATTTATGTACATCAGAGATTTTGGCCTGTAGTTCTCTTTTTCAGTGATGTGTTTATCTAGTTTTGGTATCAGGGTAATGCTGGCCTTATAGAATGTTTTTGGAAGTTTTCCTTTCTCTTCTATTTTTTTGGAATAGTTTCAGAAGAATAGGTATTAACTCTTCTTTAAATATTTGATAGAATTCATTTGTGAAACCGTCTGGTCCTGGACTTCTGTTTGTTGGGAACTTTTTGATTACTGATTCAATGTTACTGCTGGTAATCAGTTTGTTCAAATTTTCTATCCCTGCTTCAGTTTGGGTATGTTATATGTTTCCAGGAATTAATCCATTTCTGCTACATTGTTCAATTTGTTGACTTTAATTTTCATAATATATTCCCACAATTGTTTGTATGTCTTTGGTGTTGGTCAGTTTTTTCCTCTTGCATTAGTGACTTTGTTTATGTCCTCACTTTTTCCTCTCTTTTTGATGAATCTTGCTAGAGGTTTATCAGTTGTGTTAATCTTTTCAAAGAATAATCTCCTGTTTTTCTTGATGTATTCTTTTTTTTTTAAGTTTCTGTGTCATTTAGTTCTGCTCTGATCTTTATTATTTCCTTCCTTCTGTTGGTTTTGTGTTTTGTTCTTTTTCTAGGTTCTCTAGGTGTAAGGTTAAATTGTTTGAGATTTTTCTTCTTAATGTAGTCCTGTATCGCTACAAACTTTCCTCTTAGAACCACTTTTGCTGGGACGTGTGGGTGGCTCAGTCATTAAGTGTCATTAAGTGTTGGCTCAGGTTATGATCCCAGGATCCTGGGATGGAGCCCCTTATCCAGCTCTTTGCTCTGCGGAAAACCTGCTTTTCCCTCTCCTACTCCCCCTGCTTGTGTTTCCTCTCTCGCTAGATCTCTCTATGTCAAATAAAGAAATAAAATAAAAAAAAAATAAGAACCACTTTTGCTGTGTACGAATAATTTTGGACCATTGTGTTTTCATTTCTTTCCATGTACTTTTAAATTCATTCTTTAATTTCTTGATTGACCCATTCATTGTTTTATAGTCTGTATTTTAACCTCCATGTATTTGTGGTCTTTCCAGATTTTTTCTTGTGGTTGATTTTTAATTTTATAGTGCTGTGATCAGATAAGATGCATAGTTGGACTTTGATCTTTTTTAATTTCTTGAGAATTGCTTTGTTGCCTAATATGTGATCGATTCTAGAGATTGTTCCATTTGCACTTGAAAATAAGGTGTATTCTCCTGGTTTTGGATGGGGTGTTTTGAAAATATCTGTTAAATCCATGTGGTCCAGTGTGTCATTCAAAGCCAGTGTTTCCTTGTTGACTTTCTGTTTGGATGATCTGTGTATTGATATAAGTCGATTATTAAAGTCCTCTACTATTACTGTATTGATTATTTACTTTATGTTTGTTATTAATAGTTTTCTGTATTCGTGTACTCCTATGTTGGGTGCATAAATATTTACAATTGTTAGATCTTCTTGCTGGATTTTTACCTTTTATAATGATATAGTACCTTTCTTTGTTTCTTGTTAGAGTCTGTTTTAAAAGTCGATTTTGTCTGATATAAATATTGCTACTTCATCTTTCTTTTGACATCCATTTGTATGAAAAATGTTATTCCATCCCATCCCTTTCAATCTGCAGGTGTCTCTTGGTTTGAAATGAATCTATTGTAGGCAGCATATAGATAGGTCTTATTTTTTTATCCACTCTGTCTCCGTGTATCTTTTTATTGGAGACTTTACTCCATTTACATTCAAAGTAATTATTGATAGATAAGTATTTACTGCCATTTTGTTACTTGTTTTGTGGTTGTTTTTGTAGTTTTTCTCTGATCCTTTCTTTTCTTGCTCTCTTCATGGTTTGTACCCAGGCTTCTTTTTGATCCATCACTTTCCTTTTGCTGAAGAGGAGATAATTAGATTCTTAATTTTAAAAAAGAAAAAAAAAAAAGGAGGTTGAGTGTTATTTTGAAGAGTGAAACTCCAGCAGTCAAGGGGAATTTTGGATAGCTTCCTTCTAATATCAAACTTCTTCACTTCATGCTTTATAAATGGCCCCCAAAGTGGGGGACTCCTACCCTATGTACAAGTTCAACGAATGGGTGAGGAAGAAGATAATGCCCTTAGGACTATAGAACTCCTCACTAGAGAGGTTCTTGAAATTGGACAGGTGGTAGTTTATACATTTTTTTAAAAGATTTTATTTATTTATTTGACAGACAGAGATCACAAGCAGGTGGAGTGGCAGGCAGAGAGAGAGGAGGAAGCAGGCTCCCCTCTGAGTAGAGAGCCTGATGCCAATGCCAGGCTTGATTCCAGGACCCTGAGATCATGATGGGAGGCGAAGGCAGAGGCTTTAATGCACTGAGCCACCCAGGCGCCCCCAGATGGTAGTTTAAAACAGAACCTCCTTGGAAGTAATAATTTAGCCTCTCGTGGAGAAAGATATGCTATTTTTTCTTTCTTTCTTTCTTTCTTCCTTTCTTTCTTTTTTTTTAACATATGCTATTTTAAAGGAAGAATACTTTTATATCTCTTCCAACCTTCCTGGGATCCTTAATATTATGAAAATGACCTAAGAAGCAAGAAGTTAATAAATCACAAATATAATTATGGAATATGGGTAATAATCCCATTTCTGATCTGTGGTTTCTTCATATTGGGGCTGGGATATATTCATGGATTCCTTTGAGAATTCTTGGCTCCTGGTTGAGAATTGCACCACATACAAAGTCTGATCATGATTCTTCTCTTAGTATTTGTTTGCTATGCTCTGTTCTCCGATCTCCACAGTCTTAAATGCTGATGGATAGCTGCAGTCCCTAAGCCACTGTCCCACCCAATAATGCAATATTGCAACAAATGAGATCGGGAAAACTTAATACTTTTTAGAAGTTGAAATGGCCATCCATTAAACTTCATGTACAATCATGACAATTCCCATAGCAATGAAATTTCAGTTGCTCTTTTTCTCATTTTTAGTAGTATATCTTTCAGTTTAGCCCAAAGAGTAGCCACAGGGGGTTCTGGGGATAGAAACCATCTGTAACAATGGAGCTAATTGTAGTAATAAGACTTTACTAACCTAGGAAAGCCTTGCCCAGGAAGATGAAATTGAAAATAACTTCATTGTTTGCGTTAGAAATTTGCTGCACCTTTCATTTATCCAAATAATAGACTATTCATCAAACACTTATCAGAGTAAATAATCCCTCTTGAGGATGACAGATGTTTCAACTAGGCTCATCAAACAACCCTTCACTCTTTTAAGAATTATTTCCACAGAGAGGGGAACCTTCCGACACTGTTGGTGGGAATGTGAACTGGTGCAGCCACCCTGGAAAACAGTATGGAAGTTCCTCAGAAAGTTGAAAATAGAGCTCCCCTACTACCCAGCAGTTGCACTACTGGGTATTTATCCCAAAGATACAAATGTGTGATCTGAAGGGGCACCTGCACCCCAGTGTTTATAGGAGCAATGTCCATAATAGCCAAACTATGGAAAGAGCCTAGATGGGCATCAACAGATAAATGGAAAACGAAGATGTGGTATGTGTGTATACACACACACAGACAATGGAATAGAGACAGTGGAATATTATGCAGCCATCAAAAAAATGAAATCTTGCCATTTGCAATGATGGAACTAGATGGTGTTATGCTGAGCAAAATAAGTCAATCAGAGAAAGACAATTATCATATGATCTGATATGAGTAATTTGAAAAACAAGACAGAGGATCATAGGGGAAGGGAAGGAAAAATTAAACAAGATGAAACCAGAGAGGGAGAGAAACCGTAAGAGACTCTTATTAATCTCTGGAAACTGAGGGTTGCTGGAGTGGAGGGTAGGGAGGGATGGGGTGTCTGGGTGATGGACATTGGGAAGGGTATATGCTATGAATTGTGTAAGACTGACGAATCATGGACTTGCACCCCTGAAACAAACAATACATTATATGTTTGTAAAAAAATAAATGGGGCACTTGGGTGGCTCAGTGGGTTAAAGCCTCTGCCTTTGGCTCAGGTCATGATCGCAGGGTCCTGGGATCAAGCCCCGCATCCGGCTCTCTGCTCAGTGGGGAGCCTGCTTCCCTTCCTCTCTCTCTGCCTGCCTCTCTGCTGACTTGTGATCTCTGTCTGTCAAATAAATAATTTTAAAAAATCTTTAAAAAGATAAAATAATAGGGGTGCTTGGGTGGTTCAGTAGGTTAGAGCCTCTGCCTTCGGCTCAGGTCATGATCTCGGGGTCCTGGGATCGAGCCCCACATCGGGTTCTCTGCTCAGCGGTGAGCCTGCTTCCCCCCCCCCCCTCTGCCTGCCTCTCTGTCTACTTGTGATCTCTCTCTCTCTGTCAAATAAATAAAATCTTAAAAAAATCATAATAATAAAATTTTTTATAAAGGAAAAAACACCCTCCTGTGCTGTGTCCATCAATCCTAAACTGTTATGTCATATATTTGCTCCATCCCCATAAGTCCTCACACTGAAAAGACCCACCTTAGAATGGACCCTCCCCACCCACATCTTACAAATATCTTGCCTTTTCCCCTGTTTATCCCCACATCTAGACAGGACTAAGATTCTATCTTTGCTTTCTTTACTGAAAGTAAGCAAGTATTCCAGCTCTGTTTAATTAGGATTTATTTTGTTGGTATTTTTGGAGAGTTGTCAGTGAACAGGATGCAAATGAGAAATTGAGACACATGGAGAAACTTATGGAATATCACACAGGTATTAAGGGCTGTTTCAGAGGCTGAGAAGGATAGATCCAGGCAGCAGATTAATTTTGTCCAGCTTGCAGTACTAACTCATTCATTCTTTATTTTTTTTACATTTTATTTTATTTTTTTTCAGTGTTCCAAAATTCATTGTTTATGCACCACACTGAATTCTCCATACAATCCATGCCCTCCTTAGTACCCACCACCAGGCTCACCTAACCCCCCACCGCTCTGCCCTCTAAAACCCTCAATTTATTTCTCAGAGTCCACAGTCTCCCATGGTTCATCTGCCCCTCTGACTTCTCCCATCTCACTTCTCCTCTCCATCTCCCAGTGTTCTCCATGTTATTCCTTATGCTCCACAAGTAAGTGAAACCATATGATACTTGACTCTCTGTGATTGACTTATTTCAGTCAGCATAATCTCTTCCAGTCCCATCCATTTTGATGCAAAAGTTGGGTATTCATCCTTTCTGATGGAGGCATAATAATACTCCATTGCATATGTGGACCATAGCTTCTTTATTCATTCATCCATTGAAGGGCATCTTGGTTCTTTCCACAAGTTTGGTGGCTGTGGCCATTGCTGGTATGAAACATTGGGGTGCAGATGGCCCTTCTTTTCACCACATCTGTGTTTTGGGGGTAAATACCCAGTAGTGCAATTTCAGAGTCATAGGGAAACTCTATTTTTAATTACTTTTTTTTAAAAATTTTATTTATTTATTTGACAGAAATCACAAGCAGGTGGAGAGGTAGGCAGAGAGAGAGAGAGAGAGAGCAGGAAGCAGGCTCCCCGCTGAGCAGAGAGCCCAATGTGGGGCTCGATCCCAGAACTCTGGGATCATGACCTGAGCCGAAGGCAGAGGCTTTAACCCGCTGAGCCACCCAGGTGCCCCTCTATTTTTAATTTCTTAAGGAATCTCCACATTGTCCTCCAAAGTGGCTGCACCAACTTGCATTCCCACCAACGATGTAATAGGGTTCCTTTCTCCACATCCTCTCCAACACTTGTTGTTTACTATATTTTTTTTCAGCATACCAGTATTCATTATTTTTGCACCACACCCAGTGCTCCATGCAATCCGTGCCCTCCATAATACCCACCACCTGGTTCCCCCAACCTCCCACCCCCTGCCCCTTCAAAACCCTCAGGTTGTTTTTCAGAGTCCATAGTCTCTCGTTCACTTCCCCTTCCAATTTCCCTCAACTCCCTTCTCTTCTCTAACTCCCCATGTCCTCCATGCTATTTGTTATGCTCCACAAATAAGTGAAACCATATGATACTTGGCTCTCTCGGCTTGACTTATTTCACTCAGCATAATCTCTTCCAGTTCCATCCATATTGCTACAAAAGTTGGGTATTCATCCTCTGATGGAGGCAGAATACTCCATCGTGTATATGGACCACATCTTCCTTATCCATTCATCTGTTGAAGGGCATCTTGGTTCTTTCCACAGTTTGACGACCGTGGCCAGTGCTGCTATAAACATTGGGGTACAGATGGCCCTTCTTTTCACTACATCTGTATCTTTGGAGTAAATACCCAGTAGTGCAATGGCAGGGTCATAGGGAAGCTCTGTTTTTAATTTCTTGAGGAATCTCCACACTGTTCTCCAAAGACGCTGCACCAACTTGCATTCCCACCAACAGTGTAAGAGGGTTCCCCTTTCTCCACATCCCCTCCAACACATGTTGTTTCCTGTCTTGCTAATTTTGGCCATTCTAACTTGTGTAAGTTGATATCTCAATGTGGTTTTAATTTGAATCTCCCTGATGGCTAGTGATGATGAACATTTTTTCATGTGTCTGATACCCATTTGTATGTCTTCATTGGAGAAGTGTCTGTTCATATCTTCTGCCCATTTTTTGATATGATTGTCTGTTTTGTGTGTGTTGAGTTTGAGGAGTTCTTTATAGATCCTGGATATCAACCTTTTGTCTGTACTGTCATTTGCAAATATCTTCTCCCATTCTGTGGATTGCCTCTTTGTTTTGTTGACTGTTTCCTTGGCTGTGCAGAAACTTTTGATTTTGATGAAGTCCCAAAAGTTCATCTTCGCTTTTGTTTCCTTTGCCTTTGGAGACATATCTTGAAAGAAGTTGCTGTGGCTGATATCGAAGAGGTTACTGCCTATGTTCTCCTTTAGAATTCTGATGGAGTCCTGTCTCATGTTGAGGTCTTTTATCCATTTTGAGTTTATCTTTGTGTATGGTGTAAGAGAATGGTCGAGTTTCATTCTTCCACATATAGCTGTCCAGTTTTCCCAGCACCGTTTATTGAAGAGACTTTTTTCCACTGTATATTTTTTCCTGTTTTGTTGAAGATTATATGATCATAGAGTTGAGGATCCATATCTAGGCTCTCTACTCTGTTCCACTGGTCTATGTGTCTGTTTTTATGCCAGTACCATGCTGTCTTGGTGATCACAGTTTGTAGTAAAGCTTGAAATCAGGTAACATGATGCCCCTAGTTTTATTTTTGTTTTTTAACATTTCCTTAGTGATTCGGGGTCTCTTCTGATTCCATACAAATTTTAGGATTATTTGCTTCAGCTCTTTGAAAAATACTGGTGGATTTTGATCAGAATGGCATTAAAAGTATAGATTGCTCTAGGCAGTACAGACATTTTAACAATGTTTATTCTTCTGATCCAAGAGCATGGAATGGTCTTCCATCTTTTTGTGGTCTTCTTCAATTTCTTTCATGAGTGTTCTGTAGTTCATTGAGTACAGATCCTTTACCTCTTTGGTTAGGTTTATTCCCAGGTATCTTATGGTTCTTGGTGCTATAGTAAGTGGTATCTATTCTCTAATTTCCCTTTCTATAGTTTCATTGTTAGTCTATAAGAAAGCAACTGATTTCTGTACATTGATTTTGTATACTGCCACATTCCTGAACTGCTGTATGAGTTCTAGTAGTTTGGGGGTGGAGTCTTTTGGGTTTTCCATATAAAGTATCATGTCATCTGCGAAGAAAGAGAGTTTGACTTCATCGCAATTTACATACCTTTTGTTTCTTTTTGTCTGATTGCTGTTGCTAGGACTTCTAATACTATGTTGAACAAGAATGGTAAGAGTGGGCATCCTTGTTGTGTTCCTCATCTCAAAGGGAAGGCTGTCAGCTTTTCCCCATTGAGGATGATATTCACTGTGGGTTTTTCATAGATAGATTTTATGAAGTTGAGGAATGTTCCCTCTATCCCCCTATACTTTGAGTTGTTTTAACCAGGAATAGATGATGTATCTTGTCAAATACTTTTTCTGCATCAATTGAGAGGACCATGTGGTTCTTCTCTCTTCTCATATTGATTTGTTCTGTCACATTGATTGATTTGCAAATGTTGAACCACCCTTGCACCCCATGGATATATCCCACCTGGTCATAGTGGATAATCTTTTTAATGTACTGTTGGATCCTATTAGCTAGAATCTTGTTGAGAATCTTGGCATCCATATTCATCAGGGATATTGATCTGAAATTCTCATTTTTGGTTGGCTCTTTCCCTGTTTGGGGATCAGGGTAATGCTGGCTTCATAAAAAGAGTCTGGAAGTTTTCCTTCTGTTTCTATCTTTAAAGCAGCTTCAGGAGAATAGGTATTATTTCTTCTTTGAATGTTTGGTAGAATTCTCCAGAGAATCCATCAGGTCCTGGGCTCTTGTTTTTTGGGAGGTCTTTGATCACTGCTTCAATCTCATTACTAGATATTGGTCTATTCAGGTTGTCAATTTCTTCCTGATTCAGTTTTAAAAGTTTATAGGTTTCCAGGAATGCATCCATTTCGTCTAGGTTGCTTAACTTATTGGCTTCTAACTGTTGATAATTTCTGATGATTTTTTTCTATTTCCTTGGTGTTAGTCATGATCTCTCCCTTTTGATTCATAATTTTATTAATTTGGGTCCTCTCTCTTTTCTTTTGGATTAATTTGACCAATGGTTTACCAATCTTATTGATTCTTTTAAAAAAAAACAGCTTCTAGCTTTGTTGATGTGTTGTACTGTGTCTCTAGTTTCTATCTCATTGATCTCTGCTCTAATCTTGATTATTTCCCTTCTTGTGTGTGAGTTTGGCTTAATTTGTTGTCATCCATTCTTTTAAAAAATGGATTAGTGGCTAACACTTTAAAAGTTAAAGACTTCGGGGCACCTGGGTGGCTCAGTGGGTTAAAGCCTCTGCCTTCAGCTCAAGTCATGATCTCAGGGTCCTGGGATTTTGCCCTGAATTGGGCTCTCTGCTCAGCAGGGAGCCTGCTTCTTCCTCTCTCTCTGCCTGCCTCTCCACCAGTTGTGATCTCTGTCAAATAAATAAATAAAATCTTTTTTAAAAATGGGGAAAAAAAGTTAAAGATTTCATATAAAATCTGAATTTCCTGGCTTTTTAAAAGTACTGGATTTGGTAAATGTAGTCCTGTTTTTTACTATGTAGTAATGAAAGGTACTTCAGATGTATTTCACTTTTATTGGTTTATCACAGTCCCTGTCATTTACCATTGTTTATAGCTGGCTAGCTTATAAACTTTAGGGGTCACGTAGTAAAATATTTTTGACTTCGAAGACCATATGGTCACTGGCTCATCTACTCAACTTACTGTTGTAGCGGGAAAATAGCAATAGACAATGCATAGGTGAATGAGTGTAGCTGTGTTCTGATAAAACTTTATTGACAAATTATACCTTCAGACTTGTTTCTGTAACCTCTGAGCTATATAATATGCCTTGTCACAGTTGGCATTTACCTTTGCAACCACTTATGAAAGAGCCAGTCCTGGTCTGGCCTCATTGAAAGTGCCTACAGATTGAGGACAGAAAGGCTGCCAGTTAAAACTAACAAAATGTATCAGAAAGCTTTGAAACAAATTTATTGTTGGATTTCTCTCTCCAAAATAAATAAATAAATAAATAGTAAATAATAAATAATAATAATAATAACCAAACAAAAAGAGAACCTACTGTCCTAATGGCTTGAGAGAAAGAGGAATGCAAAAGGTCAGAGTGGGTTAGTTTGGCTTTCTGTGTTGCTGACATGGTCCAGGTGTTTAAGGCACTTTCAAGTTGCATTCATAAATGTTGTGTACATACTGGCAGCTGGTTGCTTTTAAATATGCATGAGAAAATATAGACTTGTTTAAAATTAATGTTAAATTTTGATGGAGCTAGAAAAGTAGACTTGCTTTAAATAGACTTTCTTGGCACATATAAATTATGATTACATTTGTTAAATTTCAATTTGCAATGCTCTTCTAGCAGCTAATTTAGGACCCCAAATAATACTAAATATTATCTGAATTAAGACAAATACCATGTCTTAAAATCTATAGATATAGATTTTAAACTAAATATCAATAACAGAGTCTCAGACATACATAAATATATATTTACATATATATGTACAAGATATGATATCTTATATCTTTAAGACAAATACCATGTCATAAAATCTATAGATAAAGATTTTAAACTAAATATCAAGACATATATATGTACATAAATAAATGTACATATGTATAATTCTCTTATTTTATAATACATTATATTCTATAAATCAGGATTCTTTGAATTTTGCCTAATAAAATAGAAATCTAGATTATTAATAAACTTTTAAGACTCATTAATTAACACTTAACTAATTCACTCGTGAAAATCCTGAGGACAGTTTAATGAAATCACTATCAGCTATATATGAAAATGACTTGGCAGAGGATGCTTGTTTGTTTACAAGTCTAGTTACATTTGTCTTTCATTTCATTGGCAGTTATGTGGCATTTTCCTTGCTTGCATTGCCAATCTTCTTAAAAAAAAAAAAAAAGAGGTATAATTGTTGCTGCCTTGTTTTCTTCACCAATTTCCCTGTTAGGCTCCTGAAAACTAGTTTTTATTTCCATTTTTCTATTGAAACTCCTCTGAAGAAGACCACTTTCTCAACTTCTTATTTATACATTTATTAACCTTTTTTTTTTAAGTCTTCATTTTCCTAGACATCTCTGCAGTGTCCTTGAAATTTTTGCCACCTTCACCTCTTACAAACAACATGCTGTTGTGACTCTTTTATCATTTCAACATCTCCTTCTGTTGACTCTGTTCTTTTTCCTAAAATCTAGCTGAGTATTCTTCAAGTGTTTCTCTTGCTGTTGTCCTTGGAAATACCAAAGACTTCAAGCACTCTATATTGACAGTACTATCCTTTTGCATAGACTACATGCCTATGTTTCAGGTTCTTGGAAATTTCCATTACTATTGTTATGGAGGACTGTTGGGTTGAAGTCCCTCTATTGTGGCTGATACTAGCCATATGACATTTCCCCGCTCCCTTTAGTTTTTTCACTGAAATGGTGGATATTGAAGTTATGTCTTTGGTTTCTAAACAAGGTAGTAAAAACATAGATACAGCCCTTGCATTTGCATGATGTTTGCTTGTCTGCACTGCAGAAGGTAAATATAACATAGATTCTCTGGTTGAAATTATTTTGTTTAGAGATCTACTGTACCTAGATTGGTTTATCGGGGGTATAATGGAATTGGGTTTTATCTAAAGTTTTTTTTTGTTTTTTTTTTGTTTTTTTTTTTTTGCCTCTGATAAGATTATCAAGACAATTATCACAACCTTTGGAGCTCATGACCTAGAAATTCTAACAGAGTCTCAGACGTAGGCTGTACCAATATCCTTTTGTTAAGGCTCCAACTTGGAATGTAGGTAGTTCAGGACTGTAGAAGCATTCAGTTTCAGTCAGGAGGTCACAGCAATGTGAAATACAATTTTTACAATGTGTTTAATAGGGAATGATATAGCTTTCTGTATTGTGTTTAATAGGGAATAAAAAGCCATGTCAACTTAAAAGGTTACAATCTGAAAATTTTTTTTCAAGGTAACTAAAAGGATATGAATTTTATGTAGCACACTAGAGAAGAGACTCCTCCCCAGTTTGGTGGAGAATCTAAAATAGATGCATTTTTGCCAGAATCACAGTCTCATATCTGAAATCCAATTCATCCATTTTTTTTTTTCAAAATCACCTTTTTGCATCACTTCTCCCTGGCTATAACATTTTCCTCAATAAAGCTGTGAATGCTAATAGTAACAAGAACCATGAACACTTAATAAAGGCATACTCTTTTCCAGAGACTGTTGTAAGTGCTTAATTCACACTTTTGAGGTAGGAATTATTTTTGTCACTACTCTACAAATGGCATTTAACTGGAAGTTCCATACCCTAATTAACACAGGTATTAAATGATGGAGCTGAGATAGGAACCCAGCCAGTCTTACCCTAGACACATGCTTGCTGTTCTAGTACATGAATTTTCAAAACTGGAAATCACCTTGGAAGGCCACTTAGTGAACTGGAAAGATTATTTGGGAGGACCGACTGCCTAGGTCAATGTGAGTAAAAATCTATCTCCATCACTCTCATGCTGTCTTTCCTCAAGTTAACCTCCGTAAACTTCAGGTTCATTATATATTAATGGCAACTAATTATCCCAGCTTTATGGTTATAGTTAAGATCAGATTAAATCAGGTAATATTTTTTAAAGTACTTGGTAAAAAAGGGGACTTGAAATATAGCCAAGTGTTAGTTCTCTTCATACCCTATAAGTGTTAGTTCTCTTCATACCCTATAAGTCAGCTGTTTAATTATTTGCCAAGTTCAGTTGAGTAAGTCTTTCACATTTATTTCGTATTCATTTATTCTTTTCAGTCACTGTCCTCATCACAAATAAAAACCATCCTTAATGCCTCTACATTGTAGACAATACAGTTTCCATATTCTGGCATTCAATTTTCCTCATCGTCTGGCCTTCAGTTGTTTCTCCAGTCTGACTTTGTACGGCTCCCCAAGGGACCCTCTGTTCCATTTGGGTTGGTTTTTCCACCACTGTCCAGATGTGCTTTTCTTATTTCCACTTCATTGCCTTGTTCATGTTATAGCCTCTGTTTTCTGCATCTTAACACAAAGTAGTATATACAGGGTGTGAGGGGGAAAGAAGAGGGTTTTACTCCCACTTTCCAGTTATAAATCACTTTGTGGAGGGAGTTTTTGGTACCATCTCAGATTTTAGGAGAAAAGCTACTGAGGATGCCAAATCAGCCAAGGTGTTTATTGGGTTTTAATATCTGTTAAAGAAGGTGGTTCTATTTTTCAGATGAGAATCTATGCATCCTCTTCAACGTAATGCCATTTACACAAAGCTGTCAAGGAAGGGAAGAGAAGGGCAGAGTAGAATCCCAAGATGCATTCTTATTCCACTTTAATCTTTAATTTCATGGTGAACATACAGAAACAGACAACTATGGGAGGAATGAAACAGACATGAAATAATACAACTGTATTTAAAAATATACTCCACAATTCAAGTTTTCACAAATCGAGGTTCACCTTTCTTCCAGTAAGATGAATGAACACTGCTCCTGGATTGTTATGTTATAAATGGTGAGGGGGTGTGGGTTTGAGTGGCCATGTCCTGGCAGAGGAAGCATAATGCAGTAGCTCCTAAAAATATTAGATCTGTACAAAGTATGAGGGCAAGTCCAGACACTGAAACAAAACAAAACAAAAAATTAAAAAAAAACAACAACACAGCAAGGTCTGCACAGGGGTGGCTTGTTTAAGTAATATGCAGGAATTGTGGAAAATTTGGCAATGCACTCAATTTAATGTGGCTTACCACGTTTTGAATTGTCTTAAAAAATTTAAGGTATCAAGACATTTACATGTAATCTTTTTCAAAGGGCAGCCCTTTCCAAAAGCATAGTCATTGTGCAGAATTTACTAGGCACAAAGGTAGGTTTCTGTCTGTTTTGCTCTGTTCCAAGAAAGTTAGTGTAGTTCAAGAATCTACCACGGTTTTCGGTATGCCAAATTGCATCCGTGGCCACTTCCAAAAAGAAAGTGTACTTGAACCTGGGCAAGTTTCTCCCCACACATGGAGAGGCTGTAGACAATCAGTATATTCATAGTAAAAATATCATCAGGTTTATTGATCCAGGGCGAAGCAAACATTCCTTGCTTAGGCTTTTTCTCCCTCCCAGTTCTTTCTTGACTTGTGTTCTGAGGCAGAATAATATTACGTATCCCTTCAGATGGCCAGGAATGACGGAAGCTGGCAAAAAAGAGGAACTGAGTGTTTGGGAATTATGTCAACTTCAAAGTCAAAAAGTTACAGTGAATGAGTATGAAGGGCAGCCTCCCATCCAGCTCGCACTTTAAAGCTGGAATTAATATCGATGTGTCTGTAAGCACAAGTACTGAGAATATGGATTACAGAAAATGATGTCTGAAATGAAGCCTTTATGTTTGAAGAATATGACTGCTACTAAGAACTGTGTAAGGACCATGCCTTTTTAAAAGTCAGTCGGCTAATTTAGTGTAAACCTGGCTGCTGTGAGACTCTTTGAACTATTCATGTTTAAGAGGCAGAAGAGGTTTCAAGTCAGTGGACAGGAGCCTAAGTCCTGATCCCAAAATGTCTTAACTGTCACTTATTGGGACAAATTATTATGCTTCTTTAAAACTCAGGTTTCTGGGGGGATAATAATATCACCTGCTTTATAGGGTTATGGGGAGTGTTTAAATCGTAATATATGTAGACAGTATTTTATAAACTGGAAGGCATATTATTTAGTTTTTTTCATGAATAAAATAGTTTGAGTCATTTTAGGTATACTATCCCCAAGTGGTAGTAAATGTCTTGATTACATTTGTAATCTCTTGCCTAGAAAAGAATCTCCTGCTTGCTCTTTTGCATCTAGTTTTCTCCATTCTAGCTCCTCCCCTCTCCTGCTACCAGAGTGATCTCTCTCAGAGTGATTTCCTATTCTGCCTCTACCTTTTCATCCTTTCTTCCACTCCTGCACCATCCTCTCCTTCTCCTTCTAATATCTATATTAGAAGAGGGGTGCCTGGGGGACTCAGTGGGTTAAGCCTCTGCCTTCGGCTCAGGTCATGATCCCAGGGTTCTGGGATCGAGCCCCACATCGGGCTCTCTGCTCAGCAGGGAGCCTGCTTCTTCCTCTCTTTCTGCCTGGCTCTCTGCCTAACTTGTGATTTCTCTCTCTGTGTCAAATAAATAAATAAAATCTTTAAAAACAAACAAAAAATAAATACATAAAGAGAGTAATATAATGAATACTTGTGTTCCCCTATTTAGTTTAATCAAGTCTAACATGTCACCATATTTTTTTCTGTATTTTAAATGAAATGAAATGTTTTCATGGAAGTCTTCTGTATGCCTTTCGTGGATCCCTTCTCCTCTCTCTCTCTCTCCCCAGAGGTAACTCATACCCTGTTTTGGTTAAGAGCAGGGTTCAAATTCCAGCACTCTCATTTATTAGCTGTATAACAAGGAGAGATTGCTTAATTTCTCTGTGCCTCAATTTCCTTATCTATAAACTTGAAATAATGGTGTGTATCTTGTAGAGTTGCTGTGGTGATTCAATGGTAGAATTAAATATCTGTAAATCACATGAAGCAGTGTGTGACACTGATTCATCTCTCAAAAAACATGTAATTACTTACTGGTAACACTATAATTACTTAGCTGATGGAAGTATCATAAATTTTGGTGTTTATCAATCCTGTGCATATTTTAGCAAACCATTACATATTTATCCTATATTGTAGTGATAGGAATGTTTTAAAGCTTTGCGTAATTGGGGGCTGTCTGGATGGCTGCATCTGTTAAGCAGTCAGTTCTTGATTTTGGCTTGGATCATGATTTCAGTGTCCTGGGATTGACCCACATTGGTTTCCATGCTCAGTGGGGAGTCTACTTAAGGATTTTTTCTCTCTCTCCCTCTCCCTTTCCCACTTCCCCCGTTCTCATACACACTGTCTCTAAGATAAATATATCTAAAAAAACCCCCCAAAACCTTTACATAATTGGTACTGCATATCTGTACCACTTTACAGTGTACTTATTTTGTGCATTAGATTTCTGCGATGTATCCATGTAGTTAAGTGCATTTTCAGTTCATTTGTTTTAACTGTGTTGCAATGCTTAAGATATTGCATAAATGTACCATAATATATCTGCTGTCCTCTAATTTTTTGCTGATGCAAATAAGGCTAGAATTTGTTTTTATGCCTTTATTACACATTTGAAATATTCTTAGGGACTATACTCACACGTGGGAATGCTCAGTAAAGGAACACATACAGTTTCAGCTTTACTATTGTGACCAAATTGTCCTTAATGTTCACTCCATGTGGACATTCATTTCATGTAAGGGAGTTATTAGACTAAAAATTTGGTCCATTAGAATGGGTATGAAGTGTATTTCATTGTGGTTTATTTTGCATTTGCCAAATTGCCAGTGAAGATGAGAGTCTATTTAAATGTTTATTGGTCATTTAGGTGTCCTATTCTCTGAATTGCCTATTCAAATCCTTTGTCCATTTATCTCTTGGGTTGTCTTTTACTGATTCATAGCTCTTTATAATTCTGGAGAGTAGTTCTTTGTCAGTTACACATATCTCAAATATCTCTCATAGTCTTTGTCTTGCCTTTTAGTTTTTAGTGTTTTTGTTTGAACAGAAGTTTGGCAGTGTAATGTAGTTAAATAGATCAGTCTTTTCCCTTTTCTTAAAAAATATTTTTCCCTAAGATCGTAAATATATTCTTGTACATATTCTTTGGACATTTAAAATTTTTGATTTTCATATTTGGGTCTTTAATCTATCTGGAATGTTTTTGTTTGAATATAAATGGGAATCTAATTTTCTTCCTTTCCTACTTGATTAATCAATTGTTCAAATACAATCTATTAAAAATTTGCACTTTCTTCCCAAATACTCTGAACAGTTATGATAATGCTATGAATTATGCATATATTTGAAATATGTATGTAATATATACACACCTATCATGTATACATACATAGTGTATATGCATATGATATGTATACATCTATGCTTATATATATGTATATATGTGTGTAGATATATGCATGGAACATATCCATATTCCATATTTAAAATTCTTCACTATCTCCCTCCTTTCTTAAAAGACAAAATTTCTTAGCAGTTGAGATAAGTTCCTTTATTTGTTTCCTTCTTATACTTCATAATCTCTTGTCATTGATGCATATGCCTTATACTTCAGGTGAAAAAAAAAAAAGACAAAAACATTCTGAAGGTCTTGAACTTGTCTTGCTGTTTTACTCCTCTACATCTACTTGCTTGCCATTCCCATGCCTGGATGGCTAGGTCCTTGGCATATTGTACACTTAGCATATTCCTGCCTTTTTTTTTTTTTTGAGTCTTGTTTCAAGTCCCTCTTTGTAAAATCTACTGAAGCAGTTTTATTGATTTCCCCCTTTCCACTTAGCAAATTGTCAATACAATTATTTTTTTTTGAACTTACCATTCCCATATATACGTAGGAAATGCTGTTCAGTACCAGGGATCATCTTGAGGCAGGAGTGCCCTGGAAACCTGCACAGACCTCCATAAAAACCTGTCTGCATGATGGGTATTATCACTATTTACTTGTCAGTCTGCCTTCTACACGGGGAGCACTTTTATTCTTAAATCCCAGGATTCAGCACAGTACTTGATACCCAATAAGTACTCATTAACATTTGTTGAATGAGTGAATAAATGTACTGTTAAGGGCTGTGCATTAAAAAATATGTAGTGTCCTTGGGATGCTATTTCCATAGCCACATTAAAGGGAAATAGGAATTCTATTTTTGACCTCAAAACTGCAAGATTTACAGCTTAAACTTGATTCTGTTGAGAAATAATATTAGATACAAATTGGAACTTAAGCTCTAATGTCATTTTGTCTGGCTACTTTGTAAAATATTCAGGTGAGGCAAGTTAATGATTAAGCATTTTCAGTAAAGCAGAAATGAAGCTTCACAATATGGGCAGATTGCCTAATAAATTTGGCTGCTGTTCTTGGTCTTCATAGACAACGTCTGCATGAACGTTCAGAGCTCACAGCAATAATGAGCTTGGTGATCAAGTTTCTAGCTAGTCATCTGCTACAATGAGTTTGTTAGTTTTTATTTGTTTGTTTGTTGCTTTGAGCAAGATAGAGCCAGGATGAAAAACTGAAACTCCAGGAAAGGATGAACTGGTGGCTCCATATGAAAACTAATTAGTAATATGCTAATAAGTAGTGCTAATATGTATAGCACTGAAGGAATTCCTTATCTCTGATCTTCAACTTCCTCATCGAATGAAATGAAAAACCTAGATTTGTCAGTCTCTAGCATTCTTTGTTTTAAAATGTTCTATAATTTTAGGATGGAAAAGATTATTTGGGGTGAGTTTCTTGACCCTCGAATGTTCATACGTAGTTCGAATGACCAAGTCAAGATGTTCAACTGGGAGTTCAAGTATGTAGTGGGGATTCAGGCTTAAGTGACTTGTGAAAAGTCTCCTTTGTCCTTTGAAAGGGAACAGAGAGCTAGAATAGTGGGGGGGAAAGCAAACAGCCAGTCCTTTACCATGTTGTTCAGAGAAGCTCTTGGGAGTATCAAAAGAACTCTCTTCAGTTATTTAGGGCTTCAGACTACACTAAAAGTATGATTTGCTGTTGTTGTTACTCATTTACTTAGTGTTCTAGAACTCAAGGGTTTCTGGATTAGAAGGAAGCTTTTTTTCATGAGTGTAGACATGATCTTTTGAACATAAAAGAAACACCATCTATTTGAGATTAAATTAATGAGCCTGGGCCAAAAAGGCAAATTAAGTACCAAGGGCTAAGTAGACTTTCTAGAGTGAGACACTGTAGGGTTGGGGAGGGAGTGGCAAGGACCCAGCATATCAAAGAAGTAAATGACTTTTAATGTACTATATTCTAGGCATTATTTTTCTTTGTACATGGTGAAGAGGGAAATGTTGTTGGACACAATGTATTTCCATCCCTGTAACTGAATTTATTATCAGATTGAAAAGATGCATGTACCTTAACACTTAGCTTGGTCTTTCGGACCACAGAAAAAGCTGTTGAGAAACAGCATCTGAGATAAGAATTCTTGCTGAGGAAGTGTTCCCGGGAGAAGGGGAATAAGGGAAGCAGAGAAGGGTAGGGACAAAATAGTCTCAGCGAGAATGTGGTGTCAGTCAGAGACTAGCTTCCATGTGATCCTTTGGAGAAAGTCTGGAGCACAGATTGCATGCCGGAGTATTTTCCATTTTGAGGCAAGGGGAATAGCCTTTTGCTCGTGCCCATCAGTGATTGGCCAAGCTCTGGAAGTATATGCTGAATATAAGGAGAGGGCCGTTCACCTTTGCACAAAGGTAATTCTCCAGAGAAGAAAGGAGCTATAAATTGTGATCAGCCAGCACTTACAGCAGCCAGGGCTTGGGTGTACCAGCTGGTGAAGGGGACTTTGGTGGGGTCTCAATAGCATCCAATCCTTAGACTGGCCTTTCTTAGCAGTCATTACTTATTTTATGCTTTGGTTCTATATGGATAGCCCTTATGTATAATTTAGTTCTTGCCACAAAATTTTAGATCTGTTTTTTTAATTAACACAATATATTATTTGCATCAGGGGTATAGGTCTCTGAATCATCAGTCTTACACAATTCGCAGCACTCACCATAGAGCATACCCTCCCTGATTGGATTTCTTTAATTATGCCTCTGCCATCAACTGTGAGAACCTTACATAAGGAAATTTGCTCTTTCAATCTCATGCCCCCTGAATTTAACACAAGTAGTATTTTTTTTGGGGGGGGGGAATATTTTCTAAGTTACTCTCCCAGGAATCCCCAAAATGTTATTTCCACTTCAAATTTTAAGTCACTAAAAATGTATGTCCTGTCAACTGTCTGAACTTGAGTAGGTAGCTTCACTTATGATATTTCACATTTTTTAAAAAATTCTTGGCTGCAATGCATTGTATTAAAATATATTGTCTGTATCCCATGGCAACCATTAAGAAAAATAAACATGTGACATTTATTTATTTATTTTTAACATCCCATCTGCTATTGAGCACTTGGTAAAGTACCAAGATTCCAGTAGGTTTCCATGTGCTCTAATGTCACCCAAAACTCTTTGGCCTTTTTGTTCACCATATGGAATTCATGCCACATTCTTCTGATATTACTGGAATGTGTAATTGAGATGTATTTGCCCTATTGCCAACATTTTAACGTGAACTCATTCTAAAGTCAAGCAGGAGTTGGTCTTTTCCGTCTGGTGCCTCATAAACCACCATATCAAAACTGAACCAACTAATTAGGGCCATAATTTATGTATGGCCAACTAAAGAGTTTTTAATGGCTCGTAACATATTTCTCTGCTCTAAGAACAATTCAGTGAAAACCAGATGGCCCATAGTATTCCCCTTTTGTTGGCTCAACCTACCTCATTTCTGCAGCTCACAAGCAACATTAGCTCCTTTTAGTCCTCTAAAATCTTTTTTTAAATTATAATTTTATTTCATTTTCATATCGTTTTTCAACATGATGACCTGATATAAAGTAGGAGCCAAATGTCAGATAATGTGATTCTCCTCCTTGTCAGTATGTCAGTGCAGAGGCCTTTTTAAAAGAGAGGTGATCAGGGACGCCTGACTGGCTCAGTTAGTAGAGGATGCAATTCTTGGTTCAGGGTTGTAAATTCAAGACCCATGCTGGGGGTAGGGGTTACTTAAAAATAAAATCTTAAAAAAAAAAAGTGATCAGTTACTTATTTTGCACTTAGTAATGTACAAAAAATTTTCAACAATCTGATAAAAATGGCCAAAGAACATAAATATTCAACATATGGAGGGAGAGATATAAATCATTGATACATAAAAATAGTCAACTTTGTCAATATCCAGAGATATTTTATTCATGAAAATTGGCAGCATGCACTAAATGCTATGTTACAGTATATTTTTCTAGGTCACAAAAAATGATAAACCTGTTATTTACCAATTAATAGTATCATATTTATTGCTTTAATGTTCATATTCATTACAATATTTGATGGAAGAGATACCCATCATTACTTGGTATTAATAGTAGCTATCATTTATTGAACCATTTCTATGTGATATACTTTGTGTATATACAAACGTTATTTTACCTAATCCTTATAACAACTTCATTGTTTTGTGTATAAGAAAAAGTATGGCTTATGTAAGAAAAAAAGGTATTCTAAGTTGTTTTTTTTTTTTTAAGAAATGACATAGTTAATAATGGTGAAGCTTGGATTTTAAACTCTGATCTTTCTGCTTTCAAACCTCCTACTCTTTGTAAGACACTAAGTGTTCTCCCTAATTTAAGGGGGGGTGATGTTGCTTTTTGTTGAGTTCCAGTGAAGAGCTTATGGTAAGGTGCTGAAAGAGAAAAAAAAAAAAAAATCAGTCCTTTGACTACTGTCACCTGAGCTGGGTCTTGGTGTTCTTCTGTTGAACATAAATAATTTCACAGAACCCAATATCAGACAAGATCACTCTGTGACCATGATGGAACAAAACAGTACCACTGTGTCATCTGAGGTACAGACAAAAACAAGAACGCTGTTCAGACCACAATAGTGATCAAACATCTCCATCCCCCAGCTAATAGGAGTGATTGCTGCTTCAGTATGGTTTAGCCCTGCTGCATTCCTCCTCCCTTTTAGATTAAAAAAAAAATGTTAAAATACAGTAATGGTTAATTTTATGTGTCAGCTTAACTGGCCACAGGTGCCCAGATTTATAATCTCATTTATAGATGAGCTTATCATCTTAATTGGTGTATACTGTAAAGCAGAATCATCTCCCCAGTGTGGGTGGACACCATCCATCTTTTGAGGGCATGACTGCAACAGAAGTCAGGGGAAGGAGAAATTTGCATTTCTTGTACCAGCTTGCATTCTCACCAACAGTGTGGATGGTTCCCCTTTCTCTGCTTCCTCACCAAGGTTTGCTACGCCCTATCTTGTTAATTTTAGCCATTCTAACTGGTGTAAGGTGGCACCTCATTGTGGCTTTGATTTGTATTTCTCTGATGACAAGTGATGTTGAACATTTCTTCATGTGTCTGTTAGCCATTTGTATGTCATCTTTGGAGAAGTGCCTGTTCCTGTCTTCTGCCCATTTCTTAACTAGATTCCAACCCCTTGCCCCTGATGTTGAGTTTAAGTTCTTTATAGATCTTGGATACCAGCCCTTTATCTTTTACATCATTTCCAAATATCTTCTGTAGGTTGCCCTTCAGTTTTGTTGACTGTTTCCTTTGCTGTGCAGAAGGTTTTTATCTTGATAAAGTCCCAGTAGTTCGTATTTGCTTTTGTTTCCCCTGCCTTTGAAAGGGAGATTTGTCTAGTGAGAAATTGTTGTGGCTGTGAGGTTAAAGAGGTTACTGTCTATGTTCTTCTCCAGGATTTTGATAGATTCCTGTATCACAGTTAGGTCTTTCATCCATTTAGGGTTTATCTTTCTGTATGGTGTAAGAAAATGGTCCAGTTTCATTCTTCTGTGCATTGCTGTCCAGTTTTCTCCACCATTTATTGAAGAGTCTTTATTTTTTTCCATTGGATATTCTTCCCTGCTTTGTCAAAGATCAGTTGACCATAGAGTTGAGGGTCCATTTCTGGATTCTCCGTCCTGTTCCATTCATCTGTGTTTGTTTGGGGGCCCATACCATGCTTTCTTGATTATCACAGCTTTGTAATAGAGCTTGAAGCCAGACATTGTGATGTTCCCCACTTTTGGTTTTCTTTTTCAACATTAGGCTGGCTATTCAGGGTCTTTGCTGTTTCCATACAAATTTTAGGATTGTTAGTTTCAGCTCTGTGAAAAATATTGATGGTATTTTGATAGGGATTGCACTGAATATGTAGATTGCTCTGGGAAGCATAGACATTTTAACAGTGTTTATTCTTCCAATTCATGAGCATGTAATATTTGTCCATCTCTTTGTGTCTTCCTCAGTTACTCTCATAAGTCTTCTGTAGTTTCAAGACTACAGATCCTTTACTTCTTTGGTTAGATTTATTTCTAGGTATCTTATGGTAGGAATGCAAGCTGGTACAGTCACTCTGGAAAACAGTATGGAGGTTCCTCAAAATGTTAAAAATAGAGCTACCCTACAACCCATCAATTGCACTACTGGGTATTTACCCCCAAAATACAGGTATATTGAAAAGAAGGGCACATACACCCCAATGTTCATAGCAGCAATGTCCGCAATAGCCAACCTGTGGAAGGAGCTGAGATGTCCTTCAACAGATGAATGGATAAAAAAAAAAGATGTGGTTCATATATACAATGGAATATTACTCAGCCATCAGAAAGGATGAATACCTACCATTTGCATCACCATGGAACTGGATAGAACATGGATGGAACTGGAGGATATTATACTAAGTGAAATATGTCAAGCAGAGAAAGACAGTTATCATATGATTTCACTCAGATGAGGAAGGGAAAACCGAATGGGGAGAAATCGGAGATAGAGACAAACCATGAGAGAGTCTTGACTCCAGGAAACAAACTTGGGGTAGCAGAAAGGGAGGTGGGTGGGGGGATGGGGTAACTGAATGATGTGGAGGACACATGATCTGATGAGCATTGGGTGTTATACTTAACTAATGAATCATTGAACACTACATCAAAAACTAATGATGTATTATATGCGCACTATTTGAATTTAAATTAAAAAAATTAAAAAAAAAAAAAAGAAATTTGCCCTTTTTTCCCCCTGCCTCACTGGTTGAGCTGGGTCAAGTCATGTCATTTCATCTCATCCTTTCCTATCCTTGGATTGCAATTTATACCATTGGTTTTCTTGTTCCCAGGATTTTGGACTCACACAAATACCACTAGCTTTTCTGGCTCTCGATATTGCAGACAGTAGATCATGGGACTTCTTGGCCTCCATAACATTGTGAGCTAATTCCTCATACTAAATCTCCTTTTATCTATTTCTGTCATCTATGGATATACGTTATGGATGTATGCATAATGTATATTATATGTACATATTTCCTACTGGTTTTGTTTCTCAAAACCCTATCTAATACAGATACCTGATGAGAATTTTTCCCCACTTTCTGGTAGCACCCACTACACTGTCTTAAACCTTCCCCCAAATCACCTAACACATACACAATGCTACAACAACCCCCTCCCCCAATCCTGTTTCAGAGACACCTTACAGTTCCCCATGGAGTGCTCTCTGTCATTGCAGTGAGCCTATAAAACCAACTTTCTTTAAATATAGGTGTATTGTTTGTCCTTGGTGGGAGAGCACTGAAAATTTCCTTCTGTAATGAAACCCTTGGATTAAAGTATTAGTTTGATATGGTTTGGTTAGCTTTTAAGCAAAGAGTTCTGGTTTGACCAGGGGCTCCCAGAGGTTTTCTGGAAAGTCCAGATACTTGTTATTTCCATCTTTGCAGGATCTCTGTTGCACATACTCATCTCTACCATTGTAGCACAAAAGCAGCATAGTATTTAAACAAGTGAGGCTAGATTTGGTGGTTTGCTAGATGCTTGTTTTTGGATCACTGGGTTTGACTGGCTTGATTGGGCCAACTTTAGAATCACATTGACTTGTTTTTTCCTGATTAGCTTTTCTTTTAATTACCCTTATTTCTTCAACTCGAACACGAGTCTCTGTAAATACTTCTCCCCTTATGGTTATTATATAAAAATGTCCTTCTGTACAGCTAGAACTCTAAGTTATGTAAAGTCTAAGGATGACTTTACACATTTGAGTGGTTCCATAGTATTCCCTGGAAAATGGATCAGTTTAGTCATTCAGTTAAAAAGACATTTCCTAAGCCACAGCTCTGTGCTATGTAGTCTTTTAGGCAAAGAAGGTAGATAATCATCTCCCTTTAGGAACTCAGACTATAGCTGGAAAGTCAACCATATAGAAAGTCACAAAGAATGAATTATAAAAGTTTACAGATTTGAACCAAGTGTTTAGAAGCACACATGGAAGGTATAAATGATTCTGTTAGATTAAGTGTGAGGAAAAAAAATTAGGAACTTGCAGGTTTTAAAACCAAGGAGATTGGGTTTGGCAAAACCTTTATTCAGCTACTGTGAATTTGGGCAACTTACTTAATCTCTCTTATTCTTTTGTTTAGTCATGTTAGTACACATTTTAGAATATCATTCTAAGAATTAGAAATATTTAACACAAGGCCACCTACTGCCACACTCAACAAGCAGTTATGGTAGACATTACTACTGTTCACTAATATTCAGTTATCTTCACTTTAAATATATAGATTTGTTCTTCCCCACTCCTTTGAAGTTAAGCCAAGCAAGGAGGCCTGCTTGCTTGTTGGCTTGCTTGCTTCCTTCCTTCCATGATTATATTTATTTGAAAGAAAGAGAGTGAGCATGAGTAGAGGGAGGAACAGAGTGGGGGAGAGAGAGGGAGAAGCAAACTCCCCTCTGAGCATGGAGCCCTATGTGGGGTTGGAGCCCTATGGGGATGGAGCCTGAGATCATGACCTGAACCTAAGTCAGATACTTAACCAACTCAGCCACCCAGGCACCCTGCCATGACACTTTCTATAGCTAGTGAAATGTTGTGGGAGTATCACATATTTCTTCTGAGTGGAAGTATTAATTTTATGTGCCCTTAGTATGACAACAAAAGCTGTGTTCATATGGATGTACCGTAAAATCAAAGTGATCTAGAGTATGAGCCAATACTTAAGGAGAAACCCATATCTATAGGTGATTTTATGCCAGTGAAAAAATAAACTTTTGTTGTTAAGTTTTTAGGATCATTGATTGTTGGAGCATATTCTAGCCTATACTGACTAATACAATAGTACATATTTTTAGAAAGGTTCTTATTATTAGGCAGAGATGCAAGAGAGGATAGAGGAAAAGAATGAGAACTTGAATTCATATCAAAATTGAATCAAATTGAAAAAAGTGGATTAAAGCAATATTTTTGTTCCTTGGCTCTTTCTCCCTAAAGACTTAAAAACAAACTTAAGCAAAAGATATGAACAGACACTTTTCCAATGAAGACATACAAATGGCTATCAGACACATGAAAAAATGTTCATCATCACTAGCCATCAGGGAGACTCAGATTAAAAGTACATTGAGATACCACCTTACACCAGTCAGAATGGCCAAAATTAGCAAGGCAGGAAACAACATGTGTTGGAGGGGATGTGGAGAAAGGGGAACCCTCTTCCACTGTTGGTGGGAAAGCAAGTTGGTGCAGCCTCTTAGGAGAACAGTGTGGAGATTCCTCAAGAAATTAAAAATAGAACTTCCTTATGACCCTGCAATTGAACTCCTGGGTATTTACCCCAAAGATACAGATGTCGTGAAAAGAAGGGCCATCTGTACCCCAATGTTTATATAGCAGCAATGGCCACGGCCACCAAACTATGGAAAGAACCAAGATGCCCTTCAACAGATGAATGGATAAGGAAGATGTGGTCCATATACACGATGGAGTATTCTGCCTCCATCAGAGGATGAATACCCAACTTTTGTAGCAACATGGACAGGACTGGAAGAGATTATGCTGAGTAAAATAAGTCAAGCAGAGAGAGTCAATTATCATATGGTTTCACTTATTTGTGGAGCATAACAAATAACACGGAGGACATGGGGAGATGGAGAGGAGAAGGGAGTTGAGGGAAATTGGAAGGGGAGGTGAACCATGAGAGACTATGGACTCTGAAAAACAAACTGAGGGTTTTGAAGGGGCGGGGGGTGGGAGGTTTGGGGAACCAGGTGGTGGGTATTATGGAGGGCACGCATTGCATGGAGCACTGGGTGTGGTGTGAAAAATAATGAATTCTGTTATGCTGAAAAGAAATTAAAAAAAAAACTTAAGCAAGTACTATGTTTCATGGTATGTATTTACTTCAGGTGACTTATAACTTTAAAAAAGGACTATTTGGTTAAATAAAAGAGACAAAAGAAATTAGTTTTTTGGTATATTTAATTTAATCTATCCAAATCTATAATCTATCACATATGTAACATGTGATCAACATGAAAGTATTATTAAATTTTGCATTTTTTTCATATTAAGTCTTTGAAATCTGGTGCATTTTGTACACTTAATAGCAGATCTCAGTTTGGACCGTCACATTCAAGTGCTCAGTATCCGCATGTCACTAGTGATTCATGGATTGGATAGTGCAGATTTGGCAGGGAGAAATAGGAGAAGAGAAATATGGGGATAAACATATTATGCAGATTCACATAAACATTCAAGTTGAGTGACCTGGGAAAAGTAACTTTTCTGGGCCTTCGCTTTCTTACCTATAAAACAGAAATGACACCTTATAGAGGACCGGACAAAGTGGGGTATAAGAACATCAAGGATGGGGGGGGGGCGCCTGGGTGGCTCAGTGGGTTAAAGCCTCTGCTTTTGGCTCAGGTCGTGATCTCAGGGTCCTGGGGTTGAGCCCCGCATCAGGCTCTCTGCTCAGCAGGGAGCCTGCTTCTTCCTCTCTCTCTCTGCCTGCTTCTCTGCCTACTTGTAATCTCTCTCTGTCAAATAAATAAATAAAAATCTAAAAAAAAAAAAAAAAGAACATCAAGGAAGGCACTTCAGATGTCTTCTCAGTAAATGATGTGTGCATTCGTTTATCAGACAAACATTTATTTAATGTGTAACACTTGAGTTGGCTGCTGTTGAAGGAAGAGTGAAGTCAGTGCCCTGACTTAAGTTTGGTCTTTGTATCAGACTACTACAAAACAAAGTCAAATAGATAGAAGGGTATTGGACAATTCAGTAAGCTAATTCAAGGGAAAATACAATATGGGGAAAGGGAACCATGACTCTGTTTCAAGATCTAACTTTGAGGGGTGCCTTGGTGGCTCAGTGGCTTAAAGCCTCTGCCTTCGGCTTGTGTTATGATCTCAGAGTCCTGGGATCAAGCCCCGGGTCGTGATCTCAGGTTCGTGGGCTCTCTTCTCAGCAGGGAGCCTACTTCCCTTCCTGTCTCTCGGCCTGCTTCTCTGACTACTTGTGATCTCTGTCTGTCAAATAAATAAATAAATAAATAAATAAAAATCTTAAAAAAAAAAAAAAAAAAGATCTCACTTTGACATTACCTGGCTATAAGACATTCAGCAGGTCCCTTACACTTAATGTGTTTGCTTTCTTATTTATAAAATTGGAGATAGCAAATAGCAATTTTATAGGATTGTTCCAAGGTCTAAATGAGATCTTGGGAGGGAAAGTCCTCTATAAGCCATGAATAGTTACAGAAATTCTAGAAATTATTCGTAGCATTATTTTAAGGATATGAATTTTGTGGGTATTTTGACTTACCCATACTCCAAGCAAAGAAATAATATCAGAGTTCCTGAGTTATGGGGATTTCGTCTATCTTATGTATCATCACATGTGTTTTTTGTGGCCTGTTTTCTCTGGGGAAGTAAAAAGTTGTATGAGACCAAAAAAAAGAAAAATAGTAATAATGTTGGGATTCAGCTTAGCTTTGGGGAGAAAATTGATTACGTAAAAGCAATGTCAGAATCTCTCTTTGCAAGACTGGTTAACTCTATGTTGTCCCCTCTAAGACAGGTGAACTACATGCTTCTCATTGGAAGACTCATATCCATAACCGGAATAAAGGTCACCCAGGCTCGCTTCCCTTCCTTTGTCTGCAGTGCACTTGTAGCTGCTCCTAGCCCAGGTCAGAACCAGCACCCTGCCGGACCTCCTTCAGAGAAACATTGCTGATAAGTGGTCCTCAACCCTCCGCTCTCAACTTCCCTTTTATCAAAATATAGAAGGCAAGGGTGGCGATTGGGTCCACAAGCCAAAAGCTCTGTTGGGGGGTGGCGGATGTTATTTTTTAGATGAGGTAACTTTTCTTCATCCTTCACCCTGAAAGTGAGCCTTGCCCTTTCTTGTCTAATTAAACAGGACAGTGGTGATTATTCAACCAAAAGAAATGCAGACCTGTACAATTCTTCCTTCCTCCCTTTCTTTCAACAGGGATTGTTATGGTTTCTGACAAAGTGTCAGGAGCAGATGTTTGCTGGGTTTGGCGGTGAAGTTAGTTCTTCCAAAGTCTCGTTTGGGAGCTCTTCTGCCTTCATTCCCCCCATTTGTTCATCGACTCTGTTGGGTCAAGATTTGAGCTGAGTTGTTGCTGAGGCAGTCAGAGAGTGGGATTATGAAGCCTGCCAACAAGGAGGGTAGGACTAGCTCTTGTGTATTATTAAGTTAGATTAATGGAAGTAATTTTTTTTAAAAGATTTCATTTATTTATTTGACGGAGAGATCACAAGTAGGCAGAGAGGCAGGCATAGAGAGAGAGGAGGAAGCAGGCTCCCTGCTGAGCAGAGAGCCTGATGAGGGGCTGGATCCCAGGACCCTGGGATCATGACCTGAGCCGAAGGCAGAGGCTTTCACTCACTGAGCCACCCTGGCGCACCAGTGGAAGTAATTTTAAATGGAATTTACCTCTTTCCATCTTGGTGCTAATAGGGGTCGAGAACTTGGGTGAAGATGCACTCAATACTCAACATTCTAAACAGAAATGTGGGAAGGAGCCTCACAAAGTGGGGCCATCCATGCCCATCAGGCTTTGTTAAGAACCACAGTTTCATCCTTTCCTGCTCTAGGGCTCAATAAGAGAGGAGAAGAGCATGAATGAGAAGTGCGAGTAAGGATATGGTTTCACTTATTTGTGGAGCATAACAAATAGCACGGAGGACAAGGGGTGTTAGAGAGGAGAAGGGAGTTGGGGTAAATTGGAAGGGGAGGTGAATCATGAGAGACTATGGACTCTGAAAAACAATCTGAGGGGTTTGAAGTGGCGGGGGTGTGGGAGGTTGGGGTACCAGGTGGTGGGTATTATAGAGGGCACGGATTGCATGGAGCACTGGGTGTGGTGAAAAAATAATGAATACTGTTTTTCTGAAAATAAATAAATTAATTAAAAAAAAAAAGAATCCTATGGGAGGGCACAGGTCCTTCTTGTATTAAAGACAAATGATGGGAGAAACAGAGAGCTCTTCAAAGAGGTTGTGGGTGGGGGCACACCCGTAAGAAGGGAAACCTGGCATCACATTGCCTGGATGAACACTGTGTTGATGCAGGACTTGCACCTGTGCTCTCTGTGCAGTTGTAGACGGGAAGATGAGAATCGGAGCGATGGAAGAGGGAGAAGAGAAGAACAGTGGAGGAGCTGTTGCCTGTGTGCCTCCTGTTTTAATGGTGAGGAGGTGTACGATTCCTGCAGGCTGCTACCTACCCGGAGAATTGGACTAGATGGTCTATAATTCTGTGTGTTGAATTTTCTTTGTCCTTAATTGTGCATCTCCTAATTCCATGAAAACAAAACAGTGTAACCATATTATCATCCAGCTCCTCTCCTCGGGAAAAAAAAAAGGAATAGGGAAGAGAAAAAAAAAAATCACCCACACCATGAAGACTCTTGGAGCAAAGCATACTAAATTTAAGAAGGGCTTGCTAATCATCATACTTGGCACTTTCTAATCAACAGCCTGTTCTTGACCTTGCCCTTCTTAAGAGTGAAAAAAAAAAAATCCCTGAAGTGACACAGCTCTGTGTCACTTCAGGCTTGTCATAGAACTCATTCTGATTCTGGGATCGGAATTTTTAAGTGCTCAACACCATTGGCATTAAAAGCTTTGAGACTTCGAACTCTGGGACCCTCTTGTCCTTCCCAGTCCCGGGCATGCCGTTGCTCTAATCACTCAGCTGGCTAATGATGCCCTTCCAGCAGGTGTAAATGAGTTTTCACACTCCAACCTGGCTTTTGTCAAGGCTTTAATGTAAGTAGTTAATGAGTGCTATTGCTCTGAGTTTTCTCCTGCGAAAGAAGGGTATGTCTAACTAGTGATATAATGACAAGAGCACGCTAATGTTATTCTGTTCGGTGATGCTGAAGAGCACTGAGAATTTAAGAAAGATGAATCCCTCAAACAAAAGCAGACTAAAAACATATTAAGCAGAGCTGTGCTGACAGCCTAATTCCATTACTTCTACACGATCTTGAATCCACTCAAGCATAGTGAAGATATCTCAGAGGCAAGGGGGAAGGAGGCAAAATCCTCATTAAAAATGCCAGCAGAGCCTGGAGGCAGGTCTAGTACGATAAATTGACCCAACTGGTGAGGAGAGGCCAAGTAGGTGAAAATTGGTCAGACCAAGCAGTGTGACTTCAGCATTTCAGGGCACAGCGAAGCTCGCAGATTTGACATCCTGCCAAACAGGACTGTAAATGAATAATCTTCCCTAGGATTCTTGATGTTCTTGCTGTTCACCTCTCCCTGAACAATGCGTTTTTATTTTGATGAGAAGCTCCCAGAGCTTTGGAATAATGCTAAGCCCAACAAAACAGTTTTATTCTCTTTGCAGTTAACACGCGATAGCCGTTTTCAAATGTGATGGTGTGCGTTTTAAACAACACAGGTAATATTTTTGGAAGGATGCATAAAAAGAAGCTCTGTTACAATTTCCCCTGTGATTGTTACAAATCACTCGCAGCACAAATTGTTAACATCCTTCAGTAATGGGTGGCAGGGATGAGAGGCAAGAGTATTTTCTCTTTTCTTGTTAGGAAGTTGGGCTCCCCATCTGACTTAAGAGTTTCCCTGGTATTTTTAAAACCTCTCTGGCATTGGGTTTCTGAAGCAGACAGGATTATGCTCTGTTCGTTTGTGTGCACCTGGCACCCTGCACTGGCTGGCACAGAGTAGTTACTCACTGGTGTTTGTTAAGTAAGTAGATGAAGATGAATGAATGACTCACAAAGAAATGAAATGATTGGTTAATCCAGGAGTTAAAGTAGAGAATCGTATAAAGTAGACATAGAGATGTTGTTTTATTTAAATCAAAAGGGTATGCTTTATTTTCCTGTCCTTTGATGTACTGACTACGGTTAGGAATGCCTTGTTTTCCGTCTTGCACAAAGCACACAAATAATGCATCTTTCGCCGTTTCCAATGTTATTGTCTTCAAAGGGGAGCAAGACAAATGTAATCTGAGTACAGAATTTCATGATTTCTTCCCCAGATGTTTTAGTTTCTTCCCTATACCTAATTTGGTAGCAATTTTAAGCTATTATGTTAGTTTTCTGTTACTGCTGCAACAAATGACCACAGACTTAGTGGCTTAACACACACATTTGTATCTTAACAGTTCTGGAGGTCAAGGTATGAAATGGGTCTCCCTGGATTAAAATCAAGGTGTTAGCAGGGCTGTGTTCCTTTCTTGAGGTTCTAGGAGAGAATTCCTTTGTCTTGACTTTTCCAGTTGCTGGAGGCTGTCTGCATTTTTTGACTCCTGGCCCCCTTCCATTGTCAAAGCCAGCAATGGCCTGTGGATTTCTTTCTCACATCCCGCCACTCTGCCTAAGGTCTCTGCTTTCACTTTAAAGGACTCTTGTTACTGGGTGCCTGGGTGGCTCAGTGGGTTAAGCCTCTACCTTCAGCTCAGTCTGTGATCTCGGGGTCCTGGGATCAAGCCCCACATCAGGCTCTCTGCTCGGTAGGGAGCCTGCTTCCCCCTCTCTCTCTGCTTGCCTCTCTGCCTGCTTGTGTTCTCTCCCTCTTTCAAATAAATAAAATCTTAAAAAAAAAAAAAAAAGACTCCTGTTACTATTCTGGGCCCATCCAGATAATCCAGAATAATCTCCCTAACTCAGGAGCAGCTGAATAGGGACTTTAATATCACTCGCAATCTTATATTACATATTTATCATATAATATAACAATGCAGGTCGTGGGAATTAGGACATGGGCATTTGGGTGGCGGGGGCGGGCACTGTATTGCTACGATAGCCATTTTAAGCTATTTCCAAATGTACAATTTATTTTTAATAGATAGAACAACTTTTTTTAGAGAGATTTTATTTATGGATTTATAGATTTTATTTATAGATTTATAGATTTTATTTATATATAGAGAGAAAGAGGATGTATATGAGCAGTGGGGAAAGGTAGAGGGAGACAAAGACTCCCCACCGAGCAGGGAGCTCAATACAGGACTCGATCCCAGAATCCTAGGATCATGACCTGAGCTAAAGGCAGATGCTTAACCAACTGAGCATCCAGACACCCAAAACAGCTTTATTTTCATGATCACATTTTATTTATGTCTATACAATTCAATATAATAACTAGGACCACAAATATAACATACATAGATTTAAAAACTTAAAATTGGTTTAGGAAATCAAAGTCTTACCTTATGGGTGGCGCATTCCTAATTGGTGACCTTATCCCTTATCGTTCCTCACTAACTGATTCACAGATTTATTTGCAGTACAATGTATCCAGCTCTGGGCAATTAATTGTTTATGTCCATTTACAGTCCTGTTTCCAGTTCCATAGCCTTCTTTGAGGCTAACACTGGCCACATGAAGACACAATTTTGGCTAGTAAAACCTAAGGGGAACTCTCTTGCAGACAATTTTGGAAATTTTTTTTTCTTTTCTGAAGTAAAAGCAAACAAACACCCAATGTACTTGGTAAGACTCTTAACCCCATTTTTCCCTCCTGCTTTTTTTCTTCTACGATAAGGACATGAACATGATAGCTGGAGCTTTGGCAGCCATTTTGGACACAAAGGGGGTGCCAATACCAGATCACGTCTTAGATTCCAGCATATTGAGTTACTGAATTGTAGCTGTCTACATCTGACTTTTTATAACGTGAGAAAAGTGGTTCCCTGGGGTTTTCTGATCTTTGCAAATATATTCTTAGTTGACTTAATGGATGCGGAAGTACATGGGCACAGAAAACTGTCTACTAGCTGTGAGTTTTAAATATAGCATGAGCCTCAGTCAGTAGGTCTTACAGAGGGAATGGAATGTGAAGTTGATCAGGCAAGTTGGTTAGGTGGAGGTCACTTGAGGGTGTCTGAATGTATATCTACAAAATGTTGTACGGCACGATTGGCTTTCATGGCAACACTTTATGTGGGCAAGACTTTATGTGTATGGCTGGGAAAATGTCAATTAATCTTGTTAAACCCCAGTATTCAAAACAGAGCAGGAGGTATGTTTTGGTTAAATGGAGACTTTGATGAGATTTCTAAGTGGTTTTTTTAAAAGATTTTATTTATTTATTTGACAGACAAGTAGGCAGAGAGGCAGGCAGAGAGAGAAAGGGGAGGAAGCAGGCTCCCCGCTGAGCAGAGAGCCCAGGGCCTTGGAATCATGACCCTAGCTGAAGGCAGAGGCCCTAACCCACTGAGCCACCTAGGCGCCCTGAGATTTCTAAGTGTTCTAAATAGGGCTGACTAGAAGAGAGGTCACCTCTCTAATCTGATCTCTTGCCACTTCCCCAGCTCTGCATTGAGTGGCCTGGCATTGTCTGAAACTGTATATTATTTGCAAAATATCCCATGCTGGTTGACACTTCTGTCTCTTCAAATATATTGTCCCTCTCCCTAGAATGTCCCTTCTTTCCTTGACCTTTTAAACACTTTTCATATACACCTTCTCTTGGAAGCCCTTCCTCATCTAGAGATCCAGATATCCTCAGCTCTTCCCAGGGCGAGCCAGTAAATCACTGTTGAGATACCTTCCAGTCTCTTTCTTCATACTTTTACCATTACCCTTGTACAAACTTCCTTACATATGTGTCTCTCCTTCCAGAGGGTCGGGATCATGCTGGTTCATTCCTATTTCTAACTCCAGCATCTTTACCGAGTTCCTGATATATGGTGGTCCCTCAATACCATTTTTAACTAAATTAGCCCTAATCAAAGCAAACATATTATTTGAAAATTAGATTTGCAAATGGAATAATTACTAGTTATTAAAAATACTTCCTGTTTTATGAAAGCATTTCCTTCCTCCTTCCCACACTTTTTTTTTTTTTTTTTTTTTTAATAGCAAGGAAGTACAGAACACCAGGGCTTGCTGTGAAGTCAGTCTACTGGATTTGAACCCTCACTGGGCTGCTCACAAGTTTAGTGTGGTTGGGGAAGTGACTTTTAGCTTTCCAACCTTAGTTTCCTCATCTCCTAACGTGTGTTAGAATGATCTGTTCCACAGGGTTATTAAAGGGTATTAAGGTAAGCCACACACGTAGGGGTATCTGTGGCACAGTGACAGCCCCACCATGTGCTAATGACCATTCATGTGCTGTCTTCCTATAAGATACTGAATTTCACTTCCTCTCCTGTCCTAGGAACTGTCCTACCTTTTCTGGTGGTCCCTATGGGAGCTTTAAGGAAACCTACATACACTCTGTGTGAGTGTGGGGACTTGTTCAAGGTCACAAAGCAAGTAACTATGAAAACCGTAGTAGTGATGAAGGACAGTTGGAAGACAGGCAGGCAGGGACAAGGGGCCCCATCCTAAGAGGAAACCACCCTTAAAAGGATCTTACGGCACCCCGAAAGGAGCCTAGCACCCTTTCTCTTGTGACAGATAACAGAAAAAAACTGATGGAATGACGGGCACAGGGAGGGCTAATCAGATTAAGACAGCCCACCAAGAAGCCCATAAAAACCCTAGACTATGGGCTTCCCTAGGTGGCTCAGTTGGTTAAGCATCTGCCTTCGGCTCAGGTCATGATCATGGAGTCCCAGAATCGAGTCCTATATCGGGTTCCCTGCTCGGCGGGGAGTCTGTTTCTCTCTCTGACTCTCTCCCCTCTCATGCTCTCTCTCCTACTCTTTCTCTCTCTCAAGTAAATAAATAAAATCTTTAAAACCACCACCACCACAACAAACCCTAGACTTGGAAACTCCAATGGCAACCCTCTCTGGTCCTCTCCCTTCTCAGGAGCTTTATAGTGTCACTTTGCTATCGCACAATAAACGTTCCTTTATTGCCCACCACTCTGTCTGGTCTACCTCTTCATTCTTCCAAGTGGTGTGACCAAGAACTACAGGCACCGCAGGAGAAAAAAAATCCTGTTATCAGTAGCAATTAACCAACATTTTCTATTAGTCAGGGACCTAGCTTAAAGGATTATGTGGATTATGTCACTTACTCTCATTTAAATACAGAGGAAATGGGCTCAGAGCAATTTCATTTGCCTAATGTTAGTTATAGGGCTCTGGGGGTTGAGGTTGGGGTGAGAATCCAGGACTCTGGGCTCAGGTGGGGGTTCTTTCTCAGGAGGACAGCCCTGCCCCTCATTCCTGCTCACATCACATTCTGGTTCTTCGGAACTATGTCATTCTTTACAACTCCTAGTGGAGCGTGAAACTCATCACAGATGCTAAACAAATACATGGTGATCGATTTATCAGCTAATGCCTCCACATCACTCGAAGGCTTTTATTGATACCTCATTTAACACTATTTATGTTTCTCATAGGGGCTATGAAATTTGTGGAATGTTTTGAAACAACATAAATTCAGTAAATTGTACCTTAGATAGAATGAAATACAGCATTTAAAATGATATTAACAAAAGCCCTCCATGGGAAAATATTATTTAAGGTATTTTTTCAGTGAAAATAACAAAACCCCAGGATTTAAAATTGTGTATGTAAAATGATCGGAACTAACTTAAACTACACTGTCATGTAAAGAGTTATTGTTTCTGGGTGAGGGGTATAATGACCATTATTTTTGTTGTTGTTGTTTTCTATAAAAAATGGTTATAATTTTATAAACAGTACAAAAATCTTAAAAGACATATGCAAAAAGTAAATAGTCTATATGAAATTCTATTGATGTCTAAAAAATAGAATGGATGACAGTCTCTTATCAACACCTAATTGAATAGGAAAAGTCTCATTAATTTTATTGATCTCTAGCTAAGTCAGAAAGTTTTAAAACCCTTTAAGGCTTTTATAATAGCTTAACAACAGCTTTTTAGGACACCTAAAATTAGGTCATATGGAAATGCATGATCCTCAAATGTGGTTTGTGACTATGCCTGATTAAAGTCTTCATTTACACTTTTTTTTTTTGAAGATTTTATTTATTTATTTGACAGAGAGAGAGATCACAAGTAGGCAGAGAGGCAGGCAGAGAGAGAGGAGGAAGCAGGCTCCCTGCTGAGCAGAGAGCCCAATGCGGGGCTCAATCCCAGGACCCTGAGATCATGACCTGAGCCGAAGGCAGAGGCTTTAACCCACTGAGCCACTCGGGCGCCCCTTCATTTACACTCTTAACAATTGATTTCAGAGTAGTTCACCCTTTTGCAGGGGAAAGATTATAGTTCTTGTTGATGGAGGAATAAACAAATTTGGGGTCCCTTTCAGGATGTTGCTTTTTATTTATGTATTTATGTAATTTTTAAGCCTGTGGGTTGGAATACTTATAAGTGTTATGCCTATTTAGCAGATATGAGTTTCAATTATCTTTTCAGGGTAATTTAAATAACCTGTATCAAAGAAGCATTCCTATCTTGTTGAATTCCCTCATATACATTTTGAAGAATTGTTTTAGTATATCAGAAAGGGCTTGTGTTTTAGGTTAGATTTAAAGATTTTATTTATTTATTTGACAGAGAGAAAGATCACAAGTAGGCAGAGAGGCAGGCAGAGAGAGAGGCGGAAGCAGGCTCCCTGATGAGCAGAGAGTCTGACGCGGGCCTTGATCCCAGGACCCTGAGATCATGACCCGAGCTAAATGCAGAGGCTTAACCACTAAGCCACCCAGGTGCCTCTTGAAGCTCAAGATTTAAATATACCTACAGAACAATAAAAAATAAAAAAAAAAAAAAAACCAACGGCACACATTGCTTATATTATTACCAAGATGTGGTCTTTGTATTTACGTTGCTCTCTATAAGCCATTACCTGTTATTCTTGAATTAGGATTTCAGATGACTGAAAGAAATTAAACTCTACCATTACAGAAATCTTTATTTTTATTTTCTATTTTATTTTTTTAAAAGATTTTATTTATTTATTTGAGAGAGAGAGAATGAAAGAGAGAGAGAGAGAGAGAGCATAGGAGCATAAGAGGGGGTAGGGTCAGAGGGAGAAGCAGACTCCCCACTGAGCAGGGAGCCCGATGAGAGACTTAATCCCAGGACTCCAGAATCATGACCTGAGCCAAAGGCAGTCACTTAACCAACTGAGCCACCCAGGCACTGTCAGAAATTAACTTTGTAAAATTTAAAGAATTACATTTTCAGGTTTGTAAGACCTCTTGCCTTACTAAATAAAAAAGTAGTGAATATAATTTATCCTTTCCAGATTATGCATAGTCAGCACTAGTCTTTGGGTACTTTAGGGGGGTACTAACAGACTTAATCCCTCAGGGACTTCAGAAATGTCTATATATAACCCTTCAGTAAAAGAGTCCAACTGAGGCAGCTTTCAGTTTTCATGTCATTATGTCTGATTTTGAACATTCCTCTCCCTTATCACTTACCCATCTGTAGACTGTTAACATCAGCTGTTGCTGGCAATTTCTCTTAGATGAGCAACCTCTACCCCTGTTAATTGGTTGTTGCCTGAGGAACACAAAGTGGGTGTAGTTGAGTAATTACAATGTAGTTAAATGTATGGGGTTTAGGATATCTACTGCCGGGTGTGTGTGTGTGTGTGCGTGCATACACACATACCACACACATATGCCTAATATTTGGTTCTTAGTCATGTTCCAGTTAGACGAGATTGTTCAATAATGTGAACTTCCAAAAAATGCTACTTTTCTAAGCATATATTCTCATGGCAGCAGTATGGTCATGTTTTGTGACAATATATTGAAGTCACTTTTATTTCTTTAATATTTTAGCATTTTCTTTTTTTAAATTTAAATTTTCTTTTAGTATAGCCAACACACAATGTTACATTAGTTTCACGTGTGCAAGCCCAGTGACTGGACAAGCTTATACGTTATGCTTTACCTACCACAAGTGTAGCATCCGATTTCGAAGTGAATAAGTCACAGAAATAAAAGGGACAGCGTAAGGAATATAATCAATGATATTGAGATCATTTTTAACATTTTAAAGGTTTGAAAGTAGTAATCTGTATTGAGACTGTTATACTCAATATTTGGATTCAGGTGCAACCAAATTTCATACACATGTGAGATGGTGGATATAATCTGTATTATTGTGCTATGGCCACCGGTGCTAAAACAACTTCCTTTTTAGATGGCCAGTGACTTGAGGCCAGTAACTAGGTCTTATTCTTTCCTGCATATCAAGCAGAGTGTTCAGAACCCTGGATGCATATCACATAGTAATTTAAATATACTAACATCATGGTCCCAGGCTGGGTGAGTTGAATCTAATCCTCTGAGGTGAGGGCCTACACACCTGTTACTTTAAAAATGCTGCAGGGGCGCCTGGGTGGCTCAGTGGGTTAAGCTGCTGCCTTTGGCTCAGGTCATGATCTCAGGGTCCTGGGATCGAGTCCCGCGTCGGGCTCTCTGCTCGGCAGGGAGCCTGCTTCCCTCTCTCTCTCTCTCTCTGCCTGCCTCTCCATCTACTTGTGATTTCTCTCTGTCAAATAAATAAATAAAATTAAAAAAAAAATGCTGTGCAGTTTATTCTGATATGCAGATAGAAATGAGAAGGACGACTTCAGGAACTAGTACCGTTGCCGGCCTATGGCAAGTGCTCAGCATATGTTTTGGGATTAAACTATATACAACAGAAACTGGAAAACAAAGATTTAATTTTTTCAGTTATAAATACTTCTCAGTTCGGGAGCAAACGGCAAAATCATCCTCAGTTTTTCTTACATTTAAGTGATATCTTACAGAGAACAAACAGGGAATCTTTAATAGGGACGAATAACTAAATGGACCCTTTTTCAAATCCATGTGTCCTACATTCTTTCCTTCAGATTCAGTTATTTCCTTGTTTTTATAGGTGTAATGAGGAATACTGGCCTACCAAATAATAATTTAAAGTTAGGCTCTTTGACACACAAGTCAGCCACTAAAATAATTGTTAACCTTAGGTAGACAGTGGATCATAGGACACTCCAAAACGTTTTCAGGGGAGACTGGGAAGCTGGAAAGATGACTTTGACTATGTTCTTTAGGAAGTACGTCTCTCAGCTGAGCTAGGACAATTTACTGCTTACATGCAGGGCAACTTAGGAACAGGGGCATAATCTTCCATAAAGAAAGAAGACAATTTATTTTTTGAAGAATTGGAGGAGGGACCAAACTACCAGACTACTGCCAGGGCGTTTTATACTTCAGAGGACGGACGTCTTTGGTTTATAATGAGTTTTTTAGGGAAGCAATGGAGAGCTGTTCTCTGGAACTTTGCGGTGTTGGTCTAGCCCTCAACCAGCTTTAAAAATGATAAATCTTTGTTCCTGAAATAGCATCTTTTATGTTTAATTTATTTTCTTTAGTTTGAACAAAGCCTCCCTATTTATTTTCTGTGGCCCTAGGGGTTAATAATTTATTTTCTTCAGCCTCCAGAAGGTCATCTTCATTTATTTTCCACAGATCAAGGAGGAAACTTTTTAGAGGCAGATGAAGGGGCAGCACTGACCATGTAAGCTAAGGAACAGAACAAGTAGGAAGTTTATTCCTCTGTCCTTGTTATGTATTTTTCTACTTTTGACAACACACGTTAGGTTTAATTGTATGCAGTGAGGTAGGCAGCTGAGGTTACAGATTCCTGTGGCAATATTCTACGTTGCTATTTGTTTTGAAGACAAATGGGGCATGCTAGGCTGGCTTGCACAGACTCGTGAAAGGTGATTGTGTGAACCTCTCCCCAGCACCACAATCAGTGCCATCTTTTGGGTAGCTTGAAATTGGCAATGGTGGGAGCATTTATAACACAGAAACTGGCAAATGCCACAATTCAGGGCTCTCTGTTGTTTAGAGACCTAGTTATTAAATATGTACCACTGTTCTCTCTCTCTTTCTTCGTGTGTGTGTGTGTGTATCTAATACAACTGAATAACTTTATTCTCTTTCTACTTGCAGCAGAGATTACATTCCTAGCTGTCTTCTTGGAAATTTTGTTTTTTTCAGCCAGTTACCCAGAAATGTCTACTCTTTACTCCTCTCTCGGGTATTTAACTGGTCAACTTTGGATTTGTTTTTAGTTGTTGAGACTTAAGAAGCCTTTGAATAGTAGTCATACAAAAATGTATGTTAATATTCTATGTTAATATTCTTATTTGCTTAGCATGGTGGCCCCAAACACCCATTCAATAAAGAAACCTCAAATCAATCTGCTTTCCTGTCCTTCTCTCTCCTCATCTTCTCTCCCTCCTGACCACTACTCCCAGCTTCCACTGTAACTTTAGAAAGGGAGAAAAGATCTTCAGAGGCTAATAAGCGGTATTGCATTTATGGCTTAAACAGAATAGTATAAGGCATATTCTTTAGGGAAAAGCAAAAACAAACACAAGCATGTGCAAACATTAATTGTGTCAAAGATGTATCTAGAAAACTTAAGTATCATTTCCAGTTAGCATATTCAGAGGAGAGGGACGTCTGATAAGTGATTTAAAACCATGCCGCACAAGGGGCACCTGGGTGGCTCAGCTGGTTAAGCGACTGCCTTCGGCTCAGGTCATGATCCTGGAGTCCTGGGATCGGGTCCCGAATTGGTCTCCCTGCTCAGCAGGAAGCCTGCTTCTCCCTTTGACCCCCTTCCCACTCATGCTCTCTCTTTTACTCTTTCTCTCCAGTAAAGAAGTAAAATCTTAAAAAAAAAAAAAATGCCACATGAGAGAACATTGAGAAGAAAGGGAAATACTTATCCAGATGACATGTAGTAGATGCCCATCCAATGTTCCTTCAAGCACAATATGTTGGATGTGAGGTACTTTTCCAAAAATTGGATATTTCGTGCTGGGAAAGAGGGACAATACTTTGACATTTGGAGTGTTTATCTACATTTTCTAAATGAACAGAGATTTTTATGTTATTTAATTCTTGCCAAATATTAACAAAAAAGAAACCACTTTAAAAAATTAAATTGTCCCCTATAAAAAAAAAAAAAAAAAAAAAAAAAAAAAAAAAAAAAAAAAAAATTAAATTGTCCTAACACTGTTAAAATTGAAGGTAGGTGGATTCAGTGTAGAAAGCAAATTATTACTTAATATTGGTAAGAATTTAAGTGAAGGAACATCTTCACATATGGTTGGTAGGAGAGGAAGTTGAGAGATACTTTGGCAGTACCTACCCCCCAAATCTTAACTTTTGGCATACTTTCAGACTTTGTGGATTTTATCCTGTGTGTGTGGTGGAGGGGACTAACATGCACGTGAATATTTAGATGTAAGAGTGTTGTTTGAAGCATTTTTCAGGATGTCAAGGATTAGAATAATACAGGTGTCCTAAAAGAGAAAACCATTTAAATAATGATGAAGCCATTAATTGGCATGATGCTAGCTCTTTGAACCTGAGGGACTTAAATCCTTCTGAGCCTGTCTCCTTTTTGGAAAGGAGAATATAATTTAAGAATAAAGAATATAATTTAACAGCTAGATAATTATAATTATTAATTATAATTACAATTCCTGATTTGGAATTGTTTTAGAGTTGGAGTTGCCTTAGAGTTTCTGAAAAACCTCACTGTAGCTCTTGTAGTATAGAACTTTTGAGGAATAGAATGCAGGAACAGAAATTAGTTGATTTACCTGAAGGAGAACACAATTGAAAGAAATACCACAAGTAGTTAAAAAGTGCTGCGCAGCTGAGGCAGAAGGAATTGAACATGGAGTAACAGTTGACAGAGCAATTGACCATGTTGTCTATAATCTGTGAAATGGCAATTGAGAGGCTGCCCGCTGGGTAGGGAAGGCAGGACATTGAGGATTCATTCAGGGGACAATAACAAATTCCAGGGTAGAATTGGGAAATCTGGTATCAAGGATTGGCTTCTGTGTATCTACTGCTTGCTACAATGTTGATATTCAGTAAGTGCCCGTAAAAAGGGGAGAAGAGGCAAAGTGATTATGATGCCAAGCCATTCCTGATTGAAGTTTTACAAATTTATGAGTTTTGAAGCTTTGGTAATCAATATTTGACTAACATCAAATCTATAAACTTAAACTTCTAGCATCTAATGGAAAGTCTTCAAATTATTCATGTATTATGTTCCTTGGGTCCTGGATGGATCTTACTTGATTTTTATTTAAGTTAAAAAAATTTTTTAAAGATTTTATTTATTTATTTGACAGAGATCACAGTAGGCAGAGAGGCAGGCAGAGAGAGAGAAGGAAGCAGGCTCCCTGCTGAGCAGAGAGCCCGATGCGGGGCTCGATACCAGGATCCTGGGATCATGACCTGAGCTGAAGGCAGAGGCTTAACCCACTGAGCCACCCAGATGCCCCATTAAGTTAAAAATTTTTGATGTGTACCCACACAAAGGCATTTATACATACATACATACATACATACATATTTTTTTCTCTAAGATAATTAAGTCCTAGCAAAATGTAAACTTGCCTTTCATGAGCCTCAAATACCAACATGTTTTTTCATTTTTCAAATGCATGTTCTATCACTAATGCTCATCCCCTTTCACCATTAATCTAGTTTTATTCATGCCAAGGTGTACTGTTATATATTTATATATATATTTTCAAATATAATTACTTTATGAATGAATGCTTGTTAATAAAAAAAAAATCAAACAACATAGAACTCTTTCATGTACCATGCCTGAAAAATTCCTCTTCAGTACCAGCCATGTCTTTGGTACTCAAAAATTCTGACTATCACAGCCATTCTCTGAGACAACAAACTGATATACTTGTATTTTAACATTTATATTTTAAAATACTTGCTAATATATTTTCTATTAAAAATAATATATGCCCTCGGGGCACCTGGGTGGCTCAGGGGGTTGAAGCCTCTGTTTTTGGCTTGTGTCGTGATCCCAGGGTCCTGGGATCAAGCCCTGCATTGGGCTCTCTACTCAGCGGGGAGCCTGCTTCCCTCTCTCTCTCTCTGCCTGCCTCTCTGCCTCCTTGTGATCTCTGTCTATCAAATAAATAAATACAATCTTAAAAAAATGATATATGCCCTTGTAAAATAGTATAAAATGGTATATCGTCAAAAGCAAACAGTGGCATCGAGTTAATGATGGTATTTGAATACATGCTTTTATCTGCTGCCTTCTGAAATTCCACCCAAACAGTAGGTTGTAAAGAGTGTCACTGCAGAAGCATGAACCCGACAGGAAGCAGGACAGGAGGCGGACTCGTCGTGACTGGATTCGTCAACTTGAGAAACCTGAAATCTAACTTTTCATTGTGCGAAGGTCACTAGCAAGTTAATTTGCTTTGTTAAACCTCATAATAGAGGTCAAAGACAGTGGGCACCACACTGAAAGTGGTGGTGAAGATGAGGAGTTAAGAGGCAACTCAAACTGAAAGATTCTTTAAGAAGTAGTGAACTGTCAGATTCTCTCCCCGTTATTAGCTCTGACCCATGGTGGCAAAGAACTGGGGGTTCACTGTCTGAAAAATTTCAAACAGAACATCTGAGCACAATTGAGGGGAGGGATGCACTAAATACAAGAGATTTTCAGAACACTAGAAGCCAAAAGTACATCTGCAGGAAGAGAGCTGGAAGTCTTCCTTTTGAGGAATCTCACCGTCTTCAGAGAAAAATCCCTACAGATCACCCTATAGTGAAACCTACAGTCACCAAGGTCCAGTCATATTCATGAACTCCTGGTGATCCTTTTCTTGCCAGATTGTTCACTATGAGCAGGCCTCCAAGGAGCAAGCCATTCTATATTTGAAGAAAGTCTTTAACATGAAAAATAGAAACCAATATGAACAAAAATAGCAATAACCAAATTTGAAGAAATCAGAGATTATGCAGGAAGGTTAAAAACTAGAATTTTAAAAATCATTAATATCCTCAGAATATAAAAGAACATTTCACTCCCATGAAGCAAGACAAGCACGCAGTAAAACGGATCTTTCAGAGAACAAGGAAGAGAATATGCATATTTAAAATATGATTGCAAAAATGAAAAAGCCAATAGAAATATTGGATGAAGAGTTAAGGAATGCTCTCAGAAAGTAAAATCAAGGACACCTGGGTGGCTCAGTGGGTTAAAACCTCTGCCTTCAGCTCAGGTCATGATCCCAGGGTCCTGAGATAGAGTCCCACATCGGGCTCTCTGCTTAGCAAGGAGCATTCTTCCCTCTCTCTCTGCCTGCCTCTCTGCCTACTTGTGATCTCTCTCTCTGTCAAATAAATAAATAAAATCTAAAAAATTCTAAAATTAAAAAAATAGTAAGATCAAATGACAGAGTTGTAAAATAGGGAAAGAAATAAAACTGAAGGGTCAGTCTGAGTAAATCCACATCCAAGTAAGAGAATGTAAAAAGGAGACAATAAAAATGGCAAAGGATAAATCATAAAGAAATTTTTTTTAAAAAGTTCCTAGAATTGAAGAACATATCTCCTAATTAAAAGGGTACTTTAAGTGACCAGAACAAAGGATAAAGAAAGAGCTCTCTAAGGCATATCATCTTGATATTTCAAAGAATGGGAGACCCCACCAAAAAAAAAAAAAAAAAAAAAAAAGGAGAAAATAAAAATGCTCTGAAGAAAAATAAAACATAGTAAAGCAATAGCGATGAGTGAAAAATTTTAACAGCAAAGTCTTCAATATTCTGTTGGGAAATTTTTTCCCAATCAAATTATCTATCTATAACTAAACTATAAATCAGAACATGAGAGTGGAACTTCTCCTTCCAGTAATAGAAGAGTAGCTTGAATTAGACCGATCTTTCCACAAAGAATAAGCAGAAAAACTGGGTAAGATACTTGTTAAAAAAAAAAAAAAAATCTGTGCAACAGCATTGGAAAGCTTATCAGTGTGGTGAGGACTTGAAGGTCCAAGGTCCTGTGGAAACCAAAGTTCAGAGAGATATGCTTGACATTTCATTCTGAGTCCTCCTGAGGTAGTTGTCAGGTTTAAAACACTGCCCTGAGAGCCTGAAAATGTAAACAGAAAGCCGTGGCTAAGGAAATGAGAAGCTCAGCAAGCACTAAGAAATACGATGGGCTTTAAGTCCACCAAGGAGGACCAATTAGGGCTTCTAGTTCCCTCTTTAATTTTCATGCAAAACATCTAATGCTCTATAAAAAAATTATCAAGCATATAAAAGACAATAGCTGGTTACTCTTTGTTTTATGTATATGTGTGTGTATATATATATATAGCATATATATGTTATATATATATATTTCAATCTATAAAAAATTCAGATATTGGTGATATCAAAGGCTTTATTAATATGTGCAAAAATGAGTGAAAAATTAGGAATCTCAGCAGAGAACTTGATACTATAATCAAATAATTCTGGAAATGGAAAATAAAATGCAATTAAGAATACAGAAGATGGATTTAACATCAGAAATAGCTTAAGAGAGAGTTAACAATTTGGAAGAGAAGACAGAAGACAATATCCAGATGAAAGCAAAGGAAAACTAAATGATAGAAATTAAGACAACAATGTAAGAGATATGCAGAACATAGCTAAATGGTCTAACATACTAAGTAATTGGAATTACAAGAAGAGAAAGTAAATGGGGCAGAACCCATTATTCCGTAGTAATTGAAGAGATAATGGCTCAGAGTTATCCAAAATGGATGGAAAAAAAAATGCACAGACATTCACAAAGCTTTGTGAATGCCAAGCAGTATAAATAGAAAAGACAAAACAAAATCAGGTACTCTCTGAAAAAGTGCTGAAAACCTAAAACAGAGATAACCTTTAAACAGTCAGAGTAAAAAAGATTACCTTCAAAAGGGCAATCATAAAACAGATGAAGAAGTAAATCAAGAAATAGAAAGACTTGGAATCCAAGAAAAAAACGTGATTGAGCCCTGAAGATTGGTGATGGGTATCCCCAGGTTGCTGCTAAAAGGAAAAATCTCAGTAAATTATGGGTGCCTTGACCTAGAAATTAACTTGCCCAGATTAGGAAATAAGGATAGAGGATATTCAGTCTGTTAAAAAGTTCCAATTCACTTATCTTCTGCTGGTCACAGATGGCAGTGGGAGATGATGCAATAGAATTGGGGTTTTTCACTTCAGCAGGAAATAACAGGATCCTTGAATGGTAAGGGGCCAAATAAATGTGGTACATAACCATCAGAGTCCTGGTGGGAGCAATATTTACCACACTAAACCTTGGGAATGCAGTTGTGATCAGAGTGTTTAAACCTGTAGGGGTCTTGGCAATGGCTGATTGATTGTAGAATCCCTAGAAATGAAATAGTTGAGCTTATCAAAGTGATGTTTGATAGATTAAGCAACATAATTTTAGCTCTGATAAGCAGATACCCAGCTTGAGTCACTGTAGAGGACATTAATGACCTCTTATCCAGTTTCCAGGTCTCTTTCCTAAGGAACCTAGTGTTCATGTCAAATGAAGGATTCTGTTTCGATGATTTGCTTATTTAGTTCCTTTACTGTAAGTCACAGGTGTGGAGTGCAGTTCTGCATCAAAGCCTTCTCCAGAGGAAGGATTGGGGACACTAAGTAGCTCTAAACTGCCCATAGTGATCTGGGTATTATCTAATCTACTGAACCATAAAATTAGACGTCCTGTTCAGCATTCTGTTACTTAATAGAGGTGGTATATTTGTGTAAACAGGTCCAGGCAAAGAATAAGAGGCTATGTTGAGGAGAAAATGGGGTAGACAGAGAAATAGATGTCTTCTACTTGTCCCTCCAGATTCTCTTTCCACCATTATCTACATCTGTGTTTGGACTAGTCTGGCTCTCCGTTGGGTTTGGCCAACAAGAAGCACCATCCAGAGATCAGACGATGGGAAAGGACTGAGGTTTGGTTGTTCTTCCAGATCCCTCCCTGTTGGCTTGCTTGTTGACAACAGATGTTTCTCATCTGGAAGCCCAACTCCAGGGGAGGCCGACTGGCTCAGTCAGTAAAGCATATGACTCTTCATCTCAGGGGTTGTTAAATTTGAGCCCTACATTGGGTGTAGAGATTACTTGAAAAAAAAATTAAAAATTGTGGAAGCCCAACTTCCTGCTTGGAAGTCCACTCCTATCCCCACTATGGGAACAGTTCAATCTCCAGCTTTCATACTTCCTTCCCTTTGATTTTCAGACTTAGGATGGTAAAGGATCTCACTGTTTCTAGCAAAATGGTGCTTTTCCATCCCTATTAATTTCCTTTAATCCAGCTCATACTCCTGAAAATAGTTCCTTTATCAAAATTTCTTCTATTCCTCATTTCATAGTGCCATCTGTTTCCTGTCACGATCCCACATGATATAACTTCTAATTTAAAATGCAAACTTTATCATAGTATTTAATTATCATATATGAGTCTATTTCTAGACTCTACTGTCTTCATTGATGTTTTTAACTGTTCTTATACTAATAGCATATTATTTTAATTAATCTAGCATTATAGTATAGTTTTATAGATACTACTGATAGGGCAGTAGTTCTGAAACTTTTGGCCTCAGGACACCTTCCACTCTTAAAAATTACTGACAAATCCAAAGAGCTTTTGTTGATGAGAGACAAATCTATCAAAATTTCCTATCTTAGAAGTAAGCTGAAGACCTTTAAAAATAGCTCGCAATTTCTATAAAAATAGCATTAATCTGTAAAAATATTTTATGAAAAAAACTATTTTCTAAGAATTGTATTGTTTCATTGTTTTAAATTCTTTCAAGTATTTTTTAAAACCTGGCTTAATATTTTCTATCCACTTGTATTATCACAACTGCATTTACATTGAATTGGTTGCAATATGTTGTTTTGCTTGAAATATATGAAGCAAATGTACATACATGTTGTTGGAAAAGGAAGGAGTATTTTAATACCCTTTCCGGGTAATTGTGGATACTCTTCTTTGACCCTATTTCTCATTTTGACAAACTGGTTTCTTAAAGGTTATTTGTAAAGTGGAATCTGAAACCACATCAATGAATTCCTTATATTTAAAATCCTTTAGTCTTGCTCTCACTTGGAATGGATCTTAGACTCAAACATGGTTTTGTAACATTATGCATTGGTTTTTTGGAAAATATTGATTTGCTGAGGTATACAGATCTTCCACATGGTCTGATACTTCATTAGACAATGTTGAAAAAGATTACATTAGTCAGCCTCACCAAAGATACCACCAGGAAAAATCAAAAAATCTCCACTATCGGGAAGCTCTCAGGCTCATTGTAGCAGATGTAAGTTTTCTAGAAGTTTAATTTTCCTTTGAAAGCTCAGATTTTATCATTGGCAATAAATAATGACAAATTATTTTCCAATCGTGTCACTTCATTTAATTTTGAGAAAATACCTACCAAATATCCCAAGTCTGAATAATCAAGAGTTTGTCTGGTGGTTGCTTTTTCAAGTAAAAAGGGGTCTGATTCAGCCCACAGCTCGAACAGTCTCAAGCAGTTGCTCAAGAGTATCATTATACTTTACTATGCAATAGAAATGCTTTAGGAGAAGTCCTCTTTTGTCTTAAAGAATATTAAAAATATGTACTCATAGGTGACGATTTAGTGACACTAATGATCTCCTGTTTTACCAAAGACATTCTAAGTAAAACAGGCTTTTACAAAAAACAAGACAAAAGTGTGAATGTGTGGCAGTAGATACAAGTTCAAGTACAATTTTGTTTCCCTACCTTGATTAGTGGAAAGGTGGCAGCAGGTTACCCACCACTACTGCACCATCAGTATTAATAGCAATAAAATGAAAATGACAATTTACACCATAGCACTGTTATGAAAAGAGCTCTGACTTTATGGGACCCCTAAAAATGATTCTAGGAAACCCCAAGGGTCTGCAGACCAGAATTTGAGAAAGATTTTGATAGGGTACCTATTTTGTGCTTATTAGAAGTAATATACAGTATAATGGTTAGGATCAGGGCATGTTAAAGTGAGGAACTGGACCACTTACTTTGGACATAGAAATACCATCTGGTCACTTCTACTCTGTGAGATACAATAACTCTGACCCCCTTGAATGCTGGTAAACAGAGATTTTCACTGAACTGATTGTATGGATGAATGACTAAGGGAAAAAGATTGATGTCTGTATAGTTCATCATAGACCAACAGAGCCCATGTTTTTTTTTTTTTTTTTTCCCCTTAAGTAAGCTTTATGCAGAATGTGAGCCTCGAACTCACAACCCTGAGATCAGGCATTGCAAGCTTCACTGACTGAGTCAGCCAGGTACCCCGGGACCCAGATTTCTTGAGGACTGGGGAAAATATACTTCCTTATATGAAGTTCTTCTTGAGTCCTTCCTTCAGCCTCAAGGTGTAATTATTTTTCGTTGTTTCCAAAGTATTTTTTATATGTTTCTATTTAAATGGTTTTTTTGTTTGTTTTATCTTATTTTGATTCCTAGTATTTCCCTCCCCTAAGGAAGTTTAAGCTTCTTGAAACTAGGAAAGGTGTTTGTTTGTTTGCTTTGTGTTCTGTTTTGTTCATTTTACTTTTTCTATTTCAAGACCCACTGAAACTCTGACCAAAAACGGGCATACAATAAATGGTGGTTGGATGATTAATTGAATGACAAAATCAGAGTTGACCTTGAAATTCCTTTCTGATTCATTCTGTATACATTCTAGTTAATGTTAGGTCAGGGAGAGGAGATGGTAGATTTTTTTCTTAAAGACAGATGTTAACGTGGTAATGGAGTTACAGTATCCTCTGTTCTATATGCAGAACACCCATGATATATACCTAAGTATCTGAAAGAACGTTGTTCTTTTTTTAATTACATTTTTAATTTTTTGCCCCAAAATAGGGAATAGAGGATAGACACACAGCATCTTCCTAGAGAAGAGACAGACAAATATCTAGTGAGGAAAGGAAATACCTTCTTCTGGTTCTTATTTTTCATAAGAATAAAATATTTTATTTTTTTCAAACAACATCTTAGACTTTTATTTATTTATTTTTTTTTTTAAAGATTTTATTTATTTATTTGACAGAGAGAGATGACAAGTAGATGGAGAGAGAGGCAGGCAGAGAGAGAGAGACGGAAGCAGACTCCTTGCTGAGCAGAGAGCCCGATATGGGACTTGATCCCAGGACCCTGAGATCGTGACCTGAGCCGAAGGCAGCGGCTTAAACCACTGAGCCACCCAGGCGCCCCATCTTAGACTTTTAGAAGGAAAAGTCTATAATTCTACTCTAAGATCAGAAGAATCAGAAGTGTTCTGGAGTGCCTGGGTGGCTCAGTCAGTTAAGTGTTGACTCTTCATTTCTGCTCAGGTCATGATCTTAGGGTTGTGAGATTGAGGCCTGTGTTGGGCTCTGTGCACAGTGGGGAGTCTGTTTGAAGATTTCTTACCCCCTCTCTCCCTCTCTCTTTAATAAATAAATAAATCGTAAAATGTCAGTTGGGTCACAATAATAACAACAGTGATCCAAAAAAGAGAAAATACTGATTTTTAAGGACCTGTGTGGAAGTGTTTTTGCAGAAAGTTATGCTCAGTGGAGGTGGAAGTAAAGCGGTACCTCCTCATTGCTCTTGTAGTAAAGGGGCACTGGGTGATTAAGCATGTATGTAGGTTTTTCATTTTTTCTCTTTCTATTAAGAGCAGAATATTTATAGGCCTTCAGGAGCAGGCAATATGTAAGTAAGAAGATAAAAAGAGACTCCTTTTTTCTAGTGGAATTAGCACATGACCCGTCCAGTTGGGAATCACCTCCCTTCCATTGGTTGTCCTGTTCTTTGGGAGGTCTGATGTTGCAGAATATAATACATACCTTGCTACTGTAGCTCTTTGCATTTTTGTGAACTTTTGGGGTCAGGCTAATGTCTATCAGTACTTACTCTGTCAATTTAGAAAAAGCAATTTTAAAATTCTCATGATTTAAAGGGCATAAATATATTTTTTGGCAGGACACATCTCATTAAATTTATAAAATTCAAATAAAAATGTAATAACTTCTCCAGTCTGTGTCCCTCATGTGTTCTTGTAGATCTCATTCAATCAGAAAACAGTCTCATATTTCAATCATGCAAATCTACCTTTTTTCTTTCTTTCTTTTTTTTTTTTTTTTGATAATGAAGGCAAGTGCTGAATTCTGGATAAAGAGTTAGAGCAGGACGTAGAAACATGAATTAAACTTCTCAAATGGGAAACAGAAGGACTTTCGAGATTGTTCTGTTCACTTCCTGCAGTTTGACAGATGAGAAAACTTTCTTAGGTGAGTGATGAGAACCACCATTATGGTCTACTTCCTGGGAGCTTAAGGTTGCATTAAGCACAGTGCGTTCATTATCTCTTTTCGTTTGAACACTGTCATAAATAGATAAACAATCTCCGGCTCATAGAAGTGGACTCAAAGGCTGAAACGGGCTCAATCGTTTGCCGTGTGTCACATCTAATAAAAGATGGTCAGGGTCAGAATTTGAATCCAGGTCTGTGGCTTCACATTCTAACCCTTGTCCCAACTCTGAGGGGAGGTACCAAGAAACTTCCGAAGGAGAAGGCCATGAGCTCAGTGGAGTCAGTGCTTTTAAGGTTATCTCTTCGTTGCTGAGAATTGGTCGAGATTTACGATGTCAGCTAGGGAGGTGATAATTGGATTTTTAGCTCAACTCGGAATGACTTGGAGAATGTGATTTATTTTTCAGTACCTACGGGAATGTTAAAATGCTATATTGAGCAGCAGCCCCAGCGGGGCCTCACTGACATGATATAAACTTGCATGGGTTGGGAAGGGAGGAAATGTTGCTAAGAAGTCTCCCATCCTAACAGGGGCATTGGTGACAACGTGTACTTGGAAATGCATAGGATCTGTCACTGTCACCGTGAGCTGTATGGTTGGGATACATCCTTCCACCTTTGTATCAGTTTTCTCATCTATAAACTGGGGACAATAAGAGCTATTTGACCACTCAATAGGATTATTGCAAAGATTTAGCAAAACCGTGTACATAAAAGGAATTTTAAAAATGTGGTACAAATGTTAACTGCATTGCCCTAAAAGTCAGCAGGTGCTAAGTGGGTGTGACTAGTATAGTCTGCTGTTGCAGACTAGATGCCTTAGTATGGTACATTTCGTTTTCTTTCTTCCCCGCCCCCCAAACTCTTCGCTTATTCTAGAGAGAGAGCACACAACCAGGGGGAACAGCAGAGGGAGAGGGAGAAGCACACTCCCTGCTGAGCAGGGTGCCTCATGTGGGGCTGGATGCCATGAGCGGAGCTGAAGACAGATGCTTACCCGACTGAGCTGGCATCCCTGTTTTCTTCTTCTTCTTCCTCTTCGTCTTTTTAAATTTTTACTCTAATGCCAGTATAGTTAACACACAGTGTTGTATTAGCTTCAGGTGTACAGTAGAGTGACTCAGCACTTCCATGCAGCACCGAGTACTCATCACAGCAACTGAGCTCCTTCATGCCCATCACCGATGTCATCTGTCCCCCTACCTCCCTCACCTCGGGTCACCACCAATCTGTTCTCTAAGATTAAAAGTCTTGTTTCTTGCCTTCTCTCTCTCTCTCTCTCTCTTTTTCCCTTGGCTTGTTTATTTTGTTTCTTAAATTCCACATACGAATGAAATCCTGTGGCAGCATTTTCTCAGATATGTCTCCTGGGGCAAGAGAAATAAAAAGCAAAAATAAACTGTGGGTTACATCAAAATAAAACTGCACAGTGAAGAAAATAATGAACGAGACTAGAGTAAAGTACTTTTAACCTCTTAATGTGCATCGGAATCTCCTGGGGTCTTGTTAAACTGCAGATTCAGATTCAGTAGTTCCGGGGTGTAGCTGGAAAGTTGCTATCTCGTGACAGTGGTCTTGGTCCACAGACCACATTTTGAATGGTGAGTGCCCCACATTATAGAAAATGCCATTGTTATTAATACAGTTTCTGGGGTTTGAAAATTTGGGCTGAAGTAAAAGACATTCTTTTTTTTTTTTTCTTTTCAGAATTTTATTTACATTCTATTTAGTTTACAGAGAGTGCAATAATATTGGTTTCAGGAGAATTCAGTGATTCGTCACATACATATCACACCCAGTGCTCTCCTTCATACCCGTCACCCATCTAGCCCACCCCCCACTGACTTTCCTCCACTAACCCTGAGTTTGTTCTTTAAGATTCTCTAATGATTTGTTTCCTTCTCTCTCTCTCTCTCTCTTTTTATATCTTGCCCCCATCCCTATGTTCATCTGTTTTGTTTCTTACATATACAACATCTTTATCTGTTCATCAGTCAATGGACATTTGGGCTCTTTCCATAGTTTGGCTATTGTTGATAATGCTGCTGTAAACATCAGGGTCCATGTATCCCTTTGAATCTGTATTTTTGTATCCTTTATATAAATACCTAGTAGTGCAATTGCTGGGTTGGAGGGTAGTTCCGTTTTGAGGAACCTCCATACTGTTTTCCAGGGTGACTGCACTAATTTGCATTCCCGCGAACAGTGCAAGAGAGTTCTCCTTTCTCTGCATCCTTGACAACACTTGTTGTTTCTTACGTCATTAAATGTAGCCATTCTAACAGGAATGAGGTGTTATCTTGTCATGGTTTTGGTTTGCGTTTCCCTGATGATGAGTGATACTGAGCGTCCTTCCAAGTGTCTGTTAGCCATCTGAATGTCTTCTTTGGAAAAATGTCTATTCATGTCTCCCCCCCATTTCTTAACTGGATTATTTGTTTTTTGGATGTTGACTTTGATAAATTCTTTATAGATTTCGAGCACTAACCGTTTATCAGATGTGTCATTTGCAAATATCTTCTCCTATTCTGTAGGCTTTTAGTTTTGTTGCTTGTTTCCTTTGCTGTGCAGAAGCTTTTTATCTTGATGAAATCACAGTAGTTCATTTTTGCCGTTTCCTTTACCTCTGGCAACATGTCTAGTTAGAAGTTGCTCCAGCCAGGGTCATGAAGGTTGCCACCTGTATTCTCCTCTAGGATTTTGATGGCTTCCTGTCTCACATTTAGGTCTTTCACTTATTTTGAATTTAATTTTATATGTAGTATAAGAAAATGATCCAGTTTTTTTTTAAGATTATTTATTTTAGAAAGAGTGGGGGAGGGGGTGAGAGAGAGGGAAAGAATCTCAAGCAGATCCCTGCTGAGTGCAGAGCTCAACGTGGGGCTTGATCCCATGAAACTGAGATCATGATCTGAGCTGAAACCAAGAGTCAGACACTTAACTGACTGAGCCATCCAGATGCCCCCAAATGGGTCCAGTTTCATTCTTTTTCATGTTACTATCCAGTTTTCCCAACTCCATTTTTTTAAGAGACTGTTTTTGTTTTGTTTTGTTTTGTTTTTCCAGTACATACTCTTTCCTGCTTTGTCAAAGATTAGTTGACCAGAGAGTTGTGGGCCTAATATTCTGTTCCATTGATCTGTGTGTCTTTTTTTGTGCCAGTACCATGATGTCTTGATGTTTACAGCTTTGTATTAGAGCTTGAAATCCAGATTCATGATGCCTCCAGTTTTGCTTTTCTTTTTCAGGACTGCTTGGCTATTCAAGGTCTTTAGTGGTTCCATAAACATTTTAGGATTGTTGTAAGTCTGTGAAAAATGCTAGTGGTATTTTGATAGGGATTGCATTAAATGTGTAGATTGCTTTGGGTATATAGACATTTTAACAGTGTTTATTCTAATCCATGAGAATGGAATATTTCTCCATTTCTTGTATCTTGTCTAATTTCCTTCATAAACATTCCATAGTTTTCAGAGTATAAGTCTTTTATCTCTTTGGTTGGGTTTATTCCTAGGTTATCTTATGGTTTTTGGTATAATTATAAATGGGATTGATTCCTTGATTTCTTTTTTCTGCTGCTTCACTCTTTACAATAGAAATACAATAGATTTCTGTAAGTTGATTTTATATCCTGTGATTTAGCAGAACTCATGTATTTTAGCAATTTTGGGGTAGAGTCTTTTGGGTTTTCTATAGAATATTATGTCGTCTGCAGATAATGGAAGTTTGACTTCTTCCTTGCTGATTTGGATGCCTTTTATTTCTTTTTGTTGTCTGATTGCTGAGGTTAAGGTGAAATACCAAATATTCTTTCTTTTCTTTAAGGATTTTATTTTATTTATTTGAGAGAGGGAGGGAGAGAGAGAGAGAGAGCACAAGTAGGCAGAGAGGCAGGCAGAGAGAGAGGGGGAAGCAGGCTCCCACTGAGGAGAGAGCCTGATGTGGGACCTGAGATCATGACCTGAGCCGAAGGCAGAGGCTTAACCCACTGAGCCACCCAGGTGCCCCAGTACTAAATATTCTTAAACAATTTCTAAAAACAATGGGGCAGTAGACGCTGAAACAAATTATCTAGAAAAAAGATTGTTTAGTTTAACTCCTTCATTTTTATGTACAAGGAAGCTACACACACACACACACACACACACGTACACACAAAGTTAGAATGCTTTTTCAAATCCCTCACCATGTCTCACTCCCAACAAGCTAGTGGAAGAGGATAGATCTCCTGGCTTAAGGACATTGCTGTCTCCACAAGGTCAAGCTGTTTCTCTCATAGAACTTGTCCACACACTAAATTAGATCACTCTACCAAGTACCCTGGGTATTTATTAACTTGGTGCAGAAAGCAGGGTGGGTGGCCCCTCCAAATCTGGGAAGGACTGAGAAAGTGTACCACCTATTTTAGATAGAAACTGCGAGCCCCAACTCGTAATTTTCAGTCACAGATTTCATGCAGCATCATGAACATTCAAAAGCGGTGCTTCTTTCAGTGAGTTGATATTCCAGTTCAGGTTGACAAGTTCTGGTAATAAGACAAGCTGCTCCTTCCAAATGAATCCTCAAATTATACCTCTATCTGTCTGTCTCTGTACAGTGTTGAAATACTCTAAAAATACAGAGAAGTGAAAAAGCTGATATAACAAATGCCTGTATTTTCATCACCCTGAATTAACAACTGATAATATTGTACCTCATGTGCTTGTCGTCTTTGTACTCCTTTCTTCTTTGCTGAGTATGTGAGCCATGCTGGGTGATATCCTGGATACCTGGGGTACTACAATAAAAAGATGGACAGGGTCTTTGCTTGGACACTTCCATTTAGGTGGGGGCTGTGGAAATGTAAGATGCACATTAAACAAAAAATAACAGGGGCGCCTGGGTGGCTCATTTGGTTGGGCAACTGCCTTCAGCTTGGGTCATGATCCCAGAATACTAGGATCAAGTCTCTCGTTGCGTTCCCAGCTCCACGGGGAGTCTGCTTCTCCCTCTGACCTTCTCCCCTCTCATGATCTCTCTCACTCTCGCTCTCAAATAAATAAATAAAATCTTTTTTGAAAAGTTAAAAAATTTGGGGCGCCTGGGTGGCTCAGTGGGTTAAAGCCTCTGCCTTCAGCTCAGGTCATGGTCTGGGATCGAGCCCCGCATCGGGCTCTCTGCTCAGTGGGAAGCCTGCTTCCTCCTCTCTCTCTCTCTCTCTCTCTCTCTCTCTGCCTGCCTCTCTGACTACTTCTGATCTGTCAAATAAATAAAAATCTTTAAAAAAAAAAAGTTAAAAAATTTAAAAAATAATAAAGCAACATGGCAGAGACAGAGTTATTAATCAAAGTTGGGTCATCCTGCAAAGCCTCTCTTTTGATCTAACATTTAAGCTCTCATCGACATGGAAACAGGGGTGTGAAGATATGGCACAAAAGCATTCTGAGCAAAGGAAACAGCTCTAACAAAGGACAAGGAGGGGAGCAAGCCTGTCATGTTCAAAATAGAGAAAGGAGGTTCTGTTAGGCTGGGATGTACCAGATAATGTACAAACTGGTAGGAAAAATGTCAGGAGTTGGGAAGAGGTCCATTACTCTATGATGAAGAACTAGGTTTTTATTTCACATGAAGTTGGAAGCTATTGGAATCTTTTAAGTAAGGGACAAACATGATTTGATTTATCATCGAACATGGTGATTCAGCTTGCTTTGTATGTAGAATGGATAATTGGAAGCTAGGACAGTAAATTAGAAGGCTATGGAACACTCCAGGCAAGAGGTGACAGTGGTTTGCAAAAAAGTGAAAGCATATGAAATATGTTTTCATGTAGAGTTGACAGAACTTGCTCATGGACTGGATGTTAAGAATGATGGAAGGCAATGAGTGAATGGTGGTTGCATTTACTGGGAGAAAAAAAAATACTGGGCAAGAAGCAGGGGTAGAGGAAGAAATGAAGAATTGGTTGGATTTGTCCCCTGAAGTTCTAGAAAGAGGTCAAGGTTGAAGATACAAGATTCTTTAGTGTTTATCTCATGTTTAAAACCCTGGAACAGGCAGCAATCTCTTGGAGAGAATGTGTGGACAGAGAAGTGGGTAGCAGAATGAAGTCCGAGGCACAGTAATATGTGGAAACCAGAGGAGGAGGAGCCAACAAAGAAACTGAATGGTTGTAGTGTAGGAACAACAGTGTAGGAAGGGGTGTGCATTACTCAAGGCTCTCCAGAAGAGGAGCAACAATATATACAACACTGAGAGAAAGAGAGTAAGCAAGACACGAGAGCAAGTTTAAAATATGTGAGGTAGGCCAGCAGGTTGGAGACCCAGGGAAGAACTGATATTGCAATTCTAGTCCAAAGTTAGTTCTGGCAGCATAATTCCCTCTTCTTCCTTAGGGGTTCCTCAGTCTTTTTTCTCCTGAGGCTTTCAATGATTGGATCAGATCCACCTACATTAGGAAAAGTAAACCGCTTTACTCAAAATCTATTGATCTGAATATTAATGGCATTTAAAAAGTATCTTCACAGCAACATCTAGACTTGTCTGACCAAATAAATATCAGGATACTGTCACTTGGCCAAGTTGACATACAGAATTAACCATCGTGGGGTATTAACCTTGGAAATCCAGAAAAGAAGGTATTTGAAAAGAGTGTAGCCAAAATATTGACTACTGCTAAGAATTTAAGTATGGTAAGAAAGTTTGCCTGTTAGATTTGATATTTGAGAGCTTGTTACTGTCCTAGGTAAGAACAGTGTCCGAGGACTAAGTACAAAAGCCTTATTGGAGTATGGTAAGAAGAAATGATATACCCGGATACCTTTTTTTTTTTTTTCTCTCCATCTTTAAGAAATAAGGAAAAATAAAGCCAGCTTTTTGATGTAACTCACTACCCTCTTTTTGTCCCCTTCTCCAGAATGTTTGACTGAAGTCAGAAGCCCGAACATCATTTTTGTACCCTCCACATCTCTTCTCCTGATGACATGGCAAAGGAAAATAAGGTACAATTATCTCATCTACTTTTAATCTTGGTGTCCTATATATGTAATATATATATATTTTTTTCTGTAATTATTCAGCTTTTTTTTAGAATCAATTGAGATAGAAATAAAACATTGAGAAAATACATTTTATTATAGTACATTGGCCAAGTGTATAACTTTCTACTGAGAAAGTCATGTAACAGAATTAATGAATAAATGTTAAATACCTTTTTATAAATAACTTATAAATAAATCATAGTCTTCTTAGAAAAGCTCAACAAAAATCTTATTTTCACCATTGCATAGTACCTTCTAGATTTTTGTACACATTCACACTTAAAAAAAAAAAATATTGGCTTTAGGCCAAGGTAGTCAAGTCCTGGTATAGGCTTGCATACTAACTCTTTGTGTGACCTTAGCCAGTATGTACCTGTCTCTGGGCTTAGGTTTTCTCAGCCAGTGAGGAGGCTGGGTTAACTGATTCCTAATGTTTCCTGCAATTGTGACAGGTTATGCCTCTTTATAGCTAGGACACTAGAAATTTAAAAAAAAGGAAACTCAGTTGTAAGATTGTAAAAGATCCAATTTTCTTTCTTTTTTTAAGTACCATATACATTAAATATAATCTTTCAAGTTACCCCTCAAGTCAATGCTGCTTTGTCACCAAAGGCATTAAATAGTAAAACATACATTATTAAGAAGATAAATCATGAAGTCCTTGAAAATAAGCTTGAGTAAAATTCTTCTACTGGGCATAAAAATCATCTAGAGAACCTGGTTATAATGGAATTTTTTGGGTTTCATCCTCAAAGATTAGATTAGACTATTCTATATACGTGGGCTTAAGTTTAGGGAACTACATTTTTAATGTGTCTCATGGCCCAAATAATTCTAATGCCAGTGAGGCCAAAGACAACAATTGAGAAACAGTGAGTTAAAAAAAAAAAATCAAAGTAAGGTTTAGAAAAAAAAAAAAATCATGTCCCTCTGATGTGGGGAAGGTAATAAAAATAAAGATTTGCTCATTTGAGTAAATTGAAATGCTGAGCAATATGTTTATTTTTCTAATTATATTCTGTTTGGGTGAAAATTATTTGGTTACCTAGAAAACTGTAGATGTATTGCATTTATTTGGGTGGGTTGACATCCTGCATCTGATGACCTATGTCATGGACAAGCAACCAGGGTTAAAGGACATAAAATATTCTGTTTCCAAGTGCAGGGAGGCCATCATAGTACAGACAAGATATGAGAGTTGACGTTAGAGATTTTTCTCATGATTAATCTCATTGTCCCAATCAATGGAAGTCTAATTTATTTGGGAAGTCATTTAACAAATCTGGATTCATGTGTTTTGTTTTTTGTTTTGTTTTGTTTTGTTTTTTGTTTGTTTGAGCTGTGATGACAAAGATGGTCTCCAAATTTTATTTCTGTTTGAAAGACTGTTATCCCATATTATAAACATAAAGATATTAACCAATTCCCAGTAAGTATGCAGTACAATAAAACTGTTTGCTCTGTCCCTTTGGATCACTACATTTGTATCTTTAGGGTAAATACCCAATAGTGCAATTGCTGGCTCTGAAACAATAGCCAGAGTCATGGTCGTGGCTAATATAATACACCACACATGTTCATTTTTTAAAATTTTGGAGTATATCATGTATACAGATGTATTCATAAAAGACCTATCTATAGTGTAAAATGGTACACCTCCATGTATCAAGACTATAGCACCCCTCCCACTCCCAGAGGTGAGAGCTGTCCTGGCCTTTGCTACAGTCATTTCCTTGTTTTTCTTCAGTTTTTATCATCTACAGATACGTACCTAAAAATATTTTTTAGTTTGTTATTTTTCAAACTATATAAATGGTATACTTCTTCGTTTGATTCTTCTTTCACTCCACATTGTTTGTGTGGCTCCTTTATATTGCTAGGTGAGCTCTTTTCATTCATTGTCTTTGTTGTGAAATAGCCCACTGTACGAATATGCCATTACTTGCATATTCTTTTGATGGACATTATTAGACGTTATTAATAGTAGGTTATGATATTCTCTTAAATATGTCCTCGTATAAGAGTTTCATTGGAAAATATACCTAAAGAATAGAAATGCATAATTATAAGGTATTTATGCCTGTAACTTTATTGGATAATTCCAAAGTGGTTGTACCGATTTACGATCCCTTTTATACTTTCTCTTTGCCAATACCTACTTTTGTCAGATTTTTTTTTCTTTTTTTACCCAACTGGTGAATTTGTACTGATGTAATGTGATTTATATTATAATTACTTGCCTGATTATTAATGCAGATGAGCATGGTTTTATATATGTATAAGTTTTTCTGAATTTATTTATGAAATTCCCTGTCCTGGTTGTTAGCATATTGAGATTTTTTTTTTTTTTAAGATTTATTTATTTTAGAGGGAGTCGGGGAGAGAACTCATGTGTTAGGGGAAAAGCAGAGGGAGAGAATCTCCGGCAGACTCCATGCTGCTGTAGAGCTTCATGTGGGGGCTCAATCTCCTGACTTGACATCATGATCTGATCTGAAATCATGAGTTGCGGGGCGCCTTGGTGGCTCAGTGGGTTAAGCCGCTGCCTTCGGCTCAGGTCATGATCTCAGGGTCCTGGGATCGAGTCCCGCATCGGGCTCTCTGCTCAGCAGGGAGCCTGCTTCCCTCTCTCTCTCTCTCTGCCTGCCTCTCTGACTACTTGTGATTTCTCTCTGTCAAATAAATAAATAAAATCTTTAAAAATAAATAAATAAATAAATAAAATCACGAGTTGGACGCTTAACTGACTGAGTTACCCAGGCACCCTGAGATGTTGTTTGTTTTTTTTTTTTTAAATGTTGATTTATTAGTAGTTCACAGATTTTGGAAACCCTGTGGCTTGTCTTCTCTTTATGGTCTCTTGACTAGAAAATTTTAATTAAAAAATAATTATTATTTCTTTCTTTATGGTTACTGCTTTTTGTCTTGATTAATAAATCCTTTCCTACCCTAAGGCCATGAAAATATCTTCTAAAACTGTGTAATTTTGTCTTCTATTTATTAATTTTTTAAAAGATTTTATTTATTTATTTGACAGAGAGAGATCACAAGTAGGCAGAGAGGCAGGCAGAGAGAGAGGAGGAAGCAGGCTCCCCGCTGAGCAGAAAGCACGATGTGGGGCTCGATCCCAACACCCTGAGATCATGACCTGAGCCGAAGGCAGAGGCTTAACCCACTGAGCCACCCAGGTGCCCCTATTTATTAATTTTTATATATGAAGTAAAGTTGGATTTTATTTTGCTTCTTAAAATTAAGTTAAAATCTACTCTCAGTGAAATGCACAAATGTGATTACTTGTACAATTCAATACATTTTTAGAAATGCCATATTCCCATGTAAACAACACACCAAACAAGAATTTATAACATTTCCATCATCTTGAAATTTTCTTCTTGTCCCCTTTAGACAGCCACCATCCCCATAGGCTTCTTTTACTTAATATAATATTTTTATTTACTATTTCCTGAGCTCTTCATTCCTTCCTGTAGATCACAGTTTTCATCTAGTATTTTTTCTCTTCAGTCTCATGACTTTTTAAAATTTGGTTTTTATATTTATTTATTTTGAGAGCCAGGGCACACAAGCAGGGGAAGAAGCAGAGGAAGGGAGAGAGAGAAAATCTTAAGCAGACAATGCCCAGCATGGATCTGGAAGCAGGGCTCACTCTCACAACCCTGAGATCATGACCTGAGCCGAGATCAGGAGTCAGTTGCTTAACTCACTGAGCCACTCAGGTTTCCCTAACATTATTTTTATACTGTAGGCCTACTGCAATAAATCCTCACTGTCTTTTTTCTTTAAAATGTCTGTATTTCACCCTCATTCTTGAAGGACATTTTTACGGATAATAAACTTCTGGGTTGGCAGTTGTTTTCATTATAAACACTGACAGAGTTGAATTTTGCCTAGTCCTCTGCTCCTGGGAAATAGTGGCTGAAGAAATCTTGCACGCTTTTATGTTCAGGAAGACAGCTTACTGCAAAGAACCACCCTTTCCCATACGACCTGGATAAGACTCCTGGATGCCCTCCTTTTTATCTGTGGCAGAGCCGGACATAGGCCCTCTAAATTCCCATTCTCTGCTTTGCTAGTTATTTTTTTTTTTTAAGATTTTATTTATTTAGTTGACAGATAGAGATCACAAGTAGGCAGAGAGGCAGGCAGAGAGAGAGAGGAGGAAGCAGGCTCCCTGCTGTGCAGAGAGCCCGATGTGGGGCTTGATCCTAGGACATTGGGACCATGACTTGAGCCAAAGGCAGAGGCTTTAACCCACTGAGCCACCCAGGTGCCCCTGCTTTACTAGTTATTAACTGAACTGCTTGTTTCCACTGATCAACTGAACAGTCATAACAAAATGCTTGTTCACCAGACTTGTGTAGGATTCTCTCCTCGCCCTACCCCACCCCAGGTCACTTGAGTGATGCCACCTGTGCCCATGTACAATCTGCTTTTTTTTTTCTTTTTTAATGTATTTATTGTAGAGAAAGAGGGGAGAGGCAGAGGGAGAGAGATTCATGAAGCAGACTTTCCGGGGAGCACACAGCTTGACTTAGGCTCGATCCCAAGACCCTGAGATCATGATCTGAAATCAAGAGTCGGCCGCTTAACTGACTGAGCCACCCAAGTGCCCCTCCCCCCCAATCATGTATATATAGTTCTTCTTAAGAGTGTCAGAAAGTGGGTTGGCTTCAGGGTACATTTTCTGATTGACAGTCCAATCATGACCGTCTTCCAACCCAAGGCTATCCCAAAATAGCCTTGTTTATTCCTTTCTACAGAAGAAAAATCCTCTTTACCTGATCCTCAAGATGCTTACAGATCTTATCGTCAAAATGCTGTTTCCACTCATCTGTTGATGGACATCTAGGTTCTTTCCATAGTTTGGCTATTGTGGACATTGCTGCTATAAACATTCAGGTGCAAGTGGCCCTTTGGATCACTACGTTTGTATCTTTAGGGTAAATACCCAAACCATAAGTGACTCTTAATCTCACAAAACAAACTGAGGGTTGCTGGGGGGAGGGGGTTTGGGAGAAGGGGGTGGGATTATGGACATTGGGGAGGGTATGTGCTTTGGTGGGTGCTGTGAAGTGTGTAAACCTGGTGATTCACAGACCTGTACCCCTGGGGATAAAAATATATGTTTATAAAAAATAAAAAATTAAAAAAAAATGCTGTTTCCATTTCAGTTGTCCCTTCCTCTTCTTTTGAACACAGTCTCTCCTTACTATATCCAGATTTGTTTTCTTATTTTGTTTTCTTCTTAGACCCTGTGTAACAACCACAATATTTAGGGCCTTTTTGAAAAAGCATTTAGTTATATCTCATGATACCATGGGTTCACTGAGATCGTCTCCATGGTTCTTCTCCAGGTAAAGTCAGCCAGAAAGGCACCAATCTGGCTGCTCAAATGAATTAAGAAGTCCAAGATAACTCACTTGCATGGCTTGAGGTTGATGCCCTCAGCTGGTAGCTCCGCTGGGCTGTTGACTGGTGTGCTTCCACATGACCTCCCCGTTGGCTTGGACTTCTCACTGCATGGCAGCTGGGTTCAGAGGGGGAGCGAATATTCCAAGAAAGAGGAAACACAAGCTGCCAGCCCTCTTAAGGGTTAGACTTAGAACTGGCGTGGTGTCACTTTAGCCATTTTCCATTGGCTGAGCAGGGGCAGAGCCAGCACACCTCCAAGGGGAATATAAATAAATTCCATCTCTCCTCGAAGGGGATGATAGAGAATATCACAACATTCTTTGCACTGCTTTTAACATATCTTTTCACTGTTTTCTGGCCACCGTTGTTTCTGATGAGAAGTCCGACGTCATGATTATTATTATTCACTGTATGTAATTTTTGTCTGCTTCCCCCGCTCTGTTCTAGTTTAAGATTTTATCTTTCATTTTCAGCAATCCGGTAATTGCCTAGATGCGGTTCTCTTTATAGTTATCTACTTGGGTTTCACGGAGCTTGTTGGGTTTGTACGTTGCTGTTTTTTTACCAGCTTGGGGGATTTTTCAATCATTATTGATAGAATGTTCCCCCTTTATTTCTCCAATCCTCACACACCACTTGATTTTTATGGAGAAGGAGAACCTCAGGCCTTGTTTATGGATTTAGCAGCACAAGCCCTTTTCATGGAGAGAGGGAAAGAGGGGGAGAGAGAGAAGTGCATTGGGTCCCTGTCAGAAAAACACTCCTCCAAGACCAGTGACCGGGGAATCAAGAGGAACTATGGCAAGTTTTTTTTGCAAACAGTGGAGTTCAAATTCTGAGGTTTTAGAAGCTCATGCTAGGGCAGGGAGCAGTGCTCCTGGGGAAGGAGCGAGGACAGAAAGGCCGGAGGCTAAGAGCAGATGGTGAACAGAGTGGTGTGGGGATCTCCTGGGCCGCACTGGGAGAGAACGTTCCCCTTCCTGGAGTACATTTGGAAGAGGGGTTATTGCTTCTCCAGGGACAAGGGACCCAGCAGGCACCACTGAATGGCCTCTCAACAGGGAACAGAGGCATGTGCAGAGGGCAGCTAATGTATTTGCAGCTCTGGTGCTATGCTTCCCCATAGATTCTTTTTTTTTTTTTTTTTAATTTCTTAAAAGATTAAAAAAATTTTTTTTTTTTTAATTTGACAGCACCAGTAGGCATAGAGGCAGGCAGGGGTTGGGGGAGGGAAGCAGGCTCCCCACCAAAGCAGAGTGCCCAAGGTGGGACTTGATCCCAGGACTCTGGGATCATGACCTGAGCCAAAGACAGAGGCTTAACCCACTGAGCCACCCAGGTTCCCCTCACCATAGACTCTAAGCACCTGTGCAGCTGTGCCACTGCTTTTCTGAGACAGAAGGGTGCTGAGTGCAGTGCTATGAGGCTCTCCCCTGGGGAGAGGAATGGGTCCTTTAAGATTTGGAGTTTTGAATCCCAGCCTGGAACCAGAGATAAAACACAGGAGAACTGGTGCTCGGCCTGCCTACAGCCAGGCACAGACAGATTGAGGGCAGGGATCTCACAGAAGCCTTGGCCACAGGAGGGGAGATTGTTCTCTTTTCTAGGAGGGCTTCCTCAACAGCTGTAGGAGGGAGCTCCCCTCCCCAGAATGAGAGGGTAGGGCGAGGCCATCTAACATTCTCCTCACTCCCTAGCAGAGTCAGACTTCAGTGAGTTAACAGAGAGCCCCGTCCCGCTGTGCCTGGGAGGGACATCTTTACCAGGGCAGATCTGATTGTGAGCCAGCCCTATGGGCCTCTCACCCAGAGGACCAGCACAGGCCCCCGAATATACCAAATCTACTGATCATAAAGTGTTCCAAAGCATCAGCTTCAGTTGTGGTAGAAACAGGACCAGGCTTCCCTCCCCCCACCTTTTTTTTTTTTCTTTCCCTTTCTCTTTGGAATCAGACTTATAATTTTTTGTTTGTTTATTTGTTTCCTTTCCTTGTTTTTTTGGATCATGCTGCTGCTTCTTTTTCTCCTTCTCCTCCTCCTTTTTCTTCTTTTTCTTTGAATTTAGCAGCACATTTGTTGGTGTGGATTGGGAATGGACTGTTGCTTTATTGCAGACTGACCAAGGGGTGAGAGAAATTTTCCCAGTGGACAGAGCTTCAAGAAATTGACCTGGTCATCAACTTCGTGTAGAGAAAAATGGACAGAAGTGAGTATATGCATGGACTCCCTGGCACTGACAAATGGCTTGAGTGTTTGGGGAGCTGCCTTAGAAGGAACATGATTGGATGTCAGAAATAGAGAAGTCTTGGGACGCCTGGGAGGCTCAGTTGGTTGGACGACTGCCTTTGGCTCGGGTCATGATCCCGGAGTCCCGGAATCGAGTCCCGCCTCGGGCTCCCAGCTCCATGGGGAGTCTGCTTCTCCCTCCGACCTTCTCCTTGCTCATGCTCTCTCTCACTGACTCTCTCTCAAATAACTAATTAAAATCTTTAAAGAAAAGAAAAAGAAAAAAAGAAATAGAGAAGTCTGGGGAAGAAGCATGTATGTATACCTATACAAAAAGAATCCCCACTAAATCCATGTCTTCCATAAATACCTACCAGGGAAGATGTACCTTGAGGGTATAACATTTAACAACTGGGTGGGTAAACCAGCTGATTGAATTATTCCAGTGATTGAATTGTGAGTCTTTGAATGTAGTAACTATGTTTTCTAGGCTAGAGCTATTCACAGCCCCAACAGCTTGCTCCCTCATTGCAGACATGAATTGAGCTGATTGACTCTGAACTCATCATATTATACCATCCCTTGAAGAGAGACCAAACATGTATTTGTTTTTAACTTGATCACAGGGAAATACTTCCAAACTGGAAGTGACACCGGTTCATGCTTACTGAAATTGATATTCTGGGGACAAGTTTTCAGTTCCCATTTGCAGTGCCTCAACCTACTCTTGGAGGATTCAGAGAATGTCTGTTTTGCTGACATGGGATCTCCTAATGTCTCCACTATGTAGCAATTTTAACCGTTGACCCATTTTATAGCAAAGAAGGCATTTTAGTGGGAATATGGCCATGGGATCTGCTAGTCCTGCTATAGACTTTGACAACCTGAAGCTTTCAGCCTGAGAAACTTGGAAAAAACTCTTAAAGGCATGCCTCTCTGGGGCTGGAGGGCTTTCCTTCTAGATGCGATATTTACTTTGAATCAACAGCAATTATATGCTGCAGGGTCCTAAGAGGTAGAGACCTCAGGATTGGAAGTAGGAGTGGCCCCTCTCAGTATTAGTTTCAGACATGCTCTTGAACAAATTGTGCATCCTCTCCTCACTATTATAGATAGGTCCATTAGAGGTGATGGTTCCTGGATGACATTCTACTAGGGCCACAGTAAGGATGTCATTAGACCTAACAATCCACTTGCCATTTGGTCACATGGGGTTTTTTAGTCCAGATTATCAGTAAAATATTGGAATTACTTTATCAATAGGAGATATTGACCTGATTATAAAGTAAGGTTGATGCCTCTTAGTAACCACAGAGAGGAATATGACTAGAACATAGGGGATTTACTTACCTGACTTTTGCTAGTTCTATGCCCATTGATACCCATGACCAGTAAGTAAACATAGTTTAACAAGTGCACAGTAAGCATACCGAGACTTATGAAGAACAAAAAATTTATGGTACCCCTTGCCCCCTGGACAAGTAACCTCAACCGGCACTTGAGCTGGCCTAGGGTGTAGGAAATCTCTAAGGGGCAGGAGATAAGAGAAGCAGTAGTTATCAGTGCTGCCTAAAGACTAACTCCAGCAGTAGTGACAGTAGCTCATCCATTCTCTTTTTTCTTTTTTCTTTTTTTTTTTTAAAGATTTTATTTATTTATTTGACAGAGAGAGAGATCACAAGCAGGCAGAGAGTCAGGCAGAGAGAAAGAGGGAAGCAGGCTCCCTGCTGAGCAGAGAGCCCGATGCGGGGCTCGATCCCAGGACCCTAAAATCAAGACCTGAGCTGAAGGCAGCGGCTTAATCCACTGAGCCACCCAGGCGCTCCTTCCTTTTTAGAAATTGTAATGAGCTACTGTCTTAAAGACTTGGTCACAGGAATGAGTGAACCTTACCTAGGGCATCTATGGATCTAAGCAGTGCAGACATTGTCTGTAGCAGAAGTTGTGGTGCTCTGTTTGTGTCCTGCCAGCCCTGACCATTTCAGCCTATCCTCACCAACCCCCGGATGCCAGTACCTGCATGTCTTCTCCTGAGGGTCTTCTCTGGCTATCAAGTTCTGCTTTATTGATGCATAGAATAGGCCAGTGTGACATGAAATTAATATCCCTTGGGAGAATTTGTTAGCTAATGACTGGCAGGAGTTGATACATAAACATTCTAGTTCCCTCATCCCTTGGGTAGGGTAACTCTGAGGTGCATGTTTTATACCATATCCCAAAATTCACTGGTTGTGTTAGACTCCAGCTATCCGTAGTGCGGACTTACTTGAAAAATGCATCATCCTTTATTGCCTACCTCTGTCCTTTCTTTCCTCCCTCTACGTTGCTAATGTTTCCTAAATAAACTATTTTCACACTCAAAACTTTCTATCCGTGTCTGTCCGCCTTTGGGGAAAACCCAAACAGAATTAACTGTGTCTGCCATTTTGTGGAGCATCAGGATTCTACAGGCTTCCTGAGGAAAACACTTTATGTTCGGTTCAGTTCTGACTCTCCTCATCTGAGGGAATTTGGCTCCTCAAGCATTATATTTTGTCTTGTCAACCCAGCAAGATTGCCAAAATGCCCGGTTTTCTGCCAACAACGCCCCTCCCTTCCTCTATTTCTTTGCTTCCTTCTTCCCGTCCACATCAACAAATGGCTCCAGTAGAAAAACAGCTGTCAGATCTTTTCTTTGTAGTTCTCTCCTCTCTGAAATCTTGTCTTCTCTCATCCTGGCAACTTCAGCAACTCCCCAGTGCCTATATACAGATGTTCATGTTTTATCTGGATGTATCTATTCATTCGTAATTGAAGCATTGTTCCGTCACCTGCTATTTCCTCCTTGCTGGAAGCCTATCAAATAATTATATTTTTAAGTCCTAGAAATTCTGTTTGGTTCTTTTCCAAATCTGCTTGGTAACCATTTGTAATTTGCTGTTTTCTGCAGGTTTTCAAGCTCGGTTTTAATTTGCTTTGAACGTATGAAACAAGATTACTTAGTAGTCTTATCTGTGAATTCTGGTATCTAAATTCTCAGTGTACCCCATTTGGGGACTTTTTAATTCTGATTCTTACACATGGTATTTTGTTTCCTTGTATGCTCAGTGACTGTTTTTTAATCTCAGTGGCTCATTTTCTTTAGAAAATAAGCTGTTTCCTGAGAATTTTTTTGAAATCTCCGTTTAAGGTAAATTCTCTCAGAAAGGATTTGCTTTTGCCTTAGCTAAATGCTTGGAACATTACCATTGTAGAGAGTTCTTTACCATGAGTATGGTTTGAAGTGTTTTGAGCCACATGAGTAAAGTGAATTTGGCTGGAAATCTCCATGAGGGCTGATCTGTGCATATAACTTGTCCAAGGATAATGCCCTCTGCTAGGTAGCAAGGCATTTTCTCTGGTTTCACAAAGAGAATAGCCCATTGGAATCTTTTTTTTATAGAGGAAAGTTCTCCTTTTAGACTTGGGCTTTGTCTTCTGCTGCCTGCCCCCTATTAACCTTGAAAGTTATGATCATGTTCCTCAGATTTTCACAAATGTCTTTAGGGTAAAAGTCACTCTCTTTTATAGGTTCTCTCAGTTTTTACTATGATGTGAATTTTGGTGTGATAAATTACTAATTTATTACTAGTTACTGTATGCTTTTAAGAATATTTTAAAAATATAATTTATTCAGCATTTAAAATTCTTTTTTTCCAAGTAATTAGGATCAAATGTCTCATTAGCCCTAACACCCTACTAAAGAGCTTTTTGAAATGTGTGGCATAACCTCCGTTTGGTAAACCCTGATAAAGAGAAAAAAAAAAAACAACCCTAGGTTAGTAATTAGACTAAGAAATAGTCTCATCATAACATTTACTACATTGTCTAAATCCATGTCACTCATTATCCATTCTTTGGCCCTACTCATGTTTCTCAGAGGTTTTTTTTTGTTTTTTTTGTTTTTTTAATTGAACCCATTCTAAGAAGATGAGAGAATTAGGACACTATTGTTTTAAATCAGCTACTGTTGACCTAAATTGACATGAGATTCAAGCCTTAATCCACCTAGCCTGGAAAAATATAACCAAGTATTTGAGCACACATTTCTTCCTTAAAATGAAGATGAAAATATTTTTCAGAACTATTCTAAAGAATAAATGGAAAAGCTCACTAATTTACACATATTTATTAGGCAGTGACCACACATTAAGCCATGTGATGGTTAATTTAACTAAAACATTTGCTCTTCTTGGATCTTGAACCTGCCAGCTTTTGGACAGGTCCTATACCATTGGCCCTCCTGGTCCTCAGGCCTTTGGACTCAGCCTGGCCCTAAACCATTGGATGTTCTGGGTCTCCAGTTTGCTGACTCACTCTGCAATTCTTGGGACTTATTTATTTGCATAATCACATAATCCTTCTATGTCTCTCCTTTTTTTTTAATAAGATTTTATTTATTTATTTGACACGCAGAGAGGGATCACAAGTAGGCAGAGAGAGGGGGGAAGCAGGCCCCCTGCTGACTAGAGTCTGATGCAGGGCTCGATCCTAGGACTCTTGAGATCATGACCTGAGCTGAAGGCAGAGGCTCAACCTGCTGAGCCACCCAGGTGCCCCCACTTCTGTGTCTTTCCTTATGAGATTATATAGAATATACATCCTATCGTTCTGTTTCTCTGGAGAACGTTGACTAATAGAGGCCGCAAGCTAAGCACCAGGGTGTGCCTGTACGTATGACACAGCTCCTGCCACCGAGGAGTTTTGTCACTTAATGAGTTTATGAAAGTGTATTTTTCATAATTTTAGTTTTCTTTTGCTTTAGGTATGCTAACTAAATGTGAGTATGGAGGGCCATTAAAATATTAGCAATGCAGGAAAAGTTAACATTGTTCCTCTTAGTTACATAACTAAGTTTGTGTAACTGTAACTTAGTTATAGTGTTTTTTAGCACTTAGGTATTATAAATAGGGAAAATGAAGGATGATGGACAAAGAATTACAGAAGAATGTGGCCTCCCAGGCTAATACCAATGGACTAATGACAATGAAATGGGAAGACACAGGGTTTGATACAGACAGAACATTTCTTGACTAAAGAAAGTGAGAGAGGTAAATCACAGGGTTTTTTTGTTGTTGTTTGTTTTGTTTGCTTTGCTTTGTTTTTCTAATCTGGCAATAATAAGAAAATACCCTACCCCTGAACTCCATACACTCGAATGTTGCAAAACCAAATCTCTGTCCCTAGATCCCATTAATTTGAATGAAACTGATTATTAGAACAGGCTATCTAAGCAGATTGAGGCTCCTAAATACCTTGAACTGTAATTTTGAAAGGAAGTGAAAGAGATTTACTCCCTAGACCCATTTGTGAGCTTCCCTAAAGCCTACTACAGAAACACAGCTCTTTCAATTGTGTTATTAATTCTCATACATCTTATCTACATTTTCCAACTGAATGGTCTTTGCTTTGATTGTGTCTTCTGTCTTATTTGTCCTGATGAGACATTATTTTAAGGGTGTTTTCCTCTCTTCTATAAAAACAATTAGGAAAATATTATTTCTAAATTGTAACAAACACTAACTTGGCGTTTCATTCAATTCAACATTTAGTAGCATCTCCCAGCTGACTTCCATGCAATGGAAAGAAAGAAAATGCCATAGTAAAGAGAAGCAGCTGTTTCTTCTAACACTACGTGTCTTATAAATCCCTTCTTGTGAATAAAATGTAATCATCCCCTTTATTTCCGAAGGTAGGGGAGATCAGCTCCAAATAATGACAATCAGAAACAGAGGTGACTGACAATCTACTTCAAACAATAGGGATATATGTATGACCCACAGTTCCCCACTCCTCAGTTCTTCTTTGGAAGAAAATAAAGGGAAGTTGGTTATAATAACAATCATCTTCTTTCAAGTGAGGATCTCAGATTTTGAAAAATTCTTCTTTAGGATGTCAGCACTGAAGAATGGGTTCAGATTGTCAAAGCGATTTGCAATTGATATTGCAAGAAAGTTTTAACGATGGGGAAATCGGTTTGTGTCAAAGCCACTGAGGCCATTAGTGAGTACCGTTTTCTCCATCTGTCAAACAAATAGCAGTGAACATCTTCGGAACAGCTGTTCAAATTAACATAAGCTCACAGGCCTGAGGCCGAAATATGTAATTTGGCTGACCCTAATAGTAACTGTGCCTTACCAAGTGAGTGTTCATGATAACACATTTTGTCACTGCTTCTGGCCTTCTTTTGAACATTTGTGCCATTTTTTCTGCTTTTGCAACTTGGGATGGTATTCTTTTATTTATGTTTTTTTTTTAATTTATTATCAGCTCTCATTTAGACCCAAAGCCCGTGTTTGAAACCTCTGCTCATCGTCATGGCTTAGGCTAACCCATGTGATAGATTTTTTAAAATTCATTTTTTTTTCCTAGAATAGAAACTCAAGTTGCCTGAAGTGAAAGTTGGCATATTGGCTTCTTGGGAATGTTTACTCAAGGTGCATATTCTCTATTCTCAAGTCTTATATAGAAAACCAAAGGAAAACCATCTGAGGAGCAAAAATCAGGAAGGAAAAAAAAAAAAAAAAGCCTACAGCATTAGTCCTGAGCTATCTTTTACCATCTACTGTTAGGTTTCACTCTAGCTCTTGGGGTTGGGGGGGGGGGGCTGCCTCTCTCTCTCTCTTCTTCCCTCCCTCCCTCTGTGGGGACAACCTAGGAAGACCATGAATCTGGAAAGATAAGACACCTTGGGAATGAAGAGAGAAACTAAGGCAAGGTGGGAAGAGAAGAAATAGGGAAGAATTGCAAGAGAGCCTAAAGATGCAAAGCTTTTATATTTCCCATAAACAAATCAATCACATTTACAACTCTAGACCCCTGAGAAGGGTTTTACATTGCTCCAGTACTTACAGTGAAGTTGGAAATACCCAGTGTTTGGGTTCTAGGGACAAAGAAGAATTATTTAGAATTTGAGGCAATTTATGTTGGGTATCTTTAGTAATTACAGTGTGATAGTGGCTAAATAAATCAATACATTTGTATTTGTAGTAGAATAGTTAAGCAAAATAGGTCAATATGCTTATGCTACTTGTAGGAAATTTATGTTGAAAGAATAATCTTTAAATAGATACAGTGATGCCTTCCAAATTGATCTCTAGTCTCGCCCTGTCCTCTCTTAAAGAAAAATTGCACTGGACTGTTAAACCAGGGCAGGGAAGACTTTATTCAAGACTCTTGCTGCAGGCCAGCTATGTTTGCTAACTTACACTTGTCAAGTTTAGGCTCCTGCCCTCCCACAGAGACTGAGAGATGGGGTCCCTGTCTTTCTTGATGATTTCATTTCAAAAGGATGGTGACCAGGTCCTGGAGAAAGACATTTGGGGTTGTAAATTTCACAAGCGTTGGGAGGAGATTTACGTCTCCAAGGGGGCAGGGAAGGAATTGGCAATTCCAAGTTTTCTAAAGAAAATGCAGCTGGGAAAAGGAGCTTCTAATCAGGAAGAAACCGGTCTTAAACTTAGTCAAGCTGAGGGCGACTTTAAGACTGGGTTGGCTACCCTGTAACTGTGACTGGGTCTCAGCATTACTGTTGAATGCCTCACTGACATCTAAAATAACACGTCCGAACTGATCTCCTCCAAGTCTTCCTCTGCAAAACCATTCCTTCTCTAGACTCCCAGCCTTAGTAATAATAATCTCATTAAAATCTTAGCGTCATCCTGGTCTCCTTTTAAATACTATTTTTTTTTTTTTGGATTTTATTTATTTTTTATTTGACAGAGATCACAAGTTGGCAGAGAGAGAGGGGGAAGCAGGCTCCCTGCTGAGCAGAGAGCCTGATGCGGAGCTTGATCCCAGCACCGTGAGATCACAACCCTAGCCAAAGGCAAAGGCTTTAACCCACTGAGCCACCCAGGTGCCCTGTGGTCTCTCTCTCTCTCTCTCTCTCTCTTTTTTTTTTTTTTAAAGATTTTATTTATTTATTTGACAGACAGAGATCACAAGTAGGCAGAGAGGCAGGCAGAGAGAGAGGAGTGGGGAGGAAGCAGGCTCCCTGCTGAAGCAGAGAACCTGAGGTGGGACTGATCCCATGACCCTGGGATCATGACCTGAGTGGAAAGCAGAGGCTTTCACCCACTGAACCACCCAGGCACCCCCCGTGGTCTTCTTTTAAAAAGCATCCAGAAACCCACAATTTTTCACTATCTCTACTGTCCTACATATTGTTTATTAAAATAGGTCAAGTGGCCTTCCTGCTTCTGACTTTGTCCCCTGGTCCCTTTCATTTAGAAGCCAGACTGAGCCTTTGTGAGCATAAGCCTGATTATGTTAACTCCTTTTTTAAAACCTTCCAATGGCTTCCATCTCATTCAAGACATGACTCAAAATTCTCACAGTGACATCCGATGCCCTACTTACCTCACCCCACTTATTTCTCTGAGATTTTCTCCTCTAGCTCACTCTCCCCTCTGCCCTTCTTCAGCCACACTGGCCTCCTTGCTATTTCAGGAGCATGCCAGGACCTGGTCACTTGCTCGTCCCTCTAAATAGAACACCTTTTCAAGATATCCCGATGGTTTTCTTCTTCCCAAGCTTTAGGATCTACTCAGATGTGCCTTTCTCAGTGAAGGTTTCCATACCACAGTATCCTAAATCGTGACCCTCTTATAACCTCCTATTCCCTTATTTTTTCTCCCTAACATTAATTGCTATGTAGATTACTATATGTTACTTTTGTCCTGTTTATTACGTCTCTCTCATCTAAACCCTACATTCCCTGTTGACTGCTGTATCCCTGTTGCTTAATATAAGACCTGACATATGTTAGATGCTCTGTAAATATCTATTGAATATTGAATGAATTGCTGTCTCTAACACACATGCACACACACAGAAATAGAAAATTCAGAATAAATGTGTGTCTTCAGCATCATTTGCACCTCCTTCTAAATTCTTCCCTGTATCCCTTTCCCAGTAAAGTCTAGGTTAGAGTCTACCAATAAAAAAAAAAAACATTCAAGCAAGATTTGGGGAGCAAAAGAGAAACCATTATTCTCTTTTCTTAGCTGTATTGGGCCAACTGGTGGGGACGGAGCAGACATGAGGTGTGTGCTCCTTCCTGGGCATTCTCCTATGACTCATCCCTTCCAGAATCTAGATAGTAGCCTCCTCACCTCTTGAAAGCCCATGCCTGTTTTTCCTGACCTGTAACCCTTTCACTCTTTCAGTGGTTTGATGATTCCCAACCCCCTTTATTAAGTCCTTTCCTGTCCACTTTTGCTTACCATACCAAACTCTGAATAATACTCCAAATCTACAAGAAGGAATGTATCCACACGCCTGCCTCAAAAAATACACAATTAAAAATTCTTCAGCTACAATCATGACTCTATTCCCTGGTCTGATCTTTTGCTTCTGCCTTTAGTTCTGTCATCTAATTATCTCCCAGAAAGACTGCACCAATTCTGTTAGAATCATCAGTTTAAGGGAAATGCTTATAACTTTACCGAGTGCTCTCACTCTTTTTATCTTTACTAATTTGATAAGTCAAAAATGGTATATTTTTAAAAAATCTTGTCATTTAGCTTATGGCGTGTATTTATTCAGAGTATATATATTTTTATGGCATTCATAGGCATTTTTTGTGGTTTTAAAAAAGACCGTTTTTTTGAAAAAGATTTTATTTATTTGACAGAGAGATCCCAAGTGGGCAGAGCAGCAGACAGAGAGAGAGGGGAAAGCAGGCTCCTTGCTGAGCAGAGAGCCTGACACGGGGCTCCATCTCAGGATCCTGAGATCATGACCTGAAGGCAGAGGCTTAACCCACTGAGCCACCCAGGCGCCCCCAAAAGACCATTTTTATGTAGGTTTTCCCCCTGTATTTTCTCTCTCATTTGAAATACCAGCAGTATTTTTCTCTAAATATATGAATATTTTTATTCTACTTCCAAACTTTCAGTTCAAGTGCACTAAACTGAGTATATATTCTGTTGCTAATTCCAGTCTGTTTCAATTCCTCTTACACTGTAGTTTATATTCATATTTGAAAATATAGGATCTCCTTCATGATTTTATTTTTTCCAGCTTCAACGATGCTTGCTATTACCCAAGGGTGTAAGGACCTTAATTTGAAGTGCCTAAACTTTTCTTTCAGATTGGATTAGAACTGTAGTATTGGTAAGGACATTGGGAAGACTACAGATAATAATTTTAAGTCTCTTCAGTATTGCTTTTATTCACTTTTTGTCTTAATGTTTACATTATGTTTTTGAAGAGCCACATTTTGGTTTTACAACTTTTTTTCTTTTTCTACTTTTTTTTAAATTTAGTGAACCAGCATATACTACATCATTTTCAGATGTAGTGCCCAATCATTGATTAGTTGTGTATAACACCCAGTGCTCATCACATCATGTGCCCTCCTTATTCCCATCACCCAGTTACCCCATTCCCCGACCCATCTCCTCTTCTTCAATGATGCTCAGTTTGTTTCCGAGAAAGTCAAGAGTCTCTCATGGTTTGTCTCCCTCTCTGATTTCTTCCCATTCTCCCTTTACCTATGATCCTCTGCACTATTTCTTATATTCCAAATATGAGTGAAACCATATGATAATTGTCTTTCTCTGATTGATTTATTTCACTTAGCATAATACCCTCTAGTTCCATCCATGTTGATGCAAATGGTAGGTATCCATCCTTTCTGATGGCTGAGTAATATTCCACTGTGCGTATAAACCGTATCTTCTTCATCCATTCATCTGTTGAAGGACATCTCAGCTCCTTCCACAGTTTGGCTATTGTGGACATTGCTGCTATGAATGTTGGGGTACATGTGCCCCTCCTTTTCACTACACCTGTATCGTTGGGATAAATACCCAGTCGTGCAATTGCTGGGTTGTAGGGTAGCTCTATTTTTAACTTCTTGAGGAACCTCCATGCTGTTTTCCAGAGTGGCTGCACCAGCTTGCATTCCCACCAACATCGTAAGAGGTTTCCCCTTTCTTCACATCCTTGCCAACATTTGTTACTTTGTGTCTTGTTCATTTTAGCTATTCTAACTGGTTCCATGCTCATGGATTGGAAGATTTAAATATTCTTAAAATGTCTGTGCTGCCCAGAGCAATCTACACATTCAGTGTAACCCTTATTCAAATACCACTGACATCTTTCACAGAGCTGGAACAAATAATCCTAAAATTTGTATGGAACCAAAATTAATAGCCAGGGGAATGTTGAAAAAGAAGACCAAAGCTGGGGACACCCCAAGGCCTGACTTCAAGCTCTATTACAAAGCTGTGATCAAGACAACACGGCACTGGCACAGAAACAGACCCATAGATCAATGGAACAGAACAGAGAGCCCAGAAATGGATCCTCAACTTTATGGTCAACTGATCTTTGACAAAGCAGGAAAAAATATCCAATGGGAAAAAGACAGTCTCCTCAATAAATGGTGGTGGGAACATTGGACAGCCACATGCAGAACAATGAAACTGGATCTACTGCCTTTCTTTAAACAACAACAACAGCAAAACTATTCATTCTTACATTCATAGTTTCATTACAACAACAACAAAACTATTCATTCTTACATTCATAGTTTCATTCTGCTTTATTTTTATTCTTTTGTTATTTTTTTTCTGTTTTTGTTTGGTTTTGGATTTGGTTTTGTTTGTTTGTGTTTTAGTAGGCTCCATGCCTAAGGTAGGGCTCCACCTGAGATCACAAACCCCTTGCTCCACCGAATGGGCCAGCCAGGTGATTGTTTTCTCTAACTTACATTGTTGAATATATGTCTGAATCTATAAATAATTTTTTAGCAATAAGAGCAAATGACATGAATTATTTGGAAATAGGTTTGGATCATCCCTTGCAATGTGACATGTAATTCTCATTGTTGTTTTGTAAATATTTTGTAAGAACTCTTTTTTATAATAATCATAATTCCATCCCCATCTCTGATTTTATTCATTACACTGTGATTAGTTTTTCTTTTTAATTAGAGTGTGATCAGCTGATACTTCCTGATATTTGGATATTTGCTTTGTGGCATACTATCTGGTCACATGTTATTGCAAAGGTTTTCATTTTCAGGTGCTTCTCTTTTACCTTTGTTTATGGTATGTTTCATAATATAAAGAATTTACTCTTTTTGTAGTTAAATCTGTCTATTTTTTCTAGCTTCTGTGTTGTATGTCTTAGTGAACTTTAAGTGAAACCCCACAAAATTATATAATCATATTTAACTCTGTCAATCTAGATTATTTATATCTTCTGCACATTTGCATCACCAAATTTCTTCTGCTCTTTGTTCACCCTGAGAATGAACTTCCTTTCTTCTTCATCTATAGAAACGTGCTGATTCCTTAAGATACATTTCAAAGCTTATATCCTCTATAAACGTCTCCCAATTTGCTTCCATCAAGCAGTAAGAGGCACCTCTCCCTTTTCTGATCCCACAGCACATTATTTGTACCTTTCCTGTGACATCTCATATTCTACCTCGAATTAAGATTAATTCAGTGTTTGTCTTTCCCTTATTTTGGATATATATTGCTTTAAGCACAGAACAGCTTTTTTAAAAGAAATACTTGAGAAAGAGAGAGCACATGAGCAGGAGCAGGGGGAGCGGCAGAGGGATAGGCAGAGTCCCTACTGAGTGCAGAGCCCAACTCAGGGCTCGATCCCAGGACAGCGAGATCATGACCTGAACAGAAGCCAGATGCTTAACTGACTGAGCCACCCAAGTGCCCCAGAACTGTTTTTTTATTCACGCTTGTTTTCTTTGGTATAAAATCTGAAACAGATCAAAGTGGCTCTCAGTTAATATTTACTATTCTCTGTTTTATTTATTTATTTATTTATTTTATCTATTTATTTTGTTCTCTGATTGTTTTAGCATGGCAGAGAGACTTTCTCTGATAGAGAACCAAAGCCCTTGGCTCTGTTGAGGGTTGTGGACAGAAATGATGGTTATTTTGCCAACCTCAAATATCTATTCTGACTAACCCAGTGTACAATGAACTCCAGAGACCCAGGCATGCTCAGAAATGCTAGACACACTTTTAACTTAATAGTTCAGAAAATAACATTACATTGTTTCTGTTTCATGTTACTGGGCTTGATGAGTAGGGTCCTCAGCTTCTGTTTCTAAGACGTCTGAATAAAAACATTGTTTATATGTAAAATGTCCCTAGAGAACTGGCTATTTCAGATCGAGTTCACCTAGAACATACTTCCTTTACCCACAGCCCCTCCTCTGCTGGCCTCAGCAGTTTATCTGTGGAAAATAATCCTTGGGCTTGATTTTCATGGTATCCCCACAAAAAGTCCCTGAGAGGCTCTCTTTTTAAGACTCTGTCTATGCCTTCCCCAGCTGTGATCTTTCAAAGGTAAGACCAGCCTCTTTGCCAAATGTCGTGGTTTCTGCTTGGCCTTTAATAATTATTGTTTTGTATGAGTTTCTTTACTGAGCATCTTTACTGAAAGAACTATCTTCTGTTTGACCCCTTTGAGGATTTATTTCATCAGTCACATGTGGAGAATGGACTTTTCTGTGAGAATGTTAGAGAACACCTGTGCCACTCTAACCTGTTCTCACCATGCATGCTTTCTCTGAAGGTTCCTCTTTTCCATTTTATGTGTTAGGTCTTTCTAATAATGTACTGATCTTGATGGGCAGTGGGCTGCTAGCCAATGTTATTGTCTTGGACTGAAGCACAGTTATTAGCTCTGTAAGTCCTGGGTGGACAAAGAACACCCCTTGACCCACAGCCATTGCCAAAAAGCAGGAGAATCGGTAGCACTAGAATTGTGTGACTGATTTTTCAGTTGTGTTAGCTTTTCTTGCTTTAAATCCATTTCAAGAGTACAAGGAAATCTCACCGAAATTTATCATGTCCTACATGTGTTTTAGTTTGCTACAGTGGCCTTAGCAAAATGCCAAAGGTAGGGTGGTTTAAACAACAGAAATTTATTTTCTCATACTTCAGAGAGCTAGAAATCTGAGATCAAAGTGTCAGCAGGTTCGGTTTTTGCTGAGGCCTCTTTCCTTGGCTTGCAGATTGCCCCCTTCTCACTGAGTCCCCACATGGCCTTTTCTCTGTGTGCCTGCATCCCTGCTGTCTGTCCCTTCTTATAAGGACACCAGTTATATTGACAGCAAGTGACACCAAGAGGTCAATGAATATTTGAAATTAACAAAACTAAAATAAATATATGCAATGAAAAAAAGAAGAAAAAATACTTTTTCCATGCTATCCAGGGAAGGGTCCATCCGGCATTGTTTTGCATACCCGTTGTGACTTGAGGGGAAACTTTGACAATGTCCAGAGCCCTTGATGTCCTGCAAATGAAGGAGGAGGATGTCCTCGAATTCCTTGCAGCAGGAACCCATTTAGGTGGCACCAACCTTGACTTCTAAAATGGAATAGTCATGGTATCTACAACATAAATCTGCAGAGAACCTGGGAGAAGCTTCTGCTGGCAGCTCATGCCATTGTTGCCATTGAAAACCGAGCTGATGTTGGTGTCATATAGTCCAGGAATACTGGCCAGCAGGCTGGGCTGAAGTTTGCTGCTGCTCCTGGAGCCACTGCTGTGGCCGGCCGCTTCACTCCTGGAATGTTCGCTAACCGGATCCAGGCAGCCTTCTGGGAGCCCAGACTACTCGTGGTTACTGATCCCAGAGCTGATTACCAGCCTCTCACAGAGGCATCTCATGTCAACCTGCCTACCATAGCTCTGTGTAACACAGACCCTCCTCTGTGCTCTGTGGGCATTGCCTTCCATTGCAACAACAAGGGACCTCACTCAGCGGGTCTGTTGTGGTAGATGCTGGTCAGGGAAGTTCTGCCCATGCGTGGCACCGTTTCCTGTGAGCGCCCACAGGAGGTCATGCCTGATATGTGCTTCTACAGAGATCCCGAAGAGATTGAAAAGAAGAGCAGACCGCTGCTGAAAAGGTTGTGACCAAGAAGGAGGAATTTCAGGGTGAATGGACGGCGTCTGCTCCTGAGTTCACGGTTAAAGTCGCAGACTGGTCTGAAGGCGGGCAGGTGCCCTTGGTGCCTGTTGAGCAGTTCCCTACTAAAGACTGGCCACCGAAGTCTGGTCAGCAGCTCCCACCACTCAGGCCACTCAGTGGGTCGCAGCAACCACTGAGTGGTCTCAAGCTGCTGTTCCACAAAGGCAAACAAAATGGAAATAAAGTTGTTGGAAAATAAACAGTTAAAAAAGAAAGAAAGAAAAAGAAAAAATTGTCACCAAGTTACTTGACACTCATAGGACGCCAGTGAATCTTAATTATCCCTGCAAAGGCTTTATCTCCAAATACAGTCACATTCTATGGTATTAGGGGTTTAGACTTCATTATCTGAGTTTGTTGCGGGGGCATCGATCAGTCTATAACACCAAGGCCAATGGGACTACTATGTAATGCTCTGCTTAAAGAAGACAGTATGTCTAGAGTGTCTAGTATGATTCCCAGCACATAATTAGGACTCAGTCATGAGTGAGAGGTGGTGGTGAGAGGTCCCTTCACTTCTGATATGATAGTGATTATTATTACTAGTATGTAGTTAAGCAAGGCCATACAAATACAAGTCTAAGGTAAAAGTCTTCTTCCAACGATGATGTCGTTAAGCTCTAACCAGTGGGACTCTTATTTCAGACAGTATTTGGTATTGCAAAATCCAAGCCAGTGAAAGGATTTGGACAGAATGGAAAAAAGGCAGTTTAATAAACTGAACGTTGTAGAGGCTTTGGAACGGGCAACCCGTGTCCAAACTCCCAACTCTACAATGTATTGGCTGAGTCACTTGAGGCAAGTCTGTTCCTTTTCCTGCCTTTCATTTTATACATGTGAAAAACAAAATAGTTTCTATTGCGATTGCAGAGTTCAAGTAAAGTGAACAGAATATCCCACCAGATCATGCTACTTTGGCATATTGATTATTTCAAATAAAGTTACTTGAGAAATAACCCAGGCAAGGATACTCTGACCCTTCTTTCTGTCCCTGATGGTGGGAAATAAATCTCCCATACGTGAAGGTGTCCTTCTTATACCAGGAGGTTGGAAGGCATCCTTAATATCAGAGATGGGGAGTTCAAGGCTGAGAAGGTTGTCTAAACAAACCTACTGACTTCCTCATTTATTTACTCTAAGCTCAAACTCTTAGTCTTGTCAGTTCTTCACAGATTTTGTCAAAAAGATCTAAAAGCTTCCTGCTCTGGTCATTTCTTTGAGCCTCATATCTTTGGGATTCGATGTGTAGAAATTAAATTTTTTCCTGTTAATCTTTCTTATGTCGATTTAATTATTAGACCGGCCAAGGAGCCTAGAAGGGAGGAAGGGAAAATATTTCCTTTTCTGCAGTTCTGGCACCCAAAGTGCGGCTCTGCACATTGCTTGCTCTGGGGCAGCCACAGCTGAGAGATGCTGGCACCTCTGACAAGAGCTGGCGCAAGGAGAGAATTCTTACCACATCAGCCTCGGGATCTCTGCCTACTGGATCTGGTGGAAGTGAGAGCAGGGAGAGTCCTTTTCCTGCAGTCAAATGCTCTACCCCTGTGGGAGAGTCCTTTTCCTGTTCTACATTTAGATTACCAGGAGAAAATATTAGTATGCATTAGTCCCTTGAGTATAGTGACTCTGGTAAAGATTTGTTATGTGTACTCTTGTTTTCTATTGATTCCTTTCCTCCTGAAAGGTCATAGTTTTTCTTTGGGTCTTCATTTTGCTATGTGCTTAGAGCTGGGCTTCGTGACCAGTGAGAATGTTGTCTCTGTGTCTGCCAGCCAGAAGATGCATATCAGTGGGCATTTGGTAGCCAGTTAAATAGACTAAGTTCTGAGACATGAAATCACAAGCAGCCATCTTCTGTCCAATCTTGCCAGCTTTCAGGGGAATTTGTTGTAAGGGGTCCTGGTCTATAGCAGTTCTTTGTCATCTCAACCTGTGTTGTTTTGTTAGTCCTGGAGAAGTCCCATTTGCCTACTCAGTGTCTCAGATTAGCAAGTGTGTGAGTGGAGGCATCTCACATTCCCATGGGAGACCAGAGATATGCTTTACACTATACCATTGTTACAACCTATGACAATAAAGATTTTCACTCTCTTAAGCTAACTCTGGGAGTGAACTTTCTGGATCTTCTGAGGGCTGCATCTTTTGCATGCTCCTTTGGGACACTTCTTGTGTCTGTGATTAAGTCATAAAAAGTTTTTGGTTTGAGTCATTGCTGAGATTAATGTTAAGATCCTACTTATTAATAGTCAAATGGTGGATGCTTTGATTGGTATATTCGAATGAAATTTTTTTAGAGACTCTTCATCTTAAAGAATTGCCTTATTGGTACCTATGGAAGATCAAATTGAAAGGAAGACACAAGGGATATAATGGCTAGCCATAAAGAACCCTTTTAATAAGATGGAAGATCTGAAGTTAGACTTAGAACAAAAACTGAAGTCCACATCTGATATAACGTCTCTTTCGTAAAATCCAGCCCCATCTCCTCACCAGATTCTTGTAGCTCCCAAACTCTTCTACCTTTCTCAGAAAATCCCTTAAACACCCTGCTTTTTCTAAGCATGCTACCTGTTTTAACTCCCTTCCCCTATACAACTTACAGAGAGCTCTCCGTCCCTATCTTTAGTCCGTCCTTATCTCTAGGCATAGGGTCTACAGGTTATTCGTGTACACACGGACAGCCAGGAAGTGAATTTAGCAGAATCACGAGGGTGGGGCAGTGAGGTTCACTTCACTGTTCCTGCTTTCCAGGGCTCTGTAATCAGGCTCTGCCAGCTTCAGGCCTTCCCAGGCAATGTCCTTTGCAGATGTATCCTCACCGCCCCCCCCCCCAAAGAATTCCTGTGCCCAAGACAGCACAGATTTTTAAAAATTTAAAGCCCTTTACCTCTACTTTCAAAAGATCCTACCAAATTTAGGAAAGAATTAAAAATAGAGTCCATTCATAACTTCCTTCCCTACACACAGGAAACAAATGGCCCTCCTACAAATTATTTGGGATACAGATCAGCTATAGGACAGTGTTCAGGGGTTGATAGAAGCCATAGTAGTGTCTTTCCCTATAAAGTGAATTGGTCAGGGCACCTGGGTGGCTTGGTTGGTTGAGCATCCGACTCCTGATTTTGACTCAGGTTATGATCTTGGGGTTGTGAGATAGAGTCCCATGTCAGACTCTGTGCTGGGTATAGAGCCTGCTTAAGATGCTCTCTCTCCCTGTGCTCCCCACCTTCTTGCATACGTGCACACGTGCACTCTCTCTTAAAAAAAATAAAATAAAAAGGCGTATTGGTCTAAGGTTGAATTGTGCACTAGGAAAGGAGAGTATCCTAGGACGTTTTTTGGATGCTTTATACAGATTTTATAAAGGCACACTGCAGTAAACCCTGAAGCTCCAGAACATTGAAATCTTTAAATTTCCTCCATAGCAGAAAAATTTCTCCCTGATAGAAAAAGGCAAATTCAAAATAGTGTGGGTGGGTGAGCTAGTCAACCTCGCAGCATTCTAATGAAAGCTGTGAACAATTTTTTTTTTTTTTAAACGAGAGCTTACCAGGAATGCAAGAGAAAAAAGTTAAAATCAACAATTCTTGATTTGCAACTTGAATCTTTGGAGAAACAAAAGCATAACTCTGAGAGCAACACAACGTCCACGCAGACCCTTTCCTATTTGCCTCCATACATTTACAGGTATTGTAAAGATCAGGACGTTGGAAGTACAATTGTCCTGCACTTAAGAAAAAGAAGGAAACATTTAAATGCTAATTTCTCTAGACTATTGATAATAGAAAAATACACCCCAAAACTCCAAGGAAGAAACTTGCATCTTTCTCTGTTTCTTGAAGATGCCGATTTTACCATGTCTTTGAAATGTAAACAGTCTGCAGTGTAACTAAAACTCTGCCCATACTTGCCTGAGACTGAAAGAAAAAAAGGAGGAAAGAGGCTTTTTTAAAAAAGATTTTATTTATTTATTTGACAGAGAGAGATCACAAGTCGGCAGAGAGGCAGGCAGAGAGAGGGGAGGAAGCAGGCTCCCTGCCAAGCAGAGAGCCCGATGCGGGACTCGATGCCAGGACCCTGAGATCATGACCTGAGCCGAAGGCAGAGGCTTAACGCACTGAGCCACCCAGGCACCCGGAAAGAGGCTTTAAAAAAAAAAAAAAAAAAAAAAAAAATATATATATATATATATATATATATATATATATATATATATAATTGTTTTTCAGTGTTCCAGAATTCATTGTTTATGCAACACATCCAAGGCTCCATGTAATACATGCCGTCCTTAATACCCAACACCAGGCTCACCCACCCCCTACCCCACCTCTCTCCAAAACCCTCAGTTTGTTTCTCAGAGTCCACAGTCTCTCATGGTTTGTTAAGATACAAACTGCAGGGGCATCTGGGTGTCTCAGTCAGGTTAGGCATCTAACTCTTGATTTTGGCTCAGGTGGTAATCTCAGGGTTGTGAATCGAGCCCTGAATTGGGCTCTGAGTTGAGTGTGGAGCCTGCTTAAGATTCTCTCTCTCCCGTTCCCTCTGCCGGTCCCCCACCCTTTCTCCCATGTTCACTGGCTCTCCAAAAAAAAAAAAAAAAAAAAAAAAAAAAAAAAAAAAGAGAAGACAAAATAAAAATAATAAATAAAATGCGAACTGCTTTAAAAGCTCCCTTTTTCAAATATAGTCCTTCTTTCCTGAAGGGGAGCCACAAATGCCACCCTAGAATGTGCCACTTTGGCATAGTGATTATTTTGAATTAAAGTTACTTGGGAAAAAAACGGATGCAGGAAGGACCCTCTGATCCTCCCTTATCCCTGTGAAAGCAGGAAATAAATCTCAAATCTGTGAAGGTAATCTCCCTTTACCAGGAGATTGGAAAGCATCCTTAACACCAGGGAGAGGGAATTCAAGGCTGAGAAGGCTGTACAATCAAACCTTGTTATTTCCTCACTAATTTACTACCCCAAGCCTGAACTCTTGGTCTCGTCAGTTCTTCACAAATTTATTGTTTCTTTGCCTAAAAAGTATAAAAGCTGCCTGCTTGGCTCAATTCTTTGAGCCTCATATTTTGGAGACTCCCAAATGTACAAAATTAAATGTGTTTTTCTCCTATTAATCTGGTTTGTGTCATTTTAATTTATTAGGCAGCCAAAGAACCTAGAAGGAAAGAAGGGAAAATTTTCTTCCCCTACGCAAGGAAGATAACACTTTTTGTAATTTGGAAGGGCAACAGCACATGTTTTGATGCATTTTATCCCATGACTTTTTTTTTTGAGAAGGGTAAAGAAGTTCTGTGCTTTAAGTTTTGTTTTGGTATGTTTCTTTTGTTTGTTTGTTTTTAGAAATCCTAAATTAAAAGACAATATTTTTAAGTGAAAAAAAAAATCTGAAGGGAGAGAGTGTATTTTATGACTTATCATGGCAGTCGTTGGTTTTTGGGAGACATAGTTCTCTCTTTTAAGGAATTCATGTATATGGTACAAAAGAATAAATAGTGAATCGAAAGAAAAGTTTTTGTCTCACCTGTAACTTTGTTTCCTCAATTTCAATTCCAATTAGGAAACAACTCCTGTTTTGAGATTCTCATGTTTTGTTCTCTCTCTCTCTCTCTCTCTTTTTAAATTTTTTTTAAAGATTTTATTTATTTATTTGAGAGAGAGGGCGAGAGAGCACGAGAGGGTAGAAGGTCAGAGGGAGAAGCAGACTTCTCCACAGAGTGGGGAGCCCGGTGCGGGACTGCATTCAGGACTCCAGGATCATGACCTGAGCTGAAGGCAGTTGATGGCTCAACCAACTGAGCTGCCCGGGCACCCTGTTTTGTCCTCTTTACATAGAAACATACACTCACCCTCTTCACACATACAGACTTAAAAAAAGGGGGGGGGGAATCTGGCTATGTAATTGTCATACAACATTTTATAAGTTTAGTGTATACTGTGTGATTTTATTGTGAAATGTTGAACACAATAAGATTAGTTAATACATCTTTCACCTCACATAGTTACCATTTTGTTGTTGTTATTGTGAGAGCATTTAAATCTACTCTCATAGCAATATACTATTTTTTCCCCTTTTTTATTATTTATTTTTACTAACATGTATTATTTGCCCCAGGGGTACAGGTCTGTGAATAATCAGGCTTACACATTTCACAGCACTCACCATAGCACATACCCTCCTCAATGTCCATAACCCAACCACCCTCTCCATACTCCCCTCTACACAGCAACCCTCAGTTTGTTTCCTGAGATTAAGAATCTCTTGTGGTTTGTCTCCCTCCCAATCCCATCTTGTTTCATTTTTTTTCCTTTCCTACCCCTGCAAACCCTTGACTCTCCCTCTCAAATTCCTCATCATATCAGGGACATCATATGATAATTGTCTTTCTCTGATTGACTTATATTGCTCAGCAAAATACTCTCTAGTTCCATTCATGTTGCAAATGGCAAGATTTCATTTCTTTTAAGCCTGCATAGTATTCCATTGTGTATGTATATATATATATATATACATACATACATATGTATATATATGTATATATATATATACACATATATGTATGTATGTATATATATATACATACATACATATATCTCCACATCTTCTTTATCTATTCATCTATTGATGGACATCTAGGTTCTTTCCATAGTTTAGCTAGCTGTTGTGGACATTGCTGATTAAAAAAAAAATTCAGTTTCATGTGCCCCTTTGGGTCACTGCATTTGTATCTTTAGGGTAAATACCCAGTAGTGTGATTGCTGGGTCATAGGGCATCTCTATTTTCAACTTTTTGAGGAACCTCCATGCTGTTTTCCAGAGTGGCTGCACCAGCTTCCATTTCCACCAACAGTGTAGGAGGGTTCCCCTTTCTTCGTATCCTCTCCAATATCTGTCATTTTCTGACTTGTTAATTTAAGCTATTCTGACTGGTATGAGGTGGTATCTCATTGTGGTTTTGATTATTTCCCTGATGCCGAGTGATGTTGAGCAGTTTTTGTGTGTCTGTTGGTCATCTGGATGTCTTCTTTGCAGAAATGTCTGTTTATGTCCTCTGCCCATTTCTTGATTGGATTATTTATCCTTTGGGTGTTGAGTTTGATAAATTCTTTATAGATTTTGGATACTAGCCCTTTATCTGATATGTCATTTGTCAATATCTTCTCCCATTCTGTCAGTTGTCTTTTGCTGTGCAAAAGCTTTTGATTTTGATGAAGTCCCAAGAGTTCATTTGTGCCCTTGCTTCCTTTGCCTTTGGCAATGCTTCTAGGAAGAAGTTGCTATGGCTGAGGTTGAAGAGGTTGCTGCCTCTTAAGGATTTTGATGGATTCCTTTCTTACATTGAGGTCCTTCATCCATTTTGAGTCTATTTTTGTGTGTGGTGTAAGGAAATGGTCCAGTTTCATTCTTCTGCCTGTGGCTGTCCGATTTTCCCAACACCATTTGTTGAAGAGACTGTGTTTTTTCCATTGGACATTCTTTTCTGCTTTGTTGAAGATTAGTTGACCACAGAGTTGAGGGTCTATGTCTGGGCTCTCTATTTTGTTCCATTGATCTATGTGTCTGTTTTTGTGCCAGTCCCATACTGTCTTGGTGATGATAACTTTGTAATAGAGCTTGAAGTCTGGAATTGGGACGCCACCAACTTTGGCTTTCTTTTTCAACATTCCTCTGGGTATTCAGGGTCTTTTCTGATTCCATAAAAAGTATAAATTTTAGGATTATTTGTTCCATTTCTTTGAAAAAATTGATGGTATTTTGATAGGGATTTCATTAAATGTGTAGACATTTTCACAATATTTGTTCTTCCAATCCATGAGCATGGAACACTTTTCCATTTCTTTATGTCTCAATTTCTTTCATGAGTAGTTTATAGTTTTCTGAATACAGATTCTTTGCCTCTTTGGTTAGGTTTATTCCTCGGTATCTTATGATTTTGGGTGCAGTTGTAAATGGGATCAACCCCTTAATTTCTTTCTTCTGTCTTGCTGTTGGTATATAGAAATGCAACTGATTTCTGTGCATTGATTCTATAGCTTGAAACTTTATTGAATTCCTGTACAAGTTCTAGTAGTTTTGGGAGTAGAGTCTTTTGGGTTCTCCACATAATGTATCATATCACCTGCAAAGAGTGAGAGTTGGACTTCTTCTTTGCTGATTCAGATGCCTTTTATTTCTTTTTGTTGTCTGATTGATGAGGTTAAGACTTCTAGTACCATGTTGAATAGCAGTGGTGATAGTGAAAATCCCTGCTGTGTTCCTGATCTTAGGGGAAAAGCTCTCAGTTTTTCCCCTTTGAGAATGATATTCACTGTGGGTTTTTCATAGATGGCTTTGATGATATTGAGGAATGAACCCTTTATCCCTACGCTTTGAAGAGTTTGGATCAAGAAAGGATGCTGTACTTTGTCGAATGCTTTTTAAGCATCTATTGAGAGATATGGTTCTTGTTCTTTCTTTTATTCATGTATTGTATCACATTGATTGTTTTGCAGATGTCGAACCAACCTTGCAGCCCAGGAATAAATCCCACTTCATCGTGGTGAATAATTCTTTTAATGTACTGTTGGATCCTTTGGCTAGTATTTTGGTGAGAATTTTCATATCTCTTTTCGTCAAGGATATTGGTCTATAATTCTCTTTTTTGATGGGGTCTTTGTCTGGTTTTGAATCAAGGTAATGCTGGCCTCAGAAAATGAGTTTGGAAGTTTTCCCTCCATTTCTACTTTTTTGGAACAGTTTCAGAAGAATAGGTATTAAGTCTTCTTTAAATGTTTGGTAGGGAACATTTAAAGCCCTCTGGGAAGGGAAGCTTTGGGAAGCTTCCCTGGGAAGCTGGGAAGCCCTCTGGACCTGGGCTCTTGTTTGTGGGGAGATTTTTGATGACTGCTTCAATCTCCTTACTCGTTATGGGTCTGTTCAGTTCTATTTCTTCTGGTTCAGTTTTGGTCATTTTTATGTCTCTAGGAATGCATCCATTTCTTCCAGATTGTCCAATTTGCTGGCATATAGTTGCTCATAATATGTTCTTATAATTGTTTGTATTTCTTTGGTTTTGGCTATGATCTCTCCTCTTTCATTCATGATTTTATTTATTTGGGCCCTTTCTCTTTTCTTTTTGATAAACTTGGCCAGGGCTTTATTAATCTTATTAATTCTTTCAAAGAACCAGCTACTAGTCTTTGATTTGTTAATTGTTCTTTTGGTTTCTATTTCATTGATTTATGCTTTGATCTTTATGATTTCTTCTGCAGGGTTTAGACTTTCTTTGCTGTTCTTTCTCTAGCTCCTTTAGGTGTAGGTTTAGGTTGTATACTTCAGACCTTTCTTGTTTCTTGAGAAAGGTTTGTATCGCTATGTACTTTCCTCTCAGGACTGTCTTGCTGTGTCCTGCATATTTTGAACAGTTGTGTTTTCATTATCATTTGTTTCCATGATTTTTTTCAATTCTTTAATTTTCTGGTTGACCCATTCATTCTTTAGTAGGATGCTCTTTAACCTCCAGGTATTTGAGTTCTTTCCAACTTTCCTCATGTAATTGAGTTCTAGCTTCAGAGCATTGTGGTCTGAAAATATGCAGGGGTGATCCCAATCTTTCTGTACTGGTGGAGTCCTGATTTGTAATCCAGGATGTGATCTATCCTGGAAAATGTTCCATGTGCACTAAAGAAGAATGTGTATTCTGTTGCTTTGGGATGGAATGTTCTGTATATATCTGTGATGTCCATCTACTCCAGTGTGTCCTTTAAGGCCTTTAATTCCTCATTGATCTGTTGCTTGGATGATCTGTCCATTTCAGTGAAGGGGGTATTAAAGTCCCCTACTATTATGTATTATTGTCAATGTGTTTCTTTGATTTCATGATTAATTGGTTTATATAGTTGGCTCCTCGCATGTTAGGGGCATTAATATTTAAAATTGTTAGATCTTCTTGTTGGACAGACCCTTTGAGTATGATATAGTCCCCTTCTTCATCTCTTAATATAGTCTTTGGTTTATAGTCTGATTGGTCTGATATCAGGATTGCCACCCCAGGACATTCTATTTTTAACGATAGCCTAGCGGGATAGAGTATTCTTGGCTACATATTTTTCTCATTTAGTGCTCTGAATATATCATGCCAGTTCTTTCTGGCCTGCCAGGTCTCTGTGGTTAAGTCTGCTGCCAATCTAATATTTCTACTATTGTATGTTACAGACTTCTTGTCCCAAGATTAATAAGTTTTACTCTTAGATGATGGAGTATGGACCTTTTTTTTTTTTTACTTTGAAGGAGGTTCTCTATGCTTCCTGGATTTTGATGCTTGTTCCCTTTGCCATATTAGGGTAATTCTCTATTATAATTTGCTCCAATATACCTTCTGCCCCCCTTTCTCTTTCTTCTTCTTCTGGAATCCCAATTATTCTAATATTGTTTGGTACTATGGTATCACTTATCTTTCGAATTCTGCCCTCCTGGTCTAGTAGTTGTTTGTCTCTCTTTTGTTCAGCTTCTTTATTCCCCATCATTTGGTCTGCTTTATCACTAATTATTCCTTCTGTCTCATTTATCCTAGCAGTAAGAGTCTCCATTCTTTTTTTTTTTTTTAAGATTTTATTTATTTATTTGACAGAGAGAGGTCAGAAGTAGGCAGAGAGGTGGGCAGAGAGAGAGGAAGGGAAGCAGGCCCCCTGCTGACCCTGCTGAGCAGAAAGCCCGATGCGGACTCGATCCCAGGACCCTGAGATCATGACCTGAGCCGAAGGCAGCGGCTTAACCCACTGAGCCACCCAGGTGCCCCAAGAGTCTCCATTCTTGATTGCACCTCATTAATACCTTTTTTCAATTTTAGCTTGGTTAGATTTTAGTTCTTTTATTTATCCAGAAAGGGATTTTATTTCTCTAGGCAGGGTTTCTCTAATATCCCCCATGCCTTTTTCAAGCCCAGCTAGCACCTTGGGAATCGTCATTCTGAACTCTAGATTTGAAATATTATCAATGTCTGTATTTTTTAGGTCCCTAGCCGACAATACTGTTTCTTGTTCTTTTTTTTTTTTTTTTTTTGTGGTGAGTTTTTCTGCCTTGCCATTTTATCCAGATAAGAATATATGAATGAGAGAATAAAATACTAAAAGGGTGGCAAAGTCCTCAGAAAAATGTATGCTAACCAAATCTGAAGAGACCCCAAACCAGGGCGGGTGGTGGAGAAAAAAGGGGATAAAAAGAAAGTAAATTAAAAATATATATATATTTTAAATTTAATTTCTGTTATAGATATATATTTAATTTCTTTTTACCCCCTTTCTCTATATATTATACACACACACACACACACACACAAACATACATACATACACATACATATTATATATACTGGTGAATAGATCAGAGCCACCCACTTGATTTTGAATGTATTTTGGTGTCTTAGAGGAAACTACCTCCCAAAATTTTAAAGAAAGAAAAACTTATATACATATATATATATATATATATATATATATATCACACACGTGCGCACACACACACACACACAAATAAGGGTAAACGTGATGAAGGTATGGAATATGACTGTAAAGATGAAAATTAGAAAAAAATTCTAAAAATGAACTGATAAGTTAGTTGAAAAAAGAAAGAAGAAAAAAAAAGGGAGAAAATGTCCTCAGGCTGGAGACTAGACCAAAGCCCTGTGCTAGATTTAAGGTATATTTTGATCTATTAGAAGAAATTGTACCCCAAAATAAAAAAGAAATTGTACCCCCAAATTTTAAAAATACCTATATGTATAACAAAAATAAGATTAAATACAATGAGGGATAAAATATGACTATAATAATGAAGGTTTAAAAATATTTTTTTGAAAAGTATTGTTAAGATAAAGTAGTTAAAAAAAGGAAAGGGGAAAAGTTAAAAAAATTAGAATAAGAAAAAAATAAAGTTAAAAAATTTAATTTAATTTTGCAAGACTAAAGAATCATGGGGAGAAAGCCATGAATTTCATGCATTGCTTTCCCCTGTCTCTGGAGTTTCACTCTTCTCCTTGATTGGTGAGCTAGGTCGTGGCTGGATGTTCTTGCTGATCTTCTTGGGGAGGGGCCTGTTGTAGTGATTCTCAAATGCCTTTGCCCGAGGCAGTATTGCACTGCCATTGCAGGGGGCCGGACTGAGTAATCTGCTGGGGTTCACTTTCAGGAGCTTTTGTTCCATGAATATGCTTTTTGTAGAGCTCTGGAGGACATGAATGAAAATGGCAGCCTCCCAAAATCCAGCCTGGAGGATCTGAGAGCCTGGGGCTACACTCCTCAGTGTGTCCTCGGAGAAAAACGCTCAATCACTCCCCTCTCCCTGGTCTCCAGCCGTGCTCTGGACTCACCAGGTCTGTGACTGAGCATTTCTGTCTTTGGTGCACATCTCTCCAAACTTAGCAGATTCCTGCTTCTGTAGGAGGAAGGTATGTCTCCCTGAATCTGCCACTTGTGGGGTTCCTGCTCAAAGAGCAGTGACCGACTATGTTGTGGATCACGGTTTAAGGTAACCCCGAGCTAAGAGCTCACTCCTCAGCTCACTCAGCTCACTCCTCAGCTCCATCTCTGTGGCCAGCTTCCCTGCTCCAGTACCTGAGATCTCTGGCACACTCAGACACCCCCGATCTTTCAGTGGCCCCATGGGTTCTGAGACCACACTGTCTCTGCGAGGGCTCCACCCCTGCTTAGCCTCTGGAGCAATGTCCCTCAGTGGAGTAGACTTCTAATAGTTCTGATTTTGTGCTCTGCTGCTCTATCACTTGCTGGGAGCTGGCCCCTCCCCCTACCTTGTATCTTCCCATTGCTTCGGATTCACTTTTCGGCTCGTCCCACAGTTCAGAAAGTGGTCAGTTTTCTGTTCCTAGAATGTTCTTCTTCTCCTCCATCTCCTGTTGAGTTCATAGGTGTTCAGAATGGTTTGATAACTATCTAGCTGAACTCCTATGACTTGATGTCATTTTAGTCCATTATCCTCTGCCATTTTGCCTCCTTTCACAATATAGTATTATTAACTGTAATCATCATACTGCCCATGAGATGCCCAGAACATGTTCCTCTTACAACTGGAAGTTTGTACCCTTTGACCAACATCTCCTCATTTCCCAAACTCCCCAATGATTGGGAACCAGAGTTTTACTTACTCCCTGCTTCTCTGAGTTTGGCTTTTTTACCTACCACATTTACATGAGATCATATAGTATTTGCCTCTCCCTGACTTATTCCACTTAGCGTAATGCCCTCAAGGTCCATCTATGTTTTTACAAAGGCAGGTTGTTTTTTCTTTTTTGGGGGGTAAATATTCTGTTATTTATATATACCACATTTTCTTTACCCATTTGTCTGCCAATGAATACCTGGTTTGTTTCCATGTTTTGGCTATTATAGATAATGTTGCAATGAGTATGGGGGGGTTACATATATCTCTTTGAGATAGCAATTTCATTTCTTGTGGATATATACTCAGATGTAGGATTGGATGGATCATATGGTAATTCATTTTTAATTTTTTGAGGAATCTTTGTTCTGCAGAGAAGAGAAATCATCAACAAACTGAAAAGACATCCTATGATTAGAGGAAACATTTGCAAACATATTTGATAATGCAATAATATTCTAATATATAAGTAACTCATGCACATTAATAGCAAAAATAAATTAAATTTCATTACAAAATGGACAAATGACCTGAATAGACATTTTTCCAAAGAAGACCTACAAATGGCCAACAAGTAAATGAAATCATCAGTAATCATCAGGAAAATGCAAATCAAAACCACAAAGATATGTTACCCTGCTCCTGTTACAGTGGCCATTACTAAAACAACAAGAGATGCATGTTGAGAGGGTTGGGGAGAAAGGAGAACTCTTAAGCATTGCTGGTACAAACATAAAGTGGTACATCATTATGGAAAACAGTATGGAGATTCTACCTTGATCTTCATATATTTTCTATTGTCTTTTGGAAATTGTACCAAATACTGCCTGTTGTCTTCTTGATCACACAGGACTTGAAGGCCCACAACTACACTCTACAGGTTCCCTTCTTAGCTGGTTTCTAGTTATAGTCCTCAAAGAGGAGGAAGGAGATTAGGAGGCTAAAGGAAGAGGGAAGTTTTTTTTTTTTTTTCTTCATATGATTCTGTTAATGGCATTGGAAGGTGGCAATGGCATGATGCAGCAAGTAACTGCAGGTGTCTGTGGGTTCAAGAAATGTTGATGATCCCAAAGTGGTAGTGGGTTTGCAATGGCAGGAGTTCCAGCCACCTCCATGACAATGACTCTGGTGAGGCTGGGAGCAGTGGTAACAGGCTCCTTCTGCTCAGTTATACTCAAAGTACCCTCAGCACTTCAGTGCCCCATGAAGGTCCATGGGCTCCTGCCCAAAGGTGGTAGCAGATTTCTGATCATTGGGCAACATTCCTTTGTTTCCTTGGTTACTCTAGTCCTTCTGACACCTAACAATTTCCAAATATTTGGGATATACCTTCTTCTTCCTTCTGCCCCCTTTAGCCCTATCCACATTTTCTCTGGCTGAACTATCTAGAGATAGTTGATGTTTTCCTGATTATTCATAGATTAAAACAGCATTCATTTTATACCTATATCTATCTAATTTTTTTTTGTATCTGTCATTTTTAGTGGTTGTATGGTATTCCATTATGTGGGTGTACCATAATTTATAATGAACCCTTAGCAATACACTTTTAGGCTGTTTCTAGTACCTTGCTGTTATAGACATTGCTTATCCATGTCAAGTGTATGTGCAGAATAAATTCCTAGAGGAGGAACTGCTTCATCAAAGCCTTGTGAATTTTAAATGTTGATACATAGTATTACATTACTCTGTGAAGAGAGTATACTAAATTATGTTTCCCAAACAACAAAAGAGAATGACTACTCATACCTTGGCCAGCAAAATGTATTTTTGAAATTTTTACTTTTGACAATTCAATAGGTTAAAATGATCCTGTATTAATAATTAAATATATGCTTCTTTAAAGTAAATTTGAACATCTTTAAATGTCTAAAAGCTGTTTTTATTTCCTTTTCTTTATGCTACCTATGTATGCCCTTTTAATTTATCATTTCTTTGATTTATGGTATTTCTTTATAATCTAAGGATATTAGTTCATTGTCATTTAAATTACATGATTTTACCCATATGACATTTTCTTTTCAGTTTATTTTTTTTACAAGCTTTTTTAGTATTTATGTAGTCAATCTTTTCTTTATCTAATGAATAATTTATTTTATAATTCTGGGTTTTTTGTTTTCTTTGGAAAGGACTTCCAAACACTTGGATTTGGAGTACAATTTTTTTGTGGCTTTTACTAATGTTTTTATGACTTAATTTGTTTTTTTCTTATATTCAAGTCTTTGACCAATCTGGGATTTATTTGGTGTTAGGGAAAGAAGTGTCTGACATTTTTCCCCCAAATGGTTAGCAACCTGTTCCAGTGTAACTCATTGAAGTCATTGATATGCTTATTTACTAATCTGAAATTCCACCTTCATCATATTCTCACTTTGAGTATTCTCCATGGAATTGTTTGTACATGCGCCAGCACCAAGCTATTTACACTAGTATTTATACATTGTTTAACATCTGATTATTCCCCCCTTTTATACTTCAGTTTAAAATTTTTCTTTTGTTCTTGGAATATTTATTTTTTCACATAAAAGTTGGAATTATTTTGACTAGTTAAAAATCTATCCTCCTAAAAATCAATATGTCGTTCAATTTATAATTGGTTTAGAGAAAATGGAACAACTTTCTATATATTTCAAAATAGCACAAGATTTCTGATCACAAAGTCATTTTTTTTCCCCCTGCCTAATGAAGCTATTATTGGCAATTCATATGTAATAAATTGAGTACCCAGATGGTGCTGGTCTGAACATTTTACAGATTTTAATTCAACGTTATAAAGCATTGTCTTATTTAATCCCCACAAGAACCAAATTTCAGCATCACTCTTACCTTTGTTTTACAGATGAGCCAGGAACTTAGGAAGTTTTAGTGTCCCTTCTGCGATACCATATCTAAAAAGTGAGATAATGACAGTAATATGATTGTTAATTTTATATGTCAACTGGACTAGGGCTGAATAATCATATAGCTGCTAAAAATTATTTCTGGGTTGTGTCTGTGAGAATGTTTTAAGGAAGAGATTAGTATTTGAATCCATTGACTTAGTAAATAAGATCACCCTAACCTAATGGGGTTAGGCATTATCCAATTTGTTAAGAGTTTATTGGAAGAAGGGTGGACTAGTTCTTTGCTTGAGCTGGGACATCCATCCTCTCCTGCCTGAAGACACCAGGGGTCTTGCTTTTAGACTTGGACTATGGCTTACACCATTGGTTCCCCTGGTTCTTGGGCCTTAAGGTCTGGACTAGAACTACACCACTGGCTTCCTGGGCTCCAGTTGACAGACTGCAGACTGTGGGACTTCTCAGCCCCCATAATTGTGTGAGTCAGTTCCTCATAATGAATTGCTTTCTGTATATCTTTGTATATCATATTGGTTTTTTTTCTCTAGAGAACGCTCATACAAGCTGCTCCATTGTGGACCATAATTCTACCATTATTCAGTGCTAAAGCATTGCAGATGTGTAGCTGAATACCTGCTCTATTAAAAATACAAACTATTATAAATTTATATAAAAGTATAAAAAGTATAAAACATTTAAATTTATAAAAAATTATAAATTTGTAAATTTATGAATAAATTTGTAATAAATTTGTAAATTTATGAAAAGTAAAAATATAAATTTAGAAAAATATAATCATGAAATTGACATCACCATTTGACTCTTTTTAGACATCCTAATTAGGAAGCAAGAGCATTTCACTTATGTGATGTGCACATGGGCCTTTTTGCTTCAAAGGAAAATATCTTAATCCTAGAGAAGTTAACATGGAAGGGTGACGCAAACTCTGTAAAAGCTTAGGGCTGAGAGGGATTATAGAGATCGTTGAATTCTGTTTCATTTTAATGATAGAGGCAGTGAACTCAAGAGAAAGGAAGAGACCTGTCCTAGGTTTCTCCGTGAATCTGTGGCAGACTCAGTCTAACATCCATTTCCTGTCACTCAATTCATTGCTTTTTCTATGAGTCGCACCGCCTCTCTCTTGAATTCACCATGGCAGAATCTCATGGCCAAGAAGATATTTCTCCTGGGAGGTTGGACTTTATCTGTATACTGGGGTTTGTGGTTGTTGACTTGGTGCACTTTGAGGTTCCACTGGTTTGTAGCATTTGATACCTTTCCTGTAAGTATAAGAAGGAAGGGTTGATATCCTTGAGGCATTTCGTAGCGTGGATTCACTTCTGCATGAAAGCCCATCACTTCTACATGAAAGCCATCATGCTGGCTCTAAGGGATAAGGAAGCAAGGCCACTAGGAAGTGACTTAAAACAAAGGTTGATTGTGCCTTGCATGAACTGCTCTATTTGTAAGCATAGGGATGGAGGTCTGAATATATAGGATGTCATCATTTCTAGGTAGCTAGGACTTAATAATGGGATTCTTGATTCAAATAGGGTGTTAGGAAGAAAAGTAGCAGTAGCAGGTCTCAGTAGAAGCTTGAAGAAGTTTTAAATTTGACTTGAGCCCACATTCAGTGATTTTTTTATAGGGATCTCTGGGTTTCTTGTTAAAATATAGAGAGTTAGACTGTCAACTATATTTTTGCTTGGGTATTATCGTGAAGGCTCATTTTGATGTTTTTATGCACTTGCTATTCAGAGTTATAGACACTGTGAATATTTCATAAGATAGCCACAGATATTAATAGCATTTGGGATGCTTACATAATATGTCATTTTAGCAAAAAGTGTTTTCTGTGTGGCACTATTGTTTGCAGATTTTCTTATTTTTTTATATTCATGGGAAACAGGAAGAAAATGAATGACATCCAGTAGAAACTCTCTTACCTTACCTGGGAAGCCCTGAGATGTTTGTACTTATTTTCTCTTTCTCTTAAGCAGAGGCCTTTGAAGTACAAAAAAGGCTAGGGAACCTAAAGCCCCAAAGAGTGATGTCTGAAACTAAGGATGGATAAAGCCCTGCTAGAACCAGGCAATGACTCCTGAGGCTTACTTAAATTGGTGAACACTCAATGGAACGTTCTGAAACATTAATGTCATAATGTCATTAGAATTGCTTGGGATTTGTTTAAATTCTAATTCTAAGATTCCTTCTCAAGGGAGTCTCAAGAGCATCCCTTGGTTTGAACTCAGAAATCTGCATTTTTAAATAACCACTTAAGGTGACTCTGACAGTTGTGGTCCAAATCACACTCTAGCTAAGAGGGGAGGGAGGGCTTCTATTTCTTTCTCACCAGCAGGAAGGTTCGTCGTGTCACAAATCACACAATCTCAAAAATAAAATGTACCTTATAGATTATCTCACTAATCCAAAACTATTCTCTCTTTTTAGAAACTGTCCAGAATATTCCCACTGGAAATTACTTTGTTTTGCAAAGTCCCCCTTCATAGTGAATCAAAATCTTTCTCCTAATGGCTTCTGGTCACTATCCTTCAACTTTCAGGATGACGTGTTAAAATGTTCAGTTCCTGTTTGATACATTAAGAGATCATCTCTTTAGACCCCTTTGATGTTTCCATTCCCTGTTCAAAAAATTCCTAATTGTAAAGCATTCAGAATTTGTAACATGGTAGAAAATTTCAAGGCATGGAAAACAGTTGAGCAGGTGTTTCCTCTGGGTAATATAGGCTTGCCTATCCCTTTGGGATGTTAGGTAATTTTGTAGATGGATTAGTTCTTCCATTGTTATGCCCATTCTAGTTGAATTGCCCTTAACCATCTTGGTTGAAACCTTCCCTATAGTTCAAGCGGGCAATGCAGTTAGGAAATCCATACTGCCATTTCCATGTCACCCATTTTCCTAAAGATCTATTTCCAAAGTGTTAATTAGATACTCCTGTCTGGTTTTCCTGTGTTTGGTGCTGCTGATGTGGTGTCCATTGCCGTGATAGGATAGTTAGGATGTCTCACACCCTCATTCTCCTATGAAATGGCCTTTTTAACTGCTCATCTTTCCGTTCCCTGGAAGTTAGAGGGAATAGTAACAGGGATACAGAGCACTATTTGCACTATTTCTTCTAATAACTGCTCTTTTACTTGACCTTTATTCCAGGAGAATCAGCTCCCCCAGCTTTGGGGAAACTCAGGTTGGAGTTGTTAGGCGAGTCGTCCCAAAAGGAGTGAAACACATTAAGCAGGAGCAGAGGAATAGACAGAATCTGCATGGAAGAGATAAGATGGGAGAACATTCCAGATAAGGCATATAACACGAGAAGAATCTTGGAGTTGGCCTGGGTGATTGTGTGTTGGGATTGTGTGATGCGTTTGTATGTGTGGTGAGGGATGATCACAATTCAAGGATCTCAGCCTAGATACCAAGTTGATATTAAGGAACTGCAGAAGGTAAAAACAAAAAACAAAAAACATGTAGAGTGGAGAGGGGCAGCTATTCTCAAATGTCTGGCAAAAATGATTATAGACTTTATGCTGATGCTTCATCTAACATCCTGAGATGGAACTCATCACATGACTGCCAAGATGTTAGGAAAATAATCCAACTAGGATATGATTTGGTATAGTTCAGTTACTTTGCCTGGTATTATCCTCTGTTGGAGGAAAGGTAGAGGTCGGCTTCTTTAATCAAGTTCCATGGCAGAACATTGACAAGAACATGGCTGTAACTGGTTTCCACTATATTAGAACATTCTCTTGGAAGGTAGGCACAGGGGAAAAATAGGACCTGAGACACTGACATTTATATTAGCAGAGCCAAACATAAAAGTAACACAAAGATTGTGGTATGGCCAACAATTATGATAAAAATAAACTCAGATTAGATATCTGTTATTCACTCTTTACTGATAGTATAAGTTATCATGATATGTGTGTACGTAAGTATATGTGTAAAACACCTATAATGTATGTATATTGCTTCAAGTTGATTTGTTTGCAGAAAGTGGCAGTATATTTTTATACATTGATGTAATATTTCAATAATATCTAAAGCAATAAAGCGACTTTTATAATATTCTGTAAGCCAGCCAGATGAGAGGCATACCTTAAAAAAAAAAAAAACTATCAGAAACTTAATTAATTCAATTAGTTTCCAGATGAAGAGAGGAGATAAACCTAGCGAATTCTGCAGTGTGATCACACGTATCGTATTGCATTAAGTTCTAATCGGAACCTTTTCAAAAGAATAGATGAGCATGAGTTTTAGAGTTTATTATGTGTTAAGAAAGGTTTGAAAATAACTTTACATATAGAATATTTAGTCCAAGAAATTTTGGATAGAAAGGATAAGTATTTTTAAATATTTAAAAAACTATAACACAAAAGGGAGACTTCATTTTCATGTTTTCTTACAACTAGACTTAAGGCTAAAAAGTGACAGTTGTAGGAAGGGAGTGTTTAGCTCAATATAGAAAGAATGTTCTAAAAATCAAAGCTTTCTAACAGTAGAGTGATTTAAAATGATGGCTTGATGATTATTTGACTGTGATACTACAGAAAGGATTCCTGTGCAAAATTTAATGGATGAGAGAATTAGAAACCTTTATGTGCTTTTCTGTTGAATACTCTTTCTATTCTATAATATAAGAGCAACATGAATCATTTAATAAAAGGATAAATTTTGTGGGAGCAAAGTGAATAAAATGTATTTCCATTTTTACCTTTACTGGAAGTCGTATGTAGATATATTTACTTGTTCTTATTTGTGACATGTATTTATAGAGACATATATTTCTAAAATACAGTAATCCAGTATTAGTAGAGTTTAGTACCTGAATAGTGCTGTTATGAAAATAATATATTGCAAAATCAGTCTTAACCAGGTGGTATTTGTCTATTTATATGTGTGATTCAAAACCTGTGCCTTTTCTAAGATCCAAACAAAAATCCCAAAAGTTGAAGATTTAGAACAAACCTCAAATCTTTAAAAAGTACAGTAGATATTTTAGTACAATTAATCATAGGAGATTATTTTGGTTGGCCGAGCAAAAGCCTGATAAAAATCTCCTTTACCTCGTTCCCCTGTATCTGTTCATATCAGTTAATAACATGCAAACTTTGGGGCTGTAGGAAGATCCAGGAGAACAGCATGATGTCTAACTTCCCACAGCTACCTGGACTGCATTTAAAGCAGGAGTGTGGCTAAATATGTTGGCTCTGGAGTCAGAGTGCCTGATGTAAAATTTTACTTTTGATTCATCTGAGCTAAGTAAACTGGAGCAAGTAATTCAAACTTATTGCTTCAGTTTTCTCATTTATAAAATTAAAAAATATTGATCTCATAGTGTTGTTCTGATAGTAACAGTTACAGTAATGCTAATATGTATTGAGTGATCACTATGTACCTGGCACAGTTCTAAGCACATGAAGTGTATCTACTCACTTCATCCTCCTAATTTGCTACAAAGTTGGTTTGATTGCCTCTGTTTTTTTCAGATGAGAAACTGAAGCACAAAGAGATTCAGCAATTTACTCAAAGTAGTAGTATTAACCCAAGCAACCTGGCTTCAGAGATGAAGTTTTGAAGTATTACTCCCTAACTATATCAAGTCCTAGCACACAGTAAATAATTAAATAATTTATAGTTGTTGTTATTATAGTGAATATTACATTTTGCATTGTTCAGATACTGAACGCTTATATTTGATTACCGTATTTTAGAAATAAAGATGAGGGGCACCGGGGTGACTCAGATGGTTAACCGTCTGCCTTTGGCTCAGGTCTTGATCCCAGAGTCCTGGGATTGAGCTCTGCATGGGACCGGGCTCTCTGCTCGGTGGGGAGCCTCCTTCCCCCTCTCCTCCTGCTGCTCTCTCAGCTTGTGCTCTCTCACTCTCTCTGTCAAATAAATAAAATCTAAAAAAAAAGGAAAGAAATAAAGTTGAGATCTGAGCAGAGACATAATGCTGGAAATTGGCATAACTGACTGAGTGAGATCTTTTCTGAGGCTCTAGACCCAAATGGAACACTAGATTCCAGGTAGGAAGCTAGAAAAGGCCATCTCTCTGCCTCTGTTCAGAATTTGTTTAGGGGCACCATAGCAGGCTGCAGCAAAGGCGAGGCTTCACAAGTCACTTTGCAGTCGGTGAGCGTATACCCTGGGATAGGGTAGAAACTGCATGGCGAAGGTGGCTGACACACTAGTTTGTACACATGCTTAAGCACCACTTTTAGGACTTCTAAAATAGCCAAAATATATAATGTGATGAATTTATTTTTATCAGGTATACCAGGGGCATCTCAAGCTACCATAATTTGATTATTAAAAAATAAATGTGGGTTCCACTTTTGGTGGCAGGTCAGGAAGATCCTATCATACGGACCCTCCCTCAGATAACAAATATGAAATCTGGAAAAAATATATGTAATATATATAATTTGTACTTATATATAATAGTTCATAAGATATTTTAATATTTATGAAATATCTTATATATGTATGTGTGTGTGTATATATATATATTTTTTTCTCCCCTCACTTTGTTTCCAGCTGAGGAGAGGCCCCAGTCAGTTCATGTGGGATATTAAAACTTTGAAAGAAAATCTGCTGTCAGTTTGGCCTGAAGAAACATCAAATGGAAATGAGGGCAACCACAGTTACCGGAAAACAAGGTGGGAATCCTGGAGAGCCAGCCGTAGAGGCAAAGTCCAATATACGGGAAAGTCTAATATAGGGAAAGTCCAATTAGTATACGAACTCTTCCCAAATATCTCCCTGACCCTTGAACCACAGCTGTGTGTGGTAGACTTCAAATAGCACAACAAAGCTAAAAGGGAAGAATTCAGACCAGAACTGCTGCCCAAGAGAGAGTATGCAGTATGAATTTAACCAAAGCTGCCTGCTAAGACAAGCAAATCAACACTACTTGTGGCAATGTAAGAAAATCCAGAATCTCTACAGCCTTAAATCTGTATGCCTAGGAAACACTTCAGAATTATTCAACATAGGAAGAAACAGAAGATGCAAATCATCATTTTAGGAGAAAGAAGCAGTTGGAAAAAACTGATCCTGAAATGATCTAGATGTTGAGATTATCAGGCAAAAATTTGAACGCACTTGATATAGTTATGCTCAGTGATATAAAGGAAAATACACTTGCAATGAATGAAAAAATAGAATGTTTCATTTGAGAAACAAAAAAATATTCAACATGGGATTTTTTTTTTGAAGTGGGAAATATAGCAGAAGTAAAAAAAAATACTTACGGGATGGGCTTAAGAGTAAAATATAGATGACAAAGAAAATGGCTGGTAAACTTGATGATAGAATAGGAAAGGATATTCTGTCTGAAGACAGAGGAAGAAAATGGAAAAACAGAGAGATTTAAAGACATAAAATTTGCTTTACCATATGTGAAATTTAATTTCAAGAAGGAAGAAAAAAATGGACAGAAAAATACATGAAGGCATAACATCCCCCTAATTCCCAGATTGGACAAGGACATAGATTTATAGATTCAGAAAGCTAAAATACTCCAAACAGGATAAATAGAAACAAAACTGTGCCGAGGCACATTATAATTAAACTTCTGATAACCCAAGATAGCATCTCCAATGCCGCCAGGGAAAAAAACGATACATTATATACCGGGGAACAAAACACGATGCTGAACAAAAGAGTACGTGCTGTGTGATTCTACATGTGAAATTCAAGAAGGGATAAAATTAGTCTGTAGTGACAGGAAGCAGATCTGTAGTTGCTGAGGTTGAGGGCAATGTCAGAGGGACCTGAGGAGTCTTTTTGAGGTGTTGGGCATATGTATCTTGATTGTAGTCATGTTTATGAGATTGCACCTATTTATCAAAATTCACTGAATATGTACGCTAACAGGGTGCATTTTATTTTTTATGTTGTAGCTCAATAAAGTCAACTAATAAATGAATGAAAGCAGTATTTGGAAACTATCCTCCTAAATGTAGCTGCAGATCAGTGACCTTAATGATCTCAGTCCATGCTATTGCCTTGTCAGGGGAAGGTTAAGATAGAAGAAGAAAATACACCTATTAGGTAATGTAGATTTAGAAAATAATTAAGTCAGAGTGTGCACAGGAACAATTTCAGAGGTGCAAGTTTAGTAGAGCAGCAAAGTTTCTGATTTAGTTTTTACCAGCTTGTTCAGATACTTAGAATAAAGATTCAAATTTGTTAATTATTTGTATCAACTAAAACCTCCTGAAATCATGCAGTATTGAACTATAAGTCTTTCCTAAGTCTACGTCCTTTGCCAAAATCCTACCAGAAATATGAAATTCTGAGATTTTATTTGGCAAAATGTCCAGAATAATATTTGTAGTTTTTTTTTCAGCATCTTACAAAATTACTATTTTAGGAACTATAAACACTTAGAATTTGATATCATTTTTATTGCTTGTCATAAGAAATAGGGAAGATCGGGTCTTTGTGATAGTTTTTCTGCTTACTGTGTCTTTATATTCTCTAGCTTTGAATTCGAATGTGTCAGGATTTTTCAGGACCACTCATTTCATTGAATTTTAACAAGTCACAGAATGTAATAACTTTCTATAAGGCATTTTCTCATTTTGTGCTATTAACAAAATTTTAATTTTGGAAAAAAATGTAATTATTAGGGTTCAAGTACATTTACACTATACAGAAACCTTGATGTATTGGGGCCAAAAAAGGGAAAAGGTAGAACCCATATAGCATCTAGATGCTATAGTGAGTAAGAGAGCATCTCGGACCTCAGGAAGAGGATGGTTTTTTGGAGAAAATAAAGGAAGTAGCATAGTGCCAAGTAGGGCTTGATAAATACTGCAGAGCTGGCTATGAACCACTCAGTCTGTGTCCCAAGCCTTCCTCAGATGTCTGAGCACATAATGTGGTACCAGTGGCTAGGACTTTGATTTTTTTTTTTTTTTTAAGAAAGGAGGGCTGTTTTTTTTTTTTTTTTTTAAGATTTTATTTATTTATTTGACAGAGAGAGATCACAAGTAGGCAGAGAGAGAGGGAGAGGCAGGCTCCCCACTGAGCAGAGAGCCTGATGTGGGGCTCGATCCCAGGACCCCAAGATCATGACCTGAGCTGAAGGCAGAGGCTTAACCCACTGAGCCACCCAGGTGCCCTAGGACTTTGATTTTTAATATCATCCTCTCCCCTTCCTACAGATATTGTCAACCCCACATTATCTCTTAACCCTCAGGTTTGTCATGGTCCTCTCTTGTCTAAAAAATATACAAAAGAAGGAAAAAGGGGCACCTGGGTGGGTCATTCGGTTGAACATCCGCCTTCAGCTCAGGTCATGATGCCAGGGTCCTGGGATCAAGCCCCGCATGGGGCTCCCTGCTTATCAGGGAGTCTGCTTCTCCCTCTGCCTCTGCCTGTTGCTCCCCTCCTTGTGCTCTCTCTTTCTGTGTCAAATAAATAAATAAATAAAATCTTTAAAAGAGAAAAGAAAACATCAGACAGTTTTCCCATTAAAGGTTTGAGTAAAGGAAAGAGGAGTGCTTTGAATGGGTAGCTCTTTTAACATGGACGTGATCTATTTGAATTAGCAACTCCCCTAGAAATGCTTTATTGCTATTGCTGCTGCTTGTTTAAGTTTCCTTGAGCCAGCTTTTATAAATTATCCCTTAATATGTCCTGGACAGTTTGGTTTGGGGAGGATGCTCACTTTCCCCAAGGAGCTAATAAAAATTCAGTGTTTGCCTATTCCCTGGACCTCATTGCAAAAATCAATGCCTGAAATACAATGGCTGCATAGTGATGACGTGTGGTTGTGGTGCTTTCACGGAACTAAAAATTATAGCTCCAAAGGCAGTCTTTCCTTCTCTACTCTGAAAACTTTTAGATTCACACATCTGCTGCCTTCTTGACCCTGAGCTTTCTATCTTCTTGCCAGACAAGGATGTTTCTTTCTTTTGTGGATAGTGCTGACTCTTCCTGGAAGCTAGACCCAGGGGGCGGTTGGGCGAGCTGCTTACTGCACACCTGTAGCTAGATTTGAAATCTCCACAGTATCCCTGACCAAAGAATGGTGCAACCTGAAAATTGCAGAGTAGCTTTCTGACTTTTTAGCATTGAGTTTTATTTGCTGGTGTGAAAACACAATGGCAGCCTGTTCACTAAGTCAACAAAACCAGGGGATTTATTTCCTTTATTGGAGTTTGTGGAGTTAGGATATTTGCTAAGAAAGAATGGGACATGGTATTATGGAAAAGAGGATAAGATTTGGGTGCTTTCTCTTTAATGCCTTTAATATAGGAGTTTAAAACAAGGTCCAGGTAGGTTTGCTGAGCACATGAGAGCAAGGATGGGGTTTGAGAGGTGTTTAACATCATGTGTGGGGTTTTGAACTTACATGAATTTGGGAAGACATTGAAATTCACTGAATTTCAAAGGGATACCACCTCAGAGTATATGCTTTAAGTCTGATAATTATTTAAGGAGAGAGCAGTAGCTGTCTGATCATCAGCAATCCACTTACTTGACATGCTGTTCTAACAACTACACAAAAGGAATAATAGAAATACCTCACAAAGTTCTGAGAAAATGCTTGTAATGCATGTAGTATTATGCATTACTACAGATTAGTATCTCTTTTTGTTTTGTCTAAGGATAGTCCTAAAGGCACCTAATAATAACTACCTTGGAGAAGAGAAATTAGAAAGGAACCTGATATCTGTCTTCCCTATATTCTATGAACTATGTGGATGAAAGATGAAGCTTATTTTGGAGACCCCCAAGAGAGGGAAATTGAACTAATGAATAAAATTATACCAAGATGATTCTATAAAGAACATCCTATTGTTTCAGTGTCTAAAAATGGGATAGCCTGCTTCTGTTAAAAATGTGTTTTCTGTCACTGGAGGTGCAAAAACAATTATTGAGTAACTCAGAAAGATTGAGAAACTTACCCAAGTCCATGTAGTTAATAAAGCTAGAGTTAGGATGAAAACTTTCATCTGAAAGCCCTTGGCGAATTTCGTGAGTGGTAGAGATTCTCTCCTGACACACTTCCTATCTCTCCATTAGAGAGGCATATGTTTGCCTACAGGTGGCACTGTTGAACAATTTGTTAAGTGACTTAATTGCTAAGTTAAATAAATACGTATATTCTCTCAGCATCATTAAATTTGTCTTAGATTTTTAAAACCCTGACTGTAATTTATTTGACGCTGCTGTGGATAATGTGTAATATTCTTTAAAGGTAAGCACTAAAATATGTTTTAATTCCTCTCATGGCTGCCGCCTGTTTAGCTGGTTCAGCCCCCACGCTTTTAAGAGGTGACCCGTGGGTGATCCCCTCATTAAATAGTGAAGAAACACTACAGGTTCTCCTTGATGAAGGACACGGTTCCTTCATCACATTCTTCTGTTTCTCCCTGTGGTGGTTGAGAATGGTTAGCAGCATTCTAATCAACTCTTGTTTGACCAAATTACCCTTAGGTCCTGGTTCCTTGTTTATCTGCCAGCGGAAGGGGAGGCTTTTGCTGTCGTGCAGAGGTGGGTGGATTGTTTTCTCCTGTTTCTTAAGAAATCTTTCACATTTGGAATGCTAAGCAATTACAGCATCTAATTCTAATGTATGTAACAAACCTCCTGTTTCACCTCAGCAAAGGCTCATTATGTCTTGTAAGTGTGCTACATGTTGAATTTGCACCTTCGGTAATTAGTACAGCTACTATGCCAGCCCTCCTTCCCGCCTTTGCCAACATTTTCAGTGTTAGCAAACAAGCATCAATCACCAACCTGATGAGCAAAATTAAGGCCTCTCTGTGCAACTCCGTGCACGGGCTGGACTGAAATTCCAGGTTTAGGAGCTCATCTTTACCACTATTACAATATGTAACACAAACAACAACAGCTAGCTTAATAATTGTTTTTATTATTTACTATGTGTCAGATACTGTGCTACCTGTGTTACATGAATTTTTTCATGGAAATCCTAATAAGAAACCTAGTAGATAATTGTTGTCTTTGCCCACTTTATAAATAAAAAATTGAGGCAGGGTGAAGTTAAATACCATGCCCAAGGCCATAGAGCTATAAGGTGTTGGAGTGGGATTGAGATGACAAGCAACCTCTGCCAGTTCACCATGGAACCTTTTGGGATGACGACTCAGATTCTCTGACCCAGGAATCAGACATTAGTCTTCTAGAAAAGAAGTGTGCTGACTACACTTATGAGATAAGCCTAAACAAGGATAAACGTGCTGGTATTGGAAGTCAGGAAGCATGGAACATTTCCCAGAGGCTCAGAGATATCCTGAAAGGGGTTCAGATAAATAAGAAAGCATAAGAGAATTAGCCTCCCCCCCCCCCCAGCAATTGATTGTCATTTGAATTGATCCCTTGATCTCTACATGGGGATAAATTCCTTTGACATGCAGGTGTTATTGTTGCTACTGTTGTCATTGAGTGGAGTGGGGGTAGGGTAAAACTTAAAAAGGAGGCCAAGTGAATGTTATTATTATTAGACAAGATTTGGCCCTGGTCAGGTCTCATTGGATCTGAGGTTTGCTTTTGGTGATTGATGCCTTGTTATTCTTTGGACCAAGCGCTACTGATATCTTACTTCTAGCCGTTAATTGCTTGTCTTGTCCTTGTGAGTCATATTTACTATCTTAAACCATAATGACCTTGTTACTGATGGTTGGAAAAAGAACAGTATTTAGAAAAGTTTTGCCAAGACTAATTTTATGAAATTTGAAAAATGGACCTTCATTTTGAGATTATGTTCTTTTCTGTTTCCCTGATGCTAAATTCTAACTTTTCTACCAGTCCACTTCCTGAATATTACACTATAGCCACTGCTGTTTTCTAAGTGATCATTAAAATAGGCTGCTGAATCCTAGTACCTAGGAAGACGATATTTATAGCATTTAAAATTCTGTAGTTGGACCACTGGGGTAAAAACTTGTGACCCTAGGGGCGTCTGGGTGGCTCAGTGGGTTAAAGCCTCTGCCCTCAGCTCAGGTCATGATCCCTGGGTCTTGGGATCGAGCCCCGCATCTGGTTCTCTGCTCGGTGGAGAGCCTGCTTCCTCCTCTCTCTCTGCCTGCCTCTCTGCCTACTTCTGATCTCTGTCTTCCAAATTAAAAAAACAAACAAACTTGTGACCCTAAACACATTAGCTCTGGAAACTTAGGCAATGCACTTAACTTCTCTAAACCTCAACTTTGACATCTGTCAAAAGGGAATGCTAGTCCTTACTCCATAAGCTCATCCCAAGGATTAAATTGTATAATGCATAATAAATTTAGCATAACGCAGGATCATAGGAAGCTCTCTTCACCGAAAGCACTGGCATTATTTTATTTTATTTTTATTTATTTATTTTTAAAGATATTATTTATTTATTTGACAGAGGGAGAGATCACATGTAGGCAGAGAGGCAGGCAGAGAGAGGTCGGGGAAGCAGTCTCCCTGCTGAGCAGAGAGCTCTATTCGGACCTCAGCCCCAGGACCCTGAAACCCTGACCTGAGCTGAAGGCAGAGGCTTAACCCACTGAGCCACCCAGGCGTCCTGGCATTATTTTAATATAAGTTATACTGAAGTCCTTGGAGCCAAATGAGTTAAAAGTTTATACACACATTTAAAAATCAGTATGCTATCTGTTAATACAGAAACAAAATTGTTCTTGTATTCAGCTTATCAGGACCTCTGTGACAATACAGAATACAAAATTATCGGCATGTTCTGGAATTCATACACTGTGTTGTGGTACTTCCTAATTTAAAAGCAGAACATTAAGACAAAAGCATGTTCACCACATAAATAATCTTCAAAAAATCATTTAATGAAGCTGAACAAGTATATTTGTGGGAACTACACCTGTCTCTAAAATGCAAATGGGCATTGGGAATACCGAAGACGGGGGTGTTGGATATGCAACAGTACACATGTGTTTTTGACCAGACTCTCGTGTTTTCAAAGTCACCATGGAAGCCAGTTGAGGAGTGTAGCTTGATTCCGGTAAGTTTTCGTTGGCATGCCTATTTCCAGATCTCGCCCCACTTAGCCTGGGCTAATCTTCAGACTTAAATCTTTTATTCTAGGTTATTTCCCAAAACATGAATTTGAGTATATTTAAGATTTCCACATTATGTAATTCAATTCAGAAACTGAATATTGGAAAGGACAATTCTTTGAAATTTTATGGGGTGTGTGTGTAATAGGTGGGCTAATGATTATACCTGTGTGCTGATGGGATTAGTCTAAGAGCAATCCTTATTTGTAAGGGGTTAGTACTAGATTATAGACCCATCAGACCTGAAGGATATTGGCCCCTGTCCTCTTTATTGCCTCTAAATAAAATTTCGTATAAAGCATCCCTCTGGCCCTGAAGTTGCCTTATCCTTCTTCAAAACCAGTTCAACCCAGAAAGTCAGGCAGCACTATCTCTAGACTGAAGAGCTTGTCTTCCTGTTTGGTCCCCATCTGCATGGATATCTTAGGAAGCTGGGCTTCCACTGCTCTGGGGAAGGTCCTCGGGGTGGTGCTTTCCTGCTTTGCTCTATGCGAGGGATCCAGGGGTAGATAAATGACAGTGTTAACACAAATATTTTAAGACCTCATACTCAGAATCCGTTATTATCCAGAAACATATGAAAAGCTCCCTAAAATCACCAGTAATCAGAGAAATGAAATTCCGAACAGTAATTTAGCAAAATTTAAAAATAGCCTGGTCCTATCTCGTGCTGATTGGTTTGTGGTGAAAGAGACATCCTTATCCTTATGTGTTGCTGACAGGAAATTGCTGCAAAAGTGATCGGAAGTGTTTTACGTTTTATGTGTATTTCTTTTGACCAGTGATTCAAGAAGCCTTAATACACAAGAACATTTATATTCGAATATTTTTGGCAGTGTTGTGTCTACTTGGTGTCCTCCCTGCCCAGAAAAATCTTGCACCTGAGATAGATGCATATCTCACTCACTAACTCTAAGTTCTTGGATTCTACACCTTCCCATGACCTCTTATGAAAACCAGCAAGCCCACCCCTCCCCCACCCACTTCACCATTTCTCTAGAGCCCCTTGTTTTTGTTCTCCTCAGCATTCAGTACTCTGTGACATGCTTTATGTCACTTCTTTATGTGCTTATTATGTCCCTCTCATTAGAACGAAAATTTCACAAAACCAAGAATATCGTTTGTTCTGTTCACCTGAGTGTCTAAAGCAAGTATCTGCAGCTATAATAAATATATGATGAATGAGTGAATATACAATTTTAAAGAATGTTATATCTGTATGTACTAAGCCAGAAGGAAGAATAGGTTATACCATGGACAGAAAGCAGGTTTTGCAGAAAAGTGTATGGGATGACCCAATTTTTTTAAAGACATGAAATATGTATATTTATATATAAATATGTATGCATGTGTCCTTCCTATCTGTATTTCTAAAAGCACAGAACAAGATACAGAAGATATGTGCCATATTGCAAATTAACATAAGTTGCTTTGGGGTATTGGAGTTACACTGGAGGGTATGGAAGAGGTTGTTAATTTTTTTAATATCTTCATCTTATTGCCTTGTGACAACAAGCATTGCATTACTTCTCTGAGAACAACCAAAAGAATACCTAGTAAAATAAATGCAATCACACACATATAAATGACTCTCGGCTATTTCTTTAAATGTAATATAACTAATTATATTATTTTACTCTTGCACAGTGGGGCTTCTTTGCATCTTCTGATACCAATATCTGCAGGCTTATAGCAGATAGGTAATTAGCTTCATTGTGGTTTACCAGAGGCTCAGGTTCACATGAAATGTGTGATTGTTTGCAGAGCTTAGCTCTTAATTGAGGCTTTGAAAGAAGAGGACGGTGGTCACATACTGGAGTTTTTATACTTCTCATAGATAGTGGCACACTTAAAGCAAGACTGGGATCGTGGTCAGCCTGGAGTGACCGGTGCCAAGTGGGGTGGGGTGGGTGGGGTGGGAGGAGATACATTCTAGACAATTAAAAATCAATAATAAACGTCATGAAGAGTCCACCTGCTTTTTGTCATCACCTTGTACCTGCAGTTCTCAATAACACCTTTGTTACAGTTCTCTCCAAAAAAATGTTGAGTTTTTAAATAATCGCTGAGGTTCCTGGTGAGCCAGAATGGACTGTACCGTCCTTGGTATGCCACCACTACTCAGATGTAGCTGATTTTAATAATGAAAGGTAATATCTGAGCTTTATCAGGCACCTATCATATATTTAATGCAATGCTAGGAATAGAAATAGAAAGATGAATAAGACATAGCTCCCACACTCAAGGAGCTCTTAGTCTAGAGAGGAAGCGGCACAGATGCAGCCAGATAAAATATGGGGCATGTATTTTAATGAAGAAATCTCTGAAGTGCTCGGAGGATATAGAAGAGGAAGTTATTAGTTCTGCCTAGGGAATTCATTCAGTACTTATTCACAAATGTTTGTTGAATGAGTTGTCTACCCTGGGCCAGGCACAGTGAATGAGAAATCAGAACTTGTTTTCAGGTAGGACAGTGCAGCTCACAGCATCAGTAAACCAGGTAAATTCAAGTAGGGAGAACAGAGTTTGGGGATATGCCATAACAGAGAGGGCCCGGGAAGGATCATCAGAGACAGCCTCCTGAGCAGGTTGCATTTTGGTTGAGGCTAAATGATGACATGGAGAGAGCAATGAAAACTCAGAAGGATTGGGTACTGTAGAACCCAGAGGGGGCACAGGGCAGAGCGCATAGAATGGAGACTTGCAAACCTGACTGGACTGAGAATCACCAGGCCAGTGGCACATCCTACATATTTGGTGTTAGTATGGGGCCCAGGCTTTGCTCTGCAAAAGCTCTACGGAACATTCTTTTTTTTTTTTTTTTTTTTTTAAGTTTTTATTTATTTATTTGACAGACAGAGATCACAAGTAGGCAGAGAGGCAAGCAGAGAGAGAGAGGAGGAAGCAGGCTCCCTGCTGAGCAGAGAGCCCGATGTGGGACTCGACTCCAGGATCCCAAGATCATGAACTGAGCCCAAGACAGAGGCTTAACCCACTGAGCCCCCCAGGAACCCCATCTACAGAACATTCTTTTTTTTTTTTTTTAAGATTTTATTTATATATTTGACAGACAGAGATCAGAAGTAGGCAGAGAGGCAGGCAGAGAGAGGGGAGGAAACAGGCTCCCTGCTGAGCAGAGAGCCCGACGCAGGGCTCGATCCCAGGACCCCGGGATCATGACCTGAGCTGAAGACAGAGGCTTAACCCACTGAGCCACCCAGGCGCCCCATCTACAGAACATTCTTAAGTGCACATGGGTCTGAGATGCTACAGCATCTCAGGGAGAAGTGTGATGAAGACTGCAGCAGGGTTTTAAGAAGAGGGATGGGCATGATCTAATTTACATTTTAAAAATATCATTGCTATGTGCAGGAGTGATCACACAAAGGGCGAGTGTTAAAGCAGGGGAAAAATTAGAAGATTCCTGCCGTTATCCAGGGGGGAGATGTTGACAGCTTAGACCAGGTAGAAGCAGTGGGGAGAAATGAAATCAGAAAGGGGTTCCCGGCTTTCTGGTGGGCCTTAAAGAAAAAAGGTAAGATTTTTACCTTCAGTGGAAGAATGAGAACAAGACCTGGGAAAGGAATGAGAAGTGATATGGGTTGGTATGGGAAGAAGTTGTGGGATTTTTGGTGACACAGGTATGGACAGGTCCAAGGAATAACAGAGTAGGGCTGCTAAGCAGGTAAACCTCTTCATTAAGACTCAAGTTAAGGTTTTGCCTTGGGCAAATTATTAAGCAGACATGGTAATCTTTGATTCCTCCTCTGGGTAATCTCTGTGCCCTTTCTCTTTTTTCTCCATGTTGGGAGGTTTTCTACCCCGGGGTGCTATTGTTTTGGGTAGGCTTGGGGTTTGTTGAGATTTTTTTCTATCACTATTTTAGTCATTTTAACAATTGCTCTTGTTTTCTACCTAATATACTTCTACCATAGTGCTCGAATACAAAATGAGTCATGGAGATTTCCAAATGGCCTTTTACCCAAGCTTCAATATGTTGGTGCACCATAGAAGATAGTTCCTATAAGACTCCCAAAGTAGCACTTGACAGTGAGGTTCTTAAGTCCCAGGTCAAAAGCTGCATTAAATTTGTCTTGGGCTTTCCCTGCCCTGGGACTTTGTCATAGAGACAGTGCTGTGTTGGCATCCAATGGTGATGCCCTGTGTTTAATGTTTCTTTTATTTTTTCTCATCAGTGGGGCAATGGTGCAATGGTGGGACTTTATGATTGAAGCCATGAAAAAAGCCAGTATTTTGTAAGGCTGAAATGATCTAATGTTAAGGTTCCTGAACTTAAAAATACATACTTCCCAAGATAAGTCATAGCTGGCATGTCTTTCTTCCCCCTGGCTTAGCAACCCATTGTCCTCCTGCTAAAATCTTTCTTCTCAGAGATTGGTCTGTCTGTGACTCTCTGTGTAGGGAAGGATTAAATTATTGACCAAGAACACAGGTTATTAAGTCAGACTTGCCTTCCAGTCAGGGTTTTACCACTTACTAAGTATGGTTCTGTACAAGTTATTTAACCCGTTGGAGACTCATCTGGACCTTGCCACTTAATAGGTTAACCTTGACCAAGAGCATCAACATTACCTGGGAGACATTTCTAACAAAATGTGGAATCTCGAGCCCCATCCCACACCTACAGAATTAGTATCTGTAGGATTTTTAATGAGATCCCCTGGTGATCATATAAATATTAGGATTAAGAAACAATAATCTAGGAAAATCTGTGCTGTGTTTAACTTTACCCATGGGTAAAAATGTCTGTTGCTGAACAATGCCGACAGAGGAGATCTTATTAGTTGCAATTTTCAGTGTAGAATGGGTTTTTAAGAAGCTTATTTGTAAAAAGTAGAAATAATGGGAGAAAAGGACAAACCATTTTATATTTTGGAAAGCAGACAGGCCTTTAGTTACCCCATCAAATTACAAAAACCAAGTGCTTGTGCTCACTTTGGTAGCACATATACAAAAACCAAGTGACCGCTCGATTTGTCTGTACCCCAAGTTAGCATTGGAAAAATATGGCGAAGACAAAATTACATCATGAAGACCCAAATCACATTTTTTTAGGCTTCTTACTTTACTTAGAATTGCCACTACCCACTTTGTCTTGGAATACTCACTATTCTTGGTAGAACTCATAGGAAAAACAGTTTATAACCAGCACGGAATCTGTTCGCAAATAGAACAAGCTTAGACATTTCACAAACTGCCAATTTTTATTGGCTTCCTAACTGTGTCTATTTTTACTTAGGAGAAGAGACAAGAAGTTGCTAGTCACCTGAGTCACATCCACACTTCTGTCATCATCATCATCTGCTTGCTTCTTCTTAGAGATGTCCTATTAATCTCTCAACTGTTGCTATTTCATTTTTAGTGTGGACCACTAGAGAAAATGCTTTTTTATCCAACCACCATGATTCATCTTTCTCTTTCTCTCTCTTATTTTTTTACATTAGCACCACCTTTTCCACTCTTTTCTTGCTCCTTGTTACCTTCACCACCCAGGAAGTAACCTGCAAATGCTTTGGTGCAAACTTGGGATGTAACTCTCTATAGTGATGATTCATGGATGATCTTCAGTTACTTTGTGTTACATTGTATTCCTCCTCAATAGGTGTAGATAGTAAGAGTTTTTTTTTTTTTTGAGGAAAGAATTAATTTCTATAAAGGCTATCATTCTCTTTATTAGCCCAAGCTACCAGTAATAATCAGTACAACAACATCAAGATAGTAGACTCTGATTCAGATCCATTTTCCAATTTCCATTTTCCATTATTTAATCATACTATGTGAAGAGTTTGCAGGGGAAGAGGGAAAATGGAAGTCAAAAGTATGTAATTCAGGAATAGTCTGTGTTATTCAAAGGCAACATGCAACTCCCAGATCACAGTAGCTTAACCTCAAAAAATGTCACGAGACTTCTAAATTACGTGTCCAGTGTGACTTGATAATGGTGCCTGTCTCGTTATAGATACTGGAGGATGAGATGAAGAAGGGCTCCATTTAAACACATACTTTCCCCATAACCATGGAATGACAGGGATGAAGAGAGTCCACAAAGGGGCTCTCAAAGTGTTTCCCTAAGAGTGGCACAGGCCAAAACATGTCACACAGCTATCTTCAGATGTGGTGGGTAAGTACAGACCTATTGTGTCCAGAAGTAGGAAGTCCAGCAATACTTGGTCATCAATATTAATGTCTCTCCAAGATTGTCACACCCATAGATCTTACAGCTTTGAGCCTTCCTGCTTTACCACACACCAGTTTTGTAACCTGAGTAAACTTTGACTTTCTCAACAATAAAATAGATATAAAGCTCTTGCTCTACCTACCTCAAGGCTTATTTTGAAGACCAAATTCCCTAATGTATGTAAAAACACTCTGAATGTGTGAAGGATTCTTACCAGCAAAGTCTTTATTTCCTGATATGTGATCTTATTTCCATCTGTGTTCTGTTGTGTTGATGAGGCAAAGGATAATTTGTTATTATTGAATCTGAATGCTTTTATATAATATCTAAATATGAGTTAATTAAAATATTGAAAAGATTTTTTTTTCTATATGACCCATATGCAGGCATAAAACCTGAAAATGCAGTTATTTTGCCCTGTTATCAATGTGAGAATGAGGGACATTATACTGTCTCTTAGAAAGTGAACCCCACCACCACTGTTGCCATGCCTATGAAACTATATACTACAATAGATTTGTTCTGAAAATCAGTTTGGAGGGAAACATACAGGAACACAAAGTCCCCAGGATCATGACTGCTACTGTCTAATAAGTCTCTTGGCAATAGAAGGGATTTGAAAGGCCATATGGAAAAGGGAAAAAGAGAAAGAAGAGGAACTGAATAGATGGCTGGGTACCAGATTGGAACTCTGGGGAAAGAGTAAGTGTATTTACCAGAAATTTCTCTCTCTCTCTCTTTCTTTATGAGCTTATCTTTTGAATCTTCCATTTCTCTCCATAAATTTTACAGAATAACTATAACACTAAAGTTGTGTAGAAGTGAAGCTGGTATTGACTTCTTCTTCTTCTTCTTCTTCTTCTTCTTTTTTTTGAGTATGGTTTACAAAGTGCTTTATATCTTTTTTTTGAAGGTTGATACAGGGTGAGAACTCAGGCTGATTTGTGAGAAATCCACTCAGATGAGTGACACCAAGAGTGCTAAAAATGGGAAGAACAGTCTTTTGGGCAAGACTCAAAACCAACTAGCCAAGCAGTTATTTGTGCTTCCCAAAAGATTTCTGTAGTTTAAGCATGTGTAGCTCCCTCTTATTTTTTATTTGAGTATATAAATAACATCTTTGATGATTTACTCCTAGCAGGGAGTGAATTTAGCTTCCTAGAGCCATTGTACAAAAGGCCAAAGAAACCAGTACATACCAGAATGTAAGAAAGAAAGAACATCGGGGCACCTGGGTGGCTCAGATGGTTGGATGACTGCCTTCAGCTCAGGTCATGATCCTGGAGTCCTGGGATCGAGTCCCGCATCGGGCTCTTAGCTCCATCGGGAATCTTCTTCTCCCTCTGACCTTCTCCTTGCTCATGCTCTCTCTCACTGTCTCTCTCTCAAATAAATAAATAAAATCTTTAAAAAAAAAAAAAGAAAGAAAGAACATCAAGTTCAAGATGGAAAGTGAGTGCAAAACAGATCTAAATTGGAGGCATTGGAAGAGAGAACAATGAACAAACACAGACAAAGGGTTGTTAAGTCACCAAGCACATTGGAACAGATGACATGGAGCTGATCTAAGTTTCTCCTGGAAACGGGACTCAGGACATCTGCATTGGCCAGCTCTGTCTTCCTAAAGTTGCTGGAACAGAACAGACACTAGATATATATTGGTCTTTTGGATTTCATTCATCGTTAACTTTTAAACAGGTTTTTAATTCACAAAACATCTGGGTTTGGGTAATTGCTTACCTAATAGTGCTCATTTCATGGTTGGATGGTAACCAGGACAGAGATGAACTAAGGAAACAGAATGTTCTTCAAGCCATCTTAAATACTGGAGTAGAAAGTCGTGGTTTACTAAAATTCTTCAGTAAAATGGCAGTCTCATGCTTTCAGGTCTCATCACTGCTTCTTCTTAGATATGTGACCCAAGTTAAGTCATTTAATTTCTCTGCATAGCAATTTCTCCACATAAGAAAGGGTAGTGACAGACTTACTACCTGCATCACATGTTTGTTGGACAGTATGCCACTGAATCATTTAAGTTCTTTTTTAAATGTGTAAGCTGTTAATAAAATAACACGCACAAACTGTTAGACAAATGAGATGCTCTCTTGCATCTGTATCTTTGCATGGCTGTTTCCTTTGTGTGGGCTTCACCCCAACACAGCTACATGTGCCAGCTCCTAATAGCTCCTCATACCTAAATTCCAGTGGTCTTCTGTGACTATTCCTTCCTTTTCAGTTAGGTGAGATGCCCCCTCCTCGATCCATCATAGCACAAATCAGAATCTGTTATTGTTTCCTGATGTCATTTTTATGATGGCAAATTAATCTTAATTTATTAAATAACTCTAAAAATGTCTTCTAATTATGAATTATTTTTACAAAGAATGCTTGATGACTATTCCTGCTTAAAGAGTCAACGTGAAGACAAAGATGGATGTAGGCTGATTATTGCTATTTTGACACTAGTTCATGTCTTCCTAGCATCAACCAAATGTCTACTAACTCAGTGGAGGGCAAGCTAGAACCTGCTCCTTTAGGCTAATCATAAATATAAAGGGAAACATGGACACCTAAATTGTGGATCTCTACTTGATTCTAAAGTTGTCATCTAGACAACCTAGACTCTGCTTATATTTAAAATTTAAAAATATCATCATCAAAGTGAACACATCCTTAATTCTTGTAGAGATTTTCCTAACTCATAGCATATGTCTTCAGTCACCTAAGGGTCTAAAGACCCCAATTCTAGGGGAAAAAAAATATCCCAGAGATTGGGCGCAACAGAGAGTACAAGTAATGAAAATAGAGACCTAAATAAGTCACCTACAGCATAATATTTTCACAAAATTCTGAACTGACAGTATGAAGAGATGATAGTTGGCAGATTATTTGCAGAAAACTCAAAATATACTGGCTAGAAAGAGATTTATTCTAGAATGTAAGTAGATGCCAACCAGACAATCAAGACAGATGTAATTAACACAAACTGAAGAAGACAAAGAGAAAGAAAAGTAAATTTTTTAGTAAAGGATTATTGCTCAAAATTTCTTTACTGCTAGGCAACATTGGACACTGATTTGATTTTTATTGCAGTGCAGTGATAACAAAGTCACATATCATTAACTTCCACAGAGGACATTGAAAGGAAAACCTCTCTCTTTTAGATGCTGTTATTTAAACATTTAGCCTGGGTCAAGAGATTCTTTTGCCTGATTGCTGGCTTTCTTAAAGCATCCAGGGTGGTCTCTTCAGGAAATAAACCTGGAGGAGGATAGGAGAAGGGGTGTGACTTCCCTAACAATAGAACACTTTGAGTTTCAATAAACTGAAGAACTTCATTCTGAGAGAATAGTGATTATCCCTGAGAGAGATGTGTGGGGTGCACCCAAGCATGGGCATGTTTGCTGAATCCCTCTCATTCTTTTCGTTTTTACGCTTCTGTTTAATTATTTTTAAATATAGCACCCATGCAGTATTTTGTAATTAAAGCAAAAACATAAAAGATCACCAAAGCCATTTGAATATCCCTTAATATCTTTCTTCTATTTTCTTCTGGAATGGTTGTGGTCATTAAAATGAAAGAAATGACCTTGTTTTATACCTTGTGGAACAAGAAGACACCTGGCCCGCAAAGGACTATATTTCTATAACTTAAAAATCAGTTACTGCTTGACCATTGAATCAGATTACTTTGAATACTTTTCCCAAGAGGACTTCTTATTAAAATGACTCTGTGTCAAGAGCTAATGTAGAAACTCATTTCACTCCTTAATTACTTCATGGGTAGAAATTGCTTCCTAAGCTTTACTTGGAACCAGTTTTTTCTCCTCAATTTCCTTTCATTCACCAGGCTCAATTGCCTGTGGTAAATACAAAGAAGAAAAACAGTCAGTTTGTCATACACATTTCTTCAGCAACAAAAATTGTATTTCACAATTAGATCTGTTATTACCTACCTTTTTTCCATTCTGTGTAAAGAGAGAGAACCTCTCTCAAAACTGCAGACCTCTTATTTTATGGGCCCATTTGAATACAACGGCTGTTAGTGTCTCAGCTTTCAGTAATGTTGTGAGCAACATAATCTATGAGAGGTGAGATAGAAATGTATTGAGGCTGACCCGAACCTATCAAATCTGATCATCATAAATAGCTTGACACTACAGCTCGTCTTTTCAAGTTCTTACCCCAGAGAAATTTATGTTGAATTGGAAGCTTAATTTTGCTCCATACAGCTAAGAAAAGTTAGTTGGAGCTCAGAAGAAATAACCTAACTTGACAAGATTTCCACGTCTGCCATTTGTTTCCCTTTTGGAGGGAAGTAGATACTACATTTCAGGGTACCCTTATGTATGGATTCTTGATTCAGGCCTATCTCCACACCTCTTCTTGATCTTTTTTTTTTTTTAAATATTTTGTTTATTTATTTATTTAAGAGAGAGAAATAGGGACAGAGTGAGAGAGAGCAGGTCAGAGGAAGAAGCAGACTCCCCATGGAGTTGGGAGCCTGATGCGGGACTTGATCCCAGGATTCCAGGATCATGACCTGAGCCAGAGGCAGTTGCTCAACCAACTGAGCCACTCAGGTGCCCTTGATCTTTATTTTTAACATAGCTCTGACAAAATGAGAGAAGTCTTGACTCCAACAATTGATCTTTAGAGAAAAAGGGAAGAGTAACTTATTTAGAGAGAGGGAAAGAATCAAGCAACTAAAGGAGTTGGGGATTTCTTAAAGAAACGTTCCTGTTGATGAGTATCACTTTTTTCTTCACCAAATGCTTAATCAGATATTAACGTTAATTGAAGTGAGCAGAAGTTTATGTAAAAACTTTATTAAATCCAAAATAATATATGCAAATCAGGAAGTCCGCCATTCAATCTGAATATATGTTTAGGTACAAAACACTATCCTTTGTAACTGCTATATTGATGATGATTGAGTTATAAGTATTATCTTTCTAATATACTTCTTGATTTTGAAGCTCATTAGATTCATTCCCCATGTTAATATTGTTAATATGTTAATATTGTTAATATATTAATATTGCTATGAATTCCTTAATTATAAAAGGTATGTTTTTATAAGTAAAAGAACGAATTCCTTGGGAAAATATATGTGGGTAATACATACTTGAAAAACATATTTGATTCAGGTGTGAAAATTACATCAACAGTAGACATTCTCCACAGAATTGACTCAGCTGATTAACTCCCTCCATTTCTATTTTAAGACACAGTGATTAATTAGTAGGAAGGACAATTGAACATTATGGAAAATGGCAATGAATGTACTTCTGCTTTTGCCAGTCAAGGCCCATGCTTACTATGACTCAGTTTTGTTCTCAAGCCATAGCAATAGTTGTCATTATAACCATGACTTAATTATGTCCATCAATTATGTACAACTAAGGAAGAACAGTGACTTCTATGAAAACCAAGTTGAGTGCTTTAGAAAGTCTCACTTAAAAAAATTCTCACTAAAAATGAGAAAAAAATGTTACTGTTATAGGCTAGATAGCTATCAGGGAAAAGGAAGCAGTGAGCATCTGGAAGACTGTGCATTCAGTGTACTTTAGATTTTCTGTGTACTTAATGGAGTAGAAAATGGTTTATAGGAGTGGTTTGTGTGAGAAAATCCAATCATATAACTGAAGAAGGAAAAAAAGTTTATAATTTTCATAGAAGTCAAAATCATGCCATCTAGTACTCCTGATAACATACTTCAGCAATTTATGTCGAGCCCATCTGAAGCAGCACTTTGTCGTTTGATGTCTGTACTAATTTGCAGTATGTCTTATTAACTGGTCCATCTTTGATGTTGGTTTTTAATTTGCATAGTTGATAATGAGTGTGACTGATTGTGTTGTGTTCAGCAACTGCTCTCCATACCTCTTCCCTTCTGCAGAAGAGTGTATTTCTCCTTCCCACTGACACTGGGCTTGTCCACGTGACTTCTTTTAGCCAGTAGAAAGTCAATAGAAGTGACAATGCATCAGTTCTTTTTGAGGCTCGGCTAATTTCTGGGAGCCCTCCTGAGCCTCTGACATCTACCACAAGATCACACCCCAGGATTAAAGTGCTCCATCAACCTGAATCTTAAAATGAGAGACAGGTAGAAAACGTGAGTCTGACCAGCAGCCTGGACTTGTGTGATGTGTCTAGCTAGCTAAAGTGAGCTAAGTGGAGGCTGAATTGCAGCTAATTGCATCACCCCCAGAGCTGTGATGAGGGGGAGTTGACAATGTATTGTTGAAGCCACTGAGTGTGTGTTGTTTCACATTACTATTGCAACAAAATGCAGGCTCCTCCAGCTTTTAACCAATTTTAAGACTGGCCTTACACTTTCAGATAGACATTACCTTTTTAAGAGATTTTATTTATTGATTTGAGAGAGAGAGAGAGAGAGCACAAGTAGGGGAAGAGAGAACAAGCAGACTCTGTGCTGAGTGCTGGTCCCTGTGCAGAGCTCAGTCTCACAACCCTGAGATCATGACCTGAAGTTGAAATCAAGAGTCAGATGCTTAACCAACTGACTCACAGAGGAGCCATGACATTACTTTTTATTTCTTTTTTTTTTTTTTAAGGATTATTTATTTATTTCTTTGAAAGGGAGAAAGAGATCACAAGTAGGCAGAGAGGCAGGCAGAGAGAGAGGAGGAAGCAGGCTCCCTGCTGAGCAGAGAGCCCAATGCAAGGCTCAGTCCCAGGACCTTGGGACCATGACCTGAGCCGAAGGCATAGGCTTAACCCACTAAGCCACCCAGGCACCCCGACTTTTTAATACTTTGTCTAGAATGTGTTTCTAGCATCCCTTTCCCCCCACTATTTACCCCTAAATAAATATTTGAGCTGGTATTATTTGACACTATTTATTTTGTGGCAAGTACAAAGCACTACTTATGTGTTTGCAATTCACTTGAGAAGTGTGCTTGAACAGACATATGCCCCAAACTGAAAAAGCTTTGACTGTACATCAAAATATTGGGAATCAGTGCACCTTAGTATATTTTAAATAAACATAAAGGTTTAAGAGACTCGTGTATTATGTTTACGATTCCTTGTTTTGTATCAACTTTTTGACTTAACCAACAACTACTAGTCACTGTAGCATTATATGAGAATATTACTGTGTTAAAAATGCACACCTGGAAACCATAAGTAACTCTTAATCTCACAAAACAAACTTGAAGGTTGCTGGGGGGAGGGGTGTTGGGAGAAGGGGGTCGGATTATGGACATTGGGGAGGGTATGTGCTTTGGTGAGTGCTGTGAAGTGTGTAAACCTGGCGATTCACAGACTTGTACCCCTGGGGATAAAAATATATGTTTATAAAAAATAAAAAATTTTTTTAAAATGGTAAAAAAAAAAAAAAAAAAAAAGCACACCTGGCATTAGAGTGTGAGGAAAGGGGCAGCCTCCATCTACTATAGTAGTTGAAGTATGCACTTTTTAGACGTGGTATGCACTTTTTGGACGTGGTAAGCAAAGTGCCTCTGGTCGTGCAGTCAGTTTTGTGGAAGGAGCATTCTGTCCTGATTATATGCTATACCTAGAATATGGCTTGGCACATATTTGGCTTTCAGTAAATATTTAACAAGTGAAACAATGTATATGCGTGCCTAAGTGCTGGTGTGGATACACCCCTCTGAGACTGTTTTTTGTCTGTCTGTCTATTTGTTTTAAGATTTTATTTATCCATTTGACAGAGAGTATGCAGAAGCAGTGGGAGCTGCAGGAAGAGGGAGAAGTAGGCTCTCTCCTGATCAGGGAGCCTGATGCAGGACTCGGTCCCAGAATCCTGGGACCTTGACCTGAGCCAAAGGCAGGTGCTTAACCAACTGAGCTACCCAGGTGTCCCATCTGAGACTGGTTTTAATGACTTTTTCTCCCTACCTCTTGATTGCTTTCTCATGGCAGTGTAATTATACCTATAATACCTATAAAAAAGGCAAAAAGTGTCAGGAGTAATGCAAAGGAGAGAGCTGAGTGACTCACCAATTGGTTAGTCTTTTTATAGACTATTGGTCAGATATCTAAGGGTATGTGTAAACATTGAGAATGTGTGTGCACTTTGCCCCAATACAATCAGAATATTTCCAAAGATGTTGTCTCTTCTTTAGTGTGTCTGTACACTTCTGCTACTATCAGTTGAGTTGTAGGCTTATAAGGATATTCATTATAGATTTGATTATAGTAATGAATAATTACAAACAACAGGGGCGCCTAGTGGCTCAGTGGGTTAAAGCCTCTGCCTTCAGCTCAGGTCATGATCTCAGAGTCCTGGGATCGAGCCCCACATCGGGCTTTCTGCTCAGCGGGAAGCCTGCTTCCTCCTCTCTCTCTCTCTGCCTGCCTCTCTACCTACTTGTAATTTCTGTCAAATAAATAAATAAAATCTTAAAAAAAAAAAACAAAAAACAAACAAACAAACAAAAATAACATAAAATGCCTTACCATAGGAAATTGGTTAAATCTATCATGGGATATATGTGCAATGAAATGTAGTAAGTCTTATATTTAGTGGGAACTCAATAAATATTGTTGGCTTCTGACTGCAGCCTATAAAATAAGGATGTTAATGTCTATTTATTGACAATGAAACAAGTCCATAATATATTCAGTAAGACTAACAGATTATCAAGCAGCTTGTATAATATAGTTCTATTTTTGTAAGAGGAGAAACACCATATCTATCTATCTATCTATCTATCTATCTATCTATCTCTATCTGTATGCATAGAAAAGTTAAGGGATTCTTGCCTGAATATTAGAAGCTATTACCTCAGGGGATAGAAATTCATGTTATTTTCAGTTTTCAACTTTCCGTTTTCATTGTGTTCTGATCATATTTTATGATTATAAAAACAAAGACAATATAATTTTGCGAAAAAAACAAGTATGTAAGTTATTTAGGAATGGGCCATGTGTAAAATGAATTTGGCTCTTAGTAGAAAGTGAAAAGTAAAAAGGTTTCTCTATCAGATCCCCATTTCTGTATTGAATTCTACCTTTACACTTAGTAAAAGCAGATCACTTGTTTTGTAGAACATGGCAAAGAACGTTATTCCTTAGACCACTAACCAGAAAATAAATACCAGAAAGAGACCGGCAAAGCTCTTGTGAAAACTAAATGGAGGGGTGCTTAGGTGGGTGAGTCAGTTAAGTGTGTCCAACTCTTGGTTTCAGCTCAGGTCATGATCTCAGGGTTGTGGGATCAAGCCCAGTTTTGGGCTCTGTGCTCAGCAAGGAGTCTGTTTCTCTCTGCCCTCCCCCTACCACACAAACTATCTCTCTTCTCTCTGTCTCTCTCAGATAAATAAATCTTCCAAAAAACAAACAAACAAACAAACAAACAAACAAAAAACAAACCCATCTCAATAGAAAAAACAAACACAACAACAAACCAAAAACTAAATGAGTTCTTGATTCTTTTTTTTTTTTTAAGATTTTATTTATTTATTTGACAGAGAGAGAAATCACAAGCAGGCAGAGCAGTAGGCAGAGAGAGGGGGGAGCAGGCTCCCTGCTGAGCAGAAAGCCCGATGCAGGGCTCGATCCCAGGACCCTGGGATCATGACCTGAGCCGAAAGCAGAGGCTTAATGCACTAAGCCACCCAGACGACCCAAGAGCTCTTGATTCTTCAAATCCTTTCTCTGGAAGTCTTACTACATGGAGAATACACAGCATGCCTGGTGTATGGGACATAACTTACAATAGAAGGTTATTTGTTGTTTATCTGAAATTCAAATTTAACTGAGCACCCTATATTTTTATTTGCTAAATCTGGCAACCCTATTAATAAGCCATATGTTTGGCCTAACTCTCTCATTTAATAGAAAATAACCAGATATGCCTATAGGATTATTATGTGAGAGGTAGCGTATCCCTCTTTTACTTCTTAACCTCAGCCCTGATTCAGCCTCAGCTCATCCAGTCTTTTTTTTTTTTTTTTTAATCAGAGAGAGAGCGAGAGTGAGAGAGAGAGAGAGAGAGAGAGCACACAAGCAGGGGGAATAGCAGGCAGAGGGAGAAGCAGACTCCCTGCTAAGCAGGAAGCCTGATGTAGGGCTCAATGTTAGGACCCTGAGATCATGACCTGAGCTGAAGGCAGACAGTTAACCAACTGAGCCACCCAGGTACCCCTCAGCTCAGTCAGTCTTCACGCTGAAGGCTTGCGGTGGCTATGTTTCCCTATACTGCAGAAGTATGACCCAACAGAGCTATTCTTATTCTGTACCCAATAAAGGAGAATAAATACCATTTTTATAGGTACAACAAATAAGTTTCCTTATTTTCTTCTCTTTCTTTCTGTTACTCCTCCACCAGCCAAGAAAGGCACTAACGTTATGGTTCAATAAGGTTGAACCATATTATTATCACCTAGTGTGAATGGTACTTTCTATAGCATGGAAGTTACCTACTGCCACAATAGTATTGCATAACCAAGCATCCCAAAATGTAATGGCTTAAAACAATAAGATTGACTTAGTTCACAGGTTGGCAGGCTGGTGATTAAGGCTGAAATTGCCTGGGCGATTTTTTTTGGTCTCAGTTGGGATCGGGCACCTGTCTGGCATTCACTGGCTATTGGATGGGATGATAGGAATCACTAGGCCGTACATTTCTCATGTTCCAGCAGGACTTCCTGGGCATGTTCTCATGACTGTGATAAAGGTGTGACAGTACAAGTGGAAATATGTGAGCACTTTTTAAAAAAAATCTCTGTTTATGTGCCATCTGTTAACATCTCTTTATCGGTACCAGTCACACAGCCAACTAAAATCAATAGACAGGGAGAACGTGCCAAGTCACATGACAAAGGGCGTGGGTACAGGAAAGATTGAAGGCATTACCAATGGAATCAATATGCCACACCTAATTCATATGATAATTATACTGATGACTAGCCTTTAACTAAATACTTGAACCCACGTCTCTTTGGCACAATATTAAATCAATCAGACCTCTTTACTAATGCTGAAAAAACTGGTTGGTTCTCCATGAGATTCTTAGAACTGTTCATATTCTAGGAACAACATATTTTGTAAGGCATCCTGGAGGCATCTGTGAAAAGGGTAGGCCAGTGCCTCCCTAGGGAAGGGTCTAGCAATAGTTCAGCTTGAAAATGAATGCAGTTTGCATTTTAATACTCCTAAATTGATTTTCAGTCTGACCAGGCAACTGCGGCGTTGTTTCTTACTGAGACCATCAAAATTATAAATCTATTTAACCTTTTTCCCCTAAACTTCTATTAAATACACAATATGCACTGCATAGATAATGTAACACAGAATGAAATGGAAAATAAGGTTTTCAGCCATTCCTAATCTAATTGTAGCAACTTGCTGATAACTAATGAAAAGACTAGAAGGTAATCATTTCCTCTTTTGAATGAAGAAGAGTTTTGCAGCTTCACTGCAACTGTCTGTGAATTTCAAGCTCCATTTGCTGAAACTAACATGAAAACAGTGTATTTGACTCTTGGAATCACGATGCAAAATTGTTTGGAGACTCCTACGGAAATTTATATGCATTTTCACCTTCTCATAATCACTATGTTTCATCATACTTCATAACAAAACAAATATCCTGGATTTTATAAAATTAAGGCAGAATAAAATTGAATTATAAAAGATTTTCCCTGATGTTATTGGCAATTAACATTTAAATGAAGATTTAAATTATCCATAGCATGAAATTGAGGAAAACAATTACATTTAATTGAATGTATTACTCACAATGATTAAAATAGAAACTTAAAAAGGATTGGCTACTAATTTCATTCTTACAGATCAAAAGGGAATTTTAATATTTTAATTGTTTTTCTGTATATATATTATTTGACATGTACTCGCATAACTAGAATCACAAATCAAAGAGGGTTTACCTCACTTTCTAGACTTAGAACCATAGTCTTCAAGGAATACATGAGCAAACATATGTTGTCATTGAAAATGCACATTTTTGAGCATTTTTTTTTCTTGAATGCTGTGAATTGCTTCTATACACCAACTAACCATATAGAATAATCAGAATAGTTTTTTTTTCTTAGTTTTCTCCCAGTTTAGGTACATAAATTATACTCTAAAAAGCTCTAGGAAAGAAAGCCAGTTGTTACAGTGTAGAAAGAATGTTGAACTCAGTATCATGTATCCTGGCTTTGAATCTCTAGCAGATATTAGCTATGTGACCTTGGGCCAAACTTACCAGAGCTTTATGTTTGTGTGCTAAGTTACATGAAACAATTGAGATAAACCAGTCACACACTGCAAGAACTCAGTAACTTTTTACTGAACAGCTGAAAGAGAAATTACAAAGGCAAAAATAAGAGGATCCCACCGACATTTTGCTTTGGAAACACCCTCTTGGTTTTCACTGTCAATTGACTTTTTCTAGATTCAGGCATAAAGAAGGCTGTTAATCTCTCTGTTGTTCAATAAAATGGATAAGCAATAAATATTATGGTGATTAAGTGTGAAAATACTTTTATGAAATTATGTCTCTAAATATAACAAGACTTGTTCCATTAGTGCTATTTCCAAAATGCAGATGAACATTTTTTTTTAAACACCTCCTATGAATGCCCAGAATTATTATAATCAGCCATTGTTACTAGTATTTCTAAACTTTTAGGGGTTATGACACTTTGAGAGTCTAGTAACAATCAGATATTGTCTTTCCTTAAATTTCCAGCAATTTGTTGGTTAGACCTTAGGGGTAATTTGGATTTTCACTTTTTCTTTTTTTTTTTTTTTAAAGATTTTATTTATTTATTTGTCATAGAGAGAGAAGCGAGAGCAAGCACAGGCAGACAGAGTGGCAGGCAGAGGCACAGGGAGAAGCAGGCTCCCCGCCAAGCAAGGAGCCTGATGTGGGACTCGATCCCAGGATGCTGGGATCATGACCTGAGCCAAAGGCAGCCGCTCAACCAACTGAGCCACCCAGGCGTCCCGGATTTTCACTTTCTTTGATTTATGCTACATGGGCTTGAAAACCAACCAAAAACCCATTCAAGAAAAATAAAATGAAAGGTTCATATTTATATAAAGTGTTAAAAAACCACATTTTTAAAATTCAGGATATTTTTCTTTTTTCCTTTTTTTAAAGTTAACATATAATGTATTATTTGTCACAGGAGTACGGGTCTGTGAATCATCAGGCTTGCACATTTCACAGCACTCACCATAGCACATATCCTCCCCAATGTCCATAACCCAACCACCCTCTCCATAGCCCCCTCCCCCAGCAACCCCAGTTTGTTTCCTGAGATTAAGAATCTTTTGTGGTTTGTCTTCCTCCTGATCCCATCTTGTTTCATTTTTTCCTTCACTACTCCCCAAACCCCCCATGTTGCCTCTCAAATTCCTCATATCAGAGAGATCATATAATTGTCTTTCTCTGATTGACTTATTTCGCTTAGCATGATACCCTTTAGTTCCATCCACGTCATTGCAAATGGCAAGATTTCATTTCTTTTGATGGCTGCATAGTATTCCATTGTATATATATATATATACCACATCTTCTTTATCCATTCATCTGTTGATGGACATCTAGGTTCTTTCTATAGTTTGGCTATTGTGGACACTGCTACTGTAAACATCAGGGTGCATGTGCCCCTTTGGATCCCTACATTTGTATCTTTAGGGTAAATACCTCGTAGTGTGATTGCTGGGTTGTAGGGTAGCTCTATTTTCAACAAGAAGATTTTTCTTGATGTAATGGAACCAAGACAAAAATAGGTCTAATGTCAAATAAAAGTTAAATTGGACAGTGCATAGTTGCCAAATAGAACTAAATGGTCCATACAAAACAAAAACAACAAAACAAAAACAAAAACAAAACCCAGAAACAACAAAACCCCAGTTCCTTCGCCTCTTTCTATGGTAGATACTGTTAGATGCTTGACATCCAGCCCTCTGTTCTTCCTTGCTGGCAGAGTCCATCCAGCATTATGGAGGTTAAAATATTGGATACTTGTTTTCCTAATCTCCCTTGCAGCTGGGGAACAGACAAGTGATACAGTGCTAACCAGTGAGGCAGAAAAGCAGTTTATTGCAGACTTCCAGGAAAGATTTAGATCTCCTGGAATAGAGTGAGTTTGTGGAAAGAAACCAGTGCCCCTTATCCCCACTTTAGAATGTTGTCCTTTGTAGATGTTACTGCTCTATTGGAGGCATTTGTGACTGTGAGTTCAAGGTAGAAGAAATGACATGGAGTCCTGACGACCAGTATTGCCGAGCCTCTCAACCAACCCTGATTTGCCTATCTGTAGACTCCTCATTATTAGCATGAGAAAAATTAACCCATACGGTTTATATGCTTGCTCTTTTCCAGTCCTGCTCCTTAGCAGGAGGATCAGTTAGAAAACAGGTCGGAGAAAAAGGGAGAGAGGCGAGGGAGGGGGAGGGAGGAGGAAGACTGAGAAGGACCACTACAACACCACAGATAATAAAAGCTAAGAGTAGCAGGTCAGCACAGGTGAGATACTCTGTGATATGAATGAATTCTAAAGTCTTGATTTTATGTGTCCCTCCAGTGCATGTTTGTGTGGCTGTGCCGAGTTTCTTTTAAAGCTTTATATAGAAGGGGATGACAATCCTGACAGTAATTTGGCCAAAAAACAAAACAAAACAACCCACATACAACAAAAACCAAAAATACCCAGGCATGCGATTGCCTTTTGCCTAGGCGGAAGGAAGGACATCCTGTATTTTCTTTTCCATTTCATACATCATTTAAAACTTACTGCAGTGATTCCACAAAGTCAGGAGGCTTTAAAAAGTTAATGAGAAATATACAAGAAAAAAAACCTGTTCTGTGTTATTCTGGAATACCCCATAATGTCCAGGGCTTGTTACCCAGGGAAGCAGAGGTTATTTTAATGGCTTTCAGTTTTATTGCACCAGGATTGCAGGGAGCACCCTAAACTTTCTAAGTTAATAAGTAAAAAAATATTGTGACCTTTACTGGGTTGGCGAATAACATTATTTCAGCACTGGAATTTTCAAAGCTCGTTCTTCTGCAGTTTAGACCTTAGATACTTTACATTCGTTGTTGCAAATTCATAATGCTAATTACATTAAACCCTGGCATAGGTTTTGGTCTTCTGGTACCATGGATCATTTGATCACAAAGGACTGGGTAATCAATTTTATCCTTAATCGTGATTTCTTGTGACTTCTTTCATGGAGGTTTCTTATAAAGTGAGATTAATTGTATATTCCTGTTTAACTTAATGTGAACATATTTTTATTTCTAACTGATTAAAAATCCCTGGAAGGTAGAAACTTTATATTTTTCAGTTTCCTGCAGAATGGAATTAATTAATGTATGTCACATGGAAAAACCATTTTCTTGGGATACCAATAGGCATAAAATGAAAAAAAAAAAAAAGTTATGATCGCAAAGTAGGAAGACCTTGGCTTAAAAAAAGAAAAGTCCTTACTGAATAACACTTAAGAACATTTCAAATGCTAACATATTCTATATCCTCATGCTGGAGACATGAATGTAGGTATCTGCAGGCATATTTGAACATAAAGTATATTCTGTGCAATGGAGGGATAAGATACCTCCTGAGAGAAAACATGCATTAAAAAATGCAATTCTAGTGGTCTAGTATTATGAACATGGCATATGTCACATCCAGACAAAAAGATTTCTTTCTTGGTTTGAGGGTACCTGGGCGGCTTAGTGGGTTAAAGCCTCTGCCTTCCGCTCAGGTCATGATCTCAGGGTCCTGGGATTGAGCCCTGCATTGGGTTCTCTGCTCAGCAGGGAGCCAGCTTCCCACCCCCTAACCCCCGCCTGCCTCTCTGCCTACTTGTGATCTCTGTCTGTCAAATAAATAAATAAAATCTCTAAAAGAAAAAAGATTTGTTTATTGGTTTGTAACAAAATTCTTTTATGACAGATAATGACTGTTTATTTTTCCAAATTAGGAAAAATAATTTTAGCATTATAGATAAATAAGTTATCCTTTGTATAAAACATATCTTGATTTAGTGTTTAGAGACATATTTAAATTTGTAGATTTATAAAGAATTTGTTGACAAAAGCTGCATCTGCATTTAATCATGCATTATTTAAAATGTATTAAGATATTTATATGCAAAGATCTGTAGGAGACAGCCTGTAGATATTGGGACATCTACTTCCAGTGTAGTAACTAGTTTATGTCATCTAACCTTCTTCCCAGCAGGGTTGAGAGGCTGAATAACTGAGTAGAACTTTTGGCAATCTCATAGTTTTAAATTGGATTTAAGGACCTGCCAAGGAAGATGGACACTAAGAGATGCCACGGAAAGTTAGGATCTCTAAAGAACTATACCTATGAGTGATGACAATCCAGATTAGACCAGCTCTCAAAGACTGAAACCCAGCATTGAAACAGTTCATTCCCTAAATGAATTACTGTGACCTGCCTCTTACCTGTCATTACCTGTTGACTATCCAGATTAGACCAGCCCTCAAAGACTGAAACCCAGCATTGAACCAGTTCAGTCCCTAAATGAATTACTATGACCTACCTCTAACTGCCTGCCAAAGGCAAAAGTCGATATTTTCTGGAAGAAGGTAATATCACCCAGTGCTTCAAATTACCTCTGCAATTTTTCTTCATTAAAAAAGTGATATAGGGGATAAAAAATAACAAGTCATATGAAGAGAGGAGAGGAATGTCTGAGATAACAGACAGTAGAAACAGACCCACAGGAGATTCAGATACTAGAGTTATCAGACCTGGTCTTGAGAAAACTGAGTATGTTCAGGAAAACTGGGATGGAGATATATATGTCAAATTTATATATATATATATATAATGTCAAATTGAAGTTCTAATGAAATTTAGGGGAAAATGTTTAACCCATTCATTAATTCAACAAAATGTAAAGAAATCTTGCCCTTATGGCACTTATATTCTGGAGGGTGGAGAGAGAAAATAAGCAATACATATAATAATTGAACAAAATATTATAAGTATAAGAGAAAATAAACAGATAAAACATTTCAGGTGATGATGATGTGGCTGGGGTAAGTGGATACTATTTAAATAGAGTTGCTAAGCCTCATTTAAAAGGTAACATTTTAACAACGCCTTGAAAGAGATAAGTCAAGCTGATCATTCTGGGGAGAACATTCCACAGCAGAGAGAAGAGCCAGCGATAAGGTCCTAAAACAGGAAATTAATTGGTAAGTTAAAATAACAGCAGCATTATTAGTGGAGTTAGCCAGATGGAGAGCAATGGATAGGGAATAGGGAGGAGAGGGTTAAATCATATTAAACCTTATTGACCATATGGACTATTGCTTTTACTCTGAGTGATATGGGATGACATCAGAAAGTTCTGAGCAGAAAGGTATATAATATGATGTACATCTTAAAAGGATTCTTCCAGTTGGTCTATTGAAAAGATAGTAACAAAAACCATAAGGGACACCAGCAAAAGCAGGAAAACTGGTTTAGGACTCTTGCAAAAAACCAGGAGAGAGATTAATACAGTTCAGACAGAGTTGAAATGAGAATATATTGGGAAGAGTGGTTGAATTCTTTAACTGTTTTGGGTATGGAGCCAACAGCAATATCATATAGACTGAATGTTGGGTAGGAGAGAGTGATCATTAATAGCACCCTCTTTTACTTTCAGAAAGATTCTAATTTTGACAAATTATATGATCTTCTTAGTTAAATCAGCATGAACCTCCTTCATGGTGTATTATTATTTGTGCACATTGCTTGATTCTAAATTATAATTATATAGGATCTTATCAACATTCATGAGTGATTTCTCTTAGTGCTTTGGAAAAGTTTAAACACCATAGAAATGAGTTATTCAGCAACGATTTTAAGGAATTCATCTTTGAATTTGTCTTGGTCTGGTATTCTTTAAAAAAGTAGCTTTCTGGGACGCCTGGGTGGCTCAGTTGGTTAAGCAGCTGCCTTCAGCTCAGGGCATGATCCCGGCGTCCTGGGATGGAGTCCCACATTGGGCTCCTTGCTCAGCAGGGAGCCTGCTTCTCTCTCAATCTCTTCCTGCCACTCTGTCTGCATGTGCTCGCTCTCTCTCTCTGACAAATAAAGAAATAAAATCTTTTTTTTTAAAAAAAGTAGCTTTCTTAGTTTTTAGGGTATGGTCAATTTTATCAATTCCTTTGGCTCATTTTAGTATTTTGGAGAGGACATAGTCTGCTTTGCATTCTGTGTGGGTTATAACTTTTTAATTTTCACTAATATACTCACACTTACATTTTCCAGTTTATAACTCAGAAATGAAACTTTCTGTTGAAATTATCTCCCTGAAACTATTTCTTTCTTTTTTTTTAATTTAATTTTATTTTTTAAAAGATTTTATTTATTTATTTGACAGAGAGAGATCACAAGTAAGCAGAGAGGCAGGCAGAGAGAGAGGAGGAAGCAGACTCCCTGTCGAGCAGAGAGCCCGACGCGGGACTTGACCCCAGGACCCTGAGATCATGACCTGAGCCGAAGGCAGCGGCTTAACCCACTGAGCCACCCGGACGCCCCGAAACTATTTCTTTCAATAGCTTCCTGTTACCCATGGGCTTTGTTGGAGTTGTTGTTGTTATTGTTATTGTTGTTATTATTATTCTTTATTTGGTCCAAGTCCATTACAAGGGTACTTTCTTTTCAGTCACTCTACAGTTTTATATAAAAATACATAACAGTTTTGTAACTACATGTTTATTTAATCTGATGTTCAAATGGATTAAGTGCTTTATTTAGTAATATATTTATTCAATCAACGGATACTTTTGGAGAGCTTTCCATGTTCTAGGCATTGTGCTGAGCAGTGGATAAATGGAATGGACTCTATCTTCCCCTTCCAAATTCATATATTAAAGTCTTAACCCCATAGTATCAGGAGGTAGGGCTTTGGGGAAGTAGTTAGATTATGATACGGAGCTTCTCATGAATGGTATTTATGTCCTCATTAAGAGAACCCAAGAGAGCTCTCTCACCCCTTCTGTAATGTAAAAACACACACAAATTCTGCAGTCCAGGAGAAGGCCCTTACTGGAACCCAACCATGCTGGCATTCGCATCTTGGAATTCCAGCCTCCAGAACTATGGTAAATTTCTACTGTTTATAAGCTACCCAGTCTGTGGTAATTGTTACAGATGTCCAAACTAGCCAAGACAGGATACAATGGAGACCATAAAGATAACAATCTCAGCCCTCACCGGGAGAGACAGTAAGAAACAAGCAGAGGCATAACTCAATAAACTAATCATAGTCCATGGAAATAAACAAGATGCTTTCTGAAGAATAAGGGAAATGGAACTATTTTAGGAAAAAAACAAAACAAAACAAAACTGGCTAGAGAAGAATTTTCAGAGGAGGTGCCACTTAGGTTGAAAAATGAGAAAAAGCCTACCACAGCAGAGAGAAAGGATATTAACATTCTAGGCAGAGTACAGCTTGTGTGGTGTTCCTGGGAGTGCAAAAGGGCTCAGCATATTTAAGGAACTGGAAAGTGACCAGTGTGAGTAAAGTGGATAAGGAGCCTCAAATGAAGCTAAGGTATAACATACTTCCCTCATTTTCAGTTTCTTATTTTTCTGGAATTCCTGAAAATACTCAGCTTTTATCTTAACCATTTATTGCATCTTGCCCATTCTCTCCATTATCTCCTTTAGGTAATCCAGCCAGTCTTTTTAGTTAGTTAGGAATTCACATGCAATAGTATAAGTATATAAATGTAAGTAGTATAAATTCAGACTCCACAGTGGGGCATGGTACACTGATTTTCCTCTTCCATCAGTCCACAGCAAGTTTCCTTATAGTTTCCAAGGATTGTGATTCCTGAGTCCCCTCTCAAGAGTCAGGGAACAAAGGGGCTGTTTTCTTCATAAAACAGGACAGCATCCTCATCCCCCTTTTTTTTCCTAGGGGTGGTTGTTAAAACTGTAAATATTGGATATTTACCAATTAATGTCAAGACCTGCTAAGGATCTATGATTTTTACCCTATTTGCAAGCTGATAAACTTGCCATAGTTTTAAGAATGCTAACAGAGGACATGAGATTCCTTGGTGACAGACAAAGGACTTTATTACAACATAGAAGATAGAATGAGATTCTTCCCAAAGTCCCCTGGGGGTGGTGTAGTATTCAGGAAGTTTTATTTCACAGCTGAAAAACCCTGAACTTAGGGAACTTGCATTTTTTATAATGAACAGTAAGCAAACCTGCCTGATGTTTGTTCTGGAAGAAGAAACTATTTTATTGTATAGTAGGCAACCAGCCCCTGTTTCCAGAGAGAGACACTGTTTCTAACTTACAAGGCTGCTTTCTATGCAGATTTCCTTAGCAAGATAGTTCAGATCCAAAGGGCAGTTAGTGCCCCTCCTCATTAGACATATACAAATTCAGAGACGCAAAAAGAGCTGTCTTTTAAAGATTGATTCCTAGCAGAGACTTTGTTTTCCTATTAGGTAGTATGTGAATACTCTTTCTGTTTTGCATAAAATCCTCTGGAATGGTTGTACGCTGCTGAAAACTATGTATGCTTTTCCCGTGGCAGCTAGCCTGCATTCTGCGTGGATGGTTACTTCGTGTTTAATATCATGTGAATTACTATAGAATTTGAGTTTAATAAATATTCAATAAATCAATTCTTACCTGTTCTTAATGAACTTACTATGCTCAAACCTGCTTACAATACTGTACATGCTATTTCAAAAGATTACTATGATGAAAATAAGTAACATGTATAATTAATATAATTATATTATAATTATAATATAATTAATAATAAGTAACGTTTATAATAAACATTTACCTACTAACTACAGTTTGAGAGATTAACATTTATTCCTTAGTGAACAGTCCCGAGAAACTATTCCAAGAGAGATTTCTTCAAACACATGAAATTTTATTTTATTTCAGTGGAGAGCCAGGCAGGGACGAGTTTCACACAGTGGATCGGCCTGTCTCTTTAAAAATATGTCAAATTTGAAGGTAAAAAAAAAAAAACCACAAAAAACAAAAAAAGAGCTTTTGGGACTTATTTTTCATCTCCAGTGGGATAGTAAGTGGATTTCCTATAGTCTTGAGGGCCCTTCCTCTGTAGAAATGATTGGCTCTGGAATATAAGAACATAGAAGTGGAGTTTAGTGATAGAGACCACCCAGGGGAGTTTAAGAATGTTATCCTTGAGGAGTAAGAACACATTGGATCTGTTTGCTCAGGAAAAGAGGTGATGGATGGTGTAGAGAAAGGAACTCATGGCTCTTTATTAGTCATCTAGATTGGCAAGTCCTCCAGAGTATTGATGCTCAATTTCACTGGTCTGTAATAATAAAATAATTGCTATACCTTGGTAGATATTATAAGTCATATGAAAGAATATAAAAATGATAGAACTTAGCCTAGGGGTGTGTTACATTTTCATTCATTTCTGAATTTTTTTTCATGATACCAAAAATGGTAACATCAGTCTATTTCTAAAACATACATTGAAAAGCGTGGGATTGAGGTGGTGAGAGATGTATAGGGAACTCTTGAAGAATTTTGGATAAGTGGTAGATGTTTTTGTATTTGTATATAAAGGGATCACCTAGGTTGTTGTGTGGAATCACTGTAAGGGATGGGATAGGAATAGAAATTTGGAGAGAAAATTCTAGAAGTTTGCATTAAGTCTGGCAGGGACGAGATTGAATTGAAAAGCTGGGGGGAGCCCTGGAGAAAGAAGGTAGGCGGAGACCTCACTTGGTACTTTTGTACGTACTCCTCCTGGGAAGATGTGGGATATGGCCTGCCAAAATCATCTATTCCAGAAATTTCAGGTGATTCAATAATAAATTTATCTGTGACAACTCAGAATCAGGTAGCATAGCAGCACACTATTCCTTCCCTCATTAAACATGAGTAAACACACACAAACCAGTAGGAGGCAGTGAAAATGCTCCAGGCAGAAAATTAGTTTTAAAGGATTTTAGTTCAGCAAGTGGAAAGCAATTTGAGAAAGCAAGCCTATGTTTTCTGTCAAGAAGGTACCAAAAACAAGGAATGAGAGATTGGAATGAAATGAGAGTTTCCTATAGTCATGTGGTCATGTGGACAGGCAATTTCTTTGATAATGTGAATGTTGGTTATTTTGTCTATTTTTAGAAAAGTACTTTGCAAATGAAAGAACTTAGATGAAAGTCATTCATGCATTACATAAACACTCCTGAATAAATGCCAGGTGCTGGCCACAATGGTAGGATATTAATAACCACCAAGGAAAAACAAGTAAGGATTCTTTCGGGGGTGGGGGGTGGGTGTTGAGGTTGAGCTATGTATATGAAACTAAGAGACGTTGATGGGTGGGTGCTGTAAGTGAGGTACAGATAGGAGATACGTGATAATGGATTGTGGTTCATTATAGACCTTTGTACCCAGAGTGAGTCGAGTACTATTGCTTGAAGTATGTAATCTTCATAACTGAGATAAAATTATCAAAATGTATTCTTTCTCCCAATACCTGCAGTGTTATTACATTACAACTGAGGTAATGCTTGAGGACCTCAGGATAGGTATTTTAATCTATGCCATGCTCCCTAATACCACCAATTAATGAGGACCCATTTGGATGCAGGTACAATAGAAAAGTGATGGAAAAAAACCCCCAAAATAAGTAGATACCATGTGAAAATGGATAGTAACTTAAATAAAATGAATTTTTGAATAAATACATCTAAAAACATTAAAATTTTGCTTTTCCCAACTTTATAAGCTTTTATGAGATAGGTCACTTTTTTTTTTTCCCCTCTTCTGACTACAAGTCAGATCTCAGTTCAATTAAAATGTTTACTAACGTCCACATTTCACTGGAGAGAAGGGAACTCAGAGCTGAAAGCAAGTATTATAAGTGCTTCTTACAACACAAAATAATGGTAATGGCTCCAAACTTTTGGTCCAAACTGTCTTTTTTAAAAAATCCCTTTTAGAGGCTTCTATTTTCATTCTTATCCTCTAACGCAGCTTGGAAAGCCCTTAGGGAGCAAAACCCACATAGAGCAATCCAAGGCCACGTAACCCCGAATTTGGCTGCCTGGCAAGGGCAGTGCAACTCCCCCAGGGCACAGACACCTGAGAATCAGTGCAGCAGGCTCGTACCCCAGAAGATCAACAAGAACATTCCCCTAAGACCAAGTTTACCTCTCATACAGAACTGCAAAACTCCAGCACCAGTGCAAAATTTTATACACACACACACACACACACACACACACACGCATATTTATACACACACACACACATATATACATGTATATGTATATACATATACATGTATATGTGTATATATATGTGTGTGTGTGTTTATATATATAAAGTCTGTGCTGCCTAAAGCAATCTATACATTCTAATGCAATCCCTGTCAAAATACCATCAACTTTTTTCAAAGAAATGGAACAAATAATCCTAAAATTTGTATAGAACCAGAAAAGAACCCAAATATCCAAAGGAACTTTGAAAAAGAAAACCAAGCTGGTAGCATTACAATTCCTGACTTCTAGGTGTGTTACAGAGCTATAATCCATCAAGACAGTATGGCACAGGGGTGCCTGGGTGGCTTAGTGGGTTAAAGCCTCTGCCTTTGGCTCAGGTCATGGTCCTGGGGTCCTGGGATCGAGTCCTGCATCGGGCTCTCTGCTTCGCAGGGAGCCTGCTTCCTCCTCTCTCTCTGCCTGCCTCTCTGCCTACTTGTGATCTCTGTCTGTCAAATAAATAAATAAAAAATATTAAAAAAAAAAGACAGTATGGCACAAAAACAGACATACAGATCAGTGGAACAGAATGGAGAACCCCGAAACGGACCCTCAATTCTCTCTGCAACTAATACTTGACAAAGCAGGAAAGAGTACCCAATGGAAAAAAAAGTCTCTTCAACAAATGTTGTTGGGAATGTTGGACAACCACATGCAGTGGAATGAATGTAGACCATTTCCTTATACCATACACAAAAATAGATTCCAAATGGGTGAAAGATAGGATTCCATCAAAATCCTAGAGGAGAACAGAGGCAGCAACCTCTGTGACCTTGGCCACAGCACTGGTCTCCAAAGGCATGGGAAACAAAGGCAAAAATAAACTATTGGGACTTCATCAAGATAAAAAGCTTTTGCAGAGCAAAGGAAACAATCAACAAAACCAAACACAACCAACAGAATGGGAGGAGATATTTGCAAATGTCTTATCAGATAAAGAGCTAGTATCCAAAATCTATAAAGAACTTTCAAACTCAACACCCAAAGAACAAATACTCCAGTCAAGAAATGGGTCGAAGACATGAAGAGACGTTTCTCCAAAGAAGACCTACAAATGGCCAGCAGTTACATAAAAAAATGTTCAACATCACTTGGCATCAGGGAAGTACAGATCAAATCCACAATGAGATACTACCTCACACCAGTCAGAATGGCTAAAATTAACCAGTCAGGAAGTGACAGATGTTGGAGAGAATGCATTCAAAGGAGAACCCTTCTACACTGTTGGTGGGAATGCAAGCTGTTGCAGCCACTCTGGAAAACAGCATGGAGGTTCCTCAAAAAGTTGAAAATAGAGCTACCTTACAACCAAGCAATTGCACTAGTAGGTATTTACCCCAGAGATAACAAATGTAGTGATCTGAAGGGGCACCTGTGCCCCAATGTTTATAGTAGCAATGTCCACAGTAGCCTAATTATGGAAAGAGCCCAGATGTCCATTGACAGATGAATGGATGGAGAAGATGTGTGTATATATGTGTATCGCCTGAGCCCTGTTCTATCCCTGGTTCCAAGACATCCTTTTGCTGAGAGGATGGCCGGGTTGTCTCATGTGTTTAGATCCTATCGATACCCTAGTCCTTAATAGAACAGAATGGTTTTACCTAAGAATTTGTGTTTGATGTTTCTCGATTTCCTCCTATTTCTGTCTTGTAAAATCTCTTGGGAAATTTCAAATATCTACGTTCAAATTATTAAGGTGCTATGAATTAATTTTATATTAGTTCTTTGGTCTTAATATGTGACTCTAGTTCATGACTATGGAATTGGGAAATGGGTTATCAACCACTGTTTTTAAAATTTGAGTGGAATATTTTGTCACATTAAATTGAACTGTTGGTTATGCATGTAAAACACTACTCCAATACAGCGTGTTTTTTTTAAAAAAAAAAAAAAAGGAAGTATTCCACTGAGAATACTGAGAAGTATTCCACTGTATACAGAAAATGAAATCAAAGAAAATGAAATCTTACCATTTGCAAGGACGTGGATGGAACTAGGGGGTATTATGCTAAGTGAAATAAGTCAATTATCATATGATCTCACTCATATGTGGAATTTAAGAAACAAAACAGGGGATCATAGGGGAACAGAGGGAAAAATAAGATGGAATCAGAGAGGGAGAAAAACCATGTAAGACTTTTAATCATCGGAAACAAACTGAAGGTTGCTGGAGAGGGAGAGGTGGTAAACTGTGGTAACTGGGTGATGGACATTAAGGAAGGCACATAAGGAAGGTATTATATAAGATTGATGAATCACTGAACTCTACCTCTAAAACTAATAATACATTATTTGTTAATTTATTTTTAAATTACAAAAAAGGAAAAAAAAAGAAATAAGCATTCTCTTCATGCCATATAAAAATATCCAAAGTATTTGCCCTTTTCTGAATGCTGTATGTAAATTTTGAAATATTACAATGAATTTTTCTATTGCCTCTCTTCTAAAAAACCCAAAAATCTCTCGTAAAAGGGTCATATGACATAAAAATTCCAGAGGTGGGTCATACGACAGGAAGCCCCTTATTTTCTACTAAATTGGTCTTTCGATATAAAAGGCAAGAAGAGTCACAGAGAACTTCTTTCTAATCTATTTTAGAACTGTTAGACCCATAGAGGAATTCCTGTTCTCCACAGAAATCCATTAGCAAGGCGCCAAGCTTTAAGCAGTCAGAATGTCAACAATTTCTTTCAGATCCTTTCCTTTCCTTGGGTATGAAACAGCCCAGTCCTATAGAATTATGCCTTTTCAGCTTGATGAGCAGATTAGCTTGTCTGTTTTTCTCTCTTACTCATTTAGTTTTCTTCTGGTTTCCATTCTGTGCTTTTGTCTTAAGTCCTGTATGGTGAAAATGAGAAGGTCTTCTTAAGGGTACAGATTATTTTTCATTCTGCAGGGGGAGGTACAGCCTAGTCCCTAGAGATTAGTCAGATACTTTTTTTTTCAATTTTAATTATTTTATTTTATTTTAATTTTTATTACTTTAAAATTATTTAGCTTTTTTAAAAATTTTTAATTTTTTATAAACATATAATATATTTTTATCCCCAGGGGTACAGGTCTGTGAATTGCCAGGTTTACACACTTCACAGCACTCACCAAAGCACATACCCTCCCCAATGTCCATAACCCCACCCCCCTTCTCCCAACCTCCCCCCCCCCAAAACCCTCAGTTTGTTTTGTGAGATTACGAGTCTCTTATGGTTTGTCTCCCTCCCAATCCCATCTTGTTTCATTTATTCTTCTCCTACCCACTTAAGCCCCCATGTTGCATCACCACTTCCTCATATCAGGGAGATCATATGACAGTTGTCTTTCTCCACTTGACTTATTTCGCTAAGCATGATACGCTCTAGTTCCATCCACGTTGTCACAAATGGCAAGATTTCATTTCTTTTGATGGCTGCATAGTATTCCATTGTATATATATACCACATCTTCTTGATCCATTCATCTGTTGATGGACATCTAGGTTCTTTCCATAGTTTGGCTATTGTGGACATTGCTGCTATAAACATGCGGGTGCACGTGCCCCTTCGGATCACTACATTTGTATCTTTAGGGTAAATACCCAGTAGTGCAATTGCTGGGTCATAGGGCAGTTCTATTTTCAACATTTTGAGGAACCTCCATGCTGTTTTCCAGAGTGGTTGCACCAGCTTGCATTCCCACCAACAGTGTAGGAGGGTTCCCCTTTCTCCGCATCCTCGCCAGCATCTGTCATTTCCTGGCTTATTGATTTTAGCCATTCTGACTGGTGTGAGGTGATATCTCATTGTGGTTTTGATTTGTATTTCCCTGATGCCGAGTGATATGGAGCACTTTTTTATGTGTCTGTTGGCCATCTGGATGTCTTCTTTGCAGAAATGTCTGTTCATGTCCTCTGCCCATTTCTTGATTGGATTATTTGTTCTTTGGGTGTTGAGTTTGCTAAGTTCTTTATAGATTCTGGACACTAGTCCTTTATCTGATATGTCGTTTGCATATATCTTCTCCCATTCTGTCAGTTGTCTTTTGATTTTGTTAACTGTTTCCTTTGCTGTGCAAAAGCTTTTGATCTTGATAAAATCCCAGTAGTTCATTTTTGCCCTTGCTTCCCTTGCCTTTGGCGATGTTCCTAGGAAGATGTTGCTGGCAAGTCAGATACATTTTTGTATGCTGTTAATTAAATAAAACAACAGCATATAAGGGTCTTTGGGATGTGTTTCCTATCCTTCTCTTGTCTTGTTTATCAGTTCCAGTCCTCAAACCATTGTAATTAAAGTTAGCCATAAACACATTCAGAACGCTGATATCATGAAGGGAGGATTCCTTTTATTTTATCTTTGCTTCTCACAAGGTGGCTTTGCCCACAAATGTCCAGAGCTCTTTAACAAATCACAATGGAACAAAATCTGTTTCTCATAGAAATTTTGTATAACTGTATTTTATTCTGAGTACAAAACTCAGTTTTCTTTTTTTTTTTTTCCTGCACATTACATTGCTGTTGAAACTTTAGAAATTGGAATTTCATATTGCCTGGAAGTATACAATTTTGATAATGGGGGTGGGGGGTTGCCATTATCTCTTTCATTTTTATAATTTCCACAGCGATTTCCTCATTTTTCACACACAGCGGATTGAATCTTGAGTTTGTTGTTGTTGTTGCTTTTGTTCTTAATGGGCCAATAAATCTAGTTTGATCTGATACTAGGTTTGAAAGTTAACATGAAGATGGCATGGAAGAGTAGGTACATCCAAATAAGAATCTTCTTAAGGGAAGCAGAAGAAATATAGAGTCACTATTTGATTTTAATCAGAAATTTCTGCAAACAAAATAATATTTTAAATGTGACCTGAGAACATATTATTAAATTGAATACCTTCCTAGGATATAGAGCAAAAATCCCACATTTATTTCATTTAAATTTCCAAGACAATAAAGAAAGACATTTCCACAGGCTTCTCCCCAAAATCACCCAAATTCAATAAGGAGAGTAATAAAGAGAAACTGTCCATCTTCTATGAAACTAGGAGACATCTGTAAATCTGAAAGACAATATCTGAAAATTGAAACTATCTGGAGGACATGGGGAGTTAGAGAGGAGAAGGGTGTTGGGGGAAATTGGAAGGGGAGGTGAACCATGAGAGACTATGGACTCTGAAAAACAACCTGAGGATTTTGAAGGGGTGGGGGTGGGAGGTTGGGGTACCAGGTGGTGGGTATTATAGAGGGCACGGATTGCCTGGAGCTCTGGGTGTGCTGCAAAAATAATGAATACCGTTAGGCTGAAAATAAATAAAAAATAAATTAAAAAATAATAAGAAACCATCTGGAGGACTGTAAATGACTTAAGAGAAAAAAATGGTTAAAAATAATGCTTGTAGTAATAAGAAATTCACATTGTAGTACCCCAGTTAAAAATTAGGAATTGGAGTACCAGATACTTCTTAGGACTTGAATGTGGATGGGGCTAGGGCTAAAAACAGGAAGATTGCTTATAAAACCCTCTCATGGGACACAAGCTGCTAAGTGACTTTTCTTTCCCCACCAGAGGCTGATCCAAAGGAATCAGACCCAGCAGAAGGAGACACTGTGTTGTTGCAGTAAAACCAAAGAATATTCCAAAAGCTGAGCTATCCCACATAAATTTTAATTTTGGAGATCGGTTGCTCTTCACCCAACAGTTTAATTGGTTAATATCTTGAGAGGACGATTTAATGTAGCTTTTTCCTTTAGGAAGTTGCTTTTGTGCACTAGAAGAAATACTCAGGATTCTTTGTGTCCAGCTGATATAGTGGTTATTATGGTAATTACTTTACACTGAACGACAAGGCACTGATCATCCCAAGTCTAGCTTTGGGCAGAGAATCTCAGATTTTGTTTCATTTTTCCAAATAAATGGTAAACTTTCTTAAGTGAATTAATATTATTTTTTGACTAGAATAAATGCCAACTATACAAATGAAGTCCACTTTTAGTCCAAAAATTTTCAGTAGGCTAAGTCCAAAACCCTCTGAGAGGAAGGTATTTGGGGAAGTAAAAATAAAATGTTCATAACCTATTCAACTTTTTACTAATATATGCCAGTGTCCAGAGACTTTTTGATGGTACTGTTTGCCTCATAATATATATATTGATGATATATATTTGACATATATTTACTGAGCACGTACTCTGTATTGGTCACAATGTGTACACATTCAGAAAAAAATTGAGGCCAAAGGAAAAAGAATTCCTTTTTGCAGTAGACTGCAGCTACAGATACTAGATAAATCTGCTTAAAATTGCCTTGTTTTAATCAATTCTTCATTAAAAATTTTAGACTTAAATTTTCTATGTTAGGGACTAGAGCTTTTTATGTATCTGAAATGTTTTATCTGTACAATGTTTAATGAGATTTCAGGCAATCATACCAACCAGATGACATTTTTATTTTATTTTATTTTATTTGGTTTGTGATTACTTTGTCAGAGAAACACTATTCTTGCTGTCTTGTGTGTACTTCTAGGTTTCCACAACCTTCAGCATAAGAAAAATGGATTGTGGGCCAGACGTAATTTGACCATAACAGTTCCTCTTTAAAGAATACACAGGCTTCTACACTGGGGATATCTTAATGGTGTGCTGAGTCCCTACAGACTTTCTTCAGCTTTCTCTCTGACCTTTTCAGATTGTGATGAATTCTGATGGTTTATATTTTTTTTTAATAAGCATTTCCATCCTGAGGAAAATAAGCAAGAAGGAAAGGAATTGATTCAAAAAGCAAATCTTTCATCAAAACCTGGAAATGTGTTGTAGCAAGGATAACTCAGAAAAACCGATATGCCACAGGAAAGAGGTTACATCGCAACATCCAAATACAACAGAAATGCCAAAACTTGCTAAGCCAAAATGTTAAGTTGTTAAAAGAACGGTTTTGCTCTCTATATTTTAACTGGGAGGAAAGCACACATGTCAACATTCACTGGTTCATAACACCATCTTAAACTATTAATTACAAGCTACAAGAGAGATGAGTTTCAGCAATTGATAGCTAGAAAATTTGTTACAATTTTATAGTGGGTACTGAAGGATATTGGCTATAGATAAGTCAGTAATTTCAGTACTGCATGACAGTAATTTTGCCAAATTCTTCCCCCGTCCTCCCCCTTTCTCACATATAGAAACAGGTATTATTAACATTAAATTGGAAACTGAACTTGCCTGGATATAAAACAAACAAACAAACAACAACTTGAACACTTTCTCTAAGTCAGTGGTTCTCCTAAAATATGGTCCTCAGATCAGCAGCAACAATACCATCAGTGAACTTACTACAAGTTACCAGAGTCACCTTTATACCAGACTTCTTGACTCAGAATATCTGGGGATTTGGTCCAACAACCACCTCTATGTGATTCTGATGACATGCTAGTGTTTGAGAATTGCCATCTAGAGGACAATGAGAATGAGCAAAAAATACAAAGGCAGAACGTAATTTAGTATTTCCATCCAAGACTCATCTGCATCAATGATCTGTACAGTTCTCAGAATATTCAGAATATTCATTTCTAAAGTCTAGATGAGCTAAAACTTTTCCATAATTAACAACATTGATTATAGTTGGGCTAATTGGATAATTGACAGCTGTCTTTTTAATATTTTTCCCCAGAGGATTTATAGACTCTTAGATATGAATGATGTGAAGAAGCTTGTTTAAATTAACCCCTTCCATTTATACAGGTGGTTTTATTCCCTTGTTTTGTAGCTCCAGATAGCTTTAATACTTGCTTTACACAGCTTTTCACCCAAGCAGGGGAGACTGCCATGTTTTCTATCAATCCCTCTTACTGAATCTTTATAAGAATTTGGTTCTACAGTCACTGTATAAGGTTCTAAAATCATCCTGTAGAACTGAAAGAGCAGATGTAAAACTTATATCCTCACACCTGAGCTGGTGGACACAGAAGGAGAAGCAGACTCCCCTCTGAGCGGGGAGCGGTGGCGCGGGGCTCCATCCCAGTACCCTGAGATCTGGACCTGAGCCAAAGGCAGCTGCTTAACTGACTGAGCTACCCAGGCACCCCAAGAAAGGATTTCTTTTTTAGAAAAAGAAACAAACATAAAAATTATGGCCCCATGGGGGAAAAGGAAAGAATGAGGGAGTGAACACAGAATTTATACAGATGGTCAACAAAACCCAGGCTGGTTACTTGAAAACATGAATTAAATAGTAGAAACTCTAGGAATTTGAATTCAGACAAACAGCATTTCAAAAATTAGAATTAAATACTATACACAATAAAGAAAATTGATTTTTATAGTTAATAATAGGTTTTGAGAATATCACAGACAACTTCAGTACAATACATATGAGAATTCAGAGATAACAGATCAAAATGGACAAAATCAATTTTGGAAGTAGAAAGACCAAATAACTTCATTATCATTGAATTGTTAATTTAAATCCTTCCCAAAAGGACCAGGAAATTTTGCCGAACACTTAGGTAATGAAAAATCCTTCCTATATACAAACTATTTCAGGGAATAAAGAAAGAAAGAATATTACCCAACTTATTTTATGAAACTAATAGAAACTTGATAGTATAATTGATTAAAAGAGTGCAACAAAAAGATAAACCAGTTATATCTATTAAATGTGTAGATGTAAAATTCCTAAAGGCAATGTTAGTGAATTAAATTTATGCATGTGTTAACAACAACAACAAAAAATCTGACAAGATTTATCCAAGGAATATGATCATTGAATCTTAGAAAATTTGTTTTCACATTAATATCACATTAACAATTGAAAGTAAACAAGAAAATTTGTTTGCCTAAATAGATGCAGAAAAATATTCAATAAAAATTCTTAAACTGGAAGTAGAAAATAAGAAGCCTTTTCAGTTTTTAACCTAAAAGGGTTTCTGCAGAGGGAAAGTGATAGCAAATATGAACTCAATGGTGAAACTATGAAGTGTCTCTTTTAATTAGGAACAAGCCAAATATATCTGCCATTATTTCTAATATTTAGTGTGGTAGTAAAAGTTTTAACCAATGAATAAGACAGGAAATATATAAAAGAAAGAAAAAAAGAAATAATGAAAAGTCATACAGCTCTCCTTTGAAAATAACGAAGTTGTATTATATAAACATTCTAGAGAATTTGTAGGCAAATTATAATAAGCAATGTCAAGGTTTTTAGATGGGAGATCTATATACAAAAACTAAGTGTTCCTAATTCTAGTAAAGTGTTATGGTTAAAAAAATTCTCATTAACCATAATAAGAAAAGCTTGAAAAAAAAAAAAAACCCTAGAAATGGATCTCAGAATGGTGGAGAAATCTACAAAATATTTCTGAAAAAGACAAAGAACTAAATAAACTGGAAGGTACTGTGCTCATGTATGGGAATCCTCCGTATCACGATGATACCAATTATCACCCGAACATCTCTAATTTACGGGTATTCTGATCAAAATCCCAATAGGATTTTTGTGGAACTTGACAGTCATGAAAATTGTGAAAAAGGAAAATGTATAGGAAATTGTCCTGGCTAATACCAAGATTATTATATATCAGTAGTAATTAAGAAAGTGTTATAAGTGACACAAGAATGGATAATTAGACAAATAGAACAAAGGAGAAAGCCCAGAAAAAGACCCACACAAGATGGAACTTGCTATAAGACAGCAGTATTTTACAAAGTGGGAAAATATGTGCCAGTTGAAGACTGGTCTTAGGACACTTTGTTATCATCTGAAAAAAACATTTCAAAGTTAGATTGTTGGTGCATATCACATATAAAATATTTGTATAAAAAAACCTTACAAATTTTGTTTAAAAATAGGAAATACTTTATTAAGACAGATTAAGAAAGCTTTTCTTAATGCTAAGAGAATATAAATCATATATAAAGAGACTGCAAGTTTTAAAAAAAATTAAACTTTCTGTACAGAATACCATAATGTGAAAATATAAGTCAAACTAGAAAAAATGTAATGCATATAATCATCAAAACCTAAGTATGGAGAATATATAAATCCTAAAGCTTATTAAGAAAAACTCAATAGAAAAATGGGCAAAAGAAGAGAAAATGTGATTTCCTAACTTTTCCCTATAAAAAGAAAATCTCAAGGAAGAAGCTTCCTCAGTGATTCCCATCCTATTGACAAAATGAAATGTTTGACTGTACCAATTATCGCTAAGGGTATGGCATAACAAGAACTCTTTATGTGTTGCTGGTCAGGATAAGACTCCATTACTTTGGAGAACAAGATAGCACTATTTAATAATGTGCATGCATTCAAAATCTTACAATGCAATACCAGAAGTAAAAATGAATCAATGAGAACTGTACTAACAAGGGTAGCTCTCACAAATATTTAATGAAAACCAAGCCACCTTTTGATGAGGAATACATAGTCATGTAGGAAAAATACAAGGAGATGTGTGAGAGTAAAAGTGCCTAATGAGGAGATGTTGTAAAGTTACCTTGTGTAAACCTCTCTATATCATCATCCTGTTCCTCTGCCTTCAATTTCATTTCTCTCCAAATAATTCCAACCATAGCCAGACTAATCTTCCTGAAATGGCTCTCTTTTCTCCTTAAAAACCTTCCACAATTTCCCCCCTGAATCAAAATAATGTCCAAACCGTTGGACTGTCAACTCACTGTGGGCAGAGATTGTCAGTATCTCTCTAGGCTCCCATCCCCTACAACAGTTTCTTACATATGCAAATGCACGATGATTAAATAGCCCTGAAATGATTGGTTTTTGCTCAAAATATTCAATTTATGAGTTCTTATAACAATAAATCTTACTTTGAATTTTTTTGCAAGTAATGTCAAATGGCTTAGAGGAAAATTAAAGTTATATCTTAAAGTTAGCAAATTTAGATACAGAACATGAAACATGGTGGTTAAAAGTATGATAAAAAGTTCCATATGCTTGCATGAGTATGTGGTTTAATACACTGTTTCCTACTAATATATGCTAAAAGCATAGTCAGAGAATTGCCATGAGAAAAATAAGTACAATAAAATGATCTTTAGGGGGCCTGGGTGGCTCAGTTGGTTAAGCATCTGCCTTCTGCTCAGGTGGTGATCTCAGGGTCCTGTGCAGCCCCACATCAGGCTCCCTGCTGAGCGGGGACTCTCCTTCTCCCTCTCCCTTGGCCTGACTTCAATTGCTTGTGCAGTCTCTCTCTCTCTCTCTGAAATAAAAAACTAAAATCTTTTAAAAAAATAAATAAAAATAAAATGATCTCTGAATAGCTATAGCAGGCAAACTACATTAATTAACATTAATTATATCAATAAAAAAATACTCTGTCCTGGAAAGAGTATTTGACAAACTTGGGATACAAGTATTTTTGTCTTCTAACAGATAAAATAACTTATACTCTGTTAATGTATTACAAACCCTTGAGTGACTTTTCTTTCCAGAAAGAGACAGACTTGTGGAGAAGTAACATCAGTCTTCTGGATATGTGGAGATCCTATGTCCAAAGCCAGGAGCATCTGGGTTCTGCTCTCTTCGAATGATCTTGGAATTCAGAATCATATTCCCTGACAGTGATATGCTTGATTATAAGTTGCATTCAAAATCCAGAAGAGATATTTTTTGATTACTAGAATGGGCGTAGTTGGTGCAGCTAGTAAAATATTCAGGTATGCAAGACATGTAACTTTAAATTTCTTTTTCATAATTCAAGATTTTGACAAAGTATTCAGCTAGGCTTTTAGAAAGTTCTTCCCGGGGTTGTCACTTCTTTCTGGTCTTTCTAATTGTGCCAGAACTCTTAAGTATTTGTCCTGGGAGGATGAGAGAAGTATGCAAACTAGCTTTTAATAGCTCAGTAGGATTATGGCTCAGATGTCCTGTCAACTGTAGCCATCATCTTTCAGCTCCCTAGAGGTTCTGCTGCTTTGAGCTAAGCTTGAAGCACAGGAATCCTTTGCTTTGTTGCCTATGGTCTGGTCTAGCTGGGTACATAAGGCAGATTTACATCTCTTCACTCAGAAAATCCCTCACCTGGAGAACTTCCAGGAAGAGGAAATAAATCCTTTCAACTCCTCAGATCCATAGACTTCCATTTCTTTTGTAAACTTTGCAGATTCACATTGTATTTAACCACTCTCACCATTTGCCTGAATATTGTTACCTCCTCTTGAATATTTCTCAAATTCTCCTAAATTTTAGGCTTGGGGAAATTAGAATCCTAATGAGATGTGAATGTTTCTACTTTCTTCTTCATCACATCCCTGAGACAATGAACTCAGAACATTCTGTCTCCTTGACTAGAAGGAATAAATTGTGGCAAGTTACAGAGAGAAATATCGCAGACTAATATGTTAAAATATTATCCTTTAAAAACAGAGCATAAGACAGACATGAATTTGCCTGCTAGCTCTAGTGATGTGGACAATTTGCCATAAAACACACTAAAAAAAAAAAAATCATTGCATATTGGAATCACCCAGAGAGGTTTTTTTTGGGGGGGGGGAGGGGTGGGAAAGCCATTGCCTGACCTAGACTAATGAAGAGTATCTGGGGAGTAGAACCCAGAAAATAAGGATATCAAAAATACTCTGGGCAATTCTAATGTGCAGGCAGACTTGAGAACTATTGCCATTGAGCTGTGCTGTTCAAAATGCGGTCCCCAGAGTAATAGCTTCATATCACCTGGGAGCTTGTTAAAAATGCGGAATCTGAGGCTCACCTCAGACCTAGCAAACCAGAATTTCTGTGCTTTAACAAGTTCTCCAGGTGATTCTTCATGCACGTTCAAAATGGAGAACCTTGGCTACTGAGAAAGTCAGTGGAGGTCAGACTCAATACCATAATTTCCCTTGTGATTGATTTAGAGCCATGCATTAAGGAAGGGTGGGATCAAAATGGGAAAAGAATGGGACCTCTCTGATGCCATTTGTTTAGAGATAATTTTGTGGCACAAAAATGTTCCAGAGCTATGTAGACTTTAAGGGCTTCCTTGGAAGTTATATTCCTCCTCACTGGTATTTTCATGTTGTGAATGTAACACTCTTCCATTATTTAGCTATGAATCCCTAGGAGTAAACAATGTTGACATCTGCAGCATCTAGCGTTGAGATAAGATGCTTCCAATTTCCCAGCTGTCATTTAGCAATTATGCATTCTGTCTCATAATAATGTTTCCCTAAATTTCATGGTACTCTACAGTGTAAATTGCTCTGTATACATTATCTTATTTAAGCCTCAATAGATCATTTAATAGATGATGGAACTGAGGTTTAAGAATCTGTGACTCAGACCTACCTGTTGGTAAAATTCAAAGAAGACTTATACCATGATTTGGATTCCAATCACAGGACTTTTTTCTCCCCCAGTATACCAAGTCATTTTTGAGTTTGGGTAATTTCAGTTGATTCCTCATGTTTTCCTTTTATGAAATGAAAAGATCTTAAGTCAAGGGGGCTATAGTGCTCACACGAAATACAGAATTTAGTGAAGCCTTGTTTGATGAAGCCAATAAAAATAAATCAGCTTTCATAAATTAAGACTGCTGTATAAGGCAGGTTTGCTTACCTTTCCTTTGCTTTGTTTTGTTTTTAAAATGGTGGGAGGTTTGAGGGGATAAGGGGTTGTCAGAAAAAGAAAAGGAAGCAGCATGAAATTGGCAAAATGATTTATACCCTGGAATTATCTTAAAATTAAGATGGCTATTTGGATACAAACACATTGGAAAGACCTGAGAATATTTCAAACCAAATATTAAACAGCGGCAGTTAACACTGTAGACCAGTACCACTAGAAAGTCGTAGGCATTAGGACAGGAAGACCTGGAGTTTTCAAGCGGTGGAAGTACTCCCATAAAAGCTACTTTTTGCTCTGTACATACTTGAGAACAGGGGAAAAAAAAAAAAAGAAAAAAATACATTTCCAGGTTGAGGAATCATTAGAATATCATTTGCTAAACTACTTCATATAAATTATTAACCTGAGGGCACAGCTTTGAGCTTTTTCCACATAGAATATTCTGTTGAATGTATTTTTCAGTTAATTCACTTCAATTATATATTCTTTTTCTTTTTAAATGTACTGCATTTTGACAAGTTTATATATCACTTGGTTATTATACTAGCATAGAGCATGCAATAGAAGGATATTATGTTCTGTATCATTTGTTAATTTCTACTGTGCAGCTTGAGTAAATTTAAATCCTTCTAGCCTGAGGAATCTTCTTTGTTCACAGTGCTACATAGGCACTGTAATAAAAAATATAAAACCTGTTAGGTTTTTGGGAAGCAGGTATGTCAGAAGATAATATCTTGTCCCAAAGTACCTTAAATCACCCATCAGCTTAGCTTTTTAAAATGTGGTATACGTTTACACACCAGGATATTTTATGACCTAAGACAGCAACTTTAATATTTAAAATGTTACTTTTAGTCTGGGAAGTCTAATCTACTGTGATCTGTTACTTCTTATTGCAGTGTTTCCAACTGTGTGTGCTTGGGGAACTATATTTTCCATTTTGATTTATCATCTTGTGAGTCAAGTACTTTTAATTGCTTTCCTATAAGATAAAGGTTTCCTTGTTTCAGTTTCACAAATAATTCATGAGGGCTCATGAATATGCATATCCCATCTTATGTAGCATAACATTATTAATCAGCTTTTTCCTCAGAGTAGAGTAATAGATTAAATAAAAAGGGATTTAGAATGAATAATGGATTATAAACAAAAGGATTTACAGAAAATAACTTTTATCTTTCTTGGTTGTTTTAGAAAATACATTCTTATTGTCAGAAGAGAAGGTCATTCTCTAACATTTAGCACACTGTTGTTTTGTGTCCATTATAGGACTAAAGATATCAAATGAACAAATACGTGAACCTAGAAGAAAATGAACACCTTTATTAAGTGTAACTTTGCTTACATATCTGTTTGTTTTATCCAAAATATCATACTCTCCTCCATGGCAGTTGTGGAGACTATAAAATTAAAATTAAAATATGTTTATATTTCTAAAATGCATATTTGGAACTCAAAATTTACCTTTCATAGTTAAGAACTTAAGAACTTAAGTCTACCCTACTAACACCTGTAATTAGAGCATACATCTTTTACTTAGGGTTAAAATTTGAATAACTTTTCATGGGAAAAATCTAATTTGGTGTTCTCTTGTACCCTCATTTACTTTTCAGAGGTAAGCATTAGTAGGAATGGATTTTAGTCATTTTCTTAGCTTTAGTGTTTGAAATACCAATTTAGATGCACATAATAACCTAAAAACGGGTATGTTTAACCATACTGTCATAATACATTGTACCTTAATAATTGGGAGAATTTAAAAAATGTTTTAGTCTAATTTTCTGAGCTGATAATTATATGAAGTTTGTTTCATTTACATTGGTCACCTTAACTTATTCTTTAAAGAGTAGTGCATTAATATCTTCTGTTGTATGACAAGATAATGCAGTTTTGTTATTTCAAAAAAAACCCCAACACCAGTTTGCTTCTTAAGGAGTTCGCCTGTCTTACTAATTGGTCAGAATACAATTATGCAGCTATGAGGAGCTAGCTCATGCATGTCTGGTCCAGCAATGAGAGAAAATTTCCAACTAACCTCAGCCATTTGGCTCTTCTATTCATTTTTACCAGGAAAAGGGGATTCTCCTCATATATAGTCCCTCCCCCTGCATTGGTTAAAAAGAAATTCCAAGCAGAGTTGTTATTTGAGGATTTTACAAGGCTTAAACTCTCAGAATTCTTCAAAGAGTAAGATAAGCAGGAGCATATAAGTTTTGTTTACATAACTAATTCAATAACTCTTTGGAGATAAGTGCACAGGTACACAGCTTTCTTTTACCTTTTCCTGTCTTCTCTCCCTTTCTTTTGATCTTGATTACACACAGAAAATTATTGCTTAATAAAGGTCTTTAGGATTATGTTTAAGCATGGATTATTATATTTTTATTTTGGAACTTCTCTGGAATCTTCCATGTTCTAGAATAGAAGTTAGGATTTGGCAGGTAGCTACCATTCTTAGAAAACCTTGGATAGTATTAGCCTGTCAGAGAATTTTAAAAATCTCTGGTGATCCTGCATTCAGTATGTACTGTAATCCTGGGTATGTATGTAAGAATAGAAACAAGCTTTGACAAATGTATCTAAAATACAAAAAGAGGGGTGCCTGGTTGGCTCAATGGGTTAAGCCTCTGCCTTTGGCTCAGGTTATGATCCCAGGGTCCTGGGATGGAGCCCCGCATCGGGCTCTCTGCTCAGCAAGGAGCCCGCTCCCCCGCCCGCCTGCTCTCTACCTACTTGTGATCTCTCTCTGTGTCAAATAAATAAATAAAATCTTAAAAAAAATACAAAAAGAAAGCACATGGAAATCTAGGATAACGAGTGTTAAGGAGTCAATTTGGGAAAAAAGAAATGCAAAAAAAAAAAAAAAAAAAAAAAAAAAAAGACCCAATAATGAATTCTTATATTCAAAGAGAATAACCATATCATGATATGGATATCATAGTAGAATTTTAAAACTAAAAGGGAATTGAGGGATTACCTGACTCTTAATTTTGTTCCTTGGAGCACAAGTTCTACAGATTTGGTATTCAGTTCGAAAAATACTGGCTTAAAAAAAAGCTAACCAGTGTTTTTGTTTTGTATTTGTTTAAACTGTGGAACTCCTTAGCATCTATAACTTACAGCATTATAAATTAGAGTAAACACCACATTTGTTGAGGGTGGCCAGATTTTTTATGAAACATCTCATAGGTCTTGGTTAGATTTGTCTCCCCCAGAATACTATTTTTTTAATGTTAACTAAGTCTAAATTTTCCTTTCTTTCTTTCCTTTTTTTTTTTTTGGTGGGGGGAATGGAGGGACTTTTGTCACTTTCTAATTTGAATTAACCCACCCCCTGCTATCTTCCTAAATAATACAGTTAGTGCATGGAGATAATAAATAGCATCTTTTTAAAAAGTTAATTAATTAATTTATTTGACAGATATCATAAATAGGCAGAGAGTCAGGCAGAGAGAGATGGGAAGCAGGCTCCCCACTGAGCAGAGAGCGAGACAGGGGGCTCGATCCCAGGACCCCGAGATCATGACCTGAGCCGAGGCAGAGGCTTTAACCCACTGAGCCACCCAGGCGCCCCAATAAATAGCATCTTGACCAAGACAGTCTAATATTCTCTTAAGGCTGACTAAACTTTAGACAAATTTCTTTAGGTTATAGGACCCCAGCCTCCCTCTTCTTAGTGCACTTACTTTAGAAAATTTGAAATTGTAAATTCTTTCTCTAGCCTTTTGAGATGTAAATCTTCTCTCAGAGACTTGCCAGTTTTACAGCCCACAAATATCCTTCTCCAGGACCTGCGAGCCACCCATTTGAAATGTAATCATGAAGAAAGAGGTGTCCCTACTCTTCCAGTCTGAGAGGTTAGAAATCTAACTTTCCCCAGAGCCATAAGTAACACAGATGGACTAATCACAGAGACCAACCTCTTCCATTACCTTGTCCCACGAGGTCACCGTAGTGGTTAGAGATTCTGCCTTTTGTTTCCGTGGGGTTCGTTCAGTCTCTCTTCCTACTGAAATAATCATAACCCCCAATGCAGGAGTCATAAATCAAATTCTTCTTTGCCTGTTTAACTTGCCCAGCGCAATTTCTCTTTGACAGTCTTCACATTACACAAAAACATGCACAGCTAAGACTAGGTAGTGATACTCCTGAAAACCAGCTGTGGGCGCCTCTTATTTAAATGGGTTAATGTGGGGCACCTGGGTGGCTCAGTGGGCTAAGGCCTCTGCCTTCCCGTCATGATCCCGAAGTCGGGGGATGGAGCCTCTCCTCTGGCTCTCTGCTCAGCGGGGAGCCTGCTTCCCTTCCCCTCTCTCTGCCTGCCTCTCTGCCTACTGGTGATCTGTCTGTCAAATAAATGAATAAATAAATCTTTTAAAAATAAATAAATGGGTTAATGTATGGCACACCAGTTTGCTAAGAAATAGCATTAAAGATGGCGGTGGTTTGTCATACCTTTGGTTTGAGAACATTTGCCTTATTCATTCATTTCCCATGATACCTACCTGAGACAGACAGACAGACAGACACACACACACACACACACACACACGCCACATTGTTACATTAATTAGAATGATTTTAAAACTCAGCTTCTCCCATGACATTATAGTAGAGAAAGGTATCATTTTGCTTCCTAGTATATGGTGTGTTGAGAAGCAAACAATTTTTAAGTAATTCTCCCAATTAAAATCAGAAATGAATCCTTACAGCCCACATCCATATATTAGGTATCATAAATGGTTTTCCCTAGCTTCTTCAAGTTTTCTGCAGCTATTTTCTTCTTGCGACCTAATTTGTGTTGAACAGTTGATGTAGATTCATTCCCCCTAAAGCAAAGTTTAGTTACAAGCCCTGTTTGGAGCATTATAAAAACTTCCATACAAAGAGCTTAGACTTCTTGACCATATTATTTTGTAACTTCTGAAGACTCAATGAAGACTAAAGATTAGTCATTAGGTGTTTATGATAGATCATAGATCGACTTGGGAATACTTAAAATTAATAAATTTCATGTGTTTTACTTTTATCATTATGTTCTCATGAAACACTCTGCCCTTCATTTTAAAAGCTAAATTTGAGGAATCTTTTAATTGGCCATATATACAAGAAAAATTAGAAATCGCATTTCTCTCTTAAATCAAATTCATTGATTTTTGCTCTTGTTTTTATCATATCCTCCCTTCTGTTTGCTTTCGTTTTATTTCGCTTTTCTTTTTCTAGGTCCTTGAAGAGCTCAGATTATTGATCTGAGAGTTTCTTCTTTACTAATGTACGCAGTTAGTGCTCAGCAAAGTTTTAACCGTGCCTCATAGATTTCAATATGCTTTATTTTCATTTTGATTTAGTTCAAAGTATTTTTTAATTTTCCTAAATACCCTAAGTACCTAATTGCTGAATATGTATTATATGAAATTTGGTTATCATGTTATTGTACTTTGTAATAGAAATTACAGTTTATATGACACTTTACATTTAATGGAATATTGAGGTATTCCTAATCCATACGGTGGGACACAACTTTATTTCCATTTTGTCGTTGAAGAAACTAAGTCGTTATATGGTCGAATCCCTAGGATTGTTCAGTGTGTTGCATCTTTCCAACTCTAAGTCTTTTCCATGTTAAACTACATCCGTAAGAACCTCGATGGCAACTTAATAATGCAGTTCCATAACGATCTTAGGGGAAAACTATTGAGCATTCACAACTAAGTGTAATGTTAACTGTAGATATTTTTTGCGTATGTGCTTTATACAGTTGAGGACATTTCCCTTTTCTATTTTTTTTCAGAATTTTAATCATGAATAACTTTTGAGTTTTGCCAAGTGCTCTTTTGCATTAATTGATACAATCATATGACTTTTCTTGTAGTGTATTATAATGGTGAATTACACTGATTGTTTTTCTTGAATGTTGAGCCAGATTTGCATGCCTGGAATAAATCTTACTTGATCATAGTGTATAATTCTTTTATATTTTGCTGAATTCTTTTCATTAATATTTTGTTATAGGCATGCATCTATATTCATAAAGGACATCCATTGTAAATTTTTTCCTTTGCATAATCTTTGTCTAGTTTTGGAATCAGAGGAACCCTTGCATCATAAAATGAATTAATAAATGTTTCTTCTTTTTCTGAAAAAGACTGTGGAGAATCGTTAATTCTTCTTTAACATTTGGTGAAGTTCTCCACTGAAACAGTCTGGGTTCATAGTTTTCCTTTTTTGTGAGTTTTTAAAATAAGTGGTTCCATTTCCATAATAGACATAGGGCTATTCAAATGTTCTATTCCATGATGGATGAAATGTGGCAGCTGTGATTTTTGAGGAATTGGTCTACTTCATCCAAATTGTCAAATTTAAGTGTGAAGAAGTGTAGAGTTGTTTGTAGTATCCCTTTGTTATCATTTTGATGTATGCAGGGTCTTCAGTGATCGCTCCTGTTCCATTCCTCAATTTGTGTCTTCACTTTTTCTTTGTCAATCCTTCTAAAGGTTTGTCAGTTTTACTGATCTTTTCACAGAATCAGCTGTTCCACTGATTTTTCTCTATTGTTTCTCTGTTTTCAATTTCATTGATTTTTGCTCTTGTTTTTATCATATCCTCTCTTCTGTTTGCTTCCATTTTATTTTGTTTTTCTTTTTCTAGGTCCTTGAAGAGCTCAGATTATCGATCTGAGAGTTTCTTCTTTACTAATGTACGCCTTTAGTGCTCAGCAAAGTTTTAGCTGTGCCCCATAAATTTCAATATGCTTTATTTTCATTTAGTTCAAAGTATTTTTTAATTTTCCTTAACACTTCCTCACACACTTATGAAATGAAAGTATGTTTAAAAAAAAGGAAAAAATTACATTGTTCGGTTTGCAAGCATTAACATATTTTTTTGTTAAGTTTGTGATACTAATTTCTGATTTGATTCTGTTGTGGCTAGAGAACACATTCCATACAATTTTGATTCCTTTAAATCCTTCTAATGTTTGTTTTATGCCCGAGGATATGGTCTGTATTAGTGCATGTTTTCTGGACACTTGGAAAGAATGTGTCTTTTACTCTTGGTAGGTAGAATATTCCAGAAATGTAGACTAGATCTTACTGATGGTGTTGTTGAGTTCTGCAGTCTTGATGATTTTCTGTTGGGTTGTTCAATGTTGACAGACATTTGTTGAAGTGCCCAAATGTAATTGTGGGTTTGTCTATTTCTTTCTTCAGTTCTATCACTTTTTGCTTCACTTATTTTGCAGCTCTGTTTTTTGGTATGTACACATAAAGAATTACTATGCCATGTTGACGATGAACAAATTTACTGTTATAAAATACTCCTCTCTGTCTCTAGTAATTTTCTATGCTTTAAATATATATATATATATATATATATTTATTTATTTATTTAAGAGAGAAAGCACAGAAGTGGGGGGAGGAGCAGAGGGAGAGGGAAAGTCTGAGTAGATTTCCCACTGAGTGCAGAGCCTGATGCAGGGTTTGATCCCATGACCCCAAGATCATGATCCAAGTGTTCCATATGAACTTCCCTTACTTTTGTATAGCTGCGATTTCCATTTAAATGGAAGGTCCCAGAATTTCTAGGTATTTGTAGGAGTATAAATTTCTAGCACATAATTTTTTTAGACTGTAGAATAGTCTGCTAAATTTCCAGAAGTCATCCAGACCAACTTAAATTCCTAGTCTTTTGTCTTCCCATATCATTCTGTATATCCAATCACTATCCCTATATTTCTTTTATTTTTGTGTTGTAATTTCTGGGTTGTCTTTTCGACTATTATCCTGTGAATTAGTGTAAAAAGATAAAATTTGAAATCTATTTCTTTGTCACTCAGTCTGATATTTTCAGTGAAGATGATGGGAAAGCTATGTAAACTTCTACTTTTCCAACCAGTCCTAACTAAGTCCTAACTAAGGGATTGCCAAGAGATAATTCCATAATCTCTCAAATCATGGAGATGAGTATGGATCCACACTGAACTGTTGGCTTCCCTCTGCCTTCCAACTCCTTTTATTAGGGTGCATGTCAGTTCCAGAAACACTGCTATGTCCGCTAAGATATAGCCCATGGCAGAATATGGATAGGGTAAGGGAAGGTGTGTATTTCTTGGGTTAAGTTCATGTCTGCCTGACATATTTGCCTCTTCTCTTGTCCTCGTTCCCCAATCAACTTTGTTCATTTACTCTCTGTAAGCCTGGTAGCAAAAATTGTGAAAAGATATGAAAACCAACCATCTGTATCCAACCGAATAATGAAACAGTATCTGCTCTGGCAGGATAACTGGAGTTTGTGAGGGTCTTTAAAACAAGCCATGCCTGGAAATTGTCAGTGAGTATATTAACAGAACTAAGTTAATTATCCCCGAGGAGTGTTGTGTATTCTTTGGTATCTAATAAAACCTCTGAATCTTTATTTTTAAAATTACTTGAAATCTTAGTTTCTGAAAACTAACCTGAATTATTGACCTTTTACAATCAGGAATTGATTTTCTGGGACTGCCACTAACAATCAAAAGACATAATTTGATTGAAATGGAAAGGAGAGAACATGTTTGAGTACCTGGTATATGCCTCTGTTTCCCTAGGCATTTTATATACTTTACCTTAGTCGCTTCACAACTCTACTGGTTGCTATATATTATCCTACTATACACTTGGGAAAGTAAAAAGCTGAGATACTAAGTAACTTTCCAGGGCCCCAAACCTTACATTTGAGATTTTTGTCTCCCAAGTAAATACTTGGTATCACACCATGATGCAGGTTCCTGCGTGGTGGTGTATGAAATCTCTTTTGCATGAACCAAAACAATACTTTCTGGATCTTCCTCATCTGAGTCATGTATAACCACATGGAAGAACACTGCCAACAAAACTGGTCATCTTTCCCCCTTTCTTTCCCCTCCTCTGCCCATTCTTTCCTTCCACATCATTCCCTCTTCAAGCCTTCCCACCTTCCCCACCACCACCCTTGGAGAACTCATGGTAACAACATAATAGTTGTCCTGCCAAATCTTTGTTTATATTCCTATAAAAACATGCAAATGTAAATTATATATATATATATATATATATATATATACATATATAGAGGTTATTCTTTCTTACAATATGGGGCTGTATGCAAACGTTCTGCATTCTACTTAACACTCAAGAATACCTTGTGGAGGGGTACCTGAGTGGCTCAGTGAGTTAAGCATCTAACTCTTGAGTTTCAACTCAGGTTCATGGGATTGAACCCCACAGTGGGCTCCGTGCTCAGTAGGGAGTCTGCTTGGATGGTCTCTCCCTCTGCCAATTCCTCTACTCATGCACACTCTCTCTCTAAAATAAATAAATTAAAAAAAAATCTTACCTCTATTTTACTTTTCTTTTTTTAATAAATATTTTATTTATTTACTTGACAGACAGAGATCACAAGTAGGCAGAGAAGCAGGCAGAGAGAGGAGGAAGCAGGCTCCCTGCTGAGCAGAGAGCCCAGTGCAGGGCTTGATCCCAGGACCCTGGGATCATGATGACCTGAGGCAAAGGTAGAGGCTTTAACCCACTGAGTCACGTAGGCACCCCTAAATAAATAAATCTTAGAAAAAAAAAAAGGGGGCGCCTGGGTGGCTCAGTGGGTTAAGCCGCTGCCTTCGGCTCAGGTCATGATCTCAGGGTCCTGGGATCGAGTCCCACATCGGGCTCTCTGCTCAGCAGGGAGCCTGCTTCCTCCTCTCTCTCTGCCTGCCTCTCTGCCTGCTTGTGATCTCTCTCTGTCAAATAAATAAAATCTTTAAAAAAAAAAAAAAAAAGAAAAAAAAAAAGGAATACCTCGGGGCACCTGGGTGGCTCAGTGGGTTGGGCCTCTGCCTTCGGCTCAGGTCATGATCCCAGGGTCCTGGGATCGAGCCCCACATCGGGCTCTCTGCGCTGCAGGGAGCCTGCTTCCTCCTCTTTCTCTGCCTGCCTCTCTGCCTACTTGTGATCTCTTTCAGATAAATAAAGAAAAAATCTTAAAAAAAAAAAAAAAAAAGGAATACCTCTTGGAAATCCCTTCAAGTCAGCAGGTATAATTCTGATTTTTAACTTTCCATTGCTGCATAGTATTTCACGGTATGAAAATATCTTTTTTTTTTTTAAACCATTCCTATTAAGATCAGTACTCTCATAGAGTATGTGTGTGTTTATATTTGAATACTTGCAGTTTTATTTCTATAGCTATAATATTAGAAGGGGGGTGGGGGAGTGCCTGGGTGGCTCAGTTGTTAAGTGTCTGCCTGTAGCTCAGGTCATGATCCCAGGGTCCTGGGATCAAGACCCACATTGGTCTACCTGCTCCATAGGAAGCCTGCTTCTCCCTCTTATAATGTCATCTTACCTAACTAGTCATGGGTTTTGTGCTCAGACTCTAAACATAGCTTATGGTCACACTATTTTGTGGTTTGTTGTTTGGGACGTGCTAGTTAAGTATAAATTCAGTATGGATTGTGGGCATTTATTTATTTATTGAAGATTTTATTTATTTATTTGACAGAGAGAGATCACAAGTAGGCAGAGAGGCAGGCAGAGGGAGATGGGGAAGCAGGCTCCCTGCCAAGCAGAGAGCTGATGCGGGGCTTGATCCCAGGACCCTGAGATCCTGACCCTAGCCTAAGGCAAAGGCTTAACCCACTGAGCCACCCAGGTGCCCTATGGGCATTTATGTTTTGAAAAATCCTTTCTCAACTTCATAGATAGCATACCTTTTTTTTTTTCTATTGAATATATTACAGTTTCTTTCCAAATCAGTGTTCTATTACCTTTTTTAATTTAGCTCCTTTTGCCATACAAAGCTATATATTTTATAGGCAGAACTGACAGATTTATTGGTTGAACTTTTATTGGTAGATTCTGGTTTCATGTCTTGGTTAAGAAGGGTCTCTTCACCCTAGCACCAAAGTATTTAATGTGTTTCCCACATTTTCTTTAACATTTAAATCTTTATTTCATGTGCAGTTTTATTTTGCATATGGCACTATATTAGGGTACAACTGTACTTTTTTCTACATAAGGTCTATCTGACATAATCTTATGAATAATTTTTTCATTAAATTGAAGTACTGGTATTAGTATGTGGGAAATTCTCATATATACCTGTGCATATTTCTTTCTTCCTTCATTCTCTTTCACCCATCTTTGCATCTATTTTTATGCCAGTGACATAGTGATCCAATTACAGGGATTATTTTTTTGCTTCTTATTGTGATAGCCTATTTAAAAAAAAATTATTGAGAGGTAGTTGACATGCAGCATTATATTAGTTTCAGATACGTAACATAATAATATAATATTTGTATATATTGTAAAATAATCACCACAATAAGTCTAGTTGACATCTATCACCAAGCATAGTTACATTTTTCTTTTCTTCTGCTAAGAACTTTTACGATCTACTTTCATAGCAACTTTCAAAGTTTTGATATATCCTGACATCTGTTAAGGCAAGTTTCTCATCATTATTTTCACTATTTTCTTCTCTTTCTCTTAGATTTTTTTTCTTCCATATTAATGTTAGAATCTATTTATAAACTTTGACTTAAACACCTGTTGAATTGGAATTGCATTAAGTTTTTATTAATTTAGGGAGAATAGTGTTATATGGGAGAAAATCTCCTTGTAATGAGCCTGGTATCTGTGTCTGTTTAAATATAAATTTTATCGGGGCACTTGGGTGGCTCAGTGGGTTAAGCCTCTGCCTTCAGCTCAGGTCATGATCTCAGGGTCCTAGGATCGCGTCCCACATCGGGCTCTCTACTCGGCAGGGAGCTTGCTTCCTCCCCTCTCTCTCTGCCTGCCTCTCTGCCTACTTGTAATCTCTCTCTCTCTCTATCAAATAAATAAATAAAATCTTAAAAAAAAGAATAAATATAATTTTTATCTTGTACAAGGTTTTGTTGTTTTTCTCATACAGTTCCTGTTTTTTTTTCCTTGTTACATTTACTTCTAATTTATAATTTTCAGCATATAGTGAATGGAGTGCTTCCTATTTCCATTTTTAGATTTATGTTTACTTTAGTTCTGATATACATGTGTTTCTATGATGAGTGTATGCATGTAGTTTTTTTTTCTCTTTTTGAGAAACATGAAATGATGAGAACAGAATCCAAAATGTACTGTTGCTTTTAAAATGTTAGGCCATGTTTGAGAATGTATTTTCATTCTCCCACTGCAGGGTTAACCTCACAATTTTGACTTGCCTGTGTTAAATGAGGCAGTCATTATGATGTCTGTCCTACACACTTTTTTCTGTATATTTATGTACATGCGTAGAAATACACATAAACACACCTCTACTCTAACTATAGCTCTTTATTAACTTTTTAAAATGGCAGCCAAGCTTGAAGTTTTCAGTAATGCAAAGAAGACTGTGAATAATATCTTTGAACATACGACTCTGTACACTTTTCCAAGTACTTTTTTAAAAAAAGATTTTAGGGCACCTGGGTGGCTCAGTGGGTTAAAGCCTCTGCCTCCGGCTCAGGTCATGATCCCAGCGTCCTGGGATCGAGCCCTGCATCGGGCTCTGTGCTCAGCGGGGAGCCTGTTTCCTTCTCTCTCTCTGCCTGCCTCTCTGCCTACTTGTGATCTCTGTCTGTCAAGTAAAATAAATAAAATCTTAAAAAAATGAATAAAAATTTAAAAAGATTTTATCTATCTATCTATCTATCTATCTATCTATTTATTTAGGACAGAGAGTGTGTGTGCAAGTGGGAGGAGGGAGAGGGAGAGAGAGAATCCCAAACAGTCTCCATGCTCAGCATAGAGCCCAATGTGGGGCTCAGTCTCACAGAGACTGACCTGAGCGGAGATCAAGAGTCAGACACATACCTGACTGAGCCATCCAAGCACATCCCAAGTATTTTTTTAGGATTATTTGAAGAAGCATAATTTTGGGTCAAAAGGAATACAGGAATATTAATAGCTATGTTTATTCCATGATTTTGTGTGTGAGCAGGGTTCCCCGGACTTCTGGGTATCTGCTTCTTCTTTTCATCCTGGGCCCAAAGATGATGATACTTCTGTGACTGCTTACAGGTACCTGTGGTTATGTCATGAATTACAGCCAGTGGACTGTGGGCAAATGGTTCATGTCATTTCTGGTCAGTGAAAATCTTCTTTCTAACCCTCCAGTTTTGTTTTTCCATGTGACAAAAACACTAGAGGAAAAATATGGAGATGGTGAAGCCATGACATGCTTGAGTCATTATTTGGCAGGAGAGCCAAACCTTGGAGAACTTCTGGGTCACAGTAGATTTTATAGTGAGAGGTGATGTCACTTGCTTGTTTATATAACATGAAAGCTGACATGCCAAGATTCAAACCCAAATGTCTTGCTTCAAAACTCATCCTGTGAATTCCTACATGATTCAGTCTCATATTATGTTCTTTGATTCATGTTTAGAATATGCTCTAGAAATACGATCCCAAACAATAGTCCCATCACTATTTCCTGAGAGGATCATTCAAATAGGAATTAAACATTGATATCTATTTCAGACTGATGGAATAAAGTTAAAGTTGTCATTTAAGTGACACTTTAAAAATTTCAGTTAAAACTAACACCTCATGATTTATATTTCCTATTTTGGTAATAACCAGTGGCTGTATTTACATGTATATCTAATGTATTTGGGTATTTTTTTTCCATAATTGCTCATTAGAGAGTAAACAGTAGTAACATACTATTATAGTGTCCTGACTAAATTGTGAAAATTTTTTCTAGTTTAGATTTATTCTGCTTCTCTATCCAAGAAAAATCATTCAGAAAAGTTTACATTTTTGTCCGACTTTGTTTTCATGCTTGGAAAGATTTGCCTTACAATAAGATCATAAAATAATCAACTAATAGTTTTTTTCCTATTTTGATATAAAACATCAAGATCAAATTTTATTTTTGTCTAAGTGACTAATGATTTTTAAAAAGTGAATAGATTTTTATTTGGTGTTATGCAGTTAGCATAATATTGATAATCAAAACCAGAAAAAGAATTTATAAGGAAACAAAATAATCCTATCTCATGTATGCACCTAAATGCAGAATGTTTACATAGCAGAATATTCAAATAATGGAAAAATATGATAATTCTAAGAATTCAATGTTAGATCACATTTTAAAAATCTTAAAATTAAAATTAAAAATCACATTAACAGATGAAAGAAGAAAACAAATATAAACATTTGACTAAATGACAGGAAAGGAGATAAAAGTTAATACCCTTTTCTTTCTTTCTTTTTTTTTTTTTTTTTCAATTATTTAAATAGGCTCCATGTGGGGCTTGAACTCAACAACTGTGAGATAGAGACCTGAGCTGAGGCCTACAGATGCTTACTTGACTGAGCCACCCAGGTGCCCCTCTTTTCTTTATTTGATTATTTATTTACTTACTTTATTTGAGTGTGGCTGACACACAATGTACCATTAGTTGCAGGCATGCCATTTAGGATTTGACAAGTTTGTCCATGATGCTCTATTCACCACAAGTGTAGAGCTACTATCTCTCCCATTACATCACTATTATAATATCACTGACTATGTTCCTATGCTGCACCTTTTATTTGCCATGACTTACTCATTCCATCACTGGAAGGCTGTATCTTCCTCCCCCCACACCCATTTTGCCCAACCCAGCACCCTTTTCCCCTCTGCCAACTGTCAGTTTGTTCTGTGTATTTATAGGTCTGATTTTGTTTTTTGTTTGTTTATTTTTTTAGTTTCCACTTTTGGGTGGAATCATATGGTATTTGTCTTAGTCTGACTGAGGTCCTCTAGGTCCATCATATTTTCTCAAATGGCCCAGTATCATCTTTTTATGGCTGTGTAATATTCCATTAACTCCATTAATGTTCCACATTTTCCGTAGCCATTCATTTACTGATGAACACGTAGGTTGCTGCAATATCTGGTTATTGTAAATAATGCTGCAATAAATATAGGGGTACATATATTCTTTACAAATTTGTGTTTTCATTGTGTTTAGGTAAAACCCAGCAGTGGAATTATTGGATCATATGGCATTTCTATTTTTAATTTTTTGAGAAAACTGCATACTGTTTCCCACAGTAGCTATACCATTTTACCTACCCACCAACAGTATATGATAATTTCATTTTCTCTGCATTCTCACCCACACTTGTTATTTCTTGTCATTTTAATTTTAGCTCTTCTACTGGTATAAGGTGATATCTCACTGTAGTTTTGATTTACATTTCCTTGATGATTAGTGATGTTGCACATCTTTTCACGTGTCTGTTGGTCACCTGTATATATTCTTTTGAAAAATGTCTATTTCATTTCCCTACCCACTTTTTTTTTTTTAAAGATTTTATTTATTTATTTGACAGAGAGAAATCACAAGTAGATGGAGAGGCAGGCAGAGAGAGAGAGGGAAGCAGGCTCCCTGCTGAGCAGGGAGCCCGATGTGGGGCTCGATCTCAGGACCCTGAGATCATGACCTGAGCCGAAGGCAGAGGCTTAACCCACTGAGCCACCCAGGCGCCCCCCCTACCCACTTTTTAAATCTGGTATTTTTTGGTGTTGAATTGTGTACGTTCTTTATATATTTTGGATATTAACCCCTTATCAGATATACCATTTGCAAACATCTCCTCCCATTCAGCAGGAGGTTTCCTTTTTGTTTTGCTGATGGTTTGCTTTGTTATGCAATAGCTTTTTATTTTAGGGTTGTTTTTTTTTTTTTTTTTCTGACAGATTTATTTGGTCATTTTCTTTCCTCGCTAATCTCAATTTTTGGCCTATTTCTCTTTCATTGATTCATTTGTGCTCTGACATCATAGTTTAACCAATCACCTTGAATGCAGATCCGTATATTCTGGTTTACTCCTCAAGCTTGGGACTCAGGAAAGTGCACGGAGGATGTTAAAAGCTGTTGAAGAAGTTTAAGAGTTTGAAGATGTGCAGGGGGTTTAGGGGTTTCCTTAATGGTGATCTTGGTATTCTTTCACTGAAGCTGAACCATGATTACGATTTAGTATAGAAGCAGTTCAAAGAGAATGACCAAGCTGATACCAATCTACTGGCACTATATGCATTCTTTGGTTCTAGCATGCTCATTTAAATATCATAGATCCTAGTTCTCTGGGAAGTTTCTTGTCTTGTCATCTATGTCTCTGAACACACCACTCACGAGTATTTTAACGTCTGTGTTTGAAAACTCTACTTTCTATATTACTGTACATCTGTTTCTCTTGCCTCATTTTCTCTTGCTCCTTTCTTATAATATTCTTGAATTTTTTTGATTGAGTGAACATTTGTGTAGACAAAATCGTAACAGCTCTGGATTAGTTGTTCATTTTTGTCAAGAAATTAAAGTAAAGGCAAATAACATGAATCCGTGTAGGAACTGAGATGTTTGGAGGTGTGCTTTTAGTTGTTCTAAGTCAGAGAGAAAGAAAAATGCAGAAAACATTTTAAAGTTTTTGTAGACTTTCTACAGTCCACAAAATCAAGCTAGTCATTTTAATTAGCTTGTATCATGCAGTTGAATCTTAGACTTTCTGCTTCACTCTATCTTCTTAATTTAGGTGGGCTAGAAGTCTGTATGTGGAATTAGCTTGGGGCAGGGCACAGTGCATATTGTGTGTGGGAACAATGAGGTTCCTGATTTGGGGCCAGCCTCCTTGTGCTCAAAATGTTCTTATTAATATGTACCTTATTAATATGTACCTTCCTATGAAATATCTCTGGTGTCTATTTAGAAATTTTCACTACTTCAACTGATATCCCTGTTGGATAGTTTGAAATCTTGCTCCCCATTCTTACTTAAAATCATTTATCTAGTGGAGGCAAAGACTGAAATAAAAAATAATTAAAACAAAACAAAACAAATCAAAACAAAATCTTCTCAAACTCCTAACAAAATGCTTGTACTAATGCTCCTAATTGCTGGCAAGCAATCAGAACTCGTGTACTCTAAATCTGCCTTTTGCCTTGGTGAGCAAACTGGCCACCAGAAATGCTCTAATAACCGTTTCTACCTGACTCAGTAAGCCATGGCAGCAAGAACCAGTGTGGGACTATGCAGAAACAAAGTAGGTCAGAGCTTCCTTTGAAGACCCGTGCATTTTGCAGTATGCCTAACCATATCTCTCAAATGTTTCTGCAGCTCTGTAGGAGGAAATCTCCTGCTGGGACTTAGTGTATTGCTTAAAAATGCAATTTGGATTTGTTTTCCTTAGAACAGCTTTGGAAGTTTTTTTTCTTTTTCTCCCTTTTTTCCTCCAAATACAATATGTATTTTAAGGTATCAAGTAATTAGATCTCTGTATTAATCATTCAGGACTTGGGAAGTTAGATATTTTTCTTTGGACTTAAAAAAATCAACTATAAAGGCAGAAGGTATGGAAAGGAGAATGCAAGTGCAACATCAGTCCTTCAGGACTGGTATAGTCATACAGCCTACGAAAAAAATGTCCTTAAAGCAAAAGGACCAGAATACATAATGATACCGATAGAAAAATCACTGCTATAAATTATATTATGCTGACCAACTACAGTGGGAGAGCAAAGTAATTTGAGAAAAAATATGAACAAATATTTAATTATAACAAAACAAGTGTTCCAGCAATTACATGACACTAACACAGGGGAGCAGATGTTCATGTGGCAGAAACTCCAACAAAGTAACCCAAGAACCCAGATCAGTTGTCTTTTATTTTGTAGCTCGGATATCAACATCTTCTCATTTTTGTGAGGTTCCATTCAAAAAACTCTGTGTTTACCCTGTAATGACTTGGATGCTGAATTAAGTACTTGCTTAAATTATGCTAAGGAATTCACTTACACTGAAAACAATAGTGAGCAGTGAAAAATCCATCTCTTCCTTCTTTTTGTCCTTTACATCTACCTGCTTTCTTTCTTTGGGAATATGTGAAGCCTAAAAATGCTTAGAAATTCAAGACATGGTGAAGTCATGAAAATGGTGGAGTAGTAAGCTCCAGGAATCAGCCTCTCCACTAAAAATAACTATTGAGTTGACAAGAACTACCAAATCAATGATTTCAGAACTCTGAAGGCTAGTTGAATATTTGTAGCTTCCATTGGTGCCTGGTGAAGAAAGAGGTTGGCACATTTGGGTGAATTTTGATATTTGATGTAGTGACTACATTCAGTTTCCTGTCTCAGTAAGGATAGCAGGTAGCTGTGAGAATGGTGACCCATATTTCTGGTGTTGCTTGCTGGTACCAGGGTGGGTGAAAGAGATCTTGTCCTCCAAAATTTAGGATTTTGGTCAGCTGGCAGATGAGGGTCTAGTATGGAGCAGACTGTTGTTTCATTCTCATACAGAAGCAGATTCCCAGTAATATCAGTTAAGAAGATATAAAGAGATTCAATATACTGTTTTTTTTTTTTTCTTAGAAATGCATCCAGGCATTTAAGGAAATCTCTGTCAGCTCACTTACTGACTATATAGATAATAGAACAGAGACTTTAGTGGCCACATAAGACAAGGAGTATAGTCTTTGTACAAATAGTTTGGAAAAAAATCAATAAACAAGTTGAAGACTGGGTCTTTATTAAGCAACAATAGCAATTTCAGGAGAGGAAGAATAATTTGATTTTAAGATTTTTCAGATTATAATATTCAGAATGCTCAGTTCTCTACAAAAATTTTTACAAAGAAACAGTGTGGCCCATTCACAGAAAAACAAAAGAAATTGACACAACCAGTACTGAAGGAGCTCAGATATTGTACTTACTAGACAAAGACTTTAACTGTCTTAAATATGCTTGAAGAGCTGAAGGAAACCATAAACAAAGAACTAAAGGAAACCAGGAAACTGGTTGAGCAAATAAGGAATATTGGTGTATGAGCAAATAAGGAATATCGAGAAAGAGATAAAAAATAACAAAAAGGAACCAAATAGTAATTCTGGAGCTGAAAATATAATACCTGAAGTAAAAGTTCTTGAAGGGATACAGTAGCAGAATCAAACTGTCTCAAGAAAGAATCAGCAAAGTTAAATATAAAGCACTTAAAATTACTCAATCTGAGGAGCAAAAAGAATGAAGAAAAGGGAATAGAGCTATAGGAACCTGTCAGACACTATCACATAGAACAATATACCCATAATGGGAGTCTCAGAAAGAGACAGAAATAAGTAAGAGGACTATTTGAAGAAATAATTGCTAAAACCTTCCCCAAATTTGGGGACACTAAGGGTGGCTTAGTTAGTGAAGCGACCAACTCTTGTTTTCTCCATTCCGGGATTGAACCCTTTATTGACTCCGCACTCAGTGGGGAGTCTGCTTGAGGATTCCCCCCCACCTCCCCCTCCTCCCCCTTGGGCTCTCTTCTCTCTTTTAAAATATAAAAAAAAAAGTAAGTCTTAAAAAAAAATCCCCAAGTTTGATGAAAAACATGAATCTAGATCTAAGAGACAGGATAAACTCAAAGAGAGATGTATACTGAGATATGTTATACTGTCAAAATCCAAAGCTAAAAGCCTTTTTTCTGATAGCCATAAAAGAAAATTAAAATGTGGGGCTTTGGTGCTTTGAAACTTCAGATGCACTAAAGCCATAGAGGGGATACACTGAAAGACTTTTTGAGAGAGAGAGAGAGAGGCAGACAGTACTTATAAGCAGGGGTTGGTGATGGTTAAAACTATTTGGTAAATAATAACAAAAATATAATGAAAGAAAAAAGATAAGAATGAATGATAGTGATAACTTCCATGCCTTGAGCACTCTCTTATACTGACTCTACATATGGTTTATTGGTCCAAGTTATCAATTTCCATAAAAAGGTAGTTTTCATTAAATAAATATTAATCTCACATAGACTCTGAAATAGTTGTGCATTGGAATCACCTGAGGACCTTTACTGAAAAAGATATGTACCTTGATTTTATAAGCAACTGAGTTAGGCTTTGGTAATAAAATAATGAAATGGTCCTAGGTCCTGCCCATCAATAAGCTAACAACCTAACCTGGGAGAGAAGCTGTATAAAGTAAGCTCTAAGGCAGCATGAAAAATGTTAGCTGCAGGAGTAAAGTGCTAGAAAACAAGTGATTTTGATTAGGGGTATCAGTGAAGGCTTCAATGCAAAGATAGCATTCAATTTGAACTTAAAAGATACTAAGTACTTCGCCAGGCAAAGATAGATAGGAATAGGAGAATGGATTCTTAGAATAGATTAACTCTGATGAACAGTCTTATTTTCCACTGGTGGGTTAATAAATACTACCATGCGTAACATGAAAGAGTAGCCATTTGGGGTAATATCTTACTTTATAAAGACACCTTTGTTTACTCAAGGCCTTTAGTATTTCTTCAGATTTTACTTACAGGAGATTCTCAATTATTCTTGTGTAGATTACACTTGTAGTAGATTCTATGAAGCACATTTGAATTTTCAAATTGCCTTTTCTTGTCTAGTACCTGACCCAGAATACCAAATATTCAACCAACAAACACTCTAAAGGCTGTTGTTAACCAGCACATAGTCAGTGATGTGTTAGGAAAGTAAATTTGGATTGGGAGGTAAAGTCAAAAGGTCATAGGACAGTATTAGGAATAAGAAGGGGTGCATGTGGCTTGAAAGAGAATATTCAATATTGTAACATAATTTTCTGTTTGAAAATGGAAAAGAATTCTCTTAGCTTTTTGTAATGCAAATTATGAAGAGCATGTCTCTCTCTAAGTAATCATAGCTGGAAGGCATACTTAGAAGATAGAGTGAGAAAGAATCTAGAGCAAGCAGTGTAAGATGCATGTTGGTTACCTGAAATGTTTTCCATTGTGTTCAGTATAAATTATACTATCATTTCTATTGCATATATAAATATGTTCCTTCTGAAATTATACACTTATTTTATTTAAAAATTAAACTCAAGTATTGGCTATGAGTAAGATTGAGTAAGGACTGTCCCCTCTATCTCTACCAATGAATATAAAATAAAACTAAGATAGAAGGCATGGGGCAGCTGTTGTTGACTTTGAAAAGTAAACAGTAGCAGATGGATTGGGGAAGAATACCAGAATTCAAAGTACCGCATGCATTGCAGGTACACTTCACACTTGTCATCGTTCATGTATCTCCCACTGCTTTTTCTCAGGCATGGTTGCATTTACACATGTTTATGGCAGGGTAGGGTAATTGAATTCCCTGGAGGACTGAAAAGATCCCATAGGTGAACAGGAACTACTCGGGAAATCAGAGAGAGGAGGAGATTTGGAAAAGTGATCCTATAAAATTGCTTATGAACTCTTAGACTCATCTGAAGGTGCCATGCCTACATCTATTTCTAAAAAGCATACTAAAGTCATTGAGAACTGAAATAACAGACTATTTTCCAGATCCCAGACTGAACCACTGGGAACATTCATGGGATAGATCCAAATAACAGTACAAAAACTTTGAAAAGTTTGAAACTGAACTTAAAGAGATCACAACTCATAGAAAGTGAGTCAGAATTTGAAAGCTGAATTTAAATTAACCACAACAATTACTCTTAAAGGCAAAAATTTCATTGTTTCTCCTAAGATTTATACAAGGGCCAGGTTCTCGTAATAAAATGTCCAGGATATGATTTAAATGCTTGATATATGAAGATATGATTTAAATGCTTGATATATGCAAATCTTATTTGCACAGGAAATGACAATTAATAGACTCCAAAGCCAAGAAGATAGAGATGTGAGAATTATCAGAGACTTCACACACTTATTGTAGCAGTGCTCCAACAAGTAAGGCCAAAAACTCTTTAAGATAATGGGAAGAAAGTAAGTTTCAGTAAAGAAATAGAAGAAAAGAACCAAATGGAAATTTCAGAACTGAAAAATGTGATTACAAAAAAAAAAAAATCCACTGGATATATTCTAGAGTGGGATAGAGATGAGAGAAGATAGAATCACTGAATTTGAAGATTATCTATAGAAATTTCACTATGTGTGTACTGATAAATAATTTTAAAATATGGGTGGATCCTTAGACATTGTGGGATAATATAAAAAATCCTAAAATGAGGAGAAAAACTGTGGTGCTGAAAAATATTTGAAGACACATTGCTGAGAACTTTCCAAATTTGGCCAAAGACCTCCAAATTCAAGAAGCATAGTGAAACTCAACTGGGGGCAAGGGGAAAAAAGATTGAAATTCAAGCTCAGAAAATCAAACTGCTTAAAAACTAAGAAAAAGAATAAAATCTAGAAAGCAACAATATTACATTTAGGGAACCAATAATGTGGTTGACTTCAGTTTCCAAAGGAGAAACTGTGGAGACAAGAAGGAAGTGTCATGACATAATTAATAAGCGTTGGGGAGGTAAGGGAGACACGTCAATCCAGAATTCTGTGTTCAATAAAAATATCCTTCATGAATGAAAGTGAAATAAAGACATCCTAGAAGGAGGAAAATTTAGAGAAATTAATGCCAGCAGCATTTGCCCTTAGGCATAAGCATGGATTCCTGCTCCTAAGTACCTGAATCAGATACCAACAGAAAAAGCCCCCCTGAAATATTTATGCACCTTTGCATGGCTCCCTTGCTCATGGACCCTAAATGCCTGGGATCTCCTTTGAAATTCTATTTGCACAAACCCAAGCAGATTTGTGGAGAGGCGTTTCCTCCTCTTCCAAGGAAATTGTTCACTATCATTGATAGTGCCAATGGACCCAAGGTCCTTTTGTGACAGCAAGATTGGCTGCAACTTCTGATTGCTGGTAGTTGAAATATCATTTATTGTGCTCTCTGTGGCACCCAGAAGTTCTAGTGTAGAGAATGGCACAGAAGAGACTAGAGCCTGTGACTGAGAGGGCAGAATGCAGTAGCCACTTTGTGGCTTCTGTTACTCAGTGTAATTAGCAACCTTGTTGGACTGAAGATACATGTGCAGAAAAAGTGCTTGTGTAAGCATGCCACCATCCCAGTCACAGAGTCTTGTCTTTTCCTCTTAAGCTTGCTCAGGCTCAATATGCAAGCCGCAGGCTGGCTTTGCTTTTCAACAGAAGTCTGGCCAGTGGGGCATCTCTCAGATCTACCAAGACCATAGACCCCAGGGTCTAGACAGGTCATTCCACCTGCTCCCCACCTGCCTTGAGGCAAACAGTAGCACTTTGGTGACAGTTTCCAAAGTTGCCCAAAAAAAGAGTGACCTATAACTATTTAAAGAGGTAGAGGGAGGATTGATTTTTCACTGATTTGTAAAGGAAACTGCAGGAAGATGACAAACCTGGGTCTCAAAGTACATAGCCACCTAACTGAAGGCTCTGCTTCTTGTCATTATGGTGGCTCAGAGTCTCCTTTAAGCCTACGACTACTACTGATCCTATTTTTCTTAATATCTGAGAAGCTTATTTTACTGTATATGCCTCTTTGCAAACGCCAGCCAGACTTCAGTGCAGAAAGACCCACCCAATAGAATGGGTCACACTGCTCCTTGTTGTCCATTTTGGAGACCACCACTACTGACTCTGGAGACAAGACCTATGTATAGATAAAATTTCAAAATTGGAATAGCTGGCAAGGGCCAGTCACCGTGGGATCCAAGTCCGTACTGGGGCCTCCAAGGGGGCTCTCCATCCACTAGGGTACAGTGGGACCCTGCAAGGTGAATGCCAAAGTGGGCTTGGCTTCCTCAGAACCCTTAACATGCAAACCTGAGTCAACAGTCACTGGTCCTTACCTTCAGGCTGATCTTCACATAGTTATGGAAAAGAAAGTGAACTAGAATAACCAAAGTAATATTGAAATTAATGAAAAAAGGGGGTTCCTGGGTGGCTCCATTGTTAAACATCTGCCTTTGGCTCAGGTCATGATCCCAGGGTCCTGGGATTGAGCCCCAGATTGGGCTCCCTGCTCCACGGGAAGCCTACTCCTCCTTCTCCCACTCCTACTGCTTGTGTTCCCTCTCTCGCTGTGCCTCTCTCTGTCAGATAAATAAATAAAATCTTAAAAAAAAATAATGAAAAAAGTTTGAGGGCTCACATTTCCTGGACCCAAGAATTACTGTAAAGCTGCCTTAAGACATTGTGGTATTGGCAAAAAAAAAGGGCATCGAAGAGTTTACATATAGATCTACACAGGCTTGGTCAGTTGATCGTGGACAAGAAGTTAAAGCTAACTCATTCAACAAAAGGATTTCATTCAACAAGTGATCATGGCACATCTGGTCATCTAGATAGAGGGGGGAAAATGAATCTACAGACAGACTTCGGGACATAATGTGGAAATAAAAATAAAATGGATCTTACACACCTAAAAGTAAAACCTAAAAAGTGCTAGAAGAAAACTTAGGAGAAAATCTTTGTGACCTTGGGTTAGGTAGAAAAGTCTTAGATCTGAGATCCAAAGCAAATCTATAAAATAAAAATGGAAAAATTTGTCCTCATCAAAATTAGAAATATAGGCTCTTTGAAAGACTGTACTTTGAGAATAAAGAAACAAGCTACAACTAGGAGAAAATATTTGCAAAACACATGTTTGACAAAGGGATTATTTCCAGAATATATAAGTGCCTCTCAAGACACAGTAGTAAGAAAACAAACAACCTGATTTAAAAATGGGCAAGAAGCACGCCTGGGTAGCTCAGTGGTTAAGCATTTGCCTTTGACTCAGGTTGTCATCCCAGGGTCCTGGGATGGAGCCCCTGCCTCGGGCTCCCTGCTCAGCGGAGGGCCTGCTTCTCCCTCTCCCCACTCCCCCTGCTTGTGTTCCCTCTCTCACTGTGTCTCTCTCTCTGAAATAAATAAAATTAAAATCTTTAAAAAAAATTAAAATGGGCAAGAGATTTGAACAGACACTTCAACAATGAAGATAAATGGATATTGAATAAGCACATAGAATGGGGATCAACATCATGAGTCAACAGGAAAGCACACTTTAAACCATAAGGATAAGAACTGGCAATAGTAAGTGCTAGCAAGGATGTAAAGCAGCCAAGATATTCGTACACTGAAGGTGGGAACATAAAATGCTACAACCACTATGGAAAATAGTTTCTCACTTCCTTATAAAATTAAAAAGGCACTCATCGTATGACTCATTCATAAGTATTTACCACAGAGAAATGAAAACATATGTTCACACCAAAACCTTTACACAAATATTTATAGCATCTTTATTCTTAATTACCAAAGACTGGAAACAACTCAGATGTCCCCCAACAACTGAACAGATAAACAAGGGCGGATACATCCCCACCAAGAATACTTCTCATTAATAAAAGTGAGCCAAGTACTTATCTAAGTAACAATGTGGTTGAATATTAAACACATTATGCTGAATGAAGGAAACCTGAGGAAAAAGACCACTTAACTACATAGGATTCTGTTATATGACATTCTCAAAGGAGAAGCAGTAGGAACACAAAACAGTTTAGTGATTTATGGGTACAAAAGGTAGACTGAGAGGCACCTTGGTGGCTCAGTGGGTTAAAGCCTCTGCCTTCAGCTCAGATCATGATCCCAGGGTCCTGGGATCGAGCCCCACATTGGGTTCTCTGCTCAGCAGGGAGCCTGCTTCCTCTTCTCTCTGCCTGCTACTCTGCTTACTTGTGATCTCTGTCTGTCAAATGAATAAATAAAATATTAAAAAAACACACACAAAAAAGGTGGGCTGACTGCAAAGGAGACAGAAAATGTATGAGGGGTGATTAAATTGTTTTACATTTGGTTTCGGTGGTGGTTTCACCCCTGTAGGTGTTTGCCAAAGCTCAGTGACGTCTACACTGAAGAGGGTGAATTGTACGTATGTAAATCATGCCTCTGTTAACTTGTCTACATAGTTTTTTTTTAAAAACTGCCACTTCGACTGAAGTTGAATCAAACTTTTTTTTTTTTTTTAAGATTTTTATTTATTTGAGAGACAGAGTGCCAGAGTGTGGGTAAGAAGGAGAGGGAGAGAGAATCTGAAGCGGACTCCGCACGGAGTACAGGGCCCAACACGGGACTCGATGCCACAACTGGGAGATCATGAGCTGAGTCGAAACCAAGAGTCGGTCACTTAACCAGCTGAGCCACTTAGGTGCCTCTGAATCAAACTTCTTAAACACGGAGTTGAACTGAGGGTACTGTTACTGTAATATGCATTCATCATAATGCAGCAGTATGAGGCTCATGAGCATCATTTTTGGCAAAAAAAAAAAAAAAAGAAGAGAAAAAAGTTCATTGGACAGGGAGAAGCAGGAGGTTGTTGTACGTCATTCGCCTCTAAGCCTTGGCTTCTAGAACAACCCAGTAGTCTATAAGATGACATTAACCATGTAATAAGGGAGTCAGTTAGATGGAGAAATGTTCAGTACACAGCAGATACTTGCCTTGCTTTGTGAAAATTTTAATGCTGTCACGAAGTTATTTTGTCTCAGACTGAAGTTTTTTAGTTGTCAACAGGAGGGAGACTGTTTTAAAATTGGAACACATTTTCTCCCTACTTTCTTAAAGCCAGGTAGAAGACTGACTACTTTCACTCTCAAAAAAGTATAACTTTCAGCAAAGATTGGTAGAGTCGTCTGATATATTGAAGTTTTGAACACACTAAATCTGAAACACCAGCATTATTTCTCTTTATGATTTACTCTGAACGTACACAGCCAGAATCCAGCTATGGATTCAGCAAATTGTCTCTTAAAATGCCTCATCATTTCCTTGTCTTAATGAAGCTTATAAAGACAAGGCTCTTAAAAATTATTTCAAAGAAAATATCCAAATCCAATCTCAGCAAGATGAATTCAGGCAATATTTTCCTGATGTCGCTCCTGAAAATGCCATTTAGAAGGTTACAACGAAGGCTTTTCTTACTAATGTTGAGTCATTGCCAGATTTTAAGAGGGATTTTAGAATTTAAATTTGATGTAGCTGTCAAAAAAAAAGAATATATGGAATGTCACTTTGGATATTTTGGGGGCAAAATATCTCTCTGTTTGTCACAAGAGAAGAGGATTTGAGTGTCATCTATTTTCATCAGCATACATTTGCAAAGCTGTATTTTTTCCTATATGTTTGCCTCTGAAAGCAAAGGAGCACAGTAGGCTCAATGGTTGTTGTTACTGCCATGGCTAGATATTCTGGTTCTCTGTTTTTCAACATAATGATAGGATTAACACTTCCTGCCTCCCTTTTGCTTGTGTGTTGGGGATGTGAATAGTTTTGGCTAGTTATGAGGGGGAGAGAGGTATGACACTTGCAGACTGAATGTTTAGCAATGAAGTGAGATACCCCAGAACTCTCTTTCCAACGGCTTTCGCCCCCACCTGTATTCACTTCCTAGGGCTGCCATAACACAGTACTATAAATTGGGGAACAACAGGAATTTAATCCCTCACAGTTTAGGAGGCTAGAAGAACAAAATCAGGGTGTCCGCAGGGTTGGTACTTTCTGGAGGCTCTAAGGGAGAAATCATCCTGTGCCTTTCTCTTAGCTGCTAGAGGTTGTGGGCAGTCCTTGGCATTCCTGGCCTTGTAGATGCAGTACTCCATTTTCTCTCTCCATCTTCACATTATCTTCTCCATGTTTGTGTGTCCATTTCTCTTCTTCTTCTTCTTCTTCTTTTTTAAGATTTTATTTATTTATTTGAGAGAGAGTGAAAGTGAGAGAGATCATAGAGGCAGAGGGAGAAGACGACTCCCCACTGACCAGAGAGCCTGATACAGGTCTTAATCCCAGGACTCTGAGATCCTGACCTGAGCTGGAGGCAGATGCTTAACTGACTGAGCCACCCAGGTGTCCCTCCACTTCTCTTCTTATATGAACAGCAGTCATTGGGTTTATGACCCACTCTAAATCCAGGATGGTTTTATCTTAATATCCCTAACTAATTACATCTGCCAAGGTCCTATATCCAAATATGGTCACTTTCTGCATTTCCAATTGGACTGAATTTTTGGAGGACATTGTTCAACTAACTGCACCAGTGAAGGTCCAGATATATGAAGCTCCATCAACCGGGGATCCAGGGTGAAGATAGCACGGAGCAGAGCCCAAGCCTAAGCTAAGCTGCGTACCTATAGCATAAATGAGAAAGAAACCTGGGCTACAGCAAGTCATTGACATTTCAGGGATGTTTATAGCATCCCCAGGCACTCACAGGTCTCATGTTGAAGGTGACCCTTTTAGTGTTCAACTCTCCATCTTTCCTGGCGTAAAAATGTCTGTGGGAAGGAAACAAACTCAGTGGTCATTTTAACATCAAATGATTAAGATAAAAATGCTTTTTGTAAAATAAAATATATATTTATTTTTATTTTAAAATCATTGTTTGATATTTTTGGCACAGTGTTGACTTTATTTTGACATTCAAGCTTCAACCTTACTTTAAAATAAGTTACCTGAAGGGTATTTGGGGTAAAAAAAATAAATAAAATGACCAGTACTAGTTTGTAGAGGATAGTGTTTTCACATTTGGAGAGTTAAAAAGTAATTTGGGTAAATGAATTTGTTATTCAAATGTCAATCTATGATTTTAATAAAATGTCAGTCAAAATCCATGTATTTCTTTTAATGTAAGAAAATGATACACAAGTTCATTGGAAAAAAAGAATAGTCACAGCAGTTCATTCTTTTAACTAATTTGAGCTTAATATACAAATGTCATATTTATTTTTGAGCCTGTCCCTCATATTGGTTTGCAGTTTCCTGAGTTCTCTTTTTAGGATTTTGCTTTTGCTTTCCTCACTGAATAAATGAGGGTATTTGGCTATTTTTCTCCCCATTGCCCTGAAATAGTTTCAATATCACGTGTAATGCATTTTGGTGGTTTTTGTTTTTAAGTTTGATGGAAATATTTCATAACTCATCTGAATATGATCATTATCATAGAATATTATCATCATATCCTGTTAAGAAATTTGTTCATTTATATATTATTGATCTACTTGTCTTTCTTTACTTAAGCCAATATTGGTAATACAGTGTTTTGCTTGAAAACAGAGCTTTTTAGGAGCGCCTGGGTGGCTCAGCGGACTAAAGCTTCTGCCTTTGACTTAGGTCCTGGTCTCAGGGTCCTGGGATTGAGCTCCACGTCGGACTCTCTGCTCAGCGGGGAGCCTGCTTCCTTCTCTCTCTCTGCCTGTCTCTCTGCCTTCTTGTGGCCTCTGTCTGTCAAATAAATAAATAAAACCTTAAAAAAAAAAAGAAAATAGAGCTTTTTGGTAAGACTGTAACATGACTAAATGTCTATATAATATGTACTTATTTTAATATCTATATAATGTTATAGTATTATGATTGTAACCATTTCCTTAATATGCTTACTTACAGTCCTTCTCTTGCTCCTAATGATGTAAATTCTTGTTTTTAATGATTTCTTAGTTTTAAATTTTATTATTGCTTTTTTCCCCATGAAACTCATCCACTGTTCTTTGTTTTTTTTTCCTTCAGATGTATGTGTATATAGAGAGATGCAGATATATGATGTCACTCTGACTTTGGTTGTGTTTCTGGCTTTCTCCTGGGGTCTCTTTTTCACACACTCACTAGGTCAGTTCTCTATGTATATCCAAGGCCTTGGAGGTTGGGAAAGCTTCCTTTCAATTTCTGTTTTATTTCCACTAAATTTTCGTAGTTTTCTAACATTTTCTCCTTCCTTGTGCTGATAAAATTTACTTACCAGAAGGGGCTGTGGGTGAAGGGAACAAGAGAGGTAAACCCACAGGCTGAATTCACAGCTTTAAATCAGAGCTCCCTTTCCTTGATTTTTGAATGATTACTTCGTGTTTCTTGTGGTCCCAGCCAACTGCCTGGTGCACAGTAAGCCCTTAAGGAAATAAGTATTGATGGATTTTTAGCAGGTTGAAAACAATCACTTCGTACAGGAGAGTGAGTGCGTTGGAATATTGTGATAAGCCCTGAAATTTAGAGATTAATTTGAAAGTTTAATTTTTTCTCTCGTTTAACAAATATTCATGAAACATACATCATGTCAGCCCATATATGGAGCACAGAATAATAAAATATAAATAATATAAACATAAAATAATAAAAACCAATGGGATGGTTCCTGTCATTGAGGTTTTTATTTTTTATGTAGGCTCCATGCCCAGGGTGGAGCCCAGTGAGGGGCTTGCACCCAAGACCCTGAGATCAACACCTGAGCTGAGATCAAGAATCAGACGCCCAAAAACAGAGTCACCCAGGTACCCCTCTCTGAGGTTCTCATAAATTTTTAAATCTCTGCTTTGCATTCAGTTCCTGATGCTATCTTTCTTAACATAATAAATACTACTGTCCATCCCTGTACTTCACAATTATAAATCACTTGATAAGTTCCAAGGCACTTGCTCTGATACTGGTATCTCCTTTGGTCACACCGCTAGATGTGATGATAAGGGATCTACATTCAAGGTAGCCACAAGGACCAAATATGTGATCATCTCTCTCTCTTCAATCAAGATCAAAAGCACCGGAGATATAATTAATTTGGGAAATTTACTGAGCGTGCAGAGCTTTGAATACAGTTTATTTATCAGGCAGCCACATTTATACCCTCAACTCAGAGGAAGAGCTCTGAATGCATGCCAACATCAATTATACATGGTGAGGTGTGTATACAGTTTATCAATTGCTTAGATCTTCAGCTAACATAAATCCTTTGGAGGAAGGAGGAAGAAACTGGGAGAACAGTAAAGGATGCTATCGTTCTGGAAAAAAGAAAATTACGTATACCGAATGGTTGTTACCATAAATAAATCAGACCAGAAATTAGAACAGTGAAAGGGACAAAATGTGGAGAAAATATAAAAACTGGAGAAAAAAAAAAGTGAAAATTCACACACCCATTCCACTTGGTGCATTCCTGGATGATTGGCATTTAATGATAATCCGGATGGCCCACTAAGGTGTTCCCCTGTCACCAGGCTCTTGGTGGCCTGTAAAACAGGCCATTTTGCAGCAGAGTTAAGTTAAAGCTGAACCATTCCTAACTGCCAGCATAATCAAGTAATATTTGCCACTAGGCATCAAATGGAATCCTTGAGGATTTTTTATTCAGTCACTGTGGTTTCTTAAAAAATGCAAAATGAATTGCTGAGAAGATACTAAATTTATTTGCAACTCTAAGAACTTATCACTCTCTACAGAGCGATGATGGAAAGATTAACCATCAGTTACCTGAGAAGTTGGAGCATCCCGGCTTTAGGCGACAAGGATACTTCCTTTAGTCCAGAGGGAAAACTTAAAATTCATCTGAAGGAGCTCAATGCCTAATTGGGGGAAAAAGAAAAGAAAGGAAAAGAATTAATAATGTGGAATAAAGCATAATACGAAGGACTAAGGAATGTTGTGGTCATCGCGCATTCTGCTATGTGGGAAGTAGGAAGTGATGTTGTTTGATTGTGTAGAGCATAGATTTAGAAGAAAACCCACATAAATGAAGTACAAGAGCCATTGATTCCTTTTCACCTCTTTTTTTTTTTTTTTTGAAGATTTCATTTATTTATTAGACAGAGATCACAAGTAGGGAGAGAAGCAGGCAGAGACAGGAAGGGAAGCCGGCTCCCTGCTGAGCAGAGAGCCCAATGCAGGGCTCAATCCCAGGACCCTGGGATCATGACCTGAGCCAAAGGCTCTAACCCACTGAGCCACCAAGGTGCCCCTCCTTTTCACCTCTTGACAGTTGATTTCTGAACCCCCACTCTAATGCATTGTCCTCAGTGAATACTAGAGATTTAAAGTAAATCTGTGTTATATACCTGGGTGGCTCAGTCAGTTTAGCATTGGATTATTGACCTCAGCTCAGGTCTTGATCGCAAGGTCGTGAGTTCAAGCTTTGTGCTGGGCTCCATTCTAGGTATAGTGCCTGCTTAAAAGTAAATGAATAAATAAAGTAAAATAAATCCAGTTCTTTTCTGAATCTACACAGCAGTTAAGACATAGACGTCTACATTCCAAATACACAGTTTTTTCATAATGCCAAAAATTAACATGACCCCTAAGGTTATTTATTTTTTTTTTTTAAGATTTTATTTATTTGACAGAGATCACAAGTAGGCAGAGGCAGGCAGCGAGAGAGGGGGAAGCAGGCTTCCGGTTGAGCAGGGAGCCCGATGCGGGGCTCGATCTCAGGACCCTGAGATCATGACCTGAGCTGAAGGCAGAGGCTTTAATCCACTGAGCCACCCAGGTGCCCCAACACCTAAGGTTATTAATCAAGTCTTGTGTGCCAAGCACTGTTCTCAACAATTCATATGGATCTCATCCAACCATCCCCATAACATCCATGATACTCCTTCTCAGGTCCATCAGGATTCAGCATCTTTCAGGGCTGCTGCTTGTGCACCGTCAGTATAAAGAAATGAGTGGTCAGTGTTGCACTGCTGCTGCTTTTTTCTTAGGTGCTTCCCATACAGTGTTCTGTGTAGTCTTTACAACAAGCCTACGGGGAGTGCACAGTTTTTTCCAGTGATGAAACTGGGCTCAGAGAGATGGAGTAGCTTGTCTGTGGCCTCCCAGCACAAAACTGGTGAACACAGGATGCAAACCCGAGCGGTCTGTCTCCAGAGCTGGTACTCTTGAGGCTGTATACTGAGTTGCTTTCATGCTGCCAGTTACCCACTAGGAGATCAAAGTGACACAGGCATACTGCTTGGCATAATAACTCCATTGAGCTCAGAATCAGTCACAGAATCATTAAGACGGCAGCCTCTTCTCAGACCTTAGTTGCTTAACCGTCCCTGAGGTTCCAAACGTCTACTGTATAGCAGAAGTGATATTTCACAGGATGGTGTGTATTTAGCTGAGCTTTTAAAGAAACTTCAGTTGCCTTATCCGAGGGGCAAAATAGCACCGCGTTTTTAAACAGAAGATATTAACACATTTCACCAGCATGAATATAACTGCCATTCTATTGTGTGATGATAATGCTTTCAAAAAGTGTTATTATTAGTTAGTCATCTCAAAAGTGGCAGAAAGACCTGGCAACAGAGGTAAGGAGATATATTTAAAAAGAAATTGTTATTCTTAATAAATTATCTGGGCATATCCTCTGGAGGGGGAAAAGCAACAAACCTGGAGCTTGTTACTTTGATGCGTCTTCCTCATTTCTCCTCATTGTGTCTTTAGTACAACCCTCCATGAGGACCAAAGATCAATTTCATGGTTCAAAAACTTGGAAACAACACCTCTCCAAACCCATATACATTACACTACATTATGGAAACATTACATTATGTTATGTTACATTATGGAAAGACAGCATAATACCAAAACTGATTTGGGGGATGTGTGTGTGTGTGTGTGTGTGTGTGTCTGTGTATGTCTGTGTGTGTAGTGAACATTATTCTCTATAATTAAATACAGATCTTCTAGGTGAATAACCTCTCCATATCCCTTGTCCATGTTTCTAGAGTTGTTGTATTTTGTTACTAGTCTATAGGGAATCTTCATATATCGTGGGTATCTATTCTTTGCATATATCAAGATTTTTGTAATGAAGGTGTTGTATACCCTCTATATTTTTCAGAGTGTCTTTTCTATAGAGACTCTAATTTTTATGTATTGAAATTTGTTCTCTTCCTTTAGAGTTTCTCAGAGTTTTGTTTTGTGTAAGGATTCCACTCTCCAAGATTATCTAAATATTAGCTTTTTTGTTTGCTTCTCATAAGTTATCTGTGTCAGGCAGGATGGATCAGTGACACTTCATAGAAAGCCATCTATCGATTTCAAGAGCATTATACAACAAAATGTTTTGCTCATGTTATGTGTCCAGTACAGGTCAGGAAAGAACCTCTGTTCATCATAAGATGACAAAGATTTGAACTCCATTAATACTATGTCTCTCATCTCCATAAGGCTTATTCTTAAAATAATCAAAGCTATAATCCATTCCATTCTTTATTAATAATTTTTATTTTTCATTAACATATATTATTAGCCCCAGGGGTACAGGTCTGTGAATCACCAGGTTGACACACCTCACAGCACTCACCATATCACATACCTTTCCCAATGTCCATAACCCAACCACCCTCTTCTTACCCCCCTGCCCCCCGCAACCCTCAGAGTTCCATTCTCATGAAACATCCACACTCCTCTTCTCCTTACCCTGCTTAATGGGTATTTTTTTTAAGCTTTTACTAATAGAATTTGTTATTTTATCCATACAAATTTTTATTTGACCTGTTCTTCCTCTTTCACTGTTATCAACATCAAAAATGCTTATGTCTCTAAGAGCACAGAATATTTTGTTTGGAGTGTGTGTGTGTGTGTGTGTTTGTGTGTATTTTCCATTGGTGCATTATGGGTCTCTAGAATAGGGCCTGGTACACAGAATGTGCCCGGTAAGTATTTTTGGAATTATTTAATGAAATGTCATAAATCAATAAGCGAAAAAATGTAGACAACCCTAATAGAAAAATTACTGATGAAAGTTTGAACAGGAAATTCACAAAGAAGAAAATCCCAATGACTAATATGCTAAAAAAGATGCTTTGCCTCATTTTTAATCAAATTTTAATTTAAGCCACAAGGACATACTTTTGAATATACATAGATTAAAGTTTAAGACTTCAATAATCCCGATGATGGCAAGGATATATAACAAGAGATTCTCATATGCTTCTGGAGGGAGTATAAATTGGTTGAAGTACTTGGAAAATAGTTTGGCATGGCCTAGGAAAGTTGAATGGAGGGATATGTCACTTTTGGGAATATAATAAAATTTTACACATACACATAGATGTTATTACAAAAATGTTAATAGCAGCACTGCTCATAAAACAAATTAAAAAATGGAAGCAATCCAAATGCACTCCAGTAGTTATTGGCTAAAAACTACTGACAGATTTATAAAGTAGATTGTTATCTCAGTGAAAAGGAGCAAGTCACAGCTACACACAGACATCAACAGAATTGAAATCCACAAATACGTTGTTGACTGGAAGAAGTTACAGCAGAATTGTATAAAATACGATTCCGTATATACCAAATTCAGAGAGACGCAGAACCAACAATATTTTGCTTAGAGTCGTGATCATAGACAGTAAAGTATTTTCTATAAAATAAGGAAATAAATGATATCCATCAAATTAATTTATTAGTTACTCTTAGTGGAGAGACAATGAGATATTAGCAGGAGAGGAATTCTAAGGTACCAGCAATGATTGTTCTTAATTACTGCTGCTTACCTGAGTATTCACCCATTATTATTCTTAAACTGTTCATGTATATTTCATACATTCTTTTTATATTTAAAAAAAGTTATTATTAATTTTCCAGCACTTTGTTCACATTGCTCTCTTTTTCTCTTAGCATCCCATATCGTCAGATGCACAGAAAGCCAAGGTGAGAGGAGCTGTTTTTCAGTCCTTTAATTAATTACTTGCTAAATTCTCCACTTCTGGCTCTTACTTCTATTTCCTGCTGCCTCTTATCTTTTGTTATTCCAGGATTTGGTGAATGGAAAACTTGCCTTTTCATCTGTCCCAGGTCAGGCATGCATTGGGTCTTAGTTTCTTTATCATATCATTTTATTTTCTGTAAATTCCTTATAAGTCTGGCATGTGGGCAGGAATTTCCTCACTTTCTTGGGACTGCTATGTTAAAACTTTTTTCTTTTGGAATTTTTGGAGTTTGGATGATTTCTTTTGGGTTTGCGGAAGAAGGGAGGTAATGATTATTCACAGATATCCTGACTCAGAAGCTTCTGACTGTGGATATTTTTAGACATTTTAGAAAATCTTTACTTTCATTCTAAAATAATCCTTAACAAGCAATGATCCTCAATTTTAGATTTAGATTTTTTCTAGCAGCCCAGAATAATCCTCTGGGAACTCTGTTTAGCAGTTAATGATATTTTAATGAGCTATGAAAATTTTAACACATTATAATTACCTAGGAAAGTTTAAAAAAAAATACTAGTGACCAGGGGCACCTGGGTGGCTATGTTGGTTAATTGTGTGTCTTTGGCTCAGGTCATGATCCCAGGGTCCTGGGATCTAGTCCCACATCAGGCTCCCCACTCAGTGTGGAGTCTGCTTCTCCCTCTTCTTCTGTCCCTCCACCTGCTTCTGCTGTCAGGCTCTCTCTCTGTCACATAAATAAGTAAAATCTTAAAAAAAAAAAAAAAAAAAAAACCACTGTTGATCAGAGTCAACACCAATTAAATTGGAATTTCTGTAGGCAGAGACCTGGAGTATCTACTTAAAAAACAAAAGAAAAATTATTTAATGTACACTAGGATTGACCCTCAGTATTCTAGTGGGTGAGATAAAAGCATAAATAAAACTTTATGCAACAAGAAATTATAAGACCAAGTGCCATTAGGTCAATACTTTGAGTCGCTAAGAGTGAATGTTAATATTTATGCCAACAATAGTCATGCCAGTGTTTCAGTCATGAGTCAATGACCCATTTTCCCATCCTCTATTTCCATTGGAAAACCAGTTTCTTGTGTTTCCACTCTCTTGGACATGAGAAGTTTCTCTGTTCTCCTAGGTCTTTGGTTATTTGAAGGGAATTTCTGCTATGCATATTAATGGTTAGTGAGGAAATTTTATCCTATTTTTACTCTAAGATTTATTTTCTGGAGATTAGCTGTTACTCTTATTTGGGCAAAATTTATATGATTATCTTAGCTCTGACTTATGCATGTAAATTTCTCCATTCTAAAATTTACAAACAGCTTATGCCCCTGAAATCACATTGCGATGGGTCTTTCTTGAAACTCCTAATACAGAAATGAAAACAGACTGAATTATTCTTATAGATTACTGATGGTCATTCCAACTTTTCACCAGCTTCTTCTATTCCTTTTTTTTTGTCCCCTTTAGCTTCCAGACTCTACTGTAAGCGTTAATGCCCTTCTCAAGGAAGAGCTAGGCTTTGCCTTATTAACTTGTAGTCAGCCTTTAAACCCAGCTTATAACTCTTCTCTTCTGGTCCTTACCTGATGCTTTGAGCAGGGATCCCTAGACCCATGCTTAGTACCATCCCAATCCCCTGACTTACATTCACTTTGATTTTTCTGGTTTGACTTTCTGTCCTGAAGAGTAACTATTCCCCAGACTCATCCCTCAAGACTTTTCTACATTTTTTAGGCTCTAGCCTTCTAGGTTCCAATGTGTGACCTTGCCTGGCCCTAGCAGTGTTCTAACAAGACCTTCTCTGGCCCACTCCAAGGCATGCATCCTTCTGTTGTCTGAAAAAGGAGACTTGCTGCATGGAAGCCTCAGGAATGTCTTCCTTAAGTCTAGAAATGTCCCTTCCACCAGCCATTTCAGTATTTTTCGTACTTTTTTTTTTTTTAAGTTTGTTGAGTACAGTTGACACACAATATTACAGTAGTTTCAGGTATACAACATAGTGATTCAACATCTGTATACACTTACCTATTATGCTATGCTCACCACACCTGTAGCTACCATCTGTCACCGTGTAATTATTATAGTACCATTAACTCCATTCCCTGCGCTGTGCTTTTAACTCCTGTGATGTACTCATTCCATCCCTGGAGGCCTCTGTCTCCCACAAAAATAGGGAACACTCCGTGAATTTGTGCGTCATCTTTGCACAGGGGCCATGCTAATCTTCTCCATACTGTTTTGATATTAGTATATGCGCTGCCAAAGAGAACACCAGTGCTCCCCATTCTTAAAGAATGAACACCTTTCATACACCTCATCTTTACCATATTTGCCTGATTTATGAGCAGCTCACATGTTAAATGTTCAGTAAACGTGTATCAAATATATGACTGAGTGAGTGATTAAATGAATGATCTGTGGCGTGTGTCAGTCCACGTTGCCTCTATGCAAATATGCTTGGAAGCATCGAGATAAAAACAGCATGATTTTTTTCCCCCGGAGAAAACTCCCAGTAGAATAGTGAAAATAGAAAAGAAAAAATAGGAGCCCCAATATCCCAGGCCTCTGTGTACCTGTGGCTACAATATAAGACCATAATTCTTTTTCATATGTTAATTATGGTCGTATAAGATAACTTTGGCTTGCTCACTCTCTCCTCCTCCTCCTCCTTCCTTTTCTTCTCCTTCTCTTCATGTGGCTGCTACTACCCTCCCTCATGGCTCCTGCATCCACTACCCTCCCTCACGGCTCCTGCATCCACTACCCTCCCTCACTCTTCTCTACTACTAAGCAGAGGGAGCACTACTCAAGGACCAGGAAACTGTTCTTCTCTGCATCACTTTTCCCACAGATGAGCACAGAACTTCTCTAATTTTCTGTTCCTCTGAGACCAAATTGTAACCACTAATAACATTTTACGGAATAGTCAGAGATCCTGGAAGGGAAGTAAAAAAAACCACACACAGAAAACTACTAGGCAAGCACAGAGCTCTCCTAGACTACTTTCTAGGCTGGTTTGGTGCCTTTCTGATATGTTTCCATAACACTTAACTGCATTGGATGTGCTCTAAGATTCTCTTTCGCCAAGAGTCTGGGTCATATTAAACTTCTGTCTAGGGCTTATTTACCTACATCCTCACTTCTTGATCCAAGATGGACTTTTTACAAAAATAATATGTTCACTCATTCAACAAATACACATTTAGTACCTGCTCCTAACAGGCACCAGACACTGAATCAAACCGATGTCAAACTGTTGTCAAATAAATCCTAACCCAGTAGAACAACAAAAATAAAGCCCTTTTATACTGTTAGCCAGAAGGTTGGGATAAAAGTGAGACTGTTCCTTCATTTTGGTACTTATGGAGGATATAGCCACTTATATCTGTGTGTCATCTTTGCACAGGGGCCATGAAGGGGGGAAATGGGACAAGAAACAGGAAGGTGAGGTGGAGTAAGACTGATTTTAGTTAATAGTTCTCAGAAGTAGATGACCTCAGTGAGAAAGTCTAAGAAAATACACTCTGTGAGCTCTAGTTTAACAAGGAGAAAAGACGAGTCAATATAATCCAGGGAAACATATTTTGAGGTTTTGGGTATATGAGCATAGGCCTACCCACATGTGTGAACACACACACACACACACACACACACACACACTATCCCTTATGCTTGGGGTTTGCAACCCCCGGTAAGGTATTGCAGAAAAGATAATAACACTTGACACAAACTAACTCTGTGTTCTCTTAAGCTTGTATTCTACTGGTTACTAACAGTAGGAATTTCAGTACCCAGCAAAAGCCTGGGATCCTGAAAAAAAAATTCTTTTTTTTTTTAAAATTTTATTTATATATTAGAGAGAAAGAGTGCATGAGAGAGAGAGAGAGAGAGAAGAGAGAGCAGGGGCAGAAGGAGAGGGAGAAGCAGACTACCCAAGGAACAGGGAGCCCAGTGTGGGACTTGATCTCAGGACCCTGGGATCATGACCCAAGTGAAGGCAGATAGATGCTTAACGAACTGAGCCACCCAGGCACCACCTAAAGAAAAATTCTGAGTACTATTGTATGATGCATTTCTCAAAATCTGTATTACTTTGGCCAATTCAATGTACAGTGCTCTAACTTGTTTGTAGAAGGGATATTGGAATTCAGACGAGAGAGACTAAATCTTCTTGGAGAAGTCAAGAAAGTATATAGAGGAATATTAACAGTTGACTTTGGTCTTGAAAGATTGAGAAGACATTCACTGGGCAAGAAAGAAGAGAAAGGTTATTTAAGAAGAGAAAAATGACATGATCAGATCTGTGTTTTAGAAAGGAATGATTTGGAAAAGGAAATGACAGGATATGGGATGATAAATGAAACAGCCACTGGATCCTTGCAAGAAAAAATAAATGGGGGTTGAAGGAAACCATTAACAATGGAGATAGAAACAAACATACTGGAGTGACATTTAAGAGATAGACTTGACAGTTTCTTGTTTCAAAGGTGGTCTAGGAAAGAGGAAAGAACCAAAGATGGCTCTGAGATGTATTGGGGGATTAAAATTGAAAAGCAAAGGTGATTTGGATATGTCAGGACAAAGTTCTGTTTTTAATGCCAAGGTACTTGCGGGATCCCCGCTTAGGGTCAGTGGGCATGTATAGCTGGTATCATGGAAGAAAAAATCAAGGTTAAAGATAAAGATTGGGAGTCACTGACACATAGAGGTAGTTGATACCACATCAGAATGTGGTATTGCAAAAGAATAACTTACTGACTCAAAGGATATGAAAGGTAAAGTTGAGCTTCAGAAGAAAATGGAAATGCATAAATAGCAAACCACGACAGTGAGAGAGAGATCCTTTGAACCAAGAGTCATCATTTGTTCTTTCATCTCCATTGAGTTAATTCAGGAAACAGTGTTTGTGGATTCCATCAGAATGCATCAGTCAACTTCTAACTCTTTTTTCAAACTATTTTTTATTATGTTATGTTAGGCACCAGACAGTACGTCATTAAGTTTTGATGTAGTGTTTCAAGGTTCATTGTTTACCTCTAACACCCAGTGCTCCATGCAATTCGTGCTCTCCTTAATACCCATCACCAGGCTCACCTATTCTCCCGTCCCCATGCCTTCTAAAAGTCTCAGTTTGTTTTTTGGAGTCTGCAGTGTCTCATGGTTCTTCTCCCCCTCACTTTTCCCTTCCTTCTCATAATGTTGAACTCTTGCAGGAGGTTGGATCAGGCTGCTTCTAACACAGGATGTAGATGTGTTCATCAATTAGCAGCCACCCATTACCATATAATAGCACTTAATAGCCCTTCATTGATGTTCTCCATCTGCCTCGAGATGTTGTCTTGTTTTTAAGAGGTAATTTTAACATACAAATGATTGCCAGTTAACAACTGACCTGAATGTCACACCTGCATTTAACACATATTATGGAAAGAAAAAAGAACTTCAAAAGGACATGGAAAGATGCGGTGGGATCTGTTAATATACAATGAATGAAAGTGTGTTATTGAAGTCTGTGACAATTAACACATCCCTATTTCAGGGCAAATTACCAATTCCTATCAGAGAAGATCACTTGTGCCATTCAATTAATACACAATGAAAACAGAGCTATAGGAAATGAATTTATGCATTGATTATCATGCATTGACAGAGAACTCCAAAGCCCATAGGAAATCTGTACACTAGGACATCTTTATGAAATACTGTAGTACTCTTAAGAACAATTTTCTTTAGTATTTAAATATTTCCATAGAACTAACATAGTGTAATAAAAAAAATAGCAAATGAATGAGTAAGCTCTAGTGTTTGGCTCGGAAGATCTGGGATCAAATGAAACTTAGACACTTTGATGTCTGTCTTCTAATCAGAGCACTGCAGAGCTCTCACAGGTGTGCTACCACATTTTGATCCATATTAAAATTAATTTTTCCCAATGCTGTACACATGCTGGTGCTGTGATCCTTCAAATGACATAGTTAGTTGAGTGGTTTGTGCAATGCTTGCACAGAGAGGGTCTGACTTAACGGAGACAAGAAGTGTAAGAGAGTATCAGGCCAACGACAAAAAGGTTGTGAATGATCTCGCCACAGTCAGACTGTAGTTTAGATTTTTATTCTTCCTGTTGTCTATAGGTTTGTCATACCTCTTTCTGCTTTAGCTGGAGTATGGTAGATAAATGCTGAATATGGAGTCAGACTTGGAGTTTTTTGTCATTTCCTTATTGTGTGACTTTGCAAAACAATTTAACTGCTCTTAGCCCGCATTCTCTGAATGTAATATAGAGAGTAGTATAGGTTAAATAAAATCTTCATGGGGAAAGTTTGCAGTAAGAAAGCACTCTGGAAGGAAAAAGTGCTCTGCCGATGTGCTGTTGTCTTTATAGATCCATATTTCAGAGATCTCCAATATTTCTTTATAGTGATCCACACAATAGTAACAGTAACGATAATTAACACAAACATGGTGGCCATTGTGTGTTGGGTATTATTGAAAATGATTCCCCCCCATATATTAGCTAATTTAATTATTATAACAACCTCATGATCTGCATACCATTATTTCCTCCACTTTAGGCTAATCATGATAGATCAGAATAGGAACACCCAAAAATCTGTTGCCAAAAGTTGCACTGGTGGCCCTATTACCTGTCATAAATCTACATGTGACTGAAGGTAAGGATTCCCTCTGATAATGTGTGGACTCCATACTTGGTGCACATACCACTTGAACATTAGTTAAGAGCAGTAAGTTTTTGGATTTGCTGATTTAAAAAGCAGTGCATTTCAAAGGCATAAATGTCTTTCAAGTCTAATTTCAGGTGAAGCAATGTTAATTGTGACCTGGTCTAGAATGCATGCAACTTCAGTGCAAAACAAACAAGTTTACTAAAAAGAAAATGGCAAAAGCATATATAACTTTAGGCAAATGTTTCATTAAGAAATTATTGAGGTTGGACACCCGGGTGGCTCAGTGGGTTAAGCCCCTGCCTTCGGCTCAAGTCATGATCTCAGGGTCCTGGGATCGAGGCCCACATTGGGCTCTCTGCTCAGTGGGGAGCCTGCTTCCCGCCCCCCCCACTCCTGCCTCGCCTGCCTCTCTGCCTACTTGTGCTCTTTCTCTCTCTCTGTCAAATAAATTAATTAATTAAAAAAAAAAAGAAATTATTGAGGTTAGTAGCATACTGACCCAAAGGGGAAGAAGAACTAAAATTCGCTGATGACTGACAAATCACCAGACTCTGTGAGAGAGGTCCTTCACACATACCATACTGATGAAGTTCTAGAACCTAGGTGAGGTTCGGTGGGCTGAGGTCCGGAGCCGATGACCAAGAAAGAATTCTTGAGACCTCTTTGGTGCAAAATGGTGGTTTATTAAAACACGGGGACAGGACCCGTGGGCAGGAAGAGCTGCTGCCCTGGCTTGTGAGCGTAGGCATGTTATATACCTTGCGGTTGGGGGAAGGTGAGGGGAAGAGAGGTTGCAATGGAGTTTTCATATGCTGAAGAGGGCCTACAAGGTGCCAGGATATTGGAGGCCTACCGGAGGCCTTGCCCTTGCAGGCCTTGCCCTTGAGGCTTGATCAATGTTGTCTTCAGACCAGCCATTAACATTAAGATAGTTGGGAGACTTTTTGGTGGAATGTCACAATCCTGCTATCAATCGTCTTTGTTAGTGAGATTTAGGACATTTGCAAGCCAAGGGAGACTCCTGTCTAGCAGGATTGTGAGCTCTGCAAGTTAACTATTTGCTTATTGTTCAAGGCAGTCAGGGCTGCCTGAGGGATGCTACACATAGGACTGAGGAGAAGTGGATGGAGGTGGGGGGTACAAGGCGCCAGCTTTTGCTTTGTCCTCAGCCAGCCTCGTGCTCCCTCATCAATACAACCTAGACTCCCCACAAGAAGGTGAAGTATTCGCAAATCAAGAAAATGGGAATGTGAGAGATGAAGTATGGTAATTTGTTTACTAGTAAGGAATCCATGAAGACAGACGTATCTCAAAAGATAAAAGGAGCCCCACTCTAGTTCACATTCACCCATTTATTCTGTATTTAACAAATATTTATCAAACTCTGGACGAGCCTTCCACCGAGCTAGGCGCTGTGACCATAACTCTGATGGCAGCACAGACTCCTCTCAGGAGCTTGGGGATGAATGGGAGACACAGAGCCATAGAAAGGCCATGCTGTCCTGCCAGATGGATAGCCAGTCTGCTGAAGAACACGTAGAAGGGAGGATTTATCTAGGCTTGAGGAGTGAGGAAATTTCTGGAAGATACTGTGTCTAATTTAGGGAGAAAGGCACTGGCCAGCATGGGATCAAAACTGTATGCCTTTTTTTTTTTTACTCTGATGAAAATTTACTTTGCGTTTGCTGAAACCTTGTGACTATGGACAGGGAGGAGATAGAGGTGTGGAGGGTTTTGAGTAAATCACAGCATGGTTTGGGGAAACTGACTTAGAGTCATGTTTCTGAGCGATGCTGAAAAATCCCCTTGGGGCCATACCTTTTTATTTTCTGCATCTCTCTCTAGACACACATTGGCTTCCTCCTCCCCACTCTCTTGGCTGCCCTTTTTTGTTCTCTATTAGCTGATTGGGTTCCTGCTGGTTTTTTCTATTGTAAATGAAGGACTCCCAATAAGATGGTCCCCTGCTGGCAATAATAATGCAGCCTATTCTTTTACATCCCCTAAATTCTGCTCAAGATACTGAGTTGCTCATTTTAAAAATTAAAACTCTGGCACTTTTATGTGGTATCTTTCTCCATGGAATTTATTTAGACAATGAATGCTTCAGATTTTCCCTAGAGACCTTTGACCCACTTTAAAGTAGCTGAACACATTTGAGCCAAATTTATTTACTCAATTTCCATATTTTCTTTGGTAATATGTAGAAAGGAAAGCTATTGAGTGGTTAATCTGTACCAGGTCACTTTACTTGTGTTTTTTGTTTTTTGTTTTTTTTTTTTTTTGGACTCTCTCAGGTAGATTTTGGTCAGAGAATAAGCCATTTGTCCAGGGCCAGTCTGCTAAAAGCATAGGAGTTAGGCTGCGACCCACATCTGTCTATCTAAAACCGTTTTCTTTCCTTCAATCAGTGAATGCATGGGCCAGCCAGTTCACTTGTTTTTTGTAAATACCGTTTTACTGATGCACCGTCATTCCATTTATTTATGGATATTTTCAGCTTACAATGGCAAAGTTAATGAACTGGGATGGAGACTTCTGTGACTTGCTAAGCCAAAAATATTGACCACGTGGCCCTTTACATAAAAATTTGTCGGTCTCTGAATATAGAAAGCAAACTTAATCAATGAGAATTGATTAAAGTAATCAATGAGAAGGTTCTGCTTGCAGAAATCTGGATTTTTGTATCATCCCCAAGCTGTTAGAAGTAGGAATTTCATGACTCATTTACGACATTAAGGTAGTCTAAAACACACACACACACACCCCACACACACCCTACCACCACCACCAACAACAATAACAACAGACATATACAGAGCAAAGAATTCTTTGATTGCATTAGAGTTAACAGAAATTTTGTTAAATTAGATTATTTTCTTAGATTCTGATGGTCGAGTGTTCTCTCACACATAACAACTTTGGGTTTATCATCACGCTCATATGAACATCAGGTCATTTAAATAGTCCAGTTCAGTGTATATTCATTTTGGGTGGTTGTAAAAAAAAATAATAATAATAAAAATAAAATAAAAGCATGCTGAAAAACTTCCATTTGCCCCTGCAGATGCACTCTCTATCCCACTGGTCCTGCGCTTGCCCCTCCCAGGCTGGTCTCCTTGCACTCGTGGGCCATGAATATACCTTCCCTTGCTCTCTGGCTTCCCAGGTGGCATGTAGCTCAGGAAAATCCTGGCAGCAGATTGGAGGGAGATTGAAGATTTTATCACACCAGCTCCCTCCCAGCAGGGTTGCCATGGGTTCCTGTGTGTGTTAACCAGAGATTCTCAGGTGTTGAAAGGCAGCTATGTCTCTGCATGAGTAATGTCTGTGCTATTCTGGAAACTACCTCTTCAGGCCTCAGAGTATAAGGCAGCTAAACTGTTCCTAAACTAGGCACTTCACTATCTTTTGGGGTTCCCTTCCACCCTTTAAATAGTTGTCTTATTAAAATAAATTTAATTTTAAAATTTTTAGTTTATTATTATTTTAATTTTTGTTATTAAAATACATTTTATGATTTATTATTAAATTCTTCTTGAAGTATTCTGACTTCGATGTGTTAGCTGCTTTCTTCTGGGATTCTGCTCACAAACTGCTGATAGCAGTAACCTAAGGCAGAACTGAAAGGAGACATTTGTACTGCTTTTTCTCTCTGTTTCACTGTTAGCATGGTAAAACTTGAGAAAGTGAGACACAGATTCAGTGAATAGAGGAGAAAGTTTACGGCAACTCGAGACCTAAGGAAGTAACAATTTCTTGGCTTCCTTTTCTTGCCACTATGATTTATTGGTAAAAATATTCACATTCTCTGGGACAATCATTTCCATGACTGGAAAGATAACTCAAAGAACAAGATGCATTGGAATGATAATGATTCATTCATTCATTCAAGAAGTATTTATTGTGCATTTACTTTAGGCAAGAATTAGAATTTACACTAACGATAAATTTGGTGATTGGATTGTTGTTTTCATGAAAACATTTTTACTATGTCCTACCTATAATACAAACGCCCTCAGAAGGAATCCTTAGAGGGGAAATAGTTGAGGCTTTATTGTTATGAAGAAGTCAACAATTGCCTTTCTTCTCATTTCTCTCCTCAAATAGTCATATTCATGAGGATGTCTTAAGAAAATATGTATTTCTATCTTAAAATGAAACCCAGAATCTCTAAGATACAACTTGAAAAGAAATATGTTCTGGTAACACCAGTAATCAAAGTAACAGAATCATAAGGAAATGTGAAATGCAGGGCAACAGGGTGGGGAACTTTCCCCTACAAAGAGGTAGTCCTCTCACAGAGAAACTGAACATTCTGGATTTATCTCAGAAAAGTAAGAGTTACCTCATAGATGGCAAAGGACTTTTTACAGAGGGGGAAAATGAGTCTAATAAAAATCTAGCCAGTAAAAGGAATCTCAGATTATTGATACCTACTAATACTTCATAGAGAATCTACCTATAAATCAAATCTTTTCCTGTCCCTTTGTTAAAAGTTGTTCAGTGATATAGCAGTAGCCGTTAGGTGCTGCAGCAAGATGGTGACAAGCATGAACCTTAAAGGCCAGGATAACTGGCTTCAAAACCTACCTGTACTACCTACTCACAATGTGAATTTAGGCAGGTTACTAACTGTAGTAGACTGGGGGGTGTTCTACCTAGGTCCTCTTTAGAGGAAGAACTTAATGCACAGTCACAGATGTGTGGTCTGAAGGTAAGTTCTACCTCTCATCTTTCTTCCAATCAGCTTCAGGCCACAGAGGCCATTTTGCCTGAGGTCGTGCCTTTCCAGGGTCAGCCTACAGTTGGTGACCAACCATGGTGTGATGATACAGGGCTGGGACTTTCTGCCAATTTGGGATGGGCAGCCCTAGCTTTAGAACTTCCTATTGAGCTGGTCAAAGTTTTGCCAAGCCTATATCTTAAGCCAACTTCTCTCTCCATCTGATCCTGTTTCCTCCCTATCACCTTCACTAGTGTTGACTTCTAATAAGTGTCCGGCACCCTAAGCTCTGTCTCAAGCTCTGCTTCTAGAGAACCTGGGCTGCGACAATACTGGAAGTGGTCTGAGAAAGCAAGTGAGATGATAATGAGTGTTTGGAGCTAGATTGCCCAGTACTTGGCTGTCACGAAGGATCCCACCGCTGGTGGCAGATGGATCACAGAAAGGCTCTGGCTTAAGGCAGTGGTCTCTTAACAGTTTCAGCAGTGGTGAATAGGGAGGGAATATAGTGGATGGAAATGCACTGGCAGCTAAAACATATTAGGCAGTAGAGATTATAGAGAAAATAGTGGCTGTAAAGATATGAGGGCCAGAGTTACCGCTAAGCACAGTTGATGCACTACTGCAGTAGTTCTCAAACGCAGCGTGCCTCAGAATCACTGAGAGAGTCTGGTAAAGCACAGACTGTGTCATGCCAACATTAGAGTTTCTGATTCAGTAGGTCTGCAGTGTTTCTGATTCAGTAGGTCTGCAGTGGAGCTCCGAAATCACATTTCCAAGAAATTCCCAAGGGATGCAAATTCTACTGGTTCACAAACATTCTTTAAGAATCTGTGTTCATAGAAAGATGAATAACTAGCTGGGGACAAGTTATAGGCAAGAGAAAGCCAGAAGGTCTTTTTGGTTATGAAGAGCTTGTCATTTCCGCCAGCCAGAAGGTAGAGAAAGCTGGAACTTAATTGTCAGAGTAGTTGGACTTTAAAGATGGTTAAACACTTAATCAAGGTTGGTCTTAGTGCCAAGGTCAGATTCTTTGTCTGGAAAACCTGAAATTCTTGCATTGAGAATGAATAGAGATATTTGATGGGTGCACTAGAAGACTGACCCTCCAGAAGAATCTTCTGAGCCTTCTGAGCCTGCAGTGGTGGCCCACTCTTTTCCTTCTCTCTCTAGACCTCCATAGGAATCCAGCTACTGAAGCTTCTTCCCCAAGCAACATATGGCCCACTCAGCACCTGTTTCCAAGCTGGGTCCTCCAGATTATCAGATTCTAGCCCTGCCCATTGTCTTTGAGCTACTTTGTATCTCTGTAAATTGTGGGTAACTGATGATATACAAACACTGTCTGATAAATATTTAATAGACTTCCTCTCCCCACTAAACAACTACAACATCAACAACAAAACCCCAAACCCCGTAATTTAGTACCTCTCTGGTAAATCCTGTTATGTGGTCAACTTGTCAGTCCCTTCTAGATTTCCAGTTCTTTCCATTTGGATACAGTCCTCCAAACTTACTTCTCTAATTATTACTCTCCTGCCTAATTTACATTACCAAAAAATACCACCTAAATTTTTAGAACCCTATCTGAACACTAGGTTGCCTTGCCAATGATCCCTTTCTCCAGAATCCGAAAAAGGCCTGTCACCTGAAGTCCCATGACTTGATTTAAACTCTAGAGGACTCACCCTCACAGTTGACCATAAATGGATGATTTCTTCCTGGACAGTCAACTGTCTAGACCACTAAGGAAGTCACACAAAATGCTCAGGTCATACCTTCCCTTATAGGATAGGTAACCAAGATTGGACATTATCTGAAACATTGACATCCTAGCTTGAGAGCTCTAAGAAACTCATGAATGGTACTGCATAATCAGTTTTCCTGGACAGACTTCATGGAATTCACCATCTGGTAATTCTCAGGGTTCACTTCCTGGTACTTTAATTTTAATTTAATTTTTTTTTTAAGATTTTATTTATTTGTCAGAGAGAGAGAGAGTGAGAGCAAGCACAGGCAGGCAGAGTGTCAGGCAGAGTCAGAGGGAGAGTCAGAGTGACAGGCAGAGTGACAGGCAGAGTCAGAGGCTCCCTGTGGAACAAGGAGCCCAATGTGGGACTCGATCCCAGGAAACTGGGATCATGACCTGAGCCGGAGGCAGCTGCTTAACCAACTGAGCCACCCAGGCATCCCTTAATTTTAATTTTTAAAGTAGTTGTTTTTTTAAAGATTTACTTATATTTTTGAGAGTGAGAGCATGCCTGAGTGAGAGTTGGGAAGCAGCAGGGGGAGAGATTTCTCAAATAGACTCCCCACCAAGCAAGGAGCCTGACTTGGGGTTCAACCCCAGGACCCATGAGATCATGATCTGAGCTAAAACCAAGAGTTGACGTTCAACAAACTGAGCCACCCAGGTGTCCTCCCGGTACTTTAATACAAGCTGTATACTAATATTTTTATTTATTATTTTAGGCATCTCTTTTTAAAAATACTTGATCTCCAGGACTCCAAAACAATTTAACCTTTGTTACCACCTCTCAGTAGCTGGTCAGCTGGTTTTACATGAAGACCACCACCAAGTGTCTTAGAGCTACTATTTTTTAGACCCTGTCTTGCCTCATGTAGAAGTTTGGTACTGCTTCTGAGTTGTTCAGTGATAAATAATATTTACTCATCTTGAAGAAAAGTGGTGGGGGCAGCAGTGTTGAACTTTATCTGAGTCCCATGCTCTTAGAAAACAGCAGTGCTTAAGATAGCTGCCCCAGGGCGCCTGGGTGGCTCAGTGAGTTAAGCCGCTGCCTTCAGTTCAGGTCATGGTCTCAGGGTCCTGGGATCAAGTCCCGCATCAGGCTCTCTGCTCAGCGGGGAGCCTGCTTCCTCCTCTCTCTCTCTCTGCCTGACTCTCTGCCTACTTGTGATCTCTCTCTGTCAAATAAATAAATAAAATCTTAAAAAAAAAAAAAAAAGATAGCTGCCCCATCCTTTGGTTTTCCAAAATCTTTCCACCCTTTTGCATTCTGAGCAATGGCTAGCCACAAAGGAGTGCTCTGTTCTCCTTTCACATTTTATACTCCCGACTCTGTCTCAACATCTGCTCTTTGGGAAACAAAGCTGTGACACTAATTTCTGTGCTCAGTTCCTTTACCAATACATAATAGTAGTAGTATCTGTCCTGACCTCGTGTGTGTGTGTGTGTGTGTGTGTGTGTGTGTGTTAGTGTGAGAGAGAGAGAATTTCTGCTATGGACAGAACTATTCCTCCAGTATTCTTCTGTGGAAGATCTAGTTTCCAATGGGACTGTGTTTGCAAATAGAGCAATTAGAAGGAAATCACAGTTAAATGAGGTCATAAGTGTAGGGCCCTAATCTGATAGCATTGGTGGCCTTATAAGAAGAGTAAGAGAGAGAAATTGCTTTCTTTGTATCTATACACATACCCACACAAAGAAGAAATTGTGTAAGCACACAGCAAAATGGCCACCACCTATATGCCAAGACAAGAAGCCTCAGAGTCAAACCTGCCTTGTTGGCATCTTGGTCTTAGACTTTCCACCCTCTTTTATTTCTGTGAGAAACAAATTTCTGTTTAAAGTGACATATTTACGGTATTTTGTGTTGGGAGCTCAAACCCAAATACAGTTTCTTATTTAAATGAATATAAGTGTTGAAGGGGTGCTTGGGTGGCTCTATCAGTTAAGCAGCCAACTCTTAATTTTGCCCTCAGATCATAATCTCAGGGTCCTGGGACCAAGCCCTGCATCAAGCTCGGCACTCAGTAGGAAGTCTACAAGGATTCTCTCTCTCTCCCCCCTCTACCTTTGCCCTTCCCTCACTTGCAAGGACTCTTTCTCAAACAAATCATCTTTAAAAATAAATAAATAAATGCTTATGAAGTGTTTAGACTTGTGTCTAGCACATAGTAAGTCCTAAATAAACATTAGCTATTAGTGTTATTTTTTAAATTTCTTTTCAGCATAACAGTATTCATTGTTTTTGCACCACACCCAGTACTCCATGCAATACGTGCCCTCCCTAATACCCACCACCTGGTTCCCCCAACCTCCCACCCTCCGCCCCTTCAAAACCCTCAGGTTGTTTTTCAGAGTCCATAGTCTCTCATGGTTCACCTCCCTTTCCAATTTCCCTCAACTCCCTTCTCCTCTCTATCTCCCCATGTCCTCTGTGTTATTTGTTATACTCCACAAATAAGTGAAACCATATGATAATTGACTCTCTCTACTTGACTTATTTCACTCAGCATAATCTCTTCCAGTCCTGTCCATGTTGCTACAAAAGTTGGGTATTCATCCTTTCTGATGGAGGCATAATACTCCATAGTGTATATGGACCACCTCTTCCTTATCCATTCGTCCATTGAAGGGCATCTTGGTTCTTTCCATAGTTTGGCAACCTTGGCCATTGCTGCTATAAACACTGGGGTACAGATGGCCCTTCTTTTCAGTACATCTGTATCTTTGGGGTAAATACCCAGTAGTGCAATGGCAGGGTCCTAGGGAAGCTCTATTTTTAATTTCTTAAGGAATCTTCACATTGTTCTCCAAAAAGGCTGCACCAACTTGCATTCCCACCAACAGTGGAAGAGGGTTCCCTTTCTCCACATCCTTTCCAACACATGTTGTTTCCTGTTTTGCTAATTTTGGCCATTCTAACTGGTGTCAGGAGGTATCTCAATGTGGTTTTAATTTGAATCTCACTGATGGCTAGTGATGATGAACATTTTTTCATGTGTCTGATAGCCATTTGCATGTCTTCATTGGAGAATTGTCTGTTCATATCTTCTGCCCATTTTTTGATATGATTTTCTGTTTTGTGTGTGTTGAGTTTGAGAAGTTCTTTATAGATCCTGGATAACAACCTTTTGTCTGTACTGTTATTTGCAAATATCTTCTCCCATTCCGTGGGTTGCCTCTTTGTTTTGTTGACTGTTTCCTTTGCTGTGCAGAAGGTTTTAATCTTGATGAAGTCCCAAAAGTTCATTTTTGCTTTTGTTTCCTTTGCCTTTGGAGACATATCTTGAAAGGAGTTGCTGTGGCTGATATCGAAGAGGTTACTGCCTATGTTCTCCTCTAGGATTCTGATGGATTCCTGTCTCACGTTGAGGTCTTTTACCCATTTTGAGTTTATCTTTGTGTGCAGTGTAAGAGAATGGTCAAGTTTCATTCTTCTACATATAGCTGTCCAGTTTTCCCAGCACCATTTATTGAAGAGACTGTCTTTTTTCCACTGTACATTTTTTCCTGTTTTGTCAAAGATTATTTGGCTATAGAGTTGAGGGTCCATATCTGGGCTCTCTACTCTGTTCCACTGGTCTATGTGTCTGTTTTTATGCCAGTACCATGCTGTCTTGGTAATCACAGCTTTCTGGTAAAGCTTGAAATCAGGTAATGTGATTCTGCCAGTTTTATTTTTGTTTTTCAACATTTCCTTAGCGATTCGAGTTCTCTTCTGATTCCATACAAATTTTAGGATTATTTGCTCCAGCTCTTTGAAAAATACTGGTAGAATTTTGATCGGAATGGCATTAAAAGTATAGATTGCTCTAGGTAGTATAGACATTTTAACAATATTTATTCTTCTGATCCAAGAGCATGGAATGGTCTTCCATCTTTTTGTGGTCTTCTTCAATTTCTTTCACGAGTGTTCTGTAGTTCGTTGAGTACAGATCCTTTACCTCTTTGGTTAGGTTTATTCCCAGGTATCTTGTGGTTCTTGGTGCTATAGTAAATGGAATCGATTCTCTAATTTCCCTTTCTGTATTTTCATTGTTAGTGTATAAGAAAGCCACTGATTTCTGTACATTGACTTTGTATCCTGCCACGTTACTGAATTGCTGTATGAGTTCTAGTAATTATTAATGTTATTGAAGCATATTCAGTGAGATAAGGAGAAGGCCTAGAAAGTTCCCTTTTCTGAAACTACACAGATTCTCTCTACACCCCGTCTATCACACCCTGCTGACTAACTGCATGGACCATCATGTTTCTCACCTCGGAGCACAAACATGGGGAGAACCCCTCTGACCAGCTGGAATCAGTGTGAGCTTACTAACATGGCATGCTGTCCTCTCATTGATAGAGCTACTGCCAGTTTATCCAGGTTTTCTTTTTTTTTTTTTTAAGATTTTATTTATTTATTTAACAGACAGAGATCACAAGTAGGCAGAAAGGCAGGCAGAGAGAGAGGGGAAGCAGGCTCCCTGCTGAACAGAGAGGCTGATGTGGGGCTCGATCTCAGGACCCTGAGATCATGACCTGAGCTAAAGGCAAAGGCTTAACCCACTGAGCCACCCAGGCACCTCAGGCTTATCCAGGTTTATCCTCCCGTTGTCCCTGTGGCCCTCTGCTATCTCTTTCTTAACAGAATGCATTGAGAATGAATAGGGATATTCATTCACAGGACACGATTTGGTGCATGTCTTCATGATGCTAGAAATGACTCTACTTACCTTGTTGGGTTTACTAAATATTACTGTCTTTCCCTTTCAGTTTTATAAAAATCGTTTGCTTCCCTCTTCTAGCACAAACGCTCGTACACATGGACAAAAAAACCGAAGCACTTCTTTATTGTGTCTCTACGGCACACAAGGCATAATTCCAACATTGCACTTGCTGTCTTCTAAGGGATACTGAAATTTCTTGTGCATGTGTTTCTCTTCCTTACTGTTCTGTAAGTTTCTAGAAGGCAGGAACCATATTGCATTTTGGGTGCTTTGTAGGTGGGTGGTACCCAATAAATAGATCTTAAATTTTTGCATTGAAATGTAGGGTGGTCTGAGTGCTTTAAAGAGCTATAAATTTCACATACCTTGCAATTCTTTTATTATTCCAAGACTATTGGTGATGAGATCAAGAATATACCGATGCATGGGTGCATACGTGTTCACATGCACACATGTACACACACACACACACGAAAATAGTGCACACCACTATATGAGAACCAGAATCCTTAGCAAGACCACTTAGAGCTGTCATTTGCTTTCATATTAATTACTTTAATATTTACTTCTTATTTTTTTTTAATTTTTATTTTTTATAAACATATATTTTTATCCCCAGGAGTACACGTCTGTGAATCACCAGGTTTACACACTTCACAGCACTCACCAAAGCACATACCCTCCCCAATGTCCATAATCCCACCCCCTTCTCCCAAACCCCTTCCCCCCAGCAACCCTCAGTTTGTTTTGTGAGATTAAGAGTCACTTATGGTTTGTCTCCCTCCCAATCCCATCTTGTTTCATTGATTCTTCTCCTACCCACTTAAGCCCCCATGTTGCATCACCACTTCCTCATATCAGGGAGATCATATGATAGTTGTCTTTCTCTGCTTGACTTATTTCGCTAAGCATGATACGCTCTAGTTCCATCCATGTTGTCGCAAATGGCAAGATTTCATTTCTTTTGATGGCTGCATAGTATTCCATTGTGTATATATACCACATCTTCTTGATCCATTCATCTGTTGATGGACATCTAGGTTCTTTCCATAGTTTGGCTATTGTGGACATTGCTGCTATAAACATTCGAGTACACGTGCCACTTTGGATCACTACGTTTGTATCTTTAGGGTAAATACCCAGTAGTGCAATTGCTGGGTCACAGGGCAGTTCTATTTTCAACATTTTGAGGAACCTCCATGCTGTTTTCCAGAGAGGTTGCACCAGCTTGCATTCCTACCAACAGTGTAGGAGGGTTCCCCTTTCTCCGCATCCTCGCCAGCATCTGTCATTTCCTGACTTGTTGATTTTAGCCATTCTGACTGGTGTGAGGTGATATCGCATTGTGGTTTTGATTTGTATTTCCCTGATGCCGAGTGATATGGAACACTTTTTCATGTGTCTGTTGGCCATCTGGATGTCTTCTTTGCAGAAATGTCTGTTCATGTCCTCTGCCCATTTCTTGATTGGATTATTTGTTCTTTGGGTGTTGAGTTTGCTAAGTTCTTTATAGATTCTGGACACTAGTCCTTTATCTGATATGTCGTTTGCAAATATCTTCTCCCATTCTATCAGTTGTCTTTTGATTTTGTTAACTGTTTCCTTTGCTGTGCAAAAGCTTTTGATCTTGATGAAATCCCAATAGTTCATTTTTGCCCTTGCTTCCCTTGCCTTTGGCGTTGTTCCTAGGAAGATGTTGCTGCGGCTGAGGTCAAAGAGGTTGCTGCCTGTGTTCTCCTCAAGGATTTTGATGGATTCCTTTCGCACATTGAAGTCCTCCATCCATTTTGAGTCTATATTTGTGTGTGGTGTAAGGAAATGGTCCAATTTCATTTTTCTGCATGTGGCTGTCCAATTTTCCCAGCACCATTTATTGAAGAGGCTGTCTTTTTTCCATTGGACATTCTTTCCTGCTTTGTCGAAGATTAGTTGACTGTAGAGTTGAGGGTCTATTTCTGGGCTCTCTATTCTGTTCCATTGATCTATGTGTCTGTTTTTGTGCCAGCACTATGCTGTCTTGATGATGACAGCTTTGTAATAGAGCTTGAAGTCCGGAATTGTGATGCCACCAACTTTGGCTTTCTTTTTCAATATCCCTTTGGCTATTCGAGGTCTTTTCTGGTTCCATATAAATTTTAGAATTATTTGTTCCATTTCTTTGAAAAAGATGGATGGTACTTTGATAGGAATTGCATTAAATGTGTAGATTGCTTTGGGTAGCATAGACATTTTCACAATATTTATTCTTCCAATCCAGGAGCATGGAACATTTTTCCGTTTCTTTGTGTCTTCCTCAATTTCTTTCATGAGTACTTTATAGTTTTCTGAGTATAGATTCTGTGCCTCTTTGGTTAGGTTTATTCCTAGGTATCTTATGGTTTTGGGTGCAATTGTAAATGGGATTGACTCCTTAATTTCTCTTTCTTCTGTCTTGCTGTTGGTGTAGAGAAATGCAACTGATTTCTGTGCATTGATTTTATATCCTGACACTTTACTGAATTCCTGTATAAGTTCTAGCAGTTTTGGAGTGGAGTCTTTTGGGTTTTCCACATAGAGTATCATATCATCTGCAAAGAGTGATAATTTGACTTCTTCTTTGCCGATTTGGATGCCTTTTATTTCCTTTTGTTGTCTGATTGCTGAGGCTAGGACCTCTAGTACTATGTTGAATAGCAGTGGTGATAATGGACATCCCTGCCTTGTTCCTGACCCTAGCGGAAAAGCTTTCAGTTTTTCTCCATTGAGAATGATATTTGCGGTGGGTTTTTCATAGATGGCTTTGATGATATTGAGGTATGTGCCCTCTATCCCTACACTTTGAAGAGTTTTGATCAGGAAGGAATGCTGTACTTTGTCAAATGCTTTTTCAGCATCTATTGAGAGTATCATATGGTACTTGTTCTTTCTTTTATTGATGTGTTGTATCACATTGACTGATTTGCAGATGTTGAACCAACCTTGCAGCCCTGGAATTAATCCCACGTGGTCGTGGTGAATAATCCTTTTAATGTACAGTTGAATCCTATTGGCTAGTATTTTGTTGAGTATTTTCGCATCTGTGTTCATCAAGGATATTGGTCTATAGCTCTCTTTTTTGATGGGATCCTTGTCTGGTTTTGGGATCAAGGTGATGCTGGCCTCATAAAATGAGTTTGGAAGTTTTCCTTCCATTTCTATTTTTTGGCACAGTTTCAGGAGAATAGGAATTAGTTCTTCTTTAAATGTTTGGTAGAATTCCCCCAAGATGCCTTCTGGCCCTGGGCTTTTGTATGTTTGGAGATTTTTAATGACTGTTTCAATCTTCTTACTGGTGATGGATCTGTTCAGGCTTTCTATTTCTTCCTGGTTCTGTTGTGGTAGTTTATGTGTTTCTAGGAATGCATCCATTTCTTCCAGATTGTCAAATTTGTTGGCGTAGAGTTGCTCGTAGTATGTTCTTATAATAGTTTGTATTTCTTTGGTGTTAGTTGTGATCTCTCCTCTTTCATTCATGATTTTATTTATTTGGGTCCTTTCTCTTTTCTTTTTGATAAGTCTGGCCAGGGGTTTATCAATTTTATTAATTCTTTCAAAGAACCAGCTCCTACTTTCGTTGATTTGTTCTATTGTTTTTTTGGTTTCTATTTCATTGATTTCTGCTCTGATCTTTATGATTTCTCTTCTCCTGCTGGGTTAGGGTTTCTTTCTTGTTCTTTCTCCAGCTCCTTTAGGTGTAGGGTTAGGTTCTGTAACTGAAACCTTTCTTATTTCTTGAGAAATGCTTGTACCGCTATATATTTTCCTCTCAGGACTGCCTTTATTGTGTCCCACAGATTTTGAACCGTTGTATTTTCATTATCATTTGTTTCCATGATTTTTTTCAATTCTTCTTTAATTTCCCGGTTGACCCATTCATTCTTTAGAAGGATGCTGTTTAGTCTCCATGTATTTGGGTTCTTTCCAAACTTCCTTTTGTGGTTGATTTCTAGCTTTAGAGCATTGTGATCTGAAAATATGCAGGGAATGATCCCAATCTTTTGAGTTCTGATTTATGACCAAGGATGTGATCTATTCTGGAGAATGTTCCATGTGCACTAGAGAAGAACGTGTATTCTGTTCCTTTGGGATGAAATGTTCTGAATATATCTGTGATGTCCATCTGGTCCAGTGTTTCGTTTAAGGCCTTTATTTCCTTGCTGATCTTTTGCTTGGATGATCTGTCCATTTCAGTGAGGGGAGTGTTAAAGTCCCCTACTATTACTGTAATATTGTTGATGTGTTTCTTTGATTTTGTTATTAATTGGTTTATATAGTTGGCTGCTCCCACGTTGGGGGCATAGATATTTAAAATTGTTAAATCTTCTTGTTGGACAGACCCTTTGAGTATGATATAGTGTCCTTCCTCATCTCTTATTATAGTCTTTGGCTTAAAATCTAATTGATCTGATATAAGGATTGCCACTCCTGCTTTCTTCTGATGTCCATTAGCATGGTAAATTCTTTTCCACCCCCTCACTTTAAATCTGGAGGTGTCTTCGGGCTTAAAATGAGTTTCTTGGAGGCAACATATAGATGGGTTTTGTTTTTTTATCCATTCTGATACCCTGTGTCTTTTGACAGGGGCATTTAGCCCATTAACATTCAGGGTAACTATTGAGAGATATGAATTTAGTGCCATTGTATTGCCTGTAAGGTGACTGTTACTGTATATGGTCTCTGTTCCTTTCTGATCTACCACTTGTAGGCTCTCTCTTTGCTTAGAGGACCCCTTTCAAGATTTCCTGTAGAGCTGGTTTGGTGTTGCAAATTCTTTCAGTTTTTGTTTGTCCTGGAAGCTTTTAATCTCTCCTTCTATTTTCAATGATAGCCTAGCTGGATATAGTATTCTTGGCTGCATGTTTTTCTCGTTTAGTGCTCTGAAAATATCATGCCAGCTCTTTCTGGCCTGCCAGGTCTCTGTGGATAAGTCAGCTGCCAATCTAATATTTTTACCATTGTATGTTACAGACTTCTTTTCCTGGGCTGCTTTCAGGATTTTCTCTTTGTCACTGAGACTTGTAAATTTTACTATTAGGTGACGGGGTGTGGGCCTATTCTTATTGATTTTGAGGTGCGTTCTCTGAACCTCCTGAATTTTGATGTTCGTTCCCTTTGCCATATTGGGGAAATTCTCCCCAATAATTCTCTCCCCTTCTGCTCCCCTCTCTCTTTCTTCTTCTTCTGGAATCCCAATTATTCTAATGTTCTTTCGTCTTATGGTGTCACTTATCTCTCGAATTCTCCCCTCGTGGTCCAGTAGCTGTTTGTCCCTCTTTTGCTCAGCTTCTTTATTCTCTGTCATTTGGTCTTCTATATCACTAATTCTTTCTTCTGCCTCATTTATCCTAGCAGTGAGAGCCTCCATTTTTGATTGCACCTCATTAATAGCTTTTTTGATTTCAACTTGGTTAGATTTTAGTTCTTTTATTTCTCCAGAAAGGGCTTTTATATCTCTCGAGAGGGTTTCTCTAATTTCTTCCATGCCTTTTTCGAGCCCGGCTAGAACCTTGAGAATTGTCATTCTGAACTCTAGATCTGACATATTACCAATGTCTGTATTGATTAGGTCCCTAGCCTTCGGTACTGCCTCTTGTTCTTTTTTTTGTGTTGAATTTTTCTGTCTTGTCATTTTGTCCAGGTAAGAGTATATGAAGGAGCAAGTAAAATACTAAAAGGGTGGCAACAACACCAAGAAAATATGCTTTAACCAAATTAGAAGAGATCCCAAATCGTGAGGGGGGAGAAAGGGGATAAAAATAGGTTCAAAAAGGAAGAAAGAAAAAAAAAAGAAAAAAGAAAAAAAAAGAAAAGAATTTAAAAAAAAGAAAACACCTAAGAAAAATATAAAAAAGAAAAAATATATATATTAGATAAACTAGTTAAAAAACGTTAAAAAAGAAAAAAGGTAAAAGTTAAAAAAAGATTTAACCAGAAGGCGAGAAAAAAAACAAAAAATGAAAAAGAAAAAAATTAAATTAACTACAAGACTAAAAAAAATCACAGGGAAAAAGCCATGAGTTCCGCGCTTTGCTTTCTCCTCCTCTGGAATTCTGCTGCTCTCCTTGGTATTGAAACCGCACTCCTTGGTAGGTGAACTTGGTCTCGGCTGGATTTCTTGTTGATATTTTGGGGGAGGGGCCTGGTGTAGTGATTCTCAAGTGTCTTTGCCCCAGGCAGAATCGCACCGCCCTTATCAGGGGCCGGGGTGAGTAATCCGCTCAGGTTTGCTTTCAGGAGCTTTTGTTCCCTGAGCGCTTTCCGTAGAGTTCTGGAGGACGGGAATACAAATGGTGGCCTCCTGGTCTCCAGCCTGGAGGAGGCGAGAGCCCAGGGCCCCACTCCTCAGTGCGCCCTCAGAGAACAGCACCCAGTCACTCCCGTCTGCCTGACCTCCAGCCGCGCTCTGAGCTCACCGAGCCTGCGACCAGTTCAAGGTAACACCGAGCTGCGAGCTTACTGTTGGCTCTGTCTCTGTAGACGGCTTTCCCATTCCAATACCCTCAAGCTCTGCAACACTCAGACACCCCCGATCCTTCTGTGACCCTGTGGGACCTGAGGCCACGCTGACCCCACGTGGGCTTCGCCCCGGTTTAGCCTCTGGAGCGATGTCCCTCAGCGGAACAGACTTTTAAAAGTCCTGATTTTGTGCTCCGTTGCTCCGCAGCTTGCCGGGAGCCGGCCCCTCCCCCCGGGGTCTATCTTCCCGTCGCTTTGGATTCACTTCTCCTCCGGTCCTACCTTTCAGAAAGTGCTTGTTTTTCTGTTTCCAGAATTGCTGTTCTTCTTCTCTTCGATCTGCCGATGGATTTTCAGGTGTTTGCAATCTTTAGATAAGCTATCTAGCTGATCTCTGGCTAGCTGAAGTAGTCTCAGCCTGCTACTTCTCCGCCATCTTGACTCCTCCCCCTACTTCTTATTTTTTATACTATTTATTTTGTTAAAAAATCTGGGCATGGAGGGGTACCTAGGTAGTACAGGTTGACTGTCTGACTCTTGGTTTCGGCTCAGATCATGATCTCAGTGTCATGAGATAGAGCCCCTTATTGAATTCTGAAAGGAATCTGGTTGAGACTCTCTCTCCCTTTCTGCCCCTCCCCCTCCATTTTTCTCAAATAAATAAATAAATGTTTTTTGAAAATCTGGGCATGGAGACGCTGTATTAAAACTCCCTGTATTCTTTTTAGTAATATATAGTCTCTCAACGTTTTAGCACTTGGGAGATTTTTAAATGTTAAAAGCATAATGTGTAGAAAGTTTAATTTTAGTAATTGCAACTGATTTACATGAGCATGTGTTAATGGTCTGGGAAGGGATGAGATATCTTCCTTTACCTTATGAAATAGAATTTCAGGGGCCAAATGCTACTAAAAAGCTTTAACATAAAATGCTGATCTGTGGGGATCCACTATTAAACCATATGCCACAATTTTACCTCTTGACCTTTTCTTTCAATAGATACGATTCTAACAACAAACAACATCAATTTCCGTAGTCAGTGTTTCACAGTCAAATTTTTACTTGGTGCCAAGTAACTCATGAAGGGGTGAGTTACAGCTACAGATCGGGTTGGAGCCCAGAGCCCAGTGGAGAAGATAGGCAAGTAAACATTAATTAGACTTCAGGATGGCAAGCACTAAGAGATAAAGTATGGAGTGATAGTAGTGTGTACTAGACGATCACTTCCCCTATTAACGGGGGCCAGGGAGGGAAAAGGATGGGTGAAGAGAATGCTATTTCTGCGGTAATCTTCATTTGCCTTACCCATCACTTGTCTTGGCTGCTAGGCTGCTTTCTCTTAGTTCCTAATTCACTTTCTCTTTTTATGTACATGTACTAAATCTTCATTTAGTCACAGGACACATTCTCTCTTCAATTTCTGGAAACTCTAAAGCCTCTGCAGATACTAGGTGCTCAGTAAATTCCATCAGCTAACACTAGCCAGTAACCGCTGCTTGCCCATGTTTTCCCAGAGCCTGGCCACACAACTAACCAGGTGCCATCGCTCTCCTTTACACTCCAGGCCCACCAGGAGGGCACTAAGGGAGCCATTCCAGAGCCTCACAGCAGATTAGCAGCACAGCTCCCATCACTGTTAATAAGATTTACAGAGGTAATCCTCGTGGCACGTGGAGAAGCCCTGCCATTAAATAAAAAGGGCAACACCTTTAGAACAGAACAAAGTCAACTGTTTTACCTTCTAAGACATTAACATGATAATGTCAGTGTTCCTCCAAGGTGCCTGGCTTGCTAATAAATATGCAGATGCCATTCCGAAAGACACAAATGGGCAGACCAAGAGTAGAATGTTTATATCCTATTGCTGGAGAACGAAATAGACTTTCTCCCTTGACTCTTTTTCCAGGGCTCTGTTGTCATTGCTAAGGAACATGTCTCTGGAAAATCAATAAGGTGTGGAGACAAAAAAATAAAAAGTTTAAGGAATGGTCCTTTCAGAGACCTGAAATTAGTATACCTAAAAAGGAGTAATGAAGTACTGTTAGAAATGAACTTTATGCCCAGATGAGAGGAACTTACATACCATGCCAAAAGATTTTTTATTTTTCTGAGGTAGTGTGTTTTCTGAAGGAATTTTAAGCCAGGAAGAGTCGGGGACAGACCGGAATCTTCAGGAAGACTAATCTAGAATGAGCGTTTTGGAGTAATTGTGGATCCTCATTAATATTGTAATAATTTCTTAATTTGAACCTTTATCTGAAGTCATCATTTATCCTATGCATAATAACTATAAACCAGATCATGTGACTCTCCTCAAAAATAATCATTTCTGTATCAGAAATGTGTGGTGGCCAGCAATAGGAAGTGATTCTGGGTAATGTTAGCAGTAATGTGGTATCAAAACAGAAACTGATTAATCAGACCTCAGAGAGAGCAAGAGTAAGGGTCGCTGTGGAGATCCAAGTAGAATGCTGCCTTTGAGTTACTCAGCTGCAATCATAGTGCCTCTCAGGCTTTGCTCAGGATGCAAATTTATAGTCCCCCTCCCCTACACCCTCTCCAGGCACCTTGATTTAGCTTGAGTTGCATGACCACTCTTGGTGTTAGCAGGTTAGGTTACATGATAAAAATCTCACCAGCAGAGCAGGGCATAAGGAAAGGATGTTGAACAGACAAAATATGAATAAAAGATAATGAAAACAGGACTGAACAGATGTCCACTACAAGAACATCCCTACAAAAGAAAGTTCACATTCTTTACCTAAACAGTCAAGGCTTTCCATGAGAGGGCTCTGTCCTACCTTTCAAATCTTATTTCTTAGTCTAGCCATCACTGCATAAAATAATTCAGACCCAAAAGACTACTTACTCTCTTTTAAATATGCCACACATTCTTATGTAGCCTTGCATTTGTTTATAATATTCTCTCAATCTTTATTACCCATCTTTACCTTCTCCAAAACCCACATCTTATTGTTACCAGCTTAAGTACTCTTTCCACAAACCATCAGCTATACTCAAAAGAACACTCTACTTCCATCTCTACCATGTCGTATTTTCCTTTGCCTTATAGTAGTTTTTTAAAGATTTTATTTATTTATTTGACAGAGCACAAGTAGGCAGAGAGGCAGGCAGAGAGAGAGGAAGGGAAACAGGCTCCCTGCTGAGCAGAGATCCCAATGCCTGGCTTGATCCCAGAACCCTGGGATCATGACCTGAGCCAAAGGCAGATGTTTTAACCCACTGAGCCACCCAGGTGCCCCTGCCTTATAATAATTTAATAATACTATCATCAACAATGAAGAACTGCATGAAAGTTTACATTTTAGAAAAATTATTTTATGTTATTTCATTTGACTCTGGTAGTTACTTGTTTTATTGTACACTGTCTTTTATAGGTCAAGAACTATTAGATAGAAAGACAGTCTAAATTTATTCATCTAGGAACTGGCGAGGTCGAATCTAAATCCAATCTAAATCCAAATTCAAGGGGCACCTGGGTGGCTCAGTGGGTTAAGCCACTGCCTTCAGCTCAGGTCATGATCTCAGGGTCCTGGGATCGAGTCCCGCATCGGGCTCTCTGCTCAGCAGGGAGCCTGCTTCCCTCTCTCTCTCTCTCTGCCTGCCTCTCTGTCTCCTGGGATCTCTCTCTGTCAAATAAATAAATAAAATCTTAAAAAAAAAAAATAAAAAATAAAAAAATAAATCCAAATTCAAGTTCCAAAGATGGAGACCTTTGTCTATTTTTCTCCCACAGTGACCACTAAAGCTTTGCCATGATAGTTAATCAATAAATGTGGGTTGAATAAGAGAAGGAAGAAATAAAATGTCAGAATTTCTTACCAAATTATGAGTAGTTCTGGATTCAGAAAAAGATCACCAGAGAAAGACAAATATCGTATGATTTCACTCATACGTGGAATTTAAGAAACAAAACAGAGGAACATAGGGGAAGGGAAGGAAAAATAAAATAAGGCAAAATCAGAGAGGGAGACAAACCGTAGGAGACTCTTAACTATAGAAACCAACCTGAGGGTTGCTGGTGAGGAACTGGGTGATGGGCATTAAGGAGGGCTCATGACATAATAAGCACTGTGACTGATGAATCACTAAACCCCTCACCTGAAACTAATAATACACTATATGTTAATTTTAAAAAAACAAAAAAGAAAAGGAAAAAGATCAGTGAAGCCTAGATCATTACGTTGGCCTTCCTCTTAAACATAAGACTGTAGTTAAACCTTGGAAATTAATACTTGGGAAGAGGAGGAAATGATAATGGGAATTTATGGTAACAGAAATTGGTAGGCTGTACCTTTTCCATCTTCTGAAATGGTACCTTTTCATTGATGTTTTTATAAAGACGAAATCTTTTCAGATGGGATAGTGAGCTGTTTAGGGGATGAGGGAAGTGTGAGGCAAGGATGCTGTAAATGGTGATTTATCATCTACTCCCCTAACCTCTTTTGTCGGTTGATTCATCAGACAGCTGTCAGGTCTAGCTCTGTGATCTGAGATAGACTTTGAGCAGCACGCTTCCTCAGGCAAATTAAATTTGACATTCAATTTAAAATCTGGGCTATAGTATAGCCAGGTCTAACTGTAACAGTGATACAGCAATGGGCATTCTGTTTTACATGGGGGTTTTTACAGTTTTCTGGGTCTTATCCACAATAATGGAGCATTTAATTCATATTTCACAGAATCATACACTTTTAGAACTAGAAGTCTTACAAATGCTTGAGGGCAAAGAGTATCTTGCATATCTTGTATCATTTATAGCAACTAAGATCCTAACCTTATCATGAGGGATCGGTTATATAATAGCCAGAGCCCAGGATTTTTGAGTCAGACAGATTTGCGTTTCATTCATAACTCTGCTATTGGGTTCCTGGGTGAAATTTGGCCCAGTACTTAGCCTCTTTAAGTTTCAGGGTTCCTGTTTCTAAAATGAGACTAATACCTACCTCTTAAGTTATTTTAAGATTCAGCAAGCTGGCATATATAGTATGCTTTGCATACAGTAAGCCCTTAAAGCAAATTGGAACTACTTCCTTTATACATAGGTGCTCCACAAACACCTTGAGTGTTTCAATCATTTTGAGTCGAATCAAAATGATTTGCATGATGGCAAATGACTTGCAATCATAAGGCAGATCTGAAACCTGCAGAAAGAACGCCGACAAGAAGTGAGATTGAGGGAGAGCCTTAGCTTCAAATGCAGATCTGACAGTGTCGGCCGACCCACTGGACAGTTCTAGAACAAAGATGGCCTGGAAGAGGATTCTGGCTTTGGAGGAATGGTGCTTAGTTATTGGCAGAGGACTGCCTGGGAAGAGTATAGGCTTGGATTAAAAGCCGAGGCAGTTCTTGAAGGTGCTAATAGCTGAAGGCTGCCAGCTGACTCCATTCCCTACAGGAGAATGACAAGTTCTTTCTTGAAGAGAGATCTGAGTGGCACATCTCAAGCCTGCCACAAGTAGTACCGTAGTATTCTATTAGATCAAAGACCAGTTATGACCTTTAGAAGTTCATGGAATTCAAAGCTAAGAAGACTTGGTAACTAAAAGATAAAACTTTAAAAAAGAAAGGAAAACTTTGATGTCCACGTTCAAACTGTATTCAGAACTGTATAGGACTGAAGAAGCAAAAATGCCCATATTTTAAGACTCAAATGGATCAGAAAAGCCAGCAAGGAAAAAAGAAAGAAACTTAAATGAATATTGATAGAAGGAAACAATAAGAAAAAAATGAGAACATAGGAGATGAAGAGAAGAAAAAAAAAAAAAACGAAACTCACCTCAATTCTGTTTTCGTAATGGTAATGCCATATAAAGGAAATGGCATGGTTTGGGATTAGACAGATTGTGAATTCATTCCCAAGTCTGGTTATTGCTGGACATTCTACCTTGGGCGAGTTATTTAGCCTCTCTGAGCAAGTTTCATTTTCAATCTAGTCAGCCAGTCATTCATCAAAACACTTACTGAATGTCTACTGTATTTGACACTATAAATGATAGAGTCCACTGCGGTAAAAACAAAAGCAGTTATGGTTCCTCATATGAAACGATCACAAAATTCTGACCATAAATGTTGATGATTATAGATCAAAAAAATATTAGTACACAATTATTAATGGAAGAATAGAATTGAGATGGACTGGGAGGTGAGAAAAGATACTTATTGGTGAAAATGGGGATTAAATGGAGACTAGAAGGAGAAAAATGTTTAAATTAGATTAAAAAATGGTGAGAAAAATTTTCCAGACAGAGGCAACAGCATATGTGAAGATCTTGAGGCAGGAAAGAGGAAGCCACGTTTCAGGAATTAAAAGTAGACAAGCATGACTAGCTGTAGAGTCACATGACCTGAAATGCAGTCCATGAGGGAGAAAAAATGGTAGAGTTTCCCTCTGATAGGTTGTACTTTTTCTGTGATGTTCAAAGCAAATTCATTACCTGAGAGAGGCTTTTGGCAATGACATGACTGAAAACCTGGAGGAGAAATGAAATTATTAACAATGAGAGAATAGGTTTACTAGCCAAACATAATAAGATTGCTGGGAGGTGTTTTGTGGCCACTGGAATTGACAATTATAAATTTATAGTGATTCCAAACTGCCTGGTTGTCTGACTTTCTTCCTCAGTACTGAGCTGCTTAGTTGAAGCAAAGAAAAGCCCAGGCGTTAAATTCTGTGAGGTCAGTAAGCCAACATACTTGTCTCTTTCTATGTTAATCAGTTCTCATATAAAGAATATTTTCCTGTCTCTGTGTTAAGCAGCATTGAGACCAGGGCAAAAATATCAAAATCAAAAATCAGAAACCAAAAAACAAACCACTAACTTAATTCTTGAAACAAATTTCACGAAATACTTGCTTTTGGAAAACTAGTTTTGATGATACAACTAAAATAGCTTCCTTACCAAGACTAGCCACTTGCTTAACAATACTCACTTCAGTCATATTACTATGTCCACCAATCCAAACCTAGTATGTCATAAATTCTGCAATTCCCAATTATTTCCCTTTTAACCCTTGCCCTAAGATCATGCGGTGTAGGCATAAAACCCCACAAATATCTTTTCCTAAGTTCTCTTTTCTGAGATCGTGTTAGTACCCTCTCAAGCTGGTATTCCTCCTGGATTCAGTAATCTAAAGAGACATAGTTTTGCTCAACCAACAGGTGATTCTTGTGGTCTTTTTAGAAGTCATCAGTCAACACAAGATTGAGAGTTTTCCAAAGAGTGGTGATAGGAAGTGATTGCGTACAAAATAATTAAGGATATTTGTGAAGCAGTGATGTTGTGATGGATTGTTGAGTCTAAAATGGAAGAGGAAGAAACTGAAGACAGAGGGGACTAAAATGCAGGGTTTCTCGGACCTGGGTGGCTTAGTTGGAGTGTCGGACTCTTGGTTTCCACTTGGGTCGTGATTGAGCCTTGTGTGGGTCTCCACACTCAGCGCAGAGTCTGCTTGTCCCTATCCCTCTGCTCCTCCCCTCTGCTCAGGCTGTCTGTCTGTCTTTCTCTCTCTCTCTCTCAAAATTAATTAATTTTAAAAAGTCTTTAAAAATGAAAAAATAAAGAAAATGCAAGGTTCTCAACCTTGGCACTGTTGACATTTGAGACCAGATAATTCTTTTTGGTGAGACCTTCTGTATATCCTGTGTAGGATGTTTAGCTGTCCCCCTGGCCTCTGCCTACTAGAGAACAATGTGACATCCCCCAGAGATTACAACCGAAAACATCTGCCAGCATTGAGAGCAAAGCTTCTGGGGGAAAAACTTCCCCTAGTGGAGAAGCACTGGGCTACGGAGAGAACAGAGGGATTGATGTATCCGTTACCTACAAGATGTCGAAAGAGCATTTTAGTGGGTTGCCGCGCCTAAATAAGTGGTCAGGATAAGTGTGTGTGTGATTGAGGAAAAGGGTGCTTGAGTTAATTATGCCCAAGAGAGTCTAATTTTTGGCATTAGTATCTTTCACGGTGTGACCGTGAGGGTAGAGTGAGTAATATGCCTCAGCTGTAGAGAGCTCTGTATGAGGAGTGCAGATTTGATGGGAATGTAAAATAGACTAATGTATATGAAGTTCGGAGGCTGCCGTGGTGTAAATAGTCAAAAAGTTTGGGGCTCCTGGGTGGCTCAGTGGGTTAAAGCCTCTGCCTTGGGCTCAGGTCATGATCCCAGGGTCCGGGGATCAAGCCCCGCATCGGGCTCTCTGTTCAGTGGGGAGCCTGCTTCTTCCTCTCTCTCTCTGCATGCCTCTCTGCCTACTTGTGATCTCTGTCAAATAAATAAAATCTTAAAAAAAAAAAGTTTGGTTTTCTTCCCAGTTTGATTGTTGGCAAAGATGGCTGCAGTGTAGAAAAGAAGCTGAAAATGTCCCTATAAACCTGTCTTCAGTTGAGTAAAAAGCAATAGACATGGTATTGATAAAATGTCTCCAATTAATGAAAAGCAGGAATTTATTTTAATGGCACTGACATGTTCCCGTTCCTAAGATAAAATGTCGAATAGCAGCAAGCTGAGTTCAGTGCTAGGGTAGGCTGAAAGAAAATAGCTCCTGTATGTACTGTTTTGGTAAGCAGAAAGAGTTAGGTGTCCCCAGGAAAAGAAAGACAAGTCATTTTAGGACCCCAGCGATTTTCCATGATCTGTGCCTATGGGCTCTACTCGTCCCAGAACATTTCTTGCAGAACTTCCTAGGAGGTGTTCAAAATTACAGAGAAAGGCAAAAGGATTTTAAGGGAACTGGGGAATGCAAAAACTAACAGTCTCCACCAGGCCTGGAAATTGCCTAACCATATCAGAGACAATAAATCAGTGGTAAAACTCCCAGGGCTACTTCAAAAATAAGCAAGGTCCTTCATTCCTTACCTGAGGTAGTGAACCCAAGCCCCCTCCAACCGGTGCTTCTCAGAGCAGGCCCATAGCCCCTTCTGCTTGCCTGACAGTTACATCCGCTTCCTTACAACGTTCAAATCTCCACCCAAGGAGGAACACAAATCTAATTAACATAACATACAATTTATAGGCATGTTGCCTTACGATGCCTGCGTGACCTTCTATCCTTCTCTCCAGATGATGACGAAATTCTTTCTGAAGGTTCATCCTTGCCCTAAATAAAAGAAACCCACTCACTCCCACTTGAAAAGTCACAGCTTTGGAAGTTATTCCCCATGACCTCCTCATTTGCTGCAAATAAAGTTTCCTGTGTGTGACAACTCCAGCTGGTGCAGTCTCTCTCTGAAACTCACAGAGGAGCAAACCTTAGGTAGTTTACACTCAGAGTCAATGACAGCGAGACCACGCATACAGGGTAAGCACTTATTTGACTGTCCAGGATGAAACGCAGGGATGGACTAGATACGTCTTACTGGTTCAGCTAATTGTGGTAGTTGTCGTTAGCTATCCTCAGTGAACAAAGAATCAGATAAAGCCAACACAAAAGCTGAAGAAAAGAATAGGAGGCGTAGATTTCTCTGCGAAATATGATTAGAATGCCGCAGTCATCTGGGATATGCTTTTCTTCCACTGGGGCAATGGTTTCACTCTTACAACATGCATTATTAACATTAAACTGTAACAAAGAATCAAAGATGATATACCAAGTGCATGATTGGATCATGTCACCACACAGCTCAGTTCTCCTATTTTTTGTATATTCAGTTGAAGCTATTGAAGAGTCTAGTTGCTTTTGGCATCTGGGAAAAAAAAAAAATCTTCCATGCTTTTCTTATCTAGGACTCACCTCGGATTTCGGTCTTTCTTTTCTACACTCCCAGACTTAAAGTTCTAGACCATATTATACTCACTAGGTCACCTGGGCATTTTGGCTTTTTGGAAACACTTTTCAATAAATCCCCACGTCTATTTTAAAGCCACAATTTCAATTACAAAGGCAGATTTGAATAGAGGCAATCTGGGATTAGGCCATGGTGATTGAAAGCAAAGCTTCTAACCCTCTACACTTCCCTAGAGACTAACTTCTTTATTGGAAGGGATCAAGCAAGCAGGTTAATACAGGCTCCTTCACTACACCTGCTGGGGCTGCCTTTTCACAACCGAAGCAGAGTCTCAGTGAGGAATGGGCATTGTGTCTCATAATAGATATTTTCTTTTAATTACAGAGGATACTTTTGCCTGAGCTTGAGCCTCAATAATGGCAGTAGAATTAGACCATTTGGGTTGTGACATCACAGAGCTAGGCAAACATTTTCTCCCCAAATATTTGCATTATGTTTCAGGGGGAAAAATGTGAAAGGGACCTCAATGGCACTTTTCCTTATACAGAATGAAGAAGAAAAAGAAATCTCAGGAAAAGACTTTCTTCTCAGGTCATACTCTGCCTCGTACAACTGTAAGAAGCTCTCCCTCTTCCTCTGAAGTGCCCACTCTCTTTTTCTTTAAAAACTACCTGGATGTAAAGGTTTGTTTGTTTGCTTTTGGTGTGTTTTTGTTTTGTTTTGTTTTGAACCAAGAAAAGGAAACTAAGGCCTTGAAAATAGACCCAACTTACCAGGCATCTGAGAAATCTATTTAGAGCCTCAACTTCAGGCCAGAAAGTTTGGATAAGGGACATTCTTTGTAGGTTCCTAACTGAAGTAGATGTCTTGTTTGTAGCTATAGTTTTGCCCAGGATTTAAAGTAAAAGTAATAGAATAAAATAGACTCATTTCCCATACTTGAATCTCAACCTGAAATATCCTAACTCCCAGATTTCTTCTTCCACCCATTTATTACTTTGGACATTTGAGATAGTCAAAGGAAACAAATAGAAACTAGGAGCATTATGGTTCTTTCATACAGTGATGTGAATTTCTGATTGAGGTAGGCAGTCTGGGTCCGAGAACCCAGCGGAGGGTCCCACATGACTAGCCAAGACGATCCGTGACTTCATGCAGGATAGCAATCAAACATGAGCTGGAGAAAGTAGAGACAGAGCTTACTGAATAGTGTAGGTAACAGGTAGAAAACAGCAGATTGGATGTCTGGGAGACTGAGAAAGAAAAGGAGTATGAGTCTATTGTTGCTTGGGGTAGGCCTTTATATTAGAAGAGGATCTGGGGTACATGGCCCTTTTTCAGGAATCCAGGGTAGGGTCCAATCAAAAGCAAGTGTCAGGTAAACAGGAGATGTTAATCTATAAACTACCAATGGTAGGGGTATTAGGCCAGTTTTCCATATTTTTAGGTACTTCCTAAGCGGTAAGGCAAGGTTTTCTCTATTCTTTGATCCCCCAAATATGCTCATGTTTTCTGTTGTGTGTGGCCTTGTTCTCTATACTGTTAGGTGACTTTGAGATAGGTCTGTGACCAAAGCATGACCACATTTATGTATTTTTTAATTTTTAATTTTGAAATAATTATAGACTCATAAGATATAGTAGAAGTAATACAAAGTTCCCATGTCTCCTTCCCACAGCTTCCCCCAATGATAACATCTTATATGGCCGTACTGCATTATCGAAACCAAGAAATACATGTGGCTACAAATCTGTTAACTAAGAAACTTATTTAGATTTCACCAATTCTTTCATTCACCCAAATATATATATATATATATTTCTTTTTTTGGTGTATAATTCTATGAAGAATCATCCCATACACAGGTTAGTAATCAGGGATCTCCAGAGAAACAGAACCAATAGTGTGTGTGCATGTGTGTGTGTGTAAAGATTTAAGGAGTTGGCTCATGTGATTATGAAGACTGCAGGGAGAGTTACGTGTTCAAGTTCACATTATTGTTCAAGTCCAAAGGCTATCTCTCTGATGGCAGACTTCCCTCCAGGTTTGGGAAGTCAGTTCTTTGTTCTCTTCAGGTCTTTAGTTGGTATATGAGGCCTACTTACATAGTGGAGGGGAATCTGTTTTACTCAAAGTCCATAATATGTATTAATCTCACCCAAAAACATTCCACAGAAATGTTCAGAATCATATTTGGTCAAATATCTGGGCCTACCCAAGTCAACACATATAATTAACTATCACCATCACTACAATCAAAATACAGAAATATTCCATCATCTCAAAGCAATTTTCGGATACTATGCCTTTAAAATGTGGCTCTCCATTTTATAACAATAAAAATAACTAATAATGTAGTTTTTGAATGTTTACTCAATGCTTGGACTGTAACCTAAACCTTTTGTGTGCATTACCACATAATCCTAAATGTATCCATCTAAGGTAGATATTAAAATAAATTCATTCAATGCCCCAAAGAGATCCAACACCTACTGAATTTGTAACTGAACCAATCTGAGTTCACTTCATTGTGAATCACACATACACCAGGTAGAGGTATCACACAAAGGAAATTTTATTTGCAGCAAATAAGGAGATCATAGGAAATAGCTTCCAGTGCCTTGACTTCCCCAGAGAGGGTAAATAGGTACTTTTGTTTAGGGCTAGGGTAAACATTTATATAAGGAAACCTTCCCATCCTACATAAACAGCGGGGGGCATGAAATAGTGCATTCACCTTAAGGAAACATGCCACTCTATACATTGTATGTTATGCCGAGACTCCTCCTTGGGGGTGGAGATTTTAGTAGTATAATGAGGTGAAGGAAATGTAGGTCATTCCAGAGGCCACTCCATGGTCCATCTACACAGACATAAGTCAGGTTTAACTTGGTCTGGGCAGGCTGGAGGTCTTGTCAGAGCACATGCTATCCCCTGTGGGGTGGTTTTGGATTTGATTTGCCTGACTTAAGATGTAAGCCACAAAGAGCTCAAGGAAAAATATAAGACAAAGGTTAGTGACTGTAAGCTGGTGAGCAGTAAAGGTCAGGTTTTGGGGTCTTGCTGGTGATAAATTAAAGTGAGAAGTTGCAGACTAGGACTGGACTAGTCCATATGAATAACCTCATTTTAACTTGGTTATCTTTGTAAAGACCCTATTTTCAAATAAGGTCATATTTGGAGGTACTGGGGTCTAGGGCTTCAACAGATCTTTTTTGAAGAACGTAATTCACTCCATCCCAGGTGTAGAGGACGAAAATTTTTTTTTTTCTCTTCTCTTTTGGGTTCTTATCTGAGACATTGCCTATAGTAAAAGACAGATTAACAGGAGAAAAATACATGTTGAGTAACATGTATTTCTCCTATATACATGGGAGAGATCCAGGAATACTGAGTCACTCTGAAATAGCATAAGCCATCGCCTTAAAAAACATCTCTAGCTAAAGACAAAAGATGTTGAGATGCGGCAGAAGGTTAGTCATGAGAAGTTACCAGGAAAAGCACACCGAGTTAAGAGTAAGGTTGTTACACAGATTAAAGTTGTTTCTTTCTCCATATGAGTTTCTAGAGATTTAGTCACTGTCTTCCTAGTGCAGATGGGAAGGTACTACATGCTTACAAATGGAGATTTAGCTTATAAATGTAAATGTCTTTGTGTGTTAGAAGAAGGTGACTTCTTGGTTTTCAGAGCTTCTCCCTTGTTTGCTGTTTCTTAAGAACAATCAGCATAAAATAATCCTTACGCCTGTTAGAAAAGAAATGACAGGCCCACAATGTAGTCACTTGGCCCCATGACAGCAGACCAATACTTAATTGCGATGTCAGCCTCTCCCAGAAATGTGACCTTTAAACCGTGAATCTGAAATTTCCCGGTACACACGAGGGAGGCAATCTGCGTATGAAGACCTCTGCTGTTCCCTTCCGTCAAAAGGAGATGATCTGGCTTGAAATGATCCTTTTCTTTTCTTTTGCTAGTAATTCCCTTGCCTCACCTTCCTTCATTCAGCCTATAAAAACCTTCCATTTTGCACAACTACTCAGACTTCCTGTCTGTTTACTAGAAGGGATACTGTCTGCATCATTAAGGAAAGCCAGTTAGATCTCCAAATTTACTCTGCTGAATTGTTGTTCTTTAACATGACAACAAGGTATATGTTGGGACGGTATATTCTGCTCCCCTTCATGGATATCATTATTATTATTATTATTATTCCCATTTATATATTTTATTTTTTAAGAAGATTTTATTTATTTATTTGACAGAGAGAGAGAGAGAGAGAGAGAGCGCGCGCACAGGCAGGGGGAGGAGGAGAAGCAGACTCCCCGCTGAGCAGGAAGCCAGATGTAGGATTCGATCTCAGGATCCTGAGACCACAACCCGAGCTGAAGGCAGAGGCTCAACTAACTGAGCCACCCAGGTGTCCCTATTATTATTCCCATTTAAATGGAGAGTAAAGAACTTGCCCACATCACTCAGATAATGTCAGAGGGAGGATTTGAATCCAGGCAATCTGACCCCAGAATCTGGCTGGTAACCACTTCCTTACTTCACCTGTAACATTTACTTCTAGTTTGTCTTCTTTAAGGAGCAGCTATTAGCATGCAGCACAGTACCTGTTAGTTGTTCAAGAAGTAGTTGTTGAATTTCAATTTCAGTGATTGTGGAGTTGGGTTCTAAATCATTGTTTTTTTGTCAGATGGAAAAGGAAGAGTGAAGGGTCCTTATTCAAGTTGTTAACTCAGAGTCTGAAGGGAAGTGGAGCTGAAAGATGACACATGTTATCCTAACTACATCCCCAGCTGGTTCTGATGAGTGTCTTAGAGTTCCCAAAGCACTTTTGGCCAATACATAATACATAATAGCTCCCGCTGAGATGATTCGATGGACAAACAAATACAAATATAGAGCAAAAATTTGAAAGCATCCAAACAAAGTAACAGGAAGGACATTTTGAACCCTGTAATGCCCCGGTTGGTTATTTTTCTGCGCCTCGGCATGACAGAGGTCTTACTGCATCGGGTGACCGCGCAGGTGATGGCTGCCAAGAGGGGAGAATGGAGTTTTACAAGTTTACTCGAATAATGACCGCGTATGTAAAAGGTAAGACGGTTCCTATTTCCCTGAAACAGCAGTATTGTTTCTCAATCGTAGGTGCATGAGCAAGTTCCCTTTAGAGTGCAGATTATGAAACAATTAAATAAATGTTGCCCATCTGTGCTCCAGCAATTTAAATGACTTATTGTACAGTTAATCAGTAATGCTTAATCAGCATGTCCGTGGTTACCCACTTGGCTTAGGGGCACAGGCATTTTATTTGTGCTGGGAATTGCCGAAATGAAGTTGGATGAAATAATTCCACCATGGGAGCAAAGGTAGCTAGAGATTTAGGCATTTTGTTGTCTTGGTTAATGTGAAAAATATGTAGGTTTTTTGGTGCCCTCCCTGCCCCCCCCCCACTAACTCCCCTGTAACCTTTATCTCAAGCCAAGCCATAGCATTAGGATTGTGTATGACAAACATCTGGTCATGTTCCTCCAGGGTGCTGTCAGGTTCTCTCAGCATCCCATTTAACTCAGTCTGTGAAAACACCTTGCATTTACATTATACCTTTACCTAATGATATCAAGGAAGTAAAAATAATAATTATGTAAACCCGGGAAGGAATAGAAGTTCTTATGCACATCTGCAAGACTAAGAGGAATGCTTTATTAATGTTGGCTGGTTGTCTGAAATTCCATTTTCATTGCACTAATAACTTAAGGGATTTACTGACAGTAATAACATCTTGTAGCCCTTTTCCTCTCAAAGGAGCCAAAATATTGTTGCTTAAGTACAATGATGATGTGCTAGAAGGCGGCATATTCACCTTGCTTTTACTCCAAGGAGGCACAGGAAGATAACCTAGGAGCTCTTTCCACATGATGAAACTATTTTATCAAAACAACCATAGTCCTTCATCAGAGACCTCTTCATGAAAATACTGATGGTAAAAAAATATATAGTGAGATATAAGAGTCACTTATGGTTTGTCTCCCTCCCAATCCCATCTTGTTTCATTGATTCTTCTCCTAAACTGAGGGTTGCTGGGGGGAGGGGGATTGGGAAAAGGGGGGTGGGGTTATGGACATTGGGGAGGGTATGTGCTTTGGTGAGTTGAATGCTGTGAAGTGTGTAAACCTGGCGATTCACAGACCTGTACCCCTGGGGATAAAAATATGTTTATAAAAAATAAAAAATTTAAAAAATATATAGTTATTTAAAAGGAAAAGAAGAGAGGAAGCATGGAGTTAGAGAAGATAAAAAGGATGTAAAGGGAATGGCAGAGCATGAATTTGAATTTGTTTTGAACAAAAGTAATGAATGTGTATTAAAATTAATTTTAAATGAATATGCAGAAAACTCAAAATCACTTTTTTAAAAAAGATTTTTTTATTTCTTTATTTATTTGAGAGGGATAGAGAGAGAGCGCACAAGCAGGGCTGGGGGCAGAGAGAGACAGAGAAGCAGACTCTCTGCTAAGCAGGGAACACATCACAGGGCTTGATCCCAGGACCCTGGGACCATGGCCTAAGCCAAAGGCAGATGCTTAACTGATCGAGCCACCCAGGAGTCCCTCAAAATTACTTTGACTTAGGCCAAAGATGAGAGCTTATTTCTCTGTCATGTAAAAGTTTGGAGCTATGCGGTGTAGGTCTCCTCTGTAGGCTCTGCTCCACTGAGTTCACAAAGACCCTGACCACTTCCTGCACCTGCTTTCTTTAGTGTGTGGCTTTCATTCTTTTGTTCCAAGGCAGTATCCATGTTTCTGGCAGCAGGAAACATTCAGTAAAAAGGGGCCTAAAGTAATCACCAAATGCTTTTTTTTTTTTAATTAAAAAAATATTTTAGAGAGCACACACATGTTGGGGGATAAGGGTAGAGGGAGAGAGAGAGAGAGAATCTTTTTTTTTTTTTTAAGATTTTATTTATTTATTTGACAGAGATCACAAGTAGTCAGAGAGGCAGGCAGAGAGAGAGGGGGAAGCAGGCTCCCTGCTGAGCAGAGAGCCTGATGTGGGGCTCGATCCCAGGACCCTGTGATCATGACCTGAGCTGAAGGCAGAGGCTTTATTTAATCCACTGAGCCAACCAGGTGCCCCGAGAGAGAATATTAATTAGGTTCCATGATCACCACGGACCCTGATATGGGGCTCTATCCCAGACTCCAAGATCATGACTTGAATCAAAATCAAGAGTCTGATGCTCAACCCACGGAGATACCCATGCATCCCCTCACCAGATGCTCCTTAATAATGGTTTCTGTAAATTGTCACACATTTCTGAGTGTATCTCCTTGACCAGAACCTAACAACTTGACTATATTTTGATCCAAGGGAAACTGAGAAGTTGTCTATTTTGGATGGCCATGTGGTCTTCTAAATATTAGCCAATCTATGTCCATAGAAATAACATTTTAAAATATAATAGGGTAAACATTTTTCTACATTCCCCAAGTCCACCCTTAGATTCAGTGATTTGCTAGCACTCACAGAACTCAGAAAGTGGTTGAACTCATCGTGATAGTTTTTTTATAACGAAAGAACACAGATTGAAATCAGCAATGGGAAAGGGTATCCAGGTATGGAGGTCCATGAGAGACCATGAGAGATCAGGTGTGGAGGTTCCACTTGTTCTCTCCCAGTGGAGTCATGTAGAGAACAGTCATTTCTCTCAGTAACTATGTGTGACGATATGCATGGAGTGAAGTCAGGAAGCTCATCTTAGCCTTGGGGTTTCTTAGAGGGAGTCGATTACATACCAGCGATGTAGCAGACCTTAGCTCCAGTGCCTCCAGAGTTAAGGTTGGTATTATGTGGTCCAAGGCCCTCATCATAAATTACATTATTACTAAAGACTCTCTGGTGTGGCCCAAAGCCCCCAGGAACACAAAGGTACTTTTATCTGGCAGGTTAACAAGGGCTTAGAGATTGCCTCCAGGAGCAGGGGACGAATGTCCAAACTTTCTTTGGGCGAGGTTATTCTTTTACTGCACAGAGCCTTATCGTTGCTAGACAAATCATTCATCTTTAAAGACCAGTTCTTAGTTCATCCTGGGAACATCCAGTAACCTACACATGTAGGAATAAAGGGGTGTCACCACTCAAGCTCCATTCTTGATCCTACTTTCCTTAACTTCTTTCCTGAGGCCGTTTGCGCACCCCACCTGCACTGTTCCTTTAGTTAGTATACTGCCTGCTAATTCTATATCTGTTCAGTTAGTTGGTTAATAAGATGCCATACACTTGTCCATATTTCAGAAGTGCTTCAACTTATCCGCTCCTCTAATGATTTTCCTTCCCTATGTCTACTTTTATGAATGTATTCCCCTTTGAACTTCTTTACCATCATTTCAATAGAGTTTAGGAAACATTTGAGATCACTATGTTCCAAGCTGAACTCACTGCCACACTGGGAGCTCAAACATGAAATTCTGAGACTAACTGTAGAAGAGATTTTTAAAATAACCTGTGCCCAAATGCTTTCTGGCCTGGAAGTGCATTTCTGACATGTTGTGGAAGAGGGAGCTGCCATGTAAGTGAAAGCCCATGCGAAGTCATGTCACAACATCATGCTAAGAGCCTCTAGGTTCTGGAAAATCATCACAGTGCATACAAGCTTCTTTCACAGAATAAAGAAGGCCATAAATTCTATGTCATTCTTCCTTATTGAGAGGAATCAGTGTCCCCTTTCCTTGAATCTTGGCATACTTTGACCAATAAAATATGGTGGAGTTGTTGCCATACTGGTTTCCTAGTCAGGCATTAACAACTGACAGCTTTCTCATTCTGTGTCTTGGTGACGTTTGCTCCTGAAGAGGCGAGCCACTGTGTTGTAACTTAACCTAAGAATGTCTTGCTGTGAGAAAGCCCAAGCTCGCCATGGGAGAAGATGCATGGAAAAAGAGAGAGAGGATGCCTGTCCAACTCTTCCAACCATTCTAGCCTATGCACAAGACACGTGTGTGAAGAAGCCATTTTAGACATTCCGTCTCCAGCAGATGCAACATGAAGACCTAAAGAAACCCGTTGATAGCCAGAACTGAAGCCTCCGACATATGGTTCTAGGCAAACTCTCTGAGGAGACTCCAACTACCTAAGTCATCCCAGTCGAGGTCCCAGTTATCTTGGAGGAGAAATAAGTTATCTTCTCTATGTCCTCAAAGTCCTGACCTGCAAAATTGTGAGCATAGTAAAATATTTGTCTTTTTACTTCAAAAAGATTTTGGGTGGTTTTCTGTGCAATGATAGTCAGAACAGATTCTATGAGCCAGAATGTTTTTGACAGGTACTTTGGGCTATTATTGATAAAAAGCTAAATATGTTGATCTGCCCCCCTCCCCCTGCTGTTTCTCTAGAGAAAAGAGCACTAGTGGTTGGAGCTTAAGAAGGCATTTTTCAAATGTAGGACTTTATTCCTTTTCATCCACTAAAGCTTATTATATTTGTAGTCCAACAGATAGCTTAGGTTATAAGATTTATATTTAGTTTATCAATCAGTGAATTAAGATATTACTTCATTTATAACATGTTAAATGATGCATAAATGTAATACAATACAAATGAAACATAATAAACTGTAGAAACATATATACAAATTTGATTCAGTATGTTCACAGTTTCTTTTGCCCTCTGTCAGTGTGATTGCTTTTGTATAATCCATATCTCTAATTATCCTTTCTTCTGCTTTGCATATAAATAGCTAATTAGATAGTGTCCCTGTCAGCTACAAAGTATATAATATTCAAAGACATACTCCTTTAGAAATTTAATTTGGGATAACAGATTGTGCTAACCAATTGAAAAACCACAAGATTCAAGTTTGGTGAATCGTTTGATGATTTAATTTGAAGACAGAAATGTCATACGTGCATCAAAATATTGGTCCATGTAATGTTCTTATTTTGAAAAATTCTAAGACTGACTTCTCAGGTGTAAGGACCAGCAGGCTTGTTTGTTAGCAGCATTGAGTAAACACATTATGTGAAGCGTTGAATAAATGCTTATATTATGTGAAGCTTTCACTGAATGCTGTTTTTTTTAGACACAATTCCATCCAGGAATTACTTCTTTTAAGAAATAGCTGCTGAACACAAATGGTGTAATTGGTGCTTGAGGTGGAAGAGAATGTCAGATGATCAGTAAACTCTTTCAGGATCACTGCTCCAAGAGTTCTGGAAATAAGAATGTACACTTTCCTGGTGGAAAGGACCAGAGTATGGTTCTTTAATGAAAAAACACACGCTTGGAAGCCAGCTAGATCTCATTCATGTCCAAGGGTATTACTTACATTCTTGGCTGCAAAATATCAGAAGCTTGGCTTGATTTATTTAAGCAGAAAAGGAATTTAGATTAAGAGTTGGTAGAAAATGTTTGTATTGGAAGTTTGGTGCATGTAGCTTAAGTGGGAGTCAAGGGAGGCCAAACACAGTGAAATTCTAAAGTCTGTTGTAAAACTACGACAGAATGTGTCACCAATGGTCACATATTGCCCTATCAAAACTGATTGTCCTAAATACTGATTGCCATAATTGAGATTTTTTGTGGATGAGTTCCATGTGTCCCTGAGCCTTTGTGTCACTACTCCACTATTCAAAGTCCCTGGTGAGAGTGTCTGAAAGGCTGTGCTTAGGTCATTTGACCAAATTATGGGTACCAAAATCTACATCAGATTTCTTAGTGGGAGTTGGAGCATTCCCAGGTACCAGAAACTCTCAGTTTCATACACAGAGCTTAAGCAGGGGTCCTGGGCATTTAGTGAGCCCTGTACCATGCTTACTCAAGAGTGTGCTCCCAAATATGGTACCTCTGAACACCATCACTTCAGTCCTCCATTAACTAGGATGAAGAGTAACACCTGGGGGCACCTGGGTGGCTCAGTGAGTTAAAGCCTTTGCCTTCGGCTCAGGTCATGATCCCAGGGTTCTGGGATCGAGCCTCGCATAGGGCTCTCTGCTCAGCAGGGAGCCTCCTTCTCTCTCTCTCTCTCTGACTTCCTCTCTGCCTACTTGTGATCTCTGTCAAATAAACAAATAAAATCTTCCAAAAAAAAAAAAAAAAGAAAGAAAGAGTGATACCTGGTTTCCCGTGGAACTCGGTTCCATCACCCTGTTTAAGGAGGAGCACTAAGCTCCTTAAATCTCCACATGGAGACTAATGGAACTCATTGTTCATCACCCGTGAAGTCCTCCATGTCTCCCATCTCTTTCTTGAGTGCTCCCTTTCCCTTCTCGCTCCGGCTGAATCCTGGATCTCCTCTGGGGTGTTGCTTTCCCTACAGCCCTCCTAACCAACAGTTTTTTATATCCATCTATTTTATTTCTATCCCTTTTATAAGTAAGCCTGGATATCTTCAGGGTTATTCTTGGGATTTCCAGAGGCATTTCCCTCTTTCCTCCTTAAAAACCGTCTGCTTAAAATCTCAAATCTTTTCCACGATGCTACCCATTATGCCTGATTATTGATATGTTACCTACCCTGTTTCTCCCCAGTCCATGATTTAACTTCTACACAAGTAGTTTGTGTATCTGAATTTCAACTAATTTCAGGGTATATGTGGATGACCCTTTCAATACCAGAATTTCTCAGTTACTCGATTTTTCTGAGTTCTGATTATCTTGTCTACGACTCTACCTATGTCACACGCAGATCTTGCCATTTCTCAAAATTTCAACTGACTCATAATTTCAGCTTTGTGCACAACCTCACCTCTCCGCTCACCCCTCTGTTACCCCAATTTCAACAGTCCCTGCCCTCAAAGGAAACCTCAGAACCATCCTGCCACCTCTTCTCTGTCCTCTATTGTATTTTTTGTGTCCTTTCTTCTCTACATCCATCTTCTTTTCTGTGGCCAATCATTTTATTCATCTGCTCAAATATATTCTTTACTCCATTGCCCTTTCTCTCAATTTTAAAACTCACTTGACAAAACCACAATCTAGTAAATCTAGTAAATCCAGCTCTCTGCCCACTCTGCGCCTCTACCAATGTAAATATACGTGGCTGTTTAAAAATACTAAATCATGTTGATAGATCTCATTTTAGATCTATGACCACAAATGCCAATTGGGCTCTGGACGCTACTACATAATCATAAAATATCTCCCTGGTCAGTTCACTTCCCAGTTCTTTAGAATTTCCTTCATACCTTGTTTGTCCTTCTCAAACGAATATCAACTCCATCTGCCATACTCTCTAGCACTTTTCTTTGTTTATTCTTAGATTGATATTGTTATTATTTTTAATAGTTGATGTAACAATAGGCTGTGCTTTTTTTTTTTTTTAAAGATTTCATTTATTGATTTGACACACAGAGAGAGATCACAAGCAGGCAGAGAGGCAGGCAGAGAGAGAAGGGGAAGCAGGCTCCCTGCTGAGCAGAGAGCCCGATGTGGGGCTCGATCCCAGGACCCCATGATGATGACCTGAGCTAAAGGCAAAGGTTTAACCCACTGAGGCACCCAGGCATCCTGTTGGTGCTGATTTTTAAAAAATTGTTATCTACTTAATTACCTCTGGTGTGCAGGGACAAATCAGTTTACTTTGCTTATTATTTTTAACCCAACTCCTTTACTGCATCCTTTATGTATTTTTTAAAGATTTTACTTATTTTTTTTTTTCTGAGAGAAAGAAAGAGAGAGCAGGGGGAGGAGCAGAGGGAGACGGAAAAGCAGACCCTGTGTGGAGCCCATGGGATCCTGAGATCACATACCTGAGCTGAAACCAAGAGTCAGACACTTAACCAATGGAGCCACCCAGGTGCCTCAACATCCTCTATATTTTTAATAGCAGCTTATCTGACTATTTGGATATTTACAGGAAAAATAATCAGATCATTTGTACATATGAGTTAAATCCTTTCCATCTCAGTATTACAAATCCTTTCTTATTCTTCTTTAGTGGCTTGGCTGGGATGTACCCCCAAAAGTGTTTGATTTTTTTTTATAGAATTCTGGTAAATATGAGGTTAAGAAATTTTCCATCTTTCTCTAGATTGATAAGTTTGTTTATTACAGAAAAATTCATGCCCAAGAGCACACATTTTAAAAATTAATTGGAAGCTCTATGCAAATGGTTGGGGTTTTTCTACTGGTGGGCTCAACTTTAGGATGTGAAACTGGGGAAATTGTTCCTTTAGCTGGAGAATTTCCAAATGCCATTATGTCACCTTATTAGTTTCTTTTTTTTTTTTTTTTTTCCTGGACTTATTCAAATGCAGAGGGGAAAAACACAATAATTGATCTACATCTTGGGCATAAGTGCCCAGTTTGTACATAATAGGGAAGTTGAAATCAAACAGCATATTAAATAGACTTTAATTTAATCTCCAATTTTCAGGTTTGCTTACAGTCCTGGGTCTTTGCTAGTTTGTTTCTCCTGAAAAGAAACCTCTGATTTTATACCTATAACTGGAGTAATAGGTAGATAGTAATAGCTAGATAAATAGATAGTAATAGCTAGAAAGTAATAGTTAGATAGATAGAATGAGAGGGTTAGACCGTGTTATACACTGACTTTTAAATGAGTTCCCATGATTTCAGCCGCCTTTCACATAGAACTTCTGAATTCTAAAAGACAAGATTTTGCAAGGCTACTATCGTAAGTTCTTCTCTTTCCATGTTCTCCACAGCATGCACTTGGTCTATGGGTTTCTCTGCAATCATGCATCAGTTCTTACTTTTAGTCTTTGAAAAGCTTGTTAAAATCTCCAATATTTAGATGCCCTTGCTCCCAATCCCTTTTCTTTGTGTGTTGGTGCCTTTTAAAAATAAGCATTTTGTGATGTTGACCTCATTTATAAGTGGGTGTATAAATGACTACTTGATGGCCTATGTGACTTTAGCCCTCTGAGTACGTGTGTCGGCAAGAGGAGGTGGGGAGACAGTATGAAAGAAGGAATGAATGGTAAGTGAAAGAATCACTAACGATGCTTTTAGCTACAAGTAATGAAGATTTCATTGCGAGTGACTTACATATCACAAGCAGTTGCTAGACCAAGGGACAAGATGTCTAGATTAAGAGAGTTGTTGGCTCAGATTAGTGGGACAATGGTTTATCCTGGACCTACCATCTACATCTCTATTTCTAAGGATATGTGTTAAACTTGAATTTGTTCATTCACCTAAACCTTCTGTGGTTCTAAACCTGGGGTTTCAACCTGGGGTGACTTTATTAGGGTTGAAATGTTGGGAGAAATGTCATAGAAAGGTTGTCACCAAAACATTATTTAAGTTCCATTGTGAGCACTGTTCTATGTAGACAATTGTGTATTCTGCAATCAGTTTTATTTCTTCTTTTCTCATCTAGATGCCTTTTATTTCTTTCTCTTGCTTTATTGTACTGGATAGAACTGTAGATCTGGCATTGAATAAGAATGATGAGAGGGCGTCATTGCCTTCTTTCTAATTTTATAGAGAAAGCATTCGGTTTTTCATCATTAAGTGTAACATTAGCTATAGGTGTTTTTTATAGCTGCTTTCTATCAAGTTGAGAAAGTTCTTTATGTTTTACTGAGAGTATTTTTTTTTTTTTAATTATGAATGGGTGTTGAAGTTTGTCAAATGCTTTTCTCGTACTGCTTGATATGACCATGTGGTTTTTTTTCTTCTGTGGCCGATTTTGGTAAGTCATAGTAATTTTTAATGTTGAATCAGCTGTGCATCTTTTTAATGAACCCCACAGGGTCATCGAGTCTAAATCTTTCATGTATTACTATGCTATACAGCACATATTCTATGTGTTAATTTTTTGTTAAGGATTTTTAAAATTTACATCCATTGTTTATCTTTGTGTGAGATAATAAATTTACCACACTTCTAAAGCCAGTTGAGATTGGGCTTCCTGTTACTTATAGCCAAAACATCCTTAATAATACATAGGGAAATGGAAAGTGAGTTTTCCTCAAAGTTGAAGAATTCTGGCTATATGGGATGTTTTTGCCTCCACCGTTACCCAAGACTGTCAGTGGTATGACGCTGTAGAGTGTCTCTGTACTCAGTATTTGTGGGTGAGAGTGGGAAAATGAATAATCTGGGGGAACCAGCCCGTTTTCCTACCCCCATCTCTGTGACATCACCATTTCTTTAAACCTCTGTTTCTTGAAAGTTTTACTACAGCTCTTTCAAATCTTCTCTGTTTCTCATTTCCACTGTACCATCACAGCCTCTCTCTCTCCAAAAAGATTACTTTGCTCTCTATTACACAGAAATTCTTCAACATCCGCACCATCCGTCCTGCCCCAACTCTCTCCTTGCTTCCTTGTCAAGCGGGATGAGTTTCCCTTTTTCTTCATTTGGCCACTGCCTGTTCCTGCACCCCCATGCCCATTTCATTCCTCCATAAATTACCTCTCCCTTTCCCTCTGTTTTTTCAAAACTTCCCTTCTCCAAGTTCCTTCCCAGCAGCAGTCTCCCCTTTTTATAAAATCCCATTCTTAATCTATACCCTTCTCTCCAACTATTTCTCCAACTTTCTTTCCCACTGTCACCACTTCCTTACCTGCTTCAGTCTCCATAGTCCCTACAGTTGACTTCTGTCCCCAGAAGTTCCTTAGATACTGGAACTTTTTTGGAGTCTTGTGCTGGTGCTCTCTTTACCCCTTTATACTCTCTCTGGGGTCTTCATATGTCCCTGTGGATTTATGATTACATCTTGCTGATTACTCTTGCATCAGACTATTTTTGCCTATGTTATGGTATTGTAACAAATGACCCTAAAATTCTAGTGACTTAAAATAACAAAAGTTTATCATTCACTCATGCAACATGACCAGCTTGGGTAGATTGAGTTTCAGCCACTCACTGGGATCCAGGATGTAGGTGTACCCCTATCTGGGATATCACTGGTCTTTGAGTAGAGAGATAAGGGTGCATGGTGGACTATGCACCTATTCAGAAATGATGCACCCTACTTCACTTCCACCCCTATTTCATTCGCCATAAAAAGTGACATAGCCAAGCCTGAGGTCAGTAGGACAGAGATTTATAATTTATCCCAAGCAACTGATTCTTCACTGTGGAAGATAAGAAAATATTTTGAATGTTAAGGCTGTCTAACACATCCTAAATTTATAGCTCCAATTCTGATCTCAAAGACAAGGACAAACTAGCTTTATTCTTGTGCATGAAAACCAGCTCAAATTTATATCTAACTTGAACCACATGATAAGCCAATAACAACAAAAACGGATCCTGAAGGTTTCCTTGCCATCTCCTGAACCATGATTGGAAAACCTCAAAAGAAGAGCTTATCTGCAGCAGGGAAGGCTGCATCCCTGGGTACCACTGTGATTCTAAACACTGCTGTCTGCTTGAGCAGGGCCATTTCTTTCATTCCTGAGACCTTGATGGATACTTACTAACTTCTTCAGCACTTACGGTTGAGTTTTGTCTTTTTAAATTTTTTCCTAAAATGTTGTCCCATTGCATATGTTGTAGAACAAACAGGACCATTCTATTTTGTATGAAATGTAAACATGTTTATCAGGATTTCTTTTAATTTTACTTAAGCTAAAAAATTTGAGTTCTTTAGAGAAATGAGGGCTATCTGCCATTTAAAACTGGAGTTGCTTTCATTTTATGAATTTCATAAATGAATTATCCATGTAATTTCAAGCTAATTACTTGTTTTACTCTTAATATGTTCTTCTGTCTTCTTTTTTGGATTTAGTATTTGTTTTGCTGGAGAGCATGCTTTAATAACTAATCAAGGAAAAGGAATTCGTTTTAAGCTTCCTGATTTCTTGAGTATCTGAAATCCATTTCTTTTGTTTTTATATTTGAGTATAATTTGGATGAGTTTAAAATATTTTCTTTGAACACTTTGTAGGCATCTTTGAATGTTTTCTAAAATGCTGGAAATGTTTATTTTTCTCTTTCTCTCTGCTAGCTTATGAAATTCTGTATTTGTTCTTGAGCATTAATGAATCTCACCACAGTGTTACTAAGTGTCTTTTTCAATAATACTTTAAGCACTATTATACTCTTCTTATATGAGGAATCAAATCTTTCTTCAGATTAGGGATCTTAAAAATTGTATTTTCTTATTCTTTCTTTGACTGTGTCTTATCCATTTACCTCTTACATTTATTTACTAAATATGTATACATAATTTTATATACTTAGATTTAATTTGTTATTATACTATATATAATTATACATATATTTATATATAATATTCTTATTACTTTTATTTGTGTTTTGTGCAAATTCCTTATCTTGACTTTTGTTTCACTAATCTGATTGTCAGCAGAAGTCATTCGACTATTTGACCTTCAGTCAAGTTCCCAAATGCCTGTCTTCGTCTCCCATCCACATGTATGACTTATCATTTGCTTCATAATTAATTGTCTTAAAGTCCAGGAGCTTGAAGAAGCGAACACTTATTATCTCATAGTTTCTGTGTGTCTGGAATGTAGGCGTGGCTTACCTGGGTTCTTCGGCTTCAAGGTCTCTCATAAAACTGCAGTCAAGATGTTATCCAGAGCTGACGTATTATTTTAAAGCTCAACTGAGGGAATATCTTTCAAGCTCACTCACGTGGTTGTTGGCAAATTTCAGTTTTTTGGGGCTATTGGACAAAGCAGTCAACTCAGTTCTGTACTGTTATTTGGAGGACTTCCTCAGTTCCTTGCTCTGAGGGCTTCTTAGGGCAGTGCACCGCAAGGCAGCTGACTTCCATCTAAGTGAACAAGGGGTGAACAAAAGAACAAGATGGAAGCTTGCTCTTTATAACTTGATCTCTTTATAACTTGATCTTTGAAGTGCTATCCAGCAGATCATGCCATATTCTATTTGTTAGAAGAGAATTGCTAGGTCCAGCTCATACACAAAAGTAAGGAATTACTTCAGGGCATGAACATCCATCAGAAGGTAAGGATCACTAAGAGTCCCCTTAAAGTTTGCCTACCACACGCCCCTACCCATTACATTGATTTTAGTAGCTCAAGATTGTTATTACTCTTGCAATAGTGTCAGTTAATTTTTAATAACCATGAAATCCTTCTGAATCTCTCTGAGGATGCTAATGATGATTAATTTGAGCCTCTCTTTTGATTCCTGCAACAACTGTTTTGTTCAGTCGTTGGTTCTGATTGTTTAGTCTGTTTAGTCTGCTTATTGCTTAACTTTTCACATTTATGATTAAAAGATTAGTTTGATCAGTATTGTGTGTCCTAAGCATCAGAAAAAAAAAATCTGTATTCTACTGGTAGTGAATACAGATTCAGAGTTTAAGACTCTGGCTTGTGTGGTCATGCAGAGAGAGGCTGTGAAGACCGAGTATGACAGGTACACATAGCATTTGTCTTGGGGGCACAAGACAAAAAGTTCTTTGAGAAACTCTTCTTTTTCTCTCTAGAACCAAAGTCCATGCTGGGTCTTTTCTGCTTTAAACGGAGAAGACTATTTGGAATTTAACCTGAGGGCAGGTGCTCTGATGGGAAGCTCAGGTAGCTATTTCTGTGGTATTTAAATAATTACACCAGATCCTGCCTCATGGCTTACTACGTTTTTACTTTTAATTTTTTAAAAAAATTTTCTAGTAAGATTTTATTTACTGATTATTTATTTTAGAGAGAGAGCTTGAGAGAGTGCAGGAGAGGGACAACAGACTCTGTGATGAGCACAGAGTCCCACGGGGGGCTCGATCCCAGGACACTGAGATCATGACCGGAGCTGAAACCCAAGAGTTGGGTGATTAACTGGACTGAGCCACCTACGTGACCCCGTTCAACTGCATTTCTCAACCCTCACTGGCTTTGATTTGAGGTTAGGGCATGGCTTTTCCAGGGAAAACTTCCTTTTTGAGCTTTGCTCCCTTTTTTCAATAGATATTCTCATACTGCTCTATTTGTTGTGTTTTCTGATGAATGTCAATAGATCCCTTTTTGTTATCCAGAATTTCTGTAGATCTGGGTCTTTCATGAAACACCTTCTGGATTTCCAGATGACCAAGATGGTGTTAATATTCCCCTCAGCTTCACTGAGCTTTTAGATAAGCTTCTTACTGACTCTAGGCCCTCCATCTCCCTTTTCTTAGAGCTTTACTTTATTTATTTATTTTTGCAGCAAGCAGGACAGAGTTTATTCACTCTCCAAGGGAGAAGGGCCAGACATCTAAAGAAACGGGCCCTTGTAAGAGGTTTTAAAGGGCGTGAGAGGACTATAGCTTGCCTGTAGTGGCGGGGGAGAGGTAATGGGGAGGGGGCTGACTCTTGGCCAGCTAGAGCAGGAGGAGACAGGTTTTTCCAGGGGGTCAGGCTAAAGAAGAATATGTTTTGTAGTTGGGGTCTAGTTTCTGAGAATGTAGGGCACCATGCCCCCGAATCCTGGAGATCAGCAAAGGGGGAATCGGGACCCATTATCAGGGACATTCACATCCAGTGCTGGCACCACTCCACCAACAGGGCTACAGGAAACCTGATCAGATCAGACAGGCCCAAGACAAAGAAGGCCAGAGACCCTTTCTTTGGCTTCAAATCTCTGCTTTTCTTCTAATGCTGCCATGGGGGGAACAACCGTCCTTTCCATCCGTTTCTGCTTGCTCTGCCTGGAATGATTCGGGCCAGGAGCTAGAGTGTGACTTTAGAGTAGAACTCAGTGAACTTTCTCTTGCCACCCTCTGCAAACTACACACATGATACAGTGTGTAGACAAGCATCACAGGAGATTTCTGGCAACAGAGGAATTTATAGTAAAGCAAAGCAAATACGTTAAATTTTATTGTTAGGTATTTATTTCTATAAAAGTCTTCACACTCCTCATCAACTAGAATTTTTCATAAGGTAGTTTCTTTATTTTTTAAAATTTTCTTTATTATGTTATCTCCACATCCAACATGGGATTTGAACTCATAACCTCAAGATCAAGAGTCACATACTCTACTGACTGAGCCAGCCAGGTGCCCCTTTGTAAAATCCTTTAATCTGAAGGCTTCAACTTAATGTTATTTTGCTCCATCTCACTCTGTCTCACGGGACTTCTCATATAATTTTTGTATCTCTAGGTTTGCATTTTCACTAGTCCGAGTCCCCCTCAATCCCCTTTCTGGAGAAATTTAGCTCTCAACTCATGATGCAGTTCCAGAATCAGTTTTGCATGGCCAAGACCCTGTGTTCTCTAAACAGTACTACCAGCTCCAAGGCTCACTCTTTAGTTAGTACAGAAGAACTAATTAAGGCTTAGCAATTCTGGTTTCCTATTCTACGTCTGAGAGCAAGCAGCTATACTCATTGGATTGTAAATGCTCTTTCACTATGCAACAATTAAAATTCTCTAAATATTTTTATAAAATCATTTTTTAAATGCCTGCTATCTCTGATAGCCAAAGACCAGAGAATAGTTCAGCTTTTGTTTTCATGCCAATTATTCTGTTTCTGAATATGTTATGTTGTGGTAGAATGAATATAATAGTATAGACTACTAAGTTTCTGTTTCTCTGTAATAGATTTTTCTTTGTTTTTATTTTTATATGGATATGTCCAGTATGTTTGGTCAAGTTATTTTTGCATATTTTTTCAAGTGGAAATGTATGTTAAATATATTCAGAAATTAATTCATTTCTATTACATCTTAAAATAAAAGAAGAAAAAAATATCTAAAAATTAAAACAAAAAATAATTTGTTTGAAAAGTAGAAGAAAGAAAATTATTTGAAAAATAGAAGAATGAAGAATGAAAATAAATTAATTAAGCATTTATACCAGGAACTCAAGAAGGAAAAAGTACAACAAAACAACTAAAGGAAAGAGGAAAAAATAAAGAGAAATACTGTAAGTTATAAAACAAAAAATTTTTGAAAAAGAAAAAGAACCAAATGTACCCAAAGAGATAGAAGTAGCGAAAACACCTGAAACTAGTGAAAGAGGAAAAAAGAAAATGAATGAATTAGTAAATAAACCCATAAACTGATTCTTTTGAGAAAAATACAGTTGATAAATTACATTATTTAATCAAGATAAAAGGGAGAAAACATAGAAACATAAAATGAGAAATAAGATTGAGAATTTAATGACAGATTATGAGGGTTTTTTTGTTCAAATATATGCAAATAAATTGAAAACCTGCATGAAATAGATAATTTTCTAGAAAAAAATTATTTCTTACTTTTGGAATGAGGAGGACCTTTCTCAGTTAAACATCTAAAGCTAAAAGGAAAAGCTAAAACAGAAAGTTGAAAGGAAAAATATAGATGTATTTGTCTCCTTATATGTTTTTGGTCCAGTAGAAAAATAGAATAAAGAAATTAAAAAGACTAGTGACCAACTGGAAAGAGAATACTACCAATAAAACAAACAAACAAAAACAACTTCACTAGGGGGAAAAAATAGTTAGGACCAAAGGAAAACCTACTTCCTTTAATATATGAAAAAAAGGATACAGACAGTGAGAAAAATAATATTATCACTAAATGGCAAAATGGAGAAAGAACACAAACCGGTAGTACACAAAAAATAAATGGCTAGTAAAGATAAAATCTATCTCCGTGTGAATTAAATAATTGGTATGCTCCACCAAGTGAGCCAGCCAGGCACTCCTTAAATTTTTATTTACTTATTTATTTTTAAGTAAGCTCTGTGCCCAGTGTGGGGCTTGAACTCACAGCCCTGAGATGGAGAGTTACGGGCCCTTTCAGCTGAGCCAGTCAGGTGCCCCTACCACAGAACGTATTTTGCATCATAGTCTTGTGCGGAGGCTTAACACTTTTCCTTTCCTTCCATATTTCCTTGTTAATCTAGCTCAGGGGGTCAAATTGCTTCCATGCTTTAAAGAGAAATCCAGTCACTTGTCATTTAGTTTTATCACTAAGGGATTGTCTTCTCTTAGTAATTCATTATGCTTGGGCCATGTGCTAATGTTGGTATGTCATTATATTTTAAGTCAGGTTCAATTTATGTGGTCATATTTATTCATTGAAATGAAATTCTAGGTCTGTTAGAATTCAACATGTATAAAATTTATGAAAATATTTTAGTTCACATCAAAGTTTCTAATGAGAGATATTTTGGGCTTGACTCCTTCATCAGGGTGAGTACACATGGGTTATATCCCTGTGCTAGATATGTTAATAATTTCAATCTGTATGAGTTCTAAGGACACTCTGAGTTGGCCCTAAGCAAAATCATGAAGTGTAGAGTTTCTACTCATTACATTGCTCATTTGTATTTCACATTTGCACTCATACATTTTGTGAAACTTCTCTAGCTGTCCTAGATATTCATTCAAATTCTATCCTCTCATTGAGTCAAACTACTAGAAAAATAGCTCAGTGTAATAGTAATATGTAAGTTTATTGAATACTAATATATGGCAAAGGCTGCACTAGGCATGTCGCCCACATTACATTATTTAACTACAGGAAATACTTCACTGCTGAAGGGAGTGTAAATTGGTATGGTCATTTTGGCTGTGTATATTCAAAATAAGAATGTCTTTAAGTGATATTACATCAACCTCTTTTCTTTGTTTTTACTTTAGAAAAATAATTTTACACCTGCATATTGAGACACGTTCAAGGAAGTTCATTCAAGCACAGCTAAAAATAAATCTAAATGTTCACAATAGGGCATTGGTGGATATGGAAATACTATGGAACAGCTAAAAAGAATAATATTACTGTATATGTACTTATCTAGACATAACTCTAGGAAATATGCTGAATGAAAAAACAAGTTAAAGAAAATTATGTGGAGTAAAATGCTAGCTATATATTTTTAAAAAGCATGTAAGATGAAATTCGATAAAATTGGTAGAAAAAATAAAATTTCGTGGTAAAAGTCCTGAAATACTATATTTAAAAAATCGTTAAACATAGTTACCACTCAGATCCAAACTAGAATTGAGAGTGGTGGTCAAAGGAAATGTCTATCTGTGATGTTTGAAAATTTTGCAAAAATAATATTTACATATTTCAAATTTTTAAAAAAAGATATTTTTTGAGAGTTGCTATTCACATTTTAAAAAACCCCTAAAACAACAACAACAACAAAACTATTGTCAAAACCCGTAATTTCCCCTTTTGTTTTGGCTATTTGTGACCTTAAGATTAAATTAGGGGTACCTGGCGGGCTCAGGTTGAGCCATCAACTCTCTTGGTTGAGTGAGAGTTATGAAAGTGAACCCCATGTCAGGGTCCATGCTCAGCGGGGAGTCGCCTTGAGAATTTCCCCCCTTCCCTCTGTGAATGTGCTCTCTCTCACTCCCTCTTTCTCTCAAAATCATTTTGAAGAAGATGAAATTTAGGGTGTTATTTGATTTTATTTGCAGGAGCAAGTGGCATAGTACAAAAAGCAAGGAGTAACTCTATATACCAGGTCCTTTTCATCTCTAACGTTATTGAATCTGGATGGTAAACCTGCCAGGGAGGTGTGATTATTACCAATTTTACAGATCAGTAAACTAAGGGTTAGAAAGTTAGACAATTTGCCCCAAATCCCTTTGCTTGTTAGTGTGATTACATAACAGTAAAACATGAATATGGGATAAAGCTTCTAGCACTCTGCACAGGCTTATCTCATCAGCAGAAAAACCTAGATTTCAGGGAAATCAGGCAGACTTGTTACTAGTCTCTCCTCTTCACATGTTTTTGTTGGCCTTTGTTCATTGTCCTAAGTGATAACTCTTTTACTTTAATTCTTTGGTTCATGTTTAAAAACACATATATTTGAAAAAGGTATTTCTTAAACACATTATTTCTATGTAGACAGACTCCAGGGTGTTTCCAGTGACCGTTGCCTCCTAAGTGTTCATACCTTTGTGTCATTCCCTTCCCTTGAGTATAGATGGGACATACGAATTTCTTCTGACTAACAGAATATCGCAGAGGTGAAGAGATATCACTGCCATGATATGTTACCTTATATAAGACTCTGTCTTTCTAGCTGACCTACTATCTAGAGACTTTTCCTTCTGGCTTATTGAACCCATGTTGAAGAAGTCTATATGACAAGAAACTGTGGATGGTTTTTAGGAGCTTGGGGCAGCCTATAATAAACAGCCAGCCGAAAAAAGAAAAATAACAACACAACAACAACAACAACAACAAAAAAGGAAGGTCCTAATCTTACATCTACAAGGAACTGAATTTACCAACAACCTGAGTGAGCTTTGAAGATTTTTCCCCAAATAAGAATGCAGTGTGGCCAACAGACTGTTTTGTAGCCTTGTGAGACCGTAAGCAGAGGACCCATTTAAGCCCAATGCCCAGAAACTGTGAGTTAAGGAGTGCATATTGTTTGAAGCCACTGAGTTTGTGGTAATTTGTTACACAGCCGTAGATAACTAATACAGTCAATCAGGCATACATTATCATGAATGAGTTTGAAATCTGCAAACTGAACTTAGTAATTTTAGAGGAGAGAAGAAAGGGGAAAAGAAGTCCTTCCCTGGGTTTTTGAGATTGTGAAGAGAGCATCCCCCAAGCTAGGATAATGTGTGTGAAAAGACAATATGGACTGAAGGTTTCTGGTGGCGATTGCTGTTAGTGTCACAATTTTATCCAGGGCCACGTAGAGAATATTTATTGATTAGATGTCCCAATTATATTTTTGAACATGAACAAAAGCTTCCATGCAGTGTCTTTTCTAGGCAAGTATTAAACCTCTCAATAAGTTTGAGTCATCTGAGTAAAGATAGATTGCTAAAGGTTGTAAAAGCATTTGCTTCTGAACCCGTTGTCGAGATATTACAAATATGATGTGAGTTACAGTCACTAAGAGATACCATGGCCTGTTGGTCAAAACTTTAATTATTTTCTTCTGGTATCACACTGACCTTGATCATTTTATTCGATCCCTTCTAAGGGGATGTCTGTGCTCTGGGATAATTATCTGCCACTCTGGGTTTTCCAGACTGTGTCATTGAATCCCTTTCTCAGTGATGACAGGGAAATTCTACTTGTGTGAAGCACTCCCCTCTTTCATTCCACAGTGTACCGCTACTGGCAGATTTTGCCATACCCTATTAAGTGTCAGAGAATCAGCTCCCTCATCCTAACAAGCATCTCAAAGTTTAGACCCTCAGGTTTCATGGTCCTAGTCCTCTGTGCTGTTCCTTCAATTTTTAAGAAACACAAAAAATGTTCCCCTTGGATCAGGTGCAAGAAATGTTTATGTATCATTTGCATTTAGTAAGTACAGGAAGAGCAGAATGAATCCTTCTTCTTTGTGTAGGTTTTCATCTACCAGCATAGGTAATGTGAGGAGTGAAAGACAGGGAATGTGCAGTAACACAGACCAGAAATTTCCTCAAATGTATATGAAGATAACATCAGCCTTATATATTGTTGAGTGAGGATCAATTAAGGCATAAATAGGAAAAATGCAGATGACTGGTTATTGTTCACAAGAGACCTAAGAGTTGAACAGAATTAAGTTGAAAAGCATTGAATGCAGGAGATTCTAAAATCTCTAACTTTTCTCTTTCTTTCTAAATCCTAAATTGGAATTTACATAGAGTTCATTTTACTCAAGACTTAATATCCATGATCCCCTACTGGCATCTATTAAGTATCCCTGATGATACAGAATAACTACCCCCACCTATTGTATTTTCTTTATCTCAAAGAGGGGGTCTGATAGAAAATGAAAAGATGAAGAGTATCTATTTCTTTTGTGTCATATATAAATCTATACCACTTCACATTTTTGATGTGTATGTGCTAGATGATGGGACAACCAGGGACTGAAAATATGATGTATGATGATGTTGATGTTGATGGGAAGTGAGGAATCTGGATGAGTTTAAGAGTACAACTGAGTTGGGCACCTGGGTGGCTCTGTAGGTTAAGCCTCTGCCTTCGGCTCAGGTCATGATCTCAGGGTCCTGGGATCGAGTCCCGCATCGGGCTCTCTGCTTGGCAGGGAGCCTGCTTCCTCCTCTCTCTCTCTCTCTCTGCCTGACTCTCTGCCTGCTTGTGATTTCTCTCTGTCAAATAAATAAAATCTTAAAAAAAAAAAAAGAGTACAACTTAGTTGAAGATATTTTCAATCATGGAATGGAATGTGGGAAAAAGGTGGGGAAAAAAAAAAAGAAAAGAAAAAGAGGGATGGAGGAAGCCAAGCAAACGTGACAAACACTTCTTTCTCTTTGGCTGGTCTCTAGTTCCACAGAGAATGTAGAATGCTATCATGATTGGGTGTGGGAGGGTGCATGGAATTAAAGGTGAGGGTAGTTTAAATATGAAAGAGATGATTTTTAAAATCTCTGTTGGTTATCTTCTTTTTGCCCCTGATCTGCCCTCCTCTGCCCTGTCAGGCCACCAGAGGCTGATGTCCAAGTGTGCATTAGCTGGGCTCTCCAATGCCGTGCTTAATACTTGTTGCTCCCTTTTCTCTCCTCTCGCTGGTCTAATTTTTCCATTGTCGGAAAGTAGTGCATTATTCCTAATCAGTCAACAGTCTTCGGAAATAGCAGTTTTCAGAGCTTCAAATGAGGACCCAGAAAGTGTCCATGACTCACCTACTCACTGTCTTCCACATCTGTGGTGTCACACACACATTTCAGGTTGAGTGAATGTTTATTTTGTGCATTAATAAATAGCCTGTCATCTGAGCTTTAATGGGCTCTGCTAGGTTTAAATGACAGGAGGTTCCAACCAGCCTCTCTCTAGAAAAAAACTTAACAGGATGTAACTTACCGTATCTGGAGCCATATGGCAAAAAGCAAACATTCATAAAAACTTGTCACGATTGCCTTGATATGATGTGAAGCTACCTTCCAGTTGCTTTCCTTTTAACTTTAAATATTTCACCTACATCAGTTAGATTATGTTAATGCCTCTTCAGCTGACAAGAGGTGATGCTTCATATAGTCATACAGAGATACAGAGAAATAGTCACGCACACACATTCAAAGAAATACAAATACAATCAAATAAAGGCTAGATGAAAACTGTTATAATGTGTCTTGGTATCCAAGGTATCACTTTCTTAAGTTGAGTGAGATGGGGCAGGGAAAAAAAAAAAAAAAAAAAAAAAAGAAAAAGAAAAAGGGGACTGCATGTTGCATAACATTGAGCAGTTGAAAAAACATTTTGTGTCTGGTAATGGTCTCAGGAGTTTCAAAGGTAGGTGATTTAATTCTCATGAAAACCCTCAGAAATAAGTATTATTTTCTGCTTTTCCAGATAAGGGGATAAAATTCAAGGAGCTTAAATGATTCACCCATGATTCTAACCATGTAGATTCTAACCATGTAGAATTCATGTCCTCTGACTTGGTGCCCATTGCTTTTTTTTTTTTTTTAAAGATTTTATTTATTTATTTGACAGAGAGAGATCACAGTAGACAGAGAGGCAGGCAGAGAGAGAGAGGGAAGCAGGCTCCCTGCTGAGCAGAGAGCCCGATGTGGGACTCTATCCCAGGACCCTGAGATCATGATCTGAGCCGAAGGCAGCGGCTTAACCCACTGAGCCACCCAGGCGCCCAAAGCCCATTGCTTTTAATACAGTACTCATCTGCTCCCAGAGCTCTAAATAACCACCCATCTACATCCTTTAAGATTCAAAATTGTCTTGGAGGTCATTCATTATCTTCCTTGCTCTGATAATATTATCTTTGGAAGGCAGTGATTACCTCCATTCACAGACTCTTCAGAATTTCTGTAATCAGGGAGTAGGTAGATGTAAATCTATTGAGAATGAAGAGGTTAATTTGCAAACTGCACAAGGGGACAGGAAAGAACCTGTCTGCCTTTAAGAAAATAGTGTAGATTCGTCACCAGAGATAATAGAAAGAAGCTGAAGATCTGGGTTCAAATTCTGACTTAGTTATTGTAGTCACTCCTTGTGTGGGCCAGAGTGAGGCTCCCCAGAACATACATATGTATAGAAAATAGGATTGTATTGAAAATTCAGCTGTAAAACAAACATGTAAAATATGTAAATTTAGTTTAAAGACAGAAAGTCGCTCCTGTGTTTGAGATTTGGTGGCAACCTGTTGGGGATTCATCAGCCGTGGATGTTGAAAAAGGAGAGCAGGAGAGATGTATTAGATGCCGAAACACCTACTCAGGTTCCTTTAACTCTATCTGCTGCCTGGACCACATGGAAACCATCAGGGATTGACCAGCATCTTTTCCACAGAGTTCCTCTCTGCATAGCTGTGCAGTCTCCTTCAGTCCAGGTTTCTGGCACCTCTGGCACTGCAGGATAAAGCATATACTGCAGGATGTGGGATCTTCCAAAATGGCCAGATTCTGTGTTGGGGGAGAACTTTGATCAATGGGAGACAGTCAGAAGGAACCAGGCAGGCATATTTTCCCTTATTTCTATTGACTATGGAGCCTCCAAGACATGGTTACTCCAAATATGGGCTTCAGAACCCACCCGTGGGTTCCTAACCCCCTGATCCCTGTGCTGCTGTTCCCCCTCAGCCCATTTGACTCTTGGAGGATTGATCACGTGGCCCTGCTGGCATGTACCCCAGGCCATTTGTTGCCCTCTTGTGAGCAGGTACCATACATCCTGAATTTCTCTGCATGCCTGCCTGCATGTCAGTTTGACTTTATCTGGGAGAGATGTTTCCTGTTTGTGTAGTTACTGTGGTCCAAGTACAACTTGTGGAAGCCAGTGAACTGTCCATACTGTGGGCTACAACCACATCTTCAACAAAATGTGAATCCCAGGCTTAGAATGGAGGTTCCTCTTCCAAGTTGTCCTTTTCTGGGGGGGGGGCTCCCCCCAGCCATAGGCTCTTCTTAAGAATATCTCTGTAACTTTATAGTTATTCCTCTATTATAGTTAATGATTTTTTTAAAGTTTTTAAAATTTTTATTTATTAGAGAGAGAGAGAGAGAGAGAGCCCAATGGGGGAAGGGCAGAGGGAGAAAATATTCAAGCAGACTCCCCACAGGGTGTGCGGCTCCATCCCTGAGATCATGACCAGAGCTGAAGTCAGGCACTTAACTGCCTGAGACACCCAGTGGCCTGAGTTACTAATTCTTGATATTAAACTTTTCCTGTTCACATTACTGTGTAATTTCTTTCACCAAGCAAATGGTGACTCAATACCATGACCCAGCATCACTATGGGACCAAATGGGAATATAAACCTATTTGAACTTCTTACTTTTTATTCTTAACTATTAACGTCTATTAACTATTAACTTCTTAATATTAATTCTTAATATAAACCTATTTGAACTGCCTTAATTTTCTCATATACAAAATAGGAATAATAATACTTAATTCAGAGCTGTAAGAATTAGATAGTATATATAAAAACTTTATCATCAAAGTACTCTGTTCTGGGGGAAATCTTGATCTTTTAGTGGAAATAAGAATCTCAACTCTTTACCAGTTCACTCTGCTTATCCTTCATGTCTCTGCTACTTACCATTCAGGAGGGACATCCCAAGTCACCAGAGACGGGTTAGTAGCACAAGGGCTTGTCCTGATCATAGCCTTTAGTCTTCTACATTACAGTTGCCTTTTTGATAAATGTCATAATTATGTCAAGGTCAGTTGTCAAGGTTGGTTTTCTTCAGTGTCAACTCTCTGAGATTTTTTGGCTAAATAAAATACATTTGACTGGGAAAGTCAATATGTCACTGGGGAAGAAAACTAACTTGCTAACTTAAAAGAATTAATTTTCCCAAAAGAAAAAAAATCAGAATGTTATTTCAAGAGCTGAGAATATTGTTAATGGTAGCACAGAAGCAGCAAAGTACATGACCTTCCTGAAAACCTTGGAGTAGTCCATTGTTCCCAGAGTTTATGGTACTTGGGAGGTGGTGAGTATGCCAGTGGGAAAGCAGTGTTGGAAAAATAGACTTGAGATCAGGCTGAATGCTGAGTTACTCAGCCTGGACTTAATCACTTTGGAGGACCATCAAAGACTTAGAGCTAGGCATGGCATGAAGAAAAGGGAACATGAGAAAAGGGAGAGTTGGCAACTTGCAGTGTATAGTAACTTTCTTTGGAATAGGGACAGAAGAGAGGTTTAAATGGGAAGTGATTGATGTGTTTTTCTGGCATGTAGTCTAAGGGTTGTTGTCCTCTGCTATGTGCTAAATCAAGAAACCATAATAAATAGTGACATCCTTCAAGACCTCAGGGATGTGCACACACACACACACACAGTGCTAGAATCCTGGACTTAAATACCCATATCAGATTCACCCTGGAGATGCCTAGACCGTTGGAGCAACTATTGTTGCTCAGTTGGAGCAACTGATTGTTGCTCCAACTGATTGTTGGAGTAACAATCAAACAAAATAGTGGTGTTTTATGGAGTTGCCCAGCTTTAGGATTTAGAATTTAATTAGTTTTCTTTAGAATATGTCACTATAATACAAATATTAACCAGACCTGATCTTTTTGTTGGCTGCTTGCCAGGTACCATGTGAATTTATGGTATTTTGGCAACCTCAGAGCTCTGAGACAAATTCTGATGACAAGCTTGCATGCAAAAGAGAGTCATTTGGAAATTTTAATAGAGTCAAATTATGTCTATTTAAGACACTAATCTTCAATTTTTAAAATGAGCTATTTTGAAGTGTCCTATTTATGAGGTAGGAGGAGTAAATGTCTGAAAATTCCTATGGATTTTAATCTATTGAAATTTAGTTTTGAAAGAGCCCATTTCATGGTCTGTTTAACTGTATCACAGGAATAATCTAGCAAGAGGGAAAGTGAAAAGAATTGCTATGTTCACATCTTGTTTTGTACCCTAAAATGTGACATTTAAAGCTGAAGGACCTCCAAGATTTTGCAATTAATATTAAGTATTGGCATTGAGAAAAGGACATCTGTTTTTAATCAGCATTTTGGAATTTTTTGTGGTGCACAAGGAAAAAGCAGATCTTGGAACTTGTAAAAATGTTGACATTATCATAGCGATAAATAGACAACAGGGTATGAATTACTAGGTCATTAATGCAGGCTTCTTGATTAAAGTCAATTTGATTTTATCATTATGACTTATCACATGCCTGGGGGCATGCATTAAAAACTCAAACATGCCTCGACTTGTTTTATTGTTTAATTATTTATAACTATTACTGCTTGTTCTAACAAAGCAATCAATAAAATTTAATAGAAATTTATCTTTTCATGATATAAAATTGTCCTTCTTAAACTTCATCTGAGCAGCTAGCTACCTACTCTCTGCCACTCACCGATTTATAATCTCCCAAACCATATTAGATAAGAAAAATGATGGTACAAATTTTCATATGTATGTACTCACTCAGAGTCTCAAAGCAATTTACAAACATTGATTAATTATGTTTCAAGGGATTCCCTTGGGTTACATAGCTGCTAATTTTTTTCATCTATCAAATGGAATGTACAAAACTTATTTACACAACCTTATTTATTCCCAGTTTTGCCCTTGGCAAAACTGGAGAGGAGGAAGACTCTGGATACAGTTACATAACTAGGGTAGAGTGAATTCTTAAAATTATATATATATGTATATATATATATACATATATATATCTAATGCTCTAATTCCAAGTCTTTGGACCAACCTTCTCCAAATATCATGTATGTATATATGTTTTCTTAATTTTATTTTTTCAGCGTTCAAAGATTCATTCTTTTTTTATGCAATTCCTTTTTTTAAAAAAACATTTTATTTATTTATTTGACAGGCAAAGATCACAAGTAGGCAGAGAGGCAGGCAGAGAGAGAGAGAGAGAGAAGGCAGCCGGCTCCCCACTGAGCAGAGAGCCCGATGCAGGGCTCCGATTCCAGGACCCTTGGATTATGACCTGAGCCGAAGGCCAAGGCTTAACTCTGAGCCACACAGGTGGCTCCAAAGATTCATTCTTTATGCACCACACCCAGTGCATAATACCCACCACCAGCCTCACCCATCCCCCCCATCCCCTCCAAAACCCTCAGGTTGTTTCTCAGAGTCCACAGTCTTTCATGGTTCGTCTCCCCCTCTGATTTCCCTCAATTCACTTCTCCTTTCCTTCTCCGAATGTCCTCCGTGTTATTCCTTATGTTCCACAAGTAAGTGAAACCATATGATAATTGACTTTCTCTGCTTGACTTATTTCACTCAGCATAATCTCCTCCAGTCCTGTCCATGCTGATACAAAAGTTGGGTATTCATCCTTTCTGATGGCTGTGTAATATTCCATTGTATATATGGACCATATCTTCTTTATCCATTCATCTGTTGAAGGGCATCTTAGCTCTTTCCACAGTTTGGCGATCGTGGCCATTGCTGCTTTGAACATTGGGGTGCATATGACCCTTCTTTTCACATCTGTATCTTTGGGGTAAATACTCAGTAGTGCAATTGCAGGGTCATAGGGTAGCTCTGTTTTTAAAAATCTACCTAACTTTACACTTGTTCTGCCTAGATGCCTTCCTTATCCATCACTCCAGTCCCCTATTAACTCAAACTTTTAGACCCTTAGCAAAAAATTCCTCCTTGGTGGGGTTTTCTCTGATTTCTGCCCTCATTAGTAGAACAATGATTGCTGCTTTCTACACTATGCCTATATAGCTTAGATGTTAGCATTTCTCTCAAGGTGCTGCATCTGGCTATATCAGTGAATATCTGGTCAGGAAAACAGAATGGTTTAAATAAGGAATTGTAGTTGGAAAAGCAAAAGGGAGAAGAGAATTCTCCAGAGACCAGAATTCTGCCACAGTTTCTGATGCAACCCATAAGCCTGCCTTTGCTGCTAGACTGAAGGAATCCTCACTTCCATTTCTACTAATGTGGCTTGATTCACTGTCGTTGATGGCACAGGAAGCATCACTGAGCTTGTATTGCCTCTATTGATAATGATTGAATACCAAGTAACTCTGAAATCACCAGTGATGCTGGAGTCCTTAGGTACCTGAAGTTTGTCCTGCTGTTACTGGAGGAACCAGAAGCAGAGAATATATATTCTTTTTTTCCAAATTGCTAAAATCCCACCAGTGTCTTTTACTGCCAGAACCCAACAAGAGCACAGTTAACAAAAAAGACTTGAAAATGCAGTTTTCATGCTTTCAGCCCAGCAACAGAATGGAGAATATAGAATAAGAACAAGGCTAGGAGCCAAAAGACAAATCATTGGGATGTATCTGTTTATGTTTTAGATGCAGGATGACTTTTGTTACTGTGTTGCTAATACAATATGGGGCAAGTCAAGAGGAGAATATAGCAACCATTTAGGCAAGAGGTTTTGGTGACTTGAAGGTAGTAGAATGGCGAGAAATGGTCAGATCCTATACGTATCTGATAATAAGATAAAAAATTTTGATTGACTGAGTGTAGTCATGAGAGAAAAAAATGGTGAAGAAATATACCTGCCATCACCTAAGTTGAGGCAGTGGTTTATTGGGAGAGCAAGTGTATGGATCATGAACTCATTTTTGGACTTTGAGTTGGTCAAACGAATCTGGAGTTCAGGAGAGAAATCTGTGCTAAATAAAAACCATGAAACAGACTGAGGTCACTAAGAAAGTGAGGATGGATAGAAAAGAGACTCACAGGCAGATGTCTGGGGCATCTCAATGTTTTGAAGTCAATGAAATGAGGTGGTACCCATGAAAAACACAGAAAAGGAGCTGCCAGTGAGTCAGAAGTAATGTAGAAGAAGGGGAAGGGAAAAAAGTGTTTCAAGGAGAAACAATAAATTGTGTCAAATGCTGCTTATAGGTTATATAAGATGACATTTAGGAATTTGTTATTGATCAGACATGATGGGTGGTTTGGTGTAGCCAGTATCTGAACTTAGGAACTCTGACTCTAGTGCTGTGTGCTTAACCATGACACTAACTTTAGCATCATCACCAGCTTCCACACAAACCTCGCCGTTGGAGATAAACCACATGAGCTTTTCTCCCTTTCATGTCCAGCAAGAAAAATATCTGTAGCTGTGAACATTTAGGGGGTGCATTTTTTTTCCTAATTATTATTGCCTGCTGGATGGTCCAAAGACACAAAATAGTAGTGCATTTTACTTAAGGAAATGGAGATCCAAGCATCAGGGTTCCCATTGCTTTTAAAACATGAAAAGATAGAACTTTATACCTAATTAAATCACAGGAGGTTACCTGTTTTCGCATCTTGAATAATGGCATGCACACCGGCTCTTTGCGTAAAACATGGTTTACTCAACCAGCAATTGACATTGCAGAGAGACTCAGGTTGGGTATCTTACCCTGACAGAATGTCAAGCAGTTTTGACAGCCAGCTGCTATTTGCAAGGGAAATTCTTCACTTACTTCCTAGAACAGGATTATAAAAAGTGAGATTGAAAACCTGAGTCAAATGTAGTAGTCACTGCCTCTCTCTAAAGTGGATATCTAGGGTGAGCATTGCCTCCTTGTCATTGCAACCTCCCACTGAGAGTGAGAGGTGGGAAGAAGGAGGAATGCATGGATTTCAAGGCTTTTGACAGCTCCTCTGTCCTGCTAAAGGGGAAACCTGAACATACGGCCTTGATTTGGAGGATATTAGAGCTTTTGAATATGCAAAGGCAGATAGAATAATGGATAGAAAGTGAAATCACCTTGCAGATTTGTTTAATGAAAATTGAGTGAGGAGAAAAGAGAGTGGGGATCCAAAAGAAATACGACCAATTAAATGGCCAATGAGAAACTCCCTAGTGTGGAGTGATTTAAGAATTCTTATATTAATACCTATTGCCAATTATTTATTTATGTATTTATTTATTCTTGTTTTTTTTTTAATTTCTTTTCAGCATAACAGTATTCATTGTTTTTGCACCACACCCAGTGCTCCATGCAATCCGTGCCCTCCCTAATACCCACCACCTGGTTCCCCCAACCTCCCACCCCCCACCCCTTCAAAACCCTCAGGTGGTTTTTCAGAATCCATAGTCTCTCATGGTTCACCTCCCCTTCCAATTTCCCTCAACTCCCTTCTCCTCTCCATCTCCCTATGTCCTCCATGTTGTTTGTTATGCTCCACAAAAAAGTGAAACCAACTCTCTCTGCTTGACTTATTTCACTCAGCTTAATCTCTTCCAGTCCCGTCCATGTTGCTACAAAAGTTGGGTATTCATCCTTTCTGATGGAGGCATAATACCCCACAGTGTCTATGGACCACATCTTCCTTATCCATTCATCCGTCGAAGGGCATCTTGGTTCTTTCCACAGTTTGGCGACCGTGACCATTGCTGCTATAAACACTGGGGTACAGATGGCCCTTCTTTTCAGTACATCTGTATCTTTGGGGTAAATACCCAGTAGTGCAATGGCAGGGTCATAGGGAAGCTCTATCTTTAATTTCTTAAGGAATCTCCACACTGTTCTCAAAAGTGGCTGCACCAACTTGCATTCCCACCAATAGTGCAAGAGGGTTCCCCTTTCTCCACATCCTCTCCAACACACGTTGTTTCCTGTCTTGCTAATTTTCTATTGCCAATTTTTGAAGTAATATGCTTTTCTGAGATGCAGACCTTTCCAATCACACAAAGCCTTCATTAAACTTGCCATTCACAAGTGTTTTACTTATGTATATATTTTTGAAAATTAAAGAAAAAAAAAAGGGCTTGGTATCCCATCCGGGTTGGTGTACAACAGACCAAAGAGAACGGCTGCTGGAGGTGCTGGGTGACTGAAATCAATGGTCAGAGGGTACAGAAAATCACTGCATGAAAACTAAGCCCTTGGCAGTTTACAGAAATGTTTTGGCCAGAACGCTTTTGTAGAAGTTACAAAGAACAGGGCGACAACAGCTGACATCTGGATATAGACTGAATTCCTATAGCTGTGTGTGTGGTTTGCATGTACTGACTGGATGGGGATTTGGAGCTGGGAATTTGGAGCTAGGAATAAGATCTAATGATCCTTCCCCAGCATTTCTGCAGCACAGTATGAGTAGGGTTCGTTGTGTTATGTTGGACCGGGAGTTAGGGTAACAGGTTTTGAGTTTCAGTCAATTAATCAAATAGGTTATTCTTGGTAGGTTTTTCACTGCTGGGGGCATGTTTCCTAAATGGAATAATCATGAAATTAGAGCTTGTTAAGGGATATATAAGAATTTTTGTAAGTTAGATCCTATGACTTACAATTTAAACTACTTTGACACAAATGCTTCCCCTTGGAAAACACATAACAGAGTTAAAATCAATAATTTTAATTTTAGTTATGAAAGTGTTTTTTTTAAACTCTGAGGCATTACATGAACGCAAAGGTTACCGTGGTTCTACTGATTAATCACTTGTTCCCATCCCACTAGGAGCCCTCCCTTGACTTTATTAAGTGCTCAAAGAACAGTCGTGTTCAGTAGAAAATTCCCCAAAACAAAATGGGTGCTTTTCTTAGCCCATTCAGGCTGTGATAATGAAAATAGCTTGGATTGGATAGCTTAAACAACAAATATTTATTCTCACAGCTCTGGAGGTTGGGAAGTCCACGATCAAGGTGTCAGTGATTCAGCGTTTGGTGAAGAACAGCTTCCTGGTTCATAAACGGCCTTCCTTTCATCATATCTTCATATGGAGCAAGGGGCAGGAAGCTCTCTGGGGTTTCCTTTATAAGGGCTCTGATCTCACTGATGAAGGCTCCACACCCGCCATGACCTAATAATTCCATGGGGGCTCCAACTCCTAATACCATCCCATTGGAGGTTAGGTTTCAGTGTGTTAATTTAGGAGGGGGACACAAACCTTCGGTCTCTAGCAATGATTTTACATCCTAGCTAGATTCAAGTCTGACTCTGAGAGCTCAGTCAACAAAAGGGTGATTATTGTGAGATTCCTTCAATCCATGTGATTATTTAGAGATGCCTTGACTTGGCAGAGTCAAAAGACCCATTTTGAATCTATAGCCATTAACAAACTCTGAGAGCTCAGGCAAGTTTTTTATTAAACTTTCTAAGGCTTTGTTATCTCAAGCATGGAAGCAGTTAGAAAATATCAGTACTGTCTGATCCACAAGTTTATGGTGACTTTAAAAATAAGATAGTGAATGTGAAAGCACATTGTAAACCAGAGACTACTACATAAATACTAGAGATTATTATAGTCTTTTGTTGTAATCACTGATGTATCTTCCTCTAGTAACTGTTGCCTACTGTCTTGATTGGTGACACAGAAATATTGCTAAATATGAAGATGACTTAGAACAAGAGGGGTCTATCTATATGTAAACGAGATTTATAGCATTCCTTGATTTTGTATCGCCAATAAGTACAGCCCTTGACAGTTGTGGTTTTCCTTGTGGCATCTTTATATGGCTTGACTGACTCTTTTACTAAGATTTATGTCTGCTTGAGCAGGCTCCCTGAACCACAATCATAGTACTCATAAATCTCCAGCATATTCACTATGTCTGTAGCCACATCTCTTGCTGCCTTCAGAGACTGCAGAGGGTTGTCTCAGATGCCCTGTTTCCTGACGTTGGCAAAGATTTCTTTGGGTTTTGCTGTGTTTGCAGGGAGGGCAGAGGTTTTGGGGGGGAAAACTGAATATACTGAATTAAAGTCATTCCTAGTGTAAATGCTGATAAAAACCAAATGGTCCTTCATGGTGATTCCTTGCATAGCTGAGACCTGAAAAAGGCAGAGGGATTTCAACTTTCACTTTCTCTCCCTCCATATGACTCGGAGTCCCTGATGCCAAATTAAAGAAATAAAAGTCACTGAGCTCTTGCTGTAAGAGCAAAGGTTTGGCCTCAATAACAAGCATTGTACCAAGAAAAAACATTTGTGTGGAGACATAAGGTGTAAATCAATTAAACATTCAACCTTGGATCTATGTTTCAGAATAAATGCAAGAGGGCCCTTTGAATTTTATTGCCTGACAGGTTAACCCAGAGAGTCATTGTCATATTATATTCCTTAAAAATATATATATAGTCATTATTTAAGGAGTATATTCCTAACTGTTTAAGAATGTGGTCTCAACGAATCTTTCCAACTTAATTTTTTTTTTAAAGATTTTATTTATTCGATAGACAGATCACAAGTAGGCAGAGAGGCAGGCAGAGAGAGAGGAGGAAGCAGGCTCCCTGCTGAGCAGAGAACCCGATGTGGGGCTCGATCCCAGGACCCTGAGATCATGACCTGAGCCGAAGGCAGCGGCTTAACCCACTGAGCCACCCAGGCGCCCCTCCAACTTAATTTTAAGTCAATCACATAACCATGCATATTGGCAATATCTAGTTACTTGATACTTTATAAATAGATGTAATTTCTTGCCTTTATTCCATTTTTTAATATGCTATTCCATCAACCTGGACTATCTATCTCCCCTTCTTTCCCTCCTGCAAAATTCTTATTTCATCTTTTAAAATCCAGTTTAAAGGGGCTCCCGGTGTCTCATTCGGTGAAGTGGCCAACTCTTGATTTCGGCGCAAGTCATGATCCCAGGGTCCTGGAATCGAGCCCTGAGTTGGGCTCCATGCCCAGTGGGGAGTCTGCTTGAGGATTCTCTCTCTCTCTCTCCCCTTCTCCCTCTGCCCCTCACCTCACTATCTCTCACGAGTAAATAATCTCTAAAAAAAATAAAATCCAGCTTAAATATTGTATGCCAGCTTTGCTACTTAAACACAAATGAAAACAAGGACAGTAAAACTCAGTGGCTTGCAAAAGCCAGCGTTTACTTGTATGTTCGTAAGACTGTGTTCGACGATGGTTTGAATGATCCAGACTGGGCTTAGCTTAGTGACTCTGCTTCAGGCTACAGAGCAGCTGGGTTGGGTTCTGGACTGCTGGTTTGCTGTGGTCCCTCTGCTGGATTGACAGCTGTTCCGCAGGGCACATTCTTCTGGAGGGCAAGAGGAAGGCCAAAACTGTGTGCAAAGCAAATAACATGACCAAGGTCAATGTTTAGGGGTCGGCCACCCATCATGAGGCATGTCATGGCGAGTTTTATATATATATATATTCCTATCAAGTCTGATTGGGTACAGTTATTCAGTTTAGCATGAATGTAAAGCCTTTCTTAGTCCTCACAGGCAGAGTTAGCAATATTTTCTCCTCTGAGTTCCCCAAACACATTTTATACTGCTTACCACACTGGATCACTTTTATGTAATAACATTTGTTTTTTCCAAATATATGGCAAAATATAGTCTTCTAATTATTATCTTGTTGATGTATAACAGTACTTTGTTTATAACAGAAGATCAATAAATGTTTACATAGATGAATGAATGATCTATATTCCAAGTTCTCACATACGAATTCTTCCTATAGACTATGTCTATTGGCTTCAAACAGATTTCACTGTTTCTAAGAAATACAAGAAAAAGACAAACTTGAGAACCTGAAATGCTGCCATTTTCCTCTTTATTTAGGAAGTTGCTCACCTCACAATGAACGGTTAAGTCTAGCCGCAGATTCTGGGATCATTTCAGATGGGACAAGGCAACATTGTTTTTCAAACTCACACTTAAGTATTTTAACTGAGCCGTAAGTTATTTTATGCCTTAGTCCACTAGGTGTGTGGTTGTGGTTGTAAGTGCAGTAGTTTGCAAGATTAATAGTTAGCCATACACTTCATGTCTGAGCCCATAAAATATAATATTCACTAGTTGGTTTTAAGCCTGTGAGAAACGCTAGCGTGAAATGAGTATCTCTTTTCTATGGCAATTGAAAGCAAATTAACAGTGACAGTAATGCCATTTCGGTGGGCAAAACACTTCTTCATCCTTTCTGTCAACAGCTTTCTAAAATTTTGAAGTTTAAACTGATTTTGAATCTTTTATAGGGGAGAGACAGAGGTGGATAAATGCATTTTTCATCTTTATGTTTTTCAACTTTAGTGGCGATATAAAGGAAAGAAACATTTACATTTTATTTACAAGCCCAACTTGTACAAAACTACCAATGACAAATGACAGGATATATATTGTATCCATATTAAACTAGAAATATTCGCCTTCCATAAGGCAAGGAAACCAATTTCCAATGGAAACCTGCTCCTAATCCCTTTGTAGGAAGAAGCTTAGAATAAAAGATTACAATGCATGGTTTTTTAACAAGATTAGAAGAAGCTAAAGAGCCAGGCAACTGCAATATTAATTAATCAGATTTGGGGAAGTACTGTTACAATATAGGTTTTTTGAAAGCACGTGTCTGATATAATTTTGAAGTACCAAGTGATCGTGATTCAGGTTTTGCTTCAAAGAACAAAGGGTTTACTTGTGGAATAAGATACTCTCTTTTGCTAACCTGCACTTTCCACCCTACTCACGGCTTTCATGCACACTGCTGCGCCCACATACTGCTTTCTTCCCCGGTGGAAACCGTACCAGATTATCTCCAGATTCAGAAACGGAGCTTCATGCCTTTGCAAATAAGATGCTTTTTGTTTGTGTGTTTTGTTTGTTTGTTTTTGTTTGCTTGTTGGTTTTTGTTGTTGTTGTTGTTGTTGTTTTTCCTGAAAGCCTATCTCCTACTTCTGTACAAATGCTTCCAGCCAGAATTTCAATTTCCTGAGTAGGTTAAGGCCCCTTTTGCTTTCTGCTCCCATTCACTTTTATAGGTAGTTTCTTCACAGAACTTATGGGAGGATATTACGGGGCCAATCTGCGTGTCTCTCACCCCAGATGAACTCTTTTATCCATCGAGCCTCAGTCCAGCTCTATCTACCACTTCGAACCTCTCAATAAGACTTTTTTTAATAAGTCATGATTTATTAGAAAAACTTTATTCTGGGGTGCCTGGCTGTCTCAGACCATTAAGCATCCACTGTCGGCTCATGATCTCCAGGTCCTAGAATGGAGTCGGGGTGGGGCTCCCTGCTCAGCGGGGAGTCTGCTTCTCCCTTTCCTCCCTGCTGTGTTCTCTGTTGCTCTCTCTCTCTCTCCAATAAATAAATAAAATCTTTAAAAAAAAAAAAAAAAAAGGAAAGAAAAACTATATTCCTAGGATGAATTTTGTACTGTTTTATGGCGGCCAGGGCTTGAAAAGAACAGCTTGTGATGTCAGCCAGCTGTTTTTTTTTTTTTTTCTCCTAATTCTCTCACAGTGCTCTTCACCGTAATATATTTCTCTTTCTATTTACCAACTTTAAAAAAATAGGATCTGTGCAGAAGACTTCACTTGTCTTAGTTAAGCATGGTGAGATTCCTGGTAATTAGTGCTTGTAAAACACCGCAAGGTTCTCAGATGAATTAAAGTGTGAAATCTTATTACAAGCAGTATCTTGCTGGAGTAACAAACCGGCATGGCAAATTACACCATTTCCTCGTCTCTATTGCTTTTAAGGAACAATGCAGTTCGTAATTATCCGTAAGTATTGACTGGCTTGCCTCCTGCTATCAAGACTGCCAGGTTAGCCCTCCTCCCTGCCCTTGGTTGGTTTGAGGGCATGTAAGAGATTTCCTTCTTCCAAATGATATTTTATTTGGCAGCCTCAGATGCTCATGTCTGTCGAAAAAGCTTTCTGCACCAACACAAAGAAATTATTGTGCTCGTCAGAGACAAAATCGTTTAACACGATACAGATTCTCTCTAATTACCATCCGGGAGTACCTACAGGTTTGCAGCAGCCCAAGATTTTTTTTTTTTTTTAAGATTTTATATATTTAACACAGAGAGAGAGAGATCACAAGTAGGCAGTAGGCAGAGAGGGAGGCAGAGGGGGGGGGGAAGCAGGCTCCCCACTGAGCAGAGAGTGAGACATGGGGCTCGATTCCAGGACCCCGCGATCATGACCTGAGCTGAAGGCAGAGGCTTTAACCTGCTGAGCCACCCAGGCGTCCCCAGCCCAAGGTATTTTAAGCTGCTTCCTCACCTCCAGAGCGAGGGGGATCTGGTCATTTTTGCTTCCAAGAAACAGTTTGCTGTATGAAAACTATACACCATCCAAACACTTTCTGAGAGAGCAAGAGAGGCATTAGTTATGAACTGCGTTTTGCTCTTAGACTGGAGTAGGGGGTGGGTAGATACAGGAATGTGGAGCAAACCAACTTGTCTTTTCATGCTGTCCAACTCAAATGCTGAATCTATACATTGATTGTGTATTTCATACTGTGGGGGAGAAAAGAAACACATAAACCCAGCTATAATGGGTAAATTAATTTAGTAATTACTATAAAGCACATCAAGCTTGTAGTGATTAATAGTCATAAAGGCTTTTGTTTCCCTTTGTGCAAATAACCACCTATGTCAACAAATTTGATAACAGCTATTTTATCCAAGAGTGGGGTTTCTTGGATATCTTCTGCTTTCTTTTGACTCCCAGTAGTCATAATTAATATAATAAAAGTCCCATTATAAAATCATTAGTGTAAATGCAAATAAGGTCTTGCATTCTTAATGCCCCCGCCAGGCCCTTAATCACTTGAAATGTCACACTGCATTAAGTATAACATCGATTACATATGATAAAAACATGCAATGCAAAAAATATTAAAGTGATATTTTCAAGCTATTATCTAGAGCAGAAGGGCTTTAAAATTAATTTCATTTTGGAGCTTTGAATATTTTAGAAGCTAAAGACCTCATTAATTTATCAGCAAAAGCCTTGGGTCCTTTAAAGACCTTTTGGCCTTTTTTTCATTTTCCTTGCTGTATGCCCCAGACTCCACCCATTCATTCATTCTTGCCTTTTTCAAGTTTTTCTCATTCAGTGATAAATGTTTGAAGGGATGTTTCTATAGCGTTTTAAAGCTAGTGAAGTAGCTTAATTTTGAAGATGTATTCTTTTTTTTTTTTCAGGATGTATTCTAAATGCCTTCCTTTTTAATATTCTTCATTTGAGGGGTACATGAAATGTGTTGTCACATACAGCAGCGATTGGAAAAGATGCAAAAATTTGATGGCAATAGTTATTCTGGAGCGAGGGCTTTGCTGAGAATAAAGATGCAACAAATATTCTGCACGGAAAGCATGACTTATAATTATAAAACATATTAGAATGTATCCAGCTCTCTCTTCTATCATATGTTCTTTGACCACTAGTGAGGTAAATCAAAACACTGACCATTTAAAATTTTAACAAATTTTTCTTAAGTTCATTGGAAATTTATCTACTTTGTCAGGAAAAAAAATCATGAAAAAAAAAGACCGTGATCCTTGTGTGTCCTGTACTGGGCATGCTTCTAGGTTATAGCCTCCTTACCTTGTGTTTGAGCTCACTCACAACTTCATGAGGTGGGTAAAACAAAACAGAACTAAACTGAACTAAACTAAAAACCAGCCACCTGAAAATAGGTCCAGTGATTTTGATCTGTAGGAATGCAGTTAGTTTTAACTAGTGGAATCAAATTTAATTTTAGTTCTTTTGTATAAATAGCCACTTATGTCTCTGCAGATTCATTTCAACGTCTCTGATATGCCTCTTATGTGTAGTTCTTTGAATTCTCTTTTGAACCTATCCCAACACCTGCCTGGTTCCTCATTAATTATTGAATTAAATAAAATACTTGATATTATTATTATTATTATTACTATCAATATAATAATAATAATTATTATTAACCCATTTTTACATTGGTCTGATTCATGATTACATACTTAGAAAAGTAATCCTTTAGTATTATATTCCTAGTAGAGAGCATACTTCTGTAACATCCTAATGGAACTCAAAAGGAAGATTTAAATCCTTATCCTGTACTTTACCTTGGCCCCATATTGCTTTGCTTTTCACCAGTGCTTCTGTAGAAAGGCGATGGCCAGCAGCAAATTTCATCCCCCAGCACCTCCTGATTTCTATGTCTGTAAAAGTCATGAGACACCAGATGACCCAAACAGATACTTAGAATATAATGGTGGAGCTGCTGTCAGGAATTTAGAGATGTGCTGTCAGGAATTTAAAGGTTCTGTCTCACCAAAAAGCCCATCACTGGCTCTTTTCTACATCTTCTGTAATCAGAATTGTATTTATGCTTTGTCAGGGATCAATGACTTTGACAGCAGTGATAACAGAGTGCCAAAAGGTAGATTCAAATGACATTCTGCTTGGCACTTCTTTTTATTTCCTGGGTTTTATAAAATTTAAGTTTATCGTTTGTCCTTGTACTATCTACAATTCCTGTAGCTCATCTGTGGACATCACAAAGGCAGCAGCAGAGTACAGATAAAAACTGACTTCCTTACAAAAATGGGAAGAGGCCATTTTCAAGGAAAAGCAAAAATAATAGGATCGGAGCCCTCAACTTCCTTTCAGGAAATATTCGTAGATTAGCCTTTGGTACATAGAGGTATCTATTCTTTGCAGGCCTTTGTAAGGAAGGGGAAACCAAATTATGGCACGGGTAAAATGTTTCTTAAACAAATATAAAGCTTTGGAGATAATGGTATATGCCAGGTCTCATACCGAGAATGTTATACCTATCTAGTCAATATGAACTATGTCAAAGGAAATACCATTCTTGGTATCCATTTCACAAAGATGCTTAATTCTCAGACTGGAAATCAGAACTGAAAATGCTTAGGTGAGAAGAGAGGATCTATTATCCTGTCTTTTATTTGTTTGTTTGTTTTTTAAATATTTTATTTATTTATTTGACAGACAAAGATCACAAGTAGGCAGAGAGACAGGCAGAGAGAGAGAGAGGGAAGCAGGGTCCCTGCTGAGCAGAGAGCCCAATGCAGGGCTTGATCCCAGGACCCTGAGATCATGACCTGAGCCAAAGGCAGAGGCTTTAACCCACTGAGCCACCCAGGCACCCCCCTGTCTTTTGTTTTTAACTGAGAATGAGGTCAGAATGTTTAAGTGTGTCATTCTAGAAGTGAGCTACAAGCAACTTCTATGGTTGGGTAGTAAGTAGACAAGAGAGAACCTAGTAGGACTATTTCCTGGAAACTAGCTTACTAGTACAAGAGTCGGAGCCTATCAGATTTGTAGGCGAAGCGGTTTACAGTTCTTGGAATGATCGTGTTTATTTCACTTTTGTTATTCCTTTGTGTTTGGCAAAGTCTTCTTGGTCTTTTTACAAACTTTAGTCTCTATTAGTTAGACAAAGATGACTCAAAACAAAACAGAAAAAAAAAGGAAAAAGAAAAAAAAAGATTTGGTTGCAGTTCAATCAAAATATTAAAGGGATTGAAGTTAACCCTGAGGCCAATGTGCGACGGCAGTAGGAATATGAAATAGAAAAACAAAACAAAACATAGTCGTGGAAAAATAAAAAGATGATAGAGTGAATGCCTATGTGGTAGCCATCTCTACAGAATTTTTTCCTATTGCTTAGAAATCTGAACTCACTGAATTAAGGAGGTTCTTCTTAACTAAAAGCATCTCTATCAGAATAAAAAAGGGGATGGTAGACAGGAATGTGTATTGGTCTAGAATGTATAGTGTGTTTGTATCATAAACATTTTTTAGAAGAAAGAAAGAAAAATTCTAAAAATGCATTTCGTCCACCTTGACTAGTTCCTCTTGGTAACTTACGAGTAATTAGGCGTGAGCCAGAGAACAATTGAATTCGTGTTGGTGCTGTTCCTGGTCAGTAGATCGTGTTCTAACACAGGCGATGCCGTGGGAGTCTGGACTGCCGGATGAAGAAACAAATCCCTTTCTTAAGAGAATCTTCCCCTATTGAAGGAAAAAAGGGAGGAAAGAAGAGAGGAAGAAAAGAAGAAAGAGAGGGAGCGAGTGAGGAAAAGAGGGAGGGACTGAAGGACGGAAGGAAGAAAAGAAAGAGAGAGGGAAGGAAGCGGAAAATATTACGTTGAGGGAGAAAAATGCTATATAAACGGGAAGTCACTTTCATTTCTTTGCTTCTCCAACTCTAAGATTCTGTGATGAGAAGCGGGTTGCACAGTAATGCGGGAAATCGAAAGACACAATTGAGAATGTGCAGCACAGAGTTCACTGTGGGCGCTAAAACCTTTTGCAAAGTAAGCCTTCCACTAAGCCCTTAAGAAGCAGTTGGAGAGGTACCCCAGCCTTGCAGCACCACAAACGAGGTGAAGGAAATTCAGAAGTCTGGAATGGGGTGACCCAGAAATTTCCAGCTTTTATATACCTTTTACAAAGTTACTTATTTTATTTCCCATACTTTTCAGTAATGCTGCATTTACTCTAAGCTAAAAGATTTGAACAAAATATAGCTCTACCACATACCAGATTTTTATGATTTGGGAAATCACAAATAAAGACAATCGTTTACGAGGTAAGCTGTTAGATAAATTCTTAGAAAGGTGCATGGCACCCAGCCTCCACTGCCTTTGGTTTGAAGGGATTAGTTGCTTCTGGGTATGTCCTGTACTCCATTGTGAATGCTTGGAAAAAACAGACCAAATTTTTTTTTCTAGCACCTTTTAACAGTATTGTTGACAGTATTGCTAACAGTATTGCACATGGAAATATTTAAGCAAATTTTTATTAAACAACAAAAGACATATCATACTGTACAACAACTTTATTGTGGTATAGATATATGCAATGCAATACACCCATTTGAAGTGTATCTTCTGATAAGGTTGAGAAATGGATATATCCCATAACCACTACCACAGTCATGTAGAACATTTTCTTGACAGCAGGAGAAAGCTTTCTCATGCCTTTTCCGAGTCAGTCACATACAGAGTGGCCCCAGGGGAATTGTTGAATTTCTACCACCTTAAAAGTGATTTGACTTTCTAGAATGGTTCATAAGGAGAAACATGTAGTACATGCTCATTGATATCCAGCCTCTTAGGTCCCGCATAATGTTTTTAAGAGTTGCTTATGTTATTTTTTTTATTAGTAGTTTCCTTATATTTTTTCAAAAGTGTCCCTTTGTATAAGTATACTAGAACGTATTTACTCATGCATCTATAATAGCCATTTGGCTTGTTTTAGGTTTTATCTAATGCAAATTAAGTTAGGAATATTCGTGTATAAGACTTGTGTAGAACAGTGCTTCATTTCTATTGGCAGATGCTTAGGAATGGAATGGCAGCATGGTATAGTATATGTAACTTTTTACTAATACACTAAAGTATTTTAAAAAGTAAGTTGTAGTGTTTTGCTTCATGTATTTTGAACTTCTGTTAACCAACTTAGGATTGTTTTGTTGTCTTGATGAATTGATGCCACTTCCATTTTAAAATGTTCTTATTTTTGGTAATACTTTTTGCTTCTATATTTTTTTTTTTTAGATTTTATTTATTTATTTGACAGACAGAGATCACAAGTAGGCAGAGAGGCAGAGAGAGAAAAGGGAGGAAGCAGGCTCCCTGCTGAGCAGAGAGCCGGATATGGGGTTCGATTCCAGAACCCTGGGATCATGACTGGAGCTGAAGGCAGAGGCTTTAACCCACTGAGCCACCCAGGCGCCCCTGTTTCTATAATTTTGTCTGTAAATTCACTGATCTGTTTTTTTTGCAGCCTACCATTAATTTTACCCAGTAGAATTTTGATTTTGATTTCAGATATATGGTTGTATTTTTAGATCTTTTATATTTTTCCTTAATAAATTTATGTTCCGCTTTAGATCTTTAAGCACACTGAACATATTTATAATAGTTGATTTTGAGTCCTTGTCTGTCATCTTTGTCATTTCAGGTTTTGTTTCTGTTGACTGATTTTTTTCTAGGTGATGCTGTGTTTTTGTATTTCTTGGCACATCTAGAAAAAATTTTTTTTAAGATTTATTTATGTATTTATTTGACATGGAGAGAGATCATAAGTAGGCAGAGAGGCAGGCAGAGAGAGAGGGGGAAGCAGACTTTCCACTGAGCAGAGAGCCCGATGCGGGCTTGATCCCAGGACCCTGAGATCATGACCTGAGCCGAACGCAAAGGCTTAACCCACTGAGCCACCCAGGTGCCCCCACATCTGGAAATTTTTATTAGACAAGTTTAATTTTATTAGATGAGTATTTTGCTGCTTGGTGTCTGGATTTTGTTGTCTTCCTTTTAAAAGTGTTGGAGTTTGACAGTTAAATTAATTGCATTAATTAATTGTTAAATTAATAAATTAACAAATTTATTAATAATAACAAATAATAATTAATCAGTGTTATTTATTCAAGGCTCAATTAAAGCATTATTACTAGGGAAGGTCTGTGTTTGCCTTTACTCTAGAAATACCTTTACCACTATGGTTTGAGTAGTTTGGGTAATCACAGATTGGTTCAGGTGTTAAAAGAGATTGCTGCTTTCTGGCTGGTTGCAGTAATGGTCTCCCTGTTCTGTGTAAGCTTTGTAAATTGTTCGGATCATAATTTCCCAGTTGCTCTTTTCCCACTTTCAAGGAGTTTCACCCTAAGTATCCATATCTTATTATTTGATTATTTGGGACAAATTCACAAAAACCTCTATGGAGATTTCCAGAGCCCCCCTACTGTTCCCTCCCCATGGTTCCCTTCTCTCCAGAGCCCAGCCCAGCAACTTCCTACTGCTTTAAGATCTAATCTCTGTTTCCTCAGGAGAGCAAGCCCTCTCAAGAGAACTGCGTGGATCCCATGCTTCATACTGGAGTCTGGCCTGTGCCTCAGGTAGAAAGCAAAAATCAATAGGGCTTCCTTCTTTCCCTTTTTTCTTTCTTTCCTCTCTTCCTTCTTTCCCTCACTCCTTTCCCTTTCATGAAGGATCACAGTCATGAGCTGTATGTGGTCTAATCACTAAAAACATTTTTTGTATTTCCCCCCAGTTTTCTAATTGTTTATAATGGGAAAATGTTTCTTGATTGTTATTCCATCATGTAGTCCATCATTTGAGATTAATAATAAGAAAATATGATGACCAAGCACATTAATTTGACTGTCATGGAGGGATGGTCATTAATAGTTTAATTTTCCTGTTTCAAATATGGCTGGGAACGGTTTTAAAGCAGTCAGCTGATTCTAAAATTAGAACTCCTCTGGAAGACAGAAGTATATTTGTCTGATGTTTTCCAGCAGAATTTTAATTCACATAGTTTTCAGTTTGAGTGTGGGGTTAATTGAGGGGCCAGGGTAGTAATACCTTAATATCTGGATATTAGGTACAATGAAGGCATCAAGGAAGGGTGGAAAGTGCAGCTTTTGGTGTCAGATATAAATGATTTAGACTTCAGCTTAGTTGTTTATGAACTATGAAACTTCACTCAATTTCTCTGAGCCTCAGTTTAATTCTGTGTAATACAGATGCAATAATACTTGCATTATATAGTTTTTATAAGGTTTACTTGGAAAGTTATATAAATAAGCTCCAACAGTTCTTGGAAGTGTTATAAAATGCTTGTTTCCTCCTGTTGGGCTGATTCCAGAGATTTATGGAGATTTATTAAAGATTTATTAAACTTTACAGAGAATATTTCTTTCAAAGCAGAGAAAACTGAAATTTAAGAAAGAGTAACATGTTTCTATATGATGTTTCAGAGACTCATAGGCGGTTAGCAGTAAAATAGTGCCGAGAAATAATCTCCAGAGATTTTATTCTTTTCTTTTTCCTAGAATCCATTTCTTTTTATAAACTAAATCTTTTTTGGCACCTAGGCAGGTGATTCCCCACTTGACTCCTCACAGACATTATCCACATTTTTCTGTCTCCCAGAAGGTAGAAACCTATGGGATACCATCCTCAGGTTCCTCGCTCTCTGCTTTGGGTTGTATCTGGACCATAAGGGGACCCACCAAGAGCCTGGAGGACGAGGTGGAGAAGGAGAGGCCAGTGCATGCCCTTCTCCTCTAGGTCATTCCTGCTTTGATTCTGCATTTCTGCAATGCTGCAGAGAACCTCCACCACTCACCAGGAAGTTCCTCCTGCACAGTTCCAACTCATTTAGCTCCCATAAGGATAAAGCTGTTTCTTCTTTTTGTCTCTTTACATGTAGAGGTGGCCAAGCTTCCCACTCACTGTTGCTTATCCCTGAGTGCTTAGACCCTTCAGCCTTGTACATAACATTTTTATTTTATTACTTTTTTAAGATTTTATTTCTTTGACAGACAGAGATCATAAGTAGGCACAGAGGCAGGCGTTGGGAGCGAAGAAGGCTCCCCGCTGAGGGGAGATCCCGATGCGGGGCTCGATCCCAGGACCCTGGGATCATGACCTGAGCCGAAGGCAGAGGCTTTAACCCACCGAGCCACCCAGACATCGCACACATAACTCTTTCAAAAGTACTCCAATGAAATTCCCTTTGCTTGTAACCATGTTGAGTAGAATTTTAGTATCTGTCAATTCTGGACTACATTCATTTCCTGTGGCCATAGAAATGAATGAGCACAAACTGGGTTGTTTAAACCACAGAAATTTACTTTTTTCGGGTACTTCTGGAGTCTAGAATTCTGAAATCAGGGTATGGGTGGGACCCTGCTTTCTCTGAAGGCTCTAGGGGACAGTCTTTCCTTGTGTCTTCATGCTTCTGCTGGTTCCAGAAACTCCTTGGCTTGTTGCTACATTACATCCAACCTCCACCCCCATCTTTGCATTGTGACTCCTCAGTCTTCTCTTCTGTCTCTTATAAGAACCTGTGTCATCATATTTCGGATCCATCCGTGTGATCCAGGATGATACCATCTCAAGATACCTAACTTCATTACATCTGCCAAGGCACATTTGTGAAATGAGGTCACATTTACAGCTTCTAATACATAAACATATCTTGGGGCACCTGGGTGGCTCAGTAGGTTAAGTGTCTGACTCTCGATTTCAGCTCAGGTCATGATCTCAGGGTTATGAGATGGGGAGCCCTTCAACAGGCTCTGTGCTCAGTGGGGAGTCTGCTTGGGATTCTCTCTCTCCCTCTCCCTCTGCCCTGTCCCCATGCTCGCCAGCTCTCTCTCCTTATCTCTCTCTCAAATGAATAAATCTTTAAAAAATACATAAACATATCTTTTTGGGGAGCCACTAAGATCCATACAAGCACCTAATACAACAGTAAGTAGCTAAACTGTTCTAATTGAAAAGAAGGCAGCAGAATCACACCCCTCCCTTCACCTATGTTCTATATGAGGAAACAGAAGCCCAGCAATCAGAAGAGATTTACCGAAGTTAGTAGGACTTTAAGATAGGGGCTTTCTTCATTCCTAGTATTTGGGTAGCTGAGAGACTGATCATTTGGTCAGTATCCTTTACTATGCTAGTAAGAAAATTGCGCATTTGCGGCCAGGTTAATTCTTGCCTTTCAGCTGTTTTCTGTTTAACAGGGAAAAACATTAAGATTACTGCCTTTGAGCCTAATGTTTTAAGCTATGGCTAAGGTAAATAAATATGGAAGATTTTCTTGAGCTGCATTACCATCCAATAAAGACAGTTAAGCCCATTCCTTTCCCTCTCGTGGCTCTGTAAATTAAAGTAAATTGAAGTGAGGCACATCAAAGCAACTTCTGAATGTGTTTTGTCAACAGACACCAGGGCTTCTGAAGTTCTATGAAAGGAATACCCTTTCCTCGTTTGATGAAATGCTTCTTAGCATACGGTATTTGCTGTTTCCAGTGGGATTTCTGAAACTCAAAAATCAGAGAAAGCAGCGGTTTCTCAGACCATCAAGTGGCTCCGGTATGAAAGAGACTCGTCTCCTCATTGGGTGTAAAATGTCTGAAACCGGGAGGAGGTGGGAAGTTCTTCTTATTAGTCTCTCCTTAGTTAGGCTCTCAGCAGTGTCACTTCTCATTTATCCGTCCCCAAATGTTTGAGTCAACGTTCTGGATCATGGTCTGGTAATCCAGGCAAAAACAAATATGCTTGTTTATCCCGAGGGATTGTCAAATAGCTTGGACTGCTCTCTGAGGACTTCATATTCTCCTCATTCTGTTTCATAGTCAGCTAGGCTGGGAAATGTTGATCTTCAGAGCCCTGACTTTGGGTTTGTTTGTTTGTTTGTTTGTTTGTTTGTTCTGGTTCTGGCTCCATAGCACATTCTAACAGGCAGTGCAGATAGAAACTCCTTAGTTAAAACATTCAGGAGAGAAGAGAGAATGAAGCCTACAGTAGCATTTTCCAAGAAGACCAGGAAGGCTAAAAATAAAAATTTTGTTGTGTTTTTGCTCCTGGTAATTTTATTTGGAGTTTATGGGGAAAAAAACGCTGACACTTACTGAATGTGTAGGCCATTGTTTTTGTCAGCACTTCACCTTAATTCATTAATTTCACAAAGGATGATTGAGACTTTTTTATAGCCAACCATCTTCCAGGTTCTGGGGTTACTGTGGTAATCTAAAAAAGAGACATAGCCTTTGCTCTCATGGAAATTACTTTCTAGAAGTAATAAAAAGAAAATAAACAAGAAAGTAATTATGCAAGAGAGAAGAAAATAAACAGGTAATGTCATAAAACAATACAGATTAGCAGGTTATTTTTGCTGGGGTAGTAAGATTCAGAAATATACTAATTCTTAAAAAGAGAGATCTGAGATTCTCTGGGGCAGGTTGAACAAATAGGTCAGGTTTCTAGGGCGTGATGCTAGTTCTGTTTCATGTCTTAGGACTGGATGACCAGAATTCTAGTCTCCCCTCAACCACAGAAAAAGGGACCCAATTTCTCTGGTATCTGATAGTTTGCTGGTACAAAAGACTCCATGAGTATACATTGTATATCATGAACGGGGAGAATTGGATCTCTTTCTTCTTTTATTCTTTTTTCTTTCACTGGGTCCTAGGGATCTCAGACAGGGAATTAAATCTTGGCTTGTTTCACTCACTCACTTGGTTGGGAGTCTGTTTCGTCCTATGAGCAAGTTAGTCCTTAACATGCTTGCTACATGCTTACTTACCTCTTTCTCTAGGCAAACTTTTTTTTCTTACTGCAGCTTAAGTATGGAAAGTTATTCCATAATGGACTTAATATGCCCATGCATCCTGAGAAGGAGCAACCTCAAACAATTACAACAATGGAACTAATGCAATCAACCGGGTCCATATTGATGAATGTTCTCTATTTAATTAAAATATATTGATCATGGCACATTTGTCTTTATCAGAATGACTATGGATGGTCTTTGGAGGAATTGTTTATTGGTTTGAGAACTAATAGGCAGCTTTAAAAGAATATGTAGGTTTTCAAATTTATTTTCTGCCTTCTGTGTAGTTACGTAGTGCTCTTAGTTAAAATATGCTGTCTTGCCTGCTTAAAGCTTCCCTTAGAACATACATAGTGGGTAATAAACATTAATTAGTTCATGTGACCATCCAGCAAACTACTTTGGAAGAATCCAATGATTTGCCGTCCAAATATCAGCTCTGTAATGGAATGTCTGATGGGAAGTGATTACAGATTTATAAAGGATGTAGACTTAAACCAAAGTTATTAAGTCTGTTGTGATCAATTCACCTGATATCATGGGGGAATAATTTAAAGAGAAGGTGTCCTAAATTAATACATTAGCAGGGGTCATACCTACCAGAATTTACAATTGCACTTGGGGGTATAGTTCATTCTTTAAGTGGAAACTGGCTAATAAGAAGGAAATTATAATTCACTTTTAGAAATAATTCTGGAAAATACATGCATGCCTAATGTATTTTCTGAACAAATTATCATCTACCTTGAATGTTCAAATACCTAAGCAAACTTCTTCCAAGTACAGTAACTAAGCTATACAGAGTGAATATTTTAGGGTATATTAAATGTGCACGGTGAGTTTAAGTAAAAAACTTAAACCCTTAAATCATGACCAGTTCTTAGTGTCTACCCCAATGCACTATCTGAAAAATTCTCCAAAGTTTTTAGTATGTCCCTTCTTATATAATTACACATCATGCTCTTTTTTTTAAAAAAGATTTTGTTTATTTATTTGTCAGAGAGAGAGAGTGCACATAAGCAGGCAGAAGCAGAGAGAGAAGCAGGCTCCCTGCTGAGCAAGGACCGGCGCCCCCAATGCAGGACTCCATCCCAGGATCCTGAGATCATGACCTGAGCCAAAGGCAGCAGCTTAACCCACTGAGCCACCCAGGCATCCCCACATTATGCTTTGACAGAGATCATCACACACCCAAAAGGCGATGCTGTTAGAACACATAAGAAGGGGATCTGACTTAGCTGGAGGGGTCAAGGAAGATGTCTCTGCAGAAGTAGCATGATCTGAGAGATAGAGCATCGCAACCCTGGCAAAGCAAATCTCCACTGTAGGTTTGTGTAGCAGTTGTGGTTTACTGGCTTCCTAGAAACCATTTAAAACTCCCTCTCCCAGGGCACCTGGTTGCCTCAGTGGGTTAAAGCCTCTTCCTTTGGCTCAGGTCATGATCCTGGGGTCCTGGGATCGAGCCCCACATCGGGCTCTCTGCTCAGCGGGGAGCCTGCCTTCCTCTCTCTCTCTCTGCCTGCCTCTGCCTACTTGTGATCTCTGTCTGTCAAATAAATAAATAAAATCTTTAAAAAAAAAAAACAAACAAAAACCCCTTCTCCCTTGCTGCCTCCCCTAAACTGAGGGGTAGACATGTAGCTCAGCTGTGCCCTCTGAGACCAGAAGGACAAGACAAGAAATCTGGGATTTGCTTTCCCAATTAAAAAAAAAAAAAAGAAAAAAAAAAAAGATGTAGGAATGCCTAGATGGCTCAGAAGGTTAAGTGTCTGCCTTTGGCTCAGGTTATGATCTCCAGGTCCTGGGACTGAGCCTGGCATATGCCTTCCAGTTTCACAGGGAATCTGTTTCCCCTTCTGCCCATCCACCTGCTTGTGCTCTCTCAAATAAACAAATAAAATCTTAAAAAAAAAAAAAAAAAAAAGAAAGAAAAGGAAGATGTAACCGACAAAAATCACTCCTTCTGGTCTTCTGCTTTTAACAAGGCAGCTAGGGCAGCTCTCTTGGTGTCTTGAAGCAACAGGAAAGGACATATGGCCCAAGGAAATCACAGAGATGTTAGCTAGACAACTGTCGCATGCTGGAAACAACAATGGTATCTACCTACTTCTAAATTTTAGTTTATTGGAATGTATCTTCCCAATTTAAGCCCCTGTGTCAGGTTTTGTTACTTGCAGCAGAAAGCATTCTGAACTGTCACAATTACAAATCTAAATATAAGCAGTAGTGTCATTGGCTCTAACAATCTAAGGCAATCTTGGGCTGCATTCATAGAAATAAATATGTCTAAAGGACAGATATTAATATGCTAATAGATAGCAGTTTTCCAATTCAGAGCTGTAGGAAGAAAAGGAAGACAGTAGACCGTGGGAGGTGGGGTAGGAAGCACAGGAATAGGAGGTTGAAGGTGATTGTACTATGAATTGAAATGCTTTAGTTGAAGACTCTCTGCTCTAGAGAACAAACTTACTGTTACTAGTGGGGCGGGGGTTGGGGGGAGGGGTGAAGTAGGGAATGGGGATTAGGAGTGCCCTTGTCATGATGAGCACTGAGTAATGTATCAGATTGTTGAATTGCTATACTATATGCCAGAAACTCAGGGAACACTGTACATAACTGTTCTGGAATTAAAGTTTAAAAGCTTAATAAACATATTAGTGTTTCAGTTGAGATTGAGGATGTTTCTTTTAAAAATAATTTTAGAATGATATTTCTTTTTTTTTTTAAAGATTTTATTTATTTGACAGATCACAAGTAGGCAGAGAGGCAGGCATAGAGAAGGGGGGGATGTAGGCTCCCTGCTGAGCAGAGAGCCGGATGCGGGGCTCGATTCCAGGACCCTGAGATCATGACCCGAGCCAAAGGCAGAGGCTTTAACCCACTGAGCCACCCAGGCGCCCCTAGAATGATATTTCCACATGAATTACATTTTAGAATTACAGGTATAACATAATTTTTGTTGTTTTGTTGTTTTAACAGGAAGAAGAGGTAGTTTATATGTTGGGGCATGTTGGGGCATTATAGTAGCTCTCAGAAGTCAGGCCAGTCAGAGTTTTTTCCTGTTTTCATCAGGAGTTTTGGGACTTAGGCAAGTTACTTAACATCTTTGAGGCTTAAGTGTTCGTCTTTGTAAAACTGGAAGATGAAGAGTACTTCAGTCTGACCCTCTTTGTGGGGATTACCTGAGATTAATTTAGCCCAGTGCCTCGTACGCTGTTAATGCCTAGGCAGTATGGGTCATGGTGCTATGCGTGGTGCTAATGACTGGAGGCTGCTTTCCTCCCTGTCTGATGGTAACGTGGTGGTGGCCTTGCCTGTTCTGGGGTCAGTGCCAGTAACTGCCTCCAGCTGTTCTCATCAATCTGCTTTTCTACATTTATGATTTATTTTCCTTTTCTTTCTTTTTTGTTTTTTTTTTAAGGAAAGAGAATTAGTAACCAAGAGTTCAAGTTATGAAAAATAATAAGACTCAAATTATTGAACCATACATCTTTCTGTGTTCCATTCTACTCCCTTTCTCAAATAAATTCAGTGTTTGTTAATTTTTGATCACAGGGTTTTATTTATTTTATTTTATTTTCTCCTTCAAATTTGTTTATCCTGTTGGGTCCATATTCTACTAATGAATCTTCTAGCGAATTGCGGGGGGATAAATGTATATAAGATATGGGCTCTGGGGGTGCCCGAGTGGCTCAGTGGGTTGAGCCTCTCCCTTCGGCTCAGGTCATGATCCCAGGGTCCTGGGATCGAGCCCCGCATCGGGCTCTCTGCTCAGCAGGAGTCTGCTTCCCCTTCTCTCTCTGCCGGCCTCTCTGCCTACTTGTGATCTCTCTCTCTGTCAAATAAATAAATAAAATCTTAAAAAAAAAAAAAAAAAGATATGGGCTCTGTTTCCTGGAACTCACGGGTGACTAAGAGACACAAGATAAGTGTAGTAGTAACTCCAGCATAAACAAAGATAAATACTAGATGCCTGACCGTAGAAAGTGCTATAGGAAGTCAGAAGAAAGAATTGATCCCAGCAAGGCAGGTCTTGGAGAACTTCACTGAGACGTTATGTTAACAATTATGATTTCAGTAGACATAGATTTGGGGGGGAAAAAAAAAAGAAGAAGAACCCAAACAAAACACTGTTGACAGAATAAAGAAGAGAAGGAAAGGAGTGGAGAAAAGAGAGAAAGGAGCCAAAGCTATATTGGGAATTCATGTTCTTCCACAGGGTCTTCCTGAAAACCCCCTTTTGGCTGGGGGTAGGGGATGAGGGGGGAGTGAGCAGACCTGTGTTTTGCTCTTAGAACATCTGAGATTTTCCTCTGAACAGATGACTCTTTGAGAGAGCTTGCCATGTGCTTATTTATTACCTAGGCATATTTTTTCCCCATTGTAATTTTCTATTGTAAAGCGAGAGAAAGTTGATGAGGCCATTTAGTTTGTCAAAAATCTATCTAAAAAGTAGAAATTGAGAACACATCTGCTGAAAATGCAGACTGAAAGAGTTTAATTAGGTAAGTTATTGTGTGATGGATCTTCTACATTTTGGGGGGATGTGTCTAATATTGAGCTTTGCTGTATGTCAAACTGTGATTTACTCACAGATTTAACTTCTGAAGTTTTATTTATAAAGGAAAGTCAAATCAATTATTTTGTACTTTTATTTTTACAGTGTCTGTTTTTCTTCAGGGACCATTTGTCTATTCCTTGATAGGTAATGCACAGAAGCATTATTGACACATGAATAATTGAAATTAAATATTCTACTCTCCAGAAGCCTACTATAGGTAGAAAAGATGAGTTAAAACAACACGTTGTCATATTTTCAACAATGTATTTTCAAAGGTTGCTGTTAATGCCCCCCCAAAAATGGGTTGGTGATTAAATGAGCGAGACTGATATAAAGTGAAGGTCAAGCAAAGCTTTATTTTGCGCCAAGCATCAAGAATCTAACCGAACGTTCGGGGCTGCACCTCTTACAAGAGAGAGCGACCCTTCTCTGTTTCACAGTCTAGCTTTTAAGGGCAAAGGCCATGCGGTAGGGCCTGGCCATGCACAGGTGTCCAATGACATTGTTACACATAGAGAAAACTGCACAGTGATGCTAGGTGATCAGTTGAATTACAATTTACCCTATAATAGACATTTGACCTAGCCTATCACACCTTGGTTAGAATTGGCACCCAAAAGGCAGGGCCCATACTCCTTGGTAGCTAGGGAGACAGCATACAACCTCCCACTGATCGGATGTGTTCACCTGGCCTGACCCACCCTTGTATCTGGGCTGTTACCTGGAGCTGGTTTCTGGGACTTGTTTTGAAGTCAGTCCCCTGGGGGAAGGGAAGCAGGGACAGTTTAAGGGTTAAACAACAAGGTTGTTATTTAACCTTAATGGAAGCCTCTGGTTAAATAGGTCCTTACAGTTGCAAACATAATATGCATAATTTTTGCAGTATAATCTTTGGAGGTGGGAGGGATGATATGTTGGGGGATCGTGAATACTATCTCGAAGGAGGTCCTAACTGAGGTAAGTTTTGAAAGGTGAATATGATGTAGTTTTGAATGTAGGTGGGGTCCAGAGCCGATGTCCAAGAAGGAATTCTTGAGATGTCTTTGGTGCAAAATGGTGGTTTCATTAAAGCACCGGGAGGGACCTGTGGGCAGAAAGAGCTGCTGCCCCTAGAGGTTGTGAGGGGTGACTGATTATATATTTGGTAGTTTGAGCAAGGAAAAAGGGAGGTTTTCAAAAGAACTTTCATGTGCTAAAGAGGACCTACAAGGTAGTGAAGGCCGTTCCATTGTCAGGTTAAGTTTGTTTTTCCCTCTTGCCAAGGATTGACATTAAGACAGTTGGTTCAAGCTCTATTACAAAGCTGTAATCATGAAGACAGTATGGTCCTGGCACAAAAACAGACACAGAGATGAATGGAACAGGGTTGAGAACCCAGAAATAGACCCTCAACTCTATGGTCAACTAATTTTCAACAAAGCAGGAAAGAATGTCCAATGGAAAAAGGACAGTCTCTTCAACAAATAGTGTTGGGAAAATTGGACAGCCACATGCAGAAGAATGAAACTGGACTATTTCCTTATACCATACAGAAAAATAGACTCAAAATAGTTTAAAGAGTTACATGGGAGACAGGAATCCGCCAAATCCTTTAGGAGAACACAGGCAGCAACCTTTGTGACCTTGGCCACAGCACACATCTCCAATGGCAAGGGAAACAAAGGCAAAAATGAACTATTGGGAGTTCATAAAAATAAAAAGCTTTTGCACTGCAAAGGAAACAGTCAACAAAACCAAAAGACAGTTGACAGAATGGGAGAAGATATTTGAAAATGTCTTATCAGATAAAGGGCTAGTATCCCAAAATCCATAAAGAACTTATCAAACTCAACACCCCCAAAATAAATAATCCAATCAAGAAATGGGCACAAGACATGAGCAGACATTTCTCTAAAGAAGAGATACAAATGGCCCAACAGACACATGAAAAAATGCTTGACATCACTTGGCATCTGGTGCCGAATCAAAACCACAAGGAGGTAACACCTTACACAAGTTAGAATGGCTAAAATTAGTACGTGAGGAAATGACAAATATTGGTGAGGATATAGAGAAAGGGGAACCGTCCTACACTGTTGGTGGTGCAGCCACTCTTTAACAGTGTGAAGGTTCCTCAAAAAGTTACCCTATGGCCAAGCAAGGACACTAATAGGTGTTTACCCCAAGGATAACAAATGTAGTGATATGAAGGGATACCTGAACCCCAATGCTTATAACAGCAATGTCCACAATAGCCAAACTATGGAAAGAGCCCAGATGTCCATCAACAGATGAATGAATAAAGATGTGGGTCATATATACATATATATATGTGTGTATATACACACACACACACTCAACTATCAAGAAAAAATTTTGCCATTTGCAATGATATGGATGGAACCAGAGGGTATTATCCTAAATGAAATAACTATTATACTAAGTGAAATAAGTCAATCAGAGAAAGATAATTATCATAGCTCTCACTCGTATGTGGCATTTAAGAAACAAAAATAGAGGATTGTAGTGAAAGAGAGGGAAAAATAAAGAAAGACAAAATCAGAGAGGGAGACAAATCATAAGAGCTTCTTATTCATAAGAAACAAACTGAGGTCTGCTGGAGGGGAGGGTTGTGGGGGATAGAGTAACTGGATGATTGACATTAAGGTTGGCACATGGTGTAATGATCAACTGAGTATTATATAAGATTGATGAATCACTGACCTCTACCTCTAAAACGAATATACTGTATGTTAACTAATTGAATTTAAATTTAAAAAAATAAAATATGCCAGCTTAAAAAAAAAGACAGTTAAAAAAAGAGATAGCTTAAAGAAAAAAGGCAGTTTTAAAAAATGAAATATGCCAGCTTAAAAAAAAAAGCTTAAAAAAACCCCCCAAACTTCTGGAAGTTAGGTTATGGATAAGGATGATTTTTTTCTTGTAAATCACTAGGACATTTGTGAGCTGTTGGAGATTCATGCCTTGCTGGACTGTGATCTTTTGTTAGTTAACCATTTATTTTTCCTTCTCTTAGCTTGAGTGCCTGAGGAATGTCACACCTATTCTACCTGGAAGTGGGAGCGGGGTGTGGATTTCAGGATGTTACCTTGTGCTTTGCCCTTGGCTTGCTTTCTGCTCCTTCATCAAATAAATGTTTTCCGCACAGCAGAGGTTGCAAGCAGCACATTGAATGAGCGTATGGGCACATACAAAGTCATGGAAGAATTGGGAGATAACACCTCTTTAGGAGACCAGGAGCAGTTCAGAGCTGAGAAGCCAAAATGATTAAGAGGAGAAAGTGACAGCAAATAAGTCCAAAGAGGTAGACAGAGCCCCAAGAACAAAGAGACAGTTCTGTGAGCAGATCTTTCTTTATCCTTAAAATGGATAGGCCAATGGAGTCAGCCCTTTTGAGCTCCGGGCTCAGTGTGAAATGCTCGTTCTGGATAAAGTGCTTCGGGGAGGACCCAGGTATTTCTTGGTTATTTAACCCAAATGAACTTACAGAGTATGTGTGTGTGTGTATGATTTTCATTTCATTTAAGAATGAATCTTAAAAAGCTTTTATTGTTATAAATTTACATCCAAATCAACATTCATCAACATATACAACAACTACGTGGCATTCCTTTTAGCAGAGGTACTGTTGTTTAATTGTTGGATGTGAAGATTATTCACACTTAGGTTATTATACATAATTATGTAAGTGTGCTTTTCAAATTGTGTAAGTATTTTCTAAAGGGTCCATTTTAATTTTATTTTTATTTATTTATTTTAGACCTTATTTAAATCCAAGTTAGTTAACATATAGTATTGTATTAGTTTCAGGGGTAGAATTTAGTGATTTATCAGTTGCATATAACAGTGTTCATTACATCATGTGCCCTCCTTAATGCCCAACACCCACTTACCCCATCCCCCAACCAGGGCCCCTCCAGAGGACCCATTTTTAGAAGTGAATTACTAGGGTTAAATTTTGAGATTGTTATAATATTCACAAATTATCATTTACTTATGTTACATATCAACTTATATACCTACTAGGAATATATCTAATAGCATTTGTAGAATTTCTTTTCTCTTTCCAAAATGAATCATTGCTTTACATATTAACTTATAAATAGGCAGGCATAATTTATTTTCTGAGTTTATCTTATAAACATCATTTCCCACAAAAATCTACTGATGAAGAAAAATGTTTCTAAAAAAATCTTTTAAACTGGAACTTCTTTAAACACCAGAAACAATTTCATAGCAAAAAAAAAAAAAAGGGAAAAAGAATAAAAAATGTTCCATGGCAACTGTCTTAGAAAATTCAACTAAAAATACTTCAGAAAGTAAATATGTTTGAACTTTTATATTTAACTAAAATAAATTTTAATTACAATTATTAGGTGAACAAAATTAATCATTCCTTTTTTAAGTGCCTATCTTGTAGAAAGTCAGTGAATTTCTCTTCTTTTGAGTATTTTCTGGTCTAACTTTCTAGATTCTTACTGACTGAGGATCCAGATTAAGGATATAGATAATAAGATTAAGGATCTTGTTTATTATTATGTTACAGGTGATTCCAACAGTTCTTCGTCACTTCCATTGCTTTTATAAAATCTTGTGTCTTTGGCTGCATTATTTCTCTAGATTATTGTTTGATGTTGTATATGTAATACCTGGCAATTAGCAAGAGGTTTTCCAGAGACACAAGGGATGAGTTGATGGAAAAAGATGCTATTTGGAATATCTGAATGGAACTGAGGGACCAATTAAATGGTCAATGTAATTGGAAATACTTTCATATTATGAAAACCTTTTGTTTCCTTACAAAATTAAGGAACCATCTGGCCATATGGCATCTTTGTGTCACTTAGAAAAAGGTACCCACTCAACGTAGACACAACTTCCAAATTGCATGTCTTGGATTCCTGCAAAGAATAACCTGCCAACCATACATGGTAGTCAAACTATTGGACACAATTACACAATCTTATGGTAATAGAAGAACAAATGACAAGTAATCAGACAATTTTGTTACTAAAAAATAATGATACAGCAGAATTTATTGATTCAGTATGGAAAACTCTGCAAAAGTTATTGCAAATAGAGAAGATACTTACCTGATTGTTACTTTAGTTCAGTCACTAATACAGGCAGTCCAATAGTAAACTATTGCCTTTATTGACAGAAAGAAGTCTCTTGCCTACCTTTATGCAGATGAATAAATAAGGTTATCTGTTCTGAAGATGAATAAGTAAGTTTCTATAGCTGTTCGTCTTTCTATCCACCCTCAAATTTCTGTCTTTTTTACGTCAAATATCATCTCTGATATGAGCCTTTGCTTGTCCCCAATGTGATTTTTCTCTTCACTGAGCTTCTGAGCTTCTAAATTAGACATTTCATTTTACCACTTACCGTAATTCTGCTTTGTATTAAACTTATAAATGTATGTCACCTCTTCCTACATAGAGCAATAATGACATTTTACTTAACAACACTTTTCTTTATACCTTTTCTACTTCTTATTTTAAGCCAAGTTAAATTAATATTGAATAAACAAATGGATTTCAAAACATGGAAGTCAAGTGAACTAATGAGAAACATTTAAATTTTATATTTAAATTATTTTACTTTGGATAGGTTATATTGCCCATGACATATCATGTGAAAGGAACAAGAAATGTGTGAACTGATGCATGTCTCTCTGACTTTTGTCCCCTCACTTATCCAGTTCCCCTCTGAAGGGGCAGCAGTGTTGCTGTAACTTACTCATCATTCCAGAAATATTCTTTATAAATATAAGGAAATCTGGATATATAGTCCACCTTTTTGAGCCCAGATTATAGTAGTATATTAAAAACATTGTTCTGTACTTTGCTTTACTCTATTAAAATATATTGTGGGGACCTTTCGATAGATAGCATTTCCAAAAATCTTCCTCATTATTTTTTTAAACCAGTATTATTCTGAAAGGCACTCAATAGATTTTGAATCTTTTGATATTACAGAAAAAATGTTGCAACTAAAATCTTGTTGCAACTAAACTAAACTAAAACTAAAACCTTGTGTATTGTATGTGTATATATTAATATATATATATTAAGTTCCAGAAATGGAATTTCTGCATTAAAAGATGTATGCCAAATTGCCCTCCATAAGAGCTGTAATAATTAATAAACCCTAACTCCACAGTGGAAGAAAATGCCTGTTTCCTCCCTCTCCCCAGTCCAGTGTATTCCCTCTCCTTGCTTCCTCCCTTGCTTCTTTTTTTCCTTCTTTCCTTTTTAAATTTTTGCCACTCTTAGATCTCAACACTCTTTTGACTTGCATTAAGAATGAAACTGAGCATTTTTCCATACATTTCAGAACAATTTATATTTTCTTTTCTCTTAACTTTTTGTTTAGATCTTTTGCCCATTTATGCATTGGACGATAGGTCTTTTCTTACTGACGTATAAAGAGCAGTCTTTACATATTAAGGAAAAAATCCTTAGTGATCTAAGTTCCAAATATTTTTCTCTTGGCTTGTAATTTACCTTTATACTATTTATAATGTTTCTTCCATTTCAAAAACGTATATTTTATGTAGCTAGGTCAGTAATATAACAAACCATTTTTAAACTCTTTTTTCCTTTCACGGTGGACAGCATACGGAAAACTATGTATGAATTACAAATGCAAGGGCTTTGCATTAGGCATAAAGAAGGTTTTTGTTTTGTTTTGTTTTGTTTTGTTTTTTAAGAAAAGGGTTATCATTTGAATTCGTTTTGCAGGGGTTTAGTGAGTATCCCCTTCCAGAGGTAGGTTATGGTAAAAGAATGGCCACAGTCTCTGAGTATATCCAGGTTGAAATCAGACGTGGCCCTGTGGATAAATAATGGTATTCAAATGAGTACTGAATATACTAGCACCCTCCCACAGTTCCACAGAGATCATTTGGTTTAGTTTCCCCAGGTCTCAATTAGGAAATGGGGGACTAGCGTGTCATGCTTCTCACAATGAATAACTGGTGGCCTTGGGACCAGTTGTCCAAAACATGGCTGTACCACCAGTATCATCAGCATTTTGTTGGCTCACACGAATGCTTTCTCTCAAGCTGAAACCAGCCGTAAGTAAAACAGCAATGAATGAACAAAATCACATCTCCTGAAGCCCAATTGATTGGAAATTCTTTTTTAAAGTTTCATGGGATTTGTCCTTTTACAGCATTCAGCTCAACAAAAGAAAAGCATGTGTACAAAGAACTTGAAAAGTGTGCTTTTCCTTCTAGGGAGAATGCAGTGGGGAGGGACAATAAGAGGGGGAGAGAGAATCTCACAGAGATTCCTTGCTGAACGCAGAGCCTGACATTGGTCTCGAGACCACAACCTGAGATCCTGAGATCATGACCTGAAATGAAACCAAGAGCTGGATGCTTAACTGCCTGTACCACCCAGGTACCCCGAAAAGTGTGCTTTTCAAATGAAGATCTCTAAACAATGCATTGGTGTTTTCATGGCGTTGATCTGTCTGGTTTTTTTTGGCTAATTAACTGATTTAGGTAAGAAAACACCTCTAATAAAATTATATGAATAGAAAACAAAATTTAAGGGTGCTTGGGTGGCTCAGTCATTTGAGCATCTGACTCTTGATTTCAGCTTGGTGCATGATCTCAGGGTCATGGGATTGGGTCCTGCGTCAGGCTTCGTGCACAATATGGATCCTGCTTGGGAGTCTCTCTCTCCTTTTCCCTCTGCCTTCCCACCTGCTTACAAGAGCTCTTTCTCTCTCTCTTAAAAAGAAAAAAAAAAAAAGGGAGAAAAAAATTAAAAAGCAATAATATTTCAGGGCTTCATTCAGCTCTGGAATATGAATCAGTATCCTAAAAACTTCCTAAGTTGAAGGTTCTGAAATGAATACCCGTAACATGCATTTATGTAAGCTGGTATAGTCTTTAAAAATATACATTGAATACTATAGACTTGCTACTAATTAGAATAATATCACTAATGCTACGTTAGGACAACAGCTACCTTTAAAGAGACTCTAATATTTATTCTGCAGTCAGAGATATCTTAGACCTAATCAGTGAAGGATAGCCTCACTATTAATTCTATAAATGAGTCCTATGCATGCCAGGAATCTCGCAATGAACACTAAAGAAGACTTTTATTTCTCTTATAGAATTTGTTTACCATTGAGAATAAGTCAGGAATGCCGATGAAGCCTTAGCTCCTCCTGGTCAGGGCTGCCAGATTCCTAAAAAATATTGTCCAAAATATGGGAATAGATAAATGTAATGATTCACTGGACAGAAGGAAGAATGGAAGACACTATAATAGAATGAAGTCATAACAGATGGTTAGTAAGAGATGTTCTGATAAAGAAATTGGAACAAGTATAATTGGAAGTTGACTGGTAGGGAATTGGTAGTATGTAGGAGTTTAAAAAAAAAAAAAAAGGGCAAAGGGTGATGTTATATGTAAAACACAAACCAGAATGTGTTTAGTACTGTGGTTATACACACTAGTAAAACCAGAGTAATAGAGGACAGGTCAAGGGTTGATACACATGTCCAAGGAAGAGCATGGTTGGGAAGGAGGGACTCTCAGGGTTTTGTAGTCCGCTTTTCTTTCTTCACGTACAAATACCAGCAATTTAGTGTTCCACATACAAGTTCTGTTCTTTGTGGTACACAGTGCATCTTTTTTTTTTTTTTTTAAATCTGACTATTGCATTTTTAATTCTTTATAATTATTTTTTAGCTAATGTAGTCTCTGGGCTTATCTGACTATGTACTTCATATAAGTTTCTCTGTGTAGTTGGTGAACACCAAATCTTGATGAAGCCACTTCCATAAAGAAAAAAAGTCTGAACATTTAAATTATACTAAGGGAGGGGCTCATGGGTGGCTCATTCAGTTAGGCAGCACACTCTTGATTTTTGGCTCAGGTCGTGATCTCAGGGTCCTGTGATGGAGCCCTGTGCCAGGTTCCTCACTGAGCAAAGAGTCTGTTTGAAGTTTTCTCTCCCTCTCTCTTTACCCCTACCTCTACTGTGTGATCTTTCTTTCTCTCAAATAAATAATAATAAAAAATCTTTAAAAAAGTTAAGGGATATTATCTTCCTCCATTTTTAAGAGTGATGAGGGATTTTCCTTGTTCTGTGGTAATTTTTCTGCAAGCCTAAGGCTGAATGTTTGCTTATTCATCATCAGATAAGAAGTAATCTTTTCAGCCTTACTGAACCACATTTGAAAGAGTAGGTGGACTACTATTTAGCATCCTAAGTAATTAATGAGATGTAAATCAAGACAACAATAAAGTATCATTACACACCCATCAAAATGACAAAAATTTAAAAGCCTGACAATGCTGCGTATTGATGGGGTATGGAATAACAGAAATTTGTTAATAATGCTAATGTTGTACATATTGGTATAATTGCTTTTTAAAAATATGTCTTTTCTGATAATGTTCAGTATATGATCAAGAGCCCAGTAATTTCGATCTCAGATATAGAGAATTTTACAAACCTTGTTATGCATTATGTTATAAGCAAAAGATTGCTTATGGCTGTATTCATAAACAGCCCCAGATTTGAATCATTTCTGCTAAGAAGTGAGTGTATCCCAAATGGATAGTTTTGGACACATGCAGATGAGTGTTTACTATGACCATTGTGCAAAGAGGAAGAGTACAGTGGCAATCATTCCAATTTCATTGGCTTTTGGACAGGGTGTCTCATAATACTGGGTTCTATCTGTAATACATAGATAAGTTATTAATTTACTCAACGTTCTGGAATAAGATTCAACATATTGACCAGATTTCTCCTTTCTTCCTGAACAATTGCACCCTGAAGTCAGTAGGTGGAGCAAAGTAGACATTGGTTTTCCGTAAGGAGGAGTACAGTGGCTTAGAACAGGGGAGAAGGGGGACATCTGCACAATGGGGCTGACTGGCATGGATGTTGGAACCCCAGTAAGCTGAGGAGCTCATCCTCGGCAGGGTGTGGGGGAGCAGTTTGGTGTTGGGAGAAGCAAGGATGATATACAGTGAAAAGAATCAGACAGCTACAGGTTCAAAACCAGTTCAATCACCAGTCGTATAATGACTTAACCGACCTGAGTTTGAATTTCATCAGCAGTGCACAGACTGACCTGATGCCCTATCAACCCCAATACTGTAGTGTATATTTCCTACAAATAAGGCACTCTCCAACATGATCACAATAGAGCCACCAAAGCAGAAAATTAATGTTGGTGTAGTCATCTCATCCTCAGATTCCATTCCTGTGTCAGCTAGTGTCCTGATAATGTCCTTTATAACAATAGCAATTTGTTCAGATTTGTTGTCATTTTGTTATCGGGTCACTTACTATCCTTCTGTTTGGAGCAGTCCCTCCATCTCTCTTTGGTTTCCATATCCTTGACATTCTTGAATAGACAAGCCAGTTATTTTGTGGCATGTCCTTCAATGTGGGTTTGTCTAATTTCTCATGACTTGATTCACATCCCCTCCTCGAGCAGCATGTCTCTGACACAATATGACTGGCAACCCTCCCCATGGGCGCTCTCCTTACCTTGCTTGGACTCTGATGCCATGCCCAGTCTCTTATCTGCAGAACTGCCTTCCTCACCCTTGGTTCTCACCCTTGCTTCTCTGAATATTCAGTGAGTACTCTGAGGGTTCCTTGCTTCTCTGGGTACATTGTAGCCACTCGCATGTCAGTCGCTCCAACTGGGAGTGTCCAGTAATAGAGAGAAGAGCTGAATATGTAATGTGAGATTATTGTGGGAACATTTACAAAATGGCATTCCTGATTAATGTAGCCAGGAGCAGCCGAGTGGGACTACCTCGGAGAGCTCTTTTTCCCGTCTGTTTCCCTCTGTTGGTTTTAAGCTGTGTGAGAGCTGACACCTTGTCTCTTCATTTCTGTCTTCTATAGCCAGCATGGTGTCTGGCACAGAGGAGGTCCTCAAATGTGTTGAAGACAAAAGGTGAGTACAGTTTACTGAGGTACTCCATAATTTTCCAGGAATCCCATTTTGAAGTCATCCACTCTTCAATGATCCTTTACCACTGATTTTCCTGGAATGACTTGAGCTTTTGTGTACCTTCCCAGTTACAACCCCCCGAGAAGCCTGTCATTGACCCTGTCGTTTCGGAGCTTTGAGTTGGAGAAATTGTCTTGCCCTGGCTTTTCCTTAAACTGGTGCAAGAATGAAGCTAAGTAGGTTATCACATACATTTTTAGTAATAGCAGCTACTCTCTTTGGTCCTCACTGACCTACATTATGCTTCCACACGGTGATGGGAAGGGTAGAGGTGGAAGTCAGGCAGATAGAAGAGCCCGGCTATTAACATTCCTTTTCTGCAAGGTTAACAGTGTTCTCATTTGCAGACTGGAGAAAAGAGGCAGAATTTTGTCTCTCATTTAGCTGGATTCACAGAGAACAAGTTGAGTTATTGAATTTCATGAGAGTATAACCATTCCCATGGCAACGGGATTCTATCCATGATGGTGATTTCACTATTGCATCAAAGTTTCACATATGGTTTTTATTTATTTTTTGGAAGGTGACAGATCCTTATTCTAATATTCCATATTGGCATCAGAAAAAGGAAAGAACTCAGAAGTTAGTGATGAGGTAACAGACGTTTTAAACTCAAGTGTTCTCTCTTGTTAGTCAGCCCCAGTGAGAAAGTTGCTCTCTTTTAAGGTTTAATTTTGAAGCTTTCCTTTTCTCACATTCTGATGTGGTAAATGGCTGCATTCTATTTCTATCAGACTGACATGATCAGTCAGCCTTCAGATCCCAAACATGTTTGCAAACCATCTGTTACATTTACTAACAGAGTGAAACAAAAGATCTGGCACTTGACAGTGTTTCAGATATTAACTTTGAAGCCTCATGAATTTGCTTAAATCTGCTGGTATGTTACATTCAACTCTCTACATTCCAGAAACTTGCACAGAACCTCTACCCAAAACCCCGTGATTTCTTTCCTAAATGCTATCATTAGAATGCAGAAGGCAAGCTGCAAGCGGCCTATTGCCTTTAACATAGAATAGTGTATTACTCTTGGAAAGGGAACTGGATTTGTAAATATTTTATTATATTCTTCTTGAACATAAACATGCAATTATTCAAATCCACACCCTATGCTTATACACTTGAACTGTGCTATTTGCCAGGGAGCTGTAAAGTGATGTCAGATGAATAGAATTAGGGGATTAGAGGGTAAACAGCATTTAGCCGTAATTTGGGGGTAGATGATATTTTGTACTTAGCTAAAGGGTTCTCTAGAGTATGGCAGAAAATATTGTTCTGGTTAGAAAGAGATGAGACATTGGACAAAGCTTTTCATTTCATGACTGTTTCTTTGCCAAAGAGCCCAACTGAGTAAAGCATAGGACAAAAATATTGTCAGCATGGAGTGGTTGTAGACCCATACATCTGTACTGTGTGCCACTGTGTGCAAAACATTCCATTTACATGATCACACTTCTTCCCAGTGACCCTGTGAGGGGATAGAACAGGTACTGTCTACTTTCTGTAGATGAGGAGCTAGAGTCAAACAAGTAACAGGTTTCATTTAAAACCCCAAAGTTAGTAAGAGGGAGAACTGGAGGTTAGGAGGAGTAACCATTCTGGTTTTCCTGGTACTGCCAGGGACATGGGACTTCCATTTTAACACTGAGGGGTTTCCTAGGTAGTGAGACTTTCTTTGTTGAAACCAGGAACATCCTGGACAAACCAGGACAAGTTGGTCACCTTGGCCAGAGAAATTCTGACCTCAATCCCTTTTCCCTTCTGGAATACTTTAGAGTTCACTGATCTATTTCAGTAATTTGGTTTATTCGGTGTACCTTTGCTTTCTCAGGCTGGAAAATTGAGGCTTATAAGGTTTAAGTATCTCACCATGGGTTTCATAGGTTTACTTATTTTGCACGTGCACAAAAAAACCAGGATTTATCCTCAGTCCTTTGATTTGCATTCTTTCTTTACATAAAACCTCAAGATGTATGCCACAGAACACTAAACCTACAGTAAAATTCAACAATTAATCAGACAGAAGAATTAATTTGTAATGCATAGCTTTCATTTAGAAACAAACTACATTATCTACACATTGTTTGGTCTCGATGGAATATTTGTGCTGCCACAAGGCCATTGCATATCAATAGTTTACACTGTGAGCTGCAAATTAATTCCAGCAGAAGCCCTAACATTCAGATTCTCATTTTTCACTGTCATCTATACTTCTGGTGTCAAAAGCTCTGCATCTACTTCCCTCCTTTCTATCAGAATGCTGTCCTACCATAAGGTGACATCATCAGGAGCCTTGAAAAATACTGAGGTCTGGTGTGGCATACAAGTAGGACTCAGAAAACTAACGTTTTGGATCCAGGAAAACTGTTGGAAATCACCCTCTGATGAGAACAATGGAAAGGGATAGACATCACTAAACCCAGTTAATTTGCAACTTTGGTCTCTCTGATGATGTCAGTGATATGAACAATTTTTAACATGTTCTATTCAGAGGATACTGTTTCTAAATGGTAAACAGATGATTTTTAAGAATTTTACCAGAAAGTCCAACTAATCAACACTGACTATATAGAAGCATAGAGAGAAGAATGATTAAAGTCAGATCTCCTTAAGAAATAAAGGTTGTTATTGTATTCTTCCTTTTAAGAAAGAAATTAGGTATAAATCTAACAAAACATAAATAAAATTGTGTGCTGAAAGCTACAAAACACTGATGAGAGAAATATAAAGTATAAACAAATAGACAAACTGCATTCATGGAATGGGAGATTTAACATTTTAAATATCAGTTCCCTCCAAACTGACATAGAGGTCCAGTGCAATTACTATCAAAATCCCACAAGAAATTTTATACATTTAGATAAGATTTTTCTAAAATGTATATGAAAATTCAAAGGAACATAGCTAAAATAATTTTGAAAAAGAAGAATAAAGTAGAAGGAAAAAAGCTGCCAGATTTTATGGCTTACTATGTAGCTACAGTAATCAAGATGGATACTGGTGGAGGGACAGACACATAGCACAGTGGAATAGAGTAGAGAAACTGGAAATAGATCTACATAAAAATATCCTGCTGATTATTGACAAAAAGACAAAAGCAATTTAATGGAGGAAAATAGAGCTTTTTCAGCAAACGGTCCCAGAGCAACTGAACCTCAGTAGGCAAAACAAAGCAAACAAGCAAAAAATCCTTGACTGAAGCTTCATAATTTTATGTAAAAAGGAAATCCAAAATGGATCACAGACTTAAATATAAAAGTAAAGCTATAAAACTTCTATGTTTTGTTTTATTTTATTTATTTATTTGCAAGAGAGAAGCTATAAAACTTTTAGGAAAAACAAAACAAAACAAAACAAAACAGGGAATATTTGAGATCCATGGTTAGGTTAAAAGTTCTTATACTTAACACCAAAAACATACTTCGTTAAAAACAATTTGCCTTTTATAAATAAAAACAAAAATTTTTGCTCTGAAAAGGACCTTGTTAAGAGGCTGAAAGATAAGACAGAGTCTTGGGAAAAAGATCTGCAAACCATATATTCAACAAAGGACTAGTAACTAGTATATATAAAGAACTCACAAGACTCAACATGGAAAAAATCAAACAACTCTATTACAAAATTGAAAAAGGATTTGGGAAGCCATTTCAATGAATAAGATACAGATATCCAACAAACTCATGAAAGGATGTTCATTATCATTAGCCACTAAGGAAATGCAAATAAAAAACACTATAAGATATCTCTATGCCCTATCAGAATGGTTAAAATAAAGAATAATGGCAATACCAAATGATGTCAAGGATGCAGAAAAATTGGATGTTTCATACCTTGCTAGAGAGAATGTCAAATGGTAGTCATTCTGGAAAGAAGTTTGACTGTTCTTAGCAAGTAAATATGCAACTATCATATGGCCCAACAATTGTACTTTTTGGCATTTATCCTAGAGAAACAAACAAACAAAGAACAACTCACCACTAAAGTTGTGCAAAACTGTTTATATCAGTTTTATTTGTAATAGCCATAACTGGAAATAACCCAGATTATCCTTCAACAGGTGAATGGCTAAACAAGCCATACCTTGGAGTACTACTTAGCAATAAAAACGAACAGACTATCCATATATGCAACAACTTCTGTGAATCTTCATAAAAATACACTGCATGATAAAGTCAGTCCCAAAAGGTTATTTAATATAATTCCATTTATATAACATTCCTGAAATGACAACAATTATAGAAATAGAGAACAGAACAGTGTTTACCAACAGTCCAGTAGGGAAAAGGGACAGGAGGTAAATAGAAGTGGCTATAAAAGGGAAACGTGAATGATCCTTGTGGTAAAGAAGTGTTCTGTTTCTGTATCTTGACTGTCACTGGTAATATTCTGGTTGATACTGACTATAGTTTTGCAATGTTCCCATTAGGAAATGGATAAAAGATACATAGAAGTTCTCGGTCTTCTTACAACATACAAATCTATGATTATCTCAAGATGAAAAAGAAGTCCAGTCATAATCTTATAACATGTTTCATAGCATAATTAAGTGATGCCTCACGTGCTTTTAGTCACCCAGAATTTGCTGTGAAGTATTTTTTAGATATGATTAATATTTAAATCAGTAGACCTTGAGTAATGCGGTTTACTGTCCGTAATGTGGTCGGGCCTCATCCAACCGGTGGAAGGCCTTAAGAGAAAGGACTGAGGTACCCCATAGAAGGAATTTTGTTTCCAGATCACTTTCAGACTTAAGACTGCAGCATTAACTCTTCCCTGCATCTCCAGCCTGCTGGCCTGCCCTGTAGATTGTGGACTTACCAGTTTCCACAACTGCGTGAGCCAATTCCTTAAAACACTTCCCTTCCCTACCCTACCCTCCCCCCCCCACTCCTCCCCTTCCTTCCCTTCCTTCCCTTCTTTCTTTTTCTTTATTTTCCATATCCCATTAATTCCATTTCTCTGGAGGACCAATACACAAGCAATCAAAGGGGAACTTTTGTGAAAATAAATACTCGAACCTCTCAAATACCTCTATGATCAGTGTCTGCTGTTTCTCTGAGGCTACCTTCTCCCCTAGTACACGTTCTCCCTTGCAAGTTACTTTGTTTGGGTCAGGGAATGACTTTATTTGGGTCCGAGAACTGTCCTCTCTGCGGAATTTGATCATCCATAACCAACTCTTCTCTTCTATAATGGACATAAGAAGAAGGCCAGTTATTCTCCAGAAGTATTGATCTTTTTGTCAGATTTTTCCAAACAGCTTTCTGAGTTCAGTGACATTTCTTTAGGGAAAGCGTCAGTCCTCTAAGTAATGAAAGTTGCAGAAGGGAATACTTTGACAGGATGCAAGATAGAGGGGTAGAGTGGGGTGATCTACTGCAAACAGCAGAGACAGAGAAATCTCACCCGGTATGTGTTTCTTTTAAGACCTATGCACAGACCCAGGAGGTGATGCTGTACAATTAGCCACAACCCTGAGGAAGAACTTTTTGTCATGAAGGACCCTTCTTCCTAAAAGAAAGAAAAAAAACCACAGGATTATATACAAAAACCAAGAGATCCAATAAGTATATTTCATTTAAATGCTGAGGCTCTCTCTTCTCTGGTAGGTGGCAGTAAAGGTTATGTTTTTATATATATAAACAAAATGTTGCTAAGAAACATCTTGTTTCTAGAACATCTTGCCAGTTGGTTCTGAACGTAAAAAGAAAAAAAAAAAAAAAGGTGGGCAGTTCTGGAAGAGTGGGTAAGAGAACAAAAACAGTAGGGATTTTATCCATGAAATAATGTTACTGGTATCAACACACATTCTGGAACTCATGTATCCATATGAACATTGTCTTTCAAGCTGACTGCTTTGTGTATGGGTCTCTGGGGTACAGGAATGCATGGTCATACAAGCTACGTTTTGGCTCCTTTTTGGGAATCCCAGCTTGAGGTAGTTGACAAACCACATCAGAGTGGTAGTCACATTATTTATTGCATCATGATCTATGAAGAGTACAAACTTTGGAAATTATTAACCGCCAAGTATCCTTGTTTCCTCACCTGCAACATGGGTCACCTCAAGGTGTTATGATAATAGCCAAAGACAATGATAGTAACTACCATTTTCGAGTGCTTACATTAAACCCTAGTCTCAGCGCCTTATACACATTTTGTTGAACCTCACAACAACGCCACAAAGTATCTGCTTTTAATAATCTCCATTGAACCGTTTAGGGAATTGAGGCTTTACAAGGCTAAATTATCTAAGAGCACAATTTATTTATTGGCAGAATCACAAGTTAATTCCATTCATCTCTGACTACTCCTATTCTACTACCTTCTTAAAACCACTGTATCCTAATATATCTCACCAACTAAATTGACCAAAAGAGATAAGTGTCTGTTATGCTGTAGACATGTAATAGATATTCAGAATTAATACCTATCATCTCTGATCTCTTTAGAAGCCCACACAGATGGTTGACTTGATTTATGAATGATTCTTTTCAAATGTAAAAATGACTGGAAGCAATGATCAGTCTTAGGTAAATTTCTATGTGACTGACTCCAAAAACAAGACAGGGAATCAAGACAATTCAAAAAGCACAGGAGTAAACATAGAGTAGGCAAGTATGCTTAGCTTTCCATGTGCAGGCCTTGGCAAACAAAGATGGAAAAGTCCTTCCTTTTAGCTCTTCTCTTAGGAATTGGGTGATATGGTATGCCTCATCTCTCAGGATGTCTTTCTACTCACTGGAATGGGTAATTAGTTCCTTTCTGTTTGGGGCTGGTCCCTGGCATTATACATTTGTGACATTTGTAACATTTGTAACATACATTTGTAACCTTGTAACCTTGGCTAGTTGGAGATGACTCCATTGTGAATTTCTGAGTCAAGAATAGGAAGATCCTGAAGGCACATCTTTCAGAACCTGGAGGCACTTCGTCTGTGCTCGGAGATGGTGGTGAGTCATGGGAGGTATATCTTAGGATCTGGATTGATTTCACTATTGTTCAAAAGGATTGCAAGAGTAAATTCTAGGGTATTTGATGTGGTTTGTGTAATAAGTAGAGTTCTTCTCAGGGAGTGGATGCCCCAGGTGCTGGAAAAGACATCAGGCTAGAGGAAAAGTCTATGCACCTTGTATGAAAGGCTGATGGCTAGCAGGTGACCCTGTTAAGTCTGCACCCGCTGTTCATCAGCAGTCCCTGATTAGTCAGTAACTGTGCCTACCAGTTGTTAAATGTTTTGAAAATGAGTGGATACTGATGGTGCTTCTGTGGTTAAAGATAGAATTGAACCCGGAGGAGAGTAAATTCACTGGCTAGTAGGCGGTTGTGAGCGGTAAAACATGAGAACTTCCAGGAAAATGATAAATGCATCTCACCTGTTATTTTATCTCTATTCCGCTAAAGGAAATACAGTCCCTTCTTATATGTGCTGCCAAAGTGAGCACAATACAGTCCTTTCTTAGGTCAGGGAAACAACTCCCAAATGCCCTTATTCTTACAGCACAGAGCGAAAGTCATTGCTGCTTACGGTCACCTCAAACAAGACACTGGTTCAAGAAACAGGTAGGAGCCCAAGCACAGCGGACCAGTAGCAGAATGGGAGCAGCACTGAGGGAGGAAGGGGACCCAAACATACCGTATGAGTCACTGCGTCACTGAGAAAACAGAAGCATCACATAATTGTGATGCATGCCTTCCGCGATTCCTGTAATTTTTCTCCAGCCAAAATCGGAAACTGAACGTGAGGTGTTTTAGTTCCAGAGGATTTGGGTACTTTAGAATGTGTATGTTGCAGAATAGCTCATATTTATCACTATTTTATTGCAATCCAACTTATTTTTAAGGCAGTATGGCTTAAATTGGGGATGCTGTAATCAGCATACTGTGCTGTCCACTAGCATTATTTTTTAGTCTATCCAACTGGATATTCAAACCCAATGAAACAGGTGATCCTATGAAGTCACTTGGTCCATGGTCATGCATGCTGCCCAGATCCTGCATTGTAAATCTGGTCCATGTCACTTAAAAACCATGAGTTACATGACCAGGTTGAACCGTTACTGATCTATCAGCTTCTGTCTCAGAATCATCCAGGACATTACATAATTCCCCTCATGAACCTGTTCTTGTAGTTCTTCCTTTTTTCGATAACACTGATATCCTTTGTGTTTCTAGGTTGTACCCTTCTGTTATCATACTAGAAACCTACAGTGTCACTTAAAATAACATGTGATCATTTACTAAACGTGGAGTACCTACTACAGACCTTAAATTGTACTAGATGTGGTGGAATTAAAAAAAAAAAAAGATATTTAACGGTGGTGTCTAGCATAGGTAGTCCAGAGTAATGGAGATGTATAGACAGACTTAGCTCTGTTGGATAGACCTCGTGGTGTCCCCTTTGTAAGGTGGTAAAGAAAATTATAAGGTTGTTATAAAGGAAAGAGACCATGCATACTTGTGAGTCTTAGGCAGCAGAGTCTGGAACATAGTAAGTGATCATCAAATGAGAACTATTAAAGATGATAAATCATGCTTTTTGAAATATCATGAAACATTTACTCCAATTTGGTTCTTCAAAGATTATTACTGCACCTTTCACATGTCACTCTTAAACCCTGAATATCAATTTCCTCATCTATAAAAATGTGGTTCAATTAGCGTATTCCAAGAGTTTATAATTCTAATGACTATAACTATGAACTGTTTTCCTTTGGAAAATACAGGATCAGTATTAGAGGGGACTTGTAACATGAGTGAATTCTGAGATGATTGACAGAATCTGGAAATAGGACCTATAAGAGCTAGTTGCTGAGAAATTTTGAGGCCAAATAATATAATGCACGAGCCACAAATGGGCTTGTGATTTTAAAGGCTAACTCGAGAAGACAATGAAAAATAATAGGGTTGCATTCAAGAATGGTCTCTTTATACTTTCCTGACCCTGCTTTCCACTTACAACCTTTCATTCAGATGTCATGATTTTTACCGATGGCCCTAAACAAACTGCTTAACAAGGTGTAATCCTAGCAAAACCAAACAAGAACAAAACAACAATGAAAATATATAGAGAAAATAATAGTAAGTTCTTCATGGGACCTCCCAATGCTTACTGAGAACCTGGAGGACAAAAAAGCACTATATCTATTCATTCATTCATGTACTCATTGACCCATTGAACAAATATGTATTGATTAATTACCATGAACCTGGCATTGATGGCATGTAAGGAGGTCATTGGAATGAACTAGATAATCATTGTTTCTACCACATAAATCTTGGTCCAGCTGGAGTTACAGAAGAGCTCACAAACCGCTAAATGCAATGCAGTAAGTACTGTGAAAAGAGAAATTAAGCGTGATACGAGAGTATGCAGGGGAAGCACATCATCTAGATAGACAGTTCTCCATCAGGGGGTGATTTTGCTTCCCTAGGAACATTTGGCAATATATGGAAGCATACTTGGTTGTCACAGTTTGGGGACTGGGAATGGCTACTGGCCTCTAGTGGGCAGAGGCCAGAGATGCTGCAATATGCAGGACTTCCTCCAATATGCAGGACATCCCCCTCTGTCAGAGAATTATCCATCCCCAAGTGTCAATACTGCCGAGGTGGGAAGGCCTGATGCAGGTGTAAGGGGTTACGGAAGGCTTCCTAGAGGAAGTGATGCTGAATCTGAGAATTGAAGGAGGAGTAGGTGTCAGCAACCCATTGAATTTAGCAAGAAGGAGTTGCTGGTGACCTCGGCAGAGAACAGCTGGCAGTGGTTTGAGGAGTGAGTGGGAGGTGAGAATGTGAAGAGCCAGAAACATTTCTTTTAAAAAGCTTGGCTGGGAAGGAAACAGATCGTGCAGAAGCTAAAATGAGGTGGGATGCTGATGGGTAATTATATTTTGTTTGGTTTGGTTTTAAAGATGGACACGATTCGAACATGTGAAATGCTGGTGGGAGAGAACAGGTGGAGGAGGAGATATGAAAAGTACAGGGGCAGAGGGAGAAGTGAGTGAGGCCTCCAAATATTATATGATTCCATTTACATGAAATGTCCAAAACAGGCATGCATGTAAGAGACAGAAGGAGGATCAGTGGTTGCCCAGGTCTGGGGGTTGGCAGTGGGTGTGTTGGGATAATAGGGAGTGACTGCTAATGGGTATGATTCTTTTGGAGAAGGGTAAACATTTTCTAAAATTCATTGTGGTGGTGGTTGCACAATTGTATAAATATACTAAAAACTGTCACACGGTATACTTTAAATAGCTTGACTGCATGGTATGTGAATTATATTTCAATAAAGCTGTTCTTAGAAAAATAAGAGGGAGAAAGTGGGGGTGGGGAGAATGCTATTCACTGGAGAAGGGAAGTGATGATTTTTAGCGGAGCGAAAGAACGGCTTTCAAGTGACATTAACGAGAGTATCTGGTAGGTCCAGGGGAAGACTGAACCTTAAGGTGGCTGAAATTTGAGACTCCAGTGACTTCTGTGCATGCATGTGAAGTCAATATATAGAAAAGAAGAACAGCTTAGGTTGCCTGAGGAGGTGGTGAGAGGTCTGAAATGAATATGGAAGTTGGTTGCTGCTACACAGGGAAAAGAGTGTCTGGTAAGGAGTCAAAGGATTTGCCAGGCAGCACCACGAGAGTAATTGACTTCAGAGACCGTGGCTTGGAAGTGGCCCCGGTCTGCCAGGTCATGTTCCTTCCACCAGCAGGCTTGTAGATATGGTAGTCAGAGAACATACAGTAGTTATGAGTGACCTGGACTCCATGTCCCCTTAGGACAGGGCCATGGAAAGACAGTGGAGGGGTGTCATGAGGATAACAGGGTAGGGTTACAGCTGTAGTCCATACATCTTAACTGGGGGTAAGGTATGATGTGAGAGTGCTGAATTTCACTTGCACAGCAAGCCAATTTCTTATAGCACATTGAGTAGTGACTGTAGCACCAAGAATCATAATAGTTCAGGTGTATATGGTACATTGCCATTTATAGAGCTTGTGTGCATACTTTATTTTCTTTCCTCAATAATGATGTCCATGTTTCATGCCTGTCATTGTCTGTGCAAGCGACCATTAGGAAATGGGTGGTTCTATGCATCCAACCTCCTGACACATACACACATACACACAAAGGCATACACACAGAGTTTTACCCACAGCAAGCATATCATCTATGAAATGCAACAGTTTCTCTGAGCAGGGATGACTTAAATAAGTTCAGAATGTGATTGCAAATCATCTGCATTTAAGGACCAGTTACATCTCTTCAAGTTGTTGAGACTAGGACAAGTTATTTAAACACTCCTGACCTTGATTGATTAGTATTTATAACAAGTTTATGTCACCTATCCCAACTTGTACTTGTTCATAGGTATTTGCCAGAGGTTTGCTATTCAGGAGCATAGGTTACTCTTCCATTATCCTCCGAGCTGCTGCCTTACTGAATGTTCTAGTCCCTCTGCTTCCACTGTAATATTTGATCTCTTTTCTTCTTTGTGTGTGTGTGTGTGTGTGTGTGTGTGTTTTTCCAAAAGCAAAATTACCCCCGTCACCTGTCCCTTAATAGTAAATGCATTTTTTTAACTAAAAAGAATTGTAATACAGCATTAAGATACATATCCAATGAGCAAGTCCCCTCTGAGTGTTTCTTACAACATCAGCCTTGCTCCAAAGCTTCTGCTCTCTCAGCAGTAAATGACGCACAACTGTCACTGGCCTGAGATCAGGCCTCTAGTGTGTAGCCAGGAAAAGGAAGTCAGAAGCTCGTGCTTTGCTGGTGAGGTGATACATTAAGCTATCCACCCTCATCCTGACTTCTCTGACCTGTTTCTTTTCAACAGTTTTTATGGAGTCTGTAGAACTGGAATGTGCTCACGTAACAGGAACCAGGGTCTTTGTTGCTGAGTTCAGGCTTATAGCATCATTGCCCTTTCAGTCAAGGGAAAGACAGGTAGGGGTGGTAGATTCCAGTACGGCATGGCTTGGGAAAGCAAGGCCAGGAGGGAGTTAGCTGCAGCCATGGGGATACTGGTCAGTATTCTGGGCAGGCTGGTCTCTAACAAGGAGCCAAGAGAACATGTCACAATCCTAGAGTCGAGAATGAAGAACAAAAATGTGTCTGCATTTGTTGTATTTTACTGGGGATGCTTTCTAAATTCTTTGCACTAAAAACTATGGTTATTCCCTGGCTATAAAATCTCAGTTTTGGGGCTAGAGGGTAGGTACATCTTCCTAGGCATTTAAAATAACAGACAGCCTTTTGTGTCTGCCTTTGACCGTATGTTGCACTAGAAAGCGCCCTCATGGAATGAAGTATGTGAAAATACTTTGTAAAAGGTAAAGCATTACAAACTTGTAAGAGATAATTATTTCTTTAATTGAATTGCGTCTTCCATGCATCTACTTCACTTTCTCTGTGCCTTCTTCCACATCCCCATGCTTCGCTAATTGTCATAATCTTCTCTAATGTGTTAACTAAAAATAGCTAGAGGTATTATCGCTCCCTGGGGTGTCTGGATATATATTCTCATATTTCTCTAATTATAATTATTATTCTTTTAAAATAATGATATACCTACTATAAAAATTGGAAAATACATAAAATAATGAAGAAAATAAAGTTATTTGTCAACCCTCGGCATCAAGATAATAAATTTTACGTCACTATTTGGTTTCTTTTACTTTGGATATGAGGAAATAAAAACATAGATATTTTACACATGATCATTCTGAATATTAATTTTAATATTGCTTTCTCATTTTAAATTACATGGAGAGAATTTTATCTTGTGATTAAGTGTTCTTCAACAATTAAGGACTTCATAAGAGTTCATCATGTGAACATAAATAATTTTAAAACTAATTCTCATATCAATGGATATTTTTATTGTTCCTAATTTTCATTATTTTTAAAAGCTAATTAACATTTTATCATAAAGCTTTGAGTTGTTTTCTTAAATTTCTACTGATCTTTTTTAGGATCATTTCTCCAAATGGTATTATAAGTTAATGAGATGTCAAATGTGTACATATTTAGTAGAACACTCTTTAAGGTACAAATGACCTAATCTGCAATGTAGAATTTCAGACATTTCATCAAGAGTAGCAATGAAGAGAATGTGTGGTAATGAAGGTCTCCTGCACTGATGTAGTCACAGCCTGCCCACCAAAGAAAGCACAAATGCATCCTTAGCATTTTGGAGTTTGCATGACTTAACTGAAGGTTTTACCTGTGTTCTTCAAGTGACATGGTTTCAGACCTTCTCAATCTACTAGTTCACTTGGGATAAATTTTTATGAGTTCTTGGTCTATATATCAACACACAAATTGTATCATCATCTCCTTTTCAAGACATTCAGTCCCTCCACCACTGGGAGCATATGGACTTAAATTATTTGTTATTTGTGGATTGGACTGTATGCTCTCAGACTTATGACTCCTAAAGGTGATAAAATATTTTACTTGCTTATTATAATTGTCTCTGTCTAGGTTTAGAGGCTACATATCAACAGAGTAAATAGTATCTTCAAATTATCTCTTTGAGTATTATTATTGTATCTGTATTTTGATATTGTATTGATGATTTTCAGTTGTCCAAGGCTAAAGAGCTTAATCTTTCTTTCACCACACATTCCTGAGCCATTCATCTCTCCCCCACAACACACTATTTGATATAATATAGACTTAAGTTAAAAAAATGTGGGAAAATGGAAATATTGGCATTCTTAACCTACTATTTATTTTGCAAAGACTCTACCCAGTTAAGTGTTAGGGTTTGGCTGCTAAAGCCTTTTTGCTTTTTTTTTTTTTTTTTTCAATTTTTTTTGAGAGAGAGAGAGAGGGCAAGGCGGGAGGAGGGCATGGTAGAGTGAGAAGGAGAGAGAGAATATTAATCAGGCTCTACGCCCAGCACAGAACCCAATGTGGGGCTTGATCTCACGACCTTGAGATCATGACCTCAGCTGATATCAAGACTTGGACACTTATCTGACTGAGCCACCCAGGTAACCCAAAAGGCTATTGGCTCTTGACTAAACAATTCACATCTAACTCTTTGACTGACATTTTTCCCTTTCCAAGGCTGGTTTTGCCATTGAAATCAGCAGGTTAATCATGCTGTATCTATTCATGCATAGGTAAAATATGACTAAAATGATTAGTGGAGTGGATACACACACCTCCAACATGACAGTTGTGATGTTCCCTCCATGAAATATGTTACAGCTCAACAACATTTTGATATCATTTCTATTTCTCTATTGTCTCAACTAGAACCACAGCTTATGTTTCACAGTTTGGTTAACATATTACATATATCTCTGAGAATTCTGTCTTACTTGGTCAGTTATAATGTCATTTCTCTAATGGGCCTTTGGATTATTATGAGAGGATATTAATTATATGCGGGTGGGACAGCCAAGGGTCCAAGTGGACCAGATCTCATTCTACTTTTATGAGTAGAGAGCAGCTTCTTTAATTTTTTCTTGGTGAAACGTGCTCTTTGCTGATCTCTCCACATTCAATTCCATGGTCCAAGGTATGTGTCCCTAATTTGGTTTTGGTAATGCCCTATCTGCTTGTCCTTGTCCCATTTCAGTCTTCAGAATATGGCAGAATAACAAAGATGAGTCATGCTGATGCTGAAGAATAATGTCCAATATTAGGGTTTTAGCTCAGGTTAATAACAGAAAGATTTTAGAAGATCACTTAAGTCTTATCCATGGTGTGAATTAAAGTTGGAGTTAGGCCACAGTCAGACAAGGAATTAAAGTGCAAGTTAGGACAAATCTGAGCAAGTCTGTGCCTGAGGTTGAGTGTCCTTGGGCAAGACTGAAGGCTAAACCTGCAGGAGTTGACAAAGAGGTAAATATATTGAACTGAAGAGAGCCAACTTGAAGCCATGATTCGTAGACTATACCTTGATGTGCTAAAACAATCAATGAATCTTGAAGTCCCATGCTCTGTGAAAATCTCCAACTGGTCTTGAAGGCACAGTATTTTGAAATCAATACCTCTTAGCCCTAGGCCTAATATTTCTACTTTGAGTCAATAGCAAGCAGGATCAAACCAGCAGATGGAAGACCATGGTGGCCTCCCAGACTGGTCTGGTTGAAGCTTGACCTCCATTGCTTTATCTCTAAAGGTGGAGGAAAAGTCTGGATGAAGTTACGGAAATAAGTTGAATACAACTTAAATGAGAGGAAATGGAAGCCATTTCATGTTTGCTATGGCACGCTTTTAATGTTTGGAAGAGACTCAAAGACAGGCAAGAGTGAAAAAAAAATAGTGAAAACGGGAGAGAAGCTGTTAACATGTGCTTTTGTTAGTGGTTGCTGACATGGGGAAAATGGTGTCAGGCTAAGTAGAAGTAGGATACCCTACTTGATTGGTCTGTAATGCATATAGAGCCTTTTTGGTTGGTTCTGAGGTAGAAATTTGAGCAAAATTTAGTGAAGCTGGCAGTCATTTGCCAAGTCTTGGCTGGCAAATTGCTGCAGAGACTGTGTTTTGGCTAGTTGCTACAGAGTTTATGGATCAGAGTTTTATTGTCATATATGTCTGGCCATTGTTCATTTACATATTCAATCTCTCAGGGAATACATATTCTAAAATCTTGTCAGGCAATTTTAGTGCATTCGTAACTTAACATGAATTAATTTCAGTTAAATTTTTTTCAATTCTAAGGAAAAAGCCGACCTTCAAAAGATTATAATTTAGTAGGAAAATAAATAAGTATTAAATGATAAGTTCCAGGGATGCCTGGGTGGCTCAGTGGGCTGAGCCTCTGCCTTCGGCTCAGGTCATGATCTCAGGGTCCGGGGATCGAGCCCCACATCGGGCTCTCTGCTCACGATGGAGCCTGCTTCCCCTTCTCTCTCTATCTGCCTCTCTGCCTACTTGTGATCTCTCTCTCTCTGTCAAATAAATAAATAAATAAAATCTTTTTTTAAAAAAAAGATAAGTACCATAAGAAAAATGTTCTAGAAATCCAAGTATGATCTACCATGCCTAGTTCTATTGAACAGATAGGTTTTAAAAGAGGTCCATGGGGCAGGTAGAATTCAAGCTAAGCCTTTAAGAATGTGAGAACAATTCTCTAAAGTGAGGAAAAGATGGTTCTGGAATGAATAAGTCCCAGGAATAAAACACACAGCAAGGGGAATATACTCAATAGCATTATATGGTGATAAATGGTAGCTCTCTTTGTGGTGCATACGGCATAACGTATAGAGAAACTGAATCACTATGTTGTACATCTGAAACTAATACAACATTGTGGTGTGAACTACACTCAAAAAAGAAAAAGAATAAAATGGGGTAAGAGAGTCAGGGATATGGCCTCAGAGTTGAGTACAGTTGAGTGAAGTAGGAGCCCAAGAAATTTAAGCTGACTTGATTAGTTTGTACTGACCCAGGCAATTCTTTGTTTTGCGTCCTCTTACTGATTCTTAACCCCTATGAAACCCCTTAACCTGTGAATCCTTGTTCTGGATTCCATTGCCTCTTCATGTTGTTCATCTCTGATCCCAATCATCACTTGTCACTTCTGTGAAATGGTGGCAGATTGTAAGGTTTCAGTATACATGATTGCCTAAGTATATTCTTATCAAAGTGTTCCAAGAAAGAACCTGAAGAAGAGATCTTCAAAGCATTCCTGGGTGCAAGGTCCAGATAATAAGTATTTTTGGCTTTGCAGCTCATACAGTTCCGGTAGCCACTTCTGACCTTTGCCAGGATAGCGGAGAAGCTGCAACAAATGGGCGTGAACAGATTTGGCATCGGTATGCTAACTTTGGCCCGAGGCATGGGCTACAGTGGGCTGATCCCTGTGTTGGTGAATGGAAATTTTCCAAGAGAGATTGGCTTTGTTAAAACCGAAGTGGGAGTTGAGAGAATGCCATAGATTAGAGGCATTCCAGAAAGATACAAGCACATGAACCGTTTGCCCTCGTGGAGCATTATCTCAACACTTCTTTTTACTAAGAAAATACACAGTTCGTTATTAAGAAAAAGAAAGAGTTACAATATTCTTCTTTTATAAAAACTGTACTTCATTCAGTTATATTCAATGAGGGTTTCCTGGGCTCCTACTGCTCTTGTGGATACCAAGAAGAGACAGGCACACTCCTGCCTGTAAGATCTTTACAGATGATAGGCTGGAAGTACACACACAGTTTATGGACACATTTATGGAAAGGAGAGGTTGGGGAAATGCACTACACCCTTCTTTTCCTCCCTAAGCATATGGGATGGAATTTGGAGTTCAGGTAGAATTAATGAGTGAAAACATGGGAGTGTTAAGATCCTAGATGAGAAAGCCGGAGCGTGCTGCAGGAAATAGTGTACCATCTGCTTTAAATTCCTCCCATGTCTCTTAAATTTATCGTGTCCCAAATCTTCCCCTTCCTTTCCCCCCTAAAACTGATTTCTCCTCTTTTACCAGTATACTGAATATTATTGCTGGTGTATATTCACACCAAACTGTTTCCAGGAAGAACCTGAAGTAGAGATCTCTTACCATCTCAAAAGTTGTTCAAAGTAGAAGCCTAACATGTTTATTTTCTTCAGCCTGTCAATATGTTTTCTCAAGATGTTTCTGATTTCTCTGCTTGTCTCCATCTGTACCTCTAGCCCATTGGTCCTAAGCACAGTTACATCATGCTCAAAGTCCTGAGAAAGTCTCTGATGATTCCTACTACTTCTGTTCTTGCTTGGTCCCCATCTCTTCCTCACGTCACAGTCAGAATAGTATCTTTTAAATCACAAAGCAGGATGTTTCCATGCTCTATTTGAAACCCCTAAGAGCTTCCAATTATGTTCAGGTAGCCAGGCAGACTTTCAGTTCTTAAAATTTGCAGCAGCCTTTCCTGCCTGAGTGCCTTCCAGTGTGTTCTCCTGCTCTTTGGACCACTTTTGTTCCCACTCTTTGCAGGGTTAACTCTTTTGCATCTTTCAAGCCTCAGCTTAATTTTTTTTCAACTCCTCAGGGACTCCTTCCCTGGTCACCCTATTACTAACCTCTGTTTGTGGATTTCATAACATGTCTTGCTTAACTTTTTGTTTTATTTGTTTTTTATTTGAATAGAGTCGACACACGGTGTTGCATTGGTTTCAGGTGTACAACATAGTTATTGGACATGTTTATACATTATGTTATGTTCATCACAAGTGTAGCTACCATCTCTACTGTATGTTGCTATTACAGTGTCACCTACCCTATTCCTTACGCTGTGCCTTTATTTTTCTGAATGGTTCAATCCATAACTGGAAGCCTGTAGCTCTGTTCCCTTTCATTCATTTTACCCAGCCCTCTCCTCTAGCAACCATCAGTTCATGCTCTGTTTTTATAGGTTTCGTTATACTTTTTCTTTGTTTATTCTTTTTTTTTTCCTCCTTTCCTCTCTCTTAAAGATCTGACTGATGAATGAAATCATATGGTATGTGCTGACTTATTTCCTCTAGGTCCATCTGTGTCATCTCAAATGACACCATATCATTCCTTTTTTTTTTTTTTTATGGCTGCACAGTATTCTATTATATATCTATATCTCTATCTATCTATCTATCTATCTCTCACATCTCCTTCTGCATTTGTCTATTGCTGGACACCGAGGCTGCTTCCATGGTTATGGTAGCTGCTTGGTTATGGTAAATAATGCTGCAGTCAATGTAGGAGTGCATTTGTCGTTTCAGATTAGGGTTTTTATTTTCTTTGGGTAAATACACAGCAGTGGAATTTTCAGATCATATGGTATTTCTATTTTTAATTTTTTTGAAGAACCTCCCCAGTGGCTGTATCAATTTACATTTCCACCAACAGTGTATGAGCGTTGTCCCCCCTTTTTTGTAAGACAGGGAGACAGGGAGAAGGGGAAAAGGGGAGAAGAGAGAGAACCTTAAGCAGGCTCCATGGTAGACATGGATGCAAGCCTGATGCAAGGCTCAGTGTCACAACCCTGAAATCATGACCTGAGCTGAAATCAAGTCAGACACTTAACTGACTGAGCCACCCAGGTGCCCCGATGAGGGTTTCTTTTCATCCACATCCTCACCAACACTTCATATTTCTTGTCATTTTTATTTTAGCCATTCTGACAGGTATGGGGTGGCATCTCATATATCTTGTGGTTTAGATTTTCATTTCGCTGATAATTAGGGATGTCAAACATCTCTGTACTGCTTAACTCTTTATTAACCTGGGAATCTCTGCAGACAGAAATAGGCTGTTTAATTTAGAATAGATATCTAGAACTGAGTCCAGTGCCTGGCACTTAGTAGATTATTTATTCAAATAGTCATTCCACAAGTATTTCTTGAGAATAGCTAAGACAGTTCCAAATACAGTGAAGACTATGAGATATTGAGGAATTATACATGTAAATTTGGTAGTCACTTTCATAGAGGTGATTGATAGGGCTATGAAAGTGAATACAGTCATCAAAGAAGATGATAGGAAAATTGAGACAGCATTGAGGGTGCTTTGGGTGACTTAAACACTTTGTTTCTCTGTTTCTTTGTTCCCTGCAATCTTGAACTGAAGGATTGGTCGTGAGGCCTGACATATAAGGCCTCAGTGAGTATCATCCTCTCTTTCCGTCCTCATTTTAAACTACTAGATTCCATGAAGTATGAACAAAACTAAATATAAGATTGCATTTCTGTCATTTGGGGAAATAGAATCTCTTTCAACAAATATTCATTCAGTTAACACTCATGTATCCTCTTCTAAGAATACCAAGTTTTATGCCAACTTCTGAGAATATTGAAAAAGAAAAAAGTTTATGGTTTGGATAAGCTTACAGACTTTGGAGAGAAATAAAGCGGATATGTCAGATTTGATATGATGAAGACAAGAGTGCAATATAAACATATAGAAAAGCGTTTTGCTCTTTTTAAGAACCATACCCAATATGGTCTTGTCAGGAACTTGAATCTTTCCTTAGACATTTACTAGGATGTGGTGGGGGCACAATTTAGTTAACTCCTCTGAATTTCACTTATTTGCCTGTAAAGTGAAGACAGTAAGAATCACATCTTTCAAGGTTGTTGGTATCAAACAGATTAAGGCAAATGGCTTGATGTATTCTGAAGGGCTTTTGGCAAGGATTTAGCGATGTATGCCAAGGAAAGTTGGCAAGGATTTACCCATGTAAGTTAAAGGAAATTCTTTAGAATAAGGCAACTGCATTTGGTGCAGGACTTATCATACACTGTCAGTCTAACAGAGGAGTTACAGAATTAACACAGCACACTCATTTTGCTAAAGTCCTATTACCATGAAAATGCTTGTGTAGAAGTAAAATCATAGCTTTGATCAACAGGAATCCTCAATTAGATGAAATTTTTATACATGCTATCCTTTAGAGAATAAAGAAAGTGATAATAGGCTGATAATAGGGAATCAGTAAGGAAAATAACTCCGAGCTATGTCTTGGAAATAGTTCACATTCAGATCAGTCTCTCATATCTTGTTTATATTTAGTTTCTATGCTATACACGGAGAGCATATGACCCTTAGGCAACATAAAAGCATTATCAAGGAATATTTCTTTCATGTTCAAAATACACAGAGTATAGCTAAGGCAGGAGAATTGGTAGCTATATTTAACTTAGACTTTCATATAACACAGTCTTTTAGCTAAAAGTTTTCATTTATCAGACTCAGAATTGTAGATAATAAATGTTAAGAGACTGATTTTAGACAGACAGCTTAGAAAAAGAAAGAAATAAAATTTACATCACTCGAGCCCAAATTAGATCTCCTGTTTTTCCTTTAATGCCGGCAGTTTTTAAAAAATACATTTTAATATTAATGAAAATATTATTATTTAAATACGTTGTCATTTAAGGATGGCATCTGGGTAAAATAATTATTAGGCAGAACATCCTTGACAAATTAAAGAAAAGCAGTCTTAAAGCAGTAGGTAACCTAATTTTAATAATCCTGCTGCTGTTGTTGGAACTCCTCTGTTAACTCTTGTATTTTCACATTTCAATCACATGTTAATGTTCCATGAATATTTATTTCTTTTCCTATTTCAGACTTCTGTCTTCTTTTGTAATAATGCCATCTTTGTCATTACCAAGTCTAGTTTGAAGGTTCTTATGAGAGATGTATATATTTAGGGCAAAGAATCCTGAATTTGACATATTCATAATTGAATTAATATTATGTGAAGTATACATCACAGAAACAAGGCAGCAGAATCCAGCCAGTAGTTCCAGCAGGTGGCTCCCTAGTACTGCCTGATTTATGACCGTGCTCAAAGGATTGTGAATTTAAGTAATAAAAATTCAAATGGGGGGTTTAAATGTGCTAGAGGTCCCCTGCCTCTCTGATTCAAATGAACTGCAACCCCGTTTGCCATTTGGCTGAACTGTTGATGCAGTCTCTTCATTTAAGAAGCAAATGGCACAAAGAAGTCTGCTAACAACTCAACAAAATTACAACTAAATAACTACCTTTGGGATTGTTTGGGTGGGGGGACTTAATTGGCATTCCGTGTTGCATAAATAGGGATACTAAATGGCCTGGGGATTGTTTTCCTCCTGGTTTCTTATTCCAAGTTTCAAAATTTTCTTTCAGTACTTTGCATTGTTTTGAATCATGAAGAAGACACAAGAAGAAACGAGAGAACTAGGGATGGAGATTGTGTTTTCTTTGTTACCTCTGATGAGTGATTTTCTGTCCTTGCCTCAAATCCTTTAACAAAGAAGTTTGCAGGTAGTAGAACGTACTTGTACTTTGGGAATTTCCTCCCTGTTTAAGAGACAACATGGAAGGGGGAGGAGATTCTCAGAGATCAGGTCAGGGGCTTTATTTCAGGTCCAGTAATTATTAGCTGTATTATTACCTGAAAAATCCTATGGAATTTGGTGTCTTATCCGCCAAGTGGCGTTTGCAAATATCAATCCAGAGGACTGGTGGAAAGATCAGAGATTTCTGTAAAATGTTGGGGGTATTTTAGATGTTCAACAAATTATAGTTTGTATTCTCATAAGCTATCTTATTTGATCCTTGCCAGAATTTCATTTTCCTTCAATTTATTATTTCAACTAGCTTGGAAACATGCAGAGCCAGACACTATTAATTCCATTTACTGATGAGGAAGGGAAAAAAAAAAGAATCAGAGTTTAAGAGACTCACTTCTAATCACACAACCAGCTTGCCTATGGTCTAATATGATGTTACTGTCCAACAGAAATCAGTGAATCTGGAGATAAATACTGGGTCCACCCCTTTGTGTCCAATCTAAGAGCTCATTTCATTTTTCATCTCAGCAGTTGCTACTAGTCACAGTGATATTTAAGAAAATAAACTTTAGCTTTTGAGAACAAAGAAATTGACAAAAGAAAATTTCACGGATTAGCAGTTTTCTAAAACTTCCATTTTTTACCTGCTACTATCTTTTTTAGGACAATGGGCACCGTTAAGACAATTTAAGCATGAACCACATAGTGAACTTCAGCTACAACATTGTAACAGCCTCTGTAGAGGATTTTGTGCTATAAATGTTATCTAAAGCAACAAATCCTCCGAAAAGAAATATAAGAGCTGCATATAAGTAAACATCTTTTTAAAAATGACATTTCTGTATCTAAGAGAGTTTCCTGAATTCTCTTTTTAGTAATTGAAGTATTTTCTTATCCTATCTTATTTTTTTCTTCTATTTTTCTTCAACGTTTTTACCTCTTAAAATATTTTTTAAATAATAGATTTGCAGTTGAACAATGGACTTTGAGGATTCAGATAACTTTTTTTCTTTCTTTCTTTCTTTTTTTTTTTTAAACTTATTTGACAGAACACAAATAGGCAGAGAGGCAGGCAGAGGGAAAGGGAGAAACAGGTTCCCCACTAAGCAGGGAGCCCACCATGGGGCTGGATCTCAGGACTCCGGGATCATGACCTGAGCCAAAGGCAGCCAGTCAACTGACTGAGCCATTCAGGTGCCCCCAGAGAACTTTTTAAAAAAAATTTTATTGTGCAAAACTTCAAACATACATAAAAAGTCAAGACAATAGTAAAATGAACCCTTATGTGCTTCTTACAGAGTTTCAACACTTATCAGCATTACATCAGTTTTCTTTCTTTCTTGATGATGGTTTAATTGGATTTTATGTATATTTCTTATATGACGGAGTATTTGAATATTCACGTTAGCCTGTGATCAGTGACCATAACAAAAGTACAAAATCAAGTCTTGTGTTCTCAGACTATTCATACTAACTCCTTTGGATCCATTGTGAACTTTCTCCATAGTATTTTGTCCCTAGCTTTAGATGCCTCACCTGGAAGAGAATTGGACACTATATTTTCCACAACAGTGATCAAGCTGTGCCAGATCCAATTAATCCCAATGTCTACTTTTTCTTTAAATGTCACAGGCTTCTTTAGAAACAAGTCTTCTTTTAAGTAGAAGGATCATACTGTTAGTTCAGAGTAATTCTGTTTTCAGAAGGTAGCATATGTTCTTAGGAAACATCTCAGAACCAGTAGTTTATACTGAATAAAAACTGCTTCTTATGCATGGAGCTAATGCTAAATGCATGTGAATAATGTATATTTTTGCTGCTCTTAATGGCAACGAGTTTCCTTTATAACTGGATACTCTGGATGGAAACATTTATTTTTTCTGCTACCTGCTACATTGGGAGAAAGAAAAGGAGTTGTTACCCATTTGTATTACTGGCTGTAACAATAATCTTTCTTGCTTACATTGAGACAGAGGAGTATAATGAGTTAAAAGCAGATTTACAGTTGGAAGACTTTTATTCGAATCTATGCTCTGATACTTATTTACTTACTTGGGTTAAGGCCTTCAGTCTTCTGTGTCTTATTTTGGCTCCCATCACTGAGGATACACGCATTACCCTAAGTAATTTACAGCTTGTCTACAAAGGGGAAAACAAAAATCTTATGTATATAACGCTATTGAGTTTAAACTGATATGGTGAATTGTCAGAATGGAACTTGAGGTTGATGTAGGAAAGATGTTAGGGTTCAAAGCCGACAGCCAAGAAAGAGTTCTTGAGATGTCTTTGGTGCATGAAGGTGGTTTTATTAAAGCATGGGGTTACGACCCCTGGGCAGAAAGAGCTGCACTGGAGTCATGAGGAGTGGCCCGATATATAATTTCAGGTTGGGAGGGGGTTAAGATAGCATAAGTCTTCATGAAAGTTTGGAAGCAAATTTCCCACAACTCTGAGGGGGCTAGCTATTGTTTATTGACTGTCTAATAAAACCTGAATCGTGAGACCTTTCAGATGTATATTGGTGGGGTATATGCTTGGGAGATGATTACCAACTTTTATCTTGGGGGGGTGGTAGAGATAAAGGAAGCTTCTAAAGAAATTTTTGTATGTTAAAATAGATTTACAGGTTCCTGGGATGTTGGGCTAAGATTGCCTTTAGCCCAGTACCAAGAGTTTGTTTGATTGTGTCCTGTGGAATTTTCCAAGTAAGTTTTGCCTTACTAAAAGATACCACCTATGAAGAAAATAATCATATATGAGTAAAAGCAGGGACCTCTCTCCTAAATTGATCAGAGTATTTTAGTACTTTTTCATTGGTGTCTCAAAGGAAGTAATGATTCTTACCACCTCACTTTTTAAATTTAATATTAAGTTACTGCAAGGTGAAGTCCTTAGCACTATTTTTTCCTTCTTCTTCTTCAGGGAGACACCTGGAATTAAATAACCCCAGGCAGGTTTTTCACAAGAAACTGTGAACAAATCGAACCATTTGATCCTGAACATCTCAGATGCTCAGGACATTCCGGTGCACTGATGTAGTTTGCATCACATGAGACACAAGAAGGCTTGTGCTTAGAGGTCACTTTGTATGAAGAAAAAGAATAAAGCATGAATGAACGCTTCATGTCAGCTAGTCACTCCTATGTGAAGGCAAGTAGATATATACAGAGAGAGGGAGAGTTTTATATGAAACTAGGGTAATATTCACTTTTCTGAAAGTTCTTCAGTGTCCATTCTACAGGTTAAACTAATGAGTGGGACAACTATTGTAATTTCTTTTCATTTTAGTATATCATGTAGAGCAATCAACTCATTAATTTTATATGCTTATTTTTTATTCATGTAAGAAATGTTTATTTAGCACCTACTCTTGGTCAAACAATGTGTGGAGGGTTGGAAAGTCATACTGTACTGTAATAGTGGGCTTGAGTGTTACACAAATCAATGGTAAAACTCATGTAATTTGAGGCCAAAGGCTTAATTTCTCTGAGTTTCTCATGCACAATATTGACATAGTAGTATCCATTTCAATTGATGTTGTAAGGATTAATGAGGTAACAGGTGTGAGGTATAGTTCATTGTAGTTTGGATTTGCATTTCCCTCATGATTAGTGATGTTGAGAACTTTTTCATGTATCTTTTGGCCATTAGGAAAAAGGCTATTCAAGTCCTTTGCCCGATTTTTAAGTAGGTTGTCCTTTTTTTTTTTTTTCTTTTGTATCATGTTGTAGGAGTTCCTTGTATATTTTAGATATTAACTCCTTACCAGATAGGTGGTTTGCAAATATTTTCTCCCATTTCATGTGTTGCCCATTGATTGATGATTGATGGCTTCTTCTGCTGTGCAGAAGCCTTTTTGTTTCATGTAGTCCTATTTGTTTATTTTTCTTTTGGTGTCAAATCCAAAAAAAAAAAAAAAAAAATCATTGCCAAAACCAGTATCAAAGAGCTTACCCCTGATGTTTTCTTCTAGGAGCTTTGTCATTTTAGGTCTTATATTCAAGTATTTAATCCATTTTGAGTTGACTTTTGTGTGTGGTGTAAGATAGTGGTCCAGGTTCATTCTTTTATTTGTGGCTGTTCTGTTTTCTGAGTTCTTTTTATTGATGAAAGTACCATTGCATTTACATTGCATATTTTTGGTTTTATTATAAAATTAATTGAACATATATGCATGGATTTATTTCAAGGCTCTATTCTGTTCCATTGATCTGTGTCTCTATTTTTATAGCAATACTATACTGTTTTGAATACTACAGCTTCATAATATAGTTTTACACTAGGTAACATGATGCCTCAGGCTTTGTTCTCTTTCTCAAGATTGGCTAATGGAGGTCTTTTGTGGTTCCATACAAATTTTAGGATCATGTTTTCTATTTCTGTGAAAAATACCATTGGAATTTTGATAGGTATATAATTGAATCGATAAATCACTTAAGGTAGTATGAACATTTTTAACAATATTAATTTTTCAATCCAAAAACATGAAATATCTTTCCACTTATTTGTGTCATTTTCTATTTCTTTCATCAGTGTTTTATGTTTTCAGCGTACTGATCTTTCACTTCCTTGGTTAAATATGTTCCTAAATGTTTTATTTTATTTTTTGATACTGTCATAAATGGGACTGTTTTCTTAGTTTCTCTTTCTAATAATTCATCATTAGCATATGGAAACCCAGCTGATTTTTGTATATTGATCTTTTTTTAAATGCTTCTCTGTTGTGCTCTACATTTCTTCCAGATGGTTTTTAATGAAACATGAGACTTTCTAATATCCTTCCGCAGTTTCTTCTTCTCCTTTTTTTTTTTTTTTTTTAAAGATTTTATTTATTTGAGAGAGAAAGAATGCTTGAGCAGAGGGAGAAGCAGACTCCCCGCTGAGCTGGGAGCCCTACTTCGGGGCTTGCTCCCAAGATCCCGAGGTCATGATCTGAGTTGAAGGCAGAAGCTTAGTTGGTTTTTTTCTGATTTGGATGCCTTTTATTTCTTTTTCTTGCCTGATTTCTCTGACTGGGACTTCTAGTACTATATTGAGTAAAGTGGCAAGAGTGAAATGCTTATCTTGTTTCTGATCTTAGAGAATGCTTTTCACTATTGAGTATGATGTTAGCTGTGGGCTTGTTATTTATGGCCTTTATTATGTTAAGATATTTTCTGTGTATATTGTTTGTTGAGAGTTTTTATCATGGAAGAACGTTGAATTTTGTCAAATGCTTCCTCTGTACCTATTGAGATGGTCATGATGTTTATCCTTCATTTTGTAAATGTGGTACATCATATTTATTGATTTGTAGATGCTGAGTCATAGGGTTCATAATTAGAAAATGTCACCTAAGAAAATAGGTTTTGTTCATCATTTTCTTTTAGGTTCCTGGAACACATCAACAACCAGCAATTCAGATACCAGCTGGGCTTTCTATAATTCAGCTCAGTTCTGACACTGTTTATCTGGAAACATACTCGTTCTGTCCTACAAGACTGCCTCCTACCCCATTTCAAGCCCCAGGTTACCTGTGCTTCTGACCAACTAGCAATAAACCAGAGGTTCCCATGACCTCCTCCTTAAGTTCAATTAATTTGCTAGAGTGGCTCATAAGACTCACAGAAACATTTTACTTATTGGATTACTGGTTTACTATAAAAGGATAGAACTCAGGAACAGCCAGATTGAAGAGATGCAAGGTATAGAGAATAGGTGTGGTTTCCAAGCTCTCTCTAGCTAGGCATACCATTCTCCTAGTGTCTCCATGTGTTCACCAGCCAGTTCTCCAAACCCAGTCCTTTTGGGTTTTTATGGAGGCTTTATTCCATAGACATGATTGATGAACTCATTGACCATTGGTAATTGATTAACTCTCTGGTCCCCCAATGGCATTAAGGATCATCTATTTGCTGGCATCTACAAAATCTGTATCTTTTATCTGATTCCTCCAATGATCTTAATTGGTATTGAGTACCTTAATACTGAACACTCTTCTGAAAAACTATACTTAATAACAAAATGGTATCTTAAATTTAACATATTCTTCCCTAGCCTTCCCAATTTTAGTAAATTTTATGACAATTTACCCCATTCTTTTATCCCTGTGAACAAGTGTAACTCTTGACTCTTCTCTGCAGCCTTACATTCAATTTCTCATTCACTCTGATTCACCCCAGATTATATTCTAAATCCACTCACATCTTCTCATTTTCATTGACACCATCTTAATCTAAGCCACAACGACCTTTCACCAGGATTACTCTTGCTAAGTTTCTCTGTGTCAACTCTTGACCTCTTACAGTCCTTCTTCTACAAAGAAACTGAAACGAACAGTTAAAAATGTAAAATAGATCCAATCTAATCATATTACTTCCCTTCTAGAATGCATCAAAAACTTACCATTGCACTGGGGATGGGATAAAATTAAATTTATTTTTTATGATTTGTAAAATCCTTAAATCATTTGACTCCAGACAAGCATTGCAATCTCCTGCTGCTTACTTATGCTGGCCTTTCCTTTCCTTGATGTGACCATATTCATTCTCCCCCTTAGGGTCTTTCCACCTTGCTCTTTTTTCTGCCTTAAAACTTTAGCTCTTGGTTTTCCCATATCTGGGTCCTTCTTTTCAATTGTGAGTTTAAAAACCATCTTCTTAGTGGCCATCCACTGCCTAAATAAGTCCCCAACTTTAGTCTTTTTAATTACTGTTTTTAGTTTTAAATTTTTATAACATTTTTATTTTTAAAATTTTTAACAATTTTATTTATTTGAGGGAGAGAGAGAGAGTGTGAGTGCATGAGTGGGGGACAGAGGAAGAGGGGGACCCTGATATGAGGCTTGATCCCAGGACCCTGGGATTGTGACCTGAGATTAAAGCAGAAGCTTATCTAATTAAAGCACTAGGTGCTTGTTATTTTTAATTTTTTAAATTAGTTCCAGTGCAATTAATACAGAGTGTATTATTAGTTTCAGGTGTGTAATATAGTGGTTCAACAATTAATAATGTTTTGAATCTTTTAAAAACCTAATTTATGTAATAATAGTTTTTTTCTGAAGATTTCGTTTTACTTATTTTTTATTTTTTTCTTAAAGATTTTATCTATTTATTTACTTGAGAGAGAGAGATTGAAGAGAGCACCAGCAGGGACAGGAGCCAATGGAGAGGAATAAGCAGACTCCATGCTGAGCAGGGAGCCCGACTGTGGGGCTCTGTTCCATGGCCCCAAGGTCATGACCTGAGCTGAAACCGAGTCTGATGCTCAACCAACTGAAGCACCTAGGTGCCCCAATATTTTATTTTTTTAAAGTAATCTCTACACCTAACATGGGGCTCAAACTCACAACCCTGAGATCCAGAGTCACAAGTTCTACCAACTGAGCCAGCCAGCCCCTAGTATGTTTTGAATCTTATTTCTACTTGAAATTATCTTGTTCATTTATTTGTTAATCTTGTGCTGCAACTTAACCAGAACATAAGCTCCAGGAGAGAAGGGTGCTTACGTGTCTGATTCACTACCGTATTGCCAACACCCAGAGTAGGACCTGTACATTGCAGATTTTTGATAGATATTTATTAATTGACTAATGAATAAATAAAAATTATAAATAAATAAATCCTCTAGGTGTTCCCATCCCCCCCATAGGACCTGTTATGAAATGTTTTCATAACCTATTATAAAAAATTTATCAGATTACATTTATTTATCTTTAATGGTTACTATGTTGATTTTGGTTAGAGGGCCTTTGGCACTTCTAGAATATCACTGTAACAAATCTTTCCAGCTTTTGATAGCTAATATGATTTTAAAAGTTAATGTCTGATTTGAAAATAATTTTTCTCATCTAATCTGTCAGCCAAAAAAGGAATTCATGAAAAGTTAAGCAAATATGCATTTATTTGGGCAATTAGAATTGCAGTTCAGGAGATACAGATTCAGGTAAAAAGCTGACTCATGTTTTGAGGAAGACATAAAGGGACCAGTTATAAAGATGAAAAGGTCATTAGTGCAGTTCTTGATGCAAAACAGAGATTGAAATTAGCTTAACTGGGATTGGTCGAGATAATATGCAAATGACAGATTGAAACTCATCAAATGGCATTGGCTCCTTTGTTTTATTTTATTTTTAATTAATTTATTTATTTTAGAGAGAGAGAGAGGCATGCAGGCATTGGGGGGGGGGGCAGAGGGACAGAATCTTCAGACTCCCACGGAGCACCTAGACCCAGAGCGGGACCTGATCTGAGGACCCATGAGATCATGACCTAAGCCAAAACCAAGGGTCAGGCACTCTGTTGACTGAACCACGCAGGTGTCCAGAGTTAGCTCCTTTACATGTGAAGAATATAAATTATTAGGGTGTTATGGTGAGGAGGGAGCTAAGTCCAAGCGGGGGGCTTGCAGCTGGCAAAAAGTACACGGTTCCTCCAAAGGGAATGTGTGGAAATTCGAACTCCCTGTTAGCCTCCCTACTGTGTTTTGAAAAGAGATTCTCTTAGCGAGGATTGCTCATTCCATTTTGAAATATCCTTTTATGTATCAGTGACTAAGTGGTACTAAGGAGAGGCAGAAAATTACAGCACTTTAGTAGAGATTTTGTTCAGGATGATAGCCATTAATCAATACTCCAGTAATCCTTTTAAGAGTACTATTATTCAGTTAAATTTATTACATTATTGCCCAGGGTATCATGTGATACTTTTCTTTGTTGAAATTAATACATGTTGTCAGTGTTTTGCTGATCAGTAACATTAAAAACTTACCAGAGAAAGCACATTATGTTACTTTGGATTCATTTCCTCCCTGGGAAATCATGTTGACTCTCAATAATCCTCACTTTTTATTCTCCATGGTCATTGTCCATTGCTTTAATAATCAGTGCTTGAATTTATTAAAGACATAATGCAAGTTTCCAGAATCTGCCATTTTGGAAGTAGATATTTGTGTCTGTCTTTGGTCATAACATAATTCACATTCCATCATTTCTCTAAGAATAATGATGGTGGCCATGAAATTATTCCTTTGAATTCCTTCATCATTCTGAGAAGTGATTTGTCAAGACAGGAATGCATGGACTCATTTAAAGCAGACAAGTGATATCTTATGAATTCTCAACTTACTTGGAGCTAGAATCCTCTCTTTCTGATATTTACTCTTCATTCCTATTAAAAAAGCTAGGCTGTAGTATGTCATAAATCTTCAAAGTGAAAATACCGGCATGGATGCTACACAGATCTTATTTTGAACTTTGTTTTCAGTGAGATTTCAGGTTTCATTGGAAACAGAGGATTTGAGAAAATGGGACACATTAGAGACAAGCATATTTCATATCCGAATTATCTACAACTTCAAACATCACAAGACAATTATGAAGGATGTTGAGAGCAGTAGAGTAGGATAGGCTGTTGGTTTTGATAAGTAGTTGTGAAATCAGAGACGAGGCACTAAGAACATAGAAATAAAGCATAATGATAAGGGATCAACACTGGTTCATCAATCAGGGAATACATTGACAGTTGGTAAGAATAATCAATATTGAATAGCTCAGTTGGTTAAGCATCCTACTCTTGATTTCGGCTCAGGTCATGATCTCAGGGTCGTGGGATCAAGCCCTGCATGGGGTACCACACTCAGTGGGGAGTCTGTCCTACTCCCTCTGCTCCTCCCCCACCCCGCCCCCCCACAAATTCTCTTTCTCTCTCAAATAGGTAAATAACATCTTTTTTTTTAAAGTCTGAATTATCTAAATATTTTTTCCAAATTAAAAATTTCCTGTGTACTTTGGACAATGTTCTCATAAATAAGAGTTTTAAACTATTTATGGGGAATTTGTGGTGACAAAGAAGGAAAATGCACATAAACAGAACTGTTTTTAAAATTTTTTAAAGATTTTATTTATTTACTTGAGAGAGTGAGAGAGAGAGAGATCATAAGCAGGGGGAGAAGATAGAGGGAGAAGCAGCCTTCCCACCAAGCAGGGAGCCCCATGGGGAACTTGGTCCCAGGACCCTGGGATCATGACCTGAGCCAAAAACAGATGCTTAACCAACTGAGCCTCCAGGTGCACTTAATAAATTCTTTAACAGTGAATGTAACCCTCACCCCCAAACAAATAAATAGAAGTCCACTGACTGTAGATAACACCAGATTGTGATTGGCTAACCCACAATGGACAATTAAAAGTTGTTCTTTTTGCTAGAAATATCCAATGTGCTAAACCATTTTCTTTGGTTATTTAGGCATTAGCCATCATAACTCCTTCTTCTTTCTTTGTGATTATAAGTAAGATTCATTTATTTCTTAAAAGGTTTTATTTATTTATTTGACAGAGATCACAAGTAGGCAGAGAGACAGGCAGATTAATTGCCAATTAATCATAGATTATAAAAAATGTGGAGAGAGGGTGGGAAATATGCTGAAAACCATTAGCTGAAGATTCAGAGAAGTTACTGATCTCCTAGAAGTCTTATGGAACATCTGTCCAACCCAGAGCCAGTTCTCATACAATGTTAAATGTCGAGATTTTAAAACTTTTAAAGATTTTATTTATTTATTTGACAAAGATCACAAGTAGGCAGAGAAGCAGGCAGAGAGAGAGGAGGAAGCAGGCTCCCTGCTGAGCAGAGAACCCGATTTGGGGTTTCGATCCCAGGACCCTGGGATCATGACCTGAATCGAAGGCAGAGGCTTTAACCCACTGAGCCACCCAGGCGCCCCAAGCTTTTTAAAACTTTTAGATGTTTAATGTTAAGACTGGGGTTTATGTCGACCACCTGAGAAAACTGGTGTTACTATTTTCCTGCAAAAATTCCTATTATGAAGATGGAGAGACTTGTTTGTTTAGAATAATTTGCATTGATTACATATACTGATTAGCTTCATGAGCTAATTGCCCTTTTACTTTAGTCAAGGTTGAAAGAGTCTTACTTTCCCTCTGCTTGTTATTAAGTCTTGCTGAGGAGGCTCATTCTCTAGCTTCTGACCCTTGAGTTGCCACTTAATGGGAAGGTTGACACAGCTAAATCTCCTAAACAGAAACAGAAGGAAAACTTCACTCCATGAATTCAATATTGAGAAACCAGTCTGGAGCTTGAGAGAGTAATTTGACAAGGTCCTTGGGAAGAATACCCCGTTAATATTTGGGGAAAAAATAACAAACAAATGAGGTCTTGAATGTTCCAATTCTATTCATAACCGAGATCCAGAGAATGACATGCAAGCTAGAATGAAAGCTTGTACTCTGGCCATCAGCATTCTAATGCTTGCCTAAGCTGCCCTATAGAGCGTGTCACATTGTGACAGATTTTCATTATAGAGTGAACAATAAATGCTATCAATAGGGAAAGATAAGAAAAATCAGAAGACACAAGAAAGTTGGCTGCTTCTGCATGTTAATATCTTCCACTCATATAGCACTTTATTTATAAACTGCTTCTCTGTAAAAATTTTCAGTGGTATTCAGGTTGCAAGAAGGTTTATACCTCATCTTCTCTACTTAAACCGCAATGGTGAGGAGCCTCTGGAGAGCCACAATCCTGAGCAATCAATCACTAAAAAGAAAGTTACTTTCTTTAGGTACGAATGTGTTTCAGGTTTTACTTTCCGTTTTTTATTTTGAATCATTTTGCCAGAAACTAGAAAACATTATGAGACTTTATTTTTTTTATTTTTTTAAAAGATTTTATTTATTTATTTGACAGAGATCACAAGTAGGCAGAGAGGCAGGCAGAGAGAGAGAGGGGGAAGCAGGCTCCCCGCCGAGCAAAGAACCCCGTGCAGGGCTTGATCCCAGCACGCTGGGATCATGACCAGAGCTAAAGACAGAGGCTTTAACCCACTGGGCCACCCAGGCGCCCCCATTATGAGACTTTAGTTAAGGAAACAGAGAATCTAGTTTAGAGTGCCTACAAGATGCCAGATATTACTAAAGGTACAGAGGTAGGAAGGATTCTAAAAATGATTTCCAAGATTCCTTCAATAGTATTTGGCACATGGTAAGTGGAATGAATAGATACATTGCTTTGATGGCTGTTCTGATTTTCATCACATGGCTTTATATCTAGATTATCCCTCTCTTCCTAGGCCATTTGGGATGATCCTTTTGGATCAAGATATCACCTCCATTTCTGCCAAAAACATCTTTGCTGTTGCCTTTTCTTATTAGCATAAAATCCTCTGCTCCCAAGCCCAACTCAGCATTTGCCGTATTATCACCCAGTAGAGATAGAGACCCTTGCTTCCACGTTTTGGGTAGAGTACCTGATAACTTCCAATACAATCTATGCGGTAAAGACAAGAAAACATGAAGAATCAAGTTGTGGGAAGGATGGCAAAAATGGAAGTCTAACGTCTCTGAAGAAGTTCTATAGGAAACCGAACCTCAGAATGGAAGGATTGGAAGGGTAGATCATGACAAATTAGCATTTTGAATAGGTGTAAGGAGATACAAGGCCATAGACAGAAGAGCCTGGGTGGCTCAGCCAGGTAAGCATCTGATTTTTGATTTTGGCTCAGGTCATGATCTCAGGGTCTTGAGATGGAGCCGCACGATGGGATCAGCGCTTAGCATGGAGTCTGCCTGAGAGTCTCTCTTCCTCTGCCCGTATCCCTACTCCTATGACTCCTATGCTTTCACAAATAAATAAATAAAATCATTAAAAAAGAAGAACAGAGTTGTTGGCAAAAGATAGATCGTAAAAAAAAAAAAGAAAAAGGATGGATCATAAGTGGGAGAAAGTGTGGTTGGCACTGAAGTTAGCCAGAGTGTAAGAATGTGCAGAATACAGGAATATGAGCAAGTGAAGGTATAGCCAGTGCACACAGGTCCAAGTAGGTTCCTTTATCTGAGCATGCTCGGTCTGCAGACTCCTAGTTCCCAAACCCTACGTGAAACCTGATCTTTGTAGAAAAAAAAAAAAAACTATAAAATTTACCATTTCTATTTCTAGGTGAAGTTTAAAGTCTCACTTAGGGTAAGTTCACTTCAATTTAACTTCATAGAGAGCTTTTTCTTTTTCTTTTAAGGTTTTATTTATTTATTTGAGAGAGAGAGAGAGAGAGAATGTGAGTGGGTGTTGGGGAAGGAGCAGAGGGAGAGGGACACTCTCAAGGGGATCCCCTGTTGAGCAGGGAGCCTGACACGGTGCTCAATCTCATGACCCAGAGATTACAACCTCTGCCAAAACCAAGAGCCAGACGCTTAAACGACTGAGTCACCCAGGTGCCCCCAGATCTTATTTTTCTTAAAGGCAACTAGAATAGCCCAACTATACCTCTTAAGGAAGATTACATGGCACATATACATGGGTTAGGTGACCCTGAGACTTTTTATCTTAAAGAATTCTCATGTTCCTTAGGAAGGTTTTAAGTTAAATAAGGTAAAGCTACATGTGGGGGATTTATTAATGCCAATGAATGCCAAACTTCTGTAAGACAATGTTCTATTCTTTCAAGATCCATTGGATAGTGTATGCAGAAACATTACTGTAATACCTGAAATAGCGCCGTACCTTTCTGTTTTAGGAGAGCTTCTCTAATCCTCTCAGATGTGACATGAAATAAGTTACCTGAATACCTTTTCCTCATACTTACTTCCCCCTTGCTTTTTGGCTAAAAATTCCCTTTCTGTTGAAAGGGTCACCTGCTTGATTCAATCAAATTACGATCTTTAATTATTTTGACTTTCTTTAGTTTTGTGTCATTACTTGGTCTTGATCAATGTGTGTTTACAAAGTATGTGGAAAATGTAAAATATGTATATGTATTTTGTACCATAAATGACGTTATTTTATAGGCTTAATCTATGCTGTCTATGGAATGCAAGCTAGATGGAAAGAAGAGCTAGTTTTGTGTTCAGGATTATCCAGAATTAACTCACTCTCTCTGAGCCTCTGTATTCTCCATTTTCTTGAAGACTAGGTAGCACATGGTTTTTTGTTGTTGTTGTTTTTTAAATTTTATTTATTTATTTGACAGACAGAGATCACAGGCAGAGAGGTAGGCAGGGAGAGAGGGGGAAGCAGGCTCCCAGCTGAGCAGTGAGTCGGATCCGGGGCTCGATCCCAGGATCCTGGGATCATGACCTGAGCCAAAGGCAGAGGCTTTAACCCACTGAGCCACCCAGGCGACCCAAGTGCATGGGTTTTAAGAGTCAAGATAGATTATCCAATTCCCAACTCCAACCCTTACTGGTTGTATCAATTTGACAGAACCTCAATTTTTCATCTGTTAAATTGGGGATTATAATAATTGCATCCTTACAGGAATTGTGAAGCTTAAATGAGATACTGCATGCTAAAAGCGTAGCATATTTATAGCACTTATTAATATTGCTATTATTATCATTTATAAAGTGGGGAATTTTATTAACTGTCTTAATAGGTTGTTATAGGGATAAGTATGGTAGAAATTTCTAGACAACGAAGTTGGATAGTGTTAGCATTTGAATGTTCCTTTTTAAACTGATCCTTTCCTCCTCATCTCCACTATATACAAACACATTATTAGTTGCTTTTAAACTATAGTATAACAAAATAGACCCAGTGGTATATTTTACCACCTTAGTGGAATTCTACCATAGAATACCACATGGGCATAGCTGCAGCCTTCTTTGTTTTGTTCTCATAATAAAAACATAAATTTGTTATTGTTAGTCATACCTGCTGAAATCTGTGCCAGGAAGTTCTATTTCTCTATTCATTGTCCATTTTTTCCCTTTTAGCTCACATAAAATAGTATTATTGATGGCATGGAACTATATCCAGCAGTGGCATTCACACCATCTTTTTTTTTAATTTTTAATTTTTAAAATTAACATATAATGTATTATTAGCCCCAGGGTATAGGTCTGTGAATCGCCAGGTTTACACACTTCATAGTACATACCTTCCCCCATGTCCATAACCCCACCACCCTCTCCCTACCCCCCTACCCCCAGTAACCCTCAGTTTGTTTTGTGAGATTACGAGTCTCTTATGGTTTATCTCCCTCCCAATACCATTTTGTTTCATTTCTTCTTTTCTACCCCCCAACTCCCCCACATTGCCTCTCAACTTCCTTATATCAGAGACATCATATTATAATTGTCTTTCTCTGATTGACTTATTTTGCTAAGCATAATACCCTCTAGTTCCATCCACGTCATCACAAATGGCAAGATTTCATTTCTTTTGATGGCTGCATAGTATTCCATTGTGTACATATACCACATCTTCTTTATCCAGTCATCTGTTGATGGACATCTAGGTTCTTTCCATAGTTTGGCTATTGTGGACATTGCTGCTGTAAACATTCGGGTGCACATGCCCCTTCAGATCACAACATTTGTATCTTTAGGGTAAACGCCCAGTAGTGCACTTGCTGGGTCATAGGGTAGCTCTATTTTCAACTTTTTGAGGAAACTCCATGCTGTTTTCCAGAGTGGCTGCACCAGCTTGCATTCCCACCAACAGTGTAGGAGGGTTCCCCTTTCTCTGCATCCTCTCCAACATCTGTTGTTTCCTGACTTGTTAATTTTAGCCATTCTGACTGGTGTGAGGTGGTATCGCATTGTGGTTTTGATTTGTAGTTCCCTGATGCCGAGTGATGTGGAGCACTTTCTCATGTGCACTCAACACCATCTTTATGATTACTAAGATAATCATGGTGTCGATACTTTGTTCCAAAGGGATGCTGGAGGCAGGTGCTGTAAGCAGTCCACTGCTGGGAACTTGTCTCCTCAATGGCAGGAAAGTCCTTCCTGTTAGAGGGAACTACGGCCAGACTTCTCATTATCTTAGGAGCTAAAAATTTCACTTGTGGAGATGAGGCCAAGACCAGTCCTTTCTGGGGAAGATGGGGAAGAATCATAGCCTTTGTTTTAGGTACCCATTTCTGCATTGCATGGCAGGGGAACAAATAATGTTTACCCAATTTAAATGCTTATTCTTATAATTCAAGCAGAATACTTTAAACTTTAATCATTTCTGCTGGCACACACTTTAAAATCACATTGAAAATGAATATTATCATGTCACCCCAAAAAGTTTAAAGCCAAATAAATCTGCTGCATTCCAATATTTGAGCAATGCCCGACAATACAAAATGCAGCTCGACCTTTAACTAAAGATGTAAAGACAGGGCTTCTAAACCCGCTAATTGGCTTTAAAACCACTGTCTGGGATAGCATTAAAAAGTTTCCTCTTAGGAGCGTATCAGTTTACCAGAGGTGTTTCTAATATTGCCCCCAGAGTCTACAATCAAACAGCTCATGTGATCCGAAGCTAAATTTTATTGACTTTCCCCAGGTATGCCCTGCCTGTTATACACACACACATGGGTACATAATTAAATAGCATGTGTGAAGTAGTAGGGCCATAAGGCCTTAATTATTTATGTACCACTTACTTTCTCTAACTGCTACCAGGGTTCCGGCTAATAGGCTTGGCTCAGTTGATAGTTATAACAGAAGGGGAATGTTATTAATTAAACGGGTACTAGAGCATAATCATTAATAATTGGTTAACTGTGAGTTGTTAGTGTGAGACAAATCAGTGGTTGGGATCCCCATTAATAACTGTGTCCCCTTCTGTAAATTACTCAACATCTCTGAGCTTTCGATGAGCTTTAAATTGTTCACCTATAAAACTGAGACTAATAATGCCTTGGTATGGGGTTGTTGTAAAGTTTAAATAATATTACATAGCAAATGCTCAGTAAACATTCATTGTTATTTTTATTAATTACTGTAGAATTTAGAGCCATGCAATTCTGTTCCAATAAAATTACAGTAAGAAACTAAAACTTTATAAAAGGCTGTTTACAAAAGTAAAATAGGTATGGATTCCTGGATTCTCAGGCATAGTGGAAATCTGAATTTCTTATTAGAAAGGGGAAGTGTATATTTAATAAAAGAAGTTAAGTTCTGAATCTGATTTAGAAGTATCATTATGGATATATATTCCTGGAATATTTTATGCTTGGGGAGGAACATTTCTTTTTTTTTTTTTTTTATTTAAAGATTTTTATTTTATTTGACAGAGAGAGATTACAAGTAGGCAGAGAGAGAGAGAGAGAGGGAAGCAGGCTCCCTGCCGAGCAGAGAGCCCGATGCGGGACTCGATCCCAGGACCCTGAGATCATGACCTGAGCCGAAGGCAGCGGCTTAACCCACTGAGCCACCCAGGCGCCCATATTTCTTAACTCTACACTGGAAAGGTTTAGAATGAAGTACTGATTCCGTAGAAATGAACCAAATGAGTGTACATATTGTGGTTTCTAAATATAGTTTCTCACTAAAAGGAACCAGGGCTCATTGGAAGTCTGCACATGGTATGTACAAGATGAGCCTGGGTTATTTTGTAATGACCAGAATACAAAGAGTCTATCATGAACTCTTAGGTTTATAAAAAAACAAAAACAAAAAAACTTAAGAGAGAGGGAAGCTTCCAGTGGTCGATAATGGTACAAATTGACCGCCAATTAGTATAGTAAATCTAAAGGATAAAACACATTAAGTATATTAAAACCCATGAGCTCATAATGATATTTAAAAAGGAAGTAAAATTGTCTAATAATGATTTCACTCATTTTAAAATTGCCAAATAAAGTGGAAGTATCAAACATTTTTCCTGATTCTTTCTATGCACTCTTCCACTGGAAAACCAGATAGTAGATGAGGGGATTTTTCTCTTTATGGAAGTAGTCTAGCTAATAAAAGAAGAAGGAATGATGTAATTAGGATATTATCATTTCACAGCCCTAATGAATGATTGCATCTAGGCACCTGTCAGCAAGGGCTGCTGAGATCATAAAAAGAGAAACAACCAGATATGTATATCTTCTAATGAAGGGGCACTGCATTATCTATGAGGTAACTTTGCCAAAAAACAAAACAAAACAAAACAAAAACCTGTGAATTAATAAAACCTAAGTCCGATCAAGCTCTAGATCCATTTTACAGGGAATATGGGGATTTCTGCTGGGCACCACCATAGGGCCATAGGGATGGATTAATAAAAAAGACCCAGACTATGAGAAACTGTACAGTACAACCTGATTTCTTCAACAAGTAAATGACAAAGTTAGAGAGGGGAATAAGAAAAAGAGGGGACATCTGTAGACTAAGATTTAATAGTTACATTAACTAATTAAAATGGTCAGACCTTATTTAGAGTCTGATTTTATTTTATAAGATTTTATTTATTTATTTGACAGACAGAGATCACAAGTAGACAGAGAGGCAGGCAGAGAGAGAGGAGGAAGCAGGCTCCCTGTCGAGCAGAGAGCCAGATGCGGGACTCAATCCCAGGACCCTGAGATCATGACCTGAGCCGAAGGCAGCGGCTTAACCCACTGAGCCACCCAGGCACCCTAGAGTCTGATTTTAAACAACAGAAAGACATTTGTGGGACAATTGGTTATTTGAACACCCATTAGCCATCGAGTGATATTAAGAGGCGTGTTAATATTTTTATATGTGAAAATGTTATTCTGGTTATTTTATTAAACCATAATAATTATCTTTTGAGATACACATTGGCACACTTACGGATAAAGGGATACAAAATATAGTCTTCCTATAGACATGTAATTTGCACTTGTGTTTTTTAGTTGCTTTTTTCACTTAAATTCATTTTTAAAATAATAATACCCCCCAAAAAACCCATTGCTAAGCTTTTGTTCTTTTTTAATGTGGAACTAAACTTCTTACCACGTGGCTGTAATTGAAACACCAGTGTGACATTTCTGCTTTAAGCCTGTGTTCAACTAGTCTATGAGCTCCCCAAGAACAAGGACTATAGATAACGAGCTCTGTATTCTCAGTGCCTAGAATAATGCTGATTCACAGTAGGTGTTGAAGAAATATTTATATGCATTGGTATTGAACTCAGCTCTACATTAATCATGTTATCACATACAATAAAACTTCTCCCACACGAGTGAGTCACACACTGACCTTTCCCATTCATCTGGTCACAGCACAGGAGGGTTTTAAAAGGATTGAGGATCAACATCCATGCCACTCTACTCCTTCTGTGAGTAGGATTTGTGTGCAAACGTCACACCCCATTCACTTATCTACAGAGACCGGCTGCTTTATTTAGATGATCTTAATTAGATATGTGATTTTAAGATAATAAACAATACATTTCATTTTTCATTATAATTTCCTTTCTGATTTTGGCCACTGAAGAGGAAAGATGGTGTCTTGAACTACCATCCCCACTAAGATCCTCTGACCTCAGGGGTGCTTGGGTGGCTCAGTGGGTTAAAGCCTCTGCCCTGGGCTCAGGTCATGATCCCAGGGTCCTGGGATGGAGCCCAACATCATGCTCTCTGCTCGGCGGGGAGCCTGCTTTCTCCTGTCTCTCTCTCCCTGTGTCTCTGCCTACTTGTAGATCTCTGTCTGTCAAATAAATAAATAAAATCTTAAAAAAAAATCCTCTGACCTCCTAGGGATATGTAGCCCTGTTTCACATTTAAGAGAATATTCCTATATTATTTGATGTGGCTACAAAGTCTGAACATCATAGAAAGAGAAACCCCCTCATTTTTCACACACTTGGGAATGAAACAGTCACATTTTTCATTCTGGTTGGTAAACATTCTAAAGACAATTGGTTGGTTTCTTTTTCAAAAGTCAGTCATTTGTTTGTTTGCTTTTAATGTGAGGAGTTCTCAAGTAGAAAATAAAACCAGGCATATAAAGTTTACTACAAGAACATGTATTTCAACTGTGTGGCTGGATTGTACTTAATTTCATATAGTGTATTTTTCAGGACAAGACAAGAAAAGGGAAAAAAGATTTAGTGAATGCTTTTTATATGCCTTTTGTCTGTTATTATCATTTACTCTTCTGAATAGGCAAGAAGGGTGGATGCCATTTTATCCACTTTATGGTGGATGGAATGGTTGGATAGGGATGCAATGTCACTGAGTTAAGAGACTGAACTTTAAAAGTGGTGCTGTAAAGTTCACACTGATTTTTCTTGTTCTAGTACCTCTGTATGCTCGTCCGATTACACTCAACAACACTTTTTGGAAAGGGGAGTTTGACAATGGTTCTTGTTGTGGCAAACCAAAAGGACTGTTAACAGAGTCTGTCATGCCATATTAGATATCTACGCATAACACAGAACCCAGGAAAACTGGGGCTGTGTGTCAGAGAAACCTTTCGAAGGAGCCATGGTAGACCTGGTGGCATCTTTTCTGAAGTATTTTTTAAAAATCAGAAATCTGAATAAGATTAGGAAAGGGTATAAAAGGCCTGTTATGACCAAAGCACATAACAGGCCTTTTATACCCTTTCCGCTGTGAAGTGTGTAAACCTGGTGATTCACAGACCTGTACCCCTGGGGATAAAAATATGTTTATAAAAAATAAAAAATTATATATATAAAAAAAAGGCCTGTTATGAATACAAGAAAGTGAGCATACTGATCTTTTTAGGTCAATGATATCATGAATGAGTTGAAAACATGATCTTACAGAAGGGCCTATATTTATTTATTTACTTACTTATTTTTTCAAATAGAGAGAGAGAGAGAGAGCACAAGAGGGGAAGGGCTAGAGGGAGAAGCAGACTCCCCACTGAGCAGGGAGCCCAGGCTTCATCCCAGGACTCTGAGACCATGACACAGGCTGAAAGCAGACGCTTAACTGACTAAGCCACCAAGTGCCCTGAAAGGCCTGTATTTAAAAGCTGTGCTTTCTAACAAATATCTGGTCTATTCACAACACAGCCAGCCTGATCATTTGAACACAATTCTCTAGCTAACTATCTCATCATTTATTAATTTAACTTTTACTTTTCCTTGCTCATAAATTGGGAATGCATTTATTAAATTCTGTAGTACTCCCTCTGTGGCAGATAAAACAGGTTTCTTGGTGTTATCTTCCTGAGGCAATGTTGATTGTTACAAAGATGTCTCTATATTAAATTCCTTTTATACAAGATAGCTCTATGGTATATCTAAAGGTTTTATGTACACTTATTTTTATTCTTTGTCCATTTCTCTATGGTGCCATTAGGAAATGCAATATGATTATTGTATGTTCCCCATTTTGGTGTTTCTACACAAAGAAATACCATGGTTTCCTTTTAATGTATGCTTAATAGTAACATTGTTAGTTGCTGAATGTCTCAGCTTGAACAACAACAAAAAAAACAGATCACAGTGCAATAAAAGCAATATTCATAATTTAAATCTGAGGCCCCCGAGGATATTGTTATTGTTATCATTTCTGGATACAACTCTAAAAGCCATGCATTATTTTTTTTTTTCTTCTCCTTTCTTAAGCATTATTCTTTTGGTACATGTCCAAAGAATTGATCTTCCTGAACAGAACAATTCCATATCATGGTTCAAATAAGATAATGCATGTGGTGAAAAGTTTCATAATAAATGATTTGTAATTGCAAGTGCCTATTACATCTTTCAAAAACTTCTATACCTCAGTTTGTGGACAGAGCTCTGACTCAGAATTGGAAGAAATGCCATATTCGGCTGTCAAAGGAAACAATATCTAAAAACTGGAGAAAAATAAGCCAGTCCTAAAGGTTATTTACTTAATTTTAAGTAAGGATTAATTAAAAAGAATGAATATAGGTTTATATTAAAAATTTTAAAAATATGGTTATATATAAGATTGTCTTTTTCTCTTAAAAGCAAGTATATTTCTTCACAAAGCTGATAAATCCTAGTAACACACCATATGGGCTTCTCAAGTTCAGTGCCATAAGGGCTACACTTGAGGGACACCATCTTCTTTTTTTTTTAAAAAGATTTTATTTATTTATTTGACAGAGAGAGAGAGATCACAAGTAGGCAGAGAGTAGGAAGAGAGATGGGGGTAAACAGGCTCCCCACTGAGCAGAGGCAGCAGCTTAACCCACTGAGCCACCCAGGCGCCCTGGGACACTATCTTCTATGCAGATTTTTTTTTGTTGTTGTAGTCATTCTGGCAACTTGACTCATTGGTAAGGTAAAGCTCTTATATCCGTGTACTTTGGTGCTCCTGAGAAATGTGGAATTAAAAGCATTCCTAGAGTTCCTTATACTGCTGGTTTTTGACTTGTGTAGCAAAGCAGTCTTTTATTTAAAAAAAAAAAAACTTGCACCAGAATTCCTCCTAGGGAGAGAACTGCCTTTGATTATGAATATCCCTTGGCCAGCCTTTGTAATTGTGGACACAGTAGCACTGAAGGCATGATCTAGAGAAATGTAGCACTTGAAGAGGTGGTAAAAGGGGCACCTGAGCTACTGACTTTTGATTTAGGCTTAGGTCACAATCTCAGAGCCCTAGGATCAAGCCCTGCATTGCTCAGCAAGGAGTCTGCTTGAGGATTTCTCTCCCTCCCCTTTCCCACGACTTCCTGTCCCCCCCCCCCAAATAAATCAGGTTTTAGGAAAAATTTAAAAAGAGGTGGCAAAACACTTCATAAGAAGTTAACAGAGGGGTACCTGGGTGACTCAGTGGGTGCTGGGTCTGCCTTTAGCTCAGGTCATGACTGCAGGATCCTGGGATAGGGGATGGAGTCCTGCTCCCTGCTCAGCAGGAAGCCTGCTTCTCCCTTTGCCACTCTCCCTGCTTATGTTCTCTCTCTCACTGTCTCTCTCTGTCAAAGAAATAAATACAACATTTACCCCCAAAAAGTGAAATATGGGGGTGCCTGGGTGGCTCAGTGGGTTAAGCCACTGCCTTCAGCTCAGGTCATGATCCCAGGGTCCTGGGATGGAGTCCCACGTCGGGCTCTCTGCTCAGCAGGGAGCCTGCTTCCTCCTCTCTCTCTCTGCCTGCCTCTCTGACTACATGTAATCTCTGTCAAATAAAAGATTTTATTTATTTATTTGACAGACAGAGATCACAAGTAGGCAGAGAGGCAGACAGAGAGAGAGGAGGAAGCAGGCTCCCTGCTGAGCAGAGAGCCCGACGTGGGACTCCATCCCAGGACCCTGGGATCATGACCTGAGCTGAAGGCAGTGGCTTAACCCACTGAGCCACCCAGGCTCCCCATAAATAAAATCTTTAAAAAAAAAAGTGAAATGTGGAAGAATGAAGTGAGAGCAGGTTTGAGGGGGGCAGTTTTTGAATAGAATCTTGGCTATGTTAATTTGGAGATAGTCATTAAGTATTCATACAAAGATGTCAAGTGGGCATTGCATAAATGAACCTAGAGTTTGGGGAGAAGAATGCGATAGAGATATAAGTTCAGGGACATGGGTATGTAGATGATATTTAAACCTTCAAAAAGTTAATGCTCCCAAGGGAGGGTATATAGAGAAAGCAGAAATCCAGTGATTGTAATTTGAGGTGACCTAAGGTTAAGAGATCAAAAATTTTGCAAAATCAGAAAGTCAAAATGAGAAATGGTCACAATAATTTTAGTCTCTGGAGAAACAAAGCTTGACAAGAGCATTAGGATTCAAGGAAAAGAATTTCAGAGGTTTGAGTCAAGTCTCAAAGTCATGGTGACCTTATTTGATCTCTTGGTCTTATGAGAGCAATATGTGAATTTGTTGCTAGAGTTTCTATACTAACCACTTGAATTCAACACCATGGAATGAACACAAGTTGTTTGCATTGGTAATCCTGCCTAAAAAGCAGGGTTATATAAATTTGTTAAAGGCAGCAGTGGTAAAATCTTCCAATGCCAGAAAAATGCCAATTTCCTAGAAACCATATTTTTAAATTTCTTCTGAATTAGCCAAAGATGTAATTTACTTATTAATCCTATGGAATATAACTTTATGTCAATTGGGTTAGGGATGTTATCATTGATTTGTTGGTATATCAGTTACAGAGTCAAATGGCAGGGAAAGGATCCAGACACATTTCATGTAATCCAGGAGCCCTACTGGGTCTCACAATGCCACAGAATGAAGAGGTGCTACTGATGATATTAAAGTTTGTTGTCATTGTTTTAGCATTAACTCAAAAACCTTTAATTTATGATTCCTGAGAAAAGAAATGACTGTACTTCATAGAATTGGGTGAATTAACTGATAATGCAACTATTTTTCAATGCTGGCAATTATATAATATTAAATTTAGTTTTTATTTTATTTTTTTAAAAATTCATCTGCAAGACCTTGTTACCCGTCAGTGTTACTCTGCAGTGTAAGAAAGATGGAATAATCTATTTTGAGATAAGGCAAGTTTCTGGACTACATATACATTATGGAAAAAGAAAAAAAAAAGCTTTAGTGTTTGGGGATCAATATTCTTCTGTTAGGCAGAGGGATAAGTTAAATCTATCTTGAGGAGGTCATAACTGAATTGAGTAATATCATTTCTTTTCATTCACCACACACCCTCAATCTTAAATCGCTTAAATTTCTCCCTAATTGCCCAAAGGAAACCTAGGGACATGACCAGTATTAGTTTCTGATATTATGAAGCTGAAAAATAAATATTTTTTACTGTTGAAATTTCCTTAGTGTGTTACACCTATTTGACTCTACACTTTAAAATACAAGCTTGTGTAGATTTTAGCTTGAAATTGTCTTCTGCTGACATGGTTTTCCATACATGCGGAAATATTTTCTTTGATTACTTAAATGTGTTAAGTAGCATGTCAGGCAGATTTGTGGGGAGTCGGACATGCCCCTGAAATATTCACCGAACCTTATTTTATTCAAATCTCCTCTCTGCAGATTAGTGGACTGATTCCACCAGTGGAGGTCAGGGGGGTGAGATTGGGCTCTGAACAGTTCTTTAAGGCAGTGTATCCTTCTAAAGAGATATTGAAATTAGAGCACCTCAAGGGAGATGGGAATGTTTTGGGACTATACATGTTTTGGGAGAGAAACGAAAGTCACATACAGGGCAGTTTGAAGACTGTAAGACTGCCAGTCTTTCAAAACTCTGCTCCAGGTGTTTGGCACCTACTGTGTGGTCAGTAAGTATTCAGTGATGAATGAATGAATGAAAACAAAAACACTAAATCTAAAAAATAGTAAGGACTCTATGGAATTTGGAGATAAGAGTCAAAAGCTAAACACAGAATCAAATCAGAATAGAGACCCTGTGAAAACCATAGGGATAACCATGGTTTGTTTTATTGGTCTGTGTCCTGTATCAGATGTGCTTAAAGGAAAGGGGACAATGTAATTAAGTTATGTTACCTGTTTTCTGTACTTTCTTTTCCCCTTGGGATGCTAAGTCATTTCAATTCAGAGAGAATTGGAAAGAAGTTTCTAGTGTAATTATGATCCTGTCAGATATATTAGCCTTCTAAGTAGTCCAGCATGGGCAACAAAACACTTACTGAAGTCAAAATGCTGCTGTGAATTTAGAAATATATTCCTTTAAAGAATTAGAACTCTTGCATGCATTTAAGTTGTTATTATGAAATAATTTTGGACTTAGAAGTTGAAAAGTTATTGCAAATTCCCTTCTACCCTTCACCCAGGTTATCCAAATATTTTGCCATAATTCCTTTGTTTCTCTCAGACATAATGCCCCCACCTCTAAATACTCTAATACATTTATCCTAACAATCGTACAATGATCAAAATCCGGAAACTGACATTGGCAGAATGCTCTTATCAGAGGCTTACTTAGGTTTGACCATTGTCTCACTAGTGTCCTGAATAATTTTTTTTTTCTGGTCCAGAATTGAATCCAGATGATACTTGGGGTTTACTTGTCATGTGTTTTAAGTCTCCTCTAACTGGATAGCTCGATACTCTTTCTTCATGTTTCATAATCTTGATGTTTTTGAGTATATAGACCAATTTGAGTTATCCAGTATTTCTTTAGGCTTAGGTTTAGGTTTTATGTTTTGTTTTGTTTTGTTTGTTTGGCAGGAATACCAGAGAACAGATGTCGTATTCTTCTTGCTGGATTGTATTAGGAGACATGTGATGTCCTCTGGTCCATTATTACATGCAAAAATGACTTGAACTCTTACATTATGCCTTTCAAATACAGTGTGGTTACATTATGCTTTTCAAATATAGTTATTTCATTTGTTTCTGTTGTATTCATTTTGGCTACCCTCTCCCCCCATTCTTCTTATTTTTAGTGTATAATACATTTGAAAACTATACAAAACTCAGAACTGCACAAAAATCTACAAGTCAAGGAACCACTGTGAAAATTCTGCCAATGATTCATGGACCAGGACTCTGTTCATCATCTGACTTGATAGCCACACATCCCTGTTCTGAACATAGTAGCATCAGCTCGAACCCTGTGTCCAACAACTCTCAGAAGATCTGATATTCCCATCTCTAGTGTATGGCTAAATAAGAAGTCTTAGGTCCTTTAGGGAAGATTACCACGACATACGTTTGCCATGGTGTTGTAGTCAGCTGCCATCTTTTCAGTTGATTGGTTTTGGGTCTGAAGACTGTTCAGGGCTTGAAATTTTGCTGGAGAGTGTGGCTTTCTGGTGGACAGCTGACCTCTGCTCTCTGCCCTGCTATTCTTGATTACTTTTGATTCTGCATATTAAACAATGCCCTTGGCTCTTACCATGCTTCCGAAGACACCATGTTCTGTTAACCATCTTCACTCACCTCTATAGGTTGGGCATTTCAGCTGTCACGCTGGTCCTGTCCATTGTAATTATGCCCACTTTGCTTCTGATGGCTAAGTGCTGCCACTTGGCCTCTGTTTCCTCAGCATCTTGTCATACCCATTGCTATTAAAGAGCCTAGTTTGTCATGGTATCTCCTGCTGTCAGTACAGCCCAGGCATCCCTCTCTGTACATTCCTTGTCACCTTTGTAGACAGAACACAATGTACTCTGGACCCACCTGAGAAATGCAGTTAGCAGATGCTTTTTGTTTTTGTCTTATATAGTAGATTTCTTTAAAAAGGCCCACTTGCTGAGCCTTCTGATTTCTTTCCCCGCCATGGTCAGTTATAGTCATTTTGGTGTCTATACTTCTGCTCTTCCCAGACTTCCCAAACCCATTCCAGCAGTAGATTGGAATCCTGTCCTGGGGCACTTGCCAGGGTGTTAAATCCTGTGTCACAACAGTGGTCCACTGTTAACAAATTCTTCCTTATCTCGTTATATATTTTCACCTCCCAACACTCTCAGAATTCACTCCTAGATAGAACTGTTTGGTTCTTCACAGTATCTCCTGAAGCTCATATGGTTATATTCATTCTAATGCCTTAGCAGATCCAGGAGATGCTGAGATTGGACTCCAGGTGTTAGTCCGGTAACCAGGAGGGGAAGGTGAAGGAATCCTGAAGAGGACCAGGTTTGTATTATAAGGCACCAGTCTCATTTGAGGCTTCTGGAACATCTTTTAGCAAGGGGCAAGGGCTTTATCTTCTGACAAAAGGGGTCCTGTCTGCAGATACAGAATTATCAGGGAATTCAGATTTAAGTGTATCTTCCATATATCCCCATTCCAACATCAGTACCTTAGCTCTTCCCTATTAGGGCCCTGGCTTTGGGCATAGAAGACTTACTGAGGCTGAAAATACAGCCATCTCTGAGGACCCACCCCTGTTACAATGTAGCCTGTGCCTCATCTTCAGTTCTGTCGGTCCTCCAACGACAGGAGATGGGAGATCTCTATAATTAAGCCAAAGGGAGGCCCTTCTGACCCTCACATTGTACTTTGCATGGCTGATTACTAGATCCAAGCTTATCATTTGTACTTTAAGTGAGTCAAGAGTACTTAGTAACACACATGCACTACCACAGTTTGCATACTCTTTCCTCTGTATTTCTCAAATGCAAGAGCTGTTGTTCCCCAGATGGTGCATTCCTTTTCACCTTTTCCTAGTCTCCCTTCACCAGAGGTGAAATCTTGCAAAAGGCACAGCCAGAGCCTGCCATGCCTCATCAATACTTCACCTACTACCAGTGATGGGACTGGCATTGAAGGAGATCCAACTCATCCTTAGAGTCTCTTTTTTAAGAACAGCCCCAGTACCAATTGTATTAGGTCTAGTTTCTTAGAAGCAGAGCCGGAGGCACAGAATCTTGTGCTGTTGATTTACTGAAGTACTCTCAGGAGAAAGTGAGGGAAGCAGAAGAAAACAAAGGAGAAAAAAGATAAGCAATTGTATGGTTTCCGTGGGAGAGAATCTTCAGTTTGATACTATCAGGAGCTCTGGAGTACTGATTTCCCTGCAGAACTGATTTCTACCTGCAGGAAGGAGACAACTTGTGTATCCTTTGTAAATCAGTGAGTACCTTTTGGCTTCCCCTAGGGGAATAGGCATTGTTCCTTGGCAAGGCAACTCCCATTGGCCCAAGGCCAATTCTGTAGACAAGAGGCAGCTTTTAGCAACCAACAAAGCAACTAGGGGGATGGATACACCATTTGGGGAGAGAAGATCCAGGAGACACACTGGCAGGCTCCACTATTTAGAAAGATATATAGTACCTGGTAAACTACAGAAAGATAATGGGATTAAAGGCTTAACATTACTCCCACCATCCCATCTCCTGTCAGTGCCTTCTATTAGTAAAATGCTGCTGGATACAGAGGAAGAGGGCGTCTATTGTTGCATTCCATAGAGGGCAGCATCCCAGGGCACAGGGCAGAGAGGTAAAGTGGAGAAATTTGACTTTTTTTTTTTTTAAGATTTTATTTATTTGACAGAGAGAGATCACAAGTAGGCAGAGAGGCAGGCAGAGAGAGAGAGAGAGAGGGAAGCAGGCTCCCTGCCAAGCAGAGAGCCTGATGCGATGCGAGGCTCGATCCCAGGACCCTGAGATCATGACTCAGTCCAAAGGCAGAGGCTTAACTTACTGAGCCACCCAGGGGCCCCGAGAAAATTGACTTTAAGAGGGCAAATGAAAGATGTCGTACTCAAGATAATATAATCAATAATCACTTGAGTATTGCTTTATCCTGGTGGTCAAATTTATAAAAATTAAAAACGAAATTTAGGTACCTCTTTTCAATCTTCACATTGACAGCAGGATTAGTACGTGTGGAGGAATTAAGCCTTCTTACACATTGTTGTTGAGAGAGTGAATTAAAATAATGTTTTTTGGTATAAAAACTTGGCATTCCTTTCCAAGTGTTCCAAAGTTCATTATTTAACTTAGAAATTGTAGAGTGATTTACCCTACAAACACGTTATGGAATTTCAAAAATATTTATAGAAATTCAACCCCCCAAAATGTCATAGAAGTTGACTCTAAGATTGAACTCTGGCAGGAGTTTATAGAAAGAAAAAAACTTGACAGTAGTTCTTTAAGAGAACAAAGCAGGTTTTAAACAATCTGCATAGAATTATCCAATTTTATTTTTATTTTTTATGTCAAAATTTTTATTTTTTTAATTTTTTTTTAAGATTTTATTTATTTATTTGACAGAGAGAGATCACAAGTAGGCAGAGAGGCAGGCAGAGAGAGAGAGAGAAGGAAGCAGACTCCCTGCTGAGCAGAGAGCCCGATGCGGGACTCGATCCCAGGACCCTGAGATCATGACCTGAGCTGAAGGCAGCGGCTTAACCCACTGAGCCACCCAGGCGCCCTTATGTCAAAATTTTTAAAAAGCTAACGTCTGGCTTACCTTTATAAATGGGATAGGTAAATTAGTTTCAGGGTATAAACTACAAAATTCAAGTATAAGAAGGGAAAGCCTAAATAATCCTGATGGAAAATAAATCAAAACACAATTTTTTTAAAAAGATTTTATTTATTTATTTGACAGACAGAGATCACAAGTAGGCAGAGAGGCAGGCAGAGAGAGAGAGGAGGAAGCAGGTTCCCTGCTGAGCAGAGAGCCTGATGCGGGGCTCGATCCCAGGACTCTGGGATCATGACCTGAACTGAAGGCAGAGACTTTAACCCACTGAGCCACCCAGGCACCCCAAAACACAATTTTTGAGACAACCTGTGGTCAGAATTAAACTTTTGATTAATTGAGCCTCACAACATATAACTTTAAAAAGAAGCCCCAGGGGCGCCTGGTTGGCTCAGTGGGTTGGGCCTCTGCCTTCGGCTTGGGCCCTGATCTCGGGGTCTGGGATCAAGCAATGCATGGGGCTCTCTGCTCTGCAGGGGGCCTGCTTCCTCCTCTCTCTCTCTGCCTGCCTCTCTGCCTACTTGTGATCTCTGTCTGTCAAATAAATAAAATCTTAAAAAAAAAAAATAAAAAGAAGCCCCAGTCTAGAAAGATTTCATATGAGTATCCTCATCTGGTTAAGTGCAAACAGTCCTCTGTAATCTCAAAAGCCTACAAAATAACCTTCAGCTCTTTTAAGTTTTCAAGACGTGGCCTTTAATCAGAACGGGTCTTAGCCAGTGATACGCCGACAGTATGGTATGAAAAACTTCAGATCCACCTGGTTTCTGCTCATCCAATTCTACATACATTTAACAAATGTCAGCTATGTTCAAGTCACTGTCAGAATGTTAGGAAAACTTGCAAATGACCAAAGAGCTTCTTGGGTGTTCTTTCAAAGTAGGTACTAAGTTTGTCCTTTTGATTGACTTTCTATAGAGTAGGCTATTTTATAAGTCTGAGGGGCAGAGAGATTAACTTGTAGATTTATGTTGGGTTGAGATGCAAATAATTTCTTTCCAGTAGAAGAGATAACCACAAAGGTTATGGTTTATTAACCTATCGTACGTGAACCAGTTTCATATCTTATCCAGCAATCTTATCCTCTATTCTTTTATTAAATAGCTCCTTAAATTCTGTTGAACCTGGCTTAACAATGCTTTATTAACTAATGAGTTAAATAATCTTTGACATGTGTTCATTTTACATTTTTTAAAAAGATTTTATTTATTTATTTGACAGAGATTGCAAGTAGACAGAGAGGTAGGCACAGAGAGAGGGGAAAGCAGGCTCCCTGCTGAGAGAGCCCAATGCGGGCCTCTATCCCAGAACCCTGGGATCATGACCTGAGCCAAAGGCAGAGGTTTTAGCCCACTGAGCTACCCAGGTGCCCCCATTTTACATTTTTATGAAAGTCGTGTTACGACTTTTTAGGAAGTTATATATTAGAATTATCCTACCTTGGTGCTAGTCTCTGATTCCTTATTAAAATTGAGAACAACTTAGAAGCTATGAATGATAATAGAGAAAAAATTGTCATTCTGCTGAAGGTGATTATGGTAATTGTGTTGGTGTTTGCATGTAAGACGAGAGGAACCAGAGTAATAGTTGATACAGGCTTAAAGAAAATATTCCAGAGGCGCCTAAGTGGTGCAGTCAGTTAAGCATCTGACTTTCGGTTTTGGCTCAGGTGGAATCTCAGGTTTGTGGGACTGAGTCCCTCACTAGGGTTTGCACTCAGCATGGAGCCTGCTTGAATTCCTCTCTCCCTCTCCCGCTGCCCCTCTGCTCGCTCTGCACCTGCTCTCTCTCAAATAAATAAACAAATCTTAAAGAAAAAAAAAAAAAAGAGAAAGAAAGAACATATTCCAGGTTGGAACAAGTAGTGCATGTCTCTAATTTTAAAAAAAATTAATAGGTATTATTTTTATAGTGTATATATGAACAGTTTTTCATAGTCATCATTGAACTTTTATAGTCTACCTTATATTTATTCTTACAAATTTTCCTGTTGTTACTTTCCCCCAAAACTTTTGAGAGTTTTAGGAAGAATAATTACATCTGCATATGAATGACTGAACTAATACAATGATACAATGTGTTTCTCCACCTACACAAAGGAGAATCCTGTAGAAGGATAATACTCTCTTTAAGTCAGTATAATTCATGGTGACAACCAAAGTCTTCACAATTAAATTTCTTGATGGGAAGTTATTAAATTACTAGATAATTTTTAGAGCAACAAACCAGAGTTAAAACTGTAACCATTGAAATCAATTCTGTGAAATAAATGCATAGCCCTCTATTTAATGCAAGATAACAGAAATAAGCACCCAAATCTAATGATGCCTGAATCTCCATCAGGGCTAACAGACTGAATTTAATGCAAAGGATTTTACTACATTGTCAGCCTGTCCACTTTGCCAAGTGTTTAATACTAAGAGATTTTTCCATAGAGTGATTATAGCTGTGTTTCAAATTTAGATTTCTGCTTCTGGATTGTTAACTATCAAAATTGCTTTTAATTTAATGACCTGCCAATGCCTGGATATTACATTTGTTCTTCTCCTAGAGGAATAGGGTGTATCTATAAAGACTCATTTTTTCATTTTAATAATTCTTTCAGCATAAGAGGATTTCTACAAACATTTGCCTGAAGATGCGCTCGATTAGGCTATTTTAAAATTTTTAGTCTACAAAGGTTTTTTTTTTTTTCCTTGCAGTTTTGCCACTTCTTCCTGGATAACTCTTTAAAAAACAGCTTTTTACATTTAAAAAGTCCCAAATGTGATACGATCAACTGGGATATTTTGATACAAATGTTCAGTAATTTTCTTCTGTATATCCAGTTGAGGCTTCAGAGTCCAAAGATTTAATTTTATGACTAATATCACAGATTATAATATTATGCATTCAAGAGGAAACTACCCTATTTTGTGAGACCTTTTCCTCTTATCTATCATTTCAGACATTCGTCGAGGTAGATGTTGATTGATTTACAGTTACAGTTGTGGGGAAAAAATATCATTGACGGAAGTGTGATGCCTTGTAGAGAACCGAAGGTGAGTAAGATGGGGCGCCTGGGTGGCTCAGTCATTGGGTGTCTGCCTTCTGCTCAGGTCATGATCCCAGGGTCCTGAAATCCAGCCCTGCATTGGGCTTCCTGCTCAATAGGGAGCCTGCTTCTCCCTCTCCGACTCCCCTTGCTTGTGTTCCCTTTCTCCCTGGATCTCTCTCTGTCAAATAAATAAAAATCTTAAAAAAAAAAAAAAAAGGTGAATAGGAGACAACTATAGTCAGATGCTTTTCTGGAAGTTTTTCTAGTTACAAAAAATAAAAAAGGATGTCAGGGTGAAAAAAGTCATTTAGTTCACATTTAAATTTCAGAAGAGGAACAATCCTGAGACTTTTTGCTATTTGCAAAATGTCTAGAATTGATTCATCCTGCCCTCTGGCCATATTAAATAATTAACTTTGATAATGTAGAAAAGACTGATAAGTGTTTAGAATTCCATTTTTTTTCCATTCACACTCCAAATTGTAGTCTTTGCAGAAATATCACCATTTAAGCTTCTTCTGTGGAAGTTGGAAAATATTCCAGTGATTTGGGATGATTCTAATATAATCTGAAATACCTAAAAATCAAAATATCAAGGTTAAACCTAAAGATGCCACCCTGTGCCATGTTTGGATTTCAAAAGAAAAGAAAAATCCCATACACTACTTTATTCAGATAGTTATGTCTTTGAATCAGAATCCATTTCCTTATAAATTTTACCCATTGTTTTTGATTCTGCGTCTAATTGTTTCTTGCAGATTTGTACCAGATCTGTGAATTACAGTACTTTCTAGGGTCACAGCACCTTTTAAAGAAAGTTTTATCACCTATATGTTTACTAAGAATATTATCTGAATGATTATATCTATTTTTTAAGTTTTTTAAAATTTTTTATAACTTTTTTTTAAAGATTTTATTTATTTATTTGAAAGACAGAGATCACAAGTAGGCAGAGAGAGAGAGGAGGAAGCAGGCTCCCTGCGGAGCAGAGAGCCTGATGCGGGGCTCAATCCCAGGACCCTGGGATCATGGCCTGAGCCGAAGGCAGAGGCTTAACCCACTGAGCCACCCAGGTGCCCCTAAGTTTATTTCTATTTTTAAGATTTTATTTATTTGAGAGAGAGAGAGAACATGTGAGGGGAGAAGGTCAGAGGAAGAAGCAGTCTCCCTGCTGAGCTGCGAACCCCAATGCGGAACTCAATCCCAGAACTCCAGGATCATGACCTGAGCCAAAGGTAGTCACTTAACCAACTGAGCTACCCAGGTGCTCTGAATGACTATATCTTGAAGCTATACATATTTGCATATTTGGTCACTGGGTAGCCAACTCATGGCTAAACTGTCAACTTTGGCAGGGTCTTGGACCACAAGAAGAATTAGGTCCATGGGATTCTCACTCTTGGATACTTCCATTGTGAATTATAAAGTAGCTTGAAATGGTGGGAGTAGGAATGAAGCCATCCAGAGTGCAAGAATGAAACTTAGAGTATATGTCATCCAAAGCCTAAATAAGGGAAAGGAAGGTACTCTGAGTAAGCAGAAGCTTGAGACAGAGAAACACATGTGCAGAATAGAGGACAATGAAACTGGCTAATGGAGAAATAAGCAGCAAGCAGATGGCTTAAGGGGAAAACAACAAAAAAATACAGAGGGAATGGTGATAGTGACAGCAGTAAAGAGTAGATTAATGGGCATTGAGACCATATTCCAGGTTCTGGAATTAGTTTGTTTCAATGAGGTTCATGTTGTATCTCTTCTTGAATGATTTCCATGTGATTTCTGTCTACCATATTGTTTGTTATAATAACCACCATCCCTATATTACTCTAGTTAATTTAAGAATTTTTTTTTTTTAAATCACAAAAACCCAATTCAGATAACTGGAGAGCAAATAAAACACCGGATGCCAGTTTTCAAGTCCCCATGGACTTTCTCTATGTCATACTAAATATTTCCTGTTAACTCTAATCACTGACAGCAGTTTGATGTTCATTGAAATGGTTCCTCGTGGGTACTGTTTGAGAATACCAATGAGAACGTTGTAACAGACTCATTAAGACATGGCATTTCATGTAACCGCAGACCTTTCAGCTCCTTGAAAACTAAATCCTTGGTTGCAATGGTGTTACGAAAATAAAAGACATTCTGAAAAGCAAAAGAGAAATAAAATTGTTCTGAAGGTATAGAATATGAAATGATAAGGTAAATTGCAAATTAGATCAAGGATGTCCAATTGTAAAATAAATGATTAAACATCTTCATTTTTCTTCTGGCTCAAATAGAATAATGGAGACTCAATTTACCTGCCCACCTAAAGCAATTAGAAATTGGGAGAAAATACATGCAGCACCAGTTTTCTGACATGAGATACCAGGTGACATAGGACAGTGATAGCTGACAGAGAAGAAATGAATCACGTTGGTGATAAAACTGCCCAGGTACTTCCCAGGGGAATTTCCAGGCTTCAGCACCAGGAGGGGGAATGTGAGAAGAATATGGGGTCTCCTTGAGTTCAAGAGGCTGACCTTGGGAGTTCAGAGGGTCCAGGCAATTCAAGGTCACAGAGTAGTGTATTGAAGAGAAGAAAACTGCATGGGAGACTTCAGAAATCTACAGAAGGTTCCATCAGAGTCCTCAGCAAATGTTCCTCAAAGATGATATGTGATGAAATTATCCATGACTGGAATAGGAATTATCAAAAAAAAAAAAAAAAAAAAAAAAAATAGTTGTCAGAGTTGGTATGATCTGTATATTCCCACCAGCCAGAGTAAAGCTCACATTAACCCAGTGGCATTGGGGGAAGTACTTCAAAGAGCTCTTTACTTAATTGTGAAGCAAAAGTAGACTTGCACTAAAAGCTTTTCTGTTGGCATCTAAGAAAATCTTTAAAAGCAGGCTTTAGAATAATCAAGTTGATTCCATAACTGTATACAAAGTAACTGTAACTGTAACTGTAACAAAGCTGAGGTTACTGATGGGAATATAAAATACCCAACACACAAAAGATAAAAATCACAATGTTTGTTATCCAGTCAAAAGGGTCCAGGAATGCAAAGTCAGGAAAATAGGGCACATAATGAGAAAATTCAATCAGTAAAAAAAAATATGGAAATAACTCAGATGGTAGAATTAGTAGACAAAGACATTTAAACAGTTATTGTAGTATTATTCTACATGTCCAAAAAGGTAAAAGATTAAGCTTGTTAAGTAGACATAGAAGATGTAAAAAGACCCTACTGAAACTTCCAAAATTGAAATTATAATGGCTGAAGTGAGAAATGCATTGAAGGTATTAATAGCACGTTAAACACGGAGATGAAAGAGTAATGAACTTGAAGAAAAATCAGTAGAAACTATCCAAAATCAAATATAAAGAACAGAAAAAATGTGAACCCTCCACTCAAGAAAAGAATAATATGCTTACTTCTCAAGTACATGTGGAACATTTACCAAAATCGACCATATTCTGAGCCACAAAATGAGTCTCCATTTAAAAGGGCTTAAATTAGTGGTGCCTGGGTGGCTCAGTTGGATACGTATCTGCCTTCAGCTTAGGTCATGATCCCAGGGCCCTGGGATCCAGCCTCTTGTTGGGTTCCTTGCTCAGCAGTGAGCCTGCTTCTCAATCTCTGATTGCTTCTCCCCCTGCTTGTGTGCTTTTTCTCTGTCAAATCAATAAATAAAAATATTTTTAAAAACCCCTAAAGTAAAATAAAAGGATTTAAATCATACAAAGAATGTTAGTGACTAGAAAATCAGTAACCAGTATATACTGGGAAAATGCCCAAATATTTAGAAAGTAAATGGTACATTTCTATATAACCCAGGGGTCAAAGAAGTCAAAGGGAAATTAGAGGGTATTTTGAAGTGAACAAAAATGAAAATAGGACATAAAAATTTGTGAGATGCAAATAAAGTAATATTTGGAGGTAAATTTGTAGAGCTAAATACCCCTTTTAGGGAAAAAAAAAAAAAGTTTTGAATGATCTGATCTTCCAGCTAAAGAAACTAGAAAAGGTAGGGTAAGTTAAACTCAAAGTCAGCATAAAAAGGGTTTCTTTGAGAAGACCAATAACATTTATAAACCTTTAGTCAGACATATTGCAGAAAAAACAAGAGAAAACATTAGTTACCATATATTAGGAATGAGAAGGGTGTTGTCATTACAGATTTTATACATATTAAAAGATTCCTAGGGATGTATTATAAACAACTTCACATTAACAAATTTGACACCCAGAGGAATGGGAAAATTCTTTGAAAGGCACAGACAACCTGGAGGGTATTATTCTAAGTGAAATAAGTCAGACACAGATGTTCTATGGTGTCACTTACATGCGGAATAAACAAAACAAAACAAAACAACAAAAAAGCCAAACACCAAAAGACAAAAGTCAAACTCAGAAACAGTAGAATGGTGCTGGGAAGTGGGAAAAAAGGAGAGGAGGTTGATTAATGACTATAAACTCTCCATTAGAAGATGAGTAAGTTCTGAAGAGCTAATGTGCAACATGGTAACTATAGTTAATATTACTGTGTTGTAATACTTGAAATTTGCCGAGTTAATCTTTAGCATTCTGACCAAAAAAAGTTAACTATGTAGGTGATGGATATGTTAATTAAATTGATTGTGACAATCCTTTCACAATATATGTATATATCAAATTATTACATTGTTCATTTTAAATGCATTACCGTTTTGTCATTATACCGTATTAAAGTTGGCAAAAAAATAAAGATAACTTGAATATATATATATATGAAATTGAATTTGTACTTAAAAACCTTCACAGCATGAAAACTCAGACCCAGAGGCATCACTAGTAAATTCTTGATTGTAATGTTGGTTTTAGGGATGTAGACATATGTCACAACTTTTCACATTGTACTTGTTAAATTTGCGCAGTTTTTGCATGCCAGTTATACCTCTAAAAAACTATAAAGGAAAACCAACCATTTTTGAAAAACAGAAAATTAAAGATTATACTCAGGTCCAGGTAATTATTATTATTATTATTATTTTACTTTGGTACTTAATAAAATACCCTTTTCTTCGTAGGCTTTTCAATATGACGTTCCCCTTAGGTTATTATAGTTCTTAAATTTAACAGTATAGCATTTTACATCACAATAATGCATTCAACATTGTTAAATTTTGCAATATATTTACATCCTCAACACTACCACATTTTCTATAGTAGGCACTCAAATATTTGTTGATGAATGCATGAATGAAATGCATATTAACTGGACACAAAAAATATTACATACTTTTATTTCTAAATTGTGCCCTTTTTCCTCCAGTATTCTTTCTTTAGGACTTTAGATTTTTATGCTGGAACACTCTTGTTTGTCAAGTTTGGGCATATCTCCATGGCTTTCTCTTAACTATAGGTTTGTGTCTTTGCTGCTATAGGAAAGCAAATGCCCGCTTGGATTTCTCTTGATAAATAATTTATGTCTCATTTTTGTGTAAACCCCAGAGAACCAAAGGAATTTTTTAAAAAAAATCTATTTCTCTTGCTTTCTGACTCATTTATTTTATAACTCTGGCATAGGGAGCATGACTTTTAGAAGTTTCAGTCTTCCTAGAAATGATATGAATAGTTTTCAAGAAAAATGAGATATGTTTAAATGACAATGGGATAGCAAGAAATAGTGGTAGTTTTCCATTTCACAGATAGTGCTCTCAGAAAGGGGTCATAGTAGAGATTTTCTATCAATAAACATTTATTGAGCAACTGCATGTGCAGGAGACTGGCTGTTGGCCATGAAAGTAAAAAGATGAATGAAGCTTTTCCATTGCTCTTAAAGACTGACAGTCTTGGGGTTCAGTGAGTGAGAAAATGAGGTTGCACAGCAGAATGGAATCAGCCCAGGTTTTGGAATGAGGTGACCTCAGTCTGAGTCCCAGCTCAAGGACTGAAAGAGGGGTGCATTGCAGTGATTTTTTGGGTGGGGGGAATAAATACAGTACCATAAATGTATTTTCCCTTCCTTATGATTTTTTAATAACATTTTCTTTTCTCCAACTTACTTTATTATAAGAATATAGTAAGTATATAATACATATAATGTACAACATATGTGTTAATCAACTGTTTATGCTTTATCAGAAAGACTGATAATAGTAGGCTATTAGTTACACCATTTAGATAGTCGAAAGTTATATGCAGATCTTTTGGAAAGATTTAAAGAGAGCACGAGTGCTAGTGGGGTGGGGGGAGGGGCAGATGGAGAAGGAGAATCTCAAGGTCAGCATGGAGCCTGACACAGGGCTCCATCTTATGACCCCCATATCATTACTTGAGCTGAAATCAAGAGTCGGAGGCTTAACCAACTGAGCCAACCAGGTGCCACTGTTTGGAGATTTTTGAATGGTTGGTGCCCCTCACCCCATCTTTGTTCAAGGATCACTTATACTTATCACTTCTAGGTCCGAGCAGAGGGAGTGGAGCAGCTTCAATGTTGCTGGTTAATGAGCTGTGTGGTTTGTGGGTGGTATGGGAATGAAGAGAGCAGAAGAGGACAACAGAGTCTAGCCACATTATTTTACATAAAGAAACAAGATTAATAAATCATGCTGTTATGGCTGAACTTTTGATTCATTACATATTTTAAATTGAAACATTCATTACAGAAACAGTGAGATTTGCAGAGAAAAATCCCACCATCTAAACTTGGAGCTATGCTTAATTTTTTTTTTCAACTCATTCACAAGGTTGAATAATTGCAAACTGAGCAACTGTCTTCAACACATATGTTCTTTGTTTGTTTGCCTCCTGCAGAAAACATGAAGCTCTGTGAGGCCAGTAAACCTGTCTGTCTTGTTGACATGTTAATAGTAGTTCTTGTCATGGTAGCTAACTTAGAGTAAGAACACAATAGATATGTTACATTAACAAATAAATGACTGGTCAAAATGAAGAATAAAAGAAGTAATATAATGTGAAAAGAGCTTGGCAAATTTCATCATGCCACATCAACATTATTAAAAGTACTAAATGAGGTGGGCGGATAAAACCAAAATGCTTTATAAAGGAGATATTTTATTAACTCTTTTTTTTTTTTAATGTAGAAAGGATTGAATAGGCAGTAAAGGACAGGAAAGAAGACAAATGCCATGGGAACAGAATCTCAAGGCAAGGGCACAGTGAGAACATGTGTCTTTTTCATGAATGGAATAATGAGAGAGCGCTAATGGTCTCAATGTTTCAAATATTTGTTCCCAGAGACATTAAATTCCATAAGTGATCAATAGTCTGTTAATATCTCTAACTTGGAATCATTACTGATACTGGCAGAGAAGCTTTTATTCACTATCAGACTAAATCTTGTGTTTTTTCAAAGCAAATCCCATATAAAGAGACAGATCATATATAAAAGTCATGTATAAATCATATATTAAAAGAAATCATTTTAGAAGCCTTATAATGAGTCATAACATTTCACCTCCCCAACCCACAGCCCAATTTCCCTAAACTGATTTTCATCCTTTTTATGAGTTCAATTTTGCTGTTTATTTTTATATTAACCCTATTTTTTTTAAAGGATTTTATATATTTGACAGACAGAGACAGCACAAGCAGGCAGAGTGGCAGGCAGAGGGAGAGAGAGTAGTAGGTTCCCTACTGAGCAAGGAACCCAATGTGGGACTCGATCCCAGGACTCTGGGATCATGACCTGAGCTGAAGGCAGTGGCTTAACCAACTGAGCCACCCACATGTCCCAATCCTGTCTTATTCTAAATAAAGTATCCATTCTGTAACTTCATTTATCAGTTTTAGATACTATCAATTTGATACTATCCAGAATGTGAAGTCTGTGAAAATAAGGGTAACATTTAGCTCCTTTCTGAATCTCCATCCTAACTTTCCCTTTTCTGCTTTTCAGATAGGTATCTTTTAGCTTCTTTATTGTGTCAAAAAGCAGTGTATGTGTTATTATAACTCTAGTTTCTTTTTCAGATACAAAGTATACTATCAACACTTTTGTTGGTTAAAAATTTTTACACTATTGAGTGTCTGGGTAGCTCAGTTGGTTAAGTGTCTGCCTTCAACTCAGGTCATAGTCCTGGGGTCCTGGGATCGAGCCCCACATCAGGCCCCTTTCTTAGCAGGGAGTCTGCTTCTCCCTTTCCCTCTGTCCCCCAACTTGTACTCTCTAGGGTGCTCTCTCTCTCAATCATTTGCTTTCCTAGGAAAAAAAGAAAAGAAAAAAAAAGTAGAATCTTTAAAAAATTTTTTTACACTATTTTTTTCCATTTGATTTCATTTGTGGTGTTGGTTGCTGTTTTGTTCCCTCACATTATCAATATATTTTTTTCCCCTTCACTCAAAGGGTTAATTGATAGTTTGCCTGGATATTTTCTAGAGACCTCTGGTCACATGGTCCAATGTGAATTAGGTGTTCTCTGGGCCCTGTTCTATGGTCATTATTCTGGAACTTTCCTTTATTATTTCCCTAGCTTCTTGAGTTGTCTGCTTTGTAAGTTGGAATTCCAGAAAAGTAGCTTTTGGAAAGTCAGGTCTGTATAGAAGATATGAGAGATGCAAAAGACTCCAGAAATAATCTCGTCCAATCCTTCCATTTTGCTGGTCGGACCTGAGGTTTAAAGAAGCAAAGTGATTTGTCCAAGATTCCCAAATAGGTAGTAGCAGAATAGGAACTGTAACTTGTCTCTAGGCCCAGAGCTTTCTCAACCTTTTTAGAGCCCAGATCATTCATTATGCATAGAGGAGAAGAAACAGATATGTTTCTCTGTTTAGTCCAGAATATGGAAGTTCTAGTCTTTTCAATGGAGCTTACAACTTTTAAAATTTTTTCTCTGTAGTCCATTTTTTCTCTGTAGTCCTTTAGGGATGTTCTGACAGACATCATTTTTTGAAAAAGGTAAATAGCACTTGGCCTTGTATTTCCATAGAAAGAGAGTCTCCTAAAACTCAAACAATTGATAGACCCCCATTTTGAGTGGGCTTGGTTATACACTTCTGGAGATGATCTGTTACTGTTTCTGGACTCGGACATGCCTATAGTTTGATGAATCGAGATTCTTCTTAGCTTTATTCTCCTTGTGTATGCGTGCTTTTGATTTTTTTTTTTTTTTAATGAGGCTCAGTAAGGAAATACACAATGTAACTTTCCAAGTCAACACTGTTGATACTCATGTATTGGGCTCTTGTGTGCTACTATCAGATAAGCATCATTGGAGCCGTGATTAACATAGCTAGCCAGAAATGTTCCAAACAGCTGTGCAGCTAGGACAACCATCAATTAAAGTGTGGCTCCAGATGTTCTACACTCAGAACTACAGCTCTACAAGGTGGCTGCATCATGGAGTAGATTACATCAGAGCTGCCAGTTTGGGCTGATCTTGTGGTATTTATACCTGGGAACCTTTCACTCTCACATACCTACAATGCTGGTGTCCAAACTAATTGTACTCATACTCAAGAAAAGGGGAAAAAAAAAAAAAGAAGAAGAAGAAGAAAAAGAGCTGTCTTACCTGCATCTACCCTTCACTGAGGCTCATGAGGGTCTTCCAATAAGGATGGAAAATCAGTTGGAAGCAATTCTCTGATCCTTTAATGTGTTTCCTGCACTTTGCACCTTCTTTCTTGGTCAGATGTTGTCATGATTTCAGAAAAATAAGCAACCTGCTCATCAGGAAAAGTTTGTCACAACCTATTTCCATCTGAAAGAATATTCACCTCAGGATTTGAGAGATTATACACTTTATTCTCACACAAAAATTCTCACATAAAAAGTCAAGTGAATATAGGATTGCTGAATAGACATTTATATGGCCTATCAAGAGAAAAAAAAGTTAATTTAAGTTTTGCCTCCAATATTTATGTAAACGTCAGCTGAGAGTACACATTCTGATCCCAGTAGGTCCCAGAGCCCAGCCTCAGATTCCAAAGATTAATAAGGAGGTCTAGAAAAGGAGATGTGTGCTTCCTGGTGTTGGAAGGGCACTGAGAATTCTCTAGATAATACTATAAACCGCGATCCCTATTGCAAACAGGGCTCTGACTGTATCTATGGCATTTATAAAAATTCCTATTTTTCCAGGGACACCTGGGTGGCTCAGTCAGTTGGGCATCTGCCTTTGGCTCAGGTCGTGATCCCAGGGTCCTGGGATAGAGGGCTCCCTGCTTAGCGAGGAGTCTGCTCCTCCCTCTGCCTTCTGTTGTTCTCCCTGCTTATGTTTTTTCTCTGACAAATAAATACATAAAATAAAATCTTTGAAATTTTTTATTTTTCTCGAAGTAGACTGCACAGTCACTGAGAATTAATATTTTAAAAGAGCGATTTTTATGTTTCCTGTTTAATTAAATATTTACCAATTGGATAAGGAGAAAGAATCCTCAGTCTTGACTTTAAAGGTGGCAGAGTTTGGTTTTTTAACATCCACCCTGTGCTCTTTGGCTGAAGCCTCAGATTCCCCTCCCACTCCTGCCATCTTCCCTGGCATAAGTACTGGCCAAATAATTTAGTTTTGCTTTACAGTGAGGCAGATCCATACTCTGAAGTGGGACTGAGTGTTGGAAATGTGGTAAGTCAAGGAGTCCCTGAAGTAGAGTAGGGATTTTTTCTGGGTTGGTATGAAAAAGAGAAATCTGTTGTCCTTCTAGAACTAAGCAAAATAAGGCTAAGAACTGGAATTTGTTAATAAAAGGGACTTGCATAAATTAACTTGGTTTTGTATTTTTCTTTATAACCTTGAGGACAACACATTAAACAGTTTTAAATAGATCTTTTATTGCTACCACTTAGAGAAATTCGACTTCTTGACAGAGCTTTGTGTTGTAGAAAATAAGATATCTGGGCTAGAAAGATAAAGGATGCCTGCCCCCTATACCATATTCCTTTTCCTACCAATACTCATCTGGAGTTAACACCCTATTGAGGGGTAAGTTTTACAGTGGGCTAGGGAGCGACCAGCAATAGCTTGAGAAATGACCCTCAGTGTGGCTAAGTCAATAGGGAGGCACATGTTGCTGAGATGTTTCCTATATTCAGTGAAGCCACAAATAATTGTGCTTACGGTTCTGCACCCTGCAGCAAGACCTTACTGGTTCTGCACCCTGCACCAAGACTCACCCTTGAACACAAATGCAGCCCATGGTGAATGCTATGCGAGGTTAGAAAAGCTGGGTGCTTCTAGAAAGTAGAGTGCCAGTTGCTGGAGAGGAAGAGCTTGAAATTGTCTACATTTTTTATTTCTGTTCTTTCAGTGGCTACTTAATTTGATCAATCTCTCCTCCTTTACCAGATGGAATTCTTTATCTCACAGTGCCGAGGGTCCATGCATGACTTAAGTGAGGACGAGGTAGGATCCTGGGATGGATTAAGATAATTGTTGATGACTTATTTTTTTTTTTTTTGCCATAGTATGATTCTGTACAGTGGATGAAATTTGTATGCTTCTAAGGTTCCAATAATCTGGTCCAAAACAAGAAATCTGTGCACTCATTCGAAGGGCGTACCACTGCTCCTGCTTTCTTGATAAACTATAATCATAATTGTTTCATGGACCATTTTCAGGAAGTGTTAGAACTCCTACCATTTCATGTTATTTTCTCCACTCCGAGTATTCTAAAATCACTTTTTAAAATATTAAATTAACATATAGTGTATTATTTGTTTCAGGTGTACAGGTCTGTGATTCATCAGCCTTACACAATACAAAGCACTTACCATAGGGTGTACCCTCCCCAGTGTCCATCACACCACCATTCCATCCCTCCCACCCCCTCCCCACCAGCAACCCTCGGTTTGTTTCCTGAGATTAAGAGTCTCTTGTGGTTTGTCTCCCTCTCTGGTTTCATCTTGTTTCACAAAATCACCCTTTATGAGCTCTCTATTGTTATTATAAAGAATGACCGTACATTTGGTCATTTAGAGAACCAAATTTAGGATCTTACAGTACTATAGGTGAGATATCCAATCCAGGTCTCACTGGACTGAAATCAAGCTGTTAGCAACTGTGTTCCTTTCTGAAGGCCTGAGGAAATAGATCTTTCTTTTTTTTTTTTCCATCCCCGTGACTTATCATTTATTTATTTATTTATTTATGATTAGATTCATTTATTTTCAGCATAACAGTATTCATTATTTTTTCACCATACCCAGTGCTCCATGCAATCCGTGCCCTCTATAATACCTACCACCTGGTACCCCAACCTCCCACCCCCCATCCGCTACTTCATACCCCTCCGATTGTTTTTCAGAGTCCATAGTCTCTCATGATTCACCTCCCCTTCCAATTTCCCCCAACTCAGAAGGGAGTTGGGGAAATAGATCTTTCTTTGCCCTTCCCAACTTCTGAAAAGGCCATACTCCTTGGCTTGGGACACCCCTTTCCTCACCTTCAAACCCTGCATTAGTTGGACTAGTCCTCTATCATCACAACATTCCAACATTCTCTTCTACCTTCCTTTTTCATTAAGGACCTTTGTGATTACATGGGCCCACCCAAATAATCCAGGATGATCTCCCTATTTTAAGGTAAACTGATTATCAATAGCATCTCTCTATGTAATTCCCTTTCACTGTGTAATCTAACCTCTTTGCTGGTTCTGAGGATGAGGATGTGAACATCACTAAGGGCCGGTCATTCTGTCTACCACATACCCCAGTCTCTTTCCTATGCCCCAGATACACATGTTCAACTGCTGGTAAGATAATTCAGCCAGGAGAGCTCACCAGTTCCTTGAATGGAACTCATGTTCTTTCCCAAGAAGAACTTTTCTTCATCCAGATTTTCTTTTATCGATGGTGGCATGATTATTCTCCTATTCCCTCAGTTTAAGGTTTGAAAATTATGGTTGAATTTGTTTTTTCTATGTTCCAACTAAATCAAGCCTGAAACCAATTTTATCTACTCCTGTAGTGTTTCTGAAATCTGTCTCTTTCTTTCAAGTCCAACTGCCAGAACTAGAATGTGGGTCAATTATAGCTCAACCTATTTTAATAAACTCTTAACGGATTTCTCAGTCTTTACCACTGCTATTTACCCCTGCTCTCCCCATACTTGAGTGTATCCTTACCTGTCTTTAGATGGAGTCCTAGGCAATTCTGGTCATGTAACTCTTTTGTTTTTCTTCTTGGAAAACTTTAGTGGAATGCAAACTTAGATCTGTTGATCCCAAGTTCATTGCTGTTTGCATGGTGACCTTGGCAGCTCTATCTCTTACTATTCCCCTAACATGAAGATCACTATGGGCCTTCAGTCTACCCAGCCTTCCCCCAAGTTTTTAGGTTTTTGCTGTTGCTTATAATGTCTATTCTTCCTAGACTCCTTTATCCTCAAACCATTTCTGCTGGCCAATTAAATCTATCGTTAAGGCCCATTTTATAAAGTTGAACTCTTCATGGAGCCATTGTTATTGCTTCTTACTTTGATCCCTCTTGTTACATTTTGCCAGAACTTATTGAGAATTGTATTAAAGTTATTAGTTCCCATGACTTAAACTACCATATCCTTGTTGGAATACCATCTAAAGCTTAGTACGTGGACTCTGGAGGCATAGTTTCTGAGTTTAAATCCTGACTTTGCTCTTATTGATTGCATGACCTTTAGCAAATTAATATTTCTGTGTCTTATCTGTAAAATGGGGTGGCTTACTTGCACCTGTTTTATGGACTTTTGTAAAGATCAAGTGAATTAATATTTAAAAAGCACATAGAACTATCCGTGTGTCTCAAAGTTAGCACTCAACAATTTGAGCTTATGAGTATAGTTAGTACCTTCTTAGTTTTTACATTCCACCCCTTCCCAACACACACAACATTCATATGTTCATATTCATATTCAATTCATATTCAGTAGATTTTCTAAATCTATTTCACTCTAATTTGGAAGCAGATAGGTTATAATCATGCAAGTAGATGGGACTCAGGGTAAATTTTGTGTTTTCTTTGAGACTCAGTTCTCTCATCTGTGAAATGGGAATACCGGTGGTAATAAACCCACACCGTGGATGTGGAAACTAATTAGAATATGACAGTAGAACACTTAGCATAGTAACATCTTACTAAGTGTTGGTTGTGAGGATGGTAATCTCTTCAACCTCTCATCTTTTAGACAAAATGTTCATACTTCTTTCTTTCTTCTCCAGCCTACCCAGCCTCTACTTTACACTATCTGAAGACCTTACTTCCTTACCTCACTGAGAACACTGAAGCTGCGAGAGACTTTTATAGACTCCCCTCAGCACATCTACCCTCCTTCCACCACCTGTTTACACATAATCTCTTCTTGGCTGTTACCATAAATGAACTAACTATGTTCCTATTTAAAGCCAATCCTCCCATTTTTACATTTGATGTCATTTCTCTTTGCATCATCCAGAACATTGTATCAGCCATGTTCTCTTCTGTCTTTTCAAATTATAGCTCCCTACTGATCATTTCCCCCAAAATATAAACATGCTCTTTTTTTTTTTAAAGATTTTATGTATTTATTTGACAGAGAGAGATCACAAGTAGATGGAGAGACAGGCAGAGAGAGAGAGAGAGAGAGGGAAGCAGGCTCCCTGCTGAGCAGAGAGCCCGATGCAGGACTCGATCCCAGGACCCTGAGATCATGACCTGAGCCGAAGGCAGCGGCTTAACCCACTGAGCCACCCCGGCGCCCCTAAACATGCTCTTTTTATACCATCTTAAAATCAACAAACTTCCCTTGATGTCTTTTCCAACGCTGGCAACCATTCCAATTATTTGCTTCTCTGGACAGCTGCTCATTAGAGCCATTGTCTTTAAAAGAGTCCTCCTCTTTTCCCTTCTCCCTTGAATGCATTTCCAACAGGCATTTATCACCCTCCACCAAAAGCAGTCTGGTGATGATCAGCAGGGAATTCCATATTGCCAAATCCAGTGATCAGTTATCAGTTCTCATTCTACTTTACATTTGAGCTAAACTCATCATCACATACCTCTTGATACCTTTCCTTCATTTGGCTTCAAGGTCATCATGCTTTCCTAGTTTTCTTTTCATCTTTTCTCTTACCGTCCCTTCCTCCTCTTCATTTCCTAAACGCTTGAGGTAAGAATCACCATGGGCATAGGGATGTATTATCTAATTCCTAATTTTTGCCAATGCAAAAATATGCAGTTGACTCTTGAAAAACTTAGAGGCTAGGGGCACTGACCCCACACACCGTTGCTAATCTGTGTATAACTTTTTATTCCCCCCAGACTTACCCACTACTGATGACTGGAAGCCTTGCCAATAACATAAGTAGTCAATTGATGCATACTTTGTATGTTGTATGTATTATGTACTGTATTCTTACAATAAAGTAAGCTAGAGAAAAAAATGTTACTAAAAAATCATAAGGAAGAGAAAATATACTTACAGTACTGCACTGTATTTATAACAAAGAAAACCACAACCCATATGTAAGTAGACTTGCACATTTCACACCCATGTTGTTCATGGGGCAATTCATATTCATATTCATTCAGATGGGTTCAAATCAAAACTTGATAACAAAGCAGATGTATAATTTCTGAGCAAGTCACTCCCATCTGTTCTGTAAAAGTGGGATAATAAAGACAAATTTGAGGATCAAATGAGATAGAATATGTGCAAATATTCTATATATTATAGACAGCCTATTTGTATTTTTTTAGCATATCATCATGAACAAGGCAATGACCATGAACATACATTTGGTAAGTTCTGTTAGAGTTCAGAGGAAGGAGCTCAGGAGAGTAGTATTTAGGCTGGAACTTGGAGAATAGGTAGAAGTTTGGTTGGGGGAAGGATAAAATAGAAAATATGCCAGATAAAAGGAGTATATGGTAAAGCAAGAAAGAAAATATATTTTGTATTCAGGTATGAATGGCTTGAATCAGGACTTGACCCCTTAGTGGCTACATGACTTCAGGCAAATTTCTTCATCTTGTGATATCTCAGTTTTCTCATCTATATAGTGGTTCTAGGAGGGACTTGGCAATAGAATAGCGAGATGCTCTTTGTTGATGTCTGGAGCAGTGTTAGCCCAAAAAGGAATCTTGGAGAAGTCATTAGGGTGTAAAGGATAAGTGTTCTGGCTTTGAGTTAAGTTGGAATCACATCCTAGCAGTATCTCTACAGGCTTTCTGCACATTATTCAATCTAAATCTGTTACCACATACATAATTATTCTCATTTGCTCTAAGAGTTAAATATGATATATGTGTGAAATACCAAGAACAGTGATAGGCATGCAAAAGTAATTGGAGCCTCAGAAATACTATCTAAATGTTACACTTGAAATATAGAAAATGAGAAACAAAAACATGGCATTAGTTCTCATGAGCATAGAGACACAGGCTTTCTCCCTTTTGGTAATGGGGACCATGAAATATTTGGAGCAGGGGAAAGGAGAGATGATTTTTCCTGCCAAAAAATGGAAGCTGTGAAGAAAAAAAAGAACTAAACTCCTTTTGGGATACATAAATCTGGAAACAACACATAATGTTTCATCTCTGCAACATTTGACACAAAAACCTTCCATTCAGATTAAAAATGTCTGAGTATTTCACCCAGCATTCACTATTACAACTGTGTCATTCCAATTAGTTATCTCTGGAGAGGAAATCTCGCCAGACAATATAATTAGACCCAATCAGTATAGGTGCCAAGCACTCGGAACATATTAAAAATGACATTTCCACTTATTTTATAACATAAATGTTTGTCTTCTGGCATTTCTCAAATGTGAGCATTCAAAGGAAGTCTTTGAAACCGCATTTCAGAATGGAAGGTTAATGATAAAGAGCCACCTAGTCATAGGTTACTTGATGTAAGAAAACCATGTTTTAACAATTAACTTTTGATGTCTTAAACAGTGACTTGCACCTTACTGAAAATTCATTTCCAAATACCAATCTTTCTACCTGAATGAGGCAGAAAGAAGCAAATAAAATCTGTTAACACCTGGTACAATTTTTTAAAAAAGATGTAATCATTGCTACCAAATGTGAAATACCCCATTCAATAAAAGCGAGTTTAGTTAAGGTACAGGAAGTACCTACTATGGGTCAGGTTTTAGAAAATTCATGTTGAACTAGACATGGTTTATTGTAATTTATTGTTTAATTGTAATTTTTCCTATTACAGTCTGCTAAATGATGCTATAAATAAGAAATTCAAAAGGGGCTTTGGTGAAGAATATTAAAAGAATGTCTGTCATAAGATTTGGATTTCCATGTATCTTCCTAGTGTATGCTGATGACCTTCCACTTCTAGCACCTGATGCTCACCCATAGGGTATTTCTAAAGCCTGCTCAATCTGTCCTTGGTTGGTTTGGAGAGCTGTTCCCTCAGGAAATACTCAGTCAAGGAGGGACAAGAGATGGAAGATGGGTAGCCCAGCTACCTTGCTTTACATGTGGGACTATTCTGAGTTGTATTCTACATTATGTCCCAAGTATTCCCAGGAGAATTGAGTTCTCATTGCCCCTATGGTAACATAATCATATTATACCTTGTTTTACCTACTTTTCCTTCTGTCTCACCCACTTTCTTCCCATTTCTTCTGAGGTCATCTCCTAAATAAACTGGTTTGACAGAGATCTTTGTCTGAGAAGTTCAGCAAAACTAAGCTAAGCCTTTTCTTAAAGAGAATAAATGGGTTATTCCTAAGAGAGGGAAAAGCATGACTCAAAATGTAGAAGAAGGAGGAAGTGTAGCATAACTAAGAAACTTTCAACATGGCTGGGTTGTAGAGTAAGACTAAGAAAAAGTAGCTAGAGTTTAAACCAGAGTGGTAGGTGGGGATGGCATGTGAAAATTTTAAATATGGAGTAAGGAAACTTGGGTTCCATATTAAAAGAATCAGGAACATGATGGCGTCTGAACTAGGGGAGTTCTACTGCAAATTAAGAGAAGGATGGAGTAAAGAGAAATCTAGGACTGGAATCGACAGTGATGACAGGATGAAAAGAGTCAAGAATAAAAGGGATTTTGACTCAGATAGATGACCATATTATATGAACTGGAGTCGGGGAGAGGGCACCTTTCAAATTGTATTTTATGTAAACTATCCTCTCTTGATTACTGCAAAATGAATGGTTATTTCTGGAGTTCTCCATTGCAGGGCCCCACTGGCTGTGCTTTTTTGAGCTAAGGAATATAGGATGACTGGCTTAGGAAAGCAGAAGAAGAGGAGTTAAATTTTGTATGTATTGAATCCAGGATTCCTGTGGGTATTTTGGTAGCTGAATTGATCTGGTGCTTAGGAGACAGGTTTTAGCTGAAGACAGAGATATATAAATAATCAACAAGTATATTAAAGATATAGGGGTAATGAGATCAAGAAGAATACTTAGAGATAAGAAGACTTAAAGGAGAATTGGAGAACCTGGCATTTAAGATTTTTAAAAGCACTGATGATGAAAAGAAATGTATGGTAAGAAAGAATACCCAAGGTTAAAAGGATACCCAGATAATGTAATTTCATAGAAATAAAAAAAATAGAATGCTATAGGAATTAAGAATGATCAGCAATGTCAGATACTGTCTAAAGTCAGGTAATGTAAAAATAGAAATACCTGTGGGATGGAGCAAGTATATTAGCAAGAATATTTCACTGAACATTTGACACAGATGCTGGATTGCTGAGTAGTAAGGCAGGAGTGGTGTTGGGTAGGGTAACCAACAAGTCAAATAAATGAGGTTGCTGAGGGTATTAACAAGAATGTTGTTAAAATGGAATCTCTGCATAGCAAAAGAAATTCAGTTAGAAGGAGGTGCTAGGGAGAAAGTATATATATATATAAGGTTCTAAGGAACTCAAATGTTTGAAGATCTGGGAGTAGTTTAGTAAAAGAACAGGAGGCTGTGTTTGAAAACCCAGATTTATGAATTTATTATTGCAGCGGTAGAATGTATTTCAAGTGATGACAAAATACAGAGAGTAGCTATAAAAGTGGGTCCCAGACCTGAAGAAGAATAGAAAGCTGTTAAAGAAAAATCAAAGAATTGAGGATCAGGATGCTTTATCACTGTATGGACATGGAAGTTTCTTAAGTTTGTTTTGTTTTCCCCACAGAGGATACAAGACTCTGTAAACCAGGGGTTAAAATTTTTCAGTCGGTGAGAGCCAAGACCATGAAATTGTTTATTGACTATGATGAGAAGGTGTTTATATATAATACTATGGCTTGATAATAAAAGGAACAGAGTATTTTATACTTTATAGTGGTCCTGGGATAAGTAGAGTGATAAGAACGAATACCTTTAGGACTTTTTCCACTTGGAGTGTCTGATTCTAGATTAGTTTTGCTACCATAAACAGCAAAAAATCTAGACAACATATATGAAGCAACTTGCTTCAGACATTGGACAATAGGGAGCATAGGGCTATTGTTCCAGAGATAAGGAAAACACAAGATGAGTCCTACAGTTGTGTTTGTTTTTTCCCCAAAAGTACCTTTAGACCTCAGTGTAGGGATGTGGAGTCTGTATTGAGGGGAGCATCTTGCTAAACTGAGAAGACAAAGATCAGAATTTGGAGTTCCTGGGAAGACTAGGTCCAGCTGTTGGGCAGGCTATCAGAAAAGAGGAAGCTGAATAAAGAAGGAGAACCAGAAATATGCATAGGAATTGTCTTGATGTTTCTAGGAAACATTAAGCAGTCCATTCTCAGGGTGCTTCTGTGACTATAGACTTTGCAGGAAATATATCATGGGGAGCTGTGAGAGTAACTAAGATTCCAAGTAAGACATTGGAATTCTAACTAACAAGCCTGGAAAATAAGGTACAAAAAAAAAAAAAATGAAGCTGATGTACTAATAAATTAATTTTCTAACAAATCAATATTTTACAGTTTTTAAAGGGAAAGCACCAAAATCTATATTCTCATGTAACATGTACAATGTGTATCATAAGATAAAAAATTACTAGATTTTTGAAAGTGGGGAAATAATACTCAAAACCAGAATAAAAAAAAAAAAACGATAGAAGCAGACAAGCTGACAGAGATCTTGAAATTATAAGAAAGACTTTAAAATGATTATTATATATATATATTTAATAATTTTATAAGAAAAGATAAACATAATGCAGAATTAGATAGGGAATATCAATTGAGAAATGGAAATTCTTGACCTGAACATATGTAAACTCTGACATGAATTTATTGGATAGACTTACGCAGAGATGGGGAACCTAAGAAGAATATTAAATTATATTAAATATTAAACTTGAAGAACTAAACTTTAAGACTACCCTAACTAAAACAAAGAGGAAAGACTAAATGATGTTCAGTGATCTGTGGGCAATATCACGTATTATATGTGTAACTGGAGTTACAGTAGGAAAGGAGATTGGAACAGAAAAATATTTCAATATATGATGGCATAAAAATTTCCAAATGTTATGAAAAATATTGACTCATAAAACCAAGAAGCCCAGCAGTATCAAGTAGGATAAGCATAAAGGAAAAACTCACTTAGGCATAATCATAGTTCTTTTGCTGAGAACCAATGATAAAGTGAAAAATTCGAAAGCAGCAGAGGAAAAGAGACACATTGTGATACCACAGGGGAAGTGATAAGAATGGCTACTGGTTTCTCATCAGACTGCAAGCCACAAATCAATGGATCATTTTTCTTTTTTTAATGTTGAAAGAAAAAAAAAAAACTTAAACTAGAATTCTATGTATGATATTGATATCCTTTAAAAATAAAAGTGAAATAAAGGCATTTCATGTGGAAGCTATGGAATTTTATCACTGGCATAACTATCCTACAAAAATTGTTAAGGGAGTCCTTGAGACTGGAGAAAAATTATTTACACAAAGGAATGAAGAGAACCAGAACTGATGAATATGTGGCTGGATATAAAAGGCAGAAAATTTTTTGCTTCTTAATTTATTAAAAAGATAATTACTTAAAGTGAAAGTGATAATGTATTGTTGGATTTAGAACAGATGTACAAAGTAGATATATTTCAAAAATAGTATAAAAGTGTGGGGATGTTAAATTGAAGTATACTGTTATAATATTGAGAAATTCTATGTATAGTGGATTAATATTAACTTGTAGTAGACAGTGATAAGTTAAAGAAGCAAACTCTGCAAAAAAAAGTCAGTTGGAGAGATAATATTGAATCTAAAAAAATGCACATTTTATAAAAAAGAAATCAAGAAGGGAGGGAAAATACAACATAGAACAGATAGTTAAAATAAAAAACAGTTTTCAAGATAGTACTGTTAGGGTTAACCACAAAACTACTATAAGTATAAATAGATAAAACACTCTAGCTAAAAGGCGGAGATTATCATCCTAAATAATAAAGCTAGACCTAAGTAACTATGTGCTGCTTACAAAAGACAGTCATATATACACAATGGTGTAATCCCAAAATGGTGTGAAGATATTATCATGAAAACACCAATCATAAAAGCTAGAGAGTCTCTATTAATATTAAAGAAGTAATATTTCCAGAAGTAAACATAAGCATTTCCTGATGCTAAAGCAGTCAGTTCATCAGAAAGACAAAATAATCTTAAATGTATATGTACCTAATAGCAGAGCTTCAATACACACGAAGTAAGAACTGACAGAATTAAAGGGAAAAATAAGTAATTAGAAGTGTTAATACTACTCCAAATAAATGACTGAAGCAGACGGAATCTATAGGAATATGGAATATTGGAACATTTTCAACTGATTTAACTTATTTGACTTTTATAGAAGATGGTAACTAATGACTGCAGAATTCTAGTGTTCTGGAACACTCAATAAGATACAACTATATGTTGAACTAGAAAAGGCAGGTTTGACTTGAACCAAGTTTCAGATAAGGCAGTGTGAATGAGATAATTTTCTGGGAATGGATCAGTCTTGATATGCCCTCTTTCTCTCTCTAAATTTTTTTTTTTTTTTTGTAATGTAAGGGTTCAGTTATCACTAGATGTTTTAATACGAAGCAAGGTAGTAGAAGATTGGGTCTGGGAAGGTGAGGCTCATAATAAAACATTAATAGAGGTATTAGATGAAAATAAAATACCAGATGAGCTACTGTGTTAAGCAATGACCAAGGATAATTGGAATGTGTAACATGGTGAAATGTAAGACAGAGTAGGCATTTCAAGCAAGACTGACTCACCCATACCCTGCACCATTAAAAACAAGACTGTGATGCATGTGGTGACCACTGCCCCCTACACAATCCTGGATAATCTTATTTTCCTGATCCTGAAGCTTTTGTTGCAGTCTCTGATTTTTATCAGTATCTGTTGTCACTCCTTGGTTCACCTCTCACATCAAACCTTTCTTTCTTTCTTTTTTTCTTTTTTAAAGACCTTATTTACTTTTATTGGACAGAGAGAGAAAGACCACAAGTAGGCAGAGAGAGAGGAGGAAGCAGGCTCCCCGCTGAGCAGAGAGCCAGATGCGGGGCTAGAGCCAGATGCGGGGCTCGATCCCAGGACCCTGAGACCATGACCTGGGCTGAAGGCAGAGGCTTAACCCACTGAGCCACCCAGGAGCCCCCACATCAAACCTTTCTGATACCTGGATCTTAGGTCTGTTGCCCATTTGTTTTAAAGCTTGGTCTACAACTCAGACCTGTCTGAATGTATTAGGTAAAAAGTTGCTTTTCTTTAGCACCATGTCCAACAGGAATCCAGTTCCACTACAGGAGCCCACATTCTGGTGAGAAGTGGTTTGTTTTCTTTCTTTCTTTCTTTCTTTCTTTCTTTCTTTCTTTCTTTCTTTCTTTCTTTCAAGAATCCATATAATTATTGGAAGTGGTGGCTTCTCAGGTCAGAATGTTTCATTACTTTTTTCATATTGGGAGTGAGGAGTCATATATATCATTCAGTGATACAAAAATTACAAATACCTTCCAATTCAAAATATTGTCCTGAGCATACAGGCTTAATCTCTCTTCCTATTCTCCTCAGGAAGAAAATGTCAAAACTGAAATGTCAGGAAAAAAGGTACATGAGAAAGAATAATTTTATAACCATGCTGAAATATAGGGAAGAACAGACAGAAAAATTGGGAAGGTAACTGAAAAATAGAGAGCAACTTCGATCTGATTATAAAATGATGATAATATGTATTTGAACAATGAGAGGCGCCAACACTTGTAGAGCACATGGTATATGCCAAGTACTGTACATATTAACTAAGATTAAATTAATAACAACTTTTGGAGGTGGGTAAAATTTCCCTCATTTTAAAGTTGAGGAAGCAAAGGCATAAGAAAGGTTAAACAACTTTAAAAACGGTAATGATAAAGATCAAGAGGAAGGTTACAGCTCAGCTATGCTTGATTTTTCCTTTCCTTGTCACTCACATTTAATCTTCCAGGAAGCCCTATTTGTTCTACTCTAGAATATCTATGTCTAAACTCACTCTATTTCTTGCTCTCTGCAATGCCACTCTTCCTGACTTTTATTGCTTGAATAAGCTAATGGAAGAGCATCCTACCTGATCTCCCTGCTTTATTCTTATTCCCTGAAAATCCAATCTCCATAAAACAGCCAGAGATATATTTTTAGGACATAATTCAGGTTGTAACCTACCCCCTCCCCCTTAAAAATCCGTTGATAGATTCCTCTTGCGCTTAGAATGAAATCAGCGCATTACCATGCCCTAATCTATTTGAGCTATGCTGAATTTTTTCCTTTTATCCAATGCCATCTTAACTCTTTTTTCCTTAAGCTTTTATTTCATAAGCCCCATATTACTTTCAAGAATATGCCCTGTGGGGGCGCCTGGGTGGCTCAGTCGTTAAGTGTCTGCCTTTGGCTCAGGTCATGATTCCTGGGATTGAGCCTTGCGTTGGGCTCCCTGCTCGGCAGGAGGTCTACTTCTCCCTCTCCCACTACTCTGCTTGTGTTCCCTCTCTCACTGTATCTTTCTCTGTCAAATAAATAAATAAATAAAATCTTTAAAAAAAGAAAAGAATATACTGTGTGTGTGTGTGTATGTTTGAGTGTGTGTGTGTGTGTGTGTGAGAGAGAGAGAGAGAGAGAGAGAGACTCTGTAAGGACTTTGCATCCGCTGTTCCTCTGTCTGGAAAGGCCTTCTATTCAAACTATTCACATTCTTGATTTCATCTTATTTTTCAGGTTTTAACCCGAAAGTTATCTCCTCGTCTGACAGCCCCGACAGTACGTCCTCTTGAGAGTTTTGCCACTATCTCCAATTGCTCACATAATTAATCAAAACCTACTAATGTTTTGTTTACTTGCTTCTCATCTGTCTCCCCTGCTATAATTTCATCTCCCAGGGACAAGGACTTTATCTCCTTTTCTTTCTCTCCAGCCCTTAGCACAGTGTTGGTTCTCAATGAAATGCACGATAAATATTTATCAAATGGAAAAATATTTTGGGAAACAGAACTATTCTTCCCAGAAGAATCTTGGAGAAATTAACACATTGAAAGGGGGCCTCTCTCATACTATGGTGGAGAACTTTGTAATTAGAAGCAATTTGGGCAAAGTAGCATTCATTAACAGGTCATGTAAAATGCTCTGTAAAGCAATGCAGTACTGGGAGGTGGAGAATTCTCTCTTATCATAAGGAGGCCAGTGAGATTAGTACAGAAAGGATCAGGGTAGCTTGAACTAGAGAAGCAGAAATTTTTGTTGTATACTATATGTGAATTTTTCGAAGGAGATGTATGTTTTTGGCAAAATGCTTGATTTTAGAAACTCTCAGAAAAACTGGCCACATGGCTGTGTGAAAGTTCTACCCAATGGTCCTCAGGGAATGAACCTACTCCTTCCTGTGTTCCTGCATGTGTGCGGTTGTGTGTGCGAGTATAAGTGTGTAAGCACGTGTAATTGTGTAAGGTTCATAGGCACCTGGAGATGAGATTGCAAGGAAGAGTATCCACTGTGCTCCATTACAATGAATGCCCTCCTCTGTCTGGAACAGCAGAACTGGGTGAGTGTACCCATCCGTGGGATTCATGATATTCAGGGAACTGTTTGGACCTTGGGGTTTTCAAGAAACAGAGATTAGATGAGGAGAAAAAAAGGAAAAAAAAATGCTAGAAAGCAAAAAAAAAAAAAAGGGGGGAATTAGAAGGATTAAAGGAGAATGGAGAAAGAATAGTTAGCACATGAGTGTGTCTTCATGAGATGCTCCTGTAAACCAGAGGGATTTCCAAGAGGTACATCACTTTGTTTTCTCAGGTCTTAGGTCAGGAGCCTCATGCTGTTCAAGGCAGAGTAGGCAAACCAGTTGTAGTACCTACAGGTACTGTAGGTACAGGTACAGGTACCTGTAGGTACTACAACTGGTTTGCCTACTCTGCCTTCTTGCCCCACTCCTGCACACCTTCTGCTTTGGAATACACATCGAGCTCTCCAATAATGAGCTAATTACACTTTTACAAGCATCCAGAGAGCATTCAAACTGGAGAAATGCAACACAGACACAGGCAGTGGTCAGAATAGTTAGGAATTAGCTCCTGAGCATTGGCAGAACCCTTGTCATGGACAACTGTACACAGATAATGCCCAGATTTAAAAACAAGATCATCTGCTTCTCTCTCCCATCCACTTTCTTCTTCCTAAAGCTGTTAGTGACATATATGGAACATATAAGAAGGAGACAAAACACTTTCATAATTCAGGGGCCACCTGCTGAGTAGCCAATGAACCATGTTCCATCCCTGTCTAAGCACACTGAATGTAGAGTCTGCCCCTTTACTAAGGCAATGAGAATTTCCTAAACAAATGCCTCTACGAGGAACCCATAGCATGGGATTTAAGGACCAAACAAAAACAAAGCAAATACCAAATATGCTAGGATTCCATAAAAAACAAAGCATTTTACCCCAAGAACAGATGGTCCTTAAGTTGATCATTAAGGCAAACCCAATGTTGCCCAAGTACCCTCCACCAATGCAGATTAGAAGGAGAGCTACTTGCCTGAATATATCTGGGCCACTTAGAAAGACTTTACAGTTAGCATTCCTATGTAAAGAAGGCTGTTGCAGAAACCAGCTTCATGACTACCAAGACAACATGGACCTATAATAATCAAACTGGTGCTTCATTTGTCAATATGATCAGAGAAGTTCAGGATCACCATATAATTTAGGGGGAAAAAAAACATGAAAGAGTAGAGCTAATATGAATAAACAGAACAAGAACAAAGAAATATTAAAAAACCACATCTCTTAAAATTGCCTTTAAAAGTAAGTATCTTGGGGCACCTGGGTGGCTCAGTGGGTTAAAGCCTCTGCCTTCAGCTCAGGTCAGGATCCCGGGGTTCTGGGCTGGAGCCCCATATCTTGCTCTCTGCTCGGCAGGGGGCCTGCTTCCTCCTCTCTCTCTGTCTGCCTCTCTGCCTACTTGTGATCTCTGCCTGTCAAATAAATAAATAAAATCTTTTTAAAAAATGTAGGTATCTTAATTACAAATCATCATTAATATTTTTAGTGGCCATGGGGATTAATTCAGGCGGGAAGAGACACATGTTTCAGGCCAAGCCAAAAGAAAACCCACAAAAACACAAAAAAACTTTTTAGAGACCTTGCCTGGAGCTATTGGAGAAAAAAAAAAGGGGGGGGGTGGGGATCATTTCTGAGTTAAAAAGTTCTAAGGACATAGAAACATTAAAAGTCTGGGGAACGTATTTTCTGGAATTAAAAAAAATAAGAAAACTTGCGTGGTAGTGAGGACAAAGAGGAAGGAAGTAGAGTCTAATAATGAGTTGAGAGTAGAAGAATCTTTTTTTTTTTTAAGATTTGATTTATTATCTGACAGAGATCACAAGTAGGCAGGCAGAGAGAGGAGGAAGCAGGCTCCCTGCTGAGCAGAGAGCCCAATGTGGGGCTCCATCCCAGGACCCCAGGATCATGTCCTGAGCTGAAGGCAGAGGCTTTAACCCACTGAGCCACCCAGGCGCCCCAGAGATTAGAAGAATCTTGATGACATGGTTTGGACTGAGGAGTATAATCGTCCTGAGTGAGACTTTTCAGGGATATCAGTATGAGTATTACAGATGATAGGGATTGAACTAGTTTGTTTGTTTGTTTGTTTCCCTAGATTTTATTTATTTGAGAGAGGGAGGGAGCGTGTGTGCATGAGTAGGAGGAGGGGCAGAGGGAGAAGCAGATCCCCACACTGAGCAGGGAGCCCAAGGTAGGGCTCAAACCCAGGACCCAGAGATCACAAGCTGAGTTAAAGGCAGACGATTAACCAACTGAACCACCCAGGTGCCCTGGGATTGAACTAGTTTTAATCAGGTTTCTGTTACTATTACAAAAATAGACCCCATTACTGAAATACCCCTTTATTGCAGAGGCTGTTTCCAACCAACCTTGATGAACAGCCTCCCACACTTCCATTCTCTATGTGCCCCTCAATCTGTTATATCCTTTGTAGAACTTACCTTCAGTTATTGACTGTGTCTTCCCAATAATGGAGGTGATCACATCTCGTTAGTCTTGCTGCACCGTAGGTGCCTAGAGCAGCGCTTAGCTCCTGCAGGGAGTCTGAGGAATAGGTCAAATAAACTGTCTCTTGGGTCCGCAGAACTTATTTATAGGAATCATGGTATATGTTTCCAAGTCAGAAAACTTGAGATTTTAGAAAAGTTCCATAATGTGTCCAGGGTTACACAAGAGCACATTGTATATTCAGAATTAGAATCCGGGTTTCTGGGTGGGACAACATACTTCTCCTATTCCACACTTGTGCAAAACAGACACACTAGATTTCTAAGTTGGGGTAAATTTATGAATTGAAAAAATTTAAAAGGGATTTATTGAATGAGAAGATTTCTTAGATTCAAAAAGTCTTCGAACAGTGTTGCTTTAGATTTAATTACATTTTACCAGAAGATAAGAATTATTTCTTCCTGAGTGATGACCCTGATCAGCCCTTTCCAGAAACATGTTGTTCCCCATGTGCAACCCACTACAACAATGCCCTTAAATCCCCAGTGCTCACCAGTGTCCCCAAATCAAAAAGATTAATTTAAATTGTTTTTATTATTAATGATAGATGAGTGCAGAATAACATTATGTGGCTTCCAAATCAGTACTAAAAATAAAAAATGAGGTGTGAAAGAAAAATAGAAGGAGACAGGAAATAAATTGGTATGAGAAGGTTAAGGCTGACTGCCTTATTTTTTGTCAGTGGCACCATGTCCCATTTTTAGGAGACCCCAGAAACTGGTATTGTCCTTCCAAATTACATTTTTTTAAACAAATAAGTAATAAAACATAGATTACATGCAATGAAAGTTCAGGATTATTTTCTGACTTTAAACTTTGTCAGAATTTTAAATTTTAATTTACTTCCTTCCACCTCAAATATTAACTAGCCCTGTTTTTTGTTGTTGTTGTTGTCAAAATAAAACAAAGAGTGTGTATGTTAATCTAAATTTTGCTAGCTTATTACTTCTATGAAATATAACATTTAATGAGCATACAACACAACACATGCCACCTAAAAAAGGTTTGAAAACCATTGATCTGGTCCCATTTCCTCCATTTCAAGATGAAAACAGTGAGCCTAGGGAAGCTGTGTGATTTGTCCAAGTCACACACCTGGTTGGTGAAGAGGTGGACCCTTACCTGAGCTCTGTAGCATCATATCTAGTTGTTTTCTTACTCAATCAGGCTACATCCTTAGACTCTTACTTTTTGAGGTTGAAAAAAAAAAGAAATTTGAGTCATGCCCACTTGGTAACTTTCAGAGAATTGAATACCCACTCCTGTTCTTAAGTAGGTCTCTTATTACTAAGTAGTAAAGTCAGCACTTGAGCTTTGCCTATAAAATAAACCATCAAGTAGGTACAACTGAGGACCAAGGGCCTTAATAGCCGCCAACACTGGAGTCACCTTGTCCTTATTTTTATTTATTTTTTAAACTTTTAAAAGATTTACTTACTTATTTTAGAGGCAGAGTGCCCACAAACCCACATCAGAGGGAGGGGGGAGGAGGGCTGGCAGGAGAGAGTCTTAAGCAGACTCAGATAGAGCCCGACCCAAGCTCACAACCTGAGCCAAAACCAGGAGTGGGGCTCTTAACGGACTATACCACCCAGGGGTATACCAAGTCACCTTGTCTTGAAGATTAAGTAGAAGTCGTTTGCATTTGAATATCATCTGTACTAGAAACTAACTCCAGGGATTTCTCATCTTATTAAATTATGTTCTGGTTTTGTTTGTTTGTTTGTTCTGCTCAATTCTTACTCTCTCTTACCGATCTTCTGTTTTCTCTCTCAGCATTAATCTCACCTCAGTCCGCTCTAACAGCAAGTTGACACGGCCTTCTGCATGGCGCGGGCCTTCTCTTTCTTTTTGTGCTCCTCTCTATCTCAACCCTCCAAATCATTTGTGAAACATAAATCTCCATAACTCTTTTTAATTCAGTTCCTGGAACATGATGCTATTGACCCAACAGAAAATTTCTATTATTTTCCTAGCAGTCAGAGTGACCACAGTTTTAAATAATAGCTGTCAAACATGAGAGACTATGGACCTGAAAAACAACCTGAGGGTTTTGAAGGGTCGGGGGTGGGAGGTTGGGGGAACCAGGTGGTGGGTATTGGGGAGGGCACGGATTGCATGGAGCACTGGGTGTGGTGCAAAAACAATGAATACTGTTACGCTGAAAAGAAAATAAATAAATAAATAATAGCTGTTTTTCCATTTCCTGTGTTAACAAACTAATTTGTCAAGACCTTGTTGTCTCTGTCTGCTTTTTGCCCCTACCTCTCTATCTTGCCCCCTCTGTACTGGAAAGTGCAGATCTGAAGTTCCTAATAAATACATTTATTATATATTTTTATATAAATTTTATTTACAATGTACTATTTCTAAATGGCAACTTCCCAACCATAGTAATCTATCTACTTTATCAGGAATGACTCCAAGAGAAGTTCAAGCATGTCCATGGTCAGGTTAATGAAAACATGAAATTGAATTTCTCCTTGGGATTAGATCTTCTCTGGAAAGTAAATTTGCTTTTAAAGTTGTAAAGAGACTAAGGAAATTTTAAAATTTTTAATGCTCTAATGATTTTCAGGATTTATCCCATTACAGGGTAACAAATCTTCCTTAACTGTAACCCTTCAGCCATGTTGAATTCTGCTTCAGGTTCAACTATATCATTGTTGTGTGACTTTAGGCAGCCCATTTAACCTATTATGATCACAGTTTTCTCATCTGTAAAATTAAAGGTTTGGAGGAAATGACCCTAAGCTCTGCTCTAGCTATAGAAAGTTGATGATTATAATTTATTTGTCATTTCCCCCCCTTTTTTTTCCTCACAGTGTTTACCCTGTTACTAACTTCTGAGGTTTTGTAGTTGAAAACCCATTGAAATATTTCACAATAGCACATTGCAGCTTACAGAAATCTTCAAATACTATTTAATATTTGTAGCAACTGTGAAACAGAGAATAACACTGTAACATTTCAAATAGAAAATTGGTACTGAAGCAATTGGTAGATTTATAAGAACTCCTGTATCAAGTTAGTCAGTACCAAAGCTTCAACTCAATGCCTGGTCTGCTGATGAATTCAGTACCCCTTCCAAAACCTATTATTAACTCTCCAACCCAAGTAGACTACCCTGAAGCATATAATGTGCCTCTATAATCCAGGGAGGGGGGGAAACAAACAAGTGACTTCTGTGCATGGAGGACACTATCACAGGCACTACGACAGGTAGAGGAGATAAGCTACCCTGGCATTGACAGAGTCATTGAAGAGAGATGTTTAGTAGGAAATCAAGAGGCTGATGATATAACTAAGAAAGTGTGTGCTCAGTCCAGAGATCAGCAGACATGAGAGGAGTAAGAGCTAAATCCTGGGAAGGCAGGTGTTTTCCTGTGTCTGGAGGCAAAGGGTACCTGTGGCACAGTGGTATGACATAAATACAGAAAGGTCTTCTGGAATAGGATAAAAATTCATTTGTATCCTGCTAAGGAAGGATATGAATATCACTGAGTACATTAAAGTTTTTCAGGAGAATGTTGACAGTGACAGGTTTATATTTTAGAAGGCACCCTTTGGTGATGGAGTGAGTGAATGAAAGAGAGTACTGGTTCAAACCCCAGACAGAGACTCGTTAGAAATTATCACAACTTTTAACAAAATATGCCACAGAGAAATCTGCACATGAATGCTTATAAAAGCTTTATTCATAGTCTCCAAGGCCTGGAAGCAATCAAAATATCCCTTAGTGGGTGAATGGATAGACAGACTGAGGTACATCTATGCAGTGTAACATTATCCAGAAATAAAAGGAAATGCACTATTAAGCCACAAGAAGACGTGGAAGAATGTTGAATATATATTGCTAAGTGAAGGAAGCCGGTATGGAGAGGCTATGTACTGAATAATTCATCTCTCTGCCTTCCTAGATAAGCAAACTGTAGAGATAGTAAAGATTAGTAGTTGTCAGGGCTAGGGGAGAGGGAGGGATGAATAGGTGGAGGACAGGGGATTTTTAGGGCTGTGAAACTCTTCATTGTGGTACTATAATGGTAGACATACGACCATATGCATTTGGCAAAACCCATAGAACCTACAGCACAGGGAGTGAGGTGTAATGTAAACTATGGACTTTGGATAATAATAATATATCTCTCCTGGTTAGTGAATTTTAACAAATGTGCTACCCTGTTGTGAGATGTTTATAACAGGGGAATTGTGTGGGAAGAGGGAATATGCGAAAATTCTCTCTACTATCTGCTCAAAAAAATATGTGGGCTAACTATAGGGGAACAGTGATGAAACTTGGCAGACAGTACTTAATTTGAGAAGTATTTGTAAGGAAGTATGTGTTTCAGTAGAAAGCATGGACAAGTCAGTAGTGACTGGAGGAGAGGCACAAAAGAAATTTTTTTATTAGTTATCTTTTCTTGTGGTCCTAATGAAATATCCTATATCTTAATGAAATAGAACAATTATTACTACTAGTAGTAAAAATCTATTATATCTAGAATATTATAATCTATATATTTAGAATATTATAACCCATTATATCTAGAATATTATCTAGATTATAACATATTACCTTATACTGTTGTTTGATAAAGAATCATTCATATGTATAGAGAGAATATTATCCTTAGAACAATGCCCTCATTACACTGTCTCTGGAATAACCCTGATTATGTGTTAGGAATTCTGAGTTACAAGTCCTATCACAGATGTTTGAAATTAGCGTTCAGTTTTGGGTGTAGGGATATACATTTCAAGCCTGTATCAAAGATATTTCTTTTTTTTTTTTAAGATTTTATTTATTTACTTGACAGAGAGAAATCAAAGGAAAGATGGAGAGGCAGGCAGAGAGAGAGAGAGGGAAGCAGGCTCCCCGCTGAGCAGAGAGCCCCTTGCGGGCCTCGATCCCAGGACCCTGAGATCATGACCTGAGCTGAAGGCAGCGGCTTAACTCACTGAGCCACCCAGGCGCCCAAGATATTTCTTTTTTTAAAAAAAATATTTTATTTATTTATATTATGTTATGTCATCATAAAGTACTTCATTACTTTTTGATGCAGTGTTCCATGATTCATTATTAGGAGGGCATGTACTGCAATGAGCACTGGGTGTTATATGCAAAATCTATTTTATTTATTTGAGAGAGAGCAGAGTGAGCAAGAGAGAACAAGAGTTGGTGGGAATCAGAGGGAGAGGGTGAAGCAGGCTCTCAGCTGAGCAGGGAGCCTGATGACATGGGGCTTGATCCCAGGACTCCCTGGGATCATGACCTGAACCAAAGTTAGACGCTTCACTAACTGAGCCACCCAGCCACCCCTCTAAGATATTTCTTATGGCCATTGTGTTCATTAACCCCTAAGAATGTTTTAGGTGCTGTGTCTGTAACTGTGAACAGGATGACAATATGATCTCGCTCCTATGGTGAATATTATAGGAGGGAGATAAATAATAAATATGCAGACAGATCTATGAGGTAATTTGAGTCCATGAAAAACACTAGTGATGGCATATAAGGAGGTTATTTTGGACAAGATGGTTAGAAAAAACCTTTCTTAGGGGGAGCCATTTAGCTAAACCATCAAAGATAATAAGTAGATGTCTACACATGGGTGGAGGGAATACACAGAAGAAAGGGTGGGGAACAGAGGGCACAGCAAGTACAGAGGCCATCAGATAGGAAAATCCTCTTATAATTAAGAAATTATAGGAAGTCAAGGGTATCTAGAGCATGACAAATGAGGAGTCTGAGAGGTAGGCTAATCTGATTATGTCCATGGTTACACAACAAAGCACCCCCAAGTTAGTGATGTAAGACAAGCATCTTGTTGTGCTTATGGATTTGGTGGGTCAAGGTTTTGGCCAGGAGATAGCAAAGATGGCATATTTCTGCCTTCTATGCTTGTGGCCTCATCTTGAAATCCTCTGGAGACTTCTTTATGCTCATTCTTGATATCTGGACTGGGAAGACTTGGATCCCATGGGGACTGTTGACTAATGCATATGCATGTGTCCTCTCCATGTGGCTTGACATTCCATAACATGGAGGCCTGCATCTAAACAGGGTCCCAAAAGGGAATACCCAGAGAGTAAGCATTTCAAAAGATCTAGGCAGAAGAGGTATGACATTTGATGATGCAGCCTTTGACACCATGTAGTATCACTTCAATGTTCTGTTTGTTGAAGAAGTCATCCAAAATCAAGGGGAAAGGGTAGAGATCCTGTCTCCCAATGAGAGAAGTATGAAATAACTTGGTACCATTTAAAAAATATATATACACAGTTCGGAGCTAGGTAATAAAGGACATTTTAGGCCACTATAAGGAGCTTGTTTTTAATATAATATCTAATGTTAAGCATTGGCTATGATTAATCAAAGATTAAGATTAAGATTAATCAAAGATTAAGATTAAGATTAATCAAAGATTAAGTCACTGTATTAATCTGTAAATCTCATCTTCAACCTAATCTTGCCAACGGCCATCCCTTAAAGGAAAGGAAGTTCACATTATTTCCTAATTTATTTTTTTTATTTCCTAATTTTTTAAGCAACATGCCATAATAGATTTTTAAAACTTTATATTGTCTTATCACAGAGATGTAAAGCATAGAAAGATTCTGAATATCATCTAGAAAAACTTCCTCATTTGTATGGTGAAAAAAAAATATGATCTGGAGAGGTGAATGACTTGCCAAAGGTTACATAGCCAATTATTGGAAGATTCCAGAATAGGTGAGAAATTTGAGTGGGGAGGGGGCAGGGAGAAGCACTTAGATATTATGTTGCAATACTATAATAATGCAATTTCCTCTTACTGTTTTCCCAGATATAAAATGATTTCATGTCTGTTATTTGATTTTGTCCTCATTCATCTATAAATGAGCAAGAATAAGCATTAATGTCTCCAATTTATAGATTAGGTAATAAATGTTTAGAGTGGTCACAAAGCTGAATTATATGGAAGAACCTAGATTAAGCATGTACATCACCTGCTTTCTAGTTTAGGAAACTAGAAACTGGGAAAGAAAGGAGATACCTTTATCAAAAATAAGGGGAAATAGATGTAGACTCTTTCTATCCAATGCCTACTGTGCTGATTCCAACCAAGCGAGTGTCCAAGGATTCAGAGTTTTCCAAACATTGGTATGCTTGGTATTTTATATACAAAGAATGGAGATAATGGGCTAATTTTTCCCTATCAGACTTTCTGGTACTTTATTAATATTTTTTATGCCAGTATGCACTAGAAATGAGAACAACTAGACTTGTGGAATCTGTACATTGTACACACAAAACTAATGTAACATTGTCAACTGTACTTCAACAAAGAAAGTACAGTTTATACTAACCTTGAAGGATGAGCAAATCTCATGTGTGAAGAGCATTTACTTATTTATTTATTTGTTTATTTTTAAGAGTTTATTTCTTTGAGAGAGATAGGGTTTATGTTAGCAGGGGAAGGAGCAGAGGGAGAGGGACAAGCAAACTCCTTGCTAAATGTGGAGCCAGATGGGGCTTGATCCCAGGACCCTGAGATCATGACCTGAGCTGAAATCAAGAGTCGACTGCTTCAATGACTGAGCCACCCAGGCGAACCCTGTAGAGAGCATTTATAGGGCAGTTCACATAACTTTCTGGCTAGTTTTTTACTAGGGGGTGGTGGACAACAAGGTCAAGTGAGACTTTCTGAGGAAGAACATTTTAAGTGGATGTTAATAGTTTAAACTTCATCCAAAATGTGGAGTTGAAAGTTTTTGTCAAGAAATCAGTGTATGACCAAGTATGACAGAAAACACTTTGTAGCTCTGCTCATCAACTGATGGAGTGTGTTCCTCTGCCTGTGAATCTGGGGGTGCTTTATGTCTCGCTTTGGCCAGGGGGCAATAGCAAATTTGATGTAAGCAGAGGCTTAAATAGTTCTCGCAAATGTGGCTTTGCCCTCCAATGCTCTTGGGAATCCTTAAACTACCATATGAACAAGGCTGAACTAGTCTCTTAGAAGATGAGAGACTTGTCATTTTTGATACTCCAGCAACACTCTCTGAAGGTCCAGGCATGGGAATAAGGCCACCCCAGAATGTCTATCCCCGGACAAGCAGATGTGAACCAGGCTGCTCAAGACCATGAGACCCACCTCACTGACCCACAGAATTGTGAGCAAATAAGTGGTTATTGTGTCAAGTCCCCAAATATTGAGAGGTTATGTCATATAATGAAAGCTAACAGCACACAAATAATCAGAAATTTTAAGCATGTTCAACTTTACCTGCTTGCTGGCAGACTATATAGTTTAAAGCACTATCAACAAAATTATTGACCAGACCCCTCCATTGCTAAGACTAGGCAAAGTATCAATCATCTATACTCTTCTTGCAGTTACTTCCTTTTGTTGACATCAACTAGACCATAAACTCTGAGAGGTGGAGATTATTTGTATCTTGATTCCTGTTGTATGTTACTGCTTTTCATGATGTCTGATAGAGAGCAGGTATTCAATATATGACTGTTGGATGAGATGACTAAATAACGACCATCATTGAAGAAGATAGCAAAAGACAAACATGGCTTCTGAAGATACCTTGAAATTAGCACCGAATTCTCCCTCCAGAGACTGATTCCCCAAGACCATCAAGTAAGACTTGCATCCTGACGCATAATAATCTATTTGACATTATTTTGCCTATAATCTTGAGTTCTCAGCTGAGATACATCCAGTGTTCTACTCTGATTAAGCTCCTTCAGGCTTTCTTGGGTAACTCTGCTTCAGGTTGATCCATCAGGGTACTAATTGTTTCCAGTGACCTCATGGGTAGAAATCATTTTTTGTACAGTGCAATTGCATTAAAATGAATATTGGTATCTACTTAACTATTTCCTGAATTTATGTCTTTGATCTATAAACAAACAGTTCCTACTATTTTCAAAACACTGTGTGAATGGCAACATGTTGAGCTTAATTTCTTGTCAATTATGGTTAACATCGTTTCAACACAAATAAGGAAACATCTCAACAAACATGTTGTTCTACTTGAGAGCAACATAATACCGAAAAGAAGTCTATCTGATGAAATGTTTTGAAATCTAATTTCTACTACTTTGACTTTTTCTATGATGAATTCATTTTTAGTTCTCAATTATGTATCCTCCCTAAGGAAAAGTCAGTAAATAAGCTTAAAACTATGTTTCAGCTTGAAGAACATGAAGAAAATGTATTTTAAAATTATGAACAAAAGCCTGAACACATTAAAATGGCTCTCTTGCCTTACATCTCCCAGTGGTGCCCCGACACACCAACCTATTGCTCAAGAAGGGCTTCCGTGTTATGTGACTTGAACTTAAGGTTATTCCCACATTTTTTAAGCTAAATACAATTTTTTAGTCAGTCAAAGATAACGGACACAAAATCGAAAAATACATTCCTCAGTTCTGTAGCCTGAAATGTCATTTGTTCTCTGTGATTTCGTTTTTCTTATTACTTTGAACTAATTTTAACTGTGTCCCAGATGTAATTGCCCTGCTTTGGCTCCTACCAGATGAAGTTGAACCTCAGCAGTTTTCCAAAACAGCTCTACATCATCATCTCTTCTGTTCAGGGACAAACCATTCCCTGAAGACAGTATGGATCTCTCTCTCTCTCTCTCATTTGTATGCACAGCTTCTGTGAGGAAGCAGCGGTATAGGATCCCATCCAAATGCCTTATTATTATTATTTTTTAATAGCTATCGTACATTTGATTTACAGCTCCTTTGGCAAACTGTTGTAATCATTATCATTGTAAGTTAAGGCACTTAGATCCTTTGGCTTTCCATATAGCTTGTATTAGTGCAACTTTTAAGAGACTCTGGTGATATATCATTGACAAAATCAGAACTACACTAAATATTTCAGTCCATAATTATTCCAAATTGGATATAAAAGATGTTATGTCTCAATGCTGCCAAGATACTCAGAGTGTACTGATAAAATTCTTATGAATTAATTTAAATGAAAGTTAGGCAACAGTTATTCAAACTAATTTAATGCCAAGTGCACATTGTCTAAAATACTTCATGTAGTAACACTAGGAATTAAAAGTGCTGCCTGAATCTTTAAATATCTGGATGCCCACCTACAAAAACATTGATCTAAGATCTGGAGAAATATCTATATTTACAAAAGAAATGGCTTCATTAAGTAGATGGCACACATGTTTATGTTTCATTAATTGAAGGGGTCAAAGTTAAACAACTAGCAAGCCCGGGGATGAATTAATTCACATACAAAATGATCAATGGGAAAATCTTAGAAAAATCTGATTGACTATTTTTAATTATCTCACCTTGCCCACTCAGTTAATAAGCAAAATCACAACCCACTGAATAGATGGATTGGTTCAGATAGCTGAGTCTTCCATCATGTGTTCAGACAAAAGAACATCCTCTTCTGAATAAGTTCTGGGAATCTACTGCACAAGGCTGTGGCTATACTTGACAATGCTGTGCTGTATACTTCCAAGTTGCTATAAGAGTAGAACCTTAATTTTCTTACCATGACAATAACAACAACAAAATGGTAAGTATGTGAGGTAACCGATACTTTAACTAACCTTATGTGTGGTAACATTTTGTAACTTAAACATGTATTAAATCATCACATTGTATACCTTAAACTTACACAATGTTATATATCAATTATATCTCAGTAAACCTGGAAAAAGAAAGCATCCATTCCATCCAATCTCTGTGCATCTGAACTTAAAATATTTCTGGCAAGTAGACATTGGTAAATACTAAAATTTTAGTATTTCAATCTCACTAATTTAAAAAAAAATTCATATGGGGGTATAATCGACATAGAACATTATTTCAGGCGTAAGACATAATGATTCAATATTTGTATATATTGCAAAATGGTCGCCACAATAAATCTAGTTAAAATCCATAACACCAGACATAGTTACAATTTGTTTGTGTTGTGGTGAGAAATTTTAAGATCTACTCTTAACTAATTTGCCAACATTTTATCAAGTTCTTTCTGTGTTATTACATTTTTATAGTGACTATTAAATGGGGAGCTGGACTGAAAGTGCTCTTGTTTTGGGAACTGACTATAGCATTCTTTTGTCGACTAGGCATGCATCTTAGTGGGGCCATTTGGTTATAGTGATGGAGTACCCTGGGATAGCCATAATAGGCTTGGCATATGGCATATTGGTATGGAGATGTTCCTAAAAGCATACACTCATTGGAAGGATGAGAGCAGCCAGAGAAAAACACGTTTTCTGGTGGCACATGGTTCATAGGAGGCACACACACGGGTTCATAGGAGGCCAACAGAATTTAGAAGAAAAATCTGCAAATGTTACTTGGCTGAGGAATTTTTTTTTTCCAAGAACAGAATGTTATATGATCCAACATTTACTTATCTTCTTAGACCGTGCCTCAGTGGCATCACCCCTTCTCCACTCCGGTGCTGTTTACCTCAGGTTTTATATACAAGCAGTATACACCTAAATGCCTCATGAGCATCCCTATTGGGAGTGGGGGTGGGGAGAGGTAAAGGAAGACGGTCTGGAACCCAGCTGTCTGTTCAAGAGACACAGGAAAAAGGAGCATCTGTGAATGTATCTTTTAAAAAAATTATTTTCTTAAATTTGAAAAAAAAGACATCTTGAACTTACAGAAATGTAAATACTGTACAAGAAGACTTTATTTTGGGGAACAGTCTGAGCATAAGTTGCTTTGTGACTTCATCACTCTGGAAGTTTCAGTGCATGTATCCCATAATCAAGGGCATTCTTCCACATCACCCCAGTACAAACAAAATCAGGAGACTGACACTGATACACTGTCACTAAGTAATCCTTAGGCTTCATTCAAGCTTTGCCATTTTAACAGTGTCCACTAGAGCACAAAGATCCAGTTTCACCATACATTTTCACTTAGTTGCCATGTTCCTTTAGTTTTCTTCAAACTGGGGAAGTTTCTCAGTCTTACCTTGACTTATATCACTTATATCAGTTATTGAAAGGTAGAGGATATTTTGTAGAAAGTCACATCGTTGGTTGGCTTGATGTTGCTTCTTGGGTATATTCAGTTCATACATCTTTGGCAAGGACATCATTAAAGTGATACTGTGTATTTTTTTTTTTTTTGGATCCTATCATGTGTCACACAATTTAAGTTTGTCCTGTTTTTGGTAATATTAACTTTGATTATTAGTCTAAATTCAAGTCTGCTATTCTAATCTACGACAAAGCTACTCCTTTTTTCCTTTGAAGTTCATAAGTATTTTGTAGGAGATACATGGAGACTATGAAAACATCCTGTTTCTCACCAGAGTTTTAATACATTAACATATTTTTTATGTCTGTATTGAGTCATGGATTCCTATTTCCTCAGTGGATTTCAAAATGCCCTAGTTTTAATATGTTGGCTAGTTGAATTTAAATTTAAAAAAATAGTTTTGTCTATTTGCAGCCCCTTCATTCAGATTCCTGTGTCTTTAGGCATGTCCTCAATGGTATTTAAAGACCTATATTTTCTGACACAATAAGATGTTTCAGGATCATTAAATATTTTCTTTATCCCAGGCCTGGGACCAGCCATTTCTATAAGGAGCCCTTTCTAAGCAGATTCTGACATTTAGAAAACAATATCTTAGTGCTAGATGTGCTTATTGATACTGGAATGTCCCTGTGCCCAGGCTCGATCAGTGTGCAAAGCCAGGGTCTCTATGTATATGCATATCCAGTCACAGACCTGTCTCTCCATCCATCAGTCTCTTTCTCTCTCCACACATGAATTCACACTGATATTTTCAGTTGAAACCCAACAACACATATCTTTTTTTTTTTTTCTTAAGATTTTATTTATTTATTTATTTGACAGAGAGATCACAAGTAGGCAGAGAGGCAGGCAGAGAGAGCGGGGGAAGCAGGCTCCCTGCTGAGCACAGAGCCCAATGTGGGGCTTGATCCCGGGACCCTGAGATCATGACCTGAGCCAAAGGCAGAGACTTAACCCGCTGAGCCACTCAGGCGCCCGACAACACCACATTTCTTTCTTTCTTTCTTTCTTTTTTAAATTTATTATTTTTTTTTATTTTCGGCATAACAGTATTCATTTTTTCACCACACCCAGTGCTCCATGCAATCTATGCCCTCTATAATACCCACCACCTGGTACCCCAACCTCCCACCCCCCCGCCACTTCAAACTCCTCAGATTGTTTTTGAGTCCATAGTCTCTCATGGTTCACCTCCCCTTTCAATTTCCCCCAACTCCCTTCTCCTCTCCATCTCCCCATGTCCTCCATGCTATTTGTTATGCTCCACAAATAAGTGAAACCATATGATAATTGACTCTCTCTGCTTGACTTATTTCACTCAGCATATTCTCTTCCAGTCCCGTCCATGTTGCTACAAAAGTTGGGTATTCATCCTCTGATGGAGGCAGAATACTCCATCGTGTATATGGACCACATTTTCCTTATCCACTCATCTGTTGAAGGGCATCTTGGTTCTTTCCACAGTTTGGCGGCCGTGGCCATTGCTGCTATATAAACATTGGCGTACAGATGGCCCTTCTTTTCACGACATCTGTGTCTTTGGGGTAAATACCCAGGAGTGCAATTGCAGGGTCATAAGGAAGTTCTATTTTTAATTTCTTGAGGAATCTCCACACTGTTCTCCTAAGAGGCTGCACCAACTTGCATTCCCACCAACAGTGGAAGAGGGTTCCCCTTTCTCCACATCCTCTCCAACACATGTTGTTTCCTGTCTTGTTAATTTTGGCCATTCTAACTGGTGAAAGGTGGTATCTCAATGTGGTTTTAATTTGAATCTCCTTGATGGCTAGTGATGATAAACATTTTTTCATGTGTCTGATAGCCATTTGTATGTGTTCATTGGAGAAGTGTCTGTTCATATCTTCTTCCCATTTTTTGATATGCTTGTCTGTTTTGTGTGGGTTGAGTTTGAGGAGTTCATTATCGATCCTGGATATCAACCTTTTGTCTGTACTGTCATTTACAAATATCACATTTCTAATGGTTCATTATAATTTTTTTCCTTTCTATACTTGTAATTTTCCTCAACAGTGATCAAGTGGGTTCTCATTATCTTTTAGTTTATTTTCTCACTGTACCAGTATATAGTGGTATTGTTACTATATTGTTGCTATTCTGAGTCCGTACCCCTCCCCCATTCCCAGTGTGGACACCCTCTTCACCACACTCCAGTTCTGACCCTCTCCTCTGAGATACTGTGGCTCCTTTTCCCCTTCACATTTGCTCTTATCTAATGGCTTTAAGACTTGATTGTTCAGGGAGAAAAAGGAAGGGAAAGAAGAAGGAAATGATGATGAGGTCAGAAGTAAACTGAATAGTAAAGTCAGCATGAGAGAAGATCAGGTAAACAGAAGCTTTTTGGGAAATTTCTCACAAGATATGAGGTAGGAGGAAATTTTTAAAATGATAGTTAAGGGGCGCCTGGTGGCTCAGTGGGTTAAAGCCTCTGCTTTTGGCTCAGGTCATGATCCCAGGGTCTCGGGATCAAGCCCTACATCAGGCTCTCTGCTCAGCAAGGAGCCTGCTTCCCCCTCTCTCTGCCTGCCTTTCTGCCTCCTTGTGATCTCTCTGTCAAATAAATAATTTTTTTTAAAAAAAGTTAGTTAAATATCAAAATTGAGTTGACCCTAGTGAATATATGAATTACAGGTAGAACCAAAAAAGTTTCTAAAAAGAGGCTCTGAAGCAATGGAACAATTAGGTATTATCTTGGGATATCTCTAGACAGAAATATGAATGAAAGAAGGGTTATCTAAAACAAGTCTCATTTATCTAGTAATGCATTCATTTGATCATTCATATATTCATTCAGGTATTTGAGTGCTTATATTTGTCAGACATATCATAAGACAGGAGAAATACAAGGAAAACAATTGGTTTTCTGACCTTTCTTTCCCTTCTAATTATTTTTCTTCAGACTTTTCCCATCCCGATAACTTGTTATTGTATCTGCTCAAAAAGAACAATGTTTAATAGACTGCTCATATCTTCGTCAACAGTGTATCAGTGGTTTACCTACCCCAGATAGGGTCGGAATTATAATGGGAAGGCAGGAGAATACTGAGAGATTGTGGAATATCAGCCACTGTACCATTATTGTTACTGAAAATATTTAACAATCATTATAGCAGAAGATGAATAAAAACAGATGGTAGTTATCAACAACTGGTACATCCATATGTATACTGACTAAATATTAACTCTGAATTTGGAGTAATTGAGAAGGGAAAGAAACAATTCAGAATAGAGTACAGGTTGGAGACCAATGTATAAATCTGAGAATACATAAGTACAGAACACATTGCTCACAAAGAATTGAGAACATGAATTGTAAGACACATCAGGCAGATGAATGAAGGAGGTCTAATGGTAGAAGGGCTTGTCCACTGAGGAGATGAGATTTTGGGCCCAGATAGTAAAATTTCTACCTGTGTAGGGATATAGTAGAACACATATATTGAAGTTTGGGGTTAGGGAGAAAGTTTTCTTTTATTTCCCCCCAGCTGTATTTAGGTATATTTAATATACAAAGATATTGAACATACTTAATATATACCATTGGATGAGCTAAGCCATATGCATATGTGTGTGATATCGCCACAATCAAGATAATAAATGTATCCCTATTCATCACCTCCAAAACATTTCTTGTGCCCCTTTGTTTTTTTATTGTATATAGAAAGAATAGTTAAAATAGGACTTACCCTCTTAATACGTTTTAAAATACACAATAGTTTTGGTTAACTACAGTCACTATTATACAGCAAATATCTATAAGTTATGCATGTTGTGAACTGTAACTTTATGCACATTAAGCAACATAGGTGGACTTAGAGATATTCTGCTAGGTGAAATAAGTTGCTCACAGAAGGATAAAAGATATATATAAAATAGTCAAACTCATAGAACAATTTCTATGAGTGATGGTTGCCAAAGAGGAGGAAGGAGGATCGTAGGGAGTAGGGAATTTTTGTTCAAAGGGAGAGTGAGTTTTTGTTAAAAAATGTGTTTAATAGATCATTTGCTATTAACTAAATCTCTTCCTTAAACTCCCATTGAGTGTTTCTAGCAGGGAAAGTAATATCCATTTTCCAGCATTCTATGAATCCCACATGCTGTGGATCGTGTCAATGCTGAGATGCATGATAACTTCCCAAAGAGCTATGAGGGGGTCTTGTGGCGGAAGCTTATTCTATATGAAAAATGGCATTCAGATCTTCATTCAGCAGATATTCTGAGTGTATACTGTATATTAGGCTAAGTGGTATAGACATCTATAACCTCTGGGAAGATAGTGGCCTGATCTGAATGTATCTTGGGTTTTCTCTATTCACATCTCCAACCGATCTTCCTCTTCTAGAAACAAGGCTACTGACAGCAGCAGGCAGCAGGCTGAGAGGGGAGGCCCTACCTCTCAGAGAGTCTGGGTGGGGAGTAATACTGGTTTGCCCAGAACAGTCCTGGCTTTAGCACCCAAAGCCTGATGGCCCCTATGGGCCAGCTGGGACAGTTGGCCACCGCAGTACAGAAAGCTGGGCAGGGACTTTTTCCCCTGTGGGCCAGGTTGGAGCCTAGAAGGTAGTGTCAAAGAGTCTCCTGCATGAGGCCCTGAATAGAAGGGAAGGGCCTGGCCTGTAGAGAACTATGCATCTGCAAAGCTATGTATATCCAAAATAAGGCTGATATAGTTAACTTTATAAAAATTAAAAATATTTGCATGGCCAAAATATCATGCATGAAATAAATAGGCACATTATTAGACTTGAGGAAAACTTCATTTCCAGTTAGGTGCCAAGGGATTATCTGCTCAGCTCTGGGAGTACAATATTTAGCAGGTTGCTTCCGGACCAGTCAGGGAGAATGAAACAGTCATGTAATGTGAACACGTGAGTTTATTATTTTGAGAAATTGCATAAGTGATATATTTGGGGAGCTCTGACTACGTGGTTAAGTCTGGGGTATTAGGGCTTCTCTGAAGAGGTAACATGAGAACTGATGAAGGAGAAGTCAGAAGGACTGTGGGGACATTTCTGGAGTGGGGTGAGGGGTAAAAACAAGAAGGAAAGAGGTCGAGGGTGACATTAAAGCATAACCTGAGGCCCAAGGTATTCTGCTCTGCAAATAAGAAATTACATAAAAGAATATCATTTAGGGATCTCATCAATGGATAAATACTTCAAAATCATCAGATCATGCACTTTATTTTTTTTTAAAGATTTTATTTATTTGAGAAAGAGAGAGCACCGGCAGGTGTTGAGGGGGAGGAAAGGACAGAGGGAGAGGGAGTAGCAGCCTCCCTGCTGAGGAAGGAGCCTGATGAGGGACTGGATCCCAGGACCCTGGGATCATGACCTGAGCTGAAGAGGGACATTTAATTGACTAAGCCACCCAGGTGCCGCAAATCATGCAGTTTAAGTATATGCAGTTTATTGCAGATTAGTTGTTCCCCAGTGAAATGGTAAAACAACAACAACAACAAAAACATTGTTTGAACTGAATCATAGCATAACAGGGAGAATGGTTTACGTTAAAGTTTTGGGTTTACAACAAGGACCCTGAGAAGCCACTTGAGGCCTTTAAGTAGAAGGAAGACCTAATTACACCTGTGAACATATAGTACGTATACTAATAATGATAGCTCTGTTTTCACCCATGCTAATTAACTAACAGAGACTATTCTAAGCATTCAGTTGATTCCTTTAACTTTTCCCAACCATAGGAAGTTCTCTTTTCTTCACTTTATGGTTAGAAGAACTGAGGCAGAGGGAGGTAATGAAATTATTATGGTTCACTCTGATTCCAGAGCCCACATGCTCAGACATTATGCCTCAGATCTGTACTAGTTGCTCAAGGAAGGGTAAAATTCCCATATGCAAAGCATACAATAGTTTGCAAGATGCTTTTACCACATGATCTCATTAAATGCTTCTGATGACATAATAAGGCAGGAATTTTTGAATGTACTTATTAACAGGGGAACACCTTTAGGATCAGAAATATTTAAGTTTTCCTGCTGGTTACATGACTTGGACCTTGCTTGTGGTATTTCAAACAATGTTCTCTTTGCAACCCATGCTTGCTATCGTTGAAGAAAAATTGCCCTGGACAGAGTAAATAGACAAAGATGACTTTGTTCAAGACTTTTGGAATAGGGGGAAGATGTAATTCTAATCTTGAGACAAAAGGTGGGCTAATTTTTAAGCACTGGAATAAGCAGGTGGAAGACAATTAGAGGGTATTAGGGGATAAGGTGGTCTATATAATTAAGCCATCTGGGTTTTCTAATTGACGCTAATTGAAGTTAGCCACCTACTCTCCCACAGAGACTGGGAAATAGGGGCACTATCTTTCTTGATGATTAAATTTTAAAGGGATTGACTGCCGGGTCCTTCAGAAAAGCATGGTTGTAAAACTGGCAAGTGACTGGAGAAGATCTACATTTCAAGGGGCAAAAATTTTTAAAAAAGGAGTTGGGGGTCCATGATCAGGAAGAAAACTGTCTAAAATTTAATTAAGCTGAAGGCCACATTAAGTCCATCTTGGTACCTAATTCTGTGGCCTATGCTAAGGTTAAGGATATTCACACTCAGGGGTGCTAAATAATAGTCAGGCTTATAAAAGTCACCAGCGTAAGTAAGTACTCTAGGAGTCTCTTCCTTTTCTTTTTAGGTCCTGCTTAATTCACTTCCACAGTCTCCCGCTGTAACATAACATTTGTTATAGCCTCCTTCCCTTCAAAATACCACATCTGTAAATAGTTGTCTCATGCCTGCCATCCGGATGGGCTGTCAGCACTCAGTGTGGACCGGGGAAAGTCTTGTACATGTTATATCCCTACCGAGAACTTTGCCCGGCACTTAGTAACTGAACCATTCGTATTTCCTTAATGATCAGATGAGCAAATGAGTTGGTGAGAGATAAATGTAAGAAAAGCAGGATATAAGGATATAGTAGACTTTCAGCTACACCCTTAAGGATTTCATTCCTTCCTTTCTTTTTTTTTTAAGACTTTTTTTTTTTTTTTTTTTTTTTCCTGAGAGAGAGAGAGAGAGAAAGAGGGCACAAGAGAGAGGGAGAAGCAGACTCTCCACTGAGCAGGGAGACCTGAGGACTCCTAGCATTCTGAGATCATGATCTGAGCCCAAGGTAGACACTTAATTGACTGAGCCACACACGTGCCCCCTTAAGGATTCTTATTAGTTCAAATTTAATTCTTTTCCATAAGTCTTCCAAAACCTCTTGGTATGTGTACCATCATCACTAGCAGATGGAGGGTTCTACAGAGGTAGGAGCTACACCTTCCCCCTCAGATTATAGGTTCACTAAGGGAGGGAGCTTATAGCCCTTTTTACAAGACTCTGGGTAGGTAACCTTTAAGCATAGATAAGGTTTATCAACTTATATTGCTGAACGAATATTTTATTTTTTATTAATTATTTTTATTAATATGTAATGTATTATTTGCCCCAGGGATACAGGTCTGTGAATCGTCAGGCTTACACAATTCACAGCACACACCATAGCACATACCCTCCCCAATGTCCATAACCCAACCAACTTCTCCACACCCACCCCCAGAAACCATCAGTTTGTTTTGTAAGTCTCTTATAGATTGTCTTCCTCCCGATCCCATCTTGCTTCATTTTTTTTTCCTTCCCTACTTCCCAACCTCCCACTCTGCCTCTCAAATTCCTCATATCAGAGAGATCATATGATCATTGTCTTTCTCTGTTTTCGCTCAGCATAATACCCTCTGGTTCCATCCATGTTGTTGCAAATGGCAAGATTTCATTTCTTTTGATGGCTGCATAGTGTTCCATTGTGTGTATGTATACCACATCTTCTCTATCCATTCATTTGTTGATGGACATCTTGGTTCTTTCAATCATTTAGCTATTGTGGACATTGCTGCTATAAACGTTCGGGAGCACATGCCCCTTCGGCTCACTACATTTTTATCTTTAAGGTAAATACCCAGTAGTGCGGTTATTGGGTCATGGGATAGCTCTGTTGTCAACTTTTTGAGGAACCTCCATGCTGTTTTCCAGAGTGGTTGCACCAGTTTGCATTCCCACCAACAGGTGTAGGAGGATTCCCTTTCTTTGCATCCTTTCTAACATCTGTCATTTCCCGACTTGTTAATTTTAGCCATTCTGACTGGTGTGAGGTGGTATCTCATTGTGGTTATGATTTGTATTTCCCTGATGCCAAGAGTGATGTGGAGCACTTTTTTCCTGTGTCTGTAGGCCATCTGGATGTCTTCTTTGCAGAAATGTCTATTCATGTCCTCTGCCCATTTCTTGATTGGATTATTTGTTCTTTGGATGTTGAGTTTGCTAAGTTTTTTATAGATTTTGGATGCTTGTCCTTTATCTAATATATCGTTTGCAAATATCTTCTCCCATTCTGTCAGTTGTCTTTTGGTTTTGTTGACTGTTTCCTTTGGTGTGCAAAAGCTTTTGATCTTGATGAAATCCCAATAGTTCATTTTTGCCCTTGCTTCCCTTGCCTTTGGCCATGCTTCTAGGAAAAGTTGCTGTGGCTTAGGAAGAGGTTTCTGCCTGTGTTTTCCTCAAGGATTTTGTTGGATTTCTCACATTGAGGCCTTTCCTCCATTCTGAGTCTATTTTTATGTGTGGTGTAAGGAAATGGTCCAGTTTCATTTTTCTGCCTGTGGCTGTCCAATATTCCCAACACCATTTGTTGAAGAGACTGTCTTTTTTCCACTGGGCATTCTTTCCTGCTTTGTCAAACATTAGTTGATCATAGAGTTGAGGGTCTATTTCTGGGCTCTGTATTCTGTTCCATTGATCTATGTGTCTGTTTTTGTGCCAATACCGTACTGTCTTGATGATGACAGCTTTGTAATAGAGCTTGAAGTCTGGGATTGGGATGCCACCAACTGTGGCTTTCTTTTTCAACATTCCTCTGGCTATTCCAGGTCTTTTCTGGTTCCATATCAATTTTAGGATTATGTGTTCTGTTTCTTTGAAACAATTGATGGTATTTTGATATGGATTACATTAACTGTATAGATTGCTTTGGGTAGGATAGACATTTTCACTGTATTTGTTCTTCCAATCTATAAGCATGGGATGTTTTTTCATTTCTTTGTGTCTTCCTCAATTTATTTCATGAGTACTTGATAGTTTTCTGAGTACAGATTCTTTGCCTCTTTGGTTAGGTTTATTCCTAGGTATCTTATGGTTTTGGGTGCAATTGTAAATGGGATCAGCTCCTTAATTTCTCTTTCTTCTGTCTTGTTGTTGGTGTAGAGAAATGCAACTGATTTCTGTGCATTGATTTTTTATCCTGACACTTTACTGAATTCCTGTATGAGTTCTGGCAGTTTTGGAGTGGAGTCTTTTGGGTTTTCCACATAAAGAATTATATCATCTGCAAAGAGTGAGAGTCTGATTTCTTCTTTGCTAATTTGGATGCCTTTAATTTCTTTTTGGTGTCTGATTGTTGAGGATAGGACTTCTAGTACTATGTTGAATAGTAGTGGTAATAGTGGACATCCTGCCATGATCCTGACCTTAGGGGAAAATCTCTCAGTTTTTCCCTATTGAGAATGATATTCCCTGTGCATTTTCCCTACACCTTGAAGAGTTTTGATCAAGAAAGGATGTTGTGCTTTGTCAAATGCTTTTTCAGCATCTATTGAAAGGATCATATGGTTCTTGCTCTTTCTTTTATTAATGTATTTTATCACATTGATTGATTTGCAGATGTTGAACCAAACTTGTAGCCCAGGAATAAATTCCACCTGGTCATGATGAATAATCCTTTTAAAATACTGTTGGATCCGGTTGCTGGGGGGAGGGGTTTTGGGAGAAGGGGGTGGGATTATGGACATTGGGGAGGGTATGTGCGTTGGTGAGTGCTGTGAAGTGTGTAAACCTGGTGATTCACAGACCTGTACCCCTGGGGATAAAAATATATGTTTATAAAAAATAATAAATTAAAAAAAAAATACTGTTGGATCCTATTGGCTAGTATTTTGGTGAGAACTTTTGCATCTGAGTTCATCAAGGATATTGGTCTATAATTCTCCTTTTTGCTGGGTTCTTTGTCTGGTTTTGGGATCAAGGTAATGCTGCCTCATAAAATGAATTTGGAAGTTTTCCTTCCATTTCTTTCTTTCTTTCTTTTTTAACAGTTTCAGAAGAATAGGTATTAATTCTTTTTTAAATGTTTGGTAGAATTCCCCTGGGAAGCTGTCTGGCCTTGGGCTCTTGTTTGTGGGGAGATTTTTGATGACTGCTTTAATCTCCTTATACTGGTTATGGATCTGTTCAGGTTTTCTATTTCTTCCTGGTTCAGTTTTGGTAGTTTATATGTCTCTAGGAATGCATTCATTTCTTTTAGATTGTCCAATCTGCTGGTGTATAGCAGCTTATATGTTCTTATACTTGTTTGTATTTCTTTGCTGTTTGTTGTGGTCTCTCCTCTTTCATTCATGATTTTATTTATTTGGGTCCTTTCTCTTTTCTTTTTCATTAAGTCTGGCCACAGGTTTCTCATTCCTATTAATTCTTTCAATGAACTTGCTCCTAGTTTTGTTGATCTGTTCTACTGTTCTTTGGTTTCTATTTCATTGACTTCTGCTCTGATCTTTATGATTTCTCTTCTCCTGCTGGGTTTAGGCTTTCTTTGCTATTCTTTCTCCAGCTCCTTTAGGTGTAGGGTTAGGTTGTGTACTTGAGACCTTTCTTGTTTCTTGAGAAAGGCCTGGATCACTATATACTTTCCTGTCAGGGCCACCTTTGCTGTGTCCCACAGATTTTGAACACTTGTGTTTTTGTTATCATTTGTTTCCAAGAATTTTTTCAATTCTTTACTTTCCTATTTGACCCATTCATTATTTAGTAGGATGCTCTTTAGCTTCCATGTGTTTGAGTTCTTTCCAACTTTCTCTTGTGATTGAGTTCTATCTTTAGAGCATTGTGTCTGAAAATTTGCAGGGAATGATCCCAGTCTTTTGGTACTGGTTGAGACCTGGTTTGTGACCCAGGATGTGATCTATTCTAAACAATGTTCTGTGTGCACTAGAGAAGAATGTGTATTCTGTTGCTTTGGGATGGAATGTTCTGAATATATCTGTGATGTCCATCTGGTCCAGTTTGTCACTTAAGGACTTTATTTCTTTTGCTTGGATGATCTGTCCATTTTAGTGAGGGCTGGTGTTAGAGTCCTCTACTATTATTGTATTATTATTGATGTGTTTCTTTGATTTTGTTATTAATTGGTTTATATAGTTGACTGCTACCATGATAGGGGCATAGATATTTAAAATTGCTAAATTTTTTTGTTTGACAGACCCTTCGGGAGTGATATAGTATCCTTCCTCATCTCTTATTATAGTCTTTGGCTTAAAATCTAACTTATCTGATATAAGGATTGCTACCCCAGCTTTCTTTTGATGTCCATTAGCATGGTAACTTGTTTTCCACCCCCTCACTTTAAATCTAGGGGCTCCTTTGGGTCTAAAATCAGTTTCTTTAGACAGCATATTGATTTTTTTTTTAATCCATTATGATACCCTGTGTCTTTTGATTGGGGACATTTAGCCCATTTACATTCAGGGTCACTATTGAAAGATATGAATTTAGTTTCATTGTATTGCCTGTAAGGTGACTGTTACTGTATATTGTCTCTGTTGCTTTCTGGTCTACTAGTTTTAGGCTCTCTCTTTGATTAGAGGACCCCTTTCAATATTTCCTGTAGGGCTGGTTTGGTGTTTGCAGATTCTTTTAATTTGTCTTTGTCCTGGAAGCTTTTTATCTTTCCTTCTATTTTCAGTGACAGCCTAGCTGGATATAGTATTCTTGGCTGCATGTTTTTCTCTTTTAGTGCTCTGAATACATCATGCCAGTTCTTTCTGACCTGCCAGGTCTCTATGGTTAAGTCTGCTGCCAAATCTAATATTTCCACCATTGTATGTTACAGACTTCTTGTCCTGAGCTGCTTTAAGGATTTTCTCTTTGTCACTAAGTGTTGTAAGTTTTACTATTAGATGATGGGGTGTGGATCTATTTTTACTCATTTTGAGGAGGGTTTCTTTGCCTCCTGGATTTTGATGCTTGTTCTTTTTGCCATATTAGGGAAATTCTGTACTATAATTTGCTCCAATATACCTTCTGCCCCCCTCTCTCTTTTTTCTTCTTCTGAAATCCCAATTATTCTAATATTTCTTCTTATGGTATCACTTATCTCTCAAACTCTCCCCTTGTTGTTCAGTAGTTGTTTGTCTCTCTTTTGCTCAGCTTCTTTATTCTCCATCTTTTGATCTTCTATATCACTAATTCTCTCTTCTGCCTCATTTATCCAAGGTATAAGAGCCTCTATTTTTTTGTTGCACCTCATTAATAGCTTTTTTTGTTTACAACTTGTTTAGATTTTAGTTCTTTTATTTCTCCTGAAAGGGCTTTTTTTCTCCAGTTTTCTCTAATATCTTCCATGCCTTTTTCAAGCCCAGCTAGCACTTTGCAAATCATCGTTCTGAACTCTAGTCCTGACATATTACCAATGTCCATATTGATTATGTCCCTAGCTGTCAGTACTATCTCTATTTTTGTTTGTTTGTTTGTTTGTTTGCTTTTGGGTTTTTTTTGTGGTGAGTTTTTCTGCCTTGTCATTTTATCTAGATAAGAATATATGAAAGAAAGAATAAAATATGAAAAGGAAAAATAAAAAATACCAAAGGGTAGCAAAGACCCCAGAAAATTGTACACTAACCAAATCAGAAGAGGTACAAAACCAAGGGGAAAGGAAAGGGAGAAAAAAATATGTATATACATTTTTTTTTTTTTTAGACTGGTGAATAGAACAGCCCACCACTTGATTTTTGGGTGTATTTTAGTCTCTTAGAAGAAACTACTTCCCACAGTTTTAAAGAAAGAGTAACTTATATAATCACAAAAATAAGGGTAAGCACGATGAAGGGATGGAATATGACTATACAGATGAATATTATAAAAGAAAATTATAAAAAAGGAATTGATAAGTTGTTTGGAAAAAGAAAAAAAAAAAAAGAGGAGGGCATGTGCTCAGGCTGGAGACTAGAACAAAGCCATGTGCCAAGATTAGGGTATATTTTGTTCTATTGGAAGAAATTGTATCCCAAAATTTTTTGGAAAAAAAATATATATACACTAAAAAATAAGGTAAAATACAATGAAGGGATAAAATATGACTATAACAATGAAGGTTTGAAAAGTTTGTTTGTTTGTTTTAGAAAGGTATTGCTAAGATAAACTGGTTAAAAAATGTTAAGAGGAAAGAGAAGTTAAAAAAATAAAATAAGGAAAAAAATTTTAAAAAAATTTAACTTTGCAAGACTAAAGGATTTACAGAAAAAGCCATAAATTCCATGTGTTGCTTTCCCCTGGCTCTAGATTTCTGCTGTTCTCCTTGATTGGTAAGCTTGGTCTTGGCTGGATGTTCTTGCTGATCTTCTGGGGTAGGGGCCTGTTGCCATGATTCTCAAATGTCTTTGCCCAAGGTGGAATTGCACCGCCCTTGCCAGGGGCCAGGCTAAGTAATCTGCTCAGGTTCACTCTCAGAGTTTTGTTCCCCTGAACTCTTTCCATAATGCTTTGGAGGAGGAGAATAATGATGGTGGCCTCCCAGTCTCTGGTTGGAGGAGCCGAGAGCTCAGGGCCCCACTCCTCAGTGCGCCCTCAGAGAAAAGCATTCAATCACTCCTGTCTCCCTGGTCTCCGACTGTGCTCCGAGCTCACCCAGGCTGTGATCAAGCATTCCCATCTCTGGATCACAGCCCCATTTGGAGTCTCTAAAACCAGCAGATTCCTGCCACACTGCTCCTTCTGGAGGAGGAAGGTTAGTCTCCCCAGATCTGCCACTTTTGGGGTCACTGCTCAAAAAGGATCATAGTTTAAGGCAACCATGATTTGAAAGCTCACTCTTCAGCTGTGTCTCTGTAGTCATCTTCTCTGCTCCGATACGTGGCAACTCTGCCACACTCAGACACCCCTGATCTTTCTGTGACACCACAGGTCCTAAGACCACACTATCCCCACGAAGCCTCCACCCCTGCTTAGCCTATGGAGTGATGCCCCTTCAGGGAGCAAACTTCTAAAAGTTTGGATTTTGTGCTCCACTGCTCCACTGCTTGCCAGAAGCTGGCCTCACCCCTCACAGTCTATCTTCCCATTGCTTCGGATTCACTTCTCCACACGTCCTACCTTTCAGAAAGTGATCAATTTTCTGTTCCTAGAATTGCTGCTCCTCTTCTCTTATATCTCCTGTTGAGTTTGTAGGATTTTGGAATGGCTTGATACTTATCTAGCCGACTTCCTGGGATCTGATATCACTTCATTCTGCTATTCCTCCACCATCTTGCCCCTCCCAACCTGAATGGATTCTTTAAATGAAACATGAATGTTATAGCTATTTGTATCATTTATAGGTATACTTTTCCACCCCTTTTAGAATTTTAGTTCCCAAAGGGTTTCCAGTGAAACCATTTTCTCTCCAGTGAGAAACTAATATGTATTAGAAGTCTTGTGTTTCTATCATTCTATAAAGAACACTTCTAGAAAGGAATACCTATACAGAGCTAAAATTAAAACATCACATCCCTGTTGAGTGTCTTACTGGGCATAGGTTAATACAGTGACATGATCATTACTCAGCCCAATTCACTAATACAGAAACTCAGTCTTTTGAACTAGCACAACAAATTCTCTTTGCCTTATGGAATATTCAAGGCCACAAGCTCTTGATGAAAGAATACATGGAGGAATAATATTTGTTCTCATTAAAAAGCTTGCTTTTCCAAATGTTACACTGAATCTGGAGGGCATTTAAGAACTTTTTTAAACCTTTCTGCTCTGTGACTGGCACAGGGAGGGATGCCTTGGTCCAAGAGTTGAGAGCGTGCATGCTGCATGATTTCTAGTCTCTTCCTGTTCTCCACCCATTACCCTCAGTGGTTCAGAGTCAGCTGAACAGCTCAGGCCCTCTTCAGAGCCATGACACACTCTCCATATTCTGACTTGATATGAAGTTTAATAAAATAAAACAGCTAACTGAGTAAAACCAGGATAAACATCTTGACATCTTGCATTTTAATGGTGATTGGTGCCTGTTCAAGGCAAGGGAATTTTCTATTCCAATTCCTAAGAAGGCAGTTGTAGAGGTATATCTTATTAGTTCAGAAAACAAACTTTTCATAAAACTGTCTCATTTCTTCTCCCATTATCTTCACATTATATGAACCGAGTATTGCCGTTTATCAAGAATGATCAAGTAACCATAGTTAAGAAATATAAGGGAAAATTTTATGCCCCATAGTTGCAATCTAGGATATTTAAATCAAATTGAATAGGCCCAGATTTAGTGACTGGAAGCAATCTATTTTAGATAAGTATTATATTTTAAGTTTTTTAAGTATTAATGATCATGTTCAGTTTATCAGTAGGGAATTTGGGACTTCTAATAATAGAATACCTAATTGACTTTGGCTTTAAAACTGTAGACATTTAGTATAATATATAACAATAAATCTGGCAGTAGATGGCCTCATGGTCCATGAATTTCTTTTAGTGTAATTGTGTGGAGGCTACTTGTCAAACTCTGTGCAAGTGCCTTGATTTTTCCCTTCATGATCTCAAGATGGCAGTCAGAGCATCAATCATTGTTGGTTCTGTATGATGAGAGCCAAAGACAAGAATAGTCATGTCACCCTTTCTGATAGCTGTGTAATACTCCATTGTATATATGGACCACATCTTTATTCATCTGTCTGTTGAAGGGCATCTTGGCTCTTTCCACAGTTTGGTGATTGTGGCCATTGCTGCTATGAACATTGGGGTGCATGTGGCCCTTCTTTTCATTGATATTATGCAGCCATCAGAGAGGATGAATACCCAACTTTTGTATCAGCATGGATGGGACTGGAGGAGATTATGCTGAGTGAAATATGTCAGGCAGAGAAAGTCAATTATCATGTGGTTTCACTTATTGTGGAGCATAAGGAATAACATGGAGGACATTAGGAGAAGGAAAGGAAAAGTGAATTGGGGTAAATTGGAGGGGGAGACAAAAGATGAGAGACTGTGGATTCTGAGAAACAAACTGAGGGTTATGGAGGGGAGGAGGATGGGGGGTTGGGTGGGCATGGTGTTGGGTATTAAGGAAGGCACGTATTGCATGGCATACTGGGTGTAGTGCATAAACAATCTTGGAACATGAAAAAAATAAAATTAAGATTAAAAAAAAGAAAAGTTCTGTCATCTGAAACCCAATTATTTACTAGGAATAAAACATGATTATTCTATAGAAGTATCTGAGATATCTGCCCTCCATGGAGCATATACCCATGGATAACACCTTTACCAGAGAAGAGAAGGGTCATATTGCCTAGACTGTGAAGGGTCCAACTTCCTTGATCATATTGGAATAAATTGTGGTTCCGTTATAAAGAAAGAAGGGATGAGTAATAATAGTGCTTGGATAGGCAAGCAAAACAGGCACTGAGAATATCAGATGGTACAGGTGGAGGTATGTATTGAAATGTAAGTCCACTTACAAATCCCTAGTCATATTATTATTTTTTCAAAAAATTTTTTTTTTTATTTGGGAGAGAGTGAGTGAGAGAGAGAGCATGAGAGAGGAGAGGGTCAGAGGGCAAAGCAGACTCCCCGCTGAGCGGGGAGCCTGGAGTGGGACTCGATCCCAGATCTCTAAGATCATGACTTGAGCCAAAGGCAGTCAGTTAACCAACTGAGCCACCCAGGAGCTCCTTAGTCATATTGTTAATGACCTGAACTAGCTAATAGATAACAAAATCAGTAGTGTTTTACTAGGCATATGCATGCAAATAACTGATGTATATAAAACTATACTGTCCAGATCTTACAGGCTATGAGAAATCTCCCAAGTGATTTTGATGGTAATCCTTTCTTAAGTACTATTGATTTGGCCTGTAGGGCTATTTATTTAGCCTGTTGTGATAGAGAAAGATATAGAGAAGGCATGCTTTCTAGGTATATACAATAGGTTAACACAGATATTTTCTCTGTTCCCTTATGAAGCCCCAAGTAAGACAAAAAGGTATAAGTAGGCAAAAAAGAGAAGTTTTCAATGTATGAGCACTGTCTACATTTGATACAATGGAAAACAAGAAAAAAAAAAAGGCAGGGAGAGTTATGAATCAGTTATCTGCAGCTCATCCACAGCTGCAAAGTTACAAGGAGATTAACAGTATGGAAGCTTGAAAAAGCTGAAGAACTGGAAGTACCAGGTAGTGCTGAAGTCAGGGGTGAGGTATGAGCCAAAAAGTGAAAAATTAGATGCAGGTTCTTATAGACAACGATTAGCTGCTCAGATTGTTTCCTACTGAAGCCAGGCAACTGGATCTTCCTCAACTTTTTGGAAGAATGGATGATTGTTCTGCAGTTAACAATAGAGGCTCTGGGAATACTAGGCAAAGTTGAATAACAAATGGAGAATACAGGATCAGAAACAAGCATAGTTGCAACTCTAAATAACAAACAGTGACATGCCCAGTTCCCTTTATCTTACCAGTTACCAAAATGTTGCTAGCCATGTTAATGCCTTCCACTATTACCCTCCCTCAGGCAGAGGTTGGAGGATTGTTCTGGGAAATCAGACTGGCCTAAGGAAAAATACCCAGAGATACTGGCAATATGGATTCAGTGCTCACTCACCCTTTGGTGAGGTCTTCCTGTTGACCAAGTTCATTCCAAAACACAGCAGCTTTTAAGTGCTTCACACCTAAGCCTCATTGTTGGTGATGAGCAGGAGACAGTGATCATCAGTCATTTCAGCCAAGTCTTTTACAAGAAAAAGATCAAAGCAAACAAATAACCAAACAAAAAGTAGAATCAGAGGAAAAAGAATCAATGCACAAAGTAGACCGGAGTTTTTTATAAAAGAGGCTATGAAAAAAAATGGTAAATACTATAGTCTTGAAAAAGGATAACATGTTCTTTCAAGTTAGATCCAAAAAATAAGAAAAGGTTCTTACAGAATGAATATGTGTATATGTTCATACACACACACAGAGGCACCTGAGTGACTCCATTGGTTAAGCATCTGCCTTTGGCTCAGGTCATGATCTCAGGGCTCTGGGATCGAGTCCCATGTTGGGATCCCTGCCAGTGGAAAGTCTGTTTCTCTCTCTCCCTCTGCCTCTCCCCTCCACTCTTGCACTCTCTCTTGCTCTGTGTTCTCACTCTCTCTCTCAGATAGGTAAATACATCTACCTACCTATCTAAAGTAAAAGAATATAATAGTAGAAAGATTTAAGATAAAGTTGAAAAAGCATCACAGAAAGTAAAAATAGGAAAAATAATTGAGAGGTTCAACACAGGGGTCCAATATGCAACGAGTAGAAATTCCAGAAAGAAGACAAAAGGAAGGGAGAACTATATCCACAATATAACTCGGGAAAATTTCCTTGTCCTAAATGCCAACCATTCCCAGGTTGTTTCTCATAAATGCTTCGCATGTTCAGTGAAAAGTGGGCCAATAAATGTACATGATAGTAAATTCAAAGTTCTAGGAATAAAGAGAATTTGCTAAAAGCTTCTTTGACAGACCACAACCAGCACCACATAAAGAACAAACAATATGTAAAGGATCTCAAAGCAGGTAAATATACTAGGTTTCTCAATGACTCACTGGGAACTAGAATGGAGCACTGCATTGAGAATTCTGATGGAAGATAATATCCAACCTATGCTTCTACAGGCAAATTATTAACCAAGTGTGATGAAAGAAATGAAGATCTAGACAGCTGAATCTCAAATAAAGGTACCCTGATGTGTCCTTTAGCAGAAAGCTTTTGGAGGATTTCCTCTATTTAACAAGGGAATGAATTAACAGAGAAGACATAGGCTTCAGAAAACAAGGAATCAAAAAAGTTGGATGATTCTGTAATATTTGTGAAAATCATATCCAGGATTGCCACTATGTAACAGGCCTACAGAGAAACCAGATCAGATTGGAACTGTATTATATGGAGAGCCAAGAGAGTTTTCCCAGGGAAAATTGTATTTTATAAATTAACTGATATATTTGATTATACTTAGAGATATTTTAAAGTTCTATTTGGAGTGTCTGGGGAAAGAATTAGTGATAGAAACAAAGTAAAGTAATAAAAAAAAAAAAGAAGGCAATATATTTAAAAACCAATGCTAGTACTTTGTTAGGGAATATGGAAGAAATGATTTAATATGGGAAAAGAGAAATAAAAACAGTGATTTCATTTTATGTTTATTTTCTTTATAGCTGGTTAACTGTAAATGCAATTTCCCAACTATTGTTTTTTTTCCATACCCTAGTTATACTTTTTGACTTTGTTCAATTTTCTAAAACATTTTTAAGTAACTTTGGCCTCCATAAATATTAGGTGTTTATATTTCAGAAGAGCAATGGCAGGCTTTGAGGTAAAACAACTTGATAACTATCCTTTATCTCTCTGTCTATGTAAAATTCTATCTGGTGTATCATATATAACTAATATAGTACACATGTCATACATAACTAATACGATGTATAACTAATATGATAGCCATGTCTCTTACTCTGTGGACATGAGAAGAGTGAAATTTAACTTATTTCATAAATTCATTTTATTCATGCCTTTTCTGATACTTTCAAGCTGCTGAGTTCACAGGTCATAAATGTAGTTATCTTATCAATACCAAATCGGATATTTAAAGCTTGGCAGGAAAACTATTTGCTTCTTAAAATGAGGGGCAGATTTCAGATTTTGTACCTTCCTTTTTGAAAAAAAGAACTAGGTCATTTCCACATACAGGAATAATTCTGTCACAGTGTCTGTAACCGAAAATAATGAATGAGCAGTATTTATATGCTATTTAGAAACATGTAGGTAAATTCATACGTGGATAACTGGAAATGTTACCTCTGGACTGCTGTTTTTCTCCATAAAAGTTGCAAATGCTATCAAATGCTTTTTTAAAAGTGTTATATACATATTACCTAATAAAGATTACATTTAAAATAGAACAAAAGTATAAGCAATTTCAAAGTAAAATTTAGAAAATTATATTACAGAGGTAATATCTTCAAGTACTTTGTCTTTTTATGTTTGTATATAGTTTTTGATAAAATGAGAATATACATGTTTGATTTTGCTGTTTCAGTTGTTACATTTTGAATATTTTCCTTGGCATTATTAATAAAATATGTGATAATTCACAAAAATTAGTTCCTTGCTGCTTTATGTAAGAAAGCTTACCTCTTCTGTGTATTCATTTATTCAACAAATATTGGGTTTTTTTTTTTTAAGGATTAATTTATTTATTTTGGACAGAGAGAGAGAGAGAGTATGAGCAGGGAAGTGTAGAGGGAGAGAGAGAGGATCTTAAGCAGGTTCCATGCCCAGTTTGGACCCTGATGTGTGGCTCAGTCTCACAACCCTGAGGTCATAGCTGAGCTGAAATCAAGACTGACTGAGTCACCCAGGTGCCCCTTAGTAAATATCGTTTGAGTTATCAAATGTGTAACACTGTGCTTGGCCCTGGGGGTAGAGCCATAAACAGAAAAGCTGTAGTTTGAGCTATCAAAATGCTTATAGTCTATTGAAGAAAACAAATTATGTGAATAATACCCTGAGGGCAATTGGAATTTATATTTATTTTGTATTTGTATTTATTCAAAGTTTCATAGGAGAATTTAACCTCCTTTGAGAGATCAGAGATTTTCTATGTAAGCACCATGTAATCTGAGACTTGAAAGAGAATTCTGGACAAAGGAAACCACATAATCTATTGTTTATGATCCAAATTTCTTAAACAAAGCAGTTATTTGGGGGGAATTCTGAAAATCACAAATTACGTATATGTAGTCTGAATTATGCCTAAGAATTTAATTTGATATTTCTTCTATGGCCTCATCTCAAAATTCTTGCTGAGTAATTAATAATCTGATTATAGAGCTAAGTAAACTCATGAGCACTTATGTAATTCTAGATCCAATTAAACTGATAAAGAATGTACTTACATTTTGTCTTACATTGCCAGACATAGGGTAGGTAATAGGAAGGATTAAGTTCAATATTATCTTTTTCATGACTTCAAGGAGCTTGACATGATGCGTTATAACCAAAAGCAATGTTATCTAAGAGTAATCTCTGAGTTTAAATCAGACATAACAATTTTTGAGTTTTTATTTTACTCTTATTATCCTATTGATTATCATAAAAAGGCAACATATCTTCCCGTAATGAGAACATTTGGTCACAATCCTATTTCTCTCATTTATTTCTCATACTTTCAGATGAATTAATACTCAGTTTTAAAAGAATAATTAATAACTGAGATTAACGAATTATATTCACATACATACATACTTATCATGACCGAGTGAAATTTGTCCACTTCAGCAGAACATGAAATAATGAAAGTAATTTTGCGTATTGAAGTTTCAGTGCTAAATATCAAAGAAAGAAATACAAGGTATTAATTCAATTGATTTGCTATTTGGATCTTTTGAAATGTTTTCCCATAAATAACCAACTTTAATTAGCATTCTGCCTTTATCCATAAACTTAGATTAAAAAATGTATACCTTCACTTAGTTCAGGCTGATAGATGGCCCAATTACTTTACAAACATTTATTGTATAGGCTGTAAAGAACAAATCATTATTTGCCAAATTGAAGAGTAATGTTTCCAAGTTTCTCAAATGTAGGCCCACAGCCTTATCCTTCCTTTTATTATTAGACAATGCAGTGGTTAAAATGTAACAACCCAGTTGATAAAAGTCTTGGTAGAATATTTAATAGCAGACACATAATATAATTATGAGGTAACTCCTGCTTCCTCTCCTCTTTCTCTTTGTTTCTGTCTCTCTCCTTCTTGTAATACTTAATTTTGGAAGACAATTTGAGATAGTCCTCAGCCCAAAACATGTCCCCTTCCTCCTGTAAGGAGTGCCTGCCTCTGTCATTGCAGGATCTGGTGGCTTGAGGTGAGAGGAACCCAGAGTGGAAATTCCATTCTGGAGCATTAACAGGTGATTGTAGTGGACAATTTTGTTTTGTACACTTTTAAAGAAGATGGGCCATAGTCGCTTCTAGCACTATCTCCATCTAGATACCAGGACTAGACAGAGTACATTAAATGTAGCAGCTATAGATCTCAGTTTATACAAACTCAGGTTTTCAGTAAAGACGTTTCTAATATTTTTCTAAAATAGACTATGGATATAGTCTATTTATATATTTTTGTAAAATAGACTATATATATATATTTGTAAAATAGACTATGGATATAGTCTATTTATATATTTTTCTAAAATAGACTATGGATATAGTCTATTTATATATTTTTCTAAAATAGACTACGGATATAGTCTATTTTAGAAAAATATTAGAAACGTCTTTACTGAAAACTTGAGTTTGTATAAACGTTTTTCACCATATGTTCCAGAAAAACTGGCTAAAAATGACTTAGATGATGATGGACCTACAGTCTCCCATATCAGGAAGTCCTCAGGCAAGTGGTTCCAGAGTTGATTAATTCAGAAGCCAAAGGATGTTATCATGTTTTTCTTTCTTTTTGCTCCATCCTGTTGGAGTTGGCTTTGTCTTTGGGCCTTTTCATGACCATAGTTCTAAATAGAAAATCCTCCAACGGCTGAAGTAGGAAAAGAACATTTTCTTCTCACATGTTACTTCTCAGCAGGGAGGTGAATCTTTCCCAGGCTTGATATGTAATATTTATAATTTATGTATGAATATAATCTCTGTGAGGAAGGAAGCTCAAATGGGTGCTGACAATATGTCCTTGCACTCCCTTTTCTTCTTGTTTAATTGATGTCTTTTTTGAGAAAGAGGAGCGTCATATTCACATTACACAGAAGGAATAGCAGACTGTGCCTTCCCCCAACCATTCAAATACTGTATGGTTAAATACTGATTCATCACATTTTCAACAATGTATCAGAGAAGAGTTCATATATACTGTATTTTTGTTAATTATAATAATTACAGTGGTTCAAGTGCCCAGAACAGTACCAGTGTGATGATTTAAGAAATGCTAGGTCCTTTCCATATATTATCTTTTTTTGATATGTGACATCAAACTGGGAATAAAGAAAACCTAAATCGGGGTGCTGGAGTGGCTTGGTTGGTTAAACATCTGAATCTTGATTACGGCTCAGGTCATGACCTCAGAGTCATGGGATCAAACCCCATGTCAGGCTCTGCAGTTGGTGTGGAGTCTGTTTGCGATTCGCTCCCTCTCCCTCCACCCCTCTCCCTGCTCATTTTCTGTCTTTCACAAATAAATAAATAAAATCTTAAAAAGAAAAGAAAACATAAGTTTATTCATTGAGAATATATTATGATTAGTTTGGTATTTGAAAAGATAAGGTCAGTAACTCTGCTTTACAAATGTATGTTGAAAATCTTAAAAGAACTTGATAGAACCACCTACCTAAAATAATTTTTAAATGAATTCAATAATTTTTTTTCCATTATTACTAGTTCTGTTTTCTAACTATTAACAGATTAAAATGCTCTCTGCAGTTTTGGTGAATTTATAAACTGACTTTCTGGGAAACTATGTCATTATTACTGTATTAAACAGTATATAAAATCACTCTCTTCCCCTCCTTTTTATATGCATTGATATGTTTTACTTCCATTCATCTCAATCAGATTTAGATGATTTCTTATACATTATATTAGCTCTTTTTTTTAAAATTTTTTATTTTTTATAAACATATATTTTTATCCCCAGGGGTACAGGTCTGTGAATCACCAGGTTTACTCACTTCACAGCACTCACCAAAGCACATACCCTCCCCAATGTCCATAATCCCACCCCCTTCTCCCAAACCCCTTCCCCCCAGCAACCCTCAGTTTGTTTTGTGAGATTAAGAGTCACTTATGGTTTGTCTCCCTCCCAATCCCATCTTGTTTCATTGATTCTTCTCCTACCCACTTAAGCCCCCATGTTGCATCACCACTTCCTCATATAGGGAGATCATATGATAGTTGTCTTTCTCTGCTTGACTTATTTCACTAAGCATGATACGCTCTAGTTCCATCCATGTTGTCGCAAATGGCAAGATTTCATTTCTTTTGATGGCTGCATAGTATTCCATTGTGTATATATACCACATCTTCTTGATCCATTCATCTGTTGATGGACATCTAGGTTCTTTCCATAGTTTGGCTATTGTGGACATTGCTGCTATAAACATTCGGGTGCACGTGCCCCTTTGGATCACTACGTTTGTATCTTTAGGGTAAATACCCAATAGTGCAATTGCTGGGTCATAGGGCAGTTCTATTTTCAACATTTTGAGGAACCTCCATGCTGTTTTCCAGAGTGGTTGCACCAGCGTGCATTCCCACCAACAGTGTAGGAGGGTTCCCCTTTCTCCGCATACTCGCCAGCATTGGTCATTTCCTGACTTCTTGACTTTAGTCATTCAGACTGGTGTGAGGTGATATCGCATTGTGGTTTTGATTTGTATTTCCCTGATGCCGAGTGATATGGAGCACTTTTTCATGTGTCTGTTGGCCATCTGGATGTCTTCTTTGCAGAAATGTCTGTTCATGTCCTCTGCCCTTTTCTTGATTGGATTATTTGTTCTTTGGGTGTTGAGTTTGCTAAGTTCTTTATAGATTCTGGACACTAGTCCTTTATCTGAAATGTCGTTTGCAAATATCTTCTCCCATTCTGTCAGTTGTCTTTTGATTTTGTTAACTGTTTCCTTTGGTGTGCAAAAGCTTTTGATCTTGATGAAATCCCAATAGATCATTTTTGCCCTTGCTTCCCTTGCCTTTGGCATTGTTCCTAGGAAGATGTTGCTGCGGCTGAGGTCGAAGAGGTTGCTGCCTGTGTTCTCCTCAAGGATTTTGATGGATTCCTTTCACACATTGAGGTCCTTCATCCATTTTGAGTCTATTTTTGTGTGTGGTGTAAGAAAATGGTCCAATTTCATTTTTCTGCATGTGGCTGTCCAATTTTCCCAGCACCATTTATTGAAGAGGCTGTCTTTTTTCCATTGGACATTCCTTCCTGCTTTGTCGAAGATTAGTTGACCATAGAGTTGAGGGTCTATTTCTGGGCTCTCTATTCTGTTCCATTGATCTATGTGTCTGTTTTTGTGCCAGTACCATGCTGTCTTGATGATGACAGCTTTGTAATAGAGCTTGAAGTCCGGAATTGTGATGCCACCAACGTTGGCTTTCTTTTTCAATGTCCCTTTGGCTATTTGAGGTCTTTTCTGGTTCCATATAAATTTTAGAATTATTTGTTCCATTTCTTTGAAAAAGATGGATGGTACTTTGATAGGAATTGCATTAAATGTGTAGATTGCTTTAGGTAGCATAGACATTTTCACAATATTTATTCTTCCAATCCAGGAGCATGGAACATTTTTCCATTTCTTTGTGTCTTCCTCAATTTCTTTCATGAGTACTTTATAGTTTTCTGAGTATAGATTCTGTGTCTCTTTGGTTAGGTTTATTCCTAGGTATCTTATGGTTTTGGGTGCAATTGTAAATGGGATTGGCTCCTTAATTTCTCTTTCTTCTGTCTTGCTGTTGGTGTAGAGAAATGCAACTGATTTCTGTGCATTGATTTTATATCCTGACACTTTACTGAATTCCTGTACAAGTTCTAGCAGTTTTGGAGTGGAGTCTTTTGGGTTTTCCACATATAGTATCATATCATCTGCGAGGAGTGATAATTTGACTTCTTCTTTGCCGATTTGGATGCCTTTAATTTCCTTTTGTTGTCTGATTGCTGAGGCTAGGACCTCTAGTACGATGTTGAATAGCAGTGGTGATAATGGACATCCCTGCCGTGTTCCTGACCTTAGCGGGAAAGCTTTCAGTTTTTCTCCATTGAGAATGATATTTGCGGTGGGTTTTTCATAGATGGCTTTGATGATATTGAGGTATGTGCCCTCTATCCCTACACTTTGAAGAGTTTTGATCAGGAAGGGGTGCTGTACTTTGTCAAATGCTTTTTCAGCATCTATTGAGAGTATCATATGGTTCTTGTTCTTTCTTTTATTGATGTGTTGTATCACATTGACTGATTTGCGGATGTTGAACCAACCTTGCAGTCCTGGAAAAAATCCCACATGGTCGTGGTGAATAATCCTTTTAATGTATTTAATGTATTTTAATGTACTGTTGAATCCTATTGGCTAGTATTTTGTTGAGTATTTTCGCATCTGTGTTCATTAAGGATATTGGTCTATAGCTCTCTTTTTTGATGGGATCCTTGTCTGGTTTTGGGATCAAGGTGATGCTGGCCTCATAAAATGAGTTTGGAAGTTTCCTTCCATTTCTATTTTTTGGCACAGTTTCAGGAGAATAGGAATTAGTTCTTCTTTAAATGTTTGGTAGAATTCCCCCGGGAAGCCGTCTGGCCCTGGGCTTTTGTTTGTTTGGAGATTTTTAATGACTGTTTCAATCTTCTTACTGGTTATGGGTCTGTTCAGGCTTTCTATTTCTTCCTGGTTCAGTTGTGGTAGTTTATATGTTTTTAGGAATGCATCCATTTCTTCCAGATTGTCAAATTTATTGGCATAGAGTTGCTCATAGTATGTTCTTATAATAGTTTGTATTTCTTTGGTGTTAGTTGTGATCTCTCCTCTTTCATTCATGATTTTATTTATTTGGGTCCTTTCTCTTTTCTTTTTGATAAGTCGGGCCAGGGGTTTATCAATTTTATTAATTCTTTCAAAGAAACAGCTCCTAGTTTCATTGATTTGTTCTATTGTGTTTTTTTTTTTTTTTTTTGGTTTCTATTTCATTGATTTCTGCTCTGATCTTTATGATTTCTCTTCTCCTGATGGGCTTAGGGTTTCTTTCTTGTTCTTTCTCCAGCTCCTTTAGGTGTAGGGTTAGGTTATGTACTTGAGACCTTTCTTCTTTCTTGAGAAAGGCTTGTACCGCTATATATTTTCCTCTCAGGACTGCCTTTGTTGTGTCCCATAGATTTTGAACTGTTGTATTTTCATTATCATTTGTTTCCATGATTTTTTTCAATTCTTCTTTAATTTCCCGGTTGACCCATTCATTCTTTAGAAGGGTGCTGTTTAGTCTCCATGTATTTGGGTTCTTTTCAAACTTCCTTTTGTGGTTGAGTTCTAGCTTTAGAGCATTGTGGTCTGAAAATATGCAGGGAATGATCCCAATCTTTTGATACCGGTTGAGTCCTGATTTCGGACCGAGGATGTGATCTATTCTGGAGAATGTTCCATGTGCACTCGAGAAGAATGTGTATTCTGTTGCTTTGGGATGAAATGTTCGGAATATATCTGTCATGTCCATGTGGTCGTTTAAGGCCTTTATTTCCTTGCTGATCTTTTGCTTGGATGATCTGTCCATTTCAGTGAGGGGAGGGTTAAAGTTCCCTACTATTATTGTATTATTGTTGATGTGTTTCTTTGATTTTGTTATTAATTGTTTTATATAGTTGGTTGCTCCCACGTTGGGGGCATAGATATTTAAAATTGTTAAATCTTCTTGTTGGACAGACCCTTTGAGTATGATATAGTGTCCTTCCTCATCTCTTATTATAGTCTTTGGCTTAAAATCTAATTGATCTGATATAAGGATTGCCACTCCTGCTGTCTTCTGATGTCCATTAGCATGGTAAATTCTTTTCCATCCCCTCACTTTAAATCTAGAGGTGTCTTCGGGCTTAAAATGAGTTTCTTGGAGGCAACATTAGATGGGTTTTGTTTTTTTATCCATTCTGATACCCTGTGTCTTTTGACAGGGGCATTTAGCCCATTAATATTCAGGGTAACTATTGAGAGATATGAATTTAGTGCCATTGTATTGCCTGTAAGGTGACTGCTACTGTATATGGTCTCTGTTCTTTTCTGATCTACCACTTATAGGCTCTCTCTTTGCTTAGAGGACCCCTTTCAATATTTCCTGTAGAGGTGGTTTGGTGTTTGCAAATTCTTTCAATTTTTGTTTGTCCTGGAAGCTTTTAATCTCTCTTCTATTTTCAATGATAGCCTAGCTGGATATAGTATTCTTGGCTGCATGTTATTCTCGTTTAGTGCTCTGAAAATATCATGCCAGCTCTTTCTGGCCTGCCAGGTCTCTGTGGACAAGTCAGCTGCCAATCTAATATTTTTACCATTGTATGTTACAGACTTCTTTTCCCGGGCTGCTTTCAGGATTTTCTCTTTGTCACTGAGACTTGTAAATTTTACTATTAGGTGATGGGGTGTGGGCCTATTCTTATTGATTTTGAGGGGCGTTCTCTGAACCTCCTGAATTTTGATGCTTGTACCCTTTGCCATATTGGGGAAATTCTCCCCAATAATTCTCTCCAGTATACCTTCTGCTCCCCTCTCTCTTTCTTCTTCTTCTGGAATCCCAGTTATTCTAATGTTGTTTCATCTTATGGTGTCACTTATCTCTCGAATTCTCCCCTCGTGGTCCCATAGCTGTTTGTCCCTCTTTTGCTCAGCTTCTTTATTCTCTGTCATTTGGTCTTCTATATCACTGATTATTTCTTCTGCCTCATTTATCCTAGCAGTGAGAGCCTCCATTTTTGATTGCACCTCATTAATAGCTTTTTTTATTTCAACTTGGTTAGATTTTAGTTCTTTTATTTCTCCAGAAGGGCTTTTATATCTCTCGAGAGGGTTTCTCTAATTTCTTCCATGCCTTTTTCGAGCCCGGCTAGAACCTTGAGAATTGTCATTCTGAACTCTAGATCTGATATTTTACCAATATCTGTATTGATTAGGTCCCTAGCCTTCGGTACTGCCTCTTGTTCTTTTTTTTGTGTTGAATTTTTCCGTCTTGTCATTTTGTCCAGATAAGAGTATATGAAGGAGCAAGTAAAATACTAAAAGGGTGGCAACAACCCCAGGAAAATATGCTTTAACCAAATTAGAAGAGATCCCAAATCGTGAGGGTGGAGAGAGGGGATAAAAGGAGGTTCAAAAAGGAAGAAAGAAAAAAGAAAAAAAAAGAAAAGAATTAAAAAAAAGAAAACAAATAAAGAAAAATATAAAAAAGAAAAATATATATATATTAAACTAGTTAAAAAACGTTAAAAAAGAAAAAGGTAAAAGTTAAGAAAAAAAATTTTACCCGAAGGCGAGAAAAAAAAACAAAAAATGAAAAAGAAAAAAATTAAATTAACTGCAAGACTAAAAAAAATCACAGGGCAAAAGCCATGAGTTCCGTGCTTTGCTTTCTCCTCCTCTGGAATTCTGCTGCTCTCCTTGGTATTGAAACCGCACTGCTTGGTAGGTGAACTTGGTCTCGGCTGGATTTTTGTTGATCTTCTGGGGGAGGGGCCTGTTGTAGTGATTCTCAAGCGTCTTTGCCCAAGGCGGAATTGCAAGGCCTTACCTGCGGGCGGGGTGAGTAATCCGCTCGGGTTTGCTTTCAGGAGCTTTTGTTCCCTGAGCGCTTTCCGTAGAGTTCCGGAGGACGGGAATACAAATGGCGGCCTCCTGGTCTCTGGCCCGGAGGAGCCGAGAGCTCAGGGCCCCACTCCTCAGTGCGCCCTCAGAGAACAGCGCCCAGTTACTCCCCTCTGCCTGACCTCCTGCCACGCTCCGAGCTCACTGAGCCTGCGACCGGTTCAAGGTAACACGGAGCTGTTAGCTTACTGTCGGCTCTGTCTCTGTAGCCGGTTTTCACGTTCCAATACCCGCAAACTCTGCAACACTCAGACACCCCCGATCCTTCTGTGACCCTACCGGACCTGAGGCCACGCTGACCCCGCGTGGGGTTCGCCCCAGTTTAGCCTCTGGAGCTATGTCCCTCAGTGGAACAGACTTAAAAGTCCTGATTTTGTGCGTGGTTGCTCCGCCGCTTGCCGGGAGCCAGCCCCTCCCCTTGAGGTCTATCTTCCCATCGCTTTGGATTCACTTCTCCGCCGGTCCTACATTTCAGAAAGTGGTTGTTTTTCTGTTTCCAGAATTGCTGTTCTTCTTCTCTTCGATCTGCCGATGGATTTTCAGGTGTTTGCAATCTTTAGATAAGCTATCTAGCTGATCTCTGGCTAGCTGAAGTAGTCTCAGCCTGCTACTTCTCCGCCATCTTGACTCCGCCCCCCATTATATTAGCTCTTTAAAGCCCCATTATTGAGAGTTTCTTTCCATTGTATAACTGAAGAGTAGTTGGTGCATAGGGAAGATTATCTAGCAGTTTTCAGTTTCCTGATTGTGCTTTTAACTATTTTAGTCTCCAAATACAAGTTGCATTTCTGATGAGAGCTCAGAAGACTGCTGCCTATCAAGTCTAAGGAGCAGTGGTGAGTGTTCAGTAAATGTTTGTTACAAGAATGAGAATCAAAAATCCATAAGCAAAAATAGTATATTGTATAAGCATTGGGACTGGTTATAAAGAATGGCAGTAGACTGCAAAACAAAACAAAAGAAAACAAAACAACTCCGTGGGGCGCCTGGGTGGCTCAGTGGGTTAAGCCGCTGCCTTCGGCTCAGGTCATGATCTCAGGGTCCTGGGATCAAGTCCCACATCAGGCTCTCTGCTCAGCAGGGGGCCTGCTTCCCTTCCTCTCTCTCTGCCTGCCTCTCTGCCTTCTTGTGATCTCTCTCTGTCAAATAAATAAATAAAATCTTTAAAAAAAAAAGAAAACAAAACAAAAAACAGGTATGAGAGATGGAAGATGCTGGCTATTCACTTTATTATTTGTATGACACTGAGGAAGTTATTAACCAATATGAGCTTCCATTTTTTAGCTTAACACAGTAATTGTTTTATTATTATTTCTCAGAGCTCTGTGGATCAGGAATTTAGACAGGTAACAAACTGAGGGAGACTTGTCTCTGCTCTGGGATAGGCTATCTGGAGATACAGCTGGGGGCTGGATGGTATCTGTCTCTTTCCTCTCTATATATGGTCCCTCTGTCATGGAAACCTCAGAGGAATAGTATTTCTTACATGGTAGCTTGAGACTATAACAGCAGGTGTTCCAAGTGGCCCAGGCAACATGGCTTCATGTGATTAAAGCTGAGTGACCCTGGAACATCCTTTCTATTACATTCCATTAGTCAAGCAAGTTTTTTTTTTTAATTTATTTTTTATTTTCAACATAACAGTATTCATTGTTTTTGCACCACACCCAGTGCTCCATGCAATCCGTGCCCTCTCTAATACCCACCACCTGGTATCCTGACCCCCCCCCCCCCGCCCCTTCAAAACCCTAAGATTGTTTTTCAGAGTCAAGCAAGTTTTAAAAGCCATCCAAGATCCACTGGATTGGGAATTAGATTTCATCTTTCAGGGAGTGGAGTATCCAAGAATTTTTGTAATCGTTAATCCCCAGAAAAACTTCATAGAATGTTAATACTAATGTTAAAGTTCAAAGTCTCATTTGATGAGTATGAAAACTTCTAGAGAAGTTAGTAAATTGAGTTAACAAGCTCTTAGTTTCTGATTTATTTTTATATTGAGAATGTCTTGGTATTTTTCAATTTATAGTCAACATTGAGAGACTAAAGGGAACATATATGTTGGGGTCGATTCCACATTAAAACATGTTAACCTCCTAGGGCCTGCCTGGGCCTACTTAGCCATAGTGACTCCATATTGCCTAGGTAGACATTTTGTTGTCTAGAAGTGTTACTGCTCTCGGTTCCAGGTAACTGTTACTAAAACACACACCTAAAACAAGGCCAATTCCAGGTAACTATTACTAAAACACATACCTAAAACAAGGCCATTGGTAACCGTTACTAAAACACACAGGTAGGAGACATCCAATCAGCCAAAGCCACATATGCAGATGTCTGTGATTGTGCCCTATAAAAACTAGCCTGTAAGACCAAGGGGCATCGCTCTCTTTGGAGATGGCCCTGGCTGGTCAGTCTGACTTCTAATGCTTGGCATAGAATAAAGCTTTACATAACTTTCACTTTGTCTCAGCCTCATTTCCCTGGCCGGTCAGCCTAACTTCTAATGCTTGGCATAGAATAAGGCTTTGCGTAACTTTGTCTCAGTCTCGTTCCTTTGATAATGGACCCAACATATACACATCATCAGATGAGTTAGACCCCATCTACAGTTTGACCTTTTTAATAAAGTAAAGTGGGACAAATGTGGCCTTTGTCTTAATAGTGTGTTTTTAGGGAAAGATTTTTAAAGAACTGTTCAGGCAGATTTCACCCACATTTAAGAAATCTCAAAGATGTAGTTGTGATGGATATATATATATATATTAAATTTGAGTAATCTCTGGATAAATGAGGTTGTGAAACTGTCCAGCTTTCCTGAATTATATGACACTAGATGAGTATGTGAGTATTTGTGTTCGTATGCATATTATTGCAGACTTAGAATTCTAAAACCCCATCTTCTTAATCCAAACCAAGAAAAATTCTGTTTTTCATTTGGTCCTGACACTTTCATCTAACTAGTCATTGTAAAATGCCAGTTCTGGCATGTCCTGTGTGTGTGTGTGTGTGTGTGTGTGTGTGTGATGTGCTGTTTAGATTCACAACAGAAGTGAGAGGAAGGCATAGAGATTCCCCACATGTCCTCTGCCCCAAAACATGCCTAGACTCCCTCATTATCAACATCACTCACCAAAGCATTACATATGTTATAACTGATGAACCTACATTAACACATCATCTTGTTCAAAGTCCATAGTTTATCTTAGGACTCCCTCTTGGTGTTGTATATTCTGTGGGTTTGGATAAATGTGCAAGGACAGTATTCATTATTATGGTATCATACAGAGTATGTTTACTGCCTTAAACATTCTCTGTGCTCTACCTATTCGTCTTTTGCTCCTACCCTACTGCTCCTATTTTTTAAAAAAATCTGTAAAATAGGTATATTTACAACTGACTTGAAGTGTTGTCCGTGAAGATTAGCTATAACATTGTGGGGCACATAGTAGGCATTTAACACATGGGAGCCATGATGATGATGATGATGATGATGATTCAGCAAGCAAAATTTATCTGTTTCCTGTTACTTCAGGTTAGGTTATGTGATTTTACTCACCAAATGGAAATCAGAGAAAGTTGGAGTTAGGAGTTAGAATGAAAGACTGGTAGTGCCAGAGGGATCTGAGAGATTATTCAGTGTGTCCAGTGTAAGCCTTTTTATTAAAGAGACTGAAGTCCTAGCTTGTTAAGTTCTTGCTCTAGATATCATGTAGACGAATATTACTTATAAAAATTATATTTCATATAAGGGATACAATAAAATAAAATAATACTGATAATATTTTTAAATTATCAAAACAATAACTATATTTTTATTAACATAGAGATGATCAGTGAGAGACTTAGAACCTAGTTCCTGAATCTTCCACTTCACATTTCTTTCCACATGAATAAAAGCTCTTAAGTGGGCATAATGACTTAACTTTCCCCAAATACCAGCTCCAAATTAACAGGGATAGTATTTACCTATGCTCTCATATATAGCTCCTTGTGAATTTAAATACATAGGGAAAAAAATTCCAATTGTTTAAATTTTATACCCACCTGAAGTATCTATCATATATTCCTCTAGGAATGTGTGCTACAAAAAAGGAAATTAATGGCAACTCCATGATTTTAGAAATTTAGGAAGAAAATGCTCCCAACTTTTTGTGATATTCACTTTTAAAATGACAAATCCATATTTTTGGTTTCCTAAATTAAAATGCTGCTACAGCAAAGGATAAAAACTCAACAGACCAAGCAATTTGCTTCCATGATCTTTAGTTCAAATTCAGTGTCCCTCCAATTCTGCATTCTGATTCAAGAATAATTGTGTGGGACTTAGGATAAGTCATGCACATAAATGAGGAACAGTTTTTCATAATCATTTCCTTAGATAACTGACCTCATTTCATCATAGCACATCTTGGGCAGAGTCAGCAGTTTGGAGCCTAAAGACAAGGAAGGCAGGGGTGGAATTTATACCCTCTTATTCTTGTCAACGAATAGAAAACTTTCTACAGGAAGTCATCTGCTAATATATTTAGCACTACCTAAATATACAGAAAAGCCAAGAAGACTCAAGTGTAGCCTGATGAGTGGTATGGTAAATGCTAAGAAGTGGACGCTTCCCCCCAAAAAAGAATATTTTGGAGAGTAAGGAAAGGGCTCCACCCAGCGACTACTTTAGGGAAGAGGAGAATTTGAAATAAGACTCACATTCTTTATTTTTTTTAAACATCCTAATTTTATTTTATTTTTTTCAGTGTTCCAAGAGTCATTGTTTATGTATCACATCCAGTGCTCCATGGAACCCCAAGCTCCATGCTTGTCCTTAATGTGCCCCAGATTTTTCCTTCATATACCACCCAACAGAAAAGTACAATAAATAAAAATGAGGAGAAGAAATGTATTATTGTAATAACCTTGTATGGTAACAGATGGTGACTCCACTCATTGTAGTGAGCATTGAATAAATAGAATTGTTGAATCAATACGTTGTACACCCAAAACTAATATAACATTCTATGTTAATTACACTTCAATATAAAAAAAAATGGAAAAAGGAAAAATCAATGAAAGGGGAGCTGGAGAAGATTCATTATTATTTTCTATGGACTTTGTATGTGTGTATTCATGGGAGAGACCATCTCTCCCATGAATTCACACATGTATGAAGCATGCACATCTGGGTGGCTCAGTCAGTTGAGCATCTTGACTCTTGGTTTCAGCTCAGATCATGATCTCATGGGTTGTGGGGTCGAACCCTGCTTCAGGCTCCATGCTTGATGGGGAGTCTGCTTGAAGGTTCTATCCCTTTGCCTCTCCCCCAACTCATGCAGACACACACACACATACACACACTCTCTCTCTCTTTCTTTCTCCCTCCCTCTCTCTCTTTCTCTCAAATAAATATTTTTTTAAAAAATAAATGTATGAAGCATTAACAGAATAATGTATTTTTCCATGGATGTGTATAAATGTAATAAAAATATAAATAGGATACGTAGTAAGTGTATTATAGTGGTTTCCTCTAGAGAAAGAAAGGACTGGAAAGGTGAACAAAGAGAATTCAATTTAATATGCATTTTGTATTTTATTTTATGTAAAAGACATGAAAGAAACATATTCGTATTAGCCAGTTTCTGGAAACTTGGTAAAGATTATTTAATTATTTTTCTGTTCCTTTTGGGGCAAGATTTTAAGTTTTATGCCTTTTTGGTTTTTTTTTTTTTTTTTTTTTGGTCTCTTGGCAAGAAAATTTCTCCAGGTGCCTGGGTGGTTCAGTGGGTTAAAGCCTCTGCCATCGGCTAAGGTCTTGATCCCAGGGTCATGCTCAGCAGGGAGCCTGCTTCCCCACCCCCTGCCTGCCTCTCTGTCTACTTGTGATCTCTGTCTGTCAAATAAATAAGTAAAATCTTCAAAAAAATAATTAAAAAATTTTCAATGTTTTCTCTTTAATTTTTATTTTTTTTTTAAAGATTTTATTTATTTGACAGAGGGAGAGAGAGATCACAAGTAGGCAGAGAGGCAGGCAGAGAGTGGAGGGGAGCAGGCTCCCTGCTGAGCAGGGAGCCTGATGCGGGGCTCAATTCCAGGACCCTGAGATCATGAACCGACCTGAAGGCAGAGGCTTAACCCATTGAACCACCCAGGTGCCCCTTAACTCTTAAAATAAATCACCTTCATTAGACAGAAAAGAAACTTCTTACCTATTTGCCTATCTGCTGTCTATCTGTCCATCAATCATTTATTTTTGTCTATCTACTTATTCATTTTAACCCACGGAGCCACCCAGGTGCCCCCTCTACTTATTCATTTTAATGCCGTTTTTACTTGTACACCTTTACTCTTTTAAATCTTCAGCCACCTGTCTTCTTTCGGGGCAGGGAGCAGCTCCTCATTCACTTATAAAGCAGAACTAATTCAGTTCCTTGAGGGAGAAAAAAGGCCCTAAGGTATATTGGAATAGGTATCACCTTCATCCACGTCTCTGTGGATGAGCTGAAGGAGTAAAGCCTAATTCAATAGTTCCTATTGCCACTAGAGGCACTGCTGAAAATTGGTTCCTATTGAGTTATCCATATCAGGAGTCATAAAGGGAGGCCTCCCCCACCCCCCATAAAAATTGCTTCTCCAGACAAACTTGAGAGGCTTAAAGAGATCGTTTCAGTCCCAGGAAGGCCACCCTCTCCTAATAATCTACTCAACTGAAATACTTATGATTGAAGGACACATTAATTTAATTTAAGGAACAGATTTTTTTTTAAAATATTTTATTTATTTATTTGACAGAGAGAGATTACATGTAGGCAGAGAGGCAGGCAGAGAGAGAGAGGAGGAAGCAGGCTCCCTGCTGAGCAGAGAGCCTGATGTGGGACTCGATCCCAGGACTCTGGGATCATGTCCTGAGCTGAAGGCAGTGGCTTAACCCACTGAGCCACCCAGGCGCCCCTTAAGGAGCAGATTTTAACAAGTGAATGTGTTTGATCAACTTAATACAAGTCCAAGACAGCCATTTACATGGTAGTGTGAATTGTCTAATTTAGATCACATTTCCTTAATCACCTAGATAAGATTAGCTGCACTGAGTGGAAAATCAATCAACTTTAAAAGACAGGAGGAAGAAGAGGGAAAGTAACTTTAAGTATTTATGTCGTGTATCCTATTGTTATTTTATACCCCCCCCAAACACCCGAACACTATGAAATCTGGTAAGAAATATTCATCTTGAAGGGTAGTTTGGAGAGAATTCTTTGAAATCAGGTCTGCCTTCCCAAGTCCAGGATAATCAAGATAAGTATAGGACAATGGTTCAAAGTGTGGACTCTGGACCAGCTGTGTAGGTATCACTGCAGACCTGCTAGAAAGACAAATTCTTGGTCCAGAATCTCTGGGAGAGGCCCAGCAAATTGTATTTTATTGAACTGATGCAGATGTTAAGCCCAAGTTAGAAAGTCACTGGTGTAGGTTGTTCTTCCCTGGGCAGCAAATCCTGTGCAGAGAAGACTGAAAATAATAAAAGAAACTCAGCATTGAAATGAGGAGATGGAAATGTATTGGAATAAAGAGGCAGGGAGTAAGGGAAGGTGGGTGTGTACATATTCTGTTTTTTACTGCAAAGCCTAGTAACTAGCTCAAAATAACCAGCCCTGTGCATCTCTTAGATCTGCTGCTTCTGTTTTATTACCAGGCCTTTTGCCCCCCACCCCTTTTATTTTTTCATTTTTATAACACGATCATTATGGATTTGGTTTAGGAAGTGAAGATTAAATCATTTTATGTTCTTGAATAAGGATTTTGTAATTTGAGATGACTATAAAATGTCATTGCTTGCCTTTTGAGAGATTTTTCTTCTTTTTCTAGCCCTAGACATGAATATTAATGAATTTTTGCAGTTGCATCCAAAATTTTGATTGACCAGTGTTGTATATCTGTGACTGCTAAACTAGAAGTACAACTTGACACTGTTGAGGTAAAATGAAAATTGTCCCATGTCAAATACACCTGGTAACCTGTACTCATTAGTACTATGCTCTATTCAGTAAAGACAACTGGTAAAGACTTATGGAAACACAGGTTTCCAATATAGGTTGTATATTTTAGGAAACTGCTTATTGTGGCAGTAGGAATCTTGCCAGACTTATTTCTTTTTTTTTTTTTTTTTTTTTTTTTTTTTTTTTTTTTTTTTTTTTAAAGATTTTATTTATTTATTTGACAGAGAGAAGTCACAAGTAGATGGAGAGGCAGGCAGAGAGAGGGAGAGAGGGAAGCAGGCTCCCTGCTGAGCAGAGAGCCCGATGCGGGGCTCGATCCCAGGACCCTGAGATCATGACCCGAGCCGAAGGCAGTGGCTTAACCCACTGAGCCACCCAGGCGCCCCACCAGACTTATTTCTTTTTCCATCCTGTTATCTAATGCAGTCATGGATTTTATCACTCAAACATCCATCCTTTCTTGCCAATACCAAAAACAAAACACAAAAACAAACATGCAGAAAATGAATATAGAGTTTTAACAAATGAATGTCCTATGATATCTTTTTCTTTGGAAGAGTATTTTGCATTTTGCAGGCAACATGAAAATTCATCTTCAAAATATTCTGAATAAGTCCACTGCAACCAGGAATTTATATCTGTGAAAACTTAGGTGGAAGAGCCATTTGACATCACTTAGCAAAGTGAAAAAAACTGTTAAACATTGAACACAACCCGTGTGTGTGTGTGTGTGTGTGTGTGTCCTTCACTATATAGGGCTGTTTATGCTAATGGAAGACATATGTTTTATGTATTTAGAAAATTTTTGAGGTTTGCTGTGAGTTTTCAGGACCAGGAGAGCTATATTAACTAATAGGTTAGAGGATTGGAAATGCAAGAATTTTACTTATAGAAGGTATAATATTTACCCCATTAATTGTTACACGGTATCATAGACCTAGAGCTTATTTGCTTATTATAAACAAGTGTTTTATTTTCATTTATTTTTAATTGCTAATGAACCTTAAAAGATAAGTTGTTAAAATGTCTGCATAGAACCATTTAATTTTTTTAATTAAGTCATCCCATTCTACTAAGAAATGAAGTAAGTAATGTATTATGACCAAGAAAAACCTTACACGACCATGCTATCCATTAGCTAAACATAATGCATCAAGGCAAATAGGGCTATTTGAAGTACTGAACTGCAGTGGGGATAGTAGTTTATATTATAATGACCCAAATTGTGTTTATTGGTGTTTAAGAATCTTAGTGTTCATGCAAAAATCTGTAGCTTTTTTTTTTTTCCCAAGAGGAAAGAGAAGGAAGAAGCAGGGTGAGTCTGGTGAATCATGAGAATGGTTCATGAAATGGCACGAAGGAAATTTTCACATGTTTGATGAATGATGGAAAGAGAAAGTGGTGAACCCAAGCTTCAGTAATGACTTCCAATATTTCTTGGCTAATAATATTCCCTGTATCATCCTCAATTTGGTTTTGAAACTGGTAATATTATGGAAGCATATTTGTCTGCTGATAGATATTTTTTAATCTACGAGCAAGGTCAGCCCAACTATTTCATAGGTATCCAGGAGTTTGCAGAATCATTGGTCCAGGTACAATATGAAAAAGTAATATATTTCCTCTTAAGATCCGTCTTCCCGTTCTCATCAAAATTAGATTTTAAAAAAAGGTAGAAGAGAGGAAACTTGAACTTTTAAAGTTTCTATAAAACTGGTTCAAAACTGGGTAGAACTTAGAACCAATTCCAACTTCTTGTTATGTGGTTAATCTATTCCCAGGGCAATTTTTTTTTTTTTTTTTGAGAAAAAAAAAAAAACAACAGTCTTTTTCTTGCTTACCTCAACACCTTAAAATGTATCACAATCTGTTATTGCCTTGGCTCTTACAGTATTTTTTCTAACAAAGTACATTTCACATTGCCAGTGTCCAACTATTAACTAGAGGGCAAACTGTCAAATACTTAGTGAAAATGTCATCAAGTATTAGGATTTACTGGGTTGATCATATGCAAATTTCACTCCAGTGTCATTGAAAATCATTTATGTATCTGCTAGAATCCTGTTTTTAAATGAAAGGGAAATGAGTGCTCTGTCGAACTTGACTATAATTTCAATCTGCTTCCTTGGGCCTTGCACATTTGAGATAGTCAGAGGTATTTCGAATAGCCTCAGGCCTCCAAAAGCAGTGGCTTTCCAGAAGAAATATTGTATTCTAGACTCACTGCTATTAAAATATTTAGCTAAATTGCTGAGAATTTCTTTAGCAAAGGTCAGCATAATAAAAGCATCGTTGGAAATTACCCTAACCGAGGAGTGAAAGAGTATCCCTTAATAAATCATAATAATATTTCCTTATCAACTCCTTTCAGGGTGATTTACTTGAACAGCAAAGCCAAAAAGCCTCTCATTGGCATGGAGACAGTGAAAGGTCAGTCTTAGAGAGGAAATGGTTAAATTAGACTGGCTGCCCTGTTAGAGGAAGATTGAAAGAATCATTTCTGTTTGTTTGGAAGTCAGGGATTTGCCATGATGAAATGTCTGGTATTGTTGGGGGAAGAAGTAGTGAAGGAGACAGAAGTTTTAGAATATCCATGTAGCCTTTGAGTCTCATTGTGCTGTTAATGGTGTGGTACTTGGTGTGAAGTTCTGGGAACTAATGATGGCCAGTTTGCAATTTGGGGGTCATGGGTAGCAATGCACAGGAGTTCAGAAAAAGGGTCCCAAGTAAACACATGCTTCCTTCGGTATTCTGCTTGGGCTGCCCACTGGATTCATCAGTTGCTTCTCAGTTCAAGCTACTGTGTCATCTCTTGTTACTTGTTGTTGGTTTTGTTTATTTATTTTTTTTAATCTTTTAAAGGTTTTGTTTATATACTTGAGAGAGAGAGACAGAGCATGAGCAGGGAGGGAGAGGGAGAAGCAGGCTCCCCACCAAGCAGGGAGCCTGATGTGGGGCTCCATTCCAGGACCTTGAGATCATGACCTGAGCTGAAGGCAGATGCTTAACCAACTGAGCCAGGTGCCCCTGTTGTTGATTTTAAATCAAAGCTTGTCTCCATATTTCAGTCATACCACCTTTTCTTTAGAACAGGCACTTCCTAGTGTTTTGCTCCTGGGCAAATCCTAGTTCTACTCCTCTCCTGTGAATTCAGCTTTGTATTCCTGTCTGTCCTCTCTTAGCACCCAGACTCCCCTGTGCCTTTTTATCTTTTTATTTTCTCATCCCCATCCTCACTGTTCCATTTAAGCCTTGTCTCACCCTGTAGGTGAGAGAGCAGGAGGGAGGGTCCCTTGGAGCCACGTGATACAAAATTAAATCAAGGAGATTGATGGATGAAGGAAGCTTCATGGAAATGGATGTCATTACCTAATAGAATTGTTCCAGACTCCCAACGTGATAAAATGATGGCAGTTTTGTGTAGAAGCAAAATGAAGTTGAAGAGACAAGGAGCTTCAGGCTTTCCATTAGTTTTATCTATTGACAGCATTTCTGGTGGAGGCAGGGTCATTTTTAGCAAGCACTTGGGACAACAAGGCAGTTTTCCTAATTTGTACTGAAAAGAAAATAAATGCATGTCTGTGCACTTTTTTTTTTTTTTGGAAGCCCAAATCTAAATACAGTACCTTATGTCTTATGAAACACAAATCATATATATTGCGAAATTATTCTGAATGCTAATTATGTATTTTCGAGGCATCCAGGGACTCTCAATTCTGATTTGTAGGAGAAGAACTCCTAATTCCTGCTGTTTTGTTTGTTTAATTTCCTTTGAATTAAATCTATCCAATTATATGACTGGGCCTAATAGCACACTCAAATAATTAGTGGTACATGCATACATACTTACATAAAAGGATATAGCATTTCAACAGAAGTATGTTATTCTTTATATAGGAAAATGGTGTACTATTTAAATGACCTCAAGATCCCCTCCCCACATGGAAGTGGCTGTCCATTGCTTTCCTCTGCCCAAACCTTGCCACCTTTTTTTTTTTTTAAGGTTATTTATTTATTTATTTGATAGAGAGAGATCACAAGTAGGCAGAGAGGCAGACAGAGAGAGAAGAGGAAGTGGGATCCCCACTGAGCAGAGAGCCTGATGCAGAGCTCAATCCCAAGACCCTGAGATCATGACCTGAGTTGATGGCAGAGGCTTAACCCACTGAGCCACTCAGGTGCCTCTGTTGCCACCTTTTGAAGTAACTGTAGGCATTTGCAATGTGACCGACCAGTCATGGGTAGCAGGGTTGCCCATAGCTTGAGCTTCCTATTTGCTTCACTTGACAATTCAAGCATTCAAGAGGGAAATGACTCCAAGTGACTTACAGGAAAATGCCCAGGACATTTAAAATCAACACAATCAATAGATTCCTTGCTATGTTTTGCAAATGTGTTTGATAAGAAAGACTATACAGCATCACATGTAATTTAAGAATGACTGCTGATCAATGTCTCAAGCAGAAGTAAGAGAAAGCAAATAATAGAACAACCCAAAAAGATGAGTCTATCTCTAATGGCATGCATATTGTAGGAAGAGAAGAAAGATACTTTTATATCATGTAGTGAAAGGACAAAAGATGTTTTTCTCACAATGGCCACACATCTCTTAAAAGTCTAGATGTCTTGGGGCGCCTGGGTGGCTCAGTGGGTTAAGTAAGCCTCTGCCTTTGGCTCAGGTCATGATCTCAGGGCCCTGGGATCAAGCCCCGCATCGGGCTTTCTGCTCAGCATGGAGTCTGCTTCCTCCTCTCTCTCTCTGCCTGCCTCTCTGCCTATTTGTGATCTCTGTCTGTCAAATAAATAAATAAAATCTTTAAGGAAAAAAAAAGTCTAGATGTCTTGCTAATTTGGATTTAGATCAGTTTAGTTCAACACACGCTTGCTACAAATCAACCAACAGATGAGGCAGTAGGTGAGGTGGTAGTTAAACAAATATGAAGAAGATGGGATTCCCACCCTGAAGAAACTGTGAGTGGAGAAATACATACACAACACCCAGCAAATACACAGATAGCAGTGGTCTTCTGGGGGATGTTGAAACAACAAAAGTTTATTCAAGGCAGTTTTAATTACTTTATCACTGGAAACAACATTCAGTGTTCATTCTAGCTTCCTAGGGACCAATGATCAAAGAAGACTGTTACGGTTGGTGTCACTGTTGTAGCCCATAAACCGTAAACTTCTTTTCAGTTTGTGGGATGAGCCCATATGACGGCCCTGAAGTATATATGCTGTGTGCTCTAACAGAAGTGATGGTCTCCTATGCAGCTTCTTCCACTGTAGTCCTCAGTCCAAGTGTAGGGGGTTGGGTCCCTAAGAAAGGTACATTCAGGTCCTAATCCCCAGAACCTATAAATGTCACCATACATGGCAGAAGAGTGAATATTACCTAATGTGGCAGAAGATGTTATTAAATTAAAGATTTTGAGAGAAGGATTCTCCTGGATTTTCTAGGTAGGCCCCAGTGTAACCACAAGTATCTCTATGAGAGAGAGGCAGGGGTAGTATTGACAAAGGAGAAGTCAGTGTGACCCCAGAGGCTGACAGTGGACTGATGCCGCCATGAACCAAGACACACCTAGAACCACCAGAACTGAGAAGAGGCAAGGAACAGATTTTCTCTAGAACCATGGGCATGAACATAGCCTTCACCAACACTTTGATTCCAGGCTTTTGGTCCCCAGGCCTGAGAAAATAAATTTCTGTTGTTTTGGCCTACCCAGTTTATAATTTGTTACAGCATCCCTAGGAAACTAATCTACCAAGCGAAGCTTGACTGAACATCAACAGTGGGGCAAGCTACCCCAAGAGAAAGGAAGAAAGTAAAGTCCTTCCCTCTACTTAGAGCTGATTCCCTAATTGTAGGAGAAATGTGGGAAGCTATTTTAGCATGTCTCAAGGGTTTAGGCAGGAGAAGAAGTGTGGAGGGCATTTAGACTTTGGGGGTCAGTTTATATTAGCAATTCAATGGCAAAGACTAAATGTGTTTGAACACCATCACTAAAGTCTGCTTGTTCTGCACATTCAGCATCTATCCTAACTCATATTTCCTGCCTGTTTCTATCCATATTCTGTCATCTCATCATTTCTCATATTCTTAACTGTGAGAGACTGTGATATAATTCAGTGAGTTTTTTTTTTCCCTTAACAGAATTCATGGACTGCAATGTAGCAAAACCTTATAATTTTCAGTAAAAATAGATTAATTAAAGTGAAAATATTAACTGGACTGTGTGAACATCAGCCATTAATGAATTTATTTTACTTTTGAGTTTAATTCATGCTAACAAATTGTCTCATAACACACCTTTCACTAGAAGCAGAAGACTCCTTGATTGCCTTGGAAGAATAAAGAATTTGTTTCCTCACTGACCCATAGGCCAAGTCTAATTTGTCGCAATGGGATCTCAAGTAGATTAGGAAGGGAGTGGGAGTTGGAATGGGGATTTTATTTATATCCCTTTGCATACTTTTTGGCTAAAACCCTAAGAAGAATGTTACATACAACCACCACAATGCATTAACAACTTTGTGATTGCATCTTTCTTTTCTAGAGTTCAAGGATCCATTATCACATATATAATTTTATCATACTTTTCCTTCACTCATTCATCCAGCCATTGATATTTATCAAGTGCCTACTTAAGGATGGAAATTATATTACTTATAGTTAGAGAACTCACAATTTAAGAGTGTGCTAAAGTTATGAAAAATTTTAAGGCTTGGTTAAAAAAGCTACTGAATAGGCAACCCACAGAATGGGAGAAGATATTTGCAAATGATAGTACAGACAAAAGGCTGATATCCAGGATCTATAAAGAATTTCTCAAACTCAACACACACAAAACAGATAATCATGTCAAAAAATGGGCAGAAGACATGAACAGACACTACTCCAATGAAGACATACAAATGAAAAAATGTACACATGAAAAAATGTACATCATCACTAGCCATCAGGGAGATTCAAATCAAAACCGCATTGGGATACCACCTGACACCAGTTAGAATGGCCAAAATTAACAAGACAGTAAACAATGTGTGTTGTAGAGGATGTGGAGAATGGGGAACCCTCTTACACTGTTGGTGGGAATGCAAGTTGGTGCAGCCACTTTGGAGAATAGTGTGGAGATTCCTTAAGAAATTAAAAATAGAGCTTCCCTGTGACCCTGGAATTGCACTCCTGGGTATTTACCCCAAAGATACAGATGTAGTGAAAAGAAGGGCCATCTGTACCCCAAAGTTCATAGCAACAATGGCCACGGTCGCCAAACTGTGGAAAGAACCAAGATGTTCTTCAACGGACAAATGGATAAGGAAGATGTGGTCTATATACACTATGGAGTATTATGCCTCCATCAGAAAGGATGAATAACCCAACTCTTGTATCAGCATGGATGGGACTGGAAGAGTTTATGATGAATGAAATAAGCCAAGCAGAGAGAGTCGATTTTCATATGGTTTCACTTACTTGTGGAGTATAAGGAATAACACGGAGGACATGGGGAGATAGAGAGGAGAAGGGAGTTGAGGGAAATTGGAGGGGGAGGTGCTCCATGAGAGACTGTGGACTCTGAAAAACAATCTGAGGGTTTGGGGGTGGGTGGGGGGTTGGGTGAGCCTGGTGGTGGATATTATGGAGGGCATGTATTGCATGGAGCTCTGGGTGTGGTACATAAATAATGAATTCTGTTACACTGAAAAGAAATTTTAAAAATTTAAAAAAAAAAAGTGCCAAACAGGAATATGCTGAGTAAACATTAGTATGTAGGATAAAGGAGTCCCTGTGTTTAATTGGAAATTAAGGAGATGTTTTAGGGGCTGGGGATGGTGGTTACAGTCTGTTTTGAAAATAAAGGAAGAATAAGAAGCTCCCAATAGGACAAGTGGAATTGATCATTCCAGAGCTTCAAGGGATCAAGATTTCCAAAGCACATAGAAGGAAGAATAACTCATTTTCCTTTTCTTTTTCTTTTTAATTTGACAGAGAGAGACAGTAAGAGAGAAAATACAAGCAGGGGGAGTGGGAGAAAGAGAAGCAGGCTTCCTGCTGAGCAGGGAGCCTGATACAGGGATCCCAGAATCCTGGAATCATGACCTGAGCTGAAGGCAGCCGCCTAACAACTGAGCCACCCAGGCACCCCAAATGACTCATTTTCTGAATGCTAGGAATTCAGTGTGGCTGCTCTGTAGTGGTGTTGGGTAAACTATTTGTACAATAATATAAATATTTGTGATGATTGATATTTTAATGTCTGCTTTGCTCAGTAGATTATAAATCCCCTGCATCCCCTTTTTTTTGTCCCCAGAACCTAGCATGGTATTTAGAACACAGCAGGAACCTAAGCATTTGCTGATTTAGTGAAAATAAGAGGAAGGGACTGGGGGTGGAAGGAAAAAGAAGACGAGAGAAGAAGAAATTAATTAGAACATTGTTTTACAAGGCCCAATTGGAAGGATGAGGGGCGCCTGGGTGGCTCATTCAGTTAAGCTTCTGGCTCTCGGTTTCAGCTCAGGTCATGATCTGAGGATTGTGAGATTGAGCCCCTCTCATGGGGAGTTTGCCTGGGATGCTCTCCCTCTCCCTCTTCCTCTGTCCCTCATGCTGCTTGCAGTCTCTCTCTCTCTTTCTCAAATACATAAATAAATATTTTTTAAAAAGGAAAGACAGGAAGGAAGGGAGGAAGGAAATGATGTGTTGAGCTACAGAAAGGGTGATTCTCCGAATTTCTGCCATATAAAACTCGAACCATTCATAGATGACTCCCTGTAAAGTGATTTTACCCTGAAATATTTAATGCTCTTCAGGTTTATGGCCTACCTCATCTCCCACCAGACTATAAGCTCCCCAATGGCAGTGGCCTTATATTACTTTATTTTGAACCTTTCTTTAATGCAGCCAACACAACAGACACATCCAATTCATTTACTTTCTCAAATGAATGAATGACTGAATGACTTGACTCCAGTCAGTGACATATGATGGATTGTGGAGTAAAGGGCTTGGCTGTGCTTCAGAATTTCAATCTCTTCAAATTTAAGTAATAATGCAAGATCCTGAATCATAGGAGGAATGGGAATTTGTACTAATTCTTTCATTTTCCTTCTAAAGATGATTTTTAAAATTAGTCATTATCATTATCATTATTTTTTTTGCCTTTGTATGCCCTAAGAGAACAAGTTTGAGAGCTAATGTCAAAAAGGGATGCTTAGGAGTGAAAGACATATGGCGGGTTTTCCAGTTTCACAAATTTTATTTTTTACAGCCCAAAGTGTGAGGTTCCCCACACACAGTTTCCATTAAACAAAAAAAATTAAGGAACAGATGTTTACCTAGAGTTGGCCATATGGCCAAATGTGGTTCATTTGTACAAATCTACTTTTTCATATTTATAATAGATATCTGAGGTATGCCACTATGTTCCCACATGAAACCGCTTCATTCTAATGAGAATTTCAATGAGTTCTCTTATTGAAAGAGTCCAAGGGCAAAGCTCCATTGTCCATGCAGTATCTAGGTGCAAACCTACAGAATTAGTAGGGAATTGCACAAGATGCAAGTGATGTGTGGGGACCGTCTGTGGCTCCTGTTGCCAGGGCAACAACTTCCTTTGTTTCCATTCAAAGCTGCAGCTTCTATTTGAAGCCTGGTTCTCAGGTACCCTAGAAGCAGTTACAATATCAAAAAGAAAAGAAGCAGCTAGATTCTGAGGAAACATAAAAAAAAAATTTAAAAAAGAAAACCATTACTTCAATGGTCCTATTTTTTTTCTTTTTAATTTCTTCACAGCGAAAACTTGGATTTCTTTTCCTTCCAAATACATTTGTAATTTAAAGGTTGATTTATTTTTTTTTTGGCAGAGTTTATACATGCAACTCCCCCCCCCCCCACTACTGAGCAATACTGTCGATTTATGATGACCATTTCAGGGAAGATTTTGAACCCTTTCTGAAACTTCATAATATTGCCCATAAATCTCAATAATATTGAGGTTTTGACATTTAAGGGAAGATGGACTCAATAAAGACCAATCAGCTGTCTTTTGGGAATGGGAAAACATGAAACCAGAAAGGTGCTTTAGTCTAGAAGACCCCTGGTTGAAAAGTAGAATGCCACCATGCACCAGAGCTGGCTAGGGATGAAGGAAACCCACATTCTAACTGTCAGTTATTTCCTGTGAACTGCTGTAATGAACTTGGGTTTTTGGGGTGTTGTTCTTTTTTTCTTAAAATGATCTTGGACAAGGCCATGTTCTTCGGGCCATTAAAAGGTGCATAAATAAACAAACAAATAAATACGTGCGCGCACGCACACACGGTCAGTTAAGTTGGTGAAATACCAACTAAAATGCTCTGCAATATTTATGATGTGCCAGGTAAGTTTTTCTCTGTATATTAGCTCATTTAAATTCTCACAAGAATTTCTTTTGAAGTAGGCATTACTGTAATCTTTATTTAAGAAAGCAGATACAGAGATAAGGTACTTCCTCTGGTTCACAAAACTAAGAAGCAAAGCTTGTCTTCCCACCCGCTCAGTTTAGTCCTGGAGTCTGTGGTCTTCTAAACTATCATGCTGTATTTCCTTTTGAGTTAAGTAAATTTCCTCATTAGAAGATTTTCTATTCTTTTGATTTGTCTCCTGTCATATAGATGGTAACATAGGGAAGTATATTATGTGAAGTTTCTAAAACATTCTGACCACTGGATATTTTTCCAAAGTATTAGAATGGACCATAGAACATACTTTGAGAAATTCTAGGCCAGGCCGTCCATGTTGCTTGCATTTCTAGCATAAGATGATGCTGAAAATAAGCAAAGAATTCCATTGTTTACAGTGCTATAAAATATTATTTTATGTAGAATTTTTAAGAATTTTAAAATAAGAATTTGTGATTTTATGAATGATTTATAGTCAACTTACTCCTAAATGTATTAATTTATATGTTCTAGAAAATTGTCAATACATGTTATCTAGATCCCTTTTATTTATCCAAAACTTCCAAGTTAATTCAACTACAAGTCAATAAAAATAAGATTGATTTGCTATTTCTGTAAAAAAAATTCTGTAGACAAATATAAATATATGTAGAATAATTCACTCTTTTCCTATTTATTGCAGAATTGTTTACCACCATTGCACCAGTAACAAAGAATGACCACTAGTAACTTATGTTGAACAAATCTGGGGAGAATATATATGAAATAAATTAATAAGATAACTAAAATTTCCTTCATTAGTACAAAATATTTATAGTCTTGAGATGCTGGTCTTCCTGGTCTCCAGAACTGTTAATGGCCTACTCATTGGCTCACTGTGTAGGGGAGTGAACTACATATGTATGATCAGGCTATTACCTCAGCCAAATTTCTCTTGGTGATGAAAAAGGATGCTTAAGATTTCAGGCATAAAAGGCTGACATGTGCAGTAGGCTGATGTGGCTTAGGTATTTAAGATATTATTATAATAAATACTTTTGTATACTTGGAATTAATTGAGTATATACATGTCCCTAGACTAGTAATCCAAATAACTATTGATCTTAACTTTAAGCCAAATACAATAGTATTTTATACTTGAGCTTATTACTTAATGTCTCTTTCTGTCTTTCTGTAAGCACTTCTTTCTCCATTGTCACCAACATATGGAACTTAGTACATTCTGTTTGTTTGGTTTATGTACTCAGGAATGTCTGTGGATTGAGTCCATCCTCATTATAATAGTCCTTTTTTTTTTTTTTAAAGATTTTATTTATTTATTTGACAGACAGAGATCACAGGTAGGCAGAGAGAGTGGGAGAAGCAGACTCCCTGCTGAGCAGAGAGCCAGATGCCGGGCTCCATCCCAGGACCCTGAGATCATGACCTGAGCCGAAGGCAGAGGCTTCAACCCACTGAGCCACCCAGGCACCCCTATAATAGTACTTTTACCCAAAAGAGGCATTTGTGAAATTGCTGACCTGACGGTGATATACAGGTTTAGACTATGAAGTATAATCTGTCTCTGGAAGATATCCATAGACACATGATGGTATCCGATCTTACTCAAATTATAGCTCTCTCTCAGACATAGACTATGATTTACTTATTTTTACTTTTTTTCATTTGGGACAAAAGTTCCAGAGTTTCAGGACATCAAGAGACCAGCCAAGATGTTTGTTTTTTGTTTTTATTACTTTTAACATTTTTTCCTATTTATCTTACATCAATTAAAATACGAAATGGTCTTTAGATATTACTTACACTGTTTCAGTTCTCCATCCTGAGGTTGGATTTCTTTGAAATATCTGAATGGTCTTGAATCTCAAATTATAAATATCATCTTTTAAGAGATTTTAGTTAGTTATTTGATAGAGAAAGAGCATCCGAGAGCTCAAGGAAGAGGGAGGAGAAGAGAGAGAGAATGGAGAGGAGGGAAGAGGAGGGGGGGGGAAGCAGACCCCCTGTTGAGCAGGGAGCCCAGAGTAGGGCTCAATTCCAGGCCCCTGGGATCATGACCTGAGCCAAAGGCTTAGCTGGCTGAGCCACCCAAGCATCCCTGTAAGTATCTTTCTGTGATACAGTATGAACACATTGAGATTCTGTTCTCAGAGTACAGTCAAGCTCTGAATGGGTAAATGAGCAACTGGTTCAGAGTTCAGGGTGAAATTCGAATGGTGTGACCCATCTATTACTTGCTTAGAGCAGAAGCTGTGGGACACATGTCATTAAAGCATAACTCATAATTAATTTGTAGTAAGTTCCATAATGACATTCAGCTACAAGTTTCTTATTGAGAACACTGTGGAATAATTTTCTTTTAGTTCTCAAAATACAAACATGGAAAGCAAGGCAGTACACACGCCAAATGAATAAGCTTTGAGCCAGAGATTTTTCATTTTTTCTTCCTTTAAAGTGATTTTTCTTTAGGATGTATAGATCTTGTTATATTTTTTTAACTCTTAAGAAGGAAAATAGTTTCATGACACTGTGGTAGTGTCCCATAACACTAATTGGTCTTAGCCTTGAGAGAAATTGGCCGAAACTCCAAACTTCAAGTTCTCAATTAGTTCTCTAGGTAAGGAAGATAATCAATCTGGGACTGAATTTCTGGCATATGTAGAAAGAGAAAAGTGAACTTTAAAGCATTTGGCCTTTTATTAAGGAGAGGCAAACCCCTGCTGTAGGATACCACCAAAGTTTGCCAAATATTTCTTAAAAATTCAACAATAACAACAGGTATTACCTCACCTCCCTTTTCCCGTATGCTTACTACTTATCACAGAATGTAGAAGGTAAGGGGAAGGAAACTGTAATTAAGGGGATAAGATGAAGATTGCTACAAACGCACATTACAGGTATACATGATCTGATTGTCCTTATGACAGTGCTTTTGAAGAAACTCTTTTTGGCTCTGAATTATTACCTTTGTCTCATAGTATGGCTTTATAGAAGTCAAACTTGCCGTAACTAATTTGTTGACTTTTTCACTTAGTAACTCATTATGTTCTTTATCACTCCAGTGCAGTCAACGTTTAAGTGAAACGTAATATCGGATTTCTAGTTCAGCTTCAATTGACTTTATAGCGAAGATACTTGGACCTTGATGTGATCAATTAAAATCTTTCAATCTCTTACTTTTCTTTCATTGATCCACATTAGTATCCTATCCAGGGCATGCCTGCCTGATAGCACGAGGCATTGAATCTGAGTTCTATGCTTTTCCAAATTAAAAAAAAAGCTATTAAAAACAAAAACCAGAAAAGCAACTTTCCTGGAGATTGGCTTAAATGATAAGCATGACCCCAGTGCAGTTTCTAACTACAGTTGTTAAAATTATATAGTCCTGGCATAAATCAATTTTTGTTTAATAAAGCTTGAATAAATTACCATATCTGCAATGCACCATCCCTTATTGTAAACTTTTTTATTTATAACATTGCTCAAAAATTTAAAAGCCATAGTTTGAATTAAAGAGTGCATTCTTGTGAAATGTAAAATGCACAGAGCTATGTTTTTTCTTTAATGGTGAGCAATAAACATGTCAGAAAAACCATAAAAACATATGGCCTTTGGTTTATGTCTAAATTAAAAGCAGCCAAATAATCAAGTTCAAAATTTGGTAAGAAAATTGCTTTAACATGAGAGTAGAATAATTCAAAAGAGAAAAGAAAGTAAGATATTCTCAGGGAAAAAAAAATCACTCTTGCCTAATTTGGGAAGCGTGAAGTGTCTCTTCTGTTGACCTCTGTAATAACAAAGTAGGGTGTCAGTCACATTGTCACATCAGAGTGGGTGTTGAAAAACCTCAGCTCTTCCTGTTTCAAGTGTCCATCTTGCAGAAGAAACTGGATAGGATTCAGTGATCATATTGATTCAAAAGAGGTTTGTGGTAACTCTTTTAAGCTTCTATGCCCGACTTATGACAATGGTTAAATTAATTTGCCCTGTTTAGGTATATGTATTTGATTTAGCCTCATATTGTGAGTTTCAGTATGAAAATTTAAGTCTCTAATCAGGTCACGATTTTTTTTATTGTCTCAAATATTGATTTTCTTTTTTTTTTAAATTTTTTCATAAAATACACCTATTATCTATCTGTTGCTTCTTCATTTTATGTCTTCTAAAACTTATCTCTTGATCTTCATCTCTTTATTTCCCTCCACATTTTTTCCAATTTTTAATTTAAATTCTAGTTAGTTAACATACTATGAAATACAGGTTTCAGGTGTAGAATTTAGTGATTGATCAGTTTTACGCCTTATCCAGGGCTCATCACAAGTGCCCTCCGTGATACGAATCACCTGTTTAACCCATCCCTTCGCCCACCTCCTCTCCAGTAGCCATGAGTTCTCTATCGTGGAGAGTCTGTACCTTGGTTTGCATCTCTTCCTGCCTCCCTGCCCCACTACATTCATTTGTTTTGTTTCTTAAATTCCAGTAATTTCCAGTGAAATCATATGGTATTTGTCTTTCTCCGACTTATTTCACTTATTTCGGAATAATACTCTCTAGCTCCATTCACATCATTGCAAATGGCAAGATTTCATTCTTTTTGATGACTAATATTGCATTACGTATATACACACAGACACACAGACACACACACATACACACATACATCTGTGTATATATACACATACCACTTCTTTTTTTTTTTTCCCCAAAGATTTTATTTACTTATTTGTCAGAGAGAGAGGAGCAAGAGTGAGCACAGGCAGACAGAGGTAGGCAGAGGCAGAGGGAGAAGCAGGTTCCCTGCCAAGCAAGGAGCCAGATGTGGGACTCAATCCCAGGACGCTGGGATCATGACCTGAGCTGAAGGCAGATGCTTAACCAACTGAGCCACCCAGGCGTCCCCGCATACCACTTCTTTATCCATTCATCAGCTGATGAACATTTGGGGTCTTGCCATAATTTGGCTATTGTTGATAATGCTACTATAATCATCAGGGTTCACGTATCTCTTGGAATTAGTACTTCTGTATCTTTTGGGTAAATACCTAGTAGTGTAGTTGCTGGATCCTAGGGTAGTTCTATTACTCACTTTTTGAGGAGCCTCCATACTGTTTTCCAGAGTGGCTGCACCCGCTTGCATTCCCATCAACAGTGCAAGAGCGTTCTTTTTACCCACATCCTTGCCAACACCTCTTGTTTCTTGTGTTACTGATTTTAGCCATTCTGACAGGTGTGAGGTGATATCTCATTGTAGTTTCGATTTGTATTTCCCATGATGAGTGACGTTGGGCGTCTTTTCATGTGTCTGTCAGCCATCTGTATGTCTTCTTTGGAAAAATCTCTATTAATGTTCTTCTGCCTGTTTCTTTCTTTCTTTTTTTTTTTCTTTTTTAAGATTTTATTTATTTGACAGAGAGTAGGCAGAGAGGCAGGCAGAGAGAGAGGAGGAAGCAGGCTCTCTGCTGAGTAGAAAGCCCAATGGGGGTCTAGATCCCAGGACCCTGGGATCATGACCCGAGCCGAAGGCAGAGGCTTTAACCCATTGAGCCACCCAGGCGCCCCTCTTCTGCCCATTTCTTAACTGGATTATTTCTCTTTTTTTTGAGTGTTGAGTTTGGTAAGTTCTTTTTCTATTTTGCATACTAACTTTTTAGCATATATGTCATTTGCAAATATTTTCTCCCATCCCAAAGTTTGCCTTTTAGTTTGGATGATTGTTTCCTTCACTGTACAGAAGCTTTTTATTTTGGTTAAGTCCCAACAGTATACTTTTGCTTTTGTTTCCTTTGCCTCAGGAGACATATCTAGTATGAAGCTGTTAGAGTCAATGTCAAAGAAGTTACTGCCTGCATTCTTCTGTAGGGTTTTAACGGTTTCCTGTATCACAGTTAGGTCTTCCAACCATTTTGAATTTATTTTTGTGTAGGGTGTGAGAAAGTCCTCCTGTTTCATTCTTTTGCATGTGGCTATCCAGTTTTCCCAACACCATTTGTTGAAGAGACTTTCTTTTTTCCATGGATATTCTTTCCTGCTTTGTCAAAAATTAATTGAGCACATAGTTGTGGATCCATTTCCGGGCTCTCTATTCTGTTCCATTTATCTCTGTGTCTGTTTTTGTGCCAGTACAGTACTGTCTTCATCACTACAGTTTTGTAATGTAACTTGAAATCTGGAATTGTGATGCCTCCTGGTTTGCTTTTCTTTTTTAAGATTGCCTAAGCTATTAGAGGTCTTTTGTAGTTCCATACAAATTTTAGGATTGTTAGCTCTAGCTCTGTGATCAATACTGTTGGTATTTTGGTTGCATTAAGTATGTAGATTGCCTCAGGTAGTATAGACATTTTTAACAATGTTTGTTCTTCTAATCCATGAGCATGGAATGGTTTTCCATTCCCTCTGCATTCCCGAAGTTAATCTTCTTAGTCTTCCTCCTGTTTTCCTCAGAATCAGCTCAAAACTTAGTGCTTTAGAATGTCATTTTAAATTCTAATATGGCATTTTTTGTTTTTTCTTAGTCAATGCTCTTTATCTCCCTATTGTGTGGCTGTCTCACATTCCCTGCTTATTTTAGAGGATCCATGCTGTTTTCCCTTTAATTGAATGCTGCCTCAAGAGGAAGGGGGAAAAGGATGCTAAGTAGTTATACCAGTTTTTTTTTATATCAGTCTTTTGTGGCATGCAGTATTTAGAAATACACTCTTAAAACTTGTTTAAAAACTCTTACATGTTTATTTTCTTCTACAATACAGTTGAGTCTTTTGGTAAGACCAATGATCTGCTCTTAACATTTAACTTAATTTTTCATTCTTTATTGTTGAGAGGGGTAACCTGACCTAATTTTTCTTTAAGTTGGGGAGAAAACTTGTACCTTCCACAAACTAGTTGGTCTTGTTTATTTACTTTTTAAGGCATGTGAAGGGTTTATGAGCATCATTATAGTCCTAAGAGTGGGAGCTATACAAAATGCACATGACTGGCTAGAGGAAGGGGGCGGGCTTCACATATGGCTCTCCTGGATTGCTTTCAGTATTAAGAGACTGAAGTTCTAGAGGAGAGGCACAATGTGGGGGCTCCCAGAAAAACCAGCAAGAGGCAGTTGAAGACTTACTGAGACACTGCCAAGAGTCATGTTTGATCAATATAAATAGCATCTGAAGAAGGGAGACACATTCCAAAGGACACACCTCCTCCTTGTTTTGTTTAATTGTCTCTCCTTTTGTTACTATTCTTGCTGCTGGGACTTTTTAAAATAAACTTTTGTTCAGTGTGAAAAAATATATATACACAGAAAAGTTGCACCCCTTGCTCGTCACTGATCACATTCCCCACTTCTTCCTCTCTTCCTTTTCTACTTATCCCTATAGATAAATAGTCCCTTTAGTTTCTGGTTTATTCTCAGTGTATTAATTTTTTCACAAGTAAGCAGATAAGAACTATCTCTTTATGCCCTCTTTAAAAATATATATTATATATGAAAGTAACATGCTATAGATACTTCTTTGTGCCTTGATTTTTATTTAACAGTATGTCCTGGAGATGACCCCATATTAGTTCATAGACATCTTTCTCATTTTTTTATAGCTGTGTAATTCTTACTATGTGGATGTATTATAATCTACATCTATACATTTATACATATATGTATACACACATACATGTATACATATATAAATATACACATATGGTACACATACATATAATATATACATATATACAGGTATACACACATGCATGTATGTATATGCAGACACATGCATATACTATATGTATGCATATATATGCAAATATATGAATATAATTGTATATATGTGTACATTTAATATGTATTAATTGTATATATGTGTGCATATATATATACATTTAATATATACATATATAATGTACTCACTGGTTCTGAGTACAAAATATTGGAAATAATATAAAGGCTTATATATGTATAATATATACATATACATATACATATATGTATACATTTATACATATACTTATATGCATACATATATATTTATATAAATGTGTATGTGTGTGTATATATATATCTTTATATTATTTCCACTATTTTGTACTTACAACCAGTGCTGCAATAAATAGCCTTGCACATATATTGTTTCCATAATGTTAGAGGTGTAGCTTTGGGATAGATTCCTAGACATGAGACAGAGTTGGATTAATAGGATTCCCCTCAATGCAATGTCCCTGGTATTCCACTTTGTTTTTGTGCTTGATAAGACTTCTGGGCCAGAGACCACTTTTTACTATCTAATTGTCATTTTTCCCACACACCACTTAAGATAGATGATGTGGTCACATTTACTGTCATGGTAGTTGCCCTTGTCTTCCTTGCCAAGAAAAAAGTATTGGAAGAGAAGCCATCAAGATAGGGAAATCTCAGTCCACCACAAAGGCTGTAATTTCTCCCCCCATTTTTCTTTCCAATATAAAAATTTCTTTGAGGTGTGCTTGCTTTGGCAGCACATACACTAAATTATTTCTTTGAGGTGTGTTTTAAGTCCAAAACCATAAAGATTAGGTGGTTTCAGATTAAACATCTATATCTGTTTTCCTTTCCTACATGATTATGTGACAGAGAAAGGAATTTAAAGGGGTAAATAATAATAGCAATAGGAAATAAAAAGACTAATAGCAATAGGAAATAAAAATATTTCAAAAAATTTCTGGATGATAGAAAGCAGATGAGAATAGACTGATGGATTAACAAAGATAGAGATGATTCAACCTAAACATACACAGGAAAGAAGAGTCCCTCTTTGGCTCATTTCTTACCTGGATTCTATCTATCTATCTTTCTTTCTTTCTTTCTTTTTTTTTTTTTTTTTGAGTGTTGAGTTTGATAAGTTCTTTTTATATTTTGCATACTAACCTTTTAGCACATATGTCATTTGCAAATATCTTCTCCCATCCCATAAAGAAGACAGGAAAAGGAGAAGCTAACTCTAGACTATTGCTGTTTTGTTAACTGTGTTCTGGGGATTTTGTAGATCCTTTTTTCTTTTCTTCCTCCCTTGCTGTCCTCTTTTGTAATTTGATGACTCTCTGTAGTGTTATGCTTTGATTCCTTTTTCTTTATCTTCTATCTACTAGAGATGCTTGCATTGTGTTTACCATGAGGCTCACATAAAACATGTTATAACAGTCTGTTTTGAGCTAATAACTTTGTTCACATACTCAACAGTTTATCCCCCCACCACACTGATTTTTTAAATCACACTTTACATTTTTTTACATTGTGTACCAATTAACAAATTATTGTAGCTATAGTTATTTTTAATTATTTTGCTTTTAATCTTTATACTATAATAATGGGTGATTTACCACTATCACAGTATTAATGTCTTCTGAATTTTACTATACATTTACCATAGCAGTGACTTTTATTCTTTCATATGATTTCATGTTATTAATTAGCATCTATTCTTTTTAACTTGAAGAAATACCTTTAGCATTTCTTGTAAGGCCAGTATAGTGGTGATAAGCTCCTTCAAGTCTGGGAATGTGTGTAACCCTCCTTCTGTTTTAAAGGATAGCATTGCCTCATGAATTATTCCTCATTGGCAGTTTTTTAATTTTCTTTCTATACCTTGAACATAATACTCCCTCTCTCCCTAGTTGCAAGGTTCTGTAGAGAAATGTACCAGTAGTCTTATGGGAGTTCCTTGGAATATGAAAAACTTCTTTTCTCTTATTTATTGTAAGACTCTCTCTTTGAGTTTAATTTTTGACAGTGTATCATAATGAAACCATCTTTGTGTTGAAACTGATCTGCGACTTTTAAGATTCATGTACCTGGATATCCATATCTTTCCCCAAATGAGGGCAGTTTTTAGTCATTATAGCTTTAAATAAGCTTTCTGCCTCTTTTCCTCCCTTTCATCCTTCTGGGATCCCCATAATACTGATATTGTTTCACTTGATGAAGTCCTGTAAGTTTGTCTGCTTTTTTCATTCTTCCTTTTTTCTCTTCTGACAAATGACTCCTCACTGAGTTCACTAATTCTTTATTCTGTTTGACTGAGTCTGCTGTTCAAGTTCTCTTTTACATTTTTAAGTTCAGTCTTTGTATGCTTCAGCTCCAAAATTTCTGTTTGGTTCTTTGTTATATTTTCTGTTCCTTTGTGAACTTCTCTTTTGTTCCTGTATTTTCCTGATTTTGTCCAATTGTTTATCTGTGTTATCTTGTAACTCCCTGAGCTACTTTTGAATAGTTGTTTTGAATCTTTATCAATTTATGGATCTCCTTTTATTTGGGATCAGTTACTGGAAGTTTGTTGTGTTCCCTTGGTATTATCAATCTTTCCTTGATTCTTTATCATCCTTACAGCTTTGTGTTGTCACCTATACATTTGAAGAAATAGGCACCTCTTCAGATTTTATGGATTGGCTTTGGTAAGAAAAGACCTTAACTGGAGCAGAGGAGAACACGAGAGTGTGATGTTGCCCCAGGTCTAGTGGTGGAGTGCCATGTATAGGGGTAAATTTTGGCTTTGGGTTTGAAGAGACATGGTCTTGTTGGCTTAGGCAGCTAGGGTCCATGACATTGATTACTATGTGATTCTTGGTAATGAGTATCATAACAGGTGCATAGTGGCTGTAAGTGTCATCTCCAGCTCCGGTAGGCGAGGACATCAGACAGGTGGCAGTGGTAGCTGGAGGTGGTAGTGTGTATACACTTAATTGTGGATGCTGACTTCAGGTGCCCATATGGTAGCAGGGGCTGGCTGCATGTATGTGAATAGTGGTGAGTACTAGGGCCAGTGGGGGGGGGGGGGGTCAGGGCCAAATATGGACACATAAGCAACTGTGGAGGCTCAGGCTATTGGTGTGCACTTGTGAGATGGCAGGAGCTAGTTGCAGGCATGCATATTGGTATAGTCCTGAACAAGTGCTTGGGACCAGCTCCTAGTGTATGAGTGGACGTGGACACCTTGGCTATCAGTATTCACTCATCTAACTGCAGGAGTTGGTCACAAGTGTGTGCTTGGCAGTGGAGGTTGGGTGACAGGAGCTCAACCTGGTGGCATACAAGTAATGCTGCAAGGAGTAGCTGCAGGCATGCCTGGCAGTTAAGAAGGCCAGTGACAGGAATTGGGGATGGCCCTGGCTGCTAGAGCAGCTGTGGGGGACTGGGCTATTGAGATGCACTCGTTTGGCTGCAGGGCAACTGCAGGTGCATGCACGGCAATAGGGGTTGGCATAGAGACCTGGGCTGGCTTATGTAGTTCTTATATAGTTGGAGGCCAGGGCTGGCTGCTTACATAATCCCAGGGTTCAGGCTACCTATGGCAGCACTGGCTAGAGTAGCTCTGGTAGGCAGAGTGGGGAGTGGGGTGGATAGACTAAGGTAGCTGGAATCTGTGAACTCAAAAAATGATGGAGTTCTCAGTGATGAAATCTGCAGGAAGTCTATAGCAGTTGTGCTGACTACTGGTTTCCTCGATGGCAAAATCTGCTGGGGTTCTGCAGAGCAGTCCCTTGGGATCTATAGCAGGGCCCTTAGTTATGTGAGTAGTGGGAGTCCACAGCATCCACAAGGGCTGTTGAGATCCTGAGTGGCTAAGGCTGCTGGGGTCCTGTGCAAAGTAAGCTACTGGGAACCATGGTCATTCTACCACATGAGCGATACTGGTGGCCTCTTTCTTTCTTCCATGTCTTTGTCAATCTCTAGACATTGTGACTGGTCTCTAGGTCATGAGAAACTGTGGCAGATACTCTGTGGAGTGCTCCAGAAAGCTGAGGAGGTTGGTCACTCACCCCATTCTCCTTTTCCCACTGAGAGGAATTTCTGTCTTGGCATTAACATGCCTGCCTGGGAGATGAGATGATGCAAGCAAAAGGAACTCTTCTTCCTATGCATTTTTCTGCCATTATTTACAAGTTTTTTTGCTCTACTATGTTGCAGAAGCTTCTTTTTTTTTTAATTTTATTTATTTATTTGTCAGAGAGAGAGCGAGTGAGAGCGAGTACAGGCAGACAGAGTGGAAGGCAGAGTCAGAGGGAGAAGCAGGCTCCCTGCGGAGCAAGGAGCCCGATGCGGGACTCGATCCCAGGACGCTGGGATCATGACCTGAGCTGAAGGCAGCTGCTTAACCAACTGAGCCACCCAGGCGTCCCTTGCAGAAGCTTCTTAAGTGGACTCCTGTGCTATCCCAGAGCTACTTTTGTTTGTGGATAGCTAGTTGTTCTTTGCAAGGGAACAGTAGCTGGGATATCCTTCACTGTCTTGAATCGCTCTTTATATGCATTTTAAGTAAAAGAGAGGCTAGGAGACAATGGAGATAAAGCTTTTAAAGTTACATGAAAATTATGGTACAGACAAAACGTTGATATCCAAGATCTATAAAGAACTCCTCAAACTCAACACACACAAAACAGATAATCATATCAAAAAATGGGCATAAGATATGAACAGACACTTCTCCAATGAAGACATACAAATGGCTATCAGACACATGAAAAAGTGTTCATCATCACTAGCCATCAGAGATTCAAATTAAAACCACATTGAGATATCACCTGACACCAGTTAGAATGGCTAAAATTAGCAAGACAGGAAACAACATGTGTTGGAGGGGATGTGGAGAAAGGGGAACCCTCTTACACTGTTGGTGGGAATGCAAGTTGGTGCAGCCTCTTTGGAGAGCAGTGTGGAGATTCCTCAAGAAATTAAAAATAGAACTTCCCTAAGACCCTGCCATTGCACTCCTGGGTATTTACCCCAAAGATACAGATGTCGTGAAAAGAAGGGCCATCTGTACCCCAATGTTTATAGCAACAATGGCCACGGTCGCCAAACTGTGGAAAGAACCAAGATGCCCTTCAGTGGATGAATAGATAAGGAAGATGTGATCCATATACACTATAGAGTATTATGCCTCCATCAGAAAGGATGAATACCCAACTTTTGTAGCAACATGGACGGGACTGGAAGAGAGTATGCTGAATGAAATAAGTCAAGCAGAGTCAATTATCATATAGTTTGACTTATCTGTAGAGCATAACAAATAGCATGGAGGACATGGGGAGTTAGAGAGGAGAAGGGAGTTGGGGAAAATTGGAAGGGGAGGTGAACCATGAGAGACTGGACTCTGAAAAACAATCTGAGGGGTTTGAAGTGGCAGGGGAGTGGGAGATTGGGGGAACCAGGTGGTGGGTATTAGAGAGGGCATGGATTGCATGGAGCACTGGGTGTGGTGCAAAAATAATGAATACTGTTATGCTGAAAAAAAAAGTTATATGAAAAATAATTGTACCTAGAATTATATATTATACCCAAAGTTATATTATACCCCATTATACCCAACTGTATTATATCCAACCAAACTAGATCTCAAGTGGACAAGAAAAGGAAAATCTTAGACATAAGGACACAGAAAGTTGACCTTTATAGGCCAAATGGAAAGAATGACTGCGAAGAAGATTTGTTTAAAAAAAAAAAAGTCTTTTGGGGGGTGCTTGGGTGGCTCAGTTGGCTGAGCATCCAACTTCATTTTTTTAAGTGTTTAAATATTCTTTATTACACTGTATAAAGAGAAAACATATATAGCTAAAATTATCAGGTTCCATCACCTTGGTCATTATATAACTAACTTTCTAAATGAACAGGAACAATTACTTCCTAATGCTAGTAGAAATTATTTTCTCCTCAAAAGAATGTTGTAAAGGATATCACAAGAAATATCTTTCTCAGATTAGGTTCTTGTTAATTTTCCCCTCAAAACTGTACTTTTTTCAATATAGTTTAAAAGCTTTCATCTTTTTAAAAATGTTCTTGCTTGAATTGGGAGATTAATTTTCTTTTAGTAAACACATTACTGCAACTAGTTTGTCGACTAAAACAGAGGTGTACCCTACAGGCATCAATAACTGTAGAGTCAGCTAATATGCCATTAAGAGAGAATGCTCTAGTTTACTCTCATCTTCGTTCTCTCTCTCTTCCCATGGCTTCAGATCATTTGCTTTGTCTGTTCTAAGATTCACTCTAAGAGGCTATTAAATTGTATCCCCTTGCTTACCTTTCCTAGCAGTTTCTTTAACACTTTTCTTTATTAACATACAATGTATTACTTGCCCCAGGAGTACAGGTCTATGAATCATCAGGCACTCACCATAGCACTCACCATAGCACATATCCTACCCAATATCCACAACCCAACACCCTCTCCATACCCCCCTCCCCACTGGAAACCCTCAGTTTGTTTTGTGAGCTTAAGAGTCTATTATGGTCTGTCTCCCTCCTGATCCCACCTTGTTCCATTTTTTCCTTCCCAACCCCCCAATATCCCCCACTTTGCCTCTCAAATTCTTCATATCAGGGAGATCATACAATTATTGTCTTTCTTTGATTGACTTATTTGGCTCAGCATAATATCCTCTAGTTCCATTCACGTTGTTGCAAATGGCAAGATTTCATTTCTTATGATGGTTTCATAGTATTCCATTGTGTGTGTGTGTGTAGACATAGATATATATAGATATGTAAGTGTATATATACAGATATATATCTATATATATACATATAGATAGATATACCACATCTGCTTTATCCATTTATCTATTGATGAACATCCAGGATCTATCCATAGTTTGGTTATTGTGGACATTGCTGCTATAAACATTCCAGTGCATGTGCCCCTTTGGAGCACTACATTTGTATCTTTGTGGTAAAGGTCCAGTAGTGCGATTGCAGGGTCATAGGGTAGGTCTATTTTCAATTTTTTGAGGAACCTACCGTTTTCCAGAGAGGCTAGATCAGCTTGCATTCCCACCAATAGTGTAGGAGGGATCCCCTTTCTCTGCATCCTCACCAACACCTGTCCTTGCCTGACGTGTTAATTTTACCATTCTGACTGGTGTGAGGTGATACCTCATTGTGGTTTTGATTTGTTATTTCCCTGATGCAGAGGGATGTGGAACACTTTTTCATGTGTCTGTTGGCCATCTGGATGTCTTCTTTGCAGAAATGTCTGTTCATGTCCTCTGCCCTTTTCTTGATTGGATTATTTGTTCTTTGAGTGTTGAGTTTGATAAGTTCTTTATAGGTATTGGATACTAGCCCTTTTTCTGATATGTCATTTGCAAATCTCTTCTCCCATTCTGTCAGTTGTCTTTTGGTTTTGTTGACTGTTTCCTTTGCTGTGCAAAAGCTTTTGATCTTGATGAAGTCCAAAGAGTTTATTTTTGCCCTTTCTCCCCTTGCCTTTGGCAATGTTTGTAGGAAGAAGTTGCTGGCTGAGGTCAAAGGTGCTGCTGCCTATGTACTCCTCAAGAATTTTGTTAGATTTCTTTCTCACATTGAGGTCTTTCCTCCGTTTGGAGTCTATTTTTGAGTGTGGTGTAAGGAAATAGTCTAGTTTCATTTTTCTGTCTGTAGCTGTCCAATTTTCCCAACACCATTTGTTGAAGAGACTGTCTTTTTTCCAGTGAGCATTCTTTCCTGCTTTGTCGAAGATTAGTTGACCATAAAGTTGAGCATCCATTTCTGGGCTCTCTATTCTGTTCCATTGATCTATGTGTCTGTTTTTGTTCCAGGACCATACTGTCTTGATGTCAACAGCTTTGTTATAGAACTTGAAGTCTGTAATTGGAATGCCACCAACTTTGGCTTTCTTTTTCAACATTCCTCTGGCTATTTGTGGTCTTTTCTGGTTCCATATAAATTTTAGGATTATTTGTTCCATTTCTTTCAAAAAAGTGATGGTATTTTGATAGGGATTGCATTAAATGTATAGATTGCTTTAGTTAGCAAGACGTTTTCACAATAATTGTTCTTCCATTCCATGAGCATGGAACACTTTTCCATTTCTTTGTGTCTTCCTCAGTTTCATTCATGCGTAATTTATAGTTTTCTGAGTAGAGATTTTTTGCCTTTTTGGTTAGGTTTATTCCTAGGTATATTATGGTTTTGGGTGCAATTGTAAATGGGATCGACTCCTTAATTTCTCTTTTTTTCTATCTTGTTGTTGGTATATAGAAATGCAACTGATTTCTGGGCATTGATTTTATATCCTGACATTTTACTGAATTCCTGTATGAGTTCTAGCAGATTTTGAGTGGAGTCTTTATCTATGATACATCAAGTATTATATCATCTGCAAAGAGTGACGGTTTGACTTCTTTGACAATTTGAATACCCTTAATTTCATTTTGTTGTCTGATTGCTGAGGCTAGGACTTCTAGTACTATGTTGAATAACAGTGGTGATAATGGACATCCCTGCCATGTTCCTGACCTTAGCAGAAAAGCTCTGTTTTTTCTCTACTGATAATGGTACTCACTGTGAGTTTTTCATAGATGACTTTGATGATATTGAGGTATGTATCCTCTATCCTACACTTTGAGGATTTGGGTCAATAAAGGATTTGTACTTTGTCAAATGCTTTTTCAGTATCTATTGAGAGGATCATATGGTTCTTGTTTTTTCTTTTATTAGTGTATTGTATCACATTGATTGATTTGCAGATTTTGAACCAACCTTGCAGCCCAAGAATAAATCCCACTTGGTCATGGTGAATAATCCTTTTAATGTACTGTTAGATCCTATTGGTTAGTATTCTGGTTAGAATTTTCACATCTGTGTTCATCAAGGATATTGGTCTGTAATTCTCTTTTTTTATGAGGTCTTTGTCTGGTTTGGGGATCAAGGTAATGCTGGCCTCATAAAATGAGTGTGGAAGTTTTCCTTCCATTTCTATTTTTTGGAACAGTTTCAGAACAATAGGTATTAATACTTCTTTAAATGTTTGGTAGAATTCCCCTGGGAAGCCATCTGGCCCTGGGCTTGTGATTGTTGGGAGATTTTTGATGACTGCTTCAATCTCGTTACTGGCTATGGGTCTGTTCAGGTTTTCTATTTCTTCCTGGTTCAGTTTTGGTAATTTGTATGTCTCTAGGAATGCATTCTTTTCCTCCAGATTGCCCAGTTTGCTGGTATATAGTTGCTTATAATATGATCTTATAATTCTTTGTATTTCTTTGGTGTTGGGTGTGTTCTCTCCTCTTTCATTCATGATTTTATTTATTTGGTTCCTTTCTCTTTTCTTTTTGAGAAGTATGGCCAGGGCTTTATCAATCTTCGTAATCCTTTCAAAGAACCAGCTCCTAGTTTCCTTGATTTGTTCTACTGTTTTTTTGTTTGTTTGTTTGTTTATATTTCATTGACTTCTGCTCTGATCTTTATGATTTCTCTTCTCCTGCTGGGTTTAGGCTTTGTTTCCTGTTCTTTCTCCAGCTCCTTTAGGTGTAGGGTTAGGCTATATACTTGAGACCTTTCTTGTTTCTTGACAAAGGCTTATATCACTATGTACTTTGCTGTCACAACTGCCTTTGCTGTGTCCCACAGAATTTGAACAGTTGTGTTTTCATTATCATTTGTTTCCATGAATGTTTTCAATTCTTCTTTACTTTCCTGGTTGACCCATTTATTCTTTAGTAGGATGCTCTTTAGCCTCCATGTATTTGTATTCTTTCCAAGTTTCCTCTTGTGACTGAGTTCTAGCTTCAGACTGTTGTGGTCTGAAAATATGCAGGGGTCAATCCCAATCTTTTCGTACTGGTTGAGTCCTGATTTGTGACCCAGGATGTGATCTATTCTGGAGAATGTTCCATGTGCACTACAGAAGAATGTGTATTCTGTTGCTTTGGGATGAAATGTTCTGAATTTATCTGTGATGTCCATCTGGTCCAGTGTATAATTTAAGGCCTTTATTTCCTTGTTGATCTTTTGCTTGGATGATCTGTCCATTTCAGTGAGGTGGGGTGTTAAAGTCAGTCCCCTTCTATTATTGTATTATTGTCTATGTGTTTCTTTGGTTTTGTTATTAATTGGTTTTTATAGTTGGCTGCCCCATGTTAGGGACATGGGTTATAGATATTTAAAATTGTTAGATCTTCTTCTTGACAGACCCTTTGAGTATCATATAGTATCTTTCCTCATCTCTTATTATAATCTTTGGCTTAAAATCTAATTTATCTAATATAAGGAGTGACACCCCAGCTTTCTTTTGATGTCCATTAGCATGGTAAATGGTTCTCCACCCCCTCACTCTAAATCTGGAGATGTCTTTGGGTCTAAAGTGAGTTTCTTGCAGACAGCATATTGATGCATTTTTTTTTTTTTTATCAATTCTGATACCATGTCTTTTGATTGGGGCATTTAGCCCATTTACATTCAGATAACTATTGAACATATGAATTTAGTGCCATTGTGTTGCCTGTAATGTGACTGTTATTGTATATTGTCCCTGTTGCTTTCTGGTCTACTACTTTTAGGCTCTCTCTTTGCTTAGAGAACCCTTATCAATATTTCCTGAAGGGCTGGTTTGGTGTTTGCAAATTCTTTTGATTTTTGTTTGTCCTGGAAGCATTTTTTTTTTTAAAGATTTTATTTATTTATTTGACAGAGAGAAATCACAAGTAGATGGAGAGGCAGGCAGAGAGAGAGAGGGAGGGAAGCAGGCTCCCTGCCGAGCAGAGAGCCCGATGCGGGACTCGATCCCAGGACCCTGAGATCATGACCTGAGCCGAAGGCAGCGGCTTAACCTACTGAGCCACCCAGGCGCCCTGTCCTGGAAGCATTTTATCTCTCCTGTTTTCTTTCTTTCTTTCTTTTTGTTTGTTTGTTTTTGTTTGTTTTTTAAGGTTTTCTTTATTTGAGAGAGATAACAAGAGAGAGCATGAGAGGGAAGAAGGTGAGAGGGAGAGGCAGACTCCCCATGGAGGTGAGAGCCCGATGAGGGAATCAATTCTGGGACTCCAGGATCATGACCTCAGTTGAGGGTAGTCACTTAATCAACTGACCCACCCACACGCTCTCTCCTTCTATTTTCAATGATAATCTAGCTGGATATGGTATTCTTGACTGCATGTTTTTCTCATTTAGTGCTCTGAATATATCATGCCACTTTTTTCTGGCCTGCCAGGTCTCTGTGGATAAGTCTGCTGCCAGTCTAATATTGTTACCATTGTATGTTACAGACTTCTTATTCTGAGCTTTCAGGATTTTCTCTTTGTCACTAAGACTTGTGCGTTTTACTAGTAGATGACAGGATGTGGACCTATTTTTATTGATTTTGAGGGGGGGTTCTCTGTGCTTCCTGCATTTTGATGCTTGTTCTTTTTGCCGTATTAGGGAAATTCTCTATTATAATTTGCTGCAATATACCTTCTGCCCCTCTTTCTCTTTCTTCTTTTTCTGGAATCCCAATTATTCTAATATTGTTTTGTCTTATGGTATCAATTATCTCTCAATGCTCCCCTTGTGGTCCAGTAATTGTTTGTCTCTCTTTTGTTCAGCCTCTTTATTCTGTGTCATTTGGTCTTGTATATCACTAATTTTCTCCTCTGCCTCATTTATCCTAGCAGTAAGAGCCTCCATTTTTTATTGCACCTCATTAATAGCCTTTTGGAATTCAACTTGGTTAGATTTTAGATTTTATTTCTCCAGAAAGGTTTTTAATTTCTCCAGATAGGGTTTCTCTGCTATCTAACATGCCTTTTTCAAGTCCAGCTAGTACTTTGAGAATCATCATTCTGAACTCTAGATCTGACATATTACAATGTCCATATTTATTAGGTCCCTAGCCTTTGGTACTTCCTCTTGTTCTTTTTTTTGTGGTGAGTTTTTCCACTTTGTCATTTTATCCAGATAAGAATATATGAACAAGAGAATAAAATACTAAAGTGTTGGCAAATACCCCAGATATAAGTACACTAACAAAATCAGAAGAGATCCCAAATCAGAACAACCCCAAATCTTTTTTTTTTTAAGAAGAAACTACTCCTAAAATGTTAATGAAAGAAAAACTTACATTTATACAAAAATAAGGGTAAATACAATGAAGGGATAGAATATGACTGTAAAGATGAAAATTAAAAGAAAATTTCTAAAAAAGGAATTGATAAGATAAGTTGGTTGGAAAAAGAAAGAAAAAAAGTGGAGAGAACTTGCTCAGGCTGGAAACTAGAAAAAAGCCCTGTTCTAGATTTGGGGTGTATATATATATGTGTGTGTGTGTGTGTATATATATACACACACCCCAAATCTAACATACATATATATATATATATATATATATATATATATATATATATATTATTAGTTTATTTGACAGACAGAGATCATAAATAGGCAGAGAGGCAGGCAGAGAGAGAGAGAGGAGGAAGCAGGCTCCCTGCCGAGCTGAGAGCCTGATGTGGGGCTCCCAGGACCCTGGGATCATGACCTGAGCTGAAGGCAGAGGCTTTAACCCACTGAGCCACCCAGGCATTCCTAGGGTATATTTTGTTCTATTAGAAGAAATTGTATCAAAATATTTTAGGGGAAAAAAAACCCTATATGTATACAAAAAATAAATTTATATAGAATGAAGGATAAAATATGAGTATAATAATTAAAGCTTAAAAAGGTTTTTATAGAAGGGTATTATTTAGATAAGCTAGGTAAAAAACTTCAAAAGAGGAAAGAGGAAAAGTTAAAAAAATAGAATAAGAAAAAAATAAAATTAAAAAATTTTAATTAACATTGCAAGACTAAAGATTCATGGGAAGAAAGCCATGAATTCCATGCTTTGCTTTTTCCTAGCTATGCAATTCTGTCCTCTTAATCAGTGAGCTTGGTCTTGGCTGGATGTTCTTGCTGATCTTCTGCAGGAGAGGTCTGTTGTAGTGATTCTCAAATGTTTTTGCCCCAGGCGGAATTGCACTGCCCTTGCCAGAGGCCAGGCTAAGTAATCTGCTCAGGTTAACTCTCTTGAGCTTTTGTTTCCTGACTGCTTTCCCTCTAGTTCTGGAAGATGGGAATGAAAATGGCAGCTTCCCAATCTCTGTCCTGGAGGAGCTGAGAGCTCGGGGCCCCACTCCTTAGTGTGCCTTCAGAGAAAAGTGGTCAATCACTCCTGTCTCCTGGTTTCTGGCCACATTGTGAGCTCACCTGGCTTGTGACTGAGCATTTCTGTCTCTGGTACACAGCTCCATTTGGAGTGTTCAGGCCAGCAGATTCCTGCCATGCTGCTCTTCCAGTGGAGGAAAATGAGTCTCCCCAGATCTGCCACTTGTGGGGTCCCTGCACAAAACTGTGCCACGGATTACAGTTTAAGGTAACCCCAAGCTGAGAGCTCATTCCATGGCTCTGTCTCTGTAGTTGGCTTCCCTGCTCTGATACCTGCAAGCTCTGCCACACTCAGACACCCCCAATCTTTCTGTGACCCCGTGGGACCTGAGACCACACTATCCCTGTAAGGGCTCCACCCCCATTTAGCCTCTGGAGTGACTTCTAAAAGTTCAGATTTTGTGCTCTTCTCCTCCACCACTTGCTGGGAGCCAGACCCTTCTGCTGTGGTCTTTCTTTCTGTCGCTTTGGATTCACTTCTCCGTACATCCTGCCTTTCAGAAAGTGGTCAATTTTCTGTTTCTAGAGTTCTTGCTCTTCTACTCTTCAATCTTCTGTTGGGTTTCTAGGTATTTTGAATGGTTTGATTGAACTCCTGTGACCTGATGTCATCTCAGTCTGCTACTTCTCTGCCATCTTGACTCTTCTCCCAACTTGATTTTTGACTCAGGTCATGATCTCAGGGTCCTGAGATAAAGTCCCACATAGGACTCCCCACTATGAGGAGTCTACTTGAGATTATTTCCCTCCCTACTCCCCCTACTCACAGTCTCTCTCTCTGAACATAAAATAAATAAAACTTTTTAAGCATTTTTATTTGCAAAATTATGACACTGAAACTTCTTATTTTTTCTATGTCCCTATCTTGTGCTTTTCTTCTGGAAACCATTAGGCTTTGTTTTGTTTTGTTTTTTGTTTGTTTGTTTTTATTTTTGAAATTCAGGAATTTTATGAAAATATGTGTACAGGTAGGTTTTGTCCCTTCATCAAAACTTCCTAGAATTTAGTATATCCCTTAAAACTGTAGATGCATATCTTTCTTCAACCTGGAGAAATTTCTTTCTTATATTTGTTAAATAATATTCTTTGTCCATTTCTTCCTTTTTCTTCTGTAATACTTTTTTTTAAGATTTTTTTTTTTAATTTACTTATCTGACAGAGAGAAAGATCACAAGTAAGAAGAGAGGCAGGCAGAGGGAGAGAGGGAAGCAGGCTCCCCGCTGAGCAGAGAGCCCGATGTGGGGCTTGATCCCAGGGCCCTGAGACTGTGACATGAGCTGAAGGCAGAGACTTAAGCCACTGAGTCACCCAGGCACCCCTGTAATACTCTTTTTTTGTTCTGTTTTTGGCCGATGATTCTTCCTTCAAATGCAACCAAATATCTTACTATTTTTCCTTATTGCTTCCATGATCTTGTATTTATGCTATCTTCCTTGAGATATTTCATCTACTTTGCCTGCTAGGCCACCAACTCAGCTTTTAATAGTGAGCATTCTCTTCTTTGTATCATCAACTGTATTTTAAATTATAAACATATAAGTTTCCAGAAACCTATTTTGTGTTCTGCCCTAATCTCTGTAAGTGGTTCCATATTTTCTTTTGTTTCTTTGTTTATGTGTATATATATATATATATATATATATATATATATAAAATAGACAGCAACTAGAACAAATAAACACACATATATATATATGCTTGTGTTTATTTGTTCTAGTTGCTGTCTATTTTTTTCTAGGAGATCTTTCTAAATATTGATTCTATTTGTATTTGCTCTCTCTAATGGCTGGACCCATTCCTAAGTGCTGGCTTACAGAGGTCTACTCATCAGAAAACTCTGGGGGTAGCCCTGCAATTTGTGAACAATAGAGAACTCCCTTTTTCCTTGTTTTGGTAGTGAAATAATGTTCAGTAAGGCTCCCTGCCCCTTTGGCCTCCCTACATTCTCTGTGGCAGGTTACATTCCTGTTGCCAGTTCCTTCTCTTTTCCTGTATTAGAAGTATACATTGCTATCCTTTGTTTTCTGCCTTTGCATTATCTGCCAAATATTTAATAGTGGAGAACATTAAAAAGAAAAGGAAATTTTAATATGATCTCTCAATTATAAAAGAGGGAATGGGGAAATAACTTGGGATGGCCTCCCTCCCCAGCCCTGAAATACGTATCCTAGTCCACTGGATTGGGATAATGTTGTAAATGTTGGGGCTAGAAGATCGTAAATGATAGCACGATCCTGTCTCTGCCCTGCATTGTTTGGTGAGTCAATATGGCTATTCCAGATTCTGCCTCCTGGGCTGGGAAATTTGCATGCTGTTTCCCAGTGTCTTCACGCATCAGGATAGTTGGCCCCTTATTTCTACAGAAGTACTGTCCAACAGATAGGAATGTTGGAATGGTTTCTTGGGCACTAACCAAAGTGTTAGCCACTTGCCAGATGGACACTTGAAATGAGACTGGTGTGACTGAGAAGCAAAATCTTTACTATTTTACACTTTAATACATTTAAATGTAATAGCTGCAGTGTTTAGCAGCTGCCATATTCTACTACAGCTCCAGAGCGTGCTTTCTGGATTCATCAGCCCAGTTCCTTTGATGAGCATGGAAAAGTCTGGGGATTGCCTTGGGCTAGTGGAGATGAATTTTATGCATATTTTGGCATGGTTGGGGTTTTCTGGCAACCCAACCCTCTCAAACCTAACTTAAATATGAGCTGCTTTCATTGTGTGAGTTTTAGCTGGCAGATGACAAATTATAAAATATTGCTTAGCTATACCTTTTATCGTGATTCTCTTTACTTCACTCACTCTTTGAAATAGTAACAGGCTCTGGGAACTTGCTGTGTTTCTATGGGCTTGGCTTAAGAGACTTTCTCTTTGCCTCAGCCTCTGCTTCTGCCTTGATGGGGATACTGACACAGAACTAATCTGCTCTCTACCCCTAGGCTGTGGCCAATTCTATCAGTGCAGTTTGCAGGGAAGCCTTATTACCTCTGCCCGGCAGCAGATGCTTGGTAGATGTCTGCTGAAATCAGCTTTGCCAATTCCTCTGGCTCTCTTGGTATCTACATTTCTGAGCAGCACATCCATTTCGAATGTAGAAGAGAATATGCCTCATGCAATTAAACAGTCACATGATTCTCTGACATTAGTTGGTCTGGGATCATGGGCTATAGTTTGAAAAGTGAACAAAAAGGTTCTCCTGCTCTTCTCTGTCTGCATTTACAGTGCTAACTTGTCTCCCCCATCATGAAGGACACGAAGAAGGGGCTAACAGACTCCAACATCTGACCGTGTTTTTTTTTTTTTAACCAAATCCTCCAATGCTTCAGCCATAATGCACCCATTATCTGAGTCCTTGAAGTGATAGGTAATAGTCTTAAGAATGACTTTATTACTACATACCATAGATTCCTCAGGATGGATATATCACTTGCAATATGTCTTTTTTGCAGGTAGCTATTTTTAATACTAGCCAAGACTTTTTGATGTTCAAATGAAGAAGAGACAATTTCTGTAGTTGGTCACTTCATCTTTTTGGAAACATTTCTTTTCATTTGACTCCTGGGACACCAAGTTTATCTGGTATTTCTCTTATCCCACTGTCTACTTATTTTAAGTCTCTTTCGCCATTTCTAACTCTGCTTTGTCTTCAAGAATTTAGAGTATGGAGGATTCACTTTTCTTCTTGTTTTTTATTCTCTTCCCTAGGTGATCTCATTTATTCCCCTGGTTTAAATGAATGAGCAAAAACATATCTACATATTGATGACTTCAAAATGTATATTTTCTGTATCCAGCTATTTTATATCCCCTCATGGATATCCAAAAGGCATACCAGGTTAACATACCCAAAACCAAATGTCCTCACATGCTTTTCTCTAATCTTCCCTGTTTCACTAAAGAGTATCACCATATACTCAATTGTTCATACCAAAAATCTAGGAAGGATGTAATGCCATTTGTCCCTTCATGCTCACATCTAATCCATCAGGACATTGTTAGATCATTTCCCTAATCTGACAAGTTTTTACCCATTTCCCAACTAGCATACTAAATTAAGCTTTTTCATCTTTTACCTGGCTAATATGCTAGCCACCTAACCATCCTTTTGCTTGTATTTCCAACCCTCTAAACAGTCTTGTCCCCAAAATCATGCTGATATTTTAAAACTTTAAACAAGATCCTGTTATTCCCTTGCTTAAAGCACTGTAATGGTTTTATGTGATACATAAATGAACTTCAGATATCTTACTGTCATGTCTAAGATCTGAGTGATCTGGCTCCTGACCACCTCTCTGACTTCACCTTCTATCCTCTGTCAAACTTCCCATTGCTCATGCCTCTCCAGCCTCATAGTCCTTACTTTTTCTCTGACTTGCCCAAGTTATTCCTTCTTAGGAACTATTTCCTTTTTGATTGCTCTTTCTTTCTTTAGAATAGTCACCACTCCCTCCCCACAAATATTTCAGGACTTGCTTAGTTCATCTAGGTCTTTATTTAAATGTTATATTCCCAGATGTTTCACCTGAGTACTAACTTCCTTTTTATGCCTTTTCCTTAGGATTTTCCAGTCTGGATTCCATGCATTGTGATAGTTTCCAAATATTGAGCTCCTTACCTCTTGGGATGGGTAGGCAATGCTTTTATCTTCCTGTCCCCAAGCTACCACAAGTTCCCTCTGACTAGAAACAGCCCTAAACCACTTAACCCAATGTGCTGCTTAAATACTAAGTGTTACTATTTATTATTTGTCATTACATGAGTGAATTTGTGAAGCCTACTGTTTTAGCCTGCCCTATTTCTTTCTTATTGCATTCATTAGTATAAATGACTCAGCCAAATGGAATTGTATCAATCAGCCACATGAAATCATGTTATGTATTTATGTGTTTACTTTCTATTGTCTGCCTTCTCCAGTACTATTTGTACTCTAAAATAGCAGGGATCTTGTTCTGCTTTGTAGATCTCTCTAGCTCAAATGAGAAATTTCTTTTTGTTTTTACTTGGCATTATTGAAATATAATTTATATACTGTAAAATTCACCTTCTTTGGTGTATACTCCTATGAGTTTTGATAAATGTGTAGAATTGTGTAACAAACCCCACAAAAAAAGAAACCTAAAGAAGAGGCCACATCTTCTCTTCACATCAAGATTCTGGCAACAACTAATCTCTTCCTCAATTCTGCCTTTTTCAAAATGTCATATAAATGGAATGACATCAGATATGTGACTTGCAAATATTTTCTTCCCATTCGGTGACCTGTCTTTTCATTCTTTTAATCACTTTTGAAGAGACCATTTCGATTTTGTTGAAGTTCAATTGCTAATTTATTTATTTTGTGAATTATGCTTTTGGTTTCATATCTAAGGTATCTAACCCAAGGTCATAAAGATTTTCTTCTAGAAGTCTTATAGGCTTAATTTACCCAAGTTATTCATTTCATTTTGAGTGAACTTCGGCAAATTGTATCTTTTAAGGGATTTGCCCATTTTATCTATATTGTTGGACTTCTTTGACATGAAAATGTTCATAATGTTCCCGAACTTTTCTTGTAATATCTGTAGTATCTATAATGGTGTTTCCTCTTTCTATTTGTCTGGTTTTTGTTTTTGTTTTCATTTTTCCTTAATCACACTGATTCGAAGGTTTTTTTTGTTTTTGATTTATTTTTAAGTTTTATTGATTTTTTTAAAGGTATAGATTTTGATTTAATTAATTTTCTCTGTTTTCTGCAAATCTGAGTTTCGTCCCTTGCATCAGGTGTCTTACTTTTACTGGCTACCTTTAACTGGGTTCTGTTTGTGGAACTTTGGGGGATTGAGTCAGTCTAGTCAGGGGTTGAGCTGGATTTGGGTTTTATTGTTGCTATTGGTTATATCCAGTGTACATGTCAGATTCCTCTATCCTTAGCCGGTGAGTAAGGTGTTGGAATGGTTGGCCAGAAGACTTTTCTTAATGTTTTTGCTCCACCATCAGCTTTCAGCCTTCCCTGTGTTTCTATGCCTCTGAGATATCTCTCTCTGCTTTCTTCTCCCCGATAGCATTACAGTTCTGTTACTAGTTTTCTGATAGCCAGTTACTTGGTAACTAGTATCAGAGCTGTGTAGGGCACAGAGGGCCCTACAGAGGGCAGTGGTGGAGGTGTGTTATAGTTGCACTGGCCAAGCCTTACCTTAGATGGCCCATACATCCCTGTTTCTCAGTGATCCTTCCCCTTCACCTACTGGTAAGAGACGTTTTATTTTTTTAAGTTTTAATTTAAATTAAATTTTAAGTGTTTATTGAAATTCCTACGGTATAATATTAGTTTCAGGTGTACAACAGAGTGATTCAACACTTTGTACATCACATGCAGCCCTTAATCCCCCTCACCTATTTCACCCATTCCCCCCACTCTCTGCCCCTTTGGTAACCATCAGTTTCTTCTCTGTAGTTAAGAGTCTTGTTTCTTTGGCTGCCTGGGTGGCTCAGTTGGTTAAGTGTCTGACTTTGGCTCAGGTCATGACCTTAGGGTCTTGGTATCAAGCCCCAAGTTGGTCTCCAGAGTATGCTTCTCCCTTTCCTTCTGTGCTTGCTGTCTCCCTCTGTGCTCTCTCTGTTGGTCTCACACACTCTCTCAAGTAAATAAATCAAATCTTTTAAAAAAAAAAAAAAAAAGGAGAGTCTGTTTCTTAGTTTGCCTCTTTCTCCCTTTCTTCCTTTTGCTTATTTGTTTTGTTTCTTGAATTCCAGATATGAATGAAATTATATGGTATTTGTCTTTCTCCGTATGACTTGTTTCACATAGCATAATACTGGCTCCATGGACTATTACTCAACCATAAAAAAGAATGAAATCTTGCCATTTGCAGTGATGTGAATGGAGGTAAGAGACTCCTAATGGTCTGTAATTAGGGATTACAGGAATAATTATGTGTTCTTCCTCAAAAGGGAAAGGTGATTTCTTCCTCTCTCCATTTCTACCTCTCCCTCTTCTCTCCCCTCTTTTTTTTTTCTCTCTTTTCTTGACTTTTCCATAGCTGCAATGGCTTGTGCCTTCAATATGGCAGAGTTTGATATCTTTCCCCCATTCTCTCAAGGTTTTTTGTTTGTTTTTCCTTAGAGGAGAAAAGTTCATTTGGGGTTTTCATGCCTTTTCTGCCATGTGTGTCTCTCACATACTCCAGACTTGAACTATAAAATGTGTATTTCTCTGGTTTTCTCCTGTCTCTGATCTTTTTCATGACTATGATATGAAAATCCATGGAGAAGAATCTGCTAGTAGGTGAGGACTCCCCTTGTGTCTGAATCTCCCAGGCATTATATTACCATGCCAGTCTCTAGTAGACTTCTATAGCAATTCCTTTATAATTTTAACTGAATTGTTCTTACCAGCTGTATGCCAGCATCATCTTCTTCCCATGCTCTTCCAGAGGTGAGCCAGTGGTTCTGTCCTTGTCTCCTTGGAGGTGCTTTTATTTCCATAAGTTGCAGCCAAGTTTTTTGTCCTACAAACTTAACTCTTGCGTGGATTCAAGAAAAGTTACTATTTTATAGATTATCTTGACTTTTTAATTTGTTGACAGCGAACAACTTTTGAGCTTTCTACATTCTGGTTAGAATCCTTCAATCAGGATTTTTGTTTAACGAATGAAGTAAGTGTCATTTAGTTCTTGTCCTTTTTTTTTTTCCCCCTGGTCAAATGCCAATAGTCAGACCCTTCCTCCTATTTGAGATACTGTTATGGTTATATCATACCAGGTTCTCAGGATTTGGGGTTGGGGGGAAGAACACTTTAAAAAATCTGTAGGGAGAGGGGCACCTGGGTGGCTCAGTTGTTAAGTGTCTCCCTTTGGCTCAGGTCATGATCCGAGGGTCCTAGGATTGAGCCTCACATCAGGCTCCCTGCTCAGCGGGAAGCCTGCTTCTCCCTCTCCACTCCCCCTGCTTGTGTTCCCTCTCTGGCTCTCTCTCTCTCTCTCTCTAACAGATAAATAAATAAATAAATAAATAATCTTTTAAAAAAATCTGTAGGCAGGGATTTCTATATCCTGTACTGATGGAGATTATTATTAGACAACCCCCCTCTATTAGTTTTCTGTTGCTTCTGTAAAAAAAAAAAAAAAAAAAGCCACACTTAGTAATTTAAAACAACACAAATGTACTTTTTACATATCAGAAATCTCAAATGGCTTAACAAGTCTGCATTTCTTCTGGAGGCTCTAGAAGAGAGTCTGTTCTCTTGACTTTTTCAACTTCTAGCACCAGCCCACATTCCTTGGGTCATGGTCCTGTATCATTCTGACTGCTTCTTCTGTTGTCACATCTCTGTCTATCTGACTCTGGCCTTCTTTCGCCTCTCATAAAGACCCCACGATTACATTGAGCCTGCCAGATATCTCAGGATAATCTCCTGGTTTCATGATCCTTAATTTATCCACATCTGCTAATTCTCTTTTGCCACATAAGATAACATATTCAAAGTTTCCAGGGATTAGGACACAGATATCTTTGGGGAGCCATTATTTAACCTACTATGCCTTTTGGTAGAAATAGCTATAAAATTTTTATGAAGTATATGATGCCTCTCTACATAGGTCTTAGGCCAGGAGGTAATACAGGACTGAGACCTCTGAGAAGGAATATATATGGCCAACCCTATTATTGCCCTAGGTTTCTGCCTAGATGTACTTTCTGGCCAGTGGCATGGGGAAAGAGAATCCAAGCAAAGCTGAAATGAGAAAAAAAGAGAATGGAATTTAGGGAGGTTGAGGTCTGGCTCTTCCTTATGTTACTTGTCCATCTTCTTTCTTTATCTGTTAAGATCCCTTTGTGTAATTATATGTGTTTCCATCTCAATGCATGTCCAGTTCCTTAACATTCTTTCTTATTACAGGCTTTATATTAAACCAAAATATATATTTTGCATTTACAGTATATGATTATGCATTTACAGTATAAGATTATGTTGTTGCATTTACAGTATATGATTATGCATTTACAGTATAAGATTATGTTGTATGTTCTAAATGTTCAAAGTGAGCACATGAGCATTTTTTATTTTTGTAAGTTTAAAAATCAGCCTTAATGAATCTACTTTTTAACCTTGTGGTAGCCCGCAATTGATATTCTTCTCCTTAGGTCCACGGTCCTTGATAGGAGGGAAAAAAATGAAATCTACCTGATTAAAAAAAGTTTCAAATATACACATGAGACCAATCTGGTTTCAACAAGTGGTTAATTTTTGCCAGATTTAATAAAATCAATTTCATCAGGTCAGGCTGTTTAATGTGCTGTATGCAGAATCACATATAAATACAGACTAGGATTAATATCAAATGTAAATTTAAGAATATAAAACCCATTAACTAAATTTATTCTGCCAGCAATTAAAATATAAAAACAGTTCTTTCAGAATTTCCCGATTACTTAAATTATACTGCTTCTTTGTAACGTGCCTGTAATGATCTTGACTTTTGTAGCACTATTTCTGGGTTCCCATAAAAAGGAGTGACTTTGAATTATCCTTCCCTTAGCAAATTTTCCTACCTAAGCAAAAATTGCCAGTTAGAAATCATTCAGAGATCCAATGGCTGTCATTTGCTTTTCGCCAGTGGAGGGCTCATTAACATAGTCAATTTCCTGTGGGTCTTCCTCTCCTCACCCCCATCCCCATAAAAATAGTTACTCTTTCCTTAACACCTACAGTCATGATTGGCCTACAGCCTCTGGAACCAGACTCCCTGGGTTTTAATCCTCACTTCAAACCTATCTTTGTGATCTTGGGTAAGTGATTTAAACTCATTCTGTCTCAATTTCCTTACAAAGTATATACGTGTTTGTGAGGTGGCTGTGAGGGTCACATGAACAATGACCAAAACTTATAAAGCATTTGGAATCTATCTCCTGTGTAACGAGCAGTCCATCCATGTAGGATATCACTACTGGCACCTGTACAGCTACTCCCCTGACCACCACAACTCTTCCTGGCATTGTCAGTTCGAATCCCCACTATACTCCGGCCAAGTATTGTTTATCTCTACTTGAAGAGGAGGCAACTAAGGATGAATTGAACTGCAGATATAAATTGTTGAGTTGTGATTTGAATACATTTCTATCCACTTTTTTCTACAAAGACTTTTGTCTTCTCAATGTTAATGAAAGGATAGGTGTCATACTTGACTGATTAAATATCTCCTGTATTCCCAGAAAGTTGAAAGAAAGATTGGAATGGGGTCTTCTAGGGTTCTAAGTGCAAACGGGGTGGTTTCTAACCCAGGAAAACCACCTGATGGCAGGTTCTTCTCTAAGCTTGGACACTCTTGGCAGAGCTTTGCAACCGCAGGTGGGGAAAGTGCACAGCAGCTGTTTTGACAGCCTGGTGAGAGAATTTGGTGCCATATGCCAAAACTTGGGGTACAAGCACAGCCTCTTTGGTTGCCTGTATTCATATCCATCTGTTGTAAGTGGCATTTTGCCGAATCACAATGAAGGAACCAACTAAAGAGGATTTTCTGAAAAAGATGCTTTTCTTTTTCTTTCTCTTTCTTTCCTCTCTTTTTTTCTTTCACTCAGAATGTGACCATCTGCTTGGGGTCCAGTGATACTCTGGCTTTATACAGACTATATACAAAGTCACACTGAATTCTTATTCACAGAAATGCCTGATTGATTGAATAATTCTGGAACATACGTAGTGTCAGTTAATTTTCAGAGCTTTCAAAATATTTGCCTAAAAAGTAGAAATGCAAGGGATTAACCTATTTGAAGTCTGGTATATAGTAAGCTATTTGCATATATTATCTTATTTAATCTCCATAATGATTTTGCGTCAAGAATGGATATCTTCTTTTATAATTAGGGAATCCCAGACTCAGAGAGGTCTGTTAACTGGGCCAATGTTATCACCCAGCTAGCATATAGTAAAATTGGTATTGGAATGTAGGTTTTTAAGGTTCTTAGGAGTGTACTGATTCCCGTAGCCTTGACGTCTTTCCCCAGCTAACATCCATGATAAACCATTATATATATATATGTAAAGACTTGTTTCTTTTGTTTTTCCTGTAGCTTTCCACACCAGCTCAATTTCCCATATGATTTGCTAATATTTATAGCTATTTTGGAAGATAAGGTTACCGAATAAATGTTGCTCTTGGCTATAACAGTTTTGATCAAAATAAATAGGAATGAATGCCCTAGCTGCTAGATAGGCATCCTCTGAAGTTTATGGATTGTTTTTCAGTGTTGAACACTGTGTTTTGTTCTTGTTGTTTGTTTGTGTTAAGCTTATTTATTTAAGCAAACTCTACAGCCAACATGGGGCTTGAACTTACAACCCTGAGATCAAGAGCGACATCCTCTGCTAACTGAGCCAACCAGGTACCCTGAGACTGTTTTTACATAAGCAAGTTGGGAAATATAATGGAAGGGTGTGTGTGTGTGTGTGTGTGTGTGTGTGTGTGTGAGAGAGAGAGAGAGAGAGAGAGAGAGCGTGCACACACGTATAAGGTAGGTAATCTCAAGTGAGAATCAAGAGTGAAATAAATCCATATGATATGATATCCTGATTGGGTCCGTAAGCTTGCACAATGGCAAAGAACTTGCCTGAATGGGCCTGAGACATACTTTGTCTGTCTTGAATAATTCAGAGGTCTCTGGAAAGAGGTAAGGCAGACGATGCTAAAACTATAGCAGTGTCACAATCCAATATGTCCACTACAAGTGGATATTTAAATTTAAATTAAGTGAAATTAAACACAATTTAAAACTCATTTCCTCAGCTGCCCCAGCCATATTTCAAGGGCTTAATAGCCATATATTGGAGAATTCACATGTAGACTACTTCCCACATTGCAGAAAGTTCTATTGGATAATGTTGCTGTAGATAGTCAGGTTATTTAGACTTTATGCAGTAAGAACATCAGCTTCTTGGTTGTTGAGGGAGGTAACACTGAAGCAGTGCATTTGTCTCAGTACAAAAGTGGAGATGTCACTTAAAAATAATTCTCTCTTAGCAGTTTTCAAGGGAAATGCTGTTTCATCCTTTCTCTTCCAAGTTAAAAAAAAAAAAGACTAAAGGGATATTAAAAATTGCTTTTCTCTTCCCCATTAGCTTGATACAGTTCTTCTTGACTTACGATGGGGTTGCATCCAAACAGACCCATCATAAACTGAAAATATCGCAACTCAAAAATGCATTGAATACACATAACCCACTGAACATCGTAACTTAGCCCAGCTTACCTCAACATGCTCAGAACACTTCCATGAGCCTATGGTTGGGTGAGATCATCTAACACAAAACTTATTTTATAGAGTGTTCAATAGCTCGAGTAACGAATTGAATAGCGTACTGAAAGTGAAAAACAGAATGGCTGTGTGGGTAGTTATAAGTGGATCAGTTGTTTGTCCTGGTGTTTCCATGGCTAACGGAGACCTGCAGCTTGGCTGCCCCTGCTCCGCATCATAAGAGAATAATGGGCTGCATAGAGCTAGCCCTGTAAAAGGCCAAAATTAAAATTTTGAAGTATGTTTTCTACTGAATGCATACCTCTTTCCAACACTGTGAAGTTGAAAATCCTAAGTAGAACCATTATAAGTCAGGGAGCATCTATAAAATAACAATGAGTAAAATATAGGAAAACATAGACGAATCTGTTTCCTAAAGATGTATGTTTGTGTGTGTGTGTGTGTGTGTGTGTATTTTTTAAATCATGTCCTTTAAGTGAGACCAACAAACCGATGGAATCCCATGGCATCTTAGTTCGGGCTGCTCTAATAAATTATAATCAACGGGATGTCTTAAAGAGTAGTTATTTATTTCTCCCAGTTCTAAAGGCTGGGAAGTCTTAAGATCAGGGTACTGTGGCCAGCAAATCCAGAGTCTGGCAAGCAGCTGTATCCTGTTTGCAGATGGCTATTTTCTCCTTGTAACTTCACATGGTGAAGAACAGAAAGAGAGAAGAAACTCTGTTGTGTCTCTTCATATAAGGGTAAAAATACTGTAATGAGAGCTTTACCCTCATGATCTAATTACCTCCCCAAGGGCCCATTTCTAAAATCTATCACAGTGAGAATTAGGGTTTTAAAATAAGAATTTGGAGGAGAAGGGTACAGACACTAAGTCCATGGCAAATGGGTTACTGCATTGAAGACCTTTGGAAATGTCTGGCACACTGGAGAATTGTTTCAGATGACTTTCCATTTGCCCTCTCTGTACCCCCCTCGCCCCTGAGCTTTCCTAATTTCTGGATCCCAATCATCGGTTTCTATAATCTGCCCAGGTCCTTTGCACTGGCAGGGGGATCTATGTTTTACAAGTTGAATTCTTGTATGATTTTAATGATTCTTGATGGTTTTAAATAGTTTTTTTTTAAAGATTTTATTTATGTATTTGACAGAGAGAGATCACAAGTAGGCAGAGAGAAAGAGAGGAGGAAGCAGGATCTCCACTGAGCAGAGAGCCCGATGCAAGACTTGATCCCAGGACCCTGGGATCATGATCTGAGCCAAAGGCAGAGGCTTAACCCACTGAGCCACCCAGGAGCCCCTCTTGATGATTTTAATGCTACTTGGCCCTCAACTGACACTTCCTAATAAAGAGGAGATATACTCCCTCAAGCCCCCGGACCCCCTGTGTGATGTGCTTCAGCCTTGTCCACTTTTCTTTTTTTAAGATTTTATTTATTTATTTGACAGAGAGAGAGATCACAAGTAGGCAGAGAGGCGGGTAGAGAAAGGAAGGAAGCAGGCTCCCCACTGAGCAGAGAGCCCAATGCAGGAATTGATCCCAGGACCCTGAGATCATGACCTGAGCCAAAGGCAGAGGCTTAACCCACTGAGCCATCCAGGTGCCCTTTGTCCACCTTTTCTAAAGACCCCACTTGGCATGGAAGATGAATGGGACACATAATTCAATCTCTGTTACTATGTGGCAGGGGCCATGGAATGTCAGCAATGGAAACAAACTTAGAGAATTATGGATTTGACCTATAATAGTTGATGAACTGACTGCACTGATTCTGAGTGAAAAGACATGATGTCAGCAGAGTCATCAAATGGAGCTAAATATTTCTTTGTAGTCCCTTGCTTGTGGTTTACCAAAGATAGCTCTTTTTTCTTTCACCTGTCTAGCGATGCCACTTTTAAATGAGACAATTACCCACCAAGCCTCTTTAGACATTAAGTGAAGGAAGGAGATGCTAAAGACATTTCATTTGACTAGGAATGATGCATTCGCATCTCGGCTGCATAACACCAAGCAGGAAAGGGCGTTCATTCCGATGTGCAGTCAATTTTAAGGTTGATATTTCCAAGGATGATTTCCCCCAACTTTATTTCAGAGACGGGTTGAGCACTTGAAATATAAATTTTCTGGAGAGCACTGAATCTGATAAAGAAGCTAGAATTCAAAATAGACTTGGTCCAGGAATGAGAGCAATGAGGGCTTCAAATTGAAATGACTTCTTTATCTATTACCATTGGGTAAAGTTTCCCACATCTGAATAAGCATCATGGAAGCTCAAGGAAGGTGTGGGGTCCTGCTCGACTGTTGAAGCCCACTATTCAGTAGACCTTTTGAGTCTCTCTCATGCGCTCCACACTTTTCTTGGGGAACGTGCACTCACAAAGCTTTTGGTGTGTTCTGAAAGCCCCAAAAGACTTTGAGTCCTTTCAGTAACTAAAAACAACAAAGCAGTGGTTGAGACATTATAAATGAAAAATGAATTTTTTCTAAAAGTATTGTCTTCTGGGGAATAGGCAATAAAAGTACCAAGGGGAGATTAGTCTTCCTGATAAATCTCCTGATGGTATTAACTTATGTGACTATCATTTGTTTTGACATAGGAAACATTGACATGTGGAACACAGTCAATATGGTAACAGAGACTTACAAACAATTAAATAATTGCTTTGTTACCAGAAAGAACTGCACGGATGAGACTTGATATATGATGGCTCTGAATACAAACCCTTCTTAAACATATATTCAGTATGTAGTCAGTGTCCATCACCCTAAGGAGAATCTGGGACAGGGAGTTGCTTGATATTTTGTACATCTTGCAGACTTTATACTTCTTTGAATAAAAGCTCGGTATGGCCTTGAGCCTACTCTAACTTCAGCAGGAATGACTAGCAACCAATGAAACAATATCTGTTTATGAAGGCAATGTTCGAGAGCTACGTGAATAACTCACAGGCTCGGCAGCTCTAGAGGAGCAATCAGTTGCAAGGGTGATTTACTATTTCTGCAAAATGCTCTAACCGCATTAATCTTTGCTTGGAACTGAGTCACTGCAGCAAGTGACACAAGATATAAGTAGCTTCAGTCAGACACTGGAATAGAGTACTGTCAGACAACTTCCAGGGGCTATGATGACTCATCCTGCTACTTATTTTGAGCAGCCCCACAAATACAACAGGAAGGTAAGAAGCAATTCAGTGCCAAGGTGGCAGGTCTTGGACTCATTTAGAGTTTTTGTTCTGTTTTGCTTGTGCCTATACAACTGTCATCCCTAAAATAGGAAAGGTCAAGGGAGAGATGGAGATATGAGTGACTAGTGTCATTTAAGCACTCCGCTGGGGCTACTGCATTGCGCAGCTTCAAAGGGGAACAGCCCTACGGGCTTGGGCAACATGGAGTTTTAGAACAGCATGTCCCTACTTTCGCATCAACATGATGGGACTGGAGGAGGTAATGCTGAGTGAAATAAGTCAAGCAGAGGAAGTCAGTCATATGGTTTCACTTATTTGTAGAACATAAGGAATAGCATGGACGACATTAGGAGATGGAAGGGAAAAATGAACAGGGATTAGAGGGGGGGATGAACCATGAGAGACTCTGGACTCTGAGAAACAAACTGAGGGTTTTAGGTGAGGTGGGGGGAATGGGTGAGCCTGGTGGTGGGTATTAAGGAGGGCACATATTGCATGGAGCACTGGGTGTTATAAGCAAACAATGAGTCATGGAAGACTACATCAAAAACTAATGATGTACTGTATGGTGACTAATATAATAAATAATAATAACAACAACAGGGTGGCCCTGTGTATGTGACATTCTGACACATGTCCTTGAACTACCTTTTTACCTCATCCTGCAGATCCCTTTGTATTTCCCTAACCTGTTCTATCTCTTCATCTCCTCTTCCACTGATGTCTTTCCATCTCTGATATGGGCCTGTGCACACGCATAGGAGGTGGTGAAGGGATACTTAACTCTCTCCTCACATTTTCCCTCTCATGGGGAAAAATAGAGGAGACATAACTTCTGTCTCTTACTCACTCCTCTCTGTCTTACAGAGGGTGAGGGGGTATCATTCAAGTGGTTGGAATGGATTCCATAACCTGAATTAAGGGATAGATTGCTAGGGGGAAGGATTTCTCTTAAGCCAGAGATAACAAGATGGAGATGCATGGGATTCTCAGTCTCTCCATTATCCCTAGGAGACGCATGCCAGTTTAGGCATCTGCAGAACCCAGAATGGGAACTGCTCCAGTGGAGGGCCCCCCCCCCCACCAACCCCAGCCTGACCTATGGGTGCCACTTTTTATAATAGAAGCATGAGAAAATTACCTTGTCTATGGGAAGCCCAGGTCACTTGGCACTGCACAGTCTGGATTTGTAGAGCTTCTTATTTACAATATTTTCTGGGAAAGCCAGTTACTCTGCACCTGAAACTTGGGGTCTGTGGGATGATGCAGTCCCACAGACCATAAAAACAAAGTGGTTCCAGTCCCAAGGGAATTGGGACTTGAAGGTTTCCCCTTTTGCTAGAAGGAAAGTGAGCCCTCAGATTCTAACTAGCTTGTTATCTAAGCAACGTAGGTTCATGTTTGGACAAATTCTGCTCTTTGAATAACATTCCCTGGGGGAAGAGGGAATGGTTATCTAATTGGTGAATTTGGAAAATAGAGGCAGGGATGTGTAGCTTAATATGTTTTTTTTTTTTTTTTTTTTTTTTTTTAAAGGCTTCTTCTTTCCTTGGTAATAAGGGTTCTTTCCTCATACATGGACTTTATTTGTCCATTGAAACTGTGTTCTCTGGAAGTTTGTTAGTTACCTATTCCTGCCTAACAGACTACCTCAAAACTTGGTGACTCTCACATTTATTATCACATAGTTCATGGATCAGCAATCTGGGTTTGGCTTATCCTCCACTTTAGAGTCTCTTATGAGTTAAAATTAAGGTATTGGCCAGAGCTACAGTCTTCTCAACACTGATAGGGATTATTAGAGGCAGGGATGTGTAGCTTAACTTCCTTTTTTTTTTTTTTTTTTTTTTTATGCATTGTTAGCCACTAGCCAGAAACCACTCTTGGGTCCTTTCTTTTTCTTTCTTTCTCTTTCTCTGCCCCCCCCCTTTTAAAAAATGTTCTTCATTTAAGAGAGAGCAAGAGAAAGCACACACAAGCAGGGGGGAAGGGCAGATGGGGAGGGAGAGAAAGAATGTCCAGCAGACACTGTGCTGACCACAGAGCCCTATGCCTGGTTTGATCTCATGACCCTGAGATCATGACCCAAGCGGAAATCAAGAGTCTGACACTCAACAGATTAAGCTCCCAAGGTACCCCCACTCTCAGGTTCTTCTTATGTGCTCTTCTCCGTAAGACAGCTCTCAACAAGGCTGTTTGTTTCACTAAAACAAGGAAGCTGAGAAGAGCCAGGAGGAGAAGGAAAGAACCAACACAAGATGGAAGTCAGAGCTTCTTTATAAATCAGCCTCAGAAGTGACATCCTATACTTGCATTCTCTTTATTAGAGGCAAGTCTGTAGGTGAGCCCGCACTCAGGAAGAAGGGATTACACAGAGGTATGGATATCAGGAGTAAACCAGATGCATAGAGGCATACTGGCATCACTGGGAGCCGTCCCAGAACTTTCCTACCATACGAGAGTCTCAGAAAATACTTCATGGCCTCACCTCTACATCACTTCAGCCTGGTAGAGCCTTTAGCAGTAGTAAAGCTGGTATTTTTATCTCCATCAGTCTATCTCCAAGTCTGTCTCTGAATTTGAATTCAGAGTGAGTGACAGCATGCTTGTTCATACTTTTTTCTCTTCCTAGATTTGTTTCTTCCTCATCCACATTGATAAAACTCACTGGCTTTTCAAGATTCAGATTTAATATCTTTGTCTTTAAAAATTTTTTATGATGGGGCACCTGGGTGGTTCAGTGGGTTAAAGCCTCGGCCTTCAGCTCAGGTCGTGGTCTCAGGGTCCTGGGATCGAGCCCCGCATTGGGCTCTCTGTGCAGCGGGGAGCTTGCTTCTTCCTCTCTCTCTGCCTACTTGTGATGTCTCTCTCTGTCAAATAAATAAATAAAATCTTAAAAAAAAAAAAAGAATTTTTTATGAAGCCCCAAGGAGCCAATACAAACACACATCAGTTTCTGGAGGTATTATCTAAGTGTGAAAGAAAAGACAGCTGGAGTTATTTTCCTTGAACTCAGTAGAGAAGCACTTAGAGACAGGGGATGGGTATCCTTTCAGTCAATGCCACTCCTAACGCAGCCTCTGAAGGTGAAACCCAAGGCACTCTCTTTTTTACATCTATATTTTTTTAGCTTGTCTTTTTTTTTTTTTTCAGCTTTATTGAGATATAATGGCATGTAACCTTGTACCAGTTTAAGGTGTACAACATGATGATTTTATGCATACACAGATAGTGAAATGATTATCACAGTAAAGTTAATAGATCCATTGCCATACATTTTGACTCTGGGTGTGTGTTGAGAACTTTTAAGATCTTACTTTCAAAGCAATAGTCAAGTGTACAATATAGTATTGTTAACTATAGTTACCATGCTCTACAGTGAGTTCCCAGGCCTTATTTATCTTGTAAACTGAAGTTTATGCCCTTTGACCAACATCTCCCATTTCCTCTACTCTCCCCCAAGTCACTAGCAGTCACCATTCTACTTTCTGTTCATAGGACCTCAGGTTTTTGTTTGTTTGTTTTTTGGATTTTTGGTGTTTTGTTTTATTTTGGTTTTTTAGATTCCACATATAAATGAGATCATATAGTTTTGTCTTTATCATCTGACTTATTTCACAACCAAATTACAGGTTCCTCCAGTGGTATAACCTTGCTCCTTTAAGATGAAGTGACTGTTTACAATGGCCCTCTTCCTTACCTCCACATGATGGGGTCTTAGGGTGCTCCAGCTTTTGTGGGGTGAGCAGTGATAACTCGTTACCCCTACTGCATCCATTCTGTAGATGGATGGAGATGAGGATAGGCTCTAATTAGTGTCTGGTATTGCTTTTTAGGTAACGTATATTTTATACCCATACTAAGGGAATAATATCTTGTTTATTACATGAAACCTACTCAGCTCTTAAGAGTCAGCGGCTTATTATTGAGGTGTCCTTGATTTCTTATCTGCTCAGATTGGACCCTTTTGGAATAATAAAGCACCTCATTAGCTTTTTAATATCTGTTCTTGCTATTTCCATGAATGTGTGTCAGTCCTGATTTAGCATTTAACTTCAACAGTCCTATTCGGATGGATGAAATGTGTGTGTGTATGTGTGTATGAAAAGGATTGCCAATTTTTCCTACCATATTAGCAAGCAAACAAAAATTAAACTGTATTCAATGAAGTAAAATAAGGAGAGAACATGAAAGAGAATAGAAGGAAGAGTTTCACAAAGGGGAATAACATACTGCAGGCAATAAAATGGAAATAAACTTGAGTGATCAAATGCTTGTCTGACAGTGAGACTATAAGGTAATACTTATATCAATTACACTAATAAATTTAGGCTCCTAGATTAAATGGTCAATTTAAGGAAACCATAATTGAACAAAATTTCTTAAGGCAGTTGATTAAAACTATAATCAGGAGACAAAATTGAAAAGTTGTAATTCTAGATTTCACCCTACACACAATTTTATTTGTGCATTTCCATCAAGTCTACAAGGAACTGTTAATTTTTATGCTGAAACAATTCCAGAGCCTAGGAAAAGTTCCCAAGGTTATTTACTATAGGTTATATTGCATGCATACCAAAAGCAAACACAGATACAATACTAGGGAAGAAGACCAGAGGGCAAGGTTTCTAAATTGGCATAAGCACAGGTTATGAAAAGCAGCTCATTACAATGATGCAGATGCCTAACAGCTGGTGGCTAGGAGGGAATGAGAAGACTTTGTACTTTGGCTAAGGAGATGAGCTTATTCAAATTTTGATTGTGATACTGAAAAAGGAAGCACTATGTAATTATATGGACAAATACATTCTTTTGGTCATTAATTTATTTTATAAAAGGAACTATGTACACTTGATTCAATCCCATTAATTCCCCTACATGAAAAAGAAAGCTGTTACTAACCAGCAGTCCGTCTTACAACACAGGGCATTTTAGAGTCTGAGAAAATGGCAGCAAAAGTGGTGAAGTCAGAGAGAAAGTTCAAAAGCAGCAGCCTTGGAGAACTAATTAAAATCTTACAAATGTAAGTGAAGTAAAACTTCCAAGTAGGAAGGTTTGCTTGAAGGAAGGCTTGAAGGATTAATTAAAATCTTACAAACTGGGTTAAGCATAACTTCAATTAGGGAGGAATGGCATAGATTACAAGGCTGTAGAAGGATAAGGCTTTAGCCTAAGGGGCATCAAGAGAAAAGAACCAGGAGGGACATTCACAGAAGAAACAAAGACCAATTTGAGGAAGGGTAATTATTTTATATAAAAGGATTGGGTTTTAGCCCTTCCTATTAGTTAAATGAAGAAAGGCTTGGCTGGATTTGTTCTTAGCACAGAATATGCATGGAAAGATGGAAGACTGAGAGGGTGGGTCATGGGGACTATGATTAAGTGTAGAGTAATGATTAGATAAGAGGCCATGACTGCCTTCCAAAAGAAATACCCAGGAAGGGTATTGTTCAGACTTAACATGAAACTAAGTAAACAGATTCAGAGAAGTATAATGGTCAATTTACATGTTCAAGGTGGCTTGGACAAAACATTATTGAGGGTATTTTAGATAAGATTAGCATTTAAATGTGATGGACTTTGAATAAAGCAGTTAGCCCACAGTATGTGGATGGGCCTTATCCAGTCAGTAGAAGGCCTGCATAGAACCAAAAGATTGGCCTCCCCTGAGGAAGAGAGAATTCTCCAGCAGACGGTCTTCACAGATTTTCTGGGTCTTCAGCCTGCTGGAACACCTTGTAGCTTTTGGGTTTGCCAGTCTCCATAATCACATGAACCAGTTCTTTATAATAAGCCAACCCCCGTATCTCTATCTTACTTTCAGCATAGATAAAAATATACAGATAAATATTAGTTACAAGTACACACTCACATTCTATTGGCTCTGTTTTTCTAGAGAATCCTAATACATGAAATAAGTAAACAATTATTTCTGATGTTAGAAGCTTAGATATAACCAGTAACCAGTAAGATTATAGGAGTGAGGGCACCTGGGTGGCTCAGTGGGTTAAGCTGCTGCCTTCAGCTCAGGTCATGATCTCAGGGTCCTGGGATGGAGTCCCGCATCGGACTCTCTGCTCAGCAGGGAGCCTGCTTCCCTCCTCTCCCTCTGCCTGCCTCTCTGCCTTCTTGTGATCTCTGTCTGTCAAACAAATAAATAAAATAAAAAAAAAAATTATAGGAATGAGAGTTTTCTTTCTTTCTCTCCCCTCCTCTCCCCTCCCCTCCCCTCCCCTCTCTTTTCCTCTTCTTTCCTCTTCCACACATGCTAAAAATGCAAGTCTAAAAATGGTTGGTGAGGGTAAAAATTATAATATTTTTCTATTCAATGTAGCTTCTGAGTTTTTTTTTTTTTTAAAACACCCAACACAGCAGTATATATTGTTTATAGATTCCTATGTTTACTTTAAAAGTCAAAAGGCTTGTGTAGGATTAGTACACACAAACTTCAGGGCATTAGTTAGCCCTGGAAAGGGAGGAGAGGGGAACAGAGGAGTGAAGGAGAATGAGGTTTTGTTGTTTTTTATAATATTTCATTTATTTTAAAATAGGGGGCTATGAAAAGCAAATAGTACAAACTATTAATATCTCTTTAATCTCAGATGTAGATGCATGAATGATTGTAGCATTGTTTTCTGTACTTTGGTGGATGATTAAAATATTTTATAATTCAAATGAAAATAGTATATGAAGAAGAATACAACCAGGATGGAAAGTAGATGTGAATCTTTTTTTATTCTTATTCTGAGGAACAACTACCAAGGCAGGCATTCACTGACCAGCTCTGGTGTACTATTAGTTGTGCCAAGAGTTAGAGATACAACCAGCAAAATAGACCAGACTTCCACACCTCAGAAGCTCACTCCAGAGAGGTAGACAGAGACACATAGTCAAAGAAAACTTTGTAAACCATAGGCATTGGACCATTGAGGAAATGCTTTTGCCTGAAATTGGGAATAGGGAAGACCTTATAGGAAAAGTGAGTTTAATTTTTTTTATTTTTTTAAAATTAAATCAATTTATTTATTTTCAGAAAAACAGTTTTCATTATTTTTTCACCACACCCAGTGCTCCATGCAATCCGTGCCCTCTATGATACCCACCACCTGGTACCCCAACCTCCCACCCCCCCCTCCACTTCAAACCCCTCAGATTGTTTTTCAGAGTCCATAGTCTCTCATGATTCAACTCCCCTTCCAATTTACCCCAACTCCCTTCTCCTTTCTAACACCCCTTGTCCTCCATGATATTTGTTATGCTCTACAAATAAGTGAAACCATATGATAATTGACTCTCTCTGCTTGACTGATTTCACTCAGCATAATCTCTTCCAGTCCCGTCCATGTTGCTACAAAATTTGGGTATTCATCCTTTCTGATGGAGGCATAATACTCCATAGTGTATATGGACCACATCTTCCTTATCCATTTGTCCGTTGAAGGCCATATTTTTTTGAGTTTTTATTTATTTATTTGAGAGACAGCTAGAGGGAGAGAAGCAGACAGAGCACGAGCAGAGAAGGGGGGTGGAGGGAGAAGCAGACTCCCCACTGAGCAGAGAGCCTGATGTGGGACTGGATCTCAGGACCTTGGGATCATGACCTGATACAACTGCAGATACTTCATGAACTGAGCCACCCAGGCTCTTTGAGCATGAGTTTTAAAAAAGAATAATAATTTTCTGTAGTTAAGTCTTAGAAGGGCTTTCTTGAACATCAGTGAGGTACGGCAAGAAATTATAATTTCATCAGTACCATAAAATAGATATTGCGCTATGGTAACAATCAAAATTAATCTCTCAAAAACTCAAAATTTGGCAGAAGTAAAACTAGTGCAAATTGTTATTAACACAGGGTGGGGAGGGGAACCAAGTGGATGTCTCATAGGAAAGAAGGGTGAGCTTTCTGCTAGATGCCTCTTGAGGCTGTCAACATATGACATGAAGAGAAGCTTAAGTATATAGAGTAAAGCCGAAGACTAAAACTGAATAATAGTTGCAAAAATGATAAACAACAAAGTCATTAAAGGAGGAACAAAAATTATAAAAGAAAATAAAACAGAAGTAGAAAAAAATCAAGAGGGAGGAAAAAATAACGTTCAAAGAAAAATCAAATTAATGAAGAGAAAATGAGAGGGTCAAACAAATGCATTTGCTACCCAATACAGTGTTGAGTATAGTGGGGATTATGACACAGACTGTGGTACATCTACTCCCTATATTATTATGAAGCAGTTATAAAAATGTGTGAAATCACTGCATCCTGGGCATGGTGCATGGTATAGCAGGAGATGCGGTTATTGGTGCACTGGCATTATACTTTGTGACTAATATAAACAAGGGTGACCTTGTGCAGATCCTGGGCAAATATTTCTGGTGGCTCTTTGTCTGTATAAACAATTTGATTAAAAAGTGTAATGCTAAATTTATTGGCCCGTGTGATGTACAGTGACTCACTGATGATGATTTAGAATGCTGGGTAGAGAAAATGTTGTCAAATATTAGAAATTTTTTTATCAGTGCATGGGCAGATTCTTCATAGCGTCCAGGCACTTCATCTCTTCCTGCTTAGGTCCAGAAAACTCTTGTTCCCTTCATTCCCTTCATGTGCCCTTCAGGATACTTTTCTGTTTCCTATCATGAGGAAAAGATAGCCATGGCATGATTGCTGGTAATGCTCAGTGGTGGTGCTGGACCTTCAGTGGCCTAAGCCCTGATCTCATCCTGTGGTAGCATATGAAAGTATAAAGCTCATTATTAAAGGTAAACATATAGACAAATACAGAATGCTGTGTTAACAGAATGGCTGTGGGTAAATAACTTCTAGTTCTAATATAAATGTTAAAAGACAAAGGTATTACAAATAACTATAATCACTTTAATGGATACACAAAATAATTAGATGTAAATTTGACATCAATAACAATGTTGGGAGAAAGGTAAAGATGTCCATTTTTTTGTGAAAATGAAGTTAAATTATCAGCTTAAAATAGACTGTTGTAACTACAAGATATTTTATGTAAGCCCTGTGGTAATCATTACCCTTTACAGTATTCTTTAATTTCTCTTTTTGTGAGGCTTTGACATTTTGTGCCATACAGTACTGACTCACGTGACTATTGGAAGGTTTTTTTCAAAACCTAGAAACGAAGAGCATTTTTTTTTTTTTTGGATTGCCCTCACAATTAGGCTTACCAAATGATTAATAATAAAATTACATGGATCCTATATGCTGTATAGGGGGAAAGATTCATTCATTTGGTTTATAGTCATTGTTCTAGAAATGATGGTTACATCAAGGAGAAATATTAAAAAAAAATTCCTGAGCTTATGGAACTTATATTCTATGGGAAGAAATGGACGATAAACCTAAACTATTTCGACACACAGACTGTGCTCTGAGGGGCATGCTGGCAAACACATGTATTTTTTTAATTAATTATTTTTATTAACACGTAGTGTGTTATTTGCCCCAGGGGTACAAGTCTGTGAGTCATCAGGCTTGCACATTTCATAGCACTCACCATATCACATACCCTCCCCAATGTCTATAACCCAGCCACCCTCTCCATAACCTTCTATCCCCCAGCAACCCTCAGTTTGTTTTGTGAGATTAAAGTCTCTTGGGATGCCTGGGTGGCTCAGTGGGTTCAGCCTCTGCCTTCAGCTCAGGCCATGATCCCAGGGTCCTAGGATCAAGCCCCACATTGGGCTCTCTGCTCAGTGGGGAGCCTGCTTCACACTCTATCTCTGCCTGCCTTTCTGCCTACTTGTGATCTCTCTCTCTCTGTCAAATAAATAAATTAAAAAAAAAAAGAAAAGATGCTGTACTTTGTCAAGTGCTTTTTCGGTATCTATTGAGATCATATGGTTCTTGTTCTTTCTTTTATTGATGCACTGTATCACATTGATTAATTTGCAGTTGTTTAACCAACCTTGCAGGCCAGGAATAAATCCCACTTGGTCGTGCTAGATAATCCTCTTAATGTACTGTTGGATCCTATTGGCTAGTATTCTGGTTAGAATTTTCACATCTGTCATCAAGGATATTGGTCCGTAATTCTCCTTTTTGCTGGGGTCTTTGTCTGGTTTTGGGATCAAGGTAATGCTGGCCTCATAAGATGAGTTTGGAAGTTTTCCTTCCATTTGTATATTTTGGAACAGTTTCAGGAGAATAGGTATTAATTCTTCTTTGAATGTTTGGTAGAATTCCTCTTGGAAGGTGTCTGGCCCTGGGCTCTTGTTTGTTGGAAGATTTTTGATGACTGCTTCAATCTCCTTACTGGTTATGGGTCTGCTCAGCTTTTCTATTTCTTCCTGGTTCAGTTTTGGTAGTTTATATGTCTCTAGGAATTCATCCATTTCTTCCATATTGTCAAATTATCTGGCATATAGTGGCTAATAATATGTTCTTATTTGTATTCCTTTGATGTTGGCTGTGATTTGTCCTCTTTCATTCATGATTTTACTAATTTGAGTCCTTTCTTTTTTTTAAAGATTTTATTTATTTATTTATTTGACAGAGATCATAAGTAGGCAGAGAGGCAGGCAGAGATAGAGGAGGAAGCAGGCACTCTGCCCAGCAGGGCTCGATCCCAGGACCCTAGGATCATGACCTGAGCCAAAGGCAGAAGCTTTAACCCACTGAGCCACCCAGGCACCCCTAATTTGAGTCCTTTCACTTTTCTTCTTGATGAGTCTGGCCAGGGGTTTAACAATCATTAATTCTTTCAGTGAACCAGCTCCTAGTTTTGTTGATCTGTTCTACTGTTGTTTTTTTTGTTTCTATTGCATTGATTTCTGCTCCAATCTTTATGATGATTTCTTTTCTCCTTCTGGGTTTTGGCTTTCTTTGATGTTCTTCCTCCAACTCTTCTAGGTGTAGGATTAGGTTGTGTACTTGAGACCTTTCCTGTTTCTTGAGAAAGGCCTGGATCACTATATATTTTCCTCTCAGGAGTGCCTTTGCTGTGTTCCACAGATTTTGAACAGTTGTGTTTTCATTTTCATTTGTTTCCATTAATTTTTTCAATTCTTTTATACTTTCCTGGTTGGCCTATTCATTCTTTAGTAGAATGTTCTTTAGCCTCCATGTATTTGAGTTCTTTCCAAGTTTCCTCTTGTGATTTAGTTCTAGCTTCAGAGCATTATGGTCTGAAAATATGCAGGGAATGTTCACTGTCTTTTGGTACTGGTTGAGTCCTGATTTGTGACCGAGGATATGATCTATTCTGGAGAATGTTCCATGTGCACTAGAGAAGAATGTATATTCTGTTGCTTTGGGATGGAACATTCTGAATATATCTGTGATGTCCATCTGGACCAGTGTGTCAGTTAAAGCCTTTATTTCCTTTTTGACCTTTTGCTTGGATGATCTGTCCATTTCAGTGAGGGGGCAGTCAAAGTCCCTGACTATTATTGTATTATTGTCGATGTGTTTCTTTGATTTTGTTTTTAATTGGTTTATATAATTGGCTGTTCCCATGTTAGGGGCATAGATATTTAAAATCTTAGCTCTTCTTGTTTGATAGACACTTTAAGTATGATATAGTGTCCTTTTTCATCTCTTATTATATTCTTTGGCTTAAAATCTAACTTACCTGATATAAGGATTGCCACCCCAGCTTTCCTTTGATGTCCATTATCATTGTAAATTGTTTTCTACCCCCTCACTTTAAATCTGGAGGTGTCTTTGGGTCTAAAATGAGTTTCTTGTAGACAGTATATTGATGGTTTTTTGTTTGTTTGTTTGTTTATCCATTCTGATACTTTGTGTCCTTTGTTTGGGGCATTTAGCCCATTTACATTCAGGTAACTACTGAAAGATACGAATTTAGTGCCATTGTATTGCCTGTAAGGTGACTGTTATTGTATATTGTCTCTGTTCCTTTCTGGTCTACTACTTTTAGGCTCTCTCTCTTTGCTTAGAGGACCGCTTTCAATATTTCTTGTAGGGCTGGTTTGGTGTTTTGGAAATTCTTTCAATTTTTGTTTGTCCCAGAAGCTTTTTATCTTTCCTTCTATTTTGAATGACAGCCTAGCTGGATATAGTATTCTTGGCTGCATATCTTTCTCATTTAGTGCTCTGAATATATCATGTTAATTCTTTCTGGCCTGCCAGGTCTCTGTGGATAGGTCTGCTGCCAATGTAATATTTCTAGTATTGTATGTTACAGACTTCTTGTCCCGAGCTGCTTTCAGGATTTTCTCTTTGTCACTAAGACTTGTAAGTTTTACTATTTGATAACAGGGTGTGGACCTATTTTTATTGATTTTGAGAGGGGGTTCTCTGTGCCTTCTGGATTTTGATGTTTGTTCCCTTTGCCATATTAGGGAAATTCTCTACTATAATTTGCTCCAATATACCTTCTGCCCCCACCTTTCTTCTTCTTTTTCTCAAATCCCAGTTATTCTAATATTGTTTCATCTTATGGTATCACTTATCTCTCGAATTCTCCCCTCGTGGTCCAGTAGTTGTTAATCTCTCTTTTGTTCGGCTTTTTAATTCTCTGTCATTTGGTCTTGTATATCACTAATTCTCTCTTCTGTCTCATTTATCCTAGCAGTAAGAAACTCCCATTTTTATTGCACCTCATTAATAGCTTTTTTGAATTCAAGTTGGTTAGATTTTAGTTCTTTTATTTCTCCAGAAAGGGATTCTCTCATATCTTCCATGCCTTTTCCGAGCCTAGTTAGTAACTTGATAATTGTCATTCTGAACTCGAGTTCTGACATATTACCAATGTCCATATTGATTAGGTCCCTAGCTGTTGGTACTGCCTCTTGTTATTTTTTTGTGTGGAGGTTTCTTCTGCTTTGTCATTTTATCCAGATAAGAGTATATGAATGAGAGAATAAAATACTAAATGATGACAGCAACCCCTGCTAAATGTATGCTAACTAAACCTGAAGAGACCTCAAAACTGTGGGGAGAAGAAAATGGGTGGGGAATGTGTGTGTGTGTGTGTGTGTATGTGTGTGAATAAATATGATATTTATATAAAATATTATATATAAAACATAAATACTATAAATTTTATATAATATATAATTATATAAAATAATATATGACTATATAATATTTATATATAAATAAACAATATATTTTATATATTGTTCATATATTTATGTATATTCATATAAATATATATTCATATTTATATTATATATTAATTAGACTGTTGAATAGAACAGGGTCACCCACTTTATTTTGGGTTATTCTGGTCTCTTAGAAGAAACTACATCCCAAAATTTGAAAGAAAGTAAAACATATATATACAAAAATAAGGGTAAACATGATGAAGGGATGAAATATCACTGTAAAGGTGAAAATGTAAAAAAGATTCTGAAGGGGTGCCTGGGTGGCTCAGTGGGTTAAAGCCCACATTGGGCTTTCTGCTCAGTGGGGAGCCTGCTTCCCCCTCTCTCTCTGCCTGCCTCGCTGCCTACTTGTGATCTCTCTCTGTCAAATACATAAATAAAATCTTTAAAAAAAAGATTCTGAAAAAGGAGTTGATAAGATAAGCTGGTTGGAAAAAGGAAAAAGAAAAAAGAAAGGAGACAATGTGATCAGGCTGGAGACTAGAACAAAGCTATATGCTTGATTTATGGTATATTTTAATCTATTAGAAGAAATTGTATCCCAAAATTTTAAAGAAAAATAAAGCCCATATGTATTCAAAAAATAAGGTTAAATACAATGTAGGGATAAAATATGGCTATAACAATGAAAATTTTAAAAGATTTTTAAAAAAAGATTTTGTTAAGATAAACTAGTTTAAAAATGTTAAAAGAGGAAAGAGGATAAGTTAAAAATATATATAATAAGAAAAAAAATAAAATTAAAAATATTTAACTTTGCAAGACTAAAGGATCATGGGGAAAAAGCCATGAATTCTATGTGTTGCTTTCTCCTAGCTCTGGAGTTCCGTAGTTCTCATGCGTCTGTGAAGTTGATCTTGGCTGGTTGTTCTTCCTGATCTTCTGGGGAGAGGGGCCTGTTGTTGTGATTCTCATATGTCTTTGCCTGAGGTGGAACCACACCTCCTTTGCTAGGGGCCAGGCTAAGTAATCTGCTCGGGTTTGCTCTCAGTAGCTTTTTTTCCCTGAACACTTTCTGTACAGCTCTGGAGTATGGGAATGAAAATGGCAGCCTCCCAATCTCTGGTCCAGAGGAGCCAAGTGCTTGGGGCCTCACTCCTCACTGCACTCTCAGAGAAAAACAGTCAGTCCCTCCCATCTCCCTGGTCTCCAGCCGCACTCAGAGCTCACTCAGCTTGTGACCAAGTATTTCTGTCTCTGGCCCACACCTCCATTTGGAGTCTCCAAACCCAGTGTATTCCCACCACACGCTCCCTCGCCACTTCTCTTAGAGGAGAAAGGAGGGGGTCTTCCCGGATTTGCCACTTGTGTGGTCCCTGGTCAAAGAGTAATGGCCTGACTCTGTCTTGGATCATGGTCTAAGGTAACCTGAAGCTGAGAGCTCACTCCTCGGCAACTTCTCTGTAGCTGGCTTCTGTGCTCTGATACCTGGCAGCTCTTGACCTTGTGGGACCTGAGACCCACATTGTCTCCATGAGGGATCCACGCCCCCCGCCCTGCCACTGCCCGCTTAGCCTCTGGAGTGACATCCCTCAGTGGAGCAGACTTCTAAAAGTTCCAATTTTGTTCTCCACTGCTCCACCGCTTGCTGGGAGCCAGTCCCTCCCCACCGTGGTCTAGCTTCCCGTCACTTCAAATTCACTTCTCCATACTTCCTACCTTCCAGAAAGTGGTCAATTTTCTGTTCCTAGAATTGCTGTTTTTCTTCTCTTCTATCTCCTGCTGAGTTTGTATGTGTTCAGAATGGTTTGGTAACTTTATAGCTGAACTCTTGGGACCTGATGTCATTTCATTAAGCCTGAACTAATACAAGAGAAGGGTAGAAGTGGTAGATGACATCTCATCTAACTCCAGGTAACTGGGTCTTTAGGCCATCAAAAAGAACCTAAGGAGTTTGTATAGCTCCATATAAAGGAACACTGGTCTGCTCAGGAAGTCACCAGGCCAAGAAAGGGAATCCCCTATCTGAAGGACTGCATGAGAGGCATGTTGGTGATCCATCACCAATGGGCCAAAGATAGAAGGAGCTCTTTTCAAATCATATTAACAGAAATTTTCTGAAACCTGTCTCAGTGTTTGCAATAGTACCATAAGGCATAGAGACATAAATTCTTGCCCTGATTTTAAGTAAGTCAATGGTAAAAGTATAAAAATATTTCATTTCCCAAGCTTACCCTTATATAGCAAGCTTACCCTTATATAGCAAGAGAAACTGGTGTTGGATTTCTTTGCAAGTTCTGAACTCTGGACACAAAGGGAAATTTAAAAACAAGCAAAAAGCAAAAACAATAGCAGCAACGAAAGCTTCCACTTCCTCCCACCTTTGAAAAATTATCAGAAAGAAAACAAAAGCATTATCTAAATTTAAGTTTTATTTATTACTAGCTGTTCATGGTATTATTTGGATATGATTTTAAAATGTATGATGCCTCATGTTCTATAATGCATGAGTGAAGGAATGGAGTATATATATATATATATATATATATATGGAATATATATATATATATATGGAAACTTACGTGATTTACTGAGTGTTTTCCCAACCAAAGAGTGTTTAGCAAGTGTTATTTGTGAAACATAGGGTAATTTAGAAATTGCATTTTGGAAGTCCCTCCAGGGTCTGAAGTAAATGTTTTGAGAAATAAATTCATGGCAAATTTTTTTAACCTTGGAGGATAAACTTGACTTTGAGAAGCAGTTGAAAGTGATTTTTGAGTCATATGGTTAATGATGAAGACGAATACACCATCTTTGAATGTTGCTTCCTTGGGAAGTATAATAATGGTAAAATGATGACGACAACCTTAGCAACTGCTCTTTACTTCTGTTAAATGCTTCCCTGAAGCAGGCTCTGGGCTACACTCTATATGTTTTATCTCATTTAACACTTGTGATAAAACCTGTTAGATACTATTATCCTCCCTAGGAGGCCAGTGTGGCTGGAGTGAGTGAATGAGCAACAAACTAGTGGAGGACAAATGCATAAAGATAACAGAAGCAGTAAAGGAATGCAGCTTTTATAAGGCATCAGAGCTCATAGTAAGAATTTTTGGTGTTGGTCTCTTCCTCTGAGTAGAAACACAGCTATGAGTTGAAACACTATGATTTTTAAGGAGATAAACCTGGCAGCTGTTTGGAGAATTGTCTGCAAGAACAGCAATGACAGAAGCAGGGAGATCGGTAAGACCCTATTGCAATAATCACAGTCACAGATGAGAGTGGCTTAGAACAGAGCCAATAGGGAAGATGAGAAGTGGTCAAATTATAAATATCTTGAAAGTAGTGAGGATGAAATTTGCTGATGAGCCAGGTTTGAAGTCTGGGATAAAATGAAGAATTAAAGAGAACAACACATATTTGGCATCGGCAGTTGGAAGAATGGAGTTGGCATTAATGAATGAGTGAGGAACAGTCCGTAAAAGCTTTTTTAAAAAAAATTCATTTATTTATTTACTTACTTATTTGATAGAAAGAGAGTGAGGGTGGGGGGAAGGGCAGAGGGAAAGAATTTCCAGCAGACTCCTCGCTGAGCCCAGAGCCAGATGCTAGTCTTGACCCTGCAACCTGAGCCGAAACCAAGAGTCAGATGCTGAACTGACTGAGCTTCCCAGGCATCCCCACAAAAGACTTTCTTAAGTTGTGGGATAGAACTCATCTGGAGCTTAGTTTTAGACATGTTGACTCTGCCCAGTCTACTCGATGTCCAAATGCAGATGTCAGGCAGGCCGCTGGACATGAGAATGGTAGTTGAGAGAAGTACTTTGGGCTAAAAGTATAAAAGTGTGAGTCATCAGTCTGTAGATGACAAAAATTTTCAATTTAGATGTTACATATCTTCTCAGAGGCCCAAATGGTAGAGTTCTCTGATTCTGAAGCTGTGATCTTTCCATTAAACAATGCTGCTGCCGAAAATTAATTTTTTTTCTTTGTAAATATACCTATACTATTTTGTCATTCATTCAACAAATATTTAGTCACCCTGCTGTGTGTTGGATACTCTGCAAGTTGCTGAGGATAGATGATTAAAGCAAGGGATGGGTGAGGTCTCATCTCGAAAACTGTACAGTCCGTTTGAGGGAGCAGTCTCAGACAATCTGAGAGCTTTGATGACCTGGCTTGAGGTAGTATTTGTTACCTCTCTTCACTGTAAAGTTGCTCTTTTTTCTTTTCCCTTCTATACCGGGTTCTTTGCAAGAAAGCCTCTAGGCTCAGCTCACATTTAGGAATTGGCCGTCATGTTCAACCTCCTGAAAGCAAAGTATCTATAGCTATTATTGGGATCTTTTGCATGAGAAATTTGTCTATTCTCCCCACTTATTTACTTTTTTTTTGTTCAGTCATATACTTGCATCAATATGAACTGATAAATACTTATTTTACTCTTGAGGTTATAATCAAATACCATTTTATTTTATTGCTCAGTTTATTCCAGCATTGGCTATTAGGAGCTCTTGAAGGTGTTCCCAATATTTCTCTGACTTATCCCCATCATAGGGATTTTTTTTTAGCACTTTCTTTTTTTCTGCCATCATAGGATGCTTCAGACTCACATTATATATTTTCCGCTCCAGTCCTAGAACCAGCCATTTCTCCAAGGAGTTCTGGATCCTTTTATTGGAGAATGAGAGTAGAAATCAAGATCTGGATACTAGGTATCTTAATTGCTAGTGGGGTGTTTTTGCTTTTTGGCCCTTGCAGCTGATTGGGTGAGAAGATATTTGTGTGCATACTAATCAAAGTATATAGACATATCTCCAAATATTTCTGTATGTAGCCAACAGTATCTATATTAAGCTAAACATGAGTTTATAGTGCTGTCTCCAGTGATCCAGCTTGTTCTCACTTTATACCAGCTCTCCCTCACTTTATATTCATCTTTCTTTCCCAACTTCCTGCCCTGTGCATTTTAAGATCCAGCATCAGATAAGCAGATAACAGCATTACAGAGATGGTTAAACTGGCTTCCACAATTGTGCAAGGTCAAATCCCTATAGCAAAAACAATTCCATTATATATATATATATATATATATATATATATATATATATACATACATACATATATATATGTATATATATATAGAGAGAGAGTCATAACTCCATATATATATATATATATATATATATATACACACACACACAGATATTTGTTTATTCATTCATTTATTCACTCATTCATTCTTGTAGGTCTGAAAGCCTTGGTCTTGAGATACCTCCTGTATATATATACACACAAATAAATGGGATCTGTGCTCTTCGAGCAAAGACCATAGGTACATATGCAGTAGAAGAAGCTTTACTTTTATTCATTATAGTAAATTCATAATTTACTTTTATTCATTAGAGAGCAAGAATATACATCCTGGAGAAATGTGTGGCATCTCAGTAAAAGGGTGTAAGAAAGATCTATTAAAGAATTTGGACTTCAATTGAATAATTTAGGAGAGGATATAAGGACGCAAAGGTTTGATCTAAATTGGGAGTTACTGGAAAGCAGAAACAATTCTGTGTTTGGATATTTCAAATCTTACTATAGGGAGGGCACATAACAGCAGGGATATAGCTGTCCCTATTAAGGATGTAGCAGTCACTCATTTAGTGAGAGGGGGATGTTTGATATTTTGTGTTGTGCATTGTCCTTTTTTGAGGTAGATGTTCTGTGAGATTGTTCATGCCCAACAAAAGAACAATATAATTTAATTGTATCAGTTTGCCTCGTATCAGTTTGTAAGAACATTAAGAATACTGAGGCTTAGTTAGGAAAGTCAGATCAGTTCCAAGATAGCCAGTTGCTAAAAAAACAAAACAAAACACCCACAAAGCTACTATCTATCTATCCATCATCTATCTATCTATCTATCTGTATTCTGTTCTGGTTCTGGTTCTTTAATTGACTGGTATCTGTTCTGGTTCTTTAATTGACTCTTGACTGATAGAATATGAAAAGTGAATTCCCTGAACCTCTAGGCATTATCCTCTTCAGGTTTGCTGACCTCCTTGTACTTACTGATGAAGGGCAAAACCAATCACAGAACTCCAAGGAGGAGAATCTCAAAGGGGGCAACAACTTACAACAGAGAGTTTCATGTAACTGAGCTCCAAAGTGTATCAGCCAGTGGCCAGGGCTGGAAAGGGGACCCAGAAATCTCTCCTTGGAAGGCACAGTGAAACAATACATTATCATGGTATGTTGTGCCACAGAGCATATACTGAAAACATTTGTTCTGTGTTTATTGGGGTGGAGGGACTACTGAAAGCATCCATTCTTGCCACTCTGAATGCTTTGGTCTTGAGATACCTGCTGGATACCATATGAAAGGTTTTGCCTATGCAGAGGAAATGTGGATGTTCTTAATTAGTATAGGACTATGCAGAAAAATCAAGTTTTCTTGGGGACATAATGTCATTTAGCAGAAAGTAGGCTGGGAAGGGAATTTAGAGAGGTACAGATTAGCCTTTACTCTCCCCAGCAAACTCTGTGAGCCTGGACAAATTACTTAACCTCTCCGCACTCTTATTTTTCTCATCTCCGAAATGAAGAGCCTTGACTTATTTATCTCTCTTGGCCTCTCTGACTCTAATTTTCTTTGTGCTTTTTATATTGCAGCAACTTATCAACTATAAAAAGTAAGTAAATAACTGCGTAGGTAGATTTCATTGTATCTGTGGAGGTAGAGGCAGCATTTTAAGGTTAAAAACAAAAACATCAAAATCAAGGTCCAAATGAGTTATTTGGTTGGAAACCCCAAAATTCCCATATTCCTAAAACAGAAACACACACACACAAATGAAAACAAAATCCATTTGGGATTTCTAGGTACATCTCTAGCTCATAAAATATTTTCAAGATGCGTTTTGTTCTTATAGGGAAGAAAAGGAAGAAAATGGGGTAGGAAGCAGGAGAAGATTGTTTATCCTTGTTTTTGGTTACAACTAATGCGTGTATTTGCTGAAAAAGTAAAAATATACTCATAAATTAAAAATAAATTTTTATCCATCTGTACCACTACCACCTGTTTACTTTATATTCTTATACATAAACACACACAAATACACACAGAGATATTTACATATGTAACTTTTTTTTAGTAAATATATGCTATGTAAGAGAATATTATTGCTGGGTTTTCCTTCAAAATTTATTATGGCTCTCTCTCTCCACATCAGTAATATAGAATTGCATCATATTTTTAATATTTGTGTAGCATTCAATCACACAGATGTGTGTGGGGACCTAATTCACAACCAATCTTGATTTGTTGCCATTTGTGGTATCTTGGACAAATATATTAACCCTTCTGACTTTCAGTTACTTCATCTGCTAAAATGGGGATAACTTTTTTTAATGAAGAACAATTGCGAAAATTAAATGAGTTCTTGTCAGATATGTGTAGTTCCCAAACTGGTGTTTTGGGAAAACGGCAGCGGAAAGTGTTCAGGATATAGTAAGTATTGGTGCATTTAATAAGGCGAAATAAACATAGAAGTCTGTCTATGTGTAAATAAGTGTAACTGTAATTGCCTGTTTCACTTTGGAATTGATCAGAACATTTGTTATGCCATGGTCTTTTAGTAATGAGTGCTCCCAAGCTTGCTTACCAGAAAATCCGTTTTTGTTTTGTTTTTGTTGTTGTTGTTGTTGTTGTTCTCTCAAACACCATTGTTGAGATATAATTCACACACCGTGGAGTTAACCAATTTAAATTCACTGCCTTTTAGTATATTCATAAATGTGCAGCCATACCACAATTGATACTGGAACATTTTTATCGTCCCAAAGAGAAACCTCACAACTCTCAGCCATCACCCCCTCCCCAGTGTTCTGATCTCACCTGGGAGTCACATATTTACTTTCTGTCTCAAATCAATTTGCTTCTTCTGGACATTTCTTATAAATAGAACTGTACATATGTGGACTGTGGAATCTTTTGGACACTGAGCACAAGTTGAAGACTATCAAAATAGTGATGGATAGAACACAAACCCTGATGTGGGATACCTAATATCTTTGATATCATCAACATTCAATAAATACTTTCCAGTACGTGCTAGAGGCTCAGATTGTTAGGTAATGGCCAGGTGGAGATTCCAAACTATTTCTGCCTCTCCAAAATATAAAATGAGGGCTATTTGTTGATGGGGAGAAGTGAGAGGAAGGAAGGATCCAAATTAACCTTTGCTAAGGACTTACCAAGCACACAGCTGGAAGATGGAGCTAGAAGCTCAGTACTGGTGGCTTAGATGCCACTTTTTAAGATTTTACTTATTTGAGATAGAGCAAGAGAGAGCATGAGAGGGTAGGAGGAGCAAAGGGAGAGGGAGAAGCAGGTTGCCTGCTGATGAGCAGGGAGCCTGATGTGGGACTCGATCCCAGGACCCTGGGATCATGACCTGAGCTGAAGACAGACACTTAGCCAATGGAGCCACACAGCTGCCCTGGAAGGACTCTTTCAAAAGAGAAGCATTAATGTTCCTTATTACTTGGCCATGCTGGCATATTTAAAGTTTGGATATGCATAAGGATGTACAATATAGGAATAGATGAATCTTTATGGGTAGTGCACAAATTTGGACTAGCAAGCCCATTACCCAGAAATGGACAAACAGTGTACAATCATTCTATTGACTGTTTAGAGCTGTCTTCCCAAGTGACAGCACCACGGTAAGAATTAATGGCAATTTGTGTGATCCTTTATTTGTCTCAGCTTCCCTGGTGTTTGGATACATCACTAGACTGAGAATGCAAAAGGGAGAGACTGGATAATTTGCTAATAAAGATAGATGTATAATCAATCAGTTAGAAGAATAAGAGATTAATTTTGATTGTGACATAATTTGGTCACTGTGGAAAGTTCTATGTGCACACGATCTCATTTTGGAATTAATTTACTCAACAAAACATTACCAAATACCTATGACACAATGGCAGGCACTCTTGTAATACATCCATGAACAAAAGAGACACAGATCTCCATCTTCAAGATTACATCCCAGGAAAGTCATCTTGGATTTCTTCTTTCCTCATTCCACAAAATTTTACATACATCATGTAAACATTATCAAGTGGTTCAAGACAAATCAAGGCTTCTTCACCCTGGTTATGCTTTTCATCATCTCTGAGGCTTAAATACATGTATATGTCAGGTGCTCTCTGGTGATTCTGACTGAGTAGGTGTGGCCTGGGTGGATTTAAACATCTTCATAGTTTTAAAGTTCTTTCAGGAATTCCCTAGTAGTGTGACCACTGTAATAAATATTTACCCATGACTCTCCAATGAAATCAGAAAGGAACAAGGCTGTTAGACTCTGGTTCTGTTCTTCCTCAATAACATGGACATGGTCTTTCAAGCCCAGCTGTGTCCCCATGTAAAAACGAAATTTGATCAAGTACATACGAAGTGTTAGATACTCTGTTGGTGATTACATGCTGCTTTAAGTATTGTGTGAGAATTTTTTTTTTTTTGCTTTTTCTTTTTTCTTTTTTTTTTATTTTAAAGATTTTATTTATTTATTTATTTGACAGAAAGAGATCACAAGTAGGCAGAAAGACAGGCAGAGAGAGAGAGAGGAGGAAGCTGGCTCCCTGCTGAGCAGAGAGCCCAATGCGGGACTCGATCCCAGGACCCTGAGATCATGACCTGAGCTGAAGTCAGCGGCTTAACCCATTGAGCCACCCAGGCGCCCTTTGCTTTTTTTTATTAAGTATTTCTGTTAACATATAATGTATTACTTGCCCCAGAGGTGCGGGTCTGTAAATCATCAGGCTTACACACTTCACAGCACTCACCATAGCACATACCCTCCCCAATGTCCATAACCCAACCACTGCCTTCATACACCCCTCCCCCTGGCAACACTCAGTTTGTTTTGTGAGATTAAGAGTCTCTCATGGATTGTCTCTCTCCCAATTCCATCTTGTTTCATATTTTCCTTTCCTACCACCCAACACCCCACCCTGCCTCTCAAATTCCTCATATCAGGGAGATCGTATGATAATTGTCTTTCTCTGATTGACTTTTTGTTCAGCATAATACCCTCTAGTTCCATCCATGGTGTCGCAAATGGCAAGATTTCATTTTTTGATGCCTGTGTAGCATTCCATTGTGTATATATACCACATCTTCTTTATTCATTCATCTGTTGATGGACATCCAGTTCTATCCATAGTTTGGCTATTGTGGACATTACTGCTATAAACATTCGGGTGCATGTGCCCCTTTGGAGCACTACATTTGAATCTTTAGGGTAAGTACCCAGTAGTGTGATTGCTGGGTCAAAGGGTAGCTCTATTTTCAACTTTCTGAGGAAACTCCATGCTGTTTTCCAGAGTGGCTGCCCCAGCTTGCATTCCCACCAACAGTATAAAAGTGTTCCCCTTTCTCTGCTTCCTTGCCAGCATCTGTCAATTCCTGACTTGTCAGTTTTAGCCATTCTGACATCTCATTGTGGTTTTGAATTGTTATTTCCCTGATGCTAAGTGATGTGGAGCGCTTTTTCATGTGTCTGTTGGCCATCTGGATGTCTTCTTTGCAGAAATGTCTGTTCATGTCCTCTGCCCATTTCTTGATTGGATTATTTGTTCTTTGGGTGTTGAGTTTGATAAGTTCTTTATAGATTTTGGATACTAGCCCTTTATCTGATATGTTGTTTTCAAATATCTTCTCCCATTCTGTCAGTTGTCTTTGGTTTTGTTGACTGTTTTCTTTGGTGTGCAAAAGCTTTTGATCTTGATGAAGTCCCAGTAGTTCATATTGCCCTTGCTTCCCTTGCCTTTGCTGATGTTTCTAGGAAGAAGTTGCTGTGGCTTAGGTCGAAGAGGTTGCTGCCTGTGTTCTTCTCAAGGATTTTTATGGCTTCCTTTCTCACATTAAGGTCTTTCATCCATTTGGAGTCTATATTTGTGTGTGGTGTAAGGAAATGGCCCAGTTTCATTTTTCTGCATGTGGCTGTCCAATTTTCCCAACACCATTTGTTGAAGAGACTGTCTTTTTCCATTGAGCATACTTTCCTGCTTTGTCAAAGATTAGTTGACCATAGAGTTGAGGGTCTATTTCTGGACTCTCTATTCTGTTCCATTGATCTATGTGTCTGTTTTTGTGCCAGGACCATACTTTCTTGATGATGACAGCTTTGTAATAGAGCTTAAAGTATGGAATTGTGATACCAACAACTTTGGTTTTCTTTTTTAGCATTCCTCTGGCTATTTGAGGTCCTTTCTGGTTCCATATAAATTTTAGGATTATGTGTTCCATTTCTTTGAAAAAAAATTGATGGTATTTTGATAGAGATTGCATTAAATGTGTAGATTGCTTTACATAACATAGACATTTTCACAGTATTTGTTCTTCCAATCTATAAGGATAGAACATTTTTCCATTTCTTTGTGTCTTCCTCAATTTCTTTCATCAGTACTTAATAGTTTTCTGAGCCCAGATTCTTTGTCTCTTTGGTTAGGTTTATTCCTAGGTATCTTATGGTTTTGGCTGCAATTGTAAATGGGTTCAACTCCTTAATTTTTCTTTCTTCTGTCTTGCTGTTGGTGTATAGAAATGCAACTAATTTCTGTGCATTGATTTTACATTCTTACACTTTACTGAATTCCTGTGTGAGTTCTAGCAGTTTTGGAGTGGAGTCTTTTGGGTTTTCCCTATAAAGTATCATATCATCTGCAAAGAGTGAGAGTTTGACTTCTTTGCTGATTCAGATGACTTTTGTTTCTTTTTGATGTCTGATTGCTGAGGCTAGGACTTCTAGTACTGTACTGAATAGCAGTGGTAATAGTGGACATCCCTGCTGTGTTCCTGACCTTAGCAAAAAAGTTCTCAGTTTTTCCCAATTGAGAATGATATTCACTGTGGGTTTCAAGAGTTTTGATCAAGAAAGGATGCTTTACTTTCTCAAATGCTTTTTCAGCATCTATTGAGAGTGTCATATGGTTCTTGTTCATTCTTTTATTAATGTATTTTATCACATTGATTGATTTGCAGATGTTGAACCAACCTTGCAGCCCAGGAATAAATCCCACGTGGTCATGGTGGATAATCCTTTTAATGTACTGTTGGATCCACTGGCTAGTATTTTGGTGAGAATTTTTGCATCTGTGTTCATCAAGTATATTGGTCTGTAATTGTCCTTTTTCCTGGGATCTTTGTCTGGTTTCAAGATCAAGGTAATGGTGGCCTCATTAAATGAGTTTGGAACTTCTCCTTCCATTTCTATTTTTTAGAAGAGTTTCAGGAGAATAGACATTAATTCTACTTTAAGTGTTTGGTAGAATTCTCCTGTGAAGCCATCAAGCTCTGGGCTCTTGTTTATTGGGAGATTTTTGATGACTGCTTCAATCTCTTTTCTGGTTATGGGTTTGTTCAGCTTTTATATTTCTTCCTGGTTCAGTTTTGGTAATTTGTATGTCTCTAGGAATGCATCCATTTCTTACAGATTGTCAAATTTGCTGGCATATAGTTGCTCATAATATGTTCTTATACTTGTTTGTATTTCTTTGGTATTGGTTGTGATCTCTCCTCTTTCATTCATGATTTTATTTATTTGGGTCCTTTCTCTTTTCTTTTTGAGAAGTATGGCCAGGGGTTTATCAATCTTATGAATTTTTTTTAAAGAACCAGCTCCTAGTTTCATTGATTTGTTCTGCTGTTGTTTTGGTTTCTATTTCATTGACTTCTGCTCTGATCTTTATGATTTCTCTTCTCCTTCTGGGTTTAGCCTCTCTTTACTGTTCTTTCTCCAGTTCCCTTAGGTGTAGGGTCAGGTTGTGTACTTGACACCACTCTTCTTTCTTGAGAAAGGCCTGGATAACTATACTTTCCTGTCAGGACTGCCTTTGCTGTGCCCCACAGATTTTGAACAGTTGTATTTTCATTATCATTTGTTTCCATGAATTTTTTCAATTCCTCTTTAATTTCCTGGTTGGCCCATTCATTCTTTAGTAGGATGTTCTTTAGCCTCCATGTATTCGAGTTCTTTCCAAGTTTCCTCTTGTGATTGAGTTCCAACTTCAGAGCATTGCGGTCTGAAAATATGCAGGGAATGATCACAGTCTTTTGGTTGAGTCCTAATTTGTGACCCAGGATGTGATCTATTCTGGAAAATGTTCCATGGGCACTAGAGAAGAATGTCAATTCTGGTGCTTTGAGATGGAATGTTCTGAATAAATCTGTGATGTCCATCTAAACCAGTATGTCAATTAAAGCCTTTATTTCCTTGTTGATCTTTTGCTTGGATGATCTGTCCATTTCAGCAAGGGGGTGTTAAAGTCCCTGACTATTATTGTATCATTGTCATTGTGTTTCTTTGATTTTGTTATTAATTGGCTTATATAATTGGCTTCTCCCATGTTAGGGGCATAGATATTTAAAATTGTTAGATCTTCTTTTTGGACAGACTAAGTATATATAGTGTTCTTCCTCATCTCTTATTGTAGTCTTTGGCTTAAAATCTAATTTATCTGATATAAGGATTGCCACCTCAGCTTTATTTTGATGTCCATTAGCATGGTAAATTGTTCTCCACCCCCTCAAATAAATCTGGAGGTGTCTTTGGGTCTAAAATGAGTGTCTTATAGACAGCATATTGATAGTTTTTTTTAAATCTATTCTGATACCCTGTGTCTTTTTTTTTTTAAAGGTTTTATTTATTTATTTGAAAGACAGAGATCACAAGTAGGCAGAGAGGCAGAGAGAGAGAGGAGGAAGCAGGCTCCCTGCTGAGCAGAGAGCCCGATGCGGGACTCGATCCTGAGACCCTGAGATCATGACCTGAGCCAAAGGCAGCGGCTTAACCCACTGAGCCACCCAGGCGCCCACCCTGTGTCTTTTAATTGGGGGATTTAGTCCATTTACATTCAGGGTAACTATTCAAAGATATTAATTTAGTGCCATTGTATTGCCTGTAAGGTGACTGTTACTGTATATTGTCTCTGTCCCTTTCTGATCTACTACTTTTAGGCTCTCTGTTTGCTTAGGGGACTCCTTTCAGTATTTCTTGTAGGCCTGGTTTGGTGTTTGGAAATTCTTTTAATTTTTATTTGTTCTGGAAGCTTATTATCTCTCCTATTTTGAGTGACCACCTAGGTGGATAAAGTATTCTTGGATGCATGTTTTTCTCATTTTGTGGTCTGAATCTATCCAGTTCTTTCTGGCTTGCCAGGTCTCTGTTGATAGGTCTGCTACCAATGTAATATTTCTAGTATTGTATGTTGCAGACTTCTTGTCCTGAGATGCTCTCTGGATTTTCTCTTTGTCACTAAGACTTCTGCATTTTACTCTTAGATGACACAGTGTGTACCTATTTTTATTGATTTTGAGGGGGATTCTCTATGCCTCCTTGATTTTGATGTCTTCCCTTTGCCATACTAGGGAAATTCTCTACTATACTTTGCTCCAGTATACCTTCCCCCTCTCTCTCTTTCTTCTTCCTCTGGGATCCCAATTATTCAAATATTGTTTCATTTTATGGTTTCACTTATCTCTCGAATTCTCCCCTCATTGTCCAGTAGTTGTTTATCTCTCTTTTGCTCAGCTTCCCTGTTCTGCATCATTTGGTCTTCTATATCACTAATTCTCTCTTCTGCCTCATTTATCCTAGCAGTAAGAGCATCCATTTTTTATTGCACCTCATTAATCGCTTTTTTGAATTCAACTTGGTTAGATTTTAGTTCTTTTATTTCTCTAGTAAGGGATTTTATTCCTCCAGACAGGGTTTCTCTAATAACTGCCATGCCTTTTTTTTTTTTTTTAAAGGTTTATTTATTTTATTTATTTTTTAAAATTATTTTTTTATTAAATTGATTTATTTATTTTCAGAAAAACAGTATTCATTATTTTTTCACCACACCCAGTGCTCCATGCAATCCGTGCCCTCTCTAATACCCACCACCTGGTACCCCAATCTCCCATGCCCCCACTACTTCAAACCCCTCAGATTGTTTTTCAGAGTCCATAGTCTCTCATGATTCACCTCCTCTTCCAATTTACCTCAACTCCCTTCTCCTCTCTAACACCCCTTGTCCTCCATGATATTTGTTATGCTCCACAAATAAGTGAAACCATATGATAATTGACTCTCTCTGCTTGACTTATTTCACTCAGCATACTCTCTTCCAGTCCCGTCCATGTTGCTACAAAAGTTGGGTATTCATCCTTTCTGATGGAGGCATAATACTCCATAGTGTATATGGATCACATCTTCCTTATCTATTAATCCATTGAAGGGCATCTTGGTTCTTTCCATAGTTTGGCGACCATGGCCATTGCTGCTATAAACATTGGGGTACAGATGGCCCTTCCTTTCACTACATCTGTATCTTTGGGGTAAATACCCAGGAGTGCTATGGCAGGGTCTTAGGGAAGTTCTATTTTTAATTTCTTGAGGAATCTCCACACTGATCTCCAAAGAGGCTGCACCAACTTGCATTCCCACCAACAGTGTAAGAGGGTTCCCCTTTCTCCACATTCTCTCCAACACATGTTGTTTTCTGTTTTGTTAATTTTGGCCATTCTAACTGGTGTAAGGTGATATCTCAATGTGGTTTTAATTTTAATCTCCCTGATGGCTAGTGATGATGAACTTTTTTGAGCTAGCACCTTGAGTATCATTGTTTTGAACTCGCTTTCTGACATATTGCCAATGTTTGTATTGATTCAGCCCCTAGGCATCGCTACTGACTCTTGTGGGTTTTTTTGTTTTTTGGGGGGTGTTTTTTTGTTTTGTTTTGTTTTGTTTTGTTTTGTGGTGAGTTCTTCTTCCTTATCATTTTATCCAGAGTAGAATATATGAACAAGAGTAAAAAATACTAAAAGGGTGGCAAAGGCCCCAGAAAAATGTACACTAACTAAATCAGAAGTGATCCCAATCTGGGGGGGGGGGATAAAAACTAAAAATTTAAAAATAATATATAGTAGACTGATGAATAGAACAGAGCCACCCACTTGATTTTTGGTGTATTTTGTTCTCTTGGAAGAAACTACCTCCCACAATTTTAAAGAAGAAAAAATTTATATATGTATACAAAAATAAAGGTAAGCACGATGAAGGGATGGAATATTAATGTAATGATGAAAATTTTAAAAATTCTAAAAGTAACATTGGAAAGATAAGTTTTTGGGAAAAAATGAAGAAAAAGAGGAGGGAATATGCTCAGTCTGGAGACTAGAACAAAGCCATGTGCTAGATTAGATTGTATTTAGATTATTATAAGAAATTGTATCTGAAAATTTTTTTAGAAAAAACAAACCTATATGTATATAAATGTATAAAATAAATAAGGTTAAATGCAATGAAGGGATAAAATATGACTATAACAATGAAGGTTTAAAAAGGTTATTTTTAGAAAGGTATTGTTTAGGTAAACTAGTTTTAAAAAACATTAAAAAAGGAAAGAGGAAAAGTTAAAAAGATAGAATAAGAAAAAAATGAAATTAAAGAAAAAAAATGCATTAACTTTGCAAGACTAAAGGGTCATTGGGAAAAAGCCATGAATTCTTTGTGTTGCTTTCCATAGCTCTGAAGTTCCACTGTTCTCCTTGATCAGTGAGCTTGGTCCTGGCTGGATGTTCTTGCTGATCTTCTGCGGGAGGGGCCTGTTGCAGTGATTCTCAAATGTCTTTGCCCGAGGCAGAATTGCACTACCCTTGCCGGGGGCCGGGCTGAGTAATCTGCCCATGTTTGCTCTAGCAGCTTTTGTTTCCTGAATGCTTTCTGTGCTGTTTTGGAGGACAGGAATGAAAATGTTGGCCTCCTAATCTCCTGCATGGAGGAGCTGAGAGCTCAGGGCCCCACTCCTCAGTGTGCTCTCAGAGAAAAGCTGTCAGTCACTCCTGTCTCCCTGGTCTCTGGCCATACTCCATGCTCCCCGTGTCTGTGACCAAGCATTTCTGTCTCTGGCACATGGCCCTATTTGGAGTCTCCAAACCCAGCAGATTTCTTCCACGCTGCTCCTCCCAGAGGAGAAAGGTGGGTCTCCCCAGATCTGCCACTTGTGGGGTCCCTGCTCGAAGAGCAGTGGTCCAGCTGTGCCTCGGATCATAGTTTAAGGTAACGCCGATCTGAAAGCTTACTTCTCTGCTTTTTATCTGTAGTCAGCTTCCCCACTCTGTTACCTGTGAGCTCTGCTACCTTCAGACACCCCCAATCTTACTGTGACCCCATGTGACACTATCCCCATGACTTAGCTTCTGGAGTGATGTCCCTCAGTGGAGCAGACTTCTAAATTTCTGATTTTGTGCTCTGCTTCTCTGCCACCCACTGGGTGCCAGCCCCTATCCCCATGGTCTATCTTCTTGTCACTTCGGATTCACTTCTCTGCATGTCCTACCTTTCATAAAATGGTCGATTTTCTGTTCCTAGAATTGCTGTTCTTCTTCTCTTCTATCTCCTGTTGAGTTCGTAGGTGTTCAGAATGGTTTGATACCTATCTAGCTGTACTCCTCAGATATGATATCATTTCAGTCCACTTCTTCTCCCCGACCCTGCCTCTACTGAGAAAATGTTCTTAAACTGTTGCAGATTTTGATTTAATGGCTATAACAAATTCTTTAAAACTTTATATCTGCATTACCAATGTAATAAGTAATGCCATCTTTTTAAATGAAAGATCAATACCATTTTTTATTCTTCATCAGGTTCCTAAATTTCTGATAAGAATAGGGTCATTATGTCAAAATAATATTCCCTATCTTCCCTACATATAGATAGACAATTGTGTCATGTATCATCTTTGTCTTGTCCAAATCCAGCATTTCTATCCTGCTCTGAGCTCTGGGAGCCTGACTTCTGTGGACTCTATCAATGGGTGACCTTGGAGTCCATCTGGCATTTGATTGGATTTCAGCAGTTGAGAAACAAGGAAATAAAGGAATAGCATGTGAGATAGCTCCAGGTACTCTCTGTGGACTCGATTACATTAGCCATGTCCCTTAAAACAGGGGCTTCTATCAAGCTATTCTGAATCAGAGTTCCTATAACTGCTCATTACCTTTGCTCTTTGGGCTTAGGGTTAGTGACCCTTCCTTTGGATTTTACAAATTCATGGAACTTCATTAACTTTTTGTAAATAGTCATTTTATTAACCTTTTTTTAAATTACCGATTTAAGTATGCCATCTATTTTATGGCAGTGCTGTGACTGATACGGCAATTTATATGGCTCTAGACTCCACTAACTTTCATGGAGCACACAAAAGCAGACCAGAGAAAAGACTCTGGAATAGACAGAACTGTCTTTGAACTGTGGGTCTGGCATTCTCTAAGTGTGACCTCTGCCATCATATTTAATTATTTCTGAGGCATCCATTGCTTTGTGAGAGTGAGATGATGATGGACTCTAATACGTGAGTTTGATGTGGCTATTTAAAGAGATAGCAGGGTGGAGGGGATTAGAGAGAAACAAAGTCATCTCTATGCTGTTTGTTGTTTATGCTGGGTTATAGGTACGTAAGGGTTCATTATTACCATTCTCTCTACTAATGTATATTTTTTAAATCATTCATATATTAAGAAGGAGGCAATATCTTCTTCTTTTTATAAGGCATAGTACTGAGTATACACTCTAAGAGCTGAGATTGACCAGGTATAGAAAAGTAGTCATTACAGAGCTGTGTCTCGGTCTTTGGGTAACCAGAAGATGTCCATCAAAAGAGAGATGAATTTCTGCTGGAACATATATACTAGAGAGCACGATACTCCACTAGTCTTCTGGATACTATTTGGCATCAATAAGATGACTGACTCCATGGCAAGTTTTGTTCCCTGTATTGTGTGGCTCCTTTTAAATAGCATGAATAGTGCTATTCACACTGTTGACAGAGACTCTCTGGGACTTATGTGGTACTTAGGAAACTATTTTTCCTCCACAATGTACAAATATCAGGAACTGTGTTAATGTTACAGCTCTTGCAAGTTTTGCTCATGTAAATCATCATCCTTGATCAACTCTGAGACTTTGGCAAGATTGAGTCTGAGTCTGGTCAGCTGAGTACATGACCTTGGAAAAGATGAGCTCATTGGTCCATGGGGCCAGTCAGTCTTCCCTCACTAATTTCTTTTGGTCTTAAACTCAGCTATTCTTTTTCCATTAGGAATTTCCCATATTACAGATCATTCAAGGAAGCTTCAGAGAACTTAAGTGCCACTTCAAAAGCCCTTCAGCTCGTAAGTGGGGAAGCAAAGAATGCTGCTTCTACCTTAGATTTTAGTGGAGAATATCCTTAGAAATAAAACTAGTCACTTGACTTGTTTGACTGAGAAGTACAAGATCAGGGCCTTCACAGTTTAGATTCTCTTCAATTTTGGAGTCACTACATCTGTTGCCATCGAGTGATCTAGTTAAAAGTAAAAATGATAATGATGATGATAGTAAAATAGTTGGAGATGGCAATATTAAAAGACAACATTAATTTATTTATAGTATGTCCGAGTGTAGAATACTTTCTACACTTCTCCCTGTATTATCAAAATGCTGGGAGAATGAGAAATTCAGATTGCCTGGAATGGATACTTTCAGTAATGGATAATAAAGAAAGTGCAGCTTTCTTCTTCTCAAGTAAAGTATGGGTCTCCGAATTGTCATTTTTACTGCAAATTACAGCATGAAAAATTAAGCAGAGAATTGCTCATGAGCTACAAATGATGGTTTTTTATTTACACTCAACTTGTTCAACCATGTAGTGATATTTTAGAATGAAGTCCCTCATATTGTCATTAATGTCACTATAATTATGCCATTATTGATAATATTACCATAACATAATTTTATTAGGTGTTTTTCCTTCAGATTCAGTGATGGCCTAGTGTAACAGAGAATAATAGCTTAGTGTAATGACTTCGGAACATAATTTTTGTTAATATGCTTCATTAAGACGTCAAGAATGTGCTGAGTACAATGACCTCATTTATTCAATAAGATATAAAAATCCACACCTGTATGTTAATTTACGTTTGTGTGTTGTTTTTTTTTTTTTCAAAATTTATTTGACAGACAGAGATCACAAGTAGGCAGAAAGGCAGGCAGAGAGAGAGGAAGGAAAGCAGGCTCCCTGCTGAGCAGAGAGCTCGATGCGGGGCTCGATCTCAGGACCCTGGGATCATGACCTGAGCCGAAAGCAGAGGTTTTAACCCACTGAGCCGCCCAGGAGCCCCCGTTTGTGTGCTTTTGAAATGAGTTGATATTACTTTTAAAATGGAAAGTCTAAATTCTATCAAGCTCAGGGATGGACCTACATGTCACTGTATCTGCTGCAACCCCCACCACTCTCCATTGACAGCATAATTCTCAGAAAGGGTACTGCCGTACTACTGTAATGGAAAGAGTGCTGAATGATGAGGACGGAGACTCTACTATATATAGTGTTATGGTATTGCTTGGTTGTACAGCGGGTAGTTCCCTTTGCCTTATCCAAGGAAACTGGCCTTCAGGAGTCCCTGTCTGGTGGCCTGAAGGCTGAATTCAGGAGGCATATGCCCATTACTCATTTTCTAAATTTGGTTCTGAGTGCCTGCATGTGATGTGGACTCTCTTCACTTAATTACATTTCCTATTACTACTTTTTTTTTTCTCTGACCCTTGAAAGCACTTAAGATTTGTGAGCTCTGGATAGCTCTGTCTCTGAGTCTTTTGCAGCCATGGGAATGCAAGAATTTCAGTTTCTGCTGGAGCAACATACATTTCCCACCATTTCTGTGTCTCAACGTTAAAAGTCTGAGACCTCTATGTTTTCCTCTTTTTTGAAGATTTTACTTATTTGACAGAGATAGAGACAGTGAGAGAGGGAACATAAGCAGGGAGAGTGGGAGAGGGAGAAGCAGGCTTCCCGCTGAGCCTGGAGCTTGACGCCTGGCTTGATCCCCGGACTCAGAGATCATGACCTGAGCCAAAGGCAGATGCTTAATGACCGAGCCACCCAGCTGCCCCTTTATTGTGGATTTTTGCTCAAGGAAGGCCCATACTCTCTGTGTCTTGATACTTTTCTAGTTTAGTCTCATGATGCTACCTACCCACCTTTGCTTTCATGTGATAAATACCAGCATAACGTGTTTTTTAAATCATTAATACATTTTGTGGCTCGTGGTCTTCAGCAGGGCTCATGTCCATCACATCTTACACTGCTGTCTCTATTATGTAGGTATTATGTCATCACAGACACATTTTTAGATACTCCTACAATGGGCAGATATTTTTACAAAAACATCGGATTTTGTTGATTTCAGTCTTAGGCTTCCGCTGACCCCCAGTTATCTCCAGGAACAGTTCTTCTCAACAGCTCCTGTTCATGCATGTGCTTCCTCTCCACTGAGCCCCCCAGGACACACATGCAATTATTTAGGGGCTTCATTTTCACAACGATTATCATTACTCATCCCATATTGCATCACAACCACATGCTAGGTAAGCGGTAGTAGATCATGCTGCACCTTTGTCTCTGATACCCTTCCTGCCCTTCTTTGTAATCCCAAAGCCCTCCTTCCTTGTGATCACATAAATAACATTTCCATCACAGCCTTTCATAGTCCTGTCTTGAAAACTGTGTGTTTTTTGAAAATGCTTTGCGTATAAAATGATACTTGTAACATGCAGAGTGTTTAAAAGGTCATTGTAAAGTGGGAAGACTGACTGGTGCCCACTCATGTTGTCCACTGCCTGTGTGAAGAGATAAGATGTCATTCATTACATGTAAAGTCTCTTCGCATATCATCCTGCCTCTGGAATAGAGACCATCAACAGCCTGACCCCTTCTCGGGAAACATTCTCCTGCTATTATTTATAGTTTTACCATGTATGCATACATTCTGAAATATAACTTCATTTTGCCTCTTTTAAAGTTTTATGTAGCTGGAATCATTCTGTATATATTATTTTCTGGTGGTCTGCTTCTTTGGTTCTCATTTTTTTTTTTTTTTTTTTTTTTTTTTTTTTTGTGAGATGCCCTGATGTTAAAGCATATGGTTACAGTGCATTCGTTTTAATTACTATATGGTACCCTATACCATGGGTACATCCCTTTATTTGTTTTGTTTTTTTGTGTGTTTATCATGTCATGATGGACATTTAGTTTGTCCAGTTTGGGTTTATTACAAACAATTCTGTAAACATACTTGCATGTCTTTCCTGGTATAGTTTTGTAAGAGTACTTCTTAGCGATACCCTGAGAGAGGTACATGGCATTCTAGGGTGTGTGTGCGCCTTACATTTTCCCAGATTATGAACAATTAATTCTATAAAACTCTTTTTGCTGTACATCTTCAACACATTAGTGCAGACATTAACATTTTTGCTGATCTAAGATTGCCAGGATATTTAATTGTCATTTCAGTGTCCGTTTTTCTGAATATTAATGAGGCCGCGCATCTAAGAGCCCTTCCCAGTCATCCAGCTGGGACATTGCCTCTTCCTTGGAACTTTAGCAACACATATTTCACATGTTGCTGTTACAGGGTTTTCTTCTTCTATCTCATATTGTACTTATCTGTATTCAAAAATGTGTGATTCTTGAGGACCGAATGCAGTTTGGACTCCTGTTGGTATCCTGTGTGGTTTGCAACACAGGGTCTGCCGATGGTAGGCTGTCCCGTTTTTACCCCCTGACGAAACAATGAATGTCTGAAGGTATGGATTGCAGAGAAAACATAGAATGGTTCACAAAACAGGTTTAAAAGTCAGAGAGACTGGGGATGAATACTGATTCTTTCACTTACTAGCAGTCTGATCTGGAGAAATATATTTACTCTGAATAAATAGTTTTTTTTTCTCTGTAAATTGGAGATAGTGTTAATGACAGCTTCATAATATTCCTGCAAAATTAAATGAGGTGGTTTATGTAAGTCACATGTAAGTCATAACATTGCCTGCTTAATCTCTGGTAGCTCTCGTTGCTTCTGATGATGATTATGATATTAGTATTCAGATCTTGTTCTGAAGACATTGCCCAGAAGAGGGATGAGTTTGTGTGTTGCCATTCTTTTACTGTAGGTGATCGGTTAAAAGATCTTCCTTCTCTGATGAGACAGTCTTCAGTGGAAATGGGAATAAATAATAGAATGTATGTAGAAATGGAATGGAGGGAAAATTTGGATCATTCTTCTTTTAAGTATTCAAAAGTATGGGGGAAAGAGGCTGGTAGGGATAAGTAAGAAGAGGAAAAGGGGCTGGAGGAGGAAGCAGTAGTCTAGATTTTCGGCATGCTCTTCTCAGCAGCACGGTTGAGAGGATACTGAGCACACCACCAATTCAGCCTATAAATGCCCAGGATCAAAATCCCCGAATGGGATTAAGAAACCCACTTGTCCTGCCGAACACTGGGTGATGGGTGGAATTGCTGACTCATTATATCCTACTCCTGAAAACTAACATAACACTGTATGTTAACCACACTGGAATTAAAATTTAAAGAATTTCTTTTTTTTTTTTTTTTTAACTGCTAGACCATCTCCTAAAAGGTAGCTAGTTGCCACATTTTAGAATCCAGTGGGGGAGAAATATCACAAATGTGTGAGGGGACCCCAAAACCACTTTGAAGTCAGAGAACATGTGGAAGAAAATGAATCAAAACACTCAAATGAATATGCAAAAAATAATTAGGTAGAGCAACGGCAGCATCAGGAACAGATCTGCATAATTCTAACAGCATTTTAGGGAGAAATGTAAACTAAAGCCTCCAGTGCCTTGTTAAGCCAGTGTCAGTAAAATGTAAGCCTCTGTAAATGAGCTATGTGCTTGCCAGTGATGAAATAATTTCCAACACTCAGAAAGAGGTTAACGTTTAGGAATCTGGATTTCAGTGCAAACGTATACGCTTTAAAATATTCCACCGCAGTATTTGCAAAATGTTTTCAGAGTCGTTGCATTTATATCCCTGCTCTCATATAATTTACATGTACTTTTCCATAAAAAAAAAAAAAAACTCTTGATGTGCAAATGTAAATAGCATATTAGAAGCAGTGGTTTACCCAAACAAACCATTTCAAGACATATATGTAAAAATAAAAATTTGTAGAGGTAGATCACTTTTTGGCTTAAATTGCTTGAGGGTTCTCTCATGACTTGCAGAATGAAGTCCAAATGCATTGAACATTAGCATAAACTCCTTCTAAGACAGTCTCATTCTTCAGCTAAATTTCTGGTCATTCTGGATAGACTTCACAGATCATGCTTTCGCAATAACACTGACTGTAGGGTTGTCTGATCTGTGGTTGATGCTCTTCCCTCAATGGGGAAAATCTATTCCAAATTTCTTTTTTTTTTTTGAAAGATTTTATTTATTTGATAGTGAGATCACCAATAGGCAGAGGCAGGCAGAGGCTGGGGAGCAGGCTCCCTGCTGAGCAAAGAGCCCAATGTGGGGCTCGATCCCAGGACCCTAAGATCATGACCTAAGCCGAAGGCAGAGGCTTGGCCCACTGAGCCACCCAGTCGCCCCTCCAAATTTCTTTGTTTGGATAAATCTTACTTAGTTTTCATGAGTAAATACATATGTTTCCCTGAAACATGCTTCAAGCATCCAAAGTTAGCTAAGGATGGTCTGAGCCTTCACAAATCATTCCTAATTCATACTTGTGGAGTGATTTTTTTTTTTTTTTACCATTGCCAGTACAGAATGGCTAGATTCAAAATTGCACATTTTCACAGTAAGCACCTTTGGGGTGAGGCATTATGGGTATGTTATTGGGGCTCAGGGAAGGGGTGAGTTCAGCAGGACCTGAAGAGTGCCCATTGCTAAGATGAAACTGCTCATTCAGCTGTATTGTTCAAGGAAGTGCTGACTTTTGCACAGAGGTTAGGATGTCTAATGTGGGTACCCAGAAATCTTCCCTGAGCATTGTGTTCCTAGCACAGGCTTGTGGTTATTTTCTCAGCCCTGCCAGTCGGAATACAGGAGGAGGCAGGGTTACTATAACTATATATTCTACCTCTTCTGAAATTGGTTGAGGCCAACATATGATTGGGATCAAAGAGTCTGGTGAAAGGGTGTGTTCAGGAAACTGGGTTCTTTTATGAGCCATATAAGGGTTCAAGGGCAAGAGAAATCAAGCTGAGATGGACCAAAAAAAAAAAAAAAAAAAAAAAAAAAGGAGGTTAGTCCACTTTGCAAGCTGAGAAAATTTAAGTCTATGCTATACTACTTCCAGAGCCACTCAGGTTGATAGCTTTGCATTTTATAAAACGCACTAACAACCATTATCTAATTTGAGCCCACCAATTCTGTGAATTAGATTTAGAGACTTTTGAACTAGCTCTGACCTCTGAGTTCACCTGGTTCAGTGCTTTAAAATATATTCGGCTGTGAAAGAATCTCACACAAAAATCTAGTGTGCAGACATAAGATGCTGTGGCTGAAGCAGAGGAAGAGGGAGGGAACACTTGTTGACTGCACTCTTCCCCACCACCTCCCCTGAGCCAATGGAGGGCTGTGATGCTGCCTGGAGACTGGGAACCAAGGGTCCAGTAGCAAATCCTCTGAAGATATCGAGGACCCGGAAGTGAAGTGATCCATTCACTGTCCCCACAGATAATATATTGTTGAGCCAGCAGTCCTTTGGGTTGAAATGACTCTGAGAAATAGCACTATATTAGTAATCACGTTTTATTGGTGAAAAACCTAAACCTTGGTGCAACTATAGTTCTAGGATCAGAGCTGCAACCCAAGTCATCCAAAGTTACTTGTCATAGACCTACATCAACATCAATATTTGTGAAGGTATAATGGCAGTCATACAGCAGTGTCAATCCTAACTGATTCATTAGAATCAGCTGGGGATTTTGTTTTCAACAGGAGTATGTGAAGGTCCAATCATATTTATAAAAAAACAGAACTTTCTGATGTTGGAACTTGAGTATATATATGTTGGAAACCTCTCTGAGCTATTCAGATGCACCCTCATGATAAGATCTATATAGGGTTAGTGTCCACTTCATTAAGAAACCCTAATGGTCAGAGAAGACTTTATAGGGTAGAATGGGCCAATGCTTATAGATTAGCAGTGGCCTTCTGGAACACTGTTTTGAGAAGGATTATGACAATATGTGCAATCTCAGTGATGTCTACCTTGGGCATAGAAATGAAGAGCTGAAGATTACATATCATATTCTCTCTCTCTCTCTCTCTTTTTAAGATTTTTTTAAGCAATCTCTCCACCCAACGTGAGGCTCAAACTCACGACCCAGAGATCAAGAGCTGCAGGCTCTACCAACTGAGCCAGCCCAGTGCCCCCACATACAATATTCTTATCCTCCCTCCTTCGACTCTCAATTAGTTAATAAAATTATAAAATCTGTCACTTAAAATCTAGTCACTTGGGTATGTAGGCAACAAAATAAATATATCTCTGACAGGAATCAATCGTAATAAACTGGGATCTATTCCTATCTCAAAAAGAGGGTCTCTCAGGGTGCCTGGGTGGCTCAGTTGTTAAGCATCTGCCTTCGGCTCAGGTCATGATCCCAGGGTCCTGGGATCGAGCCCCCCATCAGGCTCCCTGCTTAGCGGGAAGCCTGCTTCTCTCTCTCCCACTCCCTCTGCTTGGGTTCCGTCTCTTGCTGTGTCTCCTCTGTCAAATACATAAATAAAATCTTTATAAAAAAAAAAAAAGGATCTCTCCTTTGCAATAGTAAGGTCTCCAGCATCAGTCTTTATTTTACAGTGTATTCCATAAAGCCTTTTATTCTATTAAATGTTATGTATACAGTGAATTTGTGTTGCTAATGGTATGAAATTATCACACACATAAAGCTATTGACTAATTACACAAAATTAAAATATTATAGAACAAGTGAAAGTTCTTTGACCATCACCCTCATGCCCTCTGTTTCCTAGAGATAACCACTGTTGATCAGTTAGATACATTGTCCTTCCAGATTTTCCTGTACATTTACCCACATATAGAAATTCAGTGCTGATGACCAATCTGGAATAAAGATGACTGCCTGTTGGGAATGGTTGTCCATGGAGAATGCTCATTTTTTCACAAGCTCCTCACTCACTGGTTTATGCTAAAATGCTATCTTGGAGTTTGGGAAACACTCAGAAGCATGTAAGAGCAAGGTGGCAAGGCTAGAACTCAGTTATAGACTTTGAAGCCTTTGCCTGAGGGTTGGAGGAATCAGAGGCCACCCCGAGGGACCCAAATGTATTGTGTCCTCTTCCAGGGGCAGGCAGCTGGTCTGCCTGAGGCTGACAATGGAGGGTAAAGGCAGGAGAGGCAACAGGCTGGTGTTTCCTGTTTAAGAAATAGAGGAAAAGCTTGACCTGCTGGGTTTCAGCCCAGACATAAGAACTTTGAAGCATAGCCAGAGCAGAAATTCAAAAACATTTCTCTTTCAAATGTTGAGATTCTTTTATATCCCTACTTTTCTGAATTTTCCTAAAATAGAGAGTATCAATAACTTTTGCTAGTTAGCTGAGTGTCTAAGATGAGGAAACAAGAAATAGAACCTTTTTTCGTAAGGCAGGAAAAATTTTGGAGACAATTGTCCCTGCTCTCTGAACCATCAGTATAGAAGAAAAGAATTGAAGGAATGTCCGGGTGGCTTAGTTGATTAAGCATCTGCCTGTGGCTCAGGTCATGATCCCAGGATTCTGGGATCAAGTCCCAGAATCATTGGGCTCCGTGCTCAGTGGGGAGCCTGCTTCTCCCTCTGCCTGTCACTCCTTGTGCTTGTGCGTGCTCTCTCTCTTTTTCTCTCTCTCTGACAAATTAAAAAAAAAAAAAAAGAAAGAAAGAAAGAAAGAAAGAGAACTTAAAAAAGAAAAAGAAAAGGTAATTTAAAAAAATTGGTGCACTCCATATCCTTTCGGATTATTTTTTTGGTCATGATTCTTCACATAGTTCAGCTCATATTTAATCCTCTATCCTACTCAAACCTATTTTTTCAGGGATTGACTGAATGTCAATGGTGATTTTGCACATTTTACAGTCACTTTCATAAAGTGGTAAGTGGAAAAAAATTCTATTTTCCACTTCCTGGCAGGTTTTATTTTTTACCCTTCACTTGCAAAAATGCCCAAATCCCCAACTCACACTTTAGAGGTGCAGTTTTTGGTTGTAGATTTATTTTTAAAAATTTACAGATGGAGTTAGTTGCTCATTCTATCCCTTTATTTTCTCTAAAGCAATATAATTTCTGGAGTGTGAATGAGAAAGATTGAAGAGGCTTGCTGCAGGAAATAAATTCAGTTAAAATTTCTCCTCTTTAGTGTGAATTAAGTATTGCAAATCTGATACTCTACCAATATTAACACAATCAATGCACAATTGTAAAGGTGTGTGCTCTTTTGCTCTTTCATTACAAAACCTTCTGAAAGAAGAAAGTGCTATTTTTTTTTTAAGATTTTATTTATTTGACAGACAGAGATCACAAGTAGGCAGAGAGGCAGGCAGAGAGAGAGGGGGAAGAAGGCTCCCTGCTGTGCAGAGAACCCAATGTGGGGCTTGATCCCAAGACCCTGCGATCATGACCTGAGCTGAAGGCAGAGGCCTAACCCACTGAGCCACCCAGGTGCCCAAGAAAGTGCTATATGATGGTCTATAGACCAATGGGTCTTTGCTCTGGTGTTCATCAATGACCAATGGGGCTTTTAAAACATACTGATGCCAAACCCCATCTCCAAGTTTCTGTGACTTGGGTGTCTCATGTGGACAACCTTGTCCAGGGATTGTAATACACAAATGATCATTGGTTTGTATCATAAGAGATATTAAAAGTGTTAACTATGGTGAGCTGTTCATTAAAAAAACAAAAAAACAAAAAAAAAAAAGCAAAAAACGTCATTTGGGTTTTTTGGGATGGTTTTTGGGATTTGGGAATGGTTGGATGTAAAACACGTGATCCTTAAATTGAGGTACTTTGTGCTTCTTTCCAGGCATTGTAAGCTAGAATATATACAACTCAGGGTCCTCTCAAATATAACATTTATAATTATCCTCTTTCAGATATTAACATTTGTGCCAATTAGCTGCTATATTGATTAAGAGAAATCCAAGAACCTAGATGTGTGGCTTAAGAATGCTCTTTAATGGAAATGCTCTCAAGGTTTTTGGGTTATCTGAGAGACATTCAATGAATCACGGAGAATATTCAAAATGGAAAATAAATCTATTTTTTTTCTACCCCTTAGAATAATGCCCCTGGATATATAAATGCATCAAGTTGCATAAACATGACAAAGTTATTATAATTATTTTCTTACTTATCTCCTGACTTTCTTTATGAATATATTACACTACAATAATTCTATTTAATAGTAACCTAGCAACAACATGCCTGAAGGAGGTTGCTCTTTCACTGATGAAGGGAAAGCTTTGCAACGGACTTTGTAAGACTCACATTCTCCTTAGGCTAGGAGAGCTCATGGGAAAATCTCATTACTCCCCTACCTCCAAAAAAATAACTTCGTCTAATTATGGAGAATAGCTCAATTTTCTCCCTTTTGCCACTTTGTCAATAATTTTGAGACATTTGTGATAAGATCCCTATTTTTAAAGTTTAAGAAACCAACAATGAACAGTTGTTATAGATTTTATTTTTGTTCATTAAAAACCAGAGGCATGCTTCAAAGTGCAAAAACCTAGAATGTGAATTTTGGCTGCTTTCTTGGGTCAGTCTCTTCTCGATTCCTGAAAGTCTGTAATTTTTGACATTTTTGACTTTCTATCCTAGATCACTGAATGGTGTGGCCAGGCAGGTGTAATTACAGTTATCGTCTTCCATTCCTGAGACAAACTGTGAAGATAGGAAGTTGAGTAATTCCTGCATTTATTATTAGTTGGAACATTTTATTGATCTTTATGATGAAATGTGCAGTAAGAAGGTAAAGTGTTATTGAAATAATGCATCTTTTTTTTTTTGGTGACTTTATTTTTGAGCTTTCATGTTATTCTTCTGGATAAAGCGGTGTTGGTTTATTTTCTCACAAGATAAACATGACTTGATATCACCTTTAATGTATAGTGCCCCAGGCAGGAAATCATCTGCAGAGAAACTTTATTAGCATACATATGGGGTATGCAAATTCAAAAAAATTATTTACACAAAACTTCCTCTAAGGACTTAAAAAAGCTTTATACCTATTATCTACTGAATCTTTAACATAATCCTGGGATGTGGATGGAGAGTCAATATTATTATGTACTTTGTTCCTTCAAAAGGCCCTTTTTATTCTTGTGCTCTGAGAGACTTGTTAGTGTTAATTACTATTAATTGCTTCCAGGTTTTAAAAGGAATTTATACAATTAAGTGTATATAATTAATTATTTATTAGATATATGCATACCATATATTTCATGTAAATCCAAGTATGTAGCATAGCATGCAAATATGAAGATGTATCTCCTGTGTTCTGTGCATGTGCATTGATATTTGTTGACGAATTCTATTTTGTGCTTACTTATTAACATTTGCATTATCTCTAGACCTGTGGGTGGTCTAAAAGAATTAAATAATGCTTAATGCAGGGCATTTGAAAAGCAAAGAAACTGCTCATTTTAGTTTAGTTTAAGAAAGGGAACATGAATCCAAATCATAGGTTAAAACAAATACTGACCCTAGGTTCAAAGGTCTTTTGAATGTGGACATGCTTGCCAATGAGATAGATGTGATTTGTAGCAGTCAACGACCAGTTTTGGATTTTTGGTCAACTTGAAAGGCTTCTCCTTTCTCCTACCCCAAAGAGGTTAAGAGTGGAAAGTTTGGGTCTCAAAAACGATAGAAATTAGATCAACTATAATAGCCATATTTGGTAGACACAGTCAAAGACTTCTTACCTGTGAAAAATGAGACAGTGGTTACTGGTTTCTCTTATACAGCCTGTAATATCAAAAGTGGAGGCTTGGGGTGCCTTGGTGGGTCAGTCATTTAAGCATCTGCCTTTGGCTCAGGTCAGGATCCCATGGTCCTGAGATCCAGCCAGGCACTGGGCTCCCTGCTCAGCTAGGAGTCTGCTTCTCCCTCTCTCTGTCCCTCCCCCCCACTTGTGCTCTCTCTCTCTCTATCAAATAAATAAATTAAATCTTAAAAAAAAAGTAGTAGGCTTATCCAAAGCATATGAATGTTTTCCCTTTACTGTTGAGAAGAATGCAAGCATATTTGCATTTATGACTCCTCTTCAACAGTACTGGAGGTCTTAGCCAGGGCAGTGAGGCAAAGAAAAGAAATTAAAAATCATCCAAATTAGAAAGGAGGAAATAGAAGTATTTATACTTAGAGTAAACATGTCTATGTATGTGGAAAATCCCATTTTTAAAAATCTCCTAGCAGCAATAAGTGAGTTTAGTAAGTTCACAAGATACAAAATTACACAAAAGTTCATTGTAGTACTATGTACTAGAAATGTACAATTAGACACATAAATTTAAAAGAAAAATTAAATAACCTCCAAAAATGAAATCCTGAGGTATATATCTTATAAAATATACACAGAATTTATATGCTAAAAACTTAAAAATTCTGATAAAAGAAATGAAAAAAGACCCAAATAGAAATACATATAATGTTCGTGGATTTGAATAGTCAATATAGTAAAAAATATCAGTTCTCTTCAAATTGATCCCTTAATTTAACACAGTGCTAATAAAAATCCTGGGAGATGATTTTGTATTCACCAGGTGATTATAAAATTTATATCAGAAGGCAAAATCTCTAATAGTTTAGAAAGGGAAGAATAGGGGCACCTGGGTGGCTCAGTGGGTTAAGCCTCTGCCTTCGGCTCAGGTTATGGTCTCAGGGTCCTGGGATCGAGTCCTGCATCGTGCTCTCTGCTCGGCGGGGAGCCTGCTTTCCTCCTCTCTCTCTCTGCCTGCCTCTCTGCCTACTTGTAATCTCTCTCTGTCAAATAAATAAATAAAATCTTAAAAAAAAAAAAAAAAGAAAGGGAAGAATAAAGTAGGAGAAATCATACTACTAATTCTAAGACTTATTATAAAGGGCTGAAATAATGAAAGGAGTGTGGTGTTGGCAAAGGTATGAAGACAGAGATTAATGGAAGAGAATAGATGGTCCAGAAACAAATCCAAAAAATTTGGACACCTAATTTTTGACAAAGGTGCAAAAACAAATCAGGAGGTTATAAAAATAGTGTTGGAACAATCGATCATACATATGTAAAAGAATAAACCTCAAACCAAACCTCATACCAATACAAAAATTACCCCAAATTGATTGTAAATATAAAGCATAAAAACATAAAACTCTTAGAAAAGAAGAAAGGAGAAAAGTCTTTGTGACCTAGGGCGAGGCAAAAGATTTTTAGATAACTGAAAGTATAATCCCTTAAATAGTGTTAAAATGGATTTCATCAAAATTGAGTTTTTTCTTTGCAGAAAATACTTTTAAAGAATGAAAAGACAAGCTTCCCAATCATAGAAAAGACTTGCAAATTACATATCCCCCAAAAGACTTGGATGAAACATACACAAAAGAAAATAAAGCTCGACAATAAGAAAATAACCAACCAAATGGAAACTAAGCAAAAGATTTGAGCAAACACATAAGCAAATATTATGTGTGCGTATATATATTTATACACACACACACACGGTATCAAATACACATATGAAAGGATGCTCAGCATTGTTCACCTTCAGGAAAATACAAATTAAAACCGGATGAGGGGCACCTGGCTGGCTTAGCTGGTAGATTATGTGACTCTTGATCTCAGAGTCATGAGTTTGAGCCCCATACTGGGTGTAGAGATAACTTAAAAAATCAAATCTTTAATTAAAAAAAAAAAACAAAACAGGATGAGAAACCATTGTACTTCCTATAAGAGTGGCTAAAATGAAAAACAAATGATACATTCTAGTAAGATGTTGAACAACTGGATCTCTCAGACATTGTAGTCAGAATTAACATTTACAGCCACTCTGGAAAATAATGAAATGGTTTCTTTTTTTTAAAAAAAATTTATTTATTTATTTGACACAGAGAGAGAGATCACAAGTAGGCAGAGAGGCAGGCGGAGAGAGAGGGGGCGGGGGAAGGAGGCTCCCCGCTGAGCAGAAAGCCCAACACAGGGCTCAATCCCAGGACCCTGAGATCATGACCTGAGCCAAAGGCAGAGGCTTAACCCACTGAGCCACCCAGGCACCCCAATGAAATGGTTTCTTATCAGTTTAAACATACACTTAGCATATTATCCAGCTACCCTACTTCTAGGTATTTATCTTAGAGAAATGAAGATTTACACTCACTCAAAACACTGCATTTTAATGTTTATTGCAGCTCTATTTATATTGCCAGCACTAGGAACAGCTTGATGTCCTTCAGTGAGACAATGAGTAAATATATAGGATGATTCTATAAAATGAAAACACTATTCAGCCATAAAAAGGGATGAACTATTGATAACATACAGCAAGATGGATAATTCTGAAAGGTGTTACACTGAGTCAAAGAATCCTGTCTCGAAAGGCTAAATAGAGTGTGCATCCGTTTCCGTGACATTCTCAAATCCACAAAACTATAGTGAGGGAGATCATCACCATGTTCTAGGTGTTGGGTTTAAGGGCAGAGTATAACTATAGAGAGATAGAGGTTTGGGGGTGATGAAACAGTTTTCTGTCCTATTACAGACATAGTTACATGCATCTATACGTGTATTACAGTTGACTGAACTGTACCTGAAAAGGAAAAGTAAGTTATATGATACTTAAAAAATAAAATTAAAAACCTCTGAAACCATCAAAATTCACAGTAGTATTTCTAAATATTTCTTTTCTGGTGTTTCACAGTATGTGCAAACACTGCCAGTATGAAAACAATACAAAACAAAACAGAATCAACATAACAATGAAAAACAAAACAGCAACAACAAACCATCTCCCAGTCCACTGCATCGATACAAGTAATGTATAGTTGGAATTCTGCAATATCAATCTTGCGTTAAAGTATCCTTCTTTGGGGTTTATTGTCAGAAGACTTGGCTTCATGTAACCACTTGACCTTCTTTTCTTTCCTATTGATATTTTGATTAATAAGTTTTTACTCCAGGAATATATTCAGTGGTTAATTCTGAAACCTTTCTTTGAGTTTTACAGACTATCCATATGCAGAGTAACACTTGAATTTTAATGTACTCTCTAAAGATTATCTAAAAGCACTTAATGAATACTCTGGTTCATGTAATAAGATATTGCTATTCACACCTCAGGATTCCAGAGTACATACATATTGAATAGGAATTAATATTTATGGTTATTCCCATAATAATTCTAAAACACAAAGAAAGCTATAAAGGTATTATCTGATTATTGACCTAACAAGATCCATCTCTAAATGCACCTACTTCACAAATTTAAGAGCAATGACTTAATTTATAAGAAAGAGGCAATTTACAAACTCTTCACATGTCTGATGCAACTAAGGCTAAACACTGTGTTTAAAAACATTGGAGTCCTTGAAACTGTGCATAGATTTTTGCCTCAAGAGTTATCTCTTCTGCTCCTCTGGCTGAAAAGTTTATTGGATTATCTTTTTTTGAGGTGTTAATTTAAAAGAAACTTACCTGAATCTTTCAGAGAAAACTTGGCTGTTTAATATTTAAAAGCCAAATCACTTTTTTTTTTTTTACTAGAAGTACAGTTTTACAAAGGTGTCTTAGAGGATTTCATGCAAAATGGTTTATTTCTTTTTCCTTTTAACTGAACAAAGAAATACTGCACTAAATTATTCATTTCCTTTACAAATATCTTGTTTTGTTTTGTTTTGTTTTTAAAAGCACCTGTTGTATACCAAGTCTGAGAAGGGTACTGGGAATACAGTGGTTCTATGGGCTGAATTATATCTCTCCCCACAAAGAGTCCTAACCCTTAGGACCTCAGAGTATGACTTTGTGACTGTATTTTGGAGATAGGGTCTCAAAAGGTAGTCTTTATTACGTTAAAATGAAACCTTTAGGGTGGGCCCTATTCCAATGTAACTGACACTCTTACAGAAAGAGGAGATTGAGACACAAAGATGTACAGGGACAGAACCATGTGAAGATGTGGGAAGAAGGTGGCCTTCCTACAAACCAAGCAGAAGAATCCAATCCTGTGGACACCTTGACCCCCCCCTCCTCTGCCCCCAAACTAATACAAGTAGTGAAAAAAAAGGCAAATATATATCTTACAAATACATCAAATATGGGAGCAGACACAAAGAACTACACAGGCAAATATTAACATACAATTTATCTGAGAAATTAGGGATGCTACAACAGAATAAAATAGGGGTCCTAGATTTGTTTTTTAGATATAAGGATGTAATATTTTATGGTAAGGTTTATAGGGCATGAGAGTCAATGGACTAAATAAAAGAAAAATCGTTCCTGGCAGAGAACACTATATGATCAAACTTCTTGAGACAGAAAGAGCTTGTCCCTCTGAAATGAAAAATTATTTTTAAATTATATTAATTAAAAAATGTATTTATAGCTTATATTTATATTCTAATCAAACATAACTCATTTAATTATTTAAAAAATATTTATTTAAAACTGTAGATGGAATTCAGAGTGGAGGAACAACAGGTTGTAAGCAGGGCTAGATCTAGCAGAGAATTTTAAGACTCACTTTTGAATTTTCTGCTTTTTTTTTCTTTTTAATTTTTTTTCTTTTTTTTCTTTTTCAGGAATACTGCTCTTGTGGGTTTGCTTTTCTTATACTCTGAATATTATCTAAGTCTACCTTCTACTAAAGTCTAGAAAAGAGTGGAAAATTAAAGTGAGACATTTCAAATTTCTTTTGGCTTTAACATTCTGTGGCTCTACCAGCTTTTTGGGTCTATTAATCATTATATATTGCTTTGAATTTTGGATATACAGTCAGCAGCAGGATGTGTTATAAAATATTCACTGTAAGATTTAAGCCACAGCTTTTAAAGTATCCTCTCATTGGTATAGTTTGTATGTCTGCACGTCGATCTGGATAGTTGGTCATTCACCTACCAAATGTTGATTGACCATAAACTGTATGCTCACTTGCTGCTAGATGCTTAATGGTTTGTTACCACTATTCCTCCTTTCGTGGTCCTTAGCATCTAGAATGAGAGACAAACGTTAAGAAGCCCAGTAAAAATATATGTGATTGCAAATTGTGGTGCATGCTTAGAAAGAAACAAAGTGGGTACAGAGATGGAGAAGTTTAAGTAATGAAAGGACAGTCTCTTCAAGTGCAGTGTTTTCATCCTTAAAGACAAGGAGAAGTTGGTTGACGAAGTAGGGACAAACCAATTGTGGAGAGAGGGAACTGCAGATTCAAAGGTCTTCAAGTGGGAGAATGACTTGTGTACTCCAGGAGCTAGAAGGCAGCCAGAATGGTAAAGGTGGGATGTGACAGGAAGTCACAAAGGTAAGCTTGAAGTACATCATGGCTCAGTAGGATATGGCCAGGAGTTTGGATTTTATTTAGTGTGCAGAGGGAAGCCAGTGAATGTTAGCAGGGTGGTTAGTGAATTAAATACAAAATTAGAGCAGGAAGGTTATGAAATTATTCAGTGGTCTAGAACTCAAATTTCTTCTTGTCCTTAATAAGATTGAGTCTTTTAAGATTGTATTTGCTTTTGCGGCGCCTGGATGGCTCAGTGGGTTAAGCCACTGCCTTCAGGTCAGGTCATGATCTCAGGGTGCTGGGATCGAGTCCCGCGTCAGGCTCTCTGCTCAGCAGGGAGCCTGCTTCCCTCTCTCTCTCTCTGCCTGCCTCTCCATCTACTTGTGATTTCTCTCTGTCAAATAAATAAAATCTTTAAAATGCAAACTATTAAAAAAAAAAGATTGTATTTGCTTTCATTTTTCTGAACTTTGACTATAGCTGCATGATTAATTGAATTCTCTGTCCAGGCTTGATTTTGACTAAAGCTACTATATTTCATTCAGTTTAATTTACAGGATTTTAGAGAAGTATTATATATTGCATGGGAAGAAGGAACATATCCCTTTTCATAGAAATACCTTTAGTAAAAGAATAAAAGTTGGGAGAATGATGACATGTATGCATTGTTATTAGAAAAAGAATTGCATGACTGACCTCTGTCATTCCAAACCTGGTTTTCAAAAAGCCTGAACTGAAACCTGGTCAGAACTCAACTCTATTTGGGTATCTTTACCTGATAGGGTAAAGAAAACTTCTTTTAACAGGTAAAATTAAACCAAAAAAGAATAAATCCATTGTGCTGAGGCTTTCTTTTGAAGTTTCAGCAGTGGTATAATTAAAGTAGGATTTCTGTAGAGTGAGAAAGAGGAGCAAATCAGTTATCAGAAGGGAGTACCTTAAAAAAAAAAAAAACAGCAAAAAGCATTAGGATTAAAGTTACTTAGGAAACTCGAACCTTTACTGCATATAAAGAGGTTGACTTCTTTGAGCTTTTTGAAATTCCCTTTCAAAGGCCAGGGGAAGACATTAATAAAAGAAAAGTGTAGAATGAAGACTAGGAAAAATTTCAAGATATTATGATGTTAAAACAAAACAAAACCTAGAAACTCTTGCAGATAAAACAATGAAAGTTCTGTCATTTGAGCATTGAAAACAGACTGAAACAGAACCACACTACATAACATATTCTATAGGTTGAGAACCATCTTTTCCCTACAAAATACTCAGTCACAGTTCTGTAAACAATTTTTTCATTATAAATGTACTAAATACTCGTTTTGGTAATTTTGGAACTTGTAAAAAGCTAGAAAGAATATAAATGGGCTCAATATTTCTGCCACTCAAAGACAATAATGATGGTGGGTTAGTATTCTTCAGGTCCCTTTCCAATGTTGAATTGCTCGGTTGGGATTGCGTTCCATCTTCATTGTAGGGTGCTGTTTCCACCTTCAGTTCCCAGTAACCCTCCCTATGATCAGAATATTCTGGTGACTTCCTGCCCAAGTTCCACGGTAGTCCATGTAGTAGATGCAAGGCCATCTGTAGAAAAGCATCTCTTCTCTGCAGCAGTCAAGTAAAATACTTACATTCATTTTACCTAATACTCTTACAGTCTTTGTAACATGATAACTTTTTACCATCAACCTATTGATATAATGCACTGTTTTCAGATTTTACACTACCCCTATATACTTGGAATTAGTCCCACTCTGTGACACTTTTTTTATCGTTCTGGGTCTATTTTGCTGGATTTTGATATTTTGAGGTCTAGATGAAAACATTTTGCACTGATATTTAGTTTGCACTGATAGATGGTTTTATAATTTTCTTTATTTTGTATTGCCTTTATAATTTTCTCTTAATATTAAGGCTGTATTAGCTCAGGAAAAATGAATTTGAAAGATTTTTATTTTTATATATTCTTGAACAGGGCGCCTGGATAGCTCAGTCGTTAAGTGTCTGCCTTCGGCTTTAGTTATGATCCCAAGGTCCTGGGATGGAGCCAGGACCTTGGCTCCCTGCTCAGCGGGAAGCCTGCTTCTCCCTCTCCCATTCCCCCTGCTTGTGTTCCCTCTCTCGCTATATCTCTCTCTGTCAAATAAATAAGTAAAATCTTTTAAAAAAAAAATGCTCTTGAACAGTGTAAGTAGCTTGGAGGTTTTCTGTCACTTAAAAACTTAAAAATAAGCATGTATAGGATAGCTTCTGCCTAGTGCCTTTGTTGAAGGCTTTTGGTTGTTGTTTTGTTTTTGTTTTTGTCTTTCATTTGCTTTAATGATAACTGGTTATTTTTCATTTCCTAGGTTTTGGGATATTTTGGTATTCAGAAGAAATTTTTATTCAGTTAAAGTATACATCTCTTCCTCTATGTACTGTTTATTTGCAAGTGTGTTTTATATTTAGCTATGACATATACAAATACATTTATTTTTGTCTTTTTAAAGGAAATGTAGATTAAGTGTTAACTTATTACTAGTACCACATTTCAACAGAATGAGCTAATTTTTCTTATTCTGTTTTCTCAAGATAGATCTGTATCCTATCTAACTTTTTTTTTTTTTTAATATTTTATTTATTTGTCAGAGAGATAGAGGGAGCACAAGCAGGGAGAGCAGCAGGCAGAGAAAGAACAGACTCCCCACTGAGCAAGAAGCCGAATGTGGAACTCGATCCCAGGACTCTGGGATCATGACCTGAGCGGAAGGCAGACGCTTGACCTACAGAACCAATCAGGCATCCCCTATCTAACTTCTGGTAAAAGCTTTTTATTTTCTGAAAATACCAACATTTAATAGATTTTTACAGTACATATTTTTACTTTTTCTCTCTCTTCTCTTTCTTATCTTCTGTCTTTGGTTAACTTATCAAGATGGGTCTTCCATTCTACTTTTGTCTTCCTTGCTCTTCCTGTGCTCTCATTCATAAAACTCAAATAAGAGTTTGCAGTAAAATATTTGAAATATTTCCATCCTAAAAATAACAGCCAGCCAGTTTTGAAGTTGTGCTTTACAGCTTAATATTAGGAACCTTATCATTTTTAGTTCATGGCTGAAGTAAACATACAATATATCAGATAGTGAAGGAGACAGGTTTCTAACCAAATCACCCTGTCAGAGGGTGGCTGGACACACTGTCTTCATTGACTTGATCTACTGCTACATAAGGTAAGATAGTTAAACACTGATAAAATGATGGAGTAGCAGATGGAAAATCTATTAGTGAGAACATCAGAGACCAAAATACTTGTGCCAGTGGTACAGTGGCTGCCAATCCTGTAGTCAGATCAGTGCTAGGGAAAATCGAATTTCAAATTTTTGCCTCAGCCAGAGTGCTGGGGTTAAGACAAGAAGGATATTAATATTCAACAGTGGGGAAAAGTCAAAACATATTTCAATAGCTTAACAGGAGCTGAAGCTTCATTGGGGCCATTATGAAAATGAAGTAACTCCGTATGAGGTGCTGGCCACCCATAAGGAAATGAGGCAGACTAGGGCAGGATCGCTAGTAAGTAGAGCCAAGTCGTTTAGAGAGAAACTTTTCAGTGTGACAGCTGGGTGGTAATCTAACCCCTACCCTTTGCTAGCTGGGTGACTCCCGAGCATTTCCAAACCATTTAAATTTGGAGTCTAGGAGGCTAGAATTTTGACCTACATCCCTGAATTTCCTTTAATGTAGGGACGCCTGGGTGGCTCAGTCAGTGAAGTGTTGGATTCTTGATTTCAGCTCAGATCACGATTTCAGCGTCATGAGATCTGGCTCTGCCTTGGGCTGCATGCTTAGTGCAGAGTCTGCTTGAGATTCTCTCTCTCCCTTTTCCTATGCCCCTCCACTGCCTCAAAAAGAAATGTGATTCAATAAATAATTTTTATTGATGAAGCTAAATGCATTCTTTTTTTTTTTTAAAGATTTGTTTATTTATTTGATAGACAGAGATCACAAGTAGGCGGAGAAGCAGGCAGAGGAGAAGGGAAGCAGGCTTCCTACTGAGCAGAGAGCCTGATACAGGGCTCAATCCCAGAACCCTGAGATCATGACCTGAGCCAAAGGCAGAGCTTAACCCACTGAGCCACCCAGGCACTCCGCTAAATTCTAAAGAGGACTCTGGATTCTTTTTTATAAAGATTTTATTTATTTATGTGACAGAGATTACAAGTAGGCAGAGAGGTAGGCAGAGAGAGAGGAAGCAGGCTCCCCGCTGAGCAGATAGCCCAATGCGGGGCTCCATCCCAGGACCCTGGGATCATGACCTGAACCAAAGGCAGAGGCTTTAACCCACTGAGCCACCCAGGTGCCCCAGGATTCTGGATTCTTAATACAGGGTTTGGGGAGTAGACTAATTGATTTCCCAACCTAAAGAACATTTACTATTTATGCTATTGAAATAGGGAACGGGTGAATAAATGTTTTGTTTGTTTGAATAAGTGAATAAAGCAATGGCTTGTTAAGGTATACAGCTTGTATGGCCCTGAAAAAGCTGGGAGAGCTGACAGATTTGAATACATTTCCATGATTTGTGTTTCAAAGAGAAGCCAAACCTCAGATGCCCTGATGTTCCTGAGTTTAGGGGCCATTCAAAGACAGATGTTTTGCAGTTTTGCTCATAGACATCTTTTCTGGCAGACCTACTCTCGGCATAATGTGTGGGCTCCAGTGAAACAAAGTTTGCAACTATCTAGAATTCTCACAACAATAAAAAAAAACCTTTGCAAATCCAGAATGCAGAATTTGGTAGCAGAAATGCGAAACCCTCCGACCACCCCCCCAGGTCTGTGCCTTCTTGTAAACCTCGCTACCATTTTATTTGCCATGTAAACATTTCCCCACAGCCCCAGAGACTTCCACCGACAAATTTATTAAACTTGTCTCATCCGGAATGTTAATGTTTCTGTAAATCTTCGCCATCTGTTGTACCATCTAATTGCAAATGTAGAGTGAACATAATTCATGATTTTATCATAATAAATTTAGATAAGTGATTTAAATGCACTTGAATATTCTTTATTCAAAGCAACATGGATTTCCAGCTTCCTGTCCTCGCAGGAACTGTCGTTTAGTGTGAAGCTATCCTTTCTCAGTACTCTGGGCCACAAAGGAATTTTCTTGAAAAACAAGCCAAAACAAAACAAAACAAAAACCCTCTCTTCTCTAGGCCTGCTAGACCACCTCCAAGTGTAACAGACAGTAAATGAGATGCCATTAGGTTAAACCCAAGCTGCCTCCTAAGAAACATGAATAATTGAAATCCTTCACATACATATTTATCTCTTCCTCTCTGCTTGTCAGTCACTCGTCAGTGGCCACTTCGGCAAAGATACCTGCCTACTGCTCAGATGCATTCTGTTTGACCTCTACCTCAGCCCCTTTATTTCAGGCTGTAAGATGATTTTACACTGCTCATTTTAAAAATATATCTATAACGTTTCTTATGATCCCTATAAGAAAATCACATTTAAGGTAATTGTCAAAATATTTCTATGGTGCTGTTATTAAATCATAAGCATATATTTTGTACATTTCTGAAGTTTCTTATCTATCTGATTTGATGATCATGTCCTTTAACCGGTAGGGTCCATGTTTAAAATGAAGGGGAAAAAAAAAGTTGTTTCCATGAAGTGAACAGTTCATAGAGAAATAAGTGGACAGATGGTCTAAACCTTTAAATGAAAATCTAGCCATAGCAGCGTAGAGCTACTAAGCTCTTTTGGAATCCAACACAACATTTCTGAGCCAGAGTCAGCTTTCAGCAGAGTGGGCTTAAGGGGCTGCAGAGTAGGTCATCAGATGTCACAGCTGAATGTACATCGTGAGCCATTTCATCTGGGTGATACTACGATCCGTCTTCAGGCCTCTGGCTTTCTGGGTTCTTACTCAGACCCTTACACAGTATCACGCAGAAGTAACGAGACCCAAGCAGATTACTATTCTGCTTATCCTGTAGACTACGAGCAACGGGAGCTGGGATTCTGCCTTCCTTTTATGTATTCTCACAGACTAGCTCAGGGATGGCAGGCAGGAGGGTGCCCCAAAAATGCTTGTTGGATCAGTGAATGCATGAGCAGAGCCCAGTGAATGTATGTCGAATAAATGCGTTAAGTAGGAAATACCTCTGGTGAGAAAAGAAAGCCTGTGTTTTCCAAGGGAGGTTTTTATTTTTTATTATTTTTTCCTTTTTTGGTTTTACTGCTAAAAACAAAGATAGTGTTAGCTCGTATTGTCAGAGTATAAAAACCTGTTAAAAAAAAACTGCTGAAGGAATGGAAGGAAAAAGCATATTTGAGGGTTTCCTTAGAAGAATGGCGGATTTCTTGCCAGTAGCATCACTTGGGAGAGCACCCGAGGATGGCCTGGGGTACACTATGCTTCGCTGTAAGGCACTGCACTGAGGTAAAGTCCACTTGAGGCATTTGTGATTTTGCCGTACATTGTTTCGACGCCTGATACCCCAGCTGAATGAACCTCTCAGACTTAATTGGATTTTCCTTCAACTTTGAAACCTTTCCACTTGAAAAGGCTCCGGGTCAGTTGATTCATCTAGATATTTTCAGATAAATGTATATGCAGAACCCACAGTATCTTTCAGTAAATCAATTAAAAACAATCTTGTAAGTGTAGCAGAGAGAAGCAAGGATAAAACCTTGAAACAAATAGCAAATAGCTCAGATTCGAATATATGTATAGCTGGTTACAGTTCTGATGTATGAGTATGAAATCTAGTTATACCTAGGTAATTGTTTTTCTAATTCTTCCACTAAGTTATTATAGTGCATTTAAATATATATGCTTATACTACTTAATATTCCTATTTTTGTAGAGAGTTATTAGGAAAAGCAGAAGAAAGGGAAGAACCTGGCTCACTCTCCTCCATGAGTGTGTCCTTGGAGAATCAGCACTTATGTCTCCTCTAACCTTGAGCCTGTAACTGCGGATAACTTAATCATGGACCAAGTGGCTGGTTCTTAATAAAACTGAGCGCTCCTTGGGGTGCCTGGGTGGCTCAGTCGGTGAAGTGTCTGTCCCTTGATGTCCACTCGAGGTCATGATCTCAGAGTTCTGGAATCAAGTCCCCCCTTGGGTTCTGTGCTTAGCAAGGAGTTGGGTTGGGATTCTCTCCCTCTACCTCTGACCCTCCCCACCACTTGCACACACTGTCTGTCAAATAAATTAAAAAGTCTTAAAAAAACAAAAACAAAACAAAACAACAACAACAAAAACAACAACAGTGCTCCTTAACCCACTCTCTTCACATCTAAAGACTTGGTCCTTCTTTGTATGTTCCTGCATTGCTCTGCATTGTCCCCCACTATCCTGCATTTACTCTGCTGTAGAAGTTATGAACTATGGAGCTAAAAAGTGACAGAGGTTGTTTCTCCTCTTGCTTTTGACTTTGGGTGTCGTAACTGCAATCAGAGTCATCTTTCTAAAATACAGTTCTTCTAATGTGATTCAAGTACTTCTCCATTGACCCATGAAGAGGTCACACACTAACCTGGGCATTCTCTCTCAACTCCTATAGGCTGCTAGGGAATTAGGTTCTGGTTTTAGGATTTGACCTATTCCCTGATATTTAAAAGAGGTGACTTTGATCTTCTTCTTTGTGGATGTGCCATAAACACAATAATAATTATAACACAAAATTTCAGAAAAAAGCCATTTTATTACACTTAAGTAAAAAGTTGTTTACTGCAAGAACAGGATAGGATGCATGGATTCAGTCATGACTAGGTAGACTTTCTAATCCTGCTCTTCATAAGCAGGGAGCCTCCTTTCTGTTTTTGCTGCACATTTGTTATTGATGGCATCCAGTATTTTCCAATAATAGGTGAAACTGTAAGCCAAAAACAGTACTTTCCTGTGTTAGCTGCAACCACCGTGGCGGGGGTGGGGGGGAATGTAAAGAAGGCAGAAAGAAGACAGCCATCTGTAGCTTATTGTGAATTGATCACAAATATCATTTAAATCTCTAAGAATTTAGCAAAATTTCCCATTATTATTTAGGCATAAAGCGTTATGCCATGAAAACAAGAATCTCAGTGCCTGATCTCAGCTGATGGTATCTCCTTCAAATATCCATAAAGCTGGAACTCAAAATGACCAATGCAGGGTGAAGACTAAATAGGAACTAGCATTTATTGAGACTCTTCCATGTCAAAAGACTATTTTTTAATCACACCTGACTAAAGGTTTTTACCAGTTTATTATTAAAGAAGAATTGAAAGAATATCTTATATATAAATAGCTGAACATAATCACATGCATATCAGTATCAGAGTAATCTATATCATATTTTCATTTCCTTATGAGCTCATCCAGTCGTATCTAATTATCTTATTGTTTGCATAAAGTTCTGATTTAAATCAAAACCAGCAAAAATGTTTTGAATGGCCACGTCTAACATACATTATCTCACTACTACAGTTAAAATTTTAGAAACAGGAGTGAGCCAATTTCATAATACTATATGTAGATAATATATATATATTATGTATGTATCGTTATATATATCAGTTATATAAATTATAACATATACATATCTGTATACCTATAGTACATATATACTGTATCATTCTATATGTATTACATGTATACATTATATGTCTACTTTGCTTTAATAAAATACGTTTTTAATCTATGTTGGCTAATCAGTGCTTTAAAAAACTATAGTCTGTTACCAGGTGCTAAATCATGAAATTAATGAAATAGCACCAGCACTTTTTTCATTGAAAAAGAATAGAGTGGAAATATAAGAGTTCAATACACATGGAAAGGTAAATATTGCTTCTTGAAAACTTTGTTTCATAAAGAAACACACACACACACACACACACACATATATATATATATATATACACAGATGAGTGTTATATAAAATGTATTCCCTACTATGAGTGGTAGTTAAAAATTTGGGGAAGCCCTAGCTATCTCATACAAAAATGCATAAGCTGATTAAAAATCCCAAACATCTATTTTGCTAAATAACAAGGAAGAAAGGAAAGAGATTACAAGTGACACTGAATCTTTCCCTCAGCTTAAGGCTTGAAGGCTTGAAGATCTTGAGGATGAGGATTCTACCCCTCACAATCATTGTTTTGTATAAAATGTATCTAAAGATCATCATGGGTATTAATTAAAACCCAAATTCAGACTTTAATAACCAAGGTTTGTTTCACTAGTGAAAATGCAGTGCTACTTTCACCAGAATTGTTTTTGTCCACAAACAGGGATCTAGTCCCAGGCAGCTGCCTCTTAAGTGTGTGCCCTCAAGAAGAATCAGGTGATAATGTTAAAATAATCAGAGTAGTCCTTCCTCTAGTACTGAGGAAAAGACAGCCACTGAGAAGAGCGGAGGGAGACAGAGCAAGGTCATATAAAGATAAAAGTGATGAGCAAGAGTAAAACACTTTTCAGTGATTGAATCCATTCATCCCAGACCTTTCCAAGTCAGAGAAGCAGCCTGAGGCTCTAATTTACCTTATCAGCTGTATTGGGATTCCTCCCAGGAAGAATTGCTCTGCCCAGATGACATCCTCTTCCAGACTCACTGAAGGAAGAATATCCTGAGGGACACTGTCCCTCCAAAGGAGCCCAGCCGTTCACTTCCATCCTCATAGCTACATTTCCAATCACAATCACATGGCTAAGAAGTATCTTTGTCCTGTAAACCTGGTGCTAATTCACCTCAAAGAAAATTAACTAGAAGGATATTCAACCATATCTTTCCTGTATTTGTTCTTTGACCCTTAAGTAGATTCACACTTAACGAGTACTAAATAAACCACGGTGATTTAATGTACAGTGTAATGAACCTAGACAGTATTTTACTATAATTACATAAGGTGATAGATATCACTACAACGCTGTTCCTATTACAATATAGGTATGTATTGAAGGAACATTTTACACCTGAAATGCACAATGTCGTAGGTCAAATAAACTCAATATAAAAGCTTAATTAAGAGAAGCCCCAACTATGATCATACCTGAATTTGGAGGTGTTCCTATACTACAATATTTTCTTTGTTTGAATTTTGTGAATTGATTACTTACCTGTGGTTAGTTTATTTACTCCAAATTTTCCACTTTTACTGCTTTTCAGCTGAAAAATTTCAAAGAGCAGCAATTATCTTTCATGTATGGGAAGTGAAATACAGCTATGCTTTTTGGAACTCAAAAATATTTATTGAGCAACTCCCAAGTACTTGCAGAGATGGAATATGTATTTGGGGGAGAACATTGCTTTTCTTTTCTTTCTTTCTTTCTTTCTTTCTTTTTTTTTTTTTTTTTTTTTTTTTTTTTTTTTTTTCTTTTTTTTTTTTTTTTTGTCCTTTGTACTGCTTACAGATGCTATTCTGGTGCCTGAATGTCAGTGGTTATTATCAAGGGCTGTTCTGGAGGACTTTGAGGATCACTTAAAGACCAATGTCTGCTAGAGGAGCATGAGGGAGGAATTATAGGGAAGCATTTCACAGAGAGTTTGGTGGTCTTTCTTTTGAAATTTAAAAAAAAAAAAAAAAAAAAGAGGGGGGAGAGAGAGAGAAAGAGATTCCAAACCTTAAGAAAAGAATAAAAACATAAAAATAGTAGACAACTATGAACTGCCAAGAAATGTAAAAAAAAGATTATAACATTTTTCTATATTAATTTTAGCTCTCTCATCCTCTTTGTGTTTTTTATTTGTTTGCTTATTTGTAATAAAACATAAATCCCTCTCTACAGCATTTCATTTGTTCTCACAAACATCAACTTCTCCATGAGTAAACTGTAACTTAAGATTGGTGTACTTTCTTTCAGACATGCTTTTTTTCCCCCCTTTCATTGAATAGTTATACAATTTCCTTAGCCTCAGTGTCCTCCTCTGTAAAGGTAAGTGTAGTGATGTAGAGGCGCCTGGGTGTCTCAGCTGGTTAAGTTTCCTACTCTTGATTTCAGCTTAGGACATGATCCCAGGGTCAGGGGATTGAGCCCCGACTGGAGCTCTGTACTCAGTGGGGAGTCTCCTTCTCTCCCTCTCCTGCCCCTGCTTCACACATGCCTGCATGCTCTCTCTCACAAATAAATAAATCTTAAGGAAAAAAAAGTGTAATAATGTATCTACCTCATAGGGTTAGCATGAGGATTAATTAATACATATAAACGCTTATATGTACGCATTTCTATGTGTGCTTGACACATACTATAAAGTCAAGAAATTTGGTTGTCTGGGAAGTTGTTATTTAGTTACCAGTAACAGTATCCACCAACAATATATACTATTCTTTAATAGCGTTTTAAAATGTGTTTTAATGTAGATTAGGTTGAATGCCATTGGAAGTGATGATAGTTGACCTTATTTGGTCTCTAAGAAGAGCAACTTTATATAATTCAGTTATTATCTAATGGTTTCAGATGTATATATATTACTTGCCACCCTCAACCCTTATCTACGGTTTCACTTGCTGCATTTTCAGGTTCCCGTGGTTAACCATGGTCAGCATGTAGTCAGAAAGTCAGCAGTAGCCTAGTGCTACATCAGGATGCTGACCTCATTCTCCTCACCTCATCTCATCTTGTTGGCATTTTATCATTTCTTCATCATCAGAAGAAGGGTGAGTACAGTACAATAAGATATTTTGAGAAAGAGTGAGACCATATTCCCATAACTTTTGTTACAGTATAGTGTTACTTTATTTTACTATTAGTTATTGTTGTTTTTATCTCTTATTACGTCTAGTTTGTAAATTAAACTTTGCCATAGCTATCCATGTATAGAAAAAAAAAAAAACATGTTATATATAGAGTTCAGTAGTATCCTTGGCTTCAGGCATTCACTGGGGAACTTTGAACCTATCCCTTGCAGATAAAGGGGGACTTTTGTATGTATATTACATCGCATATAACCTTTCAAATACAGAATTATTTTTAAATAGTATTAATGATTAGATCCATGTTATTAATATCTACTGCTTGAGAGAATTCTATTTCATCATCATACAGCAATTTATTTAAGCTATTTCCACTGAGATTCCACAACATTTCTTCCACATTTTCACCATTATAAATGGGGTAGTGATGGACATGATTTGTATATGTTTCCTTATGTGTGAATTAGTTCATACAAAGTAACCAAATAGGATTCTTTCGTTGAATGGTATGAGAGTCTTTCAGTTTGCTAGGAATGGGGGGATTACTTGCCAATATGGTTGAATTGATGTACCTCTTCTTTAGGAAACTCCACCTTACCCAAGATCATAAATATATTTTTCTGTATTTTATGCTAAAAGTTTTAAGTGTTTATGTATTTTATTTTGACTTTCAAACAACAAGACCATCATAAAGCTTCTTGATTAAGCAAAGCTATTTTTATTATTCCTATATAATTAGGAAAAAAAGCCATTTTTGTCAGTCCTAAACGTGTCTTTGAAAGAGGTCACCAGGAGAGGATGTTTCCAGATGAGAGGTGTAACCTCTATGAAAAAGTTAAATGAAAATACTAGAAAACAAAAATGCAGTACAGAACACCAGAGATGTTTTTCCAGGATCTGGAAAACAGTGGATTTGTCGAGAGATAGAATTTATTTATGTTGGCCAGGTTTTGGAAGGCAATGACATACATTTTGAGGGTTCTTCATTATATGTAAACAAATTTCTGCCTCGTTTCATATTTCTTCTGCTTGAAGAACCACCCTTAATATTCTAAGAGAGTAGGTGAGTTGGCAATGAACTCCCTCATTATTTGTTTGTCTGAAAAAGATGTTATTTCCCCTTCATTTAAAAAAAAAAGATATTTCACTGGATATTAAATTATGTGCTGAGATTTTGGGGGGGGCACTGCTTTGTTTTTTAGTTTGCATGGTTTCTAAAGAGAAATCTTCTGTAATTCTTACATCTTCATATGTAATATCTTTTTTTTTAAATCTGACTTCATTCAAGAGTTGTCTTGAGCAGTTTGAATATGACAATATGACTCATTTATGTGTGTTCAATTTCTTTCTTTTTTTTGGGGGGGGGATGGAATTCAATGATGGTTTTCCCTGTTGTTGTTTCTTGAGCATCTTGGATTTGGTTGCTGTCATTAATTTTGGAAAACAAACTGTTATTTCTTCAAATTTATTTCATCTTCTGTCCATCTACTTCAGGGATTGCAATTATGAGTGGTAGAGTGTTTGATATTGTCCCACACTCTCAGGTTCCCTGTACTTGTCTTCTCTTCCTCTACTGTTTTTTTTCTCTTTGTTTATAAGTTTGAATAACTTCTCTTTACCTATCTTTAAGTTCCCTAATTCTTTCTTTGGCTGTAGTCAGTCTACTACTGCTAAGCCTCTCAAAAGGTTTCTATATTGTGTTATTTAATTCTGGTGTTTTTATTTTATTTTATATATTATTGTTTCATTTTATCTGCCAGAATTATCAATTTTATCTAGCATGTTTCTCAGCTTTCTTATTAGGTATTTTAATACTTTAATCATAATAATTTTAAATTAGTAGTTGCAACATCTGTCATATGTAGGTTTGATTTTAATAATTTATCTTTGGGTTTTATGTTTTATCTTGCCTTTTGCATAGGACAGTAGAGATGAAGGTAAATATATTTATAGCTGAAAATAGGCACACCTTTCTTTTTTCTTTATCCCTTTTTTTCTTTTTTCTTTTTTTTTTTTGGAGAGAGAGTGTGCATGCCCACAGGGGTGGGGGTAGGGGGTGTGGGGGAGGGAGAGAGAGAACTGCAAGCAGGCTCCATGCCCAGGGTGGAGCCCAAACTCATGACTCTGAGATCATGACCTGAGCCAAAATCAAGAGTTGAATGCTTAATGAGGGAGCCACCCAGGGCCCTGACCTTTCTTGATGCTTTCTTTGCATGTAAGATTTGAGTTAATCTCATCAGAAGTTGGGTTGAGTTTGAAGTCTGTGGTTTTTATGTTATTTTCAGTTTACCACTGGTTTCAAAATCCTTTAGGGCTCCTTTGTGTTTAGAGTGGGAGCTGATTTGCTGGAGGCATTTTTCTCAATTGCTGCTCCATCCTTAGATTGAGGTCTTCTCTTTAGAGAAGGTATGTCTCTTGCAGTGAACTTGTTACTCAACACTTGTTAGTCTTGAAGTTGGGAGTAGGAGATGTTCTCATGCATCAGATTAAGCTTCAGACAATTATTTTATCCTAAATTTCAGGGAGGTGGTCTTTTCTGTATTCTGCGCCTCTCCTGGTATATCTCTGACACCAATATATATCCTTGCCCTTTTGTAGGGTGGAGGACACTTTCTCTCCCCGTTCTTTTCTCCTGGCTACAATAGGTCTTCACCAATGCCCTCATTATGACCATGTTTGTTGCCTTTCCTCTCCCTTCACAAGGGAAGTCTTTATTTCATAGGGGATTTAGAGAACAAGGATCTCAGTAGAAGAACTTCATGCCTTTCTGCAGTGGTTGTTGTTCCCCTTTTTTGAGGTATTAAAAAGCATTAAAAGCAGCATTAAAAAGACTTTCTTGGGACTTGTCTAATCATTTTAAGCAAGTTGGGTTCATGGAGAAAAGCCTACAAGTGTGTGTGTGGACCTCTGTGTTTGCCATCCCTAGAAGTATCTCCTTCCCTTGCTGCCAACTCTTAGATTCTATCAACATACCAATCACCCTTACTAAAACATTTAATCTCTGAACCCCACTCATTTGTGCCAGAACTTATGGGTCACCTTTCCTTCAGGTGCCCATCTTTTCTATCTTTTTTTTTAAGGATTATTTATCAGAGAGAGAGAGCACAAGGGCAGAGTGGCAGGGAGAGATAGAGGGAGAAACAGGCTCCCTGCTGAGCAGGGAGCCGGATGTGGGACTCCATCCCAGGACTCTTGGAACATGACCTGAACTGAAGGCAGCCGCTTAACTGACCAAGCCACTCAGGCATCCCCAACGTTTCTATTTTTATCTGAGTCCTTGCCTTACTAGCTCGTTCTCTGATGAGTTTAAGAAAAAGCACGAGGTTGTTGTTTGCTTAGTTTTTTGGTTGTTTTTGTTAAGTTTGGTAACAACATTCTTTCCAGCTCCCTACATCCCTAAATGAGAACTACATAAAGCTAATTTTAAATCACAAACTGGTCAGGTTTATGTTTCCAAAGAAGACATTTGGTTACTGAAGACTTACTTACATCCTAAAGAGGTGCATCTATTTCAGACAGGTTGGCAAATCATCTCCTACCAAAACTAACAAGACTCGGATTCTTTGAATTTTCTCCTATTTCTTCTGAAAAACTTCTGGAAGTTTTATATGGCTTTTAGACTGTCAAAAATAAGTAATTTACCTCCTACGACAGTCCATGCCTTGGTTAAAGCACATTTATTGATTAAGTTGTAATTTATCTTAGGAAATATTTATGTCCTTTTTGAGCTAAAATGGCATGTAACTAGATAGGGCCTGTGCCTGGCCTAGTCAGTGGAGTATGCAACTCTTGATCTCAGGGTCATGAGTTCAAGCCCCACATTGGGTATAGAGATTACTTAAGTAAATAAAACTTAAAAAATATTAAAAGAATTAAATGGTATGTAAATAGAAAGAGTTGATCTTTGAGTTCAAGTCCTATTTACTGTATGGCCGAATGTCATCCACAAGTTGTATAACAATAGGATCAAATGGATTCATCCTGTTGTTAAGGCCCTGGCAAAGAATGTGGGAAAACTAAGAAGATGCCTTTGTAAATCCTGAAACATAAATGTCCAGGTCTATTGTTGACCTTGCCAGGAGAAGGCAGGGAGGTATGGATTATCTTGATCTAAAGGGACAATAAAGAAAGCAGAATACTAGTCTATGACTATAAATTATATAGCCTTGTGTGACACCAAATATAAAAACGTATTTGTTTTTGGTACCACAGAGAATTTGGAAGTAACTCTTTTATTTATGGCCCTATGATCTTGACAAAAATCTATATCCTTGTCTGTTTCTTAACTTGGATCATAAAAGTATTACAATAACTGGTACAGAGAGAATGTATCTTTATTAGGTTTTCATTTATTGATTTAGTCTCTCTTGGTTCTAGTTTTAGAGAGTGTTGTGAAAGAATATTGTGGGACAGGAGGTTTGAATGGGTCTCTCTGAATGAACCTTTAGGGTCCCAGCCTCTACAGTTCTGCCCATATTAGTGGACATTGTTGTGCAAAGGATTCCAGTTCTTTGTGAAGAGCTCTAATTTGGATTGGATTTAGACACAAGAATACCAGTAACCCACTGTCCAAATTATCTCTGACCTTATGATGAACAGGAGAATCCTGAAGGATTTCAAAAAGAGGCTATCAGGAGAACATTGAATCTGGCAATTTGTATAGTATACCCCTGTCTATGAAGTTAGCAGCAGTGTTGTCACAAAGGAGGAAAGAATATTATCAGTTAAATGTATGACAGTGAGTGTCCAAGGGACATTAGAGATACCTACCACCTGAGCGGATTGTTGACTTTGAAGCTAAGGTTGTATAAGAACACAACACTTAATACTTAGTATTGTAACATCTGTGTAAACAAACAAACAAACAAAAACTTGTAAGTTTATCCTCTAATATTTAGATAAATTTCTTCTTGTAGGCTTAAAGATAAAACAGAAAACTGAGATTTGATTCCTCCTTAGGTCATCTTTAGTGATTGCCTACATTTTTTTTTCCTTTTATTTTCTGAGTTAACACTGAACAATGACATTCTCCCCCATTCCCCAATGTCAGTTTTATTTATGGTATATGCTTTGGTATCCTAAGAAGAGATTTCCTATCACAATCCTTAATGACTGGGATGAGAACATTGAGTCATTTTATTTGTAAGGACATCAGTGTATTCTAGGTCTTTTTCTATTTTTGTTCCACAGCCTCATAAAAATATTTGGTGAGCAGAAGATTGGACAAAAGGACTATTTTCCATTTAACTTTTGCTTGCATATTAAAACCTCTATTTTTTGTTAAAGCTTTAAAAAGAAAACAAAGAGGAGAGAGCTCTGTTCACATTTCCTTCAGGATCTGCGTCTGAGTATTATCTAAAGTTGTTAAAGAGCTTATTCTTAATATCTCCAATAGTCTTATCCTTTCCTTGCTTGCAGGATTTGACTGGAATCAATTTTCATCAGAAAGATTTTGGAGATAGTCATCAAAAACCTTGTTCAACATCTGAAGCTTTTATAAATCCCTCTGATTTGGGGTTAATGCAATTTAGGGCCCCTTCAGTGACCCTCAAAGTTTTTCCATCTCTGCCCTTCCCATCCCATTTATGCATATGAGATTATTTCTATCACAAACTAATTAATATAGCTCTGGGAGCCCTGTTATAATTGAGTGAGTGAAAAGTGTTAATCTTAATTTATAGAGCAAATTAAAAAAAATACAATTCAGTTTATAGGAGACGGAAAAAGAGGAATAAGGGAACCTAAAATACATGGAACATATAGAAAAGAAATAACAAGACAAGAGACTTAAATACATCAGTGCTTATAGTAAATATAAATAGAGCACTCTAAAAAGAAGTGAGTATGGCCAGTCTTGATAAAAGGGCAAGACCCGGTTCTGTGATGTTTATAAGAGATCTACACTTTGAATATAGAGAGCCAGAAAATTGAAAGTAAATGGAAAAATATATTGCATGCAAACATGAGGCATATGGCAGCTGGTGTACAAGTAGATTTCAGTACAAGGCATATTGTTCAAGATAAAGAATAATATTTCATAATGAAAAAAGAGCTCATAACGAAAACATAATTTCTAGAATTATATTTGTTTTGTCCTTCCCTTCAGCCCATTTTTATTTTAATCCCCTCTATCATTTCCATAATCCTTTAATCAATATACTTACTTAAGCAGAGTCTCTTTCAGAGTTCCATTCTTTATACACTTGGGACCCTGATTCTTTATTCTAAGTTTCTATTTTATTTTATTATTTTTTATTTCCTTTCTGTGCATGCTGATTTCTCACTTCTGATGATCACGATTCTTTATTTCTCAGGGATATTTTTGCCACTCTGCCTTGCGTAAACACGTTTGTGCTTGTACTGGCTGAATTAGGACTCTCGTTTCAACTTTAGCATCTAACATCTCCAGGATCCATAGGGATCTTCATTTTCCTTTGGCCCTGCGGTCACTGATGGTCAAGCCCATAGCTGACCCAGGTTGATAACCGCTTTGTCCCAGTTGTCTCTGTAGTCTCCCTCCCAGCGTGTTACTATGAATAAAATCAACTAAATGGAAAAAAAAATGTGTGTGTGTGTATATATATATATATATATATATAGAGAGAGAGAGAGAGAGAGAGACAGACAGACATATGCATATGCCCATATATATAAATAAAATACACACGTATTAGGACTAAATATGTATGCATGCATGTATGTATGTGTGTATGTATGTATGTGTGTGTATGTGTATATATATATATATATATATAGAGAGAGAGAGAGAGAGAGAAAGATGTATTTATCACACTTGCAAAGTCCCTTTTGCCATGAAAGATAACATGCTCAGAGATTTCTTAGGGATTAGTATGTGGATATCTTTTGGGGGATGGGGCCTATTTTTCTGCTTACTGTATCTTTCTTCACAGGTTGTATCACAGTTTGGGATTATAAGTTGTTGTGGTTATTAAACATTGGCCTCCTCCTCTAAGTTCTAAATGACAGAGGCCACAGCTTTTGCAACTATATGCCCAGCATTTATCAGCACAGGGTTTGGCTCTTAATAGGTGTTCAGTAGGCTGAATGAATAAATGAACTGTGCCTTAAAAGTAAGATTCGTTTATCCTGAAAGCAACGGGTACTTCTGTTCATATATTTTTAGAAATCCCTCCAGAGTGTCATTTAATCCCATCAGGATATTAATAATTGACTTTACTTGTTCTAGTCCTGTGTTTACCTACAGTCTAAACCCAACTGATTACATGGGGGCAGTATTGATTATCTCTTTTGAGGTTTTGTGCTTCTTGCTTTATGCCATGAGCCACATAACTAATTACCTAATTATAACTATTCATGCAATATTCAGTATTATAAAGTGGCATCCACTGAAACTAGCTCCAAAGCTAAACCAAATGTTCCATGGTCTGTAAATTACGTAGTTCAGTTGTAGGCACTGAAGAAATTGCTAGCTTGCCAACTACTAACACAAAGTACATTTTTTTTTTAATGCCAAATACCCTATTCAGAATCATAGCATTAAATAGAATGTTTGTTGATTTGGTTTAAAACATGCCAGCCTGAACATTTCTGGAATATAACCCGTATTTCCAACCTTTGTAGAAGGCTCTACTGTGCATGCCATTAACCAAAGAAGAAACATGAAAGTCATCTGTTTTTCCTTCTCTTCTCGCCCACGTATCTGATCAGTTACCCAGTCCTCTCGAACCTCTCACACAACGGTTTTCATCCTCTCTATCCTTCTGTTTGCTTTATACTCTGATTATCTCTTAGCAGGGTATTGCAATCATTTATGTGCTGGCTTCCTGAATCCTGGACATGCATCACTATATGCCCTTTCTTTACATAATGTGGCTGGATTTTTTCCCCCTGTTATGAAAGTGTCATTTAAACAAGAGGAGATTTACTATTTGCAATTAAAAGACACGTTTAAAACCCAGGAAAACCTTTCAGGTCAGATAGAAGTGGATGCCAGTTTGCAGTGGCCTCAGCTGATTCCTATGCCCTTGAAGAGCATTTCTGTCTTTTTAGTTTATAGTAGGAAAGACCAAGCTTTGATGTAGAAGTGAGAGAATGTGTGTGCCTATACATACGAACTAAGTATTTTGAAACAGGATCTTAAAACTACCACATTTCCTTAACTCTGTTTTCCCCCTTTTTCTCTATAGTACTTCCCAAGTGGGATTTATAAAGTCCAAATTTTATTTTATACAGCCCTTTAATAAAACTCTCCAATGGATTTGGTAAATAATTGAAATTAACACTTTCTCTCTCCTCTCTCTCTCTCTCTTTTCTGGCATTTCGCATCCTCATGATTTGGTTCCTGTTTACCTTTCAAAATCAATCTCCGATTGTTCTTTCCCCCATACATGACATTCTGAGAAGATGTTAACTATTTAAAGCTCCACAGTCTTTTCTTTCTTTTTTTTTTTTTTTTTTTAAGATTTTATTTATTTGACAGACAGAGATCACAAGTAGGCAGAGAGGCAGGCAGAAAGAGAGTGAGAGAAGGAAGCAGGCTCCCTTAAATGAGCAGAGAGCCCGATGTGGGACTCGATCCCAGGACCCTGAGATCATGACCTGAGCCGAAGGCAGCAGCTTAACCCACTAAGCCACCCAGGTGCCCTCCACAGTCTTTTCTTTTTGCCCCTTCTTATCTCATCACATAAAATTTCCCGAGCTTAGGATTCCATTTCTTTTCTTGGTTTATAATGAATGTGTATTTCTCCTTGATATTCTAGCTCAGTTTTTCCTCCTCCTCCAACAGTCTTCCCAAACAGACCCTTTGTACACATGTCCAAACAATACTGATCATGCTTTCCTTTCTACCAGACTATATCATATAACGTGGATTACAATGTATTACATTTACTTGTTGGTTTTCCTAATAGACTCTGAAGAACTTTGTTATTAATGCCATGCGTATATAATTTTGTATCCTTGCATCAAGCCCAGTTTTTAGCCCACAAACGGTGCCCAGAAAAGATCTCTTGAGCAGGGATGCCTGGGTGGTTCAGTGGGTTTAGCATCTACCTTCACCTCAGGCCATGATCCCAGAGTCCTGGGATCAAGTCCCACAGTGTGTTCTCCGCTCGTCAGGGAGCCTGCTTCTCCATCTCCCTCTGCCTGCCACTTCCCTGCTTGTGCTCTTTCCCTCTCTCTCACTGTCAAATATATAAATAAATCTTAAAAAAAATAAAATAAAAAAAAGATTTCTTGAACAAATGAATTCTTGTCTTAGGATTAGGCTGAGTGCCTTCCCATTTTGAAAAACACCTTCAGGCAGAGCACCGAGGTATTAGAAGTTATGTGACATGATATTATGAGGACCAGGATGTTTCCTAATGGGTTTTAAAATTAAAAACATAGGGATAATTACTTCAGTCAATAGACTTTATTTCACTACTAATCTAAAAGATTTCTTTAAAGCCTTATATTTTACCAGTTGAGGTAAGGTCAGCCTATAGGAATGTTTCACTGAGCTGTAGATACTTTTCTCACCAAAGAGGGAACAAAGTTTGGATAAGTGAACAGGACCATGAATGAATACGAAAATTTGATTGTCAGGTGAATGCTTGATGCTGACAACAGGCTGTCCTCAACAGAGTATGAACATCTCTATACGGAAGCCTTTGTCTACTATCACAGATCACACAAAAGCCTTAGTGTGTTAGTTTTCTTGAGAGAGATCAGTTAATTTCTTGTTTTGGTGTCAGTGGAATCTTTAGAGCCTGTTCACCCTCTGTGTGTAAATTATGTATTTCTGTGGAATTGGTGTTGGGACCCTAGGTGGCACGGATGATGGCACGAATGTTCTTGTTTTTATTCACTTAAAACTTCTGGTACAAAAAGTCTTGCTTGTTCAAACCCAAGCAAAAGGATTGCCAATCAGGTTTAAAAATCTTTTTGCAGCGGGTGCCTGCGTGGCTCAGTGGGTTAAAGCCTCTGCCTTCAGCTCAGGTCATGATCCCAGGGTCCTGGGATTGAGCCCCGTATTGGGCTCTCTGCTCAGTGGGGAGCCTGCTTCTTCCTCTCTCTCTCTCTCTGTCTGCCTCTCTCTGCCTACTTGTGATCTCTCTCTCTCTGTCTGTCTGTCAAATAAATAAATAAAATCTTAAAAAAAAATCTTTTCGCAGGAACATCTCAAATTTTGAAAAGGATTAGAGAAACTTAGCAATTTCTTAGTTATTGAAATTTCCTTTTTTCTTGGTATTCAGGCCTAACTACAATAAAAAATTGTATATGTATATTGCCTTAATCACTCATCGCAAATGTGTTACGAGAGAAATGAACCTAAACTTAGAAACAAAAGTCTCAATTTGGACCCCAAACCTTCTTGCAACTAGTCATGTGATACTATATTGCCCATCTACTGATTCTTAGTTCTCTTGTCTATAAAGTGGTTGATAATAATGGAATTATTATAAAATTAACTATATGTTAAAACGCTTTTTAAAAGCTGATGTTCTTCAATAATATTAGTTACTGTTGGATCGTTGGAATATTCACAAAATGTCAAAAAATTCAAACCGTTAGAGATCAAGGCTGACATACAGTATGCACTGGAGTTTGCTGGAGTCCATTTGAAGTGCTGAGTATATGGGCCACTTTGATTATTAAATGCGATTATAAGCCTTCTTACAGAGGGTTCTCCTTCCTGTTTTACTTGCAAATGTGCATTTAGAAGTAATTGAATGTTGCTCCTCCTTCATATAAAGATGTCAAAGTTCTCATAAGTTAGGTAACTGTAAATTAACTGAGTTCCATTCAAAAATTCTAAAAAACTGTGCTGGTAATGGTGAGACCTCCACTGGATTCATGGTAAACCACAAGAGTAAATGTGGTATGTTAGACCTCTTTAATCTGCAAAGAGCTACACAAAAAATTAGATGTGTTTGTATATATAGCATAAATAATTATATGCAAATATAGGCAAACATGCTTATATTTGGTGAATGTGTACAATAAGCATGTTTATATTAACTTATATAATATTAGCTATAAAATATGTTATTTTAGATTGATTTTCAACTGGCAGTGATTCTGTTTTCAGCCATTTATATTCAAAGAAGTATCTCTAAGTAGCTGTTCCACTTGGTTAACCCTGTCAATACAAAACATACCATGAGTTAAGATTTCATGAAGATTTCTCTACAGTGCTTTTGGGGCATGTGACTGAAATGCTAAATGAATGTCATACTGAGAAAGATTGACCTCCACGACTTCAGGAGAGAAGGATTTCAAGCCTCTGGTTTGAAATGCCAGGTATAGACATAGCTTGAGCCTGTGGAGAATGTAAAGACTTAACTTTATAACTGTCTGGTTGCTCAAGTACTATAGCTCAACAACTTAAAATTTTTTTTAATATTTCATAAGATATTAATAAATGGTTTTATGTATGCTGGAATAATCTAGACTTTTTCTTTGGTGTAATTTGTGAAATTTTCTTGGTCTTGAATAGTTAGTTGTGTTTTTCATCACGTTGTAGATTTAGTGAAAACTTTTTTTCTATTCTGGTCTGTAGAGGTTGACCAAAAAGTAATTTTCAGGTCTAGACCATGAGCCTAAAAACGACCAATACTTGACACAGTAGTCAGTGGAAGTAGGAACTGAAGAAAACTTATTCTCACTGAAATCGCCTCTATATAAAGAAACTAAAGAAATTATCTTAGAGTTTAATGGTGGAAAGTAGTTATTTAGGCACTAGAATACATGGTCATATGTATGCTTTTTTATATAGTTATCACCACAGCTCTGTGAGGTAGTATAATTATCTTCATTTCATAGATGAGAAAAAAAGGAAAGTATAAATTATTTATCTAAACTGTCATAGATATTAAGTGGCAGTACCACTTTTTGCTATTATCCTTTTCTTTCCTAATATTTTTATCCTTGGCTTAGATAATGTGACCCATTATCATAAATAACATCTTGCAGATACAACTCTTTTAATTGTTTTTTCATGCTGCTCCAACTAAATAAACCCAACGACTCAATTTATTCACTCCTGAATTTGAAAAACTGAACTTCTGAACAAAACAGGCAAGATTTAAATCACCGCCAGCAATATTTCCTTGAATCCATGATGTTACCAATTCTGAGATACTTCCTTGTTTTGTGTACTACTAAGGAAGAAATTTAAAAAAAAAAAAAAAAAAAAAAGTCAGAGGCCCCTGGGTGGCTCAGTGGGTTAAAGCCTCTGCCTTCAGCTCAGGTCATGATCTCAGGGTCCTGGGATCGATCGAACCCCACATCAGGCTCTCTGCTCAGCAGGGAGCCTGCTTCCAGCTCTCTCTCTGCCTGCCTCTCTCTGCCTACTTGTGATCTCTGTCAAATAAATAAAATCTTTTTAAAAATTTCTAAAAAGGTCAACTAAACACTGACACATTGTTTTATTGCTGTATAATAAAGTATCACACATGGAGGGACTTAAAATTACTATTACTATTATTATTGCTATTGTTGTTATTGTTAAAGTTACTATTCCACAGATCTGTGGGTCAGAAGTCTAAGCACAGGCTGGGGAAGTCCTCTGCTCAGGGTCTCATCAGATTTAATTCAAGGAAACCAGGTGCTGCTTCTGGTATCTGCTGCTGCCGCTTTCACAACCTGGATATTGTTTCTGCTTCCCTCTTCTCCAAAACAGAGGTGCTCCCCTTTCCCTTTTGTTCTTGGTGTCACTAGTTCCTGATTCAGTGAACAAAACAGATGCCTCTGGTTGCTGGCCCCAACTTGTATGTCTATGCCTTTGCTGCAAGGGAGGCTGGAAAAGCTAACAGATGGACCGAGCTCTTTGTTATACACAGCAAATCCCCTACTGTTTGTTAAAGCAAAAAGGAATTTATTATATGATACTCAGTAACTCTTAGAATCTTTAGGAGCTCCAGACGTAGAAATATGTACGTGTTGCATGGCCAGGAAATCAATCGGTTATTGCACTGTGAGCTATTTCTAGTAAAATACAATGGCTGCTCAGTACTACTCTCCGTGAGGACTGGAAACCAGATGCTCTACCTCGGCTTCCCCCAAAGTCTACACATATGGCTCTGCTACAAGCTTATGAAAATATCTGATCGCTATACACCTAGCCTTAAGTTCATAGGTACATGAAGCTATAAGACTTGATCAGCCTAAGCTGTGTGTGTGATCAATAGTTGCATGAAAGTTTGGGGGAATATTTTAGTTCCCTGGCTTCTAAAATTGAAGACAATAAACCCAGTAGAATGGATGTGGAGTGAGCCTGTCTGCCATAGCCACAGTAGACATGGTTTTAAGGTTCATAATGAGAGATGAGCTCCACTTCCCATCAAGATGTATGAGGTACAGTATTTCCTGAACAGTCTCCTGAACATAGGAACTGGGTCCAAATGCTAGCCAGACCCAAAATGATCAATATTCAGGCGTGAGGTGAGTGAGGTACTCATTCGGGATGCAAGATTTTAGGGAGTACCAAACAACTCACTAATCAAGATCAAAATATTTTAATGTCAGTTAAGAAAAAAGAAAAGCAAACAAAGTTAATGCAAAAAAACCCATAATGAACAAATGTTCACAATTTTTAATGAAGGATTATGGCATGTGAGCCCTACTGGAGGCTGAGGCAAAAGGAAAAGTCGGGAATACTGATCCTGTCTTGAATCTCCTGCCTGAGGAAGTGCCTTGCTCACCTCACATCTCAGTGCTGAACTGGGATGGTCCTACATGAATTCACTGTATTTTTTAAAATGGCTTCCAGCAGTCCTATGCTTACGTATCACCACCTTAGCCACTACAGTGGAATAATTTCTCTTTTCTGGCATATATATGTGAATCCAGAGAAGTGCCAATAGATGCTGGCTGAGTCTGTGAGCCAAGCACTTTGACTAGAGGGATGGGGATACTCTGAGTAACCACCAGGACTAGTAGTCTCGGGTGCTGGATGGCTCAGCTGGTTGGGCAACTGCCTTCGGCTTGGGTCATGATCCCAGAATCCCGCTTTCGGAGTTCCGCATCAGGCTCCCTGCTCAGCAAGGAGTCTGCTTCTCCCTCTGACCTTCTTCCCTCTCATGCTCTCTCTTTGTCTCTCTGTCAAGTAAATAAATAAAATCTTTACCCCCCCCCAAACAAAAACAAAAACAAAACTGTACCGTGATGGCCAAGGTGGGCATAAGAACTTCCGTCCTGACCCTTTTACTTGTGTGCTTGCCTTCTACTCTCTGCTCTGGGTACCAGGTAGAGGGCAGTCTTCAGTATGCAAACCTGATCATATGTTTCAGCTCAGCGCCCCTCAATGGCTTAGAACAGAACACGGAATCCATGCCCGCTCCAGCACTCTCTGCATGACGTTGCCCCAGCCTGACTTCGGTTTCAGCTCACCCTGCACACCGCCTTCATCCTCACTAGGCTCCCGCCCTGCCGCCTTCACAGGGTTCTCGTTCCCTGCCTTCTTGCACATTTCAGGAAAGCTGCACGTGCTTCTCACCTGGATAGCTGCACGGTCTTCACATCTAAGTTTATTTTATTTTTTTAGATTTTATTTATTTATTTGGCAGACAGAAATCACAAGTAGGCAGAGAGGCAGGCACAGAGAGAGGGGGGGGAAGCAGGCTCCCTGCCGAGCAGAGAGCCCGATGTGGGGCTCCATCCCCGGACCTTGGGATCATGACCTGAGCCGAAGGCAGAGGCTTTAACCCACTGAGCCACCCAGGCATCCCCACAGCTAAGTTTAAATGTCAGCTCTTTGGCTAAGTCTTTGCTGACATGTTGATTTAAACTGCTGCTACGTTTTGCTCTTGCTCGCAGGATACTTCCTAATTGCCTGGATACCGTGGGGAATTATTTGAGGTATACTCCTTCCACCCCACTGTCTAGATGTGAAGCTTTCACCGTCTAGTGAAAGCTAGAGGATAGCTGTTTTACTTAATTCTTCCTTGAGTCCCCAGCCCTGTACAGTGTCTGACACAGAGCAGGTGATTCGTAGTGCTTTTGTTGAATTAAAATAGAGAGCCCTGACTACCTGTAAAACTGACTTCTTTCCTGATTCCTTCCAAGGTTCATTTTCCATCCTTCCTATAGGTCACTAACATCCTCCCAATAAATTCTCTTTTTGGTTAAGTTAGTTAGCAGCGTTGTTCTCTATTGCTTGTTACCAGAGACGTGAGCTCTGTACCATCCGTAGCAGGAAATGGAGCTGGAGGACAGTCCACGGGGAGGCAGTTTTCCTTCTTGGCTTTCATTTTGGTCCCTCAGTGTCTTGTTCACTAGCTTTGCCAGTCCTTTCCTGGAGGATCTCTGCCTGCTGCTTTCCACAAGAAGCCAAACTAATCCCAATGGGGAAAAGAAGAGTTTCCTGTCTTCAGCCCTCTGCTACCTTCTCTCCAACCCAAATGATTCCAGCCCTCTTGGCATCAACACATTCTGCTCCTTCTGTCTGGGAAGACCTTTCCTCACTGAGGAGCTCACTCTCTTTTCTCTTTCCACTAATTCACTGTCACTTCTCCCTTGAGTCTCAGATAAGACATCACCTCCTCCAGGAAGACATCCTTCCCTGCATTAGAGATTGCTTTGGATGTCCTTTTGTGTGTTCCTTTGTGTACTTACCGCAATTATAATGCTTCCAAAGCATGTAATAGCCTGTATGTTTGTCTTTTTCCACCGTCTGCTGTGGACACTGCATTGTATACCTTATATTTCCAATGCCTCAGAGTCTAATACATCATAAGCATTCAGTAAATATCTATAGAATACACAAATGTAAACCAAAAAAAGAAAAGAAAACTTCCAAAAGTCTTTAACTATTTGGACTCTCATATTCTGCAACATACATGCATCCTGGACAGTTTAACTTGTCAATATTGGCCAGGCCCATGCTTTTCTTCTCCTTGACCCTGATTCTGCATGGTCAGCCGCTGGTGGAGGAATATTTTCTCATATACTTTACCAACAGAATAGCTTGGTATTCTCAGAGATTCTGACCCCTGCCTAGTCCATGCACCCTATCCATGATTGTGATGTCGTAAAGACTATGCAAGGGCCTGGTTGTGGGGATGTGATGAAAAGATTGTGGTGACAAAGTTTCAGAGGCTTCAGAAAGAAAAAGCACAAAATGTAGAAAGGCTAGTGAAAGGTGCATCTGCAGAACACAGTGATGTTGTGTGCACCAACCCAATAAAAAAGATAATAAATGCACGTATTTCAACCTTTCACCCAGAACATCTCTGTGTTCTTGCAAAATCTTCATTAAGAAATTTCTCTGCTTTATGAAACCGCTTCCCAATCGTGTCCACTTAAGTTCAGGATCTCGCTGAAAGTAATTGAAGATTTGTTAAGATGCCATTCAGCACTGTGGCCCTTATCTGGTTATTTCCTAGTCCTACACTTATAATAACTTTCTCATAAAATGTATTTATCAAACTTCGGTGTTAATTCAAGATCATTTCATTTATTTTTTATTGAAAGAATGTAATTAAAGGACCTATTGGAAATGCCATTTGTATTAATGAAACTATTAAATATTGATTTTTAGAAAAATGTCTTTGCTGATATATCGATGCCAAAGTGGGCTTCACTCTAACACATCTAATAATTCAGGAAATCTGGCTTTTTTTTTTTTTTCAAGAAATGGAAAGTAAGAATATTGGATGAGAGGACTAATCCTTTTTTAAAGATTTTTTTTGTAATAGAGAGGACTAATTCTTGCTGGCATCAAAATATCATGATTGACACTATAGCATATACATATATATATATATATATTTTTTTTTTTTTTGAGAGAGAGAGAGAGAGCGAGCAGGGGTGGGGAGGGCGGAGGGGTAAGAGAGAGAAAGTATCTTAAGCAGGCTCCAAACCAGGCATGAAGCCTGGCACAGGGCTCTGTCTCATGAACCTGAGATCATGACCTGAGCCGAAATCAGGAGTCTGATGCTAATTTTTTAGCATCAGGGACCCTGACAGCATATTTTTTAATAGGTGTCACAAGAATTATTTGGAAATCTGTTTTATTTTAATTTTAGTAATTTAAAGCATTATATTATTACTTTTGAAAATTTTATTCTCCTAATTTGCCTAAGCCGAATGAAGGTGTGTTCTAAGTGCAACAAAATGACTGTGGGATCCATGGTCCTCATCTCTGACCAAGAAGAGCATTTCTAACTTCTGTCATGGTCAAAAGAGACTACAGTAAAATACTCCATGTTCCTTCTGCTTGTAAACCCCGTATTTTATCTCTGGAGCCATTTATACATTTTGCGGTATTGAAACCTTCTTCACATAGTAAAATGTGTCAGAACCATGCTAATGTTGTCAAAATACCTTGAAAAAAATGTATATTCTCAGTAAAATACACAATGGGAATTGTATGTTTTCAAAGCCATTTCCATTTCGACTATCTCATGCTGGTGAACAGAGTAAGGATATAAAATATCCTATCTTGTACCATTAATCTTACAAATAGACTCTGAGTGAATAGCATGCTATTAGCCTTATTTGCTTAGAGATGCCAGAGCTGGCCAGCTACTTAAATTGCTTCCAGCTAGTTATCTATTCTAGGGCATTTCTCTTTGCGCTCCCAGAGCATTTCAGAATATATAGCTTTTCTACCAAAAGCATAATAAATAAGATAAGAACAATGGGAATGGCCAGAATATCCCTTTCAAGTATAATAAGTTCTAAAGAGTTGATATAGATTTCCAGATCACTGCCATTTTTCTTCCTTTACCCTGCTCTTGAACAACGAGGGTCAACCTGAAATACAGGGAGATTCCCATATGTCAAAAAAGGCCAAATGTTTCCAGTGTTTTCCATGTCTCCAGCCTGATTCTTAGCTCACTGTTTTTCAACTCGGTCAACCACTGTACCACAGCATCCTGGCTACCACCACCACTAAGTTTGGGGTGGAGTGGCAATACTGTAGATGCCCTAGTCTTTCCTCGCAGTGAGTTCTGTGAGATGCTGCATCAGGGACTACATCCCTAGTAAAGTGATCCTGCCATTATGACAGCAGAGACTTCCTTGAGATGTTTTCTGGAAGGAAGAACACTTACATCCAAATTTATCACAGCACAACATTTGGCAGAATGATATTTGATGTGCTTGCCTTGGAAGCTAGTGATGCGCTCTTGCCCACCGAAAATGGAACTTGGCAATTTTTACTTTATTTTATAAAGATTTTATTTCAATTCCTGGTAGCTAACACCCAGCGCAATATTAGTTTCGGGTGTCCAATGTAGTGATTCAACACTTCTGTGCATCACCTGGTGCTCCTCACGAGAGCCCTCCTTCATCCCCATCACCTGTCTCCCCCCTCCCCTCTCCCCCACCCACCTCCCCTCTGGTAGCTCATAGTTTGCTCTTTATAGTTAAGAGTCTGTTTATAAGCAGGATAGTGAAGGATTTGGGGAAGAAATCAGTTGAGATAATTGTGTGTGTGTGTCTGTGTGTGTGTGTGTGTGTGACAGATTAAACAAAAACACTGGATATGGTTTTGAGACAATGGTTTTGAGATGGTTTTGAGTATCTTGGGCTCTGTTTTTAGCATTTTACAGACAGCTCCATGGGGTAGATGGCATGGTTCTACTAATTTCACACGGGAAGGAGCAAACACAGTGCCCGGAGCCATCTGATTACGTGCAGAGCCGGGGTGGAATTGGTGCTGTCTGATTTCAGTGCTGAAGATCTGTGTTAGAATACCAAGCTGTGCATTGTGCTTATTTCTGAGGGGCTAGGTTTCACAGTGGAGAATTGCAGCCTGGCAGTTCCATTCAAAGAATTTGAAAGCAAACCACAGCCACAGTGTTTATAGAAGAATCCCAGATCAGGACACCACTACTGGAACGACAGGTCACTCTCCGTCTTTTCCTCTGCTGCTTCATTTGCTTGTGATTCTGTGTCCAAGCAGAGACCAGCACTTAACCGGTGCTGATGTCTGCACCTGGTAGGTGCCAGACAGCGAGAAGGATCCTCCATTGACAGAGTCCAATACCTTATCGATCGCCCATTATCAAGACTAGTATATAGTGTTTGGTGAGATATTTTTCAAACAGAAACCAAGGTATCATTCAAAAAGGGGACATGATGCTACGTAGTTAAAAACCAACAAGTGTTCAAGAAACTGTTCATCTTTCTGCTGCCTATAGGGTTTCCCATAAGCTGTCAAAACATCTAAAATGAAAATGCCCTATCCACCAAGATAAATTCAAATCAAAGTTCATTAGGCTTTTGAAACACCAACTGACTAAGCAGAATGTGATTCCCTGAGTAGCTAATATGCCCTGAGGTTAAGGGGCAAAGAAGCAAGAGGACCTATAAATACTCTCCATCAGTAAGTGTTTGTTCTCCAAGGCTCCCACATTACTCAACAATGTTAAGGCTTTTTCTGGGGTCTTTTAGTTCTGGTTAAATTCTCAATTAGGTGCTAATATGCCATGACCACTTCAGCTCAACACTGTTTATCAGTACTAGGCCATAGAAACAGAGACAGAGAGGTTCCCGATGAAGCAGCACCAAGGAGAGAACCACACTGAAAATGCCCAGTGCACTACAGAGGTCAAATTCCTAAATCATGGGGCGCCTGGGTGGGTCAGTTAGTTCAGTGTCTGCTTTCAGCTCAGGTCATGATCTTAGGGTTCTGGGATCTGAGCCCTACCAATAAGCTTCCTACTCTGCAGGGGTCTGCTTCTCCCTCTCCCTCTCCTGCTGCCTACTGCTTTCCCTGCTTATGCTCTCTCTCAAATAAATAAATAAAATCTTAAAAAAAATACTAAATCAGGTAATGGATGGCATATCCAAAAACACCGATTTACACACGACACATGCACTACCTATAGTTCTAACATGTCCACACATAAATAACTATTAATTAATTATCTACTCATTTATTTTCTAAGAGCACGTCCATCCCCTCCAATTGTAAACTCCTCCAAAGCCTGTATAAATTGTTATCGTTAGAGAGAGGTGCACGTTTTACTTCCATAAAATCTGCAATGTCAAAATGAAGCACTTGGGGAAGAAGAGGGAGATGGCGATCAGGAGATGTGACCAGCACGATTTCTGATGGCGTCTCTCATCTTTCAAAAGAATGTGGCAGTTCTAAGGCTTGTCTCAGAGTGAACAATAGAAGTATAAAGAGAACAATAAAAATATGTCATATTGGGAAGATAAAGAAATAGTTGAAAGATGACGAGGGTGAAAAAAAAGAGAGATATGGATACACAGTTGATATCTAGAACAGTATTGCAGAAACGAAAATGACTCCTTGGCAGAATAAATTCAAACATGACAGCCATATAAAATGAGCCACAGAAACATGAGAATCCCTGATAGGATTGCAAGGAGTAACACTGTATCTAGCAGCTCTGCTTGAATTCCCATTATATCATTTAAACACCCTGGGCATGAAAAGTTCAGGCATCTTGCTTTTGTGATGATTCTTTTTTGAGAACTCCCTCTAAATGCATGGACAAGAATATATTCACTTTCCAGGTAATTGTTTTGTTATAGGTTTTCTTTTGGGTGGTTTGCTTTATATGGAGGAACTTCAATGGGAAGTAGACACATTCATTCAGTGACAGTAATACTTTCTTCTCCTTGCACCAAAACGAAATATTCACCTTTTTGTGAGTCGGTATCTCACCAGTTCAGAGGGAGAAGCCAGGATAGAGAGTCAAGTTTTAAAGGAGAGTTAGGGTGAACATCACTCCCATAGAAAGCAGTGAGTCTAGGTCAGTCATAAGTCAAGTTCAAGTTCACAGTATTTTCATGGATAGGTGGGAAAGGGCTAGGTTGAGGAACAGAAACCAAAATCCCCACTGTCAGTGTAAATTAGGCAAAAGCAATAATACAGTTTCAAGAAGGCAAAGAGTCAAAAGCCTAGGATATACAGAATGTTAGGGACATGGAAATTTGATGCTTTGTGTGCAAATAAGTGTATTGAGTCCACACTTGAGGTATTTGTAAAATCAGAAAGAGGAGCCAGGAAATAGGACTTTGTTTTCTGATCTAAGGGCAGAGGTTGTCCTTCTGTTTCTGTGCTTCTCTGTTGTGCAAAAGTAGGAAAGGATTTATAAATGTATGTTTACAGGTGAGAATAGACAAGGACAGAAGAAAAGACCTATCACTATGAAGAGATTCTGATTATGCAGTAGTAGTACCTAAACCGAGTGTGTAAGCAGAATTTGAAGACAACAGTGATTACTGAGCTTGTATAGGTAACAAATGCATGAAGCCAGATTGAGAGCAGAGGCCCCATCTTAAAGGGGGGTAGCTCTGAACAAATTTCTGCTCATTATGACCAAAAGGAAGGTGGACCCAGGTTCTTGAGCCTTCTTATTTTTCAAGCAAAGGCAATTGTTATAAAATTGTCCACATCTGTTTTGGAGAATAATTTAATTTATCTGCATTTTAGAGTTGCTCAAATATTACTTATGGTGAGGGAAAAAATATCCATTTCCTAGATAATATATAGTCCAGATGAATAATAAAAAATCAATAGCATGTCCAGTGGTTGGTCTTAGCAACACAGAACTTTGTCAGTTATCACTAGATCCCAAAAGACCACAGCCAGAGCCTAAGAGGTCTTGGTATTAATTAAAATGTAAATCAGAGGAACTAAAAATAAAATAATGCTTAAAATTATTGAGACAGGGGCCCCTGGGTGGTTCAGTCAGCTAGGGAACAGCCTTTGGCTCAGATCATGATCCCAGAGTCCTGGGATTGAGCCCTGCATTGGGCTCCCTGCTCAGTGGGGAACCTGCTTCTCCCTCTCCTCCCCTGTGCCCTCTCTAGCTCTCTCTGTTTCAAATAAAAATAAATAAAATCTGTAAAAAATGATTAAGAGGCAGAAGCAAAAATGTTTGCTAAAACATGACATTTGATGAAGTCAACTGCATTTCAAATAATCCAAATATAATTAGGTATCTAATGGTAAAGCATCAACGTATATATTGGCTCTCTGTCAAAATTGTGACAGAAACCTAATCATTACAGGACTGTTTAACATACCACTCTTGTTCCATGACAAGTAAAGCAGATAAAAATTTTTAAAGGCTATTCGGGATTTGAATTATATAATTAATAAAGATGAAATATAAATGAGGTAATAAATATTGTCTCCCCCAAATAGAAAAATAGACCTTTCTATTAAATTATATATACTAACTATAATATTTGTTTTGTGCCACTCTAAAAAGAAAGGAACAAACCAAAAACTTAGGTCCTGAAAAAAATGATATTATCCAATCCACATTCTCTAATCAGAATATCATTTAAAAAAAAGATAAGAAAATGAATAGAAGATACCAAGTAAACAGATTAAAAATGAACTATCAGTTGAATAGAGGGAAAATACTCTTCTAAGTAACCACCAAACCCAAACAGAAATTATTAAATAAGAGACTTGTGCTTTCTGAGACATGGATTCCCTAAACCTCCTCTCAGATGTCAACCCATATTCTTAATACTTTCATTATTACATAAATTACTGTTCAGTTCAGACCTCCAAATACAGAAGAGCAACTCGAGTGAAACCAAAGGAAAATACTAGGAGAAAACATTATTCAAATAAAATATATCTTAAAAATGTAGAATGAAAACTGAAGTCTGATCATTTAAAAATAAAATAGGACATTAGCAAATCCAATTTGAAATGGGGTGAAAATAAAGAGAAAAAACGATTGAAAATAAAAAAGTAAATGTATATACACATCAGATTTTCTACAATTAGCATATTTGTTGGATCTTATGGTCAGAAAAGGGAATAACTTTTCTAAAGATTTTATTTATTTGAGAGAGAGAGAGAGCACAAGTGTCAGTGGGGGGTGGGGGTGGGGTGGCGGCAGAGCAGCAAAGGGAGAGAAAGAAACAGACTGACTGCTGAGTGGGGAGCCCAATGTAGGAGTGGATCCCAGGACCTCAAGATCATGACCTGAGCTAAAGTCAGACACCCAACTGACAGAGTCACCCAGGCACCCCAATAATTATTTTTAAAAAGGAAAATGTATCCACTCAAAAAATCACCTTGTGTTCTTTCATGGTTTTGTGGTTGTGTGTGTGTGTGTGTGTGTGTGTGTGTGTTATGAAGTGAGAACACTTAACATGACTTATCCTCAACACATTTTAAAGTGCATAATAGTATGTCATTAACTATAGATACTATGCTAAACAGCAGATCTCTGGAACTTACTCACCTTGCTTATCTGGAACTTGAAGCACATGGGGCAAGAATTCTCTGGATATATGTAGTGCCTTGATTATGTGATAATAGGATGTGTGTACATACATGTGCACACTCACCAATGCATATGCTACTTTGTGTATCAATTATACCTCAGTAATGCTTTAAAAATATGAAACCATGGGGGCACTTGGGTGGCTCAGTTGGTTAAGCATCCAACTCTTGATTTGGGCTCAGGTCATGATCTTAGTTAGGGTCATAACACTGAGCACTGCAGGGGGCTCTGCACTCAGTGGGGAGTCTGCTTGAGATTCCCTCTCTCCCTCTCCCTCTGTCCCTTCCCCTAATTGTACTCTTGCTCTCAAATACACACACACACACACACACACACACACACACGTTTCACATATTTCATATGTATGATTCATATATTTCATATATATGTTTTGTATACTATATATATGTATATATAATCATAATCATGAAAGACCCTAAGAATAAGTTTAGAGGAACAGGATGGGGAGCTAAGAGGTTGGAAGTATGGTTGAAGTATGAATGGTCGATGAGAACATGAAGATGTTACATAGAGACTTAGTACCTTGGCTGCAGAGTTAGTGCTATTACTAAACAGAGACATATATGATTGAAGAGATACAGGTTTCCCTCACTACTTGAAAATAGTACATTCTCATGAAAGATTTAAAGGGAAGAACCAATTACAGGTATCCTAGGTGGCTCTGTTGCTTAAGCATCTGCCTTTGGCTCAGGTCATGATCCCTGGGTCCTGGGATTTGAGTCATTCAGTGGGGAGACTGCCACTCCCCCTGCTTCTGCTCTTTCTCTCTGTCAAGTAAACAAATAAAATCTTTAGAAAAAAAATTACCATTAATTTACATGGAAAAATTCTTAGTGTTCCAGTCCCAAGAAATAGCCTCTGTTAGCCTTTTCCTGATATCTTAGGACATACCTTGCTGATGGTTACACAAGATAAATGGAGGGGAAGCACAGAGCTCACAGACGCAGTTCAAAGCATATTCCCTGGGAAGGAGGGGGGGTCCACTGTAGCTCCTGGGTGTGTGCTGCTTCCCTAACGGTTTACTGCAAAACAGATGTGGGTGTGTGGGGCTTCCGTAATGGTTTGCTGCCAAACAGATGCTGAATGCTATTTTGGCTTTTCACCATTTTTCATGAAATTGAGAAATCCTTCTTGGATTTCCTTTGGTGTGTGAAAGCAGGGACCCATGTAGGTCTTTCATAAAAGCCCGCTGGCATAATGCAAGCTTGAAAACTTGTGGATACCTATACATTGATGTAAATGGAAGAGGCCAATGTTTTCTTGGTTCAAATATATAGAGGAAGGAAGGTGGTTGAAGTTAAGGAAAGGGTAGAACTGATAGAAGAGTTTAGGGAGGAAGGTAGACAGGATAATGCTCATAATATGGATGAGAGATAGTTTTAGTTGCCTATGAGGTGGAGCCAGAGTGGAAGGAGAGGTGGAAATACCATTAGTTAAGTGGAGAGAGGGGAGGTGAAGTAAATTGGAGGCTTTTGACTAAAAATCCCGCTCTTTTCTTAGTAATGCAGCAGTGAAAAGAAAAGGCTGATGTAGTGCAGTGGCAGGGGTGGTGGTGATACAGTGTAAGGAACTGGAAAAGAGCCAAGATGACATAAATGATCAAAGGGTCAAATGTCCTGTGGCCTAGATTAGATATACAAATGGGCTGCGGCATGGACACAGTATAAAAACAAGAGATTTTGTGTTAAGTCTGGTAATTAAAACAAACGCACACACACACAATGAAGAAAGCATTCTCTCCAGAGAAAGTCTTCTACTTCTTCAATTTGACATGAAGCCAGCAAGCCCTTGGATTTGGCATGAACTAATCACAAACTTGTTGATGTTCTTTCATCAAGGCTGCGGTGGACCGGAATGCCAATAAGCAAAATAGTGCCTTTCTATTCCAAGCACTAAGGTTCCAAAATGTCTTTTCCTAGCTTTAGGAAAAACAAGCATCTGATTTCAAAAAACCTTGCTATAAAGAAAATTTAAACTTACAAATTAGAAGACTTACAAATTACAAATTATAAATTTCTAAACTTACAAATTACAAATCAGAAGACTATTAACTATGTGTACCTTACAAAAACAAATAAAGAAATAAAACCACAGAACAACAACAACGCAATATTTTCTTAGCAAACTTAATCCTCCTGATAGAGTGATATATTACTGAGTACCTTTACTCATTCTTTTTTCAGAAACATATCTGTGATGGAGAAGCATAAAAATATGGCAAAATCTGCAATCCTTAAAGATCTAAAATGGTTCTAGAATGATAAAATTTCAAGGTGGCTTAATAAATTTCAATATTCAGTTAGCTTCCCCCCCCTTCTGAATGCATCAGGGTCTCAATTGCCAGCTATTGGAAAAAACCATGTGATTTATTGATTTTCATTAGTTAGCAACTGTAAAATGATCCGAACCACAGGAATTTACAAACGGCAAGCCATGTAGCAACAAGCAGTAGTTAAAAAGTTCCATCAATTTCCTAGTAACCCTAGATGAAACTAAATTATACCTCAGTTTTCTTATCTGTAAACTGGAGATAATATTCCTTACCTTAGGTGCTATGAATGGTTAAGAGAAACGAGATACATAAAATACTTTTGCAAATTCTAAATCCTTGGACAAATACAGTGTTACCATATTAGATAGTTATAATCCATGGGCAAGAGGGCTTGCAAAATCACAAATTAACAATTATAAAATCAGAAAGCACTTGTTGGCAGGTAAGGTTATCTAATACATTCACCTGGAAAAATAATGGACTCTTAAAAAAAAAATTAGCCTTGGCACCCACTGGACAAATGGGTCACCTTCCTACTTAGTTAATTGAATATTCTGGCACAGGCTGGTACCCGTGTCAGCTTCTTTCTTTGGGGGCTGCAGTGACAGAGAATTCTGTCACAGGCAGGGTTTAACAATAAAAAAATGAGTCATTTAGGTTTTTATTTACATTAAGCCTTTAGGCCAAACCAAAAATCTCACTACCTGTCAGCAATGTCCGTTATACAGAGGAACATATTCTAACTACAATTGCTATTGTTCACACTATTTCGTTATCCTAAAGAGTCATTCTGGCAGGGATTCAGCCAAAAGAGAGGAGAAATGCGTCCAAAACAATAACCATAAATAAAACATGAAATCTACAGAATAGAGTGTTTGATGCATATCTGACCTGAATACTGCATCAACCTTGAGCAAAACAGCTGGATCACAAACCATCTAGTCATCACATGAAATAGAGGAAGGTAAATTGAGGACAGATTACTATTGTTCCTACTTGCAAATTTTTCATTTATACAATTTCTACAGTGTGAAAGTTTTCACAGTGTAATTCTGCCAGGTCCCAACTAAGTAAATTTTAGAACTTTCTTCAGGAGAGCTGGTAGCATGCGGGCTGTTCGAGTTGTACCTTTAAAGAAAGAATTCCGTTTTTTGTTTCATGCATTGCAGTTTAGATTTTGTTAAATTTGTTAAAGATCAAAATACAAAATATCATAAATGCAGTTATATGTAAAGAGACACCTCTGCTAAGAGTAGGTAGATTATAATCAACATTTTGGTATGTGTATTTATTTTTGGATCTGTTTTCCTACTTCTTTCATTATGTATGTTATCACTCTGTCTCTCTCTCTCTCTCTCTCTCTCTCTATATATATATATATAGACAGATATATATATATAACCTATATTACTATGGCTTAAAAATTATTTTTAAGGACTGCTTAATATTTTATTATATAGATTCACTGTACTCTAGCTAATTATTTTCTTCTGATCCCTTTCTGTATTATTTTAAGTGTTGCAAAATATATTTTCTATATGGGAACAGAGATTTATTTCCCTGCATTAAACTTCCTAGAAATATATGTCTTGGGATGAACTCTTTTAGGGTCCTTGATACACAAGACTTCTGCTTTCTATATAAAATGATTATATAATACAAAGAAAGGGTATTTTAAAGCAAATGGAGTGAGGTTACAAGGAAGCCATTTACTTTGGTTGAGACAAAGTGGGATCAGCTAGATCAGTAAGTCTGGAAAGACATTATCGATATTGGGAGTAGCATCTGGTCCCATAAGGAAGAAACATAAAGGATTTTTTTTTAAAGATTTTATTTCCTTATTAGACAGAAAGAGAGCATGCACAAGAAAAGGGAGTAACAGGCAGAGGGAGAGGGAAAGGCAAGGCTCCCTGCTGAGCAAGGAGCCCGATGTGGGGCTCTATCCCAGGACCCCAGGATCATGACCTGAGCTGAAGGCAGACGCTTAACAACCGTGCTGCCCAGGGGCCCCCCGAAAGTATTTTTAAATGCTTTCTTCCCATTTGAGATAACTGGAATCTTAGACATGCTACTGTCCAGAAGGTCTGCTTTCTAAAAAAGGTTTCTGTTCATGTTTCTAACTGATGCTTCAAAGGCAATTTTATGTTTTAGAAATTTTATGTTTTTACGAGTTTGCTCAACAAAACAAATAGAAAGGTCCCTGATTTTTTTCAGAGCAAAGTTTAGAGTCCAAAGTTATCAATTCTGAATATGTAATGACGTGGTCATGGCAGTTCAAATGACATCCTCAGAGGAAATTACTGCAAAAGACTTCTATGCAGAAACTGTTTCCAGAGATTAGGCAGAGGTAAAGAAACTATCCAGGGCTGACCAGGCTGAGCCAGGTCAGGCACTAGCGAGAATGGGACTCACTAAAAGTGGGCCATCGATGGGAATGTTCAGGGGCCGGTTCAACCGTGTTCCCTGAGCTCAAGTCAGAGCTTCTGCTGCCCGAGAGAAGCTGCTGTCTGAAGAGGTAGCTACTGTCAAAACCACAGCTCAAGGGATTGGGAAGAAGATAATGGGAGTGCACCTTGATGTCTCTGTCTTGCCTTCTTATTTCTTGCTTGTCTTTTCTGTTGTTGGAATCCAACCAGAACCTGGAGTGTAGGGGATTTTTATCTATAGAGATGAGCTGTCTTGAGCATGAATGGGAGCAGAGAAGAGTCAGGAAAGAATGGGGTAGGGGTGTGTATATATCAGGAAAGTGAAAAAAAAAATAACAGCACATGTAGAAAAGTAAAAAGGTAATTGATATCAATGCTTTGTAAACCTTAATGTACATACATGTCATGTGAGGATTTTGTTAATGTGCAGATTCTGATTCAGTACATCTGCAGTAGGCTAAACTAAGACGTGTTGACTGATCCCCCAGGGCCTCCTGAGTTTGCTATTCCTCAGATTACACGTTGAGAGGTAAAGACTTGTACCATTACCAACATCACTTCCTCTTAGACATTTTGAACGTAGATTTCAGTAATTTTCCAAGCAATTACCAGAAATCAGCAGTCGTGTGCCATGCATTTCAAAAAGCACCGCCTTTGATCTGTGTAAGAATCCCCTAAAATGTGGGGATCCTGTTGCAGATGCTGGGTTTCTTTTGTTCGGGTGATGGGACCATACAGATAATAAATACACATATAGTCCGTGTCCAGATTCTCAAGAAACTTGTTAGATGGGAGAAATGTTCACCACACCTTGGGAGCAAAGGCTTTAAGTGTCATATTCCCAGATCAAAGGAGAACCTCTAAAATAAGATTTGTAAGAGCCACACATTAATAATCCACATTTAAGGATAATCAGCAGACATTTCACTCTTTGAGATGGGAGGACCCAAGTGCCGTAAGCAGTCTCCATTTACCATTCGATAAAAATTTCCAGTTAGAGTTGCATGAGTTCACAGTTGTGTGTCAATGGAATTCCTTTATTCTCCTCTGTCAACAGATAAAATAATATAAAAAATTATGTATATAATTACGATGTGGTTTAGAGTGGTGGGGTCTTGAGATGTCTTTAGCAGGAAAAGCTGGTCCTTTGAAAGGGGTCTTGAGATGTCTTTAGCAGGAAAAGCTGGTCCTTTGAAAGCAAGAGGACAGGACCAGCGGGGGGGGGGGGGGAAGAGTTGCTGTATTGGGCTTGTAAGGAGTAGTAGATTATAAACTCCAGAGGTGGGGGGAGGTAAGAAAAGGCAGGCTTCCAAAAGGACTTTCATATGCTAAAGATGACCCACAGAATAGTAGAGTCCTGGCTATTGTCAGGCTACGGTTGTTTTTCCGCTTTAGCAAAGAGGTAAACTTAAGATAGTTCAGAAGTCTCCTGGAAAAGATTCTAAGTATTTGTCCATGGGCCCCTGGTTATAAGGAAATATAATTTTTATTTATTTTTTCCCTTCTGCTTTTGTTTCCCGCATCACTTATGGGAGGGAGGGTGATGTTAGGGCTCCAGGAAATTGAGTCTATGGGTATCTGGTAGGTAGGCTATTTTTTTTTTTTAAAGATTTTATTTATTTGTGAGAGAGAGAGAGCACACCGGCAGACAGAGTGGCAGAGGGAGAAGCAGGCTCCCTGAGAAGCAAGGAGCCCGATGTGGGACTCGATCCCAGGACGCTGGGATCATGACCTGAGCCGAAGGCAGCCGCTTAACCAACTGAGCCACCCAGGCATCCCTGGTAGGTAGGCTATTGATAAGATTGCTTTTTTCTTGTAAACCACTCAGACGTTTGTAAAATGATGGAGACTAATGTCCTGCAGGACTGTGATCTCTGTCATTTAACCATTGTTTCTTTTTCCTTCCCTTGATTTTAGGGCAGTGAGGATTTCCCCAGGGAAAGTCACACAGGTCCCATGGTGGGGTGGGGTGGGGTGGGGTGTGTTTGCCCTCAGCTTGCCTTCTGCTTCCCTCCTCAATTAACATTGTTGTGGCACTCTTAATTTACTGGCCTTGACATGTCATGGTTATATTGGATGTTAATATTCAGGGAACTGTTCAATGGAATACGGGAATACTAGATTATCTTTGTACCTTTCTGTAAACCTGAAATGATTTCAAGATGAAAATTGGAAGATTGTATAAATACTATATGTCAACCCAGAAGAAAGGGAAGGTGAAGTAGTCTGTGACAAAAAAGGTAATTTATTTTCCTGTCTCTTTATAACAAAATGCAGCTTGAAAGGGCTACAGAAGGTTTGGCAAGCAAAAATTCTGTGCCAAAAATCAGGTAGGGGAACGTGTATTTCCTAAGGTCAGCCTGCTTGGGTTCAGATCTCAGCTTTCCACTGACATATAGAGCTGAGGAAAGTTCCTTCATCACTCTTTGTCTCAGTTTCCTTATCCATGAAATGGCACAACATCAGTGATCTTCTTAAACACTGGGGTAATACTGTCATTTATGATAAGAAATGTATATTTGATTTTTGTCTCCATTTCCTGACAGGGCTCCAAATACCATTAGAATCTCTGAAGTGAAAAATTTCCTTTTGTACGTTGATGGTTGACTGACGGGGCTCCTGGATAGCCTGCTGATTAAAGCTGGTTGCCAGGGAAACCAGTCCTGGGTTAGAGGGTTATAGCTTTGTTCCCACCTCTGGCCCTGACCCTCACCCTGACTGCGGGGGAGGTGAGGGAAGAGGAGCAGATGGGGATGTTGAGTTAATCCTTAATGGCCAATGACTTCATCTATCCTATGCTTATGTAATGAAACCTCTGTGTGAATCCCAAAAGTATGGGGTTCCGCTCTTCCAGGTCGCTGAATACATGAAAGTGCTGGGAAGAGGTGATGACTGGAGAAGTCCGGGGAGCTCCACACTCCTTCTTCCCTCAAGCTTTGCCCTATGCGCTCTTCCATGGGGGTGTTCCTGAGTTCTAGCTGTTGTCACAAACAGGTAATCTTATCAGGGAACCATTTTCCTGAGTTTTGCAAGCCTTTCTAGCAACTGATCAAACTTGCGGGCATATTAGGAACCTCCAGTTTAGAGGTGGTCAGCCACAAGCCCAAGTGGACAATCTGGATTTGTGGTCAGTGTCTGAAGGAGGGCAGTCTTGTGGGATGGAGAGTTTCACCACATCATCTGACAGTAACTTCAGGTGGATTCAGACTGTTTTACCTTGGAGTATACTCGGCTGGTGTCAGAGAATCCCTTGGTGTAGGAGAAAAAAACCACCCATTTGGTGAATAGAGGTGAAGGGTGAATGTCACATGTAGAGAAGGAAAACAGGTGTTTTCACTTAACAGCTATTATAAGGACTAAATAAAATCACATATTTAGAGCATATCATAGGGTGCCTAGGTGGCTCAGTTGGTTAAGCATCTGCTTTTGGCTCAGGTCATGATCCTGAAGTCACAGGATGGAGCCCACAGGAGGCTCTCTGCTCAGCAGGGAAGCATGCTGATCTCTTCATTTTCTCCCTCTGCTCCAACCCCCACTCCTGCTCTTTGTCTCTCTCTCTCTCACTGAAATAAATAAATAAAATCTTTAAAAGAGATAAAGCATATCATAGCGCCAATAATAAGTGCAATAAATCTACTATTTTTAGTACTATTAATGTCATTTTTAGTCAACTGTCTTTTTTACTAAGTCTGTACATCTTAAGTGGAGGATCCAATACATGTCACCTAATCTGCCTAAAAACACTTAAAATTTAGCATTGTCATCAGAGCTTGACAAATGAGGAAACTGGGAATGAGAAGGTTTACATTGGTTGCTCAACATCATCCCCTCAATCAGAGCATAGTTGGACAAGACCCCAATCTGACTGTTCAGACTTTTTTTTTTTAAAGATTTTATTTATTTATTTGACAGAGAGAGATCACAAGTAGGCAGAGAGTCAGGCAGAGAGAGAGAGAGAGGAGGAAGCAGGCTCCCTGCTGAGCAGAGAGCCCAACACGGGATTCGATTCCAGGACCCTGGAGATCATGACCTGAGCTGAAGGCAGCGGCTTAACCCACTGAGCCACCCAGGCACCCTGTTCAGACTTTAAGGTTTAGGGCACTTGCTCTGTCATGCTGTCTCTTTTATGGTGAATTCTTGCCCTTTTTTTTTTTTTTTAATGCAGGGGAAAAAAAAACTAATTCCAAATAAAAATATTACCCAAGATCTGCTTGGACCTCCCCATCACTTCCAGTGACCTATTTCCCAAAACTCGCCAATTCTCTGGCTGTTTGCTCAAGAGGACAGAAACAGCTTCACATACTCTCTGCAGAGCCTTAGGCTGAGAAAACAGATTACTTCTGAGCTGAAGGGTTTTCTGAGTATCAGAAGAGGGGGATAGACCTCCTCTCCACTATTCTATTAATGACAGGCACAGAGCATAGCACCTAGATCAATTAGCCATGCTAGGACACCTACATCCCACTTTGCCTAATTATCAGACTATAGTCCCCAGGGGAAATGCATAGAGGGCCTTGCTGCTAAGCAATCTTGTCATCCAATGCCAATCACATATTCAAGGCTAACAGGAAAATTCCCCACAGCTGTTCAGATGGCTTGTGTATCCCTTGGCCGCAGTCTTCGCCACCAAGTGAGGAGCTGAGCTCAAGGGTGTTTGATAAAATACTGTGTTCAGCTCTTGAGTTAGAGCTAGGGAAGACTCCCAACCATTCCTTCCACTTGTCTGTCAGTTGCTCTATTTATTATTCTTCATCTGGGTCCCCGCACCCATTCCTGTCGCCAGACTTTTATCACTGTCACTTGTGAGTCTTTGTTCGTCCTTGGAGAGCACTGTATTGATTCTTCCTCACTTTATGACGTATGATATAATACTTGTTGGTTATGAAAAATGGGCAGTTGCCCATCAGCTTCCTGGAAAAGGAAAGTTCATTAAGTAAGGGACCATTTTTACAGCATGACAAAGGGGCTACTTTTTTCCTAAATGTTTCAGGTAGTGGAGTTCTTTGGAACTAGACCCAGATCTTCTGATAAGAACAAAACAATGAAATGAAAAACAGGAAATAAGAATACAGTTCACTTTCCGGTGGACATAGTTAGCTCACTGATGCTATTATGGTGAGAAACAGGAAAAGAAGACATCTCAGGTACACAAGTTCCTGTGTCTGAATTCATCACTCTGATTGATACAGAGTCCCTCAAAACCTGTGACCTCCGCCCCATGGGTGAAATTGATAATAGTGATCTTACACAGTTTTAAACCATGAGAGACTATGGACTCTGAAAAACAATCTGAGGGTTTTGAAGGGGTAGGGGGTTGGGAGGTTGAGGGAACCAGCTGGTGGGTATTGGAGAGGGCACGGATTGCATGGCGTACTGGGTGTGCTGCAAAAACAATGAATACTGTTATGCTGAAAATAAATAAAAAATAAATAAATAATAAATAAATAAATAATTAGATCATTAAAACAAAACAACAACAACTAAAAAACCCCTGGACATTTGCTTTGTTTCCTGTAGCCAAGAACCTCTTTGTACAAAGTTGCAATAATTGTCTCTGGTTTGCAACTTCCATTTTGTGTCTACCTTGATTTAACCACTTAGTGCACTAAAGGCATGCCAGAAACAGCAGGGGTGCCAACCTAAAAGGTATAAGAAATTCACTGTAGCTATGTGTGAGTGTGCGTACAGGGACGTATATAAATATATATGTATATCCATGCAATTTTATATGTATACATCTATTAGTTCATTCAACCTATTTATTGACTGCATACTCTATATAAGTATACTTATACTCTATATAAGTATAAGTAAGTATAAAAAAGGTGAGGATAAGCCAAACAGAAGGAGGCCTGGCCCACACAGAACCTAAACAGCTGGAGAATGGCAAGAAAAGTAAAGAGACAATTATTACATACTATAATAAATACTGATAAGGAAAAGTGAGCCTGCTGTGAAACACATGACTCAGACTTGAGACCTGAGTGGTCAGGAAATGCTTCTCAAATGAGGGCCATCTGAGTATTGGGCCACTTAACCTGAGACCTAAAGACGAGGAGAGGAGTAATGAAGAGAGGAGAGAAGTGATGCGTAGATTTCCGGGAAGGGCTGTAGCGAGAGAGACAGAAAGAGAGGAACATTACAAAACGTTTCTGGGCAGCACTGAGAAATCTCTTTACAGTCCTAAATTTACTGTCTGATTTTCTGCTGAAAATTGTACAGTCTGCATGTATAAATTGGGAAGAACTTTGGTCTTGTTCTACACTTTCTGAGATGCTTTCCTGTATTCTTTGTCTGATCTTTTTATTTTCTTCCAAGTACTTTGTCCTATAGGGAGCTTTCCCTGATACTCCAGGCTGGTCCTTGTTCTTCTTGGGGCTCCAGTGGAATCTGTGTTGCACTGAAGTATTAATGTTTTATCGGTCTTCCTATGAATCTGTGAGGCCAGAATATAGTAACTCTAGAGCATAGTTTTTGAAAATCAACATTGATCTGAATGGTAGCTCTTTGGGCCATCAGGAGTCCCAGTTCCTGAAGATCCCTCAGGTCCTCATTTAGATTTTCCCAGCGAGGCTATGGGACCCTGAAACATACTTCTTCCTGTCAGGAGATCCACCCAATGGGAGCTCTGCCCTTGGATGCACGTTCTTCCTGGGCTGAGGCCAATGATTAGTCAATCTTTCTTACCAGACAAGCTTCGACTAATGATGAGCTACTTACTTCTTTCCTGATGAGTGAATTTACTAAATAGTTGTGAGGAGAGAGTACATTCCCGGGCTCAAGCAAACCTTTTAACAAATACCAACAAAGATAGAAAAAGAAAACTGAAAAGCCTTGAAGAAGGTTTGACTCATAATAGCTTTGAGTAGGAGCAGTTTTAAATGGATGTCTGTAAGTTGGTGAAACGGAGGTTCAGAGATACAAAACAAGTTACAGCTAATTCAGTATTTAGGCTGGTTACAGATGATTGAGCAATCTGACTCCAAAGCTTGATCTTCCCCTACTCTGACAGACCACAGTTCCTCCCAAATCAATTAGTTTAGCCACCTGCTATCTAATGAACAGCTTTATCATTAGAGCCTGTAATGTGTTGAGCTTGGGTTCTTGGCAGGCGACAGACAGAACAGGAAATCTCCAGAAATCCTGACCTGACAAAGTCGTTTGTGCACACATGTACGTCTATGCATCTGTGTGTGAGTATAAGGTCTCCTGTGAGAGCTTTGGGTGTTTCACTCTTTTTGCTTCTTCTGCATATTTTATAAATAAATTTTAGAGAATAAGTTGTGACATTTGTTCCTTTGTGAGGCTCTCAAGTGTGTAAGGGTCACTGCCTGGCTCACACATTTGATCCATATTTGCAGAATAATTAGCTTATCATATGCCCCCTCCTTACTAAATTTGGGTTTTTTGAATCTCTCTAGAAAAAAAAAGAGAATAAGAAAAAGTGAGCCATACTGTCATTTATAATGTTCTCTTAGAGACAATTGGAAGAAACCTCTAGGAAAAAAAATCCAGTAGTTTGAGTAAAACTGATAACTGACATTCATAAATTAATAGGTAAAGATTATCCAATTGTATTATTTACTGCCCTCCCAAAGACAAATGACATTACATAAACTCATTTGAATATTTCTATTTTACACACACCTTGTAGGTTACCAGGGAAAAGCCAATGTCAATATTTAAGGCTTGAAGTTAAGAATTATCATCTGTAAGTGACCAGTTGCTCTCCAAGATGCCAGTAATTCAGTCTTAGACAATTCCTCATGTATCTTCCTCATCATTATTCTAGGCTGTCAGAAGGCATTATAGCTCATTAATTAAATGTGAGCACATTAATGTTGGATTAATACAGGGATTAAACTGTTAAAATGGCGAATATGTGTTTTGTAGGATTTGAACCAGTGAATCTGTACTGAGATAAATATAGTTATTAAATAAGTAACCCTATCTTATATGTTTGGGTCATATATATGTGTCTGTTATAATTTTTGTAGAGAGAGAAGGATATTAAATTAGGTTCTCTACATTTCACTTAAGAAGTCACAGAAGTACTTAAGCCATTTGAGCATAGCTTCTGACAAAACGGTTAAACTTGAAAATGATGCTCAAAGGGAGATAAATCATGTATGTGAAAATTCGTAGTTTACGTGATATTACTTCTTCTGTACTTGATATAATCATGTCTTCAGGGACTGTTGAGCAATTAAGTATTATTTTTGCCTTTTAACCAAAATATCCTAGGGTACCATGATTTTATGGTATTTCTTCAACCATTAGTTACTTTATGGCTGTTGGTTTATCTTCCTACATCCATTCTACTACCTAATTTTCTCATTTGCTTAAATGAAGACCTGAGTGTGTTTTCACAAAAGTTCTGCAGAGCCAAGTTTGTGGATTTTATTAATATTTGCTCCTCGGAAACCTTTCCAATCCACCACCTTGTACGTTTGGAGCTATGCTATTACATATTTGTGTTCGTTGAGTTCAGATGTATACGTGAACTACTAATGTGACTGTAAATATGTCTTTAATCCTTAACTTTAAATGTTTTGGGAAAATCTGGATTGCTCAGGGGTGAGAGATCAGTGCCGCGCAGGGTTTTCTAGCCTTGGCACCATGGGCATTCGGAGGTTTTTCCTTGGTGGTAGGGTCTGTTCTGAGTGTTGTAAGATGTTAAGCAGCATCCCTAGCTCCTAACTACTAGATTCCAATAGAAATCCTTGCCCAGTTGTGGCAAATAAAAGTGTCTTTAGACATTGCCCAATAGGCCTTGATGGAGGTGCGGGGCAACAAAATCACCCCAAAATAAGAATGACTGAAAATTCTGGAGTAAACATTTTAGAATTAGCTATTTGCCTGAGCCTCATCCTTATAAAAGTGAGCTCCTTTCACCATGAACCAAACATAAGCTCATGGTCATGTAAACTGTTATTAATTATCCAGAAGTCTATTTTTATGTTTAAAGTTACTGTTTTCATTACCTTTCTGTCCAGCTCTTGACATTTGGCTTGTTTTCTATCTTCGGTCCTTCTAACTGAAAGTTTGTCAAGCTTATTCAACCATAGAGATTTATTGAATTGATGGTGTGAATTGATGGGCTTCCCTTCATCCAGTCTTTGCAATGTGACCATACGGCTCCCGCCGTAAGAAGAAGAGTCTGTTTTCTCTCCTTTTGAATCTGGATTGGGTTTGTGACTTGTCTGGCCTACAGACTGTGGCAAAATTGATAGTGTGCCAGTCCTGAAGTTAGGTCTTAAGATGTCTTGCCTGCCCTGCTTGAACTGCCCTGCTTCAACCCCTTCTCTTGAACCCCTGAACCTGCCGTGTGAACATATCTGGACTTACATGTTGGAGGATGGGAGGGATCCCAAGACAAGTCATCCAAGCAGAGGCTACCAGGGATGATCCTGCTTTGAGCCAGCCAGCCAGCTGACTGCAAAATCAGGAGCGAGTTCAGCTGAGATCTTACAAATCCACATCAGAGGAATCCTCCTACCCAACCCAGAGACCCAGGAGCTAGATAAATGCTAATCATTTGAAGCCACCAAGTTTCAGACCTGGTTATTTATGCAGAATTATTGCTCAATTGATATACTTTATTGACTTGATTTCTCAGATTATCTCTAAAACTTTGAACCAGACTTCCTCCTTTAGCTCATTCTGCTTCAGCCACTCCAAGTCGGATTAACTACTGATCCCGCTTTTGTCCACAACTGGAGCCCAGCCCCACTTCTAAGGATCTCGTAAGTCCTTTCCCAATCCCTGAAAGGGGCAGAGTGGTTCAGTCATGGACTTTACTTTTCATATTCTTCAAAATGACCTGTCTTAATTTAGAATAACTATAGTTTTGATTAATGCCACAATCTGAAAAGGCCCTTATAATACCTCGTAATAATACTTATATAGACATGTCAGATTTCAAATAAGCAAACAGTTAAATTCATAGATGTGACTTGGCCAGACTTCCCATGAGGATTTTAAACTTGGAATCTTTTCAGTACAATGTATGGAAACCATCTGGGTATTATTCATGCATTCCCACGCATTTTGGCATTGAATCTGGTCTTGTACTATAAATCCATTGTTGGATTTATTGGGCTTAATGGAGTTTTAATAATTTATTCTATCTGATTAAATTTACTGAGTATCTTGGTATTACCTACCCCTTAAATATAGGTTAGTTTATGTAACTTGGCTGATGGATAGCCCACAAGGTGCAGGATACAAGCAAGTATGAAGTAGCCTATGGGACTAACTTCAAGGAATGATCTCTTTGGGGATTTATGAGTCTGTTAAATGTCCATTTTATTCATTATTTATATCAATTTGTGCTATTTAAATACCTTAATATCTGGTTAACTATTATTGGAAGAAATATACTCTTTTTTTCTTTTTTAAATTTTATTCATTTTTTATTATTTATTTTTTTAATTAAAAAAATTGTATAAACATATAATGTATTATTAGCCCCAGGGGTACAGGTCTGTGAATATACTCACTTTTTAAAAAAAAAATTTTTTGGACACTTGCCTAATTGAAATATTAATACAGATTTTTCCCAATACCGGAAAGTGTAGTACCCCTATGAAACATTTAATAAGTCAAAATGTCATGAAGCAAGGAAGCAATTACCATTAACTTATAAGGAAAATTTTTGGATGTTCTCACACCCCAAAAATAACCTCTTTTAGGCTTTTCTGACACTTGAGGACACATAGTGATAAAGGATGCACAAAATAAGACAAAACAGACACAGACCTCATTCAAAGTTAAGGTAGCTTGATGCGGAGATACTAAGTGTAGTTCCCAATGAAGGCGCTTGGGGGCGTCACTGTCGCTGCTCAGAGCGCACGCTGCCTCCCTCCAGAAGGGCTCACTGCAAAACAAATGCTGAATGCTATTTTCACTTTTTTCCATGCAAGTGAAAAAATCCTCTTCGGGTTTCTTTTGGGCTGTGGAAGCGGGGACCGACGTCGGCCTTTCATAAAAGTAAAGTGGCGTAAGCAAACTTTTGAGAAGCAGATTTATACAGAGTATATTGAGATATACAGAGTATATCTGTATATCTAGGAAGATGAGAAATGGAAAACAGTTGGAAACTCAGGATTAAGACACGTGCATGTCCTATTAAATAATTATCAGAGACTATTGTCAGAGCTCCATAAAGAAACCCTTGTTTGGTGGAAAACATGAATGATGTCCGTTAGAGAAGATGCCAATCATATAATCAGAGAATCTACCAGTTATGTAACTATGAATGTCAACAGTGAGTAGGATGATATTTCTCTTATAGAACCATCTGCTTGAAGACAGGAGATATGTTTTCTTTTTCTGTTTCTGACATGCAGTGTGTAAACTAGGACTGTATACCGAAGGTCTCTGAGTCCCACGTACCCTCTGTGGCTTCTCTGGATTCTAAATTCGACCATCTGTGTCCTCAACAATCTGTTCTGTGTAATGATAGAGGACTCATGCCGCCCTAAAAATGCAATTCGGAGATTATCTTAGAAAATAAGTGCACATTGTTGGTGTGCCTGGGTGGTACGCTTGGTTAAGGTCAGGATGGTGAGAGATCACCAGCGTCTCTTTCAGATTCTCTCACTCTCCTTCTGCGCCTCCTGCTCAGCCTCTCTCAAATAAATAAATAAATCTTAAAAAAAAGGAAAGAAAGAAAGAAAGAAAGAAAGCACATTGCAATATATCTGATCAGAGTAATAATCACAAACTGGCAAACTGGGGCCGACAGTTCGAATATCCTGCTGCTGATACACTGCAAGGTGACGTGATACAATTATTCTATTTAGTGGGAACATTAAGTCAATAAATACAAATTTGGAAATATAAACACTTCAAAATAAAGTCAATTTCTAGCAAATGGTATGATATCACAGTACTTTCATGTTTATTGAGAGACCCTATTTCTTGTTCTGCAAAACTGTGAAAGGGAGTACTGTCACATACATAATACCTCATCAGGAAAATTCAACACTCCCAAAAGAAGTTTGAAATTTACTTGGGCATAGTCTCCCTTGGACTTTCGTCTGCCCGCTACTTTTTTTTTTTTTTTAAGATTTTATTTATTTATTTGACAGAGAGAGATCACAAGTAGAGAGAGAGGCAGGCAGAGAGAGAGAGAGAGAGGGAAGCAGGCTCCCTGCCGAGCAGAGATCCCAATGGGGACTCGATCCCAGGACCCTGAGATCTCTACCTGAGCCGAAGGCAGCGGCTTAACCCACTGAGCCACCCAGGCGCCCTGCCCGCTACTTCTGTTCTGCAGTTCTTCCTGCCCTCCTTACAACAACATCTCCTCTTAGGTGACATACTATGTCAACTCCTTCCATTTCTTTTGGGAGGGAACAGGCACCTATGACTGCAATGTAGTACAACAGAAATAACACACTTTGTTCCTAAGTGATGGTTTAATCACAGCAACCATAACATGCGGACTCAGAAATCCATTCTCTAGACCATTTGTTTCCTGCCAGGTTTCCAGACTTTTATAGTCACCTACTGGGCTTTCCACTTGGAAATCTGATGGACACGTCCAGTTCAACACATTCACATTCAAATTAATCCACACATCCCTCCCCTTCATTATTCTTGATATATTTTTGAGATATATATATATCTCAAAGGCAGAACTCTACAGAGTTCACCCAGGTTAAAAAATAATAATAATAATGAAAAAAGCAGCAAGCAGATTTTGGCCACCTGGAAAGCATAGGTTCCACCTACCGGGGGCAGGAGGTACTCAGCTGCAGCCAATTGTCCTATAGAAATGTGGGCCCAGTAGAGCCAGATGGTCTGATATTTCAAGAGAAGCCAGAAATTTGTGCAAAGCCTCCCAATTTTTAAATGATTGCAGTGAATTAATTTTTTAATGTGTCTGGCCTAAAGGGTAAAGTTAGAAATCTCCAGCATGTTAAAAAGAACCTCTATAATCTGGTATCACTCTTAAATTCCCTCGTTCGGTGCCATCCTCACAATTTACTCTTTGGGTAACCAGTGCCGTTTGTTGATGCTGGATAGTTCCAGGCAATTTTGTGTTTCTTTGAGTACCCTCACTCCTTCCAGCTGTCTGCTAACCAACTGTGTATTCTTTATACTCAGATGGGGACCACTTCTCCTCAGCCCCTTGAATATTTACCGCTCCCTAATGTGTGTGATCTCTGTATCTTTTATCATAACACATGCAGTCCTATAATTGAAATTATATGTTTGCATTGCTATCTTCCTATGGCAGTGTGAGCTCTTTGGAAAGAGAAACTGGGTCTTCCTCTTATTTGTGTCTCCAGCTTTTAACACAGTTCCTGACACTCTATGGATATTGAGCAAATAAAACTCAAAAGAAATAATGTAGATATTTTCTAGGAATTTTAGAAATCCCTAGAAAATAGGGATTTTAGGGAAGAATCTAAAAAGTAAATTAGATCTCAGATATTTTTTGTGTTAATTGGAGTTCTATTGGGAGACAGAAATCACAATGATAGTTTGAGCAGGTATAAAGTTGGTAATCAGGTATCAGAAAAAATAAAAAGAAAGCCATAAAGTGTCACCATGGCAGCATTATCAGGAAGTAGCCATTGCTACCAAGGCTGCAGAAACAAAGGAAAGAGGTTGGAATTATCAAAACTCAGCAGGCCGGAGGAGGAGGGGGTCCCAAGGAGGGAAACTTAGATTTTTGAGAGCGGGATTCGGCAGAGCTGGTAACGGAGCCTCTGAGTTGGAGGAGGGTCCCTCAGACCTGTGACCTAGGTGTCGGGAGGGGGAAGGTCCCAGACTGGAGCTAGTGCATGTGGATGGGCTATGGTGAGGCTTGTTCTGTGAGGCTTGGAAAAATTGTGATCGGGATTCAGCTGTGGCATCTGCCAGAAACTGTTACTGCAGAGTGGAGAAGAGAGGCTGAGGTGGGCTGCCAGGGGAAATGAAGGAAAAGAGGCAAGGGTGGCCCCTTTGCTTCCTTTAGCTTTCCAGTCTCCATCTTTTCCCTCCTTTTGGCAGAGCCAAACATGGGATCCGCTGGCAAAGGAGAAATAGGGTTTGCAGAGTCCCAGTCCCAGCAGCAAAATGCTGAGTGTACCAGTGTGAGTTTGAAGCTGAGAAAAGGTAACTGACTGGCATAAAGTCTTAAGAAAAAATGATGGGAAAGTCTGAAAAGAAGAGAACAAGAATTTATACTGAGCAACAGATAAGCAAATACATGGCCAAAGTAAAGGTTGACTTTCTGCTTTCCTCATACAGTCTCTTCTTCTAGACTTAACTAACTACAGCTCTTTATGTCAAATTGAAACTTATTTTCAAGCTCATTTCTTTTTTTTTAAGATTTTATTTATTTATTGGACAGATAAAGAGAGATCACAAGTAGGCAGAGAGGCAGGCAGAGAGAGAAGGGGAAGCAGGCTCCCAGTCAAGCAGAGAGCCCGATGTGGGGCTCGATCCCAGGACCCTGAGATCATGACAGAGGCCTTAACCCACTGAGACACCCAGGCACCCTTCAAGCTCATTTCAAGATCTATCTCTTCCATGAAACTTTCTCCAGGACTCTAAGAAAAAAATGTAATATTGTCATGCTTTAGATTCCATTGAGTTTTCTAATTGTATTAAATTATTAAAAATTAATTGGTACTGTTACTTACTTTGGGATCCTGGATCTCTAAAAAGAAGCAGAATAAAATATACAGTAGGATCCAGTTATGTGCAGCACTTCATGAGACTGAAAAATCAATCAATGTGACCCACCCATTAACAGGCTAGAGAGGAAAAATCAGGGGCACCTGGGTGGCTCAGTGGGGTAAAGCCTCTGCCTTCAGCTCAGGTTGTGATCTCAGGGTCCTGGGATCAAGCCCCACATCGGGTTCTCTGCTTGACTGGGAGCCTGCTTCCTCCTCTCTCTCTGTCTGCCTCTCTGCCTACTTGTGATCTCTGTCAAGTAAATAAATAAAATCTTAAAAAAAAAAAGAAAAGAAAAAGAAAAATCACATCGTGGTATCAACTCATTCAGAAAAATTATTTGACAAGATTCAAAACCCTTTCATGATAAAAAAGAATTTCCTCAACTTGCTAAAAACAATCTACTAAAAAGCTACAGTTAGCCTTATTTTTAAGGGTGAATGATTGAATGCTCTCACCTCACCCCAAGAATGGAGAAAGGAATGGAATTATACTGTTATGATTGCTAAAGTTCTAGCCAGTGCAATAAGTCAAGAGAATAAGGGACATACAGATTGGAAAGGAGGAAATAAAACCGTCACTATTGACAGTTGACATGATTGTTTACATTAAAAAAAAAAAATTCCAAATAATCTACCAGAAAAAAAAAAGAAATTTGGAACTAATCACTGAAATAAACAAAGTCACAGAATACATGGTAAACTTGCCAAAAATCAATGATGTTTCGGGGCACCTGGGTGGCTCAGTGGGTTAAGCCTCTGCCTTCGGCTCAGGTCATGATCCCAAGGTCCTGGGATTGAGCCCCATATCGGGTTCTCTGCTCAGCAGGGAACCTGCTTTCCTCTCTCTCTGTGCCTGCATCTCTGCCTACTTGTGATCTCTCTCTGTCAAATAAATAAATAAAAACTTAAAAAAAAAATCAATGATGTTTCTGTATACTAACAATGAGCACATGGACCCAGAAATTAAAAATACAATATCATTTATAATGGCTCAGAAAATGAAATACTTTGATGTAAATATAACAAAACATACTTAGGATGGGTATGTTAAGAACTGTGAAATAGTGATTTTAAAGAAATCAAAGAATACCTAATAAATGGAGAAATATTCTTTGTTCATGGATATGAAAGTTTAATGTAATAATGATGCCATTTCCCCCGAAGTTGATACAAAGGGCTAACCCAATTTCTAGAAAATCTCATCAAAAATATTTTGTTTAGATATAGACAAAATTATTTTACATTTATATGGCAAGTCAGAGGAATTGACTCTAATGGTAGATAAAACAGTTTCAGAAAGGAGGAGTAAAGGGAGAGAATCACTGCACCCGATTTAAAGACTTCCATAGCTATAGCTATAGTAATTAAGACTTGTAGTAGTGGAGGGATAGACACACAGATAATGAAACAGAATACAGAACCTAGAAAGAAAAATCTCAAAACATGATGTATGCTTAGTCTACTTCTTACCACAATGCAAAAGCAATTAAATGGAAGAAAGATAGCTTTTTTCAACAAATCCATAGGCAAAAACAAAATAAAACAAACACAGAAAACTTTGATCTAATCTTACATTCTATATAAAAATGAACTCAAAATGTAAAGTGTAAAACTATTAATCTTCTAGGAAGAAAAGAGAGAGAAAATCTTTCGGATCTAGGATTGAAAAAGAGTAGACTTAACACCAAAGGGACGATCCATAAAAATGTTAAGTTGGACATCACCAAAACAAAAAGCTTTTACTCTGTGAATAATCCCATGAAGAGGACAAACAAGACAAGCTATGCAGTGGAGAAGAGATTTGCAAATTATATATGGGACCAAGGACCAGTATCTGGAATATATCTGAAAAACAAACAAACGGACAAACAAACAACAACAAAACTCTCAAAACTCAACAGCCCAAAAGCAAACAACCGGATTGGAAAATGAAAGGAAGAATGGAAAGACATTTCACCAAAGAGGATTTGTGGATGGCGGATAACCACATGAAAATGTGCTAAACATTATTTACTGTTAGGAATTGCAAGTTAATGCCTCAACGCAGTATCACTATCGCAAGGGCTAAAATAAGCACAAATAATGAGACTACCACAAATGCTTGCAAGGATGTGAAGATCAGCTGGATCCCTCACGGAGTGCTGATGGAAATATCAAGTGGTACAGTCCTTCTGAAAAGTACTGGTGTCGTCTTTAAAAGCTACACTTGCCACTACAGTATGACCCAGCAATTGGTCTCATGGGCATTTATATCAGAGAAATGAAAACCTTGGAACATAACCTCTAGCAAATGCTTATAACACCTCTACTTACAATGGCTGCAAACTGGAAACAAATCAGCTGTGTTTCAGCAGGTGAATGATTACATAAACTGTGGTCCATCCAAATCATGGAGTAGTCTGAGCATTAAAAATGAACGAACCACGGATATACACAACAACCAGCAACCTGGATGGATCTCCAGAGAATTGAGCAGAGTGAGAATATCCAATCCCAAAAGGTATATGTAATTCCTCGCATGTATCATTTCTGAAAGGACAAAGCTTACAGAAATAGAGAAGAGATGCGTGGTTGCCAGGAATTAAGGAGGGGTAATCTTGGAAATATGAGGATTCTTGCGATATAATCTGCTTGTGTCAATGTCAATATTGTGATACTGTACTATAATTTTGCAAGATGTTACCATTTGGGGAACAGGTAAAAAAAAAAATACATAGAAACTCTCTGAAATCTTTACAAGCGAATGTGTCTCAAAAAGTTTAATTAAGAAAAAAAAATCTTCCCTCTGTGATTCCAATATGAAGACCAGGTTAAAAACCGCTGCAAATTTAACACAGTCCTTACCAGTTCCAGTTGTTTCCTTAACTCTGAAGTAGGGGGAGCCCTCAGCAGCCCTTCATGGTCAAGTTTGAGCTATTGTTTACCTTAAAGTAAAATTATCAGCTAGTAAAATGATCACCTGTCCCCTTTCTCTGAAATGCATTTTTGATCTGATCTTTGAAAGCGTTAAATTTTTTAGACTTTCAACTAGCTACGTGGGGCGTGTGTGTGTGTGTCTGTGTGTGAGTGTCTGTGTGTCTCTGTGTGTGTGGTTGTGTGTGTGTCAAGTGCTGCTAAATTGATCACTAAAATGCTTCCATGTTCTTTTGGAGTAAATGGGAAGAAGGGCTTGAAGGATACCAAGATAACAGAATAGACCAGACTAAAAAAAGGAAAGAAAAGAAAAGAAAAACAATAAGGAAAGGATTTGAAAACACATCATTTGAAAATTGTCTGGCTTAGTCAATCAATGAATTTATTTATGTGTTATAGGGGCCTATTTATGTTTGGAAAGAGTACAATGGGTAACAATACTCTTAATCAGAATAAAGGGATGGTTAAATGGAGATAATATAGATACATAGGTAAGTATGTAGATTTGTAGTTATATAGATGGGTGGATACCTAATGAGCTTACTGTTCCATATTAATTGTATAAAGTCCTTTTATGATGGATGAATAACTGAGCTCACCAGTTGTTTGGGCTCTGACTTCTAAAAAGTAGCTATTTAGAAAAGTCCACTACGTGTAGAGTCAAGCTATTTAGCCTGTTTAAGCTTAAGTTCTTCATTGTTAAAATTGGAATAATAATTAGGATTACTAGCCATTTTTAATGATTGAATGAGGTAATGAATATACCATTTAGAAAAGTGACTGGAGTCTGATATACACGCGAGAGACAGAGCTGCTACCGCTAATATTCATGCCTTTGCGATAATTATCTTTTTTTTTTTAAAGATTTTATATATTTATAAGACAGACAGAAATCACAAGTAGGCAGAGAGGCAGGCAGAGAGAGAGAGAGAGAGAGAGAGAGGGAAGCAGGCTTCCTGCGGAGCAGGGAGCCCGATGCGGGGCTCGATCCCAGGACCCTGAGATCATGACCCGACCCAAACCACTGAGCCACCCAGGCGCCCCGCGATAATTATCTTAAATGCTTTGTTCTGCTTATGCAGGAAAGTTATATTTTAGATCTCAATAATTCATTTTATTTTTTCTAGATATAGAGCAAAGACCAGAAAACACAAGGCATGGGGGAAAATGCCATCTGTTCAGGCCCTGGCTCTCCAGATCTAGCAGTCAGTAAGTAGTATATAGGAACAGGGTCTAGAATGGGATCAGAACCAAGGTACAGCTTGCTTATGCGTTCGCAGTGAGGAGACAGAACTAGCAGGTACTAAATACGTACAAAATACTAGTGATGTACCTGATGGTTTTATTTCATTTGATTTTATTCTCACACATTTCTCTTTAATAATAATAATGTTTTACATTAATTAATTTTATTAATTCTATTTTACCAATTTAATTATTATTTTGTTAATTGTTATTATTATTATTACCTTATGGGTGAGGAAACAGAAGATATGAGAGATGTTTCCCCAGCATCATTACATTAACAGGTGATGGGAGTCTGCGTTTGAATTCAGAACACTCTCATTCCAAAATCCACACTCTTTTTTTTTTTTTTTTAAGATTTTATTTATTTATTTGGCAGACAGAGACCACAAGTAGGCAGAGAGGCAGGAGGGGGAGGGGGGAGCAGACTCTCCACTGAGTGGAGAGCCCGATGCAGGGCTCGATCCCAGGACCCTAAAATCATGGCCTGGGCCGAAGGCAGAGACTTTAACCACTGAGCCACCCAGGCATCCCCCAAATCCACACTCTTGAAGCTAAGCTTGGATCTTCAGGAGCTGTGTGCATGCTTCCTGCCAAGTGTAGATTTGAGTTTGTTTTATCCCTACAGGTGTTAGGGAAGTCAGAGAGGGTGGGCGCAGGCTGCTTCCATAAGCTTCTAGTCTGACAGAATTTTACTGCAGCGCCAGATACACAATTGAGATTATAAATCAGCACCTTGTACCTTGGGAGAAGTGGAACTTGAAGTTTGATATATTTTCTCTGGACAGTTCTAATAAACTCTGTGATCTGTTTATTGAAGACCTAAGTAGTACTGTAGCACAAAACAAGGACAAGATAATTAGCACCTACACTCTGTTGTGTTAGCCCCTATGTATAATATAACACTCCTCTCAGTGTGTAGGAACTACCCGTTTACAGGCTTGTTTCTTTAGTTTTAACTATGAGTTCTCCTACTAGGACAGGAATTGTGTCTTACTCCTCTCCTATTCTCAGTACATAACTCAATTTCTTAACCATAGGGAATCAATTACTGTTTGTTGAACAAGTGGGCAAAAGCACTATAATGTCATCATGTGGATGTAATAAAATTATGCTTATGAAAATGCTTTGTGGACTTCAGATAGCTATAAAATCAGAGGTTAGCAAATTACAGACAAATCAGCCCAGTGCCTGTTTTTTTTTTTTTTAATATTTTATTTATTTATTTGAAAGAGAAAGAGAACAAGAAAGAGAGCATGAGCAGGGCAAGGGACAGAAGGAGAAGCACACTCCCCACTGAGCAGGGAGCCCAATACAGGGCTCGATCCCAGGACTCTGGGATCATGACCTGAGCCAAAGGCAGAGGCTTAGCAACTGAACCACCCAGATAACCCCCTGCCAGTGCCTATTAGTGTGAATAGTTTATTAGAATGCGGGCCAGCTTGCTAATTCATGCATATATTTGCTATAGCTGATTAGCACAGTTGAGTAGTAGCTAAAGAGAGAATATAGATCACAAAACTGAAAAAAAGGAAAAGACTGTCCATCCTTGTATTAGATGCTAGTTGTTTAGAGGCAGTGCATTTGGTAGTTTTATTGTTGCCGGAAAAGGGAGAACGGAGATGAAGGAACTTCTACAATAGTCTAAGCAAAAAAGCCAGGATAACTTATTCCCATCCGAGGTGAATGAAAAGGAATGTATGTTTATTCATTTAAAATATAGTTAATCAGTACCTACAGTGTTCTCATGACTATTTCAGACATTTGGCAAGTTTATTTAATAAACATCTAGTGAGTAGCTACTATGTCCAAGCACCGTTTCTGCCTTCTTAGAGTTTATATTCATTCCATTTTGACACTTAAAGGAAGAATAACCAAAACTAGGTGACAGCTAAGATACAGGGATTAAAGGACCGGAAGAGTCTTAAATATTTCTCTCAGCATGTAACATAGTAAGCCGCCTCATATTCACATGTATTTGTATGTCTGTCTCCCTCTGTTTGGTTGTAGGATCCCTGAGGACAGTTCACCTCATATTTGTCATTATAGTTCCAAACTTGGTACAATACCTGGCAAAATAGATAAATGAAATAAATGGTTGAGAAACCAGAGATAAAAATCAGCTAAGGAAGAAGATTATTGGAGAAAGGGGAACCCTCTTACACTGTTGGTGGGAATACGAGTTGGTGCAGTCACTTTGGAGAACAGTGTGGAGATTCCTTAAGAAATTAAAAATAGAGCTACCTTATGACCCTGCAATTGCACTACTGGGCATTTACCCTAAAGATACGGATGTAGTGAAAAGAAGGGCCAATATGTACCCCAGTGTTCATAGCAGCAATGGCCACAATCGCCAAACTGTGGAAAGAGCCAAGATGCCCTTCAACAGATGAATGGATAAAGACAATATGGTCCATATATACAATGGAATATTATGCTTCCATCAGAAAGGATGAACACCCAACTTTTGTATCAACATGTTCAGAATGTTCAGAGTAAAATAAGTCAAGCAGAGACAGTCAGTATCATATGGTTTCACTTACTTGTGGAGCATAAGGAATAACATAGAGGGCATTAGGAAAAGGAAAGGAAAAGTGAATTGGGGGATATCGGAGGGGGAGATGAACCATGAGAGACTGTGGACTCTGAGAAATAAACTGAGGGTTTTGGAGGGGAGGGGGGTGGGGGGTAAGATGACCCAGGTGGTGGGTATTAAGGAGGGCAAGTATTGTATGGAGCACTGGGTGTGGTGCATAAACAATGAATCTTGGAACACTGAAAAAATAAAATAAAAAGAAGATTATGAGGTTCATTTAGGATATGTTGTTGAAGACAGTAATGTGGGGAGCCTAGGTGGCTCAATTGGGTAAGTGTCTGCCTTAGGCTCAGGTCATGATCCCAGGGTCCTCCCTGCTGAGCAGGGAGTCTGCTTCTCCCTCTCCTTTTGCCCCTCTTCCTGCTTGTGCATCCAAGTCAAAAATACCCTCTATACAAGTGTAGCCAGAGAAGAGAAAGTAAAGACTCAAATCAAGAGACAGAGCTCCTGCTTTCCCATGCCCAGACCAGCACTCAGTCTTTACCACACATTAACTCAATGAGCTGCAGTCAGCAGGAACGCTCACTTCTAAATGGATGGGAAGCCAGTCTAAATTCTCATTAGCATGAAAGGTATCATCATTGCAGTTGCATTATTTAGAGAACAGGGGAGTTAAGAGGTATTGACTACAACTTCCCTAATTTAGCCTCTGTCCTTACAACCCAGTTCACCGGCCTTAATGGTTCACTGCCAGCATCTTGAGTGGCTTTCCTTTTCCTTTGATAATGAAGGGAAACACAGCTGTCAGAGAAAGACACTCTGGAGAAATTTTATTATTTACAAATTGTAAGCACTTCAACACTAAAATCAACATTATCACAACACACAACTTGTTAAGTCGAAGACATTCTTTTTTTCAGTCCAATGGCGTTTCTCTGAATATCAATAGGGTAATGGCTATAGCAGGTTTTTTGCCAATTAACATACATTTCTTCCGCTGAAATTTGCACCATTTTTCTTAATTAATCCTGACCTTTCATCCTGCATTTTATAAGCTTCTTAAGAAGTTGGAAATAAATAATTCAGTCCACATATTTTCAGAAAAGAGACAAGCTGTTTTACTCTATCCTCAGAGAATAAATTAGATAGCTGTTCAGATTAAGCTCATGGAAAATTGGATAAACAAATACAGAAGTCATATATCTTCTGCAGAAGCACATAGATGGGGGCTTGCTGCTTCTGAAGGAGGCAAGAAAATTTCTAGAGATTCTGGAGAAAGACAGTGTTAGGGATGGATTCTCCTGTTTTATATGTTGAGGAGGGCATCCAGCTTTTAGGATTTGTAAGCTTTCAAGTTCATAGTGTTTGAAATTTAAATCACACCCTTGTGTTCTCTCACATTTCCCTGATGTTGTCCTGGGTAAAGGAAATGTGGAAGGTATGTGTCACTCACTAAATCCTTTGCAATTTTTTTTTTTTTTTTACCATATTACAAAAATGTCTATCTTCTTCCCCATCAGGATTGCATGGTTCCTCAATGATACTGTCTAAATTTTCAGAGTAGTGTTAAAAACCTACAGCTCTCTTCATTTTACTCTCACATGCTTAAATATTCAGAGGTTTCCTATTGCCACTAAATTATTTGATCATACCTCACCTTTTCAGTCTTATACCATATTATCTCCATCTATATATTCTGTCTTCGAGGAAATATGTAAATTCTTACTATTTACCAAGATATTACCTTTCCTAAGGCGATTCTCTCTGACAGAAAGCTCTTCTATCATGTATTAATTTCTCTCCATTCCCCTCCCTGGGCAAACATCTCTCTGTCTAGTGAAATACTATCCATTCTTCAAGGTCTAAGTCTTAAAGAAAGCCTTATATAATCCCTTTAGTGCGATGTGTTCCCTTCTACCCCTGTACATAGATTTCTCATGGCATTTAACCTATACTACCCTGCTTTATAAATTTTATGCATATACAACTTACGTAGTATTTACCTGATAACTTAAAAGCTCTTTCAAGGACTTGGGTATGTTTCTCCAGTGGTAAGTGAAGTATCTACTATATTATATGAGTTTGGTAAATGTTCAGTGATTAAGAGAATCTCTACCTCTATGAAGAGAAAGTTTTCTAGAAAAGAAATAAGAATTTTATATATCTGAATATTAATTATTTAACATTTTTTATATAAATCTTAGTCAAGAAAACCCCTTTAAATAATATTTTTGAATGAAGATAATACTCTTCTGGTGAATTAAAAGGGATAGGGTTACAAATACTTCACTTATGTAACTTTTTAGTACATATACAGTGTTATGGGCTAAAAATGGTTAAAAAAATAATTAAATCCATTCTGGAGACTAGAATTACTAAATGACTTGCCCACAACTGCCATGTATCAGAGATTGAGTATGGATTGGAACCTTGACCTTTCCATTTCTCATTTAATTTCTAAGAACCATCAGCCAACCATCTTGTCAAAGACACAGATTTTGATCCCTGAATCTGAGGAGGGATGAGAAGTAAAATGGGAAACCTATACACTGGAGATATGGGAAAACATTTGCTCATATACTTAAATTTATGTTCTGACATCAAACTCTTTACTTCCTGTGTTTCCTCAGTAAACTCGTAATCTGAAGCTTCCAAACCAAAAAGATGGAATGAAAGCTTCCAAGCCTTGCTTCAAGTGCCAATGCAATTTAGTTGGTCAAATTCATGTCTTTGATGTTCTACGACTACCTTTTTTTCCCTCCCTGAACTGCTAATACTTTTCTCCTGATTCTGTGTTGTTCAGTAATGTTTGTTTGTGCTGGCAATATGATTTGAGAATACATCTGTGTCTTTCCTTTTGGCATTTAGGAGGATGTAAGAAGTTAAGTTTTTGTTTTGTTTTTCAGTGTTTTCGGGTGTTTTATTTTTATTGACTTTTGATGAAAATACTTATATTAGTATTTTAAAACTAGTGTCCTGCTTTAAAATTTCCATACCCTGTCATGATATTATTATATTTCAGAAATATAGTTTTTTGCTATTAGCTCAAAATTCTTTGATAAAAATATGACTCAAATAGGTATATATTGAACACTTACCTTAAAAATCAATATATCTGGGGCGCCTGGGTGCCTCAGTGGGTTAAAGCCTCTGCCTTCAGTTCAGGTCATGATCCCAGGGTCCTGGAATCGAGCCCTGCATTGGTCTCTCTGCTCAGCAGGGAGCCTGCTTCCTACCACCCCCCTCTGCCTGCCTCTCTGCCTACTTGTGATCTCTGTCTTTCAAATAAATAAATAAAATCTTAAAAAAAAAATGTATCCAAGCCTGTGATCTGGAAATTGTCTTAAAATCTGAGCTCTTTCCTCAGTGTGAGACAGGAATCCATCAGAATCATAGAGGAGAACATAGGCAGTAATCTCTTCTATATCAGCCACAGCAACTTCTTTCAAGATATGTCTCCAAAGGCATAGGAAACAAAAGCGAAAATAAACTTTTGGGACTTCATCAAAATCAAAAGCTTCTGCACAGCAAAGGAAACAGTCAACAAAACAAAGAGGCAACCCACGGAATGGGAGAAGATATTTGCAAATGACAGTACAGACAAAAGGTTGATATCCAGAATCTATAATGAACTCCTCAAACTCAACACACACAAAACAGGCAATCATATCAAAAAGTGGGCAGAAGATATGAACAGACACTTCTCCAATCAAGACATACAAATGGCTATCAGACACATGAAAAAAAATGTTCATCATCACTAGCCCTCAGGGAGATTCAAATTAAAACCACATTGAGATATCACCTTACACCAGTTAGAATGGCCAAAATTAACAAGACAGGAAACAACATGTGTTGGAGGGGATGTGGAGAAAGGGGAACCCTCTTCCACTGTTGGTGGGAATGCAAGTTGGTGCAGCCTCTTTGGAGAGCAGTGTGGAGATTCCTCAAGAAATTAAAAATAGAACTTCCCTATGACTCTGCCATTGAACTCCTGGGTATTTACCCCAAAGATACAGATGTCATGAAAAGAAGGGCCATCTGTACCACAATGTTTATAGCAGCAATGGCCACGGTCGCCAAACTATGGAAAGAACCAAGATGCCCTTCAATGGACGAATGGATAAGGAAAATGTGGTTCATATACACTATGGAGTATTATGCCTCCATCAGAAAGGATGAATACCCAACTTTTGTAGCAACATGGATGGGACTGGAAGAGATTATGCTGAGTGAAATAAGTCAAGCAGAGAGAGTCAATTATCATATGGTTTTGCTTATTTGTGGAGCATAACAAATATCATGGAGGACAAGGGGTGTTAGAGAGGAGAAGGGAGTTGGGGTAAATTGGAAGGGGAGGTGAATCACGAGAGACTATGGACTCTGAAAAACAATCTGAGGGGTTTGAAATGGTGGGGGGATGGGAGGTCGGGGTACCAGGTGGTGGGGATTATAGAGGGCACGGATTGCATGGAGCACTGGGTGTGGTGAAAAAATAATGAATACTGTTATGCTGAAAATAAATAAATTAACAAAAAAAAATCTGAGCTCTTTGATGATTTGATTATTAGTCCTGTGTTCACACATACATTGATGATGTCATTATCACTGGATAATCTCTTCAAGATTAAAATCAGAGACTCTTCTCTAAAATTCACCTATACCTCTAAATCATCACAGCCTCAGCTAAAGTGGGTATTTGGTGATCCCTGGGTCAAAGAAAGAGGCACATGCCAGAGCTATACATGAAGGTGTTCAAAGAGGAGAAAGGAGTTGACCTAATTCATCTTGACCTTTTACTGCAACTCACACGCATCACAAAAATTGCTTTAGTTTACTGCTTTGTCAGCCTCAGGTGATTAACAGAGTTCTTCATGGATAATAAATTATTATTTTACCCTTTGCTTAGAGCCGGTGAACCTTGGCTAATGCTGATTTCAAGACTGTACTCTTTCCCTGGTAACCATGTTAGCTGTCATTCAGGGGGAATAGAAAGTGAGGTCTATTTCATTTGACTCACTCATTTTTGGTTAGTTATCTGACTTTTGTCTTCATGATGACTTCTAAAACATTGCTTGTGACGAAGCAAGTCTAGCCACTGCCTGATAATGACACTTTATAGGTGTCCTGTGACCATTCTTATGTCTCTGTTTACTGAGGGAATAATTTGGTTTCTCTGGAAGACTCAGGGTTGTCACAATAATTGGAAAGCTCTACTAAATGGTAGGTAAGAACAAGGGATGCTAGCAACCCTTTAATATAGCACAGAGTGAGCATCATGAAGAATTCTCTCATGTTAGGTATGACTCTCAACTGTCTTAATGTTCATCCAAGTAGGTGAAAAATGTTCTAGTAACTATATGAACCCAGAACCGAACTCACTTTTACACATAAATCCAGATATTTTTTGCTGATTTTTTATGCACAAGGCATTTCCTAGACCCTCAACAATGTGAAAATCAAGGGAAGAATATGCTTTATTTATATTTTCGGAAACTTACACCAAGAAGTATTTGCTGTTTTGAAAAACCTTTGACTGATGACAAAGTCATTTTACAATTTGGATCACAGACACTCAGAACTTTACTGGTCTTCATTTGTAGTTGACACATGAATGGTCATTTCAAGCATCAACTATTTAATTAAATCTTCTAGTGTAGTCATGTCCAAGCCTTTAGCCATAGAAATACATGTTATTTAATTGTAGCTTGGTTTTCTCTTCTTTCTCCTTTATGTTTTGGTTAGGGCTTTATATTGATTTTATTAAAACTTACTTGTGTTGGGCTCCTGGGTGGCTCAGTTGTCAAGCAGCTGCCTTCGGCTCAGGTCATAATCCCAGGCCCTGGGATAGAGCCCTGCATCAGACTCCCTGCTCAGTGGGAAACCTGCTTCTCTCTCTCCCACTACTCCTCTTGTGTTCCCTCTCTCGCTGTGTCTTTCTCTGTCCCATAAATAAATAAAATCTTAAAAAAAAAACCTTATGTGTATTAGTGTTCAATAGTATCTTATGAATTTTATTCTGAAATAAGAGAGGTGCGTATTACAGGAAAATGTTAACAAAGGAGACACTGGGTAGCCTGAGGTTGAGAGTCACTGCCTTAGTCAGAGGAAACTCACTTTCACAGAATTCACAACAACCTTGAAGGAGTTTGAGGTCTCCTATCGCTTTTCTTTGTGATTCACACCAAGACTAAAAAGCCAAAAATAACCCATGTGAAAAGTTTTTTTTTTTGTGGGTGTGTGATTGAACTACATAAGATTTAAAGTTCATGGAAGCGTTCGCTTAATTTAGGGATCCTGAACTCAAGCACACAAATTAAACCCTTTTCTTTGTATATTTTGGTTTGGCCAGCATTATAGCTCAAAAACATTTCCTATGAATTGACTTTAGATGAGGCATATGCTTTAAGCTATCCCAGATCTGCTGGTATATACAAGAGGAACAAAATGGCAACTCACCTGCACAGAGGTATGTTAGTTTGTCACAAAAAAAAAAAAAAAAAAGAAAAAAAAAAAGAAAAGAAAAGAAGAAGTTGTCAGTATTTAGAAATTAGGAGACTATATGGGAAATATGTTGATTTCTGCCCAAGCTTAGAAACATGGATGATCTAGCAACACTGGATTTTTATTCCCCTAAAGCAACAATAATCTGGGACTGAGAAGAGGCTGTCTCCTTTAGATAGGCAGCAACTCTCTGGGAGGGGGGGTTGGACAGGCAGAGTACTTTATTGTCTCTCTCATTTGTCCTGATTCACTGATTTATATTATCTGACACAACCTTAATGTTTGTGACCTCTGGCTTAATTGGATGTAAAACTACACACACGAAGAAAAATAAAATATTCCAAGTAATCTGAAATATGTAGAGTGCTATAAAATGCCAGGTCATATTTTATTATAAGGTTATATGTTAATTATAAAACTAAATAATATTACCGTATAATATGATATGGGGGGGTGATCCAGCCCAAGCCAAACAGGATTTATAGCCGGGGTCTTATATCATCTGTTCATACTTTTACCCGTAGATGGTGATATATAAATCATATTTCCTTTCTAAACATTAGTTTTTTCATCTTTTAATGTGAGTTACTGTGGTATGCAGTGTTTGTGTTCCACTCATATTCCTTTGGAGCACTTTTTAAAAATATGTTTGACGTATCCCTCCCTACTCCTAACTTCTGTGTGTTTTTGCTTCCGATAGCAAACAAAGGAGGGCCCTTGGGCTTTTGAAACTTATTTTGCCTACAAATGGGATGAGACAGTGTTACCTAGAAAATCATGTCTGCCTTGGAAAGGCATAGCCAATGTCTGAATGCAGTGGACTTATGGAAGCTGGAATCCCTATCTCAGATCAGTAGAATTCTGAGACATAATTTATACTCTGAAATTTCCATGCAGATGATATTAAGTTACCCTCTGTTCTTTCTGATAAAAGGGCATCCTTAACTCCAGATTCCTTCAATTCCTTGGGATCTTTTCCTTACTCTATCTTTTGCATATAAAACCTCCTCAAGGTCTGATTCTGGAGGAATTACAACTAAAACACTTACTAGCCAACTTCATAGTACTCGTGTGAGATATAATGTGTTGTGTGACAGGGGCCCCTGGGTGGCTCAGTGGGTTAAAGTCTCTGCCTTCGGCTCAGGTCATGATCTCAGGGTCCTGGGATAGTTCTCTGCTCAGCAGGGAGCCTGCTTCCCCCTCTCTCTCTGCCTGCCTCTCTGCCTACTTGTGATCTGTCTATCAAATAAATAAATAAGGTCTTAAAAAAATAATGTGTTGTATGACAATGGAATATAAAAATCTAAAATGATTTTCTTAAAAATTCTGGTAGAATTTTCAAGGCAAAATCTGTCTTTTCCCATGCCCAGGACTCAATGAAAAATTAACCTAGAGCACATATGTGAATAATCTATCCAGTCTAGGCCATATATTTTACATAATAAAACTCAGTAGGAGTGAAGAAGTAATGTTTTAATGATGGATACATCACTTCTGCAACCAGTTCTTTTTGACTGATAGTAGCAATGAGGAATAACAGACATGGTTTTCTTTTTCATATACATATATGAAATATATATAGATATATAATTTTAACTCAAGTTTTATATTATTTTTTGGAGTAAAAGAGGCTTTTCACTGTATCACTATTTAGAACATTATTTCTGAGTTGCAAAAATTATCTCTCCATATTTTTCTCTGTATTAAGCATGATTTTTACTGCATTCTCCCATTCAGTCTTGATTGCCACAACCAGGCAGACAGAAAGCATGAGGACACTGTTTTCTTGCATTGGTGGTAGAAGTTGTAGCAGCAGGTAGTAACTGTACCAAATAGGTTTGCCAAATAAATGCATTCTATAATTTTGATTATATATTCTATATACCCAATATTGTCTTCTTATGATACTCTTACTATTATCCCATGATAATTACTTTGTTTCATGGCGATATCCAACTATCCTCAAAGTTAGAATCCACTTTCATTGACAAAATCTGAGAACTAAACTTTCAGTTCTCCAGTAGGGGCCAAATGTAAGTGGGCCAAAAAGAGACGCATTAAGCCTAAACTAACATTTGCAGCTGTTCTATTCATTTGATTGTGATGATGGTCAATCAGCATGTGTTAAATCACTCAAAAACAAACAATTAAAATATAAAGCATTCAGTTGAAAAACCATTTGTTTTCACGCTAAATGAGTTTTTTTTTTTTTTTTTTTTTTTAGTCCTTTAAATGAGTTACTTGGTTTAGGAACATAATTTCAGTATAAAAGACTGGTTTGATACATTTCCCTTCCTCTATTTTATACACAAAAGGGAACAACCTGGAAAGAAATACTATAGCCATCATGTTTAACATGATTTTGTACTAGCTCCAGAAGGTGATTGGCTTAAACCAAAAATTTTATTTTTTAAATTATTTTAGTCTAAGACTTGATGTGCTTATGAATAAAAACCACTCCCAGTTTTTCATCTTTTTGGAAGGCAAGCATACATATCTTCACATTTATTTATGGGAAGGCTAATTTATACAATACTTTGGGAGTTATCTAGGTGATTACATGGACACGGATATCAGAATATGAAAATTTATGGCAGAAACTCTAACAGTTATGCTGAATCGAAACATCTACCATAACCTGAAGTACTATAAACTATTATAAAAATTCAGTATCTTCTTTTCTTGCCAGTAGCTATGGAAATGTTAAATACTTGTATCCTTCTAGCTTTGAATTGAAGACTATATGTAGAAACCCTGATCATGTAAGATGAGTGTGTAAGTATTTATGCCTTCAGAAAAAAGCAAATGTGCAATCAAAATTTGCAAATATTTGAAGACATGGCTGCCATACTTGATGTAGGGTCTCGCTTGGTGGTGAGGCTATAAACACAAAAGAAAATTACAGAGTAGTGTCTTGATGTGCCTGATGTTGTAAGAAGGCATCTGAGGGTAACTAAGTCAGACTTGGGAACTCAGAGAATGCTTTGTAGAAAATGTGCAGAAGTCCTACCTGGGGACATTTTACCTGAGAATTTTCTAGAAGAACAGATGTGGGAACGTCCAGGTGAGGTGTGTGTATGCAGCTGTGAGAGAGAGGGAGACAGGGAGAGAGAGGAAGGGAGAGAGGAAAGGTAGGAGAAGGAAGGGGAGGTAAAGAGAAGGAAGGTGAGGAAAAGGGAAGAGAGGGAGAGAAATGGAGGGAAAGAGAGGGAATCAAAGTATTTTGGAAGTGAAAAGAAAGTCAGTAGAACATGCAATTGTGTGAAGGAGGGAAGGAAGACGTATAAGGTGGTTATGGGATAAATTAGATGGAAAAGGGAAGCAGAGGCCACCTAGGCAGGTCTATTAGAATCAAGAGTTTGTCCTTGGTCTCAGAAGAGATGAGGGAAATGGGGAACCTTCCAAAGGCTTCAAGCAAGAGACTTTCAGGCTGAGATCAACATTTTAAAGACTTCACTCTGGTTGTCGTAAGGGACAATGAGTGGTAGGTGTGGGGCAGGCAAGACAGGAGGCAGGAGAAGTAGCCAGAAGGCAATTTCAGTCAGACATGAGAGTCGTGATTTTTATGGGAACCAAAGGAGTGGCAGTGGGAATAGATGAGTCTGAGAGATGGGTACGAGGAAGAGACAGGAGGAGCTGTTGGTGTCTTCACCGTGAATAGTGGCAGTGTAAATGGGAGAGAACAGCAAAAAGGCAATCGGTTTTCCCACAAGGCAATTATGACACCGCACCCTAGTGTCTTTTACTGAGAGCATGTTTCTAGGAGCAGCAGACATTAAAATGCCAGGTTTCAATTAACGGTCAGATTTTCAAATAAATTATTTACACTAAAAAGGTGTGATTTTCAACTTTGCATGTTGGCAATATGTCTTCCTCTAAGACCTCTTAATTCTAGAGTGATCTGTTCCTTAATAGCAGAATGTAGACAGTGTTTATTTCAGTTCCTGGAATGGATGCTTCTAAACTATGTAACATAGAGTAAATTAATAACCTTCTCTGAGTTTTTTTTTTTTTTTTAAATCTGCTTTCTTTGGATATTATCATCTAACTTGCTGAGCTGTTTTGAAAATTCCATAAGATAATGTATGTAAAGGACCAGACAAGTAAGCAAGTAACAGTTACTTCTCAGCTCTTATGTTCACTTTATGTTCTTCCTGTTTTTAAATCCACCCGAAAAGATGTGTACAACTCGATCGCTCAAATATGTAGATTAGGCCATGGTTTATGGAGAGACTTTGCAGATGTGATTCAGGGTGAGGACTCTGAGATGGAAATATGATCCTGGGTTCTCTGGGTTGGTTCAATGTAACTGCTGGAATCCTTAAAAGCATACAAAAGCATAGAGAGAGAGGGTGATGATGAAGGAAAGATCAGAGAGAGGCAACCTTGCTGGCTTTCAGGATGGAGGAAAGGAGCCAGGACCCAAGGAAGGCAGCCAGACTCCACGAGCTGGGAAAGGCAATGGAGTGCATTTTCTTTTAGATCCTTCAGAAAGAAACACAGCCCTGCCAACCTTTTTATTTTAGCGCGGAGATAGTGGACTACTTCCAACCTATAGGACTGAGAGGAAACTATACACACACACACACACACACACACACAGATATGTATGTATACATATATATGTATATGTATATTACATATATTTTATTAATATTAATCTAATTAACATGCTTTAGATGAATAAAAGTGAATAGTAACTTTTTTAAAATTGGGGACAAGGAGAATATTTGGTGACAACAGGATAAGTGACCCCCAACTACATACATCCTGTGTTTTACATGATCCAACTTCTGACCTTAAGGATGTCGATGGGGACTTGACCTTTGACGGTTGAGTCTCCCTCTCTTCTGTCTGTCGATTCCATGACACACTGCTTCAGTGGAAGGTGAGGAGATGACATGAGATTGTGACATGCTTTTTCCGGGAGATCCCAGACCAGTAAATAGTACCCATGGCATATGCTTTCAAATTTGTACATGAGTGGAAAGTAACAACCAGACTTCTTACTTGAGGGCAAGGCTGGAGAGAGCAATGGGACACTGAGGGACTTGAAATGAAGGGTCCATGGGAGCTGGGAGGAGAGCCCCACCAGAAGCTACATATATGCCCCTTGTCCTGTTCTGTTGGGACATCGCTTGGGTTGTATGTCCTCTCTTGATCCTTCCAACTCCACGCCCCATATAAATAAACCTTAAAGACTTCTATGACTTCTGCTTAAGAAGGCTATGAGAGGTCAATGAACACTCAACTATGTGGTGTCAAGTGATATAAGCTCAAAAATATTCATTGAAAGCAAGGAATATAGAGGTTGCATCTATTTTGATTGACAAGAAACAGCTTTAAGACTCCTTAGAGTTTAAATGAAAGCTGGCTTTAATGTCATTCTCCAGAATGACTCTATTAAGTCTTACATTTTCAAAGGCTGTTTTAAAAAAAATGATTATTGGTTTGATCATTTTTGTTTTTAGATTTTGTTTATTTATTTGACAGACAGAGACCACAAGTAGGCAGAGAGGCAGGCAGAGAGAGAGAGGAGGGAAGCAGGCTCCCCGCTGAGCAGAAAGCTCGACGCAGGGCTTGATCCCAGGACCCCGGAATCATGACCCCAGCCGAAGGCAGAGGCTTTAACCCACTGAGTCACCCAGGTTTGATCATTTTTATTATTTTAGAAGTTTACTTAGGGATAAAATAGTCAAATAAATAAATAAAAGTAAAATATTCTGATAGTAGAAGGAAATACGGTTTTCAAGGGCGAGATTCCAGGTAGCAGTGGGCAGCCCCCAATTTCTTCCTCCCCATTAGCAGTCTGTAGAGCTTCTGGCAAATGGTGCATCCCACAAATCTAGAGTGAACCCCTGTTCAGAAGCTCTTTGAAGTCCCATTAAGGGTTTGGTTTCCAGTGTTTTGAAACATTATCCACCCTATCATACACTGAAAAATGCTTATAATACGATGTTCAGGTTTCTTTAAAGGGCCATATGTTGGGATTCTTATTTCTTTTGTGCTGGTTGATGATAAATTAGCTTAGCATCAATGTTATATCCATACATGACCACAGATATAATCATTTTCATTGAATTGTCTGATTTTTTTTAATCATATCATGTTTATTACATGTTTTCTCATAGAAATAAACTCACCCCCCCCATATCATCTCAATTATCTATTTCGGCTTTCTTCAGAAAGAGACTCATTTAGCTAGAGACTCACTTTTCTATAAGATTTAACCTAATATTTTAATGTCCTTTGTGACAAAATCATGAAATGTTTCAAACATGTGAAAAATACAATTTTTTAAATAAGAACCAATGTACCCACCATTCATTTATAACAACTCCTAATTTTGCCATATTTTGTTTCAGGTTTGCTTTCTATTTTTCAGGAAGGGAAACATTTCAGATTCAGTTCAAATTCTATGTAATTAAGAGTCCATATTTGATTACATTTACTCCCTTTAATTTCCCGAGGTAAACATTGTCCTCAAAGTGATATTTATTATCTTCATGATTGTTGTATACTTTTTTATATTGAGGGGTCTGTATGAATGAATAGAGTTGTTAGTCAGGTTTTCTTAAATGATACATAAGAAATCACTTGGTTCATATCATTCTGGAAATTGCTTCTTTTATTAATGTTGCTTGATTCAGATTTACCCATGTTGATAAATTCTACTCTGATTCCATCCTATGTTTTTTTTAGTATATGTGCTGCTGAAGCGAGCACGTGATTCCATCCTATGTTTTAAAGTGTATCACTAGATATATATGAAAGATTTTATCTGTTCTCCTGCAATAGATAATTTCTTATAACATTTTCAATGTTACAGTGATAAAATTCTTAAAATCTTTAAAAAAAAAATATTTGCTGAGGTGCCTGGGTGGCTCAGTGGGTTGAAACCTCTACCTTCGGCTGAGGTTGTGGTCCCAGGGTTCTGGGATTGAACCCCACATTGGACTCTCTGCTCAGTGGGGAACCTGCTTCCCTTCCTCTCTCTCTGCCTGCCTCTCTGCCTGCTTGTGATCTCTGTCTGTCAAATAAATAAATAAAATCTTTTTTAAAATTTGCTTATTTATTTTAGAAAGGGAGAGCAGGAGGGGAAAAGGGAGAGGTAGAGAGATTCTCAAGCAGACTCCCTGTTGAGCATGGAATCCATGAGGTGCTCTATCTCATGACCTGAGATCACAACCGGAGCTGAAACCAGGATTGGACACTTAACCGACTGCATCACACAGGCATCCCTAGAGTGATGTAGTTCTTGAAAATGTTTCCTTGCATACATGTGTGAGAATTCTCTCTAGAGGATTTACTATGTGGAAATGCTAGATGATGGAAAATGTCCATCTTAAAATTTACCTTGTTGTCAAATTACTTTGAGAAGGGAGTGTAGTGATTTATACTCCTACAAATAGTGTTGGAGAATTCCAATTCCTCATGGACACTTGCTATTGTCAACTTTTAAATTTTTTGCTTAATTGAATGGTGGGGAATGACATTTTAGAGAAAAGCAAGAGTTAGAAGGAAATTGATCACCTTCTGGTCAAGCCCCATACTTTCAGAAACAAACAAAAAAAAAAAACTGTAGCCAAGACAGTAAACAACTTTTCTAGTTCATAAATTAACAACAGGGGCAAGATGAGAACAGAATCTGGCCTTGAACTCAGAATTTAGGTTGTGTTTTCACAGATTTCATTCATATATATTTGAGGGACTTGTGAGGAGAAAGTTCCATCTTTTATAACATGGAGCTAACTTTCAGAATTACATCTCATATTTTAATACTTATTTCTCCCTCCCTATTTTCAACAACTAGACAGATCCTGGGCCTTTTGTATTATGAGTAAATGTTCATACTCCTAAAATAAGCAGCTAGATTTGATTTTATATTAAAAAATGAATTTTTAGGGGTGCCTGGGTGGCTCAGTGGATTAAGCCGCTGCCTTCGGCTCAGGTCATGATCTCAGTGTCCTGGGATCGAGCCCTGCATCGGGCTCTCTGCTCCGCGGGGAGCCTGCTTCCCCCTCTGTCTCTGCCTGCCTCTCTGCCTACTTGTGATCTCTCTCTCTGTTAAATAAAATAAATAAAATCTTTTTAAAAAAATGAATTTTTAGATACCACCTATTCGTTTTTTTGAAACAATCCATTTGAGAGACTTATTCCAAAATGAATCCTGTAAAGAGTTGCCTTGCTTTTAGTTTTTAAATTCTATTTTATATACCATCGAACAATAGATGTCACTGTTTTGCTGATAAAAATAAATACGAAATTACTTCATTTGATTACTCTTCTTCATAAACAATTCTTGAGCTAAACAGATATGTTACAGAGTTCTGATAGAAAAATCTCAAACAGTGGCAGCATCTTTTAAATATTAATATCTGCTAGTTTTGTCTCTAAAAAAAACAAATTAATATACTCAATGCATTACTTTCTGAATCATTTATATATAACTAATCTAATATATAACTAATGCTCATTTTTTGCCTTATATTAACATTTTGACAATTAGGTGTCATTACAAGGAGAATAAGAAGAAGGTTGTTTGAGGAGCACGGGCTCGGGTCAAAGAAAGAAACCTCCCAGAGTATGATTAATAATAGTTTAAGTCCATGTCCTGTGTCACAAGCTGGCTTGATTGATAGGGGATCTATACAAAATGGAAATCAGGGAGAGAGAAGTCAAGAAAGAAGAGGTATTGGAAGTAATGCAATCGGGTGCAGTTCTAAGGGATGGCCACATGGCGGACTGTGTTCCAAATCTCATGGCTAGAGTCAAGGCCATATTTAAATTTATATGAATTTTGCCTGAGCACATCAGAAGTTTTCAAGCTGCTAAACTGTTGGCAAAAGAGAGATGACCTGGGGGAAACAGTGGGGGAATACTTGGAGATTGTTTAGTGATCGTGTATTTTTTTTTCACACCTGGGACATCTATGGAAGATTAGGTTAAGGGACAAGAAGGTTGTTAAAGCTTAAGGCTGCCTGCTTCCTTCCCTAAGTTCCCCATTGACTGCCACACCGTCTGCTAAAGCCCTAGGAAGTGTGTACCCGATGACAAAAAAAAAAAAAAGTAAGTTTAAAAAGCTGAATTCAGAAAGTTTGATGAATGAGCAACAGCCAGACCCGTATCTAACAGGCTGTGCATCTAATTTTATTTGTAAAGTGGTTTAGAATTCATGAAGCACTTTCACATTTATTATCTAGGCTATTCTCTGAGTCTTCAGCCCATTGCAGAATGACTTCTGGACCCACAATTTCACTCGGGCTGATCTCTTAGATGTTATTAATGAACTACTAACTATCAGGATCTACCCACCTAACCTTAAGTCTTTATTCAGTCACGTTTTTTTGTTTGTTGTTTTGTTTCATTTTGATTTTTGTTTAACCTCATAAACTATCCTCTGTTGTTTAAGTTCTCTCCTCTCATGTTTCTTGTGACACTCCGCGCCCCCCCACCCCGGGTTTTTCTTCTACTTTTCTGACCTCTCCTTCTCATCCTTCATCACTGACAATTTTCCACTGCCCTTTTAAATATTCTTTTAAATATCCATGTTCTCAGATTTCTTGCTCTTGCCCTTTTATCCCTGAATATTTTTCTGAATGACTGTGTTGGTGGGAAGTTGTTGAGCTACCTATGTACAATTCATCACTTAAAATATTTATTTTCATTTATGTGCCAGGTACTGTTTTACGTGCTGAGGACACAGGAGTCACTAAGAATAACACCTTCTCTTCCCTTGGTGCTTTGGATCTTCTAAGGAAAAGGGCATGTGTGTGAATATGAGGAATTATTGACTGATGTATCAATCTATACCTTTTCCTTCATTGCCCTCATTTTTATTTATTTTTTATTAACATGTAATGTATTATTAGCCCCAGGGGTACAGGTCTGTGAATCACCAGGTTTACACACTTCACAGCACTCACCATAGCACATAACCTCCCCAGTGGCCATAACCTCTCCATACCCTCTTGCCCCCAGCAACCCTCAGTTTGTTTTGTGAGATTAAGAGTCTCTTATGGTTTGTCTCCCTCCCGATCCCTGATCCCATCTTGTTTCATTTTTTTCCTTCCCTACCCCCCAAACCCCCCACATTGCTGTTGGGGCCAATTCCACGTTAAAACCTGTTAAACCCCTAGAGCCTGCCAGGACCTACTTAGCCATAGTGACTCCATGTTGCCTAGGTAGCCATTTTATTGTTTAATAAATGCCTCGGCAGTTACTGATACCAGTTCCAGGTAACCCTTGCTAAAACACATACCTAAAACAAGGCCATTTTGTTGTTTAATAAACACCTCAGCAGTTGCTAGTATCGGTTCCAGGTAACCGTTACTAAAATACACAGGTAGGAGACATCCAATCAGCCAAAGCCACATATGTAAAGGTCTATGGTTGTGACCTATAAAACTAACCTAAGACCAAGAGAGGGTCGCTCTCTTCAGAGACAGCCCTGACTGGTCAGTCTGACTTCTAATGCTTGGCATATATAACTTTCACTTTGTGGTGAAAGTTTCACTGGTCAGTCTGACTTCTAATGCTTGGCATACATAACTTTCACTTTGTGGTGAAAGTTTCACTGGTCAGTCTGACTTCTAATGCTTGGCATACATAACTTTCACTTTGTCTCAGCCTCGTACCTCTGGCCCACCAGTCTAACCTCTAATGCTTGGAGTAGAATAAGGCTTTGCATAACTTTCACTTTGTCTCAATCTTGTTCCTTTGATAACGGACCCAACAGTTGCCTTTCAAATTCTTCATATCAGGCAAATCATATGATAATTGTCTTTCTCTGATTGACTTATTTCGCTCAGCATAATACTCTCTAGTTCCATCCATGTCGTTGCAAATTTGCCCTCATCTTTGAGACATACCTTCTTAAACTCTTAGCCCTGACTCTAGAAGCTAGGAATTTATGGGATTATACCTTTTAGAAGAGAGTTGTTAACATAGAAATTCAGGGAAATTGGTCAATATTCCATTTTGGGATATTAAAATGGACTTTTAGAATGGACATTAGAGGCTGTATTAAAGTAGACTTTTAGGATGGACATTAGACACTATGGTCTTGCAAGAAAAGACTTTCAGAAGTGCAAGGGGGAGAATTTTTGGTTTTCCAAAGTATGGTTTTCCATAAGTATAGAACTTATGCTATAAAATTCATTCTTTAAACAATGGGATTTTTCCTGCCTGCTTGCCCAAATTAGATACCAAGGGGGTATTGAATGGTAGAGAACACGAGAGGGATAATAGAGGGACAAGTATGATGTGTATCTTTTTCCCTTTGAAAAATATACTCAAGGGTGGTGGCCAAACCTTACCATGATTGATTTAAAGATCCAAGGAGTCACATGGTCAGATTCCTGGTTGGGTTTCAAGATGTTTGAGTCCTTTGCAAGTGTAGAAAGAGGTGCATGTAGCCAAGCAATGACTGAACCCAAGCCTACAACACCCTAGGGCACGTCTCTGGTAAGTGGCAGCAGCTAAGAACCCAGTGTTTTCCTTGTAGGGCTGACTGTGGCAGAGATGTGACAGTCGATGCCAAAGGACCTGGAGGAGCCCTGTGGTTAAGACAGATGAATGACATTAGCAGGTGTGCCAAGGAGTTCTTTGCTAGATGTCGGTTCAGAGAGCTGAGGCCAGGCAGGGGCCAGTGTGAAGATAGGACTTCTTCTTTGGACTGTTTGTCAGCTTAGGCAAATGCTAAATACTAGACATCCAATTGTGGCAACTGCCCTTGTGAAAACTGGATTACTTTCTGCCACTGGGCAGAATGAATTCTCAAAATATATTGATTTTTTTTTTTTTTAAACCAAGAGCTATTCATTTTCACCAACTCTAGCTAGGTGAAACTGATAATAAATAGAAATATCCCCAAAGGGTTGAATTCCTAGAGTGTCAGGGATCATGTGAGATGCTAATGATATAAACCACAGAAGACATTGTCCTGCTCTCAAAGAGCTTACATTTTATTGAGAAAGACAGTGCTGAACTTCTGGCTGGTTTTCCTTTCTTTCCACCAAAGAATTCAGCCTACTGACCACTTGGAATGTCCATTCTGTCCTTATCTCTACCGGTTTCCTTCTTCATCACTTCAGACTTCACGGTGGATCATTTTGGAAGTTTTCCCCAGACTCTTTGGCTAAATTAACCACCAACTTCTATATTTCCATACCACTTTCATATGAAGATAACATATTTTTTAACATATTTCTCATCTGTATGAGGCTTTGCCTCCTCACTTAAATGATAACCTCCTTAAAGGCAGAGACAATTATATGCCCAAGTTTCTGTCTTTAGCATCCAGGACGTAGAAGATTATCAATAAAATCTTATTTTATGGAACATTTTAATGTTGATTTTCCAAAATCATTCTGTGAAATTAGTGTTGCATTTTTTAAATAAAGATTTTATTTATTTATTTGATAGAGATAGTGGGAGAGGGAACACAAACAGGGGAGTGAGAGAGGGAGAAGCAGGCTTCCCACAAAGCAGGGAGCCTGATGCGGGGCTTGATGCCAGGACCCTGGGACCATAACTGGAGGTGAAGGCAGGGGCTTAATGACTGAGCCACCCAGACACCCAATTGTTTCATTTTTAGACTTTTTTAAAAAACAGATTCACAAATAATGAAGGATATGGAGGGCCAAATAACTTTGAAACCACACAGCTACTTAGGTGGCAAAGCTGGAAACCAAATGCAAAGTCTCTGACTCTAAATCTGGCATTGCTCCTCATTTGGCTCATTTGATTTCAGTCTCAGCATTTAGAATTGTGCCATGAGAGTCAGTTTAAGACTAGTGGTTGGGATTCGCTGTGGTCCATTATTGCCTTCTCTTTCTTGTCCTCACAGACCTCATGACAAACCTAAGCCTGAAAATGGTATATTAACTGGTACCACATCATTAACTTTTATTCTCAATTATTTCAGGGTGAAACCCTTTGTACTTGTTGCTTTGATGATTTCTCCCATTTTTCTTCCTCCTGATTATTCCACGTGTTTCCCCTGTTCCCATGTAAGCTGTGTCTTCTAGGTCTGACTGGTAGACAGATTCCTTCAGGTTGAGAATCACCTCAAACACACAAATACAGAAGGGTGTCTGATTTTTATCCTCAGTCATGGATTTGGTTCAATATCTTCTTTAAGGGGCACCTGGGTGGCTCACTGGGTTAAAGTGTTTGCCTTCGGCTCAGGTCATGGTCTCAGGGTCCTGGGATCAAGCCCTGTGTTGGGCTCTCTGCTCAGTAGGGAGCCTGCTTCCCCCTCTCTCTCTGCCTGCCTCTGTGCCTACTTGTGATCTCTCTCTCTCTCTCTCTCTGTCAAATAAATAAATAAATAAATAAAATCTTTTAAAAATAATCTTCTTTAGGCCATTAAAATTCTCTGGGTATTTTTTTCTCCTTAATTACTGAGATTACTTTTATTAAAGATTAGAAAGGAAGTGCCTTAAATAGAAAAAACAGTCACATTTCAGAAAGATGATAACTTAAGGTTTTGTATCAGCAGTTGCTCCTTTGGAGAATAAAAGGAATTGCACAAATACTTCATCAATGACAGGTTTGCTTTGAAGATAATATTCTACACTTCGACTAACAGACAGTTTTGACATTTTTTAAAGCAACACATACTAGAAACTGTGTTTCTGCTATTAGAATGATATTTTAAATCAGTAATCGAACTTCAAAGAAAGAATAATGCACTCATTCATTGAACCAACACATAAATATTTATCTGGGACTCTCCTACTGTTTTATTATGTTGATCGCTGAAAATAATGTCACTGAGAAAAGCTCATAGGATGACTGTGTAAAAACCTACTGTCACAGATTAAATGTGGGAAGGAAGACCTGAAATTATGAAGTCTTAATTCAGTGTTTTAAAAGAAGCTTTATTAATTGCAAGTTCGTGCAGTAATTCAAAATAAGTTTGTCCACTAAAGGAGTGAAGAAAAGCTACTTTAATTAACAGATCCACGCTCGTAATTAGCATGTCAACTTTTTGTGCGCAAATGGATGTTTCCAAAGTACTGAAAGGATTTTCCTTTTCTCACATTAGTTGCTCTGCCATCTTCCAAACAATCTTGTTAAAGCATTAATTTACTTTACAACCCTCCTCTTTAACTTCAGGACATCTGCGTGAACTGCTGACAGTTCTCTTTGAGTGGACCCCAATTACTTCTCTGGGTTTTTTCATATACGTAATATCTTTTTTTTTTTTTAAAGTATTCATTTTAGAAAAAGAGAGAAAGGAGAGAGAGCACATGTGCGCGTGGCACAGGGAAAAGGGATAATCTTAAGTGCGTTCTGTGCTGAGAATGGAGCCTGATGGAGGGTTTGAGGTAGGACTTGATCTCAGGACTCTCACACCACCACCTGAGCTGAAGCAAAGACTCTGCCATTTAACGGACTCAGCCACCCAGCTGCCCCAATAATATCTAACTTCCCGATGTTCATGATAAATTCCATGCTGCGTGTTGTGAGATCATGTCAAGGACCACGTGTATTCTCAGGCAAACATTAACATTGGTGGCAACATTAACGAGCCCTGGTTCAGTATGAATGGCGACTCCACAGAAACAACTGCATGAAGACTAGTTAGTGAGAGCAATTTTTTACTGATAGAAAGCTTTTAAGTTGTGTTCTACAGATGCGAATGTAACAATCTGTGGGAAAGATATGTAACAATATATGTAAAGCTCTCTGCGAATACAAACACAAACATCAATAGGTTTGTGTACACAGCTCTTCGGAAGGATGGTTAAGATCTGTAGGTGAATGGCACTCTCGGAACTTTCTTCCATTTTTTCCCTCCATTTCCAAACTTACAACCAATAAGCAAAAATCTAGATAAAAGCCCAGTAATAATTAACATATATCTCTTTAGGTGACAAATGACACATTCACCATTGTCCTGTTTCCATTTTCCAACAATGGGTACTGTTAGTTACCTATGTTGATATGCTGCTCTCGCTTACTTGCTAGATTTCAACATAGAACGAAAATCTTCATTATGTTGAGAGTGATTAGAACTTATTACAAGAAATACTATTGATGTGTAGTTTGTCTACAAAGTCGGGTATAAAATGCATAAGATTTATGTCAGTAAATATAGTGTCAGCAAGATAGATCCAAGCTATCTTACCAAGGGCACAATAAAGTTAAATAAAATATCAAAATAGAGCGGTTTAGGCAGGCATCAAAGAACAAGGCAGTCAGGGACTTAAGGAGTCAGACTGCAGAGAGGTGTAGGACTACAAAGTAGATGAGTGATCGACTAGGGCTAGGGGTAAGGGAGTTAAGGGAGGAGGCATGAGGGGTGCGGGGTTTCCGTAGGGGGTTAAGAAACATTTTTAATTTGATTGTGGTGATGGATATACAGCTCTGCAAATATACTAAAAGTCAAAGCTATTAAAAAAAATCACAGAGAAAAGAGAGCTACATTAAAATGGTCATTACATTCTCTGCCATTGCCTTTTCCCCTTGAGGCATTTGCTGATCTCGAATGTAAACAGTAAGCTCAAATGAGCAGTAGCCAAGTAAATATTGCTGTAGCTTCACACGGACCTGGTCTCGTAGGAGTCCAAGATTGAAGTCCAGGCCTCCAAGCCAACAGGAATGATTTTGGAGAAAAGAGGACCATCGAGGAATGAGACATACCTTCAGTACACAAATTTTTCTCAGCTATTTGCTGAATCTACAGCTCTAAGTGCATAGAACAATATTCAAAAGGGAAAAAATACAGAAAGCAGTTGAAAAGTGACTTAAAAACTTAGCAAATAATTTAGTAAGCTCACAGTTTTGGGAAGGCAAGTTTCCACAAAGGAGGGAATTTCAGTGAAGATGTCATACATGCTATACTCTAAGGCTAAATCAGAACTATGACTCAATGTGATAAGCCCTGACTCTATGTAGATAAGTCAGTGTGTAGGAGAAAATTTATAATATTGAAAGCCTTAAAAAGCTGACAGATTCATGATCTAAGTATTGAGCTCAAAAAGTTGAAAAAAAGTGGAAATTATACAAAGGAGAAAAATGAAATTAATGAAATGGCAAGAAATATACAATGGAGAAAATAAATGGCCAGGCGTTGTTTCTTTGACAAGACTAGTATAATTTATAAACATATTACAAATCTGATTAAGGGGGAAAAAAAGGTACAATATCAGGAATGAAAAGTTAGAAACCAGTAATATGACCATTACTGATGATGGGCGTACTGTAGTTCTATGAAAATAAATTAAGACAACTTATTAAAACTGTATAAGAAAAAAAATACTAACTCTAAATCATCTTATATGCACTACATACACTGAATCAGTAAAATCTTCCCAGGAAGAGAACTTGGGGTGAGATAAAACCCGTAGGGTGAGCAAATGGTAGAATAGGAAGTCCCCAGCTCCTGTCCTTGTCAATAAACAATGATGTGGCCATCCACAGACAAAAATGCCTTTTTTGGGAGCTTGGGGATCCAGGTGGGAGGCTGTGAAATTTCAGCAAAGCCTAAGACTGAGGAGAGCTGCTTGGAGGAAGTGGGACCTCATCTTCATGGCAGGTTTACCCACATGGTCCCACTTGCAGACTCAGAGAAGTTGCAAACCCTGTGGACTGAGTCTCACTTGGCTCTGCGTCCTGCAGCCAGCTCCTTCTGCTGCTGACTTGGAGGCACACAGATGAGCAGGCGCTGGCTCCAGTCAGAGCCGAAACAGTTGTTCTTAGAAGATGGCAAAAGAAAATGCCTTCATGATTTGGGGTAGATAAAGACTTACGAAATGGGGCCTAACCAATATTTCTTTAAGAATGGGTAAATTGAACGTCATTAAGTCTATAAGCTTCTCATCATTTAAAGATGCCATTAAGAGAGTGAGTAGACATTCTGCAGACTGGTAGGAGGTATTTGCAATACATGTATCTAAAGAAGAACTTGCATCCAGAATGCATTTAATGCACGAGAGAGTGACTCAATGGCCAGTACACTTGTATAATGACCTTGAACTTTATCAGGGGAAAGAAGCATAATGAGATAGGTTTCCCTACACATGAGACAGTGTAAAAATAGAATTTTACAAAATAACAATATGAAGTATAGGCTAACATAGGGAGGACCCCTAATGCTTTTAAAATGATGATGGTTGTGTAAAATTGGTCCAGATTCTTCACAAAACTCCCTGGCATGACCTATGATGCTGAATAGAAGCATACTGTGGCTCCAGGAATTCCATTCTGGACATACACATGTGCACCAAATGACATGCGCGAGAATGTTCATAGCATCGTTAGTAATTCTTTAAAACAGAACTCAGTTTTCCATCAAGAGTAATATTTACAAATATGAACTACCTGTGCATCGAAACACTATAGAACCATGTAAAAAGGACAGGCCATAGATGATTTTGATTGAAAGAAACAGGAGATGCAAGTGTATCTAGCGTATGATCCCATAAATCTGAAAGAGAGACAAACGTATCTGGGATGATTTTTGTCAGAATAGTCCTTACCTTTGATGCAGGGTGTAGTGAGTGAAGTGATGCAGGAATGAGGTTTCCGGGACATTATGTTCTATATGTTGCTATAGGTAGTGTGATATAGGGGTATTGACTATGTTAACATTCGCGGAGGGTTACTGACTTTGTTAACATTCGCGGAACTATATAGGGAAGATTTGTGTAGGTTGCAGGTCATAAAAAATAAAATTAAAAAAAATGGATGTCACTGGTATCAAAATATTGAAACTCCTAGTAGGCTGCCCCAAAATTGTGTGGCAGGGAGAGAGAGGGGAGATAAGTGTGGTGTAGAACAACAAGGACAATGGCAGGCACTAGTCATTGGCATAAAAGATGGGGGGAGAGTGGCAGACAATAAAACCACCCTCCAATCTTTTGAAGCAGGTGCTCTAATTACCCTACTTTATATAGAAAAAAAGCAATTCAGAGGGACAAAGTTACTTGCCAAAAATTACAGATATTTACTATACTAGAACTAGACGGGAACCCAGGCAAGATTCTTAACCCCATGCTTTTTCTTTGCATACAAAAATAATTTAGATTAAAAAATCTCACTTTGAAGGAAGATGACCTAGTCCTAAGGGAAGACAGATCTCCAAAGTTTTATTTGATTTAAAAATGGGGGCACCTGGGTGGTTCAGTGGGTCAAGCCTCTGCCTTTGGCTCAGGTCATGATCTCTGGGTCCTGGGATAGAGCCCCGCATCCGGCTCTCTGCTCAGCGGGGAGCCTGCTTCCCTTCCACTCTCTCTGCCTGCCTCTCTGCCTACTTGTGATCTCTGTCTGTCAGATAAATAAATAAAATCTAAAGAAAAAAAGTATGTAACTTAACCAGCACGGATAAAGCAGCAGAGGGGGATAATAATGTAGAGGCCATAATCTTGGCTAGTTACTAAAGACCAGGTGTTCTTGATGATACTAATTATTTTTTTTAAAGATTTTTATTTATTTATTAGAGAGAGAGAGAGAGAGGGAGAGCAAGCACAGGCACACAGAATGGCAGGCAGAGGCACAGGGAGAAGCAGGCTCCCCGCTGAGCAAGGAGCCCGATGTGGGACTTGATCCCAGGAAGCCGGGATCATGACCTGAGCCAAAGGAAGCTGCTTAACCAACTGAGCCACCCAGGCTTCCTGATGATACTAATTATTTTATACTGATAGCTGTTTGCTAGAACATCACGATTCTATTCTCTAGTAGTTACATGTACGTTTTCTTTAGTGCCAGGGAGGTCTTTGCAACTTAGAGGAAATTTTTTGAAAACAATAGGTCATGTCTGCCAAGGTAGTAACAGAATTTAGATACTCCTTTTCTGTGTCCCCCACATTTCCCAGTCGGCCAAGTACTTTCTTTGCCAATCATTCCATTTTATTCCTTAAAAAAGGAGTTTGGAACTGGTGGAGTTGAAAGCAAAAGATCTTTAATTGTTTCATTATAACATTTTATCAATATGTTTGCATAAGGTAAATGTGTATTAATCATATTTATATTTGCAAATTATATTAGCTTCTAACTCCTCGCCCCCCCCCCCAAATGATGGACTTTGTGATCTTTGAATCAGGTTTTTTTTTTTCTCCTTACTGAAGTGATTTAAGGCACTGATATCTCCCACATTCCTTGTGAAGCCTTTATGGGTTGTGCCCTGTTTCAGGCCAGAACATTTCTACTACTTTGCTGACTGGCTCCCTACCTTAATTTGATGGAGGAAAGCTTTTTATGTGAATTATGTAAGCACAAAATTTGGCAAGAAAATGAGAGGGGAAAAAAAAGCTTAAAGACACCATAGTCAACAAAGCCAGTGCTTACTAAAACACACACACACACACACACACACACACACACGCACAATCATTCTCAGGAAGCACAATACTTTGCCAATTTTAACTCAAAGATTAAAAATAAAAATCTCTCTCAATTTTAGGTTCTCACACAGAGCCCCTGAAATAAAATTCTTCCCTTCCCCATCCCCCATTATGACTAGAGCTTAGAAACCATTTGAATCTACACATCCACGCCACAGAAAGAGATTGGTGAGTGTGGGTATCATTAGATTTATGCCATTGTGTACCCTGAGGTGTATTCTAATTCCGGTCCCTTTGATCTGCAATGTGATGCCTTCCTAGTCACAGATTTGAGGTGTCTGGTTTCATCACAGCGAGGCTCTTTCTACATAGCAGGATTTCTCAGCCTCAGTACAATTGATAATTTTCAACCAGATAGTTGTTTGTTGTGGGAGTCTGTTTGGTATATCAGAGGGTGTTTCATAGCCTCTCTGGCCTTCTACCCGATAGATGCCAGTATAACTGCCCCCCACTGCCAAACTCCGTTTTGACAATGGAAAATGTCTCCAGACATTGTCAAATGTCCGAGGTAAATGGCTCCCAGTTGAGCACATATGTCCTAGAAAATGAAAACAAACCACAGAAAAATACAGAGGAAGAAGCAAGAGGACACTTCTGACAAGCATATTTTAAGATGTTCTAAGCTTTCCAGGAGGATCTTTATATCTAGATAATTTGGACATTTTCTTTTATAATAAGAGAGGTAGGGGCCACAGCAGTGTATCCATCATTTCAGATCTGACCTCTTGCCACTGGCTCCACCGTACTTGGTCTTCTTTTGGAGGTCAGCTCGTAATAATTTCAGTTTCTTTTGAATCTCAGTCAGAATTCCTATTTTCTGATCCAAAATGGACAATAACTGGGCAATGCAAAAATCAACATCACAGTTTACCCCACCAGCTGTCTCCTGTATGTTTTTCCCTGGCCCTTGGCTTGATTCCTTCCATGAAGTCCTTGTATCCTCTGCTAATGGAGTGGGTAACGTTTCAGTGTCTTTAACCTGTTTTTCCTTCTCACTCTGAATATCACCAGAAATTTTAATAAATCCATCCCCCTGAAGGGATGTTTTTGAATCTGTAATGTGATTTTCCAACATCCTTGGCACCTCAGGTCCAACCGGATAGAGACAGCGATGGTGGGGCCTGAAATCCAGAGTCAATTCTTTCACTCTGTTTGCATATCTTAAAGTGTTGAGGGTGTTTTCACAAGAGGCCATCCCTGGAGAAATCGTAGCAATCATACAAGTGGAGGAATTCTGGCCTATAAAGGAGTCCCGGAGCACCTGCGTCAGTTTGCTGGCTCTGAATGGGGTGTGAGACTTGTTCTGACCCAAAGCCCGGATGCATTCTTTGAGCGCCAGCAGACTTTTATTAATCTCTGCCCCTTCCAGCTGCCTTTTTCTGTTGGCTTTGGCAGTATCTGCTCCCCTTTCGTTCCCAGCTAAGTCAACGAGGGAGAACTTGCCATGCAGGTTCCCTCCTGACTTTAGGATGATCTGGAACACAGCGTGGCTCCTGGAAGAGTGGGCATTGACTGATGTCTGTCCAGAAGTCCGACAGCTATTTCCTAGTTCCACGAGGTTCAGCACATCCTCCACACTACACACCTCCTGCTCTTGCAGTCCGACCACCTGGATCTGCTGATTGCCATCCTCAAGGACTTGCAGCTTCTTCTTCCAGTTCAACAAGTCATATACCTTGCCCCCGTAAATTTCAAAAAATGTCCCATAGACTTTGAGGTCCAGCTTCTCATAAGCTGTGGTTCTGAGCAGGAGGAAGACATCCTGCGCCACCAGGGCATAAATGCCTTTAGAACAATCTTGGTCCCTTCCCGAAAAGGCTCCGCCCATGGTGTGCGTTTTCCCACTGCCTGTCTGCCCGTAGGCAAAGCAGGTGGCCATGCCCTTGCGGAAGATGGATTCCACCAGCGGCTGGGCAGTGAACTGGTACACTAACTCATTGGAGGCCGTGTCATCGAAGGCATGGTCGAAGCAGAAGGTCTGGTTCTCCAGGTAGCGAGTGAGGTCTACCTTTTGCTTGGACTCATGTACCATGACCACGTTGTCTGAGGGGATGGTGATGATGTCCAGGTCCTTCATGGTGGTCTCTTGCTGGTTGAGAGGACGCTTCCTCACACAGACGCAGATCCGATGGTCTTCCCGGGGCTCCAGGCTGGACACCTTGCTGCAGTCCAGGTGCCTGCGGTACTCTTCGATCATGCGCATGATCTCGTAGTTGGGGTTTCCCGTGTTGACATTGAGGGCGCGCTGGGCTCGGATCTCCAGTTGCAGCCGCCTGCGCTTCTCCCGCTGCTTTTGCAATTTCTCAATTTCCCGTAGGCAGGGAGACTTTTTGCGCTTCATCAGGCAAGGATTGCTGGGGACTCTCAGAGCCAGGCTGTCCCCCGAAGGCGTTTCGTTTTTCTGCGGGATTGCAGCAATCCACCGCGCGCCGGTGCACTGGTCCCCGATGGCCGAGGAGGGCCCCAGAGGCAAGGGCAGCAGCGAGGACGCTGTGGGGTGTTCCGCCGAGGCCAGCGCGGGATTCAGCAGGAATATGGTCTCTAGATCAACCTTCTTACCCTTTTTGACTCCTTTCTCGACCCACTCCACCGTGACCCAAGAGTTTTCTCTTTTGATCTCTGTGACCACAGCAAGATGGATCCGCCCGTCGCTACGTTGGATCGCCACGCAGATGCCCACTTGGACATCTCCCAAGGGCGGCTTCAAGGGTTTCAAGGATGCAAGGCGAGGGGCGGCAGGGAGGCATAACTGGCTGGCCATGGGGAGGGATGGAGGTGTCGGGGCTCGTTTCCGGGGGCCCTTGGGGTTGGAGCAGCAGGACCGGAGCCCAAGCCAGCCTGAAGCGCCCAGGGCACTGAGGCGCTTGTAGTTTGCACCTGCCTTTGTGAGTCCCATACGGGCTCCGCCTGAGCCACTGGCGTCACAATGGGATGGAGACAAGAGGCAGCGGAGCCTGGGGGTCGCTAGGTGAAAGGGGTGTGGGGGAGTGGGGTCGGCACATTCCTGATTCTAGGTACAGAGACCGCAGGGCTGGAAGAACTGTTCTCTGCCACCGAATACGGAGGGGTCGGAGTTAGGAGTAGGGTGTATGTTCCGCGAACATGTGTGCTCCAGCTTTGGGACTAGCCATTCGCCCCTGCAGTCTTGACCTGCCGCATCAGAGCTAAGCGTTTCAATTTGAGAACCAAGCTGAACCAGTTCAGTCCTCCAGTGACCAGCAGGAGCAAGTGAAGGCGGAGCTGTCCGCAAATCACAGGCTTCTAAGGACAGGATCCCACAGAATGTTCTGCAAACCAGGCATCCTTCTTCCGGCCCGCACCCCGTCGAAACTCTCTTGACTTGAACAGTCACAACTTAAAAATTATTCCTGCTTAATGGGATTTCTCATTACAAAATCAAAATGAGGGGAACGTAGTGGGTTCTTGTGGTAATTTGCTAGTAGGGCACGTCCTTTGGTGTAGCCTCTGGGGTTGCAAACTCAAAGTGTTTATCACATTCCAGGTGGTTCTGATAGCTAGAAAGGGAGTTTTGTTGCATTGCCGACACCGCCATTTTTGAGATTCTTTCAGTAATTACCTTTCTAAAGTCCTTCCGTAATTACACGACTGACCTCATTATCCGTAATTTGGAGAGAAAGGAGGGGCGGTTGGTGAAAACAGAGAATTCATCTTGTACCACCTTCTCATCCCAAAATGTGTGTGTGTGTGTGTGTGTGTGTTTCCTTTAGAAGCTGTTAAGATGGGGCTGGTGGGATGGTCAGGGGAAACGGAAAGGTACCTAAGATGACCAGAGGCAACCATATATTTTGGAAAGATTGCAGACCACCCCCCCCCCCGCCCCCGCTCTGGGATGATTTACTTGCAAAACAAAAAATTGACCTCAGCTGCTAGATAGGCTAACATGAAGACTGAGGTGACATTTTCTTGTCTTCCCACATATCACACTGGCTTTTGGTAAGTCTGACAGCCCCAAAGTAGCATGAAGTGGCCTGGTGTCCTTACAACCCTCCTGAGGACCCAGGGGACAATATGGAAACAAATTCTTGTTCTAAACTGACTTCTTTTTCATGGAGAGTTCCTCTCTTCAGTAAATATAGTCAAGCTTAAATTTTGAAAAGAAGGGATGTGGGAGAGTGTTGGATAAGCTGGGTCAGGATGTGGTGCTTGTGCTAGTGGACGGAGGAGAGAAAGGACTAGCCAACTGTCTTTTTAGGATTATTAATTTCTTTATTTGCCAACTTCTGAATATTTAAAGTATGCTGGAAATCAGTTTTTGTTTTCCTTTTGTCAAGGACGTTATGAGGAGGTCCTTAATTCCTCTTTTTCATGAAGTTAAATTAAGTTTTAAAAAAAATTGCTGCTTTCGAGTTTTTGATATAGATTTTATATATATATATATATATATATATACTTACCTATATATCTGTAGATATTTTATATTTATATATTACACACATAAATATATATATATATACCTATGTGTGTTAGCCTTTATCTCTCAAAATTAAAGTGCAATCTCTCTCAAAATTACTCAAACTCTATCTCTTCCAGATTAGGCACGTTTTTATACCTAAGCCAGTGATTTTTTTTTCTTTATAAATAGACAATGGAGGGGCTTCAGGGTGGTCTAGTGGGTTAAGCCTCTGCCTTTGGGCCCAGGTCATGATCCCAGGGTCCTGGGATTGAGCCCCGCATCGGGCTCTCTGCTCAGCGGGGAGCCTGCTTCTCTCTCTCTCTCTGCCTGCCTCTCTGTCTACTTGTGATCTCTGTCTGTCAAATTAAATAAATAAAATCTTAAAAAATAATAATAAGTAGATAATAGATGGCAAAGTCCCAGGTGGTCAAGGAAAAAGAGACTAAAGTTTATTTTGCTGTCCAGCATACCCATGAATGCCTTTTCAGCTATTTCAGGGCCTTTCTTCCCCCACACTTTAGTTCTCTTCTTTATATATATTTTCCCTGACTATCTCATGTATTTCCATGATTTATTATCACATATGTGTGTATATATATACACATATATTTATACTTATATTATTATATTTATATAATATATATACACATATATATTTATATTTATATTATTATATATTACATATACACATATTTATATTTATATTTATATAAATATATAAATATATTTATATTATTATATTTATATTTATATTATTATATATATTATATTTATATATATATATATATTTGGAGAAAGGGAGAGTGAGAGAGTGCACGCAGGTATTTTTAAGTATTCTTAGTAGTTCCTAACTCTACCCACTGGCTTCTCTCTCCTCCTTAGCCCATCCTAATTTGGAGTGAGATAGTCCTTTCTCCACCCCTAGAAGTCTTTTTGGAACAGTGACATCCTTTCATCTCCCAACCCATTACAACCCTGCTTCCTTGGCCATCCTCGTCCAGACAGAGATTCTGTCTATTTCTCATGCCGCTCCTCGAGTTATTCTGACGGCGAATTCTGCAGTCCATGGCTGCTCACAAACATTTCCATAGCTCTCCATCATCCTAACTGATACAGTAAAAATCCCATTCCAGAGCACATGGTACACATTACCGTCTTGCCTGCCTTCTCATCCTCAAGCTTTACCACTGCCCACACTTAGTCTAAAATTGAACCATACTGAAGAATTTGAGTTCCTTCCATCAATTTTTTTTTCAAATTATTAATTTCTAGCTCAGGGATTCTCTGTATTAGGGTACATGAAATTCACCTACAGAGCTTGTTAAAACAGATCGCGGGTCCTCACCCTAATGATTCTGATGCAGGAAATGTGGGGTTGAGAATTTGCATGTCTAACAAGTTCCCAAGTGATGCTGATGCAGCTGGTTCCAGGCACACAGGCCTTGGGAATCCCTGTTTTAGCTCTTGGAACAGAAAAGCTTCTCTGTATCCCTTCCTTCCCTTGGCCTCTTTAATATCTATCTTAAATATCACTACCTCTGGAAATGCTTCTCTGACCTTGTTGAGAATACTCAGGCAAAATAGCATGAAATGGGCATATCCCTTCCTAAGAAATAGCATCGAGTACCGGTTGGGTTTGTTTGATCAGGGGGGACTCCAAAGCTTCATTTTTAGGAGCAACTAAAAAAAAGAAAAATTCCCATGGGTAAATATAATAATCTGTAGAGAGTCACTTGAGTGCTTTCACAATTTTGATAATCTGGAACTACACTTGCAGCAATGATTTTTTTTTAATTTAATGATACAAAATTCAGAATTCAGTTACCATTAACATAACCTCCTCCTTTTGTGGAAACAGTCCATCTCAGAAAACACTGTGAATCTTTATTAATGAGATCAATGTAGCATTTGTCAAAGTGTGAAGGCCTAGATAGAAGTTCTGGTATCTTTCTGGTCCAAGACGTAAATGGCCATTTGGTAGATGAGCAGTTTCTCCAGGTTAGACCCTGAAGATTGGAGACATGCATTCTTGAACTCAATATAACCAAGCAATCTATTTCTGTGACATTCTTAACCACATGCTGCTTCCTAGGCCAAAGGCATACTACTCTCAAGGAGCCGCCCATTTATGCTATTAGTATTATTCCCTATTATACTATGATTTATATTATTCTCTGTACCTGTTTGAAGCCAAATGCTATGTCCTCTTTATTTCAAATCCCCCCCTTTTTTAGAAGCTGAACAAGTATCAGGTGTAGACTCCTCGAGAGGACAGTGTAGGAAGAAGTAAGCACAGGAAATGAGCTTAGTAATTTTCATTTATTAATTACGTACCTGCTCCCAGGTTGGGCCCGTCAGAGTTACTTTACAGGACAGAATGTGATTTCTAGTTTCATTTTAGATGCAAACCTCCCGGGAGAAACGCATCAAATAATCACCTTTCTAGGACTGTTTGTATGGACATCTAGCAGCTGTTCAACGTGTTTGATCACCTTGGGGGGTCTGTACTTTTCCAGTATATGGAGGCAACCTAAGGTTGATTTAGTTCTTCAGAGGACCTCAATAAATTTTCCCAAATCTCTTTGAAGAAATGGAATTCATCATTTCCAGCTTTAAAGTTATGTTTTGTTTTGTTTTGAGAGTAGACAGGTAACTTACTAGGTGTATGCCTTTAGATAACAAGGGGCATATTAACTTTTAGAAGAATAGTATTTTACTATTACAGCAGGTATCTCTATCTTTTGACATTTCAACATTTTCCACATGCACCACACTTAACCAGAACTGATAAGTCCACATTTCTCTAGCCCTCTTACTGATTTAATAGGCAATTGTTTCTATGACAACAACATCAGCTCAGAGCCACCTTTCCCCAGCTTATTAAACAGCACTGCTTACCTGGGGATATTTACGTGATTCCTACCTATCTGTTGATTGTGGAAGTTAGTCTTGTGATGTTTGCCAAGGTGGTAAGACTAACCATGGTCGGTGGCTCACTTTAAACCCACTTGTTGGTCAGCTTTCATGTTTCAGTTTTACCCAGCACGCTGAGGGGAGAGGCTTGGGTTTTGCTCATAGTGTATGTATATATCAGTATTATTTGCTTATAACTCCCACTGCAAGGACAGAAATCATGCTACCCATGAACAAAGTAGATGTCTTTGTAGCTCGGCTATGGTCCTTTCACTTGAAAGCTATGTGCTTTGTTCCTTGCCCGTAGAGACTTCTTTAGATCATGCAAGTCAGAGTATTTAGGTTAATTTTTTTGCTATGGAACAAACATAAAGCTATAAGGGAGACATAATACTTTTGTAAGAAATAATTGTAGGAACTTGGATATTTGTCCTACAGGAAGTTTGAGAATAGACCTATCTATATCTACTTAAAAAGAAGTGCATAATGTGTGCTTTTTTAAAAGATATTATTTATTTATTTGGCAGACAGACATCACAAGTAGGCAGAGAGGCAGGCAGAGGGCGGGGGGAGGAAGCAGGCTCCCCGCTGAGCAGAGAGCCTGATGCGGGGCTCCATCCCAGGACCCTGGGATCATGACCTGAGCTGAAGGCAGAGGCTTTAACCCACTGAGCCACCCAGGCGCCCCTAGTGTGTGCTTTTTGAGATAAGGTATGCAAACTTATGGAAGTGCTAAACCGTCCAGACCTAGCATCACCTTTCTTGAAAAGCATTTCTTGACACCCACTGCTTCCTCTCCTCTTCCTCCATCACAACTAGATGATTTGCCTTCCTGTCTATTCTCACCTTTATCCCACACTTATTTTTGACATTGTACTTGTCATTTTTTTAAAAGATTTTATGTATTTGTCAGAGAGAGAGAGAGAGAGCGCACAAGGAGGCAGAGTGGCAGGCAGAGGCAGAGAGAGAAGCAGGCTCCCCGCAGAGCAAGGAGCCCAATGCGGGACTCAATTCCAGGATCCTGGGATCATGATCTGAGCCAAAGGCATCAGCTTAACCAAGTGAGCCACTCAGGCGTCTCTGCACTGACCGTTTTTGATTAAAAGTATCTGCCTCTTTCTCTCTAGGTAAATAACTAAGACACTTGAGAGAAGGGAGGAAAATACTCGTGTTTCTATACCTGGTATCTGGAATAGGGACTTGTCCAATTTCCTAAAACTGTAAAAAGCAGCTCAGTAAGTAGATGTTTTCAGAGGGGAGACTTCGGGTCAAACTAATGAATTACATCATTCAGTGGGTATGCATTCAAAAAAAGAAAGATATGGCTATCTTTTAAATGTCAAGGTCTAAGCTAAGTGCTAGATATGAGGGAGTGAAGAAAACTCTCCTAGACACTGTCCTCATGGGGCTTACAGTCCCAATTTGGGAGACATATATTAACATAACCAGGTGAGTGTACGTGTGTGTGTGTAATATATACATACTGCAGATATATGGATAAGATTCTAATAGAGCTGTGTAAGGGTTAAGGTCCCATGCTAGTATATATCTAATCAGAAAGTAAATGATAAATGACAATTTGTGTGGAAAAATAATGCAGACCAGATTTAAATAAGAGACCCAGGAGTTGGGCTATATTTGTGTTTTCAAATCGGTCTATATATATCAGAATCATCTGGGAATGTCTGACAAAGTACAGACTGCCTGGCTCCCCCCAGGCCTGCTGAATCAAACTCTAGCAGCCAAAGCCTAGGAATCCATTTTACTAAAAAGCCCCACAGGTGATTCTTAAAATACTGTGAACCCAGAAAGCATTGGACTGCATGCTTTCTTAGGTCTCTTTCTGTTCAGAGATTTTATGATCTCATGGTTCTGTGGGGTGGAAAAGAAAGAAAAAAAAAAAGAATGATGCTTTGATATACCTGGGGTAGTGACAACTGATTTTTTTTTTTTTTTTTTTTTTTTTTTTTAGTATTTTTAATGTTTGAAGATACCCCTGCTTCAACAAATGGGACACAATGAAGCTTTACTGGGAAAATGACTTTTAGGTTTCTGCAAAAGTCTGATTGCAAAGTCGAATCTTTGGTATTATTGTCTAACAACATGAATAAAATTGCATGGTAACAAGACCTCATGTCACCAAAGAAGATTTATAAGCATGAAGGCATACCATTTATTTTTGCATCTCCCACAGTGCTTTAGAATAGCACCTAGTACATAGCAGATATTTAATGAATGTTAAATGGAACCATTGCATAGCATGAGGTAAATATATGATTTACCCATGCTTTTCGATTGCTTTTGCCTTTTCACCAAGTATGTCAGGTGAAAGTTACACCAAGATTGAAAACCTTAGCTTCATACTATGTCTCAGTATGATTTCTGTGGGTAGTATTATAAGCACTACTTATCATTGTGGGAGCCTGGTATCTGCCTGTCAGAGTAACATATGTTTGCCATTTTGCAATACTTTCTTATATTCATATCCGGAAATAAAAAAGAACATTAAGATTCTATGGAATAGGACATGATGTCAAAATAACCAGTTGATTCAGAAAAAAAAAAAAAAAACCACTTCCCTTAGGCAACTGTTTGATTTAACAGAGATAACCAATGGATTGCTTTGTATGTTGAGTACAAGTATCTCATATTATACAAGTTGCTAAGATTCAGCAATTTTTGGGAAACCTCTGGCTAGAAGCATTTGCTCTTAGTGAATATATATTTAATTTGGTAAATAAGGGATATTGCTTGCATAGCAAATGTTGGTTAAGGCTGTGCGCTAAAATCAGCCCTTAGCAACTAGTTGTTAAGTAAATGAATGGATAGATACGTAAGTGAAGACGATTGTCAAAACTCAACAAACATGGATTTTTCAGCCAGAGTGAACAGATGTAATTCAGATTATGTTACAACACTATTTTAAAAAACTCATCAATGGCTTTCCATTTCACTGATTAAAAACTCAGCCTTTTTTTTCCTGGCATTTAAGACCCTGTGTACTTTGTACTTTGCCAGTCTTCTCCCCGCTATTTGTTTCATTCCAACCCCCTTTTTAAAATGTGGAGCATAGGGCACCTGGATGGCTCAGTGGGTTAAAGCCTCCGTCTTCGGCTCAGGTCATGATCCAGGGTCCTAGGATGGAGCCCCACACTGGGCTCTCTGCTCAGCAGGGAGCCTGCTTCCCCGCCCCGTCTCTCTGCCTGCCTCTCTGCCTACTTGTGATCTCTGTCAAATAAATAAATAAAATCTTTGAAAATAAATAAATAAATAAATAAATAAATAAATAAATAAATAAAATGTGGATCATAAGGAATAACATGGAAGACATTGGGAGATGGAGAGGAGAAGTGACTGGGGGAAATCGGAGTGGAAGACCAACCATGAGAGACGGCGAACTCAGACACAAACTAAGGGTTTTGGAGTGAGTTTATTCTCGTAGTCTTCTTTCACTTAAGGATAAGAAGCATGGTATATGGTCACAACGATTAGAGAAACATAGTACATGATTCATTAAATGTTTCTAGAGAATTCTGATGCCATTTTTTGGAAGATGTACCTTCTGGGAAAGAGAATATTGGAAAGTGAAACATGCATAGGCTGGCAGAAAGTTGCTACATTGTAGAATATTGCTACATTGTGAATGGGACCTTTGAGATGGGCCTTGTTTCCTACTTCATTAAAACATAATAGTATATAAAAGAGCTATCAAATAGAATGAGAGAAAACATTACCAATCTTGTCAGGTTTTATTTTGAGTTATAATTACTGGTCTCATTAATTAAGTAGATAAATTTTATCAGACCAATAAAAATTAGCCATTATAATGATTTACCAAAAAAAATGAAAGTACTATATTGTCTATTTGATGCTTTAATGGGCACAATCAATTTTTATTAACTTTATACATATGAAAAGTGTTAAAATATTACTAGGAGAAAGCTTATATTTAATATTACTTATACTAATTCTTAATCATGCAGAGATTCTATTAATTCGGATTATAGTTCAGTGTTAACTTCAGTCTGTGAACTAATAACACTATCGCAGCTCCATCCATATGTAAGTATTTATTATCAACCAAGTACAGATAGATACCCTATTATTTTTGATCCCCTAGCAGACTTTTGAAGTAAACAGGGTAGATATGATCTGTCATACCTTACAAACAAGAAAGCTGGAACTCAGAGAAAATATTTACAAATGGACATTTATAAAAAAGTGATTTGAATTGGAACAAGGGCACAGATAACTTTTTTAATAGATATCAGAGCATATTAAAAAAATACTTGGTGTGGTGCATAAACAATGAATCTTGGAACACTGAAATAATAAAATTAAATTAGAAGAAATACAAGAACCCTAGTTCTCAAATAACACTGGGAAAGTTATCTGTCTGACTTTGAGATATTTGCTTTTATTTTGTTGGTATGTCAAATACGGGTAGTAGCTGATGTCAGTCATGCTACGGTGAAGACAGTGTGCATGTGAGTCTCTTAGCAGAGGACCCATCTAACAGTAAGAATTCAATAAGCCATATCTTAATGAAAGATGTTGAGTACTGATAAAAAGGTGAATTTGTTGAGGATTTTGAGTCTTTCTGCTTTATAGGACCCACGACTTGTGATTTATGTGTAAGATGTCTTTAGGCTTTATCTACAGAGTGTCTTTATAGTTTCCTTCTTTCCAGGTTCACTAATGAAAAAATGAATTTGCGGTGTTATATGTCCAGAGAGACACATGATTCTTAATACTCCTCGTAGTGGAATTACAGAATGTTAGGTTTGAGAGAACTTAATGGTTCATACTGTCTTTTACTTTGTCCTGTTTTTAAATACTCTACAGACATGTAGCCAATCAATTAGACTTTTCTGGTTGGAAGCAGATGGATTTTGAGATCCTCCCTGGTCAGTAGTACTCAGAGCTATCATTCATCCAGTGTGCATTTACTGAGTAGATTTTGTATGCCAGGCACAGACTTGGCATACCATTAATGTTATATGCACTTTGCCTAGAAAAAGTGCTTGTATGAAATGTATTAAAAATAATTTGTGTATATATTAATTTAAATTCCAGTTACTTAACATACAGTGTAGTATTAGTTTCAAGTGTACAATATAGTGATTCAACACTTCCATACATCACCTAGTACTCATCACAACAAGGGTACTTTTTTTTTTTTAAGATTTTATTTATTTATTTGACACAGAGAACGAGCACTCAAGCAGGGGGAGCAGCAGGCAGAGGCAGAGGGAGAAGCAGGCTCCCGGCTGAGGAAGGATCCTGATGTGGGACTCGATGTCAGAACCCTGGGATCATGACCTGAGCCAAAGGCAGCCGCCTAACAAACTGAGCCACCCAGGTGCCGCATTACAAGGGCACTTCTTAATCACAATTCCTTATTTCACCCATCCCTCTATCCACCTCCCTTCTGATAACCTTCATTTTATTCTCTAGTGTTGAGTTTCTTGGTTTGGCTCTCTCTCTTTTTTCCTTTTGTTTGTTTTGTTTCTTAAATTCCACATATGAGTGAAATCAAATGGTGTTTGTTTTTTGCACGTGGCAAGATTTTGTTGTTTTTTATGGCTGAGTAATATTCAGTTTCGATATATACCACATCTTTTTTTTTTTTTTAAGATTTTATTTGTTGATTTGACAGACAGAGATCACAAGTAGGCAGAGAGGCAGGCAGAGAGAGAGAGGAGAGAAGGCTCCCTGCTGAGCAGAGAGCCGGATGCGGGACTCGATCCCAGGACCCTGAGATCATGACCCGAGCCGAAGGCAGAGGCTTAACCCACTGAGCTACCCAGGCGCCCTATATACCACATCTTTATCCATGCATCAGTGGATGGACACTTGGGCTGTTTCCCCAATTTGCCTACAGTGGATCATGCTGGTGTAAACATCAGGGCCCATGTTCCTACATACATATATTTTTGCATGTATATATGTGTACATATACACATAAATATGTGTGTATAATGCATACATATTTTATATAAAATTTTGTAGATATCATAGATTATGTGTATCTCTATATATTTAATTGTTTCATTCAACAACTTTATAACTCTCTGAGGCATTCCTATTTTCACTTAATGATGAGAAACTTGAGGCTCAGAGACAGTAAGTGTTCACTGCAGAATAGTGAGTGGCTGGAATTTGGGCCTATAGTCTCCAAAATCCATGCGATTGAGCCAGACCATACCGACTCCAGTTCACAGTCTTCGGTGTTGTTGTGAAAGAGATTTCTGCCATGAAAAGGAATGGGAGAAAAGAGAACGAGGTCTACCCCGTCACGTTGAGAAGGTCCCCGCAGAATGATGTTTCACGGGGATCTCAACCGTTTTTCTCCCTGTCAGTGTGTGGTATTTTTAATTCATAGAAATGAAAAGCAGGTGTGCCTTGTGTGTTGTTTGACTTTAGGTTTTGCAGTTCTGAGACAGGATCGCATGGGGCAAACTTGGCTGTTCAGTCTTCATCCTTCCGTACTCTCCACGGTCCCTCCCACTCTTTTCTTGCTTGCAGCTAATGTGAGTTCACGTATCCTCTCACGGAGATTTCACAGAGGTCTCTGAGCAAAACACGGCTGACGAACCCAGGCGCTGGTGCTGGAAGTGTGTTCTCCAGCTGTGGGGTATTTCAGTCATCTGAAACAAAATTAACCTTTTTGTTTGTTTGTTTAAAGATTTTATTTGTTTATTTTACAGACAGAGATGGCAGAGAGGCAGGCAGAGAGAGGGAAGCAGGGTCCCTGCCGAGCAGAGAGCCCGATGGGGGGCTCGATTCCAGGACCCTGAGATCATGACCTGAGACGAAGGCAGAGGCCTAACCCACTGAGCCACCCAGGCGCCCCACAAAATTAACCTTTTTGTGGCGAGTACAGCCAACTCATTCTGAAGCTGGACGTGGGACTCTGTGTGGAATGAAGGTTGCAAGGCGGCCTCTGTTCTTGCCTAGATTTTGATCGTTCCCCCTTCTGAATTGGTAAACAGAACCTCCTCTCTAGGCCTGCATTTTTTTTTTTTTTTTAAACAGCGAGTCTCCGGCCAAAAGAAAACATTTCTTCCAAAGTGTGGAGAAAAATTGGCCAGATTTGAGAACGTTTTGGATTCAAAGTGGCAACTGCATGCCAAAATCATAAAGAACATACGCATCCCCTCTGCTTCTACACATGTGTGCGTACATTGGTGATCCTGTGTCTGTGAATCAGTTGTATAGAAGGAAGTAAGGCTCAGCTTCTCTCACACTTTGGATGAGACTCGTTGCTCGTTTCCTGGCAGCTGGGTTTTATACATAAGAAATCCCCTTCCTGTTTTGCAATTTATCTACAGCATTTTGCATGTCAGAACATGCCGCCGTTTTGAAGCCATTCCATATCATCACAAATAATAGTTCTTTTTCTCTTACACTGGGTGTTTAAGCTCCCGTAATAAGATTCCATGAACTGATTGATCCTTTATTGAGGTAAAAAGTCAGAACAGTTTCAGTTGTAACACAGTATTTTCACTAATAAGAAAAGTCCCCCTTTTCATTAGTAGCGAAATAAATAACGGTCTTTGAAAAAAACCACTATCAAGTGTTGGGTCTGTTATCAAAGGAACGAGACTGAGACAAGGTTACCCAAAGCCTTATTCTATGCCAAGCATTAGAAGTTAGACTGACCGGCCAGGGAAATGAGACTGAGACAAAGTGAAAGTTATGTAAAGCTTTATTCTATGCCAAGCATTACAAGTCAGACTGACCGGCCAGGGCCGCCTCCAAAGAGCGTGACACCCCTTCGTCTTACAGGCTAGTTTTTATAGGGCACAATTGCAGACATCTACATATGTGGCTTTGGCTGATTGGATGTCTCCTACCTGTGTGTTTTAGTAACGGTTACCTGGAACCGATACTAGTAACTGTTGAGGCGTTTATTAAACAACAAAATGGCCTTGTTTTAGGTATGTGTTTCAGTAATAGTTACTATAAACAATATACTATAAACAATATAAACGATATAAACAAAATGGCCTTGTTTTAGGTGTTTTAGCAACAGTTACCTGGAACTGATATCAATAACTGTTGAGGCATTTATTAAACAACAAAATGGCTACCTAGGCAACATGGAGTCTCTATGGCTAAGTAGGCCCAGGCAGGCCCTAGGGGTTTAACATGTTTTAACGTGGAATCGACCCCAACACAAGATATGTGAAAACAGATTTTACAAAACAAAATAATCCTATTGTTCTTCTCTGTTATATCTATCTATGTGTGTGTGGATTATATATTTATTATATTTATTTATTTTAGAAACAGATGGTGGGGGGTGTAGTAAGGAGGAACAGAGGAACAGAGAGTCTTAGCATACTCTGTGCTGAGTGCAGAGCCCAGTGGGGGCCTGGATGGCAGGACCCTGAGACCACCACCTAGGCCGAAGCCAAGGATCTGACACTTAATCCACTGAGCCACCCAGGTACCCCTCTTTTGTCTGGTACTTATATAGTGCCATCTGATTTACAAAATTCAGTTATTAGCTCTTGCTTAACAATTTGGATTAGGTAAAAATTTTTGAGTATCTATTTTTTAGTAGTCATTGAACTAGGCTCACACGGTCTTTGCTATAATTATGTGAGGCAGGCTGTATTACATTTTTTTTTCTTTCTTTTCTTAAGATTTTATTTATTTATTTGACAGACAGAGATCACAAGTAGGCGGAGAGGCAGGCAGAGAGAGAGGAGGAAGCAGGCTCCCCACTGAGCAGAGAGCTCAATGCAGGGCTCGATCCCAGGACCCTGAGATCATGACCTGAGCGGAATGCAGAGGCTTTAACCCGCTGAGCCACCCAGGTGCCCCAGGCTGTATTACATCTTGTCCTGAGAAGAGGAAACTGAGACCCAGAGAAGTTAAGTTATATGACAAAGGCACACACAGCTCATCACTGTTAGAAACAGGGCTTGAAGATCTTTATTCCAAATTTGATACCTGTTTTGTGACCTTTTGCCTCTATTCTACTACTAGACATAACTCCCTTAGAAATTAATGCAAATTTTAGCTACAGCCAAATTATTTAGTAAACTGCTGAAAATAATCACTCCTGAGTCAATCTAAGAATTTCCCAAAATGAGCTATTTGAAAAATTTCCAAATTATTTCTAACTGCTGTATATTGAGCAATAAAAGAAATTGCTTTCTTGTATTTTTCCCTTTTGTGTTTGTGTACCTGCTCACAAAAATCATCTCATACATAATGCACGGTAATAAACTACAACTTGTAATGGCTGCAAAGCCTTGCCCATGTGGAAATAGAACTGGCAATCCATAACTAGTGATGTCCCTTTCAAATGCAATTCAAGTTTGACAAACATTAAGCAATTTGGGCAGGCACTTGCCACCAGTGTTTCCTCTGAGTGCTTTTTAGGTGTCTCATCATCAGGCTATTATTTCAAAATGCTGGGAAGAATTAATGATTTCCTACAGGTAAATCACAGTGGATTGAAATGCCACACCAAAGTAACCATTGCCCATTTTCTTGGGGGAGAAGATAATAGGAGCTCCCTGTTAACATGCTGTTCTGGCTGGTTCTCTTGAAATTCCATTTTCTTTGTGGCTTCTTAAACTGTTGTCAGTTGATTATAATTTCAAATGAAATTGGTATTTCCTCAACAAAGTGAGTACCTTCCCTTATGCAAACACGAATAGAACTGATCTACCCGGTGGCTTCCTTTCCTTGAGTATCTGAAACAAAATAGTTTGTAGTTACCACAGGATTAGAGATTTCCTTTACCAAGGAACATCTCACCTAACAACTAAGTGCCTGGCTCACATTGGTTAGTTTTATGCTTATTAAGAGGCATTCTTTAGAAGAATATAAATACATCTGGTTTTGGAGTCTTCTTTTGCTACTTTGGAGGGGAAGAGGTTCTTAGAATTTATTGTTTATTTTTTAGGAAAAAGAAAGTTTTATAATTTACACATTTTAATCTGTGAATTGCACACTAAAAGACATTCGTTTTTGGCACTGAGTTATCACAGTGAGATAAAAAAAAATTTTTGACTTGTGCACAGGGCATAAGTTAGGAGAGTCAAGCAAAGGACCACATGTTCTTAACCACATAGACCTCTGCTGAGTAGGAAAAAGTCTCTCTCCTCTCCTCATCTCTGCCCCTCTCCTTTCCTCTGTCTCTTACTTTGCTTTTGTTTGCTTCTTTGTTGTTATGGAAAAAGTAAAATAGCTCCAAGAGTAGAGAGAATAGGATAATGTACTATATGCTCTTCATCCCTAAGAATCTATTTCATCTGTATTTCTCCCTACTCCTCTACCTTCAGCTCGGGTCATGACCCCAGACCCCTGGAATTGAGTCCTGCATCAGGCTCCCTGCTTGGGGGCAGGGATTGCTTCTCCCTCTCCCTCTGCCTCCTGCTCCCCCTGCTTTTGCTTTCTCTCATGCTCTCTCTCTGGCAAATAAATAAATAAAACCTTAAAAAAAAAAAAAAAGAATATTGAACTGGTTCTCTAGTATCCTCCAAAGGATGGAATTTGTTCTATTGTTTAAGTATGATGTACACATGTATCTCATCACTATAAAAAATAAACACTGCGTGATATATTTTCACCAATTGCTGATATTAATTCTTTAATGCTCCTCTTGTCTACTTTTAACATGTCATTTTTTAAAAAATATTTTATTTATTGATTTGACAGAGAGAGATCAGAAATAGGCAGAGAGGCAGGCAGAAAGAGGGGGATGAAAGCTCCCCACCGAGCAAAGAGCCTGATGTGGTGCTTGATCCCAGGACCCTGGGATCATAACCTGAGCTGAAGGCAGAGGCTCCAACCCACTGAGCCAGCCAGGTGCCCCTAACATGTTATTTCTAATTAAATCCAATATTAATAAGTTTCTTAAACTATAGAGCTTGAGGCTTTCACTTTCATTTTTTGAATGGAACTACTTTTCCTTTCTCTAAAACCTAAAAATCACTTCTAAGATTTATGGAAGAAGGGAAATTGCTGATGGTAAGATTCCTTAATGGACTGAGTCAAAGGCAGGGGTCTTTGGCTGTTAGAAAATCCCTAGGGTAGATGTAGTATACTAGCAAACAGTTGGAAGAGAGAACAGTCTAGGACTTAGGGACCTCACAGTTCATGAAGTATCATTGGTAGGGGATCCCTGACATAAAGATGGCATCCCAGTTAAGTGATCTTCAGTAAATGACAAATAAAGGATTAACTGCCTGGAGCATTAGTCCCACTAATTCAGTATTTATAGCTATTCAAGTTATTAGCTTTTTAATTAACACTGAAAGATCTGAAAGTACCTAATTGTATTCCATTCTAATTATATTAAATTATACACATGAAAATTAAAATTCTGGTTTTCTAATATTCTCTTTAAGAATGTGCAAATAGAGTTGATGTTTTCTTAATAAATGTCTCTCAACTGTTACCATGTTTCTAAACAGAATAGAAAAAAATACAAGTTAATAGTGCTCATTTAAGTATGTTGCATCCAGTTGGGATTATAGAATTAAAACAGGATTTGCACTAGGGTATTAGAGATGTACCACGTCCATTTATTTAATTCACTGTAATAATAATATGCTCACTGAATTATTTAACACATCTTTTTATAAAGTACTTCATGCATTCAGGTTTGAATGTAAGTAGATTAGATTGTTACATTTATTTCCTTTAAGACAAAATCAACTGGAAGAGCTATTTCAGAGCCTATAGGCTAGAAATGAAACAAAGGAGAGCAAATACAAATTTGAGGAAAATAAGAATTCTACTTTTGACTTCCTGATTGTTTATTTGGACTCAACTTTAATTATCTTGGTTTAGGAATCTTAAGGAATAAAGACTCTACTAATGAAAATTTTAAGTTACTTTATTTTAATCAAGAAAAAAAATTAATCAAGAAAAAAATCTTGTTTTAAAGTTTTTTGTACTTTATTTTATACCTTCCTTAAGGTATACATGCTGTCTGTGCTTGATAATATAATCTCATAGATATTTGATAGGATGATCCAAATATTGGGTCAACTCTAGGATGTAAGGCCGGAGGCAGCGTTCTGTGTTGGAAGGGTTTGTCAGGCTAAGAGGGTTCGGTTTGACGTGTCTGATCTAAAGAGATGTGGGATGATCTATAAAGTGTTACAATGTTGCCTGCCACACCCAGACTGTAAAAGTTTTACTGTCTTCCTTCCCCATCTGAGATATGACATAGGAAGCCTGCATTTCTCCATCACCAGCAAAAATAACTATAATCCCAAAATCTGAGAAAAAAAAAATCATGTTTTACAATTCAGAACCGTCATGGCAATGAAAGAACAACTCAGAAAGAATTACTGCTGAGGTAGCCATCCCAGCCCTGTCTTCGGCTACTTCCACCCCTTATCAGTTGAAAAGCAGGAACGGGGATAGAGACTGAAGTCTTACAATCCTGTATGTTCTTTAAGGAGGGCCCTATATCTCACCATCCTCACCCAGTTAAGTATGTGAGGTACAAGTAGTTGTAGCTTAATTACACCTCAAATCAGCAGCCTAACACAGCTGATGCATCTGATGTTCCATAGGATTATAATGGGACTATAGGTATTTAGGGGTTCAGCCGGGCTGAAATCTCCCAAGATGCCTCACTCACATGATGCAGGTGGTGATGACAGCCTGAAGACAGGATTGAGCATGGCAAAGGCATAGGATCGCTAGGTGTCTCTCTCTGTCTCTCCAGGTAGTTTCTGGCCCTCTTCCTCTTCATGCTCCCACAATATGTTTTCTCCAGCATGTTAGTTGGGCATCTAACATTGCAGCTCAAGGTTCCCAGGAGGACAAAGGTAGAGGCTTCCAGTGCTGCTTAAGGCTTAGCCCCAAACCTTCACAGTGAAACTTTTGTTACATTCCCTGCACAGATTCAGCTTTGGTGGGGACTTCCATAGGGACACAGATTCTAAAGGATATTAGGGATCAAGTCCAAAAGGTCACTACCATGAGAGTGGAAAACCACTTTACGTTTATAGATCTGAGACCAGAAAGGCTATTGCCTGCTTTTACCTGGTAGCCTTTGAAGGTGGCCTACCCTTTTCCCTGAAATCTCACAGTGAGGGAATGTACAATGTAGCTCTATTGATTTACAAGGTAAATGGACCTGAGAGAAAGCCTGAGTTTGCCCTCAAAGGCAGTCAATGAACTGGGAGAGTTTTGCAGTCTCTCCTTTTTCTTTCTTTCTTTCTTTTTTTTAGATTTTATTTATTTGACACACGGAGAGAGAGAGAGAGGGAACACACACAAGCGGCGGGGGTGGGGTGGCTGGAGAAGGAGAAGCAGACTCCTGTCTGAGCGAGGAGCCCCATGCAGGGCTTGATCCCAGGACTCTGGGATCATGTCCTGAGCCAAAGGCAGATGCTTAACCAACTAAGCCATCTAGGTGCCTCTTGGCTTGCAGTCTTGGTGAAGGGATGCTGGACGCTTTGCCTAACAACTAGGGATTTATACAGAGAGGTAACTTACTCCTTTGTAGAAAACCCGTGGTTATAAATGCCTAAGAAAAGCTATTTTTCTTAGAGCCATTTCTGTCTCTCTCTCGAAGCAGAGTTGTTCCCTGAGAGTGGAGAACCTGATGTTCCAGAACTTGAGCTATCAGGTTGATCATAATTTCTGGATAATATGTTTTTTCTATTTCAGCATGCTGAAAAAATGTAATCATTAAGACTGTTTCCATCATAATTCATTTATTCATCCAACAAATATTTGTGGAGAATTGAGGCAGTTTTAGGAGACACAGAAGAGCAAACAGTTTACTATAAAGAGCTGCTTTCATTAGGCTTTTGTTCTGATGTAGGAGAAGAGACAGACAATACAAAAAATAGAATACATACTATGTGTCATATGTAATACTAAGAAAATAATAACAGAAAAGGCATTACAATGCCTGTGTGTGGGGCAGTGGAAGTAGGAGCAGTAGGGTGTGCCTCGCTGAGACTATGTCCTTATACATATGCAGCAGGGAGGGAGCAGACCAGGAGGACATCTAGGGGGGAGACTGTGCCAAGTAGATGGATCAGCAGTTGAAAATAACCTAAGGTCAGAGTATGTCAAACTTGTCTGGAGAATCTCAAGACAGCTGTTAAGACTGGACTAGAATGAAGGAGGGGAAAAAATAAATAAAATAAACAATAGGTTAAGTTAGGAGAGGAAGAAGAGAGCATGGTTGGAGGGTAAATAGTCTGGAACTTTCTCAACTGTACATGAGAATTAACTCACATTGGAAAATGATTTGAGTGACTTTTACTCATCAGCTATTTCTACCATTGGACAGATCTGGTACCATGAGAAAGATGCATACAAAATAACTAAATTCATGATGTGCAATGCATGCCTTAGAACATCAGGGCTCAGTTCATTCAAACGATGCTTCAATTCATTTCAGAGAAAGACTGGCTTTCTAGGCCATTATAGGGTCTTGGATTTTGCTGTGAATTCTAAGGAGAGAAGAGTGAATGAGATTATTTAAAGTACATTTTTGGAAGGATCAGTATGGGTGTTTGGTACAGTAGAAAAATGTCCGAAACTTCTAGCGATGTATTTTAATACATTCTATGAAGTAGAAGGACATTAGATTTGCACCATCTAGGTATTGACTCTATCTCAAAATTTGAAAGAAAATTTCATTGAATATGGTACTGTGCATCGGAATGATTCTAAAGAAACAAAAATATCATTATAACTCATTATCTAAATAATTTTGGTGTATGTATAGAAGCCATAATGGGTTTTATATAGTTTATTTTATTACCAATTTCTGTGGGAATAAGTGAGAGTAAAGTTCTGTACTTTATTTATTTATTTATTTTTGAAGTTTTCTTTAAATTTTAAATTTTTTTATTTTTTATAAATATATATAAATACATACATATATATATGTATATATATAAAAATATAATGTATTTTTATCAACCCAGGGGTACACCTGTGAATTGCCAGGTTTACACACTTCACAGCACTCACCATAACACATACCCTCCCTAATGTCCATAACCCCACCCCCCTCTTCCAACCCCCCCTCCCCCCAGCAACCCTCAGTTTGTTTTGTGAGATTAAGAGTCGCTTATGGTTTGTCTCCTTCCCAATCCATCTTGTTTCATTTATTATTCTCCTACCCCCTTAACCCTCCCCCCATGTGGCATCTCCACTTCCTCATATCAGGGAGATCATATGATAGTTGTCTTTCTCCAATTGACTTATTTTGCTGAGCATGATACCCTCTAGTTCCATCCATGTCGTTGCAAATGGCAAGATTTCATTTCTCTTAATGGTTGCATAGTATACCATTGTGTATATATACCACATCTTCTTGATCCATTCATCTGTTGATGGACATCTAGGTTCTTTCCATAGTTTGGCTATTGTAGACATTGCTGCTATAAACATTCGGGTGCACGTGCCCCTTCGGATCACTACATCTGTATCTTTAGGGTAAATACCAAGTAGTGCAATTGCTGGGTCATAGGGTAGTTCTATTTTCAACATTTTGAGGAACCTCCATGCTGTTTTCCAGAGTGGTTGCCCCAGCTTGCATTCCCATCAACAGTGTAGGAGGGTTCCCCTTTCTCCGCATCCTCGCCAGCATCTGTCATTTCCTAACTTATTTATTTTAGCCATTCTGACTGGTGTGAGGTGATATCTCATTGTGGTTTTGATTTGTATTTCCCTGATGCCGAGTGATGTGGAGCACTTTTTCACGTGTCTGCTGACCATCTGGATGTCTTCTTTGCAGAAATGTCTGTTCATGTCTTCTGCCTATTTCTTGATTGGATTATTTGTTCTTTGGGTGTTGAGTTTGCTAAGTTCTTTATAGATTTTGGACACTAGCCCTTCATCTGATATGTCGTTTGCAAATATCTTCTCCCATCTGTCAGTTGTCTTTTGGTTTTATTAACTGTTTCCTTTGCTGTGCAAAAGCTTTTGATCTTGATGAAATCCCAGTAGTTCATTTTTGCCCTTGCTTCCCTTGCCTTTGGCAATGTTCTTAGGAAGACGTTCATTCCTGTGGCTGTGGTCGAAGAGGTTGCTGCCTGGGTTCTCCCCAAAGATTTCGATGGATTCCTTTCTCACACTGAGGTCCTTCATCCGTTTTGAGTCTATTTTTGTGTGTGATGTAAGGAAATGGTCCAATTTCATTTTTCTGCATGTGGCTGTCCTGTTTTCCCGACACCATTTACTGAAGAGGCTGTCTTTTTTCCAGTGGACATTCTTTCCTGCTTTGTCGAAGATTAGTTGACCATAGAGTTGAGGGTCTATTTCTGGGCTCTCTATTCTGTTCCATTGATCTATGTGTCTGTTTTTGTGCCAGTACCACGCTGTCTTGATGATGAGAGCTCTGTAATAGAGCATGAAGTCTGGAATTGTGATGCCACCAACTTTGGCTTTCTTTTTCTGACACTTTCTTTTTCTAACACTTTACTGAATTCCTGTACAAGTTCTAGCAGTTTTGGAGTGGAGTCTTAGGTTTTCCACATATAGTATCATCTCATCTGTGAAGAGTGATAGTTTGACTTCTTTTTTGCTGATTTGGATGCCTTTAATTTCCTTTTGTTGTCTGATTGCTGAGGCTAGGACCTCTAGTACTATGTTGAATACCAGTGGTGATAATGGACATCCCTGCCGTGTTCAGTTTTTCTTCATTGAGAATGATATTTGTGGTGGGTTTTTCATAGATGGCTTTGATAATATTGAGGTATGTGCCCTCTATCCCTACACTTTAAGAGTTTTGATCAGGAAGGGATGCTGTACTTTGTCAAATGCTTTTTCAGCATCTATAGAGAGTATGATATGGTTCTTGTTCTTTCTTTTATTAATGTGTTGTATCACTTTGATTGATTTGCGGATGTTTAACCAACCTTGCAGCCCTGGAATAAATCCCACTTGGTCGTGGTGAATAATCCTTTTAATATACTGTTGAATCCAATTGGCTACTATTTTGGTGAGAATTTTTGCATCTGTGTTCATCAAGGATATTGGTCTGTAATTCTCTTTTTTGATAGGATCCTTGTCTGGTTTTGGGATCAAGGTAATGCTGACCTCAAAAAATGAGTTTGGTAGTTTTCCTTCCATTTCAATTTTTTGGAACAGTTTCAGGGGAATAGGAATTAGTTCTTATTTAATTGTTTGGTAGTATGCCCCCGGGAAGCTGTCTGGCCCTGGGCTTTTGTTTGTTTGGAGATTTTTGATGACTGTTTCAATCTCCTTACTGGTTATGGGTCTGTTCAGGTTTTCTATTTCTTCCTGGTTCAGTTGTGGTAGTTTATATGTTTCTAGGAATGCATCCATTTCTTCCAGATTGTCAAATTTGTTGGTGTATAGTTGCTCATAGTATGTTCTTATAATTGTCTGTATTTCTTTGGTGTTAGTTGTGATCTCTCCTCTTTCATTCATGATTTTATTTGGGTCCTTTCTCTTTTCTTTTTGATAAGTCTGGTCAGGTGTTTATCAATCTTATTAATATTTTCAAAGAACCGGCTCCTAGTTTTGTTGATTTGTTCTATTTTTTTTTTCTTTTTTGGTTTCTATTTCATTATTTCTGCTCTGATCCTTATGATTTCTCTTTTCCTGCTGGGTTTAGGGTTTCTTTCTTGTTCTTTCTCCAGCTCCTTTAGGTATAGGTTTAGGTTGTGTACTTGAGACTTTTCTTGTTTCTTGAGAAAGGCTTATACCGCTATATATTTTCCTCTCAGGACTGCCTTTGCTGTGTCCCACAGAATTTGAAACATTGTGTTTTCATTCATTTGTTTCCATGAATTTTTTCAAGTCTACTATAATTTTCTGGTTGACCCATTCATTCTTTAGAAGGCTGCTGTTTAGTCTCCGTGTATTTGGATTTTTTCCAAATTTCCCCTTTGTTATTGAATTCTAGCTTCAGAGCATTGTGGTCTGAAAATATGCAGGGAAAGATCCCAATCTTTTGATACCGGTTGAGACCTTATTTAGGACACAGGATATGGTCTATTCTGGAGAATGGTCCATGTGCACTAGCGAAGAATGGTCCATGTGCACTAGAGAAGAATCCCAATCTGTTTTGGGATGAAATATTGTGAATATATCTGTGATGTCCATCTGGTCCAGTGTGTCATTTAAGGCCTTTATTTCCTTGTTGATCTTTTGCTTAGATGATCTGCCCATTTCAGTGAGGGGAGTGTTAAAGTCCCTTACTATTATTGTATTATTATCGATGTGTTTCTTTGATTTTGTTAATAATTGGTTTATGTAGTTGGCTGCTCCCACTTTAGGGACATAGATATTTAAAGCTGTTAGATCTTCTTGTTGGACAGACCCTTTGAGTATGATATAGTGTCCTTCCTCATCTCTTATTATAGTCTTTGGCTTAAAATCTATTTGATCTGATATAAGGATTGCCACCCCTGCTTTCTTCTGATGTCCATTAGCATGGTAAATTCTTTTCTACCCCCTCACTTTAAATCTGGAGGTGTCTTCGGGTCTAAAATGAGTTTCTTGTAGGCAACATATAGATAGGTTTTGTTTTTTCATCTATTCTGATACCCTGTGTCTTTTGATTGGGGCATTTAGCCCATTAACATTGAGGGAAACTATTGAGAGTTATTAATTTAGTGCCATTGTATTGCCTGTAAGGTGACTGTTACTGTATATTGTCTCTGTTCCTTCCTAATCTACTACTTCTAGGCTCTCTTTTTGCTTAGAGGACCCCTTTCAATATTTCTTGTAGAGCTGGTTTGGGTTTCAAATTCTTTCAGTTTTTGTTTGTCCTTGAAGCTTTTTATCTCTCCTTCTATTTTCAATGATAGCCTAGCTGGATATAGTATTCTTGGCTGCATGTTTTTCTCTTTTAGTGCTCTGAATACATCATGCCACCTCTTTCTGGTCTGCCAGGTCTCTGTGGATAAGTCTGGTGCCAATCTACAATATACCATTGTATATTACAGACTTCTTTTCCCTGGCTGCTTTCAGGATTTTCTCTTTTTCACTAAGACTTGTAAATTTTACTATTAGGTGATAGGGTGTGGACCTATTCTTGTTGATTTTTGGGGGGTTCTTTGTGCCTCCTGAATTTTGATGCTTGTTCCCTTTGCCATATTTGAGAAATTCTCTCCAATATTTCTCTCCAATATGCCTTCTGTTCCCCTCTCTCTTTCTTCTTCTTCTGGAATCCCAATTATTTTAATGTTGTTTAGTTTTATTCTGTCACTTATCTCTCGAATTCTCCCCTCATGGTCCAGTAGCTGTTTGTCCCTCTTTTGCTCAGCTTCTTTATTCTCTGTCATTTGGTCTTCTATATCACTAATTCTTTCTTCTGCCTCTTTTATCCTAGCAGTGAGAGCCTCCATTTTTTATTGCACCTCATTAATAGCTTTTTTAAATTTCAAATTGGTTAGATTTTAGTTCTTTTATTTCTCCAGAAAGGGCTTTTATATCTTCCAAGAGTGTTTCTCTAATATCTTCCATGCCTTTTTTGAGCCCTGCTAGAACCTTGAGAATTGTCATTCTGAAATCTGGACCTGACATATTACCAGTGTCTGTATTGATTATATCGCTATCCTTTGGTACTGCCTCTTGTTCTTTTTTTTTTTTTTTTTTTTTTTTTTTTTGTGATGAATTTTTCCGCCTTGCCATTTTGTCCAGATAAGAGTATATGAAGGAGCAAGTAAAATACTAAAAGGGTGGCAAAGACCCCCGGAAAATATGCTTAACCAAATCAGAAGAGACCCCAAATCATGGGGGGAGAGAAAGGGGGTTTAAAGAGGTTCAGAAAAAAAAAAGAAACAATTAAAAAAAGAAAACAAATAAAGAAAAATTATAAAAAAAGAAAAAAATATATATATTAGATAAAGTAGTTAAAAAACGTTAAAAAAGAAAAGGGTAAAGGTTAAAATTAGCAGCAGAAGAAAAAAAATTGAAAAAAAAATTAAATGAACTTCAAGACTAAAGAATCATGGAGAGATAGCCATGAGTTCAGTGCTTTGCTTTCTCCTCCTCTGGAATTATGCTGCTCTCCTTGGTATTGAACCTGCACTCCTTGGTAGGTGAACTTGGTCCTGGCTGGATTTCTTGTTGATCTTTTGGGGAAGGGGCCTGTTGTAGTGATTCTCAAGTGTCTTTGCCCCAGGCGGAATTGTATCACCCTTGCCAGGGGCTGGGCTGAGTAATCTGCTCCCGTTAGTTCGCTTTCGGGAGCTTTAGTTCCCTGAATGCTTTCTGTAGAGTTCCAGAGGACAGGAATAAAAATGGCAGCCTCCCAGTCTCCAGCCCAGAGGAGCCAAGAGCTTGGGGCCCTACTCCTCAGTGCACCCTCAGAGAATAGTGTCCAATAACTCCCGCCTCTCTGGCCTCAGGCCGTGCTCCTAGCTCACCCAGGCTCCGAGCAGCTCAAGGTAACCCCAAGCTGGGAGCTCACTCCTCAGCTCTGTCTCTGTAGCTGGCTTCTCTGTTCTAATACCTGCAAGCTCTGTAACACTCAGACACCGTTGATCTTTCTGTGACCCTGCGGGACCTGGGACCACACTGACCCCGCATGGGCTTACCCCAGTTTAGCCACTGCAGCAATGTCCCTCAGTGGAAGAGACTTTTAAAAGTCCTGATTTTGTGCTCCGTTGTTCCGCCGTTTGCCGGGAGTCTCCCCCCCACCCACGGCATGGTCTATCTTCTTGTCGCTTTGCATTCACTTCTCCGCCAGTCCTACCTTTCATAATGTGGTTGATTTTCTGTTTCTAGAATTGCTGTTGCTCTTCTCTTCAATCTCTGGTTGGATTTGTAGGTGTTTGCAATGTTTGGATAAGCTATCTAGCTGATCTCCTGCTACCTGATGTAGTCTCAGCCTGCTACTTCTCCACCATCTTGACTCCTCCCTTTGTTAAAGATTTTATTTGTTTATTTGACAGAGAGAGATCACAAGTAGGCAGAGAGGCAGGCAGAGAGAGGGAGAAGCAGGCTCCTCTCTGAGCAGAAAGCCTGATATGGGGCTTGATCCTAGGACCCTGAGATCATGACCTGAGCCAACGGCAGAGGCTTAACCCACTGAGCCACCCAGGTGCCCCTATTTATTTATTTTAAAAATTTTATTTATTTGAAAGAGAGAGAACACAAGTAGGCAGAGAGGCAGGCTAAGAGAAGGAGGGAAGGAGGCTCCCTACTGAGCTGAGAGCATGATGTGGGGCTCGATCCCAGCACCCTGAGATCATAGCCTGAGCCAAAGGCAGAGGCTTAACCCACTGAGCCACCCAGGTAGCCCAGAGTTTTGTGTTTTAGAATGTCCTAGATTTCATTCATTTATTCAGTCATTTGACTGTGAATATTCACCATGTTAATTTATAATATTGCCTTGCATAAAACGAAGTGAGTCCTATAGGAAAGAGAAAAAGGAGAGAGAAAGCGGGGTCAGGGGAAGAGAAAGAGAAGGAAGATAGGGGGTCGGGGAGAGAAAGAGGGGGTAGAAATGGAGAGAGGGAAGGAGGAAGTGAGGAAGAGAGAGAAAAGGGGGAAAGAGGGAGCATGGGACAGGGAGTGAGAGAGCAAGCCAGTGCATGCACACCTTGGTTAGAGTACCTAGTTCCCATTTCCCCTAAATTGTGACTGTTTACCAGTATATATTTTCTTAATCTCTTGAGTATACCATTATACTTTAGATAGCTTTCCAGTTTGCATAAGCTAGTTTATAATGGGTTATTTTTCCATCCCAGAAGCATCTTAGTGAAGATCGCTCTTAGCTACAAATTTCATTCTCGCAGAGCCACGACATTACATGACTTCTACGTGCCATACTGGACAGATATAAGGGAGTTAACTGAGTGTGTTATTATCTCCAGCCCATTCATTCTAAAAGCAGGCTGATCCAATAACAAGCTAATTGATTTTGTCATGTCATAAATTGCCATCAATTGCCTTCTTTGCTTTTCTGCTGTTCAGAGAGAAATTTTCCTTAAATGGATTTCAAAGGGTGTTTGTTGGATTTTTCTCCATCTTAAGTGCCTTCTAAATATTTCAGCAGTGGATCACCTGCCAGGCCATGATAATTTGTCATCATGAAGAAAGAGGGAATAAATATTTTTGTAGGAAATATATGTAAATGATTCTGCAGAATACAAAACCATCCACAACCGAATGCTTGCCCATTGTTCATGTTTGGTATGATTATTGCCTGGCTTATGATAAGCAGCAGGAATATTCTATTTCCGAGCTGCTTAAAATGCATCTTTATCTTTACATTTTAGACTCACTTTATTTCCCTAAAGGCTATGTTATCAGGTGTGCATTTTTTGTTTTGTTTTTAATACATTTTATTGGAATGTAATCTGTCTGCTGAAAACTGCACAAATCGTTACATGCATAGTTTGAGAAATATTCACAAAGTGAGCACAGTGATGCCGCCAAACCCTCAGATAGAGCAGAACTTTCCCAGAACCATAAACCCTCTCATATTCACTCCTAATCATGACTTCCTCCTGCAAGTGTAATTTCTATCCTGTGTTCTCACCCTTTATTTTTTTCCTGTTTTTTTTAAACTTTTTTTTTTTAAATAGATTTTATTTTTTTATTCGACAGAGAGAGAGAGGGAGAGGGAACACAAATAGGGGGAGTGTGACAGGGAGAAGCAGGCCTCCTGCTGAGCAGGAGTTCCTTCCTAGGACCCTGGGATCATGACCTGAGCCAAGACAGATGCTTAATGACTGAGTCAAGGACTGAGCATCCTTGTTGTTATTATTATTTTTTTCAACTTTGTATAAAGATGCAGTCTTTACTCTGTGTTGTATAAATGTACTCTTTTGTATCTGGCTTCTGTGCCTTAGTAATAGGTTCATGGGATGCATGCAGGTTGTTGTAATGTAGCAATCATTTGTGTGTTCTGATTGCTGTGCAGTATTGCACTGTAGGAAGATGTCATCACATGATTCTGAGTCATGAAATTGACACCAGATTGGGAATGTGAGCAGGACAGTGATGTCAGAGAATGGAATGAAGAAGATACAACACTTTATTGAGGGTCAGTGTCTCAGGAGAACAGCTTCTGAAATGGTGAGTAGTGTCAAAGTTTACTGAAGTGTGTTCTCTCAAGCAGTGCCCACAGGAGAAAGGAAGGAAGCAGGATAAGGCAGAAGAGAATTTGAATGGTCACAGCGTGGCCTCAGCCCACACCATGTGGGACAGTCCTTCAGATTTGTCTTAATTTCTTCCATGAGGGGAGCTAATCCTTTGTCCTTACATTTTTTAAAAATTATTTTATTTATTTATTTGACAGAAAGAGAGAGAAAGAGACAGTGAGAGAGGGAACACAGGCAGAGGGAGTGGGAGAGGAGAAGCAGGCTTCCTATCAAGCAAGGAGCCCAATGTGGGGCTTGATCCCAGGACCCTGGGATCCTGACCTGAGCTGAAGGCAGACACTTAACTACTGAGCCACCCAGGAGCGCCCCTTTGTCCCCACATTGACTACTCATTAGATTTATGCTGCCTACAGTGTCAGAACTTGATCAGTGAGTAACAGCTATGCTCCTTGTTGAAGGAATATGTTTTTTTAAGATTTTATTTATGTATTTGACAGACAGAGATCACAAGTAGGCAGAGAGGCAGGTAGAGAGAGAGGGGGAAGCAGGCGCCCTGTTGAGCAGAGAGCCCGATGCGGGGCTTTATCCCAGGACCCTGAGATCATGACCTGAGCCAAAGACAGAGGCTCAACCTACTGAGCCACCCAGGTGCCCCAAGGAATATTTTAAAAAAATCAAACCTAACCATTCCACCAGGCATATGTGATGCTAATAATTGGGCACATATAAGCATTCAGTCAATGTTAGAGCCCTTCTGACTCGGAAATGAAACAAACTTTAAATTGAGGTGGGGAAAAACCTGTTGGAAGAAATACTTAAAATGAAACAATTGTTTTGTGGGGAATGTCTCCTGGGTGCTTCATCGTCTGCACATTGGGCTTATAAGGCTGGAGAAGAAAGAAGGCTAAATCGCATTGCCCCACCTTCAGTGTTGACTATGTCTGTCTTTCATGGTAGCAAAGAACAGAAGAAAAAGAAAATAAGAGGAAGGAAAACCAGAAGCAGGATTTACTGAGCATGTACTATGTCCAAGTCACTCTATATATTTTACATATTTTGTCTCACTAAATCTGCATTACTTTGTGGAAGTATTTATTCTTATCTGCATGTAAAGGAAGAGGAAAACAGACCGCTCTGGATGGACAGTAAAGTGTTAAAAATAAAACTCACACTTACATTCATCTAATTCCAGTGCTTTTCTTCCACGCACAACATATTTCCTCACCATGAGTTGAGAGGAAATGATCATAAAATAATAATAGGAGTGGGGCGCCTGGGTGACTCAGTGGGTTGAGCCGCTGCCTTCGGCTCAGGTCATGATCTCGGAGTCCTGGGATCGAGTCCCGCATCGGGGTCTCCGCTCAGCGGAGAGCCTGCTTCCCTTTCTCTCTCTCTGCCTGCCTCTCCATCTACTTGTGATTTCTCTCTGTCAAATAAATAAATAAAAAATCTTTAAAAATAATAATAATAATAATAATAATAATAATAGGAGTAGAGCGGGTGAGTATTTTGCCCTGACTTGCCACTGGGGATGAGTAATTTAACTTAAAAGAACTAGAAGTTACTTATCTTACTATGCCTCATTCCCCCAACTTCAACATTGACTTTGAGTGTTATAAAACCCATTTAGGGCACCTTCCCATTAGAAAACAAGCCCCAAGATGACAGAGACCTCCCTCTTCCCTACCACCAGCATCTAAAATACAGCTACAAGGAACTTGATGAATGTTTACTGATTTAATACATGTAGCCATCAGTTCTCACCGTTCTGTGTGGTTTAAACACCAAATGATCTGCACCCAACTAAGCGAGGCACTTAGCAATAGATGTGAAATACGGATAGATCATAATTCAGGCACTCGTCCATTTTCAGAAATCTAACAGAGCTAGAACATCATCTGGGAGCACACATTTAGGACTTAACTTGGAGACTTTCAGTTTCTTTCTCTCTCCCCCTGTTTTCTCACTCATCCTTACCCTTTTCCCCGTCCTCATGTGTGTTTAAAAAACAAACAAACAAACATGGTGGGAATAATTTCTGAGAGAATTAAACACCAAAGGAGTCAGAAACCGAGACCCTGAAACTGAAGGGGACAGTGAACACAGGTTGTGCAGGGGAGGTAGCTGAGGACTTGCAGCCCACAGAAGAGGTTATTTGTAGTTAAATGGAGTGAACAAAGGGCTGCTTGTGAGGGTGTTAGCTGTGAGGTTGTGTTTTGAGTGTGCGGCATAAATAACACCCATACCCCAAACAGAAAACATTGAACTTGGAAAATCTGATGACAGAGAAGAAGAATCAGTGAAATGTGTATAGTGAGGGTCCTTTGCAGTGGAAGAATGATTGCATTCCAAGCTCCTCTGTTTTGGGGCATCTACAAGGACCTCATAAATACCCAATTCATTTGCCTATAGGCATTGCCATAGAATAAAGAAAACTGATGTCACTGATTATCCACTACTGGATCATCTGGAAAGGATAAAGCACTGGTCATTATTAAGAAGAGTTTGATTTACTTTCCTTCTTTAGAGTTTAAAGCCAGGTTCAATAACTAGCTAGTCACTGTACTTGCTGCATTTTTTCATGCCTGGACGCTAGGCTAGCCTGACCTAGCTTACCACACTGCTCCTGCCAGGTGTTTCTCCAGCCTGTGTTCAAACATGTCCAGAACTGGAAACTCACTCCATTTTTTGGATAGTCCACAATGTTTTTGGACAGCTCTCATGGTTGGGGAGATATACCTCATAGAGAGCTGAAATCTGATTTTGTGGAAATAATTAACCTACTGATTCTAGCTCTGTCTCCTAGAAAATTTGGAAGCAGGAAATTCCATGTCCCCCAAAATAGTTTTTAAAATAATCAGGGTCAGTTCTTCTTTAGGCTGAACAGCTGAACAATCTTCGTTTGCTCAGTTTATGTAGGGCTGCTCTGTTCTGAAAAGTCACTTGTTAACATGTTTATGTTCAAATAATTCATTTATTTGAGAGAGAGGGAGAGAGAGCAGCAGGCAGGAGCAGAGGGAGAGGGACAAAGAGACTCGGTGCTGAGTGTAGAGCCTGACTCGGGGATGGATCCCATGACCCTGAGATCATGACTTGAGCCAGAACCAAGAGTCAGATGCTCAACCGACTGAGCCACCCACATGCCCCCCCCCTTTTTTTATTTGAGGTGTATTTGACTCATGGAGCATTGCATTAGTTCCACAGGTGCAACATAATTCACTCTCTGTATAAATTATGAAATGATCACCACAATTGATCTAGCTAGCATCCATCAACCTACAGAGTTATACTTTTTTGTGGTGGTTGTGATGAGAACTTTTAAGATATACTTTCCCAGCAACTTTCAAATATGCACTCCAGCATATTTAACTACAGTCACCGCATTGTGGATTATATCCCCATGACTTATTTATTTTATAACTGGAAGGTAGTGCCTTTGATACAAGTTTGGATCACCTTCACCTGTTTCGCCTAAAGGCATAAGCCTCATTTTTAAGCTGTGCCACTCCACTCTCAGGGCAGGTTTGGTGAAGGTCTAAGCAAGTTGCCTACACATTTTTTTTTTTTTGCTTGTAGATTTCATGAAATTGCACTTTAAATAAACATTTCCCCTTTTATACACTTAAATTGACTTCTCATTTTATGTTTGCTGTTGTTATTTTATTAAATTAATATTTCTTACTCAGAGCCCTTGGATGTTGGATGATGAGCAAGGTTTCAGTGCAAGACCATAGGAACTGAAACAGAGGAGTTTATTACTCATAGGTCCTAGAGGAATTACAGAGTGTGCTTCAAGAGAGCACAAGGAGGGGTGCCTGGGTGGCTCAGTGGGTTAAAGCCTCTGCCTTCAGCTCAGGTCCTGATCCCAGGGTCCCGGGATTGAGCCCCGCATCGGGCTCTCTGCTCAGTGGGAAGCCTGCTTCCTCCTCTCTCTCTACTTGTGATTTCTGTCTGTCAAATATATCTTTAAAAAAAAATAAAATAAAATAAAAAGAGAGCACAAGGAGAGGTCAAGGCAGGGGGCAAGCAGAAGGAGCAGGAACTGGGGCACATGCCTTTATTAGGATCTGTGGGTAGAGTGCTTTGGAGTTCATGGACTAAGGGCAGATTGGTCAATTCAAATCAAAAACATTCAGGTTTGGGTAAGCTCCACAAAGGGTCCTATCTAAGGGTTGCAGTAGAAGGTGGGAAGACTGTTTATCACAAGGGTATTGGGGAAGTTGTATTAGGAACTTTTATTTACTTATAACTCTGTGGGCTGTTTTCCAAGGAATGCACTTCTTGTTGGGCTGATGCCATTTGAAGACCCCCAGAGCCCGCTTAGCCAAACAAATTTGATGCCGAGGCAACAAATATGATGAGGTAGCTTAGTTAAACCTTCAGTAACAGCAAATTATAATTCCGAACATCCTGTTTACATGTGTTTACATACATTTTCCTCAAAACTTTGAGCTGTTGATTTCCCTCTTTCAGTTTATGGGAAATATTCATTGTATAATCCAAGGGGTGGAGGGAAGCCAGACTTCATTGGCCAACCATTCAGCCAAATCAGAGTTATTTTCTGACTGACTGTATCTGAGTTCATTTTTCAAAGTAGATAAATGTGTTAATAGGGATCTCCTTGACAACCACCTCGCTCCTCTATTCTAATTATAAGAAGGGTGGGTAGATAAGACCGAGAGTCTTACAATGTGTGTATCATCTGGATGAAATAAGGTACGGCCATTGAAGTATTTCTTACTGGGCTAATTTTGCTTTGGTGTGATGGAATGGTGTTTCAGGAGACTTATATTCTTGGATCTTTACTGTGTTTGGTGTCCAAAGGTTTTGAATCCCAGGGCAGTGGCCACAGTAGAATTCAGGATGGATGAGAGGAATAATTCCCTTCTGTTGAGTGTGTGTATGTGTGTGTGTGTGCGCGTGTGTGCGTGCACATAGCTATCTAGAAAGAGATGCCTTTTCAGCAGATTTCAGGGTATAACAATACTCAGAGCAATTTGCCATATGTGCTTTTACCAGCTTAGATGAAAGAAAAAAATGAGGAAAAAAGAAGGAACGTGCCTGCCCTTGTATTCCTGCAACCTGTATAGTAGGGAAGTGTCTAATTGGATCTGTCTACAGGAAACCATTTATCGCTTGCATGCTTGGAGGCTTTATGTAGCAAGTCTTCAGTGTTTAAGTAACATGGATATATATGCCAGGCTCTAACAAGCCAGATATGATGGTGACACATTCATTCTCCCGAGGAAGCTCTGAGTCTAGGCAAAAAGGAAGCATTCTAAGAAGCAGTTTGCTCGAGTCAGACCAATGAGGAGTGTCGGAAGTTCACAGATTCTGCAATGAGGTGCAGTCGAGTTTCCCTCTTGCCCGTTCTGCTTTTCACTAGCTACATGGCCTTCGGTGTGTTTCTTTATACTTATGGGCCTCTCTTTCCTCATATACAAAATAAGGATGATAAGTATTTTGTAAGTTGCCATGAAGGCTAAATGAGTGAATATATGTTAAGTTCCTGGAATACACAACCAATATGCTTGATTGACAAAAATCGCCTAGCAACATGAAAGAGGTACGAATCGTATGCTAGAGGGGCTGTACTTCCCAACGTAATTCACACCACTGGGCTCATAGAAAATGGGGTAAACATCATCCAGCTGCCTCATGGGCTGGGGGATCTGTATCTGGGCCCATTTGTGATCTATATGGGTCACGCCAGAATGCCAGGGCATGCTGGGTGGGAGGGAAGGGCACAGAAGTACTATATGCTGGCTTTACTTGCCTCTCTGGCACTCAAAAACGTCCAGTCCCTCATTTCCAGACCCTTTCTTAAGCCTCTGGCTTCTTTTTCTTGAGAACTCTGGCAACTAGCATAGCCTTGTACGAGAACTCACCTGCTTCCACACCCATTAAGCTGAGAGAGAGCCCAGAGAAATGGCTATAGCCGTTCTTCTCTACCAGGGTCTTGGTCAGCTCAGACCCTGCCCAAGACACAACTCAGGGTAGAATCGGGAGTAAGGATGCCAGGAAACTCGGTGCTTTAGGGCATACTGTTTGTGTACCTCCCTCCCCAGGGGCAGGCATCTTTCTCTTACTGATGAGTTGTGTTTGGCAAGGAGGACCACAGTGAGAGGCTTTCCTGGTTTTCCTTCTCATGAGTTTCCCTGCCCCCATACTCGCTCCTAGGTATTTTAACCTCCTGTACCCTTTTGAAGGTCATGTAGCCACCCACAAAAGTATTGGTACCAGGGACTGCTTTATTTATTTTATTTATTTTTATTTTTTTAAGATTTTATTTATTTATTTGTCAGAGACAGAGGGAGAGAGAGCGAGCGAGCACAGGCAGACAGAGAGGCAGGCAGAGGCAGAGGGAGAAGCAGGCTCCCTGCCAAGCAAGGAGCCCAATGCGGGACTCGATCCCATGACCCTGGGATCATGACCTGAGCCGAAGGCAGCTGCTTAACCAACTGAGCCACCCAGGCGTCCCAGCCAGAGACTGCTTTAAAAATGAAATGCCTGGGGTGCCTGGGTGGCTCAGTGGGTTAAAGCCTCTGCCTTCGGCTCAGGTCATGATCCCAGGGTCCTGGGATCGATCCCCACATCAGGCTCTCTGCTCCGCGGGGAGCCTGCTTCCTCCTCTCTCTCTCTCTCTCTCTGCCTACTTGTGATCTCTGTCTGTCAAATAAATAAAAAAAGATCTTTTAAAAAAAATGAAATGCCTGCAGATTATGGGAAGATAACAGATTAGTTGGTTGGGCGGTTGGGATCCTAAGTGTGTTCTGAGGAGTAGGAGGGGATAAGACAAAAGGAATTCTGTTGATGCTGTTGACTGCAAGAGGTAGGGGAAAAATCCTAAACATTCTACAGGCAGAAACCTACTTAATTGAAAAGCTTCCATTGCTTTCTCACCTAACCCTTTAAATCCCAAATTCCTAACTTTTCAGATTCCTAGAGATTCAGTTGATTATGATGGATAAGCCGGGTTATCGTTTCATTGTTATTTTAATTTTATCACTGGACCAGAAATGCACTGTGATTAAAGACCTGAATTCCATAAATTGTTCTGCCTTCCTAAAGATTCAAATGTAGATAGATCTCTCCCTGCCCCCCCCCCCGCCCCACTCCCTGCCCTCTTTTTCTATATCTCAGCATTTAAGATTTGGGAACTTTTTCATCTCAGGAGTATTCAAAACCTGAATGTCTTAGATAAATTTTAAAAGCTTGTCTTGACTCTTCGGGAAAACAAGAATGCTAACCATCTCTCTAGATTTTAAATGCCCAACTTAACTACGAGTGTTTTAGACTATAGTACCTTTGATTTATATCCTAATAAGGCAAAACAAGGTACAAAGACTCATTCCAGCCACAAACTATATAACCTTTTCAGTGTGCCCTAGAACTCTTCATATTAAAATTATAGAAATTGAAATATTCAGCCCTTTCTAGTGAGGTGAGTAGGGGTGAAAGTTCATTTGACAAAGAAAATGTATGGTAATTTATCTATTCCTTGACTTTATGAAAGGTAGCAGTCAGAGCACACTGCCCTGCCAATGCAAATTTATGACATTTACTTCAAGTAGAGAGTTTTCCTCTCTCTCTGATTTTAGCTTTGATCTAGGTTTATATTAACTAAAATTATTCCTATAAGATATATGTGTTCACCTTGGTGATCTTAAGTGAATCATCCCAGACAAGTTTTGAATAGATTGTATGAAACCAACCAACAGTGGCCTATCATAGCAAATAAAAGGGTGGGTTCTGGAATCAGAGTTACCAGATTTGAGTACAAATATTAGCACTACAATATTGGTAATGAATTGAAGTAGTGGTAATAGGAGTAAAGTACTAACTTTGAATACAAATCCTGCCAACATTGGGCAAGATCACTTCTATACATTCAGTTTCTTCATCTGTAAAGCAGTTAGCATTACAGTATCTAAATTAAATATGTGTCTGATCTAAAACCAGAAAATGTTAGCTAGCACTTTAGAAAGTGCCTAGTATATGAGAAACTCAACATAGAACATAGAACAATAGTTTTTAAAAAATTCCTTAACACTCAGTGGATACTTACTATGAGCCAGATACAATTCTAAGCATTTTATGTATAATCACTTATTTAATTGATTGGATGAATTAAGAATAATCTATATTAATAAGATATTCTTTTTATAAGTGAGCTATTCATAAGGTCTCTGTGATGTTTCTGGAATCCATGGATGGTTTTCAAGGAAAATAACACTCCTTGAAATGTGTATAATTTTTTTTTAACATTGTTTTTTTTTTTTTTTAAGATTATTTATTTATTTATTTGACAGAGAGAGATCACAAGTAGACGGAGAGGCAGGCAGAGAGAGAGAGAGAGAGGGAAGCAGGCCCCCTGCTGGGCAGAGAGCCCGATGCGGGACCCTGAGATCATGACCTGAGCCGAAGGCAGCGGCTTAATCCACTGAGCCACCCAGGCACCCCAGTAATTTTTATATTTTATGTTCCCATATGCATTTTTCAGAAAGGTGGGTGGTAAAGCAATCAGATTTTCAAAGAGTTTCTGTACACCTCCAAGTAGGTAAAGAATCACAGCCAAAGATTATTGCTTTGGTGCCTCTTGTAACTGTGTGGAGCAAGGTGTGTGAAGTTCAGAAAATGGCTAGTTCATTCCTAATATTATCATTATCTTGATTTCTGTGAGTAACACAGAACATGCTAACTCATCTCTGAAGATTTTCCTCTCATTATAAATAGGTCACCAATGGGTTTACCTCCCCCATCTACTTCTAATGTCTATATAAACTGATGGCTGTTGAGAAGCAAAACAAAAGAAATCATCTCCCTTAACACTCACCTTAAAATCAGAAAATTTTATCAAAAACTGTGACAGGTTTATTCAGTAGGTTTTCCAATCTAGTTTCCGATCCAGTCCTGTTATAAGGAACATGTTCCTAAGGAACTAGCAACCTAGTGGTTGCTCATATTGTTTTTTAATCTCTGTATCTCACAGAGTTCTTGTCACAGAATAGCTGCTCAAAAAATACTTACTGAAGAAATCAGTGACTAAATTAGTCCTTAAATTTTAGTAATCCCATATAAATATATACATCAGCATCTTCCATTCCATATGGGGGCAGACCAAAAATTTAGACAACTTTCTGATTAGTGTGATAAGAACCAGTGCCAGCAGAAGAGAACTGAAATGGAATTTTGACAGTTACTTGTCCAGGCTGTATATGGTATTGGTCAAATATGTATACCAGAATTTCTAAGGGACCTGGTTTGAACTAGCTTTTCCCTCTTTCTAATGAAACCTGCTTTATCAGTTCTGATTTTGTTCACTATAAAATAAGTAAATAATCCAGACAGAAATGCAAATTTTAAAAATAAGTCACTTGAAATTCATTGACCTTAATATGACCTCCATTAATATTTCTTAAATTGAGACATAATTTACAAACCATAAAATTCACCCTTCTGAGGTGTTCAATTCAGTGGTTTTTAGTATATTTATAAGGGTGTGCCACCATCAACACTATATAATTCTAAAACATTTCAGCACCCTTCACAAAACTCTGTACCTATTAGTCTGCTCTTCCCTACCTCTTTTCCTCTAGACTCTAGCACACACTAATCTACTTTTTGTGAATATGTGTTTGCCTGTTTTGGACATTTCATATAAGTGCAATCATACACTATGTGACCTTTATATTTGGCTTCTTTTTCTTTGCATGATGTTTTCAAGGTTCATCCACATTGTACTTGTCCATTAACATTTAAGTGACATATATTAATGGCATCTCTCTGAGTCTAGCTATATTTCCTGGTGTAAAAGATTGGCTGGCAGGCTGAGCTATATGTAATTCAACCCTTGTGTTAGACAAATTTTCCATTCTACGTGGCAGTTCAAGAGTGTACAAAGATGAATATTGTTAAGCCATAATGACTGATGTGTATTATCTACTTAGGTGAATTTACTAAGTCTGCCTCTCAGTCTTTTTGGCTCTGAAACTTCCGATAGTCTTCTCATGAAAAATGGACCCATTTTTCAGGCAAAGTTTTATATCAGCTGAGCTCATGAAACTTACCTGTTGAAAAATAATGTTAATGTATTCATTCATAATGAGGAAAACTGTCAAAGGTTCAGAAATATTTTGGGCCACATGATTCACATATTCTCTCACTGTAGACACATCTATATGTAAAACTAAATTATGATCAGAGTATTGCTTGAAGCATATCAGATTAAAAAGAATTAAATAAATTGTTTACTAGCTTAATGTACTCATCTCATTAAAAAATAGTCTTACTTATAAAACTTGCAATCTAAGGTTTTTTCTTTTCCTGGATGGGTTTGACGAAGACACTGAGGTCTTTATTTTTCATTAGATCCTTTGAGGCAAGTTAGCCTCTTTTTCTGATTGACATATTTGAAGAAAAACAAATTAGAGTCTATCAGTTTTTTTTTTAAAGACTTTATTTATTTATTTGTCAGAGAGAGAGAGTGCACAAGCAGGGAGAGCATCAAGCAGAGGGAAAAGTGGACTCCCAGCTGAGCAGGGAGCCCAACGTGGGGCTTGATCCCAGGACCCTGGGATCGTGACCTGAGCGGAAAGCAGACACTTAACGACTGAGCCACCCAGGCACCTCCAGTCTATCATTATTGAGGACTCCCTGGACTGTGAGTCTTTTTGTCTTTTTAAGGTTTCTTTTTTCCAGATATCTTTACCTTTTTGACTGCCTGTTGCTTTAACAGAGAGCAATTTTAGTTTTACGTTCTTAAGATGGCATCTCCCTGTACCTTCCAAGTACCCTAGCTACAGCAGATACCTGTCACAGAGGTGAAGGACTTAAACTTGTAATTGCAGAATATTTTTCTTCCAATTATTACATCTCTGTGACTGCTGAGGGAAAAAAAAGTGCATGTCTAGAAGTATTGTAAAAGATCTAAAGTAAACATCTGTGGTGATGCAGGTACAATTGCTGTATTTACACATACTGACAGAACTTTATTTTGACTCCAAAATGTGTTAAATTACACTAAAGTTATCTGAATCAAAGTTGATTCAAAGTTGAATCAAAGCAGACTTTTTAAATTGAACTTTTCTTTTGTTTTAATAAGAAATGATATCGTTTGCTAGGGCCATGTTTAACTCTCTTAGCTTCCATTAACAACTCTTGGATCTTGCTTGATTTGCTGGCTATCTGCTAGAGAGAATTAGCTGTCTGTCGAATCTGTATCCAGCAGCGAACCCAGTGCCTACAATATTGCATATGAATAAATGAATGTATCACTCAATCACTACCTGGGTGAGAGGTCATCAACTAAAGGAAGCTTCCATGATTCCTTTTTTTCTTTAAGTGAAGAACTGCTATGTAAGTGAAGAATGTTTAGCAATCTAGATTTTCATAAAGGAACTCTGTTATCCAGTCGGTTCTGGGAAAGGTTAGTTCCCAAATATTCAGGAAAAAGAATTAGTCAACATTCTACAATAGGCATGCTAATTTTCAAAATTAAAACAAAAAAAATTTGATCTAAACATAAAAAGTGATCGTGCTTTGATCCCTAAGAGGACTTTTTTTCGACTATGTAGTCATTAATCTCAACATTTATGATTTTATGGAAATTCCTACTCGAAGATAGTTCTGAAAAATAGAACACTGATCAACAGAACATTAAAAGGATAACCAAGAAAATAAATAATTCCCAACTGTGGATTGCATCAGAATAACTTCTAGAAGCTTTATCTGCCCCAGTCTATTCTGAAATAGAATGTTCAGAATGGCAGGCATATTCATTTTCTTTTAAACTTGTTATCAAAGGTACTTCAGAAGCCTATCAATCAACAAATATCACTCCCCTGCCGAAAGAGAGAGAGAGAGACCAGATAGACCCAAATTATAGCATTTAGATCTCTTTTATTTAAAGGAAAAATGGTAAGCCATTTGATTTCAGATACTAGTATGATCAGCAATACATATAGAATGTTTTAGTAACTGTAGGAAGTAGAAACAAGTGACAACAAGAAGGGTCTTATAGGAAAACAGAATAGTCTGCCATTTCTGTGGAAGTAGGAAAACCCAACCAAAGAAGAGAAAACAGCCACAAAACAAACATTACTTCTCTCATCTGCCCACCAAGGCCTGAAACTCATTTTCTAGAGAACATTAAGTTTCACTCTACAATTAGAATAACACTTAAATTCCTCTTTTAGCTATGATAGAGCAAGGAAACAAATTTACATTTCCTGCTCAAGCAATTAGAAAACTAGGCAAAATATATGAAATTGTTTTCAGACATTGGACAACAGGAAACAGAAACTCCTGAGAGAAGGGACACAAAGAAGGTAAGCCCTGTGATTGCCCGAGTTACCCGGATTTTCCCAAACAACAGCACAGAGAGGGAGAAGCTGAACAAAGCCTGGTAGTCTGGGTAAGTTAAGAAAACAGAATTTGGTGTTTGAGGAGATCAAGGCAGCTAAAATTTGTAGACAGTCACCAGAAAAGAAAGCTCTAGAGAGCTTCACAGAGAGAGGAATAGAAAATGCTAGAGATCTTCAGTGGGTTGCCCTTGAGTCTTTGAGAACCAATGTGCACATGTAGGTGGGACAACCCTCAAAGATCATACAGCGTTGGAAGGGTTCCTGTTCTCATCCAGCATGGAAAGAGCTCATGATACATTAGACAGAAGAGCATTTCTTCATAATTGATCAAATTAGTCATGTACTAAAATTTGCCCTGGACCTGTCATAACAGATCTGTAAAAAAAAATCTCAACATGATTCAGCTAGTTTGAAAGAATTTCAGATTTGTTTATCCTAGGGAAAAAAGGCCAATAGTATTTTCGGAAGTTCAACACTCAAACATGTGAAATCCATAATGTGTGAATCCAGTAAAAAATTACAAAGCATTCAAAGAAGCAGAAAATATGACCCATAGTCAGAAGAAAAATTAACCAATAGAAACAGACCAAGAAATGACACTGATGGCATTAAAATAGCGGCCAAATCAGGCATCTGTTTGTACTAGTCCTTGATGAAGTGCAGAGATACCAAATCGTGGGTGACACCAACTATAAACTTCAAGAAGTTGCCAGCATCACTGGGGCAAGCAATACCAAGGTGGATGAGAGAGATTCTCTATAAACCAGAGCACAAGACAATGTCAAGCTTGAGGATTTTGACTCCACTTTACAATCATACATTCAAGAAAACATATCCTTCTCCTTTTATGGGAAGAGAGAGGCCACCTGAGAGATTTTTATCACAGAGACTGAGCATTATCTGAAAGGGACTCTTATAATCTTGGATCTGATGAAGGTTTTGTTTGTTTTTGTTTTTTAAATTGAGGTGTAATTGATGTACAAATTCAATTAGTTTCAAGTGTACAACGTAATAATTCAATATTTGTGTATATTGCAAAATGACCACCACAGTAAGTCTAATTAAGATCAGTCATCATAAAACAACAACAACAACAAAAAACCCAAAACAAACCAACAAAAAAATCAGTCACCATAGATTACAATTTTTCTTCTTACCATGAGAACTTTTTAGATCTATTCTCTTAGATGAAGCTTTAAATTCCTCTTCCCCTGAGCTAATCATTGCATGAATAATTGTAAGAATCACCAGCTTAGAAACAAATTTTTAGAAAAAATAAAGAAAAAAAATATTTTAGAAAAAATAAAGCTGTATTTTCTCTGTACATCACCGTTATGTTTGAAAATCTGAACCATTTCTCTTCAGTGTGGTCAACTCTATCCAGAATAACTCTGCTTTGATGTTTTCTTGATGGATCCTCCTTGAAATTTTTTCTACTTCAACTCAGTTATTTATATTCTCCTCTGACCTACAACTGTAAGGTTGAATTTGCTCTCTGTTCACTTTCCTATAACTGAAGTACACTATAGGTGGTGGTATTGTCAATGGAAAAAGAGAATTAAAGCTAGACACTGATACTTTGTGAAATACCGTATACTACAATTTAGTCCCACCTTACTCCCCAGTTGGGGGTTTATCTTACTTCAGGAGGTAGAGATATCTGGGTTTGTGATAATGCACCACTTTAAAGTGGTTTCTTGGAAATGGTAAGCACTTATTTTTCCTACTGCTTCCTGGATTCTATAGTTAGGACCTATTTCACTTGGATTAAAGGGCCAGTATTGGGAATCCTCATGATTTTTTCCAGATTTTGTTTCCTGTATTTCTTTTGGACTGTAATATTAGTATTAAGAAAATTGGCAGAATCTTCTTTTTCTTTCCTTGGCTACTACTTTCAAATTTATGAAAGAGGCTGAACCACTTTTCTTGTTTCACAGCTACTAATAAAAAAATTTTCTTGAGTTTTACTATTTTTATTTACTTTATCACAGAATGATGAACTTCTATTCTTCTCTCTTTACCTAGAATCTTTATTCTGCTATCTTTAATTAAATGGAAGGCAAACATGGTGGATGTTTATTCAACATCTACTTTAACACATGAAACACCTACATACTTTTGCCTGGTAAGACAAAAGATTAGAAAATTCTTCTGTAGGAATGATGTTCCCTTGAACACTGTAATAACCAATAGTGAATCATTACTCCTATGTGAAATACAGGGTTAGGTTACCATGAACCTCTGAGAATATTTCTGTCAACCAATCAACATAACCTTGCTTATGTATATTTCTGTTTAAAGACACCTTATTTAATATGCATTCTTGATTCATTAACATTGAAATCATTGCCAGACACACTGTTACTCATGCCTGAACAAAACCCATCTGGTACATATGAGACTACGTAGCCAAATCATGACCTCTTTGGACTTACAAACATGGGACAGCACTTCAGAACTATGGTTGGGGGCCCCTTTAAATGGCAAAATCACCATAGACAGCAAAAGAGATGCCAGCTTAGAACCTGCATCCCAGATAGCTCAAGTAATCACTATTTGGTGGTATATGTATGTTTTCCTAGGGCTGACTGAAATAGCAGCAATACTGATTTTGAGGTCATGAATAAATTTTCACCAAGTAGCCTGCAAATATGGAATCTGCAAACAGTGAGGATCGACTATATTTATGTTTGTAACTAGATGAACATCGAGGGCTACAATTGTAAGTAGTTTGTTTCCTAAAATATTTATAGTTGATTATTTTTTTAAAAGGGAAACAATAGATTCAGCCTAATTTACATAATTTAATATATTCGTTGTTTGTATTATAATATAATTAACATGTGAATATATCCCTAATTACATAATTTATATTTTGCCTTTTAAATTTAAACATTGACTATTTAGATAAAATAGCTTTTTAGAAGATATATATGAAAATTAGTACATTTTAATAACATATATTAAATTTTGTACCTTTTTCATATAATTTGATTTTACTTTTTTCATTCCTTATCTAACATTGAGAATGAGTATAAATTAAGATCATGCTTAAAATCTAAAAAGGGGGGCTTATAAAAATTTTCTAAAGAACTGAAAAAAATATACTTTTATAGTTATCAGTGTAGACCTACAGAGCATGTCTGATTTAACCGTTTTGTTAGCTTGATTTCAAACTTCTAAGTAGACATAAGATATGTAACCTCCATTTGTACTCTTCCTCTGGGCCCCACAAAAGCTAGGTGTTGATCTGCAGGTAGGAGGGAGTTGATAGTAATACAAAGTAGCAACATTTGGAATATCCACTGGTGACTGTCACTCCCATCTATGGGAAATGTTACACCTGACCATTGGGTAGGGGCCATATGCATAGAGAGAATGCAAATAAGCAAAGTCAACATCTATGGAGAAAGGCTTCAAAAAAAAAGATGAGATTTGGAAGAAAGGGAGGCAAGAGACCTGAGAAAAACTCATGTAACTATGGAAATGAGTTGTTAATTTAAATGCCTCATTACTGGTATTAAAAAGGAAACACCTTTAGGAGTTCTACTCCAATTGCAAGGGTTTGTTATTTATGATCACTCTTTACATTAGGAGTGCAGGGGCACAGAGCTTGTTTTCATCAAATGCTAATGAGTAATAATTGCTATCATAAGTAATACTACTCTTCATAACGACACAGTAGAATGCCTCATATCATATCCATTTTCGGGATCCATGGACAGAATATAATAGGGAACAATTTTATGGAGAGACAAGAGAACATAAACCTTTCAAATGAGCTGTCATAGTAGTGATCAAAATAAAATAATATGAATAACCGCGAATATCTTGCAGCTGATGTACCTGAGATGAGCTCCTGAGAGTGCCATTTATGAGCGGAGAACATTCCACCTTTGTGAGACTCAGTTTGTCCATCTATAAAAATGGGGACATTATGAGCTATTTTGCAGGGCCATGAGAACTGCATGAAGTGATGTTCATAAAGCTCTCATTAGACTGCCAGGAACAGAGGACAGTAGTTCAGGACAGTAGTCCCTCCTTATCCATGGTTTTGCTTTCTACAGATTCAGTTACCCATGGTCAACCACCGTCTGGGAGCAGATGATCCTCCTGACCATTGTTGGAAAGTCTCCATGGCAGCCCAGCACTGTGCCATGGTGTCTCTGTCACTCACCTCACTTCATCTCATCATAGAGGTATGTTGTCATCTCACTTCATCACGAGAAGAAGGGTATGTATGGTACAATAAGGTATTTTGAGGAAGAGAAAGACCATATTCACATAGCTTTTATTACAGTTATAATTGTTCTATCTTAGTATTCATTGTTGTTCATATCTTACTATGCCTAATTTATAAATTAAACTTTATCAAAAGTATGTGATCTATAGGGAAAAACAGTGTACATGGAGTTCGGTACTGTCCTTGGTTTCGGGCATGCAGCGTGGGTCTTGGAACGTATCTCTCACAGATAAGGAGGAAACTACCATACTCCATAAGCTGAAGCTCCATTAATATTAATTAATATTATTAATCTGCTAAAGTGAATATCAGATCATGCCACTTCTTGCTTGAAAACCTCTAAAGGTGCCCCTTCCATAGAAAGAGAGCCAGAGTCCTGACAAGGTCTAGGAGGCCGTTTCTACTCTGGCCATCCCCATCCCATCCCCCCTCCTTTTTGCTCCAAAGTCATCTCTTCTCAGGCTGGCATCACTCCCTGCTCTGGTCACATCGGCTTCCTGGCTGTCCCTCAAGGTCAGACACACTCCTGGGGCAGGATGTCTGTGTTTGCTGTTTCTGTGATCCCACATAGCTGAGGGGCCGTGCTCCCTTACTTCCAGTAGGTATTTACTTACCAGCCCTCAGTGAGGCTTTCCCAGACCCCTTGATTTAAAGTTGCAGGCTTCCTCCTGATAAGGTTCTATCCCTTTATCTGCTTTGTTTTTCCCAGCGCTATTTACTGTCCTGTTAACCGGGACACATTTCTTACTACTTCTGCTGTTTTGTGTCTCCTCATGGGGAGGTGGTGAGTTCCCTATAGTCAAGGGTGTGGGTCTGTTTTTGATCATTGTTTATATCCATAAGCCCTAGAACACAGTGTGACCCCTACTAGGCACTCACTACATATATGTTGGATGGTGATGATGATGATGACGACATTTGTGATGGCAAATATGAAGACAAATGCATTTATCCCATTTATTCATTTAGTCCTTCACCGGATACCTTATCTAGGGGAGAGAGAGAGAGACTAGCCTTCCTGAATATTTGGTGAAGGCAAAGTGGGAAGCACAAAGAGGCAGACAGCTTGACCTTTAACCCCAGCCATGCCAGGAGGTCATTATGTGCCTTGTGTGGTGATCACCATCTCCGGAATTCAGGTGCCACAAGGGTGAGTGAGATTAGAGACCAGGAGCCTTAGAAGCCTTTTCTCCTTTAGCTCAAAGGGATCCTGTTGTTTCATTGTCTTTCATTTTGTATTGGCAAAAATATGGGATCAGTATTCAGATTTTTAAATAACAATTTTTTGGGGTACTCATCCCATTTCTTAAACTCCCCACTTTAATCTTTTTTTCTTCCCCTCTCGTATTCCAGTGAGGAAATTATTTTACCTTGAAGCCTTAGAATTCAGAAGGTGCATAGAAAACCCTTGTCTGTCCCCTTAATTTTTCATTCTCCTTTGTGCTTTCCGTAATGGTAAACCTTTAGTTTGGCACATGGCTGCTCCCGAAAGGAATATATTACTCACAGTTCTTTGCTGGTGGCCATGGCCATCCAACAAGGTCTCAGTTGTGGTCTGTGGATTGATAAAGTGATACTTTATGGCAACTTCTCAGTCATGGCCTTAAATGGGAAGTGTTCCTATGGGTGGCATTATAGGTGTGGTAGCAAGTCCTTTTTGACTTTTCAGACAAGAACAATACCTAAACATTCCTGATGGAAGAATCCTGCCTTCTCAACATGCTAACACTCTCCCAAACACCCTGGAATGCCTTACAAGATGATTAGATTTAAGAGAAAAATTGACTTCTGTCTTGTTATAGCAGGACAGCTTCTGTATCAACAAATACAATGGATTACAATTTTAATAACCTGTTTGTTCTGAATTATGTTGTCAAGACTAGAGTCTTCATAAAAAAATAATATACTACATTTTTTGAGCCATGCCATATGCCAGAAACTCTGCTGAGCAATGATTATTTTTAACTCTCAAAGCAACCCAGTAAAGTAGATATTATCCCAACTTTATAGATGAGAAAACGGATGCTTTGGGAAGTCATGATGTTGTCCCAAGTTTATTTTAGTAACTGTTCAAATCATGAATTAGACTCTCATTTCCAAACTGTTTTTTAGTTACAGAGGCCCTCATCCCAATACACCACTAACCCAAATGAGGTAACGGTGAAGATGATCCCTGAAGGATGAGAGTGGTTTATTTTGTGAACAGGGAAGGGAACAGTATTCTAGGCAGGAACAGCACATACAAAGGAAACATAGTAAGAATGAATGGTTAAAAGTTTACTGTAGCTAGTATGAGCAAGAGTGTGGTGGGAGATGAGACTGGAGAAATAAAGACCTGTGTCTACAGAGTCCTAAACGAGATAGTAAAGAAGCATATGTGTAAGTATTTGAAAAGTTTCAAGGAAGGAGACAATGTGATTAGATTTACATACTAAAATTATCGCTCTGGTAGAAGGGTGAATATGGGATATTGGGGGGGGGGAATATATATATATAATGTCTCTGGCCCTCATTCCTGGCACAGAAGTCTAAAACACTTATATAGGTATTCCTCAATTGTTGAACATTTGTATTACACCACTTCACTTTTGCAAAAAATGTTAGTACCTGTTTCACCAACCTAAAGAAATTTGAAGATTTTTGCTTTTATGAAAAAAGGGCAGAAAGTGAAAATAGCTCTCATTGTTATGTTGCAGGTATGTGTACCCAAGCAGGAAGAGTGGCTCTGTCGAGTTCCTTCCCCTGAACCTAGGCTCAGCATCTCAGCATCAAGCCTCCATGGCTTTGGAATGTCTGTGAACATCTGTTTTATCTTGATTTATTTTGTGATCTGTTAGCAAGCTTTGTTCTCAACTATCAAAAAAGCCTAAAATAGGGTCTGGGAGCATTTAAATTTTTTTTTCACATAAATTAATGCTAACTGCTTTTCACCTTATACCATTTTGGCTTAGGAAAGGTCACTTAAGAATGCTTTACTTTAGGATAGTAGAAAAAACCTTTGTAAGTATTTGAAGAGTATTTGTAAGAAATAAGAATGCTAGGGACATCTCTTGTCTAATATTTGATATTTGACTCCATTACATACAGGGCCCCTAAAGCCCTGATTAATTCCTAAGTTATGAGAGCACTAGGAGCATCTTTTGTTCTATTTATTTATTTATTTATTTTTACTAAAATATAATATATTATTAGCCCCAAGGATACAGGTCTGTGAATCATCAGGCTTACACTTCACAGCACTCACCATAGCACATACCCTCCCCAATGTCCATAACCCAACCACCCTCTCCACTACCCCGTTCTCCCTCCACCCCTCAACACTGTTTGTTTTGTGAGATAAAGAGTCTCTTATGGTTTGTCTTCCTCCCAATCCCATCTTGTTTCATTTTTCCCTTCCTTACCCCACAAACCCCCCACCCTGCCTCTCAAATTCCTCATATCAGGGAGATCATACGATAATTATCTTTCTCTGACTGACTTATTTTGCTCAGCATAAAACCCTCTAGTTCCCTCCCTGTTGTTACAAATGGCAAGATTTCATTTCATTTGATAGCTGTATAGTATTACATTTTAAATATATACCACACCTTTTTTATCCATTCATCTGTTGATGGATATCAAGGTTCTATCCATAGTTTGGCTATTGTGGACATTGCTGCTGTAAACATTCGGGTGCACTTGCGCCTTTGAATCACTACATTTGTATCTTTAGGGTAAATACCCTGTAGTGTGATTGCTGGGTCATAGGGTAGCTCTATTTTCAACTTTTTGAGGAACCTCCATAATGTTCTCCAGAATGGCTACACCAGCTTGCATTCCCACCAACAGTGTAGGAGGGTTCTCCTTTCTCCACATCCTTGCCAGCATCTGTTGTTTCCTGACTTGTTAATTTTAACCATGCTGACTGTGGTAAGTGGTATCTCACTGTGGTTTTGATATGTATTTCCCTGATGCCAAGTGATGTGGAGCACTTTTTCATGTGTCTGTTGGCCATCTGGATGTTTTCTTTGCAGAAATGTCTGTTCATGTCCTCTGCCCAATTTTTTTGATTGGATTATTTGTTCTTTGGGTATTGAGTTTGATAAGTTCTTTGTAGATTTTGGATAATAGCCCTTCATCTGATATGTCATTTAAAAATATCTTCTCCTATTCTGTCAGCTGTCTTTTGGTTTTGTTGAGTGTTTCCTTTAGTGTTTTAAAGCTTTTGATCTTGATGAAGTCAAGTTCATTTTTGCCCTTACTTCCCTTGGCTTTGGCAATGTTTCTAGGAAGAAGTTACTGTGACTGAGGTCGAAGAGATTGCTGCCTGTGTTCTTTTCAAGGATTTTGATGGATTCCTTACTCATATTGAGGTCTTTAATCCATTTGTAGTCTATATTTGTATGTGGTGTAGGGAAATGGTTCAGGTTCATTTTTCTGCCTATGGCTGTCCAATTCCCCAACACCCGTTTTTTAAAGAGACTGTCTTTTTTCCATTGGACATTCTTTCCTGCTTTGTCAAAGATTAGTTGACCATAGAGTTGAGAGTCTATGTCTGGGTTCTCTCTTCTGTTCCATTGATCTATGTATCTGTTTTTGTGCCGGGACCATACTGTCTTGATGATGACAGCTTTTTAAAGTCTGAAATTGGGGTGCCCCCAAATTTGACTTTCTTTTTCAACACTCCTCTGGCTATTCAAGGTCTTTTCTGGTTCCATATAAATTTTAGAATTATTTGTTCCATTTCTTTGAAAAAAAATGATGGTATTTTGATATGGATTGCATTAAACATGTAGATTGCTTAAGGTAGCATAGACATTTTCACAATATCTGTTCTTTCAATCCATGTGCATGGAACACTTCTCCATTTCTTTGTGTCTTCCTCAATTTATTTCATGAGTACTTTATTGTTTTCTGAGTAAAGATTCTTTGCCTCTTTGGTTAGGTTTATTCCTAGGTATCATATGGTTTTGGGTGCATTTGTAAGTGGGATCAACTCCTTAATTTCTCTTTCTTCTGTCTTGTTGTTGGTATAGAAGTGCATCTGATTTCTGTGCATTGATTTTATATCCTGACACTTTACTGAATTCCTGTACAAGTTCTAGCAGATATGGAGTGGAGTCTTTCGAGTTTTCCATATAAAGTATCATATCATCTGCAAAGAGTGATAGTTTGACTCCTTCTTTGCTGATTCGGATGCCTTTAATTTCTTTTTGATGTCTGATTGCTAAGGCTAGGACATCTAGTACTATGTTGAATAGCTGAGGTGATAATGGACATCCCTGCCATGTTCCTGACCTTAGTGGAAAAGCTCTCAGTTTTTCTCCATTGAGGATGATATTTGCTGTGGGTTTTTCATAGATGGCTTTGATAATTTGATAATATAATACCCTCTATCCCTACACTCTGAAGAGTTTTGATCAAGAAAGGATGCTGTACTTTGTCAAATGCTTTTTCAGCGTCTACTGAGAGTGTCATATGTTTCTTGTTCTATCTTTTATTAATGTATTGTATCACATTGATTGATTTGCAGATGTTGAACTAACCTTGCTTCCCTGGAATAAATCCCACTTGATTGTGGTGAACGATCCTTTTAATGTACTGTTGGATCCTATTGGCTAGTATTTTGGTGAGAATTTTCATATCCGTGTTCATCAAGGATATTGGTCTATAATTCTCCTTTCTGCATGGGTCTTTCTCTGCTTTTGGGATCAAGGTAATGCTGGCCACATAAAATGAGTTTGAAGTTTTCCTTCCATTTCTATTTTTTTGGAACAGTTTCAGGAGAATAGGTATTAATCCTTTTTTAAATGTTTGGTAGAATTCCCCTGGGAAGCTGTCTGGCCCTGGGCTCTTGTTTGTTGGGAGATTTTTGATGTCTGCTTCAATCTCCTTATTGGTTATGGGTCTGTTCAGGTTTTCTATTTCTTCCTGATTCAGTTTTGGTAGTTTATATGTTTCTAAGAATTCATCCATTTCTTCCGATTGTGAAATTATCTGGCATATAGTGGCTCATAATGTTCTTATAATTGTTTGTATTTGTTTGGTGTTGGTTGGGATTTGTCTCCTTTCATTCATGATTTTATTAATTTGGGTCCTTTCTCTTTTCTTTTTGATGATTCTGGCCGGGAGTTTTTCCAATATTACTAATTCTTTCAAAGAACCAGCTCCTAGTTTTGTTGATTTGTTCTATTGGTTTCTATTTCATTGATTTCTGCTCTGCTCTTTATGATTTTTCTTCTGCTGGGTTTAAGCTTTCTTTGCTGTTCTTTCTCGAGCTCCTTTAGCTGTAGTATTAGGTTGTGTACTTGAGAACTTTCTTGTTTCTTGAGAAAGGCTTGTATTGCTATATACTTTCCTCTCAGCACCACCTTTGCTGTGTCCAACAGATTTTGAAGAGTTGTGTTTTCATTTTCATTTGTTTCGAATAATTTTTTTCAGTTCTTCTTTAATTTCCTGGTTGACCCATTCATTCTTTAGTAGGATGCTCTTTAGCCTCCATGTATTTGAGTTCTTTCCAAGTTTCCTCTTGTGATTGAGTTCTACCTTCAGAGCATTGTGGTCTGAAAATATGAAGGGAATGTTCCCAATCTTTTGGTACCAGTTGAGACCTGATTTGTGACCCAGGATGTGATCTATTCTGGAGAATGTTCCATGTGCACTAGAGAAGAATGTGGATTCTTTCGCTTTGGGATGGAATGTTCTGAATAGATCTGTGATCTCCATCTGGTCCAGTGTGTCATTTAAAGCCTTTATTTTCTTGTTTATCTTTTGCTTAGATGATCTGTCCATTTCAGTGAGGGGGTGGTGTTAAAATCCCCTACTATTATTGTATTGTCAATGTGTTTCTTTGATTTTGTTATTAATTGGTTTATAAAGTTGGCTGCTCCCTTGGTAGGGGCAATATTTAAAATTTTTAGCTCTTCTTGTTGGACAGATCTTTTGAGTATGATATAATGTCCTTTTGCATCTCTTATTGTATTGTCACTGGCTTAAAATCTAATTTATCTGATATAAGGATTGCCACTGTCACTTTCTTTTGATGTCCATTAGCATGGTAAGTTGTTTTCCACCCCCTCACTTTAAATCTGGAGGTGTTTTTGGTTCTAAAATGCATTTCTTATAGATACATATTGATGGTTTTTTATTTTTTGTTATTGTTGTTGTTTTTGTTTTTTAAGATACTCTATGTCTTTTGATTGATGCATTTAGCCCATTTACATTCAGGTTAACCATTGAAAGATGTGATCTTTGTGCCATTGTATTGCCTGTAAGGTGACTGTTACTGTATATTGTCTCTGTTCCTTTCTGGTCTACTACTTTTAGGCTCTCTCTTTGCTTAGAGGACCCCTTTCAATATTTCCTCTTGGCCTTGTTTGGTGTTTACAAATTCTTCTAGCTTTTTTTTTTTTTTTTTTTTTTTGTCCTGGGATATTTTTATCTCTCCTATTTTCAATGATTGCCTAGCTGGATATAGTGTTCTTGGCTGCATGTTTTTCTCATTTTGTGCTCTGAATATATCATGCCAGTTCCTTCTGGCCTGCCAGGTCTTTGTGGATAACTCTGCTGCCAATCTAATATTTTTACCATTGTATGTTACAGACTTCTTGTCCCGAGCTGCTCTCAGGATTTTCTCTTTGTCACTAAGACTTGTAAGTTTCACTATTAGAAGATGCGGTGTGGACTGTTATTGATTTTGAGGGGAGTTCTCTGTGCTTCCTGGATTTTTATACTTGTTCCCTTTGTCATATTAGGGAAATTCTCTACTATAATTTGCTCCAATATACCTTCTTCCCCTCTTTCTCTTTCTTCTTCTTCTGGAATCCCAATTCTAATATTATTTTGTCTTATGGTTTCACTTATCTCTCAAATTTTCCCCTCATGGCCCAGTAATTATTTGTTTCTCTTTTGCTCAGCTTCTTTATTCTCTGTCATTCGGTCTTCTATATCATGAATTCTCTCTTCTTCCTCATTGATCCTAGCAGTAAGAGCCTCTATTTTTTATTGCACCTCATTAATAGCTTTTTTTATTTCAACTTGGTTAAATTTTATTTCTTTTATTTCTCAGACAGGCTTTCTTTAATATCTTCCATGCCTTTTTTGAGCCCAGCTAACACCTTGAGAACTGTCATTCTGAACTCTAGATCTGACATATTACCAATGTCCATATTGATTATGTCCCTAGCCTCCAGTACTGTTTCTTGTTCTTTTTTTTTTTTTTTTTGTGGTGAGTTTTGCCGCCATGTCATTTTTTCCAGATAAGAATATATGAACGAGAGATTAAAATACTAAAAGGGTGGCAAAGACCCTTGAGAAATGTGTGCTAACCAAATCAGAGGAGACTCCAAGTCAGGGGAAGAAAGAGGGGGATAAAAATAAATTAAAAATTAAAAATATATGTGTATATATATTAGACTGATGTATAGAACAGAGCCACCCACTTGATTTGGGGTGTATTTTGGTCTCTTAGAAGAAACTACCTCCCAAAATTTTAAGGAAAGAAAAACTTATATATATATATATACCAAAATAAGAGTAAACACAGTGGAGGGATGGAATATGACTGTAAAGATGAAAATACAAAAATTCTTTTTTTTTTTTTTTTGAATTTATAAGTTGGTTGGGAAAAGAAAGTGGAAAGAATTTTCTCAGTCTGGAGACTAGAACAAAGCCCTGTGCTAGATTTAGGATATATTTTGATCTATTGGAAGAAATTGTATCCCCAAATTTTTTAATAAGAAAAAACCTGTATATATACAAAAAATAAAGCTATATACAATGAAGAATAAAATATGACTATAATAATGAAGGTTTAAAAAGATTTTGTTTTTTAGAAAGGTATTGTTAAGATAAACTTGTTAAAAAACATTAAAAGAGGAAAGAGGAAAAATTAAAAAGAAATAGAATAAGAATTAAATAAAATTATATAAATTAACTAACTTTGCAGGACTAAAGAATCATGCAGAGGAAGCCATAAATTCCTGCTTTGCTTTCTCCTCCCCTGGAATTCCACTGTTCTCCTTGATCAGTGAGCTTGATCTTGGCTGGATGTTCTTGCTGACCTTCTAGAGGAGGGGCCTACTGTTGTGATTCTCAAATGTCTTTGCCCGAGCTGGAATTGCTCTGCCCTCACCAGGGGCCGAGCTAAGTAATCTGCTCGGGCTCACTCTGGAAGCTTTTGTTCCCTGAACACTTTCCACAGAGCTCTGGAGGACGGGAATGAAAATGGCGGCCTCCCAGTCTCCAGCCCTGAGGAACTGAGAGCTTGGGGCCCTACTTCTCAATGTACCCTTGAGAAGGGCAGTTAGTCTCTCCCATCTCCCTGATCTCCAACTGCACTCCAAGCTCACCCAGCCTGTGACCGAGTGTTTCTGTCTCTGGAGCACAGCCCTGTTTAGAGTCTCCAAACCCACAGATTCCTGCCTACAGAGAAGGAGGGTGAATTTCCCTGGATCTGCCACTTGTGGGGTCCCTGCTTGAAAAGCAGTGGTCGGACTGTGCCACAGATCACAGTTTAAGATAACCTCAAGTTGAGAGCTCACTTCTTGGCTCCCTCTCTGTAGTCAGCTTCCTTGATCTGATACCTGTCAGCTCTGCCATGCTCAGACACCCCTGAGCCTTCTGTGACCCCGCGGGACCTAAGACCACCTGAGGGCTCCACCCCTGCATAGTTTGGAGTGATGTCTCTCAGTGAAGCAGACTTCTAAATGTTTGGATTTTATGCTTCACTGCTCTGCTGCTTGCGGGGTGTCGACCCCCTCCCCCCACAGTCTGTTTTCGCGTCGCTTCGGATTTACTTCTCTGCACATCTTACCTTTTAGAAAGTGGTTGATTTTCTGTTTCTAGAATTGCTGCTCTTTTTCTCTTGGATCTCCTGTTGGGTTTTAGGTGTTCAGAATGGTTTGATAATTAGCTGAATTCCTGCGACCTGATATCATCTCAGTCTGCTACTACTCCGCAATCTTTACTCCTCTCCACATCTTTGGTTCTTATGAGACAACTTTGTGTAGGTTCCAGGTTGGGGGCTGATCAATGCAAAGACTGAGTCAAAATTAAGAAGCTTGAAATTAGAAAAAAAAGAAAAACAAAAACATTCTTACAAAATAAACAGTTAAAAAAAAATAAGAAGAAGCTTGAAATTTTTAGCCCCAGGTTAACCTGCAGCACCTGACACTTTCTTCTAAAGTCAGAATTAGGGCGCCTGGGTGGCTCAGTGGGTTAAGCCGCTGCCATCAGCTCAGGTCATGATCTCAGGGTCCTGGGATCGAGTCCTGCATCGAGCTCTCTGCTTAGCAGGGAGCCTGCTTCCCTCTCTCTCTCTCTGCCTACCTCTCCATCTACTTGTGATTTCTCTCTGTCAAATAAATAAATAAAATCTTTAAAAAAAAATAAATAAAAAGTCAGAATTAAGTTAAATTATAAGATACCTAGCTGGTGTCACAGAGAACTGCTTAGTGTGGGGGAAAATAAAACCCCAATATTTAAAGAACAGAAGTGAAGTATGTGTTCTGTATAAGTAAGGGAGGAAAGGCATAGTAGTGAAGAACTGGGTTTTTCCCTACACAATAAGGAGACAACTAAGCTTTTCCTTTATAGGTGAGGTAATGAATTTTGAAGTAAGTAACATGTTAGAAAACTTCCTGCAAGGAGCGCCAGGGTGGTTCATTTTGTTAATCATGTGACTTTTGATTTTGGCTCAGGTCATGATCAGGGTTGTGGGATCAAGACTTATTTCAGGCCCCATGCTCAGTGTAGAGTCTGCTTAAGATTCTGTCTCTCTCTGCCCCTCCCATGCTCACACTCTCTCTTGCTAAATAAAATCTTTAAAAAAAGAAAACTTGTTGCAATAAGGCATGATGGTAGCTTGAATTAACATGTTCAAAATGGATATGAAGAGAAGAGGCCAGATAGAAGATATTCAGGAAAGAGATTCAGACAATCTGATGAAGGTTTGGGAGAAACTTCTAAGTCTCTACAGATCTTTATTTTGGGGCATCTTTCCACTATTTACACATCAATAGTAAACCATAATAATGAACACTGAAGTTGGAGATAATTAGAGGCAATTAAAAAAATAATATAAAATGGATTTTAGCATCAGCATCATTATAAAGCTTCAGAAATAATTTGCAAATATGAAAAATGATGAAATGTGATTTTTTTTTTCCTAAGGATCCCATGGATACTTAGGATCAATAGCTTGAGTGATGATAGAAGGAATCTATACCCTCTAATCTATTCAGTCCTTTGATGTTATATATGTCAATGAGGCTATCTAGCTTTTTCAAATGTAAATTCAAGTCTTATTAACTATTTGAAAAGATCAACTTTAAAAAAATATATTTATTTATTTCTTGGAAAGACAGAGAGCATAAGCTGGGGGAGTGGCAGACAGAGCAGACAGAGCAGGCAGAGGAAGAAGCAGATGCCCCTCTGAGCAAGGAGCCTGACATGCGACTCGATCCCAGGACCCTGAGATCATGACCTGAGCCGAAGGCAGCAACTTAACCCACTGAGCCACCCAGGCATCCAAGAGATCAACTTTTAAAAATAAATCTTTGTTTACCTATAATTAATCCTCCCTGATGTACAATGTTTCCTTCAAAATTAGGGCTAGATCCTTAGAATTTTACTAGAAATGCACAATGTAAATGCACAAATATGCATTTACACATATGAGGAAAAAATTGAACAGATTTTTATCACCAGTTAAAATCAAAAGTTATTTTCTCTATTAGATTTCTTGATTGACCAATATTTTCACCAAGTTATACTGAAGTAATAAAATCAATTCCAGTGATCTTTTGAGCCCTACACAATAGGGAGGCTTATTGTGAACGCGCACAGACCAAATCTCAGAATATTGTCATCGTTTCATACGAAATCTACGTCAAGTTAAGATATTAGAACTTGGGTTTAGCTAAATCTTTTGTCACTCAGTTTTGCTATCAGTAGATCATTATTTTAGGTTTATATTATATCTATCTCTGTTTCCTTCCATTTATGGAAAAAGATGTAAAGAATTTTCCTTACTACCAACTATTTTTGTTAAGATTTTTTTTGAAACTTTCTAATAGATTAGAACTTGCCTCACATTACACATACACACAAACATACGAAGTTGCTTTCAACACACTATTTACATTTGCTCCTAAGCTTTTTCTAAATTTTTCTCTGTTAATTTTATTCATATATATGCTTTAAAAGTTCAGACAGCACAAGACATAAAAAGATGACACTTTCATTTCCCACCTTTTCCAAACCCCAATGTCTGCCCACTCCCTAACAACCATTCTTTTTTTAACTGCTGTTTTTGCTATTTATGTCTATATTTTCTAAATCACACATTCATATTATTATTATTCCTTGATTTTTTTTTTTCAATAACAGACAATATCTCTTGGCAGTCTTTTGCAGGAGGAAGGATTTAGCAGACACATACAAACATTTACTCACTCTTGCCCATACACTGGTACCTTTCTTTTTCCATTTACCCAATATAATCCTAGGACAGTTTTGTGGTTTAATCAATACTCATTGCACTAAGATGATGTCATACATATTTGAGTCACATAGCATACTACCTTATATAGTTCTTTCTGTAAAATCTTTATTTTTCCTAGAGTTAATCTTTGCTTCTTCTTTTTTTTTTTTTTTGCTTAGTTTTCTATGGAGTTATATTAATTCTTCTAAATTCTTTTTTTTTAATATTTTATTTATTTGACAAGGAGAGACATCTAGAGAGGGAACACAAGCAGGGGGAGTGGGAGAGGGAGAAGCAGGCTTCCCGTTGAGCAGGGAGCCCAATGCAGGGCTTTGTTGACTGGAGCCAAAGATAGACACTTAATGACTGAGCCACCCAGGTGCCCCAATTCTTCTAAATTCTTTATCAAAAACATAAAACTTATGACAACATAGTCAAATACATTAGGTGTTCTATTACTTTGGTTATTTTGCTATTGGAAATATCACTCCTAGAACTCTGCATACTTTTACTCCAAACTGGATAGATTACCTTTCCTGCAGCCATTATCCTAGTATCTGATTTCACTTTTATTATGGGAATTGTCTTCACTGAGTCTTTTATGGAAAATATAAACTTTGATCCTAGCCCACACCATATATAAAAATTAACTTGAAATGGATCACGTGCAAGTATTTGAGATAGGGAAATTTTCCATTTTAGGAACCCTTCATTTCTGCTGCTTCTATGCTAGGACCCTTGTACTTATGTTCTGTATTTCACCTTGCATCTGAATAAACCAAAGAAGATATGTTCCTGTTCCAAGGGGGAAGCAAGGACATTAATCATTCTCTTAGTTTCATCCTAGGCCCCAAAACACCTGATAACATCTAAGAAAAGCTGGATCCCAAACACGTTCCAGGACATGAGCTTTGAACAAACCTTGCTGACCTCAATACTCTCTATCTTTAGTGATTTATGAAATAGTACCTATTATTCACCTGTCACTCATCTTTGTTTGAACCCTGAATTCCTGAAGGAACACATACCCGGGACCCCTTTTCCAATATAAACTTCTAACCCCAAGGGATGAGGAGACTTACTCTCTTTTCCTTTCTGAGTCTCCAAGACACTCCATCTGCTATACTTTATCACCTATGCTCTTCAATAAACTCTGCTTTCACTTCTTCCTGGCTCATGTTTGATTCTGTCCTGCACAAAGCCAAAGACCCTCTGGCCTGGTCAAGTTTCTAAAAGATAATGTTTAAAAGGTAATAATGACTTTGGTTTGGAAGAGTTCTTTAATAGAACAGTAGAGACACAGATGACAAATAAGAAAACAGATAAATTAAATTCACCAAAATTTTAAAATATGTTCTTCTAAAGATACAGTTAGGAGAAATAAAAGGCAAACCATAGCCCATGACAATGAATTTGAAAAATATATATTTAATAAAGGAATATATAAAGAATATATAGAAAGAAAATATAAGAAACTCATACTGCTAAATAATAAGATAAATCAATGAAAACTGGAGGGTCAAAGATTTGAACAGACACTTTGCCAAAGGAGATGTATGAGTGACAAAAGAAAAGTTGTTCACCATTGATATTAGAGAAATACAAATTAAAACAGCAGTTAGATACCACTGCTGTGCCTGTTATTAATAGATTATTTTTCAGGTCCAGCTTTGCTCTTCCATAGTCACTCTGTAATATCCATCCAGATCAGTATCAATATTCCTTAAGCATTCCTCCCCTATAGTGAGCAGAGTGTTAAACATACGCTGTAGCGTGCTCTAGAATTACACTGTCTTGCTGGTTCTAGCTGTTGCACTTTCATTCTGTTGTGAGGATGTGTACACTTCCTCTGGTGCTCTGCCCCAGCCTTGTGCCCAGAACTTACAGTCCCTGAGCATACCTGGAAATCTGTTTCAAAGTCAGTAATAAACACAAGGGAGGTCAAGATAACTATTGGGGCCTGGGGAGCATGACCAAGAGGAGTAAGAGCTAGGATAAAAATTTGTATCATTATTTTTTTTTAAAGATTTATTTATATTTATTTATTTTTGAGAGAGAGAGAGAGAGAGAGAGAATAGCCAGCAGACTCCCCACTGAGTACAGAGTCAGACATGGAGCTTGATTCTAGGACACTGAAATCATGACCTGAGCCACCCAGTTGCCCCAAAACTAGTATCTTCCATAGACACAAGTGGATACAAAATCTTAGAAATTGCCAAATATAAAAGACGTTGTCCTTAATAGATTTTTCTGTGTTTCTGACTATATCTTAGGGGGTCCAAAATCATACAAAATAAATAAATTAATTAATTAAAAATCTTTGGTCCAGTAAGAAAGCTCGAATAACTCACTCAGATTCTTGCAGGTAGTATGTGGCAGAAATTGGATTTGAACCAAGGTCTAATAGTCTATGAAATCTGCCAACATCACACAAGCATTTGTCAAACTCGATTTTACCGAACATTACTTTTCTTGATGACAATAGTTACCCCATGGTGGGGAAGGAGATCTCCTGAGCAGTTAAGTTTGGGAAATGCAGACAAAATAGCTCTCTCTGCTGTGGGACTTTTAAAGGAATATACTAGCTGTCAAAGAGGGCATGCATGCAAGTATGACAGATTCATTTCACCCCCTCCCTGTTTTCCTTAAAGGAACTGCTCTTGGGACTGGTGTGCTACAGAATATAATTTGGAAATTGTTGCATTACAGATTGCAGCCCGTGATGATGTCATAATAATTGAATTCTCCTTTCATGCTCTAGAGGCACAGCACTGTGTTCTCAAAACAGTGGCAGTCTGAAAGCCATCATCTACTCATTCTGAGCGTGGGGGAGAGGCAATTTTTTTTTACTTCTTTGTGATTTTTTTAATACTCTAGCCTCCTATAAACAAGCAGAAGTATCAGGCTAATAGTCACTTGAAAAAGAAAATCGACATTGCTGACAGTTACTTCAACATGTGCTAATTACTGCCCCTTGCACTTGCTTTCCTGGATGTGTCAAAGGACACACACCGAATGCAGTAGATCCTTATTATATCAAATTGCTGCCTTACGGTTAACAGTTTGACACTCTCGGGCATTGACGAGTCCCCTCCAGTTCTAGTATATATATTTTTTTCTTTCTTTCTTTTTTTTTCTTTTTTCTTTTTTTTTTTAAAACCAAGCCCCTTCTCCAGACTCTTCTGAAGGTTCTCCCCAGTATTCCTTGAGCTGGCTCTTCTATTTTCCTCTAGTTGTTTCCAAGTACTTAGGGATATAGTCTTTAACTTAAAAAAAAAAAAAAAAAAAAAAAAAAGCCTTTTCAAAGACTAATAGGTTTCAAGAGGCCCCATTGAGGAGCGTTAAGAAACAGCTCCAGACAAACCCTAACCAATATAGAAGGTGGTGATAGTATTTTAGCAATTTTTAAACTGTACTTTTTTTTTTTTAATTTTCTAAAAATAATAGGAGTACTTTGGAAGCAATTCAGGAAGTAGGGGGGAAAAAAAAAACCATTTCATTACTTTGACTCAGTCATGATTAGTGTCTTGGGGTAATTGCTCTTTTCCTGTGCATTCTTGCCCTCGTTTTTGTTGGAGTTCCCTTCCAGTATTGCATTCTGCTGTTTCACTTCTGAGTACAGAAACATTTTTCCATGATGCTTCATGCTCTTCATAACCAGAACTTTAATGACTCAAAAATATCCCAGTGATTTATTGAATTACTCCCTTTTTGAAGCATGTTCAGATTATTTTCTATTTTTTCTCTATAAATTCTTCTATAAGAAAACATATGGTGCATTTAGCTTTTCCCCATATTTTGAACTTTTTATGGTAGTCTCTCTTAAGTGGAATTACTAGGTCAATGGACATGAACCTTTTTTATAGCTCTTATGGTTGTTATCAAATTGCTTCCTAAGAAATTCTACCAATTCTCAGTGCTTCTAACTTGGCATAAAGCTCTGTTATTTAAGGATAATCTTGCTATTAAGGCAAATGTTAAGGATGTTAGCTTATGCTGTTTCTGTTTCCGATTTTATTGACAGTATGTGTCACAGGGGATAATTAAACTATCAGTAAAAATACCCCATAATCGGCTTTTGTTTTCCTCCAAGTCTGTGAAGTAAATGCATTCAGATCAAAGCATTTAATTGGCACCTGTTGCACACTCTTCTTTGTGTTGGGAAATTGTATGCAACATAGTACACAGAAATGGACTAAGGTAGCAGCCCAGCCCTCATGGACACTCTGGTGCAGGGGTGAGATCTTCAGTTCATGCTTTACTAGCTCTCTCTTCTCCAGCTGTAGCTCATGGAAACAGAGATTGCCCCAAGACTCAGACTCCCTCCTTCAAGAACTTGAACTAAGAGACCCAGAGGCTTTAAGTCATCAGCATTTTCTCAGAAGTGGAAGTTACTGAAGACCTTGGAAGCAGGCTAGTCTTGTGGAGGTCCAGATAACTAATGAGCAGCAGAAAGAGGGTTTTTTCAGAAAGAAACAGAGAGGCTGGGGCAAGAGACAGAAGACAAAGGGTGGCTTTGGTTCCTTTTGGCTTTTTGGTTTCCATAGTCAGTCTCTAGTATGACCAGGCTGTTAAGCTTATCTTGTGTGGTATGTCATAATCACATACTAGTTTAGTACATTTCCTTTTGCTTAAACAAGCTTGAGGTACTATCTCTGACTTGTGACCAAATGATCCTTGACTCAGGAAAGCAGACAAAGAACTGTGAAGGGGAGAGGACACATCTGCAGAGCCTCCTTCAGTGCCCCAGGCTCACACTCACACCCCAGCATGGCTGCCAGGGCACAAGTCCAGAGACGTAACGTAGCTCTCTGTAGTTTCCTGTGGGATCAGGATGAGGCCGAAATGTTCCCTGATACAGCAGCCTTTCTTGGTTAATTCCCAACTTGTGTCCTGCTTCTCCCTGATTTTCACCTTTCTTCTAGGAACATTTACCCTATAAATCACTAACAGTCAGATTCTTGGCTTAAGGTCCGCATCTGGGATCATTCATCCTAAAACAATTTGTCTTACAAATATATTTATTTATATGTTCACTTACACCTTGAGGAATCTCACATCTTTTTTTGGTGGATAACTTTTTCCTCAAGAAATGACAACCAGTAGTGGTAAGACCTAGAAGACATATCCCAGGCTTGATACATACTTTTCAGCATTAGCATTTGATTTTTCTGGTTTCTAGTTTCCTCCCAGTAAATAAAGCACAGTTCTTGTCAAGGGTTTTATATTGTCTTAATCTCGTAACTCTTCTAATACTCCCTCCAGCCAAGAGAGACTAAACCTCACTTGAGTAAGTACTTCACCAAGTCTTAAGTGTCTACTCCCCCCAAACAGAGCTAAACCTCCAGAAAAGTTTGAATTTCAATATGTTTTCAAAACTTTCCAGCTGAGTCTTTACTTTCCAAGCTTTAAGACCTGTGAATAAATACAGAGTTTCGTGAAAATACAACTCTGGCGAAAAGTGCCACCCCTCATGCCATATTAAGAGAAGATGGTACTTTAAGCCAAGAACCTATTTCCTCTTCAAATCTCTGTCTGCTTTATTCTTTTAACCACACTTGCTGCCTCCCTCTCAATGCATCTTCCTCTCCTTAATCTCCATTCCACCTCTGGGCCATCACTTTGAAATATACAGCACCTGGAAAAAAACGACCTGAGGAGAAGATATGATTCCTCAACATATTTTATGGGTGAATCTACAGGAGGAAGAAATAAAATTTTTTAAAAGCCCAAGATTTAATGAAAATGGGAACAAATCATAGTGGAATGCAGTTCCAGTTATGAGCTACAAGCACATTAAGGAACATTGAAGTGGAGTGAGCTTTATATTTCTAATGTCTTGAGCACACTGTGATTTAGAGTGGCCATTAAAAATTATGCAAAATAGGCCAAATTAATGTGCATTGATTTTCCTTTTGGTGAATTTCCTTTTTTAATTTTACTGAGCTCTGCCTGCTTGCCTTAATTTACCTGCCCTGTCAGTTAGCTTGAGTTCAGAAATAGCAAAGCCAACTTTTTCGATCTCAGGATGGTTGAGTTTGACTTATTAACAGAAGCCACGAGGCAGAGTGAGATAGGGAGCCAGGGATCAAAAAGAAAGGGGTTCAATTCTAGCTCTGTTGCACCTGTTTTTCCTCCTTCAATTTGTCCAACTCTTTCATTCCTTGGTTTTTCGTACACAAGTAGAATTCATGCTCACTTATTTGTTAGCAGTTACTGTGAGGTGTGAGGTAATTCACATAAGACATGTAAAGTGCCTCGCCCAGTTCTTGGAATATGAAGTATGACCGTCCTTGAACATAATTTTTGATAATGCTTATAATTCAGTTACTGATAATTCCAGGTATAACATCTGTTGGCAAACATATACCTTAGAAAATGTACATTGTCAGCAAATTAAGGGAGTGGGCTAACTTTTCCTTTGCAACCATCTCTTCGCATGCCTCAGAATTGTTGCATTTTCAGGGCCTAAGAAATAAGTGTGGAATGGACTTCTGAATCATGAAAAACTAATCATAAGTCAACTATGGATGTTGGATTTTTTTTTTTTTTTTTACATTTTACATTTTAACGTTTTTATGCTTTGGGAGAAAACGATGCACAAGATTAACGATTTGAATTATTGCAAAAATGTAAGTAAAAATATAAGTAAATGTAAATTACTGCAAAAATGTAAGTAAAAATGTAAGTAAAAATTATTGCAAAAAATAACTAAAAATGAAGTCTCATAGGAAAGGGACATTAGTAGGGAAAAAAAAAAACAGTGAAATCTTAGTAAAGTGTAGAGTTTAGTTAATAGGAAGGTACCAATGTGAGTTTCTTAGTGGTAACAAGTGTACCATGGTGATGGAAGATGTTAGTTGGGGCTTGTCAAAAACAAACAAATAAACGAAAATAGGAAATAATGAGTGTTGGCAAAGGCCATAGAGAAATTGGAATTTTTTAGTGGGAATTGCTAATGGGAATATGAAACTGTGCAGCCAATATGGAAAAGAGTACAGAAGTTCCTCGAATAATTAAAAATAGAATTACCATATGATCTGGCAGTTCCACTTACGATACATACCCCCAAGGAACTGAAAGCAGGAACTCTAAGCGACATGTGCAATCCCATGTTCATAGCAGCATTATGCACTAGAGCCAAAACATGGAAGCAACCCAAGTGTCCATCAAAGGATGAAGGAATGAGCAAAATGGGACATGTGCATAATGGAATCTTATTCAGCTTTAGAAAGAAAGAAAATCCTGACACAGGCTACAATATGAATGAATCTTGAGAATATTATGCTAATGAAACAAGCCAGTCACAAAAGACGAATAGTGTATCATTCCACTTCTGTGATGCATTTGCAGTAGTCAACATTATGCAGAGAAACAGTAGAATGGAGCTGGGGAAGTTTTGTTTAATTGGTATGGGTTTTCAGTTTTACAAGATGGAAAGAATCATGGAGATGGAAGCTGGTCATAGTTGTACAGCATTGTAAATGAATTTAATAGCACCTGAGCTCTGCACTTAGAAATGGCTAAAATGATAAATTTTATGTTATGTGTATTTTTTGTTTGTTTGTTTGTTTATTTGACAGACAGAGATCACAGTAGGCAGAGAGAGAGGAGGAAGCAGGCTCCCCGCTGAGCAGAGAGCCCGATGTGAGGGCTCGATCCCAGGGCCCTGAGATCATGACCTGAGCCGAAGGCAGAGGATTTAACCCACTGAGCCACCCAGGTGCTCCTATGTTATGTATATTTTAGCACAATAAAAATATTGGAAAAAATAAGGGAAGCTAGATGAGGGATATCTATCTTTGCAACCTTTCTGTAAACCTGACATTACTGCAAAATAAAAAGTTACTTTTAAGGAAACAGTCAACTTTTCCTATCAAAGCCCTTATTCCTGGGACACCTGGGTGGCTCACTTGGTTAAGCGTCTGCCTTCTGCTCAGGTCATGATCCTAGGATCCTGAGATCGAGCCCCACATCAGGCTCCCTGCTCAGCCTTCTCCCTCTGCCTGCTCCCTATTCCTGCGTGTTGGATTTCTCTCTAACAAATAAATAAGTAAAATCTTAAAAGGAAACAAAACAAAACAACCCTTATTCCCCTGGCCCCCTCCTCAGAGACAACTTCTAGAAATATTTCCTTACACCCACGTGCAGGCACACACACACACACACACACACCCACACACAGAGTGAGAATTTTCAAGGAAATTCCCAAATGGAACCCAAGAAACCTCCTCTCCCTTAATGCCAGACAGCCACTTAATGATGTTTCCTTCTTGTGGATGAACATGACAGGGAGATAGATGATGATCACTTCTCTAAAACAAGATATGCCAAACAAGCTTGCTGGATGCTTTCCTCTAAGTCGTCTGCATAACTGCACTGAAGGAAATTGATTGAAGTGCATTTCGCATCTCCAAATGTTTTTAAAGAGAACCATGAGGCTCTTGGAAAAACCCACTGACTAGCTCCTGATAGGTAAAAGACTGAATGGGGTTGTTTTCAGAATGCCTCAATTCAGTCAGATTACTGAAAACCAAAACATCTGAACAACAACAAAAAAAGGTCAATTACTTGAGTTGTGGTTCACAGTTCTAATGTAACTTTACACTTTTAGCCATTATTGCTGTAATACCTCTTTCACTAGTTGATCTGGTCCTATTCTATTTCTTTTTTTTTTTTAAGTATTCTTTTAATTTTTTTTAAGGATTTTGTTTATTCATCTGAGAGAGAGAGAGAGCAGGGGAGGGGCAAAGAGAGAGAATCTCAAGCAGACTCAGCATGGAGCCCAACACAGGGCTTTCTCTTATGACCCTGAGATCATGATCTGAGTTGAAATCAAGAGTCAGATGCTTAAGCACTGAGCTACCCAGGCGCCCCGGCTTTTGTTCTGTTCCAAATCCTATTTTCAGAACACAGAAATGGACGAGGTGGCCATAACTTAAAAACCAATGTAAAATAAGTGAGAATTGCATGTTTAATTTGATGGGTTATGGGGAGAAATATTAGAAGTGTTGGGTTTTGTTGTTGTTGTTGTTGTTTTACCTTTGCTAGTTCTTTATGCTAATATTTGGTCTTGGGATTACCCAAATCCCGGGAGTTAATGTGCCGGTTTTGAGCCATCATGAAGAAAGGCTAGATCAGCTTCATGCTGCACTGGTCAAGGTACCTATCACTTTAACAATGACATCTGAAGACCTGGAACTCTAGAAACTTCCCTGCAGCAGAACAGAAATGCTTTAAAAGTTGATTGCCTTCTGACTGCTTCTCTGATGGATTGCTGCTCTCTGCTTCTTTATCACATACCTAACTCTGGATTCAAGCTTTCCTTTTTCCCCCCATCTTTTCAAGGTTCTGTGGTCAAACTTTCAATGTCCTCACTGCTTCAAAACTCTTTTCGTTGTGGCATCAGCTTTGACCATCATCCGTGATGTATTCCCCTATCAGCCGTGACACTGAGCTCCCGAGTCTCGTCAAGGGACTCTTACATATTGATTTCCGGCAACCAGAGGGAAGGACACTTCTGTTTTGCAGTGTAGGTCTCACCTTGGGGCTGTTTATCAGTCTTTGGTTACTGTGACTAGGCTTTTGGGCTAATCTTTCAGACCTAAATTGGGTATGAAGAGTTAATAGAATAAGGAAGCATCATCCTAACCACTGATACAATATAAGACACAGTATTGCATTGATTAATGCCGATTTTTGTGCTCGCTTCGGCAGCACATATACTAAGATGAATGCTGATTTTAGAACAACTTTGGCTAACAAATGAGGTGGTAAACTTGGAGGTAAAGTGATTTGCCTGCGGAGGTCACTACAGGTAAAACACTCTGTCCACTGCCTACGTGGTCCTTGTCATCCATTCTCAGGGACAGTCTTTCTTCCAGTCAGAACCTGCTCTTAGGGAAGGGGTTTTGGATATATGTGTTATCCCCCTAAGAGACACTTGCATTTTAATCTGTTCATTTATTCAGTCAACAAGCAACATTTGTTCATTCTGAGCAAGTCATCGTGAGAGCTGGAGAATGCTGCAGTAAACAAAACGGGCACGTTTTCCCCGTGTGAGACATTGAAATCCACAAGAGTAATTGAGGAAAAGATCACAAAGGGGGAAGAATGAAGATGGTGTGAAGGGATACAATACTGGATTCTAGTTTTGACTCGGTGGCCAGAGAATGCCGTTTTGAGGAATAATATTTAGGTTGTTACTTAAAGTAGATCCAAATGTCCATTAAGCAAAGGAGTGTGTGAGTGGTAGAATGTCCCTTTAAGACATGGGAATGCTGGCAGGAGAGCCCCTGGAGATAATGTGTGTCATGTACTGGTTTGCTTTCACTTTTCATGGGTGTGTGTCTGAGGCACACACACACTGAGGGTGCCTGGGTGGCTGAGTGGGTTAAAGCCTCTGCCTTCGGCTCAGGTCATAATACCAGGGTTCTGGGATCGAGCCCTGCATTGGGCTCTATGTTCCTTGGGGAGCCTGCTTCCTCCTCTCTCTCTGCCTGCCTCTCTGCCTACTTATGATCTGTGTGTGTCAAATAAGTAAATAAAAAAAAATAAAATAAAAAAAAACCTCCCACTGGAGAGAGGCACTTTTCACTCAGAATTGCATGCTTGTCGCTTTCCAGAACTTTCAGGGGTGGTAAAAGGGGACACTTTTCTATGCAATCTGTACCCCAAATTGGAAATACACTTCACTGCCTTCTCAGGAACTGGAGTCCATATATAAGAAAGGATATGTCAAATAGTGGGAATACCGAAGCATGGGTAAGGCACATTGGTAACTCAAACTGGAATATTATTAGGACTTGAACTTGAGGCTAATGGCTTCTAGGTATTACCGCAGGCAACCCCAAGGTGAACATTGTAACTGAATGAATCAGGTCTAGACCTATCATAAGGCTGCTTGACTTTTTTTTTTTTCTTTAAGATTTTATTTATTTATTTGACAGACAGAGATCACAAGTAGGGAGAGAGGCAGGCAGAGAGAAAGGAGGAAGCAGGCTCCCCACCGAGCAGAGAGCCTGATGCGGGGCTCAATCCCAGGACTCTGGGACCATGACCTGAGCTGAAGGCAGAGGCTTTAACCCACTGAGCCACCCAGGCGCCCCTGCTTGACTTATTTTTATGTACTAGCAACAGCAACGTCATGCATAGACTATAGAAGGAGTCTTATTTGGGCTTCCCAAATCTCCCAAAGAAGATAGCTGCCCGGCTTTGGAAACTTTCTATCAGAAGTTGCACATGCCAAAGCAAGAAGATGTGGCTACTTCAGGAAGAGATTGGAGCAGAGAGAGAACGTAATGAGTGAATTAAGAAGCCTACACTATTCAAAGAATCTAATAAGTAGTCAATAGGTAAGGGATCATTAAGGTACTGGTTATCTTCTCCGAAAGGCTTTTGCGTTTAATTACATAGGCTATAGGAGGACCATTTGGAGGTTCTGAGATTTTAACTGGAGAACATGTGTCATCAAGTCACTTTTGGCCTCAAACAGATTTGAGCCTTCTGGGGTTTCATATTTCTGCTCTCTAATCAATTTTGTTCTGTGCCTTAATCTCTTCTTACCAGTTTTGTGTTTTCTCCTTAAGTGCAGTTGAAATCACACCCCAATCTCTGCAAAGAAGGGTTTTGTTTTCTTTTCACTCCCACGCTCCCCATACCTCTTAACTGAAATATTGCACATTGTTGCCACCAAAGGATTAATTTTTCATGCCTGACAATTCAGCAGATAATATTATTTCTTTGTAACAAGTGAAAGGTAGTTTGTTATGGGATCAGACCTCCAGCATCTGCTGGCCACTGGCATGTGAAATGGAGTATTGTCAGCAGGGAGGGTCAGGAACCCCCCCCCCCCCCACCAAGCCACTGCCTCTGTTGGTCCAACAAGAGGACCCATCGTTTCTACTCATTGCCGTAGGGCCATTTAACAGAGTGACAGATCTCTGAGAAGGGCCAGAATGCAGTGACCTTCTTCTCTGATGCCATCAATCATGTGCAGTAGAGTTAGGTGGCAGTCCCATTGCACAGGCACGGTGAGCAGCCTCTGCTAATGGATTCTGGCACTGTGCTGTAGCCACCAGAGTCCGTGAACATGACAAAGCATTTGAGCTGTGTGAGTTGAGTTAACGGGAAAAATCTACCCATGTGAATAACCCATGTTTTTCTCCCCTCGACTGCAAAGAGTTTGCTAATTTCCTAAGCACAAAGCAAGTTTAATTAAAGCCAGCGGAGCAGGGGAATGCCACAGTCGAATGCATTTTTATGTAGCTCACATCGTGGGAGCCAGGCAAAATATGAAATGTGATGATACAAGCTTTGTTTGGTAAACAGTCTCACTCACTCCAGGCACTTCCCTCGATCCCTGGGGCACTTTAAAGTCTTTACTGAATACTGCTCCAACTCTTCCTCCTCCTCTTTATGGCCCCCAGTCTTTCTGATGTATTAACAATCACACTCTGCTTCCAAGAAACATAAGGTAGAAGTAAAATTCAACAGGGGAAGTGCCTCTGCGCTTGCCTTTGGCTCGACTCTGGGCTGTGTCTGTTCCAGCAGCTCCCTTCCGGCCTGCTCCAGTAGAGGGGTGATTTCACAGACGTGATTCAGGGTTCCCACATCTGTTTTGGTGCCTGTGCAGCCACGCTTGTCCATTTGCAGAGAGGTCTCCCCCCCCCTCCCCCACCTGCCGCCCCAGCGCTACCTGTCCCTCTGGAGAGAAATGCCTTTTTTAAGGTTAGAAAACAATAAAGTGAATTTATGCTTATTCTAATAGGACTCCGGTGAATAGCCTGGCTTGAAAAGAGAACATATAATGGAAGTTTCCATTTCTTATCCTCTTACTTTATATTCTATACTATTTATTTCTATCATTAATTTTATTTTCTATTATTAATACCATTGCATCGCATACGAACTCAGACTTTTGATTAATCATGTATTTTTTGTTGGATGTGGAAGTGAGCAGATTTTTACACATCCAGGCTGTATTCAGACACCAGCTAACTCAGACATTGATGAGTTCAGTTTTCAGCAAATATTTACTGAAGGCCAGTCAGGTGCCAGGCACATTCTAGACCCTTGAGATTTGGCAGTTACTATAGATGTTCATGGAGCTGATGTTCTAGTTAGGAGAGACAGATGGTAAACGAAGAATAAGTCCTATGAAGGGAAATGAAATGAACAAATGTGACAGAAGCCCTGAGTTCGAAGGTTGTAAGAAGTCTGGGCAGACACAGCCTCTCGGCAAAGATGGTATATTCGTAAAGATTTAATGAGGTGTGGGATAGAGCCACAGATGTATCTGGAGGAAGCACTGTCCAAGTAGAAACATCAGTTCTGGGCCCAAGGCAGGAATACTCCAGCCAGGCTCCAGTTCTGGGACCTGCATGAAGGCTAGTGGGCCTGCTCAGAGTGACTGTCACGGTGAAGGTTCCTATGTTAAAGTCCTAAACCCCCGTGCCTCAGAATGTGGCTGTATCTAGAGATAAAGTTTTTAAGTTTTTTATTTACTTATTTATTTAGAGAGAGAGCACAGGGGGTGGGGAGGGAGAGGAAGAGAGAATCTCAAATAGTCTCCCCGCTGAGCAAAGAGCCAGGTGCAGGGTCTCCATCCCACGACCCTTAGATCTTGCTGAAATCATGAGTCAGACGTTTAACCAGCTGAGCCACCCAGGAGCCCCTGGAGATGCGGTTTTTAAAATGGCAATTAAGGGCACCTAGGTGGCTCAGTGGGTTAAGCCTCTGCCTTCAGCTCAGGTCATGATCTTAGGGTCCTGGGATCGAGTCCCACATCAGGCTCTCTCCTTAGCGGGGAGCTTGCTTCCTCCCTCTCTCTGCCTGCCTCTCTGCCTACTTGTGATCTCTCTATCAAATAAATAAATGAAATCTTTAAAAAATGAAATAAAAAAGGAATTAGGGTAAAATGGGATCATTAGGATGAGTTCTGATCCAATACGACTAGTATCCTTTTAAGAAGAGGAGATAAGGACAGAGATGAAAGCACAGGGAAGACAATGCATAGAAGAAAAGAGCCTATGGGCCAAGGAGGGAGGCCTCAGGAAAAAAGCAACCTTTTTGATATCTGGATCTCAGACTTTTAGACTTGGTAACTGCAAGAAAATAAATTTCTGTTGTGGAAGCCACGCAGCCTGGGGTGCTTTGTTGTGGTTGTATTAGCAGATGAACAGGACAGGGAAAGGGTTATGCAGTAGGAAATGAGATCTGAGAGTGAGAGGAGCATGTGTCAATCAGACCCTGTGAGCCATCATCTACTCGGACTTGCCTTCTTCCGCTAAGTGAGATGGCGTGCCCTTGGAGGGTTTTGATGGAGGGGGCGTCCTGCTTTCACTTTCATTCCAAAAGGGCCTCCGGGCTGCTACATTGTGAACAGAGTATAAAGGGGGCTGGTGTGGAAGCAGAAAAACCATTGAGGAGCCTAAATCATACGGTTGAGAAATGTTGGTGTCTTGGACCAGATGCTAGTTGGGGCCATGATGAGAAGTCCCATTCTGAATATACATTGAAAGCAGGGCTAATAAGAGGGACTGATGGGTTGGTTGAGGCATGTGAGAGAGGAAAAGGTCTATCATTCAAGGACGTCACCCACACAGATCATGAGAGGCACACAGTGCAGACACAGCATGGAGCTTATGGGAGATGGTCTTACAAGCAGAGAATTATCAGAACAACCCAGAGTTCCCTGGAGCCTTATTCCACAACATGGGGCAAACCTCTATGTTTTGTAAGTGCCAGGGTTCCAGCAGAAAGATTCCACCTCAGCCAATAGGGTGGATGTGAACTCAGAGTTCTGAAAGAGAAAGGGGCATGACCCCACAGCTCTTCTCCTCTTTATAGGCAAAAAAGGCAAGGGAATGCACAGTGACTTAGAATGCTAAGTAACAGGCACTGTGTGAAAGAATTTCCTGGCCAGGAACAATGCTAGAGGTTGTATATGCAGAAGGCCAAGGCGTGCAGTTAAGGGCCTGGAGGCAGCCTTGCATGCTGGCAAAGGTAACAGCAGGTAAAGAGGCATCTTTTCACAGCCTGGTTCAATCCCAGTGAGCTGGCTGTCTGCTCAACTACCAAAAGTTGGAAGGAAATGAGCCGTCAGGTCCAACTGAATTTGTATCTTAGCAGAGTCAAGCATGAGCCAAGGGTTTTGTTCTTAGGAATATAAATATAAATTTATATCTGGAAATGAAACAAGATGGGATCAGGAGGGAGACAAACCATAAGAGACCCTTAATGTCACAAAACAAATTGAGGGTTGCCGGGGGAGGGGGCTGGAAGAGGGTGGTGGGTTATGGACATTGGGGAGGGTATGTGAGTGCTGTGAAGTGTGTAAACCTGGCGATTCACAGAACTGTACCCCTGGGGCTAATAATATATTATATGTTTATAAAAAAATTTAAAAAGGGGGAAAAAAGAAAAAAAATAAATTTATATTTAGTATTGGATCAAGATTTAATATAAATTTGGTATGGATCAAGGTTTGTTTTGGATTGGTAGATGTAAAATAGCAGTCCTGGCATCCAAGTAGGAATGGCAAGAAGGGAGTTTGATAAAAGAGTTTATAGACTTAGGGGAACGGTTTGAGTTGGAGATGAAATTTGGGGTCACCGGCATAGAGATGGTATTCAAGTCATAAGATGTTGGAAGAATCATCACAGAAATGTGTGTGGATAAAGGAAACAAGAAGAAACAGTGATCCATGGTGTGTAGGATGGAGGGTCTGGTATTGACCCTTGACTTTCCAGTGTGTGTCATAGGTGACCTTGACAAGAGCAGGTTCAGAAGAGCAGTGGGGGAGGGAACTTAGTGGAGAGAGTTTATGAAACAGGAGGAAAATACCTCCTGACACGGAGTACAGAGAACTCCTTCTAGGAGTTTTGCTAGAGAGAAGCAGAGCAATGGAGTGGTAGCCAGTGAGGAAATGTGCCAAGAGATGTTCTATATGTGTTTGCACGATGATTACCACAATCCAGCAGAGAAAGGGGAAAGAAATGATGATGGAGAAGAGGGAGTGGCCATTGCTGAATCGGTAATCTGTGCAGAAATGGAGAAACATGGATACATCACCCATGTCCAGAAATGTGCATCTCTAGAAGCTGATCTAATGATCAGTCTCACTTAGTGTGGGTGGAAAGAAAAACAACTTTTAACAACATTGATATCATTTATCAAATAAACTAGATTGGCCTTTTTAAAAATATCAGAATGATTGCTTTTTTTTTTTAAACAAGTGATAGTTTAATAATCGGAATGGATATAGTATAATAGTTAGAAGCACAGCTCAGGAACTAACAGCTTAGTCTGTACTTCTTTGTAACTGGGCACTGAGAAAGTTATGTACTCCCTGCCTCAGTTTACTTTCCTCTAAAAGGACATCATAAAAACTATCTCATATGATATATGAAAAACATTTAAAATAGAGAATGAGCCATAGCAAGCTCTCATTACATTTAATTACTAATATTTGGTGTTTGAGGCACAGAGTGGGGTTTGGGATAGGTCCAAGGTGTACAAGGATGAATAAAACAACAAAGCAGATTAAGAAATGGAAGAATCAAAGAGAAGCCAGCTCAAAGGTGTAAGTTGTGATTGCTCACAATAATTCTGTCTTTTGGCCATGAGATATTAATCCCAAGGTGGAGAGATTCACCTGATCCGGACTCTGCTGATGAGACTCTCCCTCTGAAGTTAAAAATCTGGAATGGAAATTAGGGATGTCAGGCTGTTGGAGAAGACTTTGTATGACACAGGACCCCAGAAAGATGGTTTCTCGGCTTCCACTGCGGAGTTTCTCAAAGCTGCTCTAGATCTTCTGCTTCAGGAAACTTAATTCAGCTTTCCCTTGACTCTGCGCATCATCCCAGCAAGGAAGCTTTTGTTTGCAGAAGCCAAAGCCAAATATTTTCCTTTCTGACGTCTACAAAGCTCCTTCACTTACACATTCACTGTTGTACACTTTAATTTGGACATTGTAGTCTGGGTCAGGTAATTACCTGTCTGTGACAGGTAATTCCTGTCACAGGCAATTATATCTCATTTTAATGCTAACTAAACTCTAAACATAAGAAAGAAGCTGACTCACTTGAAGGTCCTCAAGAAACCCAATTACTTAATTCATCAGGTTCTCTTTGCTATCATTTTCTGTGTGAGAACCTTTCAGTAGTCTGTTAAAACTGTGACCATGAATTGGATCAGCATTTTACCATGTCCTCCTACACAGATGGTATTAGGCATAGTTTTCTAGAATATGGAAATTCCTCCAGAATTTTATCATTGATTTTATTTTATTTTTTAAAGATTTTATTTATTTGACAGTAGAGATAACAAGTAGGCGGAGAGAGAGGAAGGGAAGCAGGCTCCCTGCTGAGCAGAGAGCCTGATGTAGGGCTCGATCCCAGGATCCTGAGATCATGACCTGAGCTGAAGGCAGAGGCTTTAACCCACTGAACCACCCAGGCGCCCCTTATCGTTGATTTTAAAATGCATTAAAACTCCATCAGAGTAACGCCTTGCTGACCGTGTGCTGATGAAGTTCAAGATCTGCTTTCCAATAACAGGCAGCCTGAATCACCTCTAATCTGGTGATCTACCTACATCTGTACCCTTTCTGTCAAGTCTTCCTCCTGTTCCATGAATTAAGTGCACCTGCTTCTGTCATAGGCAACCTCGCCTCTGATTTCTAATTCCTCTCTCTTTCTCAAGGATTTCTCACATATAATCATACTTTTTTTTCCCCTCTTAAATCATTAATGTTTCCCTTTCTCTTATTAAATTACTCCCCTGAGCATTAAAACATGCCTAGAAATTTCCATTTAAGAAATAATAATAGCTTCCCTTGGTCTCATATTGTCCCTCTGGCTATGACAGGACTCTTTTAACTTGGCTTCACGGCAGCTTTTCCTAGAAAATTGTTGACAGTCACTTTCTCCACTTTCTCATGCTAACCTCCATTTTTTCCCCTAGTGCACTCAGTCTGGGTTTCTGTTTGTATAATTCTTGGATAGTTGCTCTTGTTAATGTCACTAATGAATTCCATGATGCCAAACCTAGTCGTCCCCTTCCTTCCCATATGACCCATCGGTAGCCATATGATATAATTAATCTACATTTTTTCTTGGCTTTCAAAATATGCATTCACCTGGCTTCCCTCCATCCTTATTGTTGCTCCTGATTAGTTTCTAAATCCAGTGGCTCATAGAGCTCACTGCAAGATTGTTTCTTCTTTCTCTCTAGACATTCTCACTCAAGACACTCTTGTTCTCTAGATAGCATCAGTTAGCTCCATGGTTTAAAGTATATTTTTATGGTCTCCTCATTTGTTTTTTCTATCACGAGTTATCCCTTAATTTCAGACTGTCATGTGTAATTGCAACTTGTCATCTTTTCTCACATGTTGAGTTGGTATTGCAAATTTAACGCGATTAAAACAAAACTCTATCATCACCCTGTCTCCACCAGTTCCTCAGTCAAAATTCTCACCTTCCTCCCTCATCTTCATATCATGTAATGAATAAGGATTAATTTACTCTGTTACTCGAAGCAGCAACCCAAGAATCATCCTGGAGCCTTCCTCCAAGCACAGCTTACCATTCACTATGAAGTCCTGTTAATTTTACTTCCAAAATGGGTTATTTCTCTCCATCTCCATTCCTACTACTCTATCTCATGGATGATTCCAAATCTCCTTTAACTGGCCTCCAGACTTCCATTCTTAACCTTTTTTTGTTTGTTGTGTGGAGTTATTAGTAAGTTAAAAATAAAATTATTTCAAATCATGTGACCTCCGTCTCTTAAAATCTCTCAAACATCTCTCACTGTACAGAGAATGAAATTCAAACTTTATACTATAAAGTGATGAGGAGTGTGTTCTTGGGATTCTCCTGAGAAACAGAACCACTAGTAGATAGATAGTTAAATAGGTAGATAGAGAGATAGAGAGATAATATAGATAGGGACCTAGATATAGGTATGTTAGAGGAGATTTATTACGAGAATTGGTTCACACAATTATGGAGGCTGGAGAGTCCCACAGTCTGCCATCTGCAGAATGAAGACCCAAGGAGACTGGTGGTACAATGCAGTCTGGGTCTGGAGGTCTGAGAAAAAGGACCTCTGGGACATAAGGGCAAGAGACCTGGATATCCCAGCTTGAAGAGAGAAAGGGAGAGTTCACTCTTCCTCACTAATTTTTGGGTTCAATTTGGGCCCTTCAGGGATTGGTGGGTGACCATGCACATTTGTGCTTCTTTACTCAGTCTCCTGATTTTAACTGTTGATCTTTTCTGGAAACATCCTCTCAGCCACACCCAGAAACAATGTTTTACCAAGTATCTGGGCATCCCTTAGCCCAATCAGGTTGACAGATAAGATTAACCGCTACAAAGTGCCTTCTGCCTTGTGTTCTGCTACTCTTTCCCTGGCTCACCTTGCCAGAGCTATTCCTGTCTGCTTTCTGTTCCTTGACTGTGCTGTGAACTTTCTTGCTTGGGGCTTTTGTAGTTATGATTCTCTCTGCCTGAAAACAATTTTTCCCAGATCTGCAAATGTGCCTGCTTCTTGCCAGTAAGATCTCCGCATGAAGAGGACCTCATTGGAAAAGCCTACCTGACCACCCCACTCTACTTGACGAAGCCCCTAGACCCTAGGCATTCAGTATCCCATCTTCCTGTTTTAATTTCTTATAGCACCCATCACTACTTGATGTTTTCTTTTTGATTTATTAGTTGTAATATTTCCCACACCCAGCTAGAGTGTATGCCTTAAAAGAACATAGACCATGTCTGTCTTGTTCTCAGATAAATTCTCAGAATCTTTGATGTTGTCTGAGATATCATAACCACCCAATATATTTTTATTGAATGAATATTTGAATGAAGGAATTCTCAGTGCCAGGAGAAAGAGGCACTAATAGCTTCAATTGCTAATTGCTAATTGCAGGAGTATATTATTCCTCCACTACTGGGGTGAAAAACAACTTTTTAAAAGTATATTAATGATCTTCTTATGTATTGTACTTTTTGCATGTTTTTTATTTGTTTCCAGGCTTTGGAGCAAAAAAAAAAAAAAAAATGTTTCCTTTTCTCTGTAAGTCAGAGATCTGAGCCTACCCACCTAAAACCCATTTTATTATGTAGTTGAAAAATTACATTGGAATTTCCCTGGTGGAACTGAGTAAAATTAACTTAGTTGTATGTCACACATGCACACACAGACAATGCAAAATTTTGTACTTGCACATTTCATATGAATGAAACCAAATGAGTAAAATGTTACAATGGCAGCACTTAGATCAAACAAAAACATTATCATACGGAGTTTATCTTTGTATCATTTTTTGGTCTTAGAGAATGTTTGTTTCATTAAATTCTTAAGAATAGTTGTACTCTAAGTAATTTTCCAATCTGTTCCTTATTTGGCAAACAAATTGAAATGGAGTTAGATATGCTCCTCTGTAAAGCAACAAGGGATTTCTAAATTTTCATTTATTGGCTTCAAGAAAGCAAAATTCTTCCCTATTCTCTTCCTTCCTTCCCAGCCCCTCTTTCCTAACATCTCATTCCTACCTTCAAGCAACACTTGACTCTAGATACCCATTTGTCCATTGGCCCCAGCTTAGAGCCTGTGGCATGTTCAGTTATGCTAAAGAAAGTGTGTTACCATTTCAAAGCTTGACATAAGACAACGTGCTTCTTTCTCATACAGAGTTCACTACAAAGCAGGGTGACTGTCCAGAAAGCTGTCCTCCATGTATCTACTTCAGCCTATGCTTCTACCGTCTCAGTAACAGTACTTTTAGGTCACTGAGACAGGAGAGAGACCACCACAGAGGCATACCCTGTCTATCCTATGATTTGTCTTGAAAGTGACACACACCATGTTTTCCTCCAGCGACTTGACCCTAACCAAGCACCTGCTCCACCTAGCCACTAGTATATCTTGCCCTGGGTCCAGGAAAAAAAGGAAAAAACAATTGAACTAGTGTTGACTACTAAGTCTTCCTGCTGAGTCCTTCCAGTTTTCTCTTTTCTTCTTGCTCCGAGCCTCTTACGCTTGCCTGTTCTGGTTCAGCTCTTGGTGGGCCATTGCATTTTCACTCTGCTTCCTCTCTTCCATGCTCCTAAAACTTCAGTGGTGATCTCCCCTTATCTACAGTGTCGCTTTCTGCAGTGTCAGTGACCTGCAGTCAGCTGTGGTCCAGAAGCAGATGACCCCTCCCCGACTTACCGTCAGAAGGTCAATAGTAGCCTCTCTACTGTCACAATGCCTATGCCATTCCCCTCACTTCATGTCACCACATAAGCCATTTATTGTCTCACATCCTCGAAAGAAGGATATGTACAACACAGGAAGGTGTTTTGAGGGAAAGAGAGAGACCATATTCACTTAACTTTTATTACAGCATATTGTTATAGTTGTTCTATTAGGACTGAATCTTTTTCTGTGCCTGATTTATAAATTATACTTTATCGCAGGTATGCTTGTAGAGGAAAAAACAAAACAAAACATGGTTTATCTAGGATTTGGTACTATCCACGGTTTCAAGCATCCAGTGGGAATCTTGGAATGTTTTGTCCTGAAGATAACTGGGAACTGCTGTGTCCACTATGGCCACTAGGCTGTAAGTCTTACAAGGCTGAGAACATTTGTCTGTTTTATTGATCAGTCTTTTCCCCGCACCTAGCACCATGTCTGTAGAAGAACCTCTCAGCAGAAGTTGCTTAAATTACTGAAGAAATGTGTCTTCTTTATTTGACATTGCCTGATAATAAAATAATATAGACTCATTTGTTTGTTAAATTATTAAACACCTCGAACTTCTGCTGAAGCACTCATCTGCTGCTCCAATGTAAGTGAAAGGCACACAGATTGTAAGAAAAAAAGCTGTGACCTGGCGTTTTGTCCTTACGTGATTTTTCTTTGAGTGGAGGTTGGTATGTAGAATGGCATGTGTCTTTGGTGCTACCTGTCTCAGCTGTGCAGGCTCTACTTTTGTTATCCCCAAGGGGCCTGAAATAGTATCTACTTGATGTGCAGAAGCCCTGGTTTTGTCCACCCCAGAAAGGATTTAGGATGCTTGGGAAAGCAGTCTTGAGTCTAATACTGTGCATTCCATCCCCCGATGGAATACCTCCCTGCTTGTTCTCCGCCTTCAGCCTCTGGCCTGTCAAGTGTCTCCAGTTACCTCCACGTGTTTTGAATCCATAATTTTCAACATAAAGTTAAAATGTCCTTCATTTTAAGTTGGGAAAAATGAACGAAGCACAACTGCATAGGATATCCCACCACTCAAAGGGCAGCAGGTGTGGATTCTAAGTCTTAATGACATTTCTCCAGTCCCTATGTTTGGAAGGCAGAATCCCAGTTAAGCACCTTGGTATTCCTGGATCACAATCTGTAGACATTGAAAAGCAAAATCTTCACAGGAAGGTCTAACGAAGAAGGGACACAGGTCAGAAATACAAAGGAAAAATGAGAAATAATGATTTTTGTTGAGACTATCCCTCTACCGATAAAAGGTGTTTTTCAACATTTCTTTACATGTCTGTGCATGGGTGCATGTAAAACACCAACAGATTATCTATCTCCTTAGCTTCAGTGTACACCTAAAGCTGTTAAATTTTAAATTCATTTTTTAAAAGCTCCGTATTCTCCATTTTCTTAGTAAGTCTTCCTGACATGAGCTAATCAAAGCAAGCAGAAAGCAACTTAATACACCCTCCTAATGCAAATTTCATCTCCTATTTCCATTTTTCGCTTCTGCCCACTTCACCCTCCCCTGTGCCTTAATATAAATGAGGTAAGAATAGGATTTCAGAGTGAGCCTCAGTAACCAGCCATTGCCTCTCCCAAGTTTAAGGCACTAAAGTGTTTTAGAAGCACCAGCTGAACTACAGTGGAAAAAATCAATAAGACTCAGGCACTTGATACGGCGCCTTCATATTCTTATGCTTCAAGTGAGAACTTCAGAGAGTTGAGAAGGTACCCATCACCCCTCCTCTCTCAGGGCTAACCAAATTTGCCGTCCTCATATGGCCCCCGTATACTTTTGGGGGAAATGCACAAGATCCACTGATTCTCTGAGTTTCTATTCTACTCTGAACTCAAGAATCAATGTTTATTTTTATTTTTATTTTTTTTAAAGATTTTATTTATTTATTTGACAGAGAGAAATCACAAGTAGTCGGAGAGGCAGGCAGAGAGAGAGATAGGAGGAAGCAGGCTCCCCGCTGAGCAGAGAGCCTCATGCGGGACTCGATCCCAGGACCCTGAGATCATGACCTGAGCCGAAGGCAGCAGCTTAACCCACTGAGCCACCCAGGCGCCCAAGAATCAATGTTTAGATAAAGATGTGGGCTTCCCCCCCCACTTTTTGTTCCCATTTTCAACTGGAATATTAAAATTCTGAGATGCCAGTAACACCCTGATGGGTTAGGGACTTCAATCAGCTGAAAACTTCAAATTATAATTTAGCTCCAGATTCTCTATGGAAACCATGGCCCAAGATAGTGAATTTTGACACTATGGTGGGGGGAGGGTGGATTTTGACCCAGGGAAGCTGGGGAAGTCTAAGGAATGAGAAAAAGGACTCTAAAAGAGAATTAGGTAGGACTGAGTGCTGTCAGACTATCCTCTTTGGAAACTAAACTTTGCTCTGAAAGGAGACACTCTCTTAGTTACTGGACAGAATACAAAACTACCCTCTGCTGCAGAGGGAGAAATGTCTCCATCTTTCAAGACTTTTTGCCACACAAGCATCTTTGGAAATACGGTATTTGGCTAAAAGGGAAATTAGTGCCTCTGCTCCCAACATTTGATGAAACATGAAAGATCAGTGGAAAATTGTCTCCCAATAAGTATGTGCAGCCTCTGAAAGAGATCTCATTGGGCACAACTATATTTAAGTATTTTTCCTATATTTCCATTATTATTATTTTTTTTTGAAATCAGGATACCTGCACACACACACTTACATACACCTATGCACATAAACACAGATTTCTTTCACTGTGATATACCTGCCTTTAGCCCACCATAGTTTAAAATCAGGGTTGGCTGAGAAAATGTATTCCCTCTTTCCCTGATTGTTAAAGTTCTATACAGACTTAGACCGTCTAGTTAAAGTACCTTCAGTTCTTTGCAGTATAGTGATTATTTTTTTTTAATTTTCAGCATAATTTTAATTTTTCACCACACCCAGTGCTCCATGCAATCCGTGCCCTCTCTAATACCCACCACCTGGTTCCCCCAACCTCCCACCCCCTGCCCCTTCAAAACCCTCAGATTGTTTTTCAGGGTCCATAGTCTCTCATGGTTCACCTCCCCTTCCAATTTCCCTCAACTCCCTTCTCCTCTCTATCTCCCCTTGTCCTCCATGCTATTTGTTATGCTCCACAAATAAGCGAAACCATATGATAATTGACTCTCTCTGCTTGACTTATTTCACTCAGCATAATCTCTTCCAGTCCCATTCATGTTGCTACAAAAGTTGGGTATTCATCCTTTCTGATGGAGGCAGAATACTCCATAGTGTATATGGACCACATCTTCCTTATCCATTCGTCCGTTGAAGGGCATCTTGGTTCTTTCCACAGTTTGGCAACCATCGCCATTGCTGCTATAAACATTGGGGTACAGATGGCCCTTCTTTTCACGACATCTGTATCTTTGGGGTAAATACCCAGGAGTGCAATGGCAGGGTCATAGGGAAGCTCTATTTTTAATTTCTTGTGTGTAGTGATTTTTAAAAGTCACATGTAGAGGTATGATTGACATGTAAAATATTGTATGTATTTAACATATTTAATGACATATTTAATGTATACAGCTCAGTGACTTTGGGGATAAGTCACTACCTTCAAGGCCATAAAACTCTGTCCATCATCTCCCAGAGTTTCCTCTGGCCCCTTTATGATGATGGTGATGATTATGATGACAATGATTATTAACATAAGACCTTCTCTTTTAATAAATTTTAAATATACAGTGCAGTATTATTAGCTGTAGAAATGATGCTGTTTAGTAGATCTCCAGAACTTTTTTATCCTGTATAATTGAAACTGTACCCTTTTAATGATGACCTCTCCCGTTGTACCCTCCCCCAAGCCTCTGGCAACCACCATTCTCGTATCTGCTTTTATTTGACTAGAATTTGACTATTTTTGATTCCACATAAAACTGAGATCATATATATTTGTCTTTCTGTATCTGGCTTATTTAGCTTAGCATAGTGTTCTCTGGGTTCATCCATGTCATGAATGACAGAACATCTTTCTTTCTTTAAGGCTGAATAATATTCCCTTATTTTGCATATACAACATTTTCTTTATCTATTACTCTGTTAGTAGACATTTAAGTTGTTTCTGTACCTTGGATATTGTGAATAATACTGCAATAAACATGGGAATGCAGGTATCTTTACACGATCCTGATTAAAATTCCTTTACATAAATACCCAGTAGTGGGATTGCTGGTCTTATGGTGGTTTTATGGTGGTTTTATTTTTAATTTTTTGAGGAACTTCTGTACTGTTTTCCAGAGTAGCTTCACCAATTTACAGTTGTATCAGTAGTACACAAGGGCTACTTTTCTCTGCAGCCTTGCCAACACTTATTTGTTATTTTTAAAATAATAACTATCCTAAAATGTGTGAGGGGATATCTCATCTTGTTTTTTTGCATTACTCTGGTGATTAGTGATGTTGAGCAACTTTTCATATTAACTATTGGTGTCACCACCCTACTTAGGAATTTATGTAATGGTGAGGAGCCCTTCTCAGACAAAGGCAAACACAAAGATGATATTATATATAATATTAGAGATTACAGACTCTAAGAATCCCATTCACAGGCGCATTCAGCTCAACATCATTGGTTTTGTTAAGAAGAAAAAATACATGTAAGGAAATCTAGATTAATTGGCATTTTCTGAGAGTGTCTTGTTTGAATCTATGAATTTTATATATTTAACAGGAGGACAGCAACATGTGTTTCACCCTTCTATTTGAAATTATTTCTAAATAATAATAATATACTTTTATGCCTTTGATCATATCATTTTATTGGAGTTTCAGATTCTTTCCTTGGTGTTATATGCAGGAAATTGATTCTTCATGTAGGAATATTGAATTACTTATGCATATTTTGGGACAGGGATCACAGGGAGATAAAATATTACAGGGGTTATAATGTTAATTGAACAACTAGTATATGTCAAACATTGTGCTAGGTGTTAACAAAACTGTAAGCTAATTAGCTAATTGTGTTCCTATGTAACACCAAAAGAAACTGCATGACAGATATTAAGGAATTCAACCAAAGTCATCATAGAATAAGAACAAAGGCTGTCTTGGAGCACATTTCTCTCTGTACATAGTATCTGTACATAGCTGGAGAACTGAGCAAGCTAATAGTAGTGGTTGGTAGCACAAACTCCAGAAGAGGGCATGTGTATAGGAGTGAGGCATCTTACCACCTTCTCTGTCCCTGTTGGGTTTTAGTGAATGAAACCATGAGGTTGACTAGAACTGTAAGCTATAATCTGATGATGGCCAAGTGGAGGGCTTTAGATTGCAATTCTGTGCACTATAAGCTCATAAACAGAAGATGGCACTCTGAACCCAGGATTTACATTTGACCCTTCCTAGCCTTTTTATCTCTTCCCTCTGCAGCAGAAATTGTAATTATGCCCTTTCTGGCCACATCCACAGCTTAAGAAAGTCTCCATGTGCCCAGGTCCAATAGAGCCTGATTCAGTCCCTCCTTATTCTGACCAAGGCTGATTGGCCTAGAGGAAGGAATCTGACTAGGTTGGGCCAATGAGATTCTTTTTGTTGAGAAATAGGAGACAAAAACAAGCAAACAGAAACAAACAAACAAACAAAACGAAACAAAACAAAAACACTAACGAAGCATAGTTTGGTCAGAGTTGGATATGTTTGAGCTAATAGGTCATTGGACTCAAGGCCCAAGACCACCATTTAGATCAATCTCTATGCATCTATATACATAGGAGGGAAGAAGAGGGTTTGCTGAAAAAGAAAGTTGAAGAACATATTTATAGTGCTCTCTATTTGTCAGGCATTGTTCAAATTATTTTTTCTGTGTTTACTCCCAACAGCAATTCTATTTATGAAGAAGATAATGGAGGATCATAGGCTACATAACTTTCCTGAGTTCGCATAGCTAGTCAGTGGCAGATAAAGGATACACACCCAAACTAGATATATAAGACTGATGCTCTAGTCTCTGCCTAATTAGACAATCTAGTCCTTTCTAAGTCTTTGTGCTTGGGGATCCCCATAGCATCCAATATAATGACCTCTTCTCCGCTGACGCCCATCATGCTTTGCTAACCTAGCTCTTCTCTTGATTTCCTCCTCCTAAATCCAAAGGGTGTGTGTTCCCAAGGTCCTGACTTATTCCTCCTCTCACCACTGCCTACATGATCTATATCTACTCTCTCCCGAAATGTTATCACTTTATGAGGCTGTAAAGTTCTGGCATCCTATCTGCCTAGAACATTAGTTCTTGCCTCTGGATTTCAACATTTTGGGTCCATGGCTCCAACCATGTATATATTATTCATTATTCTATCCCCCAATCATCTATCATCTGCTTATTTTCCCAGGGGTGTTTGTTTTGGTTTCATGGCTAATCCTTTCACTAACCTCTAATCACTGTTCTTTAAAATCTCTGAAAAACTGGGCCCTGACCCCCTCGTTTCCTTGTCTCTTTATCTATACTATCCCATCTGTCTTGAATTTTTATTCTCAGTTTCTTTCTTTCTGCGAAACCTGACCCACCCTTCAAAGCTCAATTCAAATGTCATTTTTGTTTCTATGTAAATTTCTCTACGCAAGGAGGGCTTTTGTGTAAGCACCCCTAGTATTTCTTGGTATATGTTGCCCTCATTATTTTTGCTATATATATTTGTGTCCATATTTGCGTCGTGAACTGGAGCAAGTTCCTTGAGGATGAGGACTTTGTTAAAGCGGTGGCCATATCCCCCACTGTGCTTAGCATAATGCATTACACATAATTGGTATTTTTTACTATGTACTTGGCTTAAAGTGACAGAACCTCATGGTAAGTGAAGTGAAAAAATTAAGGGGAAAAAAGGGAAGGAAGGAAGGAAGGAAGGAAAAAAATAAGTCAAAACCCAGCCAAGATTAAATATTTGTTGACACTATCTTGTCTTGGTGAATGAGTTCCATGTTTTAAAAAGTGAACATGTGGGGTGCCTGGGTGGCTCAGTGGGTTAAAGCCTCTGCCTTCGGCTCAGGTCATGATCTCAGGGTCCTGGAATCGAGTCCCGCATCGGGCTCTCTGCTCAGCAGGGAGTCTGCTTCCCCCCTTCTCTCTGCCTGCCTCTCTGCCTCCTTGTGACCTCTCTCTGTCAAATAAATACATAAAATCTTAAAAAAAAAAAAAGTGAACATGCAAACACTGTGAACTTATGATTTTTCTGCTCAGGACCCAGATGGGACCTCATGCAACAGTACACCTGTAACAGCACTTCTTAACTGGCTATTGTACACTTGCACTGCATGAGCATTATGGAGACATATAGCTTCTGTGAATACTATTATGGGCACACCTACTGGGTATCACTGTGCTTTCAGTATTTGCCAGAATGAAGGTACCCCATGAGCCCGTCAATGAAGACTCATGAGAGATGTTTAAGTATATTTAGGAGTGGGCTGGGCAATGGTATGCTGAGTCCAAAGCCAACTGCCCATGCAGTCTTCACGCCCATGAAGAATCAAAGGAGTCTCACCCACTCCTGAGTCAGTTCCAGTGTCGTGGTCTGACTAGAGGGCTCTCTGGCAGATGTCAATGCATGCTGTAACCACCCAGCAATTTATAAAAGCCACCTGTAGCTGTTGCCTCCACCCTGCTACCAGGATTTTGTCCCAGACAATTCATCTATAAATAAACATTTCTCCTCTCACATCAGATCTGGAGGAGAAATTGAGCAAGCTTTAGCACAAAGGCTGTCTCTACAAATCAGATTGTTGAGTTTGGCCAGCAAAACCTCAGACGGTGAAACAAAAGCTTACTCCAGACACCTCAGTAGGAGTAAGGAGAGGGCTTGGGGACCAGATGCTCTAGTGCCCAAAGGCCCTGAGCCAAGCATTGCCTCGGCTTTGGTTGTGAGTTTTATCGGTACACCAAGCGCAAAGCAAGAAGGAATGTGTAGCTATGATGATCAGGACAATAACTTATGGGGCAACTGTGTGATAGAGGCAAGCATTACCCATGACGTGCATGCAAGGCCAGGAGTTCATGAAGTACGTGATCACCGCAGGTGCCTGTTTTTCTTCGAAATTTCAACATGCACTCCCTAGATGGAAATCTTCAGCCATGGGAAGAATCTGGCAGCTTTCAGCCAAGAAACTTCAAAGGAGGCTCATGGTTCCCAGTGCTCCTCCTTTGCTTTTCAATTAGTCTCATCCAGGGAGAGGTATACAAGTCAGATTTTTACCTATCCGGGCACTATGAATCCCCACATCAGATACACCTTGGAGGGACAAGAGAGTATTTAAATCTAGTGGCCCCTGCTATGTGTCTATGGGACATTGCATGGCATCAAGAATGTGCCCGTGTAGGGGTGCCTGGGTGGCTCAGTGGGTTCAAGCCTCTGCCTTTGGCTCAGGTCATGATCTCAGAGTCCTGGGATTGAGTCCTGCATCAGGCTCTCTGCTCGGGGAGGAGCCTGCTCTCCCCTACCCCACCCCAGCCCCTCCCTGCCTCTCTGCCTACTTGTGATCTCTCTCTGTCAAATTAAAAAAACAAAACAAAACGAAACAAACTAAAAGAAAAATAATGTGCTGGTGTGACTCGGTGACTGTAATTCCTTCATAAGGACGTGAGCCGGGACTGAGGCGCCCATGCTGTGTACGGACAACCTCCATCACTTCACAGATAATCACACTCTACTCCCAGGGCACCGGGAAGAAAGTAGAAGCAAGACCAGTTTAGGAAATCCAGGAAAGCCCCTTGACGGACTGGTCATGCCCGGTTCTTCTTAATGTTTAAGTTTCTGTTGTCTAAGAAGCTTAACCATGAGAATTTACTGCTCCTTAGTTAAGAATTTTACAATAGTCTTTAGTTCTCTAGCCAGGAGAACTTCACTGATTAGGTTAGATTTTGGTCTCTGATCCTCTATCATTTTCCCTCTTTGGCTTAAGCAGCGAGAGTGAAAATTACATAAAGCTTCCTAGTCATTTTTTTCCCCCCTCTCATATCAAATGATCCGAAATCGTCTTGATTTGTTACCCTCTCTGAAGTGTGAGTTGTAATTGATACTCCGTAGAAGGTCTCTAAATTGAGAACATGACTGAATGCCATTAGCTTCAAATGATCTGCTTTCTCAAATGATTTCAGTCTTAAGCAGAGGCGCCTCGGAAATTCTCAGGGTAAAAATGGTTCAGTGTTTTTTCTCTCCACGGTAGAGGGGCTCAATGAACGGCTGCTGGGCTGGTTTACAAAACCGATCTGCCACTGTGATTTTCTGGATGTTCAAGGGGAAACTGAGAGAATTTCAAAGATGGGTAAGGTGAATTTCAAGCGCTGGCTGTAAATTCTCAACTGAAATAGGAAAACCCGCATGGAACACATTTTATTTATTTTATTTTATTATTATTATTATTATTTAATTTCTTTTCAGCGTAACAGTATTCATTATTTTTGCACCATACCCAGTGCTCCATGCAATATGTGTCCTCCCCAATACCCACCATCTGGTTCCCCCAACCTCCCAACCCCCCCACCCCTTCAAAACCCTCAGGTTGTTTTCAGAGTCCAGAGTCTCTCATGGTTCATCTCCCCTTCCAATTTCCCTCAACTCCCTTCTCCTCTCCATCTCCCCATGTCCTCCATGTTATGCTCCAAAAATAAGTAAAACCATAAGATAATTGACTCTCTCTACTTGACTTATTTCACTCAGCATAATCTCTTCCAGTCCTGTCCATGTTGCTACAAAAGTTGGGTATTCATCCTTTCTGATGGAGGCATAATACTCCATAGTGTATATGGACCACATCTTCCTTATCCATTCATCCGTTGAAGGGCATCTTGGTTCTTTCCACAGTTTGGCGACCGGGGCCATTGCTGCTATCAACACTGGGGTACAGATGGCCCTTCTTTTCACGACATCTGTATCTTTGGGGTAAATACCCAGTAGTGCAATGGCAGGGTCATAGGGAAACTCTATTTTTAATTTCTTTAGGAATCTACAAGTTTTCCAAAGTGGCTGCACCAACTTGCATTCCCACCAACAGTGTAAGAGGGTTCCCCTTTCCCCAACTCCCCTCCAACACACATTGTTTCCTGTCTTGCTAATTTTGGCCATTCTAACTGGTGAAAGGTGGTATCTCAATGTAGTTTTAATTTGAATCTCCCTGATGGCTAGTGATGATGAACATTTTTTTCATGTGTCTGATAGCCATTTGTATGTCTTCTTTGGAGAAGTGTCTGTTCATATCTTCACATTTTTTGATATGATTATCTGTTTTTTGTGTGTTGAGTTTGAGGAATTCTTTATAGATCCTGGATATCAACCTTTTGTCTGTACTGTCATTTGCAAATATCTTCTCTCATTGGGTGGGTTGCCTCTTTGTTTTGTTTACTGTTTCTTTTGCTGTGCATTTTAAAAAAGGAAACTGATGCAGGCAGGAAGGGCGGGGAGGAGCTCCAAGGAGAGGGCGGGATGAAGGAAACAGGCATCTTTTTTAATACCCCAGGCACTGTGCTTGGCCCTAGAAAACACCATGGCATGAATCTTCTTGACACTCAGGGAGGGCAGCTGTTGTCACACCTCTCTTCAGATGAGGAGCATCGGGTCCAGAAAGGTAAAATACCTTCCTGAAGATCCCACAGGAATTCGGTAAAAGGGCGGGAAACCGAGTCCTGGCGTCCTAAACTCGAAATCCCAAACTATTCCACGTCATCTTCCTCCCTCCCTTTTAAAGACATTTTACCTTGAAGAAACTAGAATAATAGAATAATGATGCAGGAGGGTGTCTGGGTGGCTCAGTTGGTTAAGCAACTGCCTTCAGCTCAGGTCATGATCCTGGAGTAGATCAAGTCCCGAGTCAGGCTGCCTGCTCAGCAGGGAGTTTGCTTCTCCCTCTGATCCCCCCCCTCAAATACATGAATAAATTTTTTTTTTAAAGAATAACAATGCAGGTAGATTATTGACATGGCAAGTCACTGCTCTAGGACTCCTCACTACAACCTCTATTTGCTATCTCCCACACCAGCCTCCTTGAATCCTGCTGAACCAAGAGTCATTTACCTTGTCTCTCTCTTCTCCATCCTCTCTGAGAAAGACAGCTTTCTCTCACTTCCCTTTAACTTGATTTATTTATTTTTTTAAAAGATTTTATTTATTTGACAGAGAGAGAGCACAAGTAGGCAGAGCAGCAGGCAGAGGGAGAAGGAGAAGGAGGCTCTCCCCTGAGCAGGGAGCCGGATGCAGGGCTCCATCCCAGGACCCTGGGATCATGACCTGAGGGGAAGGCAGATGCCAACAACTGGGGCACCCAGGCGTCCCTCCCTTTAACTTTAAAATGCGCTTGAACGTTATCATCAAGAATACACTTTCATTCTCACCCCCCCCCAATAGAAAAATAATCTGGTATAAATTGAAAAACAACAGGTCAGGTGGGGGCTTTTTTGTTGTTTCAATTCTGTTTTGTGTTTTACTTTATTATATAAAGTAAAATGAAACAGATTTTAATAGATTATTCAGGCAAAAAAAAAGTAGGTTTAAAATAATTTTTTTTTTCACCAGCATGCCTGGACGCTCTTTGATTGCTAAACATATCTGGCCACTTCCTGGTTATTTTAACACTTATTTTTCACCTGAAAAGGGCAACTTTGTTCCCTCTCCCATAGCCTTCCCGATCTCCCCTGTCTCAGACTGAGATTGGCTTGAAAAGCACAGTTCTGAAATAGAGCGGGTCTATCCATAATGCCCATTAATGCTGTGTCCTCTAACCAGACAGCATCATTTATAACCTGAGAGTGAGGTCGGACAGCTCCATATCTGCAGCCTCAGCTCACCAATTTATGCAGCTGGAGCCAATGACTCAGGCAGTTAGAAATCTCCCAAGGAGCAGTAAACACACACACACACACACACACACACACACACACACGGGACTAGAAGTAGATAGAGGTGTTCATATCATAAGAATCAGATCAATGAGGGTATCACCAACTTGAAAAATAAAAATCCAGGAAAACAATCAGGTGAGGGTATGCTTTCATGTCTGAAGGACAAAAGAGAAATAAAATAATCCATAAGGTATTAGTGGCGGGCTTCTTTTTATTTTTTATTTTTTTAATTAACATAGAATGTATTACTAGCCCCAGGGGTACAGGTCTGTGAATCGTCAGGTTTACACACTTCACAGCACTCACCATAGCACACACACCCCCCAATGTCCATAACCCCACCACCCTCTCCCGACACCCGCCCCCCCCAGCAACCCTCAGTTTGTTTTGTGAGATTAAGAGTCTCTTCTGGTTCGTCTCCCTCCCGATCCCATCTTGTTTCATTTATTCTTAGCGAAATAAGTCCATCGGAGAAAGACAACTCTCACATGATCTCCCTGACATGAGGAAGTGCAGATGTAACATGGGGGGTTGGGGAGTAGGAAAATAACAAATGGCGATGGGCTTCTTAAAGTAGGCTTTACTTCCTCTGACCATTCGGAGTCAGCATGTTCATTTACGTGGAATTCCTGCCCAACCAGGGGTTTGTACAAAACGAGTGCCTGATAAAATTGTGTCAAATTAGTAAAGGGGGGGTGATGTACCATTGAGGGTTCACTGGCTAGTTAGTCTCTGAGAGACGTTCAATATAGCAGTGAATGAGAGAAACCTTAAGTTACCCCCAAAGCAAAGTATTTGATGGAAATTAATAGCTGTAAATAACAATGCTCTGATCTGCTTCATAGGACAATATGCTTGAATGTGCTTGAAGCACAATGACTAATTAAGAAGGATTTGTTAAGGCAGAAAAGTGGGACCCAGGCTGTGGAAATTTTAATTACAGCTGACTAGACACCTACTACCATCTTTAGGGAAGATTCTTCTTTCCTTGACATACTCTATTGAGGCTTGGTGTTCTGGTTTCTTCATAAAGACTTAAATCTCTGAATAAAGGACTCTTCCAGGGGCACCTGGGTGGCTCAGTCGGTTAAGCGGCTGCTTTAAGCGCAGGTCGTCGTCCAGGAGTCCTAGGATCTAGTTCCATATCCGGCTCCCTGTTCAGCGGGGAGTCTGTCTCTCCCTCTCCTTCTGCCCCTCGTGTGTGTTCTCCCACTCACTTTTTCTCAAATAAATAAGATGCTTCAAAGAGTCTGCCAAAGGCTGAGCCAACATGAAAGACACTTAAACTGATTCTGAGATTTTTGAATCTCAGTTATGGTGGGAATAAAATCTTTAAGGTTTCCAAAAAGAAAAGATAAAACCTGAGACAAAAATGGTTTACCTACAAGGAAATGATACTTAGACCACCTTAGATTTTGTAGCTGCAACACAAAATGGGACCGACGGGAAAGCAGTGTCTGCCATGATAGGAAGAGGAATGAGGGTGGGACCTAGCTATTATGGCATTCAGTTGGAAGGGAAAATAAATGCATTTTTCAGACACGTAATGACTCATAAAACGTCCCTAAAAAAATGGACCATGTGCTCCAAAGGAGGAAAAATTTTCAAAAAGAGAAGGAAGTGACATATAGGGAATAGTAAAACTCAAATTTAAAAAACATGGAAGGAAAAGGTAGAGTTAGTAAGTGAAAATGGACTAAGGGTTCTGTTTTGTTTAAGGGTCAGGCATAGCTAGAAAACCATATTTGTTAATAAATGTTTATTAAATATTTAGGGGAAACTGAGAGAATAATTATAAGGAATGTGTAATTTCCAAAGCAGTAAGTAGTAAAAAGGAATGAATCAAAAGCTTTTTAATCCAGCAAACCTCTTAAATAGGGAAAAGGAAAGTAATAGTAAAAATATATGATCATAGTTAGCACATCACTAAACCTAATAAATCTGCTCAAATTAAATTTCCTCATGAAACTCCCGCATGCTTAAAAAAAAAAAAACTAACTATATGCTATTTCCTTGAGCCACACTATAAGGAAAATTATACCAAAAAAAGTTAAAAATAAAGAGTTGGGCAAAATCAGAACAGGAAAAATAAAGCAATAGTGGAAATATTAATAAGAGATAATTTAGTATTCATAGAAGAAAACAATAAATAGGAAAAGGTAGACTATTTTATATAGGTTAGAGCTAACGTTAGCCAAGCAATTTACGTGAGAGTTTCATTTAGCCCTTATGAAAAATTCTATAAAGTTGCTATTATCTTATTATCTTATTTTGCAGACTCATCTGTGGTAATTGGAAGGTTGGAGAATTTAAGAAATTTGTCCAAGATCACAAAACTGGTAAATGACAGAGGCAAAGCTTTGTGACTCCAAAGTTTATATAATTAATCATTGCATTATATTTTATTCAGAAAGAAAACTTGGAATTCTCTAAGAATACTGAGTTATTGCTTCTTCTGGAGCTGACTGGGTAGGGAAGAGTCTGTCACTCTGTCTTGATCCAGGCAGCAATAACTTACCAGCATGGAGGGTTTGCTCCCTCTTGGGGCACTGGTCTGCCATGTGTTGAGAGTCAGGTCTAAGGGAAGGAACTGTTGCCTTCCCCAGCCCTGCCAGGTCACATATGTCTGGAAGGTAGTGGAGGGGAACCGAGAGGGTGGTAGGCCATGAAAACGCTGCACACAGAGTTGTGGGGCTGGCCCTGGTGCATGTGAATATCCCCATGCTGGAGGGACTGTGCTAACTGCCTGGCTCAGTTGGTAGAGCATATTACTCTTGATCTTGGGGTTGTGAGTTCAAGCCCTGCATTGGGCATGGAGCCTACCTGAAACAAAGCAAACCACCATAATGGAGGGAAAGAAAAGAAAAAGTGAGACAGAGAGACTGAAAAAATGAATATTTTATGCATTTAGTCCCTTTCACAGTACTTTTTGCCAGTCTTTGAACAAGGGTCCTCCCATTTTAATTTTGTACAGTGCCCCAAAGATTATGTAGCCAATCCTACTTTATATATATGATACTTAATACATATATAGCCACATATGTTATATACATTATTATATATGTTATATTTATTAGATATGTTATAATAACATCATTTTTATAATCATGTACAGAGGTGCATGCATGGACACATGTTATATGTGCACATACATTATAATATGTTATAATCTTAAAGATAACAAATGGAGGAGTACCAAAGATCTTGCAATAATTCCTTCGAGAAAAATTTGCGAGTGAGCAAGAAAAAGAAATGGCAAGTGTGAGGAACAGGAAGTGACAGATTAAAAAGATGTTGGAGCTGAGATCAGATGACTTGGTGACTCACTCACTGGCAGTGAGGAACAAGGGTGGAATCTAAGAGGATTGCCAGGTTTCCAACTTTGATACGCCAGGATAAAAAATACCAGGTATGATGGGCCGGAGGTGCCTGTGGATGGTGCCTTGAAGAGAATGTTGGATTCCATCGATCAGTTGTTTATACCTGGAAGTCAGCTGAGAGATTTGTGTTAGAGATACAGATTTGGGTTTTATCTCCTTAGAGGAGGTACTTCAAACGGTAAAAGATGATCACTCGGTTCTAGTTTAAGAGAATAAAAATTGAATACAATAATATCTGTTACTATTTTAACTCACCTCTACGGAGCCCTGAGTCAACCACTGTGCTAAGTGCATTTCCACGTTTGATGTATTTTGCCTCGTGTCTCCCTTTCACTGGCCACTATTAATATTCTTACTGTGATAATAGAACTTGGGGAATCACTTATCTTGTTTGCTTTGTTTGGAGCACTAAGTAAGTGACAACTATATTGTTTGGTATGTTGCTGAAAATAGAGACTGCCTGAATCTTCATGCAGAAAGGTGAAGGCTATTTGTAAGCCTTCCAACACAAGCGGATACCTCCAAGTGATGCATTCGCTGTGTCTGCTTGGACCTGATGAAAAGGCTATGGCAGCTGAAGTCTAAGCTGGGAGAACAGCCAAGGCCCATTTCACCCTGTGTTCTTACATGTAATCCATCTACACATGAAGCCCAAAACAGTGATGGAAACAGGACAGGGAAGTAATTAATACAGGGTTCTTTCCCCTTTCTTCCTTCCTTCCCTCCGTCTCCCTCTCTCTTTCTCCTTTCTTCCTTCCTTCTTTCCTTCCCTTTTCTTTCTTTCTTTCTTTCTGTCTGTCTGTCTGTCTGTCTTTTTCATATGGCCACCTAATCTTCCTCCATTCCCTCGACTTGTCAGTTTCTCAAGGAAACATGCAGCAAGCAAGGTTCGATTCTGAATCCTAACAACGAAACAGATTGGGAATATAAGCTGTCGATCTCTGGGTGTAATAAAAAGGTCTCTTGTCTGAGGACATTTTGGAAGGTAAAATAGTAATCCAACGCCACGCCTCTCTGAATGTACAGGTATTGGATGAAGACTGCCAGGGAAAAGCAACGCTGTCTTGTGCAGTGTGATCGCAGCTGCTAGTGTAATGCTTAAACACACTGTGAGTGCCCAGGGGACTTGCGTCCCTTGCAGTAAGCCATAAAGGTGGGCCTGTTCCATGAGCTCTGTGTAGTAAAAACCCTGCATAGCAAATGCCTTCTCTGATTCTCGTACAAAATGTTCCCAATTATGTCTGGTTTGCTTCGTCGGGAGGAGAGGAGATGTAAGGTCGTCTCTTTATAACTGAAACAGAAGCCTTTAATCAGTACGTACTCTGCAGCTTTATACTATCTCAAACAACCTAATTACTTCTATGGGAAAAAAAAAAAAATCCATCCACATATTCAAATGGTCCACTGGAATCAAACAGCACATAAAAGGGACCGTGAGATTAAAGGGCAAACATATGTGAAGTGGGGGAAGTAACATTTTGTTGCTTTTTTAGATCGAGTTCCCATCTTTTGCTTTCAACTGGGAATTTACTGCTTAGGGACAAGGGATTGTCAGACAATCACGTATTGATCAGGTTATTAATAAATTGTGTTCGTATACCCCGCCACTTATCACTATTCTCCTTCCTCTGGTCCCTTTCTGGGCTAGTTGCTCTATTGAGGAGAATAAATAAGATGTTCTTCCCGTAATTTCCATAGAGTTTGAGAGAATGCTTTGTGACTGATGACTCACTCCTGGTCCAGTCGGCTACAACCGAACAATTGCGATGCTCTGGAGAATTTTATCTGAATGAATTTTATGGGGATTCTGAAATAAGCAAAACCACGAGAGATAATTGGTGAGTGAGAGCAGGCATTAGGAAGCAAGGCTTCGAAGCAGGTACTGGGAAATAATCCCATTTATTTCTAAACCGAGGTCATGTTTTATGCTTGGAAATTGATTTTAAAGGTGGTTGTTGGCTATATGAGAGAAAACCCTGAAGTTACATCCTTTCACTCTGTTGGCTTTTGGATGAATGCCTGATAGCCACAGGGCAGGCACCCATGTTTTTGCACTGTTTTTCATAGCGTGGAATTGTGCACTCCATACGGCAGCAATGACTAAGGATAGCAAAATCGTGACTATGTGTTAAGCACTTTATGCACTTTACTTTTCTCAGCAACCCTCTAAGGCAGATACTATTATCATCCCTACCAAGGCTGTAATTTCCTCAAGGTTCCATAGCTGGTTTCTTGTATGCTAGCAATTATAAATGAGAAAACTCTTTTTTTTTTTTTTTAAGATTTTATTTATTTATTTGACAGAGAGAGAGAGAGCGCGATCACAAGTAGACAGAGAGGCAGGCAGAGGGGGAGGGAGAAGCAGGCTCCCTGTTGAGCAGAGAGCCTGATGTGGGGCTCGATCCCAGGACCCTGAGATCATGACCTGAGCCAAAGGCAGAGGCTTTAACCCACGGAGCTACCCAGGTGCCCCCAAAATGAGAAAACTCTTGATAAACTGAGTAAAAGGTTCTACACTGGAAGGCTGATAACTGGGTTCAGGGAGCAGATGGAGTGTTTCTGAGGAATCAGGAAGTAGAAACCTGGCGATTCACAGACCTGTACCCCTGGGGATAAAAGTACATTGTATGTTTATAAAAAATTTTAAAAATTAATCAAAAAATTGTTTGCATTAAATATGTGAATGAAAGCCAAAAAAAAAAAAAAAACACTTACTATTTCACAAAAAAATAAAAAAGAAAGAAAGAAAAAAGAAACCATAACAGCAAGCATCTGGTCAGGGTCATGCTAAAAAGGAGAAGTTTGCAGTTGTCATGCATCTGCCCCATGGCTGTACTTGGATGGGGAGAGAATAGGCCTCCTGCCAAATGCTCTTGGAGTTGGAATCAGTTATCTAGATTTGTACCATCTTGCCAAAGGAGGTAAATACACAAAGAAGGAAACATACTTGTTAAAAGGAGATCAGGGTGTTCTTAGGAAAGAGGGAAGTGAACACCATGTGGCCATGATTGTCAATGCTTGATCTCACACTGGGGCCGTACTGGAGTCCCATGCACTTAAGCACTTCCAGAATATATATATGAACAATCTGTTCCCAGCTCAGTAGTAAATGTTCTTATATCTTATATCTCACATGTAGGTATATGCATATACATATATTTATAAATATATATATATACACACACACACTTAGGAAATTAGTATTAAAAAATTAGGAAGGTTTAAATCTCAGGATAGAAATTTATTTTAAACTTTAGTTCTTTGAAGACATTTAACCTCTTTGTTGAGTATAAATGAATTTATCCTCATTTTTTTTTTTTTTTCACGGACACTTACCATTTTGTCATAGACCTGAAAGATCCCGAGTGTCTGAGTGTCTGTACGGTCTTTTATCTTTCACACTCGCAAGATGAAAAAGTTTTAGAGATGTGTTTCTTAACCACGTGAATATAGTCAACACTACTGAACCGTACACTTACAAATGGTTAAGACAGCAAACCTTATGTTACTTTTTTTTTTTTTTTTTACAACAATTGAAAAAAGTGAAATCAGTCCAGATTTTTCCTTTAGGAAAAAGTTGCTTTTTCATTATAAATGCATATGTTCTTCATGACTCAGTTGAGGCACAGGTCCAATCTGCCGTACGCCTGCAGCTGAATGATGTACTATTAATATACAGGTAAAGGTGCTTTACAATCTCAGGTGAGTGCATTAGCCATGCCAAGGTGATACACAACAGAATGCTCTGTTATACTCCGTTTTTCAGATTTTTCCTCAAAATCATATTAAGCATGATATACTAAACACGATATACTCTAGAGCATTATGTCTTCCCTTCTAATGCTATCAGAGTTAATTTCCTGAACATCTTGACTTTAATTACCTCTTCAATACCTGATGTAGAACTTTTTGCTAAAGTAGGAAATAGGGAAAATTAGATTGTTAGAAATCTTCTTTTTTCTTTTTAATTCATCTTTTTTTTCTTTTCTTTACCTGAGCGCAGGGGTGACTCAAGCATTCTGCAGGCTATAATTTGAAACACTGCCCAGAAGGATTATTCGTCTACCCCAGACATATGCCTTTGAGAGTCTGGACTGCCTCTGCCTCTCTTAATCATAGCTTTGCTCTGTGATACGGTGCATACAGGATACTTGTAACACTCCTCTGCCAGCCATTCATTCCCAGTTTCCAAGCATATGTGACGCTTAGTAGCCACATTACACTTTCCAATTGTAATTCAAATAGGAACAGGCTGGATATTTAGTTGAGCATTCCAAATCAGTAGAGGCCACCAAATAGTGATGGATTTTAAGAAGCATCTTCTAGAATATAGAGAATTTGAATTTTATTAAGATTGAAACATGGGGAAAAGTGAAACCAGTATTTGTTATCCTGTCCAGTCAAAGCAGCAGTTCTTGTAAGAATATGAGACTTTTATATCCCAGCAAGAGACTGAAATAAGAGTAAGGCTATGAAATTGATCACAGTGATATATTAATAAATGCCAAATTGTCATGTGAAAAAAGATATGCTTCCTTCAGGAGAAGGCATGGTGCCTATTGGAACAAATAAAACAATACCTTGAATTTAAATATATTTCTTCCTTATAAAATAAAGTAGTCAGCAGGGCATGTCCTAGGCCAGAGGGCAGCAAATGTACTAGGTTCTACTTATGAACCTTGCCGTCTTTCTCCGGGGCCTTTAACCTCAGTAAGAGTTATTGAAAGTTATGTTCAACCTACAAACTGTCTTGTCATTGCACACTTGAAGTGAGGGGGTGGTGGGGGAGAGCTTTGGTGACTCTTTGCCCATAGGTCCTTGCCAACTAGAAAAGAAAACAAAGTTAAGGGACACATCCTAGGATCCGGACATCTGTTTAATCAAGACAAAATGTAACTGGCCTGCCAGGCTGGTGGGCTTTTCTTTCTCCCCTGGAATATTGCCATTTTTACTTTGATTCCTACTGTATCTCTTGTCTCCATACTTCATCTTTTGTCATTGTTTGACTTTCTTTTATTTTTATCTCTCTTTTATACCTTGTGAAAATATTCCATTCTTAATTGATCTCTTAAAATTTTTTGCTAATTCTAGGGGCACCTGGGTGGCTCAGTGGGTTAAAGCCTCTGCCTTCAACTCAGGTCATGATCTCAGGGTCCTGGGATCAAGCCCCACATTGGGCTCTCTGCTGAGCAGGGAGCCTGCTTCCCCCCACCCCCTCCCCCGACTACTTGTGATCTCTGTCAAATAAATAAATAAAATCTTAAAAATTTTTTTTTAGCTAATTCTAGATCTGCTTTACCCCCTCTTTACTGTTTTTCCCATGCCACCCGTTTGTTCTTGTCTTCTAACTCATCTATAAAAGCATAAATGTAGCTCCCTGTAAGGTAATAATTTCTTTAATTATGAAAATCACCTCAGAGTATTTTTCCAGCACTTAATTTTTTTCTCAATTTTTCTTCATTTTAATCTACTCAGCTATCTATGCTTTCTCTACTAATCTTTTTCTTGCCATTCTGCTCTTAAATTTGTTTTATTTTCGTATGTGACTACATGATTGTTAGCCGTGAGAATCTGTGTCATTAACAGGATATTTTAAGAGCCCTCTTCTGCTCACATATTCTTGTAACCGCCATGCTTTCTTCCCTTGATGGATATGCTACGTATTCCAAGATAATTTCTTTTTTTTTTTTTAAGATTTTATTTATTTGTTTGACAGACAGAGTTCACAAGTAGGCAGAGAGGCAGGCAGAGAGAGAGAGAGGAGAGGAAGCAGGCTCGATGTGGGGGTGGATCCTGATACGGGGCTCGATCCCAGGACCCTGAGATCATGACCTGAGCTGAGGGCAGAGGCTTTAACCCACTGAGCCACCCAGGCTCCCCCAAGATAATTTCTTAAAAAACCCTTGGGAGATTTAACTTTGGGTGATATTCTGCCTACTTTATTTTATAAGGAAGAAATATATTTAAATTCAAGGTATTGTTTTATTTGTTCCAATAAGCACCATGCCTTCTCCGGAAGGAAGCATATCTTTTTTCACATGACAATTTGGCATTCATTAATATATCACTGTGATCAATTTCATAGCCTTACTATTATTTCAGTCTCTTGCTGGGATATAAAAGTCTCATATTCTACAAGAACTGCTCAGGCTAAGACATTTTGTTCTTGCATATGTTAAGTCTCAATTTCAATGTCGTAGACTCTGAGCATTCTTTTTTTTTTATAGTGGACATATACTATTATTCTAGCTTCCTGTTGTACATGGAGTGATTTGACAATTACATATATTATGAAATGCTCACCCCGATAAGCATAATTATAACCTATCATCAGACAGTGCTATTACAGTGCTATTGACTGTATTCCCTATGCTGTACTTTTCATCTCTGTGACATTTTTTTTTTTTATCATGGGAGGTTTATAACTCTCTGTCTCCTTCACCTATATCACCCACCCCGCTACTCCCATCCCCTCTAGCCAGCCACCCATTTGTTCTCTACATTTATGAGTCTCTTTCTCTTGACTCCGCTAGCTCCTCCCAGTAGGGACTACCGTAACCCTCTGGTATTCTTGCTAGTTTGACCTTTGCCACACAGATACCATGTCAGGCTTGCTCACTTCGCTTAGCACAATCTTCGTTCACAACAGATGTTCTTGAACAAAGATATTAGACATATGTGATTCACTGGGATGGTGTTGCTTCTTTTTATCATAATCTTCAGTTTTTATTTCAGGAGCTCCGGATTTTTGACATTCGTCTACCTTAGTTCCTTTGACAAATTAAATAAACTCTTATGTCATGAGTCAGAAGATGGGGCACTTCTGATGAGAAGACACTTCTTCCAAGGTGGTGAAAGATGCACTCTACCCAGCGTCTGAGGACACTGACACGACACTCATATTAAGTTGTTTCTATGGAGGGTGTTGCTTCAGCACCCTTGAAGTTATGTTAAGGTTGCATCCTCAACATAAATGAAGGCTTAGAGATTACACTTTGGAATGTCCTCTCAGTTACCACCATCTTGCCACAAAACTATAAATCAGTTTAGATTTCTCACAACAACCTCCCCTTTCAGTGTCTTTTCTTCTACCCATCATATCTTCAAGGCAATCAAAGTTTTTTTTCTGTCATGCATCTCAAGATTCTTCCAGTTTTTGCCATTATCAATTCCAAAGACACTTGTGTATTTTAAGGTATTTGTTATAGCAGCACCCCACTTCCCAGAACCAAATCTGTGTTGATTTCCTAAAGTACAACAAGCTAGTGGCTTACACAACAGAAATTCATTGTCTCATGGCTCTGCAACCCAGAAGTCTAAAATCAAGGTATTGGCAGGGCCATGCTCTCCCCGAGGTCAGTAAGATCTGTCCCAGGTCAACTTCCCTATGTAATCATCTTGTAACCAGATATTGGAAGGCCCATGCTCTCTCCAAGGGCAATAGGAAAAGATCTGTTCCAGGTCAGTTTCTGTCTGTGGTTATTTTGTATCCAGATTTCTGCTTTTTATAAGCCCACTGGCTACATTAGATTAGTCCCATCCTACTGACTTAAACTTGATGATCTCTGTAAGCACTTCATTTCCAAATAAAGTCTCATTCTTAGGTATCGTAGGTTAGGACCCAAACATATCTTTTTTGTTTGTTTTAAGTTTTTATTTTAATCAGCTGGTGCTCATCACAAGTGCACTTTCTAATCCCCATCACCGATTTCATCCACCCCACCTCCCACCTCTGCTTTGGTAACGATCAGTTTGTTCTCCACAGTAAAGAGTCTGTTTCATGGTTTGCATCTCTCCCTTTCCCCCCTTGGCTCATTTGTTTTGTTTCTTAAATTCCACATATGAATGAAATCATATGGCATTTGTCTTTCTCTGACTGACTTGTTTCACTTAGCATTATATTCTTTTTTTTTATTGCCACACAATGTATTATTTGCTTCAGGAGTACAGGTCTGTGAATCATCAGTCTTACACAATTCACAACACTCACCATAGCACATACCCTCCCCAATATCCATAACCCTGGAACGCTACCCCGCCCCTCCAATCCTCCCCAGCAACACTTCGTTTGTTTCCTGAGATTAAGAGTCTCTTATGGTTTGTCTCCTTTCCAGGTTCCATCTTGTTTCAGTTTTTCCATCCCTACCTCACATAAGCCCCTGCCCTGCCTCTCAAATTCCTCATATCAGAGAAATCATGATAATTGTCTTTCTCTAATTGACTTATTTTGATTAGCACAGTACCCTCTAGTTCCATTCATGTTGCTGCAAAAGGCAGGATTTTGGGTTTTTTGATGGCTGCATGGTATTCCATTGTATATATATACCACATTTTCTTTATCCAGTCATCTGTTGATGGACATCTAGGTTCCTTCCATAGTTTGGCTATTGTGGACATTGCTGCTATAAATATTTGGGTGCACGTGGCCCTTTGGATCACTACATTTGTATCTTTAGGGTAAATACCCAGTAGTGCAATTGGTGGGTCATAAGGTAGCTCTATTTTCAACTTTTTGAGGAACCTCCATACTGTTTTCCAGAGTGGCTGTACCAGCTTGCATTCCCACCAACAGTGTAGGAGCATCCCCCTTTATCTGGATCCTCACCAACATCTGTCATTTCCTGACTTGTTAATTTTGGCTATTCTGACTGGTGTGGAGTGGTATCTCACTGTGGTTTTGATTGTATTTCCCTCATGACAACAATGTTGAGCACTTTTTCATGTGTCTGTTGGCCAGTTGGATGTCTTCTTTGCAGAAATCTCTCTTCATGTCTTCCATCCATTTCTTGATTGAATTATTTGTTCTTCACATATTGAGTTTGATAAGTTCTTTATAGATTTTGGATACTAGCCCTTTATCTGATATGTCATTTGCAAGTATCTTCTCCCATTCTGTCAGTTGTCTTTTGATTTTGTTGACTGTTTCTTTTGCTGTGCAAAAGCTTTTTATCTTGATGAAGTCCCAATAGTTCATTTTTGCCCTTCCTTCCCTTGCCTTTGGCGATGTTTCCAGGAAGAAGTTGCTGTGGCTGAGGTCGAAGAGGTTGCTGCCTGTGTTCTCTTCAAGGATTTTGATGAATTCCTTTCTCACATTGAGGTCTTTAATCCATTTGGAGTCTCTCTCTCTCTCTCTCTCTCTCTCTATATATATATATATATATATATATATATTTTAAAGATTTTATTTATTTATTTGACAGACAGAGATCACAGGTAGGCAGAGAGGCAGGCAGAGAGAGAAGAAAGGAAGCAGGCTCCCTGCCGAGCAGAGAGCCCGACGTGGGGCTCAATCCCAGGACCCTGGGACCATGACCCGAGCCGAAGACAGAGGCTTTAACCCACTGAGCCACCCAGGTGCCCCATTTGGAATCTATATTTGTGTGTGGTGTAAGGAAATGGTCCAGGTTCATTTTTCTGCATGTGGCTGCCCAATTTTCCCAATACCATTTGTTGAACAGACTGTCTTTTTTCCATTGAACATTCTTTCCTGCTTTGTCAAAGATTAGTTGACCATAGAGTTGAGTGTCCATTTATGGGCTCTCTATTCTGTTCCATTGATCTATGTGTCTGTTTTTGTTCCAGGATCATACTGTCTTGATAATTACAACTTTGGAATAGAGCTTGAAGTCTGAAATTGGGGTGCCACCAACTTTGGCTTTCTTTTTCAACATTCCTTTGGCTATCTGGAGTCTTTTCTGGTTCCGTATAAATTTTAGGATTATTTGTTTCATTTCCTTGAAAAAAATTGATGGTGTTCTGATAGGGGTTGCATTAAACATATAGATTGCTTAAGGTAGCATAGACATTTTCACAATATTTGTTCTTCCGATCCATGAGCATGGAATATTTTTCCATTTCTTTGCATCTTCCTTAATTTCTCTCATGAGTACATTATAGTTTCTGAGTGAAGACTGTTTGCCTCTTTGGTTAGGTTTGTTCCTAGGTATCTTATGGTTTGGGGTGCAATTGTAAATGGAATCAACTCCTTAATTTCTCTTTCTTCTGTCTTGCTATTGGTGTATAAAAATGCAACTGATTTGTGTGCATTGATTTTCTATCCTAACACTTCACTGAATTCCTATCTCAGTTCTAGCAGGTTTAGAGTGGAGTCTTTTGGGTTTTCCACATAAAGTACCATATCATTGGCAAAGAGTGAGAGTTTGACTTCTTTGCCAATTCAGATGCTTTTTGTTTCTTTTTGTTGTCTGATTGCTAAGGCTAGGACTTCTAGTACTATGGTGAATAGCAGTGGTGGTAGTGGACATCCCTGCTGTGTTCCTGACCTTAGAGGAAAAGCTCTTAGTTTTTCCCCATTGAGAATAAAATTTGCTGTGGGTTTTTCATAGATGACTTTGTGGTGTGTACCCTCTATCCCTACTGTGAAGAGTTTTGATCAAGAAAGGATGCTGTACTTTGTCAAATGCTTTTTCAGCATCTACTGAGAGTACCATATGGTTCTTGTTCTTTCTTTTATTAATGTATTGTATCACAATGATTAATTTGTGGATGTTGAACCAAACTTACAGCCCAGGAATAAATCCCACTTGATCGTGGTGAATAATCCTTTTAATGTACTGTTGGATCCTATTGGTTAGTATGTTGGTGAGAATGTTTACATCCATGTTCATCAAGGATATTGGTCTGTACTTTTCATTCTTGCTGGGGTCTTTGTCTGATTTTGTGATCAAGGTAATGCTGGCCACATAAAATGAGTTTGGACGTTTTCCTTCCACATCTATCTTTTGGAACAGTTTCAAGGAGAATAGGTATTCTTTTTTAAATGGTTGGTAGAATTCCCCAGGGAAGCTGTCTGTCCCTGGGCTCTTGTTTGTTGAGAGATTTTTGACCACTGCTTCAATCTCCTTACTGGCTATGGGTCTGTTCAGCTTTTCTATTTCTTTCTGGTTCAGTTTTGGTGGTTTATATGTTTCCAAGAATGTATTCATTTCTTCCAGATTGTCAAATTTGCTGGTGTAGAGTTGCTTATAATATGTTCTTATAACTGTTTGTACTTCTTTGGTGTTGGTTGTGATCTCTCCTCTTTCATTCATGATTTTATTTATTTGGGCACTTTTTCTTTTCTTTTTGAGAAATCTGGCCAGGGTTTGTCAATTTTATTAATTCTTTCAAAAAATTTTTTTCTTCAAAAAAGAATTTTATTAATTCTTTCAAAGAATTATGAATCATAATTTCATTGATTCATTCTACTGTTCTTTTGGTTTCTATTTCATTGACTTCTGCTCTGATCTTTATGATTTCTCTTCTTCTGCTGGATTTTGGCTTTCTTTAGTATTCTCTCTCCAGCTCTTTAGGTGTAGGGTTAGGTTGTGTACTTGAGACCTTTCTTATTTCTTGAGAAAGGCTTGTATTATTGCTATATACTATATATTATTGCTATATACTTTCCTCTCAGCACCACCTTTGCTGTGTCCCACAGATTTTTGAACAGTTGTGTTTTCATTTTCATTTGTTTCTATGATTTTTTTTTCAATTCTTCTTTACTTTCCTGGTTGAGCCATTCATCCTTTAGTAAGATACTCATTAGCCTCCATGTATTTGAGTTTTTTCCAACTTTCCTCTTGTGGTTGAGTTCTAGTTTCAAAGCATTGTGGTCAGAAAATATTCAGGGAACGATCCCAGGCTTTTCGTACTGTTAAGACCTCACTTGTGACCCAGGATGTGATCGATTCTAGAGAATGTTCCATGTGCACTAGAGAATAATGTGCATTCTGTTGCTTTGGGAATGGAATGTTCTATATATAACTGTGATGTCTGTCTGGTCTAGTGTGTCATTTAAAGCCTTTATTTTCTTGTTGATCTTTTGCTTGGATGATCTGTCCATTTCAATGAGGGGGGTGTTAAAGTCCCCTACTATTACTGTATTATTGTCAATGTGTTTCTTAGATTTTGTAATGAATTGGTTTATATAGTTGGCTGCTCCCATGTTAAGGGTATAGATATCTAAAATTGTTAGATCTTCTTGTTGGACAGACCCATTGAGTATGATATAGTGTCCCTTCTCATTTCTTATTATATTCTTTAGCTTAAAATCTATTTGATCTGATATAAGGATTGCAGCTGCTGCTTTCTTTTGATGTCCATTAGCATGGTAAATTGTTTTCCACCCCCCTCACTTTACATTTGGAGGTGTCTTTGGGTCTACAATGAGTTTCTTACAGACAGCATATCTATGGGTCTTTTTTTTTTTTTTAATCCATTTTGATACCATATGTCTTTTAATTGGAGCATTTAGCCCATTTACATTCAGGGTAACTATTGAAAAATATGAATTTAGTGCCACTGTATTGCCTGTAAGGTGACTGTTACTGTATATTGTCTCTGTTCCTTTCTGGTCTGTTACTATTAGGCTCTCTCTGCTTAGAGGAAACCTTTCATTATCTCCTGAAGGGATGGGTTGGTGTTGCAAATTCTTTTAATTTTTGTTTGTCCTGGAAGCTTTTTATCTCTCCTTCTGTTTTTCAGTGATAACCTAGCTGGATATAGTACTGTTGGCTGCATATTTTTCTCATTTAGTGCTCTGAATATATTTCTTTCTGGCCTGCCAGGTCTCTGTGGATAGGTCTGCTTTCAATCTAATATTTCTACTGTTGCATGTTATAGACCTCTTGTCCCAAGCTGCTTTCAGGATTTTCTCTTTGTTGCTCAGACTTGTAAGTTTTACTATTAGATGACACTGTGTTCACCTATTTTTATTAAATTTAAGAGGGGAGTGTTCTATGAGCTTTCTGGATTTTGATGCTCATTCCCTTTGCCAATTTAGGAAAATTCTCAACTACAATTTGCTCAAATATACTTCTGCCCCTCACTTTCTTTTTCTTCTGGGTTACCAATTATTCTAATGTTGTTTCATCTTACAGTATCACTTATCTCTCAAATTCTCCCCTCATGGTGCCCTCTCTTTTTCTCAGCTTCTTTATTTGCCATCATTTGGTCTTCCATATCACTAATTCTCTCTTCTGCCTCATTTGGCAGTAAGAGCCTCCGTTTTTTATTGCAACTCATTAATAGCTTTTTTTTAAATTTCAAACTGGTCTTTTATCCATTTTGAGTTTATCTTTGTGTATGGTGTAAGAGAATGGTCAAGTTTCATTCTTCTACATATACCTGCCCAGTTTTCCCAGCACCATTTATGGAAGAGACTGTCTTTTTTCCACTGCATATTTTTTCCTGTTTTGTCAAAGATTATTTGACCATAGAGTTGAGGGTCCATATCTGGGCTCTCTCCTCTGTTCCACTGGTCTATGTGTCTGTTTTTATGCCAGTACCATGCTGTCTTGGTGATCACAGCTTTGTAGTAAAGCTTGAAATCAGGAAACGAGATGCCCCCTGCTTTATTTTTGTTTTTCAGCATTTCCTTAGCAATTCGGCATCTCTTCTGATTCCACACAGATTTTAGGATTATTTGCTCCAGCTCTTTGAAGAATACTGGTGGAATTTTGATCGGAATAGCATTAAAAGTATAGATTGCTCTAGGCAGTATAGACATTTTAACAATGTTTATTCTTCTGATCCAAGAGCATGGAATAGTCTTCCATCTTTTTGTGTCTTCAATTTCTTTCATGAGTGTTCTGTAGTTCCTTGAGTACAGATCCTTTACCTCTTTGGTTAGGTTTATTCCCAGGTATCTTATGGTTCTTGGTGCTATAGTAAATGGAATTGATTTTCTAATCCCTGCCATTGCACTACTGGGTATTTACCCCAAAGATAAGATGTAGTGAAAAGAAGGGCCATCTATACCCCCAATGTTTATAGCAGCAATGGCCACGGTCGCCAAACTGTGGAAAGAGCCAAGATGCCCTTCAACGGATGAATGGATAAGGAAGATGTGGTCCATATACACTATGGAGTGGTATGCCTCCATCAGAAAGGATGAATACCCAACTTTTGTAGCAACATGGACAGGACTGGAAGAGATTATGCTGAGTGAAATAAGTCAAGCAGAGAGAGTCAATTATCATATGGTTTTGCTTATTTGTGGAGCATAACAAATAGCATGGAAGACATGGGGAGATAGAGAGGAGAAGGGAGTTGGGGGAAATTAGAAGGGGAGGTGAACCATGAGAGACTATGGACTCTGAAAAACAATCTTAGGGTTTTGAAGGGGTGGGGGGCGGGAGGTTGGGGAAACTGGTGGGTATTATAGAAGGCACAGATTGCCCTCTATAATTGGAGGATTGGGTGTGGTGCAAAAATAATGAATACTTTTATGCTGAAAATAAAAAATAATTAAAAAAAATTTCAAACTGGTTATATTTTAGTTCTTTTATTTCTCCAGAAAGGGATTTTATGTCTCCAGAAAGGGAAACTCTAGTATCTTCCATGCCTTTTTTGAGCCCAGCTAGCATATTGATAATTGTCATTTTGAACTCTAGTTCTGACATCTTACTAGTGTCCATATTGATTAGGTCTCTAGCCATCAACACTGCCTCTTGTTCTTTTTTTTTGAGGTGGGTTTTTGTACCTTGTCATTTTATCCAGGTAATAGATGAATGAGAGAACAAAATATTAAAAGTGTAGCAATAATCCCAGAAAAATATACACTAACCAAATCAGAAGAGACCCAAAACTGGGGGGAGAAGAAAGGAGGGGAACAAAAATCATATATATATATATATATATATATATATATATATATATATATATAACAGAGCTGGTGAATAGAACAGAGCCACACACTTGATTTTGGGTATATTTTGGTCTGTTAGAAGAATCTTCCAAAATTTTAAAGAAAGACAAAATATATATATATATATATGCAAAAATAAGGGTAAACATGATAAAGGGATGCTATATGACTGTAACGGTGAAAATTTTAAGATTCTAAAAAGGGGCACCTGAGTTCAGTGGCTTAAACCTCTGCCTTCAACTCAGGTCATGATCTCAGAGTCCTGGGATTGAGGCCCTCATTGGGCTCTCTGCTCAGTAGAGAGCCTGCTTCCCCCCTCTCTTTCTCTGCCTGCCTACTTGTGATTTCTCATTCTGTCAAATATGTAAACAAAATCATTTAAAAAATATTCTAAAAAAGGAATTGATAAGATAATCATTTTGTTTAAAGTAGAAAAAAAGGAGGGGGGAAGGCTAGAATGTGACCAACCTGGAGGCTAGAACAAAGCCATGTGTTAGATTTAGGGTATATCTTGAAGAAATAAATTTTGAAGAATAAATTTTAAAGAAAGAAAAACCTATATGTATACAAAAAAATACGGTTAAATACAATGAAGGCATAGAATATGATTATAACAATGAAATTGTTAAAAGATTTTTTAAAAAGTTATCGATAAGATAAAATAGTTTAAGAAGTTTAAAATATGAAAGAGGAGGAGTGCCTGTGTGGCTCAGCTGTTAAGCATCTGCCTTTGGCTCAGTTCATGACCTCATGGTCCTGGAATTGAGCCCTGCATCGGGCTCCCTGCTCAGCGGGAAGCCTGCTTCTCCCTCTCCCACTTCCCCTGCTTGTGTTCCCTCTCTAGCTGTGACTCTCTCTGCCAAATAAATAAAAAAAGTCTTACAAAAAATAGGAAAGAGGAAAAATTTAAATAAATAGAATAGAACTTGGTCTTGGTTGGATGTTCTTACTAATCTTGTGGGGGAGTGGCCTGTTGCAGTAATTCTCAAATGTCTTTGCCCAAGGTGGAATTGTACGACCAGAGTACCAGGCTAAGTAATCTGCTTGGGTTTGGCTCCAGTGCTTTTGTTCTCTGAATGCTTTCCATACAGCTTTAGAGGTAGAGAATAAAGATGGCAGCCTCCCAATATCTGGCCCTGAGGAGCCAAGAGCTTGGGGCCCCACTCCTCAGTGCACTCTCAGAGAAAAGCAGTCAATCCTGCCGACCTCCCTGGTCTCCGGTTGCACTCAGAGCTCACCTGGCCTGTGACCGAGCATTTCTGTCTCTGGTGCATGGCCCTGTTTGTAGTCTCCAAACCCAGCATATTCCTGCAGTGCATTTCTGCACCACTTTCTCAGTAGAGGAAGGTGAATCTCCCTGGGTCTGACACTTGTGGGGTCCCTGCTTGAAGAGCAGTGACCCGACTGTGCCTTGGATCACAGTTTAATGAAACCCCAAGTTGAGAGCCCCCACCTTGGCTCTGTCTCTGTAGCCAGCTTCCCTGCCTTTATATCTGGGAGCTCTTCCACACTCATACACTCATGGGGATTCTGTGATCCTGTGGGTCCTGAGACCACACTGTCCCTGCGAGGGCTCCACCCTCCACTTAGCCTCAGGAGCAAGGTCCCTCAGTGGAGCAAACTTCTAAATGTTACAGTTTTGTGCTCCAGTGCTCTACCACTTGCTGCAACCTGCAGTGTCTCTTCCATATATTGCCTCAGATTCACTTCTCCACATGTCCGACCTTCCAGTTAGTGGTGGCTTTTCTGTTCCTAGAATTGCTGCTCTTCTTCTCTTCAATATCTTGTTGAGTTTGTTGGTGTTCAGAATGGTTTGATAATTATCTAGCTGAACTCTTGGATTCTAATGATATTTAAGTCTACCATTCTTCCACCATCTTGCCTCACTTAGCATTACATTTTCTTAGCTCCATTCATGTCATTGCAAACGCCAAGATTTCATTCTTTATTACAGCTAAAAAATATTCCATTATGTGTGTGTATATAGATAGGTAGATAGATAAAAAAGATGTCTCTCACACACACATACACGGAATCTTCTTATCTTCTTTATCCATTCATCAATCAATTGATGGACATTTGTGCTGCTTCCATATCTTGGCTAATGGAGTTAATGCTGATATAACCATCAGGGTGTATGTATCCCTTTGAATTAGTGTTTTTGTATTCCTTGGGTGAATACTTAGTAGTGCAATTGCTAGATTATAGAGTAGTTCTATTTTAACAGGAGCCTCCATACTATTTTCCAGAGTGGCTGATGAGTTTGCATTCCTACTAACAGTACATAAATTTCCTTTTTCACCATATCCTTGCCAATACCTGTTGTTTCTTGTGGTTTTGATTTTAGCCATTCTGACAGCTGTCAGGTGATATCTTGTTGCAATTTTGATTTGCATTTCCCTGATGATCAGTGATATTGAGCATCTGTGTTTGTTGGCCATCTGGATGTCTTTGGAGAAGTGTGTTGCATTCATTTTTTAATTGGATTATTTGGGGGTTTTTTTTGGATATTAAGTTTTATAAGTCTTTTATATATATTGGATACTAACCCTTGATCAGATATGTCATTCGCAAGTATCTTTTCCCTCCAATTCTGGAGGTTGCCTTTTTAGTTTGTTGATTGTTTCCTTTGCTGTGCATAAACTTTTTGTTTTGATGTAGTCCTAATAGTTTATTTTTGCTTTTGTTTCCTTTGCTACAGATAATGTTAGAGAAATTACTGCCTGTGCTTTTTTTCTAGAATTTTTACAGTTTAAATATAGTTTTTTTGAAGGACACAATGCAGCCTAAAATATTAGCACTAGAGTTTATGAAAAAATGCATAGTTCTTTTAGTGAAGTGAATTCTGTGTGGTCAATTTGTAAGTTTACAATTGATATACAATATCACATTATCATAATTCTTAATTTCCGTCAAGTAAATCAGTAGTCTGGACCAATTATAACCTACAAGCCAAATCTGGATTGGTTTTTCTTTTTATAAATAAAGTTTTATTGGAACACCGATGTGCTCATTTATTCATATTTTTTCTGACTGCTTTCACACTGAAATGGTAGAGTTTAGTAGTTGCTGTAGAAATTCACTGAACTGTAAAGCATAAAATTGTTGTCCCTTTAAAGAAGAGGTTTGCAAACCTCTGATTCAAATAATATCTCTATTATTGTGTGTTGGCCATGCTTCAGCTCTGTGTTCTGTGTTTCACTTACTATAGTTCACTTAACTCTGATTATTCCCTTTGTAATAAGTGAGGGAACTGAGTACTAAACAGTTAACATTTTTGCCCAAGATCAAATAGCTAGTAAAGCGTGGGATTAGAATCAAATCCTTGTGGATTCCAAACATCCAGTTTCTTTCTACTAAACTGTATCCCCATGATATAAAGCACCTTGTTATCTGTGGTGTAATAAGAAAGATATTTGATTTTTATCCCCAGTTCCTGGCACCCTTGATGCTCTTACCTCTGAATTTCCTGAGTGATAAAGGTAACAGGAATGTCTTCTGTTCTAATGAGATGACCAGTGGGTCCCTCCAGTAGCTTCAGGATGAGGGCTGGCCACCAGAAAGACAAAACTTTGATTAGAACTTTAGAACTTCGAGCCACAACCCCTAACCCCTGGGAGGGAGAGGAGCTAGAGATTGAGTTAATCAGGCCTATGCAGTGGCCAAAATCATGTCTGTGTAATGAAACCTCCAACAGAAAATGCTCAAATGACAGGGTTTAGGGTGCTTCTGAACTGGAAAACATATCCACATTCCTGGAGGGTGGCACCCTCAGCTCCCTGGGGACAGATGCCCCTGTATTTAGGACCCTCTGGATATCTTCCTCAGTACCTCTTAATCTGGCTGTTCACTTATATCTATTGTAGTAAACAGTAAGCATAAATGCAGCATTTTTCCTGAGTTCTAGGGGGTCATTCTGCAAGCTACTGAACCTGAGGTTGGTATCCCCAACTTTGTGGCCAAGTAGGACAGAACTGTGGGTAACTTGGGGATCTGATACTTGCAGCTGGTATCTGAACTGAGGACATTATTACAGGACTGAACCTTTCAACCTCAGTCTTATGATAATTCACTTTATCTCTATCTCTGTCTCTAGATCTATCTAGATATTACTTACCCTCTCTTGGAAGTAACACTCGGGAGTATTTTTGACTAATGGGTTGGTGAATAAATGACTGTATCCAGTAGTTTTACTCATTTTTATCCAGTTTTATTGAGATATAAGTGATATATAACATTATAGAAGTTTAAGGTATACAATATATCAAAGTTCAATTTTTTTCAATAAAAAACACAACATGGGCTACTGGAGGGAATTAAAAACATTTTAGGAAAAGAACCAATAGAAATTCAAATAACTCAGATTTAAATATTACTAACCTTAGAAGATTTATATTCAATTATTTTGATTCTTTAATGAATACTTGAGGAATTTGTAATCTTAAACTGAATTTTGTGTAATTGGTAGTATTAATCACTTGGATAGCTATGTTAATTTATAATTTAAAAAAGTAATAGATAAAGAAAACACATTTATACATTTTTAAATGAAATTAAGTACTACAAACCCTATATAGCCCACTTTTGGTGACCTCTTATACTATGGATACACATACATATAATACAATATAAATCAGTCATCCTAGCTCAAATATATGGTACATTGCTTTCATAAGTTACCTGTACAGGGTGAAAAATAAGAATCAGTTCTTAGATGCCTTAATCAGTTAATGCCTTAAAGCTCCCAAATCCCAATGAAGGAGAAAGATGGAACATGTCCTCTTGGTTTACAAATGGAAACAAAACAAAAAAATATATGCAGAAAGATAAAGCAATTGGTCCAAAGTCATAAAGAAAAGAATGACAGAAAAAAGGATTCTCCTCAAGCTCCCTTGGCTCAAACTCACATACTTAGGAGTTTAATCAACCAATCAAAGTGTTTCAGAAAGAGAGACAATACATATAGATTGATTTTTTTTTCTTTAATCTTTGAACAGAAGTCTGTTGATAAGTTCGTCATGCTGGTTTCTCTCATAGCACACATATGTTGTTTTTTTTGTTTTTGTTTTTGTTTTTGTTTTTGTTTTTGTTTTTCAGAAAGCTACATCTCAATAGGATATAGAATATGCCCTTAAAAGGAAGCCTTCTTAATCTATTTTCAGATACAGTTCTCATCAAAATTAAAATATTATAGTCTTAAGGGATTGTGATGATGTTACCTTCTGCCATGCTAAAGGCAACATAGTTCTGGAATGCCTGAGACCCTAACTTTTTGCTTTTTTAGATTTATTTATTTGAGAGAGAGAGAACACAAAAGGGGGAAGGTCAGAGGGAGAAGCAGACCACTGGGCAAAGACAGATGCTTAACCTGACTGAGGCCACCCAGATGCCCCAGACCCTAGGTCTGAATTAAGTCTTCCAGACTATGCTCCTTCAGACATAACTGAATCAAGTTAATGGGTATGGCCTAATGTATATCATTTTTTACTTTCAAAGAAATGCAGAAAGCATGTCAACATTTGTTAATGACTATTATAAAGGGAATGTAGACATTTTGATAAATGCAAGTAATAATATGCACAATCCCCTTAACATATTAGGCATTGCTTTGGAAGCCATGTTCCATGAATTTAAAAACTAGGGATGGAAGTGTCTGGGTGAAAAGAAATCGTAGCAGCATACCCTTCATACTCCAGAATTTCATTTGTTCCTTTATGGATGTTGTCTTTACCTTCAGCCCCTCTCTCTAACTATCTGTGCCTCAAACTTAGGTTTCTACTCTGTGTCCTCAGTCATCTATGTCAATTTGATCCTTCTGGGTAACGTATTTCCTTCCTTTGTCAGCCTCACTCCTGACTGTGAATTCTGACTCCACTCAGCTTTGCTAGACAATGTTAGTCTATAGATTAAGCCCATATTTATGTTCATTAGATCTTGCTTTGACCCACTTTTGTTTACTGCATCCTGAATGCAGATATATGCCATGAATAGGTAGCCTCTTGGCTTGCCACTAGCTTCTTCTTGACTCCCTAATGGCAGAATGTGGTTTGCCAATCCTTACCTTCCTTCTCCCACTACTATAGTGCTGTATTAGTAAAAAAAAAAAAAAAAAAAAAAAGTCAAGGCAAAGCAATGGGATGATAGCTCAGATAGGAAAAGTTACTAATCATTTTGTGTGTATCATGTTTATAATTATCTTATTCTTCCTAAACACGTCAAGTTTTAAATCCACACATTTTGTTTTATTTATTATCACCTGCCAGTAAATGAGATTAGTTTTATTCTTCAAAATATATATTTGAATTTCATATCTTTCAATTTTCATGGCATGAACCTAAGGTAGGTATGTTATTAGCTATTTCAATTAAAGTGTGATTTAAGGAGCAAAGTGCCTCCCTCCAAAAAAATGAAGACACTTTTTAAAAATTATGATTTACATCTAGAGATTTAGGATTATATAACAAATTTACCTCATTTATTTATAAAATATATTTCCATATATCCTATACATCACAACATCTCAATATAATTATCAGAGGAAGCTATCAATATTATCACAGAAGTTTTCAGAAACCAAATAATAACCAAAGATAAGTGACTTATTGGTTACCTTTCCTTATATTATTTGTAAATCTACTAAGAGTTTTCTATAAAATGTGGTACTTTGCTCTTGCGTACTTTGTCAGAATTCTGTTGTGTTATAGGATTCCCCCTTTTTGCACGCTTATCCTTTCTATAGGCAAAGGTTGTTGGAATGTAGAGTTCAAGAAAGGTTTGTAATTTAAACACTTCACAGAGGTACTAAATGTCACTGACTTGGCATATTTATGGGAATTTCTATGCTGGGATTTGAGCATATAGTCAGTACATTTTTCAGTTATTAGTATCTCTTTATAAGGGTAAAATAAGGGTGGGTAATCCAGCAGTGACTGATTACGGTTTTCAAACATTGTCTTTATCCTTTATCCCCTAATCTCTTGCAATCGAGTGTTCTAAAGTGACATATTTTCCCTGAAGAATGTTGTTCTTCTCCAAGTGTTTGTACGTGTGTATAGAGACAACTCGTAAATCCAGCTGAGATATAAGGGGATAAATAAAACATCATTTCATTGGGCAGATTTAGAGAGGGCAACCACAGCAAATGATCACTGTGACACACATTGTAATTAATATAGGATGAAGAATATGAGGAACAGAAGAATTTGAGTCAATATGCCCAAAGAGGTCAGAGATTTCATAGAGGATGTGACATTTGTTTAAAAGAAACAACAGGTCCAAATGGAGTTAAATGAGCTAAGTCCATCAGGATCTTATACCTAACTTAATTATAGTTTTAACCTTTCCCAGGCATGCATTCTTAACCGGTCAGTCTGGAATTTTCTGGCCAATGAGGTAACCCCCCAACCAGACCCTTTGCCCCCCAAAGGTGCCTCACCTGAAACAGTCTTTTTTCCCTCCCTTATTTATGACTTCCTTGTCCTGCCTTTAAAAACCTTTCTCTTTCTGAACTCAACTTGGGCCCAGACAGAGAAGTAAAATGCAGACCTTCAGGTGACTTGGTATCCACTGAAAAATAAAAACACCATACTGGGGCTTTTGCTAAAATGGAGTTATAACGTTATCAGTGGACTGTACTTATTTTTAACTTAGTGAAATCCTACTGTATCCTTCCCCTACCCTTGACGAGATAGAGTTAGATGGTACAAATAAAGAGCCATATAATGCATGTGGGACACTGGAGATATCCCAGCAACATTAATCTCTGAGCTTTCTGCCAACCAGAAAGCCTGAGGACACATAAGTAGCCATGAGGGAAACAGATTTATGAGACAGCTGAAGTAGAATTCCTTAATGTTAAATCCAGATTAAAGTTACAATCATCTTCTTGAGGAAAAAAAGGGTAGCGGGCTTTCCAAATTGCCCCTGCACCTTCTTCCAGTATTTTCCATTGGGCCGTGAGCTGTTTCAGCATCGGGCTAGATAAATCCTTGGAGTAGAAAAGCTCAAGGCTTGAAGTCCTAAGACCTGCACTCAAGCCAGTCTTTGGCTAAATAGCTACACGACTGTGGGTAAATCAGCTCATATGTGTGAGCCTTGATTTTCTCACAGATAAAATGTTAATAGTATCTCCCAGGGTAGTTGTGTTAGTCAAAAGACATAATATATGTGGAAGTGTCATGAAAATACTCATTCTTGCTTAACAAATATAATACATTAATGGGAATACCTCGCTGCAAGGGATACTAAAATCTTTGCTGCAGTAAAGTTAGGGAGAAATGAATAGAGATTTGCCCTCCACTACTCTCTGTCACATAGAGTAGAAATATTTTTTCATTTGAGCTGGTCTTCAAGCTGTAGGGCTGTTCTTAACCTGTTATCTGCATTGTCTGTGATCTGGCCCAAATCCCTCCTCTGTCCAACTTGTCTGATCACTGAAGGTCTCTTTCCACTCATTAATTTCTTAAATTTTTATGTTTATTTGTTGCCTTGTATTATTGGTGTGTTTGTATGTACTTTAACTGAATAGTACAAGGAAAAAACCAATAGTATTTGACTTGGAATCAGAAGAGAAGGGTTTTTGTCCCAGTTCATTCTCTACATTTTAGTCTTTATTACAAAATAGGGAATGTAAACATAAGGAGGTTTTTTTTTTTTAAGATTTTATTTATTTATTCGACAGACAGAGATCACAAGTAGGCAGAGAGGCAGGCAGAGAGAGAGAGGAAGGGAAGTAAGCTCCCTGCTGAGCAGGGAGCCTGATGCCGGGCTCAATGCAGGGCTCTATCCCAGGACCCTGAGACCATGACCTGAGCCAGAGACAGAGGCTTAACCCACTGAGCCACTCAGGCGCCCTAAATATAAGGAGTTTTAAGATCCCTTTCTATTAGGAAAAATATGCTTATGTATTACTGTACTGCTTAGAGCTTCCTCCAAGGCAAAACCTAAAAATGTGTGTTTGTGTGTGTGTCACAAAATGCTTATTTTCAGTCTTATGTGCTGATATTTTAACCCCTGCAATCATGCTAGAAAGTAAAAATGAAATCTCTTTATGTCAAAGGATTAACTTCTGTGACTCCCCCTTAAAGACTCAGGCCATTTAGTCATGCCTTACATGAACCAATTCAACCTTCTGTATCTAATAGTGTATTAAGATCCATTCTCGAAGTTATTCAAATATATTGATTGTAAAAAAATTTCAAGGCATTTCATTTTTATGACTCACAGTATGTGAACATAGTGATCAAAATTGTGAGTCAAAAATGAATCGATTACATAATTATTTTAACGAGCACCGAGGCATTATAATTTTAAATTTTTTCTCTATGTCGAAATAATTAAATTTGGGTTGCTAATTTTAAGCTGCCTTAGGATTCATCAGGCAAATTAAACGCATGCGCTCTGCCTCAGCAGTGTTCAGGAGAATGTCTTATGTCTTTGATCTTTACTGAACGTCTCGGGACAATCCCCAGCCTTAGGGAAATCCTGCCGCATGGACTGTCTTATTCTGCACTTAGGAGTCTTCCTTTGGAGTTGTTCTGCAATCTCTTCATGTATGGAAAAAAGTAAGAAAATCACACATCAGTGTTTTCCAATCTCTAACTTCTTACTTACTTGCTCTAACCTCTTTCTTACAACTTTGGTAGGAAGGCATCCGAGAGCCTTAATATCTATTCTGAATAGGTAGGTCTGCACCCCCTATGCTTCCTACCCTTTATGTCGGTACTGTCTCCAGTATGTGTGCAGACATTAATCAGACTTGCTTATGTTTATGAAATACCACTTTCTTTTTATCTTCTGTAATCAGTGATTATGTACATATATATTTCTTCCCATAGCTATAATCATAAGTCTAAAAGTTGGCCAACTACTTACTAGCGTTTGATGGATACCTAAATTTATATTCCTTAAATTAGACCATTCTGTTTTATCATAATTGAATACTTATTGACCTATCCATTAAGCATTCTCCATTCCTTTCTTTCTTTCCTTTCTTTATTCGTCTTCCCTTTTCCCTTTTTAATTTTTGTTTCTCTCTTTCCATCTACACAACTTTATTACTACATTTTAGAAACAAAGAAGCATACAGTTTCTTGGCATTCAATCTAAGCTTAGAGCATTTTGACCTTGAATACTGCCAAGACTTTCCCATGTGCCTTGAATCCAGGTGTGGTTGCTAAGATACGTTATTAATCTTCCAATAAAAAGAATAGAGAGGTCAGGGTGTGAAGAAGGTATGTTTACTAAGGAGCCTTGTTTATGGATTTTGTTTGAAATTTGTTATCCTTCCTGTGATTAGAAACTATTTTAAATTTTTCAGTTGTTTTTCTTCCCTTTTTAAATAATTAAATATCTCAATTCAAAGAAGGGAAAGTCATCCATATTTAGAAATTGCAGGATACCATTTAAGATTTATTTATTTGAGAGAGAGTGAGCAAGAGAAGAGGGAGTGGAAGAGGGAAAGCAGGCTCCCCACTGTGCAGGAAGCCTACTACTGGGCTTGATCCCAGAAGACCGAGATCATGACCCAAGCCACGGCCAGACGCTTAACCAACTGAGCCACCCAATCACCCCAGGATACCATTTTTTGAATTAGAGTTTTTATTCTATAGCCATTTATGTCATATAGTAAATTTATTTCCACAAGTTGATACTACTTTTAATAAAAGATTAGTTTCCATAAAGAATAAATGTTTAAAAGACACAAGAGTAAGGGCATCTGGCTGGCTCAGTCAGTTAAGTATCTGCCTTTGGCTCAAGTCATGATCTCAGGGTCCTGGGATCAAGCCCCGTGTCTAGCTCCCTGCTCAGCGGTGAGTTTGCTTCTCCCTCTGCCACTCCCCCTGCTCCTGCTGTCTTTCTCTCTCTTTTTCTTTCTCTCCATCCCCCGCTCAAATAAATAAAACCCTTTAAAAAAAATACACAACAGTAGTACAAATAAGAACATAGAAATGTCAGGCGGATACAAGTAATGCGACTCATCATTAATTTGCACCATTAGCTTTCTGAAACCTGAAACATAAAGCTAAACTTGTTAAATTATATCATTCCAGTGGTCTCAGAACAGGAATCTTAGTATTTATCAAGAAATACATTTTCATTAAAATAAATCTCTTAAGTTTTGTTTGAGGGAGCTACTGAATGTCACAATGGACCACATATCCAATAATCAATGCTTCCGGAATAAGCACCAGTACCCTCCCACACAGGAGTCTCCTGAAATATTTGCTGAGCTGACTTCGGCTCCTAATCTCAGAACCCCGCTCCCTTGCTCAGCACAATAGATGGATTCTCAGTAGCTCTTCTCAGTGTGTTTACAGCTGATTATTAAAGTCTCCAGTCTTACACTCTAACCCACCCCACTACGGTAAGAAAGAGAGCATATTCCTAAGTCCAACAGACCTGGATGTGAGTCCTCACATTCATTTATTAGCTCTCTACCTTGGCCACGTTAGTTATCTTCTTTATTCTTTATTCATCTGTGTACAGAGCTAGAAATCGTCCCTGTCTCACGGAACAAGAGCATTGCATTTAATGTTATTACGCATATGAAATACACAGCACAGTGCCTGACTCACAGTAAGCCCTAGATAAATGCTAACTCCCAATATTTTTGTTTCTAAAATTCAAATATGAACATGTCACTCCATTATTATTATTATTATTATTATTATTATGGTTTTATTTATTTATTTGACAGACACAGATTACAAGTAGGCAGAGAGGCAGGCAAAGAGAGAGGGAGAAGCAGGCTCCCTGCTGAGCAGAGAGCCCGATGCTGGGCACGATCCCAGGACCCTGGGATCATGACCTGCGCTAAAGGCAGAGGCTTTAACCCACTGAGCCACCCAGGTGCCCCTCACCCCATTATTTAAATTCCAAAACATTAAACAGTTGCCTACAGAATGAAATCTCAGCTCTGAAGCATGACGTGAAGAGTGGTCCATGAGCGAGTTCTCTGTTTACTGCTCAGAGTACCTGGCCCCTGTGTTCTCTTCATATCAGTCATACAACCCTTGTTGTCCATAACCCCCTGCCATTTTGAGGTGGCTGAATAGTATCTCGGCCTTAAGTATCTGTGGGCCTCATTCATCTCTTCCCCTTTTTCACCCTGTAGGTGGATAGGTACCCATTCCTTTGTCATGAGTCACAAATATCACAAGATACAACTTTCCCTAAACTACCCACTTCTGGAGATTCGTCTTCTTCCCTAGCTTTTCCTCCTTCATGGACTTCCAAAATCATTCTTTTCATAATTTATTGATTTGTTTATACTCTGATCTTTAAACAAGCTATATCATGTACCCACTTAAGTATATTTAAAACAAATTCTTACACATGAATATTTTTATTTCTGAAACATATTGATATACAGCTTCATAAATGTATTTGTACCATATAAAATAAGCACAAAATACACATGAGAAAGGATGAGATAAAAATATATCCAGAAATGTGAATATCTTGTCTATTTGTCCATGGCCCTCAGAGTCAATCTTGTTCTAGAGACCATGGGTTGGTTTGACTGTAAACTCATGGAGAAGAGAGGCTTTGTTTTTAGCTCCAGTACTAGGTAAGGTGTTCAGCTTGACTTCCAGTATTTAATAAATACTTTTTTGTAGAGTGAATGAATTAATAAATAATCTTTCTTTATATTGATCATGATAAAGGACAGAGTATTTCAGTGAAGATAAATAAAGCGGCCATCAGTTTATAAATTTATGGATCTCTAAGTTGTTCTATGGTTAGAGTTTAGAATATCTAGGTAGGTGGATAAGAATAAAAGGTGATATTTACTGAGCAAGTCTTACAGACAATGGACTAGACAGGCAGTGTGTCTTTTAATTTATCTTCTTTGAATAACATGTCTTTTTCCACTGTGAATTTTTTCATAGAGGCCAAAGAAATGAATTTAAGTTTGAGTAGTAGAGTCGAGATCTTTAAAAAACAAAAGCAAAATCCCTAGAATACAGCTATTCTGATTTCCTCATTGACAGATGATCCAAATACTATATGTGCAATTTATAGATAATAACAGTACTATTACTCCTCTTACCACTACTACTACTACTACTACTACTACTAATAATAATAATAATAAAAATACTACCACCAAAAATTTTCCAATTACTTCCTCTTTACCAAGAATGGTTATGAATCATTTTACATCTATTAATTATCTTAATCCTCACACAACTCTATGGGTTAATTATTGTTATCTCTCTCTTATGGAGAAGAAAGTCAAGGAACAGAGAGTTTTAGCAGGTAGTTCAAGATTACATTGCTAGCAAGTGATGTAGCTAAAATTTGAATGAAGATGTTCTGGCTACAGACCCTACAAGTTTAATAATTATTTCATACTGCCTTGCACACATTTTATTCAGATACTTCTAAAGTTAAATAATGATATGGAAAACCAAAATAAGAGGATTGTGTGTCCATTGTAATGGGGTCAGTAATAGAGATCAGAATTTTAAGTGACTCAGTGTCATTTATGCTACTCAGTAGCATTTCAGCAGAGCCTTTTATAATCAAACCATACTTGTGGACTAATTGTAAAGACTTAGGTGAGTCCATAAAGTGAGTAAAAACATGTATGCCTGTTCAAAGCACCTTTCTTTTCTTTATCTACATTTGATTGCTGATAGAATTGTTGGCCTTGCTGCTTAAGTCTCTGAATAATGACTTAATCAAATGAAATACCCCTTTGGTATGCTAATTATAATTATGACACTTTGGAACCTCATTAATTGGATTTTTTCTTTTTTTTTTTTGCTATTTCATTGGCAGTCAGATAAAGTTCTTTATTACTGTGAATGGTCATATAGTATGACATTACATTATAACTGGAAAGTAATTATCTTTATTGGGCAATATCAAATATATCAAGGTAAAGGTTGATGGTATGTAAACTTTGTTATTGGATTTAAAATGTTCCCTTTCTATTGTACTATGTATATAAACACCTTAGCTGAGCTTCACACTTTATCTGGAATATGAATAAATAATAATCTGCTATTTAAAAGCATTAAGAAATATAATTACAAGAGCCTTACATTTCTACCTCAGTTGAAATATAGGTGGAAATTTTTCTGTTAATTGTCTTGAAATACTCTATTCCCTTAACAGTGCTGCAAGTTTACCCATAAGTACTTCCCGTGTCCATCAACTCTTCTAATTTACAGCACATGAGCTCAAAAATCCTATTGGCCTGATTGCGCAGAAGACCCTGGATCCACTGGCCTGGTAAAGTGTACTCTCTCTAATCCAAGCAAAACAGAAGTTAGGCTCCTCAATTTTCATAACTGGTGGCTGACCTAAGTGAAAAAAGTTCCAAAAAAGCATATGAGAGTCAAGGTACAGTATCATCTCCCCTTTTCTAAATAGCAGAATACAGTTCAGTTGCTTGGGACTGCATTGATAAGAAATCACAACATCTTCCAACCTCCAATGGAAACAAAACCAGAACTCCAGAACTACAGCATCCAATAAACACCCACTGAGCATGTGGCCCATGAGCCCTTGAAATGTGGCTTGTGAGATATGTGAGATATGCTCTAGGTATGAAAGATATGCTGGATTTCAAAGATTTAACACACACACACACACACACACACACCCCACACACAGAAAACCAAAGATAAGACATATAACTGATGATCGTTTTTATATTGGTTATATGTTGAAATAATGATAGCATGAGTCTATTGGATGACATAAAATATATTATTAAACTTAATGTCACCTAATCTTCTTATTTGTTATTGTGGCTAATAGGAAATTCAAAATGACAAGGGCGGCTCACCTTCTAATCTTATTGGAACGCTCACTTTAGACCTAAAGAGGAAGGGCGGCAGGGGCGTCTGTGTCTGCAGACTGAATTCTGAGCACTTGCACTAGCCAACTGCCTAGGGGTCCTAGCTTGTTTCGCTGCTTGTCAATAGAAGAGAAAGTCAGAGAAAGTGTCATAAGAAACAGTGAGACAAATAACAGGCTTCTCTTAGGAAGGAATGTTTAACAGAGCAAGGAGGAAAGCAGCGGGTAAACTGCAGCCCTCCCTCCCCTTGCTTCCTGGTGAAATGCCTCTCTGCCTTTTTACCACATGAGAGAGAAGCAAAGAAGGGTCGGCGAGCTGGCTCTCATTATGCCAGGAAGTGAAGAGCGAGATGGTGTTCCAAAACAAGAGAAGGGCGGTGCATGAGGCCAAGTTTTCCAATTTTCCGGTAACATTCCCCAGTGGATGGAACTGAGATCCTCATTCCACAGTAAAAACATGTCTTCTTTCTCCCTACACTACTCCCACCAGTGTTTTTCAGTCTTAGTTTTCTTAACCCATTGAGATTGGAGATCAGTTACTAAGCCAGGAGCAATCAGAGCTCAGCTAACTCCACCAGGTTAGGAGATCATACTTATCTAAGTAATTTTCCCTTGTGCTCGCTTCGGCAGCACATATACTAAGTAATTTTCCCATTTTCAGTGAAGTGCTCCCCCAGTAGTAAACGTGACATTTGGTTTATCTCTCTGGGACCAAAGCTTGGTGTCCCACCTATGGCACTGGTATGCCTCACAACAGATCATTTACTTCTGATTAGCATTGAATAGCATCTCTCCCATTCTTAAATTCCCAGAGAAAAAAATAAAATGCAAAATGAAAGTCATTATTTTTTAAAAATTTGAATCTGAGAAACTTAAGTTCAAAATGCTTGTATTCCCGTTCTTGGTCTGCATACTCTTATTCCAAGGTCTTCGCTCAGATGTCTGATCAGAGTTTGGATTTTTCCTGGAGCAAATGCCATTTGGCCAATGTTAACAGTGGATTATTTTTCCCTTCCGTGTACCAGGATTATGCGTCTCTGTGCAGTCTGGTGACTTGTGTGGCGTCCTATAGGCAGGGTATATATGCCGGCTTCATTCATTTTGGGTTTTGTCACAGGGCATGCGGTGATCAGTCAGATGTGAGGAGATAGGATCCTTTCCATGATCAAGCAGAGGCTTTAGGGAGATGGGTGTGGTTTGGTTAAATTCTTTTCCGTTCTTGACCACTGATCATGGCAATGGTGTGTCACAGATCACTGTTACTCAGCCTGGCCTCAGATGAAAGTTACATGTATTTCGGAACCAATCAGTAGAATCACAGCTTATGTAACAGGAGTGGGAAATGCTTTTTCGCTGTCAACCATTGATTACTTATGTTGTTACCACAACAATTTTGCCTGAAGCAACAACTGTAAGCTGGTGTGTTGCTTATGCTTTATAATTATGGATTTGATGATAATTAGGCAAAATTATGATTCTGAAAGCCAGGGCACAAGTGCAAGGCAAACCCACATCCTCTCACCAGCCGAAGATCATGGTTGTAAAGACAGAGTGGCATGTGAGGGGGAGGAGGTTTAAAAAAAGATAGGAAACTCAGAGAATGTCTTTGTCTCATCTCAGTTTGTTAATTGCTTTATGTTGGTTGTTCAGAGCTCCTCCCTAGGGAATGTAGAAAATAATTTCTAATATTCCCCCTCCCTGGAGACTGGAACACTAGTATCGTTCCCTCCAAGGAAATACATGGGGTAGGATAATAAGTATGCCCTACCAATGACCAGAAGAGTGAATTTGAGAACATTTTGAAAATCAAAGGCAAGACATACACAACTCTTAATTAGGTGATTAGCATGTATTGAAATAGAACACATCTCCTCCGTTATAGTTGATGGTCAAGTTTTTCATCACATTTTCTGTATTTTGTTTTATGAGCGTATTTTGTGCCAGGACATTAAAAGAAGACATAAAGTTTTAAGTAACATTTGTAGTCTATGATATCTACCTAGCACTCCCTAATTACCAGATCACTTACACATGCATGATTTCCTGATTGTGTTTCTCACAATATCCTTGAAAAGGTACACATGCCAGTTATTATCATACCAGTTTTAAAGAGAGAAAAGGGGACACAAGAGGCCTTGAGAATTTAGGCAGGATTATGTAAGCAGAAAGCTTCTGAGTTATACCTGGAGTCCATAGCCTCTGTATTGTGTCTGGGGCTCTCCATGCCATGCATTTCATAGGAAGACTGTGCTGATGCCCCCCCACTGACACATACCTTCCCCATTCCCCCCACCACTTATATCCAAACATGAAACTTGACTCAAATGTTCACTGTTCTGGGCATCCCTGTATCCTAGCAATTTTCACAATATTTCATGGTTTCTCCCCTAGTTTCAAAAGTGGGCTTTAAAGTCCATAGTCCATAAGGCTAGGAACTATACCTTCTTCTCCTTCCTCCTCCCCCTCTCCCCCTTTTTGTCCTCCCCTCCTCCTCCATTTTTTTTGTTGAAAGATTTATTTATTTGAGAGAAAGAGAGAGAAAATGGGGGTAGAGGCAGAGGGAGAGAGAATCTTAAGCAGGCTCTGCACCAAGCATGGAACTGTACTTAGGACTCCATCTCCTGACCCTGAGATCATGGCCTGAGTACCCAGGCACCCTACTACTACTACAACGATGACGATGGCGATGATGACTACTACTTCTATTTCTACTACTTCTTCTTCTTCCTCCTCCTCAACCTCCTCCCTCTTTCCTTCCTTTCTTCTTCTGTTTGCTCTAGCCCCACTTATTCATTAAGTCCCATAAATGCTATCTTTTAAGAGAGTCACTAGAAAATTAACATATGTTAATAATCAGAGGACATTTTTCTTCTTGGAAGGTAAAGATAACTTTAAGATTAATAACAATATATTTTGCTGGAGTCTTTTGGGTTTTCTATATTAGTATCATGTCATCTGCAAAGAGCGAAAGTTTGACTTTTTCTTTGCCAGTTTGGATGTCTTTTATTTCTCTTTGTTGTCTGATTGCCCTGGCTAAGGTTTCCAGTACTATTTTGAACAACAGTGGTGAGAGTGGACATCCTGGTCATGCTCCTGACCTTAGGAGAAGAGCTTTCAGTTTTTCCCATTGAGGATGATATTCACTGTGAGTTTTTCATCAAGAAAGGATGCTGTATTTGTCAAATGTTTTTTCTACATCTATTGAGAGGATCATATGGCTCCTTGCCCTTTCTTTTATTAATGTGGTATATCACATTGATTGATTTATGGATGTTGAACCACTCTTGCAACCCAGAAATAAATCCCACTTGGTCATAAGAAGTCATCCTTTTAATGTACTGTTGGATGCTATTAGCTAGTATCTTGGTGACAATTTTTACATTCAATTTCATCAGGGATATTGGTCTATAATTCTCCTTTTTAGTGAGGTCTTTGTTTGGTTTTGGGATCAGGTAATGTTGGCCTCATAAAATTGAGCTTGGAAGTTTTTCCTTCCATTTCAATTTTTGGAAACAACTTCAGAAGAATAGGTATTAATTCTTCTTTATTTTAAATTTTTTAAGGAATTTATTTACTTATTTCACACACACACACACACACACACACACACACACACACACAGAAGGAGAGAGAGAGCGAGAGCGAGGGAGAGCATGAACAAGCAGGGGGAACAGCAGGCAGAGCAGGCAGAGGGAGAAGCAGGCTCCCTGCCAAGGGAGGAGCCAGATGTGGACCCCTATCCCAGGACCCTATGATCATGACCTGAGCCAAAGGCAGCCACTTAAATGATTGAGGCACCCAGGCGTCCTGGTATTAATTCTTCTTTAAATGTTTCATAGGGGCACCTGCATGGCTCAGTTGGTTGTGTCTGCCTTTGGCCCAGGTCATGATTCCAGGGTCCTGGAATCGAGTCCCGCACTGGGCTCCTTGTTCAGCAGGGAGCCTGCTTCTCCCTCTATCTGCCGTTCCTCCTGCTTGTGTCTCTTTCTGGCATATAAATAAATAAAAATCTTTTAAAAAATGGTAGAATTCTACTAGGAAGCCATCTGGCCCTGGACTCTTATTTGTTGGGAAATTTTTTGATTACTGACTCAATTTCTTTGCTGGTTATGGGTCTGTTAAAGTTTTCTATTTCTTCCTGTTTCAGTTTTGGTAGTTATGGTTCTAGAAATGCATCCATTTCTTCCAGATTACCTAATTTGTTGGCATATAATTGCTTATAATATTCTCCTGTAATTGTTTGTATTTCTTTGGTGTTGGATGTGATCTTTCCTCTTTCATTCATGATTTTATTTGCGTCCTCTCTCTTTTCTTTTTGATAAGTCTGGCTAGGGGTTTATTCTTTCAAAGACCCAGATCCTAGTTTTATTGATCTGTTCAATTCTTTGTCTGTGTGTGTGTGTGTGTGTGTATTAAGATTTATTTATTTAGAGAGACAGAGAGCATAGCAGGGGAGCAGGAGAGAGAGAGAGAGAGAAGCAGGTTCCCCAATGAGCAAGCACCATGACCTGAACTGAAAGCAGCCACTTAACCAACTAAGCCACCCAGGTACCCCTGTCCTACTCTTTGTAAAATTTCTATATTGTTGTCTTCTGCTCTAATATTTATTATTTCTCTTCTCCTGTTGGATATAATCTTTATTGCTATTTAAGTGTAATGTTAGGTTGTGTATTTGAGACTTCTTGTTTCTCGAGAAAGGCTTATATTGCTATATACATCCCTTGAAAATAGAGAGAGAGGAAAACCATAAGAGATGCTGAACTCTGGGGAACAACTGAGGGTTGCTGGAGGGGAGTTGGGTGGGTGGATGGAGTAACTGGGTGATGGGCATTAAGGAGGGAACGTGATATAATAAGCACTGGGTGTTACATGCAACTGATGAGTCACTAAATTCTACTCCTGAAACTAACAGTACAGTATATGTTAATTAAATTGAATTTAAATAATTTTTAAAAAAGAAAAAATATTAATAACAATACATTATATCCACTGAATAAAGATATATGATCACTAACTTATATTCAGGCCAATAGATATCTCTTAAGAATGGTAACTGGTCTTCCATACCCCAACTTCCCAATTTCTGTATTCTCAACTTCTCACACAGAGACATCCCTGTTTATTAGAGCAACCTGTTTATTCCCCTTTTGGTGGCACTCTTACTTCCCCTTTCTACAGAAAACCCACATTATACAGCTTCGTCACATAGCCTGTCAAGGGAAAAGAAAAGATAGAAACACAGACTCTATAACAAGTGATTCTTAAAGTTAACTCCACATCAGAATTACCCAGGGGAAATTTTTCAAATAACAATCCCATAGACATTCAATTTTTAATTAGTCTGGGGTGGGACCTGGACTTCAGTATTAAAAAACAAAAGTAAACAAAAACTCTGAAATCAAATGTGTAGCCAGGATTTAGAATCTAGGCTTTTTAAAATGATGTTGTACTGGTATCTAAGAAGACCTAAATTTACAAATTTCAGGAAATTCACTGGATGGCCACACAGAGAAATCTGGCTGCAGTCCTCACTTTCATTCAGGAATCACCCAAATCAGCAGAACAAAGAGGAAGGCATTGCCTTGAGGAACAGTGTGCCAGCTAGAAAGGGGAATAGGGATGTTCTTCAATTTGACTGCCACACCAGACTTTGTGAACAGCCGTTCTCTCTATCCAGGACTCTTCCTCTATTAGTTCCTTCTTCTCTACATGGTATTCGAATTCCATGCAGTTGGAAGAGGGGCAAGATATAGAGAAGTAGGAGACCCTGTTTTGATGGGTCCCCTAAAGTGAGCTAATTATCTACCAGAACACTCTGAACACCCAAGAAACCAGACTGAAATGTAGGATTATACACTTCTGGATCTCTATGAGGGCAGAAGACACCAGTGAAGAGGCGAAGTGTATTGGGAATGATCAGACTGATAGAAGGGGGAAGGAGTCATCAGAAGTCCAGAAGTGACCCATTGGAAAGTACAACACCAATACAAAAGTGCCCTCTGACTGGGGACCAGCACTGACTTGGAGTCTAGTTAAAAGCACTCAAAAAGGGAAAAAGATTTTAAATGGCAACTGATGGAATCAGGAGGTCATGGGCATGGGCCTAAGCCCATGGACTGAGGCACTCACTCAAGCCAGAGAGAGTGGTGGTGGAGCCTCCAGTTCTGATCCCGAAGCCCTAAGGGTTGCATGGCTTGCACCACCACTCAGGCCCAGAGCGCACTCTTGCCCCAACATGAGGAGTCTGGTGTGCATGCTCTAGAATCACAGCCTTTTGCACTCTGCGCTCACTGCATGAGAGGAGTCTCAACCCCGTTCCCAACCCACACCTGAGAGTGCTTCATGCGGGTGCTAATCAGAGGTCTCTAGGACTGGCCTGAGTCTGAACACTCCCAGCCCAGACTTGAAGGAACTACCCCAGACAGCAGTCCTGGCAAAGGCAGCCACCATAAGCAGGCTCCCTGGACCAGTATCATTCATGATTTTGGCACGGGGGTGCAGGACAGGCCTGTGCTTTGGGCGACCCCTGAGATAATGGCTGGGGGGCACACACTGCTTGTGGCAGGATGCACGACTCAGCAAGAGTTTGCAGAGGGGGAGTCTTTGTGTCCTGGACCACCAAGAGGGGAGCAGACTGAGGCTTCTTTCTGAGATGAAGGTCTGGGTGAGTTTGCTTTCAACTAAAACTCTGAAACAAAAACCTCCAGAGAACAAAAGCCTGAAAAAACGGTTTCCACAGAGCCCAGCCCCTTCGTAGGACTGGAGGACTCAACCCAAGTAAGACTGGTTGAAAAACAACTCAGCAGCCCTCTCCCCCAGAAAGCCAGCCAAAAGAATGAGAGGACAACCACCACAGGGTCCCCATAAACTGTAAAACCCCAATATCAGTGGAAAACAATATATTAAGCTCCTGGTATTGCCCTAAAACCTATCTATATTTCATAGATATAACTTTTATTTTTAATACGTTCTCACTATTCTTGTTTTTTTTTAACCTACTTACCATTGCAACTAGAGGTTTAATACAAAATATTCCATAATAACCTTTTAACTTGAACCTTTTTCATACATATACCTGTATTTTTCTTTTTCTTTTCTATTTTATTTTTTTAATATACATATAGATATAAGCTTCAAGGTAATCCTCTTTCCCTAATCAATACTACCCCTGTATATAAACCAGCTTTATAAGAGATAAGTCCTTTAACAAAGATCTCAAGATATACCCAGGAAGAATCAAAATAACCTTCCTCGCCCACATCAAAGATCTATAACTACCATCCATCCCATCTTTTTCTTCTGTCAGTGTTTCTGTGTATTTGTTTTTGTTCTGGTATTATGTAAATCTTATCCTTGGAGTTCATTTTGGCTGGGTTCTTTTTTTTTTTTTTTTCTTGTCATTTACTTTTGTCAGTCTTTTTGTCCATTTTTGTCTGTATAACTTATAAATCTTACCTTTGGGGCCCATTCTAGCTGAATCTTCCGTTTTTTTCTGTCTCTCTGTCTTTTTTTTTTTCCTTTTTCTTTCCTTTTGGTGGTGACTTCCAATTTCTCAGAAGCATTCCAGGGTTCACCTTGCTTGGATTGTAGTTGATATATTCAGCTACACATCCCTTCAACCACCTCTCACCAAAATGACTAGGAGGAGGAAGACCCAACAGAGGAAAAATTCAGAGGCTGTGCCCTGTCCATCAGACTATTGGATATGGACATAAACAGTATGTCGGAAAGGGAATTCAGGGTAACAATTATGCAGGCAATGGCTAGGTTGGAGAAAACCGTTAGTGACAACATGGAATTGATTAAAGCAGAAGTGAAAGCTGCCCAGGAAGAAGTTTAAAATGCTATCAATGAGATCCAATCTAATGTAAATACTAGAACAGCTAGGGTAACTGAGGCAGAAGATAGAATTGGTGATCTAGAGGACAAACTGATAGAGCAAATGGATCAGGAGGAGGCCTGGAACAAACAGCTTAGAAGCCATGAAAACAGAATTAGGGAAATAAATGATGCCGTGAAACGTTCCAACATCAGAATTATTGGGATCCCTGAGGGGGAGGAGAAAGAAAGAAGACCAGGAGATATAGTTGAACAAATTCTCCATGAAAATTTTCCCATTCTGGGGAATAGAAGCAGTGTTTGTGTCCTAGAGATAGAAAGATCACCCCCAAGATGAACAAATCTAGAAAGACCTCGAGGCACTTGACTGAAAGACTGATGAGTCATAATTTTAGACAAGAGCTTTTGAGAGCAGCTCGGAGGAAGTTTCCTTATGTAGAGAGGAAGGTCCATGAGAATAACATCAGACCTGTCCACAGAAAGGGCTAGCAAGACATATTCAGGGCACTAAATGAGAAGAACATGCAGCCAAGAATACTTTATCCAGCAAGACTGACATTCAAAATGGATGGAGAGATAAAGAGCTTCCAAGACTAGCAAGGTTTAAAAGAGAATGTGACCACCAAGCCGGCACTACAAGAAACATTAAGGGACGTTCTGTAAAAAAAGGAAGAACCCAAGAGTGTCATAGAACAGAAATTTACAGAGACAATCTATAGAAACAAGTACTTCACAGACAACATGATGTCAATAAAAACATATCTTTCAATAATCACTCTCAATGTGAATGGCCTAAAAGCTCCCATAAAATGGCACAGGGTTACAGACTGGATAAAATGACAAGACCTTTCCATATGTTGTCTACAAGAGACCCATTTGGAACCCAAGGGTACATCCAGACTAAAAGTAAAGGGATGGAGAAGTATCTTTCATGCCAATAGGCCTCAAAAGAAAGCTGGGGTAGTGATTCTCATATCAGATAAATTAGATTTTAAACTAAAGACTATAGTCAAAGATAAAGAAGAACATTACATCATTCTTAAAGGGTCTATCCACCAAAAACATCTAAAAATTATAAATATTTATGCCCCCAATATGGGAGCAGCCAGCTCCATAAGACTTAACTGTTAATCAAGATAAAGAGTCATATTGACATGAATACATTAATAGTAGGGGATCTTAACACACCACTCTCATTAATAGACAGATCATCCAAGCAGAAAATCAGTAAAGAAACAAGAGCATTGAATGACACATTGGACCAGATGGACCTCATAGATATATACAGAACATTCTACCCTAAAACAACAGAATACTCTTTCTCCTCAAGTGCACATGGAACTTTCTCCAGAATAGACCACATACTAGGTCACAAATCAGGGCTCAACTGATACCAAAAGACTGAGATTATTCCCTGCATATTCTCAGACCACAATGCTTTGAAACTAGAACTCAACAACATGAAAAAGTTTGGAAGGAATTCAAACACTTGGAAGCTAAAGACCACCCTGCTTAAGAATGTTTGGATTAACCAGGAAATCGAAGTAGAACTTAAGCAATTCATGGAAACCAATGAGAATCAAGACACTTCAGTCCAAAACCTATGGGATATGGCAAAGGCAGTCTTAATGGGGAAATATATAGCTATCCAAGCCTCCCTCAAAAAAAAGGAAAAATCCAAAATACACCAGCTCTCCTTATACCTTAAATAACTGGAGAATCAACAACAAATTAAGCCAACCCCATACACGAGAGGGGAAATAATCAAGATTGGAGCAGAGATCAATGAGATAGAAACTAAGGATATAGTAGAATGCATCAATGAAACTAAAAGCTGTTTTTTTTTTTAAGTGTAAGATCGATAAACCATTGGTCAAACTAATCCAAAAGAAAAGAGGGAGGACCCAAATTAATGAAATTATGAATGAAAAAGGAGAGATCATGACTAACACCAAGGAAATAGAAACAGTCATCAGAAATTGTCATCAACAATTCTATGCCAGTAAGTTAAGCAACCTAGATGAAATGGATGCATTCCTGGAAACCTATAAACTTCCAAAAGTGAATCAGGAAGAAATTGACAACCTGAATAGACCAATATCTAGAGATTGACAGTGATCAAAAACCTCCCCAAAAACAAGACCCCAGGACCTGACGGGTTCTCTGGAGAATTCTACCAAACATTCAAAGAAGAAATAATATCTATTTTCCTGAAGCTGTTTCAAAAGATAGAAACAGAAGGAAAACTTCCAGATTCTATTTATGAAGCCAGTGTTACCCTGATCCCCAAACCAGGCAAAGACCCCACCAAAAAGGAGAATTTCAGACCAGTATCCCTGATGAATATGGATGCCAAGATTCTCAAAAAGATCCCAGCTAATAGGATCCAACAGTATATTAAAAAGATTATCCACCATGACCAGGTGGGATTTATCCATGGGATGCAAGCGTGGTTCAACATTCACAAAATCAATAAATGTGATAGAACAAATCAGTAAAAGAAGAGAGAAGAACCACATAGTCCTCTCAATTGATGCAGAAAAAAGCATTTGACAAAATACAGCATCTGTTCCTGATCAAAATGATTCAAAGTATAGGGATAAAGGGAACATTCCTCAACTTCTTAAAATCTATCTATGAAAAACCCACAGTGAGTATCATCCTCAATGTGGAAAAGCTGACAACCTTCCCTTTGAGATCAGGAGCACGACAAGGATGTCCATCTTCACCACTGTTGTTCAACATAGTACTAGAAGTCCTAGCAATAGCAATCAGACAGCAAAAATAAAAGGTATTCAAATTGGCAAAGAAGAAGTCAAATTCTCTCTTCACAGATATAATGATGTTTTATATGGGAAACCCAAAGACTCCACCCCCAAACTACTAGAACTCACACGGCAATTCAGTAATGTGGCAGAATACAAAATCGATATACAAAAATCAGTTGCTTTCTTATACAATAACAATGAAAAAATAGAAAGGGGAATTAGAGAATCAATTCTATTCACTATAGCACCAAGAACCATAAGATACCTGGGAATAAACCTAATCAAAGAGGTAAAGGATCTATACGCAAGGAACTACAGAACACTCATGAAAGAAATTGAAGAAGACACAAAAAGATGGAAGACCATTCCATGCTCATGGATTGGAAGAATAAACATTGTTAAAATGTCTAAATCTATACTTTCAATGCCATCTTGATCAGAATTCCACTGGCATTATTCAAAGAGCTGGAACAAACAATCCTAAAATTTGTATGGAACCAGAAGAGCCCCCTAATTGCTAAGGGAATGTTGAAAAAGAGAAACAAAACTGGGGGCATCACATTGACTGATTTCAAGCTTTACTACAAAGCTGTGATCATCAAGACAGCATGGTACTGGCACAAAAACAGACACATAGGCCAATGGAACAGAGTAGAGAGCCCAGATATGGACCCTCAAACTTATGGTCAAATAATCTTCAACAAAGCAGAAAAAAATATATATACATTGGAAAAAAAGCAGTCTCTTCAATAAATGGTTTGGGGAAATTGGACAGTTACGTGTAGAAGAATGAAACTCGACCATTCTCTTACAGCATACACAAAGACAAACTCAAATGGATAAAAGACTTCAATGTGAGGCAGGAATCTATCAAAACCCTAGAGGAGGACATAGGTAGAAACCTCTTTGACATTTGCCACAGCTACATCTTTCAAGATATGTCTCCAAAGACAAAGTCAACAAAACAAAGAGGCAACTCACAGAATGGGAGAAGATATTTGCAAATGACAGTACAAAGAGCTGATATCCAAGATCTATAAAGAACTTCTCAAAGGCAACACACACAAAAAAGATGATCACGTCAAAAAATGGGCAGAAGGCATGAACAGACACTTCTCCAAAGAAGACATACAAATGGCTATCAGACACATGAAGAAATGTTTGTCATCATCAGCCATCAGGGAGATTTAAATCAAAATCAAATTGAGATACCGCCTTACACCAGTTAGAATGGCCAAAATTAACAAGACAATAAACAACAAGTGTTGGAGAGGATGTGGAGAAAGGGGAACCCTGTTACACTATTGGTGGGTATGCAAGTTGGTGCAGCCACTTTGGAAAACTGTGGATATTCCTTAAGAAATTAAAAATAGAGCTTCCCTATGACCCTGCAATTGCACTACTGGGTATTTAACCCAGAGTTACAGTTGTAGTGAACAGAAGGGCCACCTGTACCCCAGTGTTCATAGCAGCAATGGCCATGGTTGCCACTGTGGAAAGAACCAAAATGCCCTTCAATGGATGAATGGATAAAGAAAATACGGTCCATGTATACAGTGGAGTATTCTGCCTCCATCAGAAAGGATGAATACCCAACTTTTGTATCAACATGGACGGGACTGGAAGAGATTATGCTGAGTGAAATGAGGAGAGAGAGTCAATTATTAAATGGTTTCATTTACTCGTGGAGCATAAGGAATAACACAGAAGACATTGGACAATGGAGAAGAGAAGTGAGTTGGGGGAAATTGGATGGGGAAACAAACCATAAGAAACTGGACTCTGAGAAACAAACTGAGGGTTTTGGAGGGAGGTGGGATGGGTGGGGTGAGCCTGGTGGTGGGTATTATGGAGGGCACGTATTGCATGGAGCAATGGGTGTGGTGCATAAACAATGAATTTGGAACACTTAAAAAATTAAATTAAATTAAATTTAAAAAAAAAAAAGAAAAGAAAAAAGAATTCCATTCAGTTACACAACCTGGCTTGTTCCTGTCCAGCTCAGGTCACCATGAACTTTCATCCGTAACACAGATTGTTAGTTGGGAAATTGTGAGGCAATTGCTGGAACTAAACTTGATCCTATGTGGGACTCCAGGAGATGTATCAGCTGCTGTGGTCATGCCCAGTTTACTGCAGGCTTGGAGAGTATTTTAAGTAAAGAAGAGTTCCAGAAGCCTCCACAGGAGAGCAGTGATGGCAAGGGGGAAAGGTGGGAACAGAACAAACATTAGAATAGGGAAGAAAAGTGCTTTCCCTTGACCAGGAAATTTTTTAGCTTGTGACCTCATCACGTTGTAGCTCACTGTGTCCTTTTAAGTACATGAAATTTCAACACTGGCAAAAATTAAGAGAACGCCTTATTTTATTTTGCACAGAATTTAATCATTTGAGCAGGTCATTTTAAAAGTATTTGACCCATTTGAATTCCAAATATACCCACCTTTTGAAAATAAATCATCAGGTTAAGGACAACAGGAGTTTGTTAACTTCAGCAATTAAAGAGAAGGAAGACAATATTTAGGGCAAATGGTCCCTTTTGAAATACATAAATATAGTAAGAATGGGGAAAATTAAAAATATAAAAAGAAAGCAAGTCACACATGCAATAAGATCCAGAAAATACCAGTCTATGAACAATCTTGCATAAGAAAAATTATTAATGAATAAAAAACACAATGGTGAGGAAAGATAACACATTGATTTGTACAAAAGAACAGTGAATTATAAGAATGGATCAAGACATTTTTCTTACTTTCAGATGAAAGGGACGGTAAGGGAAGAGATAAGAGACAAGAAGACAAAGCCAGGTGATTCAATATATATGTATATCGTGAATTCCAGAACTGAGAAGAGAGCAGACTAAGAGAGCCCATAAAAGAAAAGTAATCAATGAACACAAACTTTGCTTTATGCACAATGACCAAAGAAAGATAAGCTAAGACATCTTAATGATTTACATTTTTTTTGGTCATTCTTAAAGAAGGTGATTATGTCTGTGCAGTATTGACATATATTCTGTCGAGGATTGTCCTGCTCCTCTGTTCTGTCCTAATATATTTTTCTTGGGCATATATAATTTAATTTTACCTGAGGAGAGTAGAGGAAAACAATCCTCAAAGGAATAGCAAGCACTATGAATTTAAAGACTAAGGATACTTCATCACGTGGTGGTGAGATATTTTACTTTAATGCCAAAATAAAAATTCAGCATTTTTCAGGCACAAACAAAGAGATAAACAGGCTTAAAGTAAAGGGAGAAAAAAAATTGGAATCAAATTTCACATCCATAATTGAAAACTAGACTACACGGGTATAATATCTCAAGAATGGAAAGACCATGAATAATACAAAAATAAATATTAAAAAAGACCATAAATAATACAAAAATAAATATATTTTGTAAAAGTGGTGGTGATGGTAGGATCCTTTTGGAATATTTGCAATTTTCCCCATAAAAAAAGACAGACTACCCAGACATATAGATCACAACCTTTAAAAAAAAAAAAATAGTGACATTCCCCCCTGAAGCTCTCATAACTAACCAGAAATATCTCTCTTCCATTGGAGAGACATTGATGGGAGTAGTATAAATTAAGAAGGATAGAGAAAATGATAAAAAAGTAAAAAAGAAGGTACAGAACATATAGAATACACAGTAAAGACAAGGGAGACAGAACCAGGACATCAGAGAAATGACAAGGTAATATTTCTGAACTGATCACAGACACAGAGAAAAAATACTAGACGAGAGCTAGACAATGTTTCTTGTATCTCTCAAAAATCTTAAAAAAGAATATAATGTATGAGTGAGGAACTTAGGAGAATCATGATTGAATTTCACAGAAAGTGATTATAACAGAAGGATAGTGAGCAGAAAAAGATGGTCCTTATAGGCAATGAGATCACATGACAAATATATACATATAAACAAGATAAATCTCTAACCTAATATTTTAAAGCAAACTAAAAGTGATCCAAAATATAAAATAATAACATAAATCAGGATAAGGAAAATTCATAGATAAGGTAACAGAACTCATGAAAGAAAAGAAAATTTAATTCCAGAAGTAAACACTAAATTGAAAGAAACAGAGAAGTGGATGTCTTAGGATAAACAGAAGGTGAGAAGGAGGATAATTTTAAACACCAAGAAAAAAATAAATAGAGAAAAATAGTGAAATAAGGTGATAAATAAGAAAGCAAAATCAACAAAACAGAACTAATGCTACAATATACATTCAGGAAAACAGTACTGAAATTTAAAAAAAGGAAAAAATAATGCTTGAATTACATGCTAAAAAAGTATTATGTATTAGGGGAAAAGGATGCCAGACGGCTTCATTTTAAATGAAGCCCTGAAATAAAAAGGAAAAAAAATGGCAAAATAGCAAAATGACTAAGTCACTTAAAGGAAAAAGAAAAAGAAGGGTGATCTAATTTTTACTGACAATAATGCAATGCCAGAACATATTGGATTTTTTTTTTTATATTCAAGGAGACAAAATGTGAGTCAAATATCATATGTAAGAACCTTAGAAAGTACTTCTGAGATCACAGAGTAAGGACCTCCAAAATCCATAAATGCACAAGAACATGGGCAAAACTGTCAAAATCAACTTTTTCAGAAATCTGGAAATTAACCAAAGGCTTGCAACAATCTGAGGAGTGTTTATTCAAGAACACTGGCTGACTGTCAGTAAGAACAGTGAGTTTTACGGAGTTTAAATGAGTTCTCCCTCCATCATCCTCTCCCAAGATGGGAAGTAGCTAAGACAAATGAGTCTCACAATGCCATCTGTGAAAACTGGAAGGCTGGGAGCCACTGAAAAGGATAACACAGGACAGAACAAAAGCCACATCTTCAGATAGTTGTCACTTACTGACCAGATAGGAAACTCCCTGTAAAGTTCCATCTCAGGGCACGTTTTTCTTTTAGAGTTTGTTCTATACGAACAGCTCTATCCTTGGGACATTTGTCCAAAACATAGGAATTGTTTATCATCCCGTTGCCTGATATAACTGACCCAAACCAAGAAAAACTCAGGAATAAGCTTCCACAGGGGGATCTAGAAGCTCCAGAATATCTGGGGGTAATCTAGAAGACCAGAATCTTGTGTGCATGCCCAGAAGAAGCATTAGAAGGTTCGTCTGCCTCAGTTCTGGCTGACTTTGAGGCTCTGGGCAAGCAGGAATTGAAGCTTAAGGCAGCATTGTCAGAGATGAAAGGTATATCCCAACACACACAGACACACACGGAGACACAAAGAGTCTCTTCAGCAAGAGCTAGGAGACTTACTAGTCCAGGCAATATAAGGAAATGTCCAGTCATTAACAACTAGTCATTAGTTGACCATTAAGCAAAAGAAGCATAGACTTCGACAGCCACACAACAAAAAACACAGATTTCACCATATTGGCTCAGGAAAGTCACTTAACAGATAGCCATAATAACAAAACAGGCAAACAAACAACTACAGCAAACAGAAACAAACCTGAGAATGGAGGAAATCTGATTTCCAAAGTTGCTATATGATAATATTTAAAATGCCTAATTTTCAACAAAACATTATGAGGCATGTGAAGAAATATAAGTATGGCCCAGAACCTGCTCCTGGGCAGCTCGGTCGGTTAAACGTTCAACTCTGTGTTTCAGCTCAGGTCATGATCTCAGGGTCATGGTTTGTTTTTATTTTTGTTTTTGTTTTTTTATTAAAGAGATTAATAGAGCCTTTCCCTGGAGAAGCCCAGATATTGGGCTTAACAGACAAGTACTTTAAATCAACTATTATAAATATGATCAAAGAGCTAAGAAACCATGAGAATGATGTCTCACCAAAAATGCCAGTGAAGAGATAGGAATTATAAAGAGGAGACAAATAGAGACTCTGCAGTTGAAAATTTTACTAAAGGGACTCAACATCGGATTTGAAGTAGAAGGTAAGAATCAAGAAACTTGATGGTGCAATTGAGATTATTTAGTCTGAGGAAAAGAAAGAAAAAAAAAATAGTGAAGAAAAATAAATCCAGCCTTAGAAATGCATAAGACTCCATCTAGCATAAACCTGGTGATTCACAGACCTGTACCCCTGGGGCTAATAATACATTATATGTTAAAATTTTTTTTAAATAAATAAATAAAATATATAGCAAAAAAAAAAAAAAAAAAGACTCCATCTAGCAAACCAACATACACAAAGTGGAAGTTCCAGAAGAAAGAGAAAAGATTAGAACAAATTATAACCAACAATCATTAGAGCATTCATTTCATATCCAAGATTCTCAGAAAACTCTAAGTAGGATAAGTTCAAAAAGATCCACATAATATAGACACATCATAGTCAAACTGGCAAAGCCCAAAGCCAAAGAATCTTGAAAACAAGAGGAAAATGACTCTTGTCAACAGCGGCTTTACTGTAATTACCATGGAGGCCAGAACACAGTGGAATTACACCTTTAAACGGCTATGAGGGAGGTGCCTGGGTGGCTCAGTCTGTTCAGTGTCTGCCTTTGGCTCAGGTCATGATCCCAGGGTCCTGGGATCAAGCCCTGCATCAGGCTTCTTGCTCAGTAGGGAGTCTGTTTCTGCCTCTGTCCCTCCCCTCTGCTCATTCTCTCTCTCAAATAAATAAATCTTTTAAGAAATTAAACAAATAAAGTGATGTAAGAAAAGGCCATTGACCAAGAATTCCATATCAAGCATTTTTGATTCTTCAAAAACGAAGGAGAAATTAAGATATTCTCAGATAAACAAAAACCGAGACTATTTGTTTCTAGCAGAATTGCCTTCTAAGAAAGACTAATGAGAGTCCTTCAGGCTGGAATGAAACAAAGAACAGCAGTTAATGATATAAAATACAGTACAGAAGCATTTTTTGTTTGTAACACCTTTTTTCCATCTACTTTGAAAGTAATAGCAGAGAGCAATAATTATTAAACTGTGGAGATAGAGATGTAATTTATATGATGATTATAGCACATGAAGGAAAGGAGAGAATGGGGTTAGATAGGAGCAAAGATTCTGTATACAATTGAAATTAAGTTGATATTTACTTAAACTAGATTATAAACTAATATGCTAATTGCAACTCCCAGGGAAACTAGTGAGAATAACTTAAAAAATATAATAAAAGAAACAACAAAGTAATTAAAACAGTATACTAGGAAAAATAGGCATATGACACAAAAGGTGGTAGTAATAGAGGATTAGACACATAATGCATGTGGAAAACAAACAGCAAAGTGAGGGATATTGGGCACTGATCCAAGCAACTGAGTTGTAAATTGTTTCTTAAAAACAACCTGATTCTTATTAAAGTTCAGAGAAATGCAGGAACTTGCATAGCCTTCCTTAAAAAAAAAAAAAAAAGTTTCTTTCCATAAAATTAACTGAAACTCATTAATTAGTAAGTTTGTGAATAAATTAACACTTATCCCAATCCATTTTCTTACTTTCCAAAACATCTTCCCTCACTCTTCCTATTATAGTTGCATGATTTGTCAGTATCAATGAAACACGTTCTGTGTTTCAAGCATTAAAAGGAAAAAGACAATCAAGTCTTCTTGTATATAACCTGCACGATTTCCATCTCATTTGTCCTATATCTTGATTGAGTGTGATGAAATAGCACAAATTATTTTACAAAGTTGCATTTGGTTTTCAGGTATAGTTGGGTCTAACACCTGCAAATTCAGCATTTTACCCAAAGACAGCACTTTACAACTTTTTAAAAAATCGTACTGCTTCATTTTGCACATTTTCTACAACATGCAACTTTAAATAGAATTCCAAACACAAACACCATTAAATGTGTATCTTTATTTTATAACAAGTTTGAAAATTCTGACAATGCCTGGATGATTGGCCAATTTTCTCTAGGAATCCTTTATATAATAGCATATTACCCTTTGGATAATACCCAGTTACTTTAGTTGATCCGTGAGGAAAAAGTGCAGGTTAGGAAATTGGTAGAAGTATTTTCAGAAAATAAATCTTAAAGTTTTCCTTGAAGTTTGAGTTATAATTACCTAACAACGAATTCCTGGGAATAGTCTCAAGAGATATTTTAGAGCTGATGTGGCTTTCTACTGAAGCAAATATGAGTCAAAAACAAATTTATGGAAAAATATTTATCTACAGATAACAAAAATTAGCAAAACTAGGTTTTGTGTTTTTGTTTTATCCTTCCCAGACTTATCTCCAGCTGTCCTAAGCATGCAGGCAATGAGATAGAGAGAGGGAACAATGTTACACAAAAGAGAGTTTGAACAAAATAACTAGTCCCATGACAGGTAACTTTCAGCCCCCAAAATACCGTTTTTCCACTTGAATTTGGAATTTTCTTCTCTAAAAAAGATCTCTGTTATAGAAAACATTCCCAGTAGAAGGAACCAAATTGAGAATGAAAAATTTTATATTTGGAGATTCATAATGTATTTTAGAATGTTAAACACATTAAAGACTCTCAGAAATCTTACAGTGTTAAAAAAAATCTTGCAGCATTTCCAAAACTTTGTAAATAAACATAATTTTCATTTTGCAGATGCTTTCTGCCATTGAACAGTTTTAAAGTATTGGTATAGAGTTAGTTACCAAAACAAAAATCAAACTAAGAACATTTATTTTTACTGTTTTATGGTCATACAAAGTATCGGTGGTGGTATAACAAATGATACAGTCTCATAATTACTGATGGGTAGCGCAATTGCATGCAATCTTATGGAAAACCATTTGACAGTATGGATGAGAAGTTTCAAATCTTTTAAGCTATTGGACCCAGGTACTAGCTCTCATGTATTTATCCTAAGGGAATTAGATGAACTGCATAACCTAGAGAAATGATAAAAAGGTATGAGCTAAATAATAACTAGGGTTATTTCTGGCCAGGGTAATTATGTATCTATTTGTTTTCCTGTTCTGTTTTTCTGTATATTCCACATTACTATTATAACTATGTATTATTTTTCATAATAGAATGGTATTTACAAAATAGCACATGATTATGTTTTCTCTCATTTTACCTCCAATAAAAACCTTGAGAAAAACTAAGACTTTGTAGTGGGCACTTTGATCTTTTGGAAGCTTTTCATTTGAAGGATTGGAAATGTTGAGTCAAATTACATAACTGTATTGTAAGCTATTAATTATACTCCGTCAAAGTTTGTAGTTTGAGTTATATCATTTTGTAACTCCTACCTTAATAAAGTATATTTTTTCTTTTAAATATTTTGTGTGGGTTTTTAAAAGATGATGTATGTTTCAAATATATTTTCAACAGGCAAAATACAAAAGAAGTATTAGGATGAATTAGAGAAGCTCTACGGCATCTACTCAGAAGGCAGAGTATGTGTTCTTTGCAACATAAATGACAGACTAAAATGATGTCTGTTTCACCCTACAAGTCTAAAGGGCTAGAAATGAGCTGTCTAGCTCTTTTGATGGCTGAGCAATGAAGAATTGGTTTTAGTGGTTAGCTTCCAAGAATGTATGAGTGCTTCCTGTGATACAGATGTCGAACATACACAAGCTGTCTTGGATTCCATCCAAAAGATTACCTGGAGGGGCAAAGCAAAATCAGCAGAGACAAACTGAAGGTACCATTGTATTCTTACAAGCCAAGGAAGGAGTAACTTCCAGCCAGAAATAAGATGCATGCACTTATATCAAAGATGCTGTACAGGAGATATCCCCCGAGATGGCAAGAGGACCTCTGTAGAGACAATGGATGAAATGTCTGGACATATTCCAACAGAGTCTGTATGTTAATAACCATAACGCTATCAACAAATTCAGAACTTTCTTCACTCCTTAGTTGTCCTTCCCCTCCCAAGCTGCATTCCTGGAGGAGTTAGGAACTCTAGCAGTATCGAGGAACACCTGCTGGGAAAACAGCAGATTTAAATGCGCAGTGAGAGGGGCACCTGGGTGTCTTAGTCTTCTTCTTCTTCTTTTTTTTTTTTAATAAATGGGCAGTGAGAGACAAAAATGAAACTGTTTATTATTACATCCCCTGGCTTGTGCTTGCTCAGGTAAGCTTTATTTAAATGGGGAAAGAGTAGGATTGTTAGAAAAATACATGAGTTTCCATTAAATTTAGATTCCATATAAACGATAAATGCTTTTTAAGTAGTGCTGCAAATGTTGCATGGAATTTCAGTATATTAAAATATTCACTATTCATCAAAATTCAAATTTAACTGAAATTTTGGCATTTTTCGTTTGCCAAATCTGTCAATCTGACATTCTTTTTTTTTTTAAGATTTTATTTATTTATTTGAGAGAGAAAGAATGAGAGAGAGAGCATGAGAGGAGAGAGGACAGTGGGAGAAACAGACTCTCTGGCTATCAGAGAGCCTCATGTGGGACTCGATCCCAGACTCCAGGATCATGACCTGAGCAGAAGGCAGTTGCTTAACCAATTGAGCCACCCAGGAACCCCAATCCTACATTCTTTATGTCACTTAATGCTTTTTGGAAGGAAAGTCTTGCTTGATATCAGAAGCATCACCAGGGCTTTCTTTTTATTATATTTTTATGGTATATTTTCCCATCCATTCATTTTAACCATTCTGGATCACTTTACTTTTAGATGTGTCTCATGCACACAGCAAAGAATTGGGTTTTGATTTGTGTACTCCATTCAAACAAATTTTTCTTACTGAGTTAAATCCATTTAAATTTATTATTATGGTTAGTATATTTGGTTTCAGTTCTGCCATATCATGTCATCATATATTACATGTCAACATAAAGTCATTCATTTCACACTGTTGGCTTTTTTCTTTTTTCTTTCTTTCTTTTCTTTTCTTTTCTTTTTTTTTTTTTTTGTATTCTCTTGGTAAATAGAGAGGATTATATTTTTATTCAAAAACATTTTCTATGAAATCATTCTTTGGTTCTCCCTATAGGATTGCTATAGACTTTCTTCTGGTCTTACCCATTAGCTATTAGCAGGTGGCCTGCTTCATATGGCTGTGTCTAGTTCTAGGTTTTGGTAACTGCTGTTCCACTTCAGGCATGGGAGGGTTGGGGTGGTGGAATAAGGTACAGACCACACATTGCTATTATTAGTGCCAGAGTCATCAATGCTACCTTGTGGTTTCCTTATACCCAGACCAAACGTGTATAATTAACACCCTTTTATTATTTTTTATAAAGATTTATTTATTTGAGAGGGAGAAAGAGAGCAAGCAGAGGGGTGTGGGGCAGAAAAAGAGGGAGAGAGAGTCCTAATCAGACTCCCTGCTGAGTCTGGAGCCTGATGTAGGGCCAGTCCTCTACGCTGAGATCACAACCTGAGCTGAAATGAAGTCAGCTTCTTAACTCACTGAGCCACCCAGGTGCGCCAATTAGCACCCTTTTAAAAGCTTTCTTAAACGCACCAAACTTGAGAATTTCATGCATTTCCTGTGAACCCTGACTGATAAACAAAGCAATCATTTTGTTAATGAAAAACAAGTCATCGTAAGTAGGTGGCTACAATGAGAAAGCAGAAAAAGATCATTGAATATAAAAGATAATTCTGAAATATTTCCCCAAAAATATAAGAAGGAGATGGAGATAAAAATAAGAAAAATTGCACTACAATGTACGCAGATCATAGGTATCTATAATGTATAAAATCTGTATTCCCAAAGAAAGAATATAGATGGTAAAGAATCAATAATGAAGGAAATAATAAAAAGCTGCTTAGAAGAAAAAGAGCCTGCAAATTGAAATGGATCACCAATATTCAGGAAAACTACTGAGGAGATCTTTCCTTAACTTGAACTTGAAAATACTCAGCAGCCATGAGACCTATCACAATGACCGATTTATGGAAACCTTTTTTCCTAGTGGAATTCAGTCAATCTCACAATCCTTCACCACGGCCCTAGAGGTCGCTATTAACAATCCATCAGATCTGTAAATTGGGTGAACTTTGTTTTCCATCCCAGAATTTAACATAAAATTTAATTAAGATTAAGAGACAAGGAAATACTGTTTGTCCAAATATGTAGGTTGGAAAGATGTAGCTGCCTATAGGAGGCAGCTTCTATGTGACAAAAAAAGTGCATAAGGGCAATAACCCTGCCATCTTGGCTACTGTTTGCCAGCAGCTAGCACCCTGTGAATGCTCAGTAGATATTCATTGGGTGAATGAAAGATACAAAAATGAAGCTGGCCTCAGAAATCTCGGTGACACTAAAATGTCAGAAGAAAATTGAATAACATTTACACAAGAAAAATAAATGTGATCCAGTCACCATAGATAAAATATTTCTCAGAAATGGCAGGCTCAGAAAGTGCCTTATCTAAATACCCTTCTTAAAGGAAAAAAAAAAAAATCATAAAAATATTTTATGCAAACAAAAATGTTTCAGAGTAAAAATATATGAGTTTTAGTTCAGAGTATCATGTGTTATGATAGCATCATAATTATTGATCTCAGATTAATAAGCAAAAAACATCTTAATCCTAAAGAAATATTCAGTGGTAAGTATGATGTTCAAGAAGGCATTATTCAGTATGTAAAAAAGAAAAAAAAAGTGACTGGAATTCTTACTAATAAGCTATGGCTCACTCATAGAATAGATTAATACGAAGTCACTAAAATTATATTTTCAAAAATTAGTTAGTGGCCCATGAAAAATGTTATAGTTTGATGTTAAATGAAATGAAAGGATGTAAAAAAAAAAAGTAGGTAAGGTTTGGTTTCAGACACTGCATTAAATAGTATTTTTTTAATTCCAAGGTATATAGTTTTTCTATTTTTAACATCCTGCAAGAGGTATCACTTCACAGTTGAGGCATCTTAGAATGATTTAAATACAGCAATTTTTTTAATGATGAATTAAAGATTATGGAATTTGTTTACTTGAAGTTATTTATCAGATCTTACTGATCTTTGGAACCCTTCCTCCTCACACAATAAATGCTACTGAATTTATGGCACTCAGTGTGTAATAGTATTGTTGAATGACTGAAATAGTTTTTGAGTGAACAGTCCATCATATTTTTATGCTTTGAGAAACAAGAAATGCTTCAGTATCCAAATACATTTTTCTCACAATCAACAAACAAGAGAATTCCACTGAAATCATACTAAATTTTTTTGGGGGGGAAAGGAATGTGAAAATAAAATGGAATGATTTTCTGGAGAGAATTATGTAAGCAATGCCTTTAAAAATTATCAGTGAACTGACAAAGCTGTATTCATCCACTGACTACAAATTGCACTGATTTTGTATCTTCTTGGGGATATAGACCCAAATCCTTTCAGACACCATCAATATTATTAATTCTCACGTTTCTTTTTAACTGCTGACTTGTCCTGCACTGTGCTAAGTTTATAGCTATTGATTAACAGAACTATGGAGAAGATTAAAAAGAATTTTAAAAACCTAAATCTTGTGCTTTTTTTTTTTTTTTGATAGAACTTCTGTGTCTTTGAAGTTTAAAAGAATACTAATGTAAAGTAATGTCTTTTTGGGGCGCCTGGGTGGCTCAGTGGATTAAGCCGCTGCCTTCGGCTCAGGTCATGATCTCAGTGTCCTGGGATCGAGCCCCGCATCGGGCTCTTTGCTCAGCGGGAGCCTGCTTCCTCCTCTCTCTCTGCCTGACTCTCCGCCTACTTGTGATCTTTCTCTCTGTCAAATAAATTAATAAAATCTTTAAAAAAAAATAAAGTAATGTCTTTTTATACTAAATCACATTTCTTTTACTATGCTTTAAATCTGGAAGCAATGTTACAGTCAAATACTTTAGAATATATTATCTACTTCTTATTTAATTAGGGGGAAAAGCCATAAATATCCTCAGCTGTGAAGTCAAATGAATTTTTTTAATCAGTATTCTGTGAGAAATCTGTAGAGTTAGTTTGCCCTAACTAAGTAAAAAGGTGATTTAAAAAATAAAAATCAATAATAAAATCTTGACATCTAACTATCAGCATGTCAGATTTAAACTGAATTTATATTAAAAGCATGTTGACATGAATGATTTGTTCAGTTTTAGGTAAAAGGCTGTTATCTTCACCCATCTGTTTAATACATGATGCCATATTTTTTTTAATATATTGTGGATAGTAACTTTTCCACACAATGTATATCCCCTTATTTAACATAAAAGTGTAATGTTAAGGCTACTTCTAGCCTATGTAATTGTTTTCATGTTTAAGGCACATAAAGCTCTTCAGATGAAGGATTTCACTTCTTAAGGCCTAGATGTGTCAATGTGTTTTGATTATGGAGTTATCTTGATGGAATAGAAGTAGTTAGAGTTTCAGAGTTGATCAGACATGAACTGCATGGCCTTGGGAAAATTATGTGATCATTTTCAGTCTTGGTTTCGTTTGTACAAACTAGCAGTGAGCATTACCTTCTCATAGATTAGGGTTGAAAATTAAATAAACCTAAATACATAAAGTAGCTCATAACAGTGCATGTTCAAGCACTTTAAATCTCTTCTTTGGTGAATGCGGAGAAGTTCAATTTTAGAATAAAATTTCCTTAAACTGTGGCCTTTCCTTTGGAAATAAATTGTTTATATTTTGCCTGGATCTTTAGGAGAGTGCTACAAATTTAATCACAGTGCATTCAATGAACATAAACAGCCTAGAAGTGCAGATTTAGTATAATAGACTTTCCTGTAATCACAAAGTTGTTGCAGCACAAAATGGATGGCTTGGTGTTCCACAAATGAGCATTTAAATTAGAAATGGCCTCTGACAAAATTCTAAAGCCAAGCTTTGTCTTTAGCTCCAAAACTTCAGTCAGAGTCTTGTTGGTTTGTCTAGATTCTTTAATTCCCCACAGTTGGGCCCCCACATGATTATCTTCTGTGGTATCCCAGATCTTCTGCAGCTATAGGTCAGAGGCATGCCACCACTGTTGAACAGCATCCCTGGTCTGCCTCTTGCTTCAATAAATGGTCTTTGGCATGGATCTCTGATTCTGAGACCTGCTGGTGTAGCTTTCCTTGATCTTCAGGGTGTTCTGAGAAATGAAGCTCTGTCAGGTATTTGCCAGTCTTGTATCTGAACCCCAACTTGATGGATACTGGAGTCCTGATAGCTTTTGACAGAATTTGCCAATCGTAGGCAACAAATTGTCTCTCTGTTCTTTTCTACTATCAAACTCTCTAGATCACCTGTCATCGTGGAATGCAAAATTGAGAAGACATCTGATCATCTTGGGCCTAGCTTATCAACCCTTGCTGAGAACTGAATGAAGTTGGTTGTGTTGTTTCAGCTTTGGCTTGGCTGTCAGGCAACTATAATTCATAAAGTAATATAAAAGCCTTCCCCATGTGTTCATACAAACACTAGGAAAATATTACTCAACAAATCTTGCCAAATGAATTGTAAAAAGTTATAGTCAGAGAGGAAAATTATAAATTAAAGGCAGTCATAGGTTCCAAGAAGAATGGAAGGTCCTAAAAGCTGGCAAACTATCCCAGGCAACAAAACTGATTCATGAAAATTAAAATAAGTTTAACTCACTTTTACATTTAAAAAAAAAGAAAAATCCTTAAAAATATAACTTGATTGGAAAATAATGAATGATTGCCAAAATTTGTTAACATCCTTCATGTGGTTGAATGGGCGATAGAAATGCTGAAACTTTTGAACATATCTGGGGGAAAAAATGGTAAGCATGTGTATTAAATTGTGAAGGATAGCTTGTAAAAGGGAATCTGAATATATTGCTTCTAATTTGTCTAAAAGAGGAAGAATTAAAAAAAAATTATATCAATTCAACAGGACTAAGAGCCAGCAAACATATATGTGTACTAGTTAAGTATCTATCCTACTACAACAAAACAGAAGTCTAGATATATAATCTTTAAAACAATATTTAAAGCAAAATTCCTCAGAAAAGTAGGAAATAAAGAGATGGAATATTTTGAACTGGTAATCAAGTTTCCTGATCTGAGTGACTACAGGTCCAGCTAATTTCACAGGCAGTTTAAATCAAATTTAGTCAAACATCATAGTACAGACCATCCTTGTTTATAAAAGTATTCAGAGTGGGGCGCCTGGGTGGCTCAGTGGGTTAAAGCCTCTGCCTTCAACTCAGGTCATGATCTCAGAATCCTGGGATCAAGCCCCACGTCAGGCTCTCTGCTCCGCTGAGAGCCTGCTTCCTTTCCTCTCTCTCTGCCTGCCTATCTGCCTACTGGTCATCTCTGTCTGTCAAATAAATTAATAAAATATTTTTTAAAAAGTATTTCAGAGAAATAGTCCAAGTTATTTCCTTATTTTAAAAATGCTACAACAAATATATTAATGGTGAGACTTTTGAAGTTGGTCTTAAGGTCACTAAATGATAAAGGTGCTGTTTTTCATCACTGCTGTTTAGAACTATAGTAGAGGATCTAGTAGCTAAGGTTAAAAAGAAGCAAAAAAAATTTTTTTTAAGGAAAAGAAAGTGTGAAATGAGAAAACTAATAATTGAAAAGGCATGATGAAAATAGAAAATTCAAGACCAACAACAGTCAGCTCTTCAGAATTAGTAGGAGTTCAGCAAAGTGTCTAGGTACAGAACAAAAATCCTTATATAAACATAGGTACATCAAAATCAAAATTCTTGACGCCTCTTCGAACCGGCTGTGCAAGGAGGGCATCTCCTTCCTCAAACTTACTTGCTGGGAAGCAGCGGGGGCGCGGCGGGGGAGACCCCTTGGAACGTTTCCGTGTGTTCAGAAGTGAACTAGCAGCGCAGACGCCTCTCACAGCGGCTCGTCTCCCAGGCTAAGCAGCCAGGTCTCGGTTTTGCGGTATATACACATTCTTGTGTCCTAGGGAGGATTCGGTTCAATAGCTTCAAATATCAAATATCGAGGGAGGAGTCAAGATGGCGGAGAAGTAGCAAGCTGAGACTGCTTCAGCTAGCCGGAGATCAGCTAGATAGCTTATCTAAAGATTGCAAACACCTGAAAATCCATCGGCAGATCGAAGAGAAGAAGAACAGCAATTCTGGAAACAGAAAATCAGCCACTTTCTGAAAGGTAGGACCGGCGGAGAAGTGAATCCAAAGCGACGGGAAGATAGACCCCGGGGGGAGGGGCCGGCTCCCGGCAAGCGGCGGAGCAACCGCGCACAAAATCAGGACTTTTAAAAGTCTGTTCCGCTGAGGGACATCGCTCCAGAGGCTAAACCGGGGCGAAGCCCACGCGGGGTCAGCGTGGCCTCAGGTCCCGCAGGGTCACAGAAGGATCGGGGGTGTCTGAGTGTCGCAGAGCTTGCGGGTATTGGAACGGGAAAGCCGGCTACAGAGACAGAGCCGACAGTAATCTCGCAGCTCGGTGTTACCTTGAACCGGTCGCAGGCTCGGTGAGCTCGGAGCGCGGCCGGAGGACAGGCAGACGGGAGTAACTGGGCGCTGTTCTCTGAGGGCGCACTGAGGAGTGGGGCCCTGGGCTCTCGGCTCCTCCGGGCCGGAGACCAGGAGGCCGCCATTTGTATTCCCGTCCTCTGGAACTCTACGGAAAGCGCTCAGGGAACAAAAGCTCCTGAAAGCAAACCCGAGCGGATTACTCACCCCGGCCCCCCGGGTAAGGGCGGTGTAATTCCGCCTGGGGCAAAGACACTTGAGAATCACTACAACAGGCCCCTCCCCCAGAAGATCAACAAGAAATCCAGCCGAGACCAAGTTCACCTACCAAGGAGTGCGGTTTCAATACCAAGGAGAGCAGCAGAATTCCAGAGGAGGAGAAAGCCAAGCACGGAACTCATGGCTTTTTTCCTGTGATTTTTTTTTAGTCTTGCAGTTAATTTAATTTTTTTTTTTTTTCATTTTTTTTTTTTCTCGCCTTCGGGTAAAATTTTTTTTTTTTTTTAACTGTTACCTTTTTTCTTTTTAAACGATTTTTTTACTAGTTTATCTAATATATATATATATATTTTTTACATTTTTCTTAGGTGTTTTCTTTTTTAAAAATTCTTTTCTTTTCTTTTCTTTTTTTTTTTTTTTTTTTTTTTTTTCTCTCTTCCTTTTTGAACCTCTTTTTATCCCCTTTCTCCCCACTCACGATTTTGGATCTCTTCTAATTTGGTTAAAAGCATATTTTCCTGGGGTTGTTGCCACCCTTTTAGTATTTTACTTGCCCCTTCATTTACTCTTATCTGGACAAATGACAAGACGTAAAAATTCAACACAAAAAAAAGAACAAGAGGCAGTACCGAAGGCTAGGGACCTAATCAATACAGACATCGGTAATATGTCAGATCTAGAGTTCAGAATGACAATTCTCAAGGTTCTAGCCGGGCTCGAAAAAGGCATGGAAGATATTAGAGAAACCCCCTCTCGAGAGATATAAAAGCCTCTCTGGAGAAATAAAAGAACTAAAATCTAACCAAGTTGAAATCAAAAAAGCTATTAATGAGGTGCAATCAAAAATGGAGGCTCTCGCTGCTAGGATAAATGAGGCAGAAGAAAGAATTAGTGATATAGAAGACCAAATGACAGAGAATAAAGAAGCTGATCAAAAGAGGGACAAACAGCTACTGGACCACGAGGGGAGAATTCGAGAGATAAGTGACACCATAAGACGAAACAACATTAGAATAATTGGGATTCCAGAAGAAGAAGAAAGTGAGAGGGGAGCAGAAGGTATACTGGAGAGAATTATTGGGGAGAATTTCCCCAATATGGCAAAGGGAACGAGCATCAAAATTCAGGAGGTTCAGAGAATGCCCCTCAAAATCAATAAGAATAGGCCCACACCCCGTCACCTAATAGTAAAATTTACAAGTCTCAATGACAAAGAGAAAATCCTGAAAGCAGCCCGGGAAAAGAAGTCTGTAACATACAATGGTAAAAATATTAGATTGGCAGCTGACTTATCCACAGAGACCTGGCAGGCCAGAAAGAGCTGGCATGATATTTTCAGAGCACTAAACGAGAAAAACATGCAGCCAAGAATACTATATCCAGCTAGGCTATCATTGAAAATAGAAGGAGAGATTAAAAGCTTCCAGGACAAACAACAACTGAAAGAATTTGCAAATACCAAACCAGCTCTACAGGAAATCTTGAAAGGGGTCCTCTAAGCAAAGAGAGAGCCTACAAGTGGTAGATCAGAAAGGAACAGAGACCATATACAGTAACAGTCACCTTACAGGCAATACAATGGCACTAAATTCATATCTCTCAATAGTTACCCTGAATGTGAATGGGCTAAATGCCCCTGTCAAAAGACACAGGGTATCAGAATGGATAAAAAAACAAAACCCATCTATATGTTGCCTCCAAGAAACACATTTTAAGCCCGAAGACACCTCCAGATTTAAAGTGAGGGGGTGGAAAAGAATTTACCATGCTAATGGACATCAGAAGAAAGCAGGAGTGGCAATCCTTATATCAGATCAATTAGATTTTAAGCCAAAGACTATAATAAGAGATGAGGAAGGACACTATATCATACTCAAAGGGTCTGTCCAACAAGAATATTTAACAATTTTAAATATCTATGCCCCCAATGTGGGAGCAGCCAACTATATAAACCAATTAATAACAAAATCAAAGAAACACATCAACAATAATACAATGATAGTAGGGGACTTTAACACTCCCCTCACTGAAATGGACAGGTCATCCAAGCAAAAGATCAGCAAGGATATAAAGGCCTTAAATGACACACTGGACCAGATGGACATCACAGATATATTCAGAATATTTCATCCCAAAGCAACAGAATACACATTCTTCTCTAGTGCACATGGAACATTCTCCAGAATAGATCACATCCTCGGTCCTAAATCAGGACTCAACCGGTATCAAAAGATTGGGATCATTCCCTGCATATTTTCAGACCACAATGCTCTAAAGCTAGAACTCAACCACAAAAGGAAGTTTGGAAAGAACCCAAATACATGGAGACTAAACAGTATCCTTCTAAAGAATGAATGGGTCAACCGGGAAATTAAAGAAGAATTGAAAAAAATCATGGAAACAAATGATAATGAAAATACAACGGTTCAAAATCTGTGGGACACAACAAAGGCAGTCCTGAGAGGAAAATATATAGCGGTACAAGCCTTTCTCAAGAAACAAGAAAGGTCTCAGGTACACAACCTAACCCTACACCTAAAGGAGCTGGAGAAAGAACAAGAAAGAAACCCTAAGCCCAGCAGGAGAAGAGAAATCATAAAGATCAGAGCAGAAATCAATGAAATAGAAACCAAAAAAAAACAATAGAACAAATCAACGAAACTAGGAGCTGGTTCTTTGAAAGAATTAATAAAATTGATAAACCCCTGGCCCGACTTATCAAAAGAAAAGAGAAAGGACCCAAAATAAATAAAATCATGAATGAAAGAGGAGAGATCACAACTAACACCAAAGAAATACAAACTATTATAAGAACATACTATGAGCAACTCTACGGCAATAAATTTGACAATCTGGAAGAAATGGATGCATTCCTAGAAACATATAAACTACCACAACTGAACCAGGAAGAAATAGAAAGCCTGAACAGACCCATAACCAGTAAGGAGATTGAAACAGTCATTAAAAATCTCCAAACAAACAAAAGCCCAGGGCCAGACGGCTTCCCGGGGGAATTCTACCAAACATTTAAAGAAGAACTAATTCCTATTCTCCTGAAACTGTTCCAAAAAATAGAAATGGAAGGAAAACTTCCAAACTCATTTTATGAGGCCAGCATCACCTTGATCCCAAAACCAGACAAGGATCCCACCAAAAAAGAGAGCTATAGACCGATATCCTTGATGAACACAGATGCGAAAATACTCAACAAAATACTAGCCAATAGGATTCAACAGTACATTAAAAAGATTATTCACCACGACCAAGTGGGATTTATTCCAGGGCTGCAAGGTTGGTTCAACATCCGCAAATCAGTCAATGTGATACAACACATCAATAAAAGTAAGAACAAGAACCATATGATACTCTCAATAGATGCTGAAAAAGCATTTGACAAAGTACAACATCCCTTCCTGATCAAAACTCTTCAAAGTGTAGGGATAGAGGGCACATACCTCAATATCATCAAAGCCATCTATGAAAAACCCACCGCAAATATCATTCTCAATGGAGAAAAACTGAAAGCTTTTCCGCTAAGGTCAGGAACACGGCAGGGATGTCCATTATCACCACTGCTATTCAACATCGTACTAGAGGTCCTAGCCTCAGCAATCAGACAACAAAAGGAAATTAAAGGCATCCAAATCGGCAAAGAAGAAGTCAAATTATCACTCTTCGCAGATGATATGATACTATATGTGGAAAACCCAAAAGAATGCACTCCAAAACTGCTAGAACTTATACAGGAATTCAGTAAAGTGTCAGGATATAAAATCAATGCACAGAAATCAGTTGCATTTCTCTACACCAACAGCAAGACAGAAGAAAGAGATATTAAGGAGTCAATCCCATTTACAATTGCATCCAAAACCATAAGATACCTAGGAATAAACCTAACCAAAGAGACACAGAATCTATACTCAGAAAACTATAAAGTACTCATGAAAGAAATTGAGGAAGACACAAAGAAATGGAAAAATGTTCCATGCTCCTGGATTGGAAGAATAAATATTGTGAAAATGTCTATGCTACCTAAAGCAATCTACACATTTAATGCAATTCCTATCAAAGTACCATCCATCTTTTTCAAAGAAATGGAACAAATAATTCTAAAATTTATATGGAACCAGAAAAGACCTCGAATAGCCAAAGGGATATTGAAAAAGAAAGCCAACGTTGGTGGCATCACAATTCCGGACTTCAAGCTCTATTACAAAGCTGTCATCATCAAGACAGCATGGTACTGGCACAAAAACAGACACATAGATCAATGGAACAGAATAGAGAGCCCAGAAATAGACCCTCAAATCTATGGTCAACTAATCTTCGACAAAGCAGGAAAGAATGTCCAATGGAAAAAAGACAGCCTTTTCAATAAATGGTGCTGGGAAAATTGGACAGCCACATGCAGAAAAAATGAAATTGGACCATTTCCTTACACCACACACAAAAAATAGACTCAAAATGGATGAAGGACCTCAATGTACGAAAGGAATCCATCAAAATCCTTGAGGAGAACACGGGCAGCAACCTCTTCGACCTCTGCCGCAGCAACAACATCTTCCTAGGAACAACGCAAAAGGCAAGGGAAGCAAGGGAAAAAATGAACTACTGGGATTTCATCAAGATCAAAAGCTTTTGCACAGCAAAGGAAACAGTTAACAAAATCAAAAGACAACTGACAGAATGGGAGAAGATATTTGCAAACGACATATCAGATAAAGGACTAGTGTCCAGAATCTATAAAGAACTTAGCAAACTCAACACCCAAAGAACAAATAATCCAATCAAGAAATGGGCAGAAGACATGAACAGACATTTCTGCAAAGAAGACATCCAGATGGCCAACAGACACATGAAAAAGTGCTCCATATCACTCGGCATCAGGGAAATACAAATCAAAACCACAATGAGATATCACCTCACACCAGTCAGAATGGCTAAAATCAACAAGTCAGGAAATGACAGATGCTGGCGAGGATGCGGAGAAAGGGGAACCCTCCTACACTGTTGGTGGGAATGCAAGCTGGTGCAGCCACTCTGGAAAACAGCATGGAGGTTCCTCAAAATGTTGAAAATAGAACTGCCCTATGACCCAGCAATTGCACTACTGGGTATTTACCCTAAAGATACAAATGTAGTGATCCAAAGGGACACATGCACCCGAATGTTTATAGCAGCAATGTCCACAATAGCCAAACTATGGAAAGAACCTAGATGTCCATCAACAGATGAATGGATCAAGAAGATGTGGTATATATACACAATGGAATTCTATGCAGCCATCAAAAGAAATGAAATCTTGCCATTTGCAACAACATGGATGGAACTAGAGCGTATCATGCTTAGCGAAATAAGTCAAGCAGAGAAAGACAACTATCATATGATCTCCCTGATATGAGGAAGTGGTGATGCAACATGGAGGCTTAAGTGGGTAGAAGAAGAATAAATGAAACAAGATGGGATTGGGAGGGAGACAAACCATAAGTGACTCTTAATCTCACAAAACAAACTGAGGGTTGCCGGGGGGAGGGGGTTTGGGAGAAGGGGGTGGGATTATGGACATTGGGGAGGGTATGTGATTTGGTGAGTGCTGTGAAGTGTGTAAACCTGGTGATTCACAGACCTGTACCCCTGGGGATAAAAATATATGTTTATAAAAATAAAAAATTATAAAAAAAAAAAAAAAAAAAAAAAAAAAAAAAAAAAAAAATCAAAATTCTTACAATATACTAAAAATAAACATTTAGAAAATAAAATAATTACAAGTATCCTATTTACATCAGCAATAAAATCTATATGAGATGCAGAAATAAATTTAATAAAATGATATCTAAGGAGTAAAAAAAAGAAAAAGAAAAAGAAAAAGAAAAAAAAGAAATGAAAATTGAGAAACATCAAAATAGACCTAAATCAAAATAGAGCTATACCATGTCCATGGTTTGGAGCTATCATACTATGAAACAGGTACCAAAAAAATTTAAGCATTAAACTGAGGAAACTGGACATAGGAAGGAATCCACAAAAAGAAAGGAGAAGAGGCTTATAAATACAAAAGGTGAAATTATTCCAGTAGGATAAAACTCCCTCCACTTCAGAAACACAAATAAATTTTACAATACAATGATCAGTTTTCTAGGAAGACATTATCTATAAAAATTGACTAGAGGAGACATATAAAACAGATACAAATGTAAAGATAGAAAAAGTTGAAAATATGGTACATGACTCATTCCTTCAAAAGTTACCAAATAAATATGATTTCAACATCCAAAGGTAATGTCTGTCATCAAAATTCTTTTGAATCCTTAAAATGATTAACCAATTAAAATATTAGCACAAGGCTAGGGTAATCTTGATGCACCATGCTCACAAGGAGAGCATAAAGAAGAAAATTCTAGGAGTGTGTTTTCCAGTTGTGCAAACTACTCAACCAGAACCACTGGAAGGTTTATTTCTTTATTTAGTTATTTATGTAAAGCTTTTATTTATGTGAGAGAGAGAGAGAGAGAATATGAAGTGATCACAAGCCTGGGGAGGAGCAGAGGGAAAAGGAGAAACAGACTCCCCACTAAGCAGGGAGCCTGACCCAATATGGGGCTCAATACCAGGACCCTTGGATCATGATCTGAGCCAAAGATGGACACTAAACCAACTGAGCCACTCAGATGCTCTAGAAAGTTTATTTTTGAAATTATTGTCCTAGACCTTTACTCACTTCTGCCATATAGAATCTTTGAGATGAGAAAGAGTGAATAGGTGGACATAGATGAGGCTCAGGAAGCTATCTTCTTTTAATAGGCTTCTTATGTGATTCTGGTTCATATGTGCTGAATTTTAGAACCACTGCCATAAACCAATGTAAGTAATAAATATAGCAATATATGATCTATAAAATGTAAACAACAACAACAGAACAATTATAGAATAGCAACACCTCTGAAAGAATAAAAACATAAATAATGATTCTCTCCAGACAGTACTTTGGGGAATTCCCAAAGAACTCCAAGAAATAGTCCATGCTTTGCTTGGGTACAATATTACTATAATCCATATTGTTATCATTAACCAGTCCTCAGCTGATATTTGGAAAATATATTTTTACATGGGAATTTTATTTACTCATGTCGATTGTAATTTAATACGACTTTCCTGCATTTCAACAAATTGAGGTTATATAGGGAGAAAAAAAATATTGGCATTGTAGACTTTATACCAAATAGGATTTTTTCATTCCCGTTTTGTAGAACTAGAATCAATAATGATCTATGTAAATTGAATTAAGTCAATTCTGTAGCAGAGGAATAACCAATATGACATTTAAATGCCTCTTCTAGCTCCAGTTTTAAAGTTTTCTCATTATGCTTAAAGTTTTACCAGCAAATGAGAAATGTGTATATATTATTGATCGGATTGAATTTTTTTCATAATGAAATGGAGCATTCTATATTCTCAAGTGCTATAAAGTACCTTGAAATAACTATGGTGAATATTTCCCTGATCGATAATTTTTCAAATTCTGCTTATGTGTCTCCAATGTAGATTTTATGTACAGAGATGTTTGTATACCTTGATGATTCAAGAACAGGGCTGAAGCTGCTATAAGAAGAATCGATGATGTTCTCTGAACTACTGGTATGTGCCCTTTCCACCAACTGGACGTAAGTTCATTGTATTCACTTTTCTTATTACCCCATCAGTCTTTATTAATTGGTAAGCATATTTTAGTGAAATACATGTTTTTCTAATAGACTTGCATATAGTACCCCCCCAACACACGTAGCACATTCTAGTAAATACATGTTACTACATGTTGAGAGTATAGAATCACTCTAGATAACCTAGATTGTGGACTGTAATCTTCACAATAAGGGCTGAAGAAACTTGTAATTTGAGCAGGGTTGGAGGGTGTGTTTGTTTGCTATGGAATCACAAAGATGTTTAAATTATTATAAAGCGTAAAACAAGTGGGCAGTATCATTCTGACTAAACACATTGTTTCCTGGGATCACAATTTCTCAGAGAAATTATTACATTGGCAAATTATAAGTAATAAAACGAGAACATTAAGGATGGTTAAAAAAAAAGTATTGTAATGCCAATGAAGGAATGAGTACTGACTTGGGAAATAGAGACTGATTCCTCTATTTTAGGGAGAAGCAGTGGTTAGGACAGAGATGAAACTGACAAAGTCAAGTCAGATTGCTCTAATGGGCACAACTTGCTATTATCTTTATGACCAGATACAAAATTATTGTCTGGATATTGGTGAAAGATTTGTAGAAAAAGTCTACTGAATACACATTTGCTTCCTCTTGATTACGCTGGGCTGAGTATGTTTACATGTGTAATTCTCTTTCCTTCTCTCAAATATCCAACACAGTCTTCATCCCAAGTGCCATGAAGCCACCAAGAGAGGCAAATATCAACACATGCAATGAGGATTAACTAACGAACCAGTCTCATCTAGTAATATGGTAAGTAATGTAAAGCATCAGAATTCTATGTACGGTATCATTTAAGTTAATAAAGTAAAAGCAGTCAGGAAGGTATAAGTTACTATAAGACAAGGATTTTGTATATATTTTTTCTGATTCTTAGAATGCTAAAAAGTAAGAATTATTAGGGTGCCTGGGTGGCTCAGTGGGTTAAGCCTCTGCTTTCAGCTCAGGTCATGATATCAGGGTCCTGGGATCAAGCCCCACATTGGGCTCTCTGCTCAACAGAGAGCCTGCTTCTCCTTCTCTCTCTGCTTGCCTCTCTGTCTATTTGTAATCTCTCTCTTTGTGTCAAATAAATAAATAAAATATTTTTAAAAAAAGGAAGAATTATTTTTCAAATTGTATATATATATAAAAAAATTGTATATATATATGCTGAGAGAGGTTTAAGTAACTTGCTTAAAGTCACATAGACAGTAAGTGGTAGGTTTCAAATTCCTGTCTGTTTTTTTCACCAATGTCTATGTATGTTCCATTCCTTTACACTGGTCACTGCTTGAAGTGAATTTTTCCATCAGTAACATAGTTAGGGAGGAGCAAGATGGCAGAGAAGTAGGAGACCTAAATTTCACCTGGCCCCAGGAACACAGCTAGTTACCAAACCGTTCTGAACACCCACAAACTCAGCAGGAGATCAAAGCGAAGAATGACAGCAATTCTAGGAACAGAAATGTGACCACTTTCTGGAAGTTAGGATGTGCAGAGCAGTGAATCTGAGGCTATATATGGAAAGAGAGACCACGGGGGCAAGGGGCGGCAGAACTTTTAAAAGTCAGCTCCACAGAGGGACGTTGCTCCAGAGGCTAAGAAGGGGTGGAACCCTCGCAGAGACAATGTGGTCTCAGAACCCCCAGGATCACAGAAAGACCATGGGTGTGGCAGAGTTCCCAGGTATTGGAGAGGGGAAGCCAACTACAGAGACAGAGCCAAGAAGTGAGCTCTTAGTTTGGGATTACCTTAAACCATCATCTGAGGCACCGTCAGGCCACTGCTCTTTGAGCAGGGAACCCACAAGTGGAAGACCCGGGGAGACTAACCTTCCTCCCTGCAGAGGAGCAGCACAAGAACCTGATGGGTTTGGAGACTCCAAACGGAGCCATGCGCCAGAGATAGAACTGTTTGGTCATGGGGTGAGCTCAGAGTGTGGCTGGAGACCAGAGAGATGGGAGGGATCGACTGCTTTTCTCTGAGGGTGCACTGAGGAATGGGGCCCCCAAGCTATTGGCTCCTCCAGACTGGATATTGGGAGGCCACCATCTTTATTCTCCGCCTCCAAAGCTCTACAAAAAGTGTTCAGGGAACAAAAGCTCTGAGAGCGAACCCAAGCAGATTACTCAGCCCGGCCCCTCACAAGGGCAGTGCATTTCTGCCTCTGGGAAAGACATTTGGAAATCACAGCAACAGGCCCCTCCCTCAGAAAATCAGCAAAAACATCCAGCCAAGACCAAGTTCACCAATGAGAACTGCAGAACTTGAGAGTGAGGGGAAAGCAACACAGAATTCATGTCTCTTTTCCCATGATTCTTAAGTCTTTCAAAGTTAAGTTTTTTTAATTTTATTTTTTTCTTATTCTATTTTTTCAAATTTTTCCTCTTTACTATTTTAACCATTTTTAAACTACTTTATCTTATCAGTACCTTCTCGGGGCGCCTGGGTGGCTCAGTGGGTTAAGCCTCTGCCTTCGGCTCAAGTCATGATCTCAGGGTGTGGGGAACGAGCCCCGCATTGGGCTTTCTGCTTGGCAGGGAGCCTGCTTCCCCCTCTCTTTCTCTGCCTGCCTTTCTGCCTACTTGTGATCTCTTTCTGTCAAATAAATAAAATCTTTTAAAAATCTTTAATTTTCATTGTTATAGTCATATTTTATGCCTTCATTGTATTTAACCTTATTTTTTGTATACATATAGGTTTTTCTTTCTTTAAAATTTGGGATACAGTTCCTTCTAACAGATCAAAATATACCCTGAATCTAGCACATGGCTTTGTTCTAGTCTCCAGCCTGATCACATTCTTTCCTCTTTTTTTTTTCAACCAAATTCTTGTCTTATCAATTCTTTTAGCATCTTTTTAAATTTTCATCTTTACAGTCATATTCCATCCCTTCATTGTGTTTACCCTTATTTTTGTATCTATATACATTTTTCATATATATATATATATATATCCCCCTTTCTTCTCCCCCTGGTTTTGGGACTCTTCCAATTTGATTACTGTGTATTTTTTCTGGGGTTGTTGCTACTCTTTTAGTATTTTGTTCTCTCATTCATCTATTCTTATCTGGATAAAATGACAAGGTAGAAAAACTCACCTCAAAAAAAAAAAAAAAAGAACAAGAGGCAGTACGGATGGCTAGGGACCTAATTAATATGGACATTAGTGGGGTGCCTGTGTGGCTCAGTGAGCTAAGCCTCTGCCTTCCACTCAGGTCATGATTTCAGTGTCCTGAGATTGAGCCCCACATTGGGCTCTCTGCTCGGCGGGGAGCCTGCTTCCCTCTCACTCTCTGCCTGCCTCTCTGCCTACTTGAGATCTCTGTCAAATAAATAAATTAAAAAATCTTTAACAAAAAGACATGAACATTAGTAAGATGTCAGAAGTAGAGTTCAGAATGATGATTATCAAGGTGCTAGCTGGTCTCAAAAAAAAGCATGGAAGATACTAGAGAATCCCTGTTTGGAGAAATAAAATCCCTTTCTGAAGAGATAAAAGAACTAAAATCTAACGAGTTTGAAATAAAGAAAGCTATTAATGAGGTACAGTTAAAAAAAAAATGGAGTCTCTTACTGCTAGGATAAATGAGGCAGAAGAGGGAATTAGTGATATAGAAGACCAAATGATAGAATAAAGAATCAGAGAAAAAGAGGTAAACAACTACTGGATCATGAGGGGAGAATTCAAGAGATAAGTGGTACCATAAGGCAAAACAATATTAGAATAATTGGATCCCAGAAAAAGAAGAGGGTCAGGGCCAGAAGGTATATTGGAGGAAATTAAAGCAGATAATTTCTTAATTTGGTGAAGGAAATAAGCATCGAAATTCAGGAGGCACAGAGATTTCCCCTCAATATCAGTAAAAATAGGTCCACACCCCATCATCTAATAGTAAAACTCACAAGTCTCAATGACAAAGAGAAAATCCTGAAAGCAGGTTGGGACAGGAGGTTTGTAACATATAACAGTAGATTAACTCCTGAGGTCCTTCTGAGCTCTACTTCTGTGGGGAGATTCGTGGCTTAGGGGCTTCCTCTGGCACCTGCTCAGGAGCACATTTGTGGTGGTGGTGGCCCCTTGTCTAAGGCACTATTATCTGGGGAGTGACCCCTGAGCCAGGGTATTGAGTGCAGATGGAGCAGTCACAGAGCTGGGCTGGAGCTCACATGCACATGGAGATACAGTGGCTGCACGGATCCAGGTAGCCACTCTCACTGCAGAGACAGCCCCATGACCTAGGCACAGGCACCCTGGAGTGGGTGTGTAGCATATGCATGCCCATCTCAAGATTCTTTAGCATATGTAAGATTCTTCCGATCAGATCTGTAAAATGTATTTGTTATTTAAGGAAACATGTATGCCAATTTTGAGAACGAGGAAGAATAAGAAGGCCATTACTGTTTCTTCAAACTACTTGATTTTATTTGCCATAAACTTGTTTAGAATTCTTATATCTATAATCATTAATTTTCTGGGATTTCCTTTATTTTTACTGCTCTTGTCTGATTCTGAAATCATGTTTACTCTGGCATCATGTACTAAGTTAGACAATTTTCTCTCCTGGCATCATGTACTAAGTTAGACAATTTTCTCTCCATTAAATGGATTATGTATAAATTGAAATGATCTGTTTCTTGAAAGTAGAAAGAAACTGCTTGTAAAATTGTCTGGATCAGATGTTACCTTTTGGGGGAAAAATATATATAAATTAAATTTTAAAATTAAATTAAAAAATATATATATTTTTAAATTTAATTTTTTCCAATGTTCTAAAATTCATTGTTTATCCACCACAACCAGTGCTCCATGTAATACGTGTCCTCCACAATACCCACCATCAGGCTCACCCCACTCCCACCCCACAAAACCCTCAGTTTGTGAAAATATTTTTAAAGTTTCTGTTTCTTCAGGCTTTATATATATCCTGACTTTATAGTTCTTCGGTTTCAGTAAGTAAAATTTTTCTAGGCATTTATACATTGGATCTAAATTTTGGAACTTAAGTAAAAAAGTTGTTCATGGTTAACTTACCTAATTATTGTATATTTCTAGTTGTGTGCCCTTTCTCATTGTATGTATATATGTATGTATTTATGTTTCTCTTCTTATGTTTTTAATCAATTTTGCTACTGTTTCCCTTAGTTTGTTAGTCTTTCAAAGTCACTTTTTAACTTTGTTAATTCCATTATACATTTTTGGTTTTTTGTTTTATTCTACTTTGCTCATATCTTTAATATGTCCCTACTTTTGATTTCTCTGTGTATATTCTATATTTCCCCTCACATCCCAGTCTAGATATTTAACTTACTGATTTCTCAGGCTGTGTTCTCTTTTAATGTAGAAATTGAATGCTATAAATTTTCCTCTATACTCTGCTTCATGATTATTTAACTTATCTGAAAATGACAACCATTTATTTTTAAAAGGTAGTTTTGCTAGATACAGACTTTCAGATTGGTAGTGACTTGTTCTCAAACCTTAAAAACTGGATTCCATTGTCTACTTTTTTTTTTTTTTCTATTGAGAAGTCAGTTGTCAGTTTCATTGTCATTGCTTTATTGATCTAATTTTGGTTATTTATCAGTCTTTCTCTTTGGCTTCAGAGTTAGATCTTCTCTTTGTCTTTGGTGCTTCCAGTTTTAATGGAATGTTTTTTGGATTTTTTTTCCATTTATTTTGCTTATGTATGTTCTAATTGTATTATATTTGCTTATCTTTGATAAATGTACTTCATTAGTTTAAAACACATTAAAAAAATCTTTTCATTGATTACTTCTCTATTATGTTTTGGGACTTCATGATGGTGATTAGAATTTTATTCTACACATTTTACATTTATTTTTATATTTTATGTTGTCTTGACTCCTTGATGCATTTTGGGCATTAGTTATTTGTGGTCCAGTTAACTAGTTCTCTTTTTAGCTTAACTTAAGTGTTTTTACCCCATCCATTTAGTTTTTCATAGTAAAAATCATATGCCTTTTAAAAATTGTGTTTGATTATTTTTCACACTCTTCGGTCACTTATTATAGACCCTTGCTGCTTTACCAATTTTGGTATTTCTTCTCATATTTTAAATTATTCTGAACTCATTTATTTCATATTTTAAACCAAAATCAGTTGTGGGCTATATCAGTTTGTATCCTAAATCAGTTTGTTTATTTTCCTGTTGAATCTCACTCACATTGGCTTGTTTCCTTGTTTTTTTTTTTTTTCTTGTTTGTTTTGTTTTGTTGTTGTTGTATAATTGCTAATGAAAATTCGGTTCCTTGAACTCATGGGAATTCCTGAAGCTGAAATAATGTTCTTATCCCTTTGCTTCTTCCAGGATCTATAGTGTTGCTACTAAAGTGGGAGGGCCATTTTAGTGAACTTTGGGTCTCCCTAGGTTACTGGAGAAGAATGAGTTTTAAATATAGTTTGTCCTTTTGTCACTGACTTACAGCTCAGTCTTTGGATAACCGTATGTATTCTATAAATATTTTCCCTAACTTTTTGTCTAATGCCATTCCCCAACCCTTTTTGGAAGGAGAGTTAATAATGCCCTTTATTTCCTGCAAGCCATAATATGTAATGGAATTCTGCTTCCTATAGGGTTCCACATTTGAAGTGAAAGAGCCTTTCAGAGAGTTTCATCCACCATGCATTCAGAAATGCAAGATTTTAAAAAAATCATTCACTTTTTAGAGAGTCTTTCTTTACTAGGATACACAATCAACCTCTAACTGTTTAGATTACATCTTTTTTAAAAAAAAAACTTAAATAAGTCACAAGATTTTCACATAAGTTTATTTATTTATTTTTTATTATTTATTTATTTATTTTTTACTTTTACTTTTTTATTTTTTATAAACATATATTTTTATCCCCAGGGGTACAGGTCTGTGAATCACCAGGTTTACACACTTCACAGCACTCACCAAAGCACATACCCTCCCCAATGTCCATAATCCCACCCCCTTCTCCCAAACCCCCTCCCCCCAGCAACCCTCAGTTTGTTTTGTGAGATTAAGAGTCACTTATGGTTTGTCTCCCTCCCAATCCAATCTTCTTTCATTGATTCTTCTCCTACCCACTTAAGCCCCCATGTTGCATCACCACTTCCTCATATCAGGGAGATCATATGATAGTTGTCTTTCTCTGCTTGACTTATTTCGCTAAGCATGATACGCTCTAGTTCCATCCATGTTGTCGCAAATGGCAAGATTTCATTTCTTTTGATGTCTGCATAGTATTCCATTGTGTATATATACCACATCTTCTTAATCCATTCATCTGTTGATGGACATCTAGGTCCTTTCCATAGTTTGGCTATTGTGGACATTGCTGCTATAAACATTCGGGTGCACGTGCCCCTTTGGATCACTACGTTTGTATCTTTAGGGTAAATACCCAATAGTGCAATTGCTGGGTCATAGGGCAGTTCTATTTTCAACATTTTGAGGAACCTCCATGCTGTTTTCCAGAGTGGCTGCACCAGCTTGCATTCCCACCAACAGTGTAGGAGGGTTCCCCTTTCTCCGCATCCTTGTCAGCATCTGTCATTTCCTCACATAAGTTTTAAACTTAAAATTATCGTTAAAAATGTTTTAGTATTTCAGTTTTGAGAGCAGAGGATTTCTCTTTTTATAAACCTCATTTATTAATACTGAAAGTTTTCTAAGAATTGTATTTAAATTAATTAGTTTTATATTATCTTTGACCAGAGCAAATCGATCTTTATTTTTAAGGCAATGTGAACAGTTGTTACTTTTTGCTCTTTATCATGTTAAAATTAATGAAACAGAAGAAAATTAGGCTTTATGACTGGGTGTTACATGTTAAAGGGCAATGGAGGAGTTAAATTAAATATCGTATAAAATATAGGCTGCCTTTTCTTCACTTTAGTGCTCATGGATTTGCTGGTATAAAACTTCATGGAGAAATATATTTTGTAGATTTTATACTTCCTTTTTAAAATCCTCTTGCTAAATCTGTGAGCATGTGCATTAGTTCCTACAAAGATCAGAATCAATGTGGGCCATATAAATTGTAACATCTGATAATAGCCTGATATGTTGGTGTGCTATCATTCTCTTATCCAATTCTACCTTTGACGAAAGTCAGTTATCTAAGGTGCTGAAATATTTGATCAAAGGTAGATTTGTTTTTCTGGCTCTGTAAAGCAGATATCTGTAACTGTGGCTAAATATTTGTGCACTGAAAAATTTTAAAAGATGTATCAAAAATAGTTGCATTGAGTAAAATATTCAGCTTTTTAGAAATTTTATGCTCATTAAACTCTCCAAATTAATGTTTCCTTTTTTCTATTGGGGCACTTTTCAATATTAACCCCATTACTGTATATATTTTGAGAGTGTAAACGGATCATATTGTGTCAGGATAACTTAAATTTGTCTCTTGTTGATATTAGAATTTTGAATCATGACATAAATGTAGCTGCTTAAAATTTCCCTGTAGAAAAAAATGATGAGATAAAAATGTCTCAGTCACACAGAAACCACACTGATTCATTATTTCATAAAGAAAATATGGCCACAAACTATTTCTAACAACTTTATAGTAGTAGCATGCTCTTTGTCCACATCCAGAATATCCTGAAAAAAAAAAATTGTCTTAAAGTATCCTACACTTAAATGATACTTGAGTTGAAAGCTCTAAAATACTTCTAAATTATTTTTTATCTTAAGAAAGGTTGAGAAGCAATTTGGAATCATAAGAATCCCTAGCAAATCCATATTAACTGAGAGAATGGATTATAAGTGATTACTTTTTTTCAAGATTCATAGTTGCCACTTACAAATTACTAATTACTCAGTTGAAGTTTTGCCTTTGGTATTAGATTGCCATATGGAATATTTATTTGTCTATAAACAAATTATATGCTAAAATTCTAAAAGGCAGTATACAAGGAGGTGGGAATTCCCTATATATATTGATTTATCCTATTAATTTGCTTGGGATAACACTTACTTTTTTAATAAGGGAAAGAGCATGTGTATGTGTCTATATGTTTGTGTGTGTGTGTGTGTGTGTGTGCACGATTGTGTGTATAAAATTTAGTACAGTCTTGGCCAAAAAATTGTATATGCTGAAATAATGACATCTGAATTAGTATGTTAGGTCATATCTCTGTTGCTATCTTTTAATAATAACCCATCCCACAGGCTGCAGGTTGACAAGAGGTGTTTCTGAAATCATTACAGTAGTATTTATTACACCAAAGTTAAGACATAAAAGTTGTATTGTATGATATATGATTATCACCCTTTTAAAATTGAAAACCTGGAGATTAACCACAGTATTTATAGCTAAGAATTAAATCAGGTGATTCTCAGGATTCTTATAGAAAAGGGTACCTTTTAACTTGAACACAAAAATTAAAAGTTTTGTTCAGAACAAAGGGCCTTATGTTATGCAACAAATCAAAAAGTGATGATATGTATTCGGCTATTCTATGTTTCTAAAAGATTTTTAGTTTCTTATTGGTAGAGAGAATCTATTTCCACATACTTTCAGTAAACACACCTTAGCATGTATGGTCATTTCGTGTTCTTTTCTAGTGGGAGTAAAAGAAAGAAAAAAGAACTTTTTCCTTTAATATATTTTGCTTCTAGTTGAGTAACTAATAATGGGTAGAGTTTGTGGATCTTGATTTACTAAGTCCTTTAATTGATTATAGACTCATGAACTATATGCCTTTGTACTCCTGCTCAGACAGAATGGCACTCAAATGCAGAGCCTGTCTCCTATTAGTAATCTCTGTGGGTTGGCATTTCTTACACTTCTATCAGGGTGTGTTCCCCGAATGGGGATTTTCAGTCTTGCTTCCTGTTCTCTTGTACTGATGCCAATTTTCTGGAAGATTTACCAATAGCCTTCAGAACTGTGACATTTTGCCTTGACTTCTTCAAAATGATTTTCTGAATCTTTTCAGATCCTTCCAGTTCATCAAATTCTTGGTCTTGATCCTACCTGCTTTGCTCCCACATTGCATGGTGTCTCTGGGTTTCTTTCCTCCACACTCTTCCTCTTTGTTTTTATTTTTTAAAAAATTTTAAGAGATTTTATTTCTGTATCTGACAGAGACAGATAGACAGAAAGAGAGCACAAGCAAGGAGAATGGGAGAGGGAGAGGCAGGCTTCCCTCCAAGCAGTGAGCCCAATGTGGGGCTCCATCCCAGGACTCAGGGATCATGACCTGAGCTGAAGGCAGACGCTTAATGACTGAGCCACCCAGGCATCCCCTTTGTTTTTATTAAAAAAAAAAAAAAAAAACACCTTGGGGTGCCTCACTAAGGAGCACATGACTCCTGGTCTGGGGTTGTGAGTTCAAGGTCCATATTGAATGTAGAGATTCCTGTAAAATAACATAAAATAAACAAACTTAAAAAAGAAATACCTTGATAAATTTGAGATGTGATCTAGGACAAACTGTTTTTACATCAAAGGGATTTAACCTCTTTATGCATGAAAGGATAGAATCAGATGAGTTTCTACTAGAATTCTACTTGATTCTGTTCCTTAAGTTCTCCAAACAATTTTGTCTTATAATTTCTACTTCTATTTACAAGTATGTTATTGTGCAACTTGTAAATAATTGAAATCCCAATATATATATGGTTGACACACACTGATGCAATATTACATTAGTTTCAGGTGTACAACATAGTGATTCCACAAGTCTATATCTTATTCTATGCTCACTGAAAGTATAGCTACATGTTGTCACACCATGCTACTACAATACCATTGGCTATATTCCCCATGCTGTACCTTTTATCCCTGTGACTTATTCATTTGACAGCTGGAAACCTGGACCCCCCACTGACCTTTACCCATTTTGCCAGTCCTCAACCTGTACCATCTGGCAACCATCAGTTTGTTCCTTGTATTTATGAGTCTATTTCTACTTTTCTGTTTGTTTTTTAGATTCCATATTTAAGTCAAATCACATGGCATTTGTGTTTCTCTGTCTGATTTATTTCACTTAGCATAACACCTGCTAGGTCCATCCATGTCATTGGAAATAGCAATTTCTCATTATTGTTTATATATAAGTTATATATAGATATAGATATAAATGTAGATCTATCTCTATATATATCACATCTTCTCTATACATTCATCTATCAGTGAACAATTGGCTTGCTTCCATATCTTGGCTGTTTTTTTTTTTAAATCTGTTTAGATTATTAACTCATTTTTTTAAATTTATTTTTTATTATGTTCAATTAGTCAACATATGGTACATTATTAGTTTTTGATGTAGTGTTCAATGTATCTTAGTTATTGTAAATCAATTGTAAATCATGCTGCAGTAAACACAGGGGTGCATATGTCTTTTTCAGTTAGTGTTTTCACTTTCTTAGGGTAAATACCAGCAGTGGAATTATAAGATTTATTTTTCATTTTTTGAGGAACCTCCATACTGTTTTCCACAGCTCTACTTTACATTCAGATGAACACTGCACAAGGGTTTATTTTTCTCCATATCCTCGCCAATACTTGTTGTTTCTTGTGTTTTTAATTCTAGCCATTCTGACAGTCGTGTGGTGATACCTCATGTGCCTTTGATGTACATTTTCATGATTAGTGATGCTGAACATCTTTTCATGTGTCTGTTGGCTATCTGCATGTCTTCTTCTGCAAAATGTCTATTCAGGTCCTCTGCCCATTTTTTAATTGGATTATTTGGGCTTTTTTTTTTTTTTTTGTCTTTCTGTGTGTGTGTCAAATTAAACATATTTTAAGTTCACATTTTTTAGTGTGCCTAAGCTATTTTTTGCAATATGGAATTCATTTAGATAAGCATTTTTAGTAAATGGTCTTGCTTCAACCTAGAATAACTATATTAGTTCTTTATACTTTTATAATTTTAACTTTAAAGAAGGTTTTCACTGACCTATTTTCTATTATGTTCAAGTTTTCTTGAGCCATTGCACAAGTATATCTCTCCTTTCTGTTATCACAATGTGATATGAGCCACAATATTTAGAGGATTGAGTGCAATACTCATCTCTGAGTTTTTAAAGACATTTCATTGCTCTCCTATCTTGGGGAAAGAGGAGTAAGTAACAGTCAGTGAAATGAGAAGAACTTGGTTCTAGGTCTGAAGGAAGCTTTCCCTGATCCAGTCGATCATAGGAATATGTGTAGTACTTACTCTTCTGCTTACAAAGAAGATTATCATTTTGACTTTGATTCCCAGGAGAGGAATTGATGTCCCAGAGGGAGTCCTGCATCATTTCTACTCATCACCTTTTCCTATGACCCACACCTCATTAGTTTATACCATCCACTTCATGCATAATCTGATCTCCTACGTCCCTTGGATTTAATTACCTCCTTCCCTTGTCATCTGGTCCAACAGTACCAGATCCAGGTCATTTACTTGAATAGGTTCACAATGACCCTGAAAAGACCAGAGGTAAAAATCTTCCAAATATTTATCAGTCAGTCATTTGTGGAAAGTCTTTCACATAATCAGGTAATACTTTTCCTTTTCAAACTCATTTTTCTGTTTTAATAGTCCATACAGTTTTCCTCAAAGGTCATCTGTTAGAAACTTACTTTAACAGCCATCATCCAACTTTATCACTAGTAAGAAGTTTAAAAAATTAGTTTAATATAAATGGCACAGAATAAGTCTCCTCCTTATAATGACAATACTGTAATTACTAGCACATTCTCATTATTGAAAGTTGCTTACTTTAGAACATTAGTCTCTTGTATTTGATCTATTTGATGATGGTTAAATACAGTATGTTCATTAGTACTTGCACAGAAGCTCTCTAATAACACTTAATATATTTTCTAAGAAAACTCTAATTACAAATTCTCACAGTGTGTGAAATAGTCTACTTTTGCCAAAGCAGAGGAGATTAAAAAAAAAAAATGTTTAGCGTGATGAAAAGGATTCTTTGAAAGCTTGCAGGGTAGTTGATAACTTCAGTCCTGTAATGGCCCGTGAACACAGCAGTCTCTCTGTACATACAGTACTGTTTACAGAGATGTCATCATTTATACATTTTACTAAAATACAGTACAATGCATATTTGAAACTTTCACACAGGATTAAAATATATCAAGTCTGTTTTAAGATTAATCTGGCAAAAGGAGTATTGTCATTGTGAAAGATGAGTGGAACTAAGACCTGTTTTAATGTTTTATGAAAACATTATTAAAAAATCCATCATTAGTTGCATTCTCCCTCAAGTCTCTAAGCTCAGTTAAAATACATTAAGCTTACTTTAAAATCAATAAAGTATTTTAAAAGGTTTTTTTTTTTTTTCCTGGCACAAAGCAAAAGTGGGATGTATTTATTTTAATCTCACTTAAGCACTAAGGCCTAATCTATCATTTGGGCTCCTGTACTCCCCCAAAATATTATTTTGTAGAATAAATCAGCATTTCAGAGTGTATGTTTCAATTGTTTCCTAGATGGAATAGGAAAATCTTGCTCAGTACTACTTGTTTTTTTTTTTTTTTTTTTTTTGTACTGGTTTGTTTCTCAAGGGTAGCTATTTGTTTTCCTATTTGTTGTAACAATCCATTTGGATCCAAACTGAGTCAGACTGGAAAACCAAACAACTCAAGAAATCTGTAGGGACACGGAAGGACCAATGTTCTATGGTTTCACTTACACACAGTACCTAAAACAGACAAACTCATAGAAACGGAAAGTAGAAAGAGTGTTGCCAAGGGCTGGGCAGAGGGAAGGAGAATTAATATTAAATGAGTACACAGTTTCAGTTTTGCAAGATGAAAAAGTTGGAGAGATATGTTGCCAACAATGTGAAATACCACGACTAAATTGTACACCTAAAAATGGCTACGATGGTAAATTTAATGTCATGTGCTTTTTACCTCAATTAGAGTAGCCAGGAAGGAAGAGGGGAGGGAAGGAGGCAGAGAACAAATGAACAAGGGAGGGAGAGAAGGAAGAAAGAAGGGATGGCGGGAAGGAAAGAGAGCAAGCTGTAGAGAGTAACCACATCCTAACCATAGGGACTTTTCCTCACAGCATTTCTCATATTCTCTGCTTGTGGATTCCATTTTCATCTCATACTCTACTGATTTATTCCTTCGTCTCCTCTTCCTGTTGTGTATCCACTCCATACTGTCTGTTTCCTTATGGCTTTGGAATTTTTAGCTACTGTTCTTAATTTATTTCCTTTTTTTCCTGGTTTGCCCAATATAATTACACAGAGAGAATACGGTAGTCTCAGTTGAACCTTTTCAGCTACGGCACTTCATATTTACTTGGCTATCTTAGGAGATAACTGTGCTTGGCAAACTCTGAGTCAGTAAACAGTATCCAAGTGAACTGATTTGGGCAACCATTTGTCCCATGAGTAGTGGGCAGCAACGTTCCTTGTAGAAGATGTTATAGCTGTAGGGGGCCTTATAACTGATAGATCGGATTCACCTGCCTTTATGTCCTTACTCCTTGCCTTTTCCTTCTCAGTTGACTTCATTTGTTTTCACCTTGTTCTCAGAATTTTTTATAACTCAGTGCTTTCCACAAATAGATATATTTTTCCTCATCCATCAATTGTCCTTCTCCCTTTCACATATTTACAAACATTCACATAAAAGGTGTAATTTTAAGGTAAAAAAAAAACAACCCTGAGCATCACTCACTTTTAGCATTATTTATTGTGCTTAACGGGATACACAGAGAATTCTTGGTAAATATGTGTCAAATATCTGTCCGTTGCAATGAGGCAAGTCATGGAACACAAATATAATTGATAAGGAGGTCCTATATATAAGAGGATTCTGTTTACTATTTAATGTCTAACCATTGTTGGGATGATTTCCAGATTTCTTTTACTCTTCATGGTAACTAAGAACTACCCGTAGATATAGAAAGTTTGCTCTTTCTTGCACTAGGCTATTAACATAATAAATATGTTTGCTTATAGTTCTAAGGTCCACTGTTGCCAACTCAAAGAAGTGAGAGATTTTCCTTATATTTTTATCTAAAAGCCAGTTTAACACTCAAGGACAATATTCTTTTGACGCCACTAAGTCGCTCAAGCAAAATGTACCCATTTTTTAAAACTGAATCTAGAAGTCCTATGTAAATGTAGTCTTTTTAATTTATACAAGTATTTTCAAAGTCTACTTGAGAGAAAGCCCTGTGAGCTTCTAGTCCTCTTCTCCCATAATGAGACACGTACACTCGAACAAGTCATTTAACCTGTCTATTCTCATTTACATATTTATAAAATTAGTCTTTGAAAGATTTTTCACTGTTGATCTTTCCAACAAGTGAAGAGACAAAAATCCTGTGATATGAACTTCCCAACACCAGTTTTGCTTTCCAATTATGGAATCCCCATCCCACTTCATAAAATCATCAATTTTCACTCTGGGTCAGAAGACGGGACACCTGCGAGATATGCCATCCAGAAGGACCTAAGCAATAATTAAACTAAATCCCTTTTCCTCTTATATTTGCACACCTTAATGGTTATTATTCAGACCTGTCCAAGAGAGACTACTGGTCTTTGGACTTCAGTGTAATAACACCTCTTCCCAGAGGTAGGACCTCATTCTGCATGGATACAATTTGCTCTGACAGGTTAGAGAGTTGATTTTCTATTCATCCTGTGAAGAATATGACTGCCTCTCTGAGCGTCATCTCCTGTTAGATATTAACACTGACTTCCACCTGGCAGAGATGAGCCTTAACTTGGTTTATTTTTATAAGTGTTTAACGCACTTTCCCTTTCAAGAGAAAATTTCTACTCGGTACCCTAGACAAATAATGAAAACACCAAGAAGCACAATATAATAGGTGCTTTGCTTACTAACAGTCACTCAAAACTGAGTAAATGTAGCACATCTGGATGAGCTAAATGCATTTTTCAACTTCTATGATGACCTGTCATTCCAAACTCTATATTTCAGTTGCTTTTATCCATAGTATCCCCAGCTCAGTCTCTCTAAATGAGGTTCACTTTTCACTATGGTCTCATAAGCAATTTCCCATGGCTTCTCACAGGCCCCCAAGCTCCAAACATTATTAAGATTTTTCCATATACATTATAAACCTCTTGGCAGTGTAATAGTGAATCATCATAATTTTGTTATGCCAAATCCATAGGTGATAGAAACAATAAAAAAGAAACCAAGAAGGGACTCACACTACATTTTAGCAAATGATTTCTGACCAGTGTGACAGCTCTATAAAGTTTTAAGAAATGTGTTCATTCTCTTCTTCTCATACCTTTTACCATTGCTTTTTATCTGATATCATGGGTGAATATCACAAATACACACCTGGATCTTCTACTCTCTTCCCCTGCTTGTGTATGTTAACCCTATCAATTTCTAAATATGTAACAAGGTTAAAGAGAACTTGGATACTAGGGACAGAGGATCCTGAATGATACCACACCCCTAACATAACCATTTTTTGTATTTTTGTGTTAGTTCCCTTGCAGACCTAATCTGTATGAATATCTATTTTGTGTCTATAGGAATAGTTCAGTAACAAATAGAATGCTCATATATTTGCTTATGGCTTCCTTCCTGGATATAACACTGTATGCATGTTTTAAATTGTGTGATATTCATAACTGTCTTTTATAGTAACTTAAAAAATATTTTATTTATTTATTTGAGAGCAAGAGAGAGAGAGAGAGAGAAAAGAGCAGAGTCTCAATCTCATGATCCTGAGATTGTGATCAGAGCCAAAACCAAAAGTCGGACACTCAAGGGATTGAACCACCCGGAAGCCCCTTACAGTAACTTTTAATATCTTTGATTATTACTTTGACACAATTCTAATGAACTGCTAGGCAAAACGTATGATCTGTTTAATGGCTTTTGAAATGCACAGCGAGTTTACTTTCTAGAAAGATCATAAGAATTTTTATTGCTACTTGCTAAACTCTGTATGACAATACCTAGTTAATATATTCTCACCAGCACTAGGAACAGGATTTTGCATACTTAGTAAGAATAAATTATATGTCATTTAAATGCACTTTATTTCATTGAAACAAGTTTAATAGTTTACAAAAATCTTTTAAAAATTTATTATATATTGTTACTGCTGAAAATCTTTTTCTCTTCTTGCTTATTTAAGCATTTATTTCTTAATATTATTCTGCACAATTTCGTGTGTTTCTTTTCTATAATAATTACATTAAACTGCCACATTTCCTGAAATACTTTTCCTAGACTCTGCTTTTTTAGTTGTGTCTGTTATCTTGGAACCATTTTATATTTTAAGAAGTTGACTAGGACTCTTTAATCTTTAATCTTCAGTGATTCTTAGAAACATAGTTTCATTTTATTTTGCCTACAACTTTTGTTAAATCTAAGATACTATAGGACAAATAGTAGCATAGAGGGAACTAGGAGTTGCTCTATCAACATATGTTAATATCTAAGAAATGTGTTGAAGCTAATGACACAATTGAGTTCTTTTATTTTCTCTCTATTTTGAATTGCTGCTTAATGATATCACTTTAGATATGGGTAACTGAGGACATTATTACTTCCTTACTGCAATTTAGAAGTCATTTTTACAAACTGATATTTGCATAAGCTTATACTAATTAAAATTATTGCTTTAAGCCAAAGGAGTCCTGCATAATGGATGCTATTGTTTGGTGGGACAGATCATTTTGCTTGGCACTAGCCCACAGAGGAAACCTACATCTATGCACAAGCCTGAAGAAATCTATCCTATAGAATACCTTCCAAACCCTAAAGCCAGGCTATATATCTTAAATATCTTCTTTTACTATCGAAAATAGGTTTATTCAAGAATAGCAGAGAATTGCAATTCAGGACATGCAAGCTATGGCAAAGCTATAGGCAAATCTGGAGAACAAAGGAGAGGAACATTCTTTTATAGAGGAAAGGGTGCAGTTGGGAAAGCCTGCTAGGAAAAAAAAGTCCATTGAAGTACACTGGGAGTTTGAAGTATGGAGCCTTTTCATTGGCTGTAAAGGAAACTGGAGCCCCAAAATGCAAAATTATTTTTCCCAGATCATCCCTGATGACCACCTACTGTGTGACATATGCCCATAATATTCATATCAAAACAACAGTAATAAAACACTTCTCCATACCCTTAAAATATACCCTGAACGATAGGCTTGCCAGGAGCTCCTTATAGGGTCACCCATAACTTGAAATGAGTTTATACAGGAAATATCAGGGACAGACATTCAAGAAAATATGTTGATCATATATATCCTGGATATGAATGCACATTTCTTTCATTTGATTTACTTAGTATCACTTTCATCAAAGGAGTTCCTTTTCTAATTACTGTTCAGAATGATATTAATTCATTGGTGGTGGTGATCTGAGAATTTCTCCTTTAACTAAAAGCTGTTTCTCTCCTCATTTACACATAAACACATACACACCTTTCAGTGAATTTTTTTTTTTTAATCTCTGCTTCTTCCTTTTCCCACATCCTGGTTCCTCCTCATCTACTCCCACTATCACCCAGAATCATGCAGAAGCTGCATCTACCTGGTCTTTATACCACCTTCCTTCCTAAGAAGGTTTGGATTAAGAAATTCACCAGTTTGTGATTACAATAAACTCATGGAAGCCTCCATGTTTTAGTCAGTTCGGACTCTGATAACAGAATGCCATGGACTGGGTGGCTTAAGCAACAAATATTTATTTCTCATAGTTCCGGAGGCTGGTGCCAGCTGGTAGGGCTCTGATGAGATCCCTCTTTCTGGTTTACCCACAGCCACCATCTTGTCGTGTCCAAACATAGCAGAGAGATATCATCTCTCTAGGGTCTCCCCTTATAAGGGCACAGATCCCATTCTTGACATAATGACCTAATAATTGCCCAGGATGGTTATTCTTATCTCTTTCCTTCATCCTCTGGTAAGGTAGCTGAACTTTGATTGAGCTTGTTGCTTTTAACTGCACATCACCAAAATGTCTACTGCTACTAAGAGCACACTTAGCTTTGAAATTCCCCACCTTCCATTTCAAACAATGTTAGGGGACAACTTTAGACCTCTCTTTCTTTGCACTGACTCTCCCCCTTGATCTGAATGTGTGAGCTCCTGCACTGAAGCTGGGTATGGGGACAGTGGCTTCCTTCCCTTTGAGCGATACCCTTGATTTTATGACCAGAGCACTGAGGTGCAACAGTATCTTCTGGTTTCCTTGGCTTGCTTCTCCCAGTATGGAACCTCTGCTATCTGAGTGAGCTGAGGCAAGGACAATAAAAGTCCCCAAATTCTTTGACTGCCTCTGCTAGGGTCGACGTCTGCTCTACAAATGCAGGGTAAGTGAAGGAAGGGAGCTTTCAATTTCTTGGCCAGTACAGCCAGGAATTCAACCTCAGCAACTTGGAGGTGGGGGTGGGAGATGAAAAATGCTGACAGACTATCCTTACCAGCAAAATCGTCTATCCCTTGCCTAGGGGTTGAGGGAAAGCGGAACCATTTTTCTTGGCCACACCTGGCTAAATTAGAGCTTTTGTTACCATGGCAAGTTGAGGACAGATTAGGGAGAGAACAGGGACCTCTGACTCTCAATCTTCTTATTGAGGTACAGAATTTATTAAGTACATGTTTCTTCCTTTGATGTATACCATCAGAAACATTTCCAGAGACTTTACTTAAAAAACAAAACAAAACACAGTTTTTATCAATTATGGCTGTTTCCTTGACAGTGAGTCTGTGGAGCTCCTCATGCCACCATTCTGGAAGTTGTACCTCTATTCTCCCCAGCAGGACCAATATCCTGAAGTTGTGTGTTCATTCAGTCTATATTTTATAATGTATCACATAGGCTAGAAGGGGCAGTGTGTAATGTCTGGTCTATAATTCAGTCCTGCTGCAGGAATCAGCTTGTGTTTTCAGATATGTCAGATATGCCAAGCTGCTGGGGCTGAGGTTAATGCCAGCAGCTTCAAATTACCTACATGTCTTGGGAAGTCCTTAGAATACTAAAGCTGGGAATGATGTTAAACATTAATTAATTAGACTGATTGGTTCTTATACTTACGAAGTATGAGAGTTGTAGTGACTTGGAATGAAAAGCTAGGTCTCTGAATTCCCATTCTATCCCATACCCCGTCTCCCATTTGTCTCCATTTTCTCTTGGGCTTTTCCATCTTTTTTTTTTTAAACATATAATGTATTATTTGCCCTAGGGGTACAGGTCCTGAATCATCATCGGGCTTACACATTTCACAGCACTCACCATAGCATATACCCTCCCCAATGTCCATAACCCACCCTTGTTCATCTTTTTAATAATACTATAAAGGTGAGGAAAAACTATGACTTAAACACTTAACTAATTCCTTATTTCTTTACCCTCCCTTTGACACCTAACATGTGTCTTTAATTTGTAGGTTCTCAGTCCATCTTGGTCAATTTGCTAAAACTCCAGAAGTCTTAGAGTCAGTGGCACCTGTTTTCTCCCTAATCTATGCTAGGAGCGCTTCCCTGAGAGTCAGTGGAGACACCTACCTCTCCAGGAACAAAGGATTGGCTGGCACCATTTCCTTCCTGTGCCCCTCAGCATAAAGACAGAACCACCTGAAGGAGGCAGGTCAGTGTGGACACTAGCTGCCTAACTTGCTTACCCCACCCCCTGGCTCTCTGTTGAGACTGCCATTCTCTGTCAAGCTTGCCTGAATCCCAGCATGGTGAGCCCCTCCCCCAGAAGACCAGCACCAACTCCTGCCCACACCATGTCTCTCAACCAGAGAATCTACAGGGCCTCACTTCTGATGTAGTTGGTGTCAAGTCTCATTTCACAACCAGAGAAGAGCACACCTAGTTAAAACTCCATGTCCAGGCCAGGGACTGAACACTCCCCACAGCAAGCAAGGAGAGCCTCTGCAGATGACTGGCCTGAAGGATAGAGCAGTGAAAACACAACAGCAGGGTGCACACAGTACACACTGGACACACTCCCTGAAGCAACAGGCCCTGGGCACTACATGACCTCTTCTTCATAAGGATCAGGATCAGGAGACATAACTGACTTTTCTAACACACAAAAGAAGGCAAAGACTAAGACACAATGCCAAGATGGAGGAATTTATAGTAAATGAAAGAAAAAGATAAGGTCATGGCCAGAGATCCAAGCAAAACAGATAAAAGTAATACGCATGATCAAAAATGTAAAGATAATCATAAGGATACTCAATTAGCTTAAGAAAAGAATACAAGGCATCAGTGAGACCCTTACAACAGAGATAAAAAAGAATCAATCAGAAAGGAAGTATACAATAAACAAGATTGGAAACAGGCTTGATGCAATGTATAGCAGGCAGGAAGAAGCAGAAGAACAAACTAGTGACCTAGAAGACAAAATAATTGTCAAAAGAAAGAGTAGCAATATCTATGTTGGACAAACTAGCCTTTCTTATTCTTGTGTATTTTTTTCTTTCTTTTTATTTTTTTCTTGTATTGTTTTTTAACCTGCATTGGTATCAGGGTAATACTGGCCTCATGGAATGGTGTTGAATTTGTTCTTTTCCATTACTTGTAATATTTTGATAAAGGTTATCATTAAATTTTTTTTTTTTGAATGTGTGGTAGAATTTAGCAATGAAACCATGTGGTCTTTGGCTTTTCTGTACAGGGAGATTTTTGATTCCTAATTCAACTTTCATTCTTGTTACTGGTTTAACAATCTTGTTACTGATTTCCTATCTCTTGGATTCAAGATTCATAACTTAATTGTGCTCAATGGTGAGTTTTTAGGAATAACCTTTTTTCCTTAGTTACCTGATTTGTCAGTATATAATTATTATAAAATGTTATCACACCATGTATTTCTGTGGTTGTCTCTTTTACTGTTTTCCATTTCTCATTTTGGTTTTTGAGACTTCTTCTTTTTTTTTTTTTTTTTTCTTAGTTAATGTAGTTAAAACATTGTCAATTTTATCTTTTTGGAAAAACTGGTCTTTACTTTCAACATTATGTTATTATGTTATTATTTATGTTGGTCTCTATTTTATTTATTTCTGATTTTTCTTTGTTATTTCCTTTTTCTACTAAAATCCAGCTAAGTTTTTCCTTTTTCTAATTCTTTGTGGTGTAATGTTAAGTTGCTTATTTGAAATTTTTTTTTCTTAATATAAGCGTTTATAGCATAAATTTCACTCTAACATCTGCTTTTGCTGCATCCCCTACATTTTGGGGTATTGTGTTTTCTTTTTCTTTTGTTTTGAGACATATTCTGATTTGCTTTTTGATTTCTTATTTGACCCATTGCTTGTGCAGTAGTGTTGTTTAATATTTACATATTAAATATTTGCTACTTACATTGTAGATTTTTCAGCTCTGTTTTATTGTTGATCTTTAGTTTTCTACCATTGTGGTTGTAAATTTGTAATACTTGTTATGTCACTTTGTATGTTATTAACCAGGGGATTCTTCTGTGTAAGAAAATGTGTATTCTATTTTTCTTGGATGGAATGATTTCTATATAACTTTTAAAACCATGTATTCTGAAGTATGCTTCAAGTAAAAAATGTTCTTGTTAAAAAAAATAATAACTTTAACTGAGGGTACTTGTTTAAAATAAAGCATTCCAGAGAAGAGGTAGGTGGGAGGATGGGTGAAAGAGGTGAAGGGGATTAAGAGTACACTTACAAGGAGCACTGAGTAATGATGTATAGAATTGCTGAGTCACTATATTATATACCTGAAGCTAATATAACACTGTAGGTTAACTATATTGGAATTAACATGAAAAAACCTTAATTTAAAAAAGCAGATATAAACTTACACATTGTTACTTTTCTCAAATATTTTCAAAGCATTGATAGATTTTTTTGGGGGGGGAGGAAGCTACTCAACTTATGGAAGCAAAGGATATAGGCAATAAGAAGACAAAACTTCTTGTAAAACAAGATGAGTGGGTTGTAATTGCCTAACTAAATTTTAAGAATGAATTCCTATAGTGGGACACTAAAAACAGACTTGATAAATATTTCAGCGGATTTCTAGTAACAGTTGCTCCCATATTCTGAGTATATATTGTATGTAAATCTAATTTATATTCTCCAAGGGGCATGAGAAGTAATATAAAACTGACATTTAACTATTATAAAGTAAAATAAAAATATTCTTAGTTATTAAAGAACTAATTATGTGAATTCAAAAGGAATTGAGAAAGGAATGTTTATATAATCCTTTGTGTCTGAAGGTCAGTATGGATATACTGAAGATTTTCAGTAGGTTGGATAAAACAACACTCTAAAAGGTAACTAACTCTGGTTTGCCTTACAAAAATTACACAGCTGTTATTTTTAGTAAATAAATATATATGTATATATATATGAAAAATAGCTGCAAGTTAATTGCCTTGAAGTTGAAAAATGCTATCATTTAAAATTTTAAATCACTTATATTTTTATTCAAATCTGTAGGAGAATATAGTTAAGCATTGTGCCCCCCCCCTTTAACTTATGAGCCTGGAAACAATGTTAATCTGGACTGAAATTATTCTGGTGTGGTAAGATAATACTCACAGGTACTAGATATTTGACTTTTAAAAGCAATTCCTGCTACTGATATTTAGGGGTAACAAAGAAATGTTTTCTTTGTTCTTAGGGGGAGCACAGAAATGATTATTATTAAAAGTGAATTTTTTAGGTAATATCACTCCCCTCCTTGTCATATTGGACATAAGGTAAAGTCTTTTTCCATGATTTTAAAACTCTGATCTGTTTTCTGCTTAACTTGACTTTCTCTAGTGTCTGTCTCCCTCTCTCTGATGATGCACCTGATTCCACAGTGTTCTTTCTATTACACTAACAGGTCCTTAAAATCTTTATGTTATCTGGAATGTTCTTCCCCCAGTCTTTGGAGAGCTAACATTTTATCACTCAGATCTTGGTCAAGATGAAGTATTCACCACTATGCCATCCTTACCAACTGGCAACGGTTAAGATTACTTATTTGGTTGTTTAGTTTATTGTGTGTCTCTGCCCCCACTAACATGTCCACTAGAATATAAACTTTTTTGAGAAGAGGAATTTATTTCATTTGTATTCTTTCTCTAATATCACAAAAATATGCCTACCATATGAGACTTAATAAATGTTTATTATAGCAATGTATAAATATACTGTGATGCTAGAAAGCACATAGATGAAGTACAGCAGAACATCTCAGAGATTATCAGCCATAAAACATTAGAACTAGAAGCATTCTTAGAGGTCACAGTCTTGGTCCGACAAATGAGCCTGACAGAGTAGATGCATACCTGAAGTCACACACACTAAGGGTCAGAGAACCAAGTATACCATCATACCAAACTTCTTCCCTGCTCATCCGTCCAAACCAGAAAACTACTGAAGTTTTGATTTGTGGAAATACTGTACTGAGCTCCATGGGCCAGAAAAGTAGACAAGGACTTAGATTGTTGGGCCGATTATTTTGTTTTGCAAATAACTTTACTATGAGGAAAAAATAAGGATTTAGAAATTAATAAAAGGGAAAGTTTAATGAAACAAACCAAAACCAGAGAGGGAGACAAACCATAATAGATGCTTAATCTTAGGAAACAGAGGGTTGCTGGAGAGGAGAGGATGAGGGATAGGGTGGCTTTATAATGGACATTGGGGAGGGTATGTGTTGGGGTGAGTGCTGGGTGTTGTGTAAGACTGATGAATCACAGACCCGTACCCCTGAGGCAAATAATACATTATATGTTAATTTTAAAAAAAGGGAAACGCTAATATTGTATTAAGGGAAACATTAAAAAAATCGCTGTGGGTGTTCTGAAGAAGAAGGAATAGGATATAATGGAATCCTTGGAAACGAAGTAGAATAAATTCCTTGGAATTGGTAGAAGACTGAAGGAAGCTGTGTTAACCACTGCTGACATAGGCATTTTGGGTAGAGGATGAATTGGGATAGGTTTTTTTAATCAGATGATGGGAGACTTGAAAAGGGCTAACATGCTTAACATGTATTCAGATGATAACATAATGGGAAAAAATAACATGATTAATTTAAAAAAGGAGAAAGTGCACTCATCTTTGACCCCCTTCTATTACAATACCTTTCAAAGTGGCGGTAGCACTCTGTAGTACACCTGCCAATGTTTTACCAATACCCTTCCCTGCCACAGGTGGGTGTGGGAATAACTTTCCTTAGGTTCCCCAGGCAGATTCTAAGAGGTCTTGCCTTTTTCTTCCCTAATGAAAATGTATGCTCTTTCAACTGTATTTTCCTTTGAATAAATGATGTAACATTTTATGAACTGGATTTATATTCACAAAATGACCCCCACACTAAAGCTATTTGATTACCAGCCATGGATAGGATATTAAAAATAAAATATTTAAATAATACATTAACCCAAAGATATAAGTTTGCAAAACCTTCTTGACTTAAAAATTTTTTATTAATTTATTTATAATTTAATTTTATTTTTCAGTGTTCCAAGATTCACGGAATAGGAGAAGATATTCACAAATGACACCACAGACAAAGGGCTGATATCCAAGATCTATAAAGAACTCCTCAAACTCAACACACCAAAAACATGGGCAGAAGACATGAACAGACACTTCTCCAAAGAAGACATATGAATGGTTAACAGACACATGAAAAAATGTTCATCATCATTAGCCAACAGAGAGATTCAAATCAAAACCACATTGAGATACCACCTTACACCAGTTAGAATGGCTAAAACCAACAAGACAGTAAAGAACATGTGTTGCAGAGGATGTGGCGAAAGGGAAACCCTGTTACACTGTTGGTGGGAATGCAAGTTGGTGCAGCCACTTTGGAAAACAGTGTGGAGATTCCTTATGAAATTAAAAATAGAGCTACCCTATGACCCTGCAATTGCACTACTGGGTATTTACCCCAAAGATACAGATGTAGTAAAAAGAAGGGCCATATGTACCCCAATATTCATAGCAGCAATGGCCATGACCGCCAAACTGTGGAAAGAGCCAAGATGCCCTTCAACAGACAAATGGATAAGGAAGATATGGTCCATATATACAATGGAGTATTATGCCTCCATCAGAAAGAATGAATATCCAACTTTTTTTTTTTTTAAAGATTTTATTTATTTATTTGACAGAGAGAAATCACAAGTAGATGGAGAGGCAGGCAGAGAGAGAGAGAGAGAGAGGGAAGCAGGCTCCCTGCTGAGCAGAGAGCCTGATGCGGGACTCCATCCCAGGACCCTGAGATCATGACCTGAGCCGAAGGCAGTGGCTTAACCCACTGAGCCACCCAGGCGCCCCGAATATCCAACTTTTGTATCAGCATGGACAGGACTGGAGGAGATTATGCTGAGTGAAATAAGTCAAGCAGAGTTAATTATCATATGGTTTCACTTATTTGTGAAGCATAAGGAATAACATGGAGGACATTAGGAGAAGAAAAGGAAAAGTGAATTGGGGAAATTGGAGGGGGAGATGAAGCACGAGAGTCGGTGGATTCTGAGAAACAAACTGAGGGTTTTGAGGGGTGGGGGTAGTGTAGGGGGTTCAGTGCATAAACCTTGATTTTAAAAACAATTACTAGAAAAAATAAATTTTAAAAATTAAAACATAATTATTAACAACAATGTCTAAAAAATTCACATGTAATTTTTTAAAAAGATTTTATTTATTTATTTGACAGAGAGAGAGCACAAGTAGGCAGAGAGGCAGACAGAGAGAGAGGGGGAAGCAGGCTCCCTGCTGAGCAGAGAGCCAATATGGGACTCGATCCCAGGACCCTGAGATCATGACCAGAGCCGAAGGCAGAGGCTTAACGCACTGAGCCACCCAGGCGCCCCCACATGTAATTTTAAAGATACTAAAGGTCATTTATAAGTTGTGCACTTGCAGAAAAAAAAGTCAGCTTCACAATTTGCATTTCTATAGTTGTAATGAATAATATTTAGAGGATGAAAATAGCATATGTAAGATGAAAAATTCTACTTCTTGTCCTTAACTCCTTAATTCTTTCCATTGGTCCTGTAGTTTGTAGTTTTCTCTCTAGAAATAGATACTGGTAATTATCTTTTATTTGAATACATAAAGATATTATTCATAGATATTGTGAGTTATTCCCATATTTCATGAAAATCCGTGTATTAAAAGTGGTTTTCTCCTGAAGAAAGACATTGAAGTCTTGCTGTTTATGAGTTTCTCATATAGATGCTGTTTTATGTTATCTTTATAGACTGCTTTAGAGATTATAGGAGGAAATTTCCAGCACTGAAATCTGTTCAAAGAGAAGTAATAGGAACTATTGATCTCCTTTTAGAAATCACATTCTACAATACCCAGTTATCACAATGTTTTCCTCTTTTTGCACTTCTATCATCTTGTCACAGAGAGAGAGAGAGATCAAGGCACTATAGATTATTAAATTCTGCATGCAAAAATTTTTATTCCTAAATTAAATAGTTTAAAACATAATTTATTTGCTCATGAATTTGTACTGTCCTCAAGACTCTAGTCTGGATAGTCTGAGATGTTGACTGGAGGAGATCTGACTTGGAGTATCCAAGAAGGTTCCATTCACCTGTTTTTGGTCTCTGTTGGGGTGGCTGGAAGTTTTTCTTCCCCCCACCCCTCATTTCTCTGTGCCTATCCTTCCATCACAGCAGTTGAACAAATTACATGATGCCTGAGGGCACCAGAAAAGCAAAATGGGAGCAATTGCACCTCCTAGGTGTATTATCACTTCTGCCACACTCGATAGCTCAAAACAGGTCATAAGGCTAGCTCAGAGCAAGAGAGGAATGCATAAATTCTATACCTACTACCCCAGAAGCAGCAATGTATGTATCCAGGGATGCAAGGCACCATTGTTGTCTATCTTTGCAAACCATCTGAGAGAGAAGAATGAAAAATAAAGATGAAACAGAACCTTGCAAAAATGCTGCTTCCCCTTCAATGCTATCCTGGTTCATATCTCCATTACACTTTAAGTCATTCAGTACAGGAGTCAAATTCTCCTTCCTCTCCGTCTTTCCTATTTTGCCAAACCTTAAGTGCACTTCCATAATTCTGTACACATGCTCCCCTTCCCTGCCTTCTTCTACATTAAGCATGGTCCAGCCATCATCTTTCTTCTGGATTATTGAGCTAACTCTTATCTGTCCCTCCTCCTTCCTTTGCTATATCCTTCACACGATTACAGAGTCATCTTTTTTAAAACACAAAATGTCATGTTACTTCCCTCCTTTAAAACCTTGAGTAGTCCCATATTGCATAAACCATGAAATTTAAATTTCTTATCATTTCATATCAGGTAATCTCTAATCTGTCTCTTGGCTGCTATCAATCTTTGGTCCTAGCTATTTCCTTACAAATATACAACTTATACTCTTATCATCCTGATCTAGTCACAGCTCCCCAAATGTACCATACTCATGTTTTATCTCTTTTTACACACATTTCCCTCTCCCTGGAAAGTTGTTCCCCTTCATTTATTTGAAAGTACCTCACTTTGTAAGATTCAGACCAAGGATTTCCTGTTCTCTAGGCTATCTCTAACATACCCAAGCACAACTGACAAGCTTTGCATCTGAGCTTTTTCTGTACCAGGTATTTCTAGCACTTAACCTATTGATTTACACATGGTAGGCCTCAGTTAACAGTCAACAAATTGATAAATGTGAACAGAGAAACCTAACACTGTATGACACAAATGAATATACACTGTATTCTTTCCAGGAAGAACAGATCCACACTGCAAAGGAAACTAAGATCTGAGACTAGACTGGCCCATATATGGAAGTTAACAAAACTGGGAAGAAACCATGAATTCAGAACCCCATGATGTATTCAGTTAGGGTTTTTATGATACAGGATTATAAAATGGTGCTGTAGTTGAATGACTTTTACCACACTCAGAATCTTCTGGAGGTAACAAAGCAAGATGACAACAGCTACTGATCACTGCAAAAGCTAATAACAACTCAAGAGTACTGGGTTTAATAGTTGTCATGATTTTAGCCACCGCTGGTGAATTTGCAAAATCTATTACATCTACAAGGTGTTACTGAAACCAAGGATGGAATTCCTATTGCAATGTAATAATATCCATTCTGAATGGATGTATTTTAAAAAAGATGAAGATGCAAAGTAACAATCAAATATTAGGTTGTAAAAATATCTTCAATAAAAGCAAGTTTTCCAATATCAAATCACATAAACCTCACTAAGTCTTGAAAGGTTAGTGACAAAAACCAACATGGATATTTAAAAATAAGTCCAAATCATCCAGCAATATGTTGGCATAAAATACTGGAATCTGCTTTTTCTGGCAGTCACAATGATTTTATTTCTAATCTAAGATGAACTTTTATGTTGCCTGGGGTCAGCTGAGTCTAGACATGCTCTGGATATAAGGAAACCTGGGACCCTGTAGATCCCGAAAATGTTAAGGTTTTGCTAAAATACATGCGCTGTGTAAAACCTTCTCTCATGGTGCTCCAGGAGCTGCTTTATAGTATATATATAAAGGGAAGGTATTGGTTTTGTGGGACAGGAAGTGAAGAACTATTTCTAAAATGTCTAGTGTCTGCCAGGAACTATGCTTGGCATTTCTGCTAACATTATTTTTTAAGAACTTGCAATAATTGCATGAGATTATTGACACTAACTCTAGTTTATAGATAAGGAAATAGAAACCCAGAAAGGTTAAAAAAAAAAAAGTCCTATGCAAGATCACATATTATTAGATGCAGACAGAGGTGGGAATTAAAGTCATCTCTTTATGCTCCTTTAAGTTGGGTCTTAAAAGAAATCCATCTAGTATTGAAACACACCATTGTAGCATTTGCAGAATTATAGCCTGGACTTTTGAAGTATAGGAAGGGAAAGCTGGATGGTAGTTTCTTAATAGTCTTGTGGAAAAAAAAATGTTTCAGAGAAATAATGATCAGTTATTAAGACATAAAATTACCAGTTTCAGTTGCTTGGTACCAAACACCCTAATGAACAAATTATTATTTTTTGTCTCCTGGATGACTAAAATGAAGCTAATGGAGATTAAGTTTTGAATCAATTAGGATAGGCAAGCAAAGGCAACAAAAGCTAATTCCTCAATTATACTGGCTTTTCTTTTGCTTTGCCTCGTCTTCAGGATCTAGGCTGACAAGGAACTACTTTCTGAGAGAGACAGAATGAGGGAATACTGCAAGCATAAGTGGGCGAATAAGGCTTTTGCCCTGAAGGGACGTGACCCACAGGACTCACATTTCATTAGCCAAACATCCTTGGTCAAACCCAGTCTCAGTGGGGAGGGGAAATATAGTCCTACCTCTACACAAAGAGAGAAGTGGAAATGAGTGACCAGAAAGACAGTCCCCCATAAATATCATCATCTAATTTCACATCATGTCAATGAGTGAGCTGGATCCAAACTGAGGCCATTCACCTCTAAAGTCAATGCTTCTTAACATCTGCATTTTCTCTCACGTAGTAATAGTTAGCACTCTGTTTGTAAAGCACTCTACTAAACATGTTGCATGGATTTTCTCACTGAAATCCTTATCAGTCCAATGAAGACAGTATTTTCAGCATCATCATTTTTTCAAATGAGATTCTGCTTTCCAGGCTTGAAGGGATAACTATCTTATCGAAGTCCTATTGCGAATGCATGGTATCTTACAACAGAATAATTTTCTTAATGAATACCAAAGTGAAAAGCAGTGGGGTATAAAAATCTTTCAGATACAGATTAATACCTGCATCTTACAGTCAAATTAGAATATATGTTTTGAAAAGCAACATGACGTAATGGTGCGCCAATGTATAAGCATGACTACACACTGAGAAGGGTAACATGTAGAAATTGTAAGAGAAGAATTCACGGTCTTTAAACATCTGTCTACTTAAAGTTCCTCATAGTTCCATTGCCTTACCTCAGGTCCTATTCTAAGCCTCTAGCCCCATGTATTTTTGTAATATTAAGACATTCCACAGCTCTAAGTCATCACCCAAAAGTCAGCTCTCATAACATGGCATGTTTTTCATGTAATTAAACACTGGCTTTTCATCTTGAGTTCTTTCTGCTTTTGAGTTTGTTCATTTGCATCCTGCTAAATTATTTTAACACAATGTGCTGAGCCCCAAGCCTTTTAAAGCTCTATCCTTCTTTTTGGGTATGTAGTGCTTTCTAGTTATAATTTTATTTTATTAAAAATTATGCTAATTTATAAGTAATTATTTATAAAAATTATAATAATTTTGTCTTAAAAGCCACAGCTCTTGTATATTATATTCAATAATACAGCAACCACAGCAGGCAATGAACAATTATATATTGCTTATTGTGTATCAAGCACTATTTTTTTTTAAGGATTTTATTTATTCATTTGACAGAGAGAGAGAGAGAGAGATCACAAGTAGGCAGAGAAACAGGCAGAGAGAGAGGAGGAAGCAGGCTCCCCCTGGAGCAGAGAGCCCGATGCAGGGCTCGATCCCAGGACCCTGAGATCACGACCTGAGCCGAAGGCAGAGGCCTAACCCACTGAGCCACCCAGGCGCCCCAAGCACTATTTTTTTTAAGATTTTATTTCTTTATTTAACAGAAAAAGAGAGATCACAACTAGGCAAAGAAGCAGGCAGAGAGAGAGGGGCAGGCCCTCTGCCAGAGAGCTTGATGTGGGGCTCAATCCCAGGACCCTGAGATCATGACCTGAGCTGAAGGCAGAGTCTTAAGCCACTGAGCCACCCAGGCACCCCTATCAAGTACTATTTTAAACATTACATAGCATACCTCGTTTCATCCTCCCAAAGACCTCATAAGGTATGTGTCATTATAGCCCCAATTCATATATGATAAGGAAAGGCAAGCAGTCCCAGGGCTGATAAATGATGGAACTTGCCATTAGAAGCAGTCTAACTTTTGAAGTTTGCAAATTTGACTTCTATGATGAAAAATTTGGTAAATCCTCTTTCTTGTTTGAAGATGACTATCTTCTTGCTAATAAATACATTTTCTTACATCAAGGAGATGATGTAAAAAAAAATGGAAAAGGGGGCACCTGGGTGGTTCAGTGGGTGAAAGTCTCTGCTTTCAGCTTAAGTCATGACCCAGAGTCCTAGGATCGAGCCCCACATCGGGTTCTCTGCTCAGCAGGGAGCCTACTTCTCCCTCTCTCTCTGCCTGCCTCTCTGCCTACTTGTGATCTCTGTCTGCCAAATAAATAAATAAAATCTTAAAAAAAAAAAGGAAAAAAAATCTATATGCACCTTAGTGTTATATAACAGATTAGTTAGTTGTACTTTATTTGAAAGCATTGTCAAATAAATGGAAAATCTAAAGTAATTAATATGCCCAGTCTATGTAATCATACTACCTTAAAAAAATCTAAGTATCTAAGCTTGTGTTCTATTAACCAATGTATATTTTATTAACAGTCAACTTGTGCCAAGCATTAGTACTATATAGAACAAGACAGACAAGAAATATACACTCTTGCACTTACATTCTGGTTAGAAAGACAGAAAAGAGAAACAACAGAGAAGTAATTAATCAAATTAAGTAATCAGACATTATTACTATCACAGATAAAGAATGGAGTCCAAACTTGTATTACCACATTAAGTAAATGCTTATAAATGACACATATATGCACTGAACTGAAATAATCCATAATAAAAAATTTAGCTTTTGCTTTTGGATTGTGGCATTGTGCGGAATTTATTTCACCTTTAAATTTTCTTTAATGTGGTTAATTAGGGAAAGACAAACACCCCAACCAAAAAATAGGGAAAGGGAATGAAAAGCTAGTTCACAAAAGAATAAATTTAAATCACCAATTAATAAGAACAAATATTACTTCTTCAGAGAAAATTGCACTCGCTCCCTGATTAGGGTAAGTCATTAACCTATACATTTCCCTAACCCTGTGCAACACTTATTATTATTTATAACTATAAAACCATTTTTGTGCCTTTTTTAATTTTGCTCTTGTTTTTTGCTACCCTACATTGTAAGTTTCTGGAAAGCAGGAACCATACCTATTTGTGCACTTTAACAACAGAATGCTTATAACAGATAGACATTTCTTTGTAAATTTGTATATGACATTTTTTTTATGGCCTTAATGAACTGATTTTCTCTCCTCAAAACTCATATGCTAAAGTCCTAACTCCCAGTATACTTTACACAGTGACTATATTTGGAGATTGGTCCTTTAGAGAGATAATTTTTTTTTTTTATTTTTTATTTTTTATAAACATATATTTTTATCCCCAGGGGTACAGGTCTGTGAATCACCAGGTTTACACACTTCACAGCACACACCAAATCACATACCCTCCCCAATGTCCATAATCCCACCCCCTTCTCCCAAACCCCCTCCCCCCGGCAACCCTCAGTTTGTTTTGTGAGATTAAGAGTCACTTATGGTTTGTCTCCCTCCCAATCCCATCTTGTTTCAAATGAGATCATTAGAATGAGGTCCTAATCCAATAGGAATGGCACCTTTTTTAAGAAGAAAAGGGACACAAGGGATGCATTCACAGAGAAAGGGCCATGTGGGGACACAGGAAGAAGATTGCCATTTGTAAACCAAGGACAGAGGCCTCAGAGAAATCACACCTGCCAGCACAATTGATGTGGACTTCTAGCCTCTAGAACTGCAAGGAAATAAATTTGTTTTGTTTAAGCCACCCTGTCTATGGTATTTTGCTACGATAGCCCTAGCAAATCAGTAAAATAACTTTTGAGCAAATATATTTAATGTTTATGATTTTATTATTTTAGCATTATAGTAAAAATAAAGTCTAGTAGAGAAAATAAGAGCCAGTGTAAGTCCTCTCAGAGAAGTATGGGAAATGCAGAGTTATGGGAATTCAGAGTGGAAAAGTCAGAGAGATCACACAGAGAAAAATTTGGGTGGGATCTTGAAAATTGGGTTGCATCAGGATCTACAACTGCCTGGGATATAGACCAGGAGTTAGTGGGAATAATTTTTTAAGTAGCAAGACCAAATGAGTATATATGCTATGCCCAGGAAGCATGGGGCACAGAGTGGAAACACCGAAATTTTAGATTGACTGGAGCACAGGATGAGGAAGAGGAAGAGAGACAAACTTCTGGGAAGGACATTTGAGGACAGGGTTTGGACTTGACCCAATGTAGACAAGACAAACAGAAAGAAATTATCTTTCCATGATCAAATCTGATCTTCAGATACACACCTTGGTAGAGGATTCCAAATGTGGAAGGGAGAAAGAGACTTGAGTTAAAATAACAAGTTGATAGCTAATAAAATATTTCAGCCCAAAAGTTAGTAAGGAACTAAATTAGTGATGTCCAGCCTGTGCTTCGGTAAGCCTGACTCAGGTTGATTTAAATAAATCCAAAATGTTTTCATGGATTTAGGATCCAATTCTGGAGGTAGGTCCAAAAGAAAAAATAGATTCCTGTGAGAAACCCCCAGAAATGCTTCACACTTCTGATTATAATGTGTAAGAGCTGTAGTAAGTCAATGATCCTACTGAAACAATTCAAAAAGTCTGGTTCGCTCTAGTTCCATCTAGAGCGTATCATGCTTAGCGAAATAAGTCAAGCAGAGAAAGACAACTATCATATGATCTCCCTGATATGAGGAAGTGGTGATGCAACATGGAGGCTTAAGTGGGTAGAAGAATAAATGAAACAAGATGGGATTGGGAGGGAGACAAACCATAAGTGACTCTTAATCTCACAAAACAAACTGAGGGTTGCCGGGGGGAGGGGGTTTGGGAGAAGGGGGTGGGATTATGGACATTGGGGAGGGTATGTGATTTGGTGAGTGCTGTGAAGTGTGTAAACCTGGTGATTCACAGACCTGTACCCCTGGGGATAAAAATATATGTTTATAAAAATAAAAAATTAAAAAAAAAAAAAGTCTGGTTCGACTATAAAAAAAAATCACAGACTTAAGCGTCAAGAGATTGTCAGAGATACCAATGAGTAAATAATAAAGGATGATGAGCTATTTTCTTGGGCTATTTGCCAATATTGGACACAGATTTAGAAGTAGTCTGGCTACAGACAAAGATCCTATGCTTGGGGGAAAGAAACCAACAGCACTTTTAGCGGTTGCCAGTGGCTGATGTGACTAATTTAAAATGAGGACACTCGCATATATATCCTGTTTACCCTAGAGGATATTTACTGAATGCCAGATTACTGTAGGACCCTGAAAGCTTCTAAAAATCAGAGTAAAATCTCTCTCTGTCTCCCAGTGCTTAGACAAACAAATGAAGACCCATTTCAAGCACACTGCTCCTTTCCTTCTCTGGACATTTACAAGATCTTGAAACTATTTGGAGGATGACTTCAGAAATTTAAAAAAAAAAACACAAAAAACACATCAGGTGGTAGAATGAAATGCTCTGCTGTGTAGCTGCACCCCAGTAGACTCTAAGCCAAGGGTGCGTGATGGCCCAGCAAGACCAAAGAAATGACCCAGAGGAAGCAAGTAGGATGTAGGTTTATTGCGGAAAGTTACACACAGGGAGTCCAGGAGAGGCAAACTGGACAAAGTATCCCCTGCTGGAATCAACATACTGGGAGATTTTATAGTATAGTTACTAGCCTAGCAACTATCTATAAACTTTTCCTTCTTTTCAAGGAGATGAAGACCTGCCATCCAGACATTTTCATTACATAGGAGATGCCCTGGGTTGGCCACCTCCAGAATCCCTGACTTGGAACACTAAACAAATGTGTTTTTCTGCATATCCTGCTTGATGGGGATAGAGCAGGGGAATAAGGTCTCTACATTCTCAAGACAGTGATTAACAGGGGCATCCAGGGTGTGTGCGTAAGAAGCAGCCATTCTGCATGTACCATACATCTGCAAACAGAGCAATTAACTTAGATATATTTTATTTTATTATGTTCAGGTAGCCTGCTAGCCCACGTATCAACATTGTGCTTAACAATTCTGAAGTTCGCTAGGGACAAACTCTGGACAGCTGGATGACACTTCTGAAAGGAAGAGCTAGATCTCCTACAGACTTTTAGGGATGAGAAGAAGGAAATTGTTGGGCTCTCAAAGATATAGGTTGGTTACGTCCTAAAGGCAAATTCACCCCATCCTTGATCCAGATAAATTATTTTTATAGTGGAGTAAAGAAGGAAGCCACTATGGTTTTGTTTTGCTGATCTATAAATGATTCAAATATTGAAGTTAGTGGGTAAGAAATGTAAAATGACTATAATTATTATGTTAAAGAACGTAGAAACAAGTTGAACCAATAGATGAACATATGGAGAATTTCATGAAACAACTGGAATACATTAATAAAAAAAATCAAATAGGCAATTCAGAAACAGAAATGTCAAGTATATCTGATACTGGGAGTATGTGTATAATAGCAGATTAAAGGAAAAACGCAGACTTAGTGAATTCGAAGGCAGGTCATAGGAAAAAATATCCATAATCAAGCAAAGAGAAAAAAATAGAATGACCAAAACAACAGGATTAAAGACATGTGGAACACTCTCAAATGAGATCATGGGCATGCAACTGAGGTTCCAAAAAGAGAGGAAGGGGAGTGAATTGCCAGAAACAATACTTGAAGAGATAATAATTGGGAGTTTTCCAAAGCTAATAAAAGAGGTTCACTCAACAATCCAAGAAGTTCAGCAAAACTCATGAAAGCTATACATGGCATGTGATACTCAAGAAGTATTGAGTATCAATACAGTATTATAGTATTGAATATCAATACAGTATTATAGAATTTAAATTACTAAGAAGATAAAAGAAAATCTTAAAAACAGTCCAAGGAAATAAAAGATATCATATCTTCAAAGGGACAACAATATATAAAAGTGATGATTAATTTCTCAAAGAAAAAAAGAAGAGAAACTTAAAGCAAAGGAATGCCATGTTGTCAGTCTGGTAGGACCACCATCACAAAATACCATAGACCAGACAGTTTAAACAACAGAATTTATTTTTTCATAGTTCTGGACTTTGGAAGCCCAAATCAAAGTGTCAAGAAGTTTGGTTTCTCTGAGGCCTCTTTTTTTTGGCTTTCATGAAACAAAAAGAAAAAAAAAAAAACTAATGAGCCAAAAGAAGTCGATAAACTCAATTCTACAATAATTAAACGTTAAATATCAATGAACTAAAGATTTCAAATGAAATACTAAGATTATCATAATAAATTACACAAAAAAACTGTAAGAGATACTCTTAGATGATAGATAGATAGATAGATGATAGATATACGCAGATAAAACTTAAAAATTAAAAGTTAAAGAATAAAAAAGTTACTGGGAAAACACAACCTGAATGGAAGATAGTATCACTGGACTAATGTCACACAAAGGAGACAGTAAAGGAAAAGCATTCCTAGAGATAAAGAGGCATGTTCTATAGTGATGGCCATCAATCTCACAAGAGGACACAAAAATTATACTTTGTGTACATTCAAAATGTGAGTTCAAAATATATAAAACAACTATCAACATAACAAGGAGGGAAAATGCAGAAATCCAGTGCCATAAAGGGAATATTAGCATACTTTTCTCCATAAGTGATAGAATAAGCAGACATATATTCATCATGACATAGAGTACCTGAACAGTGCATCTAACAAACGACCTGAGTTATATACAAGTGATCAAATCTGGAAACACATAATATTGACAGAGGTAGAGAAGGATAAGGTGGACTTTATACATGTTGGTAAAATAATATTACCTATTATATTTCCTAATCTGGAGGCTGGCTACGTGGATGCTCTGAACTTCATGTATGCATATTTGAATTCAGCATAAAGAAAAAATTCACAAGGACTTCTGCGTATAATCTACTTTTTAAAAATATTCCTAGCCAGTGTTCTGCAGGAGACCAAAATCTCTCTGGTATATGTTTGGTGTCTTTTCTTTTATTTAATAATCCCTTTATTTAACTCTCCAAAGGCACTTATGCCTGCATAATTATCTCTAATTTACAATGATTTCTCGTCTCACTGGTGGTAGAATTCCATTATTCATACATTATACTACCTTCTCATCAAAACGTTTTTTTTCCGCCCAAAACGTCCTTTTTGAATAACCTAGTCTCTCACATGTAAGTGAAAGAGAAGGGCTAGAAAAAGCAGCCAATGTTTTATAAAACAGTTACGTATCTTGTTTAATTATAGAAAATCTTTTTTTTTTAAGCCTAACAATAGGATTTGAAAGAGATATGTAATTCAATATCTATGTAAGAAAACAGAAGACTCAGTGAGGTTACAAAGACAGTATTCGAACTCAAATCTTCACTACAACAAAGTTTACATTCTTTTCACTTTACTTTTTTTATATAATAATTGTGCTTCTCAATTAACGATCAATAATGACTTAATAGATATTAATATCTGAGTAAATGTTGAATAAAGTTTCCATTTCAAACAGAATTTTTGGTAATAGACTGCAGAAATAAATGACATGATAATTATAGGAACTGATATAAGTAAGACCCATGGGTGAGATTTTTAAATCAAGAAATCCCTTCTGCATCATTTGATTGTTAGTTCCAGATATCTGGGGATCCCATTTATCTATATTAAAAGTTAGTCTGGTCTCATATGAATTTGTGCTAGGCATTGCCTTTGAAGCCTGATCTTTGGCTTCAAATTTATTTAGAAAAAAATAATACCATAGCTTCTGCATAGATTAAGTTCATACAATTTTATAGACTCATTTTAAATGGCAATCAAGACCTACTTAAAAATATACCATGGAGTTATTAACACATAATACAATTTGCTGCTCATAAATTAAATTTGGGATGTTATTAAAGATTCATGCAATTATAATTCTTTATCCTGGCTTTTAAAAATACCAGGCAATTTTGCAAGGCTCCTATAGATAATTAGGATTTCCACATTTTTCTGTAGGAATTTTAGCACCTGTTCATCATCGGAGTTGTTTCAAGTTTGCGCTTTTCTTTTTTTTTTTTTTTTTAAGATTTTATTTATTTATTTGACAGACAGAGATCACATGTAGGCAGAGAGGCAGGCAGAGAGAGAGGAGGAAGCAGGTGTCCTCCGGAGCAGAGAGCCTGATGCGGGGCTCCATCCCAGGACTCTGGGATCACGACCCGAGCTGAAGGCAGAGGCTTTAACCTTAAGTCATCCAGGCACCCCAAGTTTCTGCTTTTCTTGATATTAATTAAACATTATTGGCTTTCCATCATCATTATCAAACAAACCTGTTGTGGGTATTTTGGTTAACTATTTACATGGTGGCATATTCATACACATGTTTTGCAGTGGGGTATGTGACTCGCCCACAAACCTACAATTAAAAAGATAATACATAGTCACAAGAACAAATTGCAGAGACATTTCACTGTTGATGGATTGCCAGTGAATTTATTTTATTCAATCTATTGCAATATACTATCAAAGTAATGCTAACAATTGTAAAGTCAAATACAGATTAAAATTAAGAGGCTTAATTCTCCTTGTTGAAACTAAGAGATCTCTTCCCTCTTTTTTTCTTAGAGCGTTTACTTTAGAAAAATGTGTAATTATAAGTGCTTTCTCCCTCTTTGAAATGTATATAAATTCTTTTTTTTTTTTTAGCTCCTTTTTAAATTAACATATTATCTGTTTCAGGGGTACAGGTCTGAGATTCATCAGTCCTACACAATTCACAGTGCTCACTGTAGCACATACCCTCCATAATATCCGTCACCCAGCCACCCCATCCCTCCCAACCCTCAACTCCAGCAACCCTCAGTTTGTTTCCTGAGTTTGAGTCTCTTAAAATTCTTTTGAAAACAAGACAGGCTTTTGTCAGCTTTATTCCCCAAGACTGTTCTTCTGAAGAACCTGAGGGCCATTATTACATTACCCTTTGAAAGGTAAATGCCATGGAAGATAGTATACCTTTCTTTCAGTTTCTTTGGAACCACAGGAGTCTTAACTTTGGCGGATGCCTTGCTTCATAGTGCAAAACTACTTCTTGTCATGACGATAGGTAAAGGTTGTGTTTCCTTTGAATCAAGCCAGTCAGCTAACACAGATAGCTACCCCAATTACCAGGTGAATTTTGGATGACCATGAGTGACAAAAGGCGCTGAGGTCTAGTTATTGTTTATCTTGAGAACATTTATGAAATGGGTTGTATCTAGTTGGCAAATACAGAAGGGTGAGATTTCTTTCTGCCTTTGCAATCTCTTAATGGATTTCCTATAAATTTATTCTCTTTCTCTACTACTCTTGTGGAGAGGTTTTCTGGGTTGGAAGAAGATTTTAATTGTATTTTCCCAATTCAGTTCTCTAGGTTATGTTTAAACTTACAGGGTTTGACAATAAATGGTAGGGCAGATGGGATGAAAGTTCTTTTACCCTACCTAAGTTGGGTCAGTCAATTTGAGAACTGAGGTGCCTTCGATCCTTGCCTCGTCAGTGTATCTATAGATTCCTCCTTTTTATCTTTTCATTACAGAATGTTGGCAATACTAAGAGTTCTGCTAAAAATACTATCAAGAGTAAGGGGTGCCTGGCTGGTTTAATTGGGAGAGCATGAGACTCTTGATCCTGGGGTTGCAAGTCCAAGCCTCACATTGGGTGTAGAGATTACTCAAAAATAAAATCTTAAATAATATAAAATAAAAATACTACCATGAATAATAAAAACGGAGAGTTTTCAATCTGCTATGTTCTACTTAGTTATGACAGTCAGTGCTTTTCTTTTGGACTTTAAATTATTGAACAAAACTCTTACAAATATGGAGCGCTTTCATTGCAATCTATAATTTATACTTTGGTGTTCAGTTTTAACATTTCCTAAAAATTTGTAAAGAGATTCATTTTGTTCATGGGCTGATAAGGGGCATTTGCTTAAAAAAAAAAGCCATTTCAAATGATTTAAATGAAAGTCGAATGAAAAGTAGGCTTAAATATTCCATTTTTTCTACTGCTTAACAAACCCCTTGGTAATGTATCTATTTTAAAAGTGAGTTCTGTGACCATTATGTGCCACTATCATTATTGTTGTAGTAGACTGAGTCTGTTTGAAGTTAAACCATGAATATTTTAATGCAGAGTTTTCTTTTGACTCATTTGACCAGTAAGATTGGCATTTTTAGAAAAGCTACTTTACTTTTAATATATTTCTTATCTTCTTCAATTAAGAAGGTGTTCTTCCTTATCTATGCTGTCCTTGAATTTCTTTTTTTTTTAGTAGTTGTCCTTCATAATGAAGCATCATACTTTGTCTAACTCAGTTAGTTCAATGAGTGTTTACATTGGTCAGGTATGATCTCAAACACTGGGGGAACAGTGTGACATGAAACAGACCAAAAAAAAAAAAAAAACAGTATGACATAAAACAGACAAAATCAGGAAATTCTTACGATTCATGAGAAAAGCCCCAGCAGAAAACTGTTCTGACAAATTACTAATGGGACTGACAAAAAATTCCACTTGGGAACTCAACGCTAAAGGAGATGCTTGTGAACCTAGAGGTGAATGGCATTGTGCCTGGATTTTATTCTATTCATCAACTCCCTCCATCTTCCACAAGTGTTAAAAGCAATGTGGGTGCTTTGCCTGAAGAGGAGAAAGAATCCAAGACTTCCTCAGTACGGTCTAACTTATTAGAAAGCACCTGGTATCCCAGGCGAGTGGAAGTGTGTGTGCATATGTGGCATTATCAATGTGAGGCTGTGGATAAACCTCCAGAAAGTAGGGGAGCACAGAGTAGTGCTTTTGTTCTATAAAAGAATCATTAATTTAAAAAAAAATGTTATGTTAATATGTAACACTAAAATTATTATTTTCAAGTAAATAAATTAAAAACAGATTTTTTCCAGTTTTAATTCCCAGTATGGTAAATATCAACAGACACATACCATAGAACAAAAGCACTTTGAGATCCTCAATAATTTTGAAGGGTGTGGAGGGGTCCCCAAATTAACAGGTTTGAGAATCCCATTTCTAAATGTGTTCTTTGTCTGAATATGGGGATAAGAAGCTACAATGAGTCAAATGAGTCAGTAACAAGAGGGTATAATCTTTGGGTCATTTTGGAACTAAGGCATCTGTTCTTGGGCCGAACTAGCATCACTAATCCTGACATCCAAGTGGATACTGGCAGTAGCAACAGGAGTGAAAATCACAGCAAATGGGGATAGGCAGAGAGAGAGACCCCAGAACTAACACATTTACGAAAGTGCCCATGAACTTACCAGAATCATTATAAAAATGAAGAATTCTATGTCACAGAATTTCTTCAATAAAGAGGGAAGTGGGGGCACCTGGGTGGCTCAGTCGGTTGAATGTCTGACTCTTCATTTTGGCTGGGGTCACGGTCTCAGCATGGTGAGAAGGACCCCTGCATCAGGCTGTGCGTTCAGCCCTAAGTAGGCTTGGGATTCTCTCTCCTCCTCTGACTCTGCCCCTCCCCCTGCTCACACGTGCATGCTCTTTCTCTCTAAAATGGGTAGATGAGATCTTTAAGGGGCACCTGGGTGGCTCAGTGAGTTAAGCCTCTGCCTTCGGTTCAGGTCATGATCTCAGGGTCCTGGGATTGAGCCCCACATTGGGGTTCTCTGCACAGCGGGGAGCCTGCTTCCCCCTTTCTCTCTGCCTGCCTTTCTGCCTACTTGTGATCTCTTTCTCTGTCAAATAAATAAATAAAATCATAAATAAATAAATAAATATGGAAGTACACACTGAAACCTTACCCCATTGGGTTAATGAGTTTGAAACTGACAGGCAATTTAAAGTTTTTATTTGTTTGTTTGTTGGAGTTTGTTTTATTTTCTGAGAACTGTTTCTCCCTCATCAGTTATTGTGTCTTTTCAAACCCACTAATACATATACCAGCTGTCTCTGCTGAAGCCTGGACTCAAGGTCAACTGATATGACTCAGGCCTGTGAACAAACAAGGCCCTGCATTCTTTACCTGAGATAACGAGCCCGAGGCCCCATCCAGTTTTTATCAGCTCTTGGGGCATGCCCAGAGCCCCTTCTCCTTGTCCTAAGAAAACCTACAGCTGTCAGAGGTGGAATTTTGCCTTGTTCTGGCATTAAGTCTCCACCCCATAGTGAAGAGAGGGTGTTTATTATCTGTTTGCTCACTGCACATGTTCCTTCTTTTCCTCAGAAATAGTCGAACATTTCTGCACCCTTTTCATTAATTTGTGTGCAATCTCAACCTCATGATCATTAAGACAGAGAACTTGTTCTCTACACCTTTGGGGAGGCAGGTTTGAGGCTTACCCTCCCATCTTCTTGTTTGTCTCTTGAATAAACCATTTCCTTGCTGCCTACTTAATGTCTCAGTGACTGGCTCTGCTGCTTGGGTTTGGCTGCAACATCACCAGGATAGAATTGTTATGATACCAGCAATTACTTTTGCTGTTGTTCATTGTTATTTCAAATGTCTTGATTATACCCAGACATGTACACATGCAGTGTTGAAGATGTTGCTTAGACTTTCTGACATTTTACTTCCTCATCTACAAAACGAAAGGAGTAACTCTACCTGCTGCAAAGGAATGTCATACAAGTTCCTTAAGATAATGCAAGGAAAGTTGACAAGGATAACAAATACTACGTGGAAATCTTAACTGTGGTTGTAATTGGATGGATTGTTGTAGTTTTTTAAAATAGATTCTTACTTTTCCAAAATTTCCACAGAACACATTGACTTTTGTTTTAATTCAATTTAAATGAAAAAAAGTTGTTTACTCCTTGTTCTCCATCTACTAACACCTCTCTCCAGCAACTACAAATCTGCTTTCAGTATCTCTGAGTTTACTTTGTTTTGTCCTGTTTTGTTGTTGTTTTTAGATTCCATAAATAAGAAAAATCATTAAGTATTTGTCTCTGTCTGACTTATTTTGCTTAGCATAATGCCCTCAATGTCCACCCAGGTTGTGGCAATTGGCAGGTTGTCATTCTTTCCTATGGCTGAATAATATTCCATCACCTATGTGAAAAAATAGTGGCATTTCTCATATATATATTCATCCATTCATCCACTCTTGGACACTTGGGTTGCTTCCATATCTTGGGTATTGTAAATAATGCTAAAATGAACATGGGGGTGCATATATCTTTTTGAGTTGGTGTTTTTGTTTTCTTTGGACATGTACTCAGAATTGGAATTGCTGAATCTAGTTTTAATTATTTTGAGGAACCTCCATGCTGTTTTCTGCAGTGGCTACACCAGCCTGCATTCCCACTAACAGTGCACAAGTGTTCGCTTTTGTCCTGTTCATTACTAACACTTTTATGTCTTTTTAATAAAAGCTCTTCAAAGACAAAATAGCAATTACTTTTGCATTATAATATATTGAGAGCCCACATATATTTATCACTTAATTATCCTACATAATATTGCTTAAAAAGATTTTATTTATTTATTTTTCAGAGACAGAGTGAGCACAAGCAGAGGGAGAAGCAGGCTTCCCACTGTGGAGGCCAAGAAAATTAAGGCCATCCCACCTCAAGTTTAGCTGATGTGGGAAACAGAGGGAGAAGAAAATCATTAAAATTCCTCACCTAGTGACAAGCCCTTGAAACAGACAGAGTGGCTCTCCCCTGGGGACTTAACTGCCCTCACCTTGAGATTTTGCTAAGGACAATCCTAGCCTCACAAACCCCCTACCCCGACGGTCCAACCAGAATCCTATAAGTCTATTTTAACAATTCCTTTAGGAAACTTTATCTCTAAAACTCCAAGATAGTGTCGAGAATCATTCCCAAGTATATGACCCACTGATATACATCTAAAGGGTCTCACAAGAAGATTTTTATTATTGGTAATGAATAACCTTTTCCTCAGACAACAGCTAGCCCCTCATGGTCCTGGAGACCTCGCTTCCAAAATTCCTTAAAGTCTTACATCACCCATAACCCCCTTTGTTCTCATCCACTGCCAAGTCCACCCCTATTCTGCCTTTAAAAATTCTGACTGTAATCTGGCTCGGGGTCCAAGTCCCTACTCCTCTGTGTCGGGTATCCTTGGGCCCAAGCTTAAGCTTGTCAAATAAACCCTCGTGTGATTGCATCTGGTGCTTGGCTTCTTGGTGGTCTCTCCGACGCGAAAACTCGGGCATAACACCCACTGCGCAGGGATTCCCGATGCGGCACTCGATCCCAGGACACTGGGATCATGACCTGAGCCAAAGGCAGTCTCTTAACCAACTGGACGGCCCAGGCGTGCCATCTTAATATTAAATAAACTTCAGAGTTAGTTTTCATTATTTACTCCGTGTTTACTGATACTCAGGTTATTTGCCAGAGGCCACAGAGCTGGTTAAGTGGTAGAGCCGAGAATGGAACTCAAGTCCGCTGATTTGAAAATCTCACTCTCAGTTCTTTCCTTCCTTCCTTCCATTCTCCTTTCTCTTCCTTTCCCTTTCCTCCCCCCCCCCACTCACTCTCTCTTTTTCTTTCTCTCTCGCTCACTCTGTATTTCTTTCTTTGAAAACAGTGGCCATATCACCTTTGAAACAAGTATCAGTAGAGCATGAGAATAATACCTCTGAAAAATCTTTGCTGTGACAGATTTAATTACTCAGTACAAATGGGCAAAAAAAATGACAGCAGTAAGTCAAAAAACGGTCAAATCATCAGAGAGTATCTTTGTACAGAAAATTGCAGGGAATTGTTAGTACTTTTCTTGGCTTGCATGGGGAACTAGCTACCTCTGGGGATGCTTCCCTTTTCTCTTAAGTATTATTATGCAATTTTAATCCAGTAAAATACAGATCATTCAAAGAATCCTTGGGGGGGGGGGGAAGAGTTCGCAAAAGAGAGAATTGGAATGAAATCTGGTGTATAAAGAGAGGTAAGGCAGTCCCATTCTTGCTTGGATGAGAGGTGATTTGGAGACTCACTGTGGGCACCTGGACCCCCTGTAGCACCAGCAGGCAGAACTGCTCCCAGACTCCTGGCTGCATCCGTGGCGCCATTCTCTTCCTCTCAGGGCCCGGGGCCGTTGACTTCCTTCATCTTATCTTGTGAAAGATTTGTTTGAGAAGACAGCGTGCATTTTTAGTAGGTTTCAGCTGCCATAGCAAAATACCACAGACACCGTGGCTTACAGAGAAATCTGTTTTCTCTCAGTTTTGAAGGCTAGAAGGTGTTGGCGGGTGTTGGTTTCTTTGGAGGCCTCTTTCCTGTTGCAAAAGGCTGCCTTCTTGCTATGTCTGCACATGATCTCTCTTCGCGTGGTCTCTCCTGGTGTCTTCTCCGCATGTCCTAATCCCTCTTCTTATACGGTCTCAGATGAATTGGATTAGACCCCCCTTGATTATACAGGTCTCATTTTAATTTGACTAACTCTGGAAGGGTCTTATCTTCCTAAATACTCACGTTCTGAGATCCTGCAGGTTTGGACTTCAACACATGAATTCTGGAGAAACACATTTCAGCCTGCATATATGCACAAATCACTGGCTTCCCATATAGATGTGAAAGAGGCATTTATGATATGGGGATCAATATACATTTTTAAAACTCTTGAAATCTCATCTCTATTATTTGCATGTACATTTGTATATCCTTAATATACATTTAATGTGTGTCTGTACCTTTAATATATATTTATGTTTAATATACATTTCATGTTTAACCTTTAACAAACATTTGTATGTTAAATATATGTATATATTTAATATATGTGTATCTTTAATTTTTTATTTTTTATTATGTTATGTTAGTTACCATACAGTACATCATTAGTTTTTGATGTAGTGTTCCATGATTGATTGTTTGCTTATAACACCCAGTGCTCCATGCAATACGTGCCCTCATCAATACCCATCACTGTGCTCACACATCCTCCAAATTCCTCCCCTCTGAAACCCTCAGTTTGTTTCCTGGGGTCCATAGTCTCTCATGGTTTATTTCCCCCTCTGATTCCCTTCCTTCATTTTTTCCCTTCCTTCTCCTAATGTCCTCCATGCTTTAAAATGTAAGAATGGGGGCACCAGCGTGGCACAGGCAGTTGAGCGTTCAACTTCTGCTTTCAGCTCAAGTTGTGATCTCAGGATCCTGAGACGGAGACCTGAGTTAGCCTTCACACTCAGCACAGAATCTGCTTTAGACCCTCTCTCCTTCTCCATCTGCCCCTCTCTGCCCTCTCTCTTTCTTCCCCTCTCTGTAAAATACTTAAAAAATAAATCCTTTTAAAAAACAACCTACAAGAACCCATATTATACAAGATCTTTAAAACATAAATTCTGTGACCTGCCAGACTAGAAGAATGCTAAAAGCCCTCACATTTTCAGAGTATTGAATTAATGATTTAACTTTTTTTAATATGATGCTAACACCTGAAAGAGAAATAATAACAATTTAAAAAAAAATAATAATAGCTCACCGTCAATCCAGTCATAGTTTTCTCCAGGGAGGGAACTTGGTCGGTAGAGTGACTTTTTGCCAGCTTATGTTCCAGGGTAATGTTTTAAGTTCTGAAATTCTGTGCAAACCTCATGGGAAATGCCCTAGCAGGAAGCAGGTTATTGTATGCTCTTTGGCTTTCAAAGTACCAAGGGATGGAGTCTGTCTTAGGAAGAGACTGCACTGTAACCAGCCATGCCCCAGAATGAGACACTGTTTCTCTGTTGTTCAGCCTTTAGCCCAAACTTGAGCCCAACTTTAGCTGGATGTGCAATGTTGCTGTTTGCTTCAACCGAGTGTCAGGTGCATCATGTAAATAAATTACAAGCGGAAACCTAATGTTTGTACTGATTTTCCATTGCCGGCTATCTGAAGGGAATAATAGAAACATATGTTCCCAAGCCTACTGCTCAATGTATTCACATAGTGAAGTTAAAATGTTTGGTTAGGAAATCAATATTGTTATACTAAGCATCACATATAGTAAACTAGAAGTATTGCAAGAAGCTGTGAACTCGCTTAAAATCAATGTGTATTCAAACCAGGGAGGAACAAAATAGATAAAACCACAACTTTAAATGGTAACCTAGGGAGAGTTAACCAGCATCCCAGCTTTTGCCACTGCAGGGAGAATCAATGAAACATACAAACAAATAATAAAGCAATTCAATATTTGAGGTAGCATTAAGATTCATCTGTAGTAGATTTAAGGACACTGACTACTATACAGTATTGGCAACTGTATTAAGAAACCTCTGTGTAATGAATACAATACCATGAACAGAAAATGCATGAGGACAAGAGATTTAGAACTCTACTTGGCAAGAATAACAAGATTGGAATAAAAGATGGAAACATATACTACTGTATATTATGGTGATTTCATTTAAAATATTGGAAGTAAGACATAGAAGATGGCCCTCCAAAATTCAAGCTTTAAATTGAGCATCCCTAGACTCTTAACCTAGCAGAATGTATAACATATTTGCTGTAGAAATGTGTTGTTTGAAACAGAAGTATGACAACGACATAGAACAAGAAGTTACAGAGCTCATCTAAAAGCCATTGCTTAGACAATGGTTCCAGACTAGTCCATGACCTATTGGAATAATGGGGTGAGCTGGCTTAAGGACCCCCACTTTTTTTCATTTTGTTTTGTTTTCTTTAAATTAATGTTTTATTAAAAAAATTACATTCAAGATTTTTTTAAAAGATTTTATCTATTTATTTGATAGAGCGTGAGAGAGAGAATGACAGGGGAGAAGGTCCGAGGGAGAAGCAAACTCCTCATGGAGCTGGGAGCCTGATGCGGGTCTCAATCCTGGGATTCCAGGATCATGACCAGAGCGAAAGGCAGTCGCTTGACCAACTGAGCCACCCAGGCCCCCAATTACGTTCAAGATTAAAGAGAGAACTACACAGAGGTGACCATTATTGGCCTTTTGGTGCATTGTTCTCTAATTTTCTTTTTACATAGATTGGTTGCTACTTTTTTTTTTTTTAAGATTTTGTTTATTTGACAGACAGAGATCACAAGTAGTCAGAGGGGCAAGTAGAGAGAGAGGAGGAGTCAGTCTCCCTGCTGAGCAAAGAGCCCGATGCGGGGCTCCATCCCAAGACCCTGGGATCATGACCTGAACTGAAAGCAGAGTCTTTAACACACTGAGCCACCCAGGCGCCCCTGTTTGCTACTTTTTAAACATGCAGCTTAATCATAATTTTATATATTTTTAAAATTTAAATTCAGTTAATTAACATATAGTGTATTATTAGTTTCAGAGATAGAGTTCAGTGATTCATCAATAATGTCCAGTGCTCATTACATCACATGCCCTCCTTAATGTCCATCACCCCATTATTCCAGCCTGCTACCCTCCTCCCCTCCAGCAATGCTCAGTTTGTTTCCTAAGTCATGCCCACTTTGAATCAAGTCATCTGGGTTCAGTTGATGATTTGGTTACCACTTACTATTCTGTGATGTTAGGAAAGTATTCAACCTCCTTTTTTAAAAAACATACTTTAAAAAATATTTTTAAAAAAATATTTTATTTATTTGCCAGACAAGAGATCACAAGTAGGCAGAGAGGCAGGCAGAGAGGGGTCAGGGAGCGGGGAACAGGCTCCCCAATGAGCAGAGAGCCCATGTGGGGCTCGATCCCAAGACCCTGGGATCATGACCCGAGCCGAAGGCAGAGGCTTTAACCCACTGAGCCACCCAGGTGCCCCAATATCTTCTTATATCATAAAGGTTTTATGAGAATTTATTTTATTTTTTTTTAAAGATTTTATTTACTTATTTGAGTGAGAGAGCACAAGCAGGGGGAGTATCACAGGGAGTAGGAGAAGCTGGCTCCCTGTTGAGCAGCGAGCCTGAAGAAGGGCTTGATGCCAGGACCCTGAGATCATGACCTGAGCTGAAGGCAGACACTTAACTTACCGAGCCACCCTTGGGCCCTGGTTTTATGAGAACTTAAAAGGAATTTAATGTGGTTAATATAGATTGTTACACTGCAGTCCATTACAACTGTTATTACTACTGGAAAGATCATCTCTAACTGGTGACTGATCCAAGATTTTACCCCAATTTCCACCTCCTCAGAGACACTCTAATCCATGCTACCCAAGGATTTCCAACCTTGTAATTATCTTTTTCAGTCTACTGTTTTATTTACTCACAATATTTAAAACTTATTTCCTTATTTGTTTTGGAGCAAGGTTTTTTTCCTTTTCTATAAAAACCCGTCTTTCATTGAAAAATAAAGTATCTTAAAGCAAACATTGTTTCTTGCCCCTAACACAAAGCCTGCCACATAGTGGGTGCTCAATAAACTCTAGTCGAATGGAGGTGTAAGTGCAGGATGTTAGTAGCCAACATGTATTTATATGTATTGACCCAAGATAATCCCTACTTCCAAACAGATGTAATTTTCTTAGCCTAATGTCAGCATACTCTTCCTGGGTGATACCCATTTTTATTTCCTTGCAATACATGATTAAATAGGAGGGCCTGGCAATGTTATCATTTCAAATTCCTCACCATAAAGTAAGTATATCCTTAGCAATTTGATAAAGATACTATTTGTGTTTCTGATTAGTTTTAATTAACTCTAAGAAGGAAAACAAATAATCTGTAATTTTCCATTTGTAATGCAGGTTGCAGGTCTCTTGGACAAAGTGAGTAAACCTAGTTGACAGGTTTTGAGCCTTTTTCCCCAACAGTCCTAAAAACTCTTCTGCAGATATGCACATGTTCCTTACTGAAGAGATTATCATCAGGTGAGAGCTAAAACTTTAATACCCATTGAAGATAAGATGAAACAGCAGTCCAAAATGGACCAGGGACAAAATCCAGCCCACCACCTGTTTTCATATGGCCCAAAAGCTAAGAAGAGTGTTTACATTTTTAAATGGTTAAAAAATCTAAAAAAGAAAACTAATATCATGTGACACTTAAAATTATATGAAATATAAGTTTCATTATCCATAAATAAAGTTTTATTGAAACACAGCCACACTGATTTATTTATGTACTGCCTATGGCTAATTTTGTGCTAGAGTAACAGACAGATTTAAACAGTGGCAATAAACATCCCACGTCCAACATAGCCTAACATACTGAATGTCTTAAGCAAATATTTACAGAATATTTGGAGAAGAAATGTGTTAATCCCTCAGTGTATAATAATACATTGGGAAGACACATCACTACTGTTAGAAATGAGACTTTAGAGGTCAGAATCATTTATAGTTCATGAATTTAGGACCTTGCGAGTCTCTGACAGTCAAGGATATGTAGCAATAATGATAAGGCAGAAACAGTGATAGAGACATTAGCTTATTCATGTGTCAATGACAAAAGAATTGGGGATTATATTGTCCTTCTAAATGACTTGCACCTCACCACTCCAAAGTTTTGTCTATATTTATCTACACGCCTTAGAGAGCTGATCGTTTTTTTTTTTTTAATTTTTCTAGCCTATGTACTTGTTACATTCAGCAGATAGCAAATTTATTATTGAAGGATAAGCAAACAGTGTGGCTACAATTTAAGATAACTCCCAGGACTCAATTTTCTAAAAACTTGTGTAGCATTGAGTTCACAGAGCAATTTTTGAGACATTTAGATTTTTACGTTTTTAATATCTGATGAATACCAAAGCTTAAAAAGACGACAAAATTATATCAAACTTGAGGGTTTTCACACCAATAAGGCAAATGAGAACTTGTAGTCTTGTAGTCATTTTGATAGTGAATGATTCTAACTGGTTAAGAGTCATGATTCTTTGGTTGAGATCCATTTTTTTTTTTTTTTTTTTTTTTTTTTTTAGAGAACAGGTATTAATGTGTATTTATTTTCCCAAATGTAACTGCTTGTTTATTGTTTTCTAATATTTGCAAAATGGAAAAAAAAAAAGGTCCAGGGTCTTAAAATCACAAAGTCTGAAATAACAAAAAAAAACCATGAAATTGGAAATTTAGCTATTTTCTCCTAAAATAACCTCCTTTAGTGCCCTCGCATGTGCCCTGACTTAAAGGAGTCACCTTTTCTTCTCTTAGAATGTACTCTTGCTGTTTGTTTCTCTCTGGTTTGGGTTTTTTTTTGTTTTTTGTTTTTTGTTTGTTTGTTTTGTTTTTTCCTCCTTGTCTATAGCTTAGTATAAGTACTCTTTTTGGAATGATCAATGATATTTGTCATGCATCTAATTATAGAATTGCGGTAGTGAATTTATAATTATTGAGAACAGCCTCTATTTTATTCAATTAATGAAGACTCACAAATCATTATACCATAAGCACTGATTTAAATCTTTGATCAAAACAGTCTTTTGTACAAAGTGATGATCTATAGATTGCTATCTACTTTGAAAATGATTTGTGGGGTCTCAGAAGAGTAATGATGTAAAAACAAGGATGTGGCAATTATGAATTCAGTTTTGTAATCCTGTAATTAAATATAAATTTTATGGACTTAATGATAAAAATGAAGCAAAGAAGCTATTTTCTTTATCTTTTTTTTTAAAGCAAAAAGAACCTTCAAAACACATGGAATTTTATACACAATGTGATGGACAAGACAGATAAAAGTGGGACTGTTTGGGTTGAAATACAGCAGGGTTCCCAGAGCCCTATCTCAGCTGTCAACCTAAGGCAAATCTGTAGAACCATAGAGTTCAGCATTACATAGTATGAAATCACCGAGCAAAAGTAATCCACTGTAAATCCATTTGCTATGTGGAAAATATTATACACAGCATTAAACAAAGTCTACATTTTTTTTGGCTGATTCTTTTTATTATCTGTTCCTAAAACTTTGCAGTCTTGTTAACTAGAGACATCTCCCACTGCTGTGATCGAAGATGCATATCTCCGGATTCCTTCAGCCTACAGCTGAAGGTGGCCCAACATTTTCCATAAAGAACCAGGTAGTAAATATTTTAGGTTTTGCAGTTCATACAGTATCTCTTGCAAATACTCAACTCTGTCACTATAGCTCAAAATCTGCTATAGACTATATAAAAAAAAAATGAGTGTAGCTGTGCCCAATAAAAATCTATGTACAAAAATACTCAGTGAGGCATAACATCAGCAAAAATGGCAGAGTAGGTAATTCCAAGGTTTTCTCTCTCCAAAAAAAAAAAACACCAAAAAAACCAATAAAAAGCTGTTAGAATCAACTTTGTCAGAACACTGGAAAATATTCAAAGGTTAGAGTATCCAACTGAATGCTGAATCAAGAAAAAAGCAATTTAGAAATGATAGGAAATATTTTGAACATTTTTACTGTCCAAAAACATTTCTACTGTTCAAGAAAGGTGGAACACCCACTTCTCTAGCTCGAGATGGTCTTGAAGACAACAGCTCCATGTCTGAATGTGGGACTCTGGCCCTAGGTTATGGAGGGGGCAAACTAGACATTATTCTCAAGGAATTGTGGTTGTCTGTTTTGACACATTTGAGGCTACCTGAAGGAATGACACAAGGTCTAACCTTCATTTTACGTAATTCAGAGTTCTGGGTGCAGAAAAACCACCACAAAAAGAACATTCTTTGAAAACACTGTAAAACAAATGAACAACCCAGCATCCCCTGAAGATTACAGTTGAGGCAAACAATAGACATGCAGAAGTCTGGAAGGAAAAGCTGAGAAGAACATTTCTTTGGGAAAGTAGGAAATTGAAAAGCACCTACATTTTAGGGAATTTAGAAAGCCATATACAAGCCCAAAGCAGGCCACGTGTGCAGAAAAGCCATGAGAAAATCCTAAACTTTCATCTCAGGCTAATCCCTTGGTTTAGAGCAGCAGGAAGTGAAGACAGGAAGAATTGTAAATGGCCTGGTTAAGCACTGAAATAATGCTCCTACACAGAGCAAATATGCTATGATCTGGAGAATTTTTTCTCTTTTATTTTTTAAAATTTATTATTATTTTTTTAGCTTTAGTTGCACAAGGAAATATCTGTAAAAATACTAGCTGACCGCTAGATAAATCATCAGAGAATTCATAGAACACATGTGACAAAAATACAGGCTACTTTATGAAAATAGTTTGCAAAATTCACTAAGCAAACAAGCTACTATAAAGCAAAGCCAGAGGGTGGGTAAGAATCTGAGTTCTGGTTACCACATGATAATATTCAAAATGTTCAGTTTGCAACAACAATATGAAAAGAAAATAAGAAACTATAGCCAATCTCAGGAGAAATTAACAAAAACTGTCCCCAAGAAAACACACCCAGGAACTCAAATATGTTCAAAGAACTAAAGAAAATCATGTACAGAAATCTAAAGAAAACCAGTAGAACAATAGATAAGCAAATAGAAGATACTAATAAAGACTAGAAATTAAAAAGAGGAGTCAAACAGAAATTCTGGAGCTGAAGAATGCGTAACTGAAATTAAAAATTCATTAAAGAATATCAATAGCAAATTTGAGCAGGCAGGAGGGAAAAATCAGCAAACTTGAAGGTAAATCAATTAAAGTTATCCAGTCTGAGTTGCAGAAGGATCAAATAATGAAGAAAAATAAATAGAACTAAGACATATGTAGGACACCGTGAAAAACACCAACATAGACATAGTGGAAGTCTCTGGGGTTGAGACAGAGAAAACAACAGAAATAATCTTTGGAGAATAATAGGGGAAACATTCCATATTTCATAAAAGACATAAATCTACAAATCAAAAAAAATCTCAATAAACTCCAAGAAGGATAGACACAATGCTACATGCTGAAACACATAATTGAATTGTCAAAAGACAAAGAATTTTGAAGGGATAAAGAAAGAAGCAATCCATCACATACAAAGGATACTCAATACGGTTAACAAACAATTTCTCAGTTGAAAACATCAGGATCACAGGTGACTGCTTACCAAGGGCAGAGTTTTCTCAAGGGATAATGAAAATGTTTTAAACATACAGAGGTGGTGGCTACACACTGTAAATTACTAAATGTCATGAAACTGTTTACCTTAAGATGGTACATTTTATGTTATGTGGATTTCATCTTTAAAAAAGTAATGACACCAACAAAAACCCAGTAATAAGGTAGATTTGGCTTGTAGACATAATTTGATGACTCCTGACCCAAACTGTTATTTACTGAGTTCCAGTAAATGTCCAGTTTGCAACAACAAGATGAAAATAAAATAAGAAACTATAGCCAATCACAGGAGAAATTAACAGAAACTTGAATTTTCCTGAACTCAACATATATACATACATATGTGGGATATATGTACATACATATATGGAATTACATATATGCATATATGGAATTAAATATCTTTATCTAATTAGATTCCCTGAATAAGAATATTTTGGAACTATATGTTGTTTTTTAATTCATTCTGCTTCTATTCTAGCAATACTATTAAGTTAAATTTTAATGATCGAATATTCAGTATGAATTCTGAAAAAGAAAGGGTTGATATGGTTTAAATAAATGATGGCTATAACATTTATGCTCCCATTTTACATTAGATGCTCAAGTTACTATAAGTGCTACTATAGTCAAAATAATATGGTATTGTACAAACTACTATGATTTAATTAATGTGGTATTGTGTTTAGAATTTCCCTGCTATGAAGGAACATAAAATATGCTAATATTGGGGTGGGTTATAAAAATAATTCTGTAGTTGTCTTTGAAGATGATGGCCATTTTTCTGTAAATTTTCCATAACCTTGGCCAAATGTGGCCAAATCTTTTCTAAACACTCATAGCATGCAATCTTTTCTATTTTCTAAGAAGCATATGTTGAGTTCAGGAAAATACAAGTTTCCTAGGAGCTCAATAAATAACAATTCTCTTCTCCTTTATCCCTGTTTGGAATGAACAGTTTTATCAGGGAGAAGCTGTAACAATTCATTTAGATATAATAGTATTTTAGAAGAATATTTAAATGAAATAAAATTTGAATAGTCCTTAAAGATTTTTTTCCTAGTTCTTTTGCAAAAAATAGAAATATTTGGAGATAACAGAATTGAAATAAAAGAATATAGCTCCTCTCTTTCTTTAAACATAAATATTATTTTAGCTACATAAAATTTTTGAGAACACTAAATCATAGAATCATCTGAACACCTACCCATAACATATATTTATATTTCTTAAAACAGAAATTATATGGATGCAAAAAGAAAACTAAATAATTCATACAACTGATGTCACTGCCAACAAATTAATATTTAGGATTTTATACTCCTAAAATGAATTTTAGGAGTTATATTCTTTAGAAGTTTTTATTCATATTCACAGGTTTTTGTTTTTATTTTGAGTATATCTAATGAAATAGAAAATAATTATGCAATGGTTTTATGTTATTTAATATACTCAAGTAATATTAATACTCTTGTGAGAATATTTTAACAATTTAACAAACAATTTTAAAAAGGTGGTTTAACATATTTGCATATTTTATTTATGTGTTTCAGTTCTCCTCATATCTTCACAAATTAGAAATTGATGTACTGATCAGAAATTGATTTGTCATAAGATACATGCTTGGTCATAAGGTCAAAGAGATGATACTCTAGTACCTTGTTTTATGCTGTATTAATTACTATTCTTATTTGTGCAATTCTTGAAATGTTGGGAATATATTCAGTGGTTCTTAGACTCCCCTCCCCACCAAAAAGACCCATGTCCTTAGCTATTAGATAAATCTTCACAGGAATTTGTGGCACTCTAGGACATTCCTGCATGAGAACAGTACAGGACTTCATACTAAAATGCCCACATGCCCTTGGGATTCTCAGCCTTGTTCCCAGATTCTCATGATTATGAGGATAAAATATAAAGGTGAGGAATTTATCATCATCATCATCATCATCATCATCATTACTACTCCTACTACTATTATTCCTAATGGAAACCAACAAAAGTGCCATCTACATGTTAGCATTTTGAGAAATACTTATGGCAAACAACAGCAATATGGAAGAATTAAAGTTTGAACTGCTCAAAGCCCCAGCTAAATAGAAAGAACAGAGAACAATTTCTGTAAAACTTCATGAGTTCCCTGTAATTATTTGCTGTATGGTTTCCTCTCACATTATGATCATTAGATAAATGCCAAGGTCTCGGCTATGGAACTGCTCTTCCAAGTAGCCCTCAAAACACACAGTAGAACCCATCAACTGGTGTTCTCTCCTGGTTGAAGGAGTTAACAATCCAATCTTGCAAAAGTAGATCTCCTTCAGGAGTCAGGAATTGCAACAAACAGAAGATTCTAGGGCAGTAGCCTCAATAAGCAAGGGTATTATAAAGATAATAAATGAGGCTATCTTGCAAGGAAACCCAGGATTTCACTGGTTATTCTGCCTCTACAATCGGTTATCCCATAAGCTGTTAAAGAGTGGGGACTATCCAGTAAAGGAATAATATATACAAATGTATTTGTTCTTTAGGCTCAATCTTTTTTTTTTTTTAATTGGAAAGGAATATGAACTTTATTCAGGAGGCCAGCTGCCTAGGCTCAATCTTCTATTTACGAAAAAAAAAAAAATCCATTGAAAATGAACCACTTACTAAGGTAATTACAAGGAGGAAAATAAGAGAGCAGGAATAAAATACAAATTACATTTCAGAATGGTGGAAGATTTAACAGTTATATTTATTTTTTTTTAAGATTCCTTCCCTCCCTCCTTCCTTCCTTTTTCTTTCTTTCTTTTTGAGAGAGCACAGGTATAAAAGTGGGGGTGGGGTGCAGAGGGAGAGGGACAAGCAGACTTAGTGCTGAGCACGGAGCCCCACGCCGTACTCTATCCCAAGACCCTGAGATCACAATTTGAGCTAAAATCAAGCCATCCAGGAGCCCCTCAACAGTTATATTTCTCATTCTCCTAGAATTCAGAAAAGAAAACCAAAAACAAAACAATAAACAAAGAAATGCCAAGCAACATGAAAGGCGGCACCTGGCAATCCAATGAGATTACAAAATATTGAGGAAAAAAGCTCCAAAGGTATTGCGGAAAAAATTAGAAAGCATTGATTCTGTAGATAGATGTCAATTTGACTAACGGGCTGAATTATTTAGAAGTATATCCAAACATGGCTGGAAGTTTAGGGTTTTGAGATAATCTAATTATCTTCCAAAGGAAAAAAAAAAAGTCAATCATAAAAGAACAGTAAGATGATTGGGAAAAGAGACACCTTGAGCTTTTTCTTAAGTAATACTAAAAAGAAGAGGACAATGGAGAAATCATATAAAGAACTTTGAGCTGAAAACATCAGGGCTTGTACTTAACCATGCAAACCCTTTTGCTCCAAGTGTGGTTCTTGGAGCATAGGGTGGCTGTCACTTGGGAACTTGTCAGGCATGCAGAATTCAAGCCTTGGCCCAGACCTACTTAACCAGAAGCAGCATGTGATGAGATCCCCAAGTGATTCATGTGTACATTCACTTTAAGAAACACAGCACTAGAGTATGTTTTTGTGTGTGTATTTGTGTGTATATTTGTATATTAAATCCAGGTTCGTCAATTGATTTAGAATTCATTCTGAAGGGTAAACAACTCCATTGGAAATTTTCAAAGTACTAATATTGTAGAAATATTCTGTTGGGATAATGTTCAACATAGGTTATTAAAAGCAAAACAAAACAAATTGAAACAAACAAAACCCTGCATGATTGCCAATTCATTCCCTTTATATTACAGACTTAACTTCTGTATTCTTGCTCCGAAAATATTTTCTTTTCCTGAAAAGAAGCATCCAGCTACTTATATTTTAGATTATACTTGAAAACCTTGTGGATTTGAGAGTTAGAAGAAGTCGTATGTAAAACTTATCACATTCTTGTTTTTTAGAACCAAGAAAAACTATTCCAAAAGAATAAAAATATGCATTTCAAGTATTGCGTGACATATCATGAGGCCAGCTGAAATTGCAGTCCTGTATTATTAATACAAGGTATTCAATACCTTATATACAAAGACATGCTATTTTTGCTCCTGGTTTCTTATAGTAGAAAGATCATGACTGATTTAGAAAAAAATATGTTAAGTTAGAATGTGAATACGATTTCTATTTTAAAGAAAGAAGATTAAAGATGACCAGAAAAGAATCTTGATGCTTCTTAAAATATACCAAGACATCAAAATCCCTTAGTCTCAGAAATGTCATTAGGGTTGACTTTATTTTTAATATATTTTACAATTTGTTTTCATTAATGAAAGCTTAAACCATGAGAGTCTACAAATTTATATATTCATGTATTGATTTATTTATTCATTGTCTCACTCAAAACTGTTTATACTGGTGCACCTGGGTGGCTTAGTGGGTTAAGCCTCTGCCTGCAGCTCAGATCATGTTCTCAGGGTCCTGGGATCAAGCCCTGCATTGGGCTTTCTGCTCAGTGGGGAGCCTGCTTCCCCCACCTCTCTGCCTGCCTCTCTGCCTACTTGTGATCTCTCTATCAAATAAATAAATAAAATCTTTACAAAAAACTGTTAAATACCATCATTGTATAAATTTGGAATTACATAAACCTGTAGTCTGGTATAATTTCATTGAGCCTATAATCAAGATTTTGCTGCAAAGCTCCTCCAGCAGGTTTCTGGGGCTCTAAATACCACCATATCATCTAAATATCATAAGAAGTGTATGCAGCTAAGTCTTGATACTCAGGAGAAGACCTTGGTACATAAATTTACAGTGGTAATACCAAAACATCCATCCCCTTGTCCTAAAAGTGACACCAGAGTGACACACTTATGTGGTTATTCAGATGGCTCATAATTTCTTCCGTGCTTGTGGGTGTGTGTATGCATATTAACAACATGCATTCTGACACCACCCTTCCCCCAAGCCCTGTACAACAGTATATAAAACTTCTTGTAAGTATACAATATACTCGTGTTTACTCTTAATCATAGAGTTGTCTATATCTATGAACCTCATTTGCAAAGCCCTTATGAATAAAGCATAATCCAATTATGTTTTTTGCAAATTGTATAATCGGTTTCCTTTTAAACATAACAAGTGTTTTATTTGGCTTATTAAAGATAGATATGTGTTGCTTTCAAGCAGTTTTCATTCTACTGAGTGAAACAGATCATTAAGAAGATAAAGAAACAAAACAAGACAATGACAGCAGCCATGATTTGTTACATAAGGTTAATAATGGGGAAAAAAGGGCAGGAAACACAGTATTTTATATGAAAAGGAAGGTTTTTACTGATCAGTTTATATGTCAATAAAGACCTGACAGGAGTGAGAGAATAGCCAGAGGGATATCTAGTGGAACAGCATTATAGACAGAGGACAGTGCAAAGACCCTGAGGCCCTGAAGAGGAACTATGCTTTGCACGTCAGAGGAGAAGAAATTAGGGCAGTGTTGGTGGATCAGAGAGAAAAGAAGCTAATAGGTATTAGTGTTTCTACATCTCTTGATTTTGTTTTCATTTGTGTTGCATTCATTCTCAGATTTCTTTTTTAATTTTTAAAAAGATTTTGTTTTTATTTATCTCAGAGAGACAGTGAGAGAGAGAAAGACAGACAGAGAGAGAGAGAGAGAGAGAGAGAATGAGTGGGGGTTGGGGCAGAGGCAGAAGCAGATTCCCGGCAGAGCAGGGAGCCTGATGTGGGACTCTCTATCCCAGGACCCTGGCATCATGACCTGAGTCAAAGGCAGGTGCTTAACCCACTGAGCCACCCAGGCTCCCTCAGGTAGAATTCTGCAAAATGCACCAGCAGAAACAGAACTACCTCCTATTGTATTAACAGTCTGAGTGGAAACACAGTTTTTTTCTTCCGAATATTCCTAGCAAAAGTTGGTCAATGGCTTTTAAGGGCTTATCCTGCATCAGGGGCTCACAGAATCAATCACAGAACAAGAATGCTACTTTTCCAGGTGGCCAGGCGCTGGTCGTGAGCAAATCCCTGTGGCCAGATGAGACTCACCCAACCATTACTGTGAGGACCAAGAGTGGAGGTAGTTGGGTCCACAACAAAAAAATCGAGTGACTATTTCTTAAAGTAAAAGGGATGGAAACCAGTCAGGACCAAACAGCAGATGTAGACATCACACTATTATAGTTTTAAGTATTCCCTTGATATGGTGTTCAAATGAGACAGTTGGCCAAAGAGCCATTGAATACACATTTTAATCTTTATTTTTCCAATAAGAGAAAGATAATAAACAAAGAAATGGGTAAGAAAAATGCATCACTAAATCATATTTAGTTATACATATATGTATTGTCTATAGGTCCAAATGACAAAATCAAACATAATTTATTCATTGAGCTAATGGATTTAATTGTGTTGAGAAAAGATAGCATATATATAAAAGATTTATTACATGATTTTTGAGCTTTAATTTGTGCAGATGTGGGATCCAGTTATGAATAGTTCCTAAAATATATTACATTTGGATTTTAGTCTCCACAAGCTATTCTTTGCACAGGAACTGAACATACAAAGAGTACCAATGAGATATTAGGCACTATGGAACTTTAAACAAAGTACATTAAATGCTAAAGCAGAGCTAGAATTGTGGAGAGGTTTTATCAGTCATTCTTATTGTCTGGATTCCGGTTTATTAGAGCTCCCTAAAATATTTTAGATGTTCCAGATTTTTAAGTGTCAGAGTAATATTTGCAAGTTGCAACACTCTTGCAATATAATGCTTGTTAAAATCTAAAGGAATTGAATTACAATAGCTACGGTAATATGTAATGTTTTCTTCATACCTAAAGCAACAACTGGCTTCCTCTTTTTGTAATATCAAGAGGTTCTTTCTCTTTAGATTTGTCTTAGTAGGTAAGAGTTCAGAATGGTATTTGTGCAAATAATTAACACAGAATAACGGGAATGTACAAACTAAAGGCGGACTGCTCTCATTTCCTCCCATCATTCCTTTTCGAATGTCTATTTAAATGCTGTAATGCAGGCAGTGCCTCATTCAGAAATTAGCTGTGCTCCAAAGACTGAGTACACATAAATTTGCATAATAGGCATTTTATCATCTAGAAATGATTTATTACAGGTGACCAGCTCTGCAGATTAGCCAATGATCATATTAATGTAAATTCGTTGCATGCCTAATTTCTGTCAGACACTCTTCTGGGCGCCGGAGATAGAGCAAGAAATTAACCAGACTGAAATTTCTGACCTCTTAGAGCTTCCATTCTACTGGAGTGAGATAGGGAGTAAACACTTAAATAAAACGATATCACAGACGGGGAAAAAAATGAAGCAGGAAAGAGTTTGAGGAAACACAGTATTTTATATGAAAAACAAACAGAGGAACAAAATATGCACTTTTAAAGACCAGGCTTCAAATATATATCATAGTCCAAGGACTTCACAAGGTCACCTTGGATTGGAAGTAATCTGTCCATTACTTCAAAACTTTGAATGTGACTCTTGATAGTTGAAGTCTGCTCATACTTTTGGGGAGCTATTTAATATTTTTCCTGTCTCTGTGTTGTAGAGTATGTCCTAGAAAGTGTATAGCGTTGGAAGTATTTTTTTTTTTTTTTTTAGTGTTGGAAGTATTTTTAATGAATATGACCACCCTTAGCCAGAGAGATGAGTTGTTTAAAGTTATCATTTACTAATACATTAGAATGGTTTCCATATTCTGTCATTCATTAACCCTGATTTTTCTACATGTATTTCTTAGTTATTGGTTTTTTTTTTCTGTTTTTAAAAATTGACTGACTTTTTTTAAAATTCTAATTTTTCCTCCCAAGGATATGAAGAATATATACTTTATTTCTCTTCTTTCAAAGTTACTCTTAAAATTAAATCTAATAAGCATAATTAAAATTTTATTCATTCTTTCCTCCAGATAATTACAGAAATCTGAAATACTTGAAATACTGAAATCTCTGATCCACAGTCTGTCTTAACACGATTTCTGACTGGTGTTTTCACTCTACCTTGGTCTTTCCCCTGTCAACAAAATACACATTATTATAATATTTACACCATTAGTTTTTGTTTAGATTTATCTACAAATTTATCAGTGTCTCTGCATACCACTTTTTCTCATAGCTCAGTTCTTTTCTTGTGATTTCTTGTTCATTTGTTCCCTCAAAGAATCTCTTTGAAAATTTATGTAAAAGACTGAGTGGTAAAACTCTGAGCTTATTTTTGTTTGAAAATATCTTCATTTCAGCATCTTTTCGTGTAATGGATTAATTATTTACACAATCTCGGTCTAACAGTTATTTTCTCTTTGTGTATTTGGAAAATAACATTATGCTACCTTCTGGCTTCCAGAAAAATCACTTAGGGTCGCAGGGTCTTCTTGGTGGGTAGTCTGTCTTTTTTCTCTAAGGTTCTGGGACCTTATATTTGCCTTTGTCATTATTCTTAACTATGATATGGCTACATAAGGATTTATTTATCTTGCCTAAGTCGTCCATATTTCCCAAGTCTGAGGATTCATTTCATTCTTTAATTATAGAAAATTCTCAGAAACAATCTCCTAAAATATTGTATCTTTCTAATTTTTTTCTACTATCCCCTAGAATTATGAATGGAATTATAATTTATCATGTACCTCTTTTGAATTGTTCTTTCATATTTTCTATTTCTGAGTCCCTGGGAGCTGCATCTTTGGTAATTTTTTTATATTCATCTTCCAGTTCAGTAATTCTCTTTCAACTAGATCCAATCTGCTCTTTCAAACACACATTGCATTTCCTGATTCCAGTAAGCATAACTTTCATTTGTAGAATTTCTATCTTTTTCTATTTTTTTCTAAATTGTTCTTTCTATAGCACTTTGCTTTGTTCTTGTATCTTTTTATGTCTAATTATTTTTTAAAATATCTTATATTGTTCTACCTAATTCTGTTCCTTACTGTTTCTGATAAAGCATTTTATATTTTTCAAATGTTTTATTGTGAACTCACAATTATTTGCTCTTCATTGGTGATACGTTCTAGAGGACAGTTGTGTCTGCTCCCGCAGGACTACTGCTATGATAAGGGCATTTGCTAGTGTGGAGTTACCTGTATCTTCTGGAAAGTAAATTAAAACACCAAGTCCAGGTAAGAGCAGACAAGTGATTTCCAGGGGGAGATACTATCTTTTGACTGACAGTCTGATTGACAGCCATGCTGACATAATTGAACTTCTTGTGTTTTTCTGCTATCGGATAGATATTTCTAATATATACCTTCGCAAAAGCTCATGAGTCCTATCTTCGTACATGGGTATTGGTTCCTTTCTGCACCTTGTGCATTTCCATGGATTTCTCTCTTGACACCCTTGTAATGACTATAACCAAGCATTTTGTGTCAGGATGGTGAAATGCTGAATAATACTCCATTGTGTACCACCTTCTCTTTATCCAGTCTTTATCCTATCATTCACCTGTTGATGGGGTTGAATATGGTTATTATCTTGATTGTGGTATTTGCATATGTCCAAACTCATCAAACTGTACATATTAAATACGTGTAATTCTTTGTATATCAATTATACGTCAATTAAGCTGGTGAAAGATGGTGAAATGCTCCCAGGAAAGTTATGACCTCTCTGTCAGTTTATCTCTGGGTACATTTTTGTTTCTTCTTTCTTTTCTTTATTCTTTCATTTTAATTCCAATGTTTCCTCCCAAGGTGGGGGGGATTTATTCTTTACTTTTTAAAGCCTAAACATGCAATTAAAAAGGTATTTGTCATGTTTGAAGTACTAATTCTAGGTATTTTACAACAAGAAGTATTTCCTAATTTTTAAAAAAATTCTTCCATTTTGTCAGAATGACTATTTACATTTTTAGATAAATTATATGATCTTTTATGAAATTTTAGAGATCAATCAGATGTCAGGAAATACCTGGGAGACCATGCCACGCAATCCTTAATTTAATCATTCAATCCCTCAACTAAAAAATGTATTCTATACACCCTGCACAAATTGGTCATGATGATAAAATAGAGAGGGGAAAGATAGACTTGGCCCTTGTCTTCTTTGGTACTTCAGTATATTAATTGTATACTCATGCAATTACATGTATAACTAGAACTGTTACAAATGCTATGATATTAAGGAACTTCCTACAACAGTGGGGATTATAAGCAGGGGTTAATAGGGAGCTAATATTCTCAGTTTTGTTTCTCAGTTTATTATGTCTATAGAATGGAGCTGATGTTGCTACCTATTACTATTTTGATATTAGTACCGCCCACTATTTAAAAGACTAAACGAGTTAATAGGTGGGGAGTACTTGCAATTGGGCTATGAATATAGTAAATACTAAATTAGTACTGATTGTTATTTTTACTTTATTTAACTGTTCTGGTAACTCAGAGAAGACTTCGTCAATTAAGTTTAGCTATGGGAGAGAAGTATGAGTTAACTAGGTAAGTATCAGTTATTATTTCTTTATAACAGCCATACAGCTCCCTTTGGCCCCCAGTCAACATAAAATGTAGTGGTTTAAAAAATAGTAATTCAGGGTGTGATTCTTTGGGGTAAGAATCATGACTGTGGAGTTTCCAATATCTATTGGAGACAGTAACTGATTGTCTCCAATAAATTGATGCATTTAGTTGGCACCTAGACTGGAATAAATAATCTAAGAAACCTTCACTCACAAGTCAGATGGATCAGTACCTCATCAGGTGACCTCTCTCTCACTCTCTAAGTGCCGTGATGGCTATCTTCCACAGAGAATGTCCTAAGAGGACCAATGCTAAGGTGTAAGGACTTATGAGGCCTTAGCTCACTAGTGTCCATTTGGTCAAAGCAAGTTACTTGGTTAATCCAGAGTCAGTGAGGGACGGGCTGCAAAAGGATGTCAATTATTCCAGCTGTGGAGTTTAGGAGGTTTATGGGGAACCACCATGTAAGCATCTACTGCAGCAAAGAAAGTAAAACAAGGTTTCTTGCACTTAGAAGTGCATGCATAAAGATTCAGAGACAGAGTAAAGATCAAAACACAAGAAAGAAGGCCAACATGGTAAAAAGGTGGAGTTTGGAGAGAGTGTGGGTGATGGAATGGTGCTATAATATAAGGTAGGACCTGCACTCTGCAAGTGCGTGTTACACAGAGAATGGTGATAATATTTCAATAAAAAATATCATTTTTTTTCTGTGACATGTATTTCAAGAAAGTAGAAAATAACTGATTGGTTTATGGGATATTTCACTCAAGACGCCTAGTTAATTATTACCTTGGCATTGATACAGAGGAATAATAAATTCAAAATATATTTTGAAAGTAATATTAGAGGGGCACCAGGGAGGCTCAGTCGTTAAGTGTCTGCCTTCAGCTCAGGTCATGATCCCAGGGTCCTGGGATGGAGCCCTGCATCAGGCTTCCTGATTAGCAGGAAGCCTGCTTCTCCTTCTCCCACTCCCCCTGTTTGTGTTCCCTATCTGGCTGTCTTTCTCTCTCTGTCAAATAAACTTTAAAAAATCTTTAAAAAAAATAAAGTAATATTAGAACATGTGGTAAGAAAAATCTACTAATTATGCCTAAGCTTCCATGTTGAGTGACTAGATGGATAATATGGGTATTCAGTGAGACATGACATATTGGGAATAGGCCAAGTTTAGGTTATAAAACTGAGAGTTTGATTTTGGACATGTTAAGTTTATGATGCCATTAAATCATCTGTGTGGAGAGGTTAAATAGAAAGTTTGAAATCTGAGTCTAGATCTCAAAAGAGAAGACTGGACAAAGAATAGAATTTTGTTGTCCCTCCATATGTAAATGTGACCTTAAAGTAAACATGGATAAAATTTAATTAGAGCACAGAGAGAAGACATTTCCATGGACCAGTTCCTGCCCGAAGCATTCCAACATTTAATTGCAAAAGGGTCTTTGGGGATAAAGGAAAAACTAATAGTTTTATGTGACAGAAGAGAGGGAAGAGAAAATTTCATCATTCTTGGTAAGAAAACATATCAGCCAAAAGCAAGCAAGCTGTAGATAGGGGAAAACATCCCTTTGTTTCAATGCCATGAAAGCCATTGGTGATAAGCTGGACTGTTCTGATGACAGCCATGTGGGAGAAGATTGAGGTTGAAGTGAAAGATTTCTCCTTAAACTCCTCCAACTCTTTCCAGATGTTTCACTATGGGTGAAAATAAATTGGGAAATATCTGAAGGAGTGTGGATTTAAATGAGGATTTTGTTTGACTTTTAATAAGAGTTAAAGAGAACATTCCAAAACTAATTGAGTTGAGAGACTGTAGAATTATAGGAGAGACCATGTAAGTTTCCTAAAAGAGAGAAAGAGAGAGAGAGAGGGAGAGAGAGAGAGAGAAGAATCTGGCAAATTTTGAGTGCCAAATAAACTATTTCAACATGGTCATCATCACTGTAAGGGTTATATTAAAAAAGGAGAGAAAACATGGGTGGAAGCTTACTTCTATGAAATGAAAGAATGAGGTTGGGTGCAGATGTAGATAGTATTCAGGTGAAGAGTTCCAAGATGATGGCTTTTATTTTCTGAGTACATTTGGATGCAAGTTCATTGACAAATAATTCAGAGCAGAAGATGTAAATATCTAGAACAGTGCTATCATGCATCCATTCACTAAACATATATCGGGCATCTGCCATATATCAAACGTTAGTCACTGGAGATGTCACGATGTGTCACGATGTGACAGGTCTCCAGAAAAGTTTGATAAATAATCTTCAGATCAAATTAATTCTCATTGTGATACATGCTTTTGAGGGAGGAACATGCAGACACTGCTCTGAGCTCCTATGACCAAAGACCTAACACCGTAAGAGAAGTTGCTGAAAACTCCCTAAGTGTGTAGCATTTTAACTGAGATAAAAGTAGGAGTTAGAAAAATGAAAGAGTGATTCAATATTAATCCATTTTTAAGAAAACAAATACATTTTGAAGACCTAATATATACTGGTTACAATGTTGGGCATTAGAGACAGAGAGGAGAGTGACACACATCACACCATTGCCACCTGTCACGGAATGTTTTTACAAAGCAGTGTAGACAGACTTTGACCTTCCCTTTCCTCTCCTTGAAATGTTTTTCTGCTAGCTATCCATATGGCTTGCTCTTTCACTTCCTTCAGGTTTCACCCTAAAAATGGTATCTTTTCTTTTTTCTTTTTAGTAAGCCTTTTCTGAATATTCTGTTACTTCTTATCCTCCATCTTCCCTGTATGCGTCCACATTTAACATTTAATGTATTTTGCATGTGTGTCTTACAGACCATCAGTCTCCCATTTTAGAACGAAAGACTCATGAGGTAGGGTTTTTTTTTTTTTCTATTTTCCTCGCAGTTATAACCCTAAATTCTGTAACAGTGGTGGACGTCTAGTTGGTAGTCAATAAATATTGATTGGATGAATAATTATGAATATAATGAGTGAGTTGAGTGTTACGAAGGAAATTCTAGCAATAAGTAGTAGAAGCAATACAAAATTTATCTTTGCCTGTAATCTTCATTTTAAGTATTCCTGCCATGATGGTATATTAAAATATCTCTATCTAATACTCATGAAGATATCTACTGTAGTAAAACCTTGCCTTCTCCTTCCCTGCCCTCATTCTCGCCATTTTATGAGCAGCTTAAGTTTAAAGGCGGCAGTTTAATTAACAGAAAAAAGTGCTTAATGAACATTACATCCACAGAGTATACGTCAAGGCCTGATTGTAGATTCCCATTATCATTCTGTCTGTGCATCTTCATAAACACACAGCCATTGAAAAGAAAGAGCAGATAGATTGCTTATACTGGGAGCCCTCATATTGATCCCTTGTGAATTATCACCTGTGATCCCTTATAAATTATAGCATATTGCCCAAACACTGGTTTCTTAGCAGAAAAACTCCTAAATTTTTCCTGGCCGAAGCTCCCTGCTCTACTGTGTGGAGACTCTGCTCTGTGTGCCGTATAAACCGTAGCACTGTGCTTCTTTTGGGAAATTCTAGAACCCCAGTCTCCAAGGTGTGTGTGGAAGGAGGTTTTCTCCCCACACCTCCAAGCCAGTTGTGGTTCAACTCCATTCGTACACTCTCTACACAAGGATAGTCTTGGATCCCACAAGTTAAGGGTTCAGTCTTACAAGACCGCATCCTCTGCACTGCAGATACCAGATTGTCATCTGTGCTTCTGATAGACTGATTATAAATCAGAGGTGCTCATGACCTTCTCCTTGGGCTTGATTAATTTGCCAGAGCAGCTCCCAGAACTCAGAAAACCCATTTACTCACTAGATTACTGGTTTACTATAAGAGGCTATAACTCAGGAACCACCAGTTGGAAGAGATGAATAAGGCAAAGTGTGGGGAAAAGATGTCAAACTTCCATGTTCTTTCCAAGCATGCCATTCTCCCCAAAACTCCATGTGTCCACCAACCCAGAAGTTCTCTAAGCCCCATCATTTTGGGTTTTTACAGAGGCTTCATTACATAGCATGACTGACCAAATCATTGACCATTGGCAATTAAACACGATTTCCAACCCCCTTCTCCTCCCCAGAGGTCAGGCGGTGGGACTGAAAGTTCCAACTCTCTAACACAGTTGGCTCCACTGGCAACCATCCTTAGGTGGGGTCCTAAAGTCACTCCATTAACATAATCAAAGACACTATCATTGCTCTCAACACTTAGGAAATCCCAAGGGGTTTGATTGCTATGAGCCAAGAACCATGGAGATCAAATATATATGTGAATATATTTTAGTTACCTGAATGGCCAAATATATATATATATTTTTTTCTTATAAATCACCTTATTGCAGCTTCTTTTGCCTACTTCTATGGAATTTATTTTGTTTTTAATTAAAAATTTTGTTTTAATTAAATGTTTAATTAAACATAAAAATTTTAATTAAAATGCTAAAGTTAAAAAATAGATTAAAAAAACCTTTCAATATGCAAAGTACATCAAGGACTCTATTTTCATCATTCCCCCCAAACAGTTCAGTTACCCTACGGTTTAGGTGAGATATTATTTGTATCTCTTCAGCCCACCCTAGATCTGGGTAAAAGGATCCAATAACTATGATGCTGTTTTTTTTTTTTTCTCTTTAAGCTTTACGTCCAATTATATGTGTTTTGAGTATATTTTCATCAGTGTACTATGAATCGCATCTTGTTCCAACTCCTTTGTAAAATAATAAACTATGTAGTTCATAACAGGAAATGTTCATTCTGCTTCTTTTTCTTAGCCAATGAAAGTGAGCTGATTCCTGAAAATTTTCCTCTGACCTTGGTCTTTAGGAATTTCAGAGGTAAATTTAGCTCAGATGTTGAAAACCAAACCTCCACACTTCAGAGACAAGATATAACACACACAGACAGAGTCTGGGATAAAGAGGAACGGCAGCTTTATTGCTTTGTTGGACAAAGAGGGCTGCAGCAGGCTTGGCCTTCAAAACTGCAAGCCCGCCCAGAGGAAGGGGGCTCTGGGCGTTTTACAGGGAAAGACAGGATCAAGAGGGCCTCACTAGGAATTGCGTACGTCCTGCCAGCCTCCTTAGATTTTTCAGGGTGGTACTGGGCTCCTGAAGCAAAAAGCAAAGAGGGAGGAGCAGAAGTTTGTGAAGAAAGGGGAAAGGTGACTTAGTTTAAAATCCAGCTTCTGAAGCTTTAAGAGACCCATGTTTTTTGTTTGTTTGTTTATTTTTTGTTTTTAAAGATTTTACTTATTTATTTGTCAGAGAGAGAGAGAGAGAGAGAGCACTAGCAGGGAAAGAGGCAAGTAGAGGGAGAAGCAGGCTCCCCGCTGAGCAGAGAGCCCATGCAGGACTTGATTCTCAGACTCGATCCCAGGAGTCTGGGATCATTATTTGAGCTGAAGGCAAATGCTTAACCCACTGAACTTTCCTTTTTCCTGACTTTTGTTCAACTTAGTGCATTTAAGCAGTTTCAAAATAATGCCGGCATATTTGATATAACTCAGAAATGTCCTCCTGCATATTGTTCAAATTCCCTCTTTATCTTTCTTATGGACTTCTTGCCAATTCATATGTATTCTACTCAGCACTTTACATGTATATCATTTAATCCTCAAAAGAAGCATGCAAAAATGTTGCTTTTATTAATAAGAACATTTATGGAAAAATGTTAATAAGCACACATATAAATAAAACTCCACATGCATATATATGTGCATGTGAGAACACAGACATATTTGGGCACATGTGTTTATGTAGACATATTTGGCTGCCAGTATGCCAATGATGTCTTATTGTAAGTTTTGGGAGATGTAAATAAAAAATAAATTCATAGGGAATAATTACTTTCCATTTTGCATGGACTGGCCCATTAGTTCAATAATGCATTACTGTTCTCCTTCAATTGAGCTATTGTTCATGATGCTAATGTATAAAAATGACCGCCTAAAAAAGTAACTTAAAAGTGCCAACATTTTCTATAATGGAATACTATGCAGCCATTAAAAAGACAAAATCTTGACATTTGCAATGACATGGATGGAACTAGAGGGTATTATGCTGAGTGAAATAAGTCAATCAGAGAAAGACAATTATCATATGATCTTCCTGATATGAGGAATTTGAGAGGCAGGGTGGGTGGTCGTGGGGGCTAGGAAGGGAAAAAAATAAAATAAGATGAAATTGGGAGGGAGACAAATTATAAAAGATTCTTTTTTGTTTTTTATGATTTTATTTATTTATTTGACAGAGATCACAAGTAGGCAGAGGGCAGGCATGGGGGGTGGGGAAGCAGGCTCCCTGCTGAGCAGAGAGCCCAATTCGGGGCTCTATCCCAGGATCCCGAGACCATGGCCTGAGCCAAAGGCAGAGGTTTTAACCCACTGAGCCACCCAGATACCCCACCATAAGAGATTCTTAATCTCATGAAACAAACTGAGGGTTGCCAGGGGGAGGGAGGTAGGGAGAGGGTCGTTGGGTTATGGACATTGGGGAGGGTATGTGCTATGGTGAGTGCTGTGAAATGTGTAAGCCTGATGATTCACAGACCTGTACTCCTGGGGCAAATAATACATTATATGTTCATTAAAAAAAAGTGCCAACATTTTCATTTCTAGATGTTTCCATATTAGTCCAGCAAATTCAAGTGGACTTTCCATTTTCCATTCAAAGCAATCGCAGCCTTTTCATTCATAACGTCTTTTGTGCAATTGCACACCACCTCATCTCGAAATATTTACAGCATTAGTAATTTTATCCTTTCACTCTCTCTCTCTCTCTTTTGTTATCCTTCTGTATTCGTATTATTAAAATGCAGTCATCCACTATCAGACTCATTCTACCATCCTAAATATACAAGTTTCAATCATTCTGGCATTTTCATTTATTCAAATTACATCCCCAAGTGTAATTGATTCCCAGTCCCCTTCATTTACTCTGAGCTAGAGATTTCTTTAAAATACAGATTTTATGATACTTTTCCACCTTCTTGTTACATTTCTTAATACACCAAGGCCCTGAGATACAATTAAATAATTTGGACAGAACTTGAATAGTCCCCCTGTGTACGTCTTAGTTGGAGTTCTGTGAAGCATTTTAAGTCATGAGATTTCCTAAACGCATTTCTCTGCTTTAATTTCAATGGTGTTATTAAGAAAGGAAGAGGAAGAATTAATTACTTGTGTTTGCTATTTCTTTTATATTTAATAATATAGTGTAGAGAGAGGAAATGGTAGTGATTACTCGCATTCTTTTTAGATGCCTTTAACAGTAATGTGTAAAAAAATAAAAGTCAAGATTGTGACTATTATAGATGATATATAATTTAATGTTTCAGAAGAGTGGGCAATGGGATGAGATGAGGTGATTCCAGAAGTGAGCAGAGCTGCACGTGAATATCTCTATCACTGCCCGACCCTGTTTAACTCCTTGGCGATATGAGACTTATTGAGGTTTGTTTGTGTGTGTTTGTTTTGAGGGAAGTGTTATAGAGCTCTGGATCTAGAGCTTCCTTTAATTCATCATGCTTCAGTTTCATAATTTAAGCATTCCCCCCCCCCTTTTTTTTTAACCGAATGTATTTCTCATTGGTCTCTACTGGCAACACTTCCAGTTTGGGATTTGTGTATCCTTGAAATGCCAAGTTTTTGTTCACCATCCCCTTTTCTTACACATTCATCCACTCATTCTTTTAGATTGTCTACAAAGTACTGTTACAGTGCATCAGACAAAGTGTGATAGAAGCCTTAGATTCGATCTGTATCTGACATAGGTTCACTCAGACTATTACGCTTTTGCATGACAGAAGAGGTACAGAATAAAAGAAGAAAAAGGTGTCCCTTGAACATTATCATCTAGGTACTAGGTTTTGAAGTAGGTGTTTTATATATGTCATCTTATTCAATTCCTGGACAAATCTATAACTGTTTTCCTTTCTTTCATTAAAAAGTTACTGAGGTTAAGAGATGAAAAAAAGACCTGGGGATAAGGTGAACAATAATGTGAGTATATGTAACACTACTGACCTATACATGTAAATATTTTTAAGATGGCAAATTTTATGTTGTGTGTATTTTCCCACAATTAGAGATAAAAAAAAATACTGAGTGAACTAAGTATTTGGCTCAATGTCACCACATGTAAGTGACAAATCTTGGATTAAAATTCAGTTTAATTAAGCTTTTCTTTTCACTCTACTCTATTACCACACAAGAGTATTATCCTAAGAGGGACATCAGCACCTTCTCTGGGGGTTCAAATGAGTAATTAATAATGTATTTGTCACATTTCTACTGCTGGAATCACCATCTTTTATTGAAGGGATCTCTGGGGGAGTCTCTTTCACCACAGCGTATGTTTCCCAAAGGAAAGGACCTTCTCTTGTGCATCTTGTTATTTCACACTTTGACCTTATCCCTGGAACACCACATACACTCAACAACCCAATGTTAGCAAGATCTTGAGGGAGCTGATGTTAGAAATTGACCTCGGAAGATGCATAGAACTTCACAAGGTGAGGCCAGGAGGGAAAGGGAGAAATCCAATGGAAGGGAAGTACTTGAGAAACAAAGCTGTGAAAAAGGGGAAACATGGACATTAAGAGTAAAAATCTATTTCATTTCTTTACGCGGAGAGTATATTTAGATGAGCCCTGGGGGACATGGATGTAAGTTGGAACACAATTGATCTTAAATATGATGAGTTTCAACAGGCTCAGATCCAATGACCCAAATCTCCTAAATCTGGCTACTCACTTCCTGGTCTGAGAAAATATCCAGGGTTATTTAGGTAGAACAACACAAAATAAATTAATATTAAGTGATGAACAACCTAAGCAATAATCTAATGTAAGCTTGGAATTCTCTCAATCAAAAAATATTCTAGATAAACTTACGAAATAATTATCAATGGCAATGACAAGGAAAGTTCCTTGGAGAGAATACACTGCTTAAGTATATGTCCTGAGTAGAAGACAGTATTAGAATGAGCATTAGGACCTGAATTATTCCAAAAACAATACCTTTCAATTAACTAGAGTCATCTGTTACTCAGCATTTATCTAAATCTTCACCACGATGATGACTAATGTTTATTGTGTGGATTCTGTGAGATCCTTAAGTGTCTTCCACGCAATAAGAGAACCATTAAATTATTGTTATTACCTAGACAAAAATTATATTCTACCATATCCTATTTCTTTAAAAAATGGTATTCCACACATAATGCCGATGATAGACTTGTTAATCAGATACTTGATCAGTCAGAGCATTTCATTCTTCAAAGCTGCTGAATATTAAAACTGTTATTGTCCTCCTTCTATGCCAATCTCTGAGATACTGAACTTGGGCAGCAAATTTAGTCATCTTTCAGCTCTGGGCAATATTATCGTGATGATCTTTTTCTTTCTGGTAAGATTTGTTTCCCAGATTCAGGCTGGTATGTCAACCCCATCTGTATTCATCTACAGCATCTTCATGACCATAATATATATCATAACTATTAATTATGCATGGATTGTAGAGGTGGCTATATCTTTAATATTTTACGTTAGTGTTTTTAGTTGACAGGCAAAAAGTTTAAAACTTTTAAAAAAGACATTGTCATCTATTATTAACATGAGCATCACCGACCACTCTCAATATGCATCTCCTTTTGTTCAAATTTCAAAGAGTATGCCAGATGCCAGCTGTTGTCATTTCAGAGCTTCAAGGGCTGAGAAACTATTGTTCCATATTTTTTTATCTCCATATTTCTCACATTTGGTCTTTTGTCAATTATTGTCATTTAACTATAGTTATCAAAATATTTTAAAAATGGTCAGAGTGATGATGTTTGACTTAATCAATAAGAGAAAGTTCATCTCTGTTAGATTTAACAGGCTTATAAGGAAATTTGAAAACTCAGATAGAATTGCAATGAAACATCAAAGAAGCTATAACCGCCTGATGAAAACAATGGAGGTCAAAGGAAACTTATATGAAAAAATTGGGAAGTCATTAGTCAATATGGTTTACTTGTAACATGGCAGGTCTTTACTACTCAGTGAATAGTCCTATATAGCCCCGCCTCCTTCAGTTATACGAGCCAAATGGCTAGTCCAATGGACCATGAGCAGAATGGACAATGACCAATGGATTGTGAGCAGAAGTGACATGTATCATGACCTTTGGTTCAGGTCATGATCTCCAGGTCCTGAGATCAAGCCCCATATCCGGCTCCCAGCTCAGTGGGGAGTCTGCTTCTCCCTCTCCCTCTGCTTCTTTCCCTGCTGTGCTCTCTTACTCTCTCAATGAATAAATAAAATCTTTAAAAAAAAAAAAAGGAGAGATAAACTAGGGGAAGACAGGCAAGGATCATGCAGAAGTGAAAGGTCATAGACATTCTGTAAATTCAGAGGACTGAAATAATATAGAAACCAAATGTTTTGAGACTTCAAATTATTTTTTAAAAATTGGACTAGATTTAGCTTTGATTTAGGGACAAAATCAGATTCAAAGTGCAGCTTTCCCATCTAAGAACCTCAAAGTGACTACCAGTGCATTGAGGGTGGGAAAGCAAATCTACATAGCAAATCTTTGAACTATATCCTGAAAGAAGCATGGGATGTGATTATCTCCATACAAGACGAACTGAATAAAGTGAACTAGAAGGTCACTCAGTTTTGAAAAGCGTGTACTCTTCAAAAAAGAGTGATGATGAATAGATTTGAAAGGTTTATGTCCATGTAACAGCACTAGCTAAACATTCTTGTTCTTAAGTCCTGTCCTCCTAATTGCCACATTCAGTGACAGTGAAAGGGACACTTTAAATGCATAATAGCAGACTAGTGATCTAATGCTCATATTATTATGGCTATTAAAGGTCAAGAGCTATACAGAGGGAGGGCTTCATCTAATTAGTCAGGCGTGCATGTCATCAATTTGTTCCTTGTTTAAATCTCAAACATGCTTTTTTTTTTTGAAGACTAATAGTACGGTGGAACAGAAAAAGGAATGAAATGTGATTATTATTCATTTTTTATGCCAAATACATAGCCATCCAATGACCCACACGACTGAAGCCGCTGAATATGAAGTTTGATCTTTGTTGGCTTATGTCTGAAAACCGTCAAGGAGGTAGGAGGAGGTTGAAGCAGCAAGTAGAGCAAAATCCTTGATGGGATGACAAGCCTGAAGCAAATGTTCTGGTTTACGCTGAACTTGATTTACCAAATGTTCTTCATTTTCTCCTTATATAATTATACAAAGTGAGCCAAAGACTGCAATTGGTGGGTGGGCTTTTCTAAGTCTTTGCCTTGTTAGAAACTGATACTATCTAATAGGGAAAAAAAATCCCGACGGTTTATGATCTCATGCAAAGTTGACGGCTTTCTGATTCATCTCTGCATTATTCCAAAGGGATATGATTTTTATCTCCCCCTCAAAGAAAGGACAGCTTAGCATACTGTTCTTTGCTAGTACACGTCCTATCTTGAAGCTACCTGTGACACAAAAATTGTGATTCCATGTGAGTACATATTTTTATAACATTCAAAATAGCACTGACTCAACAAAAGTTTTCAACCTATCTTGTTCTTTGCACCCTTAGAAACGATATCCAGACTCTCAAAGCTGGCATGTACCTCAAGAACCCCATTAGATAATCAGACCACTGGCCTCTCCATATGACTGCAATGGAAACAAAGTCCCAGAAAATGGTGTTCCTTCCCTGACTGAGGGAACTCAACATTTCCCCACTCATTGCAACAAGTGAAGCCTAGGCTAACACCAATGTTTAACAGCAGTGCATCGAGGATGCTGTCTAGTTTCCCTGAAATTATAATGAAAGGAAAGATACCTGTGCAGGGAAATGAAAAGACATTCCAATCTACGACAGCCCTTACACATGAATATCAGAAGGAATCCCAGTTTGTCCCCAGACTGTTGAAGTAGGATGTATCAGCTGCTTTGCTATGCTATGATCTGGCGAACTGTCTTTTCGTTCAGCTGTGGAATTTCGAATTCTGTTTTGACAGTCATCATGTTATAGTAATAACAATTATAATTGATTTCTAATATTTGTTGAATTTTTCCTTTATGCTGTTAACAGAGGGGTCAGCAAGTCCATTTTCAAGGTAAGGAGATTGAGGCTTAGAGAGACGAAGTCATATTTTCAAGGTCACTTAGACACAATGGCAGAGCTGAGAATTAATCCAAGTTTGCTTGGCTTAATGTCTACTTTTATCTATTAAAATGTGGAGCCTTGGGCACCTGGGTGTCTCAGTGGGTTAGAGCCTCTGCCTTTGGTTTGGGTCACTATCCCAGGATCCTGGGATCAAGCCCCACATCAGGCTCTCTGCTCAGCGGGGGGTTTGCTTTCTCCTCTCTCTCTCTCTCTCTGCCTATTTGTGATCTGTCTGTCAAATAAATAAATAAAATCTTTAAAAAAAAATGTGAAGCCTTGTGTCTTGAGGTCCTGAGCTTCAGTGTTATGTTCTAAATTACACAATGTTGTGAATGTGTATATATGTATTTCCCCCACCCCGGAAAGAACATTCACCTTTTACATCAGATTCTTCAAGGGATATATCAGTTCAAAAGTTTCACTGCCCAGATATTTGTAGAAGGGGAATAGTTTCCATCAGTATGTCTGTCCTCTTAATTCACTGTATTATTTGTCATTCTTACGGAGTCTGTGTGCTACGCTTGTGTGTGACTCTCCATTTACCGTGAACCACTGCAAACTCTCATGTATTCAACAGGAACTCAGATTTACATCCCCTTTAAAGGAGGAACGTTTGCTCCACAAACACCATACCAGTTTGTTCTCTTTTCTTTCCCTCTTTACATCTATTACTTCCTTAGCTATGAAGAAAAGAAATTCTGAACACTGATGGACCATTTTATATTTATTGAAATCTCTCTCATGAGCAACTAAAGAAACTGTTTGCATTTAAACATGCAAGTTTTTTTTATTATTACATTTAATTTGAAACATAGATGTGATTCAAATATCAAAGTACTATAAAATCTATAGTTGTTCCAACCCTTGTCCCTTTCCACCATCCTGCCCTTGGTTCCCTAGAGATAACAATTTTATTAGTTATATGTGTAGATATTCAGTTTTTCTTTGTACAAATAAAGAGAAGTCAAATGTGTACTTATATCCTTCCCTTCCTTACACAAAAGTAGAAAATTATGCATTGCCATTTTAAACTACTCTCACTAGTGTTATTGCTATGTTCGTTTTATTTGCATTTCTATTGCCCAGTATCCTTCCTGAATTTCTAACCTTATTTTATCTTAAACTTGTACTGTCTTTGATAGAGTTTAAAGATTACTTAGGAGATATGAATTCTCAAAACAAATAAACACCTACTTTTATACTTAAATTTTGTTTGGCTGGCTCTTTTGCCCATTGATTGGTTTCTAAATCTTAGGATGAATAAAACCTGTGGTCAATTAAATATGTTAGTAGTGTCTCACAAACTGGTTCAAAGGATGAGAGACACAAATTAAGAAATATTTATATGTCTGCAAATCTTCACTGGGGAAGACAGAATGAGAATGTTAATACATACTTTTCTCTGTGTACGTAAAATAATGATATAATAAACTTTAGAAATCCTCAGATCCTTAAATAAGTTAATTTATATTCAGAACCTGTAAAAGAAAAATACTGTGCACAATATCTAACACATTATTTGAAATTCTGATTAATGTTGCCAAGAACCACTGCCCCTCGAAATGCATGCAGTTTGGGTGAGAGAGTGTCTCAGGAAGACTAGTAGAAACAGGGATTATTCTGAGTCCATCAAATTTCAAACTCTGTAGAACAAGTTCTAGCATCATTGCCTTGTTGGGCTTGGGCTGTTGGTGAGGTATCTGTATCTGTAGGAACGATCCCAGGACAATTCCAATTCAATACATTTTCCTGGAAAATCTACATTTTCAGTATATCCAAAGTGATATATGAATAAGATATAATTACAAGCAGATTAAATCTATTATTAACAGATTGTAGTTTAGTTTAGAATCTTTATAATCTTCCTGCCTACCCAGGATACTGCCATAGAAAAATGACACCAAGGTAAAAAGTAAATCTATCGATTAGCAGTTTATTTTCAAGTATTTTTGGTATAAACTCTGCAGCTAAACACTAAGAGGAATCTTTTTAACGTGACTGTAATTAAGAATTACCTGGTGATGAATTGAGTCGGTTTACTATACCATGATTAAGGAAGCCACTTTGGAAGACAGAAATGTCAAAACTAGAAATAAGCATCATGAATACCAAAGGATTTTTGTCTTTGTATAGTATGTCAAGGGATTAAGTTTTATATATAAAACCCTTTCCCCTACAAATTGATCTTTAAAAATATAGTAAATCCCTGTTGAGTCTTAGAAAATATGACATTTCCAAGTATAGATTTCAAATGAGTCATTCATGTTTAAAAATGCCTCTGTAGTCAAAGATGAGATAGATCCCAAATAAGTAAAATAAGGTCAGTGCAAAATCTTGGTGAAGAAAAAAAATCCATTCTAATAAGTGAAGTGTCATTTCTTTGGCCCCCTCTAGAAATATATTATATTTAATCGCCCTTAGCCCCAGTGTAGTATTTAAAGAAGACTTTTTCCTCTTTGAGAATGACTGCAAGTGCTTTATTTGTGCCATTTACTGCCTGGAATACAACTTTCTTGTCTTATCCCAAATGGTGAGAATCTATGTTTCAAGTTTCCCTTCATTACTGCCTCTCCCATAAAGCCTTTCTTAAAGTCTTCCAATGGGATATTTCTAGTTCTTTCCAACTTAGCAGAGAATTGTTTGATGGTCTTTTAGAATTCTTGATACACTCAAGTATATACTTACTTCTGTATCTTAGACTCTAAACTCCTTAAGGACAAGCACAGCTCTGCATTTAGAACAACAATTTACAATGATCAGGAGCTCATAAAATGCTAGTGAATGAGTTGGCTTGAATATAACCCAACACTAGCCAACCCTGGTCTGGTAAAGAGAGGGAGAGGGCCTTATGTGTGTGCCATTTATGCACATTAGTATAATATTTAATGAACTTTAATTTTCTCAAACAACTCACTTTCGATATTTAGTAAGTAAACACAAGTTTCATATCTATGAAATAACAAGATCACGGAGTATTCCAGTTCATTTAAAAATATACAAAAAAAAAATTTACAATGAAACCAAAATAAGTCAAACAGAGAAAGACAACTATCATATGATCTCCCTGATATGAGGAAGTGTTGATGCAACATGGGGGCTTAAGTGGGTAGAAGAAGAATCAATGGAACAAGATGGAATTGGGAGGGAGACAAACCATAAGTGACTCTTAATCTCACAAAACAAACTGAGGGTTGCTGGGGGGAGGGGGGTTGGGAGAGGGGGGTGGGATTATGGACATTGGGGAGGGTGTGTGCTTTGATGAGTGCTGTGAAGTGTATAAACCTGGTGATTCACAGACCTGTACCCCTGGGGATAAAAATATATGTTTATAAAAAATTAAAAATTAAAAAAAAACCAAAATAGTTGGTTGGCATGCCACATAAAGTTTCTTAATATGCCACTAAAGTTTTATGAACTGCACTTAGAGAAAGAACAATCTACTAGGTCACCTTCTGTTGTTGATTTATTTTGGGTGACAAAGTATTAGGTGACCAGCAAGTTGTCCTTAAGTACGCATCATATGCCCAGCGTGTTCTGACTCAGGTCAAGGACAGAAAAGGAGCACAAAGTACAGAGAGTCATGGTTTCAGTGATGATTTACAGACTCAGATCGCTAAGAAAGTTCCCTCATCCCAAAGATAAAAAAATAGATTTAACAACATTTTGTCTCATGGATTTGTGCTGAGTAATATTTTCTGAAATGTAAGATGATTCAAATATGCATTCTTCCTGGCTAGACCATCCTCTGTCTCCCTAGCTTGGAGCTTCATGGGCACTATCTTTTCAAAATCTACTTTCCTTGTTTTATACTCATGGACATCTGATATAGGTTGTGCATGTTTTTATTTCTTCTTTTTAAAGTACAGGTTTATTTTTTTTTATAATAAGTGTGACTAAATAGAGTCATAAAATGAGAAAACTGGCATCAAAATGGGGGAAGAAAATGCTTCTGATAAACTTTCATTATTGTCCCTCATATATTAAAAAGACAAAGTTTGTGGCTATGTATGAATTGCTTTACCCTCATCTTTATGCAGAATGATGTTGAAAATGTTAGTGATCTAGTAACGAGACACCTGACAGTGGAAAATAAGACTCTCTTTATTGGATTGGAGGCAAGGCTAAAAAAGTAATAGCCTCATTATTTTTGCACTAAGCATCCCCAGATTAAGTGAACCTTGCATCCAGCAGCTGAATCAATGTTTAGTGCAACTGCAGAGTAAGACACATTGCTTGTGTTCCTGAAGTTTCAAAAGTGGACATATTTTTCATGTCTGCTATTTTGATGTAAGACTCAATTCTAATAGTATTTCAACAAAAATATGTTTTGGGGGAATTAGTTTCCTCGTTGATAAGATCCTGACAATGATTGATGCTTGATACTTCTAATCCATTCATAAATGCTTCAGTACTTTGATTGCCTTTGGAAGTAAAACTAAGACCCAAGGAGAAATACTCTGTTCCTTCGAAGCATGGCTTGGGCCTGTAATAGCAAAATTTAAGTCAGCGGCAATGTAGTTCCGATGTCACAACAACTGAAGCTGTGGTTTTTGTATTTCACCTCCAATACGAAACTCTGATTTCATAAACTGTGCGGCACAATCTTAATTTTTATAATTACCATGCATTAATGATTATGTAGATCATTGAAATACACGTCCTTTGGTTCTTCGTGCGGTGTTGTGAAGTATGACAAATTAGATGTAAAATCGATTCCAACTCTTCAGAATAAAAATCATCATTCTACTTCACTGTCATGATGCTTACTGCCTTACCCTTCTTGGATAGGTGCAAATAAGCATAATTAATCCTTTAGGTCAAAAACGTAACCAAATAAAATCCCTGATTTTAATTTTCGTAAATTGAGAAATTGACTCTATTTTTGAGGGGGTGGTTTAGGAAGGTCTCTTTGGAGACTAATATTCGAGTAGTGTTATGAATAAAGGGAGGAGATAAGTTACTAAGAAAGACTATCCTCAAGAAAATGAAATGACAAGTCAATGGGTGTGAGTCAGGTTAGAACCTGGTATGCGCACAACCAACAGAAACTCCAAAGAACACAGTGAGCTTAGGGAGAGTGGCTGAAGGTTAAGAGTGGTGGTTATGGTGATGTATTTACATTTTGCCGTAATAGGATGGGAAATACTTGGAGTTTTTAAGAAAGTGACAAGATCTGATGGGCATTCTAAGATTTTTCTGACTGCTGGGTGGAGATCAGAGAATAGAGAACAAGGGATAAAGCAAGGATATGAGTAAACGATTTGTTTCAGTAGTCCAGGTGAGGACTAGGTAAATTTTAAGAACTGAGGGCCATGTAGCGGTTAATAAAGGGTCACCTCTGCAACATGGGGGCTTAAGTGGGTAGGAGAAGAATCAATGAAACAAGATGGGATTGGGAGGGAGACAAACCATAAGTGACTCTTAATCTCACAAAACAAACTGAGGGTTGCTGTGGGGAGGGGGTTTGGGAGAAGGGGGTGGGATTATGGACATTGGGGAGGGTATGTGCTTTGGCGAGTGCTGTGAAGTGTGTAAACCTGGTGATTCACAGACCTGTACCCCTGGGGATAAAAATATATGTTTATAAAAAATAAAAAATCAAAATATTAAAAAAAAATAAAGGGTCACCTCTGGGAAATTTTTAAGCTAAGGCTGAAAAGAAAATGCCAAAGGTTAAAATGTGGGCTCTGGGAGAAGAGAAGAATTTGGCTGAACAATTGGATGGGTGGGGGCACTATTTCCCCCCAGTACGTAGGGCTAGACTGGTGGGAAGCAATTTAGGGGAAATGGACAGCTGAAGAAAAGTCTAGTTAAGACCCTGGGAAAAAGGTGGCTGGGAGTCAGAAGTTTAAGGAATTGAAGGCCAGTGTTAAATACTGACTTCAGAAATCCTAACAGCAGCAGTGTAAGACATAAGGACAGCAAGGCGGCATGTGCTAAAATCTTCAGTGACCCAGAGGTTAATACACCTCTGCATTAGTGAGGGAAGGCTGAGAGTGTCCATGAAAGACCCCTGACAGCAGGTGCTTCTAATGAGCTTTTAAGGGGAGGAGGGAAAAAGAGTAAAGACGGGTCTGGAGGCATAAGCTAAGATGAAGAAATGTATCTACTCTTCCCTGTGAGCGCTGAGATCCTCTGAGATGCTGAGAAATTAAAAATGGGAGAAAATCGGGTCATCTCTTGAAAAGCTTTTGAGTAGAAGGGAAAGACACAAGGACTTAGACTTTGTTGGCAAATGTGTACTGTGTATCTTCTCTGTGGCCTGCAGGTATATTTTCCATCTTTTCCCTACCCTGTTGTGTGTGTTGGGTGGCTGACTTGTATGGACTGCATTCCTTATCCTCCAGCTTCTGGTTGGATTTGACCAACAGGAGATTGGAGGGGAAAAGGAGAGAGGGGTCATGGTTTTTTTGTTTTATTTATTTATTTATTTATTTATTTAGCATCCTCGGTTACACTTCTGTTGGGTTCTGGGTGAGCTATTGTGTCCCTTACCTAAAGATCCCAGAATCTGTTATGTGATCTTCTATACACAGCTCTCTTACTTTCCATGTTATGTTACTTGGCCTTTGCCCTCGCTCTTTCAAGTCGAAGGGTGGCTATGCTCTAACATTATTTCTAGTCCTGGTGTGCTGCACCATACCTTGTGATTTGGTGGTCTGGCCCCACCTTTGCAAATAGCATTCTCAAATTACCGACTTGTTACCTACTATAATAATGACAAAATACAGTACCTGGTACTAGAGGTGGCCCCAACGAGGGGGCCTTTAAAAGGCATTCTGAAATTAGGTTGCTCATGGATTTAAGATTACCTCTTTTGCTGCTGAGAAATGGGAGGGACTCATCCAGGGTGCATGGTAGCATGTAATGAGGCTAGGTGCAAGACACGTGCTTGGAGATCAAGGGTCTTGATGGTCTGTTACGATAGCCACAATGGTAATTATAAAGATTATGCCATTGGCTAGCTTACGATGAAGGCCATACAGTACAAACAATTTCTGACACACTGACGGTTTCTGATTAGACTGTCAAAAGGCTTGTTGAAATAATTACTGGTACACAGTTGTAATTATATAGCAATCATGATCCTATCCCTGGTTCTGCTTTATGTTCACTGCTTTGGGTGCACTAAAGGTTTTGGTGTTTAGGTCTCTCTAACTCTTCATACATGCTCTGGGACCTCAATTAACCTTATTCAATTCTGATATTAGAAGTTAAATTAAGGCAATTTATTACCATGTAAATAAAGGTTACCAACATGTTTCAATGATAAATTAAGAAAAAGGGGCAGTTACTGTGCTATGGGCAATACTGAGCGACCTATGAAGTCTCTGGCTTTGGTAGCTTACAGCACTTCAAACTTTCTTGGGGGAAAAAAGAAAAGAAAACAAACAAACAACAACAACAAAACCCAAAACTTATCTATCATGTCAGGTACAATTTCTTCACCCTCTTCCCTTTTCTCTCAGAGAATTAGAATGTTGTATGCTAGAGTCTGAGTGCTGGGGCATCCATGTAACTCCCTGAGACAAGTTAATTTATTATCTTTAGGTCATGTTTTCTTCAACTATAGAATTTGATTGTACTATTTTCTTGTATTTTTGTAAGAATGAGATAGGATAAGGAATGTGACTAGAGTAATGCTCAGAACATAGACAATGGGCAATTCTCAGCTCCAAATCCTCCATCCTCAGCTCCAAATTTCACCTTGGGAAAAATCACCCAAGCTTTATGAAGGTCCTTTATGATTTATGAAGAGAATACATCAGAAAGCATAGATGGCTAAAGAGGTAGTGAGTGAGTGTGTGTGTGTGTGTGTGTGTGTGTACGTGCACTCAGGATGTTCTACAGGCTTTAACAAATATTTGCTTAATAGTAGAAAATACTTCTTTAGACAGAATATTCATCTGAAATTACAAAAGTGCAATTCAGGCCTTGTTAGGAATAGAACTGTCTCCTCCAAAAGATATATTGATGTTTTAACCCTCATTACTTGAGAATTTTACTTTATTTGAAAATGGGATTGAGGGGCTCCTGGGTGGCTCAGGGGGTTAAAGCCTCTGCCTTCGGCTCAGGTCATGATCTCAGGGTCCTGGGATCGAGTCCCACATTGGGCTCTCTGCTCAGCGGGGAGCCTGCTTCCCCCCACCCCAACCCTCTCTCTGCCTGCCTCTCTGCCTGCTTGTGATCTCTGTCTGTCAAATAAATAAATAAAATCTTAAAAAAAAAAAAAAGGATTGTTGTGGTTGTAAGTAGTTAAGCTGAGACCGTCACGGAGCAGAGTGGGCCCTCATCCTATGTGGATGACAACCTTAGGAGAAGGTGGTAACAGGATACCATGTGCCAGTGAAGGGAGAGATTACAGTGAGGCAGTTGCAAGCCCAAGAACCCCAAAGATTTCTGGCAACGCACTCGAAGTGAGAAAGGAGCCGGGAGGGATCGTTCCTACAGGTTTCATAGAGAGCATGGCCTGGCTAACACCCTGATTTCAGACTTCTAGCCTCTGGAACTAGAAAAAATAAACATCTATTATTTTAAATTACCCAGTTCACGGTACTTGGTCACGGCAGCATGATGAAACATACACAGAGCTAAATGTTAGACACAAACGGTTTCTACAAATAGTAGGAATCGGTAGAAAATCGCTTTTGGAACTGTGCTTTGCTGTGCTGGATCCCTCAGAGAGACGTGATTCTGAACCATCGAAGGCCACTCCTGTAAGATGACAGCCACAGACACGAACTACATCCTGCATAGGTCAGAGACCACAGCGCTCTCTTAGGCAGAGCATGTTGGTATTGGGTTAGTTTTGCTTATTTTCCGCTTATTGATCTACTTATTACCCTTTCCCCCTAGTATTTAACCAAGCAGATGATGCTTTCAGACATTTGTCTTTGTTACTTTTAAAGACTCTCATCGGTCCAAATGATGAGTGAGGCATGTCCAAAATATTTTATTACCATCTCCCGAAAAACAATGGCTGATTGCATCCTTACCCTCCAAATTCAGGGCTTTCACAACAGATTAAAAATAGTGGTGATCTGGTGATTACCAAAAAAAGCAATGATCACACTATTTATGGGAAGTTAGATATTATTTTAATAAAGATATGCTGTTATACAAAGCCCCTTCCTCTATTGTTCTTCACGACCAACAGAAAAACCCAGAAAAGAAGGGGCAGGTACGTGGCTTTCACTACAGAATAAATTAACTTTTTAAATGGGAACACATTGCTATACACGCATGTTGTTTAGGTCAGAACACAGTGCACAGAATCAATCTGGAGATGAATATTAACTGTCTTTCAATTAGTGAAAGGCATTTCTTTAAATCCCCAGGGATCATTCTTATACTGCTGATGCTGGTATTAGAGGGGTATTTCTTATGTTCATCATGGGACAATGTCTTATAGATAAGTGCACTTGGAGAAAGGTGAGATAGTGCCGAAATTGCTGAATTATTAAAGCCTTAGTATAGCTTCCATATGGGAGACCTTGTAAAGCATTCCTAGCAAGGTAATTTGGGAAGATAATCAAGCCATGTAAACTGGTAGATCATCCAAGAAGGAAATCAGATGTAAAATGAGAACCACAGGAATCTGAATTATTTCAGTATGGCTGCTTTATTTACAAATGGACTGGGTAAAATATCTCATTAAATAAAGAGTAATTTTCCAAGGGGAAGATTAAATACCCACAACACATGATAAGAATAAACATAACAAATACCAAACATTCAGCTAGAACAAACTGTGAAATTAGTTTTCCTCCGCCTAACAGAGAACAAACAACGGTCTTCCATGTTTATTACTTATCAAGTGCATTCCTCAGGGAATAATTTATTCCTACAAAAGCTTTGAATGACCGTTTGTATTAGGTTTCCTTCACATAAAGGCAGAGTGCTAACTTCCATGCTTTTAATTCAATTATAATGTGTGGTCTGTTATAAAGCAGAGGATAAATTAGGCTTTAGCAATATTTGCCAGTGTAGCGTGACATCATGTGTGGTCTGCAAACCAGGCTGCTCCTCAAGTTACTCATTCACAGAATGTAGTAAGTACAAAGATTCTAAGTTTTAAAAATCTTTCTAGCATTTTAACATCATCCCGACATCTAAGCCTGTGGTCAGTGGACTCCTCTCATTGAACAGGGTCTAGAGTAGTTTGTATGTCCTTGAACTTCCATGAGTTGCATACAGTAGGAGCTTCCTACCGATGATGCATAGATGGACCGTGAGTTGGTCTGTGACAGAAAAACAAAACCAAAAACCAAATGTCCTGTGACACAGACAGCTTGAGAAGCACTGGGATAGTGAGAATGGCATGGAGTTTGGAATCAGAAAGGTCTAGGTTCAAATCCAAAACCAAATTCCTTACTCCATGTGACCCTGAGGACACTACTTAACTTCAAAAAGTGGAGATGGGAGTTCTTTTCCTAGAGTCACAGAGGACATTAAATGGAAAACTTGCCTGTGAATAACAGTGACTCACCAGTGTTTCACAGGCACCCCACTAACTTCTGCTCCATAATTCTGTCCAACATTGAGGAAGGTATCACCCCCATGTCCAGGATGACCAGATCTAGTCCTCTAGGAGGAACAGCACAATTTCTAATGGAACCAGTAAAGTAGAAGAGCTGGTAAAGCTCTTAAAGGTAAAGATAGTAAAGCAAGGATGAAATTTCCTGCATAAAATGGAGAAACTGTAATATACTGTGTGTGTGTGTGTGTGTGTGTGTGTGTATGTGTATTTAACATTTAAATCATCTTTTAATCAGAGACTAACAAATTGACTGCAACCAGGTCTGAAATCCTCCCTGACATTCTTCAATGAACTAGGTTTTCTTTCCAACCAAGTTCTAAACATGGGTAAAGGCATTATGTGATTCCTTTTGCTCTAGTCCATTACTTACTTCATATGAAAACCTGGGTACAATTGAAATCTACCCAGACTGATTCAAGCCTAACAGGATTGCCTATGTTTTGCGCACATGTCTGAGTGTCTCTAAATATAGATCTCATAGTTCACATACTTAGATGTGTCTTCTATGCTGCTACTTGCTTTTACTGTGTGGGTACATGCCTAAAAACATTGACAAGGGTAGTGAAAGATGGTGACCAGTGATGCCCATTAAAGCTTGCTTTGGAAATACCATGAGAGACTGTGGCCTCTGTGAAACAAACTGAGTGTTTTGGAGGGGAGGTAGGTGAGGGGTTGGGAGAGCCTGGTGGTGGGTATTAAGAGGGCACGTATTGCAAGGAGCACTGGGTGTGGTGCATAAGCAATGAATCTTGAACACTGAAAAAGTAAAATTAAATGAAAAAAAAAAAAAAAAGAATAGATCAAGAAATGAAAGACAAATGCCTGAAACCTGATATGAAAAAGAAAACACAAAAGTTTGGGCTAGTATTTTAAAATGGGATAATCATATAATCTGAGAAGCGGCTAGACAGCCTTCACCAATCAGAGCCATATATACTGTGACTCTCCCTCCTGGAACTGTAATTATGTTAAAAAGCAAGCAAACAAACAAAAAGTTAGTAAACCTAAAAGAAAAGTACAATGGATGGGTAATATGACTTTAAAACATCTCTTAAAAATCAAGAAGGCTGTAAGGTTATTTATTTTTTCTACTATAGACACTATTTGGTCTTAAAAACAAATATCATTTGGGCCAAGAGGGTAAATAGGGAGTTCCCAGAGAAAGAAATACAAATGACTAAATTAACATATGAAAGAGGTTGACTATGTTCTTAATTAAGGAGATAAACATTTAAATGGTAATGACATTTCTTATATGTCTCATATTTCAGACTGGCAAAGATGAAAACATTGGATAAAATACAGTATTGATTAGCATGTTCGTTCTGTTGGTAGGACCCAAATTGGTACAAAAACTTAAAAGAAGAAAAAAATAACAATAGCTGTCAAATTTTAAAATAACAAATAACCTTTGACAAGGAAATTCCATTGTTGGGAATTTACCGTAGAATAATCTTGCAAAATTTTGGCCAAACGTATACATGAGGATGTCCGTGGCCTTTTCACTTCCAGTGTAAAGAAATGGAATAACCCAAATATCCATTAAGATGGAACTAGAAAAATAAATACGGTACAAAATACAAAATGTCTGAGCGGCGTGGACCATCCCATTTTAGTTAAGTGAGGTGTACGTGTGAATATGTGGAGGTGTGTTCTGTGTACAGGGGAGTTGTACAAAAGGACAGGAAACAGATGGTGCATTCAAATAAGTATAATTTGAGGAATGTTTGCTAAAATGATGTTTTTAAGAATGTGCGTGGTATAGGGACCTAAGGAAGAGTGCACACCCTGGAACTGAGTTTCAGTGGAGACCTTATCAACCTCTAGGCCTGATGATGGGCAGCAGGCAGCAGTTACCAAAATCTAGAAGCTCAGAGACTTGTAGAAATGCCTGTCTTTTTTTTTTTTTTAAGATTTTTATTTATTTGACAGAGATCACAAGTAGGCAGAGAGGCAGGCAGAGAGAGGAGGAAGCAGGCTCCCCGCTGAGCAGGAGTCCGATGCGGGGCTCGATCCCAGGACCCTGGGATCATGACCTGAGCCGAAGGTAGAGGCTTTAACCCACTGAGTCACCCAGGTGCCCCAGCCACCCAGGAACCCCACAGAAATGTCTGTCTTGAGAGAGGATCTATATAGGAAAACAGCCTACTCCAGCAAGACAACAGGGAGGAGACTAAAGGAATAAATCCTCCGTCTTCACTCCCATTGCTCCTTCTGTCTTCCTTTTGGAGTTTCCGATTGGCTCAATGCAATTAGAAGCAGAGGCTAAGGGAGCCTACTAAGAACAGGCTTTTGGGACAGGGCTGGGATGTGGAGAGACCCAAGGAGGGTATGCAACACAGCATGTGTACACACACGTGTGCATACACATTTACATATATGAAGGAGAGAGATCTGCCTGTCATTGTTATATATGTCCAAGTATTATGCAATGAAGTAAGATTTGAAATGAATATTATTTTATACTTTTCAGAGTCTTTTTTTTTCTTATTCGATGGATATGGTTTTTACATTTCGAAACAACAACACAGGTATTTTTATATAAAATCAAAAAAAAAAAAAAAAGATTAGTGGAAATAAGATAGAGGAGAGGATACATGATCCAAAGCTGGAAGCAGGTTTTCCTTAGCCGTCGTTAAGCCTATCCAACTGCGCAGGAGCTCATGCTGTCTCTAGTGCTTTGTAGCAAAAGAAACCAAACAAAGGGAAAGCTTAGTGTTAAGAAGTACATTGTGGAAAACCTCCCCAAATGATGCAGAAGCAGAAGGAATGAGAATTAAAGACGCAAAAGCTATTTCCACTTAACCTCAAATCATGATTCGAAATACAGAGTACACCAGAACCCTATTTTCTCAAAACAGAGAGAGATGATTCACCACCATGGCTTATAGAAAAGTCATGGAACCCAGGACAAAATAAAGTTAGAAATGAGGTCTAAGATAGAGAAAATTGCACCTGTGTTAGCAAAGCTTAATATGAATTACACCTAAATAAAGGCTGTCATGAATTTCTAACTTGTTTTCCACGAAAACATTTTTTGTTTTTGGATAGAGCAACGAGAAAGCAGAGATGTGACGTGTTTCAATCTCAGCTCAAATATCCACCTGTATCCATGACCTTGAAAATTTGCCACACACTGTCTACAGATCACCCATATATCCAGCAGCATAAGGCATAGTATGAATCAGATCACTGAGATAAAGTAAAAACTCTATAGGGAATGAGGCCTCTGATTTTTTTTCATGTACCATAAGTGAATTGCTAACCTAGTTTTATTTACTATAATTCTGAGAATATCTAAGGGTACCTGCAACTTGGCCCTTGCTCTAATCAAAAATAGAAGGTACCCTGAGGCTTCTGACGGTCTTTCCTCACCGATGACGCATTCGTAGACACAGCATCACCTCCAAATAACATTGGACAGAAAGGCTGTAAATAGCCCTTGCCCTTGACCGGGCCCTGTCTTTGTTTTTGTCTACCATGACTGCTGATTTGTATTATGCAATATTTTAGTTTGTGAATAATGTATCTTCAATCTTCAAAAGCAGCTAATCTTTCGAGAAACACTAGGGCTTTTACTAGATACTATATCCCTGTACTAGGTACAGTGTCTAGAGGCTAGAGATAGACCAATGAGCAATGCAGTCATAATCTCTATCCTCATAGAGTTCAAGGATAAGTGCATGTGATGGTCATTTTATGTGTCAACTTGATGAAGTCGTGGTACCCAGATATTTGGTCAAACACCAGTCTGGATGTTGCTGTGAAGATATTTTTAGATGAGATTAACATTTTAACCAATTAACAAATTGGTCCATTCGGAGCAAAGCAAATTACTCTCCATTAAGTGGGTGGGCCTCATCTAATCAGTTAAAGGCCATAAGAGAAAACAGACTGAGTTCCCCCAAGGAAGGAAGGAATGCCCCTATACTACCTTAAGATCCCGGTTATAACAGAAGCGCTTCCCTGAATCTTCAGCTTGCCTGCAGGTCAGATTTTGGACTTGCTAACCTCTGCAATTGCATGAGCTGATTCCTTAAAATCAACTTTTCTATTTCTCCCTCCCCTCCCTTCCTCCTCCTCTTTCTCTGTTTCTCTCTTCTCTCTCCTCTTTTATTTAGACATGAGCCCAGGAAGGGTGCTCTCACTGGGAACTGAATCCGAGTTGGCTAGCTCTTTGATCTCAGCCAGCCAGCCTTCAGGTCTGGAGGAAAATAAGTTTCTGTTGTTGAGGGCCCTCAGTCTATGGCCTTCTGTTACAGCAGCCTGGACAGAGTAGGATACCAGCAGAGCCAGGATTCTTCCTCCCTCACAATGTTCTCTAGGGACAGAAATATTTTTCTGGACATTTAGGTAAGTAGATCCTACCTTCTTCCACATCTTTTGGAAAACGAATCTATGTCTGTTTGTCTCTCTACATACTACATACTCAGCGACGCTTCTGGCCACATGGTCTGTAAACCACTGAGGATCCTGGTGTTCATCTTTCAAAGGACAGCATGTCACCAACTAAATGCTTGCTCTAAACCCTGATCTGTTTTTCATCCTGAGAAACTAGTACACAGGATGTGTACTAGTGAAAGGCCGATCTCTAGAACTACAGTACACAGCTCTAACTTACAGCCCCACGTTCCTAACCTCTGTATGCCAGTGGGTTTCTCATGGCATAAATTTCGTTAAATCAATATATGTTAAAGAGAGAGAGATCTGGCTCTGGTTCATGGAAACACTGAAATAATAATGTGAGTTTTAATATACTCTAAAACTTGTTATTTTCGACAGCTCTCTTCCTGCCAATATACCTGGGTATCCCTAGAAATTACTGGAATGCAGTGGATGCAAGTGTTTGTTTAGGTGTTTAAGTAACCATTCATCAAGAATGCCTTGATATATGTGTAGTACCTTAAGAAAAAAAATACTGTATTTATTTATTTAGAGAGAGAAAGCATGAGCCGAGTGAGGGGCAGAGGAAGAAGAAGAGAGTCAGAATCTCAAGCAGATCCTTTGCCAAGCATAGAGCCCAATGCGGGGCTCGATCCCAGGACCCTGAAATCATGACCCCAGCCTAGAGAAGAGCCTAATGCAGGGCTCGATCCCACAGCTCTGAGATCATGATCTGAGCCAAAATCAAAAGTTGGACACCCAACTGACTGAACCATACAGGCACCCCACTTCTTTGTAATACTTCTGGTCTTAGTTGACTAAGTATTTACTACAAATCACTAAGTCACAGAAAGACAATTTTGAGAAAAAAATTATATATATATATATATATATATATATATACACACACAATTCATTATCACTATTAATCACACTCCTATGGATATAAGTTTTTTTTTTTTTTTTTTTTTTTTTTTTTTTTTTTGGCTTATAGTGGACCCAGGCCTTGTAATAGGTGTTTCATCGATCTGGTTTAGTCAAAATTCATTTAATCACTTCTTCTAATGTATGTTTATCATCAGCTTTTGAAGGCTTGTTATTACTGTTTTTCACTATGGTTCTTTTAAATATTTTCAATTTGAAGCTAAGAAATGCTTTCATTCTGGCTTGCCTCGGCAACTTTTGTTATCAAAACGTTTCTCTAGAGTCAGCATTTCTGAATTACTTTTCACTGTGTTCAGTGATCAAGAGCCTTTTAAGTGGAACAGTTGGTGTAATCATTCTAGCAAAAAAGCACATTTCTGGGTAATAAGTGACCCTAAAACATTTGCAACTCGAAGAGATCCAAATGCAGGAGAAGACAGTCTAATGCAGTTCTTCGTATAATCAGGTAGAAATGATTCTGTATTATTGTAGCCCACACTTCCCCAGGCCTCTCCATTTTGGAGCTGAAACAGAGGTCACTGGGAGAAGAATTTTGTCTTTATCTGCTCATAAACACCAGCTCCCTGCAGTGTCTCCCCTGTTACCCCCTTTACTCAAGTTCTGCTGGCAGCCCCTTGAAGATTATCTCTGCAAGTGCATTTTTTAAAAGTATGACCAACCCTCACTGGCAGCAAGAAAGAGGCTTTGTAGATTCTGCTAAGCTCTGCTATATTATTGCCATTTTACCAGACACTAAGGAGCTACCTGCTAGGTGGCTTTTAACTCCTCACTAAGCCCCATAGACCTTGCTAGGTATTTGGAAACTTTGTTTTCTTTGGGGATTGTGTTAGTTTCCTAGGGTGGCTAAAACACAGTAACACAAACTGAATGCCTTAAATAAATAAAATAAACAGAAATTTATTATCTTATAGGATATAGGCTTGAAGTCTGAAATGAAGGTGGAGGCATGCCTGTGCTCTCTCTGAAGACCCCAGAGAGATCCTTCCAGGTGTCTTGCCGGTCTTCCAGTCCGGCTCTTGGTGGTTGCGGTCAATCCCTGGCATCCCTGGCTTTTAGATAACATCACTAGTCTCTGCCTCTGCCAGCATGTGCCATTTTTCTTTTATGTAGGTTTTCATCCAGATCTCCTTCTTCTTACAAAGGCATTGAATTGAATTACGGTACATCCAATCCCAGTATGACTTCACTTGCACTTCATTACACTGGCAAAACCCCTATTTCTAAGTAAGATCACTTTCACTGTTACCAGGGCTTAGGACTTACACATATCTTTTTGGAGGACACAATTCAGCCCAGTATAGGGACTGTGAAGTCATTAAACAAATATTTATTGAGGGCTTGCTACATGTCTGGCATCACCACTGCCTCTCTTGTTCTTATCTACATCTGCCCACATGTGACTTTCGTGGCCATCACTTCCTTGGGGAGCAGCCAGACCATGGATACAGGGATGCCTTTCAGATGCCAGGGCTGCACGTGTCAATGGCAAAAGGACAGGACTACGTCTCTCTCCCATTGATAATGACTCCTCTATAAAGGAGGGGAAGAACCAGTGCTGTTCGTGCCTAAGAATCTTGCAGGGTTTTATGTAACGTGGTTCCTTCCCTTTTGACTTCTAGCCCTCCTCCTACTGAAGGTGGGACATTAACCAAAAGACCTGAGTTATAATCAGGGAACACGATCAAACAACAAAAAAGTGTTTTCTCACCCTATGGTTTTAAAACTGGTCCTAAATCCTCTCCCCAGGATCTTTTCTTAAGAAGAGGTCCCAGACTCTCTTCCAACGGACCTCTGGCCATGCTGCTCCTAGACACAGTGCACGGTCACGACTTACGGCATGAATATCATTCAGCCTTCTGGACAGTCTGCTTCATCGCAGGCGATCTGCCCCATCTCTCCATCTGAAATGCTAGTGGCACTCACTATCATGGGAATACCTAATGTCATATTTTGAAAATGCAGGTCTAGTTTCAGACAGATATCTCAGATCTTAAAAATGTCAGTTCTTAGAAAGGGATCGAAAATCATGATTCTTGCACGCTCGCTGTTTGCTGGATGCTATAGCGAATCCGCGTATATATCTGACTAGTTCCTCACAGATATTTATGAAATAAATAGAATTATCAAGTCCACTGTACAGTCTGAAAACTGATATAACTATTGTGAAATCGATCAATCAATCAATCAACTGCCAAGGATACATAGCTAGAACTTTTTCTTAGCCTGCTGGTTCTTAACAATTTTTGCATTTTGCTTCTGCGGTTATCCTTCCTGCCACACAGAGCACAGGGTGCTTAAAACTCTATAACTATCTGGTGGGGTAACTTTTAAACTTTTAACTTTTAAAGTTGATGAATAATCAGTAAATAAAACATACCTTGACTGCTGTAAGAAGCTGTGTGTGGGAATAAAGCAGACATGTGCAACCGTGTGCGGGCAAACAGTAGGAGTCCCACATTCGGGTTTACTGCTGAATTTAAAGGCGTATCATCCCAGAATGTGTCACTCTCATAATCAGCCACTGAATTGTTTCACACGCAAATTGCATCTCCCAGTGTAATGTATACATTGTTATCCTCACAACTAAGGTTCATGCTCTGTTGGCTCCTCCATCTGGGGCTGTATGCAAATACTTTTTATATATGCACACATAAATTTCCCAAACACAAATCCAATTTATTGGTATTAGCATGTGTTTTCTCCCTCCAAAATGCTGAGAGAGACAATTTATGTTGGATACTTTGTAAAAACAGAATTAGATGTAGATTCAGAGCTAGAGCTGTCTCTGTTAGAGTAAAATATTCCTTCATTCTGCTTCTTTCTTTTTCTTCTTTAATTTCTTTCTAAATGGGTCAGATGGGGCTAAAGCCGAACTGGGAAGCTTTATTTGTTTGACATAATTACTAATTTGGTAGCAGTCTCTTTTATTTATGACTGGTGATTTTTTTTTTCATTTTTCTATTTTATTTTAAACTTTTTACCATGTTGAGCTAACATAATTTATCCCAGGCAGCAGAGAAAAGAAAATATATGTCCTCAGTTTCCAAACTGATGTCCCTCTTCCCAAGTTTACTATAATATAAGGAGCCTGCCTTCAACAAGAACATCAAGTGATAAGGATCCATTCATTCATTCAATGATCCATTCAGCCATTCATCCAGCACCAACTATATTGCAGGCCCGAGCCACCAATTAATTATGTGACAGACACTGGTAAATATTGAAGTGACTTCTCAGGCCATGGACATTCTAGGACTCTTACTGTGTAACTCAGGCTTGAACTCAATCAGCATAGACAGATTTCTAAACTTGACGTTAATCTTTAAGGTGAGAGAGATATATTTACCCTAAGTATTGTGAATATTTGTCAATGGACAAGACATTTTCCCTCTCTCAGCACTCATTTTCATCTGTGAAATAATAATAAGATTGCTCCTTTCAGACCCAACATTCCTTGACCCAAATGATCACCCACTGAGAGCCCATGTTTATACCAGTCTGCTTATGTTTATAACTTCCTGCGTAAAGTCCGTTTTTAAAAAGTTTTTTAAAACTTAGTCAAATTTTTGATCACTGTGAAAATTTTAGATATTCCCCATGCTTAGAAAAAGGGAAAATAGCAGTTGTCCCCAATTATATATTCCAGAGATGAACAGTCAGGATTTTAGCTTTTTGTTTTGTTTTGAGTTTCTTTCTGGTGTTGTTGTCCTCCCATAATTTTATGGGGAATGGTATTTTAATTGAAAATTTCAGAATAATTTTTTTTTTTTTTTTTGGTTATACAAATATCTCCATCTGGTCCCCAAGATTTTATAGTGGTTTTTAAAATTGTTTTCTACATATCTCTAGAAGTTGTTTGGCGTTTTTCCAGATTCTGCCATGGGGTGGGAAGAGTAGAAGGAAAACACAAGCTGTCAGGTTTCAGGGTGAGTGAGGGCTTCCCACTGGATTCTAGTGACGTTTAGAATATTATGCGAGCGATGAACACATTACTGAAGCATTATTGGGATTAATTCCATGACTTCTGCCTGAGGATCTTCACAGAAAGAGCATTTCACAGTCCAGAATGAGAAAAATTTTTATATATGTATAGAGATACATCTATCTTGGAAAAGAAACTTGATTGTTGAGCTCCTTTGCACACTTTCTGATTCTGGTTGTCTGAGTTTATCAGGAGTCAGGGAAGCACCATTTATGCAACAGTGACTTCCAGGAAAATGATTCACAATAAAAATAAATGAAGGTCTGTGTTCAATCCAAGAGAAACATTTGCTCAGCTGGAAAGTCAGCCAAGTGGAATATACGCCTGCTCACCTCAGATTGTCCTCTAGTCATCCTGTCTTTAATTATATGCTAACAGTGGGGATGTTAATGCTTACCTAGCTGTGGTACAACTTTAGAATGTTGTAACCTTTCCTGAACTTAGAAATTCTTCCTACCTCTTCTTTTACTTTGTAGAGTGGTAACATGTTGTGTTTTTGTTGTTTTTAACCTCCCCCTGCCTTAGCACCACCCATGAACACTATATAAAAGTGCAGTATAGAGACAGGCCTTCCCTTGTAGGGTAGCAATGATGGTAGAGAAGATATTTTGAGGTATGCAAAAAGGATGGAGGACTCCTCAGTAATCATTCCTTTGATTTCTCCCCCTAGTGAGAGAGAATGTCACCAACTCTTATACTGAGCCAGATGTCATACATTTGGTGTTACACGTAAGTGAGAATGTTAGCGTTCTCTGGTCTTTATTTTATTTTTTCAGTCTTGACCTAAGAAACTTTAGATCTGTGAGCAACATCTCTGTTTTTCCTATTTTAGGACAGATAAGAACCAGTCCTCTTAAGAAGCCACAGGTAAGGACACATTGTCTTTCATTCCGGATGATTCCCTAGGCCACTCCATTTTCAATCTGTTGCTACCTGTCTTCATCCTCCACTGTTCTACCAAAGCTGTTCACCCTGGGGCGCCTGGGTGGCTCAGTGGGTTAAGCCGCAGCCTTCGGCTCAGGTCATGATCTCAGGGTCCTGGGATCGAGTCCCACATCGGGCTCTCTGCTCAGCAGGGAGCCTGCTTCCCTCTCTCTCTCTCTCTCTCTGCCTGCCTCTCCATCTACTTGTGATTTCTCTCTGTCAAATAAATAAATAAAATTAAAAAAAAAAAAAAAGCTGTTCACCCTGAAGGTCCAAAAATCTCATCTCAATCTTCAGTCTTCTTGACTGGTTTGTAACATTTAAAACATATTATCCCTAGGTGCTTCTTTAAACACTCTGCCGCTGGCTTTGAGATGCTGGTCCCCTCCAGTCCTCCTTGAACCTTTCTGCAAGTGTCTTAGCCTCTCGCTACCCCTTCCTGTGACCACATCATCTACCCAAACTCGATGTCACACAAAGTCTTCAAGAGAGTTCCTGAAGTTGGTATGGTCAGAACATCTCCTCAAGAACTTCAGAATGATAAGTTCATATTTATAGGATTAAAGTTTTTTTCTCAATAGTGGATGAACAACTCTGAACTTGTCATCCCACAGGCCCTTTACATTTAAGGGTAAAAAGCTAACCGTTGCCTACAATGTTCCCTAAAAGCTTCAGAAAAGCTGGAAATGTCTCCAAGCTCTGTCTTCAGGCCTATTTTCTTCCCACTGTTATCTCCTTGGTTCACATTATGATTCCATCTATAGGCTCTGTGTCAAGAATGGTGAAGTTTCATACTTGCACATTTTTATTTTCTGAATTTCAGTTTCTCTGGTACTGGCTGAGGATGTGATGAGTGTAATTCTATGGCTGTTCCATTAGTACATGGTTCTGTACTTACCTCCTCAAGTTTTCATAGTGAATAGCTAAGATGATGACTTTAACGCAAAAACACACACAAAAACTGTGCCAGGCATCTTCCATTAGTATATCATTAACATTATTCATGATTAATTAATTCTGGACTGGTCATTTTCTAGTAGTTGCCTCATATGCAGCCAGCCATATTCTTAGCAATAGTAGGAAAACGAGAGCCAGAAGCTGCTTTTATTTAACTTGACCTTCAGTCATTATATTCCAAGGTGGTCCATCAGCAGGTACAGTCTAGCCTGGACTCAAAAATACTCTAGGGAGTCTAATTTAGATAAAACAGAGTCTTTGGCCTATTGCTCATTGCCCAGTACCCTCTTTTGCCTTCCATTTTCAATAGGTCCTTGCTATTAAATGTTTCACACCAGTTGACTATTTATTTTTCTATGCCTCAGCATCTCGTAACTAATTGTCTTATTTCTCAGGAAGCCTTCTGTAGTTGTGCCTTCCCAGTTGTGCCTTCTGGCTAATTTATTGCTTATTAATATGGTGTCAGACACTCTTTTTACCTGGTTTTTATATGTCCACTAATGCGATCAGTCTTCCTTGATCTTAGACTAATTCCTTGGGTGCCTGGGTGGCTTAGTTGGTAAGTACCTGCCGTCGGCTCAGGTCATGATCCCATGGTCCTGAAATGGCTTAATGCATCAGGCTCCCTGCTCAGCAGAGTCTGCTTCTCCCTCTGCCCCTCCCCCTGCCCATGCTCTCTCTCTCTCTCAAACAAATAAATAAAATATTAAAAAAAAAGAATTCCTATCTTTTTCAAGAGCATCTAACCTTATTTACAATTGCTTGCATTTATCTTTCTTGATTTATACAGATAAAAATGCATAGCTATACTTTATATAACACTTTGTAGACATATTTAATAAAATAAACATCATTGCCCTCACCCAACTTCATCTCATGCATACCTCATATATTCCTTGTTTCACCATTTTCTTCCAAGTTACGTGGTTTAAAATTTTTCAGTGTCACCATAGGTCCTACTGCTCTATCCCTCCCTAAATTTAGTTGTTTCTACAAATTCTGCCGACTTCACCCCATTTTTTCATTCCCAAGCCATTTTCCATGACCAGTTCCTCATCATCCCTCATCTTCATTTGTGAAGTACTGTCTGAAATGTTTCTCACCATCTTCTCCTGTCATTCAAAACTCCACCAGAGTTACTACGATATAACATAAAGTAGGGTGTCACAGCCATCAAGAGGCAGAAAAATCCTTTTTCTTCCATCATGATTGCCTGTAGGGCAATCTGAGATTAGCAAGGTCTCCAAAAGGTTCCGCAATTTCCCTGTTTACAAGTACAGCCATTTCTGTCCTTACATCCTTCTAGAGTAACAGTCCATTGATATTCCACACTTTTGCTTCTCAATTCGTTCTATTTTGGATATTCTTCACAAAGTCCCAGTTATCCAAGGCCCAGCTCAAATATGATCCTTTTCCATGCAGAACACTGAGCAAAATTCAGATTTCCCTTATTTTCTCTTAGTACTTTACCTCTATCTCTGTTATATATTATGTATAGTAAATCATAAAAAAAATTATGATTTCCTACCTGGATTGAGACAAACTTAAATGTTGCTTTCTCTGCAGTGCCCAGGACAGTGTTTTGTGCATAGAAATAACAGCAAATATCAGAAGAATTCATGAAATGAATTAGCTTATGTAATACTCTTTAAAATGATGGGAGTAATAAAGCTACATGACACCTATGAGTTCTGTATCTTCCTTGCAATTTCCTTCTGTGTCATAACACTAGGTAAATTTTATACTCCTTGTTCTTAAGATTATTATTCACTCAGTGGATTCAGAAGCATGAACCCACTTTCTTATCCTCTTCTGTAAAATGGGGATATACTGGTACTTACCTGATTCCTGTTATAAATGTGTATATACATGTAAAATATATTGTCATTTACAGTGCTGCCTGTATGCATTATACTAATTAGAAGTTGAAATACTCAACTTTGACAACAATATCAAACTTCTTCTAACCTCCACATTAGACATGAGTACACCAATTGAGATAAAAGGAAAAACAACACTAGTTATTCCCTATCTCATCAAGGTAGGTATTTAAACACTGATGAAACTGTAACTTTTTCCAAACCTCATAACTAAAACAAATGAAAATGAAAATAATAATATTAAGTACATAGGAACTTTAAGGGATATGTTAATAAAAATGCAATGATTAATTCCATTTTACAAGTGAGAAGGGTAAATAACTGATGGAAGTTTGCATAGTAAATATGAGAAGGAATACTTGAGTCCTGATCCATCCAGTTCAACCAGGCATTCATTTAACCATTTGTAATGTATTGCCCATATAGTGCTCCACTTCTTTTTAACTATTATTATTATTATTATTATTAATGTATTTACTCTCATTATTCACTCTCTCCAGTATATTTTCTTCTAGATCACCTTGTATCCTGATAATGATTATTTGAAGGTCATGGTAAACTTGGCATACAAAAACCTGGCATATGAAAACTCCATTCACACTCTATAAAAAGGATAATTTTTTTATATGAGAAATGTGATACTGGGTGCCTGGATGGCTCAGTCACTTTAGCATCACCCTTCCGCTTAGGTCATGGTCCCAGGGTCCTGGGATCATTTTTTCATATGTCTGTTAGCCATTTGTTTGTATGTCCTTTTTGGAGAAGTTTCTGTTCATGTCTTCTGCCCATTTTTTAACTGGGTTATTAGTTTTTTGAGTGTTGAGTTTGAGAAGTTCTTTATAGATCTTAGATATCAGTCCTTTATCTGTAATGTCATTTGCAAATATCTTCTTCCAGTTCTATGAGCTACTTCTTAGTTTTGCTGACTGTTTCCTTTGCTGTGAAAAAGCTTTTTATTTTGATGAAGTGATGAAGTCCCAAAAGTCCACTTTTGCTTTTGTTTCCCTTGCCTTTGGAGATATGTCTTGAAAAAAGTTCCTGCAGCCAATGTCAAAGAGGTAACTTCCTATCTCCTCTAGGATTTTGATGGATTCCTGTCTCACATTGAAGTCATTCATCTATTTTGAGTTTATGTTTGTGTGCAGTGTAAGGGAATGGTCCATTTTCATTCTTCTATATGTAGCTGTCCAATTTTCCTAGTACAACTTATTGAAAAGACTGTTCCCCCCGCCCATTGGATATTTTTTCCTGATTTGTCTAAGATTAGTTGACCATTGACTTGAGGGGTCCATTTCTGGAGTCTCTATTCTGTTCCATCGGTCTATATTTCTGTTTCTGTGCCAATATTAGGCCGTCTTGGTGATCACAGCTTTGGAATAGAGCTTGAAGTCAGGCAACATGATGCCCCCAGCTTTATTTTTCTTTTTTATCCTTCCCTTGGGAATTCAGCGTCTTTTCTGGTGCCATACAAATTTTAGGTTTTTGTTCCAGCTCTTTGAAAAATGCCAATGGCATTTTAATAGGGATGGCATTGAAACTGTAAATTGTTCTGGGCAGCATAGACATTTTAACAATATTTATTCTTCCAATCCATGAGCATGGAATATTTTTCCATCTTTTTGTGTCTTCCTCAATTTCTTTCCTAAGTGTTCTGTAGTTTCTAGGGTATGGATCCTTTACTTGTTTAGTTAGATTTATTCCTAGGTATCATAAAAACCATCTATGAAAAGCCCACAGCGAATATCATTATCAATGAGGAAAAGCTGAGAGCTTTTCCCTTAAGATCAGGAACACAGCAGGGATGCCCACTCTCACCACTATTGTTCAACATAGTACTAGAAGTCCTAGCCTCAGCAATCAGACAACAAAAAAGAAACAAAAGGCATCCAAATTGGCAAAGAAGTCAAACTCTCTCTTCACAGATGACATGATACTTTATGTGGAAAACCGAGAAGACTCCACGCCCAAATTACTAGAACTCAAACAGCAATTCAACAAGGTGGCAGGATACAAAATCAATGCACAAAAATCAGTTGCTTTTCTATACACTAACAATGTAATTGTAGAAAGAGAAATTAAGGAATCAATTCCATTCACAATAGCGACAAAAACTGTAAGATACCTAGGACTAAACCTAACTAAAGAGGTAAAGGATCTATATTCTAGAGTTTTCTGTATATGTATTAAATGGCAATCATTAAGTGACCTATCACTTTAACATTGATATGATCTTCTAGACCAGTGTTCCTTAGCCTTAAGCCACCAGACTGAACACACAAACAAAAAACATCAGTGGTCCCCCCAAAGTCATGGTCTGAGTGTACTGGTTTCTCCTACACCACATTTATAGTTTTCAAGGTATAAATAATCTGTTTACAGCTTTCTTTAGTCATTCAAAAGACTTTCTAAGTCTCCAAGTCTACCAACAGATCTGTAAACAACTGCTATTCACCTAAACACATGTTTTGTTGTTGTCTGCGACCTTGAATCTTATTCTCTAAGACTGGCTCCTGAACAATGGAAGCCGAGCTCTCACAGATCTTTCCTGGAACTTGCTGTTCATATTTGCTTAAATTAAAAGTCTTTTAAACCAAGTGTTTCTTACAAAGCAATCCTTCATTTTAAAATAAGGGAGAAGGGTTCTGCGGAATTCTTAACTAATTATACAGCTTAAAGAGTTTAAATAAGATACGAGGAAATAGCCTCCCTTGACGGGTGACATTAGTGCACAATCCTTGACTTGTTTCTTAGTGTTACTCATTATAGCTCTTTTCTGTTCGATTTCAACAATTTTTCCCTTCTGTGAAAATATTAGTCTAGAACCAAATGTCTTGAGTTCAGTGACATACACTATAACAGAGAAGCAACCATTCTTGTTTAAACTGTGAGAACACTGTAAAGAGAAACTTCCCCTTTTAAAGCCAGCAAGATCAATTAATTATTTAAGCTCTAATATCATTAACATTGCAACATGCTTGCATAAAAAAGAACTAATGGGTTTCAGTTAGTAAACACTTCAAGATAAGTTGTAATCCTGTCAGTCAGCATGATCACGATATTTGCGAATTTATCTAGAATCTAAAAATACAAGACAATTAAGTAAAGTCCATATTTAGACTGGAGATGGTTTATGAAACTGTCATCAGTGTGGAAAAGCTTTGACTTTACAGAACTATATATGAAGAAAAAGCTGCCAAAAGCTTCATTTTGCACCAAGATAGCATTGTCAAGATTTCAGATCTCCTTGATGATTTCAAAGATAAGAATTACAGTGAACAAAAACCTCTAAAAGGCAAGTAAAACCCATAAACAGGCTGTTTTTTAAAATTTGGATTTGTTTTCCTTTTTCTTAAGTAGGCTCCATGTCCAGTGTTGAGCCCAGTGTGGGGCTTGAACTCAGGACCCTGGGATCCTGAGCTGAGATCAAGTGTCAAGAATCAGACCCTTAACCAACTGTGCCCACCAGGTATCCCTAAAAATGCTGTTTAGAACATCATGTATATTGCAATGTATTAGTGTCTACAATGTCTCAGTTTTGCATATAAACAAATAACAATAATTGGAAAGGTTTTATTTTTAAGTATTACCAACTCATCTTTATTATCATCCTCCAAAAATATACGTCTGTTAAGTACAATGTTAAGCCAAAGAAGGTATTTTTTAAAAGAAGAGTAACAGATTCAAAGTGCTTAAATTAATAACATATAGCACATGAATAAATATATATACTTGTATACTTAGAAATAACTACAACCATAGCCACAGACAGAGATTTTACACATTTTTTAAGGAGCTTAGTGGGACATTTGATCAACTAGAGTTTTGGAAGAGGTTTGTTTTCAGTAGCTTCTTTTGTTTTTCAATTTAAGGGTCTAGGAAGAACTTGTATTTTTTACCTTTAATAAGTAATTATCCAATTATCTTAAGGTTAGAAAATATCTAGCTAATTTATTTCCTTTTGCTCAGATTTACTAGGTTTTCTTTGTAACATGCTTTACACCTCTCAGTAGAATTCAAAGAATCAAAGAGTAATACCTTGTAAGACTTGAGATTTGAAACACATCAGCATGCCATGAGTGGTATACTGATGGCTCTGTCTAAATTTAAAGCCCCAAAGGATTTATATATGACCATAAGCTACACATCAATTAAGTGCCTGGGTTTAAATATGAGGTTTAACCTTTGATAATTTTTATAAAGTACATTCGAGTTAGCTTTAATTAATTGCACAGCCACTAACAAATCTACTCGATGTTGATTTACAGCTTTTCAGCTTAACAGTTTAGTTGCAAAGAAAATAAAATGAATGATAAATCAAGTTTGTGTTCCCCAAATGCAATTGCTATAATGGCTAGGATGTTCTATTTTTCTCATTATTATGTAAGCATATGCTTTATCCTTCTTGATAAATTTAGTAGGTTGAATATACATCTTAATAAATCATATTGCTGACTCCTGAAATTATCCATTATCCAACCAGTTTCTTACCCTTTCAACTCTACCACTCAGCCAGACCTGCTCCTACTATCATTCTGACCTCCAACCACTTGAACTCATCTTAATCTATTAGAATATAAAATCTTTCTGGCTTACTTCCCTTCCAGGCCATCCTGGACTGATCTCATGGTTAATCATCTTAGTGACTTTTTCTCCATTTCTCTACATATACTTACTTTCCTCTACCTTCTGCTGTTGACCCCTCATGGGCAGTACCCTAATGTCGACCAGTCCAACGTGTGTTTCTTTTTCCTAGGCATGGACTAGCTAGGAGGGAAAACCACACCCCCTCTAGTGTAAGCCCTGAAGCAACCCAGCAGATTTTTGTATTTTCGAACCTCCTTTGTTAATTGCCTTCGTTATTCACAGAAGAGCTATTCCAAACTGTGAAAATTAGCTTTGCATCTCCAATCTACTTAATTCTCACTCTTAGCACACAATCTATTTTACTGACATAATAATGGTCATCAATATGGAATTTCTGAAATTCAAAGAACTTTCCAGCATGAGTGAAACTTAGCATATGAAATTAACACACGCTTGCATGTGCACGCGCGCACACACACACACACACACACACAAGTTTAGGGTAATTCCAGGATGAAACATAGACTATGAGAAAACCATCTGACAGTATTACAAATGCAGGAAACCACCTCACGGGAAGGGTAGAGGGAGGCACTGAGTTAAGTTACTTTAACAGTGAGTGGAGTCTGAAAGACTACAGGCAAGAGAAGGGACCTAAACTGTTCTATTTGATGAAACTTTCCCAAAGGAGCACATGTTAAAAGTTTTAATATTGCTAAAAAAAAAAAAAAAAAAGTTTTGCTATTGCTCTACATCGCTGCTGAGAATGAATGATTAAATAAATGGATGATGGGTGGTAGGAGCTGTGTTTTTCACTGTGGGAGAGAGAGATTACAGATTAGACACAAGGGGAGGCTCTAAAGATCCATCTGGTAATGGAGTAGAGTTGCAGACGTGGGTATGAACTCACGTACATAGTAGCAGTAAGAGAAGCTGTGTGCAGTCAGAAAGAAAACCAGTAATATTGATAACTGACATCACCATCTTTATCTTCTCATTTCTGACGCCCTCATCAAGCCATCATAATCTGATTTCTAAGAACACTATTCTAATAAATATTTTGTTTCAGGGATCACCAATTATTTAATAATTACCAAACCACTATATCCTATCTTTAGTACTAAATCTACTTGACCTCCCATCTTCATTTGGCAGCACTGATCATTCTTGTGTGTGTGTGTGTGTGTGTATGTGTGTGTAAGTCCTGGTTTATCCCCCTTTAACAATTTTACTTCTCTTTCTTTTCTATAAATAAGAATGTTTCCAAGATTTTCTTCAAGCAAACCCTTTTTTCCCTGAAAAATATCATTCCTTTATCTAGGTTCTAAAGTCATCTATTTTTTTTTTAAAGATTTTATTTATTTATTTAATTGACAGAGGGAGAGACAGAGCGAGAGAGGGAACACAAGCAGGGGGAGTGAGAGAAGGAGAAGCAGGCTTCCCACTAAGTGGAGAGCCTGATGTGGGGCTTGATGCCAGGACCGGTATCATGACCTGAGCAGAAGGCAGATGCTTAACGACTGAGTCACCCACATACCCCAAGTCACCTATTTTATTATCATTCCCAACATAGGTGGGAAAAGTTCCTCTGGTGGGAGAGCATTTTCTGATTTCTTCAATCTGTAAGGAGACTTATTTTGCCTTTATAAGCAGATTCTCAAAGAAATTACTGAAATCAAAGTGTCTTAAATTATTTTTAAAAATTCATGCAAGTTTGTCGTAGTGTAATGATTTTAAAATAAGCAGAGTGGGAGGTGACATAATCAAGAGAGTGAATTAGGTTATTCCTTAATTGCATCCACCTCACCAGAAGTACAGCCACTTGTGAGCTGGCCACAGCTATCTAGAGATAAGACGATGTAAAAATCCCAGAACTTAGAGGTGAAACCAGAGGACCTCCTGGACCAGAGCCTGAGAAGGATCACATTGCAAGTGTAAGAAGCACAGTTTCACTTTGAACACATCGCTCCTCCCCCCAGACCAGTACTGCACCACACCCAGAGGACCCCCTGGGACTACAGTTTCCCCAGTGGAAAGAGTCAAGGTGAACATCCTAGAAAAATACAATTTACCAAGACTGAATCATGAAGAAATAGAAAATCTTAACCAACCAATCATGACTAAAGAGATTAATCAATAATCAAACTCTCACAAGAAAGAAAATCTAAGAACTGAGTGGTTTCGCTGGTGAATTTTACCAAACCCTTACAGAAGACTTAATGAAAATCCTTCTTTAACACTTAAAAAAATTTTTTTTAAAAGAATAGGGAACACTTCCAAACGCATTTTATGAAACCAGCATTATCTTGCTATCAAAGCCAAACAAAGAACAAGAAAGAAAATTACAAGCCAATATTCTCGATGAACATAGATACAAAAATTTAAAAAAAAAAAGTCCCTGCATAATGGTATGGAAGGCCACTTCTTGACCTATGGGCACTGGAATCTGAGTGAAGAGGAAATGTACTTTTTGTTAGGCCACCGAGATTGGAGGGTGTGTTTATTTTAGCAGATAGCATTACTCACCCCAACCTACACCAAGCCTTTAGCACCTCAACGTCCTTAAATAGTAAGTGTTTAAATCCTCCAATCCTTCTACAGCACCATGACAGCTGGATTTCTAAAGCACATCCCATTTCCAAAAATATTTGGTGATTCACCACAGAATAATTTAATGATGCAGTAATGTCCAAACTTGTTAGTGTATTTCTAAGGTCTATAAAATGCCTCACTTTTGTCTTTTTTGGTAATCCTGCCTACTATTTAAGTCAACCTCCTCCTTACCCATTAAAACTCCATCAGTATGACTAATCCACAGTCTGCAAATTGTGTATGTTCTCGGGTTTTCGTTTCCTTCTAGAATTATCCTTACTGCAGATTTCCTCCTGCAGAGGCACCGCTCATGTTTTCAGCCTCTCACAACATTATTTTTTCTTGTGCCATTCCATTTTGTACTACCAGATTAAAACAAAATGAGTCCACATTTACACTTCTGTAGCACAAAATTCATAGTATAATGTAGCATTTATCATATTGATAATAAATTCATAAATCCTGCTCTGCAAGCTTTTGAACTGTTTGAAGTTCCTTTTTATTAATGCTCTATTTCCCATCCCAGTGGTGTCTAGAATAAACATATATTATTTTATTTTCAATTGGATGGAATTAATTTTCCTCTATTAATTTGAAAATTGTGATTTTTAAGATAAGAGTATATTGAATTTAACTTTAACAATTGCATTTTAGGGCAAAAAACAATTACAAGATAATGAGACCAATAAGGTTGTTAGGGAGAAGATGGAAATTTACCCTATTAAGAAACAAACAAAACCACAAGCAGGCTCTTCTGTATTAATAATGCCTAGTAAAAAGTATTTTCCTTATTCACTTATTAAAGCCAGCTCAAGAAATTCTGATGATGGCACTGTCAGCATAATCAGTCATTCTTCGTCTTCTGGTATCATGAAACAATGAAAAAAAAACTTCATAAATTCAAAATTATCTTTCCTTCATTATTCCAAATAATACTGTTATCCTGTATTACAAAATTATTTTGGGCATTTTAAGTACATCCCGGAAAGAGTATGCAGCAGCAATCCAAAAGCTACTTACAACTTTAATCAAATTAGTGCAGGAGAAATTTTATAGGTAAGCAAAGCCAAAGATGTGGATAAAAGTATATATCTATTTTTCAAAAGTATGCAAGCTTGAAACTTCAAAAGAATATATTTTTTAAAAAGTCAATAGATAAAGACCTATGTGTTCAGAATATTAAGCATCTTTGCTTTAATAAGCAAAACTACTAGATTTTTTTTCTTTTCTCTAGTTTTTTTAAAAGTTTTATTATTTTTTTATTTTTAATTTTTTTTAAATTTTATTTATTTGACAGAGAGATCACAAGCAGGCAGAGAGGCAGAGAGAGAGAGAGGGGGAAGCAGGCTCCCCGCTGAGCAGAGAGCCCAGTGCGGGGCTCAATCCCAGGACCCTGAGACCATGACCTGAGCCAAAGGCAGCTGTTTAACCCACTGAGCCACCCAGGTGCCCCTTTTTTTAATTTTTAAAAGATTTTATTTATTTATTTGACAGAGAGTGATACAGCCAGAGAGGGAACACAAGCAGGGGGAGTGGGAGAGGGAGAAGCAGGCTCCCTGCCAAGTAGGGAGTGCAATGTGGGGCTCCATCCCTGTATCCTGGGATCATGACCTGAGCTAAAGGCAGACACTTAATGACTGAGCCACCCAAGCGCCCCTCCAGTATTTTTTTTCTTTTTGATAGTGGTATTGATTAGTAATGTCTTTTAAAACATCAGGAATGTCAAGAAAATTCTGTAAGCATGTGATAGAATCATGTAAGATAGTCCGGGCAAATACATTTCCTCTAAGAAGCTTATGCAGTATATCAAATAGGCTCAAATATCCATCTTCACTAATTAAATACCATAGTATATAAGATTTCCTTCAGTACTATGGAAACTCATGAAGATCACATAACAGTGCTTACCTCAACTCCAATCCTCCATCTATTCTACTTATTTTTATTAAATAAAAAGGCAATATTGCACTTTATTACTAGCCTACCATAACAAATCTTTAAAAAAAAAAAAACGAAAATAAGAAACATTACAACAAAAAGCTCCATTATTTTGTGTCTCTCTACATCAGTTCCCAGTGGAGATATCATCCCAGAGCGTGGACTGACCATAGGCTACCAGAATACCCCTGTGAAGCCGGGGTGGGACCTCTAAAGTATGTGAGTATAATAGCGCTGGTTAATGTGAGAAGAACAATTGGTAAATAAAATATTTTTCTACGTATTTTCAGGTACTCTTTGGATTACAGAAATAAAATAGATGGACGCCTGGGTGGCTCAGTGGGTTAAGCCGCTGCCTTTGGCTCAGGTCATGATCTCAGGTCCTGGGATCGAGTCCCGCATCAGGATCTGCTCAGCTGGGAGCCTGCTTCCTCCTCTCTCTCTGCCTGCCTCTCTGCCTACTTGTGATCTCTGTCTGTCAAATAAATAAATAAAATCTTAAAAAAAAAAGAAATAAAATAGACAAAAATATAGGAGAGAAGAAATAATGATGATTTGGAAATCAATACAATAACAAGACTGACAACTTCAATATTGCAAAAAGATTCCAAGATGTTAGTGTACACGTTTCATAGATGAATCACTTTTAAGTGAATTGAAAAAGAAGCAATCTGTGTGTGCTTGTCGCAGTTCTAGATGGTTACCTTAATGATTGATCTCTATTTTTCACTGTGGAGAGACTGGGAATCTACTGTGATGTTTGGATTCCGAGATTGATATAGAAGGAACTACAATGTTTCTCATAATTTCTTTGAGAAATGATTTTTTTAAATCTTTCAATCGTCTTCTAGATTTCATGTGCCATGTAAGAGTCAAGACAACTGTAGTGATTGTGAATCCTCTCCAAATATTCCAGGAAAAGAAAATGTCTCCTGTTTTTACTTTTATAGAATAAATCAAACTTCCTCAGAGCCCCCACTCATCAGTGTAAATAAGAGTGCCAATATCTCTGTGGAAACCTTTTGTCTCCCCAAAGACACACACAAAAATCTCCAATTATCTGGTTCCAGAAACCTAGGGGGGAAAAAAATCTCTTCCTTTTGCATGGCTCGTAATGCTTCTACCATTGCTAATAACAAGAGGTGGTTTCCCCTTTGTAATAAGCTACATTTCCAAGTGGATTCAGAAATGGCTCTCACAAGAGCAACTCTCCACTTTAGACTTTTTGTTTGGTTACAACCATCCCCAGTGATATCCTCAAGGCACAGCACTGGTGTCTAGCCTTGTCAGGCAACCTGCGGCCAGTGCTTCAAGCATTTGTAATCTTGTAAACAATCCCTTTTGTAGTTTTCCATCAGTTGCAAAAACTCAAAAGCTACTATTCTCTTCCATTACTAGGTTATCTTGTTTTCTATTTCTTCCCTCTCTGGGTATTTGTAGATCCTCCAGTCTTTACGTTCTTGAAGAGCCTCCAGACCCTGTTTAAGGCTGCTCATAAACATCAATCCCAATGCAAATCCTGGCTAGAGCGTGTGCTCGGGTACCTGACAACTTCTGTTGTCAGCCCTGAAACTCAAAGCCATCAGAAAGCACCTTTATACAGCAAAGAGAGCCAGGGGTCCAAACCACTAAATCTTAATGATCTTATCTGTACATCTGTGTGGCAGTGGAAAAGATTTTCCTTCCATAGAGAAAACAAGACAGAAATTAAGATACTTGATAATTATTTTATCCAAATATTATGAGATCCAGAGGATGTATGCCAGGACAAATGAAACAGGCATCATGCAGACAAGATAACTTCTATTACTCTTTGTTTTCTTCAGTTTTAATTCAATATATTCCTTATTGATAAAAACTTGAGTTATCACAAATCAGTTAGATTGGGCTTTTGATATTGTTGGTATCCCATTTCTCTGAATTGACATATAAACTTTTATTACATGTAAATGGAATGTTTACTTGTTAAATTAAACTATTAGAGAGTATTCCAGTTTTGAGGCAAATCATCAGAGGTCATTCTAGAGTTGTTTGCATAAGCTAACCAACAGCACAGGTGTTCTACCCTCGGAAGGGAGAAAATCATAGATTATAGGGATGTTTCTTTGTTCTCCTTTTGCTTTTCTTCCTCCCCTTTCAGTTTTCTTCCTTATTATCTCCTTCTTCTCCTCCTTCTCAAGTTAATTTTTTTTAATTCTTTCTTATTTTTTAAAAAGATTTTATTTATTTATTTGACAGAGAGAGAGAGATCACAAGTAGGCAGAGAGGCAGGCAGAGAGAGAGAGAGGAGGAAGCAGGCTCCCTGCTGAGCAGAGAGCCCGATGCGGGGCTCTATCCCAGGACCCTGAGATCATGACCTGAGCCGAAGGCTGCGGCTTAACCCACTGAGCCACCCAGGCGGCCCCCAAATTAATTTTATTGACCACCCCAAACAAGCTAGATTATCTGAGTGAAAAGACTGTAAGAAAGACATGGCAGCCAGCAACACATCCCTTAAACACATGGGTAAAAATGCAATTCAACACTGAGGAAAGAATAGCTATTGTGTAGCATGATAAATCCAACTGGAGCTTCAAATGTAACTCATTTCTAGTAAAGGAAGACACACACACATACCTTGAAAAGCAATTATTTTTAAACTAAAGGAAAAATTTTAATGATAAATAATCTAAAATAATGTAAAGGACAAAGAAGAACGTGAGAGCAGCTCTCAGTTCTCCTGCCACTGTACTCTGATATTAACAGGAATGTATGAGTGATGCTTCAGAAATACCGATGAAAAGAATTTCTGTAAGATTTAATGTTAGAATTTTATGAGTGACATTCAATTGCATTAGAACATGAGAATGAATAGCATCGCTTTTTAATAGGCACAAAGTCTAGATGCATAGAGAAGATGGGCGTAGAAAAACCATATAGGGGGTTTAAAAATACATAGGCAAAAAAAAAAATACCATACAACAAATATGGGAGCAAAAGATAAAGGTAAGCTAAATAACATTAGAACACTGGCATTTGGTCGGTAATGATCAATGGCCTAGATTCACATTTGGCAATCTACCTTATAGGAATAATGCAAAATAAGGAAAAATACTTTAATGCAACATTCCTATTACTGAAGACATTCCTGACCTCAACTCCCACTCCAATAAGAGCAATGAAATTGTTGTTATAAGTCAGAATCAACTCCAATGGCACTTTGGGACCATAATATTAAAGGGTACTAAAGTCAAAGTAGTGAGAGAAAATTATTAAAGCTCTGATTTCTACATCATGCTTTCTCAATGAATTCTTTAATACTGGATTTTGAAATATTTGGAATATCATGTTCCATTTTTTTATTAAAAATGTCTAAGTTGAATGAATAAAATTAGTTATATTCTAAGATTTAGGAAGAAACCCTCTTAGTTCTCTTAATATGCTCTTAACATATTTTCTTTCATCTTAATTTTCTTCATTTTTATTCCTCCTCTCCTCCATGAGGGTTAAATTAAGGCATGGATCTTGAAGAAAATGGCTAAATAATACTTGCAAATACATATACAAGTATAAACATTCATTGAAAATGTGAACAGTAGTTAAAATCCAGAAGTCTAGAAGAGTTAACAAGGTTTCTGGGAAATATATCTATCCTGAAATTATCAGTCTAGCTTTCTGAGCCAGATTTAGCCGTGTCTCTTAAACAATAATTAAAATACATTTTTTCACATAGTGATAGCTACAATGGGAACTCAGTGAACCTGTAGCATCCCTGAACCCAAGCCACCTGGCCTTGGGATCTTTTCAATAACTGAACTTCACACACAGGAAGAGAGATTATCCCTTATTTCAAAATATATTGTCTAGCAAACATGACACTGTAAGTTTCAAGAGCATGTTTTACTGACTGTTAACTCCTGTATAAGCCAAGTCTGCCAGAAAACAGAGCTCTAGTCCTGCTAGGCTGAAGGTGATTGACAGTGGCTGTGACCACATCAGTTTCAATGGCCATGGGCTTCTGCAACAATATGTAACAGCCTGGTTGATTTGTTGACTCGCCTATGTCATTCCTTGGGGATTCCCAGAAACACTAAACAGAGGGAGCTGTACAAAGGTCTATAATTTTTCAGGAGAACTGAGCTTTAATTCTTAAATCGTAGTGTGCATTCTGTCCCCCTCCCTCTCCGCACCCCCTCTGCCTCTCCTGAGACATTTTTAGCGAGTAGTATTCTAAAGGTGATACGAAGATGTTCACTACAATGCTTTTAAAAATTGTTGATTTCCAACTAGAGGGTTTTATGTTGAGCGAAATAAGTCAGAGAAAGACAATTATCATATGATCTTACTGATATGAGGAATTTGAGAAACAAGACAAAGGATCATAGGGGAAGGGAGGAGAAAATTAAAAAAAAGATGAAACCAGAGAGGGAGACAAACCGTAAGAGACCCTTAATTTAAGGAAAAAAACTGGTTTGCTGGAGGGAAAAGGGGTGGCACAGTTGGGGCAGCTTGGTGATGGACATTGAGGAGGGTATGTGCTATGGTAAAAAAAAAAAAAAAAGATTAATTAATTAATTAAAAATTATTGATTTACATTGGTATAGTATTTGATTATAAACACTATTGATTATTATAAAAGATATGTGAGGAGTTAATACTTTAATAGAAAATTAACTTAAATGTCCAGGAATAGGTAAGTGAAAAATTCACTCAACGAAGTAGTGTATAGTGATTAAAATGCTGATTATGAAAACATTAGGACAAAATGTAACATTATGTGAAAAAAGCAAGAAGTAAAATTGTAGAACATGGTTTCAATTATGTGCAAAATCACAGAAAATAGACTTGATAGAAACATACCAAAACATCTTAGGGTGGTAGACTAATGTTTGATTTATTTTTCTTCTCTATTTTTCAAATTATCTGGTTTTATGTATTTATTCTTTGAACAGTCAAATAGTTGGCTGGGGAGCACAGTCCTTAAACTGAAGAAATTAAGAAACATTTGGTAAGTTCACAGTCATGAACAGCTGCAGTTTGTATAGCATCAAAATCCACTATTGGTATGCAGTGTGAGATGTGGTAATCTCTGCAACAGCGGGTTTAACCTCACAGGTCACAAGCCCATGTGTTCACTTGCAGGAAACTTATTCTCATACTTGGAGTATTTTTGTCATTTTATCTTTATTATTACTGATTCCAGTCTCACCTGGCCTATCCTTACATTCATCACTCAAGGTCCACAGAAAATCTTAGGAAAAAAATTAAAATGCCTAATCTTTGCAAAATCTGTAACATCATAAAATATTCGAATTGTAATTTCTGAAATTCTCAAGGGGTAATGTCACCAAGACTGATGAAGGAGACCCTGACAAGGTCGGTCCCCCTAGAGATCAATAATCAGCTATCCACAGATGAAGACAGTTGTAGGAGAGCTCAGGCGTCTGTTTGAGAAGCTTCAGCAACACCGTGGCAGAAGAAATTAGAGAATAATTCCGCAGAAAAGGGAAGGAAGAACAGTTCTATTCTGCCTACATTATTCCATGCTCCACACTGGCACTGCTTGGCACCAAGAGGGAACTCCTTAGCTAGAAAGAGTTTCCTTCACTGGTTTGAACAAGCAGCTAGCCCAGCCTTTTGGGACACTATGCAAAGGGTAGAGACCTGCAAAAGCTAGACTTACAGACATGGCTGAGAACAAGGAAGGAGACGTAGAGTACAGGCTACTAGTACCAGCCCTTCAGTGAAAGTGACCCCAATTCCCAGTGACCTGCTCTGCAGAAAACCCCAGCAGTTCTCATCACAGAAAAAAACAAAGGCCCGCAAAGCTACTAAAGACCCTCTGCAGATTTCACCCTTCAGGTTTTCACATTCACAGATGCCAGTCACCTGAATCCCTCCCTGTTCCTTCCTTTGTCCCTCTTGGTCATGCCCCACTGGAGCCCAGGATCCTCACTAGACAGTCAGCTCCAACCTCTGCAGCTACTTGAGTGCAAGCTACCAATGTAGACCCTCACAACAACCCCCTGTGTGCTCAGGACTAGCCCCTCCAGCAGGCACCTGCACCCCACTGTCTTTACTCCTATCACTGGTTTCCATGCCATGCCCACACCTATGGTGAGACTCTGTAGCCACAGGACTGTGCTTTGATGGCAAGCACCCAGGAAGTTGCTTATGGGCTCAGATCTGACCCTGTCTCCTGGTAACCAGCCTATACCCTTGGAATCACCAGCAGCTTGCCTCCTCCAGTAGACCCCCTGGCTTACACTGCTGTGCACCCATGGTGAGACCTTATAGCCTTAGGTGTGCATTTAAAATTCATATAGCTGATAAGAACTTAATATCCAAAATACATAAGGAATTCATATGACTTAATAGCAAAATAGAAAAAAAAAGTAAGAAAACCACCAAGGAATCTAATTAAAAATGAGCAAAGAGGGGTGCCTGGGTGGCTCAGTGGGTTAAAGCCTCTGCCTTCGGCTCATGTCATGATCTCAGGGTCCTGGGATCGAGCCCCATGTCAGGCTCTCTGCTGAGCAGGCAGCCTGCTTCCCCCTCTCTCTGCCTGCCTCTCTGCCTGCTTGTGATCTCTGCCTGTCAAATAAATAACTAAAATCTTAAATAAAAATAAAAATAAAAATGAGTAAAGAATATGAACAGACATTTTCCCAAAGATATACAATGGCTGACAGGTACCTGAAAGGTGCTCAACTTCACTAATCACCAGTGAAATCCAAATAAAAATCACAATGATATATCACTTAAAACCTTTTAGAATTCTTATTATCAAAAAGACAAGAGACCACAAATGCTGATAAAGCCATGGAGAAAAAGGAAGCTTAGTACAGTATTGGAGGGGATATATATTGGTAAAGCCACTATAGAAAACAGTATGGAGTTTCCTCAAAAAGTTAAAAATAGAACTACCCTACAGTCTAGTCATTGTACTACTGGATATTTACCCCAGAAATACAAAAACACTAATTCAAAGGGTTCCATGCGCCCTTACATTTATAGCATTATCTACAGTAGCCAAATTATTGAAGCACTCCAAGTGTCCACAGATAGATGATATATACTACGGGATATTATTATTATTCAGACTTAAAAAGAATGAAATCCTGCCATTTGCAATGACCTGGATGGAGCTAGAGAGTATCATGCTAAGCAAAATAAGTCAGTCAGAGAAAGACAAATGACGTATGATTTCACTTATACGTGGAATTTAAGAAACAAAAGAAATGAGCAAGGGAAGGAAAACAGAGGAAGAGAGGTTACAAACTGAGAAACAGACTCTTCCCTATAGAGAACAAATTGGTGGTTACGAGAGGGGAGGTGAGTGGGGAGTGGGTGAATTAAGTGATGGGCATTAAGAGTACACTTATCATGATAAGCGCTGAGTGATGTATGGAATGGCTGAATCACCATATTGTACACCTGAAACTAATATAACAATGTATGTTAACAATACTGGAATTAAATTTTAAACTTAGTTAAAAAGAAGAAGAAGAAGAAGTAGTAGAAGAGGAGGAGGAGGAGGAAGAAGAGGAGGAAGAAGAAAAAGATAACCAATGCTGGTGAAGATGTGGGGAAAAGAGTCTAGTGTACTATCAAAAAGAACATTTACTAATGAAGCCACTATGGAAAATAGCATGGAGGTTTCTCAAAAAATTAAAAATAGAAGTATCAAATGCTTCAGCAATCCTAGCTCTGAGAGGAAATGAAATTATGATCTTATAGAGATGTCTGCACCCCCATGTTCATTACAGCATAATTCACAACAGTCAAAACTTAGAAACAATTGAGTTTCAGTCAACAGATGAACAGATAAAGATATGGTGTATGTCTATAATGGGATATTATTCAGACATAAAAAAAGAAGGAAACCCTGCCATTTGTGACATGGCTAAACCTTGAGGGCATTACAGTTAGTGAAATAAATTAAGAAGAGAAACACTATCTGATCTCACTTATATGTGGAATCTAAAAACGTCAAAGTCATAGAAACAGAGAACAGATTGATGGTTTTGCAGCACAGGGGTAGAGTAAATGTAGAGACGTTAGTGAAAGAATATAGACTCTTGGTTGTAAGATGAGTAAGTTCTGGAGACCTAATGTAGCCTGTGGTGACTCTAGTGAACCATATCATGTCCTACACTTGAGAATTGCTATGAGAATGGATCTTTACTCTTCTTACCATGACAAATCTTTTTAAGAATTTTAATTATGCGAGGTAAAGGATATGTTAAGTAACCTTATGGTGGTAAACATTTCAATTATATCTCAGTAAAGCTGGGGGAAGAACTGTGATCCATGACAGCATTAAGGATTTTAATGCAATGACAATATAGTAATATGGGATATATATCAAATATGTAAATTCAATCCTGTTTCATGTTGTTTCATGTTGCATGAAACACATGTGGACAGGGTCCACAGTGGATATTATGCAAAGCTGTGTGATCGTGGAATTTGTAAAAACTGCATATCAAAAAATCTTTAAATGTTTCTGGAAGATCATACAAAAATTATTTAAAATATTGTGTATGTTTACAAACTAGAATGGAATGAGAATCTGGACTAGAGGTGACAAAAGTGGTTGGGAACCAATAAAAGGCCAGTACACTTCTTTTCTCCATAGTCTTCTAAGCCTAAAAAGAGTCTTTATCTGCTTTGTCAAAGAAAACATACGCTGGATACATTCCCTTCCCTGTCTCTCTGAGAAGTTCTTTTCTGGCATCTGCATTTTATTCAAAGTGATGGGGCAAAGGTGGAAAAGGAGTGCATTTTAAGGGCATACCACATCAGACAGAAATGAAGTTGTTTGTTTCTTTAAAATTGGAAAAGTAGGCCTGCCAATAGAAGTCAGATTCAAATATCATAAGGCTAAGCATTACCTTTCTTCTAAAGAATAATTTTGTTCTCTAGAAGGAAACCTAAAAAAAACAGAAAATCACTTGCTACAAATCTTGGGATACAAATTAATCAAAGCCTTATCACCAACAAAGAGAAACAGTATAGGTAGCTTCATTAATGACCTTTTTTTTTCTTTTAAGTGATCCCAACCAGGCTAATGGTATGAGCTGTACCAGTGGTTCATAACACTGACAGCACATTCAATCATTCCAAGAGATTTTAGTTTACAAAGTCTGGTGCAGGGGTTGGGCTTAAAGAAAAGTCTCTAGATGATTTTAATAATCAATGAAGGTTGAACGTACGGGCTTCATTAATAATGTAGGGCTTCATTAATAATAATGTTAAGAATAATATTAAATATTTGTGCCTTGAACCCACACTGTAAAAGATCTGTGGTGTGTCTCGTATACATTCAGCAGTATTTTCTAGTACCTATTAGGAGCTGATTTATTTTAAAATATATTTATTTCATGATTTTTTAAAAGTAATCACACCGATGAAGTCACATTTATTCTGAGCCATCACAGTGCCAGTTTGTTCTTAAAAGAGCCTTTTGGCAGGCATTATAATCCATATTGTAATCATATAACTTGCCCAAGATCACCATGAGAAGTCTGGTGGTCTGTAGAACATGGTGGAACAACTTGAAACCAACATTTGTACTAAGAAGCCATCTATACCTTATATCAGAAATCAACCAGTCAAAGCAATATTGGACATCTGCATTTCATTGTCCATAACTCTGTGTCTGAATTCATGTCCTATTTCCACAACCCTGCTTTTCCTCCTGAATTCACTCTATTCCATTATGACATTCACACCCATCAAAACATCTTAACTAAGTATAAAATAATGGGCAGAAGATATGAATAGACACTTCTCCAATGAAGACATACAAATGGCTATCAGACACATGAAAAAATGTTCATCATCACTAGCTATTAGGGAGATTCAAATTAAAACCACATTGAGATACCACCTTACACCAGTTAGAATGGCCAAAATTAACAAGACAGGAAACAACATGTGTTGGAGGGGATGTGGAGAAAGGGGAACCCTCTTACACTGTTGGTGGGAATGTAAGTTGGTGCAGCCACTTTGGAGAACAGTGTGGAGATTCCTCAAGAAATTAAAAGTAGAGCTTCCCTATGACCCTGCAATTGCACTCCTGGGTATTTACCCCCAAAATACAGATATAGTGAAAAGAAGGGCCATATGTACCCCAATGTTTATAGCAGCAATGGCCACGGTCGCCAAACTGTGGAAAGAACCAAGATGCCCTTCAACGGAGGACTGGATAAGGAAGATGTGGTCCATATACACTACGGAGTAGTATGCCTCCATCAGAAAGGATGAATACCCAATTTTTGTAGCAACATGGATGGGACTGGAAGAGATTATGCTGAGTGAAATCAGTCAAGCAGAGAGAGTCAATTATCATATGGTTTCACTTATTTGTGGAGCATAACAAATAGCATGGAGGACAAGGGGAGATGGAGAGAGAAGGGAGTTGAGGGAAATTGGAAGGGGAGATGAACCATGAGAGACTATGGACTCTGAAAAACAATCTGAGGGTTTTGAAGGGGTGGGGGGTGGGAGGTTGGGGGAACCAGGTGGTGGGTATTGGAGAGGGCACAGATTGCATGGAGCACTGGGTGTGGTGCAAAAACAATGAATACTGTTACACTGAAAATAAATTTTAAAAACTTTAAAAAAAAAGAACCTTAGAACCATATTTGGCTTTCTTACCTTCCTTACCACCTCTCTCCTAACATCAGATAAAATATCAGAACCTGTCCGTTGTAACTAACAAATATATCTTGATTATCAATGGCCCTTAGTCATCAATGTCTGCCTCCATTCCAGCCCCTGGCCATTGAGCTCCAAGACCCAAGCCTCTCTCACTCCCCACATCACAATTTATTGTATTTCTTTGGTATGACTCATAGGATTATGGAAACTAAAGAATATATATATATATATATATATATATATGTATATATACATATATACATATATATATATATATATATACACATACATACACTAGGCTTAGAATGGGTCCATTTGAAGCTCTTCATAAATGTTAGCTATTATTATTACTTTTTAAAGATTTTATTTATTTATTTGACAGAGATCACATGCAGGCAGAGAGAGAGAAGGGGAAGCAGGTTCCCCGCTGAACAGAGAACCCGATGCGAGGCTCGATCCCAGAACCCTGAGATCATGACGTAAGCTGGGTTAGACGCAGTCTAATCTAACAATATAGTTCTATAACACGAAGCCCATGCTGCCCCAGTGTATAAGCCTGGATTCCTTCTCCGAACCTGTTTCTGGCCCACCCCTTTTCATTCTCTGTCTGTATTTAGGTCAAGACAACATTTCCTCTCCTCTCTTATCTCTCAGTGGTCTTCTATATCCATTTCCTTATATTTGGAAATTCAGAGGTGATTTCAGTGGAGCCTGCTTTCCCTCTTTATGCCTCCATTCTTACCCCAGATTACTTTCACTCCACCTTACAACGGGAGTGGGAAATTCCCATGTCAATTGATTTTTACATGCGGCTGTAGAAAAAGTAGGGACCTTCAGCAGCAGCATCATTATCACCATCAAAATAAGTTAGTATGCGTTCAGCATCTAAGTGTCCAACAAAGTCCTCGGCACTCGATGAGAAACCCCTTATTTAATGTTTACAGGAATATTAAATGCAGGCGGGGCTATTATCGGCTCGTCTTAGAGTCAGAGGCTGAAGCTCAACAAGGTCAATTTGCCTAAAGCCACAGATCTAAGATGCCAGGAAGAATGTGCGCCAGCAAAGAAGTAGGAAATAATGCCAGGACCAATGGGAAGTTGAAGAGAACCATCTCTAGAAAGCAGCAGTCACAGATGCAAGTGAGCGTGACGAGTGCAGGAAATACTTTTACTTTAGTCTCACCATAGATGTGACTTGTGGCCTTCAGCGATGCAGAGATAAAGTGAGTAGTGGAATTAAGGCTGAATTGGAGAGTGCATATTCCACCTGAGCAAGACTCCAGGAACTCAATTTTACCCTAAAAAAAGCAGTATTCAGAGCAGCAACATCTAATTTTTCAAAAGCAAGCCAGAAGTTCAGATATTCTGTGAAATCCACAAATTTAAAAATAGAGGCAACCGGTTCAAAGATTCAAAAACAGGGTGAGGATAAAAATGACAGGAATTTATAAAATACAAACATGGGTTGGCCTAATGTTCAGAGAAAAAGAGAGGTGACATGGGTCCTCTTTCAGTCGATGTGAATTCCTGAATCATAATTTGGAGTTAATTTTGTTTATTAGTGGGAGTTACTTGAGTTGTTCGTTGTTGTTTATTTGATGGTTTGTTTCTTGCTCTATAACGGAAGAAATAGGAAAGGGACACATTCAAAAGAGATTGAAAACATGATAATGTTTTCAGAATTGGGGCATCCATTGGAGTAAGGATCAGACAGTAGTGCTCAGTGACAAGGAATTCCAGCCTTCATTCACTCATGCATTCATTCAACAAACAACCACCTTCGTAGAGCAACTGCTACCTTCTGCGCAACAAGAGGACAATTTAGGCTTCATCCCTGTCCTCAAGGTTTTAAGGTCTAATAACTGAACTCTGTAAATATGATCTGTATTTTCATAACGTGTTCTTGTCAGGAGTCCTCTAATTTGTTCCCAAAGCAAGATCATCTGCACTTAATTCACAAAAAGGTATGATTGTATCCAATAGGTCATCTATCCTCCCCATCTACTTAGACAGGACTAGGCACACATGGACACTTGGTAAACCTCTGCTCAATAATTCTGAGCTTCATTGTTTTCAGGAGACTTGGCTTTGCAATCTGAAGCTTCCCAAAGATATAAAAGGAATTGTGATATGGTTCAAAAAGCTTCAACACGGAGTTTGTTAGCTTTGGATTTTGAGTAAAGTCTCTCTAACTCTGAAATTAGGCTACTCATCTATGAAATGAGTAGATTAATGCCTGCCTTGTGGGTTTGGGGCTAGTTAGCAAAAATCCTTATAAATAACAAGTTGATAAACTACTATAAGTTAAGGGAAAAAGTAACTTTTATTGTCACTGTCATCTTCATCATTATCAACATCCTCATGGGCTCATGATCTACCAGAAAAACAGAAAACACACTCAAAATAGAATTAGAAGCACAGAAAACTGCATTTAAATTTCAAATATACACTGTTTATAGTGCAAAGTGCCAAGATTCAGAAGGGAAATCAAGATTAGACAGAGACCTTTCAAAGGGGGTTTGTGAAGCTATTGCTGACATTACTTGATACTCTGAAGGTGAACGGCACAGAATGGGTCTCTGTTAGTTTTATATCTATGTACCCTTAATACATCTGACTGTTCCCCTAGATGCCTGATGTAAGGCTCCAATCACAGACAAGCCCCCCCCCCTTTTTTTTAGAAAATTTTCAACTTAAAAATTTTTTTTGGCTAAACAGGTACTTACTTTGTGAGCCAGGGGATGGGTAGTGTTTGATCTGGAGCATATCTAAAGAGGTAATCTCAGTACTAATTTGCTTCTCTCATTGACTAGACATTAGGTACTTTAGATGTCAGTATGGAAATTGACCCTTTGGACAAGGACTTGAAACCGCCAGTGAAGAAAGTTAGTCAAAAATAAATGAATTTAAAAACATTTTGGGGGCATCTGGGTGGCTCAGTGGGTTGGGCCTCTGCCTTCAGCTCAGGTCATGATCTCAGGGTCCTAGGATCGAGCCCCGCATCAGGCTCTTTGCTCGGTGAGGAGCCTGCTTCTCCCTCTCTCTCTGCCTGCCTCTCTGCCTACTTGTGATCTCTCTCTCTCTGTAAATAAATAAATAAAATCTTAAAAAAATTTTTTTGAATGAAGCTTATTAATAGGAGGTTAAAAAGTTGGGCTCAATTGGGCAAAGCAAAATAAATGGAAATGTTATATCCTTCCAGAAAACATTTTTCAGGCATGCAGATTTGGAAATATAACCAATAGGATAAAAATGGAAGAGATTTCCAAAGAGCTGGCTGTGGTTGCTTTTTGTTCTTATACAAATTCAGAGGCAGCAGAACACAGTTTTTAATTGATCCTACCTTTTAAAAAATGAAATCTTGCCATTTGCGACAACATGGATGGAACTAGAGCGGATCATGCTTAGCGAAATAAGTCAAGCAGAGAAAGACAACTATCATATGGTCTCCCTGATATGAGGAAGTGGAGATGCAACATGGGGGCTTAAGTGGGTAGGAGAAGAATAAATGAAACAAGATGGGATTGGGAGGGATACAAACCATAAGTGACTCTTAATCTCACAAAACAAACTGAGGGTTGCTGGGGGGAGGGGGTTTGGGAGAAGGGGGTGGGATTATGGACATTGGGGAGGGTATGTGCTTTGGTGAGTGCTGTGAAGTGTGTAAACCTGGTGATTCACAGACCTGTACCCCTGGGGATAAAAATATATGTTTATAAAAAATAAAAAATTATAAAATTAAAAAAAAAATTCTCATTTAAATGTGGGCAATTTGCCAACTTTCTTTTTTCTTTTCAATTTGTCAAATTTTAATGTATAGATGGACCGAGCTTAGCAAGTGGTCTATATGCAAATGTATTCAGATACAGAGTACATACTTTTATTTTTAGGTTTTTAAAAAGTTGATTGAGTGGGTCACCCAGAGATGTGCTATTAAAATAAGGAAAATATATTTTCATTATTAAAAGAGAACTAAGTACACAGTGGTATATATGAAGGGAAAGTAAAGGAAGAGATGCTGAATTGTGCCTGCTGGATTTTTTTCAATTTATCAGTGTATGGGAAATTCAAGAATTAATGGTAGAGAGGAATATTAGGACAATCATCTCTTTGTCTGTTTACATACATACTGGTGAGAATGGTTTACAAACTTAGGTAGACCTAATCAGGTAATACTGCCACTTGAAATTTTTGTCCATCAAACAGTGTCACAAAAGTGCATGTTGAATTCAGCCATTACCCATGTATTTTGTGAAACGTATATGGAAGAAAGAAGCTTTCAGAATTGTTAAGCCGCTTATTTTATGAGAAAGAATGTGTCTTAGTACATATTTACCTTTCAGGATAGACTACAGTAAGTCAAAGTGATGAAAAGAAACAAGGCTCTATAAAACGCATTAAGGGGGGATCAATTCTCTGCCAGAACATCATGGATGCTGGGTAGTTCACTATGTCAATAAAAACGTAACCACGTCTCGAAGGATTTTCTATTGTTATAGTGGTCTACAAATCTATGTGAAGGGCTTAGATGAAGACAAAACATACCTGCTGTTGCTCCTGTGTTACCAATCTCTGAGCTCTGCAAACCACGTTTACTTAAACTACTACAAAACAAGAGGCAGGGTTGGGTGTAAATTTCATTTCTACAAGTGTGCTTTCTCAGCTGTTTTGACCCTGAGATGTCCATCATGCCAGCGGGTCACAGATTTGAGAGAATAAGGACTTTCCGGTTCCAGGATGCCTACTCTTTAAATCTTCATCTTATTTCACTCTTCACCCTTTTTTTTTTTTTTTTTATTGCCGGGACAAATTCAGGTTCCATGGCTAGGACGGATTTCATGGCACCTGAAGAGAGGAAAATGTTTTTATGAGAAGATGTCACTTTGATTCTTCCTCAGTGTGAGCCGGGAAAATGAGACTTGTTTGAATCCATGTTGGAATAGCCTAAGGGAAAAACAAAAACAAAAACAAAATACAACAGTACTGGGAAGAAGCCGTTTTGGGTTTGTACCAAGAGCTAAATTTTGTGCTGCCAAGCTGAAAAAAGGAAAAGTCCCTGAATACACTGACAGTGAATGACAGAAAATAGAAGGAAGCACCATTAAAGGATCAGGCATGTAGTCAAGAGAATTAAGTTTAAGTCACCACCATTAGGGACTTAATGTGTAAAGCATGTCAGGTAAATTATGATAACTAAGAACCTCATTTTATTTCCCATCTGTAAAAATGAGCTGCAATGGCTGTTCAGTATATCTCAGGTTTGTGGAGAGTATTAATAAAAAGATGTTTTAAAATGGATTTATTATTGCTGGACGTCAAAGACTACCTTGTTACAATTCCAGGTCAGGATAAAATACCTTCGCAAATTCTGTGGGATGAAAAAAAAAATTACCACTAATTGAAATATTGAAATTATAATGGTTCTGGTGAATGTTAATCTCTGAAAAATCTGATGATTGCTCTCTGAGTTCTCTCCCTCTCCCGCTTTCTCCCTTCCTTTGCTCCTTCCTCTCTCTTGTTTCTCTTTGTTTGGAAGATCATTTTGCTAGGGTCTTGATTCATCAGATTCGGGGGAAAGTGAGAATAGAACAGAGCGAAGAAGTTTGAGTTTTAACCATTTATGACATGCTAGGACCTAAGTCAGGTAATCACATACATAATCTCATTTAAATTTTTTTTTTAAAAGATCTTATTGATTTATTTTATTCGAGGGAGGAGGGAAGGGCAGACAGAGAAGGAAAAAGAACTTTTTTTTTGAGATTTTATGGATTTATTTGAGAGAGAAACAGTATGAACAGAGAGAGGGACAGAGAGAAAGAGGGAACAGCAGACTCCCCACTGCCCATGGGACTGTATCTCATGACCCTGAGAACATGACCTGAGCCAAACCAAGAGTCAGATGTTCAACTGACTGAGTCACCCAGGTGCCCCATCATCTCATTTAATTTTTCAAAGCGACCCATGTACTAGATACGAGTCATTATCAGTTCAATTTTCCTGATGAGCAAGCTGAAGCTTAAAGAGGTTATGTAATTCACTCAAAGTTACACAGTTGATGTATGCTTGATGTGTGAACCAAATCTGAGTCTATGTGATTCCAGAAACAAAGTCTTTGATCATTGTAGTGTGTGCACATTAATGATCCTGTTCATGGCAGCCGCAAAGCATTGACTTGTTGACAGTTTTGTGTACCTGATGACTGATTTAAGCAAGTTACAAGCTAGCTACAGGACAGTCACATATTAAAATATATATATACATGTATATGCAATACTGCCTAGAGAATGGAGAACTAATTTATTATTGCTGTGTTTTAACTACCTCCTGTCCCTGATCTACTTTAAAAATGATTTATGAACAAAAACAAGGTAATTAATGTAATCTGAGTAATTGACGATAGATGTTATTCCAGATCTCTTTACCCACAATTAAAAGCTGATAAAATTTTGCTGGTTTTTGCCTTCCTCAAATGAGTATGTGAGTAAAACCAGGATATTATGTAGATTGATAAATCCGGATTTCGTAATAGGATCTTACTCTTTAAAAATACATACATATTTATTAAAGACATAAATTTTACTACAGCTATATATATCTAGCTATATATCTATATATAATCCTATTTTATTTTAATATTTAATTGGGGTATGAGATACACAGCATGAAGAAAACTCTGAACTTCACTTTATGCTATTTTGAAGTTACTAACCATTAGGCTAGGTGCTGGTATACAGGGCAAAATAGAACAAGTCAGTATACCATACACCATCACTTTTGAAATGAAGTGATACAATATTTATGAGATTAAAATTTCAGTTGTTAAATACTGCAGTAAAGTAAAAATGAACATATATTGATGAGTTAACCAATACAGAGATTAATAGGCAATATTTTTCAAAGGTAAAGATTTGAAACTTGAAATTTATTACTATAAGTTTAAACACATCGTCCAAATAATTCTATTGAAATAAAAACTTCATTTGGTTTCCTTGATACATTTATTACAGCATCTATTTAAACTGGAACAAATGATAAAAAAGAATACCAGAAAAAGTGTGATTTTTAAAAATCTTAAAAGTACAGGGGTACCTGGGTGACTCAGTTGGCTAAGCATCTGACTTCTGCTCAGGACCTGATCCTGGGGTCCTCGAATGGAGCCCCATGTCCTGCTCCCTGCTCAGTGGGGCGTCTGCTTCTCTCTCTCCCTATGCCTGCCACTCCCCTTGCTCATGCTCTCTCTGGCATGCACTCTCAAATAAATAAATAAAAATATTTTTAAAAAAATCTTAAAAGTGAAAAAATAGTACAGTTGCTTAAATGTTGAAATAGACACTATAATATATAAAAAGTTAATTTTACTTTTTCTTCCCACCACTAACTAGAGAGCTGGTTCTCTGGAGAGGTGTTAACAATTTAATGTTTATACCTCTTAAGTTTCAAATGTGCACATTCATTTTATGTATTTACATTTCATAGATTTAATTATTTTTATAATCATGGAATCATGTGATTCCAAATATTTCTGATTTTTAATGAGAAATAATGCTTTTTTTTTTTTTAGTTTATATGAGCAGACTACTCTTTTTCTAGCTCACGGTGTCAGAACACTTCGGTTGTATGAAAATTGATTTAATTATTCCCTGTATTGATAGAGATTGAGGTAGCTTGTAATGCTATAATGGACATCCTTGAAAATACCTCATTTTGTAACTTTTGCTAAATTAATGGATTTGTTCATCAGGAAAATGTTGACAGGTACATCAAATTGACCTTGAAATTCTCTGTACCAATCAACATCCATCAGCACTGTTTGAGAATATCATATTCCCTACGTTCTTAACATTGATAATTTTGTATTTTGCCAATATCATAAGCTACAAATGTTATAGCTTTGCTTTAGTTTGAATTTTCCTATTCATTAGGAACTTTGTGAATCTATATCTTTTCTTTAGAATCTTTTGAGTTATTTTTTTTGAGAACTTCCTTTCTGTAATTTTAATCTACTTTTTCCTTTATTTACATGTTTCTTATTTATTTATATGGAATCTAGTAATACAGGAGAATTGACCTTTGTTTTCATACTATCCATCTTGTTTGTGTTTTGTCATTTTCCTTTATTTGTATGTAGATTTTTTTTTTAAGATTTTATTTATTTATTTGACAGACAGAGATCACAAGTAGGCAGAGAGGCAGGCAGAGAGAGAGAGGAGGAAGCAGGCTCCCCGCTGAGCAGAGAGCCCGATGTGGGGCTCGATCCCAGGACTCTGAGATCATGACCCAAGTCGAAGGCAGAGGCTTTAACCCACTGAGCCACCCAGGCGCCCCTGTATGTAGATTTTTAATGTCATGGGAGTTATAACTGTTTCCAGTCATTTGCGAATATTTGTCTTTATGGATTCCACCCTTATACTAAGAAACAAAGCCTTCCATATTTCTAGGTAATAAAAATCAATTTTCCCATTTTCCTTTTGTACTTTTGTAATTTTACATATTTATTTTTTATATTTTTATGTTGAGTAAGTTTGATTTAATGTGTTTTGAATTTCTTTAAATGACCCATAAACCCTGCTTCATTTATTAAAGAACCTTTTTCCTAATGTTAAAATAACTATTTTATAATGTAATTGAAACACACACGTATTATTAGCTTATTCCACTAATATATGTATCTTTTCCTGTACATTTTTTCATGCTTTATACCTTTTTTTTTTAAAGATTTTATTTATTTGCAGAGAGAAAGCACAAATGGGGGGGGAGCAGTAGAGGGACAGGGAGAAGCAGGCTCCCCACTGAGCAAGGAGCTGGATGTGGGCACTTGATCTCAGGACCCTCAGATCATGACCTGAGCTGAAGGTAGACATTTAACCCACTGAGCCACCCAGGTGCCCCTATAGATTTTAGTTTTAAGTAATCACTACTTAAAGGTAGTGATTTAATTACCTTTAAATTAAATTACTTTAATTTAAGTAATCACTACTTAAATTAAATAAGTAATTAAATAAGACCCTGATTCGTCTCAGGGCTGTGAGGGTTGAACTCACAACCCTGAGACGAAGGGTCACGTGCTCTACTGACTAAGCCAGTCAGGTGCTCCCATGCTTTATATCTCTGTATCTGGTAAGAGCACCACACAATACAACATTCTCTTTTCTTTCCCCAAAACAGTCTTCATAAACTTGACCATAACTTTTCTAAATAAATTATGGCATCAGCTTACCAAACATAAAAACATTGTGATTTTTTTTTAAACTGGGAAATAATTTAAGTTATAAGTGAATTAGGGAAAATAGTGACTGCTTTTTGTTTGTTTTATTTTTATTGTGCTGGAGAGACTCTGGTGATAAATGTTTACATTTATATATAATATATATATAAAATAATGTGAACATGATTATGTTTATTAACTGAAGAACATTTCTTCTGTTTCTTGTCTGATGAGGTTTTTTTTTCAAATTCCAAGAGAATTCTATCAATAGCAATTTATTAATTAAGATCTTATTTTTAATTTTAAATTTATTAATGCATAGATTAAGTTTTAAACCATCTTTAATTTCCTAAAATAAATACTAGCCCATTATGACATATTTTCCTTTACATGTTTCTGTATTTTTCTTGCTTTGTTTTATTTTAAATATTTTAGCATATAATCCAACTGTGCTATGTCCATAATTAGTTTTTCTGCCTCATAATTTTCTTCTCGTAAAATCAGCACTATCCTGACATCATAGAATAAATTTGGAAATATCTACCTTTACTGATACTATGAAATATTTTAGTACAATACAAAATATCAGTCCTAGAAATTATTTCCCCAAACTTCTTAAGTAGTTTCTTTCTTGTATGTCTCCCTCAGCTGGTTTCTGGAGTCTCTCCTATTCTATTCATCTTTTTTTTTTCTTTCTTTCTTTCAATTCTTCCACTGAGGTCATATTGATGTGGGAAGCAAAGGCAAATGAAAAATCAAATTTCCTCACTACTTATAGCCCATTCACAAGTCCCTGAAAAAGGCAGAGTGACATTCCTCTAGGAATTCAGCTGCCTTCATATCAGACTTTGCTAAGGGCAAAGGGTAATCTTAGCCCAACCTCCTCAAGACCCTGTAAGTCTACTTTAACATATAAAAATTCCTTTGGAAACTTCCTTTTTCTCTACCCCGCAAGATATAGGTTGGCAGTCATCCCCCAAGCATGTGACCCACCCATATACATCTGAAGGGTTTCATGATTAAGGTTTTACCAGACAGTTAGTAAATGACCTTTTCCCAACAATAGTTAGCCCCCTCAAGGTCCTGAAACCCTTGCTTATGAAATTCCTTAGAGACTTACACTATCCCCATCCCCCTCCCAACTTGGAAATATATAATGGGGCACTCCTCATGACTCCAGCACAGCTCATTCTGCCATGAATCCTGTCCTCTTGCGTTAATAAAACCACCTTTTTGCACCAAAGCAAAGGAAGTCTTTGCTCAAGTCTTTGCTGGCTGTCAGCTCTGAATTCCCCACTTCCAAACCACATCAGTCTTGCTTCAGTTTTCATGTGTCAACTTCATTTATAAGACGTAGCAATGTATTTTGTTTTGAGGTAGAGAAAATCCTGTTCTAAACTGTCGTGGCCGGCATGACAAACCGACCAGGGTCGAGAGGGTAAGAGGATGGTGAAAAGAAATTAAGAGACAAAGAGATGGGGGCAGGAGGAGCACCAAGGAGGATGTCCAATAGTGCCAATTTTATTCAAGGCTGGGAGGCATTATATAGCTAACAGAAACAATCATAAGAAAGTATCTATTTTTAGCTGATTACTAAAGAGCTTGCAACATGCACAGAAAATCCTTCAAGCTTTCCCATTATCTCTTTCCCAAGCACCAATAGCAGACCCTCTAGCGCCAGATGTACTGACTTCAAGGCCACTCAAGACATAGTTTGCGTAAGCACAGCACAGTCTTATAGTGGTGTAGTCTATAGCCCGTGCAAGGCCACAAGGGCCAGCCAAGAATTTCTGACCCTGGCCAAACCGTCTCTATCTGACTAGCGAACGTGTGGGAAGTCACGTAGGCGAGCGCCCAACACATAGCACAGACCCTTTCTCAGTGCTACTGGACTTGATCGACCCAAGCCTTTGGTTCGGCTCTTCAGCCTTTGAAGGGGGCACAAGTCAGGGCCTGGTTTGGTCCTCGTCTCAAGCCTTACCGTGGCCTCCCACACTAAATATTTTAAACAATAACAGGGACATTGCGTGAAGATGGTTTGATTGGATTGCTCCCAGCCATTATTTAACTCTGCCTGCCCCTTTGTTGACATTACTACAGATTAACTCTCTTTCCAGTAGCCAAATAGCTGTATATTTCTAGACTTCCTGTCACAAAGCCAAACACCACGACACACCAATCACAACACAGTACTGACAGGCCTGGGCCAATCCAATATAGGCAAACCATGTGGATGCCTCCCTCTGGAGTGGGGGAGGTGATAAAATGACAAAATAGTAAATTTTAAAAATGACCTGAAAAAGTGACCAAAACATTTATGTAAGTATTTGGGGGGGCACCTGGGTAGGTCAGTGGGTTAAGCCTCTGCCTTCAGCCTTCTAGCCTCACATCAAGCTCTCTGCTCAGCAGGGAGCCTGCTTCCTCCTCTCTCTCTGCCTGCCTCCCTGTCTACTTGTGATCTCTGTCTGTCAAAAAAATAAATAAAATCTTTTTTTTTTTATTTTAAAAGAGTATTTCCTTAAACTATATTTTGATGGCTGTTAGGGCAAGAGTACTTTTTTTTTTTTATTATTTTCTTTAAATAATTTGACTTTAAATGCTTTGTCTATACCTGTTTGAATATACTTCTCATTGAAATTTAAAAATCAACTTGTTATCAAAAAAAAAAAAAACAAAAAACCCTTCTTAAAATCTTGGCTAAACTGAGGGGCATCTGGGTGGCTCAGTGGGTTAAAGCCTCTGCCTTCAGCTCAGGTCATGATCCCAGGGTCTTGGGATCGAGCCCGGCATCGGCATGGGCTCTCTGCTCAGCAGGGAGCCTGCTTCCCCCTCTCTCTCTCTACCTGACTCTCTGCCTACTTGTGATCTCTGTCAAATAAATAAATAAAATCTTTAAAACAAAACCTTAGTTAAACTGAGATAGTAGTAGTAATAATTAACAGAGATAGATCCTAGAATCATAGCTTGTAGCAGAAATTTCTCATAATTCTAGATTCCTACAATTAACCATCTCTTACAAGAATCATTTGGGGAGTGAAAAAGTTTTCATGCAATTATGAAATGTAAAACTTAATGGATTATTAATTTTCTCCCTTTGCAGCATTTAATGGAAAAAGCAAAAATTTAAGTAATTGAGAATTGCTGATTTGATTGATTTTTGTTAACAGTGTATGAAAACCTTCATGATTGTTTCATGCTAAGGTCTTAATAAAATTATGAAAACTACAGTAAGTAAGAATTATTATAATTTCAGATACAGTCAAAACTGTCTGTGACTTATTGGCCTTTCAATCTTATATATGTCATAAATAGATTATTTTTTGCTTTACTATGTACCATAGAGGTACCATAGAGGACCAAAGGAATCTATAGACATTAGTGATGACTTCCATTTGCCTCACACAGTGAAGCCGATCTGAAACTCCTTTGAGCTCAGAACACAGCTTTGTCTTTTGTTTTGTGTTGGTTTTCATCCTTAAGGAGAGGAAAAGAGGGATTAAAAACTTGTAGCTAATATTCCAGATGGAAATGGCTTATTTTTATACTTTCAGAACTATTTCACTGTGGTTTCCCTGTGTTGATCCTACTTTGTGAATGTAATTCTCTGACAGAATTCTGTTTGGGAATGTCCTTGTCTGAAATTATAGTCACTGGCCATAGAAATGTCCTCTTACACTATCATGCACCCCTCCCTTCCACCTAGAAAAAGTTACGTTCATGAGATAGAGTTATACTGTAAGTCTCATTAGAAAAATCAACTCAAGTTCTGCTGAAAAGTTCAGAAAAGTATTCATTCCTTCGTGCATTCATTCACAAGACATGTATTAGGAGAGAGTATTAAATTAAGAACTGTATTTAATACAATGGAAACTCAGACATGCTAAGCAAGAAGCTAATATACCACGAGCTGTGATGGTTTGTAAAAGGCGAAAGATTTATAGGATCTGAAAAGAAACCAGAGTATTGTGATGTTTGTATATTCCACACATTCAAAATGGGTATCAAGTAGCAACTACTCTGGAAGAGTTACACGTGAAGTATGTGGTAGGTCAGAATAATATGCTTTGGGTCTTCTCAATACATGCTATTCTGGCTTTCTTAGTCTGGTGCAAAAAATTTCACTCCAGGAGGTTTCTTGGGAGGTGTGTTTTGGATGACAGGGTTGGACAATGAATCAAGTCTGACCAGTCAATGTCCTCATTCCCTTGGCCTCACAGATTAATCCAGCCAAATTAATTAGAGTTCTCCCAGGGTCATTCACTGTGGTAGGAAGAAAGATGGTTTCTTTCAGTTGTTGCTAACCTGACTGAAAATAGGCCTGCATCTGCGGGAGACCACACTTCCTACATATAGAGAATTTGCTTGAAAATAAAGCCGCCTCATAGGGAAGCAGAAGTGAAAGACGAAAAGAGAGAAACAGTAATTCGAGAGGCTGGTACCATTTCTAAAGCCTGGATCCTGTCATTTCTGTGAAGATCAATCTCTGTTGTTTTTTTTTTTTAATGTGTTAATAATATCCCTTCTGGGCATAAGTTAATTAATGTTGAGTTCCTTTTACTTGCAACCAGAGCCCAATAATTTCACTACTACTTAGAGAAAAGTACTCCTTTTAGAAAGGGTCACAGGATACTCCATGAGGGGTATAATATTTAATGTATTTATTTATTTAGTAATACTAAGTGAGATCCTCCTCTGTGCCTTGCAGTGTGCCAGATGCTAAATATCTAACATCCCAGAATATCAGACATGGTCCAGAACCATCAACTGATGGTTCTGGCAGCAAAAGTAATACTTTCTTTTTTCTTTTCTTTTCTTTCTTTCCTTTTTTTTTTTTTTTAAAGTTGCACAATCTGACAAGGACCCTAAAGGAAATAAACAAGATGCCTAGATTGAGATTAGGTAGTCAAGAAGGCTTCTCAGAGGAGGAGGAGGTGGCATTTACACTGGACCTGAAGAATGAGTAGGGACTGTCTCCATGCAGAGATGATGGAGAAGAGGATGAAAGTGTTCAGAGATGGGGATGGTGTGCAAATAATTATATCAAACTAAATACAGGGGATATTTATTTTTTTAAGATTTTATTTATTTATTTACAGACAGAGATCACAAGTAGTTAGAGAAGCAGGCAGAGAGAGAGAGAGGGAAGCAGGCTCCCTGCTGGGCAGAGAGCCCAATGTGGGGCTCGATCCCAGGACCCTGAGACCATGACCTGAGCCAAAGGCAGAGGATTTAACCCACTGAGCCACCCAGGTGCCCCTACAAAGGATATTTATTACAATAAGGTCTACTTCTATGGGTTCAGGCTTCTGAAAATTTTTTGAATGGAGGCTTTATATAGTTTTCCAAAACCTTGGGCAATTCATCTCATCCAGGTGATTTTTAGAGTCACTACATTAGAGTTTTCTTGGCTTTTATATATAATTATTATTCATAATAAACCGAGCTATTAACATACTTCAGTAAGTTCTGTTGTTTACAAGATGACAATTTTGTGATGGATCGGGCTGTTTCTGGGGGGTGGGGGTGGATCTTCAATATTCAAAGAGCCAAAAGACTCTAAAACAGAAACTATGTAGTTGTAAATGTCAAATGGCTATAATTCTCCTCGTGTCTCACCTGGCAGTTCAGAGGCATTGCAGGCAAGTTTTAATAAAAGGATCTTACTTAGCCATTTCACACTAACATAATTTCTCTAGGGCACTAATATTCTGCCCAATTTATTGCTGACTGCATCATTTGTGTTCTTTCTTACAATAGTTGTAGGGGGCGAGAGGGTAGACAGAAACAAAGGGAGAGAAAATAAGAAAGATCTCTGGGTACATTTGAGGCACAGCCTTGGTTGTAGTCTTCCTGGCATTTTCTCTCTTGCCTACTTCTGCAGAGTAAGCAAGTTAATTCCTGCCCTGAAATCATTTTGTGAAAGGTTTACATCTTGACATCTGCTGAGTCATACCATCAAAATGGTCTTCCCATGTTGATTGTAAGATAAATCAGGTAGACTCTTTGGTAGGAGTATTGATTCTGCATTAATCACGCAATTCCCTGTGCAACTTTTCTTTTCTTTTTTTCTTTTTTTAAGATTTTATTTATTTATTTGACAGAGATCACAAGTAGGCAGAGAGGCAGACAGAGAGAGAGAAGGGGAAGAAGGCTCCCCACTGAGTAGAGAACCTGAAGCGGGGCTCGATCCCAGCACCGGGAGATCATGACCTGAGCCGAAGGCAGAGGCTTAACCCACCAAGCCACCCAGGCACCCCTTTGTGCAGCTTTTCTAAAGTGTATGAACCTGTTATTTTTTCCAGAAGAATGAGGCAGAAACGTGTGCTTATATAGATATGAATGTAACGCTGGTGAATTTAAGTTTTTGTAAGTTGTAAAGTAAGTGAGTAACTTTTTGTTGTTGGCAGTTGGTTTGTTTGCATTCTTTTACCTGATTAATTCCCAATCTTTAATATGTTAAAATTTGTATTATTTAAATTATAATTATAATTCACTACTGAATACTGGCAAATATTAGTGCATACTCAATTATGTTAATTATGTAAATGGCAATGATAAGATTCTCTTTCAACTATTGGGATCCTAACATACTAGTGTTTCTTCCCAGTTTCTAGCATCATAGAGGATAAATACAGAATTTTATTATAAAGGCAACATTTATAAAAGTAACAAAAAGCGAGACAATAGAAAATGTTTGCCTTCAGCAACTAAATTCCCTCATAATATAAAAGAAATGTCATTTCTTTTAGAGCTTAACATTTAATATTATAGATTTTAAATTGCTTCCTTTGGGTAAGGCAGAACACTTGATTAATTTTACTCTAGTTATTTAATCTTATTACAATGATAACTAAAGCAATGCATGCTACTTTGGAAGAATATTTAACAACAAATATAATGAAATATAATGCAAGGTATAGAATACTTAGCTTCTAATTAGGATATTGACAATTATAAGAGATTGTCTCTTCTTCCCTAACAATCAAAATAAGACAAATAAACTACAAAAATTCACAGTTTTTCTGAACTCACCAGAGAGGTCTGGATGCAAAGAAACTGTGATATGAGCTCTAAAGGTTATGAGTTTTTTATTTTATAAGACAGAGGATCTGGACATATCTCCACATGAGAGAATAAGGAACTTGCCCTTAATGGAAGTAGGAAAAAATTAAGCTGAATATCCTTTTTAAGACGTGCATCTTGGCTTACATGAAAAATTAGAGAGGAACCAAAAAAAAATTAATTTCCAGGAAGTCCAGACTTAGAACAAGTCTGCATTCATTTACCAAGTATTCCATGGGTCTATACTATTTGCTGTGAGGTGACAAGGCCTGGGATGCAGAACAGGAGAAATGAGAAAGAGACTGTCACTAAGGCTTGTGTGGTCTCCCACAACTCCGAAGAAATCATCTTCTGAAGATGGAAACAGAGCAAAATGCCTGAGGAAATAAATCCAAGGCACATAGATTTTACCTGGCAAGGGGTCGAAACAAAGCAATGGTATTGTATCAGTCGGAAATTTTTCTAAGTGTGCAAAGCCTGAAGCAGGTTTTGAAACCAAAGGAAACACCCCAGAAACCAAAAAAATCTGCCTAGTTCAGTAGAAATCACACGTAAGTATTCTACAATTTAGAAAGCTGACAGCTCAGCTGTACAGCACAGAGTTATCTCAAGAATCTCATGAGTTCTCAAACCCCAAGCCTCAAAGAAGTAAAAAGACCTGTGCTCCATTTCTAAACATGGGTAAACAGAAATAAAGCAACATAAACTGAAGCCATTCAGAGTGAATGTGTCAAAAATCCCAGGCCTAGCTCAATACAAATGAAACTGAATGAGGCCCCAATTGTAGCAGTTTATCACAAGAAGGAATATTCTTTTTTTCTAAATGTAAATATAATTTATTTCTACCTATACTGTTCTTTTACACAGAAGACAATCAGAAATAACAAATTTATAAAACCCACAAAGAAGCAGAAACAGAGAGAGCAAGACAGGCCCATCGTCAAGAAAGTTAATAGTAACAGAAGATGCAGAGATGGTGCAATATTAAAATTATCCTTCAAAGGATGCCTGGGTGGCTCAGTGGGTTAAGCCTCTGCCTTCAGCTCAGGTCATGATCTCGGGGTCCTGGATGGAGCCCCGCATCAGACTCTGCTCAGCAGGGAGCCAGCTTCCCCCTCTCTCTTTGCCTGCCTCTCTGCCTACTTGTGATCTCTGTCAAATAAATAAATACAATCTTAAAAATAAATAAATAAAATAAAATTATTATTCAATGACTTCAAGATCACTTCTTTTTTTTTTTTTTAAGAACTCTGGAATTTGTGAAGAAGTGGAAGTCTTAAAAGAAATAACTTAAATAAAAATAGGCAAAAAAAAAAAAAAACCCTGATAAAAATACTAAAGGACATAGCTGAAAATGTGAGAAACACAAGTATAGAGAGAAATTTAGCAGAGATGAAGAAATTATGAGAATTTATTATATACCTTAAATACACATCAAATTCAGTACAGAAAAAGAATTAGAGAATTTGAATACAGAGCAACAGAAAGCACCAAAGAGAAACTTAAAGAGGAAGAAAAAAGTGTGAAAAAAAAACCAGAACAAAGAATAGATCTGTCAAAGATCCAATGATCTAATGTGTGAAATGGGATGGGCAGAGGAAAGTGAAAATGGAGAAGACAAGATACTTCAAGCGATAGTGAAACACCAAGGATATATCCCCAAATCACTGTATTGATTAGAGTTAAATGTCTCTCTCTCTCTCTCACACACACACACCCACACACACACCCCCCACACCCCCCCACACATGATCAACTCTATCATTCCATTTCTATAACCTCCAAGAACAAATGAAGCTATTTTACAATGATCAAAGATAGGAAATGGTTGTATCACAAAGATGCCGGGAAGAGAGGAAAGGGGCAAAATGAATTTCCTTGGGGGACTAAAAAAAATAAAAATCTGTCTTGTTTTCTGTGGATTTTCAAGGGAATATAGAATGGTTGAACTGAACTGAACACTAATGATATGTGTGTGATTTTCTGCTAAATAAAAAGCTGTAAGGGAAAATAAAGAACTTTCTAGAACAATCACCCGGGAACAACAGAACTAATCCTTTATTTTGCACTTCATTTTTTTTAATGGGGATACATATTATGATAGTAATGATGAAAATAGTGTTTTATATATCTAGTTAACATGGTTTCATACAAGCATATTTCCATTTATATATCCAAGGAAATCAATAAACCTTGCAATATACCTAGGATTAAAATAGGAAAAGACCACATTTCTATTCATTATCTATTTCAACAAAGGATTTAGGCACATGTCATTTTGGTTAAGATTTTCCCAAAATTAGCTTACAGAAAAGAAAAAAAGTGAGAAAAGTGTTTTCTTTAAGAGTCCGAGGAAAAGGAGTATTATGAAGACTTATGAGGGGCTTAACCCAGAAACTAGAATGTCTAGCCACATACCCTACACTTTATTGTGTCATATTGTCTCAGATCTTCATTCTCGCAGAGGTCCAATTTCTTAATGATTTCTTTGCTGCGATGACTGGCTTCTTTTCAGGGTTGACTCATCCTAAATATTTTCATGGATTTACTTATTTGACAGCCCTACATAATGTCCATGACTTTTGCCCTATAACTTTTCAGTTTCCGTCTGCTCTGTTTCTGACATATCCAGCATCTTAAGCCAGTAAAATATTAAGTAACAAGGAAAAAAATGGGCTCAGCATAGAAATCAAATTTAATGTAACTGCAAGACACAGTGTAAGACGAGCTGCAGACCCACATCCTATTCAAGAGTATTTTTCATATCCAGAACTGTAGGACTTCAAAACAGTTGCCATGGAAATTTCAGAATGGCTAAAGACCATAATTGGTATGTGTCTCCTATCTGGATATCCTCTTCACAAAGGTGTTGTTTAATGTCGGTCTCTCGTTTTTCCCTGTTTTACTGCTTTAGTGTGGGTTGAAAGAGGAGGGGTGAAGGGTGGATGATTTGTCTCTTTATTTCATAGTTCTCCTTATCAAGGAGATCCACATACAAAGCTAAGAAAGACTATGAATTCCTGGGCTTTGAGACTGCAGACATGGTTAGATGAACAGAGACTTCTGGGGGTCTAGAAAAGCAGTTAAGTATATTTTACATCTGAGAACACCAATGGGTCTAGAGAACACCACTGATTGCTATTCTGGCACAAATTAATTCCCTCCATGTATCCATGCCCCTTGTCCTGTAATCTTGTGTTCTATATCCATAGTCTGACTCTGGGATGGCCTCTTAACTTGTTTGGACTAAGGGGACGTGGCAGAAGTGACTATGTGCAGGTTCTGTGTATAGGCCTCAGAAGACTTTGCATGTTTAGCCTGATTTCTTGTGCTTCTGAGCTTGTTTGCACTTCTCCACAGGAGCCTATACTGTTGGAAGGACATGAGAGACTTATAGAAATAAGAAAAAGGGAAGAGAACCAAGGTTGATCAAATTGACACCAGCCATGCCCCAGAAAGAGCAGTGCCTACTAGATTCACAGCTGATCAAAGACTCATGATGGAGCCAAGCTAGTAAGCACCTGATCTTCCAACCCTACAGAATCATGAGCTAGAAACTTACATACTATTAGAGGACATTAAGTTTTTGGAGAGTAATTCAGCAATTCCCCATAGTAATATCCCCCAATTCTCCCTTATTATATTATGATCATTCTCAGAAGCCATAGCTCATGGGCATAGTTAATTCCAACCCAAATTTTAAATTCTTATCTATTTTCTACTGTCTCTGAATTAGTTAATCTCAGATGAGATATCCATGTTCTGAATTATGAGGTATGCTGAGAGAAGAAGATCAGGTAGTGAAGAGTACATTGTTACCTCTAAAACCACAGGAAGGTTATAGTCCAGGGAAGGGTAGGTGATCAAGGACAAAAAAGTATGGCTCCTTTTTTTTCTATTATATTAAATTAGAGCTACTTTTGTACTACTTATAAACCAAAAAGAAAAGTCAGTAAATTGAAAAATGTATATATTCCACAGTTTATGTTCTCTGGTCACAATGCAAAAACTAATAATTAAATTAGCTACCACACCATTGTATTTAAGTTAAAAATATTTAGCTTCCTAGAATTCAATGGAATGGGAAGATGCTGCTATATCATCATTTTGTCAAATACAAATTTAAAAACATAATAAGAGATGTTGAAAGAGAAATCATAATAGCAATATGTACAACTAAATGAACAAAGTCCATCTTTTCTCATATGTAATTAATAGTTTTAAATATTTGCATTTTTCAAAAAAATTGGATAAAAAAGTAAAGTAGATATTCAATGAAGAAAAAACAAAGAGAAAAAAACAAAATAAAACCCAACCCAAACCAATTTAATGTTGGGGAGAAATAACGAAGATTTTTAAAAATCCCAGAAATTAATAAAATACAAAGTGGGAAGTCACAGGTCAACAGGGCAAAGGAAATGTATAAGTAACTAATAAACAAGACATGGCACATTATAAAATAGTGGACATGTTTTTAACAAATATAACGTGAAAAAAAATGGGAATATACAAAGATAAAACAGTAGAAAGAAGATTAAACTAAATAGATATTGAAGAAACTATTAAACAGAACAAACAGACCTCAAAGTATGAATTGCCAAAGTAAGTATTTCTTTACCCAGTTCTGAAAGCAGTAAGAAAGAAGAAAGAGAAAAACAGAAATTGGTATTTCATCTTCAGGGATAATCGTATTTAAAGATAAAATCTAAATTAGTTGTAAAATGTAGTAAAAAAAAAAAAAACGGGAAAAAGGAAGAAGAAAACAGGCAGTCTAGTGAAACATTTATCAGGGTGAAGAATGACATCGAGTTGGGACTTCTTCAAAGGCACAGCTATCACCAAAGTAGGCAGCATATAAGAAGGAGAGAGCTCAGAAACACTTGTGTAGGTCCAGCACTACACATTCAGCTATGGGGTCCCCTTGCCCCTGTTTGGAACCCACAGTATGGCAGGGGAAAAAATGTGGAAGGGGACATGGCACCAAGAGAGACACTCCTAGACATGCCATTTGGCCAAATGTGTCACATCACATAGGAAAACATGTGACTGTAAGTGACCCTGTGGGTAGGGTTTTCAGAAAACAGAAATATAGAATACCTAAAATTGAATGTTAGATTTAATAAAAAGGATACTATTTAGTATAACTATGGTCAAATATTGCAAGAGACATTCTTAACAAAAAGGCTATTATTTCTCTGAAATTCAACTTTAATTGGGTAGTCTGTTTTTTTGTTTTGTTTTGTTTTGTTTTTGTTTTTGTTTTGGCTAAACTTGGCAAGCTACTTATAGCTACTAATCTTTGTCAACTGAAACAATGTAATTATCTATTAGATACATTGAAATCCCCCATTCAAATAGACATTTGTTTATGAGACACTCTTTGCTAGCCAAGGTAGTATCCTGGCTCCTTCTCAATACCAAGTGATTACAAAATACATCTTGTAGATGGGATTGGGAGGGAGACAAACCATAAGTGACTCTTAATCTCACAAAACAAACTGAGGGTTGCTGGGGGGAGGGGGTTTGGGAGAAGGGGGTGGGACTATGGACATTGGGGAGAGTATGTGCTTTGGTGAGTGCTGTGAAGTGTGTAAACCTGGTGATTCACAGACCTGTACCCCTGGGGATAAAAATATATGTTTATAAAAAATATAAAATTAATTTAAAAAAAATACATCTTGTATGGGAAGAATTCGCTACATATAAAAGTAAGTAGTAGTTAAATAAACAAACCTAAAACTTTAGGCTCGACAGAAAAATCCAGAAAGAAACACAGGGAAAAAGGAAAATAGAACCTACTCAGCCGTAGGAGTTTGCCAGGAAACTGAGAATCAGTAAATACTTCCCAACTCATTCTGAGTCCAACCTCATCAGAAAAAATCATGTCACACACACTTATACACACACGTACACACACACACACACATTACAGACCAGTACCTCTTATAGACATAGGTTCAAAATATCCAAATGTTCAAAATGTCTTCAGTTTTAGTAAATTTAATCCATCAATATGCAGGATGGCTATTACCTCATGGCAAAATGGCATTTAGCCAAGGAGTGTAAAGTTGATTTGACACTAAAAAAATCAGTAATGTGAAAGAGAATTCTGGGAAGGTGATGAAGGAGGAAGTACCGGAAACCTGTGTCTTCAGCTAGACAACAGCAGCACTGGAAGAATCTGTCAGACAGAACTATTTTAGAACTCTGGAGTCTATTGAAGCCTTACAATTTCCTAGGGAAGACTTGGAGAGTAAATTGGGGTTCATTTCAGTCAATTTCAGCTCTTAGCACAGTAGTAGCTTTCAACCTCCCTGACCCTGGCCAGGTGGCAAGCTGTCATGCACACGTTACTAGAGCAGCTTACACACAGCCTGCAGGATCTAGCATGAACAAAAAGGAACCTGGCCTCCAAATATTGGCAACCTGTTCTCTGACCTCTGATTGCTGCTTCTAACCACAGGGCTGAAGCCAAAGAGGTGAGCAGATACCACGCTTACAGCCCCAGGCCGCTCTTGTTGCAAGTCTGTCCCTCTGCGACTGAGGTGACTTCCAGGGGATCCGGATTTAAAGAGCCAGTGTCCGCCCTGCCCCCTTTCATTTTTCTCTTTTCCCCCTTTCTGGGAGCCAGATACTAAAGGCTGATTTATTCAAAAGCGACTGCATATAAGGGGAAAATTAGAAAGTGATTATGTATGCCTAAGATAAGTCTCAGAAAAGACCCGAGAACACCTTAAATTTATACCACAAGCTAATCTTTTTTTTTTTTTTAAGATTTTATTTATTTATTTGGCAGAGAGGGCACAAGCAGGGGGAAGAGCAGGCAGAGGAAGAAGCAGGCTCCCTGGTGAGCAAGGAGCCCAATGCAGGGCTCGATCCCAGGACTCTGAGATCATGACCTGAGCCGAAGGCAGAGGCTTAACCAACTGAGCCACCCAGGGCCCCCCAAAAGCGAATTTTAAGCACAGACATAGCCTGCAACAATATAAACAAACAAATGGACAAAATAAATAAATAAATAGCACAAAACAATAAAGCCTGGTGAAAGGGGAGAATCTGACTTCCACAGTTGCCACATAGTTAGATCTGTACACCCTTATCCATAGAAGCATTATTCGCAATAGCTAAAAGGTAGAAGTGACCTAAGTGTCCACTGACTAACAAATGAAATGTGGTCTATCCACACAATGGAATATTACTCAGTCTTAAAAGGAACAGGGATTCTGGCACATGCTACAACGTGGATGAACTGTGAGGACAGAGTGTTAAGTTAAATATGCCAGTCACAAAAATACAAATACTGTATGGTTTTACTTACATGAAGTACTTAAAATACTCATAGTCAGGGAGACAGCAAGCAGAGTAGTGGTTGCCAGGGGCTATAGGAAGAGGTGAAGGGGAGTTATTTTTTAAGGGGCACAGAGTTTGTTCTGCAAGATGAAGAGTTATGAGATGGATGAGCAATATTATGAGTATATTACTACTGCTGAGCTATACACTTAGACATGGGTAAGATGGTAGATTTTATGTTGTATGTATTTTACTACAGTAGGAAAATAAGAAAGGGGTGCCTGGGTGGCTTAGTCAGTTAGGCACCTGACTTAGGGCTTTGGCTTAGGTCACAGTCTTAGGTCATGGGATTGAGCCCCATGTGGGCTCTCAAAGAGAACAGAAAGATTCTCTTTCCCTCTCTTTCTGCCCTTCCCTGCCCTGCTCACACACATTCTTTCTCTCTCTCAAAAAAAAAAAAAAAAAAAAAAAAAAAGAAAGAAAGAAAGAAAAAAGCAAAAAAAGGAAGAATCAATATTCCTTTCACCATATTAACAAACTAAAAATATATATATTAATAGACACAGAAGAGCATTACGAAACCCACTATCCATTTCTGATTAAACCTTTCAGGAGACGGGCTCCAGAGCAGACTTCATATTCACCAACCTGAATAAAAGGCATCTACAAAAAAGGTTATAGTTGTCATCCTTCACGGTAAAAGACTGGATCCTTCACCCATAAGATTGGAAACAAGTCAAGGGTGTCTCCTCCTACCACTCGTAGGCTGTTGTGTTAAAAGAAGAACTGGTCATGCAATAAGACAAGAACAGACATAAAAGTATACAGATTAGGAAAGGAAGAAGTAAAATTGTTTTTAGTTGCAGACTGCATTGGGAGTCTACATAAAATAAATCTAAACAAATATATATACAGATCAGTAGCCATTTGTGTCATTATATCATGGCACATTCAATAATGTGATCATGTTTAAACTGATGAAAACAGGTTTATACACTTAACAAATATTTGTGAAGCATCATAAAGATGGCACATTGCTTAACATATTATTCTAAGCAATGTGCCCCTTGAAAAATAGTAAATAAAAATTTCTGTCCTGTGGCAGCTTATATTCTAGTGGGGGGGAAGATAAAAGACAAAAAAAAATACATATAAAAAGTGAAAGAGAAGACAGTTAGTACTATGGAAAAAAATAGAGTGGAGAAAAGGGCTTTCTGATGAGGAGTGAGGACATTTGTAATTTCATACGGCGATCAGAAATACCTTCCCTGAGAACACGTGAAGGTGTTGAGGGAACAGCTCTGCACTTAGCTGGTGAAATGTGGATACACCCTCCTTACTGTTCTCCTTCACTGTAATAACCTCTGCGCAGGGAGGGGATTGGGAGATGCTGCAATAATCTGTATGAGGACTTTCTCTACTGTGTTTTGTATTTGTTTTTTTTTTATTCACTGGAGAGTATGGAGATGCTGAATCACAATTAAGAATAAAAAAGAATGAAACTCAATTTCCACCATATAAGGATGTAGATGTTGTCAAGAGTGTATTCAGTTCCTTCCTTGTTCTCTCTCACCACTCTCGAAAGAAAGAAAGAAAGAAAGAAAGAAAGAAAGAAAGAAAGAAAGAAAGAAGGAAAAGAAAGAAAGAAGTTTACTTTCCAGCAGTAAAGATGACTAAGCAAGCATGCTACCGTGTACTTTATTTTTTTAAACAATATTGTGATTGGGAAGTTATATCCTCATCTGTCAACTCTCCAGCTGTGCTCAATCCATGGCACATCTGTCTTAGAAATATCACCAGCCTCTGTCCCGAAACTGATCAGACTGACAGCAGTGAACTTGCTAAGTTTGAACTGACTACACTGTGATGTTTTCAGGGTAAACCCAGCCAGAATGATCCAAGATTCTTGCTTCCCCTATGACCCCTGATGGACATCTGTGGTACCACATTATTTATGTGACGGCAGGGCAGGGAAATAGACTCCTTCAGGAATAAGGGAGACATTTTAGGAAAGCAAAACAAAATGCTTTCTGACATCTGCCATGTAAAATACAGTATAAACATTTGCTTTATTCTTATAGCTCCCTAACTCTAAGCTGTATTTTATTACCTAAGTGGTTACCTACATAAATTTGAGCGCCTTCTTGTAGTTCATATGATTCTGCAATATGAGAAAAAAAAAAAAAAAGACTATAATGACCAAAGCCTTAATAGTGGCTCTTTTTAGGGTGTGAAAAATGCTTACTTATTTTTGCTCTTTCTCTACATTTCTATGTTGTACAAAGCATGTAGCAACCATGTGTTAGTTTTGTAATGGGAAAAATCTTTATTAACATAGTTTATATTCATATCATAGTCTCCTTTTGTTCAAATCATGAATTGAAATAATATCAAGTACGGTATTAAGAATCAATACTTAAATGCTTTCTATGTCTGGGCACCTCGAATATTTGATTACTCTAATTCCCACCAAGTTTGTCTTCTGTCTCTTACTGTTTCTCCAATCTCTGTCTCTGTCACGGACAACAATGCTTTGGCCTTATTATTCAAATTGTAGACCATAGGTGAGCAGCCTAGACCTCACACGGAATACCCAAAGGTTACTGCAAGAGACAGAACTGAAAAACCTGAGTTCATAATGATATGTATCTAACTTGACTTAGATCATAACAATTAATTCTGCCAAAGATTATCAGGGATCTGTAACAGAAACCCAGGAGATGCCCTTATTTGGTGTAAGACAACTGAGATAGTAATGCGGACAATAATAAATCATGGCATTTATTGAGAGAGGTGGGGAGAGGGGAGGAGAGAGAATGAATGAGTTGGTAGAATTCACCAACCAAGAGGACTGGGAATAGAGCACTCTATCTCAATCTCGGAACTTTTAATATCAATGTCTATTTATTTCAGAGACAATGTTTCTTTTCTTTTCTCTCTCTCTCTCTCTCTTTTTTTTTCTTTTTGGCAGTTTCTCTTTGAGATTTTATGGAATTTATGGAATTACCCCTTGAAAATTTAGTCAGACTTAGCTGTCCAAAAGGATTACACTTAAAATAGTATAAAGCTCTATTTTACTTACTCTTTATCTCTTTTTAGATTTCCATTCAGAGCCAAAATTGTTGCCAGCATGTCCAGTATGCAAATATGTTACTGACAGTGACAGTCTCAAGTGGGGGAAATGCCTGTCTACATCTTTTCCCTCCCATACTTCATAGACAGTGTGGTTGTCTTGAAAGTACACATGATATCATGTTAATGAAAAAAAAAAGCACAAAGCCAGAAAAAGTGACTTTTAATTATACATAAATATATATGGACAGAAATTCTAAAATGTTTAAAATGATCACTGCCAGCTAAGGAAATAGATATTATTTTATTTTTGCGTTATATTTTCTAACTTCCAAACTAAGCACGTATTTTGTAGTCAGAAAAAAAGTTACTAAAATATAAAATGAAAAAAATTTAGCATAGATTATTGACGCAATAGAATATAAAATTCAAACAGGAATACAGATAGTTTGTTGTGGTAGGGTCCAAGAAATGGGAAAGAGAGGACAATTATAAACCTAGGACAAGATTCCAGAAGGCATTCTATACTAGCATTCCTGGAGTCTTTGTTGGCATGAAATAATTGTGGATTTAATGAGTGCTGCATAAGTACATGCATCTCTGGCTGAGGAGTAAATTTAATTGGTGTAACCAATACATTGTAGACAGTGACTTTTGTCCTGTCCTTTTTGATACCTGAGTATAAGCTTTAGAAGAGTCTGAAATGATGCAATGGGTAGGTAAGGTAAGTCTTATCCAGAGGGCTTTTAAAGCTAGTTGGGGAAATAAGACACAAGTGAAAGTGACCCAGAGATAAGGGGGAGAATAGACTAGAGGTAGAAATGTTGGTCATGGTCTTGAGGAGCTGTTAAGTCCTCAAGGTATTTACTAATGAAATACCTCCCGGAGACTCTTCGGCACTAAAGGAGAACCGACAGTCGTTTCTGCAACCTTCTACAATCTTCAAGAGAGAAAACCCTGAGGCAATTAGTTTATTTCCAGGAGAAGTTAAAAAGATCTGGTGATGATAGGAACTGAATGTTAAGTCCCACGAGGGTTCTCTCCATTGACATCTCCTGTTTTAATTTCATTACCAGTGCGGCCACAGTGCCCAACTAGACAGAACTTCCCAAGCAAGTACCATAGGACATGCAATCATTGGCCTGATGAGCAGCCTATACTTCTCCTTGACAAAGAGGAGGTAGTTTTCTTCAAACAGGATTCGTTTAAATGGTCCATCTTAAAAATACTTTTATGTAGCTGAGACTTTAGAGGCTGCAAGACACTGAAAAGTTGGAAACAAGCTCCACGGACTAGAGACTTGGAAAACTTCCACTTCAAGCAGCATACTGCATTGGAAGAGACCTTAAACAGAATCTTGGAAAGAAGTTGCCTGGAAACTATAAACGCAAAAGTCCAGTGAGAGTTTACAAGCCTCTTGGCAAAGTTTGCCTTATTCTTTGTCGAGACATCCTGCTCTGAGTTTAAATTTAGGGCACCTAAATAAAACAAAAACTAAGAAATCTCCTCCTCCCTGCCTCTTGCCTATGTTCTACCCCTGAACAATGATAGCAGTTAAAGAACCAAACCAGGACTTTACTTTCTTTAGCCATAAAATTAAACTAGAATTCAATAAGGCAGGTGAAAACACTATGAAAACTGTAAGATGCTACTGAAGATAGGAGTTTGTGTGTTAGGTCAGAATTTTTTTTTTTTTTTTAGTAAATCCTCCAGGCTTCTCCCCTGCCTTCATGGAAGGAGTATAGTTCATAGTTCCCCATCCTTGACTTGAAGAGGTGGTGAGTAGGTAGTGGACATGAGGAGAGCAGAGGACTGACAGGTGCTTGTGTCAGTGGAATATAGGACAAAGACATCTCACTGAAGCGTAATTTGTGGCAATCTTCAAGCCAGCTGTCAAACACAGTCATGAATCAACATCAGTAAAATTAAAAACAACAGCAATGCATGATAAAAACTTGCCACTTCCTAACTAGTTGACTATTATCTATGCTCTTGAGGTTACTGAATGTGTATGACTGGAATTCTGTAGACAGATGTGCTACCATACATCTCTTCCCAGCTGCATTTGAACACACATTTTGCCTTCAGGTAAAATCAGTCATAAGTGATAGGACAAAAATACACAAGAATCAAAACAACTAATTTCCTAAGATGGCATTCGTGCAGAGAAGGATTTATATAGAAAGGCCAGCTTGTGAGGTTTGCTCTTGGCTAGCGTCTAGGAACTTGGATGTGGAAGAATCCCCACTATTCCCAGGACCAAGAAGAGTGGTTCACTCTGCCTAAACTGTACAAGCGATGTGCTTTATGCTGAACACCTGCTTTCCTTCTGGGAATTTGGATTTTGGGTGCATGCGAGCCAGAGGGTGTCTATGTGAACCGCTCCTGTTAAAAACATTGGGCACTGAATTGCAAATGAGTTTCCCTAGGAGACAACACCTCACATGTGTTATCACTATTGGATGCTGAAGGAATTTAGCATGCTGTATGTGTGACTCCTTGGGGAGAACACGCTTGGAAGCTTGAGTCTAGTTTCTCTGGATTTTGTCCCAAGTATTTCATTCTTTGCTGCATTTACTCTTTATTCTCTTGCTGTAATAAATCTTTTGCTGATTCTTTTGAGTTTATCTAGCAAATCACTGAACCTGGGGTGGTCTTGGGCCTCCCAACACAGCATTATATAAGCTCAGTGAATTAAAAATATATATATATAAAGCATAAAAGGGACCTTGTCTGAAATAAATTCTTACCTTGGATTTCTTGATTCTGGCTTTGAAGATGAAGGACTGCTTTCCTATTTGATACTTTCGGTGTTTAAATCTTATAAATTTACTCCCTAAATTTTAATTTACAGTGTCTGGGGACTGTATGTACTAGAGAATTCAGTAAATCTCTAGTTTATGTCTTTGAATGACTTCAACTTTTGATGGTGAACCACAGATAGGGGTTTTTGGTTATATATTAATGCATATAAATTTGAGCCTCCTTAAAATTTTTTTTGTTGTTCTTTTCAACCAGTGATACTGTATACTTCTTTTTAAATATATTTACAGCATAATGAGCTTATGGGAACCCTGCTATAAATACACTTAAAGACTAAACATAAAAATAGGTTGAATATAGAAACTGACATGCATAATTCATGGATGGTAAGGTATTATGCAAGTTCCATGCTCTAGAGAATGGTTACATAAAATTTTAATGAAAGTTTTGGCAACCCAAAACTCATCTTATGCTCTTGTGTAACACAGGGGAATATTGCTTTCCTCAAAGGTGGACCTGGGCTGCTAAATCACAAGTTGTCAAGGAGATAAGTTCATTAAGGTTCTTACAGACCTGCAGGAAACTGGACTGAATTGCTATCTATCTTGTAGTCTTAACTATCATCTGTTTAATACTTGTGTTTTTTTAAAAGAGTAAAAATAACATTTCAAGAGGCCCATTGAATGTGTATTTATACAAGTGCTAAGGTTATTGTTACTAATAATATATTGCAAAATATCCAATACTGGATGTGTTTTATGTATAAACCCTGTAGGCTAAAAGGAAGAAACTATTCTATATAGGGTAATTATACTTTTAATTATATCTAGGAGTTGGCATGAGATTTTACTAAGTATGGGTAGAGATGGTAATAGTTCATGGGCAGCAAGATTTATTGGTGAGAATATTGTGTTTTACCCAACATTCACAATAGAGAAATATAGATTCTTTTTTAATAGGAGACACAGATTATATACAAGGTTCATATGAAGCCCATTAATATTATGTATTTACAAAATATGTGTATATATATTTTTAATACTTTTTATTCTGGATTTTTGTTTTCACTTTATGCTTATATCTAGATGGACTTGTCATTTTGGGGACAAGGATCTGAAAAATCATAGGAAACCCTAAGATTCATACTCTAGCAATCCTGTGGCTGCAGCAAACAGACTTTCAGTGAAGAACAAGGAGATAAAAGGCAAACCAGAGTGAACACAGAGTATAGTTACTTTTTTTTTTCTTTTTTTGGGGGAGGTGGGTGGGTAACATTTTCCCCTTGCAAATACAGGAACTGTATTTGTAGAGTGAAACATTTTTAATTTTGATATTTTACTTTGATGTGAATCGATCAAGTGAAGACTGACTGATCAAATTATAATCTATGGCTCTTTCAGAGACATCATTTGAAAGAGATAAAATGCCTTCACAGGCTAAAAAAATTAACTTTTCTTATGCAGTGACCGAAATGATATTATTGGAGAAACCACTGGTGATATTTAGTGAAGAAAGAGAGCAAACTGTTATGTGGGATGGGCTTTACCTGTATAAAGCAGCGTGCACCTCAGGGGAGGGAAGCCACCTAAATATAATTTTTTTTTTTTTTTTTTTCCCACAGAGAGAGAGAGATCACAAGTAGGAAGAGAGGCAGGCAGGGCGGTGGGGGGAAGCAGGTTCCCTGCAGAGCAGAGAGCCCAATGCGGGGCTCGATCCCAGGACCCTGAGATCATGACCCGAGCTGAAGGTGGAGGCTTAACCCTTTGAGCCACCCAGGAGCCTCAAACCCCCTAATTATAAACAATGGCTACCTCTGGGGGTTGAGCCTGCACTCTTTAGAATATAGGAAACTGTAGCAAATGAACATGTATCATTCTATCATCTGAAACAATACATTCCCTTTAGCCAGAAAAGAGGTGAATGTGTGTCTGAGGCAAACATACAGATGGACACCCCCAGGGCACACTCACACCCAGGTCCTGCTCTTTCTGGCTTGGCTTTCTTGTGATTAAAAAACTAATGAGCTCCCACCCCTGACTTCTGACCTCCCCTTCTGCAACTAACTTCAACTTTAGATCTACTTAACGATAGGGCTCTTGTTTCTGGTTTTGCTGCCCTTTTTATAGTAAATATTTGCTGGGGATTTTAAAACAACTCTTCAGCATTAAACTTACTATGACTTTGGACCTGGAATTATTTGGAGTTAACCCCCCCCACTCTTCCATGATGTGCTTCTTTATACCCACTTTAACCCTCCCCTCTCCCTAGCCATGGCCATCCAGACATACCTTCTGCATGTATCTTTGGTCTATTTTCTTCCTAGACTCCAGGATTACTTCACATTCGGGGCCCATTAGAATCTTCCCTCAGTCTCCAATTTAAATTGGATAGGTTGCTGCTTCCACAAGCCCTGCATTGATCTTCACTAACTAGTACATGGTAGGTCCTCACCCAATATTTGTTAGACTTAACGCATAAATAAATGAATAAATTAGCACCTCAGAGAAGCTGCCAGAATTATATATGCCTTCCAAGGATACTACTTTCTCCCACTTGACTAAAGGCTTCCGGATCTTCAATTCTTATTTACTGAGTGTCTGTGCTGTCTGATGCAGCCCAGGACTGGGTTTTCAGGGCGGGTTTGAGCTCATCTCAGATTACGCTGTTAGTGTGACAGCTTCCTACACTATGGATATTTGTGGTCCACCCCCCCCCCAAATTTATACATTGAAATCCTGACCTCTAATGTGATTTTATTAGGAGGTGGGGTTTTTGAGAGGTGGTTAGGTCAAGAGGGGAGAGCCCTGTTGAATGGGTCTGTGCCCTTACACAAGAGGCCCCAGAGAGCTCTCTCACCCCTTCCACCAGGTTAAAGCCAAATGTCAGCCGTGTTGGAAAACTGGCCCTCATTAGACACCAAAACTGTCAGCACCAGGATCTTGGACTTTCCAGTCTCCAGAAACTTCAGAAATAAATGTTCGTTGTTTCTAAGCTACACAGTATAAACTATATTTGTTACAGACTAAGATATAGTTGGTATTGCTGCTCAAGGAAAACAGTACAAATCAGGTTTTGCGTTTGTATCTCTAAGTGAGGGAGGTTCAGTCCTAAAATTCTGATTTCTACATTACCCCTTTCCAAACTTTCTCTTGGATTCCTCACTCCTATTATTATGTGAAAATCATCAAAAGCAGTGTAAATCTGAAAGCAGTGTAAGTTTTTAAGGGTTATCAAATACCATATTTATTATGATTTGAGGGTATAAGGCCATAATACTCTATAAGGTGTGGCCGATTTAATGGCTAAGGTGCGAACATTATCTTCTCAACAATCTAAAAATTATAGCACATACATAGTTTTCTAGGGGACCTAGAAACACTGCTCGAGAGTCAAAAAGAAGTATCAAAGAGAATGTGTATGTGTATGGAATATTTTAGCCATCCTGTTTCTTTTTAAGGATGCATCCAACAACAAAAGAAGCAATTCTTAGAATTGTATAAATGCATTATATTTCCATCTAGCTGCGAATACTTTTTGGTAGGATTCTAGAACAAATCAGGTTACAAAACATCAATATACTACACGTGGAAAAATTAAAATTTAAAATATTTATGTTTCACGAAGACAGCTGAAGCGTAAGAGAGTCAGGCTGGAGATTTCTGGTAGGAGAAAACTGATATGTCGGATCTGGTGACAGATTACTTATCATTCCAATTACATATACATTATTTTGGCAGTTTATTCTCATGTGTAGCACTGAGCATTTTTTCTCCTTAATAGTAGTTTTGAGGCAGTGCCATTTGCACTAACGAGGCATATTAAAATGAAAGCACTGTCTACTGTAAAGCAAACAAATGTTCTAATGGCCAGGGGATCCTGGCTGGGGCCAAGTTGACAGTTCAATTATCCAAACAGGTTACAAATGAGTGCATTGAAGACAAATGCCTGTGGATTTCCTTCTGTGAGTACTGCTCAGTAAGACTGAAAAATGTCAGAGAAGATACCTTCTTTCTAAGTAACTATATATTTCTGAAATGCAATAAAGATGTGTGTGTGTGTGTGTGTGTTTAAATAATTAAAAGAACCTAGGGCTTGGAGCATTTTTTTAAAGGGCAACGTTAGTAAGAGCAGTTCACTGGAATGGAATTTCAACAACTAAAAAAAAAAAAAAAAAAATTATTTTACCTCTCACCTCCATGACATCCCACAAATATCCTGAAGTATTCCAAGGTTCTGAACAACCTGTGGAATCACCACATAAAAATTGTGCTTTAGGGGCGCCTGGGTGGCTCAGTGGGTTAAGCCTCTGCCTTCGGCTCAGCCATGATCCCAGGGTCCTGGGATCGAGCCCCGCATCGGGCTCTCTGCTCAGCGGGGAGCCTGTTTCCTCCTCTCTCTCTGCCTGCCTCTCTGCTGACTTGTGATCTCTCTCTCTGTCAAGTAAATAATAAAATCATAAAAAATATATTGTGCTTTATCTAGTGCTTCATGTGAGTTGTGGGTACAGTGATTCCATCTTTTATTCTTTATTTGTAAAGTAGAAAATGCCAAATGGCAATCACAACCCCTAGTATCTGATTAACAAAATTCCTCATTTTGTCAACTGGATTGTTATTCAGCTAAAAATAAAAGGCATGACTGCAGATAAAAAATCATGTAATAATAAATAAATTTAATTAAAACAAACAAAAATCATGTAATAGAAGGCATCACATTTTTTTTTTCTTACAATGGGATTCTATCTTTAAAAATCATCATATGGACCAAAACAGAAGAAAACTGTTGTGTCTTTCACGTTTTGTAAATATGTGACTGTCCAAACTATATACATAGAGTTTGTTGGAGCTTTAATAAAAGGAGGAAAGCATGATAATTGGGTAGGAAGAAGCACATGTTTCAGAGCAGAGTCAGCTTGGGTTCCCAGCAGGTAGAGCAGTCTTGCACAACTTATTTAACATTGCTAAACTTTATTTTGTCTCTAAAGTGGTACTGATACTATTCTGTATCACTCACCTAATAGGAATAATAAAATAGGTTCCTAAGTTTCCAGGTACAAAGTCAGAACATTGTAAGTACATGGTTGATGTTAGCCACTATCATTATATCAAACTGGGAGAAGACATATGGTCCCCTGCTTAGGAACTGAGTGACACGAGTGTCGCATCTTCTTTCATTAAATCATGCATTGCATTCATATAACAGCACTTATTAAATACTGACTGTCAGTTACCATTTGCTATCTGGGTGCAAATAAGTAAAACAAGGCACAATCTGGTGACAGCAATATACAAGCCAAGACATATTTCAGTGGGGCTAGAGGTATGTACAAGTTGCTAAGGAAGCAGTGAGGACAGATACATAGAATCTAGATTGGCAAGTGAACTAAAGGACGGCTTCTCGGTGAAGACAATGTTTGAGGAAAGACTTAAGAGTGAATGGGCTTATCCAGGTGAAAATGCAGGGCCAGTAACTGAGGGGATGTGCTGAAAACATTCGCTAACCCATTTATATTTGGGAAGGAGATTATAAAAATGTCTTTCCTAGGGATATACATGTGAATGCCTATCTAGTCTAGGAAAAGAGCACAAGATTATTATAAACATATAAGATGCAGAATTGGAAAATATGAGTGATATGTGGACAAAATTTTAAAATTCTGTGGGTTTTTTTTTAGTCTAAATCTCTATATGGGGTTCTTTCTACATCATACTTGCCTAATCGAAGCCATCCTCATTCAGAAAAGCAAAGTGATATTGCATATTAGGATAAAACAGCGTGAGAATTAAAACAACAGATTGACATCATTTTTCTAAGTAGATGGAAGCCATTTAGAGCAATTCTGAATAGACAAAGTAGGTTTTTAAGCTAGCTATTTTTGTTTTCTCTTGCTGTTTCCATCATGCAGTAATGTGGGGATCAGTATTAATAGGAATAATAAGCACTTGCAGACACATCTATTGTATTGCTGTGTTAAGTTCTATGAAAGGGTAAATATATACGGTTCTTGCTATAAAACATGAAAGAGACACATGAATACTTAGTATGAGCTATTTATAATATATCAGGCAAAGAACCAAGCACACTACATTTTAATTTTCAGTCTTATAAGTAGGGCTCATCACTCCTAATTTGAAGGTTAAAAACATTAAAACCCAAAGAAGAGGAGGTGCTTGTCCCAAGTCACACAGCTTGGTAGAGGTAAGCTCAGTTTCCCACCCAGTTTTATAATTCCAAAGCTCAAATCCTTTTCAACTCTACTACTATGTTTCCAAGAGCAACTTATTAAAAACAAACAAACCAACCAAAAACAAAAAGTGAGTTTTAGCTAACTTTTATTAGATGACTTTCTTTACTTTCCTTTTTTTTTTTTTTAAGGTTTTTTGTTTTTTTGAGAGAGAGAGCGTGAGTGTGTGAACAGGGGGAGGGGCAGGGGGTTAGGGACAGAATCCTCAGGTAGACTCCCTGCAGAGCAGGGAGCCCAGTGCAGGGCCCTTGATCCCAGGACCCTGAGATCATGACCTGAGCTGAAATCAAGAGTTGGACACGTCACCAGCTGCCCCTATAAGATGACTTTCTAATAAAAAACCGATACTGAATGACACTAGAATGGTATTTAGAACTCGTGGACACATTACTCCTCTTGGTTTACTACTACAGTGATTCAAGGGAGTATGTTAAAATTTTTATCTAGCTAATTACAAGCTTTCTACATACAAAATTCTTATTTGTCTGTCATCCTGTGAAATCTTTCATTATTCCTCTAGCCAAAATAGTATTAGTTATGTGGTGGTGTGATTAACAATGAGAAGAAGCCAAACCCCATAAAGCACCGAGAGCCACACCTTTTCCGGCAGGTTGTGGCCCATTGCACAGAAGCCATTCGGACATTGATGGAGCTTGCTTATTGTGTCTGTGTTTGGCTCACACATTTAAATAATAATTCCCCTTAGCATTACTTGTAGTGGTATTAAAGTGATGGTTAATAGGTAGTGAAATCATAAGAAAAACATTAAACTGATGAGTCTCAGATATTATCTGGTGTGTTATTACGTAGATGGGTTTTCTGTAGTCTCTCCTCACCATTCATTAGTCATTTATGGGCTTCTGTTATTAACTTATATGCATATTTAAGACCTAGCTCATGCTCATTTTAGGTCTTTGAATGTAGTAGCACTTTATAAAAAAAATATTCAGTATCGTTTTGAAGAATGAATTTATTTTAAGTAAAAGTTCATATTTAATGCATTAATATCACTCCTACTTCCATTCAAACTGCTTAAATAAGATCATTAAATAACTTTTTATAGCCATAAGAAGTCACATTAAAAGTGTAATTTAATCCGAACGTTGTAGAACTAAGTTTGTTTGCATTTCTAAATCACTGCATTTTAGTTCCTAAATTTTACTCCTGCCTTCCTTCCTCATGTCCCATATATCCCTTCGCCCATTCTCAGTCCATGAGGCTAGAAGAGCTCATAATTTTAGAAAGGCTCCCATTTTCAGGAAGAAAATTATGAGTGGTAGTAGAGAAGTGTAGATAAAATAGGTGAGCAGTGGAGAAGCCCATAATAATAAGGCTGGTTGGAGAAAGGGTTATCATTCAAATAGGATCATCCTGTGGCTCTGAAGGAGGAGGAGAATTCTAGGAGGGAACATCCAGGTTGGGGTGGGGGAGGGAAGAGGTTGGATCATCTTTCTCTGACCCTGTTTCTGAATGTCAGCCCCCTTTGTAATTCTCCACTCTTTCCAACCCATAGCACCATACAGGTTCCTTAAAATGCTGGCTCCAGTGTAGGCAAAAACTCTTCCTCTCAATTTCTCTTATCATAGAGACTGAGGTTGATATGGGGTGTTTTTGTAAAAGCAAAGTTTTTTTTTTTTTTTTTTTTTTTTAATACAACATCCAACTATTTACCGTTCAGATGCTAAGCACCCCAGTATAGAATGAGAGCTCATTACAGAATACATTCTCCAGACTTCCTTGGTCCTCTGGTAACTTACAGTTTCTCTTCCAAGGATCACCGGTGTGAGATTTCCTTCCATCTTTGATGGTAGCATGATGTCGTAGAAAGTGCACAGGATTTTAAAAAGTAAGTTCTGATTCTGTCTCATGTTAACAATGTAACATTGGCAAAGCCACTTAACTTCCTGAATACAATTTTTCTCTTGAAAATAACAAAAAAAAAAAAAATTTCTCTATAGAATTGTCATAACTTTCAAATGAGATACAGTCTAAAAATAAATCTTAATAAATATTTGCTATAAAAGCATACACTGAAAAGACCTTCCCTTAATTTCTTCTCTCCATTTTGTTTTGTTTTGTTTTCCATATGGAAGACCATTATGTTATTACTATACTAGAGAAATTCACCTTTCAGGATAAAACTTGGCTTCTCAGGACCCTCTCGAATTTTTCCACTCAGCTTCTCATCTTTAGACCATATGCACTGCATAGTTGAATTCCTTTTCCAGACCCATCCCGAATGACATTTTTAAGCCATAATTAAAAGAAAAGTACTTAAAGCCTCAGTTATTACCTTAGTTCTTCTCTGGAGCATTTTCTGATGATACACACAGGTGAAGGATATTTGTCTCAGTTGTCATTTATGTATAGTATACTGCCATCTAGAATCCAGGACATTTAAAAAATCTATTAGATTATTTGCTCATTACCCATAATTTAGGCAATTATACTGTATTGGGAGACATTTTTAATACAGTGATGCTTTGAGTTGACACTCAAATGTTGCAGAATCTCAGTCCTTTCTTAACCTAAATAAATGCCTCTGGAGTTTTCTTATTGCCTCAAAAAAGGTAATATGAACTTCTATGTAGTTATCCATAAAATAGTCTTTAGTTCCCTGAGCTTTGCCTAACCATATGTACTTCAATGGTAGCCTACCTACATTTAACTGCATATTATGCTGTTAAAACAGAACCTTTCTTCGGCTAAACAATCCTTCAGTTTTAACTGAACAACTGATGCTAACTACTAGTGCTGTGTAAGAACTTGAATCTCCCAACGTCTCATTTTGTCCCCAAATGTCTGTGCTTGTGCATGTGCTTGTCCAGCTTACAAGCCCTACACTAATATGACAGGACATATGGTGAACCTTGTTGGTAATTTGATGACATTGTGATTGCGGGCACAGAAAAACTGGTATCTTCCCTGCAGTGCATTGTGACTTTGTTTTTAAACTCTAATGGGATTATTACAAGAACCATATGCAAGGGAGGTCATATGGGAAACAAAGCATAAATGTTTTGGCAAACCTGAGCCAGCCCTCAGGAACACCTTATGCAGAGCTTTTGTAAAAATTGGTTTAGAACATTCATTTTTGGAGGGGCTCAGTTGCTTAAGCATCTGACTTTGGCTCAGGTCACGATCTCAGGGTCCTGGGATCAAGAGTCCTGCACTGGGCTCCCTACTCAGCAGGGAGTCTGCTTCCTCTCTCCCTTTGTTTTGGCCCCCAACTTGTGCTCTCTCTCTCTCTCCAATAAATAAATAAATACAATCTTAAAAAAAAAAAAAAAGAACAATCTTGGATTTGAGATAAGCACACATTCCTATTTTTTATCATCTGTTTTGTAGGATTTATTTATTTTGATGGCAAAGACACAGCACAGTGACATTCTGATAGATGAAAGCAACTACTCTTTGCTACTTAGAGTTTTGAACAAGGGAAGGCTTCCAGGTATGACCACACGGGGGGATGCTGCAGGGGACAGGGAAACAGCAAGCTGAAGCTATAGGAGGCAGCTTTTTTATGGAAGCTTGGGTGGGGTGAGCTAGGTTTCATGAACTCCATCATGGATTAGCTGATTTGAGTAATTTTACAGGCTCTAAGCCATAAAGGTGATTCCTAGTTCTCTTGTACCTGGCTCTGCAGTGATTAGGGTGGGTTCCTTTGCAGCCTTGGAGCATGAGAACCCCCATAAGGGATGTAGTTGAGGAATGGATATAATTAACTGCCCAAGAAGGGCAACTGACCAGCCTCTGGACTGGCCTTAAGACCGGGTCAAAATAGCATTAAAAAAAAAAAAAAAAGAAAAGAAAGAGAGAAAGAAAGAAAGAGAAAAAAAATTAACTGCAAAAACACAAAATACTTGTATTACACTATCCTCCATCACCTCATCCCACATTAAATCTTAGTCCTCTGACTAGCAACAGAAAAAGTAAGTCAAGATAGGAAGGGGTGCAAGTCAACAAGGTCTTTGGAACATGCTCTGGTCACCAGACTTACTCATACCTCCAAAGATGAGATGAGAAACCAAGAGATGATCTAAGAGAGCAGAGTACCTTTTGAACCCACAGCAGGGTTACTTCTTGCCAACCAAATCCAGTCAATGTTTTCAACCTCAACTAACTTGTTGGCAGCTGCTCCCCTCTTAGGGATATGAGAAAATAGGAGGACGCTGGGAAAAAAGTAAGCACAAAATTCCTCTTCTTTCAGAATCTTAAAACAACAACACAAACCAAGACTCTAAAGACATGGCATGAGGAAAGCTGAATCAGGAGCTCCCAGAAGAATCCATTGTGATGGGATTGTCTCTAACAATCAGTAACTTGGATGGGATTGGTGCTGACATGGACACAAGTCCCAGAGATTGTTCGAAGTCTGTGGATGTCTGGACTCTTTAATTTGTCTTCATAGGCTTTTCATGGCATAGCAGGATAGCATGCATTTCCCCTTGTCCAGGTACCTCTTGCATATCATCCCCTTTGAAGCTATGTGAGAGTGGGGCACCTGGATGGCTCAGCTGGTCACACGTCTGCCTTTGGCTGAGGTCATGATCCTGGAGTCCTGGGATTGAACCCCATATCTGGCTCCCTGCTGAGCAGGAGCCTGCTTCTCCCTCTCCTCCCCGCTTGTGGTCTCTCTTGCTATCTCTGTCACTGTCTCTTTCTCTCTCAAATAAATAAATAAAATCTCAAAAGGAAAAAAAAAAAGCTGTGTGAGTTTGCATTTGGTCATCAGGTACAGAGAGAAGTTATGGAATACGTTGGTCTAAAAATGCCATTTGAGGCTGAAGCACGGAGCTGGAGAGCACATTGCCTGGTGTCACGTGGAGAGATGATGTCAGCAACGTGAGCTGAGGTCACAGCATGAAATACACTTACTTACCATCCTCAAGAGTTTGCATTCCCCCTCCCCCCAAAGGCAATGGGAAATTATTGAGAAGTTTTAATTATGGAAAAGATACAAACATATTTAAATTTAGTAAGACAGCTCTGACTGTTGTATGGAAGATTGTCAGAAAGTGGTAAAGTGGAATTTTAAAGACCAGTGACCAAGCCCTTAAAATGAGAAATGTAGGGCATCCATGTTAGGTTCTCAGATGGCTGAAGAGGAAGAAATAGGTACAACAGGCTTTAAGAAGATGGAACAGGTGGACCGCATGACTCATGACTCATTGGCTATGGGGAACAGAAGACAGTGGTGGTCAGGAATGACTACGAAGCTGTTGCCTTGAGTAAATGACCAGAAGAAAAGAAAATCCTAGGATACACTGACAGGAACTCTGAGGAACACTTGCTCTTTCCTGGGCTTGGGCTGCCTTTCTTCCCCTTCCTTCTAGATAAATCCTCCCATCTTTTAACATTCTAATTAAGCATCACTTTTCTGAGGATGCATCCCCTAAAGTCCTTAGTGTGCCAGCATCCTTAGGGGTAACTCCATAACAGCACTCATCAAAATGAATTGTCCTTGTTGCTTTCTTCACCATTATTTCATGCTACTTGGAGCTGCCTAAAGACAGAACCTGAGACTCTCATCTCTGTCTCTGATGCACTGATAATGTGCACTACTGGGTAATCAATAAACATGAGTTGAAAGGAAGAGGAAGGAGGAGAGGAAGGGAGATTAGTAAATGGGTAATTTTCTGTAGTAAATAACAAAAAAAAATTCTCATCATCTTCACACACAAAAATATTTATTTATTGTTCCCTTTGTAGTGATAGGTAAGTTGTTGAGCTCTTCTGGGTAAATGTACTGTAAGTACTTCACCTCCAAATGATGAATCAAGGGTAGGACTGCTTTCATTCTATGCTTCTGTCATCCTCTGACTTTAAGATAATTCAGTTGGCAGATGAAGGATGAAAGCAGGGAAAATCCTACCAGATACCCCTGATCCAAGGGTGGGATTTAGCACTTGTACTCACAGTTCACTGCAAGAACTAAACATATATCCAATCACAGAACAAAGCAGTTTGAGAAATACGGTATATACACATGTATAAGAAGAAAGGTAGAGAGGGAAACTAAGTAACTGCTTATGACCAGAGCACAGAAAACAGGAGTCCTAATAAGTCCTCATATGCCCTAACATTCAGAGAGAAAAATTAGCTACATACTGTGTGATTGATGACTTAATAAACACTATGAGTGACCCATGTGCCAGGAACATCCTTATTATATGGATCCAGAATCATGAACGTGAAATGTAAAGGGAGCATACACATTCACAAAATGTCACTGTATATATGTATATAAACATATGTATATACACTGTATATATGTATATACACATTTGCAAAATTATATCACTGTATGTGTAGTATGCCATAATGTGAGTGAATCCATAGCTACGTATATTACTCCAAATATGTCATCTGTTAACAAGCTATTTCATGCGTAATAACTGAGTTACTATACTGTCTGAGTTTCCCTTCATTCAGAGAAAGGTTAAAGAGCAGAAATTCGGCATGGGGAATTTTTTTGGTAACAAAGTATCAGGTGACTTATTACTCACAAATATAACATTGAAGTATGCAGAGCAGAGATTAAAGTACATTGGCCTAAAACTGATAACCTGACCTTCTTGAAGTCACTTAATGCAGTACGATACCTAGAATTTATAGTATGAATTTTATAATATGAACCTCGGTCTCAGGAGGTATTCTTACCATGCAAAACATTTCCCTAGTTATCCAGTTATATTTATGTGTTTCAAAAGATCTGTTTTGCACATTTATTTTTAAACATAAAATTAGGTTTCCTTGCTTGATTTTTATGACATAATTAGCATATTCATAACATTGAAGGTATAATGTCCTTATTATTGAAACTCTGCCTCTAGAACTGCACTTTTAGTAAATATGTCTTAATGTGTATTCATGAAACTGTAACAGGCATTGACATTGCATAATCTGAAACCACCCAAGATCTCAATGGGTAGGGATATTGAAGGGAAAATGTAAATCTGAAACCTGAATCAAGCACTCCTAGGTCATTCTAGAATGACCTGGATAATTGATATGGAGCACCCTGTTAAAAGCATTCTTCTCATTTTCAGGGAACTTTTCAAATCCTCAATTTCTTTGTCTTACTTACTGTACAAATTGGTTTGAGGATATATATATATATATATATACCCCTAAAGCTATAGAATAGTAAGTTGTAATCACTAAAACCAATCCCTACTGTCAAATCTTCCAAATTATTACACAAAAAGAGCTGATAGGATCATATGAAAAATAAGGTATAATACTAACATGTCTGTTTAAAATATCTCCTTCATGTTGGTAGTGTGGGGTCAGGATCCTAAGAATTATAGTAAAAATAACATTCTTGAGATCGTAGAATAATCATTATGTTGTTGTGGTTTAGTTAGATAAAAATTTATGTAGGGTATTTGCATCTCGTTTGTAGGTAAAAGTGGTCTCTAACATTATTTGCTTTTAGTCTTAATGTCCACTTTTAATATTAAGTTATACTAGTTATATGAGTCTTGGTGTATAAAAAAGTGTATAAAGTACCTTATATAAAGTGTCTGTATAAACTAGTTTGCATAAAGTGTCATTTCTTCTCTTTCTAGCCTTTAGAACAGTTGTGTAAGAGGAAGGTTATCAGGTTCTTGAGGTTTTGGTAAAAATTTCCTGTAAAACAATTTGCACCTGATGCTGATAGGTGTGGAAAGGGAAGTTGTAGTGAATATTAATGCATCTCAAATTATTTAATGATCATAGGCCTACTGATTTTCCTTTTCCTCTTGAGTCAGTTTTGATCAATTATCTTTCTAAGGCATCGTCCATTTTATTTAAGTGAGTTAGTTTATTAATTCTGATAAAACTTCTATGTGTACCTGAATGGAATGGAATCTCTTAGACTGATCTCTCAATAGAGATATATCCTCTAATTCTGAGTATCAGATTATAAATACTCATGAAATCAAACTACAATTTATTATTAAAATTGAGTTCAGTTTCTGAGAGTGGAATCTTAAAAACCTGGGTCTCTGAATCCAGATTCATTAAAATCTACTGGTAATTCTCTATTTTGTTTTTAATTTTGAATGTCAGCTGTGAAAGACTCTGTCAAAGATTTGAGTTGTTATGTCCCTATGAGTTATCCTTTCTATCATTTTGTCCTTACTAGGAATATTTCTTCCTTAATAATGTTTTTCAGACTCTGTATTTGTATTGCAAACCAGCTCTCCTTATTCAGTGTTTTCCCAGTGTATTTTTTATTGTCAAACTTTTTGAGGCATTATATATTCTGCCATTATTTTTATAAATGTCTTGGAGCAGATTATTTATATCACATTTGAGACTCTCTCAATACGTACCTTTAATCCATGCGTATTTAATGCATGTACGACTACTGATATATTTAGATTTCACTATTATCTATATTTTTCTTTTTTAAAAAATATTTTATTTATTTATTTGCAAGAGAGAAAGAAAGTGAGAGAAAACACAAGAGCAGGGTAAGGTACAGAGGGAGCCCAACATGGGGCTCAATCCCAGGACCCTGGGATCATAACCTGAGCTAAAGCCAGATGCTTAACCAACTGAGCCACCCAAGTGCCCCAGTATTTTTCAATATTGTATTTATTTATTTGAGAGAGAGAAAGACAGAAAGAGCACAAGCAGGGAGAGGGGCAGAGGGAGAAACGGACTCTCCACTGAGCAGGGAGTCCATAGGGGACTCAATCCCAGGACCCCAGGATCATGACCTGGGCTGAAGGCAGCTGCTTAACCAACTGAGCCACCCAGGTGCCCCTAATATTTTCAATTATCATTCTTTTGCTTTTTTTCTTTGTTTTCCTTTTATGAATCATCTCCCTTTGCCCTTCCTATTCAATGACCAAACATATCTTAGCTTTAATTATAATCTCCTGATTCTACTTGCTACCTTACTTTTTAATCTAATATTTTATATCTGCTCTATCTTAATATCACCACATTGGTTATATATTGTATCATTCATATCCAGGGCTTATTTTGAATTACAAACATATTTTCTGATTTATTTGCACCAGACAACTTGTGAAAAATAATTGTTTGGGTATTTCCTTCCATGCTTCAGTATTTAGACTATTTCTTACCTAAAAAAAATCATTTAGAAGTTCTTTCAAGGATAATCTCTATTAAGCTCTGTCATTCTCTGCACAAAAATACATTTATCTATCTTTTAGTCCTCATGTAATAATTAAACCATGTTTAGAATTCTAGGCTGACAATTTATAAAACACACTGAAAATACTTTATTGTTTCAGCTGATGAGAACTGTGTTGTCTTATTTGTTTCAGGGAATATGACATATATTGTTTTAGTGGGAGCATTAAAAAAAGAAGTAACTGGAATATGTGCTACACTTAATAATCACTTATTAGAGCACTCCAAAAATAAAGCATTAGCCTGCTTAAAAACAACACAGGAAGGCCATCTTTCCGTCCTCTAGATCTGGGCTACCTCTCTGCTCTGCTGGTGTGGTTGGTCGTGATCCTAATAATCATTTCTTTTCTACAGAAGACATGCAAGATGAGGGGTTAAGTTTCCTGGGTTTTCAGGAGTTCATTATGTGCTGTGAGCCATGCATATGGCAGGGATTTCTTCCTCACTTAGGCCTTATTACAGCCATCGTTCCTTCTGTCCTTCCTGAGTATTCTCCCTTCCTTACTGTATACATTAGCTGTTATCACAAAAATATGGGTTACAAACTGCCAAGAAATTCAGTTGCTGGGAGAAATCATTGTTTATTCTTGAGTGCATGGGTCGGCAGGAGGTCTCCCTAGTTTAGGCTGAGCACACCCACCCATCGCGGTCATCTGAAAGTCTTTCAGGTGGCCCCACTGATACTGGCCACACCTCCTGGTCTTAGGGTTGGCCATCTGCGTCATGACTGAGGAGGGCCGGGATGTTTCTCCACGTGTTTTTCTCACCTCCCTCTTTGGTGCTGGCTTGGACATGTCCCCATGGTGGTGGCACGAGTATAAGAATGGAAACCGCAATACACAAGTTATTTTTCCAACTTCTGCTTATGTCAAATCTTCTAAAAACCTACTGGCTACAGAGAGTCCTGGAGAACAATCCCTGAGTCAGTATAGGAGGTTCCTACCAATAGGCATGGGTACAGAGAGATAAGAATAAATCTTGCCATTTGCGACAACATGGATGGAACTAGAGTGTATCATGCTTAGCGAAATAAGTCAAGCGGAGAAAGACAACTATCATATGATCTCCCTGATATGAGGAAGTGGTGATGCAACATGGGGGTTTAAGTGGGTACGAGAAGAATAAATGAAAGAAGATGGGATTGGGAGGGAGACAAACCATAAGTGACTCTTAATCTCACAAAACAAACTGAGGGTTGCTGGGGGGGGGGTTTGGGAGACGGAGGTGGGATTATGGACATTGGGGAGGGTATGTGCTTTGGTGAGTGCTGTGAAGTGTGTAAACCTGGCGATTCACAGACCTGTACCCCTGGGGATAAAAATATATGTTTATAAAAAATAAAAAATTATACTTAAAAAAAATAATAATTGAGGCCATTATTAGAACTTATCACCACCTTCGTTTGGGGTTTAATCCTTTGTATCCCACCTTTGTGAACTCAATAGTGTCGTGGCTAATCTCTAGCTTATCTCCCTGTGACAAAACTCAGTGACGGAAGTTCCCCCAAATCACCCAGCCGGTCATTGATAAAAGAAGGTTTCTGCATCCAGGTCTTCTTACTCAAACTGTCAAGTTCTTCTCTAGTTACTATTTTTCATTCTCTCTCCCTTGGTATGCATTTTTTTTTTGTTTGTTTATTTTGTTTATGCTTTTGCTTTCAGTTAGTAGATTTATGTCAATTACAGTTTCTGTATCAGGAACACATATGATAATCCAAAAATACTTTCAAATATAAATCTCATAAAATATTTGTTGGTTTTACTTTAGTTTCTGTTTTTTTTTTTTTTCCTTTCTGCAGGGAAGTATGTTAACAGTACTTCTATTGAAGCATTCCGGTACCTTTTTTTTTTTTTGTCTGTCATAAATATCCCATTAGAAGAGTAGGTGGCATGGGTCAAGTCTCCCTTATTTCGCATCCTACTCTTCATAATTTAAGGGATTTTAGAGAGCTATTTTATCTTTATGCGTATCAATAAATTTTTTTAAAGTTCATACCTTTTGCATTAGAAGGAAATATGAAAGCAAATTCTTCTTAGCATTTTAATATTTATTTATATAATAAACATTCTTCAGAAACATAAATAAAACGTATTGCTTAGAAGGTCATGGCCAGGCGAGATCGATTATAAAGCAGTGATATGAGGAAGTGGTGATGCAACATGGAGGCTTAAGTGGGTAGAAGAATCAATGAAACAAGATGGGATTGGGAGGGAGACAAACCATAAGTGACTCTTAATCTCACAAAACAAACTGAGGGTTGCTGGGGGGAGGGGGTTTGGGAGAAGGGGGTGGGATTATGGACATTGGGGAGGGTATGTGATTTGGTGAGTGCTGTGAAGTGTGTAAACCTGGTGATTCACAGACCTGTACCCCTGGGGATAAAAATATATGTTTATAAAAAATAAAAAATTTAAAAAAAAAAAAAAAAAAAAAAATAAAGCAGTGCTTTTTCCTGTACTGCTTTCAGCACTCTTTCTAATTCAGATAAAAGAGCGCCTCTTAGTTCCTTGCAAGGACTCCTTATTGCTCCCTCTTAGATATTTGAAGCTCATGATCTCGTGCCTGAACTACTTCAAGAATCTCAGAACTAATCCTCCCCCACGTCCCTGCCTGCATTCCCTCCCCCATACAACTTTAATCCCTATCCTCGGTTTTTGATCCTTCATATCACCCAAAGAATACAACATTTTAGTTTTCTCATGTTTTTATCTAGTTCAAAACTCACCAAAGAATGCCCACAAGCCCACTTGTAAACTGGCAACTTTCCCATACGTGTCTTGATCTCAACATTGACCGAAATTAATTTCCTTGCCCTACCTGAAGACCATGACTGTTCCCTTTCCGTGAATGGGGTACCCCATCCTCCTAGTCCCCCACAGGAGATGTCTCCTTTGCCTTCCCTTTCATATCTAATCAATATTTAAATCTTATACATTGTATCCCCTTAATCTTTTTACTAACCTCCGCATCTCCCTTCTAATGACTGCTCCCTATTTTAGTACCTCATTGTCTCTTGTCTCTTACCTATTTAATTACAATAGCCTCTTTCTTAGATACAATTCACCCCATAACACTATGTTTTTCCTATAATGCAATGGATTACTTATTCTGAGAATGTGTCATGCACCCTTACATCTTAATTTATTTTCACATGCTATTTTCTCTACATAAATTTTGTTTTCCACGTACAGTGGTATTTTAGCCTTTAATATCCAGCTCAGTTATCACCACTGATTACAAAACACTCTCTCAAACAACCCAAAAGTGTTACTTATCCTTCCATACATTCATAGAAGTTCTTCTGTGATTCTACACTCAGAGAAATTCTCTTCTATACACCTGTGATCTCACAAGTGAATGTGAGCCCTCTCAGTGTAGCATCTATGTGATAGGTTGGTATCCACATGTCTAGCATGGCATTAAGTAATATGTCAGGCCCGCAGTATGTATTTTACTTGAATTAATTAGTGGATGGAAAGATAGGAAGATGAAGTGGGTGGGTATGATTCTACCACATAAATACACTTCTCAAAATAGTTAATTCTCAATTTTTTGCAGGTCAGTGTTCAGGTTACAAAATCCACTCTGAAGACACTCCATGATACGGCAGGTTAGACTCCTATACCCTTACTGATAAATTTTCCAGTTGCACTATGACCATATTATTGCTGCCTGCCCCAGTTACACACTTTTTCAATCCACACTGCCTGTTCTATATTCAACAGACACATGCATTCCTTGTGCAAAAGCAGAGCTACAAGGTATTCTCTCTATTGGTTGGTAGACCAGTAGGTCCTCTGTGAATCTGCCATTCCACATGTATATCCATTTTCAAATATCATGTTTGTCTTCATTCCAAGCATGTTTTCATTTACTCCTTATTTTGCACTTTTATTTGACACTACTATCCCATTTAATTCTAAGCAAAACTGTACCTTGATCATAGCCATCTCCATTCTTGGTGTCAATACCCATGGTTTCTCAGCTCTTGGTTATGTCCTTGGTTCCACCCACTCTCTTTTGGAGCTCATTTCTTTGTTATGGTTATTAAGTGGTTATTTTTACCTCCCAAAGCTAACTGAAAGCCAGACACAATTCTGTACATTGGGGATACATCAGTGAATAGAATAAGCAAAGATCCCTGCCCTTGTCTAGCTTATATTCTAACAAGGATAAGAAAAATAAGCAGTAAACACGAAAAATAAATAAATTAGATGGGATTTTAGAAAGTGATAAGTCATGTAAAAATAAGAAAACATGTATCAGGGTAAGGAGGATGGAGTAATTGGGTGGTCAGAATTCGCTCACTGAGAACCTGATATTTGAGCACAGATGGAGAGGAGATGAGGAAGTCTCACATCTGGAGAAAGACAATGTGGGTCCAGGGGGATAGTTAGTGGAAGACTCCAGTCTGGGAGAGAGTCTTGTGTGTTTGAAGAATAGCAAGGAACCCTGTGGTTGGAGATGAGTAAAGACATGGTGGGATGGGGAAGGTGGGAGTCAGGGGAGAGAAGGAGAAGACCAACCTAACTTCTAACTCACAGATCATGTAAGATGTTGGAAATATAGTCATAATGCTATAACTACATAATTATCATTTCATTTTCCTTTCTCACTCTGTTTTGTCGTCCACAGAGCATGTATTACTTTCTGTGATTATTCCACTTATATATTCATTAAAGGGATGCTATTTTTCTCTCCTACTAGAACGTAAGGATTTGGGATTAGGGACTTTACTGGTACCTAGGATAGTGCCTCCGATAGGTAGTGGCTCAATTACATTTATTGAAAACACTAACATTGCATGATGTCTTCTAACATTTTCTAGCTGCAATTTATCTACGTTCTTCTTCGGATCTGCTTTTCCACTCCCTGATCCCGATGCTCAAAATGTACTTGCTGATTTGAACTACAATGATGGGAAATAGAAGCAGTACAGTAACCTGTTATAGGCATGTTTCCAGTCTCTCAGCACCAGAACCTTCCCTGTGTTTATTTGTTTTCCTACAATCTGTATGCATGGAGCCACAGCAGCTACTAATTGGCAAGGAGAAGCCTCCGGCTGTGGTTATAAAACACACAAACAAATAATAAATGAACTATTCTTTTTTTTATATATATATAAAACAATGTAAAGTTGCAACTAGTGTTCTGTTGTCCATATCTCCTGAAGTTAGAATTCTGTTCACTTAGAAATATCTTCTCAATGGAAAAAAAAAAGCAAAACTAGTCCTCTTCACATTAGTATTTCTAGGTCTGTAAATTGTTTCTTCACATATGAATAAACAGTGAAATAAGGTCATAAACATTTTTGAATGTGCTGAATCATCCACATAGTTTACTCATTGACTAGTTGTAATTCTAAGTTGAGTGCTATAAAGTTTAGCTCACAGGTGCCTCATGACCAATAGTTGGGGTAGAAATAGAGCCAGTCAGGAATTACGTGTTCATCCCACAGTGCTGATAGAACTTTGTAATGCTGACATTGAAACGAACACTTTATGAGGAGACACTTCAATTTATTGTGAATGACCCAAAGGAGAACTATGGAGAAAATTTAAAGTAGGTATAGTAAGATTTTAAGCTAAAGATAGAGAATTAGCACGAACCAGTGCTCATCACAGTAAGTGTCCTCCTTAATATCCATCATCTAATTAACTCCTAAATACCTTCTCTTAGAAGTTAAGTATTTTTTAAAAAGATTTATTTATTTGATAGAGAGAGACACACAGAGAGAGGGAACACAAGCAATGAGGAGCGATGAGGGAGAAGCAGGTTTCCCATTGAGCAGAGAGCCAGATGTGGGGCTCGATCCCAGGACAATAGGATCATGACCTGAGCCAAAGGCAGATGCTTAATGACTGAGCCATACAGGTGCCCCAAAAGTTAGGTATTTTGCATAGATATAATGAATATGTGCCAAGAATACACATTATCTTTTAATTCTCAAACGGTGCAAGATAGTATCACCATTCTTATTTTTTTTTAAGATTTTTATTTATTTATTTGACAGAGAGAGAGAGAGATCACAAGAAGGCAGAGAGTGGGGGGAAGCAGGCTCCCTGCTGAGCAGAGAGCCTGATGCAGGGCTCGATCCCGGGCCCCAAGATCACAACCTGAGCTGAAGGTAGAAGCTTAACCCACTGAGCCACCCAGGCACCCCAGCTACCTTATTTTTTTGTTTAAGTTTTTTAAAAAATTTATTTGAGAGAGAGAGTGAGAGCAGGAGGAGAGGGAGAGAGAATCCCAAGAAGAGTCTACACTGAGCACAAAGCCCAAACACGGGGCTTGATCCTAGGACCCTGAGATCATGACCAGAGTTGAAATCAAGAATCTGACACTTAGCAGAATGAGCCACCCAGGTGCCACTCACCATTCTCATTTGTAAAGGTAAGAGAACTGTGGCTCAGTTAACTTATTAGAACAAACCTAGTCCAAACATATAGTAGATCCCGAAGCCAAAATTTTCACTAGTCTGATCAGCTCTGAAAGCCCTTACTGCTAAAACCCTTTCTCCTAACTTCCAAGATGATTACAGGTCACTACCTACCAATAGGTAAAGTTGTGGGTATTTGCAGGCTCTTCCCACAAGCCCTTAGGAGCTCTTATATATTGATCCTTCCTTTAACTTTTGAGAACGGTCTCATGTTCTGTATATTGCTTCTTTGGATTTCTCAGTTTGTTTTCCAATAAATTTAGACCCCTCCTCACCCCTCTCCCACATTTATTCTCATGTATATCGTGTTTATTGAATATATTTCTTTTCTTTACAAAGCACTAATTAACTACCTCTTGGGAACTCATTTTGAAAGCATGAGAACATATCTGGGGATAACGCATGCAAGAACATTTGGTCAGTAGAAAAACAAACAAATAATATGGCCCTTTTTTCTTCTCATTCAACTATAGCTACTGTTTAAAGCAAAACCTATTAAAACAGATTTTAATTATTGTCCCAGCCAATCGGTACATATTATGTACATAATGATAATATATACTGATATTTTATACATATATATACTGATTATATGTACAATATATATAATATGGCATATATATATATATGTATGTCATAATGATAACATACAAGGCAGAAATGCTGCCTCAAACCTTATTATGGGTGGATTATTGCTAGCTAATGTACAAAATCCAGATAGTTGGAAACATCAAAATGTCTGCCTAGATTTTTCAAAATAACTGATTCATATACATGTAGCATAAATAATTTGAAAATAAAAAATTAGCTACATTTTAAAAGACAAATGAGAAAAATATCCTGCTCATGCCTCTACTTCTAATTTTTGCATGACATGGTAGGGTGAATGTTCTGTCTAATGCTCATTTTTTATTTTTTATTATTTATCATTAAGGTACATAAAGGACACCGGGTTGGCTCCGGCGGTTAAGCATCTGTCTCTTGATTTCAGCTCAGGTTGTGATCCCTGGTTGTGATTGTGAGATTGTGAACCCACCTTGGGCTCCACACTCACTATGGAGCCTGCTTAACATCCTCCCTCTCCCTCTGAACGCCACTCCCTCCAAGAAAGAAAGAAAGAAAGAAAGAAAGAAAGAAAGAAAGGTACTCAACTACTTCAAATATCTTCACTGCATATAAAATAACTTTAAGTTAATTCCTTACATCTGGTAACATGTTGCCTAATAAAAGGGACATTAAATAAAAATACTATGTGATAAGTTGGATAACAAGTGATAAAGGCTTACAGACGAATCTGACAATGAGCAGTTACACCTTAGAAAACATATTAGAAACATCCCAAGGAATTTGGAATATAGTAGGCTACGCACAGAATTCCAAGCATTGAAAACTGCAGAAACAAAAGTTTAAATTGGAGTTTAATGAGTATGATATATGCTGTAATATGACCTCAGTCTCATGATGAGCGACAGATACGACTGAAATCATGGTGATGTCTCATAAATGAAACATTTGTTATCTCTTTCTTGCTCACCTGTGACACATATTAAGTTGGAGTTGCACCTGTTCCAATTGTCAATATTACTTCAGGGATAACGATTTTTGGTGTGAAACTCAAAAACAAGTTTTCTTTCCTTAGAAAGAAGCTATGTTGGTTTAAAGATTCAAGTCTGCCATTGTTCTGTGATATTTGACTGATATTTCTCCCACTGTCACCTCCACGACAATAGGATCCTGTCAATTATTGAGGCCCTTTAGACAGATGTGTCTGGCATAATATAGCAAATACAGCATGTACTCTATAGACCTAGTGCGACGCATGTTTGCTAAAGTTAACTAAATTGGCAGAGATCTGCCTAATAACATGGTCTGCAACAAGGAACCTGAGAAATGAGTGTTCAAGGCAAAAGGGACAGAAATTTCAAGGCTCTGAAATAAGAACAATTTTGGAGTTTCTGAGAGATGACAATATGGCCCTGGTGGCTAAAGCAGAATACAAGTGGAAAAACTGTAGCAGCTGGGCTCAGAGGGTACAGGACGCAGATTCTGTAGGGCACGGTGAGATATGGTAAGAGATTGGGTTATACATGAAGAGTAGAGAAACATGATTAGATGGTTGTAGGGGAAGGGTGCTATATGACATCATTTATTTATTTAAAGGTAACTTTGTTTGTTCTACTGGGTAGGAAATAGACTGTTGGGAACCAAACATAGGAGGTTGCCTTTGCTTGCCCTAGGAGAGATACTAGGGTCTCAGTAGTAGAGATGAAGATCGGTTTAGGAGCTAGAGAAATTGCTTGCTGATGGCTTGGAAGTGGGAGGGGTGGAGATAGCAAGAAGAATCCAATCATCCTCATTCTTGGCTTGAGTAACTGGGTGACTATCTGTGCAATTCTAGCACTGGGCAAGATGAGGTTGATACATGGTTTGGGCATATATTTAAATATATATATGAATCATAAGTAGTATTTTGGGCACGTTAATTGAAGGTGTCAAGTAAACAGTTGCAACTGAGCATGAGAATTGAGATAAATGCATAAAGATGATCCTAAATCTTTTTTTTTAATATTTTATTTATTTATTTGAGAGTAAAGACAGTGAGAGAGCGCATGAGAGAGAAGAAGGTCAGAGGGAGAAGCAGACTCCCCATGGAGCTGGGAGCCTGATGCAGGACTCGATCCCAGGACACAGGGATCATGACCTGAGCCAAAGGCAGTTGCTTAACCAACTGAGCCACCAAGGCGCCCCGATTATCTTAAATCTTTACAAAATGTATTTGATATTATCGTCCTCGTGTTAAATTCAGGGTACTTAGGTAACTTGGTTAAGGTCGTGTCAACTGGCAAAATCACCTGGTCTGACCTCAAGCTCAGGTGGACTTGTCTATGCTGCTCTGCACTGCTCTGTAATGAAACACAAAACATATATTCAGACGGCAGTAATTTAAGGCAGAGTGGGATCAATACAAGTTCTACCTGAGAAGAAAAAGCTTTTTTTTTTCTTTTGCTGTGGTAATGCATGATGTCTTCCTCAGGGAAGTCGCCGGTGGGTTGAAAAGGTCAAGTTTCAATTGGCAGACTGGAGCCGAAGACTTTCTGTCTGCGCTAGGGAAGAGAGCCACATCCAAGCAAGAGCAGAGGAGTGAACAAACTGCTGGTTTAAATTGAGGGTTTCAACCTAAGCATAGTTAGAAGAGAGGGTTTAACATGAAAAAGTGCTCCATATCACTCGGCATCAGGGAAATACAAATCAAAACCACAATGCGATATCACCTCACACCAGTCAGAAAGGCTAAAATCAACAAGTCAGGAAATGACAGATGCTGGTGAGGATGCGGAGAAAGGGGAACCCTCCTACACTGTTGGTGGGAATGCAAGCTGGTGCAACCACTCTGGAAAACAGCATGGAGGTTCCTCAAAATGTTGAAAATAGAACTGCCCTATGACCCAGCAGTTGATACAAACGTAGTGATCCAAAGGGGCACGTGCACCCGAATGTTTATAGCAGCAATGTCCACAATAGCCAAACTATGGAAAGAACCTAGATGTCCATCAACAGATGAATGGATCAAGAAGATGTGGTATATATACACAATGGAATACTATGCAGCCATCAAAAGAAATGAAATCTTGCCATTTGCGACAACATGGATGGAACTAGAGCGTATCATGCTTAGCGAAATAAGTTAAGCAGAGAAAGACAACTATCATATGATCTCCCTGATATGAGGAAGTGGTGATGCAACATGGGGGCTTAAGTGGGTAGGAGAAGAATCAATGAAACAAGATGGGATTGGGAGGGAGACAAACCATAAGTGACTCTTAATCTCACAAAACAAACTGAGGGTTGCCGGGGGGAGGGGGTTTGGGAGAAGGGGGGTGGGATTATGGACATTGGGGAGGGTATGTGCTTTGGTGAGTGCTGTGAAGTGTGTAAACCTGGTGATTCACAGACCTGTACCCCTGGGGATAAAAATATATGTTTATAAAAAATAAAAAGTTTAAAAAAAAATTACCAAAAAAAAAAAAGAAAAAAAAAAGAAGAGAGGGTTTAGGGATGAGCAGGGTAAAGGAGAATGCCAGAATATTGGTGCTAGGCACTGGGTGGCAGGATAGATAAGTAAGATTTTATTCAGGAAAGGAAAACCTCTGGAAGTTTGTGAGTAGGGCTGCATGGAAACATAATACAAGTCAGCGCATAATGTAGATGTCTCTCTCATAAAAATCGTAAGAAGTCTAAACCAAAAGGGAAACACTGTTCAGCTATTTAAGACACACAAAAAATCTGAAATTAAGATAAAAGGTTACTCACCAAAAGTCATGTTGAAGTTTGTGGTTAATCTAGAATTAGAGCTCAGGTCGCTTAATACATACGTCTTTCCCATTTCCTGCCCAGGGCTGGGACTGTTTCTTATAACCCCAGTCTACTGTTAGTGTTTACCTCCATAATTTGTCTACCTTCACCACTTCATCCACCATGCTTTATACGGTCCCCATTCAAGTGATATTTGTTCAGGATTCTGTGATGATGATAGCTGTGACAGTATAGTTGTTGGGTTTGGGTTTTTTTGTTTTATTTTATTTTTTGGTTATTATTTTCTTCTGTTTTTAATTTCTCTACTTCTTCCCCTAAAACTAAAACCACAACCCAGGAAGCAAAACCCAAACCCCAAAAAAACACCTACAAAATACTAAGTATTTCCACAAATCTCACAACATGAGGGACAGGAAGCAAATTACTGAAGGCAGCCAGACCCCTATCCCACATCAGGGGCTGTGCAGAGAAGTCTCCGGACCTCTGATGACCCATTATCTAGGGAAACCTTAAATCACCAGTATGTGCTCCCTAGAAATTATGGTAGTCCAGCCTGAAAATGGCAGTCCACAACAGAAAGAGCTTGTAAGACTCCCACGTGAAGTTGAGAGCAAGAGACTAAAATGAGATCAAACGGGGTGGACTCAGTGAACTCTGAGAACTAACCATTACTGAAGCAGCTTTATGGGACGAAGCCATGTACTGAGGAGACATTACAGGAGAGAGAATCTGAAGTGATAAGAGAGAGACAATAGGGGAAGATCATCCAGATATTATGGGGGTGGGACAATCAGTAGGTATCACAAATTACAAAACTGTCTTTTATTTTTAAAAGATTCTACTTATTTATTTGAGAGAGAGGGAGAGAGAGAGCATGAGCAGGAGAAGCAGACCTCCTGCTGAGCAGGGAGACCAATGTGGGGCTCGATCCCGGGACCTTAACATCATGAGCTGAGGCAAAGACAGACACTTAATCGACTGAGTCACCCAGGCATCCCCCAAACTGTTCTTTAAGCACTTCTCAAAGATAGCACAAGAGGAGGTTAGGACCTGTGACGTCACATCTAACTGAAAGGAAGCTGGGACATGTGGTCCAGCTGTGTCCAGCTGGGAGAAAAGGGTGGCTGCAGATATCGGTCCCCACTGGCGACCTCTGCCACACATAGAACCATGCTACTTTCTGTATTTACAGAGATGAAGTGGACAAAATTAGACTCATATTGTCATATATGTGTATGCAGACATGCTGCCTTTATACCCAAGTGTTCTACTGGAAGCAGATTCACATGTTATTAAATAATCTTAAAAAAAGTTTGTTCATTGATCATAACACATTCCACCTTTGTTTTTCCTAGTTAGTTCTCTATCATTTGCCATGTAGGCTGTTACCAACAATGAACTCTTATAAGTTATGTGATGAACATGTCTGTGCATAACTATCTGTCCTGTCCACACTAATGAAAAGTGTCCAAGAATAAAGTCCTAGTGGAGGAATTCTGGGTTAATATTTGTGAAGAATATTTGTGCTTGCTATAAATTTCTTACTTCTTCTATATAAATGTTCTAGCAGCTTACATTCCCACATGAGACTATCAGTTGCTGTTTCCTTGTACCCTGGACCACACTGGGCATTACTGCTTTTTTAAAAAGTCTTGCCCATTTTATAGGAAATGTCTCAACATTCACGAAACGTGTATTTATTATCTGATTAAAGATTATGATAGTATCTGTGGCCATGAAATTGAGATGAAGGTGATCAAAAATCAAAATTAAGAGCCCAGAATCATGTAAGTCCTTTCAAATGTGGGGGGCTCAAGTAAGCCCTATTTCTGAAAACAAGAAAGAAATGTGGAAAGTATGGTTTTATGAATGGCTTTAGAAAGAAATGGTTTATATTTGCTCCACATCTGATTTATCTTTTCCAAGGATGTGGTAAGGAACAGCCTTCTGGTATACACCACTACGAACCAACACTCAAGCTGTCCTTTGAATTATCCCACATAGCAATAAGTTAATACATATTTCATGTAACTGGAACTCACAGATATTGAACATCAATCAATAATTTTATGAAAAAAATGCTGTGACTATAAGCCCATTCTGCTCTACAATGCCATGGATTATTAATAATTGCATACTTTTATTAGGAAGGATATTCCCTTCTTAAACAGAATATGTAACTTGATTACCACAATATGTGAAACTTCTGAGTTACACCCACACTGCGAAATTCAAGAATGTTATTTACCAACAGTTGTTAATGTGTCTAATAAAAACGAACCACTTGTTGTTATAAGCTAATTACTGGGGTTGATATAAATATATCAAAAAGTCATTTTTAATGGAAATATTGCTGCAAAAGAGGAAGGGGGATCAATTTCTAATCTTCTCTGGATTGGAATTCTGCATATTTTTTTGTCATAACACTTAATGTATGATTGTTTACTTGTCTATCATGGAGAAACTTTATTTTCATATTTGTATTCCCAACACCTAGCTCATTGCTTGTTATCCAGCAATTGCTGAGAAAGTACCACAAAACATTTAGATTACCCAAGAATGTAAAAAACAGCTGCCAGGCATTTAAAAAATTACCGTAACATCATCGTCGTCGTCGTCATCACTGCTACTATCACTATTATTTTGTGACTCCCTCAAGGTCAATCCGTTTCATGTCTTTAATTTAAAAATGAAAGAAATTCTAAACTCATCATTTTACCAAAAAGGAAAATTTATCATTAGCACACATGGGGGCATCTCTCTACCCCCAAGGCATTCTGAGATGAAAATGTGGAAAACCTTCAAGAACAATTGGGACCAACACTCAACTACTTTCAGTATTTTTTTTTCTTCTAATCTTATTTCTGCTGTTTTATGCCTATCTGATTTTCTTCTTTGTTTTCCTCAAATTGGCTTTCTCTACTACTTGAGTCCCTGCTAGTCCCTCTGGCTTCCATCTGCAGCCAAGAAATCATAGGGTCTCTATAGGAGACTGTCTTCTTGTTCAGGCCCTGGTAACTGAAATTCCGAGGAAGACTGATTTCCCCAATCTGCCTAATCCTGAGCAAATGTTCTGTTCAGGGAACTGTTCATGTTATGATATGGGATCTTATCACCTAACCGGTCACAGAAATAAAGTTTAAAGATTAACCAACATGATCAATGATTAATTCAGATAAAAGTAATTGCTGGAGAACATTTTCTAAGTCATCATTTTCTAAGCCATTTTCTAAGCCATCAGTTTACCAACTAATTGGTTAACTTTATTATTATTATTTTTAAAGATTTTATTTATTTATTTGACAGACAGATCACATGTAGGCAGAGAGGCAGGCAGAGAGAGAGAGAGGAGGAAGCAGGCTCCCTGCTGAACAAAGAGCCCTATGCGGGGCTCGATCCCAGGACCCTGGGATCATGGCCTGAGCGGAAGGCAGAGGCTTTAACCCACTGAGCCACCCAGGTGCCCTATTATTATTTTTTAAATATTTCATTTATTTATTTGACAAAGATCACAAGTAGGCAGAGAGGCAGACAGAGAGAGAGGAGGAAGCAGGCTCCCAACTGAGCAGAGAGCCTGATGCAGAGCTCAATCCCAGGACCCTGGGACCATGACCTGAGTCAAAGGCAGAGGCTTTAACCCACTAAGCCACCCAGGTGCCCCCTCATTGGTTAAATTTAGCAGACAGCTTTAACAAAAGTATATACTTTTGATTACTGCTGATAAAAAAATTTATATATGTATATGTGTATAAACATAAATTATAAGTAAGATAATAGAAATATAGTATATAATATATATTTATGCAATAAATATATATTAGGTATGTGCAATTATTTACAGTTTAATAACAACTTTACATTTAAATTTAACCTATTTAAAGTTAGAATTCACTGCTAAAAATAACACATTTTACCCAATTTGCTTTATATTTGGAAGGTTAAAAAATATATATCCAAAGGCCTCCAAAAGAAATTTGAAGTAGCTGAAAGAATTACATCATTTATGAAATGCTGAAATTTTGCTTTCTAATAGGAAATAATTGAAAACATGGACTTGTTACCTGTTAGGAGAATGATTCACTATCAAAAAGCCAAAGTATCCAAGTGTGGAAGCAAGGCATAGATGCCCTAAAGGGACAAATAATAAATGGACTCAATGGATAAAAATAAACTAAGAAGTTACAGGAGCAAGCACATCACATAGTAAATTGCACATAATAAATGGTGGCAACTAATTTCTAGATATAGCAATTGAAATTTACAATGCTACCTGAAATTGCCAAATGAATCCTAAAACTGTTAAAGATTGAAATGAGTAAAAGTTTAAGTTACATTAACCTAACAAATTTTCATATAAATAAGTCAAACTTTCACTGCAGAATCTGTAACTGAAATTTTGAAAGAGATATATACATATATTGAGGATTCTAATATTAATAATTTGTATTATAATAAATTGCATTGTTCATAAACTTTAATTTCAGTAAAAGGGATAAGAACTGTATGTCCTTATGAAGCTCTTAAAATGCTCCTATTAAAGCTTTTAAACCATTCTTGGTTAAAATTGTAATTACCGAATTTCATAAATTTGTTACATCAGTTATTTAGCAAAGTATCTGTTGGTAAGACTGATTTGGGGTGGATTTACTACATGGCAAAATAAATTTGAGTAATTTGGTTTGGTGAGTTTATTTTCAGAAAATTGGCTTGATTGGATGAATGGGGGGTCAGTTTGAATTCTCACAGTTGTTTTCTACACGGGGTCCCAGACATGTCAGTGGTAGATCATCAACAAGTAACACCCAAGATATCCCTCTTTCTAGTTTAGCAGTTATCCCTTCTCTTTTCATGGTAGAAAACCACTTAAGTGCTAGTGAGCTAAAAATATCATGTTCCCAGATGGGATTGCTACAGGAGTTAAAATAAATTAAGTATTCAAATCACGCTTTTAGAGTATCCCCCTGCCACACAGCCCCAAAACAGTTTTAGCTCCACGTCCATTATGATTCTAGCACTCACTCTGTCAGAAGCCTTGCCATCACACAGACATAACCATGGCCTTTTAAAGTCTTATTTTACCTACCTGACTGGTTTCAAAAATTAGCAAAATATCTGCCATAGGGGTGCCTGAGTGGCTCAGTGGGTTAAGCCTCTGCCTTCAGCTCAGGTCATGATCTCAGGGTCCTGGGATCGAGTCCCGCATCGGGCTCTCTGCTCAATGGGGAGCCTGCTTCCCCCTCTCTCTCTGCCTGCCTCTCTGCCTACTTGTGATCTCTGTCTGTCAAATAAATAAATAAAATCTTTAAAAAATCTACTGTAAGTTTCGCAATGAGGCAGATGATTTTTAAAAATTTATTTATTTTATTTTTTTTATTTTTTTATTTTTTATAAACATATATTTTTATCCCCAGGGGCACAGGTCTGTGAATCACCAGGTTTACACACTTCACAGCACTCACCAAATCAGCTTAAGTGGGTAGAAGAAGAATAAATGAAACAAGATGGGATTGGGAGGGAGACAAACCATAAGTGACTCTTAATCTCATAAAAATTTATTTATTTTAGTTGGGGGGGGGGGTGGGACAGAGGAAGAGAATCCTCTAGCAGACTCCCTGTCAAGCATGGAGCCTGATGGGGAGGAGTGGTAGGGGCTCAATCTCAGAACTCTGAGATGATGTGAGCCAAAATCAAGAGTCCCATGCTTAACCAACTGAGCCACTTAGGCGCCCCTGAGGGAGATGCTTAATATGACATAAAAAAAAAATCACTCAGGGGGTGCCTGGGTGGCTCAGTGGGTTAAAGCCTCTGCCTTCGGCTCAGGTCATGATCCCAGGGTCCTGGGATCGAGCCCCACATCAGGCTCTCTGCTCAGCGGGGAGCCTGCTTCCCTTCCTCTCTCTCTGCATGCTTGTGATCTGTCTGTGAAATAAATAAATAAAATCTTTAACAACAACAAAAAAAATCATTCAGGCAGGGATGGCCATTTCAGTGCCATAGATCAAAATCCATTTCCAGTCCCAAGAGATGATCTCACAAAGTAGGAACTTTCTGTGTGTGGATGGACATGTGTGTATGCACATGTGTGCATATGTGTAAGTATGCGTATGTCTGTATATGTGTGTGAGTGGTTGTATAAGCTTTTATGTTACAAACGTAATATACAATAAAAAGAAGGGAGAGAGATGACCTAAAAATGAAAAAAAAAAAACATTAAAAAATGAGGCCACCATTTTTAATTAAATTAAAATCCAGAAACTAAATTATTAAAGTATTTACTAATTAGCATTCAAAGGTCCTCTCATAGACACCAGAGTTACTGCCATGAAGAAAACAGACAGAAATCCTGTCTTAACAAGCTTGCCTTAGTGTCAGAAAAAAAGGAGGCAAAAATGAGTTAGTAAAACATACAGTATGTCAAGTGGTGTTAATAGCTCAGAAGAGAATAAAACAGCAACTGGATAGGCAGTGCCAAGCTGGGTGAGGAGTGTGTGTGTGTGTGTGTGTGTGTGTGTGTGTGTGTGTGTGTTATTTTAGATCTATGTTAAGTGAGATCCTTACTCAGAAAGTAAGACGTGAAGGATTTGAGATACAAGGGAGAAACGTACTCCAGGGAAAGAGAAGATGAATGCAAAAGGTCTCATACGGGAGCTTGACTTCCATATTCCAAGAGTAAGAAGATCAGGGCAGCTGGAGAGGACGAGAAGGGGTAAGAATAGGAGGTGAGGTCAGGGAAGGGACTGAAGGCCGGATTGTGCAGGGCTTGCTACCATTATGAGGGGACGGCCTATTATAAGGAATCGTAAGGAATCATAGGTTGACAATTCCCTCTTCTTCATGCCTGATGTTCATTTGGTAACGACATCGGACAGATCTACCCCAGAAATACCCACCTAATTCCTTCCCTTCCCTTACTTACTTCCCACTGCCACTGTTCTAGACCAGCTCTTACCTTCTCTCGCCTGTATAATCACACCAACCACCAGACTGGGCACCCTCATTCTCTCCATCCTCCACACTGCCATTAGAGAAGTCTTTTCTCAAGGTCTTCAAAACCAAAGATCTAATCATATAAAGACCTTAGTCACATTTTCATTCCAACATAATAAAGCCCAAATGCAAGCATGGCATACAAAACACTGGACAATCTACAGACATCTGGGTGGCTCAGCCAGTTAAGTGTCTTTCTTTGGCTCAGGTCATGATTCTAGGGTTCAGGGATTTGAGTCCCACATTGGGCTCCTTGCTCAGTGGGGAGCCTGCTTTCTCCCTCTGCCTGCTGCTTCGTCCTCATTTGAATTGGATAATACTTTCTCCACATCATCTGGCCTTAATGCCTTTGCTGTCAATAATATTTTGTCATTTATTATATTACTTAATATTCTTGAAGACAATGGACTGTTTTTCCATCTGTTCTTCCTATTTCTGTTATAAGGGTGCTCTCTGTAGGTGGCCTAATGGTGCAGACGTAACCTATGAGACCATTTCTGGGTATTTCTGGAGTGCACGAGTGGTGAGATCACCTGGATGTTCCTAGCAAAAATGCCAGGGTATTTGATGGTGAAGGAACAATGTTTGAGCAATAGCGTTTGACAGCAAATTTCTGGGTATGGAGAATGTTTAAGAATATGGACTCTGAAGTAAGAATGTTAGCTATTGGTAAAGTGATTTAAACTCCTATATGGAAACTAGAGATCACAATGCTAAACTCACTGAGTTATTGCAAAGATTGTGCCTTTAACAGGGCATATTCTCCATAAATGATACCTATCCTGAATATTTTAAGCCAGGTTCACCATTGCACAGATGGGGAATGAATTCACCCTCTTCAGATAAAGTCAGGTATAGGAAAAACATATGAATTCAGTGAAAGATAGCAGCGCATATACAGAGACGTAAGTAATGTTTCTGCTACAAGGAGGACTCCTAGGATGGGTACCGGCACAATATTGGTACTGGGTGCCGCTATGAGTTTGTGGAGTCTCTGGGCAGTGGCAGGGCCCCTGGGAACCCCGCTGAGAGAAGGCTACTGCACAGTGATATGGTAACTACATACCTCCACGCCATTTATGAAATGTACCAGAGCGTACTGCTGCTGGCAACCGGGGTTTGATAACTTGCAATACCTTTGGTGAGTTTGGAGTCATAAAATGATGTTTCGTACTATTTTACAATGCAATTCTACCCCCAAGTTGGTGCAGCCAAGATAATTACTTGCTATTATATATATTCCTGGAGCCTAGTGCAAGGAATGACATATAACAGGACTCAATAAGTTTTTGCTGAAGGAATTAATGCTGAATCCTCACTTCCTCTTGGCAATCAATATTTTAATTACATTGGTGGCAGTTATGGTTAATTCATGAAGCACTAATGGGAAACAAGCACATTCCACAGGAAGAAAATATAGAACGTAATGCAACAAATAGCATTATGGATACCATTAGGTAAATATATTAGTCTCTCTTCTTCCCCGCCTGGATACTGTACTCTGAATCCTAGATGGAATCAAACAGCAGGCTCCATGCCTTCTATTACTTCTTCCCTATTCATTTTACAACTATTTCTGCAGTCTTTGAGGTTCAGCATGTAGATGCCAACTTTGACTCCCTTTTTTTTTTTTTTTTTTTTTTTTTTTTTTTTTTTTTTATTTTTTTATTTTTTATTTTTTTTAATTTTTTTATTTTTATAAACATATATTTTTATCCCCAGGGGTACAGGTCTGTGAATCACCAGGTTTACACACTTCACAGCACTCACCAAATCACATACCCTCCCCAATGTCCATAATCCCACCCCCTTCTTCCAAACCCCCTCCCCCCGGCAACCCTTAGTTTGTTTTGTGAGATTAAGAGTCACTTATGGTTTGTCTCCCTCCCAATCCCATCTTGTTTCATTTATTCTTCTACCCACTTAAGCCTCCATGTTGCATCACCACTTCCTCATATCAGGGAGATCATATGATAGTTGTCTTTCTCTGCTTGACTTATTTCGCTAAGCATGATACGCTCTAGTTCCATCCATGTTGTTGCAAATGGCAAGATTTCATTTCTTTTGATGGCTGCATAGTATTCCATTGTGTATATATACCACATCTTCTTGATCCATTCATCTGTTGATGGACATCTAGGTTCTTTCCATAGTTTGGCTATTGTGGACATTGCTGCTATAAACATTCGGGTGCATGTGTCCCTTTGGATCACTACATTTGTATCTTTAGGGTAAATACCCAATAGTGCAATTGCTGGGTCATAGGGCAGTTCTATTTTCAACATTTTGAGGAACCTCCATGCTGTTTTCCAGAGTGGCTGCACCAGCTTGCATTCCCACCAACAGTGTAGGAGGGTTCCCCTTTCTCCGCATCCTCGCCAGCATCTGTCATTTCCTGACTTGTTGATTTTAGCCATTCTGACTGGTGTGAGGTGATATCTCATTGTGGTTTTGATTTGTATTTCCCTGATGCCGAGTGATATGGAGCACTTTTTCATGTGTCTGTTGGCCATCTGGATGTCTTCTTTGCAGAAATGTCTGTTCATGTCTTCTGCCCATTTCTTGATTGGATTATTTGTTCTTTGGGTGTTGAGTTTGCTAAGTTCTTTATAGATTCTGGACACTAGTCCTTTATCTGATATGTCGTTTGCAAATATCTTCTCCCATTCTGTCAGTTGTCTTTTGATTTTGTTAACTGTTTCCTTTGACTCCCTTTTTGACCCTCTCCAATCAACCTGTATTTGTTGAGCATCTACTGTGAACTAGGCACACTGTTAGGTTTTGAAGTAACAGTGATTAAAGAGGAAGTCCTCACCATGTTCAAGTTTTGTTGTGGGGAGAGAGAAGTAAACAGAAAAATGCTGACTCCTACTTTTGAGAAATACCCAGAGAACTCTGGAGACACAGAAAGTGAGACCTGGGCTGGATCTTGAAGATGGATCCAAGCCAAATGATCTCTATCATTGATCTTATAGAAAGCTTTGGTGTCAATATATTTCTTTTTTCCTGGCAATTTGGTGAGGTAGCATTTTTTTAATATTTTATTTATTTATTTGACAGAGATCACAAATAGGTAGAGAGGCAAGCAGAGAGAGAGGAGGAAGCAGGCTCCCCGCTGAGCAGAGAGCCTGATGCCGGGCTCGATCCCAGGACTCTGGGATCATGACCTGAGCCGAAGGCAGAGGCTTTAACCTACTGAGCCACCCAGGCACCCCTGTGAGGTAGTATTTTTAAGGTAAGTTTCATTAATCTTCACAGACACATCTTATGACATCCTCTCTTCTAAGTTGTATGAAAACAGCATGAGAAATGTTGAGGTGGACTAAGAACACATTGAAGTTTGATGCAGCAGCCCTGCCCTATCCTATCATCCAGTTTAATGGATGTTGATGTCCTCCTATTCTACTCTCACAGTATATTGACTTAAACAATAAGTTGTATGGTCACGCTACTAAAGACCGACCAAAAGACTGACCTTCAACTTGACTAAACTTGCAACTGGCTCTTCCTGCCTCTAGGCCCCTGACCGCCCTCACTGCCCTGCCCTTCCAGAATCCTGGTGGCCTAACCACAGAAGCCCTTCTCCTTCCTGTTTTTAGAACATTTACTTAAGAAAACTTGTAATTATAAACTCTTTCTCTGCTTCTTTGAGAGGTAAACCTTTTTAAAATTCTCTTGCCAGTTTTACAACACAAAAACATCTTTCTCAGGCCCTGGGAGACATCTCCTTAAAATGTGACCATCAAGGAAATTCCCTGTCTTTCTGGGACGGTAGGCGGATAACGCTGGTGGGTGCCTTGTTCCAAGTTTTAAGACTGCCTCCTGTCATCAAGACAAAAGAGCGGTTACTTTTCTTTTGGATAAAGTCAGTCAGTGAACCGAAAATGGCCTACGATCTCCCCACTCCCAAGCCCAGCTTTTAAAAACTCTCCAGTACTTTTGGTCCAGTAAAGTTCAGTTCTAGTCTCTCTCCCCTACTGCAATAGCCTTAAGCAAAGTCTTCCTTGCCTGCTCAACTTCAGCCAAGACAATTTTTGTGGGGTTTTATGTTTGTTCTATTTTTTTAAATTAATTAATTTATTTCAGAAAGGTGCAGGGGTGCAGAGGGGGAGAGAGAGAATCCTCAAGCAGACTCCCCACTGGGGACAGAGCCTGATGCAGGGCTTGATGCCAAGACCCTGAGATGATGACATGAGCTGAAATCGACTGCTGGACACTCAATCAGCTGAGTCACCCAGGAGCCCCAAGACAATTTTTCTTTTTTAAACAAGAAAGTGTCTACTGGATATGGAGGCAAAATCAAAGAAAGGTCCTTGGCATTTTCTCTGACAATAGATTCTTTTTCTTTTACTTAAGATTTTATTTATTTGACAGAGATCACAAGTAGGCAGAGAGGGAGAAGCACGCTCCCTGCTGAACAGAGAGCCCGATGCAGAGCTCGATCCCAGGACCCTGAGATCATGACCTGAGCCAAAGGCAGAGGCTTAACCCACTGAGCCACCCAGGTGCCTCTGACAGTAGACTCTAATATTCAACTGTTGACTGAACATCTCCATGTGGATATCTAAGAGACTTCGGAAGCTTCATATGTAAAACACCTAAATCCTAAAGTTCACCAACCCACCTCCCCACCACTATCAAGATCACATATACAGAAATAGCTCCTTCAGGCTATTCCGGTAAATGGGAGCTTTATTTTTCTGGTTGCTCAGGCAACAATCCCAGAACTCATCCTTAACTCCTTTCCTTTTTCCTCTCATATCTAACTCATTGACAAAACCCACTGAGTTTAAATACAAAATATATTTTTAAAAATATTTTCAGTATTCACTTCTCACCACTTACACATCTACTACCCAGTTCAAGCCACTGTTTTCTCTTAGTTGGATTATTTTAAAATACATTCCTGAATTTATTCTTTGCCCCTAATCTCGATACCACCCGCCAGAGAGACAATTCTTAATCAAAAAACTGAGCTATCCTTCTAAAAGGGTCTCCTGGGGGTGCCTGAGTGGCTCAGTGGGTTAAAGCCTCTGCCTTCTGCTCAGGTCATGATCCCAGGGTCCCGGGATCGAGCCCCGCATCGGGCTCTCTGCTCCTCGGGGAGCCTGCTTCCTCCTCTCTCTGTCTTCCTCTCTGCTTACTTGTGATTTCTCTCTGTCAAATAAATAAATAAAATCTTTAAATAAATAAATGAATAAATACATAAAAGGGTCTCCTGTTCAAAATCTGGTTTAATTTTCCAATATCAATCAGAATAAAAGCCAGAAACCTATTGCCTTTGTAGTAGAGCATAATGATACAACCTGCGGTGGTAGGGGTAGTCCAAATCAAGGTTAGAGCTGAAGACATTTGTTAACAACCCAAAAAGACTTGAAGAGGTGCCTGGTTTCTCCTATAGGACTTGGTAACCAGCCTTTAGGGGCCTGGACGATCACATGGGTGATTTTTTTTGCCACATGGTATTTTTGAGCGGACATATCAGACAGATCATTTTCTGTACAGGGATTACTTTAATCCTCTAAAGAAGAGCACAGTTTAATTCTGCACACAAGACCACACTAGTTTTTATATGAGAACACACAAAGTCATAGCCCAGGTGCTTCTCTACGCAAAGCATTCTTTCATTCTTTCCTATTTGCATTGCCAACTGACATACTTCTCAGGCTTCCGCCGTGACTCCTTTGATTAAAATGTAAAGTTCTATCAAATAATATCCCTGTTTTAGGTCATCCTCCCAAAATCTCCCTCCTCACCCACTGCAACTGTATTGCTCATCTTTAGAATGAAGACTTTTAAGTTCCAAAGTGTTGGAACTGAAGCTTTGTGACTAATCGTTGCAGATAAAGGATGACAAAAGGCCTCTCATGTTTTGCGTGCAACCTGACCTTGCAAGAAATGCCAACCAGCAATTACAGGAAAAGACAGCAGGCAAAGATTGTTCCTTTTCTTTGTCTGGTACATCATGGACTCTTCAAACATACTTCCGTAATTGCCCAGAGGAAAGTTTTAAGTAGCTGGCTCAAGGGTTAAATGTACTTTTTGAACACCTAGAGTTGACATGGAACAATTATATAAAATTCAGTAAAAGCTTCTGGAACCCATTTCTAATAGGTACTGCAAATGTGCCTGCCACGTTTGCAACTATTTCTTTTTAATGAAGGAAAAATTAGAATATTCTGAGTAAAATTAATAGCTAAGAGCCAATGTTTTCGAATGGTTGTAGTCTGCTCCTGAACTTGTCTATGTCTGCTTTCCACAAATCTGAGCACAAGTGTGGTGAATTGGTGGGATGCCAATTCAGGAGCCTCTTTGTAAGAGTGACTGAGCCGCTTCCTGAGAGATCACTGACTATAGGGCAGGGTAGAAAGACACGCAAAGCAAGCATGCTCATTGGGCAATGATCTTGAAAGGGCAGCTCTATGGAGTGAGGGATAATTCTGAGAACAGCATGCTGTCTCGCATTCAGATTCACCTCCCCAGTTATGTGAGTTTATGGTGCTCATAGTGGGAGACGGGAGGATGCAGGGTAAAGCTCTGAGACTCACAGTCCAAATAACTAGCATCACTAGGCTAAAGTATTCTCCCTCCTGGACATTGACTGGCTTCAGCTTTCCTTTTGTAATTTCTGGCATAGGCTAACTCTCTTCTGGTTGGAGCATTCATTTTTCATGCAACCAGACTGTTAACCAGCTTCTATGGAACAAAGATGTAAGCAAGTTTGCACTCAGATTAATTCTTAAAATGCATGATGCAGAAGTCTGCTCCTTGACAATAGGCCATCAACCTCCCGCTCCTTCCTACCCATCTGAGAGCACCCTGACTTGACTGCAAACCACTTTTTGTAGGAATTCTCAAGGTAGTTTCTCGGATGCTCTGGATGTTGTCCTGTGCTCAGTCTTTTGATGAGATATCCTCATCAGGGCTCTGCATCACCTCCTCTGTTGTCAGTGTCTATTGTCAAAGAACTGCCCTGGTCAAGGGCTCAACACTTCAAGATTCCAGAGCAAAACTGGTTTCAGTGTAGAAGTGGAACACATTATCTTTTTCCCTAATGATTCCTGAATTGTGTCATTTGGCCTTAGAGTTGAATGCCTGCACCTCTAATTATAGACAGTACCTTAAGATAACACTTTTTGCAGTTTCTGGCTTTGTATTTCTCATCTCAGACTTTAAAGAAATCTCTCAGATCAGTGGGACAAGACAGAAACCATTATAATGCTATTCTCCATTAATACTTATTCACCTAAGAAGAAGAAGAAGAAGAATAGTGATAGAAAACCACCTGCTGAGTAGGTACTGATCGCTAGGTACTCCTCTAAGCACATAGCATATATCAAGTTTTATTACTGATAATTTTTCAAGCAATGCTATAGGCGTGGTGGTATTCTGTCCATTTCACTAATAGGGATACTGAGTCTTGGAGCAGTCTGTGGAAAAGTCTTGGAAAAGTCTGCGACTGAAACCCAGCTCTATCTGATTCTAAATCCATAACAGTGTACTGTGATTTTCTTACCCCTTCCTTTACCTGTTCTCCTAGGGACTGTATGCATATTTCCCTTCTCTCTCTTCTAAATAGAATCCATCTGCCATCTGCATATCAGTTCATTAAAAATAAAGTAGAAATAAGAATAAAAGGAAAGAAAGAAAATTCAAAAGATACCCACAGAGAGTCGAATCTGAATTTCAGTTTGGGGCTCAGGGTTCTGCTACATTTTGGAACACAAAAACAAAAACAAAACAAAACAAAAAAACAGTATTTTCAATCTATGTAGATCAAATAGTATAGTTTAGAATTTTTTCCTTTTTTTTTTTTGATGTCATCAAGACACAGCAGACTTTGCAAAGCTCTCAATTAATGATTTATACCTTTATTCAATAGCTCATTATTAGGCACCTAAAATATGCTTCAACACTGTGCTAGGTCCTGGGAATTCTGCAACTAAAAACGATAAATAAAAATGTTTTAGTCTCTACCTGCATGCACTTAATAGTCCAGTAGGGGTAACTAGCTTTTAGCAAAAATTATCCAAGTATTTAATGAATAAATGTGTAAAGTGCTATAAAAGAAAAACACATTATTACCTAAAAGCATTTAAGGCATAAGATATAATTCTGCCTGGGCTGAACTTTCAAAGGGAAACATTGGGTGGATGTACTTTATAGCTAGCTTTTTGATGTTTTTTTTTCCCCCCAATTTCTATTTTGCCATAGCCAATAAAGGTTAATTATTATAATAATTGACAACATAACAATGAGAGCATATGCAGAGCCCCTGGCATCAGACTTGGCACATGCCACATACTCTATAAAGAACAGTTTCTAAAACTAGAGTATAAAAAGCATAATCTATAAACAACAGTTCCCTTCCTCTGTGATCTCTCCACCCTGTGTGCACTCTGCCTCACCTTCCTGAATCACCAATTTAACTGAACCTGAAATAACACAGTTTGATAATGAGAAATGGCTTTTTTCTCTCTTTCTTGACTCCCTCATTCTTTTCTTTTACTTTCTTTCCTTCTTTATTCTTCTTTTCTTTCTTTTTTTTTTTTTTTTTTTTTTTTTTTTCCATTTAGATCTCTTAAAAATATCTTCCTTGACACAGGCTATGGTACCTGAATGTGTGAAGGGCAGGTCACAGGCATGAACAACTGTCTCTAATCTTCAAACACACAACCTCTTTTTCTTGTTTTCCAGTCTATCTCTTGCTTTTATTCATTTTGTCTCTTACATCATCTTGGATGTTCCCAAATAGTAACTCTTTCGGTTTCACATGTTACTTTATGTTGTCTTGAATGTTCTCACGGTCATGATTTAGATAAACATTCTCAAGATTAAAAAAAATTCTTGCACTGCCCATAATATTCAGATTTTGTTTCCCACTAGTTAAAAATAAAAGGGTTGTGTGGTTATCCACTTCAACCATAGTAATATGCTTCTACCCAGGTAAAAACAGTTTTAAATGTAGCTAAGCAAATAATCCATCCCTAATGGATGGACTGGTCCCCACTTGACTACTGCCTGCAAAGCTGCCAAACTCCTAAGAATCACCCCCTTGAGCATGCATCATAACGGCAATCTTATCCTTTAACAAGTTATTGTTAATATAAGTTACAGAGTTGTCCTGGGTTATGTCATCCTGCCCAAGTTTTTAGCCAAGACGGGAAGAGGTAGGTCTTTACAAAACATATGTGCATTCAATTGATTTTAGTTGAAATAAAAGAGAAAATGAAGAAGTACGTGTGGCAAGTTACTGTTTTCAGGTGTTTGAAAGGCAGATTGAATGCATTATGTCTAATCCCATAGGGCAGATCTAGAGTTAAAAAGGGAGAAATCCTGAGATCAATAAGCAAGGTGTACAGAAAGGCACACTGTGATACCACACAAAGAACGCCTTTGCAGTCATTAGAATTGTTGAACAAAAATGAGTTGGAATATTATATGGTTATGATCCCTTAACTTCTAGGATAACCAGACTGACAGCTGTAAAGGTTTCTGTACACGGGGAGTTTTCATTGACTGGGGGGCTCAGTCCAATACTCTCTACTGTCCTTAGCTCCTCTAAAGTCCTATGGCTCTCAAGCAACTTTTAAAAATTCAATTATAGTCACAGTGTGTGTGTGCAGGGGGAGAACAGATAGATATTAGGGTAAGAAGTTTTTAACAATGTATCAAATAAACTTCCATCAAGTAAAAAAACATTCTCCAAGTTAATTCATGCAAAGAGTGATTAATAATGCACTGCTTTCTCAAAAGTTTATAAGTTTTTTTTTACCTTATTTTTATCTCAGCACAACTTAAAACAGAAGTGGCTTTGAACTCTAGAGCCAAAAAAATCGTGATTTTTTTTTTTTTGCCCGTAGTGGGCAGTGAATACTAAATAGTGAAGAGGAGATATGTTTGAACCTCTCTGTCAAACCGACATCAAAAATGGATGGCGCGTCTCAGTGTTTCTACACATGTCCTGAACATAGAGTTCGCTTTTTCACTGCGGCAGTTGCATTTACAGTTTCAAAACAATACGGTGATTCCCCCACTCCCAACTCATTTCATCAACAGGGTAGTAAAGATGAAAGAGACCCAAGGGACTGTCTATTCCCACCCCCTCCATTCTCTGAGGAAATATGCTCACAGAAGTGAAGCACGATGAGAAGATAGAGTAACCACTGCTTATATCCTAATTAGCGGCTCTGACTATCTGGCTGCATGACTCCCTTTGCTGAGACCCACGGCGCCTTGTTAAACCTCATTCTATGGTCCTGTATGGCTTGGATACCTACTCTGCTAATCCAGTCAAGCACTGGCTCAAGTTAGAGTGAGTCGGTATTGATGCTGGGAGTCCTGGGATCCTCAGTCCTAATTCATTGTGTTTTAGCAATCCTTTGTTGAGTACTTACTGCATCCCAGACTCTATATAAAGTCCTAAGGTACAGCTATAAAAGACATAAAAGCCCCATACTCAAGGAAATCCCATCTAGAGGAGAAGACAAACAGTATAGGGTTAAAAAGCAGTGGATGCTACAATATAGCAACACACAGTGGGCAGATGGAGAGAGATTTTGGAACTGATTCGGGTATCCAAAGAACAGGGACTTTGTTTTATTTATTGCTAATCTCTAGTGCCTAGAATACCACATGGCACAATTCTAGAAAGAAGGGTGCGCAAGGGCACAAAGTCAGGAGTCAGGAGAGAACCAGTAGGGTTCGGTATGACTACAATTCAGTGCTCACATAAAAGTTGGTGAAAAATGAGGCTGGGCTTGACAGAGGAATGAGGCCATGAAGAGTGCAGTGGCCACCTAAGGGGATTATGTTCCTCCTGGGAGTTGAACGGGAAGAATTCTAAGGGGGCAGCAATCCCTTTGATGCCTGTGTGTAAGAGCAGGGAAGAAATGACGTATGGGAGAGCATTGAGCTGGTCACTGGAGAAATGGAGAACTGGGAAGTTGGCGACACAGGCCAAGTTAAAAAAAAAAAAAAAAGGACATGCTAATAAGGATCCCTTGCCATAATCTGTACGACATGTCCTTATGTGGTTACCTTGTCCTTGATATATCCCTTATTTCTAATGTCGTTCCTGAATGTGAATCTGAATTAACGTGCTACAAGAGTTCATTTTCTCCTTACTCAGAGTGCCCCTGTCAAGACAATGTTTAAGCCCCAGGAAGGATTTTCCTGAGAGAGGTTACAGCATGTGATACGATTTAGAGAGGAAGAGAACATGGCCCAGGGCTCAGGGAGAGCCAGAAGTTCGTCATGTCAGTTTGGAAGTGTGGCATGTGAGTCTGAACTAGGTAGAAGGTTCACAGGGAGCAAGATGACAAAGGGCCTTCTGCACTAGGGTAAGGGGTTTAAATACAATCTGGAAGTAGTAGATATATTCTGAAGAACGAAAGCACAAAGGCAGCATAATCCCGGAAAGAGTCAAAATATAATAATAAGCTCTATAACATGAGCTCTAAGAGACTGAAGCTCTTCTAAGAATACCCCATGAGAAATACTTCATATGGAGAAAATGAAAGGCAAACAGATAAATAAATTTTCATTTGCTCTTAGGTCTTTAATATGACCTTTTTTGTTTGTTTATGCTTCATTTTTTTTTTCTTAGTCATGTGGAAGGTTGATGCATTTTTCTCTTTCCTGTGTCCACTTCCTAGGAGTGGTCTGGGAAGGGGACGGACAGGAATGTGGATTGTCTCCCAAAAGAATCTTAGTATAGACTTGGATATGCGAATTGCTCAGAAAAAAATAAAGTGGAGGGAGGGAGTGTCATTACCCTGATGAAAGGTGAGACCTAAGACTCCTTGCTAGAAGTAGGTGGTTATCAGGAGCTCAGAAGGTTAGTGGATGGTTTAGGATGGCAAAGAAGTAGTTTTAGATGGATGACCAAAGACAGGAAAGGGGAGGTGATAATGGCTAATTCAAAAGAGAGCTATTTGGATCCGTGAAAAATTCTAAAGAGGAATTTTTAAAATACTTATAGGGGTCCAACAGGGACATGGCTAGAAATTATATGCAGAGGCCTCGGTTGGGTTATCCTCATGTATGTCGGACTGAAACAGCCTTCTGGCAAACTGCAATCTTATTCTCTCTCTCTCTCTCTCTCTCTCTCTCACACACACACACACACACACACACACACACACCATGGACACCAGAAAAATTTTTGTTGTTACTGTACTCAGTCATGTTGTAAAAATAAAAGTATTCTCCTACTCACTTTTTATGTGCCAAGTTTTACATGATTTATATAATCTAATCCTCCCTCAAATCCTAGCGAATAGGTATAATTTCTGCATCCCGTCTTGAGATCAGGAGCCTGAATCTCAGTGATGTTAAATAACATACAAGAGTAAATGATAAACCTTTAGGTTTATCATACAATATCTACCCAAGAGAAATGAAACGTGTCCATACAAAATTTACAGCAAATGTTAATAGCAACATTATTTATAAAAGCCAGAACACTGGAAACAAGCTAAAAGGGCATCACCTGGTAAATGAATAAGCAAAATATGGTACATCCATAAAATGGAAGATTATACAGAAATAAAGAGGAATGATGTTCTGATGCATGCTACAGGATGGTGAACCTTAAAACCATTTATGTATGTGCAAGAAGCCTTCTCAAAGACTACATATTGGATGATTCCTTTCACGTAAAATTGCATAAATAGACAAATCTATAACATCTTTGAGTAGATTACTGGTTGCTAAGGGCTGGGAACCCAGAAGTGGGAGAAGAGGGGAGAAAGGCTAATGATTGTTAACTGGTTCTTTTCTGGGATGCCATAAATGTTTAAAATTAGATTGTGGTGATGGTTGCACAGAACCCTGTAAATATACTAAGAACACTAAACTGTGAACTTCAAATGGGTTGATGCTATGACGTATGAAATTTATCTCAGTAGCTGACATGCCAGTGCCAGGATTTACATTTAGTCTGAACTTATAACTAACTTATAACTAACATATTAATCGGTCGTCTCCTACATATATAGGGGTGTTGTCATCCCTAACTGGGATCGATGGAATGCAAAAGACACCGTTTCCATAGATCCTCTTAATCTCCTGGCTTCACCTAAATGGTAAAGTTTATGCAGTGCAAGCTAGCGAATAAATTCTCCTCTGCTTCAAAATGACAAATGTCCTTTCTCTTTTCTAAGGAAAGTTTCTCAAGTTTCTCGATTTTATTTTCTTCTATCTCTTCTCTGACCTTGCTTCATCTTTCACTCTTCTCTGGAAATTCTCTTTCTGTTGCTTGTCCTCTGGCGACCAACATTCTCAGATAATTCTGATTAGAGAAGGAAAAAAAAATGCAGAAGAAGAAACATCCTATGTCCTTCCTTCCCTCCTTATCCTGTCACCCTACCTCTTGTTTTATGGCTGCTAAATTTGTACGAGATCACTTGGTTCCATTTCTGCAAAAGCCGCTTAGGAAAAAACCCTGCTCTCAGAGTGGCTTTCATCTCCACTGCTTATCTGTTCTTTAAATTCATCTTCTATTTTTTATTATTATGTCTAATTAGCCAACATATAGTACATCATTTGTGTCTGATGTAGTGTTCAAACGTTCGTTAGTTGTGTATAACACCCAGTGCTCATCACAACACGTGTCCTCCTTAATGGCCATCACCCAGTTACCTCGTCCCAAACTACCAATGGCCAAATCCATCAGACTTTCTAACCCCCAAACCCAGAGGCAAAGATGAGTCAGAATGAGACAGATTTAGGCTTCAGTACAAAAGCCCAAATTCTGCCACTCTTTGAGGCTAAATTTTCCTCTTTTAGTTGGTACAGCAAAAGGTATTGAAAATATTATGTCAGAAACCCTCAGCAACCCTAAAGAGTGCCAGACATATACTTAGTATGTGTTAAAACAATCTGAGTTAACACTTCTGGATTTCAAGAAGTGAAGAGATAAATGCCAGTTCATCTAATTTTTAAGTGGTATTGACTGGACCTTCATTAGAAAATATATAAGGTGAAAGTAGGAAAATTTCTTTGAGGAACAATACAACTGCTTGTATAGGTTTCATTTATTTCAGCTTTTAATGTGTTATATATGAGAAGATCTTTAGGACGCTAAAGTGCAGTCTAAATTAAACCCAGGCTGTAATAATTATTTTCTATTCCATCTTGCAATCAAATTTTGCTGGTTATGTCATTTTCACATGGGTGAAGCACATTTACTCTCTGTTATGGATGATATGCATAAATTCATTACATGTACATCATGTACATTTTAGAGCTCTCACTGTATTTTGCTAACAGTGCAAAGGCAAAGCTTTTTAAAACTTACTTTCACTAAACGTATTGCATGGAGTCATTTGCAAGGGGGAAGAGTGACTTCTAAAACCCAATGGCTCAACAGAAACTATTGATGAGCTCCTTAACAAGTACACATAAAGTGTCAATACCAAGCCCAATATTCCTATTTGCATGCTTTATTGGATTACAGATGTCTTACTGGAAGTCCAAAAGTGAAGACATGCACCCAGAAGTAATCACAGTAAATATAAGCTTCGTTTAGTTCTATTGTTGGTATCAATTGGCTCCTCGGGTAACAATTAAAAAAAAAATGAAAGAACTTCATGTTTAATTTAATTCCTTATATTCATTTCCAGTTAAGAGCCAGTAGTAGGGGGGCGCCTGGGTGGCTCAGTGGGTTGAAGCCTCTGCCTTCGGCTCAGGTCGTGATCCCAGGGTCCTGGGATCGAGCCCCGCATCGGGCTGTCTGCTCCACGGAGAGCCTGCTTCCTCCTCTCTCTCTCTCTCTCTGCCTGCCTCTCTGCCTACTTGTGATCTCTGTCTGTCAAATGAATAAATAAAATCTTTAAAAAAAAAAATAAAAAAAAAGAGCCAGTAGTAGGAAGAATTTAAGCCCCCATCCTCTCAATCCCCTGGTGCTACTCCTGAAAATACAGAGTAAAAGGGATTTTGAAGACCTAAGTAAGATTATCAGTTACTTACTTGCCTATAACATTGTCCGATTATCCTGGATGATTCAAGTGGACCTAATCTGATCACACGAGTCCTTACAAGATTTTTCTCTGGAGGAAGTCAGAGATTTGAAGAACAGGGATTCAACATGCTCTAGTTTGCTTAAAAATGAATTAGAATTACTGACTTCTTCCAATAACCTGACTAAATATGGAAGCAGAGTCCTCCCCAGAGCTTCTAAATAAGAGGGCAGCTCAGCCAGCACTTTGAGTTAGACCTTGTGAAGCTCTGCACAAAGGATCCAACTAGTCACCGTGTGCTCAGACTTCTTACCGTCAAACTGTGAGATAATGAATGGAAGTCATACAGTTATAAGCCACAAAGTTTGTGGTAATTTGTGAGAGTAGCAATAAAAAAGTAATAGGAAGCCTTGCCAATAATTTTATAAGGATGTGATAAGACTTGCTATGTTTGATACTGAGTATATTTGACATTAAAAATGACAATATAGGATTTTTCACTTGCAGTTTGTCCATGAAAACATGCACATGGAGGCCTACAGAAATTGCTGAAAGACACCATCGCTGGAATAACTAGGTTCTGTGTTTTATATCCTTGGATAGGACAGAAACAGTAATACGTCTTTGCTGAATATGTATCATGGTGTTATATGTATGCATAAAAGATAAAACCAAACTATTTTTGATTGGAGCATACTTTCAAATTCAATATCTCAACAGATAGTCTTTATGTTTCTCTTGAGGATGAATGGATTAAACTTGGTCTTCAACGTGTTCGTTCTGTACATGTAGCCAGAATAAAGTAGCTGATGTGAAAATAATTCTTCTGCCTACAAGTGACGGGGAGAGAATTTGAATAGTTTCAATGGTTTCTCTACGTGATAAGCCTGGGTTCTATAATTGAGGTTCTATAATTGAGGAGCTTCTTTTAAAGATTCTGTACGGCAGCTGAATCTCAATGGCGATTTCAGTAATGGTTTAAAGAGCTCTTCACTGTATTTTGACTGCAGTTTGATGCTGCTTGGTTAGAAAAATTGCAAGGGCCCAGTCAGAGGAAATTACTGACCACAATTTAGCCTTCATGAAAACCCAACTATGTGCCTGGCAGAAAAGTAGACAGCAGTTCTGAAATTATCACCTGTGTTGTTCCCTATTAATTATTATTAATAAATTTCAGGATCCAGAGCATAGACTTGAATGCAGATAATCAATTCTCAGGGACAATTTATTCCTTTTCCTTTCTCCTTATCCCCAAGCTCATGAATATACCACTCTAAATTTTTATTCATTCATTTATTCATTCACCTAGTATCTATTATGGACCAGAAGCTTGCTATAATCAAGAGGAAAGGTTTGTAAGATCCTGACCCCTACTCTCAAAAAGTTCACTCTACAGGAGGAAAGACATATTTAAATATTAATTGAAATACAGTATGGTATAAGCAAGAATTAGAAGTAATTGTGTACCAAATAAAAAGTACTTAGTACCATGCTGGGTGAGGGAAAGCCTCACAGATGAAGAGATGTTTGAGAATTTGGAGAGAATTAGAAATAGATAGGATGTCACAAATCTATGCCTGGAATGAAGGGAGTATTTGGAGATGGGATGAACCTCTTAGCTCTAGTCAGACAAGGAAAAGCTCTCATGTTCTACATGTAACAGATTTCAGATTCCTAGAAAGAGGAAATACACAAAAAGGTATAATCGGGGATACAAAGATGAGATCTGTGTTTTAGAAATGTAACTCTAGCTACATTGCAAGAAGGATTTAAGACATGGGCAGTTGAATACTTCATTTATAACCTGACATTTATAAGAAATTTCCAGAAAAAGCAAATCTGCAGAGAGATGGATGATTAACATTTGCTTAGGACTTACAGTGGGAGTGAGGGTTGACTCCAGCTCCACTCAAGGGATCTTTTTGGGGTGATATAAATGTTCTAAACTGAATCGTGGTGACAGTTGCATAATTACACATTTACAAAAAAAAAAATTGAAGTTTACATTCTCAGTAAAGCCTATTTTGTGATGTGTTTAATATATAAATCAAGATGTTTTTAAAAAAGGGCTGGTACTAGCCTACACTCCTTCCTTAATTGGTCTTTGGAAATAGGCTATCAAAGCAAGTTTGTTAACTTAGGCAGGAAGATTTGCATCTGATGCAATCCCTGAGTGTACTGATAACCAAAGTTGTTTTGGGACACCACTCCCAACAATTAGGGCAAAATGTCTTTCCTTGAAGAAGGATCTGAGTGTTGTATCATAGTGCTACCACAGACTTCTTAATAATTTCTTAGAGAATATGAAAAGACAGACTTGACTAAAACAGACATGTTTGGCTATGTTTTGAAGAGTAAAAAGAGATACATTTGGACAACTGACGTATAAAGTGCTTAAAATCATACTTAATCTCTAGAAATTCAGAGTTATGTGATAATAACCAAGTGAATATAACTCTGTTATATATATATATATATATATAACACATTTGTTTTATATCTATATATCTCTATCTATCTACCTAACTATCTATATATATATATAATCTGTGATTATAACCAAGGAAAGTGGCATAATTGGTACTTTAAGAAAACTAATTAAATGTACAACTCAGAATGATTGGATGGGAGAGAACTTGAGAATGAAATTTTGTAGGCACCTACACAGAATTTTCTTTTAAATGAAGGACATAAATGATTTGGAGAATGATAAAGAAGAAATCACTAAGAACATACTGGCTTCAGGTTGGATGTTTCCTGGAACAGAGCATAAATTTGCAATGCTTTATGGGCCATTAGCCAAAAGGCTAAAATGTAAATTAAATACAAAAAAAAGAAGTTATTAAGAAGTTGACATTCAGATGAGACTCAATATCAACATGATATGATGATATGAATATCATATTATGATATGATATGAGTATCAATATCGATCATTGATACAGACAGAAATGCAGAATTTAGTTTTTCAAAAGTGGAGAGCTTTTAAGAAAACAGAAATTTCCAAGTGGGAATGGGTTGTTCAAGATAGAAGTTGAGTATAATAAGATGGTTCAGGGGATAAGTCATCAAGTCATCAGAAATTTCTCTAATGAGAACCATGATTTCAATTAGCTGGACCCTTAAAGAGCCAACTATGACAACCTTCAAAATTTTTGACTTTTAAAATTTCAAAAGTGAATTTCCCATGGATTGGAACAATGAATCATCAAACTCCTGAGCTTATAGAAACTGCAGAAATTACCTATTTGTTTTAAAGAGGGAATATAGAGACACATCAAAATTTGGTTATTTGCCCTAGACCTTATAGCAAAAGTTTAATAGATTTATAAAATGGAAATGATACATATGGACCCAGGAAGGGCATTCAATTAATTATTGTTGAGTGTGAGATGATAACAGGACCCTAAAATAAAGGCAACCATCTAGGAAAATGGTAATCAGCATGGAATTGAAGCCTTGTACATAAGACAATCAAATAAGAGTAAGCATTCAAGTACAACTCCAAGAACTTAGCGTTGGGGGAAGACTGTGTGTAGAAGGAGAAAATAGGAGAAGAAAAAGAAAGAAATTATTTAGATGAAGGGCATTGAAACACAAACAGAAGATAGAAGAAAAAGAAAAGGGAGAGCTTGGAGGCAAGGTAGAATGACTTTTAAGAGGGGTAGGAGAGGGTAATAATCTACAAAGTTATTTGCTGCTCATTTTAGAGAGTATGAAGCCTGGGGCTAGACATCAGATAGGAGAGAGAGGATATATGATAAAGCACACCGAGAGATTATATTATAGTAATTAAGAATCTAGGTTCCAGAGTTAGATCTAAATTCAGGTCCTGATCTCTATTTAGCTACTGTGGAAATTTGGACAACTTGCATTTTAAATCTCGTTTACAACAAAAACAAAGAGGATCAAATGTAACTACCTTTTAGAATTGTGGTGAGGATGAAATAAGGTGGGGCATGGAAACAAACAAACAAAAATAACTACTTAAATTTTAAAGCAGGGATATGGTCACAGTTGCACACTGAAAACACTACTGTCTGCAATGCACATGAGATGGTGGACCCAGGAGAGAGAGGGGAAAGAAGACCAGTTGAGACTGTGGTGAGCATCTAGGACCGAAAAATGAAACAGTCAGGTAAGAATCAGCACAAATGGAGAGCAGGACAAAGATTGACAAAGGAGGTGAAGTACAATGCCTCTCGAACTCAGGAGCAATTTGTTTGGAGAAATCCGTGCTTTGAGTGAGCCCATCAATGATGATAATCAAGGGCAGAGTTATCTAATCCAAGGCTTGGGACTTATTATGATATTTGTATTTTCTCTGTTGTGGATTCTAGAGTTGGAGGTCTTACAGCAATTGGGATGCTAAAGATGAAGAGTTATGAATGTGCTCTTGAACTATATATCTGCAATAACGATTTCCTGAGAACTGGTCTGTAGTGCATCCTGAAGCTAAGATTTGGAAATAGAAGCTATATTTACATCTAAATCACATTTTAGTCTGGTAGCATAAAGGGGGAAATGTTTTTACTGTTCCTGGCAATAATGCTATATTCTACCTTCACTCTGGAGTTTTAGACAGAAGAATAAAGTGTTAACAAAAAGAAATTAAATGGCTCTGTTGTGATATCTTCTTTGCGGTTTATTATTATTTAATCCAAATTTCATTCTACGTGTGAGGGTTCTATGAAAAACAAACAAAAAAAATATATATAGAGAGACAGATTCAATATCCTTCTTCTCCTTCAAGAATTCATTTACTGATAAAATGGCTATTCTGTCAAGAATTATCATATAAAAAGAGACATCAAAAGAATCACTTTCTCTTTTCCTTTTCAAGCATATTATTTCCAGTATTCTTTCATGAGGTGCTTCAGTGACTGAGATAAACCTTATAATGGAAGACTGCATTTCAGCCATTTCAAGTCTTGCTATCACGGACTGGTCAACCTATTGGGCCAAGCTACATAACTATTTAATTATTTAAATATTTATGGGAATCCTTGACATGGAAGAATCTGTACTTTCTTAAAAAAAAAAAAAAGATGCAAACTCTAAGTTTCAAGGCATATGGAATTATCATGAGAAAGATCAAGATGAGACAGCTTCTAGAGTCTCCTGGAGGATGACCTCTTAAAGATAGTTGAGCTATGCTACCAGATAAAGTCTGTTTCATGGCACCTTGGCTAGAATATCAGCAAAATAACTATTTTAACTCACATGTATTAAATCCCTCTTTATTGCAATGCTGTCACTCTCTGTCAGTGCTCTCTCATTAAAATTCTATTGAGTGTGGTATTATTATTGTTACACCAGTCTTCTTTCATTTATATTTGGCTATCTTGCCTGTACCTCTTATTTTAGTTTTAAAAATTTTGTGAGTTTCTGTGGAAGATTAACCCTCACAAACAACACATAGCTAGGGTTTTAAAGAAATCTCCTCTGAAAGACTGTATCATAATACATTTATTCTACTAGCATTTATTGTGGTTAACATATTAACACTTTTTTTTTTCCTGGGTTTTTGCTCTGCTTGGGTGAAGTTTTCTTCATCCCTCCCTTTTTAAATATGTTTTCCTCCTTTCCCATGGTTTGTAAATTTGAGATAATAATTGTATTTTTTAAAATTAATTATTTAACTAATTAATTACATTTTTTTTTTTTTAGAGAGAGAGGGCACACGAGCAGGGGAGGGCCAGATGGAGAGGGAGAGAATCTTAAGCAGGCTCCACACTCAGCATGGAGTCCCACATGGGGCTTGATCTCATCACCCTAAGATCATGATATGAGCTGAAATCAAGAATTGGATGAAATTGGACCATTTCCTTACACCACACACAAAAATAGACTCAAAATGGATGAAGGACCTCAATGTGCGAAAGGAATCCATCAAAATCCTTGAGGAGAACACGGGCAGCAACCTCTTCGACCTCTGCCGCAGCAACATCTTCCTAGGAACAACGCAAAAGGCAAGGGAAGCAAGGGAAAAAATGAACTACTGGGATTTCATCAAGATCAAAAGCTTTTGCACAGCAAAGGAAACAGTTAACAAAATCAAAAGACAACTGACAGAATGGGAGAAGATATTTGCAAACGACATATCAGATAAAGGACTAGTGTCCAGAATCTATAAAGAACTTAGCAAACTCAACACCCAAAGAACAAATAATCCAATCAAGAAATGGGCAGAGGACATGAACAGACATTTCTGCAAAGAAGACATCCAGATGGCCAACAGACACATGAAAAAGTGCTCCATATCACTCAGCATCAGGGAAGTACAAATCAAAACCACAATGCGGTATCACCTCACACCAGTCAGAATGGCTAAAATCAACAAGTCAGGAAATGACAGATGCTGGTGAGGATGCGGAGAAAGGGGAACCCTCCTACACTGTTGGTGGGAATGCAAGCTGGTGCAGCCACTCTGGAAAACAGCATGGAGGTTCCTCAAAATGTTGAAAATAGAACTGCCCTATGACCCAGCAATTGCACTATTGGGTATTTACCCTAAAGATACAAACGTAGTGATCCAAAGGGGCACGTGCACCCGAATGTTTATAGCAGCAATGTCCACAATAGCCAAACTATGGAAAGAACCTAGATGTCCATCAACAGATGAATGGATCAAGAAGATGTGGTATATATACACAATGGAATACTATGCAGCCATCAAAAGAAATGAAATCTTGCCATTTGCGACAACATGGATGGAACTAGAGCGTATCATGCTTAGCGAAATAAGTCAAGCAGAGAAAGACAACTATCATATGATCTCCCTGATATGAGGAAGTGGTGATACAACATGGAGGCTTAAGTGGGTAGAAGAAGAATAAATGAAACAAGATGGGATTGGGAGGGAGACAAACCATAAGTGACTCTTAATCTCACAAAACAAACTGAGGGTTGCCGGGGGGAGGGGGTTTGGGAGAAGGGGGTGGGATTATGGACATTGGGGAGGGTATGTGCTTTGGTGAGTGCTGTGAAGTGTGTAAACCTGGTGATTCACAGACCTGTACCCCTGGGGATAAAATATATGTTTATCAAAAATAAAAAATTAAAAAAAAAATAAATAAAAATTAAAAAAAAAAAAAAAAAGAATTGGATGCTCAACTGACTGAGCCACCCAGAAGCTCCTAAGATAATAATTTTAAATGTTCAGAGGTTATACCTAGAATTTTAATATATATACCTTACTGTACACATTTTTTATTATTAACATATAATGTATTATTTGTTTCAAGGGTACGGGACTGTAATTCATCAGTCTTACATAATACATAGCACTCAGCACAACATATATCCTCCCCAATGTCCATCTTTCTAATAAGCCAAAATTATTTGGTTCTATTCTATTCCTCCCAAGCACATAAGTACCCCCATTAGTGCTCTTTTAAAAAATATTTTATTTATTTATTTGAGAGAAAGATAGAGTGAGAAAGCAAGGGAAAGTATGGGAGGGGGGCAGAGGGCTGAGAAGACTTTCTGCTGACTTGGAGTTCTCATGATTCTGAGATCACGACCTGAGCCGAAATCAGGAGTCAGACACTCAACAGACACAACACCCAGGCACCCCTGTTTTAAAATTCTTAACACTTCATCTGTGTGTTCCTTTTTTATTGTTTTCTGAAAGATTCCAGCATACATCAGTTACTATGTTATAGCAAATGTTAAACTTACAAATATATTTCATTATTTTTTATCACACTATTTTTTTCTTCTACCAGACTCCATGCTATTGCCTTTTCTTTATGTTGAAGTACCTCCCACAGTAATTCTTTCAGAAAGGTCAATGGGTGATAAACTATTAGTCTGATTTTTTTTCTTACTTCATCCGAACTCTTGAATGATAGATTAACTGGTTACAGAATTCTAAACTGCCTGTTATTTTCACTCAACATCTTGAAGATACTCCTCCACAATATTCTTGCTCATGTTGTTGATGAGAAGACTGCTCCTTATTGCTATCCGTATGTAGGCAGTTTGTCTTTCTATCAGCTAATTTTATTTTTTTAATTTTCTAATTAATGTCTTATCTTTAACCTTAGCATTCCATAGGTTCACTAAAATGTTATACCTTTATTTATTTATTCTTTTTTTTCCATTTCATTTATTTATTTCATTTTTTTCCTACATAGAACTCAGTGTGCTGGATTGGTCTGTGGACTACATCTCACACTTCAGAAAAATCCCAGCTATTATCCCTTCCAATATTGCTTCTCTGCCATTCTCTCTATTCCCTTCTTACTGAATGCCTATTAATAATTATTACTGTCTTCTAATCTGTTCTCTGTGACTGAACAATTTTCATCTTTTAACATATCCCATCTGTGAGGCACCTGAGTGGCTCCGTTGTTAAGCACCTGCCTTTGGCTCAGGTCATGATCCCAGGATCCTGGGATCGAGCCCTGCATCAGGCTCCCTGCTCAACAGGAAGCCTGCTTCTCCCTCTTCCACTTCCCCTACTTGTGTCCCCTCTCTCACTGTCTCTCTCTCTGTCAAATAAATAAATAAAATCTTCAAAATAAATCAAGTATCCCATCTGCATAATGAGTGAGTTCCTCAGTAGAACCTTCCAACCTCAATCCTTTTTTTTTTTTTTTTGCTTGCTTATTTATCAATATCCTTTATTCTTTTTATGAATGATATTCTCTCATTTATAACTTTGGAAGTTTAAAATTCCTTACTTAAAAAAAGTTAAGTAATTTTTGTTGACTGTCCTTTCAGCACAATTGTTTCTCACTCTTTCTGTTTTTTTTTAATTTTGATTTTCAGGCACGTCTTGACTGAGACTTCCATCCTCTTTCCCCGTCCTTGCCTCATGCCCCATTTACACTCAATTTCTCTTTCTGTTCATTAGATATTGATCTTCACACAAGTCCTTGAGATTGCTACAATAGCACCCGGTCTTCTAGGGGCAGCTCAGGAGTCCTGACCTATAAGCACCACTGGAATATTGGGACTCCAGCCATTGAACCATTCTTGAGTTTAATCTGGGTTCTGGCCAGTGAGGTTATGAGGCTATGCCTGCTTCCTCTTGGCTGCATGGGGGAAAGCATCACATCAGTCATCAAGTCAGCTAGTGAATGTCAGCTGCAATGTATTTTAGCTTTCTTTCAGCAGTTGAGGAGCAGTAGCACACCTCTGATGTTAAGAGAAGAGTTTGACTTCTGTCTTCTTCTGTATGTGAGCACTATTTTCTGATATAATTAAAAAAAAAACTGCCTTCACCTGCCTGAAGATTTAAGGCCAAACAACTTCTTTTTTAAAAATACAATTTATGGGGGCACCTGGGGGGCTCAGTGGGTTAAGTCTCTCCTTTGGCTCAGGTCATGATCCCAGGGTCCTGGGATCAAGCCCCACATCGGGCTATCTGTTCAGTGGGGAGCCTGCTTCCCCCCTCTCTCTCTGACTACTTGTGATCTCCCTCTCTCTCTGTGTCAAATAAATAAATAAAATCAAAAAAATAAAATTAAGTAAAAAAATAAAATAAAATATGATTTATCCCCTGTGTTCTTCCCCATTTCCTCAAATATCTGTGAGAGAAAGTAACCCTTGGATCACTGGTGTTATTATTTTTGACTTCTATACATCTAAATGGTGGATCAAAGACCACGACTCCTGTTTCTGTAATAATCCTGCTATGTTCTGCCTCAATAGAAAAATCTAAGATTTGGGATGCTTGAGTGGCTCAGTCAGTTGGGCATCTGCATTCAGCTCAGGTCAGGATCTCAGGGTCCCAGGATCAAGTTCTGAATCGGTCTCTCTCTCTCTGACAAATAAATAAAAAAAAAAAAAAAAAAAAAAAAAAAAAAAAAAGAAGAAGAAAAATCTAAGATTTGGCTTCATATCTGTTTATGCAGATAGAGATCTATCTCCTCATCTTTTTTTGCTGCCTTCTAACTATAAAAGAGGGGGATGTGTGATTCAGTTATATCTGGATTTTATATTTGGTAAGTCCCAACATAAAAAAAAAAAAAAAACCTCATAGGGGTGCCTGGGTGGCTCAGTGGGTTAGGCCTCTGCCTTCAGGTCATGATCTCAGGGTCCTAGGATTGAGCCCCATATTCTCAGCAGAGAGCCTGCTTCCCCCTCCCTCTCTGCCTGCTGCTTTGCCTACTTGTTATTATCTCAAATAAATAAACAAAATATTTAAAAAAACAAACAAAAAAACCTCATTGGGTCCCTGGGTGGCTCAGTTGGTTAAGCGACTGTCTTCAGCTCAGGTCTTGATCCTGGAGTCTCGGGATCGAGTCCCGCATCAAACTTCCAGCCCCATAGGGAGTCTGCTTCTCCCTCTGACCTTCTCATGCTCTCACTCTCTCTCAAATAAATAAACAAAATCTTTAAAAAATTTTTAAAAATTTAAAAGCTCACAAACACACACAGACACACACACACCACCGCCCCTCACTTCTGAGAAGGAAAGAAAAAAAAATGTAAACAAATGGGGAAATGCAGGATGGTTAATTTGGAACACTGACATATCATAGAAATAGTATGCTGGTTTTTTTGTTTTCCAATTTATTTTGTTTTGTGTTTTACTTTTACTTTTGCTTGATAACAAAGCACACTTCCAAAAGTAATGCTTCCTTTAATCAGGCCCAATACCTTGGAAGAGAACCCAAGAGAACATGGTTGATGATTGAATTCCCACAGCTTTCAAAATACTATTTTCCCTCGCTGAGCTGTCAGCCGTCAAAGGCAGAAACTATATATTGCTAATACATGGCTATAGTCTAAGTGGTACAGCATATTCCTTGGTCTTGAAGAAATTGAAAAAGAAATCCCAAACTGCCCATAGACTGCAGTGGTTTCATGTTCAAAAATCAAGAGGAATTTCCAAATGGAAAATTTATGGCTGATGGAACCTAACTAGAGTGGCAGAAGCTTATATGGAAAAACTATAAACAAATCTCAAGTGAAGGTCTTACCCAAGCCTACAGATTTGATGTCTTGGGCTGAGGGGTCCAGGGGCATATTTCAAAGTTAACAAACTGATACGTAAAACCATTCTTGTGACAGCAAAGGCTGCCTTCCCCAGGTCTATTTCAATTGCTCTATTCCTAAGGGACAACAGAAGCCCATATTTAATGTTTGTGTGTAAGTACATGTATGGTCTGCTTTGCTATTTTTGCTTTTTTTTTTTTTTTCATTTTAAATCCAATTTTTTAGTGTTTACTTTGGTTTCCCCCATTTCAAGGTACTTTATTTTGTTAGAGCAGTTTAAGGTTCATGGCAAAATGGAGCAAAATGTACACAGTTCTCATAAGCCCACTCCTTCAGTCTCCCCGACTTCAACGTCCCACAGAGAGTAACATTTGTTACAATCAGTGAACCTGCAATGACATATCAGCATCCAAAGACCATAATTTTCCTTAGGGTTCACTCTTGGGTGTTGTTACAATCAGTGAACCTACAATGACATATCAGCATCCAAAGACCATTATTTTCCTTAAGGTTCACTCTTGGGTGTTGTACATTCGAAGGATTTGGACAAATATGTAAAGATACATACCCACCATCCAGAGGAGTTTCACTGCCCTAAAATCCCTAGTTATCCCTCCCTGCTCTCTACCCACTACTGGCAACCACTGATTCTTTATTGACTTCAGAGTTTTGCCTTTTCCAGATTGTTATATAATTGGAATCCTATCATACGTAGTCTTTTCAGGTTGATTTCACCTAGTAATATGCATTTAAGGTTACCCCACATTTTTTCATGGCCTGATAGGTCATTTCTTTTTAGTGCTGAATAAATTCCCATTGTCTGGATTTACCACAGTTAATACATCTGTTTACCTTCTAAAGGACATGTTGATTTCTTCCAAATTTTGGCAGTTATAAATAGAGCCGCTAAAACATCCATGTGCGGATTTTTGGGTAAATCTCAAAGTTTTAACTCATTTGGGTAAATACCAAAGAAAATAATTGCAGAATTGTATAGTAATAGTGTGTTTACTTTTCCAAGAAATGGCCAATCTGTATTCCAAAGTGACTATAGCATATTACATTCCCACCAGGAATGAATGAAAGTTCTTATTGGTTCATATCCTTACCAGCATTTGGTGTTGTCAGTGTTTTGAATTTTGACCAGTCTAATAGGTGTGCAGTAGCACCTCATTATTGTTTTAATTTATAATTCCATGACGACACAAGATGTGGAACATCTTTTCATATGCCTAGTTGACATATGTGTATCTTCCTTGGTGAGATGTCTGTCCAAATCGTCTGTCCGTTTTTTTTGTTTTTTTTTACCAACTTGTTTTCTTATTGTTGAATTTTAAGAGTTGTATATAACAGCTAAAAAAGTCCTTTAATAAATACATTTTATACAAATTTTTTCTCATCTTTGACTTATTTTCTCATCTTCTTCATAGTGTCTTTTGCCAACCATAAGTTTTTAATTTTAATGATGTTTGCTTATCAATTATTTCTTTCATGGATTGTGCTTTGATATTGTATCTAAAAAGTCATCATCATACCCAGGTCATATAAAGCTTGTCCTATATTATCTTCTAGGAGTTTTATAGTTTCACATTGTACATTTATGTCCATGATCCATTTGGGGTTAATTTTTGTTAAGGGTATATCTTTGTTTGTTTTCTTCTCTTTTATCTTCTTCTTCCTCTTTCTTTTCTTTTTTTGTATATGAATATATAATTGTTGCTCCACCATTTGTTGAAAAGACTATCTTCAATCCATTGTCAAAGAACACTTGACTAAATAATGGGGGTCTATTTCTGGGCTTCCTTCTGTTCCATTGTCACCAATACCACACTGTCTTGATGACTGTTAGTAAGTCTTGAAGTTGGGCAGTACCAGTGCTCCTGTTCTTTTCCTCCTTCAATGTCTTCCAAAGTGTTGGAATATTTTGGCTATCCTGGGTCTTTTGTCTCCCCGTATAAACTTTAGAATGAGTTTGTGAATGCTCACAAAATAACTTTCTGGACTTTCCACTGGGATTGTATTGAATCTATAGGTCAATTTGAGGGAGAACCAACATCTAGACAAATTTGGGCTTTTGTATATATGCAGATAGAAAAGCTCTCTATTTAGTTGATTTGTTCAGTTGTTTCATACAGATCTTGTACATATTTTCATAGATTTCCTTTTTGTAGGATGCTAATGTAAGTGATATTTTGTTTTCAATTTCAAATTCTACTTGTCGCTCTTATACAGAAAAGTGATTGATCTGATCTGTTTATATATCCTTTTTTTTAGCTATCATTCTATAACCACCTAATCATTCCAAAAGTCTTTGTTTGTTTTGTTTTACAATTCCTTTAGATTTTCTACATAGATAGTCATGTAATCTTTGATAAAAGACAGTTTTACTTTTTCTTCTCAATCTGTATACCTTTTATTTCCTTTTCTTGTCTTGTGGTATCTAAAACTTCCACTACAACAATGAAAAGAAATGTCAAGAAGGGGCATCCTTGCCTTGCTTTTTATCAGTAAAGCTTCCAGTTTCTCACCCTAAAGTATAAGGTTAACTATAGTTGTTTTTTTTTTTTTTTTGCTTTTTGTTTATTTTTTCCTCTTTTTCCTCGATGTTCTTTACCAATATTTGGAAGTCTCCTTCTATTTCAAGCTTGCTGAGAGTATTTATTACAAAATGGTATCAGAGTTTGTCAATTGCTTGTTCTGCATCTATTGAAATAATCTTGTGATTTTTCTTCTGTAGTCTGTTGGTGTGATTGATTACATAAATTGACTTTCTATTTGTTTTTCTAGTATTTAGTTTATGACTTTTGCATCTAGGTTCATGAGATACAGATTGATCTATAGTTTCTTTTATGGTAATGTTTTTGTATGGTTTTGGTATTAGAGTAATGTTGACCTCATAGAATGGGTTAGGAAGTATTCCCTCTACTTCCCTATGTTCTGGAAGAGATTATAGAGAACTGGTATAATTTCTTCCTTAAATATTTGATAGAATTCACTGATGAGTCCATCTGAATACCAGATTTTAAAATATATTTTAATGAGCAAACATTAGACAAATACTTAAAAAGCAAAATCTCTTCTCTCTTGAGTTTTTCTTAACAATACCATCTTAATTGTGCTTTGTAGTATTGATTTGTTTCTTGCATATCAGTTTGACTTAAGATAAACACCACCTGACTCTACAAGAGTCTAGAAGTACTTACAGCTCCAGTGACATTCTTAAAGCTCACAGCTGGATAGTGAAGTATTTAAAGCTCGTAGTTGAGTAGACCACTAATGTATCACTCTACTCATAAGATAAATTCTGAGTTTGAGCCACTTGGGGGTTAGTTAATTTTGCAGTGCTTCATGACTTTAGGGAGCCCATGCTAAAATATATATGTGGCTGCTCATTAGAGCACCATAAAGAGTATTTAGATTGATCAATACAAATCTATAAGCACTACTGAAGACTAAGTTACAAACATAAAATAATGTATCTGTCAGGAACACCTGTCCTGCATAGAGAAGTCACATAGATGGTAACTTCGGGGAATACCAACTTATAAAGAATTCTGACCTAAGGAAATGTATATGGTCTCAGGCAAATAACTTTTACAATATAGTTCCATATAACAGTGCTACACAAACTTAATCTTAATTTTGTACTTATCTATGCATTCACATCAACAAATATGTCTCAAGTTGTTGCCATAGCTGAGACAATGTTGTTGCTTCTGGGAGGAATGCAATGATATGTGTGATGTTGACTCTTTACACAAGGAGCTTTGGATCAAGTAAGGGGAAAAAGATGGATTAACAAATAAATGCAAAACAAACTGTGATAGGTATTTGAAGAAATAACAATAAAATCCCTTTTACAGAGAAATGGAGAAATAATTTACATTGGAGACAATAACCAAAAGTTTACTTGAAGAAATAAAGCTTAATATGCTTCATAAAACAGATTAATTTCCTAATAGGTGAGTATATTTGGACTTCCACATATTATAATGTTTGAAGGAGTGTTTATTCGGAAGCTTCAAATACTGATTTGGATTGATTTTCAAATTAAAGCTGTCACCACGCATTACATTTTGCAGAGGCAGTGCAATATTTAAAACAGTGACATTTTAATGCATTTTATCACACAACTAAAGTTCTTTCATGTAGACCAGGTTTTATCTTAATCTAGTCCAATTAACAAGAATACTATATTCCTACACCACGCATAATGACTGTAATGATGAAGACAAGGAGAACGATAACGGTCACAGTGACGAGTTATTGAGTGTTTTTCAGGTATCAGACAGTATGCTAATGCTGTTATACTATACATGTAATATCTTTTTAATCCCACATAATTCCAGAAATCAGATTTATCAGTATTTCCTCTTTATGGATAAGAAGATCGAAACAAATATTACCTCACCTACAGGTAAGACCTACTTTAGGAACTTTAAGTATATGAAAGGTGATATCTGCGCCTAAGATAAATGAGCAGCGACTGTTTGCTTTCTAAAAGTTTGTTCGGTTATCAATACTTTTTGGAACTATTTTCCCAGACCCTAAGGTGGATGCTGAGATATGAAGAAAATAAAAACACCCCTGTCCTAGGAGACTACTATATAAGAAATCTGAAAAACAAACAAATAAACAAAACCATGACAATATGATACATACAATATGAAGAATGAGAAGTAGTTAAGTACAGATAATGAATAGGGCCTCCACTCCTAACAGTCTCATAAAAATGTTTTTGGAACTTGGGATCTCTAGTCAAACTGATTTTCTATTGGCATTCATCAGCAAAAAGTTGTCTACAAATTAAAAGCATAATCATATGTTGCTTGGCAAAAAGTGAACAATATTTATATAATCAAAATTAATCAGCATTTTTTAAAATTTTTTTATAAACATATAATGTATTATTAGCCCCAGGGGTACAGGTCTATGAATCATCAGGTTTACACACTTCACAGCACCCACCTTGGCACATACCCTCCCCAATGTCCATAACCCCACCACCCTCTCCTGACCCCCCCACCCAGCAACCCTCTGTTTTTTTTGTGAGATTAAGAGTCTCTTATGGTTTGTCTCCCTCCTGATCCCACCTTGTTTCATTTATTCTTTTCCTATCCCCTACACCCCCCACATTGCATCTCCACCTCCTCATATCAGGGAGATCACATGATAGTTGTCTTTCTCTCATTGACTTATTTCGCTAAGCATAATACCCTCTAGTTCCATCCATGTCGTTGCAAATGGCAAGATATCATTTCTTTTGATGGCTACATGGTATTCCATTGTTTATATGTACCACATCTTCTTTAGCCATTCATCTGTTGATGGACATCTAGGTTCTTTCCATAGTTTGGCTATTGTGGACATTGCTGCTATAAACATTTGGGTGCATGTGCCCCTTCGGATCACTACCTTTTTATCTTTGGGGTAAATGCCCAGTAGTGCGATTGCTAGGTCATAAGGTAGCTCTATTTTCAACTTTTTGAGGAACCTCCATGCTGTTTTCCAGAGTGGCTGCACCAGCTTGCATTCCCACCAACAGTGTAGGAGGGTTCCCCTTTCTGTGCATCCTCGCCAGCATCTGTCATTTCCTGACTTATTAATTTTAGCTATTCTGACTGGTGTGACGTGGTATCTCATTGTGGTTTCAATTTGTATTTCCCTGATGCCAAGTGATATGGAGCACTTTTTCATGTGTCTGTTGGCTATCCGGTTGTCTTCTTTGCAAAAATGTCTGTTCATGTCCTCTGCCCATTTCTGGATTGGATTATTTGTTCTTTGGGTGTGGAGTTTGCTAAGCTCTTTACAGATTTTGGATTCTGATAGGTCGTTTGTAAATATCTTCTCCCATTCTGTCAGTTGTCTTTTGGTTTGGTTGACTGTTTCCTTTGCTGTGCAAAAGCTTTTGATCTTGATGAAATCCCAGTAGTTCATTTTTGCCCCTGCTTCCCTTGCCTTTGGCGATGTTCCTACTGTTCCTATGAAGAAGTTGTAGCGGCTGAGGTCGAAGAAGTTGCTGCTGTGTTCTCCTCAAGGATTTTGATGGATTTCTTTCTCACATTGAGGTCCCTCATCCATTTTGAGTCTATTTTTGTGTGTGGTGTAAGAAAATGGTCCAATTTCATTTTTCTGCATGTGGCTGTCCAATTTTCCCAACACCATTTGTTGAAGAGGCTGTCTTTTTTCCATTGGACATTCTTTCCTGCTCTGTTGAAGATTAGTTGACCAATTAACCAGCATTTTAATAAAGTTTTTATGTTTGGTATCTTTTTCTATAAAATGGTAGTAATATTTCTGATAGTATTTCAGAAAATAATAATTCCATGAAAAGTGGTTTTAAGATTTAAAGAATATGATGTATAGAATGGCTTGGCAGAGTACTTAGCACACAGATATTTAATCAATTGTACCTATTGAAAAAAATTACTGCTCAGACACATGAGAATCCATAAAATTCATAAAGAAGGTTATTATTAGTGAAAAAAGCAAGAATAAGAAATGGCCATAAAAAACTGTAAACACCATAAATGAAGTTTAACATTGTCAGTAAAACCATTCAATGATACAGTCAACAATACTTCCCATAGATAAAAAAAAAGATAAAAACAGGAAATAAGGGGGACCTGGGTGGCTCAGTGTGGGTTGGGGCCTCTGCCTTTTGCTTGGGTCATGATCCCAGGGCCCTGGGGTCAAGTCTCCCATTGGGCTCTCTGCTCAGCGGGGAACCTGCTTCCTCCTCTCTCTCTTCCTACTTGTGATCTCAGTCTGTCAAATAAATAAATAAAATCTTAAACAAAACCAAGAAATAAAATATATGAAAATAAAGAAATCCAACGTCCAAATAACAGGGATTAGAGAAAATAGGAGGTGGGTATTCTTTAAAAGTTAGTATTTCCCCAAACTAAAGGGCATGAGTCTATTTATGGTCCCATGGAGAGCATAATACAATAAATGAAGAAAAATATAAGATCCACATTAAAGCGTGTCATAGTAAAGCTTTACCACAATTGGATAAGGTGCTACAAGATTCCTAAAAAAAGACAAAACAAGGCAAAGCATCAGGATAGAATTGCATTTATAAACAGAAACACTGAAAGTTAAGAGACGATGGGACAATGACTTCAAAATTCTAATTTTATAAGTAAGGATAATACTTTCTAAAGTATATTCTTGACCAAGCCTATTATCGATAAAGTGTATGAGAGGGACAAAGACATTTTAAGATATCAATGATCTCAAAATTTTTGCCTCCTACCCACTCTCTTAGCAACTCCTAAGTTTCTAAGAAGGTAAGGAATAAACTAAGAAAGAGGGAGCTGTAGATTTTAGGTAGCAGGAGGATTAACACAGAATGGCTGTCCAGAGAAGACTGTATTTAGCTGTATAAAGAATCTGTAGTAGAGAGCCGTGGAGCCATAACCTACAGAAGATCCCAACAGACTGGGGCAGAAAGATAGGGAGGATAGCTCCTTTTCTAGGGAGCTACTCGGGTTAGCAGGGAACAAAAACTGCATATGGAAACATGGGGATATGAGAGGTTTCCTGATGCATTTGACTATTTGGTGATTACATAATTTAAATAATATTTGAAAATTCTGAAAATAATACTAGTAGGTATTACTAGAAGATCTGTTTAAGAAGATCTGTTTAAGAATTTAGGAAAAGATATATTAATTTTTACATAAAGCACCAGACAAAAAAATGAAGCCAATATAAAATTTAGGAAGAGCAATGAGTTGTATAGGAAAGGAAACATTATTGTAATATATTATCTGGTAGCAATAATGAACAATATTTATGAATAAGATTGATGCTTTTATGACTATAAGATGCCAAAAATTCCATGAAGTTGAGTCAAGTTTGGAAGGTGCAGGGAAGGATGTAGGGTGGGAGGCACTGGGCCTATCAGAGAATTAAATGTTTATCTACCATGAATGAAATCTTAAATCCTTTAATGCAAATAGCAGTATAAGCAAATCATTCTGAAATACAGAAAAGTTGCTTCTGAGAAGTCGGTCTGGACAATGGGATGTCATGGAAAAAGACTATCCCCTTGGGTATGAGCCTGATAACATTATTTGGAAATTAAATGATGTGTATGCTTATATTAGTCTAATAAAAATTTTAAAATACATTTAAAAATATTAACAAAAATTGCAGCTTCCCAGAGGAATCAACTAATCACAGGTTAACAGGGTGGTGCAGTCTGTTGCATAGCAGACTCTTGGTTTCAGCTCAGGTTGTGATCTCCAAGTTGTGGGATCATGGGATCAAGCCCTTCTTAGGGCTCCATGCTTAGCCCAGGGCTGTTTGAATTTCTCTCTCTTCCTCTGCCTCTGCCCCTCCTGCTTGTGCTCTCTCTCTGAAATAAAGAAATATCCTTTTTTTTTAATAAATAAAAATCTTAAAAGAAATGAACCCTAAGCTTTTGACTTGCTCACCTTTGTTTTTTTTTTCAGGTTCCACACCCAGTGTAGACCGAAGCAGGGCTCAGTCTCACGATCCTGAGATCAAGACCCCAGCCAAAACCAAGAGTCCAATGTTTAACCAGCTGAGCCACCCAGTTGCCCCATGACTGGCTCACCTTTATTCTTTAAATAACTAAATCAAGTTTACCTTCTGTAACTGCTAAGTTTAATGTAATTATAGGACCTGTACCCTCACTCCCATACTCAATACCCGTATACACCAAACCTATTTTCCCCTGCCTTCAGATCCTTAAGATGTCCTTAGTGGACATAAAAATCCTCTTTTGTGCAATTAAAGATAACATACTTTAATCCAAATGCATTTATAGTTCCCTCAGATATGAATGCATTTCCTTGGAATAGTAATTATTCAGCAAGTTAGCCTGATGTGATGGGTATACGAGATGGTTCAACATTTCCACAATGTTATCTGTGATAGTTATTTTAGAAAAAAGAACCCAGCACATAACTGGAGCTTGGCCACACTAAGCATTCAGCTTTTAGTACAGTGACCTCATCTCTGATGATATCTCAAAATCACCCGCACTCAAAAAGAGTGAAAGATAGGTGTCAGAGGTCATTCCAAAAAGCAAAAAAAGGATCCGATGCAGTTTCTGGCCCCAAACATCTTTTAGGGAGAACTCTTGTCCCCAAAGAAGCTACCTAAAGGAACAGAAGTCTGGCTCAGAGATTTTTTGTATGAGGTCTGGTGTCAAAAAAAATTACCTGGAGCAACTAGATCCCTTTAGAGCTGAGTAAAAATATGAAGAGAAAAACTGGCAGAAATATATGGAGAAAGAGAGAGAAATTGTCCAGTGTTTGTGATGCTGAAGATATAAAGATGGGTGAGTGGCCAAAGGCCAAGGGCCATCGGCAAGCCAAGCCAAAATTATAAGGAAATAAACAGTATGAATGAACAGAAGCTATGAGATAAGAGGTGGAATTCTGAACACTGTATTTGAAGAACAGGCAGAAGTTTTGATACATTCATCTTGGAAGTGGGCCCAACAAGGTGTCAAGAAATAGGGAAATTGGAAGGGGAGGTGAACCAGGAGAGACTATGGACTCTGAAAAACAATCTGAGGGGTTTGAAGCGGCGGGGCATGGGAGGTTGGGGGAGCCAGGTGGTGGGTATTAGAGAGGGCACGGATTGCATGGAGCACTGGGTGTGGTACAAAAACAAGGAATAACATTATGCTGACAATAAAAAATTAAAAAATATATATCAAAAAATATATCAAAAAAAATCAAAAAAATATATCAAAAATATATCAAAATATATCAAAAAAAAAGAAAGAAAGAAAGAAAGAGAGAGAGAGAGAGAAAGAAAGAAAGAAAGAAAGAAAGAAAGAAAGGAAGAAAGAAAGAAAGAAAGAAAACGGGACAGCGCATCTAGTTGAAGTTGGTGATCACGAATCTGCCCTTACAGTGTTCTTAACTTTGTCAGTGAAGGCTTGGGAAAGTCATTAGCCAATCTAAGTCTTTGTTTCAGAAGTGCAATCAAACAAACATTCCTGCCTTTCTCTGTGATGTGAAGGAGCTAAATTGTACCCCGGTTAACCCATCCAATACATAGCAATGTTATTCATCATTAGTAAGTCATTGCATATGAGGCTTGAGACAGATTCACAAGGCACAGTCCTGCTCACAAGTGCTTTGGGGTCCTTGCAGACAAAATCCATTCTTATATGAATCAGAGACTCTGCATCCAAGCATCATATTGACTATAATAGTTTCTTTCAGGTTAGAAGACACAGTAAGTATTATAATTGATGACATTTTTCTAGCCCTCAAATCAGTGTTTCTCAGGGCTTTGGGGGAACTTAATGAACGCCGTCTGCTATTTTTCTTCTCATGCTGTATGTTTCCTATCAGATTTCCTACTGCAGCATTTTGATTATTTCTGTTTTGAAGCTTCTTCCTTCAAATTGCTTTTTGGGGCGGGGATGTGAAGGGGATAAAAGTATGGTTTGTAATCTAACAGAGTGATTCAGGGATTAGAGCCCCAGCACTGAGTCCCTTGCTTATATCCTGCTTACCTTACTGTATGAAACTCTGTTCAAAATGTCCAGAGTTTCCTCTGTGATGGTAATACAGGATAGCAGAGAACCATCTGGTGGAACTGTGAAATGTCAGCTCTCCTTTGTTGCTGGAGGACAGTGTAGATGGCTACTAATGGCTACCTACAAATGGCTAATGGGCACATGAAAAAATGTTCATCATCATTAGCCATCAGGGAGATTCAAATCAAAACAACATCGTGATACCACCTTATAGGAGTTAGAAGGGCCAAAATCAACAAGACAGTAAACAACAAGTGTTGGAGAGGATGTGGAGAAAGGGGAACTTCCTTACAATGTTAGTGGGAATGCAAGTTGGTGCAACCACTTTGGAAAACAGATTGGAGATTCCTTAAGAAACTAAAAATAGAGCTTCCCTATGACTCTGCAATTGCACTACTGGGTATTTACCCCAAAGATACAGATGTAGTGAAAAGAAGGGCCATCTGTACCCCAATGTTCATAGCAGCAATGGCCACAGTTTTCACCAAACTGTGGAAAGAACCAAGATGCCCTTCAATGGACGAATGGATAAAGAAGATATCGTCCATATATACAATGGAGTATTATGCAAAAAGGCTGAATACCCAACTTTTGTATCCACATGGATGGGACTGGAGGAGATTATGCTAAGTGAAATAAGTCAAGCAGAGACAGTCAATTATCACATGGTTTCACTTACTTGTGGAGCTTAAGAAATAACACGGAGGACATTGGGAGATGGAGAGGAGAAGTGAGTTGGAAGAAATCAGAGGGGGAGACGAGCTATGAGAGACTGTGGACTCTGAGAAACAAACTGAAGGTTTGGGAGGGGAAGGGGTGGGGGGTTGGGCGAGATTGGGGTGCATATTATGGAGGGCACGTATTGCATGGAGCACTGGGTGTGGTGCATAAACAATGAATTCTGGAACACTGGAAAAAAAAAAAGAATTGTCTAGGTTTATCTTTGGCTTTCAATTGGTCTTGTGTATGTCCAAAGTATGTATGCTTTTTTCCCCCAAGTTTTCCAGGTGGCTCTCACGTGTGGTCAGGATTGAGATTTGACAAGGCTAAGTGAGTAATCTGTACAAATTGTAGAATACTCTGGATAAGAGAGCAAAGCATCTTCTCTGATTCAAAGCATCTACTCTGGAAAAGAGAGCAAAGCATCTTCTCTGATTCAAAAAACATTCCTCCAAGATTTGCTAAATGAAGGACATCCAGTGATGCAGAGGGGAGAAGGAGGTACATTCAGGAGAGGGTGGATTAATAGGGTTTAGGATAGGGGAGGAGAGTCGGAATGGGAAGGAGAATGGAGTTTGAGTGAAGGTTCTTTATAATCTGAGATTTCCCCGGGGTATAGAAATTGCATGCAAGGTGAAGCTCTCCATAACAGGGTTTAAGAAAATTTACATATATTTAAAGTGACTGCTGATATTTTGCAGGTCCCCTTAACACTGTACTTGCTAGGAGGGTGATTTGGCAGAGGGCCTGTGGGCCAGGGTTAATTTGCATGCCTGATCCCTTGACACTCACAGAGGTCAAAGTTTTGGAATGTTTCCTCTATGAGCAAGACTAAGCTGAAATACAGATGAGTTTTTGATTTTTGGAACTAGGGCATGTTATTCAGAGTGGTGATATCCTGTTCAGATGCTGATTAGTGTGGGCTGTCTTTGATTCTGGGCTGAGAGCTGTCAATGGTTAAAAGAAAGCAAAATTATCCTTATGGTCTATCTTCTTTTTCTTTCTCTTTTTTTCCCCCATCCTCTTTTTCTAATGCCCCTCCCTCTAGAATTATCCTGTCCCTTGGGCTTCCAGTATCTGTTTGATCTTGCTATTTTCTTCATCCCAAACAGTGTGACTTCCCTGACTCGTTGTTTTCTGGGTTTGCCACAACTCCCAAGATTTCTGATGGCAGAGTCACACATGCAGCATCTGGAGACTGAAGAACTGTGTAAAGTTATAGCAGGAGTTTGGCTTGAGGCAAATCCCTTGTGAGCAGTCAAGAATGCCATTCATTTCTAATTCTTGCTTCTCTAAACCCACAGGAAATAAATATGAGTAATATAGCCAGAGGATAGAGCGCTGGATCCTTAATGGTGGTTCCCTGATGTGGGAAATCACCCTTTCTTTTCCCACCTGATACAGCCATTTTAATTTATCTCTGAGGCAGAATTGAGGGTGATTGCCTTTTTTCCCCTCCCTGCTGCTGCAGAGGGAAGAGAGAGGGTCTCCTGAGTGTGTTTTCCCATGGAAGGGCTTTAGCTAAAGAGAAAAGCCTGCTGATTGTATACTTAATTTACATGCATTGTAAAGACTGCTTCCTTCTGCTGCTAATTGGTGTGTGGTCCATTAATGTTGCAAGTCCTGGAGCAGCCCCTTTCCTGGTCAGTCGCTTAAAGAAGCATAGCGGGGGGGGGGGGGGGGGGGGGGGGGGGGGGGGGGGGGGGGGGGGGGGGGGGGGGGGGGGGGGGGGGGGGGTGCAAATTTCCACCCAGCTCAGCAGAGGAATGAAACTGTCGGAAGAGTAATGAACTGAGAACTTGTAGGTACACAGTCACTAAAATGAATTTTAATTTAGTTTCAGATGCATAATATCTCTGTTAATTTAATCACCATTCTTTTTTTTTTCTGGAAGATTCTGGGTGAATTACATTCTTTTACAATTGCTTAGGACACAGTGTTTATTTTACTTTCCTAAAAAAAAAAAAAAAAAAAAATTCTAAAACCTAGAAGATTGCCCTAAAATCTTGAAGGACATGTAATCTTCTTTTTGAGGATTGGGCTCTCCTGGAACAATATAATGTATTACAGTGACTTTAATCCTAAAACCTCTCCGAACCGGTTCCTGAGTATGTGGGGCACTTAGGGATTATCTGCCCTTATATTTAGAGGTCTCCAATGTTTATCTCTGTCAGCTTCACCTTCTTTGATGTCTCTACCTGTTTTACTATCAAGTCATTTTGGGGGTGGTTGCTGCTAACCTCCATTGTTCAACTTAATAAAAGTCTGCATAATGTGGAAAAAAATTCTCAGGTTTAAAACCAAATACCTGTTTGGGTTTTATTTACCACCAACAATTTGCATGGTGAGTTGATGAACATTGAAAATCCTTTTTTTCTTCATTTTATAATGGAATTAGTGTGATTAAATGAGATACTGTATTTAGAGTATTTAGCACCGAGGCAAGCCCATGGCAAGAGCTAAACAAGTTGTCAGTTTTACAATTACTTCCACTACTACAGTGAATTAAAGTGCTGGGATGACTTTTGACTAGTAAAACAACTTTCTGAGATGACAAGTATGTTCTAGGTCTTGATCTAGGTGACAGAAATGCTCTCCATCTCTGCCCAAGTTATTTACTTATGTAAAAGTCCATTAAGCTGTGAATTTAAAATTTATTCATCCTACTAATTTTAAAAATGTGTTTTGTGAAAGCAGTTTATTATCACTTAATTGCTCTGACTTCAGAATCTTCCTAAACATCATTGGGATCATCTTAATAAAACTGATATATTAGTAGAGTATATAAATAGAAACCAGAGCATTTAGAAGACAATGTATTTGCCCATATGTATGAGTTAGAAGGTATCAGTTTAAAAATAATATGCAGTTTGCTTAGGTTATTAAAGTATTCTATTTTCACTGCAGAAAGTTGGGAAAGAAAATTTAAAAGCTCACAGCCAAAGTAATCAGTCATAGAAAATAACTCACAATGTCATCACTTAGAGAAAACCAGTGTTAATATTTTCCAAGTCATCTTTTTGCACATACACATAAATACACATATATATCATACATATTATAATAATGTGTCATTCTGGTATAACGTACTATTTTTACTTAACAATGTATTATATTCCCTGTATTTCAGATACTTTCATATGATATTTAATGTCTTCAGAGAAGTTCATAGTTGGAAAATATAAATTCTTATTTTGACATTTAGATTAGTTCTCCTTTTGATTTGACTTAATTATAGTTATCTTGCAATAAGCTTTTTTTGTAAAAAAAAAAAAAAAAAAAAAAAACTGGGTGTACCTACCTAGAAGGAGAATTGCTGGACTAAAATATATGTACATTTTAAAACTTTTGATAGCTGCATCCAAATTACCCTTCCAGAAACTTACAGTTATTTACATTCCTGCCTACAGTGAATCACAGTCCATTTGCTCACATGCTTGCCAGTGTTGAATACTAAAAAAAAAACTAAACTAAACTTTGCCAAAGCAATAGGCAAAATGAAACATTTTAGATTATGTAGTTTTAGTTACCAGGAGATTGAATTTTTTTAATATATATTTTAGCTTTTATAATTCTTACATGTGTGTTTGCTTACTGTATAACAGTCTTCATGTAATTACAATTAAGTAGCATGAGCCTGGGCCATATTCAGGGTTTGGGGATTTTACCTGAAGATGGAACATTCTAAGCGCACTTGCACCAGGATTTGGTCCAAGGCCAACATCTGGTTAAAACTCCACATGAGGGGTCGCCTGGGTGGCTCAGTGGGTTAAAGCCTCAGGTCATGATCCCAGAGTCCTGGGATAGATCCCCACATCAGGCTCTCTGCTCCGCAGGAAGCCTGTCTCCTCCTCTCTCTCTCTGCCTGCTTCTCTGTCTACTTGTGATTTCTGCCAAATAAATAAATAAAAATCTTTAAAAAAAAAAAAACAAAAAAAAACAACTCCACATGAGATTACATTCTCATAATTCCCCAGCAACACAACTCAGTAGAGGCTTCCCTAATGAAGACAGTGGTTCTCTTCTTCTTTAGTGAGATACAGGTGTCAAACCTCTCCAAACCCTGAGGGCTTTTTAAATGGAAAATGAAGTGATCCTCCTCCATCAGCTTTGCTGGGGAACAAATTTTAAGACCCTAACAGAGCAAACAACTTTTTCCTTCTCCTTTTCTGACCACTATTTTGGAGATCAGTAGCAACCATTGAGCAAGGACAAAACCAGAATATACTAAACATACTAAAGATTGCCCCCAACATAGGCGTTAGGGAACTTGTGCATAACAGTGGGAACAGGGACCAAAAAAGGGCTATCCTCTGGGCGTACTGGATCCCAGTAAGTATTTTTTTTTTGGGGGGGAGGTCCCTTCACTGCATAACACTTTGATTAAATAGTGCAATATAAAATTCATGAGCCGTGTGAGGTACAGTGATTTATTGATAAAGAGTCAGCAAAATAGATAAAGAAGAAGCATGCATTCAATTTTCTACGGTCCTATCCATCAGCACTAGTGAAGAATCTCTGTAGTATTCAAGCACTACCTTCTCCTGCACAGTCCAACAAATATCTATCTCCCCCTCTCTCTGTCTCTATCTCCCTCTCTCTCTCTGCTTTCCCCTTTATGTCAACTGTGCAGTTCTGGCTAACTTCACATCTTCTAAGACAAGAAAGGTAGTAACATTGTTACTGCCAGTGACATGGTTTGTTGGAATCTGTTTGTGTTTCAATAATAGAGATCTTCTTGCTCTGCAATTCCAAATCTCACTGACTTAATGCTGGCTACCTACCTACTCATGGAGCTCCATCATCCACCCTAGGACCAGTGACCACTGACCTCCAGTAACTCTCTTTTTCCACTTTGCTTTAGTGATGATGACCACAAATGCAGTTTTATCCAGAGCACGCAGGAACATGTGAACAATAATTCATTTTCCTGCCATGTTAAATTTATCATGTGGAATTTCCTAGCATAAAGGTAAAACTATACCTTTCCTTGAATTCCTTCAGCTGTAATCACTGCATTCCTAGAATGGCCTCTTTCAATTTTGAGGATAGCTCTATCATCTAGTTGAGAGGCCTGAGGGCAGAGTGAGAAAAGTGGTCCTTTTCATGCAAGGGATGTCTATCCCTCTAATCATCATGGAGTAAGACCAACTCAGGAGAGAATAATATCCTCAATGACAGACATCAGGGAAGGTAGTGGAAGAGCCCCTTTGGTTACATAGCAATGTTTTTAAATCCCGTGAAAGAGACAGATAACAGCCATTCCTGGAAGACTGCTACATACTGCGGGTGGAGCTAGCAGTGGGTGTGGCGTGAGAGTCCCAATTTCAGCACTGGAAGGCATATATGGGTTTAAGATATCTGCCCCCACTGCTGGGGTCCCCACTCCTGTGACTCATGTGCTGTTGTCAGAATGCAAACTGGTGAGAACCAACACATAAGCCACACATGTAGCCTAAACCCAATGGTCAGCTGTGGGTCATCCCATCGGTATCCTTCAAGTCATCCTACGGGCAATGTGAGTAAAACTCACCCCAAATCAGCATGTGGCAGCCCAATCTCACACAACCTTGAGGAAAACAAGTATTGCACTGGATAATATGAGTAAATCTGATTTGTGGTCTTGCCTTTTTGGGGTTAGCACAGATATTAATGTTTTTGTTTTCTTTTCTGGTCACAAAATTAGTATCTGCTCATTAAAAAAAATGGACAAATTCTTAATGTAGCAAAAGTGAAGTCAATGATAATGGCATAATATAGTGTTAATGTCCCTGGCATGCTATGGAAAACTAAGTAAAGATAAGATTGGATTATAACCCCTAAAATAAGTAAATATGTATGAGCCCATAGCAATATAAAAATAAATACACATAACTGCAGGAGGGAGTTTTCTGACAGAAGTATTCCAGATAATATTTGTAGACATACATGTCTTTAGACAGTGTGACTTCATCACCTCCACCTTGAAATGCAAGCTCTGCTTACTCACTTTAAATGAATCCAGCATGGCGGGGTGCCTGAGTGGCTCCATCAGTTAAGAATCTGACTCTTGAGGGGCACCTGGGTGGCTCAGTGGGTTTAGCCTCTGCCTTCAGCTCAAGTCATGATCTCAGGGTCCTGGGATCGAGTCCTGCATCGGGCTCCCTGCTCAGCAGGGAGCCTGCTTCCCTCTCTCTCTCTCTGCCTGCCTCTCTGTCTACTGTGATCTCTCTCTGTCAAATAAATAAATAAATAAAATTAAAAAAAAAAAAAAAAGAATCTGACTCTTGATCCCAGCTCAGGTCTTTATCTCAGGGTCTTGAGTTCAAGCCCCACAGTGGACTCCACAATGGGTGTGCAGCCTACTTAAAAAATAAAAATAAGAAGTGAATAGACTGTGGAATGAAAAAATTGTGACTTCACAGTAAAGAAACTTGGTAAACACATTCTCAGCCAGATGATCAAGATTAATATAATCAGTGATAAGTCACTGTTGATAAGTTGGTAAGTCACTTGTTATCATGTACCACCCAATATGACACAATGAGAAGGGCACTTTCCTCTCTGCAGTATGCTTTCAAAAAAAAAAAAAAAAATCCATAAACCGAGACTAATCATGAGAAAACATCAGACAAACCCAAACTGGGAAACATTCTAAAAAGACCTGACAAGTTTCCTCAGATTTTTTTAAGGACTTGAGAAAATAAAACAGAAGACACAGAGAAACACTCATAGATTGGAGAAGACTCCAGAAACATGATAACCAAATGCAGTGTGGTATCCTAGATTAGCTCCTGGAACAGAAAAATGATCTTAGTGAGAAAACCAGTGAAAGCTGAATAAAGTGTGTAGTTCAGTTAATAGTATTTTAACACTGTTAAATTCTTCACTTTGAAAATGTACCATGAACTATATGATGTCAACGTTAGGGGAAGCTACATGAAGTATACACAGGAAAAACTCTATACTATCTGAACAAGTTTTCTATACATTTAAAATTCTTCCAAACTAAAAAGATTTTTTAAAAATGTTAGTGGATTTCTTGACTGCTTTTTTCCTGAAAATGTTCTTTTCAAACAAATGTTTTTGCTTTCTATGTGATTGGCTACTTATATTCTTCTATGTGTTTTAATACTATTAAAAGCTTCCATAAGAGGCTTTAATGGGAGCATAACATTCTAGTATATGAAGTTTAATTAACTATTTCAGTATCACCAAACATGGAGAATTTTGTAATTTTTTTATCATTATAAGTAATTCTGTGATTAAAGCATTTTGTGCATAAATCTTCATTTGCCATGGGGTTTATTTATTTAGACAAATATTTCAACAAGTGAGAATGATAAGCCAAAAAGAATACGAATTTAGAAAGATGAAAAAAAAAGTATATATATTATCGGCTTCCTTTGCAGAGGGTTTATTGACTCATTTTAAAAGAAATAAGTGATATCTAGAAGAAATTAGAATATCAGGAAAAAGTGAATGAGACAGTCAAATCTAAATAGGAGAAAGAGAAAGTTGTATTTCTTTAGCAGGAGGTGAAGTATTCCAGCCCAGCAGGTATTACAGAGTTTGGAGAATGATCAAATGCAGCAACCCAAGAGAAGCCCAGGAAGTAAAAATAAAATCAATATTTTTAAAATATTTATTTATTTGAAAGAGAGAGCTCGCCTGTGAGTGCATGTGTTGGGGGCGATGGCAGAAGGAGAGAATCTGAAGCAGACTTCCCACTGAGTGAGGAGGCCAACATGGGCCTGGATCCCACAACCCCTGAGACCTGGGTCTCATGACCTGGGTGGACACTAAGAGGCAGACACATAACTGAATGAGCCACCCAGATGCCCCAGATCAATTTTTTAAATTAATTAATCAATTAATTAATTAATTTTTTTAAAGATTTATTTACTTGACAGAGAGATCACAAGTAAGCAGAGAGATAGTAAGAGAGAGGGGGAAGCAGGCTCGCGGCTGAACAGGTAGCCTGCTGCGGGGCTCGATCCTAGGACCCTGGGATTATGACCTGAGCCAAAGGCAGAGGCTTTAAACTACTGAGCCACCCAGGCACCCCAGTATTTTTTATTTAAAGGAAAATATGTATTGCTCAGTTTTCTAAATTTTTGAAAGGGGATTTATAAACAACCACTCATCCAATTTTGAGTCCATCCAATACAGAATTCTGGCACCTGTTCTGTGTTCTACCAGAACCAGACAAGAGCCTTGACTCAAGTTGAGTCAAGGCTCTTGTCTCAGCCTTTGTTTCCTCAAATTAAAGGAGATAGCATTAAAGTAGATACCTTTGAAAATCCTTTCCTTTAAAATTCCTAGACTGTTAATCACCACTGATGTGTTTATGCCTCTACATTTGTAGAGAAATATTTGATTAGCTCTTCCTACGAAATGGAGGGATTTGCATATAGGATTTCCAATAACTTTTTCTCATGTTTCCCCTCTGACTGTGGAGTTTGAGGAGCTACTAGCACTGCAGGCTTCCAGTTAATACAAGGGACTGTGATATTTCTAGCCATCTCCTCTGAATGTGTCCAGTTAAAACATGCTATGAATTCCATTTGCTGTGGCTTTTCTACTGGATTCATTGCCTATCCCCCAGCTTAACACTCATTTTGTCTTTCTGTGATTACTTTAGGGAAGCATGGGACAAGCAGACTATAGGCATTGTGCTAGGATGAAAGAATTTTCTAATTAGACTCTACTTAAAAGTAAGTAATAATAATAATTATAATTATATAATATATTTATATTACATTATTATATTATAATATTATATTATAATATTATAATATATAATTATATTATTATAATTATATAATAATTATTATTATTTTTAAAAAGATTTTATTTGTTTGTTTGTTTGAGAGGAAGATCAATCTCTCGACCTCAAGATCAGGCACTGAACCAAAATCAAGAGCTGGGCACTCACTGACTGACCCACCCACGTGCCCCTCTATTTATTTTAGACCTTTTGTGGGCTATTAAAATTTGGAAAAATAAAAGCCAAACTCTATGATACAGATGGACCAATAGCACCACTTCCTATCTGACTTCTACAGAATATTGTCACTACGTACAAGTATCCTTCTGCCCCCCCATATATCTAGTTCCCGTGTTCTTTTCAATGCTCTGTCCAAATCTTTCTGTTGTCCTGAGCTTTCTTTAGTTTTTGTTGTGTTCTACCTTTTCTCAATGTTCACACAAATCTTTTTCTTTTTCTTTTTTTTTTTTTGGTTTTGAAAATAAAGCTTCACCAGAGATTCACCACATGCTGGTTTGTGTGTCCCTGGTAAGGGTGTGGTTATATAATAAATCATAGTTTCCTGAGTCACTAAACCCTCATCTTGAATCTCAGCTAAGGTTTCTGATTCATTAACTAAGGGACTTTGGGCAAGTTATACAACCTCGCAAACTGCATCCTTCCTTTTGTAAAATAGGGAAAATAATTCATTTGCAGGCTTGTTGTTTGGCTTAAATCAGCTATTCACCGTATAAAATTCCTATTCTAAAATTTTGGTTAAACAAGAGATAATTGGAACACTGAAAGCCTATTGGAAAGTCAAGGGTCACAAATTTAGCATAAATCAAACACTTGGTCTAAAGTTGGGGTAGAGTTTCTCAAAATCTTGCTAAGTTTTGCCACATTAAATCAGGTTTACTCTCCTGCCTTGCTGTTGCTGCTGTTTTGATATTATTATTATTATTATTATTATTATTACTTTAGTGACTTTTCCCCATCTGTACATAACACATTTTAGTTAGTTTTTTGCTGTTGATATTGAAACCCCATGTCAACACCTTTATTTTGTTAAAAACTAAGCTGGCTGTGGATGGGTCTTCATTCACTGGACCAGGAAGTCTGCAGACTGCAGAGTGCTCTGTATTTATTAGCACAGGTCTGAACTGCCAACCTTACAAGGAATGCAGCTTGTGCAAAGTGTAATTATAATCTTGTTTTGATAGATTCTAATGGAATGTAATTACATACTGTGCACCTAGTGTTCTGATATTAATTACATTCCCTTTTGCTAGAGGCTACTAAGTTCCCCCAAATGGCCAAAGCAGTGTCTGGTTAAAAAAACAGGTACAATAGTTGCAAATAGTAGATATCTACATTTACCTACTTTACGGACTTCATTTGGATGCTATTCATAGGTGGTAATCAGCCTGAAGTTTGACCCACTGAGAGCTAAAATCTCCAAGTGGTCAAAATAATATGATAACCACGGTTTTATCAACACATTAAACACTATTTGATCTAATTCCAGCTGTGAGGATTATGTATTATATTGTTCAAGGGCACTTCTCCTTGTTTACAGGAGCAGAGGGCTCGCTTCTTAACCGTGTAACAGTGGAAAATGGCTAAATCTCCTTCCTGGCCTGAAAGTCTAGTCTTTAAATCTTTTACCTCCTCAGTCACAAAGGACCATCTCCCTTGTCAAAAGATTAGAAAAAGATTCTGTTTTTGGAAATGATTTTACTTCATTGTGTTTGAGACAGCTAGCTGAGGTTTATGATTAAGCCATGTCTATGACAGTTTGATATATACTCTTGGTACTCATGTTGTTGACCAGTTTATTATGTCATAATATTAATAGAAAGCTGTTATTAAATAAAAAAACTTAAAACAAATTATAGATAAGGAGATAATATATACACTACAACAAGATTTTACAAATTGTCAAGAAATACCTAAAAAGTCCAAAAGAATAATGACCATAGAATAAAAATAGACAATGTAGTAGAGAAGAAAATGTAGTAGTTAACATATAAATAAGATAGTCAAGTTCAGTATTGATCACGGGCTAACAAATTAAAGTACCAATGAAATATCACTTTTACCCACCAGAGAAGGAATTTAAAAAAGACAGAGAGAGAGAGAAAGAGAGAAATAAGATATATTGCTGGTAGGAATAAGAAGAAATGTAGGAGGAAGAATCAAGATGGCGGTGGAGTAGGAGACTGAAATATCACCAGTCCCAGGAGTTCAGCTAGAGAGGGATTAAATCATTCTGAACACCTACAAACTAAATAGGAGATAGAAGAGAAGAAGAGCAGCAATTCTAGGAACAGAATACTGACACTTTCTGGAAGGTAGGCCTTGCAGAGAAGTGAATCCAAAGCAATGGGAAGATAGACCACAGGGGGAGGGGCCAGCTCCCAGGAAGCAGTGGAACAGTGGAGCACAAAATCAGAACTTTTAGAAGTCTTCTCCACTGAGAGATGTTTCTCCAGAGGCTAAGTGGTGAGTGGAATCCTCATGGGGACAGTGTCCCCTCATGGGGACAGTCTCAGGACCCGTGGGGTCACAGAAAGATTGGGGCTGTCTGAGTGTGGCAGAGCTCTCAGGTATCAGAGCAGGGAAGCCAGCTACAGAGATAGAGTCAAGGAGCAGGCTCTCAGCTCAGTGTTACCTTATACCATGATCCAGGGCACATTCAGGCCACTGCTCTTTGAGCAGGGACCCCACAAGTGGCAGATCCAGAGAGACACCCCTTCCCCAGCTTCCTCCTCCAGAAGGAGAAGCACAGGACTGCAAGTCAGGAATCTGCTGGGTTTGGAGACCCCAAACAGGGCCATGCACCAGAAATAGACACATTCGGTCACAGGCCGGATGAGCACAGAGTGTGGCCAGAGACCAAAGAGATGGGAGGGATTGACTGCTTTTCTCTGAGGGAGTACTGAGGAGTGGGGTGCCAAGCTCTCAGTTCCTATGGGGCCAGAGATTGGGGAGGCCACCAACCTCATTCTCATCCTCCAAAGCTGTATGGAAAGTGTTTAGGGAACAAAAGCTACTGAGAGCAAACCTGAGCAGATTACTTAGCCTGGGTCCTGACAGGGGTGGTGCAATTCTGCCTTGGGCAAAGACTTTTGAGAATCACTACAAGAGGACCTGTCCCAGAAGATCAGCAAGAACATCCAGCAAGACCAAGTTCACCAATCAATGAGAACTGTGGAACTCCAGAGCTAGGGCAAAGTAACACATAGAATTTATGGCTTTTTTTGCATGATCCTTTAGACTTTCAAAATTAAATTTTTTTAATTTTATTTTTTTCTTATTCTATTTATTAACTTTTCCTCTCTCCTATTTTAACGTTTTTTAACTATTTTATCTTATCAATACTTTTTTAAAAAAAATCTTTTTAAATTTTCATTGTTATAATATTTTATCCCTTCATTGTATTTAACTGTATTTTTTGTATATATACAGGTTCTTTATTTCCTTTAAAAACTTGGCATACAATTTCTTCTAATCAAAATATACTATAAATCTAGTGCATAGCTTTGTTCTAGTCTCCAGCCTGATTAAATTCTCTCCCTTTTTTTCCCCCAACCAACTTCTTACCTTATCAATTCCCTTTTTACAATCTTTTAAAATTTTCATCTTTTGAGTCATATTCTATCCCTTCATCATGTTTACCCCATTTTTGTATATATATAAGCTTTTTTTTCTTTAAAATTTTGAGAGGTAGTTTCTTCTAAGAGACCAGAATACAACCAAAATTAAGTGGGTGGCTCTGTTCTATTCACCACTCTTAAAAGAAACAAACAAACAAATAACACACACACACACACACGTATGGATATAATTTTTTTTTAAGATTTTTTCTTTATTTATCTGACAGAGATCACAAGTAGGCAGAGAGGCAGGCAGAGAGAGAGGAGGAAGCAGGCTCCCTGCAGAGCAGAAAGCCTGATGTGGGGCTCGATCCCAGGACCCTGGGATCATGACCTGAGCCGAAGGCAGAGGCTTAACCCACTGAGCCACCCAGGTGCCCCTGGATATAATTTTTTAAAAATATTTTTTATTTTCCCCCCTTTCTCCTCCCCACAGTTTTAGGTCTCTTCTGATTTGGTTAGGGTATATTTTTCTGGGGTCATTTCCACCCATTTAATATTTTACTCCCATTCATCTACTCTTATCTGGATAAAATGACAAGGCAGAAAAGCTCACCACACAAAAAAGAACAGGAGGCAGTATCAATGGCTAGGGACCTAATCAATACAGACATTAGTAATATGTCAGAACCAGAGTTCAGAATGACGATTATCAAGGTGCTAGCTGAACTCAAAAAAAGCATGGAAGATATTAGAGAATCCCTTTATGGCGAAATAAAAGAACTAAAATCTAACCCAGTTGAAATTTAAAAAGCTATTAATGAGGTACAATTAAAAAAATGGAGTCTCTTACTGCTAGGATAAATGAGGCAGAAGAGAGAATTAGTGATACAGAAGACCAAATGATGGAGAACAAAGAAGTTGAGCAAAAGAGAGACAAACAACTACTGGACCAAGGGGAGAATTAGAGAGATAAGTGATAGCATAAGACAAAACAATATTAGAATAATTGGGATTCCAGAAGAAGAAGAAAGAGAGAGAGGGGTAGAAGGTATATTGGAGCAAATTACAGTAGGGAATTTCCCTAATACAGCAAAGGGAACAAGCATCAAAATCCAGGAAGCAAAGAGAACCCTCCTCAAAATCAATAAAAACAGGTCAACACCCCATCATCTAATAGTAAAACTTACATGGCTCAGTGACAAAGAGAAGATCCTAAAAGCAGTTCGGAACAAGGGTCTGTAATATACAACAGAAGAAATATTAGATTGGCAGCAGACTCATCCATGGAGACGTGGCAAGCCAGAAAGAACTGGAATAAAAATATTCAGAGCACTAAACGAGAAAAATATGCAGCCAAGAATACTATATCCTGCTAGGCTGTCATTGAAAATAGAAGGAGAGATAAAAAGCTTCTAGGATTAACAAAAATTAAAAGAATTTGAAAACACCAAACCAGGCCTACAGGAAATATTGAAAGGGGTCCTCTAAGCAAAGAGAGAGCCTGAAAGTGACAGACCAGAAAGGAACAGAGACAATATACAGTAATAGTCACTTTACATGCAATACAATGGCACTAAATTCATATCTTTCAATAGTTACCCTGAATGTAAATGGGCTAAATGATCCAATCAAAAGACCCAGGGTATCAGGATGGATTTAAACAAAAACAAAAATAAGACCCATTGATATGCTGTCTACAAGAAACAACAATCTACCATGCTAATGTACATCAAAAGAAAGCTGGAGGTCAAACCTTATAGCAGATAAATTAGATTTTAGGCTAAAGACCATAATAAGAGATGAGGAAGGACACTATATCATACTTAAAGAGTTTGTCCAACAAAAAGATCTAACAATTTTAAATATCTATATCCCTCACATGGGAGCAGCCAACTATATAAACCAATTAACAACAAAATCAAAAAAACACATCAATAATAATACAATAATAGTAGGGGAATGTAACACTCACCTCAGTGAAATGGACAGATCATCAAAGGCCAACATGGAAATAAAGGCTTTAAATGACACCCTGGACTAGACGGACATCACAGAAATACTCAGAATATTTTATCCCAAAACAAGAGAATACACATTCTTCTCTTGTGCACATAGAACGTTCTCCAGAGTAGATCACCTCCTGGGTCACAAATGAGGTTTCAACTGGTACCAAAGGACTGAGATCATTCCCTACATACTTTTTTAACACAATGCTCTGAAGCTAGAACTCAGTCACAAGAGGAAAGTTGGAAAGAAATCAAATAAATGGAGGCTAAAGAGCATCCTACAAAGAATGAATGGGTCAACCAGGAAAGTAAAGAATTGAAAAAATTCAGGGAAATGAAAACAACTGGTCAAAGTCTTTGGGACACAGCAAAGGTGGTGCTGAGAGAAAAGTATATAGCAATACAAACCTTTCTCAAGAAACAAGAAAGGTCTCAAGTACACAACCTAACCCTACACCTAAAGGTGCTGAAGAAAGAACAGCAAAGAAAGCCTAAACCCAGCAGAAGAGGAGAAATCATAAAGATCAGAGCAGAAATCAATGAAATAGGAACCAAAACAACAGTAGAACAGATCAACGAAACTAGCAGCTGGTTCGTTGAAAGAATTAATAAGATTGATAAGCCCCTGGCAAGCCTTATCAAACAGAACAGAGAAGGGACCCAAATAAATAAAATCATGAATGAAAGAGGAGAGAGCACAACCAACACCAAAGAAGTATAAAAAATTATAAGAACATATTATGGGCAACTATATGCCAGCAAATTGGACAATCTGGAAGAATGAATGCATTCCTAGAGACATAAAAACTACCAAAACTGAACCAGGAGGAAACAGAAAACCTGAACAGACCAATAACCAGTAAAGATATTGAAGAAGACATCAAAAATCTGCCAACAAACCAGAGCCCAGGGCCAGATGGCTTCCCAGGGGAATTCTGCCAAACATTTAAAGAAGAATTCATACCTATTCTCCTGAAACTGTTCTAAAACATAGAAATGGAAGGAAAACTTCCAAACTCATTTTATGAGGCCAGAATTACCTGGCCCCAAAATCAAAGACCCTGTTAGACAGACCAATACCCTTAATGAACATGGATGCAAAAATTCTCACCAAAACACTAGCCAATAGGATCCAACAGTACATTAGAAGAATTATTCACCACAACCAAGTGGGATTTATTCCTGGGCTGCAAGTTTGGTTCAACATCCACAAATCAATCAATGTGATACAATACATTAATAAAAGAAAAAACAGGAACCATATGATACTCTCAACAGATGCAGAAAAGCATTTGACAAAGTACAGCAAAGTGTAGGGATAGAGAGTACATACCTCAATATCATCAAAGCCGTCTATGAAAAACCCACAGCGAATATCATTCTCAATGGGGAAAAACTGAGAGCTTTTCCCCTCAGGTCAGCAACATGTCCACTATCACTACTGCTATTCAACATAGTATTAGAAGTCCTAGCCTTAGCAATCAGACAACAAAAAGAAAGAAAGGCATCCAAATTGGCAAAGAAGAAGTCAAACTCTCACTCTATGCAGATGATATGATACTTTATGTGGAATACCCAAAACACTCCAAAACTGCCTGAACTCATACAGGAATTCCGTAAAGTGTCAGGAAATAAAAAAAATGCACAGAAATCAGTTGCATTTCTATACACCAACAGCAAGACAGAAGAGAAATTAGAGAGGCAATCCCATTTACAATTGTACCCCAAACCATAAGATACCTAGGAATAAACCTAATCAAAGGGGCAAAGAATCTGTGCTGAGAAAAGGATAAAGTACTTATGAAAGAAACTGAGGAAGACACAGAGAATGGAAAAACCTCCCATGCTTCTGGACTGGAAGAACAAATATTGTGAAAAAAATATTGTATATGCTACCTAGAACAATTGATACATTTAATGCAATCCCTATCAAAATACCATCGACTTCTTTCAGTGAAATGGAACAAATAATCCTAAATTTATATGGAACCAGAAAAGACCCCAAATAGCCAGAGGAATGTTGAAAAAGAAAACCAAAGTTGGTAGCATCACCATTCGAGACTTCAAGCTCTATTACAAAGCTGTCATCATCAAGACAGTACGGTACTGGCACAAAAACAGACATATAGATCAATGGAACAGAATAGAGAGCCCAGAAATAAACCCTGAACTCTATGGTCAACTAATCTTTGACAAAGCAGGAAAGAATTTCCAGTGGGAAAAAAGACAAATGGTGTTGGGAAAATTGGACAGCCACATGCAGGAGAATGAACTGGACCATTTCCTTACACCACGCACAAAAAAAGACTCAAAATGGAGTCTCCTTGAGGAGAACACAGGCAGCAACCTCTTCGACCTCAACCACAGCAACTTCTTCCTATAAACCTCACCAAAGGCAAGGGAAGCAAGGGCAAAAATGAACTACTGGGACTTCATCATGATCAAAAACTTTTGCACAGCAAAGGATACAGTCATCAAAACCAAAAGACAACTGACAGAATGGGAGAAGATATTCACAAGTAACATATCAGATAAAGGGCCAGTATCCAAAATGTATAAAGAACTTATCAAACTCAAAACCCAAAGAAAAAATAATCCAATCAAGAAATGGGCAGAGGACATGAACAGACATTTCTGCAAAGAAGCCATCCAGATGGCCAACAAACACTTGAAAAAGTGCTCCACATCACTTCGCATCAGAGAGATACAAATCAAAGCTACAATGAGATATAACCTCACACCAGTCAGAATGATTAAAATTAACAAGTCAAGAAATGACTGATGTTGACAAGGATGCAGAAAAAGGGGAACCCTCCTAAACTGTTGGTGGTAATGCAAGCTGATGCAGCCACTCTGGAAAACAGTGTGGAGTTTCCTCAGAAAGTTGAAAATAGAGCTACCCTATGACCCAGCAATCACACTACTGGGTATTTACTCTAAAAATACAAAAGTAGTGATCCAAAGGGGAATGCACACCTGAATGTTTATAGCAGCAATGTCCACAATAGCCAAACTATGGAAAGAACCTAGATGTCCATCAACAGATGAATGGCTAAAGAAGATGTGGTACATATATACCACATGGAATGGAATACTACGCAGCCATCAAAAGAAATGAAATCTTGCCATTTGCAATGATGTGGATGGAACTAGAGGGTATTATGCTGAGCAAAATGAGACCATCAGAGAAAGACAATTATCATATGATCTCTCTGATATGAGGAATATGAAAGGTGGGGGGGTGGGTTATGAGGGGTAGGGAAGGAAAAAAAATGAAACAAGATGGGATTGGGAGGGAGACAAAGTATAAGAGACTCTTAATCTCATGAAACTGAGGTTTGCTCAGGGTGGAGACGTAGGCATAGGGTGGCTGGGTTATGGACATTGGGGAGGGTATGCACTATGGTAAGTGCTGTGACATGTGTAAGCCTGATGACTCACAGACCTGTACCCCTGGGGCTAATCATACATTATATGTTAATTAAAATAAAAAAAAGAAGAAATGTAGTCTCTTTTGAATTTCTTTTTGAAATCTAAATGTTAAACCATTTTTAGAAACATGTGAAACAACATTTACTAGAATTAAAAATATTTTTTTTAATTATTCATTTGAGAGAGAGAGAGAGACAGAGGATGAGCAAGGGGAGGGACAGAAGGAGAGGGAGAAGATGATTCCCTGCTGAGCAGTGGGCCTGACATGGGGCTCCATCCCAGGACCCCGAGATCATGACCTGAGCCAAAGTGAGATGCTTAACTGACTGATCTACCCTGGTGCCCCGAGAATTAAAAATATCTTTAGTTCCAAATAATTTCACTCCTAGACATCTATCCTAGAGTGAATGGCCCTAGTCGAAGGCTTTATATACATGCATGTTCATTAAAGCAATATCCATAGTGGAAATAAGTAACCAGAAACAAATGACTATCAGTATGAGAGTGGCATTAAGAAAAAATAAACAAAATTATATCATTTGATACCGATCAATTTCTTTTAGTTATTATTGAATAAGCAATGTAAAACACAATTATAATATTTCATTTTAAAATAAGTTTTAAAGTAAATTCATATTTATTCAGATGATTATGTACATTAAATTTTCACTTTGTATGAATATTTGTAAAATGTACAACTTCTAACAGTAGACTTTGTATATGGTTAAATGAGCTTGGAGCAAAGTATAGAAAATAGCAAGAGTGAATACCATGTTTTCAAAATGGGTTGTCTGTGGGATGAGGTAAATGGAGGTTGAAGGCTGTGGACAAGAGGAAAAGAAGGAAGTGTGGAGTAAATAAAGAAAAAATACTACAATCAGATAACAGCAACATGTAATATGAACTCTTTATGTAAATAACACATATGAGAGTTTTTACATGTTAACAAAAGTTAGAAAAAAGAGGGAGTTAGGGGCACCTGGGTGGCTCAGTGGGTTAAAGCCTTTGCCTTCAGTTCAGGTCATGATCCCAGGGTCCTGGGATGGAGCCCCACATTGGGCTCTCTGCTCTGCAGGAAGGCTGCTTCCTACTCTCTCTCTGCCTGCCTCTCTGCCTACTTGTGATCTTGTCTGTCAAATTAAAAAAAAAAAAAAAGTGGGAGTTAATACCTATTGACATGATGTGTACATACTATATTGTCAAGTTACTAAAAATAAGTTACTAAAAATTCAAGACAGTGGTTCTCTCTTGAGAGCACCATGGCATTGAGAAGGAATAAGAGGTAGGAAATGTAACGGGAAAAGGGTACCAATGGTTTCCAAAGCTTTTAACAGGGGTTACAACATTAATTTTAATATCTCAAGTATATATGCTACATAATGGGTTTAATGGCTTGTCTATGTGAAATATAATAATAAATGCATTCTTCAGGTAGTATAAAAACAAACAGCTAAGCAATGAACATGCATGATTAAAGAAAAAAAAAAAAAACAAGCAAACAGAAACCTAAAACTTCTGGAAACATACACACAGTTTCAGAAGCTACATGTGTTCCAGGCTTCTAGTTAATATGTAGTTCAAGAGCATGGAAAAGTTGTGGAAGGAATTTGGCAAGGATTTAAATATTGAATGGAGTTTGGGAATGAAGTAGAATGGGGCTTAATAAAGGGAAAGAAATGCTGTTGTTTTGCCTTTGTACAACTTTGTATCATATTACCACTTTTGTGTAATAAGCATTACTCATATTACTGTTGCAATTTGGAAGAAAAACAAACAATGTTAAGGGAGAACATTACAAAAAAAAATTTAAAAAGGTAACTTACATAATTGGAAAGATGAGATTGAAACACAGCTTAAAACCTTTTTCAATGTTTAATTTCAGCTCAGAAACACCCCCCTTTCTTTTTTGCTTTTAATTTTATTTACTTATTTGACAGAGATTACAAGTAGGCAGAGAGGCAGGCAGAGAGAGGAGGAAGCAGGCTCCCTGATGAGCAGAGAGCCCGATGCGGGGCTCGATCCCAGGACCCTGGGATCATAACCTGAGCCTAAGGCAGAAGCCTTAACCCACGGAGCCACCCAGGAGCCCCAACACCGCCCCCCCTTCTGACAGCCTTTTCCCTCTTTTCCTTAGATCAGTAGAGATTAATCCTTATCACTCATTGCATTGCTGTGTCAACCAATGTAATTACTGGAATTATAATAACCTGTTTCCTTCATTAGAATTGGCATTCCAACTGTTCCTAGCTTCTAGCATAATGCCAAAGACCTTGCAGGAACACAATAAATTCCTGAGAAATTTCATATCACTCATAAATCAGTGAAATTGCTACTTCCTGAACCAGTTCAATTCACCCTACTCCATCCACAACAATATCCATAAATCAGACCAGTAACCAGTGGAATCCATCTGGAAGACAAAAAGTCAGATGGGTGAGGAGCACCTGGGTGGCTTAGTCAGTTAAGTGTCTAACTCCTGATTTGGGCTCAATTCATGATTTCATGGGTTGTGAGACTGAGCCCTACTTTGGACTCCCTGCTCAGCGGAGAGTCTGCTTGAGATTCTCTCTCTCCCTCTTCTTTTGTCCATCCGCCATTACTCTTTCTTCCTCTCTAAAATAAATAAATACTCTTTTTTAAAAATCAGATTGGTGAATATTGGTCTTAAAAGTTGAAAATATACTTCTACCCTTAGGAAAAACAAAGCAAAACAAAAACAAAAACATGAAAATAAATAACTCCTGTTGAACCTAATAGGGTGTTATATATGGGGAAAATATATGGATATGCATATAACATGCATGGCTATATCACATATACTTCTCAGATATTGTTAATATCTTAAATGCAAGATGATAATTTCAGGAAAATGTTTTTGCTTATAACAGATATTTTTCTAAATTATTACTATCTCATTCAATTCAGTGCACTATTATTATCTTGATTTGACAGATAAGAAAACCAGGCAAAGACAGGTTAACTAACTTGTTAAAGATAATTGAGTCAGAAAATATCAGAACTCAGAATTGAATTCAGGTAGTCTCAGAGTCTGTGCTGTATTACTTCTAAATAGGAGAAACACATTTTAAAGGTTAAAAAATACTCTTTAGTGTCCCTCCATGTATTAAATAATAACCTTAATTTATAAAACATCTTATTTAAACATTTATATATACAACGTTTCAAAAGGTTTATGTTAATTGGAAAAATTCTGTCACTTTTATAAATTGAATAAAGGCAAAGAGTTTTTTAATTGAAATGTTTTTAAGAATTCTTCTTTTACAAACTTTCCCTCAAACTAGGATTGTCTTCTATGACCTCTCTGACATCATTAGTCACACTCAAAGAGTTCCAATCAAGGTACCTGTACCTCCCCACCCCTTGTTTGGTGTCATCTTTCTTTAAATTAATTTATTTACTTTAAAGAGTGGGTGCAAGAGGAGAGAGGAAGAGAGAATCTCAAGCAGACTCCCACTACACATGAAGCTCAAGGTGGGGCTTGATCTCACTACCTGAGCTGATCATGACCTGAGCTGAAATCAAGAATTAGATGCTTAACCAGCTGAACCAACCTCTTAGGTGTCCCTCAATGTTATCATTGTATTTCATCATTTTATTTTATAAAATGTTTACTGGAAATACAAATGCTTCTTAAAATATGTTTATGAGAATTTTAGCCTATTTGTCCTACTTCTGTGTATGCATTTGGCCTACTGTATAAATGTGGTACATAGCAGTTTTTAAAGCACAGAAAATAGGTGAAAACAAGTTGCTGGAAATAAGCCATGTTTCGGATTGTCCCATTCACTTGCCTATCTTATCCTTTGCTCCTTAATCTCTCCTCAGCCTTTGAACCCATGACTTGCTGCACTATGCCCAGGATGAAAAGATGATTGGACCCTTTAGAATGCCACTAACTAAATTCTACATGGTAGATCTTGAATTGATTACATGATGCTCATGCTAAGTGTTTCTAGATTACATTTCCTCAGGTGGTCAAGGTGTACATTAGAGTTTTGAAATACTTCACCATGAAGGGCATACTTTTCTGAATGTGGTCTACTTTTTCACTAATCTTCAAATTCAGAGCAGCAGAGAACACAGTTTTCTTTTTTAAGGTCTTATTTAGTTATTTGAGAGATAGAACAAGAGACCATGAGCAGGAGCCACAGAGGGAGAGGGAGAACCAGGATCCCCACTGAGCAGGGAGCCTGATGTGGGGCTTGATCCTAGGACTCTGGGATCATGACCTTAGCTGAAGGCAGACGCTTAGCTGACTGAGCCACCCAAGTACCCGAGAACATGGTTTTCAACACTCAGTCTGCCTAGTGCAGTGCACCTGGATGACTACCACCCTTCCTTACAGACAGAATTGACATGAGGAGTCCTATTGACACAACTGCCTCACACAGGGTGCTGTCAGTGTTATCTTTACTTTTCATTTGTTTATTTATCACATTCTATTACCTCCTTTTTTGTTAAGTCATCTCTACGTGGAACATGAGGCTCCAATTTACAATGCTGAGATTCAGACGTCCATGCTCTACTGACTGGGCCAGCCAGGCAACTCTCTGTCACCTGCTTTTCACCCAGATCTAGCCCAATTTCTTCCTAGACAGTGGACTATAATTTTTTTAAGAGTTTTTTTTTTTTTTTTTTTTTTTTGGACAGAGATCACAAGTAGGCAGAGAGAGAGAGAGAGAGGGCTTTTTTTTTTTTTTTTTGACACCTACTCTGTGCTCCAGATATCTAAATTCAATTTCCTCCTTTCTTTGCCAAAGGTCTAGCAGAGATCCCAATGTGGGGCTCGATCCCAAGACCCTGGGATCATGACCCGAGTTGAAGGCAGAGGCTTTAACCTATGGAGCTACCCAGGTGCCCCGACAGTGGACTATTTTTAAAGGACCAAATTAAAATATTTTATAATACACTCTTCCAAATCTTTTCTTCAGTTACACAAGATAATAAATATTGATATTCCTGATCGTCATTACATGTCTTAGGTATTCCTGACACTACACAGACAGCATCTGTGTGTTTGATAAGCTTGCCTTCTGTGTTCCCTCATGTCACTGATAAGCAAGTTGACTGGGATGCAAATAGAACTCACAGGGTGATTGTTCAGGCTACTTACTTATGTCATTTTATATTCATTCATTCACTTATTCATTCAGTATACATTTTTTTGAAAGCCTGTTATGTATGAGAGATTATGTTATGTTCTAGGAACATAAACAAATAGAAAATAAGTCCCATATCCCCAAGGAATTCACAAATGAATGGGATACAAACAAAGCAACAAAATATTATGATATGGATAAAAAGTAACTAAGACAGTGTAAAGGAGACATTTCTAGAGAGAAGAGATTGATAATGATTTTCTCTTTCCAGCAACACAGTGCCTGACACAGAGAAAGCATCAAAACACCTACTGTCCTTAGCAATAAACAATATGTCATTTGATTAGGGAATTTTCTTCTGCAGTTTACAACTTTAAATTCCTCACATTTTTAAAGGAATGATAAGCAAACATTCTTACCACATATGGTGGGGAGTGTACCATCCCTTTGCCAAAAACTGCTGTTAAAATATCAGTTGAGTAAACCAAAATTTAGGTGTTGTTTTTTTTTTAACACCTACTGTGTGCTCCAGATATCTATATTCAATTTCCTCCTTTCTTTGCCAAAGGCACAGTGTTTTTAATTGGGAAAAGGCATAAAACACCACCTGTGCTCCAAGATCTTCACATTTTTACCCCAAACTTCAAAATGATAAAGGATACATTCCCAGAAGGTTCTTTTACTTGTGTTGCCCTAGAATAATTCCTTCATACTTTTACCAGTCAAGACGTTGAAGTACAAACAGAAACCAGCTTTGGCTGATTTAAGAATAAAGTGAATTCAGTAGAATGATGGTGCACACATTACCAAACTGAGGGGATAGCTTTAGTAAAAAGCTTTACAAATGGATACAGCAGTGGAAGCTGGGTATTGATGAGAACCATGTCCAACATCATGCTGCAAAAGCAGAGTGAAGACAGGGCGACCATCCCTGCTTAGGATCCCAATGCTTGCACCAAGCACTTCCACTGGATACTTCATTTTGTTCTGTCATTGGTGCCCCTGGAAGCTTAATATGTTGTTGCTTCTAGCTACTAAAACCCTTACCAGGATGGACCCCTTTGATTTGGGCCAAACCTGGGTCACGTGCCTTATCTGTATCTTTGTAGCTGGAGGCTGAGATAAATACAGTCTGTTGCACCCACAAAGGCTTATAATATAAGGGTTTTTCAAACATGAATGGGGTTTAGATGCTAGATAGTCCAAGGTGGGGAAAGCAAAAGAAAAATATATGATACCTACTTGTACTAAATGAAGTATGTGATAAAGAAAAAATATTCTTTATCTTTTTAATAAATATAAAAAATAAAGATTCTTTATCTTTTTTTTCATACCAGAATAATACCAGAACATGACATATAATACCAAATAATACCAGAGCAAAACATAGAACAGAACATTTCAGAAAAGCATATGCCCTGGTTATGCCAGGTATCAATATAACCAATGCTGTATATCCTTCTCTCTCTCCAAAGGCTGTTTCTAGGTATCATTAGAAGCATCTTCATACACAAAACACATTCCCTTAAACCTCATAATTCTTGTGAATTTTCTGTATGTTGTGGAAAGCTGTGGAGCCTTCATAGGAAAAGGCACACATTTATGTTATGAGTAAGTATTCTATTTTCATTGTAGATAATAGAAAGGGCACAATTTTGTAAATAGGAGGGAAAAAAATGACACGATTCTGCCATACCCAAACAACCACAGATACCAGTAATGACTGTCCTTCTAGATGTGTAGTATATCCGTGTATGTATTGTGCTTCTATAGTCCTAATACAAAGTTTGTATGTATTTGTAAGTTTATGGTTTATAGCAGCATACAATATGCTGCTTTAATCCTGAATTTCCAAACTTACAACTTATTAACTGAGAAAACATTCTCAACATTCAAGTTTCTGTATTGCTTCTCCATGAATATTTCTCCTTTTCTTTTCATTCTCTGTCATTTTTTTAATTACCAACTCTTGAAATATATTAATTTGGTTCTGCCTCCTTGGTTGGGGGGGGAGTCTTTTCAATATTTTCATCTTGTGTGATTTTTGCATACTATCTCTGGACATTTTTATTTTCTTGAGAGGTAGTACTCAAAATCAGGTAAAGAAGCCAGTTGGCATTTTCACACAATTGGTGAGTTCCTCAGGCAAGAAGACAAATATAACACATCCCCTGCCGGTTGCCAAAACATTTCCCTGTGTTTATATCTCTAAGGCACTGAGATAGGCTCTCAACTTTCATGTTAACCAGTAGCAAACCCTACCTATCACTACTGCAGGGAGTATCTGGGTTTTGACACCTTGAACCCTTTTGACTTTCTAGGAGGTCAGACATTCTGGAAAATGCTGTTTTCCCCTCCCTTCTCTGCTCTTCTCTCACTATGTTGTGTTAATAAGGGCCAACTAGTTTCCTCATATGGAAAGAGAGCGAGTAGTTCAAGAACAACTGTGTACAGTATAGTATGATGAGGTTGTGTTGTAGTCAGTAAGATACTCAAATTAGCTGAGCCTCCATTTTCTCATCTGCAAAATGGGAATAATAATACAGACCTCACTGGCATGTTGCATGTGCACTGCTGACCCCATAAACAGTAATTCATTTGCAATCATACTTAGGCTAACCCATGCTAACATATACTGGATCCATAGAAACTCACTACTGAATATTTTCAAAATTCTCTTACCTGTTGTTCACTTTTTAGCTTATCATATTTACTGTGGGTTCTCCTACATAGCTAATTTTAAAAATAAGGAAAACAATATTTACCTCATCTTTGTCCTATGTTAAGGATACATACAATATATTAAACTGAAATGTATTAGAATCAACTCCCTCAGGACGCCTGGGTGGCTCAGTTGGTTGGACGACTGCCTTCGGCTCAGGTCATGATCCTGGAGTCCCGGGATCGAGTCCCACATTGGGCTCCCAGCTCTACGGGAAGTCTGCTTCTCTCTCTGACTTTCTCCTCACTCATGGTCTCTCTCACTGTCTCTCTCTCTCAAATAAATAAATAAAATCTTTAAAAAAAAAAAAAAAGAATCAACTCCCTCTCACCAAGTTTTGCCTACACAATAATATTTCATATAAATATTAGCTGTTTTTCTCCACAAATAGGACATTCAGGATTTGGGTTTTCTTTTTATTTTTTTCAATTTTTTTTTAACTTAAGCAGCCTACAATTTCATAACCCCTGCAACTTAATAATAGCTATTGTTTGTATAATGTGTTAAGTTTAAAGTCTCATTTAAGCCAGTACATTATATCTGCTTTGTTTCTAACTACAGATTTTTTTCTTGTTTCTGTAAGTTGGTTAATGAGAAATGGCTTACTTACATTTTTCTGTTGGTTCCCTATAGATGCCTTTATGTAACAGAGCTGTATATGTAAAAGTAAGCACAGTTACACTTTTTTCACCAAAGTTAATATTAAGAACACAAAAATACTTCCAGGAGAAATGAACTAAGATCTCTACATAATTTAGCTAACTAATTCCTGCAATTTTAGATGTAAGAACCAGTAAAGCCAATATTCGAACTGAGGATGGTGTGATTTGAAAATCTGCCCTTTCTCTAATATTTCATGTTGGTTGTCACTGGACACTAACTAGTAAAACAAAATGCCCTTCATAAACTAAATTAGGGCAAACCATCACTACATAATTCTCACACCATTTTAACATAAAAAATAACTACCCTAGAATTTGGTGATGGGTATCAAAATTCTTTCAAACATACATGTCCTTTGGGGCGCCTGGGTGGCTCAGTGGGTTAAGCCTCTTCCTTTGGCTCAGGTCATGATCTCAGGGTCCTGGGATCGAGCCCCATGTCGGGCTCTCTGCTCAGCGGGCAGCCTACTCGCCCCCCCCCCCCCGCCTGCCTCTCTGCCTACTTGTGATCTCTCTCTTTCTCTCTCTCTGTGTCAAGTAAATAAATAAAAATCTTTAAAATATATATATATATATATATATATATATATACACACACACATGTCCTTTGATGATTATCCTGATGAAAATGCTAACTGAATATAACCATAAATATGTGTCCGCAGCAATCTCAGAGTTGTTCATAATATCTCAGGCAGTCACATCACCCCTGGAGCTCAGCACTTTTACATTTTCAATCTTAGCACCTCAATATGCTTTCCCTTGCTATGTGGCTATTTGCATTCACATATTCGGTAGCCTTTTCCTTGACGTTTTGTGAGGGCTTCACCTGATCCATAAGTGCACCCCAAAGCAACTCTGCCAAGAAGCGATAGAAGTGATACTGGAAGTGTTCCTCTGACTAACAAGTAAATCTGACGCTACTCTCATGCCTAAAACTTTGGTGACTTCCAATCAAAGAGGGAACAAGATTCTCCCTTATGAGGGCACCTGGGTGTCTCTGTTGATTGGGTGTCTGCCTTCAGCTCCGGTTGTGATCCCAGAGTCGGGGGCTTGAACCCCATGTGGTGCTCCCTGCTCAGTGGGGAGTCTGCTTCTCCTTCTCCCTTTGCCCCTTGCTCATGCTCTCTCTCAAATAAATAAAAATAAATTTTAAAAAAATGATTCTTGCTTATCTAGACCTGCCTATGTCTTTAGCCCTGTGCAACACCATCTATCTTGTTTTCTTTCTTTTTCTTTTCTTTTCTTTTTTTTTCATTTATTTATTTTCAGCATAACAGTATTCATTATTTTTGCACCACACCCAGTGCTCCATGCAATCCGTGCCCTCTCTAATACCCACCACCTGGTACCCCGACCTCCCAACCCCCCGCCACTTCAAACCCCTCAGATTGTTTTTCAGAGTCCATAGTCTCTCATGGTTCACCTCCCCTTCCAATTTACCCCAACCCCCTATCTTGTTTTCTGAGTCCCCGGCCTACTGCACCATGAATTCTTACAATGCACTAATGCTCCATCCACCTCAGGATATTGGCAAGTGCTGTGTCTTCTACCTCAGAAAAGCTCCACCCCTCTGCACCCCTTTTACCTTAACCAGGCTTCCTTATTCTATAATTCTCAACTCAGGAACTAATTTTTGAAGTATCTCTGAATTTGAATCACAGGGATAGCCTGGGTGGCTCAATGAGTTAAGGCTTTGCCTTCAGCTTAGGTCATGGTCTCAGGGTCCTGGGATCGAGCCCCACATCCAGCTTTCTGCTCAGCAGGGAGCCTGCTCCCCCTTTCCCTCTCCCTCCCTCTCTGCCTACTTGTGATTTCTCTCTCTCTCTTTCTCTGTCAAATAAATAAATAAATAATCTTTAAATTTGAATCACAGATAAACAAATACTTCAGGTAAACAAATACTTTAGGTATTTTAGTATAAATATGTCCCAAATATTGCCTATGATGTTTTGTATTTGTGACTGTATCTCAAATTAGAACAGATCTTACTCGTAAATACTTTCTTAGCAATTTCACTTTAAATTCAGAGTTCATCTGTGGGGGAAACCGCCAATTTTTTTCTATGAGTATTTAGTGCATCCTGGTACGAAGAGTGCTTAAATATATTATTTTATTAAGACTTGGTCTCTTGCCAAATGAGAGTAATTTCAGCTTAGATTGAATAAATTTTATCATGATTACCTAGTTACGAAGGAGATGCTAAAAAGAGCAAGAGAGAGTGAGAGAGAGAGAGAGATCACAAACCTCTCACTGAGTTGAGAGAATTAAGCTAGCTAAAACCATACCTCTAATAAAAAGAAAATGCCCTATCATATGATCTCCCTGATAAGAGAAAGTGCAACATGGGGGCTTAGATGGGTAGGAGAAGAATAAATGAAACAAGATGGGCTTGGGAGGGAGACAAACCATAAGTGACTCTTAATCTCACAAAACAAACTGAGGGTTGCTGGGGGGAGGGGGTTGGGAGAAGGGGGTGGGGTTATGGACATTGGGGAGGGTATGTGCTTTGGTGAGTGCTGTGAAGTGTGTAAACCTGGTGATTCACAGACCTGTACCCCTGGGGATAAAAATATATGTTTATAAAAAATAAAAAATTAAAAAAAAAAAAAGAAAGAAAGAAAATGCCCTAAAGGGTTTCACAGAGAAGAGCAATTCATACAGAGTGTTTTACGTTCTGTGCTCGTTCTGAGTTTGGGTGCCTTATGCTGTTCACTTCATGTGACAGCATGTTCTGGATGCTGTGTGAGAAGTGGAATTATGAATTCTGGAACACTGAAAAGAAATCAAAACAACAACAACAACAAAAAGAATGTCTAATAAATATAAATTTTGCTGTCTCAAGGCTCATAATGAAATGATTATCATTTATGTGAGCATCCACATAAGAATAAGTTATTATAGCCAAGACAGAGAAGCCTGATTCTCAGAAAGGCCAAGCGCAGAAAGCTATCATTCCACCCTCTCCTCCTCTTTGCCATCTCAGAAAAGATAGAGAAAATCTTTGATTTCATAATCTGAAATACATGTGGGGAAAAAAGTAGCATAGTTTGAGTATTTTGTTGAACTTTCCTCAAAATTGATTAAACACAAGGAGAGAAATCCTATAATTTGGGTTAAAAAAAAAATAATGTAAACATCTCACCCTAGGAAGCAAGGGTTTGGTTGAAAATAATTTCCTCGGGCAGTTTATTGTGCAAGGGGTTGTCTCTATAGCAAGCTGGGACCTGCCCCTTCCAGAAAAAAAAAACCTCATAAAGCTGCTATCACCTTTGAATTAGGCCATAGAGGCATCAATTTATTAAATATCAAAAGAAAATTTTAGTTAATACTAGAATTTCAAGACACTAATATTCTCCAGTTTCCCTGGGAAAGACTGTTAGATTCAGGATAGCCCAAAAGCTATCTTCAAGTTAGGGAGTGGTTAAGAATTCAACTTACAAATGAGAGCACTATAAAGGCTGGAAGTGACATCAATTGCCCAAGCCTACAAACATTGGTAATTTTAGGCCCCTGCAGGTAAATATTTACTGCACAACTAGCCAAATTACTTTTGTAGATGCATAAATGCAAACACCCCTTAGCTGGGAATTTAATAAGTCAATTCTTGTATCGGTAGAGTAATTATCCACAAATGATATATTTTAGGCAAAATCTTAGGTTTAAAAGCTGAGAGAAAAGTTTCTGCTGTGGAAGTTCATTAGGATTCTACCAGGTTGAGAATGAGACAACATGGCATGGCTTACACAGAGCATTGACTATTTTTTTGTATTTGACTTATTTTCTGCCTTTTAAGATATGTGAAATTTGAGGTGAAATGTACGTATTAATTATTAGTTATGCTACTAATTAAATTAACTGTATTAATGTACCTATTGAAAGTCCATATGACGAATGCCATGTTAATTTTCCAAAGAGGATTCAGTTGGGAGTTCATGGGTAATAAATCTAATTCAGGGTAATGATGTCAGGAAATTTACCAAGAGAATGTACATTTAAACAAACCCTTTAAGAAGGTTTAATGTGTGGGGCGGCTGGATGTCTCAGTGGGTCAAGCCTCAGCCTTTGGCTTAGGTCATGATCTCAGGGTCCTGGGATTGAGCCCCACATCGGGCTCTCTGCTCAGCAGGGAGTTTGCTTCCCCCTCTCTCTCTGCCTGCCTCTCTGCCTACTTGTGATCTCTCTCTCTGCCAAATAAATAAATAAAATCTTAAAAAAAAAAAAAAAAGAAGGTTTATCGTGTTTCCAGCAAGGGAAACAGTATTGGGAAAGTCATGAAAAGGCAAATACAATGAAATGCAAGCATTTGAATATGGTTAAACCCAAACCAAATAATATCCATGTTACGAACTGAATGTTTGTGGTCCCCCTGAAAATTCGTATGTTGAAACCCTTCCCTTAAGGGTGATAGTGTGAGAAAGTCAGGCCTTTGAAAGGTAATTAGAATTAGCTGAGGTCATGAAGGTGGAACCTTTGTGAATGGGATTAGGACCCCTATAAGAATGTCAAGAGAGAGCTTGCTTCTCTCTGCTCTCTGCCAGTTGAGGATACAAGGAGAAAACAGCCACCTGTAACATAAAAGAGGGCTCTCACTAGAACCCAACCATACTGGCACCCTAACATTGAATTTCTACCTTCTAGAACTGTGAGAAATAAGCTTCTGTTGTTTAAAGTCACCCAGTCTGTGGTATTCGTTTATAGCCTGAATCGACCAACACAATCATTGAGTTCTTGATATTTATGAATAGTATTTTGTAGAGAGTAACTTTTTGCATGTTGTTTTGTTTCTCTTTGTAGATTTTAGCATTTTTGCTTAATGACTATATTGGCAGAAAAGGCAGATTAAAATGTTTAAAAATAGAAAACCTGTATTGTATAAGCAAGATATACACATTTATGTATGAACTGCTATTTTCTCCATTGATTCAAAAACATATCTTCATTATTGATGCCTAATACAGGTGCACAGTGTAAGTGATGTATCTGTTTATTCTTTTCTTTGAGATAGGTAATTTTGACTTTGTATATTTATCATAGAATGGCCATGCTTTTATATGTTGTGAGGGTTTTTTGCCTTTCAGCTAAAGTGAAATGTCTATGTTTTCTGCATTATTTCTCTTATCTATCACATTTCAACATGTTTAGATTTATGTGGGCAGTTTTCTGCCCTTATGTTCTGAATATATTTTTAAACTTACAAATAAGTATCTACTGGCGCTTATAAAAGTAACTAATATAGTGTTATTATTATACAGTAGAAACTCAGATTTTAGTTCACTGACCATCTCAGATAATGCAAATCTATGTAAAAGCATAAAAATCTTGCAATCACATTAAAATGTCTTAAGTGTGGGTGTATGCGTGTATGTATGTGTGTGTGTGTTTGTGCGAACTTGTATATTTTTTTCTCAAAATCAATATGGATAATATATTTTTAAACATTTATTTACTTATTCATTTTAGTTATGAAAGTATTCGATAGATACTAGCTAGTACAGTCGTCCCCCCCATCTGCAGGAGATATGTTCCGAGATCCCCAGTGGATGTCTAGAACCCTGGACAGTACTAAACCCTGAACATACTATATTATTTCCTATACATACATACCTATGATAAAGTTTAATTTGTACATTAGGAACAGTAAGAGATTCACAATAACTAATAATAAAATCGAGCAACTGGAAAAATATCCTATAATAATAAAGTTATGTGAATGTGGTCTCTCTCTCTCTCTCTTTAGAAACATCTTCCTATACTGCACTCCCTTCTTCTTGGGATGATATGAGATGATAAATTGCCTACAAGAGGAGAGAAGAGGTGACTGACAGGCACGTGTAGTACCATTAGGTTGCTATGGACCTTCTTACAATTTGTCCGAAAGGGTATCATCTGCTTCCAGACCCTGGCTGACCATGGAAAGCAAAACCACAGATGGGGGTTGGCAGCAGGGTTGGGGGGGGCACTACTGTATTTGTTTCACTACATATTCCGTACTGTATTAGGGTTAGAAAGAAAAAGGTGAGTAAACAAAAGTTGATATCCTGAAGGAGCTACATGTAATTATCTGGCCGTTGACCTGATTCCAAGTCGAAAAGTTCTTGCTTATGTCAGGATCCTGTTCCTGCTTTGCTGAAATAAATTCAGAGCACATTTTTCATAATTGCAGCATAAGTGACAGCTTCCTACCCTCTTGAAAACAAAGCCAAACTCGTCACACCAGCAAGCAAAAGAGTGATGATGTGGCAGGTAGGGGAAGAGCAGAGGGCCAGAAAAAGATTTATGTTGCTTTTTACTAAATCTGGATAAAAGTTCAGTAGGAATTAAACTCTTTCCCTCTAAGTACACTGCGGGGAATTATGAAAGACAAGGCTAAGCTATGCTGAACTTGGCAGCTTATTTATTGTTTTATAGATTTCTATTCAGGGAAGGACACAACCAGTAATGCACTTGCCACCGTTTCTCATCTATTTTGTCTTATTCTGAGAGTGAAGATCCCACTTCATGTTATCTTATTGAATTTAAATTTTACGGTCCTCCAGATTTAGTAGGAATTTGAAAAACAAATTGAGTTGTACCTTTCAATTTCAACCAACAAGAGGAGTTTGATAGGCATGACCTGCCCTATTCAAAATTATCTTTCAGTGTCAGGGAGTAGTTTTCAACCAAGGGTCATTTTACCTCCCAGGGGCCATCTGGCATTGTCTGGTGACATTTTTGGTTGTTACCATGGGGGATGTTGCTGGCATCTAGTGTGTAGAGGCCCGGATACTGTGAGACACCCTCCAGCACAAAGGCTAGTCGTTTCTCAAAAAGCATTGTCCATGTTGCTACAAAAGTTGGGTGGAGGCATAATGGAGGCATTCTGATGGAGGCATAATACTCCAGAGTGTATATGGACCACATCTTCCTTATCCATTCGTCCGGTGAAGGGCATCTTGGTTCTTTCCACAGTTTGGTGACCGTGGTCATTGTTGCTATAAACATTGGGGTACAGATGGCCCATCTTTTCACTACATCTGTATCTTTGGGGTAAATACCCAGGAGTGCAATTGCAGGATCATAGGGAAGCTCTATTTTTAATTTCTTGAGGAATGTCCACACTGTTCTCCAAAGTGGCTGCACAACTTGCATTCCCACCAACAGTGTAAGGACTGGAAGAGATTATGCTGAGTGAAATAAGTCAAGCAGAGAGAGTCAATTATCATATGGTTTCACTTATTTGTGGAGCATAACAAATAGCATGGAGGACATGGGGAGATGGAGAGGAGAAGGGAGTTGAGGGAAATTGGAAGGGGAGGTGAACCATGAGAGACAATGGACTCTGAAAAACAATCTGAGGGTTTTGGAGGGGCGGGGGTGGGAGGTTGGGCGAACTAGGTGGTGGGTATTGAAGAGGACACGGATTGCATAGAGCACTGGGTGTGGTGCAAAAACAATGAATACTGTTATGCTGAAAATAAATAATAAAAAAAAAAAAGCATTATCTACCCCACTGTCAACAGAGCCAAGTGAAGAAACAGACATAGGTGAGGCTCTGAGAGACAAGGAAGGTGTTTCTGAGTCAGTTCAAAATGAATGGCTTCCCCCCCTTTCCTTTCACTTTTTACTAAACTCTTCCTCTTTGGTTGTGAACTACTTATCACAGACTACCTGAAAATCTAGTGTAAATGTGGAGTACTTGGAGACACTGATTTATGGTGATAAAAGGTACAGTATTAACATCAAAACTTCTAAAATCAGACAGAACTGAAGTTGAGATCTAGATCTGCTACTCATTGACGTTTGCCCATGGTTATAGTTACATTCCTATATCTGAGTTCTCTTATCTTTTAAGACTTTTGCTATAAAACTTATCTCATTGGGTTTTGTAAAAACTAACTGAAACAGAACTGTGATGGAATAACTTGAGGCAGACCAAAACCCTCATCAAGAGCAACTAGAAGGGGCACTTCGGCGGCTTAGTGGGTTAAGCCCCTGCCTTTGGCTCAGGTCATGATCTCAGGGTCCTGGGATTGAGACCTGCATCGGGCTCTCTGCTCAGTGGGGAGCCTGCTTCTCTCCCTCTCTCTCTGCATGATTCTCTGCCTACTTATGATCTCTCTCTCTCTCCCTGCCAAATAAATAAATAAAATCTTAAAAAAAAAAAAAGAACAACTAGAAAAGCTGAATAAAAATGTATACTTTTCAATGTATTAGAAAGCTGCCATATGGGTTAGGTGTTGAAAGGCCAAGATCTCTGAGAAAAAAATTTATTTATTTATGAATTCTGCATGCTTATTTTCTCTCTGGGATAGTGAATTAATTTCCCAATGGCTTATAAGATTCAGAATCCAGGCAAAAGCCAGCATAGTTTTTGCTGATCTCACAAGACTGGGAAGGTAGAAATTGGAATTTGGGGCTTTCAAGGCGGGTAGGACTTTTAGGAAGTGAGGCAGAGAAGCAAGGCAGACATTCCAAGTTTGCCCAGAGAGGCATCTGTCATACCTAAAATGCAGTGTGAAGACTTAAGAGATCCTGTAGAAAGGGGCTGAAGGTCTAAAAAGAAGTTTTTTATTTTTTTTAAAGATTTTATTTATTTATTTGACAGAGAGATCACAAGTAGGCAGAGAGGCAGGCAGAGGCGGGGGGGGGGGAGCAGGCTCCCTGCTGAGCAGAGAGCCCGATGTGGGACTCGATCCCAGGACCCTGAGATCATGACCTGAGCCGAAGGCAAAGGCTTAACTGGCTGAGCACCCCAGGTGCCTAAAAAGAAGTTTTAATAGTCTTGTGCTCCTACAGAGAGAAAAAGTGGAGCTCAGACCTGCCAAGGAGAAGGAATATAGTAGGTTAAATACTTCTTAGAGGCTGCACTGTAGAAACAAGGGAGAACAAGAGTTGGATTGAACCTTCCAAGGTCCATGTCTTTAGCTCAGAACAGATTACTAGAGCCTGTGCTAGGGGTTGAGGGCATCCAGGTAGGGCAGCAGAAGCAACCCAGGGAACCTGTCGAAGAGCTAGTAAACAAGGTGGTATCTGCACCGTTCTAAAGGCAGTTGCAACAGCGATGTCAAAGCCCAATGGAGTGAGGAGGAAGAGTGCCTGCTGGAGCAGGAGTGTGAACTGTAATCCAATATGAGGTACCAGAGTGAAAGCAAGGTGAACAGGGTAGTATGCAGATGAGAGCATCAGAGCCTGAGGAGCGTGAGGAAGCCTCTTCACTGGGAGGTGGTGATGGAGACAGATGCTTGTTAAATGTGACAGGGGCTGGTCAATTAAGTAAATAAACTGAGAGTGATGTCAGCCAGGTTTCTCACTGTCAGAGAAAGGAATTATAAAAATAGGAAGGAGAAAACCCAAGAGACTCCTGTGGTGTTAAATTATAATTAGAAGTATTAAATTAAAATTGGTGTGAACTCATAGTTCAGTATGGAAGTATGGAAATGTCAGTATGGAAGTATGTTGTTTCTGATTAATATGCATATGCATGTATCATGTGTGTGTGTGTGTATATATTTACACATATGTATGTATAAAATATGATAAAATATGTTATATATGTATTATGTTATACATTTTATATTCATATTTATATAATATATATAGTACATATACTTAGACACATATTTATATGTGTATAAATGTATGGGAATGTGCATATGTAGTGCATATCTGTATTTATATTCTCTATCTCTGTCCACTGAGAGGACCTACAAGCAGAGAGAGACATTTCAATGTCAGTGAGCATACAGCATGCCTGCATTTTTGATTTCCTTCAAAGATCCTAGAGGTTTATAGAGAAATGATTCATAGTAGGACAAAGGCAGGAGAGTACAAGATCTTATGCTGGAAAGTAGGTAAGTCCTCAAAGAAAAAGACACACAAATCAGCTTGAAAGGAACTCCACGTAGTAAATCTGAGAAAACTTGAACACTGGCATAAATAATGATGATATCAGATTATAATCCAGTGAACAAAATCAGACTCTGTTTACAGTGTTGTAAATAAGTGGATAAGTAAAGTAAGTAAATATATGGTAAAGTAAATGGTGAAAAGACATTTTTCTTTACAGAAGAAGGAAACAATAAATGTAATAAGAATGGTCAAGTTAGAAAAATCATAATTTGGCAAATAGCATAGAAATAGGTAGCTTAGCCAGAAACACTGACTGTGAAATGAGTAGGTAAAAGTATGTAAAACTCAGTAAATTAGTAGGTGAAAATCTGATGAGGAATGGAATTTTTACAGAGTCTCAGAATACCTCCCTACAAAGTATTTATTAGTTACAAAAAGAAAAAGAGCAGTTTTACTGTGGATAAACCTTTTAATTACCTTTAATCAAGTGATTACAATTAATATTAACAAATAAATCAAAACTGTGCACTCTCAGAGAAGTGACAATGAGAAGAACATGGCATTAGTTTTATGATGTAGTTGTTGAGAACCTGTAACTTAAATCTATGTACATAAATTCTACCTAAGGGACATTCTTCCTGATAACTGGCTGATCATTTTCAAAAGTGATGAGGTTTTTTAAGTTAGGCAAATTTAGAAATATACTCTTTCAAATTAAAGGAGACCATGGAGAATGGGCACTAAATGTGAAACATGATTCTGGGCTGAAATTTTTTTTTACAATGGATATTATTTGGGCAACTATAAATCAGATGGTTGCAAACTTATGTTTGTTTTTTTTTTTTTTTTAAATTTTGATGGATGCATTGTGATTATGTAGGGGATGTACCTGTATGTAGGAAAAACAGACTAAGGTATTTGGTGGTAATGGAGTACTAGGATGGCAAGAATCTACCCTCAAATGGTTTAGGCATAAATTGTTTTTTATACTATTCTTGCAACTTTTCTGAAATTTTCAAATTGTGTCAAAATAAAAAGAAAGCACCAACACAAAAACACAATCACAGGTTCATCAAATTGTGTTCAAATTAATTATATATATAAAAAAAGAATTTCTAGAACAAAAAACATAATATCTCAATAACTAGGTTTAAAGGACAATAGAGGGGAACCTAGGTGGCTCAGTGGGTTAAAGCCTCTGACTTTGGCTCAGGTCACGGTCTCAGGGTCCTGGGATTCGAGCCCCACATTGGGCTCTCTGCTCAGTGGGGAGCCTGCTTCCTCCTCTCTCTCTGCCTGCCTCTCTGACTACTTGTGATCTGTCTGTCTGTCAAGTAAATAAATAAAAATCTTTTAATAAATAAATAAATAAATAAAAGTACAATAGACATACTAGAAGAGAGGATTAATTATTTGAAAAATAGTTCAGTAGAAAATATCCTGACAAAAGCACAAAGGTCAAAAATGGCAGAAAAACACAGAAAAAAAATAGAATACAGTGGAGGAAAATATGTATATGTATAAATATATATACATATATGTATATATATATATTTGTAATAGGAGTCTTTAAAAAGAAAAAAAGAAAGACTTAATTTAGAAGAGCAATATTTGAAGAAATAAAGACAAAGTTTTTTTTAAGATTAATGAAAGACATATAGCAACAGATCCAAGAAGTAGTATAAACCCAAACAATGTAAATACCAAATCAACCCATACTATATCAAACAAACAAATTAAAAAAAAAAAAAAAGAACTAGTCAAAAGAGTCACCAGAGGGAAGGAAAACAACACTGTACTTCAATGAAACAATAATAAGTCTGATAGATTCTCTACAGAAACAATGCAACACAAAGGACAATTAAATGATATATTTAAAAGGGCAATAATCTAGAAGCACACTGAATGCGAAGGTGGCCTAGAGTTTTCTCTTGATCTGGCAGCATATATCCTTAACTCTAACTTAAAGTTCATTTAGAATCAATATTATAAACTTGACACTTTGTACTTCACGCTACATGGAATCAGAAAAAAAGAATTTCTACATTTAATTAAAATAAAATATTTGATGATACCATTTGTAGTAGCATTAAAATTCAAACACCTAGAATTAGTAAGATATACATACATTGTATCTTAATGTACATAAAACTGATACACAGAAATCCTCCAAGGTTACTTAAAGAGGGGGAAAGGGTTGTAAACAAGTTGTGGTATAAATCATGCCTACACATTGGAAAACTCAGTATTGTAAAGTTGCTAATCACCCTTCCACATTTCTCTGTAGATTCACTACAAACCCTTCAAAGTCCTACCACTGATAATTTATCAATACTGACAAATTGATTCTAAAATTTTAACAAAAGGGCCAATAACGGGAAATATTATCACCTGAAAAAGAATAAAACTAGAAGGTTTGCATGAGCAGGTAGTGACATCATTTATAAAATAAAGACAGTGGTCTTGGCACAAGAATAAACAGATCAATGGAATAAAAGAGAGTCCAGAAACAGAACATGCATACACAATCATTTGATTTGTGACTAATACAAAACTGAAGGACAGAGAAAGAATGACCTTTTTGATGCCTCCTGATAAATATCAATCTATATTTTTCCATATCCATATAAAAAATAAGTCATGGAGTATGTAAAAGTTTGACACTATATACAAAAACAATTCCTATTGTACATTTAAAACCTAAAGGGTAAAAGAATAAAAATTTGATAAGATAATAGAATATCTCTATGATCTTAGGCTAGGTAAAGACATCTTTATCAGGACACAATTCAGAGTCATAATACCAAAATAGGAAAAAGTTTTATTATATTTAACTAAGAATTTCTATGTATTAGAATGTAACATTTAAAGAATAGAAAGCCATAGAGTGTATATATATGTATGTATATATATGTAAATGGAAATAGTGTTAATAACTCAAACAGGTTACTCTTCAAAAAAGGGATAAAAGGTCTCAACCCTTGATATATAAAGGTTAAGTAGTACGAAAGGTTGATGTCCCACCAATGGTGTAAATATAAATTGGTACAACCATTTATAAATCTCTTAACAGTATCTACTAACGTTGAACATGTACAAATGTTCATAGTAACATTATTACTTTAAGCCAAAATTGTAGAAATGCTCAAATGTTCATCACTTGGGAGAATGGGTAAGTCACCTACGTAGTATTTATTCAGTGACGTACTAGAAGAAATAAGAATTTAAAATTATGTCCAAACACAAAAACATGAATGAATTTCTTAAGCACAATGTTGAAAGAAAAATAAATTCAATATCATAATCATATATTATATGGATTAAGTTATATGGATTATCAGGATGCTACTGACGCTCTACTTCTTAATACTGATGATCGTTAAGGAGTGTGTGTATTTTGTGAAAAATCATGAGCTCTGCACTCTGGCATGTATTTTTCTGTACGTATGCTGTGCTTCAATAACATTTATTTAAAATTAAATGGAATAATTCATTTAATATTTTTAAACTCATCAATAATGTAATAGTATAATACTGGGACACACTAAATGCCCAATAAGTGGTCACTACTACTACTATTACTATATTTATTCAATTGATATAAAGCAAAACAAATACAGATGCACTTCTAAGTAAAAGAACAGGTTTTCACAAGATTTCAATGGAGACGTTCTATTTTTTTTTTTTTTTTTGGTAAGGCAAAGGTTTTGAGCTTTGGTTTGCATTGATCCCAATATATAATTTTCTCTTTTTCAAATTCGCGTCTGTGGGAACATGTAGGCCAATTGTTTATGGTCTGTTTCTGTATTAACTGGGACTTTAAGCTGAACTGCATAGTCAGAGAGGAGTAGCTGATTAAATAAGTGCACTCAGTTTGTTGTGATGAATCAAATTTGCAAAACTCCTTTAGGTTTTCAAATGAAAGCTTTCATAACAGTTGACTGCTAATGTTGGTGAGATGTTTTCTGTGAAGAAATATCAAAATTACATGATCTCTTCAATTTTTAACAAGAAAATGCTCAATAAAATCTCAATTACCTCAGAAATTGTGGTAAGCTCAAACAAAGCATAGCCTCAAGTGAAAAATAAAAGTTAATTTAAGTATTCCTTTGATTTGTCTATTTGGATAAGATGGAGTCTCTGCATGTGTTTGGAATTCTAATAGAAGAGAAGAGTGTACAGTTTTAATTTGTTGGGAGATCATTTACCAATACACTTTAATAAGTTACCTACCAATAAGGCAGCTGTTACATGTTCCCAGATCAAACTGCTGATTTGTTTATAAGCTAATGAAACTGTAAAATCTAACAAGACCAAAGAGTTTACTTGGCGTGTTTGTGAACCAAACTGTTTGAAGAAAATTTAGAGGAAAATAATCTTTGGAAGACTATAACAGATTATAGTTGAACCCTCTTAAGTTCTGATGTAGAATTGCCTCATTCCCTCAATTCTACATAATTCTCCTCTTTAAAGGAAGTTTTTTTTTTAATGTAAAGATTGTACACACTTTAAAGATATTTTGAAAATGAGTTAATGATAGAAGCAAGGAAAAATGTCACATTTCATTACACAGTGCAACCATTGCTAATAGTTTAGTGTAATTTCTTGCACTCAATTCTGGTTATACTTGTAAAACTGAGATCATATGTCATATATAAATTTAAAACTTTGTTTCACTAACTACTGTATTAGTGTTTTTATGATATTATCATCTTCCCTAAATTTTTAATGAGTTAATAGTATTCCATTTTTTGGTTATAATTATTTTTGGTGCATTAAATACTATTGTATATAAGCCTTATTTGTATTCAGTTATGTCTTTATTAAAGATTATAGGAAATAAAATCACTGGGTCAAAGTATTAAAATTTTGTGTATTTTATTTTTGATTAATACCTTTAGAGGATCCTTTTATAAACTGATCATGGAAATGAGGTAGAAAATTGACTTTTCTATTTCTATATTTAACAAAGATATTCAGATACTGTGCACAAGGTGTCACCTCTGGTCCTTTCTACATATACTGTGTGTACCTGTTTGTTCAAAAGCACATAATTTAAAAAACCTATTTTTCTTAAACCATTTTGTATTATTCCACTTGCTTTTGGAGTCAAGAACAACACTATATTATAGTTACACTTAAGATCCACATCTATTTTGATATTAAGATAAGTAGGTAGCTGGATAGATAGATAGATAAATAGACAGACAGATAAACATGAAGGATTATTGGAATTTCATCCCATCTGGCATTTAGTTAAATAGACCCATGGAAACCCTGTCTGAGCACTCCAGACAGAAAGATTTTGTAAAGATAAAAAGTCTTTGTGACTCAGCATTTTCAGATAAATTATAAATAATTAATATTACTGCTCTTCAATACTGATTTGATTTTTGATTTGTAAATAAGGACCAGTTTATGACATTTGTATGTGAAGCCCAAATATGTGAAAACTTCTATAGGTATAGTAAGGGTGAAAAGGGGAGGAGACACTGAAGAATTTAAACAGGTAATTAATTTGGTCAAATATGCATTTAAAAAAACCACATTACAGGAGGAGTCAAGATGGCGGAGAAGTAGCAAGCTGAGACTGCTTCAGCTAGCCGGAGATCAGCTAGATAGCTTATCTAAAGATTGCAAACACCTGAAAATCCATCGGCAGATCGAAGAGAAGAAAAACAGCAATTCTGGAAACAGAAAAACAACCACTTTCTGAAAGGTAGGACCGGCGGAGAAGTGAATCCAAAGCGACGGGAAGATAGACCCCGGGGGGAGGGGCCGGCTCCCGGCAAGCGGCGGAGCAACCGCGCACAAAATCAGGACTTTTAAAAGTCTGTTCTGCTGAGGGACATCGCTCCAGAGGCTAAACCGGGGCAAAGCCCACGCGGGGTTAGCGTGGCCTCAGGTCCCGCAGGGTCACAGAAGGATCGGGGGTGTCTGAGTGTCGCAGAGCTTGCGGGTATTGGAACGGGAAAGCCGGCTACAGAGACAGAGCCGACAGTAAGCTCGCAGCTCGGTGTTACCTTGAACCGGTCGCAGGCTCGGTGAGCTCGGAGCGCGGCCGGAGGTCAGGCAGACGGGAGTGACTGGGCGCTGTTCTCTGAGGGTGCACTGAGGAGTGGGGCCCTGGGCTCTCGGCTCCTCCAGGCCGGAGACCAGGAGGCCGCCATTTGTATTCCCGTCCTCCGGAACTCTATGGAAAGCGCTCAGGGAACAAAAGCTCCTGAAAGCAAACCAGAGCAGATTACTCACCCCGGCCCCGGGTAAGGGCAGTGTAATTCCGCCTGGGGCAAAGACACTTGAGAATCACTACAAAAGGCCCCTCCCCCAGAAGATCAACAAGAAATCCAACCGAGACCAAGTTCACCTACCAAGGAGTGCGGTTTCAATACCAAGGAGAGCAGCAGAATTCCAGAGGAGGAGAAAGCCAAGCACGGAACTCAAGGCTTTTTTCCTGTGATTTTTTTTTTAGTCTTGCAGTTAACTTACTTTTTTCTTTTTCATTTTTTTTTTTTTATTCTCGCCTTTGGGTAAAATTTTTTTTTAACTGTTACCTTTTTCTTTTTTAACGATTTTTTACTAGTTGATGTAATATATATATTTTTTCTTTTTCACATTTTTCTTAGGTGTTTTCTTTTTTTAAAAAAATTCTTTTCTTTTCTTTTTCTTTTTTTTCTTTTTTCTTTTTTTTTTCTTTCTTCCTTTTTGAACCTATTTTTATCCCCTTTCTCCCCCCTCACGATTTGGGATCTCTTCTAATTTGGTTAAAGCATATTTTCCTGGGGTTGTTGCCACCCTTTTAGTATTTTACTTGCTCCTTCATATACTCTTACCTGGACAAAATGACAAGACGGAAAAATTCAACACAAAAAAAAGAACAAGAGGCAGTACCGAAGGCTAGGGACCTAATCAATACAGACATTGGTAATATGTCAGATCTAGAGTTCAGAATGACAATTCTCAAGGTTCTAGCCGGGCTCGAAAAAGGCATGGAAGATATTAGAGAAACCCTCTCGAGAGATATAAAAGCCCTTTCTGGAGAAATAAAAGAACTAAAATCTAACCAAGTTGAAATCAAAAAAGCTATTAATAAGGTGCAATCAAAAATGGAGGCTCTAACTGCTAGGATAAATGAGGCAGAAGAAAGAATTAGTGATATAGAAGACCAAATGACAGTAAATAAAGAAGCTGAACAAAAGAGGGACAAACAGCTACTGGACCACGAGGGGAGAATTCGAGAGATAAGTGACACCATAAGACGAAACAACATTAGAATAATTGGGATTCCAGAAGAAGAAGAAAGAGAGAGGGGAGCAGAAGGTATACTGGAAAGAATTATTGGGGAGAATTTCCCCAATATGGCAAAGGGAATGAGCATCAAAATTCAGGAGGTTCAGAGAACGCCCCTCAAAATCAATAAGAATAGGCCGACACCCCATCACCTAATAGTAAAATTTACAAGTCTCAGTGACAAAGAGAAAATCCTGAAAGCAGCCCGGGAAAAGAAGTCTGTAACATACAATGGTAAAAATATTAGATTGGCAGCTGACTTATCCACAGAGACCTGGCAGGCCAGAAAGAGCTGGCATGATATTTTCAGAGCACTAAACGAGAAAAACATGCAGCCAAGAATACTATATCCAGCTAGGCTATCATTGCAAATAGAAGGAGAGATTAAAAGCTTCCAGGAAAAACAACAACTGAAAGAATTTGCAAATACCAAACCAGCTCTACAGGAAATATTGAAAGGGGTCCTCTAAGCAAAGAGAGAGCCTACAAGTGGTAGATCGGAAAGGAACAGAGACCATATACAGTAACAGTCACCTTACAGGCAATACAATGGCACTAAATTCATATCTCTCAATAGTTACCCTGAATGTGAATGGGCTAAATGCCCCTGTCAAAAGACACAGGGTATCAGAATGGATAAAAAAACAAAACCCATCTATATGTTGCCTCCAAGAAACTCATTTTAAGCCCGAAGACACCTCCAGATTTAAAGTGAGGGGGTGGAAAAGAATTTACCATGCTAATGGACATCAGAAGAAAGCAGGAGTGGCAATCCTTACATCAGATCAATTAGATTTTAAGCCAAAGACTATAATAAGAGATGAGGAAGGACACTATATCATACTCAAAGGGTCTGTCCAACAAGAAGATCTAACAATTTTAAATATCTATGCCCCCAACGTGGGAGCAGCCAACTATATAAACCAATTAATAACAAAATCAAAGAAACACATCAACAATAATACAATAATAGTAGGGGACTTTAACACTCCCCTCACTGAAATGGACAGGTCATCCAAGCAAAAGATCAGCAAGGAAACAAAGGCCTTCAACGACACACTGGACCAGATGGACATCACAGATATATTCAGAATATTTCATCCCAAAGCAACAGAATACACATTCTTCTCTAGTGCACATGGAACATTCTCCAGAATAGATCACATCCTCGGTCCTAAATCAGGACTCAACCGGTATCAAAAGATTGGGATCATTCCCTGCATATTTTCAGACCACAATGCTCTAAAGCTAGAACTCAACCACAAAAGGAAGTTTGGAAAGAACCCAAATACATGGAGACTAAACAGTATCCTTCTAAAGAATGAATGGGTCAACCGGGAAATTAAAGAAGAATTGAAAAAAATCATGGAAACAAATGATAATGAAAATACAACGGTTCAAAATCTGTGGGACACAACAAAGGCAGTCCTGAGAGGAAAATATATAGCGGTACAAGCCTTTCTCAAGAAACAAGAAAGGTCTCAGGTACACAACCTAACCCTACACCTAAAGGAGCTGGAGAAAGAACAAGAAAGAAACCCTAAGCCCAGCAGGAGAAGAGAAATCATAAAGATCAGAGCAGAAATCAATGAAATAGAAACCAAAAAAACAATAGAACAAATCAACGAAAGTAGGAGCTGGTTCTTTGAAAGAATTAATAAAATTGATAAACCCCTGGCCCGACTTATCAAAAAGAAAAAAGAAAGGACCCAAATAAATAAAATCATGAATGAAAGAGGAGAGATCACAACTAACACCAAAGAAATACAAACTATTATAAGAACATACTATGAGCAACTCTACGGCAATAAATTTGACAATCTGGAAGAAATGGATGCATTCCTAGAAACATATAAACTACCACAACTGAACCAGGAAGAAATAGAAAGCCTGAACAGACCCATAACCAGTAAGGAGATTGAAACAGTCATTAAAAATCTCCAAACAAACAAAAGCCCAGGGCCAGACGGCTTTCCGGGGTAATTCTACCAAACATTTAAAGAAGAACTAATTCCTATTCTCCTGAAACTGTTCCAAAAAATAGAAATGGAAGGAAAACTTCCAAACTCATTTTATGAGGCCAGCATCACCTTGATCCCAAAACCAGACAAGGATCCCAACAAAAAAGAGAGCTATAGACCGATATCCTTGATGAACACAGATGCGAAAATACTCAACAAAATACTAGCCAATAGGATTCAACAGTACATTAAAAAGATTATTCACCACGACCAAGTGGGATTTATTCCAGGGCTGCAAGGTTGGTTCAACATCCGCAAATCAGTCAATGTGATACAACACATCAATAAAAGAAAGAACAAGAACCATATGATACTCTCAATAGATGCTGAAAAAGCATTTGACAAAGTACAGCATCCCTTCCTGATCAAAACTCTTCAAAGTGTAGGGATAGAGGGCACATACCTCAATATCATCAAAGCCATCTATGAAAAACCCACCGCAAATATCATTCTCAATGGAGAAAAACTGAAAGCTTTTCCGCTAAGGTCAGGAACACGGCAGGGATGTCCATTATCACCACTGCTATTCAACATAGTACTAGAGGTCCTAGCCTCAGCAATCAGACAACAAAAGGAAATTAAAGGCATCCAAATCGGCAAAGAAGAAGTCAAATTATCACTCTTCGCAGATGATATGATACTATATGTGGAAAACCCAAAAGACTCCACTCCAAAATGCTAGAACTTATACAGGAATTCAGTAAAGTGTCAGGATATAAAGTCAATGCACAGAAATCAGTTGCATTTCTCTACACCAACAGCAAGACAGAAGAAAGAGATATTAAGGAGTCAATCCCATTTACAATTGCATCCAAAACCATAAGATACCTAGGAATAAACCTAACCAAAGAGACACAGAATCTATACTCAGAAAACTATAAAGTACTCATGAAAGAAATTGAGGAAGACACAAAGAAATGGAAAAATGTTCCATGCTCCTGGATTGGAAGAATAAATATTGTGAAAATGTCTATGTTACCTAAAGCAATCTACACATTTAATGCAATTCCTATCAAAGTACCATCCATCTTTTTCAAAGAAATGGAACAAATAATGCTAAAATTTATATGGAACCAGAAAAGACCTCGAATAGCCAAAGGGATATTGAAAAAGAAAGCCAACGTTGGTGGCATCACAATTCCGGACTTCAAGCTCTATTACAAAGCTGTCATCATCAAGACAGCATGGTACTGGCACAAAAACAGACACATAGATCAATGGAACAGAATAGAGAGCCCAGAAATAGACCCTCAACTCTACGGTCAACTAATCTTTGACAAAGCAGGAAAGAATGTCCAATGGAAAAAAGACAGCCTCTTCAATAAATGGTGCTGGGAAAATTGGACAGCCACATGCAGAAAAATGAAATTGGACCATTTCCTTACACCACACACAAAAATAGACTCAAAATGGATGAAGGACCTCAATGTGAGAAAGGAATCCATCAAAATCCTTGAGGAGAACACAGGCAGCAACCTCTTCGACCTCTGCCGCAGCAACATCTTCCTAGGAACAACGCAAAAGGCAAGGGAAGCAAGGGAAAAAAGGAACTATTGGGATTTCCTCAAGATCAAAAGCTTTTGCACAGCAATGGAAACAGTTAACAAAATCAAAAGACAACTGACAGAATGGGAGAAGATATTTGCAAATGACATATCAGATAAAGGACTAGTTTCCAGAATCTATAAAGAACTTAGCAAACTCAACACCCAAAGAACAAATAATCCAATCAAGAAATGGGCAGAGGACATGAACAGACATTTCTGCAAAGAAGACATCCAGATGGCCAACAGACACATGAAAAATGCTCCATATCACTCGGCATCAGGGAAATACAAATCAAAACCACAATGAGATATGACCTCACACCAGTCAGAATGGCTAAAATCAACAAGTCAGGAAATGACAGATGCTGGCGAGGATGCGGAGAAAGGGGAACCCTCCTACACTGTTGGTGGGAATGCAAGCTGGTGCAGCCACTCTGGAAAACAGCATGGAGGTTCCTCAAAATGTTGAAAATAGAACTGCCCTATGACCCAGCAATTGCACTACTGGGTATTTACTCTAAAGATACATACGTAGTGATCTGAACGGGCACGTGCACCCGAATGTTTATAGCAGCAATGTCCACAATAGCCAAACTATGGAAAGAACCTAGATGTCCATCAACAGATGAATGGATCAAGAAGATGGGGTATATATACACAATGGAATACTATGCAGCCATCAAAAGAAATGAAATCTTGCCATTTGCGACAACATGGATGGAACTAGAGCGTATCATGCTTAGCGAAATAAGTCAAGCAGAGAAAGACAACTATCATATGATCTCCCTGATATGAGGAAGTGGTGATGCAACATGGGGGCTTAAGTGGGTAGGAGAAGAATCAATGAAACAAGATGGGATTGGGAGGGAGACAAACCATAAGTGACTCTTAATCTCACAAAACAAACTGAGGGTTGCTGGGGGGAGGGGGTTTGGGAGAACGGGGTGTGATTATGGACATTGGGGAGGGTATGTGCTTTGGTGAGTGCTGTGAAGTGTGTAAACCTGGTAATTCACAGACCTGTACCCCTGGGGATAAAAATATATGTTTATAAAAAATAAAAAATTAAAAAAAAAAAACACATTAACAGCAGTGTGGCTTACCCACTGGACTTAGTAACAGGTGAGGGAGTAAGGATAGAGTGAGCCAGGGGCCATCATCATGGAATTACTATTCATTTCATGGCAGTGTATTCTAATTTTAAATATTCTATTTTTTTAAAGATTTTTTAAAAATATTTTATTTATTTATTTGACAGAGATACAAGTAGGCAGAGAGGCAGGTGGCGGGGCGGGGTGGGGGGGAAGCAGGCTCCCTGCTGAGCAGAGAGCCCGATGTGGGGCTCAATCCCAGGATCCTGGAATCATGACCTGAGCTGAAGGCAGAGGCTTTAACCCACTGAGCCACCCAGGCACCCCCTTTTTAAAAGATTTTATTTTTTTATTTCAGAGAAAGACAATGAGAAAGAGAGAGGGAGAGAGAGAGCACTGTATTCTAATTTTAAACAAAACATTTGAGAGGGAACACAGAGACACCTAAATTAGCTGGGATATGTGAAACAGCCAGAGTCACTGTTGGGAGAACACCAACATAAGAGAAGCTGACTTTTCACAATAACATTTGAAGCATTTGTCTAATGCTTAGTTTGAATTCAAGAAGAATTTGTCTTATTCAAAGACTGTTAACCACATGCAATGTTTAGTTCCATCTAAAATCTTAAACTGCATTGTTCCTCATGCAGTGTTGGTGCTCCTTGCTGGCTCTGGGGGCAAGCAGGCCACACTGATTGGTATTTTTCCATTCTTAATAATGGCTGGGCACATCTGCTGCTACAATGTGCAAGGATAGAAAAAGGATTCAGCATTTTGTACCATCTCCCATCAGAACTGTAGGAGGGAGAGTCAGCTAAATAATTACCAATTATCCAAACAAATCATCCTTTTTGTTTTTCTTTTTTAACTTTGCGGAGTTCTTCATTAGCAAGAAAGGAATCCAATCTTACTTAATATTTATTTATAATCACAATGGTTCAGTTAAAAACTGAAGCAATCTCATAACACAATTGTGCCTTTATCTATAAATCTGAACTCGGTTTTAAAAAAATCTTGCTTGTATATATACTACTAAGGTTTTCATTCTTCATTATAATTAATGTTACATAAAACATTACAAAATAGCACCATTCCTTTTCAATACCTTGCATTGACTATAATATTTACTGTGAGTAGACTTGACACATGGTAAGATTTAGCACTTGTGCATGTACACTGTCTTTCTGTCTTTGCTTGAAATAATGAGTAATCATAATATCCTTCTAAGTGGGTTTTGTACATTAAAAATAAATTACTGGCACACTAATGTCCTTTTTTTAAATTTACTTACTTTTAGTCCAACAAAGAGCTTTACTATAAGAAAGAGCAGGTGTGCTCATTACATATATATACAGATATACAGATATTTAATATATAGAAGGATATATACATAGCTCATTAAGGCATCAATGAACAAGTTAACAATCCAGAAATCCTTCGTTCTACTTGTAGGGTTAAATCACCTATGTATGTCTTCAGGTGGAAGACATTAGATGCATCTTAATGATAAAACCTTTTATAAAAGAAGCAAACACCAATTACTTTTTGATTGACACTCACTAGATACATTATTTTTATAATAACTTGCTAAATTGTCAATTTAAAAATGCTTTGAAACTCTGGATAAAAAGCACCTGTATCTTGTCATTGAGAATTCCACCATAAATTAAGAAATAAACATGCCTATCTGTCTCATACAAATTTTTATCATGTGTCTGCCATCACAGAGTGTGATCTATGGTAGAGTATTCATAAAATTATATTTTTGAATCTGTAATTCTGAGAATCAGACTCTTACAGTTTCATTTATAACAGTTCTAAAACCAAATGTGTGGGTTTTTTTCCCCCACAGCAGCTAATTCTCCAACTGTCCTGACCCCGAATGAGTGATTTACAATTCAATTTTGACACTACGTGGAATCAGCACAGATCCCACAGTTTAAGGAGGGGGTTTAATTTTCCCAGAACTGTCCTCCATATCAGATACCAATCATAAATTCCAGCCTCCCACACTTCTGAAGACCAGCATAAATTAGGGGTTCCCATGATCTCCTTTTGGGGTTTGATAATTTGCTATAACTACTCACAGAATTCTGAAAGTATTTACTGTTACTGGTTTGTTATGAAGGGCCATAATAAACAGCCAGATAAAGAGCTACATGGGGCAAACAACAAAATGGTCCCGGGCACAGGAACTTCTGTCCCTGTGGATCAGGGTGCATGATCCTCCCAAAATGTAGATGCATCCATCAACCCAAAAACTTTCCAAACCCCAGAATTCAGGTTGTTTTTTGTTTTTGTTTTTGTTTTTTAATGGAGGTTTCATTATGTAGACAAGATTGTTTAAACCATTAGTCAGGGATGACTGAACTCAACCTCCAGGCATTCTCCCCTCCCTGGAAGTCAGGGGATGGGACTGAAAGATCCAAACTCTAATTATGCCTTGGTCTTTCTGGGGACCAACGCCCATCCTGAAGACGACCACTGGTCCCCAGCCACCAGTCATCTCATTAGTATACAAAACACTCATCACTCTGGAAATTCCAAGTAATTTAGAAGTTTCTAAAAGGAAGGAACCAGAAACAAAGACCAAATACACATTTCTAATTATATCACATAGACTTCACCTTTAGTGAAAATAGTTAATGCCATCAGGCTCTCTGAAAGGTAGTCCTTTGACCTTCTGCTTCAGTGCCTGCATTCTTTTTCAAACCACTTACCTTAAAAATAATATGGAGGGCAAAGACCCTAAACCAGAAAAAGGAGACCCAGATTTTGGTCCTTCTATTGCCTTCCTATTTAGTCCCTCTATCTATCAATTAACTGAATAATGCTGGACAACTCCCATTAACCAAGGAGGTTCAACATCTTCATATGAAACATCTATGTAGAAAACTATATAATCTTCCAAATCCCTCCATTCTAAGATTTTTCGATATTATGCTCTGTTGGATGAGACAACTCTCAGTTGCACCCAAAGTCCAAACAAGCTAGCAGTACTCAAGATACAATTGGAGTTCATTACTAAAATAATATGTGTTGTTTCTTTGCTCTGGGGTCACAACAAAATACTAAAGATGCCAGGTAAGTTTAATCTAAAAATAAATGATAATTTATTTTCTTCTGTTCTCTTGAATATACTGCTTGTGTATTCGGGAACATAGCAAGATTAAGACAAGAGGGATTCCTCATAGCTACACTGATAAATGAAAAGTAAAAGGTAATTAGTATCCCAAACCAAAAGACCGATGGAGTCAAATGGGTGCAGACAGAAGCTGACCAAACCACATTGTATAGAAGTGATGTTGAGAAAGGGATGTAAGTCACAGTGTTCAAAGATCCTACAAAGTGTCAGTCTAATTCAACCTAAGAGCAAGAGAAAAAGAAGTAGTAGAGTCTTGCCAAGTGAGTAGAGTACAGACAAAGAAAAATGGAGTAAGCCACAGTTAGAAGTCTGGGCTGGTAGCAAATCTTTATTTGGGGGACTTTGTGGAGATTAGTCCACTCACAAAGTGCCCTAGGAGAATTAATTATATGGGCAAAAATTGATATCCTGCTGTATGACAGAATAATAGTGGATGTATGTCATTATACATTAGTCAAAACCTGTAAAAGTTACAACATTAAGGGTAAACCCTAATATAAACTGTGGACTGTGGGTGATAGTGATGTGACAATGTAGGTTCATTGGCAAACATACCATTCTGGTGCTGGATTTTGATAGTGGGAAAGGCTGTGTGTATGTGGGCTAAGAGGCTAGATGAGAAATTTATGTATTTTCTGCCCGATATTGCTGCCAACTAAAAATGGTCTATAAAAGTGTCTACCTTCTAAAAATCACACCCTTTATATTCTTTATAGTCAAAGAAGTCAAGAAAGCCTAGGGGAAATATAGGCATCTAACAATTAACCCTGTATTCCAAATATAATTGTAACAAAGGATATTTGGAAAATAGCTCAAAAGTTCAGGCTCATAACCATGATCTTTTGTGTTACTTGGAAAAAAACACAAAAGATCATGGTTATGAGCCTGAACTTTTGAGCTAAATTCTGTAACTGTGAATCTGGTCGTGATTTCTTGGTTGAATTGAAATTAAACTTTGGGGCGTCTGCATGGCTCAGCTGGTTAAGCATCTGACTCTTGATTTATGCTCAGGGTATGATCTCAGCGTTGTGAAACTGAGCCCCACAGCCTCACATTGGGTCCTGTGCTGGATGTGGAGCCTGCTTGGGATTCTCTCTCCTCCTCTCCTTCTGTCCCTCCTGGCTTATGCTCTCTCAAACAAACAACAAACAAACTAAAGAATTAAATTGAGTATATAATGGGTCTTTAGATAAAATGCACATGTTGAGTGGAAAAAGTTCAGTGGGCTCTGCTATTAGAAGAGAGGAAGGCAGAGTCAAGGGTAGGTAAGAAAAGACCACTAACCATACACTCATCTCTGAAGGGCATAAGCTAATATCGTCTGACAACAGTATATACCTTAGATATACCTTCGTACAGGGCAAATAAAGCCCAAATTTTTTAATATGAAAAATAATCAGTAAAAATGTTTTACAAAATATGCCAGGATATTATTAGAATAATAATTGGGAAACCATACACTTGTTTTTGTTTCCTTTGTTTTTTTCCAGTGTGGGGTAGACTGAGTGTTGTTGTTGATTTCTGTTTGTTTATGGTTGTTGTTATTTTTTTTTTTAAGAGGGAGAGAGAATGGAGTGGGAGGGTCAGAGGGAGAGAGAGAATATTAAACAAGCCCCATGTGCAGTGGAGCCCTATGCAGGGCTCAATCTCACAACCCTGAGATCATGACCTGAGTCAAAAAAATCAAGAGCCAGATGATTAACTAATGGAGCCGCCTAGGCACAACCTGAGTGATTTTATAAAGCGCAGCTCAAAATATCTAACATATATACTTTAGTAAAAAGGCTGTGGTTTTTTGTGTTGCAAATTTAAGCATGCATTTAAGCCTCTAAAATTCTTGCTAAGTTATAAAAATTATTACTAAATTCTTCCAAAGTTATTACTAGCATTAGAGACTGTAATTATGTCTTTGAGAAAGAAACTGATCAAGTTTTAAAGTTTGAATCCCTCAAGGTTACATATGTATAATAGTGAAGGTACATTTAAGTAATTCTTTAACTTTTAATCAGGCTGGCAAGACATAAATAACTGTTCCGAGGTTTGTACTTATAGAGCAAATGGAATCAATTCACTAATGGAATAATTTAGAGACTTTTTTTAAACATACAGTATACTGTCATTCAAATGAACTTTTAAGTGTTTGCATTTTGAACTCTTCCATGGGGAAGGAACCCTTGGTGTCTTCTACAAGAAGAGCAGGAGAAATGCTTTATAATGATTTTTATATGGACACACTCTGCTTTTACATGCCTGGGTAGAACTCTAACTTCAGCTATGCCACTCCTAGATAAGGATTTAAAAGCATCATAGGTCAATAAAGATTAAGGTTAAAGCCAAAACAAAAAAGACTGCAACACCAGGGTTCTCTTGTAAAACATTTAGGCTGACTGCTCTCCTTAGCCCATACTCAGTGAGTCTCCCTAGACTTGACTACTTTTGCTTAATTACCTTAAATCATTATTATTGTATACATAAATGTATTTTCTGATCATTTCTTCAGAGGATTTCACAAAAACTAAATGGGTGCATCATTTTAAAAGGTATATACTAAAAATTTATTATATCAAGCAAACATTCTCATTCCCTATTAAAGGAAGAAAACACTGAGGCTTTTTAAATGCTTATTATGCTATTTATTTCTGTATCTCTAGATAGCACGTTCACCAAATGCTGATTTATTTTAATGATAATGAAGCTTCAATTCCTCTCACTTGGATGAGCTTCTTGCAAGCCCTCTTCCTTTTGTCCTCGAAGTAAATATTCCCTTTTGTACCTATTTTTAAATCCATACTTTTAACTTTCAAATATTATAAGTTTAAAGGCTCATTAAAAAATGGATCTATTCTTGGGGCACCTGGGCAGCTCAATTGGCTGAGGATTGTGGGATCAAGCCCCATATCGGGCTCCATAGTCAGTGAGGAGTCTGCTTTGGGATTTTCTCCCTCCCTCTCTCTCTGCCTCTCTCCCCCAACTCACACGTGCACTCACTCTGTGTAATATAAATAAATAAACCTTAAAAAAACCAACTGGATCCATTTTTGAGTTGAATAGTACTATGTCTTGATTTTTCACTTTGAGATGTTGTTATGAAATTTTTACCTCTGCGTAGTTTCTCAGCTAAATTTCTCAGCTATTTCTTTGGCCTTTTTTGTTCATGTTACAGTCTTTTTTCTCAGATGCCTAGGGACACGTGGCCACTTGTTTATGTTTGAGAGTGGGCCACTAAAAAGCTGAGGGCCTGGGCAAAGCTTAGATACAGAGGAGGAGATGACTTAAAATTGACTAGTTTGGACTGTTGCATTAAAAAACAGTAACTGCATAGGGGCGCCTGGGTGGCTTAGTGGGTTAAGCCTATGCCTTTGGCTCAGGTCATATCTCAGGGTCCTGGGATGGAGCCCCACATTGCACTCTCTGCTCAGCAGGGAGCCTGCTCCCCTCAACCCCGCCCCCACCCCGGTCTCTGCCTACTTGTGATCTCTCTCTGTCAAAAACAAACAAAAAACCAAAAAAAAAAAAAAAAAACCCAATAACTGCATACATTTATTTATGAGCTTGGTCTTAATTTTAAAGTAAGAGAAAGGAAATTGACCATACTCTGAAATGTAAGAGATTATTGCAAGAATAATAGAATTCTCAAAAGGGAAGGAAGGAAGGGAGATCTCAGGATAATGGCCATGCAACAGGCCTGAGAAGTAATATCTCCAGAATGGAACAGCTCATGAGATTCCAGGAAAGACGTCTACAGTAAGATCAAACTGATGATATGAATGATATGCCCAGAAGGTTGGGAATTGATCTGGATAATTGGTGGGAAGTTTCAGGGATGAGCTGTAAATAAATTAAAAAACAAAACAACCCCCCCCCCCAAATTATTGTTTAACCAAGCAGGCAAACTGAAATGATAATACAATTACGCATAGGATATTTAGAGAGAATAAATATTTGCACTTAAAAGTATGCAAGTATGGATGGCTGACCTATAAATAGTATTTGTTTAGCCATATCAATGTATGTAGTGAATACCAATATAACAAAAATTCTAACTACATCTAGACAGAGGTAATTGTGTGTATGTGTGTGTGTGTGTGTGTATGTGTGTCCACTGAGGGATGGAGGAAGAAATTTTTATACTCTATGTCAGAACTGAGTAGGTAATTTCTAAAACAACAAAAAAAGAACAGTATAAATATCTTATTTAGAGAGGCACGGGTATATTTAAAAAAAAAATGAGAAGTATTTTAAGTAGTTACTTCAGGGTTGTGAGAAATGGAGGTGTGTATAGGAGATAGTTCTTTTTCCTAATAAGCCTTGTGCCACTGTAAACTATGCAAGCTTAATAGAATTATCTCCCATTAAAATCCTCAGAGAGATAAGATAAGACATTGCATCAGTAAAACAAGCACTGTATGCTAAGATAAATGTGCAGGACAGGAAAAAGAGCTCAAGATTAAAAATATGATATCACAACTGAAGGCTCAATACAATGACCAGAAGATAGAGCTGAGGAAATCAGCTTAAATCCCTTAGAAAGTACAGCCAAAAGAAATAAACAAATATGGAAAACAAAGGAAAGGAAATAAGAAAAATATATAGATATCACTCTGAAGAGAATATTAGTAACAGCAGACTTTTCTAAAGCAATATCTGAATGCCAGACACTATTCTAAATGTTTTAGCAAAAAAAAAAAAAAAAAAAATCTATTTCAATATGGCACAATTCTACAAGGAGATATATTAATTACAATCTACATCTGACAGGTAAAAAATGCTAGCCACAGAGAAGTTAAGCCATTTGGCTCTAGCCACACAGCTAGTATGGACAGAACTTAGATCTGCAATCAGGCACTGTGAATCTAGATTCTGTGGTATCAATCCTTCCCTATAATGGAATGGAAGAGATTATCAGAAAAATAATCTAAGAATATCTACAATTGAAAAGTATGAATTTACAGACTGAAAAGGTACAGCTAGTACCTAAAACAATGTATGAAAATAGACCATTCTACAACCTTTTAAATTTAAATTAATTAACATATAATGCATTATTAGTTTCAGAGGCAGAGTTCTGCGATTCATTTGTCTTATAAAATACCCAGTGCTCATTACATCACATGCTGTCCCAAATGTCCATTATCTAGTTAGCCCATCCCCCCACATCCTCCCTCAAACAACCCTCAGTTTGTTTCCTATGATTAAGAGTCTCTTATTGTTTGTCTCCTTCTCTGATTTTGCCTTACTTTATTTTTCCCCTTCCCATCCCCTATGATCCTGTTTTGTTTCTTTTTTCATTTCTTTCCTCTGTTTTGTTTCTTAAATTCCACATTTCAATGAGATCATATGATAACTGTCTTTCTCTGACTGGCTTATTTTGCTTAGCATAATAGCCTCTAGTTCTATGCATGTCGCTGCAAATGGCAAGATTTCTTTTTTTTGATGGCTGAGTAGTATTCCATTATATACATATATACTGCATCTTTTTATCCATTCATCTGTCAATAGACATCTGGCCTCCTTCTATAGTTTGGCTATTGTGGACATTGCCACTATAAAAATTGAGGAGCAGATGCCACTTCAGATCACTACATTTGTATCTTTGGGGTAAATCCTTAGTAGCACAACTGAAAGGTTAAGCTCTATTTTCAACTTTTTTGAAGAACCCCCATACTGTTTGCCAGAGTGGCTTCACCAGCTTGCATTCCCACCAACAGTGTAAGAGGGTTCCTCTTTCTCTGCATCTTTGTCAACATCTGTCATTTCCTTTCGTTCATTTTAGTCATTCTGACTGGTGTGAGGGGGTATTTCATTATGGTTTTGATTTGTATTTCCCTGATACCGAGTGATGTGGAGCATTTCTTCATGAGTCTATTGGCCAGCATACATTATTCTTTGAAGAAAAATATCCATTCATGTTTTCTGCCCATTTCTTGATTGGATTGTTTGTTCTTTGGGTGGTAAGTCTGATGAGTTTTTTATAGATTTTGGATACTACCCCTTAATTGGATATGTCATTTGCATACATCTTCTCTCATTCTGCCATTTGTCTTCTGGTTTTGTCAACTGTTTTATTTGCTATGCAAAATATTTTTATTATGATGAAGTCCCAATAGTTCATTTTTGCCTTCATTTCCTTTGCCTCTGTAGATGTGGCTAGCAAGAAGTTGCTACGGCTGAGGTCAAAGAAATTGCTGCCTGTCTTCTCCTCTAGGACTTTGATGGAATCCTGTCTCATCTGTTTCATCCATTTTGAGTTTATTTTTGTGTATGATGTAAGGAAATAGTCCAGTTTCATTCTTCTGCATGTGGCTGTCCAATTTTTCCCAACACCATTTGTTGAATAGACTATCTTTTTTCCATTCATCCTGCTTTGCCGAAGATTAGTAGAAAAACTAAAGGTTAAGAGTTGAGGGTCCATTTCTGGGTTTTCTATTCTGTTCCATTGATCTATGTGTCTGTTTTTGTGCCAGGACCATACTGTCCTGATGTCTACAGCTTTATAATAGAGCTTGAAATCTGAGATTGTGATACCACCTGTTTTGGTTTTTCCTGGTTCCACACACACTTTAGGATTATTTGTTCTGGCTCTGTGAAAAAAGTTGATGGTATTTTGATAGGGACTGCATTGAATGTCTAGATTGTCCTGGGCAGCAAAGACATTTTCACAACAGTTGTTCTTCCAATCCATTAGCATGGAATGTTTTTCCATTTCTTTGTTTCTTCCTCTATTTCTTTCATGAATATTTTTTCTGAGTACAGATCCTTTGCCTCTTTGGTTAGGTGTATTGCTATGTATCTTATGGTTTTGGGTGCAATTGTAAATGGGATCAGCCTCTTAATTTCTCTTTCTTCTGTCTCATTGTTAGTGTATAGGAATGCAACTGATTTCTCTGCATTGATTTTATATCCTGCAACTTTGCTGAATTTCTCTATTAATTCTAGCAATTTTGGGGTAGAGTCTGTTGGGTTTTCCACATAAAGTATCAAGTCATCTGCAAAGAGGGAGAGTTTAACTTCTTCTTTGCTGATTCATATGTCTTTTATTTCTTTTTGTTGTCTGAATGCTGAAGCTAGGAATTCTAGTACTATATTGATCAAAAGTGGTTGACAGTAGACTTCCCTGTCTACTGCCTGTTCCTGGCCTTAGGGGAAAAGCTCTCAGTTTTTCCTCACTGAGAATGATACTCACTGTGAGCTTTTTGTAGATGGCTTTTATGATATAAAGGTAAGTTCCTTCTATCACTACACTATGAAGAGTTAATCAAGAAAGGACGTCATACATTGTCGAATGCTTTTTCTGCATCTATTGAGAGTATCACATGGTTCTTGTCCTTCCTTTTATTAATGTAGTGTATCACATTGATTGACTTGTGGATGTTGAACCACCCTGAAGCCCAGGAATAAATTCCACTTGGTCATGGTGAATAATTCTTTTAATGTACTGTTGGATCCCATTGGCGAGTATCTTGATGAGAATTTTGCATACATGTTCATCAGGGATATTGGTCTATAGTTCTTTTTGGTGGAGTCTTTGTCTGGTTTTGGGATCAAGGTAATTCTGGCCTTATAGAAAGAGTATGTAAGTTTTCCTTCCATTTTTTATTTTTTGAAACGGCTTCAGAAGAATAGGTACTAATTCTTCTTTGTTTAGTAGAATTCCCCTGGGAAGCCTTCCAGCCTTCCAACAGTAGTCTTGTTTGTTGGGAGATTTTTGATTACTGCTTTAAGTTCTTTGCTTGTTATGTGTCCGTTCTACTTCTTCCTGTTTCAGTTTTGGTAGTTTATAACAACACTCTAGGAATGCATCCATTTCCTCCTAATTGCCTGATTTGTTGGCATATAGTTGCTCATAATATGTTCTTATAATTGTTTGTATTTATTTGGTGTTGGTTGTGATCCCTCCTTTTTCATCCATGATTTTATTTATCTGGGACCTTTCTCTTTTCTCTTTGATAAATCTGGCCAGTGGTTTATCTTGTCAATTCTTTCAAAGAACAAGCTCCTAGTTTTGTTGATCTGTTCTACTGTTCTTTTGGTTTCCATTTCATTGATTTCTGCTCTAATCATTATTAATTCTCTTCTCCTGCTGGGTTTAGGCTTTCTTTGCTGTTCTTTCGCCAGCTCCTTTAGGTGTAAGGTTAGGTTGTATATTTGAGACCTTGTTTCTTGAGAAAGGCTCATATTGCTATATACTTCCCTTTTAGAACAGACTTTGCTTCATCCCAAAGGTTTTGAATAGTTCTGTTTTCATTTTCATTTGTTTCCTTGAATTTTTTAAAATATTTTATTTATTTATTTGACAGATAGAGATCACAAGTAGGCAGACAGGCAGGCAGAGAGACAGGAGGAAGCAGGCACCCTGCTGAGCAGAGAGCCTGATGCAGGGCTCGATCCCAGGACCCTGGGATCATGGACTGAGCCAAAGGCAGAGGCTTAACCCACTGAGCCACCCAGGTGCCCCAGTTTCCTTGAATTTTTAAATTCATCTTTAATTTTGTGATTGGCCCATTCATTCTTTGATAGGATGCTCTTTAGCCTCCATGTTTTTGAGTTCTTCCCAAATTCCTTCTTGTGTTTGAGTTCCAGTTTCAAAGCACTATGGCACGGAAATATGCAGGGAATGATCCGATCTTTTGGTACCAGTTGAGACCTGATTCATGAACCATTAAGTGATCTAGTTTGGAGACAGCCCTATGTGTACTCAAGAAGAATGTGTATTATGTTGCTTTAGGATGAAATGCTCTGAATATATCTGTGAAGTCCTTCTGGTCCAGTATGTCATTCAAAGCCTTTTCCTTGTTGATCTTCTGCTTAGATGATCTGTCCATTGCTGTGATTGGGGTGTTAAAGTCCCTTGCTATTATTACATTATTATTGATGTGTTTATTAATTTTGTTATTAACTGGCTTATATAATTGGCTGCTCCATGTTAGGGGCATAAATATTTACAATTCTTAGATCTTCCTTTGGATAGACCCTTTAATTATGATATAGTGTCCTTCCTCATCTCTGACTATAGACTTTGGTTATAAATATATTTTGTCTGATATAAGAATTGCCACCCTAGTTATCTTTTGATGTCCACTGGCATGATAAATGGTTTCTCCAACCCCTCACTTTGAATCTGGAGGTGTCTTTGGGTCTATAATAAGTCTCTGATAGACAGCGTATTGATGGATTTTGCTTTTTATCCAATCTGATTCCCTGTGTCTTTAGATTGGGGCATTTAGCCTGTTTACATTCAGAGTGATTATTGAAAGGTATGAATTTAGTGCAATTGTATTAGCAGTAAAGTCATTGTTTCTGTATATTGTCTGTTCCTTTCTGGTCTTTGATACTTTGGGGGTCACTCTTCACTTAAAGGATCCCTTTTAGTATTTCTTGCAGGGCTGGTTTAGTGACCATAAATTCTTTTAGTTTCTCTTTGTCTTGGAAGCTTTTTAATCTCTCCTTCTATTTTGAATGACATCCTAGCTGGATAAAGTATTCTTGGCTGCATATTTTTCTCATTTAGCATTCTGAATATATAATGCCAGTCCTTTCTGGTCTGCCAGGTTTCTGTGGACAGGTCCACTGCCAGTCTAATGTTTCTACTCTTGTCCCAAGCTGCCTTCAGGATTTTCTCTTTATCTCTGAGCTTTACAAGTTTTACTATTATAAGTCAGGGTGTTGACCTGTTTTTATTGATTTTGAGGGGTGTTCTCTGTACCTTCTGGACTTGAATGCCTGTTTCCTTCCCCAGATTAGGAAAGTTCTTTGGTATAATTTGCTCCAATATACTTTCCACACCCCACCTTCCCTCTTCTTCTGGGATACCAATTCTAATATTGTTTCATTTTAAGGTATCATTTATCTACCAGATTCTCCCCTCGTGATCCAGTAGTTATTTATCTCTCTTTTTCTCAGCTTCTTTATTGTTCATCATTTTGTCTTCTATATCACTTATTCTCTCCTCTGCCTAATTTATCCTAGCAGTGAGAGACTCCATTTTTTATTGCATCTTATTAATAGTCTATTTGATTTCAACTTAATTTGTTTTTAGGTCTTTTTTTTTTTTTTCCCTCCAGAAAGGGATTTTTCTAGTGTGTTGTCTATGCTTTTTTCAAGCCCAGCTAGTACCTTTATAATTATTATTCTGAACTCTAGCTTGGACATTTTACTTAGGTCCATACTGATTAGGTCCCTGGTAGTCAGTACCAGGAACCTAATCTTGTTCTCTTTTTTGAGGTGAGTTTTTCTATCCTGTCATTCTGTTCAGAGATAAATAGATGATTGAGAGAAAAAAATACTAAAATGGCAACAATCACCCCAGAAAAATAGAAACTAAACAAATCAAAAGAGAGCCAAAAACAAAATAATAATAATAATGATTAATTAAAAATGATTAATTCATTAAAAATAAAGAGAATATACAGGTGGACATGACAGAACAGAACAATACACTGGGTCCTATGTGTATTTTAGTCTGTTTGTTAGAGATTTAGATCCCAAAATTGTAAGGAAAAAAAAGTAGATATGTACAAAACAAAATTAAATACAATTAAAGGATAGAATGTAAATGTAAAAATGAAAATTAAAAGACAAAAAAAAAGAAATATAAACATACAGGTGAATAGAACAGAGCAATACATTATATATTGAGTATATTTTGGTCAAAATTGTAAAGAAAGAAAAGCATGTATATATAAAAACACATAAAATATAATGAACGAATGGGATGCAACTGTAAAGATGAAAATTTAATAAGACTTTAACATAAAGGGAGAGAGAGAGAATATGGTCAGATAGGTAAAGACAGAGTCATACAATCTGGGTGTATTTTGGTCTGTTTGTTAGAAGAAACTATATTCCAAAATTGCAAAGAAAGAAAGACATATACACAAACATAAAATTAAATACAATGAAAGGATAGAAATTAAATGTAAAAATGAAAATTAAAAAATATTTTTAAAAAAGAGTTGATAAAATAGGAAATTGTTTGAAAAGAGAAAGAGAAAAAAAATTAAAATCAAAAGACTAGAGAATCATGGGTGAAAAAACCATAAATTCTATATACTATTTTCCTGCGGGAGTCCTGCAGTTCTGTGTGATGGGTAAACTTGATCTTGGCCAGATGTTCTTGTTGGCCTTCTGGGGGAAGGGTCTATTGCAGTGATTCTCAGGTATCTTTGCACCACCCTTGCCAGGGGGCCAGGGCAAGTAAGTGGCTCTGAATTACTCTGTGTGGCTTCTGTTCCCTGAAGGGTTTCCATACCACTTTAGAGGATGAGAATGAAAATGACGGCTTCCCAATATCCAGTCCTGGATCCAAACCTCAAGGTCCCACTTCTCAGTGAGCCTTTAGAGAAAAGGAGTCAATCACTCCTGTCTCCCTGGTCTCTGTCTATACTCCGTGCTCACCCAGCCTGTGACTGAGCATTTCTATCCCAGGCACGTGACCCCATTTTGAGACTCCAAATCCTGCAGACTCCTGTGGCTCAAACCCAGGCCACTCCTCCTGGGTTTCACCAGTTCTACTGCTTGCTGGGCCTCTGCTCAGATGGAGAGCAGTTGTCTGAATGTACCATAGTGCACTATTTACTGCAACCCCAGCTGAAAGCCCATTCCTGGGGTAACTGATTGCACCCAGCTTCCCCACTCCGATGCCTGGGAACTCTGCTGTACTCAGGCATCCCCCAATCTTCCTGAGACCACACTGTCCCACCTAGGATTCCACCCTGTTTTGCCCCCCTGAGCATGTTTTGGGCAGGGATGTCCCTTACTGGAACAGACTTCTAAAAGTTCTGATTTTGTGCTCCTGGGCTATGTCGTTTTCCACAGTCAGCTTATGGAGGCTCCCTCCCCTCATGGTTTATCTTTCCATATACTGCCTTGGATTCACTTCTCTGCACTTGCAGAAAGTGGTTGCTTTTCTATTTGTAGAGTTGCTGCTCTTCTCTCCTTAGATCGCTGGTTAAGTTCACAGGTGTTCTGAATGACTTGATAGCTATCTAGCTGAATTCCTGGGACCAGATGAAACTAAGCTCTCCTATTCCTCTACCATCTCGGACTCCTTCATACTAACACTTTTTATCTTGAAAGTTCCTGGCAGCAAAGATCTAAATATTTTCAGAAAAAAAAAATACATACTCAGTAATTAAATTTCAGAATGATCTTGTACTTCTTAACAACAAAATGGGGAGGCAGAAAAAAATGGAAGAAAATATTTTCTTTATTCATTTGACAGAGAGAGAGAGAGAGAGAGAAGGGAGAGCAGAGAAGGAGAAGGAGAGGGAGAAGCAGACTTCCTACTGAGCAGGGCGCCCAATGTGTGAGTTGATCCCAGGACCTGGCAGTCATGACCTGAGCCAAAGATAGACACTTAACCAACTGAGCCACCCAGGCATCTGGGAACAAAATCTTCGTAAATGTAAGGATAATTTATCTCCAACCTAGAATTTTATACTTAGCAAAATTGTGCACTGTGATGACTAAATAAACATATTTTCATACATGTAAAATCTCAACCCTTTATTTCCCCAGGAAAACATTCTCAACCTTTGCCAGAGTAGGCTACATGTTGTTTCTATACATTCTCTTGGATTTAAGGAAATAGCTCTTTGAAAATTCTAAGAAAGTCCCACTGAACAGAGCCTGCCTGCTTCCTTTCTTCCTTCTTTCCTTCCCTCCCTGTGTCCCTCCTTTCATATTTGAGAATCTACTCACCATTAGGTATGCTTGGTGAACAAAATAGAGCATGCATTAATATAGAGCCTTTCTTCAAACTGGATTTGTAGTGAGGATCTGGTTACCTTTCCTATAAAGAACAGAAAAAACCATCTAAGCACAAGTCATACCTGACCCTTTGTTACAGTTCATACTAAAAGAGAACTATCCATTGTTTAACACTCATCTCTCTGAGTCCCCAAAGTTTATTCCAATAGGACGGCTTCTAATATGTGCTGTTGTCTATGCCTGTCATTTCTTCTATGGCAAGGGTACTAGGTAGAGTAGTGTCGTCCAAAAATTCAGGCCTAAACAGAACCTCCGAATGTGAGCTTTTTTGGAAATAGGGTCTCTGAAGGCATAAAGATGAGGTCATGCTGTATTACAGTGTCCCCAAATTCAGTATGACTGGCGTTCTCATAAGAAGAGAGACATTTGTACATAGAGCCAGAGATATAAGAGAAAAAGAAGGAGGAAGAGATTGGAATGATTCAGACACCAGAGATAGGAAGAGACAATGAAGGATCCTCCTCTAGAAATTTCAGAAGGAGTTTAGCAGAGTCTGCACCTTGATTTTGGAGTTCTAGTCTCTAAAACAATACATTTCTGTTGTTTTTAGCACTGCTTCCACCACTCTAACAAAAACAAAAACAAAAACAAAAAATAAACAAAACAAAAAAATACAGCCTGCAAGGGAGAAGAGTATGAAATACTAAATAAATACATATATATATATATATATATATATATATATATATATAGCTTATAAAAATTATGAGGAAAATAAGTAGGGTATAGTCAGCACAGAACAAATTTCAGTTTCCTCCAAAGTTATTTATCTTTGCATTCTCAGGGCCTAGTACAGTGCTTTCCATTGAGGAGCCATTCAATGCATTTTTGGTCAACTATAAATATATGTTGAATACATAGGTTTATTTTCATAATAATCAAAAACATTTTATTTTACATTAAAATCTAGTGGAAACAATCTCAATGGTTTATGTGTGCACATCAAAGAGTTAAATTTTTAATTCTGCCATGTATTAGACTTCTTGATATATCTTTTAGCCTTTCAGGTTGTTGCTTATAGACTATGATTTTAAGACAACACACAACAAAATTTAAAACAATTATCCCTTTGCCATTTTTGCACCTGTTCAGTGGAGATGAGAGTGCTGATGATCTGAGTACCTCATTAATTCACAGAAAAGATTGCTTTCAACCTGTTTTGCAATTCCCAAACGCCACAAGCAAGCTGAGATCCAGCTATAAGATTCTACAGCACTGACAATGTCATGCCCAGTTTAACAGTAGATAGATAAATGTGATTAAATAGTGGTCTAAATGTAATTGCATTTAGTAATTACTAAATGTGGTAGTAAAGCAGATCATCATGACTACATAATGGGCTGGCAATCTTTCTATACATTGTTTCTGTATATACAATAGTCAAGCCTTAGTCAAGTCTCTGCATATTTAAAATATGCAGTTGGTAAGTCTTTTGTTTCATAAGATCTCACTCAACCCATCACCAAACAAATCCAAAAGGTATAAACAGGAACAATTTAGTACTTGAGATAACAATAGGAATCAAACAAATTCTTTATGCTAATTAATGTTATTGGTAACTTTACTATTGGTTTGGAAATGGCAATGAACTGCACCTAATTAGTTTTGGATTTTGTGTTATGTGTTCTTTGAAAATAGCAAGGTTTTTCTCTAAACAAAGACATCAGGAAAAAAACAACAAGAACATTGATTTGTACTTCATTTTGTAATTTTCTCTCTTGACACCATGGATCTCTGAAGAAAAACTAAATTATATTGATGTATTTGCCTGTGCATGCCAAATGTAAGTAAAAATGCTCATATTGATTTTTATCATCCCTGGAAAATTTGTACAAATTCTTTGCTAATTTCAAATTCAAGATATATTGTTTAAAGTTTAAATTAAATCTGCTAATTTCTCCAAATACAGAATTAGATATATGTACCTTATTTGGATGAAGAAATAAGATGAAAGTAAGTCATATTCTGTCATATTTTTGTCATGATAGTTTTGTTCTACATAGCTTATCTCCCCTTCACAGGATGCCCTCCATATCCAGTTCTCCTGAAATAGATCCCAGCTCTATCAGCAACCTGTGATTTCTTTCACTTTGTTTCTACTTCTGATTTCATAGGACTTATTTTAACTTTCCGTGAACCCTGTGACACTCCGACTTCCTCTATGATAACATGTTTTAACCTCCTCTCTTTCCCTTCACTAGGTTGAACATTTCTTGAAACCAGAGGCTCTATCTTGTCCTTCCTTATATTCCAAGCATAGTAGCTTAGTCCTGGCACATCACAGACTCAAAGGACATCCACTGAACAAACGGACAAGGCAAAGAACTATCAGAAATATCTAGCATTAGGCTAAATGTGTGTGTGTGTGTGTGTGTGTGTGTGTGTGTGTGTGTTTACTGTGAGAACAATTTCAGTATTGGAAGTCTATTTTATAAAGACTGGTAAGGCCGATGAATACATTTGGCTGTAATGGTTAGATGAAGCATTAATGCAGGCTAAAAGAACACTGCAAAAATATCTGGATTTGCATTTGCAACATGAGTCCAGTTTACCAATATGTCAGCCACAGACGTTTGAATAGTTCATACTTCTCCCATTCAGGTCAATATGAAGAAATCAGACACTTTCAGATTTGTGGTGTGTGCTAAATAGCTTTCTGAAAGTAATGTAACATGGCATCCAGATAAAAGAACCAAGAAAAGGCTGGTAGGACTATGGTCGGATTAGCTCTACTATCAGCCACTGCATTTTCATGGCAATGAAAAATGTACTTTATGGTTAGTTATGGAACATCCAAAAGTTGCATAAGGCTTTAGATGTAAGCAGATAAAATCTTAGTATAAAATTTAAAAAAAAAAAACACTACAAGATTAATTCTTATAGTATTAGTTTTTCCAGGGCTTCTCCATTCTCTTCAAGTCCTGAACAGAGCCATTTTTCTCTTACAGGCAGTTCATGAATTTGCTTGCTTCTTACTGATAATAATAGCACTATTTGATGTACATTCCTTTAACATATCCTTTTCAGAATAAAATTGGTATGCATTCCACTTCTGGTACATTTTCTATAGAAATATTAATAAGAAGTGCTTATAGATGGGCATACTAATTATAGTATCCAAATTAGAAATAAATGTACATCATATAATTTGGTAACTTAGAAACTGGAGTATCTAGAAAAAAAGTTTGTGTGGAGCTATTAAGAAAAGAGAGCTCTATACATAATTGACAAATCATAGTAAAGAAAGTAAATAGAGAACAAAATATATATTTATTATCTCATGTGCATTAAAAATAAACAAAGTTTGCATGTTAATGCATGCCTAGAAAAATACAGCACTGATGCTATTTGCCAACAGTTGTTCATGGGGCTATAACGCAGTTATAGGAGAAATTGATTTTTGCTTTCTCTAATTACTATACCGTTCAACTTTAATATGTGCAAAATTAAATTTGAAGTCAGAGAAAAAGTAGTTTTTGTAAATATGCCACATAGTTATCTCTTTCTTCTCTTTTCAAATTTGTCTCAAGGGGATTTTGATGCTGTCATACATAACCAGGGCTGGTTCTTCCATTAACATTTATAATCTCATCCTATCCTGACTTTTCCAGGGGCTCATTTCCTCAATTACTTTGCCATGTACCTGCATCTTCAGAGTTTTACCATGGCTCACAACATCCTTAGGTTTTACAAAATAAATATTTGAGAAAATAAAATGTAAGAAACAACAAATAAATAGGTAAATGTGTAACGAAGCTCAAGAACATGTTTTTCTATTTTCTTCATCAGCAAACTTCTAGAAGGAGTTATACCTACTTCAGTAACCTGCTTTTTTATCTGACATTCTTTCCCTCACTGGGTCTATAATACCCACTCACAAGTCAAAAATCATGACTAACTTTCTAATCATGTAATCCTGGAGATGTCAAACTATTTCTGAAGAGTCATACAGTAAAGGTGTTAGTCTGTCTCCCCCTCCAATTTCCCCGAACTCCCTTGGAGGGGGAGACAAACCATGAGAGACTATGGACTCTGAAAAACAATCTGAGGGTTTTAGAGCGGAGGTGGGAGGTTGGGTGAGTCTGGTGGTGAGTATTATGGAGGGAACGTACTTCATGGAGCAGTGGGTGTGGCGCATAAATAATGAATTCTGGAACACTGAAAAGAAATAAAAATAAATAAATAAAAATTAAAAGAATTACCAAAAACAAACAAAACAAAAGATGTTAGTCTATGCCAGACAAATAGTCTTGACAACACTAAACTCTGTGGCTGAAACACAAATGCAACCACAGACAACGTATTAAAGAAAAGAAAAAGAGCATGGTGTTATTCTAATAAAACTTTACTCATAAATATAGGCAACAGGCTGGATTTAGCCTGCAGGTAATAGTTAATTTTTAATTATCCCTCATCTTCCTTTTTCTGAAGGATTTGACATTGTCTTCTTCCTTTTTGAATTTCTCCTCTCTGGGTAGAAACAGTTTGGGCTCACCCCACATTCCATTTCTCAGTCACCCTTGCAGATAAACTGAGAACACATGAATCATTATGGCCAATGGGTTTGAGCAGAAGTGATGCATATTCTTTCTTGCCTCACACAGTAAAGAACTAGGGTATGAATTTTCCATAGCTCGCTTCTTCTCCTGAGGGAGACAAAGAACACCAAGATGACAGAATTGGAAGATGAAGAAGATATCCAGGACTCTTATGTAACTGTGGACATGAGTAGGTAAAAAATACTATTTACAACAGACTATTACATAAATCAAAAATAAACCTTTGTTGTGTTAGGAAACTGAGACATTAGGGTTTCTATTCAGATTTTTATTCAGTCTTCTTAACTTTCCTACTAATGGAAGTCGCAGAGATCATGCTACTCTTCTGCTACCAGGCGTAAGGTTCTTCCTTTTTCTTTTTGAACATTAAATGTCCAGAATATTTAACTTGGCATTCAAAAGCATGACTTTACTTGTATTTGTTTTCTATTGCTATGTAACAAAGGATTGCTAACTCAGCTACTGAAAAAGCAGCATAGTTTATCACATCAGTGTCATGGGTTCAAAGCCCAGGTACAGTTTAACTGGATCTTTTGCTCAGGGTCTCACAAGGCTGAAATCAGGGTGTTAAATAGGTCTGGGGTCCTACAAGAGGCTTGACTTGGGAAATCATATCTTGCAGTCTTCCTCACTGTGTGTGTGTGTGACACTTCTGAATAAAATGTTCATGAATATGCTTGCAAAAGCAAGCTTTTGCATAAATATTGGTTTTTTTTTTAAGATTTTATTTATTTATTTGACAGAGAGAAATCACAAGTAGATGGAGAGGCAGGCAGAGAGAGAGAGAGGGAAGCGGGCTCTCTGCTCAGCATGATGGGGACTCGATCCCAGGACCCCAGGATGCGGGACTCGATCCCAGGACCCCGGGATCATGACCTGAGCTGAAGGCAGCGGCTTAACCCACTGAGCCACCCAGGCGCCCTAAATATTGGTTTTTAATTCATTTCCTTGTGACTATGAGACAAGTCCGTTTTCCTACTGGCTTTCAGGTGGAGGTCATTCTCTCATTTGCAGCCCCTAAGGTCAATCTTTACCTTGTAGGCATGTGATTACTTCTTCAACACCAGCAAGAGATTCTCTCATCAGTGACAGCCCATTTCCTCTTTGAAGGGATTTCACCTGATTAAGTCAGGCCCACCTAATACAATCTCCTCAGACCTTATTGCTATCTGTGAAATCCCTTCACCTAATCAGGGTGAGATATCCTGTCATATCATTGTCTGCCCCTACCCAGAGGAAGTGGACTATATAGGGTGTGTGCACCAGGAGAGGGGAATTTGGGAATCTGTATTAGAATTCTGTCTACTACATTCCCTAGCCTATTCCTTTAATATTACTTCCATATTCTTCCCCTTGGTTCTATGTATCCAGTTAAAGGAAAGTACCTGGATTTCTTACAGTTTATTCTTGATCTTTCCTCCTGTTGTTAAACTAACAAATACTGATGGATGTATTATATGCCAAATGCTTTAGTGTTTATTGTTTTAGTGCTCACAATAACTCAGATACATTAATTATAATATCTCCATGTATGTATATGTGTGTATATATACACACATATACACACACATACACACATATGTATACACACACACATACACACACACACTGGGGACTGAAAATTAAACAATTTCCATGCTTATGACCCAAGTTCTAGAATATCTAATCATAAGATTCATAGTTCATTGACTAATCTATTATCTCTTCCATCTGCTATAGGTTCTTTATCTAGAATTCATCTGACCATGCTCATCTACATAATACCTATCCATTTTATAAAACACTTTCCCCAAAATCTTATTATGACATTGTCAAACATATAGTAAAGCTGAAAGTATTTTATAGTAAACACCAATATATTTACCACTTGTAACTACCATTAACATTACTTCACTGTTTTGTCATATATGTATATATCCACCCATACAACACTTTATCCAAAATTACATTGTAGCTTTTGATGTGTTTCAAAGTAATTTGCCAACATCAGTATACTTTCACCTAAAAATTATAGTATGTAATCTATAAGGTAAATTCCAATAGTTCTTTAAAGATTTTCTTCTTTTGATGCAAATTTTGCATACAATGAAATACACAGATATTAAGTATACATTTGCTGAGTTTGGACAAATGCTAACATCTGTGAAACCCAGATGCAAGTCAACATAATAGATATTACTTGACTCCAAACATTTTCCCAGTTAAACCCTATCTATTCTACAACCTCTCTTTTAATCCTTCCCAACCATTAATTGATTGTGCTTAGTGAAGAGCTCCATGTAAGTAAAATCATGAAGTATGTTCTCTTGCATTTTTTCCCCACAATGAATGCTTTTGATATTCATTCTTGTTTTTGTGTGAAATAGTAGTTTGTTTCCTTTTGTTGCTGAGTAGCATCGCATTACATGAACATACCCATTTGTTTATCCATTACATTATTGATGGAAACTTTGTGTGTGTGTGTGTGTGTGTGTGTGTAAGACACTTCTGAATAAAATGTTCATGAATATGCTTGCAAAAGCAAGCTTTTGCATAAATATTTGTTTTATTTCTTATAAATGGATACCCAGAAGTGAAATTTCTGACATATGCTAAGTGTATGTCCAGTTTTAGAAGAGACTAAGACACTGCCATAATGTTTATAAAGTAGCTGTATTATTATACATTTCCACAAACAATAAATGGAATTACAGTTGTTCCACATCTTCAAATAATTTTACTGTCAATCTTTGTCATTATTTCAATCTATTTCTTGGGTTATAAATTTAATTTCCATTTCCTTAATGACTACAGAATATCTTCTTTTGCAAAGTATCTATTAAATACTTCACCCCTTTTAAATAAGTCATTTTAAACTATTTATTTGTAGGAGTATATTATCCTGTGTATAAGTCTTCTTTGAGTGTATAATATATACTCACATATAGGTACATATATACACATTCTAATGCATATACTTTTGCTTTCATAGTTACTGATTTCTGGGATCTATATAAGAAACACTTGGCTCACTGCAAGTTACAACTATATTCTGTATTTCTTCAGTTTTGACTTTTCCATTTTGTCTGTGATGGATATTCAACTCTTCTTGCATTATTTCTTGAAAAAAAAAATTAATCCATTGGGTTACCTTGGTACTTTTGTTGAAAATGAAATGACTATATAATTATGTGTCTATTACTAGATTTTTCACTGTTTACATTGATTCTTCTTCTTCTCCCTCCCCTCCTTTCTCTAATATTTATGGTTTGATCTTACAGTCTTGATTATAGCTTGGTCGTTAATTCTGAAATGAAGAGATGTAAAGCCTCGAACTGTTTTAATTCTTTCAAACTTGCTTTGTGTATTCTAATTCCTTTGCAGCTCAATATATATTTTAATCATCCCATCAAGTTTAAATAAAAGTTCTGGGTTCTTTAGTATGTCACTGAATCTATAAAGCAAAATGGATAGAATGGGTATCTTAATAACATCCAATTTTCCAGTTAATGAAAATGGAGTATGTTTCTAATTACTTATATCTTGCGAAATTTATCTCAGCTACATTTCATTTTAGAGGGATTTTCCTCATCTTTTCTTAAATTTGTTCCTAAGTACTTTAAGTATTTTGATGCCATTATAAATAAAACTGATTTTTAAATTTTTATTTATTTTAATTTTTCTTAAGTAGGCACTACACTGTAACACAGGGCTTGAACTCACAACCCTGAGATCAAGACCTTAGCTGAGATCAAGAGCCAGACGCCCAATCAAGTTACCCAGGCACCCCAAAATTTTACTTTAACTACTGCTACCAGTATATAAAATGATTTTTAAATTGCAATTGATTTTTGTTTTACATCCCTCTGAACAAATATGTAAGGGTTTCAATTTCTCTCTATCATTAAAATTACTTGTTGTTTTCTGTTGCTTCTTATATCCATCCTAGAGAGTATAAACTTGTATCTCATTGCAGATTTGATTTGTATTTCCATGATAAGTACTGACATGGAGCATCATTTTATAAGCTTATGGACACTTATTTATCTTCTCTGGAGAAATATATACTCAAATAATTTGCCCATTTTTTAATTGAATAACGTCTTTTTATTATTGAGTAATAAGAGAAGCAAATGAATATATTCTGAATAGAAGCAACTTAAGAGATCCATGATTTGTAAGTATTTTCTCCTATTCTTTGGATTATAATTCACTTTCTTGATGGTATTAATTTGCAGTTCACAATTTTTAATTTTGGAGTCCTATTTATGTATTTTCAAATATGGCTTGGGGTATTAGTGTTAATATCTAACAACTATTGCCTAACCCAAGATCAAGAAGATAGTCTATTGATATTTAATGTAATTATTTACATGATTAGATTTAGGTCTACAATTTTACCATTTTGTCTCTGTCAGTCTCTTTTAATTTCTCCTTTTCTTTTTTTTCTTTTGATTACTTATTTTCTTTGGAGTATTTTAATTTATGTATATCACCTATATTAAATTACCTATTGATACTTAAGGTCATGTATTTTTTTAATCTCATGTATTTTTAAGTAACTGGTCTAGAGATTATAATAAGTATGCTTCACTTTGCAATCTAACTAGCGTTAATGTAACACTTGATTTAAAATATTGAAGTCTTTACAACATATAACCACGGCCACGCATAAGTAGTATGCCAAAGTCATAATTTTTTTTGCACTTTTCAAATGGGTTTTTATTTTATTTACTTTGTTTTTTGAGTAGAGTTGACACACAATGTTACATTAGTTTCAAGGGTACAGCATAGTGATTCAACATCTTCATATGTTATGCTGTGCTCACAAGTGTAGCTACCATACAATGCTACTACAATACCATTAACTATATTTCCTATGATCCATCTTTTATTTCTGTGACTTACTTATTCTATAACAGAAAACTTGTGTCTCCCACTCACATTTCACTTTTTTTTTCACATTTCACTTTTTGAAGTACTTATTTATTGACTTATTTCACTCAACATAATCTCCTCCAGTGCCGTCCATGTTGATACAAAAGTTAAGTATTCAATAAGTCAAGCAGAGAACGTCAATTATCATATGGTTTCACTTAGTTGTGGAACATAGGAATAACACGGAGGTCATTGGAAGATGGAGAGGAGAAGTGAGTTGGGGGAAATCAGAGGGGGAGACAAACCATGAGAGATTGTGAAACTCTTGAGAAACAAACTGAGGGTTTTTCTCCAAAAAGGGAAAGGGGTGGGGGGTTGGGTGAGCCTGGTGGTGGGTATTAAGGAGGGCACGTATTTTGTGGAACACTGGGTGTGGTGCATAAACTATGAATTTTGGAACACATGAAAAAAAATAAATTAAAAATTAAAAAATACATAAATAAATAAAGTACTATTTATTTCTTTATTTTGGGGAGGGCAGAGGGAGAGAGAGAGAAAATCTTAAGCAGATTCCATGTCCAGCATGAAGCCCAACACAAGGCTTGATCCCAAAACCCTGAGATCATGACCTGAGCCAAAATCAAGAGTGTGACACTTAACTGAGCCCCCCAACTTACCCCATTTAGGTTTTCATTTAAGTTCCAGTAACTTAAAATACAGTATCGTATTAGTTTCAGGTGTAGAATATAAAGATTCGACACTTCCATACAACATCCAGTGATCATCACAGCAAGTGCACTCCTTAACCCCCATCACCTATTTAACCCATCTCCCCACCCACTTCCCCACTGGTAACCAACAGTTTGTTCTCTAAAGAGTCTGTTTCTTGGTTCACCTCTCCCCCTGACCCCGCACCTCTGCTCATTTGTTTTGTTTCTCAAATTCTGAATAGGAGTGAAATCATATGCTATTTGTCTTCCCCTGACTGATATTTCACTTTGCATAAGACTTCTACTCCACTCATTCCCCTGCAAATGAAATATCACCTCACACCTGTCAGAATGGCTAAAATCAACAAAAACAAGAAACAACAGGTGTTGGCAAGGGTGCAGAGATAAGTAACCCTCTTGCACTATTAGTGGGAACGCATAGTGGGGCAGCCACTCAAACAATATGGAGGATCCTCAGAAAGCTAAAAATAGAATTACTGTATGATCCAGCTATTTCACTATGAGGTACTTACCAAAGAATACAAAAATACTATTTCAAAGGGATGCATTACACCAATGTTTACAGAAGCATTATCTATCTAAAAATTGCAACATATCCTGTCTGCCTGGAGAATTCTTTTAATTTTTTTTTTTTTTTTGCATAGGAGATTGAATGTCAAAAACGTATATTCTCTAAAGTTTTCTTATATCTAAATATCTTAATTTGCCTTTAGCCAAAATTTCCTTGAGAAAAAAATTCTTGAGAAGGAATATGGCAATAGTAGGATTATATACGCTCATCTCCTCTTTACCTTCCTTAAGGAGACCTATAGCAACTCAACTGGGTAACTTTGCCTACAGGAAAGAAATACTATTGGACACCATCTGTTGGCTAATACCAATTATTGGGAAACCAAGTCCAAGATGATGAAAGAAGATCTGACCTAAACTTCCTCATGAAAGGATTGGTAAAACAGAATGTGTAATCTGAACATATATCCTTAGGACCTGGCAGAATTACCTCAATAGCCCACTGACACACCAAGTAAGGACTATTATGGGTGAAAAATACAATTAAAATCAAAAGCAAAACCAGATCCTGGGGGAACATCAGATATTGGAGTCAATGTCCAAACTTTAAAGAATCAGGAATGGTAGTGCTTATCACATTCCCATTTATGTTTCATCTTGGCTGATGCAAAAAGATAAATGTCTCTTGGAGAAACACAGTGGAATATCTTAAGTTTAATCATATCATCATTCCAATGCAGCTGTTCTTCCAGATATGGTCTTATTATAGGAACAAATCAATTTAGTTGGCAAGCAGCTATTGACCTGACAAATACTTTTTCTCCATTGCAATAAGATAAAAAAGCACAAAAAGATTGCTTTCACCCAGCAAGCCCAGCAGTAAAACTGCATCACTTGCTTCAGGATTACTCACCCTCTATCCAGGGCTACCACCACTCTTTAAAGCACTATTTTTTCTCTCAATTAGAGAAAAAAAAAAAGCCTCTTTGTGCAGACAAATTAGGAAAAATTTCACATCGGGAAGTACAGTGAGAAAAATCTGCTCTCTGAGGGGAGGTGGACAAATTTGATAAAAGACATATTTTTGTGAGCCTTTCTATAGGCAGATGCAGCCCAATTCCAGAGCACAGAGCTGAGCGATGTGAGAGCAGACTGGATTTCAGTTTGCCCTCTTTCCCTTAGCTCAGTGCCTTTGTGCAGTCCACAAACTGTGCAATGGCATGTGACAAACCAAATTCTTTAGCACCATTCCAATATCAAGGAATTTTAACATTAAATGGGTCAATAAAATAAATCACTACATAATGATACTATATATTTCTTTAAAATTTTAATTATTTATTAAAGAGAAAGAGAGGAAGGGACAGAGGAGGAGCAGGGGGAGAGAATCTCAAGCAGACTCCTGGTTACACGCAGAGCCCTATATTGAGTTCCATCTCACAACCCTGAGATCATGACATAAGCCGATATCAGGAGTCGGATATTTAACAGACTGAGCCACCCAGGTGCCCCATTATGATACGGTATTTTAAGAATGGGATTATAGGAAATAGTGAGAGAATTTTCTTAATGGCCAAAGATCTGGAACATGCCAGGTTCTTCCTTCTAAGGGAGTGAATAAAGATGCTGTAAAGTTGTGCTCTCAATTACTGAGAGGCTTTTTGATTGATTTTGGAGGAAATATATGTCACATTTCAGGAAACTGTTCCCAATGCTTTTCCTGAGTCCCTCCCTCCCCAAGTGGCCAGATTTGTAGAGAGCCCCATGCCAAGAAGGGCTCTTCAGCTTGTCCAGGCTATATCTCTTCCACTTTGCACTTAGGATCCTAATGATTCAACATGCTCAGTCTCTATGCTCACAGATGCTCAATTTGAAATATGTTCTAAATAATAAAGCTGATCGAGTGTGTAATGTGTATATTTATATATATTAATGAATTATCCCTGTCACTCTGTCTCCTTCAATATTTTATATTTTGGTGGTTAATTTTGTAATTGACTACACAATTGTTCTATAATTTTCAGGATATAAGAGTGATAGAACTTAAAGAGGAATATGTGTGATCTAGAAATTTTGAATCTAGATTGCATGCAGTAACTTTAAACAATTTAGTTTATTCCTTTGGGAAGAGTGAGTGTGTTTTTAGTTATAAAAGGGATAGTTGTATTTTATAAAGTGGAAACGTGTGTGTGTGTGTGTGTGTGTGTGTGTGTGTGTGTGTGTGTGTTGGAGAGGGGTCCGAAGTATAAGATGGATTCATATAGATACTGGACACAGCTAAAGGGATATTTGTTCCTTTTTATATCAGCATCCATATACTTTTTATCTACGTGGCATTCTAGATAAGTAAAAGTTGAGATCAGAGTCCTATGTTTATTTTTATACATCGCAAAGTACAGATTCTATAAGTATTAAGAGTGTGGTCAACTAGGTGCTTCTCCTCAGGAATTTAAAATCTAACAGAGATGTTCTAGATTAAGGGGCCCCTTGACACAGTAGCAAGCATCCAGGGCTATGAGATCCTACAATACAGTAAGGAATGTGCAATGGTAAAAGTCCAAACAGCAATATCCTCATCAGAGGACCATTCCTGTGGATAGTGGTTACTTGGTTCCTGGAAAACATAGTTTCCTGATATTCTTCCTTTGTATTTATTTTGCATTTATTTTCTACTTAAATTCATGAGAGTATCTTTCTATTTGCCCTTATGCTCCTAAATAAAATTTTTCTGTAATTTTCCAGGGAATAGTTGTTCAATTATCAGAATTCTATGATGAAACCCTATGGACTTAGGAGTTTTATTGGTAGAAGGACTTTAATTACAGTTTTACTTCCTTTCCTAGTAATGGGAGTATCAAGCTTTTCAAATTCCTCTAGTGTCAGTTTTGGTAAGTTGTATTGAGAGATACTATTTCCAGTTTGGTAGTATACATTATTCCATACAACTTATAAATTATATTTGTCTACATATTTCCAGATAGCTAATTCGTTTTAATTTTTAACTTCATTGACACAAAATCCTTTCAGTATCTGTTTTTGGTCTTTTATTTAGTCCCAACATTGGTTATGTGTGCCTTCCTCTCTCTCTTTTGTTCTGTCTCACTCCATCTGTATTTTTCTGTCTCTGTTTTCTGTCTCCCCCCTCAATTTTACTAGCATTTTGAAAAGAAAATTAGCCTGATTTATGCTGTTTACTGTTTTTGTTTTCTATTTTATTCATCTTATGTTACCCTTATTAGTATTTTCCTTATATTTTCCTAGTTTTCTTCTTTAGTTAATATTTTCCTAAAATGGTTGCTTATCTCATACATTTTGAATCTTTTTTCCATTATATTGTCTTATTTAATAGCATATTTCTCTCAAATTCCCATGTTAGTTTCATCACATGTTTTTTACTTCATATTTTAATTAATGTTATTTACTTTAAATAATTTATTATTTTGACATCTTTTCTTTTTTGGCTTAAGCTACACATGGGGATTTTCTAGCTTTCTGTTGTTATTTATTCTTAGCCTACTTGCACATGGTCAAAGCCAGGCTCTCAAATATATAGAAAGCAGACACTACCTACATGGAACTGTTGTGTGAGCACTTAATACCTATATATATTTTGCCGTTTTAATAAATATCAGATGACTATTAAGTGGGTTGATAAGATTTTATATTTTATGTTAGTAATGCAGTATTTCTACTTAATGTGCTAAATACTGAGTATACTTATAAGTATTTCCTAGAATAATTATAGATTCATGTATATGAATTTTGAGATACTTTATTAGGTGCTTAAAAGTTTACAGTTTTATTTCTTTTTTTTTTAAGATTTTATTTATTTATTTGAGAGAGAGAAAGAGCACAAGTGGGGTGAGGGTGAAAGGGATAAGCAGACTCCCCACCAAGCAAGGACTCTGGGATCATGACCTGAACTAAAAGCAGATGTTTAATGACTGAGCAACCCAGGTGCCCTACAGTTTTGAGTCTTCCTAATAGAGCAAAACTTCAAGAAAATTATGAAATGACTTTTTTCTCTTGCAGTATTTTTCTTATTTAAAGTCTGATTTTCCTAATATTACAGTAGCAACAGATTTCTTGTTTAATTTTGGCTACAGTGTATTTGCTTTTCTTATGTTTTAATATTTTATATTCATTTAACATAGATGTGATTCTTTTAAGCAGCACACATTTTTTAAAAAATCATTCTAAATTTTTTCTTTTAATTAGAAACTTTTATCCATTGATATTTAATGTATTTGCACAGCTGGATTCAACTCTTCTATCCTGCTACTTGCTTTTGAATTTGTCTGATTATATACCTCTGTTAGGTTGGAAGTTATAGTTTATTTTACTTTTTATTTGTTTCTCTGGAGATTACATTCTTATTCATTGATCCATCAAAGTTCATACAAATTAAAACTTCTAATTCTTCCAAGACCAAAAAAAAGAAAAAAAGGCATAAGAAAATGTTAGAAACATTTATTAGTCATATGTATTGTCTTCTGTTATGTTAATTCAATGTATATATATTAATTTCCTCTGGCATGTATATATATATTGGTTTTTACAGCAATAATCTTTTACCTTTACCCATGTTTATGGATCTTTTCTTTTTAATCCTATCTAATTTACATATGCAATAACTGCCTCCTCTCTTTTTAAAATTTTTACTTAAATTCTTTCTCTTTTATGCCAGCTCATTAGTATTTCTTTTATTGCATGTCTTCTTATGTCAAAGTACCTAAATTTTACTCGTTTGGCAATGTTTTCTTTCAACAATTTAAAAAATTGTTATGTTTTGTTTTTTCTTTTTTTACTTCATCTAGAATTTGAGCTTGACCCCCACCCCAAAAGCTGGAAAATATTATTCCATTAATTTTGGCTTCACACCCTCTGGTCTCATTGTTACTCCTCTGAAATCAATTTTATGTTTGCTTTAAGGCTTTATTATTAACATTTTTAGATATATTTCTTAAATCTCTTATATAAGGAATATAAAATATTCCTTACATTTGTCCTCTTCCTCTATAACTCTAGTGGCCATGTTTTTTTAATTTATTAATTTTTAATATTTTTTAAGATTTTATTTATTTGACAGACACAGAGAGAGAGATCACAAGTAGACAGAGGCAGGCAGAGAGAGAGGGGAAAGCAGGCTCCCTGCCAAGCTTAGAGCTCAATGCGGGGCTCAATCCCAGGACCCTGAAATCATGACCTGAGCCTAAGGCAGAGGCTTAACCCACTGAGCCACCCAGGCACCCCACCAGGGGACATGTTTTATGTTTTACTTCATCCTTTCTGTGTCATGCTCTCTTTTTTCATTTTCCATCCTTTTATCCCTCCAACTTAAATCTGCCTATTTTCTTGTCATATGTCTTCTGCTCTTCTAATTTTATTTTATTTTTTTTAAGATTTTATTTATTTATTTGAGAAAGAAAAAGTGACAGAGGGAGAGCAGCAGCAGGGGGAGAGGCAGAGGGAGAAGCAGACTCCCCACTGAGCAGGAATCCAGCCTCAGGGCTCAATCCTGGGACTCTAGGATCATGACCTGAACTGAAAGCAGATGCTTAAACAACTGAACACCCAGGTGCCTCTAATTTCTTATTTTTAAAGATTTATTTACTTATTTTAGAGAGAGTGAGAGAGAGAGAGCACACGTGTGAGCACATGGAGGGAGGGGTAGACAGAAAGGGAGAGGGAAAGAATCTCACAAAGATTCCTTGCTGAACACAGAGCCTGAGCTCAATCCCATGACCCATGATATCATGACCAGAGCCAAAACCAAGAGTTGGGCGGTCAGCTGACTTGAGCCACCCAGGCACCCCTGCTCTTCTAAGTTTCTATTTAATTGCATCTAATTTATTGCCAAACCCCTCCATTAATTTTTTATTATTAATTAATATATTTTTCAATTCTGCAATTTCCATTGGCTATATTATAGCTTCCCATTCTCTGATGGCATAATTTTTCTTTTTTAAAAAAAATTGAAGTTATTAATGTGATTTATTTTGAGGTCTCTAATAATTTTTATGGCTTTGTTGTGAGAGTTGTTATTTTTAGATTTTCATTACAAATAATGTCTCATTATATGCCTTTTAAATAGTATGTCATACATTATTTGTGGAAAAAATTAAAAATTATGCTAGGCTTGGGAGTCTCTCTTTGAAGATTATGTTAGTTTCTTTCAGGTAGCTAGAGGTACAGCAATGCTGACTATCTTAATCAAATGGATGTTTTGAATATATACTTCACTGCTTGTGAGGACTGTAATTTTGGTGGGGGGGCGTGAAACAAAATTTATTGAGGCTAGCGCTGGGAAGACAGCAGACCAGAGTCTCAAAGACTATCTCCCCAGGGCTATGCTTTTTTTCAAGTTACTTTGTTTCAAGACTATCCTCTTGGAATATTGTTTTTTGGGGGCTTCCAAACAGAAGCTTTACCTAATGACCCACCCCTTGGCACAACACATTCAAACCTATCCCCTAGAGATGTTTGATGCCTGTGCTCATCTTAGCCTCTCAGTGAGTCATTTTCACATGAAAATCATTGGAGACTCTTTTTTTAAATAATTATATGAGTCACATGCAGAAGTGCCTTTTAGAGTAAGAGAAAGGGCACAAGTAATGAAGTATATTTATATAGAAAACTATAGAATAGTTTTACTTAAGAACTGGCTTCTCTATTTGGCTAATATCTTACATATTTCCTGGTGTGTGTGTGTTTGTGTGTGTGTGTGTGTGTGTGTGTGTGTGTAAGTGCATATGTGCTTTACTGTTCTATAAGTTTTACTCCTTTAAGCTTTTTCAAATCCCACGTTAAGACAGATCAAGAGTTAGACTAGCTAATAATTATCTATCATTTAAGCGTTATTTTGACCTTTCCTAACTTCAGAGCTAACCTTCAAACTTAGCAAGGAGCTTTTGCTTAATTTTAAACTTATTGTTTGTCAGGGCATTTTCTGTATCAAACAGGAAGTGAAGAGGATGATGATGAGTTTGCCATGTGGTTTCATGATTTCATTTAAATATTACATGTCCTTAGACCATCTTTAAAGCTCTGCATATACATTTTCTAAAACATTAGCATGAGTTTTTCACCACTACTGTTAATTTTTAAGAACTGATTTGCTCATTCTTGGCTTTGCATTGATAAAAAATATCTTAGGTTGGAAGTTACAGAGATGAAATTAGAAAGAAATTTTTTTTTCTTGGTTGAGATTTATGTGTTGTATTTCCTAACGACTTGTTCATTCCAACAAATAATGACCCAATTCTCTTTGACAGAAATCCCTTAGAGTGTTTCTACTATCTCATGAATAAATAGTGTTAATTCTTCATGTAGCATAGAATTACACTATGGTGTAAATGAACTTATTGCGAATAATTTGTAACTGCTGCAAGTTCCTGTCGGAACACTGTCAAGATATATTTGGCAAATCTTCCCAGATAATTGGTAAACAGAAAAAGCTAATTACATTTGGGACAATCAAAATGTGAATGCATGCAAATCTAATCAGAGGATAAAATGCTCTGAAAATGCTTTGTAAATCTTTAAGTAGTTTCTACTGAGTTCCATGTTACACATGACAAGAGTCACCACAACAGTCTCCAGACTACAGCAGGTAACTTCAGAGAAAAAAAATCCTGATGAAACAAAAGGACAGCAGTTGAGTCAGTCACAAGAAAGAACTCATAGTTGAATACACTGTGTTTTCGAAAAGACAGATAGCGTGTAAGGAACCCACTCCTTGTGTTTCTGAAGATGTTGAAGTTAACTGCCCTGTATGATTGTTTTAGTGCTGAAAAAATTGATAGCAGTCATGAGAAACACAAAACTCCTTACAAAAATGTTAGTGAATCCAGAGGCTGAGAAATTATTGGTCAAGCTGTTAACCTGCAATAAAACTTTGCATTTGAATATTGCCCTTTGACTTGGAGCATCTGAAGCGAAGGTCAAGGTGGAAAATATTTGAATCCAGCATGAATCTTTCTGTATATCAACCATATTCCACTGACCTCAAAGTTTTAGGCAGTTGAAATATTTTAGAAAAGAGTTCTTATTTTGAGACTTTGGGCCCCCAAACAGCTTCAGGTGTTCCATAAACATGCTGACTGTTTACATATATAGTGTGGGAAGGGGTATGTGTATGTACTCATATATCCAGAGAGAGGACTCATGGTTTCATCAATTTTTCAGAGTGGTGATGATCACCAAAATATAAGAAATACACCCAGGTTTAAAATGACTCATTGCTCCTTGTCTTTAAGGAAAATTACCTAATTATAATAACATATCCTTTTTAAAGGATTTTCACACCCAACAAATAGATCTGGTAATTCTCACAACTTTCCTGTAGAGGTAGTCGTATTTGTAATTTACTTATTGTACGTTTAAATGCACATTTAGATAAGCAATGGGACACCTGGAAATGACATGTTAATACATGGCAAAGTAATAGTGTGTGAAAGTATTCCTTTGCTGTAGGGAGGGGAGGGGTTATGAAAATTTCTTTATGGGTATATATATCTGTGTTTGTGCCTGTGAGTGTATGTGTGTGCCTATTAGGAATAGTCTGATTTGATAATTTTTAAAGAGGGAAGGTTATATTAACTATAAACAAGAAACATCAATCTCCATCTTAAAAGTTATTTTTTCCCCTTATATCCACTAACAATTAGCTGCTCTGTCTCCATCTCTGCCGCTGCCTCCCTGTCTATGTTACATTTAAAATGTGTGTATATTGTATAAAAACTATACTTGGTTCAATGATCTGATTTGCTGTATTACTGCCACCTACTTTGTTGAGATTCTGGTCCTTTCCATAATATGTTTGTTTATATTAACTGCTATATACTTGCTGGTCTTTCTAAGGTGGATAATTGAACGACGGGCCAAGTTAACTATTTTTAAGCTTGAAAAAATAGACTCATCTGAGAAAATATTTCTAGAATTTTTAGGATATGAAAACATAATCTATTATAATTATGATTATCTGCGTGCTACACCTAAAATAAAAACAAACCTTCCTATACACATCATATTCTGGGTATCTCACAGACACTACTTGCATTCACGAATTTCCTCTGGTCCACGGAACAAAAATTAAAGTGTTTTAGATACTCTGATATAAATAACTTATCATGCATCTGACCTATAAAGTACGATACCCATGATCACATTTCCACTCTATAGGGTCTCTGAGGTAATTAAAAGTTTGCCTTCCTAAAGGCAACTGTTTTTTCTTTGTGTGAAAGACATTTTCCCAAATTTCCAAAAATATTGTTTCTTGAAATAAGAGAAATCTTCTGAGTTTATAAAATGCCCTCCATCATTCTCCCATCATGTATGCTCAGAGAGAAATTATTTATTGGAGTCTTTGAGCTTTAGCACAGTAGGAAGAAACCTACTCCACAGATGAGATGTGGAGTTTCCAACTCATTAAGCTTCTTTTGTAAAGTCCCATCACAGCTTTATGGAGAGCAGTGAATTGGCTACATTCATTGCTGTCCATCACCCCATTTATTAAATTTAAGTAGAAAAGTAATAGCTGCTTAGTGAGCCCTTGCTATGGCTGGGCCACAGCAACAAAAATTTAAATAATAATACGTATATGATAAATAATAATACGTATATGATAAATAATAATAATAATAGAAAATTCCTACATTGTTTATTCCATCTACCAGGGCTTTTCTTAATATATATAATATATATCTGTGTATAGGCACATATATATGTGTGTATACACACATATATATAAGCCCATTTACTCCTCACAAAATTCTTATTGGTAAGTACTATTATTAGGCCCATTTTATAGATAAGAAATCTGAGACACAGAAGGGTTAAATAATACCCAACATCATGCAATTGGAAAATGAAATGGAGTCGCTAATGATTCAAAACCAGATTCTTTTGATTAAGTGTCCATTTTGTAACTACTGTGTTATGCTAATTCCAAGAAACACAGCATCTCAGAAACTCACACTATCTCAGAGACAGAAAAATGCACATTCTAAATATAATGTGATCTTATATAAGCAGAGTGAGTGTCCTAATAATGCAGAGGGAGAAAAGACATTTTTGGGGGAGCCATAAAACCCTTTAAAATGAGCTTTTATTAGACCTTGAAAAATAATTTAGGTTTCAAAAGATAATAGTAACAATAAAAGGGGATAGATAGTACTGGCAATAATGAGAAATTAAGACATTTGTGAAATGTTAAATATTACCGTATTCATTGAATACCATTCTGTTATTCAATGCAAAAAGTAAGTATACATCCATGTAGTGAACTAACAATCTTTTCATAGTTAGTGTTTTTGTTTTTTACATTTAGATTTAAAGAAATATTATGAAGACAGTACAGAAAATTCTCATATATCCCACATCCAGTTTCCACTACTACCAACATCTTATGCTGGTATGTACATCTGTTCCAATTAAAGAACTTTCCTTGTATTTGATGACCTTGACTGTTGGGAAGAGGATCGGTCGGGTATTTTGCAGAATGTCCTTGAACTGACATCCATCTTAAGTTTTTCTCATGATTAGATTAGGATGACATGTTTTGGAGAGAAACACCAAAGGGGCAAGATGCCATTTCATCCCATATCCAGGATACATACCATCAACATCACTTGTCACTGTTGCTATGAACCATAATCACCTGACTGATGAGATGTTTGTCAGATTTCTCTACTGTGTATTATTTTTCCTATAGTGTACTTCTTGGAAAGGGCATACTCTAAGGAAGTCACTATATACCCTCTTCCCCAAGAATGGAGAGTTATGCCCACCTCTTTGATAATGTTGTATCTATATAAATTTGGAACTCTACATGGGAAATTTGCCTATTCTCCTCCATATACTAATTTCCTGCCCCAGTCCTAGGATCAGCCATTTCTCCAATGAATCCCAATTCATATTACTAAAGAATAGATTTAGAAATCAAGATCTAAGTACGAGGTTTCCTCATTCCTACCAGACTGTCATGGTTTCCATGTCTTCTCAGCTAACACAGCAAGAAAATATATGTGTATATACTAACAAGCATGTATAATCACAACTCTAAATATTTGTCTGTAACCATCTGCAACTATATTAAGTTAACATGAGTTCAAACCGTTATCTCCAACTCTAATCTATTGTTACATGGTTCAGTTGAACCTCTTCCCCTTGCTCATCTATAAACGTCCCACACCAGAAGCCTGTCTCTCACAATCCACAACCCATTTACATAATTGTTTAACTCCAGTATACACGTTTACCAATCAAGGAATATCTGGAGCTGATACTGGAAGCCAGATGCTTCCAAATGTTGGAAAAGGCAAAGAGCGGATTGTCCCATAGTGCCGCTGGAAAAAGTGAAGCCCGCCAAAACCTTGATTTCAGACTTCTGGCCTCCAAAATTGAGAGAACAAATTCCTGTCAACAAAGTTTGTGGTAATTTGTTATGGCAGCCACAAGAGAATAACACACTATCATTATAATGCTATTCAGAATGTCATATAGTTGGGCTCATACAGCATGCAGCGTTTAGCCTGACTTCTTTCATTAAGGACTATGCATTTAAGATTCATCTACATCTCTTCATAGCTTGATAGTTTTTTTTTTCTTTTCGTTGCTAAATAATACTGAAATAAATGGATGGTTCACAGTTTACCTATGCACCTACTGAAGGACATCTCACTTGAAGTTACTCTCTTTCAGTTACGAATAAAGCTGCTATAAACTTTTATGTGTAGACTTTCAAATGGACAGAGGTTTTCAAATCAGCTGGGTAAATACTTAGGAGTGTGTGATTGCTAGTGTGTATGGCAAGACTATGGTTAGTTTTTATGAGAAACTGATAAACTGTTTTCCAAAGTAGAATGGTTGCATTCTCACTAGCAATCAATGAAAAGTCCTTATTGTTCTGTATTTTTATCCGCAGTTGGATCTTACGATGTTTTGGAAGTTAGTCCTTCTAATAAGCTTGTAGTGTTATCTCACTGTTGCTTAATTTGAAATTCCTTAATAACAGATGATGCCAATCCTCCTTTTACATGCTTATTTAATATTGGTATGTCTTCTTTCGTAAGATGTTGACTCACAATTTTTGCCCAGTCAATTTCAAATTATTTTCCTTTGGTGCAGTATTAAGAGTTTTGTGCATAACTTGACAGAAGTCATTTTTCAAATAAGAATTGTTCACATATTTTCTCTGAGTATGTAGCTTGTTTCTTCATTCGCTTTACAGTGTCTTTTGCAGAAGAGGAGTTTTACAATTTTAATAAATTTGGGCTCATCATTTTTTCTTTCATTATTCATGATTTTGGTGTTCTATGTAAAAGCTCATCACCAACTCCAAAGTCACACAATAGTTTCCATGTTATATTCTGGACATTTTATATTTAGTGTTCTATTTTTAGATTTATCATCTATTTTCAGTTACTTTTTGTGGTAAGAGTCAGGTCTATGTTTATGTTGGTTTATCTATGCATATATTTTTCATATGGATTTCCAATTATACCATCACCATTGGCTAAAATCATTTTCAATTCTCCACTGAATTGTCTGACCCTTTGTGAAACTCAATTATATTTGTGTGTCTATTTCTGGGTTCTTGATTGTATTCCAATGATCTACGTGTCTACTCTTCCACTAATGCCATGGTGTCTTCATTATTGTAGCTCTAGAGTAAGCCTTGAAATTGGGTAATGTAAGCCCACTCTCATTTTCCCTTTATTCCTTCTTTCAGCATCCTCCTCCTCCCCTTCCTTCTCCTAATCTTCCTCATCCTCTTCTTCCTCCATCATTTCCTCCTCATTGGGTTGTCTATTCAAGGTCTTTGTGTTTTCATATAAACCTCAGAATACGTTTTTTAGTATCTACAATATAGCTGCATTGTGATTTTGATTGGCATTTTCTTATCTCTACATCAAGTTTGGAAGAACTGATGCCTTAAAATATTTCATCTTGTATTTTTTTGTAAACTAAAAATATACCTCAGAAAAACAAGTTATTTAACACGAGATTTCATTTTTAATAAATGGCAGGACATGGATTTGAAACTAATGGTCTAGCTCTCCAACACAACTTTAAGTGTGTGTGTATGTGTGTGTATATATAAAATTACATTCCTTTAATTATAGCAGTCGTCGCTCTACTAATTTCCAGTAGCCTACACATGTTTCAAATAGATGGCTACCTGTTTCACTTCTTTTCCTCCACACTTAGTTAAGTATGTCACACATATTGCAGACATCATTGTTTACTACATTTTCCACTGCTACCAGCTCTGCTCTGGACAACACATCTTCTGAATAATGAGTCTCAGGGTGGCACTTATCTTCCCCTATTGTTCACTTGCAACCTAGCTGCAGCCATTTTGATCATTAAAATAGTAATAATAATAAAATAAAGGTCAATCAAATATTTCTACTTCTCTCCTTAAAATCCCCCAAATGCGATCTACTGAAATTAAATTAAGTATAAATATGTAGCATGGCTTATGAACTCCTGTGCAATCTGAGTCTATAGCCTTTCTGACCTCAGTTGGAAATCCTATTTGTCTCCTCCAGTCAAACCGGTCCTTGAAACTCCTAGGCTCATCCTTTAATAAACTTTCTTTTAAATTATTTCTTTCCAGTGCTTCAGAATTCATTTTATTACACCACACCCAATGCTCCATGCAATACGTGCCTTCCATAATACCCACCACCGGGCTCACCCAATCTCCCATCCCCCTTCCCTCCAAAACCCTCAGTTTGTTTCTCAGAGTCCACAGTCTCTCATGATTTGTCTCCCTCTCCAATTTCCCCCAACTCACTCCTCTCCATCTCCCCATGTCCTCTGTGTTATTCCTTATGCTCCACAAAACCATATGATAATTGACTCTCTCTGCTTGACTTATTTCACTCAGCATAAATCTCTTCCAGTCCCATCCATGTTGCTACCAAAGTTGGGGATTCATCCTTTCTGATGGAGGCATAATACTCCATAATATATATGACCATATCTTCTTTATCCATTCATCTGTTGAAGGGAATCTTTGTTCTTTCCACAATTTGGTAACTGTAGCCATTGCTGCTTATCAACAGTTATATGACAATAAATTAAGCAACGTAGACAGAATGGTTGCATTCCTGGATACCTATAAACTTCTAAAACTGAATCAGGAAGAAATTGACAACCTGAATAGACCAATATCTAGTAACGAGATTGAAGCAATGTCAAAAACCTCCCAAAAAATAAGAGCCCAGGACCTGACAGATTCCCTGGGGAATTCTACCAAACATTCAAAGAAGAAGTAATAACTATTCTCCTGAACTATTTCAAAACTTGAAGCAGAAGGAAAACTTCCAGGCTCTTTCTATGAAGCCAGCATTACCCTGATCCCCAAACCAGGCAACAACCCCACCAAAAAGGAGAATTTCAGACCAGTATCCCTGGTGAATATGGATGCCACGATTCTCAACAAGATCCTAGCTAACAGAATACAACTGTACATTTAAAAGATTATCCTGCATGACCAGGTGAAATTTATCTATGGGATGCAGGGGTGTTTCAACATTCACAAATCAATCAATGTGATAGAACAAATCAATAAGAGAAGAGACAAGAACCACATGGTCCTTTCACTTGATGCAGAAAAAGCATTTGACAAGATACAGCATTTGTTCCTGATTAAAATGATTCAACGTATAGGGATAGAGGGAACATTCCTCAACTTCATAAAATCTATCTATGAAAAACCCACAGCAAATAGTATCCTCAATGGGGAAAAGCTGATAACCTTCCCTCTGAGATCAGGAACACTCGCCTTTAATAGACTTTTGCATTAACTATTCCTTCTGCTTGATATATATTGATATATTTACCTTTTGTAGATCTCAATTCATGTAGATCTCAATTCAAACACCACTTCCTCAAAAAGCCTTCACTCACCACCCTGCCTAAAGCAACTGGCCAATCTCTTGTGGCCCCCACACCATCTCTATATTGTCTTCAGGTGACCACATAAAAAGTTTAAAATACACCTCTCTGCCTCTCTATGTTTTTACTGAAAACCTATATTTCAAGCCTCAAATTAAAATATCCCTCTACTTGCCAGATAGATTGTACTAGATATCTTATATGTATTTATAAATCAACAAGTCTGCCTTAAGTTCTTCTCTACATTATTTTGTTTTAGTAAAAAGCCAATATGCGTTTTGAAAGAGCAAACATACACACATAGCCTTTAAAAACATATCTGCACATTTTGCCTTTTTATTAAGGGAACAGAACCTTCTTGAAATCTGAAGAGATCGTTCATCCATATCTCTAAAGAATCAGCATTCCGTTTGCAAATTTTAATGACACTTGTGCCCAAACAGTTTTGGAGTACTTTGTCATAACATGCTAACTGCTTTTAAATTCAGTATAATGAAGTGCAAGGCATTCCCCTGTGAAAACAGTTTTAGAATAAATCTACAATATGATAAAAAAATCATACCCAAGGATTGTGGTTAGGTTCATTGCAAACAACAACAACAAATAATAATAATAATAAACCAAAAATAAATAAGCCAACACCACTCCTTATATTATTTTGGGGGCCATAAGAAGTTGTATGTTAAAAGATGTAGAAATATGACTCATCTTTAGTCTTTCATGATACCTTTTAGGATATTAGAAAATTTGGTTATGGTCAAAATGCGTAGCAAATCTAAATGATGTGTTTTTGTCCTTTCCATCTGTGTGCTTAAAAAGGAGCAACTTATATTTCTCCATATAAAGATAAATTTAAAATTTTATAAAGATAAAAATTTTCATTTGGAAATAAGTAAAAGGAAAAGCAGTTGGTTCTATCAAACACTGAATACTGAATACCTGAATTAACTAAATAACATTTTCAGACTAACATTTTCAGAGCACCTGCCAAATGTCCTAGCCTGGGAATGCAAAGTCAAGAGAAAAGGAAATCTCTTTTAACAATCTTGAAATCTAGAAAAGAAGCACATATCTAAACAGCAACTCCAACATTGTGTGGCATTTTCTCTAATGATAATAACTAGACCATATATAGGGTTTGATTTTGCTTGGAGAAAAATACTTAAAATTATCAAGGTGATAATTGATCTGAGAATGAAAGAATGAGTTAGTGTGTTCAGTGGAAGATCAAGAGAAATCATTTGAAGAAAAACATTTAGCAACTGAAAAGGAGTGGAGAAACTGGCTCATCCTGGCATAAACATGAAATTTTAAATGGTTTAGTGTTGCTGGAAATGGAAATGGTTTAAAAAAAAAAAAGAAAAGAAAAAGAAAAAGAATCTAAGCTGACACTAAATCATGGAGTCTTCTGGTCAGATGAAATTTTCTGTATTTGCTTTTTGGGAACTTAGGAATATTGGGAAACATTTAAGGAGAGATTGACACAATTGCATGAAGTGCTGAAATCACTTAACAAACGGGTGAAAATATAGATGGTTTGCTTCAAGGACAGGATGATATAAGAATCAAGAACAAATAAAAATCAGAGATGAAAACAGTAAGAAGTTACCATAATATTCAAAGTTCAAATTCAAACAGATATACACACCTGTGTGTTTACTATAGCATTATTTACAATGGCAACCCAAGTGCCTATTGGTAGGTGAATGGATACAGAAGATTCAGTACACACACAGACACACACACAATGAAATATTACACAGCCAAAACAAAGGTGAGACTGTGTCATTTTTTACAACATGGATGGACCTAGATCAATAATGCTAAGTGAAATAAGTCAGACTTAGAAAGACAAATACCATATGACTTCATGCATATGTTGAACCTAAAATAACAAATGAATAAACAAACAAACAAACAAAAAGCAGCAAGACTCAGAAATACAGAGAACAAATGGATGGTTGCCAGAAGGCGGGGGGGGGGGAGGATGGACAAATGGGTGAAGAGGAGTGGGAGGTACAGGCTTCCAATTATTGGAATGAGTAAGTCTTTTTAATTAAAGGCCAGCATAAGGAATACAGTCAATGGTATTGTGATAGCAACATTTGGGGCAGATGGTCGCCACCTTTGTGGTGAGTACAGTGTAAGGTATAAACATATAGACTATTCTGTGCACCAGAAACTAATAGTACATGTATGGTAACTTAACTGAAATTTAAATAATTAAAAAATAAAATAAAATAAAATAAGTAAAAAATTATGAAAAAGTGCAAATGAAGTTTGTGTGGAAATAAATGAAGACCACCCAAATATAAACATAGAAAATCTATTCAATTTGTTGCAGCAAGAGATTTAGCCATTATCACTAACATCTGGAAGACACACAAAGATATGAAAGAAATTAATAATCTTTATAGTGTTAAAAAAAAAACACATGAAAAGCTTCAGGTATGCTCTAATTAGAAGTTGTTGACATAAGGAGTTGGAGGCAGGCTAGCAAGAAGGAGCAGTGTATGTGATTAGATTGAAGAGCATGTTTGGCTTTCTCTACTTAGTCCTGAGTTGGAAACTGGGGCAAACTTTAGTTGGCAAGTTTTTAATTTTCTTGGCTGATTGCTACAAGGTTTCAGTTTGGCTCCTTGGGCTGGTAACTGTAGTTCTCTGGCTGTCTGGAGTGGTTGATGCAAAAATGTCAATCAGAGTTCCGTCATCAAATATGGTCTGTCTTTATTCTTTTTGTGTATTTACCTTCTCAGGTGGGTAGACATAAGAGTAGGCTGCATAATTACTAATTCGAGTACTGATCATAAATGCATTTGAGGAAGGACATCTAGGAGAACAGCAGGGAACAGGTTTGAAAGTAAGGACAGGTATTTATTGAATAATGCTACTTGCCAGGTGCTTGGCTGAGATACACTTTATACTCATCTTTTAAACCCTTACCTTACATTTGAAGACAAGGATAATGGTTAAAGCAGGTTATTCCTAGCATAATAGGACTCCTAGAAGCAATGCAAAGGTAAATAATTACTGATCATACATGTAGATCTAGCATTTTGAAAAATATTTTATCTGAAAACAAACTTCAACCATAATTTTCAGGTTCAGGCTTCTGGAAATTTAGTATTTTGTAATCAGATCCAGGGTAACTTTAAAAGCAAACAAACAACAAGAACAAAAAAGAGCTGAGGACAGTGAAAAGGAAGAAACGATGATAAAATTTATTTCTGTTTTTTCCCTTTCATCTTTGGACTTTTCAGTAGTAGAGCTTCAGGGAATATACAGTGCTTCATTCTTTGTAAAAGACCATTTCTCATTCTCTGAGCCCAAAGTAGCATTAGACTAAGCAAGAAAGAAAAATGAGCTAGCTGCCCTTTCCAACAACAGGCTGACCTGTCTGCACTGCATGAATAATTGTTCACAGTGTCAAGGGGACTTACCATTACATTGACTAAAGAAGAAACTTTCTGGATATGCTTACTAAGTGATCTTAGAAATGAATTAATCCAGATGAATTTTGAAGTAAACTTTGAAGGCAGTGAGAGTGTTTTTTTTTTTTTATATCATTCTTGTGATCATCAATTTCTGAATGTATAACTGAGCTCCTTCCCACAGCTTAGTCAAAAAGTCAGCATGTTTATAGAGAACCTACCATATGCACAGTATTAAGGTCAAGATCCATAGAAATATAATGCAGAGTTCTTGCCCGTTAGGAGCTTAGAAAATGAAGTAAGGGGTGCAGGTGGTTAGCTGGAGACAGAATGTATTTATGAAAAGGAATCATTAATAATGCAAGAATAAAAATATAAGAATAATATAGGAAAAGTATCAATTTACTACAGCAAACTGTTCTCAATATCTGATTACACTGGAAGACATAACATCAGACTTTGTGTTTAGCAAAGCACAGAAAGCATACTGAATTTCCTCTTCTAATATTTAATGGCATTATTATTGTTGTTATTATTATTAGTCCAGAAGAGCCAAATATTTTTTTGAAGAAAGATATGTATTCAATAATACTTCTTGGCCAATCATTGAATCTGGCTCATTATTTACCTCTTTTATTGAATCCCTACCACAAGCCTAAAGAGTAGGTAATAATAGATAATTATTCAAATGAGAAAATGGGATCTTGAGAACACATTGCTCAAGTCTCTAAAACTGCTGGTTTCTCTGAAAGTCAGAGTTTTGCATGAGGGCCTAGAAGTTATGTCTTACTGGAAAGATAAGCATTTAGAATATATTTGACCACAGATAAATGAGACAAGAAGAGATCCCCCCCATTCCCATCCTGGAAAATATTTACTAATTTTATTTCTTTTTCCTTTTCTTTTAATTCTGGAATTGAAAGTTGGAGCCAAAATTAAAAAAAAAAAAAAACTGCTACCATTTTTATAGTTGTTGATAAACCAAACAAAACAAAAACAATGGAACAGAGAAAATTCAAATCTGGAGAGCGAATTTATTGAACTAAATACAACACAGGAGTATGCCCTGGGTGTCAGGTACTACTCTACACACCAGGTATACCATAACCAACAGGGAGTGTCCCTGAGAAGCTTGTATTCTAGTAGAGAGACTGATAAATAGCAGGTAAACAAGTAAAAATACGATTTAAGAATATGCGGTAAGGGGGTGCCTGGGTCGCTCAGCTGGTTAAGCAACTGCCTTCAGTCCAGGTCATGATTCTGGAGTCCAGGGATCGAGTCCCCCATCAGGCTCCCTGCCGGCAGGGAGTCTGCTTCTCCCGCTGACCTCTGTCCTCTCATGCTCTCTCTCTCTCTCTCAAATAAATAAATAAAATCTTAAAAAAAAAAAAAAAAAGAATATGCAGTAAGATACTTCAAGAGGTGACGAAGAATATGCCTGGAACACTTGTCAAACATATCTGTTTATTAATTCAGGTTTACTGGTTCGTACTTACATCAGTAAAACTCACCTTTTTTTTGGGGGGGGGTACAGTTCCACAAGGTTTGAGGAATGCAATCAGTTATATAATCACCCACATAATTATGATAGAAAGTCTTTCCCCTACCTCCCAAGCTTACCGCATTCCCCTTGCAGTCAGCTTCCTTCATGTCACTCCCAGTCCCTGGCAACTGATGGTCCGATATCTGTTCTTATCCTTTGCATTATCCAAAATATCAAATATATAGAAACATTTAGTCTGTAGTTTTTTTGAGTTCTGGCTTCATTCCTCAGGCTTTTGGACTTTTTTTATGTGGTAGGATATGTTAGTAGTTGGTTCTTTTTAATTGTTGAACACATTTTGCATTCCTCCAGCAGCATGTGAGAGTTCCAATTGTGTCACATCCTTGCCAACATTTTGTATTGCCTGTTTCATTTCATTTTTTAATCCCAGCCTTTCTAGTAATGTGCATGAAATCTCATGGTGAATTTAATGTGCATTTCCCTAATGACTACTGATGTCGAACATTTTTTTTCCATGGGCTTATTTGCCATCTCTTTCTTGGGGGGAAGCATTTGCTCATACTTTTTGTCCATATGTTCTTAAGTTGTTTTTTCTCTCATCATTAATTTTAGGAGTTCTTTGTGTATTCTTTGTTTGTTTGTTTGTTTGTTTTTAATTTTTTATTTTTTATAAACATATATTTTTATCCCCAGGGGTACAGGTCTGTGAATCGCCAGGTTTACACACTTCACAGCACTCACCAAAGCACATATCCTCCCCAATGTCTTTATATAGCTTATTTATATTATAAAATAATTTGTATATTATAAATACATTTAGATATATAATTCTTTATACTTTATATATTCATTAAGAAGTGCTTTTTCAAATGTTTTGAAAATATTTTCTTTCATTTGTGCCTTACCTTTTTATTTTAAACATCTTTTAAAGATCTTTTTTCTTAATTTTAATAAAGTCCAACACTGCTCTTTAAATTTTACATTTTATATTTATTTCCTATCAAAATAAAAAAAAAACATAAACTTTCCCTGACCCAAAGATTCTCTACATATTATCTTTTATTTTTTTTATTTTTTTAATTTTTTTTTAAAGATTTTATTTATTTATTTGACAGACAGAGATCACAAGTAGTCAGAGAGGCAGGCAGAGAGAGAGGGAAGCAGGCTCCCTGCGGAGCAGAGAGCCCGATGCGGGGCTCCATCCCAGGACCCTGAGATCACGACCTGAGCCGAAGGCAGCGGCTTAACCCACTGAGCCACCCAGGCGCCCCTACATATTATCTTTTAGATGTCATTAATAGTAAGATTTACATTTTGTTCTATAATCTAATACCAGCTAATTTTTATGTTTGCTGAGTAGAGCAAGATAGGTCAAAAGTTTTTCTTTTTATTTATTTGTCTTCTTTTTTCCTTTAAAAAATTTTAGACTGTCTAACTGTTCTAACAGTTTATGGTGAAAAAAATTATTTTCCACTGAATCATCTTAGAATCTTTATTGAAATTGACTAATCATATAACTGGGTTTCTGAACCCTACTGTTTTTCATTGATCTGTATGTCTATATAATTGACATTTATTGATCTGTATGTCAAAGCATAATTTTTTATCAAATGTTCTGAGATTACATGCAAAAAATGAATCTCTTGGCAAAGTCAGCAATCATGGATATTCATCCCACTTAATTTTAGGCAAGTGGCAAAACTGAGTAGATATTCCTGGGTTTCTTAAAAAAAATGCATAAAATAAATGCATAAAAATAATTTAAACCTATGTAGAGAGAGAAACTTTAAAACAAAATAAAAAATAAAAATAAAAATAGACCTAGAGGATGTAGCCTAGATGAAATATTATCCTAAGAAATAGAATAAACATATTCCTCTAGAGTCAACAAAATTAACAACATTAAGGAATACAATATATCCCTCAGGAAGGAATTTTGAGAAATACATAAAGGAATTTAAGAAAAGAGAGGATAAAACATACTTGGAATGTGAATTAGCAGTGATAAAAAAAGAAATGATAAAAATATTTGGTTATCTGATTAAGGACTTGTCTCTGGAATACATAAAGCATTCTCAAAAATCAATAATAAGAAAACAAATAACCCAATAAAGATGGATAAAAATTTGAAAAGGCACTTCATCAAAAAAGATATGCAGATGGCCAATAATCACATGAATTATGCTCAACATTATTACTCATTAGGGAAATGCAAATTAATACTAAAATGATATACATACTGATTAGAAAGGCTGTAATTTAGAATGCTGATCATACGAAGTGTTGGGGTATAAGCAGTTACTAAGTTTCACACACTGCTGTTGGGAATGTAAAATGGTAGTTTGTCAGTTTCTTAAAAAATTAAGACATACACTTACCACATGACACAACCATCCCACTCATTGGTATTTACCCCAAATAAATGAAAGTGTATTCCATACACAGACAAACAGAAATGCTTAGAGAAGCTATACCTAAGACAGCAAAACAAAACAAAACAAAAAAAAAAACAATTAAAAAACAACAAACTGTAACTCAATGTCTATTAACAAGTGAATGGAAAAACAAGCTCTGGTACTTACAAATGAACGAAATCCTGTTCAGAAATAAGAAGGCATGAATCACTGGTGGATTCATCATGGATGAATCCTGAAATAATTATGTTGAGACAGAGAAGCCAACCAAATAAAGTACACGCTGTATGATTCATTGACATAAAATGCAAGAATGTGCCAACTAACCTATCATGACAGAAAGTAGGACATTTGCTGCCTGTAGAAGGAGGAAAGAGTGGCAGAAGTGGGTGGGGGCAAAGAATGACAGTCATGAGGAACTTTCTAGGGGAGTTGCATGCATGTTGCATGTTGATTATGGTAGTGGTTTCATGGGGGGGATACACATGTCAGTCTTGTCAAACTATACATTTTATATATGTGCAATATATCATATGCCACTTATACCCTAATAAACCAGTAACAGGTAACCTCAAACTGACATGGGTCCACATGACAGGCCCACACTAACATATTCAAAAAGACTAACTTAAAAGGAGAAACTTCAATGTGAAAGTATAAGCCTAAAAGGGTAGGGAATCTAGTCGAAAACAAATGATAAAGAGGATGAGTAAGTAGCTCACAGAAAAGACATTCCAGATGGCTAATATATTTTTATACATAGATTCTCAGATTTACTAATAATCAGAGAGATGCAGTTTGATACATTACTCATCAGAGTAGCAAAAATTGAGGTTAAAAAAAAAATGGCTAGTGATAATAAGGATATGAGCAAAGAGGACCGTGGCGTGCTGGTGGGGTTTTAACAAGTTAGGAAAGCTGTTTGTAATGGTTATGGGGATTACAATCAGTTTTTTTGTATAATTAATTACAAAACCAGCATCCCAAACAGCCCAGAAAAGCTCTTTCACCTTTCACAGGAAAAAAAACTACCTGGAATCTTTAGAGCAACAAGTTTTATGTTAGCAAAGACCAGAAACAGCTTAGGGATTCATGAAAAGAGAAATGAAAAGCAAAATGTGATACATCCCTGTGGTAGAATAATCCATATTGGTCAGGAAGAAAAAAAAAGAGAGAGAGAGAGAGATTAATCTCCTCCCAAAACATAATATTCAGCAGAAAAATTAAAGTTTTCTAAAAGTGATTTATAACATTTATATAAATAAGTTATAAAAATAAATAAATAAAAGGACCCGGGGTGTGTGTACATGCCCATGTGTGCAATTTTGGGTGGAGCAGGGCTGGACACAGAGGGTAATGGGATCTTCGCTTTAGAAGGCTGGCGATTGATTCTGCATGGAGTGAACCAAGACACAACAGAGAATGAGACAGAAATTTCATGGAGCTCTCCTTCAAATGGAAGGAGGGTGGGTGCCTGGCTGATTCCATTGGAAGAGTATGAGACTTGATCTCCGGGTTGTGAGTTGGAGCCCCATGTTGGGTGTAGAGATTACTAAAAAATAAACTTAAAAAAAAAATGTGGGAATTAACAACAACAACAACAACAACAACAACAAAAAACCTCACATGCTCATAAAGCCATACAGTGTTTTTCAAGGATCTCTTTCTCTCTCGCTTCCTCCTTCCCTCCCTCCCCCTTTCTGTTAAGTGTCAGTTCTGCTCATCCAAGAGGCAACAACCAAGAAGGAATTAAAGTTATAGGGGGTTTATTGGTGAGATGTCTATGAAAATTATGAGAGGGTTAAGCAGGAGTCTTCACTCAAGGGAGGGCTGCCGACTGTGACACAATTCTATTTCTGTAAAAGGTGAGGGGGATTAAAAAAATAGTTTAAGAAGTTTCTCATACCACAGGCAGTTGACCAGTCACCAAACCAAAGGTGCCGCATTTAGACCAATCCCATACCACGTGAGAATGGCCGAGGTTTAATAGCCCTCTGTGTTCTGTCAGTAGATGGAAAAAGCCTGGGGGAATGTGCCCAGGGATGAAGGTGACGATGGTGGCAGCTGTGCTCCCTCCACTAGGTTCTCCTGAACAAAGACCTCGGTGATGCACTTCCACGGCCACCACTAGGGAGAGTAATGTGAAGGACATAATTTAAATACATAGATACCTAAAGAATCTAAAAAATAAATGTGTTCACACACAGAGAAAACAATAGCAGAGTTCCATAAACCGAAGAGCATAGACTTACTCCCACTTTGTGAACCTCAGCTCTACTCAAAAATAGCGCTGAAAAAAAAAATACCACTGGAATTTGTTTAAAAATTATTTTCTGTTCCATCACTTTGTGACAATGAAGAAATCCAAAACAGAAATGTATAATATACAAAACTAAGTATCATCAAAACTTCGTGATGGAGTTAATAGCAAAGTCCTTTGTGAGAGCTCATGTATCTCCCCAAATCCTGAGGAGAGCCTGTGAAGGTTTACTCATGTGGGTCAAGACCTAAGACTGAAGCACAGTATTTGGGCTTGAATTATATAAAGAGGCTAAAACACTTGTTTTGTTTTGTTCAGGTAAAGACCTCTTTACATCTCTCAATATCATCAGTGTTTCTCTTACTGGCCTGTAAGAGGTTTGTATTTCTTCATAAACCTGGTATGGTCTGGTTAGGTTCTATAATCATGGCTATGTGCTTAGGAGTTTAATCAAGAACTGGGATGGAGACCAGATGAAGATGCCAAACAGATCCATTAGGTTTGCTTCTGTCTCAGGAGACGAACCTCCATGATTGGTTGAACAGAACAGGAAACCAGGTAAGAATCTATAGATAAAATTCTTTCATGAGTTGGGGCACAAGCCTCAGCTTTCTAGACAGCCCCACTTTCTGCTTACAGATCCGTTGTAATTATGGATAGGATTTCCTTTCTGTCTCAAGGTGTTTTGCTTTGAAGAACAAATTACATAACTTCCCCTATGTCTTCATTCTATTAGAACTGCTTGGCATGTAATTAGAAATGGGAAGTTCTCTTTTGTGCCATTTACTGGTCTAGGGGTCCTAATACATTTGTTTTTCCCCTCTCCTTTTAGGCAATGCTGTGAATGAACATGAACTTTTGTACTCACCAGATTTCTTAAGTCAAAATAAGTGCTAGTATTGCTGAGAGAAATGATGATCTTTCATATATATCTCAAATATATCTGAAACCAATCTGAATGTATTACTGTCCAGGAGAACTGTCTTTGCAGAACAAATCAGAAAGCTAATCTTGGTAAACTATTTGGGAAAGCACATTCAAGGAAAGACTGATAATAGAAACAAAAGAAATAGAGCACAGGACCCTAGTCTTGATGAGACCCTTGTTTGTCACAGACAACATTAAGAGAAAGGAAGCAGGAGAGGAAACACCCTACCCTCCCTCTCCATTTTTCCTACTTGTTAATGGTGACTTCCACTAGCTGAACCCAAGTAGAAGCCAACTTGTGAAGGGGTCCTATTGAAATGTCCTATAGTATTTAATGAATGCCCTTTTGCACAAAGCAAGGCAGAGAAGGCTGCTGAGAGACACAGGTGAGAAATGGAGAACAGGACAATCATTGTGCAACCCCATGTACTTCATTTTTTATAATAACCAATGATTACAATTTGGTAACTATAATTATATAGTGATAATCTTAACATGACTACATAATTATTAAACTACTAGAGAGCTATATCCCCTTTTGCCAAAAAATGTCAAATTTAGTTTGAAATAATATGGATTTGAAATTAAAAAGAGAAAATATTCTGGAATAGTTTAGACTAAAAAAATTTTTTTTATGTTAACTGCATGCAGTAAGGATTAACAAGTGCTTGTTCTTTGGTAGACACTGCCCTCAATGCTTTGTATATTATAATCTTGTTATATATTATTCCTTGTAAAAGAACTATGGGATTAGTCCACTTATCTTAATCTTTCTTTTGAATGAGAAAAGTGAGTCACAGATCTGTTATAGTAATTTGCCTAAACTCCCAAGGCTAGTGAAGTCTAACTTGGCGGTTGGCTTCAGAGTTACATTCTGTGTCATTAAACAAACTAAAATGGGGAAAGGAAATAGCGCTGATGGAGAAATGACTTGTCTTAGTGGTGTCTATGGTATGACTGACGGTGTCCAACTACAACAGTTCCATGTATGATTTTTCCACCTTACAACCGTGCAAAAGCGATATGCATTCTATAGAGACCTTGATTTGAATTTTGAATTTTGATATTTTCCCAGACTTATGACCTACATTACAATGCTCTCATGTAGGGCAACAAGTTGCAGCTCCCAGTGATCCACAGCATCACGAGTAAACAGCTGATGACTTAAACAGTCATTCGGTACCCTAAACATGCCAGCACAGTGTTCAATAACTTACCTGAGACAGTCAACATTTTAATATAAAGTAGGCTTTGTGTCAGAGGATTCTGCCCAACTATGGGCTAATGTAAGCCCATTTGGCATGTTTAGGGCAGCCTTGGCTAAGCTGTGATGTTTGGCGGGTAATCTGTATTAAATCTATTTTGACTTAACATTTTTTTTTTTAAAGATTTTATTTATTTATTTGGCAGACAGAGATCAGAAGTAGCAGAAAGGCAGGCAGAGAGAGAGAGGGAAGCAGGCTCCCTGCTGAGCAGAGAGCCCGATGCTGGGCTCGATCTCAGGACCCTGGGATCATGACATGAGCCGAAGGCAGAAGCTTTAACCCACTGAGCCACCCAGGCATCCCGAGACTTACCATTTTTTAAACTTAGAATTGAGACTTAACTCCGTCAAAAGTTGAGGACAATCTGAATATATTTTTAACAGAAAAATAGTTAAAATATATGTCCCAATGCATTTTCTCCATATAAACTTTTATATGGCTTCTCAACCACAGTGATGGACATATTAGTGAAACAAAGGGTCTATAGTTTAGAACAGAAGAATAGATTCTGAGAGACATATTAACTCAACCAAAAGGGCTAAAACATACCAGCTTTGCAGAGGGTTATGGGATGGTTGCACAGGACCAGACTCTAAGAGCACAAGAAAACGGTAAGTGAATACCTACTTGGAACAGTCAAGGTTACCAGGGAATAAATTTGCAGTTTAATATCCTAAATCATTTTCAAAGTAAATTTCTCAGTGTACTTCTCCGCTCCCCTCACCCCCAGGGTAAATATTTATAGATTTGTATAGATCAATTATCTATGCTTAATTATGTGTCCAGGAAATGTATGTCTACGCCCAAAGAGCATTTTCAGTGTAATGCCATGATTAATCATTTAATACATACACTTTAAAAAAAAAGGTTATTTGGTTTCATGTAGACAGAGCAAACAGCCACGATTAAACTAACGAATAAATCTTAATTACCTCTCATAGAGAATTCAAGATTATCACGAAGTAGGGGCGGCGGCACTCTTTAAAAATCCATGATATCAGGCAGTTGTATAATCTAAAACCTCATTGTATTTGGCAAATTATATGTGAGGTTAGGAGTAAAACTGTCTTCATCAGCAGAAAAGAAAGAAAAGTGACTTTTTAGTGACAGGTTCTCAATATTTTGAAGAACAGTAAAGGGGGAAACCTAAGCATCCCCTAGGTGTTACCAGGAAACTCATTGCAGACTGTCAGTCAATGTAATTGACATAAAGAGAAAATAAAATCTATTCTAATGTAATGCTGGGAGTCAATGTTAATAAAACATGGCAGGGAAGTCCAGAGAGTTTCTGAAATGTCCCAAACGTGAGCCCATGGAGGACGACGGAATGGTTCTTAGCGTTCGTAACGCATTAGCCAGAATATGAAAGGGGCTCTCCTATGGGACTTTCAGAAGGAGTTAGATGTGCTGATTCCATTAAGAAGAAACAACATTATACAGCATGGAGAGATGACCATATTCTACTGTTAAGTGAACAGAAAGGACATTTCTGGCTCTTATGTGAGGTAGAAGTCAGTTAAGACAGAATCAGCAATCACAACTTAGAGAAGCTCCAGGGCTTATTGTTTTTTTGTTTTTCTGTTGGTTTTCTTTTCTGTTTTGTTCTGTCTCATTTTTAGTAGAAAGCTATATACATCGGCATGTCCTTCAATGTTGCCGATTTTCTCTCATAGTGAAAAGCATATTTCTGGAATTGTTCCTATTTAGCTACTATCCTGGCAGCGGAGAAAGGCATTTTCAATCAACTCTCCCTGTGAACATCAGCCTGCTGCCTTATGAGAAGCAGAGACAAACTCCTAGAATAAACAACGAGGAGGCACTTGCTTTCATTTCCCATTTCATCGTCTTCTCGATGAGAAAAAAATGGAATAGAATCAGAAATTGTAAAAACACATAAAGTACTACAGGGATGTAAGGCAGTGCAATTACTGACATTGATTCTGGCTCCTCTACTCCCCTCCGCCCCTCTGATGTTTCAGACTTGTTTCTTAGGTTACAGTGGAGTCTTGGTGGTTTCTGGCCTTGTCAAGCCATCCAGTGTGGTTTTCTGGACTCTTGGTACTCCAGGCCTTCTCCTTGCTCTGAACCCTCCCTCAGTTTTCTGGGACCTCCAATATCATGCTTCTGTCTCCCTGCTCCTGGACCGTCACATTCCTTCCAGAACTTGCCACCAGGTTCCCTGACACACAGACCTGCAAAGTGTTCCCTGTTTTCAAGTTTTGTATCGCCAGCCCAGAACTCATTTCGGAGGTATAGACTGGATATACCCAACCAACTTCTAGAAGTTTTCATTTGGTAATTTCATAGGCACCATACACTTTCACGTAAAATTATAATTTTGGGAGGAAGAGCCCAAGTTCTGGAGCAGGGATTGCTAGGTTTGTCTCTTTACCACTTTTACCACTTCATAGTTAATGTGATTTTGAAGGAGTTATTTAATCTTTCTGCATTTTTGTCTTCTTGTCTATAAGTGAGGTTATAGCATCTATCTCAGAAGAATGTGGTAAGGATTAGCTAAATTAGTTGCTTTGAACAGTGCCAGCAAGTAGTAAGGTTTTGATTTCAAGCTTTGTTAGTTATCCTCTTTATCCTTCAGTTGGGTGGAACGCACCTTTAAGAATCTGATTCAAGAGAAATTTATAGACGTTCTATTTCTCAGATATTACATATGTATGTTATCTTTCCAATGCCACAGAACTAAGAAAGCTTCGCTACTTAAAGTATTTTACATGTTTCTGTCATTTTCTTCTGGGACAAAAAACCATGGAAAAGCAGTATGTGATAGATCCTGGTGGTGGTGGAACAGTGGTCTTACTCACCTCTCACCCCAGAAGATGGAAAAGCCAGCTCATTACTTTCTCCACTGTCTTTGCACTTGAGGTACCACATGCATGGTTCTGGTAAATGAACTATAAAAGAAAATCTGCCTGAGGCTTTCAGGAAATATGTCTCCTCTCTGATAAGAGGAGAGAGGCAATTCAGGAGAGCACTGTCATCAAGCTGCAAACCTCCTGTCCTGGGCAAAATAATCATCCCTCCTCCCCCCCGCCCCCCAGATGGCCTTGCCCTCCTCCCTGGAACCTGGGAATATGTTACTTTATGTGACAAAAGGAATTTTGCAGATGTAATTAAGGGTATGCCTTTGACTTGGAGAGACTGTTTTAGATTATCTAGAATGATCAACCTAATCACAAGGGTGTTCAAAGAAATTTTACTGGTATTGTTAGAGAGGGATGATGATGAAGGAAGGGTCCCACAGGTAAGATGTTAAGAGGACTCAATGTGCCACTGTTGGCTTGAAAGATGAAACTGGGCACGAGCCATGAGACACCAATAGCCTTCACAAAAGCTAGAAAAGGCAAGGAAAAGGATTCTCTCTAGGAGTCTCCAGAAAGGAAAACAGCTTGCCAACATCTTGATTTTATGCAATGAAGCCTGTATCCGATTTCTGATCTACAGAACTCTAAAATAATAAATTTGTGTTAAGACTACTAAATTTGTGGTAATTTGTCATGGTAATAAGACAATCCCCTATGGTAATAATAAAAACCCCTCTTCCTGATTGTTACACAACCACATGAGAATAGAATGCCTGGTGTCCACAGCTATCATGAAGTCAAAAGAATTGTAGAGATAAGAATCCACCATCATGGAACTGATGAGAAAATTCTGAACTTGTCCATATCCAATCGTCTGTCTCCTACAGAAATAGTCAATATGTTTATGACTTAAGTCACTATTATTAGCTGTTTGACAGGCTACATTTTATCAGTTTTCTTGGGAGGTGTGTACATTATTTTGTTCTTTTTTGATTATTAAGGTTTTGTGTATATGTTTTGTCATTTAGAAGTATATAATTAAACATATTTTGGTAATCGTATAAATTGTGTAAACACTACCACGTTAAGATCTATAATAGTCCTTCAGCTCTAGAAAACTTGCACTAAAATCTCCCTAACTGTACCATCTTGAAATGCTGATCTACTTTCTATCACTATAGTTTTGTATTTCCTGGTGTTTCATGTAAATTGATCTACATGGTGTTTTGTATTTAACTTCCTTTAGGGAGTATAAGGGTTCTGAGATTTGTCCATGTTACTCTGTGCACTAATATTTCATTTTTTTAAGATTTCATTTATTTATTTTAGAGAAAGAGAATGGGCACACGAGCAGGGGAGGGGCTCAATAGCACAACCCTAAAATTATGACCTGAGTTGAAATTGAGTTGGATGCTTACCTGACTGAGCCACACCCAGCTACCCAATATTTCATTTTGTATTATTGGGAAGCATTCCATTGTATATAAAAACCATAATGTGTTTATTCTTTCACCAGCTGAAAGAAGTTTATGTGTTTTTCCAATTTAGAGCTATGATGAACAGTGTTGCAATGAACATTCACATAATACCTTTGTGTGGATACGTAATTTCATTTCTGCTGGATGGCAATCGCTGGGTCATAGGACAAATGCATGATAAACTTCATAAGGCACTTCTATACCATTCTCCAAAGTGGTTGTACCATTTTGCAGTCCTACCAGCAATATATGAGTTTTAATTCCACCCAATTCCTAGCCTGTTGTTGGTATTATCAGTCTTTTCCACTTAAGCCGTTCTAGTATTAGTGGCATCCTATGTGATCTTAATTTGCATTTCCTTGATGACTAGTGATGTTGAGCATCTTTACATATGCTCATTAGTTATTCATTTATCTTCTTTTGGGAAGTGTTGAAATGTTTCTGCATATTTTTTTCAATTGTAAGAGATTCTTATGTATTCAGTATTTCTCTCATTTGAAGCATGCTTTACAAAAGAGTTTTCCTAAGTCTATGGACCACCTTTTTACTTTCTTAACAATTCTTTTTAAAGAGAAAATTGTTTAATCTTGATTAAGTCTATTTACTAATTAGTTTCCCATTCTGTCTGTGCACTTTGGTGTCTACTCCATTGTCTGACCCACTATCACAATATATCTGTCAATGTCATAACCTTAAAATGTTTTTAACTATTATTTTGAAATTGTTTCAGAGTTACAGAAGAGTTGAAAAGACACTATAAAGAGTCTCTCTACCTCTTTCATCCACCTCCCCTTATAGTAAGATCTTACATAATCATGGTACATGTACTTCAACAAAGAAATTAACTATGGCACTGTTAACCAAGCTAGGGGCTTCCTTTGGATTTTACCAGTTTTTCCACCAAGTCCTTTTGTCTATTCCAGGATCTAATGCAGACTTGTATTAAGTTGTAATGACTTCTTAGTCTGCTCCAATGTTGACAGTTTCTCAGCCTTTACTTGTTTTCATGAGCTTGGCATTTTTAAAGACACATAGTCAAGTATTCTATAGAATGTCCCTGAATCTGGGTTTGTCTGCTTTCTTCTAAATAGACTGGGCTTATGATATTTCTGGGAAAACCAATTTGTCTGATGACAACATGTCATAGAGTCCTTACCATCTGCCTGATTATGGTGATGCTAACCATGTTAACCTTGGTCACTTGATAAGGGTGGCATCTGCTAGATTTTTCTCCAGGTATAAAATTATTGTTTTCAGACACTTCTCCAATGAAGACATACAAATGGCTATCAGGCACATGAAAAAATGTCCATTATCACTAGCCATCAGGGAGATTCAAATTAAAATCACATTGAGATATCACCTTACACCAGTTAGAATGGCCAAAATTAGCAAGACAGGAAACAACATGTGTTGGAGGGGATGTGGAGAAAGGGGAACCCCCTTACACTGTTGGTGGGAATGCAAGTTGGTGCAGCCACTTTGGAGAACAGTGTGAGATTCATCAAGAAATTAAAGACAGAGCTTCCCTATGACCCTACAATTGCACTACTGGGTATTATGCCTCCATCAGAAAGGATGAATAACCCAACTTTTGTAGCGACATGGACGGGACTGGAAGAGATTATGCTGAGTGAAATCAGTCAAGCAGAGAGAGTCAATTATCATATGGTTTCACTTATTTGTGGAGCATAACAAATAGCATGGAGGACATGGGGAGTTAGAGAGGAGAAGGGAGTTGGGGGAAACTGGAAGGGGAGGTGAACCATGAGAGACTATGGACTCTGAAAAACAATCTGAGGGGTTTGAAGTGGCGGGAGGGTGGGAGGTTGGGGGAACCAGGTGGTGGTTATTAGAAAGGGCACGGATTGCATGGAGCACTGGGTGTGGTACAAAAATAATGAATACTGTTATGCTGAAAATAAATAAAAAAATAAATTAAAAAAATAAAAAAATATATTGTTTTCCCTTTCCATATTATGTTGTCAGGATGTCATATCATTTTATTTTATTTATTTTTTAAAATTTTTTATTTATTTATTTGACAAACAGAAATCACAAGTAGGCAGAGAGGCAGGCACAGAGAGAGGGGGAGACAGGCTCCCTGCCGAGCAGAGACCCCGATGTGGGGCTCGATCCCAGGACGCTGGGATCATGACCTGAGCGAAAGACAGAGGCTTTAACCCACTGAGCCACCCAGGCGCCTCTGTCATATAATTTTAAAATTAATTTTAGAACCTGTGTTTTCCTTAGTTTCAGTGGAAGTGCAAAGCACACACTATCTAAACTATTTTTCTTCCAGACACATTTTACATTTGAAAATTACCAGGCAATATTTTCAGGTATGCTGGAAATGCTTTCCCCAGAATCCCTACATAGTTTTGCATTATTTCATACAATATATAGGGTTGTGAAATAAATACATACAATCATATTATGTTGTAATAATCAAAACGGCCCATGGTTTCTGTACTTTTAAAATAACTACTCCCTGTTTTAGATTGCATTTCAGTCTCAATTTAGTTAAAGTTAGTTTAATGGAATTCCAGCAGCAAAAGCAAGCTGTCACTTGTGTGTTCTTTTTTGGTTTTATTTTCTTTTTTAAAGATACTTGCCTCTAGTTCAGCCTCACCTTCCCTTGGTAATTTGTTTATCTAAACTTCTTTAGTTTTAAAAAATGAGTCAGCATTGTGATTTGAAGTCTAGTTAAAATATAAGTGAGAGGTTTTGTGCAGGATTTTAATTCACATATTTTTGGAACTCTTCTGACTTTTACGAGCTTCCCCATCCCACCACTATTGCTTCCTCTGAATTTCATAGAGACCTGTGTTCTAGTTAGGTGATGTTTTCTAATTATTTTTCCCAGTTGACAGACATATAATGGATGTTTGTTAAATACCTGTGACTTGGTGATTTTGATGACAAGGGTAAGACTGATATTTCTGTAAAGGATCTGTATCAGTTTGACTAGAAACAAATGTATGATTGAGTTTATTTTCAGCCTTACTCCATGAATACAAATGAAGCAGCAGCACAGGGAGAGGAAATAGCATGGCAGTTGGAATCAAAAGAATGAATTCTTGGTTGTGACTGTGGCATTTATTATCTGGTTGTCCTTAGGCAAGTCATTTATTAAACTGAACTTTATTTACTGGTTTCCTCTATAAGAGATCATGCAAAAGCATGTTTGTATTCATTCTTGCAGTACTGATCATTATAAAAAATAAAAATCAGGTCAATTATCCATATATTAGTCCTCTTAATTATTTCAGTTGCTTTATGATAATCACATCATATCTCTATGTACTAATTATTTCCCCAAAGATAATTGATTAGCCTTAGATAATAATCAGGATTTTGTAATGTAAAAGTAAGGCTGACATTTTTTTTCATATTTTAGAAAAATAATAATAAGGTTGTTTTCTTAAGTGTCCACATGGTAAATTATTCATGTCAGATAATATGCAGCAGTGTCTAATTTTTAAAGAACATAAGGACTGGAAGATACCTAGGATAATCATCTAATCTAAACTACTTATTTTATGCATGAATACACAGGTGACTTTTTTTCTTACCAAGGTAAGAAACCAGATAATTTTACAAACTAGGATTCTATGAACACAAATATTCTGCTCATAGGTCCATGTCACTCATGTACATGTTTAAGCAAAATAAAAAGAGACTGCATGTGTTTGAATGAATGGTGGTTACTTAATTTCAGCTAGAAATATGCTATCTTTTGTATCTTCAGAGCAGTTTGTTTTAACTCTGTTGACACACAGCACAGCCTGCCTTGTTTGAGGTTTAGGCTGTGAACCACAAGAGAAGAGGAACTGTCTTTTATACATCTTTTTTTCTTAATGGTTCTAACATAGTTTCTTAACATATAGAAGGGGCTCAATATAGAATTTTTCAATTGATATTGACTTAAATATATGCCTTTTGCTGCTTAGTGCTACTATAGGAAACACCGTGAATTTCCTACAGTGTGGTGTTTAACATGTAAAAATTTCTAGACTATCAGATAAATTAATAATTTTACATTTGTTTCATAAATATTCTCAACTTATTAATTCTGGGTCATCATTTGCATAATGTTCACAAAATATACCTGTAACATTTGAGCTGTAAAGTCAGATGCCAAAATCAGCATACTATTTCACATTTTTAAAATAAATTAACTTATGCAGAAGCAGTTAATCCTTGATGTCAAGCAATGCTGCTTTTTTCCCTTAAGTAATTTAAAATATAATTTCCCCCCGGATTTTAAAAGCACTGAGATAGGCTATATTGAATAAAATCAACTCTGCTTGGGAAAAGAATGACACACTTCATATAGCCTAAGAATAAATTGCCATAGATGAATGCAGCTTCTCTTAGAATCTATCACAATTCAACATGTATATTTTCAAGAAAAAATTCTAATTCTGAAGTTAATTCAGAAAGCTCCAATCTACTGGAGTTAAAATGATTGCAATGGTATTTATTCATAAGGTGTGGATATATCTTCAAGGTGAAATGCATAGTAAAGATAACCAAGAGGTATATGATTGATACTTTTATTTCTCAACAAGTGTACTACTTGTATGACATATTAATGTAATGATTATATTTGCAGACATTGGAAGACTGTAAGGTACGATTGATTAATATTATGAGAACATTTCTTTCAGATATATGTAGACTACATATGTCCATATATCAAGTATAATTTCGCATCAAGGGATAAATATTTTCATGATGTTAGTTTGTATTTCTAGCCTTTTACATCTTTTAAATGCTAATACATACATGATTGACATTGGTTCTTGAAACAATCCTGCAAGATGATTAGGATACAATACAATCATTCCCATCTTTTTAATTGGGAAATAATACAAGAAAATGTAAGCAACTTGCAAAGGAATACTCAGCTATGAAAAGCAGAACTGAAGTTACAAATTAGTTCTCCTACATTACAGCCAGGTGCTCATTTAGAAGGAAATAATATTCATGTGAGATACACACACACACACACACACTCCTTTTGCATGAATAGTTAATATTTATACTAGTTAAGAGCAAGGCAGTGGAGATGCACTTGTCGGCTTCACACACTGGCCTTGCTACTATACGTGTCTCGTGAAACTTATTTATTTATTTATTTGGCTCAGTGCCCACTTCTGAAAAATAGGAGAAATAATCATAAATACCTAACCAAATTATTGTAAGGTAGTCTTGACACATTCAAACTAAGCAAAGTATGTTCAATAATGGTGGTCTGTCATCATCATCAAGACCATCATCATTGTCATGGACCTTGTTGCTGGAAAAGTTATACATTTCTCTGAGATGTCATGGTCTCATTAATAAGATAAGAATGTAAAACAATCTGACATGAATATATTTGGGAGTTAAAACAGATGATCTTATGTAACTCAAAAAAAAACCACAAAACATTATTTGGTCCAAATGTCTAACCAAGCAAAGTGTATGTCAATAATCACTTTAAGTGTGAATGGCTTAAATACACCAATTAAACAAAAAGATTGTTACGGTGGGAAATAAAAGACTTTAAATAGAAACCTTCAAGTATACTAAAAGGAGTAGAGAAAGATATTTCATGTTAATATTAATAAAAAGAACTGAAAGAGGAGAGTTATAGAGTGATAAAGGTGTCATTTCTCCATGCAGAAATGACAATTCTAAACATGTATGTGCCTAACGGGTTTATCAAAATACATGAGGTAAAAACTGATGAACTGCAAGGAGAACTACACAAATCCACTATTACATCCTAAGACTTCACTTTTCTTTCAGTAATTGATAGATCAAGCAGGCAGAAAATCAGTGAGGATATAGTTGACTTCAATGGCACTATCAATCAACTTGATCTAATTGGCATTTATAGGATACTGCACCTGACAACAGCAGAATACACATACTTCCCAAGCTCACATAAAACATTTATAAACATGGACCACATCCTGGGCAGTAAAACCACCGTAACAAATTTCAGAGAACTGAAGTCATGCATATATGTTCTAGATTACACTAGAATTAAACTAGAAATTAATGAAAGAAACAGAGTATGAAAATACCCAAATATATGGAATTTGAACTCTAAAAGCATATGGGTCAAATAATAATTCTCAACTGAAATTGAAAAAAAAATTGCTGGGGTAAATGAAAACTTTTCAAATAGTGTAAGATGAATATAAACAGTGCTCAGAGGGAAATTTATGATATTAAAATCATACATCACAAAAGAAGGAAGATCTAGAATAAGCAACCTATGTTTCCACGTTAGGAAACAAGGAAGAACAACTTAAGTCTAAAGAAAAACAGAATAATAGAAATGATAATAATTGAATTAACTGGTTAAAATTGGGTAAAATGGATCATGGACCTAAATATAAACCATAAAACTGTTAAACTTCTAGAAAATAACATAGGAGAATATCTATGTGATTTGTATATGGAAATGACTTTTTAGATATAATACTGAAGGAGCAATCCAGAGAAGAGATACTTGATAAGCTGAACTTGATCATGATTAAAAATTCTGCACCGTAAATGAAAATATCAAAAGAATGCGAAGCTGCAGAATGGGAGAACATATTTTCGAAGTCACAGCTATTAAAAAGGCCTATCAAAATATACAAAGAACACTAAAATTCAACAATACGAAAAGGAACAAAACAATTTAAAAATGTTCAAAATAGCTGGACACACACCTCACCAAATAAGATATACAGCTGGCAAAGAAATACACGAAACATTATACAAATCATAGGGCATTAGGAAACTGATTATTCAAACACCAAAGAGATACTACTGCATACGTATTAGAACAGCTAAAATCCAAAACACTGACAACACCAAAAATAGGCAAGGATATGGACCAAAAGAAACTCTCATGCAGTGCTGATAGGAATGCAAAATGGTATAATCACTATGGAAGACAGTTTGGCAGTTTCTTACAAAAGCAAACATACTCTTACCATAAATCCAACCATTATGTTCCTTGATATTTGCCCAAATGAATTAAAAGCTCAGGTCCACACAAAAGCCTGCCCATGCAAGTTTATAGCATCTTTACTCATAATTGCCAAAACTCAGAAACACCCAGTATGTCCCTCAGTAGGTGAATGGTATATGCAGACAATGGAATATTATTCAGCACTAACAAAAAATAAGCTATCAAAATAGATGAAATATTCAGGTATAAATCTAACAAAATATGTATAGGATCTATATGTAGAAAACTATAAAACTTTGACCAAAGAAATCAAAGATCCAAATAGATGGAAAGATAATCTGTATCTATGCATTGGAGGACTAAATATTAAGACGTCAAGTATTCCTGGGCGCCTGGGTGGCTCAGTGGGTTAAGCCACTGCCTTCGGCTCAGGTCATGATCTCGGGGTCCTGGGATCGAGTCCCGCATCGGGCTCTCTGCTCGGCAGGGAGCCTGTTTCCTCCTCCTCTCTCTCTCTGACTGCCTCTCTACCTACTTGTGATCTCTCTCTGTCAAATAAATAAATAAAATCTTTAAAAAAAAAAAAAAGACGCCAAGTATTCCTAACCTGATCTATACATTTGACATAATCCCAACTGAAATATCAGCAAACTATTTGGTAGATATTGTAAATTAATTCTAAAGTTTCTATGGAAAACGAAAGATCTGGAGGACCCAACATAATACTGAAGAACAAATCTGTACAATTCACAGCAGTCAATTTTAGCACTTCTATAAAGCTATGTTAATCAAGACAATGTGGCATTCAAAAGAATAGACATATAAATCAATCACTGGGACAGAACAGACAGAACCAGAAAGACTCACTCGAATATAAACAACTGATTCTTGGTAAAAGAATAAAAGCAATTCAATGAGGCAAGAACAGTCTTTTCAAGAAATGGTGCTGAAATAATTAGATATTCACATGCCAAAAAAAACCCAAAACAATTAAAAATTTTAAAAATTAAAAAAACCCTAGATACAGAACTTATACTTTTCACAAGAATTAACACAAAATAGATCATAAACTTACAACAAATATGTAAAAGTACAAAACATGGAGAAGATAACACAGAAGAAAATCTGTTACCTAGTATTTTGTGATGAGTTTTTAGACAAAACATCAAAGGCATAATCCATAAAAGAAAAAAAATATAAAAGTCTAACTTTATTAAAATTAAAAACTTTTGCACCGAAAAAGATACCATTAATAGGAAAGTGATGAAAAATCCCATCAGGCTGTCATCAAGTTGGAAAATGGTAAATCCCAAAAGAAATTAGAGTTCCATAGGCAAAGTACCATGATTATACCAAAACTCAGCATGGTTCCAAAGCTTGCACAAACTGCCCTTGATCTATTTTTTCATTTTTTTTTAAGATTTTATTTATTTATTTGACAGACAGAGATCACAAGTAGGTAGAGAGACAAGCAGAGGGTGGAGGGGGAAGCAGGCTCCCTGCTGAGCAGAGAGCCCGATGCGGGGCTCTATCCCAGGACCCCGGGATCATGACCTGAGCTGAAAGCAGAGGCTTTAACCCACCCAGGCGCCCCACCCAGGACTTTAAAGATTTTTTAAAATCTTAAAAAATTAAGATATTTTTCATCTTTTTTTTTAAAGATTTTATTTATTTTATTTGACAGACAGAGATCACAAGTAGGCAGAGAGGCAGGCAGAGAGAGAGAGAGAGAGAGAGAGGAGGAAGCAGGCTCCCCGCTAAGCAGAGAGCCCGATGCGGGACTCGATCCCAGGACCCTGAGATCATGACCTGAGCCGAAGGCAGCGGCTTAACCCACTGAGCCACCCAGGCGCCCCAGATTTTTTTCATCTTAATGAACATGTTTTCTTGTAGCTGTGCTCCAAATACACCTTATATTTTGGTCAAATATGCTACATCTTTTCTAAATGTATTCTATGCCCCTGGTGGCTCACTCACTTTTTCTTTTCTTTTTTCTTTCTCTCTCTCTCTCTTTCTTTCTTTCCCTCCCTTCCTTCTTCCCTCTCTTCCTTCCTTCTTTTTATAAGTACTCATAAATTCCTTTTTTCCCCCAGCAGGATGGAAACCCCACCCCAGCCACCAAGGGACCAGTGCAAATCCATGTCACACCAAATCCCTGGAGTTTGGAAACTTATTTTATTTAAAAATGTTTAGGTTTTTATTTAAACTCCAGTTAGTTAACATACAGTGCAATATTTGTTTCAAGTGTAGAATTTATCACTTCATTACTTATATACAACACTCAGGGCTCATCTCAAGTGCCCTCCTTAATACTCACCACCTAACTCACCCATCCCTCCACCCACAGTACACAAAAATTATTCATGTATCTTGAGGAAATCCTACTTAAGCTTTTATGTGCAGCAACAAGTTTATTCCCCACCTCAAAAAAAAAAAAAGGCAAAACAAACAAACACACACACACACACACACACACAAAACCAAAACATTTTTTTTTCTAAATCATCTCAGTTGAAATTACTTCCTCCCTATGCTGTATTTTCACAATAGCACATTTACCTCTCTGTTTCAGCTACCTATACTACATCTCTTTTTCAGGCATGACTTATGTATATTTTCTTCCCTCCTCAGGTTGTAAGATGTGTAAGAGCTGTGAATTTAATCTTTGTCCTTTATCTTTTCAAATCTTCTCTGCCCCAAATCTTATTCTAGTCACAGATACAGCCAATGATTCTCTGTCTTTTAGGTAGATGAAACCTGAAAGCACCACATTTTGATGCTGCACAGTATGCTTCTTACCTTCCTGCCCTAGGTTTTTCTGTTCCCCTTTCAGTGGTCCACCAGTAGGAACCTACCTAGCACATAAGCTCCTGCAACCCAGAAATGTGGAAGAATTAATACCTGATGCACCCCCATTGACTATTGGGAGTAGGAACTAACTATCACATAATTGCCTTTCTTTTTTCTCCCTTAGATAGACAGTTCTAAAATACATTTCATAAGGATCATCTGAAGGTCCGGAAAGAACAATACTGCTTCCCCAAAAAGTGTGCAACTGGATATTACTTACTTTATTGGATTTCCTTCCTGCTCTGATTAACTACTCCATCACTCACTCCTCCAACAAACATATTCTATCCAGTCCTTTGTCTCTGACTCTGTTTTCTGGGAAACCCAAGGTAAATACATCATGAATGTATATTAATCATCCTTCTCTTCTTCATAATAAAACTTGAACCCAATACATCTTTAGTTCCACTGTCCTACTTTACTATAGCTTTTGAAACCTTAACTTGATTTCTGGTTATGTTTAATTGACAATAACTGTTGGTCATTCAACTTTGTAGTTTCTTGGACATTTAATGACCCACTGAAATTTTGAAAAGGTTGATATATATGGAACCTTATGGTGAATTTTTTTGTGAAGCCAAGAATTCTCTTCCAGTGTGAGTAATCACTTTCTAATTTAACCATTTTCTACTTCTGAGCCTATGTTTAGTACACACCTGGAAATGTCAAAATTACAATATAAATACATTAGTGATTATGTAACACTAATTTTTAGAGTTTATTTTGTACCTTCTATTGTAGTTCTATAAGCTTTCCTTCCTATTTAAGAGTTTTCTGACCAGGTTCTTTCTTTTTTAGATATAGAATATAAGTTATTGACTATTCTAATTCTTGACAATGTCTCTTCCGCCTCTGGTGGCTTTCAAACATGCAAATAAGACATCAAGCTCCAGTGTTTGAGGATCGTGCATTTATGCATGATCTGGCAGCCAACGTCCATTAATTTTGCATAAACTCTCCCTTCCTTCTTCATTATTTAGAAAAACTTTCTATTTTTAATAGAAATAATAATGGCTAATATTTATAGAGTACTTTCCAAGTGCCAGGAAATAGTCTCTATACTTTCCATCAATTATTTCACTATTTTTTCATAGCCATCCCACAAGGCAGGTGCTATGATTTATCCCATATTAAGGATGAGGAAATGGGACTCTCAGAGGGTAAGTCATTTGCCCAATTCATACCATCCATATATGATAGGGCAAGTATATGAACTCATTTGGTATCACTCCAGAGTTAACTACTGTGTTCTGCTGTGACTCAGTTCTATGTTATTTTGTAGTATGCTGGGAAGCTGAAAGTATATATTTCAAATTGAAACAAAAATCTAGTATGAGATGGGTTGATTGTGGAATTGAGGACCAAAGAGGCATAGGGAGAAGGCTATAAGAAGAGGGATTTTTGGTTGGTAGATTTTTCTCACCCCACTTAGAAGTGCTAAGGTTGTAAAATGCAAATTCATGAACATTTTCTTTGGTGGACATTATTTAGTAAGTCAAAATAAGTCCAGGATTCCAAAGAGTAACCATATATTAGCAACACCAGTTTAGGTGATTTTTTTTTTCCTTTGGAAGCTTTTATTTATTTATTTGAGACAGAGAGAGAGACAGCAACAGAGGGAACACAAGCCAGGGGAGAGGAAGAGGGAGAAGCAGGCTTCCCACTGAGCAGGGAGCCTGATGCTCCCTGAGCTAGATCCCAGGACCCTGGGGTCATGACCTGAGGCAAAGGCCCACTTCTTCTTTTTAAAGATTTCATTTATTTATTTATTTATAAAGATTTTATTTATTTATTTGACAGAGATCACAAATAGGCAGAGAGGCAGGCAGAGAGAGAGGGGGGAGGAAGCAGGCTCCCTGCTGAATAGAGAGCCTGATGCGGGGCTCGATCCCAGGACCCTGGGATCATGACCTGAGCCAGAGGTAGAGGCTTTAGCCCACTGAGCCACCAAGGCGCCCCTAAAGATATCATTTATTTATTTGTCAGAGAGAGAAAGACTGAGAATATGAGCAGAGAAAGCGTGAAAGGGAGATGGAGAAGCAGGCTCCCCACTGAGCAAGGAGCCTGATGCAGGGCTCCATCTCAGGAATGCAGGATCATGACCTGAGCTGAAAGCAGATGCTTAACCACTGAGCCACCCAGGTGCCCCCAAAGGCACACTCTTAAGGACTGAGCCACCCAGGTACCCTAAGGTGCAGGTGATTTTTAACGCTTGTCTTGATTAATTTTTTCTCTGCCCATTTTTGAAGGCATCTCATTTAAACTTCAATAAAAGAATAACTGCAAATGAGAATAAAGATCCCATTATAAAACAAACTGCTGTAATTGCAAATCAGTGTCATGAATCACACTAAGACACTGCTTCTAGGGAACTCAACTTAGGAAAACATGCAAAGTGCCTTGCAGAACACTCACCAGGAAAGAGAAAACAAGGTTAAATAACTGGCCACAAAGCCAAGTTGAGCCAAGTCAAGTCTTTCATTTTCTGACTTCATGCCATTTCACTTACAGTAGATTATCATGGAGCTCTTGAATCAGAACCTGCTTCTGAAGAGAAGGGGTTGAGGCAGAGATGTAGTCTCTTCTCTTTGTGCTTAAAAATGCCTATAAACTTGATACAAGAAAGATACTAATGTTTCTCTTTAAAATGTGGCATGCATAATTAATTTGTAGAATATATAGTCAACACTCTTTATCACTAGGGTCTTACAGTGCTCAGCAACAACAACAGAGACAGACTTTCGGAAGTACATCAGATCATAATAACATACCTGGAAAACTGAAGTGCTTATTTAGGCTTAATAGCACAGACCTCATTTGCAAAAACATCTCAGCATGGGTTTGAAAGTAGCTGAAATAATGTTAAATGCTATTAAGTTTTACTTTGAAGTGGAAAAAAATCCATCATAGTGTACATTTTGATATATGTACCTTCTTCCAAATGTAGTCAAGGAGAAAAAGTATAAAAGCAGGAGCAGCATAATGTCGTGGAAAGGTCAATGCATATGGAATCAGAAAACACAGAAATAAGTATTCTTTCACTTGCTTAGCTGTTGTCAGTTTAAATGATTTACTTCTTACCTTTATTGCAATTTAAAAAAATTGATCCTTACCCCAAACTGAAAAGAATAACAATACCAAGTGTTGGAAGTGTTGGTACAGAACACCTTGAAATTGCATACATTTGTGATTATGCGACTGTACAACCATTGTACAACCTCTGTCAGTTCTTCATAAATTGGTTCCATACATACTTAATATGTAGCACAGGAATCCCATCCCTAGGCATTTATAAAACAAAACAAAACAAAAACCAAAGGGACATACCCCTGAAAAGTCTTGGGCATGGATGTTTGCAGCGTTTTTATTTCTAACAGCCCACAACAAGAACAAGCTTAACATCAATTAATTGGTGAATGTACAAATGACTTGTGATATATCCATACTGTGGAATACTATTTAGGAAAAAAACGAACTAACCTCTGGTAGCACAGGTGTGACAGCAGTTTTTGATACATGTAACAATGTAAAGAAATAAGAAATATGCTGAACCAAAGAAGCCAGACATGAGAACTTATTATTCTATTATTCAACTTAGATGAATTCTAGAAAAGGTAAAAGTAACATACAGTGCCAGAAAGCAAATCAGTAGTTTTTTTGGGTAAGAGATGAGGAAATGTTGTCTGGGAACATTTATCTTAATTTTGAGATATCTTGATTTTACTGCTGGTTACATGGGTCTATAAAGCTGTCAAAACTCATTGAACTGTATAATTAAAATGGGCATAATATTGTGTTTCAACAGGTTCGTTTTTGTTTTCAGGTTGATTTTTTTTTAAACCACCCTTACCACTCAGTTTTTGTGAGATTTAAATGAAATCAGGTGGGTAAGCACTCTGTAAATTCTATAGGCCTGTGAGTTTTTAATTAGCTCTAGTAACTGGTATCTAGTAGTCCTTCTGGTGTATTTGTGGAATGGATGAATTCGTAAAATCAAATAATACATATAAAAGTTATTCATTTCCCCCATTAATTATCATTTTGTTCTGGCATAAGTTTGAAACAAGACCTATATCTTTAAGCAATAAAGCACCAATCAGAAGTTGAGGAGATAACTAATTGATTTCAGTATGAAGGAATTAATGAAAGTCAACCTCAGATTTTTCTGGTTGGCTATTTATATGTGTTTAACTGCAAATTAACATCCTCATGCTAAAAATTCATTTATTAAATTTAACAACTATTAAAAGTTTGTTACTTATTTCATTACAGAACTTCCGATGATGTCTAGGATAAAAACATACTTGTTCTCTTCCCTGGGCTACTGATTTACCTCCTTCCTTCACCTCTATATATCATTTATAATGAAGTAAATCTCTTTGGAGGCAAGTTTCATTTATTTAATATGTCTTATTAAACTTTTCCTTAATTGACTGTGATCCCAGAAAAAAATAGTAAGTGTAATTTGACAGGTTGTAATAAAATGAATTCAGCCAATGTAAAACATGAAGGAGTTAATGCTAACATGATTTTTCTGATATGTGTAGTACATTTAGACTCAGGCTAATGGAATATAGGCTGTTGTGATATTTGAAGTTATAGAGTTCAGACCCAGAAGGTATGGTCACTGTTAAATACCACTTGCAAAATATGGTAACATAAAATGATAATATTCTATAAATAATTACTTAAATTAAACAATCCCTGATAAATCATGGGAGCCTCAAACAATACATGATTATTTGGAATTATTGGGTGGGTGTGGACAATCTTCTGATAAACCTGGACTTGAAAGGTCCACTGCCTTTTTCATAGTTTTGCTTCCCCAAGATGGCACTTACTCATTTCTCGTCCACTGAACTATATCCTAAACTAGGAAGAAGACAGATATTTGAAGAGCTTTAATGGTAGGATTATGAGCCTTGACCCCAGCCAGATGTGCCCAGTAGAACATTTCTAGTGTGGGATTATGGAATCTAGGCTTTTTCCGAAGTACAACACTCCAATATGGGATGCCTCCCCAGAGCAGAAGGTATCCAGTTCAAATGAGCCCAGGGGATGTTCTGGAATAGTAAATGAGTCATAGTCATGTGGTATCAGATAATCATTGTTTATGGTGCCCAATTACTAAACATATAATTAGATACTAGGAAATGACTACCACAACTTCTCAGTTTAGTCTAGGGCACCAAAATGAACATAAATGATTCCATTGTAATGATACACTTATTGACCATATGAACATTAATCACGTCTAGCAGTCATGGAATGCCTCCCATGTACCAGGCGAGCTGTGTACATTTACTTAGTTAATGCTCACCACAGCTCTGTCAGGTAGTTGCTGTGATTATCCTCATTCTGCAGACAAGGGTGCTGTGGTATTACAAGGTGAAGGAACTCGTGTAGAAACTCGCGTAAGGGCACACATAAGCCTTAACTGCAGGCACTGCACTCTAGAACTCACCTCATAACTACTCCACTGTAGCTGTTCTCTGTGGTAGAAAATAAGGCATCATTTATGCACCTGGGGAGGCAGGAGAGGTGATACGATAGCAAACCAGGGGTTTGCTCCCTAGGATTATACTCCTGATGGCTGAAATATCAGAGAAATATTCACAAAGGGAGAAAAAGCTTCTCATAACAGATGCAGCTGAAAGGAAAACCACACTTCCGATAAAATAGGCAATTTGACAGTGTGTTACTGTGATTATTTTTAGCCTGTGGTCTTTAGTGATTTTATAGTGAAACAGAGAAAAAAATCAAGAACATGTACTAGTGCACAGACATTATATTAAAACCATGAATAACGATATGATGTTAAATTATGCCCTTTAATTCATAAATAGCTCAATGACATGAATAATGTATTAAAATGGTCAAAAGGTATTGTCTCATTTATAGTAGATGGATTGACAGCTGTGTTGTCAGGCTTTTAGAAAAGAATCATCAATATTGAGGGAAATGTTAGTGTAATTTAAATTCTGTGTTGAAGGTTGAGATAGTTATAGTGGAAGTAATGATGGGAATGAACAAGTATAATAACCTATTAAAAGATAATCACGAGAGATTATGGACTCTGAAAGACAATCTGAGGGGTTTGAAGTGGCGGGGGTTGGGGGGAGATTGGGATACCAGGTGGTGGGTATTATAGAGGGCATGGATTGCATGGAGCACTGGGTATGGTGAAAAAATAATGAATACTGTTTTTCTGAAAATAAATAAATTGAAAAAATTAAAAAAAAAAGATAATCAGACACCAAAATGGTAATAACTTGGTAAAAAAAAAAAACTTGCAATAAATTTTATTTGTTTACCAATTCTTTAAATTTGGAGGAATATAGGGTATCTGACTGGCTGACTGGCTTGGTTGGTAGAGCATGCAACTCTTGATCTCAGGGTCATGAGTTTTCAAGACCCACACTGGGCATGGAGCCTACTTAAATATAAATAAATAAATACATGCATACATACATACATAAAATTAAAATTTGGGGAAGTATGGTGTCTTTCTCTTGTTAATTATATATCTGCCTATAAAGGTAGACATATATTTCTGTCTCATTATATAAATAGTGTATAATATAGAAGCAGAGAACTGCAAAAAAGCTATATAGTTATTATTTTCACATAAGAACTATTACAACCACAGGAAGAAATAATCAGGGTGGAGGGCTGTCACACACCAATAAGTAGATAGAAACAGGACCCCACAGAATCTGTCACATGATTGAATGAAAGGTATCAAGAGGAGATCTGACTACACAGATTAATTCTCTATCTCTGGGGAAATAAAACTGCAGTAGCCCCTCATTTACCCCCAGGGAATACTTTCTGAGACCCTCAGGGGACGGCTGGAACTAGAGATAGTACTGAACTCTCCATACATACTGTTTTTTCCTATACATGTATACTTATGATAAAGTCTTATTTATAAATTAGGCATAGTAAGAGATCAAAACAGTAACTAATAATGAAATAGAACAATGATAACAACATAGTTTAATAAAAATTATGCGAATGTGGTTTCTCTTTGTCTGTCCAAATATCTTTCTGTACTGTATTTGCTGCCCTTCTTGGGATGGTGTGAGATGACAAAATGCCTAGTAAAGTGAAGTGTTAGGCTCCTATGGATCTTCTGGCCATAAGTCAGAAGGAGGATTATCTACTTCTGGACCCATAACTGACCACAGATAACTGAAACCAGGGAAGGCAAAACCTTGGATGAGGGACTACTGTTAGTATAATAAGATGTTAATAAAGATGATGAACTAAGGTGTCAGTCTAATGAACAATCATGATGGATAGTGAATAAAGGAGACCCTGAGGATGATGTAAAGGGCAGGAAAGGAGTTGAGAGAAGACTTCTGTTGGATTCTTTCCAGTTGTTCTCAAATATTGATATGCATGAGAATCACCTGGGGAGCTTGCTAAATCAGATTCCTGGCCCCTACCCTGAGAGTCCTTAAGTATGGGTTAGGGCTAAGAATCTGCATTTATGGGGTGCCTGGATGGCTGAGTGGGTTAAGGCCTCTGACTTTAGCTCAGGTTATGATCCCAGGGTCCAGAGATTGAGCCCCACATCGGGCTCCTTGCTCAGCAGAGAGCCTGCTTCCCCCTCTCTCTGCCTCTCTGCCTATTTGTGATATCTCTCTCTCTCTCTGTCAAATAAATAAATAAAATCTTTAAAAGAAAAATCTGCATTTACAACAAGTACCTAAGTGATGCTGATGTTGCTGGCCCAGAGAAAACACTTGGGAACCATTTTTCTACCTAACTAGCAACTACACTATCTCATCAGTTTTCCCTAGGGTTTAATAGATATATTCTTGAGTGTTCAACCCTAAGTTGTCTTTCTGATCACTAAAACTCCATGTACCACTGTGGGGGAAAACCAGGTCAACAAAGCCTAATCTGGAAGCTAGGGTTATATAACAAATGTATATGGCATATAAAATGACCTTGTAAGATGGCATTCTGAAGAGAAATGCATTTGTGCTCAGATGAAAATTCCAATAGCAAACAAAAGTAACTATTTTTTTTAAAGATTTTATTCATTTATTTGACAGATAGAGACAGAGATCACAAGTAGGAGAGAGGCAGAGAGAAGAAGGCTCCCTGCTGAGCAGAGAGCCCAAAAAGTAACTATTTTTAATTCAGATTTTTCAAGTCTCAACCTCTGCATACTGACAAAAGCAAGTCAAGAAATCTGTCAAGAAAAGATGAAAGTCCCATTTTATGGGGAAAATACAAAGAAGTTTCTCTTTTGTCATCACCTTTAGAGTGATGGACTAATTGTCCCATGTTTGGTATGTTTGAAGCTGCACTACTTGGGAAGATAGCTTTCCTTCATGCCGTATGAATTTCTTTACGGTTTTGTTTGTTTGTTTGTTTTCTCAAAGCACAAAGATCACCTGGTTGAAAACACCCTTGGAGGAAATGGGCTGTATTTGAAATGCGCCTCACTTTACTTTTGATTATGGAATAATCATCACTGGAGGGAGGGAAGCAACTAGCATTGTTTTAAAACCCACATCATGAAGATATGGACTGGACAGTCTGACCAGTTTGCTGGAAGATGAACAAGTTATATGCATATGGACAGGCACAGCAGAGAAACCTAAGCCAAGACCTCAACTTACCCACTCGACGACTGAAATTTATCTGAGGATGTCTCTACGCCAGAATCACCTATTTTGAGAGAGGGAGCAAGGTATTCCCCTGTAAGTGAAGTAAATCTAGGGAAAGCAGGTACATAGACTTGGACTCTCAGCTTGGTTCAATTCGTTAAAGACAGAAAGTAGTTTCAGAGTCTGTCTCTGAGACTGTTTTCTGCCCCTGAGTGCTCTCTGGATCCCTGATGATTTGGACTCAAGAAAACTTGAAAGTGTTTTTCACTAAAATAGAGAAAAAAATGAAGTCATTAGGGCATGCCAGACCACATAAGCTTGGTTCATGCAATGGACAGTGACTCTAAGGTATAAAAGAGGGTCGTTCCCACACTAGCAAGGAATACCGCATGAGAAGGCCATGTGGAAAGTACCAATAGACAGCAAGGGGTACCATGAGCATGACCTGCGGCAGCCTGGCACAGAAGGATAATACTGGCTCCAAATAAGAAAAATATGCTGCTATTGATATTCCTATCACAGACAGTAGGTCAAATGTCTTTGTTTGTGTAGTATTCACCGAAGAGTAGTCTCTGTTATGTTTTCTACTCAAGCACAGTAGAATACTTATGGGTTTTAAAAACAAGACATACATTTGTTTTATGTATGGGCCTCTATCATAACACTGATAACACTGTGCTCTAATTGTTGGTTTTCACCACTAGACAGTGAATTCCTTAAGGACAGGGGTCAGATTTTGCATATCTTCATCACTCAGCACCTGACACAGAGGCAGTGCTGAAATACATATTTGCATTAATGAAGAGAAATTAAATCTTGGCTTATAACTTTGCATTCTGTAATGAATCAGACTGATTATGTTCCCCTGTTACTTGATCACAGAAAAAAATGGAAGTCCCATGAAGTATGCATAGATGCTTATAATTATTGGTTTCAGGTTTGCACCCCTAGACTGCAAGCTCCGGGAAATCAGGAACTTATGTTTTGTTCATTACTACAAAGATGATACCTAAAACACTGAGCCATCAATATACTTCTACTGGGTAGTATACAGAATTGAAGAGTATACCTTCCTCACTATTTCCCCCAAATAGGAGAAATCTTGCAAAAAATGCCACTCACTGAGGGTAAAAGATGCAACGAGTAATAAAGCCATGTATCGTCCTTTAATTCTTCCTTTGTTTCAATTTCCGAGAGGAGAATATTCATTTACTTTGAGAATTAAAATATATAATCTGGAACACCAAATAAAAATAAAGTGATTATTCCCTGAAGCTGGTTCATTTTGAAGCGTGCCATACTCTCAGAGGATTCAACTGATAGACCACAGAACCGTCCATTATCAAATTAATTACTCCTTGATAACTCTGCTACTCAATGGAGAATATGGCTGTGAAATGAAAACATTATTAGGTTTATCATAGCATATGAGGATGATTTGTGGATATGTGAGGAATCTATTAGACTTGTCTTTACCCAGATTTTTCTACAGGGCAACAATATGCAATGGCATTTTGTGAAACCTGCAGTTAGCTGTTGTTTTATACATCATGCAGTGACATAGTGACTAACTCTTTTAACTCTTACTCTTTAACTGTATATCTCAAGATAGTATATGTGGATGACCAATAACAAAATCACATAGAGTTTCTTGTTTAATATTCATAAACCTGAGCCCTACTCCAAAGCACCCCATCCGAACCTGGAAACTCAGTTTTCATTTTAGCAATGATTGATAGCCACTCCTGCAATACATAAAATAATCATCAACTTCCAATTTTCAAATTAAGCCAGTATATATTTTTTATCACTTTACTGTTACTATTTTTGAAAGATCTAACAGAGAAACATAGATGATTGATAAAGAGGAGCTAAAATTTTAAGTATTTGCTATGACCTAAACAGTATGCTGGATTCTTTTATACAATCTATTTTTATTAAAACCTGAAAAAAAACACAATATGATTAATATTCCATTATCTACAGACAAGAAAACAGAGATTGGAGAGACTTAATTCACTGCTCATATAGCACGTAGGATTCAATCATAAGATTCAACTCAGATTCTCTATTCCACATAAGCCCATAACATCCTTTTAGTTTCCTCTTTCTGGACACATTATCAAAGTCAAGATTAATGCATGAGAAACACCACCACCTTTCATGGGAATTCTAAAGAAACAAAAGATCAGTGAGGTCTGGAGAGATGATACCTAAAGCAATCCTTGAAAGTTGGCAGGGATTTCAGATAGGTGTTAATAGGAAAGCCTATTCATCGTAAAAGAAGTGACTGATGGGGTGAATGTATGCACGCATGCGTAGAACTAAATAAACATAATCTGGAACTTCCCAAATTCTCCTTCATATTAATGACATGATTGTAAATATGGACTCAGTAGCAGACTTAAGTAGCTACCTGGTATTTCATTACAGATTTGAACATATTCCTTCATGTGACAAAGGCAGTTAAGAGATCTGTAATATAAATCTATGGCAACTGGAACCTTGTCTTTCTTACTTAACAGCATATCATCAGTGCCAAGAATGTTGTTCAGATTATACAGTGGAACACAAGGTGGCATTCTAAGTTAAGAGAGATGGAATGGGTGATCACAGAGTAACAGGAATGAGAAGTGCCTATTAATATATAACCAGAAAAGAAGCTAGTTTATAAACCAGGGTGTTTTGGAGAGTAGTGATTATATATATTTATAACATACCTTATTATTATCCAGCACTTTCACTATCTTAATCACTTTACACTTTACACTTACACTTTACACTTTACACTTTACACTTTACACTTACACAAGACCTATGGGTTATGAATAGTTACTCCATTTTTTTTTCCTTTTAGTTGAAAAATCTTTTTCTTTAAGTTCGTATGTCCTAGCAAAATCAGAGTTTGGACTCCATCACTTGTTTATCTCCTACTGGTCATGTCTTTTCACTTGTACTATGGCTACCTCCTATTTGAATAGAGAATGGACTCAAGTTACAGAGCAAATTAAAAGTCAGTTTATAAATCAGATATTTACTGAGTTAAGTGACCAGTCTCTATAAATATAATTCAGACTGGCTTCCTGGATCTCAGCCAATAACAATATCCTATTATCAATTGCTTGACCCCAAATGTATTTTCTACTAAATTCTGTCTTTGAGACAGCAGCACTGGAGACTCTTAAAATTAAAAGATTTATTGAAAGACAGTAGGCTCTGTGTAGAGTTAGTGGAAAGGAGCCAGACCCCTTCGCTTTTCTTCACTGCTTAAAACTGGCCCAGTAGCCTTTTTATCTCCAAAGCCTCATCTTGTACCTATGTTCCAACCAATGCTCAAAAGTCAAAGAACTTTAACATGGAATCCTGATTCTAACCCTTCATCAGCTTTATTCGCATGGATTGTGTACACTCTTGTTGGGCTTTGTGTAAGTGGTGGAGCAGCACAGGACAAATTACTTCGGAGACCTTCCTTACACTGGACACTTCAGAAACTGTAATACTGTCGCTTACTATGGTAACAGGGTTGCTTCTAATTCAGCCCATTTTTCAGCCATTCTGGGATGAACCGTGAATAATGAGTATACTGAAGCAATCCACTGGGGTGCAACCAGATATGTAGTCAAAACTAAGTGGCGATTGTTGTGGAAATTCTCTGAAAGAAGAGGACAGACAAAACTTGAGATAACAAAGAGGGAGACTGAAGAGAGTTCAAGTGGAAATAAGTCTCTGAATAAAGAGATGGAGCTAACAAAGATGTTATATTGGATGGAGGATGGGGGAAAGAAGCATTTAAAAGAAATACCCAATTGAAAGCAAGTCTAATGTGTAGCCATTTTGGAAGCACAAGACTCTGCAGACCCTGCATGTGATTTCTTGTATTAGACTGTAAGAGTGAGACAGCTACTTGTGTTAAGTCCCCATATCCATAACCTGCAGTATTGTGGCCACCATTTGTAATGCTTAGGAAAGGGGAGCTGTATAAACTAGTTATTAAAGGCAGAATTCTTTAGAGTATAAATCATTTTCGGAATATCTGATGTTTAAATGTCAAGAAGGGAAAATGAAGAGAATTTCTCAAGTTGGAGATTCTAAAACAATGCTTTGCCTTAAAAAGCTCTTGCTTGGGGTGTCTGGGTGGCTCAGTGGGCTAAGCCTCTGCCTTTGGCTCAGGTCATGATCCCAGGGTCCTGGGATTAAGCCCTGCTTCGGGCTCTGTGCTCAGCAAGGAGCCTGCTTCCCCCTCTCTGACTGCCTCTCTGCCTACTTGTGATCTCTGTCTGCCAAATAAATTAATAAAATCTTAAAAAAAAAAAAAAAGCTCTTGTTTGACTGGGTCAGTCATTTCTCTTCGTATTACACATAGTTCCCAACTGGGAGAGAGTTGAGAGTAATTTTACATTTATTGAAAACTTTCATGTCACAGTGTTTCACAGATGAGTGTATGCATTCTGAAGAGGCCATATTAGATCTATTTCCAAAACTCAGTTGACTCCCGACAACACAGATCCGTGCTCTGTACCTATTAAGAAACTGTGATATAGGACACTCAGGACTACCTTCAGAAACAAAGAGAATGGAAGGCACCTCATGGAGGAGATGATGCAGAGATAAGGCTTTCCTATCACATCTAATTTTCTAATCTCGACTTGGAATATTTAATGTTTCTGTTCGGGTAAATGAGGATAAACACCACAGGGAACTGGATGTGGCTCTATTGAAAAAAAATAATAACGAACCAATTAATTAGCTCTTTTGGGGGCAAGGATCAGTTTCTCCAGCCTTCTTCCATCCAGTACACCTAAATGAGGAAAAATCAATCAAGTGGCTGAGAACGGAGGAATGCAGAACCGGTGTAGGCACTGTCATTGAGACCTGTCGGGAGTGGCCGGAGACATGGTTTTGACAAGTACACAGATGGCCACAAGACATTTGAATGAAGCTCAAAAGGATGAAGGAAACTTTAGGTGGAAGAACAATACTTGACTCAATGACCATAAAGTCTATGAAGGCAAAGTCTACTATACTTATGAAGAGTTAAATACCTTTTGACTTCTGTAACCCAAGATTCTGTATGAAGCTTGTTTATTGTAGTAGTTGAATGACTGCAGAATTTCAGTACAGTATCAGGTAGGGAAACTGTGCCCAGAAGGGAGAATTATAAAATAAATAAGCGAGAGGGGAAGAGTGTTTCTCAAGTCCCACTGTGACCTCAATGGAAACTGGCTATTGTGGAATAAATGCAGAGGTGCTAGCAACATTAAAAAAAAAAAAAAGGGAGGAGGAGTCAAGATGGCGGAGAAGTAGCAAGCTGAGACTGCTTCAGCTAGCCAGAGATCAGCTAGATAGCTTATCTAAAGATTGCAAACACCTGAAAATCCATCGGCAGATCGAAGAGAAGAAGAACAGCAATTCTGGAAACAGAAAAACAACCACTTTCTGAAAGGTAGGACCTGCAGAGAAGTGAATCCAAAGAGACGGGAAGATAGACCCCGGGGGGAGGGGCCGGATCCCAGCAAGCGGCGGAGCAACGGTGCACAAAATCAGAACTTTTAAAAGTCTGTTCCGCTGAGGGACATCGCTCCAGAGGCTAAACCGGGGCGAAGCCCACGCGGGATCAGCATGGCCTCAGGTCCCGCAGGGTCACAGAAGGATCGGGGGTGTCTGAGTGTCGCAGAGCTTGCGGGTATTGGAACGGGAAAGCCGGCTACAGAGACAGAGCCGACAGTAAGCTCGCAGCTCCGTGTTACCTTGAACCGGTCGCAGGCTCGGTGAGCTCGGAGCGCGGCCGGAGGTCAGGCAGACGGGAGTAACTGGGCGCGGTTCTCTGAGCGCGCACTGAGAAGTGCGGCCCTGGGCTCTCGGCTCCTCCGGTCCGGAGACCAGGAGGCCGCCATTTGTATTCCCATCCTCGGGAACTCTACGGAAAGCACTCAGGGAACAAAAGCTCCTGAAAGCAAACCCCAGCGGATTACTCACCCCGGCCCCGGGTAAGGGCAGTGTAATTCCGCCTGGGGCAAAGACACTTGAGAATCACTACAAAAGGCCCCTCCCCCAGAAGATCAACAAGAAATCCAGCCGAGACCAAGTTCACCTACCAAGGAGTGCGGTTTCAATACCAAGGAGAGCAGCATAATTCCAGAGGAGGAGAAAGCCAAGCACGGAACTCATGGCTTTTTTCCTGTGATTTTTTTTAGTCTTGCAGTTAATTTAATTTTTTCTTTTTCATTTTTTTTTTCTCGCCTTCGGGTAAAATTTTTTTTTTGTTACCTTTTTCTTTTTTAACGATTTTTTACTAGTTTATCTAATATATATATTTTTTCTATTTGACATTTTTCGTAGGTGTTTTCTTTTTTAAAAAATTCTTTTCTTTTCTTTTCTTTTTTTTTTCTTTTCTTTTTTTTTTTTTTTCTTCCTTTTTGAACCTCTTTGTATCCCCTTTCTCCCCCCTCACGATTTTGGATCTCTTCTAATTTGGTTAAAGCATATTTTCCTGGGGTTGTTGCCACCCTTTTAGTATTTTACTTGCCCCTTCATTTACTCTTATCTGGACAAAATGACAAGACGTAAAAATTCAACACAAAAAAAGGAACAAGAGGCAGTACCGAAGGCTAGGGACCTAATCAATACAGACATCGGTAATATGTCAGATCTAGAGTTCAGAATGACAATTCTCAAGGTTCTAGCCGGGCTCGAAAAAGGCATGGAAGATATTAGAGAAACCCTCTCGAGAGATATAAGAGCCCTTTCTGGAGAAATAAAAGAACTAAAATCTAACCAAGGTGAAATCAAAAAAGCTATTAATGAGGTGCAATCAAAAATGGAGGCTCTAACTGCTAGGATAAATGAGGCAGAAGAAAGAATTAGTGATATAGAAGACCAAATGACAGAGAATAAAGAAGCTGAGCAAAAGAGGGACAAACAGCTACTGGACCACGAGGGGAGAATTCGAGAGATAAGTGACACCATAAGACGAAACAACATTAGAATAATTGGGATTCCAGAAGAAGAAGAAAGTGAGAGGGGAGCAGAAGGTATACTGGAGAGAATTATTGGGGAGAATTTCCCCAATATGGCAAAGGGAACGAGCATCAAAATTCAGGAGGTTCAGAGAACGCCCCTCAAAATCAATAAGAATAGGCCCACACCCCGTCACCTAATAGTAAAATTTACAAGTCTCAATGACAAAGAGAAAATCCTGAAAGCAGCCCGGGAAAAGAAGTCTGTAACATACAATGGTAAAAATATTAGTTTGGCAGCTGACTTATCCACAGAGACCTGGCAGGCCAGAAAGAGCTGGCATGATATTTTCAGAGCACTAAACGAGAAAAGCATGCAGCCAAGAATACTATATCCAGCTAGGCTATCATTGAAAATAGAAGGAGAGATTAAAAGCTTCCAGGAAAAACAACAACTGAAAGAATTTGCAAATACCAAACCACCTCTACAGGAAATATTGAAAGGGGTCCTCTAAGCAAATAGAGAACCTACAAGTGGTAGATCAGAAAGGAACAGAGACCATATACAGTAACAGTCACCTTACAGGCAATACAATGGCCCTAAATTCATATCTCTCAATAGTTACCCTGAATGTGAATGGGCTAAATGCCCCTGTCAAAAGACACAGGGTATCAGAATGGATAAAAAAACAAAACCCATCTATATGTTGCCTCCAAGAAACACATTTTAAGCCGGAAGACACCTCCAGATTTAAAGTGAGGGGATGGAAAAGAATTTACCATGCTAATGGACATCAGAAGAAAGCAGGAGTGTCAATCCTTATATCAAATCAATTAGATTTTAAGCCAAAGACTATAATAAGAGATGAGGAAGGACACTATATCATACTCAAAGGGTCTGTCCAACAAGAAGATTTAACAATTTTAAATATCTATGCCCCCAATGTAGGAGCAGCCAACTATATAAACCAATTAATAACAAAATCAAAGAAACACATCAACAATAATACAATAATAGTAGGGGACTTTAACACTCCCCTCACTGAAATGGACAGGTCATCCAAGCAAAAGATCAGCAAGGAAATAAAGGCCTTAAACGACACACTGGACCAGATGGACATCACAGATATATTCAGAATATTTCATCCCAAAGCAACAGAATACACATTCTTCTCTAGTGCACATGGAACATTCTCCAGAATAGATCACATCCTCGGTCCTAAATCAGGACTCAACCGGTATCAAAAGATTGGGATCATTCCCTGCATATTTTCAGACCACAATGCTCTAAAGCTAGAACTCAACCACAAAAGGAAGTTTGGAAAGAACCCAAATACATGGAGACTAAACAGTATCCTTCTAAAGAATGAATGGGTCAACCGGGAAATTAAAGAAGAATTGAAAAAAATCATGGAAACAAATGATAATGAAAATACAACGGTTCAAAATCTGTGGGACACAACAAAGGCAGTCCTGAGAGGAAAATATATAGCGGTACAAGCCTTTCTCAAGAAACAAGAAAGGTCTCAGGTACACAACCTAACCCTACACCTAAAGGAGCTGGAGAAAGAACAAGAAAGAAACCCTAAGCCCAGCAGGAGAAGAGAAATCATAAAGATCAGAGCAGAAATCAATGAAATAGAAACCAAAAAAACAATAGAACAAATCAACAAAAGTAGTAGCTGGTTCTTTGAAAGAATTAATAAAATTGATAAACCCCTGGCCCAACTTCTCAAAAAGAAAAGAGAAAGGACCCAAATAAATAAAATCATGAATGAAAGAGGAGAGATCACAACTAACACCAAAGAAATACAAACTATTATAAGAACATACTATGAGCAACTCTACGGCAATAAATTTGACAATCTGGAAGAAATGGATGCATTCCTAGAAACATATAAACTACCACAACTGAACCAGGAAGAAATAGAAAGCCTGAACAGACCCATAACCAGTAAGGAGATTGAAACAGTCATTAAAAATCTCCAAACAAACAAAAGCCCAGGGCCAGACGGCTTCCTGGGGGAATTCTACCAAACATTTAAAGAAGAACTAATTCCTATTCTCCTGAAACTGTTCCAAAAAATAGAAATGGAAGGAAAACTTCCAAACTCATTTTATGAGGCCAGCATCACCTTGATCCCAAAACCAGACAAGGATCCCACCAAAAAAGAGAGCTATAGACCAATATCCTTGATGAACACAGATGCGAAAATACTCAACAAAATACTAGCCAATAGGATTCAACAGTACATTAAAAAGATTATTCACCACGACCAAGTGGAATTTATTCCAGGGCTGCAAGGTTGGTTCAACATCCGCAAATCAGTCAATGTGATACAACACATCAATAAAAGAAAGAACAAGAACCATATGATACTCTCAATAGATGCTGAAAAAGCATTTGACAAAGTACAACATGCCTTCCTGATCAAAACTCTTCAAAGTGTAGGGATAGAGGGCACATACCTCAATATCATCAAAGCCATCTATGAAAAACCCACCGCAAATATCATTCTCAATGGAGAAAAACTGAAAGCTTTTCCGCTAAGGTCAGGAACACGGCAGAGATGTCCATTATCACCACTGCTATTCAACATAGTACTAGAGGTCCTAGCCTCAGCAATCAGACAACAAAAGGAAATTAAAGGCATCCAAATCGGCAAAGAAGAAGTCAAATTATCACTCTTCGGAGATGATATGATACTATATATGGAAAACCCAAAAGACTCCACTCCAAAACTGCTAGAACTTATACAGGAATTCAGTAAAGTGTCAGGATATAAAATCAATGCACAGAAATCAGTTGCATTTCTCTACACCAACAGCAAGACAGAAGAAAGAGATATTAAGGAGTCAATCCCATTTACAATTGCATCCAAAACCATAAGATACCTAGGAATAAACCTAACCAAAGAGACACAGAATCTATACTCAGAAAACTATAAAGTACTCATGAAAGAAATTGAGGAAGACACAAAGAAATGGAAAAATGTTCCATGCTCCTGGATTGGAAGAATAAATATTGTGAAAATGTCTATGCTACCTAAAGCAATCTACACATTTAATGCAATTCCTATCAAAGTACCATCCATCTTTTTCAAAGAAATGGAACAAATAATTCTAAAATTTATATGGAACCAGAAAAGACCTCGAATAGCCAAAGAGATATTGAAAAAGAAAGCCAACGTTGGTGGCATCACAATTCCAGACTTCAAGCTCTATTACAAAGCTGTCATCATCAAGACAGCATGGTACTGGCACAAAAACAGACACATAGATCAATGGAACAGAATAGAGAGCCCAGAAATAGACCCTCAACTCTATAGTCAACTAATCTTCGACAAAGCAGGAAAGAATGTCCAATGGAAAAAAGACAGCCTCTTCAATAAATGGTGCTGGGAAAATTGGACAGCCACATGCAGAAAAATGAAATTGGACCATTTCCTTATACCACACACAAAAATAGACTCAAAATGGATGAAGGACCTCAATGTGAGAAAGGAATCCATCAAAATCCTTGAGGAGAACAAGGGCAGCAACCTCTTCGACCTCTGCCGCAGCAACATCTTCCTAGGAACAACGCAAAAGGCAAGGGAAGCAAGGGAAAAAAGGAACTATTGGGATTTCATCAAGATCAAAAGCTTTTTCACAGCAAAGGAAACAGTTAACAAAACCAAAAGACAACTGACAGAATGGGAGAAGATATTTGCAAACGACATATCAGATAAAGGACTAGTGTCCAGAATCTATAAAGAACTTAGCAAACTCAACACCCAAAGAACAAATAATCCAATCAAGAAATGGGCAGAGGACATGAATAGACATTTCTGCAAAGAAGACATCCAGATGGCCAACAGACACATGAAAAAGTGCTCCATATCACTCGGCATCAGGGAAATACAAATCAAAACCACAATGAGATATCACCTCACACCAGTCAGAATGGCTAAAATCAACAAGTCAGGAAATGACAGATGCTGGCGAGGACGCGGAGAAAGGGGAACCCTCCTACACTGTTGGTGGGAATGCAAGCTGGTGCAGCCACTCTGGAAAACAGCATGGAGGTTCCTCAAAATGTTGAAAATAGAACTGCCCTATGACCCAGCAATTGCACTATTGGGTATTTACCCTAAAGATACAAATGTAGTGATCCAAAGGGGCACATGCACCCGAATGTTTATAGCAGCAATGTCCACAATAGCCAAACTATGGAAAGAACCTAGATGTCCATCAACAGATGAATGGATCAAGAAGATGGGGTATATATACACAATGGAATACTATGCAGCCATCAAAAGAAATGAAATCTTGCCATTTGCGACAACATGGATGGAACTAGAGCGTATCATGCTTAGCGAAATAAGTCAAGCAGAGAAAGACAACTATCATATGATCTCCCTGATATGAGGAAGTGGTGATGCAACATGGAGGCTTAAGTGGGTAGAAGAAGAATAAATGAAACAAGATGGGATTGGGAGGGAGACAAACCATAAGTGACTCTTAATCTCACAAAACAAACTGAGGGTTGCCGGGGGGAGGGGGTTTGGGAGAAGGGGGTGGGATTATGGACATTGGGGAGGGTATGTGATTTGGTGAGTGCTGTGAAGTGTGTAAACCTGGTGATTCACAGACCTGTACTCCTGGGGATAAAAATATATGTTTATAAAAAATAAAAAATTTTAAAAAAAATGGAAACCCTATTGATTATCATTTTTTCAGCCACTAGCCAGGCTACTTGGTAAAAATAAAAGTGGGTCATTGTAAAAAAAAAAAAAAAAATAAGGACCCATGGGGCAGTTGTCATTCCATGGACACCATTAATTAAATTTTGGAAGATAGGAAAGAAAACTTTATAGAACTTTGCTGGAAGTGAGAAGTAGGGACGCCTGGGTGGCTCAGTCAGTTAAACAACCAACTTTTGATTTCAGCTCAGTTCATGATCTCTGTGTCATAGGATGTAGCCCTATGTTGGACTCCACGCTCAGCAGGAATACTGCTTGAAAATCCCTCTCTCTCCTTCTATTCCCCACACCCCCAGCTCTCTACCAAATAAATAAATAAATTTTTAAAAAATGAGAAGTAGACAATGTTTGGAATAATACAAAGAATCTGAAAAGTATGATGTGAATTAGAAATGTACAAGGTAAAGGCTGTGACTGTCAAACCCTTTCCTTAGATGGCATCTGTTAGGCATCATGCTAGATTGGAAAGGAAATTAAAAGGGCACAAACAATTCTCAGGAGTTATAATTCTAAGAGGAGTAAAAGAATTTGAAGAGTTACAGCAATTAATTTAAAGTGCAATGCTGGCGCTCTGCAGAGTGAGTAAGTCTCGTCTATGTTAGAATAAGATATATGGTGGAAATGAGGTCCAAGTCGAAGAGCATCTTAGACGGCAAAATCAGAAGCAGATATAAGGACAGAGGATAGGACAATGCTGGAAAGGGAAGGGGCAGAAGGCTATTGTATTTTTATTTAGATCTGGAGATAGGAAGGGGAAGAGAGCCATGGTTGAACAGCTATTTTTTTTTTTAAAGATGTATTTATTTGAGAGAGAAGGTGCACAAGTGGGAGGGTACAGAGGGAGAGACAATCTCAGGCCGACATTGCACTGAGCACAGAGTCCGTCATGGAGCTTGACCTCTTGACACTAAGATCACCACCTGGGCTGAAATCAAGAGTTGGACACTTAACCAGCTGTGCCACCCAGGCACCCCTGTGGCTGGATAGTTATTAACAATAGAAATGAGTTTCTTATTTGCAGGCACATAATTACCAGAGACCATTAATCTCCGGGAATTTTTTTTTTTTGCCTTAATAATATACCTATTAAATGTTCTGCGTGAGATAATACTTGTAAAACATCTAGTCAAGTGAATATGGGAAAACTCACATGGTGGCCACAATACTGCAGGTTATGGATATGGGGACTTAACACAAGTAGCTGTCTCACTCTTACAGTCTAATACAAGAAATCACATGCAGGGTCTGCAGAGTCTTGTGTTTCCAAAATGGCTGCACATTAGACTTGCTTTCAATTAGGTATTTCTTTTATTTTTTTTATTTTTTTTTTTTAAGATTTTATTTATTTATTTGACAGAGAGAAATCACAAGTAGTCAGAGAGGCAGGCAGAGAGAGAGGGAAGCAGGCTTCCTGCTGAGCAGAGAGCCCGATGCGGGACTCGATCCCAGGACCCTGAGATCATGACCTGAGCCGAAGGCAGCGGCTTAACCCACTGAGCCACCCAGGTGCCCCTCTTTTAAATGCTTCTTTCCCCCATCCTCCATCCAATATAACATCTTTGTTAGCTCCATCTCTATTCAGAGACTTCCTCCCACTTGGACCATCTTCGGTCTCCCTTTTTGTTATCCAAGTTTTGTCTGTCCTCTTCTTTCAGAGAATTTCCACAACAATCGCCACTTAGTTTTGACTACATATCTGGTTGCACCCCAGTGGATCACTTCAGTTTACTCACTATTCACGGTTCATCCCAGAACGGCTGATAAATGGACTGAGTTAGAAGCAACAGTGCTACAGTAGTAAGCAACTGTATTACAGTTTCGGCAATGTCTGGTAAGGAAGTCTCCGTAATAATTTGTCTTAAGCAGCTCCACCACCTGCACAAACCTCAACAAAAGTTTTTCAGTTTTCTTAAAACCTTGTACCCAGGACCTTTGAAAACATTATCAATATGTAGAAAGTTTCTAAAGAGTTTTGCTTTGCCTCTCTAGATATCCTGAAAGGTCACTAAAGGAAATAGGAGTTTTAAAAGATCTAATTATTAAATTCTCATATGATTCATATATTTATTTTTTAAGTTTTTTTTTATATAAATTCCAATTAGTTAACATAGAGTGTTATCTTAGTTTCTGGTGTACAATATAGTGATTCAACACTTCCATACATCAGCTGGTTCTCATCACAGCAAGGGCACTCCTTAATCCCATCACCTATTTAACCCATCCCACAACCCAGGTCCCCTCTGGTAACCACGAGTTTATTCTCTCTAGCTAAAATTCTCTTTCTTGGTTTGCCTCCCTATTTTTTCCCTCTTTGCTCTCTTGTTTTGTTTCTTCAATTCCAAATATGAGTGAAATCATACGGTATTTGTCTTTCTCTGACTTATTTCACGTAGCATTATACTCTCCAGCTCCATCTCTGTCATTACAAATGGCAAGATATCATTTGGCTATTGTAGACAAAGCTGCTGTAAACATCAGGGTGCATGTATCCCTTTGACTTAGTATTTTTGTACTCTTTGGGTAACCCAGTAGTGAAATTTCTGGATCATAGGGTAGTTCTATTTTTTAACTTTTTGAGAAACCTGCTCATGGTTAGAAGAAATATTGTTAAAATGTCTATACTACCTAAAGCAATCTACACATTTAATTCAATCTCTATCAAAATATCACCAGCGTTTCTCACAGAGCCAGAACAAACAATCCTAAAATTTGTATGGAACCACAAAAATACCCAAAGCAATTTTTTTTTTTTAAGATTTTATTTATTTATTTATCTGACATAGAGAGAGAGAGATCACAAGTAGGCAGAGAGGCAGGCAGAGAGAGAGGGGGAAGCAGGCTCCCTGCTGATCCAAGAGCCTGATGTGGGGCTCAACCCCAGGATCTTGAGATCATGACCTAAATCAAAGGCAGAGGTTTATCCCACTGAGCCACCCAGGTGCCCCAACGCAAAGCAATCTTAAAAAAAAGAAAAAAAAAAGGAAAAAAAAAGAAGCAAAGTTGGAGGCATCATAATTCTGAACCTCAAGCTGTAGTCATCAAGACAGTATGGTACTGGCACAAAAACAGGCACATAGGTCAATGAAACATAAGAGAAAACCCAAAAATTGACCCACAACTATACAGACAACTAGTCTTTGACAAAATAGGAAAGAATATCTGATGACAAAGAAAAACATTCTCTTCAGCAAATGGTGTTGGGAAAATTGGACAGCAACATGCAAAAGAATGAAACTAGACCATCTTCTTACACCATACACAAAAATAAATGCAAAGTGGATGAAAGACCTAAATGTGAGATAGGAAACCAACAAAATCCTAGAGGAAAATGCAGGCAGTAAATTCTTGGAGATAGGCCATAGCAACTTCTTTCTAGATATGTCTTCTGAGGCATGGGAAACAAAAGCAAAAATAAACTATTGGGATTTCATCAAGATGAAAAGCTCCTACACAGTGAAGGAAACAATCAACAACACTAAAAGACAACCTATGGAATGGGAGAAGATATTTGTGAATGACATATATCTGATAAAGGGTCAGTATTCAAAACATATATAACTTACAAAACTCGACACCCCCAAAATGAATAATCTAATTTAGAAGTGGGCAGAAGACATGAATACACATTTTTCCAAAGAAGACTTACAGATGACTGACAAACGTGTACATGAAAAGATGCTCAATATCACTACCTCATTAATCATCATGGAAATACAAATCAAAATTACAACGAGCTATTACCTCACACCTGCCAGAGTGGCTAAAATCAACAACACAAGAAACCACAGGTGTTGGTGAGGATGTGGAGAATGTGGAACCCTCTTGCACTGTTAGTGATTCACACATTTTTAAATAAAACACTATGAACATGACTTTTCTGAATATCTCTGTAGTGGGGATTTATGTACCTCTGTACTGAGTTGTGCAATTGGAAATAAATGCCTAGTTACCACCACTTTGTCCAACATCTATATTCAAGATAATCAGAAAGTAAAGCAACTTCAAATAAGGCTGGGGAAATATACACAGGTAGTGAGAAAATGAGCAGTCAATACAACAGAAAAAATAACACTTTCATTAGACAGAGAGAGAGATCACAAGTAGGCAGAGAGGCAGGTGGGGGGGTGCAGGCTCCCCACTGAGCCGAGAGCCCGAAGTGGGGCTCAATCCCAGGACCCTGGGATCATGACCTGAACCAAAGGAGAGGCTTAATCCACTGAGCCACTTAGGAGCCCCAACACTTTCATTAAAGTTAAAGAATCCTTTATAAAATGTAAAGGAAGAATAGGTAGAAAGATGTGCCATAGCGCAAAAAAAAAATAAAATAAAATAAAATGTAGGTTTCTGGAAGAAAAGAGAAAAAGGTAATTAACAGCTGATACTGTTTGAAATGAAAAGAAAAAAAAAAACCATGAAGAGAAAATAATTATTTTACATTACTTCCTAAAAAGATATCGGTATTGTATATATTTATATAATGTATTTGATGTGCACCCTTAGATATATTCTTATTTGTGAAAAACTTAATGCAACACATTAATTATTCTGGACACGAATAAATTACTACCCCCAGGTGGTAAGTCTGGGGAAGCAAGTATTCTTTTTCTTATTTATCAGATTTTATCACCATAATTAAGTTATTATGGAACTTTAATATAACTGTTTTAATTTCACTCCCATTATCAAGGAGCATATAGAACATCTTGTGTGTGTCCAACAGCCAGATGGATAATTTTAGCTAAATTTACCTTTGAGTGGAGTCATATAACAACACTGTCTGATTATAAATAAGAGCAATTATATTGCAGACACTTTCTCATGTGTGGTGGGGGGTCGTGTGGTGGATGAAGATGTAGAGTGGAGACCTGGGCTGGAGCTGAGTTCAGAAAAAGGCTGTTGAACTTTATATAATCAATTGGGCTTAATCTCCTCACCCTTACCCTAAAATGAGTGCTGTTTAAGGAAGCTTCTAGTTTTAGAACCTACTAGATTAAAGTACATTTTTTTCTATAGGTAAATACAATTTCAATATCCATCTTATACCATGTGTTGGAAATATTTAACCTGGATTGAACACCAGATCTGTAAAATGTTAAGCTCCAACCTGACAGGCTGATCAGATAACGGGCACATACTCACAAACACATGGCAAATATATGTGCATACATGTATATGTATGTATGTACATATATAATGTGTAAAATCTATGATTCTAAAACAGTTGTATTAAAATATAAAACTTGAAAACAAATACAGTAGGTTTATTGGAAAAGGAAGTTCATAGGATAAACATAAAAAAGATTAGGTTATGATGGGGTGCCTGGGTTGCTCAGTGGGTTAAAGCCTCTGCCTTCAGCTCAGGTCATGATCCCAGGGACCTGGGATCGAGCCCCACATCAGGCTCTCTGCTCAGCAGGGAGCCTGTTTCCATCTCCCTCTCTCTGCCTGCCTCTCTGCCCACTTGTGATCTATGCCTATCAAATAAATAAATAAAAATCTTTAGAAAAAAAAAAGACTAGGTTATGCTTCAAACTGAAAACTATATATTTTTTTAGTTTGTACTATGTACTTCTCACTTGACTTTCATAATGATATGATGTTATAGATCTATATACTATGGTTACATTCCAGATATCTCAGCATGGATCCTATTTCAAGTGTGTTTTCCTATTGTGAAACCATGTGTTAGGTAGAATTTCCATATAATCAGTTTAGGCAATCTGGTCATTACGTTTCTACCACATGTAAATCCACCTTGTACTCATGTAAGGCAACTAATTACTAGAAATGCAAAGCATGCCAATTGCATACTCTCAGTACATTTGAGAAAGGTATTCTGGGTAATTGGCTTCCTGTGTATTTTACTCTGTAAATTGTGATAACTGTCAACACTGAAAATCCTTCTAAGAGTTAAATGTGGACTAGATTTGATACTCTTTAAGGTAAACAGAGCCCATTTCTACCAAATAAATTAATAATGTGGTTAAAAACGTTTCCCTCTCTATGTTTGTGTCAAATAAACACATTTATTCAAGAGAGTTTCATTAGACACGGTTTAAAAGAAAAAAGGATAAGGCTTTACGTACATCTCAAAATCTGTATCTTTGTTACTACATTAAAAAAAAAAATGGGGGCACGTGGGTGATTAAGTTGGTTAAGCATCTACCTTTACCTTAGGTCATGATCTCAGGGTCCTGGGATGGAGCCCCATGTCGGACTCCCTGCTCAGTGGGGAGTCTGCTTCTCTCTTTCCCTCTATGTGCCACTCCCCTTGCTTATGTATTCACTGTCTCTCTCAATCTCTTTCTCTCCTCTTTCTGTCAAGTAGGTAAATAAAATATTTTTTAAACATTTAATAAAGTTTAATAAATTTATTAAAATAAATAATAAAATTTAATGAATTTTAAAAATTAAAGGATGTGCACAGAAATATTTAATAACACCATTTTTGCTTTGAGATTTGTTTTCCGCAATAAATAGCAACATGCCATGTAGCAATCAAGCAAATACAGAAGACAAAAGGAGCATTTCTGTGCAGCACTTCAAGGCAATTTGGAAAGTCATAGGTTCATCATATAAATAATGGCTTCTGAGATTTGATCCTTAGAGTTTCATAAAAATAAATTGCTTTTCAATAGTTAGTGCTGAAGCATTCATTAAGAGAAAGAAGTCCAGACATAAGAATTGAGTTCAGTATTACACAAAAATGTTTTTTAAAGGTACATGGAATAAATGGCAAATATTTAACTACCAGACTTAACTGGGAATAATCTTTGAAGAAGTTTTGAGGGAAAAGTTGCTATGCTTACAATTCTTAGATGGTGTGTCTGGGGCATAAAAATAGTTCTCCATTTTTACATTCCCTGACTATACCAACAATACCTGTACAATTTCAAGCTACTTGACTTCAAGGAAAAGTGCTCTATAACATCAGGATCAGATTCAAGGTGAAAGCTGTACTTATAAGTGACATAAATGCTAAAATGATCCATGTCTAATATTTAATCACAAGACAAAAGGTGTTAACAAAAGACAGTTTACTATATGCTTTAAAAGATGGCTTGTGTTTTTACAATGAAAAATACCTCACATGTTCCACATAGTAACTGTTTTAATGTGGCAGTTGAGCTCTAACAGTTTGAGATCTTTTTTCTCCTTCCTAAACTGTGGTTGCGGCAGTGGGGGCAGGGTGCTGTTGAAAATTGTCAATCAGTCACCAGCTAAACAGTTAAGAAACAGACCTTCACATATCCTACCGACGGACTGCAAAATTTATCATTTATCAGTGCACGCTGGAGTAATGCAAAGTTCCCCCACAATGAGCTATCTGTAACTCGACTGACCTCTCTAGGGTACTGCAACAGATTCTTTATCACACTTCAAAGGATACTAGAATGCTGTGTATTCTGAACTCGGACATTAAATAGGGGTAAATACACTTACATTACCCCTTTGATCTGACAGTACTTTAAAAACTAGAATATAACTTCACTACTTTTCCATAGAGATCCATCTAGACACACACAAAGCATTGGTTTCCCCCCAATGCCACTGCCAGCCTTCAATGAATTAAGCACTGAGACTCAATCTTGGGTTTTTAGTTCCTAGCTGTAACTAAAAGATGTGCAATCACTCTCCCCCTGGCATTGCCATCTTCTTGTTGTTGCATTGCCTTGTTTTCTTTGTAACAAATTCCGTGTGATTGGAAATGAAAAGCAAAAAGCAAAGGGAAATGGAAAAAAATAGGGCAGGATAAACTTTATCTTTCTTGTTGCGTTTTTAGAGAAATCACAGATCAATCCACTGGGACACCCAAAAGTTAGATCTTTCGCTTCAAAATACTGGACAAATGTTACCTCATTATTTTGTCCCTCCTATTTGAAGGTATCTGTTATAAAAGATGACATATGAAAATAAATTGAATTCGATTTATCATTCTAGCTATGTTGCTGATTATCCTGGTAAGAGAATTGATGTTTTATACCACGATTAAAAATGTTTTCCATCTTGGCCTATAATCATGGCAGTTCCCTTTAGGAAACGGAAGAGTCTTTGTATATACTGGCCAATCCTTTAATAAATTCCTGAGGCTGTTTTTTGAAGTATTTTAAATTCATTATATTAGATTAATTAGAGGACACGGTATGGTAAGATCTAGCTCTACAGCTTCAACATTATGTGGTCTGGTCTGTCTAACTTTTACTTCACACTTCAAATGACGTGATTTCACCTCCTCCTTTGGATAGTCCTGTGAAGCTCCTGGCTCTGGTTGCAAAATATAAAAGAATTTTTACTTCAGGGGAAGGAGAAGAAAATAGAACCTAATGTGGGGGCTGAAAAATGGAGTGGTAAAAATGACTAGAGTTAGGGTTCTAATCACACTTTAGAGCCTATAACCATTAGAAGGGAAACTTCCCAACATTCAACTTCAGTCAGAAATCTCTGTTTTAACTTGCTGGTGAGAACCCCATGGTAATAATTATAAGTGGCAAAGAGGCAGAGCACGTATCAAGAATAGTCACTTAAACTTTTTTCAGCAGAATGCTGTGGTTTCTTTTACATGACATAACGGGCCCCATGCACAGAAAATATACATCTCAGCAAACAGCTCAAGACTAACATGTACAAGAATGAAAAACAAAGACGTGATAGTAATAAGGATAATGTATTAAGTATATTCTAAGTGTGTTAGGCCGAGTCAGTGGGCTACTGTCAGTGCTGAGATAAGCAACCAGGTATTGGGATTGACCTGTAGGAAGTCTCCAGGCAGGATCAATGTCATCAAGTGAGGTGAGAGATAACGCAATTTTCTTTCCCCCAGGGATATCTGTTTAGGATGGAGTAAGACGCAAAAACAAAACAAAACAAAACCTAGAGACAGTGGGCAAAAGACCAGGCAAGGATTAACATTTTTATCAGGACTGCACCTAAATAGGAAGATGTTATTGCAATGTTCCAGCCCAGGCAAATCAAGAAACCAGAACAAAATAGAGTTCCAAAGATTTGTGGAGATATTTTGGGGGGATGAGATGGGGCAAAGTATTATTGAATGCCCAGGACCCTGCTTCAGACTAATCACGTGTACACTTGAAATACAAGACTACATGAGTGTTCACAGCCCCGGGCAACCACAGCTCTTTCCCATTTCCAGGCTTCACGGCAATGTGTTCACTACCTGAGTGAGGCTGAGTCTTCAAATGGAATTTTTCAGTAAGTGCAGCTCCTCACATACGAAGAACTTATTAATGGGCAGATGCTGTTCCGAAGTATTCAGCTCTTTAGGAATACAACTGTTTATGAGAAATTCATCACTCAGGAGTCTGTGGTTTCACAATCTACTTTATGGAGATTGCCCACCAGTGGCCCATTGGCCAAATTCAATCTATGGAACTACTTTATTTAGACTTCACAGTGCTTTAAACCATTTTGGAATAATTCCCATTTTTTAAATCAGAGTGTTTCCCCATAAATATATGGATGCCAGGCCCTCTGTGAGAAATTGGTGATGGTATACTCACATTTCTACATGACAAGAATCAGTATCATTAAAGCCCGTGCTCTCTAGTTACTCATAAGCCCCCTCATTCTTATGCCTATTCTGTTTTACACATTTGTGTTCATTTATCTTCCAGCCAATTGAGCCTTTGGGTTAATTCCACAGTTAACCAATTTCAGTTTCCCACTTCTTTTAAAAATATTATTTGGCTTTATTAAACTAGAAATATCATCTGTGCATTTACTTGGGTCTTTGAATTATAAGTTATGTCTATTAGAGAAAGAATCCGCCTCATAGATTACGTGTGCACAGTCAAGGTGGTAGAGCATCATAACCAGCTAATCGCTTGGGTTTGAGTCCCACATCCCATGCGACACTGGAAAGTTTCTTAGCTACATTAAATGTCAACTGCTTCGCCTATGAAATGGGGAGATTAGTATCACAGTATAGTGTACTATATGTATATGTATATGTACATCCATAGATACATATATATTTAAATAGAGTATTTTATAGTATGTCATATAATGGGAAATTACAGATTATTATAATATGGTACAGCATAACAGTCATAACAATAATACCTAATGTGTACTGAGTACTTTTCTAAATGCCAGGTTCTACTCTGCGTCTTATCTATTCGTGATAGCAACCTTGTGAGTTTGGTATTATTGTTATTGCCTGCATTTACAGATGAGGACTTAAAGTCACGACGCTGACTCTGGAGGCTATATTAATGCTTTCAAGGAGTTTAACAAGGTTCTTGACATATGGTAAGCACTGATACTTACCATATGGATACAGCCTAGATTATTTGATTTCCTTTATAATCAGTTAAGTACACTAAACATTGGTATAATGCCAAAATTCCTGGACATGTCACCAAGAGAAGAAATTGCCCACTTTTGCATTACTAGAAAGGAAGGACATCTTGTTAGACCTACATTTGTGTCAACATTAGGGCAGCCAGTTAGTTGAGAGAGGTATTAAATTGCTTAATCAACTAATAGTATTGTTAGCTACTGTGATATTTATTTCCATAGTGTCTGAGATTTAAGCTACATCTACATGACAAATCTAAAGCCAAAAATTTTTTTTTTAACAGAAGCAATAGGGATGAACCTGGGATCAATAAAGCAGTGATCTGAAAACTACTCACGTTTAGAACTGACAAAATCCAGGGACTCCAGCCTCCATCCCAAAAGGCAGACCCTCAGCCCAGTGTTGACGGTTTCTGCCCTCCCTTTGATATACGCACCTGGCACCTGGCTCGAGTAGAACAGGAAGTGCTTTGCAAACCCGAAAGAGAGGATTTCTTGGAAAGGGAATCACACATGAATGCTTACTCAGATGGAGCCAAAACTGCCACTAATTAATTGATTTTCTATATCAAAACATCCACTCCAAGAGCCCTTCATCTCTTGAAAATGCTAGTTTGAATGCTGGTTAAATGGAGGTCCTAGAAAACCTTTGACATTTGGTTAAGTATCTCCATATAAACGCCATTTGAAAACCCTATATTGTAACTTCCTATTAACCTAATTGTGGTAATAATGATGATGCTAGAGGCAGAGCACTTACCTAGGAAAAGAGAGTAGGGACACTATCCTTTTTCCCTAGCTAAGTCCTGCATTCTCCTCATTACCTTACAGTGTTTGCCACTATTTTATGAGCCCCTACCCATAAGAAGTAAACAAGCAAGCCCATGAGGCAAGATCATACACCCACCCACCCCTACACACAAAAAAGTCGCAAGAATAATCATAAAATTTTGAGGACGTATTAAGTGCTAGGTATCATGATTAACTGTGCTTCACACATTTTAAATGTGGTAGTCATTACATATCCTAAGATACTGTTGAACTCAGGAAACAAACTGAGGGTTGCTGGAGGGGAGGGGGTGTGAGTGGGATGGGGTGGATGATGGACACTGGGGAGGGTATGTGCTATGGTGAGTGCTGTGAATTGTGAAAGACTGATGAATCACAGACCTGTACCCCTGAAACAAATAATAAATTATATGTTAATTTAAAAAAATTTAAAAAGTGATAGTCACTTAAACCAGCCTGTGGACTGTATGTTATTTTCACCCCCATTTTACAGATGCAGAAACTGAGATCTAAAAGGTAGCATAACCCCCCTTAGATGGGCAGCTGTTACATGGCAGTATCCAAATGCTTGCCGTCTGACTCCCGACCACAACCTCTCCATCACTTCTCACACTGTTATAAGTGGTTTTGTTATATGATTTCATTTAAGCATCACCAAATTCTTATTTAGAAGGTTGTTGAGAAGTCCAGAGTGGTTAAGTAGCTTGCCTGTCTATTAGAAGTAGACCATCCAAAGCCCTGATTGTCTACATAAACCCTAATTCTCATTTCTTTTTTTTTTTTTTTAAGATTTTATTTATTTATTTGTCAGAGAGCGAGCGAGCGAGAGCGAGCATAGGCAGAGTGGAAGGCAGAGTCAGAGGGAGAAGCAGGCTCCCTGCGGAGCAAGGAGCCCGATGTGGGACTCGATCCCAGGACGCTGGGATCATGACCTGAGCCGAAGGCAGCTGCTTAACCAACTGAGCCACCCAGGCGTCCCTAATTCTCATTTCTTGACACCACATTTCATAGTAACTATAGAAAACTTCAAAATTGATCCATGATGCCATTCAACACCTACCATAGGCAGTGACATTCATTTCCTCACAAATGAATGCGTACTACGGAGAGCAGGAAGCATGCATTCTATGTGAAAAAGCTCAAGGAAAAGGCTGATGTCAAGTGGGCCTTCAAGACATCGGAGGGGCTTCTGGGACTCCTGGGTGACTTGCTCAGTTAAATGTCTGCCTTTGGCTCAGATCATAATCTGAGAGTCCTGGGGACAGAGCCTGACTTCAGGCTTCCTCCTCAGTAGGCAAGTCTGCTGCTCCTTCACCCTCTCCATCTGCTGGTGTTTTTTTCTCTCTCTTTCTCAATCTCTTCTTTTCAAATAAATAAATAAACTCTTAAAAAAGAAAAAAAGACATTGGAAGGTCTCTTATGTTCTGAAAGGAGGGTGCTTGGTATGTCCTGTAGTAAGCCCAGAAATGCATAAAACCTGTGCCTCAGGAAAGAACATAACACATTTTGGAGCCAATGATAATTGAAGGCTGCACCTTTATACTTTTCCCTGAGAGATATTTTGCGCAGTTTGGCAAGGCATCAGATCTTAGATGTTTAACATCCAAGTGTGCTTTAAAACTGTTCCCTGTGTTCTGAGGCACAGTTCTGGAATCGAGTCCAAGTAGCAACAAAGTCCAGGTTAGAACTACCACTAAATGTGGTGCTTACAGCCCAGAGGGCTGTGAATTTCTCAACAAGGTGGCTGCTTTTTGAGCATCGAACATTATTCTTAACATGCTTAATTTATAATGTGCCACTTGTCTCAGAATACTTTCATTCAAAGGGGATGCTTAGGCAGTTCTCCTCCATGATATAGTTATGGACTATATTTGTCCTTCTAAAATACAGTTTTCTACATCTGTCTTGATTGAATTCCATCACCATTAAATAAGACTATTTTAAAATGCCAAGAGATGGTTTAAAAGGCAATTTACCTACAGCCTTTCTGTTGCAATCCAAACAACTCGCTGTGACTGCAAAATCATAGATGAAATAATGGATCGATTCACACTGCTTTCTGTTTTTCTTTCTGTCTTGTTTGTTGTCAAAATTTAAATCAGGGTTTGTAATTTAATTCCGTGATTCTAGAAAGCATGATGATCTGACGCTATTCATTTGCTTTTAAATAAAATCACACTGATGAATATGTATTGGGAATTAGTTATTTTCCAACTTTATGCAGCTCTTGTAGAACTCAACTGCCAACAATTAAGCCAGAAATACTTACTAACAAGAAGAGTTTAAAGAGATAGAGCAAATTCTAGAGAAAATGGCAAGAAGGGCCACCGAGCTCAACTAAGAAGTAGATTATCGGATACAATGATTTGTATGTGGCGGCAAAAGAAATAAAATACCCTAATGAGGCACATACCATTTGAGCTGAACGACACCCCTAACCTGACACCTCCTTTAAGCTGGGCACCAGGCTAGGGGCTGGAATTACAAAAGTGAGTGTTTTGCCTACTGCCTGGGAGAGGCTTTTGGTTTGGGTCTTTTGAATCGGGTTTGTTCCTACTAGTAAAGACCTGCAAAATTCACTTTCACTTACCAGCTTTATTGTTTGATGGAGAAAGAAAACTTGGCACCTGATTCTGCTCTGCCTGACTTCCAACTGGAGTTCCTTCTAGCTTTCTAAATTACTTGGCACTGAGCAAGGCTCTTCTGCCAAAAAGTGAATGACTCAATATTTGAAACCAGGCACATCAGCAAAATCCAGACTGAACCTTGAAATCACTTTGATTCAGATAAAATGAGTCACCTGTACCTGGAAGGAAATTACTTATTACAAAAGATAATAGACTGGAAAATGGGGGAAAAAATAGAGAAGGGGCTCTAAGTAGCTTTAGTAGCAGAATTTTCATTGTAAATGTTGATGTGTTCTAGAAGATGACTTATACAGGCTCAATATATTTTAGAATAAATGGTATTAGTTGAAGCTTTGGGAAAATGTGAAAATACAATATATAAGTATATATATGAATATATATGGATATGAATATATATACACATATATATGTTTATATATATATATGCATATACACATACACACATACACAGAATGTATGAAAATACATTCATATTTTTCCCAAGGCTCCTACTAAGGCTTCACTTATTCTTAAATAAAGATTTAAATTATTAAATTCTTATAGGACATACATAGTGGGATCTATTCGTCAGTCTATATATCTACCTACCTACTTATTTCCCAAAATGTATATTCCATACTATACCCAGATTAATTTAAGCCTACTAATTTTTTTTTTTTTTTTTTAGCTGACTGGCATTTTAAACAAGAAGTGAGAACAGGGAAAACTACTACTCTTGTAACTAATTAATTACTTCATCCATCCATTCAACTGTTCACCATCCATTTATCCACTCAGTTCAATATACATTTATTGAAAGCATACAATACATGAATAATCTGGGAGTGTTGAGGATAAGGAAACAAGTAAAAACCGTACTCTTTTCATGGAACACACAAACTAGTAGTTGAGAATGATCTGTAAATAATAATTTGCAATACAGATATGTCTACAGATCTGTATTTTTTATGTTTATAGTATGTCAAGCAGGAAAATAAAATTGTTGTCTTGTAGCATGGGGCCTATCTGAGACCCTTGCTGAATCAGCACTCAGTGTCTGCATAGAAACCCCACTCATATATCCTCCCAGACATGCCATATTCAGAACCATCTTTAAATGACCAACCAACTGGGGTGCCTGGCTGGCTCAGTCCATTAAACCTCTGCCTTTGGCTCGGGGCATGATCCCAGGGTCCTGGGATCGAGCCCCGCATCTCTGCTCAGTGGGGAGCCTGCTTCCCCCTCTCTCTGTCTGCCTCCCTGCCTGCTTGTGATCTCTCTCTCTGCCAAATAAATAAATAAAACCTTAAAATAAAAATAATAATAATAAACTACCAACCAGTTACAGCAAGATAATGAAGAACTGTTACTTTCCTTTCTCATAAAGAACTGGTATGTAGTATGATACATATGATATATGTTATAAATGTAATATGATATACAATACAATCTCAAAAAAAAGTAATACGTATCAGAGGAACACAAAGGCTTGCTTGAGAAGGTAAATTACTTACCATGAAACTATTGAGAAACTTTTCAGTATAGTTACTAAATAGTATTATGAATTTGTTTATATACCACATACCAAAACTAGTTTCCTAAATTAGTTCCTATATTCCTTTTTTAAAAATTGTATATATACACAATGGAATATTAGGCAGCCATCAAAAGAACAAAACCTTGCCATTTGCCATGACGTGGATGGAACTAGAGGGTATCACGCTAAGTGAAATAAGTCAATCAAAGAAAGGCAATTATCATATGGTCTCTCTGATATGAGGAATTTGAGAGGCAGGGCCAGGGGCATAGGGAGGCAGTGAGGGAAAAATGAAACAAGATGGTACTGGGGAGGGAGATAAACCGTAAGAGACTCTTAATCTCAGGAAGCAAACTGACGGTTGCTGGTGGAGAGGGTGGTGGGAGGGAGAGGGTGGCTGGGTGATGGACACTGGGGAGGGTATGTGCTATGGTGAGTGCTGTGAATTGTGTGAGACTGATGAATCACAGACCTGTACTCCTGAAACAAATAATACATTATACGTTAATAAAAATTATGTATACACAATTAATTGTTGATTCCCAAGGTGTTAATTCAATATTGTTTAGAATTTTACTATAAAATAAATAAGGACATAGAGGGCATTCTATGACTTGAGTAATTTATCAATGAGAACCTGTATAAACAAATTGAATTAGATCTTATGGACCACATTTCATGGGTTAAAGACAATAGTTCTGAAGTCTCTCTTTTTGTTTGTATGTTTGCTTGTTTTTAAGATTTCATTTATTCTTTTCACACACACACACACACACACACACACACAGAGAGAGAGAGAGAGAGAGAGAGAGCACAAGCAGGGGGAGCAACAGGCAGAGGGAGAGGGAGAAGCAGACTTGCTGCCGAGCAGCAAGTGATGTGGGGCTTGATCCTAGGACCCTGGGATCAAGACCTGAGCCAAAGGCAGATGCTTAACTGACAGCCACCCAGGTGCCCCTCTCTGTGGTTTTTAAAGCACCTTTTTAATTCTTATGTTTATATTTACATACAATAAAATAGGTGTTTTTTGTACAGTTCAGTTTTTTTTAATGTGGAGTTTTAGCACATGTATAAATTCATGTAGTTACCATCACAGTCTGGATACAGACAGTTTGCTCATTTCCTGAAAATTCCTGCGTGCTGTCTTGCAGTCAAACCTTCCTCCACTTATAACTCCTGGTAACCACTGACCTGCTCTCAATCACTACAATTTTGTCATTCCCAGATTATCGGGTCAGTCTGGAACATCATTTCTTGCCGGGAACATCCTTCCAACCTTTAACCGTACTTTTACTTCTATCCCCATCTCCTTCTGTCCATTTTCCATAGCTCAATCAGAGTGCTCTTAAGCTGTAATTATGATCATATCATGTCATTACTTGAAGGCTTCAAAGCTTTGCCCTATACTTAGAGTAAAATCATTATTTTCCCTGTATTAGGTAGAATGTTGCAAGTGATTCTAACAAATGAACTTTAAGTTATGTAATAGCATAAAGATAGGACCATTTTATTCTCTGCTCCAGTAAAGTCTAGAACATTTGTTTGCTAATGGAAAGAGGACTCTCCTGCAAGTGTTTGTTCAGGAATTCAGGCTCCTCAGTGTTGAATTCTGCTATCGTCTCCGTGCAATACCCAAGTTTGGCATGATTATCTTCATTAATCATGTAGACTGGAAAATAAGCAATAACTCCTCTTTTTCCCCAAATGAACCACACTTTGCCTATTTGCTTAGCTTTTTTTTTTTTTTTTCCTGGAGATAAGGGGGTTAGTGTTCTACTTTCTGTGATGACCCTGGCATTCCCTCAGCCACACTGTCCATATTTCTGGTCCTTACTGCATTCCTTGACTTGTTTCTTGGAATAAGCCAATGAAATATAATAACTGGATTAGACTATATGTGCATCTTCTTGATTTCTATCTCTTTCCTTGTTAGAATGTAATATACAAAGCAGGGAATGTGTCTTTCTTGCTCCCTACTGAATCTTAAAAGTCCACTACAGTATCTGGTATGGAGTAAGCCCCAATCAATACACTTTAACAACTGAACTTGATAAGGAAAACCAACAAGATTCTTCTTCTTACTGTCAGGTCCTTTGCCTTGTGTCTGTCAGTACTTTGTTCTAGGGACATAACCCTTCATTCTACTGTGTTGTATATGTAACAAGTGGAATCAGTAAATGTAGACCGAAAATCAAAAAACCAACACATAACCATTATTTTGAAAACAAATTGCTTTCAGTTGAATCTTGCTCTCAAGCTTATATTGATTTAAGAAACAATAAGCACACAAATGGTGGGGGAGAGGAAAATAATGTAGAGCAAGTGTTCTAAAGCCCTGAGGCAAGAATGTGTTTTGTAATCTTTAGGGTCTATGGTAAAATTATGTTTAACTAACAAGCCCATATTGGAAAGGAGGAAAATACTCTAAAACACTAAACCAAAGCAAAAGGAGAGAAACAGAAACAAAGAACACACGTTGAAAACTAATGGTAAGATAGTAAATTGAATCACAAAAGAAATCACAATAGTATGACAATCTGACTTAATGCTCCAGTTTAAAAAAAAAACAACCTGCTATGACCACAACAATATGCTGTGTATATGAGAAACATCTTAAATAAAGGATACAAAAAATAATGGAGAAAAGTTATATGACATAAACAATAGCCAAAAAGGAAAGCCTATGTATCTAAGAAATAGAGGAGGTATCAGTGCAAAAAAAAAAAAATTACCAAAAGAAAAAAAGTTTCGTAATGTTAAATGTTTGAATTCATGAAGAATATAAATAACATAAACGGAACATATAACATGTAACAGAATTGGAAGGAAAACCATCACATACAAGCTAATCTGGGAAATTTTTCGTATACCTTTCTCACCACTTGACCAAACAAACTAAAATCTTGCAGAGATTTGATCAAAACAAGCTTGAGCTAAGTGATATATACACACAACAATTGGCAACGGCAACTGAAACAGTTGCTTCAAGTATACAAATGACACTCCTAAAAATCGTCCATATGCTAGGTCATAAAACAGGGTTCAACAAATTCCAAAGGCCCGACACCATATAATGTAGTTTTTCCATCAGAGCAGAATTAAGCTATAAACAAATGCAGAAAGGCTCTAGAGAAGCCCCCATGTGTGTGGGAATTAAATACACATTTAAGTGTTGCTTTGATTTTCCCTGGAGAGTTTATAGTCTCAGCTGGCCTCATCATTACTTCCACATATTTGACCTGATTTAAAGATTAAACCCAGATCATCGGCACAGAAGAAACAGACTATAGGATCATGGCTGACAGTATACTAAATAGTTAGATTTAGTCAACTTAAAAAATCAGCTAACCAAAAACTTGGTTAACGGAGGTAATCTGTTTTAGCGTCTATCTATCTTCTATCTACTATTTATGTATTTACAAAGGTATTTATTTATCACAAAAATTGAATTGGATCATGCTTATTAAACACAGGTCAGTTTCTGGCACCTATTATATATATATACTTAAGATATTACTATCATTCTTTTGTTTCGTTGGGTTTTTTTTTTTAAGATTTTATTTATTTATTTATTTGTCAGAGAGAGGGAGAGAGCATAAGCTGGGGGAATCGCAGGCAGAGGGAGAAGCAGGTTCCCCACTGAGCAAGGAGCCTGATGTGGGATTTGATCCCAGAACCCTGGGATTATTACAATCTGAGCCAAAGGCAGACGCTTAACCAACTGAGCCATCCAGGCTTCCCTCTTATTATCTTTCTTGTTATATCACCATCATTATCATTAATTTGTATTCTGGGGGAAAAATGAAGTCGTAATTCTGTTAAGCACTCCAGTCAACTGACTCCAGTCCACATAGTATCCATCACCAGAAGAATCTCTTGTCCATGGATGCTATCTTCCCCTTTCTTATAATAATCCAAGTATTTCTCAGGGTGCTTTCCTTTTTCCAAAGGGTTAGTTTATTTTGTACTTTCTTGACCCTAGAACCTTTTCTCAACCACTTAGGTCTTTATGATGTAAGGGAAGATAAATCCCCACATTCTTTTGTTATTATATTAATAAGTATTTCAGATTAAAAAAAATTATCTATTTGTTTACAGCCTTAGGGCTTTCACAGAAGGGCTGTCACTGCAAATTCTGTCATTTGCTGAGTCAGAAAAAGGACCATTTGATTAACTGACTTATTGTAGGAGTTGACCTCGTAGTCTCATTTCTTTCTACCCTGAAGTCACCTTGCCACCCTTTCCTAACACTACATTCTGACTCAATTTACTGTCTTTCAAACCAACAAAGAAGAGATTAATACCTTGGTCTTCTTAGCCTGAACACTGAAAGGATGCTTATGTAGTTTTCTGACCTACTGACCATTCTTTTTTTTTTTAATTTTTTATTTTTATAAACATATATTTTTATCCCCAGGGGTACAGGTCTGTGAATCACCAGGTTTACACACTTCACAGCACTCACCAAAGCACATACCCTCCCCAATGTCCATAACCCCACCCCCCTTCTCCCAACCCCCTCCCCCCAGCAACCCTCAGTTTGTTTTGTGAGATTAAGAGTCACTTATGGCTTGTCTCCCTCTCAATCCCATCTTGTTTCATTTATTCTTCTCCTACCCACTTAAGCCCTCATGTTGCATCACCACTTCCTCATATCAGGGAGATCATATGATAGTTGTCTTTCTCTGCTTGACTTATTTCGCTAAGCATGATACGCTCTAGTTCCATCCATGTTGTCGCAAATGGCAAGATTCCATTTCTTTTGATGGCTGCATAGTATTCCATTGTGTATATATACCACAACTTCTTTATCCATTCATCTGTTGATGGACATCTAGGTTCTTTCCATAGTTTGGCTATTGTGGACATTGCTGCTATAAACATTCGGGTGCATGTGCCCCTTTGGATCACTACGTTTGTATCTTTAGGGTAAATACCCAATAGTGCAATTGCTGGGTCATAGGGCAGTTCTATTTTCAACATTTTGAGGAACCTCCATGCTGTTTTCCAGAGTGGCTGCACCAGCTTGCATTCCCACCAACAGTGTAGGAGGGTCCCCCTTTCTCCGCATCCTCGCCAGCATCTGTCATTTCCTGACTGGTTTATTTTAGCCATTCTGACTGGTGTGAGGTGATATCTCATTGTGGTTTTGATTTGTATTTCCCTAATGCCGAGTGATATGGAGCACTTTTGGATTGGAAGAATAAATATTGTGAAAATGTCTATGTTACCTAAAGCAATCTACACATTTAATGCAATTCCTATCAAAGTACCATCCATCTTTTTCAAAGAAATGGAACAAATAATTCTAAAATTTATAGGGAACCAGAAAAGACCTCGAATAGCCAAAGGGATATTGAAAAAGAAAGCCAACGTTGGTGGCATCACAATTCCAGACTTCAAGCTCTATTACAAAGCTGTCATCATCAAGACAGCATGGTACTGGCACAAAAACAGACACATAGATCAATGGAACAGAATAGAGAGCCCAGAAATAGACCCTCAACTCTATAGTCAACTAATCTTCGACAAAGCAGGAAAGAATGTCCAATGGAAAAAAGACAGCCTCTTCAATAAATGGTGCTGGGAAAATTGGACAGCCACATGCAGAAAAATGAAATTGGACCATTTCCTTACACCACACACAAAAATAGACTCAAAATGGATGAAGGACCTCAATGTGAGAAAGGAATCCATCAAAATCCTTGAGGAGAACACAGGCAGCAACCTCTTCGACCTCAGCCACAGCAACATCTTCCTAGGAACAACGCCAAAGGCAAGGGAAGCAAGGGCAAAAATGAACTATTGGGATTTCATCAAGATCAAAAGCTTTTGCACAGCAAAGGAAACAGTTAACAAAACCAAAAGACAACTGACAGAATGGGAGAAGATATTTGCAAACGACATATCAGATAAAGGACTAGTGTCCAGAATCTATAAAGAACTTAGCAAACTCAACACCCAAAGAACAAATAATCCAATCAAGAAATGGGCAGAGGACATGAACAGACATTTCTGCAAAGAAGACATCCAGATGGCCAACAGACACCTGACCATTCTTTTTAAAAATACATGTGGTCAGACCCCTTAATCAGAATTTTCAGACATGTGGAAATCCACAATCATAACATAAGATTATCTTTCAGAATAGCTGTTTCCAAGTAAGATTACCTGCTTTCTACTCATTAACTAAACTGTTATAAGAGTTATTACTATATAGATCTAAGTATATATCCTACTCTCCATTTTAACAAACCTGGGTCTGCCTGCTACTTCAACTAAATAAAGTCCAGATTTAAGTGACAAAGTCTTTGACAATATTTTAACTCCTGCCAATAAGTCTTCATTCTATCTGCCAGAACATCTATTAATTTTTAAACAAGGGACAAAATTTCACAAATCAGTTCCTTGAAACATGTGGTTTCTCCCTAAAGTATCTTTCCTTCTATTTGCTTAAGGAATTGTGATAATCTACCTCAAATGTTATCTTTCTTGTATAAGTTTCTTTGACTCGATCTTCATTTTCTCACTGAAATAGAAATGTAAATTACAACAATTTTATGTTTAACTGCCATTATTTATGTATACGTGATTCTGGGTCAACAATTTAAGCCACATAACCTGAGTTTTTTCCCTCCTTGAAACTTGATTTGCATAAGTCATCATTTGCTTTTATTGGAGGGTATAGGATGAGATGCACTGGGTGATGATTGTTCTCCAGGATTATGAATTAAGAAGTCAGAAAGCATTGGCTAACTCTTCATCTCCAGGCAGAGCTCATGTAAAAGGAGGTATCCAAAGGAAGGACAAGGAAATTCAGGTTAAAAATAAGAAAGTGGAATCATTCAAATGATCTCTTGATTTATATCTCCAGGGAATTCGTGTCAAATTATTAAAGATAGGAGAAATATAATGAACTGAATAAATGGGCAAAAATAAAGCACTGTTGGAAACTTACAGTGTGAGTCTGACTGCTTGCCAGTCTAATAATAAAGTTTAACATAATTGGGAGGAAGGTATGTATTTCTCACTAAAACTTGGCAACGAGGGATTGCTTATAGCAATGTCAACGTGGGTACCGCTGAGAGGGAATGACAGCAGCAGAAATTGCTGCAAGAGAACAGATTCCAGTACAAAAAGGAGGTAACACATGGCTGGAAAGAGTTAGCACGAAAACTGGAGAATCACCATATAAAGCAGAAGGAAACATCATTCATGATTCACAGGGACTTAGGTGTGCTACTTCTTAAATGAGAATAAGTGATATGGTTGTGGGTCAAGGATATGGTAACTCCATGTCCCAGTTTTCACTGTTGTCCCATATTCCATCAAGTTTAGCAAATGCCCTGGATTTTTTTTACTTTTTTTTTGACTGAACATTCTTATTATTAATTGCACTAAAATAAACTGAGATGTAATTCATGAAAGTCCACACTGAGCTTTCAGTTTCTGCTATGGTCTTAAAATATCATCATGCGATATACATGTACAATAAAAAAAAGTTTTTAATTTCACATGTGGTGAAATCTGAAAGAGAACAAGTGATAATTTTTACATATACAAGGTAAGGCACACCTTGGGAGGATAAGCTCCCTATATTCCTTTGTTTGTACTACATTAAGTTTGCACCACAGCCTATTCCAATTTATTAATTTAAAAACACATTTTAACAATGACACTATGCTATACTAAAATTTACATCCATATTATCCCTGCAAACACAAAGATTAAAGATTTTATCTTTAGTATTGAACTTTTTTAAAAAATATTTTTTATTTATTTACTTGATAGGCAGAGATCACAAGTAGGCAGAAAGGCAGGCGTACTGTCCTTTCTTTTAAGGGCCGTATGCAAGATAACCCTCTGATACAGCAAAATGTGCTCAGAAACACCTGGCTAGGAACAGCTAACTCATTCCCATACTGAACGCTGGTAAAGAAGCATTTAACGCTATTGCTCCTATCAGCCACTTGTTTATCTGTTTACCAAGCAGTTGTCCCAAAGGCTTATGCCAGGGAGGCCTGAAATGTGTGGAGCCACTAGGCCACCATTCAAGAGTTAGTGGGAAGCATGAGCAAATGGATGCTCAGAAAGAGAGACTGAGCAGACTGTATGTAAGACACAGTAGTTAATGAGTATTTTTGCTGAGTGGTTTTAGCATGTCTGATGCAAATCTATAACACAACAATGTAAATTTACAAAGTAAACTTTTCATTCATATTTTAGTTTTAAATTATTTTTTATTTTTTTAAGAAATTAGCCTCTTTTTTAATTAAATATTTTTTAAGAAATATAGCCTTTTTTAAATTAAAAACAAGGAAGCACCAGATTTCTAATTTAATAATGTGTACAATGATGAACTCACAACATGTACAGAATATCTGTTAATATTAACCATTTCCCATGCGGCTCATGGGGTATCAGTCATAGGATATCAATCATAGGACATGGAATGCAAAAGAAACAGATCTGCTAAAGAAGCATGGGCACAGGACAGACAAGTAGATCTGGTTTCTTGAACACAGGTAGTTACTAAATCATTCTGAACACCTAGGAAATCAATCAGAGATCTGAGAAAAGAAGTGCTGCAATTCTACAAATAGCAAAGGAACCACTTTTGGGAAGGTCTTGTGTGGAAATTTGCCTGATGCACCCCTTGACGTGGTGAAAACCAGGTTCTAGATTCAGAGATGTGCAAATGATCCAAACAGTTATAAAAGCTTGGGAGCAGCTTTTGAACGACTTTCCAAATAGAAGCATCGTTCACTTTCTACAAGGGGATTCTGCCACCAATCTTGGCTGGAACACCAAAAAGAGCAGTGAACGTAAAGGCATTCCTTTCTGATGAGGAAATTATGCAAAAGGTACAGTGGTGAATGAAATTCGCGTAACTAAACCCTAGCAACCACAAAATAACTTGGACCTTTTTCTCAAAGCAATTCAACGATTTTCTTGGGAGCAATAATTAATTAAAGAGAGAGTGAGAGGAGAGGAGGGAAGAGTGGTAGAAAAACCTCCCTAAATCAGTTCCATTTTGTGAAGAGAGCAAACTAATACACTGTATTTCTTTGTTAAAAACAAAACATGGGCACATAAGAACAGTACCAGAAGACAATGTTTTAACATTTGTAGTTGCTGAAAATACATTTATATATCACGCTCTGCGACATGACTTTATATTTAGGTTAAACAACTATTCTAAATCAATTTTGTTTATTTATTTTTTTCTTAAACTCGTAAATGATGCCAATTTTTATCAACAACAGAAATGCTTCAAAGAGAAAATTGGTTAATTGCAATAACAGTTCACTTTTTTTATCCAATTTTTTCACCCAGAATAAAGTTTTAGAAAATTTATTTTATTGAAGCTGAAGCATGAAACATTACTGTGAATACTTAAAAACATCTGTTAAAAAGTTCAATACAACAAACTGAGGGTTGCCGGGGGGAGGGGGTTTGGGAGAAGGGGGTGGGATTATGGACATTGGGGAGGGTATGTGATTTGGTGAGTGCTGTGAAGTGTGTAAACCTGGTGATTCACAGACCTATACCCCTGGGGATAAAAATATATGTTTATAAAAAATAAAAAATTAAAAAAAAAAAAAAAAAAAAAAAAGTTCAATACTGGGGCGCCTGGATGCCTGTGGGTTATAGCCTCTGCCTTCTACTCAGGTCATGATCTCAGGGAGCCTGCTTCCACGACCCCCCACCCACCCCCTGCCTTTCTGCCTACTTGTGATCTCTGCTTAACAAATAAATAAATCTTTAAGAAAAGTTCAATACTAAAGATAAAATCTTTAATATTTGTGTTTGCAGTGATAATATGGATGTAAATTTTAGTACAGAATAGTATAATGGTTAAAAAATGTTTTTAAATTAATAAATTGGAATAGGCTGTGGTGCAAACTTAATTCATTAATATTCAAATAAACTAAAGCATTTTTTCCAATTGAAATAGAATAATAATAATCTGTGCTTCTTAAAAACTCAAATGTATATTTGTACATTGATAATCAAACACAGAATAGCTGAACTATACAATTTTTGCACTGAAATAATATTGAATAAAATAAGCCAAAATATTCTCAGCATGACAAATATGAACATGTGTTTTCTCCTTATCCCACATAATTAGATTTTTGACATATTTTAGCCTGACCCCTTGAATAACTTCTCTGTTAATCAAATGATCTTAGATATTTTTGCAAATTAGATTTTTAAGTTTTGGTACTATTTGGCTTAAGATCAGCAGACATTTGCAAAGCATTTAATAAATGAAATTTCTTTTAAAAAATCAGCTATTGAAAATTTTAGCCACTTCCAATTACTGATAACAAGGTTTGAAATATACTGAAATTTAACTGAAATTTGAAATTTATCAGGGCAAGTAAAAGGGGTATGTACTGGATATGTATGATTCAGTGATTTCACTACTGGGTATTCACCCAAAGAATATGAAAACATGAATTTGATTATTGATTATTGCAGCATTATTTACAAAGGCCAAAATGTGGAATTAGCCCAGATGTGCATCCACAGATGAATGGATAAAGACACATACACACATATATATCTTTCATATATATATATATTATATATATATAATATTCCATATATGTATGGAATATTAGCCATAAAAAAGAATGAAATCTCCCCATTTACAACAACATGGATGGATCATAGAGGGCATAATACTAAAAGAAATAAATCAGTCAAAGAAAGACAATACTATATAAATTCATTCACATGTGGAATTTGAGAAACAAAACAAATGAACAAAGAAAAAAAAAAGACAAACAAACAAAACCAAACTCTTAAATATAGTGAACAAACTGATGGTCACCAGAGGGCAGTTGGGTGGAGGTGAGGGGGATTAAGGGTACACTTACCATGATGAGCACCGAGTAATGTACAGAATTGTTGAACCATTATATTGTATACCTGGAACTAATACAACACTCTATGTTAACCATAGTTGAATAAAAAGGAAATAAGAATAAAAAATATTAAATGGTATAAAAGTTTAAATGTTGCTATTCTACAATTTGCTTTGAAATGGCTAGGTTTATAGAAATAAATTTTTGATTCTCTTGATTCAGGGAGCTACTGTTTTTATTTGGATAAAGTTGTTGTTCATTTAAAATGAACTAGGTCTATGATATATCATAGTATTTCGTATTTGTGAAAGGGCCAACATATCAGATATAGAAATAGTTTATTTAATAGGTGGTTTGTGTAAAAATACTCCTGAAAAGAAAAATACTGGAAGGGATGCAAAAGATGGTACATGTGAAAATATTTGGGCTGAGGCATTTCTATAGTTCAAAACACAGTGTTAGGATTGAGACTACATTTTGCTTTACAGAATCTGCTCTAAATTTACAAGGTATCTCAGCACTTGCAAATAATGAACTAAAAATACTCTTGTCTACTTATAGAGAAGGGTCAGTTTAAATTATTTTTAAATTTTTAAAAAATTCAACTTTGAAAAAACATTCAACTTTGAAGTCAATCAGAATGCATTCTATGAGAAATTTTTAAAAACTATAAGATAGTACTGAAAGAAAAATTCAATACTTTTCAGGAAAAAGGAAATCCAGCCATACAGTGTTGGAGACAGATATATATAGCTAAGGAACCAATTTAAGAATGCTAATAAGTAAGCAAAATAACTTTCCAGCTTCTGTTATGTTAATATCTAGATAATTCACAGAATCTTTAATGTATAGACATGCATAATTTAAATAATCAAGAGTATGAAATATATAGAATTATTTAATTTTTAAGGAAAATTTATTTTTGAAATTGTTTTTAATAGAATTCTTAAAAATATACCAATATAATATTGTCAATTTTAAACCATAAATGTTTCTTGAACATATATATGTGTGTATATGTGTGTGCATATGTGTGTATGTGTGTCCCTAGTAGGTCTAACTAACAATGCATTCCAGTGTGGGTGATACATTACATAATCATGTTAGATCTAGATACTAGGAGAAAGTAGAGTTTTAACAGTGAAGCAGAACTAAGAACAAGAAGTGTTTACTTTTATTGTTATCCCGGAAATATGGGTTTCACGTGTTTGGGAGTATCTCTCTCCTTTTATCTCTCACAACAGGTTCGAAGCTATAGTTACTGTTGAATCCCTAAGCTCAAAACAAAATAGGAAAGGGGTGCATGGATGTCTCAACTGGTTAACCATCAGACGCTTGATTTTGGCTCAGATCATGTTATCATGAAATCAAGTGCCACTGAGTGTAGAACCTGCTTAAGATTCTTTCTCTCTCGGGGCATTTGGGTGGCTCAGTGGGTTAAAGTCCCTGCCTTTGGCTCAGGTCTTGATCCTAGAGTCCTGGGATCCAGCCCCGCATTGGGCTCTCTGCTCAGCAGAGAGCCTGCTTCCTCCTCTCTCTCTCTCTCTCTCTGCCTGCCTCTCTGCCTACTTGTGATCTCCATCTGTCAAATAAATAAATAAAATCTATATTAAAAAAAAAAGATTATTTCTCTCCCTTTCCCTCTGCCCAGCCTGCTGCCTCTCCCCTGCTCTCTCTCTCAAAATATAAACAACAATAACAACAACAAAACAAAATTGGAAAAAGAAAGAAAAACCCACCCACAGTGAATGTTTGTTAAATTATTCTGCCGAATTATTCAACTTAAATTTGGCCATTTCTACTTTGGCAGCCCATTCAGTGTTTACTCATTCATATTATTAAGAGCCACTGTGAATGGAGGCACTTATGTGTTATATGAAAATGACTGCTGTCTGAAACACCGTGAAGACATTGCTGAATAAGATTTGACTTAATCACTGCTTTTGGTTCCCAAATCTTCAAATTATTTCTGCAAGACCAATACATAGCTCATGAGCAATTGTCATAAGAGAAAAACCTTATAGTATATATCCATTAAGGACTTGCCAGGGGATTTAAGATGATTTTAGCCATTTCCTAAATATATGATCCATCCAAATCTAAATTTCTGTGATTTTAAGCCAAAATTATGCTTGAAAATAAACACTGGGTTTATTTTATTTATTTACTTACGTGTGTGTGTGTGTGTATGCATTTTTTTTGTAGTATTTACCCCAAAGAAAGTAACTCTTTTGAATTTAGTATTCCCATGCTCAAATGCTGAAAAAAATGAGTTTGATGATCACTTGTGATATTATAAATTCATATTTGCTACCAAAATAACTCAGAAATCATGTTCAATTGTTTAACCATTGTGGTATTTTAAAGAAGAATAATGTCTTAATATTTCAAAAAAGAATATCCTAATTGTAGCACTTAAATGAAAATACATTCTCTTCTAAATGTCTTTGTCTGAGGACTATACTGCTTTTTAAGTAGTGTATGCACATATCGCTAGCCTGGTATTCATGATTTCTGTGTGTTGATTCATTCAACAAAACTCAAATAGGCCTCAGACTAGAAAATGGGTAAAGACATTTTGTTACATTGACTCATTATAAATACCAGATTAACAACATAACTAGTGGAAATGTGGAAATCAAGAAAAGAAAATTTAAATTATTCAATACTGAATTTCAGTAACCCTCACAATCCATTCATTTTGCAAAGCTTGAAAAGAAACAGAAAACTACCCTTATAGAAGAATCAAAGTACATACTGTATTCATATATTTATTTTTGAAGATGAGATTCAACTATCTTTTAGTCATTGTAGATTAAAAAATAAATAGCATGTCTTTTTTGTCAAGGAGGTCACATTTTTCTGTGTGTGAGGAAATACTAAACAAAGAAATTGTAATAAACTTATGTCTAAAATTATATTATATAATGCAAACAAAACAGTCTGAGGTATATTTTTTTAGGCCAGTGGCTCACCATTTTTTGTGAGTAAGAATCACTAGGGGTTCATGTTCAAAAGCAAAGTTTTCTGGACCTACTACCAGAGTCTGATTCAGTATATCCATGGTGACAAATCTTGCCAGTTCTCCTGGCAATAAAGGGTTTCCTGGGATACGACAGTAAGTGTTAAAACTAGGATGAATTGGTCATTGGACAGGGTTAGAACTAAAAAGTATTACTCTGAGATGGACTCTAGATAATTCTGATGCAGAATATGTGAGAACTAAGATGACAGACATGGTAGGAGACAATTAAATAGTGTAGGTGATGAGTGAAATGTCTATTTTAACGTTTTATATAAATGTAAATGTTGAGCAACTATGAAAAGAATACCCTGGAATGGGAGAAAACAAGAGTCCAAGCTGTTAGAAAACTAACAGGTAAAACATGATGGTAGAGTGATGACAGAGTAGAAATGCCAAAGTGGGCTGGTCTCCAGAGTATTTCTAATGCAAAATATATTTACTAGCACTGGAAACAGTGCATGTGGAGAGTCACAGATTATTATATAACTTAGTGATAGTGTTAAAAGTAGACATATTATCTAAATTCTTGAAGACCAGAAAATAAATAGTTTGGGAGTAGTGGACTCCTGAAATGAGTAAATGTTTGACTGTGATGTTTTAAAGTCTCCATGACATCTCTTACGGGTTCATTTTAGTGACTGTGCAGAAAAAAATTTCTGCATCCCTGGCATAGTATCAGATCTCATTGGCAAAGATGTGCTGCTGAAAAAATATTTCTTATTTGCTTATTTATGCTTGCTTTATAAAAATCCACAGTCGATGACAAAATGCTTGAGTGATCCAAATGCTTGATTTACTTAAATCCATACTCAATGATGAAATAAAGGTAAAAATAATATTTTGAGTACCACCTGTCATTCATTAAACCGTTTAAATGTATTCCGTCATTTAATCCTTGCAAACGATACTGAATTGATAATGTTTATATCCTTGGGCATACATTAGGGAACTGATGCTCACAGACATCAAATAACTGGCCTGAGATTTACAGCAAATACTAGGTCAAGGATTTGAGCCCACGTCGTGAAACTCCAGAGCATTTGATTTTACGTTCCACACTTGACTTAAAATTATTGTCCCCCCTGAAATGTGGGTTCTTTATATTAAATTCAAATTTATTTCTGCATTACAATTGATCTCAAGCTTTAGAGACCTTTAAGTATAATCTGGGATACTAACCCACTTCCAGCTGTATCAAAAGGCAATACACCAATAATCCTGCTGAGAACATCCAAAAGAGTCGTTACTATTTAAATTTAAAGAAAATTTAAATTTAAAGAAAGACAACAGAGAAAATTTAAATAAATGAAGAGATAATCCATGATCATGGCTAGGATGACTCAATATTGTAAAGATGTCAGTTCTTCCCTACTTGACCTATAGATTCAATGCAATCCCAATCAAAATCCCAGCAAGTTATTTTGTGATTCTGAAACTTATGTGGGAAGCCAAAAGACCCAGAATAGTCAAGAAATATCAAAAGGGAAGAACAAAGTTGGAGGACTGACACTACCTGACCTAAAGCTACAGTAATCAAGACGACGTAGCATTGGTGAAAAGATAGGCAAATAGATCAAAGGAACAGAATAGAGAGCCCAGAAATACCCACACAAATGTAGTCAACTGATCTTCGACAAAGGAGCAAAGGTAATATATTTAAGAAAGGATAGTCTTACAACAAATGACACCAGAACAATAAAATATCTAGATGTAAAACAAAGCAAACAAACAAACAAACGCAATGAAACTAGGCAAAGACCTTACATCTTTCACAAGAAATAAGTCAAAATGGGCCATAGATAAAAATGGAATATACTAAACTGTGCAATTTGTAGAACGTAACATAGGAGATAATGTAGGTGACGGGTTCAGCAATGAATTCTTAGAGCAACAAATTCATGATCCATGAAAGAAAAAATTGGTAATTTCAGCTTCATTAAATTTAAAACTTTTGCTCTGTGAAAGACAATGTCAAGAGAATGACAAGTCACAAACTGGGAGAAATATTTGCAAAAGACATCCGATAAAGGACTGTTATCCATAATACACAAAGAAGGCTGAAAGTTCAATAATAATAATCTGATTTTTAAAAATGGACACCAAATCTGGACAGATACCTCACCAAAGAAGATATACAGACAGCAAATAAGAATGTGAAAAGATGCTCCACAATATATGATATTAGAGAATTATAAATCTTTTGTTTTTTTTAGAATTATAAATCATTAAAACAACATTATGTCACCACTACACCTACTAGAACGACCAAATACTGCCACCACCAAATGCTGATAAGAATATGGATCAACAGTAAGTTTCATTCATTGCTAATGAGAATGCAAAATGGCATACAGCCATTTTCAAAAACTGGCAATATCTTACAGAATGAAATACACTCACACCATGTGCACTCCTTGGTATTTACTCAATTGAATGGAAAATTTACATCCACACAAAAACCTGCACATAAATGTTAACAGCGGCTTTATTCATAATTGTAAAAACCTTGAAGCAACCAAGATGGCTTTCAATAGGTGAACGAATAAATAAAGTATAACCCATACAATGTAACATTATTTAGCAGTAAAAAGAAAGGAGCTATGAAACTACTAAAAAGGCATGGAAGGAACTTAAATACATATTACTAAGTGAAAGAAGTCAATCTGTAATGGCTACATACTGTATGATTCCTACTATATGACATTCTGGAAAAAGCAAAAGAAGAGATATGTTAAAAAGACCATGGTTGGGGGCACCTGGGTGGCTCAATGGGTTGAAGTCTCTGCCTTCGGCTCGGGTCATGATCTCAGGGTCCTGGATCCAGCCCTGCATTGGGCTCTCTGCTTGGTGGGGAGCCTGCTTCCCTCTCTCTCTGCCTGCCTCTCTGCCTACTTGTGATCTCTGTCTGTCAGATAAATAAATAGAATCAAAAAAAAAAAAAAAAAAAGACCATGGTTGGGGTGCCTGGGTGGCTCAGTGGGCTGAGCCTCTGTCTTTGGCTTGGATCATGATCCTGGGGTCCTGGGATCGAGTCCCACATAGGGCTCTCTGCTCGGCAGAGAGCTGAGAGTCCCCCTCTCTCTCTGCCTGCCTCTCTGCCTACTTGTGATTTCTGTCAAATAAATAAATAAAATATTTAAAATAAAAGAAAAAGACCATGGTTTTAGAGTGACAGAGGGCTGAATCGGTGGGACACTGAAAATTTTTAGGGCAGTGAAACTTTTCTGTATGATATTGTAATGATACACACACACACACACACAGAGTATGTAAATTATGTCATTTAATATACATATGTACATGTCTATATATGTATATATACATATATAATATATTACATATTCTATAATATAATACATAGTATATATAATATATATATCACCATTCATACATTAAAATTCGTAGAATCTTCAACACAAAGTGTCAATCCTAATGTGAGCTATGGTCTTTAGTTAATAAGTTTTTTTTTTATTTCGCCAATGTTAGCAAATGTATCACTCTAACACAAGATTTAATAATAGGGGAACCTGGGCAGAGAGAAGGTTATATGGGAACTCCCTGTTCCTTCCTTTAAATTTTTCTATAAACCTAAAACTTCTCAAAAATAAAATTAGATATGCACACAAAGACTCTGTAATGACCTTGTAGAGGGTCTGAAACAGGCAGGATTTGAGAGGAACAAAATCCCAGGCTCATAGAACGATAGAAACAAATGAGTTCACCACATATTGGTTTTTCCTTTGAATCTCTAGATACATAACTAAACAGATAATGGTGAAAAGACAAGACACCAAGTAGAATATTCCTGAAAAGCAGAGTACACCTTTTTCGAGTCTTACTATATATAGTAGGGAAGCAAACAAACAAAAAAGAAACATTAAAACCCTTCCACGAAGGGCTTAGGAATAAACACTCCAATGTGTCACTTGGGACACTAGGGATCTGTGCCCCAGGAGAGGACCTCATGGAAATGCTGGTAATGTTCTATTACAAGGTAGATCACTTTGTGACGTTCATCAAGGTCTACACTCGTGATTTCTGAAAATTTATGAATAATGTTACATTTGAATAAAATATTCACACTGAAATAATAGAATATAAAATATATAAGGACTGGGGTGCCTGAGTGGTTCAGTCAGTTAAGTGGTTTACTCTTGCTTTTGGCTCAGGTCAAGATCTCAGGGTCCTGGGATCAAGCCCTGTGTCAGGCTCCACACTCAGTGAGATTGAGAGTCTCTCCCTCTCTCTCTGCCCTTTCCCGCTGTTCATGTGCATGCACTCCCTCTAAAGTAAATAAATAAATCTTTATAAAAATATATACAACGACTTCAGGGGAGTAGTTCACTCTAAGGAGGGAAAAAACATCAAAAACTGGTCATGAGGTTTTAAATGTATCTATAACATTTTCCTTAAAATCAATCTCATATGGCAAAAAAAAATTTACTTGTGCTTAACCTGAATAATTGCGTGAGCTAACATTTCTTTCTAATTATTTCTTGACTTTTTGAATGTTTAAAACGTTGTGTTTAACAATATGAAAACAGCTAATAAATAAAATGGAAAGGATTGAGGAATATCCATCACCTGGAATGCTTGCTGAAAATGCATTTCTGACCCCAAGCCTCAGCATTTCCATATTCCCAATAGTAAGAGTATCTGATTATAACTTAGGAATCTAAGTTATAGCAAACCATTTAATGGGTTACACAAATAAAAACTCTTTTACAGAGTTTCTGCCATTTATTTTTGCTTAGAAATTAAGAGGGAGTCTGCTTACAAGTTTTTGGACCAGATGACTCCTTTAAGAATCCCTTCTGACTCAGAATTTCTATAATTAGCTTACCTATCCTAGACTAGGTTTGTGATGAGGCGAGAGGAAAGGCAGAATTTGCAGGAGGCCAAATGCACGAAGGGGTTGAGAGAGAAGAATTCAGAAGACACCAGTGATGCCAAAGACAAAATTATCTTTTTCACGAAAATAATTTGTGTCAGGCAAGTGCTTGGTTACTTAGGGAGAAAAAAACCCCGATGCTACACAAATGCAAATTACTTTATTCCTAAATTGGCTCCTTCTACCATTGTTTTCTCTCATCTTTCCCTTCTGAGACCACCATTAATGCAGGTCACATTATTGGACTGAGAAATGGAAGAATAGAACTAAAGCACTACCTTCCCCCCTGGGTAAAGAGCATTGCAGTCAGAAAGCACAAAAGCTTCGAGTTTTTTTTTACCCCCACATCCCTCCCTCCACTCCCAGAGCTCAAATATATCCGTGTTCTTTAAAAAGTCACCTTTGTAGAATTGATTCTTTGATTGTTCCAAGTTAGGTTGGTGTTGGTGTGAAAAGCAAACAAAGATATTTCAAACAAGCAGGGAGTGGTGCTGATAGCCAGGTGCCTAGGGATTTATTGTATTATTCTGACCATCTTTAATATTGAAACTCTGCCGTCAAGGTCCTTTTGTTTTTTAATCCTGAAACCATTTTAAAAATCATGCAGGCTAAAAGATATACACAATAGGTTTAGTTACAATTGTATTTTCATGTATAGCGTTATTACCTGATACATTGCAATGGGAATTTCATCCACAAGTCTAAAAAGCCCCTATTGGTAAATTTTGGTTACATAGTTATCTTTGTAGAGACCCCTTTAGAATCAAATTTACATAATAATGGAATGGCTACCGAGTACCTTTTCTAATTTAATCTGAAGTGGACCATGAGAGGGCAGTGTATTCATAGTTAGCTTTAGAGAAGCAGAGCCACCTGTGGACAGCAGTTTAGGGAACTCATTCTAATTCAGTTTTCTTGTTTCCCTACAAATTGAGAAAGATCAAATTTTCATGTATATGTTCTTGAATTTATTTATTCATGCATTCAATAAATATTTATTAAGCATATACTATACTTCAGGAATAGTGGAAATTAAGGAGGATACATCAGTGAATAAAACAGGCAGGTTCCTTTTCCTTGTGGATTTCAAAAACATCACACAGGGAATAATTATATGTATGATTACAAATTGTGATAATCTGCCAATGGAATATAATTAAAAGAAATGAGGAAAACTTCTATTTTATTATTCCAGCTCTGTCACTAGCAAGAACCTGAATCATATAATGAGAAGAACATCTACTTGAATAAATCAATGTAAAAAATTGTCTTGAATGTGACCCATGTGCTGGTAACTTGTAGCCACTGGGGTTACAGGATTGAAAAAGTCCTTCCCGACCTCCTGACTTAGAGTGCTGCATTGCATTGGGGCATATATATATATATACATATATATATATATATACTGAATACTGTTATGCTGAAAATAAATAAATTTAACTTAAAAAAAAAGAATACCATAAAAAAAACCAGCAAGAAGTTCCACTTTTGTTATATATATATACATATATAATTTTTTTTTTTTTTAAGTAGGCTCCATACCCAGCATAGAGCCCACCTGGGGCTTGAACTCATGACCCTGAGACCAAGGCTTGATCTGAGACCAAGTCAGGCACTCAACTGACTGAGCCACCCAGGAGCCCTTCCTTTAACAAGGAAGCAAATAAATAATAAAAATTTCAAATAATAATAGACTAAAAAGAGTATTAAAGTGGATCAAGGAGACAGCATTATGTGGAAAGAGACTATTTTATATAAAAAGATACGAGAAAACATTTTTGAGAAGTTATCAGATGCACAGAAATTTGAATGAAGTGAGCAAGTCAAAAGATTTCAGGGGCAATGCATTATAGGCAGATTTAATGGCAAAACTGAAGATCTTGAGGCTGGACTGATCTCATAGTGTTTGAGAAAGCTCATGAGAACCAGAGAAACTACAATTAAATGGAAAGGAAGGCTGAAGTGGATGGGATAAGCAGAGGGACAGGCGGGATAGGCAGAAGGTATATAGCATATGGCTTTAAAAACGCAACATGGACGGGACTGGAAGAGATTATGCTGAGTGAAAGAAGTCAAGCAGAGAGAGTCAATTATCATATGGTTTCACTTATTTGTGGAGCATAACAAATAGCATGGAGGACATGGGGAGTTAGAGAGGAGAAGGGAGTTGGAAATTGGAAGGGGAGGTGAATCATGAGAGACTATGGACTCTGAAAAACAATGAGGGGTCTGAAGGGGCAGGGCGGGGTGGGAGGTTGGGGTACCAGGTGGTGGGTATTATAGAGGGCACGGATTGCATGGAGCACTGGGTGTGGTGAAAAAATAATGAATACTGTTATGCTGAAAATAAATAAATTTAATTTAAAAAAAAAGAATACCATAAAAAAAAACAGCAAGAAGTTCCACTTTTGTTTTAAGTATAACAGAAAGCTTTTACAGCATTTTGATCCTTATAGAATAATACTATCTCATTAGTATAAACTCAACTCTTACTCTGACTGCTCTGTTGTACACCAATGGAAGAAGGAAGGAGGTGTCTCTGATTTGTGATAGTTTTAATGTAAGACCCTTTTAGGTGTGGACGGGAGGAAGGAAAGAACTGATTCCTAAGTGTTTAACCTGAACAATTGTTTGAATGATTGTGTTATTTATGGAACTGAGGAACACAAAAGTATTGTTGCATAATAAATCATGAATATTATTTGCACACAAGAAACTGGATCTAACTGGAGAGTCACACAATTCTATTTGTCATCTCCTTCCAACTAACTGCTCAATTAAAAATCAAGGAGTCCATCCTTGCTTCATGCTCTTCCTTCATGAACCTCTCAATCTAATTTCACAGCCACTTCTGGGATGTAATTCTGAAGCTATCCACTCCTCTTCATTCCCACTGCTAACTCTCAGGTTGAAGCCATCCGCATTTTCACCCTGGATTACTTAAATTGCCTCTAAACTAAATTCCCTTGCTTTTCCTTTTAACATTTTCCAACATAATGTTCATGTAGCAACCTGAGTAATATTTTTCCATATATAAGTCGAATATACTCAAGACTCTTGGTTATCCACGGATCCTATCTTTATAGAAAAAAAAAATCTCTATTTTTTGCAGATTATCTACCATTGCATCTGCTTCATCCAAGTCCTCTTACGCTCACTCTGCTTCTGCCTTGTTCTGGTTAGGGAGCTCATTTCTCAGCTGAAGCTGAGGATATTCAAACCACTTTTCTACTGGACAGGCTGGACCCCAGTTAACTCTGCCCATATGGGGTGCAATAGGGAGAGTGGGAACTGAAGGGTTAGAAAGATGTAATCCTTTCTATCTGCTTACACTTATCAGTGTCACCCCAGCAACGTTTTTTCACCATAGCACTGACACTTGATTTTAGTTTCCAGGGTTTATCTGTATTCCCAGAACCATTGTTAGTATGCCCCTCAGAGATATCAATATTAATTATAGAGTGACCTGCCCTTAGACTCTAAGCCTCAGCTACAAAAGACCACTCTTCCACACCTGGAACTTGTAAGAAGCCCAGTGTTTTGGCTTCCCCAGCTCTCAGAGTAGAATTGGCATCTTACTGTAAGTAACTCTGTCATAGAATACAGCAATTACTTTTGGCCTATTTTGTCTTCTACCACATGGCTAACCAATTTCAAAACTACTTTATAGTCCTTAAATTAATGAATGTTTTCTGTTTGACTAGAACCTGACCAGAACCTAACTGGTAAGAAAAATAAGAGCCAATGGTCTTCTTTCCTTTTTCTTTTTCTTTTTTTTTTTTCTTTTTTCTTTTTAGCATGAACCAAGCTTATTCCTTTGCTGGGATTTTTTACCTCTGGGTCTATGTATGCTGGCTCTTCGTAATATTTAAGGCTCAGCTTAAAGATAACCACCTGAAAGAGGACTTCCCTAATGACCCAATAAAAAATAGCTCTTAGCACTCCCTACTAGTCTAAATCGCATCCCCTTGTTTTAGGCTTACTTCTCCCATGAATTCCAAAAATTATCATATTTGCTCATCTCTCCTTCAATAAAATGTAAGCTGCTTAAGAGCAACCAGCCTTGCTACCTACAGAATTTCCAGTTCCTACTATTGTGCCTAGTATTTAGTTGGTAATCAATAAATACTTGTTGAATGAGTGAGTGAATAAATTCTGAACAATGTGTTCTGACTGATAATATTGGTTTATAAATTAGCAGTATGCTCTTAAAACTGGGTCTTGAAAATTAAAAAAAAAAAAAAATCATGAAGACCACATAACAAAGGAAACCAGACCAAGGCAGAATATATATCTTGTGTTTATCAAGTTTAAGTACTGGGTCTGATATTTTGATGAATGGCAGAAAAAATATTTGAATATTTCATTTCACAAACAGCTAGTATTAACTAAATGTTAGGTAAGGTTCTAAGGACTTTATATTTATATTTATGTTATGTTTTATATGTCTTTTTAAATAAATGTGTTTCTTCCTGACTAGTTTTTTCCATCTGCTCACTCATTATGTCAATTTTTCCTTTAAATCTTTGATAACATTAAATTTAGTTTCTCTCCATGAATTCTACCATGCATGTCATATCTAGCTCTATTTCAATTGACTTTTTGCTTCTGATATTGGTTCAATTTTCATTGTATTCTCATATGCATTGGTATTTTTGGCTGTACATTATGGGTACTGTTAATAAGATTCTGAATTTTATTGTATTCTAATCAACTGGATTAACCTTTGTGTTGGAAAGCATTTAAATTACTGGACAATAAGCTTGATCCTCTCAAGGCTTTGTTCTAGTCTTTTTTTTTTTAAGATTTTATTTATTTATTTGACAGAGAGAGAGACAGTGAGAGAGGGAACACAAGCGGGGGAGTGGGAGAGGGAGAAGCAGGCTTCCTGTTTAGCAGGGAGCCCCATGAAGGGCTCAATCCCTGGACCCTGGGATCATGACTCTAGCTGAAGGCAGAAGCTTAACAACTGAGCCACTGAGGTGCCCTTGCTTTAATCTTTCTTAAGGTTGGTTTATAGTAGTGTTTAGTCTGAAGATATTCCTGAGAGCTGAGTACATTTCCTTTTAGGAAGTAAAAGTGAGAATAAAAAGAGAGAAATCAGGGGGATAATTTCACTAGATCTGGTGAAGGTTTTATTATAGAAAACGGTAACATAAAAACATCAGAAGAGGGCTGCCTCAGTGGTTCAGTCAGTTAAGTGGCCGAATCTTGGTTTTAGCTATGGTCATGGTCTCAGGGTTGTGAGATCAAGCCCCATGTTGGGCTCCCCATTCAGCAGGAAGTCTGGCTGAGATTCTCTACCTCTCCCTCTGCTCCTTCCCCTACTTGTGGATGCTCTCTCTCTTAAATAAAATAAATAAGATCTTTTTAACAACTAAATGAAATACCAGGAGAAATCACTGACATTTAATGAGCATTTGTATATAGGGAATGAAGAGACTAATCATGACACCCCCCCCACTACTTTCCCAATGTCTGAAAGGTGTATGAGAAACAATGCACCTGCAACTAATACCATTTCCCTAGAGCATGTAAATTAAGCAGGACAGAGTAATTTATGTTGCCTAACAAATTAAACCATTTCATTGGCAAAACAAAGTAGTTTTATTTCTTCTCACAAAAAAGATCTAGAACCAGTTAGTGGGATATAGCTATGAAGGACCATCTATCTTGTATCTGAGCACATTATCTTGTATATAATCTTCTATCTTATATCTGAGGACTTTTTCTTAAAGCTAAGATGAATTTAAAGGGATCAAATTTATACAACTGACCGAAACAACTAAAATAATTGGACAAAATACATGAAGCAATGGTTTTTTTAGAGACTGGACATCAGGCAGCACAGGACAGTGATTTTTGAGATAGGGAAAACAAAGCATGGCCAATTCATTGCCTTATATTACTGCCTACAGAGAGTTGACAAGTTGTAGTTTGGAAAGGGAAATCCAAGAGGAGTTTAGTAATTTTACTCAGGTGAGAAAACAGATCTTGGATGCTAAGATTTTAGGAAAGGATAGAGAGAGAAACACAGAAGATCTTTGGATAGTTGCCTTTTCAAATCATTAACTGTAAACCAATCAGTACATGAATACAAGGAAAATAATCAAGACTGGAAAAAGAATCTCCAGAAACAAACAGAGGGACTACTTCTCAGAGCTCATACAAAATAACTGTTTCCCACAAATCTCAAAGTAAAACCTCACAGTCCAAGAAACTCCTATTAAAGCATATTATAAATAATCAAGCTACTTTGAGGGTCTACTAAGCAATAAGGCACTTCACTATCTCTTTTAGTTCTCATAGTCCTTGTAGCTAGTAACCTTCCAAACGAAATTTATATTTTACTTAAAAATGAAATATCTGAGGCTCAGAGAGGATGAGCAGTTTGCCAAGATAATACAATTAGAAAATTTTCAACAATGGGTTAACTAAGGGTTCCTAAGCCCAGTGTCTAGTGGAAGGAACCACATATTTTTGTTGTTATTTTTTTCCCCAGGTGAGAAAGTCAAGTCACTGATGGGCAGTAGCTTTCTTCTTCTTCTTCTTTTTTTTCTTTCTAGTTCTAAGTTTTAATGTCAAATTTCAGCTTAAATTTTACATATTTTATGAAAAAAATGAAGAATCTTCATAGGACAACTGAACCACATACTCTTTAAGTAATAGTCTCAGCCTATTAGAATTCATAGAAAATGTAAGTGTACTGAATACATAATTGCAGACAGAAAGTCACAGTCAATGAGAAGCATTAAATTGTAATTATAGTACTTTATATTACAAACCAAGAATTGTGTTAGTTATTTTCTCAAAAGTAATATACACAAAGGGTTTTTTTGGTATTCAGGCAATGGGAGTGGAAAGATCATCATCAAAGATAATAGCTTTGAGTCAATAAGCCTAAAAAAAAAATCTTATTTTCAACATTATATGAATGTAATTTAACAACCAAGTATCTTGCATGTTCAATCAGTAAATTGTTTCACTAAAGTACTGTGTGAAATAATGCAATTTTACTCAGAAAGTCCCTCCCATAGTGCTTGCTTCGGGAGCACATATACTAAAAGTCCCTCCCATGAATTTAGGAAATGTAATTGATTTTTATCACCTGGAAGATAATATTTACCTGAATACCTTAAAATGGAAAGAGGATAGCAGGTATCTTGAAAATGACCCTGTACTGATTTTTGAATCAAAACTCTCATACTATTTTAAAAATAAAAACTAATATGTCTTTATTCATCAGAAAACATCTATTTATTGCCTACTATGTGTTGGACATAATGCAAAGTGCTAGGGATACCTAAGTAGCAAAAGTCTCAGTTCTTATTTTTGAGATCTCATAATATGTTTGGAGATGCAACAGACAAATCATAAGGGACATAAGAAAAAATAGAAATATAAGAAAAATAGAATATATTTAGGTATATTCTACATGATACTATAATGTCATTATACATTTGTCCAAACTCAAAGAATGTACAACACCAAGAGTGAACCCCAAGATAAGCTATGGACTTTTGGGGATTATGATATGTCAGTGAAAAGTCATCAATTGTAACAAGTGTACTGCTCTGGTGGGGTGATGTTAATAAGGAAGCCTAAGCAATTCTGGGGGAAAGGGGTATGTGGGAAACCTCTGTACCTTCCTCTCAATTTTACAGGGAACCTAAAACTTCTCTAAAAAATAGTTTTTAAGAGAACACATGATCAGGAACAGAGTATATTCAAACATACCATGGTTGATATAGTCTCTTTCTTCTTAAAGATCCACACCTTAACCCTCTTCATCCTGCTCTCTTCCTGGGAGGCTGAACTTCAGAGATTGAACCAATGGGATCACTAGCAAGAAACAGGAGGGTAGAAGGCAACTAAAGTATTCATTGTCCCAGACTCCTCTGGCTGACTTGCTTCAGAGTGGTTGTGCTTTGGTTGACTCCATATTGCTACTCTCTTAGAGATTTAGCAATGATTCATAATTTCTTTAAACCTTAGGATGGTGAGAGTGATTCACGAATGCTAGTGCTAGGGCATTGTACTGTATCACTTTAGTTTCCTTAAATTGCATCCACATCATTAAAAGTGGGTGTTTTATTAAATTGTCTTCGATTACTGAGTCAGAATCCTATTAGCTTCCTGCTGTGACCCTAATAACATAAGCATGTACAAAGTGACATGGGCAAATAAATGAGGCACATAAATGAGTGAGAACCTAGCACTTTCTGGAGAGTCAGAGACTTCTAAAACCCCTCCAGAGTCTATGAAAGAGAATCCTGAAACTTGAGAGTAGCCTGGTTTTGCACAAGTTCAAAACAAATCAAACTGTTGAGCTTGTTGGAGGAGAGTTAGTTGGTAAAAATTAAGGTTGGTGGATAGTTTTTTGCCAATTACAAACAAAGCCTTTGAAATAAAATGGCCTGTACTTCCACTATCATAAGAATGAAATGTTCTGTAAATCTGCAAGACTTCATTATGGATATTCTTGATCATCATTTTCCAATTGCTTTGCCAAAATAAAATCAATGCCAAGATGAGATTTGATAACTGTACTCCAATGCCATGGTGAAATGCCATTTTCTTTACCATCTTGGTTCGAATGTTTGCCAAGAATGATGTTAATTAGGCAAAAAGAACCCAAAACCCAAAGAGCCAACTTTAAGCTTTTCCTCTACTTCTCCATGAAAGAGAATCTTAATCACTTTCATGACTTTTCATGACTAAAATGACTTATAATAATCATTTACAATATCTTACCGCCTTCTGAAATTTTGGAAAGAAATCTTAAAAAGACTACAGAGCAACTGTCTTTTAGATATCTGTGAGTATGGATTAACATAAGAGATGATTCAGAAAGTGATTATTGTGGTAGGACCATCTGATACAGGCTAAGGCTGGACAGGGTTTCAGAGAATTGGCTACCATAGTTAGCTCCAGAAGGGAATTAATTCAGGCCCAGTGTATGATACAGTGAAAATATGTCAATGCTAATTCTAGAAATGGTCTTAATTGACATATCCAGCCACACTGGGCACATTTGGAATCAGTTAATATTAGAGAATAAGACAGATGGCAAAATATTGGTTGGAGGTCATGAGGGCTGGGTCCAGTCCAAGGGAGAGGATTATTTTCTTAGGAGGTAAGTAGGCTGTCCCAGTCCTGGTCAACAAATTAGAATACAGAATAAGACACGACTTCTTTTTGAGGGTTGTGTGAAGGGAAGCAGGAGGAGGTCATGTGGATTCTGGACTAAGTAGTAGAAAAGAAATCTGTTCAGGTTCACTAAATGAAGGCAGTATACTCCAGTGTGTGAGTGGTTTAATACTGAGATAAGGAAGAATAAGATAAGGAGGGGCAAACATTGATTCAATGGAAAAGATCACCCTGTTTTCCAGGACCAAGACCAGAGCAACTGGAGCTTGCATTTGGCAGTCAGCAAAGGATGAGATGGAAAACCAGTGTCTGGGTGTATTAGAGGCAAGACCCATATGGCTAGAAAATAAAGCAAAGATTACAAGAGAGTTCTATAAAAATACCCTTTGTTTCTGTTGTATTGAGTCCAGGAAAAGAAACAAGACCAAGTTCCCAAGGAAGGGACATGCTACAGGGCAGTAAACACCACTGGTGAAGAGATAAGCTCATGTATTTGCAGACAAGTATATAAACCACTCTGTTGGAAATGCTTTTTTCTAATATTGGTACACCTGAAAGGTAGCAAGTTTTATTTTCACACTAATTTCTAAGGCAGTGATTTAGAGCCCTTCAGAAGGGATGAGAGATTAACAAGCATGTCCAATGAGTAGATATATGATGGTGACAAAGAAATTTCCTTCCCAAGAAGGTATTTTGACCGTACAATTTGGTCTTCTCATTCTGGGCAAAGTATAATGATTGAAAATTCCTTCCAGAATAAATATCTATTTTTAAGGACATATAAAAGGAATTAGGTAAAAAGACTACTCTGAAATAAAATCTTACAATGTACAGATATATGAACTACTTTTCCAAACATAAGCAGATTTACTCAAATTAAGTTACAAATGACAGTCATTAACTAATTGTAAATAACACACTGTTAACTGAATCTCTCTTTATCAAAAGCTTTTGATTCCATGTGGCTGAGAGAAATGTCTCTACCCTCTGCCCTGACAGTATCCACTTCCTCATCTTCCTCCCAGCATTCTTTTCTGTGCCTTACACTGTGACCGAAGTAAACGGCTTCTATAAGGTGCCTACTTTTATGAGTGTTCTTATACCAATTACAGAGGATTCTCAGCCTTTCTGAAACCTACAAAACTCCGTGTTTTGAGTAATTTTTAACAATACACAGGTTCCTTAGCCATGTTTTCATAACTCTTGGTGTCTTTGTCATAGCAACATGTGTGCCCCTATTCTTAAGGAACTAGTCTGCTCTATCATACGCAGACTATTCATCGTACAGGTATCACCCTCTATGTCCCTGCATAGAAAATATGTGTCCTCTGGAATTTCAGTTGCCAGATCTTTAGAGTGGGACAGTACTTTTATTTACCCTTCTTGTTGCTATGCAGATAAATTAGCATAAAGAATATAAAATGAGTATCAAAATCCATACAAAATGAAATGAATGTTAGCTATTATTGTTGACATATATATTGGCAATAAAGTCTATAGAACACCTAGAACTGTGGTCAATAAAGTCTATAGAATTTTATTATTAGTTTACATCTTAATGTTTATTATGTGTGTATTATATTTTTTCTACACATTGGGAGCAACAAGAGTAATATGCTGAACAGTAACTATGTATCAACCCCACAAGTAAGAAAATTTCATTGAAATGGTGAATTCTTGACACAAGTGAAGTTGTATCTATAGATAACAATATGTTCCACTTCTAAGCACTTATATGCTAAATATATCCCATATATGACTGTCACATTTAATTTGCACAATAAAATGTGTGGCAGGCACTATTATTATACCACCTTTATACCTTAAAAAATTGAATTGCAGGTCAATAAAATAACTAGACCAAAGTCACAGAGATAGTTTGAAAGAGAACTCCTACTTGAATCATGGCCTACTGGTCTAAAACACATACTCTTTAAATAGGAACATGAATAATTTTAAAAATAATATTTAAGTGTCCAGAAGTTCTTTCACAAGCTAGAAAGACCTTTCAGAATGTTTTTAGTCATCTGACTAAAAGATGCCAAGAGTCTATTTTGCCCTCTACCTCATTTGTGCTCACCACCCCAAATTCCAATGGATAGTTCAAGGGACCTTCAGCTAGAACTGAACCCCTTCTTCTGTTCAGACCTGCTATTAATTTAACCATACTAGATGAACTTCCTCAAAACTACTTTACTAGGATAATAAACTAGTGCTTTCTTCTGATAATTTAAATCCGATAGTTAATAAACTAGACTTTTTTTCAACTTCATTTAGATAAAATGTTTTTCTCCCATGTAGACAAAGTTCAGAGTAACAATTTTCATTTCTGTTTTTTATTTCTCTTAATAAGAAAAGTTAATTTTATTACTGTTTTAACTGCAAATTGTTCAACCTCAATCTTTAATCAAGGACTTTGTCATATGTTTAACCTTGTCCCATGAGGATACACTGGCATTGTCAGTAATTTATCATTGAGTTGATTAGTAAATTATGTCTTGCCCAATTCTACAGTAATCTAAGAAACTAAAAATTAGAGAATACAATGACAGTTGTTCAACAATAACTGTGCTTTAAATATCAGTAATGTATCATTGAGTTGATTAGTAAATTATGTCTTGCCAAATTCTACAGCAATCTAAGAAACTAAAAATTAGAGAATACAATGACAGTTGTTTAACAGTAACTGTGCTTTAAATATCCCACTCCTTGTGAATACTGTGTGGTACGCAGCCATTAAAGTGACCCCCCACCAGCCCCCCGGTGATCCCTACCACCTGGTGTACATGCCCTTGTATAATTTTCTCCCTTCATTCAGGTGTAGACTGGATTTATTCACTCACCTACAACAAAGAAAATAATAGCGGAACTGATAAGCAATCACTTCTAAAACCAGCTTCACTTTGGGTGCTCACTCTCTCTTCTCTGCTAGACTCTTCCCTTTGGGAAAAACCACACTGCTTGTGAAGCAGTTCTGGGGAGAGACCAGCAGGTGAGGAACCAAGAGCTTCGGACAACCACACAGTGAGCCTTTAAGTGAATTCTTTTGCCAGCCCAAGCTGCGGATGAGCCCTCTGAGAGACTTTGAGATAACCAGTTATGCTGTGCCCAGATACCTGACTCACGGGAACTGTAATTTAAAACCACTGTGTTTCAGGATGATGTGCCACACAGCAATAGAAAACTAATTTAAAGGTATTTAAACAGTCCATTGTGTTTTTCACAACAGCTAGATTATCATGTCTCTCCATCAAAATCCTTTTGTTTAAATCTTCAGCAGGAGTTATGAGGCAGCCTGGTACAACAAATAATTTTGGACTTGGAGTCAAAAACTCAGAGTTGACTCTTGGCTTTCCTATATGCTTCAATAACACTGAGTAAGTGACTTCAGTTCTTGAACTTTGGTTTGCCCATCAGTGAAATAAAAATTTTGACTATACAATATTTACGATATTTTTTAAAATGCCTACTGAAAGCCTTTTCTAATATTCACCGAAGTCTTACTGTCTTATTTCCTGAAATACCAATGAAAGATAAAGTCTTCACTGTGAAGGACTCTGTGGAGTGGGGAAATCAGAAGATATTCAACCAAAATACTTGACAAAATCTTACCACTCATTATTTGTAAAGTTTAAAGGAATAAATAATTGAAGGAATGACTTAACCTGAATTTTGCATCATAACGAGAATTTCAAACGCTGACAAAGAAAAGGCAAGTCCGTTGCCATGAATGGCACAGTGAAGGTACAGACATGAGAATTTTTATGGGGGTATTTACAGAGGAGTAAGATGATGCGATGTACCAGGGAGTGAGAATAACAGCTGGTTAATAATGAGACACTGAGAGAAGAAAATACTGGAGACAAATAAATTATTCACCTTTGCCAAAAACTTTACTGGATACGGCACTGCCAATTCATATTCATAAGTCTGAAGAAGACAATTCATTAGCCAAGGGATGAAATGGGACAAAGTAAATTGGAATATGAACTGACATTTTGAAAATATATAATGAAATATAATAATTGGCCGTGTCAAATTCTGTCTATAGAGTTGACAGCTAAAAACACCAAAATATCAGAGAACTACTGTAATTTTGCAGTATTCAGTCATTTTACTTCCTTTTTAAAGAAGATACAATAAATGCTGATGCAGAATGAAGCATACCTGGATAGCTAGACAGATTTTTGCTGAGACAGATTTTTAAAAACACATCAGGTTTATTCATGCAGGTCATAACAACACATATTTAGAAAAAAAAGCATATCTATTTCAAGTAGCTATCGTAACCTATGGAGGAATGATTTAATTTAGAGCTTTGGACAACAGGATGATAGAGTGGAAATAATGGAACTGATACTGTGAAATTAGGATTGCATAACATATTATATATGCAAAAATAAGTATATGCAAACATAAAGTTAATTAATTAATTAATTAATTGTCTCAGTAAATAATTAATAGTAAGCATGGCTAAAGAAATATTAACTACCTGGCTAAGTCTGAACTCTTGTGTGTGTATGTTTATATCCTCTTGTGTGCCCCATATCATTTTTTTTTAATTTTCAGCATAACAGTATTCATTGTTTTTGCACCACACCCAGTGCTCCATGCAATCCGTGCCCTCTCTAATACCCACCACCTGGTTCCCCCAACCTCTCACCCACCATCCCTTCAAACCCCTCATATTGTTTTTCAGAGTCCATAGTCTCTCATGGTCCACCTCCCCTTCCAAATTTCTCCCAACTCCCTTCTACTCTCTAACTCCCCTTGTCCTCCATGCTATTTGTTATGCCCTGTATCATTTATATTTATGCTTCATCCAGGCTAGACGAATCGTTCTGTTATATCTGAACTTTTAGTTCAATGTCTGCTTAACCAACTATTTAAAGCAAGCCTGGGGGGGCGCCTGGGTGGCTCAGTTGGTTAAAGCCTCTGCTTTCAGCTCAGGTCATGATCCCAGGGTCCTGGGATAGAGCCCTGCATCCGGCTCTCTGCTCAGTGGGGAGTCTGCTTCCTCCTCCTCTCTCTGCCTGCCTCTCTGCCTACTTGGGATCTCTGTCTGTCAAATAAATAAATAAAATCTTGAAAAAAAAATAAAGTGAGCCCTGAGTACTGGTTTTATCAAGATGATTTGTATAAAGTTCTTTTCTGGGAGTTTTCTTATTTATTATTTCAGGAACAGATTCTGTTTACTTTCCTTATGTAGGAACCTTGTTTCCTAACCTCTTTTCCTGACTATGTCAAACTTTCTATAGAAGACAGGTTCTGTGAAAGCAGATTCTTTCATTAAATTGCTGAAAGGCTTACACTAAGATCCTCATAAAAATATAACATTAACACATGCCAAAGATTTAACTCTTTAAGAAGAAACCAGTAAAATATTATAATTGGTCAAAGAAAAATTCAGACACACACACACACACACAAAGTGATCACAAACACTAAAATGAGTGTGCTAAAGGGGGCAAAGCTGGTCCTTATCTATAGGAAAAAATTAATTGTGCCCAACCAGACAAAACCTATTTGCATTCCTCTAGACAAGGATAATTTGCAGTACTATCAGTTTTCTACAATTAATAGAGCGATGGAATGGCTCAAAGACTGACAGACAACCCATTCTGAAGATATTCCACAGAAGACATCTAATAATCCTCGTTGCACATTTCAAACTCTCACTGGTTTTCCTTAGAGAACAATGACAAGGATACCCCAGCACTTCTTACCTAGCACCGGCAAAATATCCTTCGGGCATCAGCAGTATGGAGAAGTCAATTGTCTGACCATTCTATATGCATACTATATATACTACATGGCTTAATACTTTGGGGACAGGTCTATTTTCTCACGACACGTGCATGCGTTCCATTCGCTTCCTTTGTAGTGATCATTATACAGCACCAAAGGGGCTCTTCATCACCATGTTATTTGTGTTTTGGAAGTCTTAACATCTCAGCCTATCCTGTTACACCAGGACTCCCCTAAAGGATATCAGAATCGGAGAATATAATATAATAGATATTATATTATATATATTATGTTATATAATATAATAATATAACTGCTTCTTAGTTATATTATTCCGGCTTAATTAATCTCACTCTTTTCTTTGTTCATGCCCTTGCATCTTTTCTCCCAGCCTAAACCTAACAGATTATGTACAGTACTGGTCGCTGCTGACATGCTTTCAGCTTATTCATTGGTGCTCTTTCTTTCAGGAACAGTATTTCCACTGACTCGCTTATTAGTAATGGTGCTCAGTTATAAAACTTCTACTCTGTGTTCTTTTCTTTCAATGGACATTTCCATCCATCACAACCAGCTTCAAGGCTGGACTTGAATATTCAAACTGGGCATGAATACTCGTACTATATTTGGTTGCATATCACTATTGCTTTTCTATGCAGAAACATCAACATTTGCTTTCCCTTTAAATAAAAGGATTACAAATAAGCAATGAATAACTATCTTCACATTCCTAATTAGGGTAGAGGAACCAGAGGGCCAGAACTAATAAATAACTTATCATGTTAGTTTTTGGCTTGGTCTCCATAATACTAGCCAATTCCCCCAGCTTGCCAGATGGAAATAATTCAACATCGTGTTAATGAGATAAACATCAGGGGAAGAAAACATTTTTAAAAAAGAAAAAAGAAAATAAGGTAGAAAATAAAAATTAGAACAATTATGCATTTCTTTGAAATAGGGCAATAAATGCTGTTATTCCTTTCCATGACATTTGACACACGCAGGAATCCCTGCCAATTAGCCTGAAGCGAAGGGAGATTTGAAACATCCACATATCAGAAAGTCATGTACAAAGTCGGCATCCTGTTGAGCAGGGTTTCCGGTGAATGGTTTTCTTCCTTTAAGGGACCTGCTTTGCCCAAATCATGTATTTTGCAGTTTACTTGGTAATTGGTTTGGATGCATCCAGTTAGATTGCTATGAAAATCATGTCTAGGTTTAAATACTCTTTTCTTAGCAGCTGGGACCTTAATTTTTTTTTGTAAGAATAGTATAGCAAAAACTGTTCAATTAAAATGCTCTGCATATTCAGATCAACACCCCTTGTTAAAAAGGATTTTTCCAATCCCCCTCAGTAACTGAGAAAGAAGGCAATCAAAAAGTTTACAGCGACCCCATTAGGGAGAGAGAGGATATGATAGCTAAGAAGCAAAGTGCCCTTTTACCTAAGGTCCTGGAGCATAATTTCAAATATCACCCTACCTCTCTAGAACAAAAACCAGAGGGAGGAGGGAGTCTGAGAAGTACAATGACAAAAGCATTCCATAAATAACCACATTCGAGGCAAAAGAGAAGGCAGGAGTGGCTACTTCTCTCAAAGCCTAAGATTGAGCCAAAGTCTAGAGTGCAGATAAAAAAAAAAAAAAAAGTCCTTAAATGCTTCATGTGAACACACATTTGTATCCAGCATATCAAGGGAATTAAGAGTAATCTTTTCTTCAGAGAGCCACTGGAGGGAGAAAGAAAGATAGTGAGTAAAGCATGCAGATAAGGATTTTTTTTTTTTAACAGAAAAAGTCTCGTAAGGTTACTTCAGCTACATTTACTCTCTATTCTTTTCTACTTAAGTGGGAAGAGTGAGATAATTTGATTACAATTTGATTTGTAGCATGAGAGGTTAAAGGGAGCACATTTTTGTTTCCCGAGGCAAGTCTGACCCTCCATTTTTGGAAGACCTAGGGTGATGAAACAGAATGCTAAAGAAGTTACGGAAATGCAACTGCATCTGAAATCTTGTCAAAAATGGAGAAATATCTTTGTGTATTTATGAGATGGGAGAGAATGGAGTAGGGGAGAGAAAACTGTTTCTGAGATAGGAAAGCTGGGATGCAACTTTTCCACGTCCAGTGAGATAAAAAACATGGAGAGAAATGCAGAATTATAAAAATATGTGGTGATTATTTTTTTTTTTCAGGGAAGTAACCAAAAGGAGTGTGCGGGTGCATGTGTGTGTGTTTAGATTAAATTAACCAATGTCAAGTCAGTTAAAGGCTTCTGTATTGGGACTGGCCCTCTTTACACAGACTCGCAGGGTTGGACACTGGTAGTGGAAAATGGGTATTAATTTTATCTTGAAATAAGATACATGATAACTGAATACAAAAGGACTCCATAGATTCACCTGGCAGTTAAGAACAAAGTAAATTATTTGCCATCATGCTTTGATATTTTTCTCTGCGAAGTTAAGTTCCATTTGCTTTCTATTTATTTTCTTTAGCTTTCCACCATACAATGACTCACATTGCCTGGAAATCAGTTTGCATTAGAGCCCTGCGAACCTGGGGCTGAATTTCCAGTCACCCTAGATCACAAAGACAAGAGAGATTCTTTAGATGGGGTTCCCCACTGTGAATTTTTATTAACTTAGAGGAAATGCTGGTTCTGACTGTCTCCTTTTCACCAAACAATCCCTGCACCCTGACTACAAATGTGTTTCCCTCCCAGACTCTGCGCCATTGGCCGTCCTGCTGCCGAGAACGAAGCACACTTCAGCAAGTACACACATTTTCTGCATCCTTGCCTGAATGCATCTGAGTTGGCAGCAGATTGCAGTCAAGCAAATGAATCTTAAGGATATTCTGGCCATTATAAAGCTTGCCAACTGATGCAGAGGTCTGGCTCCTTCCTGGGGAAGCAGAGTTCTGTCATTAGCCAGATAGGGTCTTTGGGAACAGGAGAATTCAACAGGGAACTGGGTAGGGGGAAGGGGAGGGGAAGCAACTTTTGCTTTAGTTTAAGGTATCCTGCAATAGGTATTGTACAGATACTGCTGTAGCAATGGCACTTTTATTTTAATTTTTTTGTTGTGGTTTTGTTGTTGTTTTGGAGAGAGAGAAAGAGAGAGTGAGGGAGAGAGGGAGTGTGAGGAAGGGGAGGGGCAGAGGGAAAGGGAGAGAGAATCCCAAGCAGACTACACTGAGCACAGAGGCAGATGTGGGGCTCGATCTCAGAGCCCTAAGAGCATGACCTCAGCTGAAATCAAGAGTCAGTCCTCTAACACACTGAGCCACCCAGGCATCCCACAATGGCACTTTTAAAGTAAAGCTATGTATGATTCTACCAACCTATGTGCCTCAACCACTTACTTTTCTCTCTGATACTTACTTCTAATATTCTGTAAGTTTACCCAGCTTGAAAGTGCCATTACAATGTAGATACAACGCTACACCAAGCTCACTTTACTTCGATTTATATCTTAATGATGTATCGTGATTTACTAAAATAATCTTTCACAAAATGGAATTTTAGATGTTTTTAATCTCTTAAGACTAAAAAAGAATGTTGTATGTGAACACCTTTCTGACTGTAAATCTCTACGTACTTCTTTAAGTTAAATCTAAAGGACCAGAGGACCTCGAGAAATTGACAAATTGCTTTCTGAAAAATGTGCACTGGTTGCTAGCAGTGTACGATCTTATCAATTTCAACACAAAGGCAAATTTTCCTATATGCAGAACTTCCCATGGACTCCTTCCAGCAATATGATTTTCTGGTGACTAATTGTTCTGCTATCAGGTTACTATGTTATGTTATGGCCTATTAGGAAATCACAGAATGGATTTGGCAGATGGCAAGAGCTCATTTTTTTTTTAATTAATCTGTGTCCTATTGATGGACATAAAATTTTACTTAACTCTAATACCATTTATTAGAGTTTTTATTCTAACTTAAAATGAAAAAAAAAATCAATGACTTTCTATCATCGTGGTTAACATTTACCTGTCTCAAGTCTCAGGAACAGAACCTTCTGCTCTCTCTGTCCTGGTTCTAAGAAAAATAGTGACTATACCACAAATATGGTCTCGTTCGGGAGAACTTCTCATTCAGGATCCGGATAGAACTGATTCTAGAAATAGCAGTCAGAGAAGGACCAGGGGACAATAATTCTATCTACTCATTTTCAATAACATGTGAAATGAGAGGAAGCCAAAGTTGCAGAGATTCTAATGTGTTTAAATAGGCAGCATAGGGGCGCCTGGGTGGCTCGGTTGGTTAAGCGTCTGCCTTCAGCTCATGTTACGATGCCAAGGTCCTGGGATCAAGCCCCTTGTTGATCTCCCTGCTCAGCATGGAGACTGCTTCTCCTTCTACGCCCGCTACCCTGTTTGTGCACTCTCTCTGTCTCTTTCAAATAAATAAAATATTTTTTTAAAAACAGGCCACATAGTTTCCATGCCTCTGCGCATTAAATTTTCAGGTTTTCTATAGCACAAGCTATTCAGGTAAATAAAAACACTTGTCTAGGCTTTCCAGGTAGCATCTACAAAATGAAAATTGCAAAACAACTAGTGCTTCTGTGGGTGGGTAGGATTGCAAGCCCATCAAATCAGACTGTAGCTGTGTAAACAAAGACTTTGGTTTAATGGCCCACTCTGTGCTTTGTTTTTCACCGATTTTGGCAAGAGGTTAAGGTAGCCTGGAGTGTTTCACCCCCTTCTGATTATTCGCAGATACGGTTTCCCTCACAAGCCCTACATGCTGGGTTGTGCTTAGCAAAGCCATAATTAAAAGTCTAATTTATTGAGAAAGGGCAAAAGTAGATGTTTTCTGTTTATTTTTCATTATAGCAATACTAAGTTACGTTTCTACCACTATTACTTTTATTGTGTGCATCTAAGTATGAGTCTGTATAACAGGTATAAGATATTTACAGATAGAGACAGAATACTTTGGCTCTGTATTTTATTACTTGCTACTATTTCATTATGTCTTTTCCCTCCCCCCAGGAAGGTGGACGTGTTCTTCTCCATTGACCAAAAGGCTAGAGGATAATTTTCCATCACCTGAAGGTCTTCAAAGCCAACAGCCAACATTTCCAGTCAGGCAGGTAATTATAACCAGCTCTAGCTGGGCTCTCTATACTGAAGGTTGCTGATCTTGCAGTACAAAAAAATATTTTCAGCTGTGGACAATTAACAAACTCAGTAGACCAGGCAAAAGTGCAGCCCTCTTCTGCGCAATTCCACTGCCAGCACTACTTTGACAGCTATATAATTACATGGACCATAAATTACGCTCAGTAATCACCTTGTTTATAATTTCATTCCCTGTAAATTAGTAGTGTAATGAAATGAGATTTCATAACCACCAGATGCATAGTGAGCCGCTCACCAGAGACTTTGGCAATAGCTAACAGGCAACCCTGTCCCAAGGAGTGAGGCTTTGGTGGACTGCTGTTTGTTGGTCATGCCCCTGGCAAGTGATCCCGTGCTCCAAGCTGGGGACTGCCAGGGACATTCAGGCAGCTCCAGGATGGAAGCCATAGACATACCAGCAGCTGGGAGAAACATGGCATCCTGTCTGGAAGGAAGAGTTTGTGTTTTTTGTTTTTTTTTTTTAAATCATGGATTACAGCAGTTCCATTTGTGGATGCTGCATCTTATCTAACGAGTGCATGTAGAAATCTTTTTTTAAAAATTTTATTTATTTGACAGAAATCACAAGCAGGCAGAAAGGCAGGCAGAGAGAGAGTGGAAGGCAAGCAGGTTCCCCCCTGCTGAGCAGAGAGCCCGACGCGGGGCTCGATCCCAGGACCCCGAGATCATGACCCGAGCTGAAGGCAGAGGCTTTAACCCACTGAGCCACCCAGGTGCCCCGTGCATGTAGAAATCTTAAAAATAATGATGGTAGGGGCACTTGGGTGGTTCAGTTGGTTAACGACTGCCTTTGGCTCAGATCATGATCCTGGAGTCCTAGGATCGAGTCCTACATTGGGCTCTCAGCTCCATGGGGAGTCTGCTTCTCCCTCTGACCTCCCCTCTCAAGCTCTCTCTCAAATAAATAAGTAAAATTTTTTGAAAAAAGTAATGATGGTGGGCAAATGTTTCATAAAAAAAAGATATTCACCATGGGTAAGTGGATGGTCTGTTTTTACAACATGGGAATTGGTAAATGAGCAAGAAATGTAAGCACATTCCCAAGGCTATCTTTTTTTCTCCATATGGAGAAATCTTTCTTGAAAATCCTTTGTATCATGCTCAGTAACTGTGACAGAGAAAGAAGTAAGGATGAAAATAGAAATAAAAATGTTGGCCATCTTTACTCTAGGGTTTGTTCTAGGGTTTTCTGAGACACAACTCCCAACTATTTCATAATGAAACAATGGCAGGTTATAGTTTTTAGAATGAACAGCATACAATTGAGAATTATATACATTTTTTAAGAATAGGAAGAACAAATGAACAATTGATAATTTCTGTCTTATATTACAAAGCCTCAACAAGTTATTTGCAAGAGATTTATTAGAACTTGAGACATTACTGCAATAAGAATTGTGCTGGAAGGAAAAATACAAATTATCTGCCACTGCTTCTAACAGAGCTGGGAGGGGGAAAATGCATGAATCTAGAAGCTTTAATTACCTGCAGAAATGTGAGTTGGTTATGCAGCACCTATTTTAATTACCATCTGATTAAAATTAATCCTAGCTAGGAAAGGAGAAAGCAGAATAAGGAAACTGCAGTCTGAAGGTTAATGTTCCAAATGCCACCAAATGCAGACAAGTAAAGAAGAGAAAATCTGGTTGAAGGACATGTACTTTGAGTGACTGAAATGTGAAATATGTTTCTACATATTTGTTGTTTGACACATGCTTTCATATTTCCTGAACTTCTGGAAAAGTTGGATCCTTCTTTCTTCTACCAGAGGACTCTAGACATGACAACATTTTTCCTAGGTAGAAGAAGCATTTCAAATGAAATAAAATTATTCCAAGGTATGAGAGACATGCCTGGGACTTTGACATGAGTTCTCAGTGGCCATTCGCTTCCATGACAAACCTAGAATGTAAATGAACAGCAAGTAATTTATTTGTCTTTTGGTCATAGTTTGGTATTTGTGACTTTTTCACAGATGGAAAATGCCAAAAAGATCCTTATGTGTTCTAGAAATTGACCGTTAGTCACTTCTTTGAAAGTCATGACAAATTGTTTGAAAAGCTAAGATTTCTGTATTAGGGCTGTGTGCACGCATGAGTGTCCACTTGTATCACTTGTCTTGATGTTAAGAACCAAACAAACATGGGACTATCACCAACAGGTCAAATAGTTCCTGGTCAACACTGGCAGCTTAAAAACAATGGATCCTTTATGTAGATCCTTTATGTGGGTCATTTGCAACTCAACTGCCATTGATAGGAGTTGAACTTGGAGCTGGCTTTACATTTGAATGATGGGTTCAGTCAAGTGTCTGTCCTTAGTCACCAATCACTCCTAATAAAAGTGATCATTTCTAAGAATACTGTCAAGAATTAGGGTAGTAGCTATACACAGGGCTTGAAATTGCAACCTGGGTTACCATTGTTGCCCTTACTAAAAGGACACCTGAGTGAACTATCTTAATCAACTCAAGTTCTATCACTACCATAAGGGCAGCCAAAATCGTAAGTAAGTTGTTGACAAAATATTGGTGGTTGAAAGACTGAGGGTTAAATAAAAATTCACAGAACCTAGGGGTGCCTGGGTGGCTCAATCGGTTTAGCCTCTGACTTCGGTTCTGGGCATGATCTCAGGGTCCTGGGATTGAGCCCTGCATTGGGCTCCCTTATCATGGGGAGTCTTTTAGCTGCTCTCCCTCTGCCCTTGGCCTCCCCTCCAGGTGTCTCTCCCTCTCTCTTTCTCTCTCTCTCTTTCAAATAAATAAAATCTTTTTGTGGGGACACATTCAGTAATAATTTCCATTTATTTGCTAGATATGCCACTATTCAGATTTTGTTTCTTCTTGCATTAGTTTCGTTACATTGTATTTTTCAAAGAATTTGTCCATTCTACCTAAACTGTCAAATGTGTTGGTATAAATTTGTCCATAACGCTGTCATTTTGAGATATGTAGTTGCTGTAACAGTGTTCCCTCTTTTATACCTGGTATGGATAATTTGCACTTTCTCTACTTCTTGCTAGGAATTTATTAATTTTATTAAACTTTCCTAAGAAAAAAAAATTTTTTAATTTAAAATTTAAAAATAAATAAAAATAATTAATATTAAGAAATTCACAGAACCTCCCTTACCATACATCTAAAGGAAATTTAAAAATAATAAAAATATCAACAAAAAAACTAATAGCATTCAAGCTTATGAAAGAACCAAATTTTGTATCACAAATCTTGAAAAGTACTGCTTAGTAGCAAAAGAATGAGCAGATCAAAATTGAAAGCAGGCAGCAGTAATCGACAGGAATGCCTTCCTCTACCAGTACAGTACCACCACCTTCTACTGGGACCCTCACCACTCACCACTAGACTTCAGCATTGTGGGGAGAATGAGAAGCGAGGAATTAAGAGAAATTTGACTAATTTAAGAAGGGACTTTGATGACTGGTCTGAGAGGAAGGGATAGTGAAGCAGCGGTGGGCCAGATGGGAAGGAAGTGAGGTTGGAAAATAAACAAAAGGAAATAGAATACACTTCTTCATTAATGTGACTTGCTAAAAACTGACATCATTAATAGAATTTGTCAGTTCCTTCTGACAGGGAGAAAGGTGGCAATACCAATTATCCCCAATAATTAAATAATTAATAATCAAATATTTTGTTAGACGTAAGAAAAAATAAAATGTAAAGCAAATGTGAATGCCTACAGGTATATAATAATATAATATCCCAAACATAGGGGCAACATAGTTTCCCAAATGAAAGGGGCAAGCACAGTATCCCAAATGAAGGCCATCTACTCACTGTGAATGACACAAGAAGGGATGACATGGGTCCCCTGTTACACTGGCTTAGAAGGAAATAGAAATGGATGTGCTCTGTGAACTCAAATATTAGAACCATATGAAACCAGCATAGTGGCATCTGGTGGCTCAGTCAGTTGAGCATCGGACTCTTGATTTCAGCTCAGAGCATGATTATCAGGAGTGTGGGATGGAGACCCAATGTGGGGCTTTGTACTCAGCAGGGAGTGTGCTTAAGATTCTCTCTCTCCCCCAGTCCCTCTGCCCTCCCCACACTCTTTCTCTAAAAAATAAGAAAAAAAAAAAAAAAAGATAAACAGATCTTTGGGAGGAAAAAAAAAAAGAACCACATGAAACTAGGGTAACCATATGAATCAAAGCTCTCCCATCCTCACTGGCCAAAATACTTTATATCATTCTAACAAGGCAGTATGAAATTGAAAATGTGAGAGAGCAGTGAAAAATATTCACTGGCTATAAAACCCTTAATGCCCTCTTACCACCATCAAGAGTTAATAGAAAATTGGAATATAGAATATAAAACGGAGCCTAATCTTCAATTCTTGATCTGAAGCTCTGATGCAAAACCCCAAACACAGAGCTCACCTGATGTTTGAAGGGAGCTAAAAATAGCATACTCAAAATACATTTGGCCAAATGTAAGATACAGATGAAGCAGCCTATTTAATTAATAAACAGCCTAAGAAGATATGGCAGGGCAACAATACAAAAATACTCGATCAAATAATAAGAGTAAGGAAAGATGGAAATGGCAAAATAAAAAGGAAAGAAAAAGAGAATCAAATCTGGAATATATATATATGTGTGTGTGTGTGCGTGTGTGTGTGTGTGTGTGTGTGTGTATACACATACATACACACACATACACACTAGGAAATAGAAAAAGAAAAATTTTCAACAGTAGCTATACTTTTCAAGGAATTAAGGAAGACACAAAAATTTGGAACTGTATGTAAAAAGAAAATATTAAGAATAAGGTAAGTGATAGCTATTGTTAAAAAAATAACTTGTTCCTAATAAACTATACCAGAGCAAATTAATGCATTAGAAATAGAGTATAAATCACATAATATAAGGCCAGATCAGGGACATACAGGGCAGGCATTAAAACATTACTACCAGGTGAAGTCAAAGTCTGTATTCCTTACTGGGCTTCCATTGACACCTGAAGTTGGGATATTTTTTGTTATGTTTGTGTAGAAGTGGGAGTTCTGGCTCACTTCATGGTCCCATGGACACTGTGGTGAGAGTTTTCTCAGTACTACTGGGTGGTAGTGAAAATCTAGATCCTCTGTTGGACCTCCTTTTGTACCACCGACCTTCTTACTATTGGGTGGGGGGCGGAAGGTCAGGGTCTCCAATGACACCAGGGTATGGATGGCTTATTGCTGGACAACAGGATGAAAATCCCAGCTCCTTCTGTGTTTTTCTGTAACCATCCCAGTGAAGATAGTAAGGAGCTTTATTACATTCTAGTATTGGTGTAAGTCTAAGCTCCCCTACTTGGGTTTTGGTGGCATGGGTGGGGATAGGTTCATAATTTTTCTGTGATGACTGCCTAGAGTAGAGAAGTTACTGTCTAAAACTTCCCTGTTTTTACCAGGCTGTCACTTTCTTGATCCTTTGGCTGGAGAGAACAGACTTTTTATCATGCCTGTGGGTGTTTCTAGTTATATGACTTCTTCAGCTCCACGCTCCAGTACAAAGGACCAAACAAACAAACAAACAAACCCAAAACCCAAAAAACCCAGGGACTGCACAGAGTAGTTCCTTGGGCCCAAGGTCCCTAGCCCATCCGCCTACCTTCTCTCCACCTCTTGGGGTTTTCTTAACATTTGCTGTATATACAGATATATATATATATATATATATATATATATATATATATATATATATATAATGTCAATGTTTTAGGCTGTTCTTAGTGGAAGGAATAGAGGAAAGTACATATATTTTATCTTTCTGAAAGGAAAAGTCTGAACACGTTTTTGAAAGGTTGAAAGTGAATGGAAGAGTGGAAGTTGAAACTCAAGTGCCTGCAGAGGTTTCTAACAAAAAGTAAAAAAACATCAAGTACTGGCAAGGATGTAGAGAAGAGCCCTTGTAAATCTCATACAATGCTGGTGAGAATGCAAAATAATACAGGTTCTTTGGACAAGCTTTTGGCAGTGTCTTGAGGGTTAAACATATATTTGTCATACAACCCAATAATACCTTTTCTAAGGCACTTGCTCAAGAGTAACAAAACACATTTTCATACAGAAAAACTTGATTTGAATGTGAATGTCCATTTGTTGTTTATAAGAAACAACTCAAGGTCTATCAACTAATGGGTAAATTATAAAATTATTGTATAACCAGGAATATAATGCTCCTCAGCATTGAGAAGGTATAAACTCTTGATGAATTCAATTGCATAAATGAATCTCAAACCATTTTGCTATTGACCAATGCAACACACAAAATATTGGCTGTAATTTGATTCCATTTATGTAACATTCTGGAAAAGGCAAAAATACAGAAACCAAAATCATATCAGTGGGTGGGTAAAAGAGATTGATCAACAATGGGGCATAAGAGAGCTTTTTGCATGATGATAATGCCTTATACTTTGATTGTGGTAGTGTCTGCTCCATTATTTCATAAACTCATACAACTCTACATTTAAAGGGTATAAATTTCAATGAATGTAATTTATAAACCAGTGAATTTAACTTGAAAATAATGAATTAAAAATGGACAATAAAATCCTTAATAGAAGACATAAAAAATCAGTAAATGTTTTAAAAATGCTTTTAAAAAAGTTAAAAAATAAGCTAAGACAAGTCAATGAAGTAGTCTTTACAATTCTGGGACCCAATTCCAAAATGTGTGTGTGGGGGTGGGGTTCATACACCTTCAACAAGCAATACTTAGTATACCAGTTAGTGTCCTAGAATTTAATTCCATCTAACACTATCTACATGGAGACAGTATCAGATCCCCGAGGTTAAGGGCCTAGTTTTGATACAGGCAGGCTGGGTCTGACAAGCCAGAGAGGGGTTCCATAGGTTAGCCAAGAGGGTCCTTGGCTTCACAACAGTATGGAGATCAAATGTGAACCAACAAGAAGTAAAAGCAATTCACTGAATTACTGAAGATCTCTCTCCCTCTGTGTGTGTGTGTGTGTGTGTGTGTATACATGTATATGTATATATATATATATACAGATATATATATATATCTGTATATATATATATAGAGGTAGAGGGTGTCGAAGGGACTTGGAAAAAAAAAAAACACATGAATCTTTTCTTTGCTTGGTATCTGGGATTTTTACTGGCAATTGTGGTCTTGTGTATGTGTCCTTTTAGCCATCCAGGAACTGTCCCTAACAAGGGCAAGGCCCAGGTGTCCTTCATAAGTCATGCATTCCCTGAAGCGAGTCTTGGATCAAGATGTTTGGAATCAGTGGTCTTGGAGAACATTTATAAGGACCCCACCATGTCACTCCTTAGATGTTATCTATAGTGCTAGAAGTCTCCAAAGATATCATAATCTCTTTGTCCCTTACTAGGACATATGCTATTTCCATTACAAGGCATGTGCAAATTCAGACAATGGTACAGGTCCCAGCAAGAAGAGAAACTGGAAAAGGAGCAAAACAAAACAAAACAAAAAAACCCACAACTTTTTAAATGGGGTCCCTTCAGTTTCCCTGTCTCAGTTCCACAAGATTGCCCCCTACTCAGATACTAGTCACAAACAGTACATCCTCAGGTTACCCATAACTTCTATCTGATTTGGATTTGTCTACAAATTGAGGCTCCCATGGTCCCTTGCCTCAGGTTCAATTAACTTACTAGAGTAGCTCACAGAATTCAGAAAAATAGTTTACTTACATTTGCCAGTTTATTATACAATGAAATGTAAAGAATACAGATGAACATCCAGATGAAAGAGATACACAGGAAAGGCATGTGGAAAGGGCACAGAGCTTCCACGTCCTCTCCTGGTCCACCATTCCCCTACACCACTACACATTCACCAGTCCAGAAGCTCTCCAAACTCAGTCCTTTGGGGGCTTTTAAGGAGGCTTCAGTGCATAGACATGATTGATTAAATCACTGGCTACTGGCAATTGATTCAACCTCCAGATCCTTGCCTCTCCCTGGAAATTGGGTGAGATGGGATTGAAAGTCCCAACCCTCTAATCACATGGTAGGCTCCCTGGCAACTGGCCTCATCTGTACCTACAGTCCAAAAGTCAATGGAATATGATTCAGCCATGAGAGAGGATGAATACTCACCATTTGCAAAGACATGGATGCAACTGAAGAGGACTACACTAAGTGAAGTAAGTCAAGCAGAGAAAGACAGTTATCATATGGTTTCACTCATATGTGGAACATAAGCAATAGTACGGACGGCCATAGGGGAAGGCAGGGAAACTGAAGGGGGGGAAATCATAGAGGGAGATGAATCGTGAGAGACTATGGACTCCAGAAACAAACCAGAGAGGAGGAGGATAGGGGGATAGGGTAACAGGGTGATAGGTAGTAAGGAGGGAACATGCTGTGGTGAGCACTGGGTGTTATACCCAACTAGTGAATCACTGAACACTACATCAAAAACTAATGATGGGGCGCCTGGGTGGCTCAGTGGGTTGAGCCTCTGCCTTCGGCTCAGGTCATGATCTCAGGGTCCTGGGATCGAGTCCCGCATTGGGCTCTCTGCTCAGCGGGGAGCCTGCTTCCTCCTCTCTCTCTGCATGCCTCTCTGCCTACTTGTGATCTCTGCCTGTCAAATAAATAAATAAAATCTTTAAAAAAAAAAAAACTAATGATGTACTATATGCTGGCTAACTGAACATAAATAAACAAACAAAAAGCTCAACAGCCACCTCATTCACATAACAAAAGATACTTTCACAGTTCTCATCACTTAGAAAATTCCAGGGGTTTCAGGAGCTCTTGTGCCAGAAACAAAGACAAAGACAAAATAATATACTTCTTACTATAAAGCACAGTATACCGTATCACAAATGGACATAGGTGAAAAAAGAAAACTAAAGAAACAATGAGGTCAAAATTCATTAAATATAATTTCAGAAAGACAAAGAGGATTAAACAAAGAAGGAATTTAAGAAAGATAATGTAAGCATATTTCTAAGGACTGAAGGATCTGAGTTTGCATATTGTAAGGTCTCACTGCAAAGAACAGCAAATGAAAAAAGAACCACAAGAAAGCACACCATACTGAAATTTTAGAACAGAAGAAATAGAGAACACCTAAAGTTCTCAATGTCAGAGCATTTTTAAATGAAATAAAGAAAGCTTACACATATATGAAAACCTGAATCAAAATTGTACTGGTCCTCTCATAAGCAGCATGCAACCTCACAAGAAATGAACCATGCCTTTAGAGTTCTGAAGAATTTTTTTTTTTTTAGCATAATTCTATATCCAGCTAGATTATCAATCAAGATAAACATTTTCACGAATGTAAAACCTGAAAAAAAGTTTACCACTTGTAAAGAGGAAGCTAACACATCCAGAAAATAAGAAATCCAATAGCAGAAAGAGGTGAAAAGAATCACAAAGATAATGTTAAACAGAGTCTCATATTACACTGAGACTGTATATACAGCCTAAGGAGCAACCAGTTAAGTTTAAAGCAGGAGGATGTAGAACCCCTGAAGATATATAGGTTGCCTTTAGAACAATAACATTATCTGATATATTTCAACATTTAGAAAATGGCATTGGGATTCTATGAGAGGACTTGGAAAGAATTACTGATAAGTACACTGAAAACTGAGCAAATTAAAACTGAAACAACTCGGGGCGCCTGCGTGGCTCAGTGGGTTAAGCTCAGGTCATGACCCCAGGTATCAGGCTCTCTGCTCATCAGGGAGCCTGCGTCCTCCTCTCTCTGCCTGCCTCTCTGCCTGTCACATAAATAAATGAAATCTTAAAAACAAACAAACAAACAAAACACAAAAAAACGGAAACAACTAATAACTCCAGGAAAAAAAAAAGTTGTTTATTGTATGTAATTTAATGTTAACAGGGACACAGGTTGGCACAGAAATGAAAAAAATATTTGCCTACTCAAAAATAATGTACATACTCTATACTGATTTAATATAAGAATACTTTGGGGGGAGAGGGGAAACAGAAGTGGTTCATGTGATAATGCTTCCTATTTCTTAATAGGCATCAATAAATTATTAATAAAATCAAGGTAGTAAGCATGCTTATATAAATGTATTAGCTGGAAATAACAGAGCTAAATATAAGAAGGAGCAGTTCATATAATTGGCAGAAGTTGCCTTTAGAGGAAAAATAGGGCATGTGAAAGAAGGCATGGATATATTTTTTATTATACATTTGAATGTCATTATACATTATACATTTTATAATTCTGTTCAATAAAATGGAGGATTGCTAAAAAGTTCCCTCTGCCCCACATCCCTAATTCCTAAATCCAAAGTGCAAATGATTTGGAATCAGAGACAATTTAAAATTTTTGCTTTACCACTAACTACGGGAGTTGGAGTAAATCATTTAACTTAAGTGAGTCTCAGTTTCTACTATTTAAGGTATAAACAGCAGAAACTAATTTAATGGATTGAAATGAGAATTAAATGATGAAAGAAAGCTCTCATCCCAGGGAGAGATAGCATATACATGTTGCTTTTACTTTTGAAGATTCTCTTCTCTAGGTCCCAGCATTTATGCTGAGAGGTCTACCTTTATGACTTTATTTCTTTGGAGAAGATTTTGCAGTCTCATTTTAATTTAGAATTTTGGGCAACTAAATTTAATGTGAAAAACTTTTTTTTTTTTTTTGCTTTAGTGTTTATTTTTAAATTTTTTAAAGAATTACTTTTTTTATTATATTCAATTAGCCAGCAGTTTTTGATGCGGAATTCTAATATAAACAATTTAAGCTTAAATTTTTTTTTGCTTTTTTTGTTTTAGTGTTTATTTTTTAATTTTTTAAAGAATTACTTTATTTTTTATTATATTCAATTAGCCAGCATATAGTACATCATTAGTTTTTGATGTGAAATTCTAATATAAACAATTTAAGCTTAAATTTTTATGACTGAAATGCACCATTAATAGTATATAAAATAAGTGTGAGATACGTTGAAATAACATTATGCCATACTACTAACTTTTCATGTTAGATATTATACCTACATATAAAAATGCAGAAAGAAAATCATCACTGAAACAATATAATCTCCAAAATGCCTGGATAGTAAATAACATATTAAAATTGCCTTTTTTTAATTACTTTTTAAATATGAATGATATCAATGTTAATACCATTAGTGAAATAAAATAATAAAGTGATGTTTATTTTAGAATATAAAATCAGTTATTGTGCTTGTGATTATCTTAATTTACCTTCTGTTTTCAACATTAGTTTCTAATATGCCCAAAAGAATCATGAACGGACATTTTAAAATGGCAGATCTTGAGCTGAGATACTCAGCTTATATATGGAGGAGGAGACTTTAGTTAGTAATTAAGCAATAATAATCAAGGCAGATTAATGGCTGTCTCAGAAAGTTCATTGCTGTGGGCCATTAACCCTAGTATAGCAATTAATTCCCAAGGAAATGACCTATGCTTCAGAGGCCATTTCTGGAGTTAGAAATTATCAGAAGTAAAACCACACTAAACTGTCCATTGTCAAAAAGTAAGCATGCCATTTCTACTCCTTTGATGATTAATTTGTGTGTTAATTTGACTGGAAAATGGGTACCCAGATATTTTGGTCAACACTATTCTAGGTGTATTTGATGAGATTAACATTTGAATTGGTGGACTGTGTAAAGCAGATTGCTCTCCTTAATGTGAGTGGCCCTCATTCAATCAGTTGAAGTTCTGAAAAAATAAAAATAAAAAAAGGCTGATCCTCCTCTGAATAAGATGGGCACTCCTCCTGACTGCCTGCCTTGAGCTAGAACATTGGTCTTTTTCCTGTCATGAGACTGGAATGGAAACACTTGATTCTTCTTGTGTCTCAATTCTGCCAGCTTTTGGACTAGAATTTATATTTATAGATTATCTTTATTTATATCTTTATTTTATTTAGTTCTCATTTTTGCAAGGGCATAAATTATTTTTATGCTCATACAAAAAGTAACTAGACAATGGGTTAAAGTTAGGTGTGTGTCAAGCTTACCTAATCCAAAGAATTTATAAGTCAGAAGTAAGAAAACAGTATAATATTCATTAAAAGATTAACATATGAAGTAGCTCTCTCTTAGGAAATGTAGTATTTAATCCAATATTAATTTTTTGTGGAGAGAGAGGAAAATAAGAAGTTAAGGAATATGACTACAGATTAGGATTGCAGTAACTCGGTGATAGAAAAAAACCTTAGAAATGATTACCACTGGGGCACCTGGGTGGCTCAGTGGGTTAAAGCCTCTGCCTTCAGCTCAGGTCATGATCTCAGAGTCCTGGGATCCAGCCCCACATCGGGCTCTCTGCTCATCGGGGAGCCTGCTTCCTCCTCTCTCTCTTTCTTTCTGCCTGCCTCTCTGCCTACTTGTGATCTCTGTCTGTCAAATAAATAAGTAAAATCTTTAAAAAAAAATGATTACCACTGAGGTGACACTTGCTAATTTTATATATTGAGCTAAGGATATCAATAAATACATAATCTACATGTTTTTAAACCTCTAGAAATTTTGAAAACTGCTTTTGTTATATTGTTTTATTTTCTTTGCTTTTTTCAAGCCCACTCCCTCCTTTAAACTATAAATGAAAAGTAGAATATTTGTGTAGGAGCAAACCTACCAAAGTTGCTAGTGGTGGGGGGTTGTTGGTGGAGAAGGAAGCCGAGGAGGAAAGAAGTGTTTTTGATGGAGACAAGTGTTTGTCAATTGATTCTCATTTTATTACTCAGTCATGTGTACCTCTCAAGAGAGATACTGTTTGAAAAATGAGAAATGCCTCAAGAAAGGAATTTAACCCATTACATAATTATTTGCATATTGTATTATTCCTGTTTTCTTTATTCTTTAAGATATTATGGTCCAGATGTCAAAAATCTGTAGATTGTAGTTAATAGCTAGCAAAAATAAGATTATTGGTACAGGAATGGATTTTTAAACTCATTCATATCACAAGAAAATATAGATGATAGTATCCATCTGCTAGCCTCAGCGAGGCACCCCTTTTACCCTGACATTATAGCATCAATATAGTAATCCATAGGCTACCTTTAAGATGATCCAATATTCTCTCCTTTCATAACTTTTATGCCTCCTTGTCTACTTCTCTACAATTAACGTCATCTGACCCTTATCATGATGGTTAGCTCTCCATCAAAGAACATGAAAATCTTGAAGCTGACGCAGTGTTCTAGTTTCAGTATCTATTGGATATAAAGTTCCTTCCTTCCTTCCACTTTTATTCTTTTTAACAATATACCTTTTATTTAAAAACCAATGCTCCTTAATTTCATAGTAATCCTATAAAATACCTTTGTTTTTGAGTAGAGTGAGAGTAAATCCTCATTTGTGCCCTCCAGCTGGGTAATCAGAACATTCCATTTCTCTGAAAAGAGTAATGGTTCAAACATCTCCATAAATTAACACCTGCCCTAGTGATGAGGGAGCAGGAGGCTGGCTGAGGACAGAGCAAAAGCTGGCACCTTGCACCCCCTCTCTACCCGCTCCCCTCTGTAATATGTGTAGCATTCTTCAGGCACCCCTGACTGCCATAAAACGATAAATAGTTAACTTGCAGAGATCACAATCCTGCAGAACAGGAATTTCCCTTGCTCTACAGATGTCCTAGAGATCTACAAACAGGGAGGTTACCTTATCAATAGCATAAATTTTCAGAGGCAAATAACTCTCAGTTCCTGAAGCCCTAATGTCTCCCTCCCCACCATAAGCTGGAGGAGGCTGAGGTAGAAGGGAATGTAAATGATAGCAGAATCGTAACACCCCACCAAGAATCTCCCTTCCCTTCACAACCCCCCCCAAAGGCAAGGTATATAACCTGCCATCCCTCCAAACCCGAGGCAGCAGCTCTTCCTGCCCACGGGTCCTGTCCCCGTGCTTTAATAAACCACCATTTTGCACCAAAGATGTCTCAAGAATTCTTTCTTGGTCATCGGCTCCGGACCTCAGCCCACAGAACCTCACCTAGGTTCTAGAACTTCATCACTAGGATTTTGGTTAACATTAGTGAGAAAACCATCCCACTTTTTGCTGGGATTTTAAGCCACAGAAAGTATATTAACTATAAGCTACTTGTACATCTTTATCATTAGTTATACAAGAAATATTCCCAAGAAATGAAGACAATGCTGGGAAGAACAGAAGCCAGTGATGAAATGGGGTAGAACCTTGATTCTGCTATTCCTGAAGAAAATCTGCCAAAGGACTTTACAGTTATATAATCTAATAAAGTTTTACTTTGTTAACTATACTGAGCTGCATTTCTATAAATTTCTGTTAAATTCTGTAAATTTAATGACTCCTACTTTATTAAGTAATTAGTGCCTGGAAGTCATTTATTGCTAGTTAACAGTTGTAGTAATGAAGTGGCTAACCTGAAAAAGGGTAGTGTGGTGAGGAGCTCTGGACTCAGTTACTATTGTATTTAAGGTGATGGTTAAAATATTGTTCTCTGTCTCTGGGAAAAATATCAGGTACCCATCAATACTGGAGAGTTAAGAGACTTTGGTAAAATCTTTCAGAATGTTGGAGTCTTTCTGTAATGTCCTTTTGTAAAATCCCATCCAATAAGAGAAAGTTACAGTCTCAGATGACATGCTGGAAAGCAACAAGTAAACAAAGCATGTGTTGTTAGGAGAGGTCCTATGTTCCTTCAGTCCGCAGTCAAGATGGAGCAAGTCATAAAACCATACAGACTGCTGGACTGAAAAAACAACAAACGCAACAAAACAAAAACAAAAATCTTTGTTTCCAAGCTAATAAAAATGGGAGAAAAGATTTAGAAGACGCAGAGGATACAAAAATGGAACTTGTAGGTTTCCAGATACTCTGTTAGGTGTATCCTGCCATTTAAATTAAACCATTATCCACAATTTAAAGAGCCACTGTATTTGATGCAGCCTGGGTTCAAGGAGCATAGAAGGCCTCCTATACCAGGTAATATATACCTGAAACTACTGTTTCTTTTTTTAAGAAGATTTTATTTATTTATTTCTGAGAGAGAGAGAGAGTGCACAGCAGGGGAGAGAGGCAGAGGAAGAAGCAGACTCCCTGCTGACCAGGGAGCCTAAAGCGGGATTCAATCCCAGGACCCTGGGCTCATGAGGTGAGCTGAAGGCAGACACTTAACTGACTGAGACGCCCAGGTGCCCCCTAAAACTACTGTTTCAAAAGCCAAGGACTTTTATTTTGAAAGTCTGCAAAGTTGGGCTGAACACTGCAGTTCAGTGCAAGGCAACAAAAGCCACAATGGTGAAAACCATTTTCATGACCTGTTGGCCTTGGATTTGAGGACACTTTTAAAAAAAGATACCTGGATTGACTGATTGATTGATTTTACAGAAAGAGAGAGCTTCGGGGGAGGGGGAGCAGAGGGAGAGACAGTCTTAAGCAGATTCTGCACTGATGGCAGAGGCCCACACCGGGCTTGATCACACAACCCTGAGATTATGACCTGAGCCAAAACCAAGAGTGGGATTCCTAACCGACTAAACCACCTAGGCACCCCAAGGATTTCAGGCCATTTTAAAAATCTACTTATTAGCCCACAATGCTTTCAGGTGGCGGATATAATGATAACATATTTGCTCAATGCCCAAGATATTCCACAGGGCCCTTAATTCTCAGTGAAAGGAAATGAGCTCCAGAATCCATGCTGGTCCCCAAAGTTGTACAAAGATGTGGCAAGGAAGAAAATTATCCTCTCAAGAACATGAAGGAAATGCATTGGGTGATTAAAAACTCATTATTGGTAAAGAAAAAGTGTTTACTCTTCTTTTCCGGAAAGAAATGCTATATATGTTATGGATCAGTGAATGTTTTATGTTGTTTCAACTTTTCCCCTTTTTCTAATGAGAGATCTTAGCAAAGTTGTTCTTTTTTTTTTTTTTTAAGATATTTATTTATTTATTTATTTGACAGAGATCACAAGTAGGCAGAGAGGCAGGCAGAGAGAGAAAGAGAGAGAGACAGAGAGAGAGATGGAAGCAGGCTCCCTGCGGAGCAGAGAGCCTGATGCGGGGCTCGATCCCAGGACCCTGAGATCATGACCTGGGCCGAAGGCAGCGGCTTAACCCACTGAGCCACCCAGGCACCCCAGCAAAGTTATTCTTATTCCATTTCATGTTCATCAGACATACATATTGGGCACAAATGATTTTATCATTTAGCCTCTTTCTGACAATGAAGAAGATAAAACCTATACATACTGATCTGGAAGTCGTATCTATAGACAGATTTAGGTAGATCTCTTTTGGAAGAATGGGGATATTTTTAAGTTGAATTTAGGATTATTCTTTGATTTTAATTTGTAAATTTATGTATTTTTTAAAAAAAATTGTTTGGTGGAGATTTTAAAACATTTTATGTACAGAAAGAAATGTGTTCTAGGTTTTGACACATATATACCCAGTCACAAGCACAGGCAAATGAAAAAGTATGCCATTCCTTGGATAAAGTGATTGATTCGTAGATGGTGACATGACTCAAATCATGGCAATCAGAATTTGAATTGTTTCTCCAGAGCTAACCAGAAAGATGCTCCCCTTTCCTTAGGTCTGTATGTCGTAACAGCAAACCTCCCATCTGAAGACTTAAGACACGGCCATGTCTAAACTGAACTACTTTTCTTCTTTTAATTGAGTTAGTATTCTTCATTGTTTAGTTATTTGAATAAGATGCCAATCATTTATAACTAGAAACCCTCTAATAAACATATTAAAATTCTTAGTAGGAGCTAACACAGTACACTTCCTTGATATCCAAGATTAGGTCTATAAAGCTAAGATAGCATCCTAAATAATAGTTTTTTTTTTTTTTAATCATGCTTTGTTCTGTTTTACTGACATCGAGAACATTATAAAAAGATATTTGAAGGCCTACTCTCATTCTTATATATAGTTACTGTTAAGCTTATAGGCTGAACTATTGGTTCTTTCTTCTATGAAAAATTATATCTCATCAAAGTTTTTCCACACTTACTAAATAACAGATTCTTTTTTTTTTTAAGATTTTATTTATTTATTTGACAGAGAGATCACAAGTAGGCAGAGAGGCAGGCAGAGAGAGAGAGGGGGAAGCAGGCTCCCCACGGAAGAGAAAGCCCAACGTGGGGCTCGATCTAAGGACCCTGAGATCATGACCTGAGCCGAAGGCAGAGGCTTTAACCCAATGAGCCACCCGGGCACCCCTAAATAACAGATTCTTTTTTTTTTTTTTTTTTTTAGATTTTATTTATTTGTCAGAGAGAGGGAGAGAGAGCGAGCACAGGCAGACAGAATGGCAGGCAGAGGTAGAGGGAGAAGCAGGCAGAGGTAGAGATCAATGTGGGACTCGATCCCAGGACACTGGGATCATGACCTGAGCCGAAGGCAACTGCTTAACCAACTGAGCCACCCAGGCGTCCCCTAAATAACAGATTCTTAAGGTATAAATTAAATAGACCATCATTGGGCTGAAAGGAAAATATAATCTATTTCAGTCTAACAGTTTATTTGCTTTCCTATGAATATAGTCCCACAATAGTAAGTCTTCAGATAAAATACATTTGGAAATACATTTGTCTTCTATAGTGAATTCAGCCCAGTCACTCATTTGCCCCTGCTTTTTCTTTTTTTTTTTTTTAAGATTTAATTTATTTATTTGAGAGAGAGAGAGAAAGAATGAGAGTGAGAGAGCATGAGAGGTCAGCAGGAGAGCCAGACTCCCTGCCCAGCAGGGAACCCAATGTGGGACTTAATTCCAGGACCTCAGGATCATGACCGGAGCCGAAGGCAGTTGCTTAATGAACTGAGCCACCCAGGCACCCTCGTTTACTCCTTTAATATATGAACTTGCACTTAATGAAATGGATTGTTGAACTCCCATAGTATTATGGTTGGCTTTACTATACTTTAATCCCCCTAATAATGACCTGAAATTAGGAAGATGTCTAGAAACATAAAAGAAGGTAATACCTTTCTGCTAATAACAACTATATTACCCCATAGGTAAAGACTACACATGGCACTGCATTTTCTCATTTCTGAGTGACTTAGTAACGGAGTACTGAAGCTGTTTTCCACTAAAGCTTGTTTTTATGCTCCCAGCTTTCTACGATAAAGCTCTCTTAAAACTAGGACAAAATGATAAGCTCGAGAAATGCCATATTAGAAAGTAATTCATTCCTCTGTGATTTTTGTCTACAGAGCTCTTTTCACTTAACACCCATTATAATTGGTATATCTCTTGGCACTGGATCGGGGCAATATTTTTTGGGGGGCAGCAATGTATAATTTGTATCTGCTATGAACAAAATGTCAGCAATAAAATAAACAGAAACTATCCTTAACTTCAAGTATCTTACAACTCATGGGAAGGCAAGCTAATGAGCAGACAATTGCAATATAGTGTATAAAATGCTTGGATGAAGGTAAGTGGTGAAGCATGTGTGCTTCTCGGGGGTGGAATTAAAAACCTGATTTTGTAAAAACAAACAAACAAACGTGATTTTGTCCTATTTATTCATTTCCATGTTGTAAATAATTCCACCATGGCCAATTTCAAGCTACCAATAGTTTAACAACTGTTCACAAATTTTTTGAATGTTTGTTTTTGAACCAATGCAGGTAGTCTCTGGCCCACTCCTATGGGGATTACCACCATCATCGTGGCCAAGGAAGATTTCCAGAAGGGAGTGATATCTAACTGAATAGGAAGAAAGAACATTAATTAGTGAAGCAGAGAGAGGAGGGGAAAGACTTGCAGGCAGATAGATGAGCACAGATAAACATCTGGAAGTGAAAGAATACATGGCATTTGGGGGAAACTACAAGGAACTCATTTTTGACTGGATAATATTTTGATACTTGAAGTACATAAAAACGTACTTAAAGAAGTAAATGTGCTCTCTCTCTCTGCCTGTCTCTCTGCCTGCTTATGATCTCCATCAAATAAATAAATAAAATCTTTAAAAAAAGAAAAAAAGAAGTAAATATGTGGCGAATGTCCTCACTAGCCATAATAAGCAATTTGAATTTTTTTCCAAAGACAATGGTAAGTAGATCATCAGAATTTTCTGGGGATATAGCATGGCATAATCAGATAATTAGAAATATCCCTCAGGTTGGATCTGGATGCAGATCCAGTTGGAGAATGGATATCAGTTGGAGAAGACTAATGAAAGGTAATCTAGCTCCAGAAGTATTAGTAACTCTGAGTCCATCTGCTAGAAACAGACCCTAAAGCAGTGGCAGTACTTTGACCCTAAACAGACCCTAAAGCAGGACAGACTTTGACACTGGACATTTGAGAACACATGAAATGTGACAGATTGGCAAGGCATAGGATAGGGTGAGGGCAGAGAAGTGTTAAGAACAATTTCGAAGTTTCCATCTTAGAAAACTGAGTGGATACTGTGGTTATTTATAAAAAGAATGGATATAGAAAGAGAATAATGTTTCATAAGGGAGGAAAATCTCAGTTATGCACAAATCAAGTTAGAGGTATCTATGAGACACTCAAATGGAAATAGATATTTTATACAGAACTAAGACAGTCAGGATCTGACCAGAATCAAGCTATAGTCTGATTCCTTTCTAAATACTCAGGATAAAATTATGACTGAGATATATTCTCACATGTAAGGTCCCATGGCCCCATGAAACATATAGGTAGTAAGTCAATGATTCAGTTTTGCACACTGTAAAAAGCATACTGAACTGTGGAACACACAAAATGCTTTTACAAAAAGGAATTTAGACTTGAAGGAATGAAGTCTTTCTTAAAACTTAAGTGGGAGTTAAATGGTAAAAAAAAAAAAAAGAGGAAATGAAGGATATTCTTAGTCGATGGGATGATATGTGTAAATAGGCACTGGCATAAAGCAATAAAAGTCTGAAATGAAGCCTGCAAGAAAGTGACAAAAAATTAAGTTAGAAATAATAGCAAGGGCTTCAACATAAATGGACTTTTCTGCTAAGCTGAGGAACTTAATATCATTGAAACTATAATAGATACGGACACATTTAAATCTGTGATCATATAGGCATTTCAAAAAAATTAACTTGAGCAGAAATATAAAGGATGGGAGGGATTTGAGGAGATAGGAAGAATTTAGTCAACCTTCTTTACATTTTATTATAATTATGGGTCAATTCTTGAGGCATAAAATATGAATCCATCCTGCCCAATTAAGAAATCCTAGCAGATCTGTAAGGAGGAAGAAATTAGAAGGATGACTTACTGTCAGCCATCTGGGAGTCAAAGAATTTTATGAAAGAATTAGAGGTTACTGGCAAGAGGAGGTCCCTGAGAGGTCTGAGACTGGAGAACAGAGATTTCCACATTGGGTATAAGCAAGGAAGAGGGAATGAGAGCATGCGATTTCAAACTGTAATAACTAAGGTCTTGGGAAAGCTCCAGATAATGGACCAAGAAAGCATTAAGTGGCAGGTGATCATCATCAATTTATTGACAATCTAACTTGCAGCTAGCCTTGGTGATTGCAACTAATCTTATTATTCCTCTCTTAACAAATCAGGAAGCTGATAAGCAGACAGGAGTGACTGCCTTATCTATCAACATCTAAAATAGGTTCTGCTTTCCACCAATTTTACCTCCACGGTTGCATGAGATCATGCATAGAAAGTTGTATGCAACTTTCTCACAGTCGGTGGCTCATAAATGAGAAAACAGAATGCTGAGAAGGGTATTAAATAAATTCTAAGTACAGTGCTAGTGGGGACAGTACTGGGTTCCAAACCAGTTAAGACGACTCTAGACTGAGATTGAATTTCAAGGATGGACCTTAAGGTGTGATCATATGATGATCACAATCATCATATGAGTGATGTTGTGACAAAAATGAATGATGCTGGACCACATTGAAGGGGAGAAAGGGAGACAAAAATACACCTGTGGGGGTGCCTGGGTGGCTCAGTGGGTTAAGGCCTCTGCCTTTGGCTTAGCCTCTGCCTTTATGATCTCAGGGTCCTGGGATGGAGCCCCACATTGGGAATCTCTGCTCAGCAGGGAGCCTGCTTCCCCCTTTCTCTTTGCCTGCTTCTCTGCCTACTTGTGATCTCTGTCAAATAAATAAATAAAATCTTAAAAAAAAATACATGTGTGACTTATCTTGATGAGCACTGAGAAATGGACAGAATTGTTGAATCACTATATCGTACACCTGAAACTAATCTAATTATATGTTAATTATATTTGAATAAAAAAATCACGTGTGAATATTTTATAGACAAATGAAAGTAATGATCTCCTTTCCAAGTAGCATCAGTCCATCTTTTAGTCATAAATACTTTATTTTTTGTAATAATTTCTGTATTTTTTTCCTTACAATAAAAATGTGTTTTTTGTAACTCCTGTATGGTATTGGTAGTAGAAGATATCTTTTGTATCTATTCTGAATAAATCCACTACTACTAGTAGTACTACTAATTTACAGCAATTGCTGTTGAAAAAAACTTTTTGAGAAAACCAATTTCACTTTCAAAGAACAGTACTTCAAAGAATCGAAGCAACACAGCAACCATATTATAATGCTTAACAAGATGCCTATAAAAATGAAAAGAGTTACTGGGCCCATAGAAGGCTTCACTTAAAATATAAGAACCAGAGGAAAAAAACAACTATGCTTTAATCCTATGATGAGTAGATGGACAATAAAAAAGTTTCAGGGCTTTAGCATTATAGAATGTTTCGTGTTTATTTTTATTTATTTATTTGTTTAAAAGATTTTATTTACTTGCCCGAGAGAGCATAAGCACAAGCAAGGGGATTGGCAAGTAGAAGGAGAGGGAGAAGCAGACTCCCCAGTGAGCAAGGAGCCGATGTGGGGCTCTATCCCAGGACCCTGGGATCCTGACCTGAGCCAGAGATGCTTTATCGAATGAGCCACCCAGGTGTTACATCGTGTTAAAAAATACAATGAATGCAAGGCACATAACTCAGTACCCATGTTTTACATTGGAATTACAATACCTAAAAAGATTATTTGATTTTTCTATTGTTTAGATAGTTACTCTCAGTGCAAAAACTATTATTCAGATCTCTTCAAACTTTGAATTATAGTGTAGAAGTGAATACTGATTAACATATAAAACTGTGTTATTTTTGTCAGGAGAAATAAATTCTAACCTTGGGAAAACAATCTTTGCAACATATGAATTTATAATCAAAGAAAGTATTAATGAAAAAGTTAACAGAATGGCTTTTGTCTTATTTTAAAGATTTTATTTATTATTTAAAGAGACAGCATGAGTGTGTACATGCAAGCAGGGGAAGGGACAGAGGAAGAGGGAGAGAGAATCTCAAGCAGACTACAAGCTGAACGCAGAGCCGGACACAAGGCTCCATCTCAGGATTCTGATCACGACCTAAGCCAAAACCAAGAGTCAGACACTTAACTGACTGAGGCAGCCAGGCACCCCTGGAATGACTTCGTCTTTGTGCATGTGAGTGAGAACTGAGTCCTTAATTAGTAAGCACATTTGGGATCAGATTCTTGCTTTGTCATTTATGTAATTTAGGGCATTAGATATTGGTCTTAAAACTTAGATTTTTAATTTTTTTCATTTGTAAAATAGGGGAAATAATGCTTATCTGGATTTGTTGTAGAACAGATAATTTTTGAGGAAGTACTTCAAGAAATATGAACATATTGCATACAATGTTTCTTTTCATTATCTTGCATTTATTTGAGCTATTATTGGAATGACCCACCAGTCAAATATTTCAAAGTCTTTAGCACAACAGCGTTAAGGTATTTTGCCTCCCTAAGATCTCTAAGCCATTCAATGGGTTGGTGACACATTTTCTACTTAGGTCTAGAGGAGATAACAACAAAGCACCCCTCTTTGAGAAATATAATTTGCTATATGCATGTGGGACACACTATGGAGATAAATTCTTGGGGGATAAAAGAATTCCGCCAGTTTTTTGTTCAGTGGTATAAAACTAAGCTGCTCAACTGGGACACCAACTTGATTTTTAATTAAAAACCCGGACTGTTGTCCAAGATATTGTTAACAAAACTAAGGGAAGTTAAAAATAAAACCCTGTTGGGTGAGCACAATTAAAAAAAAAAAATCCAGACTCTTCAAGGAAGAATTTAGATTTGTCTGGTGAATCTCACTAGGACTGCCTTGTGCATATCCAGCCCACACATTTGAGTGGGTTTGCAGAGCTCTGGCAGAGGGGCAAGTAATTTTTCATCTATCTCTATGACAGTACGTATCCAGAAGAAAAATGCCCAAATCCAGTCGATCATGCACTGTATTTGTGTGTTTCTGGATGCAAGTGTGCGTCTGTGTGTGTTTATTTGTGAAAGTGCACAAGTACTTTCCTCTGATGTATTATTACCATCCAGTTCCAGAATATTTTCCCCCAGGTGCTCACTGTGGGTTTGCTATTTGCCTCCATCACTTGCTATCTGAATTAACAGCCTGGACTGCATATGTATGTTCGGATATATTAAGATTTCACTGTGGTGTGAGAACTGTGAAGCGAGAATGAGAGCATGTGCTAGGCATGTACACTCAAATACTGCAGAATCTTCAGAAATCTTAGGTTGGCCGATCCCCATAGCAACTCCGTGAGCAGCAGTGTGCGATCCTCCGTATTTCGTGGATGAGAAAGCTGAGTGAGGGTCAATCTTTGCAGTACTTATCCCAAGCTTATAGAGTAAGTGACTGACAGATCTGAGACCATAATTCAAGTTTCTCTGGCTTCAAAGACCGTGTTCTTCTTAAATTTACTGTAGTATAGTAAGCACCACCCTCAGCAGGGTTCAAGATCCTATTTTTAGCCAGAGTCAGAAAGATGGAAAGAGCCATATCTAAGAAGAAACCACAGAGGGCAATGCTCCTCATGTGAAGTCTGTGTTTGAATCGAATGGCTGCTGTAATACATCACTACACACTTAGTGTCTTATAACAGCAAAATCTGTTCTCTTACAGTCCTGGAGGTCATAAATCTAAACCCGGTCTTACAGAGCTAGAATCAATGTGTCCGCAGGGCGGCATTCCTTCTGGAGGCTCTAGGGAAGACTCTGCTTTCTTGGCTTTTCCAGCATCTAAACTCCACTCACATTCTACGGCCCTTGGCTCTCTTTCCCCATCTTTAAATCCAGCAGTGGCAGACTGGGTCTTTCTCACGTCTCATCAGGCCAACGTCCAGCTCTGTAAGTCAAATCTCCTTCTGTCTCTCCTGCCTCTTGCTTCCACTTTTAAGGACTTTTGTGATTACACCGGGCCTTCTGGATAGTCCAGGATAATATTCCCATTTCAAGATCCTTAGTCACATCTGCAAAGTCTTCTCTTGCCATGTTAAGGTAACATATTCACAAGTTCTGGGGATTAGGATGAATTCACATCTTTGGGTAGGAGGAAGTTATTATTCTTCCTATCACAAGAATTTTCAAAGTCATAAATTTTGCCAAAATATCTCCACACCTTGAAACTATCAGAGGTTCTTCACTAACTGGAGAATACATTCCAGATGCTACAAATCTGTTTAACTTTGCTTATAATACATTCTACGGTTTCAATTCCACTTACTGCAATGTTTTCCACTTTACTCAAAATGTTTATATTCTACTATAACAGTGTCTTTGGCCTTCCTCCACTGTCTCAAACTCTTTCACACATCTGTGCCTTCAGATGCTGGTTCTACTGCCTTAATGCTCCTTTGTTTTGTCTTTCTCTGCACAACACCTACTTATCACTCAATTCAGTTCAAATGTTTTCTCTTCTACAAAGTATTTCTAGACTCACCCCAGATAAGGTCAGTTCTTTCCTCTGTGGACTTACAGCACTTCACAGATACTTTTGTTTTAAACACTTTCCATACTATGTTATGATGATCAGTTTAAGTAGCTGTCTTCTGTACTTTACTGTGAACTCAGGGAAGACAGAGTCTTATTCATCTTTTTATTCCCAGTTCCAAACACAGAAGCCTGTACTTAAGAACCTGCTTTAGAGGGACAGGAAAATGAGGTCATTGTAAACTTTACTGAAATGAATTCTCTCAGATAGCAAGTTGATATAACTCACATGGCGTTCTTCTCTAACTTATAAGAGTCTTTTGTTGGAGCCAACTTCTTGTACCATTTCATTTTGCCCACTGCCCAAGTTGTTGCAATCTTTCCCTGATCGTGAACTTGTTAGGGCCATGGCCAACACATGGCATATACAAAGCATCCAGATATTTAAAACAGGTAAGTCATTAATTTCTTTATTGTTATTAATCTGTTTTATCATGCTAAGGAAATTTTCCTAAGGACCAAAGCTGTTCAAAGATTTTTCACTTGCTTACTGACATTTGCATGTATTTTTGAAGAAGTATCTACTTAGGTCTTTTGCCTTTTTTTTGGGGGGGGGTTAAATTGGATTGGTCATCTTTTTATTCACTTACTTTTAATTTGTAGGAATTCCTTATATTATGTAGAAACAGGTCTTTTCCAAATAAATGTATTAAGAATATTATACCCTGATCTGTATCTTGCCTATTCAAAATATGTGTACATGCATAAATACAGGTATAGATACAGATCAGGGTATACACAAATGTAGTAAAGCTATATAAAAATTAATGTGAATCAGGAACAGCTTCCCTGTGTAAAAGGAGAAATAGATGGGATGGGTGGGGGCATGAAATTTTTTTTTAAAGAAATTTGGATTTATCCTCAATGCAACAATAAACTATTGAAATAGGGCAGATGGTTGTCACGGTAAGATTTATGTGTTTCTGTAACCACTCTGGTTTCTCCTTAGTAATTGTTTACAGTGGAGAAACATGGGAACAGAGACTGGTTTGGAGGCACTGAAGTCCTCAGGCAAAAGATGATGATTGCTTGTACTGGGGTGGCAGAGTTGGATATGGTAATAAGATAGCTCTATTTTGTGGGAAGAACTGAGTTGACTTCCTAATTCACTGCACATTAGATGGGTCAGGCCACTTTACAAACCAAGTACTAAGCCTCCTTTGTTGTCTTTTTACTTGTGATGAACTGTTGCCTTACGGGTCCTATATACCATGTACCTTATTTTTAGTGTTAGATCAGTTATCTTATTTCAATTGAAACTCCTTCTAATACACCTGGCCTAAAAAGCAAACAAACAAACAAAAACACCCAGAAGAACCAGGCAAAGCCTTTTAAAAGACCTAGTCACCCTTCTTCCCAGAATACTTGGAAGCGAACTGAACAGAAAACATGTGACAGACACAATCCAACATGTTTGTCTTCTGAAATTTTTGAAGACCTATCCCTGTATTGGGCAGGGGTAATCTGATTATTTAATAACACTGGGGGCAATCAAGCATGGTGTCCATATTTGCATCAGCAACTCTTAAAAGGGTTACAAACATAGCTGACCATCCAAACTAAGACATTAAATGCAGTTTTCCTTATGTTAAATTCTTGGTTGAGAACCTTCAACATCTGCAAGTACAGATTTTAACTTCACCACCACCACCTCCAACAGATTTTCATGATATCCTTTGGTAAATTCTTGATGTAAGTTCTTTTGTTTTTATTCTGATATTGCTAGTCATATTTGCAGCTGAATTTGATTTTAAAAAGAGTCCCATAACAAGTGACAATGAAGGGTTAGGCATCCATTGGTTTGGTATTTCCTTCAGCAAGAGTGGCTCTAGATAAAGTGTTTAAGGGATATAGGGTGGAGTTGGACCATATGACTCTTCTTAAATTCTTTTAATACTTCCTAGAAATTCTAAATATTATCTCCAAAAGCCCATTCCCAGTTGACTAGCAACATAATATATACATTATAATCATGAATAGCTCATGAATTAAGCTAAAGTAAGCAAATAATCTAAACAAATACATTTCTGTGTTTGGTTTTCAGTGATTTGAACTGCTGAAGAAGGCCACCGAACACTGATTCAGCAGTCACGTTCCACAGTGCAATGAGGAGCAGCCATCTAATTCTGCAAGAATGGCATTTGTCTCTTTCAGTATCTTCTATGGGGCCAAGTCTCTGAGAGTATCATCCTCAGGAGATACCTGTAATGGGCTGTTTCTAGGTCACTAGCTTTCTTCTACTAACATAGGAGATAGTCTGTTCACCTTTCACTTCATTGTCTCCAATTCTAAGTAGCCCACATTTACCTGAAGGTCTGTCTATACAACACACTCTTCTGTACATAATTATGTGTTAATGCTCCTTTAAAAGCACCTGAACCTCTTTCTAGCTCAAGTAAAAAAGAGGAAAAAAATGCATAAATATTGATACGGCAGGGTAACTGTGGTTTATCATGAGATCACAGACAGAATCAGGAGACAAGGAACTAATGCCAGCTCTGGAAACCTCAGCAGCAAGAACTTTTCTTTTTTTCTCCTTTAAGAGTTTTCTTGTAACGTGATCCAGATCAAGTAACTCCTAAGGTCTGTGTCCTCCCTATGCTGAGGGCCATTTTCTGAGGGAATCTGGCCCAGATCAAAGCGCCACATCCATGAGCTTCATCCAAAACAAGATCAGGTGTATTGAAACGGCATCTGGAAGACCACATATGTGCCTTCAGAACTGGTCTCAAAAGAGAGGCACTGGCTGAGGTGGATGACCATTCAAAGGGGACGCGTCTCCCACAGCTAAACACTGTTCTAGAAGCTCTATTTACCTCAAAGCATTTAGTCTTCACTATGAAATTATTTCACAGCTGGAGAAACTAGTTTTTCAACAACCTGTCCATATTCAGTGACAGACCCATTCCTTAAACCCACTCTATCTGACACCCAAAGTGCTAAATAAAGACAAGCTATAAAATCATTCTTTGTACACAGAAAATTTTTCAAAGCTCACTCAAGTAATATGTATACTCAAGTTGACTGAAAAACTATATCCACAATTGCATAGGGGAAAAAAAAAAGGAAATACTTCTGCTGTCAAATGTTTTGAAATGGGAAACAGAAAATTTCTAACACATAGTTGAAAGGAAACTCTCTAGTCAGAAAATGTGTCCAAATACAATTAAGTGAGTTTAAAAATCGTATTGCACTTTAGTTAAAAAGGAAAAAAAAGAAAACTAAAAAAATTAGATCTCTATCAACATTTAAGGAAAAAAAAAATGTTTACTCCTAACTGATCAAAAGGACTCTGCTGAAATAAAAATAAAAACTGTGTTTCCATGGATATGTTTCAGAGTCTCTATGTTATAGTTGTGGTTAAATAGGTATTTTATTGTTTCTAAAGATGCCTGAATCTTTGTGTAATTTGGGGGCATTTTTGTCTTTTGCATCTTCCTAATAATTTCTTATTTATGAAAGAAAATGGGAGATGGAAGAGGCTGATGAGGGTAGAAATAGGGAGAAAAGAAAACAGAAGTCTGGTGGGGGGAGGGGATGGGAAGGAGAATGTTAGAACAAACTATGTTTCTTCAAATTCTAATATTAGCTCTTTGGGTTTATTTTAGAATTCATCCAGGCCACTTTTAAGAACTTGAATTTGGTCCCTCCTAGTAGTTCAGCCTAACTGTTCCCTTGAGAGTAAACTGAATTTCGGTTAACTTGAATTTCTCTCTCAAGTTGGGATTATAGTGTGCTTGTAAGGTATCTCTGAGGCCCACTTGGAATTCCATTTCTATGGAGATTAGATTGGAACCTGCAACCAGGAATCATAAAGCAAAATACTAATGCATTTCTTCTTTCAAGGACTGTTATAGGGCATTTTCCTTTACTTGCTGGGAAGTGTTATTTCAGGAACTTTCACGTTTATTGTGTTTTGCATGATAACACTTTGAGAACAAACTGTTTATTTGATTCACTGTCTTCATTAGTGCCCCAGTAATTAAAAACTGATGTTATTTTTCCCCCCTGAGTTCCCTTTTCCTTTTTTGCCAACCCCCCCCCTTTTTATCCTTTTCTCTATATTCATGAATTGTTTGGGGCATTATTAGTGATTTCTACAAATCTGGGCAAGAAGCCAAATGAGAATATGAGAAGTAGGCCAGAACAATTGTTAACAATGTTTCTTTAATGACTGGGTCTCTTGGAAAAATTTCTGTTACTACCCACCCTCCCTTCCCCCTTGAGGTCTCACATTAAGTCACATTTCCAGTAAGTAGGGAAAAGATGAAGATGACACTGTTTTACAACTGTAATTATATTTCACCTTTTTGTGTAGCTGGGAGATTTTTTGAATAAAGATGCTGCTGATCACTGTGATATATGGAGTTTTATAAAAAGACTAAATACCATTGGTGTTTGAGGTTCCTCTTGTGCATCCTTCAGAGTTTTCTTTCCTAATTCCTTAATGTGAAAATTAGTTTACAACAACCATGCATTTATCAATTAAAGTTCCTTTCAGCACTAGGAGGAGGCATTATTATTTCCATTTCACAGATAATGAAAATAAGGCTTAATGACCTGACCAGGAAGACAGAGTGATACGGAGTGATAGCAAGCAAACTGAAGCCTAGGGGAGTTGTCCAAAATAAAATAAATAAAACAGGCTCAGAATCCAACAGATAAGCTGGTTTAAAATAGAAAACTAGAGCAGGATCTTAGAGCAGGATCAGAGTGCCTAAGTCAAAACACATTTAGAAAGTGGGAGAGCCCACAGGTTAGCAAGCTATATTGTAAATAACAAAGGAAGACTAGAAGAAACTAGGTATCAAGTGCTCGAACATTTGCTCCAAATTTCCTTTATCTGTATCTCATTACAACTTCACTGTGCAATGTAAAATCCAGATTATTTTTTAATGATTTTTTTTTTTTTTAGAGACAGAGTCCATGCATATGCAGGCACACATAGCTGGGCAGGGCTTAAGTAGGGGGTCGAGAGAGAGAATCTAAAGCAGACTCCCAGCTGAGCATGGAGCGGGAGGCAGGGCTTGATCTCATGACTATGAGGTGACCTGAGCCAAAATCAAGAGACTGATGTTTAACATTTTAACAGACTGAGCCACCCAGATACCTCTAAAGAACCGATCATTGATTCAACTAAAAAATGCCAATTAACTGATTTTCATATAGCATATATTTTGAATTACTAAATACATGATTTTGTTAGAAAAAATGAAAACAATGTAAAAATTATAGAGTAACACAATTAAAAGTGTTTCATTATTCTATTCCTACATATAGGTAAGCATATGTAGTTATAAGATAGAGTCGTATTTACAGATGAATAGACAGAAACATAAATAAGTACATAATTTCAAGCAAGGTAATTTGATTTTTATTTAAGCAGTATGACAATTAAAAAGTCATTTGCTGCTTCAACAGATTACTAGAAATACTTGTCTATAGATGTATCTTCAGGCATACTTTTACTCTCATATGTATACTGATATAAAAAATAAGCCATATCACTCTACCGTTAGAACATTTTCACAACCACTTGTCCTTAAAACAATTGAAGGTTCATTGTAATCATCTATAAACTGACAAAAAACTAAAGTGTACATGTACAGATCTTCCTCAACTTACCCCGCAGTTACATCACAACAAACCCACTGTAAGTTGAAAATACTGTCAAGTTGAAAATGCACTTCATGTACTTAACCTAACAAACAGGGGCACCTGGGTGGCTCAGTAGGTTAAGCTTCAGGTCATGATCTCAGGGTACTGGGATCGAGCCCCCCATCAAGCTCTCTGCTCAGCAAGGAGCCTGTTTCCCCCTCTCTCTGCCTACTTCTGATCTCTCTAGCTCTCTCTCTCTCTCTCTCTCTGTCAATAAATAAATAAATAAATAAATAAATAAATAAATCTTAAAAAAAAAAACAAACTAACAAACATCATAGCTTAGCCTAGCCTACCTTAACCATGCTCAGAACACTTACTTTAGCCTACAGTTGGGCAAAATCATCTAATGCAGAGCTTATTTTATAATAAAGTGTTGACTACATCATAAAATTCATTAAATACTATACTGAAACTGAAAAACAGAACAGCTGTACTAGTAGAATATGGTCATAAGTTACTGACTGTTTAACCTCATTATCAGGCTGACTGAAAGAGATAGCTTAACTGTCACTCCCTGGCATAATAAGACAGTACTGTACTGCATATCATTAGCCCAGGGAAAAATACAAATTAGGAACCAGAAGTACAGTTTTGACTGAATACATATTACTTTTGCACCACCGTAAAGCTGAAAAAAATCATAAATTAACCTATGTGAGGGGCTATCCATATTTCATTGCATATGTGCAAAATCTACAAAATTATCTAACCTAAACTGAAAATGTTATTCCTTTTCTCTATACAGCTTCTTATATACAACATGGCTCCACATCTTCTCCTATAATTGAAACTATCATTCTTCTGAATTTTTAGCTCTTTTAATGGATGTATAGCATAATCTTGTTATGGTTTTAATGTGGATTTTCCTGATGACTAACACTGATTATCTCTTTCACATATTTTTTGCTCTTTAGATATTTTTTTCTTTGGGTAATTTCTGTTTAATTCCTCTGACCATTTCTATATTATGCAACCTTATAAAATTGAAGAATGTCCTATGTTTTGGTTATGAATCCTTTGTCAGTTCTGTGTATTGCAAAAGTTTCCCCCAGTCTATGATTTCTTTTTCACTTCCTTAATGGGGTCTTTCAAAAAAGAAGTTGTTTATTTTTAAAAATTTGTGTATTTTGATGGCATACGATTTATGATGTTTTCTTATATGGTTTGTGCTTTCTATAACCTAGCTGAGAAATATTTGCCGAGCTAAAGCGGCAACAATTTTTCTACTATATTTTTCTAGACCTATTGAGTATTAACTTGTTTTTACATTTTGTCTTAATTTTTGTTAAGGTGCAAGGTCAGGGCTGCAGTTCAATTGTTTTACACAGAAATCCAGTATTGCTGTGTCATTAATTGAAAAGACTCTGATTTCCTCATTGCATTTTATTGGCACCTTTGTGGAAAATCAATTTGCCATATATGTGTGGAGCTATTTCTCAATTCCCAGCTCTGTTCCATTGAAGTCACTACTTTCACTAATGCCTTAATTGTTGTGATTTCATGGTAAACCTTAAAAATCAGGTGGTGGTGTCCTTTAACTGCATTCTATGACAAATTGCTCTGACCATTCTTGGTTATTTGAGTTTTCATATGTTACACATATATTTTTTTAAATTTTTATTTTTTCAGCGTAACAGTATTCATTATTTTTGTACCACACCAAGTGCTCCATGCAATCCGTGCCCTCTCCAATACCCACCACCTGATTCCCCCAACCTCCCACCCCCCGCCCCTTTAAAACCCTCAGATTGTTTTTCAAAGTCCATAGTGTCTCATGGTTCACCTCCCCTTCCAATTTTCCCCAACTCCCTTCTCCTCTCTAACTCCCCTTGTCCTCCATGCTATTTGTTATGCTCCACAAATAAGTGAAACATTTGATAATTGACTCTCTGCTTGACTTATTTTACTCAGCATAATCTCTTCCAGTCCCGTCCATGTTGCTAAAAAGTTGGGTATTCATCCTTTCTGATGGAGGCATAATACTCCATAGTGTATATGGAACACATCTTCCTTATCCATTCATCTGTTGAAGGGCATCTTGATTCTTTCCATAGTTTGGCAACCGTGGTCATTACAGCAAAGGAAACAGTCAAAAAAATAAAGAGGCAACTCAAGGAATGGGAGAAGATATTTGAAAATGACGGTACAGACAAAAGGTTGATATCCAGGATCTATAAAGAACTCCTGAAACTCAACACACACAAAACAGACAATCATATCAAAAAATGGGCAGAAGATATGAACAGACACTTCTCCAATGAAGACATACAAATGGCTATCAGACACATGAAAAAATGTTCATCATCACTAGCCATCAGGGAGATTCAAATTAAAACCACATTGAGATACCACCTTACACCAGTTAGAATGGCCAAAATTAGCAAGACAGGAAAAAAAAACATGTGTTGGAGGGGATGTGGAGAAAGGGCAACCCTCTTACACTGTTGGTGGGAATGCAAGTTGGTGCAGCCACTTTGGAGAACACTGTGGATATTCTTCAAGAAATTAAAAATAGAGCTTCCCTATGACCCTGCAATTGCACTTCTGGGTATTTACTCCAAAGATACAGATGTAGTGAAAAGAAGGGCCATCTGTACCCCAATGTTTACACATATATTTTTAACTTCGTATTACAAAAGCCTGCTCTGCTGAGATTCTGTATGGCAATGCCCGGGATGAAATCATAAAGATCAGAGATAATAGGTAAGTCATGGCACATTCATATGGTCAAATAGTATACATCAATGAAAATGAACAAGCTAAAGACAGAACATAGGGGAATCTTAAAAACCTGTTGTTCAGGACAGGAAGCTAAATTCAAGACAAATTATTCCATTTTAAGAATGCTGAAATGGGCTACATTCAGATATGGTGCTAGAAATCAGGAAGATGGTCTCATTGAGGAGGAAAGGAGCTAGTAACTCAGAGTAGATTGGAGAAGGGGTGTCTTAAAATTAGCTAATCTATCCTTTGATGAGGGTGTGATATATGCATCTTGTATGAAAAACATAGATATGTGCTCTTTTATGTATATACATAGTACTTCAAAGTATTTTTTAAAAGGAAATACATGTGTTTTTAATTGTGTGAGGAAATATGATCACTACCGAACATATTTTATTTGATGAGAAAATGGGGGGATGGGTGTGTATGCATGCCATCTAGTTGCAGAGGTAGTTTTTGAAAAGAATTCACATTAGAGGAATTATTGAGAAACACTAATCCCTGAAGTCCTTCTAAAAACTTTGCCTTTGTAACTTTCCCTCTGTACTTTTCTATCTTTTTTCTAATTCTCCTTTTTTTGACCCTTTCCTTATAGGTTTCAGTATGAATCTTCCACCCTATTCCCCTAGAGCTGGAGTCTGATGCAGCTGTCATACTTCTTCAAAATGCTGGTTGACAAAAGTTTATGGTGTCATTCTCCTGTGGGGTGTGTAACATTTTAACAGAAATTCTAAAGGTATCAACCAACCTTTAAGAAACAATTGCATGTGTCAATAATGCTAAAATTTGAGACTCTGTGACAGAATGAAAAAATTCTATCGGTCAGGATGAATTCTAGTTGCCTCTTAAATTATACTTTAGTTTTTTTGTATATAGCATTTACCTTTCAAGCCAGCTCTAGGGAGTGGCTTCAACTTGCATGTTGAGCCATGCAAGTTCTCCTAAACCATCTTCAATCAAGTTTTAAAAATCTCTCGAGCTCCACCCTGTTGTAAGCTTTATACAACTTCATCATAAAAATGTAAGATTATTCATTATTGTTGTACGGAGTAGCTGGAGGGAGAACCTAAAAATTTATATAACTCAATCACACATTGCTTGCTGAATCCTTCCACATTACTGTGAAGCATTTATTCAGCCTTCTCTCGGAAATGTACAGGGCACTCCCTACGTCCCTGGGAGCACATGATAGTTTAGACATTTTAGACCATGTACTTTCTTATTACCCCTATAGTCAGCTTGTAACATATAAAACACCACTTACATTTCTCCCTGTGTCTTCAAGTATTCGGTAATACTCCAAGTAATACTTGAAGACACATACGGATCTTAAAACAGTCTTTTCTATCTAATAGTTTAGAGTTTGTTCATTATCCTTGCTGTCCATCACTGAGCAGTCTCTGTTTTGTCAATATCTTGTTTTAAGTTTTAAACATAGAGCCTCAGGTAAACTATATTGTACTTTGGTTCCTAAGACTGCTTTTAGAACTGGATTATTCACTGATTATGATATGTTCCCCTTTTTAAGTGTCAGTGTAGGAGGAACAGCTAAAATGCACCTATCTTGAGAAGACCTGTGACGACTGACAATGTCCATGAGAATTCTATATTGTGTACTTGGAATTAGAGATGTACCTAACTCAGCTTAACTACATATTGTCTAGGTATTGTTTATCTATCATCTTCAGCCACTCATTACCTTCCCCAAACCTTAAAGTGTTGATCTAATAAACGGAGGTAAAAATAGGACTTGTGTTAAGGCTTTTTTAAAGATAGCATATGTGGGAGCACCTGACATATAGTTATAGCTCAATAAATGTTACCTGACTCCAAACCACAAAATAACACTAAATCGATATTTTGGTCACAATGACCTTTCAATACCCTCCAAAAATTATGCCAGATGGCAGCTGCTACCTTATGGTCATAAATAGGACTGGTCATAAATAGGACTGGTCATAAATAGAGGGTGTGTTATTCATGCCCTGTCTGACTTCACCACCTGCTATCACTTGGCATGAAATGTGGACTTGAGAAATGGGAATTTTCTCTTTGGGGTATAATTTACACTGACGCCAACTCTCTTACCAAGCTCTGGGTTTGAAAATATCTCCTCACCAGGACTATGATATTCAAACTGCTGACTAACTGAACACTTAAAAATTCAGTTACCATTAAATTCTAATGAACGTAAAAACCACATTAACATCTAATTAAGCCATTATGATTAGTGCTGCACAATGCATACTTTATCATCTCAGATACCTTAACATACTTTTATCTTTGAGGCAACTGAGCTCATTAAAAACTGCTATTTGCTGAATAGATCATAAGAACTTTATGATGCAGAGTGACCAACATCATTAACCTCTTTATAAACTTTCTCAAAAACTGAATACCATTGGGGGATTACTCTAGGGAAAGGACGTTTTGAGAAAGAAAAACAAAAACAAACAATCAGAAAAAAACAACCCCCCCTCCCAAATCCACAATCTTTACTTGGGTAGAAATTTTAGAAGGACTTTATCAAAATAACATGCAGAATTCACCTCAAAGGAACAAACCTTAGACATTCTAGATAACTGAACAAGCCATTTGTTCCAATGGAAGTGAATGTCTGTGTTTAGAATAAAGCCTTAATTTTCATCCAGATCAATGGTATTGTATTTATATTGATTTTTTAAAAATATTTATTTGTGTATTTGAGAGAGAGAGATCACAAGTAGGTAGAGAGAAAGGCAGAGAGAGAGGGGGAAGCAGACTCCCCACTGAGCAGAGAGCATGATGTGGGGCTCAATCCCAGGACCCTGAGATCATGACCTGAGCCGAAGGCAGAGGCTTAACCCACTGAGCCACCTAGGTGTCCCTATATTGATATTTTTTAACCAGTATTTTATTATCCAGGTGCAGATGGATCCATGTCACAACTCTTGAAATCTTATGGGCAGATACATTTTTACTTTAATAGAATGCAAACTTTGCACCTCTGTTTCAACCCCGACTCTCTGTTTATGGATATGAAGATTTGGATTTGTGACTTACTTTGAACTTCAATGTCATTATCCATTATATATATATCTCCAACATTATATATTGTTATAATAGGGCATACAAGTTACACAGACCAGAAACAAGTTAAAAAGATAATCATAAATATACATTACGCATCCAATCAGAGCTTTGGTTACTGTTGGCTTATAGTATTAGTACTTATAACAGATAAAATGTTCACTGAATTTGTTATTAAGTTTTAACAGTGTCTTTCTACTAGTTTCTTTCATATCTGTCTCTTTTATCACCTGAAATTCTATAATTTATTCAGTTGGGTTGATATGTACATTTCCCCACCCCAGGAAAAGAAAAGGAGAGAATTAAAGACAGTAATTGTTAGTCATCTGGACCCAACTAATAATTAACATATTAGGTTATTTCCCTTGAGAGCTCCTGATTGTTGAGTAATGAGATACTGGAAATTAAGATAGAGTTTAATTTTAGGATCCATGCCAGCCTTGGGTGGAAGGCTGCAAGGAATAATATGAAAATGCTTAAAAAGCCACAGATTATGGAGAAGAAGAGGGGAAGGGGAACTTGAAACCTTGTTATTCAAAGTTGTTTAATTATCTCAGAAACCTGTTCTTATTTTCCTTACCTCTAGAGACCTCTGTCCACCATTTCAGGCACATGAAGGGCTGGTCTGCCCACACCCCGGCATCTTTTATCCTGGAATTCACATGTCCAGGCAGGGGAAACTGTCTGGATCTGCACTCTGCCTTTAGCTGGAACCTGGCAACCAGACACTGGAGTAACTCTACATTTTTCCAGTGTTTCATGCAGCCCAGTGATTTGGATATCTAAGGAAGTGGAATTCCTCCATATTTGAAGGTATACCTTATTCAATCCTATCCTGATTTACTATTATGGGCTATTAAAATGTCATCATTATTTTTAAGTGCCTTACAGCAACTTCAAGAATATGAACAGCATACGCTCTTCAGTGTGGCCAGGAAAGTAACTTAAAATAAAATCATGTTATAAACATTGGGGTACAGATGACCCTTCTTTTCACTGCATGTGTATCTTTGGGGTTGCCAAACTGTGGAAAGAACCAAGATGCCCTTCAACAGATGAATGGATAAGGAAGATGTGGTTCCATATACACTATGGAGTATTATGCCTCCATCAGAAAGGATGAATACCCAACTTTTGTAGCAACATGGACGGGACTGGAAGAGATTATGCTGAGTGAAATAAGTCAAGCAGAGAGAGTCAGTTATCATATGGTTTCACTTATTTGTGGAGCATAACAAATAGCATGGAGGACAAGGGGAGTTAGAGAGGAGAAGGGAGTTGGGGGAAATTGGAAGGGGAGGTGAACCATGAGACACTATGGACTCTGAAAAACAATCTGAGGGTTTTAAAGGGGCGGGGGGTGGGAGGTTGGGGGAACCAGGTGGTGGGTATTGGAGAGGGCACGGATTGCATGGAGCACTGGGTGTGGTGCAAAAACTAATGAATACTGTTATGCTGAAAATAAAAAATAAAATAAAATCAAAAAATAAAATCATGTTAGAAATTCTGTGATTTGGGGGCTCCCTGGGTGGCTTAGTCAATGAAATGCTTGACTCTTGATTTCAGCTCAGATCATGATCTCGGGGTCCTAAGACTGAGGCCCATGTGAGGCTCTTTGTTCAGCAGGGAGGCTGCTTGGGATGCTCTCTCTCCCTCTGTACCCCACTCAGCTCATGTGCATTCTCTCTGTTTCTCTCTAAACTAAATATTTAAAAGAAAATAAATTTTATAATTTTAAGTTCACTTTCACACGCTATATTTCTTGTTAATGACACCTCTAAGTACAGTTATTATTTTTTTTCACTCCCATTTGGCATGTTAGGAAACTGAGACTTAGAAAAAAAAGTCTCTTGTTTCATTAAATAGTTTGCAGTGGCACCAAGGTTTAATTTATTTAATAAATATTTATTTAATGCCCACTCTCTCCCTCTCCAGCATTTTAGTGAGTCAGACAGAAAAAGGAATTGCTCTGATATTGCTTATGAACTAGTAAGGGGAAACAAACATGTACCTTATAGGAGAACATTAAAAGTTGTAGTGCTAAGAAAACAATTAAAATGGTATAGTATGATAAATTGAGTCTTAAGAAGCTACTCTTGATAGAAAAAGAAAGCAGTCCAGAATATTTAGGTTAGTTTTCCTGTGAAATGGGAAAGATGAAGAACATTTGACTGAATAAACAGGCAGTGACCAGGCATGGTTTTGCTGTCAGAAATCGGGCATCTTGGTAGATTCGTTTGTTTTGGTCCCAGTGCAGGATGAGCTGGGCATCGGAAGTTAGGCACATAGGCTTAGCACTAAAGGCCACGGGATTAGTTTATGATTATGAAAGAAAAAAGGAAGGGGACTAGGTAAAAGAGTAGATCCTAGGAGTTCTCAAGGAGAACATTTCTTTTCACTGGAGCTATAGGACATGATGGATGTAAACTAAATTCTCTGTGGTCATCATTTCACAATCTAGGTAAATCATGCTGTGCACCTTTAACCTGTCCAGGGATGTATGTCAATGATTTCTCAATAAAACTGGGGGTTAAAAAAAAAAAAAAAAAGGAGGAACCGGATTGTTAGGCAGAGCCCCCAGTACAGAAGCATATTTCGACAGGCAAAGCTAAAGTAGCAAGTGTCCTCTATTTATCTGCCTTTGACAATATTAAATGAAAATAAATACACATTTTTTTTACCTACATAATAATCATTTCTGATGCTCTTCCTTTCTTCTTATGATATGAATTTTCATTAAATGTCATTTTCCTTTAGACCAAAGAACTTGCCTTAGCTCATCTTGTGTTGCTGGTCTATTGGCAATAGTATTTTGTTGGTTTTTTTTTTTTTTTTTTTTTTTTTACTGTTTTAGCCTAAAAATGTTTTTATTTTACCTTCATTTCTGAAGGATAGCTGTTCTAAATATAAAATTCTTAGATGACTTTTTTTTTCCTTCAGCACTTTTAATATGTTTTTAAAACATAAAAATAAAAACATAAAAAAAAATTGAGGATTCCATACATTCTGATGAAAAGTCAATGCTATTTTATCATTTTTCTTTGCAGATGTAATAAAATTAAAGTCATACTAGACAAAATATAAGGTCATACTAAATCAAATATTATAGATATGTTCACAAAAAGGAGAAAATTTGAACACAGAAAGACACACAGGGAAGAAGGCCATGTGCAGATGACGGTAGAGATTACAGTAAGCATCTCCAAGCCATAGAATGCCAAGGATTGCCAACAACCATCAGAAGAACTTAGAGGCTGGGAATAATTCTTGCCTGGAGTCACTGGAGAAAACAGCACCCTGCCAAAACCTTGATTTCAGACTTCTATACTGTGGAACTGTGAACTTACAAATTTCTGTTTTACAAGCCACCTAATTTGTTGTAATTTGTTATGGCACCCCTAGGAAACTAATACACCAGACATAAAAACTATTTTGATCCCAAATACAATGCTTTAGATATATCCACCAGAATTTATCTATGGTCAAACAGAAGACTTTATAACATAAATCTCTTGCTTTAAGAAGCCCATTTTGCAATGATCAAAACATTTGAATGGTTGTCTTCATCCAAACCATTTTTTGCGGGGGGGGGGGGGGGTTGGATCCACACCTATCCAGCCATGCTTGGCCTCAGCAAACTTTCCAATTTTATGCCAATTTCCTTAAATCCCCAGCTTTGCAACCCCCATGCCCAAACCAGTGGTTTTCAAACCAAATGTGGTTAAAAATCACATGAGAATAATTTTGTTTCAATAAAGATTCAGGGCCCCACTACAAACCTACTAGAGCAGAATTGCTAGGTGTAGGATCCCAGAATCCAGGAGTCTGTTGTAGATGGTCCTTATATTCCACTTCGAGAAAAACTAAACTAGACCAGTGTTTCTTTCCTTATTTCTTTTTTATATTTATTTATTTATTTTAGAGAGAGAGTGAGAGGGCATGTGAGCAGGGGGGTGGCACAGAGGTAGAGAGGGAGAGAATCTCAAGCAGATTCCCCACTAAGCATGGAGCCTCATGCTGGACTCAATCTCAGACCCTGAAGTCATGACCTGAGCACAAATCAAGAGTTGGAAAGTTAAGCAACTGAGCCACCCAGGATGCCCAAGATCAGTGTTTCAAAAGATTTAATGAATGTCAATAACTTAGGATTATCAATAACTGAGGATTGTATTAAAACATGGGTTGTAATTTAATATGGCTAAGTCTGGACCTGAGATTCTATATTTCTAACAAGGTCCCAGGGAGAGTCAAGGCTGCAGGTACATGGACTATATTGGGAATAGCAAGAACTTAGAAACAATGCTCCATTCATTATAGTGTTCAATAAGTTGATTAATTGAAAGAGCATTTGTATCACTATATCTACCCTTGCCTTAAAGTGTTTACTACATTCTATATTGCAATATAAATCTCTTGTGCCTGATAAATTCTTTTAACAAGTCTTCTCATACGTGAAAGAAAGGATCTTACTCCACATTTGTATCTTCTCCAAAGCACCTGGCATAATATCTGGAAGAATAATTTTCCCTAAATACATGTATAAACCAAAGAAGAAATAACCTAGCCAACAATCAATAAACTGAAGAGGATGGACTACACTTGTATGGGGCCTTTGGAACTAAATGGTAACTAACAAATATGTATCAGGCTTATCAGATAATAGAGGGACTTTTAAACTATCTCTAAGAACAGCCAAGATCAGTAAGGGACACTGGTTAAATCAAATAGCCAATAGATTTTATGTTTTTAATTATTCCCTCAACTACCATCTCTCATCACACAACTTGATGATAACATAAATTTGTTGCATTTTTTAATCGAAGGGATAAGCTAAAGGATAATACTTGCATTTTTTTTTTTTTTACAAAATGGGAAAATAGAGTTTATACAGGTTGTATTACTTGCCTAAGACTCAACAGCAAGTTGGTAAGACAAATATTATTAACACTCTTGATGTGTTCAATTGATGTCTAATGTCTAAATGTATGACAGAAAATCTGTTAACTCAAAACTGTTGTAGCAAGTTTCCAGATAAGCCTGTTTTATAGTGAGTACCAGTCAAAATCAATAGGACCATTACTCTGTCAACATTGAGATGATGGTTTATGGGTGATGGTATCTATCAAGGGGTAATGTATAGGGATATATAAATGATTACACAGTAAGTACAACCAAGAAATACCAAGCACAAGGCTATGGAGTTTTCTGGATAGTCCTTGATTTTTAGTTAAAAAGGATTTCTAGTCACTTCATAATTTTGGCAGATTTCTTGCTCTTGAAAGATATTTTAGCATGATGTTCATGAACTTATTAAACTGAGATGGTATGAGAGACTAGAAGAAATACTTTGGAATCAGAACCGGTATCTAAACCTGAGCTCCTCGATTACTACCTATGTTGAAATCCTAAAATATTAATATTAAAAATATGTAATAACTTCAGTATCTATGTAAAACAATTTTTTGAAAGGGGAAATTTAAAAGTTTTCTTTTCAGTTAAGGTAGAATTTTAATTAGCTCTCTACCCATTCTTGCCCTAATTATTTAACTACATTTGTTCTCTACTGTTGAAAAAAATAAAACCTGCTACCTTTTTTACAACTTTCAAAATTATTGTCCCTTTAATCCAAAGAAATCAACTTCATACTCCACTTTACCTTTGTCATTGTAAGACAATTGCTACTGCCACCTTCTCCAAACATGCCATATTGCCCCTCTCTAGCTATATTAACTCTGTCAGACCTTTATTGATTTCCTTACCCAAATTTTACAAAACAAAAATTTGTGATCACTCTCCCTACATCTCATCACTCCTTCATTCCTCAACACACTCCATCAAGCTGGTATACCCTGAGAAGTACCTTTCTTAGGTTACTAATGTCCCCCTAGTCTAAGACTAATTAACACTTCCTACTCTGAATTTAGATCATTTCTTCATTGCAGCAAATAATATCTTGGAAATCTGTTCTTCCTTGGCTTTCATGACTCCACACTTCCCTAATTTCTTATTAAACCTCTTTAGCATTCACTCTGGCTACTTCCATTGGCAAGTTTTCCACTATTTATTCCTGAAATGCTGACACAGTGTAGATTTCCATCATTGGTCTCCTGCCTTTCTCATTCCACAACCTGCCCCTGAAGAATAATACATATCAGGGTGTTTTTAACCTCCCCTTCAAGACACTGATGACTCTAAAATCTATACCTTCAAACTGCAAATCTTTTTCATAGTACTAACATTTTATATCAACTTCAAAGTATTGAACTATTACATTCACTTGCTTGTTGACCGTCAACATTCAGATACACCATGGGCACCTTGAACTTAATATGCTCATTTGGAAAGCATTATTTTTTCCCTTCAGGTTATTCAATATCTCACCTCCTTTAGCTGAATTAATAACATCACCATTTGCAGACTTTTCCAAAATAGGACTCTGGGCACAATCTTAGATGTCTCCATGTCTCTGTTCTCTTTCATTCTCTTTTTCAATCAGTCAAGTCCTATTGATTTATTCTAAGTAATTATCTAATTCAGTATTCCTGAACTTTCTTTTTTAAGATTTTATTTATTTATTTGACAGACAGAGATCAGAAATAGGCAGAGAGGCAGGCAGAGAAAGAGGGAGGAAGCAGGCTCCCCGCCAAGCAGAGAGCCTGATGCGGGGCTCAATCCCAGGACCCTGAGACCATGACCTGAGCCGAAAGCAGAGGCTTAACCCACTGAGCCACCCAGGCACCCCTATTCCTGAACTTTTATTAGGTATCATAATTACTTGTGGAGCTTAGAAAAAATTCCAATACTTGGTACCCAACTCAGACCAATCAGTGCAGAACCTTGTTGATGGTACATGGGTAGTGATCCCATTGCCCTACTGTAGTTCTTCATTCTCTCTCAAATTAGTACAGTAATATATTCACTATCCTTTGTCTCCTCTTTTATCTGCCTCAACACCTTCCTCCTCATAGCTACCTAAAAGATTTCTCAAAAAATATCTTCTATTCAATAAAAAAAAAAATTACAGTTCTTACATAATTACTAAGGTCCTCAAAGATCTAGTTTCAGCCTTTCTCTTGACTCATGGATAGCTGTTGCTGGAGATTTCCCATGTGTATCAGGGTATATCTTGTTCATGTTCTTTTACTTGTTTCTTCTCTATACTTCTCTTTGCCAACAATACAATGCCTCCCCATTGGGAAAGTACTCATTTCCTACAGTCTTTTCATGATCTCTTCTTGGCTCCATAAGATTGAGCCTTGAGATAGGCACACACACTTACCAAGAGATGAAAAGCCCATCAGCCTGTGCCAGGCTTGTCACCTCGTGTGGGACTATCTTTCCCTGTTTCATGCTCAGAGAATGTTCCGGGTTTTTTGTTTTTGTTTTTGTTTTTGTTTTTGTTTTGTTTTTTGTTTTTTATTTTTCTATTTAAGCATGTATGTCAGTGGCACTCTGACACATCTTCAATTTTCAATATTTCAGATTCCATGAGTGAGGGTTGGGATCCTTCTACCCAGCAGCAGAAGGCTGTATGTAGGCAAACTGCCTTGCACCAGTGGCTTGAAGATTCATGCTGGCCACAGGGACCAGTGTCCACTATTAAAACAGACTGTGCTCTGCTTCTTCTCTATGTAAGTAAATATACCTAATGTTATGTCATCCATGCCTGACTACACTGTGTTTTCTGTGGTGACTGCGATACCAAGGTGCAGTGGGCAGAACTCTTTGAACTTCCATCCCTGGTGGTCTTTATAGTGATTTTTGCTATCTTCCACGTAGCCGGAGTCTTCCCCTGGGTTTTGTAACTGGTCACAGTGTTTTTCTCCCCTGGGACTGCTCAACACCCCCTCTCTTACTGTAAATCTTACCAGTGAATTAAGTTCTAATCAGTCCGTCTCCTCTGAGATGTCTTCCCCAGCTCACCTTCCCTCCACACTTGATGCGATGCCCTCACATCCGGCGTTGAACTTGCCTCTTTGTCTTGTAATCACTTATTTGTGCATCTCTATCTCCTACCAGATGTACCTGATTTGGGGGATCAAGGACTCACTCCTTTGTGAATCTCCACCCTTATTACAGTCTTGTAGTTTAATATTTATCAAATGTCTAAATGAATTTATTAATCAATTAATTTATCAGTTTTTCCCTTTTTCTGCTTCTATCAAAATATTTTATCTGTACCTAATTTGGTATAGGGCTGTCAGTGACTAAGTAAAGTATGTCCTCAGGGTCATTATTCTCTTCTTTCCCAAAGGTCTTCCTGCAGCCTTTCCCATATTCCAAGCTCATTCTTTTCCACCTTATCCTGTGCAATGCCCTTATCTTATAACACATATACATAAGTAAAGCTATCTTTATTATCTTGCATTAAATCCAGAATATCATTTATATTCACATTTAATGCATTAATTAAAATTACAGAGGATAAATAAAAGGAACGTGATTTATAATAAAATACATATCAATAGGTAAAACCTTGAGAAACGCTACACTAGAAGTCACAATGAAGGAGAGGATAAACACATCTATATAAATTTGCCCACACTGTGCCATCTACAAATGCAGGTCAATAGTTATAATTGTGAAACAAAACAATAAACATCATTATCACCACCAGGGACATGTATCTCTGAACTTGTGAACAATTCTGAAGCTCAAATTAACATTTGACCTAGTCTTCCATTGCTTTCCTGCAAACTTCATTGTAAAACCATGGACCCCCCCCCAAAAAAATTATGTCTTTATAAAATGGAATATAGATTGGCTTAGGTAAACTTTTTCTAGCAGGGTATTCAAAAGTCAAGGAACAGGGACGCCTGGGTAGCTCAGTTGGTTAAGCAGCTGCCTTCGGCTCAGGTCATGATCCTGGCATCCTGGGATCAAGTCCCACATCGGGCTCCTTGCTCAGCGGGAAGCCTGCTTCTCCCTCTGCCTCTGCCTGCCACTCTGCCTGCCTGTGCTTGCTCTCTCTCCCTCTCTCTCTCTGATAAATAAATAAAATCTTTAAAAAAAAAAGTCCAGGAACAAATGGATCAATATTTTATTTTATTCAACAGCCTGCCCATCAGGCCATTTAGCATCCGTATCCCACTCATTAAATGAATTAGTTACCCCTGTCACTGGGATACAAAATTCACAAAATGTCCCAAAACTTTCAGATCTTTCTCTTGGTTATGATTACATTCCCTGCCTACATTCTCCCATGCCCCTCCTAAACTCACCCTGACCTCCTGCTCTCATTTCCCTCAGCTCCCGATCTCACTTAGTATTTCTTCGCCATACTCGTTCTGTCATGATTTGATAAACTAACCGACAGTATGCTGGGGCTGATTAATGATGGTCCAGGATAGGAATATCAAGCCCCATAGAAGGTATATTAGAGAGGCAGCCTTATATTGTTAAGAAGGGAGAGGGAAATATATGGGAATATTTCTCTGCCCCACACTTCATAACAAATATCTGTGATTAGGAAACTTCTGAGCCTTGTTAAATCTATTTAAATCTTCAAGTGGCACAGATTCTGGGAATAGGTTTGGGACTTTTATTCCCCTACCTCCATTAATAACCTAATAATATAGCATCATCAACAATCAAGTTTTTGATGGCAAATAATTGTAAAGATAAACATATGCAGAACAAATATTTTAAAAATGATCATCCTACAGTGGTCATGTAAAATAAAGAAGAGGCACACTAAATGCTTGTTGCATTTTTTTAGGTGGAGTTAACTCCAGAGCTTGATTTATGCTAAGAGTGCTTCTGAATCTGTATAAGCATAAATAAAGAATTCTGCAAATCTGTGGAATTTGTTTATATCGGCAGCCTTGTAGTAGGGTTCTCTGGAGAGTTTAGCTGTAATTAATACTATTCTCTTGCTGTGACCCATTTTCAGCTGAAAGCTAGTCTTTCCTAGTCCTACCTGAGAAATTGAAGCGTAAAAGCTTTCCAAATCTCTGCTAAAACCCTACATAGTTCTCAACAGTGAGATTTAAGAATGTCCTCACTGCAAATATCTCAAGTTTTAATTTCTCATGTAATAATTTAATCACCTGTCTTGTAATAAAGCTCATTTTAAGCTGTTTCAAGGTATCCTACATGTTTTCTCAGAATGTTTTTTGTCTCTTTCGTGTGTGTGTGTGTAAGATTATGGTAAATCAGCCTTAGATTCCAGCTGAACCCTTCCATATTTCACAAAGCATTTACCAGCACTGATTGTTCATCTAAAACTGCATTTCTGTAGAGGAAGAGGTCAAAGGTATGAATGAATGGTAGAAGGTATAATAAACTCAACAGTGAAGAAGAAAAGACATAGAGTCTCAAATACCGTTATAGCTTCTCTTGTGGTAAATTAGATTGAAAAAAAATTAATCAAGTTCCCTACCATCTAAACTCTGTGATAGCCAACAAGATGTGGATTGATTTAAAGATTTTAAATGCAAACCCTTATTTTTGGTGGTATTTCAAGAACAGCTGTTCAAACTATAACACAATCTTTGCTAGTTTGATCAATACTAGTTTAAGCAAAGATAAAACTAGCTGTACAAAATGTCGATTTGGTACACAAAGGGGTCAACTGAGAAGCTTCTAAACATTTTTTTTCTACAAACCAAGGTGTTTTACTCTGCCACCTCGAGAGAGATCAATGTGCAGACACATGCCATCTGTTTTGCTGAATCCTAAGTCAAAAGAAAATATGCCTACTATGGGATTTAAACCAAGATGAAATACAACAATCACAAATACTGTCAAGTATTAGTCACTTGGAAAAAAATATCGATCCTGTGCCTCCCGTGAAGGTGCTTGACCAAGGCAATCTGGACATGCAAATGACCAGAGTACTTGGTGAGTACATAATAAAATACAAGAGACAGAGGAAAATACTGGCCCATGGGAACATTTGGGAAATATACATTTAAACAGAAGAAATTGATAATGAAAGTTCTAAGGGCATAATAAATGAAAATGATACAGTCAATCATGGAAAGATTTCTAGGCAATATGGGTTATGAACTAGGTTTTGAATGACATGTCACAGATCAATATCACAAATAACTAGACTATGTATATTCAATAAATTTGCTTAGCATAATTTGGTTAAAATTACTTTGTTCCTATCATATGTGAGACTTACCATAGACACCTGGAGATATGAGGAAGAGTAAAAATTTGCCTCTTTTAGGGAGCTCAGTCTAGTCCGGGAGGTCATCATGGTACATGGAATGGAGACAAGACTTCCCAGAACTCTACTATGCTATTCATAAATCTGTAACTACTGGGGACAACAGGCTGTCAGTTCAGATGAGCAGACCCTCAAGCCCCATAGTTCTCCAAGGGGCTTACACAATTTCCAAAACTACTGCCTAACGCTAGCGATCAGCTCCAACAATGCTTCTGCTTTGTACACTCTTCTTGAGGTTTATAGGGCAACAAACCTTGATCTGAAGATTTAATTAATTGGGACACTTGAGGTCACATGATTTATTGTATGTACACTCTTCTTGAGGTTTATAGGGCAACAAACCTTGATCTGAAGATTTAATTAATTGGGACACTTGAAGTCACATGATTTATTGTATGTATTTATCTCCTGCAAATTTGATTTGTTCGTCAATGATCAAATGGACATAATAGTGTGTCATTCCAAACAATATAACCAAGTTTAATGCAGGATCAAATGTATAGTTTAAAAATTATTTTTATAGTGTTTTGTGAAAAAAAATGGAGAAGCTATATCTGTCCAAGGAATCCTTTGTAAAAATCTAATTTTTTAAAAAAGAACAAGTTAATTCTCATAATTTTTTTTAAGATGGAGGCATGTCTAGAGCAAATCTTCTTTATTCATGAGGCAATCTGAATTTTTACCTAAGTTAATTCTGTTATTCTCTTCACTGTCTCTTATTTTTCATCAGACTCACTTCCTTCCTCAGCCAATATACATAAGGTCTCAGCTTCAACATCTGGGGTAGGGTAGGGGTATCAAATATTCAGCCTTAACTACTGACTGATGGTTCTCAAAGCAAATTATCTGCCCAGGTCCTGTTACCCATTTTTCCTGAGGCCACTCCAAGAATGTTCATAGTTTCCGGGCATCATTTTACTGTAAGTCCTTATAAATTTTTCAATGACTACATAAATAACACAAATTTAGTAACTTACAAGAACAGATTTATTATCTCAGTTATGTGGATCAGAATTCCAGGTTATCTGGTCCTCTGTTCAGGGTTACACCAGATTGAGTTCAAAGTGTGGGCTGAGGGATGCCTGGGTGGTTCAGACAGTTAAGTATCTGCCTTCAGCTCAGGTCATGATCTCCAGGTCCTAGGATTAAGGCCCATGTTGGGCTCCCAGCTCAATAAGGAATCTGTTTCTCTCTCTGCCTCTCGCCCACACAACATGCCATCTTATTTCTTGAAAGCCAACAGTGAAATGCCTATCCAGTCTGCTACCAACATGGGATAGTATATAGCAACATAACCATGGGAATAACTCTCACATCAACCTTGTCATGTGTCCTAATGTAATCAAAGGAACTACTATCCCCCTCATACTCAAGAGGCGGTTGATTATACATCAAGGAATATGAATCTTAGAATCTTAGAGCCATCAGAGAATTCTGCCCACCATTCTCCAGCAACAACAGCCTTTCCAGGTGCCAGTCACTAATTTATTTATTTATCTATCTATCTATCTATCTATTTATTTATTTATTTATCTATCTATTTATTTATTTATTTGACAGAGAGAAATCACAGGTAGATGGAGAGGCAGGCAGAGAGAGAGAGGGAAGCAGGCTCCCCGCTGAGCAGAGAGCCTGACGCCGGACTCGGTCCCAGCATCCTGAGATCATGACCCGAGCCGAAGGTGGAGGCTTGACCCACTGAGCCACCCCGGCGCCGGTGTCAGTCATTTTGACTTAATGCTCTAGTCCTCCTTTCTTTTCCAACCCCCAGAATTAGGTCTATAAGTAAATTTACAATGAAATTTAGAATCTATTGGGGATTTGTGTGTTTTTCAATCGATATTTATTTTCCAGGTTGTTAAACTCTGTGAAAATCAATATCATATAAGTTATCTTCCTCCTTGTAGACATATATTGTTACTTTCACAGTAAAGTGAATCCTAGTTTACTTGATGAGCTTTGTGTCACAGAATTCTTCAATGGCCCATCAAAGTTTTGAATATAGAACTTCAAAATTTTAAAAATTTTTTTTAAAGATTTATTTATTTATTTTAGGAAAGAGAGAGAGAGAGAGAAAGCATGATAGGAGGGGTGGGAAGAGGTGTAGGGACTAGCAGACTCCACGCTGAGCACAGAGCCAGACACAGGGCTCAATCTCCGAATCCTGAGATAATGACCTGAGCCAAATAAAGAATTGGATGCTTAAATCAACTGAGCCATCCAGATGCCCCAGAACTTTTGACTTTGTAAACCTCCATTGCTTCTGCCCCATCACTGTTTTCTACAGTATTCTCGAGGATGTTGTTAAGGAAAAGGACAAGTAACGAAACAAACGACCTTTGGGTTTTCATAGGATCAGTAGTACACCACAGAGCTAATGTCTTAGTCCAGTCAAGGCTGCGGGATGCTGAAAATATACAGGGTTCCTTTCCACACCAGATCCCATTGGGAAAAGGGAAGACTTAGTTTGGATAAGGAGAGCCATCAGTTCCACTTAACTCTTTGGTAACAAGGGAGGAGCCTCCAAACTCACTCAACTGAACCATCTTGGCTGTCTATACACTGATAGGAAAATACACATTGTCTCATCTGAATATTTTATTTTTCATTTACTTTTCATATGCTCTATTGTTATTTCTTTTCTGTCCCAAGTTGGGTTGAGATCTCTTTTCTCTTCAATAGTTGTCTCAGGAAGTTTGCTAGTCATGTGCGTATTTTGCATACTATTTCTCATATTTCTGTGGTTAGATTTATATCATTTAAAAATGTGAACTGTAAACTTGTTTCTTAATCAGTATCAAAATAATATCATTGTTACCAAGTATCATCCTTCAAATAACACAATATCCTTTGGACATTTTCATTGGCTCACCTCCTCCTCCAAACTGTTATTTTGATAAAGCTTCTGTGAATGTTATTTGCAGCTTATTTTACATTTGCCTTTTCTTTCCTGTGAATCATTTCTTAACAACTACACCAATACTCACAGCTTCCATACTGATAATTATTTATACCTACCGATAATATTACTATTTTTCTGCTCAGCACTCTTATTTACATATTAATTTTTCTAGATGCCTAACATTCATTTTCACTTAGAGAGTATTTCCAATAAAAACAAAGTTGACAGTAGTAGCATTTTAAAAGGTTTCTATATCAGAATATATCTTCACTTTTTTCTGCATACTTAAATGATAGTTCTGAAAAGGAGTGGAAGATAAAGGTTTATCAGGGATGAAGTAGGGTTTTTCAATATATTCTGCCACTTCCATTACCTTTTGCCTTTTATTATAGATATAAATTACCTCCAAACACTATCATCTTCTCTGTCTATAATGGCCAATCTAGAAGCTGATCTCTTGTGATATTCTGGTTTGAAAAACAAAAACAAAAACAAAAACAAACAAACAAAACAAACAAGAAAGAAAAAAAAATTGTACTCTTGGGTTTTACCTGGAAGCAAATACTAGGAGTAGCAGCTCTGAGCTGTAGGAACTGGTTAGTTGGGCTGCAGTTCCTACATTCACTGTTATCTCATAGAACACAGACCACATCAGTGATGAAGTGTATCATTATTTCATGGACAGTTACTAACAAAAATTGCTGCCAACTTACAATTGGGTGACTGTAAGAAACTTTTATATTATTAAATAAATATTAACATATGAAAAATTCTAAAGCTAAGAATTGATGAAATATAATTATCTGGTTGATTGCTCACAGCCCTCTTTTCTCTCCCCCAGGCTTTTGCTCTAGGGTATCTTGGAGGAGCTATTCCTGAGAATTTCTGTGGAAAAGCAGTATTGTTCTTGAAGACCTCCTCTTTTGCTACCTTAATTCTGTTAGATTTCACTGTCAATCTTATTCCATCTGCTTTTTAATATCCCCAAATTCCTAATGAATGTGTGATTGTGGCAACCCTTCTAGTCTGCCAGTGAGGCTGCAGATTTGTTTTTATATGTATTCTGTCTTATTGACCCATCTTGAACAATAACCACATTTTTTAAAAAATATTGTCTCTAAATACTCTTTTTTTTTTAAAGATTTTATTTATTTATTTGACAGACAGAAATCGTAAGTAGGCAGAGAGGCAGGCAGAGAGAGAGAGGAGGAAGCAGGCTCCCTGCTGAGCAGAGAGCCCGATGCGGGGCTCCATCCCAGGACCCTGGGATCACACCCCGAGCCGAAAGCAGCAGCTTAACACTGAGCCACCCAGGCGCCCCTCTAAATACTCTTATTTCAATTGTGTACACTGTGCTTCCCTTCCCATTCTCATCTTTCCTTCACACAGTGCATCAGGCAATGAGCCAAAAATGGTTTTCATCTCAGGGAGATGAGATTTTATTCCTCTAAGCAAAATTTTATTTTAAAGTAAAGGCAGTCAAATTCCTCAGCCAGGAGCTCAGGTTTTCATAATTAACACTAAAACACAGACATCCATTAATTTAAAACTTAAATAATATCAACAGTTAGGCAAGGAAGTAACTCAACGCTTTCTGCCTGGAACATGTTTTAGCTACTAGCAACCTACCTCTCTATTCAATCCAGAATATAAATTATATGGACAGAAATAAGTTTTAATTTTTTTTTCAAACCTGTGTTTATCTTGGGACTGTTAGTACAGAAACCCTAGGAACAGCTATGTGTTCTCAGCCCCCAGAGGATGTCTAAATCGGACCTCAGGAATTCACAAATATCGAACTACTCCAAGTAAACACTTCTTTCCTTTAGAAGTAGTTTCCTATACCATTTTGATTGATTCTTTCAATGCTTATCTTTCCAAAGGCTGTTCTTATTTATTTGTTTATATTGCTCCTCATTTACTAAAAACTTAGTTATCATAGAAAATATGTACAATTTAAAATACTTTAAGAAATTTGGTGGAGGGACATGAATATAGATGGCTAAATAAAATCAAGCTAAGGATAAATTTAGTACAAAAAAAAGAACTTCTAAAAATGTTTTTGGAAAGATTAGGAATAGATTGCAAATGTGGCTATTAAACAGGTTAAAATGTTTAGTTTGAATGAATGTTGTAGCTGAGTGGACATGCTTTGATCAGTATCTGTGCTCTCCCACTTACTACTTAAAACCTTCAACATGTTTCTAAACCTGCCCAAGCTTTGGTTTCCTTATATCAAAATGCTAGATAATAATGACATTTTCTCACAGGTTTGTTACGAAGTTTAAATTAGGTAATGAATCTAAACCCCTTGATAGTTTCTGACATGTAATTAAACCTCCATAAATATTAGTTATTACTAATATATCTGTGTTTGAGATAAAAATGTAGAGATGAGCTGCACTTAGTTAAAATGCCAGACACTTTTGTTTAATATAAAAGTGATAGGCTCATTTTAGTACAGATATATTGCTTAATTCTTAGACTTTAGGTGTAATTAGATATTATGAATTTGGCAAAGTTCTACAAAACTGTAGAGTGTTGTGACTCAAAGTACAAACTAATTTGAACTACACTTCATAATACCAAAGAAGGCAACTGCTTTGAAACAAATCTACAGAAAGAACAGAATAAAAACAGATTCATAGTTGGCATTATATTCTCTGATCTCCTTTGATAATAGCAAAGGAAAAATGATATTAAGGCTCGTCAACTGCCATTTAAGAAGACATTTACATGTATAATCACAATTTGGGATCGCTTTATAAAATATTTTTTATCAGTTCTCTAAAAGAATTTTTATGTAATTGACTTCAAGTTCACAATGACATAAATAAGTTGAATTCAGGTGGTAGAGGGGCATAAAGAATAGCACAGAACAAGTTCAGGAAAGGATGGGTTTCCATTATTAATTCAATCACAGGAAATGATTAATAGAAAATGTAGGTGCATAATGGATAAACCAATGAAGCTTCTGGATGAATGCTGAGTTTTTAAAATTACTGTGGTAAAATACACATAGAATTTATCATCTTAACTATTTTAAATGTACAGTTCAGTGGTATTAAAAACAAAGATAATGTTGTCCTACGATCCTCACCAGGCATCTCCAGAACTCTTTCCATCTATTAAATCTGAAACTCTACTCATTAAGCAGTAACTTCTTTCTTTCTCCTCAGTCCCTGACAACCACCATTCTACTTTCTGTCTCTATGACTTTGACTACTGTAAGATCGTCATTAAATGGAATCATGAACATTTATCTTTTTGTGGCTGGCTTATTTCACTTAGCATAATGTCCCTAAGCTTCACCCATTTTGTAGCATACGTCAGAATTTCCTTCCTTTTAAAGGTTAACGAATATTCCAGTGCATGTTTTTAACCACATCTTGCTTATCTATTTATTCTTTGATGAACACTGGGTTGCTTCCCTATTTTAGCTACTGTGAATACTGCTCCTAAGAACATGGGTGTGCAATATCTCTTAGGGTCCCTGCTTTCAATTCTTTTGAGTGTATACCCAGAAGTGGCATTAAGAGATTTCATAATTCTATCTTTCGTTTTTTTGAGCAACTGTCATACTGTTTTCCACAGTTGTTAGAACATTTTTTTATTCCCACTGACAGTTTACAAGGATTCCAATTTCTTCACGTTCTCACCAACACTTGTAATTTTCTGATTTTTTTTTTTTAATAATAGCCACCCTAATGGGTGTGAGGGTGTATCTCATTTTTTACTTGCATTCCCCTGATTATTAGTGACATTGTGTATCTTTTCAAGCCCTTTTTGGACATTTTTCTCTTCTTTAGAAAATACTCAAGCTCTTTGCTCATGTTTGTTTCAGACTATTTGTTTATTTGTTGTTGAGTTTTAGGAGTTATTTATATATTTTGGATATTAATTCCTTACCAGATATATGGTTTTCAAATAATTTATCTCATTGTGAGTTGCTTCTGTACTCTGTTGACAGTGACAGTGTCTTTTGATACACTCTATTAATTTTCAAAATTTCTATTTTTTCTTTTGTTGCTTACCCTTGTACAAGAAACCACTGTCAAATCCAATTTTTGTACATCTTTTGTTCTATATTTTGTTCTAAGAGTTTTATAGTTTTAAAACTTGCACTTAGGTTTTCTGGTCCAATTTTAGTTAATTTTTGTATTAGGCAAGGATTCAACTTCATTCATTTGCATTGGTAATCTAGTTTTCTGTGGATAGTAAAGACTTTTTCCTCAAAAAAGTATTTTGCCCCACTAAATAGTCTTGGCACTCTTGTCAATAATCATTTGACCATATGTGTAAGGCTTATTTCTCAGCTCGCTCTTCTATTCCATTGGTCTATTTGAGGTCCCTGGAGATTCCATATGGAATAGCTGTCTTCTGTTTCTTTTAAATATATAATTGACATTTTGATAAGGATTATAATGAATTTTAGATCACTTTGAGTAGTACTGACAACATTAAGTCTTCTAATCCATTAATATGTGATGTCTACTTTTTAAGTCTTTTAAATGTCTTTTTTAATTTCAATTCAATTAGCCAACATATAGTACATCATTAGTTTTCGATGTGTGGTTCAATGATTCATTAGTTGCATATAACACCCAGTGCCCATCACAACAAATGCCCTCCTTAATGTCCATCCCCCAGTTACCCCATCCCCCCACCCACCTCCCTTTCCACAACCCTCAGTTTGTTTCCTGGAGTCAAGAATCTCTCACGGTCTGTCTCCCTCTGATTTCTTTCCATTCAGTTTTCCCTCCCTCCCCCTATTATCTTCTGTACTGTTTCTTATATTCCACATATGAATGAAACCATATGATAATTTTCTTTCTCTGATTATTTCACTTAGTATAATTCCCTCCAGTTCCATGCAAATGGCAGGTATTCATCCCTTCTGATGACTGTGTTTATTTTTTTATTTTTTAATTTTTTGTTGTGTAAATCTTTAACCTCCTTGGTTAAACTCAATTCCCAAGCATTTTATTCTTTTTGATATGAATGAAAATTGAATTGCCTTCTTAATTTCCTTTTTTGTCCTAGTCATCATTAATGTAGACAGGTGCAATGGATTTTTGTGTACTGACTTTGCATGCTGCTGCTTTGCTGAAATTCATTCATTAGTTTTAACAATTTTGGGGGGAATCTTTAGGTTTTCTTATATCTTCAAACAGAGATAACTTTACTTCTCCCTTTCAAATTCAAATGGCTTTATTTTTTTACCTAATTCCTATGGCTAAAACTTTTAATACTTTGTCAGATAGAAGTGGCAAAAGTGAGCAGCCTTGTCTTGTTCTGGGTCTTAAAGGAAATAAAATAAAATTAAATTAAATTTTACAAAAACCAAACTTTCAGTATTTTATCATTGAGTATGATGTTCACTGTAAGTTTAAAATATATATATATGAATATGTATACATATATATGACTTTTATTATGTTGAGGTAGTTTCATTCCATTTCTACTTTGTTGGAATATTGTGTATGATGAAAGAATGTTGAATTTTATCAAATGCGTTTTCTGCATCAATTTAGATGATTGTGTGTGTGTGTCTTCCTCATTCTATTAATGTCATATATTACATCTATCAATTTTTATCCTGCAATCAGGAAAAGGAAGCCAACTTGTCAGATTTTATAATCCTTTTAATATGCTATCACATTAAGTCAGTATTTTGCTGAGGATTTTTTGCATTAACATTTAACTAAGGGACTTTGGTTCTATGGTTTTTGTTCCTTATTGTCTCTTTTGCTATGGTTTTACAATAATGCTAGCCTCAAAGAATGAATTAGGAAGTGCTCCTTCCTGTTCAATTTCTTGTAAAAATTTGAGAAGGATTGCTGTCAGTTCCTCTACAACTGTTTGATGAAATTCACAAGTAAAGCAATCAGGTCCAAGGTTTTTCTTTGTCAGAAGATTTTTAATTACTGATCCAACCACTTTACTATTTAAAGGTCTATTTAGATATTCTATTTCTTCCTGATTTAGTCTTGATGAGTTTTATCAAGAATTCAAGGAATTTGTCAATTCGTTGACAATTCTAATTCGTTAGCTTACAAATGTTCTTACTACTTTCTTAAAGCCCTTTATATTTCTGTAGAACCCAAACTAATGTTTCCACTTTCATTCTTTTTTTTTTTTTTAAGTCATTTAAGCCACATTTCAGTGGTCTGCTTTTGGGTATTTAAATGTTTATAAATGTCATATCCTCTTGCTGTTTTGCAACTTTTATTAATACATAATGTTCTTCTTTGTCTCATATAACCCTTTCTAATTTAGTTAATTTATTTGGTATTAGTATAGTTATCTCTGTTCTTATCTGTTTACTATTTGCATACAATATGTTTTTTTTAAAGATTTTATTTATTTATTTGACAGAGATCACAAGTAGGCAGAGAGGCAGGCAGAGAGACAGAGGAGGGGGGGAAGCAGGCTCCCCGCCGAGCAGGGAGTCTGATGTGGAGCTTGATCCCAGGACCATGGGATCATGACCTGAGTTGAAGGCAGAGGCTTTAACCCACTGAGCCACCCAGGCATCCCACAATATGTTGTTGTTTTTTTTTTCCCATCCTTTCACTTCCAAACTCTTTGTGTCACTGGAGTTTCTTACAGACAGCAAATAGTTGCATTATCATCATTATTATTTTACCCATTCTGATCTTAGTGATCAGGGAAGACTTTCTTCTGATCTTTGGTATTTGTCTTCCATATGTTTTATAGTTTTTTCCTGTCTTTGGTTTCCTGTATTACTTCCTTATCTTGTGTTTAATTTTTTTTTTTAGTAAAATAATTTATATTTCTTTCTCATTTCTTTTTGTGTATAATCTGTAGCTATTTTCATTTTGGTTACCATGAGGATAGGATTACATTTAACATTTATCATGAGGATAACCTTTAATTTAGAGTATTAGTTATAATGCTCTAAAACAAATTTATACTTACTTAACTTCAATAACATATAAAAACTCTGCTCCTTACAGCTCTATGCCTACTTCTTTTAGTTGTGATGTTATGCAATTAAATCTTTATACATTTGTGCCCCAAAATATAAACCAATAATACTTTTAAATGCATTAGTCTCAAAATTTATGTATAAAATAAAATGTGGAGTTACAAGCCAAAGACAAAATTACAATATTAGCATTTAGATTAATAATTATTTTTAACTGTATTAGATTTTTAAATCATATAGAAAATTAAAAGCAGAGTTATAAACTATTGTTACAATAAAATCTATGGTTTCAAGTCACTGTCTAGTTTCCTTCACTTCAATCTGCAAGACTCCCCTTAGCATTTCTTGCATGACAGACCTAATGACAACGAACTTCTTAAGCTTTTGTTTATTCTCCCAAACTTAATTTCTCCCACACTTTGGAAAATGGTTTATTTACCCCAATGTTCACAGCAGCAATGTCCACAATAGCCAAACTAGAAAGAGCTGAGATGCCCTTCCACAGATGAATAAATAAAGAAGATGTGGCCCATATATACAGTGGAATATTACTCAGCTACCAGAAAGGATCAATACCCAACTTTTGCATCAACATGGACAGGACTGGAGGAGATTATGCAAAGTGAAAAAAGTCAACCAGACAAAGTCAATTATCATATGGTTTCACTTACTTGTGGAACATGAAGGACATTAGGAGAAGGAAAGGAAAATTGAAGTGGGGAAATCAGAGGGGGAGGCAAACCATGAGAGGCTATGGACTCCGAAAAAAAAATGAGGGTCTTAGACAGGAGTGGGGTGAAGGGATGGGTGAGCCTGGTGGTGGGTATTAAGGAGGGCACATTCTGCATGGAGCACTGGGAGTTATACGTAAACAATGAATCTTGGAACACTACATCATAACTAATGATGAACTGTATGGAGACTACAAAAAAGAAAAGAAAATCTAAAAAAGAGAATGAAAGATGGTTTTGCCAGATATAGGTTCTTGACTGAGGTGGAGGTTTTGTTTTGTTTTGTTAAGCACTTTGCATATACTGGCTCACTGCCTCCGAGTCTGCAACTTTTTTGTTGAGAAATTGACTCATGATATTGTTCAGAATCCCTTGTATGTGATGAATCACTTTTAACTTGCTGTTTTAAAGATTCTCTCCTTGTCTTTATCTTTTGGAAGTTTAATTATAATGTGTCTCAGTATGGGTCTCTACTGTCATTTTGGAGATTGTTAAGCTTCTTGGGTATTTATATTCATATCTTTCATCAAACTTGGGATATTTTCAGCTGTTATTTCTTCAAATATTCTCTCTGCCCATTCTTTTGGGACTCTCACAGTAAAATATTCATCCATGTGATGGAATCACACAAGCAACTTAGGTTCTGTCCACTTTTCTTCATTTTTTTTTCCTTTGTTCATTAGACTTGACCTTTGTTCTTTTCTGTTTCTTTGTAACCCTTGTGATGTTTCTTTGTCTGTTTTTGGAAATCGGACATTTGAATCTAATAATGTAGCAACTCTAGAAATAAGATTCCTCCCATCCCCAGGGTCTAATGTTTTGGTTTTTGATATATATATTTTTTTTATTGTTATACGCTGTCTCTGCACTGAGAATCAGCCTGAGCTCAAAACTTAAGGTCCTTTTAGGTGTTTTCTGAGCCTACATTTTCTCTCTGCATGTGTGTGACTTTCTAATTCCCCCCATATAAGCAGTTGCTATTAAATGTTCTAGTCTTTAATGTCTGACTTCAAAATTTGGAAACAAAAAAAAAAAAAAAAGGAAGAGGAGGAGAAAGGGTACCAGTCCTCAAAATCCCTTGGAAGTCACTGCTGCTGGAGGGGAGAAATGTTTGCAGCATTGGAGGGAATGGGAAAACAATGGCCATCCACCATTTTATCTGCACCTCTGAGATGAAATGTAGCATTCAGTGATTGGAGCACTGATTTACAATATTTAAAGGACACAATTATTTTTCCCCACCCTGGCTCCTGAAAGCTGCTCCAGGAAAACATGCGCAGGTTGCCAGCCGTGAGGCTGGAGAATGGAATACAGGTAATTGCTACTGTGATAAGACCTGAAATTGGTGGAAATTAGCTGCAATTTTCTGTCCAACACTTCCCCTGGAAAGTTGCAAGTCTTCAGTAGTCTCCAGAGTTCTAAAATAGTTATATCAGAAAATTTTACCAGTGCTATTGTTATCTAGGTGGGGAGAGAGAATCCTAGTGCTTTCTACACTGACATTTTCCCAGAATCCTCAATAACCCTAGAGTTTTGTCAACTGGTAGTTCTCTGGTTTGGAAAATATATTTTATCTAAATTATAAAACTCTTCTAATATTTAAAATGGAGTTTTTTTTTTTTTCATTTTCTCTCTTTCTCTCTCTCTCTCTTTCCCTTAGAACTGGAAGAATCCAAGTATTTGTGACAAACTGTGGTTTTGATCAGTAGAAAAGTATTCCTTAATAGAACTCAAATTAGTGGGCTACATATACCCTTTAGAACTATTAAAATTTGGTAGGAATTGCCTAATCATTCTGAAAATCTGTATTACAAATTTGTTGGGTTTATGTCATTAATGACATCTTCATAAGCTTGATTTCCTATAATAATTCTATTCAATCCAGCATTCTTTATTCTTCTTTACTTAATGATATATATGAAAAATAGTAGTAAGGAAAATCCACTGCTTCTGGCTTTGGTAGTATAGCTAAATATTATTTAATATTAAAGATTATGTACATGAGAATTTAAACAATCTACTAGAAATTTTAGGTTAAAAATTAATGTACTAATCACTATTAGCCTAGGTTAAAGAATAATCTCAATCTCAGATGAAGACTATTTTTACGTGATAAAACCTAGCTTATTCTCACTTACCTCATATCTAAATCTGACTTGCTTTCAAGTCTGATAGATATAATTTATCATTTAGTATTTGAGACATTTTACTATAATCTAGAGAAAAAGCAAAGATGAACTAGATACTGTCCTTAAATTTGAAGATGCTCACATCTCTTATAGCCATAAATTCTAATGTCTAAATGACCAGTTTCAAAAGCTTTACAAGTATGCAAGTATGCCCTCTCATGGACTATCGTCCCTACCAACATACACATACAGACACATAAACACACACAAACAGAAATACTTTTGATTCCTAGCCTAACAGAATACTGGGAAAATATCTCCATAAAACATAAACCACAATAATACATTGTTTTCATGAATTATCAGCTTCTTTGTAAACTTAATATGATCAAGTCATCTGGTGCTTGTTTGAGATGACAATACGTTAATGGAAAATATCAATCCCATAAGTGGCTTTACTATCTTCTTTCTGGTTCTTACCTATTGGAAAAAAAGTGTTTTCATGTTTGGTTTGGCAGATAGATTAGTGTTCCAGAGTTCATTCAAAAATCAAATATTCCAATGAGGAGTCAAGATGGTGGAGAAGTAGCAGGCTGAGACTACTTTAGCTAGCAGGAGATCAGCTAGATAGCTTATCTAAAGATTCAAACACCTGTAAATCCATCCACAGATCAAAGAGAAGAAGAACAGCAATTCTAGAAACAGAAAAACAACCACTTTCTGAAAGGTAAGACTGGCGGAGAAGTGAATCCAAAGCAATGGGAAGATAGACCCCGGGGGGAGGGGCTGGCTCCCAGCAAATGACGGAGCAACAGAGCACAAAATCAGGACTTTTAAAAGTCTGTTCCGCTGTGGGACATCGCTCCAGAGGCTAAACCGGGGCGAAGCCCACACGGGGTTAGTGTGGCCTCAGGTCCCGCAGGGTCACAGAATGAATGGGGGTGTCTGAGTGTCACAGAGCTTGTGGGTATTGGAACGGGAAAGCCGGCTACAGAAACAGAGCCAACAGTAAGCTCACAGCTTGGTGTTACCTTGAACCGGTCGCAGGCTCAGTGAGCTCAGAGCGCTGCTGGAGGTCAGGCAGATGGGAGTTACTGGGTGCTGTTCTCTGAGGCAGCACTGAGGAGTGGGACCCCGAGATCTCCGCTCCTCCAGGCCGGAGACCAGGAGGCTGCCATTTGTATTCCCGTCCTCCAGAACTCTACAGAAAGCACTCAGGGAACAAAAGCTCCTGAAAGCAAACCCCAGCAGATTACTCCGCCCCTGGTAAGGGCGGTGCAATTCCGCCTGGGGCAAAGACACTTGAGAATTACTACACCAGGCCCCTCCCCCAGAAAATCAACAAGAAATTCAGCCAAGACCAAGTTCACCTACCAAGGAGTGCGGTTTCAATACCAAGGAGAGCATCAGAATTCCAGAGGAGGAGAAAGCAAAGCACAGAAATCATGGCTTTCTCCCTGTGATTTTTTAGTCTTGCAGTTAATTTAATTTTTTCTTTTTCATTTTTTTTTTCTCTTCTTCTGCTAAATTTTTTTTAACTTTTACCTTTTTCTTTTTTAATGTTTTTTAACTAGTTTAATATATTTTTTTTTCTTTTTTATACTTTTCTATATTCATTTTCTTTTTTTAATTCTTTTTTTTCCCTTTCTTTCTTTCTTTCTTTCTTTCTTTCTTTCTTTCTTTCTTTTTGAACCTCTTTTTATCCCCTTTCTCCCGCCTCACAATTTGGGACCTCTTCTGATTTGGTTAAAGCATATTTTCCTGGGGTTGTTGCCACCCTTTTAGTATTTTACTTGCTCCTTCATATACTCTTAGCTGGACAAAATGACAAGGCGGAAAAATTCACCACAAAAAAAAAGAACAAGAGGCAGTACCGAAGGCTAGGGGCCTAATCAATACAGACATTGGTAATATGTCAGATCTAGAGTTCAGAATGACAATTCTGAAGGTTCTAGCTGGGCTCGCAAAAGGCATGGAATATATTAGAGAAAGCCTCTCGGGAGATATAAAAGCCATTTCTGGAGAAAAAAGAACTAAAATCTAACCAAGTTGAAATCAAAAAAGCTATCAATGAGGTGCAATAAAAAATGGAGACTCTGACTGCTAGGATAAATGAGGCAGAAGAAAGAATTAGCGATATAGAAGACCAAATGACAGAGAATAAAGAAGCTGAGCAAAAGAGGGACAAACAGCTACTGGACCACGAGGGGAGAATTCGAGAGATAAGTGACACCATAAGACGAAACAACATTAGAATAATTGGGATTCCAGAAGAAGAAGAAAGAGATAGGGGAGCAAAAGGTATACTGGAGAGAATTATTGGGGAGAATTTCCCCAATATGGCAAAGGGAATGAGCATCAAAATTCAGGAGGTTCAGAGAATGCCCCTCAAAATCAATAAGAATAGGCCCACACCCTGTCACCTAATAGTAAAATTTACAAGTCTTAGTGACAAAGAGAAAATCCTGAAAGCAGCCCGGGAAAAGAAGTCTGTAACATACAATGGTAAAAATATTAGATTGGCAGCTGACTTATCCACAGAGACCTGGCAGGCCAGAAAGAGCTGGCATACTATTTTCAGAGCACTAACCGAGAAAAACATGCAGCCAAGAATACTATATCCAGCTAGACTATCATTGAAAATAGAAGGAGAGATTAAAAGCTTCCAGGAAAAACAAAAACTGAAAGAATTTGCAAACACTAAACCAGCTCTACAAGAAATATTGAAAGGGGTCCTCTAAGCAAAGAGAGAGCCTACAGTGGTAGATCAAAAAGGAACAGAGACAATATACAGTAACAGTCACCTTGCAGGCAATACAATGGCACTAAATTCATATCTCTCAGTAGTTATCCTGAATGTTAATGGGCTAAATGCCCCAATCAAAAGACACAGGGTATCAGAATGGATAAAAAACCAAAACCCATCTATATGTTGCCTACAAGAAACTCATTTTAAGCCCGAAGACACCTCCAGATTTAAAGTGAGGGGGTGGAAAAGAATTTACCATGCTAATGGACATCAGAAGAATGCAGGAGTGGCAATCCTTGTATCAGATCAATTAGATTTTAAGCCAAAGACTATAATAAGAGATGAGGAAGAACACTATATCATACTCAAAGGGTCTGTCCAACAAGAAGATCTAACAATTTTAAATATCTATGCCCCCAACGTGGGAGCAGCCAACTATATAAACCAATTAATAACAAAATCAAAGAAACACATCAATAATAATACAATAATAGTATGAGACTTTAACACTCCCCTCACTGAAATGGACAGATCATCCAAGCAAAAGATCAACAAGGAAATAAAGGCCTTAAACGACACACTGGACCAAATGGACATCACAGATATATTCAGAACATTTCATCCCAAAGCAACAGTATACACATTCTTCTCTAGTGCACATGGAACATTCTCCAGAATAGATTACATCCTCGGTCCTAAACCAGGACTCAACCGGTATCAAAAGATTGGGATCATTCCCTGCATATTTTCAGACCACAATGCTCTGAAGCTAGAACTCAACCACAAGAGGAAGTTTGGTAAGAACCCAAATACATGGAGAGTAAACAGCATCCTTCTTAGGAATGAATGGGTCAACCGCGAAATTAAAGAAGAATTGAAAAAAATCATGGAAACAAATGATAATGAAAATACAATGGTTCAAAATCTGTGGGACACAACAAAGGCAATCCTGAGAGGAAAATATATAGCGGTACAAGACTTTCTCAAGAAACAAGAAAGGTCTCAGGTACACAACCTAACCCTACACCTAAAGGAGCTGGAGAAAGAACAAGAAAGAAACCCTAAGCCCAGCAGGAGAAGAGAAATCATAAAGATCAGAGCAGAAATCAATGAAATAGAAACCAAAAAGACAATAGAACAAATCAACGAAACTAGGAGCTGGTTCTTTGAAAGAATTGATAAACACCTAGCCAGACTTATCAAAAAGAAAACAGAGGGGTGCCTGGGTGGCTCATGGGTTAAGGCCTCTGCCTTCGGCTCAGATCATGGTCCCAGGGTCCTGGGATCGAGCCCCGCATCAGGCTCTCTGCTCGAGGAGCCTGCTTCCTCCTCTCTCTCTCTGCCTGCCTCTCCACCTATTTGTGATTACCATCTGTCAAATGAATAAATAAAATCTTAAAAAATAAAAAATAAAAAAAATTAAAAAAGAAAAGAGAAAGGACCCAAATAAATAAAATCATGAATGAAAGAGGAGAGAGCACAACTAACACCAAAGAAATACAAACCATTATAAGAACATACTATGAGCAACTCTACGCCAACAAATTTGACAATCTGGAAGAAATGGATGCATTCCTAGAAACATATAAACTACCACAACTGAACCAAGAAGAAATAGAAAGCCTGAACAGACCCATAACCAGTAAGGAGATTGAAACAATCATTAAAAATCTCCAAACAAACAAAAGCCCAGGGCCAGATGGCTTCCCCAGGGAATTCTACCAAACATTTAAAGAAGAACTAATTCCTATTCTCCTGAAACTGTTCCAAAAAATGGAAATGGGAGGAAAACTTCCAAACTCCTTTAATGAGGCCAGCATCACCTTGATCCCAAAACCAGACAAGGATCCCACCAAAAAAGAGAGCTATAGACCAATATCCTTGATGAACACAAATGCGAAAATTCTCACCAAAATACTAGCCAATAGGATTCAACAGTACATTAAAAGGATTATTCACCACGACCAAGTGGGATTTATTCCAGGGCTGCAAGGTTGGTTCAACATCCACAAATCCGTCAATGTGATACAACACATCAATAAAAGAAAGAACAAGAACCATATGATACTCTCAATAGATGCTGAAAAAGCATTTGGCAAAGTACAGCATCCCTTCCTGATCAAAACTCTTCAAAGTGTAGGGATAGAGGGCACATACCTCAATATCATCAAAGCCATCTATGAAAAACCCACCGCAAATATCATTCTCAATGGAGAAAAACTGAAAGCTTTTCCGCTAAGGTCAGGAACACGGCAGGGATGTCCATTATCACCACTGCTATTCAACATAGTACTAGAAGTCGTAGCCTCAGCAATCAGACAACAAAAGGAAATTAAAGGCATCCAAATTGGCAAAGAAGAAGTCATATCATCTTCGCAGATGATATGATACTATATGTGGAAAACCCAAAAGACTCCACTCCAAAACTGCTAGAACTTGTACAGGAATTCAGTAAAGTGTCAGGATATAAAATCAATGCACAGAAATCAGTTGTATTTCTCTACAACAACAACAAGACAGAAGAAAGAGAACTTAAGGAGTCCATCCCATTTACAATTGCACCCCAAACCATAAGATACCTAGGAATAAACCTAACCAAAGAGGCACAGAATCTATACTCAGAAAACTATAAAGTACTCATGAAAGAAATTGAGGAAGACACAAAGAAATGGAAAAATGTTCCATGCTCCTGGATTGGAAGAATAAATATTGTGAAAATGTCTATGCTACCTAAAGCAATCTACATATTTAATGCAATTCCTATCAAAGTACCATCCATCTTTTTCAAAGAAATGGAACAAATAATGCTAAAATTTATATGGAACCAGAAAAGACCTCGAATAGCCAAAGGGATATTGAAAAAGAAAGCCAACGTTGGTGGCATCACAATTCCGGACTTCAAGCTCTATTACAAAGCTGCCATCATCAAGACAGCATGGTACTGGCACAGAAACAGACACAGAGATTAATGGAACAGAATAGAGAGCCCAGAAATAGACCCTCAACTCTACGGTCAACTAATCTTTGACAAAGCAGGAAAGAATGTCCAATGGAAAAAAGACAGCCTCTTCAATAAATGGTGCTCGAAAATTGGACAGCCACATGCAGAAAAATGAAATTGGACCATTTCCTTACACCACACACAAAAATGGACTCAAAATGGATGAAGGTCCTCAATGTGAGAAAGGAATCCATCAAAATCCTTGAGGAGAACACAGGCAGCAACCTCTTCGACCTCAGCCACAACAACATCTTCCTAGGAACAACGCCAAAGGCAAGGGAAGCAAGGGCAAAAATGAACTATTGGGATTTCCTCAAGATCAAAAGCTTTTGCACAGCAAAGGAGACAGTTAACAAAACCAAAAGACAACTGACAGAATGGGAGAAGATATTTGCAAACGACATATCAGATAAAGGACTAGCATCCAAAATCTATAAAGAACTTAGCAAACACAACACCCAAAGAACACATAACCCAATCAAGAAATGGGCAGAGGACATGAACAGACATTTCTGCAAAGAAGACAGACACATGAAAAAGTGCTCCATATCACTCAGCATCAGGGAAATACAAATCAAAACCACAATGAGATATCACCACACACCTGTCAGAATGGCTAAAATCAACAAGTCAGGAAATGATAGATGCTGGCGAGGATGTGGAGAAAGGGGAACCCTCCTACACTGTTGGTGAGAATGCAATCTGGTGCAACCACTCTGGAAAACAGCATGGAGGTTCCTCAAAATGTTGAAAATAGAACTGCCCTATTACCCAGCAATTGCACTACTGGGTATTTACCCTAAAGATACAAACGTAGTGATCTGAACGGGCACGTGCACCCGAATGTTTATAGCAGCAATGTCCACAATAGCCAAACTACAGAAAGAACCTGGATGTCCATCAACAGATGAATGGATCAAGAAGATGTGGTATATATACACAATGGAATACTATGCAGCCATCAAAAGAAATGAAATCTTGCCATTTGAGACAACATGGATGGAACTAGAGCCTATCATGCTTAGTGAAATAAGTCAAGCGGAGAAATACAACTATCATATGATATCCCTGATATGAGGAAGTGGTGATGCAACATGGGGGCTTAAGTGGGTAGAAGAATCAATGAAACAAGATGGGATTGGGAGGGAGACAAACCATAAGTGACTCTTAATCTCACAAAACAAACTGAGGATTGCTGGGGGAAGGGGGGTTGGGAGAAGGGTGTGGGGTTATGGACATTGGGGGGGGGGTATGTGCTTTGGTGAGTGCTGTGAAGTGTGTAAACCTGGTGATTCACAGACCTGTACCCCTGGGGATAAAAATATATGTTTATAAAAAATAAAAAATTTTAAAAAATCAAATATTCCATCATTTTGGCCATAAGTATAATCTAGTTCAAGTAAAGAAAGCATACAACTTTATGGGTCAATTATAGAAGAAAAATTGAATCTTACTGTTAGAGCTCCAGCCTCTGTGATCCAGTTCTTGGTTTTATTCCTAGTTATTAGATGGATAAGGTAAAATACTGATAGTCTTCTGAAACAGCCATTTGGTGAGACCCATCTTTTCTGATTTGTGTTGTATTCCTATGGATAAATAAATAAATATTAAAAACATGTATTTCTGGTTAAAAGTAATATATACTTAGATTTTTTATTAAACTTGCTTGCTCCTGGGACTAAATTTTAGTAAACATAAATATCACATAGGTAATCTGTGAAAAATGCTTAGGAATGGATCCTACCCATTGAGTTTCTGATTAGTAAAGCTAGCATAAATTTAGTGTTTCTGATGTAGTTGAACTGAGTTTCCTATATTTGTGGAAAAAATACATTTTAAAAATAAATAAAATGGACTGGTATAAAGGAGTAATTCAGAGACTAAGATCTAAACATATAGCTGTGGTTTCACATATAGTTACATGAGTGTTTTAAAAAAAGAATTAATGACATCCGTTAAAGAATAGTAAGTCAGCCTTTTTTCAGAACCATTTGGACAGAGAAGGGGATACTACAATGGGGTTTGGCAGTAGCAATATAAGAGATTAGAATCAATTCCAAATACAAGCAAAAATGGGAATTTACACCTGGAGTGTGAGTGTGCATGCATCAGGGGACAGAAAATTACTATGAGAACTACTTTTATCAGAGGTAAGGGAGGATCCTGGCTAAAATGACCCAAGAAAATTCTTACTGAAGTGATTTCTTCATAAAATCCCCTTAAAGACTGAAGGATGAGGAACCTGATTAGATATTGAAGGTGATCAGATATCAAGGATGGTCGTTTCTAGACAAACAGACTTAGCAGGAGTCTTCCTAAAATTGAACAATGCAGAGACAAACATAAAAGCTCAAAATTCAGAGTCTTTGAGAAGTGGATTCACAGGAACCAGAGAGACATTTGGCCAAGGAGAGTATCTTTGTCATTAGTAATAAGCAATTACAAAGAAAGCATAATTTTACCCTATCCATCATCACTGTTAGAGAACCTCAAACTAGTGTAATAACCTTTTCATTAGAGAAACAAAGTTTTTCCTATGTGTATCTTTCTATACAGATAATCCCCACAACCTCATAATCAGACAGTCTTCTAGAACACAGAAAAAAAAGCTGAAAGTAGGGGCGCCTGGGTGGCTCAGTGGGTTAAAGCCTCTGCCTTCGGCTCGAGTCATGATCCCAGGGTCCTGGGATCAAGCCCCACATCTGGCTTTCTGCTCAGCAGGGAGCCCGCTTCCTCCTTTCTCTCTCTGCCACCTCTCTGTGTACTTGTGATCTCTGTCTGTCAAATAAATAAATAAAATCTTTTAAAAAAATGATTATGAAGAAAAAGAAACCTGGAAATATATATACATTGATTCCCCAGAGATTCTAACTTAATTAACCTAGGGTACAGCTTGGGCATCACTTTTTAAATATCACAGGGAACTCTAACATGTAGACAAATTTGGGACTACTGCTTGAAACCAATCCTTTGCCCCAACAGAAACAGATTCAACAATAGACAGTGATCACATTTCTTCACTGAATGCTCATAACTGTTTTAACAGTTATGTACTGTTACATACATAACATGTATGTAACATGTTCTAACAGATTACAAATGTGTATTGTTTGTTAGGTTGGTTTGCCTGGAATTAATTCATTGCTACTGAATGCAGCCAAGTATTTGTTGTTTCTTCTTCATAACTTGGCTTTCAGTGAGAGAAATAAACTTGGCCCAAAAGTTAACACACACCTCTTTATTCTTTTGGAAGTAGAGAATAAGACAAGCCCTAATGAAGGACTGAGAGAGCTCTTGGGTAGACGAGTTTTTGCCAATTCTGAGCTCCTATTTTTGAATAGAGAGAAGGAAAATGACACCTACCATAATTAAATTTCTTACCTCTTTCAGTTGTCTAACTGCCTCCCTAAATATGATGGTAAGGAGATAGATGTCTTTTCAATATTAAAAAAAAAAAAAAAACCTCAGGTGCAACTCAATTTTTGCATGTCATGAAACAAAATATGTTGAAGGGGGTGCATTTTTGAATTAAAGAAGTCCATTAGGAATTTTGTGATGTCTTATTGAAAAAAAAAATTGCGATAAACTGAAATCTTTTGAGACTTTTCTTTTTCCTTTGTCATCATCTTTAAGTCTCAATTCTTGGTTGTACTATAAATTTAAGTTTTTGAAAGTTTTATGGAAATTTCTTCAAGTGCATATTACATAACGATACATGAAATACTCAACTAAATACTTCTAAAATTTTACAAATCTTCAAAAAATTTATGAGCATATTATCAATTTGAGTGTTTTTCCAGAAATGCATTCTTGGCATAAAGAGGGATACATGAGAATTCAGTATTAGAAACCTTTAATTTGTTAAAAGTTCTGTTTCTTATTTTCTAAAAATTATAAAGGATGATTGTTAAGTTTGCCTCCATAAACCCTCTAGAACTTCAAAGTTAAGAAAAGTCATTTAATCTCTCTGTGCCTCAGTTGTCTCAGGTGAGGACTGATTGAAATAATATGGAAAGACATCTTGTAACCTAGTACCAATGTTCTAATGGTCTGCATTGGCCTTCAGCACTACAGGAAAAGAAAGGTCTTGGCTATAGAAAATGATTCATAAGAAACAAAGGAGAAAGGGAATCTAAGGTTAGTAGCAGACAAATATTGGCTATAGATGACCAAATATAGTAAACAACCTCCAATTTGCAGAATATGTTCTCTGCAGAAAACATCTAAATAAAATTCAAAAGTAGCTATAAGACTTTCACATTTGGGAAATTTCAAAGGTACTATTTTTATTTTTTCTTTTAACCCCCAGGAGGATCAGTACTGCAGTCAGGACCTAGCTATACTTTCTTTCTTTCTTTTTTTTTTTTTAATTTATTTTCAGCATAACAGTATTCATTGTTTTTGTACCACACCCAGTGCTCCATGCAATCCGTGCCCTCTCTAATACCCACCACTCAACTTTTCATCCATTTTCTGTTATTAAGGGTGTTAATTTCATGGTCAAATTCATCCCATCCATCAGCCCTCCTGAATTCAGGAAAGGTCTTCTCATTCTGACCTCATCCAGATGGTGACTTATTTTAATAGGGACTTCCTAGTACTAAGCTCTTTTTTAAAGCAATTGATATATTTCTTAATCTGAAAAACCATCTCTGCAGCTAAATGTGTTATTTAATTTGTGAAACATAAAATCCCACAAACTCATACCTTTTCAGTATGTAAAGATGTGTAAGAAAAGATGGCCTCCAGGGCACCTGGGTGGCTCAGTGGGTTAAGCCGCTGCCTTTGGCTCAGGTCATGATCTCAGGGTCCTGGGATCGAGCCCCACATCGGGCTCTCTCCTCAGCAGGGAGCCTGCTTCTCTCTCTCTCTCTGCCTGCCTCTCTGCCTACTTGTGATCTTTCTCTGTCAAATAAATAAATAAAATCTTAAAAAAAAAAAAAAAAGATGGCCTCCATTTCAATGGAGGAAATAGAGAAACAACATACAAAATTTTCATTTGTTAAATTTAAAATGTTAACAATTTGTTAAATGTTATACTTCAGGTAAGATGAAGGAATTTTTTTTTTTTTTTTTAGGTTTTTAAAAATTTATTTTTGTCAGAGAGGGAAAGCATGAGCGAGCACAATCAGCAGGGGTGAGGGAGAGGGTCCACAGGCAGAGGGAGAAGCAGGCCCCTCACTGAGCAAGGAGCCCAATATAGGACTTGATCCCAGAACCCAGGAATCATGACTTAAGCTGAAGGCGGATGCTTGACTGACTGAGCCACCCAGCCGTCCCAAGATGATGATTTACTACTAATGAAGAGAGAAAGAGGTTTTAGTACTCAGAAGACAACAGTGAGATCGATAAGGTGCTTATTTGATCATGTGGTAAGCTGATAAAAGACCCACCTTAGGCTGTTTTTACCTCTGGAGAAACAACTGGCAATGTTTGAGAAAATCACTACTCCAATGACTTAATCCTTGAGCCACTGTGATGAGCAGAACCATCTTGCTTACTTGTGGCAGGCAGCACGCATGAGAAATAAACATACTCAAACTAGGAACATTTGAGATTGTTGTTACTGCAGCATTTCCTAGCCCAGGACTTCTCAAAAATTTGTGTGTATATGAATCACCTAAGAAATATACAAAATATAGACCTTGATTCAGTAGAGCAGAGTACAAAATTTGTATTCTAAAAATGAGATATCACTTCACACCTATCAGAATAGCTAAAATTGAAAACATAAAAAACAAGGGTTGGCAAGGACGTGGGGGCTAACAAAAAAAAAGGGGGGAACCTTGTGGGAACAGAAGCTGGTGCAGCCACTGTAGAAAATATTATGGAGTTTTCTTTAAAAAATTAAAAATAAAATAGCCCTATGATCCATTAATTCCACTACTACGTATTTACCAAAAAAAAAAAAATAGGAAAACACTAATTTGAAATGATAAATGCACCCCCTTGTTTACTGCAGCATTGTTTACAATAGCCAGAATATGGAAGTAATCTATGTGTCTTTCAATAGATGAATGGATAAAGAAGATGTGGCGCACGCGCGCACACACACACACACACACACACTACTTAGCCATAAAAAAGAATAAAATCTTGTCATGTGTAACAACATGGATAGATCTAGAAGGTATAGTGCTAAGTACAGTAAGTCAGTCAGAGAAAGAAAAATACCACATGGTTTGACTCCTCTGTGGAATTTAAGAAACAAAACAAATGAATGAAGAAAAGAAAAAAGACATAAAAACAAACTCATAAATATAAAGAATAAACTGGGTTGCCAGAAGGGAGGTGAGCAGGAGGATGAGAAAAATAGGTGAAGGGGATGAAGAATACATTTATCATGATGAGCACTGAGAAATGTATAGAATTGTTGAACTGTTACATTGTATACCTGAAACTAATATAACAATGTTTGTCAGTTATATTGGAATTTTTAAAAAATTAATTTAAAAAAAGTCCCAGGTGATGCTGGTATTATTGGTCCAAGAATAGAGTGGTCCAAGAATAGAATAGACCAAGAATAATTGGTCCACAGCTAGTCTATCTGACTGATACACTGACAATGGCGAGTTCTGAAACTAGCATTTTTACTTTAAGTTTAGGGCTTATTTTCCAGTTCAAAACCAGTACATCACCTTGATTTTTGATCTACAGGTAGTAATCTTTAAGCAGATTATAAAATCAATATCATAACTGAAATGATAACCAGCAGTTAAGAGGTGAAAAATGAAAAATAAAAAGAATAAAATAAAGTGAAATAGAGTGGAAAATTATCAGGTTCTTACAATAAGAGCAAATACTATTTCGTGAAATTTCACAAACTATATATTTCAGGTGGCTTTGAAAAATGTGTAACAGTCAAAAATGTTTAAACTCAATAAATCAGATTTATTAATATTCAGAAATAGTTGGAAATGTTAAGCTAATTATTATCCAATTTTTTTGCACACAGCTGAACACATCTCCTAACTTTCCTTGCAGTTAGGTGTGGCAGGATGATTAGGTTCTAGCCAATGGGCTGTGTGGCAAAGTGCTGAATGATATTTTTATGCCTGATCCATCAATATTTCCAAATGTAATCTCCCAGGCTTTTATTCCTTTTCCCAGGTGGATAATGATACTTAGAGTAGTTTCAGAAAACACATTTCGATGAGGAGAGTGTCTCCACACGTCTCACCAGCCAGAAACACCTTGATCATGTTACAGCATGGACTATCATAGCATAAACAATTTGTGTAAACATTACACACAAAAAATCTGTAATGATACAACTGCTCTGAGCTTCTGGAATTTTCCCACTGCTTTGGAATAAAAGCAGAAGTACCTACTATAGAACATGTCCTGAGCGATCTGCCCTCTCGTGAGGACTCAGACCTCATTTTATGCGTCTCTCCAGTTCTGTTCACCTGGGCTCCAGTCACATTGACTGTCTTGCTGTTCTTTAACATACTCGGAATTCTCCCTTTCCAGAAATTTTGCACATACAATTCCACCTGCCTTGTAAACTATTCCCCTGGATATTTACATGGCTCATGGTTACGCATCTATATACTTTCTGCCCAGATGTTTCTCTCATGCTATGAATGCTGGGCTGTAGTGCAAGCACTACCACGAAGTCCAGCAGATTAATGCCCCTGGAAGCAACACTCAAATCTCAGGGCAAGTATATAAATCCATCTCTCCATCCTTTAGGAGGAATGGGGAGACATTTATAGGTTCCTCAGGGAATCCCAAGAAGGTTAAGACTCCATTGCCCATAGTGGCATCCTCAATAACACCTTCTGAATCCTCCTCAGTACCTCACGCTTGCAATATGTCCTCTGCATCCAAATCCTTTTATCAAGATTTTCTCTCAGGAGAATTTAAACTAAAGTTTCTTTCCCACCTTCAGCAATCTTTAAGAGCCATTCTTTGTAGGTATTATCTTTATCTCTCACTTTAATGATGTACAATGACACCAAAATGTGTCTAGCCATGGAACTTTTTTGAAATTGGGCTTCTTGATCTATAAATAATGACATATCAAAATTATAAAAAATAATCAGGGAGAATTAATATGGTGGTATAGCAAGAGGACGCTAGATTTGCCTTGTCCCTCAAACACAGTTTGGTAACTGTCAAATCATTATGAATTCTCAAGAAATCAACCTGAAGACTAAGAGAACAAACTGCACAACTAGAGGGAGAAAAGAGGTCACTTTAAGGACAGTAGGAAGTATGAAGATGTAGTTTGGGGGAGAAATGGATTAGAGGTGCTGCAGAGTAGAGGGTGCCATTGTTGTGGAGAAAGGTGAGAGAGAGTGAAGTACTCAGGGATAAGCACAAGGAGAATACTTCCCTAATGTCATTGGCTGGGAAAATGAGAGGGGTTGAATTTCACGAGTTTTTGCAACCAGCAGGGTTCAAAAACTAGAGTATCAGAAGCCCCCAAGGTTGGCTGTGACCAAGACCTGAGGATGCTGCCCTATTCCTGGAGCACAAGTAGATAATCCCAGGGAAGACTGCATGATCTAGGGATCACGTAAATGGCACAGAGAGAGACTGTTCATTCTTTTTTTTTTGTTTTTTTTTTTTGGAGTGCATCTACAAGAGGTGGCACTGCCTGTTGGGGGACAGAAGAAACAGTGGGAACCATTCCCCTCCACGGCCCCTCAGCATAGGTGCAGAGACACCTGCTGTGGGCAGCTAGCCTAGACACTGGCTGTGTTTAGCGTGCTTTGCTCTGAATCTCACATCCCTGAGCTCTCGCTTGGCTGTCCTTTTGTGTCAAACCTTTGGGTCCCAGTATGGTGCAACCTTTATTCAGAAGATCAGCATGGGTCCCCACCATACCACGTCCATAAATTTTGTAAGGTTTTGAAAGCCAGCAGTCCTGGTTAATGTAGAGCCCAAGGCATGCTGCACTGTACCACGCAGGCAAGTGACCCAGAGAGAGACGTGAGAAATCAGTGACCTGAAAAACATCTGTGATGCATGAGGGGAAATTATTTGATCCTCTGAAAATGCTTCCCTGAGAGTAGCAAGCAAAGATTCCCCTCTCTGGGGACACAGAGTGGGTTGGTGCCATTTCTCTCCTCCTCCCCTCTGCATAAACCAACTTTATCAAACAGCACAGTGCCAACACTGGTTGCCTAACCTGCTTACACGGGTCTTGCCCCCATATGCCCTGCTGGTACTTCTTTTTAGGGAAGGTGTGCCTAAGGATAACGCAAGCATTGCCTTCCCCAGAAGACCATCACAAACCCTTGCATACACCACATCTACTGACCACAGAGTGCTGCAAAGTTTCAGTTTTAGTGGAAATAACATCAGGTCTCATTTAACAACAGACCATAGCATACCTAGATAAAACTCACCACACTCTGGCAAAAGCCCAAACAATATCCACTTTAGGCAAAGAGAACCCTTATAGATGACTGCCCTAAGGGATAGAACAGCCAAAACACAGCAGCAGAGTGCATGAAACACACACCAGAGATATTACATTCCCTGAATTGTCAGGCCCTGGACACTACATGACCTCTTCTTCATAAGGCCATTACTCACAGGAACAGGAAACATAACAGGCTTTCCTAACACACAGGAGGAGAGACAGAGACCTAGATAAAATGTCAAGGCAGAGGAATTCATCCGAAAAAAAAAAAAAACAAGAAAAGGTCACAGCCCAGGGATCTAACTGAAACAGATGAAAGTAATATGCATGATCCCGAATTTAAATACCAGTCATAAGGATAGAAGCATAAATATGCCTCCAACTTTTGTATCAACATGGATAGGACTGGAAGAGATTATGCTGAGTGAAATAAGTCAACCAGAGAGAGTCAATTATCATATGGTTTCATTTACTTGTGGAGGCATAAGGAATAATATGGAGGACATTTGGAGTTGGAGAGAAGTGAGTTGAGGGAATTCGGAGGGGGAGATAAACCATGAGAGACTGTGGACTCAGAAACAAGCTAGGGCACAGAATCACTATACAGAAATCTGTTTCATTTATATACACCAATAATGAAGCACCAGAAAGAGAAATCAAAGAATTGGTTCCACTTACAACTGTACAAATGTAAGATACCTAGGAATAAACCTAACCAAAGAGGTAAGAGAACTGTACTCTGAAAACCATAAAACACTTATGAAAGAAACTGAAGATGGCATAAACAAATGGAAAAAAAAAATCCACACTCATGGATTTGAAGAACAAATATTGTTCTAATGTCATTCTACTCAAAGCAATCTATGGGACTCCTGGGTGGCTCAGTCGTTAAGCATCTGCCTTCGGCTCAGGTTGTGATCCCAGAGTCCTGGGATTAAGCCCTGCATCAGGCTCTCTGCTCAGCAGGAAGCCGGCTTCTCCCTCTCCCTCTCCCTCTCCCACTCCCCTTGCTTGTGTTCCCTCTCTCGCTGTGTCTCTCTCCGTCAAATAAATAAAATCTTTTAAAAAAAAGCAATCTACACATTTAATACAATCCCTATCAAAAAATAACACCAGCATTTTTTACTGAGCTGGAACACAAAAGACACCAAATAGCCATAGCAATTTTGAAAAAAGAAAAGCAAACCTGGAGGCATCACAATTCTGGACTTCAAGTTATATTACAAAGTTGTAGTCATCAGGACAGTATGGTACTGGCTCAAAAAGAGACTCATAGATCAATGGAACATAATAGAAAACCCAGAAATGGACCCACAACTATAATCTTCAACAGAGCAGGAAAGAATACTGAATAGAAAAAGACAGTCTTCACCAAATGGTTTTGGGAAAACTGAACAGCAACATGAACAAGAATTAAACTGGACCACTTTCTTACACTATACACAGAAATGAATCCAAAATATATGAAAGACCTAAATGTGAGACAGGAAACTATCAAAACCCTAGAGGAGAACAGAGGCGGTAACCTCATTGACATTGGTCATAGCAATTTCTTACTAGACACATCGCCACAGGCAAGGGAAACAAAAGCAAAAATAAACTATTGAGATTTCACCAAGACAAAAAGATTCTGCGAACTCCTGGGTGGCTCAGTCAGTTAAGTGTCTGCCTTCGGCTCAGATCATGATCCCAGGGTCCTGGGATGGAGTCCCACACCAGACTCCTTGCTAAGCAGGGAGACTGCTTCTCCCTCTTCCTGATGCTCCCCCTGCTTGTGCTCTATCTCTCTGACAAATAAAAAAATAAAATCTTTTGGGAAAAAAAAAGATAAAAAGATTCTGCACAGGAAAGGAAATAACCAATAAAACTAAAAGGCAACCTTCAGGATAGTAGAAGATATTTGCAATGACATATCAGTTAAAGGATAGTATCCAAAATATATAAAGAACTTATCAAACTCAACACCCAAAAAACAAATGAGGGCTAACAGACACATGAAAAGATAATATCGCTGATCATCAGGGAAATATAAATCAAAACTACAATGAGATGTTACCTCACACCTGGCAGAACAGCTAAAATTAATAATACAGGAAACAACAGATATTGGTGAGGATAAAGAGAAAGAGGAACCCTCCTACACTGTTGGTGGGAAGGCAAACTGATGCAGCCACTGTGGAAAACAGTATGGAGGTTCCTCAGAAAGTTAAAAATAGAACTACCCTATGATCCAGCAATTGCACTTCTAGGTATTTAACCAAAGGATACAAAAATACTGAATCAAAAGGATACATGAACCCCAATATTTATAGCAGCATTATCAACAACAGCCAAACTATGGAAAGAGCCCAAATATCCATCAACTGATGAATGGATAAGAATGACTGCATACACAAACACACACATAATACATACAGAATATATATGATATATATAATGGAATATTACTTAGCCATAAAAAAATTAGAAAATCTTGTCATTTGTAATGATGTGGATAAAGCTAGAGTATCCTATGCTAAGTGAAATTTAAAAAAAGCGAAAAAAAAAAGACGGTATTTCATTCATATGTGGAATTTAAGAAACAAAACATGAACATTGGGAAATAAACAGAAGAGAGGCAACCAGAAAAGAGACTCTTAACTATAGAGAACAAAGTGAGAGTTGCTTGAGGGGAAGTGGACGAGAGATGGGTTAAGTGGGTGATGGGTATTAGGGAGTGTACTTTTTTTGATGAGCACTGGGTGTTGTGAGTGAAGAATCACAGAATTCTACACCTGAAACTAATATTACACTATATGTTAACTAACTGGAATTTAAATAAAAACTTGAAAAAAGAAAAACAAGCGAAGGGAAGAAAATAAGAGAGAGACAAATCAAGAAACAGTCTCTTAATTATAGAAAATGGATGGTTACCAGAGGGCAGGTGGGTGGGGTCTATGTGATGAGGACAGGGTGATGTATGGAAGCATTGAACTGCTGTACTGCACACTTGAAATGAATGTAACACTGTACGTTAACTAACTGGAATCAAAATTAAAACTAAAAAACTGGGGCACCTGGGTGGCTCAGTGGTTAAAGCCTTTGCCTTTGGCTCTGGTCATGATCTCAGGGTCCTGGAACCGATCCCCTCGTTGGGCTCTCTGCTCAGCAGGGAGTCTGCTTCCCCCTCTCTCTCTGCCTGCCTCTCTGCCTACTTGTGATCCCTCTCTCACTGTCAAATAAATAAGTAAAATCTTTAAAAATAAAAAAATAACCTTTAAAAAATTATGAAAAGAGAATCAGCATATAGCTCTTCAAATGTTAGTAACTTTCCTTTCTCTCTTCTGGAAAGCTAATTAGAAATGTTATATGTTTTCCTTCTACCATTTATAATTCTTCATTTCTCTCCCTTTTTAAGATTTATTTATATTAGAGAGAGAGCACATGAACAGGATGGACAGAGGGTGAGGCAGAGAGCTATCAAGCCAGCTCTATATAGTCTCTCTCTCTCTCTCTATAGAGATAGTCTCTCTATATAGTCTCTCTATATGCTGAGCATAGAGCTTGATGTGGGGCTCAATTCCATGACCCTGAGAGCACAATCTGGGTCAAACACAAAAGGCAGATGTTTAACTTACCACGCTACCCAGGAACCCCTTAATTTCTTCTTAATATGTTAAATATGTTAAATCTCATCTCTCTTTCTTGCATTCAGAATTAATTTTTGATGCATTTACCCATTTGCTAATTCTCTTCTTGACTTTGTCTCTCCTGCTTTTAATATACTCATTGCCTTACAAATTTCACTTATTTTGTTCTTCATTTCTTTTTTTTTTTTTTAAGATTTTATTTATTTATTTGACAGAGAGATCACAAGTAGGCAGAGAGGCAGGCAGAGGGGGGGTGAAGCAGGATCCCCACCAAGCAAGGAGCCCGATGCAGGGCTTGATCCCAGAACCCTGAGATCATGATCTGAACCGAAGGCAGAGGATTAACCTACTGAGCCACCTAGGCACCCCTGTTCTTCATTTTTAAGAGTTTTTTTGTTCCTTGTCAAATCTGTACTTAACACATTCCTTAATTATGCTTTTGGTACATTCTCTTACTTCCTTGAGTATGTTAAACATGCACATTTTGTATTTCTTTTACATAATCCTAATATGCTTATATTCCTTCATTTTGTTTGATAACTCAGTTGTGTTCTGGGATTTATCTATGCAAGATATTTTTGGCCCAACTTTAATGCATATTCCTGTAGGGAGCTTTTCTATTGCTTTTTTCAGGTAGTTAGAGCCCCCTACTTTTGGGGTCATGTAACATTAGTGAATTCTGACTCTATGCACAGTGAGGGCAGATGAGGTAGTTTAGGAAGAGACATTTTGTTATACTTTTTTTTGGCCTCCATTCAATCTGATGGCCATGACAGGCAAGTCCTCCATTGCAGGATATTTTTTATTATTATTATTATTATTCACCCACACAGAGGATGACACTCTGTGTTATTTTTTGATATCCCCAGCTTTATGGTGGCATCTTTGATCCCAAGGCTTACCATGGGGAGGGCCAGAGATCGTCTACTGTTCTCACGCTCTAGGTTTTCATGGCATAAATGCTGGTCTCAGAACCCATATACATCTTAAGATGCTTCTTGTTTCTGCTCTTACCCACGACCTCAGTGATTCATATAAATGGTGATTTTTAGTATTTATCTATTAACTGATAGATAACTTCAGAGGGTTTCTTCAGATATCTAACTCAATACACTGCCAGAAATGGCGAGTTCTCAGTTACCTGTTAGTACGTAAATGAAATATTTCACTCTGGAAAATCATGTTCCTATCACCTATAAGATAAAGTACTTATCTCTGCCACATGGTATCTACACTAGGTAATTCTCCTACCTTTCGCTACACATTTGCACAAACTTATTTTCTCTTTGCCCTTGTTCATCTTTTCCTCTGCCCGCAATATTTTTAAAACTCAGTTTTTGAGCCACTCAACATGAAGCTCTCCACAGCTACCACAGGTAAAATTTTTCTGTTTTCTTTCAGACATATTTCTGCCATGGTCCCTATAATTTTATTGCTCATTTTTCTTTACCTTGAATGTTCAAAGGCGATTATTTTACCATTCTCATCTGACTTCCACAGCTAACTAGTGTATTTCCTAAACCACAGTAGGTTCTTATTTATTTTTTATTAACAGGTCTTCACTTACCTTACACATATGATTTAACTCATACAAAACTCTCTAGTAAAGACATAATATTTTACTCTTAATTAATGAGAAATTATATATTTCAAAGAAGGTTAGTAACTTGCCAGAAGGCACCCAATTAGTCAGCAGAAATGAGGTTTGGACAGGATCCTATCTCATAAATTTTATGGTATTTTAATTTTTACCATGAAATTTTTTTACCATAAAATGTGGAAATAATTTTGACTGTGATAATGATATGATCATATATGCTTTATACTATTCCACAAGTCATAAGGTTAATTTACATGTATTTTAAGCCATTTTATCCCCATCACCCCAGATTTACCTGCTTTTCCATCCATGACAAAATGGGGTTCTTAGATATTGGAGCCAAAACAACAGCATAAAACCTATGAGTATTTATGTCATCCATTATATGGGATATTCTATGTATGACCTTAGTACGTCTTGAACAACCCTTCCTGATTTAGACCCTTGTGCTTCTCTTTGCTGAGATATAATCATTAAGAGACAGTGTTTGTTTTCTTTTATTAAAGAAATGACCTTCATTTTATTTCCCTATTTTCTGCAAGGTTTTCATAAAATACCTATCACAGGCTTATGAAAACCCTTGAATAAATAAGCACTGGGGCAACTGGAAATATACACCTCATTTTTCTAAACATACAAAAGCAAAGCCGGTTTGTTTTTCTAGGCTTTAAGTCAAAGATTAGGCAGTTTCACTGTTCGATTTGGCAGCTGGAACATCTGGCTTTAGGACATTTCAATATATTACTGAAGTAAATTAGTCAGAGATAGTAGGATTACTACTTCATCTAGTTACCACAATTGTATCTTGCTGTCATTAAAAAAAATGCATTACTACATCCTCAGGAACATATATCTGGACAGATGTAGGAGAGTGTCGCATCCCCGGGGATTATAGACCTAATTGAACTGAAGCATTTCCAACTTTCATTTACATTTGTTCACATATGAAAAGAAGTATGCTCCAAGAATAGCTGGGATCTGAGGGGTTCATTATTTTCATTTGGGAAGAACATAACATTATTTTTCCTCCAGGATGTGGTTAAAGGAAACAACAAAAACAATTTGAATGAAGACATTACAGAACTCTGCTTCAATATTGGTTTTAATGGCCAAAGTCAACAACATATTGTGATCTTCCTTGCTCTTCAGAACTATATTCTCATTGTGTCAGTATTAGTGGTGATGAATGATCCAACTTCCTGCTTAGCTTCTTGATACTACCCCAAACTAATTTCAGAAATGTATTTACTTTATAGATGAGGAAACTGAAGCCTACATTCATTCATTCATTCTTTCATCCCATAAATAGTTAAGGCTTAATATTTGTCAAGTACTTCCACTAGAGTTAAAGCAGTGGGAATAAAACATAAATCTGCTTACATGGAACATTCATTCTAAGCTGTGGTAGAGGCATCTGCAGTAAACAGCTGAATAAATACATATAAAGTATAATTTTAGATAGAGATCAGAGTCTTGAAAAATCAGAAAAGAGTAATGTGATAGAAGGATGAGGCGTGGTTAGGAAGGGATAAGCAACGAAGACCACCTCCAAAGAGATATTTAAACTCTGACCTAGAAAACCAAAGAATACCATAAACAGAGGAAGAACTTGAGAATTTGAATACTAAATGCTGGCTGAATTGTCCAGTAGATAACGAGGAGTGGAAAGGGGTGCCCAGCTGGCTCAGAAGGTAGAAACAGGACTTTTGATCTCAGGGTTCTAAGTTTGAACCCAACATTGGATGTGGAGATTATCTTTAAAAAAATAAGTTTTAAAAAATTAATTAAAAAAAAAATAGGATGCACCTAGGTGGCTCAGTCAGTTAAGCATCTGCCTTGGGATCAAGCCCACGGTAGGCACCTTGCTCAGTGTGGAGCCTGCCTCTTACCATTCCTGCTCTCTCTTACTTACTGTCTCTCTCTCTCTCAAAAAACAAAATCTTTAAAAAATGTAAAAAGGGGTAGGAGGATAAATCAAAGATAAAAGCAAGCTCTCCACACCCAATAAACAAATGTAAGGACGTGGACAGGCAAAGTAGTGTTTCTAGCCTCTATTTTCCAACTGTCCATCTCTGAAGACTTCCTTGTTAAAAGAATCAAACTCAAAGGAAAAATGGCATGAGACTCTTCTTAAATCCTACCTCCAGTCTTTAACAGAATCAATTACTGCAAATACAGTTTTTCTGAGTACATCTCTAGAAAATTTCTGTGAATACAGAAACACACACACACACACTATTTCTAAATATTTTCAACAGAACCAGATCAAGCTCTACATTTTGTTCCAGAATGTGCCTTTTTTCAGTTAAGATAACCAAATGTCACAGAGGCTAATATATATTAGTACATCTAAATATACTCTAGTCCTTTTAATGAAAACACAATCTAGAATCCAGCCTAAATATATTATTATATGTAAGTATCTCTCTGTTGATCAACATTCAGGTTTTTTGTTTGTTTTTTAATTGAGAGAGAGAGTGAGAGCAAGAGAGAGCGAGAGGGATCACAGACGGAGGGGGAGAAGCAGACTTGCTGCTGCACAAAGTCCACCTCGGGACTCGATTCCAGGACTCTGGAATCACGACGTGAGCAGATGCTTAACCAACTGAGCCACGCAGGTGCCTCCATTCAGATTATGTCTAATGTTTACCATTTAAAGTGATAGTACAGCTAATATTACTGAATGTGAATCAGGAATATATATTACGAGTATATGTACTCCCATATGCAAGCATTTAAGAACAAAGTAATAACAGTGTAATATTATGAATTTAAGAATATGTGTTTTTGATATGGGTAGATACAGTAAGATTTCTAAAAACATAAAGCCATAATTTTCATTCATAACAATCATGGTAAAGAGTCCTAGTTTTTGTACAGCTTCTCTCAGGCTATTATCAAGCATGCATTTGACCCAACTGAAAAGTAACACATAGTAAACCACTGGTGTTTTCTATTAGCATTTCCCTGATGACTACTACAGCTGAGCCCTTCTTTTTGTTCATTATTTATACATTGTATTTTGTATGTATTTTCTTCTGTAAATTGCCTGTTTATTTCATTTTCTTTTGCTCATTTGAAAATTAGAGTTTATTACTTACTGAAAAAATTAAAACACTTTCTATGGAGCTTCATAGCAATCCTCTAAAAAAATACACACTTTACATGAAAAAGTATGTACATTTAAACATGTTTCATTGATTTTCTTTCTAACAAATATGCCTTCACCTTTCCTGCTTTTATGGAATCATAATCTGTTTTTTGAAAATACACTCAAGTAATTCTTCCAAAAATGTGTCCCTAGTCATAATGTTTCTGAGTTTTTGCATGTGAATGTGTTATTTTTCTCTGCCATTTGAATGTTAGTATTGTACACTACAGAATTTCATTTTTTAAACCAGTTTTTGCTCAGAACTTAGAAAATATTTTCTACTGTTTTTTAGCACTTGACATTGTTAATTTGTTTCTCATCCATCTATATATGAGTTGTTTCCATTCTGGAGAATTTTTGGATATCTTTTTGTTAGTATAATGAAATATCATCGTTATGTATCTATCAAGATGTTTGGGAGTGGTTTTGGTTTTGTTCACTTTAAAATTTATCTTTGTGGTTACACTGTGCATTCTTTCAGCATGGATACTCATGTATTTCTTCAGCAATGGAAAGTTAAATATTTGATTATTCCTTACCCAGTTTTTATGACCCCTCCTTTTAGAAAGCCTATTAGATACTGGAGGATACATTTTCTTAATATTACTTCTGAATTCTTACCCATATATAACATTGTTTAGACATTGTGTACTTCATTCTTAGTCTTGACTTGATTACTTCTCAAGTAATTTGCCCTTCAATTATCTCTTTCACATTATTCACTGCTGAGTTTGTTCTTATTGCAGTTGAGTTGTTATCTTTAAAAATCTATTTCTCATTTTTAGTTTCTGATTCTACTTGATTCATTCTTATTTATGCACTTCATAATGTCTTCTGCCTGTTTTAATTTTTTCCTTCAGTACTAATTATTTTATTAGATTTATGCCCACTTTGATGATATCAGTTGTCTTCAAATATTTGGTAATTCTGTATTTTCAGAATTTACTTTTTTTAATTTTGTGCACCCTGTTTACCTCCATGTTCATTCTGTGACTTACAGAAGCCTGTCTTCTTTTGGTGATTTTAAACAGAAGGGTAAATGTTGTGCTGGCAGCTTTTTGACCAAATGTCAAAAATTCCAGTGTCTGTTCAGGGGCAGTAGATCTCAGGATCAGTTCAGCCTCAGCTCTAACCCTCATCTATTACAAAATGCTTTTTTTTTTTTTTTGCTTTGTTATTCATTGTATCAATAATTAAGTCTTTCTATTTTTCTCATTGCAAAACACATATATGCAAACATACGTATTTAAAATATATATTGCACATGTACATTTCATTGTTAAAATACCAAATTTTAGGGACGCCTGGGTGGCTCAGTTGGTTGGACAACTGCCTTCGGCTCAGGTCATGATCCTGGAGTTCCGGGATCGAGTCCCGCATCGGACTCCCAGCTCCATGGGGAGTCTGCTTCTCCCTCTGACCTTCTCCTCATTCATGCTCTCTCTCACTGTCTCTCTCTCAAGTAAATAAATAAAATCTTTTTAAAAAAATACCAAATTTTATGTATCCATTTCATCATTGAGTGAGCATTTGTATTGCCTCTGGTTTTGGATTATACACATAGTACATCCATGGTCATCCTTGTTCATGTCTTACACAGAACATATACATTCTTTTCTCTTGTAAACTTAGTGGTTAATTTGTTTCTACACTCAGTCGTACCTTTAGCTTTAGTAGATACTGGCAAAAAGTATTATATACTATCTGTACTTAATTTTCACTCCCAACATCGACATATGAGAATTACAAGTATTCCGTATTATTCCTACTACTTGATATTTTCTATCATTTTTTCATTGTACTCATTTTCATAAATATGTAGTGGCACTGAGCTGCTTTCGATTTTGTATTAATTTTATTGATGTCATATAAATGTGGTGACAACTTTAAAGGCTGACCTTACCCCCAATTGAAAACAGTAACTCCTCTATTGTCATTTTAATTTTTCCTTGATATTATAGTTGGTCCTTTTTCATGTGTATCACCTATGGATACTGTCTTTTGTAAAGTATCACTCATAGGTATTTCCCCTTCTTTTCTACTGAGTTGCATATTTCTTTAAAAAATGAATTGAAATTATTTATACATTCAGGATATTTTACTTCATACACAATGCAGATTTCCCCAACCACTCTGTTGCTTACCTTTCTATTCCCTTAATATATTTGTTGATAGGCATCCTAATTTTAATGTATTATTGATCAGGTATTGTTTCAGGCACAGCATTTTTTGTGTTGTAGGTCATAAAGATGCTTTTTCATGTTTTCTTCCAGGATATTAATGTGTATGTGTGTGTGTGTTATGTTTTATACTTTAATTGAATGACCCATCTGCAACTGGTATTTATTTATGGAGGTAGATGTCAGGACTCGATGTTTTTCCATATAAATATCCAACTGACCCATTTCCTTTGTTAAAAGGATAACTCATAGCCTGCCCACAATACAGATTAATCTTTGTCATCAATCAAGGAAACCACCTACAAAATAAAATAGAGATTTATGTTAAAAACAGAAAAGCAAAATATTTTACTTTTATTGTAAATAAGTTGAAGACCACTTCTCTGTGTAAAATGCATTACTGCTTACTTCATTTGTAAAAGTTTATTTTGAGAGGAGTGATCACAATCAACACCAAAGAAATACAAAAAATTATAAGAACATATTATGAGCAAGTATATGCCAGCAAATTGGACAATCTGGAAGAAATGGATGCATTACTAGAGATGTATAAACTACCAAAACTGAAACAGGAATAAAGAGAAAACCTGAACAGACCCATAACCAGTAAGGAGACTGAAGCAGTCCTCAAAAATCTCCCAACAAACAAGAGCCCAGGGCCAGATGGCTTCCCAGGGGAATTCTACTAAATGTTTAAAGAAGAATTGATACCTATTCTCCTAAAACTTTTACAAAAATAGAAATGGAAGGAAAATTTCTAAGCTCTTTTTAGGAGAACAGCATTCCCTTCATCCCAAAACCAGACAAAGAACCCATCAAAAAGGAGAACTACAGACCAATATCCCTGATGAACATGGATGCAAACTAGCCAACAGGATCTAACAGTACATTAAAAGGACCACAACCAAGTGGGATTTATTCCTGGGCTGCAAGGTTGGTTCACCACCTGCAAATCAATCATTGTGACACAATACATTAATAAAAGAGAGAACAAGAAACAGATGATACTCTCAACAGATGCTGAAAAGCATTTGACAAAGTACAGCATCCTTTCAAAACTCTTCACAGTCTAGGGATAAAGGGTACATACCTCAATATCATCAAAGCCATCTATGAAAAACCCACAGCAAATATCATTCTCAATGAGGAAAAACAGAACTTTTCCCCTAAGGTCAGGAACATGACAGGGATGTCCACTTTCTAATGTCCACCACTATTCAACATAGTACTTGAAGTCCTAGCCTCAGCAAGCAGACAACAAAAAGAAATAAAAGGCATCTGAATTGGCAAAGAAGTCAAACTCTCACTCTTTGAAGATGATATGATACTTTGTGTGGAACTGAAAAGACTCCACTCCAAAACTGCTAGAACTCATACAGGAATTCAGTGAAGTGTCAGGATATAAAATCAGTGCACAGAAATCAGTTGCCTTTCTATACACCAACAGCAAGACAGAAGAAAGAGAAATTAAGGAGTTGATCCCATTTACAACTGCACCCAAAGCCATAAGATACCTAGGAATAAATCTAACAAAAGAGACATAGAATCTTTGCTCAGAAAACTATTAAGTACTCATGAATGAAATTGAGGAAGACACAAAGAAATGGAAAAATGTTCCATGCTTATGGACTGGAAGAACAAATATTGTGAAAATGTCTATGCTACCTAGAACAATCTACACATTTAATGCAATCCCTATCAAAATACCATCGACTTTTTTCAAAGAAATGGAACAAATAATCCTAAAATTTATATGGAACCAGAAAAGACCCTGAATAGCCAGAGGAATGCTGAAAAAGAAAACCAAAGTTGGTGGCATCCCAATTCCAGACTTCAAGCTCTATTACAAAGCTGTCATCATCAAGACAGTATGGGACTGGCACAAAAACAGACACACAGATCAATGCAATGGAACAGAATAGAGAGCCCAGAAATAGATCCTCAACTCTATGGTCAAGTAATCTTCAACAAAGCAGGAAAGAATGTCTACTGGGAAAAAGACAGTCTCTTCAACAAATGGTTTGAGGATAATTGGACAGCCACAGGTAGAAGAATGAAACTGGACCATTTACTTACACCATACACAAATATAGACTCCAAATGGAGGAAAGACCTCAGTGTGAGACAGGAATCCATCAAAATCCTTGAGAACACAGGCAGCAACCTCTTCGACCTTAGCTGCAGCAACTTCTTCCTAGAAGCATCACCAAAGGCAAAAGGAAACAAGGGCAAAAATGAACTACTGGGAATTCATCTAGATCAAAAGCCTTTGCACAGCAAAGGAAACAGTCAACAAAACCAAAGACAACCAAGAGAATGGGAGAAGATACTTGCAAATGATGTATCAGATAAAGGGCTAGTATCAAAAATGTATAAAGAACTTACGAAACTCAACACCCAAGGAACAAATAATCCAATCAAGAAATGGGCAGAAGACATGAACAGACATTTCTGCAAAGAAGACATCCAAATGGCCAACAGACACATAAAAAAGTGCTCAATATCACTTGGCATCAGGGAAATACAAATCAAAATCACAGTGATATACCACCACATACCAGTCAGAATGGCTAAAATTAAGCAATCAGAGAACCACAGGTGTTGGCAAGGATGTGGAAACCCTCCTACACTTTTGGTGGGAATGCAAGCTGGTGCAGCCACTCTGGAAAACAGCATGGAGGTTCCTCAAAAAGTTGAAAATAGAGCTACCCTATGACCCAGCAATTGCACAACTGTATATTTACCCTAAAGATACAAATGTAGTGATCCAAAGTGACACATGCACCTGAATGTTTATAGCAGCAATGTCCACAATAGCCAAACTATGGAAAGAGCCTAAATGTCCATTAATAGATGAATGGATACTGAAGATATAGTATAGATAGATAGATAGATAGATCTATAGATAGATAGATAGATCTATCTATCTATACATAGATATAGATATAGATATAGATATATCTCACACACACACACACACACACAATGGAATACTATGCAGCCATCAAAAAACAAAACCTTGCCATTTGCAACAACATGGATGAAACTAGAGGATATTTACACTAAGCGATATAAGTCAGTCAGAGAAAGATAATTATCATATGATCTTTCTGGTATGAGGAATCTGAGATGCAGGGCAGGGGGCTGTGGAGGGAAGAAAGGGAAAAATGAAACAAGATAGGACCAGGAAGGGAGACTCTTAATCTCAGGAAACAAACTGAGGGCTGGAGGGGAGGGGGGTGCGAGGGATGGGGTGGCTGGGTGATAGACATTGGGGAGAGTATGTGCTATGGTGAGTGCTGTGAATTGTGTAAGACTGATGATTCATAGACCTGGACCCCTGAAACAAATAATACATTATATGTTAATTTAAAAAAAAAGAAAGAAAAAGAGGGGCACCTGGGTGGCTCAGTGGGTTAAAGCCTCTGCCTTTGGCTCAGGTCATGATCCCAGGGTCCTGGGATTGAGCCCTGCATCAGGCTCTCTGCTCAGCAGGGAGCCTGCTTCCCCCCCGCCCCCCCCATCTCTGCCTGCCTCTCTGCCTACTTGTGATCTCTGCCTGTCAAAGAAATAAATAAAATCTTTAAAAAAAAAAAGAATAAGTTCATTTTATAAAATACAAGAGACCATATGAGACTAACCATATTTAACAATGTACTAGCTCATACCGTCAGTCAATTAAAGACAAAAAGAGGAAGCTTCAAAGGAATAGTGCTCACAAAACTTGTTCTAAGGATTGTCATTAAAATTATATGTTGCTGCAGTAGATGCAAGCTATGTAGTTTCTGAAATTGTAGCTCAAAATAAAACCCTTCTTTGATCAGAAAAAATCATTCTTAAGCACATTTATAGATAGTTTGTTTGATAATGAAAGGAGTATAACTTTTAAAACAAAGTGTGGTTTACAAGCGTATTTTTTTTTCCTGAGTTGAATTTTGTGCCTAAGTGTTTGCTAACCACTGCACCACAATAATATTTTTACATAAGGTCTTCTTGGAGTTATTGAGTAACAATGGCTCTCTCTCTATATATATATATTTTTTATGGTCATGTTAAACTTTTATTATTGCTATGATAGGGCATGTTTAAGATCATAACTGGAAAGAAATTCAAAACTAATCACAGGAATTTGAGGGCTTTACTCTAAGTAAGGCTAAGAATGTTATTTGCTATTATCAATCCACATTACACTACAAAATGTGGGAAACGTCTGCATAACTTTTGGGCTGGGTTCCCTAAAACCTTATTTTAAATGTCAAAATTCTTTATATTGATCATTAAAGCAAACGATTGCTCCTAACAGTTTCAAGACAGTCATTTCTCAAATATGACCAGTCTTCTTCCTTCTAAAATTTCAGATCATTTTATCTTGCTCTTCTTGAAGTGACAGTGTTGCTCAGTTCACCAGTCTGCTCCATTAAAATCTAATGCTGATAAACACACAAACTCAGAATATGCCTTAAATAGGTGGGAGAAAGGTAACAGTAGCCTCACTTAAAGAGTGAAAGAGCTTTTGTTTTTCTCTGAAATAAGATATTGACCCTTATGAATGAGTGAACTCTGTTTTGGTAAGTTCCTCATTTGACTTTGATCATCTATTTCTATTTCCTTTTTTTTTTTTTTTAAGATTTTTATTTGACAGAGAGATAGAGAAAGAGCAAATGTAGGGTGAGTGGCAGGCATACGGAAAGGGAGAAACAGGTTCTCCGCTGAGCAGGGGGCCAGACCTGGGGCTGGATCTGGGATCATGATCGGAGCCGAAAGTACCTGTTTAACCAACTGAGCCACGCAGGTGCGCCTGATCATCTATTTCTTGCTCTGATTTAGAAGCACTTCTATAGGAATTCCTTGGGTTTGTTTATTCTGGGCATTTTAATCTAAACTGTTGTGGTTAAATAAACCTAATTAAGCCAAGGCAATTGTTTACATGTAACAATATCTAGGGGGTTAGAGCACAGTGAACTTTAAAAGCAATATAACTATTAAGTATTATTAAGAATTACTGAATTCTCGGGGGGTCCCTGGGTGGCTCAGTGGGTTAAAGCCTCTGCCTTCAACTCAGGTCATGATCTCAGGGTCCTGGGATCAAGCCCCACGTCAGGCTCTCTGCTCAGCAGGGAGCCTGCTTCCCCCTTCTCTCTCTGCCTGTCTCTCTGCCTATCTATGATCTCTGTCTGTCAAATAAATAAATAAAATATTAAAAAAAAAAGAATTACTGAATTCTCACTCTCTGAGGAACATATATATTTATGTGTATAAATAAACATATGTATTTATATAAATGTGTGTCCATTAACTCAAGTATGGTCTAAATAATTACATAATTTGTATATATATCTCTATATACATATATATCTATATGTAAATATACACCACCTCACAAATATTAACTAAGTGTATAATTCAACTTTTATTTCCTACTCACTGAAGTCAATGGTGACATTCTAACCCAGAAGGCCATGAGGCTAGATATTAAGAGTCCCACATAGAATCTTCTTTTTCCAAATATTCTGTTCATCTTTCATGGGCTTGGTGGTGCCTTTTCCCATATCTCTCTGATATGAGATGTTGCTCCCTCACAACAGGACACATATCAATACCTACAGATAGGTTTTGATTTTGCATGTGTAAAAGCACTATTTTTACTCCTGTGAGTTTGTTTCAAAACACATCATATATTTCAAAATGAACACCTTCCTGATATTGTCACTAAGGGAAATGGCTGGGAGATTTTACTGTTCTTTGACACTGTGTCTAGTTGGAATGAGTTCCATCTGTTTTATTAAAGTCATACTTAATCCACAGTGGGGATGGTAACTATTTTGGAGGATATACTTTTCCTCCTTAGGCCCCAAACAATAACAGACACTTAAGAACTCCCTGTCTATAGTAGCTATATGGCACTGTTAGAATATATCTTTACGCCGATATTGTTTTGATGCTGTAACTGTTTGTACTACTGTATTGTTTGATGCTAGTGGAATTTCATATTTTGAGTTTAGTAAAAATATAATTGTTTCCCTCTAATTTAATAAATGAGCTCCATGTCAGTTATAAGATATGCTTCACAGTTCTTCAACTTGGCAAATATTATCAAGCACATAGGTCCATGCTTTAACATTCCTTCATAGAAGCGAAGACTATCTACCAAAAGGATGAACTGAGTTTTGCTAGCAACGTTTATTTCTTTCCTTCCATCTAGAAGGCATTTTGTGGTTGAATGATCAGGGACTTTGAAATCAGAGAGAAGGACTGTAACTCTCAGCTTCATCCAAAACTAGCTGAGTGATTTTTGACTTTGTAACAATCACTAAATCATTCTGGTCTTTATTACCCTTAAAGTTACTTGACTAATACACAGGCTTAGATTTTAGGTGAAGGGTAACTGAGAACATACATGCATTGATAAACAGAGCTCCTAATTCATAAAAAGGGAACAAAACTACTTCTTTGTTTTGTTTTGTTTTTACTGTAAACATGACAAAAACACATGTATTTGTGTTAACCTGGGAAATGTCTTACTTTTGTCAAGTCGAGATAGTTTACTGAAGATACCAGGTGGTATCTAGCATTCCATGTCAAGGTAAACAATTTGACACATATTTATAGAGGACAAAAGCTCTGTCCATGCATGAGCCCCACTGCTTTTTGTGGCCATAAAGTAAGGCATCGCTGAAGTAAAAATTGTACATTTTAGCCATCTCACTATTTTCTAAATCGAGATTATAATCTGGGTCCTGATCAGAGAATACTAAATGCTGTAAACAAGAAAGGTGTAGGAAATCAGGAGGGATTTTTTTAAGACAGCAAGCTGGAACTTCTCCTCACCCCCCTCCCTGCCATACATACACTCTTCATTGCCTTCCGGCACTTTCACCCTCTAAAAATAAAAAAGAAGTCACAGGAAAGATTCAGTGCAGATGTCTGGCTATTTGAGCTATTCCATTTTAAGATAATATTAAATTTAAATATCTGAACGAGACTAAGCAATATAGGATTATGAGGTTTTCCACTTGCTTATATTTACTTGAATTCATTTTAATACGGTTTCTATAACCTTAATACTTGCCTCCATATCAACTTCTCCTTAATAGCAAGACTTGTGTTCAAGGTATTATCTGGTTTTCTCATTAGCTGATATCTTTATTCATAGATACATCTCTCTTCAACATTTCCTTTTAAAACAAAGTAAACAGATACCTGGGTTGGGTATCTCCATTTTCCTTTCTAAATCTACTCACTTTTCTAACCTGATCTCACTTTTCTAACCTGTAAGCCCAGGCTTACACTTCTGTGGTCTGGGCTCCTTCACATGCGGACTGCAATTTGGATTAGACTAACCTCCTCTTAGCATAGCAGGAAATCTAAGAAATGAAGGAGCTAGAAACACCAGGGTGTTCTGTCGCCTGCCTCCTTTCTGATGTGCTGTGAGTTGACAATTCCAATGCTTCTTTGCCTACGGCCCAGTTTTTGTGAGCAGTGGCTTTCCCCAAACAGCCCCTACTAGAGTCTAAGAGTGCTAATGGCTTCTGGTGTGGCTCATTTCTGGATGTCTCTCCATCCCTTAACCCTGCACACATCCCCCCCAACCTTCATGGAACTATTCAGTCTCTGCACTGAGTAAACAATTTCCTGCTGGTGTCCTGAATGATAAAATCAACCCTGGTCATCTCCCATGTATGGGAAATTGTGCTTGGTAATAGACATGATTCTATCTCATTAATTACATTAGCAACACCTTAGAGTATGAAGTAATATATCCATCATAGAGGTGAGAAACCTTGGATTCTAGAGAGTATAGAACCTAGAGTATAAAAGCCTAAGCTTTAACCCAGTTTTACCTGTCTCTAAAACTTTCCTCTAAACCAAAATGTTTATTAAGTAAAAATGTCATACAGATTTAGGAATAAATACAAGTGACCCTTGGTAAACATACAACTTAATTTATATTCTGCTGAGCAACATATCTGGGTTTAGACTTTAGTTCTTTATCCAAGTCTGTTTTGAAGATTCATTCAATATTGCTGGATCCCTACAGAAGGAAAATTTTCTCCACTCTAATCTTTCAGAGATTTTTAATCGTTATGATCACGTGACCTCTTTACCAGCTACATCTTCACAAACTGCTTTTTTTCATATTACAGCGTTTCCGACAATTTTTTCCACCATGTATCCTCTTGGCTCATTTCTACCTCTCATTGCTGACTCTTTCTTCCTCTGTCCAATGTGCAGTAGTATAAATCTAATCCAGCTTGGATGGGAGTGAAGTTTCTCTTGGATAGATCATTCACTTAAGACTGATGATAGTGTGTCATAAAAAATATTCAGGCCGATGTGCTGTGACCTTCCTTTGATTATCCAGGGCTGCTCCTGTAATAACTCCACCAAGACATGTCAGAGCCCACTGCAGATACAGCTGTCTAATCTCCACACCATGTACCTATCCTATATTGAGCAGAAATTCTCCATTTCAGTTAATTGCCCATAAAGACCATGAAGGCATTTTATCAGAAGACCCATAGTCAATGTCACAGTAGCTCTTCAGATAATTTTTTTTTTCTTTCCTTCAAATCCTTCCTGGCACCTGAAGAAGGATTAACTTGAACTTAATGGGACAGTGGCTAGATAAAACACATTTTCTCCAATAGTTTCATATAGGAATCTACCATTTATGATATGGCTGCTCAGATTTTACTAGCCATGGATTACTATATGAGATAACTTTTATGTAGTGAAAGAAAACTATGCTTTAAATAAGACCAAGGATCCAAATTTGCATATGTCATTTGTATAAATTCACAGAATTCTCAGAACCTCAGTATATTCATCTATAAAACTGCTCTGGAAATTATTTTCATTCACTATTTATTAAATATCTACTGTCAACCAGAATTTGTGCTAACACTGAGAATAAAGGGAAGAAGGAAAGAAGGAAGGAAAGAAAGAAAGAAAGAAAATCAGTCAGTCCTGCCTGCAAGGTAAAACAAATAATAAACCATAAACATTTGTAAACTATCCAGGGGGAATCAGTTCTCTGGAGGGAAATAAAACGAGACAGAAAGCAAATAGCACTAGTTGGAACTGGTGAAAAATGTTGTCCTACAGAGAGTACTCAGGATCTGAATGCTGAAATGACATTCAACTGTGTATTTGTTGTCTATTGCTATTGAACAAAGTGCCACTAATTTATGTCCTATAGAACAACACAAATCTATTATTTTCCAGTTTTAGAGGTCATAAGTCCTAACATGGGTCAGCAAGCTTTAGAGGAGAATCTTTTTCCTTGCCTTTTATAGCTTCTGGAGGTCACCTACATTCCTTTACCCATAGACCCATCTTCTACTTTTCAAAGCCAACAGTGCAGCATCCTTCAATCTCTTTGTCCCTCTGCTTCTGTTGCAATTTTAGCCTCCGTGACTCTCTCCCTCTCTTAAGAACTCATGTGATTACACTAGACACACTGGCTTAATCCATGATAATTCTCTATTCCAACTCTCTTAGTCATACCTGCAGAGTCCATTTTAACCATAGAAGGTAAAGTATTCAAGAGTTCTGGGGATTAAGATATGGTCATCTTTGTAAGTGGCAAAAGATGGTAGGCAGAAAGTATGAGAGATTATTCATCCACCAAACACAGTGACCTGAAAAAAATGAGGTATCAATTTAGGAATATCTGGGGAAGGACAATCATTCAAGAGAACAATAAATTGAACAGATCCAAAGCAAAAGCACAAATGGGAATTGGAGAAATAAATGAATGACAGTACCCCTGGAGATGAAGGAGCAAGAGACAATTTGGTAGGAGATATACTCAAGAACTTAGTGGAGCAGAAGCAATGTCAAATAACGTGGATCCTTAGACTTTCTCTAAGGTATATGAAGAGGTTTTGAATAAAGAAGTGACATATTTTGACATGTTTAACAATGATGGTTCTATTACTTGACTAAAAAATAGGGGTGTGATTAGTCAGAGGCTGTTGCAATAATTCTGGGGAAAAATGATGGTGGCTTATATCACTGAGGGTATTGGAGCAATGAGGGCAATAAAATACATTCACACACTAAAAAGTATTTTGAAGATACAGACAAAAATGTTGGTGATAGATTGACATATACAATTAATATAAAAATTTAGATCATTACTCTAAATTTAGATCATTGACTCTAAAATTCTGAAGGATGGAAGAATCATATATAATGTACTATCCATTAAAAACTTGCATTAATATTTTCAGATCTTTTCATTAATTCTTATGTAACTGGCTTACCGAATTCTTAAAACTGACAAAATATTCTTTAGAATTCTCTTTTCCTTTTTATCACTGAGGAAGTATGTTTATCAACAACTGGTCATTGTGTTTATTCTTAAATTTGTGTATGGCAGTTTATTTCTTTATCATAATGAAATATAAGTGCAACAAAGAGTTATACTATATACAAAATTAAAGTCAATAATTTGTACAAAGTAACTAAAATAAACTTTTGACCAAGACAAGTACAAAATATTGGGAGGGGGATGTTTTAAAGACCTGTGAATCCACACTTAATTACTTTGGAATTTTCTTTAGATTCCCTTTTCTCTATCAAGAAACCAAGAATGGGAAGCAAAGAAAATACAGCAGAGTGTGGTTCTTGCAAGAAAGAAAATAAATAAGCCAATTCAGCAGTCACAGTCTCAAAGCAAAGGTCTTAACCCTATTGCAAAAATTTTACAAATAAGTATGTGATTATGTTACAGGTTATATTAAAATAGTTGTAGTATTATATCTTTTAAATGAACACAAACTTGACTGATTTCCTCTGCTGCTAATGTCTGATTTGAGAGCTTTCTTTCCACTTTATTTATTTATTTATTTATTTATTTATTTTAATTTATTTGTCAGAGATCCCAAGTAGGCAGAGAGGCAGGCAGAGAGAGAGAGGAGGAAGCAGGCTTCCCGCTGAGCAGAGAGCCCAATGTGGGGCTTGATCTCAGGACCCTGGGATCATGAATTTAGCCGAAGGCAGAGGCTTTAACCCACTGAGCCACCCAGGCGCCCCTCTTTCTACTTTTTTAATCAACTGAAATGGAAAATAATCTCCAGTCCATCAAAGGAATGAAAAAAAGATACACAAATTAAAAGTTTTGGCTACATAAAATTAATATACATGTATTTGGAAAAAACAAATACATGTTTTTTTTTCAAGAAATAAAGCAATAAAAAAATTTTAATCCTCTCTATATAAAAAGACGTACTAATGCATTAGAAAATTCTACTGCCCAGTATCACAGCTAAAGAAACAAATTACAGAGGAAATGTAAATCGTTGAAAACATGAAAAACATTTCAGCTTTACTGGTAATCAGAGTGAGAGTGCTTTGTTATTGCAAACTACAGAGTTAATGATAATTATGACTAGTTACCTGGGTATTAGTTATCTTTTGCTCCATAATAGATTACCCTGACATTTAACGGCTTAAAACAATAAACATTAATTATCTCACAATTTCTATGGACCAGAAATCTGGGTGTGACTTAAATGGATATCTTCATTACAAGGTCTCATGAAGCTGTCATCAGTATTACCTTCTCATCTGAAGGCTCAAGTGGTGGGTGGGGGCTCCATTTCCAAGCTCACTGATGTGGTTTTTGATCCTTGCCATGTTGGTCTCTCCGCAGGGCTGCCTTAAGACAGGACACGTGGCTTCTCCCAGCCTGAGTAAGCCAAGAGAGGGTGAGAGAGATCATTGAGGACAGAAACTGCAGTATAACTCCATCTTGAAAGAAACATCTCATTTCTGCCCTACGCCATTTTTTAAAAGAGAAGTAAGTCCAACCCATACTCAAGAAGAAAGGATCCTGGAGACAATTCTTTAGAGATAGATACCTCACATTTCTATACTTTTCTGGGTGGTCTCTTCAAATATGTTTGTAGAGCAAACAGCCTTGAACGATACAGTGGCCACCTTGAGAGCAGAAGGGCAAGTCTGTTCCATCCAGTAAAGATAGTATCACCCTCAGGGGCAAAGTTTATAAAGGCTTACTGGCAATTGTAAAGGATCTGTTTTTCTTAGTGTTAGGGTTACTCCCATTTAACAGCATCTGCTGCAGGTACAGATGTCACCATGGAGGAACTGGATCTAAGGGAATAGGTATGCTGATTATTATACTCTACCTCATGCTATTGCTGTAAGCAGTACACCATTCTCTGTCTCTCATCTAGGAGTCTCACAACTTCTGCAAGCATTCATGAGATTGTGGCAAGCTAATCTGCAAATAAGATAAAATCTCAGATCCTGCTCAATTTATGTAAGATTACACAAGGTGGACTACTAAGAGGTGGGATCACTGGGAGCCATCTCGAGGCTGCCAAAATCATTAGCCATCCTTCCCTCCCCTCCCCTCCCCTCCTCTTCCTTCCCCTCCCTCACCTCTCCTCTCCCCACTTCCTTCCCCTTTCCCTTCCTCTTTCTTTTCCTTATCCTGTCTTCCTTCATTCATTCCTTTCCTTCCTTCCTTCCTTCTTTCCTTCCTTCCTTCCTTCCTTTTCTTACAGCAAAAGAACAGAAGGAAAGAAGGAAGAAGGGGAAACTCTGTTATTTATTGTGTTCATATCTTATCTAGAAACTTTTAACATACATTAATCTCCTTCATATTTAGAAGAGCAACAACAGTAAAAAGAAATTCAAGGGGAAAAACTGATTGTTTTCCCAAGGTTACTAAGTTACTTGATAGGGACTTTTTTTTTTTTCTTTTTTAAATAACACAAGAGACACAATTTCTCAAGTGCTTGTATTAATGAAGTCTGGTCACTAGTAACAGCAGATCACAACAGCTCAATTTTCTATAGGATATTATAGAGATAGGTAATCTAATTTATCCTACTACTCCAGTGAAAGCAAAGGTAATTATTGAAATGATTATTCCTGATAGCTGTTTTTCTGACATATTTATCTCTAAGAGCTCAAAAATTTCTACCAAAGTTTTACATGATTGCCTACTATTTTGTGTGGGAATCTTTCTAATAAAATATTTATGTAAATTCTTAGATTAAACTTCAAGCTTTTATTAATCTCTAGTGCAGAATAATATTAGATATAAAATAAAATATGCTCTTCACAGATCATTCATATTTTAGGGAACTTCTCAGCTTATCAAGCTTGTTATCAGGGAACTGACATTTTCATTTTTGACATTGTTATTCAATATTTCACTATCTCCAATACTTGGGTTTGACTAAAGTCAGTAATGTTTAGTCATTTGTTGTCTAGCTTATCCTGTATTTTAAAAAGTGCTAAACCCATAGCCTGGTATGTTATGGCATCCAATATTAGTTGTTTAATCTTCCTGGGATTAAGTGGGTCTTTATATTTTAAATCCAGTAAGTTTAAATCAAGCAACTTTTTTCACTACAAACTTGTATCTCTCATAATGAAGTGAGCTATACTTTTTAGAGAAAACGTGTAAATTTTTACAGTGTTGTTATCCTCAGCTTAGTGAACCACTGCTGGTTTCTGACCAACTTACACTTAAATTTCAACAGTCAGCCATAAAGACACATTTTAAAATTCTACTGCATGTTAATTTCAATTTCATTTTCCCATACTTACCAGCTCTGCTTTTCCCTTATCTTTTACATGCTTGATCTCTTTGTTTTCCATTTTTTAAAATGTTTTCATTCTTCCCATTACACTTTTGAATACTACCTGGATTTTAATGATCACTACACATCATTTTGGTTCCCTGATCTTGGTTTCCCAGAATAGGTAACAAACTCAATGCAACAAGGAGCTCTCTTATTTTTTCTCTTAACTTGAGTTTAAGTTCCTTTATTCCAAATCTTTGTTTTATCCTCCAAGTAAGGCAATTATTCTCCTTGACAGAAAAGTCAAAAGCAAACTGGGAGGTAAATAATTGTGTATTCTTACCTACCTTTAACATCACACCATCTGTTCAAAACAGCCCTACTATTCCTGCCTTGTTTTGCTTTGTTTTGTATTTTAGCATAACTTCTATGAAAAAAAGTCAAGTCTGATTTTATTAATAATTTTTGCAATTTATTTGGGGCTTTTTTTTTTTTGAAGTTTTATTTATTTGAGAAAAGGGAGTGAGAAAGAAAACACAAGGAGAGAGGCAGAGAAGGAGCCCAATGTGGGCCTCGATCCCAGAACCCAGAGATCATGACCTGAGCTGAAGGCAGATGCTTAACCATCTGAGCCACCCCAGCGCCCCTATTTGGGGCTTTATATAGCTACATTTAGCCATTTATATTCATAAAATATAAGGTTCATCATTGCTTAACTCACTTTTGTTTTGTTTTTAAAGATTTTATTTATTTATTTGTCAGAGAGAGTGAGCGAGCACAAGCAGGCAGAGTGGCAGGCAGAAGCAGAGAGAGAAGCAGGCTCTCTGACGAGCAAGGAGCCCAATATGGGACTTGATCCCAGGACGCTGGGATCATGACCTGAGTTGAAGGCAGAGGCTTAACTGAATGAGCCACCCAGATGTCCCTTCATTCACTTCTGAAATGGCATTACTAATCAACATATTCTGACAGTTTAAAGAACTGCTAATACTGGAATACATAAGATATAAACTCTTTACCTACCCCCAACTCTGGTACTTTCCCCAAAGGTAACCAAAGCTGACAGGTGATTGCCTGTTCAGTCAGACCTTTCACTCTGTACATTTTGTCAATTATACAAAGATACACACATGTGTATATATACATACATATGCACACATATGTACACATATGCATAAATTAGACATGTATACATGAAGTGTGTACTTCACAGCTATATACAGACATTATATATATGTCTGTATATTTTATGCATACATATATATGTATTTTTTTCAGCAACCTGGCTTTAATAATTGACAGTATGACATAAACTTCTTTCCATTTCAGTAAAGTTTTTCCTCATTCTGTTTTAGAGCTGTATTTCTATGTACTATAATTTATTTAGATGTTTTCTAATCTATCATCAATTTTTAGTTGTTCTTTTTAAAATAATAACTGTTATTTATTCTTAGGTATAAGAGAATAGGGTCAGTTCAAGTCTGAGATGGGGAGAGAATGGAGAGAAACCCATGTCAGACAATGGACATTCAGCACTTGGATGGAGCTGGGCAGGAAACCTGAGGGAGATTCCCCAGAGGAATAGATACCAAGGGACATTGCTGAAATGTAAGGCAAGAACAAAGAACTGAGAGAAACACCACAGAGTACTTAGAACCTTATACCAAGTGTCAGGGAGCAGTTGGTATTGTGGCTGGAGACTGAGTAGGAAATCTGAGACACCCAAGAGGCACTAGTGATTGGGGTAGGCTGATAACTGAGATCAGGCTATGACAACTGAGATCAGGCTATAACAATTAATACAAACTCTTGGTGATCAAAGTCTAGGTCCTATTGAAGAGATGATTCTGATCTCACCTTCAATTCACATGGAACTGTGGTCAATCTACCACTAGCATCAATAAATGCCAAGCCCAGCTGAGTCACAGACTAGACTGAAACAATTTCCTATACTCACTGCTTGTTAGAGAAGAGGTATATTCTTTTAGAATGTAACTATTCACCATAGTCTTTACTGCTTTTTTTTTTTCCACAACAGCTGGCATTTGTTCAAAGATTATGAGACATGAAAAAAAGTAAGAAGATGTGATCCACAGCCAAGAAAGGAAATAGTCAACAGAACCAGATCCAAAAATGGTCTAGATATATAAATTATCAGACACTTTATAATAACTATTATAAATAAAATATCTACTATTTGATCTAGTAATTATCCTCATATTTACTTAGAGGAAATAAAAATGCATATACACACAAAACAGAATTACATATGAATGTTCACAGCACCTCTATTTATAATAGTCCCAAGCTGGAAACAACCCAAATACCCATTGACAGGTAAATGGATATACAAATTATCATATATCCATGCGACAAACTATCATTCAGCAATAACAAGAAAGAACTACAGAAACAATGCAATGACATTCACGGGACAAAAGAAACCAGACATAAAAGTCATGTGGTTCTATTTACATGAAATTTTACAATTTTCAAACTAATCTACAATGACAGAAAGTAGATCAGTGTTTGCCTAGAGATTAGGATTGAAAAGATGAATGATTCTAGAGGAGCATAAAGGACCCCTCTGGGGTACTTAGTATTCTATACTTTGATTATGATGGTTTCATGAGTATATGTGTTTGTCAAAATGCATAGAATTGTACAAATATATGCTAAATATACCTTAATAAAGTTATTTAAATTTTAGAAATATCTTTTGGACAAAAAATAGACAATACATGTTCTGGTAAAAAAACTTATAAAAATGTACAGTTCACAGAGGTTGTGTGTACAGAATGTACAAATAACTCTTCCAACTCAATAATAAAATGACAAAATAATAGGCAAAATATTTGAATAGGTACTTCATAAAATAAGGTATACAAATAGCTAATAAGCTAATAAAAAGTTTCTTTAATAATCATTAGCCATTAGGGAAATGAAAATTAATATGACAGGAAGATACCACAATGAATTCCTTAGAATTGTCAAGAAAAAGAATGTCATTACCTATTAAGGAAAGAGTGTCAACACTAAATGTTGGAGAGGTTGTGGAACAGCCAGAAGCTCATACATGAAGGAGAGGAGTGTAAACAGTACAACTACTTTGTGATGCATGTACCTTCCCCATGACCCAAGAATCCCATTTCTAGATATTTATCTAAGAGAGAGGAAAATATGTCCACAACATGTAAAGAAATATCCATGGTAGCATTTTTTATAAGCATCAAATACTGAAATTAACCTAGGAGTCCATCAATGAGAGAATACTAAACACACAATAGAATAATCAATAATAATAAGGTCAGGAAATAATTATTTTTACACAAAGAGCTAAGATGAATCTCAAAAACAACATGCTATGTGAAAGAATCCATGCACAAATGAGTAACTCCATTTATATAAAGTTTAGAAAAGGGAAAATAAACTCTTGGTTTGGGAAATCGTATCAGTGGTCACTTTGAAAATGGGGGAGTAAGGCTGGTTGTCAGAAGGCATAAAGAATGATGGAAATATGCTGTTCATGATTGTGGTATGGGATAGATAGTTTATGTGTTTATGAAGCTGAAGATATTATGCCCCTAATATCTCTCTGTTCTATATTATTTTATGAAATGGTCAATCAGGTGCAGCCATAAGGGAAGACAGAAGGGAAGCTCAGTGATAAAGTTTAATATACTCACAGGTCCTAGAAACAGGAAGCATGACACACCATGCAAGGTCACTAGGAAAGATACTTGGGTGGTCACGAGGCAGAAGATAAGAGCAAGAAGGTTTACACTACAGACCTTATTGGAGTTTTTGTGGGAAAGGCAAGGCAGGGCAGTGTGAACAATTTAGGATTACCTAGTTCTGGGCTACTGGGGTAGTCCCTAGCTGCCTGACACCTGGCCTTGGGGTGATTAGTTCAGAGGAACATTGCCTCCTGGGTTGTACAGGCCAGTCAATCAAGGTGAGTCTGATTTGTCTGCATATCAAAAACATGCCTCTGGCTGGGCCCTTTGCTAGCTCAAGAAGGATTAGACCCAGGAAGGACCACCTCTTCCCACCCAGAACAATTTTTCTAAGATGTCAAAACAGTGTTATATTAAAAAAAATACACACACACACACATAGACGTATACATAATATATGTAGATACATACACAATATACTATGTATTTCATTATATGTAAATTATATTTTAAGTTTTTAAAATATTTGAGGCCATGTATAAAATTTTAGACAGTGTATCCAGGTGTTAAACTGTTTCTGAAATCTGAATGATTAGCTTGTCTTTTGTGCTTCATTTGTCTAAAGTGCGCTTGTATATGTTTGTGTGTATGTTTGTACAGGGTGTATGATTGTGTTTCCGCCTTCTCAATGGCCATGTTGGCAACCTCACAGGAAATAAAAATGATCTCATTCGAAGACTTCTTTTCTCTCTCTTTTTGAGATTTTTATTTTTTTTAATTGAATTCAATTAGCCAACGTACAGTCAATCATTAGTTTCAGATGTAGTGTTCAATAATTCATCAGTTTCGTGTAATCCTCAGTGCTCATTACATCATGTGCCCTCCTTAATGTCCATCACCCAGTTATACCACCGCCTCACCCACCTCCCCTCCAGCAACCCAGGAACCCTCGATTTGTTTCCTACAGTTAAGAGGCTCTCATGGTTCTTCTCGCTCTCCGATGACTTCCCGTTCTGTTTTCTGTCCCATTCCCTATGATCCTCGGTGCTGTTCTTATCCTCCACACGAGTGAAACCATATGATAATTGCCTTTCTCTGACTGACTTATTTTGCTCAGCATAATGCCCTCCAGCTCCATTCACATTAATGTAAATGGTAAGTATTTATATTTTCTGATGGCTGAGTAATATTCCATTGTATGTATATACCACATCTTCTTTATCCATTCATCTGTCAATGAATATCTTGACTCTTTCCACAGTACAGCTATTGTGGACATCACTCATAAGACTTATTTTCTATCAAGATATATTTTGTCAAGACACGATTCCCAAATTAAGCTTTATTTTTTACACAATTCATGTAATTAGATTCTATAGTTAAATTATCATTTAAGTTTTGATGTCACAGGCTTCTCATTTAATATGACTTGATACAGACTATTGGTTACTTATTACGGATCATGTCCAAATACTAATAAATTCCCTGGCATATTCATAGACACCATAGCCTGAAAGACATGCTGAATCCTCTTTTATTAAACAAACAATAAAAAAGAATAACTATAGCTCACTTTGCATTTGGCTAGAAAAACATCCTAGGTGATACAAGGATGATTTTTTTTTCCTCGTCTGAGTGTTTTGATTTTTTAAATTGATGTGCACAACTTCTATAGTAAGGAAATTCTCAAGAAATGTTCCTTTAAAAAAAAAAAAACTATTTGAAAATGGTATTCTTTCAAGCTCATCGAGGAAAAGAATCAGCCAAGGCATGGAGAAATTCTGGATATGCAGGAGGAGGATCTACTCCAGGGTGAGCTCTTAAGTACAGACACATGAGAAATAACCACTGGTTCAGTACATGTTTCAACCAGTACTTCCTTCACCTAGTGAACTACACACTGGAAAGCAAAGAGGCCTGCAACCGCCCAGTTGGAAAGCCTTTGTTCCAAAGAACAGTGTCTGTGCAATTATATTCATTGCTGCAGAGACCTAGAAAATATCCCCCAGCCCGTGATCTATCTTGGGCCTATGCTTGACACAACCTAATAGGAAATCATACAAACAATAGTACCATGCAAAGGCATGCTTTTTCTTAGCATTTATGTGATGAACTAGACTGGAGACGATGAAATAATAAAGAATCATTTTGCTTAGACTACAAGCAAAGCTAAACTGTGCAGTTAAATAGGTTTGGTTTTGTGTTTTGGGAAAAGTAAATTTAGCATACCCACTGGCCTCTTCTCCTTAAGCTAACACCGTCATGTCTTCCCCCTAGATTTTCCACTGCAAGGGAGAGGAGAAGAGTCTAGGAAAAATGAATCTAAAGGAGAAACGGCATCTATTCCTCATGCCCCAAGGAGAGCTTCCCATTGCAAGCCTTTTCAGGAAAGAAATCTCAGACTCACCTTTTCATACAAGAAACAGGAAGACAGAGGACAACAATCAAAGAGAGAAAAATCCAAAAAAAAGAGTAATTCCATATAATAGCTTGAGATTTTATTATACCTCCCTCTTACTGAAAGATTCATTCTCTAGCAGTATTTATAGTTTATAACCTAAAAAATGCATTTTGCTTGATTCTGACACAATGTTGGCAAAAGAGTGATGGGTACAGGGAAGCTTTCATCTGCGTTGACCCTCTTTTTTGGCCCAAGGGCACCAGTGTACACAGAGTGTTAGACATAGCCAGAAAGTACTGTCACAGGTGAAGAGGTGAAAATGCAGGAGGCATCATTCTTACTTTTATAAGCTGCTTTAACCTCTTCTTTCAATGAGCAGAATAAATATTATATATTAAAAACTAGAGCTTAAAATGTTTAAGAAAGAAAACTAGAGAAGGGAGCAGAAACTAGCACTTGATGCGTCCTATCTGTAGTCTAGGAACTGTACTAACTGACTTGGAGTTGCACTCGTTTGATTTATTACCCACCTCACTCTGGAGAATGCTTGGCATGTTTTCCCCCACAGCCTGTCAGACTACAATGGATTCTTATGAATGGGTGTGAAATCCATGGAGATATGTGCTGGATACAGGACAAGTTCATCAATGCCACCATGACAGCATTTTAATTTGTCCAAAGTATTATGTCATGGACATTTGATAGCTATCCACAAGGAATCTTACACTGCTGACTAGACAGTCCAGGAGTACAAACAATCAAGAAATTAAAAATTAGTAAAACATTTTGTCATTTCAGGAATACATATCTACCACAGGTAACTGGCCAGTGCAGGTAACTGTCCTAGTAGAAGAGAAATAAATTCCCGTTCTTGTTCCAGCAGGAGCAGTAGCAGGAAAGCATTGTCTGCTTCATCAAACCGCCCCTATGACTTCTGAGGAAGGTTATTGGCACTGTCCATCCTCCAAATCTGTCATCTTTGAAATCATAAACTCCAGATCAGAATTTCACACAGACCTCCTCTTAAAAGCGGAGGAGGAATGCAAAGCTTAAATGTTATATCATGTATTTCTTGACCTCTTGAAAATTTCATAAGGTGCATCTATTCCTTTTATAATTAGAAAAACACTAACACTCGAGCTACTTAGGTATTGTCTCATAAGGGGATGAACACATAAATAAATGTAATTAGTTGACCGGTGTGTTCTATTCTATTGATTTGCTCATACTGGTACAGAGGTCGCTAAAGTTTATGAACCTTCTAAAATACTAAGTAGCAGCACACCACATTAAAATTGGCTGTCAGTAAGCTTTATGGAAGTTATCACATACTTTCATCATACATATTTCGTACACAGCTTTGCTTACAAAATTACAAGGACAAAGTGAAAAACATATGTAACTCCAGCCCTCTATTTGATAGTATAGCTCTAAATGCCAGCCCTTCTCGACTCGAGATATAAATGTTTGACTTTATGAAGTGACATCTGTAGAATGTGTGTTATTAAAATTCTGATTGAAGGTCCTTCTATAATATATGCATTGTCTCTTGGCCAATAAAATCAAACATCATGTTATACTATCGAATATATGTAGCATTAAGGCATACACAGTTGCTTCCTTTTTACCATAAATTTACTTCCTTGTTTAATGCTCACACGATGTGCATGAAGTACATGGGTAATTTATTCCCAATTTACTGTGAGCCATGGCATTCTCAGACTGAATCTTTGCTTGAATATTCTACTGTGTATAAAATGTTGATGTGGAAGTGATTTAAATGGGGTGTAGATTTGGAGGGGGAAGGGAATAGTCTTCACAATGGTGTTGAGGTAATAAACAAATCAAGTTACAAAAGGAATACTTTTAAGTAAGCCCTGGGCAAAAAGATAAGCCTATAAATCATAGTTGTGTGTGTGTGTCTATCACTGTACGAGCTGTTACAAACCATATACTTATAAGCATGTACATGCTTAAACACTCATGTAGGAGGAAATGTAATAACTAGGAAATTCCAATCCAAATGCATGTCTTCAGGTTGGTAGAATATCTGTCTATTGGAGGATGGCACTAGCAAGATAGCAAAGCAGAAAGCTCTGGACCCCTCCTTCCCCCGCAACAAACACACCGGTTCAACAACAATTCAAGGACAAATTTTCCTTGTCAGAAATCCAGAAACTAGATGAAAGATTCCTGCACCCCAGGAGAGCATGAAACCAGATTCAACAAAGCCAGTAGGGAGATTCAGGGACCTGAAACATATACCATTATTTTCGTACTATCCACATTTGGTGAGTTCCAGAACTTTTGCATAAACAAATAAATCTTTATTAAAATTTTTCTTCTGGAACCAAATATATATATTTTTGTTTAAATCGAATATATGCTATGGATTTTGCCTAGTCACATACTGTCCATGGTAGCAAACTCTACCAGTTATATAAATTAACTTCAGTGATTCCATTTTGAAGGCTAAAAATTTTCCTTTTCCTCCTCTGCTTCCTCCTACTTCTTAAGATGTTCTAAGATTAAGCTCAAATAAAAAGACTCCTAAATTAACCAGGCTGTCTCTTTCTCCCATATATCTCAGTTCCACAGTTCTCATGATTCCACAAAATGTACATACTGGGTGAAAACATAGTTTATAATTCTTATATGAACATAGAAGCATATAACCTTGAAAACAATAAACATAAAAAGAAAATAAAGTACGATTAGAATATTTGATCCAAGCGTTAGAATTTATTGTCAGAGTAGGCAATGGCCAAGAAGATTTGCACTTGTTTTAGACCTATGCTCTTCTGGCTTCAATAACCAACTTCTACTTGGCCCCTGAATTCTAGCTCTTATCTTAGTCTGGAAGCTTTCTCAGGCACTTCTTACCCCGGTGATAGAGTCATGCATACCATTTCTCTCCGGTACGGCTTACACATGCCATTTGCTACAGGGCAAAAGACATCCAATGAAACTCTGTGATTCACCAGTTCAAACTTCATAATTGGCTTTGAAAAGGTAGCATGAAAAAAAAAATTTATTTTTAATGGGAACCCAGCCTCTCCTTCTAACCTCCTCAGGAGTCATTTACACTATTCATTTTAGAAATCCCTGTATGCCTTACAAACACTTTCCATTACTAGCAGTGGAGTCAAATCAATTCATGGCTTTTTACCCTGCCCTGGCCCCCCCTCTCCCTTATTATCTCCCTTATGTTGGCTCAGTGGTCCTGCCCACCCAGTACAATGACCAAGTTGCACTTTATTAAACTCAAAAGGACTGGCTAAGTCATGTTTTTTCTCATTAAAAAGAACAGAGTTCAACCCTTCTTATATTATACTTAAGTAGAAGAAGAATTGGATTATTTGTTATGAAAAGAGCATTTGGGTGTGGAAAACCATTTAGGAGTTAGAAGAATGGGAAATAGAGAACCACAGGGGTCAATATCGAGACCAATTTTTTTTCCCACTTTATATGTTAATGACCTGGAAGAAGGAACATGCCACAAGGGAGCAAGAATTGCTGACAGGGCAAAAGAGAGGTGAGAAGTCTCGTGGATGGAGAACAAACACCGAAATAGGGAGGTAATGCAGGATGGAATGAGCTAGCCATCAATGCCCTGCTTTAGCAATTTAATGTAAAGGACTGTGAGGTAATGAGGCCAGAGACAAAAACAAGGGAACTTAATAAAAAGCTTAAGAGTGACTAGCTACATCACACTAGTGGGTGGGAACAAGGAGAGGGCTGACCTAGGAGAGCTGTGGTGAATAAACATTAAAACTCGGGATTCTGGATCGAAACAAAATTAACAGGCATTTGAAGTGGTATCTGGGGAGGACTCTGGGTATAAGCTCTAAGTGACATGGCTAATTCATCAAAGTGTAAATGTGGAGCTTCAAAGTGAGGCTGAGGCAAGGGAAGCCAGCTGCTCCAGGGTGAAATGAATTGAAAGTGCACTATTCACAGTAACTTCTGTGTTTGGCCTTTCTTGAATTCAGAAAAGAAGACAAATCACCTGCCGTGTAGGGATGGAGGATTGAGGTCTAGTTTGTATTTTTTCCTAATCACTGAAGCTTGGGAGGCAACAGTTAAATGGGGTGACTTTCTTACATTCTGAAAAGAGGGACAAGTGGTTGACAGCAGTGCGGCTCCATCTTTAACGTGGATATGGATCCTCTGAGAATCTTATAAAACTGATTCTAATCCAGTTAGTAGAGTTAGGGGGAGGGTGCTCAGATCCTGTATCCCAAATATCTCCTAGGAGACAGTAATGCTGTTAGTCTAAGAACCATGCATTGAATAGCAAAGTATCTGTCCCCTGACTTTTTTCAAAATTCCCAAATCTACCTCTATTTCAAATCTCTCTCTCCCCACCCCCACCACAGTTCCAGGAAAATATGAATAGAAGAACTGTATTTCTTACTACCCTTAAATTCTAAAATATACTTCTCCGCTTTTCTCTCCTTTTGATTCTATTTTGATTCTACTCTAATTTAAGCCTTATAGAATATATATACAATAACCCCTCTCATCTGGGGGATACATTCCAAGACCTCCAGTGGATGTCAGTAACTATAGATAGTACCAAACCCTATGTATCTTGTGTTTTTTTCTTATACGTGCATACCTACGATAAAGTTTAATTTATAAATAGGCATAGTAAAAGATTAACAATAATAATCATAAAATAGGACCATTATTGCAATATACTATAAGTTATGTGACTGTTGCCTAAGTCTCCCAAATACCTTATTGTACTACATTCATCCTTCCTGTGATGATGTGAGACAATAAAATGCTTATAGGGTGAAATGAAGTGAGATGAATGAAAAAGGTGTTGAGACTTGGTATGAGGCTACTACTGACCTTCTGACATCTGGAGATACGTCTGCTTTTGGACCACCACTGACCACAGGGAACTGAAACCACGGAGAAAGGGGGACTACTGTGAATGACAAAAAAAGAATTTGTAGAAAAGACTGCCATTATGGCAGTCTTTTCTACAAATCTCCTAAAGGATATATGGTTTCAACTTTTAATTTTCTGAAAACCACCATATTGTAAGATAATTTCTCATACACACCATAACTCAATACTTATTGGTATATATTTTTATCATGGAACTCACTTTTTGTACCACTTTCATCACTCATTTAAATATAACCCAAATTACAGTATTTAAATAGGAGAAAAATTAGAATTATTGTTCATGCTGAGTTTAAAGTAATTATGAGAAATCAGAAGGATTTTATGTGATGTGACAACACATTCCAAAAAGCCCATGGAACTAAATTTTACTCTCTATAATAATTGCTAACAAGATAATATAAGCCACATAGTATATATTAAATGTTTAACATTATTAGCCATCAAGGAAAGGCAAATTAAAACTACAGTGGACTCCCACTGCACATTTCCATGGCTAAAATGATAAAGAAAGAAAATAGCAAGCACTGATAAGGATGTGAAACAACTGAAGTTCTAACACACAGATGGCGGGAATGTAAATTGGTACAACCACTTTGGAAAATGGTTTGGCAGTTTCTTAAAAAGTTAAACATAACTTCCAGATGACCGGTTTTTATTCAAAAGAAATGCAAATATAAGTTTAGATAAAGACTTATACAAAAATGTCACAACAGCCCTATTTGTAAAAGTCCCAAACTGTGAACAGCCCAAATGCCGTAGGTAAATGGATCCAGGAAATACGGTATACGTACTACTCAGCAATAAAATGAACTAACTAAAAACAGGCCACATCATGAATGAATATCAAAACCATTATGTAGAGTGAAAGAAACCAGACACAAAAGAGTACACATTGTTTGATTCCACTTACATAAATTCCTGAAAGGCATAAACCAATTTGTAATGATTGAATAAAGATTAGTTTCTGTCTAGAGATGGAAGTAAGGTAATGATGAACAGCAAGGGAACAAGAGGAAATACCTGTGGGTGATGGGAATCTTTGGTATCTTTTTTTGTTTTTAAGATGTTATTTATTTTATTCATTTGAGCAAGGGGAGGGGCAGAAGGAGAGGGAGAAACAGACCACCTCCACCCCCAGGCTGAGCAGGGAGCCAACTGCTACAGGGCTGGAACCCAGAACCCTGAGATCTTAACCTGAGCAGAAGGCAGACATGCTTAAATGATTGAACCACCCAGGCACCCCTGGAATGTTTAGTGTCTTGACTGTGGTGGTGGCTTCGTGAGGTTGCCAAAACTCATCAAATTTCACACTTAACATATCTGCTATTTATTTTAAGTAAATTATACATCAATGGATTTGTCACTTTGTTCTAGATTATGATAATAACAGAATAAAGAATAAAAGCATAGTGAGTGGGGAAAATTGAAAGAGGGACCAGTGAGTAACTCAAAAGTAGGATAGGCAGGGACTTAATATCAGTGTTTTTGTTTTGTTTTGTTTTGTTTTGTTTTGTTTCTATGGTGAATTGAACCTACTGTTCTTGCTATAGATTAAAAAAAAAAATTAAAATGCCCAGAGTCATCTAAAAAATGCACAAAGATCAAACTTAGAGCTACAGAACCACATTTTTCTTACTTTCAACTATAGTTTTATCCACAGTTCTTCCTTTTAAATGATGCTGAAATATTTTACAGTGAGCCAATTTCTGAACAGAATAGTTAGATTGAAACAGTGTGAGATGCTGAGCTCAATGCAGTAGGGCAAAGTTCTCAGCAGATTCAGAAATAGCCCATATTCCTTTGATGGTCAATAAGAGATGATTTTTGGTCTTCAGCATAAAAGTTGCAAATAGTCACATTGAGAAATATGGTTTACCAATGCAATTCTTTCTCCAGAAGTCAGAGTATCTTACTTCTAGGAATGCTTGCTTCTTCCTCTATGAACAGAGGCATAGCAACTGCTTTACAGATTTTATGTTAAGATTGTGAAATTTTACATACATAGATTTGGTTGAATTTGAGATGGAACTTCATCATCTGATACAGTGTAGCAAAAACTGTGAGAGCTCAATAAATATTCATGGGTTGCTTTACATTGTGGTTCACTTGGGCTGCATGACTGGGTTCTGGGTTCTGGACCTGAGGTTGTTGGTGGAATGGAATCTTTTTCTAAACCTGGCCTTCTTAATCAATCCATGTGATCTTGTAGCCCTTTCTTCTCTCTGAAGGAATGATGTTAAATGTCATGAACTACAAATACTAGACATCCCCACAAGATGGAGGAGGGATACCATCATCTATTATACTTTGTGTGAACAGAAACAAACTTGAGTGAAACCAAGTATAATCTGGACTATCCTGATTAATAATGTATCCTCATATAAACGGTTATGTTTAGAGTATATTCTGTTAACTTTAACACCAATATAGAAGACTGACTGACAAATAAGAGCTTAATAAATTACTAAGGGGGAAGAAAATTATGAAGTTTCCATTACATTTTGTTTAAAAGGTACTCCTGTAAGCATTTTATATACTTTAACTCATCAGTAGTTGTAAAGGTCCTTCACAGCATACTGATATCCAAATAGCAACAAAAAAGGAATCATTTCAGAGTCAGACCAATGTGGGTTTATATCTATTAAGTGTGTGAGATTTTTACAGTAATGATTCCCAATGAATCATGGCTTCCCTGTAACCTTTTCCTTGCATAATCCCTTCTAAGATTGACTCTGGGTTTGGCCATGGGACGTGCTTTGACCAACTGGGCATTAGCAAACTCCACACAAGGAGATCTTTATAAGTAGATGTTTTTTTAAAAAAAGATTTTATTTATTTATTTCACAGACAGAGATCACAAGTAGGCAGGGAGGCAGGAATGGTGGGGGGAACAGGCTCCCTGCTCAGCAGGGAGCCTCATGTGGGGCTTGATCCTAGTACCCTGGGATCATGATCTGAGCTGAAGGTAGAGGCTTTAACCCACTGAGCGCCCCAGGTGCCCCACACAAGGAGATCTTTAAAGAGTGTCCATTGGGGCTTCCCTTCTCTCTTGCTGCTTTTAGAATTCAGCTGTCAGATGACAAAACTAAGCCAGCTTATGAGAAACACATGGCTACACTTATCACCAACTATTAGACATGTGAATGAAGTCATCTCACAATTCCCAGCCCCAGCTGAACTATCAGATGACTGGCCTACAGTTACATGACTGATCAAGGGGAGGCCAGGTGAAGAACCTAGGCCAAAGTAATCCACACAACCATGAAGGGGGAAAATGGTTACTATCTTAAGCCACTAACTTTTTTTTAAATTTATTTTTGTATTAACATATAATGTATTATTTGCTTCGGGGGCACAAGCCTGTGATTGATCAGTCTTACACAATCCACAACACTCCCCATAGCACATACCCTCCCCAGTGTTCACCACCCAGCCACCCCATTTTCCCCATCCCTCTCCACTCCAGCAACTCTCAGTTTGTTTCCTGAGATTAAGAGTCTCTTGGGTGCCTGGGTGGCTCAGTGGGTTAAGCCACTGCCTTCAGCTCAGGTCATGATCTCAGGGTCCTGGGATCGAGTCCGCATAGGCTCTCTGCTCAGCAGGGAGCCTGCTTCCTCCTCTCTCTCTGCCTGCCTCTCTGCCTACTTGTAATCTCTCTCTGACAAAAAAATAAATAAAAAATCTTAAAAAAATAAAGTTATGGTTTGTCTCCCTCTCTGGGTTCATCTTGTTTCATTTTCCCCTCCCTTCCCCTATGATACTCTGTCTTGTTTCTCAAATCCCTCATATCAGTGAGATCATACAATAATTGTCTTTCTCTGATTGACTTATTTCACTTAGCGTAGTAGCCTCTAGTTCCATCCACGTCATCACAAATGGCAACATTTCATTTTTGATGGCTGCATAATATTCCATGTGTATATATAGCACATCTTCTTTATCCATTCATCTATTGATGGACATCTAGGCTCTTTCCATACTTCACATTTTAAACCACTAACTTTTATGGTGACTCATTATCCATCAATGTACTAGGCCAAATTACTTAAACACTCTTAGCTCTGGCTTCTCCATTTTTACTTTTCTAAGGTTTTATTAATTTTTTAAAGATTTTATTCATTTGAGAGAGAGTGAGAGAGAGGGAGCACAAATGGGGAGGGGGAGAAACAGACTCACTGCAGAGTGGGGAGCCTGAAATGGGGCTCAATCCCAAGACTCTGGGATCATGAGCTGGGCCAAAGGCAGAAACTCAACCAACTGAGACACCCAGGTGCCACAGAATTTTTTTTTAAAGATTTTATATTTATTTGACAGAGAGATCACAAGTAGGTAGAGGCAGGTGGGGGGGGCGGGGAAGCAGGCTCCCCACTGAGCAGAGAGCCCGATGCGGGACTTGATCCCAGGACCCTGAGATCATGACCTGAGCCGAAGGCAGTGGCTTAACCCACTGAGCCACCCAGGTGTCCCCAGAATTTTATTTTTTTAAATGTAATCTCTACACACATCATGGGACTGGAACTCACGGCCCCAAGACCAAGAGTCGCACACATTACTGACGGAGCCAGCCAGGCACCTCTTCTCCATCTTTATAATAGACATGGTAATGTATCTATCAAAAATTGCCACAAGAGGGATGCCTGGGTGGCTCAGTCCATTTGGTGTCTGCCTTCGGCTTGGGTCATGATGCCAGGTTCCTGGGATCAAGTTCCATATCGGGCTCCTTGCTTGGGAGGGAGCCTGCTTCTCCCTCTGCCTGTTGTTCCCCCTGCTTATGTGCTCTATGACAAATTAATACATCTTTTAAAAATAAAGTTGCCATAAGAATTATAGGCAATATATGTAAATGTGTCCGTTACAGTTCCTGGCAGAGGTAGGTAATACTAAATTTGACTTCTCACATCCCATTCTTCCCTGTGGCCACCTTCAGCAGAAGAACTTCTGTTTGGCCATACTTTTTAAAAAATTAAAGAGAAAAATAACTTCCATGAAAATGTTGATTAAATATTCCCTGTTGGCTGATGCAGGAGAAGCTACAGTATAGGAAAATAGTTGTAATTACTCCTCCAGTCAACTAAGGGATTGCTTGCACCAAGAACACAGCCCTGGAGAGCATATAATTTCTGGCACTCTATGTGAACGAAAGCCAACTGGCAATGTTCAAGGTTGTTTAAGGAGCTGTAGCCCAGGTATTCCCGAAAGAAAAAAAGAGAGAGGAGTTAATTAGAAAACCATTATCATCAACAGCCTAAATGCTGCATAAATGTATGGATTAACTCCCAAGACGTTTCTTCTTTTAATAATTACTGACACTATAGCAGAAACTTCTGGCAGAAATGTGCTTCCCAACTCATTATCCTTTATTTCTCTCCTCTTCATGGCCTCTTTTTGGGCTATACTGAGTGGTGAATTCGTTGTTTTTGTTTTGTTTTGTTTTGTTTGTTTGTCTTTTTTAAAATATTTTATTTATTTATTTGAGAGAGATCTAGAGAGGAGTCAGAAAGCACAAGCAGGGAGAATGCTGGAGGGAGAGGGACAAGCAGGCTCCCTGTTGACCAGGGAGCCTGATTCAGGGCTGGATCCCAGGACCCTGGGATCTTGACCTGAGCTGAAGGCAGATGCTTAACCATCTGTCCATCTGTGCCACTCATGTGCTCCCCACCTTTTTTTTTTTTCTTTTTGTCTTTCAACAAGATACTCAGCATTTTCTTGGGACCATCACATAAACTCCCACCATTTCAGAAATGACTGAGAATAGTAATAGCAATAGTAATAGTATCATCTCTTTGCTCTTCCAACAAGTATTTGGTAAGTCCTCACTATGAATCAGACTCATGCTATCTGGCTTACAATACAAATGTAATAAAACATGAATTTCACTCTTGATGAACTATTTCTAATGAGGGTGACATCCACAGAAATAACTAGGGTAACATGCTATAATGACAACACTGACCTACGCATGTAATGTATTAGGTCTGTAGAGGAATACCAATCTTAGTGGGTAAGTTTTCAGGGAAAACCAAAAACAGAGGCCTGCCATATGAAGTCAAGTTACCCCAAGAAAAAAGAAGATGTCATTCCAGAAAGAGGATAGCACGTGAGCCCAGAAATAGCATGGTGTATATGGAGAAGAAGGTAAGGGTTACTATAATCCAAACTGTAAGAGGGCAGTGGTAAGAATGAAACTGAAACAGAAAACAGAGAAACAGATATGAGGGGTTTCATATGCTATAAAAAAATTCCATGGAGAGCTGCAGCAGCAGTGTGTCAGGTTGATGGGACATGAGGACGTCCTGGCTGGTATGGGGAAGATGGATGTAGAAGGTAGAGAACTGTGTTTAATGCCTCCCTGGATAGGGCTTCCAGTTAGTGGCTTCCCCTGTTCTTTTCTTTTCTTTTTTTCTCTTTCTGGCAGAAAGAAAACTTTCACAAAAAAATCTCCATTCTCCCTATTTCTAAGCCTGCCTCCATCTTAAACTTTTTTTTTTTTTTTTTTAAGTTTCTGTAACTTCTTTGGAGAAAAAAACAAAACAAAACAAAAACTACAGTCCTCCTTTGCCCAAACACTACCTCCCATCCTGCATCTCCCGTCTTTGCTCCAAATCCCACTTCCCACTCTGTTTCCATAACACATCTTCCAAAACTGGCACCCTCTCTAAAATTAGGTTTTCCTATGCTCAGTTTCAGCCAAGAACATCAAATATGGATCTCGAAGTCAAACTCAAATTTGGGCCTTTTTAGAAATAAATCTTTTATTCTTTATTTCATTCATAACTTTGGAATTGTTAAATAGTAACCAACAACCTGCTTTTGGTGAACCCTATTTTTAAAAAATCTTTAGGGGATCTTTAGGGTTAAGCCCTTGCCTTCGGCCTAGGTCATGATCTCAGGGTCCTGGGATTGAGCCCCACATGAGGCTCTCTGCTCGGTGGGGAGCCTGCTTCCCCCTCTCTCTCTGCCTGCCTTCCCCTCTCTCTCTGCTTGCCTCTCTGCTGACTTGTGATCTCTCTGTCTCTCTGTCAAATAAATAAAATCTTAAAAAAAAAAAAAAAGAATCTTTACATGGTTCTGATCTCTAGCTTACTTACTGGCATGACCAGAAGGAGCCTCATAATGGTCCCTCAGGGTTCCCAGTATCAGCTGGATAGTGGCTTAGAGGCCCCAGGCTCAACTCCAGACGGCAACTCTGATTCTCAACTTTGCATTGCCTTGTCTCTAAGCTTCTAGTTTCTGATGATCCCAAGCTCGTCCCTTTATTTTGCCTAACATGAGGAAGGTGGGCATTTGGGGAGGATACAGTTGCCTCTTGAAGTTACTGTTTATGTTATAATTATGTTTCCTTTTCACATTTTCAATTTCCCAATCTCTTGTATTAAGTCAATACCCAATGTAGTTTCTGTTTTCCTTTCTGGACTCTGACAAATGCACCAGATGATTAATTCTATCCCTATGGATTTCTCTTACTCAATTGTCCTAGACAGGACCATACAATCTTCCAAATTTGAAATTTAGGTAAAGAAGCATACTCTGAAGTCTTTCAAGCAGCAAAAGTGACTGCTGTCACCAGCATGTCAACTCCTGAGCAGCTCATTTACATCTCACTATGTACGGGCAACCGTTGTAATGCTTTATGTATATGAATTCATTTAATGTTTTTAATATCTAGCTGGTTGACTTCACTGAGATCTCTATTTCAGAGATGAGTAAACTGAGGCACAATAAACTAAATAACATTACTTAGGTCACCTATCTGAGCTAGGATATGAATTTATCCAGACTGGATATCCAAGTCCAGGGACTGGTAAACGTTTTCTTTAAATGCCATGCTGTAAGTATTTTCTGCTTGGTGGGCCATACCATCACTGTAGAAACTACTCAGCTCTGTTTTTAAAGCAACCATAAACAAAGTGTAAAAGGAAAGCCATGACTGGGCTCCCATAAAACTTTACGAAAACAGGTGGTAGGATGGATTTGGTCCACAGATTACGGTTTGCTGATCCCTGATCTAAACTAATATACTGTATTGATCAAGAGAAATTTTGCAAAGGTCATCTGACATAGCTTTTCATTATATCATCAGTCCATTAACTTAAGGTTATGTTCCCTCTGATGAGGTCCCCCTCCCAATGTTCTTTGGTTTATGAATCCTTTTTCTCTGAATGTATAAACATCTGGGGATATTCCAGATACATTGTGGATGTTGCTTCCCAGGTTTGCATTTAATAAATTCATATCTTTGTGAACATATTCAGACTGGATATTTCCTTAAGTAATTTACCCACCAATATGTAGTATAGCTTTGTGGCAGATGCACAAAGAAACTTATTGGCTATCTTTAAATCTATGACCGTGCGCATATGTGTCCCACATAATATTTATTTTTACATGCACAAAAATGTTTTAGTCCCAAATCATCTGAGTCATGAAACATTTCATTGAGCAATCCATCATTCAAATTTTAAGTATGTCCTACATTGTCACCCTCAATAAGGCATCCCCAGATGCTAAAGGGAGCAGCTATTAGTATTCTCTTTGTAATAATGACAATTTTTTCCTTCCTCTACTGTAGATTTTTTTTCCATTGAATTTTATAAATTCTGCTCATTTTTTTTCTGTACATATTTTTAAAATTATATACTGCAGCAGCAACGAACTATTGTCTTATTTTTCCCTCCCAAAATAAATCCACTGCATGTTTATTCTTTAAAAAAATCATGTATCTATAACTCCAGATAAGCTAGTTCCTCTCTGTCTACAGTTCTTGGTTATGTGACTGAAGGGAAGTTGCAAGTGATGGAATTCAGGACAATCTGCTTTTATTCATTACTGCAAAATACATGGCAGTTGGGGATTTCATATTGTCAACTCTATTTCTGTAACCTCATCATGCCAAACATTTGGTCTTCAAAGACTAAAATAAAACCCATCACCAAGACTTTCCCTTCTGCATTACATAAGAATGTAAACATCTTTGGTAATAAATTTACTCTGACAGCTGCTTAAAAATTTACCAAGCTTGACAACACACTCTAAAAGCAAAAGAGAAAATAAGAGACCTTGGTTGATTATTTACCCAAAACATTTATCATTTTGGGAAGCAAGCGAATAAGTAAATAAATAAATAAATAAATAAATAAATAAAATGAAAGTACATTTAAGTGCATGCGTAAGAAGGTATTAAGATACTCTTTCGTCTGTCACTTTACAGTCTTGTAATGTTTTAGTGGCAACCCATTTTTCATGAGAAGAGGAATAAATGACTTGGAAAAGCAAAGGCTGAATTTGGAATGCAAAGTGAGTCTCTGCTAGTTCTCTTTAGGGAAAAATACAAAATAGAAGTCTTCCCATGGAGACAGACAAGGCTGAAGCTACCCCTTTGGCAGTAATGTTTACAGTCAGTCTAGCCAGGGTAGAGCCATCAGCAGAAGTGAAATTCTAAGCAGCTCTCCAGTGTTCCAAACAGATTAGCTCTCACAGTTACCCAGACAGATGTGAATCCAGCCCACTTGTCATCTTAATGCTTCCCTGTTGCTAATGATGTTCCAAAGGTATCAAGGAATGGAAATAAATAGCTGGCCTCCTAGCTGCCTGGAGCTGCCTTAAGTGCTGGGCCTGCTGGGTATCAATTGTTTGTTTGGTGGCTTTCAAGGTAGAGCGGGGTATTGATTTGTTTAAACGCTGCAGTGCATTAGTGCTTCTGGTCTCCTCCCAAGCCTTCAGCCTCATCTCATTCAGTAGAAGATAAACTTACTTTATTACAGCGAGAACATGTGCTATTCAGTGACTTGAAATATGATTGACTGCAGTGTATTGATTTTTACCAAACTGTCTCAGAGACACTTTTGAACTGACAGTGTGGAGCCCCTCAGTATTAGGGAAGGGGATGAACAGAAAGGATTTGGTAAGGGGGTGGGGGGGAAGAATTCAGACAGGCCCTGTGGCCAATTTCCTGATTCTCTCAGAAATAACTTTCTTAAGGGCGCCAATGGGTTAAGCCTCTGCCTTCGGCTCGGGTCATGATCTCAGGGTCCTGGGATGGAGCCCCATATGTGTACTCTCTGCTCAGCAGGGAGCCTGCTTCCCCCTCTCTTTCTGCCTGCCTCTCTGCCAAATAAATAAATAAAATCTTAAAAAAAAAAAAAAAGAAAGAAAGAAAGAAAGAAAGAAAGAGGGGCACCTGGGTGGCTCAGTGGGTTAAGCCGCTGCCTTCAGCTCAGGTCATGATCTCAGGGTCCTGGGATCGAGCCCCGCATCGGGCTCTCTGCTCAGTGGGGAGCCTGCTTCCCCCTCTCTCTCTGCCTGCCTCTCTGTCTACTTGTGATCTCTGTCAAATAAATAAATAAAATCTTTAAAAAGAAAGAAAGAAAGAAAGAAAGAACTTCCTTAAATTAGCCACCCTAGGAAGTTGCCACGTTTCTCCTTCCTTCCTTCCTTTTTTCCCCGTATCTTTTATTCCTTTCCTTCCTCCTTCATTTCTTTCTTCTCTCCCCTCTCCTTTCCCTCCTTTTCCTTCATGGTTATCTCCTCAGCTCATCTTGGACCCAACACCTCAGAACACAGGACTTATGCATGACAAAGTAGTCTAGAACAACAAAGGCGTGAGACCTTCAGAGAACACCAAGGAACTTGGTGGAGGGACAACAGCCATGAATGCGAGATGTCATTCTATACCAGTATCAGACATCAGAAATCAGACATTTCAGCTGGGGAAACTACCTTCTGACCAAGTAAAACAAGAATTCATCTGTATCTTCCCTTTGAAGCAAGTAACTCTGAGAGCAACGAATGCTGCCTTCCCCCTCATTTATCTCATCTCCTCCTCTTTGGTGTCTTTTATAACTCCTTCCCACCTATTCTTCAGCACAAATCTTTCTTTCGCTCTCTCAGATTTATTTTTATTTCCCTTAAAATAAAACAAAACACAAAACAAGGAAGGCAGGAGAGAATCAAATGCAGTGGGCATAACATTCCTAAGCTTCAAATCCAAAGTGTAAAAATATTTTTAATATGCTTTATATGCTTATATTATAAAATATTTATATTTCATTAATATATTTATCAATATAGAAAAATTTAAAAATTTATTTCTAAAAAAAGTTCCCATTTTGTATGACAGGAATACAATATAATCTTGTCACTACCTGATATACAGTTCAGTGTTTTAAACTCAACAAATTTAAGGGTTGTTTTTTTTTTTCTTCCTGCTTCTTGACATGCTCAGTCAGTTCCAAGAAGGCTTAAGGTAAATTGCGGTATCAGAAAGACTACCGGATCTTTGGTTTTCTGGGACTGACATCTGGTCTTCAGTCTGCTTCTATTTCCACTGGCATATGCAGAGACAGCCAGAAATTCCCTCATGATGATGCCTGAGCAGCATGATGGTAGCTTACAAGGTTCCACACTGGCACCTAGAATGGGACCCTCTGCCTCTGCCTGGAACAGAAGACCCTCTGGGGTTCTCAACTTCTTCCCCCAGCAAGTCTGCTTCCCTCCCTAGGGTATGGGAAAAGTCTGCTATTCTCCACCAACAAGGCACAGAGAGTGCTTAAGACCTTGAAAAGATTCCTAATGTAGCTGATGCCTCTCTTCACGTGGTACATGCTGCACACGGGTTCCATCCGGGCTTTGAAGCCAAAACCATGAGAGGAAAAACTTTCTGGAGGACATTCTTCTATATATTGCTTAAGTCCAGAGCCGGGCTCATTACAGTCCCAAAAGCTTTATAGCACTCTGAAACTTATATTGAGCCTTGAAACTCAAAATCTCCTAACTGACAATTTCTTTTTGGTTTTTCATTAGAACGATTTTTCTCTTCCCTCATGTCTGACTGGATGGGGAGAGTGCTCCCTTGAAGTGGAGGGAGAACCGTAACTAACTTCTCAAATTTCCACCTTACAACTCCCTTCCCTCCGCACACTGAGGGCTGAGTTCACTCCATGCAACAGGGCGGCAGGTCCTTTCTTGAAGGGAGATCAGGGTAGCACACCTCTGTGTGTATCACAGGGGAATTCATGGGAAAAGCAATGTGGTACAGAAAATATTTTAAACTGCTACCTAATCCCTAAGGCCCAAGGAGAAAGCACTAAAATAACTAAGGGATACAATGATTCTAAGAAGAACATAGGAACTTGTAATTTTACCTTAGAATAAAATGTGAAAAATCCATGCCATTGATAGAATTAATGCAATTAGCAAAGTGCCTTCTTTTAAGAGTTTTGCTCTAGCAAAAGGGAAAAGAATGGAAGATATTTAAGGATCAGTCAGTTTCAGGTAAGTTCTCAAAATCTGAAAGATTGTTTTTTTTATCTTTGGTCTTCATTCTCTTTCACTTTTGTTCTGAATGTGGCTCAGTAAAGACTATGTGTTCTCATATGTGATTTGAACACCATCACCTACGGATTTGAACCATGGAGACCTGAACTCAAACACATCCTCTCCCTGACATATTCTGACTGCATGGCCTTGGATACTTTAACCCTTCACCATCCATCTTCTATTTCTAAAGTGAGCACGACTGTAGCTGTCCTGTGGTGTTCTTACAAGGATCAAATGAAGTGTCACAAAGGCCCAAGCTAGCTCAACACAGGCAAATAGTAAAGTCCTGTGCAGTACCCAACTCTTCCCATTCTGGGAAGTAAGTTTAATTACTTGCAGTTAGAACCTGAATCCAGCTGCTTCACTTTTCATAAATTGTAGGCATGTACCATTCTGGGTTGAATAGCTAATATTTATGGTAAAAAGAACTCAATTCACAAGCACCAAATAAACTCCAGCTCTGGGTGCCTAGATAGCTCAGTGGGTTAAAGCCTCTGCCTTCAGCTCAGGTCATAATCTCAGGGTCCTGGGATAGAGCCCTGCATCAGGCTCTCTGCTCAGCAGGGAGTCTGCTTCCTCCTCTCTCTCTGCCTGCCTCTCTGCCTACTTGTGATCTCTGTCTGTCAAATAAATAAAATCTTAAAAAAAAAAAAAAAAAAAAAAAGACCCAGCTCTGTGTGAATTCAGAGATATGCCTGTCAGAGATGCCTTTCTTCCTGACCCTAAAAGACCAGACCATTGACTCATATGCTTAACTCCTGTAACAAAAGTCAAAGAACCAAACAATTAGTTCCAAACAAGAATTCTAAGAGAGCCAATGCTTTCCGCATGTCCTACATTAGGATGTGCTTGGTCAGGGATCTGTCCAGGGTTTCTCATTGTGGGGAGGTTAAAAGAAGCAACATAGTCCTGAGTGGGAGTAATCAATGTATAGTAAATCAGAAATAAAAATACAATTAATTATAACTGTGTGTTTCACTGTTCTATTTATATATACCCTTTATTTCTGGAGGAATGAGGGCCTGGATTCTTCTATTTCTTTTTTGTTTTCTATTTTCCGTTTTTTCTTTAAATGTGCTATAGATTTTAAGTTGTGCAAGAGGTATAATAATTACTGATGCTGGCTGATTAAAGAGAATCCTACGGTCTTTATCAAACATGCCATTTTATGCCTGTACTTATTCAAACAGAATGCAAAAGAAGGATCTTTAAAGAGCCTTTTTCTGTTTTTTGTTTGTTTGTTTGTTTTTGCCTTTTCAGAATGAAGAATGACTAAGCTCTCATTAGAATATCTTTTCTTTCTTTCTTTCTTTTTTTAAACCAGGCTCTGCTCTGTGGGCTGTCACTAAACCCAGAGCATACATGTTCTTCTACGGATAATGAACATGAGGTTGATTGAGGGAAAGTCTCATAATTGATCTTCCAATGGAGCTACAGGACTCTCCAAGACAGGCTTGAGTCTTGGGGTAGTCTGTAATAAAGACATTTATTTAGATTAATTGCCCTGGCAGCCTAAACAAGTGGAATCTGAAATACAGAATGTTGTTAAAGACAGGCTATCTTATTAGTTTCTTGTACACAGAGTTCAAATTAATGACTAACACAGGGATACCAAGCAAGGTACAGAAGAGCAATAATAAACGGATAAGGACACACTGTAATACCACATTAGCTGACACGATTTATGGATCATTTATTGCAATTCTTGAAAAGAGTTTGCTTCCTTAAAATAAAATTTCTACTGCATAGGTTGATAGATACCACTGGACTCTGAATTAAAATTCTAAGGGTTCAAACCCAGTTAAGAACTAACAGAATATTCTAAAGCTTTCCTGAGCTTATTTTCTCCATTTAGCATCTACTCTATCCCCTGACACAGTATGTATTCAATATTTTTAAATTTTTCTTTTTCTTTTTTTAAAGATTTTATTTATTTATTTGACAGAGAGAATGAGATCACAAGTAGGCAGAGAGACAGGCAGAGAGAGAAGGGAAGCAGGCTCCCTGCCGAGCAGAGAACCCGATGCGGCCTCAATCCCAGAACTCTGGGATCATGACCTGAGCTGAAGGCAGAGGCTTAACCTGCTGAGCCACCCAGGCGCCCTAAAATCTTCTTTACTACCATATAGGCCTGGTCTTATGCTACATTCTCTGAGTAAGCACCCTAAAGGAGCTTATAAGTAGATTTATGAAATAATACTTAAATTCACAAAATAACTTGACTTACACGTAAATGAAATTAAGCATTAATTAAAAGTAATTTCCAATACACCATAATTTGTTGGAAAACAAATATTTAAAACCAAATTATAGTAAGCCTGGTAAAGGAATCTGGGAGTGTTTCAGAGTGGAGGTTAATCCAAACTGAATTTTGTAGTCAGTGTGGGTTTTGTTTGTTTTGTAATGGATCTGATTTTAAAAGAAAAAAAGTTAGCAGAGCTTATTATATAACAATAAAATTATGAATAAGTGAGTAAACCATACTGGCAGAAGAGGCTCCAGATCAGGGAGAAATAGTTGCACAAGACCGACGGTATCAATTAGAAGAGGATGGAGAATATAGGGGTTAAAAGTATATTCAATCTGATTAATTATGAATGGGAGTCCCCAAAGGCTTTACTCCAAAGAATCAAGGTTGACACTAGTTGGAGTGCCTGCCCCGCCCAGGATCACCGCTCTGAGAAGACTAGCCCCAGTCATCCAATGTTGGGCCCCAGAAATATATTTATACAATAAAACCTTGAGCACCCCTTCACTACCCCACTCTCCATAATTCTGGAAAAATACTAGAAATGAATACTTTATCTGAAAAGGGCAAGGATAGATAGACTGGTTGTCAGATCTTATCATCTCTCGAGGGAATTTGAAAATGGGAGTTATGAATATTCTTAGTAGTCTCTTTGGGGCCATTGAGACCATGGGAAGCCAAGTGCGTAGGGTTACTCTTTTGAGCCACATGCCTGTGCCTCTCCTGGGAGAGAAGGCAAAGTGAGGAGAGGGAGAAGCTACGGGAGAGAGAAGAACAGAGGCAGCAGGAAACAAAAGAGAAGGGAAATAATCTTTGGTTGCTTTGTTTCACCTTTGCATCCTTATATCACATCCTTTTCCCATACTATTTATTTTACGTGGAATAGGATTCTATTATTTGGAACCAGAAAAGATCTGATGGAGATAAAGTGGCAGTGTTGTGCAGACTGGACAGAAATAAGGATGGATAAGGGGAAGTATAACTGAAAGACATCTGGGAGGGAGGAAAGGAGGCATTAAGAAGTAACTTGGTGGGGGCGGGGGGTGGGCGCCTAGGTGGCTCAGTGGGTTCAAGCCTCTGCCTTCAGCTCAGGTCATGATCCCAGGGTCCTGAGATTGAGCCCCACATCAGGCTCTCTGCCTGCCTCTCTGCCTACTTGTGATTTCTGCCAAATAAATGAAAAATCTAGATAGATTCAGGGGAATTTTCTTTCAATAAAAACTCTTCTATTACTCTCTGCCAACGTTATTATAGCTTTGAAAAAACTGTGGTGCAACTAGGAAAAGACCTAACAGAAGCAGCCATCGACTGTACTGGTGTTTTGTAATATAACATCTAATGCACGGTCTTGGGTGGGAGCAGCTTTCCTCTTCTGCCGGATCTAGGCTCAATATTCATCCATCCAGTCACCTGCATTTGTAGAGCTAACGACATGAAGCACCACCAGTCATGTTTAGGGTTCCTCTCAGAAGTGTAGCTAGCCTTGGGGCACCTGGGTGGCTTAGTCAGTTAAGCATCTTCCTTAGGCTCAAGTCATGATCCCGGGTTGTGGGATCAGCCAGCAGAGAACAGGGGCAGGGAGCTGAGCAGGGAGCCTAATTCTCCCTCTCCCTCTGCCACTCCCTGTGCTTGTGCTCTCCCGCACTCCATCAAATCACTAAAATCTTAAAAAACAAAATAAAACACACACACACACACACATACACACGCAAGTGTAGCTAGCCTTGGAAAAGATCCAAAACACCAACAAGAAGATAAATATGAGAGAAAATTATGGTGTGGCCAGTTCCATTGAAGGAACTTTACATTAAGGCAAGTACAAGAGCAACGGTGAGGAGAAACCCAGGCATCGGTGGGAAACAATGCTGAGAGGCACGAATAAAAAGCAAAGCAAGAAATGAGAGGAGAGATTCAAGTAGGAGGCGAATCATGGATATAGTCTCATGATTAGAGAAGAGCCAGTTAGATCAGGGGTTTGAATGGTGAAGTCATACTCTGACTCAGCATCAATGTGGTATCTACTCTGCTGAGTACATACAGTGTAACTGAGCTCTGTATGGCTGAACAGGTGATGTATATCCGTAAAAATCCACTAAAGTCACTACAAATGAGTCTATATTGATGTATTTGATAATCACTAGTTGCACACGTAATACAGGCACTATATATATGCCATAATCTATATAAAACTGTATAACAATTAAAGAACAGGGAACCCTTTTTTCAAAGTTGAAATTAGCAAAGCTTACACAAGAGATACATATGAAGTAGTCTGGAACATCCAGAAGAAATTTCTTCTATAGTAGGAAGATTTTTACCTAAAGTAAGCTCACCCTTGAAGAATGAAAAAGACTCTGTTCTACTATTACCAAAAAGAAAAAAAAAAAATCCTGTTAGCATGAATGATGTCCTAAATTCACATCTATGCCCAAGAAAGAGGCAAGAATTGATCGGAGGTCAGAAACAGTAGAGTAGACGTTTAAAACTTCATTAAAAAAAAAAATAATAATAATAATAATAATAATCCAAGGCATGAGGGAAACAATGACTGTGCAGACTCCTCGGCTAATTCACGGGAGATTCATGATAGAGTTGCCCAGAGAAGGCCAAGGCACTGGGGCACTGCTATGGGCTCTTCCATGTCCCTTCCTCGCCAAGGCCTAGAATTAAAAGCTATTTAAGAAATGTCTCCACCTTGGATGGAGTCCACTCTGCTGCTGTTCCTCTCCCCCAAGCTCCCACAGGGCCTGCTCTTCTGTGACCAGGAAGCCGAGCTGCTGGCAGGGGACAGCTTGCTCTCAACAGAGGGGACCAGATGTAGTTTCTTTGCTGTGGTGGCAGCGACTCAGGCAGCAACTCCATTGAAAGAGGCTCTACCCTAAACCCTTTTAAGGCTAAGCAAGTGATTAATGTGCCAGCTTAAGCCAAAGAAATTCCAAGCACTCTGCTCTAGAGAAGATTAAGTCAGTCGGAGACCCAAATAATGAGAGCCCTGAGGAACCATTCTGAAAATCAGGGGAAATTGAAAGAAAAACTTTAAATAACATCATTTTTAAAGGAAAAGAAAAAAAGAGAGAGAGGTTTAATAAATTTATATGACCTCTCACTGGATTGTAAACATTAGAGGTGGTAAGTAAATAGAAGAGGGAATGGTTCGAAGGCGAAAAAAAATTAGATGGTGCTTATAACTCTGCAGTGTTTGCCAACCCAAATTACAGTGCAGACCAGACTGGCAAACTAGCTGAATTTCCTTGGGGATTCCCTAGGGTGTGAAGAAAAGGGAGGGAAGAAGGAAGAAAACCTGAGCTGCAAGGTAAAACAAAAAAGAAAAATACAATCTCTGAAAATTTACTTTTCAAATCCCTGAGTTAAAATAAGCAAACACTGCAAAAGAGGACTTAAGGGAAGAATATATGCTAGAGATGCAGATAGAGAAGGGATGAAACAGTACATAAATACCTACAGCTGTTGAGTTCTGAATATTCTTACCCAATATCTGACTTACTGGTCCCAAGTCTCTGGGGCTGTGGGACTATTCCCAGGTAGTGTCCAAATCTCTGTGGTCTGTCTTGATCCGTATGGTCATAGATAAATGGCAAAGTTCAAAACTATTTGAACGCTCCACACTCTCTGCGCTTTCTGCCTTAATTTTTGTTTTGTTTTCTTCATGTTTACCAATTTCTCTGGACGCTGCACAAGAATGACAAATAACCATTAGGCAGATGGCAGAATGGATTTCCATTTCTCTGCCCACTTCCTTCACTCCAAGCTCAGCATGCTCCTCATGGAACCTGATCAAATTTCTTGTAATCCTCCTTCTCTTTTTCTCTCTTCTCCTTCCTAACCCTGTCAATGCACTTGGCTTAAGCAGGTCTTACATGACACGTAACTGAAAGCTGACTTATGTATGGGTAAGGTTAGGATATCTCCATGAACTTCCAATGTTGGTCTAATTCACTTCAAGGCCATCACATCAACCACCATTCTATCAGAGTCTGCATTTTCTAGGTGTTTTACAAGTGTTGTGGGAATCCAAAGATGACTAAAACACAGCCCTTGAAGTTGACTGGAGTGGGAAGAAGCCTAGGACTAGAATCAGGAGAGTTGGCCTCATTCTGCCGCTGCAGTTCTACCTGTCTTCCCTCCATGTTCTCTCCTTTAAGACAGTACTCTGCAGTGGTCCACGGGGACATGATGGGCTTAGCTGAACTGCTTCCATTCTGAGGTACCAATCCACCGACTGAGCACAGGTTCTCAGCTCAGGGATGAGGTTGGGCTGAGATGATCAGATATTAGGTCTAAAATGAAAATTTATTAGGACTTAGAGTGCTATGGGTTTAGGGCCAAAATCAATGCTATGACGAAGCAGAGCTAAGAGCATGTTGAGGGTGAAAGGTGCAGAGACTAAAATCATTGCAGAGGAAGCCAGTATATGGATAATGAATATGGCAAGATCGCAGAATGAAGCAAAGATATGAGATGACTACTGACAAAGAGTAGGAGGGGGGAGGGGCAAGAGACAGGGAGAGGGGTAACTACAGAGTGTCTTATTAAGCTTTGTTGTATTTCTTACAGAGTATCCTGTGGCTTTGTTCATATTCTTGTATTGACCCTTGTTTTGACTTCAGTTTGTGTGTGTGTGTGTGTGTGTGTGTGTATTTTTCCTTTGGAACAAGAAGGACATTAATTGCAACAATTGTTGATCAGTGTGCAACCTGGAAGGGGTAATCCTATGTTGCCTCTCAGAGCTATAATTTGCTTAAATATATGATGGCAATATTAATGTCTTGGCAATATTAATGGTAATATTAATGACAAAACAGATGGAACTGTGATGCTTGGCATGTACCTGCTCTGCAAAAGGTCTCAGAATCTGGATCTCCAACCAGGGCATTAGTGATGGAGACTGTCAAGAATGCCTTCAGTAGGGGTGCCTGGGTGGCTCAGTGGTTAAGTGTCTGCCTTCGGCTCAGGTCATGATCCCGGGGTCCTGGGATCGAGCCCCACGTAGGGCTCCCTGCTCTGCAGGACGCCTGCTTCTGCCTCCCCTACTCTCCCTGCTTGTGTTCCCTCTCTTGATGTGACTCTGTCAAGTAAATACATAAAATCTTTAAATAAATATATATATGTATATCTATATATGTATATGTATATATGTATGTATATGCATATATACATATACATATATATATTTTTTTAAAAAAAAGAGTGCCTCCCATAATCAGGAAGAGTATGGAGGATCAAGGGTCCTTGGGGAATACAAAGTGGCAAAGGCTATGGTGGGAAGGCACGGGAGGGAAGGAGGAGAATCAGAAATGGTACTGAGCTTGGCGTGGTGCATTCTGGTGAGGCTGTGGGGCTAGAGATGGGAAAAGAAGTTGGAATTAGCCCACTGCTTTTTTGACCATAATCATGGATTTAAATTTCAACTTGGCTTGGGGTTTATTCTCTTTAACATACTCAAAGAAGGAAGGAAGGAAGGAAGGAATTAAAGGATGTGACTCCTGAAAAGCTTACAGTATGAAACAGAAGGCTGCTACTCTCCATTAAACACATACAAAGAACACTATTAACACAAAATTTCCAATCTTTTACATTCATGTCACCCCAGTGTTTTACTCTCTTTAATTCTACAGGGTTTTACTATCTAAAATTTGCATTTAAAAAAGGATTGGAATCTTTCCAAATATAAATTTGCATTATACTCTTCAATGTATGTTTTAATACTATCCCAGCAGATTAATATAAGAATCCTAGTTAACTTCTCCCCCGCCCCCAATCATTTCCTCCATTTCAGAATCAGCACACTTGAAATGCTACCCTCACGGGCAGTGTTCACCCCAAACCAGCTGCATGTAGTCCCATCACCAAAAGTAAGATTTTCCCAAGCCATATTGTAGTGCCTGACCTGTAGTATGGGTCCAGGAAATGCTTATTGAATAATCTAATCAATAATATTCGTTCTCTGTTTCCCAAGATTCACTCCAGTTGTTCTGATTCTATACAGAAGAATGAGGAACAGAAGGAATGGAGCTGGATGGGAAGAGAAGGAAAAGCAATCTTTATTTCTTTTCTCTGAAAATTGAACATTCCAATCACAAAAACACTCTGCAACTCAAGTAAAATTGGTTTACTCCTACATCACTACTCCCCACCATCCTATGATGGGCAACCCTGTGCGTAGCCTTTTGAATTTATACTTTTTTTTTTTTTTTTTAAGATTCACTTATTTATTTGAGAGAGAGAGAGAGAGATGGTTGGGGGGGGGGGACAGGGAGGGACAGAGGGAGAGAATCTTTCAAGCAGACTCCCTGCCAAGTGAGGAGCCCAGTGTGAGACTTCATCCCACAAACCATGAGAGCACGACCTGAGCCAAAACCAAGTGAGATGCTTAACCACCCAGGTGCCCCTTTTTCTAACCTTTTTATTTTTTATGTCATTGGCCCTAATGAAAAAAATACCATCATTACTTCATTTAAATTAAAAGGGAAAAAATGGAAGTTAGAAGACACACTAAAGGTTTTATTCTAGTCATAAAAATGCTACATATTCACTGCAGACAAAATAGAAACTGAAGTCCAGGTATAAAGATATTTTAAAATGAAAGCATTAATTTATAAAAGAGAAAAATCAAGGCGAGGACAAAAAAATATGTTAGCCTGGCCTTATGATGGGAACCCAGATTATAGAAAGAAGAGTCAACAAAGACATTTACTGGGGAGGGGGGGAGTGTTACTCATCCAGATCTCTACATTTTGCAGCCCTAGGATCCTTTATGGTTTATTATTTTGTCTTTTTAGTTAAGTGTGGGTGTTGGAGGATGTGCACACCAGAACCTTGACTTCGCTTTAGATGACTAAGGGTTTTAAGGGGTCTATCGTCATCCACAGTATACTCCTTGGGGCTACTTCTCAGGCACACACGCACACAGACTGACGAAAGTTAAAAAAGGCAACTTTTCATGGAGTCTCCCTTAATTTCTCTCCATCAAGGCGAACACGTAAACCTATTTCAGTGAGAGGACAAATAGGATGACCAAAATAACATTCACGGAGAAAGTTTAAAACTCACCTAGTTCAGATTCCACCATTCCTTGGTTTTTTCCATAGATGGGTCTCCTGAAAAGCGTATCATGAAACAGAAGGTTGTATAGGCCACTGCTCTCCATTTTTTCTTTCTTTCCCAGAAAGTAGGCATCACAGCCCCCTCCTTCTGGAACTGCGTTAGTAAAGGCATCCCCTGAGGTAGGTTTCCAGGCATGCTGGATGTTTTTCCTCCCAGGAAAACGGAAAGGAACAAACAGCTCTTCTCTGCAATTACATCAGGCCGGGGTGCTGACACACAAGTGAATGAAATGTTTATGCCCTGAGAGGGAGCCTCTGCATCATTCTCAAAATCATGGGCCCTCAGATCACCACTGAATGTCTAGCCTAGAAAATTTGCAGAGATAGACAAAGAATAAGGGAACGAGAACATAGCAGGCAGCAGTAAATAGCTGTATTTATGGTATTGTGTCATAATGGAAACATCCATCCTGTTTTCTGGGGAAACTACTGAAAATCCTAACCATAATATTGTCCTCTACTCGACTGCCAGATTGCCTTATAACTTACTCTTTCAAAAAGCTAGACGCTAAATTCTCAGGGCCATGCAGAGTACAACCTGAAGATGAAATTGTACACAATTTCCAAGGCTCGTTTAACACAGAAACAGATAGATCTAGGCATCAAACCATCGATTCCAAGGTTGGTTTCTGAGCAGTTCTCGAATGTGATAGACAGAGGAGATGAGGGGTACTCCAGCACTCAGCCTGGTATTGGGCACCTAATAAACAATTATAATACTGACTGATTGATTGAAAGTGAGATGTCCTAGGGAATTCAGAATATGACCGTTTGTGTAATGAAAAGCTTCTGGAGCAAAAAACACATTTGAGAGAATCTTCTCACTCTTCATGTGGGTCAGAAAGAATTTGGGATGAACTCTAATGTTGTTTCGTTTAGAAATATAGTCTTTTCCAACCGTAAGTCTGTGATCTAATAACCAGACCAACCACAAGTTAGACATGCACTGCTGACAGCCCAACGGGACTTCATAAAAACAAAACAAACAAACAAACAATACATTAATAATAATTATTTATAATAATAATACATGCATACATAAATACATAGCATACAGTGTCTAATGACTTCATCTAAGTATCCTGCTGTTTACAATCTCTTCTTTGCCTCTCCTTCACACGGACCTTTTGCTACCTCCGACCTTTCAACCACTACCTGCATTAGATGGCCCCAGAGAACTTCAGTTTAGGTTTTTCTCCTGAACTCTAGATTTCACATAAATCAGAGTTTCAGCATTATGGCTCATCTCTTCGCCCTCCTCTGCATTCACCCAAATCTGCCCTTTCTTTATTTTTTTTTTTTTAAGATTTCATTTATGTATTTGAGAGAGAGAATGTACACATGCACAAGTTGGGGAGGAGGGAGGGAGGAGCAGAGGGAGAGGGAGAAAGCAGGCTCCCCACTGTGCAGGGAGCCCAACATGAGGCTCCATCCCACAACCCTGAGATCACGGCCTGTGTTGAAGGTAGAAGCTTAACCAACTGAGCTGCCCAGGCACCCCCACATGTGTACTTTTTTTATTATCTTTACTAGGAATTCAAGAAATAGGAGGGGCGCCTGCGTGGCTTAGTCAGTAGAGCATGCAACTCTTGATCTCAGGGTTGTAAATCCAAGCTCTGCATTGGGTGTAGGGATTACTTAAAAATAACATCTTTAAAAAAAAGAAATAGGAGCTGACTTTAAACACACGCACACACACACACAGCAAATTTGAAAAACTCAATCACTTAAGTCAAAAATATCAAATTCGTATTTGTCTACTCTTAAGTCTTATTCATCAGTCCCCAAGTCTTGTCATTTCTACCTTTTAAACACCTGTTATATTCCCTCCTCTCTATATCTCCTACTTCTGCTTTAACTTGGTTCCACACCCCTTGAATATTATTTCATATTTCATCATTCCTTATAGTGTACCTATTAAAAGGCCATAAAATTACTGTTCTTATATGTGGATTCCAACATTCCAGTCACAAGCTTAATGAAACCCCAGTGGATTCTAAACTTCTATTAGATGAACCTCCTTAGTATGACATTCAGGTCCCTTCACAGACAGCCAACGTAAGCCTATTAGAATGGAAGTTTCACAAATGTGGATTTTTTTTTTTTCCTAGTTTCATTCACTGTTGTATTTCCAGTGCTTAGGAAGTGACTGGTATCAATAATTATTTGCTAAATGAATAAATACTTCCACCTTAGCCCTTCTCCTCTCTTCCTGAGCCCCTAATGTACTGTTCCTCCCACGCTCTACTCCTAACCACCACCTACCATTCCCCATCAATCTCTTGACTCCAGGTTTAAATGTTAACCATTTCTGTGGAATTTCCCCCACCTTTTGCAGTAAACATTTATAAAAAATTTGGGGCTTCTGAAGTATTCTGTATAGATATATACTATCCTACTTAAACATTTTACTGGAATTATTTCCATATATCCTCAGGAATTATCATATGCATCTATCCCTCAAATGCTAATCAAAAGTTAGATACAGAACAATAATTCAACAAATATTTGATGAATGCAATAATGAATATATATGATTTCAGAGATCTATGAGAAGTATTTTTAGAAAGCTAAAAATTTGAACCAAAAGATAAAAAGTTAGATATGGTTCTTCATTTAAGGGAAACACACATATAGTCAAAATAAATTTATAATAGGAATGTAAATTTCCCCCCCAAGAAAATCTTTATTTTAATCAAATGCACTATGACAAATCTGGGTGAAGGCAGAATGCAGCAGCAAGATTTAAGAGAAATGCTAGGGAAATAAATAATGAGTAATTCTAAGTAGGCTCTATTCCAAAAGTTATTTTGTAAGTGAGTCGTGTAGTGATTGAAACATATTTCTTGAAGGAAGAAAGGGAGAGAGTGAGGGAGGAAGGAAGAAAAAACTAATGCTTATATTCTCAGATCATTTCACTGAATATAATTTAATCCAAAATATACAAGGGATGGCACATATGGTACTGCTGAGAAACATAAAATTTAGCAGCATATATTCCTCTGACCACCTGCATATTGCCTTCTATCTTAAGAAATGTTCGTTAGCAGAAGCTGCACATTGTTGTAAACGATACTTTATAGATCTGGCTTTGCTCTGAAATTCAGGATAAATGGGAGAAAGAAAACTAACAATCCATAAGTACCAACAACAAGAAAAAAAGAGAGAGAGAGAGAGAGAGGGAGGAGGAGGGGAAGGCAAGAACTCAAAAATGTCCATCCAAATGTGATCACATTTCCTTGCACTGGGCTCAGAATGTGGCTAGTCCTTTACCACTGCAGTTAGTATGGGCCACTGATAACATAAAAGGGCTTAGAACATCTCCTCCTAACTTCTGGTAGAAGGGAGGGGGGTAAAAAAAATATATATATATATGCATCAGGAGACACATGCTTGACCTGTTTCTTGTACCTTCTCTTTCATAATAGCTTTTGCTTGATGCATTTAATCAGTGCAGTAAGTTTTCTGTTTGATCATTTGCGTTGTTCAATTGCAACCCGTTAGCGGGGATTATGCATGGGTGCTGTTGTGATCCTGAGAATCGCTCACTGAAAAAGACTGGGTGTCTGTTTTCTCTACACATACATACCTGGGTTAGCCAAGTATAAAGAGAATTTTAAAGTAGCCCCAAATAAGGATTTTGAATCAAGAGATACTTGACATACAGTTTATATGATTTCTTTATTCTCTCTACTTTCTCCATGTCTTCTCTTCCTTGTGCCTTTTTCTTCTACCTGCACATCATTCTAGTTACTCTTCTAATAGTACTTGTTCTCTCCTCCTCTCTCCCCGCTCTCCCCCTACTTCCCTCCTCTTCCTCCCTGTCTCCCAACCTTTCCTTCCCCTTCTCTCTCTCCTTGTCTTCTAGAGAAGATTGACAATCCATCTGTGTATTTCTCCCAAGTGCCTCTACCCAGTTTCCTTGACCAATCACAGAACCTCCCCTAAGAACAGGCAGTACAAAATGCATCCATAAATTCCAGAGGAGCAGCCTGTATCTTCCTTGTCTTTATCATTCTCCAATTCGGGGCACATGCCTTGCTAGAAATCCCTCCTAAATGGAGTATTAGCAAATCTAAAATCCGATCATGTTACCTAATGGAGATAAATAGTGGAAATGGAGAGTAATGTAATCCATTCAGGCTCTGGAAAAACATAATGTTAGGTGGCTTGGTGACTACCATGCTTCCCCTTCCCTTCTACCTCAAATTTAAAATCCTTGTTACCTTTCCTAAATGGTGCCTGGATGCTTTTTCTCTCTGTCTTATTCCTGCTTTGGAATACCCCCTGCAGATGGTGTGATAAGTTGCCAGCCGATTTAAATTAATTTTGCTAAATTGGGAAGAAGTAAATGTCCCTTTCTGAGACAACAGAATTTCTCCTCTAGATCCCCAGAAATAACTCAGGAGAATGATTAGCCCTGTAATAGATTCCCATGGTGTGTGCCACTCTTCAACTGTCACAGATGTTTGCTGCTAATAGGATTTTGTGTTCCATGCCAAACATTCTTATGTCACTGTTACTCTTTTTAAAACCATAAAATTATGACTAACATATTTGGCTTGTATTTTCAAGAAACTAATTTTCTCCCAAAGGGGAGCCTTGGGAAAATATTCGGGTAAATAAAATAATGCATTTCTTAAATGTTTCATTACAAACAACAACAACAACAAAAATAGTGCCAGTATATTAAACTTTTAAGTAAAATAACTTATTATTGACAAAAAAGAAGCATTAAATTTAAATTAAAAAGTTAATTTACTCATGTGGTAGATAAAAAAATACAGAGTTGAGGAAGTCCCCAGCAAGGTGAAGGCCTGGATATGAAGATACAAGTGTATTTTCTAAAATAGCCAATATTATTCTATGGAGTTACTTACAAGCATTATAACTACATCTATTTAGGAAATTAAGATAAACTATAGGAAAATTCCTATTTTTCATCTAATTTTTAAAACTTAAAATAGATCATCTCTACTTGCTCAGTAAAAATAAAATTCAATCTCATTTTTACTACTTTAATTTTTAATGCTATCAAAAATATCAAAGAGAATAAATACCAGTAAGAACTACCAACTTGGGGCACCTAGGTGGTTCAGTCGGTTAAGTGTCTGACTTTGGCTCAGGTCCTAATCCCAGGATCCAGCCTCACATCAGTTCCCTGCTCAGCAGGGAGTCTGCTTATTCCCCCGGGCCCCCCCCCCCGACCCAGCTTTCAAATGAATAAAATCTTAAAAAACTAAACAAAACAAAACAAAACAAAATCCAACCTGTCAACTCTAACTTCTCCCTGTTGGAATTTTTGGTCAAAGCTGAATTAAAGTTTACTTCTGCCCTAAACAGTAATTCTTCCATATCCTGTTTCAGTTACTCCAGGTCCACTGAGGTCTGGAAGGAGATGATCCTCCTTCCATTGTCAGAAGTTCAAGAGGAGCCAAACACTAATGTCATAAGATCTACATCATTCACCCCACTGTGTCTCATCATGTAGTTATGGTATTTCACATTCTCACAGAAAGAAGGGTGGGTATAGTACAATAAAATATTTTGAGAGAGAGACCACATTCACCTAACTTTAATACAGTATATCGTTACAGTCGTTCTATTTTACTGTTACTGTTGCTCATCTCTTAATGTGCTGAATTTATAAATTAAACTTTGTTATAGATATGTATGCATAGGGGGAAAATAAAGGTATATTTAGAGTTCAACACTGCCTTTGGTTTCAGGTATGTACAGGGGGTCTTGGGATGTATCCTCTGCAGATAAATGTGGGGAGTACTATAATAATAATACCTTCCATTTTCTAGCACATTATAGCTTACAAAGAATTTTCATGTAGATTTTCTCCATTATTTCTTAAAGAGCTTTTGGGGCAGCTGTGTGGCTCACTTGTTTGAGCAAATGACTCTTGGTTTCAGCTTGTGTCATGATCTCAGGGTTGTGAGATCAAGCCCCACAAGGGGCTCCCTGCTCACTAGGGATTCTCTTCCTCTCCCTATCCTAAGTTTGCTGACTCTCTCTCTCTCAAATAAATAAGTCTTTTTTTTTTTTTTTTAAGAGAGAGCTTTAGAAAGTTGGTGGTAATTTATACCACTTTACAAAATGAAAAATAAAATACTACATGAGAAGATAGAGCTAAGGGATACGTGAATGCCTCAATCAGTTAGCCTCCAACTTTTGGTTTCCGCTGGGATGATGAAATTGGTGTCCTGGGATCAAGCCCCATGTCGGGCTCTGCGCTTCATGGGAATCTGCTTGAGATTCTCTCTCCCACTTTGGCCCTCCCCCTGCTCTCTCTCTCGCTCTCTCTCTGGAACAAATAAGTAAATCTCTTTTTAAAACAAGAAGATAGAGCTGAGTTTATTAGATATGATATCTAGGCAATTTAAATAATACATATACACAGAGCATCAAAATTCATTCATACAGCTAAAGTTTGTTGTAGTCTATTTAAGAAAGTAACTTTTTCCCTCTTTTTAAAATCTATATGAAATGACAGATGTTGGCTAAACTTACTGTAGCAATCATTTCACAATATATGGAAGTCAAATCATTAGGCTATATACCTTAAACTTACACAATTCTCTATGTCAACTATTTCCCTAATAAACAGAGAGGAGAAGAAAAAAAGTTTTATGGAGTAATATAATGATTTTTATATGAAAATGCCTGTTGCTGACCTCAGTGTTGGCCAAAACAGAGTAACTAATATTAGACCAAGCCTCCTACCAAAAACAACAGTAAAACTGAACAAAATACATGAAGGAACAGTATCCGTTGACCTTGAACAACAAGTAGCACAGAAATACGATCCTTTAAAGAAGAAGAACATGTAAGGTTATCTTATGAATCATATCAGAATTGCCTTGGCTTTCTGCCTTGAGCACTTTCCTGTAGCAGAGCAGGTAAACCGACCAGAAGTAGAGCAGCAGCTTGGTGAGCTAAGGAGGCAGAAGAAAGATTTCTGGGATATTTAAGCAAAGCAGCTAGAATTCGTGACAACACACCAGTCATGCTGGCATGTATGCAGAAAGAGGAGCCCACACAACTGTGTGGGCATTCACTGTGGGTGAGATTACACAAGGCTCAGCAGAGAGCACCTGTCAGAGGACTGACAATTGAATGGTGATGTCAATGACTTAGTAGAAATGGAATATATTAGAGTTCCAGCACAAGCAAAGTGCTCAGACCTCATTGAATACATCAGGCATTCAGTTAGGTCAGCAGAATGTCCATATGTAGGAATAAGGATCATACAGTGCAATCGTGATATGCCCTTGGAACAAAGTTTACAACTTAGAGATCTACCCAAATCAGGAACTGAGTCAATTCAGACAGAACCAAAATAATGTCAGGATTAAACCACAACATAATCTACACTCTGTCTCATATCTACAATGCCCAACAAATAACCACACGTGAATATATCTCTAAAGAGACAAATATGGCCCATACTGAAAAGAAAACCAGACACAAACGACATAGCAGATTTTTCAGACAGGTCTTCAACGCAGATTAATTTTAAATGTGTTCAAGGACTTAAAAACATAATCATAATGAAATAATATATGCGAATATCAGCAGTTAAATGGAAACTTGAAAATTAAATGGAAATATATATAGGATTAAAAAGTACAAAATCTGAGATTTTAAAAATTTGATTATAACAAGTTGGAAATTAAGTAGAGAAAAAGTAGTGAACTTGGATATATATTAACAGAAACTGTCTAATCTGAAGATCAGAAAGAAAAAATGTTTATTTTATGTATATATGTATGTATGTATGTATGTCTGTATGTATTTGACACAGAGAAAGATATAGCTAGAGAGAGAGCATAAGCAGGGGGAGTGGGAGAGGGAGAAGCAGTCTTCCCACTAAGCAGGGAAAGCCTGATGCAGGGCTCGATCCCAGGACCTGGGATCAGGACCTGATCCAAAGGCAGCTGCTTAACAACTGAGCCACCCAGGCACCCCCCAAAAAATGGCTTTAAAAATAAAAACTAAAACAAAACAAAACAAAACAAAACAAAAAACCAAAAAACTTAAAAACAAACAAATAATTAAAAAAATTTAACAGAGCCTTAGTAAGTCTTAACTCATTTCTTCACTTGCTAGAGGAGAGGCTGCTCTATTCATTAATTGCTTAATAAAGCCTATTATATCTTCAAATTGAAAAAAAAATAACCCAAGAAGAAATTAAAAGAAAGATAACCTTTTTCTCATCAAAAATACTATTCAGAAGATAGGGGTGCCTGGGTGGCTCAGTTGGTTGGGTGACTGCCTTCAGCTCAGGTCATGATCCTGGAGTTTTGGTATCGAGTCCCTTATCCGGCTCCCAGCTCCACAGGGAGTCTGCTTCTCCCTCTGACTTTCTCCTTGCTCATGCTCTCTCTCACTGTCTCTGTCTCTCTCTCTCTCAAATAAATAAAAATCTTTTAAAAAACTTATTCAGAAAATAGACAAACCATAAATTGAAAGGAAATGTTTGCTAAGGATGGGTAGGCAGTATAAAGAATTCTTACAATTCAGTAAAATAAAATAAATAGACTTCAGATAGACTTAAAATGTCTAAAAACTTGAAAACACTATCTATAAGATATTCATAGTCAGTAAGCCCATGAGATCATCAGCTAAATGCAAAATGAATGCAAATCATATTTATGATGATGTGCTAACACACACATACTCAAATGCCTAAAATAAAAATTTAAAATATAATTGAAAAACAAACAAAACACGAAAACAGTAAAAAAATAAATAAATAAAAGCCTTATGCCACCAAATGGTGGCAAGTATAGATCAGCCAGACTTTCATAAATTTCTGGTGGGAATGTAAAGTGAACCAGTCTGGAAAAAAGTTTTAGAAATATCTTATGAAGGTAAATATGTACCAATTCTACAACTCTGCAATTATACACTATGATATTTACACACAATGATATATATATATATATATATATATATATATATATAGAGAGAGAGAGAGAGAGAGAGAGAGAGTTGTATATGACTATCATAGCAGTAGTAATATTTAGGATAATCACAACTAGAACCAATACAAATGTCCGAAGAAAAATTACATAAGGAAATGCATAAGGACATTAGTATTCATTCAATAAAATATGACTCAGAATATATATAGATAGATAGATACACACACACACACACACACACACACACACACAAAACAATGCTGGTGGATCTCACACATATGCTAAGAGAATGAAGCCAGGAAAAAAAACAAAAAACACATAATGTATGGCTCCATGTACATTAAATTCTAAAATAGACCAAGCTAATCTATGCTGAAGAACTTTTCAGAGAAATGGTTCTTCTGGAGAGAGATGAGGGAGTTTATATGAAGGCAAACACAGGAACTTTATGCAGCAATAAAATGTTCTATACGTTAATGAGAGTGTGAGTTGCATGGGTAGTCACTCTTCAAAACTCATCCAATTTTACGTTTAAGAACTGTGCATTTCAATGTGTGTAAATTTTATCTCAAACAGAAAAAGAAACTAAAAATATTGGATTCAAACTTATTTTGCTTTTCATAGTAGTATGTGTTTGCAATTCTAAAACTAATTTCTGAACATTTAGGTTTGAGCTTAGGGAATTGAGGATAATGAGAGCCACTGGAGAGGGGGTTAGAAATAAGCTAAAGAGGGGAAATTAAATTGCATCCTATGGCATAGAATCATTTTTTCAGACAGATGCGTGACAGATATACAGGTAGATGGATAGATACACAGGTAGATAGATACATATACAGATAAATAGGTATCTAATCCAATCTAATCCTATCCTTTGATGAAAGGGCCTAGATATCTTGATACACAAATAGCAATGAGTTCACATAACATCCAAATTTTGTTCCCTAAATATCATTTGCCACTAAAGGAAATCAAGATTGACTCTATTGCCTGATCCTATAAAGTATCACTGAATTCAAGGTTGACTCTATGGCCTGATCCTATAAAGTATCACTGTACCAAATAAGACTAAGTAAATAAATAGTTCCTAATGACTGATTTCAGGAATAGGATAAAGTTGATCCTGGGACATCTTATTAAAAGGGAAAGTCAGAAAAGGCTCAAAGAACAAGTCACATCAAAAGTACAAATAAACAATTTAGAAAGATCCTGAATGCCCAACTGTAGGAAAATTTGAGTTTCAAAATAAATAATAATCATAACAAGTTTTAAATCACTGAACAAAAAAAGAACTTATAAGTCTATACTGATTTAAAGATATCAATAAATAATTGGAGGAAGGATATTTCTTCTTAGAGTAGAATGCCAACTATAAACAGAATGAGTAAATATAAAAAGAATGAGACATTTAGAAAATTATCAATGTATGTTACTACTACTTAATTAAAGTTTGATACAGAACATTGATATTTACAAAGTTTGTAAGTATGACCTATGAATTAATTAAAAGTACAGAGGTAAAACAGTCACTTTACATTAAAGAAATCTGGCAAATACAACCACAATCAAATGATTAGCACCAACATCACCAATTTTGACTAACCAACATCAACTGTCTCTCCATATGATGCCCTTCCAAAGATATACCATCACTTTTGTTAGAAGTCCTAATATTAATGGATTACCTAAATACAATTATGAGAAAACATTAGACAAACCCAAGTTAGAGACATTCTTCAAAATACCTGGCCCGTATTCATCAAACATGTCAAAGTGAAAAAAACACAAAAGGAGGCTGAAGAAGTGTTGCAGTTTAAAGACTAAAGAGACCTGAAAAAAATACTCACAAACCTGTATGAGCTCGTGGCCCAGGGAGAAAGAAAAATATCCATAAAGAATACTATCACGACAACTGAAAAAAACTGAATATGGGATATAGATTAAGTAGTATTGTATCCAGGTAAAATTTCCACATGTTATTAACTGTAATATGGTTATACAGGAAATACTAAACTATTTTGGAGTAAAGGTGTACTATGTCTTCAACCTACTCAAATAGCTCATAAAAGTTTTTGTATGCATATTTACTGAAAAAAATGATAAAGCAAATGGGGAAAATATAAACTAAGAGTGAAGCTGGACCATACTTCTTAGGGGAGTTCCTTTTACTTTTACTATTCTTGACATTTTCCCGTAAGTTTGAAATAATATCATAACGAAAACTGCAAGAAAAATAAAAATGCTAATTACAGACACTTATCTGTATGTTTTAATGACAAGATTTTCCACCAATAGACATCATGTTAACAAACAATATTACTGGATGTACATATACCATTAATTTAAAAACTTGTTTCATAATATTAAACTCAATGAGATGAATAGATGTCTTAATTAGTATACATAAATTTCTTTGGCATCCACCCATATTGTTTATAAGATGGTTTGCACATCTTTTCCAGATTATATTGCACCTTTTTTTTTTTTTAAGAAACTAAAGAGTTAAGGAATTTAAGAGACTCGCATCCAATTAAGCATCCTGTATTAAAAAGAAAATGTCTCCCAGCTTCCTAAGTAAATTGACTATTTAGGAGTTTTACAAAGGCAGGAGTGTGGGAATAAAAATTCCTCATTGTATATTAAAATGACATATTCTAAAATGCATACTTTACATTGTGGAAATAAAGTTTAACAAGTTCTCTTGGGAGTATCATGCTTGAAAAAGTAGATTCTATAGCTCTGACTTAATCTACTTCACTAAACATAACTTTAAAAGACTTCTTTTCACCTTGAAATGTGACACCCTGGAATTTTAATTTAGTAACAGAATCTGCTATATTAATGATAGAATGATGTAAATGGAATAAACCCATGACTTACTTAATTCCAAGTGCAAACTCTGTTGAGTGTTCAATTAATTGTTTAAGCCCAAACCAAGATTCAAACTATTATTTCGATATGGAAACACAATTGGTAAAATAGAATGGTGTTTTTTATTTAGTTTTCTCCTGGCAAAGTTACTTGTTTACATAAATATGCCCGCATTTTTGCATGTCCTTGTATATTTAGCTAGGTGATCACAGCCAACTGTCAACACGTAACATAAAGAACATCAGGAAGGAACAAACAAAGCAAGTAAAAATAAAGGTAAATACAGCAGACTTCACTTCTTTTCCTGAGTTTTCTAACTTATGTTTGACATTTGAAGAAAACAGTGAAAACGTCTGATGTGGGCCTAAACGTACGCAGAGGAAATATTTAAGGCACTAGTGTTATAAATAGGGGAGGGTAAAGGAATGTAAAGAGAGATCCAGTTTCTAACCTATACTCAAACATGTAAAATGATGAAATCACTGGGCTGTAGTAAGTTTTATATATAGATTATGCAACACCTAAAGCAATGACTAAATTATATACAAAGGGCAAAATAAACCCAAATCAAGCAGAAGGAAGGAAAGAATGAAAATAACCAAAATTAGTAAAATTATAACACAAAACTACAAGGGGAAAAAAAAGAAATAAAGGGTTGTTTCTTTGAAGACCTTAATAAAATTAACACATCCAAAGAAAAAGAAAGACACAATTTACCAATGTCAGGAATGAAACAGGGGACCATGCTATAGATCCTATAGATGTAAATAATAATAATAATAATAATAATAATAATTAGGGGAACAGTAGAAACAGCTACATACAGATTCAACAACTTAAAGTTGTCAGTTTTAATAATTCATTAAAAAGCAGTAACTACCAAGTTCACCCAATATCAAAGTGTTTGACCACATTAAGTGTCTAGAGAAGAAACACATGATCACATTAATCTACACAGATAAGACAGCTGAAAATTTTCAAAATCTCAGAAATACAGCAATAACGGAAACTTCTTAAATTTGATATAGAGCCATCTTCAAAGCAACAACAAAACAAACAAAACGTCTATAGCTAGTATCGTTCATAGTGATCAAAGACTGAAAGTTTTTCTAAGGAATAAAGTAGTAAGTTTTCCTGCTCTAACCGCCTTTAGTCAACAAGTATTAGAAAATATAGATAGTGTAGTAAATCAAGAAAAAAAAGTTCATACAGATCAGATGGAAAGAAATAGAACTGCCACTTTTTGCAGATGACATGATTGTCTACATAGAAATACCCAAGCTATTTACAAACCAAAATCCTACAACTAAAAAGAGCATTTATCAAGGTCACAGGATAACAAGATTAACACTTAAAACACATTTGTATTTTTATATACCATCAATGAACACGTATCTGCCAAAATTAAAAATACTATGCCATTTATAATTGCTAAAATAAATGAAATGCTTAAATGTAAAACTAATAAAATATGTGCAGTATTTAAAAGCTGAAATTATCTAACTTTGATGAAGGTAAAAAAAATCAAAATAAAGCAAGATACATATCATGTTTATGAATTTGAAGAGTCAAGATGGATATGCAGGTTTAATACAATTAATATCAAAACTATAACATGATATTTTATATATTTAGGCATGAATAGTCTAGCACTTTCATGGAAAAGCAAAGGGAATAGAATATCTAACATAAACTTCAAGAAATAATAATGTCAAAAAAATAGGTCTAAATTATTCAAGACCTTATACAGCTACAAAAATCGAGATTATTTTATTGGAAAAAAGATAAGCATATAAGTCAATGGAACTGAAAAGAAAACTAAGAAATAGACCCACACAAATATGTCTGATTTTTGACATAGGTGAAAAATTATTTTATAGGGGGAAAAGCAATTTTGACTTAAGTCTTCACATTGTAAAATCTTGATATGGATTGCAACTTAAGTTTACAAAATATGAATTTAAAGTATAAATTTAAAACTATGAAAGAAATAGATAGTATTTAGATTCTAAGGCTAAGCAAATATTTCTTAGACTTGACAACAAATTCACAATCTCCCCCACAAAAAATGTGATAAATCGGACTTAACCAAAATAAAACATTTCACTCCACAAAATACCTTGTTAAGAGTACAAAAAAAACATTACTTTTTGGAATCAAATATTTCAAAGCTACATATCCAACAAAACACTAGCATCTAAGACATATAAAAAGCACTAAAACCTCAACAAGAATAACAAATCCAATCCAAGAGACATTTCACATAAGAGGATATTCATATGGCAAATAATCGCATGAAAAGATGTTTAACATTATAATTAATGTACAATTACCATTTTCCAAAATAAGATATACAGATGATCAAAAAGTACATGAAAAGTGCTTACCACCACTAATCATCAGGGAAATTGCTATTGAGACCACACTGAGTATTACCTCACACCTGTTAAAATGGTTATTATCAAAAAGACAAAATAACAAATGCTGGTGAGGATGTGAAGAAAAGGGAACACTTGTGCACTATTGGTGGGAATGTATATTGGCAAAGACACTGTGAAAATCACTATGGAGGTTCCTCAAAAAATTAAAAATAGAAGTGCTATTTGATCAGCTATCCCATTTCTAGGTATTTACTCAAAGCAAATAAAATTAGAATCTCATAGATACATGTACTCCTATGTTCATTACAGCATTATTTACAAAAGTCAATGAAAACAAATTAAATGTCCATCAGTGGATGAATTTTAAAAATGTGGGATGAATATACAACATATATAGGGCTATGCAATATATATGTAATTTATGCATATCACACTGCATTACATGTGCCATGCATATATGCATATGCATATTATATATATTATACGATACACATGAGTTTGTGTATATTATATGGAATATATACATGTGTATTTATTATACCCATATGTATATATATGTGTATATGATATATAATATACACATATATTATACATGTATATTACATATTTATATGCATATTTCATATTCATATGTGTGTATATATTATATATATTACTCAGCTATAAAAAAAGATGGAAATCCTGGGGCACGTGGGTGGCTCAGTTGGTTCAGCATCTGACTGTTAATTCTGGCTCAGGTTATGCTCTCAAGGTCTCAAGCCAGTGTAGAGCCTGCTTAGGATTTCCTCTCTCCATCTCCCTCTGCCCTGCCCCTTACCCCGCTTCTACCCTCTCTCTCTCTCTCTCAAAAAAAAGAGAGAAATCACATCACTTGCAACAACATGGATAGAACCTGAAGAAGACATTATGCTCAGTAAAGTAAGTCAGACATACACAAACTTTTTATGATCTCACTTTATGCAAAAAGGAAAAAGAGAAGAGAGAAGAGAAGAAGCTGAACTCATAGAATCAAAGAGCAGAATGGTGATAAGAAATACTGGTCAAAGGCTACAGACTTCTGATTATAAGAGAAATAAATTCTGGGTATCTAATATATAGGATAGTAAATATATTTAATAATTCTGTATTATATACTTAAAAGTTGCTTCAAAACAGTATATTTTATTTTATATATTTTTTAAAGTGATTTTGTTTGGTTTTGTTTGGTTTTGAGAGGGAGCAGAGTGGGGCAGAGGGTAAAGGGAGAGAGACAGTCAATCTCAAGCAGGTTCCATGCCCAGTGTGGAGCCCAATGTGGGGTTTCATCTCACAACCCTGAGATCATGACCTGAGCCAGAATCAAGAATCCAGTGTCCAACTGACTAAGCCACCAAGGTACCTCTAAAAAAGAAAAAAAATTGATTTTAAATGTTATCACTTTAAGAACAACAAAAATGATAATTATGTGAGGTGAAGGATGTGTTAACTAACCTTACCATGGTCATCACTTCTCAGTCCATACATATATCAAATCATCGCATTATACACCTTAAACTTACGTGATGTTATAGGTCCATTATATATCAGTGAAGCTGGAAATAAAACAATCTGCAATGCATCCATATCATGGAATGCTATTCCACAGTAAAAAGAAATGAACTGCTGATACATGTAACAACTCAGGTGACTCTCCAGAGATTATGCAAAAGGTCCAATTCCAAAAGGGTACATATTGTATGATTTTATGTATATAAAATTTATAAAATATATGACACATGTATATAGAATATTTAATATAGTATATTTAGTTTTGTTCCTTTAGTTATATACAATATATACTGCATATTTATATATACATTATTTTTCTAAAATACATACTATATAGTGCATATTTATATACACATTGTTTTTTAAATTTATATATACAATTATTATATATTTATATATACATTTATATATTATATAAAATATTTATACTTGAGGGGTGACTGGGTAGCTCAGTGGGTTAAAGCCTCTACCTGCGGCTCAGGTCATGATCCTAGGGTCCTGGGATCGAGCCCCATGTCAGGCTCTCTGCTTAGCAGGGAGCCTGCTTCTTCCTCTCTCTCTCTCTCTGCCTGCCTCTCTGTCTACTTGTGATCTCTGTATGCCAAATAAATAAATAAAATCTTTTTTAAAAATTTATACTTTAAATAACAAAACTATAGCAAATAAATAACAGATTATTGGCTGCCAGGGGTGAAGGAAGGGGTTGGTAAGAGGGAAGTGGATGTGGCTATAAAAAGTCACTTGAGGGACCCTTGTAGCAATGAAAATGTTCCACACCTTGACTGTATTAAAATCAGTGTCCTTGTTATAATATTCCACTATAGTTTTACAAGATGATAAAACTGTGTAATAGAAAAATGAAAATTTTCTGTATTATTTCTTGCAATTATTTATGATCTACAGTTACCTCAACTTTAAAAGTTTACTCAAGAAAAGACCTCCTTGAAATACGTGTTACAGTGCAAACATATCTAGAAACTAAAGGAGCAAAACTAAATAAAAACTGAAGTTTGATTTCTGGATTTAATAACTGACCTTTTCTGGTATGACTTTAGATTTTTTTTTTAAGTACAATGTAAGCTCACACCTGTGAACAGACTCAAATGCACACATAACACATATAATAACTTGAAAATGAACATGAGTGGATTTGTATTTTAATACAGGGTAGATATTGTGTCTAAGTTACTTTTTTATACTGTGATCTTGGCACAGTGCCTGGAATGAAAATGGTAATGTTCTGTAAAGCAACAATCATATTGACTGATAAATCAATAAATGTCAACACATATTCCCCCACACAAAAAACTCTGAACCAAATATCCTGACATTGTGGCAGGAAACATGCAAATAAAGAGAAGAGGGTTGATGTTGATGTTGACATCCTTTTAGGAATCTGTATCAAGCAGCATTCACTATAACCCCATTTACAGAGAGCAGGTCCTTGAAGCAAAAGCTACTATGTGGCAGAAAGTCCTCCCCTCAGTCACCAAACCATTTCAAAATTTGTTTATGGCAAGGGAGAAGTCAAGATGGTGGAGAAGTAACAGGCTAAAATTACATCAGGTAGAAGGAGATCACCTAGATAGCTTAACCATTGCAAACACATACAAATCAAAGAGAAGAAGAGCAACAATTCTAGAAACAGAAAATCAATCACCTTCTGAAACATAGGGCCTGCGGAAAAGTGAATCCAAAGCAAGGGGAAGATAGACCGCGGGGGTGGGGGTGAGGGGCCGCAACTCCCGGCAAGCAGCGGAGCAAGGGAGCACAAAATCAGGACTTTTAAAAATCAGCTCCACTGAAGGACATCACTCCAGAGACTAAACCAGGGTGAAGCCCATGTGGGGACAGCATAGCCCCAGGTCCCACAGAATCACAGGTCCAGGGGTGTCTGAGTATCGCAGAGCTGGCAGGTGTTTGAGCGGGGAAGCTGGATACAGTGACAAACCTGGGGATTGAGCTCTCAACTTGGGGTTACCTTGAACCGGGCACAGGCTGGGTGAGCTCACAACGGGGCCAGAGGCCAGGGAGACGAAGTGATTGAGCACGTTCCTCAAAGCTTGTGGCTGGAGGCCGGGGAAACAGGAGCAACCGAGCACTTTTCTCCAAGTGTGAGTGTTTGAGTGCTTTTCTCCAAATGCAGCCAGAGGCCAGGGAGACGGGAGCAACCAAGCACTTTTTTCCAAGCGGGAGTGAGTGAGAGCTTTCCTCCAAGCATGGCCAGAGGCCAGGGAGATGGGAATGATTGAACGTTTTTCTCTGAGGGCACACTGAGGAGCAGGGCCCTGAGCTCTGGGCTGCTCCAGGCCAGAGATTGGGAGGCCGCCATTTTCATTTCCATCCTCCAGAACTCTATGAAAAACCTTCAGGAAACGAAAGCTCCCAAAAGCAAACCCAACCGGATTAGTTAGTCTGGCCCCTGGTAAGGTCAGTGCAATTCCACCTCGGGCAAAGACACTTGAGAATCATTACAACAGGCCCCTCCCCCAGAAGATCAACAAGAAACTCAGCCAAGACCAACTTCACTTACCAAGGAGAACAGTGGAATTCCAGAAGAGGAGAAAGCAAAGCAAGGAACTCACGGCTTTCTCCCCATTATTCTTTAGTCTTGCAGTTAATATTTTCTCTTTTTTCTTCTCCTAATTTTTTTTAACTTTTACCCTTTCCTCTTTTAATGGTTTTTTAACTAGTTTACCTTAATAATACTTTACAAAAAAAATAATAATCTTTTATTGAAACTTCATTTTTTAGTCATATTTTATCCCCCATTGTATCTAACTATATTTTTTGTGTACACATACAGTTTTTTCTTTTAAAAATTTGGGATACAACTTCTCATAATAGATCAAAATATACCCTAAATCTAGCTCCGGGCTTGTTCTGGTTTCCAGCCCAAGCAAACTCTCTCCACTTTCTTTTTCTTTATTCTCCCAACCAACTTGTTTTATCAACTCATTCTTTAGAAATCTAAAAAAAAAAAAAAAAATGTTTTCTCATCATTATAGGCTTATTTCATCTCTTCATTGTGCCTACCCTTGTATGTCTTTCATCCTTTAAAATTCTGGGAAGTAGTTCCTACTAAAAGACCAAAATACTCCCAAAATTAAGTGAGTGACCTTGTTCTAGTTATCAGTCCAATATATTTTTTTTTCCTTTTTCATATTTTTTCTTTACTTGTTTTTTTTTCTTTTTCCTTTTTTTTTTTTTATTTTTCTGAACTTCTTTTTTATCCCATTCTCCCTCCCATGATTTGAGGTCTCTTCTGATTAGGTTAAAGCACATTTTCCTGGGGTCTTTGCCACCCTTTTAACATTTTATTTGCTCCTTTATATATTTTTATCTGGACAAAATGATGAGGCAGAAAAACTCACCACAAAAAAAAAAAAAAAAAGAAAAAGAAAAAAGAACAAAAGGCAGTATTGAAGGCTAGGGACCTGATCAATATGGACATTGGTAATATGACAGATCTAGAGTTCAGAAGGATGATTCTCAACGTTCTAACCAGGCTCGAAAAAGGTATGGAAGATATTAGAGAAACCCTCTCCAGAGAAATAAAAGCCCTTTCTGGAGAAATAAAAGAACTAAAATCTAACAAAGTTGAAATCAAAAAGCTATTAATGAGGTGCAATCAAAAATGGAAGCTCTTACTGCTAGAATAAATGAGGCAGAAGAAAGAATTAGTGACATAGAAGACCAAATGACAGAGAATAAAGAAGCTGAGCAAAAGAGATACAAACAAATACTGGACCATGAGGAGAGAATTCGAGAGATAAGTGACACCATAAGATGACACAACATTAGAATAATTGGGATTCCAGAAGATGAAGAAAGAGGGGAGCAGAAGGCATATTGAGGAGAATTATTGTAGAGAATTTCCCTAATATGGCAAAGGGAACAAACATCAAAATCCAGGAGATGCAAAGAACACCCCTCAAAATCAATAAAAATAGGTCCACACCCCATCACCGGATAGCAAAATTTACAAATCTTAGCGACAAAGAGAAAATCCTGAAAGCAGCCCAGGAAAAGAAGTCTGTAACAAACAAGGGTAAAAACATTAGATTGGCAGTGGACTTATCCACAGAGACCTGGCAGGCCAGAAAGAACTGGCATGATATATTCAGAGCACTAAACAAGAAAAATGCAGCCAAGAATACTATATCCAGCTAGGCTATCATTAAAAATAGAAGGAGAGATAAAAAGCTTCCAGGACAAACAAAAAGTGAAAGAATTTTCAAACACTGAACCAGCTCTACAGGAAAAATTGAAAGGGGTCCTCTAAGCAAAGAGAGAGCCTAAAAGTAGTATATCAGTAAGGAACAGAGACAATATACAGTAACAGTCACCTTTCAGGCAATACAATGGCACTAAATTCATATCTCTCAATAGTTACCCTGAATGCTAATGGGCTAAATGCCCCAATCAAATGACACAGGGTATCAGAATGCCTTAAAAAAAAAAATCAATATGTTGCCTACAAGAAACTCATTTTATACCCAAAGACACCTCCATATTTAAAGTGAGGGGATGGAAAACAATTTACCATGCTAATGGACATCAGAAGAAAGCTGGGGTGGCAATCCTTATATCACAGCAATTGGATTTTAAGCCAAAGACTGTAATAAGAGATGAGGAAGGACATTATATCATATTCAAAGGGTCTGTCCAACAAGAAGACCTAACAATTTTAAATATCTATGCCCCTAACATTGGAGCAGCCAATTATATAGACCAATTAATAACAAACTCAAAGAAACACATCGACAATAATACAATAAAAGTAGGGGACTTTAACACTCCCCTCACTGAAATGGACAGATCATCCAAGCAAAATATCAACAAGAAAATAAAGGCCTTAAATGACACACTGGACCAGATGGACATCACAGATATATTCAGAAGATTCCATCACAAAATAGCAGAATACACATTCTTCTCTAGTGCACATGGAACATTCTCCAGAATAGACCACATCCTGGGTCATAAATTAGGTCTCAACTAGTATCAAAAGATTGGGATCATTCCTTGCATATTTTCAGATCACAGTGCTCTGAAGCTAGAACTCAATCACACGAGGAAATTTGCAAAGAACCCAAATACATGGAGACTAATCAGCATCCTTCTAAAAAATGAATGGGTCAACCAGGAAATTAAAGAAGAACTGAAAAAATTCATGGAAACAAATGAAAATGAAAACACAACTGTGCAAAATCTGTGGGACACAGCAAAGGCAGTCCTGACAGGAAAATATATAGCTGTACAAGCCTTTCTTAAGAAAGAAGAAAGGTCTCAAGTACACAACCTAACCCTACACCTAAAGGAGCTGGAGAAAGAACAACAAAGAAAGCCTAAACCCAGCAGGAGAAGAGAAATCATAAAGATCAGAGCAGAAATCAGTGAAATAGAAACCAAAAACACAATAGAACAAATCAATAAAACTAGGAGCTGGTTCTTTGAAAGAATTAATAAGACTGATAAACCCCTGGCCAGACTTATCAAAAAGAAAAGAGAAAACCCCCAAATAAATAAAATCATGAATGAAAGAGGAGAGATCACAACCAACATCAAAGAAATGCAAACAATTATAAGAACATACTATGATCAACTCTATGCCAACAAATTCAATAATTTGAAAGAAATGGATGCATTTCTAGAGACCTATGAACCACCACAACTGAACCAGTAAGAAATAGAAAACCTGAACAGACCCACAACCAGTAAGAAGGATGAAAGAGTCATCGAAAATCTCCCAAAAAACAAAAGCCCAGAGCCAGACGGCTTCCCAGGGGAATTCTACCAAGCATTTAAATTTAGAAGAATTAATTCCTAATTTCCTGAAACTGGTCCAAAAAATAGAAATGGAAGGAAAACTTCCAAACTCATTTTATGAGGCCAACATCACCTTGATCCCAAAACCAGACAAGGATCCCAGCAAAAAAGATAACTACAGACCAATATCCTTGATGAACACAGATGCAAAAATTCTCACCAAAATACTAGCCAACAGGATCCAACAGTACATTAAAAGGATTATCCACCATGACCAAGTGGGATTTATTCCAGGGCTGCAAGGTTGGTTCAACATCCGCAAATCAATCAAAGTGATACAATACATTAATAAAAGAAACAACAAGAACCATATGATACTCTCAACAGATGCTGAAAAAGCATTAGACAAAGTGCAGCATCCCTTCCTGATTAAAACTCTTCAAAGTATAGGGACAGAGGGCACATACCTCAATATTACCAAAGCCATCTATGAAAAAAACCACCGCAAATATCATTCTCAATGGAGAAAAACTGAAAGCTTTTCTGCTAAGGTCAGGAACACGGCAAGGATATCCGTTATCACCACTGCTATTCAACATAGTATTGGAAGTTCGAGCCTCAGCAATCAGACAACAAATAGAAATTAAAGGCTTCCGAAGAAGCAAAGAAGAAGTCAAACTATCACTCTTTGCAGATGATATGATACTTTGTGTGGAAAACCTAAAAGGTTCCACTCCAAAACTGCTAGAACTTGTACAGGGATTCAGTAAAGTGTCAGGATATAAAGTCAATCCACAGCAATCAGTTGCATTTCTTTACACCAACAGCAAGACAGAAGAAAGAGAAATTAAGGAGTCAATCCCATTTACAATTGCACCCAAAACCATAAGATACCTAGGAATAAACCTAACCAAAGAGACAAAGAATCTATACTCAGAAAACTATAAAGTATTCATGAAAGAAATTGAGGAAGACACAAAGAAATGGAAAAACATTCCATGCTCATGGATTGGAAGAACAAATATTGTGAAAATGTCTATGCTACCTAAAGCAATCTACATATTTAATGCAATCTCTATCAAAATCCCATCCACTTTTTTCAAAGAAATAGAAAAAATAATCCTAAAATTTATATGAAATCAGTAAAGACCTCAAATAGCCAAAGAAATGTTGAAAAAGAAAGCCAAAGTTGGTGGCATCACAATTCTGGACTTCAAGCTCTATTACAAAGTGGTCATGACACAAGACAGCATAGTACTGGCACAAAAACAGACACATAGATCAATGGAACAGAATAAAGAGCACTATGGTCAACTCTATGGTCAACTAATCTTTGACAAAGCAGGAAAGAATGTCCAATGGAAAAAAGACAGCCTCTTCTACAAATGGTGCTGGGAAAATTGGACAGCCACATGCAGAAAAATGAACCTGGACCATTTCCTTACACCACACATGAAAATAGACTCAAAATGGATGAAGGACCTCAATGTGCGAAAGGAATCCATCAAAATCCTTGAGGAGAACACAGGCAGCAACCTCTTTGACCTCAGCTACAGCAACTTCTTCCTAGGAACATCGCCAAAGGCAATAGAAGCAAGGGCAAAAAATGAACTATTGGGATTTCATTAAGATCAAAAGGTTTTGCACAGCAAAGGAAACAGTTAACAAAACCAACAGACAACTGACAGAATGGGAGAAGATATTTGCAAACGACATATCAGATAAAGGGCTAGTGTCCAGAATCTATAAAGAGCTTAGCAAACTCAACACCCAAAGAACAAATAATCCAATTAATAAATGGGCAGAGGACATGAACAGACATTTCTGCAAAGAAGACATCCACATGGCCAACAGACACATGAGAAAATGCTCCACATCCCTCGGCATCAGGGAAATACAAATCAAAACCACAAGGAGATACCACCTCACACCAGTCAGAATGGCTAAAATTAACAAGTCATGAAATGACAGATGCTGGTGAGGATGTGGAGAAAGGGGAACCCTCCTACACTGTTGGTGGGAATGCAAGCTGGTGCAACCACTCTGGAAAACAGTGTGGAGGTTCCTCAAAAAACTGAAAATAGAGCTACCCTATGACCCAGTGATTACACTACTGGGTATATACCCTAAAGATACAAATATGGTGCTCCAAAGGGGCACATGCACCTGAATGTTTATAGCAGCAATGTCCACAATAGCCAAACTATGGGAAGAACCTAGATGTCCATCAACAGATGAATGGATAAACAAGAAGTGGTGTATATATATACAATGGAATACTATGCAGCCATAAAAAGTAATTAATTATTGCCATTTGTGATGATGTGGATAGAACTAGAGGGTATTATGCTTAGAGAAAAAAGTCAATCGGAGAAAGACAACTATCATATGATCTCCCTGACATGAGGAAGTAGAAATGCAACACGGGGGGCTTGGAAGGTAGGGAAAGAAAAAAATGAAAGAAGATGGGATCGGGAGGGAGACAAACCATAAAGGACTGAATCTCAAAAAACAGACTTAGGGTTGCTGGGTGGGAAGGGGGTCAAGAGACAGTGGTGAGGATATGGACATTGGGGAGGGTATGTGCTATGGTGTGTGCTATGAAATGTGTAAACCTGGGGATTCACAGACCTGTACCCCTAGGGATAAAAATACATGATATGTTTATAAAAAATTTAAAAATTAAAAATAAAAAAAATTGCTTATGGCTCTAGACCTTAAATTATAAACAGGACTATGGCACTTCTGTATTGTGGAATTGTTTGAATTTAGAGAAAAATCCCACATTTATATTGTAATTAGCTTTAGTGATATATTTGAAAAGAACTAATTTCATTTAGTTGATGCAGCCCATAAATACCTGATTGACTGCAAATAAAAACACTGGATGTCATAAATGAGAAGTCTCCAGTGCTTTTTGTTTGTTTTCTTTTTCAATAATGACCTGGAATAATGGGATAAGAGAGCTCGTAGTATTTCATCTGTTAGTGTCTACTGAGTCACTTTCCGTGGGACCAAAACCCCAGGCTTAGTGTTTCCTGGAGACAACCTGACTTTGAAGATATTCCTCACCTGAACTCCCCTCTACATAATGGGCAGTATGATCAGATAAGGTAAGTGGCCTGCCTAAGTTCAAGAACATTTTCTCCATTGGATCTAGGAATCAGTGGGAAGCAACACGAAAACTGGTATGTGATTTGCTCCTATGTAGACTGTTTTTAAACATCAGAGTCCACTTAGACTAATACAAATAAATTAAAATGCCCTTAAATCTCAGTATTTTAAAGACTATATCCAAAAAGAAGGTTTTGAAAGTGGGAAAATACATTTTGATATATGTTCAATGACCATGCTACCTAAATGAACTATTTAAATTTACTTTACAGTCTATTTATAGCCTATATGCCTATAACATAAAAGTGAAAAGAAAGAAGAAAAATCTGAGTGGCATTTCATAAGATAGTGTTTTCAGACAGATTTAGGAATATGCGATGACACAAGTAATCTAAATCTTCCCTGACCCTATATATTTAAATGTTAAGTACATCTAAGACCTAATATCTCTCATTCTGGCATCCCTCTCCCAAGATTTTCAGCTGTGCAGGAGATGTTAAACAGAGAGATATTTTGCATAATATTGCATATTCTCCTGGGTATTAAATTCCAAGCCAGTACTGAAGTGGAACCCAAAGATGAACCATAAAATATTTGAAATGGTGGCCAATTTCCTGAAGAGCTAAAATATAAGAGGTTGGTGGTAGGGCTAAAGACAGATAAACAATCTAATTAAAATGTGACCTAGTGTGGAGGTTTCTCAAAAAGTTAAAAATAGAGCTACCCTATGACCCAGCAATTGCACTACTGGGTTTTTACCCCAAAGATACAGATGTAGTGAAAAGAAGCGCCATATGCATCCTGATGTTCATAGTGGCAATGTCCACAGTCGCCAAACTGTGGAAAGAGCCGAGATGCCCTTCAACAGATGAACAGATAAAGAAGATGTGGTCCATATACACAATAGAGTATTACTCAGCCATCAGAAAGGATGAATAACCAATATTTGTGTCGACATGGAGGGAACTGGAAGAGATTATACTAAGGGAAATAAGTTAAACAGAGAAAGACAATTATCATATGGGTTCAGTTATTTGTGGAACATAAGGAATCGCATGGAGGACATTAGGAGAAGGAAGGGGAAAATGAAGGGGGTGGAAATCAGAGGGGGAGACAAACCCTGAAAGACTATGGACTCCGGGAATCAAACTGAGGGTTTCAGATGGGAGGGGGTGAAGGGATGGGTGATCCCAGGAATGGGTATTAAGGAGGACACAGACTGCATGGAGCACTGGGTGTTATAAATAATCAAACAATGAATCATGGAACACTACATCAAAAACTAATGATGTACTGTATCGTGATTAACATAACATAATAAAAAAAAAACATAAAAATTATGATCTAGTCACGGTTCAGCCTAACAATAAGAGAAATCTGAAGGGTCAGTCCCTCATTACAACTACCAAACAAAGGACAGATTCTGCATACATTGGTACATAAAGAAACAAAACCAAAACTCATTAAACATTTATCTCCAATGTGTTTTATATTCAATATATTTAATAAAATAAGGTATAAGTCATGCAAAGACATAGGAAAATATGGTCCATAATTAAGGAAAACAAAGTCAATAAAAAATGATCTATATGACTCAGTAGGTGGAATTATTAAGCAAAGAAAATACAGTAATAATTGTAAATTCTAAAGAACTAGAAAACAAATGTGAAGCAGAAAATGTTGAGTGATGGGGAAAATGTGACTCGGAAGAGGTAAATAATTCATACAGAACAGGCAGATGGCAAAGAGAACTATCTACGCAGAAGAGAACAGGACTATCAAAGAACAGAGTTCAACTTAAGTGGTACTCATTTGGCATTTATAGCGTGTCAAGCAGCATGTTATGCATTTTATATATGCTCTTGATTCATTTACACCATAATGCTGTCATGCATTTATAATCCAAAATTTTATAGTTAGGAAAATTGAGAGACTGATAAATTAAGTAATTATATTGAGTGTCTGAATTTGGACACTGGCCTCAGGTAGAAGTCTAGTGCTGTTACCGTAAATCACACTAGCAGTGATAGAACCAACAGAAGAAAAAGGAGACTAAAGGGAGGATATGTATTGTAGATGAGAATATGATAGGGGAATTATATACCAATTACAGGAAATATATATTTATGTTCATTTTTATTCTTAGATGTGGAGGGTAACTTAAAAGTCCATTTTCAAAACTTCCCACAATATAAAATTATTGTGATATCTGAGTTTATGAACCCTGTATAAGCTACTTCCAGCTGTGCTATATATAACTATCCCTGTAGTGCAGTGGTTCACAATGAGCAGAAATCCCACCCCACACACATATTCAGAAGACATTTCACAATTTCTGGAGCTATTTTTAGTAGCCACAACTGTCAAGAGTCTGATGACATCCAGAGAGTAGAGACCAGGGGTGCTGATAAACATCCTATAATTTATAGATAATCCCACTCAACAAAATGTTGACAGTGCCAAAGTTGAGAAATGTTGCAATAGTGGGGAATGCTTGACCCTGGGGCAAAAATTGTTTCAAAGTAAATGCAATGATGATAAGCCATCTCTGAAAAAGATTCGGCTTGTCTTCAGAAGCCCAGGTCTACAGTAATTCAAAGGGATGTAGGCATCCCTATGTTTACTGCAGCACTATTTATAATTCCAAACTATGTAAGCAGCGCAAGTGTCCATTGATAGATAAATGGATAAAGAAGATATAATGTAAACACAGACACTGGACTATTACTCAGTTATAAAAAAAGAATGAAAGTTTGCCATTCGCAATTAATTACATGGTTGGAGCTAGAGAGTATAATGATAAGCAAAATAAATCAGTCAGAGAAAGCCAAATATATGATCTCACTCATATGTGGAATTTAAGAAACAAAACAAATGAGCAAAGGGAAAAAGAGAGAGAGAGAGACAAACCAAGAAACTAACTCTTAACTATGGTGAACAGAGGGGAAGTGGGTGGAGAGCATGGAGAAATAAGTTATCAGGACTAAAAAGTACACTTATCATGACGAAAAAACAAAAATAAAAGAAGCCCCGTTCTTTTCCTTTTTTTTTTTTTTTAAGATTTTATTTATTTATTTCACAGACAGAGATCACAAGTAGGCAGAGAGGCAGGCAGAGAGAGAGGAGGAAGCAGGCACGGGGATCAATCCCAGGACCCTGAGATCATGACCTGAGCTGAAGGCAGAAGCTTTATCCCACTGAGCCATCCAGGCGCCCCCCCTTTTTAAAAGATTTTTATCGTTCTTTTTCTTTAATATTCATATACTTTCATTGAAATAATACTGAGAAGTACATCCAACATCTCACTGAATTAACTTGGGATATTTTGGGGATCCTCATTCTTTATCTTGTTTTCTCCATAATATGTCTAAGAGTAAGGATGTAAACTCAAAGATGAGCTACAGTTGCCAATGGAGAAGCCTGTCCTGAACAAGGAGGTAGTGCTCCTGAGACTCCATCCAGTTGTCACTCAGTGGTCACATCCCATGTCGCAAAGAAGAAACTGCTCTTGTCATTTAACTGTTCACCTAGAGGCAATGCAATCACTTTATCAAAATTTGTAACTTCCAAGATTAACATTTTGTGCTTTTGCTTCTTGAGAGAAAACTTCTCTTAGGCTTAAGATTATTCTTTCTCTCAATTCTTTCCCACAAGGCGGGGTATAGAAATATCATTAGTCTGTATTTTGCATCAAATTCCACTAGTTAGATAAATCCTGGGGGGGGGGGGAAGAGTTTGAACTCTCTTGGTCTCATCTTGGTCACTTTTAAAATAGATGTGATATTGCTAAAATAACAAGTTTATTAAGATTATCAAATAAGACAATGATGCAGACAGCATCTAACACAGAATAGGTATAGAGAAAGTTCTTGGAAGATTTCGTTTTCTCTCCGTAACATCTTAACGAATGAAAAAAGAATCTTTCAGGACCGTCTTCTGACTTTTGTGACCGAGTTTGAGGACACTGGATTCACAAAATACTGATGTGTGGAAGCCTACTGTCAAAACATACACACATGGAAAGAGTGGGAATACAGAATTACAAACAAAATCCTGTATTCTACTCTTACCTCTTCCTTGACATATCTCTGTAGTAACACAATTTAGAGAGAGAGAGAGGTGTAAAAAAAAAATGGAATCCCTTTGAACTTGTGTATCTACTCAAGTTTCCTTTGTTCATTCATAAATGTTCAACTATATTTAATATTTTCTGTAAAATTTACTTTGACTACTTCCCTGTCCTTGGGTTTCACATACAACGTTCAAGGTCAACAATGTTTTCTCTGAAAAATATATACAAATTATTCCTGTAATTGTATTAAGTATTTAATGTGGCAACATGATACAGGCCCTCATATAGGGTTAAGAATTAAGTGGAGCTGGAGTAACATTCTGGACATTTTCATGCTAACAGTGCCAAGAAAATTTTCTCAGTCCAACTGTTTTCTAGATTTCTCTATATGTTTTATTTGATTTGCCATATAAAGATCTCTAAAGTTCAAGTCCATTAGGAAACTGAAACTTAGCTAAGCCTCAACCATTAGGCCTTAAGTTATATAGCTTTATTTAGGAAATTACTACAGTAATATTCTAGCTAAATGTATATTGATAAATACATATAAATATATAAATATATATGTAGCTAAATAATATATTTCTCTAGAGCTGGAAAGGATATTAAGAATTATCTAATATCCCCCTATGTAGTTTAGAGATGAGAAAACTGAGGTCTAATACATTTAAAAAGAAAATACATTTAAAAACTACTGTAAAGTCGGGGCACCTGGGTGGCTCAGTGGGTTAAGTCGCTGCCTTCAGCTCAGGTCATGATCTCAGGGTCCTGGGATCGAGTCCCACATCAGGCTCTCTGCTCAGCAGGGAGTCTGCTTCCCTATCTCTCTCTCTCTCTCTCTCTCTGGCTGCCTCTCCATCTACTTGTGATTTCTCTCTGTCAAATTAATAAATAAAATCTTAAAAAAAAAAAAAACTACTGTAAAGTTACAAAGACTGAACTGATAACCTGGTGTCCTGAGTCTAAGTTCTGAGTTACTTGCACAACCTTCTCTATACTCATAAAACTTAAGAGACATAACTGATATGTAATTATCAAGATAGACCTCCAGAATCTGACATTTTTTCAATTAATTTTCTCAGCATGTTCAGCAGGCAATAATGCAGGTACACTCATGATTATGTTTTTTAAAGAGAAGCTAGAACACTAAGAGAAAAGTTAACCCCACAGTAGAAGACATAACTGGTGAACAGAAAGAAATGTCTGTTCAAAGAGAAGTTTATGTGATTTGACTTTCAAAAATAAACCTCCTCCCATCCAAGTACTAACCAGGCCCGACCCTGCTTAGCTTCCGAGATCAGACGAGATCAGGCGCGTTCAGGAATAGACTCAAAATGGACGAAGGACCTCAATGTACGAAAGGAATCCATCAAAATCCTTGAGGAGAACACGGGCAGCAACCTCTTCGACCTCTGCCGCAGCAACATCTTCCTAGGAACAACGCCAAAGGCAAGGGAAGCAAGGGAAAAAATGAACTACTGGGATTTCATCAAGATCAAAAGCTTTTGCACAGCAAAGGAAACAGTTAACAAAATCAAAAGACAACTGACAGAATGGGAGAAGATATTTGCAAACGACATATCAGATAAAGGACTAGTGTCCAGAATCTATAAAGAACTTAGCAAACTCAACACCCAAAGAACAAATAATCCAATCAAGAAATGGGCAGTGGACATGAACAGACATTTCTGCAAAGAAGACATCCAGATGGCCAACAGACACATGAAAAAGTGCTCCATATCACTCGGCATCAGGGAAATACAAATCAAAACCACAATGCGGTATCACCTCACACCAGTCAGAATGGCTAAAATCAACAAGTCAGGAAATGACAGATGCTGGCGAGGATGCGGAGAAAGGGGAACCCTCCTACACTGTTGGTGGGAATGCAAGCTGGTGCAGCCACTCTGGAAAACAGCATGGAGGTTCCTCAAAATGTTGAAAATAGAACTGCCCTATGACCCAGCAATTGCACTATTGGGTATTTACCCTAAAGATACAAATGTAGTGATCCAAAGGGGCACATGCACCCGAATGTTTATAGCAGCAATGTCCACAATAGCCAACTATGGAAAGAACCTAGATGTCCATCAACAGATGAATGGATCAAGAAGATGTGGTATATATACACAATGGAATACTATGCAGCCATCAAAAGAAATGAAATCTTGCCATTTGCAACAACGTGGATGGAACTAGAGCGTATCATGCTTAGCGAAATAAGTCAAGCAGAGAAAGACAACTATCATATGATCTCCCTGATATGAGGAAGTGGTGATACAACATGGAGGCTTAAGTGGGTAGAAGAAGAATAAATGAAACAAGATGGGATTGGGAGGGAGACAAACCATAAGTGACTCTTAATTTCACAAAACAAACTGAGGGTTGCCGGTGGGAGGGGGTTTGGGAGAAGGGGGTGGGATTATGGACATTGGGGAGGGTATGTGACTTGGTGAGTGCTGTGAAGTGTGTAAACCTGGTGATTCACAGACCTGTACCCCTGGGGATAAAATATAAGTTTATCAAAAATAAAAAATTAAAAAAAAAATAAAAAAAAATAAACCTCCTTCACTACCTAGATACATAAATCTGATCATGTACTTGAGTTGAAAGAATAAGATTTGGGGGAGATAAAACCATTCCAACAAAGCAGACAGTAGCATAAGCACTTACTGTGGTTACAGATTTTATAACATAAATGTACAAACCAAATCAAGAGTGTTACACCTATTGGTCTCAATATTTTTCAGCCTCAATTCAGATGAAGGAGGAGTCCTATCTCATTGCAATGAGTTTACTTTTAGTTCAACTTTAGTAAGAACTTGGAGAAGGACTGGATGAAAGCAGGTAAATAGTTTGCATATTCCTCTCCTTGGTAGATAATTTTTACGCATCCTATGTGAGACACTCCTTCTGACTTAGGGTTTTAAAGAATTCATGCATGAAGAGTCTAACAAGTTACTAAGTTCTAATTTCTGGTTATCTTTATGTTCTTCCACAAATTATTCCTTGGAGTTTATGTGAGAGTGGGAAATTTGAGCTGGATTGATATTTATCCACTCAAGACTGAGATTTTGAAATCTTAAGGTGATTGAAAATCACAATAGGGCTAATAATGAAATGACAGTGAAAACATTCATTTACATAACCTAGTTCTGTAATGACTGTAGAATTCATTGTGACTGATTTACTTTATTTGCCTTTTTTTTTTCTACCAGAACTCTTTCTTCCAGGATTAGTCAACAGGTAGATTAAGGAAATTTGCACAGAAAAGAATTAAATACCCAGATATTAATTTAAAGGAATTGTATTATTACTCAAGAATCACCAAGAATATTTAAAATGTGTAATTCTGAATACCATCAATGTATATTTTTCTCTCCAACTATATTATATCACATAATGTTTGAAGTCTTTCATTTGGGAAGTGTTTTCTGATACTATATTTCTTACACAACTCTTAGTCACCTCCATCTTTTCCCCAGATCAAGTTCTTTCTTTGATTCAAGCACTATATACAGCTAGTTCTCCATGCACAATGAAGTCCCAGGGAAGTGTCTTTGCTCTCTGACTCTTTTGAGTTTACTATAATGGTCTTCTGTATCCTCCACACCCAGCATATGCGTGTTCTCACCTCCTGTTCTCACCCCAGTCTCCTTTTAATACTACTGAAGCTGAAGAGGCTGTGTACCATGTGCCATCTTGAAGGGGCTTCCCAATGCCCAAATATGAGGCAATTAAGCAAAAAATAATGATATTATTAGATAGGATCCATAGAATAAAACAAATATCCATGAGGTCACACTGAGGTAAATAAACAGACTGAGTAAATAGAATGAAGAGACAGCTCTCTTTACAGAATATTCCAATTAAATATAGGAAAAGGATTGAAATAGAAAATCACCCTTTGGCAAACCCACAGAAATAATTTTTGTTGTCAATAGATGCTAAAATTAATAGGTGAATGTATGACTTTAAAAAAAAACCAGGATATTTACATCATTTCAATGTATCTTACCACTTTTATTTATTATATACAAAAGAAAAAAATAGTAATTTTACAGTGGAGAAAACTGGCAAACACCACCTTAAAAGTTATTATTACTAAAAATGAGACAAACTGACATCTTGTACTTCTTGATATTATACACTGATGCATAATATCACTTGAATGATATTCCACCATAAAAATAAATAACATCCAGTTTTGCATGTAAGCAGCCTGGGAGTTGCCACTCTGCCCTAACAATAAGGGAAAAACTGAACAGATGGAAAAATAAACTCTCCTTGGACCTACAAGACAGAGAAGGACACATGGCAAACTGTTTCCCCCAAGACTAGAGGCAGACAGGTGAATTCAAGGGCTCATAGCTTACTGGAACAGAAACTGATGGGCAGAGACTGTCAGAGGAACCACGATCAGAACAGAAAAACCTAAACTATAATTGATGAATTGCTGGAGGTTCGGTGTGGACATCTCTAAGAGGTAAAACAAAACAAACAATGATAACAAAGTAACAAAACTTCAGGGGGTTCTAGACCTAGGGAGGCCCCCAAACTTTGCGAGATTTCTATTCAGGAGCTCAACCATAGTCTCACGATAAACATCAGAGAAATCCCTGCTTCTGGCAGAGGTTGCAGAAGAGAAACCACTAGGAAGTGCCAATGGAGCACTATTCTTAACAAAGTGTGACTTCAGGAGACACTAGTTACCCACAGCCTAACTTGTAGGGGTGCAATCCTAGCCAAACTAACATGGGGGGAGGGAAATGTCCAACTCCAGCCAGCTTTAGCCTTCCTAATGGATAAAGTAGACCTCATAAGAGATCAGATGGTTAAGGCAGGCAAAAGATAGGAATATTAAAAAGGAATGAAAAAGAAATACTAGAAAACTAAAACACCATGACAGAAATCAAGAAAGCCTTTGATGGACTTTTGACTGGACACAGCTGGGGAAAGAATACCTGTGTTGGAAGAAACATCAATAGAAATAACCAAAACTGAAAAGCAAAGAGTAGGACACCAGGGTGGCTCAGTCATTTAAATATCTGCCTTCAGTTCAAGTCATGATCTTGAGTCCTAGAATTGAACACAGCCTCCTGGAGATCCCTGCTCAGCCAGGAGTCTACTTCTCCCTCTCCATCTGTCCTCTCTTTATCCCTCCCCCAGCCTGTTCATGTCCTCTCTCTCTCTCTCAGATAAATAAATAAAATCTTTGAGAAAGAAAAACAAAGAATATAAAGATTAAAAAAGAAAGAGAGGGAGGGAAGAAAGACAGACAGACTTCAAAGACAGTAGGACAACTACAAAAGATATAATATACATGATATAATGTAAATACCAGAAGAAGAAAGAAAAGAACAGGAAAAATACGAAGCAATAATGCCTGAGAATTTCCAAAATTATTGCCATATATCAAAGCACTAATGTATGATTTTATGAAACAAAAATGGGACAGAAATTATACAAAGAACAGAAAAGTAGAATTAGGATTATTTTATTATTATAAAACATACAACCCATGAAGTGGTACAATGTTATTTGAAAGTGGGCTTAGGGTAGTTGTAAATGTGTACTGCAAACTTTAGGACGACCACTAAAGAAAGGGGAGGAAAGAAGTGCAACTGGTATGTTAAGAAAGAAGAGATAATGGAATTATATAAAATGCTCCACTGAAACCACAAAAGGCAAAAAAAAAAAAAAAAAAAAAAAAAAAAGTGAAGGACAAAAGTAAACACAAAGAACAAGGACAAGAAATAAAAAAAACCAATGTGATAGATATTAATCCAACTATATCAGTAATCACTTTGTAAATCAATAGTCTTCATGCTTTGATAGTCTTTGAATAGTCTTCAAAGACAGAGATTTTCAGAATAGATCAAAAAGCAAGGTTCAAATTGTATGCTATCTACAAGAAATTCCCTCTCTATATAAAGATATAGATTAAAAGTAAATGGATGGAGAAAAATGATGCCATGGTAACATTAATCAAAAGAAAGCAGGAGTGCTATATTAATTTCAGACAGAGCATATTCAAAGTAAAATGGGGGGGTGGGGTGAGACTGGTGGTGGGTATTATGGAGGGCATGTATTGCATGGAGCACTGTGTTTGGTGCATAAAGATGAATTTTGGAACACAGAGAAAGAATAAAATTAATTTAAAAAAAAACAAAGTAAGAAAAGTTATCAGGAATGAAGAATAATGATAAAAAGTTCAGTTTGCCGAGATGACATAATAAGCCTCAATGTTTATACCTAACATCAAACTACTTGAGGCAAAACTGATAGACCCACAGGGAGAAATACATGCATCCACTGTCATAGTTGAAGAAATCAACACCCCTGTATCACAGACAGGTTCAGCATCAAACGTCAGAAAGGATAGAGTTGAACTCAACAATACCATCAATCAACTGAATATAAGTGACATGTATAGATGACTTCATCCAACAATAACAGAATACATTTTTTTTTTCTCAAGCTCATGGGGAATATTCACAAAGATAAACCACATTATGGGCCATAAAATACATCTTAGCAATTTAAAAGAATGGAAATCACATAATATCTGCTCTCAGACCACAGCAGAATTAAACTAGAAATCAGTAATGGAAAGATAACTGGAAAATTCCAAAATACATGGAGATTAAACAACACACTTCTAAATAATGCATGGGTCAAAGATGAAATCTCAACAGTAATTTAAAAATACTTAGGGCAGAAATCAATGAAATTGGAAATGGGAAATAAAACCAAAAACTGATTCTTTGAAAAGATCAATAAAACTGATAAGCCACAAACCAAGCTAACTAAGGAAAGAAAACACACAAATTTCTATTATCAAAAATGAAAGAAGAAATATAAAATGGATAACAAAGGGATACTATGAATAAGTCCATGCCCATAAATTTAACAAACTGGATGAAATGGACCAATTTCTTGAAAAGACACAATTTGCCAAAGTCACATAAGAAGATATAGAGATTCTGAATAGCCCTGTATCTATTAAACAAATTAAATCAATAATGAATAACTGCAAAACAGAAAGCAACAGCCCAAATAGATTCACTGGTGAATTACGTCAAACATTTAAGGAAGAAATTATATTAATTTCTTAATTAATTAAGAACCAAGGAAAAATTATATTAATTTCCTACCATCTTTTTCAGAGACTAAAGGAGGAGTACTTCCTAACTCATAATATGAGACCAGCCTTAACTTATTAGCCAAATACTTTAAAGATACAAGTTAGATTATATAGAAAGCCTAAAGTTAATGAAGTAAATTTTTATCTCAAAAAGATAGTAAAAATAAATAAATAAATAAAAATTTAAAGGTAGGTGAAAAGCAGAATCACAGCTTCCCAGAGCTGTCTACATCTTAATCCACAAAACCTATGAAATTAGTCTGTATAGCAGTAACAGGGAATTAAGACTACAGGTGAGTTAAGGTGCTAACAGCTAACTTTAAAATAGTAAAATTATGTAAGTGTTATCTGAGTAGACCAAATGTATTCACAAGGGTCCTAAAAAGTAGAAGAGGAAGGCAGAACCTGAGGTCAGAGTAATGCGGCATCCTCATATTCATCTGACCTAACACTGCTGACTCTGAAGATGGAGGTAGGATGAGACACACCGAGGAAGTTAAGCAATCTCCAGAAGCTGGAAAAATAGAAGGTTTTCCTCCAGAGCCTCCAAAAAGTATCACAGCCCTGTGGACACTCTGCTTTGGCTCTGTTGGACTTCTGATCTCTAGAGCTATAAGATAACAAGTCTGTGTTGTTTTAAACTAAATTCATGAGAATTTGTTGCAAAAATGATAGAAAAACTAGTGAAGTAGTACAAGAAAGAAAATAATAAAGAACAGACCTGGAATCAATTAAATAACAAATGTAAAATAAAGATGAACATCTTAGCTCTGTAAAAAGACATGGAAAAAGATATGGGAGGAACAGGTAATGTCAGGAATGAAAATGAGCATCAGAGCAAATGACAGACATTTAAATAATGGGGACTGTATGAACAACTTTTGAAAATGTATATAAAACAGATAAATTCTTAGAAAACTATAATGTACTAAAATTGATTCAAGACAGAATGAAAAAGATGAATAATCCTTTACTGCCCAAAATCAATAAGCAATGAAAACAACTTCCCTCGAAGAAAATTCCACGAAGGCACCTTACCAGTAGAATCTAACACTCAAGGAAGATATAATCCAAGTATTATAAAAGTCTTCCAAAGAACGTGATATTTGACCAGATATTCATGAATGAAAGGCAATTGCAGGCTAATCTCGCTTATCAACATAAATGTAAAAATCCGAAGCAAACTATTATAAAATCAAATCCAGGAATAACTAATGAGGAACATGCACTCTGAGCCAATTTAATTTATTCAGGAATGAAAAGTTAATATTAGAAATTAGACCGAGCAATCTCTTTTTAAATTCATGAGTCATCCCCTCTGCTTCCACTGAATATTAGTCAGGAAGTGGTATTTTTATGGGGGGGGGGGAGTTGTTATCCCCTCAAATCCAGAAATATGCTCTGATAGGTATAAAATGAAAAAAGTAGTTTTAATGTCTTGGCCACAGTTGAGACATGGTGAGCAGAGCAGTTTAAAGCCAATTGTCAACTTTGTGCACATCATACTGGAGACAAGAGTGACAGGCTTGGGGAGAGAGCCAAATAATTTAATTCAATCACTGCAAAATCAGCACTTCCGTTCATGTTTTGGAGGAAGGGCACTATCTTTTTGAACTTGGATAGAAAACATTCAGTCCCTGAAGAGGAAGCAGATACCTTGTGATCATGCGACGTTTAGGAAATCATTAATTCCAGGGAAGGCAAATGGAGGCATGGAAAAACGAAAACAAAAAACAACACATCCAAACATCAGTGACAGCCCTGAGCCACTGGCATAAAACAAACTTCAAGTCTGCCCAGCTCTGAACTTTCAACATTTTCGTAAAGTATTTTCATAATGTAGGGTTTTTTGTTTTTTGTGTATTATTATAGCTTTAAAACTTAACACAGACTATGTGATTCATAAATGGATGAACTGCTAGTAAATGAAAATTAATGGAAATTACTAAGGATGGATCTTAGTATGAGCCATCATAGAAATCTGGTACGAAAGTTGAATAGTGAAGTTTAATAACTATGGAATTAGTTTCCCTTTATATGAGGCCAAGATAAAAACACGATCTGCAAAAATAAACAAATGTATCCTCCACAATCACCATCAGCCACAATTGTCCTAGATACAATAAAAATATCGTTTAAAATTTTAACATTACAATAAGAATGAAATTATTATAAATCTCCATGTTTGAGTCTATTTGAAAGTCCTCCACAAAAATTTTTCACAAAGTGTAGAACAATATATGCTTCAGCTAAAAGCTCTCTTCTTCCTTTAGTTTCATGTATTTGCCTAAGAATTACATTAATTGCAACACATACTTTCATAAAAGGTTATAGTACAGGACTTAAAGAATAAAACTCAGTCCAAAGTACAGTTGAAACCCCAACGTTATAAATAAAACCAATTGTTCTGAATATGAATGCAATTGTTCTGAAATATTTCCTGTGATGCTGTGTCTTTATTAACCTTAAGAGTGCAATATTTGCATTTAAGAAAAGCCTTCATGCTGATGTAAAGAAATGTCTGAACTCCTAAACCAGTAAAGTGGCCCGTTCTCAGAAAAAGCACTGTAGGAAAAATATATTTCCACAAAAGGTCAAAAATACTCTTTAAAATTATTATTCTTAATCCTAAGCAATTCAGACTTCCTTGGTCAGTAAATAAATTGTGTGAGTATCTGGGAGGAGGAAATAGTCCCCCAACCTCTCTCAAGTTCTTTTGGCTGGTCTGATAATTAAATTGACACAAGACAGATTAACAGAAGAAAAAAAATTAAATTATATGTATGTATAGCAGTCTTCTCACAGACATGGGATCTAAGAAGTGACCACAGCAGGCAGCTTTTATACTTTTTAGACAAAGAAACAATAAATCCATGAGGAACTAAGAAGACAAGGAAACTTAAGTCTGGGTATTAATTAGGAAGAACTGAAGCAAGAGTGTATTTACTGAACTTTCTCAGGTTTGAGTTCCCTGGGGTGATAAGGATGCCTCTGAGACTGGGAGACAGTACAGAGACGGTACCTTTCATATGGGAGATTTACTTCCCATTTTCTGGAGACAAAGTAGGGTCAGTGATCCTTTTGCAGTGGTTGTTTCTTAAGCAATTTAATTCAAAATAATCACTATGCTACTATGGCATATCTTGGGTTGTCCTGCCCCGAGACCCAATAAAGAAGTGAAATACCTATCAGTTGCTTCATTGTTCTCAGCCCTGTTGTCTAATGACCATCATCTATTTAAATGGCCAGAAGTCTACCATTTTGGTGTAGTAGGGTCATATCATAATCATTAGCTATAGACAGGACTATTAACTTTTTTTTAAAAATTTTTCAGTGTTCCAAGATTCATTGTTTATGCACCACACCCAGTGCTCCACGCAATACATGCCTTCCTTATTACCCACCACCAGGCTCACCAATCCCCCCACCCCCATCTCCTCTAAAACCCTCAGTTTCTCAGAATCCACAGTCTCTCATGGTTCATCTCCCACTCTGAATTCCCCCAATTCACTTTTCCTGTCCTTCTGCTAATGCCCTCCATCTTATTACTTATGCTCCACTAGTAAGTGAAACCATATGATAATTGACTTTCTCTGCTTATTTCACTCAGCATAATCTCCAAGCCTATCTATATTGATGCATAAGTTGGGTATTCATCCTTTCTGATGGAGGCATAATAGTCCATTATACCTATGGACCATATCTTCTTTATCCATTCGTCCGTTGACTTTTCAAAAGAAACGTTACTATAGCTAACTGCAGTTAGATCACCTACTCTTGGTTGTGTGTTGACAGTGGTGGTGGTTCTAATGGGTACAGCAAGGAAAGACAATAAGTTATTCCCTCGGTAGACCAAATGCTATGCTTCATTCTATTTTCGACCCATTTGCTTTTTGCTGATTCACCTGAGACAGGAGTATTATCTGGTCCCCTGTAACAGCAAACTCAGCTAGTCTCAAGGGAAAACCTCTGAGTTGTATCAAGCCACAACTGCTCTGCTAAAATGTTTCCAAACACCCAACCCACCCATGCAAACTGAGAAGATAATTATTTTAAGCAACTATGTTTAGATTATTTGTTACCAAGTAATATATAATGAATAAATGAAGCTCATCTTAGAAGTACTCCATTAAAAGGGAGATTCAAGATGCTTAATTTAGGTGAGTCTCCTCATGAAATATTAAGATAAGAGGCCCAAATAAAGTTAGTGGCGTACAGTTCTCCAGAATCTTAATTAAGTGAATATTATCTAATTGGAAAGAAAAAAAAATCACAATATTGTATAAACCACAGATAATCATTAACAAGAATTACATTAACACATTTTGAACATGCAGGCTCTTCTGTTTCCAACCTATCTAATAATGTGTTCAACAGTTTCCCCTGGAAGTTATTAACTCATCAAAATGGCACTTAGACATGCAAACCATTAGTGGAAGAATATAAAGACTCATCATTGATTTTTTTTTTCCTCTTGGCTCAAATAAAGCTTGTTATAAAACAATGATTTCTGTCCTTTCTGAACATTTACAGAAATATAAATGTGACTCAGAATATCAAGTTAAACACTGAGAGGTAAAGTGATAAACAGTAATGAGTGGAAGACTAGATTAGGTTCGTGGACAATTTCAAAGTGTGTGTATATGGAGAGGGGGTTCCCCCACACCAACAACAAGCAATGCTCCAGACACCAGCTGGGTGTTACACAAATTCAACTCAGTCTGACACTCTTTACCTGGAGATGTATCAGTTCCTCAAGACTGCCCCCACTTTCCTTACTTCAGACACCAGCTGCAAACCCTAGTTGTTACCTGTACTCTGACCAACTGGCTACAGACTTAGAGGTCCTCATAACTTCCTTCTTGGACTTCAGACATCAGTCTCAAGTGCAAGTTGTCACCTGTACTTCTGACCCACCAGCTATAAATAGAAGGTTCCCAAGACCTTGCCCTCACATTCAATTAATTTGCTAGAATGATTCACAGAACTCAGAGAAACATTTTACTTTCAATTTATCAGTTTATTATAAAAGGATCTAACTCAAGAATAGTCAGATGGAAGAGATGAACAGAACAGGTATGGAGAAAGGGTGCAAAACTTCCATGCCCTCTCTGGGTACACCATTCTCCTAGTACCTCTAAGTGTTCACCAACTCGAAAGCTCTTCAAACCCTACTTGTTTAGTTTTTTTTTTTTTTTTTTTTTTTTTTTTTTTTTAATGGAGACTGCATTACATAAGCACAACTAGTGAAATCATTGGCCATTGTGACTGGTTCCACCTCAAACCCTGCTCTCCTCACTGGATATCAGGGGAGGTGGAACTGAACCTCAACTACATACTTCCCTCTCCTGGCTACCAGCCTACTCTCCCAACCCCCATTAGGTGGGGGCCAAAAAGTCACCTCATTAACATAACAGAAGACACCTCCATTGTAATTTCCATCAGAAATTCCAGAGGTTTTAGAAACTATCAGCCAGGAACCATAGATGAAGACCAAATGTAAATGAGAATTATATTTTAGTCAAATATATATTTCTTATGTATCATAATATTACAAAGACATTCAAGGATTTTTTTTCTTTTTTTTTTTCTTTTTTTTTCTTTTTCAGTAATTAAAAATATAAAGATCTTCAGAATGGAAGAACAAACATCAAATTGTAAATTGTGGTTATTTTGGGGTGTTAGTATTAGGTTGATTCTTCCTTCCTTTCCTTCCTTCCTCTCCTTAGAGAGAAAGTGAGGTGGGAAGGGACAGAAAGAATCTCAAGCCAACTCCACACTGAGCACGGAGCCTGATACAGAACTCCAGCTCAGGACCCTGAGATCACGACCTGAGCCAAAATCAAGAGTTGGATGCCTAACAGACTGAGCCACCCAGGTGCACCTGCTTTTTCTTTTCATCATTGTTTTCTGTATTTTAACTTTCTATAATGAGTGCAGAGCACTTTTTATAATGGATAACATGTAATAAATATTATTTTTTACAAACACAGCTTAAACATGCAGAGTTTGGCGAGGTGGAGGCTATGGTTTTACTCTTTCAGTACAGGGGGGATTTCATCCTCATTTCCACAGTCGGCAGGCACTGGGTGCCCACACTGTTCAGTCCACAGTGCTGAGTGCCGTCTCTCCCTGCGGTAGCAGACTTTGCTGGCCACTGAGCGCACTAAACTTACAGTCAGAAATGCTGAATGGATATCAAGTAAGGAGACAGAATGAACATCAGTGAGGTTTTCTAGGAATTTAGCTCCTTTTTGATAGAACAAAAAAATGTCATGCCTCTTTATTACATGTTGCTATAATATAAGAATTATTACAGCCTTAGAGTAAAAACTGTTTTGTACCATAAGCAGCACCTAAAATAGAAGTTTTTTGCATTATTTCAAGAATAAAGACAGTTTTCAATAAAATTCGTAATGTTAAGTTACTCTTCCATCTTTTTTATTTTTGTCTTAAATACTGGCAAAAGTATTAACAGTTTCCTAGACTAGTTCATATGCTATCACAATATTATAATAAGTTGGAAACTACTGTATTAGTGTCACCTTGTGTTCATATACACACATTAATATAGCTCCTGACTCTGGTTGATGAGTTCACATGATCCTAAACTCCTTTGCTTCCACAGGATTCTGCTATATTGTAGCTTTGCCATCACCAGTGAAATTAAAGTAAGTCTCTATAAACTAGCTGAACCTCAAATATGGCTCACCACTTATAGACACTTGTGTTTTCAGACACTAGTTATGCCATAGTTTGATTTTACATGGACACTTCACAGAAGGATGTTATATTAATTAACCTTATGACTAGAGGACAGATTTTTGTCATTAGAGAACATTACCTTAGGGAGCCTTTTTCTTGGTTTTGTTTTCTTTTGTTTTCTCTTTGAGATGTGGGATAGGGATGCAGCTTAGCAGATTTGGAAGCTCAACTTCTTGCATAAGTGGAATAATTGCTCTCTGTGTTGGAAAATATCAGTGTGAAAATGAGATTAAAATGCTCTTGGTTTCAAAAAACATAAATGAGCAAACAGCTGTAAATCTAAGGACTGTATGAGAAACCCATTTGAAATTTGAACAGAGAGGACATCCATTATTCAAATTGCTATCACTAGACAAGTACAAAGTTTATTTGATGCAAGCATAATTTCTGAGAGGTAGCTAAGAATTTCCCTCTTGAAATGAAAAGTAAAACTCTATCCGCAGAGCTTGGGCCTAGAATAGTCTCATATGATTGTAGTATCTGTGCTTTTCAAGTCTTGTGTATCAATCGATAGAATGGAAAGAAATATGGATATCTTCTTTCTTGGTAACACTATATTCAATAATGATTTCATGTATAAAACTTCTATTGGCAATAATGAAAATTCTGATCCAAAGCAACCATATCCTAACACCTGAGGTAATTAGGGCATATCTTTGTTCTTTGCTGAAGGAACCTAAATCAAACAGGTATGTAATCAAAATATGATATAATCCTTTTTACCAAACTATTAAGTAGAATTCAAAAGAATCAAACCATTAAGCCAGAAATAAAATAAAAGGAAGAAGAAAGCACATATCAAGTAATGATGTTGAGATAGAGCATAGGAGTTTATGAGTGTGAAGAGGCACAAAGTTTGGTGAGAAAATTAAATCAGAAATTTACACACAGAATGGAAGAACATTTTCTCAGAAAGGACAAGACAAAAAACAACTTAAAAATACAATCGTTTAAAACCTCTGGAAATTGGGAACATCCGGGTGGCTCGGTCAATTAGACTTCCGCCGTTGGCTCAGTTAATGATCCCGGAGTCCTAGAATGGAGCCCTGCATCAGGCTCCCTGCTCAGCAGGGATCTGCTTCTCCTTCTCCCTCTGCTGCTCTCCCAGCTTGTGCGCTCACTCACTCTCTCACTCAAATAAATAAATAAATAAATAATCTTTAAAAAAAAAAAAAAAGCTCTGGAAATTGCTCAAAGGCCATACAAAACAAATGGAGAAACATTTTTCCTGGAAAATCTACCAAATCTCAGTAGGCAAGAGTCCGTGGCACTGGAGATTTGACCATTCATTCTATGTTATGAAACCTCTTGTGTAGGTGCTCTCCTCCAGGAAAACATGGCCAAGAAGATAGGGGCTTTCTCTCCACTCCCCAAACCACACTGCAGAGCTTTAGTTTTACTCTAGGAAAAGAGATCTACCTTTGACATCATCATGTTTCCTTAGTGAAGAATAAAACAGCTACAACTTTCCCTGATGATGACAAGTGCTGAAAGTCAAGCCACTATAGAGAAACAGCATATAAGGGGCACCTGGGTAGCTCAGCTGTTACACTTCTGCCTTTGGCTCAGGTCAGGATCCCTGGGTTCTGGGATCCAGCCCTGCACTGGACTCCCTGCTCAGCAGGAAGCCTGCTTCTCCCTCTCTGACTCCCCCTGCTTGTGTTTCCTCTCTCACTGTGTCTCTCTTTGTCAAATAAATAAATAAATAAGATCTTAAAAAAAAAAAAAAAAGAAAAGAAAAAAGGAAGAAAACAAGCATATGAGGAAAAAAATCTAAACAATTAGAAATGGTAGACTAGCCTGCTATAATTATCATCAAATCATATTAATTAAATTAATTAAAGTACTTGAGAGTGGTGGAAAAATAGACAGGGACTTCCAGGAGGCCAAAATAAAGAGTTAAAACATGGATTAAAATGCACAGAGGTATGTATTCATTGATAGAGATGGTGCTTCAAATGAGAGGTTCATTTATCTTTTAATCATTAAGGAACAGAGATGTACAAGGCAGTGGAAAACATAAAAAGCAATTCATACCAAAGACAGACAAGTGAATTATAAACTTGTGAACTCATATGCAACATAATTAGAAAAATAAAAATAACCAAACATTTTATTTTTACTACACAGACAGTTACAAAAATTCTTGATAGCATACACAGAGATAAAGGAAATACATTATTGATAGAATTACAAATTGATGAAATCTCCTTGGAGGGAAAAAGTAAGTTGTACAGCAAATCGAAAGGTACACCTGTCTTTGACTTGAGGATTCTAACCCACAGTTTTATTCCATATCATGTTCAAATATGCAAGAGGTAATCTAATGTAGGTATTAGGAAAATGCTTTTGCATTCAGGCTACCTTCTATTTAAGCTCTGCCATTTTCCATGTGTGAACTTTAAAAAATTATTGAAATTGTCTCTTCATTTCCCCCATATACAAAATGGAAATAACCTAGAGTACCCTCTTCATAGGACTGAATTATTTAATCATATATTTAATACTTCAGAGAAGTGCCTGTGATGGACTAGGTACTATATAGGTGCCTATCATTAATAAAAGAATGCAAAGAAATGTGTGCAATAAGGTTATTTATCGCTTTGTTTTACAACATGAAAAATAAAGAAAACAATAAAATAAAAAAGGGAAAATCTATGACTATCAATAGGGTAGTGTTATATATTTTTACAGTCCAATATAAAATAGAAATATCATATAAATATATATCTGCTGATATAAAACTATCACCAACATATATGCTTAAAATAAAATGAAACTATGGAGTAGAGCATGTAGCATGCCTCAATTTTGGACTCTGAGAAACAAACTGAGGGTTTTGGGAGGGGTGGGGGGGATTGGGTGAACCTGGTGGTGGGTATTAAGGAGGGCACCTAGTGCATGGAGCACTGGGCGTGGTACATAAACAATGAATTTTGGAACACACAAAAAGAATTAAATAAAAATTTAAAAAATTTTAAAAAGAAAAATCTATTCATTTATCAGCTGTATTTTATTTTATTTTTAAATTTTAAAATTTTTATTTTTATTTTTTTATTAATTTTTTATTTTTTATAAACATATATTTTGATCCCCAGGGGTACAGGTCTGTGAATCGCCAAGTTTACACACTTCACAGCACTCACCATAGCACATACCCTCCCCAGTGTCCATAACCCAGCCACCCTCTCCCTACCCTCCACCCCCCAGCAACCCTCAGTTTGTTTTGTGAGATTAAGAGTCACTTATGATTTCTCTCCCTCCCAATCCCATCTTGCTGTATTTTAGATGTATAGCCAATTGCTGGAAGAGCAAGAAGAAAACGTCACCGGTGTTTTTGAAAAGCAGACCCAGGTTATCCGGAATGTGAAAGAGTCTTTGTTTTCATCATAGACCCCTTTGCTTTATCTGAACTTATGTCATTTATATAGATTAATTGTAGAGTATTTTTAATTAAAAAATAAAAAATAAAATGACCCCTATTTTCAACAAAAATAAAGAAGACACTTTTATGACCTGTGTTCTTAATTATGCTGCTAACTTGTAATGCCACTTATCCGAATGAATCTAGGATACTATAATTTCAAGCAGTTTTACAGATTAGAGGGTTAGACAGCTAAGTTTCAGTTGAGATAAAATTCTTAAGAATGATATCTACACAAAAATATTACATACTGAATCCAGCACCAGAACATCCTTGCTCATATTACTTCCATTACCCCTCCTCCTCTACCTACACAGTCATTAAATTCCTTTTTGGTTTCCTGAATATATATCCTCTTGACATCAGGTTCTTTGTATGTGTTATTTTCACTCTTTGAGATAACTTCGTTCCAGCTACTAATTAACTCCAACATATCCTTTAAATATTAGCCCAGATATTACCTCTTAATAAATGACATAAGTCCATGAATTTCTATATTACAGAATATATAATTTTACATTTCAGTGATTTTCATAAACCTGGTATCTGGCTAACTTATCCAGGGAAAACAGAAACTGTACCAGCCCATCATTTTGACCCCCAATTTCTAACACAATGTTTGACATGTAGCAGACACTCAGTGAAACAGAGGTAATATTTCAAAATAGGGAATGCATGAGGAGCAAATGAATTATTATCCATCAATCTCATATATTCTCACTTTGCTTCTGCATGCTTATTCTCTTTAACTTTCTAGTACATTTCTAAGGCACCATCATTTAAAGCATCTTCTAATTTCACCACAGAATTACAGGGGTTGTTTTTGTTGTTTTTATCACCAAAAATGGTACAAAAGCCAGAATGGTTTTATAAGAGGATGTGCTGTAGTAATGCATGCCATTGAATTATAATAAAGAAGAAAAAACTACTCACTGTTATCAGAGTGAAAAGTTTTTACCAACTTAAGTTGGTAAGACAAGTTAAGAGAAACTAATAACCAAGATATCATTTGTCTCTATTATTTTAAAGGTGGGCCAGAAATTGTTCAACCATTTTTTTCTTCAACCTCATGTAGAGGTAAACAGAGACGGATTGATTAGGCACTGTGTTAAGCCAGAACTCATTGGTTTCTCTTTCAAACACCTTCACTTGAGCGTTCAAGGAGCCAGAAAACTTCGAGACTTTCTGAATAAACTCTTAAATCCACAATAGTGTAATTATGATTGGATGTGCCGAATGAGGATAAATTGACATTTTATTTACTCATTTGGCAAACAGTTTTTTTTTTCTTTTATACTGAGTTTCTACTGTACCACATTTGCAAGTCAAATTGACTGTGTTGTATCAAAACCGGACTGTTCTACTCAGAGTGAGTTGGATGGATTCTCTTTATTATAAATGAACAGTACAAAATCATCTGAAAACTTACTGGATGTATTCTGAGTGCCAGAGAAACTTAAAATATGATAAAAGTTATTCATAACTATTCTTGCACATTGGAGGGTAAAGGCAGCAAATGGAGAAGAAGTATCCTCTCTACTACTTATATGTAAATACCAGATAATTTGGCACATCAAAAAAAAACCCCACATTTTTGGAGATTTCAGAAACTTTTGAAACAAAAGTAACATATGGGTTGGGACATTTCTTTTTAGTAAACTCAAAACTAAAAACTCCATTCTCATCTTAAATTAACCAACATAACGCTCCCTCATTAGTGGCAAACGACTGTAGTAGATTGTTTCCAAATATGTTGCTTTGAAAAGCACATTTTACTACTTTAAATTTATTATTTAATTAAATTTTTTATCCTGACACAAAGGTTCACATGCAGTTGTAAGAAACAGAAAGATCACCTACACCTTTTAACTGATATCTCTAATGGTGCTATCTAGTAAAACCAGGGTACCTCACAACCAGGATACTGACACTGACAGTCAAGATATGGAACATTTCATTACCACAAGAGTCCCTCATGTTCCCTTTTATACCCATAGCCACTTATTGTCTTACTCCCAACCCCTCCTTAGACCCTGGCAACCACAAATATCCTCCTGATTTCTATAATATTTTCATTTCAGGAATGCTTATATAAATGCAACCATACAGCATTTAAATTTTTTTTTAATTTTTTATTTTTTATAAACATATATTTTTATCCCCAGGGGCATTTAAATTTTTGAGACTAACTTTTTTCACTGGAGATTCTCTGAGATTTCACAGATTCTCGGGAGAATCACCAAAGTTGCGGGGTGTCCCGGTTGTTGGTTTAATTGCTGAGTATTTTTCCATGGTATGGATGTATCACAGACGGTTGAATAATTTACCTGCTAAAGAACATCTAGCTTGTTGTTCCCAGTCTAGCCATAAACACTTGTGTATAGTTGTTGTATGAACATACGTCTTTATTTCTCTAGGATAAATGGCCAGTAGTGAAATCAATGGATTGTATGATATACTCATACTTTTAATGAAACTGCTACTCTACACACTGGCCTGGAAAACCTGTCTTCAAACTATGTCCTACGGTGAGACTTCCTGTCCGGTTTGCCTTCTTTCCCCTTCTTCTTTCATGGGTGTCAAACCTACATCACAGTTTAAGGGACCTCTCAGTATTCATTCTCCATGTCCCTGCACCTTCTAGGAGCTTCCCCATAAATCTCTTGTACAACGAATCCTGTTCTAATGTCTGCTTCTCAAAGGTCACAAGGAACGCAAATTCTCTTTAAAATAACTGTATTTACGTGGTGGGAAAAATGAATCTGTGGACTAGAACATGTTAAACAGCAAAAATATAAGTACTATGGGAATATAGAACAACATTATGAATATTGTGAACAAGTATCTTAACTTTGAGAAAACTGTTTTAAAGAGCCCAGGAAAACACTGGAATAATAAACCTTGCTAAAACCAAAATGAGATATCACCTCATACCAATCAAAACGGTTAGTAGCAAAAAGACAGAAAAATAACAAGTGCTGGCAAAGATGTGGTGAAGAAGGAATCTTCATTCATTGTTGCTGGGAATGTAATTTAATGCAGTCTCTATGGAAAACAGTATGGAGGTTCCTCAAAAAATAAACAATCCAGTGATTCCACTTCTGGGTATTTAAGCAAAGAAAACAAAAACACTAAATTGGAAAGATATAGGCACACTTACGTTTATTGCAGCATTATATACAAAAGCCAAGATACAGAGGCAAGTTATGCAACTTAAGATAGATGAATGGATAAAAAAGATGTTGTGTGTACACACACATACACACACGCATCTATACTACTATGGAATATTACTCAGCCATAGAAAAGATTGTCATCTTGCCATTTCCAACACCGTGGATGGACCTAGAGGGTACTGTGCTAAGTGAAATAACTCAGACAGAGAAAGACATGCTATATAATTTCACTTACATACAGACTCTAAAAAATGAACGAACAAACAAAACCAGAAAACTAACTTAAAAATACTGAGAACTGGTGACTCTCAGAGGGTGAGGGATAGGAAAAATAGGCGAAGGGGATTAAAAGGTACAAATTTCTATTTGTAAAATAAATAAGTCATGATGATAAATACAGCATAGGAAATAGTCAATAACATTACAATAACTTTGTATAGCAACAGATGGTAGACACACTTATCATGGCAAGCATTTTCTGATGTCTGTAACTGTCAAATCATGATGTTATACACCTGAAACTAATACTGTATGCCTATACTTCAATTAAAAATAAAAACTTTAAATATAGATATGTTTATGCTTTGGTTATATTAATATTTATAATAGAATATTCAGATACTGGTGTGGTTTTAAATATGCCTCAAATCCTCTGAATTCCTCTCATGAAAAAGTAGTCTGATCTCTCTTCCACTGAATATGGGGTGGTTTCAGTGAGTTGTTTTTTAATAAAGAGAATGAAGCAGAAGTGCCTAGATTATAAAAAGCAATATCACTTCTGCCTGGTTCTTTTTCCCTTAGGATATGTGCCTTAGAAGCCCTGAGCCTTCACGTAAAATCCTGCTATCCTAAATCCACTGTGCTGGAGAGACCCTGCAAAGAGATCATATAAAGAGAAACCCCAGAAGTCCCAGTTTCCTCACCCCCAAATGTCTCAGTCTCCTAGCCCAGGTAGCAGATACTTAATCCCACCTTCTAGCTTTGGAGCTCCCCTAGCCAAAACCAAGTGGATCAGAAGTAAGCAGTCTCCACCAGAGCACCATTACTCCTGAGCAGAGCAAGTGTTACTGTTTTAAGCTACTAAGTTCTGGAGTGGTTTGTTATGCAATAAAGAATTTCTGGAACTATTAGTTTCTAGATCTTGCTCTTTTATATTTTGAGTTTGAAATAATCTGACTCCACTTTCCAGTCAAAGGTAGATATATCATTTTATTCATTTTTTTTTAATTTTTCTAGCTTAAATGTAAGACGATATTTTTTTTTAAGGTTTTATTTATTTATTTGCCAGAGAGGGAGAGAGAGTGAGCACAGGCAGACAGAATGGCAGGCAGAGGCAGAGGGAGAAGCAGGCTCCCTGCCAAGCAAGGACGCTGGGATCATGACCTGAGCCGAAGGCAGCGGCTTAACCAACTGAGTCACCCAGGCGTCCCTAAGACGATATTCTTATTTAAGTTTTGGGAGTGACCGCATATAATCAACCCCCATGGATCCTCACTAGTGAATATGATGCATGTATTTCTTTATGTAATATTCAAGCGTGAAAAATGAAACTAGTGAGAGATGATAAATGTAGCCTCAAAAATGGGCTTAACAAATTCACCAATTTGTAGAAATGCATACCCCAGGACCTGGTTTCACTTCATATAATATTTAAGAAACAGAATCTGTAACTATGATATGCTCTTCAAACATACTGCAATCAATAACACTTGAAGGACTGTATTATCCCAGTAGGAGTCTGTAAAGCTCTAAACTTAAAGAAAATGCCACACGGAACAAAGTTCCATTACTGCATCAACCACATAATTATCAGCCCTCTCCAAAACTCTCATCAGAACCTTTGCCTTTTCCAGCCTTTTTTTTTTTATTTAGCAAAAAAAAAAAATGTTGAAAAGCAAACAAAGAGAAACGAATATTAATAATCCCATTCTCTGGACAGTTTCAAATAGATCCAATTTCCATTTCTCCTTCTGTAAAACTGACAACTCCTATGTTTGATCAGGCCAGGGACTTAATAAATGTCAGCTTAACTAATTAAGTTTTTATCCCACACATTTGAAATATTTCTTTACCTCCTCAAATAAAAAAAAAATTATACATCCATTTTTAAATATGATTGATTATTAAAAATAACATAATGACACAAGGAAAGTACAACTGAAATGTAATTTGCTGACCTGTAACATTCTCATGAAATGAGATGAATATAGGTGCAATAAACTTAAAATTTAAAAAGTGTTTCATTTTCTGAGCTCCTTAGTGACAGGAGCTAAATTAAATAAAAATATTAATGTTCTCAACCCAGAAAAACAAGATCATAAATCCCATTTCATATCAAAGTATTGCAAGTGGTGCTCTGAAAGCCAGCCCACCAATACAAGACAGAATTAATCTGTGGAATGCTATGTATATTGGAAACATACAATAGTGAAAAAATCCAACTGATTTGGAGATTCAAGATATTAGTGAATCTGAACAGGTCTTAATGTGCACTTAACTTAGGCTGCGTCTAATAATCACGTAACACCATTTTCTTTTTCTCTTATACAGAAGTTTGAAGTGACAGAATTAATACTGAGATTCAAAGAACATTGTTGCTGATATGGTCATTTTTATTTCTGAGGTTCCTTCTGAACTTCTAGGGTCTTTTTTTTTTTTTTAAAGATTTTATTTATTTATTTGACAGAGTTCACAAGTAGGCAGAGAGGCAGCAGAGAGAGTGAGGGAGGCAGGCTCCCCAATGAGCAGAGAGCCCGATGCGGGGCTCCATCCCAGGATCCTGAGATCATGACCTAAGCTGAAGGCAGAGGCTTAACCCACTGAGCCTCCCAGGCGCCCCATGGGGTCTCTTTTCTCTTAACCTTTTTCTCTCTTTTCTGTTATTCTTCTTATTCAGCTGATTGGTTAGTATATTTCGTGTACCTTCTTTGTGCCTCTTATGGGCTCAAGGGCTATGAGATCTACTTACTCTCAAGAAAATATCAAGTTACAGATACAGTCAATGAGTAGATAGACTTCAATACAAATGTAAAAGGACACTGGAGGGGAGAACACAGACATTAGTTCAGGACTTACAGCCTAAATAGAGTAAGATAGAAGAAACAGATCAGGTGGGGTATGAAGCAGAAAGGAGAAAATTACAGATGGCAATACTTGGAGAAACAATCCTAAGTAAGGAAATCTCATTGGAAAAATGAGTCTTGAGATTGAATGGAAGATATGCAATTAATTAACAGAGGGTAAGACATACTTAAATTTTACCAAATGCCCCTTCCAAGTCATATTGTAATTGAATTGGGCCTAGGAAAGAAGCTGTTAATCATAAAGAAAATCAGGAACAATGGCCCAGAGACAGAGGGGTGGGAACTAAGAAACTGAATCAAATGGTAAGTGTGAACAAGAATATAGAAGTTTTGGGGGTTTCTTTTTTTTTTTTTTAGGATTTTATTAATTGGTTAGACAGAAAGAGAGAGCACAAGTAGGCAGAGAGGCAGGCAGAAGGAGAGGGGGAAGCAGGCTCCCCTCTGAGCAGCCTGGCTCGATCCCAGGACCCTGAGACCATGACCTGAGCCGAAGGCAGAGGCTTAGCCCACTGAGCCACCCAGGCACCCCAAGAATATAGAAGTTTGAATGCCAGGCCAAGATGCATAGGGTTAATTAATAATAAGAGGGCATTACTGGCATTCACATATCTCAGTATGATTTCTTTGTGATGGCTATTTCTTTCTCAAAGCCGGAAAAAAGATACTGAAGAAAAAATATTAGTGATTCTCTAAAAAGACTTCTCCCCAGAGCCACCTAACCCATTTAAATTCTTGCGCAGAGACCTATGTGAGGTGTCAGAAGAGTTGGGAGTCAGATCCTACAAGACATGATACAAGCATGCTCATTCGAAATGCCACTTCCCTTCTCATAAAGAATAGGGAAGATGTCATCTGGGAATTACAAGGTATAATCCCAAAGGGAAAAAGCTTTCAGGAAGTGTGTTGTTCATGGATTAAATGTTAATATGCTCAGAGGTCTGGCTGATCATTAAAATGGAGGCTTTGCACAATATGTCAACCCCCTGGCCCATTCAAGAGATGGACTCTTCCGAGGAATTTCCTGAGCTATTTAGCAGTACCCTAAGTTTACCACCCTTTAAAATATCAACCGTCCTCCATTTCCCAAAGCAGATATATTGCCTCGCTATTATGTAATAGGTGGCTGCTTTCTCAGTCTGAAATAGCACTGCTCTACTTTGGACGGGGAAGAAGAAGCAGTGACACACTATTTTAGTTTTGTCAGAACAGCTCAGGTGGCCCGTGGCTGACACCTATTGGAACAGTCACAAAGCTATTCATGCTCCAGTGGTCTAAGTGGCAATTTGCTAAGGATTCAGTACCAACTCTGCTCCATTTATATTCCTTAGCAAGACTTTCTTCTGCTACTTCTCCATCTCCCTAAGCATTATGATGAGCAATGGATTTGTATTGGTTGGCCTATAATCAATAGGTTAACCTATGTTGAATTGCTCAAAGTGGCCAGGTGAAGTCTTAGAAAAACATGTACCGGCAGGAGATAAGCTTACCTTGGCAGATAAATCTACTTCCTTTACAAACTGCTGAGACTTCAAGTTACATCTTGAAGTTTGCCCTCTTGGAGGCATGGGCATTTCAGGAGGGCTTGGCCAACATTTCTGTTGGGATAAGCAATTAGTGTTACCAAAGGCATGGAAATCACTTACCTACTCATTCAATCATTGATTTAAGAAGCACGTTTATCTGTGTTCACAGACTGGTTGCCAAGGAGCTGCATTCAGTCCTCAAACATCGTTCACCTATTAGTTTTTAATTGAATGAGTCCCCCAAACCTTCAAAGAGGAAAATGTCACCTAAGGATCTGAATTTTGAAGACACCCCCCGCCCCCTCAGAAAGATCACAAGATGTGTTGCCATAGTCAGCACTCCTGGAAAACAGATTAGCTGGAGCTCAGCTCAGTATAAGCTAAGTAGAGATAAGTATAAGATAAGTATATCCCCTCCTGGAAGGCCCTGGTGAGCTCTCTCGTTCCCCCATCTTCCCTCCCTGCCCCAGCCCCCCATTAAATTTACAGCAGACAGTTTTCAGCTAGATGTTTAACTATGTTATGTGTCTGACCTTGAGCATGTAGGGTTTAAAGAGCTTTGCTAGAAATGTGTACAGCTTTTAGGATGGGAAAACAAATGCTCTTTGTTGGAGAAGAAACAGTGTGTTACTTGCTGTGCTTGCGGTGTGGATAACAGTTACTGAGCAAACGGGGTTTCTTCTGAAGAGTCCATTCTTGAGAGGAAGAAAGAGGAGTGTGGCTAGTTTTTGTTAAACTTCATTAATGATTTTCCAATCTGAAAGGATAGACCCTTATTAGCCAGAGCTCTACTATAGTTAGAGAGGTAGGCCAACATGATTCTCCCTCCCAGGCATTTGGACACGGATTTTAAGATTTTTTTTTTATTTTATGACAGCGAGAGACACAGCGAGAGAGGGGAACACAAGCAGGGGAAGTGGGAGAGGGAAGCAGGCTCCCCGCTGAGCAGGGAGCCGGACGCGGGGCTCGATTCCAGGACCCTGGGATCATGACCTGAGCCGAAGGCAGACGCTTAATGCCTGAGCCACCCATGTGTCCCTAGACATGGATTTTAAAAACTCTCAACTGTCTGCATGAGACAAGAGCTATAACCTCAGTTTCTGTGAAGCAGCCATATTTCATAATATAGATCAAATGGCAAGAGAGAGAGAGTCTTCAGAGAGCTACAAGTGACAAATATAGTAGATTCTTGGAAACAGATTGGAGAAATAAAATCTTGAAGACTTTTAAGTTCTAGCACCTCCCATTTCCCCTACACACATACACACATATCTTTGAATTCTAAGAGATGTCCACGTATTCTTAAAAGTCTTGTTTACTTAGCTTGATCTCCATTAGTTGAAACTAATACCATCTAAACTATTGTAATGGAAAGGGGAAAAAAATTGTCACAGTAAGGTTCTGACAGATACCATAACAATCTTGTCATTCTTCAACAGCCATCAGATTTAAGGGGCAAGGAATACAACACAAATTCCTCTACTTAGTTTAATTGTTTGTGTAAAATCCCTTGGTTTTCTAAAATTAAGCCACATTCTGCCTAATACAGATTTCCAGTTTTAAGTTTTTTATTTCTTATTGCTGTGTTATTCTGTTTTATTGTTTGTTTCTTCTGCTTTGAATGTTACCTCTTCTGAATTTAAATAAAGCAAGTTGGAGCCATAAGTTAATATTTATTTTATTGTAATTCCAGTAATAGATGTGATGACACTGAATATTTCCAAGGTGATTTTTAAAACTTCCTTCTGAGGAGAGTTTAAGACATCTCTTTTCATGACAAAACAAAAACCAAACAAACAAAAATCTATTTATCATCAATGAATCATCCTGCATACGAAATCTACACAGTCCTGGTATGGGAACCATAAAGCTTGTTGAGATAGGAATAATGCAATAAGCTGAAGTGATATTCAACTCCAGTGACTATTTATTTAAAACAAGTTTCAAACATTTTAGTGTAATGTATCAGGTGAGACCATTCCTTAAAATTCATGGTGTCTTTTTTGTTAGTTAACCTCCAATAAATCTTACACTTTAGCAACTCACTGTATAAATGAGAGGGTGGGGGAATAATTTAATTGATTTAACCATAAATCAACACGTGTGCAAAACACACAAAAGGTAACTAAGTAGTTTGCAAAATCATCTTTTTCTACAATGTTTTAGTGAAAGATGTTTTTTATCAGGACAGTGCTCAATATGCCTAGAAGCAAGTTCCTCCACTTAGAATTTTCCCTTGACCACATGCCCCTAGGTCATATTAAAAAACAGTTTAATCATTTTCCTTTTTATACAGGAACCCCTAATGTTTACGACATTTTTCACTTATTCATTTATTTTTAGGTGTTGAAAAAGGGTATTTTTTGATATGCAACAAACCCTTATACTGAACATAAATATATGATTTTGCTCATAGAAAAAAATATTTCTGGTATCTTGACTAAGAAAAAAAAAGAGCTGAAGGAATACTTAAAACACATTGGTTTAAAGGATGTCAAAGGACGACTTCTCCAGTTTCATAGAGATAAAACTGACATAGTTAAAAATTGTACATATTTAAGGTATTCAACTTGATATAGTGTAAACATATGTTATAAAATATTCACCACAAAGTAATAACATATCCATGATCTCAAAGTTATCATTTTTTTAAAAATTTTCTGATGACAAGACATAACATCTACCCTCTCACCAAATGTCAAGTATATGATACATTACTGTCAATGACAGTCACATTGTTGTACACTGATACACAGGGTGAGGACAAAAGATCAAAACAGGCAGGGGACTAGAAATCAAGAGGAGAAAAAAACAGAAAAGCGATTGGAGTAGTTAAGGCACAGAGCCTGTGAGAGGAGGAGGAGGCAAGAATGCTAGCAAATTTTGAAAGATTGGGAAAGGTCATTTAGAGGCTGAAGAGTTTGCTCTTATTCAGTATGAGCCATTTTTTCACGGAAGCACTTGAAGGACAGAAATGCCTTGAATAAAGCTTTGCTCCAATATTGCCTTGCTGCAGGGCAGAATACCTATGTGTCCAGCAGCACATCATGACTTTCAAGGGCTCTACATACTTTTTTTTTTTAATGGTCCCTTTGTTTATATGTATTTGTAATATATTACGATTACACTGGCATAAAGACAAATATATTAGCATTACAATATGAAAATTTCTTTAATAGTTCATTTTCTTTCCTTCTGACTTTAAGAGAAATTAAAACATTTTCATGGAAACTTAAAAGTATATGGACCCCAAGAACTGGGTTTACTCTGGTAGATAAGTTGGCCCTATCTGGCCCACAAGACAAACTGTACCATTTAGGGGACTGTGTAGTCAGAAGATAAAGGTATGATCTAGATTGGTGATGATGTGGAAGAGACATTAGGGTTCGAAGCTGATGGCCAAAAAAGAATTCTTGAGACATCTTTGGTGTAATCAGGTGACTTTTTTTTATTTTTAATTTTTTATTTTTTTTTACAGAGAGAGACACAGTGAGAGAGGAAACACAAGCAGGAGGAGTGGGAGAGGGAGAACAGGCTTTCTGTACAGCAGGGAGCCCCATGTGGGATTCAATCCCCAGACCCTGGGATCATGACCTGAGCCCAAGACAGACACTCAACAACTGAGCCACCCAGGAACCCCCAAAAAGGTGATTCTTATTAAAGCTTTGAGACAGGACCCGTGGGCAAAAGGAGTGGCAGTGGGTTCCTAAGGGGTGGTGATTATACACCTATAATTTGGGAGGGGGAGGTAAGGAAAAGAGGTTTCAGAAGAGCTTTCATACGCTAAAGATGACCTACAGGATACCAGAAGGCCTTGTCATTGTCAAGTCAAGGTTGTTTTTCCCCTCTAGCAAGGCATTAACATTAAGACAGCTGAAAGATTCCTGAAGAACATCATGCAGGTCCCACCCAGGAGTAGGGGTTGCGGGGAGGATGCAGGATGTCAACTTACAACTTTGTCTTCAGCCAGCCTTCTGCCCCTCATCAGTGACAGATGAATTAAATGGGACAAAGTGAAGAATCAAAAACTAATGTTCAGGAAGAATTAACAGGACATGGGAATTATCTAGAGATGAAAGTAAAAGTCAAAGATCTCTAGGTTCCCTGATCCATCTTCAGGAATACTCCGTGATAGATGAGGTGTCCCATCCCCACCCTCTTTCTAGTTCATAAACTTCCAGTATCTAATGTTCTTAAGCCAACTGCCCTCTTCCCACGTGGCCATCTCTACTGACCCATCAGGGCACTTGACACAGTCCATCAATCATTCTATCCTAAAATATCACGGTTCTTTGGTTTCCAGGACACCCACTTATCTGTTTTTAGTCATCTTTCTGGTAATTCCTCTGGCTTTTGTTGAATTTCCTTCATCTTCCCAACTTCTGATGTTGAACTTCTTTTCTTTTCCATATATTTCTATTTCCATACATAAAGTGCTTCAATTCCACTTTGTGGCTTTAAATTGTATACATGACAAACTTCTATCTCCAGGCTAGATTACTGCCTTGAACCTTACATCTATATGTGCAACTACTCACTCAACATGTCTATTTGGGCATGAAATAGGTGGTGGGTCAAGTTTAACTTATCAAAAACTGAACTAAGGATATTCCTTCAGAATGTCCACCAGAAGTCTCCCTCATATCATTTATTGATAATTCCACTCATTCAGTTGCTTGAGCAAGAACTTTAATGTCGTCATCCTATACCGATATCTTGTAACTCCTTTCTGACTCTTTAATAATCCTGTTAGATCTACCTCAAAAATATACTCAAAAGCTGACCCACTTAATAACCCCTCTGCCAACATCTTCTCCAGCTTGGATTATGTCATTAGCTTGCTGTATATATATTCTCCCTTCTATCTCTATAATCCTAAAATCTATTTTTTTAATTTATTTGACACAGAGATCATAAGTAGGCAGAGAGAGGAGTGGGAAGCAAGCTCCCCACTGAGCAGAGAACCCCATGCAGGGCTCGATCCCAGGACCCTGAGATCATGACCTGAGCTGAAGACAGAGGTTTAATCCCCTAAGCCACCCAGGCACCCCCTGAAATCTATTCTTAAAATGACTGTCTTAATATAAATGAGATCATGACACTCCTATCCAAAGAACACCCCAACAGCTATCCATCTGAGAGTCAAAGTACTTATTATGAATACAGGATCCTTCCAGTCCCCTATTACCCTCTAATTTTATCTCCTATTTTTTTTTTCTTTCTTTCTCATTATTTTTTATGTAGTCATTTTGTCCTTTTTGCTGTTCCTTAATCAAATACCTGCCATAGAGCCTTTGTATTTCTTCTTTCCTTTGCTTGGAATGTACTTTCCCCAGACATCTGCATAGCTTAGGACCCTCATTTCATTTAAAACATTAATCAAAATACACTTCTCAGCAAGTTCTTCTCTGACCAATTTCCAACATAGCTAAAATTCCAGACCCACCTTCTCATATCACAACTCTTGTCCTAGATTTATTTTAAGCTCCTACAGAACAAGAGTTAGGTCTATCTTTTACACTAGTATAACTCCTGGGGCTATAAATGTGCCTTGCACAAAGCAGGTGTTAAATAAATGCTGATTAATTAATACATAAGTGGACTACCCTCTCACTTTGGTCCTCCTACTTAGGATTTTTGATTCACTCTTATTTTCTCTGTCACTAGGAAATGTCTGAATTTTTCTATGCTATACTCTCTGGAGTCTGTCAATTATGTCTCATAAAACAGCTTAAGAAAAATAATCAAACTTCCATTTAATATCACCTTCAAAGAACATTAAACTTTGAGTGGGAGGACCTTATGAATAACTGACATGAATTTCTGAGATCATGGTAGAATCAGCTAAAGAAACAAAATGGAAGGGAGCTCTTATTTTTCTCAAATCATAGCACATTGGCAGCTACTACGCCACTCCAAGTGAAACAGTCTCTGATGCTTTCTTTAATTTATGAAACAGAGCCAACAGGAAATAGAACTGCTTCTTTGGAACTCTACAAGATATGAGACAACTACAAATATCTGATTTCTCAAGAGTACTAAATTCTTCCTAACAACTACATGAATAGAAAACAATATGCCAAATAAATGACAATTCTAATTTTGGATCTGTTTTGTTCTTTACAGCTACATTTTATTTGAAAACAATATCTTCGCCCATATTTAATATAATGGCAATATGGGAAAACATTAATAGTCATTTTTTAAAAGACTCTATAGCAGGTGACAAACCCCTTCCTGTTTTTAGATGTTAAAGGGAAATTCCAATCACACTATTTCTACTGAAGGGAACTAATTTTGTACTGTGTGTGTATGCACAACAGGGTTTGAGAAAAGGGTTTCATTTGCTTCCATTTATACACCATGATAATGGATGTTCAGCAAGCTTTCAAAAGAAATTGGCTGAATTAAATAGTAGTTCTATGTATTTATGACTTCACATGTATGAACATAAATATACAAATCCTTCTTCAAGATATAAATAATGAATAATTGTCTATATAAACATAATAGGAGAGTTTGTAGCCTCACCAGCCTATGAATGTAGATAAAATCAAAATAACTACTCTTGGGCCCACCTCGGTAGGCCCAAGTTCTCATCAAACTTTTGTCTCAATGTTAAGTCTTTCTAATTGTTTCTCAAGAGCTCAGATCTCTCTTGTTCCTCAACTCCATGTGGTCCAGATGATGTCCACCAATAGCAAAATATCCAGGCTGCCTGTTCCTACTGTGATAACACTGATGTCCTTCAAGCCATCCTTATAGACACAAACTCTAAAAAAAATATTTCTCAGAGGTTTTGGTACATTGTTTTGGACTTTTGGAGTCCAAAAATTTGGAGACATTTTTATTCCCACATGATTAGGAGGTATAATTTGAATACAGTGGGCAGATACCAGGAATGTAAGATATATATATTCCTAGAAATGATGAGACAGCTAAGTTCTTTTCTATTTCGGAGACTAAAATGATAGGTAATCTAAATGAAACCTATGTTGGTGACATGGGAAAATACATTGTGAATGGATATTGTGCTGAAGTCTGGGCAGTAGGAAGAGGAGAAAAAACCATCTAGACCTGTATTTCAGAATCTTTCTCACCTAAGTTACATGCCTCTATGTTGTTACAAGTATGCTGCTTAGTGAACTCCAAGAACACATGACACTTCAACAAATTTTTTGTTTTGTTTCAAAACATGAGGAAAAAGAAGCATCTCTGTTACATACACCCATACTTTGCATATTTCAAATGTTTAAGGTCATACTCTTAATGGATATCACAGACAAAACTGATTCAAGCTACTATTTATTTGCCATGAAGAGGGTAGATACAGATCTATGTAAAGAGAAATAGAACAATATATACACAGTAGAATGAACAAATATACATATATATTTATATTAAATGGATATGTATATGTGTGTACATGTGTGTATATAGTTCTAGGATATTTGAGAATATAATTGAAGGGATTTTGGTCTGTAGCCAAGGTAAAATAACATATTTATATATGTCCTCCTACCTGAAACAAACAAATGGACAAAATATATGAAATAACAGTTTTCAAGACACTAGATAAGAGGCAACTAAGGAGAGTGATTCTTGAGAGTTTAAAAAATGAGATGAGTCCCAAGATTGCCCCACTTTACTGCCTTGAGAAGTTCTAAGCTGTATCCAGGGAAAAGGAATACTGGCCGAGCCTTATACAATCCCTTAGTTGAGGACATGGAACTCGGGTCTGAGGAAGACAAATACTATGGAGAGAATGATGGACAGTAAGAGAACTCCAGGTATCTGCATAGGTTCTCCCATAAGTCATCTGCTGAGCTTTGGTCAAGACATGCATGTAGAAACTGACTCAAAGGTTTAGTTGTAACAGTGAACTGTATTGACATGAGATTGGAATAATTATGTTTAGAGGGCTAATTAACTTATTCACTGCTCTGCTCTCACCTTACAAATCTTAAAAACAATACCCCAAAATACTAAATTTTTCCCCAGCAACTTATATGCATCCACAAAACTACTCAAGAATATTTATAAAAATACAAAATATCCATCATATAACAATGTTTAATGTATGATATCAGTCATCCAATCAAAAATAATCAGACACGGGGCGGGGGCAGAAAGATGTGACCTATAATGAAAAGGAAATCAATTCATCAAGACCAACCCAGAAATGCCATGGCTCTTAGATCAGTAGACAATGATATCCAGCAGTTATTACGGCTATATTCAATATGCTCAAAATGCTCCATGCTGAATTCTGTATGTTCAAAAAGTTAAATACATACCTGGATGATGTGGAAGGTACTAAGATTGAACTTCAAGAGAGGACAACTACAACATCTGAGATGAAAAATGCACTGGACAATTTCTAGTTTCAGATTTGACACACAGAGTCTGGAAGTTGTCATTCCCAACCTTACAATAAGAAAAAGCTGGCCAAAGTGTCAATCAATGGCTTTTCTTGGATCAGAGAACTGAGGATGCAGGTAAATTGCCACAGTGAAAATCTGGAGACATGTATATCCAGGGAGACATGGCAGAGTATCGTTAACTGGAAGAGCTGTCCTGTAGTCATAAACTGGTAGAAAGGCTCAAGTGGTAATTTTGATAAAATGTTGGAGGCTGAGCCTGGACTAGCTTGAAAGTGAAAAACTGCTTGGCAGCTGCAGTAGGGAGGCCCTCAGCTTTATGGGATATATTTCCAGGAGCTGCACCACTTGGGCTTGGGAATCTGAAAAGGATTCCCTAATTGCTTTGGCAAGGAGAGGGAGGAGTAATCATTTTGAAATACACTCACAGCATTTTCCATAACAAAGAGCTATTCTCCAGGGGAGGAAATACTTTTCCAGAACCTGCTCCATCTAAGAAGAAGGGAATTCCCCTCCTGTCACTCCTCTCCAGCCTTACTCTTTTGTGCCCAGAAAATGAACAAACAGAAAACCTAAAGTAAACAGGGTTCAAGGTTTCTGGAAACTCTATTTGGGATGCTGAAGCTAGGCAAATGACCAGGGAACTAGGGGAGAGAATACTGCTAGAGAAACAATCACAAAGGTCATGGATCAGAGATGCGGAACAAAAAAGATACACTACAGGGCAACATTTTCCATGAATATAGATATAAAAATCCTCAACACAGTATTAACAAATCCAATCCAGTAATTTGTAAAAAGAACTACTCACCATGAACAAGTGGGATTTTTTTCTAACTATGCAAGTCTGGTTTAGCATTCAAAATCAGTTGATGTAATCCACTATTACAGGATGAATGTGAGTTACTTTTTTTTTTTTTTAAAGAAATCATATGATCATAGTATTAAATGTAGAATAAATATTTGACAAAAGACAGACCTAGTCATGATAAAATTCTTAGCTGACTAGGAATAGAGGGAACTTCTTCAACTTGTTCAGGAACATCTACAAAAAGCCAACAACTTAGCACTATACAAAATGGTAAAAAACTGGCATTTTCCTTCTGAGACTAAAGAATAGGTATTCTTTCTCAATACTCTCATTCATCTTTATACTGGGAATCCCAATTACTACAATAAGCCAAGGAAATATATAAAGGTATATAATTTGGAAGGAATGAAATAAAACTGTTATTCACATACTCACATCTGTTATTCACAGATGACTTATCTATGTAGAAAGTTCTAACAAAGTTATAATTAAAAAAAAAAACTTCCAGAATATACAAGTATAACAAAATAAAAATATATATACAATATACAAAAGTCGACAGCTTTCTTATATACCAGAAATGAAGGGATTTGAAGTAAAACAAACAAACAAACAAACAAACACCTTATAATAGTAATAAAAATTAAATATTTAGTTATAAATCTGACAAAATAATATGAACAAAAATCCTTTAGTTAGCTTGAGAGAATAAAGAGGGAGTTACAACTTACAGGAGCTGGGACTCATGAGCAGAAACTGCCTCAGGATCCAGTGCCAGGACAGGAATTACTGGAAACTCAGTGTAGACAAGTCTAAGAGTTAAAAAGTCCAGAGGGACCAGGTCACGGAGGGAGCCACACAATATTGTGAGATTTATTTCTAGGAGTTTGACCACTATAAATGGAGAAAAGTCCCTTTGTGCTTCTGGCAGAGAGGAAAAGTAACCATTTTGAAAAACACCAGAGCACTCCATTCTTCTTAACAAGGCCTGACCTCAGGGTCAGATGAGCAATATATACAAGACAGATGGAAATCCTTAAAAAAACAAAAAAACAAAAAAAAACTAGTTAACCATACTACTGCTGTAATTACATGAACCTGTTGTAGTACAAGCACAACCTAACTGACATGGAGGGAGGGAAATAGTCAACTCCAGCCCACTCTAGCCATTCTGTCCCTTTAAAAAAAAAAATTAACATATAATGCCTTATCTGTTCCAGGGGTACAGTCTGTGATTCATCTAAAAAGGTAGGAAAACACTGAGACACCTGAGAAGGCAATTCCAGAGGCACAGGCTCACTAAAAGACTGAGACCTAATCACTGAACCATAGAATGCTTCCCCTCTCTGTACTCCTTACCACATTTACTAAAGTCCTATTATAGCAATTCCTTTTAGCCAGAGCGTCACATCGGACTATCAACAAAAAATAACAAGACGCACCAAATGGCAAAAAAGACAAAACAATATGAAGAGATGGAGCAAGCATCAGAAACAGACATGGTATGGATGTTAAAATTATCAGGCTAGGAATTTAAAACAACTGTGATTTATATGCTAAGGACTTTAATGGATAACAAAGACAGAATGCAAAAACAGATGAGCAATATATGCAGAGAGATGAAAATCTTAAAAAAAAAATGCTAGAGACAAAAACACTGTAACAGAAATGAAGGATACCTTTGATGGGTTTATTAGGAGACTGGACACAGCTGAGAAAAGAATCTCTGAGCTTGCAGAAATTTCAATTGAAGACTCTAAAAATGAAAAACAAAGACTGGAAAAAAAAATCCAGAATATCCAAGGATTGTGGGACAACTACAAAAGTTGTAACATACACAATATAATAGGAATATCAGAAGGGGGAAAAGATTAAAGAGAGAGAGAGAGAAAGAAGAAAATACTTGAAGCAATAGTGGGTGAGAATTTCCCCCAATTAATGTGAGACACTAAAAAAGAGATCCAGGAAGCACAGAGGATACCAAGTAGGATAATTCCCCAAAAAGCTAAACCTGAACATAACATTGTCAAACTACATAAAACCAAAGATAAATGAAATATCCTGAAGGAAGCCAGAGGAAGAAGATACCTTACCTATAGAGGAACAAAGTAAGAATTACATCTAACTTCTACTTAGAAACTATACAAGTAAGAACAGAGAGGAACAGAGAGGAGTTAAATATTTTAAGGTTTTTTTTTTTTGGGGGGGGGGAGACACCAACCTAGCATTCTGTACCCTGCAAAATCATCATTCAAAAATTAAAGGAGAGGTGGGTATTGGGTGTCTGACTCTTGGTTTCAGCTTGGGCCATGGTCTTGCGGTTCACAGAATCAAGCTCTGAGTCTGGTTCTGTGCTCACTAAGGAGTCTGATTGGGACTCTCTCTTCTCCCTCTGCCCCCTACTAAAATAAACAAATAAAAAAATATAACGAATAAACAAAATAAAATTTAAAAATTGAAGGAAAGATAAAGACTTTCTCAGACAAACAAAAAACTTAGGGAATTTGTTGCCAGTAGAACTGCCTTGCTAGAAATTTTTTTTTTAAGTTATTTAGAAAAAAGGAAAATTACATAGGTCAGAAATTTATGTACATAAAGAAAAGAAGAGCATAATTAGTCATTAACAAAACTAATGTCCAAATTAAAACCACAATGAGATACCACTCAACAACTCTTAGAATGGCTAAAATTAAAAAGAATGCCCATACTAAATGTTGACAAGTATGTGGATTAACTGGAACTCTTGTACACTGCTGATGGTAAGGTAAATTGGTATAACTACTTTGTAAAGCATTTTGGCAATTTTTTAAAAAGTTAAACATACAGGAGAAGGGAGCTGAGGGAAATTAGGGGGGAGATGAATCATGAGAGACTATGGACTCTGAAAAACAATCTGAGAGTTTTGAAGGGGTTGGGGGTGGGAAGTTGGACCAGCCTGGTGGTGGGTATTGTGGAGGGCATGTATGGAATGGAGCACTGGGTGTGGTGCATAAACAATGAATTCTAGTACACTTAAAAGTAATTAAAAAATAAAAAAAAATAATTTAAAAAAGTTGAACATACATTTGTTATAGGATACAACTATTTCATTCCTAGTTTTTAAGCCAAAAAATGAAAACAAATGTTCATACAAAAATTTGTGCATAAATACTCATAGGGGCTTTAACTGTAATAGAAAAAAAAATGGAAATAACCTAGCTGTCCATCAACATATGAATGGAAAATCAAACACCATAAATATACACATTGAGATATTACTCAGAAAAAAAATGGAGGTAATCTATTGATAAGTGGCATATGTATGAATTTTAAAATACCTATGATGAGTGGAAGCAGCCTAAAAATCAGATAAGGGAAAAAAAAAAAAAGCATGTTCTGTAGGACCCCATATTTATAAAATTCCATAAAATCTGGACTAATCTGTAGTGATTGTAAACAAATCTGCATTTTATTGGGCATGGAGGGCAATGGAGAGGGGCATGAGGGAAGGACTACCTAGAGTATTGAGGAAACCTCTGAGGGTGATAAATGTACTTGTTATCTTGGTATTTGTGATGATTGCTGGGGCATAAAAATATGTCATATTTGGCGCTCGTGGGTGGCTCAGTGGGTTAAGCCTCTGCCTTCGGCTCAGGTCATGATCTCAGGGTCCTGAGATGGAGCCCCACATCAGGGTCTCTGCTCGGCAGGGAACCTACTTCCCCACCACCTCCCTCCCCACCACGCTCTCTCTCTGCCTGCCTCTCTGCCTACTTATGATCTCCCTCTCTCTCTGTCAAATAAAATAAAATCTTTTTTTTTTAATGTCAAATTTATCAAGTTGCATTATTTATTCATTTATTTATTTGAGAGAGACAGTGTGAGCAGCAGGAGGGCCAGAGAGGGAGAGAGAGAATCTTAAGCAAGCTCCATGCCCAGCATGGAGTTCAATTCAGGGCTAAATCTCCTGACCCTGAGATCATCACCTGAGCTGAAATCAAGAGCCAGATGCTTAAATGACTGAGCCACCCAGGTGCCCCAAACTGCATTTTTAAAAAAAAATGTGTAGTTTACATTTAATGCAATTCCTATCAAAGTACCATCCATCTTTTTCAAAGAAATGGAACAAATAATGCTAAAATTTATATGGAACCAGAAAAGACCTCGAATAGCCAAAGGGATATTAAAAAAGAAAGCCAACGTTGGTGGCATCACAATTCTGGACTTCAAGCTCTATTACAAAGCTGCCATCATCAAGACAGCATGGTACTGGCACAAAAAAAGACACATAGATCAATGGAACAGAATAGAGAGCCCAGAAATAGACCCTCAACTCTACGGTCAACTAATCTTCGACAAAGCAGGAAAGAATGTCCAATGGAAAAAAGACAGCCTCTTCAATAAATGGTGCTGGGAAAATTGGACAGCCACATGCAGAAAAATGAAATTGGACCATTTCCTTACACCACACACAAAAATGGACTCAAAATGGATGAAGGTCCTCAATGTGCGAAAGGAATCCATCAAAATCCTTGAGGAGAACACAGGCAGCAACCTCTTCGACCTCAGCCGCAACAACATCTTCCTAGGAACAACTCAAAAGGCAAGGGAAGCAAGGGCAAAAAGGAACTATTGGGATTTCATCAAGATCAAAAGCTTTTGCACAGCAAAGGAAACAGTTAACAAAATCAAAAGACAACTGACAGAATGGGAGAAGATATTTGCAAACGACATATCAGATAAAGGACTAGTGTCCAGAATCTATAAAGAACTTAGCAAACTCAACACCCAAAGAACAAATAATCCAATCAAGAAATGGGCAGAGGACATGAACAGACATTTCTGCAAAGAAGACATCCAGATGGCCAACAGACACATGAAAAAGTGCTCCGTATCACTCGGCATCAGGGAAATACAAATCAAAACCACAATGAGATATCACCTCACACCAGTCAGAATGGCTAAAATCAACAAGTCAGGAAATGACAGATGCTGGTGAGGATGCGGAGAAAGGGGAACCCTCCTCCACTGTTGGTGGGAATGCAAGCTGGTGCAGCTACTCTGGAAAACAGCATGGAGGTTCCTCAAAATGTTGAAAATAGAACTGCCCTATGACCCAGCAATTGCATTATTGGGTATTTACCCTAAAGATACAAACGTAGTGATCCAAAGGGGCACGTGCACCCGAATGTTTATAGCAGCAATGTCCACAATAGCCAAACTATGGAAAGAACCTAGATGTCCATCAACAGATGAATGGATCAAGAAGATGTGGTATATATACACAATGGAATACTATGCAGCCATCAAAAGAAATGAAATCTTGCCATTTGCGACAACATGGATAGAACTAGAGCGTATCATGCTTAGCAAAATAAGTCAAGCAGAGAAAGACAACTATCATATGATCTCCCTGATATGAGGAAGTGGTGATGCAACATGGGGGCTTAAGTGGGTAGGAGAAGAATAAATGAAACAAGATGGGATTGGGAGGGAGACAAACCATAAGTGACTCTTAATCTCACAAAACAAACTGGGGGTTGCTGGGGGGAGGGGGTTTGGGAGAAGGGGGTGGGATTATGGACACTGGGGAGGGTATGTGTTTTGGTGAGTGCTGTGAAGTGTGTAAACCTGGTGATTCACAGACCTGAACCCCTGGGGATAAAAATATATGTTTATAAAAAATTAAAAATTAAAACAACAACAACAACAACAAAAAACAAACCATGAACTATTAAAAAAAATGTGTAGTTTACTATATGTCAACTATAACTCAATAAGGCTCTTTAAAAAGAATAAGGTTAACTGAAAGCCAACAGAAAGGGCAAAGAAACATGACTAATCTAATTGAAATTTGAAATGGAATCAAAAGAAAAAGAAACACTGTAAATAAAAGGTAAAACAGTATTTAAAATAGGTACAAGTATATTGGCAATCTCAGTAAATATAAATGGTTTAAATTCACAAGTTAAAAAACAGACATTCATATAGAAAAACAAAATAAAGCTATATTTCTTCAACCAAAATACACCTAAAACTATAATAGCAGAGAGAAGTTGAAAGTAAAAATCTGAAAAATAATCCAGCCTGCACATATTAACATCAACAACAAAAATCTAGTGTAGCAGTGTTAATAAATGGCAAAACAGTGTTTATGCCCCCCAAAAAGGAATTTTAGGAATAAAGAGAGTCATTGCAATGTAAAACAAAGGCTTAACATTTCTACACATTTATAAATAATTTATACATTATCTCTAAATAAAGGTCGAGATAGTTAAGCTGAAAAACCTCTAAGATCATCTTCACCAGAATCGCCTACAGAATTCAATGTTTCAATTCAATGTCTAAAAAAGCAAATCAGAACTGCTGAATTTAAGGTCCAACATTAAGCAATTTTAGGAACCATAGTAATGGTTCTTAAGCTCAGATGTTTAAGAAATTGATGTCTGCAGGTAAGCTGTTCCCAGAACACATTTCAAATTTTCCAGAGAGTGGTAAATAGAATGAAATGAACCAGTGGTTTTCTGACTTGAGCAAATACCAGAATTATCTGTAGGGATTATTAAAACATAGATTGTTGAGCCTCACCCCAGAGTTTCTCACTTAGTGAATCTAAGCTGAGGCCTGCATTAGCATTTATAATACTTTCTCAGGGTATCTGGATGCTACTGTTCCAAGGATTGTACTTTAAGAACTGACAAAAGGAGATATCAAGTTCATGGTAATGTCTAGTGCGGTGCCATTCTTCCTGCCTTGTATCAAAGGACAATGACACTGAAAGAGAAAGTATGGGGCTCCTGGGTGGCTCAGGGGGTTAAGCCTCTGCCTTCAGCTCAGGTCATGACCCCAGGGTCCTGGGATCAAGCCCCACATCAGGCTTTCTGCTCAGCTTCCCCCTCTCTCTGCCTGGCTCTCTGCCAACTTGTGATCTCTGTCTGTCAAATAAATAAATAAAATCTTAAAAAAAGAGAGAGAGAGAGAGAAAGTACTTAGGAAAGACCCATATTAGAAAAGCAAAATTTGTCCTCCTTATTAGGATCTTGTCAATTAACTTTTATGTCTATCTTCAATTAATGTTACTTGTGTCATTGTTGGTATATAACTCCTCACACTCACATACATTGTTGGTATGTAACTTCTCACTCTAACCCTACATTATCAATCCTATTGATGTCACCTCTATTAGAATCTCTTAATTCAGGGGCACCTGGGTGGCTCAGTGGGTTAAAGCCTCCACCTTCGGCTCAGGTCATGATCTCAGGGTCCTGGGATCAAGCCCGGCATCGGCATCGAGCTCTCTGCTCAGCAGGGAGCCTGCTTCCCCCTCTTTCTCAGCCTACCTCTCTGCCTACTTGTGATCTCTGTCTGTCAAATAAATAAATAAAATCTTTTATAAAAAATCTCTTAATTCTGGTGGTCTTCTCAACTTCTATCTCACCCACTCAGAATTTCTCAGCTGAATATGAAAAAAGCGTCTGACTGATCTCCCACCTCCAAATTCTCCTATAAAAGCCATTTTACAACTTTATGTGCTAGTTCCAAAACATGGCTTGAGTTATTTCACTTATTTCTTCAAAAGTGCTGAGGCCTTCCTGTGTAGCTGGGTATTTTACATGCAATGTGGAAGAACCATGAAAATGCTTAACATGACATTAACTCATTCCCTTAATAAATATTCATCGATTGCATAATATGTGCAAGGCTCTATGCTAGGCTCTGGTGATAAGGTGCTAAAAGAGACAAAAACTGGTCCTTCCCTCATTAAGATATACACAACAGAGAAGGCAGACATAGAACAGGTGATCACAAATGGTAGACTAACAACACGGAAGCTTAATGCCTTTCATGATATGGCCTAAATTCCCTACAGATACAAATTTCTTCATACACCTGTACATATTTCATAGGAATCATGTCATATTATTTTCCTTCCCCTGAAAATGTCTAATTATTCCTTGTCTTTGTAGTTGTACTGCTATCTGGAATGCTTTTCCTTTATTTCCCCCATTTGGGATCCCACTCATCTTTAAAGATCCAATTTAAAAGTCTTCCTTATTCCCTAAGTCAGAATTGACTGCTCCATCTTCTGCACTCCTACAGCATATCGAATTTCAATTTGTATAGTGACTTACTTATCAGTCACTCCCACTAGTGCATCCTATGGGAGGCCAGAGCTGTGCCTGCCAGAGCCACCACAGCATCTTGTACAGAGCATAAATTTAAATCATGCTTGTTGAATAAATGAAAAATGTAATTTAAACTTTTTATTTTTTTGCCTTGCAGACAAAATAACAGTTGGTGACTACAATGATTTCGCTTTTTAACCCATTGCTATAGAAGCTGAGAGATAAGAGAAAATAAGTCTTCATGTTCCCAGTACAAATTAAAGTGAAGAGCTAAAGTCTCAAAAATCTACTCTTTCTTAATTATCCACTAACTAAAATCAATCAAAATGACGTGATAACTATTTCTGATTTTTAGGGGTAGTTATATGTGTAGCACCCTTTTAATTAATTTAAGATATACTAAAATATATATATTTATAAACCATATCCACAACTGAGCTGGTTTTTATTTCTGTAACACTTCAAGTCACCTACGATCGGAATTTCAGCATCTTAACCAATGACGCAATATATTTTTGTTTCGTAAAATACCCAAAAGCTTTGTCACCAAACTTCTGTGTCAAAATCAACAGAAAGAAACTGTAGATTGTGAGGAAAAGTGGTAACTGAAGTGCTGATGATTTTACAAAATGACAAGCTAGCCAAATTAATGCTTAACCTGTATTTAATTAAAGTAAATAGTGTAATTTGAAAATCCATTAGTGTACTAAACATGTTAATTTTAGGGCCTGCTATGACCATAGCTGTTTCTAGGTAAAATAGACCTTGCTTGCAGCCCTCATTAGAAAGCAATGCCGAACATCCATGTTGGGTATTTGGTCTGTCTTGTTTTGAAAGATTTATGTATTTATTTTAGAGAGAGAGAGAGCGAGCTAGCACAGGAGTGGGGGAGGGGCAGAGGGAGAGAATCTCAAGCAGACCCCCTGATGAGGTGGAGCCCTACTCTGGGCTCGATCCCAGGACCTTGAGACCAAGCCAAAACCAAGAGTTAGCCACTCAACCAACTGAGCCCCTTCATGTTGTGTGCAGCACTAAAAGTTAGTATGAAATTAGCTTCAAGCTGCAGATGATGGCTGACAAAAGGGAAATGGTGATCCACAATAACAGTGAAACAGAAGTATAAAAATCAATCCTGTCACTGGATTCCTAAAGCTTAAATGACCTGTCTTCATGTGCATTTTTTTTTTTCAGTTAGGTTTGTTAAGGTATAATTTACGTGTGGTAAAATTCACCCTACTTAGATGTATAGTTCTATGAATTTTGACAGATATATACTATCCCTTCACCACCATCACAATCAGGGTATAGAATATTCCCATGGCCCCAGAAAGTTTTCCTGTTTTATTAATTGCTCCACGAGCGGTCCTGAGAAGTATTCTTGATTCCCATCGTGTCTGGTAACATTGAGCCAAAGAGGTCAGACCCCAAAAAGTACGCACTCTATGATTTCATTTATCTATATTATTTATATTATAACATACAAATATTACATTCATCTGCATTTTTCCCCATTATCTATAATTTTAGGAACCACGATGGTTTTTACCCCTGGGGATATGAAATGAGGCTAATGACTGAAATGGGACCTGAGTGGAGCCGAGGGGATACTGGCAATGGTATCTTCTTCTTGTGATATGAGTGATGGTTATACAGGTATATTTGGTATGTAAAAACTTATTGATTACTAGGAATACGACTTTTCAAAATTTTCTGTATATATGTTATACAGTGTATAAAGAGCATACCCCTCTCCAAGAAAAAAAAAAAAACAAAAAACTTCCAATAATTGCCACAATGTCTCTGAGTAAAAGTCAAAATCCTGGGGTGCCTGAGTCAGTCAGTCAGTTGAGCTTAGTTTTAGGTCAGGTCATGATCTCATAGCTGTGAAATCCAACCCCATATTGGGCTTTTTGCTCAGCATGAAGTCTGCTTCAGATTCTCTCTCTGTCTGCTCCTTCCCTGCTCATGCATGCTTTCTTGTTCTCTCATACTCTCTCTCTCAAATTAAAAATATAGATGTATGTAGTTGTATATAGTTTTAAAAATACATATTTTTTTAAAGTCACAATCCTTACACGTGCTAAAAGGCAGTATATGACCTGCTCACCCTTTGCTACTCGGTTCTCTTTGTCCATTCATTTCGAGCCATATTGACCTCTTTGTTATTCCAAGCACTCACACAGCGTATGCTTTTCACTTAGCCCTTAATACTGGTTGTTTTCTTGCTTGGTACACTTCCTACCTATAAATCCCTCACATTCTTCAAGTTCTTGTTCAAATATCATCTCAATAAAGTCTATCTTGACCACCCCCTTTTTTTTTTTTTTTTAAGAGAATTTATGCTCTACTTCACTACTGAAATGGAAGAAGCCATACGTTCAATAGAATTTGGGGGGAAAGTTAGACGTTCATTTTTTAACATGATTGAGTTTTCTGTTAGTCACCACATGGGAATAATGAGTAATCAGTTGTAATTACAAAATCCAAAGTGCAAGAGAAGTTAATCAGAATATACACATTTTGGAGTAGTATATTTTAGGGATATTTAAATCTTTGGAATCATGATGTCATGCGGGGGTGTAGGAAGAAGAGAGAGAGAGAGAGAGAGGATGAACATAGAGACCAAGAACTGAACACTGAGGCAAACCAACTTCGGGAAGTGCTAGAACTAGGGAGAAAGGGGAAAGTCAACAGAGAAACTGAGAAGAACAAAACTAGTAAGGGAGGACAAAAACCAAACTATCATGCTGACTTGGAAACCAAGTTAATCAAGTACACAAAGAAGGGATGACAAGCTATGGAAGATCCTGCTTAAAGTTCGTGGAACCAAACAAACTAAGACACTTTTGAGCTTGGGCAGCAGTTTTAAAACAGAACTATCTTGGAAAACCATGACCGTATGGTCGTAACATGTGTAGGTCGAGTAAGGTAAGGACTGAGAATTTAGCAATGTGAAGGCTACTATGGAAATGCAGATAGTGCAATGTGGGGAGTTGGGAGAATGGAATGGATTGGATTGTAGTGTTTCTCCAAATTCATGTCACCTGGATCCTGAGAATGGGACCTAATTTGGAAATAGAGTCTTGGCAAATATAATATAATATAATTCTATTATATATAATTATAATTATAATAATATAAATATAATAAGCAAAGGATCAAGGTAGAATCATACTGGATTAGAGTGGGGGTTAAATCTAATAAGAAGGAAGGACACCAAAAGACATACCAAGAAGGTGGCCATGTGAAGATGAACACAGAGCTTAGAATTAAGCTGCTACAAGTCAAGTAATGCCTGGGACCACCAGAAGCTGACGGAGACAAGGAAGGATTCTCCCCCAGAGCCTACAGAGGGAGCCTGGCCCTACAGACACATTATCAGATTTCTGGTCTCAAGAACTGTGAACTAAGAACTTTCTGGTTTTTTAAATCAATTAGTATTTTGGGACTTTGTAATGGCAGCCCTAGGAACTAACACAGGAGGGAGGTAAAAAGCAAACTGTAAAGGAGTTTCAGAAGAATAGGAGAAATTAGAGGTATGGAAGAGTTCTCCTAACTGCCTTATAAACTAATTATCTGTGTTGAAGGACAAGCTTTTTATTTCTGATCTATTGCAAAATATCCTTTGTATGAAATATGACAGAGAGAAACAATTTACTCCAAACATGAAACAAAGAACCCAAAACATGCAAAACATGAGCCATATTTTGTTATTTGATTCAACTAATGTGTTAAATGATTCTACAAGCAGTTGCTAAAAATTGTTTCTAAATACTAACTTTCCATCCCTGTTGATCTTTTCACAGAAAAGGACTCACAGTTCAGGGACTGGAATGGGTCCATAGGCCACCCATGTAGAGTGTCACTAGAGATCTTAAGAGAAAATCAAGCCTGATTCTTTTACTTGATAAAGTTACTCTGTTGGAATATTGTTTATGTTTCTCTTTTACATTTTCCTAGAAATTCTAGTGACAACTATATATGACCTTAAAGGTATGACTATAATTCTGTAAAAAATGTAACTTTGATGAAAATAGGACCACCTGCACCAAACGTGCAGTGTCTACTGCACTGGGTAGTCTGACAATCCTCTTGCTATTTCTTTGCGCTCTGCCTCTAGTTTCCATGTAAATCTGCTTCTTATGGCCTGGACTGCAACACTTCTTCATGATATTTTTCTTTGGATATTGCAACTACTTTTTTCCACAAAAAGCCTAGGACGTGATTTTATCCTACTGTACAAGTGCAATGGTATGAAAATCCAGCTCCCCTGCTTCCAATAGGATCTTACACTGAGGTATAATTTACACTCCAGAGCATCCCGAAACTAGACTTTGTAATCACACACTGATTTGGCTTCTTTTCCTATTTCTCTACTTTCTCGTTTTTTCATGGAAGTGCTTCCACAATAAGCACTTGTGTATGAATCTTCATCTCATGGTCTGCATCTGGGCAATCTGAGTTAAGACCAAATATAGTGACCTGCAATACAGAAAATGATTCATGAAGCAGCTTCCTATTTCTGATGCGTGATGACATTCATGAATTAGAGTAAGTAAGCAAGCTAGGGCTTGATTGCAAGGGCTAATGGAGGAAAAGTTTCGCCAAACCTTAAATCTTTTCCATAAAATTTGAAATGCATAGAGATATAAGAGGGGTTTTATTTATTAACAAACATTTAGAGTTTTATTCAAGGTAAAATTTCTCTCTGCAGCAAAACGTTAGTTTGGTTTTAGAAATATAAGTGAACTATAATTAGTATGTTTTCTTTTTTTCCTGTGCTCTGGATATTTTCATTGGTATTTTGATGTTTTCTTCCTCTAGCTGGCATCTTTATATACAGATGTTTGAATTTTATAATATATACATATAAGTTATGTATATATAACAAATTCAGTAAAACATATGTTATTATAATCAAATATAGCTTGAAAATACCCAATCTATGTGTCTACGTTGTGGAAAGGTCAACAATTATGAATTACTCTTTCCCTTGGACTTTTACTCATAGCAGATTTTAGTGGAGAATGGAGAAAAATCATATATAATTTATTTGATCTGCAACTAATTTAATTTTTATTAAATAAACAAGGCTCAAACTGTTGAATGCCTTACAGTTTTTCACTTCATACAGGCTTAATATGAATTACTTCTGCTTGATTCTTAAACATGCTTATTTAGAAGCAAACCAATTTTACACTGCTGCCCTATTAGTTAATCTAAAGCTCTAGACTATTATAAAAAATTTGGATAGTAAGTCAAATAACAGGAACTCGCTACATTGATACTGTCTTTCCATCATACATAAGGACTTTGCACCAATGTAACCAGACACTTAAGATGTTTTTGGAAGCATCTTTTGCTTAATAAAAAGATAAACTAGAGTTAGTAAAACAGATTATAAGATTGTAATACATCATGAAATTCATCTCCACTACTTCCAGCTCTGTCAGTTTTCCAATGCCCTGGCACTACTAGTCAGATGCATTTGGATGAAAAACCATCCACAAAGTTCGCAGTCCAACCAAGGAAAGAGAACTAAACTTCTGACAGAAGCAAATTCCAATTCTGGCTTATTGCGGCAGCTTCTGAAAAGTCATTTCATATTTCCATTTTTTTCCTCCTGTGAAAAGATGTGAACGATAAAAATGGAAATGCCTTGCAAAAAAAAAAAAAGACAAAAAAGTTCTTTGATGGGAATGTTATAATAATCTAAGTAAAACCATCCTTTCGCTGCTTTGTGGAATTTTTAGAGGGGGACATTTCTCATGAGTCTCCAGTGATGGGAAGTTGGTGACAGTATGCTAAGGCTGCAAGGGAATTCAAAAGGCCCTTCTCCTTTAGGTCATGAAGATTCTGGGAGAGATCACGGCTCTGCAGGCTATGGAAAGTCAGATAAATAGAAGAAAAGCATTTCTACAATTAAGTCAGTACAAAATGAACTGACATAATATTAGTAAAGGTAACAATTTTAAAAGAAGAAATACTATTTTGTGTGAAAGGCAGCACTGACTCTAATAAGTAGCTTATAAAATGTCAAGAATTTCAGCAATAAAATTATATTACAGTCAAGAACTGGAGAAGATATATGCTTTAATTTCTATTAACCCAACCTCATATACTTTCCAACCCTAAACTGACCCAAAAGGAACCAACAGTTAGTGAGACTCTTAATGTTAAAATCCAGAAATCTGACCCTTAGAAATTCTGTAATAATCAGGTTATCTTTGGTATATACAGAAAGCAGAGTTATAGAACGTAACTCTATGTCACTCAATGTTGTCTCAAATCAACATTAGCCTTATAGTTTGTAGGAACATCTTGATAAGAAGGTTCTAAGTGTGTCTGGACTCACAAAAAGGCAATGATTGTTAGAAAAATGTTCCTGCAGGATGGGAATTTTTGTTATTGTTATTGGTGCTTACTTGCCTACTTTGTTTTATATACTGCAATGATCCTATAAATTAGAAGATTCAAACTCTCAGTAGTCATTTTAGCTTCCTGATGCCCTAAGCCCCTTGGCCTTTGGCCAAGCCTGAGAAACATTCCCTTTGTCATTCTCAGTGTATTTGCTGCAGCCTTGTGGTCCCTTCTAACTGGTCTTGGTAAGGCTGGCAACTTGCCGGTCTTGACAATAGACGCAAGCATACATTCATTCCCCAGTACACACTGCTAAGCCTGGTAAGTCCAAGGTCAATGCCCAGACCTCTCTGGGTATTTTACCAGAACTAGGTTCAAGCCTTCTTTGAACTTTTGTTTATTCCACCACCTACGGGATTTTGATGATACGTTTAGTCTAAGAACAAAGATTACAAATCTACTGTCCCAGAGTCATCAAGTCACAGTTATTTATTGAGAAGCTCATGCTATGTAAGGAGAAAATGTTAAGATTTTTTCTACTTGAGCACCTCCCTGACATGAGATTAAAGGTAGTTATCTCCTCCCCACCCAAAAGGAAACAAAGATCTTTTAAAGTTGAGAAATCAATTTTCTGAAGACCATATTTTATTGGGGCAAATAATTAAAAAAAAAAAAAAAGGTCAGTTTTTGCAGTCTGAACCCCACATCAGACTCCCTGCTCTCTCCCTCTGCTTCTGCATACTTGCATGCTCTCTCTCTCTCTCTCTTGCTTGCTCTAATAAATAAATAAATAAATAATCTTTTTAAAAAAATAAAATGATGGTGGTGAAGGGAGTGGTTGATTAGTCTCTTAGAGAGCTGGTTCTGTTGGCTGTAAGTGTGTAATCTTGCACTGTTCATCTCAGTGCCACAGAGTCCAGTCTCTTGAATGTTTGAGTGTTCTTTAGAAAATGGCACTATCCCTTGCCATTTCAGGGAGGTGGGTCCTTTTGAATTTGTTTTGATTATCCAAGTAAGCCTATGTCCTTCTCTCTAAGATTCAACCTACCTTTTTTGATGATGTCTTTATTTTCATGTTAATAGGAAAGAGGCACAGCGCATTAAAGATCCAATATATCTTTTTAAAATGTTGACTAAAAACAGAAGTTATAAAGGACCTAATTCGGTGCTTCGGCAGTTACAAATCAAAACCACAGCAGCTTGGGCTTTTGTGTGTAGCTAAGATATCCATAGCTCTTATATTATTAATCTTTTCACTTATGCTACATTAGCTTGTCATGATTTGTGCCATTACACTCATTTTCCATCCTTATTCCAGTCTTTGTGGTTTCAACGTGGTGAAATATAAACCTGCAGTATTGCAATATTAAAACTGCTTTGCTCATTGGCACCTTGAAGAAGCAATGTGTAGGCTAGTGTCCTGGCTAGTGACAGCCTAGTTTTTTCCCTAAACAATATTTCCCTTGGGACGCCTGGGTGGCTCGGTTGGTTAAGCGGCTGCCTTCGGCTCAGGTCATGATCCCAGCGTCCTGGGATCGAGTCCCACATCGGGCTCCTTGCTCGGCAGGGAGCCTGCTTCTCCCTCTGCCTCTAGCCTGCCTCTCTGTCTGCTTGTGCTTGCGCTCTGTATCTCTCTCTCTCTCTCTCTCTCTCTAACAAATAAATAAAAATCTTTAAAAAAAAAATCTTTTAAAAAAATTAAAAAAAAAAATTTCCCTGGACAATTGGTATACCTAAAGGAAGATTTGAGGCTGTGCAACACTCTGTGGTGTTGCTAATAGGCTATTTTAATACCTACAGGGTTGCCTTTAGGTTACAGGTGAACATTTAGGACCCCACATTTAGACTTGGTACATTGAAAGATGGGCTGGACTCTAGGCTAGTAAGGGGGGGAAAATGGGGCATCAGGGGGCACCTGGGTGACTCAGTGGGTTAAGGCCTCTGCTTTCAGCTCAGGTCATGATCCCAGGGTCCTGGGATTGAGCCCCACATCAGGCTCTCTGCTCAGCTCGGAGCCTGCTTCCCCCACCCTCTGCCTACTTGTGATCTCTCTCTGTCAAATAAATAAATAAATTTATTTTTAAAAAAGGGGCATCAGAAGTCAGGCTAGAGAGAATTGGCTATAGTCCTTGATCCTGAAGGGAAAATTCAATAACACAAATTAAAATGCCCAGAGGGCAAGCTTAACTTCCACCTGAACTAGTGCTGGTATTTAATTTTGTGGCCAGAATGAAGTTGTACTTTCCAGAGAGACAGATCTTGAAATGTCATAATGGCAATACTATGGTTCTGTTCATTTCTTTCGTTCACCTCTGATTTGTAGCCTAGTAAACACATGCTTTATTAGGGAGATGAGGGTCCAGGCCAAGGGACAAGGTATTAGCAAGACTTCGGCAAATTTTCATTTCCAATGCTTTATTGAAGAAGGTTATGAATCAGGTCAGGTATTTGTGTTTCCATATCCCACTTACAGTCTAGAAAACAACCAGCGGGAGACTTGGCACTTGCATTCTCTGGCAGAGACAGGTGGACTATTCACATAAACTCATTAATAGTAAGTATAACGTAAGGGATACATTAGAGTCAAAAGTGATGAACCAAACCATCACATGTCATAGGAGAGGAGTATCATGGGACAAACCCAAGGTGTAAACTCAGGATGAAGTGACAAATAAAATGGTAAGAGGATTCTGAACAAATTGTAAAGCAGGTGTAGGGGGAGACAAAACAAATAGTTCAACATGTAGAATATTACCAAAGGGGATATTATTTGGGATAAGCTGTTTGGTTTAAAGAATCATAATCTGGCCGAGTAAAAGTGAAATCTAGTTCTAAACAGTAGGTACACCCAGTGGAAGTCAAGGAGAACACTTTTTTTTGCGTGAGTAGATGGATGGCAGAATTTACACAACTCCCATGGACAGGAGTCTTCCTGAGGTTAATTCCAGCCCCATCCAGCTGGGAGGTGAAGGAAACTGTAGCAGAAATGGATGGGCTAAAGCCAAAGGTGAGAAGGGCTTGCATCAAATGACAGGATTGAGAAAACAAGGAACTGGCCAAATATGGGCAGACACTGTCCCATCAAGTCTTGTAGTCTAAGATATCCATTAAGCCATATTTATAGTTGTTAGAACCATCTTCCCTCTTCACCTGCACCAAATCTGCCAGCTGGTCCCAACAGTTGTATTCCTGAAACAGAACTGAGGGCTGCTCGTCTTCTCCAGCTACACTCCCACCATGGTAAGCAATTCTGCCCTTGGCTTCGCCTGCTGCTTCCTAATCAGTCCTTCCGCTTTCACTGTTGCCGCATACCCCACCCATCCAGATCCATTTTCCTTACAACAGTCAGAGTAATTTTAATGTAGATGCAGGTCATACCACTTTCTGATGTACTCAGAAGAGTCCTAATATCTTATTCTGTCACATGATGTCCTACCTGACCTAGTTTCTGTCTCTGATCTCATCTCCATCACTGTCCTTCTGGCTTATCATATTTCAGCCAAATTACCCCTTCATTCCCATGGATTTCTCTTCTTCCAGCTCTTAACAAGTTTTACTCATTTAACTCCAGTTTTCAGCTCAAACAGCAGTTCCCTACAGTCTGCTCTTAAACTTCCTCTAGTTCAGTTTTTCTCCCTCTCCTATCAACCTCATATTTCATGCCTTTATCAATCAAATGCATTATTCTTCCTCTGTCTCCTACCACTAAAATATAGTATCAACAATATTATCTCTCATCCCGTTACCCTAACTCCCGTTCCCAGAAAAGGGAAATGAATGAATAAAATGAATGAATGAAATAGTATAAATCTCATTACCACTTTTGTCTAAGTGAAAAGATTTATCTTGATACTTGTTCATCCTTAAATTTCCATTCTTTTCCATGTAGGCAGCTAATCTAGTTTGACATCTTTCTCCTCTTAGATCCAAATGTACTGTGAATAATGCCTGCCCAATGGCAATGATAGTTATCATCTGTAGAACAAATGCTATATGCCAGCCACTGCTCAATCACTTCACGTACACCAATTTAATCCTTATTATAACCTAGTAAGGTAGGTACTACCATCATTAGCCCATTTTAAAAATGAGAAAATTGGGGGCTCCTGGGTGGCTCAGTGGGTTAAAGCCTCTGCCTTTGGCTCAGGTCATGATCTCAGGGTCCTGGGATAGAGTCCCGCATCGGGCTCTCTGCTCAGCAGGGAGCCTGCTTCCCCCTCTCTCTCTGCCTGCCTCTCTGCCTACTTGTGATTTCTGTCTGTCAAATAAATATATAAAATCTATTTTAAAAAAGAGAGAGAAAATTGAAACACAGGTAGGCTAAAGTAGATAGTGTCACGAGGTTCAAAACTAGGAAACTTTATTTATAGTCCGTACACTTAATAAAATTATTCACTCTTTTGTGTTGGAGGACTCCTTGATTTCCCTTAGGAAAGTCACAGATTGCATTTCCTATGACCTTTTCATATAGAGAATTTAGGCAAATCCAAGTTTTATGAAAGGAGAAGCATTGAGAATCTGGTGTATGTATACGAGACATATTCATCTTTGCCATATTCATGAAATGTGCACTCAAATATTTCTTTTGTGATGCCTAGAGTCACCTGACAGATTCAATGAATATATGTTTTGTGTGAGACAATGGGTTGTAGTTTATTCTCTTCTTCTGAAAGTATGATACTACAGATAGAGTAAGATCAAAAGGGGCAGAGAAAAGCAAGATTCTCGAGAGGACCTTAAATATAAACGTAAATATAAAAGTAGAAATGGCCAGCCATCTCTTGTGTCCAGTGGTATCACATATCCTTACAGGGTGAATATCATCCATGTTATCCAAATTATACTTAGTAGTTTGGGGGTCATCAGTTTAGCAAAAATTCACATGATCATAATGCAAAGCTGGGAAGAATAAATGGATAGGCAGCAGTCCACAGGCCCAAAGTCGGTCTGCATTTTACTATTTTTAGTGTATGTGTGTGTGTGTGTATGTGTATGTGTGTGTGTATGTGCCTGTGAACCCATAAGCAGCAGCTTAAAATGAGATCTTGGGTTTTTCTAAGTGTGAACTACATAGCCAGTAAAGCCTGAGAAATACAGGGTCTAAAAATGATGCAGAATCTGTCAAGGATTTTCTCTAACACTGGAAGTGGAACTGACTCATCGTGACGACTTCCTTCTCCTTAAAAAGAGAAAATGGAATTGACAAGGTAGGGTACCAGTTAAATTGCCAGGGTGGGTAGTGAATTCTGAAAAGCGAGAAGCCCTTACTCAAGAGCTAAAGGAATAAACCAAGCTAATGTCTCTAGAGGAAGAATGAAGTCCATATACTTTGGAAATTATATATGTATAGGGTTGGAATAATATAACAGGGGTGTTTACGGTTGATGTTGAAAGAAGGTTTAACAGTTACCCAGTTGTACAAATAGTGTATATATATATATATATATATATATATATATACACACACACACACATATATATATTATCTATATACTTTTTTTTTTCTGTCCTAGTTTAGGTACTTAGTTCAATTTCTGTTTTCTTATCCAGAAATAAGCCATTTAGTTTTAAAGTATAATGTGCTTTCCTGAGAAGACTTTCAACAACAGAGTGATAGATCATTCACTGTCTTTTGCTTAGTATCTATCTATTACTGTTTGACACTGGAGAAGGCACAATGAGCCCAAGCAGCATCTGTGTTCCTAAGATGAATGGAATCTCACAATGTTTTCCAGTAGTCACTAGAAAATATGGAGTATTAGACCAGGTCATGTTTCCAAAAGAAGAACATATGATTACTAAATGTGCACAGATTAAAAGAAAAGAAAAGGAAAAAAAAAACTCATGTGAGAGCAGTTTAAATTTCTAGCTTTCATTCCTGATAATGCCACCATAATATATTTCAGGTTGTGGCTTGTTAAAGGATGACCAATGACACCAAAATTTAAGAAAAAAAAAAAGGCTTTAAGAAAGTGTGGCAAGGAAGAAATTAATAGCTTATATAATGAATCATCAATACAAACTCCTTCACTGCACCATTATCCTGGCTCTGCTTCATTGCATTAACCCACGGACACTCTACTGGGCTAACAGCATACAACATGCTTGCCAGGGACAGAGGCAAGAATGACCAGTTTTGATAATAAAATCAGGATATTCAGAGGAGTACAAGTGGATTTATTTTTTTAATTAATTTATTTATTTTCAGAAAAACAGTATTCATTATTTTTTCACCACAACCAGTGCTCCATGCAATCCACGCCCTCTATAATACCCACCACCTGGTACCCCAACCTCCCACCCCAAGTGGATTTAAAGTGAAAAGAGACAAGGGGCACCTGGGTGGCTCAGTGGGTTAAAGCTTCTGCCTGCCTCTCTGCCTACCTGTGATCTCTGTCTGTCAAATAAATAAAGTTTAAAAAAAATTTTTAAAAAATCTTAAAGTGAAAAGAGACAAACATCTCAGTGCTGTTTGTATGTTTTAAATACAAAGGAATCTGCAAATATCTGGATAACAGAGTGGATTTTCTTAATGTCAGGGAAACACTGCTTTTGAATAGGGTTAATAGGAAGGCAGAGATGTAATGAGAAAAGAGATCCTTGAATTGCTTCCTCTTACAGTTCTGCCTGGTGAACTAGAATCATGGAAATGTTCAGCTTACTTTATGAATGTAACAGAACCATTTACTTGGTCTAATTCACCAGAGCTGCTTAGGTTTCCTCACTGTCTTTGGTAGCTTCTTTTTGCAAATGACATTTGCATTCCTCTAAAGAGGAACAGAACATAGGGAGGAGATTCTGCCCTATCCTCAAAGACAACATGGATTCACCCTAACAAAGCAGTAAAATAGGATAATGACACAATGGAAAATAGAGACAATACAACACTTCATAGGGTTGTCAGGTAGGAAAAATGTGTTGATACATGTAGATACATTTAGCATAGTTTCTGGCCTATACAACATGCTATGTACCTGTATTTCACTCTTGCATCTCTATTTATTTGTCCAAAAAATAGATGCAAAATAGATTCTCATTAGTAACTTATGATATTTCTGCTGATACTGAGATTGTTTGGATAAGGGACAACTGGCCGAAGAAACTCCTGTATTGGCATAATGGTATCACATAACACATAGATTGACTGGAAATCCTGCCTCCATGCAGTCTTTGCAACATACAATATTTTATTCATTTCTAAAAATTCCTAAAAGTCAGACAATAGGTCAATAAGCACAGGAAGCATGAACAACTCAGAACATTTAAATTTACAGCACCTTCACCATGGAGATTTCTCAATTTTTACCCACTGATGCAACCTATGCTTTCTAGGGAAAGATGAGTTCATAATATTTTGAATTGATCAGAAACTAACCAGAGAGTCTGTAGAACTTATCAACACTGAAGAGCAATGCTTTATCATCCAGGTATAGATCTGTAAGCCTGGAAACACTGGACAGGGAGCAGTAAGACCTAGGCCACTATAATCAACATTTTGTATTTATCTCTCTCAGGAAAAAAAAAAAAAAAAAAAGTTTTAGTTCAAGGAAACCCTGAGTGAACCACTTTAACATTACGTTATAAATGGCTTAAAAACAATGAGCTGGGGCACCTGACACTTAATCGGTTAAGTGTCTGCCTTCTGCTCAGGTCATGATCCTGGGGTCCTGGGACAGAGCCCCACATCAGGCTCCCTGCTAAGCAGGGAGCCTGCTTCTCCCTCTCCCTGCCGCTCCCGCCTGCTTGTGGTCTCTCTCTCTCTCCTTCTCTCTGTGTCAAATAAATAAATAAAATTTTAAACAAATAAACAATGAGCCTCGTGAAAATTAAAATTTAACTGAATCTTACATCTATAACATATACAAATGTTATAACATATACAAATGACTAATCAAACAACATCTGAATTATAACAGAGTAAAATGGTAAAGGCACCAAGACAACAGGTGCTTCTCAATATGCAGTCCCTGGATTGTGACCAGTCCAAAAATCGTTATAGGACAGGGGTAAGATAAGTACTGAAATTAAGTTAGCGTGCAGCAATGTGCAGAGCAACCTGACACTACTGTGGTATTCAAATGTGTGATATTTAGTTTCCTTGCAATTCCCTTTTATTTCATATTTTAAAAGCACTGGTTTATAATTGGAGATTTAAAACACTGCCTGAGAAGTAAAAACAAAATGAAAGAATGAAAACAGTAAAGGGAAGGTTGGGGCAGAGTAAGCCAAGCCACTGAGTACTAAGTAGGATTCATAACTCACCATTAGGAGAAGGCATGGGAATGACCGTGAAAATTAGGACACCCTTGAAGGCCAGTGATGGTATTTTTACACCTATTTCCTCACATGAAATTTGTGCTGAAATGAGGAAACATTGGCACAATTATCAACCCTTCGAGAGCTCCCTCCATCCTAAGCATTAATCATTTTATCATTTTGACACTGACGGGTACTGGAGATTGCAAGAGCAGCCTTGGCCCCCTTTAGTAGCGACATTGGAGCCCTTGTTTTCCTGGTTACCTACCACCCACTCTGTCCCCTTCATCTGCGAACTCAAGGGGTTGTCAGAGTGACTCAGCAGGCCGACATACAGCATTGACCACCCAGTTGGTCTTGCTTTGCTTGTTTCTGCTTTTCTCTTTGAAGAGTTCTAGCTCTATTTTATAATCTGCTTCTCCTACTATCAGTAACCTGACTCCCCCACCATTTTCTGTCTCAAGTTTTTCAAAACCATCAGGGGGCCAGTACCTTTCCTTGATATATCTCCACATGGTCACACCAGGACCCTACTGGAGTACACCTCCACCCTCCACTCACGCAATAGTATTCCTTCTGTATCTCAGGCTCTGTAATTCTATGAACATGAGTTTTCCAATTATCTGATTCAAGTGGTCCTGCAGAGGCACAGGGGAGTTGGGAATTACAGTCCTGACCTTTGAGGGTGTTAAAAGTGGTGCATCTGTATCCCTCAGTGTTTTGATGTTATTTTCAGGGAAGGGGCTTGGAGGTGATTAAAAGTTGTTCAGTGATATTTAATTTTACTTTACAAGAGGCAGCGTGCTCTATCAGAAAGAGCACCAAGCCTGGAATCAGAGGATCTGATTTCAAGCTCTAATTATGCTGCCTAACAGGCCATTGATTTTGGACAGTTTGATTTACATATGCAATGTGGGTTGTTGTATTTTTTTTTAAGTATATAAAATTTGGGCTCAAAACACCCATTTCTAAGGTTGTAGTGAAGATCAACCAAGATGGTATTGGGTAATAATTTGTCTTGTAAATGTTAGTTGATATTTTTATCCCCAGTGAATATCCAAAACAGGGGATTCATCTTTACTGTCACACATTCAGGCCACTATAAACTGAAACATACTGTTGAATAAATGTGCATGCTTTCTAAATTTATGACTGAATAACTCTTCAGCAATGGAGAGTGATAGCTGAGACAAAGAAAGAAAAGTTTGGTCATTGGGGCAAGAGTTCACAGATAGAAGAAGGATTCTGTGTTCAATAACACACAGTAATAGCAGATAGATACTACATGATCCAAAGAAAATAAGGTGACAGCACAGTATTTGCTATTTGCTATTTGCTATTTAAGAAAGAAGAGTCTGGAGAAGGAACAATTACTGGTGAGATATCTTTACCAACAATCTAGGCTCTTGATATTATTTAACTAATTTGTGAAAAGTATCATAATAATTTTTAAACTAGAATTCATCAAAAACTCTAAATCGCCTTCTTAAAAGATCACATAAAATCCCATATGTTGTAAAGGGATTAGTAAGGTAGGAACTTCTGATTTTAGTCTTTGATTTTTCACAGAATAAATTAAATGAAACTGACAAAGTAAAATAGCATTTGTAGGAACATCTCCCATTTGCCACATTCTCCATTGTGAAACACCGTGTTAAAAAGTATTTTAAATTATATTTCGGCGCAAGATTAGTGGATCTATCCAAACCTCAGTAATGAAAATACATTTCAGTGCCAACTGTTTCCTGGTTAAAAATTACTAGCTGGTATAAAATAAAAACACGCACTTTTTCACAGTCCCAAGTATAACTTTTTTGTGAAATGCATGACTACACAACATTAACTGTCCCTTTGTTTTATTTTCTTAAGTCACTATAATAGATAATCGGTTTTCCCTGTAATGAGCAAAGCTACTAATCAATAATTAGCTATCTGCATACAAAGCTAGCAATCTTCAAAATTACTTCTCTGTACTTGAACATTAAGACCCAGAGGCAAATACTATTTTGTCTCTAGTGTTGAAAGATGCTCATAAAAACACAGGAAAGGTGAGATGCATTTTCGTTTTATTGTTCTTAGTTATTTAATATCTGTCTACCACAGTTTCCAAGTTCATTGAATTGAATTATTTTAGAGTACAGAAAGTGTATAAATTTGGAGATAGAAAATCTATTTTAGCTTCTTGTAAATAACTGCCCTTGGTGGTGACACACTTCATTTATGTCCTATGATAACTCAGAAGAAAAGACTTTTTTCATGAAGTTGATCAAACTCCATCTCCTTTAGACTCAATGAGAGAACTTTTAACAATTCAAGTGTATCTATAAAATTTTTAAGAGAGGGACTAAAATGGAGATCTTATTTTAGTAAGCAAGACTCACGGGCAGCTTTTTACAAACTTCGTTGCTTTTCACCTTGCCATTTTAAGGTTGGGCATAAAATTTTAAATGTTATCAAATAAAGGAAAATATTAATCATTTTCTAGCATTTTTATGGCAACATATAGATACTAAAAATACAAAAACTGAAAAGTAAACTTCTGTCAAAAATTTATCTACTTACTTCATATGGAATTTTTTAAGTTATTTCTTCAGGGGCATCGGAGTGGCCCAGTCAGTTGCATGTCTAACTCTTGGCTTTGGCTTGGGTCATGATCTTAGGGCTTGTTGGGATTGAGCCCAGCATCAGGCTCCATGATCAGGGTGGGGTCTGCTTGAGTCTCCTCCTGCTCACGTGTGCCAGCTCGCTTTCTCTCTAAAATAAATAAATAAAATTCTTTTTTAAAAAGCTATTTCATCTCAAATATTTAGCTTGTAATTATTCAAACACATAGAAAAGTTGAAATAATTGCAAAATGAACACTCATAACATTACTTCACTAGATTCACTAATTATTATTAATCTTGTCTCATTTGCCTATTCTCTCTGATATAAATATAAATATATATATATATAATTTTACTCTCAGATACTTCACTATTTATATCCTAAAACTAAGACACTCTCCTGTATAACCATTACCACAGTAAGATAATTAACTTAGTATTATTATATAAAATGTAGTGCAATTAAATATCCTGACTTGTCCCAAAGATGTCTTTTAACATTGTTTTCTGCTCACGTGTTATTTTGTTGTTTTATAACCCAGTATCTAATCAAGGCTTATCTATTAAAATGAAAGGGTTGTTTTTTTTTTTTTACATTGCATATAATGCAATACCCTGTTGCTTTCAATAGCCCATTTTTTCAAACAGAATACCATATTTCAGACCTAAACTAATGAACAATTAAAGGATGATATAAAGCTCATTCATTCATTCAACAAAATTTTATTGGGCACCTGTATTATGTCATATACTATTCCAGAATTGAAGATACAGTGGTGAATAAGAAAAGTTCTTGTTCTCATAGAGACTGGGCTTAGGTGAAATTAGACCAGATAATATGATAAAAGATGATTTTGCTGTTTGCTTTTAAGTGACAGGTTGAGAAGGCATCTCTTTGAGCAACTGCCACAGATAAAACACTGCCATCCATTTAAAATGCTGGAGGGAAAGCTTTCCAGAGGGAAGAGCTACTACCCCAGTACTGAGGCAGGAGGCAGGAGGCAGGAATATACTTAACAAATATGCTAATAAAAGCATTCTATTTATCTGATGTAATCTACTTGTGAGTCCTATGGGACATGTTTTATTTTCTGGAGTTTATATCATGATATAGCTTTCTCTAGACTTCAGAAGTATTGCCCAATAGATGCCCTGGTATCCTAGAACAATGGGTCCCGGAGAAAAGAGGTAGTGGTAGTCTACCATCCCTAAATCAATTTCACACTCTACATTATCTCCCCATGTAAGGCAGGAAAATGTGGAGAAGTAGAGGGAAGAATGGGCAGATATCAGGGCACAGATCTGAGGAGTTATTTTCTCAAAAACATCTTTATTTTTCTTCCCCTTATTTAGGGATGCAACAGATAATTTTGCAGGGTAGTGGTGTCTATCAGAGTCACCAGAGATTGGGGGCAAACCACAAGGGGACATAGAATTCCGGGGAGGTGTTGGGAAATGATAGAATAAAAGCGTGGAGGAAATAAGGCCACATAAGACCAGACAGTCTAGAGAAGCCTGACATCTTTGTCAGCTATTATGTTCAAGAGAAGAGTAAATACATAGGAAGCTGTTTGAATATGGAATTCTACCCGTGCAAGCGGGGGCCAGAGAAATCAGCAACGTTTTTCTGTGTGTGTGTTTAAGGTGTGTGCGCTCCAGTGCCTGCTACTCACAGAGCAACTGTACTGGACGACACCCGGCCAACCTGAGTCCATCATGCTGACTGCCTGGCTGTACAGGCATTTGAAATTGGACCCCGTACTAAAGGATTCCTTAATTTCTTTTGATTTTTGATGAGCATATTTTATGAATGTGAATGATCATTAAGATAAAAAAAAGATAACATTAGCATAGTTGAAAGATCAAGGGCTATGAAGCGCTGATAAAAGGGATTTATATTTTGAATCTTTTACTTTAATAATAGTCACTAATGTTTATTGAGCATATTCTCTTTTTTTTTTTTTAAGATTTTATTTATTTATTTGACAGAGAGATCTCAAGTAGGGAAAGAGGAGAGAGAGAGGAGGAAGCAGGCTCTGCCCTGAGCAGAGATCCTGATGAGGGGCTCGAACCCAGGACGCTGAGATCATGACCTGAGCTGAAGGCAGAGGCTTAACCCACTGAGCCACCCAGGTGCCCCGAGCATATTCTTTTGAGCTAGATACTCTGCTAAGCACTTCACATGCATCGTCTTAATATCTTTTGTTTTTAAACAAAACAGCCTTATATTTTTCACATGGAGAAATGGGTTCTGAGAGATAAAATAACTTGGTGATTTTACTCAGCCAGTAAGAGTGCAAGTGGCACCGAGTTCTCATGTCTCTTACTCTGGTGCAGAGTTAGCTCAGCAATACTAGGCTATAATGTTGCCCATTTGCTATACATGGAACCTTGGGAGGCTTCATTACGTTCTCTGTAACACTGTTTTGTAACTTTTAGTCTAGGGGGTTAATATTATCTCTCACAAGGTTGCTTATGATGATTAAATGATACATAATAAATGAAAAATCCAAGTACAGAAACTGGAAAATGACAGGGAACCAACAAACATCTGTACCTATTTCCAAGCTAGGCACTTCCTTAGAATCTATGACTGACTTCCAGGAGAGAACTGGTCCGGACTGCAAAGAAGCTAATGGTTACATGAAAAATGCCTTAGGCTTCCACTGCTGTTCGACCAAAGAATTATTTACAGACATTAGAAAGATAGCATCAGGGGATCTGTCTAGAATAGAATGAATAAACACATTCACTATCAAGTGTCCACTTTGAGAGAAGCAGTTTTGAAATAAGCACCAGGTGGACAAACAGCATGTGTAAATCTGCCATTGATCCACAGACTTTATCAACTCAAAACTAGAGTCTGGAAAGGAGGAATATGCCGCCCGATTCAGCCAGCATATGATAAAGGCATAAACACTATGGCACCAGCCGGGGGAAGGGAGGGAGTCTGTGAACATTGGAAATCAAATGGTTGTCACGTTATACTGTGATCCATCTTGTGTTCTGCTCCTGCACATGGTTAAAGTCACAGTTTCTTCCAAACACTTCTGCAAAGAAACACAGAGGAGAATGTCTGCTGCCCAAGCAGGCTCTGTGAACCAAGCGTGAGATACAGTGTAGGTACTGAGAGAGTCGTTTCCTCAGTTAATATAAAGACTTCCCCAGATAGATGGACAGATGATATAGATAGAGACATAGAGATACACAGAGACTGAAACTTCATTTGACGTTTTAAGATAAAGAATATCGTATTCCAGTTTAAGAATACAGAGTATCAAAATATGAAACAGACACAGCCTATACTTTGGTTCAGAGGTCAGCAAATTATGGGCTGGAGGTTGGATCCTGCCTGTCGCCTGGTTTTGTAAATATACTGAACAGAAATGTGCTCATTTGTTTACTGACCAATGGCTGCCTTCACTCTACAGTACTGATGAGCTGTTGCAACACAGACCATATGCATACACAACCTAAAATATTTACTATCTGGCCCTTCACAGAAAAGGTTTACTGAATCTCTGATTTGGTTCAATACCACAGTCCTCTCTGTTTAATGCCACATCTTTATTCTTCTGCTTGGAAGAGGGAGAGAGAAATACAGGGCTTGCCACAACAGAAAAAGAAATAAAGAAAAAAGGAGAGATGTTCAAGGATAAAGAGGAAAGAAAATAAATGACCTTGAGACCAGCCTCTCAAAGTCATACAGCCTTTAAGATCATTTTCAGGGGGTATCTGGGTGGCTCATAGGCTTAAATATCTGACCCTTGGTTTTAGGGTCACGATCCCAGGACCCTGGGATCGAGTCTCACTCTGGGCTCCCTACTCAGCAGGGAGTCTGCTTCTCCCTCTGCCCCTCCCCATTCCTGCTCTCTGTGTCTGAAATAAATAAAGAAAATCTTAAAAATAAATAAATAAAATAAAATTGTTTTCAGGAAATCTATTTCTTATAATCTGCCTGGAGTTGAAGATGGTCTCAGGGAGAAGCACTGAAAAGAGGACATCCCTGCAGCCACAGACACCTATTGGTCCTCTTGGCCTTGGTTCCCCAATAAGCAATGGCAGCAGGAAGGGGTAGGAGAGTAAAGCAGCCCCTGCCCTGGGAGCCTCACAGGTTGTATCAGGAGATTAGCCAGCCTGGGGGTGGAGGTAGTGGGATCCCAGGAGTGGCTAACCCACACATAGTAGATGCTCTAATTGGGTGGAACTCCCTGGAAGAGTACATCTAGATCCCAGAGCAGCCCTGGGGGGTGGAGGGGGCATGGGTTTCAGGAGTGACCTCCCCCCCAAGTAGGCTGGGCTGGTTGAAAGTGGGCACTGGGGACAGGATATGGTGGTATCTGGCTCCAACCTCGAGTCCTATCTGCCCGGGCATGAGCTAGCACCATTTTGGGGAAAGGATATCAAGACCCTACTGGGTTTTGACCTGGTAGTAGGGAAAATAATAATAAAGGAGTAGAGATCATTTGAAAAAATAAAGAAAAGAGAAGATGGGAAAAGAGAAAGAAAGAGAGGGAGGATGGGAGGGAGGGACAGAGGGAGGGAGGGAAGAGGAAGTAGAGGAGGAAGGGGAAGAGGAAGTAGAGGAGGAAGGGGAAGAGGAAGTAGAGGAGGAAGGGGAAGAGGAAGTAGAGGAGGAAGGGGAAGAGGAAGTAGAGGAGGAAGGGGAAGAGGATGTAGAGGAGGAAGGGGAAGAGGAAGTAGAGGAGGAAGGGGAAGAGGAAGTAGAGGAGGAAGGGGAAGAGGAAGTAGAGAAGGAAGGGGAAGGGGATGTCCTTGAATAGGGTGACAGGACATGGATCATCCTATTGAACTTGTAGATAGAAGAACAATTCAATTGATTAAACTGACCCAACCAGAAGAAATGGGGCAGAGAGAGAGAGATCAGGGGGAGAAGCAAAGTGAGAGGGAGAGAGAGAATCTCAAACAGATTCCACGTTGAGGGCAGAGTCCAACACAGAACTGGATTCCATGACCCTGAAACCAAGGGTCAGACATTTAACCGACCAAGCCACCCCTCAGGTGCCCCGATATCATGGTTTTTAACACGAGCACAGATTGGAGTGAATTAAGACAAGGGCTGACCCAAGCTCCCAGGATCAAACCACCTACTTCAATTCTTATGTTACAATACTAATAAGGAGAGTTTCTTTTTAAGCAAGCACTGCCCAGAGATACTCCTAACCTAATCACAAAAGGGTAAGTTATTGAACCTTACTAGGTCCCCTCTATGAAACTGCCAATGAAAGGAATCACTGAATCTGAAGATTAAAGGTAATCTAGAGAGTAGCCAACACAGGCCTCTGCTTTCAGGCAGGTCGTAAGTACCCCTCGCATTGCACTGCGCTGTGACATTCTGCTTTGTTTACACGGGTCGACACGGCAACCACTCTTCCATTTCCCTTTGTATATAAAAATCTCAACCGGATCGAAGCCATTGTTATTTGCAAACATTCCAGAACTATTTTATATCAGGAAACCCAGATTTCATCTTAATACAAGCATTCTGGGAAAAAATATAGAAGTAAAACCTGGACAGAGCCTAAACGGGGGCCCAGTGGCCAAATCCCACTGACCACCTGGTACTGTGAGGCCTGAAAGTCATGAATGTGTTTTTTTAAGCGGTTGAGGAAAAAAAAAATCAGAATATTTTATGACACATGAAAATTATATAATATTCAAATTTCAGCATCCTTAAATAAAATTTCTTTGGAACGTAGCCATGCCCATCTGTCCATGCATTGTCTGTGGCTGCTTCTATGCTACACACCAGAGCGGAGCAGTCGTGACGGAGACCACAAATGTGAAAATGCTTATGATCTGGCTTTTTCCAGAAAACGTTTGTTGGCGTCTGCCTCAGAGCCTTGTATTATTTATGATAAATAACCTTCCCTATCCTAGACTCTACAACAACTTTGACAGTTATTCCAAGTTTTTGTTTTTGCTCAACTGGTGTCATTTATTTCCAAGGGAGCATGCACTAGAGCACATAATTATTTCAGAAAGCAGATTTTAAAATCGATAGTCAATTATTCTGCAAGCATTCATTCATTCATTCATTCAATTAACTTCTGTGGAATATTTAAACCAGACTACTTACACCAGTAATAAAACCCTGGGATCCTGAGTTTACTAACACCATAAAATTGTGTATTTTCTTTTGTTTATCTGTGTTGTCAAAAAACATGGTGCCTGGCATGTGGCAAGTGTTTAATAAGTGTTTATGTGAATGAACAACCATGTGGTTTCTGTCCCAGAATAACACTAGTCCAAGAGAAGAGACAAACACATAAAAAGCAGAACTGCTTTTTTTTTTTTAATTAGAGAGTGCATACAGCAGGGGTTGGAAGGGAGGAGAGAGAGGGAGAGAATTCCAAGCTGGCTCCATGCCCAGTGCAGAGTCCGACACAGGGCTCAATCTCACAACCCTGAGATCATGCCCTGAACTGAAATCAGGAGCTGAATGTTTAACCAACTGAGCCACCCAGGTGCCCCAAATGTAGACTTGTGTTAAGGTCCATAAAAAGGGGGTCTGGGTGGCTCAGCAGGTTAAGCTGCTGCCTTTGGCTCAGGTCATGATCTCAGGGTCTTGGGATCGAGTCCCGCAGAGCCTGCTTCCCTCTCTCTCTCTCTGCCTGCCTCTCTGCCTACTTGTGATCTCTCTCTGTCAAATAAATAAATAAAATCTTTAAAAAAAAAAAAAGGTCCATAAAAAGGATATAAAATACCCTTCTAGTAACGAAAGAGTGAGGTCTCACCAAGGTGGCAGCTGAGAGAGATCTTGAAGATCAGAACACACACACACACACATACCCTCTACTTAACTTTTAGCTTCATGTGGGAGACAGTATTAAAAAACTAGGGTTTGGAAATAAGAGCCCTAGAACTAACCCAAGTGCTGGAGTGCACAAACTAGAAGGACTCATCAGGAAAAGAGCCTGGCGACCAAATGCAAAAGCAAAGGAGCTAGCTATGCAGAGGCAATTGGTGTCAGTGAGGCTATCTTGGCAAACAGAGAATTGTCAGGGCTGTCTGGACTTAGGTGATGGACTGACATTCCAGGCAGAGAGGCAGTAGCCACAGAATCTGGCAGCAGCAAAGCAAGTGACAGGGTCTCAGCAAAGGAGTGAATTTCTGAGACAAGTCTCCCCCACCTAGCCAGTGAACCAGAACCCAGTGTCTGGAGATTATGATGATAAGCGATGGGTGCCAGTCTAAGCAGGCAGGAAATGTCTGGGAAATTCAGCAAGGATAATTAGCAGGAGTGGAGAACATAATAATGAGAAGTCCTGGCATGGATAAGAAGCAGAGAACCAGTGAGACAGGCCTGCTGGGAAGTCAATAGGGTCAGAAAAGTTCATCAGCTGGAATGGTGTTCTTGCTATTAGATTATGAATCACATAGCATTCTAGTCTCCCAAGGATTCATAGGACTGAGATGTCACACCCAACTAAGAAGATCTAGTCATCTTTGTAGGTTTCTGGGGTAAGGAATTTTACACACACACACACACACACACACACACACACACACAAACGAAACCCAGATCCTAGAAATGAAATTGGTGGCACATATTGTGTCCAAAGAATTAAGAAAAAAAAAATCTTAAAAATCAGTAAGAAAAACTCATTAAGCTTACGATCACTGAGTCAGATTACAGAGTCGAATATTTTAAACACAATGATCATCAGACATCACTAAAGTCCTTCATCGAATGCAAGCCCTGCTATGTTCACTTCACTTCTCTCTCAAAATTATTTACCAAAGTGACAAATAGTTATGAAAGATACCAAATACCTGTAAGACTAAAATACACATACAGATGTTCTTGTGAACAAAATACTGAAAGGATGACTAAGAGTTTTGTTGGATGATTCTGTACCTGGTAGAAAGTAATTTATTCAAAATTTAAAGATAAAAGTAAATGGATTTTCTAAAGAGTGTTTTGGGCGTTGGTCCTTTATCCTCTTTTATTCAAACATGTTTATCAATTACTTGGCTGAAAAAAATAGAACTTCTATATCAAAACATTTTAAACTTTGCACCTGTAGTCTAAGGCTAGAAGGGAAAACCAACATGACAGATGAAACGTAATTGTTTAAAGAAACAGAAAACATGGTATTCGTTGAATCTCTAAGAAAGCGGACATCTAAAGTAGGTCAAAATAAACTTCATGAGAAATTGGGAGCCTTAACTGTTTACTTCAGCAACACATTGCTACACAGAAAACTTATGCAAAGGGGCCCTTGGGTTCTGGTTTCATTTTTGCCATTTTGTCACTATGTAACTTCGAATAAGACACTAACCATTTCTGAAGCCTGTATTTCTCATGTTTCAAGGGCAGACAAGTTTTAGTTCTAACAGAAAATCATCCTCCTAAGATTATCAAGAATGGATAAAATTTGGGTAGGTACAAGAGAAATTGGGAGGCATTCCAAGAGAGGAACAAAATGGTGACCCAGCGTCAGGAATTTAAAAGCATTTTTTTTAATGATTTTTTTTTTAAATTTTTTTTTAAGATTTTATTTGTTTATTTGACAGACAGAGATCACAAGTAGGCAGAGAGGCAGAGAGAGAGAGAGAGGAGGAAGCAGGCTCCCTGCTGAGCAGAGAGCCCAATTCGGGGCTCAATCCCAGGACCCTGAAGTCATGACTAAGCCGAAGGCAGAGACTTTAACCCACTGAACCACCCAGATGCCCCTTAAAAGCATTTTTTTAATTAAAAAAAAAAGCCTAAAATTTTAAAAATAAATAGAAATAAAAATGAAAAAATAAAATAAAATAAATTTTTTTAAAAGAACACAGAGTTAGGAATGATCTTGAGTGTAAGGAAGTAAGCTAAAAAGGCTAGGTTTCTGACTAGAAAATTTTTGCAAAATGGAAGGAAGTACAATGAACAATTTTAGCATGGCCAGATTTCTGAGAATATACAAAGTAAGCAGGGGAGCTGACTCTTAAAACAGTGGCTAATAGGAATTCAGTAATTATTTTTAAATAAGTAAGTGGCAATGTGGAAGTCAAGTTGAAGCAAAGGGTTTCATGTTCAAGTTAGGTCAGTGATGAGAAACAATGAGACTTTGACCTTAAAATGGAGACATCTGGTTGCACCCGGTCAAAACTGAGTATCTCCCCCCCATTGAGCCTTCCTTGTCAATGAAGCCACTTTGTTTGTTTCATCTGCTAAAGAGACTTCAAAGTTCTGGGCGAAAACAGCACACGGGAAACATCTGTAAGTGATTCTGTACAAATGTCGTTCTCAAAATAACAACAACAAAAAGATGAAATACCAGTGTTCTTCGTGATTGGGCATGGTCTCTTGTTGAACCCTAATCCTCGATGAAATTCAGACCAGAATGGTGTTAAGACCACTATATAACTGGAAATACTCTAAAATGTGCCACGTTGGAGGAGTTTAAGCTTTATTCCCTCCCTTAGTTTTTATACATTACTGCCTTAGCATTTGGGAAAGTAATCATAGCTTTTAGGTAGTGAAAGGGTCATGACAGCCAATATTCCTCCTATTACTGTCTCATCACATACTCTAACCACATCATTTTCTTGACTAGTTGTTCTGTTTTGTGCTAAATCACTAAATCTAGGGCACTGCTGTCTCAGGTGTGTTCATTTATCTGTCCTGCTACAGCTGAATACATAATAATGTCCCTTTCTGTTCTCGCCTTGCCCCGTCTTCAGTGAAGAGCCTAAAGAGACTTTCTATATATTTAGGAACAGAAGTTCTTTTATTTAATGTTCTTGAGATAACTGGGGGGAAAAAAGGCACAGAGAACAGGAATTAGACTCAAGTGACCAAGATTGGAAACTCAGCTTTCCCTCCATCTTGGGCCACAAGCCAAAGTTTCCCCACAATTTTGAAATAAATATTGTAACAGCTATCATAATCTGTTATTTTAAATAGTAAACAGATACTGACTGTACCAGCATCTAGGCCAAACCCTGATTACTTATTAATTAAAACTATACGCACTGAGAAAAATGGGGTATCAGTCTGGGTTTGCCTCTATATCTTTCATTCCCTTCTTCACACTGTCATTCATAATTCATAATTTAAATTAAAATTCACTTTTTATAAACAAATATTCAGTATTTATTGTTTATCAGGTTATGGGTGAATTCACCATCATGAATAAGAAATCATGATTGTGCCTGGAGTGTTCATTCTAAAGCAAACAACCAGCTATTTAGTATGAAGAATGCTAGAAAGCAGTACGTTCATAATACTACAGTGTGATCTGTAATCAGTTAACAATATTTACTTAGCATATCTCATATGACACACTCTCTCTGAAGGAGATTTAGATGAGGGTAGAGGTACGTAAGCAGGAGCAATTATGATCCTTGATTTTAGGATCTCACAATTTATCATCTTTTGTGGTGAGTGTGTTTTTTCCATCCAGGTATAGACTGTGTCAAAGGCAGCCAGCATCTAAACCATGCCTCATACACATTAGGATTTCAAAAAAATATTTTATCAAAGAATGCATGAGTTTAGAGAAATGTAATGCCTTTTCTTTAGTTGTAAGTAAAGTGAGGGGTACACCACAACTGTTTTTATTGATATGCAGGGGAAGGGGAAAGGTAAAAAAACCAATGAAATTATATTTTGTTGAGAAATATAATTCTCAATATAAAGTTCCCAAGTTGAGAACTTGCGGGAAGAAGTACTGGAGAAAGAAAACTGAGCTTCTCTTTTCTAAAATTTTTTATTTAAATCCAATTAGCCAACATATGGTACATCATTAGTTTCAGATGTAATGCTCAGTAATTTATCAGTTGCATAAACACCCAGTGCTCATCACGTCACATGTCCTACCTAATGTCCATCACTCAGTTACCCCATCTCCCCACCCACCTCCCCTCCAGCAACCCTCAGTTTGTTTCCTATAGTTAAGAGGCTCTCATGGTTTTTCTCCCTCTCTGATGATGCCCCATTCAGTTTTCCCTCCCTTACCCTATGATCCTCTGTGCTGTTTCTTATATTCCACATGTGAGTGAAACCATATAACTGTTCTCGATTTGACTTATTTCGCTTAGCATAATACCCTCCATTTCTATCCACGTCAACGTAAATGGTAAGTATTCATCCCTTCTGATGGCTGAGTAATATCCCATTGTATACATATATACCACATCTTCTTTATCCGTTTATCTGTCAATAGACAGCTTGGCTCTTTCCACAGTTTTTTTTACACCATATGCAAAGAACACTCAAACTGGATGAAAGGCCTAAATGTGAGACAAGAATCCATCAAAATCCTAGAGAAGAGCACAGGCAATGACCCCTCTGACTTTGGCTGCAGCAACCTCTTGCTAGACATGTCTCCAAAGGCAAGGAAAATGAAACCAAAAATGAACTATTGGGATTTCATCAAAATAAAATAAATATTTTATTATTTAAAATGATAAAAAAAACTTCCTTTGCTGTGCAAAGGAAACAGTCAACAAAACAAAAAGACAACCTATGGATTGGGAGAAGATATCTGTAAATGACAGCAAATAAAGGGCTAGTATCTAAGATTTATAAAGAACTTCTCAAACTCAACACCCAGAAAACATAAAACCAAGTCAAAAAATAGGCTGAAGACATGAGACATTTCGCCAAAGAAGACATACAAATGACCAACAGACATATGGAAAAATGTCCCATATCACTCGGCATCAGGGAAACACAGATCAAAACCACAATGAGATACCACCTCACACCAGTCAGAATGGCTAAAATTAACAAGACAGGAAACAACAGGTGTTGGCAAGAATGCAGGGAAAGGGGAACCCTCCTACAGTGTTTGAGGGAATGCAAGCTGATGCAGCCACTCTGAAAAATGGTGTGGAAGTTCCTCAAATAGTCGAAAACAGAGATACCGTATGACCCAGCAATGGCACTACTGAATATTTTCCCCAAAGACACAAATGTAGTGAAAAGAAGGGCACCTACACCTCAACGTTCACAGCAGTGATATCCACGATAGAAAACTAAGCTACTCTGGAGAGAAGGAAAAGTGGTCATATACTGATAGATGAGGTATGGCAATCAGACTCATAGTATTCAAATTTAAATGGACAAGTCTTACTGAAGGATGCAAGAACAAAGGTCTTCTTGTTTGGTCACATTCATGGCAGTTTTTAATCTACTATTCTACCTGATTTTAAAGCTTCCTCAAAAGTTATTTTATACTTGATTACTTAAAGTGAATTTTTAAAGTAATGATTTTAAAATAACGATAAAAATAATAATAATAAGATAAAATAAAATGAATTTTGTTTAGTGGACGCTGAGAAACTTGCAATATAATAACCATGTAGGTGATGGTAGAAAGAGCCTGGGTTGTGGATCACAGAGCCTTGGAAACATCTAATTCCACTTCCTGATAGAAAGTTAGAGATTCTGGCATTAAATGATGTCACCATTTTAAGTACTGAATGGCTGTGTTAAACAAAAAGGGTTGGGTGATCTTTACAAATGCCTGGCCTGATTTCCTCTGCTGACAGAATCTTTTTTGTTAGAAGAATAATGTAGCTTTTTTTAAATTGATCTAAAACAATGGGCCAAGTAAGATATTTACTGTGACAGTTACTATAACCCTAGAACTCAACGGGAAAATATGTATTAATTCTAAATGTTTATTTCTTAAGTCAGCTTATCTTCATTTTTAGAAGTTGAAAGCACTGATGTTATTATTTAAATCTAGATATATTTCAATGTGATTATAAAACTGAGTATAAAAGAAACACTTGAAAAACTCCAATCAAGAAAAGATCAGTGATGGGAGGTGAACATTTCAGTTTCTTATCAAAGCTGTTACAATACTATACTGGATGACTGAATTAGTATCTTTAAAAACAATGACAGTCAAAACACGTCTGTGCTCATTCAGTGCTGAAGAGAAATTTAGTTAAGAATGAATTAAAAGTTAATGTGAATAATGAAATTAGTTAATGAATTAAAAGTTAATGGAATTCTACCTTTTTATAAATGTTAAATGGATTTCATATTTGGAAAACTCTCTACAACAATAGCAGATATTAATACCAAACATGTAATTTTAATGGCATTTTACCAAATATTGCTAAGTAGATATCCTATCCCAGAAAATATGCTTTTTAAGTTAGTGTGGTATTCCTCTGCCAGTAAAATCTTTATCTTCCTTCCAAGCGGTTTTTAGGTCTCTCTTGACCTGTGGTCAATCCTCCGGGAAAACTAAGGAAGGAATTAGTAGAGAGACTTCTTACAGATCTATTTTTCAGCATTTTATCCTCCTCCATACTGATGACCCTGTGTTGGAGCAAATCATCATAATCTTTCTGTCATTACATGCCTACAAACTAAGCCAAGAGAAACACAATCTTTTCATATTGGGAAAATAAAACAACTTTTTTTCTGCATCGAAATCTATATGTAAGTTCACCGAGTCGAGTTTGGATAGGAAATTTTAGAGAAGAATCATGATTCTCCATGGCAGAATTGGTAATAAATAAATAAATATATAACTCTTCTTGGAAAATGCAGAAAACAGTTACAATTAAATTTATATATGAGTTTTGTGGATGGAGAACTAATTGATGCCATGTAGATAAAGTGGTAGACAAGAGACTGAGAAGGGCAGAAAGTGGGGAAACAGGCCAGGAGCAAGGTAATTAATGCGAGACCCTGTGTACAATACTGAGGATTGGTTTTCAGGCTGAGTGAGAAGGGTGGCCATTGGAGAATTGTAAGCAAAGGACTGATGTGGTTGTCATCTTACTAAACTGAATTATAAAAGGATCATCTTGTCTCTGGAGAGAACCAACCAACCGCTAAATTGTTCACGTGATGATGGCCTGCACCACAAGGGGGCGCCCTGAAGATGATGAGCAGAAACTAATCCTAATCTGATTAGGTTTTTAAAATATGGTTTTGCTGCTAGATTAATGGGATTGTGCTAAAGTGTTTGTACATACTGAAAGAGTTTAAGATGAAACTATGTTGTGCTTTTGTAAATGTGGTGACAAATTCAATTTACAATATGAAGATACAAATGATGCTTATTATGACTTTTTAATAAGATGTTACCTATCAGATCAGTTATCTCCAACAAATGCTTAGTTCAAGTCTCATAAATTCCCTAAAATGTTAAAAATATGATTATATATGATTTAAAAGGAGAAAGAAAAAGGAAAATGTTTCCTCCCATCTCTCAACATACCAAAGTAATTTTTATTTTTTAAAAAGTGCATAAGAAGAAACGTATTTTAAGAAATAATAAATCTTAGGAAAAATTGGATTTCTAGCAACATTATTCTTTTTGTGCTAAATAGGTAAACCATTTTCAAGAAGAGACAGATCCTTATGTTTCTGAATGAGTAACCACCTTGGAAAAACCTTGTGAAGTGTGGATTTTCACAGTGAGTATCTATGCCAAGAAAACTGAAGAAACTGACTTTCTACTCTTAGATCATAGACAAACCACTCCAATAGACCTCCCTGATTTATCACTTTCCAGCAAACATCTGGCAGGCACATAAAAGTGAATAGGTGCTGAGGTACCCCTTCCTCTGTGGGGAGGCTGAACTAAATACGGCCTGCTCTGAAAATTTATAGGTTGATAACCCTACAGTCAACCAAGCATGATAGGTTTGGAAAACAAGCCAATAATGAAATTCTAAGAGTCCCTCACAAATACTATTTTTTGCATGACCAATCTAAAAGTAGCATAACTTAGTGAGGTCCTATTGACTTATCAAAGCAACAAATACTCTTTTGACTTTGTGAGAAGGTGGTAGACACAGCAAGATGATTAAGACAAAACTTCTGCACAGGAGAGGAAATAATTCATGGCAATACACCATGAAACGTTTTACTGTCACTGTCATTAGGACTCCTCCCATATTTTACACATACCCACTCTCACCTTTTAACCACATTGTGATGACTGACTTCCCTTTCCATTTGAGGTTAAGCAGAGACCATCTGAGTTGTGTTGGTCAATGAATGTGAGCGCACCTGGTTTTGATCATTTCTGGTTAGTTCTAGGAGTCAGGCCATGGTCTACCATGTTCCTTTCTTTCTGGCACAGTGACTGTAAGGCACTGGTCCGACTGTAGGCTCCATCATCTGGGTTCCTCAATACCTATTTAAGATTTTTTTTTTTTTTTTTACAGGGGGAGAGAGAGATCACAAGCAGGCAGAGCAGCAGGCAGAGAGAAAGAAGGGGAAGCAGGTTCCCTGCTGAGCAGAGAGCCCGATGCGGGGCTCGATTCCAGGACCCTGAGATCATGACCTGAGCCTAAGGCAGAGGTTTAGCCCACTGAGCCACCCAGGTGCCCCCCTCAATACCTATTTAAGCAAAGCCCCCCCCCCCACCAACCTCCACTGGCTATGCAATGTGGCAACGAGTTAACAGCTATTGTTTTAAGAACTGACACAGAAGGAGAAATGGTGCTATGAGAAATCAGAGACAGGCATTATCCAGACTAAAGACTTCAAGAAAATCATCCTGGAGTATAAGAGCTCTGAGCTGAGCCTTAAAAGTTAGTAGGAGTAACGTGAATGGAAAGTATGTCAGCTTCATGTAAGCCGTACGAAAAAGAGAATAATGTGCTCAAAAACCTGTACGTGGTTCACCATGACTGGGACAAGCATCGGTAGCTTGCCAATAAATAATACTGGGAAGATATACAAGATCAATTGATGGTATGCCTTTTTTCATAGGCTTATTCTCAGTTACCCATTTTTGTTGGGACCATTAACTATTTAAAGCATGCAAAAAAGATCTAAAATTAAATTTAAAATACTTTTAAAGTATTCTGTCTATAAAATTCTTCATTCACCTTCTCCTCATGATCACTATAGGTAACAACTGACCCCAATTTTCCTACACAGCAATGTAACCCTAACTGTATTACTGTCTCTTTGTAGATGATACACAACTATATTACGCTGTATGCATTCTTGTTTTTTATTGTTACATTGTTACTATTGTTACTATTTTTATTGTTAGAAAATAGTATACTTTTATATAAAGGCAGGACATTCATTTAAAATTATAAAAATGTATAGTGCTAAATTACTTGACTATATCATAATTTCTCTAGTCATTGTTCTGAAAAAATGTCACTCAGGTTATTTACCATTTTTCACTATTAAAAAAATGTTACACTGAACATTTTGTAAATGTCTCCAGGTAGATGCATGTAAAGTTTATCTAGGATATACCTGGATGCGAAATTACTGGGTCTAAGGATACACTAATCTTAAATTATGTAGATGTTGCTAAATGAAAAAGGACATTTAGATTTATCCCAGAAGCCGGAGAAAACTCTCGAAGGACACTGAAGAAATGATCAGATTTCTGGCTTAGAAATCTCTGGCAGCAATATACAAACTTGACTGGAGTTGAGTAAAAATGTACGAAGACCTGAACTAAGGTGACGCCCTGAGGAGATGGTCACAAAGGGGAGAATCACCAGACACTGGCGATTTCTCTTTCTTCATGTATTAAGGTGAAGGTAGAGAACTATCATTGCGAATTAGCTACATGCAAGACCTTGGTTTTTTTTGTTTGTTTGTTTGTTTGTTTGTTTATCTTTTTTAGGTCCTTTATAACATATTATAACTTCAAGAGCTACTACACTGGAGTTTCAATGACTGAATTTCAATCTCAGTTTCATGGATTATGATGTATAACCTCTCTCTGCTTTTCTGCTTCTTCTTCTATAAAACAGCTCTAAGAATAGCACCAACTTCATTGGCTGGTCATTATCTCAATTAAAATAACACACAGAGATCATTCAGACAACATGTGTGGTATATAGAAGTTACTGATGAGTGCCAACTATCATTATTTTAATCTCTAAATCAAATCTAAAAGATGATAGTATCCTGTACTGAAGAAACTGAGAGCCAGGAAGTTTGCAACTTGGCCAGAATCTCTGCTAGAAATCAGCAGATTTGGGATTTGGAGACCATGCTGTTCTTAGGCCACACTGCCCATAGCTTTTCCCTATGTACAGGGTTAGCCTCCCTTCTTTTCTCTTTTTTTTTTTTTTTAAGATTTTATTTATTTAATTGACAGACAGCATAAGAGAGAGTGAATATGAGTTGGGGGGAAGAGGAGAAAAGGAGGAGAAACAGGCTCCCCCAGAGCAGGGAGCCCGAGGAAGGCCTAGATCAGAGGACCCTGGATCATGACCTGATCCAAAGGCAGAAGCTTAACCAAGTAAGACAACCAGGCGCCCCTCCCCCTTCCTTTATGACAGGAATCAAGTAGACTGAGTATCCAGGATAAATGATACTTAAATTCAGTGACTCACCCTTCATTTCTCTATCCCACCATTTTTCTATAATTCAATTAATAATTTCTTATTCTGCAAGATATAATTTTTATTTTTCCCCTTTCAAAGAAGGCAGTTTTGACGTTGCTACAGCTTTTTTTCTAAATTAAGATCATGACTTTCTTAGAGGAAAGTCTAGACATGTTTTCAAATCTTACCCCTTTCCCCAAGCTAGAGAAAGAGAAAACAAGGTAGTGCTCACCAATGTGTAGTTGGGGGAGGAGAAAAAAGCTGGACACTAATCTGAACTTAGTTTTTATAAAAATCCATCTGAATGTGGAAATATAGAATATACTTAGTTAGCAAAGGATTTATAGGTAAATACATGTAATTTTTGGCTACTCCAGCAAGATGAGGTTAATTGTGCCAGTTATCCAGACAGATGGATAAAAATAAGAGTTAACTGAACACCGTTCCTGATGGACAAAAAGCCAAAATATATGCCCATATATTCACAATTTAGCTTTGGCTAATATTATGTTTAGGGGATCTCCTGTGGTTTTGTTTGCAACTGTTTATTTTTGAAGATTGAATAATTAGTGGTAAAAACACATGGTGGGTTATTTCATTGGTGTACCTTTCAAGTGAAGGGATTTTTTAACATGCATTACCTTATATCAGTGGCAATACGGGGCAATGTCTAGAGACATTTTGGGTTGTTAGAACTATAGGTGAGTGCTGCGGACATATAAGAGGTAGAGGTCAGGGATGCTGTTAAACGTCCTACAATGACTCATGTCAAAATTTTAATAATGCTGAGGTTGAGAAAACCTGTCCTCTATTTAGGGCAGACTGAGTTCCATACCCTCTTCACCTTTTCTCACAAAGGTGGTTAATTCTCTATAATTCGTGGGCTCTCAATGCCAGCCTGATCCCAGGGCAGGATAGCTTTAAGAGGAAAATTGTTTTTTATGGATGCCAGGTGTTAAAATGCTGTTTTAAAATAATAATAATAATAATAATAATAATAAACAAGGGCATCACTGCTCAGTTACAATTAGAGCATCGATAAATACTCATTGTTCATAATGTTCCTTTGGCATTAAAACATGATATGATAAATGGTCACATAGTTAATTATTTCACTACAGCTTCAACATTTAAAATACAGTTTTGGAAGCAATTAATCCAGAGTGGATTAGCGTTTGGACAGGACTGTGATAAATAAAACGTCAACATCTTTGGCGTAGAAATAGAACTGCACCAGCACAGGTAGACAGACTCTCCCATATCATAAACAGATCCTGCATTCTTTCTCATTTCTGTTACTGTCAACAACATTATAAAAAGCAATGAGCATTGTTCAGACAAAACCAACCAAAAACAAACTTATTTTTCCTGATCCAGCAACTGAAATTGATTTCTCTTTTATTTCCAAAATAATGTTTTCATGGCTCCTTATTAAAAAGACTAACACCTGGGCCAAAATGTGTGTGTCTACGTCATCTGCATCTGTGAAATACATCTCATTTACGCTCTACCATATCTCAGTGCCTTTGTTCTGTTCTCCTTCCGTTCTCCTCCATAGTACCAGTTACCCTAAATATAAACACGGAGTTCCAAGCATGTTAGTCATATATTTCAAAATCATGAATTTCACTCCCTTGCCAGTAGGAGAGAATGCTTGGTGGGGCATGTAAAATTATTTTCTTTCTGGCACCAGACTAACTATGCAGTTTTAACTTGAGTTCCTTTCCTTTCTTATCCTACCTGCTTGAACAAAGCAGGCTGTAATCTATCGATTCATTTTCAAGACCCAGCTCAAATATCATTTCCTTTCTGAATTCAGCCTCTACTGCCTTAGAGAAATTGAGTCTCTTTCTCTAAATTTCTCCTTAAGAGAAATTTAGTTCCAATAGTTGTGTTACAACACTTATTACATCTTTACAACTATGATACTAACTACTGCTTTATTTTGACTTGATGTCAAATATCTTCATCTTCATCTTCATTGTGTCACAATCTTCATTACTGTGATCTCCTCAGACACTGTGGCCATATCCCGTTCTTTGTAGCACAAGAACCTAGCCATTTTGTTGCTTATAGTCAGTCTTCCCACAACGTTTTTGAATAACTTACTAAATACTTCCAAATCATTTATTTCATCTTTGTAATTATTCATGCAAGCATGTATTATTTGGGGGAAAAACCGGTTGGTCAGTCCATTTGTTTTTGTGGCACTTATGTGGTCATCAAAAGGACAGACAGGAAGAAAAGCCAAGGATTCAAATACACGCCAGTATACACTCTTCCGGGATAACTGGTGCCCAGCTTACCAAATGGGTACTGTAGGACAGAAATCCTATCAGATCTGAGGTCATCGTTTTAATTTATGGGGCAGACTGCCGTCTTATCTTTGCATTTGTTGTACAGTAATTTTAATGTATTAACATGTTGCCGTTGGTGAATCAGCAACTTACTGCCAGTGGATTATAAATAATTTTGAATGTGAGTGGTTATTATTATTCCATGAATGTTTTAGAAAGCATTAACATTAAGTGAATGTTGATAGAAAGGGTGTATGCATTTTAGCCATTTAATATATTTGTAATACCCATTAGAAGTGGCATAAAATGAGCTATCAATAGTGAATAAATGTTTTAGCAACATACATTATAAATTTTAAGTGACTGGCATAAAATATGCATCACACGTGGTGCTTATTAGTAGTCTTAAGACACTTTCCTTTTTAAGAAACCATTAATATTGTGATGACCTTAGGTATACAGTAATAGGCTTTAGAGAGAGCCATCCATTAAGCCATTCTAAATTTAACTAAGATAGAGTAAATTCCGTAATTACAGACACTCCACACAAAAGCATGGACTCAAGAAAATTTTTAGGTGAAAAAATCTTCTGTAACAGACTGGGAACCTCAAAGTGATGCAAGAAAATCTGTGGTTCCTAATCTTCTAACTTCTGCTTTCTGCATCATCACCATCATTGGCTCCATATCTACATCAATACCCTTTTCTACCCTTTTCTTCCCCTTGACCATGTCCTAGTCTAAACAATATAATTTTTTCCCCCTGGTTCAGTCACAGAAGTTCTCTGGGAATTAGAGCCAGTCAGATATAAGTTTAGAATTCCAGGGAGCCCAAATCTTGCCACAGGTATTTCTCCAGAAATTACAAAATGTCATTGCATTTCTGCTCCCTTAGCTATAAAACAGGGACACAACACGACTGTACTACGCAAACTGCTTTAAGTACCAAATGGAATGTGCCTTCCATGTCCTTAGTACGGTGACTGTTCAATAAATGAATGATTGCTACTATCTGATTTTTCCTTTATTTACTTATTTTTGTATTTTCTTTTTTTTTTTTAAGATTTTATTTATTTATTTGACACACAGAGACCACAAGTAGGCAGAGAGAGAGGAGGAGAGGGAAGCAGGCTCCCTGCTGAGCAGAGAGCCCAATGTGGAACTCGATCCCAGGACCCTGAGACCATGACCTGAGCTGAAGGCAGAGGCTTAACCCACTGAGCCACCCAGGTGCCCCCACTTTTGTATTTTCTATTCTAAATCAAGCCTCTAAGGAAATATATTTCCAAACTGCACATGATTTTAGGATTGATATTTCCCCATGAAATAACAAGCCTGGGTTAATTTCTAATTATAACATTTTGCTCACCTATATACAAATTAAACATTGTTTCAATAGTACGGCTTAACAGACTGCTCTCAAGAGCTGTAACAGCCATTACCTTAGCCTCCCGACACATGTGGTCATTGAGCATATGAAATATGCCTAGTCCAAACGGAGGTATCTGTGAATGTATATAATTACACACAGTTTACAAAAATTTGGTATAGAAGAAAAAAAAACATCCCATAGGATTAATTACATAATGAAATGATAATAGAGATGTAGTGAAATAAATGAAATACATCGAAAATAATTCTATCTGCTTTTTTAAACTTTTAAAAATGTGCTTCTAAAGAAAATTGAAAAATTTTTTTATTTATTTGACAGACAGAGATCACAAGTAGGCAGAGATGCAGGCACAGAGAGAGGAGGAAGCAGGCTGCTGAGCAGAGAGCCCGATATGGGGCCTGATCCCAGAACCCTGGGATCATGACCTGCGCTGAAGGCAGAGGCTTTAACCCACTGAGCCACCCAGACACCCCAAAACTGAAAATTTCTAAATCAACTAAAATTAAAGGTGTCTAGGAAACTAAAAATTAATTTCCAGAAAATCTGGATATGAAAGTTGCTTTGATTGGTCTGCTCTAGAGCACTCTGGTGAAGTGGTATTGTCTGACGGACACGACATGATCATACATTTAGCTGGAAGGGACCTAAATGCTCATCCACTTCAACAACCTTTTTTTTTCCCAGCACTTAATTATTGAAGACTGCAATCTAGAAGGGGGTTGTGGCAAGAACTAAATGAAACCCTGAGTTAAATGTGAGATGGTTCATTGGAAGAAAGTCCTGAAGCAAAGGCACAAAGGTCAGATTAATGTAAGACTGTACCGAGCCCAGCTGAGTTATGCAGTGGAAGTCATTCTGTGTGCCAGGCGCTGAAGAAGCAGAAAAACCAAGTAGCCAAATGCGAAGACTCAGAAGGCAGTGAAAGAGGGGAGAGTAGCTGGAAAGGGCTGCAATACATTCATGCCTTGACAACCCTTACCATCTCACAATTCAGATCACTCCATCCTTTTTATAGGCAATTTTGCACATTCCAGAGCACATCTTCAAGGTCCAGGCTTTCAATTATTCACCCAATATACAAAAATACTAATGACAAAATAGTAAAAATAGTAACAATAAAACACTATAAAAGTTTAGTATGAATAATAACACTTACTGAGTGCTTATGATGAATCAGGCCCTGTGCTCTGACATGTACGACGTCATTTATAAATGTCCCTTTGATGTAGGTATTATCCAGAATTTTACAGTTGATCCAACTGAGACTGTTAGGGAAAGGATTCATTTAAGATCCTACAGCTCGTAAGAGAGGCACTGTAGAAGAGACAGAAATTGAGGCGATGGGCTGTGATTTAAACTCCTATTGATTCCTGAGTCCAAGTTCTTCAGCATAAGGAGTTACTATATTTGAAATGCATAACACTTTAGAAAAATGTAATGACAGGCAACTCCATATCTCTTACAATGCCCCTTCAATTTTTATTAGAAAAATTACAAACGTAAAAAAAAAAAATAAGAGCAAAACAAAATCCCTGTGAACCCTTCATCTAGTTTCAACAGCCATCCCCATATGCCATAACTGTTCCTGTACCCTACTCCCGTGTTTGCTTAGACAGTAAAGGAAATCCGGAAGTCATGGCATTCTGTTCCGAAGTATTTCATTATATATCCAAAGCCACTATAGAATCTCCTTACCTAACCACATGACATTATTATACAAAACACAGTTAATCATGACTTCTTGAAATCATCAAATATTATTCGTCCACATAAATGTCCCTGACTACCTAGAAACATCTTTTTACCATCAACTTATTGGAATCAGGATCCAACTATGTACTGCTCATCACGTTTCTTGTTCTATGTCTTAAATATTTTTTAGGTTCTTTTTCGTCTACACCAACCTCTCGCTCTCTTACTCTCCATCCCCATTCTTTGGTTAGGACATTGACTTGCTGAAAATAATTCAGCAGTTACCTTACAGAACGTCTATGTTCTAGAACTGGCTGATTTTCTTCTTGTGGTAGCAGTCACACATGATCTTGCTTTACTCTTCTGTTATCTCCTGAACACAGGAAGTCAAATCTAAGGACTTGATTAGACTTGGGCTCATTATTTTCCTTTGGCCTGACTAGGTAGTCTGTGGACTCATACCACACCCCACAGAAGATTTGTAAATTTTTACTGTCTCACTTTCCTTGATGTAAAATTGAGCAAGGGATTCAAGGCTGGACTGCCTGATCCTTCAATGTAAGATCGCTAATCACCTCTACCTTCACTGATTTTATCACCTGGGCCCAATCAGAATTCAGTCAAAAAACTGAAAGAATGAGCCATTCTTTCTATTTATGGTTCTAATGATAGGCAAAAAAAAAAAAAAAAAAAAAAAAAAAAAAAAAATTGAGCTTGGTAAATGATGGGGGAGCTGGAAAGGCACAAGTCTGGAAGGGATGCGTCAGGACCAAAGAAACAATCAGTAACTTATACGCCTGAAAATCTGCAACAGGAAGGTTCGAGAGGGCAACTGTGCATATAGCCACTGAAGCCCGATGAAAAGGGGGCTTCAAGAGAGATTAGGTGGAATCTCTGGGAGACCATGCTTCTCCTGCATTCACCTCTAGGATCTGCAGCTCAACATCTTCCAGTTAGACTGGGGCCACGGTTGGTCCCCAGGCCAGCCCTTGGGAAAACGGGCCGAAAGCACAGCAAAGGAAAATGAGGATATATATGGTTGGCTAGATAATGTGCATCGGTCTGTCTCCATGTTTACTCACACTGACCCTCTCAAATTTATAGTTTTGGCTTCACACTGCCTTCTAAATTTTGGACATGTAACCTCTTTTGACGCAACTCTAATGTATACCCATACAAAGAAGGGAATTCTAGTTAAACGTAATTGTCGGCCTTCACCATGCTGACATAACACAACCCAGCACACCCTCTCTTGATGGTATTTAATTAAGGGTTGTAAAATTGTGATTTTTCTAATTCTATAATTCTACATTCTAATTCTGCATTTCCTTCTGTACTTATTAGCTCAAATTCTTCTCTATAGAAAAATTTTCGTCATTCACTAGACTTATTTGGTAACCCAGAAACATATGTCACCGAAGTGGAATAGATGTTAAATTCCTATTAATTATGAATTTTCAGGATAATGAGTTACTGTCCTAACAACTTTCAGTGGTGTCTGATAAGCAACACTTTGTTTTCTCTCTCATGTTTATCCCCTCCATCTCCTCCTTATGGAGGGAGATGCTCTGCTATTTTGAGCTCCTGGCTTTCGTATACTTTCTTGAAAAGTCACTTGCAGTATTTGTTATAATGTTCAGATCATGCCACATTTGTCCAGTGGTTCCCCTCTGTCATTTTGTACTTAATCTGCAACTTGTGCTTTGTGCCAGTTCTCAAAATTTTCTTTCCAATAGGGGTGATTTTTATCGCAGTACCATTTCTTCTTTATTTCCTTTCAGCTTTACTATTACAACCACACAGTTGTTAATATTGTGCAGAATCTGTTGCTAGTGAGCATTTTGGTCAAATCTACTCTTATCTGAGATTCCTGGCAAATTATTTTTTTAAAGATTTTATTTATCTATTTGATGGATCACAAGTAGGTAGAGAGGCAGGCAGAGAGAGAGAGTGGGAAGCAGGTTCCCTGCTGAGCAGAGAGCCTGATGCAAGGCTCAATCCCCGGACCCTGAGATCATGACCTGAGCCGAAGGCAGAGCCGCCCAGGTACCCTGATTCCCTACTTTTAGACTCTTTATTCCTCTTGCATAACACACATCTTTAAAAACCCAACCAAACAGTTACCATACCCCAATGGACTCTTCTTTCCTCTTGGGCATTCTCTCATTTCCTTTGAACACTTTTTACATATCCAACAAAAGGACGGTGGACTAATCTGCATGTCCAGATTTGGAGCTCTGCAATAATAAGGGTGACATGGAGAATTAATTTTTCATTGAAACTTTGAATTCCCATTGGAAGGAGTGGAGATAGATGAGCTAATGCCCAGAAGCATCCAAACAAGCTTAGCAAAAAAGAAAAGAGAACACCAACGATGCAACAAAATCGAGGACATAACGGAGTATCCGGGAAGGAACTCATCTTCATTCAAGAATAAGAGAATGGGGGCACCTGGATGGCTCAGTGGGTTAAAGCCTCTGCCTTTGGCTCAAGTCATGATCCCGGGGTCCTGGGATCGAGCCCCACATCGGGCTCTCTGCTCGGCATGGAGCCTGCTGCCCTCCTCCCTCTCTCTCTCTCTCTCTCTGCCTGCCTCTCTGCCTAGTTGTGATCACTGTCTGTCAATAAATAAATAAAATCTTAAAAAAAAATGATGTGTACTTACATTCAGTCATTTGACAAATGCTTAACAACTGAGACACCCTCCTAAACATGATACGTATTGATCTGAGTACCAGTCAACAAGGAAGGTGCCTGATCTAAATCTGGCAGAGTTCCTCCAATGTTCTTGGGAGGTTATTCTATGGTGGTGGGAAATTCCTCTTTGAGGATTCCTGATCAACAGTGTCAGGAGCTAGCCTAGATAAAGAAAAACTTACAGAAAGCTATTCAGCAGAAATGGTAAAAATGGTGGGGGGTGGGGAACAGTGGAGGAAGGCACCATAACATGGTAATATTGGAAAAGGAGTTGTTGAGTGAGTACCACAGGCATAATAGAATATTAGTTCTGGGATCCAGCAAAATGTCAAGGATGCTAAAGAAATACATGATTCTTGGACCTCAATTACTTTAAAGATTTGCAGACTGGGGTACCTGGGTGGCTCAATCATTAAGCAGCTGCCTTCAGCTCGGGTCATGGTCTTGGGGTCCTGGGAATCCAGCCCCACATCAGGCTCCTTGTTCATCGGGAAGCCTGCTTTTCCCTCTCCCACTCTCCCTGCTTGTGTTCCCTCTCTAACTGTGTCTCTGTCAAATAAATAAATAAAATCTTAAAAAAAAAAAGATTTACAGATTGGAACCAATATTGTTAATATAGTATTATCGCTCATGGCCATTTATATCTCCAGGCAAGCATTTTGAGATTCTCTCCATTGTTCTCCAGTTTGCTATCCCGATCCACTCAACAGGAATGGGTATACTAAATCCAAACAGAGGCGTGATCTGATGACCATACAGCTAGTGGACTTAAACAATGTTGCCATCAGCCTTACTGCTGAGCTGGTGAGGTTTTAGGTGACTTTTATTTTTTTCTTTCAAGTCACTGTACAGTCCCTACAGTATGACACAGTCTATTCTTCCAGTTATGAGAAATAAAGGACAACTGTTCTACATGGGTTCTCAGATATTGTCAATGGAATTCTATGGCATTGATTTTAAACAATGTATGAGAATCAACATTGGTAACTGATGATATGAAGTACTTAGAGATAAAAAGTAACCATTACTCCTTGGACATTTAGTGATAATTCTTAGTATCGTATTTGGTCCACTAAGCTTTTCCTAGTTTGAAATCCTGTTATTGACTGAAATTGAATTACGAACAAAAACTGATTAAAAATCACTCAACAGGACTTCATTTAATTAGCCATTTTTACTTTAAAATAAAGTAAGCATAATTTGTACCTCTAAAATATAGACAACTTGACACATTTGTGTGTGTGTGTATGTATGTGTGCATTTATGTAAGTGGGCAATTTGTGAATTTACACAAATGGTATTAAAGACATGTAAAAATCAATCCTCTTTTATTTATATTTTCAACATCTCATTTATACTGAAAACAAACATATCTAACATAAATTCAGCACTCCTTCAGTGTCACTGGCCATCTTGATGACAATGTTCATCATCAATATTACTACTTTTAATCAGTATTTTACAAACGATGGTCAATAAAAAATTTTGTCTTGATGAATACCAGGATCCTTCTATATCCTGCTCCAATACAATAAAGATAAGTGTGGTAAAATTGCAAACAGGACAGGAGCTTTGGAAAATTCAAGGATTTAAAAATCATGAGCTTAAATTTAAAAATTAACAATAATTACGGAAAACTTAATTAAAGGCCAACAACTTCATGGGAGGTGGGAATAGTTGAGAAGCAAAAGAATCTTTTGCTCCTTTAAACATTAAATAGGTATTGATTACTGTATGGATAAATATCAAACACTATTAATTGAGTAGTTAAATATTGACGAATGTAAAGTGGAGACCGATACTTGCTGTAGGGGACAACAGTGATTGATATTCACTGGGAACAGGTTTAGTGTATACCCATATTATTTTCACCAAAATAACTGCAAATTCTCTCTTTTAGTATCTTTAAATTTTGTAATACAAAACATTATTTTTTCCAAATTTATTTTGGAACAACTAGTTTAAGAGGCCAGAAGTCAATTAAGTATTTGCTTCTTGTAGCCAAAACAAACTAACATACATATAAATATTTAGAGGTCATGAACTGTATTAAAATGAGGGTCCTAGAGACCTTAAAATAGGTATCTAGGGCACTTCATTTTTATACACATGTGATATAGGTGTTACTATTTTATGGAAATCTTTTGAGTATAGACGGTTTTCAGAGTTAAGAATTTTTCAAATTTTTATAAAAGAAATATGAAGGCACATACCAGCTCTTAAACAATAAATACCCTTTGTGGACAGAGCAGTACTCCATAAACACATACATCACTATTTTGGCAGTAAGGGACATCAATATTCACACTAAGTAAAATAAAGGAAAGCAAAACAACACAGTCTCATTTTGCTTCAGTTTAGGTCTATGTGGCAAAATCAATGTTTGCTAATTTAAGGAAAAAACTTTGTTTTAGGTTATTAAATTGCTTAGATCCATTTTTAAAGTTAGTTCAAAGCTTTTAAACCATTAGCAGTCACATTATTTTTCTAAAAACAGTATAGGAGGAGGACTTTTTTTCTCATCCAATTAAATGAATACTCTCCATAGCATCTTGATAAGAGGTTATCTCACCTACTAAATAATAGTCAGCAAGGGATAATACATCAGTCATTCCTAGAAAGACTTCCCAGTCCTGTGAGAAGCAGAAAGGAATGTTTACTTTAAACACAGAGAAGGTAACCATGCTGGCTCTCACATCACCCACTGCACATTCTGGGTTCTTCTTTAACCCATGTTCTCTGGACCCTTGTTCCTCCGTTGTGGTCTCAAGACCGCAGTATTTGCAGTAACTGGGATCTTATTGGAAAGGCGGTCTCAGTTCCTACTCCAGATCAATGAAACCAGTATCTACATTTTAAAAAGTTTCCAAGGATTTTAAGAACAACATAAATGGATTATTAAGGATCCGCCAGGTCATGGAAATGTAAAGTCTCATATGCTTCTACAGAGCCCTCTCTCTATCCTTAGCATTGTTTCTGAAATTTCCATTCACTCACTTTCTTAATGTTCAGACGTTAGGGAATCTCACTTTCATATAAATGATAAAAGTTTCCCTGTGTTAGGATGAAGTGTTAAAGCCTTAGCATCCATTGAAGCTTCTGGGTTAATTTCCTGGGATAAAGACTATACATGGAAAGCGCACACAGAAGGAGGGTGACTACACTGTCCATGGCTTGGTAGGGGGATTATTATAGAGACTATAACAACTGTGGTCTTTTCTAAAAAAGTCCAAAGGAACAGGACCAATTTATGGGTCTCGTCCTTAGGTGAATAAAACTGGCTAGAAGAAATCTATCCGCACATAAAGCTACTATCTCAGAAAGGCCTCTGGATGTAAGATTCATGATAATACAGAGTTTTATGAGATGTTGGAAGCACTATAATTCCCTCTTGGTTTTGTTGCTATTATTTCTTGGGCTTATTCCCCAGCTTCCCTTTTCTTCACCAGAGGAGTCTTTAGGTTTGTCTTAAGGGACAGTCAAAAAAGGAGGAAGCTATGGATACCATATTTTTCCTCAGAGCCAGTTTCTAAAGAAATAGAATCACAAGAACCATTGACTAAGAGGCAAACAATTAGAGTCTCTGCAGCCTGTAGCAAGAAAAAAAAAAAAAAAAAAACAGACCTGATAAATACCCCTGAGGCTTAATGACATAGGGCTAATGTATGGTCCCCTACAGCTTAAGTTCTGGCTCTAAAGAAATTCTTAAATATTATTTTTTTAGAAGATAGCTTGTTAGATTTTCCGAAAGCCTTAAAATATATCATGTTCCAGTTGTTCCATGCCAAGTGGAATGAGTAAGCAGGTAATGATGTAGGAATGTTGGGGAGGAGAAAGCAGTTTCATTTAGCTACTTGATGATCAATTGAAGAGAAAATGAATGAAAGATTCAGAGTCATGTAATGATGAATTTCATCTCTTACAATCAGGATTAATTACAAAACCTCTGACAATTTGGAGATTCAATTCACCTAAATGCTGATAGATTACAGACAATATATCAAAAGTTTACATAATTTGAGACTTACAGCTGATTTAAACAAATAATGGTTGCATTTAAGGACAAAATATATTTTCACTGATAGAAAAGGCAAGCTATATTAAAGAAGAAGAAGTCTGACATTTTTCTGCATTTTCCTAAATATGCAGGAATCACAGAATTTATTATTTATTTCTCCATAGAAACAATTAGTTTCTGCATAGAAAGCCCTGCAAAAGATCTCCCAAGGCAAAAGGGGGAAAAAAAATTAAAGTGTTTCTTCACAGTTGTAAAAAGTGTATAACCCAGAATTACTATTTGAAGTTAGTTGTTTTATTAGGGGTTTGCTAATATAATTATACCTTTAAAAATTCAATTTCACTTAATAACCTAGTTAATAAATATAGAAATACTGGCAAGCCTTGTTGTCATAGAATTTTTTAAACTACCCCATATAAAGTTGACAAAGTTTTTCAACCGCATCATGTTCAAGTCTGTATAAATACAAATTAGTATTCCACTGGTCCTTGTCATGCTGAGATACAAGGCACAATTTCACTATGAAATAACTATATAGGGAAATCTGAAGCAGCCAAAACCTGAAATATTTGGAAAATCTTGGTCATCATTCTTGTTTCTCAAAGACTAAATCTAAATCACTTTAAATGATTTTGTGCTAAGTTTCTATTCTCTTGAACACTGAGTTCTGGGTTAGGGCATCAGATGATGGATGTCAAAATTTCACTTGAGAGTACATGTGAGGAAGGGTGAGAAAGAAGAAGGCAGCCAGACAGACAGTTATAATCAGGCATAGATAAATATATGCCTACCAGCATTATTAGTATACTCAGCAGACAAGTAATACTACTATCAATAATTATAACCAATTTTTGGAAGTTTACCTAAATAGGCATCATGCTACTTATTTTATACATTAGGGCATGTATTTTATTTGCACAAAAAAATCTCATTTGAACCAGCTTCAATGACAAGAGGAAATGCATTGAATAATAACTAGTAAACAGGATTAAGTTTTGAGACAATTAGGGATAAAATTCCACATGACTCTCTTTCTCTCTCCTAGTTGTTATTTTGCTTATTGCCTTCTTTACGGCAATAATGCTTATTGATTTCTTTAAGGGGCTGAGGGGAAAGATTGCCAGTACCTTGAGGGCTGCATCTCCTCAGTCTTGCTTCCAGATAAAAAAGGATTTTCCAAACCCCAACTCTACAAAAGTGAGACATCCTTAAGAAGAGTCCTCATGCGGAGCACCTGGGTGGCTCAGTCAGTTAAGCATCTGCCTTCATCTCAGCTCACAGTCCCAGGGTCCTGGGATAAGCTCTGCATAGGGGCCTCTGCTCAGCAAGGAGTCTTCTTCTCCCTCTCCCTCTGCCTGTCCATCTGCCTGCTGAGTGCTCACTCTATGTTAAATAAATAAATAAAATATTAAAAAAAAAAAAAAAAGAAGAAGAGTCCTCAGGGGTTCTGCCCTTAACCAAGTATTATTAGGAGAATGTCCAAAGTCTTACAATATTAGCCCAGAGTGGATTAGGTATCTACCCTTAGAACAATTAAGATAGGGGTGCCTGGGTGGCTCAGTTGGTTGGACGACTGCCTTCGGCTCATGTCATGATCCTGGAATCCCGGAATCGAGTCCCACATCGGGCTCCCAGCTCCATAGGGAGTCTGCTTCTCCCTCTGACCTTCTCCTCGCTCATGTTCTCTCTCACTGTCTCTCTCTCAAATAAATAAATAAAATCTTTAAAAAAAAAAAAAGAAGAACAATTAAGATAACCAGAGAAATAGTCCATTTCACATCTGGGTCTCAGGAAAAAATGCACATATACTCGGCTGGCAGTAGGATAGGAGAGATGACTGCAAAAAAACAAACAAGCAAACCATGGTACAGTCACAGCTACTGGTGACCAAATAAACCATCTCAATTGTTTCCATTTCGATTTCTGACTGTCAGGAGAACCATTCAAACTAGAAACAGAATTTTATTTTACAGAGAGAGAATTTGCCCTCATTCATGTATTAAGTGAATTGTAGATTTAAGATGTGAACATAGATTTTTATCTATTCTTGTCACCAGTACTACTCTGAGACCAGGGGAAGCCTGCGCTGCCTCGATCCATGCCTCAAGGCATCTATGGACCTCATTTTGTACTGATACTTTCAGTGCCAATATACCAGTATCCATAGTGGCTTCCCTTTTTAAAAAAAATATATATATTTTTTTTATTTTGAGAGAGACAGACAGAGCACATGTCTGTCTCTCTCAGTGCAGGGTGGGGAGGGGGAAAGGGAGAGGGAGAGAAAGAATCCCAAGCAGGCTGCATACCCAACACAGAGCCCAACACAGGGCTCATCTCTCAACCCTGAGATGATGACCTGGGCGGAAATCAACAGTCCTACACATAACCAACTGAGCCACCTAGGCACCCCTCCATAATACTTCCTGAAAATGTGTAAGTCCCTCTCCAGATGTTGAGATTACCTGGGGCTGATAGTGCCATCCTACTGAGGTGGATGCTTGTCACTGGCTCTTGCATATCCACATTCTGGTTTCTGTTGTACCTCCAGTTTATAGCCTGAGGTCAATGAGGATGATGCAAGCCATCCTTTTCCTATTGGCTATCTCCTACCCTACCTTCTGCTGCAAACCCCAGGATAGTAACTCCTGTCCCTCTGAAAGCTCCATGTCCTAGGTCAGTCATTCCTTCAGGATGGTCATGCCTATCTCTTCTGAGGATTTTCCAGATTCCTGCCCCATATTGCCAAGAGGCTCTTCTGATGCTCTCTTGCCTCAGATCAATGTGGTGAATCTGTGCTCTCCTAGGTCATTCTTGAGCTGCGCCAGGAGAAGAATGGGAATTTCTTATGCAAATGGAACTGATCTTATTCCATCCAGAGGCTTCTAGACTATCCAACCTTTGTAGGTGGTACCGTGTGGAAGGCAGGAGTGTCATCATATTGAAAGAGATATTCTAGAAACACTATGAATACAGCCTAAGATTTTGAGAATACTTGTTTGGAAGATGTGTTGTTCTATGTTTACAAAGGATCAGATTCACGTCACACATACACACGCACAAAAACAAACCATCCTTCACATTTTCCTTGTAGCCTGAATAAGATTTGTCTTTGAGTTCATCATCAACAAAGCACAGTACCAATCTCTGAAAAAGTCACTGGAAGCCAGTTTTCACAGGAAGCGTGAAGGATGATGCAATGTCATGAACAATAATGTAGTCAGCATGAAACAAATTGTATCAGGGAACTGCTGAGGCAAGAAGATCTATATTGTTTCTATATTAACTGGTCCCAAAGAGCCATGGCATTGTAAGAAATAACAGCTTTGCTAACTTTTTGTAGTGGTGAGAGATACAAATTAGCCACAGAAAACATATCAGACAGTGAAAAATAAGAAGAGTTGGTTCTTTAACTAGAATAGGGAGAGAGGGTGTCTAGAGACCGGAAGAATTTTCACAAACCCTGGTGGGACAATAAGCAAACTACCTCTGCTCTGCCCATAATTCTAAGTATATATCAATAATCACTATAACTTACATGGGCCCATTAGATTTATAATGTATTTTATAGCAAATTGTTTGTATAAACAGGAACCCCTCAAAAATATTTTCCTAGGGCTCTATACACCCTAGTGGCAACTCTGGTCTTCCATAATCAGACTTTGAGAATAGGCAAATGAAGTAGCTATAATCCAATGTGTTAAGTTCTACAGCCCTCTTTAAGTCTTACAGAATGAGAGCATAAATTACTACAGGAAACAGGGAACTTTACTACAGGGGCAGCAAAAGTAGGGGTAAAAAAAAAAAACACAGGTGATATTTGAGTGAATTCTTGAAATATTAGTTAACACAAAGATTATTTCTTAAATGGTATGTATTAAAGGCTTTTTGAAGTTTGGCATGAAAAAGTAAGGTTGCATTATATCTTGTAAGACCATTTTTTCTCCGCAGAATATTGCCAAGGTGTTTATCGGTTTGAAAATTAGAGCAAAGACTGGGTTTCATATGGTGGGAATCTGACTCCACCGTGCATCACAGGCAAGAGTAAACATGTACTGGTCAATACATTCTCAAAAGAAAGTTCTGTGTTTTAAAATGTACTGTATAAATAAGGGTAATTAGCTGATCCAAGAATAACTTGATTACCACTATTTAACAGAAGTCTTGAAAGGAAGAACTGATTGAGAAGAAACAAAGTATCCTTTGAGTTTACCATGTGTAGGAGGAAGGGAGGCTGCTGATACTCTCATTAACAGTGCATAGCATCAGTCCTTTACAGGGAAGGCCCAATACAATCTGCGGTGAAAAGCAATACTGCATAGTAGTTAGTGGCACAGAAATGTGGTGGCCTCAGTTTATATCATGTAATCATATCCCAGTTGTCACGCTTACCAGATGTGTAACCAGTGAAAACCACTTATTCACTCAACGCCTCATCTGCAAAACGGGAAAATGTAACAACAGAATTGCTGTAACAATTAAATGGTGTAGAATTCATGAATTGTCTGGATCATTTCCTGGCACATGCAAACACATAGCAAATACTCCTTATCATTATTCTGATAACTCTAAGAACAATGATTACCTAGCAGTTTTCGAGTCTGAAAACAGCAGAAGCCATTCATGCTATCATAAGTGTGTGCTGCATCGCTCATGTGTGGATAAATTCCAAGACTCATGACTATCTCCTACATCTGGGGCCCAAGTGGGAGAACTGGCAGGCGTTGAAGTGAAAGAGTTAAGTATATGTAGGAAACTGTGCAATTACAAAATTTTCATTTCTATATAAATTCCATTCTTTTAGAAATCCTCACACTATACACAACATCAATTCCAGACAGTTTATAAATTTACATGTGAAGAGACAATGTAGTTTCAAGAAAGAATACAGAATATTTAAATGGAAAAGACTGACACGATGAAGAAAGTAAAAGGCAAGCTGCTTTAAGCAGTATGGACATTTTAATGATAGCAGTTGCTCCAATCCATGAATAGGGGATGTCTTTCCATTGATCTGTGCCTTCTTTAATTTCTTCTATCAATATGTTGTAATTTTCAGCATACAAGCCTTTCATCTCTTTGGGTAAAGTTTATTCTTCAATATTTTATTTGTGTTCCTATTGTGAATGAGATTGTTTTATTAACTTCCTTTTTGGATAAATCATTATGTGTATGTAGAAATGCAACCAACTTTTTAATGTTGATTTTGTATCTTGCAACTTTACTGAATTTAACAATTCTAATAGCTTTTCTGTTGGGAGTCTCTAGAGTTTTCTACACCCATGATCATGGCATCTACACAGATAGCTTTACTTTTCCCTTTCTATTTTGGATGCTTTTCATTCTCATTTTCTTGATTAATTCCTCTGCCTAGAACTTCCAGTACTATGTTGAAGAGAAGTGGTAAGAATGGGCATCCTTCCCTTCTATAAATCTCAAAAATTTTGTTTTAACTTTTCCCCACTGATCATAATACTAGCAGTGAACTTTTCAATGGCCTTTATTGTGTTGAGGTAAGTTCTTTTTTTTACCTATTTTGCCGAGACTTTTAGCCATGAATAGATGTGCAACATCATCAAATGCCCATTGTGCATCTATCGGGATAATCATGTAGGTTCTGCTCATTTGTTTCAGTTTGTTGATGTGGTGTGTCACACTGATTGTTTCTCATATGTTGAACTATCCTCGCATCACAGAGATAAGTTTCACATAGTCATGAGGTAGGATCCTTTTACTACATTGTTGAATTCAGTTTGCTAGTATTTTATTGAGGATTTTTGCATGCATATTTATCAAGGATATTGGCCTATAATTTTTTTTTTTCTTATAGTGTCTTTGTTTGGTTGTGGTATTATGGTGATGCTGGCCTCATAAAATGAATTTGAAAATGTTCCTTTTTCTTCTGTTTTTTGAAAGAGTTTAAGAAGAATCAGTATTCTTATAATGATTTTTTAAAGATTTTATTTATTTGAGATTTTTTGGAAAATCTTTTAAAAGATTTTATTTATTTATTTATTTATTTGAGAGACTGAGAGAGAGAGGAAGAGCTGAGGAGAAAAGAATCTCAAGCAGATTCTGCAATAAGTGTGGAGCCCAATATGGGGCTTGATTTCACAACCCTGGGATCATGACCTGAGCCAAAACCAAGAGTCAGATGCTCAACTAACTGAGCCACCCAGGTGCCCCAAGAAGAATCAGTATTTTTCTTTGAACATTTGGTAGAATTAATGCATAAAGCCAAATGCCCAATATGGCCATAAATATGTAAGAAAGGTGTACCAACCACAATGACATACCTGAGCTGTAAAAATGAAAGAGAGAGAGAGAAAGAGACAGAAAGAGAGAGAGAGAGAAAGAAAGAAAAAGGGAGAGGGAATAGGAAAGGAAAAGGAAAGGATAAAAAAGAACCAAGTGCTAACAAGGATATGAAACAACTATAATTATGGCTACAACTGTAATACTGCTGTTGTACATAGATTATTAATTTGTATAACTACTCTAGAAAACTGTTTGGTACTATCCTTTAAAAATGAATACATACACACAAACATACACACAATAACCCATTGGTTCCACTATTAGCTATATACCGAACAAAAGTCTATTCATATATTCAACAAAAGGAATGTACAAGAATGTTCATCCAGCAACATCTATGAGTCAAAAACCAGAATCAGATATTAATCCATTGTAAGTTCCTGGAAAATCCAGGAACAAAAGAGCATGTTATAAAATTCCTTTCGTATAAATTTCAGAAAAAAGGGGTGGAGAGAGGCAAAAACAATCTATGGTGTTTTAATTCAGGTTAGTGGATAGGATACCTTTGGGAGGTATATTCATCTGGAATGAGCATGAAGGGAGATTCTCAGGTGTTAGTAATGGTGTATGACTTGATCTTGGGTTGGTTACACAGATTTGTTAACTCCATGAAGGTTCATTTGGCTCAATATTTTTTTGATTTATGTACTTTTTTTGCACTATGTTACACTTCAATAAATAGTATAAAAAAATTCCTAATGTTAAAAAAGGGCTTTATTCAATGAAACACTGTAGATGTTATAGACTGAAGAGAGGTAACAGCCAGATGCTCTCTATAAATTACTGAGTAGTGTTCTATGAAGGAGGGAGAATGTTGCACATTTCAACAAAGGGGCATCAAGAGTCAAGTATGATGGCAGCAGTGGTGAACTCCTTAGATTTAGAAGAGTTCCTGGGACATACGAGCACTCCAGGAAGCTTTGGAGTAAATCAATGTCTAAAGGTGAGAAAGATTTCCAAGGACATCAAGGAGTCCTGAATGCCCAGCACATAAGGCACACGGGAAGAAACTGATGAGGGTTAGGCTCTAAGGAGCATTGTCAAATTATTATAAAGAACATTAGAAAATAAATTTGACAATGTGAGCAGGGTTCTGAGATACTGAAACAAAATGCCTGGTTTAATCTTTACTTGAAACTCATTCATTCCTTCCAAAAATGATAGTCTTCTTTGTTACTGAGGAACTGAGAAATGGAAATTTAATAGATATAAATGCGTAAGCCATAATTATTTTTTTAAAATATTTTATTTATTTATTTGACAGAGAGAGAGATAGTGAGAGCAGGAACACAAGCAGGAGAGTGGGATAAAGGCAGAGGGAGAAGCAGGCTTCCTGCTGAGCAAGGAGCCTGATGTGGGGCTCGATCCTAGGACCATGACTTGAGCTAAAGGCAGACACTTAACAACTGAGCCACTCTGGTGCCCCATAAGCTATGATTGTTAAGTGTTAACAGATTTTGAGCCAAGAAATAATTTTACTTTCGGAGGGGCCAAGCCCAAATAATTTCTCTTATATCAAAAATTCATACACAAAGGAAATTCAGAATCAAAAGAAAATTTAAGGAAACTGCTATGATAAGGAAGATATGTATGGAATTTAATATTCTCAATTAATCCTGATAATAATCCCTATGATAGTTAATAGCCCAATTTTGAAAAAGCTATTGAAGTCTCCAATTCTTTTAGTAGTAGTATATGCATACTCACAGAACTTGTTTGGTGGTGTAGCCAGGAATGAGATCTAGACATAATATTCTCTTTATGCCCTTCCCATTAAAGTTGACAGATGTAAAATAAATGGTCAATTATTCATAAGATCAGTCTCGTACATGGACGAATTTCTCCGTAACCATGGAGTGATAAAACTTTCTTAACTATGATTCAAAACAGAAGCCAAAAGAAAACAGCTATTGACATTTAATTGTATAAAAAAAAAGTAAATAATAAATTGCATGGCAGAAACATCAAAGGCAAAGTAAACAAAATGACAATCTGCAGAAAATATTTGTACTTTAAATTATAAATAAAGTTAATATTTATCATGTTTTAAAGGCTTTTAAAAATAAAAAGGAAAAATACCAGCTAAGTTAGATAAAATGTGCTAGAAATATGAAATGACCTTCACAGAAAAATGCAAATGGAACTTAAACATTTTAAGGATGCTCAACCTCACTTATAATAAGACAGATGCAAATTAATACCTCACTGAGTTAGCATTTCTCACTTATCAAATTGGCAAAAAATCAAAAGCTTGACAATTGACTCTGTTGGCAAAGCTGTACGGAAAAAAACTCTCAGACATTGCTAGTGGGAATACAAATGTTACTACTCTTATGGAGTAAAATTGGCAACACATACAAAAATTACATGAGCAAAATTAAGGAAAGCTATTTACTGAACCAGTAATTTTAGTAACAAAGTAACGAAAGCACAATTGCCCACCAAAAAGGGGGCCCACTGAATATACTATGCAATATTCATGCAATGCAGCTCATAGCTGTGAGAAAAATGCAGCTGGAAAAATGGAATGAGGTATCTCTGTGGATATTAAAATGGAATGGCACTCAACATTTAAGGTTACTGAAAAAGTGAGATAGAGGTAAGTGCATATAATATTCTCCCATTTCTGATAACAAGTGTGTGTGTATGCATGTGTATAAAGAGGAGAATGGTAGATAAATGTCTGCATGTAACAACATGAAACAGCTTAATAAAAGATAACTTAAAGCAAATGTTTTACCTATTAAAGGGAAGGAGGCAATATGGTAACTAGGACAGTTACGCAGACTAAACTTCTCTCAATATGTATGTCACTAGATTGGCCTTCTTTGGAGCCTGGTATATTTTACATAATTTTAAAACAGAAATAACTTTTGAAAAGTCCCAAGAAACAGAAGCAAAATGAAACAAATGAGCTAACTGTGCATCAGGCTGATGTGGTAACAGGAAAGGAGGAACAACTCTAAGTGGCTGTGAAACACTGTAAATTGACTATGTATCCCTAATGAGGTATATCCTGAGTGGTATATGTCCTAAGGACAAAAACAAATGTGAAACACATTTAAACTTGTCAGTCATATTGTCGTTGGTGGCTCTAGTATTTTTGTGTGACAAAAGTGGGATAAAGAAAATGGCTGATTGGGGGAGGAGTCAAGATGGCGGAGAAGTAGCAAGCTGAGACTGCTTCAGCTAGCCGGAGATCAGCTAGATAGCTTATCTAAAGATTGCAAACACCTGAAAATCCATCGGCAGATCGAAGAGAAGAAGAACAGCAATTCTGGAAACAGAAAAACAACCACTTTCTGAAAGGTAGGACCGGCGGAGAAGTGAATCCAAAGCGACGGGAAGATAGACCCCGGGGGGAGGGGCCGGCTCCCGGCAAGCGGCGGAGCAACCGCGCACAAAATCAGGACTTTTAAAAGTCTGTTCCGCTGAGGGACATCGCTCCAGAGGCTAAACCGGGGCGAAGCCCACGCGGGGTCAGCGTGGGCTCAGGTCCCGCAGGGTCACAGAAGGATCGGGGGTGTCTGAGTGTCGCAGAGCTTGCGGGTATTGGAACGGGAAAGCCGGCTACAGAAACAGAGCCGACAGTAAGCTCACAGCTCCGTGTTACCTTGAACCGGTCGCAGGCTCGGTGAGCTCGGAGCGCGGCCGGAGGTCAGGCAGACGGGAGTAACTGGGCGCTGTTCTCTGAGGGCGCACTGAGGAGTGCGGCCCTGGGCTCTCGGCTCCTCCGGGCCGGAGACCAGGAGGCCGCCATTTGTATTCCCGTCCTCTGGAACTCTACGGAAAGCGCTCAGGGAACAAAAGCTCCTGAAAGCAAACCCGAGCGGATTACTCACCCCGGCCCCAGGTAAGGGCGGTGTAATTCCGCCTGGGGCAAAGACACTTGAGAGTCACTACAACAGGCCCCTCCCCCAGAAGATCAACAAGAAATCCAGCCGAGACCAAGTTCACCTACCAAGGAGTGCGGTTTCAATACCAAGGAGAGCAGCAGAATTCCAGAGGAGGAGAAAGCCAAGCACGGAACTCATGGCTTTTTTCCTGTGATTTTTTTTAGTCTTGCAGTTAATTTAATTTTTTCTTTTTCATTTTTTTTTTTTTTCTCGCGTTCGGGTAAAATTTTTTTTTAACTGTTACCTTTTTCTTTTTTAACGATTTTATACTAGTTTATCTAATATATATATTTTTTCTTTTTTACATTTTTCTTAGGTGTATTCTTTTTTTAAAAATTCTTTTCTTTTCTTTTTTTTTCTTTTCTTTTTTTTTTTTTCTTTTCTTTTTGTTTTTTTTTTTCTTTCTTCCTTTTTGAACCTCTTTTTATCCCCTTTCTCCCCACTCACGATTTTGGATCTCTTCTAATTTGGTTAAAGCATATTTTCCTGGGGTTGTTGCCACCCTTTTAGTATTTTACTTGCCCCTTCATATACTCTTATCTGGACAAAATGACAAGACGTAAAAATTCAACACAAAAAAAAGAACAAGAGGCAGTACCGAAGGCTAGGGACCTAATCAATACAGACATCGGTAATATGTCAGATCTAGAGTTCAGAATGACAATTCTCAAGGTTCTAGCCGGGCTCGAAAAAGGCATGGAAGATATTAGAGAAAAGCTTTCGAGAGATATAAAAGCCCTTTCTGGAGAAATAAAAGAACTAAAATTTAACCAAGGTGAAATCAAAAAAGCTATTAATGAGGTGCAATCAAAAATGGAGGCTCTAACTGCTAGGATAAATGAGGCAGAAGAAAGAATTAGTGATATAGAAGACCAAATGACAGAGAATAAAGAAGCTGAGCAAAAGAGGGACAAACAGCTACTGGACCACGAGGGGAGAATTCGAGAGATAAGTGACACCATAAGACGAAACAACATTAGAATAATTGGGATTCCAGAAGAAGAAGAAAGTGAGAGGGGAGCAGAAGGTATACTGGAGAGAATTATTGGGGAGAATTTCCCCAATATGGCAAAGGGAACGAGCATCAAAATACAGGAGGTTCAGAGAATGCCCCTCAAAATCAATAAGAATAGGCCCACACCCCGTCACCTAATAGTAAAATTTACAAGTCTCAATGACAAAGAGAAAATCCTGAAAGCAGCCCGGGAAAAGAAGTCTGTAACATACAATGGTAAAAATATTAGATTGGCAGCTGACTTATCCACAGAGACCTGGCAGGCCAGAAAGAGCTGGCATGATATTTTCAGAGCACTAAACGAGAAAAACATGCAGCCAAGAATACTATATCCAGCTAGGCTATCATTGAAAATAGAAGGAGAGATTAAAAGCTTCCAGGACAAACAACAACTGAAAGAATTTGCAAATACCAAACCAGCTCTACAGGAAATCTTGAAAGGGGTCCTCTAAGCAAAGAGAGAGCCTACAAGTGGTAGATCAGAAAGGAACAGAGACCATATACAGTAACAGTCACCTTACAGGCAATACAATGGCACTAAGTTCATATCTCTCAATAGTTACCCTGAATGTGAATGGGCTAAATGCCCCTGTCAAAAGACACAGGGTATCAGAATGGATAAAAAAACAAAACCCATCTATATGTTGCCTCCAAGAAACACATTTTAAGCCCGAAGACACCTCCAGATTTAAAGTGAGGGGGTGGAAAAGAATTTACCATGCTAATGGACATCAGAAGAAAGCAGGAGTGGCAATCCTTATATCAGATCATTTAGATTTTAAGCCAAAAACTATAATAAGAGATGAGGAAGGACACTATATCATACTCAAAGGGTCTGTCCAACAAGAAGATTTAACAATTTTAAATATCTATGCCCCCATTGTGGGAGCAGCCAACTATATAAACCAATTAATAACAAAATCAAAGAAACACATCAACAATAATACAATAATAGTAGGGGACTTTAACACTCCCCTCACTGAAATGGACAGGTCATCCAAGCAAAAGATCAGCAAGGAAATAAAGGCCTTAAACGACACACTGGACCAGATGGACATCACAGATATATTCAGAATATTTCATCCCAAAGCAACAGAATACACATTCTTCTCTAGTGCACATGGAACATTCTCCAGAATAGATCACATCCTCGGTCCTAAATCAGGACTCAACCGGTATCAAAAGATTGGGATCATTCCCTGCATATTTTCAGACCACAATGCTCTAAAGCTAGAACTCAACCACAAAAGGAAGTTTGGAAAGAACCCAAATACATGGAGACTAAACAGTATCCTTCTAAAGAATGAATGGGTCAACCGGGAAATTAAAGAAGAATTGAAAAAAATCATGGAAACAATGATAATGAAAATACAACGGTTCAAAATCTGTGGGACACAACAAAGGCAGTCCTGAGAGGAAAATATATAGCGGTACAAGCCTTTCTCAAGAAACAAGAAAGGTCTCAGGTACACAACCTAACCCTACACCCTAAAGGAGCTGGAGAAAGAACAAGAAAGAAACCCTAAGCCCAGCAGGAGAAGAGAAATCATAAAGATCAGAGCAGAAATCAATGAAATAGAAACCAAAAAAAAACAATAGAACAAATCAACGAAACTAGGAGCTGGTTCTTTGAAAGAATTAATAAAATTGATAAACCCCTGGCCCGACTTATCAAAAAGAAAAGAGAAAGGACCCAAATAAATAAAATCATGAATGAAAGAGGAGAGATCACAACTAACACCAAAGAAATACAAACTATTATAAGAACATACTATGAGCAACTCTACGGCAATAAATTTGATAATCTGGAAGAAATGGATGCATTCCTAGAAACATATAAACTACCACAACTGAGCCAGGAAGAAATAGAAAGCCTGAACAGACCCATAACCAGTAAGGAGATTGAAACAGTCATTAAAAATCTCCAAACAAACAAAAGCCCAGGGCCAGATGGCTTCCCGGGGGAATTCTACCAAACATTTAAAGAAGAACTAATTCCTATTCTCCTGAAACTGTTCCAAAAAATAGAAATGGAAGGAAAACTTCCAAACTCATTTTATGAGGCCAGCATCACCTTGATCCCAAAACCAGACAAGGATCCCACCAAAAAAGAGAGCTATAGACCAATATCCTTGATGAACACAGATGCGAAAATACTCAACAAAATACTAGCCAATAGGATTCAACAGTACATTAAAGGGATTATTCACCACGACCAAGTGGGATTTATTCCAGGGCTGCAAGGTTGGTTCAACATCCGCAAATCAGTCAATGTGATACAACACATCAATAAAAGAAAGAACAAGAACCATATGATACTCTCAATAGATGCTGAAAAAGCATTTGACAAAGTACAACATCCCTTCCTGATCAAAACTCTTCAAAGTGTAGGGATAGAGGGCACATACCTCAATATCATCAAAGCCATCTATGAAAAACCCACCGCAAATATCATTCTCAATGGAGAAAAACTGAAAGCTTTTCCGCTAAGGTCAGGAACACGGCAGGGATGTCCATTATCACCACTGCTATTCAACATCGTACTAGAGGTCCTAGCCTCAGCAATCAGACAACAGAAGGAAATTAAAGGCATCCAAATCGGCAAAGAAGAAGTCAAATTATCACTCTTCGCAGATGATATGATACTATATGTGGAAAACCCAAAAGACTCCACTCCAAAACTGCTAGAACTTATACAGGAATTCAGTAAAGTGTCAGGATATAAAATCAATGCACAGAAATCAGTTGCATTTCTCTACACCAACAGCAAGACAGAAGAAAGAGATATTAAGGAGTCAATCCCATTTACAATTGCATCCAAAACCATAAGATACCTAGGAATAAACCTAACCAAAGAGACACAGAATCTATACTCAGAAAACTATAAAGTACTCATGAAAGAAATTGAGGAAGACACAAAGAAATGGAAAAATGTTCCATGCTCCTGGATTGGAAGAATAAATATTGTGAAAATGTCTATGCTACCTAAAGCAATCTACACATTTAATGCAATTCCTATCAAAGTACCATCCATCTTTTTCAAAGAAATGGAACAAATAATGCTAAAATTTATATGGAACCAGAAAAGACCTCGAATAGCCAAAGGGATATTGAAAAAGAAAGCCAACGTTGGTGGCATCACAATTCCGGACTTCAGGCTCTATTACAAAGCTGTCATCATCAAGACAGCATGGTACTGGCACAAAAACAGACCCATAGATCAATGGAACAGAATAGAGAGCCCAGAAATAGACCCTCAAATCTACGGTCAACTAATCTTCGACAAAGCAGGAAAGAATGTCCAATGGAAAAAAGACAGCCTTTTCAATAAATGGTGCTGGGAAAATTGGACAGCCACATGCAGAAAAATGAAATTGGACCATTCCCTTACACCACACACGAAAATAGACTCAAAATGAATGAAGGACCTCAATGTGCAAAAGGAATCCATCAAAATCCTTGAGGAGAACACGGGCAGCAACCTCTTCGACCTCAGCCACAGCAACATCTTCCTAGGAACAACGCCAAAGGCAAGGGAAGCAAGGGAAAAAATGAACTACTGGGATTTCATCAAGATCAAAAGCTTTTGCACAGCAAAGGAAACAGTTAACAAAATCAAAAGACAACTGACAGAATGGGAGAAGATATTTGCAAACGACATATCAGATAAAGGACTAGTGTCCAGAATCTATAAAGAACTTAGCAAACTCAACACCCAAAGAATAAATAATCCAATCAAGAAATGGGCAGAGGACATGAACAGACATTTCTGCAAAGAAGACATCCAGATGGCGAACAGACACATGAAAAAGTGCTCCATATCACTCGGCATCAGGGAAATACAAATCAAAACCACAATGAGATATCACCTCACACCAGTCAGAATGGCTAAAATCAACAAGTCAGGAAATGACAGATGCTGGCGAGGATGCGGAGAAAGGGGAACCCTCCTACACTGTTGGTGGGAATGCAAGCTGGTGCAGCCACTCTGGAAAACAGCATGGAGGTTCCTCAAAATGTTGAAAATAGAACTGCCCTATGACCCAGCAATTGCACTATTGGGTATTTACCCTAAAGATACAAATGTAGTGATCCAAAGGGGCACATGCACCCGAATGTTTATAGCAGCAATGTCCACAATAGCCAAACTATGGAAATAACCTAGATGTCCATCAACAGATGAATGGATCAAGAAGATGTGGTATATATACACAATGGAATACTATGCAGCCATCAAAAGAAATGAAATCTTGCCATTTGCAACAACGTGGATGGAACTAGAGCGTATCATGCTTAGCGAAATAAGTCAAGCAGAGAAAGACAACTATCATATGATCTCCCTGATATGAGGAAGTGGTGATACAACATGGAGGCTTAAGTGGGTAGAAGAAGAATAAATGAAACAAGATGGGATTGGGAGGGAGACAAACCATAAGTGACTCTTAATCTCACAAAACAAACTGAGGGTTGCCGGGGGCAGGGGGTTTGGGAGAAGGGGGTGGGATTATGGACATTGGGGAGGGTATGTGATTTGGTTAGTGCTGTGAAGTGTGTAAACCTGGTGATTCACAGACCTGTACCCCTGGGGATAAAAATATATGTTTATCAAAAATAAAAAATTAAAAAAAAAAAAAAAGAAAATGGCTGATTCTTAAAAAAAAAGGAAAAGAAAAAGAAAATGGTTGATTTTTTTTTTTGCATCTTAAAGAACTCGCTTTCAACACAGAGAAAAAGAACTATGGAGGGAAGATAGAAGAGGTTACGTGACAACTCTGAAACCCAGAATTTGAAGTACATCAATATAAATTCATAAACCATTTTCCCATATCCCAGTTCTGTCCACTGAAAAGTCTTCTAAACAATGACTGACGTAGTGGCAATAAGCAACCATGTACCCAGATTTTTGTCTCCAACTATTATCTGCCACCAAGGCACCTATGGATGTGTAATATGACGTCTAACACATCACATGTAGAAGATAAATGCGGAACATCTCCTCATGCAAATGACAAGCAGGGAACATTCCTAATACCATTTTGGCGGCGTTAAAAGGATTCAGTTAACTAAAAGCTCCCACTGGTCTGAGTTGAGACATTTAATCACTGAGATCAACAATAATTGGTGGATTTAAACATATTAACTGTGTTTAAACATATTAACTGTGTTTAAATCCTTGAGATGATGATGATGATGATGAAAATGAGGTATTGGTAGATCTTTGGCATATACAAACACTAGCAGATTTAAAAAAATTAAACATCTACCTTGATTTCCTGTACAAGATATAACTCAGTTATCCAAACCACTGAACAGGGGGGACTATGAGAACTATTTCAGCTAATAGATGAGGAAGGCATGATTGTATTGGATAAGCAGCAAGATGCTTAATCAACTGAGCCTCCCAGGCACACCTGTTTTTCCATCTCAAAAAAAAAAAAGGAACAATGCCAACATGAACGTTTTGTTCCAAGTCCTTTATGGGTCAACCGTGGCTTTTCTCTTTAAAAGCATCTTCTTTATAACTGATCCTTTAGAATAAAGTTGTGAGTTTCTAATAAGGACTAAACGAGTCAGCCGCACATAAAAATACACTCTATCAGATTATCTGGCAAACTCAAGCCTCAAATGTGTCTTCTCTTACAGGAATTAAAGATGAGAGACTTTGACATTTATTACTGAAATGATTGATTCTTTTGTGGAATCTAAAAACACCATTCCTGCTCTTCTCTGTTACTGATTTGCAAGCCTAGAGAGCTTCAGGTAGGTTTGGCTTTTAATCCAACATATAAATACAGAACAAGCTATATTTAAGGAAATAGGATCACTAGGGAAAATGAATTTCATATCAGGGTGTAGCCCTTTGTGGTCCAATATAGTTATATCCTGGCTTTAAGAGAAAATGAAAATTTCCCAGGCCTTTTCCATTCATGCTGAGGTTTTTTGTAGGAATTAAATATATTAGAAAACCCCCTTTCTTTCTCTCCTATACCCTCAAAATTTTTTTTAAAGATTTCATTTATTTATTTGACAGACAGAGATCACATAGTAGGCAGAGAAGCAGAGAGAAGGTAGAAACAGGCTCCCCACTGAGCAGAGAGCCCCTGTGGGGCTCAATCCCAGGACCCTGGGATCATGATCTGAGCCGAAGGCAGAGGCTTTAACCCACCGAGTCACCTAGGTGCCCCTATCCCCTCAAATTTTAACAATGACACACATGCAAAATCAGGGGTAAAGCAACTTACCAAAGAACTGTTTCTCGATTAAATGGAAACAATAAATTCAGGTCTTAAGGTGCAATGTTTCCCAAATTCATATTCCAACCAAACCTAGAAAAGGAGAGTGCCAGTTCCCTCCCTCCCTCCCTCTTTTTCTCTCTCTCTATAAATATACATGTTTATACATATATATATAGATGTATGATACCCTTTTTCATAATTTTTTTTAAAAAATCGAATTTTTGACCACTCATTTAGAGCTAACCTGTTTGCTTTTCTCGTATAAAAAAGTTTCCATCACATTTACAAATGCATTGGGATATATACAAAAATGGAGAAGAGCTGTATCTCCACTGACACACTATAGAAAGCAAATTAGAACTACCTTCATTCATGTACTGAAAAATACAAAGTTGACTTCTAAAATGCAAGTAGAGCTTAAAGTATTAATGGGTATAAAGGTTAAAAGAGGAGAGGCCCCAGTCAGTGTGCAGCCGCAACCATGGAGGCCTCAAAAGAGCTTCCCCCTTGAAATCCCTCCCTTCCTGAGACTCAGGCCCCACCCCCCCATACCCCTTCCTCTGCTCCCTGCCTCCTCCTGCAGCTACATTCCATCTTTTCCATGGAGGAAAAGAAATCCTATGCTCTGTCCGGATGTCTGCTACCCAGAACCTCCACTTTTCGACCCTTTGCTGATGCAAGTAAGGGTGAGGATCTGCTTCCTGCTAGCACTGAGCATTATATCCATATAAGAATTCAACAGAGAAATGACAGGAAGACCCTTACCACTGTCCAAGGGATCGATGATGGTTATGATAAAAAGAAACTAGTGAAGGCATTTAAGAAATTTGCCTGCAGTGGTACTGTAATTGATCATCCAGAATATGGAGAAGTAATTCAGCTATAGGGTGACCAGTGCAAGAACATGTGCCATTTCCTCAGAGAGACTGGACTGGCTAAGGATGATGACCAGCTGAAGGTTCGTGGGTTTTAAGTGCTTCCGGCCCACTGAAGCTTAAGTGAGGATATCCTTGCAATGAGTAGAATTTCCTTTAGGTCCCTTGTCACAAGTTTAAAAACCTCACAGCTGATATAATGTAACCATTCGGGGTCTGCTTTTAAGTTGGACTAGCCTAACTCCCTCACGCAATCAGCTAAAAGGAGCCAAAAAAGACTGAGATAGAGAAGGAGAAATAGCCTACCATTACTATAATCTTCAAAGTAATTGTGAGTATGTGCACGAATGCTTGCTTCTCACTAACGTATACACCACACCTCTGACCTTGTATAGATAGGTAATCCCATGAATTACCAACTGGTAAACATTCAAATTTGAGGGATCCTATAAATTAATTAAAACTAATAAAACTATTAATCCTAACTTTAACAGATAAAGGGAGTGGAAGAGAGCCTCGGAGGATTCATTTGGTCATTTTCCTCAGCCTTTCAATATTATCAGTCCTAATTTCTCAATGAAAGATTTCACAAAAGACACTCCATTCTGTATTGAGATTTCAGTTTCAGCTATTAGCTATGCCACTTACTAACTGAAAGGGATTACTGATCATTGATTGTGATTCTTTACCGCTCCCTGCCTCTCTGTTCTTCTCGATTTGACTCTGCAGTTCCTCCTACGAGAGGCAGAGAATGCGTCCTTCCTCACCAATGCTTGATCAATATGGTGAGTGGAAGTGACAGTGGGCCAACTTGGATCCAAGCCTTACAAGTAATTTTTTTTTTTTTTTGCATGTCCTAAGTGACCCAGAGTCCCAGAAGAATGAGGGATGCACAAAACTCACATGAACCTGTCCTAGGCCTGGAGTCAAACAAGCAAATCCAGCCATTTCCAACAAGCCACTGCCAAGTTGCAGCTGCATGAATGAGAAAACAAAAACAAAACAATGCTTTTTAGAGGACACTGAGTCTTGTTTTGTGCTATTTTTTGTTAGACAGCATTACAGTGGCAATTGTTGACTAATCCAGACATCAGTTACAGAACTAAGACACTGTTGGAAGAAAAACCGAAATGTGTTATGGTGGTTGAGAACAGAACAAGACAGGGCAGGGCGTACACAGGACCTGATATTGTAAAACATATTAGCTATTGTGTCTCAATTTCCTACCTAGTAAATCTGAAAGGCATGTAGCTAATTCACAAAGACAATATGAACACTTAATTGAATAGCATGTCCACTGTTTAACCAGTATTTGTTGCACAATAATTACACTCAAATTTTATAGACATTTTAATAAAAGTTACATAAAATAAAAATGGTAATTACAACATGTGAATCAGAGTTAATGAATCAACATTCAAGGACCTCCTAAATCACTACAGGAATGACTTTGGACATCCTGAACACCATGAAACGAAATACTATAAAATAGAGAATAAGCAGGAGCCAGATCACCAACCAGCATTATCTTGCCCATATCTTGTCAAATGACTGCAGCCCAAACCCTCTCCAGATCTATTCAATTCCCGAAAGGATGCACAAAGCTCTTCTTAGTTAATATCTATTAAATGTTTATTACATGCCAGTAAATGCGATTAAACTCATAAATACTAACCCCACAGCAAACCCATCAAGTATATATGATATATTATTATTCCCAATTGATAGATGAGAAAACCAAGACACTGCAAGCAAGGTAACTTCCTCATCATTACAATTCTACTAGATGAAAAGATTAAGAATTGAACCCAGGATCATTGGATTATATACAGTTCGTGCTCTTGTCCCCTGTACTCTCCTGAAACTTTCTGATGCACAGAGGTCCTCACACCTGGCTGCACATGGAATCAACTGCAAAGCTTTGAAAATACACCCACCCCCTGGTCTAACCCCCACAGACTCCCACTTCATGGATCTGAATAGAAATCAGAGATTTTTAAACTATCCCATATGATTCTAGTGCATAGGTATGATTAATAACCCTCCAGCACAATGAGAAGACAGTACAACACAGACGGTGAGAGCCTGGCTGCTCCCTTCAGACCACATAGGTCTGAACCCTAGCTCTGCTATATAGAGATACTCTGTCCTTGATTCTCAACATCCGCAACTGGGGATTATGACTGTACCGCTTCATAGGATTGTGACAGCATTTGTCAAGTGCTTAGAATAGTATCTAGATATAGTAACGGCCACTTTAGTGATTCTTAAAGAGAACAGGCTTGGAAAGATAAGTTGGTTCAAATGGATGTAGCTCCAGCAGGAGTTTGGGGACACTGCGAAAATCACTAACTTGACGCCGTGACCTTCTCACCTAAAAAGTGAGAATAATTGATAATCAATTGATAACCGATAATCTCCTTTTCTACCTCTCTCTCTCTCTTCTGAGTTTAATATTTTTTAGAATAAGAATATTGAACCTCGGAAATAGATCCTGTTTGATTTTTGAAATGTATTGGGAAATTTGAACATTGATTTTGAATGCTAAAAAAAAAAATCCTTAAGAGTTTTAACATTTAGAGTCATTTACAACTGGCTCACTTCATCCTCTCCATTCAAAGGATTCCTACAGAAGGAAAAAAAAAACATTTTTGGTTAGGAACTCAACAAGTTGGGCAGTAAACACAGGAGAGCAATGTGGGGGGAAGGGGTAATGCAGAACTTAGGATCCCTTGAATTTTAATCAACTCATTTAGAAAACAGCACAATAACAGATTGTCACTGAAATACTATAATTCTGTTCTTCAGGGAAGGTTTTTATTGAGTCATATAATTTTTTTTTTCTTATAAAGGAAAATACAGGATCTGATATTATTCAGGTCTGGGCAACTTCCCAGCAAAAGTTGCTGAGACAGGAAGACGTGTGATGGCTTTCATCTTTGTGGAGGTGGAATAATTTCAATTTAGAAGCACCTGCAAATATAGGAAGGGGGGAGATTATTTCCAGATCCAATCTGAAAGACTAAAAACTTCCTGACTCCATGCTCTGTGCTTTTCTAAACAATCTATTTGGATTGGTCCAGCACAGATAAAAGGTAATCCATTAAAGGTTGTGTTCTGCTGTAACTGTTTTAGGAAGTATTAGTTCCACAGGTCTTCAAAGTATGGTTTCGTTACAGCCCATATTTCTATACGGTATCACAATATTGTATAAACATTTATTCAGCTTTCACACTCCCCGTGAGACCACAGACTTCTTGAGGTTTACATCTGTGTCCTTAAATATAAACTATTGCATATGTGGGTCTCTGTGCTATGTGGTGAGGTAGCACTTTTTTCCTTCCTACAGCAAGAAAAATTACTGATATGCAAAGCTTGAAGGTTGCTAAGAGGTGGGGTTTGAGGTGGTGTCATGTGGAAATCAAGAAAAAGGAAGGATACAAACTCTTATCTGGTTTACCCATAAGTCTTTCTGAATGACTCAGATTTTTTAATCAAGATACAGATACCCAGTTAAGGAAACAAGGCTTCTCCGATGAATATTACCACATGCCTGGGAAGAGTTGAGGCCAGAGTACTAGGCCCTGCGCTCAGCTGAGGGGTTGAGGATAAGGGCAATTTGAGAGTGCTGCTATCAAGAAGGATGTAGACCCTCTACCCTCTCCTGCCGCAACCATCTAGATGGCCTGGGAGAACTGATGACTTAAATGAATATAAGGAAATGTAATGCTGAAGAACATTCTGGAATGAGTCACTCCTAAGTGAATATAATGCCAAGAAAGTTGTCATCCTATGGTTCTCTTTGGAGAACTACAGAAGTAAGATAATTATCTCCACTAATGGCAGTGAGAAGAACAAGAATAGGATCAAGATTCGCCACAACATTGATGGTAGCTCTTACATGTTTATGAACTGGAGGGTGCAGAAGAAATGAACAGTAATAATGCTCTGATGTGCAGATTTTAGTTATGACACCAGGCCTATGCATGGGGGGTACAGAGGCAGAGGTTCAACCATTCTAAAGCAATCAGAACACAGTACAGCAGGAAAGAGATTTCTGAACCTCAGCTCAAGGGACTAGCACTCTGGACACAAGAAGATATCCCAATAGACACTGTAGAAGATGCAAAGGAAGTCGGTATTTCTTTTCAGGATTCCCTGGTATCCCTAGCAATACTGGGCTTCTTATCTTAGCAGTGGCAACATCAATACTGAAGAACTCTGTAGAAAGCCCACCATAAGATGAAAGTTGGTGAGTCCTTGTGTATCAAAAAATGTATCTGAGCTCCAGATTTACTGGCAATGAAACACGCCAAGTGACACAGAAAGATTTAATACATATATTGATTCCTTACATAGTCATGGCTCTGGAGATGCAGCAGAAGTTGACAGTTTACATAGAAAAACCTTGGCAGGATCCTTGTTTACTTGAAATACTTACTCCAAAAATGTTCTCTGCTCTGTAAATCAGATATCCATACACAGCACTGCAGGACTACTCAGGATCCTCGGACCTGGCCCAGATAGCCTCTCCAACTTAACCGTAGCTCCCTTCCACCTGTCCAGTCAAAGCCCAAATGCCTCAGATTCTCTTATCTTTCTGAAGGATTCATACATTTCTATAAATTCTCTCCTACCCTTTTTTGATCGCCTAATTCTTTTTTACTATCCTTAAGGATCACTATCAAGTATTTTAAAAATATCACCAAAATGACTAGGAAATTTGAGGTAATTACCAATTTTCAGAGCAAAACGTTATATTTGTTAATTCTATTTCTGGGTGAGTCCCTTTCTAAGACTTCCAGCAAAGTTAAGCATAGTTTGCTTATTTTTTCTTTAATTCTCTCATTACTTCCTATATATAATATAATTATAGTACTCAGGATGTTATATTGTAATGCATATTTATTTCCTATTAAACCAGGAGTTCTAAAAAAATAGGAATCATGCCCTTAATTTTAGTACCGGCTGCACTGAACAAAGTGACAAATCTATTGTGAGCTTTTAATAAAGAGCCATTGAATAAAACAAATTATCTAGGGTTTCTGGATACTTTCCATCAGCAATAATGAAGAGCTTTCCTATGGATATTGGTATGAAAGCTCAGCTATTTTTGACTGCCATAAAGATAACGTTAATGGCCCAGAATTGACAACTGATATTTTAGAAGGTTCATCCATAAAATCTGTCTGTTAGTCATTCCTCAAGTTCTACAACTACTTTAAAGAGACGACCTAGATTATATGATATTTGGAGTAGACACAGGTCTGGGGGACAATGACAAACAACTAGGGGACCCTCCTTAAGAAAAACAGAATAAATTACAAAAACAAATAGGTGTAGGATCTCTAAAAGGGCCCAAGTTTGTGAGGGGCTCTGAAGCTTAGGCACCATTTGTTTTAAGGTAAATCCCCTCTTTCTGGTATGGCTAGATTAATTTGTAAAGAACAAGATGCAATACACTTTCTCAAATTTTACAAAGTTTCAACATTAGAAATAGTCTGCAAATAAAAATAAAATTTTTATTTGAGGGAAGGAAGAAACACAACTATTGACAATATTATCCATTGTTTTTATTCAAAATCCTCTATGTGAATCTACTAAAAACTATTTTTTCCCTCAAAACTCAAACCAAGATATAACCTGTTTGTAATTTATGAACTTACACATTTCCTACTAGGAAAAGAATGAGAACTTCATGACACATCAAGTGTCTTTCCATTAGAAGCTAGGAAATATAGACCATAAATGATGGATTCAACGGTTGTAACACTTTGCAGCCTTGGTTTTCCAAAGATCCTTTTCCTGCCCACTACTGCATTTTGATCACTTTATCTTTTCTTTAAAAATATTTTTCTAGGGGTGCCTGGGTGGTTCAGTGCGTTAAGGCCTGCCTTCAGTTCAGGTCATGATCCCAGTGTCCTGGGATTGAGCCCCGCAGAGGCTCTCTACTCAGCGGGAAGCCTGCTTCCCCTTCTCTCTGCCTGCCTCTCTGCCTACTTGTGATCTCTCTCTCTCTGTCAAATAAATAAATAAATAAATAGATAGATAAATAAATAAATAAAAATATTTTTCCAGTCTTACTGTATATAGGTTTACATGTAAAATGCCGCAGATCACCTAGTGTACTGAAACAAGTAAAGTGTCAATTATTCCCCTAGGAACTTGGCAGTTAAACAAAAGAAGAAATGGAGATGTAAAAGAGGAATCTTGAGAGATGGTAAATAAGAACACAGTTACACGTCCAGTCCCCATCTCTATGCAGGAATCAGAACTCTCTCTCTTCTTCCTCTTACAATGGGGAGACTGAGAATCCGTGTGACAGTCAGGGAGTGAAGCTGGCTTTTTTTTTTTTTTCCATGATTCTTGCAGAGAATCAACACAGAGAAGAAAGTCTCAAGACAATGGAGAATTCAGAAATGTTATCTAAAACCAAAGATACAAGAGTGGCGAACCAGAAGCAGAGAACAAGGCACAGAGAAAGAGATGGTGTAGGACGGGCTGTAGCTAAGGACTGACTCATTTTTCCATCTGTCCTGCGATGCATGAGCAGGTTGGCTTTTACTTAAAGAACCAGTGTATGGAAGGATTTAGGAAACAGAGTCCACATGGTTTTCAGAGTCCAAAATAGCCTTAGTTGAGAGAAATTAATTTTGGCATTTGCAAAAGCTGGAAAAAGCTTTCAGAAATTAGTTACCTTTTCAACTATGTGAGAAGCACTATGCTCAATTCCATCTCCTTCAGAAGACTCCCACCTTGATAAACACAGTGCTCCTCCAAGCTCACCTGGCTGCTGGGACATTAGGGAAATTCTATGTTTCCAATGATTTCACATTTACCCTGCTGCCATGATTATCTTTTTAAGTATCTCAACCACAACGACTATACCTGATCTTTTGTGTAGTTTCAAACCATTAGATGAAAAATTCTATATACCCAACATTGATTTGTTTTATGTGGTGAGTTAGGAAACCACGTTGACATTTATTTTCATTCCCTGCACATAAGGACTCTGAAATAGAGCTATTATATTAGTATCTCCTCCCTTTTTTATGAAGATGAAAAGTCAGAGACATGGATTAAGTGACTCGTCTGTAGTCCCATAGCCACGAATAGATCTAAGACAAGGACCTGGTTTTCTTTTCCCAAGTTGCAAGTTTTTTTCCTGTAGGCTACAGAAGGCTCAGTCAAGTAGTTCTGAGAGGAATCCCTTATAGTCCTGACCTCGGACCCTGTTAGCAACTAAAACCTAAGGTAGGATCCTACAGTACCACCCAATATGGGTTCCTTCTGTCTATCAGCCAAAAGGGGTGGAGAAGTCTCTGTGCACCATGTAGAGGGCTAGTCATTAAAACCTGGGCTTGCATGCTAATGAGGTCACATGCCTGAGACCACAGTGTATCTCATTGCCTTTAGGATATGACAGAAAGAGTCAACTCGAAAAGTCCAACCCTCCCAGCATGCAGGAGTCTACATAAAAGCAAAGCATATGGTGTGGTTCAGATGTTAATGGCACTGTGTTAACCCGGCACTAAGTGAACAATGCTTGGATGCACATGACCAGGTCTGGAATCACCCTGATGCCAGCAACAGAGCACGGAGATCTGGCTCAGGAGCCACAGGCATCTCCCCAGCATCCCTGTGGTTGCTGTCAGCCTTGGAGAAGATGCCAGTCCCGACCAGCCCTGCAGCTGCCTCTGCCGGCTGTGCCTCTCGAAATGTTCACAGCTTTTGCTTTTGGAGTGGGCTCAGTAACAGGTGGAATTCAGGGAGACCCAAGTGTGGTGGAGCAGATCCGAACATGATACAGACTTAGCACATCTGATGGTAATCAGCAGACTGTGCATAAAACAATGAAGGCGGTGGGCGAGTGTGCTCTCTCTGCTCTGAGGGAGACTCCCTGCTTCACAGAAAAGACTGCAGACTGTGGAATAAGGCAGAATTGGGTCTGTACCTTGACTCTGCTATTTCCTCTGTGGCCCTGGGCAGGATTTTTGAAATTTCTGATCGTCAATGTCCTTGTGTGGGTAATTGAAAAGAATCACACTTTCTCTCCAAGGCTGTATTAAAGGTTAAATTTGTGAGGCCATGAATGATGTATAATTAAGTGGAAGGAAAAAAAGAAAGAAAGAAAGCTGCTGATGAGTAAGTATAATTTTCTCCCATTTTGTTGTAGGTGAGAATATAAGGGAACAGAGAAGAACTGAGTAGGAGCTGCTCTATCTGAAAGGCATTGGAAAAAGTCTTGAAGAATCTAAAGAAAATGAGGATTGGATGGGACTCAAGAAGCAGAGTTTTACTTCATACTTCATATTTTATAAGCATTTTGAATAGTGGAGAGATTGTGAGAGATTTTTACTGTGTGTGTGTGTCCTATAAGCATAAGAGCTACCACACAGAGAGCATAGGTAAAAAGCCTATATCACAGTACATAATTCCCTACAGATATTTTTTTTTCCTTTTCTTTAAGGTCATTTAAAATGCTGAAATGGACATCCCTGGTTCCTGGGATCTTCTAACACAGAACCCACAAAATCATTCAATAATGTGGGCAGTTGGTAGGGTACTGGACTCTGAGGAACCAGAAGACGCTACTAGGAAAAAGACTGGAGTATTCAAGCCTGTTTAAAATAATCAAGTGATTATTTCACTCCTCACCTGGCTGAGCAGTGAGGAAGCCTACTCAGCTTTTGTCCCAGAAAATCTTCAGGTAAAAGTGAAAATGAAAGAAAGTTTGGGAATCAAAACAACTGTGTTCTAGCCCCGTCTCCACAACACTGAACCCTAACATCCCTACTGAATATTTGATTTGATTTTTCTTTCTTTTTAAGTGTTTAAGTTGAAGTGAAGTTAAAGGTAAAAATCTTTGTAATGGGGTCAAATGAGATGGTAACTTCGAAAACACTTCTGTTCACTCACTCGTTCGATGTTGTTGGAGGCCCTACTGAGGAGTGCCACAGGAACAGTGGAAAACCCAGTGGGGAAGCAAGCTGCCTTAAATACAATCTAGCAAAAGTCATAAGGGTTCTGGGGCCACAGAGAATGATTAAGTACTAGGAAGAGTTGCTTTGCTTTGCTTTGTAAACTTCAAAACTTTTTGCAAAACCCAGAGGTCTTTATTATTCTAATTGACCAGAACTTGGCTTGTGTATCTTCCAAAGAAAGGTTTACCTATGAATTGCCAACCTACTATGTTTTACATTCAGCTGAGAAAAAAGGAGAGAACCTTTTACTTTCACTCTGCAGTTCTCCAGGCTACTCTTAAAACAGTTCAACAGATGAACGGTCTTGCCCACTCTCTCTCCACAAACACACTTCTTATCGCCTCTACCCATTATCCCTTTCTCTGAAATATTCCTGTTACTTATGACTAGGCCTACAATCATCTTCCAATTACTGGTGTGAGTTGATATTTTTTAAACAATATCTCTGTGAAAATCCAATGTCCTCCAGCCATACCAGCTCCAGATAATTGGGATGATTGCTTAACTGCCAAGGTTTCGCTACCAATTAGAGTGCTTTTACTGTATTGGGCAAAAGATGGAGTTTCTCTGTCAACTCTTCCCCTTCTGTTAAGCAAGATCTGAGACCAAACAAATTACCTAAGCCGTCATTGTTAGCAGACTTTCTGTCTAGCCCACAGTGAGACTCACAGATTTCTACGAAAGCTCAAGAATATCTCCCATTTCAAACAGTAGTCCTTGTGAACTAAAAATCAGCATCTTCAAACACAGCCTCTCTAGCAGAGTTAGGTAATACTCCTTTGACACACCTCGGGGAACGAACTCTGGCCCCCCAATCTTAGAAGCCACAAGCCTGCTGGCTTCTAGTTCCCTGGATTTATTATAGTATCCCCTTGTAATTTAAGACTTTTTAAATCCAAGGATATGTTTCCCATCTCATTAATCACATTTGACAAAGCAAAGGGGGAGCTAACCTTTCTTATGACACATAGGCAATAAAAAATCCATTGCTGGCTGGTTGTTTTATGTGTAAACAATTTTTTCTCCTCTTTAATTTTATGAAGCTCACTGCTCAAAATGAATACACAGATTTAACCATGTGGAGTTCTAAACCAGCAGCGTCAACTGGCAGCTGGTGGGAAATGCAGAATCTCAGTCCCCACCCAAGACCTTCAGAGCCAGAACCTGCCTTGTAACAAAGTCTCCAGGGGATTTGAGAGGCACTGATCTAGAACATAAATCAGCTTTGCTGCCTTTTTTTTTTTTTAAAGATTTTATTTATTTATTTGACAGACAGAGATCACAAGTAGGCAGAAAGGCAGGCAGAGAGAGAGGAGGAAGCAGGCTCCCCGCTGAGCAGAGAGCCCAATGTGGGGCCTGATCCCAGAACCCTGGGATCATGACCTGAGCCGAAGGCAGAGGCTTTAACCCACTGAGCCACCCAGGCGCCCCAAGCTTTGCTGCCTTTCTGATTGAAAGTCTTCAATAGGGGTGCCTGGGTGGCCCATTTCGTTAAGCGCCTGCCTTTGGCTCAGGTCATGATCCCAGGGTTCTGGAATTAAGCCCCGCATCAGGCTTTCTGCTTAGCAGAGAACCTGCTTCTCCCTCTTCCTCTGTCTGCTGCTCTGTCTTCTTGTGCTCTCTCTGTCAAATAAATAAATAAAATCTTAAAAAAAAAAAAAAAAGGTCTTCAATAGCTTCTCATTTTACCTGGACTATAGCCAAGAAAGCCCAAACTCTTTAATAGGATTCATGAATCTCCATGTATCCTGACCTCTGCCATACCCTGTGATCAACTTTGATTCCAGTCTCCCCTATACCCACTCGACTTGAGCATCAGGAATGATCTTTCTGCTTCTAGAATATGTCCTGTGGTCTTTGCACTAGCTGATCCCTCTACCTGTAATGCTCTCCCTTCATTATGCTATAGCTAGCCCTTTCCTGTCCCTTTGATCTTACCTCCTGTATTACCAAGTCAGATGTGATTTCCCTTAACTCCTCAAATTAGAGCAGCCATTGGATTATGTATTTCTGTGCTCTTATGTTAATCCCCTGTTTAGCATTTTATTGCCATCTCACATTTTTCTCATCTGGTCATTGTCCCTCTCCTCTCTTCCAGAAAGGATTCCACCAGTCTTGTTCTCTGCCCTTTTTCCAGCACTTAAAATAGTGCCTGTCATACATAACAGGCATCCGGACAGTATGTGTTGAATGGAAAAAATGAAGAGAGTTAGGAAGGGATGGAAAACTAGATATATCCAGGACATTTCCAGGAAGGAGTGGAGGAGAGGATCCTGGAGAAACCAGTGAGGGCCTACCTGGGACTCACTAAAAGCATGTCTACCTTTTCTAAGTCTGAAATTGGAGACAGTAGGACTTTATTATTTAGAGAATAGTGCCCAGGGTATTAGAAACCTGTTGGGCTCATTGTAGGCATCCTGACCCCTCACCCCCCAACACACATGCCAACTTTTATATCCGTTCTTCCTTTTAAAAAAAAAAAAACTTTCAACAAAATCTGATGTGATTCTTCAGGTGTAAAACAGGTTAAATGCAACGGGTTTGACATGTAAAGCGCATTCAGGGTTAGGATGCTCTCTCCCTCTCTATGCCTGGAAAACTAAAACACAGAGGCCAGAGGGTGGCATGGATGGCCACTTCCCTGACTCAAACAAGAGGCAGTAGGAGGGGTGGTGGGAGAATGTTCTCCCACCCCTGCGTACTCTATTTTTTTCACTCCCTAGCTCTTCTAAACTGCACTGAGTGTACGCATTCGCACGTTCTTTGTTTCCCTCTTCCGGAATGGAAAATCACTTTTCCTTTCATAAGGCCTGGAGTTTTATCTGATTTCACTTTGGCTCTCCAGGGACTAGCACAGGAAATGGCCACATAGCAGAATCTCAACAAATATATACTGAGCCAATGAATATAAAGAGAAAATAACTGATGAAAATTTCTAGGAAACGCAGGAAGGGCTCAAATGAAAGTTAAAGAGATGGAATATGGTTTTCAGTGAGGTAAGGTGCCGGGGTGGCTCAGTGGGTTAAAGCCCCTGCCCTTGGCTCAGGTCTTGGTCTCAGGGTCCTGGGATCGAGCCCCGCATGGGGCACTCTGCTCAGCAGGAAGCCTGCTTCCTCCCCTCTGTCTGCCTGCCTCTCTGCCTGCTTGGGATCTCTGTCTCTCAAAAAAAAAAAAAAAAAAAACTAACATTTCAAACAGCTATTACTACAGGACCACATTTGTGAAGGTCCATTCCCAACTTTTTAGTAGAAAAGGGAATCTGCTGGACACATTGCTAGCCCATTTTAACATGCACTATTTGCCTCTAGCATAAATCTATTCTGCAAGTTAGGCTTCTGACTCTGTCTCCCCAGCCAGACAGTATTCCTGCCTCTCATAGCACCAACCTTCTCAGGGAGAAGGAGAAGACAGATGGGTTTCCAGTTGGCAATAGCTCACTGGAATCTTAACAGAAAATGAATGATAGAGCAAGAGCTTACCTATGGAATGCCTGTTGACTGGAGGGTGAAAAAATCAATGGTTTATCTAAGTGGCAAGTTACTGACAAAGACAATGGTCCAGCAGTCCAGATCCTTACCTCTGGTGAATAAAACACTGTGAAAACAACGGTGAAGTCTCCTTGGATAATGGCATTAGATCACTGAAGATGCTATTACAAGCCACTTCCAGAAACAAATGGGTAATCAATTAAACAACCCCTTAATTTGTGAATGCGGTGCCTGATCAGAGAGGAAAGATTAAACCGCTTACTAATAATTAGTTTTATGGGAAAGTACTAGAGGTTTTAGACATGAAGCTTAGAATCAAAAGAAAATATTTACATGCCCATTCTAACATTGATCACAAACTACGATGGATGATCTCTTCTGTCCCATCAGCTCTCTGGCACGGCACACTGTAAAGGCAAAAGGGTTTACAAGCACAGGACAGAAAAAAAAAAAAAAAAAAAAAAAAAAAAAGACTTGTATCTAAGCAATGGCTCTGGGGAATATAAAAGGTATAAATTTACACCAGTGTTTCAGAGCTTTTGTTTCCTTACAAAGATGATGTTGTTTAAGCGTGTGAGAGTCAAGTGAGGGGAGCTATGTGAAAGAGAATGAGAAAACTATGTCAAGCAGAGAGTAGGTACCTAGTAAGGCATGAATGTTGCTTTTGTTATGATTAAGGAAAATTAATTTGAATGAAGTTAGAACTATGGCAAATTAATACAAAGGTATCTTATAATATATATATAGACATGATCATGAACATCATTAAAATATGGTTATACAAAAATTTTGTTTTAGTAACATTTGTTTAGTAACATTTGTTTAGTAACATTCAGAGAGCTCCTGGTGCGGAGCTCACGGGGTAGCTGCTACCAAGGGCCTGCTTGTAACACTGGTGGGGCAGTGTTCAACAGACATGTCTGTGGTTCACCAGAAAGTGCAGACTGCACCTGAGCAAGAACTGTCTTTGAAGTCACCGGGCTGGGAAACACTGGGGACTCATCACATCAGGAGAGCTATACACCTAGGGGTGGAGGCAGGTTTCAAACAACACAGCACTCTAGTGATGGCCAAAAACAAGTATTTGGAGTCCTTCCCAAGTGACTGGATTAAACTTGGTCAGGCCTTTCAATAGCTAACCCATTAAAAAAAAAAAAATTCTGACACATCTTTGATTCTTTTTCAATGACTAATATGGAACTGTTACTTTTATTTTCAGAAACCAGATTAGAGCATGATTCTCTCTAAAGTTATCTTCCACACATACACAAACGCTCTTCCCTGGGTAATTACAGAAAATGGAAATGGAAGTTTTGAATTGTAATGCATTTCCTTTTGTGCATTTGTATACTGGAATACTTATTATTTTGTCATAAATTGACTTCCACTTGTTGTTCTTTTATAACATTTCAGAATAGAAAAGAGTATTTCTCTACTTCCACAAGCAGGTAGGTATGCAGGAAGAGAGAGCAGATAGATAGGGTTTTTAATGGAAAGAAGCACATAAGTCTGAAGAGGTTGTGTGAAGTCCTCAGGTCTAGTAGGAAACAGTTCCATCGACATACTTGTTCCTATAGCAAGCTCTTCTTACCACAGGGGCTCAGCACACTGTTTTAAAATTATGTGATGGTGCCTGGGTGGCTCAGTGGGTTAAAGCCTCTGCCTTCGGTTCAGGTCATGATTTCAGGGTCCTGGGATCGAGCCCCACATCAGGCTCTCTGCTCAGTGGGGTGCCTGCTTCCTGCTTTCTCTCTCTCTGCCTGCCTCTCTGCCTACTTGTGATTTCTATCTGTCAAATAAATAAATAAATCTTTCTTTAAAAAATTAAAAAAAAATAAAATTATGTGATGAGCACTGGGTTTTATACACAGATGATAAATTACTGAACACTCTATCTGAAACTAATGATGTACTCTAAGTTGGCTAATTGAATTTAAATTTAAAAAAGAAGATAATTGAACTAAAAACAAATAAAATTATGTTTACGGGTCCATTTACTCAAGTAAATTTGAGAGTCATGATAGGATTGTTATTATTTTTACTTTTATAACCCACACACCCAGCATGGAAACATACTTATAAATAAATAACTTAAAACCCTTTGTTAATATCACAAAACTTTATCTTCTTATCTGTAAAAAAGAGTGTTCTATATCACAGAATTAAAATTTGGGAAGAATTCAATTGATAAAAAAAATCTACATTTACTACATCATTTGGCATATAGTAATAATTAAGTAAATGTTGGTATACTGTCAATGCCTTGATTCTGAAAAACCACAGACACCTAACTCCTCTGACTCTGGTTTTTGGCATCATTGCTATGTTACATTACTACTACAAACTTTCTATAATACTAAATTCCCTGCTCTATTGGGAGCATTCTGGACCAGATTCTGCCCAGACTTTGCCTAAGATTTCCTAGTCTCTTATCACTGTATTGATTCTTAAAGTGTTTTTTTTTTTTTAATTTCTCTATGAAACACAGTGAGAGTCACTCTCTAGACAAAGCTGAAAAAATTAAAACTATTTCACAAATAATCTAATTGCCTTTTAGGTAATAGGGACTAAATCCTCCCTTTAAAATATTTACAGAATAGCTCAGAATCAGTGAAATGAAACGAAATAGCTTGCTTATATTTTTCCTCCTCTTTGATTTCTATCTCCTCCTGGCCTACAGATAGTAGTTAGCCAAATTGTGGGGAGGGTAAAGTGAAGGGAGAGATGACAGGTGGACACCAGGAAATAGGTAAATCCATTGAAACTGGCCAGAGTAATGCCATTTCAACTCAGAGCAATTCCAGAGATTTTTAAATTGTAGGAAGTGCATAATGTCCTTCAGGCTAATGATAAACAATTTTGGTCCAAACACTATCTTGGCAAAGGACACAAGGTTAATATTATGTAATAACACATACTCCTAGATCAGGTTTTTTTTTTTTTTAATTGTTCCATGAGAAATGAATTCCCTAGAATATTAATGGCATTTCTAGAAAACACAGGAGTCCCCAGGACAAGTTAGGAAATACTCTAGGCAGTTTTTTTTTTTTTTTTTTTTATGAGAGCTTATAATAGGCAACTCTGAAATACACAGTCCACAAGTAGATGTGGTGAGCAGTTTCCCACTCTTTCTGTGCATATTGTGAAATGAACATCCTGTCGAACATACTGTTGAAGATGATTGTAAATACAAAAGCATAGAGGAACCGCATCATATATACTACAAGAACCATCATTTCGCACGTCTGCTCAGTAACTGGTGTTCTCCTTTAAGGCAGTAACCATGTTTATCTATCTCCTCCCATCTGTTCTTAACATGGTGCTTAGGACACACTTGGCACTCAACAAATGATTATGGGATAAATAAATGGACAAATGGACAGATAAGTGGGTGGGTATGATGTCCATTCAACAACTGCAAATTAAGTACTGATCCTCTAGAATTAGGACTGGGTACAACCCTGTCTCTTCTATATATAAATTCTGTACTTATAAGTGTTGTCCTCATTTTTAAAACTGAGATAATATTCTTGAGCACATAGGACTGCTCTAAGAATTCCATGAACTATATAATTATTGCTTAGCAGAGCATTTGGTTAATATATGATAACTTGTATTAAATGTTATTAATATTAAATAATTAATTACAATCCAAAAAGATACTTGAGAAAGATATGATGTAAAAGAATAAGTAAACATATTTTTTCACCTTGCTCATTTTTACAATAGCTTTAAATGTTCATTTAAAAGCTGCTCTGTGTAAGCTAAAACGTTCAAATGTTAGATGAGCTATAAAGCAAACTATTAAAGGCCTATAATATGGTACTTTGTCAAAATGTTTCATCTTGGTAGTATTTATGTTAAGTAATATGATCTGATTTCTCCATGGGAAAATGTTGTCGCTGATTTAGTAATGTTCAGTATTACTCACTGTGTTAAAAGGAATGTATATTTAAACATGAAAAGCTTTTTGTATGCCATTGTGAGAAAAATTCTGAAGTGGAGAATCTAGCTTGGCATTCACAAGGTTTCTTTCTTCCTAACCCTTAGAATGTGGAACTTTTCCCGTATGTGGCCTAGAATGAGGTCAGAGATTTGAAAAGACTGTCTTGGGCCAGAAAAGCTGCAGCTCTGACTTAAGTCATTATAGAAGTGATAATCAATCCAGAGGGATGCTCCTTCTGTCACTAGCTAAAATGTATAAAGAGTCAGCCCCTGAGAAACCCTTTGTAATTTAGGACATCTATTGTAATGGTTCTTCTGGTAGCTACTGAAGGCAGTAAAAGGCTTTCAACATCAGCACAACAAACAAGATTTGTGTCTAAGTTGGTATCACAAAGAATGGTGTGATGTATGGCTTACCAGGGGCAGTTATCAGTGGATGTAGAATATGACACTAATGCTTTAAGTGACTACAGGGCTCCTTTGCTAAGTTTTGCCATCTTTCATCCATGGAAATTAACTTAGTAGCCAGTATACATGTGTCAAAGCTGGCATTTCCTTAACCCTCTTTGATAGGAAATTTGAAACTAAGTGAAATGTAGCTTTTAACTAAACTGGGTATCCGAGGATTCATGAAAATAGTTTTAAGTTAACTAGGAGGAAATCAGACCTGGATATGAATCCTAGCTCTAACATCGTGCAGATGGGCAATTTAGCGGGCATGACTTAGTCACTTGCTACCTCAATTTCCACACCTGTTATGAGAAGCTTTCTGTGAACAGATAAAGGGTAGGGACGCTGGCATGAGATCGTTTGGGTTTGAGTCCCAGCTGCTCTGCACAGGAACTGTTTAGCTATGCATACCAGTGCCACTCTCTGTGCCACTGCAGTCACCTATGGGACTGATCTGGAGGGCTCCCATGACAAAATACCACAGCATGGGTGGTTTCAACAATGGAAATTTATTTTCTCACAGTCCTAGAGACTGGAAGACCAAGATAAGGTTTTCATGAGATTTGGCATCTTCTGAATCCTCTCTCCTTGGCTTGAAGATGGCCTCATTCTAATTCCAACTTTGATGGACTTTTCCTCTGTGTGCATACACTCCTGGTGTCTCTGTGTGCTCAAATTTCCTCTGCTTGTAAGGACATTGGTCAAATTGGATTGGAGCTCACTCAAAGGACCTTATTTTAACTTAATCACTTCTTAAAAGGCCCTATCTCCGAACACAGTCCAGATTCTAAAATACTGGGGTTCAGGTCTTGAACATCTGAATTTTCACGGGAACACCATTCAGCTCGTGACATTTGTAAAAGAGGAAAAAATAATAGACTCTATCTCACAGAAAGCATAAACAAACAGAGATAGCTAATGTTTTAAAACAATGCCAGATGATTAGTAAGTACTCAATATGTGTTGGCCATTATTGTTATTCTAGCTCACCATGGACAAATAAAATAATCTTTATAAGCCTTGTTAAAATAGAGAAAAGGACAGTAACTTCTTATAGAGTGTTTGCATGGACTAAGGATCTTGCATGTGAAGTGCTTAGCTCAATGCCTGGCATATTGCAAACTCTGTACAAAGGTCAGTCACTAATAATAGTAGTAGTATTGTTACTATTGCTGTCACTGTAAATTATTTCCATGAACAAGATATTTATGCTTATTTCACGTTACTTATAAAAACTGATCTTTTGCATTAGTATTAGTCTATATATTTTGTTAAAAAGAAACTGGACTTCCAAAAGTAATGGGTTTAACCAAATTTGTATAGTTATGGATGGGAAAGCCATGATTTAACCCTTCCTAATTAAAATCAAACTGTCTTTCGGAGGATCCTCCCAGCGTGTCCAGAGGCAGCAGGAAAACAGCGGAGCTCTAGCAAGGGATCACACGCTGAGTAAATAATCCATAGACCATGATCTGCTGTCCTGTCAGGCTTGTTAGCCAGACTCGAGCCCCCAGCGTCGGAAACCTGCCCGAGGAGCGTTCCCAGGAAAGAAACAAATTCATCAAACATCACAATTAAGAACGTGACTCTGATCATCTAGATTTCTTGGAGAAGTCAAGATGGCGGAGAAGTAGCAGGCTGAGACTACTTCAGCTAGCCAGAGATCAGCTAGATAGCTTATCTAAAGATGGCAAACACCTGAAAATCCATCGGTAGATCGAAGAGAAGAAGAAGAGCAATTCTGGAAACAGAAAAACAACCACTTTCTGAAAGGGAGGACCGGCGGAGAAGTGAATCCAAAGCGACGGGAAGATAGACCCTGGGGAGAGGGGCCGGCTCCCGGCAAGCGGCGGAGCAACGGCGCACAAAATCAGGACTTTTAAAAGTCTGTTCCGCTGAGGGACATCGCTCCAGAGGCTACCCGGGGCAAAGCCCACACGGGGTCAGTGTGGCCTCAGGTCCCGCAGGGTCACAGAAGGATCGGGGGTGTCTGTGTGTCGCAGAGCTTGCGGGTATTGGAACGGGAAAGCCGGCTACAAAGACAGAGCCGACAGTAAGCTCACAGCTCGGTGTTACCTTGAACCGGTCGCAGGCTCGGTGAGCTCGGAGCGCGGCCAGAGGTCAGGCAGACGGGAGTAACTGGGCGCTGTTCTCTGAGGGCGCACTGAGGAGTGTGGCCCTGGGCTCTCGGCTCCTCCGGGCCGGAGACCAGGAGGCCGCCATTTGTATTCCCGTCTTCCGGAACTCTACGGAAAGCGCTCAGGGAACAAAAGCTCCTGAAAGCAAACCTGAACGGATTACTCACCCCAGCCCTGGGTAAGGGCGGTGTAATTCCGCCTGGGGCGGACACTTGAGAATCACTACAACAGGCCCCTCCCCCAGAAGATCAACAAGAAATCCAGGCGAGACCAAGTTCACCTACCAAGGAGTGCGGTTTCAATACCAAGGAGAGCAGCAGAATTCCAGAAGAGGAGAAAGCCAAGCACGGAAATCATGGCTTTTTCCCTGTGATTTTTTTTAGTCTTGCAGTTAATTTAATATTTTTATTTTTCATTTTTTGTTTTTTTTTTCTCGCCTTTGGGTAAATTTTTTTTTAAACTGTTACCTTTTTCTTTTTTAACGATTTTTTACTAGTTTATCTAATATATATATTTTTTCTTTTTTATATTTTTCTTAGGTGTTTTCTTTTTTTAAATTTTTTCTTTTTTTTTTTCTTTCTTCCTTTTTGAACCTTTTTATATCCCCTTTCTCCCCACTCACGATTTTGGATCTCTTCTAATTTGGTTAAAGCATATTTTCCTGGGGTTGTTGCCACCCTTTTAGTATTTTACTTGCCCCTTCATATACTCTTATCTGGACAAAATGACAAGACGGAAAAATTCAACACAAAAAAAAGAACAAGAGGCAGTACCGAAGGCTAGGGACCTAATCAATACAGACATCGGTAATATGTCAGATCTAGAGTTCAGAATGACAATTCTGAAGGTTCTAGCCGGGCTAGAAAAAGGCATGGAAGATATGAGAGAAACCCTCTCTAGAGATATAAAAGCCCTTTCTGGAGAAATAAAAGAACTAAAATCTAACCAAGTTGAAATCAAAAAAGCTATTAATGAGGTGCAATCGAAAATGGAGGCTCTCACTGCTAGGATAAATGAGGCAGAAGAAAGAATTAGTGATATAGAAGACCAAATGACAGAGAATAAAGAAGCTGAGCAAAAGAGGGACAAACAGCTACTGGACCACGAGGGGAGAATTCGAGAGATAAGTGACACCATAAGACGAAACAACATTAGAATAATTGGGATTCCAGAAGAAGAAGAAAGAGATAGGGGAGCAGAAGGTATACTGGAGAGAATTATTGGGGAGAATTTCCCCAATATGGCAAAGGGAACGAGCATCAAAATTCAGGAGGTTCAGAGAGCGCCCCTCAAAATCAATAAGAATAGGCCCACACCCCGTCACCTAATAGTTAAATTTACAAGTCTCAGTGACAAAGAGAAAATCCTGAAAGCAGCCTGGGAAAAGAAGTCTGTAACATACAATGGTAAAAATATTAGATTGGCAGCTGACTTATCCACAGAGACCTGGTAGGCCAGAAAGAGCTGGCATGATATTTTCAGAGCACGAAACGAGAAAAACATGCAGCCAAGAATACTATACCCAGCTAGGCTATCATTGAAAATAGAAGGAGAGATTAAAAGCTTCCAGGACAAACAAAAACTGAAATAATTTGCAAATACCAAACCAGCTCTACAGGAAATCTTAAAAGGGGTCCTCTAAGCAAAGAGAGAGCCTACAAGTGGTAGATCAGAAAGGAACAGAGACCATATACAGTAACAGTCACCTTACAGGCAATACAATGGCCCTAAATTCATATCTCTCAATAGTTACCCTGAATGTTAATGGGCTAAATGCCCCTGTCAAAAGACACAGGCTATCAGAATGGATAAAAAAACAAAACCCATCTATATGTTGCCTCCAAGAAACTCATTTTAGGCCCGAAGACACCTCCAGATTTAAAGTGAGGGGTTGGAAAAGAATTTACCATGCTAATGGACATCAGAAGAAAGCAGGAGTGGCAATCATTATATCAGATCAATTAGATTTTAAGCCAAAAACTATAATAAGAGATGAGGAAGGACACTATATCATACTCAAAGGGTCTGTCCAACAAGAAGATTTAACAATTTTAAATATCTATGCCCCCAACGTGGGAGCAGCCAACTATATAAACCAATTAATAACAAAATCAAAGAAACACATCAACAATAATACAATAATAGTAGGGGACTTTAACACTCCCCTCACTGAAATGGACAGGTCATCCAAGCAAAAGATCAGCAAGGAAATAAAGGCCTTAAACGACACACTGGACCAGATGGACATCACAGATATATTCAGAACATTTCATCCCAAAGCAACAGAATACACATTCTTCTCTAGTGCACATGGAACATTCTCCAGAATAGATCACATCCTCGGTCCGAAATCAGGACTCAACCGGTATCAAAAGATTGGGATCATTCCCTGCATATTTTCAGACCACAGTGCTCTAAAGCTAGAACTCAACCACAAAAGGAAGTTTGAAAAGAACCCAAATACATGGAGACTAAACAGCACCCTTCTAAAGAATGAATGGGTCAACCGGGAAATTAAAGAAGAATTGAAAAAAATCATGGAAACAAATGATAATGAAAATACAACAGTTCAAAATCTATGGGACACAACAAAGGCAGTCCTGAGAGGAAAATATATAGTGGTACAAGCCTTTCTCAAGAAACAAGAAAAGTCTCAGGTACACAACCTAACCCTACACCTAAAGGAGCTGGAGAAAGAACAAGAAAGAAACCCTAAGCCCAGCAGGAGAAGAGAAATCATAAAGATCAGAGCAGAAATCAATGAAATAGAAACCAAAAAAACAATAGAACAAATCAACGAAACTAGGAGCTGGTTCTTTGAAAGAATTAATAAAATTGATAAACCCCTGGCCCGACTTATCAAAAAGAAAAGAGAAAGGACCCAAATAAATAAAATCATGAATGAAAGAGGAAAGATCACAACTAACACCAAAGAAATACAAACTATTATAAGAACATACCATGAGCAACTCTATGGCAATAAATTTGACAATCTGGAAGAAATGGATGCATTCCTAGAAACATATAAACTACACAACTGAACCAGGAAGAAATAGAAAGCCTGAACAGACCCATCACCAGTAAGGAGATTGAAAGAGTCATTAAAAATCTCCAAACAAACAAAAGCCCAGGGCCAGACGGCTTCCCGGGGGAATTCTACCAAACATTTAAAGAAGAACTAATTCCTATTTTCCTGAAACTGTTCCAAAAAATAAAAATGGAAGGAAAACTTCCAAACTCATTTTATGAGGCCAGCATCACCTTGATCCCAAAACCAGACAAAGATCCCACCAAAAAAGAGAGCTATAGACCAATATCCTTGATGAACACAGATGCAAAAATACTCAACAAAATACTAGCCAATAGGATTCAACAGTACATTAAAAAGATTATTCACCACGACCAAGTGGGATTTATTCCAGGGCTACAAGGTTGGTTCAACATCCGCAAATCAGTCAATGTGATACAACACATCAATAAAAGAAAGAACAAGAACCATATGATACTCTCAATAGATGCTGAAAAAGCATTTGACAAAGTACAACATCCCTTCCTGATCAAAACTCTTCAAAGTGTAGGGATAGAGGGCACATACCTCAATATCATCAAAGCCATCTATGAAAAACCCACCGCAAATATCATTCTCAATGGAGAAAAACTGAAAGCTTTTCCGCTAAGGTCAGGAACACGGCAGGGATGTCTATTATCACCACTGCTATTCAACATAGTACTAGAGGTCCTAGCCTCAGCAATCAGACAACAAAAGGAAATTAAAGGCATTCAAATCGGCGAAGAAGAAGTCAAATTATCACTCTTCGCAGATGATATGATACTATATGTGGAAAACCCAAAAGACTCCACTCCAAAACTGCTAGAACTTATACAGGAATTCAGTAAAGTGTCAGGATATAAAATCAATGCACAGAAATCAGTTGCATTTCTCTACACCAACAGCAAGACAGAAGAAAGAGAAATTAAGGAGTCAATCCCATTTACAATTGCACCCAAAACGATAAGATACTTAGGAATAAACCTAACCAAAGAGACACAGAATCAATACTCAGAAAACTATAAAGTACTCATGAAAGAAATTGAGGAAGACACAAAGAAATGGAAAAATGTTCCATGCTCCTGGATTGGAAGAATAAATATTGTGAAAATGTCTATGCTACCTAAAGCAATCTACACATTTAATGCAATTCCTATCAAAGTACCATCCATCTTTTTCAAAGAAATGGAACAAATAATTCTAAAATTTATAGGGAACCAGAAAGACCTCGAATAGCCAAAGGGATATTGAAAAAGAAAGCCAACGTTGGTGGCATCACAATTCCGGACTTCAAGCTCTATTACAAAGCTGTCATCATCAAGACAGCATGGTACTGGCACAAAAACAGACACATAGATCAATGGAACAGAAATAGACCCTCAACTCTATGGTCAACTAATCTTCGACAAAGCAGGAAAGAATGACCAATGGAAAAAAGACAGCCTCTTCAATAAATGGTGCTGGGAAAATTGGACAGCCACATGCAGAAAAATGAAATTGGACCATTTCCTTACACCACACACAAAAATAGACTCAAAATGGATGAAGGACCTCAATGTGCGAAAGGAATCCATCAAAATCCTTGAGGAGAACACAGGCAGCAACCTCTTCGACCTCAGCCGCAGCAACATCTTCCTAGGAACAACGCAAAAGGCAAGGGAAGCAAGGGCAAAAAGGAACTATTGGGATTTCATCAAGATCAAAAGCTTTTGCACAGCAAAGGAAACAGTTAACAAAATCAAAAGACAACTGACAGAATGGGAGAAGATATTTGCAAACGACATATCAGATAAAGGACTAGTGTCCAGAATCTATAAAGAACTTAGCAAACTCAACACCCAAAGAACAAATAATCCAATCAAGAAATGGGCAGAGGACATGAACAGACATTTCTGCAAAGAAGACATCCAGATGGCCAACAGACACATGAAAAAGTGCTCCATATCACTCAGCATCAGGGAAGTACAAATCAAAACCACAATGCGGTATCACCTCACACCAGTCAGAATGGCTAAAATCAACAAGTCAGGAAATGACAGATGCTGGTGAGGATGCGGAGAAAGGGGAACCCTCCTACACTGTTGGTGGGAATGCAAGCTGGTGCAGCCACTCTGGAAAACAGCATGGAGGTTCCTCAAAATGTTGAAAATAGAACTGCCCTATGACCCAGCAATTGCACTATTGGGTATTTACCCTAAAGATATAAACGTAGTGATCCAAAGGGGCACGTGCACCGAATGTTTATAGCAGCAATGTCCACAATAGCCAAACTATGGAAAGAACCTAGATGTCCATCAACAGATGAATGGATCAAGAAGATGTGGTATATATACACAATGGAATACTATGCAGACATCAAAAGAAATGAAATCTTGCCATTTGCGACAACATGGATGGAACTAGAGCGTATCATGCTTAGCAAAATAAGTCAAGCAGAGAAAGACAACTATCATATGATCTCCCTGATATGAGGAAGTGGTGATGCAACATGGGGGCTTAAGTGGGCACGAGAAGAATAAATGAAACAAGATGGGATTGGGAGGGAGACAAACCATAAGTGACTCTTAATCTCACAAAACAAACTGAGGGTTGCTGGGGGGAGGGGGTTTGGGAGAAGGGGGTGGGATTATGGACATTGGGGAGGGTATGTGCTTTGGTGAGTGCTGTGACGTGTGTAAACCTGGTGATTCACAGACCTGTACCCCTGGGGATAAAAATATATGTTTATAAAAAATAAAAAATTAAAAAATCAAACTGTCTTTCATCTACACACTATCTCTGTCTACTGAACAAATGAAGCGATAAGAATGCAAACCCTCATCCCAGAAAATCAGATCAAACTGAAATCCTGGTACTTTTTTCCCCTAAATATATCATCTTGTTCATGTCCAAGCAAATTTTTTTCATAGATTCCATTCTCCATTTGCTTATTGTAACATTTATCATCAACTGTCTCACTCTCTTGTAATCACATAATTACTGATTTACTTCTAGTAGACTGTGAGCTCCTGAAAGGAAGGGGTTGTTTCTCATTAATTTTTACATGCCAGAAGATGGTCAACAAGTATTTGTTTGGTTAATGATTGGATGAGCTACAATTAAAACCATAAATATGCATTAATGCCTCTTGATCATTCTTTTGAGTTGAGAATCTATTAAATATGTAGTCATTAGAGATTAGTTATTACCCCCACCTCTTAATATTTCTAATGACCCTAACTCAAGCTATGATTGGAAAAGGGGTTTGATGTAGGGCAAGGAAGAAATTCAGAATAGCAGTTTTTGTCATATTCAGTATTTTCAACATAAGCCTGCCTAAATTACTACACAATCAGATATACTGCATTTTTTTTTTTTTAAGATTGATTTTAGTTCAGTGTCCAAGATCTCTGGCCAGAAACTTAAATCTTAAAGCAGGTTTGTCTTGTTTTCTCCTCTGAGTCCACTTAACAACAGTCATTGAGAAACAGAGAACTGATGTAATTCTCATGTGTGATGGGGAAAACAATACTATCTATGAGTATTCCACCTAAAATAATTTATTTCAATATGAATCAGTAACATTCATATTTGAAATATCAATTGAGGGGTCCATTCTCATTAATGGGGATTCTAATGAAGAGTATGTTATGTGGAAGGCTGACTTCGGCAAATGCATTCTATGTGAATATATAATCGACAATTCTGAGGGAACAAAATATCAATGTTAAATGCAAAGATTTTGTGCCTGAACAATTGGAAAATTGGCAAGGTTATGATAGACCCAGGTGGCAGTGCTGCTCTGTAAGTAACGAATGAGTTGGTGTATAGTATATTGGTGAATAATACAGGAAGAATGATGGCTTCAGTAAACTTGAATCACTCATTCAAACAACAGATTCTAGACTATAGAGATACAGGTGATAAATTGATCCTTGTAGTGGTTTCAACAGAACATCTCTTTAAGAAGATTTAAGGGCATTGCTTAGAGAACATTATTAACTCAGAACTCTCAGCTTTTCACATAATCAGGATTGAGTTATTATTGTGGCTGCCTCTCTATATTATTGGTTTTGTCCAAATTCCATAAATAGTGGAAGGGACTTCTCATCCCAAAGCAGTTCCAAAACCAGTGGCACTAACAGCTTACTACAGAGTTGTAGAAGACCATTTTTTCCATCAATCAAGATTCGAATGAACAGGCTAATAATGAGAATATAATGCTGCTTTTTATGGAATAAGACCCGGATTGCCACTCCACTGGCTGCATAAACCATCTTTTAGTACATATTTGGTAGGGAAAAAAACACATTTATCTATTCAGTTTTGGCAGAAATAGAGTCCTTCTAAGATTTGATTCCTTTCTAGCTTTGAATCTTTAACTATGAACAAAAACTCACAGGTGTATTCTAATCATTATCTCTTCTATAATACCTACCCTATGATCTTGCCTTCACAAACTTTCTTAAACATAACACTGAACAATGTGATTATATCTCTATAATCATTTAAGGATAGTATATTTTGTGGAGAAAAATCTTTTTTTTTATTGTTTATTTTTTATTGTTATACTTTTTGTTGTTGTTGTTGCCAAATTCTACCGTTTTTTTTATTCCAGTATAATTAACAGTGTTATATTACTTTCAAGTGTACAACACAGTGATTCAACAATTCTATGCATTGCTCAGTGCTTATCATAATGGTGTATTCTTTTTTTTTTTTCTTGATGAAAGTGCACATCTCTGAGTACTGTGAAAAGTTTCTTAAGGAGAAATTATTATGGATGCAAAAGTATTTAAAAATTGCATCACTAAAGACTAAGTCGCATAGGGAAAGCCTCACACATTAGTAGTGTGTGATCAAACAAAAGCAAGAAGCTTCCCTGCTGGCTCCTCCTGTGACAGGTTTTCTCCCATTCTCTTTGCCACTGTATCTAATATGGACAGCATTCAAGTCATTCCTGCGGGGGTTGAAAAGAGCACTTCCAGAAATCTCTGCTAAAATGCATCTATAATACCTATTAAGATAAAGGCAAAAATATTCTTTATTACTATTAATAGGATTTATTCCATTACTCATTATCTTCATAACTGAAAACACTATTATATAAAGGGAACACAGGATATGTAATTTTTATGGAGGAAAGATAATGGGAAAAAAAAATTCAAGAGCATGATATCCGTATGTGGTAGGGGCAGAAGCAGGGGGTCACCGTCTGTGAGGCCCACATGGCAAAGAGAAGGCTCAAAGTAGATGATGCATGAGAAATAAATGTTGTGTACTTCACAAATGTGTCTGAGGCTGTTTTGAGACCTCATAAGATAGTATATTAGGTATTTTCATAGCACAGAACTTAAGGATAGCACTATAATGGGCTCCCAGCTTAATAAGATTCTAGCACTGTTGTTTGAATATATGATATCATCATGTTTAAAATGTAATATTCATTCCATTTATGCAATTTCTTTTCCCTAGATGTTTGTGCTTTCCAAGAGGATATAATAAGAAAATAAACAGCTCAAATGGCTTTTCCTCCACACTTTAATCAGTTTAGAGAAATGGGATGTCAATAAATGAGGAGATCTAACATTTATAAAGGGCTAAAAAGGGCTGGGCATTATGCACAGGTACTTTATATATAACATCTTATTACATCTCACACCTCTCCTTAAGGTAAGTATAATTATCTCCATCTATAGATGAGAAAATGGAAACTTGGAGACGTTAAGTAACTTGCTTGAAGTCATATGGGCCATAAGATGAAAATAGATAAGTGAATACCAGACTGTCAAATTTCATAATATTGCTCTTTATGCTATCCTAGATTTGGAGAATCATGACATTGTACTGTCCTAAAAAGTCATCAACCTTATATCCCTTCCTCTAAGCAATTTTCTTAAACATTGCCATCTGTCAAGTTTCTCAAAGGATATCCGTTTCATTCAAGCAAACAACAAAATTGAAATAGAATGGTTCCTTTACCACCATGACACCTTTTATTAAAAGTTTTAGGGTATGGCACTGCCAAAGCATGGCCTTGTTAATATGTTGTCCATGGTGAATATGCAAAAACACTAGGAAAACAAATAGACTCTCTCTCATACTAGAACAGTAAATCATCTCATCAGCTGCCTGTCCCAGAAGTGAACATTTGGAAAAGGACCTGCAAGCTATATTAGGTAAAACAGAGTCAGACCTACATGGTCCCCTGTCAAAACAGAACATTGGTAATTACCCCTTGTGCTCACAGAAAAAGTAAGACAAAGTAAGAAGAATTTCCTTTCTTTTGCCTGAAATTTCAAGCAACTTCCTATTCAAACCACTGTGTTACATGGACCTGAGCTCTATCTACTGCAAAGCTCTTGGGAAAACCTTCAATTTTTGAAATGTGGTCCGAGGATGAATCAGATAAATGATCCTACCACAGAAGTGTTTCTCAGGAGATTGATGTGTGTAGGAACTACCTGGGCATCTTGCTAAATTACAGATTCTGATTCAAGAGTTCTGGGATCAGTACTGAGATCCCACATCTCTAACAAACTCCTAGCTGATGTCCATGATGCTGACCCCATAGTTCTTACTTTGAGTATAAAAGACCAACATCATTTTTTTTTACATTTTCCTGTGGCATGCTGTTATTAAGTAGCTGTGAAAGTTCTTAACTGAGCTAACCCAATGAGTACCATTTTAAACACAAAAAAACTTTTTTTTCTGAAATTATTTGAAAATACTTTTGCCCACTCCTGAACCACCTAGTTCTTGTTCCTTATGACTTAATTCAGCCTACTTTGTGTTGCTCCACAGCTTCTGAGGCTGCAACTTGTGTCCATCTTGTATCTTTATTCCTTTCTGATAAGGAATACATACTTCTAAGACACCACATCCATGCCTAGTTCACCTGTCCATTGGTTTCCAATACCTGCCATCAAGTCACATTTTTTTCTAGAGAAGAATACATTCAGAAATTCACTTCCTTGGTGATGCAACATGGGGGCTTAAGTGGGTAGGAGAAGGATCAATGAAACAAGATGGGATTGGGAGGGAGACAAACCATAAGTGACTCTTAATCTCACAAAACAAACTGAGGGTTGCTGGGGGGGGGGAGGGGGGTTGGGAGAAGGGGGTGGGTTTATGGACACTGGGGAGGGTATGTGCTTTGGTGAGTGTTGTGAAGTGTGTAAACCTGGCGATTCACAGACCTGTACCCCTGGGGATAAAAATATATGTTTATAAAAAATAAAAAAATTAAAAAAAAAAAAAGAAATTCACTTTCTTTATTTTTCTGCTCCATGGAAAGGAGCTCTTTTCCAGTTTCTCAGCAAACAACAAAAGAGAATTAACAACAACAACAAAAAAAGCTGTGTCAAAAAGGTCCAACAACTATATGAAGTCACTAAAAAACATTTCAGCTGTCGCAAGGAGAGCTCAAGTGGAAGTAGGTTGTTAAGGTTTAATACAAAGTGTGCTGGATGCAAAAGTGTGTCTATAATATCTATCTATCTCTTCCTATTAGACAATAAGCAAATTGAAAGAAGGGTCCGTATCATCTTCATCTTCGTATCTAGCACAGAGTCTGACAAAGAGGAGAATGAAGGTATGCAGTATACTTGTTTTTGCTTTTTAACTACTGAAAGAAGAAATGGATGGCCATTGAGGCTGGAGTTCTGATTCAATGATCTCATCTATAAAAGGAGCAATGTTAATATGAGTAAGTATAATACAGTTCCTATGTAATAAGTATGAAAATAGCTATTATACTAGTTTAAAACTTTAAAGCACTAGGCATATGCAAGCACTTTTTCATTATATCTATTACTAACTATATTATTGGCATTTCTCAAAATATGGAGAGATGGATGAAGGAAAGGCATCCCTTGGTTATCAAAATCCTATACATAATACTTATATTTGAAATTCAATGATTATAATTTTTTTTTGCTTTATTTAAGTTTTTCTCTACTAAGCTTTCTTTTCCCTTACAGGAAAGTATCATATTAAGTTTTATCAGGAGGCTGACGTAAGTCCAATTCTCCTAGACAATGTCACTTCATGCTTCTTTTCCTACCATCCCATTTGTCCCCCATTTAATGCCCCAAATTCATCTTAAAAGGGCCTTCATTTAACAATCCATATAGTCATCCTACTTATTAGACATATCTACAGCTTGGCATCCAAGAATAAGTTCCAAACTTGAAATGGAGAGATGAAAGCGGGAAAGAAAAGCATATTGTGATGGGTCTAACATGATAGGATAGAGTGTAAGGTTTATATTATCTGGAAAGAATAGGGGGAATATGAGGATTAAAAAGGAAAAAAAAATATTTTAGCAAGGAAAGTCCGCATCAGTGAATACCCATGTGGCCTCCCTCAATTCTTTGTTAAGAAACCACTCTGTTATGAAATGTCTAGGACAGAAGGCAGCTATTTCCTTAAGACTGATGGGGGGGTATTTATTTAAAAGGTTGGGAAATCAATATGTCTCTGAGGTTTGCCCATCAGAGTCATTCAATTACTAATACAGATAATTGCAGCATTAATCTGTTTCTGCAATTTAGAGAGGAGACCAAACACAGAATGATTGATTTTAAAAGGAAAATAAAGTCAAAGGGATATGGTATTTAATCTGTCAGTAAGTAGACCTCTAGAGTGAAAAACCAGAGCCCGTTTTATTCCAAGGAGGTAGAATAAAATACCCCTATATACACACATCTATTTCTTTGAAGATGTCCCAGCTCTTGGAAGGAAAAGTAGGCAGAAAATGCTATATCAACACAACTCCTCCACTCTTAACAGCCAGGACAGGACAAGCTGAAAATCAGAGTTTTGTTGGTATTGGCTGGTAGTATCAGATTTTATATAAAAGCTTGACAGCCTGCCCTGTTTGTACTGCAGTAGGCTATAGGATATGTCACAAGAATTTATCAATGTGTTCTGCCCTTTGAGAGCACTTTTTCTCATATTTTCAATTTAAATTCACCATTGAACTATTCTGCTTTATGAAAGGACTGACAGTTTCAAATCTAGAATTAGATAATTCAGGACAACCAGCCTCAGGTGAATATCTGATTTAGAATTTAAAAGGCTTGCGAAGTGACAAATCAGGTTATCTATGCTTATCTCGTCAGAAAATTTCTCCACCCAAGTATGTCACTGGTTCCTTAAGTTCCAATTCTGGTAGAGACACTATGAATGTGATAAGATTCTTCCAGCAAATGAGGACTCCTGATGGTTGACTTAACCAGGGGTCATTCCCTTCAGGAAAAACTATCCAAAACAAAATAGATTATCCTTCAAATTTGAGTGCATCACTCCTTCTTTAGAAAAATGGTGCCTAGTTCTTCAAAGCAGGTCTAGGACAGCCTAAGGGTGCAGTCACATGACTTTTTTTTTTTTTTTAATTATGAAAGGTAGCGTTTTATTTTTTTAATTTTTTTATTTTAAATAATTTTAGGTTTACAGGAAAGTGGTAAAGACAATAGAATGTATTAGTAACCTTCACTCAGCTTCCCCTAATGTTTACATCATACAAAATCATGGTATGTTTATTGAAATTAAGAAATTCATAATGGTGGTATAATACAAATATATAAACAAAATATTTCATTAGACTTTACCAGTTTTCTTGCTAAAGCTATTTTTCTGTTTAGGATCTGATCTAGATATTGATAAATCAGATATTGATCTGATCTGATCTAGATAAAGATATTACAGTGTTCTGTCCTGTCATGTCTCCTTAGTTTGTGACTGTTTCTCAGTCTTTCTGTGTTTCCCATGACCTTGATGCTCTTAAGAGAACCAATCAGTTATTTCCCAAAGTGATGTTCATTTTGAGTTTGCTTAATGCCTTCTCATAACTACATTGGGTTTATTGCTTTTTGGAAGTATACATAGAGTGATGTCCCCTTTTTATCATCTCATACTGGAAAATCCCATGTCCACATTACTGAGCACATTAAAACTGATCATTTTGTTAAAGTGATGTCTGCCAGTTTTCTCCATTGTAAGGTTAATTATTTTTTTTCATTTGATACCGTATCTGTTCCAAATGAGTCATCAAGTAGAGTTCACACCTCAATAAACGTGTTTGTCTGTTTTTAATAAATAACAGAGGTCCCACCTTGAGTCTCTGTTGTGGTCACTGCCATGCATGTCCAAGCAACAGGACAGAACTGAACTGACAGGAGTCTCTCTGAAAGAATGGCTAGAGAATTTTCTTCTCTTTTGCCCCAACCTCCAAATGATAAGTGTCTCAATCATACAGAGGTAGGGAGAACTACAAACAAAAAACTAACAGTGGTTTCCTATGACTGTTCTAAGATACTGGAGAACAAACAGCTCTGATCTGCCATTACGTTTTTTGAGTATAATATAAAAAATAAAAAATAAAAAATTTCCCCTATTTTACAAAACATATGTGGGCAAGCCAAAGAATTGAAAAAAAAAAAAAAAAAAAAAACAGTGCAGACAGTAGGAACCTGCGTAGGAAGTGTATTCCAAGACCAGCAGAAGGAGCACAAATACCCAGTGGGTACACAGTAAGGAAGGGATGTCCGCTATGTTGGGGTCATGATGGAATATGAAGGAGGGTAAAGGAATAATGAAAAAAAAAAAAAAACAAAAACAGCCTGTGGGGTCGATTGCTTGAGTTGGGGGGAAAGTATAAAACTTGCAGAACCCTCATGGCAAATGTTCAAAGCCTTCTAGGTGCATCCAACACGGAAGGGGAACATAACAGCAGCTGAAGTGTCTACATCAGAAAGTAGAGGCCAGAGATTTAAAGCACACAGCCAAGTCAGGAAAAGAAAAGAAATCAGTCCCCCAGGTGCTTCAAAGAAAGAAATAAAAACCACAATGATAGGCAAGATTGATAAAGCAGGTATCCATGAGATGTTTAGACCAGGAAGACGTTCTAAGGATATAACTAAGAATAAGAGTTAGACAGGAAACTAGAACTTCACCAGTTGCTTAAGCCTTGAGCCCTTAAGACACTACCAAACTTCATGAGCTAAAAAAACATATCAGCCAATATCCCAGTAAAGAAAAGTTACAAAAGTTTTTCTTCTTTCCGGGCTTTGGGTGGGGAAATAAATATAAAGTTCATGTATGTGAGTATGGAATCCTAATTTATAATACATGATACAGAACCACAAAATAAGAAATATACAAAATCAAGTAGAGCCACTGAAATTCATGGGGATCTCTAATAGGAACCAAACAAAGCTATTTAAATGCCTTGGTAATTCAGGAGATACAGAAACCAAACAGAATTTAAAAAAAAAAAAAAGAAAAAGAAACTGAACAGGAGTTCACATGCACATACACACACACGGACACACTCAAGCATACATGCATACACACACACACACACACACACACACACACACACTCACACAGTAATCCGAATGCATGAGGAACCAAAATATCAACTGTCTACCCATAAATAAAAACAGCACAAAAACTGAGACTAGCTAAATAATCTGAAAGTGACTATTACATAGCTGAATAATCTGAAAGTGACTATTACATAGTATGCTTACAACACTGACAAGTAGCATAGACATTTTCACAATATTTATTCTTCCAATCCAGGAGCATGGAACATTTTTCCATTTCTTTGTGTCTTCCTCAATTTCTTTCATGAGTACTTTATAGTTTTCTCAGTATAGATTCTGTGTCTCTTTGGTTAGGTTTATTCCTAGGTATCTTATGGTTTTGGATGCAATTGTAAATGGGATTGACTCCTTAATATCTCTTTCTTCTGTCTCGCTGTTGGTGTAGAGAAATGCAACTGATTTCTGTGCATTCATTTTATATCCTGACACTTTACTGAATTCCTGTACAAGTTCTAGCAGTTTTGGAGTGGAGTCTTTTGGGTTTTCCACATATAGTATCATATCATCTGCAAAGAGTGATAATTTGACTTCTTCTTTGCCGATTTGGATGCCTTTAATTTCCTTTTGTTGTCTGATTGCTGAGGCTAGGACCTCTAGTACTACGTTGAATAGCAGTGGTGATAATGGACATCCCTGCCGTGTTCCTGACCTTAGTGGAAAAGCTTTCAGTTTTTCTCCATTGAGAATGATATTTGCGGTGGGTTTTTCATAGATGGCTTTGATGATATTGAGGTATGTGCCCTCTATCCCTACACTTTGAAGAGTTTTGATCAGGAAGGGATGCTGTACTTTGTCAAATGCTTTTTCAGCATCTATTGAGAGTATCATATGGTTCTTGTTCTTTCTTTTATTGATGTGTTGTATCACATTGACTGATTTGCGGATGTTGAACCAACCTTGTAGCCCTGGAATAAATCCCACTTGGTCGTGGTGAATAATCTTTTTAATGTACTGTTGAATCCTATTGACTAGTATTTTGTTGAGTATTTTCGCATCTGTGTTCATCAAGGATATTCATCAATAGCTCTCTTTTTTGTTGGGATCCTTGTCTGGTTTTGGGATCAAGGTGATGCTGGCCTCATAAAATGAGTTTGGAAGTTTTCCTTCCATTTCTATTTTTTGGAACAGTTTCAGGAGAATAGGAATTAGTTCTTCTTTAAATGTTTGGTAGAATTCCCCCGGGAAGCCGTCTGGCCCTGGGCTTTTGTTTGTTTGGAGATTTTTAATGACTGTTTCAATCTCCTTACTGGTGATGGGTCTGTTCAGGCTTTCTATTTCTTCCTGGTTCAGTTGTGTAGTTTATATGTTTCTAGGAATGCATCCATTTCTTCCAGATTGTCAAATTTATTGGCATGGAGTTGCTCATAGTATGTTCTTATAATAGTTTGTATTTCTTTGGTGTTAGTTGTGAACTCTCCTCTTTCATTCATGATTTTATTTATTTGGGTCCTTTCTCTTTTCTTTTTGATAAGTCGGGCCAGGGGTTTATCAATTTTATTAATTCTTTCAAAGAACCAGCTCCTAGTTTCGTTGATTTGTTCTATTGTTTTTTTGGTTTCTATTTCATTGATTTCTGCTCTGATCTTTAAGATTTCTCTTCTCCTGCTGGGCTTAGGGTTTCTTTGCAATCTACACATTTAATGCAATTCCTATCAAAGTACCATCCATCTTTTTCAAAGAAATGGAACAAATAATGCTAAAATTTATATGGAACCAGAAAAGACCTCGAATAGCCAAAGGGATATTGAAAAAGAAAGCCAACGTTGGTGGCATCACAATTCCGGACTTCAAGCTCTATTACAAAGCTGTCATCATCAAGACAGCATGGTACTGGCACAAAAACAGACACATAGATCAATGGAACAGAATAGAGAGCCCAGAAATAGACCCTCAACTCTACGGTCAACTAATCTTCGAGAAAGCAGGAAAGAATGTCCAATGGAAAAAAGACAGCCTCTTCAATAAATGGTGCTGGGAAAATTGGACAGCCACATGCAGAAAAATGAAATTGGACCATTTCCTTACACCACACACAAAAATAGACTCAAAATGGATGAAGGACCTCAATGTGCGAAAGGAATCCATCAAAATCCTTGAGGAGAACACAGGCAGCAACCTCTTCGACCTCAGCCGCAGCAACATCTTCCTAGGAACAACGCAAAAGGCAAGGGAAGCAAGGGCAAAAAGGAACTATTGGGATTTCATCAAGATCAAAAGCTTTTGCACAGCAAAGGAAACAGTTAACAAAATCAAAAGACAACTGACAGAATGGGAGAAGATATTTGCAAACGACATATCAGATAAAGGACTAGTGTCCAGAATCTATAAAGAACTTAGCAAACTCAACACCCAAAGAACAAATAATCCAATCAAGAAATGGGCAGAGGACATGAACAGACATTTCTGCAAAGAAGACATCCAGATGGCCAACAGACACATGAAAAAGTGCTCCATATCACTCGGCATCAGGGAAATACAAATCAAAACCAAAATGGATATCACCTCACACCAGTCAGAATGGCTAAAATCAACAAGTCAGGAAATGAAAGATGCTGGCGAGGATGCGGAGAAAGGGGAACTCTCCTACACTGTTGGTGGGAATGCAAGCTGGTGCAGCCACTCTGGAAAACAGCATGGAGGTTCCTCAAAATGTTGAAAATAGAACTGCCCTATGACCCAGCAATTGCACTATTGGGTATTTACCCTAAAGATACAAACGTAGTGATCTAAAGGGGCATGTGCACCCGAATGTTTATAGCAGCAATGTCCACAATAGCCAAACTATGGAAAGAACCTAGATGTCCATCAACAGATGAATGGATCAAGAAGATGTGGTATATATACACAATGGAATACTATGCAGCCATCAAAAGAAATGAAATCTTGCCATTTGCGACAACATGGATAGAACTAGAGCGTATCATGCTTAGCAAAATAAGTCAAGCAGAGAAAGACAACTATCATATGATCTCCCTGATATGAGGAAGTGGTGATGCAACATGGAGGCTTAAGTGGGTAGGAGAAGAATAAATGAAACAAGATGGGATTGGGAGGGAGACAAACCATAAGTGACTCTTAATCTCACAAAACAAACTGAGGGTTGCTGGGGGGAGGGGATTTGGGAGAAGGGGGTAGGATTATGGACATTGGGGAGGGTATGTGATTTGGTGAGTGCTGTGAAGTGTGTAAACCTGGTGATTCACACACCTGTACCCCTGGGGATAAAAATATATGTTTATAAAAAATAAAAAATTAATTAAAAAAAAAAAAACACTGACAGGTATGGAAGTGCCTGGGTGGCTCAATTGGTTAAACATCCGATTTTTGATTTTGGTTCAGGTCATGATCTCAGGATCATGAGATCAAGCCCCCTCAGGCTCTGCACTGGACATGGAGCCTGCTAGGATTCTCTCTCTCTCCTTCTCTCTCTGTTCTTTAAATGCCTTGGTAATTCAGGAGATACAGAATCCAAACAGAATTTTTTTAAAAAAGAAAAAAAAACTGAACAGGAGTTCACAGCACATACACACACACAGACACACTCAAGCATACATGCATACACACACACACACACACACAGTAATCCTTCTCTCTCTGCTCTTGCAAAAAAAAAAAAAAAGTTGACAGGTATATTTTGAAAGACTAGAAATCAAGTCAAAAGAATAGTATACTATAAAATAAATGTGGACAGATTTTCCATACACACACACTGAATTTCTAGATATAAAATATAATCATTAAAATAAAATTTATAGGTATATTAAACAGAGCCAGTGACTTAATAATAAAGTAAAAGATAACATTAGAAAAATTTAAAAAGGAATATAAAGTTGTAATTATTTAAAAAAGAGAGAGAGTGAGAGAGAAAACTGGAGTGCCTGGGTGGCTCACTTGGATGAATGTCTAACTCTTGATTTCTGCTTAGGTCATGATCTTGGTCTTGTGAAATCAAGCCCCCTCGGGCTCTACACTGGGTGTGGAACCTGCTTGGGATTCTCTCTCTTCCTCTCTCTCTGCTCTCCCATGACCCTCTCTCCCCCTCTCTCTAAAAAGAAAAAAGAAAGAGAAAAAAATAGTTGAATATAGTAAAGAGAGATAGAAATGAAAAACATGAAAGAGAGATTAAAAAAACTTGAAAGGCAGTAGATGACCCAACACAATTTGAGTTGAGTTTCATAAAAAAAAAAAAAAAAAAAAAATGGAGAAAATATTTTTGACAGAGAAAGCTGTTATGTGAGGACACAATGTCTACGAATTCTCATCATCTAAAAAAGCAAGAGTTCTTGCATAGAAGAAAGATACCAGTTTCTAATTAGGCAATATAAATAATTATGAACTTATACCAGGAAGCTTGGTGTGGTACCTGCACAAATGGCCAAGAAAACCAAATTGATTAGGAAACCAGGAAGCAAAACTACTTTTTATACATAATATATTAAAAGTAACAAAAATTAATTTGTAACTATGTCCAACTATATGATGAAAACAAATGATTAAGAAATGTCTGGTTTGAATTTTAGGACAAAATGAAATTAGGTATTCCAAAGACTCTTACTTCATTAAAAGGCTATCTCCTCTACAGTAATAAATCAGAGCCTTTGATCGAGCTGTTTTCCTCAAAATGCGGCATCCTAACCATCCTGCAGAGTTGCCTCAAGCCAACAAGACATGCAAAGGCCAATTAACAGGACTCCTTCTCTCTCATGCCCACTTTGACTTAAGCAGGTATGCAGCTATCAGTCTTATATGTTGATTTCCCTACAAGTTTTTCTTCGAAGAAAGACTTATGCAGTTTTTTACAAAGTCTGAGTATCAATATTGTGTTCCAATCGATGTCAAGAGCCTAAAGCAAAATTTAAAAAAATAATAAAATAATAATAGTAGTAATAATAATCATGGAGATTTTTTGCAGAAGTTATATAGTAAAAACCTTACATTTTAGAGAGTATTAACAATCACCATGTGACGACTGCTAGCACTATGCCAAACATTCTTGTGGGTATTTTATATATATATCATATTTAATATTAAAGCATTTTGATGTGTTATAAATTACTATACCTATTTTCTGTCTCTGTTTTACTTATTACTTATTTATTATTTTCTGTCTCTTATTTTACTTATATTCATCATTGAAATGTTCCTGACTTTCTCTTTCTCTCTACTGCTCACTTTTTCCCAATTAATGACTCTTTCCTCTGGATTCTAATAGCAGCTACCCCTATTAGGGTACTCATTGTATTGTAATAGATTCAGTTGTGTGATGTATGTTGCCTCTCTTCCCCCTTGTCTGTGTACTCACTAAAGGATACCACCACATTTTGGTTAGTGATATTGTTGCGCAGAAAAGGACCGGAGTAAAGATGTTTATGGGAATAGTTTATTTAATTTCTGTTTGTCACGCTTCCACAAAATTATTCTAGGCACATCATGTTCCCTCCTTTAATTCTGAGAAATAAGTAAAAGTAACCACATTCTACTGAGGGAAGATGCTGAGGCCTCAAGTGGCCAAAGGACTTGTCTCAAGCATTTAGGTATGTTGTTTCACCAGCCTGTCTGGGTCCTAAATCCTTCCTCCTTCTGCAATCCATAGAACTTATTAAACATTTTTTAGTGAATTAAATGTTTATTCACAAAGTTTTTATGACCCCCAAGTTTAGCATTTCCTTTATTCTCTTTATAGATGTGTATTGATTATTCGCAGTACAAGAACAGGACATAGCAAGTAACCTCTGCTGCCTACAGAAGCCTTCTAAAATACAGGTTATTGTTCCAGAGATCTTATTTGGTAGCTCTGGTAGCTTTAGTAATGATTGCAATTTATTTCATACATGCCTCCAGAGTCCCTAGCTCAATCTCACCAGCTCTGGCGAATGGCTGTAAGTGCAAGTAACGTATGTCACTTTGCTGTTAAGGAATCTGAAAACAGTGTGAGAACGCCATGCATGATCCTCCTCACCTCACCAGGCAGAATATTCATCTTGGGGAATATCCATCAGCCCGGGTCCCTGAGGGACGTGTGGAGCAAGCACAGGTATGAGCTGGACAATTAGCATGAATGAGAAATAAATCGTATGAGCAAAATCACTGATGTCCAGGAGTTAATTTGTTAGCAAAGCACAACCTAGATGATATGGCTAAGGCAGCAGCAATGGGCAAATGATAACTTGGTACCTTTTAAAAGAAATATATCCCCCAGTGTATTACTACATATGTATGTCTATGTAAATATCATATGCCTCTTTCCAAAGAGTAAGAAATTTTAGGTATCTGCCTTTGTGCCTGTTTTATGCAATGAAGTCTTGCTCCCAACAGATAGCTGATTTTTCTTTCTGACATTCTAAAATAAGACTGGGTCAACTCCTAGTATTATTTGTAATACAGGTAAGAGAGAAGAGAATTTTAACTATTATAGTTTCAAACCAAAAGCAAGTTTGTCCCAGGGGGACCTGATACAACTATTATTCGGCCAAAGAATTGCTGTTGATTTTGGAAATCAGAATCCAAATTATAACTATTGTTGTCTTTAAAGTAATAGATACATGGGATCTCTGCATTATTTAGATATTAAATAGAGATTTCAATAATCTTTGTAACATTGGACAGTACTTCCATGTCCTGTGATATGTTTCTATTGGTTCAGTCAATTCAATAAATAATATTAATTGAACACCTACTCTGTATTAGGAATATCATTATGGATAAGTTATGATAAATTAATTATCTTCTCTTATTTTGTAAGAGTTTACAGTCTAGAAGAACAATGAGACACGTTGCAAAATAATTCCAAAACAAAATGATAAAATCACACAAGGAACATACATGAAGGAAAATATTACTCAACCTATGTCAGCAGGAGTATAAGAAAAAAACTTCTTTGGGAAGGTGGCACCCATGCTGTGAACAATCAGTAGGAATTGGTAGGAAGTCAGGCGAGGGGAAAATAAGTTTTAAATAAAGAGAACACCATGAACAGCATCAGGAAAACATAACATCCCGTTCTGCTCTAAGTAATCCCATACTGTTAGGTTATGACACATAAAGCACAGACTATCAGGAGACAGGATTATACAAGTTTCCCATTATTCTGTAATCACATGTAGCCACTACAAGTTTCTATGAAGAGAAAAAATATAATCAAGATTTATATACCAGATAAATCACTCTGGTGACAGTATGAAAGAAATTTTGGAAGGCAATTTTTTTTTAAGAAAACAGTTTGGGGAGAGACATAAACTTCATGAAACACTAAAAACAATCGAAGATTTACTTATAGCACACTGAAGTTTGTTTCATAATTTATTGAAACCATGGTTATTCTCAGAATAGACTCAAACTAGGTAGCTATTGTAATAATAATCACCCCCCCAACTCTGTCGATTACTTTAAATTCCAGTAAAGGTTTTTTTCTATACACATGTAAACACTTGATGAGCTAAAATTGATGAAGGGGTTAGCCAATGTCAATAAAGCAAAGTAAAATAGCAAATCCCGTGAATCTGATCACTGGCAAAACCAAGCAGAATAATTCAGTCTTCTACCACAGTGTTTTCTTAGTCTTTTTTTTTTTTAGGCTCGGATTGTTAATCCTCTTCTGCTTTTCTAGCTAGACACCACCATATGGATACAAATATCTACATATTAATATATTTTCTGAATAACTCATAGAAAGTAATACATTTCATACTCCAATCTTTAGAATATTACTTAGCAAGCAATCAATAAGTCATTACTCTGAGGCCAAGAAAATAAAGTATGATATTAAACACTTACAGGAAGCAGAATACAAATCCACTGAGTAATGTGCTCTCCTTCCAAAAAAAAAAAAAAAAAAAAAAAAAAAAAAAGGGTTTATAAAGGTAATGCCCAAGTATCAGGGATATCAATACATGTTGAGGTTTAAATAGATACTATGACATAAGACAGTATGGGATGGATGGGGTGAATGATTTAACACAAATAAGAGTCCAGCTTACTGCTTTTCCACTGTGGCAGAGACTGACTCACTCCCCTTTCTTCCTTGGTACAAATCAGAAAACATTTGACAGCTTCTCATGCAGTTTTGGCCAATTTAACTATCGTGGACTTGATATGTGTCATTTCTGTTCTTGGTCCATTAAAAAAATAAATTAAAATCAAAACCTTACATGCAATCATTTTCACCCTCATTGCCCTCATCTTCCAAAAGAACCCACTGGTGCAGTGGAAGTCACTGGAGCCCTTGCTTATAGCAGAACACACCCTCTAGGATTTTTATTTTTTTTTCCTTTTGGTAGGTGTCAGGTTTATTAAGCAAGGGAACTTAAATACAGGGTTTGTCTTGGGCAGCAGGAAGACCACCAGGACATCTCTAACTGGCCTACAACATCTTAATGCTTTATACAGAAGCTCATCCTGTAGGATTTTACATAACCAAGAAATGAATTGGATTAAATCACTAATCACTAAGATTTGGGGATCTGTTTGTTAAAACAGCAGTTATTATATGCCTTAAATAACACAGGTAATACAATAAGAATATTTGAGTGATGACAGAACCCATCTTTCTCTTTAGTGTGTATATGTACATGTATATGTTTATATCTGCATGTGTATTTGTGTATATATGTATATATATTCATAGTTATATCTATATAGATACATACGTATATATCAGCAAGACTAATGCATAAATTGAATACCAATGAATAATGTATTAAGAGAACCCACTATAAATCATTCATTGATATAAAGACAAAAATAGGGGCGCCTGGGTGGCTCAGTGGGTTAAGCCGCTGCCTTCGGCTCGGGTCATGATCTCAGGGTCCTGGGATCGAGTCCCGCATCGGGCTCTCTGCTCAGCAGGGAGCCTGCTTCCTCCTCTCTCTCTCTCTGCCTGCCTCTCTGCCTACTTGTGATCTCTCTCTGTCAAACGAATAAATAAAATCTTAAAAAAAAAAAAATAAAAAATAAAAAATAAAGACAAAAATATTCTTGTATGATTAGTGCATTTTCCTCCCTGAAAACAGACATATGTGGGAAGATAAATTGTATTCAGATGTTTCTTTGGAGAGTATTGAAATAAGAATGAGAGAGAATGAAAAACTGAAGTAGAGGATCAGAAAGATAGATACCAGTGGCTTCAGGCTGTTAGGAAGGCATAATTACTGACAGCCTGCCAGAAAGATTCAAGGAGAGAGACTTTTATTTTGCAATAAATAGTAATCAATCATATTTGGGGGGTAAAAAATAAAGGCAGTTGAAATACTGAGCTATCAAAGGAAAATAAGGAGTACGTAAACTTAAATTTACAAAACTATATAAGCACTCACAGCCCAAACAAGATAGCAAGGGCAAGGCAGGAAAGTAGCTTGATGCTGTGATTAAAATGCTATCACCATGCATGTTACACCAAGATAGTCTGCACTGTTCTTTACTTAATTTTGTTATCTTTATTAATCCATTCTGACTTTTTAAATATCAAAATATTAATATATCTAAACTTAAGTTTATTTTCTATAAACTTCAGTTATTTTCTATAATTTTTCTTAGTCCTTTCAGTTAATGAGAATAATAAAATATCTTTTCCACTCGGATGTGAGTAGGGCACATCCCCTACCAGGAAGTCCCCCTGCACTATCATTATTATAATTGACTGATATCTGGATTATTTATGTCTGAAAGCATAGTATTTTCAGTAGAGATGTAGAAAAGCAAACGGATTAGAAGACCAGTTAGAGATAAAACAAAGAAGACTTGGCCATAAACTAAATGTAGCAGAACAAAGAAAGAAAAAATTCAAGATTATGTCCAGATTTTTGACTTGGGTGACATGGGTTGAGTGGTACAATTTATTTAGTTAGATCGCATAAGAAGAGCAATTCTTGTGAGATACCGAACTTCACTTTTGGACAAAATGAAATTTCATTGTTTGTGTGATATCCAAGTGAAGGTGTCAAAAAAAATTTGAAATGGATGCAAAACTAAGAGCAAGAAACTGAGCTGGAAGTATGCACTGAGAGCCATAAAAACTAAGTGGTAAGTATAACAGTGGGAAAGGATTTTATCACCTGTGAATGATGTCAGAGTGACCTTAAAAAGTGATGAGTAAAAATACCAGCATTTTTTTTTTAAGATTTTATTTATTTGACAGACAGAGATCACAAGTAGGCAGAGAGGCAGGCGGAGAGAGAGAGAGGGAAGCAGGCTCCCTGCTGAGCAGAGAGCCCCATGCGGGGCTCGATCCCAGGACCCTGAAATCATGACCTGAGCCGAAGGCAGAGGTCCCAACCCACTGAGCCACCCAGGCGCCCCAAATACCAGCATTTTAAACATGGAAGAGCAACGATGGATTCACAAAGATTAAAAGTTAGGAGAATACAACATGTTGGTCAGGACGTAGAATAATTACAACAACAGGGACTCCTGCATAATGCTGATAAAAGAGAAAATTGGTACATTAATTTAAAAACTCACCTTGGAATTCTTTTGTAAGGTTGAAAGTATTCATATCACATAATTTAACAATTGTTATTATAAGTATATACCTTAAAAAATAAATACATACCTAAATGTTTATGCATGTTTACCAGACATGTATAAGAACATTTATATTAGTATTCTTCATCAAAGAAAAAAATGAAAAAAATCCAAGGGCTCATCTAAAAAACAAACAAACAAAAAAAAAAAAAAAAACAACTGATAATGTGTAGAATTTCAATAACATCTAATAGTGAAAATTAATTACAATTTCAAGATGAATGAATCTCAAATCATCTTGAGTAGGGAAAGAAAGGGAAGAATACATACAGCACGCTGCCATAAATATGAAACTGAAAGCATGGAAAACTTTCAGCATTTGGATACATATTTAGATATACAGAAAACTATAAAGAAAAATACAGCAAGAATCACAAATATCAGAATGATAATTAACTTTGCTGGGAGAGAAGAAAGATACAGAGAACACATTATTTTACATGAATGAAGTATTAGAAAATAAGAGCACATCTTAAAAAAAAAAATGAGAAGGGAAAATTAGTGAGCACTCACAAAGAGAACTGAAAGAGAGCTACCAGAGAAGACAACGAGTCAGAGAACGCTACTGGGGAAGCAACGTCCAGAGAATGGCAATATTTTGAGATGAAAGAGTAGTTGTCAAAAATCTCGTAACTAGGGGGTGCCTGGGTGCCTCAGTCAGTTAAGCATGGGACCCTTGATTTTGACTCAGGTCATGATGTTAGGGTTGTGAAACAGAGTCTGCAATGGGTTCTGCACTGGGACTGGAGGCTGCTTAAGATTCATCTCTCTCACCCTCTCCCTCTTGTCCAACTCCCACATCACTGCATGCACCTGCACTCTCTCTTAAAAAAAAAAAAATCTGATAACTGATCAGGAAAAATAAATCAGGAAACTATTAAGATGTTTAGCATCAAATAGGTAACTGGTAATACTAACTAGAGTAAATTCAATAGAGGTCATGGATTGGAGGCCAGAATGTATTTTTTTGAGGAATACATGGAAGGTGAGGATGTGGGAAAAAGAGTCAAAGGGTAATTGCTGTTCCTGGAGCGTTTAAAGAACAGACGTTTAAAATTGGAGAGCTTTGGACTTGCTTAAGTATTTATGAGAAGGCGCATACAGAATGGGGAAAACTCAAAAGTACAGAAAGTAAAAGGATTAATTCTTGAAGTCAGTGAAGTGCTTGAGATGGAGGGAAATGATATGATCTAGATTATGGAGAGGTGAGAAGCTTCAGCTTCAGGTCTTAACAGATAAGCATCTATCACACCAACTCTTTAAGTCAGAACAGTTTTGAAAGCTGAAAACAAACAAACAAAAATATCTTAAGACTTAAAAGAGGATTCAAAAGAGCCAGGATTGGAGAGGGCCAAGATGGGCATTTGCTAGTTTCCAGCACAAGAAACAGCGTCCAAGCAAAATTCAGCAACGTAGGCCTTCAGTAGCCTCAGTGGACTCAAGATGTAGAAGTTGGAGCTCAGAGGTGCTAAGCCAAGATCCTGGAGTAGAGAAAAATTGCCAACCTGTTCCTTTGAGAACAGGTTGTGAACCAGCAGATAGAACTAGCTGGGTAAAGAGCTAAGCAGAAATTTTAGGAATCTTACAGTATTTGGGAGACAAAGGTGGAGATTCAGAACCAAGAGGGCGGAAGAAACTTGGTAATACCCCCGGCTTTTGGTGGAAACTCAAAAGTTAAAACATTTACTAGAAATAAGTCTTAACCTCAGGAGTAAGAGGAAACCATCTGCCACACTCCAACCCCACAATATCAGCTTTCCAGGACTTTTTTTTTTTTTTAAATCTGTCTCTGAAGGAAACAAACAAACAAAAAAAGATTATCACCCTGAACCTCTAAAATTATCCATAATCAATGGTTGACATTCAATAAAAATTGCCAGGCATGCCAAGAAAGGATGATCCCCCCCCCCATCCCCAAATGAAATAAAGAACCAGTAAGTGATCCTGATATGAGAGTTATCAGAGAGGAATATTTCTTTAAATTACAAGACATTTAAGAAAACAGAGAAAACATGAATATTTTTATTAAAGAACATGAAAAAGACTTAAAAGGAAAAACATGAAATATTTGCAAAAACTTATTTGAAAGACTAGACTTGCCTCAACAAAAAATAGATTATTAAATTAAATGATAGGACAGTAGAGAAAGCACAGACTGAAGCACAGGAAAGAAAATAAAGGAAAGAGAAATAAAAATAGGTTAGAAAGATATACATGGAGCTGGGGCCTCACGCAGAGAGGAGAAAGAAAATAGAACAGGTAAAATAATTTGAAAAAATACCAGTAGATAATTTTCCATATATGATCACTGACATCCATCCAGACATGTAAAAGGTCAGCAAACAATAACCAGGCTAAATGCAAAAGACAAACAACCAAATAAAACAAAACAGAAACAAAAACAAAACACACCTAGACACATCATACATTTGCTCATGAGCAATTAGAAAGTCCAAGACTAGAAGAAATTAACAGTGTAGTGATGAAATCAAAATAGCAGTTTTCTTTGCAGGACGATATTGACTACTAAGGCCATAAGGGAGCTTCTGGAATACTGGCTAACAGTTTTTTGTTTTGTTTTGTTTTGTTTTGTTTTTTTAAGATTTTACTTATTTATTTGATAGAGATCACAAATAAGCAGAGAGGCAAGCAGAGAGAGAGAGGGAAGCAGGTTCCCCGTTGAGCAGAGAGCCTGATGTGGGGCTCAATCCCAGGACCCTGAGATCATGACCTGTGATCAGGCTTAACCCACTGAGCCACCCAAGTGCCCCAACAGACTTTTATTTTTAAAGGGGATAGTTATCAAATAGGTATATTTACCAGGTAAAAATTAATCTAACTGGACACTCTGTTTATATTTTTTACATATGTCCTACTTCTATGAAAAGTTTATTTAAAATGAAAGCTCATGCACTTTTTGTTTTGAAATATGACAAGATGATTTTAAAATGCATAGAAACCCAAAAGGTTAAGGGTGGCTCAAATACATTTGAATGAAGAGAAAGGACGGGAGATTTGCTATACCAGATATCAAGGCTTATTACAATATTGCAGGTACTAGGATAGTGAGGTATTTTTTAGGAATAAACAAACCAATCAAAAGAACAGAATAAAGCCCCATGCATGTATTGCCGCTTGATATATGATTAAAATGGCATGGCAAAACAGTTGGGAAAGTCAGTTTAAAAAAAAAAAATTATACCAGGACAATACTCTATGAAATAACAAGAACAACAACAAAGGAAATTAAGCTCTATCTCACATTCTATACAAAATTTAACTGTTGAATATAGCAAATTAAATTGTAAATGAGAAAAATTAAGTTTCTAGAAATTAATACAGAAGAACATTTTAATGTCTTGGAGTGGGGAAAAACCTAGTAAACAGAACAACAACAAAAACACCCAAGGAAAAATAAAATACTGGTCAATTTGACCATAGTAAATTTGTTAGTCTTTTTAATTGAAAAAAAAAAAAGTCACCCTTAAGCGGGTGATTCACAGAGGAAGGGAATATATGTGTGCTGTACAGCCACAAAAGAATCCCTTCCAAAATATAAAAAGATCTAGTGTGTAACAAGAAAAAGATAAGCCATTTCACAAAAAGATTGAATATTTGAATACCTTTCACTAAAAAGGATATGCAAATGGCCAATAAATACAAGTGTTCAATCTCTAGAAAAAGTGAGAATTGGAAGTTAAAAGCATATTGAGATATCACTACACACCCATCAGAATGTCTACAAATGAGAAAATAATAGCAGGTGCCAGAGAGGCTGAGAACAAGTGACAACCCTTATAATTCTAGGAGGTCCATCGATGTATACAGTCCCTTTAGAAAATCATTTTATATTCTCTACCAATATTGAATTAAAGTCATACCCACAGACCCTTAGTTCCATTACTATCTACCTAACCTGAAAGCACACATATGTGCACAAAATATTTATAGTAGCAATACTCATAATATCCCCATACTGAAAATAACTTGTATCTTTCCACAGAGTGTATATAAACTGTGCTACCTTCATATTATTCAATACTTTACAGCAATGCAAAATGCACAAAGTGTACGAATTTCATAAAAAATTGTTGCATGATTTCATTTATATAACATTTAGAAAACAAGCAAAATCACAGTATTTAGCATGTGGGAAAACCAAATTAATGTGTGAAACTGATTCCCGTACTGTAAGTGTGGGCTGCCTTTGGAGGAAAGGAAGGGTATGAGGAAGACTTCTAAGTCCTCAGAACATTCTATTCTTGAACCCTGTGACGGCAGACTTTGTGACAAATCATTGAACTGCACATGTTAGTGTGTATGCACGTGCGTGTGTACAATTTCCCTGTACTTGTGTTATCTGCACAAAATAGTTAAGTGAATAAAAACTGCAAAACAAAATTAGCTAATATATGATGGAATTACTTTATGAGTAATAAATACAGAAGTATAGTTTTCCCTTTTCATTAATGTTATTAGTTTCAAAAAGTTTATTATTACCTACTAAACATTTCATAGTAATTTTAACCAGATAACCGAAAGTAAAGAACAATTTAAGAATGTGTGAACACCATGTTTTTCTTGGATGTTATAACAGGTTTAACTGAGGAGTGTAAATTCTGACCAAGGAGTCATAAATTCTTGCTTCAGTTGTGCCACACGTTTGCTGTTCTGACCATGGCAAAGTAAAATGAAGCAACCTAGCCCACGTTTTCACCACTTGTTCAGTCAGCTTACAACATATATCTAATTAATTAATCTAAGAGGATTTTCGAATTTTCAGTTTCAATTTTCAAAGCAAACCCAGAAACACGTTGGAGCAAAGTCACTGATGATTATTAGAATGCCTTTACACAGGAATTACTGAACTTTACTCTGGGAGTCAACATTTGAAAAAACAAAACTGTAGCTATTAAATCACTGGGTACCTAGCTATGGTTCTTTACCAATACTAATTTGAAGAGAATTCCTCATTTAAATATTTCTGGGGTTGGCAGCAAAACTTTGGTGCTGACAGTTTCTGAATCCCTTAGAAACCACTTTTTATTATTTGATCTATGCTGACGCTTATTGCACCTTATAATATATGCCTCATAACATTCCTCTAAAAGAGATACAGTGGAAAATTCATAATAAAATAGATATACAATATTTAAAAATGGTAAAAGGGAGCAACTATCTATCTCAAGGAAGGAGTGAAAAAACTTAAGGGCTGAGATAATTACTGTAATTAAATATTAAATGTTCTATTGTCATGCTAAGTATAATACATTTTTTTAAATTCTGTTTTATTATTTATTTGGCAGAGGGACAGCAGGAGAGGGAACACAAGCAGGGGGAGTGGGAAAGGGAAAAGCAGGCTCCAGGACCCTGGGATCATGACCCAGGCAGAAGGCAGGTGCCTAAGGACTGAGCCACCCAGGCGCCCCTGAATGTAATAAATTTTAAGAACATTGGTATTGTTTTGGATATTAAGGAAACCACTAAAAATAACGATTCTAAAAAACAATTAGTAATCTTTGTTTAGTAAATTAGATCTAAGCATTGAAAGACAAATGAATCAATTACAGCATAATTTCAATAGTAAACCTGCTAAAGATACTTCAAATAGTAAGATATAAACTCTCATTGAAACTTTTGCACAGTTTATCCAAACTGCCTTACACTTTACAAGCCAAATTCTGACTAAAGAGTATATTATATGTTATATACTTAAAGACATTTTGATTACGGTTACCAAGTGATTTTCACGCCCATCACCCACTGGCTTTTCAAAGATCATTCCCAAACTGTGAAATGTTGATTTTATAAGGATTATTTCTCTCAGGTAATGTCGCCCTATTTGTACAGATTCAGGATGTTTAGCCTTTATGGCATTTTGTAAGCAGGGCCCATTAGCTTATGGGTTTCCCTGAAATACTCACTTATTCTACTGTACATAATTTATACTGTTGTTAAGTATTTATTGACTGATACCCCTTCTTGCTGTTGAAGATTTATAGCACCAACACTAAGGAGTTCAGCATTCTCAAAGTAATAGTAAAGAACAAAGTGCATGCACTAGAACATTTTTTTAAGAAAAATACATCTGCACAATCAGTATTTGGGGTCTTCTTCTTATAGAAAGTCTTATCTCATGAAATTCTTTTTGAAGACTGTTTCACACAAAAGCTCCTTCCCAGAAGTTACCTTCTTGATATAAGCTGAGGCATCTGATTCACTAGATTTGCATTTCCCTGGGACTACTTTAATCCAGACTGTGTAATCATTCACTCCTCAGAGGTGGTCCATAAGGCCTACGGTTAGCTTCGCACAATGGACTGGTGAAGTTCTTTCACAAAGGAACTTGGAAACAAGTACAAAAAGAAGTGTGCTTTGAAGGAAGACATTCTTGCAAAGCAGGTCATAGTAACAGTGGTCACCATAAGTCAACACTACAACATATGATTTGGACAGACAATATGAAGTTTAACAAATTCTCCTAAGATGGAGTAACCAGCACATTTTGCCCAAAAACTGACACTGTTTCAAATCAATATATGAAATTGTAATATGCAGATCAAATTAAGTAATATGTGCAGCCAATGATGAAATGTAAAGACACTGGTTGCCCAAAGAAAAATAACAATTTTAAATATTATAATAACTTGACTAATAATAGCAGTAAAGTAATAACTCTTATTATTCATTTTGACTAATATGTGCCAATCACTATGTTAAACTTTTTATAGATCTGATTTTATTGTACTCTTGTTATATCCATGTGAAAAAACACATTATCATTTTTTCTCATACATGGAGGAAATAGAGACACAGTGAAGACAAAAAATTTGCGCAAGATCACAGTGTCTGTAAGCTGTTCAGGACTTTTGGATTATAAATTTTATATTCTTGTTTTTCCAGCTTTATTGAGTATAATTGAAAAATAAAATTCCATATATTTAAAGTGTATGGCATGATGATTTTATATAAACATACATTATGAAATTATTGCCACAATCAAATTAACACATCCATCACTCTACACAGTTAGCATTGTGTGTGTGTGTGTGTGTGTGTGTGTGTGTGTAGTGAGAATGCTCAAGATCTCAGCAAATATCAGTGACACAACACACTATTACTAACTATAGTTTACTAGGCTTTACATCAGAATCCTAGAACTTACTAATCTTTTAAATGAAAGTTTGTACCTTTTGGCCATTATCTCCTGAGTTCCAGTCCCTGGCAACCACCATTCTCTTCTCTGCTTCTGTGAGTTTTGCCTTTTTTTTTTTTTTTTAGATTCCACATGAGTAAGATCATAGAATATTTTAGAACATTATGCCAAATGAAATATGCCAGAGAAAGGCACATTCTATATTCTTAATTGCTAATATTATAAGCTGAAAATGAACAAAATGGAAAATTATGGAACTTCACAATTTATGAGCTAGGAATAGTATGATCAGATGCCTAATCTGTATATCACAGGACTGGATTTTGGCCTGTTTTCTTTGTGTAATTTCTAATGGCACCCACTCTTACTCTTAAAAAATCCCAGTTTGGGCTATATATTATATGGTCAGTCTAGCTAAATGTATCCTTTGAGAGCATTTTGTGTAACACATGATTTTTACAAATAAAACTCAGCTTCAAAGAGATGATTATTTGTCTGTGATCTCATAAGTAGTTACTGGCAGTATGCTCTGAAAACTCTGTGCACTCGACCTTCCAAAAATACTACTGGAATTCATTTCAGCAATTCAATGGACATTTGATAACAGCCTACTTCATGCAAAGCTCTGTACCAGTCACTGTGAATACAAAGAAATAGACAAGCTTTCCACTGACTTTAGGCAAGTGAGGATAGTACGGGGGAAACAAGATGTACGTCAAACGCACCTCATGGAGACTCAGCTGCCAGACTGAGAACTGGAGCACTGAAGATGAAACAAAACGGTAAGCTAGAGAAAATGTCACCGATCACACAGTGAACACAGCACTGCCTTGGAACTAAATCCAGAAAATGAAAGCTAAAATGCTTCTGAACTTTAGTGTTTTAAAAACAAAAGCTGAAAGCATTCTCACTGCACATGTATATGCACAAAACGGTAACTATGTGAAATGATGGATATGCTAACTTAATTGTGGTAAAATTTCCACAGTGTATGCGTGTGTATTAAGTCATCACATCATATACTTCCAACATATACAGTGTTACTTGTTGTTACACAAATAATTATACAAAGACTAAATATAATCATTACAGCCTTTGCATTGTCAGTAAATTAAACCATTTTTCACTACCTCTGACAAATATTCAACAATCTGCCAATTTAGAAGGCACTATTGGGGTGCCTGGCTGGCTCAATCAGTAGAGCATTTGACTCTTGATCTCAGGGTCATGAGTTCAAGCCCACACTGGGCATGGAGCCTACTTTAAAAAAATAATAGTAATAAGGCACTATCAGGTGATGCCTTTAAAAATAACTCTACGGATGTTCTCTCTCTACTAATTAGTGAACTCTTTGCAACCAATGAACATAGTCATTTCTACTTTGGGACCCATTAGTTTATCTAGAAAAATATATATATTATAAAGAAGCAAGCTAAATTAAGGAGGTGACACATTTTCTGGGATACTTCCTAGTGTTAAGACACCAGGTGAGTACCATAACCCAAGACAATACTGAAATCCAAATATACATCTAAATCTAGGTTATACTGATTGAGTCCTATGATATTTCTGGGATAACTTCAATAGGATTATATCTGAACTATATCCAGGAATATACTGCAGAATAGAATATAAAATAAGAAAAAAAAATCAGTTTGTCTCCAGGCAGGATAGCAAAGTATTAAAATAATGAGCAACTAAGTCAGCTTGATCTGGGTTTGAATCTCAGACTCACCCCTACCACTCCCTACTACCTCACTCTGACTATTAAGCAAATAAGACAATTCTATAAGTTTTAGTGTCCATAGTTTTAAAATGCAGATCTTAATGTGAATCCCACACATTGTTATTAAGACTAAATGAGCATGTGTGCATGCACACACACACACACACACACTCATTGTAATTTCCAGCATGTAAAAATTAAGTAAATGGTAGCATCATTTCTTAAAGACCAGTCAGTCATACCAGGATCAAAGTTTTCTAAAGATACAACTGAGGATTTCACAGTAAAATAAAATTAAAATGTGGCTGAGTACCTAATAATTTGCTCTGCAGCACCCCCAAAGTGTGGTAGTAACAAGCAAGAAGGAAAAAAAAAAGAGGTTTAATGTTCATACTGAAATTTAGTGTCATAGAAAGAGAAGGTGTATGATAAAGAAAAGCTTTGTGAAAAACAGAAACAGATTAACTAGCTTTGAGCTGCAGTAATCAGAGACAAAACCCACTCTGGGCAAAGTAGGAAAAACTCTATAATACACAGAAATACACACAACCTCAACATCTCCCCAATACCTACAAAGAAAAAGATTGCACTAATACATGAAACTGAAATCCTGGGCAAGCCTCTTTTGTGAGTATCCCTTTCTGCATGATGGGGAAAGAGAACATGTGACTAATTTACTTACTCATTTTCATAGGGGCCCAAAGCCAGCAGCTTTTTGATACAGGGTGGGAAACAAGAGGACAGTGCCTGAAGTCAGCTTGAATAGCAAGGATAATTTGCAAGTGCCTTCAATCTACAGAGCTAACTGTGGAGTGAGGGGTGCTTAGAAAGAGAAACAAAGGAAGTACAAATGAATGAGCAAAGGTGAGATGTCCTGCAGAAATCTCAGATTTGGCATTCTGACTTGTACTGTGGAATTTCATAAATTCCTAGTACTAGTCTGAATGGGCGAGCTAAATCTATTTGTAGCAACCAGAATAGACTTTTCGTTTGTTTGTTTATTTATTTATTTATTATTTATTTAGAATGGACTACTTTTGAACTGCTCACATCTTTGTTGTCTCATATGTGAGAGAGAAATAATAGTAATAGCCATGCCTACCCTGGTGAACATCAACCATAAGAGATTGGAAAGCGATTTCAACTGAAGCGAAATTTCCAGTGGTCATCAAGATGGAGTGAGAGGGATGATGTAAATTTTTCTAACATACACACATATATTTCATCCTTTACCATGTATAATTTGTGTATTTTTTTAAAAGATTTTATTTATTTTATTTGACAGATAGAGATTACAAGTAGGCAGAGAGGCAGGCGGAGAGAGAGAGGAGGAAGCAGGCTCCCTGCCTAGCAGAGAGCCCGATGTGGGACTCGATCCCAGGACCCTGAGATCATGACCTGAGCCGAAGGCAGCGGCTTAACCCACTGAGCCACCCAGGCGCCCTAATTTGTGTATTTTATAATATTCCCAACATAGTTTCATAGCACACATATGAAATTTATAAATATATGCCTATATATGCTATAGATATCTGCTTGAAACAATTTAATAATATGCCTTCATTTAATCATAGTACGTCTTCAAAAGGCTTTGAGCCCACTGCTATAGATATGGAATTTCACCACCAAGTTGCCAACAAAGTCACAAATACACTGACTATTCCAGAGTTTTATGTGTTATTTTACAAAGACTTAGAGCTATTTTACTGGCTCAGCACAACGGAGTTCAGGACAAAATCCTCTACACACTCCAGGGGTATTTCTCAGACTCCCAGCCCAAATACATTTGCCATACAGTTTAGTGGTGTCCCTGATAACGTCTCATCATGGGGCATCATGTTACTCTGGCAGGTCTCAGCAATCTCAACCCATCTCTTATTTCCTCTTCCTTCCTCCCACACTCATTCAATTCAGCTTTTTCTCCTTCACTGAGTTAGGAACACATCTGTAAGACTTGTCACATAATACTTTCATCTCCTTCCTTTATTCGCAGCCTGCACTACACACATGCCACACGCCCTCTCTTCTTCCCTTCCTTACACTGAGCTCCCTCGTATTACTATCAATGCACTTGAAGTATTATTTATGTGTGCCCAGAAGCTCAGAAGACACAGTTAAGGTCCAATATTTTCCAGTGTTTCCCACAGACCCGTATCACCTTCCAGCAGAGAAGACAATGACCCATGTGTAGGGCAGTTACAAAGACTGCTGAAAAAAAGAGTCAGCCAGAGAAACATAATACTAAGTAAGAATAGTAGCACATGCCCCACTATAAAGCCGGGGGAAAAAAAGCGGTCAGGAATGGATTTTCTTAGCTTGTACTTAGTGAGTGCTTCAGACGAAAGAGGAATTTCAGAATCTCTCACTTCTGTTTGGCAATTGTTCCAGTCATAGGTATAGTGCAAAGAGATAAGGGCGGTATACAGAGATAGCAGTGTCTGAAATTCCAAATGTATGGGAAAGCAAGCTGTGGTGTACGGCTCTGCCCATGACTGAAAGATTCTTGCTGGGACAGCACTATTGACACCCCCTTTTCAAAGAACGTCCGTCCCCCTGGGATGTCTTGTCAACCCCTGGCATTCTGACACTGCAGCCTGCCAAAGCGCTGACGCCTGTGGCCTGCCCTCTATTGATTTAGGGGCATTGTTTACAGGTTTCTGAGGGAAGGGTTAAAACGGGGTTCTGCTCAGTATCATGCTGTGCAGGGTAGTTTCCATCTGCTCTTTTCTCTCAAATAGAAAAATACAACCCACTTGATATAGGCGATAGTTCTCAGGCTTGGCTCTAGCCAGACTGGAGACGAACAAGGTATGGTCTCTTTTTGCTCTGGGGTTCTTCATGTACCACCATGATTCATGAACAAATTCTCATTGAGCCACGAGGCACATATTTAAAATCTGGTTAGAAAACAAGTGAGTGATTCCTACAGAAGCCCTATTAAATAGGTATTAAGTACACTGTGACCACAAGTTTTCGGAACAGAATAAAAAGTAGCACAGAGCAAATTAACTGCATATACAAAATCATTTAAAGTATAAGTTGTTAAAAACAGACCCAAATGTGGCATTTACGTTACTCATAGTCTACCATCAAGTCCATACATAAAAGATATTGCAAGTGTTGGACTGGAGGAAAGCACAAGTTGGAAAAACCAAGGCCCTGGTTCCAGAGTGAGCTTGAGAAAGCAATCCTCCTCCCTGTGGTTCCTCTGCTTATCTGAAGGAAGGGTGAATGGTGCCTTCCTCAAAGCCCTATTGTAAGGAGTCCATTCAAGAAAATCTTTTGTATCTTTCTTATGTTAATGAATCTGAAAGGTGTGATATAACTATCTTGATGGGGGGGGGGGGAATTTCTTGTCATTTCAGAATTTCTTCTAAAGCTCCCAAACTGACAACAATGAAAGACAAATACAGCTTTCCCATTTCCAAATAAATGTGCTAGACATCCCAGATGAGATTTACTAGAAGAGAATAAAAGCAGCCTTTCAAACATTGGTCATATGATTTATCCAGACAGCAAAAGAATAAAATGAGGTATCTGAAGAGGAATTCATCCAAGCGGAGAATGTCTAGGAGGTCAGAGTCTGTGTCATTCTCATTCCCCCTACTCATGAAGAGGGAGGTATTTCCCACTACCACTACCACCCCTAGCCAAGTGACAAGGCTCCGAAAGAAAAATTCATGCAGATGGGAAATGGCTGCAAAGAACAGAGACCATCATCTTATTTCACAAGTGGACCTTTGTGAACTCTCTGGACACTGAGGGGGTAAAGCACAGCTTAGTGAGTGAGATCCGGGTACAAAGTAACCTATGTCTCCCAGATCTGGAGAAATTCTGGAACAGAGAGGTGCACGAGATGGCTGCTTCTCACCTGGAGAAGACTGAACCCTGGAGGCTGGCTGGAGTAAACACATGGTAGAGTAAGATCCAGGAAGAGGAAGAGGAAGGCCATAGGATCAAGCAGCCAAGATCTTGTGGTAAGGTGGGGATGTATGTACGATGTTTTCCATAGGCTCAGGAGATACTGAAGAAATAATTGTGTGAGATCTATTTAAAATGATCCCTACAAGAGGATTGCCTGACAGGGGGAGAAAACTCCAGCAGTGAGAAGCTGGATGGTCCCAGGTGTGCAGGAGCAGAGGGTCTTGGGTCTTGGAAGAGAACCAGTGGAGAGTGCCTCTCCTATCCGAGAAGGATGAAGTATGAATGAGAACGAGGTCACTCTCCCTCCGCCTGCTTCTCCCTCTGCTTGTGTGCGTGCTCTATCAAATAAATAAATAAAATCTTAAAAAAAAAAAAAAAAAAAAAGAAGGGAATAGGCATTTGATCCAAGTAAGACCAATCACAGCCAAGAAGACCGAGTTCTAAAAATTCAGCAAAATAAGCTTTTGTTCTCTGGACTTGAAGCGAACAGAATGTCAATGTGAAACTGTTAAGTGTGTAACTGTTAAGTGACAAGAGAAGGTAGCCCAACTAGGACATAGCAAAACCTTAGAAATGTATGCCAGAACTGGCAAAAGAAAAATTACTTGGGGGGGTGCCTGGGTGGCTCAGTAGGTTAAGCCTCTGCCTTTGGCCCAGGGTCCTGGGATCCACCCTGCATCAGGCTCTCCGCTCAGTGGGGACCCTGCTTCCCCCTCTTTCTCTCTGCCTACTTGTGATTTCGGTCTGTCAAATAAATAAAATTTTTTTTTTTTAAAGAAAAATTACTTGGTAACTGACAGATTAAGATCCTGGGTTTAGTTGTGTCTGAAACCAAAACTAATACTGTAGTTTCAAACTATCTAAGCTGACAGAGTCTTTTTTCTAGTCCACTCGAATTGCTTTTTTTTCCTACTTGCAATTAAAATGGTTCTTAGAAATATCCTCCTTAAAAGCTGTGGACTTTTATGTGAACTGGTTGATGGTTGTTAGGGAAGAATATTAAGTAATGGCAACAGTAGACATGTTAAGTGGAAGGGACTGATAAATCAGGAAAAGTTCATCCCAGTTAAATGAGCACCATATTCAAAGGCTTTTGAAAGAATTTATTTTATCCACCACATATAAACCATCCAGGTATGATTATGTTTAAATTTCATAATCTTCTCATCTACCCATTATAAAAAACGCACGTTGCTTTAGGATTTGTGGGCAAGAGACGTTTTTGGATGACCGTGCATTTCACTCCATCAGAAAAGTTGCTCTTAAGAGTTATTAAATATTTCACAAATTGTGGTGTCAAAAATACTGAACCCAAGCAATGTGAATTTGATTTTCTGGCTTTTTTCAATATTGTTTTGATGTTTATAAACCAGGAAAATCGATAATTGACATAAGCCAATCTATGAAAGTCTGATTATGTTTTGCCTGGCTGTGCTGGTGGAGAAAGTAAGAATACCACGCAGGTAGAGAAGGAAGTAGGCAGCAGTTCTGTCAAGTCGAGCATAAAATTTGTAAATCCTCTTGCTTTTGGAGCTAAATCTGGAAACCAGAATTCTCTAGCTCTTCCCTCACACCCACTGATTTGAAAATAGAAAACAGAATGCAGGACTTTTTGATAAGTGAGTTTCTGCTAGTTGTTTGCTATGATTTCATTATAAAAATTATTACTAATTAAATATACAGAAAATGCAGTACAGAAATATATATCATCCATCATCCATGTTATAGCTAGTGTTTGCATGTTTTTTCTGGCATAGGCACTGTTCTAAATACATTGTGTGTATTAATTCATTTAATAAAACAATTCAGTAAAACAATTACTCTTATGATGTAACACTGATATTATCCCTCATGTTACAAAGTGGAGGAAACTGAGGAGAAGACTTATCAAATACCTTACTTACATTATATATAACACAATGAGTCACAGACTAAGACATGCTGACTAATTTAGATTCCACTCTCTATTTCATAGCTACTGCTTTGTTTTCTACCATTCCATCCTCCTTCAAAATGGATACCATTATTATGTTGACTTTCTGGGTCCTTCTTATCTGCATTTACTTACTAAGAATTATAATTGACTGTATAATCCTTCTTAACTTACTTAACATTATTTTAAAGCATTTTCAAAGTTGTTATATGGTCCTTGTAAACATTTCAATGATTATACTGTGCTCCAGTGCCTAGATGAGCCAATTAATTTAACTATTGCCATACCTTGGGGCAAAGAATTGTCTTTGAATTTTCACAATTAAAAAACAATGTTGCTACAATAAACATATTTTTTGGCATAAAGATTTTTCTTCATTTCAGTTTATTTCCTCAGGAAAGATTCCCAGACTGAGAATTGCCAGATCAAAGTATTAATACTGGCTTGAATCACAGATTGCCAAAATGTTTATTTCAAAGGAATTGTCCTAATTTACACTCTCAAAATCTGTTGACATTTCCTTTTGTTATTATTATTTTTTCATGGGAAACATAATCTAAACTCTTCTACAGAATTTCTCTAATATTATTCAAGGTAACACTAATTTAATGATTTTTTCCCCCAGAGTGGGGATAGCTTTCTGTGAATGTCTTTTGGAAATATTACTACACCTGACCAATCCACACAATGCTAAATAAAAAGTACTTTTATAGCTCAAAGGTCCTTATCCTGAACTCTTCAAATATTCTTTTTTTATTTTTTTAAGATTTATTATTTATTTGACAGAACACAAGTAGGCAGAGAGGCAGGGAGAGAGAGAGGAGGAAGCAGGCTCCCTGCTGAGCAGAGAGCCCCTTGTGGGGCTCGATCCCAGGACCCTGGGATCATGACCTGAACCGAAGGCAGAGGCTTTAACCCACTGAGCCACACAGGCGCCCCCTCTTCAAATATTCTTATGTCAAACTGTTGTCCCATGCCTCCCCTTAATGCAGAGTTGCTTTAAACATACACACACACACAAAAGCAGTATATACACTACTATTTAACAATCTTCACAATGTTGATCAATTATTTCTTCTAAAAACAAGCCTGAGTAATTTTTATAGAATGGTGTTACTATCTTGTATATGGTACAGTTGCTTTTATGAGCATTCTATAGCATATACTACTAATCCATTAATACTTTTTTCTACTGCTTGCTTTTAAAACCAAAGTTGATTCTTTGCAAGAACAATAAAGTTGATGAAACCCCAAAGCCAGATTGATCAGGCAAAAACAAAAAAGGGAGAAAGCACAAGTTACCAGTTAAGGGAATAAAAGAAGTGACATTACTCCAGATTTTCTGATTAGTAGAAGGATAGTAATGGAATGTTGTGGACAACTCTAGGCTTAATAATATGGATACTGGCATACTGCAGTATTTTTCCACTTCCCTGGATATGTGTATTCATGTGTGTATGTGTATCAAGTAAAGGAGGCTTTTTAAAGATTCCAAACAAGGGAGAGAATCATATACTTGTGCATAAAAAGCCAAATACAATGGAAAAAAGCTAAAGAAAGTATTTGCAATATAATGGCAACCTGAGGATTATCAGTCCTAATACATAAATAGCTCCTGGAATCAATATCAAGAGATAAATATTCCTGTTAGGAAAGAAAATTTTAAATATCCAAAAAATTGTGTATATATACAAATATATATAACAATCAAACTCAAATGTCAAGCAAATATAAAGTATTAAGACATCAGACAGAATTTTCAGGTGCCACCTTCTAAAAACTATTTTTAATGCAACTATCTAATACTAGAAAGGCTGTGGGTTAACATGCACAAACGCAGCACACATTGGTTTAGTAGGTCTAAAAGAGCTTTTTGTATCTGATAATGTGGGTCACAACTTGAAAAAGTATAGTCTTTTTTTTTTTTTAAGAATTCCTTTTCTAACATTTATATAGAAAACTGTTTCTCAAACTATTAATTTCATGAAATAGTAGTCAGCAAAATGAGTAATAATAAAGAACTATATTGACAGTACTAGGCGAAAGTTAGAAAAATGTTTTATAAGAACATGTAATTTTAAAAATCCCCAATTTATTATTTTTTAAAGATTTTCTTTATTTATTTGAGAGAGAGCAAGCACACAAGCAGGGGGAAGGGCAAAGAGAGAGGGAGAAGCTGACTTCCAGCTGAGAAGGGAGCCCCACGTGGGGGTTCAATCCCAGGACCCTGGGATCATGACCTGAGCTGAAGGCAGATGCCTAACCATCTGTGTCACCCAGATGCCCTATCCATTTATATTATTAATTAAAAACCAAACTACAAAACAGCATATAGAGTCTAATCTCAGGTTTTTAAAACATTATTTGAAGACATTAGAAAAATGTAAAGAACGCTTATTTTTAGCTAGTGTTTTGGGTGAGTTTTATGCAATTTTGTTGGTTTTTTTTTTATTATACAAATTTTTACAATAAACATGCATTAATTTAATGAACACTATAGAACCAATAAAAGCTATTTTCATAATAAAAATATCTGCTTAGGGACGCCTGGGTGGCTCAGTTGGTTAAGCAGCTGCCTTCGGCTCAGGTCATGATCCCAGGGTCCTGGGATCGAGTCCCACATCGGGCTCCTTGCTCGGCGGGGAGCCTGCTTCTCCCTCTGCCTCTGCCTGCCTCTTTGTCTGCCTGTGCTCGCTTGTTCTCTCTCCCTCTCTTACAAATAAATAAATAAAATCTTTAAAAAAAAAAAAATCTGCTTAGCATTCTTGCCCACTTCCCCTTTGTTTACTGGATGGATTATAGTAGATGGTGTATCTTTAATTTAATGTAATAAAATGTACATGCCTTGGGGTTTTCCATTTTATGATTTTCACCCATGGGGCCATTATTTCCTTGTTAAGTGTCTTTACTTAGAAAGAACAGTCAGCAAATATAGGGAGTAATGCCTTCCCTAAGTAAATAGAACGAGAGCACTGACTATAGCTACTGGGCCGAGAGGCTTATTTTGGGAATTCTGCTGTTAGGCCTCTAGGTTCCCATCCAAAGATACACTGCAACACTTTCATAGTTGGAATCCAAATACTATGAATAATCATTCTATGTTTCCCCAAAGAAAACAACATGGTTTCTTCCCATTGTCAAGGTTTGTCTGGCAGAGGAAAGAAAATTTTTTTAAAGAAAAATCCATGATGGTTGCAGCTTACTGCCTGACTACCGGCTGTGCTGATGAGCAGCTATGCTGGACAGGCACGCTAGAGGAGCTCTCCCCACCTCAGTTTTCTCATCCAAAAACATGTAAAGGAAAACAACCACTACCACCACCACCACCAAAACACTGATTCTTAATTTGCATAATTTTGTGAAGATTAACATTAAAATGCTGAAAGCACCAGGCTTCCTATTACGTTTTATTATGGTGGGTCTTACGATATCGCATCTTTCAGGGAGCCTGAATTTACGTACAACTATGCGTCCTTTCTAGCAATGACACAGTAAACTCCAGCAGTCTAGCTATGCGCTAAATGTGTGAGGCTGTTTTCCTCTGGTGCCCTACGGAGACAAGAGTCTCGATTTTAAAGCCATTTGTATAAGGTTTGTAAAATGAGACTGATTTTACTTTACAGTTCAATATATCTCCTGAGACTCGATTAGACATTACATTAGTTTAGATTAGACATTCCTAAATATGTTTGCTAGACAAATTTCAGAATGGCCCAGGATGGCATTACCCCAGGCAAAAATCTTTGATTGGTATTTCCATTGCACTGATTTTCTCTTATTTAACTCAACAACTTTTTGTTGATATGGTGTGAGTTTTGTGATGGGAAATTAAATTTTGAAAATATGATGATGAACCTGGCAGGCAATATAAATAAAAAACATGCGTTTTTAATCCTGTTTCGTTCTCAGTATCGGGATCCACTGAACACTTGAAGGAACAGACTGGCATAAAACTTCAATGAAACACACAGGAGCTCTCGCATGTCCCATGCACTGGCCAGTCTGGGCTGAGGGATCGACATCACCTGCAGAAGGATAAAACCACCGGTAGACCACAGCCACGAAACACATACCTCTCAGTGATGTTCATGAGTGTGAACTTGTTTGATACGGGCTTATTGAAATGCTCATGCCGCTCTGCTTGCAGTTGGAATGTGCCTCAAACTGACAGCCAACTAGCCCACAAAAACTGACACAGGGAGTTGCACAGCAGGGCTTTCCCCTGGGATTGTGCTTATAGGCTTATGGGTGCAGAGTAATGAAGGCAGACAGCGGATCCATTCATTCTCTAAGGATCACTGTCATTCAGCACTCATCCATTGACAACAATTAGCATCTACAAAGTGCCAGACACCAGGTAAGGCTTTCTTAGTGATGCAACATAAGGAGTGATCTATCCTTCCAAAGTGACAACTGTGTTTACTTAAGTTTGTGCTAATGGCCCCAAAGGTTTTGTGAGATGGGTTTTTGCCTACCACCATCACAGTTTTACCCGTTTGGATGGGCAGAAAAGAAAGACAAGAAAGGCAATTTAAAAAAGAATATTAAGAAGCAATTTCCTATAATAAGCAATTTCCTATAATCCCTTCACTAACTGATATATAAAACATAATTATTTCATAGATACATTAAATACATATATTAAGAACTTTATATATAAATGTATGTATTTGTGTGTGTATATATATACACACACAGAGATACATAAAGTATAGGAAAACTTTACTAATATGAATATTTAGAAAAAATAAAAATATTGTATATAAAATATCTTGAATATTCATATTAGCAAACTTTTTTTGTACTTTCCACCAGCCAGTCAGGACTGAACCTCTATGAATATATATGAATAAAGAGGCCACGAGGAACCCTCTTCCTGATCTGGACTGTAGTTACTGCTGCTAAGGAATTCCTTCAAATTCCCGGTGCTCCCTCTGGTTTGAAGGACATCTGTCTGATTTAGACCTAGCGCACAAACCATTACACTGTGAGGTTTGCAGAATTGCCAAGATTATAAACAATCTGCTTCATGAATATGTGAACAAGGATATCTCTTTTTTGGAAAGAGAGGTGGCTCTTTGCTTTAGAGGCATATGCCAGGTCGTATGTTTAATGATAGAAAGGACCAGAATGGCAAGCAGATTTCAAAAGACAAACACCCACCCTGTCACAGCTTATAAACCTAGACCTGTTTCATTTCATTTTCATTTTTCTTTTTTAAACCACCCCTCCTCCTTTTTCTCAAAAATTTTAGGGTAAAAACAGAAGAGTATTTTGTGGATTCAAATGCTAAAGAATGGCAGATAAGGAACACAAAGAAAGAACTAATAACTATCAGGGCCACCAGCTAACATCCATTCCACCTACAAGGTAATCTACCCATTTCTTGTGTTTCCAAAGCACTGCATTCTGTTTGCAACGCATCATACTGCAACAGTGTCTCTAATTTTTAGTTTTCATCCTGCTTTTGATACAGGCAAAAGCAATTACCAAATCACATGGTTTTCTTTTTACAGTTCCTCACAATTTTAACAGCTAATATGAAATGCCAAAGCACCACTAATTGAAAATTGATTTTGGAATCAATTAAACAGCCATCTCAGTTAAGAAGAACACATGGAGAAGTTTCATCAACTGCCTCTGTCCCCTGTGGAAGTCTCTGTTAGACTCTTCTGGCTGGGACCTAAGTAGTAATTCTCAGCGGCCTTGCAATCCAAATAAGTCCAATTTGCAAATTTAGCTATTGATCCTGAAGAACAACTGTACTAGGGGGACTTTAATTCCCAGGGTACCACAAGATAAAATTAACTATATTTTTGGAAGGATGAGGGAAGTTCAATTTATTGTGTTATGGTCCAAGAAAAATACTTAAGGATGCCTCATCCTTTTCATCCCTTACCCTATGAATTTCATGATTCTCAAGTGTCAGACTAAATGTTTCACGTAACAGTCCTAAGGTATGGGCTTTATCATTCTAATTTAACAGATATCAAAAATGAGGGAAAACATGTGACTAGGGCTCAAATCAAGAAATCTTCATCTTCTGATATACCAGGCTGGGACTTCTAATGACAATACTTGCCATTTCTTGAGAATATGGTTTCCATACTCTATACTAAGTGTTTTATACGCATTATCTCATTTAATGCTCACATAAACTCTATAGTATAGTTACAATTACTTTCCATTATTTTCTAGATGATAAACCTGAGGCCAAAAGAAGGAAATTAATATCCCCAAGGTCAGAAAGCTAGTGAAGGACTTAACCATCCTTTGACTCTGTATCCTTCAATCTTATCCACTAGGCTGTGCTACTGCCACTGTTTTATTGGTGCTTAAAAAGGGAGCTCCTATAGAGTGTTACTAATAACAGAATGAGTGGGGCGCCTGGGTGGCTCAGTGGGTTAAGCCTCTGCCTTCTGCTCAGGTCATTATCTCAGAGTCCTGGAATCCAGTATTTCATGGGGCTCTCTGCTCAGCAGGGAGCCTGCTTCTCTCTCTCTCTCTCTCTGCCTGCCTATGTGCCTGTTTGTGATCTCTCTCTGTCAAATAAATAAATAAAATATTTTTAAAGAATAACAGAATGGGCATATGGACGCAGAAGAACAGTAAGGGAAGTAAAGTAGATGACAGTATATGAGTACTACAATTCAGCCCTGAGAAAAGACACAGGAAAGTGCATCAAATTTCCCAGAGCACTGGAGTTCCTTTATCTGTTAGGAAAAAGGGATGTGCAGTTGAAGGGGTTGGCCAGACAAGGTCCTGAGTTTTCCAATGAGTTCTGTTTTGCTTCTTCACGTTTACCTGGGGGATGTTGGAGACACAGAAGTATGCGTATAGTAGAGAGGAGGTAGGGCAGACCTTGCTAACTGACATACTTCCAGAACAACAAAAAAAGAGATTTTCCCTTTTGGTCCAGCCTTGCTAAGTATGTAAGTAACAAAATATAAGCAGAATTTTTTCTATAAAGACATTCTAGGTACTTATTTTAGAAAGATGGAAGACACAATCCAGACAAACCAAATCTGCCCACTAAAACCAGCCAGCCAGAGAGTTCAGATAGCCACATTTGTTTTAAAGACAGGAAACTGATGGATGCCAAGAGTAGTAGAGATGATCTGAAAATACTGAGTTAACGGATAATATATAGACAATCTGCTGTTATTTTCCAATATCCTTTAAAAACAGACCATTCCCCTTCCTCCACTGGCTGCAATAGTATCTATCGCAAAGCAGAAAAATCAAGCGCAATTCCCCAAAAGCAGACATTTCTTCCAATGCACAGCTGATGGTCCTTGATGAAATAAATGAAGTACTAAGGGAAAAGGCTTGGCTCTTTGCAGTTGGATATATAAGGAAATTGGGTGACAGCCTACAATTTTTATCTGAGTACTTAAATGGACCAAGAGCCTATCTGAAGAGAAAAGTTAATGGCAGCAGGTTTTTCACTCCATGCATTGACTACATGTAATTTTGTTAATGCTACCTTCTGAAAGACTTCATCCTCACACCACAACCCCAGCCAAGTTGGTCTGGCCCGGACACACATGAACACAAAACTTGCACTGATCTATGATTCATTCTTGTCACAGCTCATTATTAATACTGAGCATTATCACACACTGTTAAATTATTCACTAGAAGAAGTGGCTGCATGACCCTGTCTCACCCTGTGTCATGGGTAGTTGAGTCAGATGAAGATCCTTTGCATTTCTGGGCATTCTTTATTTTTCTGGGGGAACTCAAGTTGCCCTGTGAGTACAGAAAAAGCAACTTGAAGTCCTGCTTAGATGCTGATATTTTCAAATTGATGAGAGACAGTGTAAAGAATATATTTTGGTATATCTTGGTTCAGAAAAGGGCTTGACCCTTGATCAAAGCCTTACAACACAACAGAAAACAGAGTAAACTGGAGATACAAAAATAATAAAGTAAACCCTGACGTTAAGGTACTATAAAATTAAAACCAGAGCAAATATTTATTAAGTATTGAACATACACCAAGCACACTGCCAGTGTTCTCCGGGCAGACACTTTATCTCACAATCCTTCTATGTGAGCGGGACTCTCTCAGGCCTCACTGTGCCTCTAAGGAAACCGAGGCTCACAAAGGTGATGTTAAATCATGCAAAATCACAGAGTAAGCAGCAGAGCCAAGATTAGATTCAGGTATTCCAGCTCAAGAGCTCACGATTTTAAACAATAAGCTGATTTGCGTCTTTCTGAGGCGAGGATGCCATGCCCCCAATTCAATTAAAGGATGCTTGAAAATCATCTGTAATCGAAGGGCTTTGCTGAAACGAAATCTATGTTACAGAGACTAATGTTAGTGATGAATGATTATATCCTGGTCAGATCCCAAGGAGTTTTATTTAGAAAGAGCTGAAAGCTATGTGAGCATGTGGACTGCCCTCTGAGAGTGAGTAGAAGCCAATGTATTTTCAAACTCTTGAATGTCCCTCTCAGAGGCAAATTAAAGTCATGTATATAGAGCAATGGACTCAGACGTCTATTTACTAGGTATATAATGTGGGGAAAATTGCTTAACCTTTCTAAATCTATTTCATTAGCACACATGTGCGTGAACACACACACAGACACACACACACACATACACAAATATCCTATTCCAATGTCAAATGGTGTTATGAGGGTGGCATAAATGTCTGCAAAAGGGAGCTCTGCTGCTGGGAATGGTAAAATAAGTAGTTTGTGCCCACCTGCACACTGAAAACAAAAAGAAAATTTGAATTTAAAAACTGTGCTCCAGGCGCCTGGGTGGCTCAGTCATCAAGCGTCTGCCTTCAGCTCAGGTCATGATCTCAGGGTCCTGGGACTAAGCCCCTCATTGGGATCCCTGCTCAGCGGGGAGCCTGCTTCTCCCTCTCCCATCCCCCCTGCATGTGTTCCTGCTCTCTCTTTCTCTCTGTCAAACAAATAAATAAAATCGTTTAAATAAATAAATAAATAAAAACTGCTCAAAAGCATCAGAGTGGTAATAAGACAATGAGAAATGACTGGGTAAGATGCTAGACACAAGGAAACCTATTGAATAAAAGCTCACTATTTGGAGACTTTTCCTCTAGGGCATCTAGAAGAGGCAGCTACCCAGCTGAGAAGTTGAGTGGACTTTTGGAGAGACCATGGGGCTATGAAGACGAGCTCAGACCCACTACCCTGGGACATGGGGTTAAGGACCCAGAGATTTACACACCAGGGTAAAGACATGTGGAAACTAGACTTGCCTTCCGAGGAACTGAAGCCCATACCAGATACAGGAAATCAGGGTTTGCCAGCATACTAAAGGAGGGGTTCTGACTGGAAGAGAGCCCAGTGGAACATCTGGGGCACTGTAAACACTTGAAGTCTTGGCCTGACTGTGTCTCCAAGAGTTTTTGCCTTCATGACAACTTAATGGTCTGTACACTTATGATTTGCATGATTTTCTCTATTGGTTTTGTATTTTAATAAATGCATTTTTTGAAACACTTATTTTTAAGGAACGAAAAACTTTACAATAGTCTCTGATGTGGTAGAAGTTTATTATTTTCTTTTTAATATATTTTTTAAAGATTTTATTTATTTATTTATCAGAAAGAGAGAGAGAGAGAACAGGCAGACAGAATGGCAGCAGAGGCAGAGGGAGAAGCAGGCTTCCCGCCGAGCAAGGAGCCCGATGTGGGACTCGATCCCAGGACACTGGGATCATGACCTGAGCCGAAGGCAGCTGCTTAACCAACTGAACCACCCAGGAGTCCCTATAGTATTTTCAAGATTTGTCAGGAACACTGATACTAATCTCTAATCTCTCTCAGTTTCTCTCTCTCTCTATATATATATGTATATGCAATACCAAACTTTTAGATAAAAACAAACCCAATAAATAAATAAGTAAATAATCAGAATATGTCCTGAAAAATCCAGGATTGTGTAATACTGGACTGAAATTTCTGCTTATTCCCAAGGTTTTGAGAATGAGAAACCACAACATTCACTAACGGCAAAGTAGAAAGCAGAAAATTCATGTTGTATATACTGTTGCCAGGCAGGCGGGCAGGAAAGAAAGATAGAAGGAGGACCTGAAAAACGGGTCCCTGGGGTGTTGGAACCATTCTATTTCCAGGAAGATGCACAGTCAGCCTGTATGCCCATTTCCCCAAAGACTCCTCAATGACCTATCTTTCCCCTAGAGCATCAGATCACCTGGACATACCCGACTATTCAGAAATCTCACTGAACGCAACTCATTAATATAAAATCCTTTTGCCAAGGTTTCTGGAATACAATACCAGGATTTTTTTTTTTTAAATGTTTATCTTTCTGATGCTTACTCACATACAGTAGAAACAGGAATGGCCTAATTTCCTACAATTTAATGTGAGGTGGAATAGAAATGCCCAGTTATCTCTACCGCCTACAAGAGCTAGAAGATAAGGTTATCTTCTCTTGTTCCCAAGATCCCAAGATCCTGTCAATTTCCACGCAACGGAAATTGTTCATTTTTCAGTTCACAACTCCATGCTTCTAGAAGGTATAATCATTAAATGCTTTGATCATGGTGTTTGGAAACCAAACAAAATTAAACCCAAGTATCAGCTCTGCCAGCTATTCTACTTTGAGACATCAGGAAACCTGCAAGAGAACCTCAGTTTCCCAATCTGTTAAATACCAACACACCGGGGTTAGTCTTAATGCATGCACAGCACACAGTGCAGGGCCTCCAACGTGAGGAACCTCCACAAATACTATTCCCTTCTGCTTCTTTCTCATTGTACTTATTTTTGCAAGACTCTGTGTTTGTCAGTGGCTGTACTGCTACATTCCAAAGCAACCACTTGATTTGGCCAATGCAGATTTTGAGCTACATTCAAACCATGCCTCTGGTTCATTTTGCATCCAAAAGAACACTTAATGTTTTGGCATCAAAGCTGGGTAGACTGTATGGTGACCAAGACAGCCTTGGCATCTCCCTCAGTTTGATAGACTTCTTCCTGACTCGAAGCCCCTGATCTTCCTTTTCTTAGAGCATTTACTTTATAAACCTGTGATTACAAATCCTTTCTCTGTCCCTTTGAAATATAAACACTGTTAGAAAGTTTCTTGCCTGTTTTACAACCCAGGAATGTCTTTCCCAAGGACCTGGGAACCATTTCTTTGAAATGTAATCATCAAGGAATATAGTTCTCAGTTTCCATGGTGAGGTAGTATAACATGCTCTAAGCTGTCACCACCTCTGCTCATGAAGATAGGAGAAAAATGAGAAAATTGACTTTTCCTTTGGGTAAAGCCAATTAGCAAACACACATGGTCCACAGTCCCCTATGGAGTTAGGTATCCCTGGGTATTCAGACTTTGTCTCTTTCCCCTTCTACTGGCAATAGCTTTGGAATATAAAATCAAGTATTGTCTCCTAATTTTGTATGGTATTTTTGTTTGTTTAACAATGGATACATAATTTTCTTGCACATTGATATTAGTCATGAATAAATATACCCCTATAATGGTTTATTCATATCTGTATACCTGTAAATTTATCAGAGCTTCTTTAGCAAAACGACTAGAAACATAACATTGAAGGAAGAGTACAAGCTATAAATCAATAAACATGTCACTGATTTAATGTATCAGTGAGATGATGAATGAATCAAGAAATATTTAATAAAGTCAAAGAATTCTGAAATAGTGTGAGTCTTTCCTGTTGTCATAAATCAGTCTTTCTCTTTCAATCTCTCAACTTCCATTTCCTTTTCATGTACTTATTTCCAAAAATCATAAGTAAAGAGTATTTTAAAATAAAGAAACATATATAATACACTCAGGAACAATTCAAATGAAACACATATTTTTAAATAGATATTAGTAACATACCACTTAATATGTGGCTCACCCATTGCTCAGCAGATGTATGAGGAAAGATGGTAAGCGAGATCTGCTCTCTTGTTTTTGACAGTGATGTCAAGTTTCTTTCCTCTTTCTTTTACACATTTCCTTTGGAAGAGCTGATCTTCATTCAAAAGAAGAGTTCAGTTCTGCTTACTAGGTATCATCAGCCACCTTTGATATGTCTGGTTGCCCAACTGCTTTCAGCTGTAATACTGTCACAAATACCTTCCAACATACTTTCTCCTCTCTAGGAAGCTGTGTATTAATAATTAGTGAGTTATACCTGTTCCATCTGTCACATCAGATTTGTTATTTTCATAACAGGAATCTACCAACACACTGCGCAAGAATTACAGGGTTATTTTTTTTCTTTTCCTTTTTTTTTCTTTCTTTCTTGTTTTGTTTTATTCAATTCAGTGAAACCCTCCACTAAGCTGGCAAGGTTGTATCTAGTATCTGTGGGATGTTGTTGCTTTAAAAAAAAAAAAAAAAGGAGATAGAAATCAATGCCTGTTTGTTCAATAACAGGGCAAAAGAGAAGAGAACACGTTTGCAAACAGCAGGTGAGGCTTTCAATTTGAAAAGCAATCAGAGTATCAGCTGTCTGGCTTCAAGGGCAGAGCTCATAGCTATATACCAACAGAGGGGAGGAGATCTGAAAGCAGCTCTTCTTAGTTTTGTGATTTACACATTTACAAAGTCATTCCTGACACTCTTACATTCTGATTCTGAAAGCTTATGCAATGAGGCTCGCTTTTGATTGCTTAGACTTGTTGCTTGCTGCTTGATATACCTTATCAAATTTCAAATTTATTTAAAATATGGGCATATATGGTCCATCTAAAAAAAAAAAAAAAAAAAAAAAAAAAAAAGCCCCACTTAACCCTGAAATTCAACAAACATTTACAGAGTCCCTACTCTTTACAAAGGATTGTAGCGGGCACTGAGGATGCAAAGGCGTTTTGCTTGTGAGGAATGTCAATCGTGTATTTTTAGAAGTTAAACTTGAGCGTGGGTTAAATCCAGGAAAATACAATGCTAGATATAAAGTCAGGAATTCTAAATTTCCACTGTATATGAAAACTGCAAGCTTATCTGTTGTTAGAAACAAGACAACATAGGGCTCCTGGGTGGCTCAGTGGGTTAAAGCCTCTGCCTTCGGCTCAGGTCATGATCCCAGGATCCTGGGATGGAGCCCCATATTGGGCTCTCTGCTCGGCAAGGAGCCTGCTTCCTCCTCTCTCTCTGCCTGCCTTTCTGCCTACTTGTGATCTCTGTCTGTCAAATAAATAAATAAAATCTTTAAAACAAACAAAACAAACACAAGACAACAGGCCCAAAATGGAGCTGCTTTAGTTAAGCCCTACATTACCAATCCAAAACTTAAATTACAGTTATGGCTCTCCAGAAACGAAAGCTTAAACCAGTGAATCAGAAACTGCCTGATCAGCTTGATAAAACCCCCGTCAACCCCTAAAGGAAAGTAACCTTGAAATAACCAATACCCTTTTTCCCCCCTTCTTGTTCCCACTCCCTCTGCCTTTGTTTGGTGTTGCAAAGGCAGAAAGCTCCTCAAAGCTTTTCTTTCTCTCCAAATTCAGCTAGATTGGATGCTGCCCAATTCATATGGATTTTTTTGCTCAAATAAACTCTGAAAATGTCTAACATGCCTCAGTTTATCTTTTAAGAGTCTGGGTGTCCCAAGAAGAAACAAAAGGAGACCGTTTTGTCTGTCCGGAGCCCCCTGGAGCAAGCAGCAACCAGGCTCTCCTGCCTGGTGCATCCCCTGAGCTTGCGGCTTTTCCGCCCCCTATGGAGGTTTAAGTCCCTCTTGGATCCTGGCTCTGCGGGTTTCCACGAGGCGGTTTCAGACTCTGGGTATTTCCTTTTCTGGATAGGTCGTATTTGGGGTCAGACTGGGTACAACTCAGAAACAAAGAGAACCCAATATCAGACCTCGTGGGACTTAAAAACCGGAAGTCTTGGTCCGACTTAGAAACCGGACCGGATGCGAGGCTGGCGTGCGTCTGACGTAGAAACCGGAAGGAGTGCGTTTGGCTCGTTGGCTTAGAAACCAGGAAGCATTCCGAGGTCAGCCTGCATCTGTGCAGGAGTTGGGTTGGATCCTGGCTGGTGTGGGTCTGACTTAAGCTGGGCTGGGGCCAGTGTGAGGCCTCAGGTGAATAAATTTTATTTTCAGCCTGAACAAGCAGGCTGGCCTTACCAAAGATAATCTTGAATTACTGTGGCCGCAGTGGAGAACTTTTAACCTACATAAGCTTCTCCATTTATGAGATGCCCTAGAGTAAACAAGGTCTCAGCGGAGCCCTCGCTGTAAAGAATAAAGGAAAAATTCTTTTTCCTCTTCTGTGGTTTCTGGTGGCCGGGATGAGACCCTCTGGGACACCCCACTCCAGAGCGTACAGATGGGATCCTGAGAAAACTCGGAAACCAGCAAAGGGTCAGATATTATTTTTTTAATCATGGTATGTTAGTCACCATGCAGTACATCATTAGTTTTTGATGTAGTGTTCCATGATTCATTGTTTGCGTAGAACACCCAGTGCTCCATGCAATCTGTGTGCTCCTTAATACCCATCACTGGGCTCACCCATACCCCCTCCCCCAAACTCTCAGTTTGTTTCTCAGAGTCCATAGTCTCTCAGGGTCCATCCCCTCTATGATTTACCCCCCTTCCTTTCTCTCCTTCTCCTAATGTTATGCCTATAGTCCACAAATAAGTGAAACCATATGCTAATTGATTCTCTCTGTTTGACTTATTTCACTCAGCATAATCTCCTCCAGTCCCATCCATGTTGATGCAAAAGTTGGGTATTCATCCTTTCTGATGGAGGAGTAATACTTTATTGTATATATGGACCCTACCTTCTTTGTCCATTCGTCTGTTGAAGGGCATCTCAGCTCAGCTTCTGCAGTTTAGCTATTGCGGACATTACTGCTATGAACATTGGAGTGTAATTGGCTCTTCTGTTCACTACATTTGTATCTTCAGGTTAAATACCCAGTAGTGCAATTGCCCAGTCATAGGGCAGTTCTATTTTTAACTTTTTGAGGAATCTCCACACTGTTTTTCAAAGTGGTTGAACCAACTTGCATTCACACCAATGGTGTAAGAGGGTTCCCCTTTCTCCACATCCTCTCCAACATTTGTTATTTCTTGTCTTGTCAATTTTTGCCATTATAACTGGCATTAGATGGTATCTCAGTGTGGTTTTGATTTTAATTTCCCTGATGGCTAAGGATAATGAATACTTTTTCTTCTGTCTGTTAGCCATTTGTATGTCTTCTTTGGAGAAGTGTCTGTTCATGTCTTCTGCTCATTTTTTGACTTGATTATTTGTTTTGGGGGTGTTGAGTTTGAGATGTTCATTATAGATCTCAAATACCAGCCCTCTATCTGTAGTGTCATTTGCAAATATCTTCCCCCATTCCATGGGTTATCTTTTTGTTTTGTTGACTGTTTCCTTTGCTGTGCAGAGGCTTTTTATATTGATGAAGTCCCCAAAGTTCATTTTCACTTTTGTTTCCCTTGCCTTTGGAGACATGTTTTGAAAGTTGCTGTGGCTTATATTTAAAAGGTTATTGCCTATGTTCTCCTCTAGGATTTTGATGGATTCAAGTCTCTCACATTGAGGTCTTTCATCCATTTAGAGTTTATCTTTGTGTAAGATAATGTAAGATAATGGTGTAAGAGAATGATTGAGTTTCATTCTTCTGTATCTAGCTGTCCAATTTTCCCAGCAACATTTATTAAAGAGACTGTCTTTTTTTCCATTGAATATTTTTTCCTGCTTTGTCAAAGAGTAGTTGACCATAGAGTTGAGGGTCTATATCTGGGCTCTCTACTCTGTTCCACTGGTCTATGTGTCTGTTTTTATGTCAGTACCATGCTGTCTTGGTCATCACAGCTTTGTTATGGAGCTTGAAATCAGGCATTACATTTATCCCAAAACCAGGCAAAGATCCCGTCAAAAATGAGAATTACAAACTAATATCCCTGATGAATATGGATGCCAAAATTCTCAACAAGATCCTAACTAATATGATCCAACAGTATATTAAAAGGATTAGCCACCACAACCAGGTGGGATTTATCCCTGGGAGGCAAGGGTGGTTCAACAGTTTCAAGTCAATCAGCGTGATAGAACACATGAATAAGAGAAGGGACAAGAAACACATGGTCCTCTCAATCGATGCAGAAAAAGAATTTTATAAAATAAAGCATTATTTCCTGATTAAAACTCTTCAGAGTGTAGGGATAGCATAACATTTCTCAATTTCATAAAAACCATCTATGAAAAGCCCACAGCAAATATCATTCTCAGTGGCATAAAGCTGAGAGCCTTTCCTTTAAGATCAGGAACACAACAAGGATGCCCACTCTTGCCACTATTGTTCAAGGTAGTACTGGAAGTCCTAGCAACAGCAATCCGACAACAAAAAGAAATAAAAATTATCCAAATTGTCAAAGAAGAAGTCAAACTCTCTCTCTCTGTAGATGACATGATACTTTATGTGGAAAACCCAGAAGACTCCACCCCCAAATTACTAGAACTCATAGAGTAATTCAAGTAATGTGGCAGAATATAAAATCAATGCACAGAAATCAGTTGCTTATATACTAACAATATAACTGTAGAAAGAGAAAGTAGGAAATCAATTCCATTTACAGTAGCACCAAAATCCTTAAGGTACCTTGGAATATACATAAAGAGGTAAAGAATCTATACTCTAGAAATTGCAGGACACTTATGAAGGAATTGAAGAGGATACAAAAAGATGGAAAAACATTCCATGCTCATGGATCAGAAGTATACACATTAAAATGTCTATGGTGCCCAGAGCAATCTATACTTTCAGTGACATCCCAATCAAAATATCAATAGCATTTTTCAAAGAACTGGAACAAACAATGCTAAATTTTGCATGGAACCAGAAAAGACCCCGAATCACTAAAGAAATGTTGAAAAAGAAAAACAAAGCTGGAGGCATCACATTGCCTGATTTCAAGGGTGAGAATTCTTAACCGAAGTCAGCTCTCCCATTTCAATGTCTCTATCTGTAGCCCCTCCTCAAGAAAGGAAGGTAAAATTTCACATTTCTTCTTTCTTTCCAAATTCAGATTGGCAGCCAAAAACATTTGTAAGACTTAGATCTTTGAATTATGAATTATGGTGGAGTTTGCTTTTGAGTACCCATTGGTTGTCCATCCTTTCCCTCCCAGGGACAACTATAGTTTTCTTGTTTGTCTCATTTTATATCCTGAGAATGTGTCTTAGTAACAATCAGATGAAGAACCCAAAAAGATGACCAGACAGAAATGTGGGTTGCACCCCATTTGTGGCTATGTATGGGTGGAAAGAAATGTGGATTACACTCTTTCTGGCTGGGGACCTGCAAGTGTTGCCAGCTCTCATAGGAATTGCCTAAGCCTTTCTTCTGGTTTATCTTTGTTTTGTTTTGTTTTTTAAAGATGTTATTTATTTATTAGACAGACAGAGATCACAAGTAGGTGGAGAGGCAGGCAGAGAGAGGAGGAAGCAGGCTCCCCACTGAGCAGAGAGCCTGATGCAGGGCTCGATCCCAGCACCCTGGGATCATGACCTGATCCGAAGGCAGACACTTAACTGGCTGAGCCACCCAGACACCGCTTCTGGTTTATCTTTGAAAGTGGCTTTTGGTCTTGGGTCTTTTTTGCCTCCATGCATTCACAGGTCTGTTACTGCCAAGAGTATTTACCATTTGTCCTGGCTGAAACCTGCCAAGGTATTTGAAAAGATTTATTTTTAAAGTGTTCCATGGTTAGAAGTTGGCCAGATTAGAAGCTGATAGTTAGAGCTTGATAGGAAGTTTTTCTTTCCTTAATCAAAAATGAACTGTGGACCCAGGGAAAAAGGAAATCATTCTGAAACCTTTGTGGAAGGATTTGCTAAAACATTCCAAGGACACACAGCTCTAAATCTAAAACATAGGAATCTTTTTATTTCCATCTTCATTGAAGATCTTGTTCTTGATATAAAGAAGCAAACTGGAGAGATAATGTATTAGATGTGTAGGGCAGTCACTTGATACCATGCAGGTTGCAACCCACTTTTTTGAAGAATTAAAAATAACTGTATTTGTCTTATAAATCTACTGTGACTCTAGAAATAACTCAAAGCAAGCCTATCTTTTTTTTACCAATCCCCAAACCTCCTCTATTCATCTCAAACAGCTTGCAGATATTGTAAAAGGTTTGGATTTAGTCCTTCTTGGTGGAACTTGAATTCTTCCTCTGTGCCTTTTGATATGTAAGTATTCTACATGGTCTTCTCCAGGGTCCAAGGTAGTTCTTATCAGAAGGGGAAAGAGAGAGAAAGCTATTTTAAAAACTAGGCCTGTTAAAAATCTTAAAAGTCTCTTCTGCAAACATTAGTTTAGAAAAAAAAAATCCAACAGGTAAATTTAACTTATTACATTTTCCAGAAACACAAATCTAGATACCACTGTTCTTTCACAAACTAGCGAGTTTTACATTATTGTACCTGTCTGTTGGCTAAGATTTTTAAATAAAACCTATAAAGTCTTTGTATCTATCTGTATGTTCATATATGTTTAGATATGTATGTTATAAATAAGCAATTTTTTCTACCTCTGGATGGTATTGCCAGAATTCATATGCTCATCTCTATTTAATGGCTTAAAGAGAGCTAAGGATCTATATAAATCAAGTATACTCTCAGAAATATAGAACACCTATACAAAAGCAAAAATAACTGGTATTACATCAAACTAAAAAGCTTCTGCAGCAAAAGGAGCCATCAACAAAATGAAAAGACAAGCTGTGGAATGTGGGAAAAATTGCCAGTCATTATTCTAATAAGGGTTAATGCCCCCAATACATAGAGAATTCATAGAACTCAATAGCAAAAAAAAAAAAAAAAAAAAAAAAAAAAAAAAAAACCTGATTACAAAATGGGCAAAGGATCTGAAGACATTTCTCCAAGAAAGGTATATGAAAGGCCAAAAGGTACATGAAAAGATGCTCATCATTAGGAAATCATTATTAGAAAATCAATCATTAGGAAAATGCAAATTAAAATCACAATGAGGGGCGCCTGGATGGTTCAGTTGGTTAAGTATCTGACTTGGTTTTGGCTCAGGTCATGATCTCAGGATAATGAGATTGAGGCTGACATTGGGCTCCACAGTCAGTGGGGAGTCTAACTGAGATTCTGTCTCCCTCTGACCCTCCCCCCAATCGTGCATGCTCTCTCTCTCAAATAAATAAACAAATAAATCTCAAAACAGTTCATAGATAGCAGCATTATTTACAATAGACAAGATATGGAAGCAGCTGCATATCCATTGATGGATGAATGGATAAAGGAGTTGTAATGTGTGTGTGTGTGTGTTTGTGTGTGTGTGTGTTTGTGTGTGTGTATACACATGAAATATATATTGAAATATTCACACAATGAAATATTATTCATTCTTAAAAAAAAAAAAAACAATAGACGGGGATCCTACAATTTGCAACAATGTGGATGGAACTTGAAGACATTCCAAGTGAATAAGTCTGACAGGGAAAGACATGCACCATATGATCTCCTGTCAGACTCTGTTTAGAATTTAATTTTTAGGAAGTTACCAGAACATCAAAAGGTTTGGATATTTGAAGAAATAGAATGAGTGAAAATTATGAAATAAAAATTATCTACTTAATGAAAATAACAATAGAAGGTGTTAAAGGCAAATACAGAAAGTTACATAGGTGTGAACAAAACCCAGCTCTTTTAGTATTGAGAATACTGGGTTTTCTTAAGTAAGCAAAGACCTAATAAAGCTCATGGCTCCCATATTGCTTGTATGATTTGTGTGCCTCCAAAGAAAAATCAATACTGTGCTAAATACAGTGTAGCTTATTTTTGTATTCACATAAATTAGATTAACAGGGTTAAAAGATAAACAAAGGCGCATCAAAATTTGTTAAGAGTTTGAGAAAAAATTGATTCAAATCAGGTAGCATCTCATCCAGTTGTTATCAGTATGAAGAGTACTCGGTAGGGTTCTTTCCATGATTCTTACTTTTGCAAAAGCATCAGAGTAAACACTAACTGTAAATAATGAAAGACTTTAAAAGGCCCATGCTTAAAGATCTAATGAGAGTTCATTATACTGAATTGACAAGTAAATTTTGTATTTCTCCAACACATAACATTTGAAGATAATAACTAGAATTACAACTGATAACATTATACCAGCACTGTTGCCAGATTACGAAGTGTCAAAACTTGGGTGGATATTTCCCAACTCAAGAAGGGTCCACTTGACATCTGGCCTAGTGCCAATGCTAAGACCTCAAAATCAAATTGGCTAGGAGGAGAAGTAACTCACATTGAGGCAGATTGCTTCTTCCCAAGATGTTAAATCAAAAATGGTTTGTTGGTATTCCACCTTCCTTCTCTGTTCTTTTCCTAATTCTTACACCATGCAGGTCTTTATGATTATTTTGTCCACCTCTTATCTTGCTCTGGCCTAGTACATGTCTCAGGCCATTGCAAAGGGTGTATGTGTATGTATGTGTGTGTGTGAATGTGCAATCCTACCACCAAATAACTTTGGGATCTGCCATGATGCTGGTGATCTTACAGATCTGCCCATCACAAACTTCAGAATTTCTGATGCCTCAGTTTCTCTGGAACAAACTCAGCCTTCCCTTTATCATGTCAGACTACTTAACCCTGGGTGCATTACTTTGGCTAACAATGCCAAACTCGGGGAACTTTGCATCCAGGTACAGGAAAGAGAAACAAGAGTAAAACTGTGTAGACTACAGACAGTTACATTTTACTGGCCTCCATGACTGTCACCTTTTTATTCCCAAGCCACCGACTCAAATGGCAATCTCCAGGAGGCATTCATGACCCAAAATGTGGGTTTTTGTGTGTGTGTGTGTGTGTGTGTGTGTGTGTTTGTTTGTTTGTTTTTGGCAGATGCCTACTTCCTGGCTAGAACTAAATGAAAGTGAGGCTATGATTAGGAATCTCCCCTTAACTCTTAAAGATAGGCATCTGCTCCTAAAGCGGTAGCTGCCCAAGGAAAATCCCTAGACCTGTCCAAAGTTGTTTTTGATCATAGAATAGCTTGGTTATTATTTTAGCTGAGCAAGATGTCTGTGCTATGGTCAACACCTCTTATTGCATTTGGATTAACCCTTCTGGTAAAGCTGAGAGTCAGCTACACAAGATCACTGAACAAGTCAGCTTAAGAAACCAACACCTTCAAAGGGGTCTTTTTCTTACATACTTGATTCTGATTGGTTTGGGTCATAGAGACCATGGCCCTGAAGTACACTTATTGGGAGTTATCCCACTTACAATAATCATAGTAGCCCCCTGACATATTGTATTTGCTTAAAAGGCATAAATGCATCTTTGAAAGGAAAAAAAAGTGCATTTTTGCACCATTAATCACCAAGCAAATGATTTCCTGAATAGAACATCAGAAAAGGAACAAAGAGAATGACCAAATTAAAGAATGTGCACCTGATCTTGAGACATGCAAATGCCATACAAAGATTCAGCAAAAACTGAGAACTCCACAGTAGTAGCAGGGAGTAGTGGTTACTTAAACGTTTTATCATATAGCTCAGGCTGAGTCTGATCAAAAGGGGAGGGGTATTGTGAAAAGTAAGACAGTAGGCCTAAAATGGAATGGCCCATCCTAAGCCTTATGTCAACAAACAGACTGAATTTAATTAGTGATGTCTGTCACAGAAATGGAATCTCAAACCGATCAAGAATGGGGCGAGCCAGCTACATGTCTGACTCTTGATTTTGGCTCTCGTCATGATCTCAGGGTCATGAGATCCAGTCCCTGCTGGGCTGAATGTTGAGCCTGCTTAAGATTCTCCTTCTCCTTCTCCCTCTGCCCTGCTCATGCTTGCTCTCTCTCTTTCTCTCTCTCTCTCTCAAAAAAAAAAGTTAGGCATCACCTGATCAGCACTAGTTAGGTAATCTGCCTAATAGATCTCTACCATCCCTTAAAGGGAAGTAACCTTGCAATAACCAACCTGCTTTTTTGCCTAGTATAATTTCCTTGTTTCTGTTCCTTTCTACCTACAAACATCTTTCATTTTGTATAGCAATTTAAACCTCTTTTCTATCTGCTAGATTGGATATTGCCTGATTTGAATCAATTTTTGCTTAAAAACTTAAACATGCCTCAGTTTATCTTTTAAAACCACTAATGCATATGAAAACAAAGCCAGGCTAAACTGTATTTAGCACAATATTGATTTTTCATTGGCAATTCATGAATCATATAAGCAGTACGGGAGCCATGAGCTAACTTAGTAAAGAAAAAGGGCAGAATTTCTGTGGTTTTGCAAGCCCTTCAGAACTATAAGAAAATGTCTGGATGGGCTCTGAATAAAATGTGTGAATTGGACATTGATTTCCTTCCTGCAGCAATGCAAGAACATTATTTTCAACACTATTTGCCAAAGGCAGTCTCTGGTTTCTTCTACTAAAAAAATTTTTGAAAAGGCAACCTTATGATTTGAACCCAAGAGTTCTGACAGTGACTCCTATTGTTCCCACATATTGAATAGCATACTAGCACAACACATCTCCATGTTCATGTCTAATATTTGTCAGTGGGATTTATTCTGAAAACCACTCCCTTATTTCTTATTTATATTTACAGAATTATATAGAAGACAAGCACTTTCAAATATGAGTGGAACATAAATATTCTGTTTACTAAGTAAACATAACACAAATGCACAAACCCCTCTTCCTAGACAGATAATGTTAGAAATGCAAAGAGAACAGACAGGAAAGATGAAATTTCAGGTCTTTGATAGCTCACATATTGTATCTGTGGGGGATCCTGGCAAGAAACAGAAAGTGTGGTAGACTGGAGGTAATTGAGAAGAGTTTGATAAAAGATATAATTTACAAAGACATGAGCAGAATTAGGAAAAGCCAACAAGAATTGGGGCTCCACAGGGAGGAGAAGAAGCGGGGAAGATATTGCCCCTCATGACCTAAAGGGCCCAGAGGAGGAAGGGAAGACTGCAAAAGGAGGGCTACCTGACAAGAGTGTAACTTTCAGGGCGCCTGGGTGGCTCAGTGGGTTAAGCCGCTGCCTTCGGCTCAGGTCATGATCTCAGGGTCCTGGGATCAAGTCCCACATCGGGCTCTCTGCTCAGCAGGGAGCCTGCTTCCTCCTCTCTCTCTCTCTGCCTGCCTCTCTGCCTGCTTGTGATCTCTCTCTGTCAAATAAATAAATAAAATCTTAAAAAAAAAAAAAAAAAGAGTGTAACTTTCAGAAGAGGGACATAACCTTTCTACCAGAAAGGAAGCAAGGGAGTGTAGGTCCTAGCCTTGCTCATCTACACCCCTTGAGATTCTGCTGCTGTGTTCCATTGGCTGAACCCAACATGGAAGCTAAGGGAAGGAAGCTCATTAGTACTATCCAGAGAAATGAGACTTCCAGGGCCAGAGTAGAGTGGAGAAGATGGGGTCTGGAGGGGCAAACAGAAAATGTCCATTAGCTGTCTACCTATTTGACCTTTAGCATCTACGCTTATCTTTTGTCCAGATGAGGGTAGCCAAAGTGTCATCAGTGTCTATATCATCACAGAATGGTATCCATTCTTTCATACTTCCAATGGAAAACAAAAACCTTTTTCATGATTAGTGCCTTTTAAATAATTGAACAAAGAGGAAAGGCAAAGAGGGAAGCAAGAATATTAACTTAAAATATACCTATTACAGTCCTTACTCCTGTACCTGTTGTATTATCTGTTTCCAAGGCTTAATTTGATAATCATCCTTTCTTCTCCGATCACCCATTCCATGTCTTCCCTCACCCCTGACAGAATCTGTGCCAGATGGACTCTTGACCAAACTTTCAATTGTTATCTCAGTCTGTTCAGGGTTTGTAAGAAAATACTACAAGCTGGATGGCTTAATAACATCAGAAATTTATTTCTCACAATTCTGGAGTCTGGAATGTCTAAGATCAGGGTGCCAGGAGATTCTGTGTCTGCTGAGGGCCTGTTTCCTGGCTCACAGAGGTTATACTCTCTCTATGTCCTCATGTGGTAGCAGGGATATGGGCTCTTCTGGGGTCTCTTTTTTAAGAGCATCGATTCTACTCATGAAACTCTGCCCTTATGACCTAATTACTTCACGGAGGCCCCACCTCCAAATACCATCATATTGGGAATTAGGTTCCAACATCTAATTGGGGGAGGGCACTAATATTCAGAATGTACACTGTGGAGTCTAGATTGTTGTAATTTTCCCCTGTCCAAAACTAGTGTGCAAGAGAGTAACAGATAATCCAGTGTTTCCTTAAGGTTCCAGCCATAGTCTTCTTTGCTTTCATTGTTTGACCACAACCAAAATTGTCCAAGGTACTCAAATAAATCACTCAACTCCTACACCTCTGTTGTTTGAATAGTCTAAAATGGCCAGGAAAGAGTCCAAAAGGCCAAGTCTTAGCTCCTAATTTAGTAGAACTGTGCTGTCAGGTAGAAGTGTTTCTTTTCTTTCTTTCTAAGATTTTATTTATTTGACAGAGAGAGAGACAGTGAGAGCAGAAGCATAAGCAGGGGGAGTGGGAGAGGGAGAAGTAGGCTTCCCACTGAGCAGGAAGCTGGATATGGGGCTCAATCCCAGGACCCTGGGACCGTGACCTGAGCCAAAGGCAAATGCTTAACTGACTGAGCCACCTAGGTGTCCCAAGGTAGAAGTATTTCTATCATGAGACTAGGGTTTCTAACCCACCCAGGATAACTGTTTGCTATAGAAAGCAAAAAGTACTTAAGTGGATTATAGGTATGGTGGTGATGATGTCAGCATCACCTATATATCTTGATTCCTGGGCTAAGAATTCAGGTTTAGAAGTTAACTTCTAGCCTTATTTATTGAAAACCTATATATCCTAGATGGGATATAGCATTCTAACCTCATGGAGTGTTGCCTTCAAAACAGCACCCCCATCAGTCATTTTTCATACCATTTTATTATTCTATCAAGCTGTCCCTTTCTAGATAATGAAGCATATAGGTATGTAGTGATTTCTATGAGAATGAACCTTTTGTTCCTCTTTCTTTTGCCATAAAGTGAGTGATCTGATGATCATCAATATTGGATGTCGCCAAATCATGTATGCTTCAAACCCAGAAAGGATAATGCCTGCATATTTGCTGTAAGCAGAGAAGGTAAATCTGTAAATAAAGAGTAAGGGTCTATTACTATGATGACAAATTACTGACCATTCCAAAATGAAAAGGAATGATGTCAATCTAGGGCTTAGCACCTGTTTTTGCTTTGCTTTGCTTTTTCTTCTTCTTTCTTTCTTCCTTTCTTATGATGAATTTATCTTGTGATGATATTTTAATAAGTATAATGGCTTCTTCTCCATAATATCTTATTTTTCTTTTAATATGATACAGTTAACATACAGTGTTATATTAGTTTCATTTATTTATTTATGTGTGTCCTTCCTTTTATCCTTTGTTTTCTTCTTTTTTTCTTTCCTCCCCCCCCGCCCCCATTCTGTATGGCTGGGATTATTTATTTATTTATTTATTTATGTGAGAGAATAATTAAGAGCATGAGTAGGGGGGAATGGAAGAGGGAGAGGGAGAAGCAGGCTCCCCTACTGAGCAGGAACCTAGGATCACCACCTGAGCCCAAGGCAGATGCTTAACCAACTCAGCTATTCAGGCACCCTTGGGATTCTTTTTAAATGAGCACTTATCATTTGTCTAAAAACAAAGTCAATAAAGTGACCATTTTTTTAAAATGTGCTTCTAAAACAACAACTAGGCATTACTTCAGCTAACTCATTAAAAGAAATCAAAAGGAAAGAGATTGTAATGAACTAGCTTGCACTTTTTCCCCCCCTTATTTTTCCCAGAAAGGCTCATATCACCATGAGTTTTATAATAGTACAGTCAAAGGGATCATGGAACTGTGTTTTCTAATTTATGCTCAAAATTTTCTTCAAAGACAGCTAAGTCCTTGGTAGTTTCCAAAAAGAATAAGCTAACACCTTAGGGATGATATCAGACACTCTTTCAAACCAGGCAGATGCCATTTAGTATGCTGAATTATTAAATTATTTCTAGTAACCTAATGGCTTAAAAGAGTTATTGGATTTTCCCATAGCATCAAATTACTCTTCAGTAGGAACTTAAGATAGAAATTGATTTACTGTATATATCAACAATGTGCTTGATATAGCTAATTGCTTCTTGAGGCAAATTGAAGGTAACTATTTTATGCTACTCAAAACCTGATATATCTCTATTTCTAGTCATATAATTTAAAAAGATAATATTATCAAATATTTAAACAATTATAAATTATTCTTTCATTAAAATTGTGTTTCTATTATGGAACATTGATTTTTTTTTTTAAAGGAAGGAATCACAGTATAGTCATTCAAAACTAACAAATACAAATGAAATACAAATAGGATTTTAATAGTGCACAGGAGGCATCTGAACAGATGGTGTGAAGAAAATTATTTTAATTAGTGCACTACTGTTTTAGGTTGAATTGTATTTTCCCCAAATTCATATGTTGAAGTCTTAATTCCCAGGAGCTCAAACTGTGACCTTATTTGGAAAGAGGATCATTGCAAATATAATTAGTTAAGATCAGAATGAAATAGGGTGGGTCCCTAATCCAAGATGACTGTTGTCCTAACAAAATGAGGAAATGTGGACACAGAAACACACGTAAGAAAAACATTCTGTGATTGGACTTAGACATCATAGTGAAGGAGAAAACCCTGGAGCAAATCCTTCTTTCCCTAGTGCCTTCAGAGGGAACACAGACTTGTGAACACCTTGATGTCAGACTTCTAGATTCCTAAACTGTGAGACAATAAGTTCCTATTGTTTAAGCCACTCAGTTTATGCTATTTTGTTACTGCAGTCCTAGAAAACTAATCCACGTATTTAAAAAGGTTGGCAGTGATACACCAGTATCTTAGGATAGATATTCAGTTGCATGACTATTACTTGAGAAACTCATTTAAGGGAGAAGAGGAAAAATTTGGAGGAAAAAAATTAAACACAAACAAACAATGTCTCCAAGAAAAGTGTTGTCACACTTTTATCAAGGTTTCCAGTTCAAAGTGAGGCCAAAGGACTAATTTCCAAGGAAATAGTGTCATGAAAGAGTCAGCAGGCAGAGAAAATTAATGACCAAAATGTCACATTAAACTGCAGATCAGTAGCTATACTGAATCAGCTCCAAGGTATTACTCTAATAAATAATATACACATCTCATCTGAATGAGATTTAAATTTTCAAATTGTTGAAATTTAAGAATATTTGCCTCTTCTAAGACTTATTAGACTTCCCAAGAAACTAGTCATTTCTATCTGTTGACCATGGGAGGCTCAAATCCTGCACAATTTATCATCAAAATGATAATCCAGTTCCAGATAACATAAACCCACAAAGATTTCCAGTAGCTTCTATGAAGTCTAACCAACAAAAACCAACATGAAAAGATAAGCCCAGTGTTGTGCCACCATGAAAATAGACAAATAACTTCTCTTTCTACATATATGTGAAAAACTACAGAAATTTTTAAAAACACATACACTTGAGAGAAAACTATTTTTGGATAAGGTTTCCTTGTCTATGGTTTCTGAACCTTTGGTGTATTGCTTTCTACATCTGAGAATTGTAAGGACCTATTTAGAAACTGTCCCTGCTCCCCTTCCCCCAGGGGATTTACTTGGAAACAAGTCCCGGAAACCAGCTTCAGGTGACAAAGCCCAGATACAAAGGTGGGTCAGGCCAGGTGGAGACCTAGATCAGTTGGGGGGGATGCATACTGTCTCCCCCGTTACCAAGGAGTATGAGCCCTGCCCTTTGGGAGCCTTTTTGGTGCCAATCCCAATCAAGGTATAATAGGCTGGTTCAAATGTCTACTAGAGTAAATTGTAACTCAATTGGTCACCTAGCATCACTGTGGAGTTTCCTGTGTGTGTTACAATCTCACTGGCCACCTGTGCATGGCCAGGCCTGACCGCATGGCCTTTGCCCTTAAACGCTAGTCTGTGAAACAAACAGAGAAAGAGCGCCCTCTCTTGTAAGAGGTGCGGCCCTAAACGTTTGGTTAGATTTTTGATGCTTGGCGTGAAATATAGCTTTGCTTGACTTTCGCTTTTTATCAGTCTCGCTCCTTTAATCACGGACCCATTATTGGGGCATAACAAGAGTATTTGTATTTTACTATTGAAAAACAAGAGTTGATCCATTTTTTAGAGATAGTGTAAATTTTACCCATGGATTAATGGAAACAATCAGAGATTCATGCATAACATTATAGAATTGTTTTTCATGAATTACTCCTGGCATTCTGGTTTTACTCTCATTGAAGGACATTACAGGAAGGAACTGTATAGACTGGCTGTTATTCCTGGCAGGGAAAAAAATGGTAATCCCAAGGCTGATGGAAGAGAGCCTGGGAAGGAATAGTACAGTGGACAAAAATTAAAAGAACCAACAAAGGACAGCAGTACATGACTGGATATGAAGAAACAAGGGGGAATATGGTCTTAACCAGAACCATGGAGGAGTTGTAGGTATGAGAGAGGGCCACCACAGGAGCTCTTGCCTGAAGCCGAGTATAGTTGCTGCTAGAACCATAGGCCCTGCATGGTGGGAGCAGAACAAATCAGTACCCTGAAGTATTTCTTCTCTGCCCTTGCTCTTTTCTTGGTTTCTCTCCAAGTGCAAGAAAGTCCAGGAGAAGGAACTCAAGGAGGCCTGTCTTCAAAGCCTTATGAAGCAGGCAAGGAAAAAAAGGAAAAAAAAAAAAAAAAAAGGAGAAAGGATATAGAGCATTCACTTGGTTACTCCATTTAGTTAAAAGAATGTTGTGAATACTCCTCACCACAATGCTACTGTGACCACCCCTTGGGAGGAATTTCCTGTAGGGCTCACTTCCAGGAATAACTACACTTACCTCCTATCTCTCCTTATCTAATAGAGAGACATTTAATATTTTCTCTGTTTTGATTAATAGGAAACTTCAAGTTAAATGTGTGTTCTAATTCTAACATCATATACAGGTCTTATAGCAGCAAGGAGCTACAAGCCTTGTCCTTGATTTTGTTTTTAATTATTTTGTTTTCAGTTTTCCCATAATTTGTCACTTGCTTTGATATGCTGTCTATGTAGTGTAAGAAAAATAACTAATTCATCAGAATGAAAAACTTCTGTGCTTCAAAGGACTATTTAGAAAATAAAAAGGCAAGCCACAGACTGGGAGAAAAAAAATGCAGTACATATATCTGGTAAAGAGTATATAGGGAGACTATGTGAAGACACCTACAAATCAATACTATAGACGAACATCAAGAAAAAATTAAGCAGATACTTTACAAAAGAAGATATGGGAAGAACCAAAATAATATAAAATGGCATACACTGTTAATTTTTAGTGAAATACAAAGCAAAACCTCCCAAAGATACTGTATCAAACCCACAAGAATGGCTTTTAAAAAACTAACAATATGTTAGAGAGAATGTGGAATAACTAGAACTCTCACCTATTGTTGATGAAAGTGTAAGATATTGTAACTCTTTGAGAAGCTATTTTGCAAATATATATATATAAATATGTATATTTATACATAGATATTTAAGATTTTATTTATTTCAGAGAGAGGGTGCACGGTCACACATGCAAGTATGAGCAGGGGGAAGGGCAGAGGAAGAAGCAAACACCGTACTGTGCAGGGAGCCTGATGCAGGACTAGATCCCAGGACCTCTGGATCAGGACCTGAGCTGAAGACAGAGGCTTAACTGATTAAGCCACCCAGGTGCCCTTATTTTTTCTCTAAAATGAAATATGCACCTATACTATGACTCAGCAATTCTATTCCCATGCATTTACCCGGGAAAGATGATAATGTACGTCCCCTTAAAGAAGGATATTTAAAAAGTCAGAAGAGATTTATACATCATGGAAAAAACCTGAAAACAACCAGAATGTCCATAAGCATGGGGAACTAATAAACACACTGTAGCTCAGTGTGATATAATACAATGTAATACTACTTAGCAGTGAGAGGAACAAACTATTGAAACATATGGCAACACTAATAAATTTCCAAATTATAATGCTGAGTTAGTCTTACTCAAAAGAGTACATGTTGTAGAATTGCATTTATGTGAAGTTTACAACAAGCATAATAAATCCCTGATGACAGAAATCAGATTAGTGAATGCTTCCAGTCAGGGAGCAGATTTTTTTAAAGACACACATAGGAAGTTTCTAGGATCATGGAAACATTGTAAATCATGATTAGGTAATGGTTAAATGGACATACATTAGTAAAAGCTTAATGAACTCCAATTAAAATATGTGCATTTTATGATATGTAAATTCAATTAAGAAGTATTAGAAATTAAAAAAAGAAAAAAAATGAAAAAGGTAGGAAAACATGATAAGAACCCTGAATAAATCTATAGGGCTACATTTCTCAACTATCTGCCCAGACCTTCAAACCTCTGCTCTAAAGTACACTTTCAGGAGTATATGGTAGTAATTTTTATGAGCCATTAGCCATTATTGGAGGTCAATTTCTTGCAATTCATTTCAACAAACATTTACTAAGTTCCTACTCTGAAAAAGACACTGAAGGATATTGGTGAGAGACAAAGGAAGATCTCTTACCATCAAGTAACTTGTCTAATAGGGTTTGAAAGACTCCAGAGAGAACTATTTTAAAGGCAATTTAAAAAATATTAAAAAGTTAGCTAGGACAGGTTTTAAAGTCATAATCATTATAGTGGTCCTTGCAACTAGCATAGTGTGAGATATGGTATAGGAGGAACTTGTAAATCTAACTATTATTAAAGAATAATAAATATACCACTTTAAGGCAAAATTAGGGAAAAAATGGGTAAAAACTGGCCTTACTTACTCCTCTTTGAGTCCTTTAGTACAGCAGCTTGTCCAAAAACTCGTGGCTATGATCTCTTAAAACATCTATGAGGTAGAGCAAAGCAGCAGCAGATTAATGTCCTTGAGGTTTTTTGGGGGGGTGGGAAGGCTGCTATCTAGTCAAGTAGATTCTGGGGAACACAGATTGAACTTTCTATGTAACTCTGTAGGTAAATGGGAATGTGAGTGTTTCCCTTTGGTGGATTTTGAGCTATTAATTGCTTTTAGATAGTAAAGCAAAAATATACAGTGGCAATAATAATAATAATACAATACCTAGAGAAAAACATAGTGATTAAGAGGCTTGGAATCCTGGCTCTGTCACTTACCAGCTGGGATCAAGTTGTTTACTTTCTTCTTTGTTTTAGCATCTTATCTGAAAATGGGAATAAATTGCAGTACCTACATCACAGGGTGTTCCTGAGAATGATATATTATATTCATATAAACCATGTGGAAATTCCCTAGGGCATAAACACTCAATAAATGTCTTTTTTATTACTTTAAGAGTTATAAAGCCCTTTTGTACACTGCCTGGCATTGGTGGCAACTTAATATATATTACTTGTAATAATGTTCATTATTTTTAATTTCACTTTAATTATTTTAACTTTAGCACTGTCTATGGTGTATGGTACAACAGATATGTGTCCAATAAATAAGCAAGAAATTGAAATTGTCAAGTGGCCTGACTTTTTTTTTTTTTTTTAAGCAAACTGACACCTTTCAAAATAAACTCTGGGGATATAATTAAATGCTCCACAAATGACATATAGAGGAAAGTGAAATAAAAACAAAGACATTTTGTGTAGTAAGGAAAAGGAAAAAATTCTCATGCAAAATGGTCTGAATTGATCGGGAGGGATAATGGAACAGAGAGTCCTTTTTAAAAGCAAAATCAATACTCTGATGGAAAAAAAAAAACTACAGCTCATTTTAAAGTGAGAAAATGGACAGAAAAAAACAAGCCAGAACATACGTGACAGTGTTGGAAGGCAAATCAGGATTTGCCAAAAGAAGAAAATATCAGCCATTGAACTTGTAATATGATCGCTTCCCATTTTTTCCCCATACATCTTAATTTAGAGCAAAATGACATAAGGAAATCAACAGAATGCCAAAACAGCGAAAGAAGGTACAAAGTAGCAGTAGCAGGGATGTAAGAGAGAGATGTGACAGCTGAGGTTTGTTTGATGCCAGATAATCCAGGTTCAGTTATTGATCTTCACTGTCTGCCAATCAATATCCTCTGTTTGCCAACTGATTTCTGCATTCATGCACGTTCACACGTGCGCGTGCGTGCGCGCGCATAGACACCAGCGCACGTGCACACGCACACTCTTGAGTAGGACATGCAACCCAACTCCCTCCAAGGGAAAACCATTAACAGAGATCTGGAAAGGTCTCAGTAGGACAATATGGTGCGGAGAGCCCCAGGTTGCCTCCACCGGAGAAAAGCAGCTGTTCTGGAGGCTGTCAGGAGACTTTATCCCAGCTGTTAGATTTGAGAGCTCAGGACTCAGAGACATCGTCAAAGTGTTCCCACAGGGTGAAAAGTTACCCAGTCACCTACAACATGGTGAGGGTTAGTGAGCGGAAGCGCGCCATTCCCTCAGAAGTGTGGGATATGAGGACAGAAAGGTCTACACAGGAATGCCAGCCATGTCACTTACAGCAGAATGGCTGGCTTTAAAGTGCCCAGTGTAGGGGCGCCTGGGTGGCTCAGTGGGTTAAAAATATGCCTTCAACTCAGGTCATGATCCCAGGGTCCCAGGGACACATGCTCCATGTCGAGCCCCATGTGGAGTCCCACCTTGGGCTCCCTGATCAGTGGGGAGTCTGCTTCTCCCTCTCCCTCTGGCTCATGTGTGCTCTCTCTCTCTCTCTCTCTCTCTGACAAATAAATTAATAAATAAAATCTTAAAATTAAAAAGTGCCCAATGTATTTAACTTTCCAGACGTCGTTCCTTGTTCCGAAAAACAAGGCTATTCATTTTACTTAAATGAGTTGTTGGGAGTTTTAAATATAAAACTCTGACTTGGGGCGCCTGGGTGGCTCAGTGGGTTAAGCCGCTGCCTTCGGCTCAGGTCATGATCTCAGGGTCCTGGGATCGAGTCCCACATCGGGCTCTCTGCTCAGCAGGGGGCCTGCTTCCCTTCCTCTCTCTCTGTGATCTCTTCCCTTCCTCTCTCCTACTGTGATCTCTCTGTCAAATAAATAAATAAAATCTTTAAGAAAAAAATAAAAAAAATAAAACTGACTTAATATTCCATCAGTGAATGTTCCATATATGTCTATATATGTTACAGAGAAGAACTTACTTTATTTTAGAATTTCACTGTATTATTTTTCCCGAAGAATCCTACTAGTTCTTTGGGAGGATGGGGGTAGGGAGAGTGGGAGAGTGTTCTGTTGTTCTTTTGTGTTCTTTTGTTTTTACTTTTTTGTGTTCTGTTTTTTAGAATGTCTGCCCTTTTTTTTTTTTTTTTTTTTTTTTAGTTAACTGTGTTGCATAGTGTCCCCAAGGGAGAGGACACTGAGAAAGCACAAAAGCAGGGAGGGAAACAAGGAGAAGAAGGGGAACAGGAAAAGAGTGATTCCTGGCTATCTGGGACACCCACAGCTGCCTGGTCTCTAGGTACAGCAAGTCAACTTTTGCAGCTGTGGACCTTCAAACACTTTTGAATGGTCACTACCTACTTTCCATTAATTGATGCAAAAACAGCTGTTAGTAACACGTATTTTTGTAGTTGACTATTATTTACATATTGATTATTTTAGTGATTACTTCTCCCTTTTTTGTTTCCATTCTTTTTCAGAAGATGATTTGTTCTGTGCTCCTTATCTTGGAAAAGGAATGTAACAATATGAATCTTTAAAAAATGTGGTAAGATTTTACTTTTAACTTGGAAGTGTTTAAATATTTAGACACGAGGGATGACACAACTATGTGGAGAAACATGAGGGTGGAAAAAAGGCCTCTCCACAAACCTTTACCAAACCTCTCCCACCACTACTCAGATTAAAGAAAGGATTTCTTGAGTCTTGGAAAGGAGTAGAAAAACAAGAAGAGATCATGAAAGGTTTATGGATCTAGGAGGAAGCATGAGCCTGTGAGGCTTAGGGGACTTTTATCTACTGAATTCAGAGTATTTGTGGTAGGGATGTGAGAGTTATAAATGTGAATTACCAGCTTTGGGCCCTCTGCCAGAGAGTAGGTCCTGTACTTCTTGCCATCCCTAGGGCCACTCTTCCTTCCACTGTGTACTCTGACAAAAAGTTCTCATCTAATCCACTAGTTACATGACATTTTTATTGCATTTCTGCTATGGTCTGAGTGATTGTGTCCTCTTGAAATTCATATGTTGAAATCCTAACTCCTATGGTGATGGTATTAAGAGGTAGGTAGGGGTTTCAGGGAGCTGACTAGGGTTATGGAGGTGGATTCCCTCAGGCATGTGATTCTTATATTATTATAATTGCATATTATTATGATAAATGAGGCTTAAGAGACTCTCTTGCTTTGGACTTCCTTTCCACCATGTGAGGGCACTGTGAAAAGACAGCCATCCAGGAAGTAGTCTTCACCAGACACCAAATCTGCCAGCCCTTGATCTTGGACTTCCTAAACTCAACAACTATGAGAAATATTTTTCAATTGTTTATAATATACTCAGTCCATGGCATTCTGTTCTAACAGCCCAAATAAGTTGAAATTTCTAATGATTATCTTGGATGATTTTACAGATGAGAGCTCATTTTTATGATAAAATCTAAAATGAATTTTGATATCTATAGAAAGGAAGAATGTTGATGGATTTTAAATGATTTTGGGGATAACCCACAACTCTATACTATTGAGATTCCCTTGTAGTAATATTGTTCCTCTCTTCATGTCTTAAAATTTTCCTTTATGTGGCTTTCAGACACATGAAAAAAATGTTCATCATCAATGGCCATCAGGGAGATTCAAATTAAAACCACATTGAGATACCACCTTACACCAGTTAGAATGGCCAAAATTAACAAGACAGGAAACAACATGTGTTGGAGGGGATGTGGAGAAAGGGGAACCCTCTTCTACTGTTGGTGGGAATGCAAGTTGGTGCGGCCTCTTTGGAGAACAGTGTGGAGATTCCTCAAGAAATTAAAAATAGATCTTGATGAAATCCCAATAGTTCATTTTTGCCCTTGCTTCCCTTGCCTTTGGCGTTGTTCCTAGGAAGATGTTGCTGCGGCTGAGGTCGAAGAGGTTGCTGCCTGTGTTCTCCTCAAGGATTTTGATGGATTCCTTTCGCACATTGAGGTCCTTCATCCATTTTGAGTCTATTTTTGTGTGTGGTGTAAGGAAATGGTCCAATTTCATTTTTCTGCATGTGGCTGTCCAATTTTCCCAGCACCATTTATTGAAGAGGCTGTCTTTTTTCCATTGGACATTCTTTCCTGCTTTGTCGAAGATTAGTTGACCATAGAGTTGAGAGTCTATTTCTGGGCTTTCTATTCTGTTCCATTGATCTATGGGTCTGTTTTTGTGCCAGTACCATGCTGTCTTGATGATGACAGCTTTGTAATAGAGCTTGAAGTCCGGGATTGTGATGCCACCAACGTTGGCTTTCTTTTTCAATTTCCTTTAGCTATTCGAGGTCTTTTCTGGTTCCATATAAATTTTAGAATTATTTGTTCCATTTCTTTGAAAAAGATGGATGGTACTTTGATAGGAATTGCATTAAATGTGTAGATTGCTTTAGGTAGCAGAGACATTTTCACAATATTTATTCTTCCAGTCCAGGAGCATGGAACATTTTTCCATTTCTTTGTGTCTTCCTCAATTTCTTTCATGGGTACTTTATAGTTTTCTGAGTATAGATTCTGTGTCTCTTTGGTTAGGTTTATTCCTAGGTATCTTATGGTTTTGGGTGCAATTGTAAATGGGATTGACTCCTTAATTTCCCTTTCTTCTGTCTTGCTGTTGGTGTAGAGAAATGCAACTGATTTCTGTGCATTGATTTTATATCCTGACACTTTACTGAATTCCTGTATAAGTTCTAGCAGTTTTGGAGTGGAGTCTTTTGGGCTTTCCACATATAGTATCATATCATCTGCAAAGAGTGATAATTTGACTTCTTCTTTGCCGATTTGGATGCCTTTAATTTCCTTTTGTTGTCTGATTGCTGAGGCTAGGACCTCTAGTACTATGTTGAATAGCAGTGGTGATAATGGACATCCCTGCCATGTTCCTGACCTTAGCGGAAAAGCTTTCAGTTTTTCTCCATTGAGAATGATATTTGCGGTGGGTTTTTCATAGATGGCTTTGATGATATTGAGGTATGTGCCCTCTATCCCTACACTTTGAAGAGTTTTGATCAGGAAGGGATGCTGTACTTTGTCAAATGCTTTTTCAGCATCTATTGAGAGTATCATATGGTTCTTGTTCTTTCTTTTATTGATGTGTTGTATCACATTGACTGATTTGCGGATGTTGAACCAACCTTGCAGCCCTGGAATAAATCCCACTTGGTCGAGGTGAACCGAAGGTCAAAAGCTTTTGCACAGCAAAGGAAACAGTTAACAAAATCAAAAGACAACTGACAGAATGGGAGAAGATATTTGCAAACGACATATCAGATAAAGGACTTGTGTCTAGAATCTATAAAGAACTTAGCAAACTCAACACCCAAAGAACAAATAATCCAATCAAGAAATGGGCAGAGGACATGAACAGACATTTCTGCAAAGAAGACATCCAGATGGCCAACAGACACATGAAAAAGTGCTCCATATCACTCGGCATCAGGGAAATACAAATCAAAACCAAAATGAGATATCACCTCACACCAGTCAGAATGGCTAAAATCAACAAGTCAGGAAATGACAGATACTGGCGAAGATGCGGAGAAAGGGGAACCCTCCTACACTGTTGGTGGGAATGCAAGCTGGTGCAGCCACTCTGGAAAACAGCATGGAGGTTCCTCAAAATGTTGAAAATAGAACTGCCCTATGACCCAGCAATTGCACTATTGGGTATTTACCCTAAAGATACAAACGTAGTGATCCAAAGGGGCACGTGTACTCGAATGTTTATAGCAGCAATGTCCACAATAGCCAAACTATGGAAAGAACCTAGATGTCCATCAACAGATGAATGGATCAAGAAGATGTGGTATATATACACAATGGAATACTATGCAGCCATCAAAAGAAATGAAATCTTGCCATTTGCGACAACATGGATGGAACTAGAGCGTATCATGCTTAGCGAAATAAGTCAGGCGGCGAAAGACAACTATCATATGATCTCCCTGATATGAGGAAGTGGTGTTGCAACATGGGGGCTTAAGTGGGTATGAGAAGAATAAATGAAAGAAGATGGGATTGGGAGGGAGACAAACCATAAGTGACTCTTAATCTCACAAAACAAACTGAGGGTTGCTGGGGGGAGGGGGGTTGGGAGAAGGGGGTGGTATTATGGACATTGGGGAGGGTATGTGCTTTGGTGAGTGCTGTGAAGTGTGTAAACCTGGTGATTCACAGACCTGTACCCCTGGGGATAAAAATATATGTTTATAAAAAATAAAAAATTATATTAAAAAAAAATAGAGCAGGGCACCTGGGTGGCTCAGTGGGTTAAAGCCTCTGCCTTCAGCTCAGGTCATGATCTCAGGGTCCTGGAATCAAGCCCCACATTGGGCTCTCTGCTCAGCAGGGAGCCTGCTTTCCTTCCTCTCCCTGCCTGCCTTTCTGCCTGCCTTGTGATTTCTGTCTCTGTCAAATAAATAAATAAAATCTTAAAAAAAAAAAAAAGAAATTAAAATAGAGCTTCCCTATGACCCTGCAATTGCACTACTGGGTATTTACCTTGAAGATACAGGTGTAGTGAAAAGAAGGGCCATCTGTACCCCAAAGTTTATAACAGCAATGGCCATGGTCACCAAACTGTGGAAAGAACCAAGATGTCCTTCAACAGACGAATGGATAAGGAAGATGTGGTCCATATACACTATGGAGTATTATGCCTCCATTCAGAAAGGATGAATACCCAACTTTTGTATCAACATGGACAGGACTGGAAGAGATTATGCTAAGTAAAATAAGTCAAGCAGAGAGAGTCAATTATCATATGGTTTCACTTATTTGTGGAGCATAACAAATAACATGGAGGACATGGGGAGATAGAGAGGAGAAGGGAGTTGAGGGAAATTGGAAGGGGAGGTGAACCATGAGAGACTATGGACTCTGAAAAACAATCTGAGGGTTTTGAAGGGGTGAGGGGTAGGAGGTCGGGTGAGCCAGGTGAGGGTATTATGGAGGGCACGTATTGCGTGGAGCACTGGGTGTGGTGCATAAACAATGAATTCTGTTACACTGAAAAGAAATAAATAAATAAAATTTTAAAAAGAATAAAATATAGCAGTAAGCTTTAAAAAAAAATTCCTTTGTGTCCTTTAGTTGAGTTTTGGGATATAAGGTGAGTTCTGTATTTCTTGTTTATCACCAGGTAATTTTGATGTTGTTGATACTGTGATTTGGTAGTAATGATTGTACTTAACATTCACTGCATGTTGATGATATATCAGGCACTGTGCTGAGCAACTTAATAGTATTAATTTATTTAATTCTCACAATAATCCTGGGAGTTAAGAACTATATGAAACCCATTTCAAGATTATAGAATTGATTCTTAGATAAATTAAGGAATTTGCCTGAAGTCATGCAGCAAGCATATGGTAGAGCCAGGATTTAAAACTAGATTTGTCTCTACATTGTACTGTTATTTTAATCATTATAACTATTCTATTCTGTCTCATTAATTTAAGGAAACAAACAAACAATATTTTTTAATTAACAGACTACAAAAATCTTCCCTAAGATAATCTTAACTTTCTGGGACATGTTGTTGATATAGAAATGGTTTGTAGATATTATCTAGAAAGTAATTAGTCTGATAGAGTTAGCCTTACAAACATCAGTTGATTGACTATAAACCTTTTTCCACTTTATACCATGGGTGATATAGGGGAAATTAAACATGATTTCACTGACTATATTTATCTAAATTACAGCTCTTAACATAGGATTTGTATGTTAAGGAATTCTACTATCCAACATGATTAAGTATTCTACTTAAGAATTCTCTCATCATTAATGAGGCTCTGTTGCCATAAAATTTTGGAGGAAAGTCCTTTTTAGGCTTATGCCAGTATGTTTGTCCTTTGGATGGAAAAAGGGGAAGAATTGAGCTCGTCCTATATTTTTAATGCTTACTTCAGTAGTAAACTGTGGAACTATCAAATATCCAGCTAACTTCTCTGTTTTTAAGTTTCCACAATTTACAAATTGAGATAGCAATACCACAGTCCTTAGTAGCTGCAAGTGATATGTAACATTTATGTTTTATTATTCATCAGGTATTTCTGAGTAGCATTCTTATTGGCTAAAAAGATCGCAAGAATCTATTAATAGAATGATGTATCTCTTAGTGCTTTGTTGACAAACTTGACATGAACTCATGTGAAATTACACAAAAGCAGAATTATTTTTCACTTTTGTAAACTTCCTGCTAATATAAGTAAAACTGTAATTCCGGGGCACCTGGGTGGCTCAGTCATTTAAAGTGTCTGCCTTCAGGGGCGCCTGGGTGGCTCAGTGGGTTAAGCCGCTGCCTTCGGCTTGGGTCGTGATCTCAGGGTCCTGGGATCGAGTCCTGCATCAGGCTCTCTGCTCAGCAGGGAGCCTGCTTCCCCCCCTCTCTCTGCCTGCCTCTCCATCTACTTGTGATTTCTCTCTGTCAAATAAAAAAAAAAAAAAAATCTTAAAAAAAAGTGTCTGCCTTCAGCTCGGGACACGATCCCAGGGTTCTGGGATCGAGTTCCACATCGGGATCCCTGCTGGTGGGAAGCCTGCTTCTCCCTATCCCAGTCCCCTTGCTTGTGTTCCTGCTTTCTCTGCCTCTCTCAAATAAATAAATAAAATCTTTTTTAAAAAAATAATAATTCCAAAGAGCATAAGTGAATTATTTGAATCTCTGGCTCAAGCTACATTAGATCTATTGGAATTATTACTAAGATAATTTGGTTCACTATGCACAAGTTTTAGGAGTAGTGTTACTAGGGGCTGCCAATATGTGATCAGCTTTTTCCTGCACATATAGAACAACTGTACTTGGGAAAATAGTCTAATACAGCCATCAGTGAAACAATAATCAATTCTCTACTGTATATTTTGTTATTAGACTTTATCATTTCACTTAGTCATTAGGCAGGAATAAGTACTCAAAAACCAAAATGTACTGCATATCGACTGTGGCAAATCTCTGTGTGAGACACTGAGGACAAACATATGTGTACACACACACACACACATACACATATATGTATGTGTATAAATATAATTTTTATATAAAAATATATATTGTATAAATGTATATATATTTATAAAATATATTTTATATATGATATAAATTATATATTTATATATATAGCATATATATAAAAATTTATGCAACAAGGTGTCAGATCCCTTAAAAGAAATACATAAAGTGTTATGGTAGTAATTAATAATGGGTTAAAAGAAAGAATCAAGCACCTATGAGATATAATGAGTTCACAAGTTTCTCTCTTAGTCTCTTTTTCTTTTTCTCACAAGAGCACCTTATTTATCATACCCACAAATCCCAGGAATAGAATGCTTGGGACATTTTGATAATGGAAATATTATCTTAAATAGTACAGACAATAAATACGAACTTCCTCAAGTTGATAATCAATATTTACATAAAATCAACAGCTAACATCATACTTACTGGCAAGAAACTCAAAACTTTTTGCCTAAGATTAGAAACAAAACAAGAACATTCCCTATCCCCACTCCTTTCCAACATTGTACTGGAAGTCACTGTTATAATAAGACAAGAAAATAAATTGAAAAGTAAACATGTTGGGAAGGAATAAAAAACTCTTTGTTCACAGATGATGTTGATTGTCTATTTAGAAAATCTGTAAGAATTGAAAAAAAAATTCCTAGAACTAATAACATATTATAGCAAGGTTGCAGGATACAAGGTTAATATACAAAAGACAATTGCTTTCCTATATACCAGCAAATAATTGAAATTAGAAATTAAAAGCACAGTATCATTTACATTAGCACACCCGAAAATAAAATATTTAGATAGAAACCTAACAAAAATATGTACAAGACCTATATGAGGAAAACAGCACAACCCTCGTGAATTAAATTAAAGAACTAAAGAAATGGAGAGAGGTAATATCAGAGACGTGGTTGAACAAGACATCCTCATTCACACCACCCCCCCAGTGACAATTGGGCATCTAGTCACAGATAATAGTAACTCTATTGCAGCTGTGGTATTCAGCAACACATGCCAAGGGACCTCGGAGGACTCTCACCCACTCATGTGTTTAGTAATAGGTATAAAGACCTTGGTCTTGGCTATGGACCTTGGAGTGGCCTGTGAACAGGCTTCAGCCCCACTCAGCTGTGGTCCAGGAGCACCTAGAGAACCATGTCTCAGACAATCACCTGTGGACAAGAGTCTTTGTGGAAGTCCAGGTTTCCAGTGGAAAAGTTCCAGCACCGTGTTGGAACAAAAATGCAAGAGGTTGGATGCACTGGAGAGGGTAAGAGGGAAAGTCTGACTTTACCCATATCAATCGTCCTCCTAGGTACCTCAGCTCAAGGCCAAGAGAGATATTATTGGCCTGTTATTTTTCCCACTTAAGTACCAAACCTTCGGCAATGGTTAACTCATCTCGACAGAAAATCAATAAGGAAATGTTTGACTTGAACTACACGTTAGGCTAAACTGACCTAATAGATATAAACAGCACATTTCCATCCAGCAGAGGCTGAATACACATCCTTGAACACACATGTGATATTCTACAGGACAGATTATGTGATAGGTCCCCAAACAAGTCTTAGCCAATTTAATAAGGTTGAAATGATACTAAGGGTATTTTCCAGCCACAATTGTGTAAAACAAGAAATCAATAACAAAAGGAAAACCAAAGAAGTCCAAATATGTGAAGATTAATAGACATACTCCTGAAGAACTAAAGGGTAAAATAAAAAATAGAAAGGGAAATCAAAAAATATGAGAAATGAATATGGAAGCTCAACATCACAAAACCTATAAGATGTGGCAAAAACAGTTCTAAGAGAGAATTTATCACAATAAATGTCTACATCAGGGAAACAATAAAGATCTTAAACAACCTCACTTTTCACCATAAAAAAAAAAAAAACCTAAAAAAGATAAGAACAAACTATGCCCAATTTAGCAGGCAAAATAACAAAGATAGTACAAAAAAATAAAGACCAGAAAAATCAATGAGACTAAAAGTTGGACTTACGGAAAAGATTAAAAAAAAAAAAAATGAACAAACCTTTAGCTGTCATAACTAAGAAAAAAGAGAGAAAACTCAAATAAAATAAATAATGAAAAAGGGGAATTACAACTGATACTACAGAAATATAACAATCATAAGAGACTAATATGAACAATTATATGCCAACAAATTGGATAAACCAAAAGAAATATTTAGATACCTAGAATCATACAACCCAACCAAGACTGAATCATATAGTAGCAAATCTAAACAGACCAATAATGACTAAGGAAATTGAATCATAATCAGAAACCTCATAAAGCAGAGCCCAGGGCCAGATGGCTTCACTGGTGAATTCTACTGAACATTTAATGAATTAACATCAATTCTCCAACTTATCCAAAAAAATGAAGAGGAGTGAACACTCCCAAATTCATTTAAGAGGGCAGCATTACCTTGATACCAGTCAAAGACAGAACTAGAAAGGAAAACTATAGGTCAATATACCTGATGAACATAGTTACAAAAATTCTCAACAAAACATTGGCCAAACAAATTCAACAATATAAAAGGATCATGTACTATGTTCAAGTGGGATTTATTGCTGGGGTGTAAGGATAGCTAACACACACAAATCAATAAATGTGATACACCACATTAAGAGAAAGAAAGATAAAAATCATATGATTATCTCAGTTGACGCAGACAATGCAGTTGATAAAATTCAACCTCCTTTCCTGGAAAAACAAAAAACAAAACAAAACAAAACAAAAAACCACAACTCTCAACAAACTGGGGGGAGAAGGAATGTATTTCAACATAATAAAGGCCGTATATGACAAGTGCACAACTAAAAGCATACTTACCAGTGATAGGTTGAACATTTTTTTCTCTAAGATCAGGAAAAGGTCAAGAATCCTCGCTCCTACCTCTCCCATTTAACATGGTACTGGAAGTCCTAGCCAGAGCAATTAGGCAAGAAGAAGAAATCAGGAGCAATCGGTTGTAAAGGAAGAAGTAAAACTCTCTTTGTTTGCTGATGATATAATCTTATGCACAGACATCCTAAAGACTCCACCAAACAACTGTTATAACTAATAAATTCAGTAAAGCTACAGGATTTAAAATCAACATATAAAAACTGTTGCATTCCTAAACACTAACAGAAAATATCTGAAAAGGAAAAAAGAAAACAATCTACTTACAATAGCATCAAAAAGTGCTTAGAAATACATCTAACCAAGGAAATGAAGATCTGTACACTGAACAGTATAAGACTTTGATGAAAAAAATTGAAGAGTACAAAAATAAATGGAAATATATCCTATGTTCATAGATTGGAAGAAGTAATATTGTTAAACTGTCTGTACTACCCAAAGTTATCTGCAGATTGAATTCTTATCAAAAGTTCCAATGGCATTTGTCATAGAAAAAATATTCCAAAATTTGTATGGAACCACAAAGACCAAATAGCCAAAGCAATCATGAAAGTAAGAAAAAGCTGGAGGCATCTCACTTTTTCATTTCAAACAGTATTACAAAACTTTATGCTTTGAAACTCTATGGTACTGGCTTAAAAACAGGCACACAGACCACCAATGGAACAGAATGGAGAGCTCAGAAATAAACTTTCTTACATATGGCCAACAAATACATGACAAGAGAGCTAAGTACAAAGAATGATCTCTTCCATAAATGGCATAGGAAAAGCTGGATAATCACATGAAAGAAATAAAATTGAATTCCTACATTATACCACTCAAAATTAATTTAAAATGGATTAAAGATTTACATGTAAGGCCTGAAACTGCAAAAAGTATAGAATAAAAGAAGAAAAAAAAACCTTCTTCTGTTAGCATTGGCAATGATTTTTTGGATATGGAACCAAAAGCAAAGGCAACTAAAGCTAAAATAAATAAATGAGACAACATCAACCTAAAAAGCAAAAGAAACAACAAAATGAAAAAAACACCCTCTTAATGAGAGAAAATACTTGAAAATCATAAACCTGGTAAAGGCTTAATATCCAAAATATATAAGGAACCCATACAACTCAAAAACAAATAAAAGCAATTTGATTTAAAAATACCAGAGGTGGGGTGCCTGGTTGGCTCAGTCCGTTAGGCAGCTGCTTTTGGCGTAGGTCATGATCTCAGGGGTCCTGGGATCAACCCTGAGTTGGGCTCCCTGCGCAGCAGGGAGTCTGCTTATTCCTCTCCCCCTGCCCCCATCACCTCCACCCCAACCCTGCTTGTGCTCTCTCTCTCACCCACTCTTTCTCTCTCTCAAATAAAATCTTTAAAAATAAAATAGCCAGAGGAACTAGATAATCTTTTTTTTCCCCAAAGATCCTATATAAATTTCTCCCCGATTTGTAAAGATGCTCAAAATCACTCATCATCAGAGAAACTCATACAACTCAAAACCACAAGGAGATATCACCTTTCACCTGTTAGAATGGCTAGTATCAAAAAGGTAAGAGATAATTTCCGGCAAGGATACAGTGAAAGGGGAACCCTGTGCACCATTGATCAGAATATAAATTTTTACAACTATTATGTGGGAAAAAAAAAGTATGAAGATTCCTCAAAAAAATTAAAAATAGAAGAGCACCAGGGTGGCTCAGTTGGTTAAGCATCTGTCTTCACTTCAGGTCATGATCCTGGTGTCCTAGGATTGAGCCCCACATCAGGCTCCCTGTTTAGCAGGGAGTCTGCTTCTTCCGCTCCCTCTGCCCCTGCCCCTGCCCCCACCCATGTTCTCTCTCTCTCAAAGAAAAAAAAAATAAACTTAGAACTTATATGATGCAGCTAAGAGTTCTGCATCCCAGTTCTATGAGAAGATAGCATCAGATTCCTTTCATTAAGGGCTCAGTTCTACAAGGCTGCTCTCTACTTCAGATGCCAATTGCAAGCCAACTGTTACCTGGGCTTCAAATTGACAGGCTTGGAGATTCCCACACCCCTCCACCTGGGTTCAATTAATTTGCCAAAGCAGCCAACAGTACTAGCCAACGAATCCACTCTAGATGACCAGTTTATTACAAAGGATATTAAAGGATACAAATCAATAGCCAAATGAAGAAATACATTGAGGTCCTGAACAAAGTAGTTTCTCTCCTGTCAGGGTTTGGAGCCCAGCATGCTGGCATGTATAATTTTCTGGTTCCCCAACCCAGAAGCTCTTTGAATATTCTCCTTTTGGTTTTTTATGGAGGCTTCATTAAAGAAGTATGATTGATTAAATCTTGACTATTGGTGATTGATTCAACCTCCAGTCCTTCTACCTTCTCAGACAACAGAGAGTAGGCCTGAAGGTTGTAACCCTCTATTCATGGTTGGTTCCCCTGCTAACAGCCCCCATCTTTAAAGCATTTCCCAAAGTCATCTAATTAATTTAAACTCATTTGTGTTTGAGAGGTGCTTGTTCTGAATAAGAAGATGCCCATTTCACCATTATGGCTTTGAAGCATTTTCAGGAACTGATGATGAGAGACAAAATATTAAAACAAAAGATCCACTGCTCATATCCGCTCAAGAAATTTCAAGGCAATTGGCAGATGTGAGCTAGGGACGACAAATGAAGACTTCACATATATATGAGACATATATTATGGCCATCTGAATGGCCTGACATGGATGTTTTTTAGCAGCTCTATTCATAATTAACAAATCTGGAAGCAACCAAGACATCCTTTGCTAGGTGAATGAATAAAAACCCGTGGTGAATCCAGACAAAGGGATACTATTCAACTAAAAACAGACAACACCCAAAACAGTGATCAAGAGATGTAACGTTATGGAAGAAACTTAAATTCATATTACTAAGTGAAAGAGGTCAATCTGAAAAGGCTACAGACCGTATCATTCCAACTGTATGATGTTCTGGAAAAGGCAAAACTATGGAGAGAGTAAAAAAGATAAGTTGTTGCCAGGACTTATGGGGGAGAAAGGGATGAGAAGGTGAGGCATAGAGGATTTTTAGGCTCATGAAACTACCCTGTATGATGCCATTATGGTGCATACATATCGCTGTACCATTTGTCCAAATCCTCAGAATGTACCACATCAAGAGTGAACCTTAACGTAAACTATGGACTCTGAGTCATACTGATGCTGCAGTGTGGACAGATCAGTTGTAACACGTGTACACTCCAGTGGGGGGTGTTGATAATGGGGGGGGGATTGTGCATGTGTGTGTAGGGAGTAGCAGTTATATGGGTAATCTCTATACTTTGTGCTCTATTTACTATGAAACAAAGTCCTCTAAAAAAATAAATTCTATTTATTTTTTAAAAAATTAAGTAATGTGAAACAATCAAGATGAACTTATTGTGATGTTTGTATTATACTGTACAAGTGGGTGGGAAGTCCCCCCGCACCTGATAGCAAAGTGTTAGAGGCAGAGATTAATGAGTCAAAGCTAATTAAAGAAGTAATTGCTTCTGGGGATGTACCCTAGGTAGGGAGGTAACTGTGTTAGAGGCTAAAAATATCATAGCTTAATAAAATAAAATTGCACAACTGAAAGGTAAGTAGAACAATAAAATGCCAAACATATTAAAATGTACTCTGTTTATTAGAAAAATAAATTGTATTCTGGAGTTCAATAAAAACCTAATTAAGGATTTTGGCTGGGCTTCACTGTTGTTGCAACTATTGTTACTTATTAATTGTTCTCTGGGGTCCAAAGATCTCTTTACAGCTGAGGGTATCTGAGACCCTAAATTTCCTAGAGCAAGAGTAATTGGATATAGGGTTTTAAGAAATCTGAAAATGTCCAAAACACTAATGAAAGTTGCACCTTTATTCAAGATCCAGCTGTACAGACTAATTAAAACATTTGGTTCCTTTGCTTTGGGGTAGAATTGTACCTTTTCACTGTGGGGAAACTGGCTATCTCAAATATGTGTTATTTGTCTTCTATTAATAAAAAAAGAAACAAATTAAGTATTCCCCAAACAATGCAGTTTGGCAGTCTAGATTTTTCGAAACATGGGATCCATTCACAAGTGGGCAAGTGGGCATAACCAAGGAGGTATTAGATAGTGGGAATGTCTCCAAAATTCTCTTTAAGCTTCTTGTTTGAATTTTGTGTCACCCAGATCCTTCCAGCCACTTGCAGTCCTGCTGGTTTCTTGTATGCTGCAGGCACAGTTGTGTATTGTTTACATGAGTGAGATTTCAGTAAGGGGTGATTAAATAGGAAATAATTTAAATTAAGCAAATATTATCAAGACAATTACTCGGTTGTTGTATAAATGAACTTTTAGTTCTAAACTATTTGGACTGTTTTGTTTGATTTATTTAAGTCATCCAGCATCTTACCCTATACGGATTATCCCTTCTTGTTCTGTGAAGTTTTTATAAGTTTACCTCATCCAGTAGTATTTGGTCACTTCCTATTATAATATTCAGAAGTTCCCAAGGATTTTATTTTAGATATAGCCTGAATAAAGTAATTTTGTAATTATACTTCCCACTTTCTCCAGAGGCTGGGTGCGCTCAGCAAACCACAGCAGCAACAACAAAACAAAAAACAAAAGAAAGAACAAAAACCCCTGTCCTTAGCAAAGATCTTTTTTTTTTTTTATTTTTTATTTTATTTGACAGAGAGAGAGACACACAAGTAGGCAGAGAGGCAGGCAGAGAAAAGGGGAAGCAGGCTCCCTGCTGAGCAGAGAGCCTGATGCAGGGCTCATCCCAGGACCCTGAGATCATGACCTGAGCAGAAGGCAGAGGCTTTAACCTATTGTGCCACCCAGGCACCCCGCTTAGCAAAGATATTAACACTTTGCACTCTATCAAAGTCTTATGTCTTTATAAGAAGAAGGACTGAAACAAAAGAAAACAACAATTACATTATACCATGGTCAACTAATTCTTACAAAAATCATTTTAGAGTCAAGATGGCGGAGAAGTAGCAGACCGAGACTACTTCAGCTAGCCGGAGATCAGCTAGATAGCTTATCTAAAGATTGCAAACACCTGAAAATCCATCGGCAGATTGAAGAGAAGAAGAACAGCAATTCTGGAAACAGAAAAACAACCACTTTCTGAAAGGTAGGACCAGCGGAGAAGTGAATCCAAAGCGACGGGAAGATAGACCCCGGGGGGAGGGGCCGGCTCCCGGCAAGCGGCGGAGCAACCGTGCACAAAATCAGGACTTTTAAAAGTCTGTTCCGCTGAGGGACATCACTCCAGAGGCTACCCGGGGCAAAGCCAACATGGGGTCAGCGTGGCCTCAGGTCCTGCAGGGCCACAGAAGGATCGGGGGTGTCTGAGTGTTGCAGAGCTTGCGGGTATTGGAACGGGAAAGCCGTCTACAGAGACAGAGCCGACAGTAAGCTCGCAGCTCGGTGTTACCTTGAACCGGTCGCAGGCTCGGTGAGCTCGGAGCATGGCCGGAGCTCAGGCAGACGGGAATAGCTGGGCGCGGTTCTCTGAGCGCGCTGAGGAGTGCAGCCCTGGGCTCTGGGCTCCTCCGGGCCAGAGACCAGGAGGCCGCCATTTGTATTTCCGTCCTCCGGAACTCTACGGAAAGCACTCAGGGAACAAAAGCTCCTGAAAGCAAACCCCAGCGGATTACTCACCCCGGCCCCGGGTAAGGGCGGTGCAATTCTGCCTGGGGCAAAGACACTTGAGAATCACCACAACAGGCCCCTCCCCCAGAAGATCAACAAGAAATCCAGCCGAGACCAAGTTCACCTACCAAGAGTACGGTTTCAATACCAAGGAGAGCAGCAGAATTCTAGAGGAGGAGAAAGCAAAGCACGGAACTCATGGCTTTTTCCCTGTGATTTTTTTTAGTCTTGCGGTTAATTTAATTTTTTTCTTTTTCATTTTTTGTTTTGTTTCTCACCTTCAGGTAAAAAAAAATTTTTTTAACTGTTACCTTTTTCTTTTTTAACGATTTTTTACTAGTTTATCTAATACATATATTTTTTCTTTTTTATATTTTTCTTAGGTGTTTTCTTTTTTTTAAATTCTTTTCTTTTTTTTTTCTTTCTTTTTTCTTTTTTTTTTTCTTTCTTTCTTCCTTTTTGAACCTCTTTTTATCCCCTTTCGCACCCTCACGATTTGGGATCTCTTCTAATTTGGTTAAAGCATATTTTCCTGGGGTTGTTGCCACCCTTTTAGTATTTTACTTGCCCCTTCATATACTCTTCTCTGGACAAAATGACAAGATGGAAAAATTCAACACAAAAAAAGAACAAGAGGCAATACCGAAGGCTAGGGACCTAATCAATACAGACATTGGTAATATGTCAGATCTAGAGTTCAGAATGACAATTCTGAAGGTTCTAGCCGGGCTCGAAAAAGGCATGGAAGATATGAGAGAAACCCTCTCGAGAGATATAAAAGCCCTTTCTGGAGAAATAAAAGAACTAAAATCTAACCAAGGTGAAATCAAAAAAGCTATTAATGAGGTGCAATCAAAAATGGAGGCTCTCACTGCTAGGATAAATGAGGCAGAAGAAAGAATTAGTGATATAGAAGACCAAATGACAGAGAATAAAGAAGCTGAGCAAAAGAGGGACAAACAGCTACTGGACCACGAGGGGAGAATTCGAGAGATAAGTGACACCATAAGACGAAACAACATTAGAATAATTGGGATTCCAGAAGAAGAAGAAAGAGAGAGGGGAGCAGAAGGTATCCTGGAGAGAATTATTGGGGAGAATTTCCCCAATATGGCAAAGGGAACGAGCATCAAAATTCAGGAGGTTCAGAGAGCACCCCTCAAAATCAATAAGAATAGGCCCACACCCCGTCACCTAATAGTAAAATTTACAAGTCTCAGTGACAAAGAGAAAATCCTGAAAGCAGCCTGGGAAAAGAAGTCTGTAACATACAATGGTAAAAATATTAGATTGGCAGCTGACTTATCCACAGAGACCTGGCAGGCCAGAAAGAACTGGCGTGATATATTCAGAGCACTAAATGAGAAAAACATGCAGCCAAGAATACTATATCCAGCTAGGCTATCATTGAAAATAGAAGGAGAGATTAAAAGCTTCCAGGACAAACAACAACTGAAAGAATTTGCAAACACCAAACCAGCTCTACAGGAAATCTTGAAAGGGGTCCTCTAAGCAAAGAGAGAGCCTACAAGTGGTAGATCAGAAAGGAACAGAGACCATATACAGTAACAGTCACCTTACAGGCAAAACAATGGCACTAAATTCATATCTCTCAATAGTTACCCTGAATGTTAATGGACTAAATGCCCCTGTCAAAAGAAACAGGGTATCAGAATGGATAAAAAAACAAAACCCATCTATATGTTGCCTCCAAGAAACTCATTTTAAGCCCGAAGACACCTCCAGATTTAAAGTGAGGGGGTGGAAAAGAATTTACCATGCTAATGGACATCAGAAGAAAGCAGGAGTGGCAATCCTTATATCAGATCAATTAGATTTTAAGCCAAAGACTATAATAAGAGATGAGGAAGGACACTATATCATACTCAAAGGGTCTGTCCAACAAGAAGATTTAACAATTTTAAATATCTATGCCCCCAATGTGGGAGCAGCCAACTATATAAACCAATTAATAACAAAATCAAAGAAACATAATACAATAATAGTAGGGGACTTTAACACTCCCCTCACTGAAATGGACAGGTCATCCAAGCAAAAGATCAGCAAGGAAATAAAGGCCTTAAACGACACACTGGACCAGATGGACATCACAGATATATTCAGAACATTTCATCCCAAAGCAACAGAATACACATTCTTCTCTACTACACATGGAACATTCTCCAGAATAGATCACATCCTCGGTCCTAAATCAGGACTCAACCGGTATCAAAAGATTGGGATCATTCCCTGCATATTTTCAGACCACAATGCTCTAAAGCTAGAACTCAACCACAAAAGGAAGTTTGAAAAGAACCAAAATACATGGAGACTAAACAACATCCTTCTAAAGAATGAATGGGTCAACCAGGAAATTAAAGAAGAATTGAAAAAAATCCTGGAAACAAATGATAATGAAAATACAACGGTTCAAAATCTGTGGGACACAACAAAGGCAGTCCTGAGAGGAAAATATATAGCGGTACAAGCCTTTCTCAAGAAACAAGAAAGGTCTCAGGTACACAATCTAACCCTACACCTAAAGGAGCTGGAGAAAGAACAAGAAAGAAACCCTAAGCCTAGCAGGAGAAGAGAAATCATAAAGATCAGAGCAGAAATCAATGAAATAGAAACCAAAAAAACAATAGAACAAATCAACGAAACTAGGAGCTGGTTCTTTGAAAGAATTAATAAAATTGATAAACCCCTGGCCTGACTTATCAAAAAGAAAAGAGAAAGGACCCAAATAAATAAAATCATGAATGAAAGAGGAGAGATCACAACTAACACCAAAGAAATACAAACTATTATAAGAACATACTATGAGCAACTCTACGGCAATAAATTTGACAATCTGGAAGAAATGGATGCATTCCTAGAAACATATAAACTACGACAACTGAACCAGGAAGAAATAGAAAGCCTGAACAGACCCATAACCAGTAAGGAGATTGAAACAGTCATTAAAAATCTCCAAACAAACAAAAGCCCAGGGCCAGACGGCTTCCCGGGGGAATTCTACCAAACATTTAAAGAAGAACTAACTCCTATTCTCCTGAAACTGTTCCAAAAAATAAAAATGGAAGGAAAACTTCCAAACTCATTTTATGAGGCCAGCATCACCTTGATCCCAAAACCAGACAAGGATCCCAGCAAAAAAGAGAGCTATAGACCAATATCCTTGATGAACACAGATGCGAAAATACTCAACAAAATACTAGCCAATAGGATTCAACAGTACATTAAAAAGATTATTCACCACGACCAAGTGGGATTTATTCCAGGGCTGCAAGGTTGGTTCAACATCCGCAAATCAGTCAATGTGATACAACACATCAATAAAAGAAAGAACAAGAACCATATGATACTCTCAATAGATGCTGAAAAAGCATTTGACAAAGTACAGCATCCCTTCCTGATCAAAACTCTTCAAAGTGTAGGGATAGAGGGCACATACCTCAATATCATCAAAGCCATCTATGAAAAACCCACCGCAAATATCATTCTCAATGGAGAAAAACTGAAAGCTTTTCCGCTAAGGTCAGGAACATGGCAGGGATGTCCATTATCACCACTGCTATTCAACATAGTACTAGAGGTCCTAGCCTCAGCAATCAGACAACAAAAGGAAATTAAAGGCATCCAAATCGGCAAAGAAGAAGTCAAATTATCACTCTTTGCAGATGATATGATACTATATGTGGAAAGCCCAAAAGACTCCACTCCAAAACTGCTAGAACTTATACAGGAATTCAGTAAAGTGTCAGGATATAAAATCAATGCACAGAAATCAGTTGCATTTCTCTACACCAACAGCAAGAAGACAGAAGAAAGGGAAATTAAGGAGTCAATCCCATTTACAATTGCACCCAAAACCATAAGATACCTAGGAATAAACCTAACCAAAGAGACACAGAATCTATACTCAGAAAACTATAAAGTACCCATGAAAGAAATTGAGGAAGACACAAAGAAATGGAAAAATGTTCCATGCTCCTGGACTGGAAGAATAAATATTGTGAAAATGTCTCTGCTACCTAAAGCAATCTACACATTTAATGCAATTCCTATCAAAGTACCATCCATCTTTTTCAAAGAAATGGAACAAATAATTCTAAAATTTATATGGAACCAGAAAAGACCTCGAATAGCTAAAGGAAATTGAAAAAGAAAGCCAACGTTGGTGGCATCACAATCCCGGACTTCAAGCTCTATTACAAAGCTGTCATCATCAAGACAGCATGGTACTGGCACAAAAACAGACCCATAGATCAATGGAACAGAATAGAAAGCCCAGAAATAGACTCTCAACTCTATGGTCAACTAATCTTCGACAAAGCAGGAAAGAATGTCCAATGGAAAAAAGACAGCCTCTTCAATAAATGGTGCTGGGAAAATTGGACAGCCACATGCAGAAAAATGAAATTGGACCATTTCCTTACACCACACACAAAAATAGACTCAAAATGGATGAAGGACCTCAATGTGCGAAAGGAATCCATCAAAATCCTTGAGGAGAACACAGGCAGCAACCTCTTCGACCTCAGCCGCAGCAACATCTTCCTAGGAACAACGCAAAAGGCAAGGGAAGCAAGGGCAAAAATGAACTATTGGGATTTTATCAAGATCAAAAGCGCTTGCACAGCAAAGGAAACAGTTAACAAAATCAAAAGACAACTGAGAGAATAGGAGAAGATATTTGCAAACGACATATCAGATAAAGGACTAGTGTCCAGAATTTATAAAGAACTTAGCAAACTCAACACCCAAAGAACAAATAATCCAATCAAGAAAAGGGCAGAGGACATGAACAGACATTTCTGCAAAGAAGACATCCAGATGGCCAACAGACACATGAAAAAGTTCTCCATATCACTCGGCATCAGAGAAATACAAATCAAAACCTCAATGCGGTATCACCTCACACCGTCAGAATGGCTAAAATCAACAAGTCAGGAAATAACAGATGCTGGCAAGGATGCGGAGAAAGGGGAACCCTCCTACACTGTTGGTGGGAATGCAAACTGGTGCAACCTCTCTGGAAAACAGCATGGAGGTTCCTCAAAATGTTGAAAATAGAACTGCCCTATGACCCAGCAATTGCACTATTGGGTATTTACCCTAAAGATACAAACGTAGTGATCCAAAGGGGCACGTGTACTCGAATGTTTATAGCAGCAATGTCCACAATAGCCAAACTATGGAAAGAACCTAGATGTCCATCATCAGATGAATGGATCAAGAAGATGTGGTATATATACACAATGGAATACTATGCAGCCATCAAAAGAAATGAAATCTTGCCATTTGCGACAACATGGATGGAACTAGAGCGTATCATGCTTAGCGAAATAAGTCAGGCGGAGAAAGACAACTATCATATGATCTCCCTGATATGAGGAAGTGGTGATGCAACATGGGGGCTTAAGTGGGTACGAGAAGAATAAATGAAAGAAGATGGGATTGGGAGGGAGACAAACCATAAGTGACTCTTAATCTCACAAAACAAACTGAGGGTTGCTGGGGGGAGGGGGTTTGGGAGAAGGGGTGGTATTATGGACATTGGGGAGGGTATGTGATTTGGTGAGTGCTGTGAAGTGTGTAAACCTGGTGATTCTCAGACCTGTACCCCTGGGGATAAAAATATATGTTTATAAAAAATTAAAAAAATTATAAAAAGAAAAAAAAACTTCAAATAAATTTTTTATATACAGGTAAAAAAAAATCATTTTAGAGAGTACAAATCCTTTTCACAATGCTTCATCTCTGTGTTTGTTTCTCTATGGGTAGTAGAGACACTTTTATTCTCATCTGGATATTCCCACTGCTCTGAACCTGACATATCTGTCTGCCATTACTTCATCTGGTCTGTGACTCTTAATCAGAGGTTCATTAACTGCTGATTAAGTTGATAAACATTGATTCATCCTCTGTTACTTCATTAAGCTCATCTCCCAGTCTACTGAGATTTATTTTCTACCATCTTGATATTCACCTGTAAAATCTTTGGTCTCCAGCTTCCAAAAGTGCTTTTTAAGTATTACACACATTTCATTGTCCTCTCTCTCTTTTCTTTTTTAAATTTTCACTCATCCAAAAGACCTGATAGGGTTTTGTGTTTTTTGTTTTTTGTTTTTTCCTTTCTGCAACAGAACACTAGCAACTTCACACTGAGATCTTTCTTTTTAATTTACAGTAGCTCCTCCAAAGGGGAGATGTTTTCCCCACATCATTTCTTTTCCAGGGGAGGACAAGTTTTATTTGCAATCCTTTAGTATAAGTTTCCTCAGTGGTTCTGTGTCAAGGAAGAAAAATAATTCAGAGCATGTATCACTTCAAAACTTACAGCTCAGTTTGGGGCTCAAAATATGATCTTTTACAGCAGGTGTTAAACTGGAAAAACTCAATTCTCCAATTGACAAACCAAAGTATTCCAGATACTCCCCAAAGAGAAAGAAACTGGGACACCAACTCTGAAGTGGAAAAAATTGCTACCTGTTTTTTCCCTCCTTGCAAAAATCTTTGTTGTAGAACCCTCTTATTGAAGTGAAGAACTTATGTAGATTCCTGTGTGATTCAGCTTTCTTACCTCTTAGTTATGAGAATTTTCTTGTATTTATGTAGTATTTATGAAAAATGAATGAGATGCTATGGCTATCAGAGAAAATAAATGTAAACAAGATATCCTAATCTTGGTTAGAAGAATCACCAACAAGGATATGGGAGATTGAAATCCCATAGCTATTTGTTTATTTGTTTGTTTTTAAAATACTTACTTAAAAAAATAGTCTGACTTTTTTCAGCTTTGAAATATAATTGATATAAAACACTTGTAAGTTTAAGATGTATGATGTGATGGTTTGATATGTGTATATATTGAAGAACTTTTACCACAATAAGGTTAGTTAACACATTCTTTGCCTGATGTTACTACCATTTTGTTGTTGTTGTTGTTGTTATTTAAGATTTCATTTATTTATTTGACAGAGAGATCACAAGTAGGCAGAGAGGCAGGCAGGAGAGAGAGGGAAGCAGGCTCAATGCTGAGCAGAGAGCCTGATGTGGGGCTCAATCCCAGGACCCTGGGATCATGACCCGAGCCGAAGGCAGAGGCTTAACCCACTGAGCCACCCAGGTGCCCCTTTGTTGTTTTTAAGGTGAGAAATATCTTGCCCATACCTTTTTGAAAAAAGGTAAGTGCTCACTTCAACAGCACATATACTAAAATTAGAATGATACAGAGAAGATTAGCATGGCCCGTGTCCAGGGATGACACAGAAATCCATGAAGCATTCCATATTTTTGAGCACTGGGTGATGTATGGAATTGCTGAATCACTATATTGTATACCTGAAGCTAATACAATACTGTATGTTAAGTATACTGGAATTCAAAATTAAATTAAACTGAATTTTTTTTAAAAAGGCCATTTTTAAAAAAATACAAGGGCCAGGTCACTTCCAGGATCTAGGATGAGATGAAAACCTCTCTGCAGGTGGAACAGAAGAGAAGGATACTCAGAGCCCCCAGAGAGACATGCATTCCTACAGGTGTGCAAGAAAAATGAATAAGAAGGAATGAGAAGTGATGCAAAGGACCAGAGCCACAGGAGAAAGAATGAGGAATTAAACTGATTAAATTCCAAGTAAGGGATCTCACTAGCCTCTTTCTGTTCATTCTCCACAAAATATCTCTAGATCAGAGCCTAGGATATTATCTTTGGAATAAATGAGACTCAGACTGTCCCAAGTTTCACTAGAAAGAATTCAGTTTCAATTGATTTTATACACTTTAGAAAAAATAGATGTGGTGGAGCTCTGCAAGTTTTAGCAATTGCCTAATAAGTTCCCTAGCCTATTTCACATTCAATATACAGTATTTCTGGAAAGTATTAAGTATGATAATTATACTGCCCATATATTTCCCTTTAATGTTTGCAATAACCAAAAGAAAATTAATGCAAGAAAAGAAATATAGATAATAATACTTTTCTTCTTAAGACATATCTCTCTAAGAGAGACATCCTGGGCACCAGCTATAAATTACTGTACCCATTTAAAGTGTTGTAAAAATAAAAACTAGTAGGTAGTGAATAGAGATTTGCGCCACACAGACTGTACTGTAGAAATAACTAGCTTCTCACAATGGGAACATTCCCATTTACAGAAAATAATTTCAAGTTGCTTTTTTTTTTCTTTATTTGACACAGCAATGTTGTTGTGACCTTCATCCACACTGTGAGTTTTGGTAATATTTTCATTTATATCTTCTCTCCATGGGGATAAATGGTTCTAACCTTGAAATCTCAGTTCATATGTGAAAAATAACTTTATAAATACTTCAAACACTTACATTTTCAGCAACAGATGTTCCAGTATGAATATAAAACAGCATTTCTGTCAAACACAGCAATACATTACTTGAACTCAGAAGACAGGAATCCCTATGCACACACAGTTCACTGCCAGTTCTCAGAAATAGTTTACATATTCTTCAGTGGCATTATGATTATATGTATTTCTTATTAGGTGGTGACTGATTTGGGGTTCCTAGAGCTGTTTACTGGCAACTCAGAGCATTTGTTGATTCAGCTGTAACCCTTGATATCCTTATAGTCATCAACATTAGTTAAATTTTAAAAAGCTATCAATTTTATCCATTTATATATTAATTTCACAAACATTCTTTGAAGATCTATTATTTACCATGCACTTTCATAGGCCTAGAAGATAAATTATACCTGTTATCTTTTGCCCTTAAAGGACTCTCATTCAAGTAAGAAAAACAAACATGCAAAGATATATTTTATTTCAAAACAACAACTCTGCTGTGACTGTTACTAAATTGTTTTTAGGACTATAATGCCTGTGTGTGTGTGTGTTGACACAATGTACACACAATGTTTTAATTTGGATTACCTTCAAAGCAGACACTAAGCAGGGATTTGGGTTCAAGTAATATTTTTTAAAGATTCATTTATTTATTTGAGTGGGGAGAAGATAGAGAAAGAAACCCAATAAAGGGGTGGGAGAGGGGCCGAAGGAGAGGGAAAGAAGCAAACTCCCAGCAAGTGAGGTGCCTGAGGCAGGGCTTGATCCCAGGACCACGAGATCATGACCTGAGCCCAAACCAAGAGGCAGACCCTTAGCTGATGCAGCCACCTAGGTGCCCCTCAAGTAATTTTTAAGGAGGTAATCATAAGAAGTCCTTGAAGTCAGTGGCCTCTAGGTAAGAACTTGAGGCTCTCCCACCATTACCTGAAGGCTTTGGTGCACCACAGATGGCCTGGCTCCATACCCAGAGCTTCTCATTCAGTAGGTTTGTGGTGCGACACAAGGACTTGCATTTTCAAATGCCCACTGGACACGGAGACTGAGGGTGTCCAGCCTGCACTGTAAGGACCACTGATGTGGCAGGTATGAGCAGGATATGATAGTCATGGGCACATACATTCAGATATTTTCGATGTCCTTGTTCTTACCAAAACATCACAATTTCCTCATGCTTTTAGCCATCCATTGCATCAGCGACTGAACATGTGTGAGCTGTAGCCATGCATGAACCTGGAAGGCTCTGCCCCCACATTAACCAGGTATTAACCAGGTAGCTAAACCCAGGTGGCTCATTAAAAAATATTTGACTGGTACCATGCACCCATTTTATCTTATTTTATTTTTTTTCTGGGATACTTCTGACTGTAAACTAAATGTCCATGTTGGGTTTGAGAAGAGCAGGGTGCAAAGGTTACATTTATGGCACGAAAAATGTCCTCTTGGATAATTCATGTGAAATAGCTTTCAGCTGCTAGATCAGGAGGAGCGAGGACTGAATGTGTGTATGCGCGTGTATGTGTATTAATAATATGTGCATGTATAGCAGGAATAAATATTTTGTGTCCATAAATATTTGATAAAATTCTTCCAAGCATGAAATCGGAATTTTCTCTACACCAAGCCAAGTATTTCCGTGAGGTTCATAGAGCTGGGATAAAAACAGAAGTCTCGTAAACCAGTTTGGCAAAATAACCACATATATACCTTATTGCCTTTGAATAAAGAACATTTTGTGCAGAAAGCTTTCCACTCTGGTTCTTGCCTATGACTACACTACAGGTGAAAAAAAAAATGCCATTTATGGAGGGACATTTTTAAAAACAAAATGAATGTTTGTACTTATGTGTGGAGCATAGTAACAAAGAAATGTATTTAACTGCAGAATGCTATTTGTTTCCACAGAATACACATGCAATTTTCTATTCTGAGTACACATTTAAATCCACATAAAGAGGGCACTTTATTTTCCAAGGACACTGAGTGGAATAATGTAAACTGACTAAAAAGAGATGAACTCTACCTTCTGCCATGTACTCTGGGACTATAAAGGCATCAGAATTAGGAGAGCTAACTAGATGATTTCAGCTGTATGATCTATTCATTCTAATATATAATTTTAGATGGTAAGGGGTCTGTGATAACTGTACTCTCTTCTCACTGAATATTTAATTTTTCCAATAAAAAGTATATAGGAACAATATATACTTTGAACAAGATGTTTAGAGTCCCTTGACTTGAAATATCAGTGGGCTCTATCCCTTCAAGTCCATAGGCTAAGAAGCTAAAGAATGAAATAAAATTTCTGTCATTATTAGTTGCACTTAAATAACGCAGCTTGAATATCTGGCCTGAAAAATAGAATTACAGTCTTCTTTGGGTCAACATATACATACTAAATAAAATCTCCCCCTCCAAGTCTTATTTTAAAATTGACTTCTTGCTTGTATGACTGAGTCTCTTTCTTTTTGCAGGAACCCTAGCCATTCCAGTGCTCTAGTTTTCAACCATTTGTTGTATTCCGATTCAATCACACGCTTCAAACCCTGTGTTCTTTAAAAGCCGACTTTGTGATCTGCCATACCTTTTCTGGTTTTTAAAAGCAGATGTATAGAAACTCCACTGGTCCTTAATTTACTACTGAGAGCTACAGCCAGAAAAGGGGAGGAGTTGGGTGGGGTGGGAAAGCGACACATGTCATTGAACACAGATTCATTTAACAGTCGCCAAGCTCCTGTTCTGAGTTGCTGTCAAGAGTCTTCTGGGTATGTTAGCTTCTTCAATCAAGACAGCAGCACATTGAGGATGTTATCTCCTTATAGTATAGTCATTAATGTGTCCATGCCTGTTCAAACTGCTTCCTCTCTCCAAACATGCCCTTTCCATGCACCCCACTTCCACATCAGGCCCTTTGACCCTAACAAAAGGCAGCTCCAACTTCAAGACCCACACTTGTCCTTTTCTTTAGGAAGCCTTGTCTATTCTACTTCCCAATATGAATCATTCACTACTGTGCTCAGTGAACATTTTTTATAGATTTGAAGTATTATTACACTTACCACTTTGGTTATAGTTCATAACATTTGTATCTGCTACTCCACGAAGTCTATAAAGTACTGGGGGGAAATGCTAGAAAATGATGTCTCTTTCTTATTAGCTAACAAGGTATGAAGTGCTTCCACAGACTGCCATCTTCCTTGTAATTCAGTTCTGCTCAGTTCAACCAATATTTATTGAGTACCTACTGTTGTCCTAGGAATTGAAATAATCATGTAGAACTCAAAGATGTATTAATATTGAGCATTGAGGAGTGATTAGGTATATATACAGGCTATTTCATACACCAGAAATATGGTGGAATTTTCCTGAGCAAGAAGTCTTATACATCCTAACCTAAGAAAGTAGGGTAGACTCTGGACTGGAAGAGGGAGGGTCTTTATTCCAGTCTAGGTATCAGAAGACATAGGGAAGAAAAGGAGTCACTCCTGGTCGAGTGTGGGAGTGAGCCTGTACCCACGACGCATGTATGTATACTGAAAGAGCTATGTGCGAAGGTTTCATGAAGCTCTTATAGCCAAAGGTAAACATTATCCAATGATACACGACTGCCTCATCAGTAAAATCATAGTAGTCCTAGGCCACTGAGATGCTTTTATCCAGTGGAGAGAAATCATAGCAGGTAGCCAGTTTGCCAGGTTTCAGGAACAATGGCCAGCTAAGGCCCACTCAGTCCAGCCTCCATTGGTGGTCAGATCACCTCTGAACCTGACAGTGAAGTTAAATGTCTTTCAAGACAGACCTATGCCTTGCTCTATTTTCCAGTGTTGTTTTCTTGTCATAGGAGTGATTAAGTCTAGCTACTTGGATTGGATAAGTACGCTGCACTTGGTAGTACAAAGCCATTTAATACCACAAGGCAGATAGCAAAATTATTATTTTTTTAATTATTTAATTTGGGAAACATTAAGGTTAACCAGCAGCATAATGTTATTAGTGACTAAGCCAGCTCGTAATATTTACATGCTACCAAACATTTGTCCAGGGGTCTTCCAAAATCTTCGTTCAAATGAGGACATTTCTCAGAGTCCTTAAAAAAAAAAAAAAAAAAAAGCATGTTTTGTTATGTAACAGTAAAATTCATATGAGTGCCCCAGTCTTTCTTTCTCTTTGACCCCGGACTGGGCTCAACTTTGCCTCCTTTGTTTCTGAGCCTTGCATCTTCCCATTCCCATTCAGAAGCTTTCTATCACTGCCATACTATGTCTTCGTTGTTTTTTTTTTTTAAACTTGGGGTGGGGCACCACATTGACCAAATAAGAAAAAAGATATAAAATTATCATCGTGTAGCAAGAAGAAAGAAAGCAATAGAAAGTTAAGGCTAGGGCCAGTTAGGGATACTTGGGGCAGGAGTGGGAGGGGAAATCACGAAGAAAGAGGCAGCAGGGAGCTGCGCAAATGAAGGAAATCGATCCAAAAAAGAAAATGATTTTTAAACGAGGATCACACGGGCGCTTCCCTGTTGAAGAAACTTTTTTTTTTTAGTTTTTTTTTGTTTTGTTTTAAGATTTTATTTATTTATTTGACAGAGAGAGATGACAAGCAGGCAGAGAGGCAGGCAGAGAGAGAGAGGAGAAGCAGGCTCCCTGCTGAGCAGACAGCCCGATGCGGGGCTCGATCCCCGGACCCTGAGATCATGACCTGAGCCGAAGGCAGCGGCTTAACCCACTGACCCACCCAGGCGCCCGAAGAAACATTTTTTAAGCATTTTTTTTTTTCAAATTTAGGTTTTAATTGCTGGACTTTTTTTTTTTTTTTTCCAACTTAAGGAGCACTTTGAATCTAAACTATGTGGGTCATGGTTTCCATAGAATTGTAGATTTCCTTTCGCCAGTTTGAAGACGTGGCCTCACTCAGCCACTATGCTCCTGTGAGCAAGAAGAACTTCAAAGTAATGCTGAGGGACTTCCAGAAGAGGTCTCTAAAAAGACTGTTGAACACTACATCAAAAACTAATGATGTGTATGTGTTGGCTAATTGAACATAATTTTAAAAATTTAAAAAATAAAAGATCTAGACAACTGATCACTTTTTGTTTGTTGAAAAAGTGAATTAATGTTTGACACTTAAAAAGTAGTAGATGTAGGAAGAAATCTGTATTAGTAGAATCCTTGGTAATCCAACACTGAAAACTAATTAAAAGTATGGTATTATTGACGGCATGTTCAGTGGTCCACACATTTATGATTGATTTAACAAATTTCATAGATAGCATATACTTTGTATTCCTAGAAGAAGTGAATGGAAAGAGAGCTAATACGAGGTATATCTTATTCTACCTGCTTTTTTTTTTTTTTTTAAGATTTTTATTTATTTGAGAGAGAAAGACACAGAGAGGGAAAACAAGCAGGGGGAGTGGGAGAGGGAGAAACAGGCTTCCCACTGAGCAGGGAGCCTGAATGCGGGGCTTGAACCCAGGACCCTGGATCATGACCTGAGCCAAAGACAGATGCTTAATGAGAGTCATCCAGGTGCCTCCCCCACCATTCTACCTATTTTTAAGGCCACCAAAACTTAAATATCTAAATATGCAAAAAATGTTAATATATATTTAGGCTTACATTCTTTGATGGGGTCTGTTGATTTTTTTAAAATAATACTAAAATTCATGCCCATGTTGACCTCTAGAGAAATTTACAAGTTATGGATGCTAAATTTCTTATTTCATAGTGAGAGATGCTGTTTTGTCTTTGTATCTCCAATGCATATCACTATGCCTGGCACTGCAAATATTTGGGAAGATATTTGGCTTATACATGAGTGAATAAGTGAACAAACACTACTTCAATTTATTTTGCAAAGGAAGTGCATGGGAACACCTGAGTAGATTTGTAAGTGGCCCTTCTGCAGATTACAAGTGTTTATTCAGGGACACCCTAAAGAGCAGTTTATGTGCTGGTGAAAGAAATACTTGCCCGTTTGATGGTATTGAAAAATTTTGGAAGTTACCTTGTCCAATGATACTAGTTCAGATGTTGCATGCCTGATGCTCGAAATGATGTCTGTGATACAACAAACTGAGTTCTCTAAATTGCCTTTAGTGACTCACTTGAGGATCCTGGACAGTGAGGTATCAGGGACCTGAATGCCCCTGTCCATCTGGCCGGGGGGCTGAGATGGACATAGGTGAACTGAACACTTCCCAGGACCAATAACTTGCCCTGACTGAAGGAGCTTCAATATTCTTCAGGCCCAAAGGTCTCCTGAATTTGTCTGTCTTTACTGTACAGTTCTTGCAAAAAGCTGGCATCTAAACACAGGCTCTTGATACTCACGTAGAGGGTCTTTTTCTTCACTGACAAATTTGCCTTCACATTTGTTCCATGAGAAGAGAAAGCAACATAGAAGCAGAGCTTCTCCTCTTCCTGGGATGATTTACTCTTGACATGACCAGTGGAATACTCTGGTTCTAGAGTTCCTCTCCCCAGCTTTATAAGGATATAAGGAATCATTTCCCTCCTCTTTTTGTTAATGCTGGCTTTATAAAGTTCCCCGATAAAACCTGATGTCTACACCATCTCTTGTGGCATAGTGAACTGTGTCCCAGTGTTCCAAGTCCTATTGCAAGATGGTTGGTGACTATAAACAGATCTTCCTTGCACAACAAAGTTATTCATTAGATAGAAGCACTGACATTGTATTTTCCACTGAATAGGACAGGTGCAGGGAGGCCTCAGGTAGTTACATTTTAAAATAAAACTCTTTCTGGGAGAAGTTGCTATACTAGTCTAAGGGAGTCTTTCAAATCATTATTTCCCTTTGGGAGAGAGCAATTCAGCCCACATGAGACATTCAGAAAGTAATGTCTAATCACTGTTACCTAGTTGTGTTTCTACAATAACACTATACAATGGGTAGTCCCAATTTAGTTAAGTAATTTGGTCAATGCCATGAAGTTAAAACTTGGATTTGAATCCATCTGACTCTGACTTTGATTTTTCCACTTCTTGTTAACAGATAGCACCTAGGGTTCTGTATTCAGTCATTATGCAAATAATCATAAGCGGTTCCTGAAGGGTCAGGGAGATCTTCCCCATGAAAACAAGATTTTCATTTCTCTTTATTGGAAAAGGTAGTGGCAGGTATGGTAAGTGTTCATGAATATATGTAAAATCATTAAATATAAGTGTAAAAATACATGTGAAATCCAAAGTATATACTACCTAAACTCTAGTAGAAATTTTGGCGATTTAAATATTTTATTTACTTACTTGACAGACAGCGATCACAAGGAGGCAGAGAGGCAGGCAGAGAGAGAGAGGGGGAAGCAGGCTCCCTGCTGAGCAGAGGGCCCGATGGGGGGCTCCATCCCAGGACCCTGGGATCATGACCTGAGCCAAAGGCAGAGGCTTTAACCCATTGAGCCAACCAGGTGCCCCAACATTTCAGTGACTTAAAGATAGTTTTTGTTTTGTTTTGTTTTGTTTTGTTTAGATATTGGTCATGGAGGTGACTTGGCACAACAGATAAAATGCATTCTCTGAAGTCAGAAAGATGGCTTCAAGTTCCTCTCACAAACTGTTACCAGTTAGGTGAACCTGTTTGACCTTTCTGATGCTCATTGTCCAATAATGTTACTATCTTCTTGGGGTTTATGTTACTTATGCCAAGACATCACTGAGGGTCTTGTTAAAATGCAGATTCTGACTCAGGAATCTTGGTGGAGCTTCAGATTTCCTGTTTTTAACACACTGCCCATTGATACTGATGCTGCCAGATTTTGGACCACATTCTATAGCAAGGTAGAGTCTCATCATCAGGAATGTTGACATTTTGGTTCAGATAATGCTCTGTTCTACAGGGTTGTCCTATGCATTGTAGGACTCTTAGGACACAAGTAACACTTGTCCTGTCCCAGTTCCTGACATATAATAGAAATCAGGTGAATCTTTGTTCTTTTCTTTTCCCACGTCTTCTGCTTAGACTTGGTAGTTGTCAAGAAGTTTAGACTGAAGGTCACCTCTAGGATGATAATATCCTCTAAAAGAAGAGTCAGCAAAATACCACTCATAGGCCAAATCTAGGGTACCACCTAATTTTGCAAATAAAATTGTGTTGGAAAGCATCCTCAACCACTAGTTTATCAGTTTTCTTTGGTTACTTTTGCACTAAAACAGCAGCGTTAAAGTAATCCCAGCAAAACCCATGCAGCCTACAAAAATCTAAAATATTTACTCCATGGTCCTTAGCAGAAAAAGTTTGCCAAGAGCTGTTCTCAATACCTGAAAATCCTGCAGCTTTCGCTTTTTGAAGCTGTAGAAGCAGTGTTTCATAGAAGTCTTTTGGGTATTATTCAATAGATGCTACATCAAGTACATTTCCTTTGGGTTGGTCCCAAAGAGAGTGGCTCAATTCTTTTCCATTTATCAATGAGCCATTGGCTTCTATAATGCAGGCATTAGGCAGCCTCTTCAGAAACAGTGGAAATAAAAATAAATCTCAGGTGCCAGAGAGCACTGGATAGGTTTCCCTTTTTTAAAAAATCTTTTTTTTCCCCCCCAAGCACAGACAATTTACTTTCCTAATTATAATTGACAAGAGTCAGTCACAGGAGAAAAATGTATCTTCCATGGCTGCCAACTTTACTTAACCTAGTATGTTTGTGCTGGTGACTGGTGATTTGCATTTGTGCAAGGTCTCACAGGAGCCAGACTGCTTTTAAAAACAAACTCGGAGAATTTGGATGGACAGCACATAGGGATTTTTCTGAGTAAATTGAATAATGCTTATTTATGAAGGAAGGTTTGGGGAAGTCATATGGGTAAGCTGCACTTGGTTGCTACCTGTAGAAGAGAATATGGTTTGTGTAGCTTCAAGTATTGTCTCACTGTAATGTGAAGGATCATCACAGGTGATCCTCATTATAGCTGCTTCACACATTTTCATGCTTACTGTGAGGCAGTAATGTGTGTTAGAATAGGCTAGATCAGCTCTCTCAATCTCAAGCACTATTTGGACCAGATACGTCTTTATTGTGGAGTCTATATGGTCAGTGTCAGATATCTGGCAGCATCCCTGGTCTTTATCCACTACATGCCAGTGTTAATCCTTTCCCCAGTTGTGGCAATCAAAACTATCTCTAGACATTGTTGAATATTCTTTGGGTGTCAAAATCACTCCTGGTTGAGAATTACTGACCTATGTTATGCCACATGAAAAAATTATCTCAGTGGCTTAATATACCAAATGTTTATTTCTTGCTGACATAAATTATACTGGACATCTTTCCAGGGCAATTGTCCTCTATATGGTGGCTCTGTATTCTAAGTTACTTTGATCTTATGGTATTTTCGACCAACACATGCATCATGGAGAGTAAAAGGAGGGTGTAGAATTGAATACAAGCTCTTAAATTCCTGTGCTCAGAAGTGACATTTCCTGCTTCTGTTCACATTTCATTAATAAAAGCAATTCATGTGGTCATGCCTACCTTTAAGAGGGTGAAAAGTAAGATCTTTCTCCAGGAAGATCTCCCTCCAAGTAAGATCTCCCTCCAAATAAGATCTCCCTTCAAGAAGATCTCCCTCTGAGAACATTCTGCTGTCAAGCACAATTCTTATCTGTTAATCTCCACTTTCTTCAGTGAATTTTTGCTGATACTGAGAACTACCATATTATCCAGGGAGGAGAAAGAGACTAGTAATGTAGTTGAGAACATGGATGCTGGAACCACTGTACTTGGGGCTGAATCAAGTTCTACAGATTTGCATCTGTGATCTTAAATGAGTTAGGTAACCTCACTGTGCATAAGCTCATCTATAAAACAAGGAAAAACAGAAGTACTTAACACAAGGGGAAGTTACAAGGATGAAATGTGTTAGCATTTTAACACTTTAGAAAAATGCCTGGAACATGATGAACACTTTGTAAATATGTTTAAGTCAAAGTAAATAAAATTCAGAGAGAACGACTATACATTTTTTTAAAAAGATTTTATTTATTTATTTGACAGAGAGAGAGATCACAAGTAGGCAGAGAGGCAGGAAGATTGAGAAGAAGAGGAAGAAGCAGGCTCCCTGCCAAGCAGAGAGCCTGATCCAGAACTCGATCCCAGGACCCTGAGATCATGACCTGAGCTGAAGGCAGAGGCTTAACCTACTGAGCCACCCAGATGCCCAACAACTATACATTTTTTTTTTAAATAAAAGTTATTGAGAGCCTGAAAAAAAATATGCAATGTCATGTTCCAGGTGTGTTCAGAGGATTTTATCAACAGAAGTAAGTCAATAAATGTTACAAAATGTTTGGAAGTATATTTTAAAAATTTAATGTAGACAAAATAAGATACAAATACACTTGCTCTCTGTTCATCCAAGCCATGTTATAACTGTTAAATGTTGCCTATAGACGAAAATAGTCTTCTCTTGCCTATCAGAATCTTACTAGAACTTTCCCTTGAAAAACTATTTAATTCTGTTTTAAATATGAACCTATTTCAAATATCATGAAATTACTAAGTGCCTACCGGTTTCGTCTATAGTAGCATTTGTCCAACGTTTCCTTTCCTACAAACTCATTCACGTTCTGTCACCGTCCACAGAGCACCACCCCTCATTACCACCATATACCACCAGGGGGAGCTTACAGGACCGGCACCACCGATACAAAGTAACTGAGTTCCAGCACACTTTTCTCTTGTGGCTTTTGTATTTCCTTTGAAGGCATCTAAGGAGCTGTTACATTCTGACAGCATAAAAACAGAGGTTCTTCCATGTGCACCTTATTTGTGATTCGATTTCCCGAATTTCCCATTTTCATCTGTTTTCCAACCTCCAGACCATTCAACATACTCAGATCTTGGCTTCTCTTTTCTCTATCATTTGAAGTCACCACTTCAGCAGAATTCAAATCTGGTCTTTTTGATCTTGACTCCTTTTGTCTCTTGCCTCTTTGATTGTTCTAATCACATAAAACTTCAGGTGAACAAATTTTCTATCAAATTTCCAATTTCCAAGTATCTTTATTAACGTGGGTCTGCTGGAGCTTAGTAGAGAGGATTCAGAAATAGTAAGTAATTCACCTCATTAGATCATGTTTTTCAAAGTGTGCATCAAAGAAACACTTGTATCAGAACCATGTGAAGGGCTTGTTAAAAATATATGTTCCTAAGATTCAACCCAAACCTGGTGAATCAGAATCTGTAGGGATAAAGCTGGAAATCTGTATTATTAATAAATTCTGTATTATTAATATATATTATATATATTAATAATAATATATAACAAATTCTGTATTATTAATAATTCTCCAGCTGATTTTTCTACTGATGCCACATAACTATAGCTAAATTCCTATACGAAGCTATCTTATAATAGAATTCTACTACATATCTAAAGTTCATTGTAGAATAAGTAAAATGAGCAGAAGAAATTGCTTGAAGTATTTGTCATCATGCGTATAAAGTCAATATCATATTCTCTTTAAAAAATTACATAGGTCTCTAAAATGATTAGTCAAAGTTAAGTCATGATTTGGCCTGATCAATTCTTCTGCTAAGCTTAGAGATATTGCCAATAGAAAAATATCACATGAATATACCTAGAGAAAAGAATATCAGTAATGTGTCTGTGATTGTATGCATGAAGTTTTTAGTATATTTCCCCCTTACTTGTGGCTTTATCTTCAAAATTTCAGAAACATTTTAAATAATAGATTATAGGCTTTGGAGAGCAAAGGCAGTGCTTCCTTCCATCTCTAAAATATCCTAGTACGATGAAATGTCCTGAATTCTCTTTAAACATTAATGGTGATAAGCAGACTCTTCCAGAAAGTCCTAAGCCAGACCATTTGTATGAGAATTTCCTCTTGAAATGATCATCTATAACCTATCTGTATATTAGTATAATTGATAAGGAAAGAGATGACTCTAATGTCAAACTTTGTATTTTATATTGGGACTGAGACTCACTTCTCTTTTAATCATTAAAGCCCCTGGTTTTAGAATAGTAATCAAAATAAATACTTTAGAATGGAAATAATCAGTAGTTTCAAGGTCAACTTGACAAAGTAAATTTTTATAAACTTATAAGCTTATGACCTTTCCCTATATTATGACATTCTCTAGACTCAAACTTCCTTTATGTCAGCGTAAAAATCCCAGCCCCGTAAGAGGCAGTGACATTATTAGAAGTAAGCAAATGAGACTCTAAATAAAACCTTTCCTCACAATTTGAAGACATTTGTCCTTGGACATCTCACTTGGATTTTATCTTCATAACAGTTCTGTCCCCTTGTGGCATACAATATCAATACATTTATCTCTCTGAAAACCACCTGAGAGATTTAGGTGGCACTAACATCTTAACACCAAGGATTTTACTTAGATCATCATGGTTCTTTCACCAATACCCAGTATCAACAGATGAGATGTAGCCTAAAAACACATTAATCATAGACATCAAATAGGAAAATGTGAAGGAGAAGACTGTTTTACAAAAGAAAACATGCAAATGTTTCAAGACAAAAAAAATATGTAGTTACAACAGAATTTTCTATTATCTGTGCAGCACACTAGAGCACACATGTCCTCTAGACATGAGAAAAGTGTAGGGAGTCAGATTTCTTTTTGGACAGAAAATCACGATCTGAGTATTTCCTTAATATTTAAGGGCTGGAGGGCACCTGGGTGGCTCAGTGGGTTAAGCCGCTGCCTTCAGCTCAGGTCATGATCCCAGGGTCCTGGGATCGAGTCCCGCATCGGGCTCTCTGCTCAGCAGGGAGCCTGCTTCCCTCTCTCTCTGCCTGCCTCTCTGTCTACTTGTAATCTCTGTCTGTCAAATAAACAAATAAAATCTTTAAAAAAAAATATTTAAGGGCTGGATTATTCCTACCCTTCCAAAATTCATCTCTTCATACTTAGTAGAAGCTACTAAAATGTGCAAGCATGATTTATAATAGTGACTGCTAAACAATAAAAACCTAATCAATGTTAGTTTCCTAGAATATTGTTAGTGTTGTCAAAGACTCTACCCTTCAAGAATAAAAAAAGCCATGGCAGTTTTGAAATGAAATTAACATCAGATGTATGCTTTTAATATAACCACGTAATAAAATTTACCTGATGTCTAATTACCTGCCATTTAAATGCACACACACACACATACACACACACACACACAAACACACAAATTTGGGTCAGGTGTCTGAAAAGTAAAATTAATAATCTATGGAATGTGTTTGATAGAACAATATGATACTTGTTTTGTGTCTAAATATAGCTAACTGTAAGCTTAACATTTCCACCATTATTTTTATTAAAACATTATATCCCAATATACCTTTTCAAAATCTATGTACACTGATAGAATGCACTGTGCTTTCTCACAGATGGCCTATTAGAGGAAGTTGAAAAGTTATGCAACTTAATTTACTATTATGTCTACATCAGTTTGTCTGTGTATCTATCTGTCTATCTTGATATCCATCTATCTCACTATCTTGGTTGGGTTCCTCATCGCTTCTTACCAAGATTTCTGCAATGACCTCCAGTCTTTCATCTCTTTCTTTAAAAAAAAAAAATTATTTATTTATTTTTTGACAGAGAGTGAGAGAGACAGACACAGAGAGAGCACAAGCAGGGGCCCAGCAGAGGGAGGAGAAGCAGGCTCGCTGCTGAGTGGTAAGCCGGAGGTGGGGCTCGATCCCAGGACCCTGAGATCATGACTTGAGCAGAAGGCAGAGGCTTAAGGACTGAGCTACCCAGGTGCCCCACCAGTCTTTCTCTATATTGCTACTGTATGATCTCTACTGCTTAAAACCTTTTGCGGTTGCCTGAAGTCTTTAGTAAGAATTCCCAGCTGCTTAATGTCCTATAGAAGATGTGGGATAGGGGCAAGTAGGGGGCTCATATGGTTAAGCCTCTGCCTTCAGCTTAGGTCATGATCTCTGGGTCCTGGAATTGACCCAACATCAGGCTCCTGGCTCAGTGGGGAGTTTGCTTCTCCTTCTCTCTCTTCCTCTCCCCCTGCTCATACTCTCTCTCTCTCTGTCTCAGATGAATTTTAAAAAACTTAAAAGAAAAAAAAAAAAAAGATGTTGGATAATCTGATCCATGCCCACTTCGGTAGCCACGTTGCTCAAACCCACACAGCCCATGTACACACAGATGCACATTCCGTATCTTGGTCAGTCATACCAAGCTTTTTCTTTTTTATGCTAAATGCACTGTGGGGTTTTTTGTGTGTGTGTCTGTATACTGTTTCCTATGAATTCATCTATGCCTGGAAACTACTAGTTCCTCTCATCTGTTTGCTGCATGTAACTCATTATTTGCCACTGAACAAACTTGGAAATTTGTCCTGATGTCAACAGGATGAATTAAATGGCCTTCATCAATAATCGTCCCAGCCTGTACTTAACCCTACCCAGCATTTATCACATTATATTGAAAGCTTGGGCAGCCTTGTCTCTCTTCTACTAGATTGTGGGGTTCAGGAAGGCGGGGAAATAATGCTGTTGTGTTGGTGTCTGCAGTGGTTAGAGTAATGCCATCTAACTAACAGAAACTCAATGAAGGCATACGGAATGTGTGAGCATGAAAGTGTTCGATTCTTAGAGGAAGGGAAATGGGGAGAGGGAGGAATACTATGATAATACTGCTGTATTTGCAGAGGCTGTGTCCTTTATTTCTCCCCAGAGTAATGTAGGTAGCTTGATAAATGTCTCTTAGTGCTTGTGGGAGTAACCAGCCTCACATTTATGGGGACTGTCAGATCAAGGCTCTTGAGTCACACATAAATTTGCAGTCTATTCTCTTTCAAACGCTTCTTTTCTGTGTAAGTGGTATCGTAGATCCTACAACACGTACAGTTGCCATGTGTCCCTTTGCCTAATGACAGTTATGAATATGTCATAATACTGGGGATCATGTGATTAGTTCATTAACCTTGCATTTTTGAAATTGTTTCTGTGGAATACTGGCTGTGATGCTTATAATGATTACAGTCAAAATGGAAAAGAGGGACTCTATAATCAAATATACTTCAATAGTATTGAGTTAAACAGAATTAAACAGGTTACATTAGTGTGGAATTTTGCACTTATTGCTAAGCTCCTGTGCATTGTGAATCTACAAAAATAAGAAGATAAATAGTGATTCCCAAACTTATCTGACCATGAAGTTTTTTGTTTTTTGCTCCCCACCCCTCCCCCCACCCCGAGTAAGTGTAGCAGCAGTAGATTCTGTGAACATATCATAGAACGTTCTGGAAGAATACTCTCAGGTATGGATCAATGAGAAGGACAGAAATGAAAGAACCCAGTTCGACTAAACATGTTCTTTTCTAACAAAATATAGCTTGATTTAAAGCAATTCTATAAATACTATTATAATATGTTATCCTTATATATGCCTAGAAGAGAATACCCACTGAGAAGAAAAAAGGAATGTGTTTTGCCATGGAAGCCTCAAATTGGTGCTTTATCTTCAGGTTTTTGCTTTTTCATTCATCCAGTTTCATTATTTACCCTTTATGCTTATGTATTGAATATTCTTGTTTTTGATCTCTGCAAAGAAAACTGATTTTAAACTAGTAGTTTATCATGTCTGAACTCGTCCCTCTTGCCTGCTCTCTTGGTAAGGGAGGAAAATTTAGAGTAGAAGTTAAAGGACCTAGGTGAATCTCAGTTCTACTTCTTTCTAATTTGTGATATAGGCATGTAAACCTTTTATGAGCTTAAGGGTTTTTCCTTCTGTTTTGTTTTTAATGAATCAGGGTATCTCTGACTCACAGGTTTTGGTGAGGATAACCCATTGCATGATTTATTGATGTGGTAATATACCTACTCAGTGCCTTGAATATTGGGGGCACTTAAAAGTCATTTAGTCCATCAGTCATTTAATTATCCATCCATTCTACAACTTGTAAATACAGTTCTCCTCAGTAGCTTCTTCCTAACCTTCTCCACCGGTCTTGGGTCCAAAGAGATCCTGTCATGTCCACATATCTTTCTCCAGTGATGATCAAAAACCATCTTAGGGGACGCCTGGGTGGCTCAGTGGGTTAAGCCTCTGCCTTCGGCTCAGGTCATGATCTCAGGTTCCTGGGGTTGAGAGCCGCCTTGGGATCTCTGCTCAGCAGGGAGACTACGTCCCCCTCTATCTCTGCCTGCCTCTCTGCCTACTTATGATCTCTCTCTGTCAAACAAACAAACAAACAAACAAACAAAGCCATCTTAGATATGTTTCATACTGATTTCTCACCATCACCGTTCACACCATCCCTTCTAATAAAGGCTGTTTTCCATCAAATGGATTTCATAGGCAAACTCAATTATAGAATCTGGCTTTCTGTGAAGTTTTGCTATTTCTAGAGACTGTGTATATTTGCATATTTTCACAGTAGCCAGAATTTAGCCTTTATTGAGAGTTTTGACCAGAAGGTACAATTGAAATGTTTTTGAAACAGTCTTCCACTCAAGTTGAAATACAGTCAAGAAGGGAAAGAATCAGGAAAATTGAGAGAAAAATGAAAAATGGAAAGAAAGAAAATAAGAGAACTATATTGAGAAGCACAAAAGGACAAGTGAATTATAATACTCCAGAGAACAAACCCATTTGACTGGTTGGTTTTACTGAAAATGCATCATTCCAACCCTCGGTGCTTTATTCATACTTGATATGCGTAGAGCTCAGTTCCTTAATCATTCTACAAGCCATACTAAATCATGCACAGATTTCAAATTTATGCATCTTCTGTATAGTTAATCACATTTTTAATACTTTGGCTTTAGTATAATTATTTTAATGGGTATATGAAAATATAGACCTATCAGAGATGATAGTTTTATAGGCTGATTAATATCTTAAATTGAATATTGTGTCATATTGAATTTGGAGAATTTCTGAACTTGGAAAAAAATCACTCAACTTTCCATGGTTAATTGAACATACTGGCTACCTGGGTTTGGAAATATTACAGCTCGTTGGAGTTTATTGTCTTGGATGTTATCACAGGCACAGTAGAAAATAAAATAAGTAGTCCCTTATACAATAAACCACAGTAACTTTCTTGCCAAAAGAAGTGGTTAGAATACCAGCTGGAAGAAATTTAGAATATGGAATTCATGTGACCTTTATTATTGTAACACATTGTAAACTGCATTTCCATGGAAACAAGGTGAAAAAAATAGCAAGGAATTTGATCGGGTTGAGAACAAGGGTATAAAGAAGGAAACTTTCCTTCATGTATGTCCTGCATGAAGCCGGTAGCAGAAACTGTAATGGGGCCAAAAGTCCAGCCCTACATGTAGCGAACCACTAAAACCTTGTATCTAGTACTGTCTCTGCTCTAAGATCCCATCAGCACTATATCTACCATCTTATGTCCCTGTGAATCATGCCAAAAATGTGCACCACTTTTGTTATCTATTATATCCTAAATTCCCCAATTCTCATTCCCATACTACTCGTTATATTTCTTTTATTAACCAAACCTTCCCTCCCCTCCCAAACTCTCATGCTGGAATTATTATAGCCAATAATCATAATAATCCTTTGTAGGGCTTCATCCTCATCTTCAAAAATGTTCCCTCCATCTTGATGTAACTTAAACCTAGAGTTTCCTGAAGACACCACTTTCCTTCCATGAAGTTAAGTTGGGATTTTTTTTTTCCTTCCACTCCATTTATCTAAAGACCTAGAAGTAAAGTCAGAGTTCCCCAAGTTTCCACTTGCTGTTTTTAGATAGCTAAATACTCTCACCTGAGCAAAAACCTCATCCCTTTGAGGCTCATCTAGCTGTAACCCACTTGCCCTCGTAATAGTAATGTTTTGCAGATGTGCTCACCACCAAGCCTGCCTCTCATTTATTTTTTTATTTTTTTTAAGATTTTATTTATCTTAAATAAATAAGAGAGAGATCACAAGTAGGCAGAGAGGCAGGCAGAGAGAGAGAGAGAGAGAGAGGAGGAAGCAGGCTCCCTGCTGAGCAGAGAGCCCTATGCGGGACTCGATCCCAGAACCCTGCGATCATGACCTGAGCTGAAGGCAGAGGCGTTAACCCACTGAGCCACCCAGGCGCCCCCTGCCTCTCATTTATTGAACAATGTTAGTATTTCACTCACGGTATTATAGCCTCTGCAACTTCTGTCATCATTCCAGGTTTGTTTGATGTGAATCTGATGCCTGGCATTGAGCTCTCAGATGTCCTCTCCAACTGCATTTTCCTCCATCCCCATATACTTTAAACATCCCTTTTCAGCACAGGTAACCACCTGTGGGGTCACTTAGTCCTTAATCACAACCTTCTGTCCTGTGAGCCACCCAAAACACCAGTTACTAAATTTGTAAGGGCATCAAGTTTGATATTTTCTCTCTATTCTTTGACCTTATCTTATATATTCTTTTTGTCCAACTTAGAATCTATGACAAAATTATAGTCATCCCAACTGTGGTTTCATTTACTCTGTCACTTGTTTATTTCTTTGAAGCTGTTTTTCAACACCTTACCCTCAAATGAAGCTTAGTCATCAACATTTTCATCTGCATCTATGAACTCAGGCAAGGCAATAGAAGGCAGATTGGTATCATTAATAATTTAAGATTTTCCGCCTCAGACTCTAAAAATCACTTAAAACTCTTTCAAAAATTATGATAAATTCATGCTCCTACACATTACTGTGATAACCTTCCCATTTCATTTTGACTAAATGAGAACCTCTCATCTTCCCAGATCCACAAACCCATTTTCTTTAGACTCCATACCTTCTTCCCCTCCTCTTTTTTCTGGGAGGAGCTTCCTTCACCTGTGAGAGTACAATCAGATAGCTACCCTTAAGGAAAGGCAGTCAGACTGATCCCCATCAGCAGGCTGAGAAAAAGAGACAGTTTCAGCCTGGATTTTGAAACTTCAGTGTATAAAAACAGTTGAAAACCGTGGAATGCTTGCAAAGTAGAAAGTGAAGCAGTGGCATTGGCTGATTCCAAAAAGAAGATTAATCAGAGTGGAGAAAAAAAGAAGAAAAATCAGAAAAGTTAAAGCCAAGTTTTTCAAGAAGGAAATGGGTAAGTAAGTCTCAGTGCTCTGGTGATTATGAAAACTGAAATGTGCCCACTGGATTTTATAGTAAGTAGTTCTTTGATAATTTCAGCAAAGGTGTTTGTGTGTGTTGTCACCACCTGCTTTTAAGTAAATTAAGATATTGATAATATCAATAATAATGATAAGTAAATTAAGATATTGATAATAACATATGTAAAGGATTTGTTCAGTCAGTGTGGTTGCAAAAAGGAGAAGGGGGTGGGAAGGTAACTTGAAGGGATGTGAGCCTGAATGAGTTTTTGTTCCTTTTCTTTATAAGTGACTTGAGGATATGTGAATGCCAATAGAAAGAAGCCAGTAAAGAAGGAAAGTTTGGGAATAATTGGGAAAACTGGGGTATTGAGGAAACATTATCCCTGAAGGGGCAAAGAGGGATATAATTAATTACCTTAGAGTAGTGTTGTTTAGAGAAGCAGCTTCAAATACAAACAAACTTCTTAAAAACAAACTCTCAGGTCCCATCCCCAGGACCTACTAATTCAGAATTGCTGGGTGTAGGGCCAATAAATCAGTGTTTTTGACCGAGGCATCCGGTATCTTCTGATGCACATTAGGTTTGAGAATTGTTGGATTAGAAAAATGAAACTATGTCTTTATTGTCATAGAAAGAAGGAGAACGAGTAAAATGCAGGTAAGTTAAAGATGTTGAAACCCAGGCAAAATGGGAGTTGGGGAGTTGGGGGTGCAGATTTCCAGTTATGGAGTGAAGGGACCAGTAGGATATGGTGCCCAGCATGTGCTATATATTCGGGAGTTGCTAAAAGAGTAGATCATAGAAGTTCTTACCCCCAAAGAAAAAAATTCTGTAACTGTGTATGGTAATGGATGTTAACTGGATTTACTGCAGTGATCATTTCACAATGTATGCAGATGTTGAATTACCGTGTCGTACACTTGAAATTGATATAATGAATGTTGATCATATGTTACATGTGAGTAAAATGGGTAACAGAGTTATCTGCTCAAAGCAAAGAGGATAACATTGGAGTTTTAAAGATACTGGAAAAGGTTTATAATAACTGCTATTTTGGGAAAAGGGCTAATTGAGAACATATGGTAGAAATCTTAGTTGTTCTCCACACAACTCAGGACCTGAGATGGAAGAACTTGAATCTCTACTGTAGGTGATTGTTATAAGCATGATTACTTTCCCAGGGTTTCAAGGCATGTGAGGGTAGGAGAACAGAAGGTAAATGGATTCCAAGCTGAAAACTGATACCAAGTCGAAAATTTTATAAGGTGTATCTGAGTGAATCACAGTCTGGCAATATTGGCAAGAGAGTAAAATGATGGATTTCTAATTTTAGTCTGATTGGAGAAAAAAATAAATATAAAAGGATCCTAACAGACTGAGAGAAAATAGGAAGATCCTCTGCCTATTATTCAATAAAATTGTTTTTGCTGTTGAGTTATATGTATATTTTTGATATTTTTTGGATATTAACCTCTATTAAACATATGACTTGTAAATATTTTCTTCCATTTAGTAGCTGCCTTTTCATGTTGTTTATAGTTTTCCTTGCTGTTCAGAAGTTTTTTAGGTTGCTATAGTTCCACTTGTTTACTTTTGCTTTAATTGCTTGTTTTTGGTGTTGGTGATGATTTTTTTAAACTCTAAGACTGATGTCAAGGAGCTTAGTGCCTATGTTTTCTTTTATAGTTTCTGGCCTTACATTCAAGTCTTTCATACATTTCGAGTTAGTTTTTGTATGTGATGTAAGATACTGACCCAGTTTCGTTCTTCTGTATATAGCTGACCAGTTTATTGAGCACCATTTTGTGAAGAGAATTCCCTTTCCCCGTCATGCATTCTGGGTTTCTTGCTCATAAGTTAATTGACAGTGTATGTGTGGGCTTATTTCTGGGCTCTCTATTCTGTTCCATTAATATCTGTGTGTCTGTTTTTATGCAAATACCATACTATTTTGATTAGTGTAGCTTTATGATGTAGTTTGAAATCAAGAAGCATGATTGCCTCACGCTATGTTCCTTCTCCAGCTTGCTTTGGTTATTCAGGGTCTTTTTTGCAATTAAAAAGTGTCAGCTCTATGTAAAAAAAAAAATGGGAAAATTTAGAAATATAATTCTGGTGATAAAGCAAATTTGTAAAATGACAATAATGGTAGATATCATTTATATCAAGTTTTAAAATACATGCCTATGCAATAAAAGTATAAAATAGTTATCTGAGGAAGGAAGGCTGGAAAATGGATTGTAGAGATGGGGCTCTGGCTTCATCTAAAAAAGATTGTTCTTAAACAAAACAAAACAAAAAAACCACCACCAACAACAAAAACCCACTGTACCTTTAAGCTAAAAGTGAGATTATAGATGAATAATATGAAATAATAACTATTGGTGGTGAGTAAATATGTATATTTGTGTGCTAGAACTATTTACTAGAAAAAATCTGTGCAATAAGAACCCCCAAATTCTAGTAAATATACATCCCTCACCCAAACTTAGGCAAACGGACATATCTAAAGAATAAATAGCATCCCACCCCATGGTTTACAATAGTACAATAGTTCTTCAATGCTTCTGCATACACCAGGGTGGAAGAGGTCAGGGAAGAGAGCAACAGTGCACTGGTTAAGATACTTCATAGGCACCTTTGGCGGTATGCTTCATTCGCCTCCAGCCATAAACTCCTAGAGTTAGCAGGACAACTAATTGAATCAATAACTTGCAAAGAACTTAAAAAAACAACAGTGCCTGGTTTTGTAAACACTCAAAAAATGTTGGTGGTGATTACTACTCTGTGAGAGAGGTCGTAGAAGAGACCAGCTCTAAAAATCACTAAGAACAATCAACAATCACAGTCTAGCTGAGAACTGAGGTTAGAAGACCATGGGGATAGAAGAATTCCATATTTACATATCATTCCATCTGAGTATCTCAGGCAGAGAATTCTGATGAACAGACCTGTGCCTCTATTATCTTGTATGTAAATAACTGAAAGGAATGGGAACAAAGGCTTTGGCCCCAAGGCAATGATTCAGAACCAGCAGAGGGGTGGATGTCACTTTCACAATTATGGCGCATATCATTCCTCCCCCAGCCAGCAAAGTGCAAGTATTGAAAGCCTTGAAAAATGGGAAAAGAAAAAAAGTGTGAAATTTGAAGCTTATTTTGGGGTTCAACTCAGAGACCAACTTTTTTTTTTTAAGTAGGCAAATAATATTGAAAAATAACGCTTAAATCTGTGCTTCAGAAAATTAATCCCATAAAAATAATGCCATGACTGACTTTCCAGGGTTGTGAGGTTTATGGTAGTATAAACATAAAGCCACAGGCCCAGAGTCTGGAACCGCTGTAGGTAATATTAGTTTCCTCTGCTAAAATTCGGCTTTCACAATATTTAATGCCTCATTGTTTAATATCTTCCATTATTACAACTCAGCCATTTTTGTAAGAATCACTTATCAATCACAATCAACTTAAAATATATTTGTAAATCAGTGCAGTTATACATTTCTGTGACACCATCTAGGAACTCCACGTGTATTACTAAACATTTACTATGACCACCTTGTCCAGTTCAAATCATTCAATACATGCACATAGAGGCAAGTCAATTATATTAACTGGAAGTTTTAAGAAAATCCAAAGATCTACAAATGGTCAATAAGGCTATGAAAAGATGCTCAACATCCCCAGTCACTAGGGAAATGCAAATCAGAACAAAAATTAGATATCACCTCACACCTGGTAGAATGTTATTTATCAAAAAGACTAGAGATAGCAAATGTTGCCAAAGATGTAAAGAAAAGGGAACCCTTGTGCACTGTTGGTAGAAATGTAAATTGATACAGTAAATATGGAAAACAGTATGGAGTCCCCTAAAAGAATTAAAAATAGAACTACCATATGACCCAGCAATCCCATTTCTGGGTATGGTACCCAAAGGAAATGAAATCACTATTTTGAGGAGATATCTACACTCCCATGTTCATTGCTACATAATTCACAACAGACAAGACACGGAAATAACCTAAGTATTGGTCTATGAATGAATAGATAAAGAAGATGATGTGGGTGGAAGAAAGATAGACCTATCTCTATATATCTCTATTATTCATCAATAAAAAAGAAGAAAATCCTGCCATTTGTGATTATATGAATGGACCTCGAGGGCATTATGCTAAGTGTAATAAGTCAGAGAAAGACAACTACCACATGATATCACATACAGATGGAATCTAAAAAAGCCAGACTCCTAGCAACAGTCGAATGGTTATTAACTGGGAGCTTGGGGATGGGGGGAAATGGGGAGATGTTGTTCCAAGGGTATGGACTTTCAGCCATGAGACGGAAAGTTCCAGGAATCTGAGGCACAGCGTGGTGACTACAGGTGACAATACGGTATACTTGAAAGTTGCTAGGGGAGTAGATCTTTACTGTTCTCATGATAACCGCAGCAGTTAATTGAAGTGAAGGATGTGTTAACTACTTCTTGTGATGCACATGTCACATCATACGCATGTATCAAGTCATCACACTGTATGCTTTAAATTACATAATATTATGTTCATTATATCTCAAAGCTGGAATAAAAAAAGGAACGAATATGTATAGTAACTTAGCCAAGTTGTATCACTTGCCTTCTCCTTCCCCTTTTTACCTCTTCTGAGCGACCCCCGGTTACGGTTCAGGTGTAAAGTCACAGAACATGGCTTTAAAATTGTGAGCTTTAATAGGAATTTCAAACATATAAAGAGTTATGCTTTAGAGCTTTAAAAGAAGGCATTTTAAATATAGGTTTTATTTTTAAAAAACTATGAGGAATCTGAAGAGCGAAGAACAAGTGTAGCAGCCTAATCACATTTATTTTTCTTTAATTTGAATCTTTGAACTGTTACTTAAACTTCTGTTAAAAATAAATGGATACTGTAGGTAAATGTATACACAACACAGTGTTCTCAGGTGAACCTGTGTTCTGACAAATAATGATTAATTAGTTAATGGCTGTGGCGAATTTTAAGTTTAAAGTACAAAGTACGGTTTTTGTAAAATACTATACATGTTCACTGGTAAACAGAAAATTATAAAATCTAAAATGTGAAAGGAACTTTAAAATACCCCTAGTCCCATGTCCTTGGCAACAGGAAATGCATCCCTCAGTAAGCGACAGTTCTTGTCATGGCACTTGGCACCTAGTTGGTACTGAGTATTACTTCTCTAGTATCTCTTGGCTCTGCCAATTAAACTATGTCTACATTGATTTAGTATAATTTTCAAAAAGGACCTGCAGAGAATTGGATCTGTTTTTGGTGAACTTATGCCAGTTGGTGGAAACTTCTGTGTCCCTTTATAAGAATGTATCACCCAGGGGCGCTGGGTGGTTCAGTGGGTTAAAGCTTCTGCCTTTGGCTCAGGTCATGATCTCAAGGTCCTGGGATCAAGTCTTGCATCAGGCTCTCTGCTCAGTGGGGAGCCTGCTTTCTCCTCTCTCTCTGCCTGCTTCTCTGCCTACTTGTGATCTCTGTCACATAAATAAATAAAAATCTTAAAAAAAAAAAAAAGAATGTATTACCTAGATGTTTTATAATTCTTTCCAAAATGCATCGAGCCCTGATCATCAAAACAAACCAGGAAGTCTTTAGTTTTTCAATTTCTCCTCTTTCACATGATGATTAAAAATCCCTTTAAGTTAAAAAAAAAAAAAAAAAAAAAGATTTAAACCCTTCCTTGGCACCCTGCCTTCAACCAGCCATTATTTTAACTTTCTTCTATTCACACTTAAACCTCCTCAACAAGTTGTTCATCCTCGACCTCCAGTTTTTTACCAACTCCCATATCATGTGCCCACAAAGACCATCCTTAACACAGTCAGTTGTGGAAGTGATCACTCTGACATAAGCACATTTTACCTTTTTTCTCTACTTTGTAATATTCCTCTTTAAAAAAAAAAAACAACCACCATTTGTTTCTTGCTTTATTAACCTGCCTTGTAAACTACATTTCTTGCATTATAAAGCATTTTTTTAACATGAATGTCTGTATATTTTCAGCAGTGTCTCTCACTCACATTTGATGCTGTCTTGCACATCACATAGCCCCTTTCTGAGCTCTCAGACACCCACACACATGTATTACCATTTTCCTGGGCATGGACCTCTGTAGCCCAGTTAATTGGTTTCTGGTTTTTAGTTATAAGTAATTATGAGGAGTTTTCTTTAGCAAAGATTCCCTAGGGCTGATAATAATAGTCTTATGGCCCTAATTTAATACTTTATAAATATTCTTGTTGAGGTAAAAGGTATTTGGGATTGTTATTCTTGCTTTTAGAATCTTTAGACTAGGAGAAAAGATTAACCAGCCACAAAGTCGTCACATATATGAAGTGTGATCTTATTCCTTAGCATCTAGGCAGGATTCAAAGGTTTTAATTTTAATTTTTTTTTTAATTTTTTTGTCTTAATATCTAACTTAAGATGGCAAATAATGCATTTATTAGTTCTTAACAATACTGCATTGAAATAACAAGATCTATACAAATAAAATGAATCCATAATTGTGCTCCAAAGTTAGGACAGGTCCCCTTGACAAATGAAATATGAAATGATAGAGAATTTCTTGAAAATAGAAAGAAAAGGAGACCCAACACAACTCTGAACACCTTGAAATGCTACTCAAGCTAAAGGTGAGACCATCAAAAACGAATTGGTTGTTTTTGAGAAGAACTTCATAGTCCTTTAAAGATGAGAGGAAAGAGAGCAAAGGAGAACTCGACCATGGTGTAGTCAGCAGAGAAATTAGAGAGATGGAAACAGTTGTAGAAACGCTTTATTCTCAGAATGCACCCTCCCTCTGATATGTTTGTCCCCAAGATAGAGCACAAATACAGCAAACCAATTAAATCATAAGCTGATATAGTACCCTGAGACCCCTAAGGATGTTAGGAGTTAGGCGGACCCACACATAGAGAAGACAATCTACTCACAGTTGTATTAACCCAACTGACTAAGTGCATGTTGATCTCACCTTGTGGTTTGACAGTCGAGCTCTTTCATGGATTCCATGAGCTATCCATGTTTGTGTTTCAGAGTTGTTTTCCGTTTGGATTTTTGAGAACAGATGCTCAGGGATAGGTGAGTATATGAAACTGGTTATTGGGCTGACATAAGGCAGAAATGGTGAGACAACATCTTCTGCCAACTCAGATTCCCAGATGGGAAATTAGCAGCAGAGGCAATAGGAAAATGATTTAACTGGTCATACAATTAGCTGGATCCATAGACACACTGAGGATGATGTGTAGGGAATATATAGAAATGAATTCTATGAAATGCTGAACTTCTGTTTTATTTTATGTCCCAACTAAGTCTGTGATGCCTATATTCACTGATCATATGAATATTATAAGGCATTTATCAGAAATAGCGAGATCCCAACAATTGGAAGAAGACTCTCTGAAAGAATCCATAGAACTTACCAAGCCAAGGAATGACCCAACCACAATGAAACATCACCTTTATTTAGTGGAATAGAGTTAATAATTGTTCCCATATGCTATCACGCATTGTTTTTCACAAAGTAATTATAATCAGAACACAATATGGCCTGAAAAGTTAGATGAAGACATGAGTGAAGAAGAAAAGGTTGCATTTAGAATAACCTAGAGGAATTTTTCAATATATTCTCTCAACAATTTGGGTTAAATATATAGGCATGGATTTTCTGGGTAAAAATAAAACAGGACAAAATAATTTGGGATTGGACTAAATTGATGTATGTGCTTTCACCAGAGGTTCTGCATTTCATACGCTTTTTTTTTTTTTTTTTTGAGCATTTGTCAGTGATTAAAACAGTTTCTGGATTTGCAACACAACTGTAACCAAACAATGACTGGTAAGCCTTTGAGTGACACAAAACAAGGGGCTCAAGGATTACAGGCAATAGAAATGCTAGATTAGATCTCGGAATATTCAACGTGCCACCTTGTCTCATGACCAGTTCCAAATCTCCTTTTGGTTTGATCAAATGAAACAATCTACCACAATCTTTGAAATCCTGGTTTCTGTAGGCCAAAAGTGTTATGAAAGTTTTATGATTTCCGATCTCCAGTTGAGTTAAATGAGTCTGGGATTCTGTCCTCAAGGGTAACAGTGAAATGCTGTTAACAAAGAGGGCACAGTCATTGTAAAAGCAGCAGTATGGATGTGATAATCTGGGCTCAGGGATTGGTCTGGTGTCAAGAGATCTCTCTTGTTAACCAAACAAGGATTCACCAGGAGCACAGTCAATACTTCATGTATCCAGAGAACAAAGGGCCAATTTGAGTTACATGAGCCAAACCCTTCCTCCTAACTTCCAGTCCTGAGTTAAGGTGTATCTCACAGCCTTTTAAACTTCCCTATGGCCATTGGCTTGGTTCACTCTTTGCTGAAAAGGAAACTTTTGAATCCTAGAAATGGCCCACACTACCTGAGACTCAAAATACCATAGCAATGTATCCATCAGAATGGGAGTTAAGAAGGACTTGGTAATAAAGCTCTCACTTGCACTCCTTTTATGATAGAGCCAGGAACTCCAGCTGTCACTCCGGGCCACTTCATCAGTTCCTGTAGATATGGTAATAAGAATGAGCCTTGGCAACTGACAAAAACCTAGCTCTGTGAACTTAACATAGAGGCTAATATGCAATTATGGCAAGTGGAAGTCATTGGATTTTCTTCCTTACAGAAAAAAATAAATAAAAAGTATTTCAACCTTGATGCAATTGCAAAGATATTGTAGAAGAGTTGAATGATACATAGGTGACAGTTCTAAATTCTCATTTATTTTCTGTTTTCTAGTACATGTGATAGTTCTTCAAAATAGTGGGATTATGGAGGACTTAATAAGATGGTGGCTTCAGCGGAAATGAGTGTTCCATATATGATTGCCCTGATGGAGCAAATTAAGAATGCCCTTAGAACTTAATCTAAAATTATTGATCTGGCACATAAACTTTTTCCTAATTTTAATTTTCATCCAATCATATCCTATTTCAATGGATCAGTACTATTGATACGATGACATAGAAATGTATCAGTTGTCTTCTTTTTCTATCACCTAGACAACAGGGACTTTGACACTACCATCAACCCCAAGAAGGCATTCCCCCCATTATATTAAAACTATCAGCTAGAGAGCAGAAAGTAGCAGATACCCTAGATATCTTAGATACATATAGCCTATAATTAAAATGTATGTTCTTGGAAAACATACCACCTCTTGGAATTTCCTGCAAATCTACTCTTTTTAAACATGTTAGAGTATGTATTCAAAAGTGAAGGATATATCCCTCAAAAGACAGTGTATCTTGAACGTTCTTTAAGAAGCAAGTGGAGTACCGACATGGAACTCTGGATTTTGGAGGTGGCAAAGACCAGTGATTTCAACATGCATGTTTTTCTCTCTTTTTTTGCCCATCTACCCTGATAAATTTGAATACTTTCATCATGAGTTTTAAAATCTGCAAATGATACAATTCCTAGTGAGTTGTAAATATTGGCATTTCAAAAATAAAAGTGTTATATGCTTCTTTTATGACTGAATTGATCACACTCTCATATGCTTTTCTGCTACAAAAATATCTTAGTAAATTTTTAAAATTCCCTGTTATCATAAGACCCTGAGCATTAAATAATTCCTTCTATATCAAGTCTTAACAATTGTAATTAACAAACAATTGAAGAAAATGGCACAAACATATTAGGGACTTTGAGAAATTACTAAACAAGTATTACAAATTTTTTTTTAGGAAGTAATCTCAATAAAATAAATAGGTCATTTATTTCCAATGAGTTAAGATATCTGTGGAAGAAAAACACTTGCTGCAAAAATGAGACAAGGCTCAATGTTAATTTTCTGTCTTTTGGTATTTTTTTTATATGTTTATAAAGAAAAACATGGACAAGTAGATTGGAATGGGAGGAATTTCTTTATTGTAATACCAATCAATTTTTTAAAAACAGTTTTGAAATATAAACTTCCCCCAAACAAAAAGACCAAATAATGATGTATTATCAAAAGTTATTCTTAATTATACATCAGTAGGCAACACAATTGTGTCCTCCTTCAATTTTGTTAACTCCAAAGCATTAGAAATTCCATTGCTTATAAAAGGATATAGTTTAAAAACAAACAAACAAACAAACAAACAAATAAACCCATCGCAGTAACACATTTCCTGACGTTTAGAGAAAAATATAAAGAATTTAAAGCGGTAAAGTGACTGTTGATTATACCTTTGACTTTTTCACCTAGAGACCCCTTATTTTAACCCAATATAGTTAGAAAATTTTTGTGGTTATTAATTTCAAAATGCTTTCCAATAAAATATTTTTGATAAGCTGCTTTATCCAGTGCATTAAATATATTTTCATTAAAACTTTGGAAGTACAATCTTAGTTTACTCTGTATATGGAAAGAAGTCCATATAAAACATATATTTAATTGCTTCTCTCATGTCTTAACCTATAGGTTGATAGAGTTCTAATTAGTTGAGCAGCCATCCTGACTTATTGGTGGCTACATGGTACTAAACACTTAACCTCATTTAACCTAATTATCAGGGCTAATAGACCCTATCAGACATTCTCAAACCAGTATGTACCAGGTAACATCAGGTCACTTCAGAATTCTGAACCTGAGGGAGGAGAAAGGAGGAAGAAAAAGGAAGGAAGGACAGACAGGAGAGGGGAGAAGGGGAAGAGGAGAAACATTCTGGGAAGTGTCCATAAGCTTCACAAAATTGCCCGAAGTCCACAGCAGGAAAAAGGTCAAGACTACCTTTATCTGGCATGTTCCAGACAGAGGCTACTCCACTGGCCATGTCCTGGAGAGAAGACCGAAAGACACAGAGCAGTGACTGACGTTGGTGGACACTGGGAGGGGCCAAGAGGTCTCCAGTTGTCATTGAGATGGACATTGTCCTCAGGGCCTAATCTATACTCCCTCCTCATCTGTTGTGTGGATTCTTGGATGCCCATTCAAATTTTTCATGCCCTGAACAGTTTTGAAGTAAACAGAACATTCCCCCTGGAAAAGATTTCGTTTTTGACCTTGCTCTGGGGAAAGCAAGACGTGAGGTTGTTTAGTAAAAACTCAATTCTCTTATCCTCCCTCTCCATATGTGAATTCAGATAATACCAAACCATGCAAAAAGATCCCACTTATGATGCTTCCCTTGTATTTTAGCAGAAATAAACACAGGGAAAACTTCTACAAGTTTCTGATGCCTAGATTTAAAAAAAAAAAAAAAAGTCCCACATACCAATATTTGAAATTGCCCCTTTGTTTAGTGCCCTTCATATAATGAACCATGGTAAGCTTTGGTATGACTGAGAGGTATGCCTTTATTTTGTAATGCGGAAGAAAGGTTCTCATGAATATGAAAGGGAAGGTGGGAAAGAAGAGCCTGCTTGATGACTCAACAGGAGATGTATTTTCAGGTGGATTCATATTTTTGAGAGTCCTTTGGATTTGAGGATATACAAATTCCCTTACTTTTTTCTTTGTGTACATACCCTTTGTTAAGACATCAGCCTAGTGCTGGAGACCTGTGACCCATTAACCTCTGTCAGTTTTAAGGGTTCAAAACAAGTGACCCCTTTCTAGAGGTTTGCAGCCATAATCTTAGTGGCTTTCACACTCTGCACATATATCCCATTAGACCTGATGATGTTTAAAATTTCTCCAGTAGCCTCCATAAAACATGGAGCCCGTAGCAAGTCCAGTCAAGAACATGGAATTGATATCACCTAAGATTTTGCATCAAGGTCATGTCCTATAAGCAATTAATTTTTTTCCTCTATTGTGTCTCTACCATTTTGTCTGTCTTTACTCTTTCCTAGCCCAAACAAGCATTCCGTCCCATCCAGACTTAGAGCAGTCTCTTGACAGTGATTCCATTCCTATCTTCTTAATCTGTTCTCAGACCAGGAGATTTTGGTGTGTAGTTTTGTTTTGTTGTTTTTGGAATCTTGATCAGGTCACATCAACTCCTTTCTTAGAAACTTCCAATGCTTCTTCATTAAACTTAAACTACAAACAAACCTCTTAGTTATGCTTCCAAGTTCTGACCTGATCTGTCTTCTGCCCACATCTCTATTCTAACATCAGAGTGTTCTCACTCTAGATACCTTATCTACATGAACTTCTTTCTCTCCCTCAAATACTTCATATCATTTGGAGTACTTGTTGGGTCATGTGCACAATCTAGGTGGTCCCTTCTTCTTCCCTACTTTTCATTCACTGTTATCCAACTTGGTTTTTATTTATCAGAGTGATATTATGCATGTGTGTGTTTCATTCATTTTCCTTATCTATTCTCCTTAGAATTCGGTAGTACATTTTGTCTTTTTTTGCTCACTGATGTGTCCCCAATACATAGAACCTGGAATATACTTGGGTGTCCAATAAATGTTTTATCGATAAAGTTGAAAAATTAATGCATATGCTTACCTCTATATTGTTATAGTCTATCTTCCATTGGATTAGGGTGGAAGAGATTTGGTTTAGTCTTTATCTCAGTCCTTAGCATCAGAGCATTGTCTGTAACTATCCAAAGAATAAATAAATGGGGATAATAATCCAAACACCTAAAAATGATTAAAGGCAAGACCGTATCCTAAATGAATTATCTTATTTAATCCTCATCACCTTTAAAATAGGTCCAGTTAATGTCCCCATGAATAGGTGAAGAAATAAAACAGACCATGATTAGTGTCAGAACAGCAATTTGAATTTAGGACTATCTTATTCCATAGTCCAGTCTTTAGCCACTTTCTAGCATAATAAAAAGTTGTAGGGATTGAGGCAGGTGTATACCCATGTATTGCCCTCCACTGACAATAAACCAAGATTCAAGGAGCCTATAGAAGTAGAGTCACATCATTAATGATATAGCTAGATTCTCAGTAATGTCCAAAATCCAAGGCATCTCAATCTTGTTAAAGTTGGATTGGAGAAGGTAGCTTTCTTTTGTGATACTAGCAAAGGACTTTATATCACTCTTCATCTAGATCTTAAAACTCACCTATGTGAGGAGTTGGGTCTGCAAAGTAGACTTCCCCATCATTTCCAGTCAGCAAACTGACGAGCCATGGTTTCACTTGACTATTCCAACAGGACAGAAGATGTAAGAGGAAAAGGCTGTCAATACTGCCATTTTTGGCATAGTGTCCACACCTCACCATTAAGATGAAGTGAGTCCTTAATCTTTTGTCAGGGGATGTGAAAGAAGTTCAGAGAAGAGGTAAAATGATAAATCCAGTACTTTTTGAGTGGGGTAAGATGGTAAGAATAATACAAAGAAAAGGGCATCCTTATAAAAGCAACTCCTGGGATGGCTGGGTGGCTCAGTCAGTTAAGTGTCTGCCTTTGGCTCAGGTCATGCTATCAGCGTCCTGAGATTGAGTCCCACATCAGGGTCCTTGCTTAGCAGGAAACCTGCTTCTGCCTCTGCCTGTTGATCTCCATGCTTGTGCTTGCTCTCTTTTGTTCTCTCTCTCTCTCTCTCTGACAAATAAATAAATAAAATCTTAAATAAATAAGTATATATATATATATATATATATGTACATATATACATATGTACATATAATAAAACCAACTCTTACCCCACTAGGGACAAAAGCAACAAATCTTTAATTTCATTTAGGTGTTTATGAGAGAGACACTTACAGGTAGTTTAACTTATGAAGGAAAAGCAAAATATAAAATACAAGCAAAATATATTATCAAAGATTATGTCCAAATTGTTAGAAATAATTTTAGAAATTGATAGAAAATTACCTTTCTGGGTATGGAATTGCCTTCTAACATGTAAACCTGTTGTTCAGTTTTGACCTATTTCTGTAGATGTTTTCAGAAACGCAATCACCAAATTAAAGATTTCACTGGAAAGGCCATGGTCTTTGCCTTTTCAGCTTTCACAGAAGAAAGATTCATAAAAGGATGTGAATGATACAAAAGAACATAGCCGAAGTGAGCAATAAGGTTTGCTAGAAAACCAGGGTGGAGTGTCGGGGGAGGGGAGTCTTGCACCAAGCTTTGGGGAACAGGTGGTATTTGATTAGGCAGAGCATCATAGACGAGGGGCCACATGAGCATGGGAAAGGAAAGTACAAAGCATGTCACAGGAGCAACACATGGCTGGTGTTCTTGGAGTACAAGAAAAGGTAGAGGAGCTGATATTTGGCCAAGATGCAAGGGGATCAAAAGTATGCACTCCCGATCAGACGGAAGATGGTTAATATTATGACATATTATGAAATGAATGACTTCATAGGGCAGAATGCAAGTGCTTTTGTCTGAGTCAAAACACACACACACACACGCTTACATACACCCCAAATGATGAGGGTCTGTGCTTGGGAATAGTGGGAAGGTGGAACAGAACTAATCGACTATTATTTATTTATTTGGAGGGGAGTATAACCTTTAAGTAAAACGATGGCAACCTTACATGTAAAACTTCAGTCCTTTCTTCCCCTCTCCAGTTCCCTTTGCTTTCTTTGTTTATAATAGGCAACTGTATCATGAACTCACTGTAGAGCCAGCCAGTAATTTTATGTTATCTCTGGAGAGATTCGTATCCACTTCTGCTATAAATTATTTTAGAATTGTGAAATTTTTGTAAACGCTGTTGTCTATGCCTGACGCTCATTATTCAGTGGGGTTTTTGTGAGCCGAACTCCGGAGAGGAGAGCATTTCTGTCAGCCAATCAATACATAACCTTGTTTTATGTGTGTTTCTGTTCAAAGGTACTTTGTTTAATATATATGGTTAATTCATTAATATTGAACTCCTAGTCAACAGTGCCATTACTCATGCCTGAACAGAACTTATCTAACATGTAGTTTTTCCATGAGGCATAACCTAGTCTTCTTATTCTTAGGAACATCAGATAGCCGTTAGTACTGCACTTGGGGACCCTTTAAAGTATAAAACCACCAGGAAAAAGCACATAGATCTAAAAATATGGGACCAAATATGCTGGAAGAAAGATACACTTACGTACAGGATGGGACTGAACCAGAGCCCTGGTTGACCTCAGCAGAGAACATGTCAATTGGGAACTCAAATGATGCCCTCCACATGTTTGCAAATAACTGTGAAAGTTCCATGAGGATTGGTTTTTAGCTAGTAGGTGAATTAGTCCATACAGAATGTAGAATAACAAGGATTGAGGACTGACTTCCTCTCCCCTACTCCTTCTCTTTCTCAAAATACACACACACGTGTATACATATATGTACACACATTTGTGTATACATATATGCATATACATATATGCATGTATGTATATATGTATATGCATATATGTATATATACACAACAGCGTTGTGTATACATATATGACATGTATACATATATGCATGTCATATATGTTTTATATTATAATTGTACCTTTTTATTCAACATTTCATTTTTCAGATCTATCTAGGGTGATGTTTATATACCTAGTCTTCACCAATGTAACCTTTCCCATAGTGATGGAATAAGCACTTTTACAGTGTATAAAACTCTCACAAACACATATTATCTTCCTGTAGCCCCATTTCACTAGAAACAAAGAATGGAATGAATATTTTTGTTATTTAAAAAAACTTTGAGTTACTATTAACCTTTCTACCTAAACCTAACTAAAGAGGTTAAACCCAAAGCTGTATAAAAGATTTTAAACTCCCTACCCTTTGTTAAATTCAACTACATATGTTAATAAATATTGCCTACAGCTTTTAGTAATTAAAGCATTTCAAGTTGCATGGGGCATATGTAACTTTGATGTGTATCAGAAATCCAAGACAAATAAAATAAAATGTCACTTTTATGGACTTTCTAGTCCAACACAGGAAAATGAACCAACATGTGTATAAGTCAATGAGTTTGGGTATGTAGTCAAAGGTCTATGATCGGGGGAGAGTCATCTGACAAAAATGTAGAGTCACTTAAATAAAAGATCGAAAGTCAGAAACATCTTAGGAGCTACTGCTTTAAAAATATGTAAGTGACTTCTCGGCATAATAGGGTTATATGAGACTGAGAGAACTTTGTAAACTCAATCATGGAGGTGAAAAACGTGGACCGTAAAAGAGAACCTCAAATCATTTAGTATAGTCAGAGCATCGTTGATGAGGCACGGTGTGGAGTGAGGACGTGAGAGAGATAAAGGAAGGCCAGATACCAGAGCACATTTTCTGTGATGATAATTCATCCGGATTTTATTTTGTAGATAGACGCGAATCTATGACGTGTTCTCAAGCATGAAAACGGCTTCAGATTTGGGTATTAGGAAGATTATGTTGATGGCAGAAGAAATAGATTGGAGAAGGTGGTAAGGCGAGGAGTCAGAAATACCAGTTAGGAAGCGATTACAATAGCCCAGGCAAGGGAAAATGAAACCCTGAAATGAGACAATATTCTCTCCTGATGGAAATGCATTCAGCCTAATAGCATCCTCAAAGACGGAAGAGTGTCAACTTTGTGTTATCAGTAGATCACTCATTTGTTGCTTTTGTAAGTGGTCTGGACCACTATTCTTTCAAAATTATATTTCTCTATTAAGCAGACGCTTATCCATCTCCACAGGTGGTAACTTGACATCTCTATGGGCCATGGCAAACATATCATCTCTAAGTGATCTTTCTTTTATTGCATCATTTAAAGATTGATTTGGTCTTCATGCTCAACTGCCTTTGCCCTCTTCCTCTCAGGAAGAGTAAGCGTTATTATTATTATTATTATTATTTTGAGTAGGTGCTATTTTTTTTTTTCAGTTTCAGACTTAGTTTAATTTTTTTTAATTTAATTTTTTATTTTTTATAAACATATATTTTTATCCCCAGGGGTACAGGTCTGTGAATCGCTAGGTTTACACACTTCACAGCACTCACCAAAGCACATACCCTCCCCAATGTGGACATTGAGTAGGTGCTATTTTTTAATGCCCAGTCAACATCATTCAATTTAGAATTAACTCTTTTCACCATCAAACATAAAAAATAAAACTAAATATCAAAACAGAAGAAAACATATTTCCTTCTGAAATAACCACCAGTCAAACTCCGATGCTAATGCCAGTGATTCTGTTTCCTTTTTCTTTTTTGACATGTCTGAAACTATTATCAATTTTTTGGTGGGGGGAGACATTATCTTCTAAGGGGTTTTAGCTTGACAATACTAAAAAAAATTTTCCAGATAATGTGAGACTGGGCTCAGGTCTTAGAGAATTGGAAAGTTGAGTTTGCTCAGATTTTCTACAGGTCCTTATCCATAGGGGATAAGACCCCTACTGGATGCACAGATAATATCAAACCCTGTATATATTATGTCATTTTCTATAATACATACCTTTGATAAGGTTTACTTGATAAAATAGGCAGAGTAAGAAATAAACATTAAGAATGAAATAGAACAATTATAACTATGCTGTAATGAAAAGTATATGAATGTGATCTCTCTCTCTCAAAATACTTTATTATATTATACTCCTCCTTCTTGTGCTGATGTGAGATGATAAAATGCTTACATGATGAGACAGAGTGAGGTATATGGGATAGGTAGTGATGTAGCATTAGGTTTTATAGACCTTCTGACAACCCATCAGGAGATTTTCTGCTTCCAGACCATAGAAGTGAAGCTTCCAAAAACCGTAGAAAGCAAAATAGATAAGGGGAGCCATTGTAAAAGAGAAAGCTTGTGTCACGTGTTATTGACCTGGTCCGGTTCAAACCCCGGGAACTCTACCTTAAGTATACATCAAGAAAGTTACAAAAATAATAATTCTGGATAAAATTCAAAGTATCTATCACAGACCTGCATTTTTATATATATCTAAGGAGTCCAGCAGTTGCATTATGGTATTACCTACTTTTACCACTGAAGTCTATCACATAGGTCTTTCTAACTGCTTCTTAGGCCATTTTTACTGCAGCTTTAATTATGGTCCTTTGCATACAAGAAATTCAGTTTATTTATAATCAGATCACATGCTAATCTAATAGTTTAGCATCCAAACTATGATCAGAGTCTAAACCCTATAATAGCCCAATGTAAAATTCTTTAATTGAATCACAAAGGGGAAAAGCTGTAAATCCTATAAATCAGCCTCAGGAATTTGACATGCTGAGAATGCTTTTCTGGAACTTTTAATTGCATGACACAGCAGGCATCATAAGTCTATAAAAAGGAATGCACGTCCTATAAGCAATCATGTTACATAATTTAAAATGCCATGCTAGTAATACGAGTTTCTGAGCACATCGCCCTTAGTAGTCAATACAAATCCTTCAGGCTTATACAAAGGTCTGTGTTAGCAAAAGGGCAAATGGTATATTCAAGATGGTAAAGTGTACTGGTGATAACTTCAGTAGTCTAAATTCAACAAAGAAGATGGTGTTTGAAGCAAGCCCTGGGTCTGAATCTCAGTTCTCATACTTCCTAGCATGTTGTTTTGCATGTCAAGCATTTTCTACCCTGTCCAGGCCGAACCAACCCTAGAATCTTTGCATAAGTAGCACATGAGATCTGGTAGAAAAGAGAAACGAGGAGAATTTTCTTACAGCTGTTTTTTTCAAGACCAACTTGTTTTAATTTTTCTTGCAGGCTTATTTTAGATGACTTGATGGAAAATCTAAGGTGTTATATAGTCAAACCATTCAACCATTCCTTAGTTATAGGCCTCAGCTATAAAACGTTATCCCTTAAAGGTGGGAGGTGGTGCAAGTTACATTAGATAATATGCTCTGTGCCTGAAACGGAGTTCAACAGAGCTTATTCTCCTTCCCTTTCCTACCCCTCCCTCTTCCCTCCTAGCCTTTAGTTCAGATCCCATGAGAGGCAATCCTACTAGTTCTGTTTATTGCCCAAGAGCATAGTTCTTTGCCAGCCATGCATGTTGGAACTTATACCACCAGTCATCAAGGCAACAGATGACTGAGTGGTTGAATTTTTTTTTTTTCCTCTGTTGGTATACCTACTCAAGATTGCCAGGCCTGAAGAGCAGTCTCTTAAATAAAGAACAGCACATTAGTCTCAAGGGGGGAGAAAGGCATATGAAGTTTTTTCTTGCTTCCTGAGCAATTTAGAAAATTGGAAAATTTAAACCCAGGGCAGAAATCCCAAGGAGAGGGCGCCTGGGTGGCTCAGTGGGTTAAGCCACTGCCTTCGGCTCAGGTCATGATCCCAGGGTCCTGGGATCGAGTCCCGCATCGGGCTCTCTGCTTAGCAGGGAGCCTGCTTCCTCCTCTCTCTGCCTGCCTCTCTGCCTACTTGTGATCTCTCTCTGTCAAATAAATAAATAAATTAAAAAAAAAAAAAAAAGAAATCCCAAGGAGATACTCCAATTTATTTATTTATTTTTTCATTCATTGGTATCCAATAAGCTAATAGCTTTATTCAAGGATTGGATCATACTGAAAATTATTTTTGAAGATGCCCAACAATATGAACAAAAGTAGTTATTGAATAGGCCCTTTTTTGAAAATGTTTTTCTGTAAATGCTTCATGATTAAGCAAGCCTGGGCATTGCACTTTTTAAATTTTTTTCTTAATTTTAATTCCAATGTAGTTAACATGCAGTGTTACATTAGTTAAACAATAATTGTGAATGCATGACTGATCTGGAAATTCCAACCCCCAACAATATGTTAAATTTAATGGGATTGATCAAAACCGGTTGGCAATTCCTTCAGAGATTATCGCAGTTATCACAGTTCTGATGTTATCTAAAAACTACACATAATTTAAGATTTCAGCTCAATCACATGATGCATGTATGGAGATACCATATAAATGCAAATTCTATATACAAAATATTCAAAAATACGTTTAATGAAACTCCCTGGTCCATCACCATATGGAATTAATGCCTTCCTGATTCTCCTAAACCATCCTTTTCTCCCTCATTCTCCTATTCTGTCCTACTTCATGCCCAGTTCCAAATCACTTCCCCTTACATACTTAATCTATTAATACTCTCTTTTTTTTTCCCCATGCTAGAAAGAATTTGTTTCTCCTGTGCTCTCACAGAGGTTTGTAATTACCACTTTTCACATCATTTTATAGTTCCTTACAGATCCTTATTTCCTTCAAGTTGTGTTCTCTTTAAAAGGGTCATCCATTCACTATGCTTTCATTTAGTCCATTCTAAGGATGAAGATCTCTGGTAGGCATTGGTTCCTGACTTCAAGGATCTTAGAGCCTCATGGAAAAGAAAAATGTTAAAACAAATATCATGCAACTCGTTATAAAAGTACAATTCTAATGAGTGCCACTACCATAGAAAAATAGATCTTCTGTGGATGTGTAAAGAAAGATAAATTTGACCTAGTTACGGGGATGAGGAAAGGCTTCTCTGAATAAGGGACAATTAGGTAGAGGTATAAAGGATGAATGGGCATTAAGTCGGTTAAGAGGGAGGGGAGGCCTGGACTGCTCCTGTCTCATTAAGCTCTGTTTATCATAAAAACACATATACATGCATATGTATACCTCCATGCACATGTATACACATACACTGTCACGGGGCTATATGTAATTATATTGCCTCAAATAGTCTGAAACACAGGGTTTGTAGCAGACACACACATATGCCCTTGGCCCTGTGTTCATCTGCATCTTGCACCATGACCACTTTCTACCTCAAGAACACATAGCTCCTGTAGTCTCTAGGGTTTTCTCTGGCTCCCCAGGAGTTCACTATACCATAATAGAGCAAACTTGAAAATGCTGAATTGAATGCTGTTTCCAGAGGAAACCGTCAAATGAGTGACAGTTGTTGATGGATAAATGTGCTTTTTCCTGCTTCCTTAGTTCTTTGTGGGGCGATTCTGTAATGTGTCCTACCCAGTTCATGACATATTCCCCAGTGGAATGGAACCTGTCATGGAAACCTGCTCATTTGCAAAGCCCTTTACTGAGTTCTCTCCCTTTCTGGTCCCACTGTCCCCACATCCTCACTTGTGCACAAGTATTTCCTAGGGTGTGATATGGGGTGGACTCAAATCAAGAATGGATGATAACCATCATTCAAGACACTAAGGCAAATAAAAATGTCTGTAAAATAACACTGTGAAATTCTTACTGAGTACCCTGAGCTTTGACGTGACTGTAATCACAGCTGGTATTAATCAATGATTAATCTATGCACGAGAATTTATTTTTTTTTCCTCTAAATCATTATCTACATTCCAGTTAGTTAACATGCAGTGTAATATTGGTTTCCAGTGCAGAATTTAGTGACTGATCACTTATACACAGCCCGTGGTGCTCCTCAGAAGTGGAGGGCTTATTTTCTTTGGCATGTTTATCTGCACAATTGCCTTTCCCCTCACATTCTAGTCAGTGTTGTGTCTCTGTCCTGTGGCCAGCTCTGAGCCATCTAGATCCAGTGGCTTGCTTGACATGCATTGCCTGGGATCTTCTAATGTCAGGTAGGCAGAGCCTGGGTAGGAAGAGTGGGGTTTGGGAAGAATAGGTTGTAGGATGTAACAGTGTTTCTTAGGAGAGAGCTTTATTTTCTCTGAATGTTTTAGTGTCATCTCACTAATGAGATTTACTGCTAGTGGCTCTTAGACTGTAATTCTGGCAGGGAAGGACTGGGACTGCTCTAGCATGTAACAGGACTTTTTTGAGCAGAGAAAGGACAGAAGGCATAGAAGTCTGATAGGAAGTAATATCTCATCCTCCATGATGAGGATATGTTCAAACTGCTGAAGGGATATTGATAACTCTCCCTGCAAGATCTTGTTTGTTTGTTGCCTAAACAGGGCACTTTGCATATTTGCATTTTAGGAAGGTTATAGCTAGCAAGGTAAAGTAAGTAGATCCTCATTTTTTCAACATTTGTGAAGTCTTTGTCCTGTGCATAGACCCTTTCCCAAGCTATCTCATTTAATTTATACACCAACCATAAGATAGAGACATCCTCATCCCATATTACAGATGAAGAAGTCAATTTAGAAAAAAAGTTGTCATAAGCCAGCGATAGCAATATCAGGAGGTCAATGTAAACTTGGGGCTCCTGCTAGCACTTCATGATTCAATAGATTTGAAGATGGGTGATATAATTAAAAACAAAACCAATAGCCAGCATGGTGTTATATTTCTCTAAGTCCAGTCTCTTGAAAAATTGTTTCTCTTCTTCATTATTTCCTTTATCTTCTGATGGAGATAATAGCTCTTTTTTTTTTTTTTTTTTTTTTTAAAGATTTTATTTATTTATTTGAAAGAGAGACAGTGAGAGAGAACATGAGAGGGGAGAAGGTCAGAGGGAGAAGCAGACTTCCCATGGAGCTGGGAGCCTGATGTGGGACTCGATCCCGGGACTCCAGGATCATGACCTGAGCCGAAGGCAGTCGTCCAACCAACTGAGCCACCCAGGCGCCCCGATAATAGCTCTTAAAATGGCAACTTGCACAAGGATCTTGTAGTAAAACAAGTGAGATAATTTATTCTCCCATCTTCTTAATGTAGACCGTAGCAGCATTGTTCTTACTAATGTAAAACCTACAATTTGGGTGACCATAGGCATAATGAAACCCAATCACAAAATTTAGCTGATGGTTAGTCACAGAAAATGAGTGCCATTCAACCATACGTGGGTAATATCAGTTCTCAACATGCCATACAGATCTTCACCTAAATTACTGTAAACTTGTTCTCTCCCCTCCTCCTTTGCTCTCATGTAGACTCAGAAGGTTGAAAAGAGAGTAATCATGTCTAAGTATTTTAATATACTTAAGTTCATAATTATATACTCAATGATAGTCACATCAAAAATAAACATCTTGTGTAGAGAGGAGAGTGTAATATGCTCTGTAGAATTTCATGACAACAGAACCCTCAGATAACAGTATGTTATCTAGAATGGCATTGTGTTCTTATTCACTCAGATACTCCCATCTAGACTCCCATCTAGAACTCAGATGTGATGTTTATTTTCCCATATTACTTGCTTTGAAATAGGCGGGATCTCTGAGTATGTGAAGTCCAATCTTAGAGAATCCTTGTCTTCAGTTTCATTAATGTTATAAATGTGCATTAAAGCTTCCTGGAAATCTATTTTTAAAGCCCACAATTCTTCTTTCATTTACAGAAACGGGTAACAAATTGATTCAGGGAGGCCAAAATTAGAGGAGTTTTGCTTGCTATTAGAAGAGCCAGAGAAACTTACTAACATGTCTGGTTACCCTTTTCTTTCCATTACAAATAAGTAGACTGAAGATAAATAAGAGAAGAGTACATATAATGCGTCAACAAATTGAGGCCAGCAGTCAACAATCATCAGGCACAATTCTATTTAGGAAATTGCATCTCTTTATTTTAGGGTATCACATTTGGCAAGTGAAAGAGCTAATCCATATTAGGTCTCTTTGTGGAAAAGAATATTCTACCAAAAAAAAAAAAATTGGTTCCAGATGGCTAAGGATTTTTGATATGTCCTTGAAGGCTCATACCCATCGCTGTGTTAGAAGAACATGTTGGTTATTAGCATCTAAATTTTAAATAAATGTCTAAAGTAGGTTTGTGAGTGAGAAAGCCTAACGATACAACAAGGGACATTGTTTTAAATGTCAAGGAAATTTCTTATGCCAGTAGAATATTTAGTCCATTCAAAATTTGCTGGACAATCTTAGACGCTATAGTTTCACAAGCTTGTTCTTAAGGTCATATTTTCAAACTATCTCAGTTTAGTTGAAATTTCTAGGCCATTCTCAGGACTTGTAGTTCGTAAATGACATAATAACACAGTACACTAGAAAGAATCTTTTGTTATATAGTTAGAAAGACCTCGGCCCTAGATCTCTCTATTTCCTGGTGATGGGACATATATCAGGTTAATTACTCAGTGTTTTAGTTTTCTTATCTGTGGAATAGTTGATAATTATGGTACCTATTTCATAGGGTTGTTCTGAGAGTAAAATGGAATAATGGACATAAGGTGCTTAATGAACACATAGTAAGATCTCCATCATTCATCTTGTTTTTATTTGTTATCATTATATTATCCTGGGACAAATGGAGGCAAAGAGTTTGAGACTGATTCTTTCCTTTTTTAAAAAATCTTGTTTTAAAAGATTTATTTATTAATTTTAGAGAAAGACCATGAGCCAGAGGGGCAGAGGGGAGGAGAGAATCTCAAGTAGACTCTGGGCTGAGCCTGGAACCCAAGGAGGAGTTCCATCTAACAACCCTGAGATCTGGACCTGAGCCAAAACCGACAGTCGGAGGCTTCACAGGCTGCACCACCCAGGTGCCCCTGCTTCTTTCCTTAAGACTGTCAAAAGCCCACTTATGTGCAAATAAAAGATATGACCTGATATAGGGAAATGCTTTAATATCCTAATGATAAAATACAAACAAAGAAGAGCAATTATTTTTGGCCATCTGAAACATACAATATTTGAATGACATAAGTGAAGTATCCAAATATTTACTTAGGATGTGAGATTTACCAATTTACTGATATATCTATACGTCAACCTATTCCACGTGTTGAACACGTAATAGAGGTTAATTTTAAAGTATTACTTTTCATTCTCACATTCATCTTCAGTGTCAATGCCACTGACATCACCACTGTTATCGTTGGAGTCACTGAACGGATCTCCAGAGCACACATTCTTCAACTTTCTGTGGCTGGAGATATGGCACTGATTTAATTCCATGTATAGGGCTATCGCTGGGAAAAGTTACCCAAAGCCATAAGAATGCATTTAAATTTTATTAAGAGTTTTTGATTTTCATTTGTCCAGTAGGTTTATGTTTATAATCATCACAGTATAAGCATTTCCAAATTTCTTGTAAAGCGATCTTGTTAAAGTCTGTTTGAAAGCATTGAGTGAAGTGCTTTGGGATAGCTCCTTTAGTCCCGGGAGACAAAAGAAGGCTTTCCTGAGGAGGAGGTAGTGTACGGATCGAGCACCTAAATTGATGTAGGTGTTTAGTGAAGCATGGTGACAACAGCCCCTGAGGTGGGGATACTGGCCAAGAGCAGCTTCACTAATGTAGAAGCAGACTATTGACAACAATAACCTAGGAACTGAATGTAAATGTCAAATAAAGTAGTCACGTCAACAAGTGAAGCACACAGATTTCATCAAAGAGAAAGAACACACAGTTGTCAATTGCATGTAAGTGGTGAAGGGGCGTTCCTAACAGGTCCTCCAAAATTATTTGTGAAATGAATGATGAAAGAATCACAAATAAACTCAGAGTTTCAAGCCAGAAATAATACAGTTGGCAAAAGAAGCTTGCTTAGTACTCAGAAAGGTAGGAAATCCAGTGGGGCTCTGGAGCTGTGTGGTTGAAGGAATGGGTAGGATACTACTGATAAAGACTTGACCTAGGACTCTTCCATACATGGGGACAGGTGCAAAGAGGATGTAGTGCATCTGAGATGAAAAGCTGACCATGCAGTGAATGAGTTGGTTGTAGCTTTTTTTTTTTTTTTTAAATTCTTGAAGAGGTGTGCTTGAGTGTGCTTGAGTGTTTGTATTATACACAGAGAAAACAACTGTATAGTAGTGGAAAGAGCACTGGATTTGAAATCAAGAATAGGGTTCACATCTTAGATTCACTTAGATAGTAGCTGTGGGACCTTTGGCAAGTTATTTAATCTCTCAGCTGGTTTATTTTTCATAAATGGTCAAAACATCCTCTCTCTCACTGAGTGTGAAAATTAGGTGAGCTAATCTACACTACCTGGAGAGCAGCATTAATGTATTCAGTTAATGTATTTTTAACCTTAATCTAGAAAGAAAAAAATATTTGAGAAACATCTAGCATTCCCCGTGATGTACCCATTCAACTCTAGCATCCAAGTTTAGCCAGTGCAGGCAAGACAGGGAAAAGGAAGCAGCGAGGACAGGAGAAGCATCTAGTCCAGCCAGAGAATCCTCTGGGAGTCTTGTCAGAAGTCACCATTAAGGTATCTGAGATGAGAACTCACTCATGATGATATTTCTACAGACATTCTTTGCCTGGTTAAAGATACTTTTCCCTCTCCCCGGCATATGATTCATGTTTGCCCACTCCTAGACTTGCCCCAAGAGTTTTAACATAGAGGGGAAAAGGCTCATTTTCTTTTTGAGGTGCTGAGCAGGGAAAAGTAACACCCTAGGGAAACAAAATATTCTTATAAGTAGGGATGCTTTACATCAGCATATCCATAGTGCAGTAGCAGCCTTGGAGAATAGAAGAGGAAAATGGGGGAAAAAAAAAAAGTTTGGCAATATCTTGATCACAGAAGTTGACACGGCAGAAAGGCCATTACCAGTGGTAGTTATCCAGTCCTTTGGGTCAAGTCTAAAATGAAGAGAGGATGAGCAATGGCTTAAGGAACCAGATACCCACAGTCCAGGATAAAGTCTGTTCTCAACACAAGGTCACTTTGCAGGCTTGTTTGGCAAACCAGCCAGTGCACCAGCACCAGGAATTAGAACCAGCCAGTGCACTAGCACTAGCTTGACTATTACAATTGCAAGAATAACCCTGGGAAGCAAGGGATGCTCAGTGAACGATTTGCAGTGCCTAAGCCTGTGTTCTAGCAGCGCTACTTGGAGAGTTGAGAGAAGCCGACAGAAATGCTTAGTGGACTGAGACCTGAAAAGGTGGACTGCAGACCGCAACTCCCTTGGAGGCCACTTGCAATAAGGGAAGTAAAATTAAAAAAAGCTGGTGCCTTTAGCCTCCAAGCTTCCCCTGGATTCAACAATGGCAGTAAAATAGTTCCTGAAACAGAGTCAGAATATCCCACGGTCCCTACTAACATGTATTTTCCTGGGTCCCATTCCGGTGTCAAAATCTGCATTTTAACAAGTGCTGCAGATCAATCTTAGGCACCTGAGGTCTTGGAGCTCCTGTGATACAGTGTCCAGTAAAGGGAATCACCCGAGAGATTACTGGCAGGATATGTACTGCATCTCTTCTAGTTTCTTTGGAGGAGAGTGGCAGTTGGTGTTGCCATGAGAACCTTACTCAGAGACTAGTTCCAAAAAGTATTGACCTGAGCTTTGCGTTCTCCGTAGAGCCAGAGACCATCTGAGAGGTCTGATTTCTTGCCTTCCGCTGTGAAATAATAGAAAAGGCAATCTTTTTATTGTTTCTTATTCTGATGCCACAGGAAAAGGCAATTTATTCTTCTTATCACTTCAGCTGCGCGGAAGCTGAGTATCCTACCTTGCTTGGGTTAGCCTGGCCTCTTGTCATTTATTTGTGCCCAAGAGGCATTAGCATACACTGTTCAACAGCTGGCCTTGGATTTTATGCACGTTTACTCCCAGCAATCAAAACTCTGCTTGATCAGCATCTTTGTAATCTCCTCTGTTCCCGCTCAGACAGGCATGAGACTCTTTTCTTTACCTGCCATTTAATAACAGTAGCAAGGCTGAGTGACAAACACTCCAGCCCCTTACCCTTCCTATTCTGACAAGCTTTCATAATAGTTCCCTTTGCTTCACACCTCTGCTAAAAGGTGAATACGTGTTGACACATCACATTTTTTTGGACACCTCTCTAGCAGCTGTCAGATGAATGTGTATTTTCTGCTTGTTTTACACATTCTGTTATAAAGCCCAGGAGAGCCTTGCTTTCTGGATATAATGCAATCCCTGCACTTGGAGTTTTGCTGTTTCTTTCAAATACTGGTAATCTGGTTACTAAAGGTGCTTCTACATTTATCCGATTTCAGGATTAGGCATTCAGTGACTCCTTTATTCTTCAGAAAGATGCACAGTAAAGTCAAAATCAATTGGTTGAAGATTTCATGCTGTTTCTGATATTTATATTTATACTAAGCAATGCTTCCTTACTAGATTGTATTATCTGAGCAGTACATGCTTATGAAGACAGTAAGCAACCAGCCTCTTGTTGGCGAGGATTTCCTACGAAGATGTAGCTAACGAACTTGGGATCGTGTATGGGATAGGTGAATATACATTTTGCTTAGTGTTGGAAGATGCCTGGAATGATACTCTATAGCTAATGGGGATTTACAAGCCTCTAAATATTCATCTGGAATTCACTTTAGCTACTACATACTAAGGATTAATAACCAGATTGTTCAAAAATAAGAATTTGAGTCCATCAGCTAGTTTAAAAGTTATTTGTGTGCGAGGGAGAAAGGGTGTGAAAAGTGTAGGAGAAGAGCAAGGGGGAAAGGGAAGAGGAGGGAGAGAAAGATCAGAGTGCATTTGAAAAGATATTCGGTTTGAGGAGACCTGGATCTGTCTACCACTTAGACAATACTGAGTGAGTACGTGGACGGCGGTGGTGAACAGGCCACCCACAAGGGTCTTGGTTTCCTTATTCTTAAAATATAGGTGATAATTCCTATTGGACCAATCAAAGTTGGTGGTGACAGAAAAGAAAAATAAAAACTACTTTACCTAAGTTAAACAGAAGGGTCATTTATCGGTGAGATATTAGGGAACTCCCAGAAGCCTTAGGGAGATGAGGGAGAATGCGCAGAGACCAAGGAAACCGTGCTCAACCATAATCCTATCACAGCAAGTCTTTTGTGCAGTGGTGGATGGAATGTTCGTGCAGATGCTCTGTGATGGCCACTGCAAACAGCCCCTGTACCTTTGAGTAACCCCCTCAAGAGTTAAAGTTACAGGTACATGGACAAAACTGTGGCTGCCTACTTGCTCTCCCTTAGACTCCAAGGAACAAAGGAAAGGCTACCCCAACCCTTAGACTTTAATTATGAGAGTGAACCGTGCCTCCCCCCATCTTGCTGTCCTCCAAACTAAGGAGAGTATCCAAATGCTCGGCAGGACTGATGTTATATGTTTCCATTCCATCACATCTTGGGTTATTAAAAAGAAAGTAGTAGGGGTGCCTAGGTGGCTCAGTCAGTTAAGCATCTGACTCTTGAGTTTGGCTCAGGTCATGACCTCAGGATCATGGGATGGAGCCCAGTGTTAGGCTCCATGCTGAACGTGGAGCCTGCCTAAGATTCTCTCCCTCTCCTGCCCCTCCCTTGCTGCTGATGTATACGTGTGTGTTCTCTTTCTTTCTCTCTCTCTCTTAAAAAGAAAAAAAAAAGGTAGTATTAAAAGGTGCTTTGGTTCAAGTATCCAATACCTATGATCTTTTCCTCATTAGTCATTTCCATTTTCACATGTAGAATGAGGATGGTTGTTTGTTCACTATGAGAACACTGAGACAATGTAGAATTTTTGACCCAGGCCATGTGTGTAACTGACGACAGCTAGACAAAAGCGACAGCTAGACAAAAGCTCCAGCTTCCGAACAGTGCACAGACCACCTTATGCCAACGAGAGGGAGAAAGAAAAAAAAATTTCTTTCATTCAGGGACAACACAGAAGAAATTAACTTCTTTTCTATTTGATTCAGACTGAATTCTTTAATTTCATTCCCCAACTTTTACCCAGGTTTCTTGTGATGAGTAGTAGAGCAGAACAGCAGGAAGAGAGGGTCAATATTTGGATATAATGTGTCACTGACCAGTGTGTGAGCCACAGTTTTGGTTCACAGGGGTACTTGTAAATCCCCCAGTTCCATCTGGTTCCTTAATTCCCTCTGGTGTTTGGAGTTAGTTAAGAAAGCTTACCTTAGCCTACCATTGTTGAAGAATATTATTTACTGATATTTAAAATGCCCAGGTAGCTTAAAGACAAAGTATAGAAGCAAGAAGACGGGGAATTGTTCACTTAACAGTTACTCATCCCCTCTCAGGGCTTTATTATACAACCATGCACATAAATAAGTACATTGTACTCTTTGCAATTTAGTGTAATGTTACTCTAAATTAATATATTAAATTACTATGTTAATTTAAACCTCACCAGGAACTATATATTTGAATATTAATATTAATGTATATATTAAACCATATTCCTTCTTCAGTGAAAACTAAAATATATCAACCTTTTTTTTTTTTTTTTTGGTACTAATAAGCACTGAGAGAGATGCTCAGCATTTTTTTTGGTATGACATCTCAATTTCCACTCTGCCATGAGGTTACCCCTCTCTCTTCTAGGTGCCTCTGTTGTTCTTTGTGTTCTCCGAGAAGCTCTGGTGCTATTCTACCAGGTCCTTCCAGGGTCTGTTGCCCGTGTCCCATGGTAACCCTCCTGTTCCAAGGGATACTTTATTCCCTCCTTAGATGCCATTGCTCCCCATGGTTCCTCATACAAATTGCCATCCAGCTGCTCCAGTGCCAATAGCACACTGGGAAATAATGTCTGCTTCCATCAGTTTTATTTTGTTCTAAGGGTCCCAAAGGTATATTCCTTGTGCTTCAGGGTTCTTAAACTCTAACTCCTATTTATTATGAATAACAATCTCTCCCCTCAGTAGCTGGTACCTGGAGACCTCAACTCAATGTATTTAAGTTTCATTTGCAATGGACTAATCCAAATTGTTCCCTCCCCTCTAATGTCTACCTCCTTCTACATACACTAAACATACACTCTCAATAGAAAGGATTTCTTACTGCCCCTTACCTAATTGAATCTCTGATCCCTCACACAAATAAACATGTGGAGGGTCATTAGAATGCCGATGACGAACATAGCTTACACTCAAACCAAAACCCCATTGTATACCATATCCCATAGTCCAATAAATGAGCATTCCATGAACCCATTTCAGCGTAATGATGCTTAGAGTTTGGTTTGGTTGGGTTTGGTTTGGTGGTTTATTTTGATGGCTCTCTGTTGCAACTCTGGGTGAAGCAGCAGCTGCTTCATCATTTGGAAGGGACCCTTGAGTCAGTACTGTCCCATAGAACTTACCGCCGTGATGATAGAAATGTTCTTCATCTTAACAATTCAAAATAGCCATTAGCTACATTGAGCACTTGATAGATGGCTACTATTACTAAGGAACTGACATTCTAATTCTGCTTAATTTTAATAAAAGTAAATTTTTTAAATAACAGCATGCGAGTAGTGCCTACTGTATTGGAAAATGCAGCAGAAGGAAAGATCAGGAGTGGAAAGTTCTTGTTCTTGAGTCCATTAGATGTAGGCTGTAAATTTTGAAAATATGTATTTATAGAAGCAACTATAAAGAATAAGCAAACTTTAGGTAATACCCTGGCACCACTAAATTACAAGTGAAAGAAAGAAAAATTGTGAACTATAAGGTTGCCAAAAAGAGTGTCAACAACCCATAATTCAAACCATACATTGTCAATAACACCCTACCCGCCCCCAAAAGTGACTATTTGAGCTTAATGTCACTGTGTAAAACATGAAACAAGAGAAACTCTTTCAAGAAGTAAAATAATTTGGTCTTGAAGTGTAATGGCTGGAAGTAATTGCCTTGGCTGGCAGGCATCTATCTAATTTCCCAATTTTAATGTCTTAAATACAAGGCATGCAAGCACTAAAGCCGGTTTTAAATAAACCCAGATCCCGCCCCCCCTTGGGGTATCAAGCATGTTGAGAATGGAGAGCAGGAGAAGAAAGTTCTAAGCAAAGATGACACGAACCACCCAGTGGCATGAACAGAAAGCCAGAGTACAATTAGGAAGTACATAAACTCATAAAGGGAACCACTGTCATCCTCACGCACAGAATTTTCAATTATTCTTCAATAAGCCTAACTTGTTAGAATTACACTCAATTCAAAGCTCCAGGTCATACCACTTTGAAATCTTGAGGTAGAGAGCTACAAGCAATTTAAAAATTTAAAGTGGGGTCTCTGATGTGTGTGCCTGGGACATGAGCTTCGCTTCTTTTGACAGCAAGCAAAGAGCTATGCTAATTTTCTTTTTTATACATTCTGTCCTTGCCACTGTAAAGGCTCTGGGATGCGGTGAGGGTTAGATGCTTTTGTGCCTAAAATTCATGATGTCCTGACTAATTTTTATGTGGCAGGGAATTATAGGTGCATCATGTTGTAAAGCATCGTATGAAGAAGGACTTGGCAGTGGGAAGAAAGGGACAGATCTATCAAGACAGGTGGCTTTGTTTACCCTGTCACTGGTCTCCTTGACGTGGTTGCATTGCTTTCGAATCCCCAGGGAAGGTGAGCATGTACAGGTGGGTGGAGTCCTAGTAACAGCCCATGTGCAAGTCTTCAGGGGGTAGTTGCTGAGAGACCCCTCATCTCTTGAAATCAAAATGGGAAGGAAGCAAAATGCTTCAATCCTTAAAGAATAATAATAACCAATCCTTTATTTGGGGTCTAGACACACTGCTTAAAATATCCTTCTAGCTCTGTATATTTCATTTCCATTTTTGTGAATGAAAATTTAAAACAGCAGGCATATAACAAACAAAATACCAGGCAGCTTGGGAGAGTGAAAATGTGGCTTCACAGGTAAGCAGACATGGATTTTAATGCCAGATTCATAATTATTTGGTGCAGCTCCTTCAGAGCTTTCCTTAAATTCTTTGAGCCTCAGTTGACTCTGCTGTAGAGACCAGCACACCTCTCTTAAAGGCTATGAAAAGGTAGAGTATCTAAAGCATACCACTGACCAAAGAAAACACTGAACCACGGTTAACTAGTTTTTCCCTTCTCTATGCCCAAACCATAATGAGATCAAGTTGTTTGAGAAAAGTGTGTAATTTGTTTTCCTAGCTGGAGCTGTGGCCCTGTGGTCCTGCCTCCTTGCCTACCCTGGTGAATCAAGCTACAATCTGAAGGAAAGCTAGCTAAAGGTCTCATTTATCAGATTCTTCTTAAGCTGGGATGAGCCCTAAGCAGCCAGCCTCCATAGCAGCTTCTCCTGGTCTCTTCAGCTCAATGCAGCCAAAAGTGAGGAGCAAAGCAAAAGGCAGTGCCAGTCCCAGAGAGTTACTCAAGGCTCCTCAAACAACAGTATTCAAAGCGCATCTCTCCAAACTTTTATAAAAATCCTCAGTGCTCCGCACAGAGGGCCCTACCCCATTCTTGGAAAGGTGACTACTTCCGCCTGCCCAGTTTAAAGAGAATGAATGGTATGTGCCTCCCTGTCTGCCCAAGATTCTGTGTCATAGGGCCTCCTAATTCCTGATGTCTTCCTTCCACTATCCATGCTGTTTGCAGGTTCATGGGTGTCTTCCTAACAGTGGTGACAGTGATGAGTATCCTCGGACTGGCATTGCTGTGTGTGATGTCAGGTCACTGCGATGGCTGACGGATCCACTTCTAGCAACTGCCTAACATGTGGAATGTCAGTTTTATGTCCATTTTACAGGGGAGTAAAGCGGAGCCTTTCATAGAGTTGGTAAATTGCAGAGCTGCAGCTCAAATCTCAATCAAAAACAAATATCTATGTTCTTACTACAGTCACTGTAAGCCTTTTCCACCAGTGTTTTGGATTCTGAACACCAGACTCCACACTGGATGAGGTTGGAGTAACCCATGAATAAGGGTATGGCTTCCTCAGAAAAAGATGAAGAAATATCACGGAACCGTGGAAAAGGAAAAGAACTAAAAAGCGTTTCACTGTCTGTGCAATCTTAAAAATGTCTTTTCTGAGCCATTCTGTTCTCATCTACAGGGTAGTTAATAATCTCTGTCCTACCTACTGCAGAAGTTTGTTGAAGGGATCTAATAAGGTATTTTATGTGGACCCTCTGAAAAGCATACAGCCTTATACAGTATCAGTTTTGTTATTAAAATTAGACATTATTAGATTATAATATCCTGCAGTGGAGAGAGACTCTTGAGACGTCATTCCCTCATCATACTGAAGACAAACAAGTGCACTTTTCTTTTTCCTTATCCATTTTCATTCGTAAGCACTCTGTTCTGGCCATGAAGTTGGAGGTTGTTGTAAAAAGATTATATGCTTTGCAGTTGGACAGACTTGGATTTGTATGCCAATTCCAACACTGACACGTTCTTGTAGTTCACCATTCTATTTATATAGCTTATGTCTCATTTCCCTTGATTCTGTGAGGCTAATGCTATTCCCTCTTTCACAAAATTTTTCTGAGTATCAATGAGATAACCTGACAAAACACCTAGTCTCACAGTCTGTATACAAGAGTCAATAGCTGTTGTCCTTTTCCAGCTTACTTACATAACCTGGAAAGACTTTATACAAAGGATGGTAGTATGACACACTGTTACACAATACACAAGTATTTGTCATTCTTTAAATTCATTGTTTTCACATGGTAACCCACATGGAAATCCATACAATGATGTTTGCAGCAGATACACATAGAAAATTTTATTAAAAATACATGGGTCTGATATTTGAAATCTGGGGAAGGGCCCAGGAATATGAGCTTTTAACAGGCTTCCAAGTCAATTCTTATGGAAATCAGACTCCAGAACGATGGCCTTCAATGATGAGATTAATAATCTTTCAGATCAATATGTTTGTAGTTCTTAATATATCTCCTACTGATCACACTTCAGAAAATAATTCAAGTTAATATGTCCTGGCATGGTTTATAAATTACAGGAGGAATATTTTGCACCTATCATGCAAATGCTAGGCTTTGAGAATCAGTGTAAGTCAGCATAAAATTGAATGTTACTTCCTCTTGCACCTCGAGGTCTTAGAGCCCAGTTGAGTGAATAATCGCCTTCTACCTATTTGGCCTTGTTGGGAAATGAAAATTCCTTGAGACACAGCAAGATCTAGTTACTCCTCACCATTTCCTCACTTTTATATGCATGATGACTTATTGGGACAGTGAAGGTTACTATGGAGACCATGACTGTTTTTTAGTTGATTGACAGTTTCCACTTACGTAGCTCCTTTGCTGTTGTGAGTTAAAACAATGAAAAATAGCATAAAAGAGTACTAAGGTTTTCCAAGTCTTAAAATGAAATGTGTCCCCAGTGACACACTTAGTGGTTGAAAGAAAGGAAAGATTGACTTCAATTCTTCCTTCTTCTTACTTACACACCTTGGGTTCACTTTTTCTTTGCAGAATAACAGAGTTGAATCAAAGACACAGGTTTGCATCTCTTTTATTGGAGCATTTTCCATAGTAGTCTCCTGACTAACCTCATAGCCTTGAGGGTCTCAGAGATTGGTAGGGAAGGAAAATTTTCTCAGTATGATCTTGTGTTAACCATAATCTTTTAGTGAGTCCACAGAGAAACTTTCTCTTTTCCCAGGTTCTCAGAAAGTTGATAGTATGACAATGTAGTTGTACGACTTTCCCAGGGTTACCATAACAAAATTCTGCAAGTGGGCAGCTTACCACAACAGAAATGTTTTCTTTCACAATGTTGGAAGTCGAATCTACTGATTTTTATGTCGATCCAGCAGATTTACTAGGTGCTTTCATGATCTCTGTTAATTTGTATACTTTCTATATTGAGATTTTCATGTTGAACATAATGTTTATCTGCACATAATGGCATTTCTGCCTTGTTCGATCATTGTAATTTTTACTTCTTTGACTTGTTTTATTTTGTTGGCTGAGGCTTACAGTAAAAGGCACTATCTATCGGGGTAGTCGAAAGCATCCTCGCATTCTTCTCAACTTTAATCAGAATTCTTGTAAAGTTTCACAATGAGGTGGATGTTTGCTGTAGGGTTTTTCAGAAAGGTTGTTTCACATTACGGGTGTGATTTAAGGTGATGCTTGTTATTGTAACAGAAGCTCTCAAACATCAATGGCTGCAAAATAGGAGGTTTACTTATTGTTCACTGAAAGTATTATTGACAGCAGGGATAAGGCTCTCTCTGCCTCATGCAGTTGAAGGTTTGTCACTTTAAATCTTTAGTTTCCAGGGTCAATCTAGACAATGATATCCAGGTGAAGGAGAGAGTGAGTCACAAGTGAAAGGATTTTTTAGGAAATGCTGTGCATTTGACAGAACTTGGCTAGATGACCACTTTTTTTTTTTTTTTTTCTTCAATGGAGACTGGGAAGCACCACCCAGCTGGGGGCCCAGGAAGAACAAGTAGGTCTAATAAGCACAGTTGCATCTAAATATTATGTCCAGTCCCTGCATAGAGATTAAACAGACACAAAATGTATCTAGCTGTCTGTTTCTCGATCAGAGAGGTATTGTGTTTTTAAGCATGAACACGTCATCTAGACTAGAATGGCCGCTATATTTTTAAAATTAATATAATTTTGAAACACAATGTTTTGAATAGCTGGAAGCAAAACTGCTTTGGTGGAATTAGAGGCCAGAGACACTGAATACAGCCCAAGAGGCCCTACGGTTGCTACTAAACCACCTTTGAAGAATCGTAAGGCACCATACAAAATAATGTTGAAAACCACTCACCGAATTAGAGACTCATTCATCAGTCACTGCTCTGATTTAAATAAACTGGTTTTAGTATGTCCCGCTTAATAGTTCCTAAAATAATCCAATTAGGAATTAAGTTCCAACACTTTTATTTTACAATTATTATCATGTCACCCTTTTTTCTTTACTCAGACTTAACTTAGAAATGCTCTGTATCAGTCCTTCCTATCTTAGAATGACTATAGGCATTCCCCTTCTAGGGGTAGTTGCCTGCCAAACATTTCTTCTCTTAGGGTGGTTTCCAAGATCTTCCTCTTATAATAGGAAAATAAAACATTAATAAATAGCTAATGGATATGGATAGTAAAATGAAGGATGGAAACAGAGCCCGATGTTTTTGAAATCACCCACCCTCCTTTATCTGTCCCCATGCCCAATCTATACAACACAAGCACTTTGGTGTTCCTATAGTTTGGAGGAAGGGGCAGAAAACTTTTGGAATAGTGTAAAAACTACAGCTAAGGGGACGCCTGGGTAGCTCAGTTGGTTAAGCCGCTGCCTTCGGCTCAGGTCATGATCCCAAGGTCCTGGGATCAAGTCCTGCATCGGGCTCCTTGCTCGGCAGGGAGCCTGCTTCTCTCACTGCCTCTGCCTGCCTCTCTGCCTGCTTGTGTGTACTCTCTCTCTCTATCTCTGGCAAATAAATAAAATCTTTTTAAAAAAAAAAATACTACAGTTAGGCCCTATCTATTGATGCTTGTTTTCCATGGATCCCTAAGGTTCTATACTGCTGTTTTCAGGAGTTTCTCAAACCTTTGGTAGATTTCATTTATTTGGTATCCTCCTCTCCTAAAATGTCCCAGTACTGAAAAACTGCCAGCTGAGGAGTCCACAGTTCCCATGTAAATGAGAATAATTTACCTAGTCTTTCATATGAGAGAGAAACAAAAACATATCCACTAGTATTTTCTTTGGTGTAAGATACACATGATCAAAATGGAAAGATGAATTTAGACAACAGCATTTTTTCTTTAATTGTTGACCTTTTGAAAAGTATCACCCTTACAAATGTGATGACTTTCAGGACCAGGGGATCACGGGCAATAATAAAGGAAAAGGTAATTTGATGATTTATCAACCATGTACCAAGAATATGTGTAGGAAGGAAGAAAAAAACATCAGATAGGACAATCCTCCAACTTCCGCAATGACATTTTCTCATATGCTACTTCTATGAAGCACTGATACATTAATGTCTAGTGAAAATTTTAAAATATTAGATCAGAGCAAAACACCTTAATAACAAAATGATTCTGCTCCAAATCCTAGCTTTCGAAGTCATCTGTGTTTAATTATAACCCCGGCCCCAGCGACTGCTCTATTGTGGTTGTATAACAGAGAACTTGTTACACAGTAGTCTGTAACACCAAGTTCTTGCTTTTCAACCCCGTTCTGTATCCCTCTCTCCCTTTCTCTCTCGTAGTGCTGTGATTTATAGGTGCTGCTGATAGGATTTTTTTTTTTTTTCCAACGGGGAAATGTGTGGGAAGCTTACTTTTTCTAGCAGATGTGCAAAAATAGCTGTCATTCCCCCATGCCAAGTGTGTCGGCAGTTACCCCCAAACAAAACAAACCCTGCTCTGCATTAGAATGATACCGTTATACTTGTGCGGTGTTGTACAGCATTAGCTCAATTGCCGGTTATCATCAATCTCTGGAAGATGAGTCATGTGGGTGTCTGTCTTTAAAGATTCTGGAGCTTCTTGGCTGCTGGGTGATTATTGCAAAGCAGGGAAAGACTAAGTACAGATGGAAAGTCATCCCAGTGGTGCCTGAGACAGATGGTCTTTGGAATTTCATTCAGGGACTTGTAAGACATGCAGGAGAGTTTGTTGCCCGTATAGCAGTTGCTCTAAAGGATGCAGAACTGCTCGTCTATGCAACAGTCCCGTTACAACATTTCTGATTGGATTCTCTCTTCTCCTTCAGTTCTTTAGGCTGAGAGTATATCTGGTGTCACTTGGAAGATCACTAGGTAGAGGATAGTTTTATTACTCTCTCTATAGTGACTACTCTCTCTAGAATCAGAAATTCTTAGAAAAAGCCACCTTGCTCCTGGATGGGTGGTGTATGGGGCAGGCACATTAACATCACCTAGGAACTTGCAAGAAATGCAGAGCCTCGGGCCTTACCCCTGACCTACCAAATAAGAATCTCATTTTGACAGGATCCCACGGTGATATCTGTTCATGTAAAATTTGAGAAGCCATGTCTTAGAAATCACCTAATTGTCATCTTCCTTTTATAGAGAAACAGCCAGAGAAGTTATTTCCCATGATCAACCCACATCGATAAAACGAATGTCCGCAGAATGGGGACCAGAACTCTGAGGCAGCAGAGTAAGCGCTGAATTTATAAACCGTTCCAATCAGAGCTCTGCTACTGATTAGCCTTATGGTTCTAGGTATGACGAGTACTGTGTCCTCGCTGAGGCCAGTTTCCCCTTTTCTGAAGGGGGAAGAAATTTACCTGGTCAGTTACAGAATAAAATCAAAGAAATGAGAAAATCAGAGAAGGTGAATGTGTGGGGTTACAAACTCCCACTGTGCCAGGTGGTTTTAAAAAGCACAAAAAACGATATATGCCGAAGCTTACAGCATAACCCAGATGTTTTCCTGACTCCAAGTTTAATGTGGGTTCTCAGGCTTACAACTTCCTATCAACAGCCAAAGTTTAGATGTTATCAGTGCCTCTTTGGGGTCATCATTGGACCATCATGGACACCCAGGAGGGAGGACATGAGAAGTGGATGGAAGGTCCCAGCAGTAGTCTGACTTCCTGAAAGAAGGGGCTCCAGAAGTTAGGCTGTGTTTTGCAGCTCCTTTTTATCTTGGGAGCGAATGTTTCTGGGTGTAGAGCTTTGCAACAATTCCTGATACCCAAATGGGGAAGGAACTAGAAGATCCCTCAGGAATAAGAGGGACACCCCTACAGCGAAGGGTGCTGCTGAGCATGGAGGCGTGTAGCCTCCACTCAGTTTTTTGGTCCATCCCCCACAGTTCCCCAACACCTGTTTATGCCAGTCTCTGTGTTACATACTATGCTCACAGTCATGGCCCAAACTCAATCTCTGCCCCCAAAAGCTCATCATAGGGGAAAGAATAAGCAACAACAAAATAAGATTCAATGTCCCTGTGCAAGAATTAAAGATAAGTACGAAGTGCTCTTGGTACAGAGGAGGGCTTGGGTTGGGTGACTAAAGACAGTTTTGCAAAAAGAAGAGTTTTGATGAACATCTGCTTTTAATGCAAGCTGGCACTGTAGCTACTTTCTCTTTTCCTCCTCCTGCTCTCCACTGCCTTGGCTCTCATGCCTCCTCCTCCTTTCCTTCTAATCAATACACTGAGAAATTAAATTCTAAAGAATTTTATGAAATCGTTGAGTCTGTCGTATTGTTTAGTTGTGTCTGACCGGGGTGGGGCTGAAGTCAGAAATTCTGAGACCTTGAAAATAGAGGCAACTTCCTTCTCTCTCTGGGAATTAAAAGAAAAAAAAAAAAACCCCACAGAATTATATAATGACCTGGTTTCTGCCAACTCTGATTTTAACTGAATCTGTATGGGGTTGTCTGAGCCCCAGCAGTGGTGTGGCGCTTGTCATTCCCTCCTCTCCAGCATGTGGGTGTTTACCCCCCACTCCATGAAGTAGGCCTCAGAAATACTGATTATGCACCAGACAGACCCAAGAATCATTTTTAAATGATAGGCTGGAGATGCTAATTCAGACCAAAAGAGATCATTTGCACAGCTGCGTCATTAATGAATTAAAGTCTCTTTTTTGGATCAAAAATGAGACATCCTCTTGTCATTATATAAACAAACAAACAAACAAAAAAAGTGTCCAGTTTCCACCAGGTTTCTCCTGTGGTTCACCTTAGAGCACTTTGACTTATATTTATTTTAACATGTGCAGTGATGCCTTCTGCTTTATAATCAAACAGCTTACGGAAATTAACATTACTCATGTCCTATTTAAACTTATAATATTTGAGTATCTGTATGCATCGTTTATTACTTATCTCAGTTGATACACATAGTTTGTCAATAGCAACTAGAATACTCTATATAAAATTCAGTCTTCATGGGGCGCCTGGGTGGCTCAGTGGGTTAAAGCCTCTGCTTTCGGCTCAGGTCATGATCCCAGGGTCCTGGGATTGAGCACCGCATCGGGCTCTCTGCTCAGCAGAGAGCCTGCTTCCTCCTCTCTCTCTGTCTGCCTCTCTGCCTACTTGTGATCTCTGTCTGTCAAATAAATAAATAAAATCTTTAAAAAAAAAAGAAGTCTGGAAATTGTAATATACATAGATATACTTGATTACAGTGTAGATGCTTTTAAAAAAATAAATAAATTCAGTCTTCATTATCAATAATCTGAAATCTAAAGAAAAAAATGTATTTTTAAAAATGTTACCAATCTGTAGGCACCTGGCTGGTTCAGTCATAAGATCATGTAACACTTGATTGGGATTGTGAATTTGAGCCCCATGCTGGGTGTACAGATTACTTAAACTTTTTTTTTAACCAATGGGAAATTCTTTCTGGCTTTATTTACATAGAAATTCCTACTATATTAATATACACACTTTATTTCTTATAATTTAATTTATAAATGCACATAAAATATAGATAAGCATTGCTCAAGTAAGTAAAACTATTTGGGCCATGAGCCAGTATTAACTGATTTTGTAATGTCGGTTCTTAGTGCTATTTTTCAAATTCTTTCGGGTTATGCATTCTTTTTTTTTTTTTTTTAAAGATTTTATTTATTTATTTGACAGAGAGAGAGAAATCACAAGCAGGTAGAGAGGCAGGCAGAGATAGAAGGGGAAGCAGGAGCCCCGCTGAGCAGAGAGCCTGATGCGGGGGCTCGATCCCAGAATCCTGGGATCATGACCTGAGCCAAAGGCAGAGGCTTTAACCCACTGAGCCACCCAGGTGCCCCAGGTTATGCATTCTTAAAAAAGAATTCCATAAGTAATTTAAAATAAACATACTGTTAGTTCTACTTTAGATGTCTCCTTTCTATAATTGAACCTGATGAGCAGCTTTATGTTTTAAATATACAGTACTAATATGGTATTTTGTCTGTTGAGTATTTCTACTTATTTTGCTATTTCAGATAAATATGCTAAAGAGTAGTTGACAGTTTAAAAAGGCACATTTGAGTTATACAAACTATTAACAAACATGATGTAAAGGGAAAATTCTGGTGAGTTTCCCAATTCCTAAAATTTTAATTAAGGGGAATGAACAGTAAAGTCACTAATACTTATATAATTTCATTTTGTATTTTATAATTTCCTTAAAAGCATTTGCTTTCAGAGAAGAGCAATTGTGTCTAAATATCAACTTTGGGGGGCACCTGGGTGGCTCAGTGGGTTAAGCTTCTGCCTTCGGCTCAGGTCATGATCTCAGGGTCATGGGATTGAGCCCCGCATTGGTCTCTCTCTGCTCAGCAGAGAGCCTGCTTCCCTGCTATCTCTCTCTGCCTGCCTCTCTGCTACTTGTGGTCTCTATCTGTCAAATAAATAAACAAAATCTTTAAAATAAATAAATAAATATCAACTTTGGGAAAATCAAAGCAACAGAGATAGACTGAAGTCAGTCTATCATGGAACTAAGTTAGAAAACAAGCAACTGCATCTGCTACTGTAACGTGCTTTGTTAAGTCAAACAAGCATATAGTTAATAATTGCTCCTTCAGTTATTTTGAAAACAATCCATACCCATGGATTGTTTTCAAACCAAACCTCACTATATTATGTACAATTGTATATGTCATATAATTAGCATAAGATTTCAATTCACTAAGACTTAATCAGAAACATCGGAAATGGTGATTGTGATAACTTTTTCTAGTGAATGACTGACTTCTCACTTGGAATGACTATTACACTGTAAGGACAGACCTGGAGAGATAGCTGATGCCTGTGCCAAAAACAAAATAAAACACACACACACACACACACAAAGTGAAGAGGGACTGATAGTCTGTAGGAAATTATTGGTTGGATGGGATCATGGGCCTTGCTGTTCACAAATCATCAGTCAGTAGAGATTGCCTTCCACTTTCCCATGTACCTCTGGATGTTTCCAGTCATATCATCTTCCACTTAATATCCACTCCCTGAACTAACTGTAAGAGAACTGGTGGTTCTCTGAAAACGACAAATGCATTTATATACATTTGCCTTTATATGTGGTTTCCCTTAGTCTAAAATACTCCTTTATTGCTTTCCTATTTCCCTATTCCCTTCTTTCTTGATATCCTAGAAAAACACCTTATTTTCTGATGGTCTGCTCAAGCTTCATTTCCTCTGTGGAGTTTTTTGCCCCCCCATGATGAGCCCTATCTCAGGCATTGGACACTGTCTTTAATGGTCCTTCCCTCTTCTTTTATGAGCTCCTAAATGGAGATATTTCTCTTATGCCTTTAGTTTTGTCTTTTAATCCCCATTACTTTACACAGTGATTGAACCATAGTCAAAGATAAATATATATTTGAATTTGAGTTTTGAATTAATCAACTCTCAAAGAAAAGTTGTCCTCACATTTCAGCTAGGATTTTTTTTTTGTTGTTACAAATAATAGATAGCCCAATTTGAAATTACCTTAAAAAATAAGGATAACATGTTATCATGTTATAAAGATAGAAACAGAAAGAGGGGTAGATAAATGCATGTGATATAGTTAACACCTTTAATAGTTCATCTATAGCCTTCATAAACTCGCTCCTTATTTAAACATTTTATAAAGCAAAACTCATAGTTGAAATTATAAATAATAACTAGTAATCTTAAAGCTGGTATTTGATTTTCTGCTTGTTAGCATATTTGGCCACTGTATTTTACAGCTTGTCCCAGGAAGATATGGAATCAGTTGCCCCAACAGTAGAATCTGAGCTCGTCTTGTGACCTGTTTGACCATCAGAATACATCAGAAGTGCTATTATATTAGCTTTGAGCCTGAGCTTCAAGAAGCTTGACATTTCTACTTTTGCTGATTTTGGAATTCAGTGGCCATCAGACTAACTCAGGGTAAGCTGCTGGAGATTGAGAGGCTATGCAAAGATTGGTCCCAGACATCCCAACTGTCCTTATTAACCATCATAAAACAGCCATTATGGTCACCAGCCAATTATAGATGCACAAAAGCAAGCTGTACCAATATCAGCCTAGTCAAACCAAAAGAAATACCAAACTAAGCCCCACCCTGATTATTGACCTGTAGAATCTTTTGCTGCATGAATGGTTGCTGTTTTTAAGCCACTAAACTTTTGGATTTATTACATAGCAAAAGTTGGTGAATATAAATTCTACATAGTTTATTTTCCAACTTTTAGCTTTAATTTATTGACAGCACTTAGACAAGATAAATGTATCTTTATGGTATATTACATTTTTATTAGTTTTTTTTCTGTTGAATCTGAACATTGCAGTTGAACATTTCAGTAATATATTTTTAATTAATCTTCATTTAAAAGCAAGAAAAACAGTAGAGCACCTTCTGAAGCTAGTCACAGGCTATTCTGGAATTGTGGATCAAGTGATACTTCACTGTAAGAATTATTCAGAGTACCAGGTACACGGTGCAGTAAATATTTCCTCTTTCTCTTTCCAAATCTCCTCTCAGGCCAGCAATTCGTAACTTCGCTTGATAAGCCTTACTTCATGTAATGACATGTGACTCTCTTTCAGATTTTTTCTCCTTTTCCTCCTCAAGCATTAGTCTGCAAAGTTTCAACCTGTAACATCTAATTCAGAGTAGTGCTTCTCCTCAGATAGTCAGGGGCATTTTATGATTTACTGCTTCTGAACTTTTCCTGGCATAGAAAACCTCTTTCAAAAATAATAATTTATTTTTTTGATATAAAAATTACCATAAATTATGAATTAAAACAACATACATTTATTTCATGGTTTCAAATACAAAATGTCAAAAATCCAAAATGGGTCATGCTAGGCTAAAATCAAAGTGTCTATCCACTTGTGTTCATTCTGGAGGCTCTCTGGGAGGATATATTCTGTTTTCCAGCTTTTTTAGGTACCCACATTCCATGGCTTGTGGTTCTCTTCATCCATCTTCAGAGTCAACAATGATATTTTGATGTTTTTGATATAGTAATATCAATTTATTCTGACCTCTTCTTCTAATTCTCTCTTTAAATTTAAATGATTTAAATGATTATATTGAGTTCCCTTGAAAAAAATCCAAATAATATCATCACAAAGTCAGTTGATTAACAACCTGGAGTTCATCTACAACCTTAATTCCCCTCTTACCTATAAAATAATAATAATAATAATAATAATAATTTTAAAAAAGGTATATTTTCATCTAAGTTTACACACACACACACACACACACACACACACACAATGTGTAACCCTGGCTATAAACATATCCTAACTAGCTATTTCAGTGTCACACTTGGTCTAAAGTATTTCATTCTCCAGCCAAACAGGTTTCAGCTTATGTATTATTGCCCAAGGTTGTGTCCTCCCATGAGATGCTCAGCTTTTTCTTATTGATTGATTTTTTTTCTTATTGATTTAAGGTCTTACCACTTAATTAATTAATTAATTATGTTGCAAATATTTCCCCCAGATCTTTATATAAAATTTAATTTTTGTTATTCAAAATATATATCAATAAAAAAAAATGGGGGCACCTGGGTGGCTCAGTTGGTTAAAGCCTCTGCCTTCGGCTCAGGTCATGATCTCAGGGTCCTGGGATCAAGCCCCGCATCGGGCTCTCTGCTCAGCGGGGAGCCTGCTTCCTCCTCTCTCTCTCTGCCTGCCTCTCTGCCTACTTGTGATCTCTGTCTGTCAAATAAATAAATAAATAATCTTAAAAAAAAAAAAGTATCCTATGCCAAACTCTTCATCAGGAGTCTGTTAACTTTGGTGCTTAGGCCAAATATGATCCCACTTGTTTTTGTAACTATAGTATCATTGCAATACCAACATGCTTATTTGTTTTCATACTATCTGTGGCTGCTTTCCCACTGCAGAGCAGAATTGCATAGTCGTGACAGAGCCATATGGTCTACTAAGCCAAAAATGTCCTGGCCCTGTATCAAAAAAGTTTGCTAGGGCTGGCTCTGTTGGTAGAACATGTGATCTTGATCTCAGGGTTATAAATTCAAGTCCCATGTTGGGTGTAGAGATTGGTTAAAAATAAAATCTTACAAACAAACAAACAAACAAACAAAACAGAAAGTTTGCTGAACCCTGCTCTTGACCAGCATATGGAAATTACCATTAAAAAACTATAGGATTACCATGATAGGTTTGGACCATTCATCATTCATTTCCTAGGCTTCGATATACTGCTTACTAAACAAAGTTGAGATTCTGTAAATTAAAAAGTCCGTTGTATTGGCAACCAAAAGTCTTTGCCATAGCGTCTATCAAGTTACAGATCTCTGCGCTTCGGGAAGAACATACACACAAAAAAACTCCCAGCACTTGCTCTCAGGTTACCTTATGGCCTAAGGAAAGAGTAATACAAAAGATAATTTATAAAAGTGTGATAAATGCTCTTATGATACATACCCAAGATTTTGGAGTGTTTTAGTACATATATCCCTTTTAAATAGTACTCCTTTTTTTCTCAATGAGAGTCACATTTTTTTTTTTAAGATTTTATTTATTTATTTATTTGACAGACAGAGATCACAAGTAGGCAGAGAGGCAGGCACAGAGAGAGGAAGGGAAGCAAGCTCCCTGCTGGAGCAGACAGCCGGATGCAGGGCTGGATCCCAGGACCCTGGGATCATGACGTTAGCTGAAGGCAGAGGCTTTAACCCACTGAGCCACCTAGGAGCCCCTGAGAGTCGCATTTAAATTTCCTTGTCTTATAGCTGTCCTATAACATTTCTATAAGTGCCTGTGCCATTCTTTACAGGAGTGTTTTATTTTTCTGTTCTCTGCAAGATCTAATACCACAGCCGTCCTCCGCATTTCCTGCACAGGACCTGACTTTAATTGCAGATGAAATGAAAGTCAACAGCAAAGGAAATCTCTTAACTTCCAAACCACACATACAAAAAATATCTATATCTGAACTTCCTCCTATTTTAGAGGCTACTTCCTTATGAGCGTCTTTCATCCTAAAGCTCACCTCCCCGACGACTCCTTCTCTGGATTTTCTCACTTCTTGTTGACTCATCCACTCACAATCTATTTAACCCTGAGAAATCTGCAAAAATCACACTCACCAAGGTCAGCAGAGAGGAAATGTGTCAGCTCTCCTCTTACCTTCTTTCATTCCTACTGTGATAGTTGCAGTCCTTAAATTTCATTCTCTGTGCCTAACTCCTCAATCATACACTCTTCTTTCTTCTCCTACCTTTTAAATGTTACCATCCCCAGCCAGATACTGTTTGATCCCTTTCTTGTTTTGTACACTTGCTCCAGTGGATCTCACGTACCTGCACGTCTGCCTCTTTCATCCAATGACCTATAGATGTTTTAACCCCAGTTTTCTCCACAGAGTACATGATTTTTTTTTAAAGATTTTTATTTATTTATTTATTTGAGAGAGAATGAGTGAGAGAGAGCATGAGAGAGGAGAATGTCAGAGGGAGAAGCAGACTCCCCAAGGAGCAGGGAGCCCGAGACGGGACTCGATCCTGGAAGTCCGGGATCATGACCTGAACCGAAGGCAGTCGTCCAACCAACTGAGCCACCCAGGGGCTCTCCACTGAGTACAGGATTTTGTGTGCAGTTTTCTGTTGGACATCTCCATTTGGCCATCAAACTCAATATGATAAAAAAATAATACATCATTCACAATGGAATATTATGCAGCCATCAAAGGAAATGAAATCTTGCCATTTGCGACCACATGGATGGAACTAGAGCGTATCATGCTTAGCGAAATAAGTCAAGCGGAGAAAGACAACTATCATATGATCTCCCTGATATGAGGAAGTGGTGATGCAACATGGGGGCTTAAGTGGGTACGAGAAGAATCAATGAAACAAGATGGGATTGGGAGGGAGACAAACCACAAGTGACTCTTAATCTCACAAAACAAACTGAGGGTTGCTGGGGGGAGGGGGGTTGGGAGAAGGGGGGTGGGGTTATGGACATTGGGGAGGGTATGTGCTTTGGTGAGTGCTGTGAAGTGTGTAAACCTGGCAATTCACAGACCTGTACCCCTGGGGATAAAAATATATGTTTATAAAAAATAAAAAATTAAAAAAAAATATTCAGAAAAATAGTTTACGGTACTGCCTGATGCAAATTGAAAAAAAAATAAAAATAATACGCCATTATCCTATATTCCAGAATGCCTATTTCCCCCTTCTCAGTTGGGTAGCCATGATCCTGCTCTCAGTGGGAACAGATCTCACCCTTCTTCTGCCTCCACCATTGGATTATTCACTGAGTGTAACTGAATACTTTTTATATACAGTTTACAAATCTATTCGTTTCTCTATATAACTACTTCTACCTCCTTGAAATAGGACCTCATTGACTTCTTTTTTTTAGATGATTTAATAGCCCCCCAATTGGCCCCCTTCTCTCCAGTCACATAATTCTGTGATGTTCCCTCCACATTTCTGCCAAAGAGGTATTTCTAAACTGTAAATCATTCTGTATGAAATTCTTTTTCAAATCTTTGAGAATTCTTAAGAACTTCAAAAGGAATTCCAAAATTCTTAGCACATATTGCCAAGTTCATCTTGGTTTGATCGTCTGCCAACTTTCCAGATATAGCCCTCTGCCATAACCCTACATGCAAGCAACCCTTGGAAACATCCTTATGGAAGTATTTGTGATTCTTGGAGCATAGCATGATTATCTGTGGTTCTATGACTTACCAGTTCTTTTTTTCTCTGGTTGGAAAACTGCTCTCAGCTTGGTTCACCTGAATAACTTAGTCTGCGGAAAAAAATTAAAAACTTGAGTATGTCTATTCCTTTTTAACATAATTTAGTCTTTTTTATGAACAATTTATTTATTTACTTGACAGAGAGATCACAAGTAGGCAGAGAGGCAGGCAGAGAGAGAGAGGGGGAAGCAGGCTCCCTGCTGAGCAGAGAGACTGCTGCGGGGCTCAGTCCAAGGACCCTGAGATCATGACCTGAGCTGAAGGCAGAGGCTGAACACACTAAGCCACCCAGGTGCCCCCATAATTTAGTCTTAATCACACAATGATATGAAATCCAATTATGGACAAAATGTTAAGGCAGTGGGTGGGCTCAAGGGTTTATTGCCATGTGGACACTTCAGCATCTGGGATGAGGCGTGTTCCTTGAGTCTCCATCTTTTTTTTTTTTTAATTTATTTTTTTTTAAAGATTTTATTTATTTATTTGACAGAGAGAGATCACAAGTAGGCAGAGAGGCAGGCAGAGAGAAAGGAAGAAGCAGGCTCCCTGCCAAGCAAAGAGCCTGATGTGGGACTCGATCCCAGGACCCTGAGATCATGACCTGAATCAAAGGCAGAGGCTTTAACCCACTGAACCACCCAGGCATCCCGAGTCTCCATCTTTGAGATGAGATACAGTTAGGTTCATTTTTCCCCTGCAATCGGTATTTCAATATTTCTGCGTCAGGACATGCTTCTTAGAGTTTCTTTGCAGTTTATTACCTCTTCCTCTTGTTCTTCAACTTTTATTTATTTTTTTCAGTTGCCCCACACTTGGACACATTTCAGTCATTCAATACTATGAACATGAAGTGCCTCTGGCAGTCATCACTTTTAAGCAGCCTTTCCTATCATCACCGTCAGGAGCAGTCAACTCATAAAAGGTGTCAAAATGATGGATGGCTCTCGACTGCGACCTTTGATGCCTCCAACGTACTGGGCTGTGTGGAGATGGAAAATGAGGACTCCCACATAAAGCTCTCCGGAGCAAGAGTGATACAGAATCCTTCTGACCAAAAACTGAAAAACTCCTTTGTTTAAGAAAATCAACCAAATAAAAAAGAAGGAAAGGAGGGCAATACAGATAATTTCTAAGTAAACATCATGTGGAGGGTCCCTTATATTTATAGGAAGAGAGGCCTTATCCCCTGAGGATACATAGTTACACAAGAGAAGGGAAGGAACAATGGAAATCAGTATTGTCATTGGCATCTAATATGTGAAGATCACAGTACTTAGCATGTACCTATCACAAGTACCCTGGAACACAGGTATTATCACCCTTTTCTTTTTATGATATAGTAATACTGAAGCATAGATAAACAACTTTCCCAATGTCCCCAGAAAATTGACCTCTGAGGCAAATTCAAAACCAAAGTATCTCCTTCCCAAGTTAGTTAGGATTGGGTTAGTTAACATTTGTAAAATGTAAAACATGAGTTTTCTGGCAAAGAGCCCATGTTGGCTATACTGTCGTTCTTATCACTATTATACCGTTGTCTGTAACATTTGACTGACAATGCCTCAAGTATTGGGACCTGTTACCATCATGCTTAGCAAACATTTAAGAAATGGCTACTTAAGGGTTAAAGCCTCTGCTCTCAGCTCAGGTCATGATTCCAGGGTCCTGGGATTGTGCCCTGCACTGGGCTCTCTGCTCTGCAGGGAGCCTGCTTCCTCCTCTCTCTCTCTCTCTCTCTGCCTGCCTCTCTGCCTACTTGTGATCTCTGTCTGTCAAATTAAAAAAAAAAAAAAAAAAAAAAAAAAACAAAGAAAGAAAAGAAAAGAAAGAAGTGGCTACATGATGCCGAAAAATTGGTGTCTAAAACAGGTTCTCTGTCCTCAGGTAGTTTAAAATACAGTGGGCAACATGAATGCTACACAAGAAAATAAATTCATAATTACAAATTGGGATCAATCTTTGGCTCAGGTCTTCATTAGTATGCAAATAAGCTCAGATTAACATCAATGTTATATTCTCCCTGCTCACAAAGGACTTTAAACCCCTGACAACTCTCTTATCTCTTCCTAATAGCTCTGGGAATTCCCAAGGGATATTTATTTATTTACAAATACTCTCAAACAATGTGAACTTGCTTGTTGCTACCACTTTCTTACCACATTTCCATTAAGTCTCCACCACATCCACCAGACATTGTCTAAACCAATGATGCTCCTGTTCTCATAGATCACCCACCTTATGGGGTACAGTCTCTCTCGAAGTGGCAGACCCTTTGTGACTGTCCTGACACTCTGTTATTCCAGTCCTAACTGAGCCAGAGACAAAACTCTGTTCTCCTCAGATTTGGCAAACATACATCTTTCTTCCCTGAGACCAACTAGGACCCAGAGTCCTTTTCTTCCCCTTTTGTCCTTATTTTTTATGACTCTAGAACTATTTTTTTTTCTTTTAAACTTAAATTCAATTAACATATAATGTATTATTTTCAGAGGTAGAGTTCATTGATTCACCAGTCTTATATAATACCCAGAGCTCATTACATTACATGCTCTCCTTCATGCCTATCACCCAGTTCCTCCATTCTCTCACCCTCTCCCCTCCAGCAGCCCTCAGTTTATTTCCTATGATTAAGAGTCTCTTATGGTTGGCCTCCCTCTCTGATTTCGTTGTCTAATTTTTTTCCCCTCTCTTCCCCTAGGATCCTGTTTTGTTTCTCACATTCCTCCTATCAGTGAGATCATATGGTAATTATCTTTCCCTCATGGATTTATTTCACTTAGCATGACTCTAAAACTCTTGACACTTGGATGTTCAGTATCCACAGATTACCCAAGGCTGACCAAGAGTAGGCTTCATAGTAAATATCCAGTGAACAAATGTTCTGTGTTTTGGAGAAAAGTAGAAAATGAGAAATAGAGACATGTTTGGAACAGTTATAGCTGTGGATATGAAGAGTCTCTTCAAATTCTTATAAAAAAAGTCCAATTGCTGACTGACAGTGGAGAAAAAGGTTGATTAGCTATGGCTCTCCTGGAGACTCCCGCAGTAAAAAGATTGGTTTGTACCATAGAAATGGTAATGTGAAGCTTCTTTATGGGTTTATAACCCCTAAAGCTAGAGGTATATGTGAGAGGTTATGACCTGCAGTTGTAATTATGGTTGTCATCATCTTGTGGAAAGGAGGCCAGCCACTGTAAATACTTCATGGGCTGTAATGGTTTGGAAATGACTTTTAGAAGACCTATTGAAAGGGAAGGAAGTAGAATGCTAATTTTTAAAAATGAATATTTTTTTAAAGGATAAAGAAATGTCCAGTATTAATATGGCTATGTAATCTCAAAAATTACACCATGATTATTTCCTGATGTTTTCAACTCTAAAAATAGCACACCACACCAATGAAGTCACCTTGAGTTTGAATCATTGGGGGCTGAAACTAATGTTAAATACTAAGCTATAAGTCAAGTTCCTTTCTTGCCCTCCAAAGATTATAGTGTGGAATGTGAAACTGTAAAACTCTCATCTTACTTTATCAGCGCTTCTCTTCTGGCAGTTAACATTTCTATTTTGTATTATATTATATTTACTTCATCTCTCCTATTTAACCGTAGGCAATAAGGTATAGTACAGAGGGGGTTGAGAGTGAAAGAACTTCAGGAATGAGCTCCTGGCTCATGCCTACAAAATGCACAGACTTCAAGTTGGTTATTTAGTTTGCTCATTTGTCAAATAAAGTAATAACTCCTTCATAGTGTTGCGAGAATCAATGAGTAGGAAATACATGTGAAAACACAAAACATCGTTCCTGGTTTACAATAGGTATTTTTAAAAATGTCTGCCCCCTTTCTCTTATCTTTGCCTCCTATAGGAAAAATGTATTTGATTCATCTTTATAGCTGTTAATGCCAGCCTGTGGCTTAGAAGTAGCTGGCATTCGATAGTATTTACAGATTGGGGGGAAAAAAAGAAGAAAGAAACTACTTTCTGAAATTACAGAAAAGTTTAAGGGCAATGTTATCTTTAAAGTCCTCTGAGTTGGATGTGCAGATTCATGAAATTTGGGTCATTTTGCCATATGTAAAAACTTCACATGAAAGCAGTATTTATAAACTTTGAAAAACTGGTAAACAACTCTGTTAAAAAAAAAAAACTAAATGATTTTTCCCAGGTTTCATAAGTGTTTTGTAGTGATCCATTTCTACTGGTTTAATGGAAAGGAAAAAAAAATTAGCAAATGGTGACAGCATTTTTTCCCCCAAAACTCTCAGAACGAATTATGGTAATTTATCCCATAGCAAAACAAATTTAACATTTGAATAATTTAATTGGCCCAAACTCTCCACCTCTATAGCTCAAAGCAGCATAGTTTTCTGGAAATACAATATCTATATACACGTGGGATGTTGGTCGATTATATAGGCAAAACAATCATTCAAGTCAACTTTCAATATACACAGTTCAAATGTTACATTATCTGGAGACTTACTACAAGATATGAATTATTCAGTAGAAACTGTATGCATATTTTAACATTTTCTGTAAGCATCCTTACTGGCATTTTAAATGAATTTTTGTTATTCTCCATTTTACTACAATAAGACTTCTCTTAAAACTTAAACATTAAAAATGTGACTACATGTGTTTCTAGTTTGTTTATATACCAGAAAGTCTATTATATTCTAATGCAGCTTACCACTGGTAATAACAGTGTATAGTAACAGTGAAGATCCTTATCCTCCCTTTTGGAGATGACTTTGTTTTTATATTCGTGTAATGTATGCTGTAGGAGATAAGAGTAGCTTCAATATTCAAGTTAATACCCCAAAGTTACCTTCTTAATTAGCTTTTCAGAAAGGCCAACTTCCATGTACATACATTTGATGATATAACCATACTCAAGGCAATTTTAACACTCCAGTTTTATTCAAGACAACAACAATGCAAAGCCCAATTACAAGTTCTATAGTAAACCCTGGGAATGTGAAGATGAATAGATACAAACTCTAACCTTAACTATCTCACAGAACTGGCAATATATAAAATATACATTATGACCACCAAACCTGATTATTGATCTTAAAGAATAAAAACCCTGAAGAATCATAATAATAAATTGTTCAAATCCTAAAACTCTTGAAGGGGTTATTCCTCTCAAGTGGGATTTTTCATGAGTAGTCAGAATAATTTATTAGACATCTCTGTTATTCAAAGGGAGAAAATGGGGGATTTCAAATTTGCTCCTTCACAGCACGCTGTATTACGAAAATATAGAATCTAGTTTCCTGTTTTATACTCCAAATATAGTTCCAACTACCTGGATAAGGGGGCTGTACTGGTATTAATCTCCAGGTGCAAAATGCTCAGTGTTTAACAAAAAAGATAACAGGTTTAAAATGAGATTCCTCTCCTGACTCACGCACAGTCCTTCTGAGAGCTCTTGAAACACTTCATTCCTATAGCCACGAGCCACACAGAAGTCCTCCTTGGGCTTTGAAAGTTGAGGACAGAGAAGTATATTGAAAGACACAATGTTGCCTCTTTTCCTCACCTCCCCAAGCCCATTCCATTTAATACTTATATGACCTAACTCTTTGCTAGCCCTATGGCAGAAACCTTTTCTCTGGGAGAACACAGTCAGTGGGAGACAAAAGATAACACTGCTCCCTCTCTAGAAGACATGGGAATCAAGATTGGCCACTGTGAACAGGAGTCATAAAAGGGAAAAACTGGCTCATAGCACACAAGTCGTTGAGAATGCCAAGAAAGTGTCCCTTGACTTTGGCTGAAGAAGAAAGGTGATAAAATAGAAAAGACTTTTGAAAGTCAGACCTTTATTTTGCTAGACCTTCATTTTTTGGTGGACATTTCAAGGGTAAAGAGGAAACTCTCTAAGGCAGAAGATGGAGTCAAAAAGAAGGCAAAAGGAAATTCCTGATCAGTAGGTACCTGTCACCATGAGCCCGGCTTTAAGGGTGCCCAGATTGTGATGGAAGCAGCGGCCTTATGTGTTGGAAGAGAAACTGGTGTGAACACGTGGAAGTTCCTTTTGAAACCTAGCTTCTACAGGCTTTCATAGAAAGCATTTTTAGCAAAGATTGCATCAATAAGAGTAGCTTGTTAAAGCTAAATACTGTGTTTGGAGTTGTTATGGTTATATTAGTGAAAAATAATTATAGAGAGTCTATTGTATATGAAAATGAGGCAGCATTGTCAGTAATCTGTTTTAAGCATGGAAAGCAGGCAGTTTTTAGCAATAATTAATATATTCTGGGATGTGCTCTACATAAATCAAGAGGCATATATTCCTGGAATTTTTCTCAACAGACACCCATACATATACACAGATCACTCACATTTGTTGAGCACTTCATGTGTATCAGCCACCAGTCTGAGCTTTCATGGATTCAACCATTTCAGTCGTAGTACAGTCCTCTGTGATAACTTACCGTCTTCCTTTAACAAATGGTGGAAGCATGAGTTTTTCTTCTAGATGAACTTGCTCTAGAATATACATATACACATTGATTCAGAATCTATCTATTTAGAGATGCATACACTATTGCAGACTGAATTCTCCAGAAGCAGATTCTGATGAAGTTTGAGGCTCTAGATGTTTACAAGGAGTCCATATCTAGAAAGGCAAGGGAGGGAGCAGTGAGATCAATCACGGGACAAAGAATTGTGATCAGGATACAACAAAGCCTCTGCCAGTTTGGCAAGGAACTCTGAACATAATAATGCCTGGCATCTGGGCACAATGACTGGCACTTCATTACCCCACCACACTCAGTCACTGGATCTGGGCTGCTTCTAGAAGGGCATTATCTTGGCTGGGATGAATCTCTGCAGTTGAGATCAACTCCAAAGGAACTGACAGCTAGAGGCGATCTGCTGATTGTACTGCCCTTGCTGGGCAGCAATTTCTTCTTGAAAAGGGATCTGGGGGACACATCTGTATGTCTACACCTTGCCCCCAACACACACTTACACTATGATTGTCTATGGAGATATATTGTAATACGTAGATTTGTAAACACATAAAACATTTACATATACCTCCCCTCCCCCCAATCTGCCTGGCATTTTGTCCTTTGGAAAACCAGTTTTTCCCAAATTCATGAGGCTTTGAAGGAGCTGACAATCAATTACAGAGACAGCAAGTTATATCAATTAACATAAACATCAGTCGTTGTTACAGTTGGTACAGTTGGTACTCCTGAATCAAACTCCTAAAAAGTTCCGTGCAGATATTCCTGGTTGGAGAGTGGCCTTCTGAGTTGTTATTCAGGAGTAAAGGTTTCCTTATAGTTTCTCAAAATTGTCTCTTGTCAGTTGGTAGATAAGGAGAGAAAGAATAGAGAACTGTTTGGTAGGTTTATGTGGATAAGACTTGGAAGAATGGGACTCTGCTTCTGTCCCTAATTTCACTGACCAAAAATTGTCACCTACCCACATCTAACTGGAAAGGAAGCTTGAAAATATAGTTCCATACTTCATTTGTTTGGCAAAGATAGTTTGATTTCTGCCAAACAGAGTGATTCAGACTTGGTTGATATCAGTATCCTATTTCCTAAAGTGTAGTGATTTGCCTAAATGAGAATATAACTCAGATCAGGCAGCTGATTGGTAATGATCTATCATATAGGGACAGCAAGTATTAAGTTTTTCCTCAATTGCTAGCCTGCATATATATGCAATTGCAACACTAATGGCCAGCTTCCCCAGACACATAGAGAAATTCCATCTGTTATAGGAGAGCAAGAATCCGACATACAAGAGAAAGTCAAATGGAGAGATACAGAGAGACATTGGCAAAATGATAACTGCCCAATGACATTTATTAAGCTCCTAAATTCATCTATTTTGAAGACAACTCTTGGTATCCCAATTACATGAGTCAAAAATTTCATTATATCTTGGAACAAGTTGGATTTGAATTTCTGTCATTTGTAAACATAAAACCCCTTTATACATGTACTTACCAAGGTTATAATTTCAAGACAATTCATAAAAACATTTTGGTAGTATATTGATAACTTCTTACAGATTTACAAAGTTCTAGAACAGAAAATCTACTAAAGTTGTCTCTTCTATAAGCAGTGTGTAAGGATTATATGATTTGTATATAGGAGGCCCTTTCTGCTTAAGTCAGCAATCCAAGACCACTCGGTCCAAATAAGCCAGTGCCTTATGAAAAGGAGTTTACTGCTCTTTCCTGTCTTTAAGTTGGTAAAAGCAAAGCAGGGCAAAACGTAATGAGATATAAAACTAAGACCCAGGGAAAGTGATGAAAAGTTTGGATGATGGAATGAAACATGACTCCCTCGAATATCTCATACACCAAAAAACTAAAGTATTCATCCCCCTATCTTAAATGTCATTCACTGGGGAGCAGGTCCAGTTGGAAATTAAAGTTCATATTCTATTCCATCCCAGTCGATTGTTTATTTTCCCAAGACAGGCTAACCCAAAAAGATTTCAAGTGTGGGCTGTGTTGTAGGCTGGGCAGAACGCCAAGGTCCATTACTATGGATAGATATCCTTAATGTGGGGTCCTGATAAAATGACCAACAAGGTCTTCACTATTTGTTACTAGCTCATAGGGTTTCTTCTGAGCAATCTTACTGACGGTTATTAGAGTTTTGAGTGACTGCTATTATGAGGGTAATCTCAAGACTGTTCAGCCACCCAAGACAGTTTCCAAATTATATAACCATGAGAAAGAAATAAGGAAGCCATCTGAAGACTGATCTTCGTATACCTCCTTTCAACCATGATGATGGCCAACAAGAAACATGGAAGCCACTTCTAGTACATGCGATCTTAGACTGCCAAATTGGCTGACCAAGGAACTTACTCTAAGGATAAGCCAGACTAAGTAGACTAACAATCAGTGTGTGATTATTTACATCTTCTGTTTTCTATATGGGAATTTGCACTGTATTTATCGTGACTTAGTGCAGTTTGGTTATGTTAAAGAGAATTAAATTTATGATTTAGCCATAGGTTAAAGAATATGATGATCCTTATTTGGATCTGATCAAGAGAAATTTGTGCTAGATTGTGATTTTAAACATGAAGCTAGAGCCAAAACTAAATATGACTTTTAATTGTCTGCTTTAGAGAAGAAGTGAGTACATTTGGATTAATTTTACATTAAGTGGAGGCATTTTGAAATTTTATGAAGGGAAAGAAGATGTCTGTGTTTTGATAGCCAAAGGGTGAAATATAGTGGAGATGCACTAGTTATTTCCCAGGCAGTATTCCTTTGGGAAACTCTGTATATTCTATATAGTTTTCTTAGGATAGTCCTTTATGGTAGTCAGCCCCTGCACTCTCATGGTACATAGTTCAAACCTTCTCATTGTTAATACTGTATACCATTTCCCTAGTAACAGTGACTGATCTAAAATATATAATGAGTGAAGCAAGTGGGGCCATGAACAGAAAATGGGGCCAATGCATCGGGGTAAGATTAACCAAGAGATAGAAAGTACCATGGTTCAAAATCCACTCATTTTATTTATTTTTTTTAAAGATTTTATGTATTTATTTGACAGACAGGGATCACAAGTAGGCAGAGAGGAAGGCAGAGAGAGAGAGAGAGAAGGAAACAGGTTCCCTCCTGAGCAGAGAGTCTGAGGTGGGGCTCGATCCCAGGACCCTGGGATCATGACCTGAGCTGAAGGCAGAGGCTTAACCCACTGAGCCCTCCAGGTGCCCCCAAATCCACTCATTTTAAATGCTGTGCTCCTAAACACTGTGATTCTTGATGCCAATACATCACTAGACCTTCCTATTTTATTTACTCAATTCTCTTTTCTGTCAGGTTATTGGAACTGGATTTCTTTCACTTGCAATTTAAAGAGCTTTAACTACAAAAATGGTTAAAAAGGTAAAAAAAGAAAAATAAGGAGCTTTAACTAATATAGAGATATATATGTTCAATAAACATACATTCAACACATACATATTTTAATATAGCACAGTGCTTTAGAGTATGTACTTTAGAGTCAGATAATCTAATTCCAGCTCTGTTCTTAACAACAGTGCTCACAACATAGAAGGTAATTAATATATGGTATCTGGCATTATTAACATCATAATCATTTTAGTCACATATTCTCATATTCATCCTTTTATGTATCCACAACTCTTGTTTAACAATTTATTTTCAATGAATATTAAAATTACTTCTCTTTTTCAAATGTGTCATCATTGAAAGTCTCTGAACTTTGATATTGTGGGACTCTTAAGTTTTAATGCTCTCCATCTCCTTACCACTCAAAAAGTCTAGGACACTGTGATCATTGTGATAAATGAGCTAAGTGGCTGCCATTTTCCTGGGGTACAATAAGCAGGTGATTGCCAAGTACCTCACAAGGACAAATTCCATATTTCCACTGACAGCTTTTGGGATGATTTACAAATGGACAAAATAAAGTTTGTTTTTCAATCATATTTGATAATAAATAGTTGTCCTGGGCTTAGATCCAAAAGGCTAGAGATCCAGACTCTGTTCTGCCAAGCCTAGGGCATGTTATGGAACCTCTCTTAAGCATTGCTCAATCATTTATAAAGTGAGAATAATACTGTCTGCTTTGCAGATTGTTAAATTACCAAAATAAAAATAGAAGTGATTTTAAATTATAAAATGTTAAGCATTCCCAATGTAAGGCATTGGAGATGATTAAAAATAACCAACACAGGGATGCCTGGGAGGCTCAGTTGGTTGTCTGCCTTCCTTCTGCTTAGGTCATGATCCTTGGGTCCTGGGATCAAGCCTTGTTTCCAGCTACCTGCTCAGCAAGGAGTCTGCTTCTCCCTCTCCTTCTGCCCCTCCTGCCTGCTGGTGCATGCTCTCTCTCTCTCTCAAATAAATAAAATCTTTTAAAAAAAGAAAATAGCTTTAAAACTAAAAATGCATTTTCAGGTCTTTATGTCTGGAACACTTTTGAAATGTCAAATTGGCTATCCTTGTCTTACACTCTCTTCCTCCTTCTCTATTTCACTGAGGGATCATTCTCTGCCCCCCCCCCCTCGAAGATTTGAGCAAACTGATGAAGGCTTACATAAGGCAAGATGTAAACACCTTTTGTTTTTTTTTTTTAATTTTTTATCTTTTGTATTAGCTGTTATTGTTATTATCACTACCATTATTATTAACCCCCCTCATTTTAAAGATGAGAAGACAGACACTACTACATAAATATTGCTGGTAACATATAACTCCAGAAAAAAAAATTTAATGATAAAAGCAGGAAATTTGATGAAGTAAACACCCTTTAAACCTCTCTCACACTTTGTGCCTTTCATTATACAAGATAAGATGAACACAACAGCTCAGTCATTTTTTGATTTTTCCGCTTCCCTTAAGCCAGAGGTGATTATGTAACTCAGTTCTGACTAAGGTGACATCTTAGAAATTTCCAGAATTTATCTCCTCCATGATAAAGCAAAAGGACATGATAGAAACACATTTAGGAAGTCATTCTTTCTGTTCTCCTCCTTTCTTCCTAGTTGGAATATTACCCATCGAAAACATTCAAATTAACACAGTCATTCTGTAGTTGTGAGAAAGATCAGGGAGTCAGGGTGAGCCTATAGTGACCTGTCCGTGCTGAGCTACTGGATGGATGTCCTGAAACTGCCATCTGATTTCTTGCTTGTGAGATAATTCTTATGCAACATAAATAGATGTGTTTATCGCTGATGCCACTGTGTGGGGGATATTACGTTCCTTGCCTCCAAACATATTGCAACCAATCCACAGGCGTACCACTGGACGTTCCCTTAAATGAGGAAAGCAGCTAAAATTGGAATCTAAGGTGCGAGGATCAAGTGTCAGACAGACCATTTTCAAATGCCAAGACTAGTTAAGAGTGAGTAGTAAAGAGACTGGACTGAAGCTAACAACTGGAACAAGATGAGAAGTTGACTGAATACAGGTGGGAGCAAGGGAAAAAGGTTTATAATGACCACTAGTAATATTTCTGACCATCCATTTCTTGCACTTATGGGTCAGTGTTATGTAGTTGGCTTAAAATTACAAATTAAGAGTAGACTGCTCCCATCAATTTTGTCAGTTCTGTGGGAAAAAATAAAGTTGACATGTATCTAGATTTTTAGCAAGACGTTCCTGGTGTATATCATGGAGCATTTAAAATAAAGTATGGCTGATTCCTATTCAATCATCCACAAGGAGCACTGAATTTGAATCTGATTGATTTTCCTGGACAGCGGGCTTCTAGAGAATGGGTACAAGCTAGAGTCCCAGTAAAGATAGCAACAAGTGTTGGAGGAAAATATGTAGAAGAAAAGCTAAGGATTAAAAAACAAACAAACAAAAAACATTCTAAGGTGTGCATTAGAATCATCTGGGAGACTTGTTAAAAAAAAAAAAAAACAGATTGCTGGGGTCAACATCTAGAGTTTCTGGTTTTGACTGCTGTAGAGCTAAACAATTTGTATCTCTAGAAAAATCCTTTGATGGTAGTGATGGTGGTGTTGGTCTGAGAACCACCGCTCTAAAAGGCAGTGCAGGGCAATGAACGTGGAGTAACAAAGGGTCATCATAAAGTTAACCAGGTGGAGCATATCAGGCTCCCCTTGGTGTGGTGACTTCATGGATTCTCGAGACAGTGAAACTGGATCTGTGAGAGCCAAAATCCTGCCCAGGGTCCGAGATAGCTCAGAAACTCACTGGCAGCCAGTCCTTAGCTGGAAGCATGCACTGCATGTAAGCAAGTTGATATCTGCCCAATCAAACCTATCCCTTAAGAGAGTGTACACACTCTTGAAATGAAGAACTCTTTTTCCCAGATATAAAGGTAGTCTCAGAAAAACAATCCTTTTTTGTTATAACCCATCAAGAGGCCTTCATACTATGATACACTTGAGTTGCAATTTTCATGGCTTTTACAGACAGCTCTAGTTTCTCCCCAGATTGCAAGTCCACTCCCAGAGCACTGTAATGGAGTGCTTTCAGCATCTATCATCTCACCAGCTGGAAGAACTAACCCCCTTTTCTCTCTCTCTGATTTAGTGTTCTAACTCACTGGTATCATCATATCTCTACCGTGTATGAGAACATTCCTACTATTTTTCACTGACACAAAGTCTTGATTAGAAAAATTCTATCTAATTCGTTACCTATGAACTCTAAATATTAGTAAGATCAGGTTGGTGGTATCAACATCTGTCCTTGGAGTCCTCATGTCCAGTTCCTTCCCATTGATCTCTTCTGGTCCACATGACTTACTCTTTTGGCCTGGCACAAAATTCATCTAAACTAAAAAGATGAAAGGGAAATAAATCTCTGGTTGTGTTCCCTTCTGTCAAGGCATACCACTAAGCTACTTACCTCTTCTGGTGAATACCCTTTTCCCCTTCTCTAGACTGTCATCTAGAAATTGGTTGATGAAATTATAAGAAAATGCTGTCTCTTATTTAGTATGATGAATGTGTTGTTTCTGCAATATTTATTAATGTGACAGAAATCTGTCAGGCAAAGCATCCATTTGAACATAATTAAAGGTGACCATTTACTGTGGGATATCCATATCATTTCAGACTCATTTACCGGAGATAATTTTTAATGGATAATCATGTATGTTATTATGAACAAACTGAAGAAAGTTGAGCTATATGCTGGTATCCTTGGTCTTTAACACTAACCTCAGATGCCTTAATTTTTTGCAATTAAAGTGACAGAAAAGTGTCCTTTCCCTAAATTTTGTTATGGTAACCTATATGGTTACCTTGAATATCACACCAACAAAATATTTGCAGCATTCTCACAAAGTTATTTGTGGTGTTGGTTAAGATTTAGTTATTAGTTATTAGAGAGTTGGTTAAGATTTATACATTATCTATTTAGAGTTGTATGGCACAGGATTTATAGTTTTAGTGTTTTAGATAGAATCTGTTAGAGTTGATTGAATCTTTACCCCCATCATTGTGCCTCTAAGAAGCCAGGGAGAAAAGGAGCTATGATTACCACTTAAATGATGTTCTTGTGTCTAAAGTAGGGGGTAATAAAGAAAAGCATTGACTCCTCAGGTCACATTCATGAAGCTTCCAGGGCTGCCTTATAACTGAGGTGCTATTTCTATAGGGTACTTTCAGCTACAGTTAGTAGAAACCTACATCAGCTTAACTTAATGTAAGATTTGGTGGTTTCATATATCTGCTAGAATAGACGGGGGATATGGATTTCATGCACATTTTGGGCAAAACTCTTGTTTCTCTGCAATTCTCTTGGCTCCTCTCTTTGCTTCCCTCATAGTCACAAGATGGTTGCCAGCAGCCACTTAGCATTGCCTTCCTTATTATATTCCATGAAGTATATGATAAGATGTTTCTCTTTCAGTTTAATTGGACCAATTTACATATCTATCCCTGTTCCAGGAACTTTCACCAGGAGACTGGTTTGTACTGATTAACTTAAACCTGGGTTCCTAAAGCAAACTATCAAGGGGGAAGAAATTAAAAGAATTGAATTAATTGGCTTAGAATAATCAGAGTCCTTGCCTGGGGATAGGGTCAAGTCTTAAGATCACATTCTGCTTAAGACCACCCCAAATAAGAGGAATGGAATAAATATTGAGACTCTAATGGCAATATTCAATTGAAAGGAATAATGTCTTTTCTATGCCTCAGTATCTAAAGTCCTTGTTCATTCCCACCAGGTTAATTCCCTGATCATTCCCATGAGGTTCATCCCAGCTCTAAAAGGAAGGTGATTGATATATTTAGGCTACTTAAGTGTCTCTATTTCTTCAGTTTTTATAGAAAATGCTAATTATCCTGCATGCTTCTTGCCTCCCCACTGTACAAGATATGCATATTAGTCTGTCTAAACTTCTTGGATCTTTATTTCTCTATTTTTTCTCCCAATTTTTATTATTAGTATTTTTATACTTAAATTAATTTTCTGTGTTTTTGTTTTCAAGTTAATTCTACAAGTTGAATATCAATAAAAATATTTTATTTTTATAACGAATTTCTGAAATTAAATTTTCTGTGTTTTTGTGTCCAAGTTAATTCTACAAGTTGAATATCAATAAAAATATTTTATTTTTATAATGAATTTCTATTTATATTTTGCTACAAAGTCAAATAGTAAGCTGTGATGAAATTTTCTCTCTTATATAGCTTTTAATTTTTATTTAGACATTTCTAACCACCTTTTTTCCCCTTTGCCCTGTCTGCCTTTGCCAAATTATCTCGTTCTTCCAATAACTTGGGCATACTTTCTAACCCATCTCATGTTTCCGTATTAAATCTCATTCTCTTTCTTTCTCTCTCCCACCTTACCCTCCTCCCTCCCTTTTTCTCTTCCTCCCTCTTCCCCTCTCTTCTCATATCTTTTTTTTAATCTTTCATCTTCTAAAATGTCACAATTGGGTAATTTCCATTCCTCCTGATTGGACTTTGATAGTCCCCTTCAGTGTTAAGATTAATTTCCTGCTTGCATTGTTTCCTTCATAAGTTCCTTTCTCCTGTTCATTGTGTTAGTCTCTCTTTCTAGAATCACTGTAGGTAAACACATTCCCCCCAAATGACCTTGCAGTTCCATCTGTGTCCATGGCCCTGACTCCTCTGGTTAACCCTCAGTTGTCTGCTTTCATCTTCAAAAAATGTGTTGAAATTCCTCATTCAATGCTGATCATTTTCCTACTTTAATCATCATGAAGAATCTATGCACTATTAGTCTATTACTATTATTTAACTGAGTTTCCATGGAGAAGCATTTATACATGTATATGACAGTCTTCCCTCTTGAATGAGAAGTTCTCTTCAAATATTTTAAACCACTTAGTGAGTTGTTATATTGCTTGTTATTTTTATTAACAATTTTAAATCCTGTTTGGAGCAAGATATATTATATCTGAACACAAGCACTTAAAAATATCTGTATACGCAAATGTATACATAAATATACATACAAACATATGCAGAGGAATTGTTTTCTGGTGGCAGAGCAAAAATTCAAAACTACATCTTCAGAGTACATTCCAGTGAGGGAGGAAGTTTGGTCTAGGTCTTGCCAAAAGAGGGAAACCCTTAGTAATATTCTTTTGGGCTAACGGCGTAACTATGAAAATTGAAAGGATACCAGAAGAGACTAAGCATATTCAGTGTTTAGGAAGAGGTTTATAAGTAAGAGAGTAAAGTAGTGCCATATAATACAATGTGAGAAATTTAAAGATTTAGATTTTAATCTTAACAATCATATTATTTTAGCTATGGGACCCAGAGCAGGTCATACAACTTTCTGATACTTTTTTTTTTTTTTTGAGCAACATGATACCTCAGAGTTAAGTATTAACTGAGATAATATAACTGAAAGCAGTATAGTTCTGGAGGCAAAAGGCAAAAGTAAATGCTTTCATTTTATGAGTTTTGCCTATGTCTGGCATACTATGTTTGTACTCCCCTCTCTTTTTGCCAGTTCTTATTCTTTTATCCATAACTCTTAATTTTCCTCTCTACCACCTAGTTGGAAACTACTTGCTGATTTGTTCATTGTTGAAAGCGTAATATTTACATCCAAGACCCTGACAACACCAAGGGCACCTCCTTTATCTGCTTAGTTCAGGTTACCCTGTAAAGTATTGCCACAGATAGACTGAAGTTATCTGTAATATCTGTAATAACTGCTAAGCAGTTAACAATAGATTACCATAGAAGCAGGCTGAAGCAAACACAATTATTCTTCTTTGCTTTGGGGCCGACTTTGCAAGAATTCTTTTTTCCAGCCATGTTGAGTATAACTATGCGCAGTGACTTCAATACTCCATACTCATTTCTCTTTGCATATATTTTGTTCTACTCTTGTATCCCACTGACAAAAATCCTTAAAGACTAGCTCAGGTATCTGTCTTGTGTGAATTCTTCTCTGATCCAAGCAGAGTAGGATCCTTTTGATCCAATGGAGGAAATAACTCCCTTCCTTTTACAAACCCTAGCTAGATGTATTTATCACACACACACACACACACACACACACACACGAGTTATGAATCCTGAGAGGGCACTGGCCATGTCCTTTCTCTCTTTCTCCTTTCTTTCCTATCCTTTCCTTTCTCTTTGTTTTTGAATCAATAGGACCTAGTGCACAGAATGATCTATACATAGTAGGTGTCAAATAATGTGGAATTAAATGGAGTTTAAATCTAAAAAAGTATCTCGTCTTTAAAATAACTGTTACATAAACTTTAACAAATACTTCTGTTTTTATGAAAAAGGAAGAAATAATAATAGTGACAGTATCTGCTTTCCTTCTGCAGAAATTATTCAATTATTTAACTATAACTTTTTAATTTGACAATAGCATCCTTATAGGTACAAGTGTATTTATGTTCCAGTTGGATGCATTACTTAGATGCTTGAATAAAGACTTAAATTAAGCTCTGCATAACTGGAATCAATTAAATCAAATAATTGCTTCAGTAGAAACACTACTGATGGTTATTGTAGAACATTTTTATCTGATAAAATCATACATTTGCATGAAATATACAATTGATTCTTATTATTCATGGTAGTTATAAAATTACTACAAACATAGAATTAGCAAATACTAAACCATTGCTCCTAAGAGAAATACTGGGTTAAGTTCCTGTGAGCCTTTGGTTACAATGTTTCATCATCTGATCAATCTACAACCTTTTTTAAAGTGTATTTCTGCTTAAAGTCATATTATTTAAAATAATGAATGAAGCTCATCTAAAATGTATATTTCCTCTGAAAGGCACATTAGAACTGTGTTGGCCTTAGGAGCTCTAGACAGCACTTTTAACACTATGTTGTGGGCCATTTTAGACAAACCAAAAAAATGAACACAAAGTGCAAAAATGTGACACTCTATAGAGCACAAAAAAAGATACTTGTTTATAATATGACTGAGGAAACAAGAAAGCAGAGGGCAACTTGTTCAACCTAAGGTGGAAACATTGTTGCTGCACAGCTCAGATTTTCAACATTCTACCCATATGCTCAAATGGCTGTGAAATTTCTGTGAATATTGATTTTGGGCTAAGCAATGCATTTTAGCAAGTGGTCCAAATCACAGTTATGAATCCGGGTCTAAATAGGATGGACTACATCCTCCTAATGATAACATTCATTAAATTGATATATTGGCAGTGTTCTTCTCTTTTGGAAGCAACAGATTTATCATTTGTAAAAATTGATTCAATCCTTATATAGTATTAAGATGGACTAAACTGTTGGTGGGGGAAGCACCACTGGAATGTGGGAAAATATACCAAGAGTTTACACTTAAGGCTTGGTTTCTCAAGCTACTCTGTCTTCTTCCACATAAGTTGTTACTGGAAATACTTTATTCCCACTTCCGTCTCTTTTTAGTTCTGTCCTCAGTAAATGGACAAAACTAATTTGGATTGTGGGCTAATTCATTCATAAATATACTAAACTCAGGTTTACATATGTACAATCTAAGATAGCTGTACAACTTATAGTAAACTTTTTGTGGGCGGGGTCACAGCAATAGTTAACATCTTAGAAGAAAACACACTGTTTTTAACACTTTGAAATTTCTGTACTACCATACTATTTCTTTTTTATTTTTTAATTTCTTTTCAGTGTTCCCGAATCCATTGTTTATGCACTACACACAGTGCTCCATGCAGTATGTGCCCTCCATTACCAGACTTACCCAACCTCCCTCCTCTCCAATTTCCCCCACCTCCCTCCTCCTCTCCATCTCCTCATGTCCTCTGTGATATTCCTTATGCTCCACAAATAAGCAAAACCATATGATAATTGACTCTGCTTGACTTATTTCACTCAGCATAATCTCTTCCAGTCCCATCCATGTTGACATAAAAGTTGGATATTCATCCTTTCTCATGGAGGCATAATACCCCATAGTGTATATAGACCATATCTTCCTTATCCACTCGTCCGTTGAAGGGCATCTTGATTCTTTCCACAGTGTGGCAACTGTGGCCATTGCTGCTGTGAACATTGGGGTACAGATGGCCCTTCTTTTCACTATATCTGTATCTTTGGGGTAAATACCCAGTAGTGCAATTGCAGGGTCATAGGGTAGCTCTATTTTTAATTTCTTGAGAAATCTCTACTGTTTTCCAAGGTGGCTGCACCAACTTGCATTCCCACCAACAGTGGAAGAGGGTTCCCTTTTCTTCACATCCTCTCCAACACACGTTGTTTCCTGTTTTGCTAATTTTGGCCATTCTAACTGGTGTAAGGTGGTATCTCAGTGTGGTTTTAATTTGAATCTCCCTGATGGTCAGTTATGATGAACATTTTTTCAATTGTCTGTTAGCCATTTGTATGTTTTCATTGGAGAAGTGTCTGTTCATGTCTTCTGCCCATTTTTTGACATGATTATGTGTTTTCTGTGTGCTGAGTTTGAGGAGTTCTTTATAGATCTTGGATATCAGCCCTTGGCTATTTCTACAAACCCAAACTTAGCTGTCAATGTGCTTCTTCTATTACAAATAATAATCAGTCTAAGATTTCACAAGACAATGCCTTGTTGCCATCATGTGAAACATTGCATATTCATAGCATATTTCTTCCAATGGTTTTTTAGTACCCCTTTATTTAAACACTCGGAAGGAATGTGTGTTAAATTTGTTTGCCCTCACTGCAAAATATTGTTCTGTTTGGAAGGTATTGAGTCATATAACTATTTCCAACTTGATTTTGGTACTAGAAAACTAAGTGATTTTAAAAACATTTCACAATTGTGAAAGATTTTCTGCTACATACTTGTTATTCTATATCTTACCACATTTATTTTCCACTTTTATCACTACACTGTACTATCTTGAATGCCTTCAAATCTGTATTCTATTCTGTGATAAATACTTGTGTCCACAGTCACAAATCTTTCTAGAATGAAAACGGATTTGTTTAACTATTTGGATAATATGAAAAGTGATAGAGTTTATATTGAAATAGTCAATATATAACATATTTTAGTGATGTGTATCCATCACTCTTATTAAAATAGTGATCATTACATATAACTTAAAGTTGCTGAGTTAGAGAGTACATTAGGATTAGATTCTAAATTAGTATGTAAAAAAATTACTATGATCAAAATATATCAGTTAAAAATTCCTGTGGTGCCTGGGTGGCTCAGTGGGTTAAAGCCTCTGCCTTCAGCTCAGATCATGATCCCAGAGTCCTGGGATCAAGCCCTGCATCGGGCTCTCTGCTCAGCAGGAAGTCGGCTTCCTCCTCTCTCTCTGCCTGCCTCTCTGCTTACTTGTGATCTCAGTCTGTCAAATAAATAAATAAAATCTTTAAAAGAAATTCCTAAGAAAGTTGGCCAGTAAATAAAGTCCCTACCCAACATTTAAAAACCATATTGTAGGAAAAAATATGGCTTCTAATCTTGGGCTCATGTTACCTTTGGAGATACTTGCATCAGCAGATTCACTTGGAAACTGAGATTTATGGAAGAAATACCTCATTCACAGCTCCTATCTCAAAAAGATTTGGGGGAATAGGTTCATTAACTAAAATGACAGAAAGAATTACTAATAACATTTAAATTGTTATTTGTCTTTCTCCTTTGAGTCAGTGTAAATTGAATATATATGTATTAAATATATATATATTTAGCTCATATATAGTGATCTATATGATCATATACATCATACATAATAATGTATAGTCTATATCTATATTCTATCTATATATCACTGAAATACATCCTTTCCCATGAGGGAAAGGATTTTATTGTGATTTTAATCACTGATATCCTCCAGAGTACCTCTCACATGGTCAATACTCAAATATTTATAAATGCATGAAGGCAACTTACAGTATGTATATAAAATTATGCCCACACAAAATATAATAAATTAGTTTCCAGTCCCATTGCATGAAAAGAATTGGATAGCTTTATTTTAAAATCTGTTTCTTTAATGATTTAAACATATTCAGAACAAAAAGAGGCAAACCAGAATACATTAACCTAACTATATTAAAAGGCACCATCTTTCATCTAGTATCTACAAGATATGCAGTCAGAGAAAAAGCCTAAATGATCTCATCCTCCTAGAAATAGTCTTGTACTTTCTGACAAACTTATAGAGAAAAGTCTTCATGACCTTGAGTTAGACAAAGAGTTTTTTAGATATGACACCAAAAGCATGATTAGAAAAGAGAAAAATATATACCAGGGGGAAAAATTTAAGAAATCATTTATCCTGTGATAGACTCATATTAAAAGTAATAAAGAACATTCAAAACTCAAGAGAAAGAAAAAAAAAACTAAGTTAAAAATAAATAGGCAAACATAATATTGAAGGAGAAGAACAAAGTTGGAGGACTGACACTATCTGATGTCAAGGTTTATTGAAAAGCTACAGCAATAAAGACAATGTGGTATTCGTCAAAGAATATACAGATAGATCAATGAAAGAGAGAGCTGAGAAATAGACCCACATAAATATATTAACTGATCTTTGACATAAGGACCAAACGTGAAGCAATAGAGTCAAGATAATCTCTTCAATAGATGGTGCTAGAAAAACTAGACCTCCACATGCAAAAGAAAGGAATCTAGACACCGACCTTACACCCTTTATAGAAATTAAGTTAAAGTGGATCAAAGACCTAGATGTAAAACACAAAACTGTAAAACTCCTAGAAAGAGCATAAGAGAAAAATCTAGATAACCTTGGATTTACAGTGACTTTTTAGGTACAACACTAAGGGTTCTATCCATGAAAGAAATACTGGATAAACTTCATTAAAATTAAAAACTTTTGCTCTGTGAAAGACATATCAAGAGAATTAGAAGACAAGTCAGACTGGAAGAAATAGTTACAAAAGATGTCTTATAAAGGATCATTATAGGAAACATACAAAGAACTGCTAACATTCAACAATAAGAAAACAAAAAATCCTATTTAAGAATGGGCCAGGGGCACCTGGGAGGCTCAGTGGGTTAAAGCCCCTGCCTTCGGCTCAGGTCATGATCTCAGAGTCCTGGGATCGAGCCCCGTGTTGGGCTCTCTGCTTGGCAGGGAGCTTACTTCCCCTCACCCCCTCCCCACCTGCCTCTCTGCCTACTTGTGATCTCTGCCTGGCAAATAAATAAATAAAATCTTATAATTTTTTTTTTTTAATGGGCCAAAACCCCTCACAGACACCTCGTCAAAGAGGATAGGCAGATGACAAAGAAGCCATGGAAAGATGCTCCACATCCTATGTCATCAGGGAATTGCAAACTGAAAATATCACCTCTACTTCTGACTAATGAGCATGGCTCTAAGATTCCAACACACCCTTTTTGAGTTTGATTAATTTGCTAAAGCAGCTCACAGAATTCAGAGAAACACTTTACTTACTAGATTACTGGTTCACCATAAAAGGATATGACCCAGATGCAGCCAGATGGAAGAAATGCATAGGGCAAGGTATAGGGAAAGGGGGTGGCGCTCTCATGCTCGCTCCAGGTGCCCCACTCTCTGGGCACCTCCATGGGTTCACCAACCTGGAAGCTCTGCAAAAACCCTTCCTTTGGGATTTTTATGGAGTCTTCATTAAATTGACATAATTGATTAGATATTGTCTTTCAAGTGGTTGAATTCAACTTTCAGCCCCAATCCTCTCCCCAGAAATCAGGGAATAGAATTAGAAGTTCCAACCATCTAATCACATGGTGGGCACCCCTGGGAACTAGTCCCCATCCTCAGGTGCTTTCTAGACCTCGCCTCATTAACATAACAAAAGACACTTTTTATAGTTCTCAGACTTAGGAAATTCTAAGAGTTTTAGGTTGTCTTGCCAGAAAAGGGTTTGGAGACCAAATACGTGTTTCTTATTATAAATTACAATATCAAAGACAGTTTTGTCACCTTATGAATGTACACATATAACCACCACATGACCTAGCAATACCATTCCTAGCTATTTATCCTAGAAAAATGAAAACTGGTGCTCACACAGGAATTTGCGCACAAATATTTATAGCATCTCTATTTGATAATTGTCAAAAACTAAGGGCTATCCAAATGTCTTTCAGTGGGTGAATGTATAAACAGTGATATAGCCATGCAATGAAATCCTACTCAGTGATAAAAATGCAATAACCTGGGTGAATTTCAAAGTCATGAGTTGAGAAGAAGAAGCAAGTCTCAGAAGACCCCATATGGTATGATTGTATTTCTATGACATTTTGCAAAAGCAAAATTATGCCATCAGAGAGTAGACCAGTAGTTATTAAGGGGCTGGAGGTAGAAGAAAGCTCTGGACATGAAACAGTTACATGGAGGAGTGGTTTGAGTTGATGAAACAATTCCAATAGTATCCTGACTATAGAGGTGAATACATAAATCTAGACATGTGTTATAATTCATAGCACTATATATACACTAAAGAGTTGGTTTTACCAATATGGGATCAATACAGACACAAACACACACACACACACACACACACACACACACACACACCCCTACTATCTGAACATTTTTAGAGAAGTAGAGCTTCTTTTGGAGTTAAAACCTAGTTTCCCCCAAGAATTTGCTTTAAGAGAAAACAGTGTGAAGTGAACACATGTAAATACATTCTTATGTGCCTGGGAGATCTCAACGTTCACCAACTCAGCCATTTAATTCCATCACATTTATGTTAATGGATCTTGGTAATTCCAGGTCTTCTGCTCTGATTTCATCCCCTGCAGAGACTGTCTCCACCCTCCAACTATTTCTTATCCTCCATCTTTTTATTTAGAAAGTTGTTCCGGCAGTTGCTCAGAGTTGACCCAAGCTAAGTCCGGGCTCTATCACAGGCCACACAAAGGTGAGCTACATTCACTTTGCGAATTTCCACTGTGCTAATGGTGTTCCAGTCAGTTCCCTGCTATCAAGGACAGAGAGCCAGATCGCAGCAGATTCCCTCAACAGGTGTCACACTGAACTTCTGAAACACTGATGTTTGACTGGCTTCTTCCTCGCTGCCTCCCTCCTAAAGTCTGGTCTCTGTCGCCTTCTGTACCCCCACCATGATTCCACCAAGTATGGCTGCTCGTGGGCAAACCCTAATCCTGATGAAAGATCTCTTCTTTCCCCCAAATGTCTTCTAAAGTACTATATATATTAATGACTATAAATCATTGCTTGAAACAAGAGAAGTCAGCTAATTCCACTACAAATATAGTAGTAAATTTTGCTTCTAACAGCATTCCTCACTAAGAATACACTTAACACTAAAACATAATTCAGAGCAATTGATTCAAAGAGAAAACTCTCCGTGATCATGTGGTTCTATCAGGTGTAACATTTTTTAGAATATTGGAAAGAATGAATGGATTTCATTTTTTTTTTACACAGTACAGCTGAACTACTTGTCACTGAAGTTTGAATAAGAGTTGGGCAGTGGCAGTGGGGAATTTGAAATCTTACATTCTAACAAGGAACTGGAGTTTAGATTGACGATAGGGCCAATTACAGAGGCAGCTGTGTGCTTTGAGAAATAGACCCAAACAAAACTGCAGCAATTCCACCTCAATAGAGATGAATAATGAGAGATATGAAGGGAAGAGTCTTTATTTATTTATTTTTTTAAGAAATTAACTGCTGAATGCATGGAGCCCTGGGTGTGGTGCATAAACAACGAATCTTGGAACACTGAAAAAATAAAATTAGAAAGAAAAAAGAAATTAACTGCTGGAGCTCCAAAAGTTAGAGCAAAATTAACAACTTCCATGGATTATTAGAGATTAGTACAGGGTAATGCTTAAGAGATCAGACCATGGATTCAGTCAGACCTAAGCTGGAATTCAGTCCCAGATGCTTGTTGGCGAAATTAAGGTGTTAGCTAGATTACCTTGGCAATGGGTTAATTGTGTTATGTCTCACTTTCTCTCTGTGTAAAGGGGCAGGAATAATAGTCACTACTGCCTAGGCTGGTTAAGGTTTATTTGAAATATGCACATAAAGTGCTTAGCATTATGCTTTTGACAAAATAAATGCTAAATAAATATGAGCAAATACCAGTAACATTTTATAAACACATACACTGAGAGTCCTGTGATCAAATTACTTTTGGACATTCTGGAGTAAATTAATAGAAGCAGGCTTCAAAAATATTTTTCATAACCTTTAAAATATAAACACGCATTGTAAATTTGCAAGAGGGTTGCAGTGTGCAGCATTCTCAAAATAGTTGGAACACAAACCCTGATTTCTCAAAGTATTCCAAAAGGACTAGTGTGCCAGAGAAACTTAAAGCTTTAACACTTACTTTTGCATGCTGTAGGGGTTTGCCATAGATTTGTATGATGATAGCCATTTTGATTTAGCAGTTTTGATATAATCATTTTTATGCAAAGGATATTTTAGCAAAGAATTGACATAGTTACATCAAAAAGGCTCTTTTTTCTTAATTACCAGATAATGTGCCTTGCACATATCCCTGACCCTCACCATTATGATGGGTGTTCATTTCTGTCATTTTAGAGTTTCCATGAGCCAGTGTTAATTTTTTAAACCAGAAAAATGTACTATCTATTTTTGTTTGGGCTCTGTGATCTTAGTTATTTATCCTAAAACCATTATTTCAAAGTTTATTCATAGCATTGTGTTTTACTGAAACAACTGAGAAAAAATTTAATTGAGGATTGACTATACAGTTGACAGTTAGATTTAAGGGATCTTTTTATGGACCCACAATTTCCTCTCCCCATTCCACTCCAGTGCCCGATACAGATTCAGTCAAACAAAATTACTACAATTAGGAAGCTTACACAAAGCAGATTAATTTGTCGGCTAGATTTTCAAAGAGAAAGCAAAATAAATTCCATTAGTATTCTGAAATTATTCTTGGACAGTACCTAAGTATGACCATCGTAATGTTCATGAATTAGTGGATGTGAGTGGCAAATCACTCAGGTTATCCGAGAATTGTTAGAAACTGAACAAACATTCTGCTTAAAACGGCTGAAGAGCTTTTCTGAATTCAGCTGGTATCGTACTCATATCTTGTGCTTATACATAATTTGACTTGGGTGGTACCTGACTATTATGTCTTCCCTCATCCCCTCCCTGACAAAACCTTCTCCCTAACTGCTACCCATTTCTCTGAGACTCCTCTCTATGTTTTTTATCCCTAACCCACTCTATTCTTTGTCCCTAACGGACTGTAGCCCAGGCTCATCCTTTGCCAAGTACTGGAGAGAGGCTCAGCAATGGGATAAGGCTCAGGGCTGAAAATACCAGCTTTCTTTCCTGGCTCTTGTGACACCACATTTTCCGGCTGTTTTCTCACATTTCTCTGAGAACTACTTTTCAGATTCCTTTTCCTAGCTCATCCTTGACCTAATTTTCCATTGTTGGTATTTTGTTCTTGTTTTTGTTTTTAAGGTTAGTCTTAGGTCCTAGGTAAAAGGACACAAGTATTCACAGGGCACAAGAAAAATGGAGAAATTCAGAATGTCACTGCAAGTTCTGACACGCTTTCGGGTCACATTAAGACATATGGGTCATGTATAGTCCTATATATAATCTATGAGAAATCTAAGTGATGTCCATACATGTATTATTCAAAAAAGAACCAAACTCCATTTTATGTTCCAGTAGTGACATAGTTTATGTGACATTTTCTATGTTTATCTTAAGCTATCCTGGAAAGACCAGGTAAATGCCCTCAAAGCATTCCATGGAAAAGCACACTCCAGTTAGTAAGTACTATTAAGGTGTTTGCCAAGAGCTCTGTCATTAGCATATCTATAAAGATTAGATCAGGTTACATTTCTTTCTTTCCAGAGGTATTCCTCAGAAAAGGGAGAAAATAGATTGCAGGCCTGTGGCTAACTCCCTTTTTATCTACTTGGCCTTGGTGCCCTGATGAGCCAGTTGCTTAAACTCCCCTTGTGATAGTTCTTACTCTACCTGCCTATTGTAACACGGACCCTTGATAGATCTCACTGTAGCCTCACCCCATGACAGAACATGTGGCAGTAGGTCTAGTCTTAAATCTCTTATAGCTTAAGACCTCCAACTACCGGGACGCCTGGGTGGCTCAGTTGGTTAAGCAGCTGCCTTCGGCTCAGGTCATGATCCCAGCGTCCTGGGATCGAGTCCCACATCGGGCTCCTTGCTCCGCAGGGAGCCTGCTTCTCCCTCTGACTCTGCCTTCCACTCTGTCTGCCTGTGCTCGATCTCGCTCGCTTTCTCTCTGACAAATAAATAAATAAAATCTTAAAAAAAAAAAAAAAAAAAGACCTCCAACTACCTACTTGACAGCTTCACTGGGAGATTTCATAGGGATTTCGAACTCAGCTATAAAACTACATTCATAATCTCTTCCCTCAGCCCTCAACCTCACCACAGATTCGGCTTTTCGAGCAATATTAGTTCCAGTAGAACATAATATAGCCATTCATTTAATAGCTCTTGAAACAAACCTCATAATCCTCCAAGATTTCTTCCTTTCCCATATATCCTAACCATCTGTAGTTACTGCTCAAATATGTCCACTTCTTTTATTCCTTTACCAAAACCCAATCCAAGCTCCCTTAGTCTATGACCCAGATGATTTAAAAAGCCTTCCAGTTAGCTTTTCCAAATTCGTTAACACACTCTACCTGTTCCTTCACTGAAATCACAAATCCAACCCTCTAATTATCCTACTGAAAGTGAACAATGGTTACCCATCACTTTTATTTATTTTTCAATTTAAGCTTTTTAAATGCTGGTGAAAGGAATTTGTGGTTCGTAGAAACCATACTTATGTGAACGACAGCAGATGCTTCTTCATATAAATTATCACTTCAATATATGTCTATGGTCCATAAGAAAAGAGAAACACCGATGTATCCGTTTTGCTACATTTTAATAGCAGATATTTTAAGGGATTCTTTTTTTTAGGTCTCATCAGCAACATCAAACAAAAGGTACTGAGTGTACTCCACAAGGTACAGAGTGCTGCCAACACTTTGGAAAATTTACATGACTTGGAGAAAATGTGGTTCTTATCTCTCGAAGAGCTTACCCCTCAAAGTGAACAACAGGGTAATTTATGAAGGCAAATTCTTCATCCCCTTGAGCTAATGTGGACTGAATCATTTTGAAATTAAAATAATCAAGACATGAGACAAGACTAAATTTGGTTGAGAATTCTTTCAGGTTCATAAAGTTTTAACATCCATCTTAAACAGAACTGACTAGACAACTTTTAGAGCAGAGACCAAACTCCTCAATGTAGATTCACAACCCTCCATCATCTAGACCTACTTTCCTCCTGAGACTTATCTATCATTCGGGCTCCTTTCCTGGCTCAGTGTTTTCTTTCAATCTATTGAACGATCTGTTATGTTTCCTGAAGTTGTTATGTTTCCTGCCACAAGGTCCTCACACAATCTGTTCCATATTTGGAACACACTGTGATCCTTGATCCAAGTAAATCCTCATTCTTGTGAACTCAGCGTAAAGATTACTTCATCAATAAACATTCCCTTGAGTCCCAAGAGAACCTATAATTTCCCCTCAGAGCCTGCATTATGATGAAAATTAAATAATTTTCTAATTCTTAGTGGGTGTGTTTCTGCAACAAAAGGTTATGGTCAATAGAGGAAAAGACTTTGTTAATCTTGTCCAAACTGTTTTCCTAGGGGCTAACCTCAGTCTTTGGCTCTTGATAAAATAGTAAGTCTTTTTTTTCCCCTTTTACAATGCCCCAAATGGAATGGCTTGCTTTTAGTCCTTGTAAAAAAATGTATTTGAAAAATCACATCAGGGTAGCTGTGCCAAAATGTCACGACTCTAGTTGTTTCATACTAGAAAAGTATCTCAATACCACATATAGGGAACATGTAATTGTTTTGCAATATGGACTCCTGGAAATATTTTTCTGGGAAATGTATGTTTCATGTAACTCAGTTAGTTGATAGGCTTTATAAAATTTTTTGAGATAAGCCAAAAAATATATTAAAAATATATACAAAATATATTTTAAAAACATACAAAATATATTAAAATATATAAAATACATATTTATATATAAATATATACTTATATATTTATATATTATATAAATAAATAATAAGCTATATATTTATATATTATAAATATATTTATATTATACATAAGTATAAAAATATTTATATATTTATATTTAAAATATATTAAAGATATATAAATATATATTTATATTTATATTTAAATATATTTATGAATTATATATGAGAATATATTTATATTTATGAATTATATATATATATATGAGAATGCAGCTATCCCAAATAAGGATTTCTGTTTTAGAAGTGTTGGTTTCTAAATTGTATTACATAGGATGGCAAGTTATCTGCTATGGCTTTTTTTTTATAATTTAAGGCAATGAAACTATCATCAGCTTAGAGGACGACAGTTATCTGTCAGCATATCAGTAGGTCTTGAATCTTGATCTACAAAATGTGATTTCATTTCACTAGAATAATTTTTCAAAGAAGAGGAAAGAGGTTAAGAAACAAAACTTTTAAATACCAGTGCCTTAAACTACCTCAATATTCAATCTTCTCATCAATAGCTATTCTGGCCCTTATAATTTTAGTAAGATTTGTATTCTGTGTGAGAACCATTGCCCGAGAGCTCATTTTTAGGTTGCATTACTTATTTAATCATTGTTTGCTATCCGGAGTCAAGGTCTGAATGAAACTCAGCAGAGAGACCAGTACAAGGTGGAAACAATCTCATTTTGTTCCTAACAGATTTCTCCGTGCAGTATTAATGATAGTCAATACTGATCTATCTGCTTAAATTCTGCCTCTTCCTCAGTAGTGAGCTGACTTGAGAATCTTAGATTAGCAATTTTTTTTGAAAAGGAAACATTTTAAAAGATGTATCCAAAAGACTTCCAGATCCATAGTTTAGGAGAAATAGAAAGATGTTCCTTTAAAAAATAATGGTCTCTTCTCTGAGCCTATTCAAAAGTTCTTTATTGACAAAGAAAAATTACTTGGCAATATTTAAACCTTCTAACCTGAGTAGATACTAAACCTTCTAGGTGACAAAAATAGCTTCACTGGACAATTTTTTAAAATTTGAGCTTCATAATCAGCCGTGGTATTATTACTCATACCAAATCAAGAAGAAGCTTGGAAACCAGTAAAGAAAGTTCTGATCACCTTTTCTTGACTTTAAATCTCAAATACATGTACTTCCCACTATCCACAATTCACTGGAAGCTAAGAAGCGTATTTAGTATTTCATTCAGTCTACTCTTTATAGTCCACAAATCCTAGAGATTGAGTGATTCCACACATTGGCTTTCTGATTTTCCTACAGAATTGCTTGAGTTTTTCCAGATGAATCTCTGATACAAACAAAACAAAAACTTGTTTTTGTTAGGAAAGAGAAAATACTGCACATGCTTATTTCACCACGTGCATAAAGCAGATAGTCTCCTCTTGCACAAACAGTCTATAAAATCAGGACACTCCAGTTTTTATTTCTTGAGCAGATGATGCTATTTCTGGTAGGTGGAGACAATGCTTTGGCAGCCAGTAACCTCCATGTACAAACCCAAGTGGTCTCATTATTCAGAGTCCTTGAATAGTATTTTCAGTGTTCTTGAACTAAGAATTTATCCATTTTTCAAAGCCTCCAATGTCATCCCCAGATTCATTTTTCTTTGCTTCTCCAAGTTTTCAGTTCCTTCCCCTTCCAGAGTGATTTCCCTAGCTGGCCACTTTTACAAAGGAGAATTTTACCTGCTATTGTGAATTAAATTCAGGGAGGACAGTGAAATACACAACCAATCATTTATCAGACTCATAAAGCCACAGAATCGGTTAACTTAGTTCTCAGAAGAACCTACATTTTTTATTAATAGCAATGCTTGTGGGATAAAGCACCAAAATGATTAATTAAAGTCTTCATTCACTTTACATATGTAGACATTCTCAGGTTCTTATCTTTTTAGGATAGGATTCCTTTTCTTTCCATTTCTGTTCTTCTCTAACTAAACTTTATGAATAACCTCTATGAATAATTTGTTTTTGAAAAAAATAAAGCATTTTTGGAGGTTAGGGTTGCTATTTTATGTATTCAAGTTTGTCATTTTCTGACAGTGAATACTGTCAGAGGAAGACAACTAGTTCTTTTAACTAATCCTCTTGCAGTGTCCTATGATTGGAAAAGATCCTGATGTTTATTCTTTGTATGAAATTACTAATTTTGTTATTGAGAATTATAGCGAAATATCTTCCATAAGTCAGCAATGCCTACCCTAGGTGAATAGTTTAATCCAATAGTATATATATACATATTTTTTTTAATTTTTTAATTGTGTTATGTTAGTCACCATATAAAACATCATTAGTTTTTGTGTTGTGTTCCAAGATTCATTGTTTACATGTAACACCTAGTGCTCCATGCAATACATGCCCTCCTTAATACTCACCACCAGGCTCACCCAACCTCACCCCCTTGCCCTCTAAAATCCTCAGTTTCTTTCTCAGAGTCCACAGTCTTTCATGCTTCATCTCCCTCTCCGATTTCCCCCAATTCACTTTTCCTTTCCTTCTCCAAATGTCCTCCATGTTATTCCTTATGTTCCACAAGTAAGTGAAACCATATGATAATTTTATTTAAAACAAACTAAAAAAGTAGACCCCAAAAGTCCACAATATACTAATCCTACTAGCTTTGGTTCTCTCTAGAATGAATAAACAAATCATAGACTATTTAGAAATAAAATAAAAAGGGCAAAGTTACATGTAGACAAGGTACTGTGAATGAACAGTCTTCTCTGTGGGTTTTCTAGGTATGATAGAGTCTGTTATAACTCCTTAGGATAAAACAAAATGCCTATTAGCAAGACAATTTGATTAAGCTATAGAGGAAACCAAGGAAATGCACTCCTAATACCATGAGGATGTGGTTACTAACCATGAGAATGTATTCTCCATGAGGAGTGAATACTAAAGCAGTAGTGTGAAACATTATTGTAGACACTGTTATTTTTGCATGAACATAACCAATAAAGACTTCTGGCAACTAAGATAGCTTTTATTTAACTAGTCATTCTTTAAATGTGGTCCCTGAGCCAATAGCATCAACAACACTCTGGAATTTCTTAGAAATGTCATTTCTTGGACCCTGTTTTAGTCCTCTAGGACTGCTATAACAAAATACCATAGACAGGGTAGCTTAAACAAAAGAAATTTATTTGCCCACAAGTTTGGAGGCTAGAGAGTCCAAGATCAAGGTGCCCACCAATTTGGTTCTGGAAAGCACTCTCTTCCTGGCTCACAGACAGTTACTTTCTTGCTGTGTCTTCACATGATGGAAAAAGAAAGCTCTGGGGCCTCTTCCCTTTATTATAAGGGCAACAGCCCTGCTGGATGAGGACCTTCCACCAAGTATAGTCCTGTTGGGGGTTATGGCTTCAACATATAGATTTCGGGGGGACACAAACATTTAGTCTGTAAGGTCCCAACCCAAATGTAATGAGCCAGAAACCCTGGATTTAATAAATCCTCCAGAAGTTCTGATGCACACTAAAATCTGAGCGCTAACACTAAGGGAGTGGTATTCAACCTTAGTTACCCATCGGAAACATGCCAGTATGTGGGGCTCACCCTACAACAATAAACTCAAAACATCTATGGATGAATCTTGGCCAGTGATGTTTTCGAAAGCTCCAAGATAATTCTTATTTGTGGCCAAAATAGCAAACCACTATTTTCAATTCCAGTTCCTCCCCAAATCTCATTATTCCTGAAATTTGTTTTATCCCTCTCTTCCATCGTCCTACAATAGCCCATAAATTATAACCCAATTTCTTCAGCCAAATTCATAAAAACCTATAGAGGCATAATCCTTATGGTTTGGAGAAAATTTTATTTTCTACTCTATATTATAGAAAATAACCTCATCAATAGGCTTTTTGTTAAATGTAAAACTGATTATAGCTAATTAAATCTTATTTTCAAATTCCTTCCTCATATAATATATCCCAATAACTTAAGTAATATATATCCCAACGACTTGAGTATATCTTAGACGTTAAAGTATTTCATTAGCCATAGAGTTCTGTGTTGATATAAGGTATCATTACTGTTAAATGGAATATAAGGTCCTAGGAGACACAGAATATGTTTATTTACCTACATCTCTTCAGTACCTTGAAAAGTTCTGGGATATCCAGAGTTCAATTTGTTTATTTTTAATAATTTATTTCATTGATTAATACTGTAAATTGAAATCAACACAAACAAGAATTTTGATACCTTGACTTTAAACTGAGTTACAATAAAATCGACATGGGATCATTTATAAAGCATTAACGCTTCAGAAAGAAAATTAAAAATAGAACACTTGTAAAAATTGATGGCAGAATATCAACATAAATAAAATATCTCTGAGGGATAAAAATAAAATATCTCTGAGGAAAACATGAAAAAAATCTGCTTTGAAAATATAGTACTTTGTTGCCTGTGACTCAAAGGAATAAAGATAATGAGGAGGAGCAGAAGGAAAAAGCAGGAGGAATACACTGGTTATAATTAATGCAATCTCTCTATAATCTAGGCTACACAAAGTTCTAGCTAAGAATTCCTTTAGCAATTATTTTCAGCCCCAAAAGATGCATGTATGTATATATAATATTTATGTTAATGTTAATATTAATATATAAAATATTGAAATTATATATATATAAAATATCCCCAACTTTGGAGATACAGATATAGATCTATCTATATGTCTATATCTATCTCAACAATGAAGACATTAAAGTCGATTAGATTTGGGATCTAATTCTATTTCTATCCTTGTTTTTGCTTTTCTATGGGACTTTGGGTAGGTGGAATGACTTCTCTCAAATTGTTTTTTTCTTATGTAGTTTGCTATGGAACTGAAATAAGGTTGCATACATTAATCGCCTTATAGAACGCCTCACATATAATAGACAACAAATAATTTCATTCTCTTTCTTCTTTTCCCCTGAAGATATGAATACCTACATTTAAGTAGAATTGTGCTGTTTCATTAGGTATATTGCAACTGATCACTGAAAGCAAAACTTTGATTATAGAATTAACATTTTTAATAGCATTTCTAGTCATTTTGTTTCATAAGCTTTTGTTCTAAGGACTGATTTTATTTTCTGTGTTATTTTACTGATTGTTTTTTCACACTTGTCTGAAGAGCAGAGAGATATTTAAGAATTGAAAATACTGAACTCAACCTTGTTCACTTAATATTTCAGTAGTCAGAGCATCACCATTATCACCTGTTATTTATTAGTAAAGAGCTGTGAAAATCCTGGTCCTCCCTCCCTTCCCAGAATATTGTATTTGAATAAGCAGTGCAATTCAGAGTATAACACCCCCTGCTTTATATTTTACCAACAACCTCTTGACTTCCTCAAGAGTATTAGTGCTCTGAAAAAAACAATTTCCATTTACATTATGTGTAGTACAAGTTATCTTAAATAATGTGTCATGAAGATCTTCTTGCAGAAAAACAACAGAAAAACAGCCCAACCCAGCACTAGGAGAGACTGCTTTCCATTATCGAAGTAGAATGACTGGGACTGTAGAAGAGAACATGATTTATAAATAAATGAAAGAACATACCTAAATGTACATAGGAAAATTCTGGAGTGAGTATCAAGAGCTTGGTTATGTCTGTTTGCTATTTCAGCAGAAATCAAAAGCACAACTGACCTTCCCCAACTCTCAGCAACATTTTGAGTAAAAACCATGACACTGGTTCTTTGGCACACAGCTTCCCAAAGAGGGGCAAGTAGGTTTTTTGTTGTATTTTTTTTTTTTTAAAGAAGAAAGAAAAAGTCAAGTTTTCAAATTCCAGTAGCATTTCAGTGACTGCAACTGTTGCTTCATACACTTCTCAAATGAAAGAAATAAGGGAAGGGTACTTGTCCCCTCTGAGAGAAAGGGCTCCTGTGAGCCTTCATCTGCCCCCACCGAAAAGCAGCCCTTTTTTTTAGCTCAGTTACAAAAGAAAAGCTATATGATGTATTTAAAAAAAAAAAGGTATTTTCAACATATTCTAAATATCTCCTTTTCATCAGTATTAGGTAGCTTCAGGAATATGCTATAGTGGGAAGAAACAGACTGGAAACACGGAGACTTAGATTGATTATTGGCTCTGTTCTCTAGTTTTGTTTGTTGCATATTGCTGGGTCCAACTGATTCAGTCTATACAGTGAAAAAAAAATTGTACTACATGACCTCCAAAAGCACTTTGAAATTTTAACATTCTGGAATGCAATAAGACTCATCCAAATTTGCTCCTTTTCATGATTTTTAATGTGCTGTGGAAATACCTAAATCATTGACCATCATTTTGATGTTTGAAGATATGTCAAAGCCTACCTTCAAGGGTATTCAAAGCCTGCCTATATAGTTTGGGGATTATGAAAACACTCCAAAGATAACGAGGTTATTTAATTTAAAATCAGCATGTGCTAGGATATTACCCACAAAACTGAAAAGGAAATGAAAGTAATGGTCCAATGGCTTGAATTCATTAGGTTCTGCCTGAGGGAGGATTTACATAGGCATCTTATGTGAAAGGAGAGGAAAAATAAAAATCAACCTCTCCTTTCCCCACTCCTCCTAATTGCCTAACAAAATGCCATTGTTGAATGTTTAATAAATTCCTTCAACTAGAAGGCAGAAGCCAAAATATAATTAGCAAGGTCAACACAGAAAGAAACCCAGATGGCCCAGTGGAATATGGAGAAGAACTACTTAGGAGAAACCAAAAGACTCAAATCTATCAAACATTAGGGATGCCACCGAACATTTCCCAGGAGATATTAGAAGTGTCGGGGTTCCCTCTTAGCCACTTTCTTTTTTACTTTAAAATTCTTAAGAGAAGGAGGGAAAAGTGCATTCTCCTGGTGCAGACACAAAAAGGAGGGAATAATTCTGTATTTTACAAATTGTCCACAAATTGCAAGGGAATTTTTACCAAGACAAAATTTAACTCATCATTCCTTAGGACGGTAGCCACCTGAGCTGAGGGAAAGCAGAGAATCCAGGGAGAAAGGCAGACTGCTCACAGGATTCCAATATTACCCTTAATAAATCCATAGTTAGCATCTGAGTTGGGAGCACAGAGATTCCATGATCCGTATCCTGGGTCTTAAAAATAGTTCACATTCCTGGTTACATCCAGGGGGGTGGAAGCACAGCATGTGTGGAAGGGAAAGAACAAGTGAGACTAAAAGAGAAGCATGTTGGGGTGGGGGAAGTGACTAACACCCAGTGAGGCAGAATTATGTATGCTTAGGCTAATGGGGATAAACAAAGACAACTTGGAAAAGATGTGTAATATTGCTGAAAATTTAGCTAAATGACTCAAAATGCAATTAACAGTCATTTCGCCCTCCATGACCAGGTTTCCATCATTATCTGACATTATATTTTTGGGATAAGGTTAATATTTATAGAAGTGTTAGTACACGAAAACCTAGCATTTGGGACTTTCTAGGCATAATTAATACATTTTATTCCTCTTCTAATGTCCTACTTGCCTTCATACCAGGCTAATGTAAAGAATGACCCAGAAAGTTCAAAACACACTAATCATCTTTGTACGCACAAAAATGAAAGTAATGTGGGTGTTCACAGTGATTGAATGTTTAATGATTCATAATTGTTCTCTTCTCACTATCTTCTGAATGTACCTAGGAATTTTTTTCTTAAAAGAAGTTAGAAATCCGGTGCTAGAAATCATATAGGTGTTATAAATATATATAACATAAATATAAATATAGGTGTTAGAAATCATCTTTTCATCTTGCTAGTGATGATAGTGACACATCTCTATTTGTCAAAAATTATTGAACTGTATACCTAAAAAGTGGATTTTATAATGTATGTGTATTTTACCTCACCAAACATGACTTTTTAAATGTCCAGAACTTGGGGGAAAAAAAAGTATATAGTAAGTCAAAAAAACTAATGTGTAGGTAGAAGTCAAGTGACTTATTTTAAAAATCAATTTTGAATAGGTTATACATATTCATGAAGCAAAATTTAAATGGTGCTTAAGGGTATATGATGAAATCTCTGTCCTAATTTCTTCTACCCACCCTATTTCTTTCCTTTGAAGACAGCTGCTCAGTTTTATGAATAGTCTCTTAGAGGAAGTATTCTCCGCATATAACAACCATATGTGTGTTTCATCAGTTAATGTCACTGATCTCTTGATGAAATGCTTTTCATTTTCACCTACTGAACACTAACCACATACTATTCTTATAGATCCCAGGCTGATATCTTTCCTTAACCATACTTTTTAAATCTACGAGTAAGGTAAGTTCTCCTTGGACAAGTTATCTTCAGGAATCTCACACTAGGGGCAACAACAAGATTTCCAGCTCTGAGGAATTTTCCCTAGTTCTCCTGAAGTTTCTCGTGGCCCAGGGTGATATTTTATATGTGTTCTCTCTTCTAGTCTCTTTCTCCCTAGCAAATAGAAAGCCATTTCTCATTCTTTGCCTTGCCTCATTGAAAGACGGCTTCCCACAAATATGGCACGTCTGCATGTTTCCTCATGAAAAGTTTCCATGGCCAGCTTACACTGCCTGATTCCAATGTTCCAAAGAAAGGATCGTTCATGTTGGCTCAGAGAAGAAGTTAGTTATATCGGAGAGCTGTGTGAGGCTGCTTGGGAACTACAGCCATAGGCAACTCTTCTGACCTTTCCAAGTTTCATTGACAATGTTGTTCATTATTCCTAAGAGCACAAGAGAAGTACCACTTTACTCTGCCATCTTATTAACCCAGCTTATTAACTTTCAATAGTGCAATGTCTTTGCCTCATAAATACATTAAGGAATAGAAGTAAATTTTGTTTGTAAGAGTAGTTTGGGTTGGAAAAGGGATTCTAGGTGACGTACTTTGAGCTTCAGAATTAGACAATGACTAGAAAATACAGAGGGATTTGAGGCTGCTGAGAACAGCCTTTTCAGGTTTATTTTGTCAAATTAAGACTTTTTTCTTTTTTCTTTCCAACAAACATTCCTTGGGGGTCCAATACACACAAAAATTCATAGTGAAAAAAATTACTGGATTTTTGTCCTATTTTTTTATCCCCATGCCCCCCCACCGCCTTAATTATCCATCTTTGGTTTCCAATAGCACTCTTGATAGAAATCACTTATTAAAAAATATATATGCCTGAGTTTTACTCCAGACCCAATGGATAAGAATCACCAGGAGTGTGGCCCTAGCAAAACATTTTAATAAACTACTACGGTGATTCTGATACCCAGCCAATTTTGAGAACCACTATCCTAAATTAGAGAATCGAGAACCACCAAAAAACAAAACAACAACAACAACAAAAACCAAAGTCCAACCTAAAACTCAAATTATTTCCATTTTATACTATCAGTAAGTCATAGCAGCTAAACTTTTGAAGTCCAACTGTAATAGTTTGTCTCCAGCTTCTTAACCCATGAATATAATTAGTCAGGTTAAACTAAAGTTAATCTCTTTGTCATCATAAAAACATTTCAGGCCTAACAAATTCTATTTTATCTATTTTAAAATGCATACCCCTTTGGAATACTGTTTAACATCTGCTTTCAGCAGAGTGACAAAAATCAGATGACTGGATCTATCAAAAGAGAGAGACAAACCTGTCGCTCATCAAAGAGTACACTTAGTTACAGAAAAGACAAATAAAGCTATTCAGAGAAGAAACTGGGGATGTCTACAATGAATTGAAGCACCAAGCAATTCTTTTGACAGCATGTAGAAGAAAACACCTAAGCAGAAACCCCCGACCCCACGACTCCCTCCGCCCCCAACAAAGCACTGGCTCTTTGTGTATTTTGTGCTTCACAGGGCAGGGAGGATGTTTCAGACCATATCATTCAATTAGAATTTGTTGCTGCTATTCACCAAGAACTCTGATGTGTCTTACCTATTACTTTACCCAACCCTTGTAACAACACCGTGAGTTACGTATCCTCCCCGTTCTACAGATGAGGGAATAAGGAATCAGTGGTGTTAAGTTATCCAAACAGACACTGCTAAGTGTCAAAGGGTTACCCCCATACAATTATTTTGGTGTTTTTTATGCTACAACAAAATGGCCTCTTTTGCTATACATGTTAGCCTCCCTTAGACTGCCCCTCTTCTACAATTTACCCTTCATTTATATTTTCTCCAGCATTTCTACAATCTCCTATTCCTTCTTTGATGCATCTTTTCATAACGGGCCATTCTCACTTCACCTTATTCCCAACCACCAAATACATGCAACATCCTTGGGATCTTAGTATACCCCGAGGAACCTGTGAGGAGAGACCAGGCTGATCTGGAGAGTCTTAAGAAAATCAATCAGCTTCATGATGCCTGTTGGTATAATGACAACAGAGAATGGGATGTTTAAGTCGGTTCAGAAATGTAAACAAGCACAAAATTGACATAAGGGTGAAGAGCCATTTTCTTTCGACAGTGTAATCCAGATTATACCTGCCTCCTAATTATTGTAAAAACTACACACTGTAATGTGATTATTTCAGGAGAGATAGGAAAAAAAGATTATGAATGAAAACACAGGTCTCAAGATGAAGTCTTTCTGGCAAAGGCCACATGCAGAGATCTTGTTTATTCATGCATTTTTTCTTACAAGCTCATTTCTTTGTGACAATAAGTACAGATGCATTAACACTGGAGGGAGAAAGCTTACCTGAAGGCTGACGTTCTAGAAATCTAAGACACCATGCTCTGGCCTCTCCCTTGTCTAACAACGAAAAGAGAACGTAAATTCAGGGCTGACATTCATCCTGCAAACAATGACAAGCCCCTAAGAATTGTGTGGCTTTGCTTTCCATTTTGAGTGGTTAGTTACTGTAGTAGAGCTGTATGGTAATTAAATATTTTGACTATGATCTGCATAATTCATAAGAATTTTATAGAAATGTAGGATAATACTAAATGCCTCCATTAATTCATCAACAATTAAACAAAAATGAGATAAATAATAGGATCAAAATGAGTTTGAGATCTACACTATGAAATGTTTCCCAGTGCCGGTTTATTATTATTATTATTATTATTATTATTATATCTATGCATCATTCCTTTTAAGAAGACAAAGGAAGAGGTATACACGGGTGACTCAGTTGGTGAAGTGTCCAACTCTTGACTTTGGTTCAGGTCATGATCTCAGGGGGGTGGTTCAGGTCATGATCTCAGGGTTGTGGGATTATGTCCTGTGTGGGGCTCTGTGCTCAGCAGGGAGTCTCCTTGAAATTCTTCTTCTTCTTTTTTTTTTTTAATTGTGTTATGTTAGTTACCATACAGTACATCATTAGTTTTTGATGTAGTGTTTAACAGTTTGTGTATAACAGTCAGTGCTCCATGCAGTCCTTAACCTCCTTAATACCCATCACCAGGTTCATTCATTCTCCCCACCCCTCTTCCTTCTAAAACTCTCTGTTTGTTTCCCAGAGTCCATAGTCTTTTATGGTTTGTCTCCCACTCTGATTTCTCCCCTTTCATTTTTCCCTTCTTGTATTGTCCTCCATGTTATTCCTTATGTTCCACAAATAAGTGAAACCGTATGATAATTAAAGTTTTCTGTTTGACTTATTTCACTTAGCATAATCTCCTCCAGTCCTATCCATGTTGATGCACAAGCTGCGTAGTCATCCTTTTGGATGGCTGAGTAATATTTCATCCTGTATATGGACCCATAATCCTTATCCATTCATCTGTTAAAAGGGATCTTGGCACCTTCCACATTTTGGCTATTTTGGACATTGCTGCTGTGAACACTGGGGTGCATATGGCCCTTCTTTTCACTACATCTGTATCTTTGGAATAAATACCCAGTACTGTAGCTTCTGGGTCATAGGATAGCTCTGTTTTTAATTTTTTGAGGAACTTCCACACTGTTTTCCAAAGTGGCTGCACCAACTTGCATTCCTACCAACAACGTAAAAGGGTTCCCCTTTCTCCACAACTTTTCCAACATGTGTTGTTTCTTGCCTTGTTGATTTTTGCCATTCTAACTGGTATTCTTTCTCCCTCTTCTTCTGCCCCTCCCCCAACTCATGTGCATGCTTGCTCAGCGATCTCTCTAAATAAGTAAATAATCTTTGGGGTGGGTGGGTAGCTCAGTGGGTTAGACCTCTGCCTTCAGCTCAGGTCATGATCTCAGGGTCCTGGGCTCTAGTCCTGCATCGGACTCTGCTCAGTGGGGAGCCTGCTGTCCCCTCATCTCTGCCTGCTGCTCTGCCTACTTGTGATCTCTCTCTCTCTGTCAAATAAATAAAATTTTAAAAAAGAAAGAAAGAAAGAAAGAAAGAAAGAAAGAAAGAAAAAGGGGTGCCTGGGTGGCTCAGTGGGTTAAAGCCTCAGCCTTTGGCTTGGATCATGGTCCCAGGGTCCTAGGATTGAGCCCCACGTGGGGCTCTCTGCCCAGCAGGGATCCTCCTTCCTCCTCTCTCTCTGCCTGCCTCTCTGCCTACTTGTGATCTCTGTCAAATACATTAAAAAAAATTTTTATAAAAAAAAATGAAAAGATAACTAAATAATCTTTTAAAAAATACAAAGGAGGAATATGAACCTTACTTTTATATAAAACAATTCAAATCCTGAGACTATGATCTTGACAACTATTTTAAATCTGTTTCCTCAAAAGCAGAGTTAGGGGACGCCTGGGTGGCTCAGTTGGTTGAGCGGCTGCCTTCAGCTCGGGTCATGATCCCGGCATCCTGGGATCCAGTCCCCCATCCGGCTCCTTGCTCAGCGGGGAGCCTGCTTCTCTCTCTGTCTCTTCCTGCCACTCTGTCTGCATGTGTTCGTTCTCTCTCTCTCTGACAAATAAATAAATAAAATCTTTAAAAAAAAAAGTAAAGTTAGGATTATTTTAATACCTACATTACAAAGTTTTAAAAAGGTTTAATGAAATAAACCAGGATCCACCTGATAAGTGTAAGAGCAAACGTTAGCTGTTGTCCTTTTAAAACTACACTCAGGGAAGATAAAGTTCTGTAAGGCTCATGCCCGTCTCTATTTAGAACAGAGTGACTTTGGATGTCTTGTTTATACTGACCATATCCCAAAGAAACCAAGCACCAATAACAGTCAGATAAATAGGCTTCCTCTTCCCCTACAAAGAGGCTAAGCACTACTTTGAACTATGTTTCCTTTGGTAATTCAAACCTGTGAGTCAAAAATTAAGTCAAACATACCAGAAATACTCTGTTGTTTACTTTTGCCTTTTCTGTGCCATTTGAAGGATGGAAACAGGCATTTTATACATTATCAAAGTGGCACCACATACTTGTTCACATTACTGATTTAAGAAACAAGAATTCTTGAAAGGAAATCAATTTTGAACATGGAGCAATGCTAAATCTTGCCACAAAACAACAAATCTTCGGCTAGACATTTTACAGATCATCTTCTATAGGATTAATTTATATCATACTGTATACAGCGATTTGACACCTTCATTTTGCACCAACCCTCCAAGCAAGACTTTATGTAAGATACAGTAGAAAGCAATAGCAATTAGTTTACAGATGTGTTTGAATTTAATACTTGTAAGGCTTATTTCCTAGAAACATGATAGTGATGAGGGAGCAGGAGGCTGGCTGAGGACAAAGCAAAAGCTGGCGCGTTGCACCCCCTCTTCACCCACTCCCCTCCATATGTGTAGCATTCCTCAGGCACCCCTGACCGCCATAAAATGATAAATAGTTAACTTGCAGGGATCGCAATCCTGCAGAACAGGAATCTCCCTTGCTCTACAAGATGTCCTAGAGACCTAAACAGGGAGGTTACCTTATCAATAGCACAAATTTCCAGAGGTAAATAACTCTTGGTTCCTGAAGCCCTAATGTCTCCCTCCCACCATAAACTGGAGGAGACTGAGGTAGAAGGGAATGTAAATGATAGCCGGATTATAATACCCCACCAAGAATCTCCCAATTATCTTGATGTTAATGCCTGACCTAAAGACAACATTGATCAGGCCATAAGGGCAAGGCCTCCCCCAGCATCTTGTAGGCCCTCCCTAACATGTGAAAACTCTGTTGAAATCTCCCATTCCTTCACCACCTACCCCCCCAACCGCGGGGTATATAACATGCCTACCCTCACAACCCAGGGCAGCAGCTCTTCCTGCCCACGGGTCCTGTCCCTGTGCTTTAATAAACCACCATTTTGCACCAACAACGTCTTAAGAATTCTTTCTTTAGTCATCGGCTCCGGACCTCCTCACCCCACCGAACCTGACTTAGGTTCTGGGACTTCATCAATAGGAGAGCCTAAGCTCAGGGACACCTGTAGGGACTGTAGGGTTGAGTTTCCTCTTACCGTGTTATTTCTTCTACCACCCACTCTGCTATTAGCCCTGCATTCATTGCTGTATCTGTTCCCCAGAGCATACCGTCCTCTGCAGCCCCACCACTCGCAACACTATCTCAGTCGTAAGACTATCTCATTTTTCTCTTTATCTCATTAATACTATCTTGATAATCTCTATGATGACCACCATCTCCACTGCCTGTCTTTATTCTCTTTTTTCCTGTCTCCTTCAGTACTTCTTTGTCTTTGATATGTTTTATAGAATTACATAATAACAGTGGTATCCAATTCTTGCTACCTCGCGAATACCCCCCACTACTTTCCTTAATTTCTGGAGCTTAGCTTAGACTTCAGGCTTCATCCTCTCAAGCAACTTAGTGCTTCTGTACCTAAGAAAAGATTTCACCATGGAGTTATTTGCATGGTGCGTTATCGATGCTTTAAAAGTGATGTAGATTTTCATCCATTTTAGGTTTCAGTTGATTGCATGCCTTAGCATGAGGTTGGCAGTGAGAAGGAAAATGCTTTTGCAACAATCAGGTTCTCCCTGGTTAGAAATCCAAGTGTTTGTTTTCTATTTTTTTATAGTTACCTGATGCAAGGGCGGGGGGGGGGGGGGAGTAGAAACTGTCGTCATGTTCACAAAGAGATTACCCATGGCTGAGGTTTCAATCAAATATTTGAAAGCTTCTCCCCATCTGTGAGAGTGGAACTGTAATAGGCTTTTAGGGTTCTTCCTTCCCTATCATTATATGTTGTTGTTGTTGTTTTTAATATAACAACAGAACCTCCGGTGTACTTTCAATGATTATGAATCTAAATCTCGTTTTCACTTACTGACAGACTTTTCTCTTTTAAAACATGGAAGACTTATCTTACTAAGGATCTGGTAACCTTGGGAACTCTCTGTTGGGATTTTAGCCACTTTAGGAAGTGGCTACTGATAAAAATCTAACAATTTTGTTGGAGTTTGGAATGTTGTCTTTTTTTTTTTTTTTTTTGCTAATGGAATCTGATGAAGACAATATGCACAAAGTCAAAAAAGAATATTTAAGTCAGCTTTCAAAAACTCTGTGGTAAACTTAGGTTGAAGAATGTATCTTGGACATGAAGTCATCTTGTTGGCCTGCACATCACTGAGCTGAAAACAAAGAGGCACAAAGCAAATGGCTAGTCTCAATCACAGGGAGAAAGGAGCAGAAGATATCCCAATCCCACTTCATTTCTCTCATTTCCAGGAGACCTGGTTCAGTCAGGTGAGCTGGTTACCTGGAACTTGGAAGGCCAGTGTTCTTCATACTGACTGTTTAGTGAAAGTAACCTACTCATTATTGAGATGATGGACTAAAGAGATAATTTCCCCTAGCAGCGGAAATAAATAGGCTGTGAGTTAATGCTTACTGCTTAAAAAAAATATCCTCTGAGAGAAGAACAGTACCCAATACAAACACTTTTAGGAAGGGGAGCAGGCATCTCTTTTTTGTGTGGTCTCTCCTCAGTGAATATGTGGGAATCAAGTCATGCCCCACAGAAATCAAGGGCATACAACCTCGGGACCTCTTCAGACAGTCCTGTGAGAAGACTGTAAAAACTGAGATGATGTTCACTGTGAGTGAGGCATCCTTCAAAGAAACTTTTAAATCCTTTTAAAATCTTACCTGAATCAGGTTTCCTGGGACTTAAAATGATCTTGAAGATAAAATTGTCTCTGTTCACTCTGATTCAGTAAATTCCACCAATGTAAATATTCGAGATGAAGTGGAAAGATAGTATTATTTCAGTCATATTTAGAATCCTGAGAACTAGAGCTTGCTCTTCCTTCCCTATGGCCTCTTTTATAACCAACAGGACTCTGTATCTTTTCAGTGACTTTGAATCTAAATATAGTTTTCACTCATGAAAAGACTTTCCTTACTCCTTTGTCTTCATTATGTGGCTTCCTAGGTCATTGCAGAAGCAAGCATGAATGAGAAGGAAAACTATATGTCAGAGGCTACTAGAGGCCAGGCCTGGACATGGAACTTACAACCTCCCTCATATTTTATTACCAGAACTCAGTTGCATGGCTGTAAGGAAGGCTCAGATATATAGTCTATGTGTTAAGGGAAAATGATAATAGGTTTGCTTAAAGATAAGCCATCTCTGTTACAAAATGTCAGAAATAGATGGATAAGTCTTAACTGACTTAGAAGACAAAAGGAAGCAGATTCCCAAGCCTGGTGGAAGGAAAGGGAGAAAACAAGACAGAGGAAAGACTAAAGTGAGTTAAACTGCTGAACTTCAGCAAGCCTTAGAAATTGGAGACACCAAGAACCTCTGAAACATAAACGTATGGCAGGTCTGAAGAGAGACCAGTATGTTTGCATACATAGAAATTAGAACCCCCAAATACCTTATTCCATTCTACTTGCTAAGGGGCTATCAAACCTCAACACCAGAAAAATAACAGAGTTTATTTCATGGTGATGTTTCTACAACTAAGAATAGAAAAGAGGTACTGTATTGGAAATAATGTAATGTTTGAAAGTCACTGTACATAATGCTGAGGACTACAATAGCCCTTTTGCCTTTATTAAATTCAAAAGACCACTAGCAACTAGGAAATACCATGTTCACCTCCAGAGCTGCTATATGGGTACTACTTCTGGGCATAGGCTCCACATTAAGTGCCTGTAGATATTTAGGTATGAGAAGACATTAAATAAGCCCATTTCTGGGGCACCTGGGTGGCTCAGTTGGTTAAGCATCTGCTTTGGCTTGGGTCATGATCTCAGGGTCCTGGGATCAAACCCCATGTCAGGCATCCTGCTCAGCAGGGAGTCTGTTTCTCCCTTTGCCCTCATACCACTTGTGCGTTCGCTTGCTCTCTCTCTCAAAAAATAAATAAAATCTTTTCTAAAAAATGCCCATTTCTTATATAATCACTCTCTAGATAAGATTTGTTCACATTATGGTTGCTTTCATTCCAAATCTCCAATCACCTTTAATATGTTCTTCTCTGAACTATGTACCTTCAGCCAAGCATCAATGTACATTGGAGGTAACCCTCCTCATGTGAAAGATACAGAAGAAAACTAGCTGGGAAACCAATGACCTTGGAACAAAGACATTACAGAGAGCAGAATAAACACTTTAAAAACACTCTAAAATATCCTAGAGAGATACTCTGGTTTCTCTTCAGATCGCATAAAATATCCTAGAGAGAGAAAATAGAGTAAGCATTAAACAGAATCTGAGAAGGAACACTCAGATAATGGAAAGAACAAAAAGTTGGTGGAAGAAATAATATAATGACAAAGAGAAAAGGCAGGTGCCAACCAAGCTGGTCAATGATGAATGCTCAGCATCACTTCCTCACTCTGGTTTTAACTCCAGCCTACACATCCAGCTCTGCAAAGGTCCTGATTATGTTAACGGGACAGTTATTAAAGAAATAGACCATGTATCAAAGTGAAACCACTTAGTTTAAGACTTTGATTTTCTCCCCTCTCCCTCCACTATTCATGTTAGGTATACTCCTATCTCCTTCCCTATGTTCTTTGTTCTGACCCTGAGTTGCAGTGTTGTATACTCAAAAGAGTGTGGGCTTCACAGATGGTAATAAGAGGGTTTGTGTTGTGTTGTTACCACTTATTGAATGGACAAACATGGTCAATAACATAATTCCTTAAACCTCGTTTTTTTTCATCTGGACAACAGAAATGATGATGCCTATTTCGTATGATTAAGAGAATTAAATGATACAATGTATGTCATCCTGTCTAACAGAGATTAGGAGAAAGCAAAAGATCAACAACATGAGGGCTGTCTTTTCTTTCCCCTGATAAGACTATGTGTGAAATTGTGTCATAGTCTCTTGAGAGGGAGACCCAGTGTCATCTATATTACAACAGACTGACTTGTTGAGGGGAAACATTTCTGCCATTTAACCAAATTATTGCCATAAGATAAAATAAACAGCTTTGACTGATTATTTTACCAATTGAGTTGCTCAATTCTATTGTCATTGTCTATTTGTAATCTAATTAGTAGCCAAATGAACTCAGTCTCTCTTCCTTTTTGATTTTATGGTTAAAATACCGAATAAAAACTATAAACATAAAAACCTCTATGGTGGTTCAGAGAAGATGTAATTATTTGATTTCTAAGGCCAAGTCAGTAGTTGTCTTTATGCATATGTTAACTTCTCTCATGTCTTTTTCTTGCATACAAGGAGAACAGAACAAATTATACTCCTTTTATTTGTGGATAATATTAAATTAGTAAGCATTATCTTTAAGAATTACATGTCTAACAAACAAAGCTTTTCTTAGCCATTGAAGAAACAGGGGTATAGTCAGTGAACAAGACAATATTCCTGCTTTCATTTTCAATGAATGGAGTGCTATTATTCATAGCATTTTGCCCTATACACTCTGTACCACAGAACATATTGCTAGAATTTTGAAGAAAGCCAAAATGCAATTTTATTTCATTTTCTAATGCTTGTTTGGGAAACTCATTAAAGAAGACTGCAAGGTCACCAGTTCAAGCCCACAGATCACATGGGAGGCAGGACCTGGTTATTCCAGAAACCACCATTCCTTCTACACTCGATAATCACTAGCATTGAAATCAGAAAGAGGAATTCCCCTTCTGTAGCTAAATACATATTTAGAAATCACATGTGTCAGGCAGAAGCTGAGGTTTTTCGCCAAATCCAGAGTCTAGAAAAAAAATGGAGGGGTTGAGTATGTTCTCCTCCCAACTGCCAAGTGACCTGAGAGTGGGAGGGAATCTTGGAGCTCAGCTTAAATAAGATCATAACCCTTAATTATAAATAACAGATATAGCTGGCAAACTGAAACATCCAATTTTAATTAGTTTCTTTGCAGCTATATGTCTTTGATGTGGTTTAGTTCAATAAATTACAATAGCCCTGTGTTTTTGTTGTTGTTTTCGCATCTTCTGGTGCGTGGGTTAAGCTTACATAACGTATTTGATTGATAGCATGGGTTAGGGTTGGGGAGGGAAATCAACCAAAGAGGTTTTTTGCTAATTCTACCAGTGAGTTTAGGAAATTGACATATTTATTCTGGGGCTCAGTTTCCTCTCTATTAAGCTGTTGTTAAACTAGACTTCACCGTGCCCATTTTTTAGCAAAAAGCTCTGAACATTATTTCCTTCTTTATAACTGGGAAATAGGGTCTTTATTGAAAAACATAGCATTAAAATCATTTAAGTTTCTGAAACTGGAATAGAATGTCAATGACCTATCATTTCAGGATGATCAGATTATCTTAAAAAAATTTCTCCATCTTTTCATTAATTATTTGATATGTCTTTGTTAGACATCTACCCTGTGCATGACATTGGGCTAAGTCCAGGAATTATGAGCCAAAGTGATTGTGTTCTGCTTTCATGGAGCTTATGATTCAGATGGAAAGATAGAAAAACAAGCAATCAAAGTTTCACCCATGGCGCGATGTAAGAGTTTAGGATGTCATGGAATCACCTTGTTGGGAAAGAGAGGTCCACAATACTGTGAGGCAAACACAGATAAGGAATTTTTCAAATTGCGTGTTTTTAGCCATAAGTTACTGATAACTTCCATGGGAAAACTTCAGTAGAGTAGTGAGTATTAGAATAGTTTGAAAAAATAATTTTAAAGTGAGGAAATGGAAAAGTATCTATTCGTGTCTTCTGCTCATTTCTTAACTGGATTATTTGTTTTGGGGGTATTGGGTTTGATATGTTCTTTACAGATTCTGGATACTGGCCTTTTATCCAATATGTTATTGATATGTTATTTGCAGATATCTTCTCCCATTCCAACAGTTGCCTTTTAGTTGTGTTGATTATTTCCTTTACAGTACAGAACCTGTTTATCTTGATAATCTCCTAATAGTTTATTTTTGCTTTTGTTTCCCTTGCCTCCAGAGACATGTGTAGTAAGAAGTTGCTATGGCCAAGGTATAAGAGTTTGCTACCCGCAAACTCTAGGATATTGATGGTTTCCTCTTACATTTAGGTCTCTCATCCATTTTGAATTTTTTGTGTATGGTTTAAGAAAGTGGTCCAGTTTTATTCTTCTGCGACTGTCACTGTCCAGTTTTCCCAGCACGATTTGTTGGAGAGACTGTTTTTTTTTTTCCCCCATTGGATATTCTTTGGTACTTTATTGAAGATTAGCTGAAACAAAAATAAAGACAAATATTTTTGAAGGTTTAGGTCTAAATGGAGAAGAAAGAAATGATGTGCTAACTAAAGGAGGTAACAGAATGTTTTGAGTTTTCAATCTTTTATGAAATACTTTTGAGGATTAAGAACAAGAACATGATTAAAAATTTTTTAACTATTCTACAAGTCAGTATTAAATATGGTAAATGTTCATGTTAAAAAATGTAAACCTTCAAAAAAGAATTATTTGTAAAAGTCATCTAAAATCCTGCTGCTTAGATGTAAATAACAAAATGATAACATTTTGTTGTCTACTCTTGTAGATTTTAATACATATATACATAAGTAAACATATATAAACTTATGCATGGTTAATTTTCAGTAACATGAGTTTATGCCATACATATTGTTGTGCAACATATTTTTTAATGAAAAATTTATACTAAAAATTTGTCCACTCAGTAAATATGCATTTTCTTTAAAACTATATCTTCTTTTCTAATATAGTTCTCACAATATATTTTATTATTTTATTAAATGATCAGGCTATTTTTAATCATCAAACAATGCAGCTGTGGAGTGTACTTTTGTGGTTCCACTGAGATAATTACATACTTGCCCAATTTTTTCTTCAGGACAAATTCCTACAACTAGGTTGGGTTTTACACTAAAATTTTGCACTGAATTTGAACACTTATTCTAAGGCTGCCACAAGAGACGTACACTGGAAAACTGTAACAAAATAACAAATCCCAGATCCTCTCTAATTTAGAGCCAACCATGTTTGGGGAGGTGAATGGGGTCCCATTGAATACAGACTGAAAAACTGTATTTAGGCACTTGGGACATTCCAGCAGTCCTGTCCAGTTGAGCTGCCCTGGCAGAAGAGAAATAGCCAAAACAAGGTATAAAGAAAAAACTGTAAGAGGAAGAGATTAGTCATCCAACTTGGCACTGACATTATGAAATGAGGAAAACTGCAGTCTCCTATATGAGCAGCATTGGTTGGTGGTTTAAAATTTTGTTTCTGAACTAGAAGACTGACAGGCTACAGTTTACCAGTTACATTTTAGGACTATTGGATGGGAAAAAGCTATGTGATTGACCACCGTGCTACTTAAACTGAAACCAAGGGGGCAGGGAGGGAAGCAATGTAACAAAAATAGAATACATGTTTCTGAACTACCAGCATCACTTCCTAATATTTCAAGGTAGACAATTATCATGAGTTTGCCTTCTCTTCCACAGAAGGGCATAACTAGCAAAGGATATTTTCTAGCAATCATCCTATAAGACCTAAAGTATATTCATAAAGTGAGAAAGTAATTTAATCAGAACAACAACAGCAGTAGACATGCAGGATGAAATTATTTTATATTTGATAGTATCCATTTATTTTAATTGTTGTAACCAATTAAAATATGTTATATGTTAAAAGTAAAGAGGCCGTTCTGTTTTGTCAATGCATTTCTGAAGTACATTAATTCAAAATGGATGCAGAGGTATCAAAGTACAAAGTATTATATAGCTGGGTTTTTTGGAAGTCAGCATTTAGAAATGATGTTAACACATAAAATGTTTAAATGGGCTGTAAAATATCACAGATTATAATTACTTATACATAAAGTATCACACAGTGTGATACTATCTCATCTTTGCTTATAATTATTATAAAACCATTTACCTATGAAAACTACATTCATGTTATGTGAATTTTTAAGAATTTATGGGACTGAGAGATCGCCTGAGAGTTTTGATGTTATACATTGTCAGACTGCTTTATTCTCTATTTGGCCAAGAAGAGAAGCAGGCTACTATTTTTTGAGTGAATTTTTTTTTTTTAATTTGCATTTAATTTTTTCCCACTTATCAATGCAGAAGAGAAATGCCACAATAGTGTGATTACTTGAATCTTTGTAAAAACTGAAGGATGAGGGCGTGTGATGGCTCAGTTGGCTGAGCATCCAACTCTTGGTTTTGGCTCAGGCCATGATATTAGGGTTGTGAGATTGAGCCCCACATTGGGCTCCATGCTAAGTGAGGAGTCTGCTTGAGATTCACTCTCTTTCTCCCTTTGACCCTCCTTCCATTCTCTCTAAAATAGATAAATAAATCTTAAAAAAAAAAAAAACTTTAGGATGATATTTATTATAATCATAACATAAACACTCCTTGGATTGGAATCCTTAACTTTTCATTTGTATAACATATGGGTTTAAGGACATGATAAAGGTGAAAGAAACAGTGTAAAAGTGGAACTAGTTTTTCATTTTTTACTGTATAGTTTGTTTTTTTTGTTTTGTTTTGTTTTTAGTTTTTTTAATGACTGTCATCCTACAGAGCTCTTTTTCAGTTTGTTCATGCCCTTTCCATAGATAATTAAAATCAAATTTCATTACGTGCGGTGTCTCTCTTTTTCATTACATACATTTTAGCATGCAAGGCCTGGCAATTCTTTAAATACTCTTATTTAAATTAAAAAAATTTTTTGGCAGGCTTATTACAAATTAAATAAATAGAAATTTAGCTTTTAATCTAATTATGGTGGACTTGATACATGCATAATTAGTGTTTCTCTTCTTAAATGTTACTTCTAAATTTTAATTGTGATAACATCACTCAACATGAGAGTTGCCCTCTTAACAAATATTTAAGTATATACTAAATTATGGACTACAGGTAAAATGTTGTACAGCAATCTAGAGCTTATTCATCTTAATTTTCTGAAACTTTATATCTGTTGATTAGTAACTCCTTATTTTTCCCTTAATCCTGGCCCCTGCCAACTATCGTCCCACTCTTTGATTCTATGAATTTGACTGTTTTAGATTTTTCATAAAAGTAGAACCTGTTACTGGCTTATTTCACTTAACATAATGTCTTCAGGTTTCATTCATTTTGTTGCATATTATAGAATTGGTCCTCTTTAAACCTGAATAATATTCCATTGTATGCATATGCCATATTTCCTTTATCTATTCATCTGCCATTTATGTGCTTTTACATCTTGACTGTTGTGAATCATGCGGCAATAAACCTAAGAGTGCTAATATCTCTTCAAGATCCTAATTTCAATTATTTTCTTAATTTTTAATTTTTATTTTTTTAGTAATCTCTACTTCCAGTGTGGGGCTTGAACTCACAACCCTGAGATCAAGAGTCACATGCTCTTCCTTTTTTTTTTTTTTAAGGATTTTATTTATTTATTTGAAAGAGAGAGCACAAGTAGGGGAAGCAGCAGGCAGAGAGGGAGAGCAAGAAGCAGGCTCCCCACTGAGCAGAGAGCTGGTTCAAGGACAGATCCCAGCACCCTGGGATCATGACCTGAGCCTAAGGCAGCCGCTTAGCAACTGAGCCACCCAGGTGCCCCACCACTCACCTACTCTTCTGGCTAAGCCAGCCAGGTACCTCTGACTTAAATTCTTTTAGATAAATATGCAGAAGTGAAATTTCTGAATTATATTATAGTTCTCTTTCTAACTCTTCAAGGAAACTTCATCAGCATGATTTTACATTCCCACCAACACTGAGCAAGTGTTCTAATTTCTTCATATACCTACCAACACTTGGCTTTTGTTTCTTTGATAATAGCCATCCTGGGGGCACCTGGGTGGTTCTGTCGGCTAATCCTCCAACTCTGGGTTTTAGCTCAGGTCATGATCTCAAGTGTCATGACGTTGAGCCCCACATCAGGCTCTGTGCTCAGCATGGAGTCTGCCTGGGATTTTCTCACCCTTTCCCTCTGCTCCTCCTGCTTGTGTGTGCTCTCTCTCTCAAATGAATAAATCTTAAAAAAAAAAAAAAATAGCCATCCTGACAGGTATGAGGTGATTTTCTGATGTTGATTTGCATTTCCCTGATGATAGTGATATTTAGTATTTTTTTTTTAATGTATCTGTTTCCTACTGGTGTATTGAGTTTGAGAAATGTCCATTCAAGTTCTTAGCCCCTTTTTAAATTGGTTTATTATTTCATTTTTTAGTTTTAGATTTTGGCTATTGAGTTGCAAGAATCCCTTGTATATTTTGGAGATTAGTCTCTTCAAATACATGGTATGAAATATTTTCTCATATTCTGTAGGTTGCCTTTTCACTCGGTTGGTTCCTTGGGCTGCTTTTTAGTTTGATGTAGTCCCACTTGTTTTATTGTTTTCTTTTTTTGTTTGTTTTGACACCTGTACTTTTGGTGTGAGATCCATGTAATTACTGCCAGGTCCAATGCCCTGAGTTTTTCCCTTATGTTTTTTCTAATAGTTTTATGGTTTCAGGGGTGTCTGGGTGGCTTAGTGGGTTAAAGCCTCTGCCTTTGGCTCAGGTCATGATCTCAGGGTCCTGGGATCAAGGCCCACATCGAGCCCCACATCGGGCTCTCTGCTCAGCGGGGGCAGGAGGCCTGCTTCCCTCTCACTCTCTGCCTGCCTCACTGTCTGCTTATGATCTCTGTCTGTCAAATAAATAAACTATTTAAAAATATAGTTTCATGGTTTCAGGTCTTACATTTAAGAATTTAATCCATTTTCAGTTGATTTTTGTGTATGGTGTAAGAAAATGGTCTGGTTTCATTCTTTAGCATGTGGATGTCCAATTTTACTGACATAATTTTGATGCCGGCAGGCTGGGTCCATTCACTCAAAGGGGGCCCTACAGGACCAGCTGAGATTGTCCCTAGCTGTGCGCAGATTAGAAATCAAACACAAGGGGCGCCTGGATGGCTCAGTGGGTTAAGCCTCTGCCTTCCGCTCAGGTCATGATCCCAGGACCCTGGGATCGAGCCCCTCGTCTAGCTCTCTGCTTAGCGGGAAGCCTGCTTCCTCCTCTCTGCCTGCTTCTCTGCCTACTTGTGATCTCTGTCTATCAAAGAAATGAATAAAATCTTAAAAAAAAATAAATCAAACACAAGACAGCAGGAAATATAAGCAGAGTTTACTGAAGGTATGAAGAGAGTACAGGTACAGACAATGTCTGGGAGACTCAGAAAGAAAAGGAGGGAGTCTTGGCTTTATTCAGGGTCTGGATGTTTTTACTGAGGACTGTAGTCTGGTGTTATGTGTCTACTCAGGCGTTCAGGAACCAGTTAGAACAAAGACAAGGGCCCAGGTGTTATTCCTTTGAGACATGGTTTGGCATCAAGATGTCTAGCTCTGGTGGTATGGAATATGCTTTGTCTGTTCATTCTCACTTGGTCCATCCTTAGACATTATCTGTTCCAAAGAAATCATTACCTCCTTGTCCCTTACAAGGAGGACATACACTATTCGTATTGTGAGGCATGCGTAAAATGGGGGAGCAGGTCCTAGCAAGCATGGAAGCAGGAAAAGGAACAAAAAGCAGATGTTTATGGAGTCCTTCAGTTTTCCTGTCTCAGTTTGTTGAAGAGACTGTCTATTCCCCATTGTGATTCTTGACACAGTTGCTGAAGCTCAGAAGATCACATTTGTGCATTTATTTCTGGACTCTCTATGCTGTTCTACCAATCTATCGCTCTTTATTCCAGTACCAGACTGTTTTGATTATTGTAGCTTTGTAATATATTTTGCTATTTGGAAGAACAACTTCTCCATTTTTGTTTTTCTTTTTCAAGCTTGATTGGTCTGTTTTTTGTTTTTGTTTTTTTGTGGCACATGTGAATTGTAGAATTTTTCATTTGTTCTATCTCTGCAAAAAAAAAAAAAAAAGGACATTAGAATTTGGTAGAGATTACATTGAATCTATAAATCACTTGGGTAGTCTGTACATTTTTATAATGTTATGTCTTCTAATCCATGAACACAGTGTATCTTTTTATTTGTTTTTGCCTTCTCTCATTTCCTTCATCAATGTTTTGTAGTTCTCAACACACGTATCTTCCACCTTCTTTGTGTTCATATGGTACAATGCCTGAGGCAAAATCTCAGAGAGAGCTTTTGTGAGTGAGAGGTTGTTTTGAATCTCTCCTCTTCTTGGTGAGTCTGGTTTTGCATTCTCCTGGGTTGCAGGAGCCTTTCAGTTTGTTTCTGACTTCTCACAAAGAATGTATCCGTGAATTTTTGCTGAGTTGGTATGTTTGTGAGACAAAGGGCCACTTCTCCTGCCAACTTGCTAACATCACTCCTTTTGAAGTTTTAATTCATATTCTTTAAATAAGTTTGGTAAATGCCCTAAACTAATACCCTTCTTTCAAATTCACGATGTACGCTTGCTTATTAAAAGATCTGCATTAACTCCTGTTTACCAAATGCTGATAGGTGGTGCCAGGCTACTTTAAATGTCTAATCCTAACAACTTGCAAAGCTTACCTCATGTTTACTTTGTTGGTGAGGATACTGATAGGTGAAGTAATTTCCTAAATTCACTGAAACAGTCACAAACTTAGTGATACTGGGACTTACAAATGTCTAACACCAATGCCTATACTCTTTCTCCAATGTACTTTGATATATGAAAAATTATTCATAATTTTGTATACATTCATATTCAAGTTGATTCAGGACCTCCAAATCAAATCATGTAATAAAACCAGGCTTTAATTTTTATTTATTTATTTATTTATTTTTGAGAATTGAGAGGCATGCCAAAAGTAGGATGTATGACAGCTATATGTACCTAGGGTGCATAGTGCCTGTGGCTTTGCTAATCTTTTTCATTCTTCTTTGCAGTTCTTTTACTTTATCTGTAAATTTATGAGTGTCCAAAGGAAGGTTCAGGTCAGAATTCTCTTGAGGTCTAGGATGGTGTCTGGCTCATCAATATGTTCTCCTTGCCAAGAAATGAATGGCTGGCCCAGAGTAATGCCTTGAAGAGGCATTGGCTCAAGATGTGAAGAGTCCAGTCCTGAGGGCTGATTTACCAGTCCCCTCTGTTTTCACCCATATCAACACTGAAGTAGAATTAACACCTATGACAGTTAATATAAAAAATCCACTCAGTCCCGAAGCTGTACCTAATGGTCTTGAGTTTAGGGACAATTCTATTTAGAGATAGAGAAGCCCTGCGCAAAAAGCAAACTCACTTCCAAACAGCATTCATTGCCTATTCTTGTTCTCTTCAAATTACCTCTAATAATGCTTCAAAAATTGATCGTAGCTCCTTTGCTTCATCATCCCACTGGCTCTGGCAGCCCTTTCTTTATAGTCCTGCAAAATATACTTCTAGCTACTTCTAGCTATATTACACATACAGATTTTGTATATATATATATATATATATATATATATATATATATACAAATATATATATGATATTTAGTTGTAGATATAAAGATGACAATCTCAGAATGAATATATATATATCTAAATATAGAAATATAAAGTGCAACTGAAGAAGGGAATTTTGCTGCTGTACATTCTTTTTAATGCAGTAGTTCCAAATTAATTATGTGAGAAAATTTCCTTTTTGATTTCTAGTCAAACATTGTCAAGTGTTTGACATTTGTCAAACATATGTCTAAACATTTCCTTAAACTTTGGGCAGTCTTTTGGTAACATATGAATTTTAACTTATAGTTATCATATAATTGCACATATTCTGTTAAAGTATTTTTTCTTTTAATCCACAAGAGAAAAGTGTTTTCTTAAAACTATCTCCATTTGAATAAAGCATGTATTTATTGTTCTCTGTAACAATAACAATTTTGAGTTAATATTTATCTCCCTCTAAATTCTACAGGAATAAACAAGCATTCATTTCATATCAAGAAGTTAAGACATACACTGTCTGGACAATTTAACCCACAGCATTTATATAGCTATAAAGGAACTACAGTGCATTTTTTTACATCCCATAGTAGTACTTAAAGAGAATAAAAAAATGTAAACTGTAAGATGATATGCTTATTTTAAAAGTATTCTCTGATCCTGAAGCACTGCATAACGGTATATAAAATGTGCTACAATTTTGAAGTCAGAGGACATAGAGAATAGTATGAAAAATTATATTAATCATTAAAGTCTGCCTATCATTTCTTAAAAACCTTTATACTTCAGTCATCATGAGAGTTTCTTTAGATAGACTTTTGAAAACACTCCAAGGTAAACTATGCAGCATATCAGAGCATCTTTTGTTAACTTGTGCTGTTGGAGAAAAGGCCCCATGGCTTTTGCAATCATACACCCAAGTAATTTTAGGCCCAATGATTTTATTATCATTACCACCATTTTTTCCGGTGGTTTATCTTCAACTACCAAAGCACAAATGGAATCCAAAAAGTGGAACATTTCTCTATTACGTTGTTCTCTACTGTTTAAGCAACCATCTCCTTTAAAGCCATGAGAAATGAGACAAGATAGCTACTTTGGGGTATATATTTACAGATTTATCTATTTTATCTAATCACCACAAATGCATCTTTATTTTATATGCTTTAGGCCTGCAGTTTTACAATAGTAACTGGAGTTGATTTTCTATAACAGTGTATGGTGTATGGCTAAGGACCAATTTAATACAATAAACAGTTTAGTGATTCTACTTGCCAAGTAGTTTCTTAAACTCAGCGAACACAGGGGCAGATGGGACAGAGGCATGCCTTCAGGAAGCTTACAGTTTGAAGACAGGGATGAGTATACAGTATGTGATGGGAGAGCTATGCACATAGCCCTAAGGGATCGCAAAAAAGAGAACCAGTCTCAGAATAAGGGGGACAGGTGAATGGATAAATAGTGTATTATATTGATAAGCACTGAGTAGTACATAGAGTTGTTGAATTACTTGTACTATACACATGAAACAAACGTAATAGTATATAACTACACTGGAAAAAAAAAGGGGGAGAAAAAAGTCATGTTTGGAGTTTTATGTTTAAGCTAAGTAATAAGGGCAAATAGGGGGGGTGCCTGGGTGGCTCAGTTGGTTGGGTGACTGTCTTCGGCTCAGGTCATGATCCTGGAGTCCCAGGATCGAGTCCCGGATCGGGCTCCCAGCTCCATGGGGAGCCTGATTCGCCCTCTGATCTTCTCCCCTCTTGTGCTCTCTCTCTCTCTTTCAAATAAATAAATAAAAATCTTAAAAAAAAAAAAGGGCAACTAGGGGTAGACCATGTAAATCCATGGAGGATGGTGTAAGCAAAGAACATTAAGTGTGAAAACAGTAAGTGCAAAAACAAAAATGTTTATGGCACGTGTGTGACATTTAAAGAAATATAGGTAGTTCTGAATGGAGATTACAGAACAGATTAGGGAAGCAGTAAATGATCAGCATGGAGAGATAGGATCACCTATGAATAAATACTTTTGGCTAAAATGAGTACCTGTGTCACCTCATCTGTGGATTTTAAGAATAACGTATAGCCAGCGTTGTTCTTAAAACCCCATAAATTGCTCATAAAGTATGTGGCTTTTATCCATCCAGCCCTATTCAGTAATGTGTCGGTATAAATATCTGAGATAGATGATTGGCCATTGGACATACTCTGATGATTTGTCTTCCTTTTACTCTTATATTACTAATTTTTCATTTTCTCTTTCATCAAAATCAAAATTATTTACTTTATAAATGCATATATATGCAATTCCATTCTAATTGAAAATTTATCTCAAAGGATAGGAAATAATTGAGAAATATGAAGTAAGATAATGTCAAAGAACATTTTACCAAAGTTTGAACAGGATAGGACTGGAGACAGGACCCTGATTAGAAAAGTAATACAACTGCCCAGTTAAGATGAAACAAGAGGGGGTCGCCTAACTGGCTCAGTTAGAAAAGTGTGCAATTTTTGGTCTTGCAGTCATGAGTTTAAGCCCTGTGTTGGGCATAGAGCCTACTTAATTTAAAAAAAAGAAAGAAATTAAAAGAAAAGAAAAAAGATGAGGGGTGCCTGGATGGCTCAGTGGGTTAAAGCCTCTGCCTTCAGCTCAGGTCATGATCCCAGGGTCCTGGGATTGAGCCTCGCATTGGGCTCTGTGCTCAGCGGGGAGCCTGCTTCCCTTCCTCTCTCTCTCTCTCTCTCTCTGCCTACTGTGATCTCTGTCTGTCAAATAAATAAAATCTTTTAAAAAAAATGATGAAACAAGAGAAAAAACTAAACTGAGATAGAATTTGTAGGAATGTGGAAGAGAACACAGATAATTAGCTAGCCTAAGATGGCAGAATAAATATTCCTAGGTTTCTGATTGGCTTTGGAAGTCGAATCAAATTTGAAAATCTAAGATGATGTTCCAATTTCCCACAGAGGTAATAGCCACAGCACCGAAGGACTGTTAGCAGTTGTAGTAATTGTGCTTTTTGTGTACATCCTAGCCTGGATCTCCCATAATGCAAATCCTGAGGAAGCACTTGCAGGATAATATTTTGTCAGAGGGAGCTAGTGTAACAAGAGTAGGAATAAAGAGGAATCAGAGAAGGAAAACAAATATAAAGACATGAGCTTCTTTTTAAAAAGAAAAAAAAAGAAAAAAATACTTTATTATTTGTTTATTTATTTATTTAGAGAGAAAGAAACAGCAGAGCAAGAGAGGGAGAGAGTACGAGCAGGGGCTCGGGGGGAAGGGCTAAGGGAGAGGGAGAAGCAGACTCCCCACTGAGCAGGAAGACTGATAGAGGCCTCCATCCCAGGACCCTGGGATCATGACCTGACCCAAAGGCAGATGCTTAACTGACTGAGCCACCCAGTGCCCCTAGAACATAAGCTTCTCAATGGCTCCAGTTCTCAAACTAATGCAACTACACCTCAGTTTTTCAGTCACTCTGTTTCTAAAACATATTATATGATATCACTGAGTGTCAAAGTCCTTGATCTGTGGAGAAGTAGGATTGAATAATTTATCTGATGGGTTATTTTCTTTTCCTATCTTTCATTATTCAAAGCCTGAGACAACAGAGAAAAATATATGGAATGAGGCAAAAGCAGTGTAGGGGGGAGATTAGTAACTGCAAATAACTATGGTAAAATGAAGACTGATCTCCAACAAATAACCTAACTTTTCAACTGAAGAAGAAACCAAAAAATCAAGAGAAAAGTAAACCCGAAGTAAGCAGAAATAAATAAAGCAAAAATACATGAAGTAGAAAATTTGAAAAAGTCAACAAAACAAGAAGTATGTTCTTTAAAAATATCAACAAAATAGACACACCTGTAGCACAAAAGGAGGCAGGGAATCAAAATTAGGAATGGAAAAAGGGACATGATGAGTTACCTTAGAGAAATACGGTGAGCAAGTGGAATTTAACCCAGAAGTTCAAGGTTGGTTTAATTCTGAAAATCAATTAATGTAATATACCATATTAATAGAATGGAGAACCCACGCCACATGATCGTCTGATTTTATCATCGCACTTAACAACATTCAACATTCTTTCACGACAAAAAAAAAAAAAAAAAAAAAAAAAAAAAAAAAACACTCAACAAACTGAGATTAGGAGTTAACTTTCTTGGGGGGAGGAGTCAAGATGACAGAGAAGTAGCAGGCTGAGACTACATCAGCAAGCAGGAGATCAGCTAGATAGCTTATCTAAAGATTGTAAACATCTGCGAATCCATTGGCAGATGGAAGAGAAGAAGAACAGCAATTCTGGAAACAGAAAAGCAACCACTTTCTGAAAGGTAGGACCCGCGGAGAAGTGAATCCAAAGCCACGGGGGGAAGGGGGGGCGCTCCCAGCAAGCGGCGGAGAAACGGAGCACAAAATCAGGACTTTTAAAAGTCTGTTCTGCTGAGGGACATCGTTCCAGAGGCTAAACCGGGGCGAAGCCCATGCGGGGTCAGCATGGCCTCAGGTCCCACAGGGTCACAGAAGGATCGGGGCTGTCTGAGTGTTATAGAGCTTGCAGGTGTTGGAACAGGAGTTAACTTTTTCAACCTGGTAAAGAACATCTACAAAAAAACCCAATAGCTAAGATTATATGGAATAAGGACTTGATGACTTCCTGCTAAGAACAGGAACAAGACAACGAAGAATGTTCTTGTCACTTTTATACAGTATTATACGGGTTGTTCAAGAAAAGCCAAGTAGGCAAGAAAAACAAAGCATCAATATTGGAAAGAAGGGAAAAAAGTAATAGAAAATTATAAGGAACCCACCAAAAAAAATTGACTTCAGCTAGGTTGCAGGATACAAAACCAATATAGAAAAATCAATTGCATTTCTGTATACTAGCAGACAATCTGAAAATGAAATATAGAAAACAGTTGTATTTTCAGGGCATCAACAGAATAAAATACTTAGTTAATTTTTTTTTTTAAAATGCAGTGCAAGATTTGTAAAAAAGAAGACTACAAAACATTGAAAGAAATTAGAGAAGGGGCACCTGAGTGGCTCAGTCTGATATGTGTCTGCCTTTGGCTCAGGTCACGATCTGGTGGTCCTGGGATCTCGCCCTGTGTTGGGCTCCCTGTTGGGCAGAGAATCTGTTTCTCTTTCTCCCTCTGCCCCTCACCCTCACTTGTACATGCGTGTTCTCTCTCTCTCTAATAAATAAATAAAATCTTAAAGAAATAAAAGAAGAACTAAATAAAAAGAACAATATTCTACGTCACTGACAGGAAAACTTAATATTGTAGGTTGCCAATACTCCCCAAATCATCTACAAATTCAACATAACACCCATTAAAATACCAGCTGCCTTTCTTTCTTTTTCTCCCCCCTCTTTTTTTTTTTTAGAAATTATTAATTTCATCCTAAAGTTTCTATGATATATAAGGGACTCATAAAAGCCAAACAGTGTTTAAAGGAGGACCCACACATCCTGATTTCAAAAATTACTACAGAGCTACATTAATCAAGACAGTGTGGTTCTAACATAAGGAGAGATATATAGGTCAATGAAATAAAAATTAAGGTCCAGAAATGAGCCCTTACATTTATGGGCAATTAATTTTGACAAGGGTGTCAAAAAAAATTCACTAGAGAACAAATATCTAACCTATAAAACTCCTCTAAGAAAATATAGGAGTATTTTGCTTTACATTTGGAAATGGTTAGGTAGATAGGTCACCAAAAACACAAGAAACAAAAGTATACATATATAGACTTCATTAAAATTAAAAAAAAAAATTGTTCAGAAACAATAGCATCAGGACGGTGAAAGTACCACACACAGAAAAAGAGAAAATACTTGCCAGCCATACCCAATAAAGGAATTGTATCCATAATACCTAAACTACTCTTACAATTCAATAATATAAAGAAAAGTAACTGAATTTTAAAGTGAGGAAAGAATAGTATAGACATTTCTCCAAGGAAGATGTACAAAGACAATGACCACATGAAAAAATGTTCAAGGTCATTAGTCATTTGAAAATGTAAACAAAAATCATAGTAATTCACATCCACTGGGACACCTATAATTTTTTTAAAAAGCACAATAATAAGTGCTGGTGAACATCAGGAGAAATTGGAACCTACATATATTGCTGGTAAGGAAGTAAAAGGGTGCAGCCAGTTCAGAAGGAGTTTGATAAGTTCCTCAAAAGGTTTTTAACCTCTATTTCTTTATGTATTAATTTATTTATGATTTTATTTTTATTAGAGAGAGAGTGGGGGAGGGGGAGAGGGAGAAGCAGACTGCCTGCTGAGCAGAGAGTCCAGTGTGGGGCTCGATCTCAGAACCCTGAGATCATGATCTGAGCTGAAAGGCAGAAACTCAACAGACTTGAGCCACCCAGGTGCCCCTTAATCTTTTTCTTTCTTTCTTTCTTTCTTTTTTTTTTTTTAACAGCATTGCCATACTATCCATTCTTACTTTTCATTATACATCCAATAAAAATGAGAATATCAGTTTGCACAAAAATGCATCCATGAATGTTCACAGCAGCATTATTTCTATTAGCCAAAAAATGAAAACAACACAAATGTCCATCAAATGATGAGTGAATAAATCAAATGTAATCTATCCATACAATGAGACATTATTGGTTTAAAAAAAAAATGAAGTACTGATAATTGACACCACATGGACGAGTCTTAAAAATATTTTTCTAAGTTACACAAAGTAAACAAAGTTTACTTTGTTAAGTAACTATGCGAAGTTACACAAAGTAATACAAAGAAGAAATACTATGATTCCTTTGGTATAAAATGTGCAGACTAGATAAATCTATACTGAAAAATACTAGGTGAAGTGGTTGCCTCTGGCTGGAGGGTAGAAGTAAAATGAGGAGTGACTAAATGTCTTGAGTTTCTTTGGGGAGTGGTAAAAATGTTCTAAAATTACAGTGGTGATTCTAGAACAACTCAGCAAATGCATTAAAAAGCACAAAATTGTACATTTTAAATTAGTGAACTTACAGTATTTGAATATACCTCAAAGCTGATTTTAAAAAACAAGTCATGGGGCACCTGGGTGGCTCAGTGGGTTAAGCCTCTGCCTTCGGCTCAGGTCATGATCTCTGGGTCCTGGAATTGAGCCCCACATGGGGCTTTCTGCTCGGTGGGGAGCCTGCTTCCCCCTCTCTCTCTGTCTGCTGCTCTGCCTGCTTGTGATCTGTCTCTCTCTGTCAAATAAATAAAATAAAATCTTTAAAAAAGCAAACAAACAAAAACCAAGTCACTAAGTCACAGAAGTATATACCGATAACACAGAATGATGTCTAAAATTGGAGTAAAAATCTACAAAAGGGTCTGTAATTGGTTAAACAGCGTTAGCCATAAGTTGGTAATTGTTGAAGCTGGTCAAGAGTACCTGTGAATTCATCACTCTGTTCTTTCTAGTTTTGTCTATGCTCAAAATTTTCAATATAACCAATTAATAATAGAATTTTCCCAACCATTATTTGAAGATCATGTTCCATGTGCTCAGAAACATTGATTGCCCTATAAGAATGATCCTTATATCTTGTGAAATATACCATTGATTTTGTCAAATTAATAATCAGCAGAGATTAAACATGTTGGATATATTAAATAAATAAAAGTGCTAGAGAAATAAAATGGGACAATATATATCCATGGTAGCAGAATGATCATTAGGTGGCCTCTTTGAGAATCAGTCACTTTCTTATTAGGATGTAGTATTGAGATTTTAAATTCCAACTCTTTGTTAGAATTCTTTCATTTTTAGGGAATGAATGACTCATTCTGACAAACTGTAAAATTTTAGAAAAGTTTTTTTTAAATCTATGTCCCTCAAAATTAAAATATATATATATATATAAAATATATATAAAATATAAAATATATATAAAATATAAAATATATATAAAATATATAAAATATATATATATAAAATATATATATATAAAATATATATATATATATATATATATATATATATATATATATATGAAATTTTCCTCCCTGAAGGCTTCCTGAAGTCCCCTCTAGGAAACAAAACAGAACAAAACCTTAGTAAGGAACTCAAGCCCCATCTCTTTATTATAATTAAGATAAAAGCAAGGGAATCTTCTTTTGTCACTTAGGATCCGCCAGCCATGAAAATCTGGCTATCCCTCCTTCAGGGAGCTAAGGCCAGACCAGGGCAAGAGTTTATTACCAGGGATGTTAAATGCTTGGCATCCACATTACAATTCCTGCCTCATAGATCAGGGCAGACATTACTAATGCATTTCAGAACTCTTTCCTCCTGAGTCTTGAAATTGTTCTCAACAAAGTGACCCAGAGAAAATATCACTGGTCTGAATTTATGTGAGTTGAAACTTACTTCTTTTCTGGCTTTTATGTTGATGCTAGTATTAAGGATAAAGTTAAGAGAAGGTTAGGATTTAGCTTTATCATAAGAGTAAATGTTAATCTAGTATGAGAGGCTTTAACAAGGCTTAGCATTAATATTGGGGTTTTAGATAAGATGAATGCTAGCACTAGGATTCCTTTTAGATGGTATAATTATAAATCTGGGGCTAGAGTTGTGTCTTAAAACTTTTTGCTAAATATTAGAGAGGATGAAGTTAGAATTGGGTATATTTTACCGTGAGAGCCAGAGTCAGATGAATATCTTGAAAATATTGTAAAACCTCCCAAAGCGGACCTATTTCTTCTCTTAGGATTTGTCTTCAGTCTGCAGTTTGAAGGAATAGTAATGAAAGAGCTGAAACAACTCTTAAAGGATTCTAATAACTGGGCTGCTGAATTAGTAGGGTTTTATTTTGTAGATTATTTTATACAACTCAGATTTTATGAGTTATTTTTAACATTTGCTTTATAACATTTGTGAGGCTACTTACAAAAGTCATTGCAAAATGTTTCAAATATCTTTTAATTTCCATTTCAAAATAAAAAATAAAAACCCAAATCAAGGTGATCAAAAACCACTAATAAAATGAGAAACATAAGAGAATGGATCCACATTTGCAGTGAAGTACTAATTCAAACGGAATAGCCACATCTGTATTAGAGTGCATATGTTAGTTTCAACCATAATGAAAAATTTATATTCTGTGACCACGACAGTAACATATCACACATGCATTGCTGCTCAATTCCACCAACCTAACCCAATTCATCATTCTTGTTTCAAGACAAAAAGCAAACAGTGCTTTATAGGTATTAGGAGCTATGCCAAACAGGATGAAATTTTAAATCCCTTTAAGAACTTTTTCATTTTTAAGTGTAAAAAAAGAAACTGTGTTTCTTAAGGAGAACCCTCTAACACTGTTGGTGGGAATGCAAGCTGGTGCAGCCACTCTGGAAAACAGCATGGAGGCTCCTCAAAACTTGAAAATAGAGTTACTCTACAACGCAGCAACCATACTACTAGAGATTGACCCCAAAGATCAAATGTAGTGATCCGAAGGGGCACGTGCATCCCAATGTTCATAGCAGCAATGCCCATAGTAGCCAAACTATGGAAAGAGCCCAGACATGCATTGACAGATAAATGGATAGAGAAAATGTGGTGTGTGTGTGTGTGTGTGTGTGTGTGTGTGTGTGTGTATACAATAGAATACCACTCGGTCATCAAAAGAAAGAAAGAAAAGAAATCTTGCCATTCGCAATGTCATGGATAGAACTAGAGGGTATTATGCTGAGCAAAATAAGTCAATCAGAGATAATTATCATATGATTCATTCATATGTGGAATTTAAGAAACAAAACAGAAGATCATAGGGGAAGACAGTAAAAAATAAAAGAAGATGAAACCAGAGAGGGAGACAAACCATAAGAGACTCTTAATCATAGGAAAACAAACTGAGGGTTGATGGAGGGGATAAGGGTGGAGGAATAGGGTAACTAGGTGATGGACATTAAGGAGGGCATGTGATATAATGAGCACTGGGTGCTATATAAGAGTGATGAATCACAGATGTCTACCTCTGAAACTAATAATACTTTATATGTTAATAATTGATTTTAAATAAAAAATTAAAATTAAAAAAACCCTATCTCTTATTGACATAATGCCATCAAATAAGTGTAGCTTGCTTGCTTGCTAACTAGTTCTCTACCTATACAGCCCTCCCTTTTTTTTGAGAGGACTTGAAACAAGGGAAGTAAATGTAGTTAATTAAAGAAAAATACAAAAATATTGTTAAAAACAGAGGATTAGAAAGTAAGGGTAACATATGTATATCAAGACCAGAGGAGCAAATAATTATAAAGAATGCAGGGGCACCTGGGTGGCTCAGTGGGTTAAAACCTCTGCCTTTGGCTCAGGTCATGATCCCAGGGTCCTGGGATCGAGCCCCGCATCGGGCTCTCTGCTCAGCAGGGAGCCTGCTTCCTCCTCTCTCTGCCTACCTCTCTGCCTACTTGTGATCTCTGTCAAATAAATAAAATCTTTAAATAATCATAATCATAATCATAATCATAATAAAGAATACAGGTCTTTAGATTATTACATTTACCCAAGAAGATGGAAAATTGATCTCAGACTTCTCTTATTACAAACAGAAAGAGAAAAACAAGATGTTAGGAGATTTGAATTGTCCATAAGGCAAAATATTACCAGTTACTAAGTGAATCAATTTATTAAAAAACAGTCATTTCAAATCTTTCTCCTCTTAAAGCACTCTTTGCTCATATATGCTTCAATATGTTTAAAGACGGAAAGATAAAATAGCATTATTTTTTATTATCTATGTATCCCTAAAAAAAAAGAAATTAAATTAAAAAATCTCCACTCTCAAGAGCAAAGTTACAGTGTATTCATGCAGATTTCTTCAAGTAGGGTAAGGAGCTGTGGCAGAATAAATCTATTTCCAGTCTTGTAAGCTTTCACAAGAATCCAAAATAGCATTGTTTCATCAGGGGCCAAGTTTCATGTCAAATAGTGTGTAAAATCTAATAATACCCAGCAGGTGATAGAAGCAATGCATGGGGGAAAAAAAATAAAAGCTCCATAAAAACATTACCAGGGACATTACAGTTGTGACTGGAAATTCTTGAAGTTCTTTTGCTTAGGTTATGTAACTATGGAGAGGGGAGACAGAAAAGGAGTCACAATCTTGGATACTTGCAGCAAGTGCAATTTTCTTCATTTTTCCTCTTCTTATTCCTCTTTCATACTTGCCTGCCTACAGTTTTTCTGGGCATTTGACAGTGTCAGGAGAGACTGGGCTGGAAAGAACCCTTGCTGGGAGTGAGAAAACCCAAGTTCTAGTTCTGGGATTGCATTCAGCTCACCTTCCCCTTCATCCTCTTCCAGCTCATTTTACCCATCTTTAAAGAGAAGGCACGACTCTGCTAGTTCACATCCCAAATCTACCTTCCAATAATTATGTGACTTAAGGCAAATCACTTAACATCTCCTAAGCCATAACTCTTTGTTCATAAATAGGACCCAGACCTAAATCTTTTTTTTTTTTGGTTTTTAAGATTTTATTTAATTTGACAGAGAGAGAGATCACAAGTAGGCAGAGAGGCAGGCAGAGACAGAAGGGGAAGTGGGCTCTCTGCTCAGCAGAGGCTCGATCCCAGGACACCGAGATCATGACCTGAGCCAAAGGCAGCGGCTTAATCCACTGAGCCACCCAGGCACCCCCCAGCCCTAAATCTTACAGAATTTTGTGAATACTGAATACACAATCATCTATAGAAAACTTACCAGAGTACCTAAGACATAGAATAAGCTCAATGAATGTTATTTTCTTTTCCTTTGTCTTTGCATTCTTCAAAGTCTCCTCAAGTTCTAAAACGTGCTTATATTGAGAAACAATAGGTGAAAATCACCAGTGAGGGATACAGGATATAAGATATAGGATCATGCTTTTTAAGTATTCCGGTTAAATTATACCGCGACTCTTTACAGGAATCTTTATCAGAATAAATATAGGAATATAGGCTCTTTATAGGAATGCTGTTTTTTCCCTCCTTCATTTGCTCTGGTCCCAAGATAAGTCCTTGAACCCTAGGGAGCTAACTTGGTTCTAGTTCCTCAAAGGAAAGAAAGAAAGGAACATAGAATTGATGCTCCAAATTCACCAAATCCCACGTTCTTTGTTGTATATGTGTAACTACCACATACTAGCCAATAATACCATGCTTGTTAGATGGGGCTGCCCAAAGTGTTTCATTTCCTTCTCTGGCCTAGCCAAAGTTCCCTCGATATCTGTTACAGTGTGTGTGTGTGTGTGTGTGTGTGTGTGGCAGTGAGGGAGGGTAGGGGAACGGGAAAGAGGTCCTTCCTCCTCAGTGTTGTGCTAAACAATGATTATACTATTCTTCATCTAGGTCTGGATGTTTCCATCATATGCGTCTTTAATGAGTTTACTTTTTAAGTACACTCATACACACATGCCCAACATATTTCCAAGATATGGCAGGGGTGTCAGAGTGGCTGAATTAGGGAACAATCTAGCAGTATGAATGCACTGTGCCTGGAACTTGCCTTTCTTTAAACCAAAGGGTCACTGTTTTCCTGGTGGGACTGGGTCTCAGGCATATGGCTCTGGAGTGGGAGCCGCATGCCTCCCCACCCATACCAGCAGTAAAAATGGGTGGGTGAGCATGCTTCTTGCCCTCATCAGTTAGGAATCCCCTCAGACCCCCCTGGTCCTTGAGGTCAGGCTGTCCTTGGCCTCATCCATGCTGTGCTAACATGGAAGGCAGTAGAAGATTCCCTTGTCCTGCTCCTATGGCTCCCAAAGAATAATCACAAAAGATGATCCATCTGACTTTGGTATCTCTATTCAAAGAGCTGGGCTCTTAATTTATCATTGGGTTACACACACAGGAGGCGATCTCAATATTTTCAAATGGCCATCTCTATCATAATGGTCAACAAAACAAAACAAAACAAAACAAAAAACCCTGGATAAAAATGGGGCTCATTTCATACGCAAAGTCACCATTGAAACAAAACTGTTTTTCTTGCTTTCTCATCCCTCTGAACTCCTCCTGCTTTTCTGCTCTGTCGGATTCGACTTCAGTGTTCCCATTTCAGAAATCCCTTTGGAGAAGGGGGAACTCTTTTGGCTCTAATGAGTGTACCGAAATTGTTTTTCCAAGAATGATGAAGGCAGTCAGACTTTATATGTGTAGTGGTAATTGCTCCCCACACTGCCTTAGCAAGGAACAGAGCTGCTGGGAACAGCAAATACTGCAATGTTATGTAAAGACTCATTACTATCCTTTGCTTCTTGGTTTGCTGGCTCCCAAGGCAGTGATGGGCTCCAGTATGCACCTAGGAGAAAACCTGGATGCCATTTAAGGATATGCCACAAGACAAGCTGCAGAAAAGAAAGAAAACATAGCTTAGAAGTGTAGAGACAGAAATAAAGCCGAGATACCATAGGATACATGTGTGAGTCCACAGAAGTTGCCTCAGGTGCCCCAAATTACCCCCTTATGAGAAGCTAAATCGTCGGCTGATTTATATTCCTAAATCATTTAATTTCTTTCATTAAAATTCTCTCTGCCACCCCATCTCCCTCAGCAACTGCTTAGCAGGTTTTTTTTTCTTCCTTTGAAGATAGATGGGATTGAGAGCTAGAAAGAGAAGCCTTGTCTCTGAGCTTTTGATACGATGGAGTAGAGAGGCATCGACTCCAGCCACATGTACTAAGTAGTAACTGAAGTACAAGGCTCGATAACAGGATATCAGTAGACTCATTAACAACGGTGGTAGGTGGCTCAGATGCTGGAGTATTATAAAGTCAAAAACATAGGGCATTCTTCTTAGAGGAGTAAGAACTGAAATCCCCAGCAGTTTTGCTGGGGGGAGATTTAAAGGCATTTAGGAGGTTTAGAATCTTGCCAAAGCAATGCTTTGTTCTTACCTTTATTATTTAAAACACCAATAAAATTTTGGAGTCAGACAGCATGACTTGCGGGGCAGCGGGGCATTTACTGAGCATTGAACAAATGATTCAGGTTGGCCTGCAGCTGGCCTGCAGAACAATCACTTTGAATGTTTATGACTCTCATTATTAAATGGGAGATGGGAAATTTAAGGCTTCACAATTTAAGGAATTTGCCCAAGATCACACAAGCATGAGCAAAGAGGCAGGATTGAAACCCTGTGCAGATTTCAGAGCCCAAGCAATTTGCATTACACCATGCTGCTGCTACCTTAACAAGGCAGACTAGTGAAAGAAGGAAGAGCTTGCTTCCATGGATAGCTTTTGATTTAAAGTCCATATCTTCTGTACCACCCATTCGGCTCCTAGAACTCACACTTCATACCCTTCCTTGTGCTTATAGGTATCTGTCGTGGGTTGCCAGCTAAGAATGGCTGAGTCCAATGTCCAATGACCGCTAAGTACCTTTATGATCTTCACCTTTTCATGGCTCAGTGTACTGCCCTTTAAAATAGGTAACAATAGCACCTATGTCATGTGGCTATTAATGAGTTAATATCACAAGCCCCTAGAACAGCACTTAGCACAGATTTAACTCTCCATAAATTTAGCTACCAATTTACACCTTTGTCTTCTATCCCAGTGGCATGGAGTACCTCCAAGCTGCAAATAATAATTATATTTATAACACTATCTAAGATAAGACTTCCTCTGTTACTAGAGGTGTGCCCTTGAAAAGTCACACAACTTTCTTCAAGTTTAGTTTTCAGATCTAAATAAATGGCCAGAGTCACAGGCCTCATCTTGGATAGTTAATTATCAGGATTGTATGAGTTCATATATGCGAGGAAACCAATGCTTAGCAAGAATCTTGTATGTGGTTGCAGGTTAAAATGATTTGGCTTGTTCTTTGGTTTGACCTTTTAAAGATATTTTATACTTGATAAGGCATTCTGTTTGCTTTTCTGTGTTCTCATAGTACCTTGGGATGCAACAATTTTAACACCTACCGTACCGGACAGTTGTTTGTTTTTTGGTCTGTCTGCCCTCATGAAACTTGGACTTCCCTGAGGGTAAGGGCTAGAATTTCTTTATCTTTGACTTGCTGGCACTTAGCACAGTGGTGTCATATAGTGTTGTGAGAAATAAATCTGTAAAAAAAATGTATGAATGTTTTTCATATTTAGAGAAAGAAAGAATAAAATGAGGGATATTAAAAAGGAAGAGAAGGGAAGTAAGCAAAGAAGAAGGAAGGAAGATGAGAGGAATAAAAAAATATAGGAGTGGGAAGACAAAAAAAAAAAAAGAACAGTAACAGAATCATGTTGATCTGTGTAGTCTAGTGGCAGTTCTTTATGATGGAAAACTTTATGTTTTGTCGTAAAATTCCATGCAGAGTAATTAATACTTAATTAGAATTTTGAAGGATTCTTAATGAGTAGACAAAACTGAAGTCTGCCTAGCTATATTAAACCCTATTTGGAATTTCTCCTGTTCTTTGAAACTCTTTCCAGTGCATATACAGAAATCATTTACCCTTCTCTTGTAACTGAGTGTCTTGTTAAAAGCAAGAGAACATGGTTGCCTTTGCCTCGTCTCTCTCTCCAACACAATGTTCAAGATACTTACCTTTGAAGTAAGGGGATGTGAGTAGATTAAAAGCAAAAGAAAGGCCTTGGGTTTTTTGCAATGGGTTCAACATGTGGCACACAGAGAATGGTGAATTTCGGTAGCGGGGGGCATCGATCTGTTGAATAGTGCCTTTTTATTTCTTTCCAGTAAATTTGGGAGAAAGGAAATGTAGCTGACTTCACAAATACAGATTGAGTGCCTACTGGGTATGCAAACATTTATGCATGGAGACAGATGCAAGGCCCTTCGTCCTCCTACCTTCAAGGAACTTACAACCTAGGATAGTTGCAGAAGCAAATAAATTACATCAAAGGATATACAGAACTCTAAAACTGCATAAGGCTTAAAGTTACTAAGGAGGGTGTCCGAGTGACTCAGCTGGTTAAGCGACTGCCTTTGGCTCAGATCATGATCCCAAAGTCCTGGAATCAAGTCCCACATCGGGCTCCCAGCTCTGCAGGGAGTCTGCTTCTGCATATGACCTCCTCCCCTCTCATGATCTCTCTCTCTCTCTCTCAAATAAATAAAATATTTAAATAAGTTACTAAGGCGGGTGTGCCATAGGAAGCATGATGAAAAGCTTTCCAGCAGAGGATGTCTGAAATGTGATTTTGTGGGATAAATATGAGAGTCAAGAGGGTAGGAAGACAAAGAGTATTTTAGGTGGGGAAAGGCATGGAAGCCTGACCTTCAAGAATATAATTGGGAATCTACCATCATTTCTGTATGCCTGGAATATCAATCAAATAGAGCAAGCTATCAGGTAGTGAGGCTGGAGAAATAATAACTTGAACTTGAAATTCATCCTCCAGGGAAGAGCCAGGGATGTGGAGATACACAATTAGATGGATGGTTTGTTTAGAAAGATTGCTGTGTGCTCGCTACCATAAAAGTTATTTTCCAAAGTTGCCAGATAGCTTACTCTACAACAATGTTTCTTAAGCTTGATCATACACCCAAATCACCTGGGTGGCTTTTAAAAAATAGCAGTGCAAATATAACATCAAATTAAGATCTCTGGGCATGGAGCCCAGTCACCAACATTTCTCACGGGCAGCCAGGTTTGAGAATCACTGTGCTAAAACAATAATGCCAGCTTTCCATGTCAGACCAACAATGTGAAGTGGTGGGGCCCAGGTGATGGTTTGTTAGGACTGAACTGGTCCACTGATGTCTTTCCTAAGAGTAAAGGCAATGGAAGAAATGGAAGCTGACTTGACAGTGCTTTCTCACCTCGGCAAATCCAGCCAGTGACTATGGGGTTTTAAAACAGCAAAAGGACTCCACTTGATTGAGCAATAGTGGTTAACATTAAGAAAGATTATGAGAGGGACACCTGGCTGGCTCAGTCAAGGAGCACGAGAGTCTTAATCTAGTGGTCATGAGCTGGAGCCCCACACTGGATGTAGAGATTACTTAAATAAATAAAACATATTTTTAAAAAATGATGAGATTAGGAACAGAATCCAAGAAGAGAAGGAAGATACAGGGGATATAGAAAGCTTTGGTGAAAATACACATAACTAGGAGATAAGAGAGAGTTCCTGCATTAGGCAAAGAAGATATTAACACCTGTGCTGAGCATGATACTCTGCCTGATTCCCTCATTGCCTCTCTTCCTTTCCTTCTCCTACCTGTGAACTGCCTTCAGTGGACTTTGAAAGCTCTTTACCCTGTAACTGGCTGACTCCTGCTCGCAGAACTATCCCCCACGAGAAAGTCATTACGTTTCTTCCAGATAAACATTAACCCTGAATGTAATTAATTACATTTCTTCACCAACTTCCTCACCGTAGGACACAGCAAGACTGAAAATTAATTAATTAATTAAAAAAAAAATTCTAGGATGCCTGGGTGGCTCAGTTGGTTAAGCGCCTGCCTTCAGCTCAGGTCATGATCCCAGGTCCTGGGATCCCACATCAGGCTCCTTGCTCATCAGGGAGCCTCTTTCTCCCCCTCCCTCTGCCTGCCACTCCTTCTGCTTGTGTGTGCACTTGCTCTCTGACAAATGAGTAAATAAAATCTTTAAAAAAAAAATCTTCTTGGGGTGCCTGGCTGGCTCAGTGGGTTAAAGCCTCTGCCTTTAGCTCGGGTCATGGTCCCAGGGTCCTGGGATCGAGCCCCACATCGGGCTCTCTGCTCTGTGGGGAGCCTGCTTCTTCCTCTCCCTCAGCCTGCCTCTCTGCCTAATTGTGGTCTCTCTCTGTCAAATAAATAAATAAAATCTTTAAAAAAAAATCTTCTAAAAAAATTTTTAAATTCAGAGTAAGATAAGGGCTTCACTAAAGTGACCCCCAACATACTGTTTTCTGAAATTGTCTGTGTCATTCCAACAAAGAATCAGATTTTTAAATGTTGATTTAATATCTTAAAGTGAAACTCAGTAAAACATAACATTTTTAGAAAACTAAACATTGTGAACAGAGCCATCCCCCACTGATTATTTTTTATAAAGATTTTGCTTACTCTTCCAGTCCATGAGCATGGAATGTTTTCCCATCTTTTTGTGTCTTCTTCAATTTGCTTCACAAATGTTCTATAGTTTCTAGAGTATACATCCTCTACCTCTTTGGTTAGGTTTTTCCAAAGTACCTTAAGGACTTTGGTTCTATTGTAAATGGAATCAATACCCTAATTTCTCTTTCTACAGTTACATTGTTAGTGTATAGGAAAGCAACTGATTTCTATGCACTGATTTTGTATCCTGCCACATTATTGAATTGCTGTATGAGTCCTAGCAATTGGGGGGTGGAGTATTTTAGGTTTTCCACATAAAATATCATGTCATCTGTGAAGAGAGAGAGTTTGACTTCTTCTCTGCAAGTCTGAGTACATTTTATTTCTTTCTGTTGTCTAACTGCTGTTGCTAGGACTTCCAACACTATGTTGAACAATAGTGGCAAGAGTGAGCTCTGTTGTGTTCTAAGGGAAAGGCTCTCAGCTTTTCCCCTTTAACAATGACATTCACAGGGGCACCTGGGTGGCTCAGTGGGCTAAGCCTCTGCCTTTAGTTCAGGTCATGATCTCAGGGTCCTGGGATCGAGCCCCACATCGGGCTCTCTGCTCAGCAGGGAGCCTGCTTCCCCCCACTCTCTCGCTGCCTGTCTCTTTGTCTACTTATGATATCTCTCTCTCTCTCTCTCTCTGTGTCAAAAAAATAAATAAAATCTTAAAAAAAAAAAAAAGAATGACATTCACAGGGTGCCTGCGTGGCTTAGTCATTAAGCATCTGTCTTTGGCTCCGGTCATCATTCCAGGGTCCTGGGATTGAGCCCCACATTGGGCTTCCTGCTCAGTGGAAGCCTGCTTCTCCCTCTCCCATTCCCCCTGCTTGTGTTCCCACTCTGACTGTCTCTCTCTGTCAAATACATAAACATCTTTTTAAAAAAATGATATTTGCTAGATGGTTTTTATGAAATTGAGAAATACTCCCTGTATGCCTACACTCTGAAGTGTTTTAATCAGGAAAGGATGCTATAGAGGACCATGTAATTCTTGTCCCTTCTCTTATTTATGTGTTCTATCACTTTGATTTACAAATGTTGAACCACCCTTGCATCCCAGAGATAAATCCCACCTGGTCGTGATGGATAATCCTTTTAATGTACTGTTAGATCCTGTTAGCTAGGATCTTGTTGAGAATTTTGGCATCCATATTCATCAAGGATATTGACCTGTAATTCTCCTTTTTGAAGGGGTCTTTGCCTGGTTTTGGGATCAAGGTAATGCTGGCCTCATAGAAAGAGTTTGGAAGTTTTTCTTCTATTTTTTGAAACAGCTTCAGGAGAATATGTATTAAAATACGTATTAAATTTGAATGTTTGGTAGGATTCCGCAGGGAATCCATCAGGCCCTGGATTATTGTTTTTTGGGAGGTTTTAATTTTTTTATTATTATTATTTTTAAAGATTTTATTTATTTATTTGACAGAGATCACAAGTAGGCAGAGAGGCAGGCAGAGAGAGAGGAGGAATCAGGCTCCCTGCTGAGCAGAGAGCCCCATGTGGGGCTTGATCCCAGGACCCTGGGATCATGACCTGAGCCGAAGGCAGAGGCTTTAACCCACTAAGCCACCAGGCACCCCTGGGAGGTTTTTAATTACTGCTTCAATCTTGTTACTGGTTATTGGGCTATTCAGGTTGTCAGTTTCTTCCTGTTTCTGTCGTGGTAGTTCATAGGTTTTCAGGAAGGCATCCATTTTTTCCAGGTTGCTAATTTATTGGCATATAGTTCTTGATAATAATTTCTGATAATTGTTTCTACTTCCTTGGTGTTAGTCATAATCTCTCCCCTTCAATTCATACTTTTATTAATTTGGGTCCCTTCTCTTTTCTTTTGGATAAGTCTAGTCAGTGGTTTATTGATCTTATAATTCTTTCAAGGAACCAGCTTTCAAAGAACCAACTAGTTTTGTTGATCTGCTCTACTGTATTCCTGGTTTCTAACTCATTGATCTTTGCTCTAATCTTAATTTTTTTCTATTCTTATGCATGGCTTGGGCTTTGTTGTTCTTTCTCCAGTTCCTTAAGGTGTAAAGTTAATTTGTGTATTTGGAATTTTTCTAATTTTTTGAGGGAGGCTTGGATGGCTATGTATTTTCCACTTAGGATCGCCTTTGCAGTATCCCGTAGGTTTTGGACTGATGTGTCTTCATTCTCATTGGTTTCCATGAATTGTTTAAGTTCTTCCTTGATTTCCTGGTTGATCCAAACATTCTTAAACAGGATAGTCTTTAGCTTCCTAGTGTTTGAATTTCTTCCAAATTTTTTTTCTTGTGGTTGTGTTCCAGTTTCAAAGCATCATTGTCTGAGAGTATGCAGGGAATAATCTCAGTCTTTTGGTATCAGTTGAGACCTGATTGTGTGTGGTATTTTCTGGAGAAAGTTCCATGTGCATTTGAGAAGAATGAGTATTCTGTTGTTTTAGGGTGGAATCTTGTGTGTATATATATATCCATGAGATCCATCTGGTCCAGTGTATCATTCAAAGCTCTTGTTTCTTTGTTGATTTTCTGCTTAGATGATCTATTGCTGAGAGTGGAGTGTTGAGGTCTCCTACTATTAGCATATTATTATCAATATGTCTCTTTATTTTGGTTAACAGTTGGCTTATGTATTTGGCTGCTCCCATCTTGGGGGCACAGATATTTACAATTGTTAGATCTTCTTGTTGGATAGACCCTTTAAGCATGATATCTATGCTGCTTAGAGCAATCTATATTTTCAATGCCATCCCAATCAAAATACCAATGGCATTTTTTCATTCCAATTTAGGATGGGAATAAACAAACCTAAAATTTGTATGGAATCAAAAAAGACCCTGAATCACCAAGCAAATGTTGAAAAAGAAAAACAAAGTTGGGGGCATCATGTTGCCTGATTTCAAGCTATATCACAAAGCTGTGCTTACCAAGACAGTGTGGTACTGGCACAAAAACAGACACGTAGACCAGTGGAACAGAGTAGAGAGCCCAGGTATTGACCCTCAACTCTATGGTCAACTAATCTTCAACAAAGCAGGAAAAAAATATCCAATAGAAAAAAAGACAGTCTCTTCAATAAATGGTGCTGGGAAAATTGGACAGCTAGATAAAGAAGAATGAAACTCAACCATTCTCTTACACCATACACAAAGATAAACTCTAAATGGATGAAAGACCTCAATATGAGAGACAGGAATCCATCAGAATCCAAGGAGAGAACACAGACAGTGACCTTTTTGACGCCAGCCACAGCAACTTCTTTTAAGACACATCTCCAAAGGCAAGGGAAAAAAATGAACTTTTGGAACTTCATCAAGATAAAAAGCTTTTGCACAGCAAAGGAAACAGTCAACAAAATAAAGTGACAACCCACGGAATGGAAGAAAATATTTGCAAATGACACTATAGATAAAGGGCTGGTATCCAAGATCTATAAAGAATTTCTCAAACTCAACACTCAAAAAAAAAAAAAAAAAAAACAAGTCAAAAAAAAAAATGGGCGGAAGACATGAACACACACTTCTCTAAAGAAGACATATAAATGGCTAATAGACAAATGAAAAAAAATGTTCAACATCATGAGTCATCAGGGAAATTCAAATCAAAACCCTAGGTACCTCTAGGGTCAACTGTTTGGGTTTTCATTACCAACTATGAGTTTAATTTTTCCCAACTAATCATCAGTATCCTCAAGCAAACGTATATACGTACATACATCCCTTGGGCATGTAGAACCCAACTGATGGTTACTACAAGACCATGGGTTTCTATTGAGTAAATTCTGTTAAATAATGTGCTTTACCTAGCTTGCTTTAATATATCCATGTTTTCTACATGATGAACAATCTCAGCTTATCCTGATCCTTAAAATTTCAGGATACTTAAATGAAGAATTAGTGCCCATTCTGACCAATCAGTATAACTATGTAAAATTAATGTGTGCCACTCTTCTAGGGTGTAGAACTGATCCCCAGAGATAGACAAATTCAAAGTGAATTTACTAATATTTGTTGAGAATTATCTTTGAGACAGGCACTATATTCGGCTGTACATCTATCTTTAATCATTTACTTTCAGGTCAGAGCATCTCAATTTTAGTTCCTATAGAAAGATGGTAGAGGTTAAAAAAAAAAAAAAGGAAAATAATTTACCTAATATGTAATAAGTGATAATGGTATATTCTTGGTCTATCCAAGCTGGGCTTTCTTCACTACTTTGTGCCTCAGGGAAATGCTTTCCAGTTTGCTTATTTCCACAAAACAGATTTCCTAGAATATTGGGTGCCAGTAGTACCCACTGGCAATGTAATGAGTTGGGGGCATTATCCTCCTGTAAATAATCTATGAGACATGCTTGCAGTCAATAGCCACCATACCTGAAGATCATAACTCAGTGTAAAGCTGATATAAAATCTGTTGCTTTGTAGAACCTGCATATAAAAGCGCCCGAAGGAAGTGTGTCCCTCTCTTTTACCCCACCTTCTCTATATGTCTGTGATAGAAAGTAAGCAAATACAGGACACAAAGACAGAAAAGGACAATGTGAACATTCTTTAAGTTCACCAGGCACCTCTGTCAGTTATATAATGGATGCGGATGCCAATACGAAATTTTTATTTTACTCTGTTTTTCTTCCTTGGTGCATTCTAAATACTGCACTTGTAGATGTTCCTCAGTTAAGAATGCACTCAGCACTCAGACTCTCCTTCTCTTCACTAATGCATATAATCTGTTGACACATTGTTTTGGAGAAACATAATAACCTCTGTAAATGCGAGAAGCTTTACAACAAACTGGAAGGTGTTAATATAATGGGTACAATAATTCTGGAGGAGAAAAAAAAAAAAAAAACTCTTGTAGCTTACAATTTGGAGTCATTTGGCACCTCCAGGTCTATTCTGGAAAAGATTGTTTAAATGAGACAATAAGAGGAAACCAATTTACAACTTGAAATAAACAGAGTTCATGTTTCCATGTTGCTAAAAGGCAAGGTTAGACGAACACTCTACAGTTATCATAAAATTTTTATCAAGAAGCTGCAGTACTTTTAATAATTCATTATTTTACCTTCTTGCAAGAACTCCTGTATGTGCTTTTGAAATGTTGTTTTTATTATCCTGGAAGAATTGGTTTTGAAGAGGAATCTTTCTCTAACTACATGGAGACAAGTCTATTATCAAGGAGTCATGATTAGTATAAACTAATTCTGTCCCTCCTCTTTATACATCTTTCAATTGGTTGTGTTAACAAAGGCATCCTCCTTCCTATCTACATCAGCTTAATGGCATAGAGTGGAAAACACAAAATTGCATATTCAAATCACCTTGAGAGGTTTAAAGAAATTATAATTCATGTGCTGATGTTTTCTATGAAGAGCTAACATTAACAGGCATGTATCTTGTTTTGCTAAATAGAGAATTCCTTCTAACACCTTAATGAATGAGATTCTGTAGATTGCTAAATATATAATCTGTCAAGAACCTGACAATCCACCTTAGAAAGCATTTCATTAAAGAATGGTAAAAGTTACATGATATCACATTGATCAGGCTGAACCAGTCACCCCAACTTCAGCAGAGATGAGTGATCAAACATAAGCATGGTTGTCCAATCATTCTTAGATGTAGAGAAGCCACTGGTCCTTTGTTAGATATAATTTAATTGCACAACACATCTACCTAACTGTCATCCTGATTTCAGTGCATCTTGTCAAGATAATTCTTGAAGGCATTATCCAGTGACTGAGTTAGCTGGTGTCAAAAATGAAAATATGGCTCACAGTGGGGAAGAACCCAAACCAAACAATTTATTAAATGTAAAAAAAAGAAAGAAAGAAAGAAGCTTGAAGCCATAACAAAATGTGCTGGCCTGAGCTTAACATTCCAAAATTAATCAAATGTGTGTTTTAAAAATATGTTGGAGGATTTCAGCATCCATGCCATGGTTTGATCATTTCCAAATTATGGATTTTAAAACTTAATTAACCCAGGGAATAAGAAAAGACAAAATAACACAACAAAAACAGTTTCTGCGGCTTCCTCATTTGGCAGTTCTCATAATTAGCAAATGTTTATTAAAAATAAACATTTTTCTTTCAAATGCTGTATTTAGAAAATACTGAATGTTTTCAATTATGATAGATACAAAATGTTTTTAATTTTCATTGAAAAATTCCTAAGAACGAAGTGTTTTAATTTTTCATATAAAATCCTGAATTCATAAATAGAGAAATATTTTGAAAAGTATAGGCCTAATTCCCACCCTTTTCCCCTCAGTTACACAACCTGCCACACATACTTTGACCATTTAATGAGCTAATCCGACACAGAATGTGCAGCACCCCAAAGAGCATTCACTCAGAGGGCCTGAGGGAGAGGTGAGAAGTCACTTGACAAGTCTCCAAAGGGAACTTGTTTGTGGAAAATAAATGGGATTTTTGCCTCCAGAGAAAAACAATAGCCCATTTTTGTTTCCTGCTTCCATGTCCTCCTGTCAGCCACCCCCAGACCCCACAGCTGACCTGCAAGAGAATAAGGGGAACACATGGATCAGAGGGACCTTCCCATAGAAGCACAGGAGAGTGAAGTCCTCTCTGAACATACTCCTTTTCTTATTTCCACCCTAGTCCTGACATTGGCCTTAGAATCAGAGGTATCCTAAATCACGGTACAAGCTGGCAATACGGTACATGTGTGTAAGTGTGATAGAGCTAGGAAAGGAGAAGCCTGCAATTATAAGGAAAGAAACCTGTTTGTAGGGCCTACATTTCTGATAATACGTATCCCATATCTCTCTCTCTCTCCCTCCCACCACTGGCTCTCTCTCCCTCTTGTGTGTGTGTGTGTGTGTGTGTGTGCATGTGTGTATGTGTGTATATATATGTGTGTGTGCATATGTATATAGAAAGTAAATATATACATACAAACATCTTTGTGTATTGTGTATGTATATATACATATATACATGCATACATAGATTATATAATATATACATAAAGATTTGGTCTATCAGTTAAAAGTCTTAGTTTACTTATCTGTAAAATGAGGTTAATAAGGTTGTTGTGACTACAGAATGGGATAATAAATTATTTAAGTCCATGAAAAGGCTTAACATACAGTAGGTGCCCCATAAATGTTATCTTTTAGGAAGCCTCCGGATCGGCTAACAGCTGGAAGTTCCATGCGGCAATTTATTCATTACTTTATTCATTCATTACCTAATATATGCTGTGGGTGATGAAGTTCTAGAATATGGTTGAGGTTCGGGGGTGAGGTTCGGAGTCCGTGACCAAGGAAGAATTCTTGAGACATTTTTGGTGCACAATGGTGATTCATTAAAGCACCAGGAAAGGACTGGTTGGCAGAAAGAGCTGCTGCCTAGGGGTTGTGAGGGGTAGCAGGTTAGGTACCATGGGGGTGGGGGAAGTAAGGAAAAGGGAGGTTTCAATAGAACTTTCATATGCTAAAGAGGATCTACAAGATACCAGATACCAGAGTCCTTGCCAGCTTCAAGGTTGTTTTTCCCTTTTAGCAAGCCATTAACATTAAGCTAGTTAAAAGATTCCTAAAGAATGTCACCTATATCCCACCGAGGAATGGGAGTGGGGGAAGATTGCAAGGTGTCAGCCCTTTGCTGTGTCCTCAGCCAGCCTTCTGTTCCCTCATGATGGGAACATAGTGTTCTGTACATGCTGGGGAACATAGCTATGAACAAGACAAATCTGGCCTTCATGCTGCTGGGTCCTATCACGTGGTAACAAATTACAACTGATAAGTATCTGGCACCCAGATACATAGTATACACAGTGTATCCTAAGCACCCAGAAGGGAGGTGCTAGGAGAGTTTGAGGCTTGATCTGATCTTCAAGAGCAGGGGAGAACTGTAAGCAGAGGCCTGAAGATGAGTTGGTGATTTATGTGGAGACAAGAGGAAGATCACTCCAAGGTAGAAGGCATTTGTGCAAAACTCCTATAGTAGGAGAAAGCATGGCGAATGGAAAGAGTGCACAGAGGGACCAGCACCAGGTAAAGGTGAAGTCCTTTCAGGCAAAACCTCATAAGCTGCATCAGAGAGTTAGGGCTTGATATGAAGAGTAATGGGTAGCTGTGAAGATGTTAATCATGAAAATGACCAGGTTTTCATAGTCAATAGCTTTCCCTGGATGAGCATGGAAAACGGGTTGGAGAGGCCAAGGCTTTAAGCTGGGAGCCCCATGGAGAATCTGTTGCATTCATCTGAAAAGAGAAAATGGTGGCCCAGACAAGCCTGTGAAGATAGAAGAAATGAAGTAAAGTGGGTAATTCAAGGGAAATACTGCCAAATTAAATACAAAGAGGCAAGGTGTCAACTGTTTAGAAGGAGATCCAGGTCAGCCACTGAGAAACAGTTGGACGACTCTGGAATCCCCTTGCCTGAAGGACCAATGAGAACCAGAAAGAGGTTCTAAAGAACTATCAAGTGGCTGAGATGCAGGACCAGAGGCAAGACCCCTAGTTCCAATGAAGAGCTGGAGGACAAAGTAAAACACCAATAGTAAAGTTGGTTTCACCCAGAGGTTTTAAGTAAAGAAATGCTAAGACCTGGGCAGGAGAGTGATCAAGGCAAACTGGAACCTTGCCTAAATCCATGTGCTCCTGGCTAAAGGGACAAGGAATAGAGAAAAATGGTTCAGAGGCTCAGATGTGCAGCCAGACTGTCTGGGTTCAGATCCTGAATCTGTTATTTACTTTGGGCAAGTTGCCTAACCTCTCTGTGCCTCAGTCTCCTCCTCTGTAAAATCAGAATAGCAATAGTAAGTGCTTCATAGGGTTGTTGAAAGGATTAAATGAATGATATAGAGTATTGCCTGGCACATATCAAGAAAAGAATAAATGTTAGCTTCTATTACTATTTTGACCCATCAGCTAATCCAAAATTGCTCTGCCTGAGTCAGAATGAGTTTATGGGCTCAGTGGAATTGAGCCTGGAGATGGACAGCTATTGAGGTCTGTCGCTGAGCAGGGAGGGTCAAGCAACACAGATAAAAAAAATAATAAAATAAAATTAAAAAAAAAAAGAAAGAAAAAAAGAAAAGAAAAAAAAAAGAAAGAAAGAAAGGAAAGTAAAGGAACCCAGGTTCAAGAGAAACACCAGCTGTGAAGAGCTAGAATCAGGATCAGAGCACTTTGCCTTCTATGACTAAGCATTGTTTCTGTTTGGGAGACAGCAGGGGATAAAGGGATCAATCTGTGAGATAAATCAGTGGTTCAGAGACTTCAGGATGGGAAGACAGATGAAGGGAAGTGGTGGGATGGTCCCTGCATTCTTTTGCATGAGAAGAACATTTAATCTCTTGTAGAAATTGGTTTTATTCCTTTGCGTTCCAAGTTCCAAAGCACTTCCAATTACCTTGTATTTTTGCAGCTCATAAAGCTCAAGATCTCAAGCTCATTTTAAAAAAATACAATTTTAATCCATTGCAAGAATTTTCACAAAGGTACTACATGTCAGGGGGCAAATTAGCAAAGGAAGAATGACCTCAGAATAAGTCACACAGTTTTTATTTAAAAACGAGGAAAAGAACGCTTGGATCGGACACTCTCAATCTAGAAACAGAGAAAACCAAATTTTCTCTCCATTTCCCAGAAGACCATTTTTCTGCTTTAAAATACTCAGAAATCTAGCATTTGGTGTGTGGCTGGCTTTAGAGCACTAAATAATGATGATTATTGTTTGGAAATGTTAATTAAAATGACAACATCTTCTACAAATCTCAGCAAGAGACTTTTATACCTGCCTAGTAGCTGCAGTTTTCTTTTGCTTAAGATTCAGAGATAATATCTGAGTGGCATTAAGCTGGATCCATCAACACCCTTGACACAGTAGATGGCTCTGGGGGATGGTAATGGGCCTCTGAGCTCTCCACCCCTGGGTCACTAGTTCAGATGGGGCTCAGGCTAGGAGGGAATGAGACTCATTATTCTCCTGGTGCCATGAAGAACTTTCTCTTGGATAAATCCGCAGTGTCTGGCCAATTTCTAGGACACGAAGGATCTAATCACAGTGCCGTATTGCATTAATTAGCCCTATTTTCAAACAATAATAACAGCTCTTTGGTAATGATGCAAAGGAAATGATACCTATTGGTTTTTTAAGTAATGGAACCGAAATCTGTTGATATTTACTTTCCAGGTTAGCATAAGGCAGAAAATCTGCGAGAAAAGACATTGGCATTATTCTCAGTAACCTACTTTATTTCCTCTGCTGCTACTGACAATATTACTGGGGAGAAAGGACACAGACTGAAAGCAGCCCAAGGAGGACTGGTTAAGAATCATTATTCCCCGCCTAGCCAGGATAACTGCGTTGAATGGGAATCATGGTGGGAAGGAAATAGTTGTACCCTGTGTAATTACTATAGGTCTTTGACATTTGCCTCATTCTGCTCATTTACAAAATGAGCCTAATAATAACGGCACCAGCTCCTAGGCTTATTATGAGTACTGAATAAATTAGTGAAAATCTTAGCAGATTGCCTGGCTTAATAAATGGGTGATGATGATGATGATGTTATTGCTGCTCATGGTGAGGAGGAGGAGGAGGAAGAGGAGGAGGAGGAAGAAGATAGCAGCTGAGTGTATTTGACCTATTAGCTCACTTTGGGAATGCATGGTAGAGAAATTGATCAGACTAACTACATAGTTGAAGCAGACGTAAAACATCAGGGCACTAAACAAGCATAGATTTTTTTTTTTTAAGATTTTATTTATTTGACATAGAGAGAGAGATCACAAGTAGGCAGAGAGGGAGGCAGAGAGAGAGGAGGGAAACAGGCTCCCTGCTGAGCAGAGAGCCCGATGCCGGGCTCAATCCCAGGACCCTGAGATCATGACCTGAGCTGAAGGCAGAGACTTTAACCCACTGAGCCACCCAGGCACCCCAAGCATAGATAATTTAAAGGAAAGCATGTGAGGGCTTACTTCCCAATTTAAACCATAGTCCTCTCGAAACCACCTACTTCTCATATTTTCAGTACACAGTCTCCCTTCAAAGAACAAACTTTGTGGGGGCTCCTGGGTGGCTCAGTGCGTTGAACCTCTGCCTTCAGCTCAGGTCATGATCTCATCAGGGTCTTGGGATAGAGCCCTGCCCCAGGCTCTCTGCTCAGCGGGGAGCCTGCTCCCCGCCCACCTTCTCTCTCTGCCTACCTTTCTGTCTGTCAAATAAATAAATAAAATCTTAAAAAAAACAAAAAACAAAAAAAGACACACATACTATGTTGTCCTAGGGTGTTAGATTTAGTATACTCCTTGAATGCACTGTATAGAAGAAGCCTTGAGTTCTTGGTCCAAAGAGCCAGCCATGAATTCCAGTTGTGCCACTTGTCTGAGATATGGTCTTAGAACTGTTACAGCCATTTTGGGGGTTTAATTCTCTAACCCTTAAAATCAGGATCTCAATAGCTATTTGTTATTGATCACTTGCTATGAATCAGCATAAATGTGCTAAAATTATAAATATTTTTCCTTCAAAATAATGCTAAGGAAAGTGCTTTGTAAGCTGTATATGCAGTAGTCAATAGTTCCACATTTAACAATCAAGGGGGAATATCATGAAGGAATGAAGATTTAAAACATCAGTAGTAATGAAAGTCAGTTTTGGCAGTTAGCATTCAGAGATCGAGATAAAAAGAACTGAAATTTCTTCCAGTGGATTTCTCTAGAGTTTTAGCTGGAATTCCTCTAAAACAAGGGTTCACATGCAAAAGTGTTATGATGAAGTAAATGTGCCAAGGAGACCGCAATAAAGGCCAAACCAGGGTTCACTTGTAGGGGAAGTCTCAAACCCAGCCTGTTCCTTAAGGGAGCTCCAGAGAAGCCTTGACCAATAGAACTTTGTATAATGTTGAACAAATTCTGTACCTGCACGGTCTGAGCTTGGAATGTGGCTAGTACAACTCGAGAATTTTTTTTTTTTTCTTTAATTTCCTAGGGACTTAAGGTGTAATCAGGGTGTTGGCCAGACCGTGTTCTCATCTGGGTGATTAATTCTCCAAAGAAAGAATCTGCTCCCAAACTCATTTAGGTTGTTAGCAGAATTCAGTTCCTTGTGGCTGACCATCCCAAGGCCCCAGTTTCTTACTGGCTGTCAGCTGGAGGCCACCTCAGTCCTAGATACTGCCCACAGTTTGCCACATGGCCTTTTCCATAGGCCATTCACAATAGGGCTGTTTGCTTCTTCAACACCAACAGTCTTATAAGACTTATGTAACCAAACTTAATCAAGGGAGTAATATCCCATCACCTTTGACCTTTATATTCTATTGTTAGAGAGGTTGTGGTCACACTCAGATGAGAAGACTTATAAGAGCATGACTCAGCAGAGGCCCTCTTAAGGTGTATGCACAATAATTCCCCATTGTAACATTGGATATTTTTTTTTTTAGAGACTATCAAATACACTCTTATTCCAATGAATCTTTACCAAAGGGGGGGGCTGTAAGGTAACTAAGTTGGGAATTATTATCAATATTAAAAATGAGGTTAAGCAAGATTAAATCACTTCTCCCAAAAGCACAGATAATTATTAGCAAAGGTAAGTATCCAAAACTTGCGATTCTCTGTCATGTCTCCTCTCTTCTCCATCATGTTTTCTTACAGTGATTCCCAAATGTCAGTCCCTTGAGAGCCACCTTCACAAATTTTGCCTATCTGCTGGCTGGCTCAATACTAAATAGGTAATTTTTTTTAAAAATAAGTAGTTCATATTCTTCCTATAAATACATTGACTTTAATAATAACGGTATTTATATTGGTACAGAAAATGGAAGACTAGGATCAGTTGCCATAAATAGATGAAAGCAAACTTGGAATGTCCAGATGTTAAAACCAATACTGTTTGTTTGTGTCCTACCTAAATCCATATTGTCAGTCTAGTGTATGTCACACACACAGGAACAATCCATAACAGCTATGTTGACAAATGTCTCAAAGGGTATCCTCCCTCCTGTTCCTAATTATAGCTTACAAGGAGGAATTTGGGGTATATGGCAAGCAGACCTGCCTTCCAAGGAAGATGCATTCTCTGTATGTTGGCAGGGAATCCAGCATGTGCTCTGGACACTCCTCCTCTGGCTGCCTCAAAAAAGCAACAGCGGTGTCTGTCCTTAGGCACTGCTGTGACTCGGGTGAGAGAGCATCAATAGAAGAAAATGCAATTAACAAATATAATTAGCTCCAACACATTTAGGCATGTCTCCTCTCCTTTTGTCTCCACAGTTACACAAAATTCTTGCCTATCAAGCAGTGCATACATTTTGTAGCTTTCCCCTCCTTCCTGTTTTCGTCGACATTGTTCTCATGCTTCTTCAAGGCGCTGGCATTCACCAATTTGGAAAGTGGCAGGGAGAAGGCGCCTCCTTGTCCTAATTCTTCCCACCCCCTTTCCACAAATGATTTGTCCCCATGCTTCATCTCTCTAGAGATAGCTCTATTTCTGTTCAAATTCTCTTTAAAAAGCTTCCAGAACAGTCTTTCATATCATTTGGTTTTAGCATTGCTTTTTAATGCAGATTCCCACCACTTGTATTTATTACTGAAATTTTATTCCATCAGACTCACCATGAACTCCTAGGAATATGCTTCCCTAAATCAGCATACAGATCTTAAGTTCATCTTTTGTCACAACAAATGGGACAGATGTGCTAATTCTATTCTCTTATCTTCACTGATGGGAAATAAGGTTCATAAAAAATAAATATATATGCACAAATAGGGACAGAACAAATATGCTGCTTTTGTATAATAAGCACATTTGAATAATTAACCAACCCCAGCCAGCTTCTGCATAATTCTCTTAACCACTGAAGAAACAAGGAAAGAAACATTTGCTGGGTTTAAAGAGAAAGAGGGACCCCACAGTATCAGTACTTCCTATAATGTCGAGATGGATCATTAAGTCAAAAACAGTAGTAACAACTGACATTGGAAAGCTGCTCCGCATCCATGACATGCTTGCATTTGACCTTTGGAATAACCCTGGTAGCATTTGCTCAACACATGACTCTTGGGAAAAAAAAACAAATCCTCCATGGAAACCAGCTGAGATAATGACCTCTGGATGATTATTTGCCACTACTATGAATCTCCCCATTTGCCCACCAGATCTATTACTTCTTTCTTGTATCATTTTGGATTGCTGATTTCCTAATCCCAAACCCTAATGCCTACTCTGGAGCACCTATTTCAGTGACTCACGTAGATTTTCTTTTCTGGTGTCCTGCCCCACCTCAATCACAACTTTGTACACTCCTTTAATTTCCATGCTTCTAGGCTCCAGCAAAAATCATATCCCTCATTAGTCTTCGCTCCACACAACTGGCAGACTAGAACAACTATCATAATTGCCCTCTAGGAGGATGGGAGCTCGTAGCTATACATGAGCATGCTTATAATTTATCATTTGAATGTAGTCACTATGGATAAAAAGATCACACCTGAGCTTATAGGAGTTTCTGGTTGAAGTGGGGTAGAGAAAAAGAAGAGCAGAACTAAGGAAGTCTAGGGCTAGCTCCCAAGGGCTTGACAAATAATCTGTTTGGATCTTGCAGTCACTGAAGTTGGAAAGGGATTAGTGACAGAGACCAAGGCAATGAGCCAAATACTAAACCTATAAATTAAAAAGGTTACTAGACAGAAGCAAAAGGGAAGCTATCAAATGCTGTTACCGCCAACAACTGTGAGTTTTGGCAGAGACAGAAAAATATATAGCCTGAAAACAGCAAACTGAAGAAACTATATGCCATGAGGTATGTGTGGTATGAAATGAAAATCAGCTTTGACTCATAAGAACTGTGGGAAACATCTATATTATCTTTAAGAGTCATTCTGAGAGGTGGTTGAGAACATAGGAAAGGTTGTTGAATTTAGGCCAACATTTTTTGGAATACTTTAAGAGGACTGGAAGATTGAATACGATTGTAGTGATAATAGGGTTAAGAAAATTATAGTGATATAGGGTTAAGATGTGGTAACCAGTAAGTCTTGGGCTTCTGGAGATGAATGAAGCTAAATTGTATGAGTCATGGAGAAAGGCAAGGAGGAAGGAAATACTGCACAGGCTTTCACTTTCAAGAAGAAAGTAAAACAGGGGCTCCTGGGTGGCTCAGTGGGTTAAGCCGCTGCCTTCGGCTTGGGTCATGATCTCAGGGTCCTGGGATCGAGTCCCGCATCTGGCTCTCTGCTCAGCAGGGATCCTGCTTCCTCCTCTCTCTCTCTGCCTGCCTCTCTGCCTACTTGTGATCTCTCTCTGTCAAATAAATAAATAAAATCTTTAAAAAAAAATTAAAAAAAAAAAGAAGAAAGTAAAACATCATGACTTCAAAACTCACATTGGCACAGAATGCTTGTTCTGAGCAGTTGACAGTGTTGGAGACTAAGTTCAGGAGGACCACCCAGCTCTGTGTGAAGCAGTAATGGGTGTCGGATGGGTGAGGAAGATGGGTATTCAGAACTGTGTATTTCATTGGTTCTCAAACTGAAATGTGCAACCGGAAGGGCTCATTTCAGATCTAAAGTTTTGTTTTTTGTTTGTTTTCTGGTTTTCTTCTTCTTGTTGTTTACAAATCTAGAGTTTGAACTCCACCTCCAGAATTCTGGAGAATTCTACTGGAGAAGTCTTGAGAATCTGTAGTTTTAACTAGTTCTCAGCTCCTGCCGCTGCTGTTGCTGGTCATGGCATCACACTTTGAGAACCTCTAGTGTGCAGTCAAAGGAGGAAAAGTTATGATGGTGTCTACCATGCTCCTCTCTGACAAGTAGGACAAGAATTTATTTTCCTACAGTGTGCTTGAGTGCAGCTGGGCGCTCAGACCATATGTTTGAGCATGCAGTGCAGAACATTTAGAAGGTTACCCAGAAATTACTCACTAAGGTAATCTTTAGGGAGTGGGAATGGAGGGCAGGGAAATGGGAAGTAGGACACAGATTTTGTAAACTCTTCAAAGTTCCTCAAATAATTCCTCGAACTCCAAAGGCATTGGTATACTGTGTTCAGTCCAGCTTTTTAAAATCCTCCTCAAACATGCCTTCCTTCAGAAGTCCTCATTCTCTGGCTCTCAGCTATCAGGCTTCTCTTCTTTCATGGTATTAAAAGTCAGGCTCCCAGATGGACATGGAATTAAACCCAGATGTTTCAAGTGGAGACACTTTAATGAAGGGACTCCTTCTAGTTAATGTGAGTAGCGTGAAGGAAGGAAAAAAATCACTGTTGAGCTGAGAGCTTGGCGAAGCTCCACAGCTGAAGGGACAGGAGAGGAGATTGTGGTTATGAATCCCCAGCTAAGAGTTAGACCTAGGAGTTGTAACCTTTGAGAGTTCCAGCTCCTCCCATGGAAAGAGAAGGAAATAACCTAAGCTCTCTCCACTCCAGACCTCTGATATCTGACAGGTAACTTCTATTGGTCAAACTCAACTGAAAACTGGTCAGCAAGGGGTGTAGGTGATACATCCATTAGGGTCAGCCTCCCTTTTTGCAAAGAGTAAGACAGAAATTCATGGACAACAGATTTGGGGTGGCAAGCTAAGAATGACCAGCACAACCACCCTTTTCCCACGACAGCATTCACTCCGGCAGCTCTGTCCAGCAGCTCTGTCTTCCCTCTCCTTCATTTTCTAGAGTAAGCCTGAATCAAGCTCCCAGAAAAACATATGCTATGAACAAAATACTTCTGTTCCAAACAGTGGCAATTAGCCCATTGAGTTTCAGATAAAATGGTCTATTTCTGCCCCTGCCACTAATTCTGAAATCTTTGAGGGTATTTGGTTATAAATTCTATAATACCCACATCTGCAGCAGAAGCTGAATGACTGTTACTTATAAGAATAAATGCACAAACCAATGAAAGCTATGCAAGTTCTCCAATTTTCATCTCTTAGTGCCTTAATAGGTCACTGATTGTGATTTTTATGAAATGTAGATGAATATGGGTATCTCAATCCATGATTTTTGCTTGGGTTCCTTCTCATAATTCATTCATCTACCATTTGGTCTTGACACTTAGCTTGAAAAATGATCCCTTCTGAATAGAGGAGGTTAGTAAGCAAGATCTCAAGGACATTTGTTTGACACAACAGCTGTTTGTAGTATATATTCTATCGGCAAAGAAGACATTGTAACCCTCTGCAAGTTTTTAATATCAACTAATGTTCTCCAACAGAAATTTTGGCAATGATGGAAAGGTTTTGCACCTGCACTGTCCACTTCTGGCTCTTCAGGATGTGAACTGCGACTGGTGCATCTAAGAAACTGAGTTTTTAACTTCATTTAGTTTAAATTAATTTTAATAGCCACACATGCCAGTGGCTACTATATTAGACTGATCAGTAATAGACAAAGTATAACCTAGATAACAGTGAATGTCAAATTCTTACTTGCTCAGCAACAGAGAAAATGTTATTCATATATGACCTGAGCTTAAGTCTCTTTTTTTGCTGGTGTTTAAAAGCAGAGCAGCACAACTTGTTAAAAATAAAATGTGCGTTAGCTTTACTCCCATGCTGGAGATATGGAACTGTCTCTTATCTCTATGAGTCAAGAGAAATTCATTGAATTGGAGACAGTAATAGTGTAGAGTGTATTATACTCCTCATACTTTTTCTACTTGAGGGCACTCTCTTAATGATTTCTGAAAAGTCTCTATTTAGATTTCATCCAAATCAGATGAAAATGGACTCAAATTTCAGCTCTATTAGTTAAAATTGTGCTCATTGGCAGATTTTCCCATCTTTTCTGCCATGTAAGAGAGCAATACTAATTTCTACCTGTTAGCAATACCAGGCATATCGAACAAGACTACGTATGCAAAATAAATGTCATGTTAGATCTGCAATAAATAGGTTTTCTTCTTCTTGGGAACCTATTCTTGCAAGGATCCTAGAAACTTCATCTAAGATGACTGCTTACCCTAAAGACATTTTCCTGTGACCTTAGGTAAGCTAGTTAACCTTTTGAAATCAGTTTGTCTAATATTGATACTACTATTTTCAGGGATGATTTCTGGATTAGGAATATTATACAAGCAAAATACCCTGATTTAGTAGGTGCTTAAAAGTAGCTAGAAAGATGTATCAGTGTCTTAAAATAATGACATTTTCAAGGAAAAATTCAGTGGATAAGAAGAGGGTTAGCCTTGATTCCAAACCTCCAAGGGATTCCTGCCCTTTTCAGAAAAATAGACAAATTTACTTCTGCCAAGTGACTAAAATGAGGCAGGAACTATTTATTGATGCCTGCTCTCATACTTGATTTCTTACTCTTTTCCAGCTCCCCTCCCCTCTCTCCAAATAGACAAGGAAACCTATTTTTTTGATCTTCTACTTTCCCTAAACTCTATTCTAGTCTACGGTTTAGATCAGTATTCTTTTACATGAAATGCTTTTTATTGTTTTATATGAAATGCTTTTTATTGAGCTCAAAGTATCTTTGACCCATCCTTTGGACAAAAACATGTGTGCTTGTGTGTGGAACTAAGTGGTAGTGGCGGAAAAAAGAATGTAAAGAGGTATGGGAGGAAAGGGGTTGCTGATGGAAAGTTCGAGTGAAAACTAGGCAGCACTAGTAAGAAGCCAAAAGAACAGCAGGTTGAATTTTTCCTTATGTTGAAGGGAAGTCTCAACTTAGCATCCATAAATGATGCTTTTGCAGAAGTGATGCAAAACTCAGAATGTTCACCATATAGCTACAGAGTAAACTGTTCTATAATAGTAGAGTGCAGACCAAACACATTATAAATCAGTGTCACCTAAATATCACTCCACACACATTTAGGGGGTGGGCGGCAAGGTCTAATATGTGCCAATTGCAACAATAGGTAGAGGTATTACAAAGTTTATTCGAACAAAGTCTTTGCCCTCCAAGGGCTCTCAAGCAAGTTGTGGAGACACACATTGATCAACTTACAATTGTGGGATCCGGACCTGCTTACTCAGCAAGAAGAAAGAGGAAAAAATATACCTATCTCTAAGGAAACAGTGTCTGTACTCAGGGCTTAGCCTCATGGTAGAAATGCTGGAGACTACATAAACACATATAAAAAAGGAAATAAAAAATACTTAAAAGTCTACCTCCCAGAAGAACCGTATTAGATAGCTAGGGCGGCCATACCAAAGTACCACGGTCTAGGTGACTTAAACAACAGGAATCTATTTTCTTACAGTGCTAGGAGCTGGAAGCCCAAGATTAAGGCATTAGCAGAGTTGGTTTCCTTTGAGGCCTCTCTCCTTGACTTGAAGATGACATGACCTTCTTCCTGTGCCTTCACATGGTCGTTCTTCTTTGTGTGTCTGTGCTTCTCTTCCTCTTGTAAGGACACCTGTCATACTGGATAGGGCCCATTCTGATGACCTCAGTTAACTCGACCTCTTTAAAGAACTTATCTTCAAATACAATTACATTCTAAGGTACTAGCATTTAAAACTTCAACACATGAATTTTAGGAGGATACAGTTTAGCCCATAACAGGAACACACATTGATATTTTGGTGTATTTCTTTCTTTAATATTACATATTAAAGTGCATATGCATATGCATTTAAAGTGAATAGAACTTGAATTAAAATACTTAAAATACCTATTTTCTTGTAATACTCTATGACAGTTATTTCCACATGTCTTCAAATATTCTGTTTAACTATAATTTTTGATGTCTGCATAACATGCTTTCATTTACCTGTACTGTTCTTCTATTTAAAATTTAAATTATATCTGCCTTATCACATTATAACTAATGCTGTAATAAAAAGGCTGGTGTATAAATCCTTGATCACAACTGTTATTAGGTCACACTCCTACAAGTAGAATTCACACTTTAACTTTTTTTTTTCTTTTTTTAACCTATTGGCGAATTATTTTCTGGGAAGGACATGCCATTTCACATTCTTTCTAGTTGTACATATCAGTGCTGCTTTTAAATGTTTCATTTAGAAATGCAATATGAAAACAGAGCCATAATAAAAATATCATCTATGGGGTGTTCAGAGAAGGAATATATTAAGTCACCAAAGAGTACAGTTGATGGACTGCCAGGGAACCTCTACCCTAATGAATTCACTAAGGTTCAAATACTGGTTCTCAGGGTGGCTAAATAATTTCTTAAATATAATATGGATTATATGGGGCACATAGGTGGCTCAGTCCGTTAAGCATCTGCCTTCAGCAGGGGTCATGATCCCAGGGTCCTGGGATCAAGCCCCTCATTGGTCTCCCTGCACAGTGGAGAGCCTGGTTCTCCCTCTCCCTCTGTCCTGCCCCTGCGCATGCTCTCTCTCTTGCTTTATTTCAAATAAACAAAATCTTTAAAAAATAAATACAAATAATATGGGTTATACATGGTTGAGCTAGATTAAGAACCTGGGTCTCTATATTGTGATGAGATCTTTGCTGGTACACTCATCTCTTGGCCTCAAGAAGCCAATGTTGGGGGCACCTGGGTGCTCAGTGGGTTAAAGCCTCTGCCTTTGGTTTGGGTCATGATCCCAGGGTCCTGGGATCAAGCCCCACTTTGGGCTCTCTGCTTAGCAGGGAGCCTGCTTCCTCCTCTCTCTCTCTCTCTCTCTCTGTCTACTTGTGATCTCTGTCAAATAAATAAATAAAATCTTAAAAAAAAAAAAAGAAGAAGCCAGTGTTGATCTCCTATTCCAAATCTTGGAATTTAATATCCACACTTACTTCCTCCAATTGCCCTTGACAGGAGTTTCTCTCAGCTATCTCTCTGTAGAACCTAAATCCCACTCCAACCCAACCCAGCTCTTGTCCTCATAGTGGTTGGTTATGGTGCCTCGGGGGAAGGGATGTTTATACAGACAGCACCCATGCCTATTTGTTGAATGCAATACATATTCAAGAGAAAAAATTCTTAATGTATCTGGGCAAGGCCAATGTTTTGCAATTTAATTTAAAAGTGAAAATGAATGTTCAGAGTAGGTTTTCCTTACCTTGCTTACATTATTTGCAACACAGAATTTGCGAAATCATTTGACTCTAAGTCAGAAAGACAACCTGACTTCCTGCACCTGCATAAAATCAAGAAACATAATATAAAAAAGTAAAATTGAATCTATTTCAGACTAAGGAAATCAAACATTATTTAATTTAAGTTTTAAAAGCATTATATATGCAAATCTCAGCCCAATCTCAGAACTCATCAGTCAAAGGTTAAAACAAGTCGTATATTTATATATAAAATTGGGGATAAAAATACATAGGCTATTCTGAGGCTAATTTAATTTCATTCATTAATTCATTCAGCAAGTTTTAATCAAATAAGAAACTATTTTTAGCACTTGTTATCAAGATAAGTAAGCCATTTTCACTGCCCTCAAGTGAGAGATAGCTATTGCTATTGTGGGGGGTCAAAGAAATTAGGGCAGAGCAAGGTGATAAGAACAGTAATAGATACAGGCAAACCAAAGTGATTAATTTGTTCTAGAGATTTTGGTTATGAACTGCCAGAAGGCCAAGATTAGAATCTGCTGTTTTACAGATGTATCCCTAGCACATGACACAGTGTTCACCCACTGGATTAAGATAAAATGACTTAGGTGATCAGTGAAATACTTGCACAACAAATGAGAGATATGTTTAATAAATAACAATCATTTATGATTAGCCATAGTAGCTGTCTCAGAACATTACCTTTATTGAAAGATTTCTCTAAACCTTAGCAAAGTCAGCATTCAACTTCCAGTTTCCATGTTTTTAACTTGGTAATTTCTTCTTCTAAGAATGAAAATTGAAAGTGTATCTGCTTGTTGAGCATGTACCGAGTGTTATGCCCAAGTTTTCGTGTCCAAGAGACCACCAAGGAGCCAACACCAATGCAATCACATGAGGGTTTGTTTGACAAGCTTAAGCTTGGGCCCAAGTATACCCAACACAGTGGAGTAGGGACTTGGACTCCGAGGTGACATGCTTAAGCTTGGGCCCAAGTATACCCAACACAGCAGAGTAGGGACTTGGACCCCTAACCGGATTACAGTCAGAGTTTTTAAAGGCAGAGTGGGGGTGGACTCAGCAGTAGTTAATTGGGCCACGACTGCTGGCTCAGCAGTAGGTGAGGACAAAGGGGATGTTCAGAAGGTCTATCAGGGTAAAAAAGACTGTCAGGATATTGGAGTCCTGGTTATTATCAAATCAAGGCCGTTTCTCCCTCTGATGAGGCACTAACATGATGACAATTGGGAGTTTCCTGGTAGCATGTCACATTTCTCCTATCAAGTGTTCTTGTTAGTGAGATTTAGGTTTAACTTTGTTTCCATTTTCTTCCACCTCAACCTCAGCCTCCTTCAGTTTTATGGAGGGCAGGGTGATGTTAGGGCTAGACTTGAGGTGGGTACAGCCTTGTTTTTCTTGGCCTCCACACCGAGGGATCAGAAAAGTAGCTTAGAGTGCTTCCAAACCTTCTCAAATAAAACTAACAGATTCACATTCTCAGCCTACTAATTTCATCCCAGTTCTTCCGACTTTCAAGAACCCCCTTTGCATTGACCCCATATCCAACCATGGTAATGATGATGGTGGTAGGTGGTCACACTTACCAGGCAGTATGATGGACACATGCAACCTATGAAGAAGAAACTATCATCCTTCCCATTTTACACACAGGAAACTGAGTATCAGAGATGTTCAGATACTTGCTCCAAAACTAGTGGACGGACTGGGATTCAGGCGAAGCAATCTGATGTCAGAGACATAATGCTTCTCTCATTCTAGGGTAGATACTGACACACCCATGGCTGAATCTCAATTTTCTAGCCACTGCATCTTTCTGTTTGACCTGCTTGGGGCTTTTATTTGTTTGTTTTCTTTCCTTTCATTTTGTTTTGTTTTATAATTTGCTTTAAAGTTATGAGCTTTCAAGTTCACTAGAATTTGACACCAATTCAACAGTTTTATGCCCAGTCGCTTCAAGAATTTGTGTTATCTTTCTGACCTTTCTCTGAAATGCAATTGAATTTTTGGAGGCATTCCTATGCCTCATTTAATGAATTTTTTTTACCATGTTCATCCAGTAAGGAACGGTAGGGCTGGTGGGGGAAGGAGTAAAGAGGAAAAGTAGCTGGCATTTGTGTAGTCATTGCATTGATTCCTTTGTATAAAAATATGTATTTAATCCTTATAACAACCTGAGACAGGTTTCATTACCCCCACTTTACATGTGAGGATATTAGTCCTAAAGAGTTTAAATAACAAGTCCAAGGTCATAGAATTATTGAGATAAAAGGGAACAGATTCAAATTGGGTCTACTGGATTCCACATTGGAGGCCCGTTCCCATATCCTTTTCACTAGCGATGAACTCACTCTACTATTGAAACTCGCTGGTTTTATTTTCACTCTTTTCTGTTCATTAGAAATAATATTCCACATATCTTGTTGTATTAGTCAGGTTAAGTTAGATTATGTGATGGTAATAAATTAACCCCCAAATCTTGGTTTAACTCCATGAATCTTTTCCATATTACTTAGGCAAAGCAGTTATATGGGCGTAGAGGCTCCCTCAGGGATACTAGCTGATGGAAATTTCCACCACTGGATGTGCCACTGGTCACTGCAGCAGAGGAAGAGTACTGGAAACTCTTAAGCTTTGTATTATATTCTTTAATACATAATTAGTCATATGACAGCTTATTTTTCGGGTAGTCAAAAATCTCTCTACTTTCTTCTTCCCACACCTAGAACATGCTTCTCTCCTTCCAATATAAAGAACTCAAACATCGGGGTTTCTAGCAATGCATAATAGCCTTGGCATCAAATTGAGTGGTCATTCTTCATTGTCTAGGTTCCTGTTAGTTACATAGACAGGAAATCCACAGATGCTGTGCCCTGAAGCACACATCTGATACAAGGTGCCAGATAACCAAGGTGAGGGATTAAAGTTGGAGTCATGCAATGCAGCAGTCAGGTCTGTGCTGCAACACCGCTGGGCCAATGTTGTCAAGAACAGCACCCCCAAGGATAGGGAGGAATTTTTAATTTGGCTCTGATTGTGCTTTCTGGTTAAGTACTCTGATTCATTGTTTTCCATGATCCCTGTGCACCGGTCTGGGAGGTTCTCTGTGGTCCCTTATCCTCTGTACCACATACAAAAATGACTGTTGAGGTACTGTAGTCCTTATCCATTAGAAGGTTGTGGCCCCAGATGTGCTAGCCCAAGCCTGTCACTCAGAGATGTAGTAGACTTCATATTTGTTTGTTTCCTGTCATTTGCAGGTACAAGGAATACCGCCGTCCCCGATACATACAGGCCTTTTTAGAAACTTGGTCCTCACATTTGTTACATTTCTTTATCTTCTTGACACCAAAACTGCTGTCTCCTGACAGTTAAAGGTGGGTACGCCGAGTTTGCCTGAAACAGAAGGTAGAAGGGACTTGCTTAATATGAGCTTTGCCCTGAAATAATTAATCAATTGATAAGCTTTTCTGAATATCATATCCTTAATCTGATATTTCTCCTGTGGTACATTAATCCATTGAAGGATTGTGACAGCTGTTTTGAAGGTCACGGCCTTCAACTAATCTTTCCTAAAGGTTGGAATTGTCATTCAAAATTGTCTTTCTCAATATTGGCAGGTCAAGCATTTCTGGAATTTTTCTATTTGCTTCTCTTTCTCTTTGCAACCAGCCAGCTCTTTTGTGGGTTTCTCTCTTTCTTTCTGGAATCCCAAGGCAAATGCAGAAAATAACCACAAATACACACTACAATCATTTTGTTTTCCACCGCCATTCCCCCAGAGGTATCGTTCATCCGCTGTACCATCTCCCTTGCAAGTTACCGCAGAGCACAGTTTTATCAAATGTCTGGCCATTGCAAAGCAAGGATGCCTATTAACTCCAGCCCCTTTGCTTAGTGGGCCTTGCCTTTATCATTTTTAGTTTTTCAGGGACCACATCCCACCACTGGTACTAATTTTATCATTAATTAGGACAGGCTAGATACACTACATTACAAATTAACCTCTAAGCACCAGGGCCTTTGCACAAGTGCTTGCTGCCTTTCCACGCTGCATAGCCAACACAGTTAGGCGGGGGTGTGCCCTATGTGGTCTCTCAGGAATCCAAATGGAGTGAAGTCTGTAATCCAACCTGTCACTGCTACGGGGGAAGAGAGAAGCCTGGAGAATTCACATGGCTCTTCTGTGCTTTAGCCTGGAAGCAATACACAGCACGTTCGCTCAGAACGGGTTACATATGAATCTGCTTAACTGCACAAGTGCTGGAAAGCTGAGAAACCTGAAACATTTGCCGAGCACTCCTGTTTCTGTCATGTGTGCCTTCTAAAAATCTAGCATCAGGTCTATGATTCGAAGTCCTAGCTTCAGTATTATTTCAGTGTCCCCGAGGAAAACAACATCCATAAAGACTCTCCCCACCCACCCCACTCCCTCCCTGCAAATGGAACATCTTCTCAAGCAACCTGAAAGTTTGCTTAAAATTCTATATGGGAATGGGGTTGACTCTGGTCGCAGTGAAACATGCCTCAGTAAAAATGAATGGTTTTGCCTCCACTGTAACTGTAGTGTAGGTCCATTTGACTAAAACTTGCATACATCCTAAGACATTTTGAAGAATTTCTTCCTTTTTAAAGCTGCTATATTTACTGACATTTCTACCCCCTGGGACTCTGGTTCTCTTGTTTATTAGAGCTGCTAAAATGAAAGTTTGCCACCTGATTAATTTTAATAGTTTAGCCAGAAACCTGTGGATAATGTATATTGGCTGCCAAGCTTGAGATAAATTCTGTTGGCTCCGTTGCAAAGATTTTGGCAGAAATAAAGTCTGCCCTTTGCAAGAAAGACGCACAGAGGAGCTGGAGGGATGGAATTTCAAAAGCAAGTATGAAGCAAAAGACTCTTTTGTCTTTCTTTGTGACTTCCCTCTGCTACCAGGATCTGTAAACCTATTCAGCAATTCCTTTTTAGACCTTGTATGTTTCATTTTAGCATTATAGTTAAGGAAGAGATGTAAGCCTTTTGTGTATGGCTGGACCCAATTCAAAGCAGAAAGACTTCAGAGGTGGCTTGGTGAAACCAGCTGTAGGTTGTGATTTTTAAAGAGATTTGGACAACTAAACAGCATCTTAAGGCACCAGGAGTTTACAATGGGAGATTTGTATTGGAAGAAATCACAGTTGTATGATTTATTCATCTCTTAGTTTTTTTTTTTTTTTTGTTGTTTTTTTATTTTTGTTTTCCAGTGCTGATTCTTCCTCAAGACCTGCTACATAATTTGCAGGACTCAGTGCAAAATAACAAGGCTGATCCCCTTATTCAAAAATCAAGGGGAAAATGTCATTAGAAGTATTAAAACATAAAGTTTTTTCCTCCTCTTTGTGGTCCCCCCCTTTATTTACTATTCAATTCTAAGTAAAGGAAAGTTACAATTTTAAATGATCAGCATGGATCTTTCCATCTTTGTATCATGAAATGCCACTTCTAAATGCAAATATCAGAGCATTTAACTTGTATGCAGAATCACTGAAATTATACAATTGTGATTTGTGGTTTATCCCCAGAGACTGCCTGGAACTGGCAGAAATGAAAATTACAAGCCAGACTCAGGAAGGCTGTCATGAGGGACAGGGGATGCTCTCAGGCATGGAGCAATCCAAGGAAGATCCCTTAGACATGAGGATATTTGTAGGGTGAGCCAGGATCTCTCAGGCACCCAGGCTCTGACAGATGATATAGGCCATGTGCACACTTGCTCTGCCTAACAGCAGCCTGAACCACTTACCATGCATTGGCCAGGAAAGCATCTTGAAAAGTTGAGCCAGATATCTCCCCTCCTACAGGCCCATCTTCTCAGTCCCATGTATGGGCAACCCCCAAGGATGTTGTAACCTGCATATCTGGATGCCCTTGGCACCTGGACTGGGGATAGGTTAGAAGCTCTCCACTTACTCACCACTGAGCTCTCAGGGCATGGGCAGTAACTACTAAGCCTAGAAGCCATGGAATATCTGTGCCTAACTCCCATCTATGCCAGGACCAGAATGTAGCAAGGAAACCAGCATGGGGAAGGAGAGGCTAGGCAAGGCAGAGGACAAAGGTAAGGGGAGCTGAGAATTTGTCCTGAAGAGGCATTTAGAGCCAGGACCATGTGAGCTAAGAGGGCCAAGCTTAAGCTCCATTACTTTATTGGGCTCTGTTTATTGATGCAAATTCAAAGGTAAAATTATTAAGAATTTCAAGACAGCAACAACAGAACACTAAAATCTAATCTAAGGTCCTTCTGAGGCCAAGCTCTGTGCAACTGCAGTAGGCCCCCCCAGAGCCAACCCTGTCCTTTTTTAGGAAGTGGTCTACCTGCTCTCATTCAGCAGGTGTGAGAGTGGTGACCAGTAACTGAAGTTGTGATATGGTGTATGTCAGACTTTGAAGATGAAGAGATGTCATTAAACAAACTGTCTTCAAGAAAAAATATACGTAACATATATGTATTTACATATATGTGTATATGTATTTACATATAATATAATATTTTATATTATATTATATATATTATATAGAAAATATTCCATTATATATAAAATGTTATATATAAATATATATTTATATAATATAAATATTATAAATATAATATATAAATAAAAATATTTATATATAATATATAATATATAAATATAATATATAAATATTTACTTATATTTTGTGTAATTTATATAATATATAATATTTATATGATATATAAATTATATATAATTATATATAAATATATAAATTTTATAAATGTATATATTTTATATATATAAGATGTATATAAAGATATATATAAAATATATATTTTATAATATAAATATAAATATAGTATAAATATAAATATTTATAAATATTTTATGTATTAAATATAAATATAAACATGAAATATATATTATATAAAATATAAAAAATATATAAATATATATGATTTATATAAATATATATTTATATATTTATATATATAATTATATATAAATATATATTTTATATAAATTTTATAATTATATATAAAAATATATATTTATATATTTATATATAAATTTTCTATAATTTATATAAATTTATATATATAAATATGTAAATATATAAAATGTTATATATAAATATATATAATATTTATATTATATATATTTATAATATATAATATATATTATATATATTATATAAAGCTAAATATATATTATATATATTATATATATAATTTATAATATCTAAACATATTTAGATATATTTAGATATATATTTGGAAACAAATCTTTATATATATATATATATTTAGATATAAATATATATATATATACAAATATATATATATATATATATTTAGATAATATATATCTAAATATATTTAGATATTATAAATTAAATATTATAAATAAAAATTATATATTTATATATAAAAATATATATAATATATAAAATTAAATATATAAATATATAATATTTATTTTTAGGTATTATAAATTAAAAATTATATATATAACATTTTATATATATAATGGAATATTACTCAGGCATCAAAAGGAATGAAATCTCGCCATTTGCATTGATGTGGCTAGCATCAGAGATTATTATGCTAAGTGAGGTAAGTCAGTCAGAGAAAGACAAATACGTGATTTCATATGTGGAATTTAAGAAAGGAAACAGATGAACATAATAAGACAAAATTAGAGAGGGAGACAAACTCTAAGAGATTCTGAACTTTAGGAAACAAACTCAGGGTTGCTGGAGGGGAGAGGAGTGGGGGGATGGGGTAACTGGATGATGGGCATTAAGGAAGGCACGTGATATGATGAGCACTCGGTGTTATACACAACTGAGGATTCACCAGACTCTACCTCTGAAACTAATAGTACACTACATGTTGCTTGACTAGAAAGAAAAGGGAATAAAAGAAGGAAAGGAGGGAGGGGCAGGCAGGCAGGAAGACGGGAGGAAATCTACTTTAGGAGAGTAACACACACTATATCTCTTCAGGTAAAGGAGAGAATACAACTTTTCCTGCTCATTTGGAATTACCTTTGTTCAGTTCTGTGCTGTATTTAGGATAAGTAAGTTTATTCAGCAATAAAATTTAGCTCTGAAATTTCAGTGGTGTAACATCAAAAGGTTGATCTCTTACTCATGGTGTGTACATACCAGGAGCGAGCAGGGAGTTTTGATTCATACTGTATTCAGGGATCCAGGCTGGCAGAGGCCCTACCATTCCATGTCTGTGCCCTCTGGAAGCAGGGCCTCTGAAGTCAGTGTTGCCAGAGAAGAGAGCAGTGAAAGTTTGGGCACCACAATTAGGATGATTTAGCCTAGAGGTGGGAAGGCCACTTCTGTTTACAGGGAATTAGCTAGAATTAGTGTCAATACAGTAGCTCTGTATGACTAAAGGAGGCCTGAGCAATGTGGAGAGCCCCGTGTTTGGTGAACAAAAGTCGCCTCCGCCATGATTTTCATAGCATTAAACGTTATGTCATTTCAGGGGTGATGGCCTATTGTGTTCATGGCTGGGAGTTAGACCCAGCTCTCTCTTGGTCAATCTCTTTTCCCTGACAGTTGTGATTATGAGATCTTCTAACTATACTGAGCCAAAGTTTCTTCAGTGTAACGTAGAGATAATAAAGGCCAGGTCACAATATTATTATAGATGTCTGTGAAAGCCCTAAAATTATCACAAGCTATTCAAATAATGATATACTATTGTAAATCAGACTGAAAGAAAACCAAAGAGATACATTCATCTTGTCCTAAACATCAAAATTCTCAAAAAGATATTTAATGCATTATTTCTTGGACGCACTGAGGAGGAAGTAAATTAGACACTGTTATTAGTCATCAATTATTACATACCAAATTACTCCAGAAGTTAGTAGCTTAAGCCGACAAAATTTATCATCCCACAGTTTCTGTGGGTCAGGAATCCAGTCCTAGCTTAGTTGTGCCTTCTGGTTCAGCGACTCTCACAAAGCTAAAACCACAAGGATGTCAGCTAGCACTGTCGTCATTTCAAGGCTCAACTAGGGAAAGATTTGTTTCCAAGCTCACTCGTGGTCCTTGGCAGAATTTACCTCTTCCTTGGCAACCAAGCAGAATTTACCTCTTCCTTGGCAACCAAGCAATTCCTATCATGGCATCTTGCTCCACCAGAATTGGTGAAGGAGAGGTTCCAGATAGATGGACAGATAGATAAACAAACAGATACAATAAGAAAAGAGAAGGATCGGGCACCTGGGTGGCTCACTGGGTTAAAGCCTCTGCCTTCAGCTTAGGTCATGATCCTAGGGTCCTGGGATCAAGCCCCTCATCGGGCTCTCTGCTCAGCAGGGAGCCTACTTCCTCCTCTCTCTGCCTGCCTCTCTGCCTGTCAAATAAATAAATAAAATCTTAAAAAAGAAAAAAAAAGAGAGAGAGAAGATCAAGAATGAAGTTAGTCTTTTATAACCGTCTCTGTGTGACACCCCATCACTGGCGCCATTCTTTAGCGCAAGTGTATTCTATTCCATTCTTTAGAAGCCAGTCGCTAGGTCCAGCCCCTAATCAAAGAGAAACTACTTATCACAGAGACTTTAGTCTAACTTTTCCTTCTTTATAAGAAAGAAAAGAGGTTGTAAACATCCCCATCCCCATCTATCACTGCCTTTGTGTACTTCTGACTCACTCAAGCTCAGCTATTAAAACCGTCTCTTAACTGACGTGTGTGGTTCATTTGCACCTTGTCCTATCACCTTCCCATATTTGCCATGATCAGAAGGAGCCTTCCAGAAGCATTGATTATTATTTTATTTTTATTTTACTCTACTCAAAATTATAATATGTAAAGAAATAGTCTATGTATTGCAAAGAGTTTCCTACATACTAGAGACTTTTCTACCTTCATTTTCTTAGCAATTATCATTTCTTCTTTGTTAGTGATTAATAGAGTTAGGATTTGTTTTGTCCTTGAAGTATATTTGATTTTTTATATTTTAATTCAAGTATATTTAACATTAGATGATATATTCATTTCAGGTGCACAATATAGTGATTCAGCAATTCCATCTATTACTCAATGCTCTTAATAAGCGTACTATTTTTTTTTTCTTAAGACTTTATTTATTTATTTGACAGACAGAGATCACAATTGGGCAGAGAGGCAGACAGAGAGAGAGGAAGGGAAGCAGGCTCTCTCCTGAGCAGAGAGAGAGCCTGATGCGGCCCTCGATCCCAGGACTCTGGGATCATGACCTGAGCTGAAGGCAGAGGATTTACCACTTAGCCAACCAGGTGCCCCTTAATAAGCATACTCTTAATCCCCTTCACCTATTTTGCCAATCTCCCCACTCACCCCTCCTATGGTAACGATCAGTTTGTTCTCTATAGGTAAGAGGAGTTTTTTGGAGTGTCACTTTTTCCCCCTTTGTTCAGTTGCTTTATTTCTTAAATTCCACATATAAGCAAAATCATAGTATTTGTCTTTCTCTGTCTTATTTTGCTTAGCATTATACTCTCTAGATATACCAATATTGTTGCAAATGGCAAGATTGCATGCCTTTTTATGGTTGGATAATATTCCACATTTTCTTTTTCCATTCATCTATGGATGAACACTTAATGTTGCTTCAAAATCTTGGCTATTGTATATCATGCTGCAAGAAACATAGAGGTACATGTATCCCTTTGATTAGTGTTTTTGCATTCTTTGGGTAAATGCACATAAGTCTGACTACTGGATTGTTGGGTAGATTTATTTTTAATTTTTTGTGGAACTTCCATACTGTCTTCTACAGTGACTACCAGTTTCCATTCCCACCAACAGTGCAGGAGGGTTCCTATGTCTCCATATCCTCACCACCACTTTTTTCTTGTGGTTTTGATTCTAGCCATTCTGAAAGGTATGAAGTGATACCTCATTTTGGCATTGATTTGCATTTCCCTGATGATGAGTGTTATTGAGTATCTTTTCATGTGTCTGTTGGCCATCTGGATGTCTTCTTTGGAGAAATGTGGGTTCATGTCTTCTCCCCACTTATAATCAGATTATTTTTGGAAGACATTAAGTTTCATGGATTCTTTATATATTTTGGATACTACCCCTCTCTTGGATATGTCAGTGGTTGTTTTTTTAGTTTTGTTGGTTGTTTCCTTCACACTGTGCAGAAGATTTTTATTTTGATGTAGTCCCGAGAATATATATTTGCTTTTGTATCCCTTGCCTCAGGAGACATATCTAGAAAGATGTTGTTATGGCTGATGTCAGAGAAATTACTGCCTATGCTTTCTTCTAGGATTTTTATGGTTTCAGATTTCACATTTAGATCCTTTATCCATTTTGAGTTTATTTTTCTGTCCAGTTTCATTCTTTTGCATGTAGCTGTCCAGTTTTCCAATACCATTTATTGAGGAGAGTTTTTCTCATTGTCTATTTTTTCTTGCTTTCTCGAGGATTAATTGACCATGTAATTGTGGTTTTATTTTGGGGCATTCTGTTCTTTTTCATTAATCTATGTGTCTATTTTTGTGCCAGTACCATGCTGTTTTGATTACTTACTTGAAGTCTGGAATTGTGATACCTTCAATTTCTTCTTTTTCAAGATTGCTTTGGCTATTTGGGGTCTTTTGTGATTACATACAAATTTTAGGATTATTTGTTCTAGTTCTGTGAAAAATGCTATTGACATTTTTTATAGGGATTGTATTAAATCTGCAGATTTCTTTGGGTAGTATAGACATTTTAATAATATTTGTTCTTCGATTCTATGAGCATCTAGTGTCTGCATTTATTTGTGTTGTCTTCAGTTTCTTTCATCATCTTTTATAGTTTGCAGAGTACAGGTCTTTCACCTCTTTGGTTAAATTGAAGGTATTTTATTATTTTTGGTGAGATTGTAAATGGGATTGTTTTCTTAATTTCTCTTTCTGTGGCTTCATTAGTAGTATATAGAAATTCAATGGATTTCTCTACATTGATTTTGTATCCTATGACCTTACTGAATTCTTTATTAGTTCTATGAGTTTTCTGGTAGTTTTTAGACTTTCTACATACAGCATCATGTCATCTGCAAATAGTAAAAGTTTTACCTCCTCCTTATCAATTTGGATGTCTTTTATTCCTTTTTCTTGTGTGATCACTGTGGCTAGGACTTCCAGTACTATACTGAATAAAAGTGGTAAGAATGGGCATCATTGTCTTGTGCTTGACCTTAGGGGAAAAGCTCTCAGGTTTTCACCATTGAGTATGATGTTGGCTGTGGGTTTTTCATACATGGTCTTTACTATGTTGAAGTATGTTTTCTCTAAACCTACTTTCTTGGAGGTTTTTATCATGAATGGGTGTTGTATTTTGTCAAATGCTTTTTCTGTATCTAATGAATTTTTTTTTATCCGTTCACTTATTGATGTTATATCACATTGATTTGCAAATATTGAACCACACTTGAATCATAGGAATAAATCCCCCTTGATCGTGAATGATTATTTTAAGGTATTGTTGGATTTTGTCTGTTATGTTCATTAGAGATACGGGCCTGTAGTTCTGTCTTTCTTGGAATGTATCTCTGGTTTTGAAATCAGGGTAATGTAGGCCTCATAGAATTAATTTGGAAGTTTTCCTTCCTCTTCTATTTTTGGGACAAAGATTGAGAAGAATCTTTTCTTCTATCACCATAGGTGGCAGAATTCACCACCTATGAAGTTATCTGGTCCTCCACTTTTGTTTGTTGATAGTGTTTTGATTACTGATTCAGTTTCATTACTGGTAGTCAGTCTATTCAACTTTTCTATTTCTTCCTGCTTCAATTTTTGTAGCTTATATGTTGGAAGGGATATATCCATTTCTCCTATGTTGTCCATGTCTGGCATATAATTGTCCAATTTCTGGCATATAATTTTCCATAAATTCTTTGTATGTTGGTACTGTCAGCTGTTATTTCTCCTCTTTCATTTCTGATTTTATTTGAGTTCTCTTTCTCTCTCTTTTTGATGAGTCTTGCTTGAGGTTATCAGTTTCCTTGGTCTTTTCAAAGAACCAGCTCCTGGTTTCATTAATCTGTTCTATTGTGTTTTTTGTTTGTTTCTGTATCATTTATTTCTGTTTTAATCTTTATTATTTCCTTCCTTCTGTGGGATTTGGATTTTGTTTCTTTTTATTTTTTCTAGCTCCTATAGGTGTAATGTTAGTTTGTTTGTGATTTTTCTTTCTTCTTGAAGTAGACCTGTATTGCTATGAACTTTCCTCTTAGAACTGCTTTTGCTGCATCCCAAGGACTTTGGAACATTCTGTTTTCATTTTCACTTGACTCCATTTGTTTTTAAAAATTCCTCTTTAATTTATTGGTTGACCCATTCTTTGTTTTGTATCATGTTATTTAACTTCCATGTATTTAGCTCTTTCCCAGTTTTTACTTGTGGTTGATTCCTAGTTTCATTGTGTTTTGGTCGTAACAAATGGTATAACTTCACTCATCTTGAAATTGTTGAGACTTGTTTTGTGATCTACCATTTGACCTATTCTGGAGAATATTCCATATGCTCTGAATGTGTATTTTGATGTTTTAGAATGGAATATTCTGACTGCATCTGTTAAATCCATCTGATCCAATGTGTCATTTAAAGCCATTGTTTCCTTGTTGATTTTCTGTTTACATGATATGTCCATTGTTGTGACTGGAGTATTAAAGTCCCCTGCTATTATTGTATTACTATCAATCAGTTCCTTTAAGTTTTTTTTTTTTTTTAACTGTTTTAGGTATTTGAACGTTCCCATGTTGGGTGCATAAATATTTACAATTATTACATCTTCTTGTTGGATTGTCCTGTTAATGAGTACACATTGTCCTTCTTTGTCTCTTGTTACAGTCTTTGTTTTAAAGATAACTTTGTCTGATAAAAAATTATTATTATTGCTACCTGGGCTTTCTTTTCATATGCATTTGCATAACAAATGTTTCTCCATCCCTTCACTTTCAATCTGCATTTGTCTTTAGGTCTGGAATGAGTCTCATTTTTTTTTTTTAAAGATTTTATTTATTTGTCAGAGAGAGAGCGAGCACAGGCAGACAGAATGGCAGGCAGAGACAGAGGGAGAAGCAGGCTCCCTGCCGAGCAAGGAGCCTGATGTGGGACTCCATCCTAGGACACTGGGATCATGACCTGAGCCGAAGGCAGCTGCTTAACCAACTGAGCCACCCAGGCGTCCCTGGAATGAGTCTCTTATAGGCAGCATACAGATGGGTCTTTTTGTTGTTGTTGTTGTTAATCCATTCTGTCTTTTGATAGGAGCATTTATTCCATTTATATTCAAAGTAGTTATGATAGATGTGTACTTACTGCCATTTTATTGTTTGTTTTGTGTTTGTTTTTGTGGATCTTCTCTGATTCTTTCTTCCCTTGCTCTTTTCTTTCATCCGAATTTGGCTCTCTGTAGTGATATACTTGGATTCCTTCTCTTTATTTTTTACATATCTATTACTGGTTTTTGATTTGCAGTTACCATTAGGTTTGTATATAATATCTTCCTTATACCCATCTGTCTTAAGTTGATGGTCATTTAAGTTAGAACCCTTTTTTTTTCTTCTATCCTCCCCAGTTTAGATATATGGTGTCACACTTTCATGTTCATTTTTGTGAATCCTTTGAAATACAGCTAAAATTTTTGAACTCTCGTATCTCTGAAAAGACTGTTCTTTCGATTCAAAATAGACTGAGTATAGGAGTATTCTTCTATTTTCTTACTCTAACTCCTTCCACTTCATGTACATTTCATAGACCAGCAGTTATGTAATTGTTGATGAAGTTATACTAAAAACTGAGCTAATTTGGAATCTAAAGATAAATGTAGGCAGAATTCTCTTTAACATCATGTTTTAACCTATCAAATGGGTGGATTTTGCTGTTGTTGTTGTTATTTTTTTGCTATAGTCAAGGAGAACTTTTAAAAAATACTATGGCCTGATAAACTTTCCTTATATTTCTTCTCATATCTATTGCTAAACCAACATTATTACATTATAATCTTTGCATGACTATCATTCTATGTAGAATGTGTTATGGCTTACGTATAACTTTGACATACACCATCTAATTTTATCACAATGTAAGTTGCCTAAAGATTAACAAGAGATATATTTAAATCTCTTCCAAATATTTTTGCATTCAGCATTATGTATATACATATATATTCCTTGTTTTTTCTTTATTTTTTAAATTTAATGCAGGACTTGAAGTCATTTTTTTAAAAGATTTTATTTATTTATTTAACAGAGAGAGAGAGAGATCACAAGTAAGCAGAGAGGCAGGCAGAGAGAGGGGTAAACAGGACCCTGAGATCATGACTGAGCAGAAGGTACAGGCCTAACCCACTGAGCCACCCAGGCTCCCCAGGACTTGAACTCATCACCCTGAGATCAAGACCAGAGCTGAGATTAAATCAGATGTTCAAGTGACTGAGCCACCCAGGTACCCAATGTACATTTACTTCTTAAACTACCACCAACTCACCTGACTACCTCTTTGAGCCATTTTTTTTAAATCTGAAAAGATTAAATGACTGTGAGAAATAGATTTTTCCAAATTTATCTAATATACCAGTTCAGGGGCACCTGGCTGGCTCAGTGAGTTAAAGCCTCAGCCTTCAGCTCAGGTCATGATCCCAGGATCTTGTGATTGAACCCCACATCGGGCTCTCTGCTCAGCAGGGAGCCTGCTTCCCCATCTCTCTTCCATGCACTCTGCCTACTTGTGATCTCTGTCTGTCAAATAAATAAATAAAATATTAAAAAAATAATATATCAGTTCAGTTTTTGTTACTTTTAGATAGAAAATTTTTAAATGAAGTTAAAAATAAAAAACCACAATTCTATAATTAAAAGTGGACCACATTCTCATGATTCATTAAAATTACAAAGTAACAAATGAAAAACTGTTCTTTGGCATGTATGAAAATAGTAATCCAAGAGGTGTTAGAGATATGATGTTTTAGGAATGTTACGATACAAACTGAATGGTATAATAATAATTGTAAATAGTAGAACAATAACAGAAATGTCAGAATTATGACTAATAAGCCTATAATGGAGAAAAAAAAATAAAATCAAAGGTATGAAAGAAGTAAAAAGAAAAAAAGAACAAATAATATACAGGAGAAAGAACAAATAATATACAGGAAAAATAGAAACAAACTACATGGTAATAGATTCAAATCTAATCATAGCAATAATTGTTCAAAAAGTAAACAGACTAACCATCCCAATTAAAAGGAAGAGATTTGGGGCACCTAGATGGCTCAGTGGGTTAAGCCTCTGCCTTTAGCACAGGTTATGATCTAGGAGTCCTGGGATTGAGACCCTTGTCTTCCCCCAACCCCCACCCCTGCCTGCCTCTCTGTCTACTTGTCATCTCTCTCAAATAAATAAATAAATAATCTTTAGAAAAACAAAGAAAGAGATTTTCAGACTGGATTTTAAGAAAAAAAAATGATACATTAAATCTCTCTTCTCCCTCTCCTCTTTTACCCTTTCTTTCTATACACACATATGTATACATATTTGTATACATTATATACATAAATACATATGTTTGTACAAATAAAAAGAAACAACTATAAACACTAATCAAAAAGCTAAAGTATATACATTGATATTAGAGAAATTAGACTTCAGAGCAAGAAATGCAACCAAGGGGTGCCTGGGTGGCTCAGTGGGTTAAGCCATTGCCTTCCGCTCAGGTCATGATCTCAGGGTCCTGGGATCGAGTCCCACGTCGGGCTCTCTGCTCAGCAGGGAGCCTGCTTCCCTCTCTCTCTCTGCCTGCCTCTCTGTCTACTTGTGATTTCTCTCTGTCAAATAAATAAATAAAATATTTAAAAAAAAAAAAAGAAATGCAACCAAGGATAAGGAAGGGCATTTAAAAAAAAATAAAGGAATTAATTCACCAACAGGACATAAAATATCTAAATATGCACTTGCTCAATAGCAGAAGTACAAAATACATAAAAGAAAAAGGAATTAAATGGAGAAATATAAAGAGCCATAATTTTAATTGGATATGTTAACACCCATCTTTCAGTGAGTCTTATAATTGACATTTTAGAACATTCCACTCAACAGTAGCAGAATACACCTTTTAAAGTTTACCCATCTTTTACAGTGTACATAGAAGTTCGTAAAGATAAACCACATTTGGGACAATTTAAGACAGTTGAAATTATACAAAGTATGTTCTTTGACTTCAACCATACTAAACTAGAAATCAATACAGAATGTCACCAGAAAAATCCCCCCAAATATTTGGAAATGAAAACATCTATAAGTAATTCATAGATAAAATAATCACAAAGAAAATTAGAAAATACACTGAATTGAAAGTAAATGAAAATAAAACATCACATTTGTGGAATGAAGCTAAAGTACTGGTTGGTGGAAAATCTATAATATTAATTGTATATATTAGAAAAGAAATAACATTTCAAGTAAATGACCTCAGGTTCCACCTTAAGAAACCAAGGGAAAATGATCATGTAAACTCTAAAGCAATAAAGAAGAAAGGAAATAAGAAACTTATCTTAAGGTAATAGATTAATAAAGTGAAGAACCAAATAGCAATAGAGAAAATAAACTAAAAATGAGTTCTGTGAGTAACAGTCAATAAAATGTATTATCTTCTAGCCAAACTTACAAAGAAATGTTTAAGAGATGACACAAATTAAAAATATTAGGAATAAAAGAGACATTACTACAAATCCTATAGACATTAAAAGATCAGGAAATATTTTTTTTTCTTAAAGATTTCATTTATTTGTTTGACAGACAGATCACAATTGGCAGAGACACAGGCAGAGAGAGAGAGAGGAGGAAGCAGGCTCCCCGCTGAGCAGAGAGCCTGATGCGGGGCTCGATCCCAGGACCCTGGGATCATGACCTGAGCCGAAGGCAGAGGCTTTAACCCACTGAGCCACCCAGGTGCCCCAAAAGATCAGGAAATATTAAATAAAATTTTTTATGCCAATGAATTTGAAAACTTGGATAAAAGAGACACATTCCTTCGAAGACACTAACTCTAGAGTAAATAAATTGGCTGAATAACCTCATATCTATTAAAGAAATTAAATTCAAAGTTAAGATTCTTCCCACAAGGAAAATTTTAGTCTGAAATGGTTTCACTGGTAAATTCTACTAAACACCTAAGGAAGAAATAATACCAATTCTTCACAATCTGTACCGGAAAACAGAAGAATAACACTTCCCAGCTCATTTTATGAAGGCAGGATTGCCCTGATATCAAAATCAGCAAAGAAATTACATACTTCTCATCTCACCTTCTCTGTGAACCTTTCTCTGCATCCCACTTACTGTGACTTCATGTGATCCTTAGCATATAACTCTACTATTGCATTTAGCAACTGTTAATTATCTACTCGCATGTCCCGCTAAATAAACTAAAATCAACTTTAGGATAATCACCATATCCCACTGTTATGGACTGAATATTTGTATGTTGAAACTGAATCCCCAAAGTGATGGTATCTGGACACAGGGCTTTTGGGAGGCAATTCAGTCAGGAGGGTTGAACTATGAATGGAATCAATGCCCTGGTAAAAGAGATCCCAGAAATCTCCCTTACCCATTCTGCCTTGCGGGGATAGAGTGAGAAGATCCCCAATCTAGGAACCAGGAGCTGGGTCTTCACCAGACACTGAATCTGCTGGCACTTTGATCTTGAACTTCTCAGCGTTCAGAACTGTGAAAAATAAGTTTGTTGTTTATAAGATGTGTAGTGTGCAGTATTTCATTATAGCAGCCTGAACTGACACTCATATTTGTGTTCTCAGCATCTAAGACACAATGCACGTTTGAATTAACAAATAAGTGGATCAAGGGTATGCCAGTACTTACAGGCAGGAAATTCCATTTTCACTGAATTGTAATACCATGTTTTTTTATTTTTTTAAAGATTTTATTTATTTATTTGACAGACAGAGATCACAAGTAGGCAGAGAGGCAGGCAGAGAGTGAGAGAGAGGAGGAAGCAGGCTCCCCGCGGAGCAGAGAGCCCGATGTGGGGCTCGATCCTAGGATCCTGGGATCATGACCTGAGCTGAAGGCAGAGGCTTTAACCCACTGAGCCACCCAGGCGCCCCTGAATTGTAATACCATGTTAACTCCACCTTTGATCTACTAGCTTTTTCAAAACTCCACTGGGTTCTTCCAGTTTCCTAATCAGTTGAATGTTTTGACGAGTTGCTATTTATACTTTCCAATCAGTCCTCATTGTCAAATAGTTGCTTTGTTTTCCAAATCTAATAAGATATTCTCTTCGCTCTGGGAAAGAACAGGATTACCTATGGTACCATGTATAGCAAATTTGTTATTTTCTTGTACAACTTCATGTACATCAAGATCCTTTTGTAATAATGAATGGTCAAATTCATTTTCTCCCTGTTCTCACTATATCTTTCCAGATAGATTTTCAAATATAATAAAATAGATATCCTGTTTTGTCACTCTTGTATTATGATTCAACATGTGCCAGCTATTAATTTCAAAAGCACTGGGGAAACACATAAGACTTCTTCACTCTCCTTTTTGTCTCTGCTGGGTTCTTACAAGTGATCTGGCTTTGTGCAATGCAGGCCAGCAGTCTCATTTGGAGTTGAATATTTCATTATGGAATGATGCAAGTTCCCCAAAATTGTACTTGGGTGGAAAATAATTTAAAGGGAAAATCCTCTTAGCTGTTTTAATGGAAGGGAGTGCCAAGTGTATGTCCAAAAGCAGTAGGTTGCTCACTAACACAACTAATACAATATGTAAATAGGCAGAGATAAAAGGATTAGTTACAAAGTTAAGTGGTTTTCACTGATTCTCTCTCAAAAACAAAACATTACTTTTTTATTCCCTAGGAAATAAAGTAGCTTTTTTATACCTGTGTTTATATTTCATATGTGACATTTTAACAAATGTTTAAATGTTAATTCAACATTCAGCCATAATGGAATTTACTGTCTTCTTTTGGACCTATATTGACCATCATATAAATTTAAATAAATTTAAATATAAATTTAAAAAAAGATATCAGTCACACCATTTCTGAAACATTGGACAAAAGACAAAGTACTAAAATAGTAAATAAGAAACTGCTGGCATTCTAATAGAAGTTTTCCCATAATATGATTGAAGTCCTAGGAATGTCTTGTATTACGAGTAGTTATGGTATTAGTAAAAGTAACAGTCATTATGAAGACAGGAATAACAGTAGCAATAGCAGTAGTAACCACTTCCATGTCTTCATCAGTTATCAGATAATAGACCTTATGACAAGGACTTGTATGCAAATCAACATATTTGATTTTCATAGTCACATTAACAGGCACATATAACTATTATCCCTTTACTGTTGAGGACACCGAGTGTTAGGGAGTATCAGTGCTCATATAGTCCACAGATCCATAGCTAGCACCTAGTCAAACTGGAATTTTGAGTCTAAGCTTGATATTTCCAAAGCCTATTTATCCTAACTGGGATTTAGAAATAGGTAGAACCCAATTAAACGCAGTTTTTATCACTTCCTACTCAGTGACTTTAAAAGTTACTTGGGGGATTAGAAATGTTTTTCTATAAAGGGCCAGCTAATAAATATGGACAATATGGCCTTTGTTGCCATCAATTCTGCTACTATAAACTTAAAACCAGCCACAGACCGTATGTAAAAATTTAGTTCCCAAAATAGGACAACCTTTGACAAATATAATCTTCATTTTTTTATGTATGTATAAAATATAGATAATCCTACCTTTGTGGGATTGTTGTAGTTATTTTAAATAAACATGCAAAGGATGTAGTATGACAAATATTAGGTGTTTAATGATGCTATTATTTTTTAAATGTTTTGTTTAGCTTTTTCTCTTCATTCTATGCCACAAAATGAAGATGACATGTATATTTTTTGCCCTTCAATAAAAAGGTCACCAAAAACAAAACAAAAAATCCCTTTAAAAATATTGTACTGAGGGTGTAGGTGTGTGATATGCTGTTATGCAGAGATGTATTAATTTATTCAAATTTGAGGAGAACTTGCTATGCATGGAATCTATTAGATGTTGGAAATGCAAATATCAGATAAACATGAACTATTTTTGACCAAACATAGCAATTCTATTAAGGAAGATCACTTGTGTGCAAATAGCTACCCAAAATTGGAAAATGTATTTCCTATTAATACCACTATAATACTTATTTTGTATTACAAAAATTGATTTTCTTATCTCATTTTTCCATGATCAGCCTATAATTTTCTTGAGACCTGGGATGACTTCTTCCCTCTATGCTCTGTGTTTACTATGGATCCTTACTCATAGCAGTTAAGTGTTACCATGTGAATGAATAATGAAAGGCAAAGTGTTAAGATACAGGCAATCATAAAGAGACAGCTTCCAACTGGAATGATCCAAGAAAATTTTAATTACCCATATCTTGGCTATTGTGAATAATGCTAACCAAGATCAATACATGTGTGTGTACATCTTGTCAAAATCCTTTTTGTCATTTCCTTTGGGTATATACCCAGTAGCAGAATTGCTGGATCATATGGTAGATCTTTTTTTTTAATTTTCTGGGGAACCTCCATATTGTTTTCTGTAATGGTTGGACTAATTTGAATTCCCACCAGCGGTGTATAAAGGGTTCATTTTTCACCATATCCTTGCCAGCACCTGTTGTCTCTTTTCTTCTTGATGATAGCCATTTTAACAGGTATGAGGTGATGTCTCATTGTTTTGATTTGCATTTCCCTTATGACTAGTGATGTTGAGCATCTTTTCATATGCCTGTTTTATAGATACCTAATGCAAAGTAAATGAATATAGCTAATAGTACTATACTATAATGTGATAAATATTGCTTCAGTGGCAATCAAATTGCAATATATAAATGTATCAAAGTAACATACTGTATGCCTTAAATTTACAGATTGCAACACAACAAATTTATCAAATAATTTTTATTTGTTTTTAAGATTTTATTTGTTTATTTGAAAGACACAACGAGTGAGGGAACAAAAGTCAGGGGAGTGAGAAAAGGAAAAGCAGGCTTCCTGTTGAGCAGGGAGCCTGATGAAAGTCTGGATCCTAAGACCTAAGGTCATCACCTGAGCCCACAGCAGATGCTGAACAATTGAGCCAGCCAGGATCCCCTCATATAAGTAAATGTTTAAAAAATCACCAACCAACTCTTATTGGCATATAACTTGATAATAATTTCTGATGTTTGTTTCTATTTCCTTGGTGTTAGTCATGATCTCTCCCTTTTCATTCATGTGGGTCCTCTTTCTTTTCTTTTGCATTAGTTTGGCTAGTGGTTTATCAATCTTATTCTTTTTCTTTTTTTTTTTTTAACTCCTTAGTGATAGCTTTAGTGAATTCCTCAGCATCTCTAGTGATGTCCTTTCTTCCTGTTTGATAATGGCTTTTTGTACTTTCTCTGTTTTTTTATCTTTTTTTTTTTTCATTTTCTTTTTCTTTTCAGTATTCTAGAATTCATTGTTGATACACCACATGCAGTGCTCCATGCAGTACATGCCCTCCATAATACCCACCACCAGGCTCACCCAATTCCCCACTCCTTTCCCCTCCAAAACCCTCAGCTTGTTTCTCAGAGTCCACAATCTCTCATGGTTTGTCTCCCCCTCCAATTCCCCCCAACTCACTTCTCTCCTCCATCTCCCAACGTCCTCCATGTTATTCCTTATGCTCCACAAGTGAATGAAACAATATGACTCTCTCTGCTTGGCTTATTTCACTCAACATAATCTCTTCCAGTCCCATCCATGTTGATACAACAGTTGGATATTCATCCTTTCTGATGGAGACATAATACCCCATTGTGTATATGGACCATATCTTCTTTATCCATTCGTCTGCTGAAACGCATCTTGGTTCTTTCCACAGTTCGGTGACTGTGGTCATTGCTGCTATGAACATTGGGGTACAAATGGCCCTTCTTTTCACTACATCTGTATCTTTGGGGTAAGTACCCAGTAGTACAATCGCAGGGTCATGGGTAGCTCTATTTTTAATTTCTTAAAGAATGTCCACACTGTTTTCCAAGGTGGCTGTACCAACTTGCATTCCTATCAACAGTGTAACAGGGTTTCCCTTTCTCCACATCTTCTACAACACATGCTGTTTACTGTCTTGTTGATTTGGGCCATTCTAACTGGTGTAAGGTGGTATCTCAGTGTGGTTTTGATTTGAATCTCCCTGATGGCTAATGATGATGAACACTTTTTCATGTGTCTGTTAGCCATTTGTATGTCTTCTTTGGAGAAGTGTCTGTTCATGTCTTCAGCCCATTTTTTGACGTGATTATGCATTTTCTGTGTGTTGAGTTTGAGGAGTTCTTTATAGATTTTGGATATCAGCCCTTTGTCTGTAGCATCATTTGCGAGCATCTTCTTCCATTACATGGGTTGCCTCTTTGTTTTGTTGACTGTTTCCTTTGCTGTGCAGAAGGCTTTGATCTTGATGAAGTCCCAAAAGTTCATTTTCACTTTTGTTTCCTTTGCCTTTGGAGACATATCTTTAAAGAAGTTGCTGTGGAAGATGTCGAAGAGGTTACTGCCTATGTTCTCCTCTAGAGTTTTGATAGATTCCTGCCTCACACTGATGTATTTTATCCATTTCAAGTTAATCTTTGTGTATGGTATAAGAGAACGGTTGGTCTCTGTACATGGCTGTCCAATTTTCCCAGCACCATTTACTGAAGAGACTATCTTTTTTCCACTGTATATTTTTTCCTGCTTTGTCAAAGATTAGTTGACCATAGGGTTGAGGGTCCATATATGGGTTCTCTACTGTGTTCCACTAGTCTGTGTGTCTGTTTTTGTGCCAGTACCATGCTGTCTTGATGATCACAACTTTGTAGTAAAGCTTGAAATCAGGCAACATGATGCCCCCAGTTTTTTCTTTTTCAACATTTCTTAGCAATTCTGGGTCTCTTCTGGTTCCATACAAATTTTAGGATTGTTTGTTCCAGCTCTTTGAAAAATGCTAGTGGAATGTTGATCGGGATGGCATTGAAAAGTATAGATTGCTCTAGGCAGTAGAGACATATTGATTCTTTCAAAAAAACAAGCTTCTTATTTCATTGATGTGTTCTACTGTATCTCAAGTTTCTATCTCATTGATCTCTGTTTTAATCTTGATTATTTCCCTTCTTGTGTGGGGGTTGGCTTAATTTGTTGTTGATTCTCCAGTTCTTTAAGGTATAAAGAGAGCTGGTGTATTGGAGATTTTTCAATTTTTTTTTTTTTTTTTTTTTTTTTTTGAGTGAGGCTTGGATGGCTATGTTTTTCCCCCTTAGGACTGCCTTTGCTGTATCCCATAGGTTTTGGACCATGTGTCTTCATTCTCATTGGTTTCCATGAATTGTTTAAGTTCTTCCTTGATTTTCTGGTTGATTCAACATTCTTAAGCAGGGTGGTCTTTAGCTTCTAAGTGTTTGAATTCCTTCCAAACTTTTTCTTGTAATTGAGTTCCAGTTTCAAAGCATCATTGTCTGAGAATATGCAGGGAATAATCTCAATATTTTGGTATCAGTTGATCCCTGATTTGTGGCCAAGTGTGTGGTCTATTCTGGATAAAGATCCATGTGCACTTGAGAGGAATGAGTATTCTGTTGTTTTAGAATGAAATGTTCTGTATATATTTATGAGGTCCATCTGGTCCAATGTGTCATTCAATGCTCTTGTTTCTTTATCGATTTTCTGCTTGGATGACCTATTACTGAGAGTAGCTTGTTAAGATCTCCTACTATTAATGTATTCATATCAATATGATTCCTTATCTTGACTAACAGTTGTCTTATATAGTTGGCTGCTCCCATATTGGGGGCATAAATATTTACAGTTGTTAGATCTTCTTGGTGAATAGACCCTTTAAGAATAATATAGTGTCCTTCTTTATCTCTGACTATAGTCTTTAGTTTAAAATCTGATTTAATTTATCTGCTATGAGAATCACTACCCCAGCTTTCTTTTGAGGCCCAATGGCATGAAAGATGCTTCTCCATCCCTTCACTTCAGTCTGGATGTATCCTTAGGTTCCAGATGGGTCTTTTGTAGAGAGCATATGGATGGGTCCTGTCATTTAAAAAAAAAAAAAAAAGATTTTATCTATTTATTTGACAGACAGAGATTACAAGTAGGCAGACAGGCAGGCAGAGAAGGAGAGGAGGAAGCAGACTCTCTGCAGGGATGCAGAGCCCGATGCAGGACCCTGAGATCATAACCTGAGCTGAAGGCAGAGGCTTAACCCACTGAGCCACCCAGGCGCCCCTGGGTTCTGTCATTTTTATCCAGTCTGCAACCCTGTGTCGTTTCATGGAATCGTTTAGGCTGTTCACATTGAGAGTAATTATTGAAAGGTACATTTTTATTGACAACATGTTGCCTGTGAAATCCTTGTTTCTATAGATTATCTCTGTAAATTTCCAGTCTCTGTCACTCTTGGGTTCTTTCTTCTTTTATAGAACCTCCCTTAATATTTCTTGTTGTGCAGCTTGGTGGTCACATACTCTTTTTTAAACCTTGCCAGTCTTGGAAGCTCTTTATCTCATCATCCATTTTGAATGTCAGCCTTGCTGGATAAAGTATTCTTGGCTGCATTTTCTCATCTAGTACCCTGAATATGTCTTACCAGCCCTTTCTGACTTGCCTGGTTTCTGTGGACAGGTCTGATATTATTCTGATGGACCTTCCTCTGTAAGTAAGGAATCTCTTCCCCCAGCTGCCCTCAGGAGCTGTTGTCTAAAATTATGATTCATCAGTCTCACAATCAAGTGTCTTGAGTTCTTTCTAGGTTCTTTTTTTGGGGGGGAGGGGTGATCTTTCTGTGTCTAGGACACCAACACTGGCTCCATTCCGCAGATTGGGAAAATTTTCGAGAATTTGCTCAACTATATCTTCTAGTCTTCTTTCTCCTCCCCTTCAGGGATCCCAATAATTCTGACGTTGGAACATTTCATGGTGTCATTTATTCCCCTAATTCTGTTTTCATGGTTTCTAAGCTGTTTCTTCCATGCTTCCTCCTGATCCTTTTTCTCTATCAGTTTGTTCTCCAGATCACTAATTCTATCTTCTGCCTCGGTTATTCTAGCTGTTAGAGAATTTAGATTAGACTAGATCTCACTGATTGCATTTTTAACCTCTCCCTCGGTGGCTTTCACTCCCTTAGAGATTCCATGTTGTTACTAATGGTTTTATCCAACCTAGCCATTGCCTGGAAAATTGTTACGCTGAATTCCCTTTCCAATATACTGTTTATATCCATATCCAATAGTTCTGATGGACAGGGCACAGTCCCTGAATTTTTGCTCTATTGGGTGTTCCTCCTCCTAGTCATTTTGGTGAGAGGTGGTTGAGGGGATGTATAGCTGAATATATCAACCGCGATCCAGGCAAGGTGCACCCTGGAATGCTTCTGAGCAATCAGAAGTCACCATTAAAAAGAAAGAAAAGAGAGAGAGAGAAGACCCAGCCAGAATGGGCCCCTAAGGTAAGATTTTTAAGGCATACAAACAAAAATGGACAAACAAAAAGACCGACAAAAGTAAATGACAAGAAAAAGAAAAGAAACCAGCCAAAATTAACCCCAAGGATAAGATTTATATAATACCAGAACAAAACAAATACAGAGACACTGACAGAGGAAAAAGATGGGAGGGTGGTTATAAATCCTCAATGTGGGTGAGGAAGGGTATTTTGAATCTTCCTGGGTGTATCTTGATAGCTTTGTTAAAGGACTCAACTTTCCAGGGATAAAGGGAGACTAAAACCGGGGTTTATACATAGGCGTAGTATTGATTAGGGAAAGAGGATTACCTTGAAGCTTATATCTATATGTATGTTAACAAAAATAGAAAAACAAAAGAAAAACACAGGTATATGTATGAAAAATGTTCAAGTTAAAAGGTTATTATGGAATTTTTTGTATTGAACCTCTCGTTATAATGGTAAATAGATTAAAAAAATAAAAAGAATGAGAATAGTGAGAACAAATTAAAAATAAAAGTTGTATCTATGAAATATACAGGTTTTAGGGCAATACCGGGAGCTTAGTATCTTCTTATCCCCTGATATTGGGGTTTTACAGTTTTATGGGGACCCTGTGGTGGTTGTCCTCTAGTTTTTTCAGCTGGCTTTCTGGGGGAGGGGACTGCTGGGTTGTTTTTCAGTCAGTCTTCCTTGGGTTGAGTCTTCCTGCACCCTATCAAGGGCCTGGGCTCTGTGGAAACCGATTTTTCAGGCTTTTGTTCTCTGGAGGTTTTTGTTCTTTGGCAGGTTTAATGGAAAGCAAACTGCACCCAGACATCCGTCTCAGTCTCAGAGAGAACCCTCATTATGCTCCCCTCTGGGTGGTCCAGAACACACAGACTCGCCCTCTGCAAACTTTGCTGAGCAGTGCATGTCCCCAGCCACCATATCAGGGGTCGCCCAAAGCGCTTGCTTGTCTCTCTGCATCCCTGTGCCACTAAAACCATGAGTGATATCGGTACAGAGAGTTCACTTCCAGGGGCTGCCTTTGCTAGGACTGCTCTCTGGGGTCCAGATCTCAGGGTTTCGAAGATTGCTGCCCACCCAAGAGATCCGAACCAGAGATAGTGCGCTGTGTTTTTCAAGCCCGGGTTGGGAGTGTTCAGACTCCTGGCTTGTCCTAGAGAACACTGGCTAGCGCCCACACGGAGCTCTCTCAGGCAACAGTGGGGAGTGAGGCTCAGATCCCAGTTGTGCAGTGCGTGCAGAGCACAAAAGGCTGTGGTTCTATAGAGTGCCAGCCCGGGCATACATCAAATTACCTCAGGCACACCTGCAGAAGTACTCCTAGCCCAGAGCTGGTGCTAGCAATGGAAAGCTGGGGGGGTGGGGTCACCAAGCTCAGGGACCATGGCCTGGAGGCTTTTCCCATACTCTCTCTGGCATGGGTGGTCTCTGGCGGTGGCTGTGCTGGGTCGGTAGTCTTGGGCCCAGGCCTGTGACTGTCCAATTCCACCAGTTGTCCCTTAGGATCTTTTGCTCTTTTTGAGTGCTTTTAACCAGACTCCAAGTTAATGCTGGTCCCTAATCACAGGGCACTTTCCTATTGGGATATTACTTTCCAATGGGTTACTTTGGGAGGCTCCCTCCCTCTTCTGTTTATCTTCCAGTATCAGTCCAATTGTTCACACTCCGCTTTACCTCTCCACTGGTGTCTCCTGCCCCCATAGAGATCCAGAAGTGTATAATCTTACATCTCAGGCTGGCTTCATGGGTGTTCAGAGTGTTCTGGTAGATAATTAACTCACTTTAGGGGACAGCTGAAACAGGGTCTCCTACTTGTCTGCCATCTTGCCCCTTCCCCACCAACTGTTATGAAGCATCTTTTGTATGCTTGATATAAGTGGCTTATAGCATAGAAGTTAAGAGCAGGGGAGTTGGGGAGAGACTGGCCTGCATAGCAACCTTCTAATTGTGAGCTTGGACAAAAATACTTAACCTCTCTATGCCTTATTTTCCTCTGTATAAATAAAGTTATACTCACTTCACAAAGCTGCTTTGAGAATTGCAAAATATAATTTTATCAAAAGAATTCATATCATACCCAGCATGTAGTATAAATAATGGCTAGGATGATAACCAATGCTGACTATTTTGATAATAATGATAAATGGTAACATTTGGCATGGGATTGGCTGAAAGCAAAACAGTAGTAGTGGGTTAAAGATTTATCAGTTTTTGGTGATTTTTTTCCACATAACAAAAAAATTTCAGATTTAGGCTATTGCTGACATTAATTCAAGTGCTCTGCAATGTCTTCAGAGCTCTTTCTCCCATTCTCATCTGCTGTATTTTAGCCTGTACTATTCAATATGCAGTCCGTCAGTCAGCAACATTGGCATTACCAGGTACTCATTAGAAATATAAACTTACGGGCATCTTGTTAGCTTGTGGAATCAGAACCACATCTTCCTAGTTGTTTTGCTTATTCATGTTAGCGTTTGAGAACAACAGCTTTAGCCAATGTTTTTGTCCTCATATGTGTTCCCTCATAGCAAGATGGCTTCTGTAGTTTTGAATAGAGGAAGAATGACTCAATTGATTAGGTTTTCTTTTTTTTTTTTTAAAGATTTTATTTATTTATTTGACAGAGATCACAAGTAGGCAGAGAGAGAGAGAGAGAAATCAGGCTCCCTACCGAGCAGAGAGCCCGACGTGGGGCTCAATCCCAGGATCCTGGGATCATGACCTGAGCTGAAGGCAGAGGCTTTAACCCACTGAGCCACCCAGGCACCCCTGATTAGGGGTTTTTGCTTTATTAATTTTTTTTTGTGTGTGTGGGAACATATGTAGGACAGCATGTCTGGAATACAGTAAAGAACAGAGATAAAACGGAAACTACTGGAAGGACAGCTGTTGAATCCTAGACAGGGAAAAGAAGTGAAAGATTGGGAGGAGCCTTACACATCAGGCCCAGAATTTGAATGTTAATTATCAGAGGATTGGAACAAGACCAAAATGTCATCCATGCAAACAGTGTCTCCAAGAGCTGCTCAAAACAGTTCTATGTATTTCTTTCCCTTCATGTTTATACTTGTATGCAGACATATGTTAATTCTAAAGGGATACTAATGTTTGCTTATTTGTAAACTTTAAATAAATGTCATCATGCTGTTTGTGTTATTCAGTGAACCAGGGTAAAGCAGGTTGCTTTAAAAAAGCCAAATATCTTAGTGGTTTCACAGTCTTAAGGTTTTTCAGGTTTGCAGAGCAATCATGGAAAGGTGTTCATGAGTGTAGGTTGGATCTCTTCTATGAGGTTATTCCAACACCCTACATTAGCTTTCTACTGCTCCATAACAAACCAGCACAAACTTAGCAGCTTTAAACCATACTCTTGGGGCACCTGTGTGGCTCAGTGGATTGGAGCCTCTGCCTTCGGCTCAGGTCATAATCCCAGGGTCCTGGGATTGAGCCCCGCCAAGCAGAGAGCCTGCTTCCTCCAATCTCTCTCTCTGCCTACTTGTGATTTCTGTCTGTCAAATAAATAAATAAAAATCTTTAAAAAACAAAAACAAAAACAAAAAACAAAAAAAAAAAAACCCATACTCTTGTATTAGCTCAGTTCCATAGATCAGAAGTATAAACACAGCATAACTGGGTTCTCTGCTCAGGATTTTCCAATGGAAAATTCAAGATCCTGGCCAGGCTGCATGCTTCTATGGAGGCTCTAGGGCTTTTGTTCTCAAGCTCATTCAAGTTATTGGATTAAGTCACATTCATGCTGAGTAATTAAGATCCCAATTTCCTTGCTAACTTTCAGCTAGGATCATGATCAGATCATAAAGGCCACCCTCCTTCCTTTCCTGCCTCCCCCATTTCAAAGCCAGGATACCCCTCAGGTCAAGTCCTTCCTAAATTTCAAATCTCCAGGAAGAACACCTGTGAAACCCTTTAAAGTATCCCCTGATTAAGTGTGACCAACCAAAGATCATCTCCCTGTCCTAAAGTCAACTAATTTGGGCCTTAATTACTTTCGCAAAATCCCTCACGGCAGCTCCGATATTAGTGTTTGATAAATACACCAGGGAGTAGAGTAAATCTGGGAAGCCATCTTAAAAATCATGCCTCAGAATTTCTAAACAACCAGCTTTTCAATGTGTAGCTTTCGAAGTTGTCCTGGGCATCAACATCCCTCCACTTGAAGGGGACAAAAGTATAAAGAATTCCTAAGACTTTTTTGTACACTGAGGCTGAAAGTAGCATATATATTTCTATTGGAAAGAAATTAGCCATCTGTTTCATCCTAAGAAGGATATGTAAACTTTTTTTTTTTAAGATTTCATTTTATTTATTTGACAGACAGAGATCACAAGTAGGCAGAGAGGCAGGCAGAGAGAGGAGGAAGCAGGCTCCCCGCTGAGCAGAGAGCCCAATGTGGGGCTCCATCCCAGGACCCTGGGACCATGACCTGAGCTGAAGGCAGAAGCCTTAACCCACTGAGCCACCCAGGTGCCCTAGATATGTAAATTTTTAAAGAAGATTTTATTTATTTATCTGAGAGAGAGCATGAGCAGGGGGAGAGGGCCCTAGGGCTCAATCCCAGGACTCTGGGATCATGACCTGGGCCAAAGGCAGACACTTCACTGACTGAGCCACCCAGTGCCATAGAAGGAGATATGAATTTGGGTGGATGGCAGGCCATCTCCATATTCTTCATGAATTTGAAGTTCCCTCTCTCTTTCTTCTGCTGTGTCTGGGTTTACCTTTCCAGGTCTGGTGATTTTGTGTTTAGGTCCACCAATCCATGAACCTCACTGTGCAGAAATTAAGTAAGAAGCAACTTACGTGAGGGTCTGTTTAGAAGCTCTGTGTTCTCAGCCTTTCCTGGCAGAGAGCTTCATATAGGCTCAGCTGCAGGCAGCATTGGCAGTGAACTTCTAGTCTCGACCACCTCTCGTACTTGGCCTGGTTCAGTCCTTCAACTTTGTGGAGGTTCATTTTTTAAAAAAAATTTGTAATTTCACTGGGAGTCAAACTCACAGCCTCAGCTTCCTTTCTCTGCTTTTACACTTTGATGTCAACAAATCTACAGTTTCACTTCTGATCACAGCTTTATTCCCATGTGCTCTTCAGTCAATGGAGACCTTTACCTTAATTTTGAGTTCTCCTTTTACATTTTAACTTGCATTGGTTTATGAGGAAAAGCTACAAATTCAAATTAAACTCATAAATGCCATCTTCATCAGAAGTACATGAAAATTCCTTATGGGTTTGTTTCTATTGCCTATTTTTTTTTTCTATTCTTTGGTTCATATTTCCCTGTATCATTGTATTAGTTTCCTGAGTGTGCTGTAACAAAAGGTAGCAACTAGATGGCTTAAAACAATGAAATTTATTCTGTCATAGTTCTGGAGACTAGAAGTCCAAAATTGCAGTATTGGCAAGGCCATGTTCTCTCTGCAGAGAATGTGTTCCATGTGTTTGTTTTCTTTAGCTTCTGGAGTTGCCAATAAAACTTGGCATTTCTTGGCTTACAGATGCATTAGATTTCTGCTTCAACTGTCATGTGGCATTCTCTTGTGTGTTATGTGTCTCTTTCTAAAATGACACGAATAATACTGCATTAGAGACCACCAAATGGAGTATAACCCAACCTTAATTAATTATACCTGCAAAGACCCTATTTCCAAATCAGGTCACATTCATAGGCACCTGGGGTTAAGGATTTCAACATATTTTTGGTGGGACACAGTTTTACCTCCAATACTCTTCATGTGAATTTTTAACTGAATGCCAGAAATTTTATTTGAAAAACTATAAAAATAATTTGAGACCTATGATATATTACCTTCCTCCAGAGAAGATTACATTTGATTCCTGTAAGTGGCTAAAGGCATAATAAGCAATCGAGGATCAGCTTAATCTAATTTCAGTGTTTTAGATAATTCAAAACTGGCCTTTAGTTACTATGAGAACTAATCTACTTTATCTGTTCACATTCACTACAAATTGTAGCCATTTATAGTGTAAGCCTAAATATGAGAGGTTTATTACACCTTCCTGCCAAGTTTGGTGGGTCCAGAACTCTGTGTTTTGTACTCATAGCCCGAGAGGTGATCTAAAATAGTGTTCAACTTCTTATATTCTTTTTAAAGTCAGTAGTTGTCCACTAGGGGAAAGTGTCCCTAAGTTTAAGTCTCACCTCTTTGAGTTTCTCTCTAGGATCCTAACGTCTCACCACCTTTTTGATTTTCTCATGTCTCCAAGGCATATTTTTAAAATATATTTTGTATCATTTATCAGTATTTCTTAGATGGCAAGATCATTGACACAAATTACTTGGTCTATTAATATTTTGAATGTAACTCTAATGTTTAAATATTCACTATCAATATATGCTATCTCATAATAGTGATCTGGTGTGTTTTACATGTTAACATTTTGTCAGATTTCAAGGAAAAAAAAGTATTACAGGAGCAAAATGTTGCCATAATTAACAAGGATAGTAAAAGTTCTTAATTTTATGAATGAAAAATTATTAAAAACTTTAAGGTAGTTCTAAAACAGAAATAATTTGACATTTAACACAAAAAAATGAAAGAATTAGATATTAGGGAAAACTATTATTTTGAGCTAACAGATGTCTTTAAGATACAATTAATATTATAAGAAAAAGTAATAGAAATTAGAATATATCCTAACTTAATACATACTTTTTGATTTATTAGCCTTCAAAAATTAAATTATACATGTATATATATTTTAAATTATTTAACTGAATTAAGGCTAGGAGTCATGAAAAATCCCTTTCTTAGAATTAACATCTGGAAAGTATGAATTAAAAGCAGAATGTCAAGTTTGTTACCTTCAAGTTTCAAAGGGAGGAATAGTTCCATATTGTATGTGCAACTAGATCCTTTATAAATTATCTTTGATCCATATATCTTAAAGACTATAAAGAATATGACATAAAGAAGAGTGTTAAAGCAAATTATCTTTCCTAAAAACTCATGTTCCTAAAGCATCCAAGCTGAAAAGTGAACATCTATTTAGGATCACAAATGTGCAGTGTAAGGATTACAGAAACAATCTAGCAGGTGTCAGCTGAGAAATTGTCCTTACACTGTAACACCAAACCCACATAATTTGGCCACTAAAATGTTAATACTAAAAGTACAAAGATAGTTAAATTTGTGGTAATACTTAAGATTTGTTCCTATATCCTATAAGTTCATTCTATGGTGGAAACAGTGAGTTTCAGCTGACTATTGTTTTTAACATTTAGCCATCTGGCATTTGGCTAAAAAGCACATTCAGTTGCATGTCAGAATATATATTCATATGTTAAACCAATTTCCCTTACATCTCCTATTTATATAGTATATGTTGGTGGTGCTTAACTTTAAATTTTGGTCCATTGCTGTTAAAATATTGATTCAGGAACATAAAGACCTAGAGGACCAGGAATCTAATAATCTGGGCCTTAAACTGAGTATACTAACTACTATGAACTGAATGTGTACCCCTAAACTTTATATGTTGAAATCTTAGCTCCCAGTGTCATAGTATTAGGATGTAGGGTTTTGGGGAGGTGATTTGGTCACGAGGGTGGAGTACTCAGGAATGTGATTAGTGGCCTTAAAAAGAAAACCCAGAGAGCTTTCTTGTTCTTTCTTTGTTGTAATGCCAGTGAGAAGATAGCCATTTATGAACCTGGAAATGGGTATTTACCAGACACAAAATCTGCCAGTGCCCTTATCTCGGACTTACCAGCTTTTAGAACTGTGAGAAATAAGTTTCTTGATAAGCCACCTAGTCTCTGGTATTTTTCATAGGAGCCCAAATAGACTAAGACACTAACAAATGATAATCAGAGTCATCTATTCTTTAATATTGAAAAGTGAGGGGTGTGTGTGTGTAACATATGCATGCCTTAGGGTGTTTGGTGAAGTCTGAACACTTAGGGCCAGATATTTCATCTCCGTGCCCATTTGTAGCTGGAACGTGAGCATATCCTATAGGCCAGGTAATTAGAGGCTCTAGACAGGAATACAAACCCTGAGAAAGTGACACAAATATTCAGGGGCACTTGAGGAAGTATTATTGGTAGCAGCATTTGCATTAAGAATGCAGCTATTGAGGGGTTGTGAATATGGTAGACGGTGGCAGTCTAATTTTCAGTCTCTCTGAATATAACATAGAAGCAGAAAGGGCAACTGGATAACAAAACTAAAATCCTACGGGCAATCTATTTTTTTTTTTTTTTAAATAGGTGGGCACCTGGGTGGCTCAGTCACTTAAGCATCTGTCTTCAGCTTAGGTCATGATCCCAGAGTCCTGCATCAGGCTCCCTGCTCAGTGGGAGTCTGCTTCTCCCTATATCCCCACCTCTGCTCCTTCAAGCTATCTCTCAAATGAAAAAAAAAAAAAAAAAGATGAAACACCCCCTAAACTCCAAACTACAACATGTAAAGACAAACTACCAATAACCATTTGATCTGCACAGTGATCATCTCTGCAGATGAGAAAGCAGAGGGAAGTAACAAAGCATCTAATGGACCTAAGAACAGTAGAATCTCAAAATGAATAACAAGTATTCACTAGAAAGCACAGAGGTCCAATTTAAGAGAAGCAGCTGGAAGGGTTTTGTCCAGTCTAATAGCAGATGAATACAAAGATTATACAGCAAATACTAAAGGAACAAGAATAGTCTACATTCTCTGAACATTAAGAACTAACCCATTAGGACTCCCTTTCAGGTAAGAGCCTTGCACTTTGAGGAAACTGCTGAGGCTGAATCAAAATTGAGCAGAAATGTAACAAAGAGAGGTCCAGATAAAAGTTGGGGAGGAGAACAAAGCCACTATCTTAGAAAACAAGCCATCATGTCTTTGAATACTCCAAGAAAACAAGAGAAATTTCTGTGAAGTTATAATAGCTACCCTGAACCACATCTTCTAAAAGTTCAGGAAAACTAATTTCATACCAAATGAACAACAGAGAAGTACCAAAATCAAATTTTACTTTAAAATGGTCATAAAAGAAAAGAGAATAACAAACCAAATATCATTTTTACAGATAATGAAAACACCTCAGAAAGTCTTGGTCAAATACATCAAGACAGTAAATATCTCTATTGAAAAAGTACTAACAGATATTAAGATATAGATATAAGACATTAGCAACAACATAAATCAGAATTAGAAAAGCTCATAAAGCAGATAAAAGAACTCAAGAAGTATTTCCAACATTTTAAAAATTACTCTAGAAATTAAGATATGATAGCCAGCCTCTACTGACTCTTGTTTCCTAATGTTTAAACCTTTTTATATTTTTTTATATTGACACAGGACTGATCAGCAGAATACCATGTGAGTGATGGCATGTGACCTTTGAAGCTAGGTCACAGGAGGGTTCCATTTGCCTTCTTGGATCTCTTGATCTGGGAGAAGCCATCTTCCATATGGTGAATTCATTCAGCACTATGAAAAGACCAACAAGGAGAGGAGATGAGACCTCCTACCAATAGCTAGCACCAACACTCCAGCTGTAAGTGTTACTTACATTGAAAGTAAATCTTTTAGCCTTCAGTCATGTCTTCAGATGACTAGAACATTTTAAGTCTCTGAGTCAGAAATGGTGAAAAAGAGTGTTTTTTGTTGTTCTAAGTCATTCCGTTTTGTAGTAATTTGTTATACAGTGGCAGCAGAAAACAAATTCAAAGACTAAATTATACAGAATGTAAACAAAATGAAAAAATTTTTGAAAAATTGATTAAGAAATAGATAAAAATATTTCATGAAGTATCATATATGGGAGATATGTGTACACACAAAAATACAACTTACAGATGATAGGAGACTCTGAAAAAGTAAGCCAAAATAAGAGAATATATACAAAAATTATCATTTTAAAAATGTATTACATTAAAAAAAATTTGACTGCATATCCAATTTGTACCATATACCCAAGGATAGCTGAATGACCAATACCAAATTATAAAATAGTTAAACTATTAGACATTAAAGGAAATACCCCCCCCCAAGTATCTAAGCAAGACATGACTTACAAAAGAAATAAAATTACATAGTAATGTTCTATACCTGAAGAAAATGTAATAACATTTTATTTAAAATAAGAGATATTGCCTGGTGGTGGGTATTAAGGAGGGCACATATTACATGGAGCACTGGTGTTGTACATAGACAATGAATCCTGGAACACTGCACCAAAAACTAATAATGTATTTTATGGTGAGGAACTAACACAATAAAAAAAATTTTTTTTAATAAAATATTAAGTAGAGAAAAAAAGAGCCAAAGATTTTATATCCAGCTAAGCTGACTTTCAAATGTAAAGGTGTAAACTGTAGTCATCATGCAAGTACTCTGGAGATTTCCTCCCATGAGCCATTCCTTACGAACTCACTAGAATACATGCTTCAATCAACCACAAAGAAAAAAGAAAGACTTAGTTGAATACAAATTATAATCATTAAACATGGTTATATTCAAGCTAAGATTACATAAAGGACAAAAATATAGTAAGCAAGAGCTATAGGCTGTTAAACAGATACAATATAATTATTTTTTAAAAATATAAATTGGTGAATAGAAAATATGCAAAAATATTCAAATATTTTCAGTATTTAAGATAGCAATAGTATTGTTACTGTGAACTGTGTACATGTAATTTGGGTAAGTAAATGATAGTTATGTGATAATTCTAATGTCACTGTCCCTTGTGTCCCTTGAGCAACAGGAGTTTTCATTGTGGAAGAAAAGAGAGAATGATGTGGTACAGAGGGGATTAATTTAAATAACAACAACATGTTGCACTATACTGAAAGTATGCAGGCAGCAAAATCCAGGCACCGAGAAACCCCACAGGTCAAATGGATGCATTTCTTCAACAAAGAAATCCTAACAAAAACAGAGATGAAGAGGGATCCCGTAAGTAGAAACTCACACATAATTTGTTTTCAACTAATTTTTTTTTTAATTTAAATTCAATTAGCCAACATACAGTACATCATTAGTTTTTGGTGTAGTGTTCAATGATTCGTTAGTTGTGTATCACACCCAGTGCTCACCACATTATGTACGTGTTTTAAAATGAGAAAAACCAAACTATAGTATCTAGAAATGCACATTTAGGTGAAATTCATGGAAATGATTAATATAAAGTGAAGTAGTGACGACATTTGGAAGGGTGAGTGGATTGAGACATAGAGGAAAGGAGGAATACTGGTGGGATTTCTAGGAATGGTGGTGAGGTATTCACCTTATCATAACTCCTTACGCTATATTTTTGCTTTGTGTCACTTTTCCTGTGTTTTAATTTAAAATTAAACAGGTTTTAAAAGATTCTGAAAGGAGTAAATAAGAATTCTGTGGCCACAGCACTGAGTATTCCCAAGTTAGAATGCCCAATGTACTATCTATTACCTTAGAATCTTCTTAATTGCTTTCTTTTGCCAAGTCTAGTCTCTCAGATTTTCTGTAAATTCTTTGAACTATCTGATCTTGTTCCAATTAAACATGTATTGAAAGAGTTAGACAATTTAACGTTTAAAGTTTCTCACACTCTGGATTTTGTTTATTGTATACTTAAGCACAACATATTTTTCTGTTCTCCGTGTGTATGGTACATATATGTGTGTATATGTAAGCATAAGTATATATGCATAAATACATATATTCAATAGAAATTACTTCCTGTTAAATTTTGATTGATAAAACTGAGAAGGCATGGGCAAGTCACTTAATCTTCATCCCTTTTATTTTCCTCATTTATTTAATGGACTAATAATACTTACCTTATAGGATTTTTGTCAGGATAAAATTAGTCGTTAGTTATATAGTAAAATCCACAATACTCAGTTCTCAGTAAGTAACTGTTAACAGCCTTGCCTTTCATTCCTGACTTATAAAGGGAAGAGTAAAAGACGATGTACTAACAAGTCTAGGTGATTGGGAGATTGACAGAATGGATGATTACACCAGAGTACCTATGAAGAGAAGTCAGGTTGTGGACAAAATGAATCACATCTTGCTTATATGAAATCCACATCTTAACAACTATTCAATGTTGATCATCTTAAGAAAATTCCAACCTTGAATAGAGTGAAGATTGTAGTTCTTCTGAGGTGTCTTCTTTATGCTTTTATCAAGATTTCGAACAACTCCAATGCAAATGCTCAGCTTCAGCCCTGTCTCTCTTGTCAGCACAACAAGGGGAATTAATTAAAGTGCTTTCTGTGGGCTCGTTAACCCACCAATTAACCATAAAAGTTTGATTTGGGTATTTACTACTCCATAATTAGTCAAACATAACAAGCAAGAAGTGGACTGGATAATAGAGAAATTCAGCTACTCAGTATGCTTTGCCAACTGGACCTGTAGCAGTGACAGTAGAAAGGACCCGTGATAGCTAGCTAGTCAGGACTTCTGCCTCTGCCACTCCTGTCACCATATACAGCTCAATCACTGCATATATATTCTATCCAACCACTTTTCAGATGTGACCGTCTTCCTATCTTTTTTAAAAATATTTTTCGGGCTCTTGGGTCTCAATTAAACATCTGACTCTTGATTTCAGCTCAGGGTCCTGAGATGGAAACTTCTGTTGGGCTCCTTGCTCAGCAGGGAGTCTGCTTGAGATGCTGCCCCTCTCCTTCTACATTCCCCCTCACTTGCATTGTCTCTCTCTCAAATCTTAAAAAATATTTTTAATATTGTCACTGTTGTTTCTTGTCCTCTAGAAGGCAGGGATTACACATACATTAACTGTCCATTATTAATGAATTGAGCCCACTTGTGGCAACATTATATTTGGAAACATCCTTTATTACAAACTACTACCCAACCTTTACTGCTGAAAATCATGTAATGCCTGGCATTCTAACACAGATCATGAATAAGATGGTATTTAAGAACTAATGATTTTCTCACCTATTCTTTATTATCAGTCACCTAGCTGGGACATGACAGAGCCTATTTCCACGTCTGGATCCCTCTGAATTTCCCCATATTTTATTTTCACTCAGTACTTTACATTTCTGAAATATGTGATTATTTCTCCTATTACCTTAATATCAAAGTATTAGCTGTTTACCTTATCTCTGTCTCAGATTCCCTCTTTCTTTCTTCTAGTCAATAATACATAATGTTCAAAAGATGTTTAAATACATTTCCCTCCTTGTGCTAACATATTCTCCCATTTTAATCTCATATTTGTTCCACATCAGAGATAGGAAATGTGAAGTTCATGATCAAAGAGTTATTAGTCATAAGGGAGAGGAAGGGATGAAACTTTGTCTAAGTATAAGGCTCCAACTCAGAGTTCAGTGTTATTCACTTGACACCAGGACCCATGAATTGTCTGAAGTACACAGCTGGTTTGCAATGTGTTTTTCATTGTCGAGAAAAGGATCTGGACAGATATAGTTTTAAGATTCTGTTCTCCTCTGGGGATAAAAGGCTTTCCTCTTCTTGAGGTAATTGAATATCCTTGGGGACAGTGATCAAACAGAGAAAGGAGTCTTTTATAGGTAATATCCTTTCCTTAAGTTTTTATTCATTTATTTTTCATTTATTAAGCATTTATTGAGACTCTGTTGTATTCCAAGCTGGGTGAAAAATAATAGTGAATAAACCAGGCCCCAAATCTCCTGAGACTTAAAAGAACAATTGAATAAATGGTAATTAATAAATAGATGAGAATACATATTACTATTATGCTACTTTTCCCCTAAAGTTTAAGCATCCATTGAGTATCCTTGCCTGAGTCCATTATTACACTGGGGTATACGAAGTGTTGATTTTTCAATGATATCATTCCTTCTAACATGTATTAGCCAGGTTTTGGTTATCTACTGCTGTATTACAAACCATACCGAAATTGTATGTTTAAAGCACCTACTTTACTGTCTGTTATGATTTTGTGCATTGATAGGATCAACTGGTGGGGTTCTTTAGCTTCACATGATATGAAGTACAGTCGTGTAGGAGTTGGATTTAACTAGGACTTCCAAGATGGCTGACTGACATGGCTGGCAGTTAAAATTAGCTGTTGTCTAGGAACTCTGCTGAGGCTATGGATCAGTGTCCCAAAATTTAGCATCTCCCTGCAGGTTTGGATTTTCACTGCATGGTTAATGGGTTCTGAGAGGGAGCATGATCGTGCCAGATCCAGTGTTCTAAGAGTAAGGAAAAAGATGCTTTCCTTACCTTCCTGAAGTTTAGACCCAGAATTGTCACATATCCCCTTCTATCACATGCAGCCAGCCCCTATTCAATTTCTTACCTCTAAATGGAGAAAGTAAATAATCTTTAACCCATCACAATTGGCATCCTTCTATTTTAAAAAGAAAAAAGTAAAACCTATCTGTCGTTCTTTGTCCTCTTTAGGTGGTGGGGGAAGGACATTACTATAAATGTATAGATCTATTTCTGTTCATTATTTTATGATCTCTTGCCATCATTATTAATTTGAGACTTTAATTACCCCAAATTTGACCAGGTAAAATCCCTTCACACCAACTTCAGTGAGCACATGTTCTGTTGACATTGACTTCATTAACGTGTGAGCCCTTTCTTGCTTTGGCATAAAAGGATGGCTTTTATTCTAGGCTCAATCTGTACTTTTCCTGAAATTAGCAATTTCTCCAAGGAATTCTGATACTAAAAATGAGAAATGATATTTAGAAACCAATAACTAAGAAACAGGTGTGCTAATTGGTTTTGCAATGTCAGTCCTTCCTATTTATTTATTTATTTATTTATTTGAGTGAAACAGAGAGCATGAATGGGGGGGTGGGGAGGAGCAGAGGGAGAAGAAGACTCTGCCGACCAGGAAGCTTGACACAGGGATGGATCCCAGACCCTGAGCCGAAGGTAGACACTTAACTGACTGAGCACCCGGCCTCTGAGTCTCTACTAATACTTCTAATCCAAATTCAAAACCTGTTTTTTAAAAGATTTCATTTATTTATTTGACAGATAAAGATCACAAGTATGCAGAGAGGCAGGCAGAGAGAGAGAGGAGGAAGCAGGCTCCGCGCTGAGCAGAAAGCCCGATGCAGGGCTCGGTCCCAGGATCCCGAGATCGTGACCTGAGCCGAAGGCAGAGGCTTTAACCCACTGAGCCACCCAGGTGCCCTCAAAACCATTCTTGTTTTTTTTTTTTTTCTAAAGATTTTATTTAGTAAAAGTAGGCAGAGATCACAAGTAGGCAGAGAGGCAGGCAGAGAGAGAGAGAGAGGAGGAAGCTGGCTCCCTGCTGAGCAGAAAGCCCGATGTGGGACTCCATCCCAGGACCCTGAGATCACGACCTGAGCCAAAGGCAGCAGCTTAACCCACTGAGCCACCCAGGCGCCCAAAACCATTTTTATTTGTATTTCATTTCTCCAATAGTAAGAAATGGGTTCAAAAATATATTCCTACAAGTAATAACATTTTCTCACTTACTTTGCTCTACTGTGACCTTTGATAAATACAAAACAACTTAGCAATTACCAAGCCAAAACCACTAAGAAGAAAACTTGCAAAATGAAGTGAAAATTTTTTTAGTAGTTATTTTTGTCCTGGGAACATATTCCACTAAGAGAATACAATCAGAACATTATGTTGAATAGGTATTTGAATAAATTATTTTATCTGTATGGTTATATATCTTTTTGCTGGATGGCCTGACATTATGTACTTCCTGATATGATATTTTAGAAAGTAACCAAACTTGCCTCTGTGGAACATTTTTAGAAAAAAAAAATTTTTTTTTTAAAGATTTGTATTTATTTATTTGACACACAGAGATCACAAGTAGGCAGAGAGGCAGTCAGGAGAGAGAGATTGGAGGAAGCAGACTCCCTGCCGATCAGAGAGCGGGATGTGGGGCTAGATCCCAGAATCCTGGGACATGACCTGAGCCAAAGGCAGAGGCTTTAACCCACAGAGCCACCCAGGCACCCCCCCAATTTTTTTTTTTTAATTTGAACTTAATCATGAGAAAATAGAAAAACTCAGAATATGCAAGTTTTCAAGGGAACTCCTCAAATTATTCTATCTCATAAAGAACGGAAGGAGGAAGTAAAAGGCTCGTACTCCCCCCAAGATGGGGCGTGTAGTGCATCATCCTTGATTAGACCTTGGGTTAGAAAAATAGTTATAAATTATATTTGGGGAGTAACTGTAGGAGTTTAATAATGAATTATACCTTTAATGATAGTATTAAATTACTGTTATTTTCTTATCTATGGCAATGATGTTTTACATAGGAGAATGCTCTTACTCTTGGGATCTACAACAAAATGAAATTTCACAATGCCTGTTACATTTTTAGATGGTCTGAGCAAAGGGAAAGTGTTTTTGTAAGTATCATACACACACACACACACACACCTATTTGCAGACCAGGAATATAAATGATGACACCCAAACTAAAATATTAAAATAGTAGAACTCTAATAGACAGCACAAGCTTAAAAAGTTTTCTAAAGGGTATCCTGGGTGGCTCAGTTGGTTAGGCGTCTACCTTCGGCTCAGGTCAGGATCTCAGGGTCCTGGGATTGAGCCCCACATTGGGCTCGCTGCTCAGCAGAGAGCCTGCTTCTCCCTCTTCCTCTGCTACTCCCCCTCCTTGCTCTCTCTCTAATAAATGAAAAATCTTAAACACACACAAAAAAGTCTTCTACAGCTTTGTATGCTATAAATCAGTATTTTACCAACATGGGTCAGCGCACCTATGGCCCACAGAATTATTCATAGGTTTGTGTTCAATGTAGATACCTGGGTCCTATGCCAGATAATGTCGGGACATAGGCCCTGAAATTTATATTTTGTCAAATGGACTAAATGTCCTTTATGAATATCAAAATATCCAGAACAATAGTTGTGAGGACAGACTGGCTATTTAATACATTACAATTGGATTAATTAAACTAAAGCTGTGAAGCAAGTAAGGCATTTCCCTTGATAATTTTAGTGGCTCCCCTTGGAATAAAGAAAAGCACTAGAATCTTCAGCTGAGAAATGTAAGATTCTGTGTGAACAGTCATCAGCTCTTTCAAATTTTATGTAATTTTCTTTATCTGTGCACTACATACAACCTCCTTAGTACTCTACTTCCAACTAAGCACATGACCTTTCAGTCATATTGACCACTGATTGCTACTGTAGCATATTTGGAAGTTTTTGTGACTTGGTTCCTATTTTCACCTCCCTATGCAATGCTTTTGTTTAGCACCAACTCCCAGCCTCTACCCCAATCTGTCTAAATCTCCCCCAAATTTCAGAACTCTTTAAGATTTTATTTATTTATTTATTTGAGAGAGAGCATGTGCAGGGTGAGGGGCAGAGGGAGAAACAGACTCCTACCTGAGCAGAGACTCCCCTGCCCAGTGTGGGGCTTGATCCCGGGACTCTGGGATCATGACCTGAGCAGAAGACAGAGTCTTAACCAATTGAGCCACCCATGCTTTAACTCTGTTTAAATCTTCAGCTCTTTCTGATATTCCTACTCCATATCCCATCAGCACTTCATACTTCTACGAAAGCATGTATGCCTTGAAGAAGGATCACTTGTGGCATGCACCAGTATGAATATGTATCTGTATGAGTCCCTAGAGGATTAGTCCAGGATTTGTAATCCCTAGTTCATCTAACATGTCATTTTATTTATGGAAAGTGTTTAATACTTGCTTGTTGACTATAATAAAAATGTTTAATGCTTTCCCACCTTTTATGTACCATTATACTAAGCCTTGTAGTTCACTACAAAAATTTAAAGGGCTTCCCAAGAGATACCTACCCTTTCACTTTTCATAATAAGTAAATGACTAATTTGTAACCACAATATTTATTGTGACATAGTCATTACTTCTACAGTAAGCTACCAGGGCCTTGATTTTTCACTAAGAATAAGGTAGGGTACCATTGTAGACATGATTTATGTTTTAAAAGGATCACTCTGGGCTTTTCTGTTGAGTCAGACTGAAGACTGTTTCTTCTAAAAAGAAACAAGGGACTAAGCAAAGACAGAAAAGGAGACTAAGACAAAGGAAGGGCTGAAGCAGGGAAACCATTTAGGGAACTACTGACATCACCCAGGATTAAAATGATGGTGCCTTGAACCTGGACTATTGCAGGGCAGAACCTCAGAACTATCTGAGTGCTGAGTATCCTCTGAAGGTAGGCTCCTGTAGGATTTCCTGGTGAATTGGATGTGGTATAGGTAACAAGAAAGCGGTCAATTTAACGATTTTGAACTAGGGGTGCCTAGGTGTTTCAGTTATGCATCTGCCTTCGACTCAGTCATGACCCAAGAATCCTGGGATGGAGCCCCGTATCGGGCTCCCTGCTCAGTGAGGAGTCTGCTTGTTCCACTGTCCCTCCCCACTGCGTGTGCTCTTTTAAAGAGTAAGGATTTTTGAACGAGATAACTGAGTGATGGACTGGCCATCAACTGAAATAGGAAAAAACATTAGGTGGAACAGGTTTGTGTATGGGGGGGGGAGATACCCCAGAGCTCAGTTTGGACATGTTACATTAGACATGTCTAAGGAGATCCTTGACTATATGGGTATAGAGTTCAAGAGGGAGGCCTTGGCTGGAGATAAATTTGGAAGTCAGGGAGGGAGAGTGCGTACAGAGGAAGACCTGCAAAAGGGACTAAGAAGGAGCAACCATGAGTGATGCAGGGAAGAAACAGAAGAGTATGGCATCTGGAAGCCAAATGAGAGCAGTACAGTAAGGAAGGAGAAGTGGTTCTCCATGATAACTTCTCACAGGACATGTAAGATGAGGACTGGAACTGGCCAAATGGATTCAGAAAACTGGTAGGTTAGGAGAGCAGTTCTGAACTAGCACCGGAAATAAAAGCCTGATAGAAGAGTGTTTAGAAGGGGCACCTGGGTGGCTCAGTCGGTTAAGTGTCTGCCTTTGCCTCAGGCCATGATCCCAGGGTCCTGGGATTAAGTCCCAAGTGGGGCTCTCTGTTCAGTGGGAAGTTCTGCTTCTCCCTCCACCCCCCACTTGTGCTTCCTCTCTCTCTCTCTCACTCAAAAAAATAAAGTCTTAAACCTGCCCACCCCACCCCCCAAAAAACCCACAAAAGGTGTCCTATTTTAGGCCACCCTTAAAAAAAAAAAAAAAAAAAAAAAAAAAAAAGATGTTTAAAGGAATACAGAACAGGAAATTGAGATCCTGGATCCCTTGAAGGATTTTGCTACACAGAGGCACACAGAAATGAGGTGGTAGATGGCAGGGGATGTGAAAATAAAAAGGTGTTACTTTACTTGGGATTTTTTTAAACTGGGAGAATTCTATACCAAAAGGAATGCCACTTTCTAGTAGAGAGAAACAACATAGGAGAAATGGAGACTTCTAGAGGCGAGTTCTTGAGAAGAGAGGGAAGAGCTGGGCTCCAGTGCCCACGTGGGAGGCTGTGTTAGGTGAGAACAGGTATGGCTCCTCTTGGTTAATAGGCAGTACCACAGATTAAACATCCTGTCCTCTCAAAATTCCTCTGCTGAAGTCCTAATCCCTAATGTGATGGTATTTGGAGGTGGGGTCTTTGGGAAGTAATTAGATCAGGAGTGTAGAACAGCTATGATGGGATTAGTGCCCTTATTAGCAGATTAAAAGAGAAGCAAGGGGAGACCTAATCCCTCTCCTCTCTCTCTCTCTCTCTCTCTCTCTCTCTCTCTCTGCCACGTGAGGATACAGGAAGACTTCCCTTTGCAAACTAGGAAGAAAAGTTTTCACCAGCAACAAAATCAGCCAGTACCTTGATCCTGGGCTTCCCAGCCTCCAGAAGTAAGTGTCTGTCGTTTAAACCTCCCAGTCTATAGGGTTTTATTACAACAGCCCCAGAGAAGACAGGCAGGAAGACAGAGCTGTGATGCAACCACTGGAGAAAGGGTGAAAGGAGAGTCCCCCAGGGTAGGAGAGCCACAGTGAAGTCTGGAAATAGTACCAGACTTAACCAAAGGACCTGAATCAGTCTTGAGAAAATTCTGGTCCTAAATTCTGGAGTTAAAGCTTCAGCGTTCTCTAGCATCTTCAATCTGGAAAGCTCCACAGCTGTTGCTCTAACAGCTTCCAGAGGGTTTCTGATGCCTTAAATGTAAAAGTTGCTCTACCTCTTAGAGCTTTCAAGGACATCTGTTGATATCTACTTTTTTCCAAGATTCTATAAATAGAACCTGGAAACCTGTAGGATTAGACACTAGTCTCCAGGTCTTTTTTCTCTAGAACTAATCTGCACAGGTGAGTAGCGGGGAGAACCTTCACCCCCGAAGCACCAGTTGTGATATAAACAGCAAGATGAACAAAACCGGAGCAAACCCTGAAGAAGTCACAGCCTGGCTATTAACTAGAGGAGTCAGAACTCAGCAGAACTCAGTGCAACTCAGTTGCATTCTTTAAGATCATACATGGTCTCAGAGCTCATCTCTCTCGCTGATAAAGTATTGGGCCAAGATTCAATTACAAATTGGATTTCATGTAACAAATGGGTGAATGATAGCATGGATTCAAAGAGCAAAATAGTAAGCAATTTCTGTTGAGGCATGAGTTGAGATTCAGCCAGAAGGCAGGTTCAACAAGTGAGAAGATGTTTCAGGGCTTCTGGGGGTGTCATCTGAAGTTCTTTAAGTTTACCAACCTCAGCAGCATTAATTAAAATTAGCACATTAAAAATTAAATGCTTGCAGCTTGAAGGGCAATTTTGTTTCTTAAAAAATTAAATATCCCTATACAGAGCGATCTTCTATTACAACTTACCCTGAAGAACTTTCTCTGCAGTTACTGCCATGGTAAATACTATTGTGAAATAATGCCCATTGAGAACACCTGCACTATGCACATTTCTTAAGTCACATTAAGAAATGCTTGACCAATTTAAGTTCTTAAACAAAAAGAAAGGGGAAATAAATACATCTGGGCCTCAAGACGAGAGCTGAAATCCCTAGCTCTGAGATGTAGTTAGGCTATCATTTGGAACGCATAATTTAATTTTTCTAACCCTTAGTTTCTGCTCCGTAAGGGTAATAATTTCTGCCCTTGCATTGTCATTTTCAGGGATTCAATAAGATAAAATATATAAATCACCTAACATGGTCTAGGAAGCTACAGATATTTAACAGGTATTTGTTGAACCTGACAGCAGGAAAACATCTCAATGGAAAAGCTGAGGGGTATGCTATTATGTAAGAGACTGATAAGCAAGAAGGCTCGGGGGAGTTTCCTGATTTTAGGTACTTACATGTGTGCACAGCTCATAGCCACCTCCATTCCAGAACCTAGTATTTGCCTCAAGGTTGGGTTAAACCCCACTTTCCCTACTCCTATGCCAAAATTCCTCTGATTCAAAGCCTCCAGCTATGAAAAAGAAAAACAAAACAAAACAAAGAAACCCATTCACCATCTTTAAGAGTTGTGGGCACTGAGGCAAACATGTTGTTTGGAGAGTGGTTTGCTTAGGAACGTGTGTGAAGACGTCATGTGGGAGAGAAAGAACGGGCAGTATTTTATGGTTCTGCGCCTGAATTTTCTCAGCAGGAAATCACTTTGCCTGGACAGCCGCCATGCTTGCTAAGAACAGGATTGGCTACAGGATACTATTTCTCTTTTACGCCACAACATACAAAGTCTTGTCCTATTAACTAAGAACTCTGACTAAAAACCAGTAGCCAAAAACAGAGGGGCACATATTGACAAAGGTGTCATTCCCAGATGATAAAAGATCCACCCAACTGTGAAACAGAAACCACGGGTCCACTCTGTTCTTACTACTCTTCACCCCCAGGAATATTAGCATCAGTTTTTTGACATAGCGTTCTGCAGGGTACTTTGACTGCCAAGTCCAAAAGCATGTGGGAAAGTGAGCCCATGGACTGCCTTGCCCTTCCCATCTATATCCAAATCCTCACTGGTCAAAGTCATTGTTGGAATTGAGATTTTCCAGGAGAAATGGTAAAAGTACGAATTTACCTCAGTTCTTGCATAACACTCATGAATGTAGTTTGGGAGGAGGGTCAGCACTCCCTTGGCAGAAGCAAGGAATAAAACAAAACAACAAAATTTGAGAAAGAGAGATTCCCATTTAGACATTGCATTACTTTCCTAGGGCTGCTGCTGTACAAATTACCACAGACTGAGTGACTTAAAAACAGCACAAATATCAGGCGCCTGGGTGGCTCCATCAGTTAAGCCTCCAACTCTTGGTTTCAGCTCAGGTCAGATCTCAGGGTCCTGGGATCAAGCCCCGTGTCAGGCTCCATACTCAGCATGGAGTCGGCTTGTCCGTCTCCCTCTGCTCCTCCTTGTGGGCTCTCTCTCAAATCAATAAAATCTTAAAAACCCACAAATTTATTCTCTTACAGTGTGGTGGCCAGAAATCTACAGTCAAGGTGCTAGCAGGCTTCCTTGCAAAGGTTCTAGTGGAGAACACTTCCTTGGCTCCTCCAGCTCCTGGTGACTATAGTCACTGGGGCTCTGTATTCACAAGGCCTTCTCCCTCTATCTCCCTCTCCCTTTATAAGGCCACATTTCATTGAATTTAGGCCCCATCTGATTAATCCAGGATGATCTCAAGACCTTCAATCACATCTGCAAAAACCCTATTTCCAGATAAGGTTGTGTTCACAGTACAGGGATTAGAATGTGGACATGTCTTTTTGGAGCCACTGTTCAACCCATTACAGACATTAAAATTTCCCTTGGCTGGGGTGCAACAGAAGTGAATTCAGTCACTGACCAGAAGGATCTGTGAATAGATCTTAGACACCATGCAACTAGGATGGCTCAAAACGAACCACCTCCTCCTTCACCCACATGGACAGTGGTTTAGTCAAAAACCTCTTCATTACGGGGCACCTGGGTGGCTCAGTGGGTTAAAGCCTCTGCCTTCAGCTCGGGTCATGATCCCAGAGTCCTGAGATTGAGCCCCACATCGAGCCCACTTTCTTCTCTCTCTCTGCCTGCTTGTGATCTCTGTCTGTCAAATAAATAAATAAAATCTTAAAAAAAACAAAACCAAAAAAAACAAAAAAACCCTCTTCATTCCCTCTGAATACAGCAAAACTGCTGCAGCAGAAGCTGGGAGCAGCTTATGAGAAAACTTTGCGACCTCTTTGTCCATTTATCCCTTTCTCTACCATCCACAAGAAAGTGTCTTTTAAACTGATACACCTGCTTCCCTATTTTCAAAATTACATCAGTTGTACATCCTCATTCTTATTAGTGACTGTGCTATGCTTGCACCCCAGCTCAAGGGAAGTATTTTTCCCCCAAAATCACCACATAAATAACAGCCTATTTTGAAACAAATTGTTGCCTATAGTATGTAAGGCCTAGCTGATAAAAGTCATTCCCTGAGTTGAAATCAGGAGCAACCTCTAAAAAAGTCCCTGTTTGGCTGGAATAAAGAAACTGCAAGGTGTTGTGGAAATATCATAGACCCAGAGTCAGGCATTTCTGGATTCAAATCTAATGCTCTTCTGCATATTACTTGCATAATCCTAGATATGGTTCTCCTCCCTACTAATTCATTCACTTCCTCATTTATAAAATGAAGTTGTTACTACTTCCTAGCGTTGTTGTGAGGGTTATAAAAAATGCAGTGTCGGGCATATAGCAGATTATGTAGCTATAATTGTCCTACAGGAATCTTCTGGAGTTCTATATAATAACTGCCATGGGAATTAGCATTCCTATCTGAAAATCTAAATTTTAAGCTGTTCTCAAAAATCAATAGGAGTATTTGTAAAGGCCACTTTTCTTCTTGGCATTTCTGTAGTTTTGCCAATTTGGAGCCCTATGTACTGGCGAGAATATCCACCTGCCAGTTTTACTTGCAAGCATTGGATTTTTGGGGCCACCACCCAGGACGTTCTAGATGTGAAGCACCTCCTTCCAAGGTACTCAAGGTCAGTCTCAGCTCTCAGATTCTCTATCACTCTCATTGCCTGAGGCAAGTGAACTGAGGACTGCAATGCCTCAGGTAAAGCCAGTGAAACAACTTCTCCACTGTGACATCTTCTCTTTATTTTACAGTTGATCAGAATCAACGTCATAATTAAAGTTTGTTTCACCCACATAGATAACACTTGGCCTAACTACATGAGAACTCTTTGATTATTGCCATTATTGATGTTTTAAGATAAGTAAATGAAAAGTTCTTTCGAATAATTGGGCATTTGGCATCAGTGAGGAAATTGGGTCAAAAAAAATGACAATAGGGCTTGCTTTGAAAATAAGAAATGGACAGCAAGCTCCTATCTATAGTTGTAGGCTTTTCATAATAATTTATCACAGGGGCTGGGTCTAGGGCTTGCCCTGGGAAGAGCCAGAATTGGAGGTACAATCAACTGCCTAGAAGGCAGACCCTTGATTGAGCAAAGAAGAGTCAAAACCAGTGAATCAGGACAAAGGGCAATTACGTGCCCAGACACTCAAGGAGTATGCTAGCTCATGTATGACTTGCCATGATAGGTCTACTACACAGAAAAGAATGTAAGATTTTCACTCATACAGGTCTACAGGATAGGGCAGATGCTAGGGTGGGGGGAGGCAAAATCTACCATAGATTAGGGGAGGATATCCAGTCCAAAAGAAAGAGTACCCTGTTCAAAGACTCCAGAGATGAGCAACAAGAGACAGCTTTGCCAATGGATGGCACCACATATGGTCAGAAGGGATACTGAAATCACAGCAGGCAAAAACAGATAGGGACATCTCCCTAGATCAGGAAAAATAGGGGAGGATGGATATGGATTAGAATCTAGTACAGGTTTCAAATTAGCTAACTATTCGTTTCAGCCATTCAATGTAATTCTACCATTTACTGTGCTCCCACTGTCCACCTACCTTGAATGGCTCAGCAGCTAGGATGATCCCTCACGGCTGTGCAGGGCCTGGAAGCCACTTCCATTTGTTGAAATAGAAGCAAAATATGAAAAGGGTCTACCTCTTTTTTAGAGGGGAAGAGTCAGACATTCATAAAAGTGCCTAACAGATCACAAGTCCTTAATAAATACTTGTGTAAAGACAGCATTCTCCACATGTACTCAGACATTCTCCTTAGCTTTTCTAGTCCATTGTTAAGTAAAAACAGATACAAAGATAAAGGTGAGAAAATACCATCGAATCCCATGGGGTTAGACACTGAGCTTCTCTTACCACATGCTCTATTCCATAGCTTGGTAATTTCTTACATATGATAGCATCACCATCGTCAGAGGACCACAGAAATGAATTATTTACCCTCTGTTGCTACGTAAAACTACCTTCCACTAATTCAATGCTGTCTTACCTCACTTCTTAGAGCCAAATGCCCAATACCAGGTGAAATTTGGTTCAAGAGGTAGAAAAACTTAACCAGTGTAAGGACAGTTGGTCAAAAATACCCAGGATGACTCTTCGTGTGTGTGGACCAAGAACAGGAACAAAGGGGTGCCTGGGTGACTTAGGTAAGCGTCTGACCCGTAATTCTGGCTCAGGTCATGATTTCATGGGTAATGAGATCAAGCCCCGCATCCACTCTTCTCTTTCTCTCTGCCTCCCCCTCACCACTCATGCACTCTCTAAAATAATTAAATAAATCTTAAAAAAAAAAAAGGAACAAAAGAATTCTAACACTTGTTATGCTTCAGAATTTTTTTTTCTTACACATTTAATTCACAGAGAAAGGGAAAAAGAAAGGATGGGTGTGGGGAGACGGACTGCTTATAGATGGGACAGGTAACAGGCATCCTGAGAAGCAGGTCTGTCATAGGACCCTACCAGCAAGCACCAGCCCAGATCCAAGGAGGTCTGGGCAGCAAAAGATTTTTGCACTGCCATCATTAGTTTTGCTCTAGCAGCAAATTATCTCAACTCTCTAGGACTCAGTTTCCTCATCTGTAAATCAAAAAGGCTGAACTAGATCATCTTTAAGTTATAGCATTGATTTGCAGGCACTCAATGGGTATCCCTTCAAGATGTGGCCCCCTCCCTGCTAATCTCTTCGTTTTCATTTATTCAGCTCTGCTCTGATCATGCTCGGCCCTGTTTCCATGGGGAGTCTGTCTTCAGAAGCATGATTATTCTACGTGCATCCATCTGAAGCTTATTTCTGCAGTGAGCATCTGTTTCCACTCAGGTAAGAGACTGGGATGGATCTGCTCTCAGAGATGTGTGGGTCCATGTACCATGTGTGCTAGGCAGGGGAGAATCAACTGGAAAGACTGAAATGCTTGAAAAATCATTAAATGCCCCTCAGAAACCTCCAGAAATAGAAAAAGAGAAGGCAGACTTGAGTACTTGTCAATCCAGCAAAATGTGAACCTTAAACAGACTGCTGCAAAGGAGAAGCAAGCCAGCCCTGGTCTCTGTGTTCTCTCTCCCCCAGAACGAGCTCATCAGCGGGAGGGGAGAATCAAGAGGCAGTCTGCACAGAGTTCAGGCTGAGCGTCAGAGAGAAAATTGAATTCTGTAGTGGCAGAAATGGTGACTTGGAAGGGTCAACATCAACATTTAGTGATGGATACAGCTTGGGGTGACTTAGAATTTTTAAAAGTACTCAAGAAAATCAAGAATTAAGGATCCAAGTAAACACTCTTTCAGAGCCTCCGGAGAACTGGCCAGGTTAGAATAAGCATCTGACTCCTAGAAGATGGAGAGGAAAGAAATTCAAATAACCAAGAATTGTCATAAGTATGTATTAATAATAGTGCACTGAGAAAGTGTAATCAAGGGCTATAGCCTAGAAGTCAGAGAGGAGCCAAAGATGACTCGTGAATGTGTGGGAGCATTCCCCCATGGAGGACTCTCCATTCCCTGAGAGAGGCCCCAGGAAGATGATTCATTAGGGTACTCAGAGGGCAGGTGGGGAAAACAACTGGTTCAGTTTGGGACATGTTCATTTTGATGGACCCCTGACACATCCTAGAGAATCAGTCAAAGTAGACTATTGACAGCCCAAAGCCAATGTCTAACTTGAATATAGTAGGAAAGAGAATCTGAGGGTGGGAAACACCATCGACAAGGACAGCACTGAGTAAAAGAGGAGAGGGCGTAGGAGAAAAGCTTAAGGAATCTGTCACGTTATTGTTGCACAGATGAGGACGAATCTCTGCAAAGAAGATGGATACCTAGCCAGAGAAGCAGAATAATCAAACAGAGCAGCGTAGCATCATGGAAGTCAAGGAAATAAGTGCTTCCATTTGTTGGTTTATATGTTTTTTAGGATTTTATTTATTTACTTGACAGAGAGGAGCAAAGGAGAGGGAGAAGCAGGCTCCCTGCTGAGCCGAGAGCCCAATGTGGGACTCGATCCCAGGACTCGAGAGATCATGACCTGAGCCGAAGGCAGATGCTTAATCCACTGAGCCACCCAGGTGCCCCAAGGAAATAAGTGTTTTAAGAAGACAGCGTCTAACACAGGCAGAAGGTACGGAAATTTCTGTAAGGTGAGACCTGAAATTAACAGGTTAAAGGAGATTAATGGCGGGGAGGTCATGAGTGGCAGAGTGAGAGCTGTTTCTGATGGAGTGAGGAGGGTAGATACCGGGCTAATGGGGCTGAGGATTAAATCAGAGGTGAATGAAGGGTGATTATAAAATATAATCTGGAGAAGAGGAGAGATGAGGTAGCAACTGAAAAGGAATATGAATTTAATTTTAAAGCTTCCTGGGTATTTTTAAATATTTATTTTGTTGAACTACATTTGACATATAATATATAAATTCCAGATGTCTAACATGTTAATGTGATGCATTTATATATTGTAATATAATGGCCCTTACAGGGACAGTTATTTGTACCTCTACCATGTTACATAGAAATTCTTTCTTTTTGTAGTGCTTGGAACCATTCAAAGGTTTTCAGAAGCTGATAGGGAAGATCCAGATTATAGGGAGTGATTGAATACACAAGAAAGAATAATTTAAGGAATATGTTAACATCTAAAAATTTAGATTTAAGGGGTGCCCAAGTGACTCAGTTGGTTGGGCAACTGCCTTTGGCTCAGGTCATGATCTCAGGGTCCTTAAATTAAGTCCCAGGTCAGGCTCCCTGCTCAACAGGGGAGTCTGCTTCTCCTCCACCCCTGGCTCATGCTGTCTTACTTATTCTCTCTCTTTCAAATAAATAGATAAAATCTTTTTAAAAATTTAGATTTAAGTTGGTTATGAGATATAACCAGCAAAAACAAACAAGCAAAAAAAAAAAAAAAAGATCAGGAGAGGAGAGGTATTTTTACAGGTGTTTAGGGTAAGTATGAGAGCTCTACTTGGCTTCCAGACTCCTCAGACCATCTGTGGCAGGCAGGCTTGTGGGGTAGTTTTTATGGGAGTGATTTTTGGACTCAAATTGCTTGGTTTAAATCCCAGCTTTGCCACCTACCAGATTTGTGATTAAGCCAAACCGCAGAAACCCTTCAAGCCAGGGATCATCTCACCAGTAAAATGGGAAGTTATAATAGCATGTGCTATAAACACACACACACACACACACACACACACACACACCATTAATTCTGCACATACACACACACACACACCACACACTTTTACACACACACACACACACACACATTTTTACATTTGGAAAAGTAACCAACAATATAATAAGCTCTATAAAAGAGTGTTAGAAATTAGGATAGCAGTCATATTTTGCTGAATTTAGAGTAAGACAATTCTATGTGAATATGTAAGAAGTCAGGTTGTTAACGGAGGTTTAATTTAGTGTGTGTTCTTTTCAGTCAGGTTTTTCTTGACCCCTTTTGGGAAATGGAGACAACTACGTATACCCTCCTCATTCCATACTCGAATGCCTCATTGAAGGATTTTAAGGAGGTCTTCCGGGAGCCCACTAAGCACACTGCAGTGATTCGTTTCATTTATTCTGTACATCTGTGCAGACTGTGTACACTATACTAGGGCCTGGTAAAATAAAGATAGATACGTTACAGTCCTCGTCCATGAGTTGCTGAATGGGGGAGACACATAAACAAACTGTGGTAAAATAAAATAATAAAGATACTGTGGGGTGTCAAGAACTGAGGCCATCAGATGAAGAGAGTGGGCCATCTATTGTCGTTTCTCTGTTGGACAAGTCAGGACTACAGCACAGCACTCAGATCCTGGGGTCTATGAGATGGGGTAATTGGTCTGCGTGCTGTGAAGTATGGAGCCAAGAGAGATCTGAAAGTAGTGTCCAAGTGTGAAGCTGGGATCAAGCCAAATAAACCAAAGCCAGACTTCTCAGTCTTGATTATGCCCTAGAATGACCTGGGGGGCTTTTAAAAAAATATGTCTGGGCCTTCCACCATCAAGAATTAAATCAGAATTTCAGAGACATGGAATCAGACATCAATATCTCTTTTAAATACTCTCTAGTCAGAATTCAGATGCAGGGAACTCAGTAGAGAATCACGGCCCTGAAGGGTCAAGTCAGAGGAGGAGAGAGCACAGAAGTAGCAACAAGGTCTGGACCCACCCTAGATCCTCGCTGTTCAAAGATGGTCCATGAACCAACAGTGCCTGTGGGGCCTCGGAGCTCACAGAAATGCAGAACCCTGGGCCTCACCCCATTAAAATCTGCACTTTGACAAATTTCTGTATAATTCCTTCATACACTAAAATTGGAGACGATTTTTGGGAAATCACAGTCACCCTCCCCGCCCCCCCTTACTGGTCCTCTTGCTTCTACTCTTGCTCCCGACCCGAGTTTATACTGCTGAGGTTGGACCCTTGGAGACTAAGACAATGGCTGTGCCTGACCTTGCCTTAACTGCCCTGAAAAGGCCCAAACCTATATACGGAGGAGGACAGATGTCAATAACCTGTTGAAAAGACACCCTCAGGAAGCAGACCACGTGGAACTGGAAATCAAGGTGGGGAGAAGACTCTGGACAAACCCAAAATACTCAGAAAAGCCACATTCTTCTGGCAGCCTAAGACCAGGTCTTACATCTGCTTTAAAATCAGAGCAGCCTTCTTGGCAATGCACACATTTGTAAATACAGTTCTATCCCCAACTCCTGCCTCCTAGCCTTCTGTCAAGAAGACAAATTGTAATCCACACTAGGGCTATCAAGAACATATCTGATTTTTCTGACTCATTATCAGATCAGTGCTAAATTTCAATAATGAACTTGGATGCTAAATTCCAGTGATGTACTTGGATATTACAGAGTAGATCTTTCATCAAAGGACCTGAAACTGAAATAAAAACCCTCATGAAAAATTGGGTCCCTGTCAGCCAGACAAGAAAATGTCTTGGAAACAACTATTTTGGAGACTGGTGTTTAACACTGATCGAATTTTTCTAAGTTTAAGACCATAACAAATCTATAATTTATTGAATTTTTAAATCTGGAGTCACAGCAATAGAAATATCTATTTATTCTAAACCACAGAATTCAAATCTCTCCTTCTTCCTATATCTAAAACTGGAATTGGAACAGGACAATCAGAAAAGTCTAGAAAGCGCTGGCTAAAGCTGTGTTATGCATCAAATATGTATAGAAACATTATTTTAAGACATAATGTTTCCTTGTTGTTTAACTCAATCATCTATAAAACACTGAACTACATTTTCTCATTTAATTCTTAACAATGCCATACAGAGATTAAATTATTTATCACCACATCCTGCCACTGAAGAATCGGAGAAAAGAATCTTCACAAAGACATGGGGCTGCCCAAAATCACATAATCGTTTGGGTTATATCTATACCCTTGACAATTTACATCAAAGCTGGATCCTTGGGCGCCTGGGTGGCTCAGTGGGTTAAGCCGCTGCCTTCGGCTCAGGTCATGATCTCAGAGTCCTGGGATCGAGCCCCGCATCGGGCTCTCTGCTCAGCAGGGAGCCTGCTTCCTCTTCTCTCTCTGCCTGCCTCTGCCTGCTTGTGATCTCCGTCTGTCAAATAAATAAATAAAATCTTTAAAAAAAAAAAAAAAAGCTGGATCCTTTGACTCCAAATCCCAGACCCATTTCATTCCATTAAGCTCTCTCCTATGCTTGGACTGATCACATCCTTAACAATATGCAACTTTTTTCTTATTGTCCAAAGTGTTTGAAGAAAAGCATCTGAGGCTTTCAACTGGTTCTTGCATTTGCCGCTATGGAAGGAGTTTCCAGCTGGATTCTCCCAATTTCCTCAAGAAGGGGAAACGCAAGCTCGTCAAGGCCAAACCTCAGTTCCATTCAAAGGAAACTGTCTTCTGTGGCTTATTGGTAGAGCCCCAGTGCCTCCCCAAGTCAAATTTATTCTAAAACAAATCAGAGTAGCTTTTGTTTACCATGACGCACGCTCTGTGAAGAGGGTGTCTGTGTTGGTTCTGTGATAGACGTGAGGCAATTAGTCACAGTTGTGATTTGTGGTACTATTTTAGTCAAAAGCTATAAATACATGAGTTCTGTTTTTCTTGTTGTTGTTATTGTTTGTTTGTTTGTTCTGGATTGAATTGAGCACTGATTAGCATAGCAGAATCAGCTCATAAAATGAATGCCAACATTTAAACAACAATTATGGAGATGCAATTAAAACTTAATGTTGGGAGATTTGTGTACCCTACAGGAGAACATCTGCCCAATAGCCAGGTGGGCACATGGGAATGGCGGAAGAGGAAGACTTCCTGCTGATATGAGCTACATGAGAAACATCTTGCTGAGTGAAGGTGACACCAGAGGGCAGTTTTGTCCTAAGAGGAGAAATTGAGGCAAGGGCCAAATAATATGGATATATTTTAATTTTAAATTTATATAAAGAACTAAAGGCCTTTTCAGATTTAGAAAAGATGGATTAACATAATTACTCCATTTCTATCCAATTAGAGAGCATCTGCTCTGTATTTATATATGATTTTTTTTTTCCTACCTCTGGCCAAATCTTCACAACTTATGAGAAGTATTCAGTCCCTATTCTGAAGTCACCTTATTTTTCTTTTCCTAATTTCTGTCCTTAATTATATTAACTCTGTATTCTGTGTCTTTGCAAACTTCCTCAAATTCTTTTTGGAATGAAGTATAAAAATCATTTAATCACCCTTTTCTTTGAAAAACAATGTTTCTGTCACTGGTAGTCTGACTTCCTTCTCTGTTGCAAAATGCAAGGGCTTGGGATAGCTGTGTTCAAGGCATAAATGATGTGAGGACCTCAAAGAACCCAGTTGAAGTCTACTGACAGAAGCAACACCTAGATAAGGTACTATCCACCCTGAATCTGCTTCTTTGAACATTTGGGGACAGAAACTTTATCTTGTTCGTCTATATATATATACCCACCAACTACGCTGGTTCAATATAGATCAATAAAATGGTGTGAGTTTTTTGTTTTTGTTTTGTTTTAATTCAATGGAGAATTACAGACAAAATGGTAAAAAGCCTATTACATGGTATACGCTCAAGGAACCTGTCCTCAGGACGATTTCTGTGAAATAGTGACTTTTAGACTGAGTTTGTGGGGACAGTCAGATTACAGAAGTAACCTGCAACTCTGAGATCAGTATTAACCAAAACTCTGAGATGTCAAACTATTATTGAACCACCTGGAAATTTTAGTAAAAATTCCATGCAGCAATAAGGAGTAAGAAATATATCATCATCCTTAATTATCTACAGCTATTCTTCATTGAGCTAGACAGAAGCCCCAGTTCCTTTCCTTAACATTACAGTAGAGGAATTAAGTGCACAAACCAGGGGATCCAGGTCTGAAATGAGAGTCTACCACTTACTAATGCTGTGACCTTGGGGCAAGTCATCAGAACACTAAGACACATTTTCTTCATCTGTAAGTTAGAAGAAATGATAGTGCCTACACCAGAGAGTTGTAGTTTGTTACATGGGGAAATGCTTTGAGGAATGCCTCCACATAGTATGTATATAGTAAATTATTAGCTAGTTCTGATTCTCTTCTCAGTATGGTTGCTTACAAGTCTACCTAGTTAGGCCAGCATGAATTCATCTGAGAAGACTTTCCATGCCCATACTCCCCAGAAGTGTAATTTCCCCTTTCTAGGATCATTCTTGTTATCCCACAAAAGGTCTATAATATCTCTCATTTTAAAATACCCTCCCTAGCACCCTATTACCTCCCCTAGCTACCATCTTATTTCCCAGCTCTCCCATTTGGTAAACTCTCAGACAAGGTATGAGTTACCAGTGTTCACGTGTGGATTTCCCTTTTTCTTTTAACCCAATTCTGTTTGGCCTCCAACCTCCTCACTCTGCCAAATCCCCATTTGTCAAGGTCATAGGTAAAGGTCAGTATCCTACATTTGCCCAAAGCCACTGGTCAATGCTCAGTCTTCCTTTTACTTGAGGTCTTAGAAGCATCTGACATAGTTGACAATTTCCTCTTTCTTAAAACCCTTCTGTCACTGGGAAATCAAGTTATTCTGGTATTTCTCTTTCCTCATCAGCTGCTTCTTGGTTTTTATTGCCAAAATATAAACTTTGTAAAAGATAGTGTTTCCCCCTTTTCTCTGTATAAGATCATCTAAGGAAGGAGTCTACCTAAAATTGTCCACTGTTCCCTGAGTTCTCCATTAATTCCAAGTGGTTCATCTCCATTTGGGTTTTTTGGAGGTTTCTCAGCCCTTTCATATCTTGATTTTACCCTGAAGCTTCATCCATGCCCTTTTTAGTAGACAGCATCACTATTCACTGTCTCTCAGGAAAAAGAAATACAAACACACCCCAATACTGAGCTAAAATATAAACTCTTTCCTGTGGTCCTCTCAACCTTCTTTCTCAATCATCATCTTATTCTCTCAGTGCAACCCACATTGGTCATCTGACTGATCTCTAACCATACAACGTAGTTTGTTTCAGGGCCTTCATTGGTGAGGGTCTTTCTGCCTCCTTGAAATGATCTCTTCCTACAGAATTCACAAGTTTTACTTCTTTGTTTCAACACAAATGTTACCTCTTCAGAGAGGTCTTTCCTGATCACTTTTTCTAACATAGACCTCCCATTATTTCCCATCCCTTAATCTTCTATTAATTTGTCACATAGTTTTATTTTACCATTGCTTATAATCATAAGATCCATTTATTCACTTGCTTATTGACTGTCTCATATCCGGAAGAATTTTAAGCTCATTTAGAGCAAGGTTTTTGTTTCTTTCCTCACTGTGTTCCCATTTTCTGCTTATAATAAATTCTCCACAAGTACCTGTGAAATAGTTGAACTATAGAGATGGGACTTGGTTAAGGAAAGGTCTGAGTCAAACCTGGACCCCTGAAGACCGTATACACAAAATGTATATTCTATTTATCTAAAGACTTGCTATTTTCATTTCCATCCTCAAGCTCCTAGATACTGCAAGAATACTGAATCTAAAAGCAAAAATATGGAAGTAGTGGCTCTAGCCTGTCATTTATAATCTACCCCCCCCCCAGGGAAAGTCACTGGAACCAGCAACTCAATTCCCCAAGTTGTAAAATGGTGATCATAACAGCTGCTATCCCTAACCTAGAGAATTGTCAAACAAGAAAGGAAATCATCACTTACTATGAACCTACTATACATCAAGCATTGTATACTCAGATATGTCTTCCATACATATTTCTCTTCTGAATTATTACAATGATTATTACAGTGATCTCACTCATTGCTCTCCAGCCCTTGTGGCCTCCTGTGTGTTCCTAGAGCACACCAGCATGCCTCCCCCTCACAGCATCTGCAAGTCCTATTAAATGTTACCTTATCCAAGTAACCTTCCTTAATGGTTCTCTAAAACTGCATACATATTCCAACCCACCTCATTCTCTATCACCTAAACTTCATTTTTCATCATAGACCTGGTTACCATTTGGCATCCTTGATTGTTTTTATTTATTTGCTGTAGTAGGTGCTGGGAAGCTATCCAAAGTTTCAACTGGTAGAGGGTGAACAGTTAGCCAGAAAGGGGATGTTGGTCCTAAAATAATGGAGAACTTTAAAAGCTTGACAGGAAGGTTTGAATACCATTTTGTTGAAAATGTGAAGCCTCTGCAGAGTTCTGATCAGGCAACCAACATGATGGAAGCTCTGTTATAAGATTAACAGGATATGCGTGCATCAGCAGAGTCCTGGTCTTCCAACTGTTGATTTTGAGGACTGCGTTCTCACTGGTTGGTAACTGACTTTAAGTACTGTTTATGCCCTCAGAGTTCTCCTGTCTTGTAATTAGATATTCTGCATATCAAGAGTGGTCTCAATAGCCCAAGTTTATCACTTCCTCTAGCAACACCTAGTAAGGACCATAGATAGGACCCATAAGGCTCTTTCCAAAGAAGGCAGCCCTGTGAACCCAGATCACATTCTCCAATTAGTCCCACCTTCTTTGTATCTTCTGTATTCCACAACCAAGTAGTTTCAGAAGGCCTTGCAGCATGACCCAGCTGCATGAAGAATTAAGTTAGGAGTAACAGAACTTCACATTTTGAAATAGAGACAAGGAAGAGAGTCCAGAGTGACGCCAAGTTTTCAATCCCAAGTGATGGAAAGAGCAATGATTCTATTTGCGTTAGTGGGAGAACCAGAGAAAAAAAATCATTTCATTTTAAAACATGTTGATTTGAAGACATGACAAACTTCAGATAAAATATCTAGCACATATTTGGAAATGTAGGATTCGAAATTAGGAAATAAATCTGCATCTAGGACTCAGATCTGGGAATCATTTGCATCGATGTGTTATTTGAAGCTGAGAAAGCAAGTCAGATGAGCAAAAAATAAAGTGAGGGAAAAAAAACACTTTAGCAAGTTTTTAGAGCCAATTTAAGCAGGATGAGGAGGTAAACAAGTGAGGGAAGAAGTGTTAAGTAGAAAAGGGAGGGTTGCTTTAATAACACGTGGGTGGTGAGTATTTCTGGGAAGACAGTGGAGTAAGAGGGACCCAAGCTCCCCGGCCCCAGTGTTATCTACAACTTGGTAAAATTAACATCAGGGTAAATAACCCAGAAAACAACCCAAAGACTGGCAGAACAGACTCTACAGCTAAATGTAGAGAAAAAGCCACATCAAAGAGGGTAGGAAAAGTGGAGGTGGGGTGGGGAGCTAAACGGAGCTGCAGGACTGTCCACGGGAGGGAAGGACCTGAAGGTGCAGAGAGGGGAGAGAAACAGACCCTCGCACTGAGGAGCCCACACAGGAAAGATGACTCCCCGTAACATCTGGCTTTGAAAACCAGAGGGGCTGAATTTCCAGAGTTCTTACAACCCACAGGACTTAAAATCCAGAATTTAAAAAAGAAATCAGTTGCTCCACTCAAGGACAGCTGGTTGGCCAAGAGGAAGCGGAGTCCCCACCCTTTAAGAGACAGCATAAGAAAGAGCCTGCGGAGACACCATGTAAAAGCTATGGTTTGAAAAATGCCTGGGGCATATGAGAGAGAGAGAGAGAGAGAGATACTTTACTCATCTCAGAGGGGTCCTAGAAGAACAGAGATCACTGGAAGAAGACTCATCCAGAAATAAAGGAGCCAGCAGGAGCCATTCCCCTCCTCTACCCCCCAGCATAAGTATATGGCCACCTTGGGACTTCTGTCCCAGGAGTGGGCTAGGGGCTAGGAGCAGACAGCTGTTCGGCCTGCAGGCCCGCCCACCAATGGAAGCTTCTTAGGGGACAACACAGGGAAAGCGCACTGCAGTTTGATGCTACCGCACCTCGTAGACGCCTGATCTGACTCCACACAAGCCTAGGCAGTCCTGCCCTGGCCCGCTAACAGTCCAGGGACCAAACACTTGCCCACAGCTGGCAAAGAGAGCTACTGCGGATGATGGCACTGAAGGAAAGAGCAGTCCAGCTACCAACAGCAGGGCATAGGCGACACACATAGGAGATGCCTCGGAAATGCCAGGTTCCGGTGTAGAGGGGAGACTGCACCACAGGACGCTTCAACACCTCCTCCTCATAAGGTCACTACTTTCCGAAGCAGGACATAGAGCTGACTTTCTAACACCCAGAAACAAAGAGGGCCACACAAAATGAGACAAGGGAATATTCCCCCAAGTAAAAGAACAGGACCCACCCAGAGCAAGAGACCTAAACAAAACAGGAGTAATCTGTCTGATGAAGAAATCAGTGATCATAAAGAAACTAGAGTTGAGAAGAGAGTGGAGGACATCAGTGAGACCCTTAAAAAAGAGAGTAAGAACCCATCAGAGATGAAGAACACAGGAAATGAAATTAAAAATATACTAGATGGAATAAATAGTAGGTAGAAGAGGCAGAAAAATGAATCTGTGACCTGGAAGACAGAGTAATCAAGCTGAGGCAGTGAAAGGGGGAAAAAAAATAGGCAAAGGGGTGCCTGGGTGGCCCACTTAGTTCTAAGAGTGTGGCTCTTGATTTTGGCTCAGGTCTGTTATCTCAGGGTCCTGAGATAGAGCCCAGTGTAGGGCTCTGCACTTAGTGCGTGTGTATATGGAGCGGTGGCGGGGAGGTCTTCCTCCTCACCTTCCCTCTACTCCTCCCCCTGCTCATACTCTAACACTTAAAATAAATAAATAAAACTTAAAGAGAAAACAAACAAAAAACAGCCAACATCACACTCAATAGTGAAATACTGAGAGCTTTTTCGCTAAGGTCAGGATCAAGACAAGGATGCCTACTCTCACCACTTTCATTCAACATACTGTCAGAAGCCCTAGCCATGGCAATCAGAAAAGAAAAAGGAGTAAAAGGCATCCAAATTGATAAGGAGATGCTAAAGCTTTTGCTGTTTGCAGATTACATGATACTATATGTAGAAAACCCTGAAGACTACAAAAAAATTACTAGAACTGACAAAAGAGGGACACCTCAATAGCTCAGTCGGTTAAGTATCTGCCTTCAGCTCAGGTCATGATTGAGAACAGTCCTAGTATCCAGCACCATGTTGGGCTCCCTGCTCAGTGGGGAGTCTGATTCTTCCCCTGGCTCTCCCCCCTGTTGGTACTCTGTCTCCCTATCTCTCCCTCAAATAAATAAAATCTTAGAAAACAAAAACAAATGAATTCAGTAAGGTCACAGGATACAAAGTCAATGTACAGAAATCCACTGCATTTCTATACATTAATAATGAAGGAGCAGAAAGAGAAAATGGTGGTGAGGCTATGGAGAAAAGGAACCCTCATGCAATGCTGGAAATGCACAATGGTGCAGCCAATGTGGAAAATAAGATGGAGCTTCCTCAAGAAATTAAAAATTGAACTACCGGGGCACCTGGGTGGCTCAGTGGGTTAAGCCGCTGCCTTCGGCTCAGGTCATGATCTCAGGGTCCTGGGATCGAGTCCCGAATCGGGCTCTCTGCTCAGCGGGGAGCCTGCTTCCCTCTCTCTCTCTCTGCCTGCCTCTCCGTCTACTTGTGATTTCTGTCAAATAAATAAATAAAAATCTTTAAAAAAATAAAAATAAAAATAATAAAAAAAAAATCGAACTACCCTATGATCTAGTAATCCCACTACTGGATATTTACCTACAGAATATGACAATACCAAGTCTAAAAGATATACACACCTCTATGTTCACTAGAGCATTATTTGCAACAGCCAAATTATGGAAGCAGCCCAAGTGTCCCCTGACAGATGGATAAAGAAGATGCGGTATGTATATATATATATATGTATATATATATGTATATATATATACAATGGAATGTTACTCTGCCAGAAGAAAGAATGAAGTCTTGCCATTTCCAGCAACTTCTATAGATCCAAAGAGTAAACTGCTAGATGAAATAAGTCAATTAGAGAAAGACAAGTAACTCACATGTAGAATTTAAGAAACAAACAAAAAAAAAAAAAAAAAGAGAGAGAGAGAGTGACAAACCAAAACCCAAACTCTTAACTACTGAGAACACACTGATGGTTACCAAACGGGAGGTGGGTGGGGGGATGGGTGAAATGGGGGATGGGGGATGGGTGAAATGTCATGATGAGCCCCAGATGACACACGGAAATGCTGAATCACCATATCGTCCACCTGAAACTAACAGAACACTATAGGCTAACTCTACTGGAATTAAAATTTAAAAAAGAAATAACATGTGAGTGGTTGATGCGTATAGATATTAGAGTAGAATGTTTAGAAGAGCTACTCTCAGGAGAGGAGTAGACTCTTCAGGGGCAACACGATTAGCGAGGAGCCAAGAGGACTCGGTGGAGACCGATCTCTGAAGAGCTGAGGCGGCATGGTTTTCTAACTTTATAGAACAATCTAAGACTAGGAATAGAAACAGCAAGTACTGGGAGCTTCTGCCCACTGGCATTTTACCCAGTAATTATAGAACTGACCTGATATCTAGGGACTGCCTGAGTATACACAGTCTAGCAAAATGTAAGGAATTCTAGGATGTAAAGTAGCACAGAGCAGATAGCTCCAGCTGAGGGAACCACCCCCCCCTTTTGTTCTGGAAAAAAAATCACCAAGGTCAATGAAATCTAACTATACAATCAGACAGAAGAGGTAGTAGAGTATCAAAGCTGGGCAAAAATTAATTCTAATCCTTCCGTGGATTTCTGAGCCATTTATTGGGTGATTGAATGGTTCAACAGGTCTGAAGCACAGACAATGTATCCGGCACTTTCCTCAGCTCTGGAGATGGAAAAATCTCAGATGAGCGGGGAGATAAGGCAGAGAAATCTGAAGCAACTTAATGAGGGTCCCACAAGAAACTTATGGTAAAACCTCCTGAGGCCCAGTCTATGCTTTTTGCCTTCTGTCCAATTTCTTACATTTTTCTCTAACCAAGTTCTAATTTATTTTTTCCAAATCTGGATGAATTTCTTTGAAAGTCCTTGTATCTTCTGGCATTTTCTAATTTGTTCTGATTTTATAGGTTGCTTCACTTAATCAAAATCCTGTTTCTCTGACTATAAAATGATAATATAGCTATAACCTGCACTTGCTTATACATGATAATAAGCATTACAGAGACAGAGTCACCTGAGTTCCTTGGAGAAACGCACTATGGAGACAAAGGCAGATATTCAATATTGCAAATAATCTCATCTTCTCTTACTATCAAATGTTCATTTAAATTGCATGAAACAGAAAAAAGTGGCTTCTTTAAAATTCCATTGTAGAAAGATATCCATTCTGATCTAGCTGTGTCATAAAAGTAAGAAGGGGAAACACCATTCTTTGTACTTGGAACAAACAGAAAATAGCTAGTTTCATTTCACTAACAGGCAACTCAGGGGGGCTGCCTTTATTAGCAGTACAGGAAGAAGACCTCTTCATAGGAAAATAGTTAACACTATTTTGTAGTCCTCAGAGGGGGAGAAAAACAATGAGACCCATAACTACAGGAAACAAAGAGTTGCTGGAAGGGGAGGCCCTTGGGGGATGGCGTAACTCGATGACAGGCATTAAGGCAGGCACATGATGTGATGAGCATTAGGTGTTATACACAACTGATAAATTATTGAACACTACATGGGATCCTAATGATGTACTATAAGTTGGCTAACTGAACTTAAATAAATGAAAGAAAACAGTAACTTTGTTTTGTTATACATGATGGATTCTTTGGAAAGTAGGTGTGCCCTGCCCAGTGCAAGTTAATCCATTTTTTTCCACCCTGGTGGTGCTGAATTGTTTTGTTGTCAGCTTGGCTGCCCTGGGAACTGCATTTTCCAGAACTCACTTTGTGGTAAGGTTCTGGGTCAGGCAGATGAAGTTGCAAGAATTAGGTGAGGAGGAAGTACAGCTACGACTGTTAGCCTTTGACATTGGTGGCTGGCTGCAGGTGATGAGAGAGCGAGATGTGCTGGCAGGTTCCAGTCTGCCCAGATTATTTTCTTAGCTGCCACCCCTGCCGTGGCAGGCAGAGTTCTAAGAAAGCCCCAAGCTTCTGGCTCCCTGATGTACTCCCCTTGTGTAAGACCTGCCACTGGACAGCTGGAGGGAGGATGCGGACCATGAATAAGATAGGCTACCACTCCCACAGCTAGGTTACCAATCAGCTGACTTTGAGTTAATCAAAAGCAAGCTTCTCTAAGATGGGCCTGACCTAATCTTCCAGAGCCTTTATTTTTATTTTTTTAATTTATTTAAAAAAAAATTTTTTTTTTAATTTATTTGACAGACCGAGATCACAAGTAGGCAGAGAGGAAGGCAGAGAGAGAGGAAGGAAAGCAGGCTCCCTGCTGAGCAGAGAGCCCAATGCGGGGCTTGATCCCAGGGTCCTGGAATCATGACCTGAGCCGAAAGCAGAGGCTTTAACCCACTAAGCCACCCAGGGACCCCCTTCCAGAGCCTTTAAAAGAAGGTCAAGGTCAAGTGTCAGAGAGGTTCATTCCTACTGGCCTTGAAAACAAGGCTTCCCTGATATCTACATCATCAGAAAAAAGAATTCTGCCAATGACCACATGAGCTTGGAAGAGACCCCAAGCCTCAGATGAGACCCCAGCCCTTGATGACAGCATGGTGACAGCCTTGTTAGACCCTAAGAGGAGGAGCAGGCTAACCTGTGTCCAGGATCCTGACCCACAGAAAACTGTGAGATAATAAATACATATTGTCTTAAACTGGTAAATTCGTGATAATCTGTTACATACTAACAGATAAATAATATATCCATTGTGATAATGTGCTACATATTAACATAAGCAGATAACTAATATATCTGTTCACCAAAAGAAACCCCAGGTGCACCCTATCCAATGCCTTGCTGAAAATTCAAAGGCAGGAGCCATGAAGAGCAAAGACATTTATAGACTTCATCAGCCTTTCTTGATGGTCTTACTCTAACAGCTAGACATACCAGCTTCGATATTCCCCTACAAGTTCTAACTCCCCAGCTCCTTTTGTAATTGTGTAGCATCTAATTTGTGTAATAACTTTCTCACTTTGTGACACTCATAGTGGCTCTGCTTCCCTGAATGAACCATGACTGATACGGTGACGGTCCCAGAAGTGGCACTAAGACAACAGAATCTTTAGAATGGAGATCTGGAATTGGCTTTAACATCTAATTAGACTTATGGACATTAATGACCTTGTCACCAGTATTAGCACACTGGTAGTCCAAGGAATTCCAATCGACAATCCAAGTGACAATACAGAAAGCTAAACTGTCACCTCTAGACATCTATATTCAAGCACCCATACAAGGCAGTGTTTGGAAGACCAAGTGGTTGCTGCTATAAACATTTTTAGTTAAAATAAAGCATATGGACATTACTTGGCCAATTATAAATGCATTAGAGCACTCAGAGAAATACAATTATGATCATGTGGCTTTAAATTCCCACTGCAAGGTCCAGTAAAAAATCAGAAAGCTTTAGTAACTGCCCTAAAAGAAAACCTTATCTCCTATAACTATAGGCACAAGATTTCTGAAAATCAAACCAAAGTCTAATCCTCTGGGTGACTTAAGTACAATACAGATGCAATCCACAATTGCACAGGGCTTTGTTGTTGTTGTTGTTGTTGTTTTAATGTTATAGTGAGGGTATTGATGGAGAAGGAGAAGGATGTTGGAAGTCTGGATGGAGGGATTTAATGGGCAGAGTCTAATGAAACTGAGCACATTACACCCTGAAAATTCTGCTGAGCTCCCTTTTCCAACAGTAGCAGACCTTACTCCCTTATATGAGTAATATCTCTCCATGGCTGAAGAACATGCATTTACTTCCCATGAAGTAGTTACCTACAGGGGATTGCTGGTCCTCCTCAGGACCTTCTCCCAATTTCTAGGCCCAAGTCCTGGCATAACCTATAGGGTCAGATGCAAACTACAACCCATGGAAAGGAGCCCTATGTACATAAAAAGAAATGTGAGATTTTTCCAATTCCAATTTGGTTAGAGCTAAAGCAGTAATCAGAATGGTTGAAAGCACAAAGATCACTGATGTTGGCTAATTGAGCATATTGTCCTTGGGACTAAAAGATCAGAAAATTAGAGTTTTGACTTTTATAAGTGAAAAAAGGTTCTACATCAGATGAAATCTGTCTTGAATTGTCAAAATACAGCCCCCAACTTGACCTAAGCCAGCTTACAGACCTAGTCACTTGAGTAAAGTGGAATCTGAGTCCCCTTGAGAAAGGAATCTGTGCATGCTAAAACTGCATGCCTCGAATCCTTCTCCTGCTCTTCTCCAGTGTGACCAGTGACCATTTAGGGAGTTGGCTTGGTCAGAAGAGGTGGGGGAATGTTATGCTGGTCTTTCAAGAATTATTACACAACAGCTCTGAACTGACACTAATTTCTGGTGACTTAAAATGTTACTGTGATCTACCATTCAGAGCAGGGGCTTATGGAGACCCCGTGATTATGAAGTTTTGGCCCAGGTGTACCTCACAGCAGGCACAGTGGGCCCCCACACCCAATCTGTGCTTATCTCCTCTGTTCCATAATCTAAAATTAATAGACATCTCAGAAACTGGCAGATTCCCACATTGGTTTCCACACAGATAATGTGATGGCTTTTCTTGTTGAAAAGGTCACATGGAAGCTACCAGAACTGAGTCCTCTTACTAAAATAAGAAATCAAAATGACACTACGTTCTTGGAGAGATTACAAATATTACTGCTACCCTCAAAGCCTCAGAAAATACAAGAGTTGTGATTCTTACCACATACCTATTCCACCTTCCAAGGAAGACAGAAGGATCATCTGCAAATATCAGGGGATTATTGTAAACGGTAAGAACTTTAATTACAGCTGATGGTCTAAGTCAACTGGCACCTGGTACCTAGCTATCATTCTGGTGAATGATTCTCCTCCATATACCTAACAGTGTGGACCACAGAAAACAATTTACTTTCATCAGGCAAGGTCAGCCCCATTCATTGTCTTACCTGAGGGTTCTAGTCAACTCTTAATTGCTAATTCAGAGTCTAATCTGCAGGGTCCATGATTGCTTCTCCTGGACACTGATTACTGTGTCAATGATAGCACAGAAGCTGTTTCTAACAGAAATCTGACCAGTGCAGTGAGAGCTTCGCACTCAGTTTACTGGTGTTACCATGTCCCTTAACACCCTGCAATAGCTGAATTGTAGAATGCACTTATGAAGACCCAGTGTCCTAGCTGGGTAGCAACATTTTGCAAGGTTGGGTTGACGGCCTCAAAGACACAGTACCTGCAACCAGCATACAATGCTATCTTTCCTTCGAAGATCAGAAATTCAAGAGGTGGAAATGGGAGTGGTCACTCTCATTATTTCTCCTAGTCATTACCTAGCGAATTCTTCCCCAACCTTGTAACATTGCCCTCTTGTTTATTTACAGGTCTTCATTCCCAAGAGAAAGAAGCTTCCTCTGTGGATAGTAATTATGCCATTAAAATAAAAGTTGAGGGCACCTGGGTGGCTCAGTGGGTTAAAGCCTCTGCCTTCATCTCGGGTCATGATTTCGGGGTCCTGGGATTGAGCCCCACATCAGGCTCTCTGCTCAGTGGGGAGCCTGCTTCCCCCTCCCTCTCTCTCTACCTGCCTCTCTGCCTACTTGTGATCTCTGTCAAATAAGTAAATAAAATCTTTAAAAAATAAAAAAATAAAAGTTGAAAGTGCCATGTGGTCACTTAGATCTGTGTGAGTCAGTGAAACAATGGGTAAAGATAGGATTACTCTACTTCTGGGTGATTAATCCTATTTTTTTTCCCCTGACAGACAGAAATTAAATTGCATCTATATAGTAAGAACAGGGAGGGTCATGTCTAGAATGCAGGAGATCCTCTGGTGCATCTCTTAGCTGTCCCATGGCCTGTGGTCAAAGTTAATGGAAAACTACAACAACCCTATATAGAAATGAAGGTTTTGATCACCTTTGTAAACAAGGAACCATGACAAGCTGAAATGCTTGGTGAGGGCAAAAGGAGTATCAAACATGTATTAGAAAGAAGTTATATAAAAAATGAAAAATTTAAAAAATTTAAAAATAAAAATAAATAAATAAAAAAGAAAGAAGTCATAATGCCAGCTATGATCTTGTGAATAATTGCAGAAAAGCTAGGAAAGAGTAGGTCTTCCTTATTTTGATATGAATATATTTGCATAGGATGTTAATTCTCTTTGTTTTTAATTCCTTTGTTCTCTTTTTCCCATTCTGTAAGTCAACCTTATAACTCAGTACTTAAGTAACAGGATGTCAAGGGGGAGTGTGAGTTCACCAGAAGAGTAATAAATATCATCCAAAAAATGGCTGAAGTGGGAGTTTGTGTGCTCTCCCTTGGAGGGAATGTTAGCATGTCTAAGGTACAAAGAAATGATCAGATCATGTCAGGTAGAGGCCTCATTTTGCTATTGTCCTCATCTGAAGTTAAATATAGGTAAAAGAGGTGTGTTATGTATGCCAGTTTGACAAGGGGTTGACTGGTGGGTTGTTCTATTGTCAACTTGGTTATGCTGAGAACTACATTTTCCAGAATCTCCTTGTCTATGTAATTCTGGGTTAGAGTTTGTCAAAAATTAAGTTGTCTGAGCTTTGGGACACAGAAGCAGCAACCACCATTCAACCATTCAGCAAAGTCAGAGATGTTGAAGATAGATACAGAGGTCCTAGCAGATCCCGGCTGGGCCAAGCTCTTTCCCACTCAGCACCCAGCTCTCCTTCCCAGCTGCTGGTCCTGCTAACAGTGCCCCAGGCTTCCCACCAGATGCTTTGCTGCAACATCACAGAGCTGACAGCCATGAACAATCCCTGCCCTCCAGAGACATCTATAAGGGCTCCCATCGCAGACACACAGGAACCTTCCAGATTTCATTTAAATTCTAACTCACTCTCTTGCTCCCAGGATGGTTCGTGGTGCTTCCTCTCTGAGCGCTGAACTCTTTTCAATCCTTTGATTCTCCAGTTCCTCCCTCCAACATAGAAGGTCTAATTCCTGTAACGAATACCTTACCAGGACACTCAGAATGGCTGCACTTTAGCCTGAACTTGGACTGATACAGGAGCCTAAAAATAGAGTGATCTTCATTCCTTGTGAAAAATCAGCCATCATTTTATAATAAACTAAATACAGAACATCCCTAAATATCAGTGTCAATGCTAAAAACAGACAAGACCCTACAGAGTATCCTCCCCTTAATTCTTTCTAACCTGGCCTGCACAGAAGACATCATTCTCTGAAAAATGTTATGCCATGTCTTCCTGTGAGTTTTCACCGGCAGACTGATGAGATCCTTTTCTTGGGGTAGTGGTTGTCTGGCCGACTCAGCCACTGTGATCAATACAATTGATTCTATCCAGGAGGCCAGAACAGGAGAGTATGAAAATCTAGTCTAGCTTATCTGAGTTAACTTCACCACATGTACAACTTCTCACTTATTAAGACTGACCACAGACGTTCAAAAGACAGAGGCAAAAGTTGAAGAACCCAAGCCCTGATATTTGGGGTCGGGTGGGGGGGGCAACTCAAAAGTAATCTGCACATCTATAAAATGCAATAGAACTGATCTAACATGTAAATTATTAACACGTTGGCCCTGGCACAGAGACCTCCAGTTGGCACCATTGACAAGTGCTCACCAGGCTCTCAGTAAAGTGTAATCAGCACGTTGAACAAGCACGAGTCACAGAATGAAATTATAAAGCCCTTTTATATTGCCTCTCATTGTTTTTACCACTCAATGAGTCTTTGTCTTCTCCCACCCTTATGGAAAATTCAGGCACACCTCAAGACAGTTTCGGCAAAACTCTTAAGTTATAAAATATTGTTTCAGCTTAAGAACTGAAATGTCCACTTCCATGTGTGTTCAAAATCCTAACGCTCTTTGGGTTGAAACATGAGGAATAAAGAGAGAAAAAGAATTAAGGATGGTCCTTAGTGGACGGATGGCTTTTCTCCAGAACTGGCAGATGTCTGGACTGACCATTTCTCCAACGGTGTTCTCATGGAGTCTGTGGGGGCCATTCTGGGGTCCCTTGATCTCTGTTCTTGTTCATCTGTCCACTTGTTCGATCTTCACCCTCTGAAAATTGGGTGATACCTTCAGTTTCTCTCCGTGGATAGCTCTACGTCCCTCCAGGCAACCCTCTGACTTTTCCCCAACTCCATCTTATCCATCACTGCTCCATGAGAAATAAAGTCATGCATTCTTCCCCCGATGTATGTTGGGGTGCAGACGACTCAGTGTAGTCATCTCTAGATCTCCTGTCTACCAGAGTCAGACCATGTCTTACACTATTCCTCGCTCAGGCAGGAATCAGACCTCAGGCCAGTGTGTGTGTCAACTCTCTGCATGGACCTAGTAAGACTCTTTCATGGACACAAAGTGAAGGACAGGCACAGCCCCAGCCCTTTCCTCTGAGATGAGTAGGAGAGCTCAGTGTCCACCAGCAGTCTTTTCCAAAGTCCTCTTTACAGCTTTTTATTTTAATCCTCAGCTCATTTACATCTTCTTGATGTGGAAGAGGCATTTAGAATGGTCATAAACCACCTAACCACTTTCAACCATGACTTTATGTGAATTCTCCATCGTAAACTGTTACGCTTGCTGTGGTGTTTGATACACATTAGCTTACATCCTAGGAGAAAACTCCATTGTAAAATACCATCAGGTGAAGCAATTTATTTCTGGAATCACTTATCTTTACAATTCTTGATCTGTCCTCTCAACTTCTCTACTTACCAACTCCACTCTTTAAAGTATAATTATATTCTCAATCACTTCATAAATACACACACACACACACACACATATATATACACACATACATATATATATACACACACACACATATATACACACATACACACATACATATATATACACATACACACACACATATATATACACACATACATATATATACACACACACACATATATACACACATACATATACACACACACAAACACATACACACACATATATATATCTTAAAAACCTATTTATTTATTTTAGAGAGAGAGAGCACAGGTAGGAGAGGTAGAGGGAATGGGGGAGAGAGGGAAGAAGCTCAAGCGGATGCCCGCTGACCTCAGAGCCCAATGCTGGGCTTGATCTTACAACCCTCAGATCACAACCTGAACCAAAACCAAGAGTCTGACAGCCAACTCACTGCACTGCACCACCCAGGTGCCCCATAAATGTATATTTCTTTCAGATAGTTCATGATACAATAAGTGTGATTTCTGTGTCTTAACTTTTTTCTTTATTCATACACCTAAAATATACCCCACCCTCAGGTCATCCTACATGCAAGTGCAGGGCCGAACATGAGGACATCAAGGATCCTTAAACCAGAACCCGGCCGAAAAGAGATCGCTCCATTGTTAGAATTATGAGAAGAGTATTCGAGAGAGAGTTAAGTCACACAGAAGAAACAGAAGTTACCAGAGGAGAGGCTGCATCTGCTGAATCTTCAAAGAGAAACAAAAGTTGGGGAATAGAGAGCCATCCTAGAGAAAACGGGGAAAATACAGGTCAAAGTAGAGAGGCAAGAGAAGGAATGGAATAACAATTAGCCAGGGATGGCTCAGTATGCAGGAAACACACACGTATAAGGCAGGCCACGTTGATGGATGAGCTGAACAAGTTTAGCAAGGATACATTTTAAAGGAGTTTGCATGCTTGTTAAAGTTTAAAATTTATGTTGAAGGCAATTGGAAACACCACATTTTAAGCAAGATTGTGCTGCAGTTGCAGTAAGATTTAAGTTTTAGAAAAATTATTCTAAATGAAGAGCTGCTAATAATGGGGGGAGGTAAGGAAACATTATGACATTGATGTTCTCTAAAAATTAAGATCTCATACAAATAATTTAAAAGCCAAACAGTACCACAGGAGAAAGGGGGAAGCACTGAAAAGATTCATTCTGGGGCGGGGGGGGGGGGTAGTGAAGAGAGACAAATTAAAAATGGGATAATACTTTCCACTGGTAAGATAAAAATTCTGTCATGTCAAATACGATGAAGTTTTAGGGAAACAATCTCTTACAGTGCTGTGAGGGTTCAAGTCAGTGAAGACATTTTAGAAGACAACTTGGCGGTATCTATCACAACTGAAAGTCGTGCGTGTCCTGTGACTCTTCAGGAATCTCTTCTTGAGGTCTTATATCACAAGTATTCGTGTGTGCCCAAGGTTAGCGCAAGGATGTTCAGAGCTGCATTGTGTGGGACCATGAAACCTTGAAAACTGTTGTAAAAAAGATGCCATGAGGTACAAACAGGACATTTCCTTTTTTCCTAGAACTAAAGTACACAGCTGAGAACAGAAGACATTACAGTGAACTGCCCAACGTGGGGTCGAGCCCTCTCCCCCTGGAGCTTACACAGAGACAACAGGTCAGTAGAACTGACACATGACCTCCCCTCCTCCCCCATGGTCCTATCAGGAGAACTGGGAAGTTGTTCTTCCAGTTCCCATACCCAGGAAGGGAAAAGCCCAGAGAATCTCTGGGGACAGTATGAGGAGGTCTCCAAGAAAGGGAGAGGACATTTTACCTCTACTTAGATTTCTGCTTGGTCATGGGAGAACCCCGCTCCAGATGAAAAGAACACAAGAGGGACAGCCAGCTGGGGGCGCTGACAGTCCACTCAGGTCCCCCACTCCCACAGATCTAGAAAGGAGAACCTGCGGGTCTCCCTAGACTCCGTCAGGGGTCACAGAAGGTAAAGAGACGGAGCCCTGCTCTCCTGCTGGGGATGGCTGGTGTTGAGCTGGGCTGTGGGAAGCTGCCACCACTCTTCTACCGTAAAATCAGCGAGCTGGGAAAGTGCTTACAACCAACCCAGGAGAGGATCTCCGCGTTGGGCTCTTAAACAGATGACATGTTTTATCCCCCTCGCTCCTTTGGGCTCACACCAAGAGAGAGAAGAATGGAAAGGAAAAGTGGGAACAAGGTAGAGGAAGGAGGGTTCCTGGACCTGAGAACAGAAGACATTACAGTGAACTGCCCAATGTGGGGTCCATTCTGCCTCCCACCAATTCCCCTGTCCCAATCCCCAGTCTAAACCCTTAGACCCACATCATGACCGAGTGAGTGCAGCAATGAAAGATATTGCCTGTAATCGAATAGGAGATTACAGTGATAAAAGGTACATTACTGAGTCTTAAAGAAGTGAAGTGGAACTGGTTTAATAACAGAAAGGGACGTCACTGGCTCCAATGAGCTGCCATTAAGGGATCCCAGGACTCAGCAGGAAGGGGCTGGAGGAAGCTTGACAGAGCAGGGCTATTGTAGTTATTGAAAAAAATAAAACATTCTCATATACCCGGGGAGAACGGAGACTTCTTTTTAAGTAATTATACAAACTAAATGTCTAACACTAGGAGGAAGGATAAATCTATGTATACATACACTGTGAATTCAAACAGCGTGTGAGGTAGTTCAAAGGAATGAAGTGGTTCAAAATTACCGATATGGATATTTCAGAAACATGTTGGCTGAAAAAAAAAGAGGGGAAGAACAGTGCAGGCACAAGACCGTTATTATATACTTTTCATGGAGATAGATAAAGAAATAGAGATGTAATTTTTAGAAAAAGACTCCTTCAATGCATGTAGGTTCTTAGGAAAGAAAAATAAATAATTATTGAAAGATCAAAGTCAAGGGGATTTTAGTTTGATGTACAAGATGCCTTCTTTATTAAAAAAGAGACAATGTATTCAGACACTACTTGTGTAACACAACTTATAAAAGAGAAATTTTAGAAGCACCTGGGTGGCTCAGTGGGTTAAAGCCTCTGCTTTTGGCTCAGGTCATGATCTCAGGGTCCTGGGATCGAGCCCCTTGTCGGGCTCTCTGCTCAGTAGGGAGCCTCTGCTTCCTTCTGCTTCCTCCTCTCTCTCTGCCTGCCTCTCTGCCTGCTTGTGATCTCTGTCAAATAAATAAATAAAATCTTTTTTTAAAAAAAAGAAATTTTACTAAAACAAAACAATGGTTAATTTTGTGTGATGGATATTTGAATGACTTGTGACTTATTTTCTTCCTTGTACTTTTTTAAAATATATTTTTTCAAGATTTTATTTGTTTATTTGACAGAGAGTAAGATCTCAAGTAGGTAGAGAGGCAGTCAGAGAGAGCGGGGAGGAAGCAGGCTCCCCGCTGAGCAGAGAGCTGGATGCGGGGCTCCATGCCAGGACCCTGGGATCATGATCTGAGCTGAAGGCAGAGGCCTAACCCAGTGAGCCACTTAGGCAACCCCCCTATTTTTTTATATTTTAAAATAACATTATCCTCCATAAAAAGGGAAAAGAACAGAAAAAAACAACATGCACAATGATCATTGATCTCATCAGAGTTACATAAATTCTAATAAAGATGAGCTATTACTTCCCAACATATTTATTTAATTATAATAATGGAAGTGCTCATATACAGGAGGTAGGAGTTTCTATGGTCATGCTCCTCTGGAAGAAATCTGGCAAGATGTATATATAGTGAGTGGGTTTTTTTTTTTGTTTTTTGTTTTTGAGGGGAAAAAAGTTCATGACTAGGTATGCATAAAGCATTTCCAAAACAGTAAAATGTTAACTGTGTTAATCTTGGATTCTTGGGATTATAGATGATAGTTGTTTATCTGTATCTTTCTTCTATAATAAACACATGTTATTTAGATCATAAACCTATACACTATGTACATATACATATTTAAATTTTCTACTCTCTCACTTAGTAATTCTACAAGTAGGAATCTATTGTAAAGAAATAATAGATTTCTTCAAGATATAGCACAAAGATATCCATGGAAACCTTATTCATAACTAAAAATTGGAAACAACCTCCATGCTCAACAATAAGCGAATGTTTAAAGACACTATAAAACAACCATATGATGGAATAGAAAGTAGCCTCTTACAAAAACAGTGTTTTCAAAACACACTGAATTGCATGTGGGGAATTCATAGGATACAGTACTGTGAGGAACAGAGAAAGGAAGAGAAATAGGGATGAATTACCAGGTAGTTCCAGGGGCCTCCCCAAGCTTGAAATGCATACATTAGTGGAGGAACCAATCAGCCTGGTTGCAAGATTTTTCTCATCTAGGACTCAGCACCCCATCACACAAGCACGCAAGACAGACAGCTTCTAGAAAGCTAATTCAGCGCCAAGTATAATGAACTCTGTGTTTTCCAGGGCTTTGAGTTTCAGTTTACAATCACCCCTGTCTTCAGAAGGGGTCCAGAATACCTTCTTCCCTGAAAGGTCCCCTGCCAGCAGACTATAGTCCTGTTGTCACATGCAGAAGCAGCAAGCCACTGGCGTCTGCAGCGGGACAAAACTTGTGTTTGAGGGACCATGGAAGAACTCCTGAGAGTGCCCGGACTCAACCCTTTACCATGTGGTTGGCAGAGTTCTCACAGGATCACTACTATCTGTGTCTGTAGAACACGGGTTCCAAGACCAGACCCCTCAAGTGTTCCTCCATGCTGATGTTCAAGCAGACCATAAAGTCTCTGCAGCTTCACAGTTTTATTTGTTTTCACTGTTGCTTGGGTAGTCTCGTGTCTGGAATTATGCCCCACAGAAAGATGTGTACACTGAAGATACATTGTTAAATGGAGAAATTTTTTGGGAAACACTTGAATTTCATAAATCCAAGAGGTTATGAAGTATAAGTCAGGCACAAATAAATGTCTCCAGATGAATCTTTTAAAAGCATATTGTGCAGGGCACCTGGGTGGCTCAGTGGGTTAAAGCCTCTGCCTTCGGCTCAGGTCATGATCTCAGGGTCCTGAGATTGAGACCCTTATCGGGCTCTCTGCTCAGCGGGGAGCCTGCTTCCCCACCCCTTCTCTATCTGCTTGCCTCTCTGCCTACATGTGATCTCTGCCTATCAAATAAATAAATAAAATCTTTTTTAAAAAAGCATATAATGATCAAATCTCACCCTCAAAGATTCTGACTCCAAATTCTGTGAGGCAAATACTTGTTTTAGTACAGTTGTGTTAATAATGGCTAATCTAGGGATGCCTGGGTGGCTCAGTGGGTTAAGCCTCTGTCTTCGGCTCAGGTCATGATCTCAGGGCCCTGGGATTGAGTCCCACATCAGGGAGGGAGCAGGGAGCCTGCTTCCCTTTCTCTCTGCCTGCCTTTCTGTCCACTTGTGATCTCTGTCTGTCAAATAAATAAAATCTTAAAAAAAAAAATAATGGCTAATCTACCCTCCTCACAGAATTTCTCCCTTATAAAGAGATGCACAGCGATTTTCCAGAAGATATTCCACTTTCAGAGCTCTTTTAACACTTTTCGTTTCACATCAAGGCTCCCAATGGGGTCCTGGTTTTGTACGTACCATTTTGTACCCCTAGGTTTTGGTCTACCTCTCCTATCTCAGGGTTTAAATACAGTGTTAGCAGAATGAACACTCAGGGGCTTAAAGATCACCTCATATGCCATAGCTCTTTGACATGACCCTGCTAAACAACTTGTTCCCCATATAAGTAAGCATCCCCATCAATGGCACACATGGCTCTCTGAAGTTGGTGCCCTTTCTTAACTCTGTATCTTAGATATCAAAGTTACAAAACATCATGGAGAGTATGCACCAGGCTCTGTTTACAAAGGACAGTCTTAACTCGTGCTTATTCACACACGTAGTTTCTTAAATACCCACGCAGCCATGGGTCATGTGACTGGAAGGGCTCCCAACCCACACCATCTCTCCTCGGCGCCGGGTCAGTGCGGGCCCCATCCCGGCCACGGGGTGCTGCTACAGCAGCGAGAAGGAGGGCTGGGGCCGGGACAGAGAGAATAGAAGCTGCTGCTGGACCCGAACAGGCCCCCTACCAAAGCCCTCAAGGGAGCTGAGCCCATCTACCACAGCCTGCCTCCCACTCGCACAGATGCTCTCCTCCATCCTTGCTGAGACAGGCAGCAACATCACTGCCGTGTCTGCTGCAGCCTCCCGGGGCATGGAGCAGCGTGCGTACACGGACCCAGCAAGGCAGGACAGCTCCCACGCCGCTGCCATCTCTCACCAGCCAGCCCCACCAAGGGCTGGCCAGCGAGCCCGTCCCCTTCTCCGACTCGCAGCAGGTGTCCAGGAGAGCTGCCCCTGCCTACCGTGCGCTTTCTCGCATCCCAGGGAACGCAAAAGAGGAGCTGGTTGTATGGTTTGGGATCCCACGAAGACAGGGATGGCTGGACAGCTCTTCTTCTCCCTTTACCCTGTGTTCACCCTGCCTCCCCTGGACCCCAGCTTCAGCACGGCTCACCCAGCACCCTGACCCGCTACGAATCACCGAGAAGAGTGTGGAGGAGGCGAAGAGCGAGGCTGGAAGCCTCAGCGCTTGAGGACGAAGCCAGGGAGGGGCAGAAGCATTTGGGCCTACCGTTCAAAGCCCTGACCAGGGATGGGGTGGGGATCAAAAGGTCAGAGCCTAGTAGGTCTTCACGGTCACTGGCAAGATCAAGGTACCACTGTGCGGGTGATCCCTAGGGGGCCCGTGGGGGCCCCATCCCATCCTTTCTCTTGGCCTCACTCCTCCCCCACCCCCTTGACTTGGTGTTCACATGCATCTCAGGAGGGTTTGTGACCAGGGTCTGGAGGAGCTTGAATTTGAATGAACTGACTTTGTATTTCTAGCACCCTGGGTTTTTACATGTTTGGGGTTTTGGGGTTTTGTTTTGATTGGGCGCCCTCGATCAAGGAAGTGTATTCATCTGTGGAGGAAAAAAAAAAAGAAACAAAACCAAAATTCCCCAAGTCGCCAGGCATCCTAAACCACCACATCCACAGAAGTGACTTCAGCTTAATACACATTCACATCACTGGCCTTGGTGTTTCACTCTCTTAGGACAACTGAGTACTTGAGCACGTTTACAGGCTAAAGAAGAAGCTAGTGGAGGAAGAGGGAATGAAGAATCAGACAACAGAGGAAATACTGAGGAGTCCAGGCTCCTCCAGGGCTGGGCCAGGATTAGACCTAGAATAAAAGATGCTAGAAGTGGTGTCAGATGGTATTTAAAATACAACACACCGAGAAAAAGATTGAACACAGAATCTTTATCTCCAAATTATGTTCTTAGATGTTCAAATACCAACCCTTTCCAGCCTATCTCAAGAAAAATAAAGGCACCTATCTTCATCAAATTCCCTCTATTTTCTGATTCTGTATCCCCTTTCTCCACCAGCTCCCTTCACCTAAGCCAAAATTGATGTTCAAGGTGTTATCATAAAATGACAACAAAAGGCAAGAACAAAGATGCTATTTGACCAAAATACAGGCAAATGCACTTACTTGATTACTGTGAAGTTTTGACTTGAGAGCTCAGCATAGTGGCCTGTTTGACTAGATTTGGACTTGTAGGATATTTTTGCTCAGCTAAAGCCATGACTGGAATCTTCAAGCCAAACAGACTGAACCCCCACTTTGCTCCTGTCTCCATACACTCATGCCTGAATTCCAAGCCTCCTTATCCTAACAATAATGAAAGAGTGACCCAAGGGATCACTTGTAGCCAAAGAGAGGAGACAAGCGTGGGAGCAGCAGAGATTATGTACCAATGCCTAGAGCAGAGATGATTTGAGCCTCATGTCACAGGATTTTGTAAGAGGAGAGGCAGCTTCCAAAGCTTCTGGGCTCCATCCTTTGCAGGAAAAAATCCAGAGGGAGCAAAGGAAGAACCCAAGAGAAGGATAGACGCCAGGATCTTTATCCAAGGAATTCTGCCAGAGGAAAGTAGACATACAGAGAAACAAAGACCTAAAGCTGGATTATCTTTGAGGACTCTTGGATACAAGAGATATTTATATTCTTCCTATGAAGACTCTATCCTTTGGAAAAAAAATAGCTTGATGAGTTTCTTAGAATTAATTGATCATTGAAAGCATCATTTTTTTCTCTCCAAAGGTGTTGTCAGCTAACTAGCAGAAGTTTAAAAATGGTTGTTAACCTTTTCCTTTGACATAATAATAATTCTTTTGACATAAATTTAGGTGAGACTCTTGGTAAAAGTTGAAGTCATTGGTATAGTTCTTAGAGTGAGTTCAGAAATACGTCTTAACGCAAAATGCTGTGTTACTTGCAATAACATTCCAAGTATTTTTAAATTTACCTATTTTTTTTTTTTTGAGGCCTAAAGACATATTACTTTTAATCACGAATAACTGAATCTGATGAGCAACAAAGCAATCACCAGTAGAGACTGTATTCCAGACCTGGTCTCGCTCCCCACTACCAGGCAAACTGCTGCTAGAAGAGTGGGTGGCAGTTTCATGTGCAAAAAGCAGCAGTCTTTAAAATTCAAGATCAAGGGCACATTAAGAAACTGCTCAGCCAGAGCAGCCCCTGTAGCCACAATGAGGCTCCTTGACGATCACCCCCACATCCAGCTTTCTTCCATATACCCAACAAATGCAATTATTTCTAAAGCTGGTGTTCCAAGTCTCATATCCCTCTTCCCCATTTCACAATCAGGCTTTTATCTGCAGAGCATTCAACAAGCAGCATTTCATTCACATGGTTCTTAGCTTAGGGCTTTTCGCTCATCAAGAGGTTGTAGGTTTAGCAAATTTTCTTATAATAAATTCTGAAGGTGGGCCCCAGGGTTTCCCCTTTCTTCTTTCCCTTCTGAGGTTCTAATCCAACTCATCTAGTGTTGGCCTGACCAACTCCAAGCCATCTGGAAGAGATTTCCAGCTTCTTTAAACTTTAAGCCTTTTCTTTCATAGGATAATTTGCAAAGACTCGAGGTCTTGAGGTCTTCGGGGAAGTCACATTGCATCTCCGTTCCTCCCTTCTCCTTCCTGGATATCTATCTTCTTTATCTGTTACTTCACACTCAAAAAATATACTTTTAAAATCAATAAAAGTACATGCAAGCTTAGCTGTATAATAATATCCACCTCCCCCAATGACACTTCAATGGCTTTCTGGAGTAGAAAACAAATGCTAAAGGTCATGTGGCTTTCTGCTCATGGGAAGAGGATTTCTTCTCATAAAATCAGTGCTTGGCTTTCTCTGAATCTGAAGCCCAGCATCAAGAAGAAAAAAATACCACAACAGTGAGGGGTGGAGGGTGGTGGTGGAGGTGGGGTTCCTGCAGAGCTATGCTAGTAATTTGTATGTAGCTTGGTATAGAAAAAAATAATGCTGCTCTGACTCAACAGCTAGAAGTTCACAAATGAGAAACAGAGAAATAAAGTGACTAGCCACATAAGTAAGGGTAAATTAGAAGAAAGGGAATCAGATTCTCATGAACTCCGTTTGAAGCCACGTCTACCACACAAAGCCGCCCTTTCTGTATGTAAGGAGCTGAGACACAAAACTGGTGGAAAGCATCAAAATAAGAGGCAAGAATTGCCTTTGCTAAGGTTTGTTGCAACCTCTCATTTCTCCATGTTTCCAACACAAGCCCCATAAAGAAAACTTGGGTCTGTAATCTAAATTGGTTAATATTTTTTGGACTCTTAGAATTAGAGAACATTTAATATGTCTTCTGAGTAATGAGGAAGAGTGTCTAATTCTTGCTTTGACCTGCCATTCATTTTAATTTGACAAAGCCACTCTTAACACACAATTCAGATAATGCTGAAACGTCAATACATTTCCCTATTCAGACAGCTCCTTAATGTGCAGTTCATTCATTCTCTACATTACCATAAGAAAAGCCATTCAATTTACCAAAGGGATGACAACCAATGGAAGCTCCAGTCTTCTCACAAGTGAGAAAATCATTAGCTTTTCCCACCAAGTAATTATGGCCAATGCCTCTAGAGAGTAGCAAATCCCCCCTCTCACGAAGCTATTATCGGTGTCCTTCTGAGGTCAGAGGCATGAAGACCGAGGAGTAAGGATGACATATTTCAATGTAACCTTTAAAATCCCTCTTTGAAAGACTGTGTAAAATGAAAATCTCCAAAGACCTGAACTTTTACAACTCAGTAAACAGTCACCAGTTGTTCCCATTAAAGTCATCCCTTAGGGAGATTTAATGAGCGAGAAGAGGAGCATTTGTCAGGATTTCCTACTTGATCTTTTGATCTTCTCAAAAGCAGGTTCATGGCAAAATTATCTCCAAAACAAAGGGTTCAGGAAAAGCCCTGTTACTGGTTAGTACTTACATAAGAGTAAACAACATTAATAACTATAATCTGTATTGTACTTTTTCATTTATGAAAAAAAATTAGACAATTTTCTCCATTAGGTATTAACAAAGCTAGTGCTATTACCACCATCCACAGATAAGGACTCAAGAGAGATGGAGATTGAAAAGTTTACATGCTAATCATGCATCAAACTCTGTTTGTAGCAGTCTCTGACACTGGTGGGCAGCTCTTGACCTAGAACAATATTTCAGTATGACATTAAGACCCTACACCTTCAGGCTACAAACTTTTTGCTCATTTATCTTATAAAATATTTTGGAACTAGGTAGCCTATTATACAATTTTATATTTTCACCTCAAAGTTTCTATCATATGATCAAACAACTGTAAAGTACATAATTTCTAACATGTTATAAATATTAATATTTGAAAATAAGAGTTTTTTGTATTTTCAATATATTCAAAGGACTCTAAATACCACTCACGATCTGACACATGCCTTTATCCATTTATAGAGGACATGAAATAGGTCTTTAACATTTAAAAATTTCGTATCATTTCACTTTGCTTTTGAATTCACGGATCTGTTTCACATCCTAATAGAACTGTATCCTTGTGTAGCATATTTTTACATTTGAAGGACTGCCACACTGTCATTCTTGCACACTGTTGTATAATGAAAAATTAGATGTTGTACAATTTGCTTATTGCATTTTTCGGTAACCATAAGCGTCTAATTTTTAAAATTCAGGTCTTCGAGTTGAGATATTCATACTATTATAATTCACACAGAACTGAGTTTAGAGATAGAAAAAACTGGGTTACTAAAACGTTTTTCATTAAGTATTAAAACTTCACTTAAAATGCATCTCTTAATAAGGTGGAATGGGGTCATGCCAGACAGAAAATGCTCCTATTCTAATCCTGAGAATCTGCAAGTACGTTACTTCCTAGGATAAAAGGATTTTCCCGATGTGATTAAATTAAGGATCTTGACACCGAGAGCTTATCCTGATCCTGGGTGAACCCAGGGTCATCACTGGAGGGTTCTTAGAAGGAGGGAAGTAAAAGAGTCAGTAAGAAATGAAGAGAAGACTGAGCAGAAGATACACCTAGGAATGCAGATGCCATCAGGGGCTGGAAAAGGCAAAAAAAAAAAAAAAAAAAAAAGAAGGGTTGGTTCTCTTGGAGCCTTAAGAGAGCCCCCGGCCCTGAGGACCCCTTGATTTTAGCCTGTGAGACTCTGGGCATCTGACGCTAGAAGATGTTGAGTCTGTGCTGTTTTAAACCACTAAATTTGAGGTAATTTGTTACCTCATTAGGGAACTAATGCACAGCTTCTGTTTGCAAATGTGTCCATTTAGGGGCGCCTGGGTGGCTCAGTCCTTAAGCATCTGCCTTACACTCAGGTCATGATCTCAGGGTCCTGGGATTAAGCTCTGCTGGGCAGGGAGCCTGCTTCTCCCTCTCCTGCTTTCCCTGCTTGTGTTCCCTCTTTCACTGTCTCTGTCAAATAAATAAATACAATCTTTAAAAAAAAAAAAGTGTCCGTTTATCCTTGGAGGATTATGACTTCTCACTGGAATAAGAAAGGATTCAGCATTTATTTTTATACCTATTTTTCATTTTATGTAAGCATGAAGAAGTCTATTCTGAAAGACAGAAGTTTCATTATAGCAATGGCTATCATTCTGAGCTTCTTCTGAGTTCTGCAACAGAAACTGTGCTGTATTCTAACGTAAGAATCGTCTTTAATTTTAATTTGAGATATCATCAATTTCAAGGAAGTTTTACTGGGGCTAGGATTATGGATGAGAATGAAAGCCAGGGTGAGACTAGGGAGGCACCACTCACCATCAGGGTCAGGCAAGGATAGAGTGGATACGGGTATGACCCCCATGGTGAGTGCCTTCTTGAAGTTTCCTCCCTGGGTGCTTTGTTTATTTCACCATGATCCGGGCCTTGGGTCCTACTCTAGCTTTGTAAAGAGCAAAGGAAAACAAACAGACTGACTGGCTTTAAAAAAATTAACTTTAGTGTATATTATTAAAGGAATTCTTTGCTTCCATTTCTGAGAAATATATTTTAAAAAGACTAACAACTATCTGTTAATTTTTCGGTTAACTTTTCATTTAAAGGCATCTGTTCAATTAGTCTCAGAAGCTTAAGGAAAATGAGCTAATGTTAATTTCAATATGTGTTTTTAAACATTACATTTTGAGTAACAAACTTTCAGCTTCTTCTGCTCTTGAAATGTTCTTCTTACAAAATGTTGGAGATGAACATATAGCTCATTTTGGTAATTAACAAAGTGACTAGACAGAGTTCCGTGTATCTTGTCAGGAGGACTGACAAAAAGGCTAGACAGTATCTCCCCCACCCAATTTCTGGTTATTATATGACCTCAAGCAATTTGAGAATTCAATCACCAAAAATGATTACTAGAACTTAATCCTAAAATTGTAGGACAAAACCCACCATTTTTAATGGTTCAGCATCTTAAATTCTGGGAAGATCTAGACTGAATTCTAGACACATTTAAGGAATCGAAACCCATAAAATTATTATTATTTGAAACAAAAAGTTGCTACATTTTAAAATCTTATATATTCATGTTTTATGTAATTCAGCCAATTAAAATAAGATTCTACTTTTCTTACTCTCATTTGATATGTGTAAGCAACTGATTTGGATATATATTTTAAGTTAAAATCATATTCAATTTATGTTCAACACTAGAAAGTGACTTTAGATACAGCATATTTATGTTTTATTTTTTAGGTTTCTAGGAGTTATGCAAGCAGTTGCGAAGGCTTGTCAGCAATTTGAATGCTTAAATAAAAAATCCCGTTTATCAAGTTTTAAACATGTAAAAATGTTTGAAGATGTTTAATTATGAAGGCTGTAAATGGAAGTAAACATTATGCAAAATCTCTTCATATGTGATTGCTAAAATTCTCTAGACTCAAGAACAGAATCACACTGTGTCAGCTGAACTTAAAAGCATAAGGAAGAAAGGTATTGGACTTTTTTTTTGCTTTAATAAATTAAACATTAATTTTGAAACACAATTTAAACCTCTGAATGGACTTTTCTGAACATAAAAATTACTCAGAAGGGCACCAAAAAAATGAACATTTAATACCACTTATCAGCAGTCGGACTGGCCTAAGTTGCCTAGTCTACGGGAACCTTTTTTTGTCACCTACAGCTGGAGTTGACAATAAAGAATAAAGGACACAACACACTTTAACTCCTAGTCCTGTGTCTCATGTTGAACAGATATTTAACAGTGATTATTACAAAAAAAAAAAAAAGTTCTTAAAACACCATGTGCCCCCAAACCCTTAACCTCTAGAAACCTATCCTAAAAAAATGTGCATCTGTGTGCATGGAAATAGATGCGTGACAATGTTGAAGTACTGATCTCATAGTAAAAACCAGAAAACCACTAAAATGTCTGACAATAGGGAAAGTACAGTAAAATAAATTAGGGTGCATTTATGCCATGAAATACTATGCAGGGGTTAAAAAGGGTGGGTAGAGATATATACACTCACATGGAAAGATTTCTCCAGTATATTATTAAGTCATGAGAAACACTGCAGAAAAACAAATACCCCATTTCTGTACAAAGAAATGCATTATTTATTTATGGCAACAGAATGGAAAGGATTCACACAAAACTGTTAACAGTGGTACGGTGATCTTACATGGCTGGAGGCAGCACGGTGATGGTTGGAGGATGAGGACAGGTGAGGATGTTATACTCCTGTACTCAGGCATCATGCAAACTACTTAGCAGGTAATCACCCATGTATGGATACACGCACACACCCACACATAGTATGTGCTGTAATCAGGAAGTTTAACAGTGGAATGAATCCATTTTTATAAAACTATCTCTCTATATAACTCTATATCTGTACATTTAAGTGATCTGTTCCCATGATACATGACAAAGGTGTCTCTCTACTGCTCATACCACATGTTCAAACACTTCTGCTGACATTGTCCCAAGCAGATCTTGTTGGATTTGACATCCCGGGTGGTATCCAACAGCTTGGCTTTGATGTTTCTTCACTATCCACGCAACAGCTCAAAGACATATGGGAGTACAATAGTAACACACCTCCAGCAATAATAAACGAACACCTAGTGAGTGCCAGGCACTGCTCGGAGAACTTTGACTTAATGAACTTGTGTCATTCTAACAATAGTTGCATAAGGGAGACACCACCCCAATCATCATACGTAGAAAAGGGACCTGCACCCAGAAAGGTTGGGGAACCGTCCATAAGGTTGCACAGCTACAAAGGGACAGAGGCAGGATTAGAACTCTGGTCCTGAGTACAGAGTTGTGTTCATAAATCACTGCCCCTGACTGCTGTTCTAGCAGAGGAAGGAGGACAGTTGTAGTCCCATGGAAACATTTTCGAGAAAACTACCATAATAGCGAGTAGAGCCAACCTTACGTTGATTGTGTTCAGCACTCCACATTTTTTGAAAACTGGGAGACATGCATGCTAATGCACAAATGAAGCCCGGGCGCACTTGGGTGAGACCCAACACATCGTGCTCAAAACGAGAGGATCATAGTTACCTCTCCCAACAATGCTCCCACCGCCACACAGTCTAAATTTCTCTAGACTCAAGAACAGAATCACACTGTGATTCTGTGATAAGGAACACACTGTGAACACACTGATAAAGAACACACTGTGATAAAGAAGAGGGGATGATCTTCACTCCTTCACCCCAGGTCCTTGACAGAGATCTGACCATCATCATCTAGCTCCTGAGTGGCAGAGATGAGCTAAGAACCCTGAATCTGGGCAGAAGCCCTGTGTACTCACTCATCCATTTCCAAGAATGTGTAGCTTTGCGAGGAGGAGAGCTGCAGTCTGCTCTTTCCAGAGCATGGTACGCAAAGTAGGTTCAAGGATGCCTCTGAAGCCATGTGGTCGGAAGGAAAAGCATATATGCAAGAATCCCACAGATCAGAGTTTAAAACCTACCTCAGTTCCTTCCTAATTTTGCCCTGTTGGGGGCAGTTTCCCAATTTCTCTGAAGAGGAAAAAATCTAATAAATAAAATGGAGAAAATACCTATATAATAAGATGATGGTCACTATTCAAATTCCACCTTCAATACAAAGTCTTAATCATCTTTGACAAGTTATTTACAGTTTGTGTTTCTCAACATTCCCACCTGTAAAGTGGGGATCTTAAAAGTATGCACTGAGGGGCGCCTGGGTGGCTCAGTCCGCTGAGCATCAACTCTTGGTTTCAGCTCAGTTCATGATCTCAATGTCGTGAGATCCAGCCCTGCATCAGGCCTCTGCGTTCAGCCAGGAGTCTGCCCAAGATTCTCCCTCCTCTCCCTCTGCCCCCTCTCCCAACGCACACACCCATGGTCTCTCTCAAATAAATAAATCTTAAAAAATAAATAAATAGGGGCATCTGGGTGGCTCAGTGGGTTAAGCATCTGCCTTCGGTTCAGGTCATGATCTCAGAGACCTGGAATCCAGCCCCGCATCGGGCTCTCTGCTCAACAGGGAGCCTGCTTTCCCCCTCTCTCTCTCTGCCTGCCTCTCTGCCTCCTTGTGATCTCTGTCTGTCAAATGAATAAATAAAATCTTTAAAATAAATAAATAAATAAATAAAAAGTATCTACCACTTAGTGTTGTAGGTTGGATTGAGATAATCTATACAAATTGCCGAGCACCATGAAAAGGAGAGGAGCCCCATGAAAGGCTGGCCCATGACGCGCTGGATAAACCAACACCAGTCTCCCCAAACATTAGATGCACTCTGTTTTCAACTCCCTAAGCAACTGCCATTATCCTCTTATAAACTGTCTCCCGCACTGTGCACAGTGCTTCTGCTGTTCTGCTGTCTTATCTTCCCACCACCAATCTGCCCGATGAGTCAACGTACCTTAGAACAGAAATGAATACACTGAGATTTCCACACCCCAACTCTTGTGATGAAGTCAGGCCGATTTCCATTTAAAAAGATGACAAGGATATTACATGAAAATTACAAGCCTCTTCTCTAACGAAATTACCTGAAAATCTTCTGGAAAAAGGAAGAATGGAAGGAAGGAACGCAGGTCAAATCTAGTGACAATAGGACAGTAATAATAAATAAATAAATAAATAAATAAATAAATAAATAAATTTTAAAAAGATAATATACCATGATTCATTCAAGTTCGGTTTCTTTCAGAAATACAAAGCTTGGTGAAGATTCAAAGTCAGTATAACTTACCACATGAACAGATTAAAAAAGGAAAAAAAGGGGGCGCCTGGGTGGCTCAGTGGGTTAAAGCCTCTATCTTAGGCTCAGGCCATGATCTCAGGGTCCTGGGATGGAGCCCCGCATCAGGCTCTCTGCTCAGCGGGAAGCCTGGTCCCACCCACCCCCAAACCCTGTCCCCAGACACACTCTGCCTGCCTGCCTCGCTGCCTACTTGGGATTGCTCTGTCAAATAAATGAATAAAATCTTTAAAAAAAAAAAAAAAGAAAAGAGGAAAAAATACAATAATCTCAATAGATACAGAAAAATCATCTGATAAAAACCAACAGTCAGGGGCGCCTGGGTGACTCAGTGGATTAAGCCTCTGCCTCCAGCTCAGGTCATGATCTCCGAGTTCTGGGATTGAGCCCCACATTGGGCTCTCTGCTCAGCAGGGAGCCTGCTTCCCTCTCTCTCTGCCTGCCTCTCTGCCTACTTGTGATCACTCTCTGTCAAATAAATAAATAAAATCTAAAACACAACAAAACAAAACAAAAAAAACAAACCCCAACACTCATTCATGATACAACCTTTAGGAAAACGGAGAATAAATGTATATAATTAACAAAACCCACTCCCCCCAAAATATGTATAGCAATCATCTGAATGATTGAAATGGTGAATGAATGGTGAAATACAGAACGCTTTCTCCCTAAGATTGTGAAGAGACAAAAATACTGATTATCACCATTTATAGTAAACGTTTTTTAAAGGAACTCCGTAGGATGAACTAAAACTATCTTATTCATAGATGATAGGATTACATAAAAAAATTTTCAAAATAATATAAAGAAAAACTACTGCAACTATTTTTTTAAGGTTTTATTTATTTCTTTGATAGACAGAAACCACAAGTAGTCAGAGAAGCAGGCAGAGAGAGAGGAGGAAGCAGGTTCCCCGCTGAGCAGAGAGCCTGATGTGGGGCTCGATCCCAGGACCCTGGGACCATGACCTGAGCTGAAGGCAGAGGCTTTAACCCACTGAGCCACCAAACTACTGCAGGTGCCCCAAACTACTGCAACTATTAAGTACATATGATGAAGTTGTTGGAGGCAAAGTCAGTATATTTTAAAATCACCTGTATTTTATTTTTTCTTAGGTAGGCTCCATGCCCAGTGTAGAGCTCAATGCAGGGTCTGAACTGAGGCTCCTGAGATCAAGACCTGAGCAGAAATCAAGACTTGGAAGCTTACCTGACTGAGTTACCCAAGCACCCCTAAATCATCTGCATTTCTTTTTTCTTTTTTTTTCAGATTTATTTGTTTTAGAGGGTGGGGTAAGGGTACAGGGAGAAAGTCTTGAGTAGACTCCACCATGAGCTTAGAGCCCAACACAGGACTCAATCTCATGACCCTAAGATCATGACCTGAGCCAAAACTAAGAGCTGGATGCTTAAGTGACTCTGCAACCCACGTGCCCCCACCTGTATTTCTAAATATTCATAAGTAGAACCTAAGTATTTGAAAAGATACATTTATAGCAGTATCAAAAGAGAAATAAATCTATGAACAATGTGCAAATTTTATGTAGAAAATTACAGAATATGATTAAAAGAAATTAAAGCAGAGCTAAATCATGGGAATGTACTATATTCTTGGATTACAGAATACTATAAAAATTTTCATTCTCTCTTCATAGATTGATTTATTCAATGCAATCCCAGTCAAAGCAGGGTCTTTACAGTAGAAATTAAGAGATTCTAATAATGTAAAAATACAAAGGGTCAAAACAGAAGGAGTCACTCTACTAGATATTAAGATTTCCAAAATGCATACTTTCCGATGGTGCAAAGACGAACAAATAAATACACCAAAAAAGAATCTAGAAATGGACCTACAAAAACTATCAGTTAATGACAAAGATGACATTGCAATGCAGTGGCAATATGATAGTTCACTCAGTACGGAGCAGGGCCAGTTGGATATCCACATGAGAAAATAAGAATCTTAACTCCTAGGATACCCGGGTGGCTCAGCGGGCTGAGTGTCCAACTCTTCATTTCAGCACAAGTCTTCATCTCAGGGTTGAGATCAAGCCCAATAAAAATAAATAAGGGGCACCTGGGCAGCTCAGTCAGTTAAGCATCTGCCTTCAGCTCAGGGCATGAGCCCAGGGTCCCAGGGTCCGGGGATCAAGCCCCATGTTGGGCTCCCTGCTCAGACTCCCGAGGATTCTTTCTCTCTCCCTCTGCCCCTCCCCGCTTGCTCACCCATTCTCATTCTCAAATAAATAAATAAATAAATCTTTTTTAAAAAAAATCTTAAACCCCACTCTCTAGATCCACTGGAGATAAAAGGTGAATGGTTGTTTCTCTCTTTTCCATTTCTTTGCAAATCTCCTCATTTGTTCTCTTTCTGCGTATCCCCTCCCCCACTGGTGCCTTTTCTGCTTTCTCTGTTTTGGAAAACTTTTAAGACCCAACAGTCCTTGATGTAAATTTACTTCTTTGAAATGCAAATCTACTTCCCTGATCTTGGGAGCAAGGCTGGGTTAAGCAGGCAATTCCCCGTCCTCCAGCGCACCAGCTGTCACCAGAAGGTGGAGACACAAAGCCACTGTCACCAAGCTACATGGACAGAGGGAAGAAAGGTATCCCAGAAAAGGGAGAACCCTACTCAGAAGTAACTACAGGTTTCCGTTCAAGAAAGCAGATGTCCAGAGTAACTTCCTCTAAGCCCAAATTAGGGGAGCAACACAGATCCAATCTTGAAATCAGGATTAAGTCCCTGCTAGGCTCTGGGGATGCAAAATTGAATAAAATCTTCCATCCCCTCCAAGGGATGAAGGCCTAATGGAATAGTCATAAATGTGAATAATGACACTCAACCCTCAAATGCACCAAAATCAAACAGAGATATTTTTACAGACATCCAAGCTTGCCCCTGCTTGAGAATCCGATACAACTGGCCGAGGACCCAGCCTAGGGATGGTGTTTCTTAAAATCACCCCCAGGGCACTCTGATCACTAAGCCATGAAGAGAAGGAATTAATAAACCTTCGGATAATTCGGATAAAGTAGGGGACAGGCAATCCATGCAAACAGCACGTACCAGGTTATGGGGGGTACAAAATACCTTACTACCTTCAAGCTTATTGTTAAGTTTTGTGTCACTGGAGACCCGAGTGCATCTGGAGGAACAGGGGAGCTAATTTCAGGGGGGGCAGACAAGAGCAAGATAGTGGAAACCCTCCCGTGATAAGCCATTTGGACGTCTGTCATTAACCTAAAGAAAGAGCTCTAAAAACTTCATTGCTCTAAAAAACTTAATTACAAAGCACAATCCAAATATGATTTTTTTTTAAAACTATTAATAGTAACAGTATTCGTAGGTAGCAGTAGTCCTCTGAGAGGGGGAGGTTTTGGATCTCTTCCTGAACACAAGGACAAATCTATCCTTCAGGAACTGAAAGGAGGTGGCCCGAGACACCATTGTAGGAAGGACTGAAGGATAAGCCTGCTGAAGGAGTCAAAGACCTGAATGGCAGAGGAACAGCTGATAAGCCACTTTTTCTTTTAGTTCCACCCATTCTGCACCTCGACCCAGGACGGATACTACCTTCAGAAGTGCTACATTTGACGTTTGGTTGTGCAAAGACCAAAACCATCACTGGAAGTCAGATTCAACTGTCGCTTCGGCCCCATCACGAAGGAGCTGCGTGTCTCTGAGTCCTGGCTTCCTCACCCATAAAAGGTGTTAGTAATCACTAGCCAGCTTTTCTAACATGGTTTGGAGTGATTTAAATTAAACTAATATTTACAGAGCTCGTTAGATCTTCTCATGTGAGATAATGAGATAATCTATGGTAAAGTGCATTGTAACTTTAAAGTGCCATACCCACATTAAGAGATAGTCATTGCTAATAAATACAGTAATTTACACAAACCGTTTACCATTTAGGTCAAATTACAATGCCGTCAAGTAATGATAAAGCATATCATTAACTACGTGTTGGACAATTTCTTGTATACAGGTTCTGATGGCAACGCTAACCAGATTACATCTGTTAAGCATCCTCTGCTCCTTGTCCAGAGAGCACGGTTGTCTGCTCACAGCCTTAAACATTAGAAGGAGTGTTATTTCTCCTAGCTCATCTCAGTGAGTGAGCAAACCGAGTTTTAGCAAATCATGCAGTGAGTCAGTAGTGGAGATGGGCTGCAGGAGTCCCAGAATTCTGAGACTATTACTTAGCACAGAGGGCCGGTGTGCCTCTGGGGATAATTGAAACTCTACGCTGGCCATGGGGGGTGGGGAGGAGACCAACTGTACATTTGATGTTTCACTGAGCTTGGGTAATGGGTAATTTTAGGACGAGCATCTCAACCTCTCTTCTCTTTAAGCCTCCAGTTGTCTTTTTTTTTTTTTTTTTTTTTTGGAATCAGGACATTATTTTAGGCAATTACTGGATTCTGAATTGTTCATTCTTTTAGAGAAGGCCTCCTAATTTTACCTCTGTGAAGTAGGTGTTTCTGAAATTGTCTGAGTAGGAAAAAGAATAAAGCTCATCATTAGTGTTTGATTGATCATTTAGGGGAAAATGTGCATTATCTTTAAATGGTTCAGGTCAAATGATATATTGATACAGAATACATGCTGTAAAAATACTGATACAAGAAAGATTTTAGACGAAATCGCTTTTCTGCTCTATGAGAGCGAGCAGATCCTACCAGACATGTGGTGTCCAGTTTCCTAGTTATAACCTTTGGCTCTACACTCAGTCAAGCTGGGTCTGACTCTTGAATTCACTATTTCTTTGCTGTGCCGGATCATTCTCCTTTCAACCTTTTTTTTCTTCGTCTATAAAATGAAAATGTTAACAATACCTATGACACAGGGCTGTTTGGGGGAATTAAATGACATCACACATCAAAAGTGGGTGACATGTCAGTACTCGGAGATTGTGAACTTTTATTTTCATCATCCCAGAAGCTGCTTCATCCTCTAAGTCTCCAACAGTAACTTAGAATGAGAAAACAGAGATGAGGTCTCTGTTCCCTGTAGAGATTGTCCATCCGACTTCAAAGTTAAAGTGTAACAGATACTAGCAGAGGAAGGACAACATTGGGACATTTCGGGGCTCGGGTTCTAGTCCTACCACTATCATTAGCTGGCTTGACCTGGAGATGCTGATTCCACTTTCAGTCTTCCCACACTTTTCTCCCACACTTTCTCAGAAGTGGTGCACACAATGAAGAGAGCAGTGTGGTATGGGGAGTGAATAGTTTTACAGGATGAGTCAGCCCCTTCTTCCAGCTGACATGACTAATAATATATACCCATGGCTGCAAACCCAACCCAGCTCTACAGTCACTCCTGATCCCCATAATTCTGTGAGAAGAGCTAAATCTCAGCAAAGTCTCATAGACATCTCAGCAAAGTCTTCATAGAAGGTCATGACTTCTATGAAGACTTCTCCTCCTCCTCCTCCTCTCCCTCCTTCCCCTCTTATTCTTATTCTTATTCTTATTCTTATTTTTATTCTTATTCTTGAAAGGGTCCCAGCTCCCTGGATTGGGTCAAATATTCTTTGTAGATCTTGGCCATTTTCATATACATCTGAGGACCTTACTGGATCCCAGCCCTGCTGGCCCCTTGATCTTGGATTTTCAGTCCCCAGAAAAAAGAGGAAACACGTTTCTATTGTTGAAGCCACCCGGTCTATGATATTTTATGATGGCAGCGTGGGAAGACTAAGACAACTGATTTGGAATCTTTGGTACTGGTAGTCATCTGAACTATGGATCCATTAATATGTAAACATGTGAGGGCCAAGCTAAGGGTGAATTAAAATTAAACTTCTTAGTCCTAGTTTCACCCCATGTCAATTTCCTTCCTCATCTCAGCATCTCAGATGATAAGATACATTGTTTTTGCAATTCCTTGAATCATGAGCTAGCAGGTCAAGATCTTAAGATAAAGAGGTCATGAATGTGGAAGCTGGAAGCTACAAGGAATGTGATCACTAATGCTTTATTAATGCATATGTACTAAAGAAGCTACCTTTTGGTATTTTAGTAATAGACCTAATCTTCTTGCTCCATCTTAGTGAGGATGTCAAAGTTATCTGCAAATAATCATCTTTTTAAAGATTTTATTTATTTATTTGACAGAGAGAGATCACAAGTAGACGGAGAGGCAGGCAGAGAGAGAGAGAGAGGGAAGCAGGCGCCCTGCTGAGCAGAGAGCCCGATGCGGGACTCGATCCCAGAACCCTGAGACCATGACCTGAGCCGAAGGCAGCAGCAGAACTCACTGAGCCACCCAGGTGCCCCTGCAAATAAGCATTTTGAAGAAGAAAGAAAACAGGGGAAGGGTTAAGGTTTTGTTCACTTGCCCATTGGGTCTATTACATTGCATGGTTTGGCAGATTAGGGCAAACAAATTGGTCTTCCAAAAGAGCTCCATAAAGAGTAGTGGGTCCAAAGGAACCGTAGAAAACCCATACAGCCTCTGGGAGAGTGGAGGCTGAAAAGTATAGCCTTAAATGGAGGATTTGTTCTGAAGATATAGGACATAATACAAAAGTTGTCCTGGCAGGGCCTTCAACGTTGTCTAGAAATTTTCACCAAAGCCTCAGACACCTCCTCCTGCCCTTTACCATGAACCTTCTGAACCTTTTCCAGTTTATCCAGCCAACAACTTTCCTCTCACCCCGAACTCACTTTCACCGGAAGACCTTGCCTCCTACTTCTTCAGGAAAATAACTGTAGAGCTTGAGTTTCAGAATCATATTCCCTCTGGCCTGAAAATGACGTATCCTTTAAACTTTTCATTCTTTTTGCCTCTCCAAAAGAAAATATTGACATTTTCTTTCTAAAGCTGATGCCCCTACCTAGGTTTGCAACTTTTCCTCCTCTAAAGCATCGCGCCATCAATTATTCTGTCTGTTGGATATTTCAAACCTCCTCCATTGCCCCTTCCCTTGATCCTACAGACACGTTCAAATATCTGCTACCCTTTAAAAATTCAAAATAAAACCTTATCTCAACCCTGTTCTCCCTAAAGTCACTATCTCTCTCTCTCTTTCTCTCTCATTTTTCCTTCTTGTGCAGGTTTCTTGCAAGAGTCTGCACTTTATTTTTATATAGTTCTCTCCTATTCTTTTTTTTTGAACCACAGCATTCTAGCCTCTACTCCAACAGTATGATTGAAGCTGCTTTTTCATAGGCCATTAAAAAACTCTAATTGTTAAGCTCATTGGCTTGTCCTTTTCCTACCTGGATTTTGTGTTGCATTTTATGCTGCTGAATAAATCCTTCTCTGAAACCATTTCCTCCCTTGGCTTTGGTAACATTGTTCTTAGTTTTCTTCCTACTTTTCTGACAACCAGTGCCCCGTTCTGAGTCATGTTTATTTGCTCAATTATTTTAATAAGAAATTTTAAGGCAGATGTTTTGCTTTCTGCTCGTCCTAAACACTATCCCTAGTCAGATAGTTAAAATTACAACAATTATTTATCTCACTTTTATTTGGATAATTCTCAAAGAATTAACATTAACTTTAACGGCTTCCAAGCTCCAGGTTTCCTCTTCTTTTATATACTTATCCTAAAACCATCTCAAACTCAAATGTATACAATTTTAAACTTGATTTCCTCCAAGCTTACTCTCTTGGTATTCTTCATCCAAGTGAGAATCTAGATAGGTCATTTCCCTTCTTGAAAACTCTCACCACTTTAAAATTTTTGCATTGCTGGGGCAGAGACTTTTACCCTGGGCACACAACTCCACAATGTTCCCCAGTGTCCCTTTCAGGGAGATTTCTGCCTTGTCCTTTAGTTCTAGCCAACAGCATATGGATAAAAGTAGGGGTATCTAGGTGGCTCTGTTGGTTGAACATCTGACTCTTGGTTTCGGCCCAGGTCATGATCTCAGGGTCCTGAGATGGAGCCCTGCCTGGGGCTCTGTGCTCAGCAGAGACCCTGCTTGAGAGTCTCTCGCTGGCCCTCCTCCACTGGCATAGGTGTGCAAGTGCTCACTCTTGCTCTCTTTTCCTCTATAAGAAAATTCTTAGAAAATAATAAAGTACCCTACATCCAAGACTGGCTTATAAAGCCACCCCTTCTGTTGGATAGATGTGGACATCCAGGGAACTGAAGATGCCAGACCCTGCTTCAGCGGAGGCACCAACATTATCAAGCAGAGCAAGAGAACCTTGCCCACTGCTAAACAAGAACACTCAGCTACCTGAATAGAGTAATTCCAACAAGTAGACTTCTACAGGTGAGCCTAGCGTGTTCCCAGAGCTCATCTGTACTCACTTTGGATGACAGCCTGAACTCTGGCAAAACAGAGCCCCATCATCTACTCTTAATAGACTCTGCCCACTAGATTTCTATCTCCCCTCCACACATAATCTATACATGATTCAAGCTATACAAGTTTTCATCCCCTAACTGTACCCTGCTTTTTCATACCTTTTACCTCTACATATAAAATATATTTCTGCAGTGGGGACATTGCTTTCATATCTTTTTATATTGTGTATGCCGATTTACTTGTTTCATACACAGTTCAAAGATCTGCTCCCCTATGAAGCTTTAATTCTAATTCTCTAGATGAATTTCTGTCTCCTCCATGTTCCCATAATTCTTTATCACATAGCTTTACTTACCACATGAAAATTATTTATACTCCCATGTCTCCGTGAAATTTTGAGTACATTTTAGGCAAGAAATTTATTTTTGTTTTCCTAGAACATAGCATACTATCAGAATACTTAGGTACTCAAATAAGAATAACCAAAGTAACATTTAAAAAAAAAATCAAATTTCTGGGATTAAATCATTTATATCAGCTTTGTGGTATTTCTAGAAAAAAATAAGATAAATAATTATGAAACATTATTTTTAAGTTTTCTAAAAGACAATGGCTATTCCTAGAATTAAGAAACCACATGTTCTCAGTGTGATATGAATAAAGGTGATATGAAAAAGAAGAACATAATGGGGTACCTGGGTGGCTCAGTGGGTTAAGCCTCTGCCTTTTGCTCGGGTCATGGTCCCAGGGTCCTGGGATCAAGCCCCACATCAGGCTCTTTGCCTAGCGGAGAGCCTGCTTCCTCTTCTCTCTCTGCCTACTTGTGATCTCTGTCAAATGAATAAATAAAATATTTTTTAAAAATTAGAAAGAAAAAGAAAAAAGAACATAACTATGCCTTACAAAAAGGAACTTGTTGTTTCACCGTTGTGGGAAAAGAGGGATAAACACCGAAATGATTCAGGGAAGTTTACAAAAAGGCAGCAAGGAAAGCTATGAGGCCAAGACTCATGAAGTTAGTCTTAAGATCTTCCCCAAAATATACAAGAAATATTTCTAGACCTGAAGGAGAGCAGAATGGAAGGGTCTTGCTGATAAAAACAGAAGGTAGGGCGCCTGGGTGGCTGAGTGGGTGAAGCCGCTGCCTTAGGCTCAGGTCATGATCTCAGGGTCCTGGGATCGAGCCCCACGTCGGGCTCTCTGCTCAGCAGGGCGCCTGCTTCCTCCTCTCTCTCTCTCTGCCTACTTGTGATCTCTCTCTGTCAAATAAATAAATAAAATCTTAAAAAAAAAAATAGAAGGTAAAGGTAAATTTCAGGAATCAGTGAAGAGAAATATACCAGCAACTCTTGAACAAAGAGTACAATAGGAAAACAGCAGAAACCAGTCGTTCTGAGGCAGGAAGAGGAGGGAAGACTTGCTTTACAAAACTCATCCTTGGCCACCGTTCACAGAGGAAAAAAAAAAAAAAAAAAAAAAAAAAAAGGAAGGAGGGGGAAGAGGGAGAAGGTACGGCAATGAACCTAACGGAGAATATCCGAGATGACCTACGAGGAGACCCAAGCTCGAGAAACTTGACTCGTAGGTTCACTGGGCCTGCAGGAACTGATCAACAGAAAAGGAACAAAGAAATTCTGGAGCCGAAGTAAAGAGCGATGACAAGGAGGTCAGATGCTTGGGAGGACTGATCCCCAGCAAGCTCCTGCACAGGCTACAGAAGCTCAGAGTTGTAACCTACAGAGCTCTAGAAACAATAGGAGATCTCTGCAAATCAGTGGGAGTGCTTTTTGTTTTGTTACATAGATTTTTCCCCCCCCGCAAGACGACTAACTGGATGAGACTTGGAATGGTCCGAGAGAGAAGAAAGAGCAAGACACCTAGGGGTATTGTTTAAAAGGATACAGGACATTTGAGAGACGAGTTCAGAGTAGGAAAATGTATATCAGGTAAAAGAAGCATCCAGAATTATAAACGTGCATAAAAGGAAAACAGCATTTAAAGATGAAGCACTTGAAGCGCCTTGTCTGAATTTGGTCTAGATGGTAGTGTTTTTTTTTTTTTCTTTTAAAAGATTTTATTTATTTATTTGACCAACAGAGATCACAAGTAGGCCGAGAGGCAGGCAGAGAGAGAGGGGGGAAGCAGGCCTCCCTGCCAAGCAGAAAGCCTGGTGCTGGGCTCAATCCCAGGATCCTAGGATCATGACCTGAGCTGAAAGCAGAGGCTTTAACCCCCTGAGCCACCCAGGCGCCCCTAGAGGGTAGTGTTAAGAGGGGATCAATACTTAAGTCTCTGGCCAAAGAAATAGCTACGGAAGAGGTTAAGTAGCCAAAACTCTAGAAAATAAGTCCAAAATGAAAGGACTACACCAGACAAATGGACTGCATTAGTATTGTCTGCTATTTTACAAGAAGTTAAAGATACTTCCTTTTATGGTGCAAAACAAACAAAACCAAAAACATAAGAACAAAAAATTAAAAACAAAAACAAAAACAAAAGTCCACAACCCATTCCTCTAGAGCAGAGATATTTGAACTATAAAAACAGTATGTTAATTGCTTTTGGAATAATGGCAAATGCTAAGACAGCAAAAGAACAATGAGGGGAGTGAGGATAAAAGCAATGTTTTCTTTCCAAGATGGCCCAAAAAAGTTGGGTCACCTCATAAACTGATAGGGGTGCTCTCAGGGAAGGAGGAATGTCCAAGGCTTATCCTAGGCTGAATGTGATCTTCAGAGAAAACATACTTATTTTGGATACTGTATCAGGGAGACCGCATAGAGCAGTGGCCTATAAAAAGTTTCAGAGACAAGGAGACCTAATGTTAAAGGCTGGTTCTGTAACTTCCAAGCTCTGAGGTTTTGGGTGTCTAACTGACATCCCACTAGAATGTGAACTCCATAAAAACAGGAACTTGGATTTGGTTGGCATTACTCACTGCCATATTCCCAGAGCCTAGAACAGTGCCTGTCACATAGTAAGTACTTGATACATATGTGTGGAATTGGTAAATACAATTGGCCATTTAATTTCATTTTTTAAAAAGATTATTTATTTATTTGACAGAGAGAGAGAGAGAGAGTGTGTGTGAGAGAGAGAGGGATCAATCACAAGTAGGCCGAGAGGCAGGCAGAGGAAGAGGGGGAAGCAGGCTCTCTGCTCAGCAGAGAGCCCCATGATGCGGGACTCGATCCCAGAACCTGAGCCAAAGGCAGAGGCTTAACCCACTGAGCCACCCAGGCACTCCTAATTTCTTTCTTTCTTTTTTTTTTTTTTTAAAGATTTTATCTATCTACTTGACAGAGAGAGATCACAAGTAGGCAGAGAGCAGGCATAGAGAGAGAGAGAGGAGGAAGCAGGCTCCCTGCTGAGCAGAGAGCCCAACGCGGGACTCGATCCCAGGACCCTGAGACCATGACCCGAGCCGAAGGCAGTGGCCCAACCCACTGAGCCACCCAGGCGCCCAGGCACTCCTAATTTCATTTGAAAGGCAGACAGGTGACGGATTCAGTTTCTCTGCAGTTCATAGTCTGAGACTGAGACACAAACTCCCAATAACCCAATGCCTCTTAACCATAAAAGAGAAATAATTCCACCAACTTCAGCAGTCTGGGTTAGGATTAAACAAAAAAACTTTTGCATGCATGCACACACAGCAAGGCCTATATGCCTGTCTATATATATTGAATATACCAGGTTTTGCCTTCTTTAATTCACAACATGTTAAACACTCATTAGATACCAGAAATTCTGCTCATAAAAGAGCTATAAACCTGAAGAAAACAGACAGGACCTTTCTCCTGCTTGAGATTCCAGAACAGGGGGGAGTGACCGTGTTCATAAATATCCACGAAGACAAGAGCTATGTGGGAAGAGCGTAGGAAACAGAGAAGATGCAAGATACAGACAGATCTCATTTGAAGGGTCAGTGAAGTCTTCCTGAGGCCAGATCTGAAGAAACAGACAGCACCCCTGGTTAGTAAAGAAGGAAGCAGGAGAGAAACTCCAGGCAGTGTGCAAAGGTCCAGAGGAAGGGGGAAGCATGAGAGAGATTTAGGAGAATGATCTCAGGCCAGTGGAGCTAGAACACAGATAACGAGGAGGAAGTGGTAAAATAAAGCTGAAGAGATAGTCATGGGTCAACCTGGCTGGTCAGTTTCTCAGCAATTCATGATCTGACCCTGGTCAACCTCTCTGATAATTTCTGAATTATCTCAAATAAGCAATACCACACGGAAAAATTCTTGTTCTTTGGAAAGCTTTGCTCTGTTTATAACTTCTGTCTTCCTCGATGCTACCTCCACTTAAAATTCCTTTGGCCAACTCCCCATCATTTTCCCCCTCTGCTTGATTGAAATATTGATATAGAACATATTAAGCCTGAGATGTACATGGCCACCCTTCTTATACTAAAAGTACTTTGCCGTTAAAACTCGGTTTAGGAGGCTGCCTGGGTGGCTTGGTGGGTTAAGGCTCTGCCTTCAGCTCAGGTCATGATCTCAGGGTCCTGGGATCGAGTCCCACATCAGGCTCTGTGCTGGGGGGGAGCCGGAAGCCTGCTTCTTCTTCCTCCTCTCTCTTTCTCTCTGCTTGCCTCTCTGCCTACTTGTGGTCTCTCTCTGTCAAAAAAAAAAATCTTTTTTTTTTTTTTTAAGATTTTATTTATTTGTCAGAGAGAGAGAGTGAGCACAGGCAGACAGAATGGCAGGCAGAGGCAGAGGGAGAATCAGGCTCCCTGCTGAGCTAGGAGCCTGATGTGGGACTGGATCCCAGGATGCCTGGATCATGACCTGAGCCAAAGGCAGCCGCTTAACTGACTGAGCCATCCAGGCGTCCCGAATAAGTAAAATCTTTAAAAAAATAAAATAAAATAAAACTCGGTTTTGGGGTCACCTGGGTGGCTTAGTGGGTTAAAGCCTCTGCCTTCGACTTGGATCATGATCCCAGGTTCCTCAGATCGCGCCCTGAAGAGGGCTCTCTGCTCAGCAGGGAGCCTGCTTCCCTTTCTCTCTCTCTGTCTCTCTGATCCCCATGTGATCGCTGTCAAATAAACAAATATGCCCAGGTTAAATACTAATTTTTCCCCCAGGTGACTCACACGTAATTTACTCGAGGATGACATCACAATGCACTGAGATTAATATAGCTCTATTCCTCCCTAGACTCTAAATCCTTTGAGGAAAGACAATGTTTCATGTAACTTCCCTTCCCACACTACCTGTAACCAAGAATGCACACAGCAAAGGGAGGCTGGGTGAATTTATAGACAGATGAATGCTGTGCCTTCTACTCAGACTACTTTATCTTCCGTTGAATAAAGAACATTGTAAGGAATTTCACGGCAGCTTTCAAAGGAGGGGGAAGCTTCCAGGATCGGGTTAAGAACGGTGCCTAGGGTAACTCTGTTCCCCAATCCCAATGCAGGAAAATGATAAAAGTGATTAAAAATCATTTCGAAAACTTTTCATCATTTGAATCAGGCAGAAATAATTAGCAAACTTCAAAGATATTTTGCAACGGATGCCTCCCTTCTGCCCCCACATTGCAGGCAAGGAACCACAACAACCGCACACTGAAAAGTCATCCCCAGGCTTCCAACCTAGCACGTGGAAAGCTGATGAGTCGCCCCTCTAGCCTAACAAGTAAAAAAGCGAAAGAAACTGGGAAATCAACAACTCTTTAGGTCCGTAGGAGAAGATCACAAAGCCAACCTTCCCACCCACCCACCCACACTGGATGGACAAATACGTGACTGTAGAGAAGCAGCACTTAGGGGAACAGAAATCTCCATGAGAACCAGCGCTGGGAAAGGAAAATCTGAGTCCTCCTGGGTGAATTGCAGGAGACTCCTTGTGGACAAGCGTGAGGGGCAAAAAATCCTCGGAGACAAACCCCACACTTGTGCAAGCGTTCCTAAACAGATGCTCCGCCAGGCTCTTATTAGGGAACCTCAGAGGAAAAATCCTCTCCTACTTCCGTTAGGGGGAGGGTCAAAGGAACCCTTTCCGAAGATGCCTGAGTGTTTGGTTCTTCTTGTTAAGCTCTGCCCTCAGGAAAAACTAGTTAACTAAAGCCTGATTTGCTGGAATTTTATCAGAGGCTAACTGCCCTGGGTGATGGGAAAAACAACCCAGCACCAGCCATCTCTAGCTTTCCATTGAGGGAAGAGGGGCGGAACGTGCTAGTGCAGGCCACTCTAGCCCTCCTGTTCCACCAACACGGAGGGGGAAGCTGAGAATCACGTGTGAAGTTCATAGTCCACTAAAAGACTGAGACCTACCCATAGGATTATAAAACATGTCCGCTCCCCACCACAGGCCTCAAGGCCTATTTACTGCAATTCCCTTTACCCAGGATATCATGTCCAGCCATCAACAAAAATGACAAGGCAGCTAGACCCCCATTCAAATTAGAAATGTCTACTTTGGGGCACCTGGGTGGCTCAGGGGGTTAAGCCTCTGCCTTCCGCTCAGGTCATGATCTCAGGGTCCTGGGATCAAGCCCCACGTTGGGCTCTCTGCTTAGCGGGGAGCCTGCTTCCCCCTCTCCCTCTGCCTGCTTGTGAGCTCTGTCTGTCAAATAAATAAATAAAATCTTTAAAAAAATAAAAATAAAAATGTCTACTTGAGAAAGATACTGTCGAGAGAACAAAGCCCACACACTCACACAGACTGGGAGAAATATTTGGGAGACACAGGGGGTAAAGGATTGTTATCCAAAAATATCCAAAAAACTCTTGAAACATAACAAGACAAAAATCCAATTGAAAAATAGGTGGAGGGGCGCCTGGATGGCTCAGTCACTAAGCCTCTGCCTTTGGCTCAGGTCATGATCTCAGGGTCCTGGGATGGAGCCCTGGGTTGGTCCCCCTGCTCAGTGGGGAGCCTGCTTCTCCCTCTCCACCATGCTTGTGCTCTCTCTCTGTCTTTCTCTGTCACTATCTCTCAAATAAGTAAATAAAAATCTTTAAAAAAAAAAAAATAGGCTGAAAACCTTAGCGAGCAACTCACTGAAAAATGATACAGAGATTGTAAGCAAGCATCTACAAAGATACCCCACATCAGATGTAATCAGGGAATTGCAAATTAAAGCCACAATGAGACAGCCCAATAGAGGTAACATGACGACATAGCATGGCTTCAACTCAGAACACCGCCGACCCCAAATGCTGGTGAGAATACAGACCTATAGAAACTCATTCATTGCTGGTGGGAAGGCAAAATGGTAGAGTCACTTCAAAAGACAGTTTGGTGGTTTCTTACAAAATTAAACATACTCTTGTCATACAACCCAGCAGTCATGCCCCTTAGTATCTACCTAAAGGAGTTAAGGACTCATGTGTACACAAAAAATCGCACATACATGCTTACAGCAGCTTTATTCAAACTTGCCAAAATTTGGAAACAACCAAAATGATGTTCAGTAGGTAAATGGATAAACTGGGGGAAGCTCAGAAAATGGAGTACTGGTCAATGTGCAAAAGAAATGATATATCACGGGGTGCCTGGGTGGCTCAGTGGGTTAAAGCCTCTGCCTTCGGCTCCGGTCATGATCTCAGGGTCCTGGGATCGAGACCCACATCAGGCTCTCTGCCTGGTGGGGAGCCTGCTTCCCCCTCTCCCTCTGCCTGCTTGTGATCTCTGTCAAATAAATAAATAAAATCTTAAAAAAAAAAAAAAGAAATGATATATTAAGCCATGCGAAGACACAAGGGAAGCTTAAATGTACATTAGTAAGTGAAAGAAGCCAATCTAAAAAGACTACAATATGGCATGATTGCCATTAGATGATATTTTTTAAAAGGCAAAACTATCCACACAATAAAATCATCAGAGATTAACAAGGGCTGGGATGGGGGTGAATAAGGTGCAGCACATAGAATTTTAGGGCAGTGAATATATTCTTCATGATACTGTACTATAAGGGTGAATGCATATCCTTATGCATTTGTCCAAACCCATACAATGTACAACACCAAGAGTGGACCGTGATGTGAACTGTGGGCTCTGGGTGATGTCAGCGTGGGTTTATCAGCTCTAACAAATTTCTTCTTTGGTGGAGGACGTGGACAATAGGGAAGTTGTGCACGTGCGGGAGCTGAGAATGAGTGAGCAAATGCTATACCTTCTCAATTTTGCTGTGACCCAATAATTGCTCTAAAAAATAAAGTTTAGGGGCTCCTGGGTGGCTCAGTAGGTTAAGTATCTGCCTTTAGCTCAGGTCATGATCCCAGAGACCTGGGATCGAGCCCTGCATCGGGCTCCCTGCTCAGTGGGAAGCCTGCTTCTCCCTCTCCTACTCCCCCTGCTGTGTTCCCTCTCTCGCTGTGTCTCGTCTCTCTTTTAAATAAATAAATAAAATCTTTAAAAATAAATTAATAAAGTTTATTTTTTAACAAGTCACACTCAACTCAAGGCCGTTCTTTTTTGCATCCTTTATCTGAAGAAACCAAACCCGGCAATTGCTTTAGTGACAGTGGGTCCCGTCAGTCTTTTAGAACCAGGTGTTTCCACGGTTCAGATGATGCACACCGGTGGCTTGAGGCTCGTTCTGTGGTCTCACCTTTCACCTTCACACCTGTGCATCAAGCCTCACACAAACATTCGTTTGTTTGCAATTAGTCAAACTATGTTTAGGGTTTTCCTTTTGTTTTTGTTTCTTTTTCTTTTTTCTGCTTCTTCCCTGGAGAAATGTGTTTTTTGAAGTCATAGTTCCTAACTCATTGACGTGGGAAATGATACACTGATTTTACCATGCCTGAGATCATAAGAAAAAATACATAAAATCAGAAAGTATACTTTGTCCTTTGTCGGTGACAAATTTTTTTCTGATGTTAAGGAATCCCTGTGAAAATCAAAACCTATTTGGAAAAAATTATAATCAATATAACAGAATATAACTAGGAACAATGTTAATACCTAAGAACAGAGTAATATAAGTAAATAGGATGTGATGACTGATTAAGCTGTTTTTTGACAATAATGGTTATGAGGAATTCCTATGATACAGTACATGTAAAGCATATATGCTTTTCATTTTTTATTTTTTTCATTTACTGTGTATATATTTTCACTATATATTTATTCATTTATTCATTGTGTATATGTAGTTATTCATTTACTACATATATTCATTTACTATATCTAATATATATTTACTATATAATATATATTTTTTTCATTCACTCAGCAAACCCATACCACTGAGCACCTGAGTATACTCAGGTACTGGTCCCAATTCAGAACACCTGCGTACCCACTGGTACTACTGGGAATCAGCAATAAATAAAACAGACCTGAGCTCTGAATCTATGGTGCTTACAATCAACCTCAATGGTTCTCAAAGTGTCATCTGTGAATCGTTAGTATCAACATCACCTGGAACTTGTGAGAAATGCAAAATTTGGAACCCGCAACCAAGACCTGCTCTATCAGAAATTTGGGAGATGGGGCTCACGAGCCTGAGCTTGAACAAGCCTCTCAGGTGATGCTGCTGCAAGCTCAATTTGGGAATCATTGGTCCAGCAGAAAAGACAAACATTAAATGAAGCTATTCATGGTAATCAAATCAAGTATCCTAAGAGAAGAATAAGAAATAATAAGGGAGAATACCGAGCTGGAGATAAGGCGGTTACTTCTTTGGGGGTTCAGAGACAGCTTCCCTGAAGAGTTGATGGCATAAAAGTGGGCCATGGTAGAGAAGGATGGATAATGGATAGATATGTGATAAAATGAGCATAATAAATTGTTAAGGGTAGAATCTTGGTGGTAGGTATATAGATGTTTACTGTAAAACTTTTCAACTTTTGAAAATTCTCATTGTAAAATGTTGAAGAAAATGGAGTGTGCTTTCAGGAGTACTACAGATGGTGAAAGGCTGATGATACAGGAACATACTCTATGCTAGTCCATCCTCATTCATCTGTCAAGTAACTGACAACAGTTGAAAACAGGACATTGTGGCTGGAGTATAGTGAATACAGAGGAAATCGGCACGACAAGGTCAAGAGTAGAGGTGCACAGTTTTGACCATATAGGGTTGGATCAGAAGGGCCATATCAAGGTTAATTTTTACAATGTATCACTAGTTCCCACGTTTTATTGCTGAGTAGTATTGAATTATATGAGCGTACCAGTTTGCTTCTTCAGGCTCCTACGGATACATATTTGGATTGCTTCCAGTCTCTGATTATTATAAATAAAGCTGCTATGAACACTTATATCCAAGGCTTTAGTGGATGTGTGATTTCGTTTCCCTTGGACTATCATTGCTGAGTCATAGAACAGATCAATCTAAGAAACCGCTGAGCCCTTCAGAAGCTTTCGGAAGCCGGTGTGCCGTTTTATGCCTCCACCAACAATGTTTAAGATTCTGGTTGCTCCATATACATGCCAAAGTTTTCATTTTAATCGTGCTACTGAGTATATAATGATATTTCATTTGTTTTCATTTGCATTTTCTTGATGACTAAGGATGTTGGACGGTTTCTCGCGTGTTCCTTGACCACTAGAGTAACTTCTTTTTTGAGGTGTCTCTTTAATCTTCTGCTGTTTAAAGATTTATTTATTTTAGAGAAAGCAAGCGAGCGAGAGAGAGAGAATACGTGCAGGGAGTGGGGTGGCATTGGGGGGGCAGAGGGAGAGTCCCAAGGAGACTCTATACTGAGCCCAGCATGAGGCTCTATCCCAGGATTCTGAGATCATGACCTGAGCAGAAACCAAGAGTCAGATGCTTAACTGAAGGTGCCACCCAGGAGCCCCTCTTGTGCTCTTTTTTTTTTTTTTTAAAGATTTTATTTATTTATTTGTCAGAGATAGAGGGAGAGAGAGCGAGTGAGCACAGGCAGACAGAGAGGCAGGCAGAGGCAGAGGGAGAAGCAGGCTCCCTGCTGAGCAAGGAGCCCGATGTGGGACTCCATCCCAGGGTGCTGGGATCATGACCTGAGCCGAAGGCAGCTGCTTAACCAACTGAGCCACCCAGGCGTCCCTCTTGTGCTCTTTTTAATCAGGTTCTTTTTCTTTATCAATGAGTTGCAGGACTTCTTTACATATTCTAGATATAAGTCCTTTATCAAATATTTGATAAATAATATGACTATTTTCACCCAATCTATGCCCTGCCCGTTTGTTTCCTTGATGTATAAAGGTTTTTAATTTTGATGAAGTTCAATTCATCAATATATTCTTTTTAGTTCCTGTGTTTTCTGTATTATTTGCTAAGGGGGAAAAATTGGCTTTCTCAAAGTTGTGAAGATACTGTTCTAGGTGTTATTTGAAAAGTTTTCTAGGCAATAGCTTTTATGTGTAGGTATGTGTTACATGTCAAATAAATTGTATTATATGACGTAAAGTATGTGTTGAGTTTCATGCAGACATCCAGTTGTCCCAGTACCATTTATGAGAACACTTTCATTACCCATTGAACTGCTAGAGCACCTTTGTATTTTCCCACGTATATGTGAGCCCATTGCTAGACCTTCTATTCTACTTCATAGATATATATAAATATACCTTTTTGACACTATCATGTTTCCTTGATTATATGAGCTTTTTGGTAAATCTTAAAATCAGATGGCACAAGTAATCCAAATTTCCCTTCCCAAGACTTTTTAGAACTTTTTATATTCTAGGGACCTGTACATTCCCATGCGAACTTTAAGGGGAAAAAAAAAAATCATTAAATTTTTCTTTGTGGAAAAATTTTAAAGTTTGAACTCAGTTTCTCAGATATAGACTCTTCCAATTAAAAAAAAATTTCTTCTAATGGCAGCTCTAGTACATTGTGCTTTTCAAATAACTTTTTTTTTCCATTTCATCTAAGTTGCTGAATTTATTGCCATAAATTTTTTCTTATGCTAACCTTCCTCTTATTATCCTTTTAATGTTTCTAGGATTTGTGATGATGTCTTATCTTTCATTTCTGACATTGGTAGTTTATGTTTCTATCATTTTTTTCTTAATCAATCTTGTTATGCTTTATCAATCTTATTAAAATTTTCAAGGAATAATTTTTTTTTATTTTGTTGATATTCTCAATTGCTTGTCCATTATCTATTTTATTGATTTTCACACATATTTTATTAAAGACTTTCTTCCATTTACTTCAAATTTAACTAGCTTTCTCTTTTCTAGGTTCTTAAAGTGGGATCACAGATCATTGACTTTATACTTTCTTCATTCCAATATGTTCATTTAAAATTTATATTTGCCTCACCTTACCACAAATTTTGACACACCGAGTTTTCATTTTTATTCTTTCAAAATATATTCTGATTTCCCTAATCATTTCTTATTTGATCTATAGGTTATTCTATAGTGAGTTGTTTAATTTCCAAATATTTGAGGATTTTTCAGATATCTTTCTGTTATGGATTCCAATTTATTTATTTATTTATTATTATTATTATTTTTTAAAGATTTTATTTATTTATTTGACAGAGAGATCACAGTAGGAGAGAGGAAGGGAAGAGATCACAGAGAGAGAGGAAGGGAAGCAGGCCCCCTGCCGAGCAGAGAGCCCGATGTGGGACTCGATCCCAGGACCCTGAGATCATGACCTGAGCCGAAGGCAGCGGCTTAACCAACTGAGCCACCCAGGCGCCCTGGATTCCAATTTAATACCATTATGCTAAGAAAATATTCTAAGTATTATTTTGCTCCTTTAAAACATACTGAGTTTTTTTCCTATGGCCTAGCATATAGTCTATCTTACTAGGCATTTGATGTACATGTGACCAAGAAGATTAATTTCTCACTCATTTATCACTGGTCAGTTAAGTCTTGGTCACACATCATTATCATGCTGAGACCCAGCTTGGTGAGGCAGCCTCCATCGAGGGCATTGCTGGTCTCATGCCATAGGAAATGGAAAATATATCAAAGCATCCTCTAGCTCTGAAAAATTCTACCTAGAAAGGACATGTACTACTTTAGTTAACATTCACTGGCTAAATAAAGGTAATGGGGCTATCTCTGATCTCAACCAGAAAGTGATGTGTAATCCTGCAACAATGAAGACTGATGCTTATATCAATGCTTACCACATATAATCCATGCCAAAGACATGTTTGTCTTAAATGACTTGTTGATACTATCTCCAAATATTTTCCCAACCTCTTACCTTCTCTGCATTCCCAGTGCCCACACTGTTTTCTAAACCAGTGTCATGGTCCATCTGGACAGCTGCAAGAAAGCTCTTAATAGATCTACCTACATCCATGCTGGCTCCTGGACAGCAGTTAGAATAGCCAACAAAAATCTGAGCACGCCACATACATTCTATTCGCATCAAATCCGTCACTATCCACCAGCTCCTGCTTTTAAAACTTCTCAATAGCTTCCCATCACACTTCAGTTAAAAGGCAACTTTTCGTGTGGTCCACAAGACCTTGCAGAGCTCGGCTTCTGTCTACCTTATCTCTAACCACTCCTGCTCTCACACAGCAGCCGCGTGGCTCTCAGTGCCTTGAATGCACCGAGATCTTCATGGCAACAGGGACTTTGCACAGGCCATTCCTGTGACCTGGAAGGTCCTTTCTTCCGCTTTCACACAGCTCACTTTCACATCCATGTTAGGCTCCCCAATTTCCCTTCTTCTTGAGCATATTTTTACATTATTCACACCAGCTAACATGTTTGAAATTCTGTATTTATTTGCATGGTCACTTTTTGGTTTCCTTCATGGACCATAGCATTGAATTAATCCCATTCCTCAGTCCAGGAGTACGACTCTCTATGGTCCATGCCAGCCAATGGTTTTGTTTACTTTTATCCTTCATCGTTTTTTTCATTCATTCCCCCCCCTTCCCTTGACTCCCTTACTCTAGTCCATTCTAAGGGTGTCTCTTCAATTTTCCCTACATATATTAATTTATACAAAGACACGCATAACACCTTATGTGTGTTCTGATAATTGCCTTCCTCACTCAGTGTTAAATGTCAGAGCTATGTCTCTTGCTGTGGACTAACAAACCCTCTATTTGTAGCTCACCCTTTGTGGTATTATCACTATTTTATGGATGAAGAAAACAAAGAAAACAAAGTTAAGCTAAGTTAGTATCTTTAACCCACTGAGTCACCCAGGTGCCCCAAACTGAGTTAGTATCTTAAGCCTTCAAAGGTAGGGCTTCAGAGATGGGAAACAGAGTCCAGCTTTGCTTCCCATCAATGTCAGTGGTTAAATGTCCCTTCCTATCAAGTCCCCTTTGCTCTCACCTTATCCTTATTAGAGATACAGAAATGATGCCGAAATGTGGCATCAGAGCGTTCAGGTGGCCCGCCCAAGTGGTAGACGTAGACCTCAAATTGACTACCTTCTTGCTTCCACAGCTCTCCTTGGTGACCAGCTCATGATCATGTTTCCTCACACACTGAATTCAAGGTCTTGTTTTTTGCTCTGATGTTAGAATCCAAGCTTCATTTTTCCCCTCCAGAAACCAAATGCAGAAACTTACTGACAACCCCAAGCCCTGTGCCAGCATTCTGCTTTGTGCAAAGCTTTCCTGTTTGCCCAGCCTCAAACCAACTATTCGGACTTGGCAAAGCTGTTTACTTTCAAGCTTCCATTGTCAATAGATCAAGTAGAAACATTGATAACTCAATGAAGCTCCGGGCAGCCTGCCCGTCAGGAACATCAACACGATCCATTTCTATATACACGAAGATTTACCCCTGGAACCTAAGCAAATGGGAATTCCTGATTTTGATCCAGAATGAATATTAGTATTGTCCAGCCCCACACTTGCCAGGGCGGCGAGGAAGCTGTGCAAACATCTATCTTGGCTAAAATAGCCTTTTGGACCTTGTAGGGCACTAATGGGTTTAGGGCTTTGATAGGCACAAAAGAATAGCTTATGGGGACTGGAGCTGAGATTCTCCAGTGGCGGGTGAGGGAAGCTACAGCTTTCCCTCCCTTGACAATGAATTATCGAGTGTCTGCTGTATGGCAGGCACTGTGTTAGAAATGAGGGATGTTTGGGACGGAATACAGAGGCCCTTTGCTCCACATTGTCACAGTCTAGTGGGAGAAATGAGTAATACAAGTGGAGAAGACAAGCAACCACGGCCCTGCTGTAAAATCCCTGCCAGTGAGTAAGATCCGTGTCCTGCCTGATAAGGGAAGCCCCACAGAAGGACACAGAAGAGTTACTATTCCTGAAGGCCACTTCAATTGGTTCTGACACTTCCACAAGCCAAACCGAAGCAGATCTCAAAGCTGGAGCAGGCGTGGGACTGACATTGAATGTGGATGCTGCCTGGATCAGACATTCTGGAAATTAACCCGCAGTGGATAGCAGAAAACACATTAAAGCCTCCTCTTCCTCAACTGTCTCATCTACAGAACTAACACATTCGGGTTACTCCTTTTGCAACTTAGGAAGACACCTGAGAAGACTCATCAAGGAGTATTACATAGACCTAAAATGGTACATATGTCTATCTCATTATTATACATATAATATATAATAATATATTAATATATAATATAATAATATTATTTATTATGGTTTCTGTCAGGTGTTTTAGGGCATGTTCCTCTTTGCCCTGATCCTCTTATAAATATTAGTGTCACTTGCTGCTGCTTCTCTGTCCCTGCCCACTTCTTCTATTAGGTTTTAATCATGTCTTCCACAGAGAAGGCCAAGTTTTGAAATTAGGGATATAATACAAGTTTTTGCTAGATAACTGTTAATATATTTACCCTAGCAATTTATTTTTTAATGGAACATTGTGTTTTAGAAACACGATACACCTTTCGGGCTTCAAGATTTATACTCTTTTGATTATTACACTTTTACAATTCTCAGCCTCCTTAGAACACATAGCTACCTCTTCTAGAGGAAACTAAATTAAACACTGCTATGTGGAACCAAGGTTGCTGTCTGCGGTTGCCTACATTATTACAGGGGATGCTAGTCACATCATCATCTGATGAAAGAAACCTTGCAGTTGTGCAGTGCACAACCTGGGCAACTGTTAGACATGATGGCCTACTTTAGTGGAACTCTGCTATAAAATTAAGGGACTCAGCATGATGATATCTAATGAAGAGACTGAATGTGATGAGAGCTAAGATTTCTTCCTGTTCTGGTGTGTCTGATGCTAGGAATTCTACACACTTGAAATAAACAGCTTATGACTTTGTCTTACACCCCCAATCTAGAAGACTGAGGAGCACTCAGACAGAATCGGTCATGAGACGAAGGGCCAGGTGTAAGACTGAGCTGCCCCTGTGTTGCCTAAGAGTCTGCATAGGTATTTAGCCAATTCCTGATGTCAGCAGCCAAATAAGAAGTAAGTACCAATAAGACAAGGTCAGTGGTCTGGTTTTGGCATTGGGAAAACCCAGTGGCATAAGTGAAGTGGGTAAGTAAGAGGTGGAATATTCCTCTCAGCAGCAGTAGTCCCAAGCTATTGTTCCAACTGGATTATGTTTCTGCCTCTCTCCCTGGACTGGCCACAGTGAGCACAGAACTCTTTATCTCATGCCACCATCTTCCCCCTGTCTGGATCTTTCCTCTAGATCTACAGTGGACATTGGCTTATTAAGCGTCAAGGAATCTAACAATGAATAAACTGATCTCATTTTGCTTAGTCACTGTTTCCAACAAAATATGGCCACACGATACCTTTTTCACAGGCCATGTATTAGTATTTAATAAAACCTCCAAGAAATAGCCCAGCGCCATTACTCCAAGCACCAACTTTACTGCCATGGAGCTGCCAGTTCCTACAAATGGGCTGCATAGAGGTACAATGGGATTCATGGACGGAGGACTCGAATTGCTAGAAATGATGGCTTTTGTTTACTCCATGGTCAGAAGTCCGGCTGCAATGAAAGGATGCAAGTCAGAGTTGCAGGAAGTGGCTCCCAAGCTCCGGGCCCCCTCGCTGGCTCCTCCCCATCCCTTTCCAATCCAAGTCGGGCTTCCAGCCAAAATCACCCCATCCAGGGTTGCACCTTTCCTATGTGTGAGGATACAAGAATTTGCAGCACTCCTTGAAAGGGATAGAGGCAGACAGAGTGACATAGTTACACTACTTTCCTTTAGTAACTTTCTTTAGTAACTATGAATGGCCATTTAGCCATTTTTCCATATCTCTGTTTCCCCTTGCCTGTTCTCCTACACTCGGTTAAACCTGACATTTAATATTAGCCTTTCTAACTCTCAGTCTCATTACCAGGACACTGTTTTCCTTGTCCAAGGCTAAAGTAGTCTCTTCAAGCAATGATGTTATTATTATATTATAACTATGTTATAATTATATAACTATTATATTATAACTATGTTATAATTATTGTAACTATGATTATTATTATTATTATTATTATCTGTTTATATTGACTGATAGTGTCTATGCCTCTTACCTCTCTTTGAGATCACCCATTTTTCAAGGAGCTGTGAGTGTCTTTGTTCACACCTGACCAAAAGAGGCCAGAAAAGAAAAATCAGGAAAGTGACTTTCTGGGGACCCTAGAATGCTGACAGCTCAGTAGCATCTTAGCAAAATAAAACTGGCTCTTGTCACTCTCTCCTCAAAACTCTTCAAAATCTCTCCAGGGCATAAAGAGCATTTAATAATAATAACAGAGAGCCTTTATTGGAGATTCACTGTGTGAACCTCTGTGCTAAATGTTTTTTTTTTATATATAAATTTTTATTTTTTTTATAAACATATATTTTTATCCCCAGGGGTACAGGTCTGTGAATCACCAGGTTTACACACTTCACAGCACTCACCAAAGCACACACCCTCCCCAATGTCCATAATCCCACCCCCTTCTCCCAAACCCCCTCCCCCCAGCAACCCTCAGTTTGTTTTGTGAGATTAAGAGTCACTTATGGTTTGTCTCCCTCCCAATCCCATCTTGTTTCATTGATTCTTCTCCTACCCACTTAAGCCCCCATGTTGCATCACCACTTCCTCATATCAGGGAGATCATATGATAGTTGTCTTTCTCTGCTTGACTTATTTCGCTAAGCATGATATGCTCTAGTTCCATCCATGTTGTCGCAAATGGCAAGATTTCATTTCTTTTGATGGCTGCATAGTATTCCATTGTGTATATATACCACATCTTCTTGATCCATTCATCTGTTGATGGACATCTAGGTTCTTTCCATAGTTTGGCTATTGTAGACATTGCTCTGTGCTAAATGTTTTAACGCTGATTCTCACAGCAAACCTAGAAAGCAAATATAATTATTAATTTGATTTTATCAAGGAAGAAACTGAGGCTTTAGGCTTTTCTGCAGTTATGAAATTGTACATGAAGGAACCAACATTCAAACCCAGCAGTCTGGATTGGGTTTAACCACTGGGAAACGCTGCCTATTTAAGTCTGGATGTAGTACTAACTCCTTACCTGGTCATATTAAGACCCTTCAAATTTAGGTCTCAAATTATCCCCATACACTTCTCCTGTTTCTCTTATTCGTTCATTCACCAAACATTTACTGAGCCCCTATGATATGCCAGAAACTGAGCTAAACATCGCACAACAGCCACCCAGTCTGGCTATGTACCAGGAACTACACTTGTCCTGCTTCGTCTGTGAGTTCACATGTGCAGTCACTTTTGTCTGTAATGAGCTTTCCCATCTTCCTTCTCCCTCTCCTTCTGGAAGACTTTCTACATATGCTTTAAAGACTCAATTCAAGTGCTCTTTTCCCTTTGAAGCCTTCCGTAGCTGATTTAGGCACCATTCCTCCTGGACAATCATCACAGGTAGTACATATTTCCTTTTCACTCTCTAAGTGCCTGTCTCTCTCTCTCTCTCTATCTCTATCTCCTACCTACATTCTGCTCTAGAATATAAAGGACTTAATCTATGTCTTCCCAATCTTTCTCCTTCCTTGAAGAATGTGTGACATTCAAAAAATATTCTGAAACAGAATCAGTTGGCTATTCTAACCGTTGAGACAACCTAAAGGCTTATAACTGTGATATCCTTTAGACTACATTTTTTTTAAAGATTTTATTTATTTATTTGACAGACAGAGATCACAAGCAAGCAGAGAGGCAGGCAGAGAGAGAGGAGGAAGCAGGCTCCCCACTGAGCAGAGAGCCCCACGTGGGGCTCGATCCCAGGACTCTGAGATCATGACCTGAACAGAAGGCAGCGGCTTAACCCACTGAGCCACCCAGGAGCCCCTAGACTACATTTTTAAGAGGATTAGTCATGGGAACCCCATCTTCAAGGGTCTCCAGTCGAGTTGGGAATGGTGGTACAAAAATGAAAATGCAAACAAATTTATCAGTGCTACAATAGATGCATAGGGTGGCAAAGGGGAATAGAAATGGAATTTATCAATGCCTCTTGGAGGAATCTGGAAATACGTCTTACAGGATATGAGGATTGTGCTAAAGCATGGATGGCCAATAGGTCTTAACTACGTTGGCAACAGGGTGAGCACCTTTTAGGACACAAATACCCAGAGACATATGCAAGCAAGGTCTATTCAGACACCTAGGAGGTGGGTGCCCAAGGAGAATGAAATGGAATTGGGCTACATTGTAAAGACCATGAAAAGGCTTTTTAATTTTTTTCTGCCAAAGTAAAGGTAAAGGGTCTGACCACCCATTTCCAATATGGGAGGAGTGCTCTGCATCAGCAAGGAGCAATGCTCTGACACCAGTCAGGTATCCTACAATTCAACTCAATTCTGACCCTCTCCCTGAAGATACCATCAGTTCCCACAGACAAAGGACTCAGTCCTGCAAGAGTGCCCTCCCACCCTTCAGATGCCAGTTGCAAGCCCAGACAATCACCTATACTTCTGATGAATGGTTATAAATTAGAGGCTCCCATAAACCCATCCTCAGGTTAGGCTGATTTGCTGGGGCAGCACATAGAATTTAGAGAAAGAGCTTCTTACTAGATTGTAGGTTTATTATAAAAGGATATAATTCAGGAACATCCAGATGGAAGAGATACAAAGGGCAAGGTATGGGAAAGGGGTGCAGAGTTCATGCCCTCTCCAGGTGCCTCACTCTCCTGGAACCTTCCTGTACTCACTCTCCAAACCACCTCCCCTTATGTTCTCCTGGAGGCTGCATTACATAAGTTTGATTGACTAATTCACTGGCCATTGGTGATTGGCTCAACCTTTTGGGTGCTTTCCCAAACCCACCTCATTAGCTTAACCAAAGTCATCTTTGTTGCTCTCCTTAGGACATTCTGAGGGTTTTAGGAGATCTGTACTAGAAATGGGGTCAAAGACCAAATATGTGGTTTTTTTTTTAAATTATAAATCACAATATCATGAAAGGGAAATTTTATTTCCCTTTCCATTTCCATTTTATGTTTAAGATGGAGTACAGATGTCCAGTTAAAAAGATAACTTCAGCAGTAGAAAAAAGATAGAATTTTTTTTTTAAGATTTTATTTATTTATTTGACAGACAGAGATCACAAGTAGGGAGAGAGGCAGGCAGAGAGAGGGGAAAGCAGGCTCCCTGCTGAGCAGAGAGTCCAAAGCGGGGCTTGATCCCAGGACCCTGAGATCATGACCTGAGCTGAAGGCAGAGACTTTAACCCACTGAGCCATCCAGGCGCCCGAAAAAAGATAGAATTTTTAGAGTAGATTGAATTTAGTCTCCAGGAGATTGTTATTACTCCTCCCCTCTTTGCACATATAGGTGGTTAAAAAAGAAGAAGAAGAAGAAGAAGAAGAAAAGGAAGGCAGTAGGAAGGAAGGAAGGAAGGAAGGAAAGAAGAAGGAAGGAAGGAAGAAATAGGTGGAGAAATCCCCCTGTGTGGAAAAGCACAAAGTCTCTGGCCAAGTGTCCTGCCTTCTGCTTCTCCTGGAGTCTTTGGGTCTAGGTCACTCTCTCTTTCCTCTCATGGTCTCCTCACTTGTTTTGTTTCCCAAAGAAATTTCAGTTTTTCTTTTGCACACCTTCTATTTAAGGAAAGCCTAATCATCCTTATCTGGGTCCCCAAAGATTTCTAAACTTTCCATTCTCAGTATACAAAAATATAAATCCCCTATTCTAAGACATTCTGTATTTGTTAGGATGAGGATTATTTTGCTTGCAAGTGACAGAAACCCAATTAGCTTATGTAAAAAAAGTGAATTCATTTTCTTATGTAATCATCAAGTCCCAGAGTGCTGAATCTGTCCAGGTAAAACTAAGACCAGGATTTCACATTATCATCTGGACTCTGTCTCTTCTCTTCTTGGTTCTACCATTATCTTCCCTTATTTTCACATATACTTTCTTCATATGGTAACAAGGTGGTGACTAGAAGCCCTAAGTTTATATATTCCTCATAGCCTTGGCCTCAGGGGAGCATGTATACTACTCTCCCTACAAGATACTGCACCAGTCCTTCACAAGGCTGTTCATCAGTATGGTTTGGATTTATGTCCTTAATCCTGGACCAACCTCAGTGTCCAGAGGGATATGGAGTCTCAGGATCAACCTGCTGGCAGTGACCCAAAGTGGGTTTACATCGGCTTTAGGGAGCCAATTCCCTGCTTTTCTTCCCAGCTCCTCATTTAGTGACATCATGTTGGGAGATTGAAGTCAGCAAAGATGGGCAGGTTGGATACAGAACCGATGCAAATGCAACAAATCAGGACTTTCTCGTTTGGAAAGGCAGACTGTTAGCACACCCTGGGTGCTCATCCTTATTTTAGGTAATAACATATTATAGGGCTGACCTTTCTACCGAGATTACATGGAATATGGAAAGTTCCAAAAACAAAGGTATATATAACAGAACAGACCAAAATAATGCCTGACATCTATCACATTTAAAACTTTTTCTTTGTTTTCAGTCACAAATGGCAAATCCTACCATTTTTGAGGGGTGAAAGTAAAGTTTTCCATGTCATTTCAAGTGTACATATCCCAGACACTTGCCTATAGTTACTTCAGAAAACAGGAAAAGAGAACTCGGAACAAGACATATCCTTCTCACCTTGGGAGCTCTCTCCCCCAGAAGTGATCTACTAGAAAAGGTGAAAACTCATAGCCATCATCGTACCTAGTAGAAGTATTACCCAACACACTGTGGAAGTTTAAAAAAATTTTTTTAAATACTATGACCAATAGTCATCTTACATCTATTAAATGTGTTATATTTGTAGGCTTTGTTAGCTGGATCAGAGCTAAGCCGGCCATTACGTAGACTAAGGTCATACCTTTCCCCAAGATATCTTAGGATATCCTAACTTTCCAGAAGTTATGGAAATAGTGAAATAGGTATCCAGAAATATCCATTTCTTTAATTGGAGCAGATGGAAAAGAATGTGAAACTTATCTGTAATCATCATTACTTCTGATAGACTGTGTTTTATTTCCCTCCACAACTGGAGAAACAGATGACTCAGAAAACACACACACACACACACACACACACCATCCTAAACTAAGGAGACTGCCAGGGTAAGGCAGATTCACTTCCCTGACTTATGTTACTACATGTGCTCACGTTCACTCTCTGACCAACCCTACCATCCTAAAAGATCATGCCCTGTGGGAAGAAAATAACCATCACATACAAAGATAACTGTCCCTGATATCACAAGCAGCTTTGCTGTTATCCATTTCGATGGATAACAAGTGGCGGAGGGTCTGGTGATACAGAGGGGACCTGCAATATACACACCTCCTGGGGACTGCTTTGGGATCGGTAGGCTAGGGAAAACAGCAGTGATGGGGAGAAAAGTAACACAGAGCAAACAAGCAGAGGACCACAGAATATTAAGTAGCAAAACATCTTTGTGCCTCACCAAACACCAGAGGACACAACAGACGAGAGGAGACTTCACTGGTTGCCAAAATTGGAGAGAGTATCAGTAGAGGGAATTTCCTCAAAATTAAGGATCTTCCTGCTAGTCATTGTGTACAGAGTCAGAACCCACAGATTTGGTTTCTTGCTAGAATGTGACCATGGTTGGTTTTAATCACCAGCTAGTGAAGTCTGTGATGCTGGAGTTAAAATGTAATATCATTTAATAGGGTTTAAAGATGGTGAAAACTGCAGAGTGATTTGTCAGATGACTTCCAGTTTCCTAATCATGAAGCTTGATTCTACAAATTCTCTTAATTATGCAACTTTGTGTGCAAAACCCTTCATCACTTGCTCATTTTCCTAGAACGTAAAGGCTTAACTCTGATTTGGCATTATATCCCCGTGGTCAAACCCCTGAATCTCTTTCTAGTCTGATTTCCTTCTTCTTTCTCCTATATATCCTGAAATGTGGTTTTCTCAGTCTGGGGGTATATCAAGGAACACAAGGTGTGTATGCCTTCATACTTTTATTTTTTAATTTTTAAAAAGATTTTTATTTGTTTATTTGACAGAGAGAGAGAGAGAGAGAGAGAGAGAACGAACAAGCTACCAGAGTGGCGGGCAGAGGGAGCGGGAGAAGCAGACTCCCCGCTGAACAGAGAGCCTGGCACAGGGCTTGATCCCAGGACACCAGAATCACGATCGGAGCCAAAGGCCGACGCCCAACTGACTGAGCCACCCAGGTGACCTGCCTTCATACTTTTAAATATATTCTTCTCTCTCCCGGCGATGCTACATACGTCCTAACCCTCTCAGTGTCCTCATGTGTTTTTTACCCTTTACGAAACAACTCAGTGTTTACCTTTTCTGACCCCCCTCTCCTTGTTCACCCTTTTCTGCCTAAACCTGCTTGGAAGTGGTATGAGGCCCTAACATCTCCTCTATCCTCTCAAGTAACCCAACGAGAGTATTTCAAAATGTAAGGACATTTTGAACGCCAACACATCTTACTGACTAGATCATGAGTTCCTTGGGAATAGGGATTTCTGTATAATCCTTTTCTTCATTCCTGGAGCCTAGTACAGTATTGGGTGCCTTGTTAGAATTTATAAACACATGATCAGTGTGAATAGCCAACAATATGGCATTCACACTCTCTTTTTTTTTTTTTTAAGATTTTATTTATTTATTTGACAGACAGAGGTCACAAGTAGGCAGAGAGGCAGGCAGAGAGAGAAGAAGGGAAGCAGGCTCCCCGCTGAGCAGAGAGCCTAAGGCGGGGTTCGATCCCAGGACCCTGAGATCATGACCTGAGCCAAAGGCAGAGGCTTTAACCCACTGAGCCACCCAGGCGCCCCAGGCTTTAACCCACTCTTTAAAAAATATTGCAAACTTTACCAAGAAATATTTTTTAAGTTTTATTTTTTTAAATAATGATCACTGTCCAGACTTTTAACATTCATGTTAAATATATATTATTTGCAAGGCCATATGTAAGTAGCTATTATAGGAAAACCAATAAGTTGTTTTGTGTTTTTTTAAAAATCACTATTCATCAAGCAGGAAGGATGTCCCAAAGTGGAATAAAACATGTTACCAAATACTATAATAAATTGCTTCTAGATAAAGGAGACATATTGAATTGCTAATTATAAAGTTCCTGTCAACAGAGCAATGGCCATTCAGGAGATAAATGAGCAGGAAAATATTTCTTCAGTTGCATCAGAAAAATATGACCAAAGAAATACTAGCTGCACCAGAAATTAATCACAATAATTTGCAAATCATTTCAAATACCAAAGGTCCAGTGATTTTTTTTTTTCTCCAAGAAGAATAACATTTTAATGGTGGAAACCTTCCTGTAGCAAAGAGTAATGTTAAAACAGAATTACTTTCTTTTGAAGAAATGGATATCTATTTTTTCAACCCAAGAGTTGAATTCATCATAGGTAGGGTGTTGATGAGACTGTATTGATCTCACTGACATGTAAAAGAGCACAGTGTTAATTTTCAGAAGCATGCCATGCTGAGATTAGAGACCTCCCATACTTATTTGCTGTTGTTATTGTCCATAAATGTTATGACTAAATATTGAATGTGGGAGGAACATGAAATATAGTAAATGGATGGCTCACCGAGATGCTGCTGCTGAATCTTTCACTGACATTAATTCATCAGGATCAAAACCAGATGGAGGCTTGCTAGTCATACCGGATACCCCAAGTGTTATGCTTCTCCAATTTCATCATTGTCAGACTTCCTTGCTAAATTTAAATTAAATGTTTACCAAGCTCTTAGTATAAACAAAGCATTGTGTACAGCATAAAGAGGAAATAAGACATAGCTCTTCCCCTCAAGAGTCAGAGTCCAAAAGAAAAAGATAAATGCATTAACCAGCTCATTCCAATAAATTTATATGAGGTACCCATTGTTTCTAAAGTATTGTAGTAAGATCCATACCAGAGAGGTAAAAATGGCCTCTTTCCTGGAAACGTGGTTCTGATAGGAAGGACAGCCCCAATTTCTACTACATACTATTCATCCCCTCGGATAAAATTGACATTTTTATCTATAACACTCTTCTTTAAAGTGACTAAGCAAAGAGTTTCTCTTCGTACCGGGAGGTGGAGTCACAGAAGCCAGCACTCTTCAAAGACACGGTGAAACCCACGGAAACAAGAAGCAAGTTCTGTAAGCAGTGCCGCACTCCTCATGCAACTTGGCAAGGCCTTGTAGACTCAGCAGTGATTGTGAGTCTAAGTGACTGGTAATACCTTATAGATAGGCCATTTCCCACGTTAATGTGTTCAATGTCAAATGGTCAATGAAAATCAGGGTAGACTCACCTGTACTACAAACTCACAAAGCTTAATGTGGCAAAACATATTAATATGTACATCAGCTGTGTTTGTGAGCATAGGGTAGGCTGAACTCTAGTAACATTTGTCCTTAAATCTCTGTGGCTTAATGTAATAAAGATACACTGCTTACTCACGTAAATTCTTTTTTTTTTTTGACTATTTAAATTTTTTTATTAACATACAATGTATTATTACCCCCAGGGGTACAGGTCTGTGAATTGCCAGGCTTACACTTCACAGCACTCACCATAGCACATACCTTCCCCAATGTCTATAACCCATGTAAATTCTGATTTAAGTTGAAAGATAAGATCTTTAAAGAAACTGCCCTGCTTGAAGTGATTCTTTGATTCTGGCTGGTTTTGTTTGTTTGTTTGTTTGTTTGTTTTTAAGATTTATTTATTTATTTGAGAGAGAGAGAATGAGCACGGGGAAGGGCAGAGAGAGAGGGAGAGAAATTTTAGCAGACTCCTCACTGAGCTTGGAGCCCAATGTGGGGCTTCATCTAATGATCCTGAGATCATGACCTGACCTGAGACCAAGAGTTGGATGCTTAACTGACTGCACCACCTAGGGGCACCAATTCTGACTGTTGTGTATTTCTTAGGCTGCCATATCTACGTGTTACTTCTGTGGGAAAAAGAGAAATGAGGAATTGAGCACTGAGTCTTAAAAGTTTCATCTTGATAGTAACATGAGTCATTTCCCCCATATTCCATCAGCAAAGAACCACATGGCCCTGCCTGAAGTCAGGGGGACTGAGGACTACAGAACAGTCCATGCTTATTCAATAATCAGTGACTATTTGCACCATAGGTAATACCAATTCCAGAAAGAGATGGGGGCCCTTGTTCACAGTTAAGAGAAGAGAGTGGCAGACAACTGTTGAAAGAGAGCACAGATCATGTGGGACAAGTGAAGATAAGCAGAAATTTGCCTCAGATCCTGGGAATTCTGGCACAGCAGGAAGACAAGAGAAAGGGCCAGGGATCCATCCACAAGATCAATACAAATAATGGCTAGAGTTCAGATAAATGGTTAATGGCTAGAGTACAGATAAATCTCTCAGCCAAATTAAAGAACAAGTAACTTTAAAAAACAGGCACAATGGTACTTGTAAAACAAAATTTAAGGTGCTGGGCGGTCAAAATTTCATTAAGGGGATGCCTGGGTGGCTCTGTGGGTTGAGCCACTGCTGTCGGCTCGGATCTGATCTCAGGGTCCTGGGTTCGAGCCCCGCATCGGGCTCTCTGCTTGGCGGGGAGCCTGCTTCCCTCCCTCTCTCTCTGCCTACTTGTGATCTCTCTCTGTCAAATGAATAAATAAAATCCTAAAAAAATTTTTTTTCATTGAGATTTGATTGCTCCAAACCAAGAAGCCCATCGGAGGGTCCACCCAGGAACTGAATTCTATGTTACTCAGATGATTCATACGTAGCCAGTCCATGGATCCCATTTTGAGAAACACTGCCATGTTAGAATTGGCACCAAAAGTAAAGCAGAATACAAAGAAGAAAAACACCAGTTTTGTTAAATTTTGTAAAATTGGGAAATACTAGTACTGAATGGGGGCTCATGACCTGATGCAAAGGCAATCTAGTGGCTTAAGGGACTGAGCCACCCAGGTGTCCCCTTCTCTTTCTTTCTTTCTTCTTCTTCTTTTTTTAAGATTTTATTTTTTTTTAAGATTTTAAAGATTTTTTTTTAAGATTTTATTTATTTACTTAACAGGCAGAGATCGAAAGTAGGCAGAGAGGCAGGCAGAGAGAGGGGAAGGGAAGCAGGCTCCCTGCCAAGCAGAGAGCCTGACTCAGGGCTTGATTCCAGGACCCTGAGATCATGACCGGAGCGGAAGGCAGAGGCTTAACCCACTGAGCCACCCAGGCGCCCCACCCTAAATTTTTTGAAACAGAACAGATAACCACGGATCAAGAGGCTCCAGGAAGTGAATTTACAACCCACCTAAGCGGTGCTCTGATAGAGTTCAGAATATCGTGAAAAGCGCAGGATCCTGAGACTATTTTTCCTGAAAAAACACCTCTGTTAGCCCCCGTATAACACAGGACATGCAACTCAGGCAATTCAAGGGAGAACATGAAGATATTAATATTGACAGAGCATTTTCTCTACACCAAACACTTCATGGATTCCTTGTACCCACCTCATTAGCTCTGGGCTGAGCTTCCTGGTAGAAAGCTTAGAGCTCTACCTTTGTGCACAATCCACATCACCTTTGGACACTGATCCAACTCGGCTTTCTATGATACACGGTGAGCAAAAAGTGTCGGTGGCACCAGAGGAGGAAGGCTACTCAAGCACCAGAGGAAGAGGACCTCGCAGTGTGCTTGAAGTTACGAAAAGCGGTTTCAGACCTGACTCGAAGCCAGGGTAGACACCTGGGCATGAATCCATGACAGCTTCATCGGTCTTCCCTGAGCCAGGCAGTAAACACACAGGCAACCAGATAGACCCTCGTAAACATTCTAGAAATTCCTTTCAGGCTAAAAATAAAAAGGAACACAGCCTAAGGAGGAAACCCATGGATGAGAGTTGGAGATGGAAGTCATTTCCCCAACTAAACATGAAGGATCTGGAGGAAATGAGCGATCACCCCTCCCTCATAGTAGTTATACATTATGTGAGTACATAAATTTATTTTAATAGAGCTGGCCCAAGTTACATGTCAGACAGCCTCTTTTAGAATTACCCATAGCACATTCTCTGGCAATTTTTGGTCATTTAAAGCTAGATTGAAAGTTGGAAAACAAATCACTTTACCCTAATGGAAATTTTATTGACTTTGGAATTAAACAATTCTGAGTGTGACTCTACATGGAGAAGCTTATTGGAATGACAACTAAAAACTGGGGATTATCTCCAGGATGACCGTTCCCACCTTGCAAGTTGTTGGAAAACACATAGCTCAGGGACTTAACATACTTAATAAGACCTATCCATTATTGCTCTCACGGAAAAAAACAAAATTTGGAAACAAATTACTGACTGATAAAGTGGGGTGACACAATTCAGCAACCAAATGTAAGATGAGCGATTTTTCTGATTTTAATTTATAACTGACTCCGGGATCAAACCAAAGGAAGAATCCCCAATATTTTTTGTAATGGGAATGAACACAGTGGGTACATTACCAACAAGGGAATAAGGACCAGCCTTCAGGGGCACGTCTTGAAGAGCACCATTATTTTGGATGCCTCAGCATCCAAAACAGCAGTCTTTGATTTCCAACACATCAGGAAGGGTCACCCCTCCCCTCCCTTCAGAACTTCCCCTTGGGCCTCTGGTTGCCCATTTTTAACCTTTGGGAACTAAAAAGAAAGGGAACAGGCGTAGATATAGAGACCTGAGGTTTCCGGAGTCCCTCCCACAAAAGATAGTCTTTTTCTTTATTCTCTCCATTGCATAGCAAATATATTTCCTCCTTTTATTTCACCCTTTTGCTATATACCTGTCTGAGGGATCCATGGGCTTCATAAAATAGCCCTAAAACAACATAAAAAAAAAAAAAACAGAGCCGGGCTACAATGGAGTTGTAGGAAGCAAAGTCCGGCTGGCTTTGAGGGATTCCTGGAGCTATTTTTCTTCTTGGTACCTCTGGTACTCCCTCTTGTCTGTGAACCCTTGGACCCCTGTGGCCAGGCCGACCCAATATTTTATTTCAGTGTTTCACAAGGGGGTCCAGATTTTTTTCAGGGCTCTGATCATCTTAATGAGTCGAATTTCCTGGCTTTCCCATAAGTTCGTCTTCCTCTCTCATGCACTTTTTACGAAAAGGCAGCATGCGTCATCCTAGAGTGTTGGGGTGAAGCCCAGTTTCCCTGTGTGGCCCCAATACTTGGAACTGGATTTTTCCCAGGTAGCCAGTGTTTGGGAAGAGCGTGCTGAGGGGCAGGCAGAAGAGGAGAGTGGTCTGTAAGGCAGAGGTTCTGGGTTCTAACCCTTTCCCTGCAAGTATCTCCTTTGTTTCATTTAGAAAACATCTGTGGTAGGACTTCTGGGTGACTCAGTCAGTTAAACATCTGCCTTCAGCTCAGGTCATGATCCCGGGATCCTGGGATCGAGCCCCACATTGGGCTCCCTGCTCAGCGGGAGTCTGCTTCTTTCTCTCCCTCTGCCCTCCCCCAACCCTCACTCTTGCTCTCTTCCAAGAACTCTCTCTCAAATAAATAAATAAAATCTTAAAGCAAAGAGAAAGAAAGAAAGAAACAAACAAACAAACAAGATGGGATCAGGAGGGAGATAAACCATAAGAGACTCTTAATCTCAGGAAACAAACTGAGGGTTGCTGGGGGGTGGTGGAGGGAGGGATAGGGTGGCTGGATGATGGACGTTGGGGAAGGTATGTGCTATGGTGAGTGCTGTGAAATGTGTAAGCCTGATGATTCACAGATCTGTACCCCTGGGGCAAATAACACATATATGTTAATGAAATTTAAAAAATTAAAAAAAAAATGAAAAAACCAAAGAAAAAAATGTCTCTAGAGTGCTTGTCCCTTGCCAGTTGCCGTGCTGCTGCCCATGTGCACCGCTTGCCATGCCCTCCGTTGTCTGTAACGTGAAATGGTCAGGCTGGAAAATCTCTCAGGTGTTTTCCAGATCTTCCATTACCAGCTGCAGAACGAGTCATGAGGATGTTCAAACGTGGCATGGTGCTGCTTGTTTAGAAGTGGGTCTGTATTTAAATCTGTTTTTTTTTTTTTAAGATGTTATTTAATTATTAGAGAGATGGAGAGAGAGCCCAAGTAGGTAGAGCAGCAGGCAGAGGGAGAGGAAGATGCAGGCTCTCCGCTGAGCAGAGACCCCGATGCAGGGCTGGATCCCAGGACCCTGAGATCATGACCTGAGCGAAAGGCAACAGCTCAACCAACTGAGCCACCCAGGCACCCCTAGAAGTGGGTCTGTGTTTATTTGCTAGTGTGAGAAGCTGTGGAGGACAGGTTTGGAAAGAGTGGGACAGAGATACAGAGAGGTAAATTAGAATCTCCGATTCCTACCCCACCCCTCCCTTCTCTACTTCATTTTCTACTGACACACTGAGTCTACCCTAGGGGCGGAAGTAGAGTCTTACTGTTGTCATGTGACATCTGATAATGTAGGCAAAGAGGCTTACGAGCCTGCTTCCTTCTTTTAACTGGAATATCCCACAGCGTTATGAATAGAGGGTGAGCTTAGGGCACGGAATTATCCTTTGGAATGATTTGTGATCCTCATTTTCTCTGCCATTAACTTAACTCAGGCTCTTATCAGCTCATTCCTGTATTAATACAACAGAGGAATTTAGCTGGGCTTCCTGCCTCATTTCCTTTTACTGTCCCCACTCTGACTAATCCACAGTGTGTTTCTGCTTTTACTTTTTAATGCCAAACTCACAACCCTTCACTGGCTCCTTGTTTAACTCCCATTCCTGGACCATCCTTTGCCCTTTGGGTCCCCACTGGAGGCAAGCCCTCCACTGCACACTTTCTACCTAAAGCTGGAAGGTCATCTCCAACCTCCTCCTTTTTCTATCCGGTATCATTCTCTCTACTTCTCAAAGCCCAGTCTGTGCCCTTGCTTCATCATGAAGATGCCTCAGACTATTTCAAAACTTACCTATTTACTCTTCTCTACAGCCTAGTTGCAATAAACAGTATTCATTTGCCTATCAGTTGCAAACACCTATTTTTGAGGCTGACGATATATGCCTGAACAAGCAAAGATTTTTAGCTTTTGATGTAATACAGTAAATATTAATATCCTTTACCTGGACCTCAATATTCATATTACACACACGTGTGTGTGTGTGTGTGTGTGTGTGTATTCTTTAAGACTTTTTTAATGAAACAATATTGTTAATGGTTAACTCCCGTGATATTTTCTATTGTATTCCACGTGTATAAAAATGATGATTGCCAACCCAGAAAACTGAGTTCATAGCCCACTCATAGGTTAAGACAGGAGCTTGAGAGCCTTACTCTGAAGGAGGAGACAGACACCCGATGGCTTGCTGCTCGAAGTGTGCTCTCTGGACCAATAGCACCAACATCACCTGGAGCATGGTAGAGACACAGAATCAGCCTCTGTCCCTGATCCACTGAATCACAGTCCACAATTCTTAGCCTTTAGTAAAGGGTGAAAAGCGCTGATGGCAACAACCACATACGAAACATGAGAAGCATCAAATGGACATATGCTTGGGGGTTGGGAGAGGAGGCAAGGCCAATAGGACAACTTTTATTGAGCCCAACAGTGGCCTGGGTTCCTTTACATGACTTGTCATCCTTCTCTCTTAAAATAATCCTACAGGTTGGATATTGTTGTACTCGTTTTCTGAGACAAAAAAACTAAGGGTGAGAAAGGTTAAGAGCCTTGGCTCAGGTCGTACAATTACCAAGAGACTGAAGCAGAGATGGGAAAACCTATTTGCAAAGCATATATCTAATCAAGTCTGTGTATGCAAAATATACAAAGAACCTTAACACTCAACAATAAGAAAACAACCCAAGGAAAAAATGGGCAAGAGATCTGAACAGACACTTCAACAAAGAAGACCTACAGATGGTAAATAAGCATACAAAAAGATGACCAATGTCTTATTTCGCTAGGGGACTGCAAATTAAAACAACAAAGAAATACCAAGACACACCCACTAGAATGGCTAAATCTGAAAACACAGAGGAGACCAAATGCTGGCAAGGATGTGGAACCACAGGAACTTTCATTCTTTGCCAGTGAGAATGAAAAATGGTAGAGTCACACTGGAAAACACAGTTGTTTTTTTTATTTCAAAGCTAAACATCGTCTTACCGTATAATCCCATGGCCACATCTCTAGAGATTTCTAGACATTGAAAATTTATGTCCACATAGATATTTATAGCAGCTGTATTCGTAATTCATAATTGTCAAAACAGGATGTCCTTCAGTGGGTGAGCGGGTAAGTAAACTAGTACATTCAGACAACACAATAGTATTCAGCACTGAAGAGAAATGGGCTATCAAGCCATGAAAAGACATGGTAGAAACTTGAAAACATATTGCTCAGTGGAAGAAGCCAATCTGAGAAGTCCACGTACCACAGGACTTCAACTCTATGACATTCGGTACAAGCCAAAGTATGGAGACAGTAATAAGATCAGTGGTTTTCAGGGGGTCTGGGGGCTGAGAAGGCAGAATGAATAAATGTATCACAAGGCATGTTTAGAACAGTGAAACTTCTACATGATTCTGTGATGATCAACAGATGACATTAAACATTCCAAACATGTCCAAAGCCAAACAGTGGTGCAGCTCAAGCAGTGAACTCTACCATAAACTACAGACTTTGGTTAATAATTATGTATTGTGGGCAGCTGGGTGGCTCAGTCATTTAGTGTCTGCCTTTGGCTCAGGTTATGGTCCCTGAGGGGTCCTGGGATCCTGACCCCTGCATCAGGCTCCCTGCTCAGCCAGAAGCCTGCTTCTCCTTCTCTCACTCCCCCTGCTTCTCTTCTGTCTCTCACTCTCTCTCTCTCTTCGTGTAAAACAAATAAATAAAATCTTAAAAAAAAGATTATGTATCAGTATTGCCTTACCAATTCTAGCAAATGGACTACAGTATTGCAAGATGTTAAAAATTGAAGAAACTGAGTAGGGGGAAAAAAGAAATAAATGGGAACCCTTTATACTTTCTGCATGACTTTTTTCTATAAACCTAATAAATGCTCTAAAAAATTAAGTCTAGAAAATCAGAAGCAAAGCTAGGATTGTAACATAGGCCTGACTGCTCTAAAGACTGTGCACGAAAAGGACACTCAGAACTTTAAGGAAATGGGAATAGGGTTTCCCCAGGTGGAAACGGATGAGGAATGTGAGAGCCTCTGTCGGACTCTTAGTGTAAGGGTCTATTTAGCCAGAGCAATGCCATCCCATTAAACAGTGATTTTGTTGTTTATGCAATAAAACTTAAACTGTCCCTGCCCCCCCTTCCCCCAGGGGACTTACTTAAAAACAAGTCCCAGAAACCAGTCCCAGGTAACAAAGCCCAAATACAAGGGTGGGTCAGGCCAGGTGGAGGTATCCAATCAGTGGGGGCGCATACTGTCTCCCTAGCTACCAAGGAGTATGGTCCCCATCCTCTGGGCGCCTTTTGGGTGCCAATTCTGACTAAGGTGATAGGCTAGGTCAAATATCTACTAGGGTAAATTGTAATTCAATTGGCCACCCGTGTGTGATCTAGCATGACTGTGCAGCTTTCTCTTCGTGTTACAATCTCATTGGTCACCTGTGTTTGGCCAGGCCCAACCACATGGCCTTTGCCCTTAAAAGCTAGTCTGTAAGGCAGAGAAAGGTTACCTCTTTGCAAGAGACGGCCCTGGCCAGTCAGTTTGATTCTCGATGCTTGGCTTGAAATAAAGCTTTGCTTTGACCTTCGCTTTGTATCAGTCTCGCTCCTTTGACCATGGACCCAACATTAGGGTTTTGCAAACAGTGAATGAATACCCATGAAATAAACCCCAGAGAGAAAGAAGGAAACCAGCTCCACACATATCCTTCCAAAAAATAGAAGAGGGAATACATCCCAATGCCTGTTAGGAAGACAGCATCACTCTGGTTCCAAAATCAGACCAGGACACGACAACAACAAAATGCCAAAAGAAATCTTGTGATTCAAGCAAACGTGACCTTTTCTATTTTTCCCTGCAAGTGCTCAGGCATGGCTCAAAAAGACTCTCTGACTTTGTGTGAATTTCCAACAAAATAAACTCAATTACCAGCAGAGAAGCCAGGAGACACAGCAACAATGACAGAACCATCAAACCTGTTAGTCCTCGATTTATGAGAGCAATAGAATATATGAATAACATAAACCTCTTCCACCCTGGACTAAAGGTCCACATCACTAAAACACGGGACTCCGGGCTAGCAAACCGGTAAAGGCCACTCCTAGCAAGCTTTCTCCTGGTGAGAACAGTGTTTGTAAGAGAATGAAGACACATCTGTGGTTTCACTCTGGGAGCCCGAGCCATCACACTAGCACCTGTTTAATCTTGCAGTCGGTGGCAACAGTCCTAGGAACTTCATTGTAATCCCAATGGTCTCTGAAGAAATTAAGGAGAAGTTAATGGCAATTCTTCTTCCTTTTTTTTTTTTTTGTATAAATTTAAAAACTTGACCGAAACTCTGTAACACATGAAATATAGAAGTGCGTGACACCATGAGATATTATTCAGTTGGAGTAAATAAGAACTTATTTTAACAATTTGTCTCTTCCTGGGTTATCTGAAAGAAACTAAGGTTAGTCAGCATTTTCCCCCGAATCTATTACATTCAAAGAGCACATTACTGCTAAATAATGACTTGATTTACACTTAGGTGGCAGCCTCTCCATACTGGAAACTTAGAGCTGTCCCCATTCTTTTATGATACTCAGACTGTAAGCAGAAAGTTAGGGGGTTCTCCCCCAAAAAAGAAAAATGAGATATAGCTTTCCTGACCCAAGTCATTTTAGGCCCCCAGCTGTTTCCCTTGACCTTTGTGCCTTATTTACCCAAGCAGTGGTAAATACCGAACTACAACTTGCAATAAAGAAAAGAAATGCAAAAATCTCACAGTAGCTAAGGATATTAAGTGAACAAAGAGAATGCAAAAATGAATTCTCTCTTCCAGGCCTGGAAATAGACTAGCCACACCAGAGACAATAGATCAGTGGCAGAAATTCCCAGCGCTGGTTTGAAAGCAAGGTCCCGCATTCCTGACCGGGAGGTAAGGAGCCCAAGCCCCCTCCGGAGCTCTCAGAGCAATCCCCTCCACCCCCTTCCTGACAGCCACCTCTGCTTCCTTACAAGGTCAAAATCTCAGTCTGAGGAGGAACAAAAACCTCATTAAAATAACATCTAGTGTACGTCTAGGCCTGTTTCCTTCAGATGCCTGTGCGACCTTGTATCGACCTCTCCATAGGATGACAAAACTCCCCTTTCTGAATATTCGTCTTAGCCCTAAATAAAAGGAACCCATTCAGGTGACCCTGCTTGGGAAGAGCCATGGCTTTTGGAAGTCATGCCCCAAGATCTAATTTGTTGTCAGTAAAGTTTCCTTTGTGTAATAATTCCCCCTGATGCAGTTTCTCCCTGATACTCACCAAGGATGGAGCTCACCTTAGTTCAGTTACATCTCTGGCAAACCTCCCCTCATTCTGAATTAACTGGATTAATTTCTGGCGCCGCTCCCCAAAACAAGTCTTCTTTCTGAAATTCTATTATGCACCCTGTTGACTTTTAATTCCTCTATTCCTCTGCCTTCTTCTTCTCTTTCTTTCTTTCTTTAATGTTGCAGATTCATTGTCCGTTGAATGCTAGACAATGTATTCAGCCCTGCCCAACTGTCATCATTATTTAGTACTTTTACCATTCACCGTGATCCAGATCCTCGACAGGAGTTCCCCTTTGTCCCACACCCCTACAGCTGGAGAATCTTTCCACTGAGGGAAGTAGATTAGAGTTAACTCTTCTCTGTGTGTGTGTATGTGGGGGGGCTGCTTTGAAGCCCTCTGAACTAGCCCCTCCCCCTGGGCCCACAGAGAAAGTCTGGGTCATCCCGGAGTGTTCAGAAGTTATCTCCTGACGTCTGGAGTTTCTTAGAGCTCTAATGAATTTTGATCGCAGAGCTCACCAGGGCACTGCTGCCCTGGGGAAATAGAGTGAGTTTGGTTTTCATCTAGAACCTCTCCTTAGCCATGGGAGTAGGAAGTAAATGTCTGAGACTCCCAGAGACTTTCCTACCTTCCCGTCCCCTCCGGCACAATCCGAAGGACCAACAGCTAGTACAATGGGGCCCGCGCCCCAGGGTTGGTCACCTGTGCACGTGTTGCCCCACCGACTTCCCGGACCGGCAGTTGTCCCCGCACACAGCAGCAGGGAGTAAATCCTGGCAGCCCAGATTTGCCCCTACCAGCAATGGCATAATAGTGCCCTCTAGTGACAGCTGAGCTAACTGTGTCCCAGAGGCCGTGATACGATGAGCCTCCCTCTTTCTCTCTGCTGAAAATGAGATGATATAAGTGATCTGATGCCTGGGGCTCATGTCAAAGACATGTGCTCTCTTAATGAGCCGGTTGTTGGTGTCATTCAGAGTTCATTAAGTCTGTTCTTCCTCTGCAAAGACCCCGTGTGTGTGTTTGTGTGTGTGTGTGTGTGTGTGTAACAGTTTCAGAGACAAAATTTACATGCCATAAAAATTCACCTATCTCAGGTGAGCAAGCCAGTATTTTTCAGTAGAAGTACAGGGTTCTGCAATAATCACCACAGCCCTGCTTTAGAACAGTTCCAACACCCCAAAAAGAAACTCTGACCTCGTTGCCATTTCCAGCCAATAGCCACCACAATTCTGCCTTCTAGACTTTTCGCACACAGGTGAGCATACAAGTTACGGTCTTTATCTGGCTTCTTTTATGTGGCATAATGATTTTGAGGTTTACAGATGTCATAGCATGGGTTAACACTTTGTTCTTTTTTATGGCCAAATAGTGTCCCATTGGATGGACATCTTACCTTCTGTTTATCCTGTCATCCTGGGATGCTCTTTCGGAATAAAATTGGCTATGAGCTGAGGGTTCTATGCTGTGACTACCCATGACTATTAACTTGATTCTGTACCAAAAGTGGACTTCTAGGACATTGTAAATATTAATGTTGCCTTTATGTGGGATGATGACAAGGTAGGATAGCTTCCAGACTCATTTTTGTCTGGAGGTTGTGACTCCTTTTGGCCTCTGCAGTATTCCTTAATAGTTAGCACTTCCCATGGCCCATGAAGTTCAGTCATACTGAGTTACTTTGGAAAAAAAGCCTGAGAGTTTCTAGGCCCAGTATCTTATGTCCCAGTATCTTTAGTCCAATCACTTCTTGGTTATCTTCTGACCATCACTCGCAGGCCAGTGCTAGCAGATGGGTATTTGAGATCTCTCCTGTAGAGTTTCTGGGTCATACTCTGTCCATCCAAGCAACTGTCTTTCTGGACAAGATGGTGTTTCTTTTGGGAACAACCACCTAATCAGTCTAAGAGTTCCACATTTTGCGACCTCTGCCGGAATGTCTCCAATTCATTTTTATATTCTACTCCCCCAACAGTCCTAAAACCTGACATAACGGACCCTCAAGACATGGAATAGTTATATATCATCCCTGGAAGCCCTTATGGCATTAAAAATGATCAAAGACTGAGTTCTATCTCTGGCCATCTTCTGATAAAGCCCTACCTTACCTATTTAAAGACAAGCCTCTCATAGGGCTTTATAAGATTTTGTCTCAAAGCAATTTCCTTGAGACAGAATGTTTTCCCTGTTTTTATCACTGTAGTTCCTCGACGATATTGACTACTTGTCCAATGACCTTCAAGTTGTCTGGCCATGGTGAAAAAGATACAAGAGAGATAAACACTCAGACATAGTTTCACCAGTAATATTTATTTATCCTAAAGGTTGTGAAGCTCATATAAGCTAACAAATGACTATAATGTATCAGAAAATAATTATCAGACCCTTAGGAACTAGATAATGTTCTTTTGTTTTTTGTTTTTTGTTTTTACCACTGCAACAGCTTCGGTTTGGATCTGAAGTCAAAACATCAAGCACCTGTCCTCCTTTTATAGCATATTGAGATTCTTTAATGGCCAAAGTGTACAGCGGACCCTAAGAAACAATGTTTAAGTGGTAGATGCTTCTGTGTGTCTGTTTTCTATGGACCCGGTGATAACAGGAAATTATCCTTCGGAAACAAAGTCATAGGCAGTGCTAGGTTCGTCCTGGAAGAGCAAAGGTTCTATTCTCGCTGCACAAAGGGATAGAGGTGGCACGTCTAAAGTAAGCTCAGTTGCCTTAACTTGAGAAGCAAGGAGGAAAATGTCTGTCTCTGTCATCTTTGCTAGAACTGATGAGAAGAAGGATTGATGGGTACAGTTTTAGGATGGCGAGAGACATGGATTTCAGACACCGGTTTTACTTTCAAGTCAAACAAGACTGGGATCGATGACATGGCTTGGACGCTCACTGTATCTCAATGAACAGCTTGGGCACTATAATGAAAAACTTCAGGGCAGCCCAGGTGGTGCGGATTTTTCTTATGAGAGCAATAGCTATGACTAAAAATCTAATAGCAATCAAAAGCGAGTCCCAAGGGGTGAATTCCCTTCCTTCAACGTTGCTGAACAATACTGGCAGCACTTTGGATGTTGAGAGCTGATGAATGGCTAAGGCTGCGACCGTACCGTATAACTGTGCAAAGCCATTTCTGACGTCTGAAAACCAAGACATGTGGTAAGCAAGCCTAAAAATGGCAAAGGCTCGAAAATAGCCTATAAAAAATAATGGTAGGCTGAGCAGCTGCGTTCATACTACTTACCAAACAGTGAGCCCTGCTGTGCTCACCCCCGTTGTGTAAGTTTCCACAGAAATCCTCACCCTATCTCTCCATATCTGAAATGAACACCCGCTCCCTGCTGCCTGCCACCTCTCCCTCCAAAAACGAAAACCCGAGGTGGTCAGGGAGAAGGTCAGCCTGCCTGTATAAATGGCCTGGGGCATGATACTTGAGACTCAGTTTGCTAATCTGCTTGAATTCAATAATAAACAACGACAAACTTGTAATAATAAAAACCATTACATAATAACCATTACATACTAACAGAAGCAAAGGACTGCAGGCATTAGCTTACTTAATTCTCATTTTTAAAAAACTATGAATTGAGGTATCATTACTAATACTATTTTATGAATAAGGAAATGGAAGTTCGGGATGGTTAAGTAATTTGCCTGAGGTTATTCGGTTAGTAAAGGACAGAATTGTTACTGGCTAATTGTGGTGCTTACTGGCATCTTGTAGGTTTTTTTTTTTTAATTTTTTAATTTTTTAGATATTTATTTATTTGACAGACAAAGATCACAAGTAGGCTGAGAGGCAGGCGGGGAGAGAGAGAGAGAGGAGGAAGCAGGCTCCCTGCTGAGCAGAGAGCCTGATGCGGGGCTCGATCCCAGGACCCTGAGATCATGGCCTGAGCTGAAGCCAGAGGCCCAACTCACTGAGCCACCCAGGTGTCCCCGGCATCCTGTAGTTTTAAGTGAATTTTGCAGACAGAGCATATTTGATACACCGGCCTTGTAGCACATGTTCAAAATGTTAATGTTTGCCTTTTTGCCTCTGTCTGGTGAACCAAATCTTCCCCTTCTTACCTAAATCTGTATTGGAGTCCACGCTGCCCCGAAGATCCTTCTGAAGAAACTCAAGCCAAAGTTTGCAGAACAAACCATAATTTACACCCGCTGGGAGCTATTGCTTAGTAATTATCCTAAAGGTTAGCTTTGTTTTATCTTCAAGAGATTCTCAGACCAAAGAATGACACCCTTCCTTTCAACCCACACAGTATTAAGTAGGATGTTGGAAAAATTTCCCAAAGAAATGTCCTTGTAAGTAATAAAATATCCAAGCCCTAGAATCAAAAACCAGGAGAAGGGGGCTAACATCTTTGGAGTTTTATAAGCACTGGACTCTCTATGATCTATAATTTCTCCAACCGTTAATAATATATATATTCTTAAACTAGGTAAAAAAAAAATCAGATTTTTAAGAATTAAATTCTATTTCTCCACTGTCTTATATTTGAATTTCAGAGATAAGAGTCCAAAGCAAAAGGGGCCCCAACACATAATCAAACAGTGTCTCGAAGATCCAGCGAAGGCCACTGTTAAAGGAAAATGATACACACGTCCTGATGAAATGTTGACGTGCTCCCTGTGTGTACCTTCATCAAGACAAGACAGAATTGACAGGAACGGAGAGCAACACAGATGGACAGCTCCCAGTGGGAAGGCCTCCTGCAGATGGAGGTCCACGTGCCCATCTCCCAGGTACCCAGCCAGAATAGCTTCCTTGTAGTCAGCTCACCCTAAAAAACTGGACTCACACCCATCACACCCACGTGGGACACACTGGTATTAGAAAGTCACTGGGGTGAGTTACGAGAACTTGACTATTGGAGTTCTGGCTCTCCACAGCCGCAGATCAGTGCATTCCCTTCCCATTGGGGAAATGGGCTTGAGAGACCATCTGTCCCACTAGCATTTGGTCGAGAATTCAGTCATAAATGGATGGCAAGCCAGTGTCTACAGAAGGATTATTTAGGCGAGATGTTATTAAAGAGAGAATCGAATGGATTATGTAAACGATCTATTCTTCTAGATCTTCCAGGTTGTTAAATCATCAGAAAGCAAAGTACTGGAACTCTATTGGCTCTGTGTCTCCTATCCTGGAAGATGGATTCTGCTGTCTCCCAGATTCCCATACTCCCACTCAATTAATGTTGTGATCAAATAGCCTTCAAGTCTAGTTCTGGGGGTTATTTCTTCTTTATGAGGAAATAAAATTTTGTCTCTACCTTTGAACATTGCTACAGACTTATTACAGTCATTTAGTCATTAGTCAGATTGTACAATAGATTTCATTAAGTTCCTGCTAGACGTTAGGTAATCGGCAAGATGCTGAAATATAAAGTTGAATTAAGACACAGTCCGTATCCCGGGGAGTTTATGGTCTTTGAGGAAGACTCACTCTTAAGACAGCTAAATTAACCAACAGTGGAGCCATACCCAAAGGATGGAAACATTAATACAAGCCAGGATGGAAAAGAGAAAATGACTCAGGAAGGCTGTACAGTGGAACTCACAAAATGAGATTCCACAGATGCAGAGAGCTATCTATGTTTCTCTAGGTCAGAAGTCTTCTGTTGGGGCGCCTGGGTGGCTCAGTGGGTTAAGTCTCTGCTTTGGTTCAGGTCATGACCTCAGGGCCCTAGGATTGGGCCCCATGTCGGGCTCTCTGCTCGGCAGGGAGTCTGCTTCCCATCCCCCTCTCTGCCTCTTTGCCTACTTGTGATCTCTCTCTCTCTGTCCAATAAATAAATAAAATCTTAAAAAAAAAAAAAAAAGAAGTCTTCTGTTCAGAAGTAGGGTAAACAGGCAGTATGAACTACTCTGGGTGGGGGGAAGGTTTATTAGCTTATAAAACGAGAATATCCATGGAGTTACCCAACATTCAGTATTCACTTCAGCAATGACTGAAACCAGGTGTCCGTGTACATCCCTGGTTTGTCTCTTTTTCTACATTCCCCATCTATAGGGCCTTGATTTTCAGGGAGGTTGTTTCCCTTGATGGGAAAGGGAACAACCAGCAATTTCAAGCTTGCATGTCCCTTGCAGACCTGATCCTGGAGTAATGATACTCAAGGGTGTCTTTCTCAACAAACTCCTGCAAAAGTACAGGAAAGGACTCTGGGTCTGACTTATACAACACACTCATGCCTGAAATCAGTGTTGGGAGCCACTGTTGAGATGCTCTGAACTGGCCAGTGGGATATGGGGTCTGATGAAGATTATTATGACATCAGAGTGAGGGAGACCCCATAGAAAGGAAATATTTTTTAGATAGAGAAATAACATATTTCCACTATTCTATAATGTCTGGATACACATTGTGTTTTAGAGCGCATAGGTGTGAATACAAGGAGATACACCTCAGAAAATATTGAATAGTTGGTTAAGAAAATCAGATTTTTTTTTAAAGATTTTATTTGTTTATTTGACAGAGATCACAAGTAGGAAGAGAGGCAGGCAGAGAGAGAGGAGAAGGCAGGCTCCTCACTGAGCAGGGAGACTGATGCGGGGCTCCATCCCAGGATCCTGGGATCATGACCTGAGCCAAAGGCAGAGGCTTAACCCACTGAGCCACCCAGGCGCCCCAATCAGGTCATTTTTAATGAAACTTCCAGAAGAGTAGCATATCTGACAATATGATAGGTGAATAGTTCACTAAAGGGATTTGTGTGTATTTTAAACATCAGCAGGAAGCAATTACAACTTATAACTAAAATATGTCTAGGACCTCGTAAAGCACTTTCATGTACATCATTACACTGAATAAATTCCTATAAATTAGGTGCCTTTCCCTTCATTTGACAGACGCAATAAAGCAGTTCAGAAATTAGGGGCTTTGTCCAAGCTCACAGGATGGCTAAGTAGCAGAGTCAGGATGCAGGTCCTGACCTAATTCTTCACCAGCTTTTATGACAGTTTAGGTGGATCTGTCATGAAGAAGGTCGGCTTTAAAATGGCAGGTGCTAAAAGGTGGCTTTTGTTGACGGTAACCAAGAATTAAGACTCCAGCACAGACACAGGGGTCTATTCAATCTGGACACCTTGGCCAGATTATGTTTAGTGGTGGAGTGTGATTTATTAGATTTCCACAATTATATATATATATATATATATATATATATATATATGGCTTAACAGACTATCTGCATATGTATTTGGCAAATTTATATTGGTAAATACATATCTAAACATTATATATTTATAAATTTAAATATATTTTGTGTATTAAATTATATATAATTTATAAACATAATAAATATATTAAATTACACATTTAATATATTTATGCATATTTTTACTAATATATAAAATACATATTTGTATAAAATATATTTATAGATTTTATATTTAATAATATTGTTAGTATGTAATTTAATTATAGTTTAATTAATGGATAACTAATTTATTAATTTATTTAATAATTAATTATAGACATACAGCTTATATATCAATAATATGTAAATAAATATATAATAGATAATAATAAATAAATATATACATAATAAATAAATATATACATGTATATATTTATTTATTCATTCCTTAAAGGCAGCCAATCTCTGACTGACATCTAACAGGCAAGCAGTTCCTAGTACAGGCGCATCCTGGTGTTCCCAGTTGAACAAGCTCCTCAGGTCCTGGTGACAATCAGCCACATCCAGGGCACATCGTGCCAACAATCTTTTAATTCCAACGTTTTTTACCCCCACTACGTACATTGATCTTCATCCCCAGGAGCACCGGGTTGGAGTGCTTAATAAAAATGCCCAGTATCTGACACATCCTTCAGTTTGAAAGCAAAATGGCTTCTCCTTCTCTAGAACTTCCGGTCCCTTGGATCAAAATGAGCAAAACTAATTCCCCTCATCGGGTATTTGTTTTAATTTCCCAATTTCAAAACGTGTTATTCGAAAAGGTTTATTTTCCTAGACACTGAGAATGTTTTGGTATTGGGGCTGATTCGTCGCTGCAGCTTTAAATTTCCTTTGACTTTAAAAGGCTGTGATTATCTCAGTATCTTTCTCCAGTTTTAATATTTCCTACCCTCTCTTTAAAGATGTCTCTTTGTTGTTTACCCTTACTTTAATGAATCAGAGCGATTTCATTTTAAATGCTTTATGGTTACATTGTGGAACCAACATTCATTTCCTTGTTCTGAGCACTTTCTCGGGTAATCATTCTCCGTGTTATTGCTTGTGTTAGGCTTCCCGAATCCTGGCAGAAACGTTGGTGAGAAACAAACTATCAGGAATGAACCGGTGGACAAAAGTCTGTCAGAACCTCCCCTAAAATCAGATGGAGAAGGACTGGAAAGGCTGTGAATGCCGGGGGTACCCATATGGAGCCAGCCTAGAAGGGAAGGTGGCAGAATGCCCAGATGAGGAAATTTGTGAGGAAAGACAACATTGTCTGCTCTTTATTTAGTTCCTTAGAATGATCCCCCCTGCTCGGATTCCTCCCAAATTCTCAGAAATAGGAATAGACTTTGGGGAGAAGAACACGGAGCCGATGTTTTGATTTTCCAGCATGTGGAAATGTTTGCCAACGAAGGGCAAAGAACATCCATTCAATATTTCCCAAGACCTCATTATAAAAAACAAATTTGAATGAAGAGTTTGCAGATCAAAATACTTTGAAAATGTTGTCATCCGTCTATGAGTAAATGGAGAATCATCACATACAAGATGATGTAGTGAAGTGCCTATCTCATTAATATCAAATATTAGTGGGAGTTGTGTGAATTTGGAGAAAGATTGACTGACTTCTATCTGGAGGAAAAGAAAGCAAATGTTCAGAATGGGAAGGAAAATGAAAGCTTAATTATCAGACATTTTCTTACAGTTAATTTTCCTTGCCTTTGTCTGCATGAGCAAGCTCTCTATCAGAGAGAGGATTGATGAGCATCTTATTTTAATTAGCCGTGTGGAAGTAAATGTTCTGTGAAAAGTTGAGTGTATGTCTTCACTTCACAGGGCTGCAAGGGGAACACACTGTGAAATATGTTATACAAGTTTATGGATGCCATACATTATATTTTCTGTTGTTTTTCTTTCTAAAGAATGTTTAGACTGTGGTCCGTACCGTGGTGGCTTAAGCAGAAAACTAATAATGATGCGAAAGTACGGAGCCAGAGGTGTCATTATCCTTCAGATCTCAGGGATGACAGTGTGTGAACAGTGGGAAAGGAAGTTTGAATTGTAGTTTCTGGAAATATCTTCCAGATATCATAAGTGTAAAAGTGTAAGCCGAAGATTTGTTTCGCAAAATGTCTATTCAAAGTAGACATTTTCTTCTGTCAGAGCCTTCTAATAAAGCAGCTTATACACTTATAAATGTGTCAGTCATTTTTATGCAAATCACGCAAAATAAAATTTACTGGAATTCTTTTACTTCTAGGGGACAGATAGGCTGCTGAAATACAGAGCAGGATGCATGTGTGGGAATTTGGATATTTTATGAATCTTCAATATCAGTATTTTTTAAAGAACTAGTGCTGGTTGTTCATGCTAAAGGAAACACTGAATTCTTTGTCCAGAATCTACATAGGAAATATATAAAAATCACTGTCCCATAAAGAAATGGTTTTAAGATTATGTACCCAGAAGTCTAAAAAAACAAACAAAACAGTATTACCGTGGTGTATCATCAAGCAATTCATGAATAGAGTTCTAACTGTTAAGAAATGTTGTGGTATTTATGATATTCATCATCGTTATAAAATTTGTAATTTAGGGCCCCTGGTTGGCTCAGTGGGTTAAGCCTCTGTCCCTGGCTCAGGTCACAATCTCAGGGTCCTGGGATCGAGCCCCCCATTGGGCTCTCTGCTTAGCAGGGAGCCTGCTTCCCCTTCTCTCTCTGCCTGCCTCTCTGTCTACTTGTGATCTCCCTCTCTCGGTCTCTGTCAAATAAATAAATAAATAAAAATCTTTAAAATTTGTAATTTATTCTGCTTTGAATACGTATTCATAGCTATACCTAATTTGTGTTCATACATCTGAGTGTTTCTTCTTATAAATAGACCCCACATTGAACAAAGTTTCAGGACCTTCTATACCTGGATCTGCCTCTGCAGGCGACTTTTTCTAGAGATGAGGTCTCTAGAAAGGGAGCAGATCCTCCCTCATTGCAGAGTGAAGTTGTCCTTTCTAGAGAGCATGAAATGGCGTTTGTTCCAGCAATGTAAGAATGGTTAACTTCAGAAAGATCTGGGTATGCGATGACTCCATTCATTGATTAAAGGAGAAAACTCGTATGATCATCACAGGAGATCCAAAAAATATATTGGATAAACTTTAATACCCATAAGACATAAAACTCGTAGCAAACTGAAAAGGGAAGGGATCGTCCTTAACCCGATAAAGGTTCCCTACCAAGTACAAGACTGCACTTCAGGTAAAATATTAGAATTAATCACTTTAAGGTGAGGAACAGAATGAAAAATCTCCTCCTCCATACTGCTAACCAAAAAGACAACAGAAGGCAGTAAGAGGTAAAAGGATTAGAAAGGAAAGATTTTTCCCATATAATCCACATGCGGTTATACGACTGTGCTCCTGGACTATTAAGTACAATCTGTAAGAAATTGCCAGGAATAATGAGCAAGATTGTTATATTGAAGATACAAAAGTTAATTACAACCCTGTGCACTAGAAACAGCAATTAAGAAGATGTAATAATTGTTTTTAAAGCCACCATTCGTATTTGCAACAGAACCTATCCCATAGCCAGAAATAAATCTATCAGGAAAAGTCCGAGACCTATATGGAGAAAATGAATAATATCTTTATTGAAGGACATAAAAAAGCTCTAAATAAATGGAGAGAGATACTTTTGGTCATGGATGGGAAGAGTCAGTTTCATAAAGGTGTCAATTCCCTCTAAATTAATCTATAAATTTAATGAATTCCTATCATAATCCCATCACGGTTTTTTATAGACTGTGACAAGCTGGTCTGAAATTACATATGGAAGAGGGTATATAGCAAAGAATGGTCAAATTAATTTCAAATAAGAATGAGGAGGAAGAATTTACCATACCGGATATTAAGACTTACAAAGTTACAGTAATTAAGAAAATACTTATTCAAAGATAAATGTATCTAAGAAACATAATAGATATAGACTCTGACCCTCAAAAATATGAAAACTTTCTGTTTGACAAAGTCAGCATTTTATAATACAGCAGGAAGATGGACTTTAGAAAAGGTAGCTGAGACAATTAAGACCCAAATAGAAAAAGACAAAATTATATGCATGGATTATAACCAGTAGTTCTCAATCAGGGACATTTGGCAATGTTCAGATCATTCTTGGTTGCAAGAACCGGAGGGAAGGATATCATCTAGTGCGTTGAGGCCAAGGATGCTGTTGAAACATCCTACAAAGCATAGGACAGCCCCTACGACACCGAATTATCCAACCTAAATTGTCAACAGTGCTCTAATTGAGAAACCCAGTTTGGGCTAGAATGGACTTCGCTCAGGTAACCACATAGTTATTAACTCCCTTTACAGCTTTTCAAGGATTTTCAAGTGTCACCTTCTCAGAAAGACTGCTCTGAAACCCTCTATTTAAAATGACCACTTCAATTCCTCCTTCTACACCTCTCCTGATCCTTTTTTTTCTTAAGATTTTATTTATTTATTTATTTGACAGAGAAAGATCACAAGTAGGCAGAGAGGCAGGCAGAGAGAGAGGAGGAAGCAGGCTCCCTACCGAGCAGAGAGCCCGATGCGATGAGGGGCTCCATCCCAGGACCCTGGGTTCATGACCTGAGCCGAAGGCAGAGTCTTTAACTCAGTGAGCCACCCAGGTGCCCCTCTCCTGATCTTTCTTACTGTGCTCTCCTTATGGACTCATCATCTTCTAGCAGCCAATAAAATTAATTATTTATTACCTTATATCTCCTATTATCAGTCTGCTAGAATGTCTTGTTTTGTTGACTGATCTATCCCAAACGCTGAGAGTAATGTTTAGCACACAGTAGGTAGTGAAAGAATATTTATTTAACAAATAAATAACCCTGAGTGCTAATTGAAATGCAGAGTGGTAGGATCACTTGTAACTGCTGGTGGAGAGTGTCACTTGGGTGAGGAATTTGGCTTTGTCACATATATTTGGAGATGTGCGTACCAGGAAAGTCAAGGCAAAGATCGTTCGCTGAGTCTATCTCAGAACTTCCTTTCCCCAATACCTAACCAAATGTGCCAATAAAGTCAGCACCTAGAAAAAGAGTCATAAAGTTACTTTTGAGGAATAATAGAAATCCATACACTTCAAAAACATGTAGCTAAGGAAAGAGGAATAAGAACAGATGATTACAGCATAGCAAGGCTCCTATCCCTGCTCACTTCCCAATCTGCATATTGTAGCGTTTTTCATTTTCAAATAAAAAATAGAAATGCATATATATGTATATACATATATATATACACACATACATGTATATTTTTTTCTAATAAAAACTATGGTTTTAACAAAGCTCTTATCTAAGAACACAATTCTGGAAGAATTACATGGGTACGTGTGTGCGTGTGTATGCATTTATGTATTTATATCCTAATGCCCAGTCTTACTGAACCAGAGTCTCTCAGTATGAAACCCAAGAATCTGAGTGTACGGTTTCATTTTTTTTTTTAAAGTTTTTCAGCTGATTCTGATGATCAGCTAGGTTTTACAACCATTTAGTAGTTTTTTAAATGTATTGCAAGAAACTCTGGGTATCTAAGTCACTGTAGAGGTATCTTAGGAGTCATTTCTTTGGCATTCCAGGACAAGTTTTGGTCTCTTCTCTATGGAAAGGTTTTGTGTAAACTATTGCTTGGAACAAAAAGTACTATTTCTTAAAAAAAAAAAAAAAAGTTTTAATCCACTCGTCTAGAGTTGATTGTCCATTAAAGTGTGTGGTAGAGGGACACCTGGGTGGCTCAGTCGGTTGGGCGGCTGCCTTCAGTTTGGGTCGTGATCTCAGGCTCCTGGGATCGAGTCCCACATCAGGCTCCTTGCTCAGCAGGGAGCCTGCTTCTCGCTGTGCTTCTGCCTGCCTCTCTGCCTACTTGTGCTCTCCCTCTCTCTGACAAATAAAAAAAAAATAAAAAATAAAAAGTTTTAAAAAAAGTGTATGGTAGATACTGTGATGTGCCACCCAGATCTTCAGGAATGAGAAAAATTTCCTCCCGGCGGTTGTGAGTGTTGTCAGAAGATGACCCTCAGCTGCCATCCATCCTTGAGGATTGCCTCAGGTGAAGAAAGCTGCCTGGGACGGTTGGCCTCCTTCTAGGAAAAGTTCCTATCCAATACTGATCTATGTAAGTGTAGAAAAGCCTGGCCCCTCTTGCCTCAATTTGAGACAACTTGGAAGGGCTCTCCCATGCTCCAGAGTGGCCCGATGGGGTCAACTGAGCCCTTCCTGAGGTCAGCATCGCAGCTGCTTCTGCCCAGTCCTGTTCCCTTTTGCTCCCCACTTTTACACCTGCAGAACACGGGCGAATAAGCTTTCTGCTCATGGATCTGAATCTGAGACTCCGCTTCTGAGAAACTCAACCTGCCACGCCCAGTGAACCTAGATCCCAGGATGTTATGAGGCTTGACACCGGATCACGCTCAGGTGGATGGATGGACTAAATGACTGGAAAGCAGGGAAAATGCCCCATATGGCAACATCAGACTGTTCTGCATTCCAACCATTCTCCATTCATAACAGATCTAATTGCGAACGTGAGTTAGCAAAATAGGAAACCCGCAAGGCGCACTGGCTTGACGTTGAGAAGAATACACATGGGTAGCATTAGCTCCCTCCAGATGCACTGTTTGGAATCTCCATTCATAACAAGAGTTGGAGAAACTTAAGGAAGCAATAATTAAAGTCCAAGGAATTAAACTTACGGAGGGGGGAAAAAAGTCAAAGAATTTGTTGTGAAGACAGTAGGCCTTACCTCTGAAGCTCAGTGGGAAGACTTCAATAAACGACGCCCACTTTCCAATTGGGGACAATTTACGTACTTGTAATCTATTTATGTATTTTGGGACTACAGTGACAAATAAGTAGCTTAAAATGGGTGCATATTATTATGAGGGAAAAAATGCATCCCAAGTTTTGGAGATCATATTGATGAGGGAGCAGGAGGCTGACTGAGGACAGAGCAAAAGCTGGCGCCTTGCACCCCCTTTCCACCCACTCCCCTCCGTAATATGTGTAGCATTCCTCAGGCACCCCTGACTGCCATAAAATGATAAATAGTTAACTTGCAGAGCTCACAATCCTGCAGAGCAGGAATTTCCCTTGCTCTACAGATGTCCTAGAGACCTAAACAGGGAGGTTACCTTATCAATAGCACAAATTTCCAGAGGCAAATAACTCTCAGTTCCTAAAGCCCTAATGTCTCCCTCCCCACCATAAACTGGAGGAGGCTGAGGTAGAAGGGAATGTAAATGATAACAGGATCATAACACCCCACCAAGAATCTCCCTTCCCCTCACCTTCTCCCAACCGCAAGGTATATAACCTGTCATCACTCACAACCCGGGGCAGCAGCTCTTCCTGCCCACGGGTCCTGTCCCCGTGCTTTAATAAACCACCACTTTGCACCAAAGATGTCTGAAGAATTCTTTCTTGGTCATCGGCTCTGGACCTCAGCCCACCGAACCTCACCTAGGTTCTAGAACTTTATCGATATGTTGGTGGCAAGGTTTCCTGAAAGGGACCCACCAAGCATCATTTTGAGTAGGGACATGAGGCCATTGGTAGAAAGCACTCTCTTCCCTCTTCTGTTCTGTTCACATCTGAGACTGTGCACTGTCTGAACGCTTATGTTTCTGGAGATTTATAGTTGTCGCTACTATTTTACTCTTAAATAAACTCTTGTCTGGAGAAACGTCAGTGAATGTTGCAAAGAAGCCCTCAGAGGAAGGACCACTGGAAAAGGTGAAAGGATCACTGTGGATGTAGGAGAAAACCCCAGTGACAGAGGTATGTGACAGAGCAGCCAGGGTTGTGTGAAATCGGGAACGACCAGAACACGGAAAGGACTTCGTATGCAGGAATTTCCATGACAGAGAAGATGGAGAATAAAAGAGCCAAAAGTTTTACTCTGTGGCTGAATTGACCATTATCTCACACTTTTGTTGGATTGTGTTGGGGAAACAGAGATTTCTATGCATTTCCTTCCCCCTAAATCTGTGTATTTATCGTTTCAATAAGTAATGTGGCAAAAAGTAAAAACGAAAACAACTTTGACCTAACATTTTTCTAACCTGCTCTAACATGGATTCTGTTTAATATTTTTATTTCTTATGAGAATATATATTTAGGTTTGAGTGTTTTCTTAACTTTTTTTTTTTTTTTTTTTTTTACTTTTCATAAACCCAACTAATGCATAAACAAAAAGACAAGCATAATATTGTAAGGAATGCTAGCCAGTTTTCTGGGATTCAACATATGTTAGTTACTTACATTATTTTCCCTAACTTTCTCCAATGCCTGCAGCTTGGCTCCATACCACCAGATAAAGGATATTGCTTTGAGTTTTCAAATATAATCAGAATGCTTAGATTTACACCAAACATGAACTCTGGGAGAGAAGATGAAAATATTCTTCTCTTTTCAATGACTCTTTCTTCTAATGGGCTGTTTATTAAAATAGAGTATGAATTATTTAACTGCCTACCATAAAAAATGTAAAACTTTTGTGAATTGGTAGCAAATTAAGAATTACAATTAAAACTGTAAAACATAATACCCACCTCTCACAGATGGGTAATGGAGAATAAGACACATTGTCTAAGAATTTAATTAGACCAGAGTAATTTTAAGGCTTAAATTCACAAAAGGAGCCCAAAACCAAGCCTGTGTGAAATGACTAGAAAGAGCTAACTTGCTCTGTATAAAAACACAGAAAGCATTTGTTTTTGTATCTGAAAGAAAAGAAACAGAGGATAAAGGTTGTGGAGAGCGAGAAAGAGAGGGAGAGGTGGGCCACACAAGATAGCAAGAAGCAGGAGCTGGATTTTGTAGCAACAGCTAAGACACTTGAAAATGCACAGGGTCCAATAATCAGAGAAGAATGTTGCCATGGTTGCAAACCTCTGCTTAGTCCCAGATTTCTAGTAGAGTTGGCTGCACCCACAAATGCTTCAATGAGTGGTGTGTGAGCCATGTGTATGTGTGAGTATGTGTAATAAAGAAATTTATTTATGGATTCTATTTATGGATTTGGGTGAGGAAAGGCACATGCATTGGAAGGTGAACAGAAGCAAGAACTCAGATCAAAGGTGAACTTGAGAAAGGAATTCCCCCTGGGAATTTTCAGCCTTCATGGGGAGCAGGGAGCTTTGTAATTTCCACAAATCATAGGCAGTAGGGTGGCAGGGGGCTAGATAGTCTTACTTAGTTGTTACAGACTCACCCCAGCTGACATCTGGGGTCCAAATTTGAGCATGTGCTGGTGCATCTTATAATCTAAAATTCAACAATCCAGTTCCCGTTAACCATAACTCTGGCATTCTCCGAGGACTTGGGTTAACTTCTTCATGAGTCTTATTTTCAGGTCAGAAATCTGAGTTATGCTGATTCAAACTTCAATTCAAAGAAATAAGAACAATCACTCTACTCCAGGCTTCTCTGTTGCATCAAGAGGCAGATGCTAATTCTTCTAGCTTGATCTTAATTAATTGAAGCTTTCCTCCCCTGAACCTGCCACCAGTCCTGTCATACTAGTAAGAGATTTGTGTTCCCATTCTTTGTAAACCTCTCTTTCATGACAAACCCAGATACTAAAACAAAAACAAACAAACAAACAAAAAACACACATTGTCACCAATACAGTATGATTCCCCCATGATGCCCTTTAACCAAGAAAGAACCATGTTGGAGACTTTCTCCATGTCTTGTACCCCTCAACCCCTCCAGGCTCTTCCTCCTCTTGGAGTATTTATTGCTTATTGAATATGTAAGTGCTCTTTGCAAATCCTCTTCAACTTGTAGAGATTTTTATCATCTTGTTTTCTACTGATGGGAACTCTTTTCCCCTCTCATAGAAAAGCAGTTTCCTTTACAAAACACGTTTTAGAAATGGGTTTACTGTTGTTTTGGGGCACAGGTAGTGTCATTACTATTTCCTCCAGGCCTGATGTATGAAATATATGCTCATTTCAAGACTTAATTGAATACAGATGTAAATAATAAATAAAGTGAAAAAAAATCACACAAAAATAGCATGGCTGCATTACTTATTATCTGAACTGGGAAACTTGTAGAATGAAACTGGTGTTAATAACTACTTTGGTAACGTGATGCCTCCAGTTTTATTTTTGTTTTTCAACATTTCCTTAGCGATTTGGGGTCTCTTCTGATCCCATACAAATTTTAGGATTATTTGCTCCAGCTCTTTGAAGAATACCAGTGGAATTTTGATCGGAATAGCATTTAAAGTATAGATTGCTCTAGGCAGTATAGACATTTTAGCAATGTTTATTCTTCCAATCCAAGAGCATGGAATGGTCTTCCATCTTTTTGTGTCTTCTTCAATTTCTTTCATGAGTGTTCTGTAGTTCCTTGAGTACAGATCCTTTACCTCTTTGGTTAGGTTTATTCCCAGGTATCTTATGGTTCTTGGTGCTATAGTAAATGGAATAGATTCTCTAATGTCCCTTTCTGTATTTTCATTGTTACTGTATAAGAAAGCCACTGATTTCTGTACATTTACTTTGTATCCTGAATTGCTATATGAGTTCTAGTAGTTTGGGTGTAGAGTCTTTTGGGTTTTCCATATAAAGAATCATGTCATCTGCAAAGAGAGAGAGTTTGACATCTTCATTGCCAATTTGGATACCTTTTATTTCTCTTTGTTGTCTGATTGCTGTTGCTAGGACTTCTAATACTATGTTGAACAAGAGTGGTGAGAGTGGGCATCCCTGCTGTGTTCCTGATCTCAACGGAAAGGACGCAAGCTTTTTCCCATTGAGGATGATATTTGCTGTGGGTCTTTCATAGATAGATTTGATGAAGTTCAGGAATGTTCCCTCTATCCCTATACTTTGAAGCGTTTTAATCAGGAATGGATGCTGGATTTTGTCAAATGCTTTTTCTGCCTCAATTGAGAGGACCATGTGGTTCTTCTCTTTTCTCTTCTTAATTTGTTCTATCACATTGATTGATTTGCGAATGTTGAACCATCCTTGCTGAGTGAAATAAGTCAAGCAGAGAGAGTCAATTATCATATGGTTTCACTTATTTTTGGAGCATAACAAAAAGCATGGAGGACGTGGGGAGTTGGAGAGAAGGGGGTTGGGGTAAATTGGAAGGGAAGGTGAATCATGAGAGACTATGGACTCTGAAAAACAATCTGAGGGGGTTGAAGTGGCGGGGGGGTGGGAGGTTGGGGTACCAGGTGGTGGGTATTATAGAGGGCACAGATTGCATGGAGCACTGGGTGTGGTGAAAAAATAATGATACTGTTATGCTGAAAATAAATAAATGAAAAAAAAATTAAAGGAAAAAAAATAACTACTTTGGGACCATGCCAGGTAAGTTAAGACCTGTAGTCACCATAATAATCCCTCAGCAATTATTCTGTGACTATACATTCTATATTCACAGTAAGTAGAATTTCTACTTATTCAGAAAATTTGGACCATACTATGCAGCTTTGTAGGTTTTCCTTCTTTTTTAAACATAAAATGGATATATTTATTTCTATGTCAATAAGCACAGAACTACATAATCATTTTAATGGCCACAGTGACTGACGCTTAGTAAATGCTATAATAATGTTATTTATTCTTATTATTCAAATGACAGTATTATTATAATCTCCTTTTGATAAATAAATCAGAATTTATTTTTAAAAATACTTGATACTATTTGCTATTAAAAGTAATGCCATGTGGGGTCATGACATCAGGGTCAGGAGATCAAGCCTTATGTTAGGTTCCACATTCAGCAGGGAGTCTGCTTGGGACTTTTGTCTCTCCCTCTGCCTCTGCCCATCACCAGTGTTCTCTCTCTCTCTCCCCTCCTCCAAATGAATGAATGAATGAATAAATAAATAAATAATGCCATGATCAGTATTTTTGCACCTGTTGATTTTATGCTTGGTTTCTTTCTTTCTTTCTTTCTTTCTTTCTTTCTTTCTTTCTTTCTTTCAAGATTTTATTTATTTATTTGTCAGAGAGAGAGAATGCACAAGCAGGGGGAGCAGCAGGCAGAGGGAGAAGCAGGCTCCCCACTGAGCAGGGAGCCCATTCAGGACCTATTCCCAGGACCCTAGGTTCATGATCTGAACCGAAGGTAGGCACTTAAAGGACTGAGCCACCCAGATGTCCTTATGCCCTTTCTTAATTAATACAAATTTGTAGAAGAGGAATTCTGGAACTGAAAATATTTAATTTTACACTTGGTAACACATATGGGCCCATTAGAAATGTATGAGAGTACCAATTTGTATATAATCTTGATAGCAATGAATTATATGATTCTTTTTGCTCTTTGCCAATTTAATAAATAGAAATCATTTTAGTCAGCCTTCTCCAGGGAAACAGAACCAGTAGGATATATATAGAGAGAGAGGAAGAAGTTTATTATGAGTGAGTGGTTCATGTGATTATGGAGACTAAGAAGTCCTATGATTGGTCAACTGTAAATTGGAGGCCCAGGAAAGTCAGTGAAGTAATCCCAACCAAGGACTAAGAGCCTGAAAGCCAGGAATGCCAATATCCAGGGGCAGAATCAGCCTCAATCAGTTCAAAATATTTTCTAATTTTTCTCGTGTGTGTGTGCGTGAGTGTGTGTGTGTGTGTGTGTGTGTGTTTGCACATGCATTGTCCTTTCAGCTATTTAGAAGTGACTTGTTCAAAATTCAGATGTTTGGGGGTTTTGCAGACCCTGTTCCCATTATTGATATTTATTTTAACTTGAGTTATTTAAACCTTCTATATTCTTAATATTCTGCCTATTTGTTTTATTAATTACCAAAAGAGAGAGGGATGTTGCAATCTCCAACAGTACCTGTTAATTTTAAATTTCTCCTTTTGCTTCTACTAATTTTTAGTTTATGCAGTTCAAAAGTTTGTTCTTAGGTATATATGCATTTAAGATTGTTATGTCCTCGTAACTAATTGGTCACTACCCCATCATGAAATGATGCTCTTTATTTCATGTAATATCCCTTGATCTAAGATCTACTTTGTCTGATTATTAATATAGTCATTCTAGCTTTTATTTGTTAATACTAGCACAGAATGCTTTTTCTGCATCTGTTTACTTTTAATCTGTGTCATTTATTAAAAACAATGATCCTATAGACAGCAAATAGTTTGATCTTGACCTTTTTTTATCCAGTCTTAGAATCTCTGCCATTAATTGAACTGTAAAGGCCATTTACATTTGATTGGATTTAAATATGCCATCTTGCTATTTGTTTTCCATTTGTCTCATCTGTTGTTTAAACTTTTCATTTTTATAATGGTTTTCAGTTGATTCTTCTTTTTTATCTCCACACATGGACAATAACATAACCTCCGTAAAATGATAATCTCTCTTTCTCCTTACTTACCGAGAACTTGAATTTTATTTTCTAATACTATTACAACATCTGTTATTTTAATATACACCAAGTACTACTATTACTGATAGATAATTGTGTTTTAATTTCAAGAATGAAAATGGCTAAAAAATATATAATAATTAACAAATATGGCAGACATTGATCTACATGCTTTACATGGATGACTCAGTTAATCCCTGCAACAACTTGTGAGATAGTTAATTTTATTATTCCTGGGAGAGGAAACTGATATAAAATGATGAAGAAGCTTGTCACACATCTAGATCACACATCTAGCAAGTGGCAGAACCGGATTTAATTCAGAACAGCCTAGTTCTAAAGCCCATGCTTCTAACTAGCAATACTACCACTGCATAAAGAAAACATCTAGGAATGCCTGGGTGGCTCAGTTGGTTTAATGACTGCCTTTGGCTGAGGTCATGATTCTAGGCTCCTGGAATCTAATCCCACTTGCTCCTTGCTCAGCGGGGAGCCTGCTTCTTCCTCTGTCTGCTGTTCCCTTGCTTTGTGCTCTCTCTTTTTCTCTCCTTGACAAATAAATAAATAAATTCTTTTTTAAAAAAAAGAAAGAAAGCATCTAGTGATCCTTCAATAAGCTGGTATTGGTATGGTATATGGTATTGGCTGAATATAGATTTTTAAAATTTTTATTAATTTTTTGGCCATATGTAGATCTTTTTCTTTGAGTTAAAAAAGTATCTTTCCATTATTCTGTGGCTTATATCATAAGCAGAGGATAAATAGAGTTATTTCCCCCCAATATTGGCATGTGCTAAAGTAAATACAGACTTACCCCTTTTGCCTATTAATATGTTAAAAACACATTAAATGTGCTCTTTCTCTCTCTCTCTTCCTTTGATGGATGAATGTACTTTCCTAAGATTCAGAACAAAAACTGGTCAACTCTTTAATTATAATTTCCTGTGTCATTATAAAACAAATGAAAACAAATCTCATCTTAGATGATATAGGGCCAAGTTTTAAGAAATAGACAGTTTCTTTACTGCTCTCTTCATTATTTATCACGCCCCTTGAAAGAGGTAGATCTTAGGTGGCCTTGGCTGGTCTATTGGTATGCGCTGTCCCTAGCATCTGCCCCGTTTTACTTTCTTTCTCTCAACTGAGCCATGTAAAAGGTTTCTGTGCATTAAAGCCATCTTTCCTAAGAGTGTTTCCCAGTGCTTTAGTTTTAATTTAGCCTGCCTGCTTTTTTTTTTTTTAATGGCTTTGTGTTTCTACATTATTTTAAATTCCAGTATAGCAAACATACAGTGTTATGGTTGCTTTAGGTGTTCAATACAGTGATTCAATAATTCTCTACATGACCTGGTGCTCTTCATGATACAACTACTCTTAGCCCCCTTCACCTATTTCCCCCCATCCCTCTACCTATTAGTTTGTTCTCTAGGCTTAGGAGTTTGTTTCTGATTTGTCTCTTTTTCTCTGTTATTTGTTTTGTTCTTAAATTCCACATGAGTGAAATCATAGGATACTTATCTTTCTCTGATTGGCTTATTTCACTTAGCATTATACCCTCTTAGATCTATTCATGTTGTTGCAAATGATTTAGCCTGAATTTTTGAGATTTTTTTTTTACTTATTCCTAAGATTGCATCCTTGATATGGTCACCTTCTCCAATAAAGCTAGCTACTTTACCTTGTAGCTAGATGCCCCCTGAAACACCAGACTGGGGAGAAAAGGTGAGGTGTTTTTAAAAACTCAGAACCTAGTGTTCCAACCAAAAACTCTGATTCTTGGTAGACTGAGTAGCCTTTTCCCTCTAGTATACATGACACAAGTATGTGTGATTCTTCTGGGGGAAGTAGGCTTCAAATATAAAACCCAGTTTTCTGAACTCAATCAACAAGGAAGGATCTATAGATCTCTATAAATATAAATGTTATTAGGAGAGTTGAATGCCTTTAGCTGATTAGAAGTTAGACCAGAGGAACTTCTGTGGAAGCTAGAGAAACCTTAGAAAATCTAGGTAGTTGTTTATCAAAAAGTAGTTCTTAAATTTCTGCCCAGAACCTAGAATTTAAATAATGTATATGCAAGGGTGCCTTTGTGGCTCAGTAGGTTGGGGCCTCTGTCTTCGCCTCGGGTCATGGTCCTGGGGTTTTGGGATCGAGCCCCGCATGGGGCTCTCTGCTCAGCGGGGAGCCTGCTTCCCTTCCCCTCTGCCTGCTTCTCTGCCTACTTGTGATGTTAAAAAAAAATAATGTATATGCATTATGATATAGTATTTCATAGTCAGGGTTCCTATAAATCAGTATTTCAAGGGAAGGATAATCATTCAAAATACAATGGCAAAACAAAATTTGAGGAAAATTATTTTTAGCACCCCCTAATTTCTCACTTAAGATGTAAGTAATACTGGTATAAATAGTTCAATAAGAAACAGGGTTGTTGGTTTTTTTTTTCCAGCCACTTTCTAGTTTTACAAAAAGTACAATGAAATGAAATTCTGCCTAAGTGTCTATTAAAAAAATAATGGGAAGATAGAAAGATCATTTTAAAAGATGCAGGTGGAAATTCAGAGTCAGCTGTTTTAAAATTTATGAACAGAAGCAGTAATTTAACTTGTGATGGGGACAATTTTATTCCCATTCCCACGAATGCTAATGTTCACTTTCAGTTATTAAAATTAATCTGATTCAATTATATTCTGTGGGCTGTGTTCAGCTGTACTGATTGATAATAGCAACAAACATTAAGTATGGTTTTGTGATCTGTGACACTATATGGTTATTAACACCAAATATGAAAGGGTTGGAAGAGTGTCCTTTTGACCCCAAAATGCAAGGACCATTAGGAATTAATGGTAATGATATTCTAAAGATAATGTCATTCATTCATTTGACAAATATTTATTGAGTCTGCCCATAGAACCACCACGCTGAGGGAAGGGAAACCAACATTGACTGAGTACTTCAATATATGCCAAGAATTGTGTAGGCTTTTGCTAAATTTTTCTTATTTAATCTTCAGAACAAACACATGACAACAGGTATTATTAGTACAGTTTACAGATGAAAAAGTATAAATTGATCAAGGCTAAATAACTTTATCAAAGTCAAACAAAGGATAAGCAGTGACACTATAATTCATATCCATACCTTCTATAATACAAAATCTAATTATTTTTATTATACTATGTTCCTCATTGCTGGGTGGATTCCAAGAAGTATAAGACATCCTATTGTCAAGAGCTTACAGCCTAATTGAAAACACAAGATATGAAAATGGTCATTCATTCTACAAATATTTTTAAGCCTTTATAATGAGCAATGTTTCATAGTGGTGGGGAAAAATACAAGGCAATAATAATTATAATTTATGTCCCTTTGCATTGAGAAATCTGAAATTTGTTTCTTTTATTCTTTTGTGGACAAAAAATTATGATTTTAAAATCTACTTCAATAAAACGCTTTCTTCTTCAAAACTGTTAGTTATAAGCTAAAGCATGAAATTTTCCAAGGAGTGATCACTTTCTGGTGCATGCAAACTTAATCAGGCCTTTGGATTTAATTTAAAACACAAGGGTTTCTCATAAGCATGCAAGGGGAAGCCTAATCCATGCATTTTCTGGTTCTATATTATACCTGTTTATACATACATATTACCTATCTATTATCTCTTAGGTTAGAATAGCTCTTTTTCTTTTTGCTTTTCAAGTTCTTTTTCATATTTCACTTGGGAATCAATAGTATATTTATTGTGTCTAAAAGTAAAAGCCCCTATTTATATCCCCAAACTTGTTCCAACCCCAGGTTTTCATACTCCATGAAGTTACCACCATCATCTAGTTGCTCAAGCCAAAAACCTAGAGGTCACTGATTCCTTCCTTTCCCAGCCCATAATTCCATCACCCATAGAATCCATTGGTTTGTCTTTCAGTGCTCCATGTCCACAATATGCACCACAAATAAATGCTTCTCTCCTATTTCACTTCCTCCACCATAATCTACCCCACTACAACCTGACATCTGGTCTATGTTAATAACCACCTCATTGGGGCGCCTGGGTGGCTCAGTGGGTTAAAGCCTCTGCCTTCGGCTCAGGTCAGGATCCTAGGGTGCTCGGACAGAGCCCTGCATCAGGTTCTCTGCTCAGCAGGGAGCCTGCTTCCCTTCCTCTCTGCCTGCTTCTTTGCCTCCTTGTTATCTCTCTCTGTCAAATAAATAAATAAAATCTTTAAAAAAAAAATAACCACCTCATTGATTGCTCTGCTTCTGGTCCTGTACCACTCCATATCTTCTCTACACCATAGCCAAGCCCAAACTTTTCTGTCCTTTAAATATAATTCAGATACTATCTCTTCTCTATTTTAACACTTAATACCATTTGATGCATCTGTTCATTGATTGCTTTAACAATAACATCATCTCAAACTCTTTTTGTTCGCTTGTTTTTATATTTCCAATCCTAAGATTGTCTCCTTTTATTATGTTAGGATCAACAGCATGCTATTTCTAGCTAAGGTACAAACACCCCATGAGATCAGGCACAGTTGCTCATATCTTATATTTCAACTCCGCTGGGAGCTAGTGTTACAGCAATAACAGGGAAGTTTCTCCTTTGATTGTTTTGAGACAGATTCAGGCTGCAACTCTATGTTCTTTGGCAGGTTTTTATTTGTTTATTTGTTTTGTTTGAGCTTGAATACAAGCATTTTCTTAGCTCACCTTGTGAGCTAAGAGACAGAAATATCCATCTATCCTGGGAGAGAAGAGGAGGATACATGTATTTTAAGGCAGGACATACTCCTTAAAAACATTTTTTTGAAAGTCTACTTAAACACATGGATTCCTTTTGAAATGAGAGTAGCCTGACACCGGAGATGAAAAGTTAAATCATTGTTATGTCCATGTGGATCTCCCTCTGAAGGTTCCCAGTGCTCTTTCCTTGACAGCTTTTGCTCAGAGGTCTAGTGCTATGTGACCAGAGTCACATCTGATAATCCTTGGGAGGAACAGCAGTCCATTAGAATGCTGAAGAACAAATTCATTCAAGAAGGCTGAATGATCAAAGATGATTGGGTCAGAATATGATTTGGGTACTCGACACAAGGAAGCATTAATGCAGAGTGAAAATGAAGACTCATGATCTTCTTCTTACACCTTTAGAGAGGTAGATGCTGACTTGATATCAGCTTTTCTACCCATAATCCACCACGATCGCAAACTTCTCATTAGTGAAAAACAAATGATGTATCAATTTTAATGTACCCTGGGTAAAGATTTTCATGTTGCATTTTCAACGCTACATGTATTTTTATTAGTGAATGGCTTGATGACTATTTTGAATCCTCAGGGGGCATTCTTACATTAGTCATAACAATACCAAAAATTATGAAAGGTGTAGAATTTTAAATACAATCATCAGAGTAGAAGCAAACAAGTAAGTAAAGGGATAATTTATTGTCACATTTGTCTGTGTACCTGCTTATTTACTTTGGCTATTTTGACTATATGCACAGAGGGTAAAGATAAAAGTGAGATAAGAAACCAAAACAAGAGTAGAATAATTACAGTACTTGAGAAATATACTGATGTCTGAGCTTCCAAAACAAAACAGAGAAGAGGGCTTTACACAAGCTCTTACATGGGTTTTATTATCTTATTTTTTTTAAAGCTTATAAAATTTTTTAAATTGAAAAAGTTTTACTGCTGCAAAAGGTTAAAAATACCTAATATCCCATGGATATCTTTTCCTTTCACAAGGATCACCAAGATGCCGCAGTGAAGAATGCAAACTGTGGAACACACTTCTGGAACACACTTCTGGAGTTCAAAGGATCAAGTCTCCCTTTGAGACTTACTTTCCATACCTGCAAAATGATGGCAACACCATCTACTTCATAGAATTTTTATAAAGATTAAAAGAAAATTAAGTGAATGTAAATATTTGATGTAATATAAAACTGAAGAACTTAAAATAGTTCTTAGCACACAGTAAGCACCAAATATGCTGTTATTATCATTATTTTTTATTGTTCTGGTAGAAATCACGTTTCTTTCCACAACTTTCTCTTGTTCGGCCCAGCTCCCTGTAAGTCTTGCCCTTATTTTTAACTATTTCCAGGTTTAGTGCATCTGGTTGTTAATTTCACAGAGCTAAATAACATTCAAACATTGGATTCATCAACCTACCAACCCTCCCCCACCTTCTATTCCTGGGTCATGTTCTCTGTCCTCCACTGAGCAATTCAGTAACTTCAAGGACTCCATCTCTCAATATTCATTACTCATTCATTCAAAGCAGGCATTATCGTTTGACTCATACTTTAGGAGAGTAAGTCATATTAAGGAAAGTGTCATTAAACATAGATCTATAAAAGCTGGAAAAAAACATACGCTATCCAGCAAAATTTTATATTAACTTCACGTGAATTGTAATAGCATAGTACCAAATCACTTTGCTCAAGAATTTCTCCAACACCTACGCTATCAGTATTAAAAATGCATTGCATTCTGGTATTGTGACCTGATAGAATTTTGCGAGATACTCGAGATATAGGTGAGCTTGCTACAATATTAGTCAGTTTAACCATCCTTTTGACAGAAAACAAACCACATGCAGTTTAAGATTATAGTGTAGATATTAACTGTTATTGATGGAAGGGAGAGCATACGCTTGAATTGCTAAGCTTTCACCTGGAAGTCTTAACATTCTGCATTAATGAGGGAAAGGAGCAGAAGTGGACTGGTGTTTGCAACTTGCTCTGAGAAGCACGGAAAGCACGATGGACCAATGAATGGGCAGGTGGAAGAATGGGTAATGTGACAACGCCAACAAAAATTTGTTAACAATTATGTCATCCAGGCAGTAGGTATCTGTGGGTCCCCTATATAAATTCTTGCAACTGTTCTGCATGTTTCAAAATTTTTATCATGAGATGCTGGGAAAAAAACTAGAAAGTCGTGATTTTCTTCCACCAACATTGAGAATGGCTCGTATGGGTGCAGAGCTACATGATTTTTTTTTTTCCAGACAAAATAGAACATTAACCTTTATAAAATGTGGGTGTATACTCTCAGGCCCTAAAATTCCTCATCATAAAGTAGGAATGAAAAGTATCTGTCCTGGCGCACCTGGGAGGCTCAGTCGATTAAATGGCTGACTCTTGGTTCAGCTCAGGGCATGATCTCAGGGTCTTGGGATTGAGCCCCATGATGGGCTCTGTGCTCAGTGGGGAGTCTGCCTGAGATTCTCTCTCCCTCTGCCTTGCCCCTCTATCTCAAATAAATAAATAAAAATTTAAAAAAATTAGTTGTTCTGCAGATATTTATGGTAAATATTACCATTAGCAAATTTGGAAGTTAAAAAAAATCCGGGGCACCTGGGTGGCTCAATGGGTTAAAGCCTCTGATTTCGGCTGGGGTCATGATCCCAGAGTCCTGGGATCAAGCCCCGCTTCGGGCTCTCTGCCCAGTGGAGAGCCTGCTTTCTCCTCTCTCTCTGCCTTCTTGTGATCTGTCAAATAAACAAATAAAAATCTTAAAGAAAAAAAAAATCCCCGTGTGGTTACTATAGGCCACATAATTTTCAATAACATTGCCTTCCAGTAATTCACTGGAATGATGACCTTGCCTCAAAATGTAGACCCACAAAATCTGCAAGAACTGACCTGGAAGATAGGTTCTCTTAAATCTTTTCTCTTAAAATATTCGTGTCAGGAAAGGTCAATAACTTGAGACTTAGCTTAGTATTAAAGTATGACTACCTCTTAATCCGGCTTGAGAGAAGGGCATTCTAGGAAGAAAGCTTAAAGCAAGGCATGGAAATGTGGCAATAAGAGGCTTATTTAACAAGTGGAAAAGTAGCCAAGGTTGGTGAGAGTAAACATGAGGTGGGAAATGGAGAATTTGGGTCTCAGAAAATGGGAGAGTCCCCATTCAAAGTCATGATCTGTAATGTAGATTTTTTTTCCATATGTAATAAGAAACTGTCAAAAAGTTTTCAGCAAAAGATGTTGACTAGATTTGTGGTTTAGAAGAATGACTATTTCTGGCATAACATGCTGGAGATAAAATGAAACTAAAGCCAGAAGAACAAACCAGTTAGAAATTTTCTTTTCACCTTTTCTTGCTTTAATCTTCTTACTATCTCACTCCTCAAATTCTTGGCTTCTTTACTTCTGTGTTTTTGGGACAGGTGTGCATGTGTGTGTGTGTGTGTGTACATATGTGTATACACATATATATGTATACGTGTGTGTGTGTGTGCATACCAGGTAGATTAACTTTCAAACATTGATATGTAACAAAATCCCATAAGGAGCTTGTGAAAAATACAGGTGCCAGGGCCCTGCCCCAGACCTGGGAACTACTGAAACACCTCATTAGCCAGACATTCTGAATGTTACTAAGAAGCATATTACACGAAATGATGTACCTATAAATGAACTTTCAGCAAGCAATCCACTGATCATTTCATAAGGGCAACATCTGTCCTGCCTTTGGCTTGATGTTTCATTGAATTTTTATGAAAAGTACAATTCCATGTCTGATTTGAGTTATCTCAGAAAATTAGTGCTTTAAAAAGATTTGCCTGAGGGTCTCCCACGTAAGAATTAACAATGACTTCATTATCACAGTGAGCTGCCATTGAAAGTCTTATCAGATGAGAGAAAACCAAGCCAGTTACCATTTCTTGAGAGTCTGTCCTCTGAGCATCCTGCACCTGAATTACTCTGTTTTTAGCATTAGGAAACTAGGAACGTCAAAGTCCCTTGAGGACTGGGTGTCTGGGTTGACTTGGACTTTAGTGTCGGTATTGAATGCTGTTAATTAGTACTATCCTTGTTAGGAAGGATGGATATGCATGCCTTCGAGATTGGTATTCTTTCATTCACTCATTTACTCACTCAGTCAACACCCATGAAACTTACATACATAGTATATGCAGTAGGAGGATTTGATGAGAATTAAAATTAGCAGGGCACAAAAACATGGAAGACTGGGGCTTGATCTGGAAGAATCACCCTTTTGAAGTAAGTTGACTTACCACAACTTAATAAAAGTATCTCCTTCTACCAATCCCAGCCCCAAGAAGTGGGAAGACATTTTACAGGATTTTTTTTTTTTTTTTTTTTTTTAAGAATCGTTGACATACAATGTTACATTAGTGTCAGGTGTACAATATAGTGATATCCTAAGTTTATACATTATGCTATGGTTATTACAATTGTAACTACCATGTGTCCTGATACATCACTATTACACTATTTGTTATGCTATGTCTTTTATCCCCATGACTTATTCATTCCATAACTGGAAACATGTATCTCCTACTCCTCTTCACCCATTTTGCCCAATCCCCTACTTCCCTCCACTCTGGTAACCATCAGTTTGTTATCTGTATTTATAGGTCTGATTCTCTTATTTGTTTGTTTATTCATTTGGTTTTTTATATTCCATTTGTGAGTGAAGTCATATGGTATTTTTTTTCAGTCTGACTTATTTCACTTAGCATAACACCATCCGGATCCATCCATATTGTCTCAAACGGCATGATCTCATCATTTTTATGGCTGTGTTATATATATTATGTCTCATGTCTTCTTTACCCATTTGTCTATTTTTTTTTAATTTGTTTACTTATTTGACACACACACACAGAGAAAGAGCACACAAACAAGGGGAGCAGCAGGCAGATGGAAAGGGAGAGGCAGACTCCCTGAGGAGTAGGGATCCTGATGCAGGGCTCAATTCCAGGAAGTCTGAAATCATGACCTGAATAGAAGCCAGTGGCTCAACTGAGCCAGGCACCCCTCCACTAGTCTATTGATGGCCACTTGAAGTTCTTCCATTCTTGTCTATTGTAAATAATGCTGCTATAAACATGAAGTTGTATATATAATTTCAAAGAAGCATTTTCATTTTTCTCTGAGTAATTCCCCAACAGTGGAATTATTGGATTAAATGGTATTTCTATTTTCAAACTTTTAAGGAATCTCCATGCTGTATTTCACAGTGGCTACCCCCATTCACATTCCCACCAACAGCATACAAAGAGTCCTTTTCTCCTCACACTTGTCAATACTTGTTATCGCCTGTCTTTAAGATGTTAGCCATTCTAACAGGTATAAAGTGATATCAATGGAACAGAATGGAAAGCCCAGCCATAAACCCACAGTTAGACAGTTACATGTTCTTGACAAAGGAGGCTAGAATTTACCATGGGGAAAAGACAGTCTCTTCAATAAATGGTTCTAGCAAAACCGGACAGCTACATGCAAAAGAATGAAAATGGACCAACTTTTAACACCATACACAAAAATAAGCTCAAAATGTATTAAAGACCTAAATGAGAGACCTGAAACCATAAAAATCCTAGAAGAGAACACAGGTAGTACTTTCTCTGACATCGGCCATAGCAATATTTTTTTAGATATGTCTCCTGAGGCAAGAGAAGCAAAAGCAAAAATAAACTATTGGGACTACATCCAAACAAAAAGCTTCCACACAATGAAGGAAAGCACTAACAAAACAAAAAGGCCATCTACTGATAAATAAAAGCTATTTGCAAATGATATATCTAATAAGGGGTTAATATCCACAATATATAAAGAACTTACACAATCTCTGAGGAACCTCCATACTGTTTTCCAGAGTGGCTGCCCAGCTTGCATTCCTACCAATAGTGTAGGAGGGTTCCCCTTTCTCTGCATCCTCACCAACATCTGTCATTTCCTGACTTGTTAAGTTTAGCCATTCTAACAGGTGTGAGGTGGTATCTCATTGTAGTTTTGATTTGCATTTCCCTGATGATGAGTGATGCTGAGCATCTTTTCATGTGTCTGTTAGCCATCTGGAAAAATGTATATTCATGTCTTCTCCCCATTTCTTAACTGGATTATTTGTTTTCTGGATGTTGAGTTTGATAAATTCTTTATAGATTTTAGATACTAACCCTTTATCTGATATGTCCTTTACAAATGTCTTCTCCCATTCCGTTGGTTGTCTTTTAGTTTTGTTGATTATTTCCTTCACTGTGCCAAAGCTTTCTATTTCAATCAAGTCCCAATAGTTTATTTTTGCTTTTGTTTCCCTTGCCTTCTTGTCTAGCAAGAAGTCACTATAGCCGATGTTGAAGAGGTTACCGCTGGTGTTCTTCTAAACTATTTTGATAGTTTCCTGTCTCACATTTAGGTCTTTAATCCATTTTGAATTAACTTTTGTGTATGGTGTAAGAAAGTGGTCTAGTTTCGTTCTCCTGAATGTTGCTGTTCAGTTCTCCCAACACCATTTGTTGAAGAGATAGCATTTTTTCCCAATGGATATTCTTTCATGCATTGTCAAAGATCAGTTGACCATAGAGTCCTGGGCTCTTGATTCCGTTCCATTGATTTATATGTCTATTTTTGTGCCAGTACCATACTGTCTTGATCACCACAGCTCTGTAATATAACCTGAATTGTGATGATTCCAGCTTCGCTTTTCTTTTTCAAAATTGCTTTGGTTATTCAAAGTCTTTTGTGGTTCTATACAAATTTTAGGATTGTTTGTTCTAGCTCTATGAAAAAACACTGGTGGTATTTTGATAGGGATTGTGTTAAATGTGCAAATTCCTTTAGGTAGTATACACATTTTAATAATATTTGTTCTTCCAATCCATAAGGATGGAATGTTTTTCCATTTCTTTGATCATCTTCAATTTCTTTCATAAGTGTTCTATAGTTTTCAGATATGTGTTTTTTACCTCTTTGGTTAGGTTTATTCCTAAATATCTTATGGGTTTTGGTATAATTGCAAACGGGATCGATTCCTTGATTTCTGTTTCTACTGTTTAATTATTAGTATATAGAAATGCAAAATTTCTGTACATTGATTTTTATATCCAGTGACTTTACTGAATTTGTGTATCAGTTCTAGCAATTTTTTGGTGGAGTCTTTTGGATTTTCTGTATAGACTATCATGTTGTCTGTGAATAGTAAAAGTTTGACTTCTTCCTTGTTGATCTGGATGCCTTTTATTTCTTTATGTTGTCTGATATCTGAGGCTAGGACTTCTAGTACTATGTTAAATAACAATGGTAAGAGTGGACATCCCTGTCTTGTCCTGACCACAAAGGAAAAGCTCTCAGTTTTTCCCCAAAGAGGATGACATTAGCTGAAGAACTACTCTACAATGCATCAATTACTTAATGGGTATTTACCCAAATGATAAGAAAATGCTGATTCAAAGGGACACATGTATTATGATATTTATAGCAGCATAATCAACAATAGCTAAATTATGGAAAGAGCCCCAGTGTCCATTGAAAGAAATTCACACACACACACACACACACACACACACACGAACATTACTCACCCATAAAAAATGAAATCTTGCCTTTGGCAATAGCGTGGATGGAACTAAAGTGTATTATGTTAAGTGAAATAAGTCAGTCAGAGAAAGATAATTACCATATGATTTCACTCATCTGTGGAATTTAAGAAATGAAACAGGTAAGCATAGGGGAGAAAAAAGAGCGCAAATCACAAAACAGACTCTTAACTACAGAGAACAAACTGAGGGTTGTTGGATGGGAGATGGGCAGAGGGATGGGCTAAATGGATGACAGATTATGGAGGGCACTTGTGATGAGCACTGTGTATTATATGTAATTGATGAATCAATAAATTCTACTCCTGAAACTATATATTTGCCAAACAAACAACAAAAAAAAAATAGGCAAAGGACTTGAAGAGATATTTTTCCAAAGATGCAGACAGCCCACAGATACATAAAAAGATGCTCAACATCACTTATCATCAGGGACATGGAAATGAAAACTACAGTAAGATGGCACACCACACCTGCTAGAATATCTAAGACTTTTGCAGTTTTAGGAAATAAGACTTAGATATTTAGTATGTCCTAATAATGATTAAACCTCATTCACCTTAGTCATGGGACAGAGGACCTTGTGTTAGAATTGAGGAAATTATATCTCAAGGATAAACAACCTTTAAAAATAACTCATCTACAGTGAGTAGACCCTTGAGTAAAATGGAATACAATTCCCCATAAGTAGAGGATCCCAGAAACTTGGTGTAGCAAATTAAGGATTGTCACACATTCTTAGACACTTTTTCCACTTATGGAACTATGGAACTATGCTCTCTTCCTTTGAATCTGGGCAAGAGGTAGGGGGCTGCTTTGACCAATGGAAAGTGATACTGTATCACATCACTTGAATCCAGGCCTTAGAAACAGCTTCTACAGCCTGTGCCTGGGAAGGCTTTTGGAACCTGGAGCCCTATTTCCCCAGAAGCTGTCCTGCTATGAGAAAGCCCAGGATAGCCACATAACGAAGCAAGAGAGGGGCAGGGGAAAGAGAAAAAGAGAAAATTCTGGCCAGACTCCAATTGTTCTAAATTCCACCACTTGAATCATCTCAGCAGAAACATGTTTTGGGGTAGTTTATACCATGGCCGTAGATAACCACTGAGGAAGCCTGTGAAGGTGGCCATGAATGTGTGGCCTTGGGAAGTCAGGAAATGATTCCCATGGCTGAACCCATTAAGGAGGTAACGGTACTCTAGAAGAGCTTCTTACCTTCAAGGAGGTCACTCAGGCCTGGCCAAGGAGCAATGCTAGTGGTGACCACTGTCAAAAAAGATCTTCTCCAAAGAGTCATTTAATCCAAGGAAAGGGAACACACCCTTGAAAGATGACAGCCCCTGCACTGCCTTGTAGCTTTGCTGGAGGGATACCTGAGCAAAGTTTAATTTCAACAAACAACAAGTAAAAGTTATGTCTTGCAGAGTTGAAAATGAAGTAATTCTCACTGATTAGAAATGGACCAAGTTGTCTCCATCGCTTTTTTGAAGGATGAAGTTGGAAAACCCATTGAGAGTTTCATATCTTTTATAAAATAGGGGAAGCTCTTGCCCTGTTACCAGATTATTGTAAAGTCACTAAAATAATGGACATGAAATCAATTTTAAAATATAAATAACATATGTGTACAATGAATACCTAAAATATGATAACCACTCAATCTATTACAAGCTCAAATATGTTTTGAGGTAATCCCTTTGCCTGTATACATGTATATGCATACATACACATGCACATAACACACACTGTTCTCTTTCTTGGATATCTCTGTAGCTGGGCATAAGCCTCTACAATCCATAGACAGAGGACGGGCCTAGTTGACAAAATGATCTCAGAACTGATGGGGAGGGTAGGTGGAGTTATTCTTCTATTAGCTTCATGCTGGGTGCTTTTTATGCATTTATCTCATCACACCATATAATCGAATTTACTATTATTATCCCCTTGTACAAATGAGGAAGCTGAAACATAAGTAGGCAAGTTACTTTGTCCAGAGTCACGGACTATTAAATGGTAGAGTTGGGTTTAGGCTCCTGTATGTTTAATCACCAAAACCTGGGCTTTTTCTCTTTCTATGCCTTGTTGAACAAAATCATAATCATAATTGTAATACAGAACAATGAAAAGTTTTCATTGTGGCTGGGCTACACAGGGCTCACTGGCCTTGTGAGTTAACAGTACAGTGATAAGTAAACTAATTTCCACTAAAAGTCCGGACTCATCAATCTTTGATGTGCAGATCTGGATATTTGAGTTCAGCCAAATGTGAGGAAAGCCTGACAAGGACTGAACTGAGGCCTGTGTAAGGAATGAAGGTTGAAAACTCAACATCCTGTTGGACAAGGCAGAGATTTGCTAGTTCCTCTCTTTTCCCTTCCTACCAGTATAGAACCCGTCTTGGAATCCTGGCTGTGCTGTCCCATATGCAAACCTTCTAAGCTTTAACTTTTACCCTGCTAAACAAAACCCCCGTCGACACCAAAACACCACAAGGAATTCAGACCTGTGATTCAAAGCCTCTCTCCATCAATCATGCAGGGTGTGAAGTATAAAAGAGAATTATCTTTTTAATTTAAATTTAATTTAATTAACATATACTGTATTCCTAGTTTCAGAGGTAAAATTCAGTGATACATCAGTTTCATACAACACCCAGTTTCAACTGACCTCCTTAATGCCCATCAGCCAGTTACCCCATGCCCTTCCACCTCCCCTCCAGCAAAACTCAGTTTGTTCCCTAGAGTTGAGTTTCTTATAGTTTGCCTCCATTGTTGTTATCCTTTTATTATTCCTGCCCCTTCCACTATGTTCATCTGTTTTGCTTCTTAAATTCTGCATATATGGAATCATATGGTGTTTGTCTTTCCCTGACTGACTTGTTTTGTTTAGCATAATATCTTTAGTTCTATTCATGTCATTGTAAATGGCAAGATTACATTTTTTTCTGATGGCTGAGTAATATTCCACTGTATATCTATACCACATCTTCTTTATCCATTCATCTGTCAATGGATATCTGGACTCTTTCCATATATTGGCAATTATGGGCATTGCTGCTATAAACATTGGAGTGCATATGCCCTTTCAAATCACTGTTTGTATCCTTTGGAGGGCAATTGCTGGGTCATAGGGTCCATTTTTTTACTTTTTGAGGAACCTCCATATTGTTTTTCAGAGTGGCTGTACCAGCTTGCATTCCCACTGACAGCACAGGAGCATTCCCCTTTCTCTGCATCCCTGCAAACATCTGTTGTTTCCTGAGTTGTTAATTTTAGCCATTCTGACTGGTGTGAGGTGGTATTTCATTGTAGTTTTGATTTGTGTTTCCCTGATGCTGGGTGATGTTATTTTTTCATGTGTCTGTTGTTCATTTGTACGTCTTCTTTGGAGGAATGTAAAAGACAGAAAATACTAAATCCAGAACAAAAAATAAACTTCCACCTCTCTCATTGGGATGGTGGGTCAGTAAAACAGCCTATGTAGTTCAACTGAGCAGCTTGAGTTCAGTTTGATTGGTAAGTTTGAGGTGTTAAGGAAAGCTGAAGAGCTACACTTAGGAAAAAAAATATATATGTATATATGGAAGCAATTTGGGCAGAATAGGAGAGAGGAAGTGAAAGGAGAAAATGCCATGTTGTGACTTGTCCTCTATGACCTCCACAATCCTCTGCAAGTCTACTAACCTTCCAAATGTTCCTTGTGCGTAGATTTGTCTTAGAAACTGGTAGGAGGATTAAGTTTTGTGTCTGGGCTGATGTGGAACAAAACAGAAAGTATGTGTATGCTAGAGTGAGAAGGTCTTTAGACTTTCACACTGCATGAACTCTGTAGACAGAACCAATTTTAACTAGATCTCTTTAAGGAAAGGAGTCCTTTCTGTCATACATGGATTACATATGAATCTATACAGATTTTTCACCCGTTCATGTTTTCATTCATTAGCTCATTCACTCAACACCTATTGTGTCGCTATGCTAGACAATCTGAGTAAAGAAATAATAAGTCACAGATCAATGCTTCTCAAACTTATTTATACCAAATTACATGTTGACTGCAAAAGATGCAGATTTTGGAGATTTTCTCCTCATCTCCAATTAATCGGATTTAGAAAATCTGGAGGTGGGGGCCAAGAAACTTGCATGATATTTAGGGACTGCATGGTGTTTGTCTTCCCTGACTGACTTTAAAAGAACACAGACCTAATCTTTCATTCAAGAAACTTACAGCACAGTAGGGAAGATGGACACATAAACAAAGACAATCATAGTAAGCATTCTAAGTGCCCAAACTATTGTACGTACAGTGTTGGAAACAGAAGAGGGATGCTCATTTCTTCCTGTAGAAAGAACTTCATGGTGGAAGTGACACGAAGGTTGATACTGAAAAGTGACTAGCTGTTGAACAAGGGTGGGAATACATTTCCAAAGAGAAATAACACAAAGCAGGTTAGAAACACGAGTTGGCACAGAGCACTGCACGAGGTTAAGAGTGGTTGCACATGAGGTCAACGAAAGATGCAACCTCACGGGCTACCCAAGATGAACAAGAGCAAGACTGGGAAGACTCTGCCAGTTACACGAGGAGTTGGACAATAGGCAAACCACTGGGAGAACTCACAAACAGGCAAAGGAGGGTAAAATAGTTCACTTTCCTTTTTTTCATGCTTAATCTAGCTACTAAGTACGAAGTTAACACTGAGTAACACTCAGTTAACACTGAGTTGTGTCCAATCTCTGGACCACAGCCTGGGAAAGCTGTCTTGGTGGAATTTCAAAGTTGTGAGATGTAATTCCTTGGAGGATGAACAGAATCTATGAGTACACAGGAAGAGAGCTGTAAGAGAGTCCCTCCCCAGCCCACACACCCACAGTATGACCCCAAGAACATGGATGCATTTCTGCTGTTCTGATAACTTTCCAGTGGGGGAAAAGTGAGTTTCATACCTGTCTTTTGTGGGCCACCAAATAAAGTTATACTTATTGCTCTCATCAATGGAGTCTTTAACCTTTCAGGTTGTTCCAGCATTTCCCTGTCCACCTCTGAAAATCTGGAATTCTAAATCTGAAGGCTGAAACACCCAAAGGAGATAGATGGTCTTTTAAGTCCTTCTATGTTGTTTTCATTCCTTTGTAGCTTCCTGTACGTTTGCAACCAAAGATTTACCATAGCCTGACTTTCAGTCTGCAGATTTGCAAATTGAGTTCAGTATTCATACAATGTCTAGAAAGTCACAAATCTTCTAGTTATACTGGTTTCAAACCCAGGGTCAAATGATGGCTATCCTTACCCATGTGAGGGACCGATAGCATTGGATAAAATTGAGTAGTATAGTCAGTTAAGGCACAGAGATGAATTAGAGATGAAGACGGTTCTATCCTATTCATCCTTCAATCTGTACTAAATATCAACTACTGAGTCTTTTTTTTTTTAATTTTTACTTTTTAAAAGTAATCTGCACACCTTATATGGGGCTCAAACTCACAACCCTGAGATCAAGAGTTGCATGCTCTACAACTGAGCTAGCCAGACACCCCAGCTGAGTCTTTATTTAGGGTTGAATATCATCTGAACAGGTTGGCTAAGGTGGTTTGAATTCCAAAATGCCCCACTGGGGCCTTCATGCCCAGAAAGATGTACCTAGGTATGTACATGCATTTCTATTTAAAGGTGAGCAATTTGGGGATCCTGGCTGGATTCAGTCAGTACAACATGTGACTCTTGATCTCAAGGTCATGAGTTCAAGCCCCATATTGGGCATAGAACTTAATAAAAAATAAATAAAATAAAATAACTCTTTTAAAAAATAAATAAAAGTGAGAAATCTGATGTCCTTTAAATATGGATTTGGTAAAAAACCTAATAACAAATATTAATTCAGCAAATGATTGAATAAATAATATTAGGGGCATGAACATAAATATATGCACAATCATAGGTAAATAAAAAAAAACCAACATGCTATCATTCATTTGAAAGCAAAACTTTTGGTTTTACAAACACTTGGAAACCATCTATTTAATTATAATGACATTAAACAATAGAGATTTAGGATTTAGACAAAGTCAGAAAACCTCACATTCAATCTTTCTTGAGAACAAATTCTTTAACAATTTATTTTTAGAGTAGTGAATGTTGACATTTATATATCACCCAGAGAACTTAAAATTCTTTCTCAAGGTCACATAGGTATCAAGTGGTAAAGTCAAGCTCACAAGATTCTAATGTGCATATCTATAGATGTTTGCATTGCCTTCCCTAACTTCTCTGCTCCCTTTCCAACTATCATGACATCCCCTCGACATTCCTGCATATCAATTTAATGGAGTCTGAAACTGAGACTGGACATTGAGGTGCAAAGGCTTTATATTAAAATTTGTCTTTAGGGATGCCTGGGTGGCTAAGTCGGTTAAGTGTCTGACTATTGGTTTTGGCTCAGGTCATGATCTCAGGGTTGTGGGATTTGAGCCCTGTGACTGGCTCCCCATTGAACGGGGAGTCTGCTTCTCTCCCTCTCTCTCTGCCCTTCCCCTGCTTGCTCTCTCTCTCAAATGAATAAATTAATCTTTTTAAATAATTGAAACTCTCAAACTTCAAACTCTCATCTCTGTGGCCTCCTCTTTCCTATACTTGCTTGTACAGACTCCCATGACCTTAGGATTATGATAAAGGGTGCGTATATTCTGCTATCCAGAATAGGCATAAGCCTGCAGAAGATTTTTGGAATTGGAAAACTCAAGGAGTCAACCAAAAATGAAGGGGCAGACTTACTCTTACTTTCCAGTATAAAGTGTGATATGATTAATTCAAGTACCAGAAAAACACCAGGATCACATTTTCTTGGAACTGGAGTTGTAGGTGATAAGAGCCACATTGGTTGAGATCCAGATGTACCAAAGTTCTAGTGTCCAAATGAGTCTTCTTGACATTTCAAGAAGAGAATCAAGGAGGAGAAAATATAGCAGCTTGTTGATATTTCAGAATAAACTCTCACATACCCAGAGTGGTTTTTAAACAAGAGAAACTGGACTCTAGTCCTGTCTTAGCCCCCAGTCAGCTCTGGGACTTGGTCGGTTCAGTCATTTTCTTCTCCTAGGCCCCATTTACTAGGCTTTATTACACAACTCTAGTGGTTTTTTCCAACTCTTCACTTTTAGGATCCTCAATAGAAGAACTTTCTAGTGTACCCATATGTACACGGATTATTTTATTGAGAAAGTAGAGAATGTCCCAGATATCACAGGTCTTCCTCCTTCATGGATTCCTGTACAGTCACCAACAGGGAGCTGATTCAAGAAAATACCATGTTGGATTCTTTGATCCAGGGAAAGGATACAGTTCCACTTCAAAAAAGTTCATAACTATGATTCTAGCAATCAGGGCAGCAAGAAGGCTGTGATTTAGAATCACCTTGAAACTGTCTCAAGCTTCACTGGCCACAGACTCTTCTGCCGTCAACGTAAGTGGAGCCAACTGGGTACATTGGGAAAATTCCACAGAGATTTTCTTAGTCAACAAGTTAGGGTAATCAGTGGCATAAACCAGTAACCTCTGAGCTCTGTGAAGGGGAGAATCACCTAGAAGAAGCTGAGGAAGGCAGAAGAAAAAGGCACAAGTGCGGTCCATGGCAACCTCTGCTGACTGTTCTATGGGAATCATCTCGTTCTTTGAATAAGCAACCAACTCAGGATGTCTCCTTCACTTTTTTTTTTTTTTTGTAATTTATGACTTACATGATTGGCTCTAATTAATCTTCTGAATTGGTTTTGCCTAGATGGAGGTTGTGGGTGTGTATGTGTGTGTGTGTGTGTGTGTGTGTGTGTTTATAATAGCAGCATATATTTTTATTTTATTTTATCACTACCATTTGCTGGAGTGATCTTTTAGCTTATTTTATTTTACTCATTCCATTTCTTTTACTTTCACTCTTAAAAACGGAATAAGAAGTGGCAGAGTGATGGAAATGGTTATGAGAATAGTCTATGCCCCAAAGAGGAGAACAAAGGTCTCCACTCTGGTTAGGTCTGCATAGCCACACACCCATACCCCGAGATCACAGGTGCCTGTGATTCCACTCTACAGCATTATTCACAATAGCTGAGATATGGACTCAATGGACAGATGAATAGATAAAGAAAATGTGGATTATATAGAAAAGAAATATTATTCAAGCCTCCAAAAAAAGGGGGGGGGGGAATCCTGGCGTTTGTGACAACATGGCTGAACCTGGAAGATATGCTCAGTGAAGAAGCCAGACAGAGAAAGATAAATAAGGCATGATCTCACATATAAATGGAATCTAAAACAGACTATTACTATTAAATAGTAGGGATAATGATACTATTAAATAGTAGGGGTAATAGACTATTATCTATTAATAGACTATTAATTATAGACTATTAATAGACTATTACTTAATAATAGACTATTAAATAGTAGGGGTAGTGATACTTGATGAGAATATTATCCTACTTATTAACAGCCTCTGAAGGGTGGGGTTTTGTGGAAAGCTGCAAAGAGTGAATGTGTATGAATTTTTCTAAAGATATTTGATTTGGAGGTTGAAACTTGTGAGGTATAATGTCACTAGGACATATGTAAAATTGTGTTAGGCTTTCCTAGAGTTTGGACTTTTGGAACCAAAGAGATGGTGATAAAAAAAAATAAAATAAAATAGTCAGTCTCATAAAACAGCAGAGTGGTGATTACCAGAGGTACAGTGGAGGTGGGGGAAAGTGGGGGTGTTGGTCAAAGGGCACAAAGTTTTACTTATGCAAGAAGAATAAATTCTAGCAATCTGGTGTAAAGCACTGAAGCTGTAGTTAACAACACTGTAATGTATACTTGAAATTTGCAAAGAGGATGACCTTAAGTGTTCTCACCACAAAAAAAGGGGGAAAAAGAGAAAAAAAAGAAGGGAAATGGTAGCTATAGGAGGTGGTAGGTATGCCAATTGGCTTGAATGTGGTGACCATCTCACAATAGGTACTTACCTCAAAACATCAAGTTGTAAATACTAAATCCACACAATTTCTATTTCTCAATTATATCTCAATAAAGCTGAACTTTATTTTTTAAGATTTTATTTATTTGTCAGAGAAAGAGAGAGAGAGCACAAGCAGGGGGAATGGCAGACAGAGGGAGAAGCTGGCTCCCCGCCGAGCAAGGAGCCCAATGTGGGACTAGCACCCCGGGATCATGACCTGAGCTGAAGGCAGGCCCTCAACCTACTGAGCCACCCAGGTGCCCCAAAGCGGATCTTTAAAAAAACAAAACAAAACAAAACAAAACAAAAAGATAGAAATAGGGAAGGTTGAAAACTGTCATAAATGACAGAAAGAGAAAAAGAAGAGAAGGAGGAGACGAAGAATGAAGAAAAGAGAAACTATTCACACCCGGAACTCAGAAGAAGCCCCAGCCAAAACTGACTCAAAGCAGCCTGAGGGTAGGGACTATCCCTAGAACAATATTCTCTTGTTTCAGAATTCCTAAAAGGGAATCTTAGTGTTGTGTTTAGTGTTGCTGAAGACCTAAATTCTGTGGCATAAATTGAATAAGAAGAGTAATAGCTATAATATCGAGGAAACCACTCAGGATAAAGAGGGGGTTCATATCCCCAGTCCACTAATTCTTCCATCACTTACTAGTTATGTGAACTGGAGAAATATATTATACATCTATACGTCTCAACTGTTTTACCTTTAAAGCAAAGGTAACAGGCTAACTTACCATACTGTATTTGGAGTATTAGATGAGATGATACATGTAAGTTGCACATTATCTGACAGTACATGTCAGCTCGGATTACTCATCATTAGTCAAGGATCTACCGTGTACTCTGAGCTCTCTTATAACTCATCCTCACAGCAGGCTTAAAATGTATGTTCCCTTCAGATTGAATGCCGTATTTTCATCAGGATCATGTAATAAACAAGAGAGCTGTCTGATTGCAAAACCTGGGTGCCTTATGCTACATCACTATCCCTATGAACAAAAACAATTAGGGAAAAAATATAACAAAAGCATGATGATGTAACAGAACCTATACACCAAGACAAAAGAAATTAGCACAAATTTCAAGTATTCAGATTCTTGTGGGTGACTTTGTTTTCTATTACAACTCAATTTTGAAAGTGAAAAAATGATATGCATGGTTGTTCTCCATTCAGTGTACTGCATATATCAAAGGGTTATAACACTCTTTTTTTTTAAGTTTTTATAAGTCAGGAAAAATAAAAAAAAAATAATGAGAATGTGCACAAATCAAATGGAGAGATTTAGGGGGAAATGTCTAGATATGAAAAGTAAGAACTTCTTCTTTAGGTCAAACAAAACTTCAAAATCATGGAATTCAAGAAGAAAAATGAAGGCATAATTATCAAAGATTTCAGAGATAGGGTTTTCTTTTAATCTATAGAAAAGTAAGATATTCACTTTGATTAAGACGATGCTCAAAATTGGGGAATACAGCCAGATATCCCAGTGACTTTACAACAATAAATTCCACATGGCCACACATTTGCTATTGAGCTCTAGCCTGCATTAGATGCTCACTGAAAGAGTTTGTTATAATTAATGTCACTGCATGGAATGTCAAAGGAATTAATAATGATTAGCCTCTGATTATAAAGAGCTGCCTATCATGGTTATTATGTTAACATTCAAAAACAACTTGCTTTATTAAAGCATTTGTTTTTAAATTGTCAACAGCAATCTGTAAATCAATGAGTTGCATTTTTCAGAATCAGGGATCCCATATAGGTCTCTGGTTTTCTTGCTGGAGCTGTGTTCCATCATTATGTTATTCAGGCAGATGATCAATTTGAGAAGAGAGGAAAACCAGAGTTCCTTATATGAGATCTTGACATTGCCCATTACCATGTGTGGGATTATACCCAGACCCACTGGGATAAATTGGAAACCATTTTGCTATTCAAAATGTAGAGTGTATCACTAGCTACAGTTGGATGTAGATGAAAGAATATAAAAATTTACTTTAAAAAATTGACCCATCCCCCTTTCTTAATTGTCATAAAATTTGTCCAAATTTATAAAACAGGTGAAAATTAACTAAAGTTGCTGAAGTCTGAGGGTCACCCTTCTCTTTATCGATTTGAACATTTTAAAACGGTTGAAATCAAGGAACAAATGCCTTGAGTGGTTGAATTCAAGCAAAATGGTTGAACTCAAGCAAAATGTTTGAATTTTTGAACTTTTAAAATTATCATTGGTTTTATGAACCTGGACACCTGAACAAACAAAGCAACAACTGATTCCAGCAGGACAATGGGATATTTAAGCCAAAGGATTGATGGAGAATGTTGAATGATGACCAAACCCCACAGAACAAAACTCTTCAGGGTTTAAGGAAGCTAATTGGGTTTAGACAACATGTGAAAAGGAGAAAAAGCATTCTTTTCACATATGCACGCCGTCAGCTGGCCTCAAAAGATAATTTACTTCCTTCTTTCAACACAAGACGATGCATGTGAAGTGCACATCATCTTTTGCCTGTTCTGTAAACCCTTCGGTCTTTGTCAAGTTCTTAAGAGAAAAATAATAGACACAGAGCTTTGAAGCTTCAGTACAATATGATTTGAGATACGGAAAGCAGACAAACTCCCTAAGAATGGCTCACTTGAGCTGACCGTGAAAAGAACTTTTAATACAATAAACAAGAGGAGAATATTCTACACCTGCCATGAAAAAAACAAAGAATCTTTGTTATTTCTTCTTTTCTTTTCTTGTTTAAAAAGTCCTTAAAAATAAAAAAGAGATGCTGTCTTGACCTACAGTGACATATCACCCGTAAAACTTCCATTTAAATAGCAATGGGAGTGTTTATTTTACCTTCAAAACCAGGTAAAATAAAACCTATATTTCAAAGGAAAAATCAGTCACAACAAACTTCCAGCTACTCTTAAAGAAACGTCACCCTTCTGTGCTGCCACTCCTTTGCTAGTATTATCACTGGTTTTTGGAATGTTTGGAATTCTGGACTAAAATTCCAATTTCTGGATTTTCCCTTCTTCTGTTCCTCAAGTCCAATTTCAAATGTTTCCTGCTCTGATAAGTCTCCCTAGAGACTTACTATCACTCTGATAAAGTTTATAAGAAATACTATGTATTATTTAATTATTAAATAATATTTGACTTTAAAAATAAATTTTAAAATAAATATTGATTAATATTTATAAATTGATAAAATATTAATTGATATTTATAATAAATAATATTATTTATTATTATAATAAAGATATTATTCCTCTGATAATATCTCCCCAAGGAGACTTCTGCATTCAAGCCAATTTAATACTTCCCATACTATATTAGAATTATTTGTTTATGCTTCTGTATCACTTCACTTGACTCAGGGTTGGAAGGTCTAATCACGATTGCATTTCAGTATCTCAGACATGCCAAGCTGAAGCCCTGCTCTCTGAATGAAATGATTTTTCAAATTCAGAATAGTTTAATAGTAATTCAACTACTCCAAGGAGGAGTATTCCCTAAACTGGATGGTTTCAGATTTTAAAATGTGCTTTAATTATTATTTTAGACTCATAAAATAGTGGTTGCAAATATCTTTGTCTCAAAAACTCTTTGTATTCTTAAAACTAACTAAAGACCCCCAAAGTTCCTATTCATATGGGTTATGTCTATCAATGTTTGCCATATTGGAAATTAAAACTGAAAAATTGTTCAAAGATGAACAATACGCATTCCATGATGCGTTGGAATAATGATGTCATCACAGGTCATACAGCCTCCCAGAAACTCCACTCTTCACTCATGATAGAATGAGAGTGAGTGAAACAAACACCTTAAAATTATTATGAAAATAATTTGGCTTCATGGGCCATCATAAAAGGGTTTTAGGAACCCCTCAGGGTCCCCAGACCATGCTTTGAGAAATCACCACAATAGGCTAATAAAACTAATAGGTAAGAACTAATATTTTTATATCATTTTATAGTTTCACAGGATCATCCCATGTGGGGGTCATAGCAATTCAGGAAAGGCATATAACAAACTGGGAAATCAAAGCTTGGGCAAAACAGCTTGCCTAAGAACACACTATAAAGATCAGAACCACATTTTAAAAGGAAGGCTTCTGATTTCAAATCTTTTATCCTTCGTATAACATTAAACAGTGCCTTTCATCGCGATCTTGGAGAAATCCTTAGGGTGTTAGTGACTAGGGTGTCCTTTTTTTTATTTGCTAAATTTATTTTTGGTTTTACTTATTTTGTTCTTTGGATTATAACTCATTATTGTGTGGATGGATGTACGGATGTATGGATGCATGCATAGCATTTTCTTACTTTCTTGGCATTGAACAGGCTCCAAGTTCATCCTGTATTTTCTGTGCCACAACCACTAGTATCAGCCACTTCTCCAAGGTGCTCTGACTTCTCTGATTGGAGTATGGTGTTTAGAAACCAAGACCCAGGTACTGAGTGTGCTTGCTTCTACTGAGCTATCACTGTTTCTAGGCTTCCTCAGTAGACAGGCCTAAGAAACACACACACATACACACAAACGCACATGATAATCCATATATGCACACATATCTGTATCTATTCATCTATCATTATTTATCTATAAATATGAGTTCATACTGACATTTCTTTTCTTTCTTTCTTTTTTTAGAGAGAAAGAGAGTGGAGGGGGAGGGACAGAGGGAGAGAGAGACAGAGACAGAATCTTAAGCAGGCTCCATACTTAGCACAGAACCCATCACAGGGCTTGATCTCACAATCCCAAGATCATGACCTGACCTGAAATCAGGAGTCAGATACTTAATCAACTCAGCCACCCACGACCCCTATACTGACATTTCTGTTACCCAATACCAAGGGGATTATTCTGGCCTTTTCCTCTTGCTCCTTTGCAAGTTCTCTAACAGCAAGAAACCTACAGCATCCATGTTCTCAAATATACCTCTTCCTAATCCATACATGGGTGTGTTCTAAAAATTGACTTTGGAATCTGGGATGCATCTTTTCATGGCCAGAAACAATTGCGGACATGGTACCCTATTATATATCGAAGTTGGGACTCCTGGCTAGTCTACACAAACCTAATAAGCTCTGTTACTGGATTTAGGACTTACCTCCCTGTCCAAAAGCTCAATTTACAGTGCTATCACACTGCAATAAGCACTATAACCATGAGCACTACAATTACTACCATGTCTACACCATTGGATAAAACTTCTCCTTTTAGGGTATGTGATACGGTGAGTGCTGTGAAATGTGTAAGCCTGATGATTCACAGACCTGTACCCCTAGGGCAAATAATACATTATATGTTAATAAAAATAATTAATAAAAAACTGCTCCTTTTAGAAAGTGCTTACATGTACATCATCTCATAGAATCCTCATAAAATCCTCATTTTTAAGGATTTTAAGAAGCAAGTGACAAACTAAGTGTTCCCTTTCCTGTCAGGCCTTGGTAGAAAGAGGATTGATGACATTCCTGGTGGACTGATAAATGTGTGGTTCCTATTATAAGGCTAGTGTATATTATCTTGGCTTTCCTTAAAAAAAAAAAAAAAAGCTCTTATTGTTATGTATAATCATCCTGAAAAATGAGCCATGGATCTGAAAAAGGAATATTCTTGGATCTGAAGCTCAGGAGAAGGAAGATCCTGGTAGTCACTGGAGCTCATCCTGTGAAATATCTAAATGCCCTCATTAGTATTCACCAAACTCAATGAGCAGCACTTCTGAACACAGACTTTAAATCAAAAGCTTTGCTCAAAATTCTCATCTCTTTGCAAATCACAATGAATATCAATGATGAAAAAAAATTACAGCATAGAAGATTGCAAATGGGTCTCAGAAATCATTTTGTCCAACTCTGTCATTTTATAAATGAGGAACCTGAGGTATGGAGAGATTCATTGGTTTGTCCATGGTCATACAGAGTCAGTGGCAGTGCTGGGACCAGACTGTGGGCTTCCAGGGCAGCTGTGTATATTCAAGTCAGATCCTAAAAATGGGATTTTCCTCAAGTGTTTCCTCTAATTTGTAACCCACAAAATCGCAATATTCTTAAAAGAGAAGCTTTCTTAGATGTCTCCACATCATTTCTAGGCTGCTTGGAAAATATGTGAGATAATACAGATGACAGCAAAGTCAGGGACCCTAGTGGATGGACATACATGGAACAAACTGGAGATAACACAGAAAGCTGTTGTTTGTAAATATCCTGAATCATTTTGTTGTAATTCAACTTATTTTAGGTGAGTATACATATAAGCACAGTTGGTTTACGTCGTCATGGTCAAGTGGGTTTTGTTTTGTTTTGTTTTGTTTTGTTTGAGGGTGAAATGAGAGTTGTAGGATTTTTAATAAGAAAGTACCAAAGAGAGGGACAGAGAACCAAGGAGAAGAGTACCTAACAGAGAATCATAGGGGCACAGAAAATTGCTTTCCAGGAACAAAAGGATTTAAAGGAAGAAAGAAATACGACAATTGTCTGCAAAGTGGATTTGATTCTTGCCACTCCTACAGGACAATCAAGAATTCATTGACAGGAAGCTGCAAGTTGAAGAAAAACCATATAAGTTGCCTGAAATAATGACATGAATCATCAAATTCTGAAAGCTCATAACTGAACTTGACCAAAGCACAAATATTCAAAAGCACAGCTGAGTATGTTCTGGGGAGATCTAAATCTTTAGGAAAACTCTAATGTGCAAACTTCAAATTCTGCAAGTAGATGAGTTGAGTTGACTTTAGAGACTGAAGTTGCCCAGAAATTGTTAGTGTCTATAGATAGCCCATATGCTTAACAGTAAATAAATGTTATGTAATATTTTTGGTTAATTAAATGTCTTAATGCAGCTTTATGGAAAGAGTACTTACACTATACTGAAACTCTTTAAGAGTCCTGTAAAAATTTTATATGCCAGACAATATCTCATGAAAATGAAAAGCTGGTAGAATGTCCATGGAAAGATGTGCTAGAGAAATAAACAACTATCCTTGGGCCTAAATACTGGGTTTCCTGCTTCCTTGGACAGCAATTTTCTGAACCTTATAACATTTTTATTTTATTTAGAATTGACTGTATGCTGATCACTCTCCTAGGCTCTGCAACAGATTAAGAGAAAAATAGGACACAAATGAGCACATATGAGTTAAGAATTGTGCAATCATGAAAAACTGTCAGTCCTGAAATTAAGTTCTTACCTACTAATTTAGGAGAAAAATCAAACAGGAAACAAGGGAAAACCAAGCAAATTGTAAACTGAGCACGGGAAATGGAGGGATTATCATCGTCTGGATAGACAAAGAGAGTTTCATAGAGGTAGTACAGGGGTTGGTTCTTAAAGGGTAAATAAGATCTGGGTAGATGAATAAAAGAATTGATGCCATTTAGGCTAGGAAAAGATCACCAAGGCAAGTAATAGCATGGACTGTATGTATGGAAGATGGAGGAAGATGGTGGAAATTATGAGGGAATTGGCCTGCTCAGATTAGGGGGAACATGCTGGAGAGCAATCATAATGGTGATTCTTATTTGGCAACTTGACTGGGCCACAGGATGCCTGGTTAACTGTTATTTCTGGGTGTCAATGAGGGTATCTCTAGAAAAAATAAGCATTTGCATTCATGGACTGAATAAAGCAGATGATCATCCCCAACGTGAGTTGGTATCATCCAATTCACGGAGGGCCTGAATAGAACAACAACAAAAATCCAGATGAGTATGGAATTTACTCTCTGCTCCACTGCCCAAGATGGGACATCTATCTTTTGCTTACAGTGCTCCTGGTCCTCAGGCCTTCAGACCCACATTAGGATCTACACTGTCAGCTACCTGGCTCTCAGGCCTTCGAACTACACCACCAGTTTTCCTGGGTCTCCAGCTAGCAGACAGCAGATGGTGGGAATTCTCAACCTCCATAGCCATGTGAACCAATACAATATAGTAAACTCTTTCTAGACAGAAGTATAGATGTAGACTTTGACACAGAACCAGATGGAGACATTCTATTGGTTCTGTTTCTTTGACTAATACAACAAGGGAAGATCAAGTCCTCTGGGTGAGAGGGACCAGGTCATGCAAAATTCTGAGATCCATGAGTGTTCAGGCTTGATGGTGAGAAAAATATGCAGGGGAGAGACATGAAGGATACATTGTTTTAGGAAGATATTTCTGGAAAAACAATACATAAACTAAAAGGAAAATGAGATGTCTGAAATGACATGAGCAGAAGTTTATGACTAAATAGTCTAAGGTGGCAATACTGAGCATGTGCGACTGATATTTTAAAAGAAGAAATAATATGTTTTGGTGCCAAATTTTATATAAGGAATAAAGTGGAATGACTTATTAAAGATTATGTTTTTGAGCTTGAGATTCTTAAGAAAAAGTAGTGAATGACTATTGGAAATAGTTTGCTATAATTGATTAACTATAGTTTGGAAAGGAAGATGCTGAATTAGATTTGAATTAGATTGGGTTTGAGGGAGAATGTGGTAAAAAATAAATATTTTTTCTCTGTTTTTCACATGAAGATTATGCTTATGGGGTTTCCGGGTCTCCCTCAAGTTAGGCTGCGGTCATGTGAAAGGTTTCTGGCCAATTGGATGTGGATGGAAAAGATGTATAATGCTTCCACCTCTGGCCTGGGCTGGATGCCACATGTTTAAAAAGGGAAGGAGCTGGACGTTTGAGTCACTGTTTAGAAGAAAGAAATCAGCCCCACACTGGATGAGACATGAGTAGCGATACAATTTCATCGTGCTGTCGCTAAATTTCCAGACTTATTTGTTATGTGACAGAGCCCGTCCTACGCTAGCTAATGTAGTTGAGCTGTCTACGTAGACAAATCCTCCAGACAGTGCTGGGTGTGTATGAACGGTCAACAGCTGTTTCTCAGTATGGACAGTAAATAACCAGATCCATAGCTTGAGATTTAGAGTTGGAATTCATTCTCCAGGCAGTCATAGTTAAGGAAGCAACATTGGATGAGCTTTCTGTGAGAATGAGTGCCCCGAAATAAAGGCATGAAAGATGGGGTGTGGATAGACATTAATGGCTAAGTAATAGGGAAGAAAAGAAGTACAAAGAGAGAGAAGATGACAGAGCAAACAATTGCGAGAGGTTGAAAGAAGCCATGTATGAGAAATAGCTTTCAGGGCTTCAAAGCCATTTAAGATAATGACAATTAGGAAAGGACACTGAAATTTTCAAAGGGTATTTTCTCAGTGATATTTGAAGTAATTTCTGTAGACTAGTATGGTCTGGAGTCCTACTGATGAGCATTGGTAAGGGAAAGGAGAAAGAAAACTTGTGTATATTAAGGTAGAGGAACCTGAAATTTTTGTCCACCCAAAGACACCTAACTGTCCAGTTGGAACTATGTATTTATTAAAATGGCTGAACAGAAAGTAGTTCACCTATGTAAGTATTCTAAGGGGTCAACTGAAGCCAAGATGTTCTTTTAATCACTTGGAGACTTCCTGGTTGAGACCGGCCCACACAATGCCTTCCACCTGCTGCTGTCTTCCTGTCAAGTTTCGTTAGAGCACACGCTACCTGAAAATGACTTTGTTCTAATCACTGTATTCTCTCATCTATCCCAAAGCAGGTTGGTGATTTTTTCCCCTTTTTCATCTTCCAATTCCAACAATGTGGAAAGATATTTTATCTTATGCTAGATGCAGCTAAACAGATCCATTCATTTTAATCCCAGACTTTGCCACATCTAAGCTGTCTTTGAGGGACTCACTATAATCATGTCTTTGTTCTTATCATTCTTGGGCAAATCACATTTCCAAAACTCTGGCCAGCTCTTCAACCCTGTCATATTCCGTACACCGAATTCTGTTTCTCCTTTCTGCTTTGTTATTTACATAAGGTTTCTATCCCACACATCAGAGGCAAAGTTGAAAAGAAAGCCTACTGTGTAGGTGGCAGTTTCTAACAGAACAGAAAAACTGATTTTTACCTGGATACTCACTCAGTATTTTTATTGGGATGTTATTGTTCAAGTTCAAGTGAATTTTAATGACTGCTGTACAAACATATTATGGGCTGCCTATCAAAGAACATCACCATTAAAATATATTTGCATAATTTTAATGCCTGACAAAATTATATTCCCTTTGGACATGAATTTATGAAATTTTTATTCCCTTCTATATGCTCATTTCAGAATAGTCCTAATATGCATTAATGACCTTGAGAAATATATACAGATTAAAATAAAATTACAGCATTTCAGTACTGTATTTATTCATTTCTTTTATTTTTTTAAAGATATTTATTTATTTATTTGAGAGAGAAAGGCAGAGAGAATGAGAGAGCAGGAGCTATTGTGAGGGGCACAGGAGGAAGCAGACTTCCCTCTGAGCGGGGAGCCTGATGTGGGGTTCAATCCCAGGACCCTGGGATCATGACCTGAGCTGAAGGCAGATGCTTAACTGACTAAGCCACCCAGGCACCCCAGAATTTCAGTACTTTTTTTTTTAAGATTTTATTTATTTATTTGATATAAAGAGAGAACACAAATAGGCAGAGAGGCAGGCAGAGAGAGAGGTGGGGAAGCAGGCTCCCCACTGAGCAGAGAGCCCGATGTGGGGCTCCATCCCAGGACCCTGAGATCATGACCTGACCTGAAGGCAGAGGCTTAACCCATTGAGCCACCCAGGCACCCCAGCATTTCAGTACTTTAAGCAAATTAAATTTCATGCAATTAGACTACTTTTTAAAGACTAAGTCCTCTCTACAAAAATTTTATGCATTGCTTTTAAGAGGACGGTAGAAGCACATAGCTAAGTTGTTAAACTCTGAACTGTTATAGTCCAGACAAGATGGTTATCGATTTATGGATAAATAATATGGTTCCATGTTCACACTCAACAGAAAAAAAGACTTATTTCTATTTGGATTCAAATTGGGAAATAATTCTTCCTACCAAAATTACTCCTCACCACAGCAATAAACGTAACACAGTGGGACACAATCATCTGTGTATTCCATTATGAATACCAGAGACGGCAAAACTGTACACACAGAGAAGGTTTTTCCAGGTTAACCTAAGGGGGAGCAAGTAGTTTTCAGAGAGCTTTACAGGGCACAAACTTCTCTAGAAATCACTTCATAATGGCTGTCCTTTAAAATGATTCTTGGGCAATTTCATGAGAAGAAGCTGAGGTTAAGACCTTGGTAATAATATACAAGTAATAATAAACATTTATTGCACATCTACCAAGCACCCAGAGCTGTGTGCAGTGCTTTGCATTTATTATCTCATTAATATCTGCAACAACTCTTATGGGTAGTAAGATGAAAAAGTAGGTCAAATGAAGAAATGGAGGCACAGCGACTTCCAAATTTTACCAAAGTTACATCATCACTAAGTGTCAGAGCAGGGATTTAAACTCAGCATGTGTGACCCAGAGCTTTTGACTCTGCCTCTTGGTCATTATGTTATTCCTTGAGGCAGGATGTGACATCCCACGGCAGCCTTACATAGCGTAAGAATAGAATGGGGCCGAGAAGAGGATCATCGTAGAACAGAAAAGAGAACCACAGACAAGCCCAAGAGAGAGGCTGTATGGGTGGTGCATTAAGGTCAGCCACAGATTCTCTGCCTCTTTTCTTTAAGAGATAGAACTGTTTTCCCTCTCTTTCAATCTGGGTTGGTGTGTGAGTTACTTTGACTGAAAGACTCTGGCAAAAGTCAGAAGGTTTCTGGGCCCAAGCCTTGAAACCACTGGGAGCTTCCTCTTTCATTCTCTGGGAAGCTGGGTGCCATGCTTAAAAATCTCGGTTGGGCCAGACTGATGGTTCTCAATCTGGGGGCAAATTTGCCTCAGGACATATGGCAATGTGTGGAGATACACTGTACTGTCACGGTGTGGGGGAGAGAAGGAAGGGCTGCCATTAGCCTCCAGTGAGGAGAGGTCATGGAGTACAGAACAGAATCTGGCAGCAAAAAACACGGTTCAGCCCCAAAGGTCAGTAGCACAGAAGCCAAGAAACCTTGGCATAGACTCCAAATAAGAATAGCATGAACATGGAGAGAGAGAGACCACATGGAGCACCCCTGAGGTACCAGAGCTTTGAGCGGAAGACTAAACTGGCCCTTCTTCCAGCCCAGCCACAGTGCTGGTTAAACACAGCTGAAAGAGTGAATGACCTCAGAGGATACAACTTGGAGAATGGCCCAGCTGAACCCTGACCAGATCCCCATACTACAGAATTGTGGGAAATAGCCCATCAAAGCCATGAAGTGTGGGGCTAGTTTTTTACACAGCAACAGACAATGGGAACGCGATCCTTTCAGCCGTCTGTGGATGTTTTCCCTCATTTGTTAAGTGTTTACATTCACATTACTTTCCCATTCCAATACCTCCAGACTGTGATATATTCACAACCTTAAATTAGTACCATCGTTCAAGTTTATACATTTTATTTCATTTATTTTTAAAAAATATTTTATTTATTTATTTCAGAGATAGAGAGAGAGTGAGTGAGTGAAAGAGAGCATGAGAAGGGAGAGGGTCAGAAGGAGAAGCAGACTCCCCACTGAGCTGAGAGCCGACGCGGAACTCGATCCTGGGACTCCAGGATCATGCCTGAGCCAAAGGCAGTCACCCAACCAACTCAGCCACCGAGGTGCCCTCAAGTTTATACATTTTATGGTACCCTCCTGAATTTGGGCTTGTTCATTCCCATTAAAACATTTATTTTTTGTGTGATGTCCCAAGCGATGCCATTACTCTAATGACTTTGTTGGTTAAAATGTCTCATTTTTCTCAAATATGGTGTTCCTGACACCTATCTCTCCCGTTTTTCTACTTGAATAGTTGGTTTTTCAACTCAGGTGCAACCTCTAACATTTAGTTCTTTTAAATTCCATGTTGTATCTGTACTTGTGGTGAGTGTAACAATGTATAAACTTGTTGAATCATTATGTGATACACCTGAAACTGAGGTAATATTGTGGGTCAATTATATTCAAATAAAAACCTCCTTTTTAAATAATAAATAAATTGCACATTGTTTTATTCATCTACCATATTAAACTGTCAGGTTTTTTTTCTTTTTCCCTTTTTTTTTTTTTCATTTGAAAATATTTTTTGTTCCTCAGAGACTCTTGTCATTTGAAAATTTGATAAGCCTCCCTTCAATTTGGTGTAAAACTCTTGAAGAGGTCAAGGGTGTAGACAATACTCGGTATCATGCTCTTAAAAATGCCTGATTCCTGGACTGACATTTTGGAATATATTATGTGGCAGGCACAGACGCAGTGGAAAATTACAATAAATGGAGAATGTTTCAGGCACAGGTGCAGCCGTTTGGAGAAATGAGTTGTAAGGGTAAAGTTCTAGAAGGATGTCATCCTCTTGCAAATTGGTCCAAAATAAACAAATGAGCCTCAGGTCATTAATATGAGCCTGTTAGGATGATGTTCAGTTGTTAAAACCACAGGTTTATAGCATGCTTTAGTTTATTATGATTACTTTGGTCATAATGAAACCATTCCATTTAAGTTGAGTCACACCACAGTCTCAATTAACTCATGTAAATTCTATTGTGCTTGCTTGGTCTATGAAGACAAAGGAGATATTTAAATAGAATGTGATTCCACCTACTATTCCACTCACTGAGGGTGGGGCCAACAGCAACTGTGGCATGGGGACAAAGATCTACAGATCTCTGGAGCCTTGTGCTTCTGGTAGCAGAGACTTCCTGCCTCTCTGAGTGGTTATGACATTTACAGACACACATTTGTAGTTTACTTCTACCCCTAAATACAAGACAACTACTTTTAGTACTTAATACATGATATTTTAACTGGGGGATAAAAAAAAAAAAAAGGTTTCCAAAGCAGGAGCTGAGATACTGTGTTCAACCTCCGTGAAACTGACTTCCCCCAACCTGAGATTTTCTACAGGATTTTCAAGGTCAGTTTGAATCATCTTTTTTTTTTTTTTCCCCTTAATGTTTTTCTATATTCTGACACAAGGTTGTTACCCCACCACACAGTGCATTTGTTCTATTATTTTGGTTATTCAACCACCTTGGTTGTGATTTATTGATTCAGTCAGTGAACTAACATTTTTTTTTTTAAGTTTTATTTATGTAATCTCTACACCCAAAGCAGGACTTGATCTCATGACTCCAAGGTCAAGAGCCACATCTGAGCCAGCCAGCCACCCCTGAGCCAGCATTTTAAAATATCTGCTATATGCTCCTTCAAGGTAACATAGTTTTAAGGAACTCCATTTTCTCATACGGAATCCCATGTTGCACACTAGCTTAACTGATTGGAGAATAAGACGGAGCATTTGCGCCCAGCTTCTGGGAAGACTGCTGAGTAAGGGGTTGTTGTACATTTTTCTGCTGCACTGGACTGAAATCCTTCCCGGATATGGCCATGCTGCTCTGGTGGTTGGGTTTCGAGTCTTCTTCACCTCCTCCTCCTTTTTGTCTTCTTTCACGTCAACATCTAGAAAGTTCTCAGGTATAAATTTGAGCTGGAAATACGTCAGATACACAAACAAGAATGGGAATAATGTCATGGACACACATATATCCACGTTATTACTTTGGCACATTTGCTTCGGCACATATGTTTAAGGAAATAACAATGAAAATGGTTGGAGTCCTCCCCTTGACCTCTTCCTCCATGGAGGTAACCATGATCTCGAAAATGGTGAATGCACTTTATATCCACGATTTTATATTTTCACCACATATATATCCCCCAAACTATACAGAATGTTCATTTTTTAATGAGAACATGACATGACACGAATCAGTATGCCATTTTGCTTTTTTGGCCACTCAACATTGTCTTGACGTTTATCCTTTGCGCATATTTGTTTTTTGTTGATCCATTTTAACTACATGGGATTTTGTGACTAAAAAAAAAAAAAAAAGGAATTATTTCTATATTTATCCTTCTATGCACTTCCTGGGCTTCTCCAGTGGACATACTTGTTATGTCACAGACAAGCACAAATTCCCCTTGATACAGTATGTGCTCTTCCTCATGGTTGTACCATTTTACATCAGCAACTGGCATATCAAAATTCCATTTATATCACAGTTCAATCAGCAGTAGTGCTAAGTAGTGCTATCCTTTACCACATTTCCCCTTTAGTTGGTCTTAGTAGATTTTTTTTTAAGATTTTATTTATTTATTTGACAGACAGAGACGACAAGTAGGCAGAGAGGCAGAGAGAGAGGGGGGAAGCAGGTTCCCTGCTGAGCAGAGAGCCTGATGCAGGGCTCGATCCCAGGACCCTGAGATCATGACTCGAGCTGAAGGCAGAGGCTTAACCCACTGAGCCACCCAGGTGCCCCAGTCTTAGTAGATTTGTAATGTTGCCTTCTGTGGTGAGTGGGAAGCATCATCTCCTTGTTTAATTTGCATTTCCCTGAATACCAGTGCTTCTGAGCATCCTTTCATACACTAGTTAGACATGCAGTTCAGGTCTCCTCCTCTCAATTGCCTGTTCATTTTTAAATTATTTTATTGATTTGCTAAGTGTTCTTTATATAGTTCGGATATGGATTGTATGAGTCATTATTCTTACCTATAGGCAGAAGAACATACTCTAGCCAGTTAAAGCAGAAAAGTTACCTAGTGGAAGGATACTGGGCCACTAATAGGATCTCTGGAAGGACAGAGGTCAGACTTGGCGTACCTGTGGTTCATCCAAGTCACACTGTAGATTGTCACAGGAAAGGCCTCACTGCTGCACAGCTGGGCCCAGACCCTGTGTGTGTGTGTCATTAATGAACCTCAAAACCAAAGGCCGAAAAATTGCTTTCTGTCCTTTACAGTTGGAGTTTTGCTCCTCATCTGAGTCTTGCCCAGTGTATCTGATCATTGCCATCTAGGCCCCCTGCCTTTGCCCTATCTGGTTTCTGCCTTGGAGAAGCAACACTCACATAATGGGAAATTTGCCCAATATCTAGAAGGGCAAGGAAAACATGCCAGGCATGGTTAATGTCCATTTTGCTAATTATTTGTTGACTATATGTGGTAAAAATATCTATTTCTTGTCAGTGGCTCATCTTTTAACTCTGCTTTGTGATGTTTTTTGGCGTGTAGTAGTTTTATATTTTGATTCAGATTTATCAATCCTTTCCTTTACGTTTTGTGCTTCATGTGACTTATTTATGACATCTTCTCCATGTGAATATTTTTCTATATTTTTTTCCCAAAAACTGAAATCATGCTGTTCACATTTGTTTCCTTATTCTATCTGGAATTGACTTCCATGTCTCATGAGAGGAAGAGGCTGGATCTTTTCTCCTAATATTTAACCCAGTTGTCTTGGTACCATTTAGTGAATGGCCCTTGATTTTCTCACTGATATATGCTGTTACTTGTCTCATATACCAATATTAACTTTTTTTTAGAAGCTGAAGTTACTGATTTGAGACCTTCCTTCTTTTCTTTTTTTTTAATTTTTAAATTTTTTTTATAAACATAAAATGTATTTATATCCCCAGGAGTACAGGTCTGTGAATCGCTAGGTTTACACACTTTACAGCACTCACCATAGCACATACCCTCCCCAATGTCCATAACCCCACCCCCTCTCTCGACCCCCCTCCCCCCAGTAACCCTCAGTTTGTTTTGTGAGATTAAGAGTCACTTATGGTTTGTCTCCCTCCGAATCCCATCTTGTCCAATATTAACTTTTTACATAGGTTTCTGTTTGGACATTCCATTGTGTTCTATTCATCTACATGGCTATTTTTGCATACTACTGCAGGGTTTTAATTACTAGAGGCTCTATAATAGGTCAATGCCTTGCAGGGTGAATGTCACTTTTTATTATTTTTCTTGTTCCGGTTATTCTTGTTTGCTCCATATAAATTTTCTTAATATAGCAACCCATGATGTGATTTTAGTTGCGACTGTGTTAAATTCATTAACATATAACAATTTTTTGTTTTGTAAGTTACATCTTTTTATTACTAAATTTTTTAATTGGTTTTGGCTTCTGAAACAGAAAGTCATTGATTTTGGCATATTAAGCTTGTATCAGATAAACTTGCCAAATCTTTTATTAATTTTTAGTTCATCATTAGATTCTTTGGGAGTATTTCTATAAATGCAATTACTTCTTTTCAAATAAAATCTGTTTCATGTTTTCGTTTCCACTTTATACTATTTGTTTATGATGTCTTAATGGATTGACTATAACCATAAGGATGATAGAGATGAGACGTAGCAATAGTGGGTATCCTTCCCTTGTTCCTTCAAGGGAATGCTTCCAAAATTTCACAAGAAAGCACAATGCTTGGTGGAAGTTCTTGGTGGTTACCCTTTATCAGATGAAGCATGTTCTATTCTGTTATTAAGAATAGATGTTGAATTTCATCCAATGCGCTTTTTTCCCTATCTCTTTCAGTGATCATATTTTTCTCTTTTTTTCCTATTATTGTGATTAGTTATGTCAATAGATTCTTGTATTCCTAGAATAATTGTATGCCTATGTTTGTGTACATGTGTACATAAGGAGGAAATCCAGTTCCAGGGGACCTGAAACTTACACAGTCTGGAAGACCCTCCTTAAGAAAAAGATTCCAAATTAAATTAAAAATCCAAAATTAAACAAAATGACCTAGAATGACTCTGAGACTTAAATTTCATTATCACCATGGTAAATCCATTTCTGTGTATGAACAACTAGATTCTGTTTGCCAAATATCTATTTAAGACATTATTATTTGTTAGAAGATAAAATCACCTATAATTTGCTTCACTCACATTTTCCTTTGGTTTAGTATCATGATCAGACCATAATCATAAAATAAGTTGGGTAACTTTTCACCATTTTTTCATCTCTAGAGCAATTTGAATGAGATTGGACTTAGCAATTCCTTGAAGTTTTTAGTCTGGAGCTGGTGCTTTCATTAGTCCAATTTTGACAATAGACCTATAATTCAGAGGGTGGGGGAAAGGGACAGGAGAGGGGGAAAAAGGGAAGCCCACTGTGTGCCATAGCTATATCTTATTCTCAACTATGGCTCAAACAAACAATAGAATTATTCATTTATCCTTCTTCCTCAATCTTTTGTCTATTTCAATTGATTCAGAACTCAGAAAAGGAGAATGGGCAAGTCATTTATCAACATCGCTGCCCCCAAACCCTAATACTTAAGTTCCTACTAGCATGACTCACATGACTCACATGACTAACATGACTCTCCAGAAGCCTGGAGAATGGGCATCTTTGGACAACCTGCATTAACTATGGAAGTCTCCACATTTCTACAAGTGGCCAGCTAACTAACTGTTTGCTGAGCACCTACAAAGTTGTTAAAAACACTGAAGACAGATTCTGATTAATAGACACTATCCCTACCCTTGGAAAACAAAGTCAAACCCAAGAATGAAGACTTGTTTTTGCCTCTGGTTTTATAATACTATCATAATACTCATAGCCCCCCCAAGTTATCTTTTGGTCATTAAGGAATAAATTATTCCCCATGGAAGAATAACCCAGAGAAATACGTATTTCCAATGTCAACACCAAGACTGCATCATTTAATACTTTGATAGGGAGATTTCTAAATTTTCTTTACCTCTCTGTTTTCTTATTCAAAGCAGTGCACTGAGCATGAACATGTCTTTGGGGCTCTGGATCCACACTGCAAGTCTTTACAAAGACCTTTCTTGCAAGGTCCTAAAGAATATTCCTATGACGAGACAACAACCAATGACCACATCTGCCTCTTGAGAGTCTGAGCTAAGCCAGGCAGAGCCTGACTATGACAATGCTGAGCACTGGAGTTGCAAAGTCACATACAGTTAGGGAGAGAATCAGACTGATGACAAGCTATTTTCTGTGCAAGCCACAATTATGGGGGGAAGAAATTAAGAGTCTCGCTGAGAAAAGCATTCTGAAACAAAGACAATCACAACATGTTCAGAAAGAGGTAACACAAATCTTATCATAGAGCGAGTAAAAAAGAAGATGGAGATGTTGCCTAAAGACTTTTCAGCCCATGATATGCAGTTCTGCTTTCTGCAACTGGTGCTAGCAGATTCTCACATAGCCTTCATATTGGGGATCACTGAATGGATACCTTATCTTTACTACCAAAGAAACCCTAAATAAGAATTAGTAATGGGGCACCTGGTTTGCTCAGTTGGTTAAGTATCTGACTCATGATTTCAGTTCAAATTGTGGTCTTGGGGTTATGAAATTGAGCCCCACACAGGTCTCCATGCTCAGTGTGTGGAGTCTGCTTGAGATTCTCTCTCTACCTCTCCCTCAGCCCCTCCCCACCATCTCAAATAAATAAATAAATAAATAAATAAAATCTTCAAGAAAAGAATTAGTAATAGTCATTTGAAATATAAGTAATGAGGATTATATTAATGTGATCAGTGCTTATTATAAAATTAAACTTTTCAACAGTTGCCATTTTTATAATAAGTTGGTATCTGCCACATCCAAAGGTACAGTAGTCTTATGAGGCTGAGTCCAGAGTTGAATGAATGAGCAATGGGAAGGCAAATATTCATTGACACAGAAATATTTATTGGTTTCTATGATGTCCTGAATAGGAGTTATTGGATAAAACCAAATAAGCATGGTCCCTGACATGGTTTCAACTTTTGAGAAAGAGGTGGAATGTATTTTTTTTAAAGATTTATTTATTTATATTTGACAGAGAGAGATCACAAGTAGGCAGAGAGGCAGGCAGAGAGAGAGGGAAGCAGGCTCCCCACTGAGCAGAGAACCTGATCCTGATGTGGAACTCGATCCCAGGACCCTGAGATCATGACCTGAGCAGAAGGCAGAGTCTTAACCCACTGAGCCACCCAGGTGCCCCAAGGTTGGATGTATTTTAAGTAATCACATGAAAACTACAGAGTAAATGCTACAAAGGCAGAGCTCATAGTGACATGAGAAAGGAAAATGGAGAAGACAGTGGATCATAGTGACATGAGAGAGGAAAATGGAGAAGACAAGGTTCAATGTGAGAAAGGGACACATCAGCTGAGACTGAGGTTAGAGCTTTGAGGTTGGCTAGACATGGTGAAACAGGAGAAAGAGCAGGTACACCCCAAGGACAGGGGCAGTCTGTGCAAAGACCCAGTCTAGAAGAGAGGAAGCCAGCGTGTATGTGAGTGGGAGATAAACTGCAGACAAAATGGTGGAAGAAGAAAGAGCCAGATCATTTGGAATCTTTTGGAGGTTGCTCCGCAGAAGGAGATTGCAAGTCATAAACCCAGCACCCTTCATTTCTGGGCTACATTGCTTTTTTATGAGATTTGACTCCTGGCAGGGTTTTAATAAATGATTTTACATATTCATAAAGTTGGGAAATATTGATCCTTCTTTCCAGTTCTTCTTGCTTCCCACAAACAGCCAAAAAGTAAAATTGAAGTCATCTGTAACAGCACATTATGTAAGATTCTCTGTCAACCTCTAAAAGAGAATCTATTTCATGTGAGCCTGCCACAATGTGTAACACCTCCAGTTCTCTCAAGACAATTATGCCCCACACTGTAAGCTAGATTGCTTCACCACAATGCCAATTCAGATGGGTGATATGAGTTGCAACCTTAAAACGTATGCTCCAGAACAAAATGCCAAATATTAAAGAATATTAATAAAGAATCTTTAGACAATAAGTTGACATCTAGTAACAAATCTCAGTCTTGCCATCATCCAGCAAAATATATTATAGAAACGGGAATGATATTTAGCATCTCTAACTAGTGTGAGCCCAACATTAGGAGAACTGCTTTGCTCATAATGTACAGGAGTGATCCAGAGTAAACCTTGCTGAGTTGAAGGCTACAGAGACTGAGAAGAAGAAGAATAACCCCAAATTCAGTTGGGGAAGGAAAGCTTGATGGATTCCCAAACAAGAGCTATGTGCTGGAGGAGGAGGAAACAAAACTGATGGGCTGTGACCATATGGGAACCAAAGCAAATTTAGTAAAGTAACTTTCCTAGGTTAATTGATCCATTTTATTGCTGCTGCTGCTACCACAAAGGACAGGACCAGGGACAAAAGAAAGCATCCTCTAATAAACCAATGTCCCAGCAAGAGAGCCAAGTACTTGAATGAAAGTCACTTTAAGAAGCTTGGGGGTGGATAAACTTCAGAGGTCCTCTATTACAAACCTTCTCTGCTCTTGGCATATGACAGGTGTGGAGTGGAAGAAGATAGATGTCATTTTCAGCTACCATCAGAGAATGTTGGAATTTGGAGGAACCATCAAAATACTTGTTCATATGTCTCATTTTACAGGTAGGGAAGAACTAACAGATGAAATGTCTTGCTCAAGGTCCACAGAAAGCAAGTGACTCAGCCCTGATACCCAGACCTGATGCAAGGGCATCCACATGTTTAGGTGCTTCTTTCTGCAGAAAGCTGAGTATACCGTATTCCACAGATGGTGGGACACTAACTTCAGTTGTCCTAGAAAGATAGTTTGCTGGTTTATCATTTCTCCACTCCCATCCTAGGGCCAAATGCCATTCCCCCTCTGTAGTGTGTCACCCATGATATGGGGCACTGTCCTTTTTCTTCTAAATAATATGACATGGTAAACAAGGTGATAGAAATACTTGATCATCTCTTATGCAAATTGCTTTGTAAACAGAATTGGTTTTAGGCAAGATTGTGAGGTTTGGGGAAAGAGAAGAGGGGATTTGGGAAGAAAAACTCACAAAAGGTAGGAAACATGAAATTTCCCTTGGAAGAGTTTCTCCTCAATTATCTTACATGACATCATGGATCTGAGAACAACATAACCCAATTCTGTGCTAAGTATCCGATTTCTGGCAAGCCCCAACCCTTCCCTGGCTTGAATTCATTTGGTTTTCAAATGAGGGGTCATGGCAGATCTCTGGTTTGCAGACCTCTGTTCTGTTGATATTTGCTCTGTTAGTAGCGTCACTAGTTCTTTGAAACACAAAATGACTTTAAATGGAGAACTCCGCCATTAGGCTCAGGGCCAGACGGTCTGGTCTTCTGGTCTCCAAGGTCTTGATCTCCAAGAAACCCCAGGGATTTGTGAGATAGGACTTTCAAATTCTGGGGGAGAGGATTCCCATGAGCCTATTCAGTTCTAATAACTTAAAGCAACCAATTCCCAGTCTATTAGGGAAAACCAGTACTAAGATTTAAGTTGGGGAGAAAACTAGATTGTCATGAAACCGGTACAGGTTAGGAGCCACATTAGCTGCTTATACACATTATCAAATGTAATACTCAGAGCCAGCTTCTGAGGTAAGGACTCTACCCCACCTCTACTGACAAGAGAACTGTACTCAGAGAGGTAGGTCACTTCATTTCAAAGGCATTAAATGACTCTCAGTGTCATTGTGGTCAGGAAGGGAGCTAAGCCAGAATTTGAACTTCGTTCCGGCCGGCTACCAAAGCCCCTGATCGTTCCTCCATTCTGAGTTACGAATTAAGAGGCTAGTCTTGGTATTAGACATGCCCTATTCATTTTATCTACCCGGAGGTTTCAGCCGCTGCACCAGTAGGGCCATAAGATTAAGTAGACCCTCTGATTTCTCTCAATTTGAAATAAGTCTGAAGTGGTTTAGTAAGCTCCTGAGTGATCTTACCTCCTTATGCATATTTGATTCCTGTTCATCCCTGTTTCTGAATCAGCTCTTTCTCCCATGCTCATGAAGGACACAGCGATATAACAAATGTCCTGTCAGAATGTTCTCTTTTTGAAGGAGAAATGGAGGGACATTTATTGAGCACCAATTGCATGCCAGATTTGGGACACTTTATCATCAACAGTGCTGCAATGTAGAAATTCGTGTGCACAGTTTATGGACAAAAGAGGCAGAGGCAGCGAAGGCGGCCCCACTGAGCACAGGTGAAGCAGGGATTTCAAATCCAGACCAGACCTTCTGGCTCTGAGCCTAATCCTCTTTTCATTTTTCCATGCTGCCTCCCTAATGGTTCCCTGTCTGAACTAAACCACAATTCAGCCGCCCTTTCATCCTGCTGCTTTTAAGGTTTGTATGCTTAGCCAGGTTTCAAAATAGTTGCAACAGTTGCCTGAGTTTTCAAAGAAATGTGTATTTCGTCTCGACACCCTTGCTCTCATTAGTTGTAAATGCTGTTAAATTAACTGCCGGTTTACTCTGAAATCCTCATACCAGCAGATAATGATCACCAGCGAAGGGTTCAAACCCAGGGACAGAGTAGAAAGATTAATGCATGGATGTTAATTATGCAGCACGGAGGGCCCCAAGTGCTCCGTCATGTCACTGGAAAAAGATCGCTCCGTTTTAAAAGACGAACCTCTTTTTAGGTGAGCACCGTATCACGGCCAGAAAGTTATTGCTCGGTGATATGTAGATGACACAACTTTCAGCAGCTGAGCTGAGAGCCTAGGTAGAGGCTCTCAATTCCTGATCATGGGGACTGATTATAGCTAAGACTGAGTTGAGAGCTGAGACGGTCTGCGTAAAGAAGTATCCACAAGGATGAAGCTTTCCAATCTTACACGCACATTGCACTCATTTACTCAGCACTCATTTCAAGTTCCCTTCTTTAGGCAAATGTCCAATTGCCGGCTGTCTTCCGAGCACTGTGGGCACTGAGGGACACTGGAGACACAAAGATGCCTCAGCTGTCTGCTCACGGTAAGTATGCCTGCTAGATAAGGGGACGGAAGTATACTGACCATAATTCCATTAACATGAATACCCTTAATACATTTAAAGAGCATGGGAAATGTCCTGATGATGCCACAGTTCATGTAACTTAAAAAATGGAAGGGGTGGAGAAGAACCCAGTGGGGCCACTGGGAGGTGGGGCAAGAAGAGAAATTACTCAGCCTCGCAGGATACATGGGGGAGGATCAAAAGGCAGAGGAAACACCATACGTAGGAGGTTCTTCCATTCTATGGAAGAACATAGAATGACCTACAAATAATAATGGAATCATCTCAGATGACTAGCAGGTTGATTTGGAGACTGAAAGTGATGGAAGATACATCCAAGGAGCAGATTGATACCAGATTGTGAGAGTCCTTGAATGCCCTACTGAAGCCTGCAGACATTATTACATAGATGTTTGAAAGCTGGCTTTCTTTCTGATCAAGTGTCCCTGTGATCACCAGTGGGGAGGCAGAAGGCGAAGGTCGCAAGGACTTTGGACAGCTGTTTTCAGCTTACACCAATCACACAGCTCCCGAGCTAGCATCATATATTAGAAAAAAAGACATGATGTTCTCTCCATTTCAATTTTCATTTGCACTAAAATGGATGGCCTTTTTACACACTATCAATAATGCTTGTGCTGGAGGAGCTTTTAATAGGACAAACATTCATCATTTTAAGGTTACTCTTTCCCCAAAAGCATGAGAGCAATCTGTTGGTAAAATGGAAAAACCTTGTGCACTAGGCTGCCCTGCTGCTTTTTTTCCAGGTGGTACCCACTGATAGGAGAGAGTGGCAGTGAGTGGAGACAAAGTCATATGAATTATCATTTTTCTGAGCATCCCTCCCTCCGAAGAGACTGTGCCGAGAACAGGGTCAGCATGAGAGAAGCTGTCCAGGGCTCTAACTCCAGCTTTGCGACCAGATCATTGTGTCATCGGAGGTAAATTACTTCCTCTTTCCAAACCCAAACCACCTTATCCTTAAAGGACTAGATTATGGATTCTCAGTGTCTTCCCACAATCGTGAGATCCCGTGAGATCTTGATATCAGTTAAAAAATTAAAAACATCATGTTCAAAGTTCCTGGTATGTTATCCACAGCCCCACTGCAGCTCACATCACTTAACTTGAACATAACAGCTGCTTTCCATTCATATTATCGCTCAGATTGAACACTCTTTCAATTCAAATATACCCAATATCAGTACTATAATGAACTGTGATTCACACACTTAAATTTAATAGAAGAATTGCAGATGGGTTGTCAGTCCAAATCAAAAGACCAAATATATATGGTACTCAGACATTCTTTATTAATAAGATTTTAAACTCCAATCCCCCGTCAGTCTACTGGGTGATGACTACTGAGTGTAGAGAAGTTGCTTTGAGTCAGATCACATCATAGTGGAATTGGTGCTTTGGATTCAAATTCAACCCACCTTCACCCTGTCAGCATTTAGAGAATACATGGGCATGCTAGACTCCATGGGAAGTCTTGGTAACGACTGGAAAGTAGAAAATCACATTCCTGACCTCGGGGAGGCTACAGTCTAGTTTAGGGGGAAAAACAAACACTCATGAGAAAAAGAGTGAGTCCAAGGTATTCTCTAATGGTGCCCTCCAAGAATTCAAGGTAATAAAGGGTATCAAGGGTTGAAGTTGTCCTGGAGAGCTTCAAAAGAAAGAGACTTCTTCTCCCACCCTTTTCTTAAATTTTCCTAACAACAAGTGTTTCTTTTCCATGGTTCATCCCATTTTCTAGCATTACATTACAGTGATTAGTATCTTCTCCTTTTCATTTAAGTGCTCTGAGTGCAGGAACCATATTGTTTTCCTTTTAGCGCATTGCATTGCATGCATCAGACATTAGAAAATGGATATCGAGTACAGGGTTGAATTAGTGAAGAACATGAATTGTATTGAGCCCTGAAGGATACAGAAGCAGGAGTCACAGAATGTTTTCGGGGGACAGGAAGGAGGATGGAGAGACTGAACTAAGGAACCCTTTCTGGGGCATACTAGGAGACACGTTTATGTAGAAGGAAGAGGGCTGGCTGGTTTGCAGATAAATATTAGAGCTGAGAACTTTGCTTTTGAACTGGCAACGCTAGTAAAGTTTCCTGAGAGGAGAAAAGGTAAGTGATAAAATCTATGCCTTAGGAAGATCTATCTGGCAATCTTGCACATGATGACTGAGTGGAGACAAGAAGATCAGCCGGGAGTCGGTTACCATTGTACAGACATAGAAATACTGCCTTTATTCTTTTTATCTTTAATTTATTAAGACTTAATATGGACAGAACCTTACTTTATTTTGTCCTGGCTACTTCTCTAACCTCATCATCAATTAGTCACCTTTTGTTTCCTCCAGTCCAACCTGGCTGTACCTTCAACAGGTCTAGTGAAACTCCTGGCGCAAGACTTTTACTCTTCAACTCTGCCTGGAAAGCTATTCTCTGAGCAGAATTTCTTCTCCCATGTAACTAACTGGTTCCCCCACTTCATGTAGGCATCCTATCAAACATCATGTTATAGACAGCCTCTCTGTCCACCTTACCTATAACAGTACCTCACATTCTGCACTCTGGCAACTCTATCTCCTCAATCTTAATTGATTTTTTTTCATAGTTTTTATTGTCTACCCAGGTAGAATGACAACTCTATAATGGAAGACATCAGAGACTCTGTTTTTGTTTGTTTGTTTGTTTCTAGTTATATTCCTAGGAATAGTGCCTGGCATAGAGCTGGTGCTTTAAAATACTTGCTGAATGAATGAATAAGTCAGCAACTCCAAGTGCTAACATGAGCTAATAGACAGTTTTTCTCTTCCCTAGAAAAATAGACATTTCCATCTTACTTCCAATCTTTTTATTTTATCCTCATCTTCACATTAAAGCCAAAATTGTCATCTTGCAATCCAGGGTAGAGGGTCAAGTGCTAGTCTACGGATCCAGGATCTTGGCTATGGATGTTAAAACATGGGATTACAAATCATGACCCCTGGATCAAGAATTGCATGCTCTACTGGCTGAGCCCACCAAGCGGTTGTAGACAGGACTCTGTATGTTAATCTTGAGTGGCTTCGGGCTTTTCCTTTCACCATATTGTCCTGTCTTACCTACTGAACCATCTTTGTAAATATCATCTCTGCATGGCCTCTTGCCTCCTGCAACCCAGGCTCCAAGACAGCAGCCAAAGTAATGTTTTAAAAGTTAAATTTGAGGGGCACGTGGGTGGCTCAGTGGGTTAAAGCCTCTGCCTTTGGCTCAGGTCATGATCCCAGGGTCCTGGGATCAAGCCCCGCATTGGGCTTTCTGCTCAAGGGTAAGCCTACTTCCTCCCCCCCCCACCCCACCCCCGCCTGCCTCTCTGCCTACTTGTAATCTCTGTCAAGTAAATAAATAAAATCTTAAAAAAAAAAACCAAAAAGTTAAGGTTGAAAGCCAGTCAATGAACTCCCATTGCTTAATGAGGAGGTCCGGGATGTTTCACACGTCCAAAAGGCTCTCCCTATGCTCTGGCTGTTTATGGTTGCTTTAGTTTTAATTGTATGATTGTATGTCACGTGTCTTTTCTGCTCAAGCCACAAAGGTTTTTTGTTAGTTAGTTAGTTTGTTTGTTTGTCCAGAATCTTCATTGTGTCAGACTTTTGCTCTCAGAATGGTTCTTACATATGCTAGTCCCTCTTGCTTAGAATGCTTTCTTCCTTTATCACTCTCCCTTCCTCCTCCCTACTAATTCCTAATCACTAGGTCAGTCTCATAGCGAACATTTCCTTAGAGAAACCACCCCAGGTCCTTCCGTGAGGCTGCAAACCACATACTTCTTTTTTTTTTTTTTTTTTTTTTTTTTAAGATTTTGTGTATTTACATGAGAGAGTGAGCACAAGTGGGGAGAGGGAGGGAGCCCCATGAGGGGCTGGATCCCAGGTCCCCGGGGGATCATGACCTGCGACAGATGCCCACCACATCGTTTTCTTCATAACAGCATACTTTCTCCCCTTCATATCAATTATTTTGAATGAATTTTATGCAGTCAAAATAATATAAGCAGATAGCTATTTCTAAATATTAGGTTTATACTTCTCTCTTATCTATTAACGTCCTGGTAGGGGAAACGAAGATTTAGCTCTCTTACACTGCCCTTTTCTCTGTGCCCCCTCATCCTCTCGGTGGGAGTTATAATATGCCTTTTGGTTTAAAAAAATATGCGGTATTTGTGTTTCTATAGCTAGACAAAGCTATTCACAGCGGAGCACTGTTGGGTACCACAGTTAGATTTTCTTTCCTTTTTTAAGAATTATAGACTCAGGGTGCCTGGGTCGCTCAGTCAGTTAAGCACCCGCTTTTAGCTCAGGTCATGATCTTGGAGTCCTGGGATCGAGCTGCTCAGCAGGGAACCTGCTTCTTTCTCTCCCTCTGCTCCTCCCCACTGCTCAGTGCTTGTGCTATCTCTCTTTCTCTCTCTCTCAAATAAATAATCTTTTCAAAAAAGTCTCATTTTTTCATTAAAAAATTTCTTTGTGCTGATTTAGAATTCTTTCCACCTTTCGATAACCTTTTATTATAATTTTCCATCCACTCTATCCTATTAGAGGCTCCATTAGATACAAGAATTATTTTTCTCAAAGTCATTCCTCAGAGAGACTCCTGTTCCTCTTCCATCTGGGCTGGTTGCTCTCCAGGACCAGAGAGTAGATGCAGGACACAGCTGTTACCCCAGCTTCCCCTTCTGCTGTTAATGCTGAACTCCCTTAGCCTGTCTCTTAGGTTTCATTCTCTGTTTCCGAGAATTTGGTTTTGATTTTGGTTATGTCCCTTTTGTTGCTGTTGTTTTCTCTTCCTGGATTTATTTTCTTGTTTTCATGGAGTCCTTTTTCTCCTTCATGCCTCGGGCTAAAAAGACGGTACCATGGCACAGGGGATGATGATGGCAGTCCTTGGATCCTGAGTCACTTGTCCAGATGGACTGGTCACCTCCATGCCTGGGTCCCCAGCTGTCTTCTGGCATTCTCCCTGCACCGGCATCCTACAGAAGCCCTTTGCCTCACTCATGTATCTCCCCTTCTTCTTGCCTTCTTGGTTTACTCATTGTAGTGGAAGTAATCCTCCAGGAGTTTCCAGAGAAAGAGTTCGTGAGAGATTATTTCTTAAGATGTTAAAAATGTCATTATTCGGGGCGCCTGAGTGGCTCAGTGGTTTGGGCTGCTGCCTTCGGCTCGGGTCATGATCTCAGGGTCCTGGGATCGAGCCCCGCATCGGGCTCCCTGCTCCGCAGGAAGCCTGCTTCCCTCTCTCTCTCTCTCTCTGCCTGCCTCTCTGCCTACTTGTGATCTCTGTCTGTCAAATAAATAAACAAATAAAATCTTTCAAAAAAAATGTCATTATTCTACCAATATATTTAATTGGCATTTTTGGCTAAATGGGATTTGAAGTGTGGAATAATCTTCTTTTTCAGTTTTGAGAACAGAGCTCCATTCTCTTCATGCTTTCAGCTTTGCTTCGAGAAAGCTGAAGCCATTTGGGTTTCTGTTTTATGTCATTGCTTTCCTCCCTCTTCTTTTTGAAAACTCATTTTTCCTCTGTACTCTGAAATTATGAACTATTTGCCTTGGTGTGAGTATATCTTCATCCTTAATTCTGGGCCCTTAGAGATCCTTTTCATTATGAAAATTCAGGTTCTTCGGTTCTAGAGACTGACTATAATTTTTTATTGGTAATCTCTATGCCAGATCCTCAATGTTCCCCTCCAGACTGCCCATGATTCAAATGTCCTGAAACTGATTCCTTGTTTCTGTTTTTTAAAATTTCTCCCCAACTCTATCTTTTTGCTTTACTTTCTGAGAGATATCTCCAACATTATTTTCCAAATCATCCAGTTAGTTTTTCATTTTCCAGTGTATTTTCAATTTCTTAGGTCTTTTTTATTGTTCCCTCTGAATATATTTTTATATGTGTATGAATATATTTATATAGTTTCTAAATTGTGAAACACATAATCTGTGTGTGTGTGTGTGTGTGTGTGTGTGTGTCTTCAAATTCCTCCAGTTTGCTTTTTGTCCCCCACCCTTTCATTCTATTTTTTGGTCTCATCTGTTGGAGGCTTTCTTCAGTTGTCTCAGGTATCAGTGGATTATGATCAACTAAAAATCTGATCAGGATCTCTGACAGTATACGTAATTTTTTTTAAAGGTTTTATTTGTTTATTTGACAGACAGAGATCACAAGTAGGCAGAGAGGCAGGCAGAGAGAGAGAGAGAGAGGGAAGCAGGCTCCCTGCCAAGCAGAGAGCCCGATGCGGGACCCGATCCCAGGACTCTGAGATCATGACCCAAGCCGAAGGCAGCGGCTTAACCCACTGAGCCAACCAGGCGCCCGACAGTATACGTAATTTAAGCTTCATGTTAGGATGGTCCAGGTGGGCTCTTTATTGGGGAGCCCTTGATGTTGGTGAGGTTGACTGTTACATCAGTGACCTCCAATGAATGATGGCTCCTGGAATTCATGAATGTGCACAGTGACTCAGAGCTGGGCTTATGACTGATTTCTTCCATAGAACATGGCAGAAGAGAAACAGTGCCAGTGCTCGGCCCTTTCTGGGCTTCCGTCTTCAACGGCTCCCTCTTGAAACATTACTTGGAAACTGCATGATGGGAGGCAGCCCAGGCCACCACATGGAGAAACCCACAGGGAGGGGAACGGATGCCTCTTGCTGACAGCTCCCAGTTGAGCTCCCAGTTGAGACTTCACATGCTTCCATCCATCGTTGTCCCCTAGCCAATGGCAGAAGCACAATTTCACAGAATTGTGAGAAATAATAAGCTGTTACTTGAAGCCACCAATTTTTCAGTGGTTGGCTATGCAGTACATGATCAGCTCTTTTTAAATTTGGGCTTGTGCAATTTCCAGGAAGGAGTCTTCCAAACTCCTATCTGGATGTCAACATCCAGTCAGCCTGCATTCTGAGCCCTAACTGGAAAAAGGCCCATAGGGTCTCAGCATTCCGTACGCAAATAGTTACCTCCGTCCTGTATTTCAGATGGTACCCACGTTCTCGAATCTTCCCCTCGATCCTGATGATCTTACCAAAAAACAGAGATCCACTCTTCTGCCAGGGAGGACGGTGGACTGTCACTCATCCCTGTGGCATGAGATAGCAGACCTAGATTTCTCATTTTCAAAAGAAAATACATTTTATCTCCCCCCTCACCCATTTCCCCTAATTCTAAAAGTTCCTGGAATTGCCAGAACCTAAGCCTTTTAGAGGTTTTACAGTATTAATTGAGTTGCTTTCTAGCTGTATTGCTGGCTGCGGATTTGCCTTTCTCTGTTGTAATAAGCCCATCATCTGCTTTTCAGGTTCCCAAACCCCATTAATGTTACTTTGCTTCTGTTTTCCCTGCACTTTTGGATTAAATCCTCAGGAAAATACACGTTTCTGGTAGTTTTAATGGTGCTTTTGGAGAAGTAGAAAGGAGAAATTAGGTGTGTTCAATCTGTCGCCCTAGCAAAGAATTCCTGATTATTATTATTTTGTAACTCTTTGTTTTTTGCTTTCATTTTGAAATAATTATAGATGCATGGGAAGTTGCAAAACAATGTACAGGGAGGTCTCGTGTGCCCTTTATCCAGTTACCCTCAATGGTAACCCCTCGCATAGCTAGTAAAATGGCAAAACCAGGGATTTGATATGGGCATAGTCCAAAGAGATTTTTTAGTTTCAGTATGGCATGCTCTTGTGTGTGTGTGTGTGTGTGTGTGTGAGATATTCTATGCAATTTTATCCTATACAATGCAGAACTGCTCCAGAACCAAAAGATTCCCTGAGCTACCCCTTTATGGCCACCCCCACCCACCCCCAACTCTAACCCCTGGCAATCACTAATGCGTTCTCCATTTCCATCATTCTATTACTTTTTAAAAATGCCATTTAAACAAAATCATGCTGTACGTAACCATTTAGGGAGACTCGATTTTTTTTTTTTTTTTTTTTTAACTCAGCATGATTCCCTGCAGATCCTGATTGTGTTTTCAAAGCCTGGAATCCTCACTAAGCTGTAGGCTCCATGAGATAGGGACTGTGTCTGGCTTATACATAGTAGGAACTCAATCAAAATTGTTCTAAGTGACTGAATAAAGTTCTGGTTCCTGTTCCTCTTTATTAAGGATAATTTTGGCTCCAAGTACTAGAAAAACAATAACTTAAAAAGGCTTAAATAACCCAGGAATGTTTTGTCTTACATATCAAGGAGACTAGAGGGACAATCTTTCTAGCTGATGTCAACATTATTATCAAGTCCTGGGGCTCTTCCTGAGCTCTTTTCCCCAGTGGTCCCAGGATACTCTCCACAATTCTAAATGCTACAATGCAGATGCTACAATATTCAATGAGATGTTACAGGAATATCAACAAGAAAATGCTATCAACAGAATAGCAAAAAGATCATTTCCACGTCTGACTACTCTGATTATAATCTAGAGGTTTTGAAAATATATCCACACCCCCCCCATGTTCATAGCAATATTATTTACAATAGCCAAGACATGGAAATAACCTAAGTGTCCATCAATAGATAAATGGATAAAGACGTGTGTTCGTGTCAATTTCAGCCATAAAAAAAAAATGAGAGGATATCATGCCATTTGAGACAACACGGAAGGATCTTAAAGACATTATCTTAAGAGAAATAAGTCAGAGAAAGACAAATACTGTATGAACTCTTTTATATGTAGAATAAAAAAAAAAATAGTCTCAGAGAAAAAGAGATCAGATTTGTGGTTACCAGAGGCAGGGGGACAGGGAATTGGAGAAAATGTACAAATTTTCAGTTACAAGATAAATAAGTAGTAGGAAGGTTCAGGGTGTAATGTAGAACATGATGACTCTAGCTAATACTGCTTTATGATCTATAGGGAAGTTGTTAACAGAATAAATCCTAAGAGTTCTCATTAACAGGAAATGGTTTTTAAAATTTTTTTTTCTTTTTGCTTTTTCTTTTACTGTGTCTAACTAAACTTTGTGGTGATCATTTCACAATATATATAAGTAAAACCGTTATGCTGTACACCTTAAACACATCAACCATATCCCAAAAACACTGTAAAAAATCCAGAAGTTCAGTAGAGCTTTTAATTCCTATAAACTCAAGATCTGCATTGTTTGGAAATTTAAATTGTTCTAAAAAATAAATTCAAAGCTGTGAGATGGCTTATATTAATGATGCAGGAGTAAAAAGTGAAGGCTTTTCACTGTATTAAGGAAATATTATCCTCAGTTTCTACCTGAACTTTTCAGGACAACTTCCCAGTGTCCTTTTTTGTTGTTGTTGTTTTGTTGTTTGTTTTAAAGATTTTATTTATTTATCTGACAGACAGAGATCACAAGTAGGCAGAGAGGTAGGCAGAGAGAGAGGAGGAAGCAGGCTCCCCGCTGAGCAGAGAGCCCAATGCGGGGCTAGATCCCATGACCCTGAGATCATGACCTGAGCCCAAGACAGAGGCTTTAACCCACTGAGCCACCCAGGTGACCTCCCATTGTCCTTTTGTTGATCATATTCTCTCTTCTCTTCAGATGGCGCTCCTCCACCCAAAAGGATTAACAAGATATACATGCAATGCTGCTCCTGGAGGTTCCATAGAAGCATACCCACCAGCGTCAGCAGTCCTGGAAGCTGCTGAGATGGTGGGTGGTTTTGCATTTTTACTTCCTCGATCCGATTTTCTCCATTATGAAAAGAACAATCATTAAAAGAGTCTGCTCCGTCCATAATGTTCTTCCCAGACCCTTCATTTCAGTCCAGTTTCATTAATTTGGTGCTTAAATTTATTGCTCTGGAGTCTAACGGGTATTACTCCTGTCAGCATTAAATTTAATTTACTGAGATGGGGCAGAGGGATGGCTGAAACCAGATTTTAATTCCCAAGCCATTAAAACATGCTGCCCTTGATAAACAAGATCTTTATTATAGACCAGTACAATGTGTGTGCCTATAGGGCTCCCGCTCTGCAGAATGTGCTTTTGGGATAGCTTTTTCTTTTTTAAAATGAGGTTTAGTCTCTTTCTTCTGCATATATGAATGTTCCAGAAATGTTGAGCTGTTGAAGCATTTTGTTCTATGATTTTTTTTTTTTCAGATGATGAAATAGGAAATCTAAGCCCAGCCAGACTACAGAGTTCTGCTGTATTCCTGCTGGGACCTTCTCACCAGTGGATTATAGCCAAAGACACAATGTTGACATTTTTTTGTAAGGGCAGATACTAGAGACAGCAGGGATTTCTTTACTGTTAAAATGAAAATAGATTTTTTTTAATCTTTAAAAATTTCAAAGAATATGTTGTTGTTAAAGTAATATGTGCTTGTCAAGAATGCAATTAGTAGGGAATGTTATATACTATCACCATTTTGTCCTATATCCTTCCAGATCTCTCCCTCTTTTTCCTGTCTACCCTCTCTCTATGTATATTTGTGTACGTATACATTTGCTATATATATAAATGGGTGTGTATATATATGTGTGTGTGTGTATATTTGCTGCATATATATTTACTAAACTCCTATTTCTATGCATAGGACATAACAATTATTTGATAAATGCTCATAGACTTATTAAGTTGACTTATTCTTTTCATTAATTATATCAGTTAGATGCATAACACTGTATGTAAAACAAAGCAAATAGAAGCCACTTCAAATTGACTGGAGATGAGAATATCCATTAGTACAGCTTAAAGGGAGCTCATCTCTTGGATGGACTTACAGGTTGATTTATGAGCAGTTCCATGATGTTTTCAAGGCTCAAGGTTTTCCATGTCCCGCTACTCTGTGGCCCCCAATAGAGGCTGTGTTCTAGATGAATCTCCCTTGTTCCTGTAGCAGTTAGAGCTCCATGTTTCCTCATTCATGACTGCCATTCTCTCGCTCACTCAAGAACAAGGAAAAACTTTCCTGGAAGTCTATAGTATCTAGATGCTTAAGCCTCTTCTTCCCTACTGTTAGCCAGAATTGATTCCCATGACCATTCCTTACCCTGTCCCTAGCAGAGAGGGAGGTGACAGTTCCATTGTATCCATCAGGTCAATCCCTGGGTTGTTGTGACAAACAGAACTGAAGGTCTGAGGGATAGCAAAATCTTGTTTCTAACAAGGAGAAAAGGGAGAATATACTCGCATTTACCACCAGCGAAATTCACTATGGGAATATAGATGTTTATAGTTCTGAATGTTCTGAAGTTTTCCTTTGGATTTACTCATTGATCTCAAGAGGTATTGGAAAGAACTGTTTTCCATTTTATTTTTAGGCGTTTGTTTTTGGGGTTATTTGTTTTTTTCTTTGTTAACAGTTTAAGTGATCTCTACACCCAATAGGAGGCTCAAATATACAACCCCCACATCAAATCAAGAGTTACATGGTCTACCAACTGAACCAGTCAGGTACCTCTGTCTTGTTTTTAATGTGGTTTTGGTTTCAAATGTTTGCTTTGTGATAGAGGTTTCTTTTCTGCTGGTTTTTTGTTTGTTTGTTTGTTTGTTTTTTATAGGTTTGTTTTTTTTTTTTTTTTTTTTTTTTTTTGCTTTTCCCCCTTTTGGTAATTTCAAAACTTTGAATTAAAATTGTGGATTTTCTAGTAGCTCTCTTAATACCTAACAACTTTAAAATGACACACCTCAATTTTATTTACTAGTTTAGCAATTTCAACAATATCTGTTGGTAACTTGCCCTGAAAAATATGGACAACATTGTACTTAAAGTGCCTCCTACCTATTTTGACTTCCCTTATTTGATTTTTGTTATTATAAAATTTCACATTGTCACATCTGATACCCTTTGCATTCTCTTCTGTAAACCATTTAATATGGATTCTAAAGTCTAATTTCTGTATTTATGTACATTCAGTGATCCTTGCTATTTCTTTTATCATTCAGGTCCCAAATTTCCAAGTTTCTTATTTTGATTCTCCTTCTCTTTCTTCTGGTTGGCCAGATCTCAAAAGAGATATTTATCCAGTCAATCAAGTTAAGTGCAATTTTCTTCTAAATTCTTAAATTACAGACATTCCATTTCTATGCCATTTTATAAGAACAATAACTCAGTGGGAGATGAAATTCTTGTATTTGCTCTTCTCACAACTCTGAAAATATTATTCTAATGTATTTTTCTATTGAAATACAGCTAAGGAGAAATGTGAAGCCAGTCTGATTTTTTCCTTTGTTTAGATATTTCTGTTCTATTTAGATGACAATAGTGTTAATTTTAATATCCAGGAATTACAGTAACTTGATCAGGGTATGTTTTAGTGATTGCCATTCTTTAGCACTTTTTCTCCCTTGGATCACATAGTATTCTTTCAATCTGTGCATTTGTGGCTCTGTTCATCTTAGGAAAGCTTTCTTGTATTATATTCCTGAATATTTTTTTCTGGTCCATATGTAATGTGTGTAGTGTGTTGTTTTCTCTGTTTGAACAGCAAGCATGGCGGTTATCTATATGTTGAACATATTTTTTGTGCCCTCCAAATACCCTGCCTCTCTCTAACTGCTATTATTACTACCTACCTTCTATTTTATGTAAGTTTCACAATCCAATTCACCACATCCCTGTGTTTTATCAGTATCTACTAAAACTCCTTCTACATTTTCATGGGGCTGTCATTTACACAAAATATCTCATTTCTGTCTACTCTGACATTTGGCAGCTCACTCATTCTCCTTTGCATACTTGATGACTTTTCTTCAATCCCTTGTAATTTTTGAAATGCTTGTTTCTTTATGTTCAAGAGTATGAGAGTAGTTATCTGAAATGTCCTTTTATTAATTAGATAACTCTTAAGATACATATTTTCCATTTGTCTTTTATTAATGCTCCTTTTTATTAGGTTAGTTTTGCATATTTGTTTTCTGCATAAGAAGAGTTCACCTGTGACCTCTATTTTTCAAAATAGGAGAACAAGAGACTTATTTGGAGAATGCAGCCCCTTATTTCTGATTTGTTGTCTTAGAATACTCTATTCTCCAAACTGCAATACACTCTGTAGTGTGAGTCTTCTCCCTCTCAGGGTCAGAGTTACCTCTTTTATGGGATATCATATCAGTCAGAAAGAAGATTAGCTTGAATCAGTAAATTTCTAGAGCTCATAGGAATTTTTAATGATAAACTACCCAGTTAGCTCTGCTCGATTACCACTGTTCAGGAACGAGCAATAGTACTGTTATTTCCCCATCTCTTCTCTACCAAATCTAGATCTGATAAAACAAGATGTCACTCTGCACACCCCCTCCTTTCTCCCAGCCTCTTCCACCAATCTGAAATGTGGATTTTTGTATTCCCTGTAAATGATGGTGACCTTAGTCTCTGGAGTCAGACTGTCTCAGTTGAATCCTAGCTTCCCCTAGGTCTCTTAGGCAAGTTGGCTTGCCCCCCTATGATTCATATACATTACCTCCCCCATAAAACAGGGATACTAATAGTATCTGCCTTATAAAGTATACGATGATTAAATAAACCAGTGAACTTAAAACACTTAGAATGGTAGCTGGCACACATCAGGCATTCCTGGGCTCCTTGAACCCCTTCATCATTCCAAGATGCTTACTCATCTGCCCTCCCAGGATAGTTTAACTTTCAGAGTGATATACATCTTATCTGAAATCTGGAGAGGTATGAATACACTGGATGCCTTCTTGAGAGAAAAGTCACTGTATTGCAAGTACTTTAAATAATTTGGGGACAAAAATTTCAGTTGCTTCTTCTTGTTGCTGTTGATAATGTTTTATTCCCTATCCTGTGTGTCGATCATTTATTTAATGTAGTTTCAAACCCCGGTGAAATGAGTAGGTTGTTTCTGTCCTTAAGGGGAATCTTATTTTATTTTTTGATTCTTATTCTAAAAATTTACATGTACCTTGCATTAAAAAATTAAAAGAAATAAAAACACATCACTACAAGTCTCACCAATCAGAATTAGTTCCATCAACAGTTGGCTGAACATCTTTTCAGGCACTTACGTGCACACACATGCCGTGCACGCACGCGCGCGTGGACACACACACACACACACACACACACTCATGCTATTGATTTGAATACTCTTCTGCATCTCTTTTCCTTCCATGATGTTATGAACTTCTTTTCATGTCAAGAAATGGATAACTTTAAGTGGATGCATATAATTCCAATGGGTAAAAATAATTTATTCTCTTGATAGACATTCAGTCTGCTTCCAGATTTTATGCGACCTTTTCTTCCTATGGCAAATAATGTTTTAATGAGCATACTTGTCCAGTGATATCTTTAATGCTACCATCCCAACTGTAGAATGAGACAGCAGGTCTGTGCCTTGCTCCATTTAGCCTGCTCTTTGAAAGTGCACCTTTTGGCCAAGAGGCTGATAGCTCTCTCTTTTTCTCTAAGAGATAAGTCATATGCTTTAAAAAAAAAAAAAAATGCTATATCAGCCGCCACAAAGATGGCCTGACTCAAGCCTAGAATGAAACGTGTTTTCTCTTTGCAGGAGAACTCTGAAGTATTAAAAGGATGGATGTAGGGTGCTAAAAGAACAATTACAGTCTCTGATTTTTTCCCTAAACTGGCGTCTCTACCCGAGGAAGCTCTAAATATGAAATCCACTTGTTCGGCTAAAGCCTTACTTTGTTCAGTAAAATCCAAGCTTGAGGGCTGTCAAGAATCATGAGTCTCATCACTTGTCAAAAGCCCAGGGAAAAGACAGGGCTATTGAAATCAGCTGGAAAGAAGAGAAAGGAAACTCTCAGAGGTACAGAAACTCTCAGAGGTACAGAAACCAAACAGGTCTCAAAAAAGTTTAAAAAGCACTCACCAAATGCTGCCCTGCTGCCATAATCTTCTTCTTCCAAACCCCCTCCCCCCCGGCAACCCTTTTTTTTTTTTTTTTGGTTTTCCCTCCAAATTTCTTGTTTCATTTATGGACCTTTTGGACCTTTTGGGAAATTAATGTGCGAGCCTGCAGTGTCTGTGTTAATGACTCTAGCTCTATAGCAGTGAATCATCTCATATGGTTCCTTCTAGCATGTAAATTCCTTTTATACAGTGGATATTCTTTTAGATACAAATTCTGGTAATATTTTTTATGGGGTTGCTCTTCCTTTGTATTTTTTTTTTCATGCAGAAATATTCCTTTTCCCTGTAGATATTTATCAGGCAGATTGTGCCTATGTTGCAGAGAGAGATTACTCTTCTACCATTTTTCTGCATGGTAAATTGATAGCTGTGAAAGAGTAACCGTGGGTATAAAATGTTCTAGGAAAAGTCCTAAGACAAAGAGAGGAGGGTATATATCAACTAGCGTCACGTGTCTTTGCTGTTAATGGACATTATTGCACTCTTCGAAAAGCATTTTGGCTGATCCCAGCACCACTTTCAGATGTCTCTTTTTCCATTGGAAATTTTTTTCTTTACCAAAGGGGAAAAAAAAAAAAAAGTTAAACCATCCAAACAAAGTAAAAGCAGATTTATTCAGACTCCTCTTATAACCAGTTTTACTATAATACTTGCTGTGAAAATATAAATTTGTTCCAAGGTGATTGATATACAAAGGAATAATTTAAGTATACTGTAAATGTCACATTTGCTTATTTGTGGTTTTATCAGGAAGAAACATCAGTGAAGGCAGAAAACCACATGCAGTTGAACCTGGTCAAGGAGAAATACACACAGACACATAGATTTCAAAGATCTGCAGCGGCTTCAACTCGTGGCTAGAAGACTCAACTCTCCACATCTGCTGTACAGCTTTCCCTCTAATTTCAGATAATCCTCCTTCCACCTGATAGGATGCAGTGAGAGAAAAAAGCATCATTTCTGTATTACTCCTCAAAGATGCATGAAATGAATAATTGAAAATATCGAACAAACCCAAATTAAGGGACATTCTCCAAAATAATTGACCTGTAATCTTTGAAAGGAGAAAGTGAGAAGCTCTTCCAGACTGGAGACTAAAGAGACATGAGAACTGAATGAAATGCCTGATCCCAAGCAGGCTCCTTTTGCCATATAAAACATTATGGGGATACTTGAATAGGGAATGGAGGTTGGTATAGTACTATGACAATGTCAGTGTCCTGATTTTAGTAGCTGGATAGAGTTTTTGTAGGTGAATGACCTTGTTTGTACAAAACATATGCCAAAGTATTTAATAATGATTGGATTAGGTTGATAACCTAGTCTGAATTTACTTAGGGAAAAATAAAGTTCTTTGTACTGTACTTCCATGTTTTCTGTATATTTATAGTTATTTAAAAAAATTTTAAGATTTTTTTAAAAAATTAATTTATTTGACAGAGCGATCACAAGTAGGCAGAGAAGCAGGCAGAGAGAGAGAAAGAGGGAAGCAGGCTCCCTGCTGAGCTGAAGGCAGAGGCTTAACCCACTGAGCCACCCAGGCAGCCCCTCCTTTTTTAAAAGATTTTTAAAAATTCATATTTAAAAATTTTTTTAAGTCAATAACTTTTTTTAATACATAAAATAAAAAGATAGCAGCTTATGATATGTCACAAGCTGCTTGTAATTTTAGATGTCAACTTCACTAAGCCACAGTACCCAGATATTGGATCAAATATTATTCTAGATGTTTTTGTGAAGGTATTTTGTAGATGAGATGTTTAGATGAGATTACATTTAAGTAGGAAGACTGAGTAAAGCAGATTACCCCCCATAATGTGGATGAGGTTAGCTTCATTAGAGGCCTCCAGACTTGAGCTACAATTCTCTGGGCCAAATAGTGTGAGCCAGTTCCTTAAAATCAATTAATGTCTCCTGCTCGCTTCGGCAACACATATACTAAAATCAATCAATGTCTCTTTGTAGATACATAAATAGATAGATAATCCATGTCTACAATGTCAACAGAAAGATAGATAGATAGATGGTAGATAACCATAGAATATATGTGGAGATACATGGATATAGGAATATATATATCCATCCTACTGGTCCTATTTCTTTGGAGAACTCTAATATACTGTTCTTTTCTCAGCTAGTGTTATGGTGTGAGAATTAAGGTTCCACATTGAATGAAACTTTCCATGTGAATTATATCATTTAAAAAATATTGACTCAAGTTTTTAAAAAATACTGTGAGATCCAGAGAGAGAGGAGGAAGCAGGCCCCCTGCTGAGCAGAGAGCCTGATGCAGGGCTCAATCCCAGGACCCTGAGATCATGACTTGAGATGAAGGCAGAGGCTTTAACCCACTGAGCCACCCATGTGTCCCTTGTGAGATCCAAACCAGGCACATCTCTGTGCCGGATCCAGCCCTCGGGATGCCAGTTTGTAGCCTCTGCTCTGTGGACATAACAATGAGCTTTGCAGCCTTCGTGCCACCATAGTGAGAGGGCTGGAGAGAAAAGCCAGTTGGTCAATGCTCAAGCACTATACAATTGCTTCAACCTGAGCAGCAATTGGTCGTTTTCTAAATTAATTTTCTACATAAGGTTTCCTTGGGCAGAAGGGTTTCAATGCTAATGCTTAAGAGGTTAAAAACTACTACTCTTAAGAACCAGCATCAGATCCTTTTAATATGGCAAAACATCACCACAGAGATGCTCTCAATCATTCTCTTTCTCAGCACCCAATCCACAAGCAACATTTTCATTCAGTCACCATGAAGTGTGATAGTCCCATGGCAGGGTTAGCTCCTACCACAGGCTGTTCAAAGCCTTCAGAACCTCCTTTCCCTGGGAAGACTGGAGTTTGTTTGTATGGATGCAGATCAAATGTGAAACAAAATCCGAGTATTTACTGGGAACCTCAAAAGTATAGTGAGGTCTGAGATATCTCTTCTGTCCATCTCCTTTTCTTACAGTTCCTTCTCCACAGCTCCCTAATCCTGTGCCTCACAAGCTCCTGCTTGGATTCCTTCCATATTGCCATAGCGTATGGAGGGGCAATAAACAATACTCTAGACAATAAGGGCCCAAGAAGTCTACTTGGTTACAAAGGAGGCCTTGGAGTCATGATCTGAAGAAAGTGAGTATGACATAAACCTCTCCAAATCCTAAAGGCGACAGCTCTGGGACATCACATCAAGACAACACTCCAAAGATCAAGGCAGCATCACAAATTTAAGAGCCAAGCATCTTGATTCATGCATCTCATGAATGATTTGCTCATATGTGTCGGTTCCTCAGAAAACATGGTAAGAACATGGAATAGAGAATTTAGCAGTCAGTGGGAAGTTAAGCTGGATACTAGAACCCCAACCCAGTGTTTTAAATGGTATGGTGGGAAGCCCAATTCTAGAATAAAAGTAGAGATCTGCTCCAGAGAAAGGGTAGTATATGGATGTAGAGGGATGAAGATCCCATCTATAGGAGTGAACCAACCCAAGAGGTAGGGAGGGCTACAGCATGAGGACCGATACTGACTTATTCAGTCTTGGAGTCTGGGTCAGGTTGGCAGAGGTAGACTCGGGTAAAACAAGGATATGGCAAGGCATGTGGGAGCCCACAGTTATGGCTCAGCCTTTACATCCAAGGATTGGGCGCGATGACTTTATCCGAGCCCCCAGCCAACAGCTCAGTCTGCAGCCACCAATGTAGGGTTGGTTCTACTACTAAGCAGCAAATTTGAATAAAGCAACAAAAGGCAGAAACCAAACCAGGAGCTGAAAGTAGCTTCTGATGGCCACTCTTCGCTAGAGCACAGTTACACACCTTTCTTGGGAGTATATCTCATTTCCCTGGAAAAACGGTAAGCCTTTTAGACAAGGATAGATCTACCTTTTTACATCACATGTGCTTGTCACAGTGACACCCAATTTTTACTCCCTCCCAAGCGCTGTCATGAGCCCGTTATATTTTCCTACTTAAAGACACGTAATGGTTCTTATCAGGGCATAAAACCATCACAGTACACAAAAACTTTACAACCTCACTCCCATCCAGCTTCCCAAATTCCCCTTTTATCTCACATGCAAGCCATGCCAACCACTCAAAGTTCCTCATGTGCATCAAGCTAGAAATAGCTATTGAATTTTACTCTGAAAATGTATATCCAAGAAGTAACTCCTTTCCTTGTTCTCTTTGAATCAAATGACAGCTGACGTTGCACCCATTTTACCCAGTTGAAGATAAATTCAAACTTAGTCATACTGGGGTTGTCTCTCCCCACCCTCCCCTAGGGCTCCTTAAAGTTTTATATTGAGCAGAATATTCGGAAGAGCTTCTCTGTGGTAACCATGCTCACTGGTGACATGCTTGCTGTCCAAGCCCAGGGGGTCTGCAGACCTCAGCTTCCCCTTCTCTCCCTTCCCCCCAACACCGCAGCTCTGCATCCCCACTTCTCACATGTACCACCCACCAGCATCCCTCCCACTGGACAGACATCACTTTCAGATAACATCTTTCAGCCCCCTAACCAAAATGCTCCTGATTTATTTATTCATTTGTTTATTTGTTTGGCTGTCTTCTTAAAAATGGAAAGGAAGTGTTGTTGGAGTGGAGAACAGCAACAACAAACACTACAAATCAATCCTTTAATAAACTATGCTTTTTTCGCTTCCAGTGTTCTCTCTACCGAGGCAAAACTGTCCCTTCTTCCTTCCAAAACCAGCTCAAATGTCATGTCTCCTCAGTGAAATCTTCCTCTTTTTTCCCCCTACCAGAATTTATAGCTTCCTCTTCTGGTCTCCGACGCGTTACACCAACCTTTTCTGTATCACTCATTCACTTGCACTGTGTTTTTCACTAATCACATGTCTGTCCTCTCTCACAAATTGTGAATTTCTCAAGGGTAAGAAATACACACTATTTTTCACATAATGTTAGGAAGTGAATACTCAATAAATGCTATATGGGGTGAATGAATGGACTTAAAAATAAGTTTTTCCCTGGCGATTCACAGAGCTGTAACCCTGGGGCTAATAATACATTATATGTTAATTTAAAAAAGTAAAAAATAATGTTTTTCAATACTTATTTGATTGACTCAGTGTGTGTGTGTGTGTGTGAGTTTGGGGCAACCATAGACCACATCTAAGTAAATAAGTCCAAATCTCTTTTTCCTGCCCATCAGGGTTAGACGAGGACTGCTCTCTAAGAGACAGCCAAGGGACACCCTCCAGGACCAGTCCTAATCCAGCAGCAAGCTGCTTCCTCCAAAAAGGCAGAACTGAGTCCAGGTGGCAAAGACTTTCCCTTTCCTAGGGAAAACATTTTCTTTAATGCTTTCAACTAAGAGACTACCTTCAACTGGATTCCTCAAGTCAGGCCCTGAGATAAGGATTTGTGAGCAAGTGATTTCATTAAGTAAATTTGAGGGAAACTCTGTAAGAGAGTGGGGAAAGCAAAAAAAAAAAAAAAAAAAAAAAAAAAAAAAAAAAAAGGCAAAGGGAAGAGGTCCAGCAATAGTGCAATTTCAAACGTGTTTCCAGCACTTACACAGGCTGACCAGCCCTGGAAATGGGGGTGGGGAGGAGACCAACTCTCAGGTACTTTTTGCTTTTTGTACCTGAGGCGTGAGTGGGTCCAGTGGCTTGAAAGTGGCCTCCAAAGAAGGGCCACGGACTCAAGCCATTGAAGGAAACTCTCACTGAAGCCCAGAAAGGGGCTGGAAACACCAAAAGGGAGCTGATTTGGAACATGGGGAGTGTCCATTCAGACAGCACCACTGCCTCTCGGCAGCAGGGCTGAATTTTCTCACAGGGCCTCTGGGAGAGGGTATATGGAGGCAATTATTCCAAGTCAACAAACATCCTCAGCTCACAACAGGCTTGTGCCAGTGTCATCCAAACATCATCATCAAATGTCCCAAAGTGACTTGTTCTCAGACCTCAGGATTTTGCACAAAGCTAGAATGGCATATTGCTTAACACATGCACTTGGGATTGGAGAGATGGAAATTAAATCCAGAAAAAATACCCTTCAATAGCTTAGTGTTTTCTGTTTACTCATACTTTAATAGGAATAATAATCTCTGTCATATAGAACTATCATAAGGATTAAATGCAGGTAACAATAACGTCTATAAAATAGTAAAATATAGGTACTTAATTTATGACTTACCAATGTTGTTGTTTTCTTCCTGTTTTGTTCTGCGTTGTTCTCCAGTGCCCAGAGCTGTGACCAGCAGGCTCTTGCTAGACAAATGAGTAAATGAGCAAGTGAATGAATTTGTTATGTTACAACCACTCATTTATTCTCCTAATAATTAACATAAGTAAAGGCTTATGGGAAATTCAAACTTTAATCAAACAGCCTACATCCTTGAGCCCACATCCTAGTCTAATCAAGATGATGAAATGGTAACAGCTATTACCTGTAAAACAATTAGGCATGCAGTCAGGTTAAAAAAGTGTTCAGTGTCTTAATAAAGTGTTATAGAGACAGAGGAAGATAGGAGAGAACCATAGAGGCTGGGGATGAGAGATGGCTTAATAAAGCAAGGGGCATGTTAGCTGAGATTTGAGGAAGGTGTTGCACTGCCTCCAATATTTGACAATATTTGAATTGCTTCTCTATACTAGCAGTGCAAAAATAGACACAACCCCAGCTCTCACGGAACTCACATTCCAAAGACAGGAACAATGACAAGCAGTTGTTAAAGCAATCAATAAGTAAGTATATAAATGAGCAGTGATGACTGCTATGGAGAAAAATAAAACAGGGAAAGGGAAATGGAGGAGAGGAGGTGTTTCTGACACGTCAACAGGACAAGGATAGAGCCAGTCTTACACATAACTGGGAGAAGAGCATTTCAACCAGAAAAGAGCAACAGTGAAGACCCTGGGGTTTGGAGATGGACAAAGACACCGGCAGGGGGTGGGGGAGGGGCGCTGGTAAGAGATGAGGTCAGAGAAGTTATGGGGAGATCATGAGCTTGAAGCAATGGAGAAAGGATATTTTCAGGCAAAAGGTCACCTGGATAAAGTACAGGGCATGACCTGGAACACTAAGCTAATAACTGATTCCCCCAAGGGCAACAGGCCTATCTCAGGCCACGTTAAATCTCTTACACAGATAAAGGCTTACCTAGGAGGGTCTGTATTCTCTTTGCTCATTGCAGAGCCCTGACCAGCTGCTCCCTCCTAAATCTTTCCTGACACCCTGTGTCTTCAAGAAGACTAACATCCTTGGCCTGGTGAGCTAAGTAGATGGGGGTTGTTGAAAAGAGAAAGGGTCTGCTGAGGGAGCTTCATGGACAGTGTTGCCTTTGACTTCACCATCTTAATGCTACATAAGATCTGCATTTTCAGAGAAAGAGAGTTGGCAGAGAGCACAGTGGCCCAAGTTGTGTTTTGTGATGTGGTTATTTATCTTCCTTTAGCTCTCATCTGTTGACAAGTGTGACAGCTAAATGGTAGTTTTGACGGGGTCCCTGTGATGCTGAGGAATGACTTAAAAGCAATGAGGGGGCCATGGGCTTGGTTATTAGGTTAGACTTATTGCCAGCATATGGTATTCAGAGGTACCTGAGTCCCTTTATGACAGCTGGAAGAATTCTGTGGCAGGATGGCCTGGACTTTATTGGTACAAATGAATGATACTAACCGTGCCAGGGGTTTCTGAATTATGGAGATGGATTGGCTGGCAAACAGGAGGTCTGCAATTACTTTCTGCACAGCCTTATTTTGGGAAATGTGGGTACAATTCCTCCAGATTTAGTTTCAGGGGAATATGTCCTCATGTTCATGAAAAGGAAGATCTGATAGAAGAAAAAAATGCACAACGTCTACCTTCTCTACATCTAATCCTGTTATCAAATCAGAGAGCCAGCAGTAAAATAAGGTTACAAAAAGTCTCTAGACATCTAGCCCCAGAATTTAGTAAAGGAAAAGTTATCTTTATCAGTACCAAGTTATTTTGGCATAGGGCTTTGCCATTTACAAAGTTTGTGTTGTGTGTTGTGTGTGTGTGTATGTATTTAAAATTATCTGTTGTTCACCCGATCATAAAAATTGAGCAATTCACATACATTACTATTCTAGAGGTAGAAAACAAACAAACAAACCAGCAAACAAAAACAAAACGCGGGGTCCAATAATGCTATGTGACATCCCAGAAGGTGAAGATTGACAAAACCAAATATTCTTTTCTTACTCTTTTGCATACAGTTTACCTGATGTGTTTTAATTCAATACTGAGCACAGAATATAATAGAATGTTCCAGTATTAGACTTCCATGCTTGTATGTACACATTGTTGAAAAAAATTAAAGAAAACACAAACAAATAGAATAACATCTATGTTCATGGGTTGGAAGAAATAATATTGTTAAAATGTGTTAGAAATCCACATTAGATTTCCAAAGAAATCCAAGATTTAATGCAATACCTATTAAAATTTCAGTGGCATTTTCTACAGAAATGGAAAAAAAACCACTTAAACTTCATATGGAATCACATGACCTCAAATAGCCAAAGCAATCTTAGCAAGAACAAAGCTGGAGGCATCACGTTTCCTGACTTCAAAATATGTTATAAATCTATAGTATTAATCAAAATAGCATGTGTTGACATAAAAACAGGCTTATAGATCAATGGAACAGAAAAGCTATCCCAGAAATAAAACAAAAGTGTGAACAGAGAGCAATTAAAAACAATCACACAGGGGTGCCTGGGTGGCTCAGTGGATTAAGCCGCTGCCTTCGGCTCAGGTCATGATCTCAGTGTCCTGGGATCGAGCCCCACATCGGGCTCTTTGCTCAGCGGGAGCCTGCTTCTCTCTCTCTCTCTCTCTGCCTGACTCTCCGCCTACTTGTGATCTCTCTCTCTGTCAAATAAATAAATAAAATCTTTAAAAAAAAAAAAAAACAATCACACAGGTATTGATAAAATGATAAACGAATGGAAGAAAATTCTGAATCTAGACACAGACCCACTCAAATAAATTCACCTGATGGCAAAGATACCACTACAAATCACTGGGGGGAATAGTGGAATTTTTAATAAGTAGCAATAAAATGATTTTGATCCTCACCTTAATTTTTATTTTTCCAGCTTTATCGAGATATAATTAACACATAGCATTATATAAATTTAAAGTGCTCAATGTGATTATATGATAAATACATTGGGAATGATTACTATAATAAGGTAAATTAAGACACTCATCATCTCACATAGTTACTTTTTTTTTGTGAGAACTTTTAAGATTTACTCTTTTAGCAACTTTCAAGTTTATGAGACAGTGCTGTTATAGTATTTACCATGCTGACAGTACTGTTAGTTTATTATTTACCATGCTGTAAATTAAATCCTCAGGACATATTCAACTCATAACTGGAAGTTTGTACCCTTTGACCAACTCCACCTACATCCCCCACCTTTTCATCCTGGCAATCACCAATCAACTCTCTCATGAATTCATATATAAGTGAGATTACATATCATTTATAATTTCTGGCTATTTCACATAGCATAATACCCTCAAGTTATTGCAAATGGCAGGAGAGGGCCATGGGCTGTGTCCCAAAATTGAATAAGGGCACAAGCTGGGCTTTGTGATCGGGTAGACCTTTGGCTGTGCTAAGCCCTTGGGTGAGGTCACTGGCTGGGCTTTCTGGTTGGGTGGGGCAACAGACTATGTTCCCTTATTGGGCAGGGTCTCTAGATGGGCTGCCTTCCTAGGGGAAGCCACAGGCTCCATTGAGTAATCGGACAGGATTGTATGCTGGATTCTGCTGCTTGTTTTCAGTCCATGGCTGGGTGGTGACATGGGCTGGGCTCCATGGGTGCTCAGGGTCACTGTTCAGACTCTCTGGCTATGAGGAGCAGAGGCTGTTTCAACTGTTAGACCAGGCTGCTGACTTGACTGCCTGCCTCAATGGGCTGGAGGATGTGGTCCACATTTAGCGGATGTCTGTGGCCATGTATCCTGGAAGGGTAACACCAGAGGTCATGCTCCATAGTTGGGCAAGCTACAGATTTGGTCCCCTGTCAAGGCAGGACCTTAGGATATACTCTATAGCTGGTGATGACTGGCTAGGTTTCAGAATCAGGGTGATTTTCCAGCTGAGCTCTTGGCCAGATAGGGGCACTGGTTCTGCTCCAAAGATGGACAGAGGGCCTGGCTGGGGATCTGGGCTGTAAGCCCCATCCCCCTTCTCAGTCTCTATCTGATCCCCAGTGTTTTGAATCCACAGTTGATGTGAAGTGTCCCCCAAGGCTGGGGTTCTCATTTTCCCACCAGAAAAACTATCAATCAGGGGAGCCACCAAGGTGCTGCATGACCTAGCCTCAGGAGGGGCAACATGGTCAAATTGTAGCTGCAGTCTGACTTAGTCTCTGCTATCCACAGGGGAGCTTTAGCCTCATCCCCTGGACTCTAGGATTTTCATAATGGGGTTTTGTCCATGGATAGCTACCATGTGTGTATTTTTTTCTTTTTTAAAGATCTTATCTATTTATTTGTCAGACAGAGAGAGAGAAAGAGCACAATCAGGGGGAGCAGCAGGCAGAGGGAGAAGCAGGCTCCCTGCTGAGCAGGGAGCTCGATGTGGAACTCTGATCCCAGGACCCTGGGATCATGACCTGAGCTGAAGGCAGATACTTAACCAACTGAGCCAGCCAGGCATCCCTTATGCAAACACCATACTATTTTGATTCGTACTATAACTTCATAACATAGTTTGAAATCAGTGATGTCTCCAACTTTACTCTGTGAAGAGGACTGACCATCCTATGTTGCCATCTTGATGATGTCACTCCCTTACCTTAATTTAAACCAAACTCAAAACATCTTTAAAAAAGAACAAAGTTAGAGAACACACAGTATCCAATGTCAAGTTTTAGTATAAAGCTACAGTAATCAAGACAAAGTAATTTTGGTGAAAGTGTACAAACATTAATTGAATAGAGAGTCCAGGAAAAAAACTACACAAATAAGATCAACTAATTTTTTGCAAAGGTTCAATTTATGGGCAAAGGATTATCTTTTCAACAAATGGTGTTGGGTCAATTGGACATCCACATGCAAACAAAATTTAACCTTCAACTCATATCTCACATTTTAAGTATAAAAATTAACTAAAAACGGTCCATAAACCTAAATGCAAAACCTAATGCCTATAACACTTGTAGAAGAAAACACAGGAGATAATTTTCACAACCTTGAGGTAGGCAAATCAAGTTTAGATTTGAAACCAAAGGCATGATCCAAAAAGAAAAAACATGAAGATAAATTGGAGCTTTTCAGAATTAGCAATTTGCCTGTGAAAAAGACACCATTAAAGATCCTATGCATAGGAACCCTAAAGAGTCCACCAAAAACTACTAGGAGTAATAAATGAATTCAGTAATTCACAGGATACAAAATTTATACACAAAATCAGTTGTATCTCTATACACTAATAATGAAGTAGCAGAAAGGGAAATTAACAATTCCATTTAAAATTGTATCAAAAAGAATAAAATACCTAGAAATAAACTTAACCAAGAATGTGAAAGCCTTGTACTATGGAAACTATAAAACACTGATAAAACATATAGCAGATGACAAAAACAAATGCAAAGATATCACCTGCTAATGGATTAGAAGAGTTAATATTGTTAAAATGTCCATACTACCCAAAGCATCCTACAGATTGAATGCAATTCCTATCAAAATACTAACAGCATTTTTTCACAGAATTAGAGTAATACTAAAATTTGTATGGAACCACAAAGGACCCCAAAGAGCCAAAACAATCTTGAGAAAGAAGAACAACATTGGAGATTTCACAATCCCAGATTTCAAGATATACTACAAAGCTGTAGTAATCAAAAGACTATGGTACTGGCACAAATAGACACATTGATCAATGGAACACAATGGACAGCCCAGAAATAAACTCACACTTATATGGTCAATTAAATCTATGACAAAGGAGGCAAAAACATAAATTAGGAAAGACAGTTTCTTCAATAAATGGTTCTGGGAAAACTGGACAGCTACACACAGAAGAGTGAAATTGAATTACTTTCTTACACCATACATCAAAAATAAATGCAAAAATTTATTAAAGACCTAAATGTGAGCCCTAAAACCATAACAATCTTAGAGGAACATACAGGCAATAATTTCTTTAACATCAGCTATAATCACATTTTTCTAATATGTCTCCTGAGGCAAGAGATAAACTATGGGACTGCATCAAAATAAAAAGTTCTTGCACAGCAAAGGTAACCATCAACAAAACAAAAAGACAACCTACTGAGTGGGAGAAGATAATTGCAAAGAATATATCTGATAAAGGGTTAGTATCCAAAATATATAAAGAACTGATAAAACTCCACAGCAAAAAGACAAATAATCCAGTTAAAAAAATAGAAAATGGAACTGAATAGGCATTTTCCTAAAGAAGACTCATGATGGCCAACAGAACATGAAAGGATGTTCAACATCTCTAATCATCAAGGAAATGCAAATCAAAATCAAAATGAGACTATCACCTTATACATGTTAGAATGGCTAACATCAAAAAGACAAGAAATAACAAGTGTGGGTGTGGATGTAGAGAAGAAGGAAAACTCAATGCACTTTGGATCACTACATTTGTATCTTTGGGGTAAATACCCAGTAGTGCGATTGCTGGGTTGTAGCATAGCTCTATATTCAACTTTCTGAGGAACCTTCATGCTGTTTTCCAGAGTGGCTGTACCAGCTTGCATTCCCACCAACAGTGTAGGAGGGTTCCTCTTTCTCTGCATCCTCGCCAACACCTGTCATTTCCTGACTTGGTAATTTTAGCCATTCTGACTGGTGTGAGGTGGTATCTCGTTATGGTTTTTATTTATATTTCCCTGATACCAAGTGATGTTGAGCACTTTCTCACGTGTCTGTTGGCCATCTAGATGTCTTCTTTACAGAAATGTCTGTTCATGTCCTCTGCCCATTTCTTGATTGGATTATTTGTTCTTTGGGTGTTGAGTTTGGTAAGGTCCTTGTAGATTATGGATACTAGCCCTTTATCTGATATGTTGTTTGCAATTATCTGAGAGAGAGAATCTTAAGCAGGATCCAACTCAGCATGAAGTCCTATGTGGGGCTTGATCTCATGATTCTGAGCCAAAATCAGGAGTCAGACGCTTAACCAACCACCCAGGTGTCCCTAAATTTTTTTTTTAATTACTCTATCAAAGCAAGGCTTAGGAGCAAGTGTAACTCTTATACACTTGGGTGGAAATGTAAAATTATATAGCCATTTAAAAACTATCTGGTAGCTTCTTATAAAGTTAGATACACCTATGATCAAGCCAAGCTTCTCCTAGGTATATTCCCAAAAGAAATAAAAGTTTATATTCACACAAAAAACTTACAGAAAGGTTTATGACACCTTCAGTTGTACAGCCAAAAATTTGGAACAGTCCCCATATCTTTCCATTGCTAGATGTATGACCAGACTGTGATACAGCCAGACATAGTGCCCTGTGTATCAAAAACAAAACGAAGAGACTATTGATTTATATATCACAGGGGTAAACCTCAAGCACATTTTCCTAACTGACAGAATTCCAACCAAAAAATCTACATAGCGTATAATCCATTTACATGACAAATCAGTAAGAAAAAGAAAAACCCATCACAATCAAAGGAAAATTGGGTAAAGAACTCAAATTCATGAAAGGCTATCAGTGCCAACGAAGATATAAGTCCGTCAACTATATTTAGAAATGCATATAAAAAAGCAAGATGTTATCATTTGTATTTATCAGTTTGTAAAAATACTTTAAATGATTTAAAATATCCAATGTTCATTTTTTTAAATTGTGGAGAAGCTATGTACTTTTAGTGGGAGTATACAATGTTTCTGGAGGGCAGACTGATGATTTACATCGTTTTCTATTGCAAATCACTAGACCCAACATACCGCTGCTCACACACACAGATGCATACATATATTAAGGAAATAATTACATGTGTTTGCAAAATACAAACACAAATATAATCAATATGATATTATCTATAATAGTAAAAAAATTAGTAAAACATAAATATGTCTCAGTAAGAAACTGGTTATGTATCATTGTGCATAACAACAATGGACTTGTAGTCATTTCCAGGGCTAACACTTCATGGCTCCGAATTCCAGTAACCTGATTTACACTAACACTCAATTTCCAAGATGTTTCAGGATCTAGAGGGCACATACCACTGTGCTAAGTGCTCAGGTTATGAAGATGAATACGGTATAGACCCGAGTTTCAGGGATCTTATGGTTTAACAGAGGATCTAGCCTTGTAAATTACTAATTCCAACAAGCCAGAAGTTCATGTAATAAAAGTATTTATAAGTTCCAAAGGGAGTAGAGAAGAGGGACATTCAATTCCAACCCTAATGAAGACATACTTGCCAAAGAGTTAATACTTTCTGCATTTTCCACTATTAATTTACCTGATGTCCCATAGCAAGAAGTTTTTTTTGTCAGTAAAGGAGCATGGATGTGTCTGCCTAAGACCAGATCCTTTAGACTTTCATGGTACCACTTATGTTTGAGATCAGGGCTATCCACAGGGAAGAGATCATTCCTGGGGCTAAAACTAGACTAGTTCAGAGCCTTTATAGAGGACAGTGAACAAAGTGGCTTCTCAGTAAGTGCCTGCTGGTGAAGCGGTTTTCCAAAATCTCCAGAAGAGGACTGTCATGAGGTATGCCAGGGGAAGCACCGAGGTTTTAACTGAGACCAGCAGGAATAGACTGTACTTGATAGATATACATGATACAGTGATACACCGACAGGTACTGAGCCTGAAAATTCTTAAACCCAATTCCCTTTTTCTTATTCTAAGCATTGCATCACATGGATATGAATTGGCTCTCTTAAAAATCTAAACTCCGGGGTGCCTGGGTGGCTCAGGGGTTAAGCCTCTGCCTTCGGCTCATGTCATGATCTCAGAGTCCTGGGATAGAGTCCTGCATCGGGCTCTGCTCAGCAGGGAACCTGCACCCCCCCCCCCTCTCTCTGCCTGCCTCTCTGCCCACTTGTGATCTCTCTGTCAAATAAATAAATAAAATCTTAAAACAAAAATCTGAACTCCAACAGACTGTCCAGAGAAAGATGTAGCATGAATCAGACTAATCCTTCAGCAACTGCTATGCCCAAAGAGTTTTGAAAATCAGAAACTTCTTTGTTAATTTGGTATCACCTTCCCTAAAGAAAACAACTAAAAATTTAAAAGTAACAAAACTACTCCTTACAATTAAGTTTGAAGATAAATGACTTGATCAGATTTTTAGAAAGGAGGAGGGAAGGGAAGAAGCAATTAATTTTTTTTTCTCCCATAGAACAATGCATAGGTAATAGCTCATTGTGTGTACAGATTACAGACAAGCTGCAAAAATGCTGTGTAATTTTAACATGCTCCTAGCCTTTCCCAATCAATCTCATTGATGTTCTTTCCAAGTATAAAAAAATGGAAGCTTGGCTTTTTCAACTTAAAGAAAAAATGTAAGATCTCATTCTGTACCTCTTAGTTTCTTTGTTATGATGCTTTAATACCACCAGCATAATTGATTTTTTTCTTCTTCTCAAGTTGAATGCTCATTTTTAATTCCAGAATGATAGAATCCACTTCTCTGAAGTGGTGATGAATGAGATACACATACTTTTCTAACTCTTCTGTTTACGTCTAAAAGATGCACTTGAAGAAGGGAATTGCTGTTTGTCAGAAATAGATGCTCATTTTTCCACCCTGGTAAAATATTTCTTGACTGCCTCTGTCTCACCTGAAGAACAAGCAAGCAAGACAGTCATCATAAAATCCTAAGGAAACAGGCAAACATCCTTTGCAGGATTGCCCAGAAAAATCCAGATCAAAACCTGGGAAATGTATCAATTGCAATGATACATGGATAAGTATTTTTAAACAATTTCTCTTCTAACGCCTGTAGGTCACCCAAACTCCCAAAGAACAAATGAAGCCCCAAATTCTCACTAGAGCCAGGCAATATTGGCAATGCTAGGAAGATTATATACATTTCACTAATTCCTATAATATCCTAGGAAATTGCTATTATTAATGATCTTCTCAGATAAAAGCAATGTTAACTCCATGACTAACCAGTCATTCTCAAGGTCCCTGAGCTAATAAGTGCTGAAGTTGAGATTTGAACTCAGAACCATGTGTCTTCAAGGGCCAGGACCAACCAAACTATCTCATTGACAAGGATTGGGGAATGACTACAAGATACAGCTTTTAACTCTTGGCTGGGGTCAAAAACACAACCAATGTTTATTTCTCCATTTCACTGCTCCCTGCATAAATCAAAAGATATAATGCATCCTGTACTCCCATTTAAAAAAAATCAAGAAGCATAAATAATTGTTTTTAATACTTTTCTGGGGACTCCAGTGAGAGATAATTTGAGTAAATACCATGACAGTCAAGGAAGCCTAGTTTAAAAGGATTTTGCTTTATAGACTTGGCTCTTAGTGAACTTCGATTTTTACCTATTTGCTGCTGATATAATCTAAGTGGATTGCCAACAAATAAATGGTAGGGTGTTGAGAACAGGATGGCAAAGCAGCAAAAATGCATGCTTCCTTATTATCCAAGATAGTGGCTTTTATAGTAACTCTTCCCTGAAATAATACTCTTCACTCCAAATACTTTGTCTCGATACTACACCTCATCGAAAGAGTTTTCTTTCTTTGTCTCCTTGAATCTGTTGCTTTTTTCATCTGTCAAGGGCCTACTCAGCACCAAGAAATTTTCAGGTTATCTCATTTCATCTCCACTAGGAAAGAACTGTCATGTCTGTTTTCTACTGTATGATTACATAGCCAACAAAGATGAACTTAAAATTTAAGCCTAGATACTTTGGTTTTAAAAGCCCATATTTTTCTACAATATCATGATGCATTTCTATTATCCCTTCTTGGTCTCTTTGTCTTTATTTCTCTACATAGCCCAGCTTAACTGAATTTCCTTTTATTGCCCTTCTGGCCAAAAATATATCTTCACTCCTATTCCTTCTGTCTCTTTCTTTTTACCTCCCCATTCTACCTGCCCTAGACCCTACCACCAACCAACTAGCCTTCCATTTCCAGGGCTACATTATACACTTTTTCATTCAATCAATCATTCATTCACTAATCCCTTCATTTAATAATTCAACAAATATCTACAGAACATATATTATGTGTCAGGCCCCCTGATGAGAATCACAGACAAAGAATAACAAAGTATTCCTCTTCTATCAAAGAACTTGTCAACCAAGACAAATACTCTCTAGTAGAAAATGTAGCCGGTTCTAAGTATGGAATGCTAAGGAAGCAAAAAGCCTAGGCATTCCATTTTATGGAAACAGGGAAGTCTCTTTACATACAAGTTTTTTTTTTTTTTTTCCCAAAAGTGAAAACTTTAATCATTCACATAATTTGGGTCCTAAGTAACTCTTTATAATCTAACGTATCATGAATATTTTCTAATGAGATTATTCTTTGAAATATTCTTTTAACGACTACATAAGAGCACATGGACTTATTATGATTTATTTTTAAATCCTATCCCTGTTAGCTATAGAGGTTGGTGCCATATCCTTCCCTCTATTAGACTAGTAATGTTACAATGATTTACCCATATTTTTTATTGTCCTCATAAGGTAGATACCTGGAAGTGGATCTTCTGATTAAAAAAAAGAAATATTAGAAAGTGTCCTTAATACATCTTGCTTAAGTGTTTTCCAGACATTTCAAATGTTCATGCCCTCTGGTAGTCTGTGAAGCCAGCACTCAGTATTAAGTAACATGAAATTTTTAAAATTTCAATTTAACACATGAAAAAAAATACTTCATTATACAAACGTATTTGATTAATTACGTTTAAAATATTACCAAAGACTTATGGGTTATTTGAATTTCTTCAGTTTATTTCTTTGCCATGGTAGTCTACTGAGTCATTACTGGGTTTTGTTTTGTTTTTAAAGATTCGTTTATCTTATTTTAGAGAGAGAGAAAGTGAGTGAGAGGAGAGGCAGAGGGAAAGAATCTTCCAACAGATTCCCTGCTGAGCGCAGAGCTTGATGCAGGGCTCAATTTCAAGATACATGAGGTCATGACCTAAGCAGCAGCCCAGACTTGGATGCTTAACCAACTGAGCCACCGGGGAGACCCTCATTACTGTTTTTTATATTGATTTATAAAAACGTCTGTTTGTGAAATGTTACTTTTTATTAGAATCATTTCATTATTTGGCATTTTATTTAAATGTAGCAGAGTATGCTTCCATTTCCATTAAATCAAATATTCCTACAACATTTATTAAAAGACTACTGGTTCCAGATGACTGACTGAGCCAACAGTGTTTTTCTCCTTCTCTCCTGAGCTCCCACTAAAATTATGTTACAGCAGTAAAAAAGGAAATAAAATCAGAGGGACACAAAGAACACAAGGGGAGCATCAGCAGAGGACAAACTTCAAGATTTTTTTTTCTATCAAAAATAAATGAGGCATATCATGGGTATATGCCTATGTCCAGACTCATCAAAATGTATACATTAGATATACGTCATTGGGGGTATATTAATTATATCTCAATAAAGCTTTAAACAAATAAATTAAAAAATAGATGGACACATGTTGATAACTGAAGCAAATTAGAGGACCCACAGCCCAGAAACTCAAGTAGGAAGTAAGCAGTAAAGGAAACCCATCTGCCCAGGAGACCTCCAGGGAGGGTCTCACTGACTAGAGGAAGGGTGAACATGAACAGGAAGACTACCTCTATTCCCTGAAAAACCCTGAGGGTCATCCCCAGCCACTCCCCATGCCATCTCCAATAAGACATAGCTGGGTGTGTAGTCCCACCTAAGCAAGCAAACAAATAGAATCTGGAGAATACCAGGCTGAGTCAGACAAACCAGACTTGGGAAGAGAAAGTCTGCATGATCTCACGAAAATCTGGAATCTAAAAAAGTTGGATACAGAGAAGCAGAAGGTTGAATTGTGGTTACCAGATGGTGATGAGGTGAAATGGTGATTTTGGTTAAAAGGTACAAAGTTGCAGTTATGGAGGATGAATAAGTCTAGAAATCGAATGCGCAGCACCATGACCAGAGTTACCAAGAGGGTAGTGAATGCTGGAACTTTGTTGAGAGATTAAGTTTCAGGAGCTCTAACCACACACACACACACACACACACACACACACACACACATTGGTAACTACATGGGGAGATAATCTGTTAACTTGACTGTAGTAATCATGCCATTATGTTGTTAGGTCATAAATATAGTTTTATTTAAAAACTAAGTTATTTAAAATTTAAAAATGAAGAAATTGAGTGGGTAAACTGGGAGAGCTGCCCTAACTGGGCAGCTAGGAGGTGGAGAAGGAGAGACTGGGAGGGGGACCAGAACAAGCTCAAGTAAAGTGCACGCCCCTAATGGGGTGGGGGTCACCAGCATGATCGCCAGACCACCATAAAGACATGCCAATACACTCGAGCAAGCGTAGGGTACTCTGTTTTAACACTCAAAACTTCTCAGTTTTATGCAGTGCAACCTATTTCTCTTTGTGGTAGGATTACTTCCATTGGTTTTGATGCTTAGAAAATTCACCTAAACTTATGATCAACTTAAGTATTGCTTATTTATCATATAATATTTTCAGTTTTAAACATTTCCCACTTTAATCCCTTGAAAATGTATTTTATAATATATCATAAGATCTCACCTAATATTTCAAATATCAAATTTTAAAACATCATTTTTGGCATTTTAAATAATTATATAAATTCTTATATAAAGTATGGGTTTTTTTTTTTTTTTTCAAAGCTCTTTTCTCTTTACGCTTGTACTCTCACTCAGGTAAGATGTCAGTTCCACTTAGCTTTAATTTTAACTTAAATAGACTTCTTACTACTTGAAAAAGTAGATTCCCTGCTATTTTGCTTTTTTAAAATCAAAATTATCCTATTTATCTCCCAGATTAAATTTAATATCATTTCACCAAAGTCTCCAAAACCTCTCATAATATTTTAATTGATATTGTCTTAAAAATATAAATAAAGAATAGACAATATTAAAATAGACTTCTTCAGGAATACACTACATTTCTTTGTTAATTTTTATTTATATACATATGTGTGTTTGTTTGTGTGTGTGTGTGTGTGTGTGTGTGTATCCTGATGGTAAAGTTTTGCCATTTTCTTCACATAAAAGCAACACATTTTTCTTCATAGTTATCCCTGGGCATTTTTGGTTCTCTTACTACTATGAACTGATATTTCTCTCTAGTAATTCTTTTTAGTTGTTGTCATTAAATTTTTATTTTTATCAAAATGTATACACATACAGAGAGCAAAAGGGTCAAATACATCTTAGTTGTTGCAACTAAGAACACTCCCACACCACACACCTGCACATTTCCTCATTCCTAGGAGCAACCTTCAAACCTTTGAGCTGATTCTTTTGGTAGTTACCTCCACATTTCTAAATAATTACATTACTTACTGCTTACATTATTATTTATTGATTTCTTTTAGTTTCAAGAGCTATCTACTGATTCCCTCCCATAAAAAAGTCCAAGTAAAACTTTCTTTTACAACACCTTCACTCTGTCCCTCAAAAGTTTTTTGAGATGTAATTGACATTTAACATGATATATACAAATATTTATATATTGCAAAATGGTAACCACAGTAAGTCTAGTTAACTTGTCACCATAAATAGTTACAAGAAGTCTTTTTTCTTGTGGTGAGTACTTTAAAGATCTATTCTCTCAGGGACTTTCAAATATGTAATAATATTCATAAATACAGTCATCAGGCTGTATATTATATCCCCATGGCTTATTTTATAACTTTTGACCCCCTCCATCCATTTTGCTCAATCTCTTTTTATTTGATCAAGGCTTACATTGTTATTTTTATGTAAATGTTACCAGAGAGCTACACAGTAGTTTTTCTTTCCTGGTCAACCTTTTATTCTGAATTGTAATTGTCTTGTTTTTATTCATTTGTTTGGGTGGGTTTTTCTTTTTAGAGGGATGGAGGAGGGCATCATTTTCCATGTGCTGCTCTTTATCCTTTCCCAGTGGTGGGAAATCATCTAAAGATATCCAAAATCATAAAATGTTCTTTCACGTTCATATTTTTGGACAAGTTTTTCAGGTCTACTCCAAGTGTGGTCTCTCTCCCTGTAGTTTTTCTTTTGGTCTTTGCTGTTGAAGATCTTTCTGGTATGTTGGGTCCGTTGTTTCCTGGATTCCATTTCTTCCTCCTTCTTGTTTTACTATTGTATTTTTGGTAGAGCACATCCTCTAGTAGTTTCCTGAATAAAAGGAGAGAATTTTTTGCTTTTCTATAAATGCCTTTATTCTACCCTCACATTTAGTTGATAGTGACATTGAGTATAAAATTCTAAATTGGAAATTATTTTCACTCAAATGTTGAAGGCATTTCTATAGTGTCTTCCAGTTTCTTGTGTCTTTCTTGAAAAATACTTTGCCGTTTGGGCTCTTTGTTCATTGCATAAACTTGTTTTATTTCTTGGAAAATATTTTAAGAGGCCCTCTTTTGAGGCATCTGGGTGGCTCAGTTGCTTAAGTGTCTGCTCTTGACTTCAACTCAGGTCATGAACTCAGGGTCCTGAGATCAAGCCCTGCATCAGGCTTTGTACTCATCAGGGAGCTAGCTTGAGATCCTCTCTCTCCCTCTCTCTGCTTGTAATAAATACATAAATAAATAAATGCTTTAAAAAAAAGATTCCCTCTTTTCCCATGTGTTCTGAAATTTCATAGTGAGATGGGGGTTTACTTCCATCCATTCTGCAGGGTACTCAGTGAGCCTTTCAACTCTGGTATCATGAGTTGTTCATGAGCCCTTCCATTCAAATCTTCCTTCATTTTCTTGAATTATTTAATATTTCATTTCCTTGACCATTTTCTCTTTTATCTTTTTCTGAAACTTTTCTCCATTGTCGTACTTCCTAGTCTCTTTCTCTAATTCTTTTTTCCTTTCTCTTTCCTTTCCCATCTGAGATTTGGCTCTACATTCTAAGATACAGCTTCAATTCTACTGTTCAGTTGTTCTTTTAAATTCTGCCTTCATGCAATTATAGGTTTAATTGCCTAAACCTTGATTTTGCTGTCAAGATTTTATTTGATTTTACTCGTGTTCTTGAGGGTTGGGTGGGTTTTCTTGTTGATTTATTTTTTATAAAATATCTCTTTAAAAATATGAGCATTATTTATAATAGCTGAGATATGGAAGCACCCAAGTATCCATCAATGGATGAAAGGATAAAGGAGATACAGTATATATATATATATATATATATATATATATATATATATGTGTGTGTGTGTATACACACAACAGAATATTACTAAATTCATAAAAGAAGAATGGAATCTTGCCATTTGCAATGACATGGAAGGATCTAGAGAGTATTATCCCAAGTGAAATAGGTCAGTCAGAGAAAGACAAATACCACATGATTTTACTCATGTGGAACTTAAGGAACAATCAAAGGAACAAATGAACAAAAAACTAGACTCTTAAATACAGAGAACCGGTGGTTGCCAGGGGTTGTGGTGATGGGGAATAGATAAAGAGGATCAGGGTATGCTTACCATGATGTCGAACATTGAGAAATGTACAGAATTGTTGAATCATCATATTAATACCTAAAACAAATTTAGCACTGTATGTCAATCATACTTAATAAAAAATTCAATTTAAAACTTTTTAAAATTAAAAATAAGTAAAAATTTCTTCTGGAATAGTTTCTTCCTTCCAAGTTCCTTTCATGTTTGTGGTAGACTTTGTCTCTGTATTCTCTGATGTTTTAGAAACAAAAACTAAAAAACTTATTGGAAACATTGGGAACACCAGTAGGACCTATTCACAACAATATGATTGAACTATTTTTTTCAATCTTTTCAGTGTTATATTTTTTTAGTCTTTCCCCCTGAACTGGTCAAATTCACTAGAAAAGCCTCCTACAGTCTCCTACCTGAAGGATGTAAACTAACTGGTCCTCTGTCTTCAAGGGGCCACCAGGAGAGATGAAAGCTAAAGATCTCAATAGTTGCTGAATAAATGTATAACCTATAATGTCCTTCTTGTACTAACACTCTTAATGGAGGATGGGAGCTCCTATAGTTATCCTCCGCAGAGAATACATTCAGTCTTCTGCTACTACAATAGCGAAGGGTATCACATATTTGTCTGAGGACAGGGCAGGCTGGGGAGTTTACACAGACTTTTAATCCCTCTTCCTGTTTTAAGGGCCATATCACCCATACCTATTGCCACTCATTTCTGAACCTTTTAATGGTCCACAGTGAAAATTAGTTTGCTTCACTGTTTTCCCTACTGGCAGCCTAGAATTCACATTTCTTGGGTCTATAAGTGAGTTTTGCATGATAAATCATCAGTGCTAGTGTAACCAATAATGCTTTCCCATTTGCTTGTGTGCTTCCAAGAGATCATGTTCTTGTGGGTGTATGCCTTTTGCTGGGAGTCTCATTACTTTTTTTAGTCTGAGATATATACACATATATATATTTGCTGATATGTATTCCGTAAATATTTAATTTACAAATATGTAAAATATTTGTAAAGTTATATAAAATATAAATTATATACAAATATATAAAACTATAAATATATACTTTAATATAAATTAAATAAAATTATATATAATACAATATATTTTTATGTTGTATATTAAATATTAAAATTAAAATAAAAAATTATATGTAATATAAATGTATAAACATAACAATAATTAAAATATTTAAAATTAAAATGTTATATATATATATATGCCTCTATATATTTGCTGTTGTTGTTTTCTTCATGCATTATTGCTTTGTCAGAACTTTCAGGAAAATATTGTATAACAACAGTTTTATTGGATATTATTTTTTTATTGCTAATTTTCAAATGTTTTACCATGAAAGCTTTGTTTCACCATTAGTTGTTGGTAGGATACATTTTTTGTTATGAGAATATCACTCATATTATCTTTCTTTTTTTAAGCTTTTATTCATTTGAGAGAGAGGGGAGAGCAAGCAAGAGAGCACAAGCAGGGCGAGGGATAGAGGGAGAAAGAGACTCCCCGCTGAGCAGAGAGCCCTATGTGGGACTCAATCCCAGGACCCTGAGATCATGACCTGAGCTGAAGGCAGAGGCTTAACCAATTGAGCCACCCAGACACTCTCACTCATAGTATCTTAAGAAAATATCAAAGCTATATGTTTGCAGAAGAGTAAAAACAAATTCCATCTATTGTATTACATTTAAATGCGTTGTAAAAGCACTTACAACTAACCTATATTGGTTTGGGGACTTGCCTTCAGAACAAATTACCTAAAATTTAAAAATCCCCCATCTAAGATTTATAAGAAATAGTTATTGGAGCACTGGCTGTGGTGCAAAAATAATGAATACTGTTATGCTGAAAATAAATAAAAAATAAAATAAAAAAGAAATAGCTATTGAATTTTATTTTGTCAGATACACATTCATTCATTAAAAATTCATAGACCTACTATCCAGCAGGCTGTCGGGGAGGCACTGGGCAAAAAAACAAAAACAAAAACAAAAAAAAAAAAAAACCAAGGTTCTTGCAGCCGTGGAGCTGCCATCGTAGTCGTGTTGAAATGACAGGGTCCAGATATTCAGTCTGGGTAGTCAGGAAAGACATCTCAGAGCACTTGGGCATTTAAGCAGAGATTCGGAGCCCGAGTAATATGGTAAATGATGGTGCTATTTAACACAATGGGAAATACGATGGAGTTGCGGTTGGAGGGGGCAGTAAGGGAAGGGGTCACGTGTGATATTTGGGCATACTAAATACAAGGTATCTATTAGGCAATGTGGTGAAGTCAAGTAAGCAGTCCGATATTGAGATCTGGAGCTCAAGGGAGAGGCCAGAACAACAGATAGCAATTTAGAATCTTTCAGGATAAATTATGTTTAAAAAACATGAGTCTACGTGGTATTATCAACGGAGAGAATGTCACTAGAGAGAAGATGAACAAGGATGGAACCTTGAGGAACACCAAGAGGTGAAAGGATTGGAAAGGAGCCAACAAGGGAGTCTGAGAAGGAGCATCCACAGAGACAGGAGGAAAACAGTGGAGTGGAAAGTCATCGGCACAGTAAGCAGCATCTGCAGAGGAAAGAGTGCTCATCGGTCATAAATAGTTGTACATAACCCGTGGTTCCGTAAAATGCTAACATCTGAGATATCTGGGTGAGGAGAACAAGGGAATTCCTTGCACAATTTTGGTGACTTTTTTCAGAAAAGAAAAAAAGTTCACATTTTCAAAATAAATTAAAAACTTGAGTGTTGGAAAACCTAAAAAGCTGGGAAAAAGAAAAATTAAATTCAAGAATATTATAATATTCAGACAAGCCTTTCAAATCAGTAGTGTTTTCTCTTTAGGCTCCAAATAAAAATCAATGTGTAGAATTTTACCAAGTTTCATATTAAAGAATTACACATCCAGGGCTTTACAAATCAAATAAAGTAATATTTACTGAGGATTTACTGCCTGCAGAAAGTGGGGTTACGTAGTAGATATAACAGATAAATGAAGAAGATGCCGTTTCTTTCCTCAAGGAACTTCTAGTCCAATAAAGAGCTAAGATCTAAAATAATGTGATAAGTTCAGCAACTATCAATTTGTGATCAAATAAACACAAATAAACAAGAATTAAGAGACATCCTTGTTGGGTGACATTGCCAAATGCATTTTTGTGATCTGCAGGACAGGCTCACAAGGAGCTATTCCCTGTGGCAGTGTTGTTACTGCCCATCTCAGCAGATTACAGCTCCTTTTATCTAATGACTCAACACACATCCTTAGGTCATAGGACTATCATAAGAATAACACATATAGTACAAAAAACCGGAACAGCATAAGAAGTGTAAGCATGGATTCTACAGCCAAATGCCTACCTTCAGGTTCTAGCTCTGTGTGTCTTTGGACCTGTAACTTGACCACTCTGTGCCTCTATCCTTTATTTAAAAAATGAGAATAGGGGCACAGGGAGGGCTCAGTCGGTTAAGTGTCTGATTCATTATTTTGGCTCAGGTCATAATCTCATGGGTCATGGGATCGAGCCCCGCCTCAGACTCCGTACTCAGCAGGAAGTCTGCTTAACATTCTCTCCTTCTGCTTCTCCCCACACTCCTGTGTATGCATGCGCTCGCTCTCTCTCAAATAAATAAGTAAATCTTTTTAAAAAGTTTTAAAAATGAGCATAATTAAAGTACAGAGTTGCTAAAAGGGCCAAATGAATTAATATGTGCAAAAACCTGGCACAAAATAAATGTTATAGAAGTATATTTATTCTGCATTTCACTCTTTCTCATACCTTCCCCAATCCCAACAGCCCCACATGCACTTATGCACCATCTTTCATCGAATCCTTCTGAAGTTCCTCAAAACATTATCTCCCAGACCAACCTATATCTCTCTGCCTTCACCACTAACTTGTCAGAGCCATGAGCCTCTCTTGCCTGTAGTAGCGTAATTGTGTCCCACCCAGTCTCTTGGCTTTCACTTTTGCCACCTGTGAGCCATCCTGTCACATGCGAACAGAGTATCTTCTAACATGAAACAGAAGTCACTCTCGTAAGTCAACCAGCGGCTCCCACGCACCCTGTCCCCTTCCTATCACTCGTTGCACACACCGTTGGCTACTTCAGCAGCAATGCCACACTTCGGTCCTAATCCACTTGTGTAAAGGTATTTAGCCTTGCTTCATATGACCCATAGGAGGCCTTTAGAACAGTCCCAGTTTATACCTGTTGTTTAAGTATAAAATTTAATAGCATCCCCCTTCAATGTCAAAGAGCCCAGATTTGAACTAAAAATGGTGGAGTCACTCTATCCATGGGCAAATCCCAATTAGTGCAAGCCAGCAGTCAACAACTATGACTTGATGGTCAAACACAATGCTTGCTTTTGTAAATAAAGTTTTATTGGACACACTCATTCCAGTGCATATTGTCTATGGTTACTTTTGTGCTACAGCAACAGAGGTAAGCAGTTACAACAGATATTTCATGGTCTACAATGTTAAAAACACTTACAGCAGCTCCTACCCCTTATCCATGCGGGGGATACATTCCAAGCCCCCAGTGAATGTCTGAAACTGCATAGGACCAAATGCTATGTTTTTCCTATACAAAATACATATGTTATATTTAATTATAAAGTAGGCACAGTAAGAGATTAACAACAATAAAATAGAACAATTATACAATATTCAGTAATAAAAGTTATATGAATGTGGTCTCTTTCAAAATAGCTTATTGTACTGTACTCACCCTCCTTCTTGTGAGGAGATGAGGTGAGGTGAACGAAGTAGGCATTTTAACAGCATTAGGCTCTACTGACCTTCTGAACATACCTCAGAAAGAGAAGCATATTTCTGGAGTGCTGCTGACCATCAGTAACTAGAACGGTGGAAAGCAAAACCATGGGTGGGGGAGAGGGCTTACTATATTCTTTTGCCCTTTTTGGAAAAGGTTTGCTGACTCCTGTTCTAAGCCAATCAAGCATATCCTATTCCCCCTGCCAGGTACAGGTTTAGGAAGGTGTGTATAAAACCCAATCCTGGCCAATGAAATGTGAGGGGACATCCCTCTAAGAAGAACCTAAACGTTCTTAGCTGACTAAAGAGATACACAGGGAGAGCGGCTACCCTTCTCTGTCTTCCAGATAACCTAGGTATGTGGATATGATATCCTGAACACTGCAGCCATCTTTCAACCAACCTGAGGATGAGCCCAACAGGCTGAAGTTGGGGGGTGGGGTGGGGTGGGGGCCAGATTTTCAGGGAGGTGGAGCTAAATCCCCAAGGAGCCAAGCCTGGAAGCTCTCATATCATATATATCTCATTACCTTACAGATAAAACTGCCAGGACACCTGGGTGGCTCAGTCGGTTAAGTGATCTAGGGACTCTTGGTTTTGGCTCAGGTCATGATCTCAGGGTTGTGAGATGGAGCCCCGAGTCAGACTCTGCACTCAGCATGGGGTCTGCTGACATTCTCTCTCTCCCTCCCTCCCCACCTCTCTCATTCTTATGCTAAAGCTTAATTATAAAGTAATTTTTATTATTTTAATAATAATTATTCCCCCACTCTCTCTCTCACAAATAAATAAAATCTTTAAAAAAAATAAAGCTGCCAGTTATTTTACCAGCAAAAAAAATGCGTTTATTTTTGAATAGCAGAGAATGACAACCCCAGACAAGCGTACTACAGGGAAACCATAAGCAAATCCTGAAAACAAAGGAGAGTAAGGCTCTGTTACAGGAGCCAGGGGAGGGGGGGGGGGATGTTGGGAGACCTGTCAAAAACAAAAAGCCCATTGGAGCAAACTGGGGGAGTGCCAAGCGTACTGGCTTTTCATTGGCTGAGTTGTGTCAGCCTCTCATTGGCTGGGCTGTTGTGGGGGAGGGGAGACGAGATGAGGGAAGCACTTCCTCCTTCTGCTGGGATTGCCAAGTAGTAGCTAAAATACCAGGGACTTGCAAGGTCCCTCTCTTTCTGTTGGGCTGCAGTGGACCAGGAGGGGTAGTGTGCAAGAGCTCCTGCTTCTGACCTCCTGACTCCATTTTAAATGAAGTTTCCTCTTATTAATTTTCACAATCTTATCATGTGAGAAGAAAATCCAATTATTTAAGCTGATTGTTTGTTGTTAAAACTGAAATCATTTTAACTGATAGAAGGTCAGGCAACCCAAATGTCACCACCACACAGTCACTAAATTTTCTGTTGTTTCAGTCTAAATCCATTGGCAGTCATATTGCCTGATTTTATTTTATTAATAGCACTTTTTAAACTTTCTGAAATTATTTTTCATTTCCGTGCTTTGTCACTCATTAGCTGACTCTGCCGCTAGAGTGACATTCCCATTAACGAAGAGATTTCATCTGTATTGTCCTACCCTAAACCTCTGTCTCTCTGTTTACTCCATCAGATAGAAGCACTTAACAAATCCTTGCTCAATGAATAAATAAAAAAGAAAACTCTACTGGGGCACCTGGGTGGCTCAGGGGGTTAAAGCCTCTACCTTCAGCTCAGGTCATGATCCCAGGGTCCTGGGATCGAACCCCTCATCGGGCTCTCTGCTCAGTAGGGAGCCTGTTCCTCCTCTCTCTGCCTGCCTCTCTGCCTACTTGTGATCTCTCTCTGTCAAATAAATAAATAAAATCTTTAAAAGAAAAGAAAAAAAAAGAAAAAGAATTCTACAAAGGAGGTAGGACTTAAGTTTGGAAGGATGCCAGGAACTGGGGCAGTCTGGGAACAGTGGGAGTTAGTGGTTTTTCTAGAGACACATAACAAGATAAACACACTGGTCACGTCCTTGGGTTGTGACAGTGTCCCACTCCCTCGAGCTTTGCTGCAAGCTTTACTGAGGTTTTGATAGTGGCCTGAGCAGCAAGGGAAGGAATCTGGGAATGAATGGGCTTACCTGAGCTGGGGAATTGACCAGCCTGTAGGATAGACTGTTGAAGGCATTGCCCAAAAATCTAATGAGAGCATGCAGCCAAGGTCTTGTGTATTTGAACAATATTAATACCCAGGATGGTCTCGTGCAGTGAGTGCAGGGAGAGAGAAAGAGGCTTAGATAACTATCTGCTGACCCAAGAGATTATAGTTTCTCTCATTTCAATGCAGTTTATCTTTCCCGAGCAGGGCAGAAAGACAGCGGTTCTCCTGACTCTGGGAGAGAGGGGGTCAGCTAGAGCTCAGCAAGTAGCCAGCATTCCAGCCAAGAAGGCTGAGTTTCTAAGCAGGGCTCCGGAATGAACATGTGAACCAAAAATGTATGGTTCATATGCATGGTCCAAAATGTACGAAATCACATCGACCATATCAGGGGTGCTGAGCTCCCATGTCTACAGCTCCAGTCCAAGTGTGGATGCAGTAGATCAGTGAGTCGGTGCCCCCGCCCAAATAGATAGCAGCTGTTCAGATCCATCTGATTAATGTTGTGTGCAAAAATAAAAGGGCATTGCTACATCTGAGCTAGAAATCTAAATATTTTTTGTTTCAGAACCCCAAGTTCTAAATGTTGGCAACTCACTTGAATATTCAAATAATACCATGCTCCTCAACCGTGGGAAGGCCACAGACATTTTTTTCTATGTCTGGACAAAATAGACATGGCAGCGGAGCCTGGGTGGCTCAGTTGGTTAAACATCTGCTTTTGGCTCAGGTCATGATCCCAGGGTCCTGGAATGGAGCCCCTCGTTGGACAGGGAGCCTATTTCTCTCTCCCCTCCCTGTTCATGCTCTCTCTTTCTCTGTCAAATATATAAATAAAAATTGAAAAAAAAAATAGACATGGCAGTGGTTAGACTGCATCTCAATGAAATGTGGGGGTTCAAAGAAATTCTGCAGGTAGCTAGACTCCAAACCTAGGGAAGCAAGAGTTCTCCTTGATGCCACTTATAGGTAGAGAGATAGGGTTCAGGACATACTTTTTCGTTTTTGTCTCTAAACTTTAAAACTTCATTTACATATTTATTTATTTTTAATGTAAATTTAATTTTAATTTAAATTAAATGTAAATGTATTGTAACATCAAATTTAATCATTTAAATTTAAATTTAGTAAATTTAATTTATTTATATTTCAATTTATTTTTAATTTAAATTAATTTAAATTTTTAATAACTTTTTATAAAAAGTTATACTTTATAAAAAGTTTTTTATGTTCCATTTTAATTTTAATTCAACTAAGTTAACATACAGTGCAATACTGGTTTCTGGAGTGGAATTCAGTGATTCATCACTTACATACAATACTCAATACTTTAATACCCATCACCCAGCTAGCCCATCCCTACCCCTTCTCTCCATCAATCCTTAGTTTGTTCTCTATTGTTAAGATAGACTTATGGTTTGTTTCCATCTCTCCTTCTTTTCTTTTCCCCCTTCCCATATATTCAGGTTTTCTTTCTTAAATTCCACTTATGAATGAGATCATATGGTATTTTTTTTTTCTGACTTATTTCACTTAGCAGAATATACTAGCTCCATCCATGTAATTGCAAATAGCAAGATTTCATTATTTTTGGTGGCTAAATAATATTCCATTGTGTGTGTGTGTGTGTATATATATACACACACATATACATATGTACACCACATTTTCTTTATCCATTCATTTGTTGATGGACATTTGGGCTCTCTCTATAGTTTTGTTATTGTTGATATATAAAGCTTCTACAAACACTGGGGTGCATATATTCTGTTGAATCTGTATTTTTGTATTCTTTGGATAAATGCCTAGTAGTGCAATTGCAGGATCATAGGGTGGTTCTATTTTTAACTTTTTGAGGAACTTCCAAACTGTTCTCCAGAGAGACTGCACCAGTTTGCATTCCCTCCAACAGTGTGAGAAGTCTCCTCTTTCTCTGCAACCTCAACACCTGGTATTTCCCGTGTTGCTAATTGTAGCCATTCTGACAGGTGTGAGGTGATCACTCATCCTGGTTTTGACTTGTATTTCCCTAATAATTGAGCATCTTCTCACGTGTCTCTTGGTCATCTGGATGTCTTCTTTGGAAAAGTGTCTATTCATGTCTTCTGCCCGTTTCTGAACTGGATTATTTGTTTTTGGGGTGTTGAGTTTGGTAAATTCTTTATAGATTTTGGATACTAATCCTTTACCCAGGCAGAACTAATTTAGTAACAGGTCAGCACTGAATCTGTGGGTCAGATTTTAGTGAATCCACCTGCCACTGGCAGAGGAAGCCAAGTCTGGGGCAAGTAGAAGGTTTGTGTATTAAGTAATGAGAAGTAAGACTAAAGACTTAAGGCAATGTAAATCCAGTTTGTTGTAGAGGAATATTATCAGGGAATGACTAATCAAAAGACAGAGATCCCTTTGCCATAAGTAGAAATATAATGAATATGCCAGAGCTTGGCTTCCCTAATAGAAAAGTCTTCACACAAGTGAGTAGATACACCTGTCTTATTAACAGGCAGCATGGGACCAAATGAACCAGAAGAAAAATCATACCATAAACATTACAATTAAAATTCTCCCTCTGTCTCTCTCTTTCATGTTACTACGCTGAGCTGCCCCTACAGCTATGGGGATCAACATAAGGAAGATTCGTAAATAATGTCTGTAAAAAGTGAGAATTGTGAGCTCATACCATTCCTCCCTCAATTCCTAAATTTATACTCTAAGCTAAAAAGGCATTATACAGAAACCAGTGCTTCTTCCCTCTTGCCCTCGAACTGCCTGACATCTACTTATATGTCTATGGAGAAAGAGTGAGTTTTTGAACAGAAAACAGTCTTTGGAACTTGGGTCACTTAGCTATTAAAGTGAAAGAGGAGAAAATCTGTGTCCGCCCCGCAGTGTATACATACTGATGGGCACCAAGAGTACACAACATCAGCATGGAACCAGTCTCCATCCTTTCTCAGCAGGCAATACCCCTGGCTAATAAGGGACGGGGGGAAATGCTTCCTAGAGCTACTTAGGTCTTTACTGATCAATTTCAAACCCACAGAAAAAGACCCAGAGCAGTGACTCATGTGTAAACGTGAGATCTGAATCTGCTATCAAAGAAACTGAAGGTCTTTCACCAGGTAAATTCACACCTCAGGAGATTCACACTGGTTAGCCGGACGCTTTAACCTAAGTGTACAAATCCTTTCGGTCTAATTCGTTTCTGTACATATTAGCTAACTTTTCTTTATCAACACCGCTGTCATCACCCTTATTATGGTCAGAGTTAATAAACAGGCGGCATTTACGTCATGCCAGACACGTTCCTAAACCTTTTATGACTTTTCCCAATACAATGCTATGGGGTAGGTACTATTTTTATTCCTCACTTACCAGTGTGTGTGTGAGGGGGCGGATAAGGCTGAAGAACTAAGCACTTGACCAAGGTTCCAAGCTAATCCATGGCAACATCAGGATTTGAGCTTCAGTCTCCCTGAGATCCATCTTTCCTGGCCCTCCATCTCAATTTCTGATGGTTTCTTCAGCCGTATTTGCCTCGGACACTCTGTTTTGGACTTTGCTCTTCAGCTCAACTCTGATGTTTACCTTTGAACATTCCCTCTTCCCCCAGCCCAATCTAGTCCCCAGAGGACTCAGACCACCTGAATCTCCCTGCCCACACTTCCCCTTCAGAAAGAGAAAAGTGACCATGGATAACCAGTTACAGAATTTCAGCTAATTTTACTTGAAATTTCATACCTTTTCCTCCTGATTCAGTAACTGGCAACAGCATATGGAGAACCCACGCAGCAAATGTCAAAATCCAGGAGACCCTGCCAGCTTTTCAGGTCATTATTCTGTCTACACCTGGGGCAGGCATTCCGGGCAGCCAATTCCAATAAGCCAATTATGGGGCCCTGACCAAGGGCTGAGTCTGACCCATGTTTACGACAGCATGAGGTAAGAGATTTAATGAGAAGTAAGAAAAACAGTTTGCTTTCTCTTTCCTGTCTTTCCCTGACTCAGAACCCACTGCCTGATTCCTTGTATTCAAGCCCTGGAAGGCTGGGCTTTTAACGGACTGGTTGCCATTCCCAAGGGAAATACAGCTAAGCTGGATCTGGAGTTCGTTGGCAGCTAATAAGGTCAGAGTGTGAATGCCCAACCCCAAACGGAATAATAATACATGGTCACTCAGAGTGAGAGGACTAAATTCCCATAATTCACATCATTAAATAATAACAATAAAGCAAACAGCCATTTCTGATCTAATGATGGGTCTGGTTCCTCAAAGAGAGTGAGAAGCAATCCCTGGCTACTTTAAATATGGATGGTAAATATTTACTATTTGGTTCATCAAGTTAACGTAATTTTATCTAAAAAATTCTGATTATTGAAATTGTTAACTAATCTTCCCTGCTGTTATTTCCTATACATATTTTTGTTTATATAAGTACACACTTGTGCGTGTGCACACACACACATGTGCACACATGCACACAGCAGCCCTCCTTCCTGTATCTCAAAGACTCTGGCTTTTAATTCTATAACCAATATGAATGTTACTCCTCTGGAAATTCTTCCCACGCTCCTCAGGTAGAACTTGCCGTTTCTTTCTGCTAAGATTTCGGGGAGAACTACAGTCATGCTGAAAACTGACATTCTCTTTTTCATTTTATGGGCAAATCTGTTCAAAGCCACATAAGACGATAGCTTCCTTTGACATTCACCAGCCTTTGGTTCTGTATATAGGAACCAAAGAACTTAGTGTGTGCTAAGTTTGTTTATCAAATAGTAATGTTTATTACCATTTCTTCAAAATCCATACTCTAAAAACATTGCCCACACCAGGACTGATCTGCTAATGAAAGATGATATTTTTCTTTTCTTTTTCTTTTTTAAGATTTTATTTCTTTGACAGAGAGAGAGACAGTGAGAAAGGGAACACAAGCAGGGGGAGTGGAGAGGGAGAAGCAGGCTTTCTGCTGATCAAGGAGCCCAATGCAGGGCTCAATCCCAGAACTCTGGGATCATGATCTGAGCCGAAGGCCGATGCCTAACTACTGAGCCACCCAGGTGTCCCCCAAAGATGACATTTTTCATAAGCTATACAAACATAGTTCAAAACCTCTCTATTTTAAAATTTATATTTATGTTAAAGTGTATCGGGGTCTCTATCTTCTTACCATACTGAAACAGAATGCAGAACATCCTTCTGTTTTCCAAGCAAGTATCTGTGGGACAAATCGTCCTGGTTAAGTACCCATTGCTATTGTTATACGGGCAGATCATTACTCTGAAAAGAATCTGTATTGACCAGTGGAGCTCTATGCTTGGGGTCACCAAAGAGGGTGTCAGAGCTGGTCAGGGATTCAGAAGTATTCCTTCAGGCAAGTTTCCATAGGAAGGGAAACTACACATTCACATTATAGCCCATTCAAGTGATCAGCTAAACTCACATTAGACCGAAAACAAAAATGCGAATTCCAAGTGTATATTAGCAACAAAGCTATGACTTCTGAGTACCTACAAAGCTCATACTGCCTAGTCTGGGCAGGAGTCAGAATTCTGGTAACGTATCACCTAAGCCCTGGGAAAGCCCGAGTGACTGCTCTGTTTCTGGTACCCCCAGATCATTTCCTTCCAACAAGGCTGCATTCATACTGATGAAATTAATTTCTCCTAACTCTGTTTTATGTTTGGTTAATGATGACCTCTGTATCAGCCACCCATTGTTGCATAACAACTATGCTAAGACTCATCGGATTCAAAAAACATTTATTAATGCTGACAAGATTACAGGTCAGCTGGGTGGTTCTGCTGATTTAGGTAAGTCTCAGCTGATCTTGGCTGGGCCGTGTCAATTGGCAGGGTGGCTAGAGGTTGGCGTGCCTGTGAAGATCTCATTCACATGCTTGGCAGTTGGCTGGCTGGAAGCCGGGATGGTGCACAGAACCGAGCCTTGTGCTTCTCTTCCTCCAGCAAGCCTGGGCTTGCTCGCATGGCAGGGTTCCAAGAAAGCAAGTGGAATTGCTGATGCTTAGCCTTGGAAGTGACACCCCATGACTTCTATTGTATTCTATTGGCTAAAGCAAATCACAAGTATAGTTTTTATTCTGCAGCTTGACAACTGTGGTTATCAAACCTCATCCCCAATGTTGTTGTTTCCATAGGCAATTGCGAGTCAACATCTATAGTTTAAAAAAAAAAAATCTTTAGTTCAAATAGATCAAGGTTAAGCTGATCTTGTGGGGGAGGATTAGAAGAATAATGCTCAAGTGGAAGAAAGAGCCTGATCAGATGTTTCATCTATAGCTGGTTCTAATAATAGTGCAACAGAAAGCAACTGGTTGGAGAGAGTGAGAGGAGGGAATCTGAAGGTATCTCTTTTGAAAAACACAGTTCTTCTTCAGGAAAAGAAAGCATTGTATATGACATCCCCTGGTGGATCTGCCCTATCCTGGACGTTTTGATAAAGGAGATATTTCAGACAGTAAGCACCAGGCTCTAGTTTCAAAAGAGCTGCTTATGAATTTACCCCAGCCAGAAGCATTAAGCTAAAAGGCATGCCACGCTGACTGCAGGGATACCGGGGAAACTCAAAGACCCAAGTCATAGAGAGGCCACAGGGTCAAAGAAGGATGGAGGATGGGCAGGCAGGGTTTGGCCAGAGATGACTCAACCCATAAGAAATGAAGGTCACACCCTGCGTCCGTAATAGCACACCTTATTTGCACAGCCTTTGAAAATAAAAGACATTTTCTGCAGAATTTTCACAACTTTCTGGGTTTTATCCACATATCTTCCCTTGAGGACTGCTTAGAGCAAGTTCCAGAAAACTTGCCGCATTTTGCAAGAGAGGAAATGAAGGCAGAGAGAGGTAACATGATGTGTCCAATGTCAATCAAATAATCAGGAATACATTCAGAATTGGGACTTCTCTAGGACTTGCTTCTTCTTCTTCTTCAATTTTTTTTTTTATTTTATTTATCAGAGAGAGAGAGAGTACAAGCAGTGGGAGCTACAGGCAGAGGGAGAAGCAGCCTCCCTGCTGAGCAAGGAACCCAATGTGGGAATCGATCCCAGGCCTCTGGGATCATGACCTGAGCTGAAGGCAGATGCCTAACTGACCGAGCCACCTAGACATTCCAAGGACTCTGCTTCTTTTTTTTTCATTTTTTAAAAAATTTATTTTCAGCGTAACAGTATTCAGTTTTTGCACCACACCCAGTGCTCCATGCTATCCGTGCCCTCTCTAATACCCACCACCTGGTTCCCCCAACCTTCTACCCCCCGCCCCTTCAACCCCCTCAGATTGTTTTTCAGAGTCCATAGTCTCTCATGGTTCACCTCCCCTTCCAATTTCCCTCAACTCCCTTCTCCTCTCTAACTCCCCTTGCAAGGACTCTGCTTCTTAAAGTCACCATTCTTCCAGAAGCTTAGTACATTTCTCAAACATGTCTAGTAACAGCCCCTCCAAGGAGAATTCCTAAATGTGACTATTTAAATTCTTAAATACAGCTAATCCTAAATTCTTACTATTTACCCCTTCCTTCTTCCCTCATTTGGTCTCTGGTCAGCTTTGACCCACTTCCCATCCGCCAGCCCTCCCTGAGGCCAGTTAGCTGACTCTGGAGTGAAAGAATATGCTATTAGCATCTGCTTATTTTGTTTTATTAACTCAATCTAATTCTATAATTAGACTAGAGTGATATTGAAAAGCAAAGAGGACCAATCAATATTAAACGTGGTCATTTACTGCAATCCTTGGGACACAATAAGCCGTTCATTGGTGAACATTGACCATAGGCAAAAGAAGTCCAATGGGGGTAAACTCAAGCTTTGGAATCAGCTAGACCCTATTCAAATCTTGAACACATCCATCTGCTGATTTTGAGACTTTGGACAGGTTACTTAATCTCTCTGAGCTTCAATTCCTTCACCTACAAAAATGAAAATAATAACCCCATCTCTCAGGATTCTTGGAAATACTAACTGAAGAAAAATGTAAAATTCCCAGAACAGTCCAGTCATTATTACTTCCTTCATGCAAAGTCAGTTGCGAAACAATCTACAAAATAACAAATGAGGTTGGGCGCCTGGGTGGCTCAGTCAGTTGAAAGGCTGCCTTTGGCTCAGGTCATGACCCAGGGTCCTGGGATCGAGCCCCGCATCGGGCTCCCTGCTTAGTGGGGACCCTGCTTTGCCCTGTCCTTCTGCCTGCCACACTGTCTACTTGTACTCTCACTCTGTCAAATAAATAAATAAAATGTTAAAAAAAAAAAAAAGATAACCAATGAGCCAATTCAAATAAAATAAGGGGGAACATTTGTCTGAAATATTTAACATTATATATATATATATATATATATATATATATATATATTATTTTTAAATATAGTCAGAAACATAATGGCTAAATACTTCCAAGCTAGAAGCAATACTAAATACTGTCATTGAACATCGCACATGAATATCAATAAATTTACGAAAGAATTCAATGAGATAGACATTTCTTCTTCACAGGAGTTTATTGATTTATTAACTAAACTTCCGTGATGGTCTTTTTGATGTGTCCTCTTTAGCTGGACTACACTCCCCAGTGTGAAAGTAAAGAAAACCTCACTATGGAGCCCAAAGTCCTTACGTGGGATCTCTCATGCATGAACCACTCCTGGCAGCCTGTGTGACCAGCAGGAATAAGGAAGAGGAGAAGTAACTTTGACAAGGGAGGACATCAGATTTCATCTCCTGCTTTGAAGAAGAATTAGGAAGATCCTTCTCTGCCCCCAGAAACAAAGCCCTGACCACAGTAGCAGCCAATGAGAAGCTCTACAACTTTAAACTCTTGGTTTTTCCCAATAAACTTTTGTTCAGAATAATCTTCCCCAAATTCCTCCCAAAACCTAATAAAAGCTGACCTTCCCTTTGTCTTTTTTTGGGTTTTCCTACTGTTCTGTATAGCTTGCACATTCTGAATTTTAATTCCTTTCCTATTCACAAATAAGCTCATTTGGCTAGTAAAGTAACTGAAATTTTATTTTTATTTTATTTTTTAAAAGATTTTATTTATTCACCTGACAGAGATCACAAGTAGGCAGAGAGGCAGGCAGAGAGAGAGAGGTGGGGAAGCAGGCTCCCTGCCGAGCAGAGAGCCCGATGCCTGATGTGGGGCTCGATTCCAGAACCCTGGGATCATGACCAAAGCAGAAGACAGAGGCTTTAACCCACTAAGCCACCCAGGCGCCCCTGAAACTTTATTTTTAAGGATGATGCCAATTACACAACAAAGCACTAATCTTGACGTTGCTGTGAAGGTGCAAAGGTAGACACAATAAGGTCCATAATCAGCTCACCAGAAGGAAGAGGAGATTATCCTAACTGGATTGGCTTGATTCAATCCATTGAAAGACCTTAAACACAGAGCTGAGGTTTCCTGAAGGAAAAGAAAATTTTGCCTGTGGACTGCAGCTTTAACTCATGCCTAAGAGTTCTAGCCTGCTCTTCCTGGTGGTCTATCTTGAGGATGTGAATCTTGCCTAGTCAATTCCTTGTGTGTATATGTATATTTATATACGTATGTACATACATATACCGTGTAAACAATTTTATATCTATCTTGTGTGGAAAACATTGCACAGGTATGCATGCATATATATGTCTGTGTGTAGGGGTGTGTGGGTGGGGTGTGTGTGTGTGTGTGATTGAACTTTATGACTTTGTTCTTTTGCAGGTCAAAAGATCACATGGAAAGTAGATTTTTTTTTAAGATTTTATTTATTTATTTGACAGACAGAGATCACAAGTAGGCAGAGAGGCAGGCAGAGAGGGAGGGGGAAGCAAGCTCCCTGCTAAGCAGAGAGCCCGATGCAGGGCTCGATCCCAGGACCCTGGGATCATGACCTGAGCTGAAAGCAGAGGCTTTAACCCACTGAGCCACCCGGGTGCCCCTGAAAGGTAGATTTTAATGTACTTCTATGTGCTAGAGGTCTCGGCCTGCTTTATCTGGCAAGTATTCATGAAATGTAGGCACTGAATGAGCCTATGTGATTGATTAACTCTGACCTGGGACCCTCAATGCCCTTACAATCAGCAAACAAACTGCAAGCCTGTAAGAATTTTATGAACAAAGATGGGCAGTCCTCCTGTCCTTCTGTTCCCAAGAGTACTGGAAACTCCCACTGGCTTTATGGACATACACAACTTGTCTTCTCTCATTTCTCCCCATTTTATGGTTTATCAGACCTTAGTGTCATCTTGATTCAGTAGGATTTAGGAGCAGAGTTTAGGAGAAGCTAAACGTTGAAAGCATACAAATAACCATCCCTTTGTGAACCCAGAGCCTCAGAAACACAAACTCCCAAGTAATAGGCCCTTGTTCTTTTCATTCCCAGACAAACATAATCAATACCTTCAGGTTTGAGGATACAATCTTTCTTGCATTCCCCTGACCCATCTTCTAGACAATCCCATTGTCCAGAGAAATATATCCAACATAATACAGCAAAGAGGCCACAAGTCTGCTTTGAATTGAACCAAAACATTTCTCCTGCCCAGACAAAGCCAGGAAACTTTTCTTTGTGCACTTTTCAGCTGATGTGCAGCTTCCTATTATGTGCGCAAGCAGGCCACCATCCGTCTTCCTTTGGAAGTTTGTGACGCCGTTCTGCAGTTCCTAATGAACTGGCAAGACCAATTAAGCACCACATAGAATATCCATAGCCAATTCACCCAAGGAAGAACAGATAGATGCATTAATACTCTGTCTTTCGTAGATGAGGATTATTGGGAAAGAGGACTTTTGTGTTATTTTCCAGCCCAGAGGAAAGTGGTTGCCCAAATTGACTAGAACACTTTTTTTTTTCTTTTTCTTTTAGGGAACTCTTGGCCAACTAGATTCAACTAACATTTACTAAATGTCTAATATGTGCTGGGTCCTATACTAGTCAGTTTCATGTCTATAATGTCATTCACTTATCACAAGAAAGACAGAGTTTAAGGATCACTATGTGATGAAAATATGGGCACTCATAAACTTGTCAAATCATGCGGCAAAATAGTGGCAGGCTGAAACAATGCAGATTTCTTATCAGTAAGTCTGATGTTCTTCCCACTCTGCTAGAGGTTCGATGTGTATTAGTGCTTGGATTTAAGAGATGACTGACCTCACGGGATATGGGATCCCCAAAATGTCCTCTTCTGCAGATACTATCCCTCTGGTTTCTTCTGAGTATTTCCTTTCCTCCGCCTCCACTGGGATTCTTTCCATGGATTTTAGAAACAGAGACGAAGGTGGGGAAAGTCAGTCTTGCCCTGAATGAATGAAATTAAGCATAAGGAACCTTTGGAGCTACACCTTACCTGGACCTGTTTAGTCCCACGGAGGATGGAGCCATGGCAGGGAGAAGCATATGCAGCAGCAAGAAAGAAGATAGCTCTGACCCCTCTTTCATCTGTCGCTGGCATCAGCCCACCTTCGGGTGTCCCCAGAATAGCTCTAGCTCTCTGAATCCTTTTCTTTTGCTCAGGCAATATCTTTCCTTGGAATCCAAACAGCTCTGATGAATCAGAAAAGTCACAGAGCACACCTGGTCATTGGACGTTAATAGGAACCATGCTTGGATTTGTATCAAGATCCTTTCCACATCATTAACGTGGGAGAATAAGGCAAATTGTAATAAGGCAAAGGGAATGAGGTGCCTGGCTGGCTCAGTCAGTTAAATGTCTCTGACTCTTGATTTTAGCTCAGGTCAGGATCTCAGGGTTGTGAGATCAAGCCCTGCATCTGGCTCTACCCTGGGCATGGAGCCTGCTTGAGATTCTTTCTCTCCCTCTCCTTCTGTCCCTGCCGATCCCCATTTGTACACATTATCTCTCTCTAAACACACACACACACACACACACACACAGAGGGAATATGGGTGTGGAATTTAGGTCAACCTAGAAGTTAGCCAAAGCCACAGAAGAAACTTCTGAAGGATGGGTAAAGAAGAATCCAAGAACTTGTACCCACAGATGATGTCACATTTATAAAATGAGAACAAGATGGTTCATTATAAAATGAACAAGAGTCAAAGAGAAAGATAAAAGCATCGTGGTTAAAGAAGTAGAAGAAGAACAACTGGGATAGCACTGAGTCATAGGAATTAATGAATGTGTTTCCAAAGGGGGAAAAATCTTCCACGGCAACCAATGCAGGTGAGAGAATGAAGGGAGCTAGGGGCCATTCCTGACCTGTAAGAACGCTTGTTCATAAAAGACATAGGCACAGAAATCAGATTGCAATGGGTTACAAAGGAAGCAGGTGATAGGAAAGTTAGTGAACTGAGTATAGGTAATTATCTGATAGAATTTTGGTGGTGAACAAAACAAAAAGAGGGCAGTAGCTTGAGAGGATAGCAAACTGCGATTTATGTGTTTTTAGCACATGGGAAATTCTAGTGACCCATTTGCTAAGGAGAAAATGCATTCATTTCCCTATAGTAATAGCCCAGCAACACAACGGCAGGACTGGTGATATTCTTACAGTACCCATTCTCCCCTTCTTCCTTTTAGTAATAAACCCCTTCTACCATCCTGTGTGTCAGCAAGACACAAAGCTGTCCAGCTAGACGCTACTCATCCCAGTCTCCCCTGCTATAGCCTCCTATATGCCAGTCCTCATCAATGCCATAATGTGTGCAATTTTCATATCCTTTCCTTAAGTAAAGTTTTCTTGCCCTCTGTGTGAGCTCTTTCCCTTTTCCCATACGCTGGAAAGTGTACTTGTTGATGTACTAGCTCAACCAGCATTCTAAGGAATGGTAGGACAATAAGAAAGAAGGAACTTGGGCTCCTGATGGAACAAAATTGCCCATCTGTTCCCCATTTGACAACCCATATACTACTGCATTGCTGAGAGAGAGAGACAGACAGAAAGAGGAGAAAAGGAGAAGGAAAAAGAGAAACTATCATTCTTGAGTAACTATTTTGTCTTGAGGTCTACATTTCAGAAGTCTGTGCCCCAACATGTACCCCTATCAAAGAGGAAAGCTGTAATTTTCTGTTTTAACCCGATTTTGTCTCAGTGACCACTGAATATGATTGTCCACATGGGAAAAGTTGGGACAACTCGGTCTGGCAGATCTAAACCAAGCACCATAATCATATGGCTAACTTCTTAGCTAGAGAATAAGTCTGATTTGGGACATCATCCCTCTCAGGAAGTAGACTATTGACTTCAGAGAAAGAGAAATAGTAAATGTTTAAAAATCCACTACGTTGATTTATAAACGTCCAGGGCAATTGGAAGAGCTTTGCTAAGAGTGGCAGAAGATTCTATTCTGACATTGGTGATGGAAGTCGGTTCCTGCATGTGACGGAATCAGACCTCGATGGGCTTAAGAGATAATAGGGATTTATTGGCTCATACAACCAAATAAGGGCCAGGGATAAGACTAATCTCTGTGAGAAAAAGAAACTAAGGCAGCTTTTTCTTCTTCTTCTGCCTCCCTCTCCCCCTCTTCACCACTTCCTCTTCCTTCTCTCCCTCCTCCTCTTTCTCCCCCCATTTTTCTCCTCCCCCTCCTCCTCCTTTTCCTGCCTCTCCTTCTCCCTCTCCTCCTCCTTCTCCATCTTCTTCTTCATCTCTCTCTCTCTTTCTTTCCTGCCCCCGCCCCCTCCCCCACCCCCACATGCCCACCATTTATTGCAGGTCACCTTCTGTCTTTGACAGAAGCTTTCTCCACAAGATAGAGAACCTGAACCTAATAGCTTCTGAACCTTTCTTCACTCAATTTCACCTCCTGAGAGGACCTGGGGTTTCCTGTCCCAAGTTTAAAATGTTTGGAAAAGGACACAGACCAGCCTAGCTTGGCTCAGGTCTCCAAGCATGGGTCAACTAATTCTTCCAGGAAAAAGGGTATCTAAGAAGATGGTCGTTCCCATTTAATTATTTATTCAATAATTTATGTTTGAAACCAAGCACATCACTTGCTCCAGAAAGCAGACAAGAGCATTTGAGAAAGTCTGATCCTGTTTACTCCACTTCTCAGAACTCTTATCTTACAGTAAATAAAGCGTAGGCCCCTGAGAAAGAGCATGCTTGTCTGCGGATAACCTAGAAGACAAATGATGCCCTTCTCACCTGGTCTGCTGTTTTCTGGAACGAGGACATTCAATGAATTTGTAGAAGTCAAGCCCTGATTCATTTATTCCACCGTCATTTACGAGCGCAAACTTGCTGTTAGGAATTAGCCAAATCACCACCTGATAAATATGGGAAGGGAGTTGGAATATCCAGGAACAAGGGCCAAATGAAACACATGTGGCATTAAGAAGGGCAACTGTATTCTGCCTCCATCAGAAAGGATGAATAACCCAACTTTTGTAGCAACATGGACGGGACTGGGAGAGATTATGCTGAGTGAAATAAGTCAAGCAGAGAGAGTCAATTATCATATGGTTTCACTTATTTGGGGAGATAGAGAGGAGAAGGGAGTTGGGGGAAACTGGAAGGGGAGGAGAACCATGAGAGACTATGGACTCTGAAAAACAATTTGAGGGGTTTGAAGGGGCGGGGGGGGGGTGGGAGGTTGGGGGAACCAGGTGGTGGGTATTATAGAGGGCACGGATTGCATGGAGCACTGGGTGTGATGCAAAAATAATGAATGCTGTTATGCTGAAAATAAATAAAAAATGAATTAAAAAAAAAAAAAAAACAAGGACAACTGCTGCCTCACAGTTTTGTGAGACAGAAGTCTCAACCAACACTAGCCTCTTTGGGGCCCCAAAACAAGAGGTGACTGACCGCAAAGCTCACTGCCATCTTGAGTCAGGCTTCAGTGATGTGGAATGTGCCCCCTGGCATTGCACCGTGGTCAGATCAGACTAGGAGCTCCATGGTCAGACCAGGATCTGCCCCCATATTTTTCTTCCCTATTTGGTACAGTGGAAGAATTCAAAGGGAGTTCCTCATCCCATCAAATGGCCTCTGTTTGAAGCTGAATTATGACTTTCAGATCCCAACTTCCCTATCTTCCCTTCTCTACCTCAGGGGAGTGTATGTCCGACTGAACATTCTCCTGCAGGGTTAAATAAAATAAGAAGCTGGAATCTGGGAGACTCGACCATAAAACATAATTGGACAAATCTCCACAGACAGTATAAAATATCGTATCCTGTCTTACACAGATGGGATTATTTAGCCTTCACACAACCTTCAAATAACACATTGTGCTCCTTTTAATCAATCCATAATTCAAGCAGGACATGGCTCAGCCCCCAGAGGCTTTCACTATGACAATAGTGTGGGCCGGCTAAGGCGAGGTATATGTTTTATTAGGAAAGTCAAAGTCGGCTTGGGTTGAATTTCATAAATCTCATTAGTGATTATCGTTTCTTGTTTCCAGGCATGATAAAATACCATTTTTACTTTGTAAATGTACCTCTGCCAAGAGGAGTTGTCCCAGGGCCTCCCTCTAGGGCCAAGGAACAAAGGGACCCCTGGAGTTGGGAGGCCGAGCCAGGGCCCATAAGGAGCCTTGCTGAGAACCGCTGTCTTTTGCTTCCAAATAGAATCTTATCGAAAGGTCCAGGAGCAGAGCAGCCCTCATCTGTGTCTTCCAGAGACAGAGAGGCAAGGAGTTTTGTGAATGTCACAATAAATACCTTCCCTCTGCCTTGCAGGCTCTCATTCCTCTGTAAGGCCTGGCGTCACCTGATCTGGGGACAGAAGTCCCTTCCAATCACTGACAGCACATATCCTTGCAGAAGCTGAGCTGTAAACTCTCAGAGAGGTTACCCTGTGACTGGAGAAAGTGGACTCCTTGCTCAGAGGGCAGCCTGCTTTTCCCTCTGCCTGCCACCCGCCCTGCTTGTGCACTCTCTCTCACACACACAAATAAATAAATAAAATCTTAAAAAAAAAAAAAAAAGGAAGAGAAAAGTTAGACTCAAGGAAACCAATTCATTCAGCAAAACTCAGGGCTTGTGCCCCAAAGAAATGCATTATGTATATCTGTGCTTTCCAATAGAAATAGAAACCAGGGCATGTGTGTAATTATGATATTCTTGTAACCATATAAGCAAAAGTAAAAACAAGCAGATGAAATTAACTTGAGTATGTTGTATGTAATCCAGCACATCAAAAGTATTATCATTACGCCACGTAATAAATACTAAAAAATTAGTACGGTTCTTTCCATTCTCATTTGTACTAAGTTGTAAAAATCTGGTATGCATCTTAAACTTGCAACCCGTCACTGCCAGGTTTCAACAGTTTAGCAGCCTCGTTTCTAGGGACAGCTAGTGTGTAGACAAACAGACAAGACATATACCTAAGAAAGGTTGAAAGCTCAATTTAAAAATTTTACCATTTAAAAAAGCACTTTTCACAAGTGCCTGATAGTTCACTAAAATTATAAAAAAAATTATCCAATGAGTCATAAAATAGCTGTACACATTAACCATGACTTTTAACTCTACTTTGTAGATTTAAAAATATATGGGATCAAAACTTAAATGTCAGCCACATTCACCTTCACCAGCCTCACGGAGCTAATATGTGGCGGATATGGCTCTTGAACCTGGATTCTCACACCCCCTTGATGTCTGTTTGCCGTGTTAACTCCGTGTGCCCCCTTCCTCTGCCCAGCGTGGGGTCTTACCGACTCCCAGATCTGACCTTTGCAATGCCGACCCTTTCTGTTTCTGTATAAGCCCCAAGGATGAAAGACAGAATTACAACACGAGGGAATTTGGTGAGGAAAAGCAGAGAGATAGGAACGGCGTGATACAAGGTGGAAAAAAATAGAAAGGTATTTACCGGAACTGAACAGTGGTGAAAAGGTAGGGTGGTTTGTCCCTTGGAATCAGACAGACACAAAACCTGGCCTCACTGTTTATTTCATTCTGCATGCCAGACCCTGGCCCAAACTCAGAATTTCCATCTTTACATCTGGAAAATGGGCTTAATGACAGCCATAATTCAGGCCTGCTAAGAGGATTATAAATTATTTTCATAAAGGCTCTAGAATGTGATAGGCCCTCGATACACAGGGGCTGTGTTTACTATGGTAGAAAATTGTAATAATTAAGCCAATGGCGGCATCCCTCCTCCGACTGGAAATCATCAATGGTTCCCCATTCATGCCTTGAACATACAGCCAGAATTCAATAACCATTCAGGAGATGCCTCGCAGCACAAGTGACAAATGTCAGTGACCATTAAGAGCTCTGTGCTCAGAGAAAGAAAAAAAAGTCAAAAATAAAACACAGTGGAGGGATGGGGGGGAGGTCGATGAAAGAAATAAAGATTTAAATAAGAAAAGCCAGCTTAAATCATTTACAAGGGAATATAGGAGAATATTTTATGACTTTTGACCATAAAATATAAAAGCACTGGGGCACCTGGGTGGCTCAGTAGATTAAGCCTCTGCCTTCAGCTTAGGTCATGGTCTCAGAGTCCTAGGATCAAGTCCCACATCGAGTCCCGCATGGGGGTCTCTGCTCGTCGGGGAGCTTGCTTCCCCCTCTCTCTCTGCTGCCTCTCTGCCTCTTGTGATCTCTCTCTCTCTCTCTTTCTCTATCAAATAAATAAATAAAATCTTTAATATATATATATATTTATGCACTAACCATAAAAGGGAATATTTATAACATATCAAACAAAGGATTATTCACCCAACAGTCCAACAGTAAAAAAAATGCTAAGAATATGATTGGCAATTCATAGAGAATATGAATGCCTAATAAACATTTGAAGAGATGTTTCACCTCATAGATACTGACAGGAACGAAAAGCAAAGCAAATATGGAATGGGAATTGTTTGCTTATCAATTGGCAAAAACGAAAGATCGTAAACATCACGGGCTGGAAAGGATTTGGGAGACAGACACTTTCATATATTTTTGGTGAGACAATAAGCATCTATCACACTGATGGAAAGTAATCTGACAATTTTTATTAAAATCAAGAAGTGCAGTCATGGGAGTAAAGGCACAGCAAGGGAATCTTGTCAATGATATTGGAATCGCATCCTGTGGTGGCAGGCAGTAGCTATGCTCTCGGTGAATGCAGCACAACACAGAAAGAAGGTGAATCACTATTGTACGTGTGACATGAACGTACCATTGTGTGTTGGCTCTAATCAAATAAAAAATGAAATAATAAGATTAAAAGTACACACACGTTTTGGTTCAATGATATGACTTTTGACAATAAAATGCTAGTGAGTAAATATAAAAAGATAAGGACAGATTGATGAATTGCATATATAAGTAAAACACTGGTATCAATCTGAATCACGTGGAGCATATTTTTATAATAATATATTGGGATCCTGGGTGACTCAGTCGGTTAAGCTGCTGCCTTCGGCTTGGGTTATGATCCCAGGTCCTGGGATCAAGTCCCTCATCAGGCTCCTTGCTTGGCAGGGAGCCTGCTTCTCTCTCTGCCTCTGCCTGCCACTCTGCCTGCTTGTGCTCTCTCTCTCTCTGACAAATAAAAAAATAAATAAAATCTTTAAAAAAATTAATATATCGTACTAGAAAATAATAAGATCTATGAAAGCAGACATAGTATTCTCAGTTTGCTTTGGATTAAAGAAAACAAACTACCAAATAATATTAACTGATCCATTTTCATAAACAAAAAAGGAATGAAAATGCTCCTAATATGGGACATATATAACCACAGACACAAAAGTAGCAGGTTTGAGCAGAGAGAGAGAGAGAAGTTATTTAACTTTGGAAAATTCCGTAGTTCTCAAACGATTCAGTTTGCTTATCTGATTTCATTCAAGTTGCTGAAAAACAGATAATTGATCAAATGCCTTTTAAAAGAATAAGACAAAAAAGGACAGAAAATGTATCCCACCCACATCCATAATACTCAGAAAATAAACTAGCATGAAGAGGACAAGCATGGAAATCAAAGGAAAAACCAGGTAGAAGAAAGCATTTTGTGAACTTGGAAAAGAATGGTAATCCTTAAGTGAGGCTTGGTTGTGATTAGAAAAGAATGCGATCTGATATTATCATCTCATTGCTATTAGTATTTCCTTGATCACTATTGGAGTAAGTGGAACATCTTTTCATATACTCATGAGCCAATTATATTTCTTCTTCAATTCTTCTGCCTACAGCTCTTCCTATGCACACCCAAATAGCATCAGTTTGTAAAAGAACTAGATATCTCAGGGTTATAAACACTTGAAAACAAAGAAAACCCTTACTTTCTCAAAGTTCTAGTCTATCATATATCAAAGGAGCAGAATAAAACCTACCTCACAGGACAAACACTTCATCATTCCACATAGAAAATAGCAAAACTTATTAATAAAGGCAAAAGTTGAGGTCTGGGTGGCGCCTGGGTGGCTCAGTGGGTTAAGCCGCTGCCTTCGGCTCAGGTCATGATCTTAGAGTCCTGGGATCGAGCCCCTCATCGGGCTCTCTGCTCAGCAGGGAGCCTGCTTCCTCCTCTCTCTCTACTTGCCTCTCTGCCTGCTTGTGATCTCTCTCTGTCAAATAAATAAATAAAATCTTTAAAAAAAAAAAAAAGTTGAGGTCTGGCCACTTGCATAAAGTATTGAATTTGAAAACATATTCTGAGTGTCCAAATATGTTAACTACTTTGCTAGTCACTGGTAATAGTAAGATGACTCACACAGGTCTCAAACCCCAGAGAATTCATGTGTGTAGGTGATGAAGTAAAATAAGTTGACAGTTATACCAGAGTTTAATAGCTGTAATATTAGATTAATAGGCATAATAATAGAAGTCTTCACCAACATCCTAACAACATGCTTCCTCCTTGCTTTATGCTCTTAAAGAATCCTGCACCTCTCCTTGGTGGTACTTACCATAACCGTAATTAATTAATTATGGTTTGTCTCCCCAATGATTCGGACTACACACACTGCTCACCATGCCTAGAACGCAGTTAACATATGGTCAGCTTCCAGTAAGTTCTTATTGGTTAAATGATAGAATGCATGTGGTGTAGTGATAGGACAGGAGGAAAAGGCAGCTCCGATGGGGTGGTTAAGGAAAGTCTACATCAGAGATGAGATATCTGATTTTCCTCTCAAACATGAGATAAGATTCCCCAGATGGATGATGGCAGAAATGTTGGCATGGCCAATGAGAATAGCCAATAGGATGGTATAACAAGAGCTTAGAAAATACGAAATAGGATTGGTAGGGGGTGAAATTAAAGACTTAGGTAGGGCTCAAGTCCCAGGAAACCATGCTAAGGATTACAGGCTACAGGCCATTAGGGAGTTTTAAAGCAACAAAGAGACACAATCACATTTAGAGCTTTCAGGAAATCGTATGGTGGTAGCATGGAGGAAGAAACTAAAGCTGAGCAGACAGTGAGGAGAGTATGGCACATGGTAGGCTCAGGAAAAACATGTTAAATAAGTGAATGGGATAGACAAGCTATAGTTAACTTTTAAATTAAAAAAAAAAAAAAGGTCTTTCTCTTTTAGGTTGCCTTATCCATGTAGAGTCAACTGATCAGTAACATCAGACTCTGTATAAATGACCCAAGATTCCCAAATTTTCAGCAAAGAACCAAATTGTTCATGGCAAGCGAGAAGACAGTATGAGAGGGTAAACAGCCAATCAGGGTGGGAATGGATTTCATCAAGGACTAGAAATGGCATTTCATTAAGTTGCATGTCAACGGCAGGAACGATTTCACTTCGAATGCCAGTGGTTTTTACCATGTTTTTTTAATAGTGTGCCGAGATAATTTGGGTAAGTTTCAGCAGTAAACACTAGGAGTCAAAGGGGAGATAAGAAAGCAAAAAGTAATGCATAATTTATCCTCGTCCATATTTTATTATGAAAAGTAAAACACAAGAGGAGATCTTGAAAGGAGACCTCATTTTCTTCCCTTGGCCTTCAATTTCTTTGTTTGTAAGTTTGGTCACATCGCTTAATCTCTATAACCTTAAGGGACGGAATCTTATGCCCTAAGCACCATTCTGGCCTCTTTCCATGATGAAGTTGTTAACTGCCTATGTATTTTTCATGGATGCCAACAAGAGAGCAAGATTACATTCTCTTTAAACTCAGAAAACAACTGTCCCAGGGTTTCAAACAAGCAGACTGACCTGCACGGTCACTTGACGGTCTGTGGTTCCATTTCTTGTTCCGATAGTCAGGGAAATACGTACAACCCAGCATTTTCTTCTAACTGCTGCTTTAGAGGGCTGCCTAAATTATCACTTAACTAAATTAAGAAGAGTCACCAGGAAAAAAAAAAAAAATATATATATATATATATATATATATATCTCAGCACCTCCCCTCCAAATTCCCAGCTCTGAGATTAATTCTGAGTCTGGATTCAGTAAATATTCTCTCACCGGGCAATCATTAAACCCTGAAATTAGCCATCTCTCTCTGGGCCCTTGTTTTCTCATTTACAGAGACTTCCCTGAGATCTCTAAGGGCCTTTCCAGTCTAACATTCCAGGATTTACAGGAGAAGATACCGCTAGCCAGGCACCGGAGATAATTAAGGAACAACATCTCTAATGATTAGTAGAAATAAGGAAGAATCAAAACCCTGTGCTGCTGGCTTTTAAATACCAAGTATTTCTTTATTCTCTTCAACCCCTTCACAGGTAAGGTATAAAGCTTTGACATAGAACTCTTTAAAATGTCCTAGACCATAGCTTACCCCCACCTTCCTCCTGCTTGAAATACGCTGCCTTTTAAAAGTTGAGCGCGTTGTTCAATTCACTTCTGCATTTTTTGTTTATTTTCAGTACAGTTAACAGAACATGGCTGCATTTTATCTACAAGATCTGCCAGGACTTTTCTCTTCTCAAAGGCTTTGGGCAGTATATCTTTTGCTATAGACACAACCCCGTGCACACGTCTTAATACTGTTTCAATAAAATACTTGAACTTGAGGAAGGAAGAGTGGAGAGCAAGAAACTGGAAATCCAAGTCCCACACAGTGCGAGCCACAGGAGAGTCCAGCCTCGTGTGTTTTAAACAAAACATTTTCATCTTTGCTGATGTGTCTCTGTCTCTGCCCTTAACACCGGTCTGTTTCCAGGACCTTCTACTCATCATCAGCCTTCCTCGTGCCCCAGCAAGGCGACAACCCAGTTAAGGACAACTCCAAAGCCTTCTCATTGTTTCAAATATAGTTGCTTTCTCTCATTTCCTTGCTCTTTTTTTCTCTTTAATTTCACAGGCACCCAACAGAATCACTTGTAAATGCCCTCTCTGCATTCTTTTTCCAAAGAAAGAAAGAGGTGGGATGAAGAGATGTGGGGTGGGGGGGGAGGCACGGGGTGAAATTTGTTCTACTTGAGTGTTCCTGTTTTTCTCAGCAGAACAATCGGACTTTTTTTTTTTTTTCCTATTTTTCCGGTGTCTCTCGCTGGACCATTTTAGATTTCCTAAAATAAAAGTGAAGATTCCAAACCCTCCTTCTCGTCTGTCTGGCTCTCACTCCGATGCCAAGGTCTGTAAGGGTCATGTGTCTGGATTCCTCTGCACCCGTTCTCATTTCTTTCTTCTCTCGTCTCTGGTTCTCTTGCTGGCTTCACCCACAGAACGTTTCCTCTAGCCTCAGCTGTTTCTCTGGACTTTCACTAATGAAAAACTTAATTGCCATGTCTTTCTTCTCTCGATACGTTCTCAGATCCCTGGCTGGGAGAGCTGGAGGAGCTAGAAGTGGGGCTCTGGGTCCCGTGTTCTGTGCTGGTGACTTGGTCAAAACGGATGGCCTGCGTTTAACTCATCGGATAGTGCAGTTTGCACAGGAGCAAACTGAGAGATGGTGGGGACCATCACATGGAATGCCCCCAGAAGGGAAAAACCTGGGAGGATTTTTAAAAACATTTCAAACACAAGAGCTTGCAATACAGACCTTCAATATCCTTAACTGGGATTCCTCCGAAAGTGTCCTACAAACTTCCCCTGATGCTGGGCTTACACCTTCCAGAACTTCATGATCCTCCAGGGCTTCTCTCTCTAAATGTCAGAGCTGATTGACATGCATGATGTATGTCCTTGCATGACCCTCAAGCCTTCAGGATAATGTCTTGGTCTTTGAGCGGTCTTTTAGTGCAACCCTCTAGGACCTGCCCTTCCTACCCCTCCAGATCTGAGTCTTCCTCCTCAACCTCCCACTTGAATCCTATGCTCTTGGCATACCAGGTAACCCGCTGATCGTTAAATGCATCCTGCTGAAATGTCTCCCTCCCAGAATCTCCTCCTTGATTTTATCCACCCACAGAATATCTCTTTAATTTTTAAAAGTCAGCTCATGTTATCAAGCCTGTTCCTGACCACTCCTCAGGGAAAACTGAAGCCTTTCCTTCAAGTCACAAATATATCTGACACAGACCTGTACCAGTGTATGAGCAACACTTCTTGGATTTGCAGCACGGAATCTCGTCTCTTTCCCAGGAGGACTCCAAGTTTCATGAGTGTAAAGATGCGTCTGCTCTGTTTGTTTCTGACTCACCAAGGTCTAGGGCAGTGCCTGCTGCATAATAGATGCTCAGTAAATGTAAAATGAATGAATGACTTAGCACATTATTTTCCTTCCTAGAAATCTACCTATGCCCACCTTAACTGAAATCTAAACTAGAATCAGTTTATATTTTTCATTTTCTCTACTGACTCTGTCCTGAATTTTGCACCCTAATCAGGAAAAAGCCCTGTCGGGCATTTTGATAATTTCATCCAGAGGACCACCGGACACCAAGTGAAGCATTAGGTCAACTGTGACATGTACTTCGGCATTTAAAAAAATTATGCAAATAGCCATCTGCTCAGATACCATTCTGGACTCCTTCAATGTGTACAGTTTAGGATAAAGGGGAAACCAAAAGAAGTGCATCTCACTTCGGACCCATAAAAATCTGAGTGGTACCTGATTCATTTCAAGTTATGAGGGGTCTCAGCTATAACAGAGCATCTTTTGTCTTTGGTCAGAGTTCTAAATCTTTTTAATTGCAGTTTAAACACCTGTAGTCAGACCTCAAATGTCTTTCTCATTTAAATTCCAAACATTAAAATTCCAAACACCTTGATTATATAAATAGTAAGAGTAAGGGGCAGCTCTTCTTTAAGTTTTGCTTTTTTTCCCACTGCCTCCTACTGCTCCCAATCATGTTTGTCCTTTCTGCCCCCGGCATGGTGGCTAGGTTTCCTGAATGACCCCAAAAGTTCATTTTCGGAATTGAACAGGAAGGCCAAACCCTGGCAATGTGTTTTCAAGAGAACAACAACAGCAGCAACAAAACAAAAATAACCACCATTGTTCAAGACTCCTGTTATTTGCTGGTTATTATACTTTGTCCTTGATGCAAATTTCTTATACATGTTCAGCCTTCACAACTATACAGTTTTATATGATTAAGCCCATTTGTCAGTTCAGGAAACTGAGGCTAACGCCCATGAGCCACTTTTCCTGGGTTATACAGCTAGCAAGTGGTGAGGCCAGAATTCAGAATAGATGGGTCTGAGTCTGCCCGATCTCTTCACCATATTGTTGCCCTCCACACACCTGCCTCTAGGTTCTCTGCCGAGAGACACTGTTGGAAATTTTCTGAAGAAATGATGTAGTAAAAAAGATTGTGATTCAATGGCCAGAGAGAGACATGGAGAAGTGTGTTTAATCCAAAGGGAAGGTAATACACAGAATGAATAAGGTCTGTAATTACCATGTATTCTCATTATTATATTATTATTTTTATTTTTAAAGATTTTATTTATTTGTTTGATAGAGAGAGAGAGATCACAAGTAGGCAGAGAGGCAGGCAGAGAGAGGGGGAAGCAGGCTCCCTGCTGAGCAGAGACACCGATGTGAGCTCGATGTGGTGCTCGATCCCAGGACCCCGAGACTATGACCTGAACCAAAGGCAGAGGCTTTAACCCACTGAGCCACCCCAGGCACTCCATGTATTATTATTTTTTTTAATGGTCTAGATGCACACTAGGTTGAGTAGGATGAAGACTCCGTCAGGGAGCTCCATCTATCCAAGACCTCAAGGAGCTTAACTTTCAGTTTGAGACCAACTTCAGCGTTTCCACTCTGCTCTCGCTTCCCTGGGAGACCTGCCTCCCACCCTCCACCTGATTCCTACACGGAATGATCTTGATCATAGTTCAATGGTACAGCTCTGCTCTTGGATGTGTCTGGCCCTTTTCCTGTTACCCAAATTGTTTCACCTAGACTCAGATATTGAAGTCTCCCTCTCCACCCGCTGCCCTGGGTTGTCTGCTCCTTTCACCCAGACATAGCAGTTATGTAGAAATGCCCACACCCTTTTTTTGCCAGACTAAGGCAGCATAGGAGGTCAGTTGTATGAGGTTAGTCAGGATACTTAAGCTCTATGGCTCTCAGTTTCCATATCTGTGAAATGGAGAGAGTAAAAGCTGCTGTCCAGAACTGTGTAAGGTTATGATAGTAATATATATAAGAAGGCTAATGACACAAAGCCAAGTGTGAATCATATTTATTGAACAAATACTAAGAGTGCTAGATGCTCTTTCTTCTAGAGGCCTGGGATACATTGGTGAACCTGAAGTCCTGGAGTGCTATTCTAGAATGTTGAGTCACATAATAGACACCAGACAAATTAGTAAAGTCTACACTAGGTTATAGAGTGATCCGTGCTATGGATAAAAGCGAAGGGAAGGTGAAGCATAAACAGGAGAATGAGGAGAGCAGGGAAGGGTGAGGGAGGAGATATGGTTGGAATGTTCAAGAAGATGATGGTTGCCAGAATAAGGAAGTTAGCCAAGCAGATAAATGGAAGACGAGACTTGTGGCCAGAAGACATGGCCACTGCCAATGGGCCATTCAGGGAATAATTAAGAGACCTGTGATGCTGTAGCTGAATCATGGAGATGGAGAGTAAGGGGAGATGAGGTCAGAGAGACGAGAAGGGTAGGCTATGCAAGCCGGGGGCTATTGTAAGGACCTCTACCTTTGTTCTGAGTGACAGACTAGAAAGGCAGTTAACTTTCCTTTGGAGGCTGGTATGATAGTGGATCCTTCAGTGGATCTTTCTAATGTATCCTCTGTGTAACGAGGTCAGAGCTAGATGCTCATGGATAGGACCATGCCCCACCCATCTTTGCAATGCCAAAGCCTAGCATAGTGCCTGGGATATAGACCATGTTCGAGAAACATCTCTTGAATCAGCTATTATTTTAGCTGCTTATCCTGGAACAGTTTAAAGTAACATAATGCTTTTACATGGTTAAAATATCCATGTCTCCTGAAGTCACTAGGAGAGATGGTTTATGATAGGTCTTCTTTAATTTCTCTCAAGTCAGAGCCATAAGTGGATGTGTGCTCCTGCTGTTTGATTGTGAACCATATCTCACACCATTTAATAAAAGAGTATGGACTTGGAACTTAGAAAACCCAGGTGTGCCTACCAGAAATACCACTTCATGGTTATGTGGTCTTAACTAAATTATGTAATCTCTCAAAACCTTTTATGTCCAAATCATGGGATCAATGAGAACCTAAAAATATTATGCATAGGAAAACATTTCAATAACCTGCATTGCAATATTCAAACACTAAACGTTGTTGTAAGAATTCAAGCACTAGCTAATTAATATTCAGCATCAAAATTTGAAACTTCCTCTAAAAATGGTGTTTGTTGTGTTTGTTGCTCTGGGTCCACAGTGAGGAGAAGACCCATTTCACCAAAGGAGTAAACACTTTCATTGCTCTAATAGCTTGCCATACTGTTGAATTTTCCCCACTTTTCTGTAACAACTGTACTTTCATTAGAATGTTCTTAAAATAGCATTTTTCCCAATTAAGAGACCATTAACAATGCAGAAGAGTTTGTGCCAGATCAGTAACACCAGCTCAAACCATGTGATCTATAGGAAAACTCAGGTGCAAGGTGATGGATGTACTCAGCTCTCCACTTACATTCTCTCAACTGATTGGATACAGCAGACCCAGGGGTAGAGGCTCTGCTATCCTTCAGGGTTTGCTAAGCTCATTCCCAGCTGGCACGTTGGGAACAATCTGGAAATATCTCAGTGGCATTTTTAGTAAGGCAGCTGCCCAACTGATGCACAGGAGTCCCCCCTCCCAACTTCAACCAAATTCTACCCCAAACTGAGTGTGTTTATAGATACACAGCCCTTGAGCATTTCCCCACAGAAGATTATATAAACCTACAAAGAAAATAGAAGGATGCATGCATTTCCCATGACTGGGTGGGATAACATATTCAGTTTTAATTGACTCTGGAGAATCCAAGTCAATTAGACTAGGGGTATAATAGGAATGAGAAACTGTATTATTTTACTAGCTTGACTATTTTGTAAAAATAGAAAGAAATAAGTATAAAATTTGAAGAGTCCCACAGCATTGAGATGTGCCATCTATACTAGGCTGTTTTGAGCCATAAGAGTAGGTTTCTTTAAGTTATTTTTAAATGAGCTGAAACAAGAATGTACTTGTTCAATAGTCTGAGTCTTATATTGTCTTGTAAAACATTAAGTCATCTCTGGTCAAGTAAACAGAGCTCTTCTATGTGGGTTAAATATATTTATGGAAGTAGAATCAAGGTTTTTTTTTTTTTTTTGGAAGAATGAATTTAAAAATAAGAATTCTGAGAAAACAAAAAAACAATCAATTTGACATCCATTAAGCACCTACCAAATTCCAAACATTGAGCTAGGTTCAGAGAATTAGGCGATAAACAGATTCACTAAAGGGGTTCTCAACAAACAGTAGAGCTATACAGATATCAAGAGAAAATAATTCATTTGCTATGTAAAAATTATTTTGCTGGGGGCACCTGGGTGGCTCAGTATGTTAAAGCCTCTGCCTTCAGCTTAGGTCATGATCTCAGGGTCCTGGGATCGAGCCCCCGCATCCGGCTCTCTGCTCAGCAGGGAGCCTGCTTCCCCCTCTCTCTGTGCCTGCCTCTCTTCCTACTTGTGATCTCTGTCTGTTAAATGAATAAATAAAAAAAAATTATTTTGCCAGGCATTGATGAGCAAGTGGTTAATTTTATAAAAAAAAGAGAGAAGTGAGTTCATGGAAGTTTCTGTGGAGGCAGTGAGGTGAATCCCGCAAGATTAATAGAGCGGCAGCAGGTAGAGTTCAAGGAGACATCCAGCTTAGGCAAGAACACTATTGTATAGCTTGGAAGGTACACAGAGCATACAGGGTTGAAAATAGCCCTGTTGAGCTAGCTCATAAGGAACACAGTGAATAAAAAAGCTAGGAGAACAACTGGATACTTGCAAAGAGGGGAGGTTGGATGTGCTGATCAAAGCCGGATCGTTCGCAGAATTGTTTTCTGTAGATTTTGAACTTTGTGCTATGAGAAATGAAGACCAAAAAACAAGGTAAGGCATATCCAAGTTGGGATTTTTTTTTTAATTAATAGGTTTATGTCAGTGAAGGAGAGGTAGAAACACATCTCCTGAAGTATAAAGTTATCCATCATCTGTATCAAACTGGTAATATTTTGCCTAGACCTTGCAATAATCACTGCTTTTTCATACTTCATCATCCTTTTATCCCATCAGTGTTCATTAAATTCCCTGCATCATGATGGATTTATGGGATGTGGTGGAGGCCAAGACAAATATATTCCTGGTCCTTGTAGAGTTTGTAAGATTGTAAGATAAACATCAAACCTATAAAAGAGATGATTACAGATTGTGATAAGCATCATTACAATAACATGCTAAACAGCCTCAGAACTCACTGGTACTGAGTTACAAAATTTCATATTGAGCTCATCACCAAAAGTCTCTGAGTGTTAACTTTTTTTTTTTTTTCCCTTAAGTAAAAGAACTATGTGCTCCTTTTTTTTTTTTTTTAATTTTTTATTTTTGATAACATATATTTTTATCCCCAGGGGTACAGGTCTGTGAATCACCAGGTTTACACACTTCACAGCACTCACCAAATCACATACCCTCCCCAATGTCCATAATCCCACCCCCTTCTCCCAAACCCCCTGCCCCCGGCAACCCTCAGTTTGTTTTGTGAGATTAAGAGTCACTTATGGTTTGTCTCCCTCCCAATCCCATCTTGTTTCATTTATTCTTCTTCTACCCACTTAAGCCTCCAATGTTCTCCTTTTTAGCCACGTCATTTGCCAGTGAATCTGGGGCTGGGTAACCTCAAACCATTGTAATTTCTGCGAGATTTTTTGCTATTTCAAACATTTACAAATTACTAGAAATCATTATATTTTGCTGGAGAAGAGAAATAGTCAAGCTCTTCTCAGCTGGAATCTTTGAAATGTATGGGTTTGCCAGTAGAAAGGACAGATGGCTGAGCTAATGTTAGTAATTACAGAAAGGAAAAAGTCCACTGTTGACCTAAAAATGCAACAAAATCTATTTCTTTATAACTTTCCAGTGACTGTTTAGCTCAAGTCCTAATTATTACTCTGTGAAAAGAATAGCTTCACTTTAGAAGATTTCCCTAAGAACATAAGAATTCCAGGCCGTATCTCTATACATGACTGAGAGCCCATTTACTTAACAGCACACTTACCCAATCTTATTTGGTCCGTGACACATTGGAGAATTTAATTAAATGCTCACATGTCATCCTATGGGAATGAAGGTGAAGGCTAGCCTCAGCAGAAAAGTAACAACCATCACATATAAAGAGATTCTTATGGGATTATTTTTGTCTCTAAAAACTTCAAGTTTAATCGGGCTACTTTACAATGTATAACCAATACCCTTTCACATTTTGATAATGCTGTATTCTTTTGGTAGATTGGCTACAAAAAGTTACCACAAACAGGGTGAATTCAATAACAGAAATGTATGGTCTCACATTTCCAAAGGTTAGGAGTCCATGTTTTAAGATGTTGGCAGGGCTGGTTCCTTCTGAGGGCAGTGAAGGAGCTGTTCCATGCTTCTGCCTGCCTTCTGGTGGGTTAGGGGCAATCTTTGGTGTCCCTTGGCTTATAGATATATCACCCACCCAGATCCCTACCTTTGTCTTCCCATGGCATTCTCCCTGTGTGCTGTGTCTGTCATCTGTCTTTAAATTACCCATTTTAGGGGTACCTGGGTGGTTCAGTTAGTTAAGCATCTGCCTTTGGCTCAGGTCATGAGCTGGGATGTCCTAGGATCAAGCTCCACACTGGGCTCCTTGCTCAGCAGGGAACCTGCTTCTCCCTCCCCCCCCACCCTTCCCCCTGCTTGTGTGCACAAGTAAATAAATTAAATTTTTCTTAAAAATCTTATAAGAATGCCAGTCATTAATCCAAATGGCTAATAGACACATGAAAAGGTGCTCAACATCAAAAAGAAAAAGTACTCAACATCACTCCGCATTAGGGAAAAACAAATCAAAACCACAGTGAGACACCAACTCACACCAGTCAGAATGGCTAAAATTAACAAGTCAGGAAACGATAGATATTGGCAAGGATGCACAGAAAGGGGAACCCTCCTGCACTGTTGGTGGGAATGCAAGCTGGGGCAGTCACTCTGGAAAACAGCATGGAGGTTCCTCAGAAAGTTGAAAATAGAGCTACCCTATGACCCAGCAATCGCACTACTGGGCATTTACCCCAAAGATAAAAAGGTAGTGATCTGAAGGGGCACGTGCACCTGAATGTTTATAGCAGCATTGTCCACAATAGCCAAACTGTGGAAAGAACCTAGATGTCCATCAACAGATGAATGGATAAAGAAGATGTGGTATAGATATACAATGGAATACTATGCAGCCATCAAAAGAAATGAAATCTTGCCATTTGCAACTACGGGGAAGGAACTAGAGGGTATTATGATAAGTGAAATAAGTCAATCAGAAAAAGACAATTATCATATGATCTCTCTGATATGAGGAATTTGAGAGGCAGGGTGAGGAGTCATGGCAGGCAGGGAGGGGAAAATGGAACAAGATGGGACTGGGGAGGAAGACAAACCATGAAGACGCTTAACCTCAGGAAACAAACTGAGGGTTGCTGGAGTGGAGGGTGGTGGGAGGAATGGGGTGGCTGGGTGGTGGACATTGAGGAAGGTATGTGCTATGGTGAGTGCTGTGCATTGTGTAAGACTGATGATTCACAGACCTGTACCCCTGGAGTAAATAATACATTTTATGTTAATTAAAAAAATAAGGAATGGCAGTCATATTGGATTAGACCCCACCCCAATAACCTCATTTGAAAGTGATTACCTCTGTAAAGACTGTATCTACAAGTAAAGCCAGGTTCTGGAGTAGGACTTCAAATACAAATTCTGGAGAGTCAAACCCAGCCCATAAACAACACTCTGTGAGTTGAAGAATGATTTTTTCTTCAGCAACAAAACCGATGCAAAAAGCATCAAATTGCTTTGACACAATTTTCTTTTCCCTTTTGGACTTTGTGTGTGCGTGTGTGTGTGTAGTTCATTTTCATTTTTCATGTGATCTATACTTGAGCTTTGGGAAAGTTTTGATTATAAAAATTAAGGTTGGGATATAAGGTGTGTAACATAGAGTGGGAAGTGTGGTGGGTGGCTATGCAGCTCAAAATGAATTCTCGTCCCTGAGACTAAACCCAGGCCACCAGAGTGTGTCCCACAAGCTGTGTTCATCCCATGTGACCTGACCCCCCAGACTTAACATCTAATCCGAAGATAGTCACCTGACCCAAAATGATATGATGGAGTTTTGACATCTGGAATGGCAAAATTTAGAAACACAACAATGGAAACGGATCGGTCGTTACCTCAAGAAAAAGGCCCCAAACTTTGCCGATAATGTGTTCATGCTGCCTTCATTCCTTCCCCTTCTGTGCCTGGTTATTCATCTCTTCCTTCAGTTCTGTAAAAACTACATTATGATCACAATAAAATGTTTTTGATTGTGCCTGCACTTCCCAGGGTTATTGTCTGGTGCATGTGACCAAAAGAACCTTCACAAATACAGGTGGCTCTGTGGTGATCTGTGTCCCAATTGTGCCCTTCTGGTTCTTTCTCTCATCCCATCTCTTCTGGCTCATGATTACTGATGAGACTCCTGGCACCTGTCAATCCATGTCATTGGCCATAATGGGATCTCAGGGAAAGAGTAAAAGTTTGGGGCAGAAAAACAGTCCTCCTTCTGGAATAACAATAAAAAGCCTACATTTTACCTGTGTTGGGTCTATCCTGTGATCTTTGTACACCTAATTTTAAAAAATTATATGGTAGCATGCCAGATTCATTCTCTACTTTAAAAATAACTCAAAGTGGTAGCCAAGACCTCGAACAAGCCTGAGTGTCAAAGTCATCTGCCCTTATTGAGAAAACATTGCAGTCCATGATTGCCTTTCAGGGTGTCCTTTGGAGCTTCTGCTCCTACCATTCACAGAAGCAAAAGCAATTGCTCTTGCCTGTGAGAAAGGACATATTAAATGTGGGCAACAGTGCAGCAACCTAATCCCCTGTGTTCTACTCATTCTCAGTCAAGTGCCCCTCAATGACCAAGCATTGAACCCAAGACCTCTTTAGGCTTCTGTTATCATTTGTGTAAATAAACGTCAGAATTAGAACTGGCTTTATTTTGTAGTGTTATACCAAGTGTCTCTAAAGGAGCTCCTAATCAGGTATCTGCAAGTACATATGCGAGGCTCTTTGGACGATAAAATGAATAACAAAAGGAAAAGTTTGGGGTGCCCAAAGCTTGTCTGAGAAATGTGGCTCCTTATCAGAAGGAAGACCTGCCTCTGGCCTTGACTCCTTGTTCCACCAAAACTCATGACGGGGAGGAGTTACATCATTGAAACTCCACAACGAGTCTCTAAGAATTTAGTCACTGCTTTACCTCAGAGGGGAACAGAGTCATGGCTCAAGGAAAATAAAGATGGTATGGGAATATTGATGTCCTGCACAGATCGGCTTCTGCATGATATCTACATCAAACTTGTCTTTTATATACAGATCTTCCAAAGACTTCTTAGCTCAGGACAGCTTGGTCTGAGAAGCTATCTAAACTTACCAGCAAGAGAAAAATGAAGGAGCTGGGTTAGTAGACAATCTAGGAGGATGAGTTCAATAAAATAGAAGATTGGCATCTGATGATGTTGACTCACAATCCTATCACAATATTCAGAAGGACAAGGTGAGCCTGAACTTACTCTGATCCCGTATTCTCTATCCACGTGGGGCAGGACCCAGTCAGTATAGAGGACTCCGAATGACAGTCTCATCTGTGAAAGGGATAGGTGTGAAGCCCTAGGCACGTTGCTATCATCTCAGCAAAGTGTCCTGAACTCCACTAGAGGAACCAGCATGCAAATCAGGACACCAAGGCAGATATTGAGGCTCAAGGCTGACAAACTAATGATAAGAAGGAAAGTAGAAAACCCTGCTCCCAAGCATGTTGATTAATATGCTTCAGGACACAAAGAATTTCTCCAGGTTCCAGCAGGTAGAACAGCTGATTTTGCTGCTCTGTCCCCTATCTTCCTCAGATTTGGCTAAGGACCTAGGCAAGGTAGTTGAAAGAGCCTTCAATATTGGAACTGACTCATGCCAAGAGAGACAGGAAGTAATTTACAAGCACGCTGTATTTACCTTGACTCCTTTTATCAGTCTATTCACTTTCCACAGACACCTGTACGGGGCCCATTTTTCTCCATGTCTCTAAGATTATGTAACCCTCACTACCACTTATATAAGCTAGGTTTGATGTTACCTGATAAAAGCTGCTATTTCTTCAGGACCTATTATATCCCAGGTACCGTGCTATGTATTTCACACGCAGTGCTGCTAATTTTCACAACAACATTGCACATCAGCACCCTTACCCTCAGGAGAGGTAAGTTACGTGCTCAAGGTCACAACACAGGGCTGAGCTGGAAACCCCGATCTGACTCCCCAGTGTGTGTATCTTACAGTATATTCTGCTGAGAAGAGTTTGAAAAGGATGATTCATTTTGATGTAATTTTGCTTTGTGAAGTTTTTAATACAACCAATTAAACATTAGTTCTTTCCTTCGACTTGAGTTGAATGTGAATATTGCACATTCAACATTTTTTAAAAATACTTTTCATAGTGAAAAGCAATTTTAGCAGAATGAGCACTGATCAGAAATGAGATTTGAGATGGCATGCCAATGAGTCATGTGACCTTGGGAAGATCTTCACTTCCCTGGGAAATTTTTCTTACTTGTAAAAAGGGAGAAGAGGGGCACCTGGGTGGCAGTTGGGTATCTGCCTTGGGTATCTCAGGGTCCTGGGATTGAGCCCCGAAGTGGGGCTCCCTGCTCAGTAGAGAACTTCTCCCTCTCCTTCTACCCTTCCCCCTGCTTGTGCTCTATCAAATAAATAAACAAAATCTTTAAATAAATAGATGTCCATCAACAGATGAATGGATCAAGAAGATGTGGTATATATACACAATGGAATACTATGCAGCCATCAAAAGAAATGAAATCTTGCCATTTGCGACAACATGGATGGAACTAGAGCGTATCATGCTTAGCGAAATAAGTCAAGCAGAGAAAGACAACTATCATATGATCTCCCTGATATGAGGAAGTAGTGATGCAACATGGGGGCTTAAGTGGGTAGGAGAAGAATAAATGAAACAAGATGGGATTGGGAGGGAGACAAACCATAAGTGACTCTTAATCTCACAAAACAAACTGAGGGTTGCTGGGGGGGAGGGGTTTTGGGAGAAGGGGGTGGGATTATGGACATTGGGGAGGGTATGTGCTTTGGTGAGTGCTGTGAAGTGTGTATACCTGGTGATTCACAGACCTATACCCCTGGGGATAAAAATATATGTTTACATATAAAAAATAAAAAATTAAAAAAATCTTTAAATAAATAAATAAATAAGGAATAGAGACAGAGGGGCAATGGGGAGGGTTGAAGCTCAGAAGTTAAACTCTCACAGTATCTTCCAGCTCTCCCAGTTCTAAAGGTCTATCCAATTCTTTAGAGCACATGCTCTTTATATAATAAAGCTTTGTGCAAAGAAGCCATAAGAATTATCCCTTCATTTTTCAAATTTATTTCTTAAGGGAAAATTGTCCAGCTGTCTGCATATCCCAAGAAGTTAATCAATGTCTTTCACATGTAGGCAACTTAAAAGAAAAGCAATTATAGTACTTGAAAATTGACAACGGAGGTCTTTCTGAAGCCTTGTTGACCAATGGAAAAAATAAATAAATACACCTAGTAAATAAAACCAACTCTCATCTTCAACTGGAAATGGATTTTCAAGGTAATTCAATTTAAGGGACGGGTGTCTTAGCACTTAGCCATGAAAAATGTCGTTAGATCATTTGAATGAGAAAAACGGAGACTGGACTTGGTCGTGTTCTTCACGAAAGCTTTGGCAGCAGCAACACTCATAAAAAGTCCTGCAGATAAAAGCTTCCACAGACCTTCCAATGAGGAGGCCGGGGTGCATTTCACACAGACAGCTGTTAACAAAATCGCCTCTCTCCCTGTCTTTGTGGCTTACGTGAAGAACTCCATAGAAGAGGGAGAGGAGATAAAGAAAGAGAAAGTGGGGATGGGAAGGCCTGGACAGAAATACATAACGAACTGTTTCCACGAGGTAATTTTTCACATGATGGTGGTGCAGACAGTTAGAACAGCTCACCATGATCTTGCAGTCTGGTCTCAGATTTATCACTAGAATTAATTCCTACGTTTTGGCGTGGGACATTAAACCTTCCATTCCTACCATTTTAAATAATAAATTAATTTAATGCATTTTTGCTCTAGCTTGAATGAGAAAGATGAAGAGCTTGGAGATAAGCTTGGAGTTTTTAGAGCACCTTTCAACAAGATGAAAAGCAATAAGGCATCCCAAGTTGGCTCTTCTAGAAACAGAAAGTAGCCAAATGCTGGGGCTGCAGAGTTGTTCTACTCTAAAGTGCTGTTGTGGTCCAGTATAATATTCGCAGCCCAAGGCACATTCCTTGACCACGCTGATCCTTGGACAGAGTCATGGCCCTGTGTGTTTTTAAGCAACTTCCTCAAGATGCTTATCTAAGATGCCTTCAATTTATATTTGATAGAACAAATGAAAAGGAAGAAGCTGCTTATAACTATCTCAGACTTGGAAGACAGCAATACCTCTAGCGAACTCCCCAGTCATCAGACAGACCACTGGGGTTTCCCACAGTTTCATCCAGCTAGGAGAGGGGGCCACAGAAGGAGGCTGCCTGATTCTTTATAAAGAGCTATGTTGCTATGTTGGAACTTGAGCAGAGAGAGAAATGAAACCATTTTGATTTTGTTTGTTCATTTGTCCTGTTTTGTTTTGTTTTGTTTTGTTTTCTTTCTTCTGACACCTCTTTCCTATTTCTAAATCTTCTCCTGACTATAATGCTTTTGTGTTTATCTGTCTACACTGGACTGGACCCAACCCTGCAGTGGGAAACTACTTCTCAGGGAGCACCTTCTTCTCTAATATTCCAGATCAGCTTTTAATGGGTGTGTTTCCTGAAGGCAAAGTATAGAGCTACGGTGACCCTCTCTTCTGTCACAGGGAAAACTCTGTGATCTTTATTTAAAGTTTATTGAGATCTGAAGGAAAGACCAGAGAACAGAAAAGATATGCTGACTCTTTTGTTTATTTTAGAGAGAGAGAGAGCAGAGAGAGGGGCAGAGGGAGAAGGAGAAGAAGAAAACCTCAAGCGCACTCCCCACTGAGCACTGAGCCTGATTCAGGGCTCCACCTCAGGGCCCTGAGATCATGACCCCAGCCAAAACCAAGAGTCACCTGCTTAGCCGACTCAGCCAAAACATGCTAACTCTTAATCACCCTTAATGATAACTACCCCCACACACTGGAAGCTTCTCTAAGAACACAATGCTATTGATTGCTCAACAGCTAGTTAAAAACTGAGGTGTTCAAAAAAATATCTGTTGCAAACACTGTTCGATGGCAAGCCCAACATCCACTCTCAAGCTCCTTCTTCCTTGCTCACCTGAAATCCCCTGTCTTCCTCGGTGCACCAAGTGGCAACTTCCATGGCAGTTCCAGGCAATGAGACGGGAGCAGAATTCTGATGGAGGCTTCCAGAAAAGCTTGTGCTTTCTAATAAAGAGAACAAATAGATCTTGTGCTTTCTCCCTTATCTCCCTTCTTCCTGCCTTAGAGGAAGATGTCAAGTCTGTAACTGCGGCAGCCATCTTTGAAGCAAGAGGCATGAAGACAAAAGCCAATGTGCTCAAGATGATGGAGTAAAAATAGAGACAGACCCTGAGTCCCTGATACATTACTGAACCAGCTGAGCCAACTCTTTACCTCCATATTTCTTGCTGATGAGAAAAATAGACTTTTGTTTCTAAGGCCACCATTTTTCTGGTTTTGGTTCTTGCAGTTGAAATCATTCCAAACAATCAAGAAACTGTTTATGGTACCTGTAAACCATTTATGTGTGATGATCATAATATCTTGTATTTTTAAAGCATTCTTTAATTTACAAAGTTGTTGTCACAAATGAGCTCACTTAATCTTCACAATAGGATAGTAAGACAAAAATTGTTAGCCTGACTTTAAAGCTGAGCCAATTCAAGTTCAGAGGGTTTATTTAAACAACTTGTCTACATTCATGGTAAGAGATTCTAGTAGAAGTTAGGACTTGAACACTTAGCCTCTAACCCCAACTCCCAGTTGAGTCTCATCAGCTCATATTGGATGACAAACTCTTGTCCTCATGGATTTATTATGTTCTTAACAATTCCTGAAGAACTTCTATGGATAAGTCTTTCGATAGAAAACAGGAATTGGATAAAAATGATTGAACTCATCATCTCGAATGAACTGAGTACTGTGATAATCCCTGAGGTTTAATGGTGAATAGTATAAAATATCCTATTCTGAGGATTTAAAAAAGCCACTAGGAAAGACAATCATTTAAATCAATTACTTTAAAATGCTATAGAATTGGCCATATGGGATCTATGTACACTGTAGTATAGGATGAGTAATTCTTATTTTGGCGGGAGGTGAGGATGAGGGGTGAGTGGAGGAAAGTGCCCCAGACACAAACACAAGGTGTGTCACTAAGCAATTTTGTGTGGTTGTGTATACTTTTGTGAAGTGGCAGTTTATGGGGCTCCAGAACTGCCCACATCTGATCATCAAAGTTCTTGTAGGGCCTGGGGTATTATATTCATGTGTATGGTTACAATCAATAGAGTTTATATTACAGATATTGTATTATATAAAGAATTATAGTTTTGAATACTTCTCTGGCATGAGACAGTGAACTAGAAATCTCCTCTGACACAGGTAGCAAAGTATTGACTGGGGGCAGGTTGAGAACTTTGCTGGGGCAATCTTACCAGAAAGATCTAATGAGATCTAAGACTCAGGTAATGTCTACAGACTGGTTAAGAGGAAGCAGGTTGGAGAGATCTTCAAATATTATTATCTACGAGCTATTATAAACAACTAGAGGTGATGGGAGTGGTGTGTGAGAAGGAAGAAAACAGGTATTCATGGAGCTTTTCAGCTTGGGTTTCTATGGAGGTGGTGGTGCCTTTCTTGATAAGCAACACTAAAGGAGTAGTAGAGGCAGATAGAGCAGCATAACAAAAGAAAGAAATTCCACATTGCATCTGCTGGGTTTCGTAGCCCTTTAAAACATCCAGGTAGAGAAACTCATAAAAGAATCAGAAGTAAAAATCCACGATTCCTCAAAAAAATTCTGGGCTAGAGAAATGAATTTCTGAAGTTACAGAAGTAAATGGAACCTCCCCGGGACATGAGTAGGGAAGGAAAACCACAGAATAGAACTCTAGAGAATGCAAACATTAAAAAAAAAAAAAAGAGAGAGAGAAAGAAAAGAAAAGAAAAAAGAAAAGCAAGCAAAGGCATAAGATCCAGTAGAGGAAATGAAGTAAGAGAGATCGGATAGGTAGGAGCAAAGCAAACAGCGTTGTTTCCAGAAAGCCTTAAGATAGGTCTTAAAAAGTTAGGGAGTAAGCAATAACCTTAGCAGAGAACATTACGAAGAACTTACTATACATGTAATATTACTTTTCATCTCTGCATGGTCAGTTGCTATGAAGGGGTCAACTGTTATAAGGGCTGGACATTTATAGTTGGATTTTGCCTTGGCCAATCATTAGTGATGGTTGACCTCCAAAAAAAGGACTTTCCGCCAAGTAGTAAGAGTAGAAGCCAGATTGCCATGGGCAGAGAGGTGGCTGGGAAGTGAGGAAACAATAGGGAAAGGAATCTATTCTTTTTAAGAATCTTGCCTGAAAGAGGAAAAAAAACATCCCAAAGTACCAGGGTCATTTTTGTAACACAGTAAAGATTCCAGGGATGAGGGAACTATAAGAACAAAAGAGAGATTAAGGAGATGCAGAAAGGTCCCTGGGGTAAGCAGGATGAGAGCACCACACCAGTGGAGGAAGAATGAGTCCTGAGTAGGAAGTAGCACACAGAGTCACTACAACAGTGGGACTGTTGTACTGTGCGCACCTGTAGAATCTGGTGACAAACCTATGCATCTGAATGACAAACCGGAATTAGTATGCATCTGACTAGGGAGTGGCAGACAGCCTCTCCAATAGTTGTTGACCACTGGTCTCCACTGACACTGGTCTCCTTCTGCACTCAATAGTAAGGAAGTGACTTTATGCAGACCGGTTGCTTTCTGATTCCAAGCTGATGTATTCACTGAGGAGAACTCCAACATTCTCTTTCTCCAAGAGCTCGAAGTTCAATATTTAAGGAGGAGAGTCCTTTTTTTTTTTATAATTTTTAAAATTGTTTTATAAACATATAATGTATTATTAGCTTTAGGGGTACAGGACTGTGAATCGCCAGGTTTACACACTTCACAGCATTCACCATAGCACATACCCTCCCCAACGTGCATAACCCAACCACCCTCTCCCTCCCCCCTCCCCCCGGCAATCCTCAATTTGTTTTGTGAGATTAAGAGTCTCTTATGGTTTGTCTCCCTCCTGATCCCATCTTGTTTCATTTATTCTTTTCCTACCCACCAAACCCCCACGCTGCATCTCCAGGACCTGAGCCGAAGGCAGAGGCTCTAACCCACTGAGCCACCCAGGTGCCCCGATAGTTGTCTTTCTTAAGGAGTAAAGTCTTAAATTGGGCACCCCTGGAAGCAGACCTTAAGACTGGAATGTCAGTGCCAGTAGTTTATTTGGAAGGTGATACCAGGAAGCACCCGGAGGGAGGTGAGGAAGTGACATGAAGAAGACAAGGGAGTCAGCACAGGGTACCTGCATAAGCAGGTTCCCCCTTTGGGCAGCTCAGGTTCAGTTTCCCTAGGGAACTCCAGGAGACTGTGCCAAACAGGCCTGAGTGGATGCTCCCTCAGTGAGGGGAGAAGGAGGTATTTATCTACTGATATCTGTTAGTCATTGATGAGAGGGACACTCGAGAGGGTTAACTCTGCTCCCAGGGGTGTTAACTCCCTGGCAATTCCAGCTTGCCCTGCATATGGGCTGATGTTTGCTCTTACAGATAATAAAGCTCCAGGCAGAGAATCATGGATGGCAGCTGAGAAGGAGATTAGGTAATAGAAGCCAGACAAAGATAAGTATCTACTAAGAGCTCCTCTTCATGAATGGAATATCTCAATTGCTATCCATCCTTTTATTTTATGGGGCCTATGCCTGGAATGTGCTAGAAATGTGTCCCTCTTCAGTCTCTGTGCCCTGCAAGATCTGTCTGAGACTTTCTTGCACTGGGGACAGTAGACTCTTAGGGTGGGTGGGGGAGGGTGTGGAGAAAGGACAGCGATCGCCCCCTTGTAGGTTTCAGCCATAATGGAACCAATTCTAGGCAGAACATTACCAGAAAGGGTCCCCATTCTTTAGTCACTGAATTTCATCAGCAATTAAATATATATGGCTATGAAATCATAATAAGCAGTGTAGTGGGCTTATATTTAGAACAATGTAGATTCGAATCCTGGGGCTGCTACTTACTGTGCAAACGTGGGCCAACTGAGCCTTCAGTTTCCTCATTTGTAAACAAGGATTCTATTTCCTGTTCCATTTACCACATCAGGTTGTGAAAACCCAATGAGATCATGCACATGAAAATAATTTAGGGGCACCTGGATGGCTCTGTCAGTGAAGCACCTGACTCTTCATTTCAGCTCAGATTGTGATCTCATGGTCATCAGATCAAGCCCCGCATCAAGCTCCACACTCAGTGGGGGATCTGCTTGAGAGTCTCTCTCTCTGCCTTCCTACCACTTGCATGTGCACGCTCTCTCTCTCTTAAAAAAAAAAAAAAAAAGGAATTTAAAACCATGTCACATCATAAGAATTACTTATCACTATTATTGCAAGAGGCAGCCATCTTTTTCTCCCTTTCTTCACTAAACAAGAACCATGCCTCAATTTCCCCTCCCCTGGTCCCCTCAAACTCTGTCCCTACTCTTTCTATCTCTATTTGTGTGTGTACATGCAAATGTCCATGAATTTTTTTGTTGCTGCTCAAATCCTAAAACTTGAGAGTGAAGGGGTCTACTTTTTCGGGATGAAACTAGTACGAGTAGACGGGGACCTTTCTGCATTAACCTGATGTCATGCTCTCAGGATAAGACCTACAGAAGAAAAAAGGGGGATGAGGAAGGACTGCACGCAGAGCAGGTGCTCTCTAGTTCTAAGAAGGAGAGAAAAAACTGAGGGCAGAACAGAAAAGAAGACACTGGAGATGAAAAGAGAAATGCGATCATTTTCGCTGAGCTCAACAGCAAGAGGTCACCTCCTCCAGCTTATCTGAGTGGAAGCAACCATGGAGTCAATCTGGTATGACCATACCTGATTTATGATTCCACCGCTTCAAGCCCTATTTCCTCCTCTCATGTTTGTATGCTGTCTTATTTTCCGCCAAACATCCACCAGAGATGTGAATAAGCATAAATCAATCTGAGAAGTAACTGTGGAAAGCTTACAGTGTGGTAGGTGCTATGCTAATGTTGAAGACACGGGAGTGAGTAAGACACAGACTGTACCTTCAAGGAATTGTAACTGAGTAGAAGAGAGAGAGAGAGAAACCAATTATAATCTCCAATGAGTGCACCACAACAAGCAGGTACAAGAAACAGAAATAATTGCGAGAGGGAAATGATGAAACACACAGACAGTAAGTCAGAAAAAAGATGTCCTAGAAGAGATGAGTGCTGGTATGGGGTTTGCAGGATGAATAGGACTTCCCCAGTCCCAAGATTGAACAGTGGAAGTATTCCAATCAGAGGCATGGAAGGCATGGAAATTTTGCAGCAACACAGCTGTGGGTATAGATAGAGAACAACCATGGATTTCGTGATAAGTTGTTTAGACTCGATTCTACAGGCAATAGGGAACCATAGAAGTTTTAAGCAGGAGAGCAATGTCATAGATAGATATTTTTGGAATATCTCTTTCACAACCCTGTGGAAAATAGTTTGTATTGCTTTTTGGCAAGAGAGGCGGAAACTGGGGACAGGAAGATGAGTGAAGATGTTATATTAAAAATTCCATCTCTGGGGCGCCTGGGTGGCTCAGTGGGTTAAGCCTCTGCCTTCTGCTCGGGTCCCGATCTCGGGGTCCTGGGATTGGGCCCCGCATTGGGCTCTCTGCTCAGCAGGGAGCCTGCTTCCCTCCCCCTCTCTGCCTGCCTCTCTACCTACTTGTGATCTCTCTCTCTGTCAAATGAATAAATAAAATCTTTTTTTAAAATTATTTTTAAAAATCCCATCTCTAAAGTATATCTAGCAGCCTTCTTTTGGGTGACATGGTAAGGGCTGAGGAAGGGTTAGACAGAGGTAGGAAGTGGCATTCAGGAAATGGCCCTGAGGTGGGTTGAACAAACACAGAGGCATTGAAGACCAGTGAGAATTCAGAATGCAGCTTACAGCTCAAGAAGACATTTTTTGCAGAAGGACAGAATTACAAGCAGCCTTTGGGGTAACATGAAGCCTACACATAACGCTTATAAATACAGAAGACATCCAAACAGTCTTCCTGATTCAGCTCAAATTAAATACACTTCCTTTTGAAAGGTTAGCAAGCTTGGCTTTTGCTGAAGTGTTTCTTCTCCACACTTCGTTTTAATATCGCGTTGACAAATTGCCTTCACTTTGAGAATTTATCTCCCTTCAGATGGAGCTCACCAAACAGTAGTTGTAAAGTCCTAAAACTTTAAGCTGGTGATTAGTGGTAGCAGGTAGAGGGCAGCAGGGCTGGGGGTGTGCAGGGAGAGTGGTGGGCGTCATGCCCTTCAACGAGGAGGAGGAATCCCCAGAGTTAGTCCAAAATTCTGGTTTTCAAGGTGTCATCAGGACCCCCTCTAATTGGGCTTCTGCGAGGCCACCAAGTGATAAACTCTGTAATGGTGACAAGACTGGGGAGTCACACAGCTCAGTGGGTGCCTCCCAGAGCTCGTGCAAGGCTGATCCTCTGAGAACAAAAATTTGGTGAGAACCTGGAAGGGGAGAACTGCCTTTGAAGTCAGCCCTAGGCTTCCAAGGATCTTGTCGTGACAGCCATGAGGCTCTTGTCCCCTGAGAAACAAACAAAGCCGTGTCAACGCCATGCAGCCCCTTGGGTAGTCAGACTCCTAGGAAAAAATAGTCTGCCCTATTTTGGTCCCTGCTCATGAACTCCCGTGGCAGCAGCGTCTCCAAGGTATTTCGGTACACGCAGCTGGCACTGGCTTTCCCAATCTGCAGAGAAGGAAGTCTGCAGGAAGACCAGGTTTTGTGAGGGCACAGAGGAAGGCCTGGCGAGGGACTTTAAATAAGCCTTCCATGAATGTTAGATGTCTTCTGGAAATGGTGGTGTTTCCTCCTTAGCTAGTGGGAGGCAGCATAAGTGCCTATTACCAACAGGGAAAAAACTCTGGTAGGCAATCTTGAACTCACAGATACCAGAGGGAGCGAAATGGCCCTTTACTTTTCTCATGCAATCATTCATTATTAGGAGACTTTTGAATCACTGGTCTCTTATCCTTCCTCCTTCATTAGCATCACTCCTTTCTGTAAGAGTCCATGCTCCGTTTTGGAAAGAGGGAAAGAAAGGGTCTTCAGATTTAATGCTTTGGATGGTGACCGGATGTCCTTCTTCTGCTAAGGAGGAAATCCCATTCAAGACAGAAAATCTCTTCTCTAACCTGTATTCTCTTTCTCTCGGAGCATTACGTCAGTACATTATTATTATTATTATTATTATTATTATATATAAACAAGGTCTCTGTTTCATCATCTTCATGGCTGGACACCTTCAATCCCGTAAAGAATAAAAAAGAGTCAGAAAGGATGAATGGAATATAAAAAAATATGCCTTCTGCCATATTCCTGGTTCTGTCATGCTTGCTATCATTACTACTAGCTCTGTGCTATTGTGGAGCTGGAGCTAAGAGTTGCCCACTCAGAGCTAAACTCCTGATATTTTTAAAGGCCTGTGTCTTTCTGTAAGAAATGTTTGTCATTTTTTCCCCAGCAAATAATTCAAAAACTTGCTTATGTTTGCAAAACTTCAGTTATTATAGAACATGCCTTCAGTTTCTCAATGAAAAGGAGAAAGAAAAAAAAAAAAACTATAAAAAGTGTACTACAATCCAGAAGAATAGTGGCAGGGATTTCGACAAGGTGAGGAGAATTGGTTTACAACACATTAAATCCGAGCATTAGGAGAGATTTTAAAAAAAAAAAAAAAGAGAGAGAGAGAGAGAGAAATCAGAGCACAGGGAAGCTGATGCCAAAGTTGGCTTAGAATCGGAAGTGATACCTTCTAAAAACTGAGCCAAAGAGTAAAGGACAGGGCGCCCCTTCTATCTCCCCTGCCCAGAGCCAGGGTTGGTCTTGGAGTGCAGGGTGTCCTGGGTTGAAGGCTAGGATTCAGGAGAAATTGTCGCCCCAGTCGGAGGCTACGGGAAAGGAGAGCAGATATTCCTGTCATCTACGATGAAGAATTCTTTATTTACATTTGATTTCGGGAAGAAATCTCTCAAAAACGATCAAGACTCCAACCTTCTAAATTCTTTGTGTTTTATCTGATTGTGTCATATTTTTTAAAGCAGGCTCCATGCCCAGCATGGGCGGGTGGGGTAGAACTCATGACCTTGACATCAAGGGTCACATGTTCTTCCGACGAATCTGACCAGACATCCCAAAATCTTTCAAATTCTTGAAAATGGAGATGGTTGGTGGTACTTTCCAAACATTTCTTAGATGTAAGTTATTGTTTCATTCTCAATTCAACTTTGAAAACTGCTTCCTGGTGGGTCTCAGTCTTCCCCCAGAGAAGGACAAATGTGAATTTCCAGGACAGAAAAGAAATACTTGTAAAATTATGTATTTTCTGTTTTCAGATTACCGCACACTGCGTGTACACCACTAGAGCTCACGTGGTAGCACAAACTTCCTCATTAGATTCGTTGGACCTGTTATATTTTCCTCCTCACCTTTTGGACAAGGGTCAGTTATTGTTACATTATTTATCTCTGCTAAGATCACAGTAAAGCTAAGGGACGTTTCTTTTCTCTCCTCCTTGTCTCACATCCAAGGTCAGAGAAAACAGATGGTGAGGGTATCTACCAGTCACTTCTCTTCCTTGTTCTCTTCTCTACAGAGCAGCCTTGGGGGCGGGGTTGTTTAAAAGGGCTTCTCCGTGGGGTACCTTCCAAGAGACCATTGGCAATGTCTGGAGCCATTTGGGCTGTCAAGTGGGGGGTGGGGGTGCTATCCAACATCTGGTAGGTAGAAGCCTCAGATGCTGCTAAGCATTCCCACTTCCCATGGGAATACTCCCCACGGCAAATGATTATCTGACCCAAAATGTCAGTAACGCTGCACATGGGACACTCTGCTTTTTTTTTCCCCCCACCAAGGTTTGATTTATTTGTTTGACAGACAGAGAGAGAAAGAACATGCATGGAGAGTGACAAGCAGAGGGAGAGGGAGAAGCAGGCTCCCCACAGAGCAGAGAACCTGATGCAGGACTTGATCCCAGGACCCTGGGATCATGACCTGAGCTGAAGGCAGACGCTTAACCGACGCAGCCACCCAGGTACCCTGGGACACTCTGCTTTAAAACATTCATTAGATCATGTCACTCTTCTGCTGAAATCACTCCAATGGCTTTCCATAACCCTGAGAATGAAATTCAACTCTTTTCTGAAAGTGCATTTTGATAAGTAAATAAGCAAAACATAAACAAACAAACAACATTTGTTTGCCATTCTCTATGATCTTATTGAAAATAAATTTTAAACTGAACCAAAGGGACTATGGGATGAATATCACAGGATTTAGGACAGAACATTCACAACGAAAGGTTGCTAGATTTCATGGGCATGTTAGGGAAGGAGGAAGTGCATTTTCAAGTGCTAACTAACACGATCAAAGGAGCAAGAGTGGGAAAATGAAAGACATGCAAGGAGTAGATGGGCCAGCTGGAATCGGGGTTTCAGAAACAGGAGGGAGTCACAGGGACAGGAATGAAAAGTCAGACAGATTTACTATTGAGGGTTCTGAATGCTGGAATGAGATTTTTAATGATGTGAAGCCGTTGAAGATTCTCGGGCCAGGTAACAAGTTGAAATCTGTGTTTTAGGGTAGATTTTTCTGGCAGCATAGAATACTATGGATTAGAGAAGCATGAGTAGAGTCAGGAAATAGGAGACTTACAAAAATAATCGGAGTGTGATGTAATTTGCACCCAAATAAGAGCGAAGACGGTGAGAAGGGACAGGAAGGCAACAAAGCATTCACAAATTGCGAGGGTTTTCAAAATTCATCCAGGAACGGTCATTTAAGTGTCAAATGGGCGAGAAAAGGAAGTTGGTGGTGTTAAAAATATAAAAAGGAAGTTCTATTGGATTCCCACTCTAGAAACTCCTAGTTCAGTGAGCATGATTCATTCATTCATGATTCAATATTGAATAACTGTCTATGTGTGCCAGGTGCTGTTTTAGGGTGTTTGCGAATCAGCACAGAACAAAACAAGTAAATATCCCCTCATAAAATTGATATTCTGGTGAGGAATAGACAGGAAACAAGCATGCAATGAACTAGTAAGAGAACACAGATATTTAGTTCCATGATTTTAGTAAGTAAGTACTGAGAGCCTAGCATCTACTCCATATTCTTGGAGGAGAAACAAAAGTATGTCTGAAGCATAAGCTCAGAGTCTTACAGTCTTGCTGGAAAATAAAATTCACGCCCAGGCTGCAGAAAAATACTTAAGACAGCCTGACTGCACCACACAGTTTAAAAAATGCATGATGCTTATTTGGCCCTCACAACCACTCTTGGAAGCAAAAATGTTGGTATCTCCAATACAGAAGAGGACACAGAACCTCAATGATTTCATTAATCAAAACCCTGAGAAGCAAAAAGGGGCAGACAGAACTTGCACCCACCTGTCTAACCGAGGAGGCATTGTCCTGCTCATTTAGCAGGAGTAGAGCCATACCTGTTGTCAGACACAGGTCCACTGAATAGTGCTTCTTTGCTAATGCAGTTTTTAAACATTAAGTCAATTTTATTTATTTATTTATTTATTTATTTATTTATTTATTTATTCGACAGATAGAGATCACAAGTAGGCAGAGAGGCAGACAGAGAGAGAGGGAGAAGCAGGCTCCCTGATGAGCGGAGAGCCCGATGTGGGGCTCGATCCCAGGACCTTGGGATCATGACCTGAGCCAAAGGCAGAGGCTTAACCCACTGAGCCACCCAGGTGCCCCGCTAATGCAGTTTTTCATCTCGATCAGTAATTCAGGTGCAATCTAGGCACAGGTCAACCTTAACACAGCATATAAATTTGGATTCCAATTCCCACAGTGCCAGATTAAAAGGGGACAACCAACTCCTGGGCCTCCATGGCTAACTTGAGCAGGAGTGGGAGCAGGGAAGTACCTGGTACACACAGTCATCACATTTACTGCCTTCCTCCTTCCTCCCTCCTCCTCCTCCTCCTCCTCTTTTTCTCCTTCTCCTTCTTCTTCTTCTTTTAAAGTTTCCATTTATTTATTTGTCAGAGAAACAGAGAGAAAGAGAAAGACAGAGAGAGAGAGCGAACATCACAAGAACTGCAGACAAAGGGAGAAGCAGGCTCCTTGCCTGATGTGGAACGCAGTCCCAGGTCCCAGGATCATGATCTGAGCTGAAGGCAGAGGCTTAACCGACTGAGCCACCCAGGTACCCCTACTGCCAATCTTTTCATCATTTCGCCATTCAGGGGCCAGTTGGGAAGCTGCCGTTTAGCACATGGCTTCCAGAAATTCATTTTAAAATCTCAACATTTCCTTCGGATTGGCATGACTGGACAGCAAGTTTAGAGCAAAGTAGCATGCAGTAGTGGTCATAGTATTATGTAAGAGAAACAGCCTAGAATCTGGAAACTGAGGATCTGGATTCAAGTCAGATTAGACGTTTCATAGAATGTGACTTTGCAGGGTGACTGGGTGGTACAGTTGCTTAAGAATCTGACTCTTGGTTTTGGCTCAGGTTGTGATCTCATGGTGGTGACACTGAGCCCCACGTTCGGCTCCATGCTCATGGCAGAGTCTGCTTGAGATTCTCTTTCTCCCTCTGCCCCTCCTCCCACCCATTCACACGTTCATGTGTGTGTGCGTGTGTGCACGTGTGCATGTGTGTGTGTGTGAGATACATAAATAAACCTTTTTTAAAAAAGTATGACTTTGGGAACCAAATAACTTTTATCAGACTCAACATCTTCATCTGTAAAATGATGATAATGACCATAAAGTACCATGAATACCATGTAAATAACATTAACTCGAAATATAAAAATATTTTGTTTACTTTGTTTACCTATGAGGTATTTTTCTTTTACAAAGCTCTGTATTGCATGAGACAGATAGCTGGGAAGATAAAATGGGACAAATTTTGTAAATTATAAAGATGTATATGGGTGTGAGTTGGCATCACTGAGAGCTCTCACCCAAAACTTCTGCCTCACCAGGCAATGACAGCCTCTCTGAGTCTGACTCTCCAAATCCAATGCACCCACTCAGCATCCAAGAGAGGGTATCACATGGGGCTTAATAGCACAGGCTTTACACTCAGGAAAACTGAGAGTTGAATTCTAGCTCCACCTTTTTCCAAATATTTAAACTAGACCTCAGAGGGTGCCTGGGTGGCTCAGTGGGTTAAAGCTTCTGCCTTCGGCTCAGGTCATGATCCCAGGGTCCTGGGGTTGAGCCGTGCATCAGGCTTTCTGCTCAATGCTTTCTCATCTCACTCTCTGCCTGCCTCTCTGCTTACTTGTGATCTCTGTCTGTCAAATAAATAAATAAAATCTTTAAAAAAAATTTTAAAAATAAACTAGAGCTTATATATGGAAAACCTATTAGAATTACGTTGTGGTGTTTTACTCCTTCCTCTTTATCTATCAAATGGTCTTACATGTTCCATCTTTCTAGCCCTCTGTTCCATGTAGAGTAATTACTCATCAATCTTTGTCTTCCAGTCCATGAATTCCCTCTTAATCTATGTTTAGTGTCCTTTTTGGTCTGTCTACTGAGGTGTTTGCTTGCTCATTTTATCTTTTGTAAATTTGTATTTTGCTCCTTTCCAAATATGGGTTTTTTCCCCCGCAATTGCCTCTTTCTCTTCATTGTTTCTGCACCTTATTTTATCTCTTTGTACATTTCCACGTAATTAACGCCCATATCAGAGTGTTCTGTTTTCCAAAATTCATTTCCCATGATTTCTCTAATTTGCCCCATCCATTTGTTATTTTTCATAGCACTGTATGAAAAATTGTGTGCTTTGCAAGTTTTGTCTGTGGGATGATCTTCAGTGGTCTCTCAGAATGGTTTTCTAAGGGAGTTGCTGATGTTCCTGGTTTGGAGAAGCCCCTAAAGGGCAGTTCTGTGAAAATCCATGCTGGGGACTAATGGCGTTAGTTTTTCATCAATGGGCTTTTGCACAAAAGTGTGGCAAAAGGGTTCAAGCCTTACAGTCATATGCAGTTCAGTGTTTTTCATTCAACTTCCCACAGTTAACTCTATAGATAGCCACAATTTGGGGGAGTTTACTTACTTCTGCGAAGCACCTTGAAGGGATAGGTTGAATTTTTCCAAAAGGGCCTCCCTTCTTGTTGTCCAGATTTTAAAAAGAACCATAGCTCCTCTTCCAATTATATAAGGGGACTGAGACTTTGATACAAATTTCTATGAATATTTTTAGACATCAGCTGTTTTGGCATATATCCCATGCAATTGCCCCACCAGCCGCGCAATTTCACACACCTCTGGGATTACATTTCCATTGGAATAGTTTGTAAAGATTTTAAAAATTGTTTCGCTTGGCTTGATTCCATATTTAAATTATGGTGATAATTATTACAATCTCATCACTGTCTTTTCTTATTAAATTGTATTTATTTATTTATTTATTTGAGATAGACTGAACAGAGGGGAGGGGGAGGAAGAGAAGAGGACTCCCCCTTGATCAGGGAGCCTGACGCACGGCTCCATCCCAGGAGCCCAGAATCATGACCAGAGCCGAAGGCAGACACTGAACCCATTGACTGAGCCACCCAGGCACCACAATCTCATCTTTTTCATCAAGCATCTCCCTGTGTTTAAAATTGAAGGAAGAAGCTGATATAACTTATTTGTCTGTCTCAGCTGGAAGGAAGTCCTTTACTTCTTTTGGAGATGGTGCTTTATTAATTATAATCCTAGATTCAATATAATTGTTTCTCATTCTTAAGACCTCATAAAAATGTACAAAGACAGCATTGTCTAAAATAGTACGTCTCTAATATTTCAGTTAAAAAACAAAATCAAATGGATGAAGCTATCAGAGGCAACAATCTCAATGGAGCCCTCCTTGGGAGACTGGAAATTCTGCCGGCTCATTGATTTGAGAGACAGAGCAACAGAGAGAATGAGAACACTCTCCTAGGAAACACCTGATTTCTGATACTGGTAGTGGTCACAGGGAACAGGAACTCCAGATCTGATCCTAACAGGAGATGCACCAAGTTAATTTTCACCCACTTCTCTTGAAGGACCAAACAAACCAGTGTGCAATTGTTGGCAAGAAGTCTATCACACAGTTCTAAGATCTATATCAAGAAGAGAACGAAAATTGGTGTTTGGGTAAGACACTGGCATCCTGTAGCCTACATCCTATTATAGGCTTTCTAGCTTGCGTGATTCCCCCTTAGGGACTGGAAACCTGTGAACTTTCTTTTCATAGGAGGACAACTGGTCTACATTGGTAGACAGCTAGACTGATCCTGAAATATTTCTGCGGCCATAATTTAGTCCTCAGCACAGTTCTCAGGCTTCCAGTTTTGCCAGAACAATACACCGGATAACCAGAAAATGTCCTCACTATGAACACTTTGGGAAGTCGAAACAAATAGGTCAAATATTCTTTAAACTCCTAGCTAAAATTGTGAGTAAGTGAGAGAAATTCTCAGGGATCGGATATAAAGAGAATATTGAAAACTACAAATGTAAGTAAGTGAGCAGAGGTTTCAATGGCCTGAGGAGGTACTGTCGGTCTCAATGATGTGTTTTATATTCTTATATTTTATTACCGTGGTAGATGAAACCTTGGGCCAATGGGAAAGAGGGAAATGAAAGAGACTCATAATGCTGAGACCCTTGACAGCTGGATTAGTGAAATACATCAAAAAGACTTGGTCTGAATCTTCTAGGTATGTGAATGAGAAAACAGATTTCCCCCTAAAAATTTGTATCTATGAATTTATAACACAATGCATTTGGGGTCAAACGTATACCACCTGCATGTATGTGCCCTTTTAAGTAAGAACAGACTATTCAAATCGATCCCAATTTGTAATGCTTCAAAGTTCTAGGCTAAAGAAAATTCAAAACCACCTTAGAAAAGCATGCCTAGCAGCCAGATCACATGGGAGTTCCACAGGGAAGGCCAGCGTAAGGAAGCTCTCACATTAAACAAATATAGATGTGGTCCATATACACTATGGAGTATTCTGCCTCCATCAGAAAGGATGAATACCCAACTTTTGTAGCAACATGTACGGGACTGGAAGAGATTATGCTGAGTGAAATAAGTCAAGCAGAGAGAGTCAATTATCATATGGTTTCGCTTATTTGTGGAGCATAACAAATAGCATGGAGGACAAGGGGAGTTAGAGAGGAGAAGGGAGTTGGGGGAAATTGGAAGGGGAGGTGAACCATGAGAGACTATGGACTCTGAAAAACAATCTGAGGGATTTGAAGGGGTGGGGGGTGGGAGGTTGGGGGAACCAGGTGGTGGGTATTGGAGAGGACACGGATTGCATGTAGCACTGGGTGTGGTGCAAAAAACAATGAATACTGTTATGCTGAAAATAAATTTTAAAAAATACATTATTAAGGACAAAATATATATATTTTTTATATTCTTATATAAGAATATTATATAAGATAATATATATCTTAATAATAATATATAATATAATATATAATCTATTATAATATATAATATATAATATAATATGTGTATGCTGACTCCTGCTCATGGTTGCTTGTTTCCTCATGAACGTTTTATATATATATATATATATATAAAAGATATATAAGAATATATTCTTATATAATATTCTTATATTATATATATATTTTATATATATTATTCTTATATAAGAATATATTCTTATATATCTTATATATATATATGAAAATAATTCTCACAGCTCAATAAAAAGATAACCCAATGTTAAAATGGGCCAAGGTTTTAAATAGACATTTCTCGAAAGATGATGCACAAATGACCCATAAGACATGAGAAAAATGCTCAACACCATTATTCATCAGAAAAATGCAAACCAGACCATGAGCTCCTACTTCATGCTTTCTGAAATATGTATAATAAAAAAATGGAAATCACAAGTAGAGATGAGGATATGGAAAAACTGTAACCCTCACACTATAAGTTTAATTTAGTGCAGCCATTTCAGACAATAGTTTGGAAGTTCCTCAAAAAGTTAGACATGCAGTTACCTTAGTATGTAACAATTTTCCACTCTGTCCCAGAAAATAATTGAGAGCAAGTCTACATGAAAGCTTAGGCATAAATGTTCATAGCAGCATTATTTGTACTAGCAAAAAGTGGAAACAATTCAAAGGCTCATCAACTGATGAATGGGGAAGCAACTGCGGCAAAACCATACAATGAAATATTATTCAGCCATAAAAAAGCAAGTGCTGGTTCATGCTGCAGCAGGGATGATCCTTGAAAACTTTGTGCGAAGTAAAAGAAGCCAGAATAAAAAGAGTCACATATTGTATGTTATCATTTTTACATTTAATATCCATAATAAGCAAATCCATAGAGACCAAGAAAAGATTAGTGCTTACCAAGAGCTGGTAGAAGCAGGTACTGAGAAGGGCTAATGGACATGGGGTTACTTCTGGGATGATGAAATGTTCTGGAATTAGACAGTGGTGGTGGTGGTACGACTTTGTGAATATACTAAAATCCATGGAGTCATGCACTTTAATAAGGGGAATTTAAGGTAAGCGAAATGTCTCAAAAACAAACAAAAAAAAGAAATAAAGGTCGGAGTCCACTGTGCAAACTTGTCAAGCTCTACTCATATGCCATTTCTGAATATCTCATGAGTCACAGCAAGTCGCATGATGGACCCCAGAGTCCTGGGGCAGGGAATCATATTTGGCCCAGGAAGAGAATAGCACTTACTGAGCAAGAATCGTATGTTGCACAAGGCATAACAAATTATAACGTTGAGTGTAGGAAATCATGGAGGAATAAAAACACTGGACAAAATCAATATGTAAGGTCAGTGACTTAAAGCAGTTTAAGGTTATTGTATTGATTAAATGGAGGGTAAAATATTTGTTAACTTTAGAGTCAGTTAAGAAGCATGTTACACATCTAAGTATATATATACATATACACACATATAAAATATACACACAATGTATGCATATACATATAACTCTAAAACAATAGAAAAGAAAAAGGGAATAAAATGTACTTAATTTGGGACACCTGGGTGGTTCAGTCAGTTAAGCATCTGCCTTGGGCTCAGGTCATGATCTGAAGGTCCTGGGATCGAGTCCCACATCGGGCTCCCTGCTCAAATAAATAGATAAAATCTTTTTTTTAAAAGACTACTTAATTCATTTAAGAAGGTAAAAAATGAAGGGGAGGGAAAAGAGGTAAAAGAAAAACAAAATCATAAAAAGTACAAAGTGAGATGATAAAAATCACCCCAAACATATGAATAGTCACAATAAACACTCCATAGTCATCAGGGAAAATAAAGTCTCAGATGCGGTTTTTAAAATAATAACGCATTTATATGTTACACACTAAGGAGAAGACAGGAGACTTTTTACCTCATTACTAACTGAACACAAATATCCACTCCCCCCACCCCACCCTTGATAATTTGGCTGTAAGGACACCATTTTAGTAGTGTTTGAAAGCACTTTGCTTCCAGTCAAGGACATTTAAGCTCACTGTAGAATTTTCCCACATTCATCCTCATATCCACCCCACACCAGGTGGCAAATAGAAAAAGCCAACTTTTTCAAGTGGAAATAAAAATGAGCAAGCCCCTAGAAATTTCCAAGTGATTTCCCAAATGTATGTTGGGGAAAACTAGAAAGCTGGACCATAAAACACATTCTCTCCATGGGAAGATGCAGCTGGGGTGAGTCTGTGACAAGGAGCAGATCCATGGTCTCTCCTTCCCTAATCGACTGCTTTCAATTGTCCGAAAGCACAGTCCAAATTGAAAGCCATTGAAGCGAGATTTGGAAAAGTAGGCAGGAAACTGTCTGAGGTCAGTTGCTACAAACCACAATTCCCTTATCAGGTGGATGGGTTAGGTGTGAATAAATGCATAATTCAGACGTATAACAAAAGACAAGGAGATGCTATGTGCCCATGTAGCCAAGAGAGTTACATACTAGCTAAGGAGGAATACTAGACTTGAACCTTCGCCCTCTGAGTGAGTTTTATGTAGGGAAAAGTAGCTGTGTGGTTTATTTTGAATAGCAAAGGATGGACTTTCTAGGATGCCTGTCATTGTCAGCCTGGCATTCATTTCTCCTCCTTCTGGAAAAAAGACCCTGAATTTCCTTTGGAAACCACCCGACCTCCTATCTCAGTTTTCCAGACTGGGTTGGGTTGACCACGTATCTACTCAATGAACCCTGAATAGCCTAACCCAAGCGATTCCATTCAAATTGTTGGCAGAATCCAGTTCCTTGTGTTTATAGGACTGAGGTCCCCATTTCTTGGCTGAGCGTCAGCTGAGGGCCATTCCCAGCTTCTAGAGGTCGCCTGCATTATATGATTTGGGGCCCCCTTCCTCCATCATTAAAGCCAGCAACATCGGGTTGAATCCCTTTCATGCTTGCAAAGTCCCCTCTTTTTCCTTCTGTCCTTATCTCACTGACTGACTTCTCTGTTGCTGTCTTCAGCGTTTAAGGATGCATGTGCTTAGATTGAGCCCACAGGATAATCCAAGTTACTCTTTTCTCACAGTCCATACCCTTAATCAGCTCTACGAAGTCTCTTTTACCACGTAAGAAACATAGTCATATGCTCCAGATAGTCCAATGTAAACATTTTGGGGAAGGGAGGCATTCTTCTGCTTGCTATAGCATTGCTGCTCCAATTTTTAACAGGAATTCAAGGGAATTTGTTTCAGATATAGAAATCACAGTGTGAATGTTTATAAGGAGTGACTCCATCTACTCTTAAAATCAATTAAGCACGTTGTTTGCCACATTTGCATGAAGTGAAAATAGTACTTGCTACTGCAGTTCTCTGACGTGAGACACACACTACTTTACCTTTGAGTGACATCTCTAGGACACCATATTACTTGTATGGGAGGCAGGTCTGAGGTCCTTCTTCCCTGTAATGCAAGGGAATAGTTTAGAAACAATGAAAATCTTCACTGTAGGTCACTAAAGTAAATAATCATGGATTATTTCTCTCTGCCTAACACATCATCATATCCCCGTGTCCAAATTCTATTTAGCTGGATATGGCCAGCCCAGTGTGGCTTGTTAAAACATATAGAAATCATCGTCTTCATATTAAGGTTTGTCCTAATTTTCTTTACCTGGTCTACATCAAAGCCAGATGCATGGTTGTTTAATTTATTAGAATGCAAGCCCATTTAAAAGGTGAATAAGAAAAGAGAATAAACAGCACTGGGAATCTGAGCAGAGCTCTGGTCTCTACTTTGCTTGTGTCCTTTTGGTATGTCACTTCTTTTGATGGGTATTTCTTATCTACTAAATGAGAGGGGTAAGAGAAAATAATTTCTTAGGTCATTTCCAGCTCTGGATGTCTTTATATTAACTATATCAGACATAGACTCCAAAGAGTCTTTTGAAACCCCTCATTCTTGTCAAATTTGCCAACTGAATCAGGACCCGATGGGAAAACTCTCTTTTAATATTTAAAAACACACAAGAATAAACATCTTAAAATTCTAAAAGTAAAAAATAAATAATGGTATTAACTAGCTCTATCATAATGATTATTTCATAATATAGACACATAACAAATCATTATGCTATACACCCCAAACTAATATAATGTTATGTCAATTACATGGCAATAAAAAAGTTAAATAAATAACATAATAATACTCACTATTAGGTATTGAAAATTCCCTTTTGCTTTTTACAGCTCATCCTCTGAGCAATCGCTTCTCTGAGTTCTTGAAGACGTTGTACATTGTCTTCCCTGGAGGAGGTAGGATATTACAGCTGTCAGGTGTGTGGGCTCTATCTGCTCTAGACCACCTGCTTTCAATGTCTGGGCTCCGAATTTGTAGCCCTATAATCATTGGAGAGGTGACTTAACTCCTCATGTTTCAGTTTCCTCATCTATGAAATAAAGGTGATCATTTCTTTTTATTGTATCTTGATGAGATGATGAACATTATAACTTAGTATGGATACCATTTCACAATGTATGAGGACTAAACCTTCATGCTAACACCTGAAACTCATACAGCGACATATCCCAATTATATCTCAATAAAACCAGGAAAATATAAAATAATCATAACTATCTCACAAGTAATGGAGTGCAGTGAGTGAATTAATACAAGTTCTCACTACAGAGCCCGACATGTAACAACCCTCGATAAATGAGAGCTATTACTATTACTATTGTAGGACTCAGTCATTTTTTTTTTTTTTTAATAAATGAGGAGTCTATTTTGAGATAGTGAGGAGGTCCATTCTAGAATTTGAACCTATTTCCAAATGCCTAGGATTCTGCAGCCTGGACTAAATATCCAACAGAAATCATAGCAGAGAGGACAAGGAAAATACATATAAAGGGGGGACTTCTTAATTGTGGAGGTAAAGCTTAATGGGGCTTTGCCTTAAGAAAAAATTGTTTCTTCCTGTTTGCATTTTGAGCATCTGAGAGTTTTCCAGCAAGAGTTGGAGCTGTTGGAACAAATTACCTGGTTGCAAAATTAAGACTTCTGATTCCCTACTGAAAACTGGAGGGCTAGGGTTGACGTTATTGTTGAGCAGGTGCTAACAGTGCTGGGAGGTTCTAGACATTAGCTCTCAGGCCTGTACAGGCTGGGACTTGGTGCGGGCTCTGGGTTCAAGCGCAGCTTCTGAAAAGGCACCATCGTGCCTCCCCGCAAACACTCAAACCTTCACCCGCATTTGTATGTTGGTGGCACCCGCAAGCTGGAAGTGCGTCCCCAGGTGCCGCTCTTCCAAGGGAGATCCTGATGGCCTAAGTGTTCTGGGCAGCAAGAGCTGGGGGGGCATCTGTGAAGATCAGCACAAATGCTGGTTTCTTCTGGGACTCCCCCCAGATTAAAAAAAAAAAAGTTCCCTTATAAAACAGAAACCAATAAGAACCTCAAAAAACAAAAAACAAAACAAAAAACCTTGGTAGTTATGGCGATATTGATAAGAAGAAGAAACACGTGTGTGTCTATTAAGTCCTAGCACTTCAGACATGTTGTGGAAGGCCATGTCTCCACTAATCAGGAAGGCAGGAGTAGCATGGCCATCTTTTTTTTTTTTTTTTTAAGATTTTATTTATTTATTTGACAGAGAGAAAGAGATCACAAGCAGGCAGAGAGGCAGGCAGAGAGAGGGAGGCAGAGAGAGGGAGAAGCAGGCTCCCTGCTGAGCAGAGAGCCCCTATGCGGGGCTCGATCCCAGGACCCTGAGATCATGACCTGAGCCGAAGAAAGAGGCTTAATCCACTGAGCCACCCAGGCACCCCACATGGCCATCTTCTAAGGAACAGAAGCAAGGAGCAGCTCACTGAAGACACTGGCCCAGGGTCAGGACATTATCTAAACCCCCCTCTCTCTGCGTTCTGAGACCCTGATATTGACCAGGGTGCTTGCTTGGCTCCAGAAAGACCGCAGGGAGGGCCCCTTCCAGCACTCCTGGCCTTGCCCCCAGAGGTTGTCTCTGCCTTGTCTCATTTGTCTTTAGCGTCCAGATTCACATTCGCTATTTGTGTTTACTTATGAAGGGCTTTGCTCCAGTGATTAAGGACCTAAAGCGGATAATTACCCTGTGATTTGCAAGCGGTGCAGAGGCTGGTATTTCTTGAAGTAGTACTGCCGAATAAATATTACCTGTGTGCTGTGTCAGCTTATTGCCCACCTTGAGAGCAATCTCCCTGTTAGTTTTATGGCACATTAAGTCTCCTTTTGGAATGAATTGAGTTTGTACGAGTGGGATTGGTTACATCAGAATAAAAGAGTAAACAGCGGGGAAGACCGGAACAGCTATAAAACAGAAGCATTAGGAAGAGAGAAAGGAGGGGTAGGCAGGAAAGGGGAGGCACCAAAAGGAGAGGTTCACAGTGATAAATAGAAATGGGGTGACTGTCTGAACAGATTATACTTAATGCAGAGAGTGTGACTGTTAGGGAGAATGGTGAGTCAGAGGATGGAATAACACTTAGCTCTACAGGAAGGAAATTATTTGGGGAAGTGAGAGGGGAGAAGAGAAACATTACTATTTATTAAATGTCTACCATGTGTTCCTCCCTGTACCTTCCAGCCAGCATGAAAGCCCAACCAGACGCCCCTTATAGTCTGTCGACTTGCCCCCCACAGGCTGTACCATTCCCAAAGCCATCAGGGGAAATGAAGCACCACAAGCCAAGCACTTCCCACACCATATCAGCACTGTTAGGTCTATTTTCTCGGCTCACGTTTAAACTATCTGAAGCCAGAAAGCGTCTCATGTATCTTGGTATACCTAGTAACCGGCACGAAGTTCTCAGTAAGCATTTATTGATTTCAAAGAAAGTAAAGCAAATGCATGGAGAAAGAAAGCCTTTCTGTGGTTTCTTGGTATGGGTGTCAGGATAAGACTGGAGTCATTCCAACACAGTTTCATTTTACTAATGTTAGTATCCTGGAGGCACCAAATTTGATCAGAGTCCCTAACTTAAATAACCTACTCATTTTCAGATTGATGTGTGTTACAGGAATGAAATGGCAAGAGTCAGAAAAAGAAATACAATAGTTCTTCTATTTACCATTCTAAAGGGGGTCTCTATGGTGTCTCATAAAGTGAAAAAACACAAGGTAGAGAAAAGTGTTTAAAAAAAGAGTACACACATGTGTGTGCTGTTTGCATATTTGACAAAATAATCGATAAACTGAAAAATAAAAATGGTAAGCTATGGGAGGGAAGAAGAGGACATAAGCAACAGAAATTGAAGCTGGAGATCTCTAAATATATCTTGTTTTATATGTTTTATTGCAGGATTAAAGATTCAACATAAAAAGAAAATAAAAATAAAATGTAAAAAGAAGTTCCTAAAAATCAAAATTAGAGTGAAAGAAAGGTACCTTGGTGTGTATTGAGTTAGTAGCATAGCCATACATAGAAGAATTATTTCAAGCAATATAAAACATTTATTATACTGGATATAGCTAATAACATACATCCTAAAAACAGTAAGATCATCTAAACAAATCTTAATAACCATGCCTTTGAGGTAACATTGATAAATTCGAGGAAGATAGTCATAAATTTTGGTATGTCACACATAAATTATTATGTTGGGGACACCTGGAAGTCAGGCTTTTCAATATAACAGAATGTCCTATAGGGCTAAGATTGAGGAGATTAAGTTTTAAACTTAGTAACCCTAAATTTTAATTGGAAGTATGCATTTTCTCTTAAATATAAATATATGTAAATAGATACCCATGTATATGTGTGCAATGACACATGTTATCATATATGTGTGCACAGGCATCATGTGGACCTGAATATACATAACCACACATATTTACCTTCCCCCAATTCTGTTCATCAGAAAGACCTGGAAACAGTGGAGCAACCAGTACACCTACCAGACAGATTCTGGTCTTAAATACTCAGGCTCTTCAAGAAACTCTTCGATTTTAGATCTTGAACAAGATTTGTACAGGATGGAGGAGGAAGCATGATAATGGAATAGGAGACTGAAATAGCATTCTGTTCTAGGAGTTCAGCTAGATCGTTATCAAACCATTCCAAACACCTACAAACTCAACAGGAGATCGAAGAGAAGAAGAGCAGCAATTCCAGAAACAGAAAACTGACCACTTTCTGAAAGGTAGGACGGGTGGAGAAGTGAATCCGAAGCAATGGGAAGATAGACCATTGGGGGAAGGCTGGCTCCCGGCAAGCAGCAGAGCAGTGGAGCATAGAATCGGAACTTTTAGAAGTCTCCACTGAGGGACATTGCTCCAAAGGCTAAACAGGGGTGAAGCCCTTGCAGGGACAGTGTGGTCTCAGGACCCACGGGGTCACAGAAGGATCTAGGCTGTCTGAGTGTAGCAGAGCTCGCAGGTATCAGAGCAGGGAAGCCGGCTACAGAGACAGAACCAAGGAATGAGCTCTCAGCTCAGGGTTACCTTAAACTGTGATCTGCAACACAGTCGGACCACTGCTCTTTGAGCAGGGACCCCGCAAGTGGCAGACCTGGGGAGACTCACCTTCCTTCCATGGGGGGAAGTGCCACAGGACTGCGCTGCAGGAATTTGCCAGGTTTGGAGACTCCAACTGGGTCATGCGCCAGAGACAGAAAGGCTCAGTCACAGGCCCTGTGAGCTCAGAGTGCAGCCAGAGACGAGGGAGACAGGAGGGATTGAGTGTTTTTCTCTGAAGGCGCACTGAGGAGTGGGGTCCTGAGCTCTTGGCTCCTCCAGGCTGGATATTGAGAGGCCACCATTTTCATTCCCAACCTCCAGAGCTCTACAGAAAGCGTTCAGGGAACAAAAGCTCCCAAGAGCGAGCTCAAGCAGATTACTCAGCCCAGCCCCTGACAAAGGCGATGCAGTTCCTCCTCCGGCAAAGACATTTGAGAATCACTGCAACAGGCCCCTCCTCCAGAAGATCGGCTAGAACATCCAGCCAAGACCAAACTCACTGATCAAGGAGAACAGTGGAACTCCAGAGACAGGGGAAAGCAACACATAGAATTCATGGCTTTTCCCCATGATCCTTTAGTCTTGCAAAGTTAAATTTTTTTATTTTTATTTTTTCCTTACTCTATTTTTCAAACTTATCCTCTTTCCTCTTTTAACATTTTTAAACTATTTTATCTTATCAATACCTTTCAAAAAATCTTTTTAGGGGTGCCTGGGTTGCTCAATGGGCTAAGCCTCTGCCTTTGGCTCAGGTCATGATCTCAGGGTTCTGGGATTGAGCCCTGCATCAGGCTCTCTGTTCAGCAATGAGACTGCTTCCCCCCACCCTCACCCCCACCTGCCTCTCTGACCACTTATGATCTCTCTTTCTCTGTCAAATAAATAAATAAAATATTTTAAAAATTCCTTTTAATTTTGCATTGTTATAGTCCTATTTTATCCCTTCATTGTACTTAACCTTATTTTTTGTATGGATATAGGTATTTATTTTTCTTTTAAATTTTGGAACACAATTTCTTCCAATAGATCAAAACATACCCTAAATCTAGCACATGGTTTTTTTCTAGTCTCCAGCCTGATCACATTCTCTCCTCTGTTTCGTTTTTCTTTTTCCAACCAACTTAGCAAATCTTTAGAATATTTTAAAATTTTCCTCTTTACAGTCAGATTCCATCCCTTCATCATGTTTACCCTTATTTTTGTATACAAGTGTTTTCCTTTCTTTAAAATTTTAAATATGTTATTTATTTATTTGTCAGAGAGAAGGAGAGAGAGAGCACACAAGCAGGCAGAGAGGCAGGCAGAGGCATAGAGAGAAGCAGACTCCCTGCCGAGCAAGGAGTCCATGTGGGAATCCATCCCAGGACCCTGGGATCTTGACCTGAGCCAAAGGCAGCGGCTTAACCCACTGAGCCACCCAGGCATCCCACTTTCTTTAAAATTTTAGCAGGTAGTTTCTTCTAAGAGACCAGAAGATACCCAAAATCAAGTGGGTGGCTCTGTTCTATTCACCAGTCTAATATATGTGTGTGTGTGTATATATATATATATTTTTCCCCCACCCCTTTCTTCTCCCCCTGGTTTCAGGTCTCTTCTCATTTGGTTAGTGTATATTTTTCTGAGGTCTTTGCCACCCTTTTAATATTTTACTCTCTCATTCATATATTCTTATCTGGATACAAATTACAAGGTGGAAAAACTCACCACAAAAAAAAAAAAAAAAAAAAAAAGAGCAAGGGGCAGTCTCAGCAGCTAGGGACCTAATCAATACAGACATTAGTAGTATTTCAGAACTAGAGTTCAGAATGACAATTCTCAAGGTGCTAGCTGGGCTCAAAAAAGGCATGGAAGATATTAGAGAATCCCTTTCTAGAGAAATAAAAGAACTAAAGTCTAACCAAGCTGAAGTCAAAAAAGGAATTAATGAGGTTCAATCAAGAATGGAGGGTCTTACTGCTAGGATAAATGAGACAGAGGAGAGAATTAGTGATATAGAAGACCAAATGACAGGGAACAAAAAAGCTGAGCAAAAGAGAGATAACTGCTGGAACATGAGGGGAGAATTTTAGAGCTAAGTGAAACAATATTAGATATATATTAGATATATATATATATAATATTAGATAGATATATAAAAATAATATTAGATATATGTTAGATATATCTATCTAATATAAGATGAAACAATATTAGAATAATTGGGATTCCAGAAGAAGAGGAAGGTGGTGGCAGAAGGTATATTGGAGCAAATTATAATAGAGAATTTTCCTAATATGGCAAAGGGAACAGCATCAAAATCCAGGAGGCACAGAGAACTCCCCTCAAAATTAATAAAAATAGGTCCACACCCTGACATCTAATAGTAACACTTACTAGTCTTAGTGCCAAAGGGAAAATCCTGAGAGCAGCTTGGGACAAGAAGTCTATAATGTACAATGGTAGAAATATTAGATTGGCAGCCGATTTACCCACAGAGACCTGGCAGGCCAGAAAGAACTGGCATAATATATTCAGAACACTAAGTGAGAAAAATATGCAGTTAAGAATACTATATCTAGCTAGACCATCATTGAAAATAGAAGGAGAAATTAAGAAGCTTCCATGACAAACAAAAATTAAAAGATTTTGCAAACACCAAACCAGCCCTACAGGAAATATTGAAAGGGGTCCCTTAAGCAAAGAGAGAGCCTAAAAGTAATAGACCAGAAAGGAACAGAGACAATATACAGTAACAATTACCTTACAAACAATACAATGGCACTAAATTTGTATCTTTCAATAGTTACCCTGAATGTAAATGCGCTAAATGCACCAATCAAAAGACACAGGGTATCAGAATGAATTAAAAAAAAAAAAAAAAAACCTGGGAGCCTGGGTGGCTCAATGGGTTAAGCCACTGCCTTCGGCTCAGGTCATGATCTCAGGGTCCTGGGATGGAGTCCCACATCGGGCTCTCTGTTCAGCAGGGAGTCTGCTTCCCTCTCTCTCTCTCTACCTGCCTCTCCATCTACTTGTGATTTTTCTCTCTCAAATAAATAAATAAAATCTTTAAAAAAAAAAAAACATCAATATGCTGTCTATAAGAAACTCATTTTAGACCCGAAGACACCACCAGATTTAAAGTGAGGGGGTGGAGAACAATTTATTGTGCTAATGGACATCAAAAGAAAGCTGGGGTAGTAATCCTTATATCAGATAAATTAGATTTTAAGCCAAAGACTATAATAAGAGATGAGGAAGGAGACTATATCATATTCAAAGGGTCTGTCCAAAAAGAAAATAAAACAATTTTAAATATCTATGTTCCTAATATGGAAACAGCCAATGATATAAACCAATTAATAACAAAATCAAAGAAACACATCGATGATAATAGTAAGGGGCTTTAACTCCCCCCTCACTGAAATGGGCAGATCATCCAAGCAAAAGATCAACAAGGAAATAAAGGCCTTAAATGACACACTGGACCAGATGGACATCACAGATATATTCAGAACATTCCATTCTTCTCTAGTGCACATGGAACATTCTCCAGAATAGATCACATCCTGGGTCACAAATCAGGTTGCAACTGGTACCAAAAGACTGGGATCATTCCCTGCATATTTTTAGACCACAGTGCTCTGAAGCTAGAGCTCAATCACAAGAAGAAAGTTGGAAAGAACTCAAATACATGGAGGCTAAAGAGCATCCTACTAAAGAATGAATGGGTCAACCAGGAAATTAAAGAAGAATTGAAAAAATTCATGGAAACAAATGGTAATGAAAACACAACTGTTCAAAATCTGTGGGACACAGCAAAGGCAGACCTGAGAGGAAAGTATATAGCAATACAAGACTTTCTCAAGAAACAAGACAGGTCTCAAGTACATAACCTAACCCTACACCCAAAGGAGCTGGAGAAAGAACAGCAAAGAAAGCCTAAACCCAGCAGGAGAAGAGAAATCATAAAGATCAGAGCAGAAATCAATGAAATAGAAACTGAAAGAACAGTAGAACAATGAAACTAGGAGCTAGTTCTTTGAAAGAATTAATAAGATTGATAAACCCCTGGCCAGACTTATCAAAAAGAAAAGAGAAAGGATCCAAATAATTAAAATAATGAATGAAAGGGGAGAGATCACAACCAACACCAAAGAAATACCTACAATTGTAGGAACTTATTATGAGCAACTATACACCAGCAAATTTGACAATCTGAAAGAAATGGATGCATTCCTAGAGATGTATAAACTACCAAAACTGAACCAGGAATAAATAGAAAACCTGAACAGACCCATAACCAGTAAGGAGATGGAAGCAATCATCAAAAATCTCCCAACAAACAAGAGCCAGACAGCTTCCCAGGGGAATTCTACCAAACATTTAAAGAAGAATTAATACCTATTCTCCTGAAAGTGTTCAAAAAAATTGAAATGGAAGGAAAACTTCCAAACTCATTTTATGAGGCCAGCATTACATTGATCCCAAAACCAGACAAAGACCCCATCAAAAAGGAAAATTACAGACCAATATCCTTGATGAACACAAATGCAAAAATTTGCACCAAATACTAGCCAATAGGATCCAACAATACATTATAAGGATTATTCACCATGACCAAGTGGTATTTATTCCTAGGCTGCAAGTTTGGTTCAACATCCACAAATCAATGTGATACAATACATTAATAAAAGAAAGAATAAGAACCATATGATACTTTCAATAGATGCTGAAAAAGCATTTGACAAAGTACAGCATCCTTTCTTGATCAAAACTCTTCAAAGTGTCCGGATAGAGGGTACATACCTCAATATCATCAAATCCATCTGTGGAAAATGCACAGCAATTATTCATTCTCAATGGGGAAAAACTGAGAGCTTTTCCCCTAAGGTCAGGAACGTGACAGGGATGTCCACTATCACCACTGCTATTCAACATAATACTAGAAGTCCTAGCCTTGGCAATCAGACAACAAAAAGAAATAAAAGTTATCCAAATAAGAAAAGAAGAATTCAAACTCTCACTCTTTGCAGATGATATGATACTATATGTGGAAAACTCAAAGACTCCACTCCAAAACTGCTAGAACTCATATAGGAATTCAGTAAAGTGTCAGGATATAAAATCAATGCACAGAAATCAGTTGCATTTCTATACACCAAGAAGACAGAAGAAAGAGAAATTAAGGAGTCAATCCCATTTACAATTGTAAAAATCATAAGATACTTAGGAATAAACCTAACCAAAGAGACAAAGAATCTGTACTGAGAAAACTATTAAATACTCATGAAAGAAATTGAGGAAGACACAAAGAAATGGAAAAACGTCCCATGCTCATGGATTGGAAGAACAAATATTGTGAAAATGTCTAGGCTACCTAAAGCAATCTACACTTTTAATGCAATTCCTATCAAATACCTTCAATTTTTTTCTAAGAAATGGAACAATAATCCTAAAATTTATATGGAACCAGAAAAGACCCCGAATACCCAGAAGAATTTTGAAAAAGAAAGCCAAAGTTGGTGGCATCCTAATTCCAGACTTCAAGCTCTATTACAAAGCTGAAATCATTAAGACAGTATGGTACTGGCACAAATATAGACACATAGATCAATGGAACAGAATAGAGAGCCCAGAAGAGACCCTCAACTCTATGGTCAACTAATCTTTAACAAAGCAGGAAAGAATGTCCAATGGAAAAAAGACAGTCTCTTCAACAAATGGTGTTGGGAAAATTGGACAGCTACATGCAGAAAAATGAAACTGGGCCATTTCCTTACACCACACACAAAAACAGACTTACAATGGATGAAGGACCTCAATGTGAGACAGGAATCCATCAAAATCCTTGAGAAGAACACAGGCAGCAACCTCTTCGACCTCAGCTGCAGCAACTTCTTCCTGGAAACATCACCAAAGGCAAGGAAAACAAGGGCAAAATTGAACTATTGACACTTCATCAAGATTAAAAGCTTTTGCACAATAAAGGAAACAGTCAACAAAACCAAAAGACAACTGACAGAATGGGAGAAGATATTCGTAAATGACATATCAAATAAAAGGCTGGTATCCAAAATCTATAAAGAACTAATGAAACTCAACACCCAAAGAACAAATAATCCAATCAAGAAATGGGCAGAGGACATGAACAGACATTTCTGTAAAGAAGACATCCAGATGGCCAACAGACACATGAAAAAGTGCTCCACATCACTCGGCATCAGGGAAATACAAATCAAAACCACAATGAGATACCACCTCACATCATTTGGAATGGATAAAATTAACAAGTCAGGAAATGATAGATGTTGGCGAGGATACAGAGAAAGGAGAACCTTCTTATACTGTTGGTGGGAATGCAAACTTGTGCAGCCACTCTGGAAAACAGCATGGAGGATCCTCAAAAAGTTGAATGAGTTAAATGTTTATAGCAGCAATGTCCACAATAGCCAAACTATGGAAAGAACCTAGATGTCCATCAACAGATGAATCGATAAAGAAGAAGTGGTGTATATATACAATGGAATACTATGAAGCCATCAAAAGAAATGAAATCTTGCCATTTGCAGTGATGTGGATGAACCAGAGGGTATCTTCCTGATATCTCCCTGATATGAGGAAATTGAGAGGCAACATGTGGGGTTGTAAGGGTTAGGGAAGGAAAAAATGAAACAAGATGGGATTGGGAGGAAGAAAAAGATCATAAGAGACTTTTAATCTCAGGAAACACACTGAGAATTGCTGGGGTTGTACGGGGGTACAAATAGGGTGGTTGGGTTATGGACATTGGGGAGGATATGTGCTATGGTGAGTGCTATGAAATGTATAAGTCTGTTGATTCACAGACCTGTGCTCCTGGGGCAAATACTGTATTATATGTTAATAAAAATAATTTTTTGAAAAAGCTGTACAGGATTAGCTAATTACATCTCTTCATACCATAAAACAAGGAAGTATTGAAAGACTATACTGGAATCAATCGATCAATCAATCAATCAATCAATCCCACAAAGACTATGTTGCTTTTTTACTTACTAACATATTCTGGAAGCAAAGGGAAATGATTTTCTCATCAATCACTGTTTCGTGTTTCTACTAATATTTCCCATGTTAGTATAACACACACACACACACACACACACACACACACCCCATAAATTTATGGTGGGTAACATAAACATGATTACATTTGGAGGGAGAAAAAGAGTAAAGCCACTCAAAGTCCATTTAGATAAGTAAAAACTACCCTTTATTTCTGGCAGAGGGTCTGCTAAATTCATTCATTTAAGATTGTTGTTATGTGCTATTGATTAACCAGATGCCTTGGCTATTCCTTGGCTTTTTATTTTATCTTTGGTTCCAAATAAATGGTATTTTCAGTTGTTTTTCTTTTGCTCACATTTAATGCTGTAGTTTTCATTACCAAATTAAGCATGGAGTAATTTTTATGACTTTACCAAAATCAATAAAAGGGTTATGTCACCTTTAATACAAATTAAGTATAGCAGAAACTGGATAGAATCAGCTACAAGATTATTTCAATTCTATAATTTAGGATTATGTTAAAACCCTCTCAGAATTTTAAAAAAATTTCCTTGTTTTTAAAAGTTACATTTTATATATTTGATGTTTTATTGGCACTAAATGTTCACAATTGTTACCTCTTTATTGGAGACTGTACTTATACAAGTATAAAAAAACTAGCTTTTCCCCACTGAATGTTTCTTACCTTGAGTTCTACCGAGCTGGAATAAAAATTTTCACCAATGCCCTCGTTTTCCTCATGCATTTCTCTTAAGCAGCACAGGACTGAATTTTGCATTTTATTCAACCAGCAAATTTGATAACAGATCCCCTCTACCTATAGAGTTTCAGCAAAGGTAAATACCGTTTAATCAGAAAATTATCCTTTTCAGCTCAACTTTGATACAATGATGGGAAAGAACCTGACTACATACTCTGTTGCCTCTTATAAGATGGATATTCCAATTTGGTCCGTGGACCTACCTGCATCCAAATCACCTGGGATGCTTGGCAAAAAGGTCAGCCAGGGGCTCTGCCTCAAGCTCGGAGTCTGCATCTTTAGAGATGGAATCATGGCATCTGCATTTTCAGCAAGTTCCCTGGTGATGCTTATGGTCATTATAGCCTGAGAACCACTGACCAGAAGGCTAGTGAAAAGACACACTAAATCCACTTCTTACTTATAAGAATGGTTTTAAAAGGAAATCTTCCAAATGAACTTTTTTCTCAGGGCACCTGTGTGGCTCAGTCGGTTAAAGGTCAACTCCTGATTTTGGCTCAGGTTATGATCTCAGGGTCCTGGGATTGAGCTCTGCACTCAGCGTGAAGGCTGCTTGCGCCCTCCCTCTCCCTGCTTGTATGTGTTTTCTCTCTCTCTCTCTCTCTCTCAAATAAATAAATAAATCTTTTTAAAAAATGAACTTCTTCTCTAGGCAGGAACAGTGAAAGAGTTGATAAGAAGAATTTGGCAAGATTACGGAGAAATTTGTTTTCCTATTTTCTTTCTCTCACTAACTCGTAATAGAGGAAGATAAGAGAGTGGTACAATGTTCAGATTTGCTCTCTGTCCTGCTCTCCTGCATTTTTCTCCCACCTTGCCCCAATGTTTCCCATTTCTACCTTTCTTCTATCATTAGCTGTTGCTGCTTTCCTATTTAAATTTCATGATCCTGGCCTATGGGATCTTTCCTGTAAACAAACCAAGACTCTTCCTCAGATTGATTATTTATTTATTTATTTATTTATTTATTTGCAAAAGAGAGAAAACACATATCTGAAATAATAACAGTGTGTTAACATGCTCTAATTACAAATCAACATTTCTTCTTCTTCTTCTTCTTTTTTTTTTTTTTAAATTCCTGTGCAACAGAGTTTCAATTTACCAGGCCAAATATCTCAGTACTTTTGCTGTCAATCAATGAAGCTGTAATATGTAATTCAATCATCATGATTTCTTTCCCCACTGAACAAACATTTACTGACTTTTTAGATTAATCTTTTGGCTGAAGAACTTGAAACATTGTCAAACACATAGTGTTGTATAATAACCAGATTGAGCTTCTTCCCATGCCCAAGGCATTAGTGAGGCAAATTTCTGTTTATTCACTCTGTTTTATTAGGTCAGGTCATCAAAATAGGATTCTGTGTAAGCTTTAAATGACATCTCAATTCATTGGGCACATTGCTAATGAAATTCTACACACTTTTCCCATGGGAAATACTTCCCTTTCAGGCCCTTATGAAGCTAAGTCACCAGCGACGTCACTAATGGGTTCAGAATTTCTATTAGCAAATAAAGGTTGTGTTTAATCCTTAGAGACATTGCACAAATGAAGTGAATGGACTGTTAGCGAACATAGAGTTTACCCTTTAATTTTTACCCTTTAATTAATTATGTGGGAAAACTGAGGTCCCTACTGATGGGAAATTTCTTGCTCAAGGCTAAATCTTAAGTGACAAGGCTTAGAAAAGTATGAGTTCCTAGTCCAATGTTGCATTGATTATACCATGCTGTGAATGGGATGTGTCAGGATATTCTTTTTCACATGTCAGTAAAACTTCTCTTCGGACCCACTGATTCTTTACCCGTTTGCAAAAACCACTATGCATGGGTTCCACAATGAAATCCTTAACCTTCTCTTTCTTCCATCCCTCAGTCATCCCTATGACAATCGAGTACTGTCAACACTACTCTTTAAATAGATCCCAAATTCAACCACTTACCCTAGTTCAAGCCCCCAAGGTCTTTTTCTGTGATATTATGATTTATCATAAGAAATGTATATTTGGGGGATGCCTGGATGGCTCATGGATTAAGCTTCCAACTCTTGATTTCAGCCCAGGTCATGAGCCTAGGACTGGGAGATCTAGTCCCACTTCAGGCTCCCATGCTGGGTGTAGAACCTGCTTGGGATTCTCTCTCTCCCTATTCCTTTGCCCCTCCCTCACTCATTCTCTCTTAAAAAAAAAAAAAAAAAGAAATATATATTTAGTCTTTTTGCTATCTTTGGCAGAGAGCTCCAAAAATTCTTGGAATTATCCTAAGTGACAAGAGTAAGAAAAGTACCCTATGTTATATTAAGGAGGTGACTTGAGGGATGGTTGCCTTGGAAGCCATTGGAGAGTTGGAACTTCAGTCCCTCCTCCCTTCTCACCAACACACATGCTTCCAGGGAGGGGGGAGGGGCTGGAGGCTGAATCAATCACCATTGGCCAATGATTTAATCAATTATGTATTTTTACTGAAGCCTCCATAAAAATCCAAAAGCGCAGAGTTCAGAGAGATTCTGAACTCATGAATTCTGAACACATGAAGGTGCTGGGAAAGCCGAGCCTGGAGAAGGCAAGGAAGCTTGGAGCCCTTTCCCCGTGCCTGGAGAAGGCAAGGAAGCTCAGAGCCTTTTCTCCATGCCTTGCCTTACACATCTCTTCTACCTGCCTCTTCCTACGTTATATCTTTTTACAATAAATCAGTGATCTAGAGAGCAACGAGGTTGTCTGAGTTCTCTGAGCTGCTCTAGCAAATGAATTGAACCCATTGAGGGGCTTGTGGGAACCTCTGATCTATCACCAGTGGATCAGAAGTATAAGTCACAGCCTGAGCTAAGGACTGGGGTCTGGAGTACTGGTTGAGGGAGGTTTGGGCGGACTCAGCCCTCCACCTGCAGAATCCAAGGCTATCTCCAGGCAGATAGCGTCAGAACTGAGCTGAACTGTAGGACACCCAGTGGGTATCCTGAGCCTTGCTTGTGGGGAACCCCGCCACGTACACACACACACACACACACACACACCGGAATTGGTTTTCAGAACACCTGTTACCTGCCTCATCTGCAGCTGTCACTTTTCCCAGGTGATTTCCCTACTTCTCCTCTCCATGGCCTCCCTACCACGGTCATCTGGGTCAATTCTCTACCCGGGGAGCCAAAGTCAGTGATCTCAAATTGACAGTCTTCTATGAAAAACCCAAGAGGATTTTTTATCCTTCTTGGAATAGAATCCCAACTTGTTATCCCAGCCTACAAGGCTTGATAGCATCTGATTTGTGCCTATCTCCTGGACCTCATCTCTTACCACACTCCCTCTGGCACTTGCACTAGAGGCGCCCAGGTCTCTTATGGCTCCTCAGAAATGCCAAGCTCATTTGCTTCTGGACCTTTGCACTTGCTACTCGCCCTGCCAGAAATGCTCTTCCTTCAGGCCCCACTGGTCCATTCCTTTGCTCTGTTCTATGCCCTCTTTAAATGTCACATCGTACAGAGGATAAACTGGTGATTGCCAGAGGGGAGGGAGTTAGGGGAAATGGGCCAAAAAGATGAAGGGAGTTAAGAGGTGCAAATTTCCGGTTATGAAATAAATAAGTCTTGTGATGTATAGACTTGTCAAGTCACTACGTCGCACACCTGAGCTAATGTGACATTGTGTGTCACCTGCACTTCCACCAAAAATAAATATATAAGCAGCAGAGATGACAAATACAGCATAGGGAGTATAGTCGATACCACTGTAATAACTTTGTATGGTAATTACACTTGTCTCGCTGAGCACTGAGTCACCTACAGAATTGTTGAACCAATACATTGTATACCTACGACTAACATAACATTGCATGTCAATTATACCTCAATAATATGCCTTTTAAAAAGATATGCTGATTTTTAAAAAAAAAATTTGCATCATAAGCAAGGCCTATCCTGATCTCCTGATCTCAAAGGTTATGCTCTCCTCATCAAATATTCCATTACCTTACTCTACTGTTCTCTTCAACGCTTATCTAGATGCTACTTAATCATATATTAATGTATTTGTCACTCTTGAACTAAAATATAAGCCACCTGAGAACAACAAACGTATCTATTGTGTTTGTATTTGATGGCTATCAGGAGCAGCACCGGGCATGTACAAAGACCTTAATTAATATTTATCAAATGGATAAATAAACATCTTTATTTCCTTCACAGCTTGGTAAAAGCAAGAGGATATATACAGACGTGTACATACACAGTACACACACACACACAGATGCAAACACACAAAGGCACAACCTACTTGTGTTAGAACACACTTGAAGTGATATATTTAATTCTGGCTACTAGTTGCAGAGACTGAAGAAGCCAGGCTATTAAAAAAGAAAAAAAAAAAAAGAATGATTAAGAGCATAATGAAAATGTCATTGAAACCCTGAAAATCTGCTACTTGAAGGAGAAGTAAACAGAGCATGGATGGAGTCAAGACAGATGGAAATTTTGTAATACAAGTTACAGGAAAACAGATTTCAGCTCCATTGTAAGAAAGGATTTTCAAAAGACACAAGTCACCAAAGGTAGAATGGGCTACAATGTGGAGTAGTGAGTCCTGCATCCCTTCCGGTATGCAAGCACAGCCTGGACCACCAGTGATGAGCACAATTAGGGAAGAGCTCTGGCATTAAGAGATAGCTGCTGGTGGTGGTCGGAGAGTCCTTTCCAGCCACTGAGTGCTCTAACAGTAAGGATTCCACCTATGTTCTCACTGCTCAGAGTACTGCACACAGCCTTTCTTGGAAACTGCTCTCAAAATCTCTAACCTATTCCTTAAAATATATTCATTAGCGACAAACTCAAGTTTACCGAAGAAAGTAAGTGATAAAACTTGTTTATGCATTTTCTACTTTTAAAAATAGCACTTGTGATGGTAAATTAGCCATTTTATTTTGGCATGACTGTTTTAAAATCCATTTTTCAGATAAGAGTTGCCACACTCTTTTGAGAAATGATAGAATTGCAGAAAAATCCTTTTCTGAGGTTCTTCTTTTGAAGAACAAAGTTATCTGAACATGAAAATTCTGCATGAATAAAAAAAAACAAATAATGAAAGACACTAAAATCCTCAAATTGCATTATCATCTCACCTTTTGCACAGCACTCGTTAACCTCCACAGTATATGCAAAGTGCTTTTACTAACACCTCATTTTACCCTCTTATAACACATTTAATAATAATAATATTATCAGTGCTTTTATTTTTCTCGAATGTGTGAACTGAAAATCAAATATTAAGTTAAGTGGCCTTGTCTGTAGTTACAAAGAAGTTAGAGGAGAGCAGACCAGGTCCCAACCCTCCGATGCCATGTTCATGTTCGTATTTTTTACCCAGCATGAAAAAGATCTTTTTTCTAGAGGGAAGACCCTCACCAATGCTTCAGAATTCCAGGCCCCAACAAAGGTACATGGAAGAAATAATTCTAGGAGATTTACTTTTTATTTCCCCTCAAGCCACACGGTATAAGAAACCTCCTAGTCACCTTCCTTGTTGGACTGCTCCAGCTATAAAGCACAATAAAAATGTCAAAAATTATTTCCCTCTCCTGTAATGTGGGCCTTTTCTTGCCTGTGTGTGGAAGGGAATGATGGATTTCCCACACACTTTATAAATTGTCACACGCTTGTTATTTTGTTTTCCAAAATCTATTTACATTCCATGGCTTTATGTTAAGCTTGGGTTACTAACTCACACATTTATTCTAAACTTAATTGAATTTTTATTACTCATGATAAAATTGGTGTTTTGCATTTTGTACAATATTTCTCTGCTGTGGGCTTTCATAAGGTACAAGTATACTTGAATCAGAGCCTGCGGCAATTAATTATTAATGAATGGAATAAAGATATTAATGTTTATCTGTAACAAATGAAAAGTTACATTTGCTCCCCTCAATTGTCACAGCATGGCCTGGATTTTGAAGCTCTTCCCTTGCCTTAACCAGTAAATCCCAGTCCCAGGACTACTGTAGATAAATTATGTAATATTTGGACATTTCCAAATCAAGGTCTAAATCATGGCCTATACGTATGTGCATGTGTATGTATGTGTAGGTATAGATATATATGTGTATGCTCACATATATACAGATATGCATACAAGTATGTGCACTATATACATATATACACATATACAGACATATTGGGGTACGAACATATATATGTATGTATATGTATATAAACGTATATATGTATGCACACATACCTAAGGTATCTTGCAACGATTTTTCATCAGATGTCTTACCCATTTACCCTGCGACGTAGGGAGACTTCAGTTTTTGTCTCTTAGTTTGAAACACGAAGAAACTTAAGACCCGGAGATTTTAAGTGAGTTACCTAAGATCACACAACTAGTAGGTGGTAAAGCCAAGACTCAAACCTCTCTCTCACTGATCCATCCACAAAAGCCTAGTGCTCAGAAGCCAAAAGGGCTAACCTCCATGAATTTAGGGCTGACTTTGCACCAGGCACCTGCGTGTCTTATCTCATTTCTTTCTCAGAACTGCCCAGTGAGGTAGATACTGGTCCACCTACTACAGAGTAAAAATAAATAAATAAATAAATAAATATATAAGTAAAACAAAAATCTATTTGGGGAAAAGTCAAGTAACTTGCCCACATAACTGCTGAATGGCAAAGCAGTGACTTCATGCTTTCTGATTCCTATCTCAGGTCTCCTTCAAGTATCTTCCTGGGTTTTTTCCTCCCTGTTAAGAATAATAAGAAAAAGGGTGCCTCAGGGTGGCTCAGTGGGTTAAAGCCTCTGCCTTCAGCTCAGGTCATGATCCCAGAGTCCTGAGATCGAGCCCCACCTACATCAGGCTCTCTGCTCAATAGGGAGCCTGCTTCCCCTTCTCTCTCTCCGCCTGCCTCTCTGCCTACTTGTGATCTGTGTCTGTCAAATAAATAAATAAAATCTAAGAATAAGAAAAAAAAAGTTCAGTTAGTACACATCAACTATTTGCTTAAACTATAAACTTCTGTTTATATAATTGTCTACTCTCTTTTGTACCACCTTCCAAACCCAGAACCCCACCAGCTAATCAAGCCTCATTGTTCCTGCTACGGTGGAAAGGGATAGAGAACAGGATACGTGAGAACCATAACTTGGCATATGATGAGTGTCTGGTAGTTGTTTTAAAATTCCAGGCTGACATGTTTCCTAAACCACGTATCGGATTTTCCAATTACTGTTCTGTATAGATTTCGATGAATAATTATTAAGGATCTATAATATATTAAATGCTTTTATATACACTGTCCCATGTAATTAACTTAACAATTCAGTATGAAAGATGTTTTTTATGCTGCTTTTGCAGAAGAAACTGTGGCTTAAAGCACTCAAGTGTCTTCAGAAATCCCATAGATGGTGAAATGGTAGACCTCAGGTTCAGATGTCAGTCTTAGAGTTCAAGATCCAGTGCCCCTTTATGTGTTCCTTGTACTGCTAAAGTTAGCAAACCCTTGAATTTAGGGTGACTCACCTCTGCCACCAAGCTTTGTCTAGCTATCATGCTTCATACTGGACATTTCTTCTCTGAGTTCCTCTAATGCTTTCTAAGTCTGTAGCCCAGTTGAATTGCCTAATTCAGATGACCTCAGGTTCAAGTCTTCGGACTACAAGATGTCTTTTCTTTTTGCGTCAACACTGTTATCTGGCAGGTTCTAGACACTTGGAAGTAAAGCATCATCTTTGGGGGGAGGGGTCCCTGGCTATTTGGAAGCTGGTCCCAACCATTATTCTGAGGAGGGTTTAGCATTTGATTGATACGGGGGAAAAAGCCAAAGTTATGACATGCCAAATTCAAAGGCAGAAAAAGAGACTTTAGTGTAGGCTGCTTCGTTTCATTAGGGCAGTGAGAAATCCACCTAGAAACAGGTTTTGGAAAATGAAATGAGGGATATACAAAGTTATGTGTAACACCAGAACCGCTGGTGAACCAGACAGAAGAGTCCTGCTTCAGTCTCATCAAGCCCTGAGAGAAGCTCTGAGAGGCAACACTTCATTTTCAAAACCCTGGACGATAAATAGAAACCGATGTAGCTCTGTAACGTTAGAGGATAATTTTTCTCCATCAAAGTCCTGTCGTTGTTGTCATTAATGGGTGTCCGTTATTAACCTATCAGCTTTCTGTTCAGTTCCTTCCAGACTCTGTGACGCTGTGGCTGGGTCTTTGTATCACATATATTTCTCTCTTGCCAGGCTGTTCTCTGTGAGGTTTTTGCCAACAGGGGTGGTAGAGGGAGATTAGAAGGCAGGAGGCAGGGTAAGCCCTTGACCCATTCAGTTTTGCAACCATTTTTTGCAAGTGTCTCCAGTTAGTCGCAGCTGAGAGCACCCCCCCCACCACCACCACTCAGGGTCTGAGTTACAGGTTCCCCTCAGAGCTTCTCAGGGGCCAGCACCAACGGAAAAGCACCTTCTCTTGAGTGGTAGGGGTCCCAGACTCTCAGGAACCCCTCTTCCAGGCTTCTGATAACCCTAACACCTTTGCTTTGTCTCCCCAGTCATAATGATGGCAGCTGTTCCCTATAGTTAGTCTCTCTGTGTTGACTTAGCATTTCCTGTTGGCTTTTTGTCCTCCCCATGCCTGTTCAACCAATTCCCTACATTAAATTCTCTCAGAAAAATAACAAGTGGATTTTTGTGTTTCTGACAGGACCCAGCTTAGTTCACTGGGTCTGCATTATTTAGTTTGGGTTTCCAGTAGAGTAGCCAGAAATGTCTTCCCCTCAGTGGGGAATGGTTTAGGAGGAGGCTTGCAAGTTCCCTTACCTAGAGATCTTTATTCTAAGTTTGGTCATTGCTTCTCCACAGGGATAAGGCATATCCAGGCTGACTCAAGGTTGCACCCTGCTGGTTTAGAGAGCTCTAGCAGGTGGTGAGAACAGGCTCCCCTGACAGCTAATTTGGATGAAAGTCCCTGTCTGAACCAATGTAGACCCGACTTCCTTATACCAATGGGCTTTATCCAAGGTTTCCACCATTTGATTTTTATGACTCTATCACCCGACACCTCCTTAGAAGGCATTGTAAATCAAGTATATTAAAATCAATTTTCTTCAAAAATTTTATGAAATTCCTGAATGTAAATGAGAAATCTTTGAGAGTGGGAGACCGGCACTCAAATTCTGCATTATTAGGAGCCCTATTCTCTTTATTTGGTTAATGAGGACTATTGAACCAGCTAATTCAATTACTTATTGATTGACCTGAATGCAAGAATCCAAAAAATTATTACGGCCACACCTCCAAAATTACCACCACCACCTCATGAAATTCACTTATACAGGAGGAGAAAAGAGACGCCATTCTGCTCATATTCTTCCTCACAAAAAGCCTGAAGTGAGGAGGGTAGGATGAAAGTTGGTTTCCCATTTTGTGGGAAGGCTAGCGAGGAATGGCCATCAGGAACTCTTATTTTATTATGAGAAGAGTTAGTGATGTGCAGTGAATGCTCTCTTTTTAAATAGTTGATCATTTAAAAGACACTGAAGATTTCATTCATATCCTTTTAAAATCCATGTTCCTAAAAAAATAATAACTTGTGGGAAATTAAAATGAACTTTATTTTCATGTGGGCTATTTACGTTCTTCCTCCTTCCGAGAGGAAATTCAACGTAAGATAATGTTCGCTCATAAGGGTCCTAAAAGGTTTCATCAAGAGAAAGTATTGAAGTCAGAGAGATGAAAACCATCACTTGGTTTTAAGTTTATGTGACATTTGCTGCAATCTTGATATTTTACAGCCTCTGACAAAGGCATGTTTTTATTTTTGTAACGAAAGCTCCAGTCTTACAACCCCCTTTGGTCTCAAGTATTGTTAACTCTGTCGTAGGGTTATGGCTACTCATACCTCTCCTGTTCTGCATGGCAGGAGGTTCTTTTTGCTTTAATGAGTTTTCTCCTCTGTCTGGCAACAATCAGAGAACAGATTCAGAACTTGGTGGGTTCCCTACCACAGCAATTCAACTCCTGCTTTATTAAATCCATAGGGTCGTATCAGGAAGAAAAACATCTGTGGCTGGAGTTGGATAAAACTCCAGAAATTCCATGTGCAGGAGAAAAAAACAAGGGAGATGTGGAGACCAAGGTCTCAGCCCCTGTGTTGATTTATTTATTTATAGATTATTCTTTTATTTGAGAGAGAGAGAGAGAGAGAACACAAGCATGAGCCAGGGGAGGAGCAGAGGGAGAGGGAGAAGCCGACTCCCCACTGCACAGGGAGCTCCAAGGGGTGCTGAATCCCAGGACCCAGAGGCCATGACCTGAGCCGAAGGCAGATGCTTAACCCACTGAGCCACCCAGACACCCAGCTCTGTGTTGGTTCAGAAATGGGATTCCTTTTAGAACCTTCCAGGTGTGGTTTTTCTCGCTATTGAACATCTTCAATGCTTTGAAGAAAAAGACTGTTAATTTCACACACACCAATGAGTCTGCTGTCTAATACTGTTGCAGGAGGGCGCATCTGCTTTCCCAAGGGCAACTGAAGGGTGGGAGCGTGCACACCCAGGGCTGAGGGCGTGGCCAGGAATGTGTGTGTAAGAAACCCCAGGCTTGGGCTTGATTCACTTGAGCATGTGAAAGACCCCACAGGAGGCCCCTGGCAATGTGAGACAGTGTTGGCAGGCAGAAGAGAAGGAGCGAGGGCCGCGGCTTGGGGACTGGAGACTCCCTCAGACTTACTCTTGACAGGAACCTCCAAATATCTGGGGTGGGTCTATCCGCCACCCTCACTATCTCTGAGTTTTCCTAATAACTAAATGGGACATAAGACTCTCTCTAATCCTGCCTGAAGAAAATGCTGCATCCTGAACCAGAACATGTTTTTTTCTCAAGGGCAAACAAAAAAGCGAAACTTAATACTTGTAATTTTAATGCTAATCATTGGGGAGGCCTTTTAAAAAATATATCTTGGCAAATAATTTAGAAACCTAATGCATTGGTTGCTAACTCCAAAATTATACAAGCTGAGAGAGGAGCAGACTGTTGTTCTAATTGAAGCCTTTCTTTAAACCTTAGAACCATTATGAAGCTAAAATCCTCTATATTGATCGATAACTGCTACCTGAAGGTATTGCAGCTGGCTTAAGGAGAGGAGCGGAGTTTTATTGGTATAAAACACTGGAAAGTGTTACATGTCAAAGGAACACACACACACACACACACACATACACGATGGGGCAGGGTTGAAAGTCCACTGGACAAAAAGCAGAAAATCCAGGGAAAGCATCTTCTACTGAGTTGTAAGGGTTTGGATAATGTATTTCTCTTCTGTGTTTCAGCTGTTACAATGTGTTACTTGGTAACAACAGAAAGTAGGATGGGGATGCTAAGTTGTTACAGGTCATCAAGAGGACAAGGCTGTCAGCTGACCTGAGATATGCTCAGCTTGCAGCCACCTAAGACAAGCCTTGCGTCTAAACTCTGTTACTCATTGAACTTGCTCTCTATGGATCTGGATCTGGAATGCTCTGCCTCTTCAGTCTTCCCTTGCCCTCTGTGTACAGGGACCAGTTTGCAAACCAATAAGGGTACACAAATGATTAGGAAGGCTGGAGTCAAATTTTAACTCTCCCTCTGCTTCTGCCTATATTTGAACTTAGGCACATCATTTAATCAGGTCCTCATCTTCTCACCGGAAAATTATGGGGTGAGATCAGGTCTGAAATTTTATTAATGTGCACTTGAAATGGACCGTAAAACATCTACCATCAAATTTGTGACAAAAACGCAAGAAAGCGTGGAGCTATTTACATGAACAAACAAACCTATTCAGTTTTTCAGCAATCATTTAGAAGTTTTCTGCTACTTCTTTACTGCAAACAAGTCTTCCATTTGTAAAAGCTCAAGTTCAGGAGGTTAAATGTTTAAGAGAAATGGCCTGGGATGAAAAGACGAAAAGTATAGTATGGCTTTCATGGACTTACAAAATGATGCCCAAATCATTGGCCAACATGCTGTGAAGTTAGTGTGTATCATTTCCTAGTTACTGTCCCTCTGCCAAAACTTAAATACCAAATAAGGTATAACATTTCATAGGAATAAAATGTCTGCTATCTCCTTTGAAAAAAATAAAATTCCCTTGTGTTGGTCACAAATTATAGAGTGGATGAGAAGAAACCCCCTTTCAACCTGGGTGGCTCAATGGGTTAAGCCTCTGCCTCCAGCTCAGGTTATGATCTCAGGGTCCTGAGATCGAGCCCCGAGTCAGGCTCTCTGCTCAGTGGGGATCCTGCTTCCCCTGCCCCCCACCGCCTGCCTCTCTGCCTATTTGTGATCTCTGTCTGTCAAATAAATAAATAAATAAAATATTAAAAAAAAAAAAGAAAAAAACATAATGTACACGGGTGGGAATGAACCTATTACCCAGTCTGATGTCAAAGAGAGGGAAATAAGCCATTGTCCTGGTGATAGATGCCATTTCAACACTTTCACATTCTCTGTTCAGAGAAGTGACCTGCCTCCACTCAAATACATTAACATCTCCTCTTGACTGACTCATTTACAGAGATAAAGGTCTCATGCCCTTGTCTTGAATAATCCACATGAGCTCACTGTTGAAAAGTAGACAGTATATGACTGAGTGGTGCTGAAGAGAGTCAAGCTTTTCTTTTTGCAATTACCTCTGGAGAGGTTCCATTGATCTACATTTGGCACTTTTCATGTGACCCAAATCCACACCCTAATCCCTAGAACCTGTAGATATGTCACCTTACATGGAAAAGGATTCTTCAGATGCCATTTAGTGAAGGGTTTTGAGATGGAGAGACTATGCAGGGATCATCTAGGTGGGCCCAATGTAACCACAGGGGGCCTTATAAGGAAAACAGGGAATAAAGATGGAAACAAAAGTCAGAGTAAAGCCATTGCTCAAAAGGATCCAAGAGCCCAGGAATGTAAGTGACCTCTCAAAACTGGGAAAGTCAAGGAATGGGAGTTTTCTCCTTGAGCCTCTAGAAAGACCACAGTCTTGCAGACGCCTTGATAACAGCCCAGTCAGATTCATTTCAGACTTCTGACCTCCAGAGCTACAGGATAAAGAGTTTGTTCTAAGCCAGGAAATTTATAATTTACCACAGCAACAACAGGAAACTCATACACCATTTGATGGCCTCAACCTGTATGCCGGATAGTGGAGTCCTAGTCCCCCTTTTGAGGTCCCCAACTAACTCTTAAGGAATCCGTGAAGGGATTGCTCATCTGTGCTTGCAGACCATGTCATCACTAAGGTCTCCACCATCGCCCCCTTCTTCCTTCCACGTAGCTCTCTGTTCTGCCAGTGGGTGCCCTTGGCATCACTGGCCAGCACTCTCTTCAGTTTGGGGTACCACCAAGAGTTTGCTTCTGCTACCATCTCCATATTGGTTTTGGAAGGGCTGCCTCAGAGCCCAGGTCGGCACAGAAAATTTTCCCACACTCTGTTACACTATTCATCGGTAGTCCTCTGAAGAGACAGCAGACAAGAAAAACATTCAGGAACTAACTCTCAAATGGTTGTTGGGTGTGATTGCTCTCAGATAACAGAATGACGCGCCAATCTTACTGGTTTCTCTCACAGTATGGTTCCTGCCTTCCTCTAAGTCTTTCTCTCCGCCTAGGTCATAGCCTCTGTCTTCGTGGCAAGATGGCACTTCCCATCACTATAGAGCAAGTTCCCGAATGGACAGACTCCTTTGCCTCTCATTCTAGCTCTGAAAAGAAGTATTTCTTGATCAGCTAACCGTAAGACGCGCCTCCCAGGTTTTCATTTCTGCTCCAAGGTCCTCCTCTCTCCAGGAATCACTGAATGGATGATTTCTACTACCTTCAAGGGAATATTCCCCGCTTAATACTAGGGGCAGGTTTATTTCCAAGAGGATAATGATTTTAAAACATCCTATTCCAATATCTGTAAAACAGATAAAGACACAGATACAACATCAGAGCCCCTTCTTTACACAGCTTCCAAACTAAAGAAAGAACAACTCCTTTAGTATTTAATACTTCTCAAAGTCTGAGAAATTTAGTAGTAAGTGGCATTTCACAAAGAACAACAACAGTGAGCTGAGGTTAAGTTCTCCAAGCCTAGCCCAGCCATGGTTTATTAAATACATCTATTTGTGATTATTTATGATTATAGTCTCTGTTTTATATTTGTAAAAGTAAATCATCCATTTGAAGGCATAACATTGAGATATAGTTGACAAAAAAAAAAAAATTGCCCATGTTGAAAGTGCACAATCTGATAACTTTGACATATATATATACCCCATAAGCCAACAATGCAATTAATATACTGAATAGATCTATTAACTCCAAAAAGTTTCCTTGTGGTCCTTTGTAATTTCTCCTTCTGTCTCCCTAGGACAACCACTCTGCTTTCTGAATTAGATATGGCAAGGAGACTAGTGAAATAGTGAGCTCACTGTGCCTGAACACAGGTACATAGAGAGAGATGTATTTGCTTTGGCTCCTAATACAGATGTCCAGCCTCTGGGGAACGTGCCTTAATGGATGTCAAGCTTGCACAAATTTTACCAAAGAAGCTGCTCTTCTTTCTATGGGTCTGACCAAAAGAGGAAGTAGAAAGAGAATCCAGAGGATTTCAATATTGGCTTTTCCTGGGGAGAACTGTAATCTCCTGCTTTCTATGGGAAACTGGAATTGGCCCCCTGGTGGGACTCAGCAGAGACTTTCTATTGTTGTGTGCAGCATACTTGCACTGAATTTGTAGGGGAGAGCTGTAGGGTAGGACAGAGCCAAAGATGAAAGCAGATATTGGGCAGAGAGATTCTCTGTTGTTATCAAGATATGGGTATAAGCTCATTAAAATAGGGGAAAAAAACTTGTTATGAATATTTTCCAATTATTTTTTTCACTTCTTTTGTTTGTTTTGTAGACTAAAAAACTAAACATTTCAATAAGGAGTGAAGACAGCAGTTTCCTACTTAGTACCTGCTTTTTCTGAGTTATCTTCTGGGTTAACATGGAGTTTTTTTTTTTTTTGAGGAAGCAGGCCCCCTGCTGAGCAGAGAGCCCGATGCGGGACTCGATCCCAGGACCCTGAGATCATGACCTGAGCGGAAGGAAGCAGCTTAACCCACTGAGCCACCCACGCGCCCGACATGGAGCTTTTCTTAAGAAAACATACAGGTTAAGCCTAGCAATGACTCAAGAAAAATTTTTCTCTTCTTCTAAAAATGAGAATATTGAAACTAAGCATTGAGGAACTGTTGTGTTCTGTGCTGTCTTCCAAGTGCCGAGAACAGAATTGGCAGTTAGCAGGCTTTCAGGTTCTTTCATTAGAAATGCCTTTGATTATCCCTAATTCCCAGTGATCTTGTCTTCCTCTCAATTCAACAGCAGTTAAGTTCTAAACTGCATTAGATACCATTACATTCCACCCTGCCTTAGTTTAAGGACTTCTGCTTTACCTAAATGGACTTCTGCTTTACCTAAATACAAAATAACTCCCCCCAGATGATATTTTTCCTTTTGCAGAGCATGAAGGGAGATGGTGTGGAATGTCCACTGAGCTTGAAATGCCTGGCTCTCATATCTCTACACTACCAGTTAATAACCGTTACACCCTGGGCAAATAACTAGTCTGGGGCTCTGTTTCATCATCTGTAAAATGGAAGTAATAATATTTCTCTCATCTAGATAATGACAATTAAGATAATTCACATAAAGGATTTGGCAATGCATGACATATAGCAAAGAACTGATGCATGCCACTATTTTTACTTAAATACTATCATATGGATTGATTTTTTTTTTTTTTCTGGAAGGACTTGGTGGCAGAGAATAGATTAAATATTCCGTGAGAGTGCAGAAGGTCAGTGCACAAGTTGAAAAGGGGAATATTAAGTAAGTATTATTTTACTGGCATTGGCTCTTAAGGCAAAATGTAGAAGAAAAAAAATGGTCTGTAAGCATTTTGAAAGAGAGGATTATGGATTTTTCAATTACAAAACTCCAGCCTCTTGCTACAGTGCTTGCCACATATAAGGTGTTTGCATAATGTATGCATAATTCATTAATAAATAAATGGGTCTTGGTATAAAAATCCAGGCACCCTGCTTCTGCTTCCAGAGAGAGCTCTCCTGCTGGAAGCAAACTCCACTCCCTAGTACGGAAGGGTCAGTCACTCTCCATGTTTCCAAATCCAGGCTAGGGTGGGATTTCTTCATTTTTAGAAAACTCCTTTTTCTTTCTCTTTAAAAGTCCTTTTCCAACTGTCGACTTTCAATACACAGAGACAGACACCCCCCATATATTTCCCAAAGAGGCTAACTCACTATCTTAGATTCTTTAAATGTTCTGAGGTCTCAGCGACTTCCCTGCTGAGAGCCTCGGAACTCCCCGCCTAAGCATCTTGGACTTTCTTCATCTGGGCCTAGATGTTTTCAGGTGCTGACCACTTGGGAGTCCTTGGCCACACCTCCCGGTTAAAGCAAGTCCTCCAGGTGGTTCTTCTTCCCAGTCCCCAGGGGCATCAGGACTACGCAGCTTCCCAAGGCGGCCCAACCCAGGATGCTTAGGCTGGTTGGTTCGGCACCTCTCCACCCCCGCTCCCCGCCACCTCCACCCCCACCCCCGCCACTCTGCAAAAAGATCCGCCAGACTCCTTGGGCATTTGGAGTCCGTTCAGGAAGCCTGGGAGCGCCGCAGTGTTACTACTCCTTGAGCTCCAACCCTGCCCCACCAGACGCCACACAGCCTGGAAGCCTCACTAATTTGTGTGCGGATGTACGGTACCCTCCCTCCTTCTCCCTTTCCACTTATCCACCCTTGCTGCGGTTATTAGTCCGAGACTCGCACTGAAATGGATTCTAAACACCAGAAATTTAAAAAAAGTGTAAAAATCCCCCGCCGGTTACGTGTGTATTTGTGTTTGTTGTGTGTGTCCATCCGCGCTTGTGCAAAATCTCCAAACGTCACAGTTTGCAATCCGGACAAGCGCGCCGAGAAATCCGAGATCTTTCCAGGGATTCCCCCTCCCTTGCCCTTCTCTTCTTCAGCACTCCTAAAGAGGTAGGTCTGGGGCTTTCTCAAAACGCTGCTGCGGCGACCGAGGCAATGCAAATATGCTACGATCTGTCTCGTCTTCTCTCGCTCCCAGCCCTCTTCTCGGGCGAACAGTCCCGAGCGCAGGGTTTCCTCCCAATTCCCCCCGCATCTGCATTCCGAGCCGCTGCCCGGGTGCTTGTCCTTCCCCGGGTCGCGGCGAGCCGTTGTGCGCACCCGCGGCCTCCGGCCTGGGCCTGGGCCTCGGCCACGGCGGTGGGTGGTGCTCACACCGCCCCCACCTTCCCCCGGGGCCTCGGAGAGCCGCGCGCTGGGCGTGTGCGCGCGCGCGCGCGGGTTTGGTGGGGGAATCTCCTTCGGTGGAAGCTGCTGAGTGTCGCTGGCGGAGAGTATTCTGGAGCCCCGCAAAAGCCTCCAAAGCACTTGAGCTTCCCGAAAGAAAACCAGAATAAAAGACCGAAACGAAGGGAAGCCGGCTCCGGTGAAGCCCGGGTTTCCAGTAGTCTCGGATCCGCTCGGAGCTGAGCAGAGGCGCAGTTGGCCACGGCCACTGCTCGCGCCCGGACTTGGAAAGACGGTTTTTTACCCCCTTCGGGGAGGAGGGAGGTGAGGGACTCGCGGGCGAGAGTTGCACCTGGTCTAGGAACGTGCAGAGAGAACTCTGGGGTAAGTAGTGTTCTGGCACTGGAGCGGAAAGGGGGAAGGAGGAGGGGGGGCAGGAGAGGGACGAGAGGGAGAGGGCAGGGAATGAATTATGCAAAAAAAAAAAAAAAAAATCCCCACTATTCTGCAGCAGAGGGAGAGCGCATCACAGCGCCCCAGCTGAGTCCCGCCCGGGTCTCCCGCGCCCGAGCGGCTGGCGCGAAGTTCTTTCCAGTCTTTCCAAGGAGATGAGAAACTCCCCAATCCTGGAGGGCAACCGAGCGGCGGGGGCCCAGGCGTCTCCGCGCTGGCTCGCAGCTCCGACGCCCAGCCCTTGCCTCCTCCTTCTGGCCGCGCTGAGCCTCGGCTCCCCAGCCCGGCCAACTGCCTCCGCCCCCCCCCCCCCTCCCTGGGAGCCAGGCGGCGGGGCTGCCGCGGAGGCTGGCGGCGGCGGGGACGCTCACCTGGCCGGGCCGCCCCCTCCTCCCCCTCCACTCGCCCCCACCTGCCCTACTCCTCCCCTCCGAATCCGGCAGCGCCGGGCTCCGTAGGCGAGGAAATAACGACCCCTGCAGTTGCATTGCGGAAAATCGCGGCGGCGGCGGCGGCGGCGGTTCTAGTTGCGGGCGATGGAAGCGAGGCAACTGGGGGTTCCGGGGAGCCCAGGAAAATAGCAGAGAAACGGGAAGCGCGCGCACGACGTGGCGAGCCCGTGGGCCCCCCACGCGCCCGAGTCCCAGGCTCCCCGCCTTCCGCGCTCTGCGCCCTGGACGCGCCGCCCGAGCCGGGTTCAGAGGCGGCGGGCTGAGCGCGGACTTCGGGAGCAGGGAGGGTCGGCGGAGGCTGCCGGCGGTTTCGGGCAATAATTCCTGCCTCTCTTTCTCTGTCTCTCCTGTCTGCGGTGTCGTCTCCTCCCCCCTCGCCCCCCCGAAGCAGGAGGAGAGCGGCCCCGGAGCGCGGCAGCCAGCCTCTGACCATGCCCCGGTGAGGGGGGCGGACTTCGAGGGCAACTTGTCGCGGACTACCTGGGCTTAGCCAGCGAGCTGCGAGCGCCGGGGGCCCGGAACAGTGAGGCGCGGCCCGGCGGGGGGCTATCGTCTATGTCTTCTTGGGGCGCCAGGCGGATCGGGGTCTCGTTTTTGCAGGAAGAGCCCGGCGCTGGTGGCTTCAGGTGGCTGCCGCCGCCGCTGCTAGTGCTGTTTCCGCCTCTCGTGCGAGGAGCAGAGACCGGCGATCGGGGAGACCTCCGGGGCAGCGAGACGTCGGACATGTGTCAGCACATCTGGGGCGCACATCCGTCGAGCCCGAGGGGAGATTTGCCGGAACAATTCAAACTGCGATATTGATCTTGGGGGTGACTGTCCCTGGCCGGCTGTCGGGTGGTAGTGCGAGTGTGCGCTCGCTCGCAAGTGTGTGCGTGTTTGTATGTGTGTGTGCCGTGTCGGGCTCCCCCCTTCCCCCCCTGTTTTCCCGTCGAGTGATGCACTTGGAATGAGAATCAGAGGATGGAAATAGTCTGGGAGGTGCTTTTTCTTCTTCAAGCCAATTTCATCGTCTGCATATCAGGTACGGGACGCGCTGGAGTCACTGGCGGGTTTGGGTTACGTTGTGCTGTTTGGAATGTGTGGGGTTTTATTGTGTATAGACTGTCAAGTAGCCTCGCGGGGTAGGAGGGGCAGGGGGTGGTGGCAGAGACCCTTGCAGCTAGCTCTTTGGGTTTACTGCCCTCGGAATTAAAAAACCTTCTAAGCCCAAGGGTGTGTGTGTGTGTGTGTGTGTGTACGCCCGCGCGCCCGCGAGCGCGTGTGTGCGCGCGCCCGCGCGCCTGTGTCTGTGTGTCTGTTTGTGTGTGGTGTGGTTAGTATCTGTGTGGAGTCCTGGAACATAGAAGTGTTGAGGGATAAAAAAAGAAAGGCAGATAGATCAGTGTTAATTTTCAACTGCTTTCCTGGTTGAGAACTCTGGCCCTGAAATCTGAGCCTTGGCAACCCCCACCTCCATCCCCTGGTTTTCAAAGTTCCCAAACTCGGTTGTTCCTGGCTGGCAAAATGGACGCAGAGCCCTGCCCTGGTATCTAGGCACTTTCGAGAGGCTGCGGGAGGATGCGGGACTATAGAGTGCCACCAGCAGGGACCGGAGGGATGTGGAGGTCCTCCATGCCTTCCCCAAGCACATCAGGACTGGCCATGATGATCTGAAACATGCTAGCATGCCCAGCTGCACAAGTAAAGGCAAAATCTGCCTGCAACAACACAGTATCATAAATACCACTCTGGATTGTAGCCTGTCGGATTCCTGGTGGTCAGGATGTGCTAGCCCAGACTCACTGACCTCAGGCTACTCCCACCAGTCTGTGGTTTCAGGAGTGATGAAGTGAATGAGGTAGGGCTTGTGCTTGCCTATGCTTGTGTGTCTGTGTATTGGAGGGGATTCTGATTTCCAAGCAGCATCTTTGTTGGTGCAGGGAGTTGGTGGCATGGAGGGGAGCCCTGAGAAAAACCCAGGATCAGCAGTATTTCCCAGTTCAGTTCAGTGCCTCCTCCCACTGACAGTGTCGCCTGGATTTCACCTCCCACCTGTCATTAAAGCGGCTAGAGTAGGACCATTTGCAGGGCACCCCTGTGTCTGCATTCCCCCTGCATAAGTGGGGATTCAGCCAACTTCCCATAAAGTCACCAGAACAGGAGGGCAGGAACGTTGCCCCTGTGAGCAGCCCCGTAGCAGGATTGAGGTGGAGGGCCCTTTTTTCTGCCTCTTCCTTCAGCCCAGCCAGTCCCTGCCTCCTAACCCAGACCTGGTTTTAAGTGTTAAAAATCCTTGTCTGGGCTTACCCTGGACCTAGTTCCAAATATCACTGTTCAGTTTCAACTTTCTCCTCTTAGGGCAGGAATAGGGAATCTTCTATTCAAAATCATTCTCTTTGGTGCTTGGCCACCCAACTAAAAATTTTGCCTCTGTAATACTTTCAGAAGACAATAAAAAGTGCCTGCGACCACCCTAAATCCTCTAGTGGGACCTGTTTTAACCCATCCCACATCAAAGAGGAAAAATTCCCAGGTGACTTATAAGGGTTGATACCAGTCATATGACCAGGCCTGGGTAGCATCTTACAAGAGCACATTTTAAATGTTTCTTTTCTACAACTCTTTCAAACTGGTCTCTCTTGTTCTGTAATATTTCACTAGTTAGAAAATAGCCTTCCCCTGCCTCTCTCCGTGGCATCGTAAGTAATTCATAAAGCAGCCAAGCCAGCTGAGTCCATGTAGGGTTAACAAAAGGTTAACGTTCACTGAAGCTCTGGATCCCCCCAAACTCCCTTCTCCCCAGCCCCTACCCTGCACTTGGCCAGGCCATGACAGGGGAACCCTCAGAGACTAGGTCTGTTCTGAGCCTCCAAAAGAGAACTTAGTGGGCACCTTATCACAGCTCTACTTGATTTGGTGTCTCTGTAACTAACTTCTATAAATACAAGTATTAGGAGGGGGTTATTTCCAACCCAGAAGAGGTGCTGTGAAGTATGTGGCCTTTCACATGTATTTACTAAATAGTCTTCGTTGCTATGTAATAAGGGGGTAAAGGTGTAAGCAAAATTGCTAGCTATTAGCCAAACACAGAAAACCATGTTAGCGTTCCAAATGCCTAGTTAAGCTCTGCATTAATTTATTAATTAATTATGCTTTATGAAGACATTTAGGCAGAATTGTGACATTATGTACTCTTCATTTACACATCTGTGAACTTAATTTTCAAAGGCTATTCTTTCTCCACAGCCAAGGTGGCCTCCCTCCCCAAACAACTACCCATTCGGTGATTTCCATGTACTAATTCTGATTAATAATATAATTATGATTCACAGTTGCCATGATTTGGGGACTTTTTTTTTTTTTCCCTCCCCTCTAGCAGCCTTAAGAGGTATAGTTATGCAGGGCACTAAGATTGAATAATTGTGGCTCAGGGAGAGTTTAGTGGGTCTTTCATTTCTGTTTCCATGATTTGCAGTTTTAATTTACTCAACGACTGAGCTTTACCAAAAGGAACATAACCCTGCGATCATAGACTCTACTAAATCTTAAATTAAAAAAAAAAAAATTAAAAAAAAAAAACACCTCTCTCCCATCTTGGGGTGAATTATCCTACCCAGTAAATGGGTACTAATTCTTCCTGAGTTACCAAGCCTCAGTGATTGATGCATGGGTAGGGTTGACTTCATTATTAGAAAAGGTCAGCAAAGCAGTCTGCAGTGTAAACATTTTGCAGAAGGAAAATTTTGGTGGTAGATCTGGTCTCTAGTGACTGAATTTCACTTGGTAGCCTTGGCTTTCAGAAACACTCTGGTGCTTTGTTGCTCTGTGTTTTGTTAAGCAAATATTCCCACCCTTTACCTCTCCCCATTCTGCCAATTAGGTGTCCCCCGAAGCATTTTCTCTCAGGGTCTGTGTGGATATATTTCTTAAAATACAGAGCCCTGGGCTTGGTATGTTTGATGGCTCTGCGCTCTTCCTTTGGTCGTGATGAAGCTGTCAGCCAAAGGGACTGGGCCGGGGTGGGCCGGGGAGGGGGGGGGGGTTCTCCTTGATCAGCCTTAGCCAGCTGCTGAGGCTGGAACGTGTGTGCCTTCCATTTGCATGATCATATCCGTGTTGGCTACTGGAGGCCAGCACAGCTAGGTTTAAGAGGGAAAGTCATGATCTGGGAGATCTTCTGTTCCCCATCAGACTCCGATATCATTTTGCCAAAAGTGTAAGGCAGTCAAGATCTGTGAAGAAGAGAGAAGGAGACAGAGAGAGAGGGAGAATGAGGATGATTTTTCCCGTGCTAGCTAGAGCACCATTCCATTCTTACAAAAGCAGCTCGGATCAGCGAGAATGAATGCTTAGCCGTGCCGGGAGAGAATTTCCTGGCCCAGAGACAGCTGTCTGATTTCATTTCCACAACACATCCTACTTGCCTTGATGTAACTTTACTTCTTTGTCAGTTTATTCATCATCATAACGGCAATGGCAATTAAAACGATGTGGTGCTTTCATCAATATGACATAACATGGCACATATTTTCATTCACCTCTTCTTAGAGTTTGTAGGGTAATTTTATAGACGAGGCCCCCAAAGCCTACAGCGGCTCTGCGGGCAGGATTCCCATCCAGGTCTGAGTCAGAATTCAGGATGGCACTTATTTTTCTGGCTCAGGATTTCTTTTAAATATTTTATTTGGGATGTCTCTGACTTGAAAGAATGAATTACATTAAATGGATGTGAGTCTTAGTTTCGAAGTGGAAGCTCGGGGTGATTGCCGTTCTGCCCTGGACATAAGGTAGCATTTGAGTTGTATATGACTGTCAGGCAAAAGGATAAGACTGTTACCCGGGTTTACCGCCAGCCCCTTGGGATCAGCCATCCCTATAAGTAAGGAATATTTCCCACGCTCTTTTCCTAATTGGGAAATTGGAAAATAAAATGGTTTCCCTTCAGTGTCTCTACATTTAGAGAGGGGATAATAGTCCATACCCCACAACTTTGCGACATGGATTAAATGAGATAATGCATTCAGTGACTTTTTTCACTTGGCCCAATATCTGAGGCAGAGAAAGCTTGCAATAATATAATTTTTTCCCTACAAATCAGGCACTGCGCAGGTTTTTTGAGGCTGTGACAGAACAGAGCTTTTACCTTCCTCACTTTATAGTGTTTAAAAGCAAAAAGAAAATCATGAGCAAGCACATTTTTAAACATTGAGCATTTTCCTCCTACTTTCAAGGACGGCTTCGCCTAACGACTTTGAACAATCTCTTAATTTTCTTTCTCATATAAATGAAACTGGTAGCATTGGGCTTTGGTGCCTATTATGAGTAAAACTCACTTTATCTCTGTGAGCCCCGTACTGAGGTGAGGCTTGGAACGTTTAATACATCACCTGAGAACGACATCGTACTTAATACCCAGGGGAGCAACAGAATTTTCCTCCTTCTGCTTGTAAATTATCACTCTGTATAAACCCAGCTTTCAAGTCCCAAGATAGCAAACTATATAGGCTATCAATATGACTTGAAAGAGAACATTCCATTAAATACAAAAAGAGCCCCCATCCCCACAAAGACTATTTATCTGATGATCTTATTGGTTTCTTTTTCTTTCTTTCTTTTCTTTTTTTTTTTTTTTTTTTTTTTTAGGATTTTTTATTTATTTGACAGGCAGAGATCACAAGTACGCAGAGAGGCAGGTGGGGTGGGGGGCGGGGCGGGGAAGCAGGCTCCCTGCTGAACAGAGAGCCCAATGCTGGGCTCCATCCCAGGACCCTGAGATTGTGACCTGAGCCAAAGGCAGAGGCTTAACCCACTAAGCCACCCAGGTGCCTCTCATTGGTTTGTTTAAATCCAGTTTGCCGTGTGATGTCATAGAGCCCAGTCCCTAATAGATCCCATCATCAGAGATGGGACTTTCTTGTCCGATTTCCGAGTAATAAAAAGCCTCCAGGGGAAAAGACAGATGTCAAGGTAGAGAATCATTTTCTTGGATGGGGAGGAGAGGAGGTTGGATGGCCATCCTAGGCCATCAGTACCTAATACCTTAGCCTTTGATTATTGATTAATTGATTATGGGTTGATTATTGATTAAGCATTACATCTTTGCGCCTGGGGTTTAGGTCAGGAAAAGATCCAGGCATCATAAATGTCTATGGTGGTGGGGCATCTGGATGGCTCAGTGGGTTAAGCCTCTACCTTCATCTCAGGTCATGATCTTGGGGTCCTGAGATTGAGCCCTGCTTCAGGCTCTCTGCTTAGTGGGGAGCCTGCTTCCCCACCTCGCTCTCTGCCTGCCTCTCTGCCTACTTGTGATCTCTGTCTGTCAAATAAATGAATGAAATCTTTAAAAAAAAAAAAAATCCATGGTGGCAAGCCATCATAGAAAGAGTATGGAACTTGGAATATTCACCCTGCAGTCATACTCTTCCTTAATTACCTCTTTGGGGGATTCTTTCACACGCTTTGAGTCTTGGCTTCCTCCTTTGTAAAATAAAAATGATAACTTCTTTGCCCAGTCCAAAGGGCAACTGAGGGAACAACAGAGGGAGATCCTGAATGTTCTTCCTGTTGAGGGAACAACAGAGGGAGATCCTGAATGTTCTTTGGGTTGCACAAATGTAAAGCATTTGTGTCTTTACTGTACTGTGGAATAATCCGCACTTAAGGTCGAGATATAAAAGCAAAGTTGTGATACCTACACAGAATGTGGAGTGCTACAAAGTCATGTGAATAATGAATGCTTCATCATTAAGATAGGACAGCAAAGTTGTGATGCACAAAGTTATCGTGATATGAAATAATAAGACTAGTTAGTCTTATCATTTCATAAAGGACATATATGCCACAGAAGAGAGAAGTCCAGACATGAAGGGAAAGGAGGATATTGGATACATGTTGGAGGTTTGGAAGGAAGAGATGGAGGGACTCCATCATCCAACGCAGAGGAATAGGAATGAGTGATGTACAGAGAAGACAGTCCCAATTGGAATAAAAGTTCCCTTTAGGATTCTGGAAAGTTGGGATGAGCCCATGTTGGGAGCTATTGAATTGAGGAAAAAATATGGAGTGTCTTCAGATATTTAATTTCTTGGTGATTTTTATTTTTTATTTTTTATTATTTTTTATTTTTTTTTAAGATTTTATTTATTTATTTGACAGAGAACACAAGTGAGCAGAGAGGCAGGTGGGGGGGGGGTGGTTGTAGCAGGCTCCCCGCCGAGCAGAGAGAGCCCAATGCGGGACTCGATCCCAGGACCCTGAGATCATAACCTGAGCTGAAGGCAGAGGCTTAACCCCTGAGCCACCCAGGCATCCCAGTGATTTTTTTATTTTTTAAATTATGGATCTTTGCCTGCATTCAGTGGATAGAACTTGGTTAAAATTTGTTTGAAATCCCACCATTTCTTTGGGTTTTAAATTCGTGTTGCAAGTTTCTTGCTACTGCTATACTTTGCATAGTTTGGGATTGGAGATGGTTGAGTCTGGCAGACACTTCAGCTTTCTCATCTGTAAAATGGACATGATACTTACTTACCAAGGATTTTGATCCTACAGGGAATTGTAAGGAGCAGAACAATATTTGTAAAATGCTAACAGGGTGTCTGGAATACATTTACATGACCAGATTACCCATATCGTAGGAGAGTAAGCATGGGCTTTGGAACCAAGATAGACCTGTACATAATATTCCTTCCTTTGGTATTTTCTCCCACTATGTGGTCTTAGAGAAGTTGTTTAACTTCTCTGAGCCTCTGTTAAATCTGTAAAATGAGGAGTGGAAAAAATATACACAAGATCCTGCCATGGCTTGTGACGTGTAGTAGTGACTCAGTGAATGACAACTACCGCATAAAATCATCACCATCATTCTCATCGACAACTACACTTGTTATTGACACTTTGGACCTGTTCTTGTAAATTCCAGTGAATCATTCAGTCATTTCTTCGTTGTTCAACAAAATAGCATTGTCAGCTAACTATGTGCCAGGGATAAGAATCACAAAAATGAACAACCTCTGATCCTCGATATTTCCAAGACAGGAGATAAAGGTGTGCACGAAGTGTTACAGGAGTGTGAAGAAGGAGCATGTTGGTGGATACAAGTGGGGAAGGGAGGGGCTTCTGGGTGGCTCAGTGGGTTAAGCCTCTGCCTTCAGATCTTCAGGTCACAAATCCAGTCCCACATCTGGCTCCTTGCCCAGCAGGGAACCTGTTTTTCCCTCTACCTGCCATTCCCCCTACTGTGTTCTTGCTCTCTTTCTGACAAATAAATAAATTCTTGAAAAAAAAAAAAAAAAGTAGGGATGGTAAAGATTCCATAGAGGAACATTTGAACGAGGTTGGAAGAATACCTAAGATTTCAAAAGAACAGGAAAAAGAAAAGAAAAATAAAAAAGACATATCATGAGGCATGAATAGTAGGTTGATAGGAAGGAATGAGAAAAAACAAGGATTAGAAGTGCAGGGAGCTGGGCATAGGCAGTGTGTGGGCTGCAGTAAAGGACTGTAGACAGGACTGGAAGAATAACCTGGGACCAGTGGGCAGGGGCAAGTTAGCCCAGTTAAGAAGTTCAGACTTTTTCTTTTAGTTATGAGGAGTTAAGGTGAAGGTAAGGAAAATGACATTTAAAAAAAAAAAAAAAGGTTTATGTGCCATTCTTTTTAAACTTTGATTCCAATAAGTAATAACTCAGAAACCCAATTCCTTGCTTCTTGTCAGCCTTTATTCTTGCTCACAACACCCATTTAAAAAAGAATGGTGTAATAGATCAATTAAGCCATTATGGAACATTCTGAGGGACAGCTGTCCTCTATCTGTTATGGACCTGATTTACCCTCATCTTTGAGATTTTCATGTGAAGCAAATGCCTCCAATTTTGCACTTGAATAACAATGGTAACATTAACAGTAACGTCTTTAATATTACAAGAAGGCTAAGGGAAGTGAAGCAATCCACGCATGCTTTTGTGCCGTATGCGCCTAGTAGACGCACTAGGTGACATGGGACAGATGCTTGAAGCCTTGTGAAGCACTTGGCATCAGTTTTGCTTATTGTGCTCTGCACTTGTCTTTCCGATAGACGCTGCTCACTTGGGAGAGTGGAAGAGTATGGCCCACTAAATTATATACCCATTTTACCCTCTCAAAGGTCCAGTTACCAGAGATCAAGTATAGAGACCTAAAATGAAATGTCTTCCCTCGTCCTCTTAATCATTCAGCATTTACAGAGGGGACACTATACATAAGGTACTGGACATCCAGCAGGAGAGAGTCCGACTCGGATCTTTCCCTCCAGGAATTCACAATCTAGTAAGAGAGCAATTTAAACAATATTTTTAGCGACAGCACAATCCGAGAAGTATTGAGAAGGGACGTCTGACTCATTCTGGAGGTGGGAGGGCGGGAGGAAAGTAGTGTTAAAGGATGCTCGGGCGAGTCGTGGAGAGATGGAGGATCTTTGCCGATTTGCTGATTGACTGGGAGGAGGGTGATGGGGGAGGGGTGATCACAGGAAAGAACATTTGCAAAGGCAGGACCGTGAGAGGAGACCCAGGATGAATTTGGGGGATTGTCCAGAGGTCAACAAGGCAACCACAGAGAGTGGGGCGTGATAGATGAGGTTGAGATCTAGGAGGTTGAGGAGAGAGGACTGTGGTAACAGTAACACCTTACATTTAAAAACTGTCAACAGAAACCACCCTTCCACCTCTCTGGGCAGGGAAGGCATCCTTTAAAGGCCCCAAGAAGTAGCTCTAGCTAATGTCTTTCTCCTCCCTGGGAGCTGATGAGATGTAAGGTTTTGGGCTCGGGCCCAGCAATGCTCCATTTGGCCCAGATCACTGGTGATTTTCCAGTGTCCCCTCTAGTGCCAGGTGGCTTCCCAGAAACTTTTGAGATAACCCAGATACACATTACAGAATTTACCACCTTGCTTAGTTTGTCCCCAGGTGTGCGGACCCTCGGAAAAAGCTAGAACCCCACTGGCTGAGCCCGGAGTTGGCAGTATGCCAATTACCTTCTTCTCTTTGATAATCTAGTCTTTTTGTAGTTTCATCTCATGTAACCCTAAACAAAACTTTAGAGCGTTTCCATCACACAGGGCTGGGGTAGGGAGCTGCGAGTGGTAAGAAGTGGTCCGGGATGGCCTTTATGACAAAGCTCTAATGGCTCTTTATTAGCAAGATTGGCCAGGTAATGGGAGAGCCAGTGTTCGGGTTTGATTACATTTGCATTAAGGTACCATCAGGATGCCGGTAGAGAGATTGTCAGTGGCTGTGAAGGAGACAGCCTACAAATGCCTTTTCCTCCTCATCTGGGAGAGGTGTGACCTTTGTCACCAAAAATGCAGAATTAATCTTTAACTTGGTCCAATACTTCATACCCAGTGGCGAAAGGGGCTGGCGGTAGGAAATGAAGCCTGTGACTTTCAGGTGCGTTTTCCAGAGCCAAGTCCTGCTGGTTTCGCAACACATTTGGCAGCAATGCCAGAATTGGAATAAACACATTTACTGAAGGATATGAGTCAACATATTCCCCTTCCGCTGCCCCCTCTTCCTACCACACACACCTCTCACCCTCAAGGAAGACCATTGTGATGGCAGCACTTACCAAGGGAGACCAGCCATTCTTCCTCCATGACGTTGGAATAATAATAAATACCTCACAGGATTCTTGAAACGAACAACTAAAGTGACATATCTGTGGAAGGGCGCTGGTCCCCCTACCCCTACTGTTCAATGTGTGGGTTCATTCATTCATTAAATGCTAACGAATGCCTCCTCTGAGGGAGGTGCTGGACCAGGCAATATGGGAAGCCAGGCAGCCCTGATCTTCGCCCTCGTAGTATCTGGGTAGTAGGTAATGCAGAAATACTGTGTTTTTTGTTTTTTGGTTTTTTTCCCCATTGCTCTACCCAGTGCCTTGCATTTAGTAGACCCTCAACAAGGAATGAGTGAATCAGCACCTATGTGAATAACAAAGAGAGGTTTAGTGGTTTCTTGCTTTCAAGGGAGAATGGGAGACAAGCTCTGAGACCAGGAGGGAGGAGAGAGGAAGATTTCTGCTAGCTGCCCTTTCCCTTCTACTGCATGGGGCTTTGAGCACACACAGAGTCAGAGAGGACTGGCACCTTCCCAGGGAGTGATATGTTCGATTGCTTTCTATTGCCTTCTCAGACTCAACTCCTGTCTGCATTTGACAAACCCAGTGTCGATTGGGGGCACTTATTTAAAATGTATTTTGGCTCCTTTGTGTTTTGATTCCACGCTGTACAACCCGAACCAGGAGGGCGGAGGATCAGCGGAGGCATTGCTGTTCCTCTTTCTGTGTCATCTCATTCCTGTTAAAGGACATCCTTTAGGACAGGGCATTTTCTTATTGGAGTCTAGCTTGGGAGAAGCAGGTACTTGAGAAATGTCACTGCCCTATAGCATCGCGCTAAGTGCCTTAGGTAAAAAGCCCACCCACTCTTTAATCTGGACTCGGGGTCTTTTTTTTTTTTTTTTAACATTTTTATTTATTTGAGAGAGAGCACAAGTAGGCAGAGCAACAGACAGAGAGGGAGAAGCAGGCTTCCCGCCAAGTAGGGAGCCTGATATGGGGCTCGATCTCAGGACTCTGGGATCATGACCTGAGTTGAAGGCAAGCGCTTTACTGACTGAGCCACCCAGGCTCCCTGGACTCTGGTTCTTAAGGTGTTTTCAGTCTTGCGTCTGAGAACTTGACTTCTCCCTCTGGCCTTCAGTAACAGAGCTGTGGTGGCGCTCACTCGTTCTTACCAGCGGGGAGACTCTGGGGCCTAGAAATGGAAGGAACATTAGTAATTTGAAATTCCCCGTTGTGCATTCTGCCTATAATCTTCTAGCTGATCTCCACAGCTGTGGGGAAGTGCTCAGTTGGATGGTTTGTTGTTGTTAGTTTGCTTGTTAATGTAATCAAAGAAAGAAATAAGGAAAGCTTGCCCCCAAAAAAGGCCCCCACCTTTAAGTTCCCCATAGATACAGGGCGATTATACCAACAGTTAGAAAGTGGGGTGTCTGTGAGTAGTATGTGTCTGTTCTACTGCCCAGGTGTGACTAGGAGTGCCACTGGTTGGCCGACTCTTAGCATCACCATGATGATCCCGGATCTAAGTCCCAGCCGCTCAGCGCCTGCAGAATGAAATGTAAAAGAGGGAAGTCATATTTTGCGTCTAACAAGCTCCATCTCTGTTTTTCCACTGTGGTGTAGAAGTTCTTTGTGGCTAAATGAGTCTCCTATGCCTTTTAGTGCACGAGGTGGTGTACCCCCCCACCCCACCTTTGTTTTCTTCTCCTGCTCTCAGAAATGCCAAGATTGCAGCTTGATCGAACCAGAAAAAGGCTTGTAATGTGCCCCACCTCCAGGGGAGAGGTGTTGGACATGTTAATGTACTGGTGCACTTGCAGTTCAGGCTGGAGCTATGTTCCAGGGAAATGCTCCTCCTTGGTCCTTGCTCCTTGCAAGCCGGGGGGCCTTTAAATGTGGGTGTGTTTTGGTGCCACCCGCCAGAGCAAGGCTGGGAGTCACAGAGCTAGTTCATTTTAATGCCAACTCACAGTGTCAAAGGAAATGGAGGAAAACAGATTCCTTATAGACTAAATGTTTATTTACCGAAGTTTGCAGTTGCAATGTTTTCAACCTCAAATCTTTGCTCTTTGTTTTTTTTTAACTTCACATTGTATCTTTTGTTTTTGTTTTTGTTTTTGTTTTTGTTTTAAGATTTTATTTATTTATTCGACAGAGAGAGATTACAAGTAGGCAGAGAGGCAGGCAGAGAGAGAGGAGGAAGCAGGCTCCCTGCTGAGCAGAGAGCCCGATGCGGGACTCGATCCCAGGACCCTGAGATCATGACCTGAGCCGAAGGCAGAGGCTAAACCCACTGAGCCACCCAGGCGCCCCTCACACTGTATCTTTTTAAAAATTTTTATTTTTTTTTACATTGTATCTTTTAAGTATATTCCCTGTTGCTTCGTAGTTACTTCAGCTTCAGAAAGCCTGGACTTGGTGATAGCTCAACAGCAAAATCTTGGTGACATAACACAGTAGAAGCTTACTTCCTGCTCACATTACTTGCTCATTGGTGTCAAGATGTTTGTGCATGCACGCGTGTGTGTGTAAGGTGTGTAAGGGAAGGCATGATGGAGGGGGGAGGGATAAAAGGGTAGGAATCTTGTCTTTGCAGTGACTTGGAAGTCTCAAGGCCCATGGAGGCTCTGCTCTCTTCAAGAGGGGCTTCGAGTGTTGTTCTCAAAGTCAATGGAAGCAGACGGGGAAATAGTATAAGGAGAAGGATCATGGGAGAGGTTTTATTGACCAAGCAGGAAAGCTGTGCCCATCACTTCCGGCCAGTCCCATGGCCACTTCTTATTGCAAAAGAGCTTGGGAATTGTCAGCTAGCCTCGTATTTACCTGCAGAGGGAAAATGGTGTGGTGAACAATTAGTTGGTATCTGCCACCTTAATGTTCACGACTTTCTTTGCAATAGTCCCATATAATTTATTCATTGAAAATAACATCATTTATAGTTACCTTTTTCCCCTGTTTTTGAGATCTGTGTTTCTAGTTTTTGCCATTTTTTTGGCCTTTTTTTTTTTTTTGTCTATAGATATATATTTTTTAAGTTCTTATTTATTTATTTATTATTTATTTTTAAAATATTTTATTTATTTATTTGACAGAGAGAAATCACAAGTAGATGGAGAGGCAGGCAGAGAGAGAGAGAGAGGGAAGCAGGCCCCCTGCTGAGCAGAGAGCCCGATGCGGGACTCGATCCCAGGACCCCGAGATCATGACCTGAGCCGAAGGCAGCGGCTTAACCCACTGAGCCACCCAGGCGCCCTTAAGTTCTTATTTAAATGCTAGTTAGTTAGCATACACTGTAATATTAGTTTCAGGTGTACGATGTAGCTAAGTGCACTCCTCAATCCCCATCCATCTCCCCCACCCCCTGCAACCTCCCTTCTAGTAACCATCAGTTTGTTCTCTATAGTGAAGTCTGTTTCTTAGTTTGCCTCTCTCTCTTTTTTACCCCCTTTGCTCATTTGTTTCTTAAATCCCCCATATGAGTGAAATCGTATGGTATTTGTGTTTCTCTGACTAATTTCTCTTAGACTAATACTCTTCAGCTCTATTCATGTTGTTGCAAATGGCAAATTTCATTCTTTTTGATGGCTGAGTATATGTATATATATATACATATATACATATATATGTGTGTGTATATATATATATATATATATATATATATATATAATATCACATCTTCTTATGCATTCATCAGTCAGTGGGCACTTGGGCTGTTTCCATAATTTTGGCTGTTGGTAGATCATGTTGCTATAAACATTGGGATGCATGTTGTCCTTTGGATTAGTATTCTGGTATTCTTGGGTCATGCTGGGTCATAGGGTAGTTCTGTTTTTAAGTTTTTGAGGAATCTTCATACTGCTTTCCAGAGTGGCTGCACCAGTTTACATTCCCACCAACAGTGTAAGAGGGGTTCTGTTTTCTCCACACCCTTACCTACACTTGTTTTTTTGTGTGTGTATTTTTTATTTTAGCCATTCTGACCGGTGTAAGATGGTACCTTACTGTGGTTTTGATTTGTATTTTCCTGATGATGAGTGGTGTAGAGCATCTTTTCATGTGTCTATTAGGCATCTGTATGTCTTCTTTGTAAAAATGTATATTCATGTCTTCTGCCCATTTTTTAAAATTGGATTTATTTGTTTTTTGAGTGTTGAGTTTTATAAGTTCTTTATATATTTTGGATACCACTCAGATATGTCATTTGCAAATATCTTCTCCCATTCCCTAGGTTGCCTTTCAGTTTTGTTGACTATTTCTTTTGCTGTGTAGAAGCTTTTTATTTTGACGAAATCCCAATAGTTCATTTTTGCTTTTGTTTCTCTTGCCTCAGGAGACATATCTAGAAGGAAGTTACTATGGCTTATGTCAAAGAAGTATAGATATTTATTTTCATTGAACTATTTCTTTAAAATTTTCCCAGTATTGTGGTAACTGGGTAAAACAGTGTGAAGTTTTTTTGTTGTTTTACCACAGTACATCCTTGGGAAATGCACAACCTGTTCATAGGTCTCTAGAAGTACCCCTGAATTCCTTGAGGAAGTAGACAAGTATGAAGAATAGTGATACTTTCAACAGTGACCCACACTAACCCTAACCCTAGTTAGCATTAGCTCTGTGGTCTGGGGGAAATCATTTTATTGGCCTGGGCCCCAGGTTTTTCCTTTTAAACGGATATTGGACGAGGCAATTTCTAGGTCCCTTTCCAACTTGGAAATTTTATCATATTAAGAAACCTTTACAGGGGCACCTGGGTGGCTCAGTGGGTTAAAGCCTCTGCCTTCGGCTCAGGTCATGATCCCAGAGTCCTGGGATCGAGCCCCACATTGGGCTCTCTGCTCAGGAGGGAGCCTGCTTCTCTCTCTCTCTCTGCCTGCCTCTCTGCCTACTTGTGATCTCTGTCTGTCAAATAAATAAAATTAAAAAAAAAAAAAGAAACCTTTACAGAAAGTTATCCAAGTTTGCTGTGATGCTAAACTTTTCCAGTTTGGGAAATGTTGAGGCAGCAAAATTAAATTGCAGGAAGAATGTTCCTGACTGTGAGTGGGGAGGTGAGTGACTGATGACTTCCGAGATGGACAAGTATCAGCTAAGGTGTGGGATGAGAGAATAACCAAAACTGTACTTGTAGAAAGATGACCTTGTGGTTCTCTAATAAGACCCTTGGGAAGAGTCAAGCAGTCATCATTGGCTGTTTCATCAAAGCACATACTGAAAATCATGTGGTCTTTGTATTGGAGTCTTTGATTTTCACCTCGGGTTTTGTGACCTCGGGAACTTTCTTAAAATCTCTTATCTTTGGTATCCTCTTTTGTAGACTGGAGGTAATAACATGTATCCTTGGAGTTAAGAGAGACTGAAATTTTAAAACGCAATAAGGTGCTTAGCACGTAGCATGCACTTGGTAAATGGTCTGTATTGTTATGGTTGAAGCTAAAAGAACAAAAAATGTTGGGCAAAAGTAGGAAGGAATTTGGCAATATCATGTAAAACATGGGGATTAAATGAGCCAATTCATGTGGAAGTGTTTAGCACAGTGCCTGCACGTAACATATAATCAGTTGAGGTTGGTTGAATCGGATTCACCAGGGGAAGCTAGGATGTTTGGGGAATATTTTAAAGGTAATAAGAAAGAAGACAATCATGTCTTTTTCATAAAATGGTCTTCAGAGGCAATTTACTGTGTCTAGCCCACATTTTTTTTAATAATTAGAAAATACATATATTTAATGCCATGTTGTTTTCATTTTGCAATGAGGGTTTAGACTTATCAAGGTCTGTTATACAGGTATGTGCTCTCAGGGAATCCAGTAAATATTTGGCCTGGAGACTGGTGGCATCAACAAAATCTTGAGTCAGGAACTTGCTCATAGTTTTTTCCGGCTTGATGCATGAGTAACTGTTGTCTCATTGGCCAGAGCAATAAAGCAATGAGGTATTAGGATCTCTTCCATTTATGATAGAAGATATAGTATTTACATGTTCTAGAACTACCCCTTGCTCATTTTTTACTGGAATTTGGTTACTCTATTTTCTTTTCATTATTCAGTCTCCCCAGCTTCCCCCACCACTAATTTATGCATGTGGTAACCTTAACCATGTTTCTTTAACAAATTTGCAACATGAAACGATAGTTTTGATTTATGTTTTATGGCCACTTGAGAGAATGATTTTTTAAATGATAATTAAATGCTGAGCTATTCCTGGGATTGTGACATGGTTCCCTTTCAAATATATCTGATCTGAGAATTTCAGCAAAAGGCGTAAAAGAAAAACCAACAAGAAATAGGACAGATGACAAATGCTGTATTGATGTTAAGTAAAGACCAGCAAACTGTGACCTAAGCGTATTTGTCTCAAGGGAGCCAGCTTGGGAGCTTTTCTGAGTGTTTGGTTTTTTTTCGGGATTTTTTTTTTTTTTTTTTCCAATCACATGGTAGAGGCTGGATTACAACTGAGGATGGGGAGATTAATGGCCTGTTGTAGCTAATCCACTAAATCCCTACTCCTGTTTCTCTTAAATTGATTGAATTTAGAGGAGCTGAAGATACACCCACACCAGCTAGCCTGATATTAGAGCCCAGTGAATTAATGAAACCTAATAGCTTTAAGTACATGTAAGCAAAAGTCATGGAAATTTCACAGAACACAGTCCCTTTCTGCATTAGGAAATTCTTTTGTTAATTGCCTATTAGACTAGATCTTAATGTGTTGTTTCATAAGCTTTTTTTTTTTTTGAGAACATTTTTACATGATTGCATTTTAAAAGCATAACCCTGATATAACCCAATTTTAAGTAATTTAGAGAAGAATAGAAAAGGAAACAGATTACCTGGAATCACATAACCCGAATGCAACGTTATTAATAGTCTGTTCTCCTCTAGATCTTTATTTATAAGCTTTTTAAGTTATTTTAAATTTCATTCTGGTATTACATTTGTACAAAAGTCAATTGAGATAAATACATTTGTGTTACAGCAAACCCCGCCTAACATGTAGACAAAACCAATATGAAAAGAATGATGGATGTAGATGAATAGATATGGGGTTGATGAAAATCACAATTTTATACTAACTTAGTGAACTCATATTGGATGAAATTTGAACGTAATTTAAATTTCTAAATCTTTAATTATGAATCTGTTGATCTTGAAAAAAATAATTAGTAGGGAGATAAAAAGATGAGAAATGTAATCATAGTATTGGGGATTTTTGAGTAGGAAAACACTAGGAGGAGACAATTTAGAAATGAGGTTTTTAAAGAATGTATCATTTAACTGTTAAAACACAGAAATATGTTTGAATGCACTGGTAAGCTATTTGAGACAGATGGAGGTTTAAACCCACACACTGCCTCCTCCAAGCTGGAAGGCTTTGGGTAGGTTAACTTCTTGTGCATCTCTGTTTTCTAATCTGTAAAATGGGGATAAAAACAGCCACCTCAGTGATTTTTTTGTTGTTGTTAAGTATTCCATGGCATATGAAAGTAGAGCACTTAGTATGTTATTATTGGGCATGTAATAATGGCTTAATAAATGTGACCCATTAGAAACATGACATCCATAACATGTATGAATGTGGTATTCACACAATCACATCCTCTTTGTAAAGGAGGTGGTTTCTCTGAGTTACCTGCTTTGTAGGGGAATACTGTTGTAGAAGTTCAGAAACCATCTCTCCCCCGACTCTAAAAAAAAAGAGTTCACTCTTTGAAAACTGGTGCTTCCAAGTTGTCTGTCATACCCCACAAACATCCTTTCAACTTTGCTCCAACTTGTCTACTCTCTATCCTGTGAACACACTTCGCACATACTTACTCTGTGGCTTTGCGTGTTTTGCCCCCCCTCCCGGTTCTCACCCGCCTAAACCATCCCATCTCGCAAGTTCAGCGGGGGTGGGGTCTCCTTCTCTGTGAAGGCTGTAGTGATCCCTCAAGTTAGGTTTCTCTCTTGGTCCTCTACACCCCACTAGCTCTTCCTGTCTCCAGTGCTGCTCATCGCCTACCTGCCTTTCTTCCTCTGTCAGATGGCGAACTCATTGAGGTCAAGATGTGTCTAGCTTACTTGCATTCTCTGTTCTCACTCCTAGCACAATGTGTGGGTTGGGTGGGTTTATCTCCCTGATCTGCAGTGATAATTACAAGATGATCTCCATAGCGGTTGTTGATTTAAGTTTTATTACCTCTTCCCACCCAGTCCCTCTTTGAGATACTACCACTTGGGACGGGGCTCAGCAGACAACAGCCACCCATGGGCCAAATATGGCTTGCCACATCACATCCCAAATAAAGTTTTCTTAGAACACAGCCATGCTCATTCGTTCACTTGTCTGTGGCTGTTTTATACCCCAGCAACAGAACTTAGGAGCTACAACAGAGACAGTGTTGCCTGAAACACCTGAAATACTTACTCTTTGGCCCTTTATGGAAGAAATTTGCAACCCGTAGTGCAAACAATTGATTTCAGTGCTTCCTATAACTAGAATAATAAACTGGGTGCCTGGGTAATCCATCTTCTTCAATGAAATATTAGTTAAATTATATATGAAATATTCAAAAACATTTTTTAAAACCTTGAGGCTTTTGAACTAGAGAAGAATCTTGACTTTTGTGGGTATCTTGGCAGTCCTGACCACCCCAAGCAGGGTTCTTTGGCATCTACCACTGTCAGAAACCGAAAAAGAACTCTTAGTCAGTGCTGATTTGGATTTGTAATGCTTCCTCTGCTTGGAGCTTGGAGTAGCTCTGGTCCTGCCCAGGCAAATGCTCTGAGGGGAGGCTACCCTCCCCGACGACGGGATGGTTGGTGCCGGGGGTGGCGGCTTGGCAGGGAAGGAGCTAGCTTTCTGAGGGTCTGGTTCTGCTGCCAGCCCTTTGGGGAAAAAAAAAAATAAAATAACCTTCCTCTTTAGGGAATGTGAAGGTTACACCACATTCAGAAATAAGAACATCACCTGGAAAGATAAGCAATCTTAGGAATGACAACCTGAAAAATCAAACCTTTCCCCCCAATGATTCAGAGAGACGAGACACATCACCTCCGCTCTGATCGGTTTCTGCCCTTGGACAGAGCATTTTCTCCTAAATAACAGGCTGAATGAGTTTTGCTGGGCTCTGGGAGATGGTGGTCCTCCTCCCGGGACAGATGGGGAAATTAAAAGCAGGCAGCGGTGGCTTCGCCTGGCTGCAGAGGGGTCGGTTCTGGCAAGGACCCCGTGGGACTCGTGGGAGCTGGATTCCCAGCCCTCTTAGACACAGCATCTGCCCTGAGAAGCCCTGAAAGCAGATTTCAGAATGCTGCTTGATGGGGGCTCTTTCGAACTCTAGAGCAGGGCTTGGCAAATACAGTGCCCCCACCCCTCTCCCCCAGACCAAATCTAGACTGCTGGCTGTTTTTTAGAAGTCTGGGAGCTAAGAATGATTTTTACATTTTTAAGTGAATTAGGGGGAAAAAAAAAAGAAGAAGAAGACTATTTCATGATTGATGAAAAATATGTAAAACCAAATTTCAGTCCATAAATAAAATCGTATTGAAACCCAGCTACCCCCACCCATTCATTTATGTATTATCTATTGTCTGTGACCGCTTCTGCATAACAACAACAGAGCTGGGTAGTTGTATCAGAGCCTATAACCTGCAAAGCCTAAAATGTTTGCGATCTGGCCCTTCACTGAAAAAAAAATCTCACCAACCCCTGTTCTAGTGTGCCTGTGATAGGATAATTAAAATACAATTTCTCAAAGTGTACTATATATAAAATGCACTCATTTTAAATCTACTGTTTGATGAGTTTAGGAAAGAATGCTGTTATGTAACCATCGCCATCAAGCTACAGAATATTTCCACAAGTAAGACTCATGTAAGTGGACATTTCTGCATTTCCTTGAGCGCCTTTGGAGTCAGTCCCACTGTGAGTTCAGTCCTTGAACTCAGGCAACTGCAGATCTGATCTCTGTCAATAGTAGCAGCTTTTAAATGTCTGTTTCCTGGGCATTTCGGAACACTGGAGACTAAAGGAGGGTGGTGGCTGGGGATGTGTGAAGACAAGAAGTTGATTTCATACTTCCATGGGAAATTTCCTTAGCTCACTACAAACACCCACTAAGACCAACTACTTCACAGTTTCCAATATTAGCAGCTGACAGGCGGGTGCGGGGAGCTCCGTCTGTGATCTCCTTTAATTGCTTAACCTTGTAAGGGAGTGCTTACCCATCTTCCATTTTATTGAGAGGAGCCTAGGCCCCCAGATTAACTTGCTAAAGGGCATCCAGCTGATAAGGTGAAAACTTCAGATTTGAGTCCTGATCTGTCTAAATCCAGGGCTGGAGCTCAGCTGCCATCCCATACGCTTGCTTAGTCTTGTCCACAATCCTGCCTGGGGTCGTCATGTGAGCACATGGTAGACAAAGGAAGCTCAGAGAAGTTAAATGACAGTCCCGAGTCACCCGGCTATGAGCCACTCAAATCCAGAGTCAGGATTTGAGCTGCTAAACTGCAACCAGAAGGCATAGAACAGAGAGCAGGAGAAAAACATTCCTTTGAAGAACCAAATTCCCCTGTTCTGCAAAAGAGTGAACTAAGAGCCCTAGGGGAGTGTGCCGTAGATAATGCAGGGGTGAGGGTGGCAGGGGTGAGGGTGGCAGTCTTGAGACAGTCATAGTTTTGCTTTCTAACCCAATGGCAATACCAAGGCTATTTAATTTCATATAAATAAGAAATGGCAGTAGAGTGCTTTAAAAAAACACTGAGGGGGTACGTCCATGCTGACCAGCATTAATAAATAAAACTTCTTCTTCTCCCCTCCCAAACAGCATTCTGACTACCTGGGAAGAGGTGAAAATCAAAGTCTGAGGGTCCAGGGCCATAGCATGTTCCCTTTCTCTCCTCCTCCTCACACCTACTATTATAAAGGATGATGCAGTTTACCAACCCCTGGTTTGAGCGATGGCGTTGCCTCAGAGCCTTTGTATTAAGTACTTGGGCCTTGAAAGGCACCCCCAAATATTCTTCCTTGTTCCCATTTTCTAGGACCATTCCATCAGCCTCTCTGCAGACTCTTATAACCTAGGGCAGGTGCCTAGGAAGACTGGGGTCCTTAGCTTTAAATAATAGAACCTCTTTAAGATTCATGTACGCAGACATGATAATATTATCATTGTTGTTGTTATTATTATTATTATTTGGAAAGTAAATCAATTTGATGTTCTAATTTTAAAAATGTTGAGAACTAGATTTAAAAACAAGAGCTCTAAGGCACAGACAAGATGTTCATGAAAGCATCTGGGGTGCTCCCAGAATCTATGGGTAGGTGGAAGAATTGGAACTGGAGGGTTCACTTGCAAGAATGTACTATGGGATTGTTATAGAAAGAACTCGTGCTCTTGCCACTGTTGGGCAGAGATAGCCAAATCCTGTCACCCATGTGGAGGGGTCACTAGACACTGCTGGTGCCCAGAGAGCTGGCCACTTCTGCTGTCAACCTCACCAGGAAATGGATGCTCCATCAGACCTCCTTCCTCGTATCACCAATATCAGAATGGAAGAGGCTGACATCTGAGTGGTCAGCTTCAGTCACATGCCTATGTTTTATCAAAAGAGATTCTGCCTGGGTGGGATTGAACACTAAAGGCAGGAAATACTCCAAACACAGTGAATTGGCTAGATTGGTGGAATAATGGCCCCCCAAAGATGTCTGCATCCTAATCTTGGAAATCTGTGTCTGTATTACTGTGTATGGTCAAAGGGATTTTGCAAATGGGATGAAGTTAAGGATGGTGAGATATGGAGATCTTCCTGGATTATCCGGGCAGGCCCAGTGTAATCACAATGGTCCTTGGACAAGGGAGGTGGGAAGGTCAGAGTCAGATAAAGAAGGTGTGGTAATAGAAGCATAGGTTGAATGATACACTTTGAAGAAGGAGTTAGGGCATCATAGGCTACACAATGCAATAGGTCTCCAATGGCTGGAAAGGCAAGGAAACTAACTTTCCCCTGGGGCTTCAAGAAGGAACGCAGGCCTTTTAACACCTTGATCTTGACCCATATCAGACCTCTGAGCTCCAGAAATATTAAGATAATAAATTTGTGTTGTTTAAAGGCACTAAAGTTCTAGTAACTTATTATAGCAGCAGTAGGAAACTCATACACATCAAAAAAGTATTCAAAAGGTGATGGAAGATTAGAAAGCATGAAAATGTCTGGCACAGACCCTTAAAGGAAGGGTGGAAAGATGGTTCCCCACATCCTATGCACATTTTTTGAGGGTGTTCCGACAGAGTCCCAGTGCTAGTTTGGGTAAAAAGCTGAGTAATTTCTTTTGATTGTTCATCTTGTTCACCTACTTTATTCATTCCATGATTTATTCAACAGATGTTCCCTTCATTAAATAAACATTTACTGGAGCTAAGTGCCAAGCACTGTGAGAGATATTATGGTTACAAAAGAAAATAAGAGAGTAAGACTTCAAGCTAACAGTTGAGATGCTCATAGACACCGGGTGAAATTTAGTCAATTTTCAGTTGTCTCTACATAGCAAATCCCACTAAAAACATACATTAAGATAGCTTTGAAGAATGGGAATTAGGATGTCCTAGTGATCTCAGAGGAGGAGCCCCAATAATTTATGTAAAAAGATATCATAATTGGAATAACTAATTTTTTTAAAAAATTAATGACTATCATAACAGTAGTCAACATTAGTTCATCTTTGTTAAAGATGATATTAAGTATTTTATTTGCTTTATTTTCATATAATTATATAAACTCTTATGAGTTATGGACAGTTATCCCCATTTCACAGATGAGGAAACTGAGGCTTAGGACAAAGGACCAAATTCACCTTGTTAGCTAACAGAACTGGGATATGAACTTCTGGTCATCTGACTCCTGGGTGATTGTTTGCTGCTCTGCCTGTGTGCCAAGCACTAGGTTAGGGGCTCGAAATTCACATGTATAAGAGAAAACATCCTCAGAGAAGTCAACCTCAGAATTTAGTAAGTAAAATGAGCTATGGAAATGCAAACAAAGAATTACATAGCTTTCTAAGGTGACTGCTTTTAATGGTTAAAACCGTCATTTGGATACATAATCTCTGGTCCGTTTGGTTAAAGATCATAATTATTTAACTGCTGAGATAGGAGCAAGCCCCATGTTACTTTCACTGATTTAGATACAAAATGTATTCTCCTAGATATTTCAATTCTAAAATCATATTCCATAAGGACTATGCATGAATTATACTCTCCCCATGTTCCTCTTTCCCTCCACCCATAGTTGTATATCAAGGTAAATGCTTTGGTCGGTAGTATTGTTTACTGGAAGCTTCTTGACAGAAAGTGTAACGGTTAAGGATAACACCTTATTCTAAGCTGGAGGCCTCCCCTCAGCAATGGCTTATCAATCACCCACAAGGAAAATGTCGAGGCTGGGTTGGGCTGTGAGCGAGGACACACAGATCTCACTTATCATTCCTAAGTTGGGTGGATAGGGTGTGTAAGATCTCTTGACCACTGAGCCCAGGGCTACATCTTACCCAAATGGTGCCCAAGCATTCTGCTCCTTGGGGTCCAGAAGCTGCTGTTGGCTGAGTTGCTGCTCAGCGGTCCTGTGACAGATGGTATGCCTTGCTCATTAAATCAGAATCCTTCCCACTCTCAGGGCCCCAGGCATGTTGGGAGACGGACTTGATGGTGTTTTCTAATGCTGAATGGTCTACAGCTCAAGAGCGTGAAGATAAATATTCGACTTCATTGTGCATCCACTAACTTAAGCCTTGCTGGGTCTATTCCCTTCACTTTGACAGGGCACATTTAGAAAAGTGAAATGAAGTGCTTTTAGGCACCCAGCTCCTCCATCCATCACTTTGTCTTGTACTTTACAAGCTTGGCCCTTTTCTTGGAGACTTGTCTTCACACAGCGTTTTGTACCAGTTATGTACAATATCCTGAACCAAAAAGAGACTTTCCTAGAGTCCAGAGTCAGGGCTTACCTTTGTTTTTGAGGCAGTGCTGTGCAAGGCTTGTTTCTTTGGAGAGCTTGTTGGAGGGAAAGATGACAACACATGCAAAGAGGGACCCTGATAGTAACCAGGGTAGTTCCAACACAAGTAATAAGTCTGATTCTAGAACAACCAAGCTAACAAGTTGTGCGTTTACCCTCAGAGAAATAGGAAACCACAAGAGGGTCTTGTGATCATGTTTGAATTTTAAGAAGACCTCTCTGGCTGCAGATAGAGAATTGACTGGCAGCCAAGAGGGGTAAGAGAGACAGGTCATCTTGAGAGAGGGAGTCAGGAGACCCCCGCTGACAATCAGAGTTAGAGATGGAGGTCACCAGCCAAAGGTGGCAGTGGATATGGAGGGCAATGGAGAGAACCGGAAGCTGTTTAGGATGCGGGCCAACAGAGCCTAGTAAATTGCATATGGCAGGAGGAGAGGGAGAATGGAATGGTGGGTCACAATGATACCCAGGTTTCTGGATGACTGTGTCATTCATGAAGCTAGGGTACAGAGCAAAGGGGAACCATTGTGCATAGCAGGCACTGTGCATTGAGTCGCAGAGAACTGCAAGACACTTTGAAGGGGAGAGGGCGATGCAGAGTTGAGGGAGGGGGAAGAAAAGGAAATAATAACTTAAGAAAGAGAAGACAATCTCCCCAACCAGGAGTATAGCAGGGCTTAAGATCCAACAAACCTACTATGACTACAATTTTTAACTAATACTGGCAACACCGATATTACTAGCTGCTATTGATTGCTCAGTATATATCTAAACCTTAAATAGCCTTCAGTTCTTACAAAAACTGTGCTGATAGGCATCATTCATCACCCTGCTATAGCTGAACAGACTGAGGCTCAGAGATATTAGGTAATTTCGCTGGAGTTAGAAAGCTAGCAAATAGCCAAACTATGATTTGAACCCAGGTTTGTTTGGCTGTAAAGAATAAACTCATTTAACTCCCAGGGAAAGCTGTCACCCCAAGGGACAAATAAACAGGTGCAGGGTTGGAAGGATATAAGTTAAGAAAAAATTACTGAGATAACAAAGAGTTGGATAGGAGGTCATTTTAAGAATATTTCTTGGAGAAGTTGAGGTCTGCTGGTTTTGAATGAGGCCGTGGATGCCAAATCTCTGGGTACAAGTACATTAATTTGAAGTAGGGAGCAAATAGATGAGATTAATAACATGTAGGGTGAAGAGGGCATTGGCAATAGCTTTTTCAAATATCATTTTGCTTTATAACCTTTGATTATGCTGCTTCGCCCAGTGAGCTAAATACTTAGCCTGGTCCACATGACTCTTAGGACATGCTAAGATATGTCTGTGAACTCACTTTCTGCCTCCCCTCTGTGCGCTCTGCGCTTAGAGCCCTAAAAGATCTTTCCTTCCTCCCTCCCTCCTTCCTTCCTGTTTTTATTTTTTCTTTATTCCCATGTTTCTGCAGTCATCATCAATTGAGCACCTACTGTGTGTCAGGCACTGTACTAAGTCTGGAGGGTCATGGGGATAGAAAGATAAACAGTGCTTCAGGAGACTGTGGGGGATTGGAGTGCACAGAGTTCACGACCCGTTGTATTAGACTTTGAGATGCGCTATTACAAATGGCGAAAACAGAGCCCGATAGTGTGGCTTTGTCAAAGCTGAACCCCAAGCCAGAGTTAAGAACACAGAGAAATTTGTCAGCTGTGTGGAGGAGGGGGCTTTCCTGGCAGAGCAAACAAGCTGCTTGCAGAAGCAGAACGGAGAACAGTCTTCCCAAATGTCGACCTGAGCCATTTCTGAGATGTGGCTCTTACTTTTTCCTCCTGTTCCCGGGCTTTGCGTCTCTCTTCCAAAATCCTAAAGGCTCTTCTTTCACTGTCTCCTCTTTCTGCTTCCTTTCACCTCTTTGCTGACTCTGAATTAAACTCTTCATTGTGGCTCTCTGACAGTTTCTCCCCTGCTTTGCTAACCACTTTAAAAAATAGACATTTAAAAGCCTTCTGTGTCTCTCCTGCTATGTTATGGCTCTCGTGCTGTGTGAATCGGTGCTCCCTGCCCGGAGGACGGGGGCCCCACTGCTGGGGCCCCAGAGGCTGCCAGCTTGGCATTTGAGCTTTTGCCCTGTAGGCTGTACCCACTGACAGCTTGGTTTGCGCCCCCCGGGGTGAGGCACCTGCTGCGCACCTCCCTTCAGCAAAGGGCACCGCACCAGACTGCTGGCTCCCCAACAGGGTAAGGCCTGGATGGGGCGGTGGGGCAGCCCCAGGCAGCGTGGAACAGGTCCAGACTCACTCTCAGCTTCAATGTCATGTGATTCTTATGCAAGCTCAGCCTGCCCTGGGTTCTCGGGGCTATTCCTGAGCAGAGGCAGGGCTGATGGAGGCGCATTCCACCCCATATATGCTGGGTTCAGCTCCAAGGTACCCTTGCTGCCATCTTGCTCCAGTTCTATGTCTCGGCTGAACCATGATATTTCACCTCCGCCAGGCACCAAAACCTGTATGTTGGCTTGATCCCGACTTGGAGCCTCTCTCCCGGCCCCTAGTGTCTGACTTTCTACAGGCATTATACAGGGACCTTGGAATCTCTAGGCTTAGGGTCCAGTGCCCACCCTAAATGTGGTTCTTTCACCTATGACTAAGTTCACTGGAACCCAAAGGACTCATGTTTCCAGAGCCTCAGCAGAAGATGCTGAATTCTAAATATCCCCTGTGCCTCATTCCCTTGCTGTGTCCCATGTAGAAGTCAGGAACCCTGATCCTAGATCTTGTTCTCCATTCTGATTAATATGAATAAAGAGCAGTTAACATGCACAGGGCACCTAATCTGCCTGTTTTTAGGCTGAGCACTTGAGAAGAATGAACTCCCATGCCTTTAGGGTAGCTCAGCAAGAAAGGGGTCCCGTGGCACTGGGGTTCTAGCTCAGGAAGCCTTGCTCTAAAGCCCATTTTCTTAACCAGAATGCACTTGGCTGTTTGCCTCAACTGGAGCCTATTCTGTTGTCGTTATGCTTAGTGCTTCTTCAGCCAGACCAAGTCTGGACAGCCTCTTCCTCTGGGTCTGCTTTCTCCAAAGCTTTCAGAGCTCTTATGGGCAAATCCTGTTCCACTCTGAGCCCTTACTCCACAGTTGGACAATGGCCAATTAAGTAATGTGCAATTGAGTCTCAAAATGATTGTAGAGTGCACTTAAGGACACTGAAAGGACAATGAGCATCATTGTATACCAGATAGCCTATGGTTATTTATTGTGTAATATCTCTGTGCTCATCTGTTCTTGGTACTATCATGGGATTACATGGAAGAAGAGATCTTCGTGGTTAAGCTCATAGACTACTCTAGAACCAGACTGCCCAGACTTGAACGCTTGCTTTACCACGTTGATATCCACGTGACCTGGGCCAAGTTACTTAGTTTCTCTATGCCTCAGTATTCTCATCTGCAAAGTGGGGATGATAATAGTACCTATATCTTAGGGTTCTTATGAAGATTAAATGAGTATATTCATGTAAAGCATTTTTGCACATAATGTTAAATAAATATTTGCTCTATTGATCATAATGATTATGGAAAATATGATAATATAGTCCCTGTTTCAAGAAGATCTGGGTCTATAGAAGCAGACCACAAATCCCATGAAACAAAATGAGACCCTATATACTTAAATATTAGTTGGGAAAATGGAGAGCAGATGGCTAATGAGATTCTCAGTAATTGTTGGGGAGAATTGGGAAAGGCAACATGGAGGAAGAACTTGGCCATGGCTTTTGGGATGAGTAGGCTAGAGAGAGGTAGAGGGGAAAGTGGTTGTCTAGTGTCATTGACATGTGGGCTGCTTTCTTCCACTTTCAGAGCACTGATGGTCCTTGTTTGTTATTTCCTATTGGCCATGTTTCCATCCTCATAAACAAAGCCCAGGATTCTGGATCTAAGCTGAAATGTGGGGGGCTTGCATTAGTCATGGTAGAGTGTGATTGATTCTCCCCTTGGATAGCAGAGCATGGAATGGAAAATGATTCAGAGATAGTGTTCAGTGGTAGTGCTGACCTGGAAGCCAGACAGTCCAGTCAAGCTTCCATTGAGCAGCTGAGTTGGAAGGCAAAATAAAGGCATAACCCAAAGGATTGGAAATTGGGAATAACTGCTAGAGCAAGAGGCTTTGGCATGAAAGATGGACAACAGAGTATAGAGATGGGGAGCAGCAAGCTGTAAAAACCTGTGATTGATAAGTTAAGGTAAATAAATTCTTTTTGTAAAATATTTATGAGAGAGAGAGAGAGAGAGAGCATGCGTGCACATGCGTGCAGGGCTTGGGGGAAGGGTGGGGAAACAGAGGGCTGGAAGTAGAGGAAGAGAGAATACCCAACAGACTCCCCACTGAGCACAGAGCCTGACACAGGGCCCTATCTCATGACCTTGAGATCATGACCTGAGCCGAAACCAAGAGTCAGACTCTGAACCAACAGAGCCACCCAGGTGCCCTAAGGCAAATGGATTCTAATTAAGACATCAGATGAGGGGCGCCTGGGTGGCTCAGTGGGTTAAGCCTCTGCCTTCGACTCAGGTCATGATCTCAGGGTCCTGGGATCGAGCCCTATCTCTGCTCAGCGGGGAGCCTGCTTCCCCTCCTTTCTCTCTGCCTGCCTCTCTGCCTACTTGTGATCTCTGTCTGTCAAATAAATAAATAAAATCTTAAAATAAAAAAAAAGACATCAGACAAATTAACTCAAATTAAGCCATGAGATCCACATCAGTGGAGTCCTGGGGTAATGGACCAGAAGGCAAATAGTTCCTAATGACCGAGATGGTGTTAGACAAGATCTAGGTCTAGCGGTTCCAATGTGGGAATCAGCCCTCTGATGGATCCACTGTAGGTGACCCGTGAAGACCATGGTCAGATTCAGCATGGGGGGCATTCAGTGATACGGGATGATATGGGAAGAAATATAACGAGAGTGGATGGTATGGCTTTCATTTAAACTATATTTATTAAGCTTCTACTGTATTTGAGGGACTGGGGATTTTGAAATGCTGGTGGAGACAGGTGACTCAGCCATGCATCTTTTGTTCAAGGAGCTAATAGTCGAAAAGATAAGATAAATACTATTCACAAATAACTAATGGAAGATGGAAAACAGTGCCTGACATAAGGGAGGCAGAGAGAGAGAGCCTGAGGAGGGAATGATTGTTTGCATGGGTGTCTGGTGACTTGTAGTCTCAGAGCCTGCATTGGAACCAACCTCCCCTGGGTGCAGATTTCTTTCTTTCTTTCTTTCTTTTTTTAAGATTTTATTTGTTTATTTGACAGACAGAGATCACAAGTAGGCAGAGAGACAGGCAGAGAGAGAGGAGGAAGCAGGCTCCCTACTGAGCAGAGAGCCAGATGCAGGGCTCAATCCAAGGACCCTGGGATCATGACCTGAGCCAAAGGCAGAGCCTTTAACCCACTGAGCCACCCAGGCACCCCCTTCTATGCACCTTTCAAAATGGTGGATGTCAGGTTCTTCTTCAGCAAATGAAATATGGAAAAAGCAGTTTATTCTCATGTGCTATCCCTTTTAAAGCCAGTAAAAAAAAAAAAAAAACAAAACACACACACACACAAACATGTTGCCATTTTTTAAAAATTTTTGCAAACAGTTGCAAAATTAAATTTGGCTTCCAAGTTTCATGGGGAATGATTTAATGTTCTCCCACACATTGCTGGCATGTACATATGTCCGAAATAAAAATGAGCTACACAGAAGTATAAATAACATTTATGTGAGATGGACAGTCCTGTTTAGCTTGTTTTCCCAGACGAGCATGAAAATGCCCATTTTAAATTTACATTTAGACAGGAAAATTACCATTATCTCAATAGTGTGGGGAAAAATAATAATTCTGGAGGCTGATGCCTTCAATGCACAGCAGCACGCACGGGACTTTTCCAACCACACAGGTACGTTAACTAAACATTCAGGTGAAGACCGCAGCCGTCAGCCAGACATTTGTTCATTTTCAAATATCTAAATGACCGATGGATTTCTTTTTTATTCATGTGTTGGCTGTTGGAGAGAGTAAGTAGAGGCCACATTACATCAAAATTAGTAATTATAATAGCCTATGGGGTGCTTGGGGTGTTTTCAAAAATTGCATCCATATTTCTGCATACCTGAACCTCAAAGGAACCCTGCTATTTAGAGCAAGTATTATTTACACCATTTTATACACGATGACATTGCATTTCAGAGAGATTTAATAGGTCTGTCCAGGTTAGCGTGGGTAGTATCCTAGCCACGTTTTTGCTCACAGCACATATCACTAACACTACATTGTGTATTTATCTTTTTTTGTTTTGCTCTGACTCCCTCATTGGAATGAAAATTTTATGAGGGTAGGGGCCTTGCCTTTTCTCTTCATTGCCTGAAATAGTGCTGAGCACTTAGATAGGAAGTACTCTATAAATAGCCATTGGATGGGTGGGTGGATGTGTGGATGGGTGGATGGGTGGATGGATGGGTAGGTGGTTGGATGGATGGTTGGGTGGGACCCGAAACTGAGCCGACACCTAGTTCAGCATTCTTTCCCCCACAATATTCACCCCAAAACCTTTTAATGATGATTATAAAGATGGAGAGGCATCTCCAATAAGGAACATCAAAGAGAATCTGGTCATGGACTCTTTCCTGGGACAGACAAGGAATGTATCAAGGAAGAAACAATCAGGGGCGATAATTGGGAGAGTCGGTCACAAAGTACTTAACGTAGTGGAGAGGTGCCACGATGCAAGGAAGACTGCCACCAATCCTGGTTCTAGAGGGCTTCCTGCAGGAGATGACCTCTCAGCTGAAACTAACTGAATATTGAGTTGGAATTCTCCCAGCAAAGGGGAAGGAGAGACAGAGAGGCTGCATGTGCAGAAGCTTATAGGAGAGAGAGAGAGAGAGAGAGAGAGCACCAGTGATGTATGTGAAAACCAAAGTGGTTAAGTATGTATAGGGAATAACGTGAGAGCATGGTAGGAGCAGGAAGAGATAAGGCTGAAGATGTAAGTAAGAGCCAGATCACAGAGGGCCTTGGCAAGCCACATAGAATGAAAGTCCAGACTTAACCTGAGAGCTGTGGGAAGCTTCTTGAGTAACATATCTTGTGGGCACATAGGAGAGCAGGTCTTACCCAGAAAGTTTCATGAATCTTGCTTAAGAGGGCTCTAGAAGGATGCTTAGGAGTTTGTCAGGCAAGCAGGGCAGGAGAGAAGTGAGGGATCCTGTAAGGTCAGCATGCCTGGGGCACTGGGTGGATCATGGGGCATGGTGGAGAAGGAGCTGGAAAGTCAGGCAATCCAAGTTATGAGAATCTTGTAGATCATGCTGAAGAATGACTATTTTATTCCACAGAGAGAGAAAGATAGACTGTATTCTCCAGGATCTTCTGAACCTTCCTGTATGACTGGTTATGTCATTAAGAAATGACATCAGGCTCTGATTGATTACATGTTATGTACGAGGCTGAGTCCTTGGTGATATAAGAAAACCCTATGCTCATCTGAACGTAGTGGTAAAAGTCTTGACTTGGGGAAAGAAGGCCTGGTGCCGAATCCTGGATACATCACTTACTGAGATCTGGGGCCAACGCATTTAACTTTTCTGACCCTCAGTTTTGCCAGTCATAGAATGGGACCCGCTATAATGCTTGCTTAGCCAACTTCATAGAATTGTTGTGGGGATCAGTAAAAATGTTTGTAAGAGTCTGTCCAAGTTGGATCGAATTCTGTGTGTGGTAGGGGGTGTGGTGAAAGAGAAGAGGTAAATGCAGGTCTAGAAAAGGTCAGCTAGGGTGTGGAGAGCCAGGAAGCACAGGAAGGAGCCACGCAGTCAAAAGGAAGAAATTAAGAGGGTGTGACAGGGTGTGAGATACTGGCGCAAACAAGAGACCGGAGACTCCAGTGGGGACAAGTGCAAGAGGAAGGATCTGTGGGACAGGTCATCAGTTTGTTAGTCAGTAGGTATAAATAAATAGAGGTGTGCCATGCTGTCTGTTAATGGTTGTTCTAGACAAGGTGTCTTTTTACAAAAGGGGCCCAAGGCTGTGCTTCCATGACAAGCCTGTATCTGTCTGTTTCTTTTCTCCAATTTTTTTTTATCGTGTTATGTTTTAAAGGCACACTTCTCTGATCCTGAGGCCTCTTGAAGTACGTTCATATGTGAAACAATGTCAATGAAATAAAAACTCACTCATTCGTTTACTCAATAAATATTCATTTGTTCTGTCCTGGGAAGGTACTCTGCCGATATTTATTGGAACACATGGATGGACTCAGGGAGCTTACAGTCACGTGGATAATCTTGAAAAGCATCTGAAAATGTCATTTTCTTAAGGAAATATATCAAACTTCAGTCATTGGCCTTTGACCCCTTGGCCTGCTTACTGTATATTCGTGAGCCTTCTGTTCATGAATTTGCTTCGAAATTTATTATTCTACCAGTTCGTTTTCAGTCTCTCCCCCAACACTGATTTGTTTTCGGCAGAATGAGGGTTCTCCCTGGGGGGAATCCTCAGGCCCCAACAAGACCAAGAATTTGGTAATGAGATCTGGATTCTTTTTCTACTTTTGAATGGAAATGCCACATGATTTTTAAACCAATGATCTGAATTCCTATTACTAGTACACCAAACAACTTTTCTTTTTACATATTTATTATCTTTCTGCATACCTAGGTGAAAACGTAGCATACATACCATTTTTTAGGTCATTCCTTTTCATTGATAATTCATCATAACTGTTTCAAAGAATTCCCCAAATTTTGAAATAGCAGACAAAAAAAGTTTGACATCCATGATGAAGACACACCGGCCAACTGGAAGGTCAGGTTTCTCTGCCTCTGGTCATAATTGTATCAGCTCAGCCTGGCCATCATGGACTATCTCTCCCACCGATCAGAAGATGAGATTGGCAGCTGTAGACATCTTAGCCTATTAAGATGGTGGACAAAATATATTAATAATGGATTAATGAATGTCTGGGAAGAAAATGTTTTTCAATATTCAGGGCTTGGTTAGAGGTGGGGAGAAATAATGTCTTTGATGGTGCAAAGACCAATTTGCCAATTAAAAAGGACTTTGCAATGCAGGACCCATCATGCAATAGAAATGGATAAATTAATGTCAAATTTGGGGCTTTCCAATAATAGTCTTTCTTGAATAAAATCCATGGCATTTGAACCCAAGAGGAATGTTTGACCTGTCTACTAATGCTTCAGTAGGAACTGGCCTCTGTTCCACCATGCTCCTTGTGGGGGCCTCTGTTTTTGTTTGGTTTGCTTTTTTTTTCTGGTTTTTTAAAATCATTTTTTAAATTTAATTAATTTATTATTATTATGTATTTAATTTATTTTTTAACAAAGTGGGTAGCAGTATTCCAGAAGCCAGTACCCTTGCTTTTCCCAGTGATATGACGATTCTCAGTAATTTGCAGAAGGGCAGGGATGAGGAGAAGCTAAATGAGGCACTTGCTTGGGGTACAGATTAAAAGGGAGAAGTACCCAAAAACCTCAGGAATCAAGGTAAGTCATACCTTAATGAAATATTTTTAAGAAACAAGAATTGGTGTAGGCAAGGGGAAAAAAAAACCCACAATGGATGAAATAATCCAAATTTTTAATAAAGACAGGATCAGCATGACTGATTTTTTCCTTTGGTCTTATTGGCTACAAAGATGGTTCCTCACGGCACCACTGATTTCCATTCTTATTTAAAATTTGGATATCCTCTTCACAGTGGATTTTTTTGCATTAACTCTGATTTTTAAAAATATTGCAGTGAAATATTATTCAGCTCAGTGGCTGAGTTCTGCCTCCCTCACCTCACTCCATCATCTGTGGATGTCCCCAGCATCTGAGGGTTCTTCATACAAATTTGGCTTTGCAGTGCATTTGTGTAGTTTTTAAACTTTTTCTTACTCTTCTCCCTGTCCAAGCCAGGTTAACAGCTATTGGGATAGTTCTGCAAAAAGTCATATTCGCTATGGAATAAAAGGCAGTAAGAAGTATATTTGTGGAAGAGATATTGGCTTGCTGATCCCAGTTCTAGGCTAGTAATTACTGTATCCTGAGACATGGACCAGAGGTCAGTGATGAGTGAGAAGGTCAAGGCTCCCAGTGACTAGCTTTTCGCCTACAGGCTCCTGGAGACCGTTGCATGGGAGGGCAGTGCAGGTGTGTGACAGGGGCAAGAGTGGTGCTGGGGTGACCGTCTTTTTTATTGAAACACAGCTTGTACTTTTAGTTCAGCTTGTGCCAGAGAGGGTAGACCTGGTGTCTAAGCAGTGATTGCAAGTTAATACCCAGCATTTGATTTTGCTGGGATGTCGTGTGTGTGTGTGTGTGTGTGTGTGAGAGAGAGAGAGAGAGATAGCCAAGAACACCCTCAATTTTCCTCCCTTTATGTGATTGCTGGAGAATGTCTACCAAGAGGCTGCAATTCTTTTTCATTTCCATGAAGGTCTCTTTCTAGTGAGAATTGGGAAATGGGTTCATGGTTTCACATACCTAAGGTCTGCAGAGTGATTTAGATAAGAATTACTGAGCAACTTTTTTCTGTGTGCACGCTCTGGGTCAGGCTTTAGATTGTGTGCTAAGCAACAGTCATATTTTTGGAGACAATATCCCACACCATTTGTGTCATCTCCTTGTCTTCATGCAATGAATAGTCTTGCCATAAACAGCAGAATTGAGAGGAGCTCTGAATGTCTTCCTTGTCTTCCCATTTCATCAAATCGGCTGAACAAGAGATGATGGAGAGACAGTGAATCCTTCGCTTGGAAGAAACTCAGTGACTTTGCCATAATGTCTGCAGAACAGTTGGTGGCTCAGCCTTTTCAGGTCACCTGCCATAGGGAAAGCTAACCGTACTTGAGTAGATGCTGAACCACAGATGTAAAAATGTAGAAACCCGTCAGATTCTTAGAGGCACTGGAAGTGATGGGGGAAGGTTTCAGTAGGACAGTGGAAGATATCCTGGTAGGCAGGCAGTCATCATCTAAGCAGTCCTGCCATAGACAAGATCCCAGGAGGGAGCAGAACACAGCACTGGAGGGACCCAGTGGTGGGAGGGGACTGGGATGCCAAGACTGGGTCCAGGTCTAAGAATGATTGACACAGGTCAATACAAATGCCACTCACCAGAGAAAATGCAGTACTTTGAGACCAGGATCTGATAGGTGGAAGAGAAAGTTAGAATCAAGTGGCTAAAATTAGCTCCTCCAGGTGGAACCAGGATGGGAGTAAGATACACACAGGGCGAGAAAGAGGACTAGTGAATGAACTCTGACTTGATATGTCACCCTTTGTAGGGTCAATGTTAGTCCCAGAGAAAGAGGCAGGGCTGCCCCTGTAGCTGGCAGGTTCAGTAACAGAGAAAGACAGTGACAGGGGTATGGAAGCTTATACTTGCTAGGTGTTCTGTACCAAGGATAGTTTTTTTTTTAATTTTTATAATTTTTTAAAAAAGATTTTGTTTATTTATTTGACACACAGAGAGAGAGAGAGATCACAAGTAGGCAGAGAGGCAGGCAGAGAGAGAGGGGGAAGCAGGCTCCCTGCTGAGCAGAGACCCCGATGTGGGGCTCGATCCCAGGACCCTGGGATCATGACCCGAGCCGAAAGCAGAGGCTTTAACCCGCTGAGCCACCCAGGCGCCCCTCCAAGAATGGTTTTTAAAAGCCTCACATGTGTGACCTCATTTGGTCCTAGTGACACCCTGAGAATTCAGTAGTATCATCTTCCCCTTTGGGGTTAAGCACCTTGCTCAAGACTAAAGTGGCCGACGTGGGACTTGAACACAGACAGTTTGATTTTGGAGACACATTCTTCACCACTGTACCATGGAGTTTATGTGAGCCAATAGATCACTGAAGCACCCAGATTAGAATTTCAGTTGTCCAGAAGAAACAGAAATCTGGGTATGTGGTTAAACTTGAATTTGATGACACATCTGGAAATAAACTCCTTTCCCACATTGGGAAATAAGAACACCTACAGTGAAATTGGTAACTGCGATAGAGAAGCTTCATTCAGGAGCCTCACTTGCAAGGTTTTAGCTTGGTCTTTCAAGAACATTCTAGAATTCAACCACACATGCTCATTTGTGCTGAGTCTAGGGAGGCTGGTGCCTGAATTCTGCTATGTTCCTTCAGTTGTTGGGTTCTCTGACACTACTCAGGGCATTATTCCATCCTGCGGTGGCTTTGAGAACTGTCTTCTTCTCAAAGCTCCTCCACACAATGCTTCTGCCTCTTTTGGTCCAACCTACATTGGTCCAAAAACATTACAACGGAAGTTAGAAAACAGTGTTCAGTGGCTGGTGAACACACGTTGTTAGCCAGGGAAACTAGTTAATTAATGTTCATTTTAAACTAAAACACCTTAAATTACTCACTTGAAATGTAAATACATATTTAACTTTGGCATTTCATCTTCCTTCAGTAGGAGGAAGTAGGAGGGCCATTCTCTCCTGTTTTGGGTAACAAATTCACATGTCATGTGGATCTTATTCTCTTCTGAAATTTCTATAATGTTCACTATCTAAAGAAAGCATTTAGCACCTAATTACTTATTACATGGTAGTATCTTTTCTATTGTTGTCTTGTACTGTCGCTGAGCTCATTAATTGCTATTTAAGTTTTCATGGGCCTGTCTTGTCTTCCCAAGGGTATTATTAACTGCCTAGGACAGGAATTATACCTTGGGTTTTTGTTGTTGTTGTTGTTGTTTTGTTTTGTTTTGTTTTGTTTTCCTGTGGTCCCCACAGCAGTACCTTGCACATATGGGTATCCGTATAATTTTTTTTACACACAACTCTGATCTTTTTATTACTGAACACTGCCAGGAGGAGAGGGAGAAAGAAACCGAGAGAGAGAGAGAGAGAGAGAGAGAGAGGAGGAGGAGGAAGAAGGAGAGGGGGAGGGGGAGAAGAGGAGAAAGAGGAGGAGGAGGAGGGAGGGAGAAACAGAAAGGAGTCATCTACTCATCCATCCGTGTTTCTCCAGAGCTGGGTTATTCATGACTGGTACTAAGTTTACCTCCTCCCCTGCTTTCGGACTTCACAGAGGCTGAGGTCTCATTGCATCTTGAGCAGCTAATCTCTACACACTAATAAACTCTCTTAGCGATCCAGGGTTAGTGTTTTAAGCCATAGTCCCCCGATTCTACAAGATCTGCAGAGCCCCTGACTGATTTTAAAAGTGAGAAGAGACACTATTAGTTGGGAAAGCAAACTGTTATTTTAGCAGTTGTTGGACTGGTGATTGAATATTTTAGTAGCGGACAGAGGAAGGGGGTTTCTAATCTCTGCGTGAGCTTTGGACTGGAGTCCTCTTATGGAAATAAAGTGAGGAATGAAAAAGAAAATGATTTCCTCTCTGAATGGTTGTTATGGACTACCTAGAGGGCGATCTGTCTGCATGCGTAGTAAGTAGTGTCTGAATGACATCCCAAATTTATGCATGAGAAAGGGCAGCAAAGTTATCCAGGTGGTCCTTTTGGCAGAAGAGCCAATGACATATATGGGGAAAAGGAGGAGGTTTGATCTCGCTATTTATAATAATAATGGCTAAGTTATTGATTCATTGACATATTCTAGACACTGTTCTAGGTGCCTTGAGTATTTTAACTCAAATCAGCCCTATGCAGTAGGTAGTGTTGAGTTCCTCATGATGAGACTGAAGAACTTAGTTAAGGTAACATAACTATTAAGTGTAGGAGCAGGTATTCAATCCCAAGGAGTCTGACTGTAGAGCAAGGATTCAGCAAACATTTTCTGTAAAGGGCCGGATAGTGAATATATTTTTGGCCTTATGAGCCAAGATGGTCTCTGTCTCACTTCTCAGCTCTACTGTTGTAAAGTAAAAGCAGTCATAGAGAATAGGTCAATGAGTGGGTATTGTCCTATTCCAATAAAACTTCATTTACAAAAACAGACAAAGGGCCAGATTTGGCCAGGGGTTTGCCATCCCCTACTCTGGAGCTCAATTTGCCTACTCATTGGCCTTTCTGGAGTCTGCTCCCCCCACTGACCCCATTTTTTCCCCATTACTATGAATTTACATATATGTGTAATTGAGGGATTCGTTAGTTATTTGATGGATTATCTATGCCAAATAGTGGGTATTGTTTCTTCTTTTTTCTTCCTGTTTCCAATACCTTGTGGTCCTGATAGAAGTAAAAGAAATCTGGTGAGTCAGAGTGGTGGGTCTACTTGCTTCCCAGACTCAACACCTGGTTGTTGGGCATTAATTTCCTTGAACTCATGATAATGATGATCATGTCTGGAATCCCCATTCCTTTTCCATATGATACCAGGGGCTGCTCACTATGAAGGCTCCCACAGCTCCTGCTGGGACTTATCTTCTGAATTCCATTTGATCCCTACCAAGAAAGAGTATCAGATGAAAGTATAAGAAAAAAGCTGGTCACTGAACCTGCTTGGACTCTCTTTCATTTGAAACCAGTCACTGGAACAGAAGTAAATCTTTGCCAGGGGCTGATTAAATCAGTAGAAAATGTGGGGTTAGGGGATTTGGACAGCACCGAACATAAGGCTGATGGTAGAAAAATTAATATTAATACTAATAACTGAACTTCATAAAGCATGTCCCAGTTTACAAAGTCCTTTCCCCATAGTCCTATTGATAACAAACCCAGCTCCCCGCTCCTCACCTCTCCCCTCTCTGGGTGTCTGGGGATTTGTTTTAATGGTGTTTCAGAGTGTAAGGCTGCTGATACAATCTAATCTGAGCAGGTACTAGGACCTGAGCACATTACTTATTCATGCATTTGCTGATGGAGATGGAAATCCAAGCATGACATCGGTAGATCCAGAAGGCAATGCCTTTACATCTTCTACCTCTTTAAATCTGGGTCCTTACATGTCAGGGAGAAGAGAAAGCGCGTCATTTAAAAATGCATCTGTCACTTACGTGCTTAGAAACATGTCACAGTGAGTGGTGAAACATTATTAATTCCTTTTGCCTTCGAAGAATAATTCATGCACTTACAAGTGTAATCTGCATCACAATGAAATATTTGGATGTAAGTATAGGTGTAATTAACGCCAGAAAATCTCTGAAACAAGTAAAGCAAGGAAATTCACAGTTAAGTTGATTTCAGACATAACCAGTGTGTTCAGGACCTTAGGGACATGCTACAATCTTGTGTTGTCTTGGCAATTTTGAGGGCCAGTGAAAGGGAAAAATGTGAGGGCTGCCTCCCAGGCTCTGGACCCCTGGATGAGGTTTGTGCAACTCGTGCTGGTCTGGCATACTCTCCATAATTTGGAGCCTTTAATTTAATTCAGTGTAATAACCACTTATTGAGTCCCTGTCATATCAAAAGCACAGATCTAGGCATGGGATGATATAAATATGATAATAATAGTGTAGTGGGTGCTGTTGGTGCCCTGCCCAGATCTGCCTTACACAGTTGCTGTGAACATTGGCTGCTATCAAGCCCTCAGGTGCCCTCCTCTCCAGAGAATTGTCCTCAGCCAAATAGGAGCTATCTGGGCATGGAGAAGGGAATCTGTCTTCTCTGCCCTTGAGGGACTATCCCGTAGCAATGAATGATGGAGATAGAGGGCTTAGTTGGTGGTGGGGGGGTGCATTTCTACAAAGTACCAGATCCGTTTCAGGTTGGATCCAAGTCTATGGTAGATTTTATGCTCCAGAGTTCCCCTGGAGATCAGGTTGAAGCTGGATTTCGGCTTAGCTTCTCCTGCCCTATCTTGCTTCCCCTCCTTCCAGGGACCTCTCCTTCAATCAAACCACAGGTACCCAAATCCCCATCTCAGATCTGGCCTCTGGGAAGCCCTACTGAAGGCAGAGTACATTGCCTCTGTAATCAGAGACAAGGCATCAGTTAGGCAGTTCACATGTATGAGCTCATTAGATCTTCACAGTGACTATTTTGCTGTTGGAATTGAGGCTCAGAGAGGTTAATGAAGGGCTCCACATTCCACAGTTGGGAGACCAGCTTTCTGGGGCAGGTGTGTCAGACTCTGTAGACCTTATTGTATCCAGCTGCCCGGGAAGAATTAAGAGACATGATCATACGTGTTTCCTACCCACAGGAGCTTACGGTTCAAGAGGCAGAGAAAGCAAATGCAAAAATATTGTCAGAGAGATGCAAGAAAGGTTATGGGGATTCAGAGGAGGGAGAGCTTGTATCCAGATGAAAAGGATGACTTTCTGTAGAGATTTTATCACATGCTTACTCAGAGATCATGCTGGTGTCTCAGTTTTTCCAGCTGGACTCACATTGGTGTCTAGTCTGGTATATTTTAAGCTTTGTACTTGCAGAGTACAAGTGGGTGAGATTGAAGAGGTATGAATACATGTAGTTCTATTGTATGAGCTCCTACATAAGCCTGTTGCAGATAACTTTAGGGGCATGACATCATGTGTTACCTCCTGATTCCAGAGAAAACAGGAACAAGGTCTCATTTTTTTTTTTTAAATAGATCAGAAGAGGACCCCTCTTTGATGCTCCTGTCTCTGACACTGGCCACCAAAAAGTCATGAAACATACCTTCAGTGGTCCTATTTTCACCTTTTATACCACTGGTTTGGAATGGTAATAGTGGAGATGGAGAGAATGATGAGATTTGGGACATATTTTGAACTAGAGCTGGTAGCTTTTTTAAAGACTTGCCCATGGGATTGGATATGACTTGCATGAGGTTTCCTCTCCATTATTTTCCCACCCCGAGGAACAAATGGCTGCCATTTTGTCCACAAGCCTCCTAGAGAACAAGATTTCATCTGCTTTCATCTGCCAAGCTTGTTCCCCAACCAGGCTTGGAAGGGAAGGCATGTTTCCTACTCAGTGCCTTTCGGGTGCTCACTCAATGTTCTGAGTGACCCTCACATTGGACTCTTGTTGGTTTTTTTTTTAATTTTTAATTTTTTTATTTTTTATAAACATATATTTTTATCCCCAGGGGTACAGGTCTGTGAGTCGCCCAGTTTACACACTTCACAGCACTCACCAAAGCACATACCCTCCCCAATGTCCATAACCCCACCCCCCTTCTCCCAACTCCCCTACCCCCAGCAACCCTCAGTTTGTTTTGTAAGATTAAGAGTCACTTATGGTTTGTCAGAACTCTTGTTTTGAAGAAACTTCCTCACCCAGTTCCATTTCTCTACTTTTCCCCCTGGCAATCCATATCCATTTCTTTTTTGCTGTCCTTGGAAAAGGAGATTCAAGCCTGCGTACTTACATATAACCTTCACATCCTTAGAGTGACTTGCATGTTTTTCTCAAGTATTAGAGCATGATTTTAAATATCTAAAAATAGTACTTATAATTTATGTGATTTGGTCTTTATAGGCAAGATACATATGCTCTTCAGTTTTATCTACAAAATGGGCCCAATAATGCTCCATGAACCCCTTCCAGTGTTGTTTTAAGAAGCAAATGAAAATATGCATTTAAAAGTGCCCGGGAGAAGAAAGGGCTAATTTGATATAAGGAAGTCGTGGTTTTTTAAAGCTCTTAATTCCTGTAACTTGGTGAATTTGATCTGGGCCAGATCACTGCTAGGTCCCTCAATTTTATGTTGATTTAGGTGGCTTCCCTCCCGCCACCCCCTCCCACCCCACATGGCAGAAAAAGACCTTCTTCCAGCATTGCCTTGCTCTGACTTTCTTACATGCTCTCAGAATTTGTTTCAAGGATGGAGAATCCCACCACTTTCACCTTGGGCTGAGCTAATGTCTCCTCTGAACAGTGAGGTGGGGCTGGGGAGTCCAGCACAAAGCAAGGGGAGCAAAAGTTTCCCTGCTGATGACAGTGCGGGTCTGCTATGTAGAGGGAAGTGGTCCAGCTTTTCTCCAAATGACTAGATACTCAGAGGTGGCTATTCTTTCTTGAATGTGAAAGGCTTCTTCACGTCATTTTTTTCAGTTTATGAAAACCTGTATCTAGAATCTCGCATCTAGATTTTTCTTCCTCCCCTGTCTTCTAGACAGTAAAATCATTGGAGTTTCTTCAGACTGTTCACGTGGAGACAGTCGTTTTATTGACAAATACGTGTCTCTATAAGGGATAAACTCTGTATTTTCCAGAGATTACTCATAAAAAACAAAACAAAACAAAAACACAAAGGGTTTTAACTGGAATCATCTTTCTGAGAATTTCTCCCGCTCATTTATACGTGCGCAGGCTTAGTGTGACTTGGTCATAACATGTCAGAATTCAAAGGAACCATAGAGATTCCATCCCCGCTTGTTTTTTAACTTGAGAGCAAGAGTAAAAATTAGAATAAGGACTAGACCTCAGGGCACGTGGCGTGCTGTATATACCACAGCAGTTGGGAAGACTCAAAGGAGCCTTGGGCTTGTCTTACCTTAGCCTGATCCTTTCACAGATGAGAAGACAGACTTCTATGAACTTGGGTCTCCTGGCTCCTGACCATGTTTCTTCTTTAATCACCAAGTATATAAAATCAGATCCTCTCCTTTCAGGAAGCAGAATATTCCAAAATAAGGCAGACAGTTTGGGGTTTCGTGTAGCCGGGTCTCTCTGCTGTATTCATAATTGATCTGTAAGAAAGCATTTTGGAGTTTAAAAGCCCAGTGCTTTCTTAAAAATGGCTGTAGTTTTGGTAGGACCTGGTCAAAAAGAGGTGAGTACTCCATCTCATGGCCAGTAGAGGGCGATCAAGTTAATACAATCTTTTTGAGCTGTTGGGCTTTCAATTAATGTACAGATATGAATAAATAAAGAATCAAGTTGGCCTAAATGTTTTAAAATAAACCGTTTAATCAATATCCAGTAAATGGGGCAAACACATTCTGCTTTATATACCGTAGTCATTCATTGAGGCGTATTATGGAGTTACAGCACAGCCCAGAACAGTTCATTAATTGAGCCCCTGAAATCCAGGCAGCTCGTCTTCATCATTGTCAAGGCTCTGGTGACCAACAGGTAGAAGACAGGCATGGGACTTGCCATGTGTTTTTGTAACATTTGTAGAATTTTCATATTAACAACAACACAAAGCCATACTCTGCTGGAGTGAAAGGCCCTCTTATCAACTGTGATGGGGAGTAGCTCTTAATGCATTCATTCATTCTTCATACCTCCCTCTCCCTCCCTATTCAATTTTCAAGGACTCAGCGATAAACAGATCAGCGGTGGAGGTTTCCGCCTCCCAGGCTCACTCCACAGGCAGCATAAATCAGGTCTGCTCTTGATTAGAGCCCTGGGCAGGTTGGCAGCATTTGGAAACAGAATGAATGACCCATGGTCAGTGGGGTTTTCACAATCTAGGGACATGGGCGAGATGAGTGTGAGAGTGAAGGCAAATACAAATTCCCTGGTCATTCATTCATTCATGCATTTGGGAACCATTCGTTGAACCCCTGATCTGTACCAGCCACTGTGCTAAAAGCCAGAGAAAAGAATAGGAGTAAGACATCTGGCTTCACTGAGGGAGCCACGTTGGCCCATTGGACCATTTTCTTGAACAATAATTGCATTAAAAATGCTAAAGGAATATCAACTTTCATTGAAGTTCTATTTGTAGTTTTAACATCTGAAATGTACTGGTCATTTACCAGGTACCAGGACTCTGCTAAACACTTTACATGCAATATTTCATTGACTCCTTATCGTATGCTTATCCTACAGATGCGGTTTATAATTTCTCGAAGCACATGGGGTATTAGGTAACTGGCCCACGATTATGTCATTTGTATATTTAAACACACAGGAACACATACTGCTCGCCCACAGTAAGAGCCAAATCAATGCTTTAAATGCTAAGAACATGCTAGTAATAATAATAGCCATGGCTTAATGAGACTTGCTATGTGTCACATGCCATGCTGAGTGATTTGAGCCTTATTTAAGGCCATCAGTGGTTCTGGGGCAGGGACTGTTGCTATTGTCATGTTATAGGCCAGGAGGTGGTTAAATACCTTTACTCAAGGTAGTATGGCAGCATGTGCAAGAGTCAGGATCTGAACCAGAGTCTCTTTTCCAGAGGGAGAGTGCTTAAAACAGGACGCAGGTGGATTTTTAAGCTGTAATGAGTGTAAGAATCACTGAGGGCATAGTCTTTGATCCCATTCTAGGGCTTGCACCCTAATCATTAATAAGAAGCATCTGAAAAGGTTTTTTAAAATGACCTGCTTGGCCCCACCCCAGATCAGTTGAACCAGAACGCCTGGAGGTGGGAGTTGCAGCTTCCAGTAAGTCTAACCTTTACCCAGGGGGTGAACTGCTTTCAAAGGTCTGGGGTGGAGCTCGAGAACCTGTGTTTTGGACATTCACCCCAATGAGAAAAGGGGCCTAAGCCCTACTATTAACTAAGCTATATGTAAACTACCCGGAGAAAGTAAATGGTTGTCCTCGGTGCAGCTCATGGGGATGGAAGGAATGAAGTCCCCAGCAGGTCAGGACTAGAGTGAGCTGCCTGGATGCTCGATTTAAGGGCGCACATGTTGTCGGGATTGTGTGGGAATGCGGGGGCTCCCTGAACTGTGCAGCCCAGACACTGCCTCTGCCTCACCTGAGTCCGCCATCTTAGAATTGGAGATGTCACTGAGGGAGAAAGAGGAGGCCGGGAAAGATGAGAAAGTTGAGAGATTTTTAGAAAGGTTGAATCTAGGGGCGGGCGAATATCCGTTTTGACAAAGCTCTCTCAATAATTATGACTTGGGCCCTTGTTTGAAGAAGGAGAATAAAAGAAGGTAGGGCTGTGCGCCGCCCCTCTGTGAGGGGCGCCCGAGGAGGAGTGCGCATGTGCTAAGTGCCGCACATGCGCACACACGGTCGACGTCATCTTTTTTAGTTCCATTCAATTCGTGAGGCCGTTTTACTGTCTTATGCTGTCCATTTCATAGATAGCAATGGGAATCTCGGGTTGTTGGTTGTTGGCCCAACGCCACAATGCTTTCAGTGACAGACCTGGGATTTGAACCCAGATCGGTCTGACTCCAGGGTCCCTCCTTTGGGCTGGCTCCCCAGAGCTAACCACCACCCGAGGGCTGAGGGATGGGCCTCTGCTGGTGAGGAGAAACTCCGATGGTGGGACTGGCACAAGTGGGACGGCCTTGGAAGAAGGACCGTGCTAAACGTCACTCTTCCTCGGGTAGGTGAGGTGCTCACCAAGGAGTAGTCCGTCACCAGGTCTGTGGCTGAAGGAGAGCTTCAAGGCTGAAGGGTGCAGAGTCTGTGTAGGCAGCACCCAGTGGCTTCCAGTGCAGTCCCGGTACAGTGTTCTACTTACACATTGGTTGGGGGAGCCAGCTAAGGTCAAGTTTAAGGGTCAGCGTCTCAGGCATAAACAGGTGTATGAGTCCATCTGAGTAGGAAGGGGTTGACCAGCTCCCTAAGTGCAGGGTGGGGGGGCAAGAATGAAATCAGAGTGACCTCCAGTGACATGGCCACGGAAAGTGCCGATGAGCACAAACGTGCAAGTTACTACTGGGGCAAGGGACAGAGTTGTGTGGAAGGTCATCAGAAGCCTCAAGTCTTGACCTCACCTCAGGAAGCAGTATTCCGGTGCCCAGAGAAGGAAAAATCCTCAAGTTCCTCCAGGGTGATGAGCTTAATCAGGGCCGGCTCCAAAATTCCTCGTGGAGATGGTTTTCTAAAACAGAAATTCTTTTTGAATAAAACAGACCAGCAGATGCTGATTGAGAGGATCTGGAGATGTTCTTGCATAGCTTCAAAATCTCTGCAGCTCATTCCGATCACCGCAGGCTGAGTGCTATAATTCTAAATGCTTAAACTCACAGACTAACAAAATAAAGTGAAGACGTGACTCCCTGACCCTGCTTTGGGGCATCTCCCCAGAGGAAAGGAAAGCAGAAATCCAGGATGTATCTGCTCTCCCTTGTTCATTGCAGCAGCATTCACGACAACAGAGACCTGGAAAATGCCTAAATGTCCACCAGCAGATGACTCGATAAAGACATTTTATGTGTGTATGTGTATATGGGAGGTATATGTGTGTATATAATGGAATATTATCCAGCCGTGATCACGTGGATGGACCTTGAGTGTGTAATGCTGAATCAAGTAAGCCAGACAGAGAGACAAATACTGCATGGTATCATTTATATGTGGAATCTTAAAAAAAAAAAAAAAAAGAAAAAAAAAGAAAAAAAATTCAAATTCATGAAAAAGAATTGAAAAGTTGGGGCGCCTGGGTCGCTCAGTGGGTTAAAGCCTCTGCCTTCGGCTCAGGTCATGATCCCAGGGTCCTGGGATCGAGCCCCACATCGGGCTCTCTGCTCAGCAGGGAGCCTGCTTCCTCCTCTCTCTCTGCCTGCCTCTCTGCCTACTTGTGATCTCTGTCAGATAAATAAATAAAAAATCTTTAAAAAAAAAAAAAAAATTGAAAAATAGTTTCCAGGAGCAAGGGGATGAAGAAATAAAGAAAGGTTGGTAAAAAGGTATACGCCATCACATATAAGATGAATCAGGTCCAAGAATTTAATGTAAAACATGGCGACTATAATTGAGAATGGTGTAGTGTATAGTGGAAGTTTGCTAAGAGAATAGAACTTAACTTCTCACTGAAAACAAAAACAACAACATGAAGTCTGTGATAATTAACTAGATGGGGGGATCCTTTCACAAGGTGTATGTATATCAAATCATCACAACGTACGCTTTAGATATTCTACAGTTTTGTCAGTTATACCTCAGTAAAGCTAAAATTTACAAAAAATGAAGAAGTTATGTGGCTTACAGACAAAAAGCCCCCCAAAAACTAATACTAGAAAGCCCTGGAAGAGTCAGTTCCTTCCGTAAACGTAGAGGATAGGTGAGTCTCTATCTGGGATAAGATGCATTTTGGATTTTGGTCAAAGCTTTAATGATTAAGAATGATTTCTCATTCTTAAATCTGTAATGCAGTTGAATTTTATTTACCAGCATTTTCTTGAGCAGAACACTATATTTGTTTGGGAAAAATGCTCTGAGAATTGCATAGTGCTGGGGAGAGGTGGAGGTCTCCAGGACATGTTTAAGGCATTAAAGATGTTCTACAAATTCCATAGCTTTTTTTTTTTTTAAGATTTTATTTATTTATTTGACAGAGATTACAAGTAGGCCGAGAGGCAGGCAGAGAGAGAAGGGGAAGCAGTCTCCACGCTAAGCAGAGAGCCCGATGTGGGGCCCAATCCCAGGACCCTGAGATCATGACCTGAGCCAAAGGCAGAGGCTTTAACCCACTGAGACACCCAAGTGCCCCAAATTCCGTAGCTTTTGAATGAGGCCAGGTAATGTGTCCTCCTAGAGCCTCTGTTTGCCCAAGAATCTTGGTGTTTGGGTTTGCAAGTTAAAGACTCAAGAGTGTTGTGTTAGGAAGCAGAATTCTATACAAAAGTAATTTGAAATTTCCCAAGGGAGGGAACAAGATCTGGGAAAAGAAAGCCAGTGAGGCACGGTGGCTGAGAGGGGTTTAGAATAAGAGAACTGTCTTTGGATTTTAATTTTTCGTAAAATGCTTTGTACTTGAGAGCATGATCTTTTCCTATGACTCCATCACTCTTCAGTATAGACTGCCAAGAAAAAAAGAACAGAAGAGAGCATGAGCGGAGCAGGAAGGGAACAGAGGAGGTGGGGGAGGGGAAAAAGGAAGAGGGGGAAGGCAGAAAACAGAGTGGGGAGGACGAATTTGTTAACTTGTGTGTCTATCATTTACTTTAGAACATTCCTATTTGAGCCCTGTGCTAGATGTGTGTAAGTTGTGTAAGATGTGTGTAAGTTGTATGTGTGTAAGTTTACCCATGTCCTGGGAACAGCCAACATTTGAACTGCCCTGGAAAAGAATGCACACTGCTGAGGGTAGCATTTGTGAGGCACTGATGGGGAGTCAGCGGTTCAAAGGCAAAACCATGGTCAGCATTCCATATCTAGATCTACGCCTAGAGATTTTGTTGATCAGCATGAGAGTTGTTAGAAATCAATTTTTATTGATAAAATGAAAGACATTCAAGATGCATGGTTCAGCTAGAGATATCCTTGAACGAAGGAGCTATGAGGATCTAACAAGCCCCAAAGCCTTATACTCCTTTCTAGTGGTGCCTTCAGCTTACTTAGGGCTCCAGTTAAGTCCTACATGTAGCCAATTATCAGAGGATTTGGTTGCCTGACTCCAACGAGACTAGCTGAATTCTGCTGCTGATACAATGTCACATCTGGCTCCAGTAACCCTTGAGAGCATCAAAGAACAGAGAGATGGTGCCTCACCAGCACACCAGGCCTGAATTCTTGTACATGTGCTCATGAACACAAGTCTGTGTGTGTTGTAGAAATCAGTCAAAACATGTTTGCATTGCAGTATCCCATGTGGTTGGGGAGGGGACACAACCCCTGCCTGTGTCTTGTTACTGGAAGACATTGGTATATACCCAAAAGGTCTGGCTACCTGTGAACAGCCATACTGGCTTAGACCATTCTTAGGCATTCTGAGCCTAGACTTCTTGTGGGAATCTGTTAAAGGTCTGAGTTGTGATACCAGGACCATGAATCAGAGTAACAAATTACACACACACACACACACACACACACACACACACACGGCATATTTGGCAACTAGTGGATCATTCTCATTCAGGGATGACTTTGCTAAGTGATGTCAGAAGACTGAGAAACCCAAAGAGGACAAGATAGGTACCAATGTTGGGAGGCATTGGGTGGATATCAGGAAAGGCTTGATGGGGGATATATGCGTGAGGTGAGGTTTTAAAGATGAATGAGATTCTCAACATACCAAGATTAGAGGCAGAATATGAGGAGAAGGCTGTCTGGAAGGGGACATTTAAAGTGTCAAGAACGGTCATGGGATCATGGGGAACGGGGACATGATGGAACATATCTCAAGAATTTTGAGGAGATGACATTTCTTCTCCCTGATTTTTCTGGATAGAAAGGTGCTTACCTCTTTTTTGCCCACTTTCACACACAGTTGTTTGTAGCCATGGTGGGGTCATACAAGATGTTGACTTGTCTGTTTTCCTTGCACATGAGAGTAGGTCATGCATTTTTAATCTCAAACATAGAGAAAATGGAGGAAGACAGGAACCCTTCCACTTTTCAGCACCAGAACCGCCGATCTGCATCTGTACCCTCTTTTCTTTCCTCCCTGTTTCTATAGAGATGGGAGTTTCAGTTTTTCAGTCTCTGTCACCTTCTCGAAGTCTTTCCTCCTGCAATTGTATCTTCCTTTACTCCTGAGTCAGCCCATTATTCCTTCCCTACTTGCTCATTCCCGTCCTCACTCAAATATGCTCCAGGATCTCCTACAGGGAAAAAAAAATGATGTTTTTTGTTTCCCTCCAGCTTCTATTCTCTTTGCTCCCTTCACATAAAATCTTGAGCTATTTGTCTACCATCCCTCATCCTAGCTCCTCGCTAGCATTTTCTTCTCAACTCACCTGATAGACTTCCCTCCCCTCACTTTGCTGGGGGCATGACTGCCAAGGTCACCAGTGATCTCTGCATTGCCAGATTTGGCCGACGATGCACTGATCTTATCTACTGTGACCTTAAAATAGAATCAGATACAGCCCGTCACAGCCTCCTTGATGATTTCTTAGAGCTCACAAGACTCCACATCTTTACTTTACTCTTCTTTCTCTTGAACTGGCCTTTCTACCTCTTATCCATCTGTAAGTGTGGCGTCTCTTATGGGTCTGCCTGGAACCAGCTGCTGTATATGCCAGGCCTTTTGCTCCAGCTCCAAAAGCTTGCTTCTCCAGGACTCGTGTCCCAGGTCCCACAATGGACTTGGCATCTACACGTGGATCTCTGGCATGGATCCCCAGCTGACCATGGTTGAATGAAACTCTTGCATTTCCCCCATGAACTTCCTCCATGTTACAGTTTTCAAGTAAAGGGCCCGAACACTCAGCTGATGGCTAATGCTAAAATAACAAAACACAATACCTGGTAATTCGATATAAACCAAATCTTACAGACTCTACTTCTAAAACAAATCCAAAGATTTCAAGGATCTCTCATGGTGGCCCATCGCACTTAGAATAAAGTCTAAACTCCTTACCCTGACTTTTGTAGCGTGGCAGGACCTGGCCCTTCCCTCCCTACCTCCAGTGTCAGTGTATAACAGCCCTACCTCACTCGTTATGCTCCAGGCAGCTTACTGGCCTTTTTGATCTGTGAACGTGTTAAGCTCTTTCTTGCTTCAGGGTCTGGTACTGTGTATTTTCTCTACCTGTATTTTTTTTTCCTTTTAAATCTCTGTATGGTTTCTTCCTTATAGTCTCGATCCAGAAGACCTCAGACTAAATGAGAAAATGCTGAGAGGCCGTTTTTTTTTTTTCTTTTTTTTAAAACTACCCAATCCATCTTGCCACTCACTCATTTCTTGCTCTCTTATTCTCAGCATATGAAATTCTTCTTGTTTCTTTATTCAGATTGGTTTTCTTTGTTTAGTAGATCTGGCCCTAACAGAATGTAAATTCCATAGAAAGGGGACTTTGTCCCTAAAACAGTGACTGTTGGGTATGAGTGCTCAAAAACCCCTTGCTAAAATAACGAACAAAACATTTTAATGCAGGGCGCCTGGGTGACTCAGTGGGTTAAAGCCTCTGCCTTCGGCTCAGGTCATGATCCCAGGGTCCTGGGATCGAGCCCTACATCGGGCTCTCTGCTCAGCAAGAAGCCTGCTTCCTCCTCTCTCTCTGCCTACCTCTCTGCCTACTTGTGATCTCTGTCTGCCAAATAAATAAATAAAATCTTAAAAAAAAAAAAACATTCTAATGCTACGTCTTGGAACCTTAGCTCACTGGGAGGTTACTTTCACACAGCAGTGACCTCTCAACAGACTAGCAGAAGCTCACATGCATTGTCAGAAGCAACATGGGGTATCACTTCTCTAGAAAGTGGCCTGTGCGAGTAACAACCAGAATGCAGTTTCCTTAGCCTCCAAGTGAGTGCAGACACAAAGGTTTATGTTTGCACAAAATTGCATCTTTGCACAAATGAGAGATGAGAAAGAGTAGACTTTAACCTCCCTCCTTTAAAAGATGGGGGACTTAGGTCATTATGTGTGAATAGTGTCTTGGCCAAAAAGCTGATGTGACACAGGGTGGTGTTAAGCCATACCATATTTCAAGCTGGTGAGGCCCCTGTACTCAAAATGTGGTCCCCGGACCGGCAGCATTGGCCTCACCTGGCAAGTTGTCCGAAATACAGAATCTCAGGCCACACCCCCAAACCTTCTGAATCAGTGTGCATTTTAGTAAGATCCTTAGATGTTCCAGACCCACAGTGAAGTCTAACAAGCACTGTGGTTAGGCCATTTCCTCACAGATGGAAGTACTGCTTTGGGGGCTATGATTTATGAGGGGTAAAGACAAGCCCCAGAGAGGGCGATGAGAATCCCTGAAAGCAGGTCACGTGGGAAGGTAGGCCCCTCCCAGGGAAAGAGAGTCAGAAGATGATGTAACAACAGGGGTGCCTGGGTGGCTCTGTGGTTCAGTGTCCGACTCTTGGTTTCGGCTCAGGTCATGATCGCAGGGTCATGAGTTCAAACCCCAGATTGGGCTCTGTGCTCAATGCAGAGGCTGCTTGAGATTCTCTCTCCCTCTTTGCCTCCCCCTTTCTCTCTCTCTCAAATAATTAATCTTAAATAACCTAACAATGGACCTGAGCACCAACCAGCTGGAACAGGGGCCAACTGTAGCACAGGTGTGGGGTCCTAGAGCCCCCCAACCTGTGACTCTGCTGTAAGTAATGTTGAGATGTTGAGGGTCTGTCCCTACAAGGTGCCAGGCGGGCCAGGAGATCGAAGGAGGAGATTCACAGAGGGCTTAATGCAATGGCTATTTAAAATAGATACACTTCATGTAAATATCTTAATATCTTAATAAATTATGTATTGAAATGTTGAATATCTTCTGAAATCATCCTCATTCTGCCCTATCTCTGTTTCTTGTAGATACTCCATTATTAGACTGACCATGTAATTGTGTTCTTAGCTGATGCAATGTCTCTCTCCCCCTCCAAACTCTGTCTCCTTGATGGTATGACCCAGGTCTTATTCCTGACCTTGCTGAGCACTTAGTTAGCATTTAGAAATCAACAAATGAATGAGTGAACAAACGAATGTGAGTAAGGCAATTGTATCAAAGAAAGGCCAGAGGTACCTTGGGTCATCCCAGAATGCAAACCCAGTGTGCAGGGAGGAAATATCAATGCAGGTTTGGTTTGACTTTAAAGAAGAAACTTCTGAAATTAGAGATGTGAGAAAATGGATTGAGCGTCCCTGGGAGGAGTCAAATTCCCTGGCACCAGATATGTTCAGAGAATCCAATAAACCATTGCATGTGCAAACTGTATAAACAAGTCTGTTTATAGATGAAGAAACTCAACTAGCCATAAATATATGAAGAATGCGCTCAGTCTCGCTGGGATTCAGGGGAAATTAAAATTGCAGTAGATTACCATTTTCAAACCCATCATATTGGCACACATTTTAAAATCTGATTACACCAACTGTGGGCAAACGATATGGTGGTTTAAACTGTTGTAACCGCTTTAGAAACTCTAATTTATTTCAGGATAAACGTATTCTACAATTCAGCCATTCTGCTGTTCAGCACTCATTCTAGATTGTTTTTTTTTTAATGGGATATCCGAGAGTATAAACAATGAGATCTACACAAGGATATTCATTGCAGCACAATTTGAAATGGCTAAAAATCCAACTATTTATTAGTAGAGGAATGGACAAATCAATGACAGCTTATACAGTGGTTGGAATGAATAGAGTTTGCAATATGACAAGTGAGAAAAGCAAGTTTGAGGGGCTGGGTATGGCCAGATTAATTTTATTTAACTTTAATGACACCCCCAAACAATAGTATTAGGAGATTATGCATAGAAAACCAAAAGGATGCATGCCAATGATTTATACCAACCTCAGACGTGAGGGATCTTAAGGGGGGGGTAGGTAAGAAGGGGGAGATGGATAGTGGAACATCAGCTTTACCTGTAAAAAAATATATATATATCTTTTTGGCAGAGAAGCTGATATATGCTAAATGTGCTAGGATCCCTTTCTTTAAAAAAATATATATATATAATATATATATTTATATATAAATATAAATATATATAAAATATATAAAAATATATTTTTAAATATATATTTTTAATATATATATAAAATATAAAAATATATATATATATTTCTTTTTAAAAAAATATTTTTTTAAAGAAAGGGATCCTAGCACATTTAGCATATATCAGCTTCTCTGCCAAAAAAAAAAAAAAAATATATATATATATATATATATATATATATAGTGGAGACATTGTAGTGGAGTGGAGTGGAGACATCGGTGTCTGTTAAGCTATTGTCCAAGCGTTTTGATATCCAGCAACACGTAATGAGCTTTGGAAATTAAAAGGAACCATTGTCAAACAGTCCAATAAAAAAAGTTGGTGGTGGGGGGCGGTGTTGGAGGATCAGAGCATCGGTTCATTTCTGTCCTCAGCTTGTTCACTTTGTGCTCTGAGCTGGTTCCCATGGCTTTCTTCTGTGAGCGGACGTGGAGGGCTGGCCCAGGACTTTTTCTCTAAGGGGAGAGAAAAGAAGATTGTACTTGAGGTTCTAAGTTCCATGGTCATTATCCAGTCAAGCCTTTCAAGACACTTTCATGGGCAGGAGGTCTGTATCTTTAGGGGAAACATCCACCAAGTTCCCAAAAGGAAATGTAGGTCAGAGGAAACGTGATGCAGGGGTCCTCAGTGAGGTCCTCAGTTGGTGGTGGGGATGCTCGGACTTGTTCCTTTCCCTGACCTCAGCTGATGCACCCCTGTAATGCCCGGTGAATGCTACCACCATGCTTTCCTGAACTCTGACACGGGTTATCCTGTGATATAAAGTCAGGGCATCCTGGTGTGAGAAGAACCTGTAGGTAACAAGGTGGAGACTGGAGACCCAAACCAACATTTCCAGAGTGAATATTATCCTCTTTCTCTCATCTTTAGCAGCTTATTCACTCAGTACATTCTTTGTGCTATGCGCCCGTACCTGCATTCAGTGTGGTTTTGAGGTGGCAAAAGGCATACATAAAAGATATTTATCAAATGGAAATGGGGTTGGAGGTTGGAGGTAGGCAGCAGAAAGAGGGAATAGGAGTAAATGTATCAACACTCAGTCAAGGAAAGTGATCAATAGTGATGAGTTAGTGTGTGCTTATTGGCACAGTAAGACATGGCAGGATTTATGGATTTATTGTCTGATAAAGGGAAGCATGACAGGAGAGGCAGCTGTTTTCCCCTGGACCTTAATTATGAGAGGGATCGATCACATAAATTCTTATAAAGGAAACTTGTAGTTACATTTGTATTTTCATTTACCACACTGTCCTCATTGGAAGACAGTGTTGTTTCATTTGTTTGTTTATTGATTTTTATTGAGATGCATGAAATATATAAATATTAATTGTATAGATTTATATATCTTAATTTTATTGATATGGCTATATTATGTTATATGGTTACATGGGTATACATATATTTATATATTATGGAATATATGATTATATATAAATACATGCCTAAGTAATCAACATCCACATCAGAATATGGAATATTTCCAGTCCTTTGCTCATTTGTTTTGTTTCTTAAATTCCACGTATGAGTGAAATCATGTGGTATTTGTCTTTCTCTGACTGACTTATTTTGCTTAGCCTAATATCCCCAGCTCCATCCATTTTGTTGAAAATGGCAAAATCCCATTTTTTTGGTCCAAATAATATTCCTTTGTGTGTGTGTGTGTGTGTGTGTGTGTTACATGTCACGTCTTCTTTATAGTCCCACAGTAGGTTTCCTCCTCCTCCTTTTCCTCCTCCTCCTCCACCCTCCCAGTCAATTAGCAACCTCTCCACTCCCACCCCAGAGTGGTAAAAACTGTTAGAACTTGTTTTGCCTGTCCTTAAACTTGGTATAAACAGTATCACACATGGTCTTTGTTTCGTTTCTTTCATTTAACAATTTGTGAGATTTACCTGTTTTTTGAAGATACCAGTTGTTCCTTTTTTTTTAAAATTGATGTGTAGTATGCCATTATATGACTACACAAACATATATTTATTTTGTTCTGCTGTCAGTAGGCATTGGTTGTTTACAGTCTGGCTATGATGAATGAAGCTGCTGTAAATACTCTTGGGCATGTCTTGGTAGACTTGCATGCCCATTTTTTTAGCATGTATGCCTAGGTGTGTAATTGCTGTGTCATACTGTAGGTGGAATTTGCAGTTTTAACTCTTAGGAGATACAAACAATTTTCCAAAGTACTTGTGTCAATTTATACTCCCCAGCAGCAGCATATGAAATTATAGTTACACCATATCCTTGCCAATACTTGGTATTGTCAGTTGTTTTGAGTTTAGCCATTCTAAACTCAAGGTGGGCGTTAGTGGCATTTCATTGTGATTTTAATTTGCTAGATGAGTAATGACCTTGAGCAGGTTTTCATATGGTTACTGGCCATTTGGATGTCCTTGTTTGTAAAGGACCTGTTCAAGTTCTTTTGCCCATTTTTATTTATTTAAAACAATTTTTTAAGGTTTTTATTTATTTTTAAGTAATCTCTGTGCCCAACCTGGAGCTCAAACCCACAACCCCAATACCAACAGTCACATGCTCTGCCAACTGAGCCAGAGGTACCCCAAGTCTTTGGCCCCCCCTTTTATCTTTTGCTCATTTTTTAAAAAAAATTGTGTTGCTTGTTTTCTCCCTATTAATTTGTGGATTTAATTAATTAATTTTAATTAATTAATTTTAATATTTTTATATTTGCCTGGAAGTATTTTCTACAGTTTACGACTTCTCATTTTGCCCTTATAATTATATCTTCAGATGAATAGAATTTCTTGATTTTGATGAGGTTTAGGTAATCCACCTTTTTTCCACCTGCTGGTTAGAGCTATTTGTGTTCTGTTAAAGAAACCTTGGCCTTTTTCAAAGCTCTGAAGATACTCTTGTCTGTATTCTTCTAGAGTTTTCTTGTTTAGTGTGATGTAATTTTGAGAACATGAACTTCCCCGTTGAATCTTGGTTTCACATCCCAACTTCCCTACTAAACAGATGAATAACCTCATCAAGTAATTCAGTTTCCTTATGTGTAGATGAGATAAAACCTACTTAATAAATTGGCAGTGAGAATTACACGAGATACATATGTAAATTATCTAGGGCACATGAGAAGCTCAGCCAATGTTGTTACTCCCCTTACCCGCATTCTGTCACATAAAAGGGAGGTATTTGTCTCCTGACTGCACCGTAGTAATATATCCAATGTGTACTGAGGATGTACTTGGCTGTGAGAGGAGCACAGCAAAGACACAAAAACTAAGATTCATTCATTTGAAGGGACAACAAGGGAAATATGAAATCACAGTACAGGACTTAGGTAATCATCGAAAGATTATTCACAGAGGAGTACAGCGTAAATTGCCAAAAGGCAAAAATTGCCAGAAATGTTCAGAGAGGAGCAGTTTTTCAATCTAAAGTAGCAAAGAAGACTTTCAGTGGATGCTGTGATTTGAGCCAGGATGTGAACAGCATTTGTAAATGGATGGGGAATTCTCTTGAGGGGGTCTGTGGAAGTGAGCAAGAAAGTAAATGGCATGGATAGGAGGCACTTTTTCTAGTTGGCTGGAGTGAAGTTTTGTCGAGACAGGGAATGGGAAATAATACACTAGTTGAATTAATGAATAACTAGTTTATTCATTAAGTCAACACATATTTATTGAACACCTACTATGTGGCCAGTTTTATGACACTTGATTTTCCCAATGACATGCTCTCATTTAAATCCCTGATACATTTGTGAGTGTGTGTATATATCACATATGCATGTATATGTATATATGCATGTATCTCTGTAAAAAGGAAAAGACAGAATAATATATAGATTTATATGCATGTCTATATATGTAACATACGTGTCTGCATAGTATACATTAGTTATATATATATGTGTGCATATATTATTTTACTTTTTAAAAAAATAAACAGAAAGTGATTGAATATAGTATCATATCATAGTGGCTAAGGACAGAGCAAGTTAAGAAAATGAGCTTCATGGTGCTCAGTCTTGAGAGAGAGCCAAATACAGTAAAGACTGAGTTGTGGCCATTGGGTCTTGGACATTAGCAGACCCTTGGAAAGACAAGGTCAGATTGTTTTAGGAAGAAAAATCAGGTTGGAGGAAGTTTAAAAACAGCAGGTGGGAAGGCAGGGGAGGTAGGAGGGATGGAAGACTGGTTGCTGGGCTCTCTAAACCCTTGGCTAGGTCAACTCACATGTTGGCCGTGGATTTCCCAGTTTATAGATTATGAGAACCAAGTATATCCATCATAGAGAATGTGCCTACGCCAAGTGTATCCACAGGCCAAGGATGGTGTTACTCCAGAGGGTGACCATAGTCTTTTGTCTTCTCTGAGCAGACAGGACAGAGAGATGAGGGTCCAAATCCCATCCCCACCACTTACCTATGACATTGGATGCCATCCTTCTCTGAGCCTCCATTTCTCCTCTTAAGGTTCCTGAGTGGCTTCAGTGAAATAATGTATATAAAGGAACAAAGACAGTGCCAGGCAAAATAGGTATATTAGCCAACCCCTCCCCAACTTTTTTGTTTAGATTCCATGGACAAGGGATGTTGTATGGAGAGAGACATGCACAGAGAGACAGACCCACAGAGCACAGAGATGTAGAGAGACACAAGAGAGAGACAAAGAATCAAAAACACAGAGAGTCAGGAGGAGACAGAACCGACACAGAGAAACAGAGAGGTTGTTTTAACTGTTCCCTCTCTTAGGGACATACATCGAGGTTTGGGGAGTCCTTTAGAACCACTGGCGTGTAGGAAAAGTATTGACAGCACTCACCTCTTACAGTCAACGTTTGTTCCATTCCCTGCCTGCCTCCCATTTGCTCCTCTTATTCACGAAGCCTCATGAAACTTCATTAGCTGTGCAGAGAGCAGTGCCTTCCGGAACAGATCGCATCGTGCAGTCGCTATCCTATTAGGGAACCCTTCACGTCATGGAGGTGGGTTTTGGGTTTGCTAACAGTAGTCAGGATTTCCTGGTAAATTGAAAGCTGGCATAAACAACAAAGCTCCCCAGAGTGAGGTCTGCTGTCATTTACAGCAGCAAAGTAAAATTGAGTCCAAAATGTTATCACGTTTCCTGAGTTAACGGCTTGAAGCAGCACTCCAAGCTCCCTTCCTTTGTAATTGCCCTTAAGGAGGTTTCTCTGATTTGACATGTATCTTTTATGCATGAGTCAAAATGGGTAACTAAGAATGGGGGAAATTGTTTAGCCAGCAGCATAGTGGTCAGTGTTTGAGAGTGAGAAATTATGTTCAAGAATGATTGTCCTTTGGGTTTTCTTGCTCCTATCTATAGGACTGAAAATTAAATATTAATGTTGGAAAACTCATTATTTTTATGACTAAGAAGAGAAGTTGTTAGGGTCTTCCCTGAAATCTGGGTCACTAGCTCTGGGAAGCTCAGCACACAGTGGGAGGTTTTGCCTTTTCAATTTTTAATAATGTTTTTTTATCCTAATCATTTGAAATAAATGCACGTTCCTGGAGAATATTGGGAAATACAGAAAAATAAAAGTTAGAAAATTCACTTCACTTCATAATCTTTACCACCTGGAAATAGCCTTGCTTAACCTTTGGTTATATTTCCTTCCAGATTTTATTGTCTCTTCTCAAAATCAGAATCATATTTTATATACCTTTTTTTTTAATTTTCTACTTTTTCCATAGAGTTTTTTTTGTTTTGTTTTTGTTTTTTGGTGAGGATTTTCCTGTGTATTTAATCTTCAAAAATCATGATTGAATATTCCATTGTATGGATGGATATTCTGTGATATATTTAGCTCAAGCTCTTTTGTCCAACATTCAGTCATTTTCAGGTTTATTAATAATAAGAGTGTAGTCAGCACTCATTTACGTATGTCTTTGACTTCATGGGCTCATGGTAATCTCCAAGAAGGGGTACCTTTATGTTTCTTTCAGGGGACTCTAGCCCACTAGACAATCTACACAAGCCTGCAGCCCAGTTTTAAACCGGGTTTCAGTTCATTTCCCATAAAGGCATGGACAACATTTGTTTCCATTTCTTTGAATGTTCTATGAAGGTTTGGGCTGCTAGTCTACCTAGAATTCATAAGCAAACTAGGTTTAGGGGAAGAGAGTGACCTACATTAATTTAAAATTGCTTTAATTACCTATTTTTTATTGAAGGGTAGTTGTCTTACAGTACTATGTTAGTTTCAGGTGTATAACATTGTAATTTGACAATTATATAACTGACAAAATGCTTACCATGGTAAGTGTAATTACTGTTTGTCACCCTACAAATTATTACAATATTATTGATAGTATACTCATACTAACTGCTTCATCCCTGTGACTTGTTTATTTTATAACTGGAAGTTTATACCTCTTAATCCCCTTCACATATTTCATTCACCCACCCCGCCTTCCTCCCCTCTGGCAACCACTAGCTCATTCTTTGTATTTATGAATCTGTTTTCAGTTTCTAGTCTTAGGGTTTTTTTTTGTTGTTGTTGTTTTTAATTCTACATAAAGTAAAATCATACAGTATTTGTCTTTTTCTCTGATTTATTTCACTTAGCATAATACTCTTAGGTCCATCCATTCTGTCACAAATGGCAAGCTTTCATTCCTTTTTTATGGCTGAGTAATAGTCCATCATAAATATGTACCATGTCTTTATCCATTCATCTATGGACTGACACTTGAGTTGTTTCCATGTCTTGACTGCTGTAAATAGTAATGCTCAGTAACCATAGGGTTAAGTATATGTTTTTGAGTTACGGTTGTTATTGTTTCTAAGGAATATTTCAGCACCAATAGCATCGGTGCCATTTCATGGATCTGTCTGCCAGTTGATTATCAATAATTCATCATGTTAGTTATTGTAGCTTTAAGATTTTGATATCTGAACATGTAAGTCCCTGACTATTCTTTTTAAAGAGCCTTGTTTATTTTTTCATATAAACTTTAGAAACAGTTTGAATTATGAAAAGGAATCTCTTGATATTGAAGGACATTATCATTAAAACTATACATCCATTTAGGAAGAATTGACATCTGTGTATTCTACCATTTCGGAAACATGAAGTGAGTGAGAAGGCTCTCACCTGATTCTCACTGCCTGCCTCTCTGCCTACTTATGACTGCCTTACTAAATAAATAAAATCTATTACTCCATTTAGGTTGAATTTCCATCTGTGATTCTTCCAAAACATGAAGTATTTAAGGCTCTCACTGATCATATTACTGACTGCCTCACTTGTCTATTCTAAGGTTGTTTTTCCCAGGTGCCAAAAATAGGTATTTAAGGTCATATAATAACACACTTATTTGCCACCTTACCTATTTCTCTTTATGTATTTTAAAATTATGAATTGTTTTATTCATGCCACAAAACTACTAAGGATACATCAAACAATAATGTACCCACCACTCTGAAAAAGCAAATATTAACATTTTGCCATATCGCTTCAGACACTTTTAAATAAAGAAAACTTGTAGTAATCTGTATCCCCCCATTCCATGTCCTTCTCTTGAGATCATCACTTCCTTGAAGTTAATGTATATCTAGGTTTTTATAAGTTTCTATATATGCACACATGCATAAAATGTACAGTTGCATTTTGTAAGTTTTAGGGTATGCATATTATGTTATATTCTATATATTTTAGATAATCACTATCTTTGACAAATTGCCTTCTCATTTAATATAATTGTAGGTGTATTTTGATACTTAAAGATCTAGTTCATTTGTTTTAACTGCATATTTATGGATATGGATATGGATATGACAATTGATTGACCTATACTGATGAATATTTCAACTGTTTCCACTTTCCACTTCCCATCTTTTTGTGCCATTTTATTCAGGCACATTGTTAGAATACATAATACCTAATTTTAAAAGATCCAACGTGAGAGTCTACGTCATATTTTTAGTGATGACTAATATATTTGCATTTATTTTCTTGTTTTGTTTCCTATCAGTATGATTTTCCTGGGTGATTCTCCCCTCCTCCGCTCTCTGTGTGTGTGTGTGTCTCAGTCTCTCCTTTCTCCATTCTTGACTCTACTGGCTTGTTTCCTTCATTGCTTTTTTCGTTTTTTGTTTGTTTGTTTGTTTTCTTTCTTTCTTCCTTTCTTTCTTTTTTTCGTTTGTTTGAAGTTATATATTTCCTTTGACAAGGCGTGGTGTACACATAAGGATTTTTCCCCATTTCTTTTCCATAGTTATGGTTATGGTTCCCAGTCCTCCTTTATTGATTGTTCAGAGCTTGCAGACAATATAGCTAGTAAAGCCCATGAGCTTTAGCATCAAGCAGACTTCATTTAAATCCCACATCTGCTATTGAAGAGCTTATGACCTTGGATAAGTTCTATAATGTTTCTGAATTTCAATCTCCAGAATGTTTTCTGTACTGTACATTTGTCTTGATTGAGAGATACAGTATATACGAAGTGCCCAGAAGATCAGCTGGCATGAGAGAGTGACCCAGTAAATGGTAGCTGTCCCTTTTTCATACTATTCTTTTTTAAAGATTTTATTTATTTATTTGACAGAGATCACAAGTAGGCAGAGAGGCAGGCGAGGGGGTGGGAAGCAGGCTTCCCACTTAGCAGAGATCCTGATGCGGGGCTCGATCCCAGGACCCTGGGACCATGACCTGAGCCTAAGGCAGAGGCTTTAACCAACTGAGCCACCCAGGCACCCCTCATACTTATTTTGATCATCCTTGTTTTCTTTCTGATTAGGATGGGAATGCCCTTTGATTTAAGTTATTTCTCCCCTTTGACCCAAATCACTCTACTTCTAAAGCGTTTTTGAAGGAATTAAGCACAGGTGCAGTAAAGCTTTATCCATAAGAATGTCCAGTTTTCTGAATAGATGGAATCATCTGACAGGAGGAAGACAGCCTTGGTGAAGGGGTGATAGGTCTTTTCCTGAGCGTCGGTCTGAACTTGTGCCTTTACGTGAAGCCTTTCTAAACATGGTCCAGCTGTTGGCCGGAGTCCTCTTGCCTCCTACCTGTTCCTTTTCTGTTTCTTCAGTCCTGGTGACCTCTTCTCTCTGAATGTCTCAAGTCCTGTTTTACCTCTTGGCATTTGATGAGCCTTTCTTTTTCTCTCTCTTTATTACAGTTCTCTAAAGATAAACCTTGTATTTACGCCACGAATCTTGAAAAGCCCTCACCATAGTGAGTGGTTAGGAGCCCAGACTCAGGAGCCAAACTGCTTGGGTGTCAAAGTCTCAGCCCTACCACTTAATGACCAGGGAGACCTTAGGCAAATGACTTCACGTCTTTACTTTTAGTTTCCAAACCTATAAAATGGAGGAAGATGGAAGTTAACCCTACAGAGGGTCTATGTGAGTTTAACAAGTCAATATACATAAAGTGCTTGAAAAGTACCTACTAATAAAAGCTATTTAAATGATAGCTATTATGACTGTTTCTTCTCTTGACTGACTCTACTGAGAAACCCTTTGAGTCTGGCTCAAGCCCATAACCCTTTGCCAGCCAGCCCTAACCCCCATCATGGTACATTCACACACCTTCCACCCCCCCATCCCCAAGCCAGCACCTCTAGGTTTAGCAGCTAAGTGTACACTCAGAAACTCAGTGGAGGTCACTCTTGGTGTAACTCATGTGAACTTCTTCAGTCTTCCAATCCGATCTTTTTGACCTTGAAAATGAGAGCGCAGCATTGGCTTCTGCTGCACGCAGACTGTGTCTCTTTTTGCCTACCTTTTGAAATTTACAGTTGCATGACCCTGGATGTTCCAAAGGAATCAGATTTGTTGAATTGCAGAGCTTTAACTAACAATGAAAGAGCATTTGCTTACTTTCTGAACAAAATATGGTCTGGGAAATCTGGCCACAATGATGGGAGCATTTTATTGACTGAGCTCTTTGAAATCCTTAGGGTGTTTTTCCACTTTTGTGCTTGGTGATTTTTTTTTTTTCTTTCTGAAAGCCAAGTGTTCTCTTAGCTCTAAGGAATGGCATTTGCCTCACTTGTGTGATGAAACAGTCTTTGTAAGGGTTTTCCTTTTTTCCTCTCTTGGTTTTGTTATTAAATGATGGCATGTAATGCTTATTACCCAGATAGGATGTTCTTGGCATTCCCGGAAGTTTGAGAGAACTTATTGCTTAGGGGGTGGGGGATGTCATTTTAAAGTACATTTGCCTTTATTCCTTTAAAGATTAACTTTTGGAGAGGATCTCAGAGAAAGCAGGCTTCCATAGTTCTGTCTTTTCATTCATAATAATTTTCCTTTGATTTTATAAGCAGGTAGGCCTTGAGGGTAGTCACATGGATCTCTGGAGGTGGATGATTGCAGAACAAAGGAGAAGATTTCTCATCAAACTTGTTTCTTGCACTTGGTTTTCCTAGACACAGAGTACACGTTCTATTCTAGAACCCTGCTGCACAGGCCATCAGGACAAAATCTCATTTCTGCAGATTTCTTGAGTGGAATTAGTGCATGTGCTCTCAGAAAAGTTTGGATTTACTGATGCTGAACTAATAATCCAGAATAACTGAGGTTAGATATTCTGTTGGACTGACAACAAATCTTCCCTTTTGTAAAAGTGACTGAGAAAGCTTTCTTTTTATATATATCTAAAGTTGGAAGAGCAGCTGTTGGATGGCCAGAGGTTTTAAGTCACAGCACTGCCTCTCTGCCATACTCTGAACTCCTCTGAAGGCTTTTACCCTGGTGGGCCTCAGTTTCTCCATCTGATAAATGGGACAGAAAACAAGATCTCCAAGCTCCCTTTCACATCTGTTATTCTAGGTCATGCCTTCATTTTTCTGAACAGGCTAGCCCATACTGAGAAGAAAATGAAATCTAATTAGATCGTTTATTTATTTATTTTTTAAAAGATTTTATTTATTTATTTGAAAGAGAGGCAGTGAGAGACAGCATGAGCGAGGAGAAGGTCAGAGGGAGAAGCAGACTCCCCATGGAGCTGGGAGCCCAATGCAGGACTCGATCCTGGGACTGGGATCATGACCTGAGCCAAAAGCCGTTGTCCAACCAACTGAGCCACCCAGGCGTCCCAGATTGTTTATTTATAAGATAATTATGACTCATGACATTCACTCTCTCACACAACAGTTCATTCCAGTAGCCATTCTCCCTTGTATAAAACAGGAGTTGAAAAAAGAATGGGGCCATGTTGAATATTTGCTGATGGAGAAAGGTTACTCGGAGAAAAGGGAATCCTCCCCATACTCAGCCCTATCAAAACCCAGCCTTTAATACCTTCAGAAAGCTTTTTTCCTTGAAATCTGCCTCTTTCATCTAACATTTAAATAAAAGGACAGTATCTGGGTCCCGAGTTTCTAGTAATTGGGTCTTTTCTATGGTCAAATAAATTGGTGTTATTGACTTGTTAGGGAGCAGATGACGAGAAGGAAAGCAGGAGAAAGGCAGAGGACAGAGGAGGAGAGGGAGAAGGCATACATTCTTGATTGAGGTTGGACAGTGTCCAGACAAGACCAACTATTGGCCATTATGTGGATGATCTGACATGACTCCAGATGCCCTGCAGGCAAGTTCTTCAAAATAGCTGAAGCTACATATGACAAAGATGATGGCTATGCGTAGGGATGACCATCTAGACTGGGACACCTCTGAGAGCAAAAGGGCATCCTATTTATACTTATTTTGAGACAATAAGGGTAAGTTAGGAAGAACCTAGGCAGATTGAAAGTTAGAGCCACCCTGGGTCTATCTTCCCCAAAACATATTGCTTTCTCTTTTTTGGCTCATCTCAGGGGAATGAGAAGCTTTCAAAATTCTCTGTAGTATTATTGAGGATCACGGAGGGTTCTACAAGACTTACCTTGGTTCTGTCCAGTTAAACCCCATTATGTAGTCCACCACTAGCCTCCTTTACATTTAGATGTATTCAGAAGACTAACTTCTAGTCAATGAAATGCATGTAGAAGTAATAAGAAACATTTCCAGGCTGATGCCACAAAAACAACCTATGAGAGCTACCCCCATTCTCTCCTCCCTCTGGCCTGATGTCCACAGCATGGTGGTTTGGATCCATGTGGGGTGGGCAGCAGAGCTACAAGGTAGAAGGAGCCTGGGCCCTGTAGTTGAGAGCCTTACCTCAGTCAGGAGACCCAGTTTAAGATTTCACATGTGTGAGAAGTAAACTTGTCCTATGCCACTGAGACTTTAGGGGAGACCTGTTACAACAGGGAAATGAGCATTATCATCACTAAATATTATCTTAACTCATGTGCCTCATGAAAATTTGCCTCAAATATATCAAAAACATCTCTTTCCCTCTCACTGAACTGTAAGCCTCTCCAAAATAGAAACCCAGAAGAAGTAGTCAAATATAGATTATATTCTAAGTGGGGTTTTTTTTTTATTGGATTGAATTCAATCTTATTGAGTTGGAGAGAAATGAAATAAATTGTACATAATATGGTAGTAAACTTCAGAGATGGTACAACTTACTTTCTTCTGGAGGGAACATGGGAACATGGGCGGTTTCAAGGAGAAGGTGGCCTTTGAGCTGGTATTTGAAGAATTGATTTACGTTGGATATGTCATGAAGAAAATGATCTTACAGGAAAAAGAAATAGCATGAGCATTTGACACACATAAACAAGAGCTGATACTTCAGTCTGACGAAGACCTAGAGTCAGTCAGTGAAAAACATATGTCTAAATTTACTTCAGTTCAAAATATTTATCAGAGAACTGTTCTGGCAGGAGGAAAAACCTATGAAGAGACAATTGAAGAAGATAGTATATATGATGAAATGGAAGTATGTAATAAATGCTATGAGAGCACAGAGAGAAGACCACCAAAGGAGATTAGAGTGAGTTTAGAAAAAGTAAAAATAAAAATGAATTAACCCCACCATATAGGCCATGGAAAGCCTCCCTAGAACATCCGTTCATCATTGTGTAACCACTGGGAGTCTTGAAGGGATGTGTTGTGATGGAGTTTGGACATTGTTTTATAAATAGTTGGAGTAATTGAAGATTTTTGAAGGGTCAGTGAAAGACCGCAAAATATTGCTCTAGGAGGAGAAATTTTTGTAAGATTTTTATTTTATTTTATGTTTATTTATTTATTTATTTTTATTATTTATCTTTTTATTATTTATTTTAGAGAGAGAGAAAGCATGTGTGAGCAGGGGGAGGGCCATGGGGAGAGAATTCTTAAGGAGACCAGACTCCATGCTGAGCTTAGAGCTGATGTGGGGCTCCATCTCACAATCTGAGATCATGACCTGAGCTGAAATCCAGAGTCAGATGCCCATAGGAGGAGAAATCTTAATAGTGGGGTAGGTGTGGAATAGTAGCAGGGAGCATGAAGATGGGGAGTCTTGTGATTAGGTGGTTGTAATTGCCCATGTCAGTAATTATTAAGCACTTGTGCCTGGGGATTATAAATGTATAGAAAAGAATGGAGTAAAGCTATAGCAGATGTAGAATCAAGTCTTGATTTCTTCAGTATCAGCAGTGGGTGTGTATAGGTTGGGATTAGTTTCTGCTGTGAGTGACAGAAAATACCAAATAAGATGGAGATTTATTTTTTTTTCTTGTACATTTAGGGATTCTAGCTCCTTCTCTCTTGTTACTGGAAATGAGACTTTTGCTTCATGGTTCAAGATGGCTGCTTGCAGTCTTGCCATCGTATGCACATTGTAGCTTTCCAGAAGTGGTGAGAAGAGGCACAGCATTTCCCTTTAACACTTGCTGGATCTGAATAAGCTCTCATTGGCCAGAACTTAGTCGCATGTCCACACTCAGTTACAGGGAAAGTAGAGAAATGTTGTCTTTATTCTGAGAAATCCTGTGCCTTCCTAAAAAACCAGGGCTTCTCTTGTAAAGGGAGAAGAGGAATATGGATTTCGGGACATTATTCTTACTGTGTTTGACATAGGGGCAAAACACAACTGTTGGGATTGAGAAGTTCTGGAAAAAGAAGTTCTAGAAAAATAGCTCGCTCCCTGTTGAGAGAGCCGCTGAAAAGATTGGATGGAACTGGAATGAGATGTCCCAGGGAGGAACACAGATTTTCAAGTCCCGTCCTTGAAGTAGTAGCTACAATAGGTAGAATGATCAAGTCTTCCCGGTTGCAAGTCTCCAGGTAATAAAGATTCCAAACTTCACTTTCATCTTTTGTCATTTAAATAATTAAACTCTAGTTCCACTGATCTGGACAGCCCAGATAGGCTCCTAATTCACTGGCTCCACGACTTACAAAGTCTGTGACAGTCCCTGTTAGGTACTTCCTAACTGATAGATGAGAAAAATAAATTCATAAAACCACGCTGGTCTTTCCCTCAGGTTTCCATCTGACCCTCTGTCGCACCATGGCTAATTGGCTATAGAAGGTCATTTTGTATGCTTCCCCTGCAGCTTTTTCTGGGTCTCGGACTTCTCTAGGCTTCGTCCTAGCCACTAGCACAGGTTCCCTGTTTGAGTTCCCAGAATAGGTTCTTTTCATGCTTCAGGTCTCCTGTCCTGTTTCCCAAGGCTCCTTGCTGACTGCACTTTGACTTGCAAATGTCCTAAGCATCCTTAGGGACTCCTGAGCTCTCCCTCAGTCTGGCAAGGCTGTCTTTTTCCTTCTATGAGTTGGCTCAGAATTTAGAGAATGGGGCGTATGCGGATCAATTCTTCTTTAGGCTGGTGATTTTTTTTTTTTAATTCAACCAGATTCAAGTGAAATTATGTCCTAGCTTCTGATTTTTCCTTCTGAGTATTTTCTACTTTTTTCCTTTTGCTAGATTCCCATTCTGCCTCTGGTTGTACCCTCCTCCCCACCAAGGCCACCACCACTGACATCAAATAATAAGAGTAATGGGTGCCATTTATTGCACATAAAATATTGTCTTTTTTAAAAAAGATTTTACTTATTTGAGAGAGAGAGAGAGAGCGTGTATGAGTACAGGAGTGGGGGTGGAGAGGGGCAGAAGGAGAGGGACATGCAGACTTCCTGCCAAGGTCAGAGCCCTATGTGCGGCTGGATCCCAAGACCCCGGGATCATGACTTGAGCCGAAAGGAGATGCTTAACCAACTGAGCCTCCCAGGCACCCCTGAAGTATTGTCTTACATACATTAGCCTAGTATTTCTGACTCTCCTTCAAGATAATTATTCCCAGTGTTCAGATAAGGACACTGAGGTGTTTTGTGTGTGTTTAACTGAACATTTAAAAAGTGAAATAAGGGATGCCTTTGTGACTCAGTCGGTTTGCTTTTGGCTCAGGTCATGATCCCAGAGTCCTGGAATCGAGTCCCACATTGGGCTCCCTGCTCAGTGGCTTCTCCCCCTGCCTGCTGCTCCCCCTGCTTGTGCCCTCTCTCTCTGTCTCTCTCTCTCTGACAACTAAATAAAATCTTTTAATAAATAAATAAAATAACTTGTCCAGAATGATACAAAATTTAGTAGTAAATTGTGATTCAACTCCAGAATGCTGCATAGTCTCCATTATCTCATACTGCTTCTCAAAAGACGCCAACAACCCTGTGTGTTGCTTTTCTTTTGGCTTAGCCTTGCTGAATTCAAGCTCAAGAGAGAAATGAAAAAGTTTCAGTCTCATTCAAAGCTACTAGTTTTGATTGAAAGTTTTGTACAAAACTTTCCCACAACTGGCTAACTCATTGATGTTAGGAATTATCCATTGTTTATCAACTGCAGTTTAAAAATTGTTTCATTCTATCAATACTGCCAGTGGTCTGAATACAGCACATGCACTACATGTGCTGAATACAGCACTACTTCTCCTCATGATGGAGGAGGAAGGATGAATCTGGGTGTGGACTTGAATTTGGGGGGCCTGAAGTTTCATGCATTTTTTTTTTTAGATTTTATTTATTTACTCGATAGAGAGAGATCACAAGTAGGCAGAGAGCCAGGCAGAGAGTGAGAAGGAAGCAAGCTCCCCACTGAGCAGAGAGCCCAAGGCGGGGCTCGATTCCAGGATCCTGAGATCATGACCTGAGTCGAAGGCAGAGGCTCAACCCACTGAGCCACCCAGGCACCCCTCATCCATGTTTTAAAACATAGACAGAACCTACTACCAAGTTGATCAATGATATTTATGGAAAATACATCTATACCTGATTCTAAGATAATAAAGAACAGTTAAAAAAAAAAAGAATACAAGAAGCGTCCTTACATGTGCATCACAGCAATTTGTCATGGATGAGAATCATGCCTTAGACAGTTACAGTGCTTCTTGAATAGTTGGCCTATTTGTCAAATACCAGATTGTTTTTAAGTGGATTAGTACTGGGTGTTACACACCAACAGTGAATCATGGAACACAACATCAAAAACTAATGATGTAATGTATGGTGACCAACATAACATAAAAATAACAAAAACAAGAACAAAATGAATTAGCATTATTCTATCCCTATTTCTTTGTGTTGAGGTTACCCCAATATTTCTCTTCAAAAATAATCACTTACAGGGGCAGCTGGGTCTTAGTCAGTTGAGCATCCCACTCTTGATTTCAGCTTAGGTCATGATCTCAGGATCGTGAGATCAAGCCCCACATCGGAGAGTCTATTTGAGGATTCTCCCTCTCCCTCTCCTCTCTCTCTCTGTCCTTCACCCCGCTTGTACTCTTTCTCATTCTCTCTCTCTCTCTAAAGTAAACACAGAAAAAACTTTTCAAAAGTATATGAAGAAATTGCTGAAGCCATGAGAAGACCAAGGATAGGTGACAACTAAATGGAACGTGGGACCCTGATGAGATCCTGGGAACAGAGAAAGGACTTCAAGTTAAACACACAGGGAATCTGAGTAAATTATGGACATTAGTTAATATATCAATGCTGGCTTTTTGATTGTGACAAAGTTACTGTTGAAATTGATAGTGATAATAAAAGAGACTGGGTATGGTATATGTGGGAAGTCTCTATCTTTGTAATTTTTCTGTGAAACTAGAACTTCTAAAATTTATCCCTATCTATCAAAAATAAAGATACAAGGACTAGCACCAGACTACTATTTCTCTCTTCTGTTTCTTTGCTATCTCAACCCTTAGTGGCCTCTCCCTCTCAAGCTCATCTCAGATTCTCCTCCTCAATTCAGCTTCTAAGTATTGAACATCCCAGAGCTCTGTTCTCTCTTCCTTTGGCTTCTCTCTTTACATTTTCCTATTCTTCTTGATGACCTCTTCTAAACTCAAGGTTTTAAATATCATTTCCATGTCAAAGAGTCATAGACATAGATCCCCTTTTGACCCTCTTCAGAATTCAATTTGTATCCAACCACCTACTTGGCATCTACCCCACAAATGCTCCCTTGCCATCTCAAATGGAACTCTTGACATCACTTCGTGCACCAGAGATGCTCTTCCTCAGTCCCCTGTGTCATCTTAATAACTGTCAACACTGAATCACTCAGGCCAAAAAAAGAGGAGTTATCTTTGATCTGTGATCTTCAACTTCTCTCATTCATTCCATCAGCATGTTCTCTTCACTTTTCCTTTAAGTGATATGGTGCCCATCTGCTTCTATTTTCACCAACATAATCCTAGTTGAAGCCACTGGATCATGACCTAAATTCTCAGCCTCATCTTGAACCCAACTCCTTCATGCCTTCTTGGCATCTTGAATCCACCCAAAACACTAGTGCTCCTCATCTTCATGAGGCCGGATCTTTACTGTCATTTAAAATCTCAGATTAAGGGCACCTGGGCAGCTCAGTTGGTTAAGCGACTGCCTTCAGCTCAGGTCATGATCCTGGAGTCCCAGGATCGAGTCCCGCATTGGGCTCCCTGCTCGGCAGGGAATCTCTTTCTCCCTCTGACCCTCTCCCCTCGCATGCTCTCTCTCTCTCAAGTAAATAAATAAAATCTTTAAAGAAAAAAATCTCAGATTAAGTGTCATAATCTGAAAGGCCACCAACTGTCCCACAATCTAAGGTGTCCTTCCAGTCACTTTCCTATTATCTTGTCCCAATCTTTAATTATACTGCAGAATACATTCTGTACATAATGTTCTCTTATTTTAATTCAGTTGCTTTTCTGTTCCTGTCTCCCTCCAATAGAATACAAGTACTTAGAAAATAGGATGTATGTTCCATGCTTAGGACACTCCCTGACAATTGTAGGTACTCAGTGATGTTTGTTGAACTAATGACAGTGACAAGTGAGAAGTAGATGCTAACATTCTGAAATTCAGGGATGTGAGGGATCCCAGTGGAACTGTAGCGATCAGAAGTTTCTGGAAAGGAATGGGAGTTGGTGAGCCTCTGAGAATTGAGTAAGACTAGTCAAGAAGAAGGAGACAAAGAGGGAATTCTGGAGGGGGGGAGGCTAAATAAAGCAAAGGTGTGGGAAGAGTAATACACACGAATACTTGGGGACAGCAGGTAGAGCAGAAATTTCATAAAGATTACGAGAAAGGAGATCAGACTGAGGGGTCGATGCAAATGGCAGAGATTCTAGAATACCAGCTAAAGGGACTAAGAATCATCCATGTTAGGGACTTTTCCCTCTTGTTGATTTTTTTTATAAAAATTTTTTTAAATTGTTTATTTATTTGACAGAGATCACAAGTAGGCAGAGAGGCAGGCAGAAAGAGAGGAGAAAGAAGCAGGCTCCCCACTGAGCAGAGAGCCCGATGTGGGGCTCGATCCCAGGACCCTGAGATCATGACCTGAGCCAAAGGCAGAGGCTTTAACCCACTGAGCCACCCAGGTGCCCCCCATCTTGTTGCTTTTTGACCTCGGCTGCATTTAAGCCTCTTAACTGCAGTCTCCTCCTAAGTGTTTTAGGTGAAAGTAATACAGTCTGTTTCACCACCACCGTTTTTTTTTTTTTTCCTTTTCCTTAATCTCCCAGCGCACATACAATTTTGACATCTGCTTGCCCGAGTCTGGCTGAATGTGCAAGGTGATTCTAGCTTGTATACCTTTCCAATGGTTGGGTAGTCAGTGTGTGGCCCAGTTAGCCAGCGCAATCCTCAATCTGAGTGTTCTGTCTGGTTTTTATCGTAAATGGGGGTCACGTAGGGTAGAGGGATAGAAAGGAGTCTCACTCTTGTCTGACAAATTCAAAACTGTCAAGAATGGCGCAGATGTAAGTGCTCAGAGACACGGTATCACCCTCATGCCCACCAACACATCGAGGTAAATAAAAGGGTTTGCTCTGGCTTTGATTTCTCCAGGCAAAGTGTCAGCTCCTGGTGCTCCTCCATCTGCCAAGTGAGTGTGGGCCTGTCCACCATCTTGAAACTGCTTTTTAAAAGATTTCTTATTGTTTGTCTCCCTCCCAATCCCATCTTGTTTCATTGATTCTTCTCCTACCCACTTAAGCCCCCATGTTGCATCACCACTTCCTCATATCAAGTGACTCTTAATCTCACAAAACAAACTGAGGGTTGCTGGGGGGAGGGGGTTTGGGAGAAGGGGGTGGGATTATGGACATTGGGGAGGGTATGTGCTTTGGTGATTGCAGTGAAGTGTGTAAACCTGGTGATTCACAGACCTGTACCCCTGGGGATAAAAATATATGTTTATAAAAAATTAAAAATTAAAAGAAAAAGATTTTTTATTTATTTATTTGACAAGAGAGAAAGAGATCACAAGTAGGCAGAGAGGCAGGCAGAGAGAGAGGGGGAAGCAGGCTCCCCGCCGAGCAGGGAGCCCAATGCCGGGCTCGATCCCAGGACCCTGGGATCATGACCTGAACTGAAGGCAGAGGCTTAACCCACTGAGCCACCCAGGTGCCCCTTGAAACTGCTTTTGTTGACATTCCCACTGACCACAAGTACAGGCATCACACCAACGAGTCTTTTGGATGTAAACTAAAACCTCCCGAGGTTTGTTTGAGCAGGACTGCAGTGTGGTATAACATTTGACTTCATGACAACGTTTTTCCTGGGTTCATCCAACTTTGTTGGGCATCTCTTATTGGTGATGCTTTGCATCAATAGTGGGATTTCAAAAGAAGACATGTTCTCTGGCTTCAAGAAAGTTACTGTATCATGTGAAAGAATGACATGGAAACAGGTAAATAGTGGGGTACTACCTCCACCAACATGCAGGAAAACTCATAATGTCAAAGGTGCATGGAGGAGAGAGAGACCTACCGCATGTATAGAAGTCAAGCACTTTGGGGAGAGGATTATCCCTCGCAAGTCCAGTGGGTGCCACGCAATGTGCCAGGATGGTCATTTACATTTCTCCTAGTGATCCATGCTCTTCTCCATGTTCCTGCTTCCCGTGTAGGGGGTATAATAGGCCATTAAGGGAAAACAGTGGTTGTCTTGAGGGTAGGGAATGTGATCCTTCACATCCTGCATCCAATGATAGCAGCGCTTTTTCCCCTTCCAGCATTTGATGTTCTACTGATCCAACAGGATCAGTGCCTCCTTATGTTACTCCTTAGGCCGAGAAAAAGAGTTTCTTGAGGAAACTAGATTGTTCAGAGCAACGCTAGCCCATTTAAACAAAATAGCACAGTAATACCTGTAGTCTAAGTGTGTCTCCCCTATCCTTGGTTCTGTCCTCCCTTATCATAGACCACCTGTCACAGATGACGTGGCACTGACCAATGGCTTGGAAGTGCATTTCTGCAATGTGTGTGCTTACTGTTAGGTGCATTTCAGTGGGAGTTTCCTTGAGCATTCTCCCTTCTGCTGCAGGATCCCTCTGTGAGAGTTCTTCTGTTCCATCCTGTACCATTTCCCTCCCGACCACATCAGCCACTCTCAGTGTTGCTCTTGAGTTTTCTTTTCCATGAGGTCAAGAAACCCCTCTACTTTCCATATGGAGATGGTCCCAAGTAGTGTTTTCTCTGAACCTAAGGTACGGATAAGGATTGCAAATACAGAGAAAGGGGGTGCCTGGGTGGCTCAGCGGGTTAAAGCCTCTGCCTTCGGCTCAGGTCATGATCCCAGGATCTTGGGATCGAGTCCCTCATCAGGCTCTCTGCTCAGCATGGAGGCTGCTTCTCTTCCTCTCTCTCTGCCTGCCTCTCTGCCTACTTGTGATCTCTCTTTGTCAAATAAATAAATAAAATCTTTAAAAAAATGCAGAGAGGAGAGTTGCAGAAGTTCATCTCAAAATGATGTAGAAAAATTAACAGGTGAAAATATAATTACTTTATGTATGGACACAGATAAGAATCCCAGGAGTTACCTAGAAATGTGCTTTCTAGACTTAAGGGAAGGGTAATAAAGGTTTTAAGTATCAGTCAGCTCCTTTAGGACTGTTTGAAAAACCCAGCATGGGGATGTGGGCAGTGTTTATGTGAGACCCCTACAAGTTTGGTGATTTAGAATAGAAATGGTATTGGGGGGTGGCGTGTATTGATTTTTATGTAGACTCTGGTGACCAATTTCAGGGAGTTCGGAGAAGATTTAGTCTTACATATCCATTCTACGGTGCTTACTGATCAGATGCCATTTTCCTGTAATTAGAAGCTCATCTCTTTCCAAATTCTAATTTGCCTTTTAAAGTAGCTCACTTCTAAACATTTGAGTAGGGTAGCAGAACTAGATGACAAAAATCTTTTCTAGCTGTAAGATAAGAATCAACACAGTTCTGCCCGCCACGGGCTAAATCCAGCCCTCGAGGTGTGTCCGTAAATATCATTTTATTGGCACATAGCCACAGCCTTTCCTTTCTAGATAGTATATGGCTTCATTTGTGTTACAGTGGCACAGATGAGTCATGGGGGCAGGAACAGGACAGCCTTCAAAGCCCACAATATTTATGATCTGGCCATTTACAGAGAAAGTTTGCTGACTCTTGTTCTAAGACATCCTATATATTTTTTAAAATTTTATTTATTTTTTTTTAGTGACATCCCTTCTATCCCTTCTCTGTTCGTTCATTTCCTCAACTGCCCAAGAGGAGATCGGAGTAATGAATTCTGTGTCTCTTTCTGAATCCCAAGACTCTGAATTTTCTTTTGAAACTCGCAAGTTCTCAAACTGCCACAATGAAAAAAGGGAGAAGAAAATTGAAATATGTTTTCCTTACTACCAAGAGAGGGACCCTTGCTATGTATATCTCCTCATCTGGCAGCGATGACAGCTTTTACTGTCAACACAGTGTTTTTGATTAGACACCTGGATTTTTCCCAGGGGCTGGTTGCATGTTAAGTGCAGAGATCTGACGCTTCGGCACAGTGCTACCGAGGCTGAGACTCCTTTCTGCTCACCTGTTTGCTGGGAGGAGTTCTCAGCCGGCTGGCTTGGCGGCTTACAGCTCACTGGCTATCAGATGTAAACAAGATGACTAGGGAGGATCTGGCTGGGCAGGTTTAAAATGGGAAGCCAGTACTCCTCCCGGTGCTCTGTTACAAACAAGTCGCTCATGCTTGTGGTGGCAGAGTTTTAGATATATATTTTTTTAAGATTTTATTTATTTGTCAGAGATTTTGTTTATTTGTCAGAGAGAGCACAAACGGGGGGAGCAGGAGGCAGAGTGAGAGGGAGAAGCAGGTTCCCAACTGAGCAGGAGCCCAAGGTGGGGCTGGATCCCAAGGTCCTGGGATGGTGACCTGAGCCAAAGAAGACACGCGACAAATGAGCCACCCAGGCATCCCTGTACCAAAGCTTTAAATGAGATGCCTTTGAAGTATGCTGTCCTAGCTTTCCAAATGGCCCAACAGGATGAGGCATTCAGAAACATATTGTATGAAATGCCTTCCTTTTCTTCCCATCTAGCCTGCAGGTATCATATTCTCTAATTGACAGACGGCACGTGGGCCCAGGCCTGATTGATTTTTGCAGGGCGATTTTGGATCCTTCACAGGGCATGTCAAAGAAAGCAAATGAAGCTCTGCCGTTCTGTCATTAGAACAGACTTCATTCAGATGGTCTGATTGTCTGGCTGCCTGCTGAACTCTTACACGATTTCACTTCTGAGTGGATGGGGTATCTGAAGGATCAATGACGGGGCACAAAGGGAGAGCAAGACGTTCTGCAGCTCTGTGGCTGGAATGGAAGCTCGCGGTGATACTTCTGTCCATTGCAATACTTGTAATTATCCAAGGACTTCGTTTTCGTCTACCTTTTAAATGACATCTCCTGGGATGCCTGGGGGGCTCAGTCGGTTAAGCCTCTGCCTTTGGTTCAGGTCATGATCCCAGAGTCCTAGGATCAAGTCCCTTGCTCAGCAGGGAGCCTACTTCTCCATCTGCCTGCTGTTCCCCCTGCTTGCACTCTCTCTCTCTCTGTCTCTTTCTCTCTGACAAATAAATAAGTAAAATCTTTATTTTTTAAAAAAAGTGACTTCTCTTAAATCAGTGCTTCAGTCAGATTGATTGAAGGACCCTCTTCCTTATGAGAGGCCTCTGTATGTGTGTGCAGGGAGTGGGGGATGCCTATATATGCAGAAGGAAGAGAATGAGGATATGAATGTATCTAAAAATCTGAACACTTAGTCATTTTAGTAATTTTACTTAGGATTGTATTGGAATTTAGCTTTCCCTTTTTATCATCTTAAGAGCAAACATCTTTGCTTTCTCTTTTTTCCTCACTGCTTTTCCTTTGGTGGAAATGATAGTTTCTTAAGGATATGGTCAAATGGCAAGATAAAGAAAAAGTATTGAAATAGGTAATGCGGTGGCATGTGGATTTGACACTACAATTCAGATATATAGGGAAATGTGCCCTATCCTCTGATTAGTGTTCAACATGATGCTTTATCCTCATTTATCATAGATAAATGGTGCCATAAATAATCCCATTAGGTCAGTGGTTGACAAGAAGGGCAGCATGAGATTGTTTTATTCTAATTTTTTAAAGATTGTATTTATTTATTTGAGAGAGGGAGAGAGAGAGAGAAGAGCAGGGGGAGGGAGAAGCAGACTCCCCACCAATCAGGGAACCTGATGAGGGGCTCGATCCCAGGACCCTGGGATCATGACCTGAACCAAAGGCAGATGCTTAACCAACTGAGCCACTCAGGCATCCCTGTGACATTGTTTGAATGAAAGATACTGCATTTAGCACCAACTGGGTCAGGGCAGGCTAAGAACATGCTCTGCACTATATTTGACAGTTTCGAACAGTGATACATTGTCCCATGTCCCAGTCAACATTCAAGTGAGTGTAAAATTTTATTTATCTGAGCATATAAACTCCCTGTTGCATATGAACACAAAGTATCCCTTACTTTGTAATTATCCAATTACTTTCAGTATATCCCCTTCTCCAGCAATGCAAATACTGTGTATATCAAGAGAAGATGGTACTTTATTTTGTTCTGAACTTTGTCAGGAGCTGTTCTGTATTTTGGAAAACCCCACCACTGAGAGCAAAGCCACTTGTGAACTGTGGCCTCTCCAATAGAGTACAACAATGTTATTATTTTTTAAGGTTTATTTATTTATTTGAGAGCAAGAGTGAGAGAGAGGTGGGGGGCTGGAAAGGGGAAAGGGAAAGGGAGAGAATTTCAATCAGAGTCCCCACTGAGCGCAAAGCTCAACACTGGCCCAAGCCCAGGACCCAGAGATCATGACTTGAGTTCAAATCAGGAGTTGGATGCTCAATTGACTGAGCCACCCAGGCACACCCCCAACTGTATTATTGGTACCTGTTTCAGTTGATATTCAACTTCTTCATTCTTCTGATATATCAACCAAATATTTACAAATTGAAATGTATTTTATTACAAATTATGCATTTATCCTTTATATTACAGCTAAAGCATTACAGTCTGTTGATTATTTTTTGAAACTAAATGCGTAAATTAACAGTCGCAAATTTTTTTTTTTTTTGGAGAGCCACATAGGAAATGTTTTAAGTTTGGCAGGCCAGTTTGTCTCTGTCACAATTATTCAACTCTGCCGTTGTAGTGAGAAAGCAGCCATAGGCAATATGTAAAGAAGTGGACATGGTTGTGTTTCAATAAAACTTTATAGACATTGAAATTTCCATTTAAATATAATTTTTACATGTCACAAGATACTTTTTTTTATTATTTGTTTTTGACTACTTGGAAATGCAAAGCCTTCTTAGCTTTTGAATGGTACAGAAAAAGTCAGTGGGCCATTTTTGACTAGTGGATGATAATTTGCCAATCTCTGTTCGAAGGCATCAGGCTCAAGCAAACACACTGAAATATGTATAATTATGAGTTACCTTTCTCTTATTTCTTCTTTACTTTATAGCTAAAGTACTGTGTTAATTGTTTGAAATGGATCTGTGTAATTACTAACAACAAATATTTTTGTAAAACAACTTGGTAAAAATATTTAAAACAAATTTTTGAGTGCTGTGAAGATCCTCACTTGTTATGATAAGATATACACCAGAGTGTGGCTTCTCATTGTGGTTTTGATTTGTATTTCCCTGATATCGAGTGATGTGGAACACTTTTTCATGTGTCTGTTGGCCATTTGGATGTCTTCTTTGGAGAAATGTCTGTTCATGTGTTCTGCCCATTTCTTCACTGGATTACTTCTTTTTGGGTGTTGAGTTTGGTAAGTTCTTTATAGACTTTGGATACTAGCCCTTTATCTGATAAGACATTTGCAAATATCTTCTCCCATTTTGTCGGTTGTTTTTTGGTTTTGTTGACTGTTTCCTTTGCTGTTCAAAAGCTTTTTATTTTGATGAAGTCCCAATAGTTCATTTTTGCTTTTGCTTTTCTTGCTTTTGGAGATGTGTCTAGCAAGAAGTTGCTGCAGCCAGGGTCACAGAGATGGCTGACTGTGTTCTCCTCTAGGATTTTGATGGATTCCTATATCACATTTAGATCTTACATCCATTTTGAGTTCATCTTTGTGTATGGTGTATGAAAATGGTTCAGTTTTGTTTTTCTGAATGTGGCTGTCCAGTTTCTCCAAGACCATTTGTTGAAGAAACTGTCTTTTTTCCATTGGACATTCTTTCCTCCTTTGTCAAAGAGTTCAGGGTCCATTTCTGGGCTTTCTATTCTGTTCCATTGATCTATGTGTCTGCTTTTGGGCCAGGACCATACTGTCTTGATGATGACAGCTTTGTAATAGAGCTTGAAGTCGGGAATTGTGATGCCACCATCTTGGTTCTCTTTTTCAACATTCTCTTGGCTATTCTAGGTCTTTTCTGGTTTCATACAAATTTTAGAACTATTTGTTCCAGCTCTTTGAAAAATTTTGGTCGTGTTTTGATAGGGATTGCACTGAGTATGTATATTGCCCTGGGTAGTATAGACATTTTAGCATTATTTGTTCTTCCAATCCATGAGCATGGAACGTTTTTCCATTTCTTTGTGTCTTCCTCAATTTCTTTCATAAGTGTTCTATAGTTTCCAGAGTACAGATCCTTTACCTCTTTGGTTGGGTTTATTCCTAAGTATTTTACAGTTTTTTGTGCAATGAGATGCCACCTCACACCAGTCAGATGTCTAAAATTAATAAGTCAGAGAACAACAAATATTGGTGAGGATGTAGAGAAAGGGGCACCCTCTTACATTGCTGGTGGGAATGCAATGTGGTGCAGCCACTCTGGAAAACAGTATGGAGGTTCCTCAAAAATTTAAAAATAGAGCTATCCTATGACCCAGGAATTGCACTACTGGGTATTTACCCAAAGCATACAAACATAGTGATCTGAAGGGGCACCCGCACCCCAATATTTATAGCAGCAATGTCCACAGTAGCCAAACTATGGAAGGAGCCTAAATGTCCATCGAAAGATCAATGGATAAAGAAGACGTGGTATGTTTATACAATGGAATAATACTCAGCCATCAAAAAAGAGACCTTACCATTTATAATGATGTGGATGGAACTATAGGGTATTATGCTAAATGAAATAAATCAATCAAAGAAGCCACTTATCATATGATCTCACTCATCTATGGAATTTAAGGAACAAAACAGATGATCATAGGGGAAGGGAGGGAAAAATAAAATAAGACAAAATCATTGAGGAAGACAAACCATAGGAGACTTTAATGATAGGAAACAAACAGGATTGCTGGGGGGGTGGTGTGGATGGGGTGAGTGGGTGATGGACAGTAAAGATGGAACGTTATATAAGAAGCACTGGGTATTATAAAAGACTGATGAATCACTGAACTCTACCTCTGAAACTAATAGTACCTATATGTTAATTAATTGAATTTAAGCAAGATAAAATTAGGAAAAAAGTGAGTGTGGCTTTCCCAACAACTACCTCTGAGAATAAAAAAAGACGGTCATATTTATGGTTTAAATTGTTCAAGAGAGTCAACAACCCTGATTGGGTAAAATTTGGTGAGTTTTGATAAAACTCAGAAATTTCCATCTTTGATAAGGAAAAACAATCCTGGCTTATCTCTATTGCAAAGCTGTTAGGTGGTGTATGCAGTTCAATACTTTTGGGCTTTCAGATAAGTATATCTCTTCCAGACTTGGGACATGCTTCATATACAGCAGAGTTAGGCTAAAGTTTAGTGAAATATCAGAGTGGTTTTTGTTTGTTTGTTTGTTTTATAGGGTCTACTGCCTATGGGTTTTATTTAATTATCAAGGTGGCATTACAAAATATTTGTTTCAAAAATGGGTCACTGTAGGGGTGCCTGCTGGTTCATTCAGTTAAGCGCCCAACTCTTGGTTTGAGCTCACATCATGATTTCACGGTCCTGGGATTGAGCCTCATGTCGGGCTCCACGCTAAGCACAGAGTTGGCTTGACATTCTCTCTCCCCCTCTGCCTCCCCCCCCTGTCTAAAATAAATAAATAAAAAAAATATATATATTTTTTAAATGGGCCACTGGGTGTGAGTGCATTAGGTGAATCTGATCTCACAGATTTCTAAACCTTTGGCATTCCCCTATTTCTCCTATGATGACCATCCAGTGATCTGGGAAGGAAGGGGGGGGTGGATTATGCAATATTAAGGCTCAGAGGAAGCATCAGAATTGCTCTGAACCAGAGAAATGTCCACTGTCCGCCTACTTGGTAAACTTTCCAACCATATAACTTTTGATCTGGTTTCTTAAGTCAGTCTGGTATAAAGAATTCTTAGCTGATTTCAAATCTCCTTGTCTTTCCCTAGTGCCACAAATACTTGGAATCTCTCCAGCCTCTGCTTTGAGGCCACTTCTCCCTTTGCCTGCTGCCCAAGAACAGATCACTGGCCTTCCACTCAGCTGCCTTTAGGATTGTCCTCAAGGGCTGTGGGAGCTCTATCCATTCCACATGGAAATAGGATCCTGGGTAACCCATTGTCCTTTGATGCATCCCAAGCCCTAGTCTTGCCCTGGGCAACTTGGAGCAGGATACCTTTCCAGAACCTTGAGTAGGGTCTTTTTCCCTCTTCTCTTTGTGTCTGAATACCTCAAACCCCACTGCCCTCTCCAGAAGAAATGGGTTTCTTTCACTCATCCTGTGTCATAAACTGTTCTTCATCACAAAACTGCTAGCCTCAGTGGCCTTAATGTCCCAGGCAGAAAAATATCTTCCCTCTACCATGGGAGACTCTTGGAGCTAAGCGATGGAAACTCATGGAAGCTAAAGGAATTTGGTAAATCCTCTCTCTATGCAAAGCTGTGCTTTCAAACGCATTGTTTTGGACCAAGTTCTCTCACTGAGAATGATGCGTCTGAAGGAAACTGAAAAACAAAAAACAAAAAACAAGATTTAAAGAAATGCAATGCAAAGCAATGTTTAACATTAGCTATATCCCCGCTGAATCACAAATATGGTGGAAGTTACCTTGTTTTCTTCCAGTGGTGCTGACAAGTGACATGTGGATGTGGTTCAGTAGTGGAAGTGTCCACACAAATGTATCTGCCTCCAGCACTGTGGGGCAGATACCCACATGTAATAGAATCACCCTGATCGCCCACCAGCTGTCATCAAGGTCAGAGATCATCCTGAGGTCCCAAATGCAGGAGCTCCTAGATCCCTGTGCTATGTATGTTCCAATTTCTTGGGCTTTCCCCTTTTTCTCCCTGTGATGGCAAAAACTCTCACCATGATGATTCATATTCCTGTTTGCATTTTCCAGGGGCCTGAGGAAAGCTCTTCCCTCTTCTAGCCTCGCCCTTTTAGCAAATGCCCTACCGCCTCTCCATTCCCAAAGGGCTTCTGCACCCCTTGTCTGGCTTGTCGTGGGACCAGCCTCCTCTCCTCGATCCCAGTGGAGGGTGTGTGTGTGCGCGTGTGTGTGTATACACGTGTGTGTGCGCGCTCATGGGCTTGGGTAGGTGTAGAAAAGAGATGAGTCGGAGGTAGAGACAAGTGACAGGGGAATTGAAATAGACTTAAATACATAATTACTGTCTATTTCCCTTCAATAGAAATCTCCTGAGTGCTTTTTTATAAAAACGCGAAGACAAGATATTTACAGGTTAATAATCTACTTGAAAAAAAAAAAAAAAAGGAGAGGGAGGGTGGCTGCTGCATTTTGTAGGATAACTTGTGGGTAGAAGAAGATTATTATATGTATATTCACTCTTCTTCCACAGCCAGGACACAGGGATCCTTGGCTAGCCTCTCAGTGTCTCTCCCCCTTTTTTTCCCTATACAGCTCAACAGAATTCACCAAAAATCCATGAAGGCTGGTGGGCGTACAAGGAGGTGGTCCAGGGAAGCTTTGTTCCAGGTAAATACACATTTATTCATATTCTTTTATTTTTTTAAGGAAGGAATTTGAATGAAATATAATATTATTTCCAGAGTTTTTCCTTTGCTGCAGGGCAAGGAAGGCATTGCAAGGAGCAGCTGTGTCTCTTGTACATGGCGGGTATAAGGCTTTTCCATCAAGGGCCAGTTTGTTCTAGAGTGGCAATTTCATCAAGACCCCCTTGCTCCATGGGAGCCTACATCCCAAGGCCTTTCCCTCTACAGGGGGCTCTGCCAGCAGGAGGGCTGTGGAGAACTAAGGGTTGAAGCTCTGTTGGAATTTCATTAAGTAAGAAGGAGCCATTTTTTTTTTTTTTTAACATTAATGGAACAGGAAGTCTGGAAAGGCTGACCATGACAGTGAGGCTTGCTGGGATGCATGCTGTCACTGATGTCACTTGAGTAGCATCTGTGGTCAGAACTTAGCAGATTGGGCCAAGCATGGGCTAAAAATAACGGCTGGAATGAGTGCTGTCACCATGGGGGTGGGGGAGAGAACTGAAGGCAAATTAGAGCCAGAAACATACAATGGCTTTAGGGTCGAAGGAAGCCTGGAGGGTCCTTGTGGCCCCTCCACCACTCTGACCTTAATCACAGCCCTCCCCCTTCTGCTGTATCAGACTTTAGTGGGGGAGAGAGGCAAGAGAAAAAAACCAAGAATGTTAAGGAGAAGGATGGATGGAAAGGCGGGTGAGATATTTCAAAGTATTTTTAACTGCCTAGATGTGGGATGGGAAGAAATGCAGCACATGGGAGGAGTCGGTATGGAGTCCTCACTTAGGGGCTAAGCACGGAGAGCTTCCCGAGTTGGTGGAGATCCTTGTATTTGGTGGCAGGTGGGAAGAGCCACGTTCCCAGCTCAACCCAGCTCAGCCTGGTTCAGCCTTGGCTGCTGTTATGTTCTGGTTCTTCTATGGAGTTCCTAATGTCAGCTGTGCAGAGCACAGTAAGTTACTAAATCCCTCTGAGCATCACTTTCTCAGCTGAACTGTAGGACAGTAACCCATGCTCTTCGGGCTTTCTGATAGGAGGAGAGCATCTTGGTGAAGGTGTGGTGGGCAACCCACAAAAAAGCCAGCTGACTGGCGAATAGCCTCATAAATTAAGATTATTAACTGTACAAATTTACTCTGGTACATTTATTCCTTGGCCTAGGGGGCATAGATACTGGTCTTGATTAGTTCACCCAGAAATGATCAGGTTTCTAGTAATAACCCTGTAACAACTTGATTGTCACAAGCTATATTCATGCGGCCTGATCTAGATACATGGCATTTTATCCTTAACAGCTGGGGACATCCCTTGCCAGTGGATGGCATGCTCATTGTTTTCCTGAGGAATCCGCTTCTCATGTTCAAGATGTCCCAGAAACCGCATTCACACATATATGCGTTGCAGTTATGGAATTAGAACCACAAAGCGCATTCCCTCCAGGTTATCATGAGTTTTCCGAACTAAGATGATCCTCTGTAGTGACTGAAGTGCTCGTGGATAATACTGAATAAACCCTGCAAAGTGTTGCTTTCCTGCCCCACATTTTATTTTTGATGTTTTCCCCTCCGTTGGTACATCCCTTCTCTACGCGTGTCCAAAGCCCACTTTTGATTTGGTTGTAGCTTCTGAGACAGCCGCAGGAAAAGTTTTGTTTTTCCTTTTATGTGTTGATTTAAAAAAAAGCTGAACTTTCCCTCATTCCCAGCTTCATGGGAGATAGTATGTATAAAACGGGCAGTGTGGACTCTCGCGTCGGACACACCGGGCGCTGAGTGGGGGTCCTATGGCTTCCTCCTGGGGGTTCTGTCTGCAAACTGCCTACCACCTCTCAGTTATTCGTCTTTTTAAATAGAGATCAGGACCCAGTCAGCCTTATGAGGTTTTGTGAGGATTAAATTATATAACCCAAGATAAGGTGCTTATGGTCATGTCTGACCCATGGTGTGAGTACAAGTCCGTCGTTCTGAGTATTACTTTTATTATTTTATGAATAGCCGTACAATTGGGTGTTTGCTACTTTTCTGCTTGGGCAAAGGCAGAGAGCTATTAACTGGAAACCTAATAATGTAAGTGCGGGTCTCTCATGATGCGCGGAACATGGAAGGTGCGTAGTAATTGTTCCTTGGGTTGGTGAGCTCAGTTGGCTTCTAGGCAGTGGCCAACTGAGAAGTGACCTTATCATCCTCTGCCTTTAATGGTCCCAAAGGCCCTTTGGCCTCCTTGGAAAGAAGCCTGGTATCTGATGGTTTCACTTCTTAAGCTTTGGGGTACTCTACTCTGTTAAGAGAGGAGTCATGAGGGGCGCCTGGGTGGCTCAGTGGGTTAAGCCTCTGCTTTCGGCTCAGGTCATGATCTCAGGGTCCTGGGATCCAGCCCCACATCGGGCTCTCTGCTCAGCAGGGAGCCTGCTTCCCCCTCTCTCTCTGCCTGCCTCTCTGCCTACTTGTGATCTTTCTCTCTGTCAAATAAATAAATAAATAATCTTAAAAAAAAAAAAAAAGAGAGGAGTCATGAGAATTTTTGAATTAAGTAATTGGACCTGAGGCTCTAGCCTCTGACACATTCCAAATGACCTCCTTTATCTGAGTTGGTGCTCAGGGCGAACCGTGGACCCTTTATCTCTTATTCTCATTGCGGATTATAAGGTCAAGAGTGCTCTTTGCTTTGCCACCAGGACTTTCTTCATGTGATGGATGTGTGACAAAGAAGAGGACTTTGTATGACCAGATTATTTGAGCAAGTTTTATTGCCTCATAAGTTCTTTGCAAGAGTATCTAGGAAAAAGTTGGCATAACAGTTGTGAATCTGTGATTTCACAAAACTCGTGGTGCCTAGAAATAGAGGATTTCTCTAGCCATGGCAAGCACAAGGTTGATTTAGTAGCAGAATAACCCTCTTTGGTCAGTTCAAAGCACCTGTAGAGTTGCCTCCCCTCCCCCACCCCTAGGGAAGCACCATGCTTAGGGCTGCTGATATCAAGAGGTGACTGATTCACGGTTCCGATTCAACGGTGAGCCTACCATCTAAAGAGGAAGATGAAACTTGGAATGAATGTAGTTCTTGTGCAGCTTCCTTAGCATTAAATTAACCATGGAATGGCCTCATTTTCCTAAGTGAGACAACTGAGCTCCTACTGTTGGAGGTTTTTTGGGTTAGGCTTTCTGGTCCTTGCAGCCCAAACAAAGCATTCTCCCAGATTCAGGGTTCTCAGTGGAGAAGGAGGAGAAGGTGGACAGTATCGGAAGGAGCAGCACTGGTGGAGTGGGGTGCAAATGCACGGTGGGTGTGGAGAGTGTCTACAGAGCAGGGCACACCATGGGGTCATGCATGAGGAGGCCAGCATGTCCACAGGGGCCAGGCCAGGAGAGTCTTTATGTTTTGTGTTCAAGAACTTACTTTCCCTTTGAGAATGGAGGAATTATAAGACCTCGCTAAGCTCTGGAGAGACATAATCAAATGCGTATTTTAAAAAGTCAGCTCTGGGAGCACCTGGGTGGCTCAGTGGGTTAAGCCTTTGTCTTCAGCTTGGGTCATGATCTCGGGGTCCTGGGATCAAGCCCCGCATCAGGCTCTCTGCTCAGCAGGGAGCCTGCTTCCCCCTCTCTCCTCTCTCTCTCTGTCTACCACTCTGTCTACTTGTGATCTCTGTCAAATAAATAAAATCTTAAAAAGTAATAAAAAAATAAAAAGTCAGCTTTGGCTATAGTAATGGAGATGTAGTGACTTTTTTTTTTTTAAGACTTTATTTACTTGACAAACAGAGATCACAAGTAGGCAGAGAGGCAGGCAGAGAGAGGTGGGGAAGCAGGCTCCCTGCTGAGCAGAGAGCCCAATGTGGGGCTTGATCCAAGGACCCTGGGATCATGACCTGAGCTGAAGGCAGAGGCTTTAAGCCACTGAGCCACCCAGGCACCCTGATGTAGTGCCTTTTGATAAGAGTATTAGAGAGGTGCCTGGGTGGCTCAGTCTGTTAGACATCTATCTTTGGCTCAGGTCATGATCCCAGAATCCTGGGCTGGAGCCCTGCATCAATGTCCCTGCTCAGCAGGGAGTCTGCTTCTCCCTCTGCTGCTCTCTCTCTTTGTCAAATAAATAAATAAAATATTAAAAAAAGAATATTAGAGGCACAAGGATTCATAGGGAGATTTTTTTTCTTTATTTTTCTTTTTTAAATCATTCAGGTAAGAGATGGCAGACACCCGTACTAAGATAGTGAGGGGGGAAAACAAAAACAAAAGCAAAAACAAAAAACACACAAAAACTGCAAAAAAACAAACCTAAAGACCAAACCCCAAAGCTGGGTTCATCATGTTATTGAAGGATTCGGCATAGGGTTTGTTTAGTGACATTTAAAGTATATCTCTCTTTCACACATGTAGATAACACATTTATCATTTAGCATAAATATACACATTTAACACATTTCGGAAAAATTTGTGCCAAATACCGTCTTTTCACATTCCATTTATCCAAAACTGTAGGGGAATCGTCATTCTCTACAGAGGAGGCTCTATGCTAGGAGCTGGGGTTTTAAAAAAGAGATGGCCTCTGACTTCTTTCAGTCTTGTGGGAGAGACAGTCGCTCAAAGTAAAAAGGGGCCTCCCAGCCCCAACACCTGCTTCACGTGGCTGGCTGTGTTTGGAATGGGGACTTTCTCTCTTTTCAGACCAGGACATCAGGGTCGAGGGACTTGCTTCTGTTTGAAAGCTTTAAATCATGACACTTGGGGTATATGTTTTTAGAACTTTATGAAACCCTAGAGCAGGTGGAGAATCTCTCTTCCGTCATCACGTCCTCAGGCTTGCTCTCCGGGTGCTGAATCTGACCTCTTAAACTCACTCATCCAGCAGACTCTCTCCCGATGCTTCCCTTCTGCTTCGTCCTTGGTGGGTAATGACACAAAGGGGGCACCTGGATGGCACCGTTGGTTAAGCTGCTAACTCTTAGCTTCAGTTTAGGTCTTGGTCTCCATGTCATGAGATCGAGCCCCTCATCAGGCTCCATGCTCCATGTGGAGACTGCTAAAATTTCTCTCTCCCTCGCCCTCTGCTCCTCCCCCTGCATGTGCGTGGGTGCACTCTCTTTAAAATATATAAATAAATCTTTAAAAAAAGACACAAGGGACATTCCACTGAGGTCCCAAGATGCTGAGGATCGTGAGAGAGCCAGAGATAGGTAACTATCCATGACATGACATGACAGCGTGGCCAGGATTCCCATGGAGGATGTCTGGGGTTGCCCACTTTGAGACATTATGCCCCAGTAATGGGTCCGTGATTAAAGGAGCGAGACTGATATAAAGTGAAGGTCAAACAAAGCTTTATTTCGCGCCAGGCATCAAGAGTCTAACCGAACGTTTGGGGCCGCACCTCCTACAAGAGAGGGCAAACTTTCTCTGTTTCACAGACTAGCTTTTAAGGGCAAAGGCCATGCGGTCGGGCCTGGCCACGCACAGGTGACCAATGAGATTGTAACACACACAGGAAACTCCACAGTGATGCTAGGTGACCAGTTGAGTTACAATTTACCCTAGTAGACATTTGACCCTATTACACCTTGATTGGGATTGGCACCCAAAAGGCTCCCAAAGGGTGGGGCCCATACTCCTTGGTAACCAGGGAGACAGTATGCGCCCCCAACTGATCAGATGTCTCCACCCTTGTACCTGGGCTTTGTTACCTGGAGCTGGTTTCCAGGACATGTTTTAAGTGAATCCCCTGGGGAAAGGGGAGCAGGGACAGTTTAACTTGAATGAAAGCCTCTTGCTTACAGAGAGAGCATGGAGGGCTTCCCCGCCAATGCAATGCCTCAGCTGGGTCCCCAAGGGTACCGTGTGGGATTGTGCTACGGCAGAAAGGGAAGAAATGATGCTTCAGAAAGGGGAGGGAGATGGGCAAAGGCCTGGAGGCCGGGAAGGGAGAGGCTCACTGTACAAGGAGAACTCGGGGGACTTAGGTCTGAGGAGTTTAGATTTTACCCTGGATGCACTGGAGTGCCAAGGGAGGGATGAAGGCTAATGCAAGATTCAGGATGAGGGAGATGTGAGCTAAGACAGGAGCAGCAGGGACTCTGAGGAGGGTCTAGCCTCAAGGGGCAGGCGCCTTGTCTCCCTTTACCCCTACCCCTCCAGGACATAGCACGAACCTTGCATACAGCAGTGGCTCCACATTTGCTATATCAGCTTGGATCAGAACCGAGGAATTGTTGCTCCTTGAAGCCAGGTGTGAATCATCACAAGCATCAGCATCAAAAGAAACCCAGCACCACCACCGGAAGTAGGGCTCCAAGTAGGGAGGAAAAACCTCTCATGTCCTACCTGTGTCTCCTTTGCTCCTCCCACAGTAAGTTTCACTTCTGACACTTCTGGTCCCCAAATGGGTGAGCTCTACTCATACAGCGGGTAATTCTCCAGGACACCATCTGAGTGTCTTTCAATTCAACTGAATTCTAACACTTTCTACCTGGAGGGCGCGTCCGATCCCACAGGTTAAGGGTTCAGTCCCACGAGACAGCCACCCTCCCGCTCATTTCAGATGCTAATCACACCCAGTAGGTCCCCAGGTTACCCATGACTTCGGCCTGACTTGGCTACAAATCAGAGGTTCCCATACCCTCTTCTTCTGGTTTGATTAATTTGCTAGCGTGGTTCTCAGAACTCAGGGAAATACCTAAGTTTACCAGTTTACTAAAGAATATGATAAAGGATCCAGATGAACAGCCAAATGAAGAAATACATGGGGTGGGGAGCTCCTGTCCCCGTGGAGCTGGGCTGTACCCTCCTCCTGGTACATGAGTGTGGGTTCACCAATGAGGAAGCTTTCCAGACTCCCCCTCTAGTAGAATCTTCATAGGGGACTTCCTCACATGGGTGTGATCAGTTACTCACTCTCTTTGTAGCCCCCCCTTCTCATTCTGGGGAAGTCGGGGGGAGTGAGGGGAGCTGAAATTTCCAAGCTTCTCTCCATGGCTCGGTCTTTCTGTCGACCAGCTCCCATCTAGAGGCCATTCCGGAGCCCCCTTTGAGTTGCCTCATTACAACAAGAGGTGCTCCCGGGCCTCTCATCACTTAGGAATATAGAAGGGTTTGGGGAGCAACAGTGTGTACAGTAGGCTTCGAAGTGTGTTCCCAGCAGAGGAGTGCACCTGCGTAAAGGCTCAGAGGCATGCATGGGCATGACAGCGTAAGAAATGGAATAAACGTCACTGTGGCCAGAACGTAGAGTATCAGAAGCAGAGTGGTTTGAGACTGGAGGCAGTCGGGAGCCTCCATGCACTTGGGCCACAATTCCAAGTCCTCTACGTGAGGATCCCAGGAACAACAGGAGGGCAGTAAGAAGCCAAAAGCAATTCACTCTTCCTCCGAGATATGGAGAGGCACCCAGGGATCATGAGAGTGAGTTTCTAACTGTCTGAATGATCAATAGAGAATCTCGAAGCTTCGTTTCTGATCAGGCGGGGCTCAGGAGGCTACTTTGGCCCACTGCACCTTGCTCTGGTACATTCTTCAAAATCCAGAAGTGGTCTATGTGGGACAGTCACGTCTCCCAGCTCCCAAATTCCCACGCCTGCCTTGCTGGGTAGGTTTAAAACCTCAAGATTGTTAGAAGGTGCAGTAATTCTGTCTATGGGCAGCCACCTGTGGTTTAGCACCGATACCTAATTACCTGCGTTGTCTAAAATTTTCCCTACTTAAGACAAGCTCCTCTTAGACATTGGTAAGGAATGCGAACTCTCTTTTCTCCCTGAAGTCCTCCAGGGCAGGGAAGCAGGCAGATGGTGGGGGTGGTGGGTGATGTAGGAAGACCTGCCTGGGGTCATGCATTCCCTGCATTCTTCCCTCTAGTAGATGGTGCCAATATTTGTTTTGTTTTGTTTTCTTTTTTTTTCTTTTTTTAAAAAAGATTTTATTTATTTATTTGAGAGAGAGACCGTGAGAGAGAGCATGAGAGAGGAGAAAGTCAGAGAAAGAAGCGGACTCTCCAAGGAGCAGGGAGCCTGATGTGGGACTCGATCCCAGGACCCTGGGATCCTGACCTGAGCTGGAGGCAGTCACTTAACCAACTGAGCCACCCAGGCGCCCCCAATATTTGTTTTCTATTGTTTTGTAACAAATTACCATACAACTAGGGCCTTCAGTAGACACACCTTTCCTGTCTTACAGTTTCTTTGGGTCGGGAGTTCGGGTACGGCTTAGCTGGGTCCTCTTCTCAGGGTCTTGTAAGGCTGCAAAAGGAGTCCGTCTCTTTGCCTCTCTTCCAGGGCCAACCTCACACAGCTCCTGGACAGAATTCAGTTCTTCACAGTTACAGGACTGAGGCCCTCAGCTCCCTTAGGCTGTCCCTTCTTCAAGTTCACAACACGACTGACTATTTCAAGACCAAGAGGAAAGTGTCTCCCTTTGAATCTTTCCCTTCTCTTCCGGGAGCTTTTGGACTCTCTTTTAAAAGTTAGGCCTATCCAGGATAATCTCCTCGTGATTAACTCCAAGTCAGCTGACGGACGACCTCATTCAGATCTGCAAAATCCCTTCCTCTCTCACATACCACGTGACCTAATTACAGGAGTGAAATTCTATCCTACACACAAATCTGATTCATAATCAGGGAGGGTGTGTATGCCAGAAGGTGAGAACATTGGAGACCATCTTGGAATGTGGGATACCACTGGCCTTCATTCCTCTGTGTGGTAAATAGTGTGGGTGTTCTCTTGTGTACTAAGCTGTGCACCTCCTTCATTCATATATAGGAAATGGTAAAAGGGGACTAAAATGGGGATGCCTGGGTGGCTCAGTCGGTTAAGTGTCCAAACTCTTGGTTTCGGCTCAGGTCTTGATCTCAGGGTCCTGGGATCAAGCCCTGCATAGAGCTTTGCACTCAGCGGGGAACCTACTTGGGATTCTCTCTCTCTTAGCCCCTCTTCCCCGCAAAATAAATAAAATCTTTTTTTTAAGTGTTATTTATTTATTTATTTGAGAGAGAGCATGAGCAGGGGGAGGATCAAAGGGAGAAGGAGAAGCAGACTCCCTGCTGAGCAGGGAGCCTGAAACAGGGGCTCCATCCCAGGACGCCGAGATCATGACCTGAGCTGAAAGCAGACACTTAATCAACTGAACCACCCAGGTGCCCCAATAAATAAAATTTTTAAAATGAAAAGACTGCTCATTCTAAATCGATGCCATCTGAAGATGAAGTAGACACTGTTCTAGAATAAATCTTCCGATTGAGAGGTGATAAATAGTATTTTTTAGATTAGATATTGCTTTTGTTGCCTTTCCCTGAAGACTCTGCTCAGGTGATAACCAATGCTAGCCTCCCCCACACCAGCACTCAAATTTCTCAGCCAGGGCTCTCAGAATTAGAACAAATGTCAGGTATAAAGGAGAGGGAAGGATTCTGTGTAAGACTTCCAGGCTTCTGGGTTGGGCAACTTGCTGGAGGGTGGAATTGTTCCCCTTTGTGGAAACAGGAAAGAAGCGGTGAAGTGGGGGGTGGAGGGGCCCAGCATGGAGAGTCTCCCTGTGGACAACAGCCAGATGCCACCCCAAACTGCTCTTCCAGCCATTTCCCCTTGCCCCTCTCTCCTTGGCCTTTCTATCCTCTGGCTTCTTGCAAGCATCTCTTGTATGACATCTCTTGTATGGCCTCACACTCTGGCTTCTGATATTTCTCCCAATCAGACCCTTGTCCTTGCATTGGGCGATCTTGCTCTTTCGCCTCTGGTTCACACTCAGTGTTTGCTTTCCATCATCTTCCCAAGCTCCTCCTCCGCCTTCAAGGGACAGGCTCTTGTTGACACTGGGACATACATGGGCCTTCTCCCCTCAGGCATTCACGGAATGATCATCCCAACCCCACTCAGTCTCCCTTTGAAGGGAAGAAGATCTCACAGCCCCTAAACCTTCTTACCCTCCCGCATCCTTTGATACGCTCCACTTGATGAGTGTTCTATAAAGTCAGTGTATTAGTTTTGTGTTGATGTCATAACCAATTACACAAGCAATGGCTCAAAACCCACAGATCTATTATAATTCTGAAGATAGATGTTCTAAAATCATGCCCCTCCTCACATCTCCCTTTATGGCATCAATTTCTTTGCCACAAAAGTGTATGCAAACCTTTCTGTTGGTTTCTGTTGGCGTGTAGAATTTATTTTAATTTCTCTAAGACATAAAACTTGTATTTTACAGAGTCCTGTTGCATATTATTTGGTCAAGGGAATAACCCTCTGCTCTTGGAGGCAATCAGTCCTTACTGTACAAGTTCTTTTATCTGTTTCCTTCACTTGAGCGGGGAGTGGGTGAGAAAGCACACCAGTGCGCTGCCCCAAACTTCACTTCTGGTGTTACCAATCTTCTTGTTTGGGTTATGGAAGCAGCAAGGATATGGCCAAGTACTCACTGGCTTGGCTCATCCACTAACCAAATGTGTAATCTCGGGCCAGTCATTTAGTATCTCCGGCTTTTGATTTCCTTGTGTATGAAACCAACACCTTTAGCTGCGTTATTTTCAAAGACCCATGCTGGCTCCAATATTCTCTGAAAGTTTACTAATGTGATATAAGATTGGTTTGAGAGATACATTTAGTAGCATTAAGAAATAGAATATTGATTTCGTTCACAGGATAATTTTATTATGTTCTCAGTGTCAGTATTTGGAAATGGAGTCAGTGATGTAAGCGTGTCTCTAGATATCTGATCTCTGATCTCTATGTGAAAACAAATAGAACTTAATGCATGTATTCTTCTCAGCATAGCAAGGTGATGCCACAGGGACTCACCCTTAATTATAAATACCTTTAGTTAGATTTTTTTCTCAGAAATTGGGAGGTGTAGAGATTAAAATTTACTCTGAGCCTAAAAGATGCCAGACACTGCTAGACACTGGGGATACAAATAAGAATAATTCTCTCAATAATCTCAATAAGCAGCTCACAGGCAAGTTTAGAGGCAGATTGCAAACAGGAGGTTACAGTTTAGCCTGGTAGAGGATGTGAAACCTGAGTGGAGAGACAAAGGAGAAAGTTACCATGAGCTGTGCGTTCGGGGCACCTGGGAGGCTCAGTGGGTTAAAGCCTCTGCCTTCAGCTCAGGTCATGACCCCAGGGTCCTAGGATAGAGCCCCGCATCGGGCTCTCTGCTCAGCAGGGAGTCTGCTCCCCCGCCCATCGCCTACCTCTGTGCCTACTTGGGATCTCTGTCAAATAAATAAATCTTAAAAAAAAAAAAAAAAGATGAACAATGAGCTCTGCCTTCAGGTCAGAGAAGGCTTTGCAGATGAAGACATCTCTTGACATAGGGTCTTCAAAGATAATGAAAGAGTATGTCAGGTCGACAAGATAGAAAAGGGCACTGCTGATGGATGAAACATAATGGAATCTGACCTACTACTAAGTAACAGATTGTAAACTTCTTGCAAGCATCTCTTGTATGACAGCCCCTGTTAGGACCATACTTGAAAACTGTGTCATGGAAAGTGCCCTGGACTCTGAAGATCAGGCTTTGTGTCTCCCCCCATTGTGTATCAGCTGTGTGATGCTTAGAAATTGCTTAACTTCTCAGAGCATGAGTTTACTCACTTGTAAAATTAGGACAATGAAACCTCTGTCTCCAGTATTTCTGTAAAAATAAAATGGTAGCAATTTCCCCCTATCTGTAGAGGATGAGAGATCCTAGACTCCCTGTGGGTGCCTCAAATGCAGAATATACTGAACCAGTATATTTCAGAATATACAGTATATTTCAGAATCTATTATTTCAGAATATATTTCAGAATATACTGAAAAAAGATCTACCATCTTTTTTCCTACATATATATATAATATATATTAAATATATATATTTATTTATATATTTATAGATATGTATATATAAATATAGATATATATCTGCTATAAAGTTTAATTTATAAATTAGGCACAGCTAGAGATTCTTGGCAATAACTAATAATAGAAGAATTATAACAGTATGTTATAACAGAACTAATGTGACTGTGATCTCTCTCTCTGAATATCTCCCTGTGCTGTGCTCATCCTTGTTCTTGTGATGATGTGAGACGATAGAATGTGTATGTGGTCAGGTGGAGTGAGAATGACATGGACATGGGACATAGGGTTAGGCTAGTAGGGACCTTCTGATGATAAGCCGGAAGGTGGACCATCTGCTCTCCAACCACAGTTGAGCACAAGTAAAGGAAACCCAGAAAACGAAACCGCAGGTAATGAGGGACCACCATCTGCATTCAACCTAGAAGTGCCTTGTCGACTCTGAAAGATTACAAAGGTATGGCTCTTTTTGTTACCGTAGTTTTGAACTGGGCTATTTAAGCTGGCAAGGAAGGGCCCTGCTTGGTTGTACTACTATTCCGAGTTCCTAATACATCCTTCTAATCCAGGAAGGCATGGGAAGCCTTTTGAAGATATGTTAAGGGTCACCCATGGTGCCAAAAGAAACAATTTGGACACAAGCATATTTGAAGCTTGTACATATATTCCACTGCAAGGATGGCCGGGTTGCAGCCAACCAATATGAAGTATCGCTCTCACTCCAAGCCTTTTCAGAGGCAATTGTCTTTCCTGGTGCCACACAGAGGGTCCTGGTCCCATCAGCACAGGTGGCTCTAGCCAATCAACCACTTTGGAAATACTTCTGGAGGGGGGGCGCCAGGGTGGCTCAATTGGTTAAGCATCTGTCTTCAGCTCAGGTCATGATCCGGGGGTCCTGGGATTGAGCCCGGGGTGGGGCTTCCTGCTCAAGTGGGGAGCCTGCTTCTCCCTCTCTCTGCTCCCCGCACCAACCCTGCTCATGCTTGTGCTCTCTCTTCCTCTCTCTCAAATAAATAAAATCTTAAAAAAAAAAAAAAGAAAGAGAGAAAGAAAGAAAGAAAGAAAGAAAGAAAGAAGGAAAGAAAGAAAGAAAGAAAGAAAGAAAGAAAGAAAGAAAGAAAGAAAGAAAGAAAGAAGGAAATACTTGTGGAGCTTCAGGACCTATCCAGTTGGAAATATGTCCAGGGAGGCTCTATGGCAGTGTTCCACACTGGGTGTAGGCAGGAAAGGGACACACTCTCTCTGGAGAATTGAATTAGCAAATGATGAAATCCCCTGGAAGTCTGATCTGCTTCTTCTTCTTCTTTTTTTTTTTTTTAAAGATTTTTTATTTATTTGACAGACAGAGATCACAAGTAGGCAGAGAGGCAGGCACAGAGAGAGAGAGGGAAGCAGGCTCCCTGCTGAGCAGAGAGCCCGATGTGGGGCTCAATCCCAGGACCCTGGGATCATGACCTGAGCCGAAGGCAGAGGCTTAACCCACTGAGCCACCCAGGTGCCCCTGCTTCTTATTTTTTTTTAATATTTTATTTATTCATTTGACAGAGATCACAGGTAGGCAGAGAGGCAGGCTGAGAGAGAGGAAAGGAAGCAGGCTCCCTGCTGAGCAGAGAGCCTGATGCGGGGCTCAATCCCAGGACCTTGGGATCATGACCTGAGTGGAAGGCAGAGGCTTTAATCCACTGGGCCACCCAGGTGCCCCTGATCTGCTTCTTATTATCCTTATGTGCTGGAAATTCTACAAATGCCTATGATAAAATACTCCTCCTGAAAAAGTAGTTTGTTGGTCTGAGCTCTAGACAATTCCTAGGGTTGTTGTTATGTTTTAAAAATACATATGTATTCTTCCAGTTGGCACATCTTGGTTACTTGTCTTTGAATGAGCCCTGTATCCTACACAGACGGTAATTGGAGGAACCCTCAGTCTTCAGTTAGCTTCTGACACACAGGGACACAGCTCTGTATGTTTGTTCCTAGAGGACAGTCCTGAGGGTTTAGGTTCAGGTTCAGAATGGGTGGAGTTCACGGTAGGTAGGGCAGTCCCTGCCTCCAGTCCCCGGAGTACTACATATTCCTGAATTTAAACAGTTTGTTCAAAATGCACAGCCACAGTGCTGTGATTGTAAACACAAAGAAGCAGACTGTGAATTACTTCACCTACGTCATTCTGTGTGACTACTTGGAGTTTTTGTTTGTACTTGAAATTTAAAACACGGAGGCAGAATGGGAACTGCAAGGGATAATATTTTCGTTTGGTCAGTGCAGTTTTCAGTTCAGACATGAAATGTTTTAGTGAATCTGAATAATGCTTTTACCGCTGAAATTTTTTTGATTGTGTGTTTTAAAGGTACAGAAAAGAAATACTGTTATTAATTAGCATAGTTGTACCTGAGGATAATTGTGTTGTTCAGAGGAGGGGGTAGTTAAAAAAAAATAAGCTCCTTAGTCACATGCTTTAGGTTTGACCCTGTATACAGCCTTAGGTTCAGTAAGTTGACATTTTCTTGTCTTTTCTTTCTTTCTTTCTTTCTTTCTTTCTTTCTTTCTTTCTTTCTTTTTTAATTTATTTGACAGAGAGAGGGAGAGAGATCACAAGCAGGCAGAGAGAGAGGGGGAAGCAGGCTTCCGGCTGAGCAGAGAGCCCGGTGCGGGGCTCGATCCCAGGACCCTGAGACCATGACCAGAGCTGAAAGCAGAGGCTTACCCCACTGAGCCACTCAGGTGTCCCTGGACATTTTCCGAATAAACAACCCCAAAGTGGAGCTCCAGGCTGCCTTCTGGCCACAAAACACATAGTGTTGGCCATCCCCACCAGCTGAAAATCCACTCCCTCCCTCTCCTGGGAGTGCCTCCCATTGGAAAGACGTGCCTGGGTCACCATCACAAGCCACAGGTAATAGCTTTGTTGAAAAGCAGCTCAGTGAGTTGTTGAGAGGTACCTTGTAAGGGTAAATACTACTCATTGAGTTATTGTGTGATAATGGGATTGTTTACTGAATACACAGCCGGCTGCTTCACGCTCAGGTTATACCTCTTTGTCAGGCAGAAGAAAATCAAAGGCAGCAAGACTATAACCCCAACCAGGAATTCTTCTTCTCATGCCAGCCAAAGGATGACAGGGAGGTGCCTGTGGACTTTGTTCCAGGCTACAACATTCGGCAACATTCCCAAAAAGATAAACTATGTAGCAAAGGCTTTTCTGCAGCAAGTATCCAGTGCCTGCTGGGTGCTCTTTGAAGATTTGGCAGCAGGAGGGGGACAACTCCCTTTCCTTGGCCCCAGCCTGGGGGGCAGGGTCCCAGTGTGGTGATAAGGGCTGAAAGGAGGGGGGGGGCGGGGGACACGACTCCTTTTTCTCCCAATGGACGCTGTGCCTCCTTAGGACTGGACCACAGGGCAGCTGTGATGATTTTTGCATTTTATCTCTAGTTTACCCTGCAAGCTGTCTTCTCCCCTCACCGACCAGAACTGGGTCACCAGTTCCTGCCAAGTGCCATACCATTGGCTCCTTTACAGCCCAGGCTCGGATCACCGATGATTCTTCTTTCCGGAAGAGTGCACATTGTTGTATCGAGAGGTTCTAGATCTGAGGGCTCCTTTGCAACCTTCCATACCCGTCCTTTGTCCTTAATAGTGCTCCCGAGCTTCTTCCATGGCCCTTTTCACTCTTCTCATGGCCTTGGTGGCCACCTGCTTCATGCGAACAGCTCTGACATCTCTAGCCCTGGTTCTAGCCTCTTCTCAGTGACATCCTCGTCGTCCAAGCTTTTGAACAGCTCTCCCGGCTCATCACCAGCATTTCATATAAAATCAGTTGTACACTCTATTATATTTTATTTCAGACTCTCTGCCTTACTCCTGGAAAGCAGATTTTTGTTTTCTTTTTTTTTCCTCCCCCAGAGTGTTCTAACACCGCAGCAGCTGCCCAGCATCATGCCTCCTTCTAGAATGTTTCGTATTTAGATCACCCCTTTCTCGCATTTGTTTCCCTGGAAAAGTATCACCCAGGATGATCAGAAGAAATTCTGCCTTCATCTCATTGGAATGAAAATATATAAATAACACATCTTATTATCATAACATTATTTAACATGCCATGGTATAATAACTGGTATTCTATACCAGTATAACAATATATTATATACTTACTGATTTTCATTGACGCATTTTGTGATTGCAGTTACTTTATCTTGAGGACCTCCTCCTTGGTTCTGTTTAACATTCTGTTGTAATTCAGACTGATTCCATTCTATGTTGCTCAGCTATCACACTGGCTTTTGTTTTGTTTGTCTGAGTTTTACTTCATGGGTTATTTCTACTCTTCCTCATATCTTGTGACATACTTTTGAATTTACTTTTTAATTTTCTGAACTCCATTTTAAGTTTTGCTTTTTTGGGGGGGGGCGGGCGATAAATGTGTAAGAGTGATCAGTATTCTGGGTCCTCAAATGTCCAAAAAAAAGTCTTTCTTTTGCCCTGACCCTTGAGTGATAGTTTCTTTGGTAATAGAATTTTAGTTTCAAAAGCACCTTCCTTTGACTTTTTCTAGGTATTACTCTCCTGTCAACTTGCAAGTGGTGTCCAAGATGAGAAGTCTGGTGCTTTTGTAGATAAATGTCTCCTAACAACCCCAGCTGCTAGTGGCTTTTAGGACATTATCTTTATTCTTAAAGTTCAGAAATGTCATGGGATATAGCCAAAGACACGGTTATGTCTTTTTTCATTATTTGTACTCTGCATGCTGTAATCCAGTTTCTAACAGAGCAGAGGTTTTTGTTTGTTTCTTTGTTTTGTTTTGTTTCTGTTTTGTTCACAGGTCTATGAATGCTAAGAAGAGTTCTGACAAAAAGTAACAACTCCCTGAATCTAATTGGCTAAATAAACTAGTATTCAAGTCACTTCTTATTTTAGGGAAATTTTCTTCTATTATTTCTTTGATTACCTTCTGCCATCTGTTCCCTCTGCTCTTACATTCTGGACAGGTTTGGGAACATATGGATCTAATTTCAAGGCCTTTCTTTTCTTTCCATGCACAATTTCTGCATCCTTTGCTTGCTCTCCTCATTTCATTCTCTCTCCTTTTTTTTTTTTAAGATTTTATTTATTTATTTGACAGACAGAGATCACAAGTAGGCAGAGAGGCAGATAGAGAGAGAGAGAGAGAAAGAGAGGAGGAAGCAGGCTCCCTGCTGAGCAGAGAGCCCGATGCGGGACTCGATCCTGGGACCCCGAGATCATAACCTGAGCCGAAGGCAGCAGCTTAACCCACTGAGCCATCCAGGCACCCCCTCATTCTTTTTTATTTAAAGCTCTGGGACGTTTCCTTTACTTACCTCTCAGTGGTTCACCTTGGCCTTCAGCAGTGTCTGTTCTTTTATACAGGACTTTCATTAACTTTGAAATTTGGCAATCACTTTTTAATTTTTAAAAACAATTTCTATTTTTCAGTTTATCTTTTTTCTTGAAGATTTTATTTTATGGATCCATTATCTACCTAACTCCCTAGAAGGATACTGATGAGGTGTTTTTTTTTTTTTTTTTTTTTTTTTTCCACATTTTCTTCTCTCGTCAGTGCTCTCTCTCTTTCTTAATCATGGTTCTTGTCTTTCATGTTGTTAACTTCCCTCAAATGCCTGGTGATCGTTGGCACTGTGTTCATGTTTTAAACAAAGGACTGAAGAGTTTAGTATTGGAAATTGGTGTGGTTTTCTCAGCAGTTATGCCCACCGGTTGCTATGATAAGTTTCTAACCTTGAATGAGGGGGTCAAAATGCAAGATGCTGATGGGCCCTCCTTTCTTTGAAGTAGAGGAAGAGTTGATGAAATGACAAGCTGGTGAATCTCAGCCTCCAAAGTCAGGAAACCTTTCTTTTCTTTTCTTTTCTTTTTTTTAATTTATTTATTTACTTTTAAAGAGAGAGAGAGAAAGAGTGAGAGAGAGTTGGGGAGTGGCAGAGGGAGAGAATCTCAAGCAGACTCCCACACTGAATGTGGAGCCTGACATGGGGCTTGATCCCAGGACCCTGAGATCACAGCCTGAGCCAAAATAAAGAGTCATTTGCTTAACTGACTGAGCCATCCAGATACCCCAGGAAGCACTTCTGAAGGGCATGGTGTGTGTCATTATAGCTTATGCTATTACAGAGTTGGCCCTCATATGTTTCATCTCTGTACCGGCTCTGTGGTCTGAAGGTAACTTAGGTTTGCTCAGCTTCTCTGTCTGGCCCTAGGTACATGCTGGGTACTGCCGCCACTACCCACCCCCCTACCCCACACAGTTGATGCCTGCTTCCCTGGAGGGGCCTTCTTCTCATGGCTTCAGCACAGGAGCAAATGCCATTACCAACCTTAACACAAAGGCAGAGGAAGAGCAGGCAAAACAGTAGAACCCTTCCACAGGCCATGCTCTAATCCTGGCCCTGTGTTTGGCCAGCTCCTGCTTCCTGTCCCTTTGAGGCTTGGCCTTTCTCCAGGAAGCCAGTGGGAAGGTAGAAAGGAGGACTGTCACCTTTGCAAGGAGTTTATTCTCTCTCTCTCTTAGTTATTTATCCTTCCTTACCTGCTCGATATCTTCAGAAAACTCCTCCTAATTCCTGGCCCCGCAAATGGTACTCATTCATTTTTATTGGAGTTGTTGTATATTTATCCCTTTTCTAATACCTTTTCTGTAATTCTATCTGGGAAGTATGGGGGGAGAGAATAAACACACAGGCCCCAAATGATAATGAGCCCAAACTGGGATAAGTCCTGTTTACCTGCCAAACTCATTCTTTCTCTTCAGTTCTCCCATTATTTGAATGGCTCCTCATTTCAGAGAAGCAAAAGTTAATGGCCACTGATCAATGTTGGTAAATGCTTTTCTTTCTTTCTTCTTTCCTTGACTCCTTCTATCCCTCCTGTTGAAAACTACATTTCTGTCTAGGCGCTGGAAGGGGGCTGGGGATATAGGAGTAAACATATGAATATGGCCTTGCCCTCTCTGAGCTTATAATAGTGAGGGAGAAAGATATCAATCAAATAAGTACATGACGAAAATATAACTTTACAAAGTATGGTATAGTCCACAAAGGAAATAAGGGTGAGAAGGCCTTATTGGGAAAATGTCATTTTAGGGGAGCCTTGAAGGGTGAGTAGAATTTGGCCAGCAAACCAGCAAGATAAGAAGGTCACAACAAGATGGAACATGAACATTGGAAGTCCTTGAGGTTGCAGAGTTCGGCACATTGGAGCCTGATAGAGAAATCCAGTGACAGGATTAAAGTACAGAGCAACATAAAAAAAAGAATAGAAACTGGGGCGCCTGGGTGGCTCAGTGGGTTAAGCCGCTGCCTTCGGCTCGGGTCATGATCTCAGGGTCCTGGGATCGAGTCCTGCATCGGGCTCTCTGCTCAGCAGGGAGCCTGCTTCCTTCTCTCTCTCTCTCTGCCTGCCTCTCAGTGTACTTGTAATTTCTCTCTGTCAAATAAATAAATAAAATCTTAAAAAAAAAAAGAATAGAAACTGAGAATAAGAGGCTCATAGGCCATGTAAGGAACTGAAATTTCAATCTTTATTCAGGGGGTGCCTGGGTGCCTCCATCTTTCGGCTTAGGTCATGATCCTGGGTTCCTGGGATTGAGCCCCTGTGTCAGGCTCCCTGCTCAATGGGGGGTCTGCTTCTCCCTCTGCCCCTTTCTCTGCTTGTGTGCTCTCTCTCAAATAAATAAATGAAATCTTTAAATAAGTAAGTCTTTACTTAGTAGTAAGCAAGTAGAGTATTAAACAGAGAGCTGTGTGAATGATATATTTTGTTTTAATCTTTTTAACTACTGTGGGGAGAGTAGACTAAAAGAAAACAAGAGTGGACCTAGGGAAGTCTTGCAAAATGGCAGGTGCAAAGTCATGGTGGCTAGAAACTGCAGAGGCAGGAGTGAAGGCACAGGTGACTGTGCTGATTCTGGGAACATTCTGAAGGTAGTGTGGACAGGACATTCTGATGGACTGGATGGGAAGAGAGTCATGGAGCATGAATCTTAAATTTTTAGTTTGAATGATCTGGTGAATGGTGGAGCCGTCATCTGAGCTGGCGAACCGTGAGAGAGGCAGGTCTGGAGTGGAGAGAATCCAGTGTTCTGTTTCAGCCATGCTAATTCTTACACGCTCACGAAACACTCAAGAGGAGGCAACACGTTGGCAAGAGATGTCTGAGGGGAAATATGCGTTTGCCTCCTGCCAACATACAAATGGTATTTAAAAGCCATGGAGTGAATGAGACTGCCTAAAGACAAAATAGAGCTCACAGACAGGAGATTAGACATGGAGAAAAGCCAGCCTTTCAGGAGATGGGCAGCCATGGAAGCGGTTTCACCTTCTATGACAACTCACATTCGTGTAGGAGTACATGAGCATTTGTATGTCTTAACAAACATTTATGCCACACTTACTTTGTGCCAGGCGTGATTCCAAATGTTCTTTTGGAAATGAACTTTGCAAATGTTAACTCATTCATTCCTCACAACCATCCCACGAAGTGGTGATGGTTATTTCTCCATTTTGCAAATAAAGAAATGGAAGCATGTGGAAGTTTAGCATCGTACTCAAGGTCATATCGCATAGATGACAGGGCCAGGTCTCAAACCCAGGCAGACTATGTCTAGAATTATCCTCTTTAAGTACTGTTCCATGGTGCCTCTTAGCACCCTGCCATCTCACCTGCATTTGGTGAGTCCTGGTCATCCGTGAGTGTGGAAGGTGGGAATGGATATATTTTGGGTTTGTAGACCTTGATTCTTTCTAACTCTTCCCCCTTTAAATCCATCTATTGCCTAAACCCAAATTATTTTTGAACTCCAAAAATAATTTACATCTGTCATTTCATTATATTTCTTGTATCATTTGAATTTCAGACTTTAAGAGAGATGGAGAGGAGAAGTGAGTTGGGGGAAATCGGAGGGGGAGACAAACCATGAGAGACTGTGGGCTCTGAGAAACAATCTGAGGGTTTTGGAGGTGTGGGGGGTTGGGTGAGCCTGGTGGTGGGTATTATGCAGGGCACGTATTGCATGGAGCCCTGGGAGTGGTGCATGAACAATGAATTCTGGAACATTGAGAAGAATTTTTTTTTTTAAATTGAAAAAAAAGAATATGATGATAAACTCCTAGGTGGTTTTGAATTTTTTCCTGCTCCTATCACTTTCTCCCGCTTCAACCTGATTAACCAAAGCACAACCACAGACTATTTCCTAGATCAAAAACCTTCGGTGACCTCGCATTTCTTACAGAATCAAGTTTACATGTCTCTCCCAGTATCCAAAGGCACCTGTAATCTGGCCTCAATTTCCAATCTCATCCATCACAATTCCCCAGCATGGAGTTGTGGCTTTCAGCCAGGATTGATTACCTATTCCCTGAGTCCACCCTAGGTTTTCTCGGTTTAGCAACTTTGTCATGCCTTCCAGCATATTTAGAATCTCTCTTCCTACTCTAGCACGCCCCGGAGGTTCTTGCTCCTGCTGGTTGGAATCTGACTCATCCCCCAGTATTCTCATTCTCCCTTCACCATTCCGTAATTTCCAGCAGGAACTGATCAGATTCTCTTCCGCACCCTTAAACATCCCTTGTTCCTTTTATAGCAGTCACTGGGTTCTAAATATTATGGGAACTTGTGCATGCAGATTGTCAAGTCTCAGAAAGCAGGTTGTCTGTATCTTTCCACCACCTTCTAGAACGCGTGCACTGTGCTTGGCCAACAGTTGGTGCTTTAAAGTGTCACAGTAGTCCGTAACCAGATGCAACCTCTCCCTCTTGGCTGCTTTTCCCTGTCTGATTCCTACCTGAAGAGCACAGCCCCTCTGCCTGGCTTTCCCATGGAATGATTCTGTTTCCCAGATGCATTCACAGCATGCAGTGATTTATTCCATGTGTTTCCCAAATATATACTAAAACCAGGGATGCCAAGTGGCTGACTCCCCAGCTAAGCCATTTTCAGATTAGATGAACTCTGTGCAAGACTGCTCTCCCTCCCCCGCACACCCCCCGAACCCCGCCTCACAGTTTGCCTCTCAGCAAATGGCCTCTCAGATGCTTCAAGAAAAGAAACAAAATTGTTAAAAAGGGATTTTGGGGGGTGGGGTGGGGTGGGGTGGGGATATCAGTTCATAAATGGGAACCAAGAACTGAAAACTCATTTATTTTCATCCAAATGAGAATAAATGGAACTTCTTCAGGCTTTCATTTTATTAACACAGTATTTATTTTTTTAACTACAAGACATATTTTCTAACTGGAATTTATTTTTAATAATAAACACTTATGAACTACATATTTTGACCAGGAAAAGAAACACCATATATTAAGTTTTAACTTTATATTTTTTGTAATAAAAGCAAGATATTAAATCAAATATATAGTATCATTCAATTTTTTATACTCTGTCATAACTATATAAGCAAAACCCTGGAAGGAAAAATGGCAGAATGAAAAAATATGTATATCTCTGGTTGATGGGGTTATTTATTTTTTTTGTATTTCTGTATTTTTCTAATTGCTTAAAAATTAGCAGACATTACTTTTATGGTAAAAACTTACTAAAAATACAGCTTTTATTCTAACAGAAGAATTGTGGGAAAGGAGGTGGTGTTGAGGTTTTTTGTTTGTTTGTTTGTTTTTAGAAATGCTATGTGAAATTCAGGACTTTGAAAATCTCATAGTCTTTTTAAAAACTGTTTTATTGAGATATAATTTTATAGTAAAAATTTCTGATTTTAAATGTATAATTCCATGAGTTTTGACAAATGTATACAGCCCTGTACTAATACCACTATCTTGTGGTAAATGTAACATTTTTATCATCCCCAAATTTTCCTTGGATACCTTTGTCATTGGCTGATTTATTCCTCTTACCTCTTGGTCCCTGACGACCACTGGTCAGTCTTTCTTTCTTTCTTTCTTTTGTCCCAAAGATTTTATTTATTTATTTGAGAGAGAGAAGAGATGGTCAGAGGGACAAGCAGATTTCCCATGGAGCTGGAAACCTGATGTGGGACTTGATCCCAAGATTCTGGGATCATGACCAGAGCTGAAGGCAGTTGCTTAACCAACTGAGCCACTCAGATGCCCCAGTGGGAGCTTTCTATCAATATAATTTTACATTTTTCTAGAGGCTCTTATTGATGGAACTATGGATTGTAGGTATATAGAGTCTGTTGTGCATGGTTTCTTTCCTTTAGCATAATGTAAGGTTCATCATTGTTGACTGTATTGGTAGCTCATTTCTTTATGTTGCCGAAGAGTGGTTTATTCTGTACTAATATCCCACATGCACTTACTGAAGGATATCTGAGTTGTTGCCAGATTTAGGCTGTTTGGAATAAAACCACGCTGAACATTCACGTTCAAGTCCCTGTCTGAATATATATTTTCATTTATCTTGGCTGAATACCTAGGAGAGGGATTACTGAGTCATTTGGTAAGTGTATTTTTTTTTTATTGGAAGCTACCAGATTATTTTCTTTAAAATGGCTGTACCATTTTTACATTCCCACTAGGAGTGTGTGAGAGTTCCAGTATCTCCACATACTCATCAACACTTGGTCTTATCAGTCATTTTATTTTTAGCTATTCTAGTGAATGTATAGTTATATACCTTGTTATATTTATAATTTTGCATTTTCCCAGTGATGAATAATGTTGATCATCTATTCAAGTGCCTATTTGCCATTCATATATCTTGTTTAGTGAAGTATCTATTTAAATATTTTGCTCATTTAAAGAATTGGGTTGTTTTCTTATTTTTATTGACTTATGGGGGATCTTTATATTCTATGGATACAAGTCACCTATTAGATACACTTAAAAAAAATTTTTTTTTGACCCATGGCTTATCTTTTAACTTTCTTGCTTTGAAGAGCAGATTTTTTTTAATCTTGAGAAAATCAATTTATCATGCTTTTTTTGAGCTAAAGGATGCTTTCTTTGATGATTCATGCTTTCTGTGAGGTAAAAAGGTTTTATTTAATCCAAGATAACAATATTTTTCAATGTTTATTCCTAGAAGTTTGATTATTATAGATCATGTTTTAGGACTGTGATGTATTTTGAGTTAATTTTTGCATATCATTTAAGCTAAGGGTGCATATGAATATCTAATCGTTCCAGTTAATATATTGAAAATGTAATCCTTTCCCATTGAAATAACTTGATACTTTTGTTGGAAGTCAGTTAACACCCTTTGTGCAGGTCTACTTCTGGACTCTATTCTGGTCAATTGCTGTCTATCTTTTCACCAAATAGACATCATCTTAATGACTGTGGCTTTATAAGAAATCTTAAACTGAGGTGATATGACTGCTATACTTTTATTTATCTCCTCCAAAATTGTTTTAGTTTTTCTAAGATTTTTGCATTTCTATAAAATTATGTACATAATGCATCAAATTCTTTAAAAGGAAAGGCTTTAGGGATTTTGACAGACTGAATTGAATCTCTAAATCAGTTTGGGAATTCTTGTTTTAATACAATTGAGTCTTCTGATCATGAACATAATACATTCCTTTACATTCATATAGGTCTTTTAAGGTTTTTTTAGCAGTATTTTTTGTTTTGCAGTATAGAGGTCTTTCTCAGATTTGCTAAATTTATCTAAGTATTCATATTTTTAGTAACATAAAGTATACTCATTTCTTATCTTTAATTTTTGTTTTTTTCTCCTATGTAGAAATACAATTTTTATCTATGGACTTCCTACCCCGTGGCCTTGCTGAACTCACTTATTATAAATATTTTGTTTTACATTAGATGAAAAACATAAAGGAAGTTTAACATTTTCCTTTCTAATATGGCTTTTATTTGTTTTCCTTGCCTTATTGCATAGCCACCACTTCATGACATTGTATTGTATAAGATTTGGGAGAAAATATAACCCTCATGTTTCTCATATTAGGGAAAATACATTCAATGTTTCCCAATCAATTATGATAATGATTGATTAATTATGGTTAAATGTTTTTAATAAATGTTCTTTATCAAGTTGAGGGAGTTCCCTTTTATTTTGAGTGCACTAAGAATTTTTCTTAATCTTTTTTTTTTAGAATCTTAGGCAGGCTCTTTGCTCAGTGTAGAGCCTGATGTGGGGCTCAATCTCTTGACCCTGTGATCATGACCTGAGACAAAAATCAAGAGTCAGATGCTTAACCAACTGAACCACCCAAGTGCCCCAAGAATTTTTATCTTGAACAGTAATTGAATTTCATCAAGTTCTTTTCTGCATATATTGAGATAATCATATGGCCTTTTGTTTTTAACAGTTAATATGGTGAATTACTGATTGATTCTGGAATGTTGAACCAACCTTGTATTTAGGGATGAGAGCACAGTCTACTGTCCTTTAATGTATTATTAGATTCTATTTGTTAATATTTTGTTATGGATCTTTGTGTGTTTATGTTTAGAAATACATTGATCTAAAGTTTTCTTTCTATATAATGTGTTTGTGTTTGTCTAGTCTGGGGACCAGAGTGATTTTGATTCTTATTTCATGGAATGAGTTAAGAATGTCCCATCAACTTCTATTTTCTGGAAGTCTAAAAATTTGGTAGAAGTAATCAATGAAGCCACCAGGCCAAGATAATTTAATTTTTAACTACTAATTTAATTTCTTGAAGAATTATAGAGCTATTCAGATTACTGTTTCTTCTCAAGGAAACTTTGGTTGATGTGTTTTTAGGGAATTCATCCTCTTCATCCTAGTTGTCAGAATTATTGGCATAAAGTTATTTATTATACTTTAAGTGTCTGTAGGTTCTTGATGACCTGCTTTGCTTTGTGCTAATAATAATTGGTGCCTTTTCTTCTTTTTTTCCTGAAATAGTTTGACTAGAGGCTTATCAGTTTTGGTCATTTCTCAGAGCCAGATTTGGTATCACTGACTTCTTTCTATATTCTATTCTACTAATTATACTCCAATATTTATTATTTTGTTCCTTTTTTTAAAAAATTGTTGTTACTTTTTAAAAAAATTTGGGTTCAATTTCTTTTCCTCTTTTTAGATGTTTTGTTCTTGTTTTGGCTTTTGTGTTTTGTTTTGTTTTGTTTGAGATGGAAGCTAGATAATCTATATCTATATCTATTCCTTTTAATATAAACATTTCATTTTTCAAATTTCCATCTAGGACAACCTTATTGGCATACCACATATTTTAATATATTGTGATTTAATTTTCATGCCATTCAAACCATTCCCTGATTTCTCTGTGATTTTTCTTTAACCCATCAGTTGTTTAGAAATATGCAGCTTAATTTCCAGATATTTTGGAATTTTCCCAGGTATCTTTCCATTATTTTTTAAAATTTTACTTTTAAATTCAATTAATTAACCAGTTATCTTTCCATTATTGATTTCTAGTTCATTTCTGTTGTGATCAGAAATACTATTTTGTATATTTTCAAACTTCTCAAATTTGTTGCAATTGGTTTTATGTCTCAGAATAGTCTACTTGGAAAATGTTCCATGTGCAATTGAAAAGAATGCATATTCTGCTACTCTTTCAGTGGGGTGTTTTATAAATGTCATTTAGATTCCATTCATTGGAAGTGTTTTTCAAGTTCTCCGTGTGTTAACTGATTCTGTCACTGTTATTTATTCAAATAACACTGTTAATTATTCAAAGAAGAGCTGAGATCTCCAATTTCATCGTGGATTTTTGGATTTTTTTCTTTCAGGTCCATTGGTTTCTGTTTTATGTTTCTGTTTTAAAACTGTCTTATTATTATGAGAACCTAACAACAGTACACATCTTTCCATTTTTCCTGGTTTTGTACTATTGATATCATACATGTTACTCATATGTATGTCATAGAACTTATTATACATCATATTTTTGCCTTAAACAGTTATCCTTTAAAGAGATTAAGAATGAGAGAAAAAAGTCTTTCATATGTATCCAACTATTTACCTTTCCTAATGTTCTTATTTGTGTAGATCCAAATATTCATGCTGTTATTTTGCCTCTGGTTGAAGAAATTCTTAGTATTTCTTTCAGAACAGATCTCCTGCAATGAATATTTTCATATTTTATTTTTTGGAAAAATACTTTATTTAACTTTTATTTATAGAATGTATTTCCACTGGATAGCAAGTTCCAAGTTTGAGCATTTGTTTATATTTTTCTTTTAGTGCTTGATATTACTCTACTGAGTTTTGGCTTGCATAGCTTTAAATAATTTCACTGAAATTCTTATCTTTGTTGTTTGTATATAATGTAATTTTTTTTCCTCTGGCCACTTTAAGATTTTTCTCTTTCTCACTGGCTGTCATCACTTTAGTTATGATTTTTTTTTTTATCGTGGTTTTCTTTATGTTCAACTGTTCATGGTTCATTTGTGCTTCTTGTCTTTTGTTACATTTGACAATTTTTTATTTTTTATTTTTTTAAATTTTATTTATTTATTTGACAGAGAGAATGAGAGATCACAAGCAGGCAGAGAGAGAGAGGAGGAAGCAGGCTCCCCGCTGAGCAGAGAGCCTGATGTGGGGCTTGATCCCAGGACCCTGGGATCATGACCTGAGCTGAAGGCAGAAGCTTAACCCACTGAGCCACCCAGGCACCCCACATTTGACAATTTTTTAACCTTTATTTCTTCACTTTTTTCCCCACCATCCCCTCATCCACCTCAAGTACTTCTGCAATTCTGGTTCTATGTTTCTTAGACTGCTTGCTATTATTTCACAAATATCTGAGGTTCTCTGTTCAATTTTCAAGTTCTTTTTTCTCTCTGTTTAATGTTTGATAGTTTCTACTGCCATTTCTTCAACTTCACCAATCTTTTCTTCTGCAGTGTCTAATTGGTGCTGATCCCATAAAGTATGCTTTCCACTTCAGATATTTTATTTCCCATCTCTGGAAGATGTCTTTGTGTATTTTTTAAAGCTTCCACTTCTCATCATGCTCATGTTTTCCTCTATACTCTTGAACATATAGAAGATAATTATAATAGCTATTTTAATGTTTTTGTCCAAAAACTCTACCTTTTGTGTCTTTCTGCATTTGTTTCCATTGATTTTTCATCAGGGATTAAGTTATTCTTTTCTGTTTGTTTGCATAACTTGCCATGTTGAATTGGTGACATTTTACATTTTCATTGCTGGATTTTGTCATCTTCCCTTTCCAGTCCTGGCTTTTGTTCAAACATTCACTTAAGTTACTTGGAATCTTTTGATTTCTTTGAAGGCTTGCCAGAGAAGCCTTTAGTTGAGTACTAGTTTAGCTCCACCACCCTGACTATCCCCTTTTATAGGTTCTACCCGATGCCCTCTGAATTATACACCGATGTATTGCCACTTGGATGTTGTGAATACAAACTACTCTCAGCCATGTTTGAGATTCAGAAATGATTGTGACTATCTCTTTTCCAGTGTTTTCTCTCTGGCTTTGGGTGGTTTTCTGTCATTCACACTAAGATTAGTACTCAGCCAAGAACTCAAGTGTCCCTTCTGCTCCTCTCTGGTGTGGTTCCCTCCTTTCACTAAACTTCTCACAAATTCTAGCCACCCTAGCCTCTCTAAACAGTGAATTCTATAACCTCAACTCAACAAGACCACCTGGTTCTGTTTGGGTCCCTCCCTTTTATGCTTTGACCTGGAAATACTTTTCAGGTGGTGATCTAGGGGCACTCACATATCTCATCTTATTTGTTCTCCTTCTTTCAAGAATGATTGACCTCCACAGCTTGTTGCCCAGTGTCTGAAATCCATTTTTGTAAATATCTTCCAGTTTTTTTCTTGTTTAAGGGAGGAGGGTAGTCTGATCCCAGCCATTCCATCAGGCCTGAAATAAAAGTTTCTTTATCCATTGTCTATTTTGATCTCTACCTTCAACATCTGTAAATGCAGAAAAGACTTGAAAGGCAAAATGAAAAGCAAAGGACTATGATGGAAGAGAATTTCAGGGCCCAAGTACCTCTACTATAAAAGACTTGCTTAGTGCAGAACAAGAACGAGCATTCATAGGTAGACCAGGTCCTTGACGTTGATTAGGAATTAGAATCCCATGGTTCTAAATGAGCAATAAAACCCACACTTTCTCTTTAATAAATATAGTGGGTTTTTGAAGGAACTGATTTTGAAAGTCACTATTGAATAATTGAAAAATGGGGGGGGGGAGAAAGGGGAATCTTAATGCTCTAAGGAAACTTTGCTATTCCTCACCCTTATCATCTCTGATAGATGGCCACCCACCCTCTGCTTACACATGTTCTATGTCCAGGCAGTGCCACCTCTGGGAGGACCTGTTCTAATACAGGGTTGCTCGATCTTTTGGAACCTTCTCTATACCAGTCAAATGTCTCTTCCTTTATTTTCCTCCTGTTTATCTGCTCTGACCCTCTTGATAACATAGAATATATTGTGTTAAATAATTAACCATTATGCAATCTCCTTCAAGTCTTTTTTAAACTGGATTAAAATCTTCTGATTTCTTATAAAGAGCATGGCTTTCAGAGCTTCTCCCCATATTAGTCACTTACCCTTTGGATAAACTGTAATGTGTTACTTTTATGCTTAACATCTGATAGCCAGAAATAAATACTTTACTTTAAATACAGTGTTAGATGGGTCAATTATCTCCCGTGGCAAGTGAACTAGACTTCTATTAATACAGTTTAGGGTATATTAACTTTTTTTTTGAATGTGGAGAGATTCAATTTCTTAGGTATATCTGAAAAGGTAAGTAATTTAAAACACATTTATTTCCCACCCCTGTTCAAGTGTGGGGAGCAGAGGTGATCACAGGAAGCCCATTGGTTCATCCATCTGTCTGGGCTTTAGGTAGAGATATGTGCTGGTTTCAGATCACTTAAAAAATATGAGTGTAACTTTTATTACCTGAATTAAAGCCGGTGCCTTCTCCTTAAGGTGATCACTTCTCCCCTGAAATTTTCTATCACTTTCCAGTTGACAAAAGGTACCATGAGAAGAATGGAAGTATTTTTCAAAATCCCCATTAACAGGGAGAATGTGGAGTCAATCTAATATTTATGCAGAAACTTACTCAAACTAGATTTCAGTGCTGTAATCAGGATTTTCATAGTCAGAGAAAATGGCCTAATAGGTATATTCTTTCCTAGAACCATTGTGGGAGTAGAAAATAAATACTTCCTAAGATTGTTAAGGACCAGTTTGGAAAAATTAAACCATGTTTCCCATCAAGTTAATTTCAGAGGCATAATTAGACATAAAATGGGAGACTTGGAAAATATTTTATAAATCATCTAATTCTGCTCACTTGGTGGGTAAAAGAAGTGAGAGCAAGAGAAGGAAGGTTATTCTCACATGGCCACATAGTCAGTATGTGGCAGAACAGGCTATCTGGCAGCCCAAATTTCTGCTATATTATTCAGAATGTTTCTTGAAACACATCTTTTAAAATTACTTTGAACAGGGCTCCGAAAAACAGTATGGATACACATAATTGTATTCACATGAATGTAAGTAAGACAAGAAAGGATAAGCAAAAATTTTGTGAGAGACATGTTTCAAAGAGTATAGAGGGGAGAAGAAGCAGGGGGCCTAGAATTAATGATTCCTTGGGTACATATAGCTGGTTTCTGTTTGCAAAATGCTTGCAAAATGTGTTGTCTTATTTGCTCCTCATCACAACTCTATGAGCTAAGTAGGCAGGCAGGATCTGAAGGCACGACGGGGGTGAGGGCCTTAAACAAGGCAACTCAGCTCCAAATGGCGGAGTCATGAGCAAAATCTGAGTTAATAAGCCTTGTTCAGGGTTGTGTTCACTGCACACAGTGATTAATTACGATCCATCCTGGAATTATACGTTTACCTGCTCTTATGTGGGTAGGACCATTACTGTATACTAGGTTAATTAATGGAGGCCAATCCTCTATTCACATCTTGTTTAATTTTTAATTCATTCTGCTCTTATGCGTTCTCATTCATGAGAGGAACACACCATCATGAAAAGCCATGGTATTGTAGAATCAGACTCATTAGTAGCTGTGTGATTTGGGCAACACGTTAGTAACCCCTTTAAGCTTCTCTGCTTCATGAAATGAGAAAAATACCACTTACTCGGTGTTGTTCCTGTGAAGATAAAATTACAAATGAGGGATGTGTACATACGTGGTGATTCTCTCCTCTTGGCAAGCCTTCTGCACTCCCCACCTGCTTTCCCCAAACTTCAGTCCTCTGATCCCATTCAGCTCTCCAATAGATGTGCGTTACTTCTTTGTGTAAGTTTTCTTACACCTATCCTAAGCGATCTTAAAGCATCCTTTTCATTGGAACACACTGTTGCCTCCAGTCATTCCATAACTGTGGATTGAGATCCATCTGTATACCGGGCCCTAGGACGCAGTAGGTACCACTTGATGGAACACAGACCTGGGCCAGAGCGGTCCTTTATCTGGTGGTTCAGCCTTTCCAGAGAAGAGACAGAGAGTAAAGAGTAAGGAAACAAATGAAATATCGCTTGTGTAAATGTGCTCTGAAGGAAATAGAGCGTCAGGCCAGAGGATAATGGCAGGTGGGCAACGTGAGAGTCCAGCATGGCACAGAAATTAAGCTTCAAGTAAGTGTCTGTGGATTTTTTTTTTTTCTCACAGTTTTTTATCATTTTAGGGAGAGGTAAGAAACAGAGTGACCAAAGTCTTAGAGACTCACAGTCATGGCAGAGATGAGGAAGATACTCTGAGTGTGGCTGGGACAGTCCTTGGGGAAGGATGTGAGGATGTGGGGGTGAGATGGGGGGGCACTAGCATCATCAATGGCCAGATCACAGAGGGCCTGGAATCCCATGCATGACTTTGGGTAGAAAATGCGAGTAAAATATTCAAATTATTTTTTTTCTCCAGGTTTTTAGCAAGAGATGTTTTAATTTGCTTGATTTAAAAAAAAAAAACAAACAAACTTTTTTTTTTAAATGATTTTATTTATTTATTTGTCAGAGTGAGAGAGTACAAGCAGGCCAAGTGGCAGGCAGAGGCTAAGAGATAAGCAGGCTCCCCGCTGAGCAAGGAGCCTGGACTCCATCCCAGGACTCTAAGATCATGACCTCAGCCGAAGGCAGTGACTCAACCAACTGAGCCACCCTGGCATCTCTTGATTTTGAAAAAAAATCTTATTAGCTCTTTGACTAATTACTGTCTATCCTCTTTACCTTCTTATGAGCAAATCGATTGGTGTTTTTTTTTTTTTTTAACAAGATATACATCATGGAGTCCACCTAGCAAAAAGCAGATTCTAAAGCCGCATATCCTGGTTCTGAATCCAGGGATCCCTCATAGATCCTCTTCTTGCTTGATCTCTAAATGTCGGTAGCACGGACTGTATCTTCTTAAAACTCTTCTCTCTGAACCGCTGGGGTAATAATACTTCATGAGTCTTCCCTTCTTCTGCTCAGTGCTGCCTGCGTGACCATTGCATGCACCCTCTTCTCTCCACAGCCTCGCTCAAGCATTTCATTGATTTCCGTGGGCGCAGCTCACACTAAGGGCTCCCCGATTTGCATAGCTGAGACCTTTCTTTGGAGTTCTAGACATTTCCATTGAACGATCCCACTTATTTCCAAAATGGACCTCATCATCTTTGCTTCCAAATCTGCCCGCACCCCTGGGATTACCACGTCATGCCTCCCCATCGTTCTCCCTTCCTCCGGGTAGAATGCGCACCTTCGCAGGTCACTCTGCTGCCCAAATTCTTCCTTGGCTGTTCAGGGCCCCCCATGAAGAGACACTGCTGCAGACAGCCCTTCCCTGTCTGACCCAGCCTGCCTCCGTAGCTTCACCTGCACTTGGTACTGTGGGTCTCTCCGTGACCGTGAACGTGGTATGTTCTGACTTGTGCTACAAGCACAATGCCAGTCGCTCGTGTCCATGCAGGGCCACTTGTGTTTCAGTATCTTGCCTTCGGTATTGTATATAATCCACCCTCTGAGGTAGGTACTTGGAGTGTCCCTATTTTTGGAAAAGGACACTGAGGCTTGGAGGTTAAGTAATTCACCTAGGCTTGCAGTTACTAAGAGCCGCAGCCAGAGCTCCTACTGCTAAGCATGATGCCCTGTTGCTTCTCACGCCTCCCGTGCAAGCTGTTCCCCCTGCCTGGGATGTCCTTCTCCATCTGCTTAGTGACTGGATGGCTACTGTTTATTCTTCAGGATGCCTTAGCTGGGGGGCCTGGGTGGCTTGGTGGGTTGAGCTTCTGCTTTTGTCTCAGGTCATGGTCTGAGGGTCCTGGGATCAAGCCCCACATCGGGTTCTCTGCTCAGCGGGGAGCCTGGTTCCCCACCCCTCTCTGCCTGCCTCTCTGCCTGCTTGTGATCTCTCTTGCTGTCAAAATAAATGAATAAAATCCAAAAAAAAAAAAAAAAACGCCTCAGCTGTCACCTCTGTCAAGAGGCCAGGTACTTCCTCACTGTGGTCCCATCGCTTCCCGTGCTCTCAGAAGCGTTAACACACCATGATCTCTCATCTCATTTTCTTCCCCTTGACTGCAAGCCCACATGGCTTTCATCCTTTCATATCTAGAACCTAGCACAGTGCCCAAAAGAGGGTCGGAACTTCATACATACTTTCAGAATAAATAAGGTTTGGATCGAAGCCCCAATTCCCTCACTGACTGACCGTGTGACCTCTTGTGAGAAATTGAATCAGGATCTCTGGCATTATTCTCCTCAGGTATAAAATAAAGAAGCTGGATCATAGCAGTGGTTCCCCAAGCGTGTACTATCAGCATCAGGGTCTTCTGTCTCCTGGGAATTTTGCTGGAAATCAGAATGCTAGGGCTCTTCCCCAGATCCGCTGAATTAGAGTCTCTGGGGGTAGAGCCCAGAAACTTCTATTCAGCAAGCTCTTCAGGTGATGCTGATGCATGGCAATATTTAAAAACCATCACACTAGCAACTGGATAACTAGGACCCATGAGCCAAATCCCACCCAAGCCCTATTTTTGTAAAGAAAAACCCTGCGCTGAATGATAGATCACCAATGGAACTTTCCGTTCTCATTCCTTGGTGATAAGTCTAGTGTATTATCCCCGATTGATGGTGGGCTGAGAGTCAGGAGACCTGGGTTCTAGACCATCTGTTCCTACCTTGTAAGGTAAGTTATTTCTACTCTCCGCAGCTCAGTTTTCTCATCCTGGGAAATGACACGAGGGTAAGCTCGCTGAATCAGTCAGGGTCCAGTTAAGAAAAAGAAAAACGGTGCCAGCTAATTCATAAAAAGGAAATTTAATACAGGGAATAATTGCACAGATGTTTGGAAGTCAAAGGTACCGAAAGAGGGAGCCAAGGCAACATGGCATGAATAAAACCAGAAAGCAGCTCTGACTCTTAGAACTCTGGGATCAGAAAGGAAGAGGCCACAAGGAAGAATGTGGGACCTGGGTGGTGGGCCTGAAGGGCCTGTCACGTAACTCTCTAAGGAGACAGAGGACACACCGCTCCTCCAGCTAAAGAACATTATACCCAGGGCTGGTACTTGGAGGACCAGGGAGGCTGAGCTTTGGTTCCAGGAACTCGTTAAAGAGCATGGCCCCGTGAGCGTTTGGACTATCAGGCAGCAGTGGCCGAGCAGATGCTAGGTTACCTGGAGGGTAGCCGCTGTCTCTGGAGACTACAGCAGAGTGGTACTCCCCTGGGGCCCTGGGGTTGCTGAGGGAAGCTGAAGGGCATATGCCTAACTTGATGCTGTTGCAATCACAGGGACAGATGCTGAAATGTGAAGGAGTCCCTACTCCGCCCTTCCCAACCTCCTCACAGGAAGCCAGCTATAAGGCAGATAAGGAATGCACCATACGGCAGCCCCTGGGTGGCTTGGTTGATTAAAACGTCTGCCTTTGGCACAGGTCATGATCCTGGGGTCCTGGGATTGAGCCCCTCATAGGGCAATGAGGCTTAGTGAGGAATCTGCTTCTTCCTCTCCCTCTGCCCCTCTCCTTGCTCATCCTTGTACACTCTATCTCTCTCTCAGTCTCAAATAGATAAATAACGAAGTAAATAAAATCTTAAAAAAAAAAAAAAAGGGAGGGACACCTGGGTGACTCAGTGGGTTAAGCCTCTGCTTTCGGTTCAGGTCATGATCTCAGGGTTCTGGGATCGAGCCCCGCATCAGGCTCTCTGCTCAGCAGGGAGCCTGCTTCCCTTCCTCTCTCTCCGCCTGCCTCCCTGTCTGCTTGTGATCTCTGTCTGTCAAATAAATAAATAAAATCTTAAAAAAAAAAAAAGAAAAGAAATGCAGCCTCTGGAGTCCCAGCATCACAGAACAGAGAATGGAAAGGGGGAAAGGAGAGTCTTAGAGCAGAGAGACAGGCACACAACCAGCCTAGTCAGGTTGATGATCCTCAGGTCCGTCTCTGTGTGAAGAATTGCACGATGTAAATATGCTGATTATCTAGCTATGCCATGGGTCCACTCATGCCTCTGATAGCCACTCCGGAAAGCACAGGACATAACCATCCTCTCAATGGGGACTTAGTCGTGACCATCTATGATGGAGCCCTGGAATATTTCAGGTCGAGAGAGGAATAAAGAGAAGAAACACATTTGGTTTTTGAGCACTCTTGACATCCCAGGCACTATTTCCAGATACGGTAATAGATTGAATTACGGTCCTTCCAAGAAGGTTCTGAGTGCAAACTCTTCCTTTATCATCTTTATTCCCTCCGACTCAGTGACTTCCCGGGAAGCTTCCTGGCTTCCGAGGACCTGTGCTTTAACCCTACCGTTTCATCATGACCCATCCCAGCTGTCCTGTTCTCTGCCACACTGAACTGTGCCCTAGACTCATTGTTCGTTTTTGTTTAACAAATAGCAGTTCTTTCTTTGTGTTCTAAGAGCTTTTCAAACACTGATTCATTCAGCCCTCATAGGAACCCCACGATGTGGGTGCCGTCATGGGCCATCTTTTACAGACAAGGAGCTGAGATGTGAAGGAAAAAATCATTCTCTCAAGGTCACACACTGGTGATGTGGTAGAGCCAGGGGACCGGATCGGACTCAGACTTCAGACTCCACTAATCACCACACTAAAATATGTTGGGCCCCCCTCTACCCATCGCCCAGCTAGGTCACATTAAAACTGCTTCCTTACTTATTTCATCTCTCTCTCTCTCTTCTAGGAATAAAGCTGGATTACAGTTAAAGGTGTCTGTGTACCTTGTTAATCCTCTTCCTTTTATTTCCTACCTAAAACAAACCACTGTCCAATATTTTGTATTTAGCTTAGCATTCTCATGCATGCTTTTTTTTTTTTATCATGTATTTTCACTGTATTTGTATCTATGCAACCCATGAAAAAATTTATAGCGGGTTTTCCATGCTGTTAATCTTTATTGGTATGGTATCCTATAATATATATCTTTCTATAGCTTTTTTTCTTCTTTTTTTTTTTTTCCTTCAAACGTGCTGGTGAGATTTATTTATGTTGATCAATGTATTGGTTTTTTGTTTATTTAGCTGCTGAATCATAGTCCATTATATGGGTTTACTACAATTTTTTTTTTCATTCTGTGGTTGATGGGCAATTAAGGTGTTTCTAATTTGTCAGTATTACAAATAATATATAGTAAATATTCCTTTATATTTCTTCTTGGGCACAAATGTATTATATACTGGGAATTTTATTTCCAGATAGAAGGTTACACATAGTTTCAATTTTAGTAGATACTTCCATCATTCTCTCCAGATTGATTGTGCACATATATGGGGTATTAATCAACATCCTTCTCAATGCTGGATATTATCACGCTCTTGAATTTTCTCATTAGGGTGGGACCAAATTTCAGCTCCCGGTTGTTTCCTTTGGGCTCCTATGGGTAGGGCCACACAATGCTTCACATCTTTGTGCTTCTGTTTCATTAGGCCTGGAAAGATCTCCTGTGTCTCCACTTTATAATATCTGTTTTTCTTTGATGATCTAAACTCAAAGCTTCTCTGAAACCCCTGATGGTCTTCCTTCCTCCAAATGTATTTTACTCCTTTGTTTAATATACTGTGATCCTAACTGGGGTAATGTTTCTGTCAGTTGTTCTTGCATAATTATTAACATGTCGCAGTCAAAATTGTCTCTCATTCTCTCTTTCATTCTCAAAAGTGTCCCAGTTTGGACAACGAATCAATAGTAATCTTGATGTTAACTCCATTATGACCTGTATCAGAGTTTATAGATATCCACGTGTGCCCATTTATCTCCCCTTGCCGTTCTGAGTTCTCCTAGACCATTAATAGGTTCATCCAAAGTGCCTGACATCTAGTAGTTGCTCAATTAATGTTTGTTTCAGCCAGCCACTCCTTTGTCACCCAGAAGGAAGGTTTTCGGTTATTCATGTCTTATTCTCTTATAATGAAGCCTGACTGGGCCAAAACTCTCTTTCTTGCAAGGGAGAAGTGTTAAGAACCCTTTCCCTGCAGCAGGCATGTCCCATTTCTTATTAGCTCTTTGCGGAGGGGAAGGCACCATGAAACCAATAGCTAAAGTTAAAGAAGGAGGCTGCTTTATGTTTTTACTTTCAAGTTTTATTGAAGAGTTGAGTTTCGTGAGATAATTAGAATAAGCCATTGTATTTCCAGCATGTAAAAAAAAATACAAAGCCTCATGGACTAGAATTACTCATGGAGCCATCAAATAGACCCATGCAGAAAGGGAATTGCTCGTCAAAGAAGGTGCCTTGCAAAGTGAAAATAATAATAATAAAGTGATATTGATAGTCTTTGGTTGCCATGGAAATACTGGTTCATCTGCTCCTGTTAGTATGTGGTTCATTTCACTATATTAGGTTTCAAAGAAAATCATATACCCAGCTATATTTTTAACTGTATCTGGGATTTAAAACATTCACTGAGCTGTAGTGCTAGTGGGTAAGCATAGAATTATGCATTTCAGCTTGTGCATTGATATGACCTCCCTGTTGGGTTTAGAAGGCAGAACAGTCAGTGCTTTTAACTTAATCCGTTTTTATTTGTGTGTATGAGATTAGAGATGTTTGCTGTGCCTGTGGCGGCTCCTGTATTTTTCGGAGTACTTCCAATTTTAGATTCCTGTACCTCTGTTAAAACTCTGTATTGCACTGAAAATGTGTTCGCGGTAATGATATCCCAAAGATGCCAAGGGAGTCAGATAATCTCAATTTTTAATTTTTGACTTTATCAGTGTGTTCCACCATTTGATTTGTGGATTGAGCAAGTTGGTGCAAAGAGGGTGTATAGGGAAAGATACTGGCATTTACTGAACCCAGGATAGGACCAAGGCACTGTGTGAAGAATTTGTCAATGAGTAGTTTCTTTAATCTTGAAAACGTTAGAAACCCTTGGTTTTTTATTTTCTATTTTTTAAAAAGATTTATTTGCTTATTTGGGGGGAGAGGGGCAGAGGGAGAAGGAAAGAGAGGATATGAAGCAGACACCCCTGTTCAGCATGGATCCCAGTGCAGGGCTTGCTCTCACGACCCTATGATCATGACCTGAGCTGAAGCCAAGAGGTAGATGCTCCATCGATTGTGCCACCCAGGCACCCCAAAAACCTTGATTAAAAGAATATTTTGAGGGGTGCCTGGGTGGCTGTGTCATTTAAAGATCTGCCTTCAGCTCAGGTCATGATCTTGAGGTCCTGGAATTGAGCCCCATATCTGGCTCAGCAGCTAGCCTGCTTTTCCCTCTCTCTTTTTCTCTGCTGCTCCCCCTGGTTGCACTCTCTCTCTCTCTCTCTCTCTTTGTCAAATAAATAAATAAATAATCTTTAAATAAATAAATAAATAAATAAATAGTTTTAAAAAGCTGGGAAATTCAGGAGTAGAGAAGGGAGGCAATTTGCATACAGCCTTCCATATGATTAGTAAGAGAATCCAATTGTGTCCCAGTGTACGGTGGAGAATTGGTGAACATTATGTATTTGTTTTAAAGTATAGACTTTTACATTATTGGGTGTAAAGGAAACGTGTCTCAGAGTTGGGGTCATTGTCAACCCCTTCATCATAAGCCAGATGTTTTCCTCTTGGCTCACATCTTCATGTATGCCCACAGACTTGACGCTTGAAGGAGAAACAGAAGTGGAGTCCCTTTTGTCCTTCTTTGCTTCCGCTTCTTTGCTTCACATGTGACTCCTCAGTTCCCACAGAACTGCAGCAAGTTCCCGTTATCACCCTGAAGATCCCTTTCTCACCTCTTCCACGCCGCAGGGATGGCTCCTGAGTACATACTCTGGGTCACTCCATTCCATTAATGTTATCCAGCGGTTTTGCAACTCATCCTTAAGGCAGAAAGGTCCACAGGCCCTATTGCGTGATCTTTAAAAGGCTGATAATGTCGAGATAAATGCATTCTCTTAAATCTGTTTTTAAAGGCCAGAATCATTCATGCATTTCTGGGAGAGGATAATGACATCAGAATTACTGCCAGGAGTCTGTTCCTACAATCATCAGGACAGGCTAAGATTTACTGCTTAGCTGGACAGAAATGTCTGCCACCAAAAGCCTGTTTTCCATCATGGGTGGACTCAATTTGAGGGTAGGAAAAGCAGGCCATTACTCTGCACTAAGGAACAAAGCAATATGCACTCTGTGCAAACGAGCAGATGCCCTCACTTGACATAAAAATTCTTGACTTTAAAAAAAGTGTTTCTCTCTAAGAGTATACATTATAAAGTGTGTGAGATGAATACACATGCAATAGTGTGGTACAATACGCCATAGTAAGTGTACTTTTTAGTTCACAGGGCTTTTTTATACTTGGATTTGAAAGTACATGGCTTTCAAATGGCTAAGGACTGGTAAGTTTCTTGGAAATATTTGGGAACAGAGTTCAATGACTTATACTTCTTAATTGCTTTACTCCTGTCTGGAGATTCAGATTCAAGCTCACTGTGAGGTGTCCACTGTTGGCCAGACCCAGGCCATGTACTTTGTGTTTTACTAATCTCTCACAACAATGAGAGGAATATCATTTGTGTGTGATAGAATAGGAATCTTTGGTATTTTCTAGATAAGAAACAGATCAGGCCATGAGGGTTGAGCAACCTGCTGAAGGCTGAGTGATTTAGGCCTTCTAAGTTCCACGTCCTGTGCTCTGTCATTGTACTACTGCTTCAGTCTCAATAGGATTCTGGTCAAGGTAAGGCCATATGATGCTTTTGACTAGTGTTGTTCACTCTAGAAACCAGAAAGGTCACTCAAGGGGTACCCTAGTGACTCAGTCAGTTAAACGTCCACCTTCCGCTCAGGTCATGGTATTAGGGTCCTGGGATAGAGCCCTGGGTCTGGCTCCCTGTGCATCAGAGAGTCTGCTTCTCCCTCTCCCACTGTCTTCCACCTGCTTGTACTCTTTCTCTCTCAAATAAATAAATAAAATCTTTTTAAAAAGAAGAGTACTCAAATGTTGTTGGAATAAGGATTTATTGACCAAAGGATGTTTTGAGATGATCTCTTAAAAACTTAATCTTGAGGGGCACCTGGGTGGCTCAGTGGGTTAAAGCCTCTGCCTTCAGCTCAGGTCATGGTCCCAGGGTCCTGGGATCGAGCCCCACATCGGGCTCTCTGCTCAGCAGGGAGCCTGCTTCCTCCTCTCTCTTCTGTCAAATAAATAAATGAAATCTTAAAAAAAAAAACAAAACTTAATCTTGAAATGGTAATTGTCCATCTCCTGTGATCATCATCCCTAAATTAGGCAAGGCAGGGGTCCAGGTTGCTTAACTGGGTCCCTTTTGTTTCTTGGGATATGGTAGAAGAGACGTGAGACAGAAAGACTTGAGGGGAACCTCAGCAAGGAATAAACATTGAAGGAACATTGAAGGACTCAATTAAGTTATTTGATGAACTTCCAATGGAAAACTGAAGATGTTCAGCATTTATCACTGGAAGACCTTATACTCTGACATGTTTGGGCCATGATAGCACCCTTCAAAAAAATTATCTGGTAATTCTGAAAAATACAATTGAACAGAGTTGGGGGGGCAGGTGATGCAAAATTGGGAAAATGTGTTCTCTAGGCCACCAGCTGGGAAGAGAGTTTTAATGACAAGCTATGTGGGGAGAAAGGTAAAAATTGAAATGTAACAGTTAGCCATAGGCTCTTCATGACCCTAAAAGCAATGCCGTCAAAGCAGAAGTCTCTTGGGCATGTACAGAGGTGGGATTTTGTGGATGCGCCCTAGAGAAGGAAGTGGTCTGTTCAAGTCAAGGTCATGTCCACTGTCTTGTCTTGACTGTCACTGCCCCTTTGCAGTACGGTGGCTCACAGCTCATTCTAGCTGCCTTTATGGGTTCCAAAGCTAGCCCAGAGCAACACCTGACAACATTTGCCAATGATACAAATCAGCTGGTAGAATCTTATCCCAGGAGAGACCCTCTGATAACTTTAGTTGTGACCCATTTTATACCAAAGATGTGCCCTTGAAAGACTTGGCGTCAGTCATCATTGCAGCTTCACTGAAATGCTCCAAAGCATGAAATGTATCAAAGAATTCTCCTTTTAATAAAATCCGAGTAGTTCCATATAAGGCATTTCTAGACTGATAAAATCACCTACTGGTGTCCTTTTGCTATTAGTTGGGTTTGCATATAATGGGTTCATTTGAAAGTGAAATCGCACTGACTCTCAGTTTCAGTATTGGTAAATACCGATTCCACATCTGTGTTTCCCTCCTAAAAAACTGGAGGTATAAGATTTTGGCCATATATAACTCTGCAACCCCTGCATTTTGTTAATAACACCATAATACTCCATGGAGTTTTTAGTACCGACATTAAAAGGAGGTCATCTGGCTCTCACCTTTATTACCTCATTTATCTTCCCATCCCTGGGAGGCATGAAGTCAGATATTATTACTTGCATTTACGGGGGGGGGAAGTTCTGAAAGGTCAGCCAACATAAAGCGGTGGTCAGCGAAAGGGCTTCAGAGAGAACTTGGGTGGGCCCAAATTAGTCTAGCCCACCAGTGTTTGTTGGAAGTCTAATCCCAGAGGCCCTAGGTACAGAAGCCTAAGACAAGTGAGGTTCTATGAAGGGACTGCCCTTGTCCTCTACTTGTCCTGCTCTTCCACTTATTAAAGACATTGTGTGACCTTGGGCAAAACATCAATTTCTCTGGCTCACAGCTACGCCATTGGAAGAGTGCAGAGAGTACTATCAACCTCAATTCTAGAAAGGTCCTCTTTTCCAAGAGAGACTGACCCCCGTTCTGATTAGCAGTGAGGGAAAGAAGGCATGGAGGGGTCCTTGTCTTTTTCTTTCCGCAGAATTTGGCAAGGCCAGTCTGTCCCGACATTAGGGGTTCCTTCCTACCGACATGGACTTCTCAAAGTTAACTTCCATGGGAGAATGTCTTCTCTGCCCGATTTTATTGTGAATTTCAACTTGCTCATGATCCCGTCCCAGAACTAGAGCAACAGGCCTCTGAAAATGGGTGTTGATTTGGGATGGTTGGAATGACTTCCAGTCTTTGTCCTTAAGGGTAAGAGCCTGAGAAAACATGGAATTCTGGACTCCCAGAGCTCCCTGCTAGGATCAGCTTTGGAGAATTCTATTTCAAATTCCTCCTTCTACAGAAGGCAAAAGTAGAGATCCAGGGATGGGAGTCCAAGAAGGAAGCCAACTCATTGCCTTTCCTTTCCTTGAGGAGGTTTCCTCCTTTCTGGCACCTGCCCTTGTGTATGAAAACTTGGAAGTCTTTGGGAGGATTGAAGTAGAATAGAAGGGACGGTGGCAGGTGCCAGCAAGGAGAGGACAGTGCAGTTCTGTGGGAGGAGAAGGTAGGACTCCCCAAGTCTGGGAAGGTAGTGGTGGTTTGACAGAGCTTCAGGATGAAATGATTTTGCCTAAGGGCACACTCCACTTTGTGAAGCAGGATCCTCACCTGTATGTGGCCCCCTAACCCACATCCCTGTGCCCCACTACCGCCGAAGGTCCTTTCATTTCTAAGACTCTTTCCTCAGTCTTCATGGAGGCAAGTTCACTCATGACCTGGGGCCCACATCTGCCAGAATCTTAACCTCAGACAAGCTGGAGAAGGACTGGTGTGGTCCCCTTCATTTAAGAGAGATTTTTCACTTTATTTATATATATGTACACTCTATGTAACATGTATATGCATGTATATGTATTTATGTATGTGTAATATATGCATGTATGTATATATATTATATATAAAAATTATATTACATTAAATATATGTAAATTATATTGAAACAAATTAATTATAAGTAATATAAAATATATAAAATTACATTATATTACAATAAAATATATGCATATATAAAGTATTTTAAATAATCATTTGTATGTTTAATTTTTTTTAACCTTCTGCATGACCATCAAAGAATAAAAAGTGTAAATGTCCATCCTGGTCAAGTTTTGCTCCTTTTGCTACCTGTTTCTTCATCCTATGTGTATCTCACCTGTTCCCTGTTAGCACCATCCCCCTCTTTATCCACAGCTTGAAAAGCAATTATCAAATCCATTTGTCTCAACAAAGTTGCCTATCACATTCTGAAAAGGCTGGTATTTTATGCATGTTTCACTTCTCTACAATCAAAAAATATTTAAGATAAATGAGGACAGGAAAGTTGTTCGTGAATAGAAATGGCAGTGTCCTGATTTTGTCTCTTTCCATCTAGGTGTCTTATCCATTTGGTGTAAGTGACAGATTTTTTTTTTAAATTATCCTCTTTTAAACATGCAGTGTATCTGAAGCAGAAAACTATCTAGTCCTATGTGAATGAGCCTTAGGAAAATTGCTTTCTATTATCAGTATTTTTCAGCAAGAGCCACAAGGAGGAAAGTGTCCATTCTGAGGTCTTTTCTGTTTTGCCTTTGAGATCTTGTGTAATAACCATTGTGAAATTCTGAGCCATATAAACTAGCATTGAGTCCTCCAAAATCTGTGGCAATAAGTGAGTTAGATTTATCCCCTCCTGTTCTTATTAGTTATGGGAGATGATAAGGCAGGACCATCATTGTGATATCTTGTGGGTCCCATGGAATCTGTTTGGGATAGTGTTCCCCAAATAGGACTTTGCCTTCACTCAGATGCAGCCTTAGGAGCATCACCACTTTAACATAGAATAAATGTATTACATGTATGTATACATATACGTGTGTGAGTGTGTGTGTGTGTGTGTTTATTTTAAGGAAGCACTGGTCCCAGCACAGAGCCCAACATAAGGCTTGAACTCACAACCCTGAGATCAAGAGTCAGACACTTAATCGACTGAGCCACCCAAGTGCCCCTAGGATAGAACATATATTTTAAAATCAATAAATACTAGACTTCCCATTTTTTCTTAAAAACAAAAAAAACACCCCATGGAAAGTCAGCTGTAACATATCAGAACTGTGCACTCTAATAACCTCTGACTTCCTCCTGATAATAATGATGATCATTCTCGTTTCAGGGTCACCATCACAATCGTCATTATCCCCTAGCATGGCTCTGACTCACTAAGCAATCTCTGTGAACGGGACACTCTCCTAAGCACTATGCAGATTTATTATTTCCCATCACCACAAACCTACAGGATGATTGTTCCTGATTAGCATCATTTCAGGCAGAACCTTAGAGACAGGAAGTTATCTGTTCTCAGTAGAGGGAGGCCTGAGCATCATCTGTGGATGAGAAGGTAGCTTGTGAGGGTCCGCGATACCCATTTGGATATCTTCTGCTACCTCACTCTATTTCTCATTTGACCTTATTTACTTCCTCTGCTTCTCTGTGGACTGGGATTTCTGGCAATGGCTTCCCTACGCATGACCCCAGCTTGTGATTTGGCAGCCCCTCCAGTACCCGTGGATTTATAGTGAGGGTCACAATGCCCTAGTCCTATGTGAATGAACCTTAGAGTCACTGGTGGCTGGGACAACAGAAGATCTAAATTGTATTTGATAGGCTTGACATTATTACTTACTTAATACCTTAAACTTGGCTCCCATTTCGTGTCTGTGACCATGTCTGAGTAAGAATAAGAAGACTGTGGGTTCAGCCCATGACTGAGATTAGTACAGTGTGAGAAATCTCACCTCCAAAGAGGATGTTTGTTCTCCTTCTTCCTACCAAGGATTAGCTTGTATCAGATCTGTCCTTTTGCTGAAAGCTAGATAACACGCATAAAATATTTTGAAAATATCTCAAGGGATCATAGAGTGACCAACATTGCCCACCCCTAAGAGGCCAGAAGCCCAGACAGAAGCATAGTGCAGAATGAAGTAGAAGTAAAGTTTGATGAGGTGATGGTTGAAAACTTTCTAAAACTGATAAATACACTAGCCCACAGATCCAAGAAACTTGACAAACTGCAAGCAGAATAAAAGAAAAGAAAAATACATCTAGAGATAGCATAGTAAAATTGTTAACAAAGGCCAAGTGCAAATCTTAAATATAGAAGGAAAAATGTTACTTTCAAAGAAGAAGAAAACAGACTTCCTTGTCTCACCAGAGCCTATGGAAGGCAGAGTAAATGGAATGACATTTTTAAAGAATTAAAGAAAATAACAAAAATCCTGATACTCTACCCTAGACAGACAAAATTCTGTATTAGACAGACAAAATTCTGTATTAGACAAAATTCTATACTAGCAGACAAATACTATTTTAGACAAAAAACAGCAGAATTTCAGTGAAGAAAATACAAGTATATGCTTCAGGCAAAAGGAAAATGGTCCTAAGGCATCTGGGTGACTCAGTCTGTTAAGCATCTACCTTCTGCTCAGGTCATGATTTTGAGGTCCTGGGATCAAGCCCCACGTTGAGCTTTCTGCTCAATGGGGAGTCTGTTTTTCCTTGTCACTGTCCCTCTATGCTTTCTCTCTTTCTCTCTCTCAAATAAAGAAATGAATAAGATCTTAAAAACAAACAAACAAACAGAAAAATGGTGCCATATGCAAGCAAGGAAATTCAGGAATGTGTGAAGAGGAAAATGTGGCTCTGAGTTAATGTTGACTTTCTAAGGCAGTAGTGAAAATAAAATATTAACCGTATTGTTTTGTATTTTGAATGTATGCAGAGTTAAAATACCCCCTAAATAATAACATAAAATGTGGGAAGGATATCATTGGAACTGAAACATTCTGAGAATCTTGCAAAAATACTACTTTATATTAGTATTATAACCTAATATATTAGTATTATATACCTTCAGTATAGGTATCGATGTGATGATCTCAACAACTGAAAAGACAGGAAGACCATATAACCAACAAGTGAAATACCTTCAAAATAAGGAAAGATAAGACTAAACATAGACGAGTAGAAAAAAAAATGTACTTCCCAAACAGTTTAATATCAGATAATGGAAACTTTAAGGCCAGAAACATTATTAGAGAGAAAGAGGACATTTCATAAATATAAAAGTTTCAGTTCACCAGGACAATATAATTCTAAATCCGTGCTCACCTAAAAACGTAGCCTCAAATTTAATAAAGCAAAAATGGACAGAACTACAGGAAAAATAGAGGAATCTACAATTATAATAAGAGATTTTAATAATCTCTCAGCAACCAATATGACAAAAACAAAAACAAACCCAGAAGACATCCAGATGGCCAACAGACACATGAAAAGATGCTCAACATCACTCGTCATCTGGGAAATGCAAATCAAAACCACGGCGAGCTATCACCTCACACCTGTCACTGGCTAAAATCAAAAACACAAGAAACAACAGGTGTTGGCAAGGATGTGGAGAAAGGGCAGCCTTCCTGCACTGCTGGTGGGAATGGAAACTGGTGTGGCCACTCTGGAAAACAGTTCAGAGGGGCCTCAGATAGTTCAAAATAGAGCTACCCTATGACCCAGTAATGGCACAAGTAGGTATTTACCCAAAGAATAGAAAAATACTAATTCAGAGGGGTCCACGCACCCCTAGGTTCACAGCAGCGTTATTTACAATAGCTGAATTATGGAAACAGCCCGAGTGTCCACTGATGGATGAATGGATAAAGAAGATGTGCTGTGTGTGTGCGTGTATATATTTACATGCACACCGTGGAATATTACTCAGCGAAAAAAGCAAATGAACTCTTGCCTTGTGCCATGGCGTGCCATTTCCATGTGGGTAGAGCTAAAAAGTAGTATACTGAGTGAAATAAGTCAGTCAGGAAAAGACAAATATCATATGATTTCACCCACATATGGAACTTAAGAAACAAAAACAAGTAAAGAGGGAAAAAGAGAGAGAGAGACAAACCAAGAAACAGGTTCTTCACTATTGGGAACAAACTGATGGTTACCAGAGGAAAGATGAACGGAGGGACAGATGAAGTAAGTAATGGGGATTAATGGGCACACTTCTTGTAATGAGCACCGGGTCTTGTGTGGAAGTGTTGGGTAACTGTATTCTACACCTGAAACTAGTATTACACTGTATGTTAACAGGTAGGATATAGAAGATTGAATATGTGTTCTCTTCATAGGGGTATTAAACTCTGTATCAACAATAGAACTATAACTAGGAGATGCCCAAATCTTAGAAAATTAAGAAACATGTTTCTAAGTAGCCCATGGGTCAAAAGATAAATTACAGAGATTCCAGAGTATTTCTTGCCTCTCCTTGTTTCTCTCTGGGGCTTCTTCAGTGCTGATGGTCTTCTATTTCTTGGCCAAAGACCTAGGTTTTGGGTTCTAAAGACACAAATTCATTCATTGTGTTAAAATTCCTTAGACTGTGTACACCTGTGGCGTACGCACTTGTCTACATGTATAATATACATATAGTATACATCAATTTAAGTTAAAAGTATGAAAAGTAGGGTCACCTGGGTGGCTCAGTGGGTTAAAGCCTCTGCTTGGGTCATGATCCTAGGGTCCTGGGATCGAGCCTCACATTGGGCTCTCTGCTCTGTGGGGAGACTTCTTCCTCCTCTTTCTCTGCCTGCTGCTCTCCCTGATTGTGATCTGTCTCTCTGTCAAATAAATAAGTAAAATCATTAAAAAATTTGAAAAGTAGGGCACCTGGGTGGCTAAGCATCTGCCTTTGGCTCAGGTCATGATCCCACAGTCCTGGGATTGAGCTCCACATCGGACTCCCTGCTCTGCCAGGAGTCTGCTTCTCCCTCTGCCCCTCCCTCTGCTCATATTTTCTCTCTCTCTCTCACTCTCTCCCTCTCAAATAAGTAAATGAATGAAGTCTTTAAAAAAAAAATAAATAAAATTTATGTTTAGATTGTTCCTTAAAAAAAAAAAATCCCCAAATTTCTTTTAGCTACTTGAAGCTATTTGTGGTCATTTGCCTAAATTAAACAAAACAAAACTACATTTTCTCTCTCAGTATTCAGAATGGCAGAAGTGGTGACATGGCATTAGGGTCAGTTCAGAAAAAAAAAAATCAAAATATTTATAAGCTATAAAATTAAGACAAATGGCTATATTGAGTTCCATGGAAAAAAAATAGAATTTTACAAGAAAGATTATCTTCTTTGTTAAAGAGGATAAAGGCAATGAGAAAATTGACCCTATATTTTAATTTGACATATAGTGTAGTGTTAATTTTGGAGTACAATTTAGTGATTCATTAGTTGCATACAATATCCATTGCTCATTCCATCAAGGTGCCTTTCTTTCTTTCTTTCTTTCTTTCTTTCTTTCTTTTTAATTTATTTTATTTATTTATTTGAGAGAGAATGAGTGAGAGAGCGCATGAGGGAGGAGAAGGTCAGAGGGAGAAGCAAACCTCCCCAAAGAGCTGGGAGCCCGATGCAGGACTCGATCTTGGAAGTCGGGGATCATGACCTGAGCCGAAGGCAGTCGCCCAACCAACAGAGCCACCCAGGTGCCCCATCAAGTGCCTTTCTTAATGCCCATCACCCAATTACCCCAGTCCCTAACCACTTCCCCTCCAGCGACCCTCAGTTTGTTTCCTATAGTTCAGGTTCTCTTATGGTTTGTCTCCCTCTCTGCTTTTATCCTATTTTATTTCGCCTTCCCTTCCTCATGTTCATTAGTTTTGTTTCTCAAATTCTGCATATGAGTGAAATCATATGATATTTGTCTCTCTCTGACTGACTTATTTCACTTAGCATTATGACCCTATTTTTAAAACACTAAAATGTCCAAATCTCCATATCTGTGAAAAATGAAGCTGGAATTTGTTCTTTCCAATCAATGCAACATTTATTAAGTGGCATTCTCTTTGGGTTCACGAATCTTTATTCAAATTTGGCTCTTTCATCTGTTATTAAGTTGCTCAGTATCTCCAAACTTCAATTGTCTTATCTGCAAGTAAGATTAATAATGCTGAATTTGTAGGATTGTTGTGAAGATTCAGAGTTTTGAAAGCATTGAGACAAGTTCCTTAATCTCTGTATTCTTTTTTCTCATCTCTAAAATTAAGATAATCATCATCACTGCTTGTAAGAATTATAACAGAAATTGTAAAAAAAAAAAAAAGAAGTGATTAAGATTGTGTTTAACAAATGGTAAGTTAGTTATCAGTTAATAACTGAGTTAGTTCATAGTGTAGGAAACTTTCCTTTCATAGGAAAGTATGTCTTCTTCCTGACCAGGCTTCTTCCTCAGCCCAGATACATGGTGCCTGATGCCCCCAGTACTCCCAGCTCACCCTGGATATGGGCTTACCTTCTGTCCTGTCTGTCCTCACAAGTAGTTCTGGTTCCTTGGCATGGAAGATGTGAAAACACAGCTGTGTGTACAGCCATGTCCTTGGAGCTTATCACCTAGGGAATAATGCCCATTCCTTCTTGAGTTTCCACTTTGCTCTTCCAGAAAATGACTTTGCTGAAGTCATTTCTCTATCAGCATGTACATCTTGTTTCTGGACCTTCAAAGATTCTCTCTTGCCCGCAAATCCCTAAGTCTTTCTCTGTTTCCCCTGTAGCTTTTCCTGGTTCATGCCCTTACAATGTATGTTGCCCTTGTAGTATTCTATGTGCATTTCATGTACATTTCCAGGACAAAATGTGAAACCATCTAGCTGGCATTACAGGCTATTGATAATAGTGAAGAAGAAGAGGAGGAATAGGAGGGGAAGGAGGGGGGAGGAGGAGGAAGAAATCTCAATGTACTTTTGCAAAGTAGACTCTATTCTCATTTTTTTAATAAAGCATCTCATGTTTTATATAGTGGTTAATATAACTGAGGAAAATTATTTAGAATCATCTTCCTGTTGTGATGAACTATTCTACTTTATCATGATCAGCTATAAAAAATTGATGCCCCAGCCACTGAGAATGTAATTTTTTAAATTGCCCAAAGTATTTGCACCAGGACAAATTGTCATGTTGATGACCCTGAGAATAAAGTACTTATTACCACCCGAACAAAGCAAAAACTCAACTCTTAAGTTTACAGGGTTGATCGTATGGCCTCTAAGCCCAGGAGACATTGCTGACCTAGTGAACATGTATCATCAGTATCACCACCATCATCATCATCCTGATAAATATCATGATAAATGGTCATGATACAGGACCATAAATTAAACCATGAATGATTGGTGCATACTACAGTGTTCAGAGGCATACAGACTTTCCTGTAACCATCACAAATATTCTGCAAGGTCAAAATTATAATTCCCAATTTTCCAGCACAGAAAGCAGCACTCAGAAAGCTTAAATGACCTTCCCATGTTGGGAGTTGACCCACTCAAGACAGAAGTGAGCCTCCATGTATTTGGGTTCTTTCCAAACTTCCTTTTGTGGTTGAGTTCTAGCTTTAGAGCATTGTGGTCTGAAAATATGCAGGGAATGATCCCAATCTTTTGATACCGGTTGAGTCCTGATTTAGGACCGAGGATGTGATCTATTCTGGAGAATGTTCCATGTGCACTAGAGAAGAATGTGTATTCTGTTGCTTTGGGATGAAATATTCTGAATATATCTGTGATGTCCATCTGGTCCAGTGTGTCATTTAAGACCTTTATTTCCTTGCTGATCTTTTGCTTGGATGACCTGTCCATTTCAGTGAGGGGAGTGTTAAAGTCCCCTACTATTATTGTATTATTGTTGATGTGTTTCTTTGATTTTGTTATTAATTGGTTTATATAGTTGGCTGCTCCCACATTGGGGGCATAGATATTTAAAATTGTTAAATCTTCTTGTTGGACAGACCCTTTGAGTATGATATAGTGTCCTTCCTCATCTCTTATCATAGTCTTTGGCTTAAAATCTAATTGATCTGATATAAGGATTGCCACTCCTGCTTTCTTCTGATGTCCGTTAGCATGGTAAATTCTTTTCCACCCCCTCACTTTAAATCTGGAGGTGTCTTCAGGCTTAAAATGTGTTTCTTGGAGGCAACATATAGATGGGTTTTGTTTTTTTATCCATTCTGATACCCTGTGTCTTTTGACAGGGGCATTTAGCCCATTCACATTCAGGGTAACTATTGAGAGATATGAATTTAGTGCCATTGTATTGCCTGTAAGGTGACTGTTACTGTATATGGTCTCTGTTCCTTTCTGATCTACCACTTGTAGGCTCTCTCTTTGCTTAGAGGACCCCTTTCAATATTTCCTGTAGAGCTGGTTTGGTATTTGCAAATTCTTTCAGTTGTTGTTTGTCCTGGAAGCTTTTAATCTCTCCTTCTATTTTCAATGATAGCCTAGCTGGATATACTATTCTTGGCTGCATGTTTTTCTCGTTTAGTGCTCTGAAAATATCATGCCAGCTCTTTCTGGCCTGCCAGGTCTCTCTGTGGATAAGTCAGCTGCCAATCTAATATTTTTACCATTGTATGTTACAGACTTCTTTTCCCGGGCTGCTTTCAGGATTTTCTCTTTGTCATTGAGACTTGTAAATTTTACTATTAGGTGACGGGGTGTGGGCCTATTCTTATTGATTTTGAGGGGCATTCTCTGAACCTCCTGAATTTTGATGCTCGTTCCCTTTGCCATATTGGGGAAATTCTCCCCAATAATTCTCTCCAGTATACCTTCTGCTCCCCTCTCACTTTCTTCTTCTTCTGGAATCCCAATTATTCTAATGTTGTTTCGTCTTATGGTGTCACTTATCTCTCGAATTCTCCCCTCATGGTCCAGTAGCTGTTTGTCCCTCTTTTGCTCAGCTTCTTTATTCTCTGTCATTTTGTCTTCTATATCACTAATTCTTTCTTCTGCCTCATTTATCCTAGCAGTTAGAGCCTCCATTTTTGATTGCACCTCATTAATAGCTTTTTTGATTTCACCTTGGTTAGATTTTAGTTCTTGTATTTCTCCAGAAAGGGCTTTTATATCTCTCGAGAGGGTTTCTCTAATATCTTCCATGCCTTTTTCGAGCCCGGCTAGAACCTTGAGAATTGTCATTCTGAACTCTAGATCTGACATATTACCGATGTCTGTATTGATTAGGTCCCTAGCCTTCGGTACTGCCTCTTGTTCTTTTTTTTGTGTTGAATTTTTACGTCTTGTCATTTTGTCCAGATAAGAGTAAATGAAGGGGCAAGTAAAATACTAAAAGGGTGGCAACAACCCCAGGAAAATATGCTTTAACCAAATTAGAAGAGATCCAAAATCGTGAGTGGGGAGAAAGGGGATAAAAAGAGGTTCAAAAAGGAAGAAAGAAAAAAAAAACAAAAAGAAAAGAAAAAGAAAAAAAAAAGAAAAGAATTTTTAAAAAAAGAAAACACCTAAGAAAAATGTAAATATATATATATATATATATATATATATATATATATTAGATAAACTAGTAAAAAATCGTTAAAAAAGAAAAAGGTAACAGTTAACAAAAAATTTTACCGAAGGCGAGAAAAAGAAAAAAAAAATGAAAAAGAAAAAATTAAATTAACTGCAAGACTAAAAAAAATCACAGGAAAAAAGCCATGAGTTCCGTGCTTGGCTTTCTCCTCCTCTGGAATTCTGCTGCTCTCCTTGGTATTGAAACCGCACTCCTTGGTAGGTGAACTTGGTCTCGGCTGGATTTCTTGTTGATCTTCTTGGGGAGGGGCCCGTTGTTGTCGACAAAGCAGGAAAGAATGTCCAATGGAAAAAAGACAGCCTTTTCAATAAATGGTGCTGGGAAAATTGGACAGCCACATGCAGAAAAATGAAATTGGACCATTTCCTTACACCACACACAAAAATAGACTCAAAATGGATGAAGGACCTCAATGTACGAAAGGAATCCATCAAAATCCTTGAGGAGAACACGGGCAGCAACCTCTTCGACCTCTGCCGCAGCAACATCTTCCTAGGAACAACGCAAAAGGCAAGGGAAGCAAGGGAAAAAATGAACTACTGGGATTTCATCAAGATCAAAAGCTTTTGCACAGCAAAGGAAACAGTTAAGAAAATCAAAAGACAACTGACAGAATGGGAGAAGATATTTGCAAACGACATATCAGATAAAGGACTAGTGTCCAGAATCTATAAAGAACTTAGCAAACTCAACACCCTAAGAACAAATAATCCAATCAAGAAATGGGCAGAAGACATGAACAGACATTTCTGCAAAGAAGACATCCAGATGGCGAACAGACACATGAAAAAGTGCTCCATATCACTCGGCATCAGGGAAATACAAATCAAAACCACAATGAGATATCACCTCACACCAGTCAGAATGGCTAAAATCAACAAGTCAGGAAATGACAGATGCTGGCGAGGATGCGGAGAAAGGGGAACCCTCCTACACTGTTGGTGGGAATGCAAGCTGGTGCAGCCACTCTGGAAAACAGCATGGAGGTTCCTCAAAATGTTGAAAATAGAACTGCCCTATGACCCAGCAATTGCACTATTGGGTATTTACCCTAAAGATACAAATGTAGTGATCCAAAGGGACACATGCACCCGAATGTTTATAGCAGAATGTCCACAATAGCCAAACTATGGAAAGAACCTAGATGTCCATCAACAGATGAATGGATCAAGAAGATGTGGTATATATACACAATGGAATACTATGCAGCCATCAAAAGAAATGAAATCTTGCCATTTGCAACAACATGGATGGAACTAGAGCGTATCATGCTTAGCGAAATAAGTCAAGCAGAGAAAGACAACTATCATATGATCTCCCTGATATGAGGAAGTGGTGATGCAACATGGGGGCTTAAGTGGGTAGAAGAAGAATAAATGAAACAAGATGGGATTGGGAGGGAGACAAACCATAAGTGACTCTTAATCTCACAAAACAAACTGAGGGTTGCCGGGGGGAGGGGGTTTGGGAGAAGGGGGTGGGATTATGGACATTGGGGAGGGTATGTGATTTGGTGAGTGCTGTGAAGTGTGTAAACCTGGTGATTCACAGACCTGTACCCCTGGGGATAAAAATATATGTTTATAAAAAATAAAAAATTTTTTAAAAAAATAAATAAATAAATAAGAAGACAAAAAAAAAAAAAATAAGTGAGCCATTGGTCTTTTTGGCCCCACTGTGTGTGCATATCCAAGCATTCTACTCTAGTGGCCACTTCTCATTCTGTACAGGAAATGTACTGAAACTTGACTTCATTCTCTGAGCCCAGGAATTTAACTTCAATTATGTATCTAACGAAGTAATGAATGTCGGACTTCAATTTGATGACATCAGCCTTCCTTCATTTAATTGAAAAAGGAGAGAAATGCATTGTTCTGACATAAAGGTACTACTAATAAATACACTTTAACCAGACTGTAAAAATCATATAGGTGTTTTAATGTTTTGGCTTAAAAATGTGAGTTTTGAATCATGAACTTTTCTTAATCCTCTAAAATGAAACATCTCCAAATCATAAATTCAGAAGAGAAAGGCCCTCAAAGATTACAACTGACTTTTGCTGTAGAAATCATCCAGAAGCTGGGGCGTTGTGTGTAGCCCTGCTCCCAAGCCCCTGCTGAGGAGAATACTCTTCTTTGGAAGGAAGGAAAGCAATATTTAATGTCTGTAAGACGTCTTCTCTCCAAGTGACATGTCAAAACCATAGTTCAGGAACCTTCACAGAGACCTGGTAAAATAATGATCAAGGATTGAACAAATGGAAAATTCAGTTTTAAAATGTTATCTTTATATTTTAAACTATTCAGCACAGATTTATAATTTGCTTCGCTGTGTATGAAACACAAAATAAAGTCTGGTATAGAGTTTTGCTGTCCTATTAAAAAAAAGGGGAATCTATTCATAAATCACTGTCCTAGAACATAGAAGAGTAATGTGGTATAAAAAGTATGCTAAAATACTTTACAAATTAAAAAAAGAACAACATGATTTCCAGTTGGGAGTATAAAGGAAAGCCTTATCACAGAGAATGTCTGATTCATGTTGGAGGGGGATTTAGACTTGTAATGTCTTTATGGTCTGGTATTCATACTTTTAGAGATAGACAGACTAATATTAGTGCCTGAAGGAAGCATTTTCATCTATCCAAGAAGCACTGGTTTGGCTGAGTGCTGTGTGCCAGACACTGTACTTGATGCTAAAGTCAAAAGCATGAGAAGCACTTCCTGTTCCAGAAGCCCACAGTCTACTGTACAGGTGCAGGACAGGAGGAGAAGGTGGGAGGTGTAGACAAAGGCAGAATGGAAGGCCAACTACAGTTCACTCTTGAACAACACAGGTTTGAACTATCTACTTATATATGGAAACTTTTTAGATACATACAATAAAGTATTGTAAATGTATTTTCTCTTATGATTTTTATTCTATTATTTATTTATTTATTTATAGAGAACGAGTGTGTGCAGGAGAAGGTTGGTGGGGAGAGAGGCAGAGGGCAAGGGAGAGAATCTTAAGCAGGACCCTGAGATCTTGACCTGAGCTGAAATCAAGAGTCAGATGCATAACCAACTGAGCCATCCAAGGTGCCCCCTTATGATTTTTCTTAATAAAATTTTCTTTAGCTTACTTTATTGTAAGAATGCAGTATATAATGCATATAAGATACAAAATACATGTTAATCCACAGTTTATGTTATCAGTAAGGCTTCCAGTCAACACAAGACTATTAGTAGTTAAGTTTTGGGGGAATCAAAAGTTATACATAGATTTTCCACTGTGGAGTCTCAACTGGCCGGGCGGTTGGTGCTCCTAATCCCCCACATGATTGAAGGGTGAACTGTTTTCTATTAGGAATAGGGGACGGACGATATGCCCAACCAAGCAGGAGTAGGAAATAAGCTCAGATAGAAAATCCACTACACTCATGTTTAAATTCAGTGCTTCAGTTTAGTAAGTTTGAAGAGCCCAATGTGTATCAAGTCTACATGACACTTGAGACTGAGAGGGTCTTTCAAAATTTCTTCAAGTCAAAGTGGGCACTGGAAGATCTGAAACTTCTGAAAATGTCCACTACTGATTTCTAGTCAAAATGACGTGGACATTGTAACTTTCATTTTTCAAGCCCCACTCTGCTTCAAACACATAACAGGAACAGAAACAAAACAAAACAAAAGAAAAAAAGAGAAATTAAAAAGTCTAAGAGTACACCCTTAGATTTTTAACACACTTACTTAACCAAAGTGTAAATTATTTGTTTTCTCTACTGTGTTCCACCAAAAAATGGCTATGCATTAGACATTTTTTGCATGCCCAACTTCCTAGTAATTTTTGTCTAAAGCCTTATCTTTTCAATTAAAAAAACATAGTTATGATATTTTTATCAAGGATTCTGAACTTTCTCATCTTAAATCTATTTTTAGTTTCCTCTGTTATTTTCATTCCTTCTGGAGTATATTCACATCCTAATTGCTGATTTTATTGAATTCCTTTGTACGAGCTTTTCCTTGAGGGCTTTACAACTTTGTTTGCAAGGGAATCCTCTGGAAAGAAGCAGTAATGAAATAGGAAACAAACGAGATCATCAACAGAACTAAAACTGGCCCTTTGAAAAACAAACTAAATTGTATTACAAAATAAATAAGCAAGACTGATTAGGAAATAAGAGGGACTGCATGAGTAAATAATATGAGTAGTAAAAAAAAAAAAAGGCAGAGTAACCATAGATACAGTGAAGAGATAAAAGAAAATTTGATACTATTTTGATCACTTATTTAAAATTTTAAGAGATGGATAACTTTCTAGAAAAATAGAGATAATTAAGCACGCTCAGAAAAATGAACCAGTAGGGGCACCTGTGTGGCTCAGTTGGTTGGACAACTGCCTTCGGCTCAGGTCATGATCCTGGAGTCCCGGGATCGAGTCCCACATAGGGCTTCCTGTTCGGCAGGGAGTCTGCTTCTCCAGCTGACCTCTCTCCTCTCATGCTCTCTCTCTCTCAAATAAATAAAATAAAATCTTTTTTAAAAAAATGAACCAGTAAACATTATAGAAATTTCTAATAGAAAACTATAATATAAATGACTTTATGAGCAATAGGTAGTTCACACATAATGAAAACTGTATCAGAGAATAGGAAAATAAGGAAAGCTGCTTGACTCATAAGGCTACTATAATAGTAACAGCAAAATCCGATAAAAACAGAAAATATAACCTATTGTCATGTATGAACACATGTACAAAATATCAAATAAAATATTAGCAAATTCAATTGAACAGAATATTAAAAATACACTAATATTTTCTTAAAAGTCTTTTTTTTTTCCAGGGAAGTGACAGTGGGACAACATCATAAAAATCCCAAATAAAAAAAAGATGTGGGGCGCCTGTGTGGCTCAGTGGGTTAAAGCCTCTGCCTTCAGCTCAGGTCATGATCCTAGGGTCCTAGAATTGAACCCCACATCAGGCTTTTTGCTTAACAGGGATCCTGCTTCCCCCTCTCTCTCTCTGCCTGCCTCTCTGCCTACTTGTGATCTCTGTCTGTCAAATAAATAAATAAAATCTTTAAAAAATCCCTCAGTGTAATTCAGTACATTAATTAATGAAAAAAAGTCACATGGTCCTCTCAATAGAAACCAAAAAATTTTTCTAAATTTTAGCATTATTCATAATAAAATTCTTTTTTAACTAAGGATCAAATAAAACTTTCTGAACCTAGTGAACAGTATCCATGAAAATCTTATATCAAATACCTTACATGGATGAAATGTAAAAAATCTTTCCATTAAAGACAGGTATGTGATAAGACATGCAGTGTTACTGCTAGCCTGTGAATTTGCTAACTGGAAGTCTCAGCCATGAAAAGACAAGAAAAATAAATAAATTGTAGAAGGATTGGAAAAGAAGAAAAAATAATTGTTACTATTTGAATATGATATAATTATATAGAACTTTGAAAGAGATTTTACAGCCAAACTATTAAATAGCATTGAACAGGTTTATTGGATATAAGATTAAAGGCAAAAATTGAAAGCATTTGTATGTATCAGTCATAGTGAAACGTAATATAGTAGGGGAAAAAAGTACCATTGATGTAATGACTACAAGGAACCTATACTGTGCACAAAATGTGTGTCAAAGGCTTGTAACAACAACCACAAAATTACAACATGTGATGGAAGGAACTAGAGGTTTGGATGAAAGGGAAAAATCATAATACACATGAATGGCAAAAGTTTATATAATGAAGAATCTAATTCACCCCAGATTCATCAAGTCAGTAATATTTCAATCAAAATCCCAAGAGGGTACGAGAATTGCCATGACATTTTTGGAAAAGGTATTTACTCAGGAATATTTTACTGCACTAAAAATTAATACACCCATATCAACACAACAAATCTTATGTGAAAAAGCAAGTTGCCAGATAAACTATATGGTTACATTCATGTAAAATTTGAGCATATATATATTTTAAAAATATAAAAACAGTGGTAACAGCTTTGGGACATTGATTACCTTTAGTGAGAGAGAGAAAAATGGGCTTAAAAATGATGAAAATGGATCTTTCACTGCATTTGCATGATTTTCATGCATTTCAAAGAATGATCTGTTGAAAGAATGGCGGATGTTAACATTGGTTAAATCTGGGTGTAAAGCAGAGGATACATGGTATTTTTATATTATCTGTATTTTCTGTAGTTTTTATCGAAGTATAGTTGACATACAGTGTTATATTAGTTTCAGGGGTTCAACATAGTGATTTGATAATTCTATACACTCCACGGTTCTCGCAATGGTAAGTGTAGTCACTGTCTATCATACAAAGTTATTACAACATTATTGATGATATTCTCTATGCTGTAATTTTCATTCTTGTAACTTACTTATTTTATAACTGGAAGTTTGTATGTCTTAATTCCCTTCACCTGTAATGATTTTCTGTATTATTGCCATAATTAAGAATTTCAAGCACCAGTGTGCCCTGTTTCCTTTTTGAGTTTAACTGGTTGGGATTAAGGGCAGAGAAGAGAGTGAGTGGTATGTCATGACCTCATCCTTTCTTCTATGGGAGCTGCTGGTTTCATCCTATAGCTTTCAAGCTCTGTCAACATGAAGTTCAGGTTTAGGTGAAAGCAGGAACCCTATCAGGGGCTATTTCTTCTAGACAGGCAAAGACCTGATCATTTCAATGTTCATCAGATATTTTAGAGTTTGTGCTTTATGCATCTTTTTCTCTCTGGAACTCCTTACTTCATAGTCTACATCAGATGATGAAAGTTACGACTTGACATTAGTTCAAAGACCAGAAGCTCTGTGTGTCTGGGTGTGATGTTTTTGTTTGTTTGTTTGTTTTTACTTTAGGGCATTTTTTGATCCTCTTTTTTTCTCCTTGAACCTTAAACTGTTTCCTTTCATTTCTTTTCTATTGTTTCATGCGTCACTTTCCTCCTTCCATGTCCAAGTGTTCAAAATAAGTCCGGCATACGACACAAATTTCCCAGCCCTTGGTCATTTCTTATGTGATTAGTTAGTATGGGCCAGTAGAGCCAAGAGATCAACAAATTTTTTTTTTAAGATTTAAAAAAACAGACAGAGATCACAAGTAGGCAGAAAGGCAGGCAGAGAGAGAGGGGGAAGCAGGCTCCCTGCTGAGCAGAGAACCCTGAGACCATGACCTGAGCCTACCGCAGAGGCTTAACCCGCTGAGCCAACCAGGCGCCCCGAGATCCCTATATTTCAAAGAAAAATCCTCTGAGGCCAAGAATTTGTGATGATATTAGAGGCTGTTTTTGGAAAGCTTATTATAACATCAGCATTGTAGACCAGATCTTCATCAATCCTCCATTATATCTATTCTGTACCATGAAAGTCTGGTAAGGAATTGGTCATCCAAGTAGTGGCTTTTAACAACTACTCTCCATACCAGTAAGATAGACCTCTTTTAGGCCAGATGGAACAGTCACTGTGTTTACTATGACAAAGTGCCTTTTGAGAGCCATAATATTGGATAAGTATAATGCCAAAGAGGATGGGTAAGACACACACAGTGTATGGTAATGGAGCCAATCACTTGGCCCAAGTGGATGGCCCACTCCTTTTATTTCATGAGCCTTGGAAATTGTCTATTACTTACTGCTTAGAGAATAACCCACAAGACGTAGATAGTTAATGGAGATAGAAAGTTTCTTTTAAGATTCCAGTAAGTTTATAATTAATGTTATGACAGTAGCATGGAAGCATAATGAAGTGTAGAGTTTATTTTGGAAGCAGAATTTATTTTTATGGTTTTATAAATTATTTTTTAGTGTATTTATAGAATCATTAAGGTCCTCAGAGATCAACTAAATTATTATATTATACTTTATGACATTTCATGGGGGAAAAGATGTATTGTAGAGCTATTCACAACTCTGGGGATTTATGAAGGTCCAGGTCGTAATCTTTCTTAGTAATATACTTTAGAATAACTTGCTAATATGCCAGTGAAGTTGAAAAACATTTACATATCCAGGGGTGCCTGAGTGGATTAGTGGGTTGAGCCTCTGCCTTCAGCTCAGGTCATAATCTCAGGGTCCTGGGATCGAGCCCCACATCCAGCTCTCTGCTCAGCAGGGAGTCTGCTTCCCCCTCACTCTCTCTGCCTTCCTCTCTGCCTGCTTGTGATCTCTCTCTCTCTGTCAAATAAATAAATAATCTTTAAAAAATTCACATATCCAAGAATCTCAAGGTTTAATTGTTTTTTGGACAAGTTTAAGATTTGAATAAGAAAACTGAGAGCCTGTTCTTGACCTGGCTTTGAGATGTCTGAGAATAATTAACAAATGTCTTCAGACACAAAAAATAAGTTGGTATTTTCATAATTTATGCTAAAAATAAATTTTTCATTATTAAAGAATATAATTTACCTGTTCTCTTGTAAAATGAAAACTAGACTGGTTGATGATAAATACTGTTTATCACTACATTATTCTAGTTTTTTTTTAAGATTTTATTTATTTATTTGACAGACAGAGATCACAAGTAGGCAGAGAGGCAGGCAGAAAAAGAGGAGGAAGCAGGCTCCCTTCTGAGCAGAGAGCCTGATGTGGGGCTCGATCCCAGGACCTGGGATCATGACCTGAGCCAAAGGCAGAGGCTTTAACCCACTGAGCCACACAGGTGCCCCCATTATTCTAGTTTTTGAGGTATTCTGTGAAGCTTGGTATGCTTCAGTTTCTCTAAGACATTGGGAAAAGTCTTGCTAATTATTGAAACACGTCTCTTTGTAGAAATGGAGAAAAAATAACATAAGGTGGTGGCTTGTCAATTAATGCAGAATTTGTAAACTCTATCTCAGATCTTGGATGTCATTTTATTTCAGTAGCCATAACTCTCATTAATGTTTAAGAAACAGAATGGGAGTGCTAATATTCTCCACTTTCACCTTGTAAGAAATCACATATATGTGTCTTTTCCACAGTATTGGCTATAAATCACAATTCTGGTAGAATCAGCAAGGTATTGTACTTATTCCAGAAACACACAGCTGGCTTTCTTGTTAACTGGGCATTTTTGTTGTTCTGATTCCTAAATAGGTTAGATACTTCCTCTTTGTACCTTTTGATTTTAAGAAATTATGATGTGAGACATTCCTTTCACTAACTCATGAAATGCATGTGCAAATATAAAATACATTGTTTGTGATTGGCTGCTAAAGGATAACATAGGGAAATTATATACTTATCATGGGGATTTATTCTGGCGCTGAAAAAACAAGATATTAAATTATACCATAAAAAGAAGCATAATTCAATGAATTTTTATGATCTGTAGAGATGGGCAAATTGCATTGCAAATGATAAATGAGTTTTCAGCATTAAGATCTACAAATAAATCATCATAAGTAGATATTTTGATTTATTAATATAAGTAGGAAGCAGCCCCGTGGGAAGTGGATGTTATTTTTGGTGGTTGTCCTGGTAAGAGACAGCTAACTTATTTATGTGTTGTGTTATTTTTTGCTTGTAAGTAACTATTCTGAATATTTTTAGGAAAGAGTTTATTCCCCTAGAAATGCACATGGAAGTGAGAAGGGATGCTGATTGATTACCCCGGTCCCGCACGTAGTTCAAAGCTGATACAATTCAAAAGAGCAGATGGGTGGGCTCTTTCTCAGCCTTTGCCTTTAAAGAAAGTTATTGCATCTAAATGTTCCCATTTCCCCAATGGGTAAACTCTGGGTGTCTTGTTTTCTACCTCAGTTGTAGACTTCCCCCATCAAATTCCCCTGTATTTAACCCCTGTGACTTACCACATCCTATGGGGCGACCATCTCCCTAGCCTCTCTTTATCCCCTTCATCAGGCTTCAGGTAAAACCAGGATCGGTCCCAGAGTGGCTCTCAGGATATATGTATTGAGCTTTTCTAGACCCTTCAGTTTCTCTTTGATCTGGAACTGAAGTAGTAGTCTGAGACTTCCAGGTAACTCTAACTCCCAGGAAAACCCAACTAGCCCAGCTGATTGAAGCCAGGATCGTCAAGCAAATGGCTTGGCTTCTCTTTGTGTCTTTCATGAGGATAAATACAATCTCCCAAACACACACTTTTATCCTAGAAAGATGGCAGAAATGGAAACTGAAAAATCTGCTGCAGGGCCATTTTGGAAAGATACATACGCAACCCTAATATAGTTGGGCTGCCTCGTAGCCTGTTTCCATACAACATAATAGCATAAATTTATCTACAACTCCATCTCCAAGAAAGGAATATAAGTCTTTCTTAGTCTCTTTATAAAGTCGTAGAAGGTGGGGTGCCTGGATGGTTCAGTTGGGTAGGCAGCTGACTCTTGATTTGGGGTCAGATCTCTTGGGGGTCCTGGGAATGAGCCAGCATTTGTCTCTGCACTCAACAGGGAGTCTGCTTCTCTTCCTCTGCCCTCCCCTGCTCCTGTCCTTCCTCTCCCCCTGGCTCTCTCTCTAAAAATAATAAAATTAATCTTTAAAAAAGAAAAAAGGTTAACGCTCACATGGCATGACAGGCAGCAAGATCCTCTAAAAAAAATCCACTTCTCTGCTGTTGTGCTATAATTGCTTGGTGGGGGAGGGGCGGTAGGGCTGCTGTGGCAGAACATCTGGCCTCTCATTATTTTTATTCACTGCCCTGGAAAACACCAAACACAGCTTCCTTCTGCTTCTTTCACCTTCTCCTTCTCTCCTCTAAGATCTGTTCGTTCGCTCGGCAGAGCCCTGCCTTTCTTAGAGTAAATCAGTATAGCCTTTCTGCATTTTATTTGTTTGTTTCAAATTCTAGTTAGTTGTCATACCGTTCAATACTGGTGTCAGGAGTAGAGTTCCGTGGTTCCTCATTTACACAGAACACCCAGTGCTCATCGCAACAATTGCCCTCCTTAATGCCCATCACCCATCTCTCTCACCCCCCTTCCCACCTCCCTCCGTCAACCCTCACCCTCTTCTCTATAGTTAAGTGTCTCTCATGATTCATTTCCCCTCTCTCTTTTTCTCCCTCCCATATGTTCATCCGTTTTGTTTCTTAAATTCCACATATGAGCAAAACCATATGGTATTTTCTTATTCCGACTCACTTATTTTGCTTAGCATGATACGCTTTAGCTCCAATCATGTCATTGCAAATGGCAAGATTTCATTCTTTTTGATGGCTGAGTAATATTCCTGTGTGTGCCTATCTTCTTTATACGTTCATCATCAGTGGGCATTTGGGGGAGTACACACACCTTAATGGTTATAGCATCATTGTCAGCAATAACCAAACTATGGGAAGATCCTTTATGGTTCTTTCATTTCTGTGTCTCAAGGCCAAAGAAGCAGCATGGTATAGAACATGGATTGGCAAAGTTCTTCTGTAAAGAGCTGGATAGTAAATGCTTCCGGGCTTGTGAGCTACATGGGTCTGTGTTGCTTATTCTTCTGTTTGTCCCAACCCTTTGAAACTGTAAAAAATCATTCTTACGGGCCATGTGGAAACAGGCTGTGTGGTGCGTCCAAATGCACCAAATGCACCAGAGGACACAGTTTTCTCATCTTTGGTATAAGCAGTAGAAGCACCAGTTCTGCTTAAACTGAGTAAGGAAAAGTCTTAGAATATATCAGGTGTAACACAAGAAGTTTTATTGACATTCCCTCATCCAGTCCTCGGGGCAGCATTCTGAGAGAGGTACCGTGCGGATCCACTGTTAAGAAACGAATGCTGGGGGCACCACCCCGTCTTCACCCTCAGACCCTTGCTCATCTGCTAGCCAGATTTTTGTTCCTATTTACCACTTACCTCTGTGTAACCTAAAACACATAATGTAACCTCTCTTTTTTTTTTTTTAATTTTATTTTATTTTTTCAGTGTTCTAAGATTCATCGTTTATGCACCACACCCAGGGCTCCATGCAATACGTGCCCTCCTTAATACCCATCACCAGGCTTACCCAACTTCCCACCCCCACCCCTCTAAAACCCTTGGTTTGTTTCTCAGAGTCCACAGTCTCTCATGGTTCGTCTCCCCCTCCGATTTCTCCCAACTCACTTCTCTCCATCTCCCGATGTCCTCTGTATTATTCCTTATGCTCCTTAAGCAGAGAGAGTCAATTATCAAATGGTTTCACTTGTGGAGCCTAAGGAATGTAACCTCTCTTAATCTTTACACCCCAGTTTCTTAATCTGTAAAAGAGAGACCATATTTTTGCCTGTTAGAGTTTATTGGGGCTTTTTTTCTCAGTAAGGATGCAGCAAACTAATATGTAGGCATTGTCTGATGCACCATATAATCACATATGCTCCACATGCATCAACTTTGTCATCACGATTTCAGTGGATCAACTTATTGTCCCCTGTTCTATCCCTTGCTCTTGGTCCTGGTAAGTACCTGGCATGACCTCGATCAAGGCATTCATATGCTTTGTGCTTATTTCCTCTTAAGGAAAGTGGGTGATAATAACATTTCAAAATTACCCCGTGGATTCACTGACGAGAGCAAGCAAAAGTCAAATAAACATACAAATCTAAGAAATCATAACCATTTATTCACTATTTTGTCCCTAGCTTCATCCTGAAGTCTCCACATATACAATCAATATGTTTCTAATAGCAAATCCATTAGGCAGGTATTTTGACAAGTGTGGGCACTAGTGTGAAAGCACTCAAATGAAGCAAGGTGCTAGACATATGTGTGGACTTACTGACTTCGCTGGACCTACAAGGAAGTGTGTTTAACAACCATGGATCTTGCTCTCAACCTTTATCTCCATCGCATTCTTGTTGACATGGGTGGCTCTGGGCTGGAGCATGCCACTGTCCCCTTGATGAAGTGCATGACCTAACGCCTAATGGTGACTCTCATCTTCACAAGAGCATCTTTTCCTTTAGCCCATGGTCGTCTACATGCAGATTACCTATTTTGTGATTTATCTGTGAACAAGAAGAATATCCCTTTGGCATATTTTCGATCACCCTCACTGTCCCCACAGAGCCATGAGGGACTATTTACTGATGTAAAGGAGAAAGTGAGTTCCTAGGATGGCTCCCTGCATGGGTCAGATTTGATCAGATAAGCAGATCGAATTGGCACTGTAGAGAAGAATGGATTCTTGTAGAGGTTGGACCATACACACTTGTGGAGCTGCGTAAGTAGACTACGTGAGGTTGCTGCTTCTCTGTCTGGTGCTGGAACCTGGAGTCCGCATGGAAAGCCATCAGGAAGAAAAGATGGATGTGCAGAGAGGGAAGCTCGGACAAGGTGGACAAGCTGGAACTCATGAGAACAGCCTGAACTCAGGATGCTCTCTCACGTCCTTGAAGCCTTCAACCTTGATGTTGGAATCACCTGCAGGAAAAGGAGGCATCCTTTCCTCACAGCACTAAGCACACATACATGTCCAACAGGAACTGAGTTTGCTAAATACTGGATAGCTAAATGGGCAAGAAGTGTTTCCAACATTTTCAGGAGGCATATGGTGATCTGGAACTTGATCTCTGTTTTCCCTAGCTCTCTGCCCAGAGATTTTCCCACAATGCTCTTGTGCCCCTGAATTGTCTCCTCTACAAACTGGAAATAGTAACACCTTCCTCCTAAAGTGATCGCCCATGATGATGTTTATAAAGCACCGCCAGTATTGCTTGGCCTTCTAAATAGTGCTGTCTCTTTTTCCTTGATGTCCCCTTAGAGACAAAGAAAAGATTATTAATAAGAAAAGCAAATCTTTTAAGGGAGAAAGAAACATAAAAATTGTATTCCTCAAGACAACTGTGATTGACTTGGAATCAACCATTACTTTGGATTATCCACTCCATTGATTCCCATTACTAGTAGGGGTAATGGAGAGTTAATGACGATGTCACCAGACCGATTTAGAGCCTGGCTTTGGCTCTATTTTATGTGGAGTGGAAGAAACGTGCTACTCCCTATGGGAGTGAGAGGAACGAGGAGGAGAGACTCATTTGATTACTCCCAGCTTATGGCTTACCTGACACCACTGGATGATTACTGAGATCTATTCTGTGACCAAAATAAGTTGATTAAAACCAGAATCCTGCCGATGAAGTGAAATTAAACTACACAGTGTGATTTTAATGCCAGGCTCTTTCCCTGTAGTGTGTTGCATAATAGAAACCAATTGAAAAAATATATATTAGGACAAATAAATATAAATAAATTGATGTGCTGTGCAAAAAAGTGGACCCAGGGGAACCTGGAGTGAAAGGAGATACTCTCAGAGTTGTGAGCAGTGTGTTTTAATTGATAAAAGGGAAATGGGAAGGAAGAGAAATACATCATAGGAAAATGGGATGGTGCTGAATTTTATGAGGTTGGTGTTTTATGGGATAAGGAATTTCCAGGGACAGGTATTTAAAAGAAAGTAAAGTTAAATTTATCCTTGGCCAACTCTCTCCATGAAGGATTGCAGGAGAACAAATATTTCTATCTCTCCTTTTCTGGATGCTCTTTCTCTCATCTCTATAATATCTGTAGCACCGGCAGTCTGTACATGTAGTTTGAGCACAAAATTATTTTACTTTTATTGTTCCTTCCTTTTCTCATGTGCTGTATCCTTATATTCCTTGTTCCCTAGGATAGATGAACAAAAAACATGGCCAGCCAGTGCCTCTGTAAAGAACATTTGCTTTGACTTGGGTCCCCACCCAGAGGAACAGCAGAGCCTCTCAACACCTTCTTTGTCCTTCTTCACTGGGCTGGGGCACCAGGGTGACCCATCTTTTACCTTGGCAGATATTACAATGAACATGCTGCTTTTCTGTTTGCCATTTGGTGGTCATAATCCCCTGATTGTTGTGTCCCTGTGGTTCTCACTGGGAAGATGACCTTGGGGTTGCCATTGGAGGCTGACATTACTACCGTGGCTTATGCTGCCTCTCTTCTCTTAGCCCAGGTACTTCTCTCACAGGGAATGAGTTAAGATATTTCCTCAGTGGTGTCAGTCTTGTTTGGGGATCCCTAAAATAGTGTCCTGTTCTTTTAGTTTCTTGGAGCATGATATGTTAAATACTAGAGAGTTTCTGTTGAGTCAGATAATATTTATTGAGTTGATAATATTTATTGAGTTGAGTCAGATAATATTTAATTGTTCCTATGCTGTGTTACATCTAAAAGATGGCTTAGTTACCTAAACTCATCAGGTTTCACGGCAGAAGCCTGGGCAACTTGATTTTCTTCTACCTCAGGATGAATTTTCTGTCACCCAGAGAGTGTAATTGCAAATTTCAAAGTTCTTCTTTTTCCTCTCTTTCTTTCAGGACCTCCATGGGGTTTTCATGCCAATAAAACTCAAAGAAATTACTTAGCTACTCAGATATGTATAGATCGTCATCAGTAATTGATTTCTTCAGCCATCAAATTGTAACTTTGGTTGCCATGTCATCTACTGTTATTTATTTATTTATTTATTTTCAGCATAACAGTATTCATTGTTTTTGCACCACAACCAGTGCTCCAGCAATCCGTGCCCTCTCCAATACCCACCACCTGGTTCCCCCAATCTCCCACCCCCCACCATTTCAAACCCCTCAGATTGTTTTTCAGAGTCCATAGTCTCTCATGGTTCACCTCCCCTTCCAATTTCCCCCAACTCCCTTCTTTTCTCTAACTCCCCTTGTCCTCTATGCTATTTGTAATGCTCCACAAATAAGTGAAACCATATGATAATTGACTCTCTCTGCTTGACTTCTTTCACTCAGCATAATCTCATCCTTTCTGATGGATGCATAATACTCCATAGTGTATATGGACCACATCTTTATCCATTCATCCGTTGAATGGCATCTTGGTTCTTTCCACAGTTTGGTGACTGTGGCCATTGCTGCTATAAACATTGGGGTGCAGATGGCCCTTCTTTTCACTACAGCTGTATCTTTGGGGTAAATAACCAGGAGTGCAATTGCAGGCTCATAGGGAAGTTCTATTTTTAATTTCTTGAGGAATCTCCACACTGTTCTCCAAAGTGGCTGTATCAACTTGCATTCCCACCAACAGTGTAAGAGGGTTCCCCTTTTTCCACATCCCCTCCAACACATGTTGCTTCCTGACTTGCTAATTTTGGACATTCTAAGTGGTGTAAGGTGGTATCTCAATGTGGTTTTAATTTGAATCTCCCTGATGGCTGGTGATGATGAACATTTTTTCATGTGTCTGATAGCCGTTTGTATGTCTTCATTGGAGAAGTGTCTGTTCATATCTTCTGCCCATTTTTTGATATGATTATCTGTTTTGTATGTGTTGAGTTTGAGGAGTTCTTTATAGATCCTGAATATCAACCTTTTGTCTGTACTGTCATTTGCAAATAACTTCTCCCATTCCATGGGTTGCCTCTTTGTTTTCTTGACTGTTTCCTTTGCTGTGCAGAAGCTTTTGATCTTGATGAAGTCCCAAAAGTTTATTTTCGCTTTTGTTTCCTTTGCCTTTGGAGACATATCTTGAAAGAAGTTGCTGTGGCTGATATCGAAGAGATTACTGCCTATGTTCTCCTCTAGGATTCTGATGGATTCCTGTCTCACATTGAGGTCTTTTACCCATTTTGAGTTTATCTTTGTGTACTGTGTAAGAGAATGGTCGAGTTTCATTCTTCTACATATAGTGGACAGCTATATGTCCTTTACTGTTCTGTTTTATTTTTTTTAATGCTTTTGCATCATCTATCATGATACAAGATGGAATTGTAGTCAATCAACAAATATGTATTGAGACTTCCTCTGTGCCAGGCTAGTGCTGGGTAGATATGAATGAATAAAACTATAGTGGTCCGTATCACTATGGACTTTACAGACTTGTGCAGAAAAAGACAAAATCAGACAATAAATATATAATAATAAATTGCAGTAAGTGCTATAAGTGAAAAGAATCTTTCTCATGGTTCTATAAGAAAGACGTTAGCAGAAATTATCCTGGAAAGCATATAAGAAAGATTTCTGAAAGGGTCTTAATATAAGCCAAAAGTTGAAGAATAAACAGGAAACAGCCAATACGAGGGGGTTGAAGTTAGGAAGTTTAGGGAATAATTCAGTCTCCTTCACCATAAAGCTCTAAAATCCCAGGTTGTACCTGTTGGCTGTAAGAAAGGTAGATATTTTGAGAGATGATTTAACATATTTAAATCCATAGAAAATTGTCAAGCGTGTTATAGCAGCTCTCTTGGTGACATTTTTGCCACATGTGAATGTTGTGTGCTTGGCTAAAATGTGGTCCTCAGCTGTTATTTAAAAGTCAAGTTTTTGCCTTTCTGTGGAGTGGCCTGCAGTTGTGGGGTGAGTGGCCATCTGGTAGACTTTGCAAGCCGGATGCTGAAAAGGCCAAGTGGGAATGACTTTTGATCTGTTGGATAAGAGTTTTCCCAGGAAGATGGAGCCAGGAAGAAAGGTATGCCATGCAGAGAAAAGAGCATGCTCAAAGCTCCAGATAATGGAAAGAACATGGCATGATGAGAGACTTAAAAGTTTGGTGTCACCAAAGAATGATGTGGGCTAAAAGTTTTGGTGTCACCAAGAATGATGTGGGCTATAAGGCTGAAGAAATGCATGAGGGCCAGGTTGTAAAAAGTTACCTGGGCCACACTGAAGATATTGAACTTAAATCTTGCGAACAAGTCAGAGCCAATGGCAATTTTTTTTTAATTTTTTTTTAAATTTTATTTAAACTTCACATAATAGTGAGTCTAAAAAAGAAGAAAATTAAAAATAGAAGAACTGCAAATGGATTGTTCACATTTTTATTCAATTATTCAGCTAGCATCTTGAGTTCAGCAATGATTCCATTAAAGTGGCAAACTCTTACTTTGTTAATTTCAAGAAGGCATTGAGAAATTCCTGTGACTCTTTCCTGAGCAAAAGTTCTAGCCTCTTGGAAAGAGCTCCTAACCCAGCATCATGTTATCATGGTATTATCAGTAGCCAGGATGGTCTCTCTGGTTTCTCTTGTTGTTGTTGTTATTGTTGTTGACGTATAGTTGACATATAACATTACTTTAGTTTCAGGTGTACAACATAGTGCTTCAAATGTCCATGATGCCATGCTCACCGCACGTGTAGCTACCATCTGTCACCACACAGTTCTATTACCATACCATGAGCTGTATTTCCTATGCTGTACCTTTTATTCCCATGATTTCTTTATCCCATAACTGGAAGCCTGTATCTTCAACTCCCCTTCACCCATTTTGCCCATCCCTCACTCAGTCTTCCCCAGTGGCAATTTTTGAATTCGTGCTGCTTAAAATTCAATAATAATGTTTGGAGGGAAGATAGGAGGAGCAAAGATGTCATTGTAGCATCCAGGTGACAAGATGTTGAGAGCCCAGTTCACTGGCTACCAGAATAGAGGTCAGGGATATTTCTGAAGCAGAAAACACCATTTGGTGGGAAAAGATAACAGAGGAGATGGCTGTGACACTAAGGTGCTGGGGGCAGAGGAGATGATGAGGCCATGAAAAGGAGATGTGGGAGAGTCACCTGGTTCCCACTGGAGTGGGTTCCTCCCTCATCTGTGCTTTTCCAACACAGACCTTCTCTGCAATGAACATCTGCCTGCTTGTTTGCCTCTCTTGGTTGACTGGGAGTTCCTCAAGGGCAAAAATGCTTTATTTATCACTGGATCTCCAGCACAGCTGGCAAGGCATATTCGAGCAGTTCAGTAAATAGTATCCATGATTATTATTCGGCTTTCAAGAGCTGTGCTTTCATGAATGCATGGATGGTACACTTTTGACAATATAATGGTGTGTTCTGAAGGCTCTAGAGAGAACGATGGGAAGTTGATTGAGAGAAATGGCTTTGACTCTTTAGGTGAATTTATTTCAAGGAGAAGAGAAGTGACGGCTCCTAAGGGAAGAAGAAATGTAATATGTGAGGCACACAATAGCTGACCTAGTTTGGTCCCATTGCTGAAAGGCAGCCATGGGAAAGTTTGAAAGCAAGAATAACACCGGAAACAAGTTCTGAAAATCCAGCTAACTCGACAGGGTCATCCTCAGTCCTAGATGGACAGAGAACCTTTGCATGAAGAACACACAACTTCCTCAGATATTATAGAACTTTCAGAATTAACCTCAGCTATGCTTTTCTCCATACATCCTTTTTTTTTTTTGTTAGACCCATTTCCTTTAGTTAGAGAATGCCACTGAATGTAAGCCTTGAATATAACTTTAATGAAAATGTTAATTTGGTTTGCTGAGGGTTTTTACATTCCTTTAATGGTTGAACAATGTCTTCTCCTAATGATCAAACTTCAATTATTTGGTTAAACCATTATTTGCATAGTTTTTTTTTTTTTTTAAGCAATGCTAAAGCACATAAACAGAATTCTTAGTTGAAAATTCAGCAGTTGTGTTTCAGGCATTTTATTTCTTGAATATTTTTACTTATTTGCAATAAGTGAAGCACAGCATAAAAGCCATTAACAATTTTAATTAAGGAATGATGTTTTTCTAATAATCCAAATGCTGAGTGTTGGGCTTTATTTTCTTCTCTTGGTTGCTTTGTTTCTATTAAGTATTTTATGAACTTGAGATTTGAGAGGTAAAATGCTTTATGTGGTTTTACTCTTCTAAGATAGTTTTGTGTGTCAGTCATGATCTTAACATCCTATCAGCTTTATTTCTTTTTTAAAAAAATATGACTGTGGCTTTGTTTATTTCTGGGTTGCCATTCAATTCCATTTAAGCATCTTCAATAGGTTTCATATTGGATACCCCATGAAAAGATATTTTATGTCTTAAAATTCTAGAGTTGGAGGATATAGGTGGGTAAGGAATAACAAGGGATCCCCAAAAACTTCACAATTTGAGAAAATAAGATTATCGTCTCCACCTTGTATTATCAAATCAACTCATGGACCATTAGAGATAGGCAGTCATCTTAAGGAGAACAAATGCCCCCATGGACTTCATTGAGAGAACAGTAGTGATAGACAGCACATATTTACTGAGAGCTATAAGAAAGAGTAATGAAAGTTTAGATGAAAAGAAAGTCTGGGAGCTGAACATTGGCACTGACTCATGCTAAGAAAGGAGTTCCTGTCCCTGCCTACTAGAAAGAGTTCCTCTTGACAGACAAAATTCTCCCATGGAGACAGATGCAGTCAGACAGGTGCTTTCAGGATCTTGTGTCATAAAATATTTAAATCATTCAATTCTCCTTGCTTTGAGTTCATGCTGAAGAAAGCTTTGATTAAAATATAGCTTTCCCTATAGCTTCTCTTTAAGAAGAAAATTTAAAGGTAGGCTGATAAGAATAATCATAGATTAAGAATTATATATACCTCAATCTCTTATAAATTTAGTTCATGTAAATCAGGCACTCAAGTCCAGCATTGATAAGAGGGTTTCTAGACTTGCACAGTGAGAAGCCAGACCCTGATCTAGAGTGAATGCCCCTAGGGAACACACCAGCCTACCTCTTGTGGAGATAGACCAATCTTATTCCCCACTATTAGGCAGAATTTCTGCAGATGTTTCATAGGACCAAACTGTATGTTATAGTTGCAGAGATGAAAGCCCAGACTACAGAGGTGACTTGACAAATGTCACAAGCAAATTGGACCTCTGGCCAGGTATCTGTTCCTTCCATTACGTGGTAAGGCCTCAGAATATAGCATAATCCCCAGAGAACTGAGGAACAACTCAACAAATCTTATCTAATTCATAGGGGGAAACATAACTCCTGGTTTGGTAATCAAATCCCCACTCTGCTGCCTCAATGATTGATGGGTCTCCATATCATTTAGTGCCCTCTGTATTCTTTTTCTTCTTTCCAATGGAGTAAGGTTCTGGAAAATTCCCTCTCCATCTTTCAAGACCCACCCCATCTGTGATTTCCAATTTCAAAGCCTTCCAATGTCTCTAGGACTAATCCAGTAGTATTATTAGTTTACTCCCTCTCCGGCCCCATTCATATCACTAGTATGTGCATATCACATGCTATTACATGTCTACATACTATCTTATTGCCTCAGAAGATGTGACCTTGTCTAGGAGAGTAACCACAGTTTGTCTCTGCATACCAGACCTCGTCACTGTGCCCACCACTTCGTGTTGTCACAGTGAAGGAAGAGATGGATCGGGAGAAAGAGGGAAAAGAGGGAGGGCAGGAGAGAGGAAAGGCACTTGAGTGCAACTTCCACAGGGAGATGCTTCTGTTTACTCAACAGCAGTTACTGAGATTACATGAGAAGAGGAAGGGGCAGAACATGGAAGCAGAGCCCACATAACGCAGCTCAAAATAGCTTTAATTTTCAAGGCTGGTTTGGAAGATGCCCCCCATCCCCCATTATTTTCTCTTCCTATTAGCTTATGCGATGCAAATACAGTGATAAATAATTCGAATTTTCTTTCACGTTCCGCAGTGGATTTGAATAGTAATATCCTCAGAATATTGGAGGCACCGGGGAGGACTTTTTGCTCCTGGTTACCCAAATGCTAATAAATACCTCTCGTTTCTCCAGAGTGACGTGATGTCAAAGCTGAAGGGTAGTCGGTTCCAGGGCTAACCAAGGTGCTGCATTGGTTGAACAGATGGAAAAGAATCAAAGCGTGTGCTTGAGAAGAGGTCCTGACGACATTCAGTGTCAGAGACAACAGTGGATGTTAATCCAGCAGAGCTAATTCTATAGTGGGGAGTGAAATATTATTTAATCAGCAGTGCTTCATACATAATTCAATTAACTGCCTTCACTCATCAGTATTAACGAGAACGGGAGCCCGGATTAATGTACAAGAGCCTCATAAAGGAGCTCCCAGCCTACCTAAGTGCTGCCAAAACTTAATAAAGTCCTGCCAATCAAATTCTGGTATCTGGACCCAGTGCATCAGTGCACTGATATTACAAATTATCCCAAGCACTTCTCATTGTTTCCTAATTCTCTAATTATGCTGATCTATGCACTAAAATGTTTAATTAGTGTACGGGGGGAAACGAGTAAGATCGCCTGCCGCTTCCTTGACTGTCGGTATTTAGTGTCGAGTAAACAAAATCGAATTTTATTGCAAATAATTTAAAATGGCAAGTCTGCTTTTTTTTCTGTCTGTAAATCTCAGTAATTGAATAGGAGACAGCAAGTGGGGTTTTAACAAACAAAAAGGCTGCTTCTGTCTTGAGAGGGCCTGGAGGACATCCTGGGTACACCTTTGCCCGCTACCTGGACATCTTTTAGTTCAGCTTCTCAGTGTCAGGAACCTTAATTTTGTCCCATTGTCCTCTGAGTCAGATATTGGAGAAGAAAGGATACTAACGAATGAGTAATGAGGGCTACTTGAAAGAACTAAGAGATTATCGGTCCTCTGGATTTTTCGAGATGAGTGAATTCCATCCTGCATGTTATGGTCCAGTTTCCATTCTGGAGAATTGGTAAAGGGCTGTGCCTGATGTGTTTTAAGATCATGCCTGAAATTAGAGAATGAGTGGCAAGCAGTCCAGCCTTTAGACCGTTCATTTAATTTATAAGTTATGTGCACAGGCTGTGTATTGGGAACTGAGCCAGGCTGTAGGTATATAGAGGGAAAAGATAGTTCCAGGTCTTAAAAAAAAAAAAAAAAAAAAAAGCATAGCTCAACTGGAAAAAAAAAAACAGATAAACAGGCAGAGAAAAATAATGAGGAGGATAATACTTGTTATGGTGATGATAGTTCCAACTGTTTAGCCATTAGCTTATTATCAGCCCATTATATATTTTATTTTTACTTAATCCTCACAATCCTATAAGAGAGCTATTGAGATAAAGAGATTTTTTTTTTTTTTTACAAAAAGTAAAAATGCTTGCCTCAGAGGGAGGAGGCAGAAAACAGGGTTGAAAAGTCTATGACTGCATCTGAAACATAGATCGCTAAAAACCAGACCTTGAATAATATGACCCAATGCCAACATTCATGAAACCTGAGTGGTAGAGACATGGAGGTTTAACTTCCCTGTACATTTGAAATGTCTTATAATAACAACACCTAAGTTGCAGGAAGTGAGGTCGGGTCTGAGACAAAGGATCTCATGGTAGGAGAAGAGGGGAGAGCGAGCCAGAGTGGTGACCAACTATGGGATTCATGGAAGGTTTTCCAAAGACATTGGGGGTGCCCGCTATCAAAAAGCCTTTTTTGAGCACCTGTTCATTCCTGGCATTGTATGGGATGCCCAAGAAGGAAAATGAAATGACCCAGACCTTATCTGTTCACAATATAGTGTTGGTGAGTAAGTAAATACAGTAGAACACTGTGTGCAAATGGTGTTGAGCACGAAATGCATCTGAAGGATAAATGCATCTTAGAATGGGGTGGCATCAAAACCTGGGTGCCATTGAGAGGCCTAAAATACAATATTATCAAAGCCTCAAAACTCCTGTAGTTAAGTAGAAAAGAATTGCAGGGGGATGATAATGAGACCTCATTCTTCAGGTGCCTGGCTCTGCACTATATATTTTTTTCATATCTTTTGTTCTCCATTAATGCTCTTAGAAAATCCATTTCACTAAGTGAAAATGCCATGTTATTATAAGTGAAACCTGAGGTTTTTAGTAAACCTGTTGTCCAAGTTTACACATTTAAGCCAACTAAGGCACAGAGTCTGCGTAACTTGCCCAAGGGCACACAGCTTTTTAATGGTGGAAGGTATATCACACCATAGCCATCTCTACACCTGCTCATAAAGGAACAGATTCTTCTCCCCCTTTAGGGGGTCTGCCATTGTTGGAGCAGATACTGAGGCCATCTGTGAGGCAGGTGGTTCTCCTGACTTGGCAGCATCTCCATGGAAAAGCAGCTGGATGTTGGCAGCCAGCTTGAGCTTCTAGCAAAGGGCACAAGGTGCTTCCCTACCCACAGCTCCATGTCCTGGAGGGCACTTCAGCTAGTTCAGTGCGGCCAGGTGAGAAAGAGGGAGTCCAAAGTACCAAAGGAAGAACTGGTCCCTTTCCAAAGTGCAGGCGTGTTAACTGAGAAAATATAAATTGAATCGGGCTAATGAAATTAGTGCAAAAAGCAAGCGAATCTGAAAAGGCTCAACACTGGATGAACAATAAACATTATCCCTGGGATATCAAGAAGGTAGTTGTTTGGATTTGGAATTACTCTGTCTTTTTACTTTCTCCCTTAAATCTCCTACTTACTCTATGGTTATTTCATGAGTTTTCACAACTGCCTCTCGTAGAACTCAGACCAGTTATATTATCTGTTAGACAAAACTCCTCTTCTAAATATTTAGGAAGAAGCATTTCCTAAACAAAAATTGGGTTTGGATATTATCTATAACTTTTGTCAATATGAAATCCCATCTGTTACTTCCAGTTCCAAAGCCTTCTCAACGTCTCAAAGTAGGATTAGTTGCTTTGCTTAATACTAGTGCAAAATAATAGAAACAAAACTGGTGCGTGGACCAGAGCTTATGACACGGTTATACCGTGTCCACTAGCATTCATAAAGTGGAGATCATGAATATTGGAGGCTTGCGTGATGATGCTACAGGGCATTTGGTCCTAGAAGGACAGCCCTAGAAGGAGAACAGATAGGTATTCTCCTCTCCCTTCCAAAAACATTTAGCTTATTATGTGTTATGGAGCAAAGATGTGCAAAATATAGCATATGTCCTTGAAAAGCTGGATGTAGGAGAGACAGATACGTAAACAGATCACTGTTGGCTAAGATGTAGGATTCTGGAGGCAGACTAATTGGTTTCAGATCCAGTCCCATCAGTTACTAGGTAGCTTTGGGCACTTAGACCAAGGTGAGTCCTGGGTTGGGTGATCTTGGGCACGATATATAACTTATCAGTCCCTCTATAAAATGGGCACACTAGGACTTTAAAGGTAACCAGCATGTAATAAATGTGGCTTGGAGAAATGATGGAGATGAAGGAAGAGAAAATAGTGGCAGGAAATAGGTTAGGGAAGCACTGCAGAAATTGCAAAGAAAGATTGAGTTGGAAAATGACAGTCCTGCTATTCACCCGATGGTTTGTAGATCAGCATCATTTGATAGTTTGTTAGAAACAGATTCTGACTCCATAGGTGCAGGCTAGGGACTGGGATTGTGCATTTCTCAAAAGTTCCTCAGTGATGCCAATGCTGCTGGCCTGCAGACCATATGAAGTCTAGAAGGAACTTCACTGTCCCATAAGGTAGGAGCCAGCCACACGTGGCTCTAGAGCCCTTGGCATGAGTTTAGATGTGGTGTCATTGTCAAAGGCACCAGATTTCGAAGACTTCAGAAATAAAAGATGAACTGGCTCATATTTTTATGGATTATGTGTTGAAAAAGAAATACTTTGGACATCCTGGATCAAATAAAATGCTATTAAAATGAATTTCATCTGTCACTTTTAATTTTTTTTTCAGTATGCCCCCTAAGAAATTTTGAATTTTATATGTGGTTCCCATTGTATTTCTATTGGGCAGTGCTGCTCCAGAACATTTTACTGACAGGTTTTCCTGGAACATAGGCATCTCCTTAAGCATTTTCCCTAGGAGCTGACTTTACTAGGAAGGTAGACATGAGGAATATATACTCATGAGTAAGAGTAAGGGGCCCGATATTTTGTAGCATAACTTCCATAGTCTCATTTCTTATTACTATGGTGTTGCTATTTATTGCAGAACAGTTTTGGAAGATTGAAACAGAAAAGCTAAAATTAAATCACACACAAACCCACTGCATCAAAACAATCACTGCTCACACTCTGTTTTATATTTGTTCAATATTTTTATGCACTTTAATACACTTTTTAATCTTTTATAGGAATCTTTCTTCACTAGCACTCTAGAAACCATCCTTTCTCAGTTTCCTCCTCACTTCACTGGTTAGGCGGCTACTTTTTATTTTCTCTCCTCATTTCTCTTCATCCGCCCCACCTGTTGGACTTCCATGCTTAGAATGTTTCTCGGAGTTAATGTATCTATAACTCAGCTCCTGCTTCTTGATTTCTGTCTCTTACCTAGACTTGTGTGTGTGTGTGTGTGTGTTTATGTGCACACTTGTGCATCTGTGTGGTTGCCCTAATGTTTGCAAAATATATTTATAATTAATTCAAGTCTACTTTCAAATAACAAACACTAAACCACTTCATGGGTAATCCAAGTACCTCACAGTATTCCCTATTCCTCCCCCCTCATCCCTCATAACACTTCTGTCATTGATCATTTCATTTACTCATAGGTCATAATCACTAAATACGATTGCTAGTATTACTGTGACCAAGTTGTTATTTCTTAAGGTGATTAAGGGTAAGAAAACTAAAAGAGCTTGGTTTATCTTTATATGTTCCTCTCTGACACTTTTACTTTCTTTAGGTAGTTTTTCTAACCTATATCATTTTCCTTTTTCTAAATAACGTTTTCTTAAGATTTTATTTATGTATTTGATAGAGAGATCACAACTAGGCAGAGAGGCAAGCAGGGAGAGAGGAAGAGTAGCAGGATCCCTGCTGAGCAGAGAGCCCAATGTGGGACTCGATCCCAGGACCCTGGGATCATGACCTGAACCCAAGGCAGAGGCTTTAACCCACTGAGCCACCCAGGCGCCCCAAGAACTTCTTTTATTTATTTATTTATTTTAAATTAATATCAGTACCTTTTTAAAAAATTTCTTTTCAGCGTAACAGTATTCATTGTTTTTGTACCACACCCAGTGCTCTATGCAATCGCTGCCCTCTCCAATACCCACCACCTGGTACCCCGACCTCCCACCCCCCGCCCCTTCAAACCCCTCAGATTGTTTTTCAGAGTCCATAGTCTCTCGTGGTTCACCCAACTCCCTTCTCCTCTCTAACTCCCCATGTCCTCCATGCTATTTGTTATGCTCCAAATATAAGTGAAGCCATATGATAATTGACTCTCTCTGCTTGACTTATTTCACTCAGCATAATCTCTTCCAGTCCCATCCATGTTGCTACAAAAGTTGGGTATTCGTCCTTTCTGATGGAGGCATAATACTCCATAGTGTATATGGACCACATCTTCCTAAGAACTTTTTTTTTTCAGCATAACAGTATTCATTATTTTTTCACCACATCCAGTGCTCCATTAATACTGTTTGCGACGCAGGTCTGCAGACAACGAACTCCCTCGAGTTTTGTTTTCCTTTTGGATTTACATTTTTAGGTATTTGTGCTTTACTCTTTTCCTTTCTTAGTTAGCTTGGTGAATAGTTAATCTATTTTTGTATTTTTATTGTTGCTGTACCTTTTTAAAGACTTATTTATTTATTATTTATTTATTTGAGTGAGGGGAGGGAGCAAGAGGTGGGGAGGGGCGAGAGAGAGAGAGAGAAATTCTCAAGCAGACCCCATGGTGAGTGTGGAGCCTGACTCAGCTTGATCTCATGACCCTGAGATCAAGATCTGAGCAGAAACCGACTCAGGCACTCAACTGACTGAGCCACCCAGGTGCTCCGCTGTATCTTTTTCTCCATAGAACAAATTCTGAGATTTGGTCCTTAAATCTGTAGTTTTTCTGTGGGAGATTCTCAATAAATATTTGTTGAAGGGATTTCTTAGTAAATCTTTTCATGCGATCTCTCTCTCTCTCTCTCTCTTTTTTTTTTTCTCTCTTCTGAGGTTATGATTTACCAATCAAATTTTCTAAACTTTTATCTAAGTGGAACTTATGATATCCTTCATAGGTCAAATATGTAGTATTTCAGTCATTTTACTGATAATCTTTAATGAACTTAATTTCCTTTTGACATAAAAACTGGTAGCAGGATTTAATTCTGAATAGCTATTATTGTTTCTGCTTCAACTAGTTACACATTAAAATATATATTTAAATATATAAAATACATATATGTTGTAGGTATTTGTGGCCTAAAAACATACAGTAAATTTTTGTAAACATTCATGAGTACTAAAATAGAAGATATTTGCAGAGTATAGAATTATACACACACACAAACACATACATTTATTAGATCAGCTTTTTAAATTATATTATTTATGTGCTCCATTTCTTCTTTGGTTTTGTTTTTTTATCAGTCAAACACTAAGAAAGAAATATGAAATTTCCCTCTACTACATTGTTTCCTTAGCTTTCTTCCTAAAATTTCCTGGCATTCTATGTCATTTTGCTTTAGGTATTTCAGTGCAGTGTTATTCTGTATATAAAAGTTCAAAACAGTCATGGTTCTAATTCTGACTTTAGGCATGAAATTATCTCCTGTTTCATTTTAATGCTTTTTGTCTTAAATCCAAGTGGGCTTTCTTTTCATACTGTGACATTGACTTTCTTTTTGTTTGCATTTTGCTTTGTGTATTTGTGTCCATCATGTTATTCCTTAAAATTGTATAAATTATTATAGATGGTGGATGTGCATTTTTTGGTGAAATCATGCCATTGAATGGACCCAGAAGCCACTAAGGTTGAGAAGTACTAGAATAAAATAATTTGGGGAAAACTAACTAAAGGGCAACAGCTGTGAGAGTCATACTTATCACAGTCAAGGCTCCTATAGAGACGTTAGGTTGGGAATGTTTGCCAAAGAGAACAGAAGTCAAGGCTCTCCTACCAAAGTGGGTGAGGAAATTCTACCACACTGTTATGTGGCAAAATTTCCTCCCTCTCTGAGCTCTGGACTTTATACACAGTGGGCTCTTTCTGCTTTTGATGTAATGGATTTTGTGTCCACTGTCCCTATCAGTCCACTTTTTTTTTCTGCCGTGGATATTTTGCATCACCTACACATACCCTCCTTTTCTTACTTGTTCACCATATTCTAGCTACAAAGCTCCTGTAATAATTGTAGTGCCCAATAATCTAGGAGAACACAGCAGTACCTGTGCCCCTGAAAATTGTCCTATGAAATGTTCTTTTGACCTTACAGAAAAACAATGAGCCACCCAGACAATGAATGTGCAGCTAAATGTTCTTGATTTGTTGGCATACCTTTAAAATGTGTGTGTGTGTGTGTGTGTGTGTACTCAATCCTTGAACAACATGGAAGTTAGGGGTGCAAATCCTTCCTAAATCTGCAGATAACTTTTGACTCCCCCGAAACATAACTAATAGCCTCCTGTTGACCAGAAACTACCAATGACATAAATACCTGATTAATACATATGTTGCAAGTTTTATATATAGTATATAAAGCCAACATATATGTTTTATATGGAGCATTCTTACAATAAAGTAATCTAGAGAAAAGGAAATGCTATTAAGAAAATCATAAGGAAGAAAAAATATGCACTACTTGTATTTATCTAAAAGAAAATCCATGCATAAGTGGAGCCACACAGTTCAACAACAGTGTTGTTCATGTGTCAACTATGTCAACTGTGTGTGTGTGTCACACACACACACACACACACACACACACACATATCTTCAGTTATGAAGGTGTGAATGGATAACCAGTAGTCTCATTGGCTTCTGGTTCCATTGTGGAGTTAACTAGACCTTCTTGTTGCCGGAATTTTGCTGAAATTTTATCTAATGATAGTATTCTTTTCATGCTTGATGTGCAGCCACGGGCAGTGTCTTATTTTGTTTTGCCTTTGCATAAGATTTTAAATCAATAAAAAGTAAACACATAAGAGGCAAAATACCTATGTAGTCTTCTGGCAAAACAAAAACAAAAAACCCAAAATAAAACAAAAACCAACCAAACAAACAAAAAAACCCAAACTAGAGGAACTGGACCCATGAAAACAAATAAGACCGGCCATCCATTTTCAGAGTTATTTAAGCAGAGTAGATTATAGCAGATTCAAGAGACAGAGAAGAGGCACTCTAGGTGCAGATAATTTATTGAGATTTCTATGGTACTCTTGATATTGCACACTAGAGTGGAAGAAATCAGTCAAACAAATCAGAAAGCCTGATGTGAGAGAGATTGTGTACATTAATCCCCAATTTGTTTCAAGGAGAGAAAGAAAAGTTATTCATGATGGCATAAAGCACTCTCTGTTATGAATGTCCTAGATAGGCATATAGCTAGAAAAGTGTTCAGGTTTCCTGACACCCAGAAAGCTGACAGGGAACATTAAAAGATGAGTCATCTGGACAGTTAGTTTCATGGTGGATAAATGACATACTCCATTAAGGGTGACCAGATATAAAACATGGAAGAGTTTGGAATCTAGAAAATAGAACAAAATATATCATTTCCTATGGCAAAATTGAAAGCCGACTCTGAGATGTGAAACCAGATTAGGCTGGAGATAAAAAGCAATATTACTGGGGTTAAAAAAATAAGTTAAAAAAAATCCAAAACAACTGAATATTTTGAGCTAAAATACCTTCATGAAGTTGACATCTAATCAGATCCTATGGGAGACAGTGTTCTCAACTCTCTACTTCCTATGGTTAATTTCATCCTTATCAAATAGTTATTTATCACCTATTGTGAGCTAGACCACAAGGACACGAAGATGAATATTACAAAGTGCTTCCCCCAGTGAGTTCCCTGTCTTCTGGAAGACAGAGATGTGGGCACATATACTAAAAATACCTAAAGTTGGTGACGTAATTGATCAGGGAGAGGTTGTGGTGTCTGCACAGCCTTGAATCAAGAGTAGGACTTTAGCTGTGGAGAAAGGGGGAAAGAACATTCCAAACAAGAAAAGAGATGAAAGGACACGGTGAGTCTTGAGTACCAGGCGTAGCTCAGAAAAGCCTTTGCAGTTATAAATCAGTACAAGCCAAGGTTGAATATAGACCCGGAGTCTCTTTTAGTATTTTCTCTTTTCAGTGCTTTATCCTTGAAGGTTCGAATAAATCTGGCATTATGTTTCTTTCTCTGGATACCTTTAACTCATAGATGAAAAACACTCTATAACATTTGACAGAATGTAAATGAATGCATGGAGAGACCCTGATTGCATAATTTCAGTCCACCAAGAAACTGGGCACATTGTTGTTGGTAATGATGATGAGACTCTTTTCTACTTTCCTGCCTCCAAGGCCACCCCAGTTAGATTTTCCGGGGAGGTTTGTACACAATGGATGTGCTGGCAGATATTAGATACCAGGATAAGCACGCACTGAGAGACTCAATGTCTCTACTATTTTTGCATCATTTTTTTCCTCAGTGTGTACCTAGCCACCATAGTTCTAAGTGTTGGAAGTAAGAGAGGAAAAATTCAAGGAATTTCATAGCCTGATGGTGAATGAGAACTTAAAATTTCATGATTAGGACTCTAACTTAATCTCTGGTTCTTGTTTCATTGCTTGTAAGGCTGAGTAACAATTTTCCAAGCATGCTTTACGTTCTTAATACCTTTACGTATTACGTTCTCCTTACCTATGCAATGGTTTAGGGAGAAGAGACAATAAGTAAATTCAGTTGATTTTTCTGCATCCAGCCCATTTTTTCTTAACATTTAAATGAGTTCATTCATTTTAACAGATCTATCCCCAGTGGCCAGACTGATGTCAGTATTTTTTTTAAAGATCTTATTTATTTATTTATTTATTTGTCAGAGAGAGAGAGAGTGCACAAGCAGACAGAGGCAGAGTGAGAAGCAGGCTCCCTGCTGAGCAAGGAGGCTGATGAGGGACTCAATCCCAGGACCCTGGGACCATGACCTGAGCTGAAGGCAGCAGCTTAACTGCCTGAGCCACTCAGGCATCCCCCAGTGTCAGTATTGATAAGATTTGCTACTTTCATTATTTAATAGACATCTCAGCAACAGAAAGAAAAGGAAAAAAAAAAAGACTAAATACCGTCCTGGGGCACGCAGAAGCAAATATCCACTTTCATCAGTAATCCCTGCAGATGTAGACTTTTAAAATCTTGAGATATAATGTATGTTTAGTAAAATGAACATACCCGAACTCTAAAGCTCAGTGAGTTTTGACAAGTGTGAATACCCGTATGACACGCCCCCATCATAAGCCATTTTTGACACTCCAGAAAGTTTCTTGGTCTACCTTCCCCATCAGTCGTGTCCCTTCCCCACCAAAAAGAGCTAGTGTTCTGATTTCTTCCATCATATTTTGGTTTTGCCCCACTTACAATTTCATACAGTGGAGTCATTCAGTATGTACTCTTTCCTGTCTGACTTTTTTGCTCAATATCACATTTTTGAGATTCATTCATATTGTAGCATGTCACAAGTAGTTGTTTGCCTTTGCACTTGGACAATATTTTATTGTATAACTGTGTCACGGCTTATCATCTCTCCTTTTGATGGTCATTTGGGCTATTTCCAAATGATGAATAAGAGTGCTGTGAACAGTGATGTTCGAATCTCTACATGAACATATATTTTCATTTTTCTGGAATACATACCTAAGAGTGAAAGCCTAGATCATATGATGGCTATATGATTAACCTTTGAATAAGCTACCAGAACCTCTAACCCAGTACTGTTGTACTGTTTTATACTTAACACTAGTAGTGTGTGGGTATTATAGTGGCTGTACCTTCTCTCCAGCATTCGGTATTGCTGGGGTTTTTTATTTTATTGATTCTATTGAGTGGGTAGTAGTAACCCGCTGTATTTTTTATTTGCATTTCCCTGATGACAAATGATGTTGAACACTTCCATGCATGTATTATTCATTTACTAAGCACACTTGTGAAGTGATTGTGCAAGGCTTTCCCCCATGTTTTTTAAGTTGGGTTGTTTTTGTACTATTGGGTTATTTACCTACTCTGGATATATTAATTTGAATTACGTTGTTGGAATTTTGTATATTTAACCAACCTTGAATTACTGATTGAATTCCTAAACATTACATTGAATTCATTTCTAAATATATTTTAGATGACATTGTCAATGATATTTTTTAATTTTTATTTTTTCAAACATTTAGTGCTATTATAGGGAACCCAATTGCTCTTTTTATATTGGTCTTACTCATAATGTTAGAAATTCGTTTTTTAGTTTAACAGATTAAAAAGTCCATTGTCAGGAATATGATTTGCAAATATTTTTTCCAATCTACTACTTGCCTATTCATTTTCTCAACAAGGTCCTTTTACCAATAGAAGATTTTTTATTTTCGTGAATTTTTTTCCTTTAATGATTAGTGCTTTATTGTGTACTATAAAGTCAACTTTGCTTAATATAAATCGTCAAAAAGACTTTCTGCTCTGATTTTTAGTTTAAGCTGGTCCATGAAAGGAGTTTCTATCCTTTTTCCTTCTTTCTTTCTTTCTTTCTTTCATTCCCTTTTCCTTTTTTTCTCTCTTTCTTCTTTTTTCCTATTGCATTACTTTGATGCCTTTGCCAAAAAAAAAAAAAAAAAAAAAAAGGAAAAATCGAGTCTCCATATAAGAGTAGATCTATTTCTGGACTCTCAATTCTATTCCATTGATCTATTTGTTTATATTTATGTCAGTACCTCATGATTTTGATTATTTTACCTTTATACTAAGCTTTGAAATTCTCCAACATTGTCCTTTCTCAGAATTTTTCTGGGTATTCTAGAGTCCTTGCTTTTCTATATAAATTTGAGAGTCAGCTTTTTTTTTTTTCTACTAAAAATACAAACCCACTGGACTTTGACTAGGAATGCATTGAATCTTTAGATCTATACGAAAAGACTTCAATAACATTGGGGCTTCCAATCCCAGAGCATGATACATCTTTGCATTTACTGAGGTCTTCTTTAATTTCTCTTGGCAGTATCTTAAGTGTCAGCATAGTGTTATTCCACAGGTTCCATTAAATTTAACCCTAAGTATTTTAGCATTTGGATGATATTATAAGTGATATTTCAGTTTTTATTTTTCTAAATATTTATTACCAGCACATAGGAACTCAATTACTTTTTCCTGTATTGGTTTATATCTATGGTATTGATAGACGTAATTTTTTAGTTCATTGCAGATTTTTAAAATAGATTTCTTGGGCGCCTGGGTGGCTCAGTGGGTTAAGCCGCTGCCTTCGGCTCAGGTCATGATCTCAGGGTCCTGGGATCGAGTCCCGCGTCGGGCTCTCTGCTCAGCGGGGAGCCTGCTTCCTCCTCTCTCCCTCTGCCTGCCTCTCTGCCTACTTGTAATCTCTCTCTGTCAAATAAATAAATAAAATCTTTTAAAAAAAAATAAATAAATAAAATAAAATAGATTTCTTATATTTCTTATATGTACACAATCATGTCATTTGTAAATTAAGATGGCTTTATTTGTTCCTTTGTAATCTGTGCTCTATTTACTTATTTTATTGCACCATCTAGGATCTTTAGTAAAGTATTTAAATAAAAGTACTGCTAATGGACTATTTTTTTAATCCTAGAGAGTTTTTAATGTTTTATAATTAAGTGTGACATTAGCTATGAACTATTTAGTGGATGCATTTTACTAGGTTGAAGACATAGCCTTCTATTCATAGTTTGCTGAGAATTTTTCAATGATAGAGTATTGATTTTTATTTAAAATTTTTTTGTGACAATTGAAATGATCATATGCATTTTCTATTATAATCTTTCAATGTGGCAATTATATTAATTGAATTTTGTGTATTTAACCAAACTTGAATGCCTAGAGTAAGCGTCACTTAGTCATTATATATTAAAAAAATTATTACTGGGTTTTGTTTACTAATACTTTGGCAAGGATTTTTGTGTCTAGGTTCATAAGAGGTATTGGTCTACATAAGAATGTCCATGTCCAGATTTAGTATCAACCATATGCGAGGCTCATAAACTTAATAAGAAAGTGGTTTCATCTCCACTATCTTCTGCAAAAGTACATATAAAACTGATATCATACATTTCTTAAAGATTTTATAGAATTTATTAGTAAATATTTTTAGGCCTGAGTAGAAAACTTTGCATTAAAATTAAATTTCCTTAGTGGATAAAGGATTGGTCACACTTCCTATTTCTTATTGTATCAATTTTGCTAAATTTTGCTTCATGGGATTTGTTAATTTTTTCTAAGTTATATAATTCACTGTCACAAAGTTGTACATAACTCACCTTTATATCTTTATAATGTCTGTACTGATTATCTCTTTTTGAAATACAACACTGAAGATTACTCATTTCACCGTCAAGAAGGCAGGAAAGGTAGAAATGAAGAGCAGACAGGACATAAAGAAAACAAACATGAAATAATGAATAAAAAATATAGAAAACAAAAACATGGCATATTTAAACTTATAAATGATAACATTAAGTGTAAATGGACTAAATTCCCCCATTTAAAACACAAAGACTGTCAGACTGGATAGAAAAACAAGTGTCAGCTATTTGCTATTTATAAGAAAATGTTTTAAATATAAAGCAGAGACAGATCAGAAGTAAAAGGATAGAGAAAAACATATTGTGCAAACATTAATCATGAGAAAACCAATGTAGTTATATTAATATCTGACAAACTGGTCTTCAGTCAGTAATGCATTATCAGGGATAATGAGAATTATTTTATAATGGTAATATTGACAATTCATCAAGAAGACATATTTTTTTATTAACATATAATGTATTATTAGCTCCAGGGGTACAGGTCTGTGAATCGCCAGGTTTACATACTTCACAACACTCACCATAGCACATACGTTCCCCAATGTCCATAGCCCAGCCACCCTTACCTCACCCCCTCCCCCAGGCAACCCTCAGTTTGTTTTGTGAGATTAAGAGTAGAAAACATCTTAACTGTGTATTAATTTTGTAAGAAATTTCATACCTTCTTGATGGTGAAATAAGTAATCTTCAGTATTACATTTCATCTCCTATATTGACATTTCTGTCATGCTTCTTTGTGTTCTATTTACTTGTTGAGCTGTACATTATAATATGCATGTTTAACTTATTACTGTTTACCTTCAAAAATATCACTTACGGGGACATCTGGGTGGCTCAGTGGGTTAAGCCTCTGCCTTTGGCTCAGGTCATGATCTCAGGGTCCTGGGATTGAGCCCCACATCAGGCTTTCTGCTCAGTGGGGAGCCTGCTTCCCACTCTCTCTCTCTGCCTGCCTCTCTGACTATTTGTGATCTCTGTCTGTCAAATAAATAAATAAATAAAATCTTTAAAAAAATCATTTCCCAGGCGCCTGGGTGGCTCAGTGGGTTAAGCCGCTGCCTTCGGCTCAGGTCATGATCTCAGGGTCCTGGGATCGAGTCCTGCATCAGGCTCTCTGCTCAGCGGGGAGCCTGCTTCCCCCTCTCTCTCTGCCTGCCTCTCTGTCTACTGTGATCTCTCTCTGTCAAATAAATAAATAAAATCTTTAAAAAAAAATCATTTCCCTAAGAAACAAGAAAGAAGTTCCATTTACCTACATAGTTTACCATTTCTTGGGCTCTTTATTCTTTCAACTAAATCTGTGTTCCATATTCTTAAAGGAAATAAAAACTTTAACAGTTCTCATGTTTTAAATTCTTTTCACTTTAGTTTTTATGGAACTTTTTTTTTCTTTTACCTTTGTACTTGAAAAATGGTTTTTGGAAACTTTTTCAGCTTTTTTGTGTCCTTTTCCTTGCATTATTTCTGGTAAGAAGTCAGTGATAATTCCTATCATTTTTTTTCCTCATATGTAATGTGCCTTTTCTTACTGCTTTTAAGATTTTTCTTTTATTTTCAGTAAAATAGTAAAACTGGTTTTCAGTAACTTGACTATGATGTATGTGTCTGTCTGATTGTGTTTATGCAACTTGGGGTTTGTTTTTCTTATTGCATTTGTAATTTGAAATTTTTCTATAAATTTGGAAAATTCTAATCATTAATTCTTCAAACATGTTTGCCTAATCTCTTTCTTGTCCTTTTGGTACTTTAGTTACACAGGTTAGACTGCTTGATGTTGTCCCACAATTCACTAAGACTCTGTTCCTTTCTCAATCTTATTTTTCTCTTTGAGGTTTAGTTTATGTATATTCTTTCATCCTATCTTCAAGTTCACCAATCTTTTCTTTTGCATTGTCCATCTACTGTTAAAGTCGTTTATTTATTTATTTATTTTAGCTATTGTAATTTTCTATTGTAGAATTTCTATTTGTTGTTGTTGTGCTTTTTTGGTAGTGCCTCTTTGCTGAGATTCTTTTTTAAAAATTGAACCTATTTTTAAGAACTACTTTTATTTTTTAAGATTTTATTTCTTTATTTGAGAGAGAGAGTGTATGTGTGTGAGAACAGGGAAAGGGGAAGAGAGGAAGGGAAAAGAAAAGAGAGAGAGAATCTCAAGCAGACTCTATGCTGAGCATGGAGCCCAATGCAAGGCTCAGTCTCACAACCCCATGATTATGACCTGACCCGAAATGAAGAGCTGGACGCTCAACTGGTGGAGCCACTCAGGCACCCCTGTACTAGCTACTTTTAAAGTCTTTACCTGCTAATTACAACAACATAGGCCTGTCTTTTCATATTAATTCCTAGTTATATGTTATATTTCCCTGCTTCATTTTCTAGTAATTTTTTACTTTTTAATTTTTTAATTTTTTATTTTTTGTGTGTGTATTTGACTCATGTTTAGAGTTTAAATATTCTTGTCTTTAAACAAAATTGATTCTTTTCTTCTGGAAAGTAAATAACTGAAGAATCATCTTTATGCTCCCAGGGCTATTGAGGGCTTCATTAGGATAAATCTAAAGGATACTTTAGGGCTAATGTAGCCATACTCTTCAATTAGCCATACTCTTTAAATAATTTTTATGATTACTTGGGCATTTGAGGACATCTTCCTACTCTGAATGACAGAACTCCAATGTTTTCTCACATCAACACCCTTCAGAAACTCTCACAATTCCCCAGAAGTTATTCTCTGCCAGACTGCACATGTGTAGGAGACTCTAAAGAGGCAGATTTCTAGGGCTCCTAATCTTCAGAGCTCCCTCCTCCCCTAACCTTGCCCTGAGGACTCCAGCCTTCTCACCATCCCTGTAGCAAATCTCTGCTTTCTTCACCCAGCAGAGAGTGTCATTCTTCTTGGACTCAAATTCCATATGTCAAGGCTTCGAATGTGCCTTCTGGCAGAAATTCAGGATAACTATGGAGCTTATTTTATGTGTATTTTTTCTCTCCAAGATCACAGCCTTGCACTCTCTTGCAGATGCCTGAAAATAGTTGTGTCTAGTTGTATAGTTGTTTATGGCAAGAAAGTTCATCTGATATTTATTACTCTGTTATGTCAGAAACTGAATCTTGATGCTTTATTAGATTTCGACCTTGTAGAATGCTGCCTCAGCAGTTGGCTAGTACTCTACACACCAAGTTTGCAGCATTTTATAACCTACTTGACCAGGCAATGGAGAGCCACTTCAGCCTGAAATGAAGTGACAGAAAGTCTCTTCCCATGATTCTTTATGGCTGTACTTGCAGTTTGTTTTCATTTTTGCTTTGGAGGCATTTGGATGATCGCTCAACTTAAACAATCACATGCCATAGGTGGTGTCATGCAAAACAAATTAAGCTGGTCATCAGTACTGCTTAATACGGTTTTGGTTTTGTGGGGGTTTTTTTTCCCCCATCATTTCTTGTCCTTAATTATTACTTAATTTTTTCATTGTCTTCAGAGGTGAAAACAACTCTTGCATATTTCACTTATGTCCACCTGTTATAAGACATAATTTTCAGGAATGTGTGACATTTTCAAAAACATCCTCTTTTTGCTCACCTAGTACTTTGTGCTCTTATCACAGCATGTTAAATTTATATCTGTTCATGAATCTGTTTTCCCAAAGGATAGTTGCCTTCTTTAAGGCAGAAGTCTTCTCTTACTAATCTCTATACAAGTACTACTATTGTCCTTCTGATTTTTAGATACTCCGAAAAGTTTATATACAAAGTTAAATCAGAATATCACTTCTAATCTTGTGTATTCACGATTTAGATATAGAATCTAAGGATAAAGATTGAAGATTCATGAATATCAATGTACATAAAGAGAAAAGGCAAATTATGATCAGAATGTTGTTTTTCAGTTGGTCTCCAAAAAGTATTATAGTCTACAATATGAATGAACTTTTCTAGGAGCAACCAGAAAAAAAAAAGGGAGGGGGCCAGAGTAAATCTCTCATCTTTATTGAGACCTTGCTCTTTTCCTGATTCCTCAAATAGCATCCTTCCCTTATGTAACTCCCATATCACATTTTCTATAATTTCTGATTCAATATGGGTTCTATAATTGCATATGCCCATGTATTTTCCTTCATCTAAGACTATACGGTATTTGAGATAAGTAATTGTGTTTAGATTTTTTTTAAGTGTCGCTTTACTTTGGTTGAATGCATAGTCTGAAAAATCAATAGATCTATAATGGCTTTATTCTATATATAAGCAGGTAATAGTGACTTTTTATTAACATAAGATGCTTTGTAAAATATGAGTTATTTTTAAAGTGGTAGAAGTAGAGGGATGCCTGGGTGGCTCAGTCAGTTAAGCATCTGACTCTTAATTTTGGCTCAGGTCATAATCTCAGGGTCATTAGGTTGAGCCCCACATCTAGCTCTGTGCTGGGCATGGAACCTGCTTAAGAGTCTCTGTCTTCCTCTCCCTTCATCTCTCTCCTCACTCACACTCTCCTTCTCCCTAGAAAAAAAAAAAAAAAAAAAAAGAAGAAGAAGAAGAAGAAATATAAAGTGGTAGAAGTAGAAAGCTAAAAATATACAGTAAATATTTCTGAACAGCTCTACTATCTTGCATCTTGTTATAATTCCCTGTTTTTAACTACTACTGAAAATTATCTAGATAAGGGTAACTTCCACTTCCACATCAATGTTATCTGAAGTATTGTAAATTCTGATTAGCAAATGTTAATTTTCTGTTGCGGTTTCTATCCAGATTGATCATCCCCAAATAATGCTGACTAAGCTTTCTCCTGCAAGAAGGAAGGGGTAGACTCTAAAGAATCCTGTTGTAATAAAAGATCCAGAGCTCACAGCAGATACATTTTTATTCCTCATGCCCAAGGATAAATTTAAACACAATCTCTCTAGGTATTTGTTCTTCTTAGGGAAGAAATTGTTTTGTAACAATTTGTAACAGATTGTAGAAGTAGAGTATGTTTTTTTGTGCCACTAAGCCTATGCAGGTAATAAGCATGGTGTTGCCATTTATGGAAAATAAACTGTAAGCTCACCATTGCCTGCAAATATGCCTGTTATGTTCCAGGTTCATTTTTCGATTCTGCTCATCATTGGTCTGAGACAAAGGAACAGCTCTAGGTCCTTTGCCACCAAATCCTTTAAGACAATTTCCAAAGCGGTCAAACATCTTTTTTTTTTTTTTTTTTTTTTTGAGCACAGGCAGACAGAGTGGAAGGCAGAGTCAGACGGAGAAGCAGGCTCCCTGTGGAGCAAGGAGCCCGATATGGGACTCGATCCCAGGATGCTGGGATCATGACCTGAGCCGAAGGCAGCTGCTTAACCAACTGAGCCACCCAGGCGTCCCGCGGTCAAACATCTTATCTAGAATTTATTATATGGAATATTTGAAATCCTTTTTTCAATCACACCCATTAGCCACTTAAGTCCAATTGCCATGTAATACCTATTGAGATACGGAATTTTTAGAGCAATATTTCCTGGTGCAGGTCCATGGGATGGTCAGGTCAATTTTCATCACTTCTTGTGGGTGTTGCTGGTTGCTTCCTTACTCCTCTCTATTTCTGTTTCATTCCTGGAGTGTAGGTGTTTTGCCTATGTTAGTTTATTTTTTAAAAAGGATCTAGGAGTAAAGGAAGTAACTTATCTGTGATTTTGGATAAGCAGAATAAAACAATGAATCCTTTTAGGATAAAGGGATTTTTTGAAAGCATCTTTGAGGAATTTGTCTTAGTGACTTTGTGAAGGCTGATTAATTAGATCATGAAAGCATTAATGCTTAGTGTGCTTACCCTACATGAGCTAATAGTTCAAATAATTTTGAATAAGCTACATAGACATCTCAGCATTTGAGCAGTAATACACCTATGCTTCCTCTACAAAAATTATGCAAGATAGTAGTAGAGTCATTTTTCCTCTGTAAAAGCCATGTCGCATAAAATAAAAGGTATACTTTGGTGAGAGCTTAAATTCCGATTCTCTATTCCTCATACATAGAGGGAGAGAAAAAATAAAAATAATAAAAACTAAAAGACTCCTTTTACTGTGTGGAGGGCTTTTTTTTTCCCCCTCCAGGAAATGCCTTTCTTTGGGTAAATCCCTTTGTTCTTTATAAGCGTTTTTAATCCGTACTCTGATAAAATTAAATTGAAGAATTAGACTTTCTAGACATCATAAAAGGATATTTGAGAAGATTGTACTTTAATAGGATTTAAATGAAGTCGAGACTTAGCCTGCGTAGCTTGGAATTGGACAAGTTTTCACCCAGCCTTGCATAGTATTTTTTTAAATTAAAAATGCTGTAAAAATTCCATTGGGAGCACAAAATCTGCATTGGCTGCGAGGAGTGTTCCATCTCTCTTCTTCCCATTCCTTGGGCTACGTAGCTCTTCTGTGATCTGTTCCTCTACAAACAGCCCGCTTAGTAACTCCATATGCTTTGGCTGCTTCATTGCACTTCTGCCTTCACTCCCCATGTAAGAGACCCATGAGAGGAAGAAAAGCGCATCAGAGGAGCAGAAAGGGTAATTTCTCAAAGCATAATTTTTCTTATTCTGTTTCTGTTTCTTTGTTTATATTCTTTCCTTCTGCCTGAAAAGGACTTTTCTGCTTATTCCCTACTCATTCTTTAAATTCCACACAGAAGTACCTTAAAGATTCATTCATTCAGGGGCACCTGGGTGGCTCAGTTGGCTAATTCGTCTGCCTTCAGCTCAGGTCATGATCCCAGGGTCCTGGGATCAAGGCCCACATTGGGCTTCTTGCTCAGCTGGGAGCCTGCTTCTCTTTCTGCCTCTGCTGCTCATCCTGCTTGTGCTTTCTTTCTCTCTGACAAATAAATAAAATCTATTAAAAAAAAAAAAAGATTCTTTCGGGGCACCTGGGTAGCTCAGTGGGTGAAGCCTCTGCCTTCGTCTCAGATCATGATCTCAGGGTCCTGGGATCAAGCCCTGCATCAGGCTCTCTGCTCAGTGGGGAGCCTGCTTCCCTCTCTCTCCGCCTGCCTCTCTGCCTACTTGTGATCTCTCTCTCTCTGTCAAATAAATTAAAAAATCTTAAAAGAAAAGATTCATTCATTCATATATCTTAATTTTAGGTCTAATCTTCATTGATTACCACAGTACTTGGCCCACAGTAAGTATCCATCTGGGTGGAAGAAAGAATACATAGTTGAGTTCCAGTAAGAACGGACTATTTCTTATGGTTCAGATCTATTGTCTCATTCAGTATGCACACAGGAGTTCAGGGAAGGTATTTTAGAGAGGGACACTTCGCTGAAATCTATTTTACCTTTCCAACAAATTATCTTCCTTGCTTAACATAAAACAAGTGTAGACTTTAACCATATGTACCTTACAGCAGAAACTAGATTTACGTTTGACTCAATAACAAGGACAATAGCCTAGCTAAGTTAGTTACATAAAACTGACCACTACATGTAATACTTTCATTTTCATTTAGTTCAAAATATTTTCTAATGTTCCTTGAGACTTACTTTTTGACAGATGCATTATTTAGAAGCACATTATTTAAATTTCAAATATTTGTGTTTTCCCCCCCAACATCTTTCTGTTATTGATTTCTGGTTCAATTGCATTATGGTTGGAAAACATACTTAGTATTATTTCAGTCACTTAAAATTTCTTAAGGTTTGTTTTATGACCCAAGATCTTGTCTGTCTTGGTGAATGTTCTATATACACTTGAAAAGGATGTATATTCTGCTCTTGTGTGGAATGTTCTATGTATGTCAAGTTGGCTGAGTCTTGTTCAAAACTTGATGTCCCTGATGATTTTGTGTTTCCTTGTTCTATTAATTACAAAGGGAAGTGGTTTTAATCTCACTGTAATTTTTCATTTGTTTATTTCTTCCAGCTTCATCCATTTTTACTTTGTGCATTTTAATGCTTTGTTATGTGGTACATATACATATAAGATTGTTATATCTTCTTGGTGAATTAATCCTTTCATCATTACATTATCCCCAGTAATTTTCCTTGTTCCGAAATATATTTTATCTAACATTAATACAGCCCATCCCAATTCCCCTCTGAATACTGTTTGCATGGTTTGTCTTTTTTCTTATTTTTACTTTTAACCTATCTATATCATTATATTTAGGTGTTTTTCTTGAAGACAGCATACAGTTGATTCTTTATTTTTTTTCAAATCTCATCATCTCTCTTTTAATTTGCCTAGTGGCTTTACATTTCATGTTAATTATTGATATGATTAGATTTAGGTCTGTCATTTTATTGTTTTTCTGTTTGCTCTGTTTTTCATTCGTCTTTTTTTTCTGCCTTCTTTTGATTACTTGATTTTTTTTAGTATTCCATTTTGTGTACTTACTTTTTGACAGTCTATAGTGGTTACTCACAGTCTATGTAGAGTTCAGATTTTGCCACTTAAAGAAAAATGTAGAAAAAGTGGAAACATATAGGCTCTTTTTTGTTCCTTCCTTTATGTTATAGGTACCAAATGTAGTGCCTATTTTTAAAAAAATTGAAAACCTCACCACACAATGCTATAATTTTTACCTCCAACAGTCAAACATATTTTAAAGAACTTAAGAGGGAAAAATAAGAAGACTGTTTACCCAGGTGGTTGACATTTCTGTTGCTCTTCTTTCATTCCTGAAGTTCCAGGTTTCTCTTTAGTATCATTTATGTTCTACCTGAAGAACTTTCATCATTTCTTTTAAAGAAAATCAGCTGCTATGAATTCTGTTAGCTGTTTCTGTCATCTAAAAATATCTTTATTTCACCTTTCTTTCCTTAAGAATATTTGTGGTGGGTATAGAATTCTCAGTCATTGGTTCTTTGCTTTTCATCACTTTAAATTGGTTATTACCCTGTCTTCTGGCTTCTGTGATTTCCATTGAAATATGCAGTTACTAAATTGTTCTCCTGTATGTAAAGTGTTGGAGTCCTTATTTGCTGCTTTCAAGATTTTTTTCTTTACATTTAGATTTTAGCAGTTTGATTATGATGTCTCTGTATGTGATTCCCCCCCCCCTTTCTTGGGTACTTTCAGACTTTTAAATCTATACATTTATGGCTTTCAACCAAATTTGACAATTTTCAGGTTTATTTTTTCTGCACCAATCTTTTCCCTCTCTTTTTGGAGTTCTAGTAACTCAAATGTGAGATCTCTCCTACAGGTCTCTGAGGCTCTGAGATATATATCTATATAGATCTATCTATCTATCTATCTATCTAGGCATTTTATTAACCTCATTCCCTTTTTGGTCTGTAAGACACTTTAGAATTTCCTAACAGAGTTTACTGTTATTTAGAAATTTGAAAGGGCTTCTTTTCTGCAAATGCCACCAGCAGATTATAATTTTGTCAACAATGCTATGGTCTCCTTTTAGTGCCATCAAACCTAGACCAGCATCATTCATGGTATAAATTTTATTCTCGCAAGATAATGATATCTTTCTCTTCAAATGAGATCAGGTTAGCAAATGATAGAACACTTTTGTTGTTGTTGTTGTTTAAAGACAAAGCAAGTGTCACAAAGCTTGAATTTATAGTTATTAAAAAAGAAAAAAAAGACACAAGAAAAAATATCCTAGGCAATAAAAAATTATTTTAAACAAAAAAAACCATATATACTTTTTTTCAATTTTGGCTCTCTTATTCAGAGAGGATCATTTCTACTATTTTTTTTTCAAGTTCAATGACTCTTTTTTGCTGACATTTCCACTATACTATTGAATTTATCTGGTAAAAATTTTAGTTATCATATTTTCATTTAGTTCTCCTTTATATTTTATTTTTCATGCCTCAGAACTTTTGTCTTTTCATTCATTTCAAAAGATTTTTTTCTTTTCATGGAGTATAGTTTTATATAACTATGTAGTTATATATAACTACTTTCAAAGCTTTGCCCAATAATTTCAACATATGGATCATCTCAGGGATTAGTTATTACTTGATTGTCTTTTCTTTGGAGAGTTGGTGAGATTTTTCTGGGTCTTTTCATGTCTAGTAATTTTAGATTGTATCATAGACATTTTGAGATTTATGTTTATTACTCATCCTGTTAAATTCTCTAGGTAATGCTTTCCCTTTTTTGGTTTTGTTTTTTGCTTGTTTTCTCAGATAATCAACCTGATGTGATTCTTGCCACACCTGCCTTCTACAGGTTGTGGTTCCTATGACAGTTTCATTTTCAAAGCATCTGTAGCTCTATTCTGTCTGCTCCATATATATACAACCCAGGAGTCAACCCTTTGTTTTTCCATAGTCCAATTTTTGAAGCATTCACTATGCTCAATCCCATGTAATTTCAATGCATGTGCAACTAAGTGGTGAGCCTGTGAATTCGTGCACAGATTTAGGGGCTCTTTTTCTCTCCTGCATTCCTCTACAGTCCCCACCATTCCTCCTCATTCTCCAGGGTTTCTTAAAAGTCTAAGTTTTAGGTTCCTATGCTATTTCACACTTTCCATGACTTGGTTCACCTCGAGAGCAAAACAATGAGAAGGAGAAGAGGAATAAAATTAATAATGACAGTTTCCCACAAACATACTCTCTTTGGACTACAGGGACCAGTTTTCCAATTCCTCTGCTCAAAGAGAAATAATTTCTCCCAGAATCTTAGGTATATTCAGAGCTGTTGCATCCATTAGTTTACAGCTTTGTGACTACGACTTGTCTGGACTGAGCCAGGTAAACAAAACAAAAAACACACAAAGGAAGGGATCTCCTTCCCCAGTATATTCCATATGCTTTTCCTTCCCAGTCCTCTGAAAAGTAAAATAGGGAATGTATTTATTTCTCTGGGGATTTTTCCTCTTCATGCCTAGTGTGCACTTCTGGGATTTAAGCTACTCTGGAGTCCAGACTGGAAGATGAGGAAGAAAAAGAAAATACTCATAAACTCACTATCACATTGGCCATACTTTCAATTTTGATTTCTTTCTCTAATTCACCTGCTATCATTTACTTTTTCTGAGTCCTCTCATGGAGGCCTTTATGTCTTGAGTAGTAATCAGTGGGAGATGTAGAGATAAATACTTCACCAGAGCCCAAACTGTAACCAAACAAAATTATATTATTTTTTTTTGGCTTTCTACTGGTACTCTCATTTGTTTCTTCCTGTTTTGTTTTATTTTTTGCTCATCTGTTTGTTTGCTTTGTTTTGTTTCATTTTTATATCATGATTATATTGGCCTGATATGTTTGAGTATTCCTATAAATTTTCTAGAGAAAAATGGGGGGAAAAAACCTCACCAAATACCTAACATTACCTACGGAACAGCCGTTCACAGTTGTTTCAAGATATATAATAAACCACTAAGTTGAAGGAAAAATAGTTCCCCTTTAAAGGTTATGTCTGATATTTTCCTTCTTGCCTTTTCAGTTTTCATTCTGGGACATACTTTTGACGTAGTTGTTTACTTTAATTAAAATAAGCATTCTACTGTTTGCTATCTAGGAAAGGTGAGGAATCTAGTAGAAAGTAGCCTGCTTTGAACAGTTTGTAGAAAAGATCCATGAAGACTACCCTCATACACCCACTCAAACATGCACTTGTCCAGGGAATTAAACCTAGGACTTCCAGGTAGAACTGAGTCAATGCCAATTATCAAGAACAAACAAAAAACACAAAACACAGTTTTTCCAAAAGGATCCTATCCACCTGAAGTCTAAGGCAATTGTACTACTGGGATCTGTTGATTACTCTTGTTCCCGGCGCTGTTTCTTTTCAGATAACTGAAGTCATTAATGAACTTCACATTGAACACTTACTACAGCTGGCACTATGCCAGGTACTGAGGGGACCACAAAGATGAATGAGACAAATCCCTGTCTCCTAGGAGTGGAGGACACAGAGTCCTGCACAATTAAGAGACTATCTGTCAGACTGTGCTGAGGGCTATACTTTACAGGGACAGAAGCAGCCTTCCCTGGGAGCAGACATGGGATGATTCACCCCTCTGGGGTGTGTGAGGAAGGTTTCTTAGGGAGGTGAGGTTTCAAATGAGTTTTAAGGATGCATTAGTCTAGAAGGAAGTGGAGCACGCAGAGAATGTCGTCAAAGTAGGGGTGTAAGTAAAGCTTTGTGGCTTGAAAATTCATGGCTTGGGGGATACAAAATAGTTCAATGTAGCTGGCATGTGGAGCATTCCATTTTATTTTTATACTTTTGAGTTGGGTTGTATTCTTTCTTCTACATCATGGTTTGGGTAGTTGTATGGGTTTTTTTTAAAGGATTTTATTTATTTGAGAGAGAAAGTGGGTGAGAGAGAGAGCACATGAGCAGGGGCAGAGGGAGAGGGAGAAGCAGACTCCCCACTGAGCAGGGACCACCCCGCCCCCCCGAACATGGGGCTCGATCCCTGGACCCTGAGATCATAACCTGAGCCAAAGGCAGACACTTAATCAACTGAGCCACCCAGGTATCCCAGGGTAGTTGTATAATTAACAAAACTATGGAAACCAGGATTTAGGTTCCAAGTAGATGCACTGTTGCAAGTGTTCCTTAGAGGCAAAGATAGTCTGTTACTGCTCCTTGCCTTTGCTCCAGCCCCCTCTGTATGGCACCCCCACTAAGTATCCTGCCTCCTCCCAAAGAACCATGCCATCCCTCCCTCCCTCTCTCTCTCTCTCTCTCTCTCAATTTTTTCCCATATATTCATAGAGTGGCCAGTAGCTTCTTAAAAGCAGACCTACCTTATTCACCCCAGTATCCCCAATCCCACCACCATGCCTGTGAGATCACATACTACCCCAGTAAGCGAGAGGAAAACGTTAGATGTCCCCATGGAACCAGGGGGATCTCTGAGTTGAGACAAGGCATCTATTTTCCTGACCACTTTGGAACAACATTCCTCACCTTTTCTACCAATTTGTATAAAATCATTAAGCAATAAAACACAAGTTCTGCTTTAATTAGCTCCCAAAATACTTGAGCCTGTCTGCTCTCCTCTTTTCTATAGAATTATTTATAGGCATATTTTAAAACTGTTTTGGGAAAAAAACAATGATATCCCCTGTATCTGGTTTTCTTTTTTTTAAAGAGTTTATTATTTCAAGGGAATTTTAAAGAAATCTGGGCCAATTCTGGGTATAGGAAATTAGAATTTCGAGAGATAAGACTCCAGGTACCCTTTGGATTTCATTCTACAATTTTGGATAATAATATGAACAGCACCTTCTACCTTCATTTTGGAGATATGGAAGAGCTTGGCAGAGGTAAAGGTACATGTGCCTTTTCCTAAAAACTGCTGGTGGGTTCCCTCCTGCTTTTGTTAATGGATCTAAAGAGAAAAAAAAAAAAAAAGATTTCTGCTGAACAAAAAGGACTAAGAGAGGCACCTGGGTGGCTCAGTCAATTCAATATCTGCCTTCAGCTCAGGTCGTGAACTCAGGGTCCTAGGATGAAGTCCCAGATTGGGCTCTTTGCTCAGCGGGGAGCCTGCTTCTCCCTCTTCCTCTGCTCCTCCCCCTTGCTTGTACTCTCTCTCTTTCAAATAAATAAATAAAATCTTTAAAAATGAATAAGAAACTTCTCACCGCTGTCAAAAATATTATTTTGATTCTATATATTTTTTTTCCTTCATAAGGGCTTAAATGGTGCTCTAGGGTGGGGAAGTTTATGAGCTCATGGATTAATCCATCCAGATCCACTCCCTGGCTTTGCTAATAAAACTAGTGCTGCAGTGTGCACTGTTGTATGTTTCTCCTTGTCCACACTGAAAGATAAATGAGAAACTGAAATGCCTAGCAGACTGAATAGAATAGATGGTTGTGTATTTCTATAATAAATTACTGTACAGAAGATTAAATGAATGAACTAGATCTACAAAATCACAAACACATGTTATGTGAAAAAGCAAAATATATAAAACTGATTGATGTATAAGAATGGTGCCATATGTATAAAGTCTGACAACATACAAAGCAATCCAGTATGGTTTCTGGGATACATACGTGCCAATTGATCGTAAGCACCAAGTAAAGATAGTGATTAATTCTGAGGAGGAAAACGATTGAGAACAAGGAGATAAGCACAGAGGACTTTAAAAATAATATTAATGCTTTATTTTTTTTAAAAAATCTGAAGCCAATGTCAAAATGTTAATATTTGATAGAGATGGGAGGTGAAGATATAAATGTTTGTGATATCACTCTTTATACGTTTCTGTAAAATAGTTTGTGATTCTAAAAAGTTATCAGGGGAAGCTGTCTGCACTGTCTTTCCAGCCTTTATGTAAATCTAAAATTAGTCTGAAAGAGAAAGGTTTTTTAGTGTTTTTAGGCTTGTTATTGGTTTACAAATGGCTTTGTCTTTCTGTCTAATCAAAAGAGCCCAAGCTTAAAGTAAGAGGTTTTTGAGCTGAGCTCCCGAGAAGGAGCTCAGGCTGGGAGTGATTATTTCTGACAAGAAGATTTCTCACAGAAGGGAGCTCCTGAGCTGAGCCTTGTTCTCAGGGAGAATTTTGACTGACGAAAGAAAACAAAGGGCACACCAAGGCGATGGCCACAAGTGACCTGTTTGAGGAGTTGCAGGTGCCTGAGTGTGGCAGAGACGTGAGTTACTAGAACAGAGAAGCAGGAGATGAGGTTTCCAGAGGCTGGGTTTCCAAGCACCAGGCGGGCCATGCTGAGGAAGGAAGACTTTACCGTGTGGAGAAAACAGAGGTTTCTGAGGTGATGGCAGAACCCAACCCATTTAGCAGTGGGGAGAATGACAGAGATGAGTTGAGGCCATGGGGAAAACCATCCGAGGCGGTGAGACCCGGAGGTCAAACGCATGGCCCCTTGGAGGCCCAGAAAGATCTAGGAGCAGTGGGAACAGTTTCTTGGCCTCTTCCTTCCCTCTCTCTGTTCTGCTCTTTATTCCTTTCAAGACTTCTGTCAAAGCTATCAGTTTCTTTATGAAGGCCATCCAATAATCCACCCAATAGAAGCAAGGCTATTTTTAAAAATGAGATGCAGGATAGTCTGTGGGGAGGTCATCAGTAATAGAGCATCACAATTCCTATCCCTTTTGTAACTCTTGACACCAGGAGAGAAGCATACACTATCTTTTATACAGACTCCCTGGAAGGAATTCATGTCCTTTCCTCCAGAACCATAATGGGGTCTCTGTTGAAAGAAACCTCAATCTACAACATACAACCTCTTTTTTATAACCTTACAGAGGAGCTGCTTTGTGCCTTCAAAGGCACTGTGGCCACCAATTTAATAATTTTGAATATCACTGTTGTACAGTATTGTACTCTTTTGCAGTCTCTCCCATGCATCTTTAATGACCTTTCTTGCCTTCAGAGAAAGGGCGATAAAAGCAGTATAATCTGACCGGGACTTTCTTCCATCCAATCTTTCTCTTTCTGAAATGGTGATAGATCCTACAGTCATCAGGAACACAGGGCTGAGAGCCTTGAGAACTCCGGATGCAGGATTTTTAACTTGCTGTAGGATCTAGAGCCATAGCTTTATTGTCTGTTAAAAAAAAAAAAAAAAAAAAAAAAGGAGGGGGGGCACCTGGGTGGCTCAGTGTGTTAAGCCTCTGCCTTTGGCTCAGGTCATGATCCCAAGGTCCTGGGATCGAGCCCACCCAGGGCTCTCTGTTCAGCAGGGAGCCTGCCTCCCCCTCCCCCTCTGCCTGCCACTCTACCTACTTGTGATCTTTCTCTCTCTGTCAAATAAATAAATAAAATCTTTTTAAAAAGTGTTATTTAGAAAGCCTCTAAGCTCGTTCAAATCCTAAGCTTATGTGACTCTGCCTCTCTAAGGTCTGAAGAAGGATTGTCATCCTTTTCTCAGATTTTATGACCCTCTGCTGAGTACAAAGCAGTGGATACCTAAAGCACTTGGTTGGCCTGTGAGAAGTTCTCCCCAGTTATCTCAAGAGAGATGTAGGAAAAAAAACCTCAAGCCTATATATTAAGGAATTTGTAAACTTTAAACACATTTAACTTAGCTTTGCTCAGAATGATAAGAATTCAGTAAAGAGCACTGGAATTTGAATCCCAACTTGAGATAACATACAAGCTTTATCAAGTCAGGCTGTAACACTTTAGTTTAAAAAAATATATATATACACATATATATTATGTATATATATGTATATATATTTTACATATTTTACATATTTGCATATTACATATTTTACATATTTACATATTTTACATATACATATGTATATGTATACATATATGTATACATGTATACATATATATGTATATATATATATGGTTATCTTTGAACCTCAGTTTCTCTTTCTGTGAAATAGAAATGATGCTTGTCTCAGAGCAGGCAGAGAACAAATGAGATAATGGGTTTGAAAACGCTTTCTACAGAGGAAGCTCTAAGTACGTGGGAGTAATTCCTGGGACTACTAAAATCAGTTTAACTTACTAACTCAGGATTGCTCAGCGTGCAGAGCAAATGCCATGTGCACTGTATTTCCCTCAGTGAGGTTTATTCTTCAGTCCTCACACCTAGCTTTTTCTTTTTTAATTGCCTATTGGGGCGGTGACCCTCAAAAAGCAAGCTGGTGTAGATGTGCTACACCTGTCTTTGGGCAGTTTTCCCAAATAGGATGGTTGCTGCTGCCCCTTGCCCTCTGTAAATGCAAAAGAGTCTCCGCTTCAGGAAGACTAAGACAGTACTTAGGAAAGCACCAGAACCAGAGCCAGAAGCCCAGTGTTCTGGGTCTGTCTGTGCTACCACTCTACCAGCAAGCCCTAGATGAGTCACTCCATCTTTCTGTTTCTCACTAAAAAAGAAAGAGGTTGGATACAGTGATCTCTTAGCATCTTCTCGACACAAAATTTAATTTTGACTGTTTGTTAAGGGTTGAATTGTGCCCCTACCCCCCAAAAAAAAGCTCATTGAAAGTCCCAGTCCTCACTATCCCAGAATTTGACATTATTTGAAACAGAGGCATTGCAAATGTAATGACTTAAGTCATCCTAGAGTAGGGTGAGTCACTAATCCATTATGACCAGTGTCCTTATAAAATGGGAAATTCGGACACAGACACACACACCAGGAAAACACCAGGTGAAGACGAAGGCAGAGATAGGGCCAAATATTGCCAGCAAACCTCCAGAAGCTAAGGAGGAGGCATGGAAGAGATTCTCCTTCACAGTCCTCAGCAGGAACCAGCCCTTTGGACACCTTGGTCTTGAATTTCCAGCCTCCACATCTGGGACACCATCCCTTTCCGGTGTGTAAGCTACCTGGTTTGCAGTACTTGGTATGGCCCACCTAGAACACTGATATAGCATTGGAGAATCAAACCGCTGCCAAGAGTGGGAAACTATAAATGTTCAAGTTCAAATGAAAGAAAATTCTATCTTACTCTTTGCGCAACTGTCGGGACAAGCTCACACACTTTGGTTGTAATGGAAAGCAGAGTTCCATTTTAATAATATTGGCAGTTAATGTCTTCTTCTTCCCAAAGATGGAGCATCTCAGTGTTTTGACTTGCAGCTCAAGAAACTTAAAACCCCATAAGAAAACCCTTACTCATGCCGCTATATATAGCCAGAGATGAGCACAGTGTTTAAAAATGGAGCCCCACTGTATGGGGAAGATACTGTGTTTACAAAATGCTTCCCCCTGGATGCAGGACTCAGCAGTTTCTTGCCACTGATGTTCTCCCTCCCAAAGCAACCTCAGCAGGTTCCATGAAATTGTCTTGAAGATCAGGTTCTGTTCCGTACAGAAGTGACTCTTAGAACCCAGCTGCATTTATTGATTAACACAGAGAAAGAAACTTAGGCATGTGAAAAATGATCTGGTTTATCCAAAAGTGAAGTACGGGCATGTTTAATAGACAGAAGGTAATTCAGTCAGAAGCAGTTACCCAAATGTTCACATTGAAGGACAGAAAAGGATATGTATGTGCCTCTGATTAAAAAAAAAAAAAAATTCTGTGTAATTAGCTATTCTGCTCTAAGGGATGTTGTTACTAAAGACAATTGTTAAGTCTGATCTGGGCAAGTAAGCCCTGGAAGTTATAAGTTAATTAAATAATGGAGCATTGTATGCAAATTAAGTAACTGAGCTGGGGAACAAGATATTGAGTGATTTTCTCCTGTTGTGTGCACAAGGACAAAATGAGCCAGCCGTGTCTATTTTCCTTGGGCAGTTTTCTTCTTTCTCATTGGAAGAAAGGAAGATGGGATCTTAAAGCAGAAATCAGGAGGGAGAAGGAGAAATCTGTTAGTTCAAACACAGCTTAGAAAGGTGAACTAATAAAGTCTTTCCCTTGATTGGCTCAATATCTGTTGGGGCCATTATTGTAGGAATCTTGTGGGAGGCAAGTAGGATCCTCCAGAAGGATTTGATACTAAATTACATTTCTTACAATTTAAAAATAATCAGAGCTCTGTATTAGATGTGAATTAGGCTACATGAGTCCAGGAGTTTGTAAAATCAGGTGAAGAGCAGTATATGTTTGTGCCTTCGGCTAGTGATTCCCAAGACAGCATGTGCAAGACAAGCCACCGGGATTCAGGATTGGAATATTATAACATCTGTTTACCTGAGCACCTACTGTGTGCTGGGAACTGTACATATGGCAGTGAGCCACAGCAAAGAACAGATGAAAAATGCCTGTCCTCAGGAATTTTACATTCCAATGAGAGGAAATAGATTATCAATATGAATATTGATAACATCCTAGAAAAGCAACAGGCAGCGTCCTCAACCCAAGTCCTTGAGGAGAGATTGAGGAGGAGCTGCTTATGGAGGGCAAGTCAGGGTTTAAGAGAAACCAACAAGGGATGGTGGGACAACTCAGGGGCTACAGGAAGTGGGGAGCTGTTCCCCACACAGGAAGGCGCAATGTCCTAGCGCTCAGAAGGGAGAGCGGCAGCTGTGGATGGAGGAGTAGGACTCCCACCAGGTTGGGAGAGGAAAGCAGCCCTTTCCAGCCCTCCGCCCTATGGGATAGTTACTGAGGGAAGAAGCGCCCAGGCTTCTCGCCCCTCTCTCCCTCTAGTCCCCTGCTGTGGGGCCTTCCATGGCCCAACTCAAACTGAAAGCCCAGGGAGCAAAAGAGCCCAGTTGGTATAATCCATGGAGGACAGCCTCTGAGGGCACAGAAAAGGAGGGAGAAAGAGGAAGAGGAATCCCCAGGATCAACAGTGCTCTGAAGAGAAATAAAGCAAGAAGGGGGAGAGGGAGGCAAGGGGCAGAACTAGGAAAGATTTTAAGTTTAAATAAGGCAGTCAGGGAAGACCTCTGACAAAGTGACCCTTGAGCAAAGACCTGAAGTAACTAAGGGTGCAAACCAAGGTGCAGCTGAAGAAAGCGGGGCAGACATGGTGAGGTAAGGGAGGTAGGAATGTGCTTGGCAAGGTCGAGGGTGGGAAACGAGCCCTGTGTGGCGTCACCCGAATGAGAGAGGATGCTGGCTGATAGGCACTGTTTTAGAGGAGACCCAGGACTAGGAATAATTAGTACAATGGCATACATGTTTAATTTACGAACAAATCTTTTGATACGGAGGTTGCATTCTGACCTCTCTTTTTCACCAGTAGGGAGCGCTATGCTATCCAGAATTTTGGCAACCAGGGCTGTAGGCTGAGAGCTTAAAACGTTGCAGGTAAAAGATCTATTATAATGACAGACTGCACAGCTGCCAACAAAGCTCTACTAGTTCAGTGCCCATTTTCATAGATCAGAATTAGCCTGATGTCACATTATGGAACGTGGCCTTGAACTTGGGTCCCCCGAAGTTCCTATTCAGTGCTTGCTTCCCTACATCGTGCTCCCCCACTGCCTTCTCCTGTGTTAGAGGTCAGCTCTGTTAAGAAGGACCTCCACTGGGGTGCCTGGGGGGCTTAGTCATGGAGCGTCTGCCTTCAGCTCAAGGTCATGATCCCAGGGTCCTGGGATCGAGCTCTACATTGGGCTCCCTACTCGGTGGGGAGACTGCTTCTCCTTCTCCCATTCCCCCTGTTTGTGTTCCCTCTTTCACTGTGTCTTTCTTTGTCAAATAAATAAATGAAATCTTAAGAAAAAAAAAATGCGGTCCATTTTGGTTTATAGAGTAAATCAGCATTCTCTGGATGGGAATCTTGGCCACGTTCAGAGACGAGTCTTGCTGCCTCTGCCTTAGAACCTCCCCCACATGGCACCAAGTTGAAATTTTGACAAAGGAATCAAGATGTAGAAATTTCAAACATATGTGCAGATATTCAAACACTGTCCTTTTTCTGACAGGTGCTTACAGTTTGATTGAAGGCAGAGGCACAGAGTTAAAATTAATTCATGAATGGGCTTGAAAATAGAAGTGTCAATGAGACCATAATTAAAGTTTTTGCTAATTCTTCTTTCCCAGCTGTGGACTTTAATGTGAGTTGGTTTTCACTATATTTAGCTAAAAAGTTAAATTTTAGACACAGTAGCATGTATGCCTTTGAATTAAGCATATTATGTAAATGTTTTGAGTTTCAAATTGTGGCAAAAGCTTCAAAAAATTGCATCTTAATTGTTTTATGGTTATTGTAATCCCAGCTAAATATGGAGAAAAAAAATCATAGTGTCCCAATTACATATGTTAAAGATATTTTGAGCTGTTTTAACAGGGCTAATAAAGCACTTTTTCGGGGATGACAGTATCCTGTTATTTTATCCTTCTTGCCCATTCCCTTTATCTTTCTCTAATTGCAAAACAAATGTTTGCCGCTTATAAGAGCATTCGCTTTTATCGATCTATCAGGAACATCGTTCGGGCTAGTAATAGTGATCCTTCAGATTTTTTTTTAAGAAATGCATTTTTAGGATCACCTGGGTGGATGAGGTCCCTGAAAACTGGGACCCAGAACTTTGGGGAGCACGGTGTTGGTGTCTCAAAGAGAGTGGGATGGAGCCAGTCCTGAGAGTATGGGACAGAAGCCCAGTGAAATAGAACCCAGTGAAGATGCCAGGGAGAGGCGCCATCCTGGGGGTAATGCCGGCAGGAAGAGGTTGCAGACAGGAAGGAGACGGTCCTTCATGAAATCCTTCTGGTATCTCACTCGAGTCTGTAGAAGCCCGCCGAGAAAGGACAAACGTGGCTGTCGAGCCCAGTGGAGTAGAAAGATAGATAAAAGCCATGTGGACCTTACGTTGGGGGCGTGGGTGGTCATGCCATCCTAAGTCCCAGCATTAGAAGAAATTCGGCTGTGTCAAACCCAAGTGTAGCTCAGTTCCCTGGGCCCCTTCTGCTTAAGTTCCAAAGAACAGTTGTCCTTGATAACCACCAGCAGACAGGCAGATCGTATGCCAAAGCCCCCTAGGATAAGTCTAGATTTGTGTGTTTGGTCTAATCCCACCCACCCCTTTTTCACCTCCTTGAGCTTCTTGGGCTTTCCTAGCATCTTTGGAAAAGGCGGGTTTTGTATTCATCTGGGTCTGACTCCTGCAACTGGAAATAAGTCCCACTATGTTACACCATAGGGATTTGCAAGCAGAAGTGTTTAGAAGTTCTCAGAGAGGCTGAAAAAGGCCATCGCAGACACCTGCTGCCTCACCTTGGGACTCCCAAGGTCTTCGAGGTACACCATGGCCTCTGCCAATGACATTGCTGAGTGGGGGTTGAAAGAAATGCGGTCTCTAGTCAGAAGGAGGTAATGACTTAATCTTTGCTATAGAGCAAGTGCTGTGGTGTTAAAACATGGCATACGAAATTTTACTCTAGCTGGAAAAGGACCCTTGTCTCCCATTAAGAATGCAGACTATAGTGTCATATTAAGTGAAGTTAAACATCTGTCTGTTTGCTGGGAGAATAATTTCCCTGAGTATAATGTGCCTTCACAACTGAGTAAGAATATTTGCACAGTACTAATATAGTCTGCAAAGAGACCCACAAGGTCATGTCTATACCAATGAGAACAGATGCTCTGTTTACAAACCTCAGGTAGGTGAACCGCTGACAGATTGAATGAGGCCCTCCCACGTACCGCTCTACCGTTGACCAATTTCTACGGAAATGTGGGCTCTTTCTTTGAGTCTTTCACCACCAGCCTGATAAAGGTAGCTTGGAAAGTCTAGATCAAGTATTTTTTGCCATGTGAAGATGCATATCCTAAAATCAAGATTTTGCAGTATAAAAACAAGCCCAAAGGCCTCTGTGGAATGGGGTGGATTTCAAGTACAGGAATTCGTAATTCATTGTGTTCTAAAAGCCAAGTAGAAAAAGATCTGTCTTATTTGAGAGAATGGGAGTATTAACCATTCTTTCTTTCTTTTATTTATTATTTTTCCCTCTGCTTATCAATCTTTTATATTTCAGTTAAGATTTCTGAATTGTCCTCACAGACAAGAACATGGGAGTGTATATGTGTGCATCTAGAGCAGCAGAGAGTGAGCGAGAGTAAGAGAACCCGCCATCCTACAGCGTGGTGGCATTGGTCCAGTTCACGCATTCATCAAACCACTGGTATCCCATTAATTAGACCATAAGCTACAAGAACTATTAGGACATAAAAACATGGTTTCTACCACTATTGTAAGAAATACTATGAGACGTGACATAAGAAAGATAAGGGATACCAACTGAATTTCAGAGCCGAAAGGGAGGACCACGTCATGAGGCAGAAGAGGGCATTGAGGGAGATTCCTGAAAGAGTCCAGCCTTGGAATGACTAGGCTTTTGAATGAGTAGGAGTATCAGGGAAGGAGCATGGTTCTGCTGAAGAGATGAAAGCCCCAGGTCACCTGGGCTTGACAGTTCTTGTTCAGCTAGAGGCCAAGGTGTGGGGGGAAGGGCAGGGGGAGGTAAGCCCCAAAGACAAGTTCCTTCCAGATAGTGGAAAGTCTGAAAGCCTCACTGAAAGAGGCCCCAGGAAACTATGTAGCAGTTAGGTTTAGTGCCAGGAATGGGGCGCCTGGGTGGCTGAGTCAGTTAAGCATCTGACTTTGGCTTGGGTTGTGATCCCAGGGGCCTGGGATCAAGACCCATGTTGGGCTCCATGCTCAGAGGGGAGCCTGCTTCTCCCTCTCCCTCTGCCCCTCCCCCCAGCTCATGCTCTCTGTCTCTCTCCTCTCTCTCTCTATCTCAAATCAATAAATAAAATCTTCAAACAAACAAACAAATGACAATTCAGTGTCAAGGAAAGGAAATCAAGGAGAAACTGAATGTTGTAAGACCCCCTGTGGGTGATTATCTCAGACTAGACAGGAGGTTCAAAAGGTGTACAGAAGGAATGGAAAGGGACAAACGAGGAAGAGACTTGACTCTATGTTTCATGAATTCTGGGTTTTCCCCCCAGTTGTCCTTGGAGTCTTTTCATTTGCTGCAGTAACAAATGGTCCCCTCATCTGGAGGTCAATGTTGGTGGTCCATTAGCTCTTCTCACCATACGATTTTCCTCATATTCCCTTCGACTTTGTTTTTGTTTTTTTTTAATATTTTATTTATTTATTTATATGACAGACAGAGATCACAAGTAGGCAGAGAAGCAGGCAGAGAGAGAGGGGGAAGCAGGCTCCCTGCTGAGCAGAGATCCCGATGTGGGGCTCCATCCCAGGACCCTGAGATCTGAGCCAAAGGTAGAGGCTCAACTCACTGAACCACCCAGGCACCCCTCCACTCTGTGTATGTGTGTATGTATATATATATATATTTTTTTTTAACTTTTTATACTTTCCTTCTGTCAGTTTTCACCTGGCCTGACTCTCTGATCTCACACTAGTCTCAAGCATTCTTCCACCCCTCCTAAGAGTGTGTTTGCATGTGTGTGATCATAAAGACCGAGCCATCGTCCCGATTATGATTGTGGTAGCAGAGGTAGACGACATGAAAGAGAGACGACAAAAAGGAAACAGGGCGGGAAGGAGACTGCAAAGGCAGGTGAAGAGATAAGAAAAACCAATTTCACCTGCCTCAAACTTTTGCAGAAGACTAGCTCCACTAAGTAGCATAATCCTGATCCTTTGAGGAATCAGTCCCAGGAAATGAGATTGCTAAACCCTGTGTTAAATGGCAGAACTAATTGGTATGAGGAAAGAGAGAGCAAACTCAGTTTCAACGGATTTACCTTGCACCTTCTAGAAGATTCTGGTGACCGTGTGATCCAAGAGCCTGAGCCTTGTTAGAACTTCTGTTCGCAGCCCAGAGCGAGTGTGCCTTTGCTGAAGCTGAATTCTGTGTCAGATGATAAAATCAAACGTGTGCCATCGGTTTCAGTTTGTCTTCAAAGAGATGGGAAGACCTAGGGTGTCCCAGCAGGTAAACTCACCCCTTCCTTGATGGAGCCCCAACCCTCCAGGGAGCTAAAGCTCTGAGCCTCAGGACCTCAGACCTCCCAACACTTAAAATGCAATCTCTTCTAACCATCAATCAGCATCGGAACCCTCCTGTTATTTGTTTCCACCTCTTTGGTTTTCCCTGAGATTGAAATAGATTCATTAGCCAATTAGGATGAAAACCAACCAATTAGCTAAATCCCTATTAACTTCTCATGACCAAGGGCAGGGATGAAAAGGAAGCAATATATCTTGCTCAATACATTGAGGTTCTTGATGTCTCCCGCTTGGCAGTAGCTAAGTCTGATCCCCGTTTCTTTTCTGACTAGGGAAGGCGTTACCTGCATTTTATGCCTGGGTATGTCCAGATCATCCCAGAAAGTGGGTATAGGGAGGCAGACAGGTTTTTTGTCTTTTGGGTTTTTATTATCATTATTATTATTTTATCATTCCTACCTTTGAAACAGATAGAATAAGAAAATTAATCTCAGTTTAACAGAAGAGAATTCTTTGGAAGGTTAAAATTTGGGCCAAATAAACAGTCTTTGATTTTTTCTTTTGTTTTATTTATTTATTTTTTTAATTATGAAAATACTCCTCTTCCTTGGAGAATGCTTGGGACATCATACTAATGTACCCATTGCTATTCACCTATAATTCCACTACCCAGAGATAACGTCTAGCCATGTTTTGGTTATTTTTTACCCTCCAGTACATATCATTGCATGTACTTGAAATATTGTTTCAATAATATATTTTACATAATACTTCAATATATAAAAATTTGCTGTATAGTTAAAATTTATGTTAACGATGGCACAAATATTCTTTATGTGAACCTACCTAATTGTCTAAACCATCCCCCTGTTATTGCTGCACATTTAATTTGTTTCCAGTGCTTCATTATTATAAATTATGCTCTGGTGAACATCTCTGTGCACACAAGTCATTTTTTTGGTTTTTAAATGCTGTTCATAGTTTCTAAAGTAATGAAGAGTGTGGACTCTTTATTACTTTAGAAATGAGGGGTGAGAGGAGGCTGCCGCAGAGGCAAGCCACCAAGAGGTGTGGTCGGCTTGCTGGCAATGCCTGTGTCGGAAGCCAAGGGTTGGTCAAAACCTCATGGCCCGATGTCTGATGCGTAGCCTCTCAAATGCGGAAACAGGATAGTCTTTATTTTTATATCCACGGGTGAGCAGATTGTTGGAGCTGATTGGTAATTATAAAGATAGCATAGGCCAATAAATAAGGCATCGGGACAACTTACTTTGTAATGGAGAAATTAGGACCTCCCCTCCTTTAGTAACAGAACTATTTCTGTCTAGAATCTAGCACTTTTTTTTTTTTCCTTTCTTGAGATTAGAACACTTGGGAACATTTATCCAAGGGTTGCTTGGAAGACAAACAGAACAAAAGATGTGGATAAAGTTGAGGCTATGGTGGGCCCTTGTGAAATATTACTACTGTATCCCCACCAGGAAACAAATTTCATACCATTCTGCTGTGGCAAGGCAGGAAACACAATGCAGGAGTTTTTGCTTTAGTCTTTCTTATCGACCCTTCAGTTGATAACGTTTTTGCCCTTGGATCTGCCCTTGTTCGTGATGCTGACCTTGTGAATCTGGTAGACCCGCTTTCTCCCAGTAGATGTTAACTTTATCAGCTGGCTTTTCCCATTCTTTCTGTCTAGGAGCAACCAGTGTAGGAGGCACCTAGACTGCTTGCTAATAATGCAGATCTCTGAACTCCACAGTAAATTTATTTTATCAGAATCTCTGGTATAAGGGTCCCTATTTGGTCTTTTGGCAAACTCCCCATTTTTGTGCATCCTTAAAGATGACGACTCAAAGTGAGTAAGCTCACCTGGTTGTTTGTTTTTTTTTTTTTTAAGACTTTATTATTTATTTGACAGACAGAGGTCACAAATAGGCAGAGAGGCAGGCAGAGAGAGAGGAGGAAGCAGGCTCCCCGCTGAGCAGAGAGCCTGATGTGGGACTCGATCCCAGGACCCTGAGATCATGACCTGAGCGGAAGGCAGCGGCTTAACCCACTGAGCCACCCAGGCGCCCAGCTCACCTGGTTTTTAAGGGGTGCAAATATGAATCCAGACTTCTTGGCTTTGAATCTCAAATTGATTACCTTCCTTCTGTGAAATTTAATCTCCCTCTGCCTCATTTGACAGGTGAGTCTCTTCACCTGTCAAATGGGGATAATGGTTGTGTTCACATGATATGACTGCTGCGAGTATTCAATGAGTTAATATGTATATATATATATATATATATATATATATATATATATAAACACTTAGAACAGGGCTTGAAGTAGAGTCAGCACTTAATTAAAGTGAATTACCCAATCATTGCTTTCGTTAGTCAACTCTCCATAGAGCATCCTATGGAGACCTTTGACTCTGTAGCCACCTTCCCATTTCCCCTTCTTTTAGAACATTTATTTACCCCCCCGCATTTCCTCACTTGGACCAGTATTAACTGAGTGCCTCCTCTATTCACAGCTTCTTGCTATGCCCCCAAATTAATCTTATCATCACTATGCTAAGATTCTATTGATGTCCCTCTATGGTGACCAGTAATCCATCCCCTCGGATTGCTTCTGGATTTGGGTGTCGTGTCCTGCTTCCTAGAAGATCACAGAGAATTTTATAAGGTTGCCTCCTTCTGAGAGAAGAGGGTGTACATTCTCATATTTGGTGACCCGGACTACACAAGGGTTTTGAGTGACCTGCTAAATTGGCTTGTTGATGAAATCGTGTACCACTACACAGGAAGTAGCGGAGTTGCATGCTTTGAGAACATGTTTTATAAACTTTAAAGTGTTGCAAAAGTGTTGCAAAAAAACGTTAAAGTGTTGCTTTGCTGATTTTTCTGATTTCCCAATGCACAGACAAAGGCAAGAAAGGCAGGAGGGGACAGCGTTATGACAGGCCCAGAGCTGAGGTTGAGGCTGCTTACAGAAGAAACATCCAAGGATGTGTTCACTGCTGATTAAATTTCTGAGCTGTCCTTGCTGACTCTCTTAGGCATTTGGGGCCTTTAAAACTCAAATGCTCTTTTAATCTCTTGTCACCATGAACTGGTGTTTCCTTGGGGCATTTCAGATTCTTCTCAGTGAAGACCAGGGAGCCGTCAACTATAATGAGGAAACTTCAGATTTTTGCTGTACCAAAAAGAGGATGTTGGACTTTAATGTCCCAAGCCATTGATTCAAGAGAGTCTTCGAAGCTGGATCAGTCACTAAAAGCTTCACTTAAATCGGCATGAATTTCTTTTCATGCGCTGTCGTGGATCTCCTAGAGAGGCTGCAAGTTGGAGTATAGTTTGTTAAGTACCTCACTTTTTTCCCTTAGGAAATAATAATAAAGCAAAGGCCAACACTCATGCTGTCTGTTAGAGCCAGCATTACAACAAAGGTCTGTTCCTTGAGTTTAGTACCTGAGCTTGAGTTGTCTTGCCAGAAGAGCCAAACTGAAATTCAGAGAGCCAACTGACCGAGAGAGGGCTGGTTGTTTGTAAGCATACTGCCCTGCAGGCATGAATAATTAAGAAATTAAGACTGTGTAACAGTTTACAAAGCACTTCTGCATTCATTTATTACTGAATCTTTACACAGTACTGTATGGAAATGAGCAGTGCCTTCACAATGGAAACGTAAGTACCAGTGGAGTTTCTATGTTCTAAAGCCATGTTGACCAGTGTCAGGGTCTCCTGTGGTGGTAATATTCTAGTCCTTGCAATCTGATCATTTGATGTAGCCTTCAGTCCACCTTTCATAATTAGTAGAAGGAGGGATCCAATGGCTGCCCCAGGGCTAAACTTTTGAAAGCTTGGAACATGCCATGCTCGTGGACATACAAATGAATAAAATGCTACTGTCTCCTTATTGGCTGACTCATGAAATTCTTTTATTCTTCTTCCTACTGCCTCTGCAAATCTCACCAGTCATCTACTTTCTTCCTTTGATTTTGCATCTTGAATCATTCTTTTTTTTTTTCTTTATTCCACATGGCAAACCAACTTTGAATTTTGGCCTTGATAAGAATACCATCAAATCCCCACCATGTCTGGTATTCTTACTTCACTACCTGGATAAAGAAGACTGTGTTGCCAGGATCAGGCCCTTTCTCCCACTTCATCTGGGTAAAGGGATCAGACACGGAGTAAATGCCGAATACTGAGCTTGTCATACAGTGGATGTTCAGTAAAATGACAGATCACCCCACTCTTCACCCTTTGCCTTCTCTTTCACTAGTGTATATCAGGTCTTGGCTCCTTTTTATCCATTTGTTTTTTATTCAAACAACATCACCTATGAATTTACTAGTCCCCAGGCACTGTGCTTAGTGATAGTGATTTAGAGACAGAATGTTTTCGAAATATGTCCATTGTGAATGGGGGGATAGGCATGTATAAAATTAAAAGATGTGAGTATTGGAAGATAGGAGTTGCACAGGTGTGGGGCATGTGGTTCTAGCAGGAAGAGTAGAGGGAGGAGCAGATGGGGAAAGAGACCTTCATCTTGAAAGAGAACATGCTCTCTGCATGTGCCATTGGGAAGGGCATTCTAGGCATGGAGCCACTGCATAGTGGAACTGCAAGGAGTTTCCTAGAGCTAGGCAAATGTTTGGGCCCTCGGTGGCAAGAAGTGTCAAAATACCACTAAATCTGTTTCCCTGCTGGTGTCTTTTCAAATACAAATCCTATGTTGAACAAGAGTGATGAAAGTGGGCATCCTTGTCTTGTTCCTGATCTCCATGGGAAGGCTGCAAGCTTTTTCCCATTGAGGATGATATTTGCTGTGGGTCTTTCATAGATAGATTTGATGAGATTCAGGAATGTTCCCTCTATCCCTATACTTTGAAGCGTTTTAATCAGGAACGGATGCTGGATTTTGTCAAATGCTTTTTCTGCATCTATTGAGAGGACCATGTGGTTCTTCTCTGTTCTCATATTAATTTGTTGTATCACATTGATTGATTTGCGAATGTTGAACCATCCTTGGAGCCCAGGGATGAATCCATTTCTTTAAAATCCCCTGAGAGAGATTTAAACTTGGTCAGTCACTTCATGAATCATCTTTTATGAGCCTGGGCCCTGTAATCAAGTGCTGTGCTTTGTTCGAGTTTCTGATCTTGATGTGCTTTATTCTACTTAGAAAATGATAATAATGCGTTTGCAAAACAGTGAACGATATAGCCTTGCATAGTTAAGTAAGAAATGGTCTGGAATCTAACTGGCTTCCCTAGAGATTCAGAATGATGACCTTGAACAGTAAAGAATGACAATGGAGGGATTGGGATTGTAGAATGTGTAGGATTTTATCACAGGAAGGTCAAGTGAGAAAAGAAGAAGAAAAATGTGGGATCTAAAAATTCCGACTCTTAGGGGCCCCTGGGTGGCTCAGTGAGTTAAGCCTCTGCCTTCAGCTCAGGTCATGATCCTGGGATCGAGCCTCACATCAGGCTCTCTGCTCAGGGGGGAGCCTGCTTCCCTCCCCCCTACCCCCGCCTGCCTCTCTGCATATTTGTGACCTCTGTCTGTCAAATAAATAAATAAAATCTTTAAAAAAATAAAATTTCCGACTCTTAAAACTAGACAGTAGACAGGTGGTTGCTAGGGACAGGGGAGTGGGGGAACGGGGCTAAATAAGCCACAAGGTACATACTTCCAATTATGAGATGAATACATTCCAGACAGCTAATGTATAGCATGGCGACTATTAATAATATGTGTTATATACAGGAGATTTGCTAAGAAAGTAGATCTTAAGTGTTTTCAACACACACATGCAAACTATGTGGATATGTTAATTAATTTGGTTGTAGTAACCATCTTATTATGCACATGCATATTAAATCATTGCATTATGCACCTGAAACAGGTGTATAATTTTTATAGGTGTACATTTTTACTTGTCTGTCATATCTTAGTGAAGTTGGAGTGACAAATGCACAGAAGTAGGAATGAGCGCACTGTGTTGTAAGGGTATAGAAATGAAAGTGATGTGCAGCCATTCATTCCATAAATTGTACAAAAAGATTGCAACAGAACAAGCACAAGAGGAAAATGGAATGCAAAACAGACAGCACCATCCTTCTTCCTCTCTTCCATCCATCCATCTGTGTATCTACTCATTTCATAAAGAATTATTGAGTGACTACTGTGTGCCAAGCATTGGGAATAGAATGGTGGCATCAAATCAGAGCTCTAGGGCCACAAGGAAGAGTCTAGAAGAACCTAATCCTGACCCTTGCTGCATACTAAATTCTGTTGTGGACCAGATCTGGCACAATTTCTAGACCTGGTTCTTCCTTGTGTGCTCAGCTGTCACCCCATTTGTGAAATGTAACGGACCCTGGAGCTGGGGAATTAATTTAAGGAATTATTGCAGAGAACAATGTACATGACAGGGGGAGCTTGGCTTAGGCTAGAGGTGCCAAGGTTGGAAAAGGGGCTTTTCAAAGCAAAAAACTCACCTAGATTTGATTGTTTGTAAGATTTTGACAGAGATCTACAGTTAGGACAATGCCTGCATGGTTTCTTGTGTGCTAATATGAAGGATGTTGAGGCAAAAGTCAAATAAAAAAGGTAAAAGGGGGACACCTGGGTGGCTCAGTGGATTAAGCCTCTGCCTTCGGCTCAAGCATGATCTCAGGGTCCTGGGATCAAGTCCCGCACTGGGCTCTCTGCTCAGCAGGGAGCCTGCTTCCCCTTCTCTCTCTGCCTGCCTCTTTGCCTACTTGTGATCTCTGTCAATTAAATAAATAAAATCTTAAAAAAAAAAAGGCAAAGGACAAATTAAATGTGTTAGTCAAGAAAGTCTATCAGAGAAACTAAATCTGATATCTCAGTAGAAAATACACTGCAGACATACTGGACAATCCATCCTAGCACAAAATCAGGAGAAGACCAACAGACCACTTGTGTGTCTTCGTTCCCTGATCCATGACTGATTCCATTGTGTTTAGGGCCCAAGACTCATTGACGGCATGACGATGATTTCTCCTAATGGATCATAAAAGTAACAGAGACATGTTATTTGGGCAGATGATAAAGAAAAGGCCCTATACGTACCAAACTCAAGGCAGACTGGTAGAGCTGGGGGTTTCTGTGGGCTGACACAGATGTGAACCCAGTGAGCTATTTCAAAAGGCTGAGATACCCACCACTGAGATGCACTGAGGCAAGGCCCAGCTGATCTCCACACATCTGGGTAGCAAAGCTTTCCCCCTTTCAACATTTGTATAAGGGGATGATTTTGTGCATTTATATGAGGGGAGGGAGAGGCAAAGAAGTTGTTTACACATTCAACTAGATCAAGGACAGTATAGTCCAAGATAGCCAGATGTTTTGCAGGATTTTAAAAGGGTTTCACCAGATGTTTGAATTTGTGGGAAATTGTTGCCGGGTACTATATTAGTGAACTTTTTCAGATTTTATCCAAAGCACCAGTAATTACACGGGGTAAGAAAAATTTCCACCGAAATACAATTGGATAACGCTTAACACCATTGTCAGGCTTAAATCTTAAACTTAAGACAGACGCATGGAGCTTAATGCCTACATAACCCAGACTGTGTTTTATGCCTTCCTGTGGGTTCTCAAGAACAAGTCATCCTGACTCATTGGTGAGTGAATTCTGAGAAAGGAAAATATTGAGGAGAAAAAAAAGGTTGGCAGCTTTGTTCTACTGAGCTCTGTGCTTGATGTGGGACGTGAGAGTGAGACCTGGGTTCAAGTCACCACCAGCTCAGCTGTGTGCTTGCTAAGTGTCCTTGGTTAAACCACTCAATTCTCTGAGCTTCAGATCCTCATCTGTAACACAGGACAAGTAATAGCTGTCCCTGACAGCTACAGTTAGGAACGACCTGGTGTAAAGCTAGTCTCTTTCCAGGCTAGCCCCAGTGGCAATTATCCATGACTCCATGTATAAGCGGACTGTGACAGGTTTTACTTTTTTTTTTTTCATTTTCTTTTTCTTTTTTTTTTTCATTTTCTTTTTTTTTTCATTTTCATTGTCATTTAGATGGACACAAGTATAGTGAAGTGTATCTTCCTATGATCCTGATTTTACAAATGAGGGGACTGACATTCAAGAAAAAAATGTGTTTGGCTCAAGTCAGTGGACCAGGATAAGAAGGAAGTGTAACGCAGGATTACGATAGGGGACACGGGCCAGCCAATCTGAGTCTGGAATCCTTGACTTCATCACTGGCAAGCTGGGTTTTTTGTTTGGTTAAATCTTGGGCAACTTATTTAATGTCTTTGTGCCTCAGATACCTATAGGGTCTGGTAAGAATTAGGATAATAACAAGATCCACCTCCTAGATTATGAAATGAGCTAATGAATGGAAAAGTGTGGTGGTGAACACCTGGGAAGTACTCAGTAGATGTGACTTTTTTTTTTTTTATCAGAACCAGAACCTAGTTCCACAGGCCCTAAATGCTGTGCTATTTCTATCTCAGTACCTTGTCTTCCAAGGAGTCCATTCTGGAATTTCTTTGAGTGTACCTTTTGCACTTATAGTGCTTTTTTGAGGAAAGGGGCAAGCACTGTCTTCTCTATCAGTTATGATTCAAGACTACCTGTCTTCATAAGTGGGTCACATAGACTCTAACGACCTGGTGTCCCCAAGAACTCTACATCTGTGTTCCATATCTAGAATCACTAATCCTAGCTCCTAGGTTACCCTGGAGCTCAGATATTTTTGATCCCTTAGAGGTAGCAGGGAAAGAGAGCAGGCTTTTTAAAAAAAGATTTTATTTACTTATTTGACACAGAGAGAGGGAGAGCACAAGCAGGGGGAGAGGCAGAGGGAGAGGGAGAAGCAGGCTTCCTGCTGAGCAGGGAGCCTGATGCAGGGCTCGGACCCAGGACTTTGGGATCATGACCTGAGCTGAAGGCAGGTGCTTAGCAACTGAGCCCCCAGGTGCCCCCAAGAATAGGCTTTTTGATCAGGAAGTCTGATCTTATAAATTACCATAAATGTTACTATATTCAAAACAATATGGCATGGAAACAGAAATATACAAATACTCAGTGGAACAAGCTCGAAAGTCCGGAGGCAAACCTAGTATATATGGAAACTTAATATGTGGTTAAAGTAATATTCATTTTGGTGGTGGAAGATGATTTATTGGATAAATAATGCTGGCATTATTCACTTTCTATCTTGGAAAATCTCAGACCACCGTCATAGCATATGCAACTTCATCTCTCATAGATTTTTTTTAAAAAGTCACATCATAGAAAGTACAATAATAAAAGTAGTTTTTAATAATTTAGAAAGATTTCTATAATCTGTACCTGGAGATACACTCTTAAGTAATAGAGGAAACTCAGAAACCTTCTGAAGAAAGAGATCAATGTATCCACCCATAAAAAATTTAAAAACGCCAGTATAGAAATACCCAAAATGAGGTTAAAAACTAGATAACAAGTGAGGAGAAAAATGTTTACAGCACATGACAAGGAGTAAATGTTTCAACAGTTCAAATTACAGCAAAAATTTATATGAAACAATATAAATAATCCAGAGAAAAATGCATGAAGAATATTTTCAGAAGAGAAATGCAGATAGCTCATGAGCGTGTGAGAGGACGCCCGACCTCAGCAGCAGTTAGGAAATGCAAATTAAATCAATGAGATCTCATTTTCCTGTTAGATCTCCATAAATAAATAAACAAACAAATAAATAAATAACATCCAGAGCTATGGAGATTATGGGGGAAAGGGACACACACATAGCTGATAGGAACATAAATATTTATAGACAGTGTCAGTATCTTTTAAAGGAACCTGGCAGCATCTGTGAAAACATGTGCCTACCTTGACTGGACAGTGTTACCTTTAGGGATCTTTCCTCCCGAAATGAAGGCATTCGTGTGAAAGGTATATGAAAAGCTTGGTAAAATAAAGGTGGAAATCACCTTCCTGTCTTTCATCTAGGGAATGGCTGAGAAAAGAGAAGCACATCCGAACTATGGAAGCTCTGTCACCTAACACATGAGTGAGAAGCTCTAGGGAGCACTGACAGGAAGGACATCTGTGACATAGTGTTACTTGAAACAAAAAGTCATTTTATAGGGGCGTCTGGGTGGCTCGGTGGGTTGAGCATCTGATTCTAGATTTCGGTCAAGGTCATGATCCTATGAGATCGAGCCCCACATTGGGCTCTGTGCTGAGTGTGGAGCCTGCTTGAGATTCTGTCTCTCCCCCAACCCACGCCTACCCCCAACCCCACTAGTACAGGAGCTAAATAAACAAATAGTTTTGCAAATAGAACCTCTCTAAATGTATGGATATGTTTCGGTCATGTGTAGGTAAGCTTAGTGAAAGATGCCTGACCAAGTGTTCACACCGATTACCATAAGGTGTCCCTGGAAGGAAGAAGAGGAAGATAATCACCCCTTGATCTACACACTTGGGCATTGCTTCCCCGGCTACCATCCATGCACGACTTTGTCTGGTTGTTTGTTAGCTCTAAAGAAAGGAACAAATCTCATATTCTAGTCACTGTACCAACTAGCCAAGTGACCTTGGAAAGTCCCATAACCTCTCTAAGTCTTACTTTTCTCATCTATAAAATAATGATAATAGGATCTCCCAGAGTTGTAGGAAGGATTAGGAAGATAAGATATGTCAGGTCCGTGGCACAGAGATTATGGTACATGATCAGCAAATGCAAACCCCCTCTTCCTTTCTCTACCCCCTCCAATGATGTTTTCAGAAATGCGAGCCAGTCCCCACAGTGGAACCAACAGGTGGATGATGATGCTATACAAACGATTAATCCAACAGCTTCTAAAAGCAAAATAAAAATGGTTGTCTTTGGAGTTAAAACCATTTTGGGTGATTCACATTATTCTTCACCACCATCACTCCCCACCCCCCGCCAAATGATCCAGACATCGAGAGTTACAGATTCAAGAAATAATTGCACATGGTGCCTTCAGGGTGTGAAATTAAGCAGTCAATCCTATGATCTAGAAAGCACCCTATTCTGAATCCAGGTTGGGCTGTCTGGGCACCTGAAAGCTGCCTCTCCTCCCCACTCCTGTCTGGATCTCTCATCTTTTCCCTTTCTGGGATGCTGCAGTGGTGGGACCAGTGTCGGGGGCCCACATCATCCTCCAGGATCCCCTCACTGGACCCCTTCTCTAACCCTCACAGAGTATTTATTATAAAAACCACATAATGCTAGACCTTTGATAAACATGTTCCCACTTAATCTTCCCAGCACCTCTCTGAAGCAACTGTCACCCCCATTTTACAAATGGAGAAACCAAGACTACAGAAGTGTAGCCACCTCCTCAAGTTTCCATGGTGAGGATAGGGTAGCTCATGATCAGAGAAGTTAGAAAACCCAGTGGCTTAAACTCTCTCTCTCTGCATAACCGTTATTCAGAGTCCCGTGATAGTGTGTCCTAGGTACTAAGAATGGCAAGCTTCTCTGCGTAAGGGAGAACTTTCAGCTTTTAACTAGTTCTAAGACTTTTGTGGTTTGCAGTCTCTGCTCATGCTTGCAGACTGAACTCCAATATCCCCTCTAGTAAGAAGGCTTATCCTAGCACTGGGGGGAAGGGTCAGAGTCCATTTACTCCCCTCTTTGCATTTAAGCTTTAATATGCACACACCTTAATTATAACACTTACCATGTTTTATGATAACTGTTTGTTAGCATGCCTATCTTCCTACCCTATGGGGTGTCCTTAAGAGTGCAGGCATTTTCTTTTAATCTGACTCAGTGGAGATGTTTCATTAATTTGCAGATGAACGCACAACTTAATGATTATGTGTTAAGCAGGTTACTTTGCAACCCCTGTGAGTCTCTCCCCAAGAGAGAGAACAGGAAACCCCTGTTAGACGCCCTTTATGAAATACAAACCAGAGGACAAGCAACAGAAGAAGAATCCAGAAGCAAAAGAGTTATTCAAACGCTGTTCCTCTTATGAAATAAATCTGAAATCAGAAAGGGGCCAAAAGCCTACAGCAGTGGGTATTTTAAACATGCTTATTAATAATGGCTCAAAGTGGAGATTTATTACAGTTGAGAATAGGGAAAGGGACAGTAAATCAGCATTGGTGAGGAAAAGAGCAAGGGAGAGATATGAGTTCTTATTTGAAATGTATTCATGTGCTTTATAACCCTAAAGTAGAGATTGCTGTATTGAAGTGGAAGGCTTTATTTGTAGGATTGAATTCACCAAAGATACGTTTTATGCCAGTATTCATTTTCCCATCTTTCATTTGCTTTCCTTTGGCCGAAAAGTTGGGGACTTAATTTATTGCTTGAAAGCAAAAAGAGATTGCCTTAGTGGAGTCTCTCCATGAAAATATTCCTTGCTTCGAATGGTGACTTCAAGCACTCGTTGGATTCTAGGAAAAATGCTATTTTATTGGCACATATGTTGAAAAGAATAGTTTTTAAAGCATTCAATTAGTTCTGCATCTGAGATAGAATTTAAACAAACCCAAAGCAACAGGATTAAATTCACGTAAAAACCCAACTGTTGCTTGGGAACCGATTCTTTTCCCACTCCAATTACTCTAAGGATAATCAAGCTCACTCTTGGCTGTATTCCAGCCAAGGAGATACATGCCTTTCATTCATCAATCAATTCATGGTTCTCCCTTGCCTAAAACTCTCAGTGGCTTTCGCATGCATTAGAGCCAAGCACAAAGTCCTCACTACGGGCAGCAGAGTCCGGAAACATCACCCCTTGTCTACCCAGCCAACCTCCTCTCCTCTCGCCTTTTCTCTCATCTGGTTCATCAGGTTCAAGTTGACTGGCTTCCTCCTGGTTCCTTGAACACATCAGGCTCTTCTCTGCCAAGATCCTGCTCCTCTGTCTGGGACACACTTTTCCCCGCCACTCTTCAGGCACGACTCCTCTCAATCCTTCCACGGCTACTAGATGTCACTTCCAGAGAAATTATCTGTGACCACTCTAGGCTAGGTCTCTATCCATGCTTTATTCTGTAATCCATTGCCATCTTTTTTTTTTTTTTAAGATTTTTATTTATTTATTTGAGAGAGAGAGAGAGAGAAAGAGAGTGGGAGATAGTACCAGCTGGGGGAGGGGTCAAGGGAGAGGGACAAGCAGACTCCCCGCTGAGCAGGGAGCCCAATGACGATGAGGAGCTCGATCCCAGGACCATATGATCACAACCCCAGCCAAAGGCAGACACTTAACCAACTGAGCCATCCAGGCGTCCCAGTACGTTGGCCATCTTAATGGTCTCTACAGCGTGCTCACCAGAAATGCTAACTACGGGGATAAATGCAAGTGTGGAGATAAACAATAAGCAATAAACAATAAATAATAAATAAATAAATAAATAAATAAATAAATAACAAATAATAAATAATAAACAATATCCCCCGTATTCCCTGCTGGGAGCTGTCTTCCTTCATTGCTGAACTACCTGGAACTGATAGCAGGGTCTGACCCATAGTAGGTCCTCAGCAAATGTTTGCTGCATGAGTTCTGGGTGTCAAGCCTAATGCCTGGCATGTCACAGGCTGTCAGTAGACACTTTTTAAGTGAGTTTGTCTTCCTCCTTTAGGACTTAGCAAATTCACATAAGCTGCATGAATTCCCAGTGCCAAATTCCCTGCCCATAACTGCATGGGCTATAAAAGTTCTGCTGAGACAAGAAATGAAAATTTAGGACACATAAATAAAAAGGATGTCCAAGAGTTCAGACAGATGCTGGGCCATCATCTCTAGGATCAAAAAAAAAAAAAAGTCCCAGGGCAAATTTTAACTCTCAGTATCAGATTTGAGTCCTCCGGTTCCTTGCTCTCCCAATCAGTTCCTTGTTTCAGTGAGAACTTTTCCATTTTTGTATGGGGGTTACCATGATGTGTTAATAAACCAAACTTGGGCTTTTTCTTGGTTCACTGGTTTTGAACAAGTAGCTGATGGGTTTTGCTTTGGGTTTTCCAAGGCTCATATTTTAAGCCGATGAAATCGCGGTCACTGGGCGTCTTTCATAGCTCGCTGCTCCCAGAGCCAAGAGACTGTTTGGGATTTGTAGTTTATGGTAACAGTATAGCATCGCCATTGGGGAGATATTTTGGCAAAATAGCACAGAGCTGCAATGCAGCCCTTACGGGCCATTGTTTGGGCTCTGTGAAAATTAATTTGCAAAAATATCCAGGTCTGTTGTGTGTTCTAATTTATATGTAAATTAGAAGATTGTGGGAAAAGGATACCAGGAAAGATGCCATTCGGACAACTTCAGACCAGTCGTCCATTCATTGGTTAGAGTGACTCTCACTCAGTTTTGCTTTACTTACATTTGAGGGTTTTTTCTTAATGATACATTGAGCCAGTCAAGCTAGAAAAAGACACAGCATTAGTCCATACACCACAATAACTGATGCTTTTAAAAAAATGACACAGAGCTTAAAAACTTGATTTATGGGGATAGTCATAGAAACTAAGAGAAAAGTAATTCAATAGTGATTCTCTCAATTTGGAAGTAGAAGCTGTGTCGTAGCATCCCAGGATGCCACCTCTGCTCCCAAGGGTGTGTAGCAACCTGAAGGATCAAATAGCATGGCGGGTAGTTAAGTGTCAGAATCAGGCGATAATGTTCTGCCCAAATCCGGAGGGAGAGTTTCTCACTTTAAATCCTGAAGCCTTGGTTCACATGTCCAGCCTCGCTGTGCAGGTGGAATCTCTGGCTCTCTCCCATGCGGCAGGAAGTGTGGCATCTCCACGCCCTCCTGTTTCCAGAGGCTTCCTCCTCATGCATTTCCCTAGAACCTAGATGACACCACATTTGCAGACATCTGAGTCTGGTCCTTTGGGCACCTAAGTTTCCTAGACTAGTTTTGACACCTTTGCTGTCATCCCAGCACTTAACACAGATTCTAAAAGCATGGACTTCTTTCATCTGGACCAGAACCTCCCCAAGCCCGGCTGGCCCCAGGACACTAATCCCCAGAGGGGCTCTTCATGAGCGGCCGTCCCCATTAGATCTCCTTGACGGCCCTGCAGAGGAGACCCAAGCAAATCCCCTCTTGCCTGGATTGAAAACTTTGTATCTTATACAGCCACCATTGTATGGCTTTTTAAAAAATCCTCATTTTGTTTGCAATGGTTGACGTCCAAAGCAGGTTGGTTTGAGTCTCTGCACTTGACATTAAATTTAACCAGAAAATAGTTACCGATGTCACTTTTGATTTGCCAAAAGAGAAACTGGGAGCAGAGTCTTACAATGGCCAAGGCCATACTTAACTCTGATACTCCTTGGCTCCCATAATCTGACCTTGTGTGGAGCCTGCTGGGAAGGAGGGACTTGACCCTCTGCCGGTAAGGCTTTCATTTCATGTGTATGTTCAGGCCAGATGGTCTGTAAAATGCCTTCTATTTCTGAAAGATGAGGAATTCATGGCTTATTTGCAAATGAGCAGTCCAGGGGCACCTGGGTGGCTCAGTCATTAAGCAGCTGCCTTCGTCTCAGGTCATGATCCCAGGGTCCTGGGATCAAGCCCCTTATCAGGCTCCCTGCTTGGTGGGAAGTCTGCTTCTCCCTCTGCCCACTCCCCCTCCTTGTGTTCCCTCTCTTGCTGTCTCTCCTGATGTCAAATAAATAAATAAAATCTTGAAAGAAAGAAAGAAAGAAAGAAAGAAAGAAAGAAAGAAAAGAAAAGAAAAGAAAGAGAGAAATAAAGAAAATGAGCAGTCCAGTAGTGAGCAAACTTAGATACCCCTTCAGGAGTGGAGCTAATGAACAGGGGCGAGTAGCTCTCAGCTGTTCCTCTGTTGTCTGAGCAGGTGGTTGGAACCAGACTCATAGGCCTCAGTAGTGAAGTGGGAATATAAAACCCTGAAACTGTTTGTCATAAAGAATGGCAGTCCCAATAAAAGCCCAGGCAGATGTTCCCATAAAGTGTTTGTTGTTTGTGTTTTTGTGGGGGTGCTTTCAGGGTGTGAAGTTTATTGTAAGGCTCGGAGCATCTCCCTCCCCATGTTGCCATATATTAGCAGTCTTGCAACCCATTTATGGGGTTGGAATTATTTTGGGTAATGATTTTCATGGGAATAGATGAAATGCAGTCTGCACTTAGCTCTCACTACCTTTATTATGCAGCTGCCTTCCGGGGGAAGACCCCCAGACATCATAGATGGGCCCACGGTCAAAGAGGTGAGGGTCTCAAGGAATATTAAAGCTCAAAGGGGGGGGGCTGTATTAGTTTCCTGTTGTGGCTATAACAAGTAACTACAACTTAGTGGCTTAACATGACACAAATGTATTTATCTTATAGTTCTGGGGGTGAGAAGCCCTAAATGAACCTTGTGGGGGGGGTGGCTAAAAATCAGGGTCAGCACGCCAGTGTTCTTTCTGGAGGCTCAAGAGGGGAGAAACCATTGCTTCGCCCATCCCAGCTTCTAGAGGTCACCTTGGTTTATATCCCCTTCCTCCATCTCCAACGCCGGTATCTTCTGCCCTCTCTTTCCACCCAAGATCTTTTCTCTATGTCTCTGATGCTCCTACCCCTCTCTTAAAAAAGACCCTTGGGATTACATTGGGCCCACCCAGACAATCAAGGATAATCAACTCATCTCAGTACGCTTAATTATTTCTGCACAGTGTCATTTATTACGGAAGTTTAACATCTTAGGTTGTGAACGTCTTTGAAGGAGGACCATTATCCAGCCTGCCATTAAGGCTATAGAGACCAATGAAAGCCCCAAAGATAAATGATATATCTAAAGCCACCCAGCTCCTCTGGGGCAGTGCCATGGCCTTATCCCAGCATCCTCCTATCTGCCATGTTTCTGTGCATCACTGACAAAGATGGGTGTAGGAGCGGGCCTGACGGGGGCCTTTATTTGCATAACAAACTGGAAATGATTGAGGAGTAAGTATAGGATTGTCAGTGATTTAAAAATAGCAGTATAGAGGAGACAGAAGTTTATATTTTTAAAAATGCATGTTTAATTCAAGAGCTTCCTTAAATATTATCATTTGGCTAGGGCGTGCTACCTTCTAAAGATGTTCAGTGACTTGTAGGGATAACATGACTTAAATACTGATGGGAAGTGAAAGTGCTAAGGAACACAGGTACAGGTTCTTCTCTTCTTCCTACTCCCACCCCCTCTGCTTCTCTCTCTCCATTTATTAGTCCACCCATGGCTGCCATTTGAAAGTCAGTTGGAGTTAGAAAACCAACTTAAAGTCTTTAAACTAAAAGGAATGGAAGAACCACCCAATGGGCTTATTGCCATGGGTTAAGGCAAGTTAACTATTCGCCATATTTTACAAAGAAGACCCCCTTTGGTGTTGAAACATTCTTCTACGAATCTGAGAAACTTGCTTTTGGTTTTCCTCCCGCTTCTGCCCAACAAGGGCCTGTAACAAATAAAAGGTTGGTAGAATTTTGGATTTCGGTGGTACTAGACATACTATCCAGCCTGATCCTTCTCCGGAAATGTGGGTCTCTTCTAGAGTATGTTTGGTAGGGATCTGCGCTACTCCCCTCTCGCCTCAATTTTCTCCATGCGTGACATGAGAAAGAGTGTTGGCTGCTTAAAATAAAGGCTGAATTAAATTTGAGTTCCTGAGAGGACAAGTGCATTTGAGAGGGTTGTGACCTGACTGTTAGTTTCATCTACTCTAGAAATCACTCCCTAACTCCACTACCCACTGTGTCAGGGTGCGGTGCCCCTCACCTAGCAATTCATAACCCACTCACCTCATTCTGCCACCCTCCACCCCACTCCCCGCAAAGTGGTAATCATTCTTCCACATATCTGCCTTATCCTAAATTTACATAAGCCAGGGCTGGGCATGCAACAGGAGCTCATTGTACTGTCCATGGACACTGTGGATGGATGAGTGAATGAATAGCCATATAGGCTCATAGCCACATAGTGGGCACGTGGATCCAGAGCCTCGGTGGAAATACTGAGCACAGAGGAAGGTGGGTGGCAGGAAAATGCTGAAGATACAGTCTGTGATCTTCACTGACATAAAATTAATAATTGGTTCCCCCTGCTCTGCTAACTTTCTTAAGCAGAAGGAAACTGGAAATTGCCACAGAAATTTATTTTCACAGATGCTTTAATGTGGCATGGAAGATGAGTAGACCATTCTGCTTTGTGTATTTGCACCCAACACCCCATGTCGTTTTTTCTGCCTATTAAATCAACACATTCTTGAGCTACTGGTACATTAGGTTAGTGACACAATGCTGGATTAAACAAAGACAAAGTCATTTTGCCAAGCTCCTGTCTGGCCTTGATTGGGGGTCATAAAACTCATACATTCCCTCAGTTTGGTTTTGACAACTCACAGAATAAAACCTTGGGTATGTCACATGCTACTTTCTTTTAAAAGCTTTCATAATCTTCTATATAGAACAAGGGTGATTCCCGTATCATTCCTACCACATGGAAAGCAGAGCATCAGCTCAGGAATTACTAAATATTTGGTGTACTTCAAAAGATCATGTGGGCGGACTATGCCATCTTTCCACAAAGGTGTTAATGCTAGCTGTGCTCATCAAAGTCTGAAACAGATGGGTGGGTCTGAAACAAGAAAATCTGAAGGCAAAACTTAGTAATTGACCAAGATCCAGGCCGGGAAAATACCCTAGTGACACCCAAGGGTCTCTATGGGTGGGACACGCCAGGTGGCCCTTTTTGATGTCACCATTTTGGTGCCATGGCTCTTCTTGCATTGTTTCTTAAAACTTCCACCCCGACTAATTCTACAATTTCTTTTTGTTTCTAGTTCCTTCTTTCTGGGGATTGGTGAACTCAGCTTGGAATCTTTGCTCTGTGGGGAAACGGCAGTCGCCGGTCAACATAGAGACCAGTCACATGATCTTCGACCCCTTTCTGACGCCCCTGCGCATCAACACTGGGGGCAGGAAGGTAAGCAGCTATGGTGCTTCCATTGTGAAGTCGAGGATGTCGGGAGATGCTGATTCTGAAAGCCAGTCCTCTGGGTCTCCAGCTCTCTGATGAGTTTGCCTTTCCATCCAGGAGTAATCACAGACCTCAGGCCTGCTGCCAACCAGTGTAATTATGTCTGAATTGTGCTTTCACTTTCCTAGCTAGTCAAACCCTCATGCTTCTAATTACTTTGTACCCCCTAGAGGTTGCCTGAGGCCCTATCCCTTGGTACCTCAGGAAGGTCAGAAAGCAGTGTTGCTTCCCAAGCATATCACGCTGGGAAAATCCCTCCTCTTTACTGGGGCTTCTTTTAACCTCCACAAAGTGGGGGGGAAATTGCTTTAACAAAAGTAAAATCAGAAATTTATCATCTTGGAAGGAAAAACAAATAAATATCACCTTAGATGATTTATAAGAAAATCAATAATTAATCTTTCTAGGGGCATCTTGGCTGGCTAAGAATCCTAGCTCTTGCCCAGAAATGCTGAGCTATACCTTGTGATTCTCACACCAACGTCCCTCCTTCCCTCCACCGCCCCCCACCCCCACCGCCGTGAGATGTTCCTCCTCAATTTTCATAAGGTCATCATGCCCGTGGGGTTTCTTGTTGCTGGGCTCTAGCATTTCTCTTGTGGGTTAATTTCTTTTTGGCTACCTTTTACTGTTGAGTAGTTCATTGAAGGTGGGAAATAGACACACACAGCAAATTGTGTTTGAAGGTGATTTAGTTATTGTGAACTCAAGAGGAATGGAAAATCATTTGTGTCCAAGAAATTGGGATTAAAATTATGGACAGTCTTTGTTACTGCTGGCAGCCGATTCTCCAGGGTTTGCGTTCCTGCTCTGCCCTCTACTTATTCAGTCCGTTTGCCTTACTTACCATGGAGTTTGTAAGAAAGTCTTTCTCCTTCTGATATATTGGAATGTATTCTTTCCTATTACATAACTGTCCCCAGAAAACCAAACAAAAAAAATAAACCCAAATTCTAATGATGGTTCTCAGAGATGTTAGTAACTTTGACTCAGGTCACAAAGCGGGTTTTAAAAGGCTTTGCACGTGATTGAGACTATCTCTCTATGTAGTGTTTGTGTGCTGTTTTGAATATGAATTGAGAAGCATTTTTCTAGAAGAGTCCTATGTAGGTCATGTAGTTTATCACTCTGATTCCACGGAAATTAACCTACCCAGATTACCGTTCCATCTGAAGTTTTATTCTTATAAACTCTAAAGGGAACTTGCCTTGGGTTCTACACATACCTCTCTCCTTCAAGTCATGACCATGGACAGGCTCAGTGACCAGTATTCAGAAAAGGCAAGTTGCAGTTTTGACTTTTTGATCACTCTTTCCTTCTTGGAAAGGACGATGAAGGGGGAATAATTGTATTCTGGACAAAGGGTGAAGCAGTAAAAAAGCAGAATAAGGGTTGGTACCTGAGTTCCAGAAATCAGCTAAAAGGTGACCAGCAATGGACGCCTGGGTGGCTCAGTGGGTTAAGCCTCTGCCTTTGGCTCGGGCCATGATCTCGGGGTCCTGGGATCGAGCCCCACATCTGGCTCTCTGCTCAGCAGGGAGCCTGCTTCCCCCTCTCTCTCTCTCTCTCTCTCTCTGCCTGCCTCCCTCCCTACTTGTGATCTGTCAAATAAATAAATAAAATCTTTAAAAAAAATAAAAATAAAAGATGACCAGCAAGATGACCAGATGATCTCTGAAGCACAGAGATCAAAGAGGAGGAGGTGGGAGGTAAGGATGGAAAAGGAAGATGGGGCCAAATCTAGAGGCTGTGTGAAGGAACTGGCTCTTTTTCCTGAGTTATGGCAAGTGATTGAAGCATTTTTAGGTCAAGAATATGCTGGGCACGGGATGGGAAAGGTGACAAGCTGATGCAAATAATGGACACATAAGCTTTTCCATCACTTTTCAATCAGCCCATCTTAGAGGAAAATATTGATGTGAAAAAAAAAATAACTAATTCAAGACAGCTTCTCCTAAAATTTATTGGGAGAGATGAGATGGGACAATTGCATGGTGTTAAAAAGCACTCATAAGTTTTGGCTTGGTTTTTCTTTTTATTGTTGACAGATTTCTTTTTAATATATATTTTCAATTCAGTAAAGTGTACCTGATCCAAATCAATTTTCAAATGCACTGGAGTTTGGAATTTTGGAAACATTTACTCTCAACGATGTAAATATTTGTATCTGGCACGATTTGTGTTGTCAGCTGTTTGAAGAGCTGAGAACTGTCTGGTGGTTTCCTTTACATTAGTGAAAGGTGGAAAATAAAATATAGATGGTAGGAAGATAAACTAACTGGTAATGAAATGTCTAAACGTGATAGACAGTAGCTAAACCACGTTTGCCAGCTTTTTAAAGGTGCCGTTTAATGAGCTGGAGACTTATTTGGAAATGAGTATTCAAATCACTGCAGTGAATTTAGTTTTGCCTTAAAGAGCTAGGTATCAAAAGGCGTAAAGGCCACCCTGTAGGACTGGGAGGTTTTGTAGAACATGGGCAAGGTGCCACAGTGTGAAGTCTGAGGTCTGCTGGGTATCAGCATGTTAAATGCGTCCCAGTCATTGTGTGTTTTATGTCACATTCTTATCCCTGAACATGATTCCTGCTCATGTTTCCGTGTACCTTATACCCAAGCCCGTGAGTGGCCCCACCGCAGCCTTTGACTTGTGTTACGGTGTTCGTTTTAATGTGTCTGACCCAGCATGGGGATCAAATCATGAATTAAGGGCTAATCTTAGCATGGGCAAGGGCTGAAATTCAACCTGAATGCAAGAATACAAATAATATATGACAATCAAAACTTACTGTGTCTTGGATATAACAGAGTATATTCATTGTACATGAATAATGGTATTTCTTTTACTTTATGGGTTGCTTCTTATCAGTGGTAATTCTTAAGCAATGTTTGGGTTTATTTTTGTTTCTTTTTTTCTTGAACAAGAGTGGTTTTTGTTTTTTGTTTTTGTTTTGTTTGGTTTGGTTTGGTTTGCCCCATTCATATCTGACACATAATACTCTTATGGGCAAAATTTAAAGTGACTGTGCTTTTTAAACAATACTCATTGAAGGTTGGGTTGCATATGGTCATAAGAATCTTTCCTTGTATTCAGTCTCCCACCCTTGACCCCATTCAACTTGACTCCTAATAGTCTAAACAGTTTTGTTTTTTGTGTTTTTTTTTTTTAATCTTGGAGTTAATTAATATATTTTAGAGAAAGCTACTGAGCAAACCCAGGAATTAAGAGTAGGCAGGTGGAGATAATCCTTCCTTCACAGTCTCAGATCATTTAAAATCCCTGTATGTGGGAAATGAGATTCTGATTCATCTGGTATTTTAAGCTCAGTTCAAGCCTGATGGACTGTTTCAAAGGTGGAAACCCTTGGTAGTCAATGGACTTGTACAGATTCGCCTATTTTTTTTTACTTCCTTGTCTTTTTCCTCACATCAAAGTGAGTGTACCTTATGTGTTTGTGTATTAACTTTTGTGTGCTGTTCACCCAAGTAAGCTTCCTGGTAATGTGAAAACAATGTAGAGTGTGAAAGTTACTGAAGAGCAAACTATGAATGGCCTGGCTTAATCATTTTGGGGTATAATAGTTCCTCTAGATATTTGCCTGGAGCATTCTCTGAGACAGGTGAGGTGGGTGCTGGAGGCTTTCTGGATTAAGCGGTGAGGTTAGCATTCATGGAAGAGGTGTAGTTTGTAGATAACCTCTCTACTGATCTGAAATATCTAAAAGAAGAAAAGGTATATTAAAATGGAGCTGGAAATCACTTGCTGATCCTGCCATTGTAACCAAAAATCAGTTCTGGCATCCTTCTTCATCTTTTTGCTCTTTTAATAAAATGGACATCTCAGGAGTTACTGACATGAGCATTGCTTATGATACATTAAATGTAAAAGGTAGGATCTAACGTCACTCACTTAATGATCCCAATTTGTTTAAAAAGTATCCATGCTATGCGAAAAGAGACCAGTGTTAAAAGTAATATTGTTTCTTTCTACTTTCTTAAAGCTTCTAGATTTTCTATAACAAGCCTGCATTAATTTAATAACATGAAAAACATGTATAGATTTTTAATTCATTCCTTTGTTTTAGGCAAAAATATACTTAGAGTTGGTAAATGTGGTAGATGGACTAATGCCCTCTCCTAAAGATTATATATTATATATATATGTCTCTTAATCCCCAGAATTTACAAATATGTTATCTTATGTGGGCAAAAGCTATCTGAAAGATGCAATTAAGTTAAACATCTTAAAATGGATAGATCATCCTCTATTATCCCGATAGACCCTTTGTAATCACACGGTTCTTACAAGGAACAGACAGAGGAAGAGAGTCCAAGGCAGAAAAAGAGATGTGACAGAGGAAGCAGAGGTCAGAGTGATAAGCTGCCATGAGCCGAAAGAATGACGGTGTGGCCACACTGACGGTGTGGCTTCGAGAAGCTGGAAAAGGGTAAAGAAACATATTCTTCCCTGGAGTCTCCAGAAGGAACACGGCCCTGCTAAAACCTGGATTGGAGCCCAGCAAAACTGATTTTGACCTCTGACTTCCAGAATGTAAGATGACCATTTCAAGGAGATTGGTTGCCATCTCACGCAAGCACAGGGGCGGAGCAGAGGACAGAAGACTCCAGCTGCACTCCTCCCCACCTGCCCTTTGCCAGGCTCCCTCTGGGGAGAAGTCAGAGACCAAGACAAGATGGTTGACTCAGTCTACATAAGCCAGCCTCCAGGCCACAGGATGAGGTGAAGGTAGATTTGAAGGGGCGGTTAGAAGACATCCAGCAGAAGGCTATATACCCTTTATCTACATGACCATTGGCACGTTTCCCATTAAATGAATATGAGGTAATAAAAATCATCATTACCTATAAAATTAGGTATAAATGTCTCAACCTGGCATTCACAGTCCTTTCAATATGGCCCCAAACCTCCCTTCCAGAGCCTTATTCCTCTTGCATCTTATGCCTACCTTGATTCCTAGTGTGAGACTATGCTACTTTTTTCTTAATTGACCATATCTCATCTTTCCCTGTCATTTGTGCTTTGGCCACGGTGTAATCCTTCACCTTATGTACCTTCTGTAGCTCAGCACTCCCCATCCCTACCTTTCTCTCATTCAGTCTCTGTGGCTCCAGTGCTTCCCCTGCCACGACACTCCTCTTGATGTCCTTCATGACTGGTGAAATCCCTCTCCATTTGCCTTCTTAAGTAACTTGCTTAAGGACCTGAACCTTGACCTATAGTACATTAGTCTTACCCACCTCATTCTCCTGTGTTAAATTAAGGGCTCCTCCTGATAAATGTGCTTTCATATTTTCATTTTATATCTCTGTGATTATCTATGATGGTGCTGGTTGATTTGAACTGAACCAAGACTATCTTTGATTACCAAACAAAAGGTTTATGTGGAATTAGTAAAAAGTTGCTTTGATTCAAGGTGGGAAAAATATGAGAAAGTCCCATGTTGGAAAGTAACCTTGCGATCAACAGAATCTGTCATTAGGAACTAATTTTCAGTCATTGTACTTCTCCTGAAACGTAGTCAAAATATGTTGAAAAAAATAATGACTGTGAATTGGTTGGGTGCCTAAAATCTTATCACTTCTCTATTTTTAAATTTCCCCCATGAACCTGATGGCAAAATTTAGTTGACCACAATTAATCATGGCAGTGTCTACATTGCTATGTTAAGAAACTTTATGATTAAGGCATTTATGTTCCTTCAAGGACTTCACAATATATTAGGTGAGAAAATATAAATATACAGACGTTAAATCACACTAGCTGATTTAAATAACTGCTTGAGATAATAGTGGAAGAGATCCTAAAGAAGTAGTGAAATGATTAATTAGAAAATCAATCATTTTGACATTAGTATTTAATGGTGGTAAGAAGTTGGGTTGGCTGAACCAGGCTTTATGGAGTGCTAGAATGTGAGTTAGCATGGGCAGGTAGGTGGAATGAAATACTGTTTGCAGGGGGGTCTTTAAATGTTAAGACGTTCTGGCTCCATGTGTGAAAGATGGAAGAAAATGTCAGGATAGATCCATTTTGCTATCTAAGTATGTTATGGTGGTACTGGTTTTTATTGGATAAGTGATATTAAACTTTCATAGATAAGTATTCTTTCCCATTTGGAACTCGTTAGCTATCTTTAAGTACGATGGGTCTTTTTATACTGAAGTTCTAGTATGGAAATGATACATATAATTTTACGTGTGCTCATGGGATAAAGTAGATTTCTAAGAGCTGATGAGGAAGTGAATGTAATTCTTACTCATTTGTATTTTGTGGCTTGATAAATTTCTTGACTTGCCATACTGACAATATCCTTTCTCAGAAGGATGCAATAAAGGATCTCCTTATTTGAATCTAATTCTAACCAACAAGGAAAAGCAGCTCAGTGATGTGTAATGGATAGTAAAATTCTGGAAGAAATTGGATGTGTTATCTTAGAAAATATGGTGGCCAAAGTTAAAAAAAAATGCTAATAAGATTTTTCAGACATGGATCCTAAAAGCTTCAAAAGGCAGATTTTTGAAATAGCATAGTTAAAGTAGACGTGACCTCTCTGCCTCGTGGAAGGTAATTCTAGAGGACTGGGAAGCTCTTAAAAATGAAATTATGGCAATACAATTACAAATGATAATCCCCCCCCCAAAAAAAAGGAAGTGGTGGGAGCTAAGGCTACAGATGTGACTGTACAGGGAGTCTTGCCAAAAGTAATGTTTTTAAATGGCAGGAGAAGGATGTGAGAGAAAGGGCTTTATAGCCAAGGAGGAGGAGGACGAAAGTGGAAGGAAACTTTGAAAATCGTTGCAGGGAGAATAAGGTCCAGATGAGTTTAGGGTGGTGGAATGAAAGGTCCTTTAAAGTCATAGTTAGAGGAAGCAGGAACATTAAGACAATATAGACCTTCGTTTGGGGGAAAGGAGGGAATAGATACCCACAGATGTTCCACGTCAGTTTTGGATTCTAGGTTTACCACTTGTCACCCAGAGATGAGAAGCCTGACCTCTCTGAGCTTCTGTTCCCTCCTCTGTAAAAAAGAGAACGTAATTGTACCCACCTTGCAGGGTTGGGGTGGAAGGAATTCCACGAACTAACACATAGCAGACAGGTGATAATTCGAATTATCAGGCCGATGGCTGGCAGAGAAGGAGATGCGTCACAGTAGTTAGCTAGTGTCTTCGTCCGTTCAGGCTGCTGGATCAACCTGTCACTGACGGTGTGGCTTCTAAAGAATGGACATTTACAGGACACCTGGGTGGCTCAGTTGGTTGGACGACTGCCTTTGGCTCAGGTCATGATCCCAGAGTCCCGGGATCGAGTCCCGCATGGGGCTCCCAGCTACATGGGGAGTCTGCTTCTCCCTCTGACCTTCTCCTCACTCATGCTCTCTCTCACTGTCTCTCTCTCTCAAATAAATAAATAAAATCTTAAAAAAAAAAAAAAGAATGGACATTTACGTCTCACAGTTTTGGAGGCTGGGAATTCCAATAAGGAGAAAACACAACCCAATCCCCCCCAGAGTTTCTTCATCACAGAAACTCATATTCCCTTTAAAATCAGTAACATGTATGCTGGGAGGTGAAGTGAGTGATGGAATATGACTCCAGAACCACCTTGCCAGCAACCCGTATCCGAAAGCTTTAAAGTCAGTAGGCATGAAGGTAAAGCTTTCCTCTCACACCTATCTTTATAAAAAAGCTGCACAGATTCAGACTGGGCTGGATTCATCGTAAAATCACTACATGCGGGAAAAGTAGAGGGAGTTAATGGATAATGTGATCGGCATGAGTAAATAGCACAGGGAAGACGCCAAGAGACGAATTCAACCTAATTACACAGTACATGAGGTACTCCCCCGTAAGTGAGGCTGTTGTCCTTATAATAACCTTCAGTGAGAAGAGACTACCTGGGATATTGCCGTCAGATCCCTCAGTGTGGGTGGTTAGAATACAGAATGGAAAAGAGGTTGACCAAGAGAATGTGGAAGAAGAGGAACAAAGTGTTGATGAGAAGAATCAACCGTTCTGTACGTTCTGTATTCAATTCTCTTGCTCTCTCTCTGTCTGAAAGAACAACATTCCAAGGTATGATTACAGGTACCTTCTAATGATACCTGTACTGTGCAGCCTCAGACACAGAGAGCTTGTGTTTGGAAATGGTGTGCACCAGACTTTATTTCAAAATAAGAGCTCGAGCCCGGTGAAGGGTGAATGACCTGCATGTGTTCCACTGAGAACCCTGGCATAAAAAGAGTCCCCACAGGCACTGAAGTCTACCTCCTACTCTAGAATAGCTCAAGCATTGGAGGAGAGCCTTGACCTGGCCTGGAATGCCCCTTCCAATCTGGAAACTGTACAAACAATGCTTAGATGGGCACACGGAATAATGTTTGTTTGAGGCTTGTAGATTGAACTCCCCAAATATGCATTTAACTCCCAAAGGAGAACTCCCTTTAAAAGCCCTAGCACTGGTTTGGAAGAAACCTGCCTTCTCCTCTTCCTCATCCTCTATCCAAATTGACTCCTCAAAGTGCTGGAGACCGGCCTCTTTCTCCTTTAGGGTATTTTGCTCTGAGTCACTAGAATGGAGGATCCAGGGCAAAATGAATGTTATAAGAAAGGACTTTGATTAAAGATAAAGAAACAAGGCCAGGGTAACTGTGTTTATGCTCAGAGCAGTGCGTTTTGCAGGCAGCGCAAGGTTTCAGTGCCTTGTGATGAAAGATGAGCAAACTGTGAGGGACTGTATCCTAAGTTGGGCATGGGCTCAGAGCAGAGGGGTTCTATGGCTTGACGTCAGGCTCTCATGCACCATCACCTAGCTTAGATCTGGCCTCTGGATTACTGCTCACCCTCTCAGCAGTTGCTTGTAATGTGTCCCTCTTGACGTTGCCCAGAACACCAATGCAGTCATTAGGCAAGCCTTTGAAGGAGACACCTGGATGTTGGCTAGATTTAGTTCTGTGTCTTTCTTTATTCCTCTGGTGAGTATTAGAAAAGACTTTGCTTTCCCTTCCTGCTTCTTGGTCTCTGTCTCTCTTTCTCTCACTCTCCCTTCCCTACCTCTTCATTTACCTTCCTCTTCTCAGTCACTCTGGCTCTCCTACCCTTTTCTCCCCTCCCCCATCTCCTTTCTCCCATTCACCTTGCCCCATTCCTCTGCGCCCCCTTTCCTTTCCTCCCTCCTTCCCCTTGGTCCTGGGTTCATGTGACCGAGGAACCCATGCCATCTCTCTTCTGCATCAGGGTGGAATAGATACTCCCCTTTCACATATTTTATTTATTTTTTATTAAGGTATTTTTTTTCTTCTTTTTTTCAGAATTTATTTATTTATACTGAGGGGCGCCTGGGTGGCTCAGTGGGTTAAAGCCCCTGCCTTCGGCTCAGGTCATGATCTCAGGGTCCTGGGATCGAGCCCTGCATCGGGCTCTCTGCTCAGTGAGGATCCTGCTTTCCCCTCTCCCTGCCTGCCTCTCTGCCTGCTTGTGATCTCTGTCTGTCAAATAAATAAATAAAATCTTTAAAAAATAATACTAATAATGCCATATTGAATCCTGGAAATGTGCAAAGGCAGTAGATTTCAGGTGCTCGCACCAGTGACAAGACAGTGCGAACTCTGAGTAGAAGGATATGTTAGTGTAACTGTAGGAGTCGTTTAGCAATGCATGTGTATATAAAATCCTCATGTTACGCATCTTAAATATATACAGTTTTTATTAAAAGGGTAAATAAAAAATGTGAAGAGATTCGCTAGTTCAGCCCAGCATCTGTTTTTTTCATACAATAAACCTAGTGTCTATTCAATAGGATATTTAGCTAATGTTTGCATTGCCTACTTCGTGTTCTGAACAGATTCTTTTCTGTGTTTACTGAGCTCTTCACCAGATGTGACATACTATAATATTAGTCATTGCGGGCCCTTATCCCTGAAACCCACAGGCTCTGACCATATCTACAAAACGTGTTTACATAGGATATCATATGACGAAGGAGCATGATCTCATTTTTACCAAGAATGAAAATATATACCCCCACACACTTTGGTGTGTCGGAGTCAATGGAAACCTGTCAAACTCGCAGCATCTCACCTCCTGAAAATGTTCTCTCCCACCTTCATATCACAAATAGGCCTCCCATCCAATTCTGTGGAGCAGAGACTTTTCCTTATTTGCATTTTCCCCTGAAATATTCAGAATATCTATACATAGAGAGAGAGAGAAAGCTTTTTTTTTTTTTTTTTTTTTAAGCCAAGTAGCTGTTTTCACTGATTTCTCACTAGGAACAACATGCATGGCTTGTGCTAGGATAGAAGGGATTATGCAGTCCATATACTGTGTCACTCTTTAGTGCTCGTGTGCTAGGTAAGCTTAAATATAGAAATCAGCTCAGTGCTTGAAGACTCCCAAATTACTTATTTTGAGCTTGAGAGACTCTGATAGAATGAGATTTGGGCAAAATTATCGGTTCAAATTAAGTGTTGGATCACCCCTTCAGAGTCTGATGCTTCCCTGAGCCCAAGTTTTTAGAGCCTGAGATGCAGCTTCTTGAACCAATGAATTGCTGAGGAAGTGTTCTCAAGTGAGGGAAGCAGAGCAGGGAGGAAGTTCAGCGAAGATGGGAGTCCAGCTGGAGCCTGATCCCACAGGGAGCTCTAGAGCATGAATGGCACCACCATCCTAGCAGACTTCCCCTTACCCCCAGGGGCTAGGGAGGCAGCTAACAGGGGCATAACCTCCCTGGTGTTCCCAGGCAAGGCGCTCTTGTGCACTGTTGCACTGGAGAATCTCGCTTCCACTGGCTTTCCAGAGCCCATCCGAACATCTCTTCCCACCTCTACGTTCAGTGACATCAAGTTGGTAAGTTGAAATTCCCATGGTAGGTGGGTTTATACCAAAGAAATCTGCCAGTGCTACACAACAGGGCCTTTTTCCCCCCTAGAGAGCTGGTCGATAAGTATTTACCAGGGCACCACAGTTCCTACAGACCAAGGGCAGTCCCCAGGAGGAGGGTAAGTTGATTGCAGCCAACACTCAGAGAAGCTGAGAGACCTGCCCATTCTCCCAGAAAAGGGGATGAGTGGATCATAACAGCATTTATCATAGCTAGTGTTGGAAGTTTTAGATTTGCTACACATATTCATCTTGGAAATGACTCCAATGACTGTTTTGGGCTCCTTAACTACCAGTCCACTTGGGCTGCCGTATACTCTACCCTCCCCAAGCCCAGCTGCCTCCTGGGGAGGAGGTGGGAGGAACAGAAATGAGTAGAGGGAATTCTGACTTTCCTTACCTTCATTCTGATTCCTCTTTTTTTTTTTTTAAGATTTTATTTATTTATCAGAAAGAGAGAGGGAGAGAGAGCGAGCACAGGCAGACAGAGTGGCAGGCAGAGGCAGAGGCAGAGGGAGAAGCAGGCTCCCTGCTGAGCAAGGAGCCCGATGTGGGACTCTATCCCAGGACGCTGGGATCATGACCTGAGCCGAAGGCAGCTGCTTAACCAACTGAGCCACCCAGGCATCCCTCTGATTCCTCTTTTAATATGTCATCTTTGCTTGGTTGCCTTCTACAAGCCTAATCATGTCTTTGCACACTAAGGATGCCATACAGGGAGAGTTTTACCCAATTTCCTGGCAATCACAAAGCAATGTCACCAAGAACTTATCCAGTTTAAGCTGCCACTGCCCCAGAACTAGGGATGTCCTGGGCTATTTCACAACCCCAGTTCCCCAACCCCACTTTCCCAGCTTCTTGTCAGTGATAGTATGTTTCCAGCGGACTAGCAGGCAATACTGTAAACACATGTAATAAACACATTTGCAGGTGCTAAAGGAAGAAACGGGGAGGAGCTTCTGGGCTTTTCCAAGTGATCCTTATTCAACACATTGTCTTATGATGATGATTTTACAGTTTCTGAATCTAAAAGGTATGATTCTTTTTAAAAAAAAATCTGAATATGAGTGAGGATATAGCCCTGTGCCAGGAAGTTTTGAGTCCACGCTGTTAAATCAATTCAAAGTATTACTAGCATTTTTCTCAAGAGTGTAATATACAACAACTGCCAAGCTTTCCTTTTGCGATTACAAAAAGGACAGATACTGGAGTGAGCCATATTTCAGCACTGCAGGGATATAAAAAATGAACTGCTAAAAACGGCCCAGGAGGAATGAATAGCAATAAGACATCAATGTCATCTGTATACTGATTTGTGATGAATTTCCAAAAGGCTTAATGGTATGATGCTGTGATATATAGGGACTTCCTGAAAGTTAATAACTGTAAGTTACCCACTTGGAAGAATGTAATGGAGGAAAGCAAGTGATCACAGATAATATATAAATAAGTAACTTCACTAATAGAGTCAAACTGTTCTGTGTGTTCTGGATTGCAACACTCTGTGATTAGAAATATAAAATTCAAAGGATTATGAAGACAGGAGAAGGTCAAATGTTAAACAAACACCCATAATCCTATGTTTGGTAAAGCCTTTAATTTGCCTTTCAAAGACCCATATAGGGAAGAGAAAAGTGCATATACCTTGATCACCTTTCACAGGTAAATTAACCTCAGCCAGAGTCCTTTGATTCAAGCGGAAGCAAATTCAAGTGGGAGCAACAAAATCATGCATCTTTGCAGCCTGTGTGTTTGGACGAACTTGTTCTTGATAATTACCATGTGGTCTGGCGTTTCCCCATGGGTTGTGTGCTTAAAGTGAAAGACCCGCGGATCCCCTTACCCAAGAATCCAACACTGCCACTGGATGCAAACAACAAGAGGTTTATTGTCACGCAGGTACCTGCGGGTGGTCGGTAGCTCTGGCTAGTCAAGCACCCCTACCGGAGTGAAGCAGGGTCTTTTATAGGAAGGTACAAACAAGTTTTGGGTGGGGCGCAACTGATTGGTTGACAGTTTGAACTTTGAAAAAGGCATACTTGGAGTTTGCTGATTGGCTCTAAGGACCCGCGCCTGCGAAGAGAGAGGCGGGAAGGGGGAACAAGCTGATTGGTTCTGAGGGCCCGCACGCGGGAGGAGAGAGGCGGGAAAGGGGAACAAGAAGGGGGAAGGTAGGAATGCCATCATGGCGTCTCTATTATTTCTATAAGCCAAGCGGTTACAGAAGGGCAAAAGAGCGATTAATAAGCAATTAATAACCTAATTAATAACCTGGTCTATACCTAAAAGCCAGCGGTTTACAGAAAAGCAAACAAGCGGTTAGTTATCCTATCTGTCTACTAAGGGAGGGGTCTTTCTAGGGGAGGGGTCTTTCAAAAGCACCAACAGCTATGAGATATGGGGTCTCAAATAAGCGTAGCCCCTTTCAACCTGCAGTCTGGGCTCATTTGGCCCACTTCTTTTCATGGCCGTGGCTGACAGATTCTGGTTAGCAGTAAAGTGCATGGCATAAAGAAGACACTCAATAAATGTTTATTGAATGAAATGAGAAATAGATAAGTGAAAAAAAAAAAAAAGAAAGAAAAACACCCCAGGTCCTGGAATTACAAATAGATGGGAAGAGAGACAGGAACTAGATTTATTGAGTACCTACCACATCCATTTATACATACATATTTTATCTCATTTCATTCCCCAAACAACCTGAGATGGTCAGTTTTGCAGACCAGGAAGCTGACATGTACGGTTGTTAAATAATTTACCCAGAGTTACAAGGGAGACAAAATAAATAAATAAATAAATAAAAATGCTGAGTTTCAACCTTAGCTTGTCTGTCTGAACCACTGTGTCCCTTTCCAGAATGTTGCACTAAAGCTGAAGACAAGGGAATCATATTCCATTTTAGCACGGATTCAGGAAGAAGAGGGTCTGGGATCACAAGAGCCCTGACCTTCAGCCAATTTGCTTCTCTTTGCCATCATTTGCGAGAATGAGGGAAGGTGTTGCCTATGCCGGGTTCCTGCCATGTTCTGCCTCTTAATTACCTCTCTGCAGCCTGTTTGTTTTGGCTCTAGCATTGTACATATATTATCCTTTGAGGTGATGCTGTAGGTCTGCTTTGTTATCTGGGTGCTACTCTCCTCCCTGGCAAGGTGGCAGAGCACGTCCTGAAAGTCATTTTTAAATGGGTAGTTAATTTTCCTACATCCTTCATCAAAAAAGTGCCACACAAAATGCCCCAGATAGTTATTGTCATCGCCACACCAGATCAGGCAGCTATTGAGTGAGGAGAAAGACAGTTTCCGTTTCTAGGACACAGACATGGGTGTTTTCTCTCTGCATAGAAGGTGGCAGCGTTTTCTCTGTGTCTGTGTCCTCCATCTGCTCTGCTCTGTCTCTCTTGCTTTGCGCTGAGAACACGCCGTGGTGTGTCTGCACGCAGGGCACACCCCAAAAGAGCATGAATTGCGCAGCGGAAATCCCAGTGGGTGCATTTCCATGTTCCGCAGGGCTCACAGAAGATCAAGAGAAACTTTTAAAGTCATGAGCCTCAGAGGACTGGCCAGTGTAAATGGCCTGTTCCTGTTTCTCCTGGGCACTCATCCTTTAAGTCATTTCATATGATGTGCATAATTTAACAGGGGCGAAGCTGGCACATCCCTGCCATTCATTTCTCGGCCTGCCCTTAGTTCTCTGTGGATCGTAATAATGATAATGGTTAGAAATTTTAGGTTTGTTCTTCTCCACATCCACTGTTAAGACTGAAAGGAATTCAGAGGTGACCCTCAGTTCTCAAGTCATCTCGGGAATAGGACAGTCAAAGCAAAGATTTCAGATTACAATGGTTTTTGGCTCATGTGCCCCCACAAGCCAATCGCTGGGAGCTTAACCCAACCTCCCAGTTTCGCCCTTCTGCATGGTCCTGGGTGCCTCCTGCTTCCTGGGAGGCATGCTTGTGTAGATGGGGTCACTCCTCCCCTGCGACCCTCCAGGGACTCTGCATGGCTCTTGCAGGCACTGCTGAAATATGATCACTCCCATCTTGACAATGGCATTTCTCCAAAGCATCTGAAGACCTTTATCCCAAACCCGACTGCTCTGACCTTGAAGGGACTTCAACTTTCTTTCGAGTCCCTAAGAGATCGCATGGCTTTTCCAATTCTGTGGGAGTCTCTGACAAAAAGTTTATACCAAGACCCTAGGGACTTGTCTGGAAGCCCTCTGAGTGACCACGCCTGGTGGGAATCAGACATGAAGCGCTCAGTCACCAACAGAAGGATACCTCATGCCACACACGCGTCTTTATACTCTCTTCTACCTCTGAGTAATTCACCCAGTCTCCAGTCCGCAACTACCCACAGCTGGTTTCTTTCTCCTTTTTCTTAAGACTGCCATTGTCCATTCCAAAGTCCTCCTTGCCAGTTTCCTGAGAATGCTCTGAAACCTTTATGTAAATTGTCTCTCAGAGGTTAGAATCAATACCCTTGGGAAGCTAGAAGAATATGCAAATTAAGCTAAGCTAGTACTTAACTTCTGCTCTGGGCATTCCTCCCTCGTTTTGCCATTGGGAGGGAGCCTTTATGAATGGCTGCCCTTTATTCTGCCCCTTAGTTTCCACCTGCCCCCTGCTATGAAGAGTGAGCAAAGCCACGGGGCTGAGCTTTCCTTCCTGTAACTGAAGGATATTCATTCCCTGCACAGACCAGTGAGCTACCAGTGCCCTGTGAATGGTTTTTAATGCTACTAATGTGTGTGCAGAATTATTAGAAAGCACTTTGAGTTTTAGAAAGATATTTTATTCTTTTGTTACCAAGGCTTTTCAGAAGATAAAATATACATTATACTGCATGGAGTATATGAAAGTTCAATAAAATATGATAATGCAGCTCCACACGCTGTTCTCTTGGGTATGATATCAGGAAAATATTTTCCCCTGACAAGCCTCTTCTAATGGATGAAAATATTCCCTCTCCTTGCACATACCGTGCAAGGTTTGAGGCTTATTATTGGAGTCAGGTAATCTGCCTCTGAAATACTGGTATTTGAAAAGCAAATTTAAGGCTTAGGACGTTTTGCTTTATGATCATTGACACTGATGTTAGTAAACTCTTTCTCTAGTTATGAAGAAGAGAAATGGCAGGCAAGTTGGGTTGCTGTTTCCTTTTTTTTTTTTTTTTTCCCAGTTGCCATTTGCTTTTTACTGACTGCACCATATGGAGCACAGTAACTAAACTATGAGGGTGTCAGGATGCAGAGAAAAAAAAGAATGCACTTGGACTCTAACAGCCCTGAAGCAAGCTATTTTATCCCCCTTGAGCCTGTTTTCCTGGTCTATACAGTAGAGTTACTATTAAAGAATTGCGGCAAGAATCACAGATTATTGGAATGCTCCCATCGTTGTGCCCAGCACATAGCATTTCTGCAATTTAATTTTAATTTAACAGAGAAATAGCTGACCCCGGAATTATGTCACCATAGTAATGATACCCATGTAATAATATGTACCCAAGTAATAATATGTACTCAAGTAATAGTATGTACCCAAGTAATAATATGCTTGTGATTCAAAGTCAATTTTATTTATGCCATCAGCATTTGTGTACTTTTTGAGTTCTAGAAAGAGGTGAAGGGTAGTATATACAACATAGTAAAACATATAATAGATGATAAACTTTGAACAATATATCTTTTTCCTTCTGCCCTAGATTCTCCAGCTGGGGCTCTGTAGATTAGGCTGACAAAAGACAGATTAACAAGAGAGAAACAAATGGAAGTTGATTAACATGTGTGTGCTGCCGATTAATAAATGGCAGTAATACGGGGATAGAGATGACTAACTCAAAGGGGTGGTTCAAATTGGGGATCCGTATAACTAACTTAGTAGCGGAAAGGGAGGGGGAGAGAGGGCACTGATGGAAAAACAAATGACTTTATGGAAACATAAATGCACTCTTAAGAGAGGGGATGGGAGATGGGGTAGGTTGTGACTTGACGTCTGTCTGAGTGTGGTGCTGTCCCAGAAGAGAAATTAGAGTTAGTTCAGGGGAAGGCTTTATGACAACTGAGTTCTTTGGGGAGGCCCTGCTTTTAGGAAGATAAAGGACATCAGGGACCCAGATGAGTTCAGTTCAAAGTAATTCTTATGCCAAACAGGCGTATTTTAGGGTGGCGTCTCCTGGTCCCTATCGGTGATAGCTGTAGTTCTTAGACTTCATGGAGTACAGTCATCATGTGTTTTATAATCTGGCATATATTTAACCACGTCTAATGGTCTATTTTGCTTATTCCTGAAGACGCGTAGGGTTTGGCTCATAGTAGGTGTCCAATAAACACGCACTGAAATTGTTGGTAGCTGCTTGCTAAATGTTTATTGTATTTAATCTGGACTCGGATGACCAAAGTAGATTAAAAAAGATAGGCAGAAATGTGGATGTTATCATTGTAATTCCCAGGTGACCCCCAGGAAAGGACAAGTAGGTAATTCAGATTTTCACTGATTGAACAAATCTCTACCATAGCAAATGATAAGGGCTTCAGTATAGATCAGCCAGACTTGTACTTGGGTTTCTAGACTCCTCTTAGTAGCTCTTTACTGTTTTGTCCCAGTCCTTCCAGCTTCTTCTGGATTGTGCTTCTGTGTCCCTCCAGCCAACAGTCTCAACTCACTCTCCCGTCTGTGCATAATGGGCCAAATACACACCATACTGTGTCCCAATACACAAGGTTCCACCTACCCTGTCAACTAACGGGTATATCAATGCCAGGCAGAATGAACCCCCTCCTCTACGATGTGCTTGCTGGGTATGTGACTGTCCCGGGAGCAGTTCATTTGTCAGCAAGCAAAAGGCAGGCCTGCTGTCAATTCTATGAGCTGTATATTGGAGGAAACGCCAGAGACCTAAGCAATTATAATTCATTAAATTTGGTTATGCAAATAATATCCTTGATCATTCTCTTGATGCAGTCCCAGAACCTAAGTCAGGTTCGGTGGGGTGAGGTTCGGAGCTGACGACTAAAGAAAGAATTCTTAAGACATCTTTGGTGCAAAATGGTGGTTTATTAAAGCACGGGGACAGGACCCGTGGGCAGGAAGAGCTGCTGCCCCGGGTTGTGAGGAGTGGCTGGTTATAAACACAGGAGTTGGGTAGGTGAGGACAAAGGGTTGTTCAGAAGGGCTATTGGATAAAGAAGACTGTCAGGATATGGAAGGCCTGGTTACTATCAAGCCAAGGCCACTTTCCCTCTAATGAGGCACTAACATAAAGACAGTTGGGAGTCTCCTGGTGGAATGTTACATTCCTGCTATCAAACGTCCTTGTCAGTGAGATTTAGGTCTTTAAAAGAAATTTAACTTTATTTACTTTTCCTTCTACCTCCATCTCCTTCGGTTTTTTTATGGAGGGGAGGGTGACGTTAGGGCTTGAGGAACTGAGTTATGTGTCTTTGGAAATTGGGCTATTGATAAGGCAACTTCTTTGTTGTAAATCTCAAGGACATTTGTAAACCAAGAGAGACTCCTGCCTTGCAGGACTGTGATCTCTGCAAGATAACCATTTGCTCTTCTTTTAGGGCAGTCAAGGGTGCCTGTGAAATGTCACACATATTACCAAGGGGAGTGGGAGAGAGGGGGTGCAAGGTGCCAGCCCCTGCTCTGTTCTCAGCCAGCCTCCTGCTCCCTCATCACTCTGACTTAACCTTCACAACAACTTCGTGGCATAGTCAGGGCAGGGTATTAGCAAGCCATTGCCCCAATAACACTATTTAATAGCATTATCTAACAAATAACTACAAAATCTCATAAGCATGTATTTCTTATGTAAGGGTCTTCGGGTTGGCCAGAGTCAGGTCTTATTCAAGTTGAGGTCAGCCAGGCTTTGCGGCGCAGGCTGCAAAGGGCAGGAACTACCTAGAGCATGACCTTTTAGTTGAGATCAGAAGTTCTCAGAGTGGGGAGTGGAGGCACACAGTACCGTGTAAGTGTGAGGGGCAGACCTGGGCTGTTGCCACTTGTACTCAACATTCCCCAGGCCCAGTCACATAGCCATAGTCCCTCCACTATCCAGATGGGCCTGTATTTGAGAAGATTTTACAGGAAACAATCCACAGTGAACAAAAGTGATAAACTAAGGGGCGCCTGGGTGGCTCAGTGGGTTAAGGCCTCTGCCTTTGGCTCGGGTCATGATCCCGGGGTCTTGGGATCGAGCCCCGCATTGGGCTCTCTGCTCGGCTGGGAGCCTGCTTCCCTTCCTCTCTCTCTGCCTGCCTCTCTGTCTACTTGTGATCTCTCTCTGTCAAATAAATAGATAAAATCTTTAAAAAAAAAATGATAAACTGAAAGGTGATAACTTACTGACCAAAATGTGTCCCCTCCTCCCCTCCAGCAGGGACAAACAACCTTTAAGATTCTTTTTGCCTTACAAAACTCAAATTTGTGAACAATCTAGGGGAAGTATCTCCCCTTGAAATTGCCACTGGCATTTTGTAAAAGACATTGTGTCTTTGGGTCTTCCTGAAGGAAGCCCTCAGTAAGAAATTCCTTTAACACTTAAGCGTTAGGAAAAGCCTTGCTCCCTCCACGCAAGTGCTTTTTCCCTCCGTGAGAACTGTGTTGTTCACTTCCTTTTAAGTATAAAGAACTTCAGAGCCAAATTCTCACCTGTAATAAAATTAGTGGTGATTTATAACTGCTGAATTACTCTCCAGGTCCTGCCATTCTATTCTGTCTTTAACCTGCTTTGATAGTTTCGTTATATGTAATTTTTCCCCCTGTAAGCCATAGGAAGTCTTTTGGGGGCATGATGCAAGATAGAAAGAAGAACAAAACAAATAATGAAATAAATCAGAGGTACCTAATTAAGAAGAGGGAAACCAGCTGGTCTGTTTCTCTGCTTTCTCGTTTTATTAATTACCATTGGTAGAAAAGATATTTTGTTTATAATCAAAATTAAACCAAATCTTCGGAGATTAGGTTTTCTAAAAGAGCTTAAGGGTAGGATCAGAGGGGATTCTGTGCATTGTCTCTAAGCCTCCCCCTCTGACACCATCCCCCTCCCTAAGCCTCTCTTCTCCCCACCCTCCAGCCCAAACCCACACAAGGACAGGAGCTTCTCCTTCCGCTGTTCATCCCTGTCTCTGCTTCCGATGGGGAGGTCTGGTTCAATAGCTCAGTCCCCAGGATTTGAAAATAAAGGGCAACAGACAGAAGTAGGAGCAGATAGGTTAAGCAAAACAGCACTGGGCCACATTTTATGACATATCTACGACTTCAAACATTGAAGAAGAAAATATTCTCAATTGTAGACAAAAGGGGAAGAAGTTACAGTAATCTAGGAACATCCCGTGCCCTGAAAAGAGAGGAGGGGGGCTGTGACTTGGCCTCAGGCTATTGGGGGGGAGGAGGGTTCTTTCTCAACATTCTCATTCTCTTCTGAGGTTGAGGTCAATGAGACCTCAACAAACCTCAGAGGTGCTAGATGCTCTCCTAAGAGAAGGTGATGCTTTTCCTGAGAAACCAAATTATAAAAAGCTGAGCCCCGAGTTGACAATTAAAGAAACAGCTTATCGGGCGCCTGGGTGGCTCAGTGGGTTAAAGCCTCTGCCTTCCACTCAGGTCGTGATCCCAGGGTCCTGGGATCGAGCCCCACATGGGGCTCTCTGCACAGCAGGGAGCCCGCTTCCTCCTCTCTCTCTGCCAGCCTCTCTGCCTACTTGAGATCTCTGTCTATCAAATAAATAAATACAATATTTAAAAAAAAAAAAAAGAAACAGCTTATCAAAAGAACATCTGTAGAAGATTCCCCAAAACGGGCTCTTTGTCCTTTCAATGATCACTGGAGATTGGCAGGTGCAGTCGTATCCTGAAGCTGTCATTTTGCTCCTCAAAAGGGGGTTGCTTTTCATGGCTAATATTGTCTGTGTTTCTCCACTATCTTCCTGTGTCTCAAAATAATTCAGTCAAAAGAGCAGAGGACACCCCGTTCCCCTCTTTGATGCCGATAGTGTTTACCTCTGAATTCCACCTGCCTTGGGTGACTTTCATTTCCTGAAATCATGATAGGCAGCTCCACGATCAGTCTGTAGATAAATAGTGAATAATTTTGTGGGCTTGACCTCCAGTTCTGGAGAAATCTGAGCTCCCCTTCACTATAATTTTGCAGAAATAGAGATGACATCCAGTCTTATTTGGTATGGCTTTAACTGGGAAAATGATTTTTTATCTTTAACAAAGGCCAGGAAAGAATGACTGGGAACACCCTCCACCTTCTCTCTCACTTGTCACAAGGAAATGGCGGCACATTTATGCCGACCAGGGAAAGGAGAACACGGCTGCTCAGAGACGCTGTGCATGCTCACGCGTGCATTCCTTTGAGTTATGGTCTCCCCTGAAATAGAAGGGCAGCTGTATCTCTGACTTTTGCTGAGAACCAGATGAAGTCAAGTCGAGAAATCCCTTCTGAAAGTCAAGGACATTTTATTCAGTGAAAGTAGCCTGCTTCGCTAATGTCCTTGCATCGGTATCAGATTTGCTTAATCGGAGTTCGATTCTCTCTGTGTTTGGACAGATGTCACAGCACATAGTTTTCCCAGTGATTTGGTAAAGTCAGCAACAAATACCTCACTGGGATAGGAGCTGCAGTGCTGTGAGTTTTAATCCAGGGGATGTGACAGGAGTCATTGGGGAAGATACAGCATCCTTCCTTAACCGAATTGGCTTTTTATTTCATAACTAAATTTGTATTTCCCCAGCAGTTTGGAAGGAAGGTGGCCCATAGCCTCCACTATTTCTATTGGCCGCCTCCCATTTTATTCTGGTGTAGAGCGAGCTAATACGAAAAGCGTCTAAAGTGGAAGGTAAGTAGGAAGATACGGAGTTGAATGCTCTCAGAGGAAAACTCAGCTCCTTAACAAAATCTAATCTAGCAGGCGGGAGCTGTCAACATGACAAATATTCTAGTCTTTAATATCGGTTTACATACCAGGGCAGAAGACACAGAAATTATTCACACACTCAAAATCTGTTAAAATGATGTTGTTTGACTTCAAGTGACAGAGGCCCAAAGAAATTCAAAGTTAAGAAGGAAGGCTCTCGGACTGAGCTGATTCTGGACCCTCCAGGAGCCTCCTGATGTGTTGATGCCACCAAAGTAATTCCACGGCCATGCATGAGCTGGTCCAGGTTCCCCATGTGTGAGAACAAGTTCTTCCAATGAATCCCCGTGCGTTAGCGAAGCACAAGTCTCCTCTGACAGCAGGTGCCTGCTGAAGCAAGGGCAGAGCTTCAGATGGAACTGGATCTCAAAGTTATAGGTTGGAAGTTTCTTTGTGGTAGTGTTTGGGGGGCAGAGGGCACTGGCTGGGAATCTTGCAGACTGGTTCCTGGTGCCAGCTCTGCTGTCTGACTCATTCATTTACCAGCTACTCATTGAACATCTACTATGTACCAGGTACTGTTCCAAAGTTTGGCGTCTGGCTGAAAAACAGACAGATGAGGTCCCAGCACTGGTGGAACTTACATTTTAAGGAAAGTGCTACAGGTCAGGTTTCCCAGGAGAAGACTCGGAGATGAGCATTGGTGGGTAGGAAGTTGACTGAAGACGGCTCACAGGCTCCACTCCCATGAGGGAAGGGAATGAAGAGAAACCAAACAGAAGTTGGGTTGCAATGTAGGTGACCCCATGGCAAGCTCTGAAGCTAGGATGGTTCTGCAGAATGAGCCCCCAGGAGAATGTGGGAGCCCTCACCATTAGACCAGTATATGGGCAGTCTAGGAAGAGGTCTTGAGCTTGGGCAGGAGGCTCTCACCCTCTAAAATAAATTCTGGGAGAGAGCTCATAATAGGACTCCCAGCTGTAGACGACTCAGAGCAGTTGGGGTGGGAGGTGGGGGTAAGTCCTAGAGCCTTCAATGGGGATCTGGTCAGCAACAGTGTGTGTGTGTGTGTGTGTGTGTGTGTGTGTACATGCATTATAGATACAGATATATAATATATGTACTCTAGAGAGAAGTTAGAGAGTTAGAGAGGAATGAGGATCAAAGTAGATGTTGTTTTTTATTTCAGGCAGGATATATATTAAGATATAATCATATGCTAATGGGAATAATCCAATTCACTGGTAATGCTAAGGAAAGGAAAGACAAGTTACCTGTAGGCATCAAGTACCTCATTTAGGCAAGAGAAGGTGGGATCCAGTGCAAAAAGGAGGTGCTGGCCACAGGTGGACAAAAGGACAGCTCTCTCCTGTAACTGAAGAGGTAAAGAAAATCTGGGTGCAGATGGGGCTGGGGATGTCGGTTTGGTTATGGGAAGGTAAAAGTACCTCTGTGTCTGATTCTTTTGTGTTATCTGTCAAGTGATCAAGGTCATCAACTGAGAGCAAAGAATGGGAATGAGAAATCTGAGGAGGGTAGGGGGAGGTATCAAATAGATACCCCTGAATGAGGGTCATAAATGGATCAAAGCATTGCTAGGGAGTACTAAGGACATACTTGAGAGTTATGGTTACACATGAAAATATAGTTGTATGTTTTTATCCCAACTCATTCTGTAGTTGGGGACAGGAACAAGATAGATGGAGAGCTAGTTCCCAGCCAGTATCGGGTATGGCAGGTGACAGTGATAAAGGTGTTGAGTTGTAGGGAAGGGGCTGATCATGGTGATGGACCATGGATTCTAAGCAGGGAAAAAGGGAGAAAAGGGAATGATAGAAATGCTGCTTACTAGCCATGCGACCCTTCGATTTCCTCTACCAGAAGGGAAAAAGAAGCCTGCCCAACTTCACCAATGATCACGGATGGTCTGTGCCCCATGCATGATCTGTGTCCTACACTTTAGGTCTGTTCTTGATTAATTCTTACAAGTTGGTGAGGTCAAGAGGAATTATCCCCACCTGAGATACAATGTGAACTATTTGCCCAACTGCTTCTAACTCTATGCCTAACCGTCATCTTCCAGTTCTACAGCTCTCTCCATGCCACATGGGTGGGCCAACTGCCAATGCTGGGACACTGATGAATAACCCTTTGGATTTCCAACCTTGGGGCAAATCATCAACCACTTCCTTGCCTTAATGAAGTAAATACAGAAAATGTGCTTGCATCTTTCTCTATTGAGCTTCTTGTGTGCTTCATAATTATCTATCATGCTGAACATCAAAACAAACAAAGCAGCCGCCTTAAAAAGGTTGGCAACATGTAAATATGACTTTTCGATGTTTTTTTTTACATCTCTGGGGCAATATAATGAGTAAACCAAGGTTCAGAGTTTATTCAGTAATTCATCCAAGAGTATTCAACTAACCAGCTCTGAATAGGCAGAGGACCCTAAAATCCGTGTGGGTTGTAATACATTCACTGCCCCTTGTGGTCATAACAGTGGAAGGAGCCCAGGGCGGGGAGGCCTCTTTGCTAAGCCTGTAAATAGTAGAGGCCAAGAGAAGTTAGGAATGGAGTCCCGATGGGATCGACTCTCTCAGGCACACAATTAGTAAATAAGGTCAGTAGGATAGAACTCATTTCATGTATGTGTTAGAGAATTACAGAAGTGTATTTTTATTAAAGAGTTTTGAGGCTGTTTGTCACTTTGAACATTTATCTCATTTTTTTTTCCTATCCCCTGGTTAGAAATCTCTAGAAAATGTGGAAGGAGCTCTGGGGCTGCTTTGTGAACAGGGAATGGATGAGCCTGAGACGCTTCTCGTGCTGCTGTGAGTGATTGACTGTATTCAGCCAGGAAGCTGTGAGGTGGGAGCTAGGACCCGGGGAGCAGGGCCAGAAGAGAAGAAAGATGGCAGAATGGGACAGATAAGCCAGTTTAGGAACAAGAAACATCTCCCTGATGTTCCTAGGACTAGTCAGCCTCATTCCTCCAAATGGTCAGAGGAGAACAGAAGAAACCACTGAGCTGGTCCACATGATCTTTAAGTTTGTAATGAAAGCCTTTTTATGACTATTGTTTACATGCATCGAAGGTGACAGACACATCTGAGCTTATGTTGGGACTTCCCCAGTGTTAGCACTGAAATTCTTGCATGTCAAAAGCCCTCTCAGTTCCAGGCAAACCAGGAGGGTTGGTAGCATGCCCGACATGCAGGAACTATACTGCATTCATGTATACATGTCTCTGATCCCCTATAAGTACACATAGACATGCCAGCACTTCCCATTTTTGTGCAGAAGTTATGCCAACCTGTATCCAAGGACCCAAGAAATTTTCTCCTGCTTCAGCTTATCTAAGAAAGTATGAAGGCCTTGGGAGTATAAAATGGCTTATTTCATTATTCTCTCTCCTTTGTGTCCTAAGAATTCCCTTCTTGCCAGAATATTTTAAGCTCTTTTCTCTTGCCTTTGAAAACATCATTTCCAACATAATGTAGATGGGGTACAAGTGTTGGCTAATTAAGTTTTGACACATCACCATATTCGATGAGGTGGCGATAGCGTGCTTCATGTAGGAGGGGAAAAAAATTAGAAAGAGTATAATCAGGTTTCCACTCCTTCTAGCATAGGCGTCCCAATGCCATCTGTTCGCCTCAGTAGAGGATGCTTTAGGTTAGGAGCTAATGCTTTACTATGAATAATGTGATATGATTGCAGGAGGTGGGGAAAATGTGTGCCTGGCTTGTTCAGGAAGAGGGGAACATTCCAACTTTACATTCCATCTCTAAACTGAGGGCAAGAGGATAAGCATTTACTCTGTGCAACGGTGGAGAGGAGAAAACAGAGCAGCAGTGTGTTAAGAAACAGTGAGTCTATCAAATTATTACCATAAATGTATAAGCATTATCGAGTAGGTTCCTTCCAGTCAGCACCTGAAAACTATCCTATGAATGTCCAAGCCTTCAAGGAACTACAAAATGTCTCAGTTTCCAGTAGAGTGTTGCAAAGAAACTCTCCCTTGATTCAAAAGTATATAGCATATGTAGAACATATGCTTTTTACAGCACTGGTTAACTATCCTTTGCCACACTTATCTCATTTCTGATTTAATTTAGGTCTGTATAATCAATCTGATTCTGGCTTCCCCATTAGATGGTAATCCTCATAAGTAAAGATTACATGTTTTTACTGTGGATCCCAGAACCCAACTCAAAACATCGAAGCAAGAAGCAGTCAATGATAATTTGTAGAATGAATGAGTGAATGAATGAGGACCATTCCCCCCTTTTGAGAGCTTGTTACACCTTGTTATATCTCTTTTACATTACTCAACCCGTTGTATTATACTACTAAATTTTATTCCCACAGTAGGCTACATGAAGGCAGCCATCACTGAATCCCCAGGACTTTCATAGTGCTTGGCATGCAAGAAATGGGTACTGCATAACTGGCTGAATAAAAAAATATGATACAATCACTATGGCTTTAATTTTTCCGAGGTTGCACCATAATGAATTCACAACAGACATGACATAGAACCTTCATCCAGCTACATTTTACATAGTGGATGGCCTAGTAATCTTGTCTTTCCTGCCAGGGGTAATCATGACTCTGGGTAGATGGCCCTTGTCCTTAAAGAAGGCACTGAAATAAGAGCTGGGATTAGGTTCCAGTCTTAGGTGTTTACTAGCTCATTGTGTGGCCAGGTAGCTGTTCTCATTGTCTCTCACTATCTGTAACAAGGACATTAACAGTGCCTGGTGTTGGCGTCTCCTAGGGGTCTTGTGAGGGACAAGGGGGAAAAGAGGAAAATGAAGTTGCTGAGAAGAGTATAAATCACCAGACGCAGTTGAGGTGTCTTCTGTCCTGTACTTTTTGTTTCACCAGCAGCATCTTTCCAAATCTGAGAGATCTACAACTATGTTCCTCTTTGGGAGAATTTTGAAGTAGTGCCTCCAAGAAAGAGTAATAAGCAATGGTTTTTCAATGTGCTGAAGAACAAAATCTAACCTAGGTTCTCTGGAGAACCCCCAAGACCTTTTGAGACCAAGTATTTTCTAGTTAGTCATCTTCAGAAGAGAAATGACACAGCATATGTTATTTTAAATAACATGTCATGTGTTTTCCCAATGGAAAAGTAACAAGGGTTTGTAAGAAACAAGAAATTCAGGAAGAGAAGAAAGAGAAGGGATACACAGCCCCACCTTTGAAAATTGACCCCTAGCAATGTTATACTATATTTCTTTCCAGTTCTTTCCAACAACTAGTTTTTCTCTTGTAAAAGAAAGACTTTTATGTCCTACATTTTTTTTAATTTCTCCACTTCATCATAAATTCTTGGTGACATCATCTTATATTGACTGTACGACGGAGCTTTATAAGGTTGTTGCAAAGATGAAATGAGAAGGTGAACCTCTTCTTAGTGATTCCTAGTAAGGACATGATAAGTGTGTGGTGCTGCGGTCCTCAGCGATGACATCACCATCATTACCATTGCCATAGCTTACTCAGTGTCCTCTTATGTTGGCTGTGTAGAGTGTTTCCGAATTTGGATATTAAGAGTAAAGTCTAGACTCCTACCTTTCTTTCTTTCTTTCTTTCTTTCTTTCTTTCTTTCTTTCTTTCTTCTTTCTTTCTTTCTTTCTTTTGTTCTTTCTTTCTTTATATTTGTGAGAGAGAGAGAGAGAGAACATGAGCATGGGCATGCACTCACATGTGTAAGGGTGGGGGGAGGGGCAGAGGGAGAGGGAGAGAGAAAATTCTCAAGCAGACTCCTCGCTGAGCATGGAGCCCCACGAAGGGCTTGATCCCACGGCCCTGAGATCATGACCTGAGCTGAAACTGAAAGTCAGATGCTTAACTGACTGAGCCTAAGGAGTTGTCATGATTGTTTAAAACCTACCCAAAAGCAAGAAACATAATTTTTTAAAAAAAAACCTAATGATACTAATAATTCTTTTTCCTTTAGCCTTGCTGCACTGGATTCACAAGAGTGCTGGGTATTATAGCTGGGATACTGGAAAGCCTGGGAGAACTTACAAGTTCCTGGTGCTCGTATTCCCGAGAATGCCAGCATTGTAGCTTAGAATGTCTAATCTTACAGTATACCTTTGCCTTCATGTCATCACGATTCATAAGCAGCTCTAACTAGAAGCTGACTCTAGGCTGGGACCTCGTTATACATCCAGAGCTATGTCTAGACAGTTCCTCCTTCCCTGGGGCCTGCAGGACTTGCAGACCCACAAAAGTAGGTTTTGGGGGACACACTGAAATAGAAGTATTATTCACAGAAGTAGTGTACCAGTGGCTAAGCACATGGGCTCTGGGTACACATGGACTCCCAGTTCTGCTTCTTCCCCTTCCACCTGCTACTCTACAGGACCTGAGGTCACATTTATAAGACAGAGACATCACTTACAACCAAGAAAAGGAACTGAGACGTACTGAGTATGAAATCTTAAGGGTAGGGTAGGGCTAATAATAAGAACATGAGAAAAGGCATCTGTCATAAGAATGAGGGATAAAGAGTAGCTCAGTTTGTGGAGAGAAATTTAAGACCAAGTTTATGAAAACTGTGAGAACTTTCTGTCGAAGTTTTATTTTTATCTGGCTTTTATTGGGACCCTGACAAAAGATGGGTCTATTGGCCAAGCAATCCACTTTTCACTACTGTCTGTTTGTGACTTAAAGAAATAAATATAACGTTGATGGGGAAAGAAGTAGGGCCAGAGATAGATAGATAGATAGATGGATAAATAGATAGATAGATAGATATACAGCTATTGACAAAACACAAACTATTTAACTTAAACATATCTTTTTGTTAAAGATTTTATTTATTTATTTGACAGAGAGAGAGATCACAAGCAGTCAGAGAGGCAGGCAGAGAGTGGGGGGGAAGCAGGCTGAGCAGAGAGCCTGATGCAGGGCTCCATCCCAGAGCGCTGAGATCATGACCTATGAAGGCAGAGACTTAACCAACTGAGCCACCCAGGCACCCCTAACTAAAACAGATCTTAAAAGCAGTGATACTGCTTATGATACATATAGGCTAGAGCTAATTTTGTTTTAGATTTAATAGTATGGTATAAAATAAACCAATTCTGTTGTTCTTTTTTTCTTTTTTTAAAATTTTATTTATTTATTTGACAGAGAGAGATCACACATAGGCAGAGAGGCAGGCAGAGAGAGAGGGAAGCCGGGTTCCCTCTGAGCAGAGATCCCGACGCGGGGCTCAATCCCAGGACCCTGAGATCACAACTGGAGCAGAAAGCAGAGGCTTCAACCCACTGAGCCACCCAGGCACCCCTCTGTTGTTCTTTAATGCATGATCCAGCCAGGCATAGTATATACCGCATACGCATGGTATAGTATGAGATATAAGTGAGCCATCTAGGGGAGACATCTGGTATGAAGGGCTTTGTTCTAGATTGGCTAAAAAAGAGAAGAGTACATACACCACCCCATGAGCCAGAAATACTGAGGAAAAACCATCAATAGTGTCTCATTTTTTTTTTTCCTGGTTGAGGAGCAGAAGCTGTGGGTTGAGTTTTTCTTGTACACCAGTGAGACCCATAGAGCTCATATCTCTCTCAACCATAAAGTAAGCCAATTTGAAAAGAATAGTTTTTGCCTCTTGATTTTAGCTAAAATTATTCAGAAAAAATTACATTAAAAAATCACTTAGCATTCCATTAAACAGAGACTTCTTTTTTTAATGTTTATTAAGCAGGTTCAAAACCAATTAGGATTCAAATAAATGGGTCAAGTCCCCGTCACAAGTCAGAAGAAAGAAAATCACTTTTTGGCAAGAATACAGTCTAGGCTTGATTTCAGAAGAATGATTTGCTTATGATTTGCCTAAAATGAATGTCATTGTTACCTCTTATCTATTTCTAGAATCCCTTCACTTCTCTTTTTACTCCCAGAGTGTCCTGTATCCTAGTCCAGACCAATGTCCCTTTTGAAGACAATTTAATAACCTTCTAATTGGTGTTACCACCCCCTACACACACACACTTACTTTCCACTTCATCCTCTGTTCTCTCAATCCAGAGATTTTGAAATTATGATTTCCTGACCTCCAACACTAGCACTGTTTCACACCTTTGAAAAAACTGTCCTGCAGTGATTAAGCCAAAAACAAAATTATTCCTTACCACAGCCATATTATAATCTCTCATTGAACTTTTGCCATTCTTTTGAAGCAATGATGACAGTTAGTTTAGTCTTCCCTTATATAATTATTTAAATGACATCTGTCTTCCCAACAAGACTATAAACTCCTCGGGGACAGAGACCACAGAATTTTACCCAACACACCACCTAGCAAATAGCAATGAACCCAAACAAAATGTACCGAACGTTACCTAAATCCACCAGTAGAGTCTTTAAGGGTCCTTTTAACCCTCACTTGGCCTTGGTTCTAGACATGGCTGCCGAAGTGAACATTTATAATCAGAGACCTGAGTATTTGGGGCTCTTGATTTTTTATCTATTATAGAAATGCACAGTCATGAATTTGGTGTTTTCTGAGGCTTTTTCAGCTAGAATGGGAGAGTGGAAAGAGAATGAATGCTCCAACAGACATTGGTGTCAGTCTCAGCTACATCCCTGAATAGTTCTGTGATCTTGGGGAAACTTCTCAAATTCTATAAGCTTCGGTTTTGTCATTTGTACCTTATAGAATGGCAGTGAGGATTAAATAAAATAATATTAATGAAGCACTTAGCAATGTACCTGGAAAAAAGGAAAAATTCATTAAAGGGTAGCTTTGATTTTTGCTATTAGTATTGCCAAAATGACTATCATATTACTATCACTACTGTTGTTGTTATTATTATTATTATTATTATATTTTTATCAAGAATTTTGTGATCTGATTCCCTAACCACTCCAAAAGATTTTCATGCCAACTCAAAGTATAAGATTTTACTAGAAAGCAGCCCAAATCTCTTTTACATTTCTTCACAATGTCTGCTACCTGGTGATAATTTAGTAAGTGATTTGATTTTTTTTTTTTTAACTTAATAAAGATGACAACTCTGTAACCAGTCTGTTGGATCCAATGAGGCAGGAAATGTCTAGACAAGGGGCTTGGGATTCCAGCCCTTGGAATGTTCTTACTCATCTAGATTTGGAAGTATTCATCTCATCCATGTCATCCCCGTCTGTGGTGTGAGCAAACAGAGCTGTATTCTTAGTGACTGGAAAGTGACAGAGGTGGGAAGACAGCATTTCCTGATTCAAGTGATAACTGCTCACGGTTTACTCAACATTATTATTGAATTAGTATTGAAAAGGCAATTTCGTGCTTCACGAAGTGGCAAATCTGATTCATATGCTAGGAGGGCAAAGAAACAAATGTGACATTGATGGTAATAATTACACCCCACCCTAAGACAAGCAAGGTAAACATTTCACATCACTTTGGCATGAAGCATACTTTTCCTTACTTTAATAGACCAAGGACAGAACATCCTAAGAGAACAGAAGTCCCTTTGTTGGAATTTATTGGCCTGATTGTTTTTTTTTCTAAGTAATAAATTATTGCATTTTGTTTGTTCTGCTCAGGAACAAATTTGTCGCTTGCTAACATACACGAATGAATTACTCACATTTACTTATATGCAGGTATGAATAAGCTGTGCCTCTCCAAGTTGTCATCATGTTCTTTATCCAGCTTGGTTATGGCTTTGATTTAAAAAGAACTCTAGGGACGCCTGGGTGGCTCAGTGGGTTAAAGCCTCTGCCTTCGGCTCAGGTCATAGTCTCAGGGTCCTGGGATGGAGTCCTGCATTGGGAGGTCTCTGCTCAGCGGGGAGTCTGCTTCCTCCTCTCTCTCTGCCTGCCTCTCTGCCTACTTGTGATCTCTGTCAAATAAATAAATAAAATCTTAAAAAAAAAAATAAAAAGAGCTCTAATTCCTCTTCCCCGTCCCCCTCCCCCTCCTCTTCCTTTTCTTCTTCTTCTTCTTCTTCTTCTTCTTCTTCTTCTTCTTCTTCTTCTTCTTCTTTTTTTTAAAATTTATTTGAGAGAGAGGCAGAGAGAGCACAAGCAGGGAGAGGGGCAGAAGGAGAGGGACAAGCAGACTTCCTGCTTAGCATGGAGCCCAACACAGAGCTTGATCCCAGGACCCAGAGATCATGATCTGAGCCACGGGCAGATGCTTAACCAGCGGAGCCACCCAGACACACCAAGAGTTCTAATTCTTGAGGGGGGAGTTTGTGAGTGCAGACTTGCTTCCTCTCAGATGTCCCACCGGCCGTTAACTCCTTTATTCTTCACTCTGTGCAAGTGGATAGTAATTTTTTTTTTTTTTTTTTTTTTTTTTTTTTACAATGTCGCTGCTGCTATGGACGTTTCTGTCTGAGGAACTTAACTGAGATTCACTGCTATTTTCTCAAGGAAGAAGGACTTACTTTGCTCCTCATTAGTACTATCTTAGGAATGAGTATGTGGTCAGTTTAAGAAGCAGCTTTACAAATTAATCAGGGCATTTCTTACGGGTAAGGTTTTTCACTTCATTTGTATCAGTGCTTTGTATGAAGCCCCAGGAACAATATCTTTTAGACCAAAGTCCCTGGGGAAATGGTGCCTCTCAAGAATATGGCAAATGTGTTTTGCATAATTGTTATGGTTTTTCTAATCATATACCAGTTATGGTTTTCTTCTTGCTTTGACTTTTAGGAGGCTCAGTGGTAGATTAATGGCCCACTGAGCCCTAACAAATGCCCTGGATTTATGTAAACTCACCTACCCTCAGTGGCCTTTTACTACTATAAATTTATCTTCCAACCTAAATTAATTTATCTATTGTTAGTTTTGGAATTTTGAAAGTAACATTACATGTTCAGGCAAATAGATATAGATATAGATATAGATACACATATACAGTTGTATAAAATTAAGTCCCAAGTGTTATGCTCTAGGGAAAGTCACTGTTGACAATTCTGCAGTATGTAGACTTTTCTGTAGACATAGCCACATGTAAGTAACATGTGTACATACACACATATGTCTATACATATATACATACATATGTGGTGGGGGTCATGCATGCAGGCACATGCAGGCTTTTCTTAACAATATATGGACATTCTTTTGCAGCAGTTCATAAAGATCTCTAATGCATCGTTTTTGAGAGTTGCTTAGTATTGTGTGGAATAGCTGAAATGTACTTGATCCAGTCATTCTGTTGTTAGAACTAAATTTATCTTCCATTGTTCTTTCTTCAAATAATCACACATTGAGTAACCTTGCAGGATAGGTTCCTAGAGGTAATCTTACTGCATCAAAGGATCTATGTTTTAAAATTTTGGATAAGTACTGCTAAATTTCCCACCAAAAATATGAACCAGTTTATTTCCTTAAGCTTATATTTAAATTCTAGTTAGTTAACATGTAGTGTAATATTAGTTTCAGGAATAGAATCTATTCATCACTCACATACAGCACCCAGTGCTCATCACCATAAATGCTCTTTAATCCCATCAGCCATTTATCCCATTCCCCCTACACCACCCCTCCAGCAATCCAGTTTGTTCTCTATATAGTTAACAGTGTCTTTGTTTGCCTCCCTTTCTTTCCCCTCACCCATATGTTTATCTATTTTGTTTCTTAAATTCCACAAATGAGTGAAATCATATGGTGTTTGTCTTTCTCTGACTGACTTATTTCATTAGCATAATATATTCTAGCTCCACACAACTTGTTGCAAATGGCAAGATTTCATTCTTTTTGATGGCTGAGTAATATTCCCTTGAATATATAAAGCACATCTTTACCTATTCATCAATTGATGGATATTTGGGCTCTTTCCATAATTTGGCTATTGTTGATAATACTCTTATAAACATCGAGGTACAAATGCCTCTTTGAATCATTATTTTTGTGTCCTTTGGGTAAATACCTAGTAGTGCAGTTGCTGGGTCATAGGGTAGTTCTATTTTTTTTTTAAGATTTTATTTATTTATTTGACAGAGAGAGATCACAAGTAGGCAGAGAGGCAGACAGAGAGAGAGAGGAGGAAACAGGCTCCCTGCCAAGCAGAGAGCCCGATGGAGGACTCGATCCCAGGACCCTGAGATCATGAGTCTTAACCCACTGAGCCACCCTGGTGCCTGGGTAGTTCTATTTTTAACTTTCTGAGGAAACTCCCTACTGTTTCTAGAGTGGCTACCCCAGTTTGCATTCCCACTGACAGTGTCAGAAGGTTCCCCTTTCTGCACATCCTCACCAACATCTATTGTTTCCTGAGTTAATTTTAGCCATTCTGATAGGTGTGAGATGATGTCTCATTGTAGTTTTGATTTATATTTCCCTGATGATGGGTGATGTTGAGCATCTTTTCATGTGTTTGTTGGCTATTTGGATGTCTTCTTTGGAAAAAAATGTCTATTCATATCTTCTACCCATTTCTTAACTGGATTATTTGGTTTTGGGGTGTTGAGTTTGATAAGTTCTTTAGAGAATTTCGATACTAACCATTTATCATATATGTCATTTGCAAATCATACAACAGAAAGAAATAAAAGGCATCCAAATTGCCAAGGAAGAAATCAAATTTCCATTCACAGGTGACATGATAGTCTATATAGAAAGCCAAAAGGACTCTATCAAAAAATTGCTGGAACTGATACACGAATTCAGTAAAGTTGCAAAATATAAAATCAATGTACAGAAATCTGTTGCATTTCTATACACCAATACTGAAGCAGCAGAAAGAGAAATCAAGGAATCGATTCCATTTACAATTGCACACACACACAAAAAAAATGTGAGATACCTAGGAATAAACCTAACTGAAGAGGTAAAAGATCTCTACTCTGAAAACTATAGAACATTTATGAAAGAAATGAAAGATCACACAAAGAAGTGGAAAAAAATTCCAGGCTCATGGATTTTAAAAAGTTATATATGGATTTTCAACTGCGTGAGGCATCAGTGCCACTAACCCATCCCATGCATCATTCAAAGGTTAACTGTATTTCCCTGGTTATTAACACTCATACATATTATGTTATTAGAACACATTTATCTTATTTTCTTGATTATTTTACATTTTACCTTTTGGTAGTTTCAAAGTGTTAGCTTGTATTTTTGTCCTGCTAGTGGTCACCCTTAAACTCTTCAAATCGAGAAGTCATTTTCCTTTCTCCATAAAAATGAAGGAATACTTACAGCCACCCCACAGAAACAAAGGAAAAGTTGTCTCATTGGTTATTTTATATCTTTCCTTTATTTCTTCCCTACTGCCTCCTCTGTACTGTTAAAATTATCTTCAATTTTGGTTCCAGATTGTTAATTTTTTACTTTGTGCCTCTTCTGTTTTATGAATACCTACTTAACAATTCCATTAAATTTCACTGCCATATTTTCAACAATTACTTGGTATTAACTATAAGTTTTACTGAAATCATTGCTCAGTTTATTGGTATGTTGTGTGATATTTCTGTTTCTCGGCTTTATTTTGCCAAAGTACAACCAGAAATTTTATTGTTTTTTGTGTTTTGGTTTCACAAAAGTTTATATAGATGATAAAGTCGCTGAGTTCTTATATATCTAAAATTGCTGTGACCCTCTGCCCCATACTTTAATATAGGACTCCAGCATCAAAACACATTTCCTCTATATAAATGTGTATAAATATAGATATTTATACATATGTATTTAACATTAGCCTGTTGTCTTCTTGCTTTTTTTTTCTAAAGATTTTATTTATTTGACAGACAGAGATCACAAGTAGGCAGAGAGGCAGGCAGAGAGAGGAGGAGGGGGAAGCAGGCTCCCCACTGAGCAAAGACCCCGGTGTGGGGCTAGATCCCAGGATTCTGGAATCATGACCTGAGCCGAAGGCAGAGGCTTTAACCCACTGAGCCACCCAGGCACCCCTGTTGTCCTGCTTTCTTTAATATAGATGAGAAGCTTGGCGTGAACACCTAAGATTACAAGTTTTAGAAATAGGAGAAGACCTGACTTTTAATCTCATATCTACCCATAACTGCAGAACTGCCTCCTATCCGTGAGGTTCTTCTTTCTCATGCATATGTATGAGATAAGCATGTGATACAGAGTCCTCCTCTAGCAAAGAATTAAAGAAATACTGAGCACAAATGAATAATGGACTCAGTGATGAGAATGAGAATAGTTTCTTTCTACCAGCCTTGTTTTTTCCCCTCTCTGGAAACATGTCTGGATTTTTCTTTACCCTTAAGGATCCCAGTTTTCTATAATTTTTCCATAAAGGACTCATTCAGCCTTTTTCTCTCTGGAAACTCAAGCCCCTTTCAGCTCAGAGACATTCCTTCAGAAATCTATGTATTTGCATCCTCCCCTCCACCCACATGCCTTTTCTCCTGAGCTCTCCCTACACAGCCAGTGGGTCAGTGGAATGGTCTCCATGTGCTTTCATTCCCTTGGCTGCTGTAACCCATGACCACACAGTTCACGGCTTCAAAAAAAAAAAACCCAAACCTATTATATTTGAGTTTGGGGGCTGCAAAGTCTAGAGTGTGTTTTCCTGGGCTAAAATCAAGGTGTCCAAAGAACAGCATTCCTTCCAGAGGCTCTGGGAAGAAACCATTCAGTTACCTTCTGCAGCTTCTAGAAGCCACCTGCATTCCTTGTCTAATGGCCTCTTCCTTTCTCTTCATACCCAGCTGCCCATCATCTTTAAGGTTCTCTCTGACTGATGCTCCTGCCTTCCTCTTTCACTTCCAAGGGCCCTTGTGATTACATGCGGTCTCCAATTCATGACGGTGTGACTTACAATCTTCCAACTTGATAATGGTGCAAACACAAGACACATTCTGTAGAAGCTACTTCAGATTGAAAATTTGGATCTTTTCCCAGGCTAGTGATGTGAGGTTTGATGCTTTCACAGTCATGAGGGCATACAACCAACATAATGACAACCATTCAGGACCCACACAACCATTCCATTTTTCCCTTTCAGTACAGAAGTCAATAAATCACATGAGGTCAACAATACTTGAATGTCCAATTGGTTTTATGTTAGATGATTCTGCCCAACCATAGGCTAATGTAAGTGATGAGCATGGTTCAGGTCAGATTAGCTAAACAATGACATTTGATATGGTAGGTGTATTATGTACATTTTCCACTTAGAGTATTTTCAACTTAGGAGGAGTTTATTGGGACATTATGGTTATCCCAACTGTAAGTTAAGGAATATGTGTACATTGAGCCCACCCTGGAATAATCCAGAAGACTCTCCCCATCTTAAGATCCTTAACTTCATTATACCAACAAAATCCCTTTTGCCCCATGAGGTAACCTATTTACAGTTTTCAGGGATTGGATAAGGACATTTTTGGAAGGACCATTATTCTGCCCAACACACAAGTCTTTTTACTTTCTATAGGAAGTTCATCTCTTGGGCTTTTTATTTTGTTTTTGTTTTGTCTTGTTTGCAAGAGTTCTTTATCTTGTTTTTTTTTTTTTTCAGATCTCACAAATATGCATGCATTTTATTTCTACAGTGATATTTTTAATTTTCAAGAATTCTGATTCATCTTTTTAAAGAAACTAGGAGGAAACTTACAATTATTTCTGAAGATGCTAATTTTACTTACTTTAATTTTTTTTTTTTTTTTTAGTTTTATGCATTAACGCCTTCTCCTAAGGGATTTTTCTGTGTATTCCTCTTAGGAGTCACTTCAGACTTTTTATTTCATTCAGTGTTAGTGATTGGATTACATGTTCACATTTACAAATCAGGACCTAGATGAACAGAATTGGTATCTTGAGTTTAGCATTCTCATCATGTGTAAAAATCATTGTCTCTCCAACAATGGGTACAGATTCTGAGGACAGAAGCCCTGGGTCCTTACAGGAGGTGGGGACTATAACTGGGAAGCCCTTTTCTTAGGAGATGTGGGATTTATCTGTTAGTGGCTCACCGTGGTAACCAAAGTTACTTGGAAGCACAATGCTGAATTTTTTTGGACCCTACTGCCTACTCTGGGGGCCCATCACAGATCATTCACCCTAATCAGTGAATCATTACTCTGGTTTCCTCAGGGACAAATGCTGCATCAGCCTTCCAGAAGGTATAGCTCCTTCATTCAGTTACTCCTCATTTTCCCTGCCCCTGATCTTGAAGACCCTCCAGAATTTGGCTGGAAACTCTCCTATATTCTTGGGTCCTGTCTTTTCTCCATTTTGTATTGTGGGTTATTTAGCCTTTCTCCATTAGAGATGTTACCACCTGCCTTCAGCCTTTCAGAAATTCCTGAATATTCTGATCTGCTCATAGAGAGCTCCCTATATTTCTCTCAGGGATAATTTTGTCCCTATTTCATGTACTTTGTGTCATTTAATGGGATGTAAGGTGGGAGACATACATAGTCAATGATTTTGAACTGCAGAATTCTTCTATCCATTGTTTATTCCATAGCTGTCCATGCATTTCTATAAATTGTAACAAATACTTTTGAAAAGGTATAAATAGAAGTGGTATAGATAGATGGAAAATAGATTGGTGGAAATTTTGATCTATTGATCTCATGAATATAGAATTTCTGATTTTGTCTGAATGACCCTATATGATTTATTGGGTCATTCACTTATTTAGTGTATATATATGTGTGTATACATACATACACACACACACACACACACACACAAACACACACACACAGGCCTCTGCTCTGCACTGGGGTTGTTTGTTCATTTGTTTTTAATGACCTGTCTGTTCTTGCTGTCTACTATTCATAGGATTTAATTTGGCACTTCAGGTTCATGAAAATCTGAGCATTTAACATGCATTATAGATTAACAATTTATCTCATTCAGTAGCTGGTTACGGAATTCTGAAGGTCAGAGAATGCATTTCCATGGACAATGGCTTCCCTGATTTCTAAATTCTTTACCAGAAACCACAGTCTCTCTTTGCCAGTTTGATTCCTCTCCACCCCATGAGCACTAAATTTAAGTTAGAACCACTGAAAGAATCTTCCAGAATCGGAGGACCGATTTTGTCACTGTCACTCAGAATCCTCCAGGAGAAAGCCTTCCCTCCCTCTATCCCCTGCCATGCGCACTCTGTTCCTGCATCTGGACAGGGAGTCCCTTCCTATAATCCTGGATTTGGACTTGTAGCCTGGATTTTCCCAACATATGTACAGACAGTTTCTAGCCCTGCAGAATCAACATGGCCTTATGGTGCTCTCATTCCTCAGTGGTGACTGTTTTCATCTTTTCATGGGAATATCACATATTTGTTCCTGTATTCTGATTATAATCTTCTTCTCCGCAAGTTAACATTAGTTTGATGTTGTCTAATGCTTACTGTAATAATAACAATAATATCAATTATGGTAGTAACAAGCATTATTTATTGCCAGCCAGGCACCAAGGGCTTTTATATGATATATCAATTTTAAGGGCTTTTAACTGAAAGTTATAGAAAATGAAACCATAGTTTCTTCAACAAGTGCTCTATATTGGTCATATAATGAGAGGTCGGGGGGTTGGCAGCTTTCAGAGCCAGTCCAATTGTTCATTTTTATCCATGATGAAACCGCTAGAATTATCATGGCCTTTTCCTTATAGTGGTAGGATGACTGTATCAGGTCCAGCTGTCATGCTCCCCATCAAAGAAAGGAGAAGAAGAAAGAATCTATGTAAGACAAGTAGACTTAGAAATAGACCCAAATTCACTTGCATCTAATCAGTGACACACAACTAATCCTAGTTGGAATTGTCTAGGAGAAGAAATTTAAGAATGAGGGTTGGGCCAGCTAACTAACCTATGCTGGCCATGTGTTTGGCATACTCACATGATCTTATTTTGCGAGCTCTTTTATTGTTATATTCCTTCCCATTTTACATAAAGATTCTGAAGGTCAAAGAATTTATGGGACTAACCCCAAATCATATCATGGGGAGGAGGAATAATAGCCAGGATTTGAAACCATCTCCATCTTTCTCTGAATTCCCATTCTTTCCACTTCATGACACATTCTCTCTCTCTGGGTTGTTTATAACACACCAGTAGACTTAATTAAAGCAGAAGGAGTAAATGAATGATTGGCTCTTTAACTTTGGTGCTTATGCCTATGACTCTCTGTAGAAAATGGTTCTATTAAGGGCCCTAAAGACTGTCAACCATAAAACTCCAATCCTTGGAGTCCTTAAAAAGATGGTTGGAAAGAGCTTGCGAGCCACTAGCCCAGATTCAAATCCCAGTTCCACTACTTACTAATATATGAATGATTATGAACCCATCTGTTAATCTGTCTGTCCTTTGAGTTCTCATCTTTCTGTCTACCACCATTCTCTCCAAGTTTGGTTATGTATAGCAACCAAATTATTTATCAAGAAGCATAGCTCCAATTCTATCATACCCTTGTCCAAAAACCATCAATAGTTCTATTGTAGATGTTGTGAACTGTGTCCTCAAAAGGGATTCTAAGTCCTTTTTTCCCTTAGCTTGCTCTATCCCGGAGGCAGAAAATACAAGATAGTCCAAAGATCTCAGCCTGTCCTGAAACTCGGGATGGCATGACAAATTTCTAGTGAAATGTAAGTGAAAGTTTTAGGAGAAGCTTGACCAGCATGTCCCTTCATCCTGAACCCTTCTTCCTGCCTGTAACACACACCAGAGGCAAGAGGTGTAGCAGTCGTATTATGACCATGAGGTGACAAACATGAAGACCAAAAAAACAAAAACAAAAACAAAACCACACACACAAAAACTCCCTGTTAAAAATGACAGGACGGAGCAAATGGAAATGGAAAGAGCCAGCGTACCCTGTGGGAGACTCGCGGTTGAGCCACGATCCTGACTCTGGACTGCCTGTCCCCTAACTTTTTTTTGCATGGAATAAACAAACTGACTTCTCATTCAAACCACATCCTCTATGTTTTTCTGCCGTTTGACCCATTAGGTCAGTATTGAAAATGCTTCAGATTGCGGCTTTGATCTTCTTTACAGACTTTTCTTCCTCCTCTTTTGTTTCCTAAACTGTGATTCCTCTAAGCCACATTCCTTCCCTCTACTCCATGGCCAGGCTGGAGTAGGACCTCCCTTCCCAACAACTCTCCCTCTTGTTCCCTGACTGCTGTCATTTCTCAGTCCTCAGAACCTGGAGCTTTTCTAGTCCCTAGCACGTTCTTGAATTATGGTTATTTAGGTATCTCCCCATCGTGTAAGTTCCTAAAAGTCTTGTGTTATTCATGCAACCCCCAACACTCACACACACACACACACACACACACACAGAGGACACCTCAGTCCCCACACAGCATCTTGCTCAGACGGGCCCTCAGTACCTCTGTAGAAATGGATGCATGGTAGTACATGTGATAGTTTGGGGTTCTTTCTTTTTGTTTTAATTACCAAAGACAGTCATCAATAATCCTTTATTTATCCCTCCTGCTGGGGACAAAGTTGAGTCCTGGTCAGTGGGAAGAGTTTTCTGATACAGAAGCACATCTTTCCTGAACTGTTCTTGACCTACTTGTGAAAACCTGGAAAGGAGGAGAGATGGCCCTGTGTTCAGTGCTTGCTTTGCAGGACTCTTTCTGAGCCGTCTGCTAGGCAGTGAGCAGAAGGAAGCTTTCAGTTCTCTCCTTGGCAGACAGAGTGATCTGTGCTGCTGGCGTAACTCTCAACCAGCTCCCAATTCAGCAATCTCTGGCTGAGTAGACTGGAAGAAGCTTTGAAACCAGAGACCTAACAGGAGCCTTGTCTTCTGCGGAGACTTGCACAGCACCTTCTGAGTGCTAGTGACCCGAGAAATACATTTGGTTGGTTTGAGTTCACATTTTCACATAGGGTTGCTTTGCTTTGAAATGTGGTTCACTCATTTATTATTTATGTGTATTATTCATACCCTGGCTACTTCTCAAACAGATTTGTGGTAACTAAAAACTACAGGTATGCCATAACCGTTAAGCCATTCAAGTGAAGTTAAAAGACAAAACCAAACAACAAAAATGTCCCAGCAGTAAAAAGATCCGGTGGTAAAAAAAAAAAAAAGGATCCGAAATTTCATTTCATTTATTCCTTCCAACAAAACCATGGGCTCAGTATTTTTTACGAATGAAAAAGACACAGACCAGTGAAGTTGAGCAAATGGAATGGGTCCCACCCTTATAAATATCAGAGCCCACACTCAAACCTAGCTCCCACTGACTCCATGTCTGTACTCCGATCTCCATCACACTGTGATGGAATCATGGGTCCATGCACCCTGCTTCTCTATTTTCATGAATGAACCAAAAGATAAAAAAGAGGTGATTTAGAAAAATGCATGGGGGGGACGCCTGGGTGGCTCAGTTGGTTAAGCAGCTGCCTTCGGCTCAGGTCATGATCCCAGCATCCTGGGATCGAGTCCCACATCAGGCTCCTTGCTCGGCAGGGAGTCTGCTTCTCCCTCTGCCTCTGCCTGCCATTCTGTCTGCCTGTGTTCACGCTCTCTCTCTCTCTCTCTCTCTGACAAATAAATAAAAAAAAAGAAAAAGAAAAATGCATGGGGTGCCCGGGTGGCTCAGGGGGTTAAGCCTCTGCCTTTGGCTCTGGTCATGATCTCAGGGTCCTGGGATCGAGCCCCACATCGAGCTCTCTGCTCAGCGGGGAGCCGGCTTTCTCCTCTCTCTCTGCCTGCCTCTCTGCCTGCTTGTGATCTCTGTCTGTCAAATAAATAAATAAAATCTTTAAAAAAATGCATTACTAATTGTCAACCAGCTCCCAATTCCGAAATCTCTGGTTAAGTAGACTAGAAGAAGCTTTAAATATCACCATAAGTTGGGGCACCTGGGTGGCTCAGTGGGTTAAGCCTCTGCCTTCGGCTCAGGTCATGATCCCAGAGTCCTGGGATCGAGCCCCACATCGGGCTCTCTGCTCTGCAGGGAGCCTGCTTCCTCCTCTCTCTCTGCTTGCCTCTCTGCCTACTTGTGATCTCTGTCAGATAAATTAAAAAATATATATATCACCATAAGTTAACTAAAATGTTCTATTCTCTGAAGTTTCCTAAGCCACTGGCACATTAATGGAATGTCAGAAGGGAAGGAACCTTAAAAATCATCTAGTTTGCTCCTACTTTTCTTTCCAGATGAAGGAACCAGGGGAAGTGACTTGCCCAAGGTACTGAATATCAGTGGCTTATCTGTGACAGCTTTCTCCCTCCGGACCCCTTCGCAGCTGGAAGACTCCAATTCCCTTTCTGCCTAGGGATTGGGGTCAGAAACTCACAAAGGATAGATACCTCCAGTGGACCCCCATTTACCAAAAGGTCTTTCACGGATGGCTTAGCAGGCAATGTTTGGTCATGTGTTTTGTTACCTTTGATGGTAACCTTCTTTTCATGCAGGTGAAAATTCCATTTGGAGTTTGTGCTAAAATGATTTTGTAAAGGTAGCAATGCCCCTCTGAACAGAGAGTTCTAATTACCAGATAATTGATGTGGCAGCTAGTCTGCAAAGTAGCCTCCCAACAAACCCAGCTTCCCAGGAGCCCTTCTCTTGCATACTCGGGTACTGCTGCCCTTGATTCTTGGCTGGCCCCAGGTAACCAATAGAATGCAGTAGCAGTGACATTGCATAGCTTCAAGGCTAGATTATGAGAAGGCTTGTAGCCCACTCCTGGGTCTTTTGAATGCTCACCCTTGGGGCTTCTGCTCTCAGAATCCAGCCACTGTGCCCAAGAAGCTGAAGTCACCTGAGGGGCCATGTGTAGGTTTTCTGATTGACAGCCCCAGTTGACTCCCAGCCAACTTCTCAAATCGACTGGTCAGTATGGGGAATGATCCAACTTAATATCCAGTCCAGAGAGCCTTCAGACCCTATCGTCCCAGACGGCAACCACAGGAAAGACCCCAAGGGAAAGCCACCCAACTGAGCCTGGTCAGTCTAAAGAAGTCGGTGTGACAATAATGCATTATTGTTTTAAACCACTGAGTTTGGGGGTGATTTTTTAGGTAGCAGTAGATAATGGGAGCTGTAGAAAATATCAAAAGATTATTTTTCTCTCTACTTTCCACAAAACTCAGTGGTGAAACATAATCAATAGCTACCAAGATCTAGGAGATGGTCAAGTTGAAATTTATTTAAACTCCTTTCCCAACCCACCCCAGACTGAGCTGCTTTGGACTACGTTATTTCTTTCATCCCTAAGTGAAACACTAGGGATAGAAGGATCTTAAAAAAGGAATGCAATTTAAAAATATCTGTTGAGACAGGCGTTTTGACATTTGAAGGAAGAAAAAAACAATTTAGGATGCTTTAAAAGCTTTCCAATGTTTACTTCCCTATTATTTCACTCGGAGCTACAGAAAATAGTCTTACTGTACTGTGTGGTTATTTGGGGGCCGTCTGCAGGGACATGATGTGTCCTTCAAATGTTTTAATTGAAATATGCAGTAGGACATTTTATATACAGGTAACTTGTTGGCTATCTCCCAAACTGCACCAAGCTAATTTTCTTTTCTTTCACTATTTTTTTCTTTTTTCTCTTTCCCCTTCATTCTTTTCCCTTCTTTTATTCCTACCTTCTCTTTCTCTCCTTTCCTTTCTCCCTTTTCCCTCCCTTCATTCCTTTCTTCCTCCTCCTTCTCTGCCTTTTTCTTCTCCCCCGCTTCTCCTTCCTCTCCTCCTCCTCCTCCCCCTCCCCTCTCTCTCTCCCTTTTCTGCTCCTCCTCCTCCAGCTTCAACTATCAATGCCAACCTCTGATCCCCATTTACTTGGGATGTGGGAAATGAATCTCGAAGAAGTCTTATTTCAGGGGCTTCCCAAGCGTCAAGTGTCTTGGTGGGTGATCTCATGCTCTTTATTTCATTGCACCTTCACAACAATCCAGCCAAGCAGTAATGTTCCTACTATGCTGATGAGGAAACTGAGGCTGAGATCAATTCAATAACGTGGCCAGATTCACTGAGCCCGAAAGAACTGCTAAAGCAGGAATTAAAACCTTGTTCTCCCCTATTCCAAAGACCTTACTGTTTGCACAAGACCACCTATATCTGGCATCAATATTCAGTTCCATGGGCTGCAAGAAAGTGTACAGAATAATTGTCCAGAGTGTCTCCTCATCTCAGAATCCCTGTCTGTCTTTGGGTGTGATTGATAACATACCCTCAAGAACTGCTGTCACTTCCGTTCCACATCCCAGCCCTAAAGGCCCACTTACTTCTGCCCACAGGTTCCTTGCTGGGGACCCACTCTCAAGGACTAGTTCTACTTGGAGATGGAGGAGATGGAGGAGTATTTAGAGAAACCCCAACTTGATCCAAAGACTTGCTATTTGTTTCACTCCTTTCTCTTTCCAGCTTTGTCAGGAATACAATTGACCATGATGACTCCCACTGATGGATTTAGCAGTGGGTTCCTTTAAGAAAGGAATCTTCAATCCTCCCTGTGTGTCATATTTTCCAGGGTTGGGGTGTGGGTGACTCAATGACAAGGCAGCTTCCACGGCTGCACCCAAGATCTGATTCTGGGGGAACTCAGATGGGACCTAGGAATTAGATCTTCAAGAAGCGCTCACATGATTGTAATGTGGGTAGTTAGGGTTAGGGTTTTATGGAATGCTGCCTAAAGATGACACAGATCAATTGTACCTTATAGTTACTTTGGAGGAGGTATTGTTCCTCTAGGAAATTTGGGCAGTTGGCAGCTGCAATTTCTGTAGCCACTGAGGCTTGTCTGTGCCCAAGACCACATTACTAAATTCACACACAGCACTCAGAATACCTTTGCGAATGGCTCTAAGGTGATGGACTTTGGAGACGGTGCAGGTGGCTGGAGGAGGGTTCTGCCCCACCCCCAGTTACTGGACTGGCCATCACTGGTAGACAGTTTGGAGAGACAAAGCCCTGTTGTGGTTCATGCACCATCTATTTTGAGGGTTCCTGTGCTGAGCTCTGCAGTCTCTGGCCAGGACTGAGGACCTTCCTGGAAGGCATGTGGTGACTTTATAAAAAAAAAAAAAAAAAAGTCTGAAAAACCTCATCTTTGCTGCTCTACTCACTGCCTGACTCTCTAGGACAGATGTTCTGGGGCCCGTGGCCAACACTTTATCTGCTGGCACTTCACATCCCAGGATGGCAAATCTGCTTTGCTTCCTTTATTCAATCCACAAGTTTGTAACTCTTGGCTAGTAAAGTCCAAGCAGTAGGTAGATTTTGGAGGCTGAAGCAAAGGGAAGATGGAATGCTAAGGAAGACATTGGTCCCTCCCTGAAGGGTCTCTCAGTTTAATGGGAAGGTCAGGGTGGTCATGATAAGCAGCCCATACATTCATATGATAAAATGAAAATCTAACTCGATTTCTAATGGGAAAGCTAGCACAGTGGGGAGGGACCCAGGGGAGGCTGTAAATTGCATTTGGGCTCAGAGCAGTTTTCAAGGAGGACTGAGATGATCTTAGGAGGATGTATGAGATATTAACTGAGTAATATGTGTCGTGAGGGAAAGAAGGAGCATATTTTAGGAGAGGTGGAAAGAAAGAGCAAATATAGGCAGTTGTAGAAGGGTTTGTTTTGAAGCGCCAGGAGTTCACTTTGGTGGAAATTGAGGACCCTGAGAGATGAGAGCTGGAAGACAGGAGCTACACGTGAAAACCTAAGTTGGGGGGACAGAATATTTGAGCGTGTGAATGCTGTAGCCAGTGGTGGAGTCTTTATCCTCTTCATCTTGGGGAGCTAGCAGGATACTCTAGTCATTCAACAAGTCATTGTGGGGTACATCCCACCCAGGCACCATGTTAGTCCTTGAGAGGATAATGGTGGGGAAAAACAAAACAAAAAAACAACCAAAAAAGTTCTGCCCTCTGAAAATTTGCATTCTTATATGAAGAGAAAGACAGCAAATGTAGTAAGTAAGTAAAATTTGTTGTATGTCAGGTAGTTCTGTGGGCTAACTTTGTCCCCCCACAATGGTGTGTTGAGGTCTAACCACTGGTGCCCAAGCATGTGAATGTATTTGGCAATAGTCTTTGCAGATACAATCCAGTTAAGATGAGGTTGTACTCAATTACCGTGAGCCCTAAATCTAATGGCTGGCATCCTAATAAAGATGTCACATGACAATGTGGGGACATAGACACATGGGGAAGAAGGCCATGTGATGATGAAGAAAGAGATAAAAGGGTTATATTTAGAAGCCAAGGAACACCAAGGATTGCCGGCACAGCCACAAGCCAGAAGAGCAAGGAAGAGACTCGTTCTCACAACCACCAGAAGGAACCAACCCTGTGGCACCTTGATTTTTAGACTTCTGGCCTCCCGAACTAGGAGACAATAAATTTCTGTTGTTTTAAGCCACTCGGTCTGTGATTATTTGTTATGTCAGCCTTAGAAAACAAATACAGATGGTATAACTGCTATGAAGAAGAAAAGACTGGAAAGGGGCATAGGAAATGCCAGGAGGGTGGGAGGAATGTTATTCTAAATAGTGTAATAATGGAAAGCCTCACTGAGAACAGGGCAAGCCAAAGACCTGAAAGGGTCTGTAAGCCATCTGCAAGCCTCTGGGTATTTGGGGCAGAATGATCCAAATGGAGGAAAGGGAACAGCAAATGCAAAGGTCCAGAGGCAAAGCCTTGCATGAGCTGTCCTAGGGAAAGCTGGGAGGCTAAGATGAGGGAGAGGGGAGGGAAAGGCAATGGGGTCATAGAGAACCTAAGGCCATGTCGCGTAAGGATTCTGCTTTACTCTGAGAAAGATGAGGGATTTCTGTAGGATTGTGAGTAAAGTGACAGTCTGCTTAGGATATAACAGAATCACCCAGTGTTGAGTCATTGAAAGGACTCAAAGCTGAGTCAGGGCAGCCCGTGAAAAGGCTGTTGGCAACAATTCACGGGGAGGGTGATTGTGTCTTGAGCCAAGGAGGTAGCACAAGTGTTGGTGAGAAGTGTTCAGATTCTGGATATAATTTGAAGGTAAAGTCAACAAGATGTGTTGTTGGGTTGCATGTGGAGTGTGAGAATGGGAGAGAGATCAAGGAGGACTCCAAGGTTTTTGCTTGAGCCACTGAAAGGCTGGAGTTATCATCAGATCAGGTTTGAGAGAGAACATCATGAGTTTGGTTTCGGGTATGTGGAGTTTGACGTACTTACACTTCTAAGTAGAGGTGTTGAATAGGCAACAGGATATAAGAATCTGAAATTCAAGAACATCAAGCTAGGCTCACCGTGAAATATTGGGCCATGAGGACCATACATGCTCTTTAAAGCCAGGACTGATGAAATCACACTGGAGAAGAAACTCAAGGAGTGAGCCCTGTGATTCCCAAACAGTAAGATGGGAAGGCAAAAACAGTAAAGGAGACGAAGATGGCTCTGCCAGGAACGGAGCAGGAAAACTAGAAGTGCTGGTATCCTGGAAACCAGGAGAACATACTTGAAAATGGACGGAGCTGCTCATGGGTCAGGTGTGATAAATACTGAAACCGACCACCAGATCAACACTATGGAGGCCATTAGTGACCTTGATGAGAGCAGTAGTAGCAAGTGAAGGAGGAAATCATCATTAGTGTGATTTATAAAGACAACTTGAGGACTTCTGCTGTATAGGGCAGCAGAGAAATATGGTTATAGCTCAAGAGGGAAGGGTGATCATGGGGGGATTTGTTTTCAGTTGAAAGGAATAATGGCATCCGTGTAAGAGGATGGAAATGCCCCAGGTGAGAGAAAGAAACGTTTTGGTTATTTTTAAGTTGGTTTGCCTATAGGTAATATGTGTGTGTGTGTGTGTGTGTGTGTGTGTGTGTGTGTGTATGCACAACTTCACTGATCCTCCCAAAATAAAACCAACCCAAAATTTAGTCCATTCAAAGTACTATGGAGTAAATATGACCATACTATTCTCCCCAATCCCCTCCGTCCTACAAGGTGATGACCCCCTAGAATAGTTTGGTGTAACCACACCAGGCCTGTGCAATGCACAGCAAATCTGTCCTGTCAGTAAACTGTTCCATCAGCACCGTAACCAAGCTCGACCCCATGAGAATTTCTCCTTTCTAGAAAGCTCTCCTTTCAAAGAGAAGTGCCAACCTTTTACTCTGTTCTGAGAAAGGAGAATAAATAATGACTTCTGAGGTTCTAAAAGGCAAACTTGACTGGACCCCTTGGTGGATTTCCTAGAAAGGGAAGGAGGGTGGCAATGCCGTGTAATTCATGGCAATACCATGAAATCTGGAAGATTTCAGTCTTGACTCAGTGCACTCTGACCAGCAGGAGCCCTGGAAGTTGGTTGCACAGGAACTGAGAGAGCTGAGCATGGAAAGCCTCACTTTCAGCTGACCTTATCTTGAAGGGCATGGAGAATGCATCCGGCAAGTACCAAGTACAGATGCCTAGGTCAAGGAGCATCATTACAGGCAAGCATCACTATCACAGACCCCACTGTGGGAGGCCAGTCTTCACAGTGACATGTTAAGAAAGCCCCATTTAGCTGCATCTTTTGGATCTGGAAGCTGGACTGACATCCTTCCCAAACACACAGACATGCACACAAAGACACACACACACACACACAGAGAGAGAGAGAGAGAGAGAGAGTTCACAGTTGGCATTCATGAGATTCCAAGGGTTTTTGGACAACCTGTGGGATGGGCAACCACAAATAAGATCCTGGATTTCCTTATACTAAAGCATATGGAATGCAAATGATCAGCTGGGGAAAATGAGAAGAGTTATGATGATGTAGTACTATGATTTTATGAAGTTTTTTGTCAGTTATTTTATTTATACTTCTATATGTATATACTTGTATAAATATACACCTTTAAATATATGAACATATCTTTTATAGAGGTAAGCATGCACATATAAAGAGACGATAATGTACATATTACATTATTTTGCAACTTTCTTTCATTCTGGGTTTTTTTTTTGTTTTTTTTTTAGCCAACACCCTAAGACAGGTACGTGTCTATTTTAAAGTCAGGTTTTAATAAGTCTATTAGTATAAGTCTATAAGTCCATATATAAGTCTGTTCTTTGCCAAGGTATTTGACCGTGCCTCTATTGATGAGCCTTGAGAATGCTTCCACTTCTTTACTATTACGAACACTATTGCGTCTAACATTTTGCACTCATGCCTTTATGCACTTGAGCAAGCAATATAATGGGTTATGTCACTAGAAGTGGACTTGCTGAGCCCCCAAATCACAAACTTGTAATTTTCAAGGATTCTGCCAAATGGTCCTCCCCAGAGCTGTCTTCCTCCCACATCAGTATGAAGTACTCTCTTTCCCCCTTAGTTTTGCCATCCGTGGAGACTTTCAGTCTTTAAAAGTTCTGCCAATCTATTAGGTGAAAAATACTATCTTACTGTAGACCGCATTTGCATGTCCCTGATTCTTATTGAGTTTCTTCACCTTTTCATGTTTATTTGCCTTTTGTACTTTATGTGAATTGCCTATTCATAGCCCTTGCTCTTTTTTTCTATTAGATAGGCCACCTTTTTCATATTGATTTTTATGAGTTTGTTGTATAGATCATGAATATTAACCATTTTTCTGTTTTAGATGTTACAATTTTTTTTTCCATTTTATCATTTGTCTTTTAAATGGGCTTATAGTGACTTTTGCTGGTGCACAGAAGCTTCCATTTGTAAGATCTAAAATCTGTAAATCTTTTCCTTTATGGTTTCTGGGTTTTGTTCTTGCTTAGGAAACCTCCTTTAGTGTAAGATTATTTAAAAACAAACAAACAAACAAACCATTATCCTGTTAATTTAATCATAGTGGGATTTTTTTTTCTACTTTTATGTTTGTAATCCATCTCAAGATTATTTTTAGTCTCTCTTTGAAAAAGAGATCTATCTAATGTTTTCCAGTGACTCAATTTTGTGAATAAACCACGGATCCCCCATTAATCTGAAATATACCTAAGTCCCCACATGTGTGCATAGGCCTGTACTGTACTCTCTCTTTTCATGTCCCTCATTTCTTAATGCACTGATACCACAAGGTTTAATTGTTGCTATCATATTATTCCATATATTTGCACACCTAGCATTGATTTTTCATCAGGCTTTTGCACAGGTCTTTTACCTGCTTATTTGCTCTTTTATTACTGAAACCCATTAGATATGCCAATAAGCACTGTTTCTTATAGGGGATTTGGCAGGGAGTTGGGAACAGCAAGAGTTCTACACAGTAAGGAAGCCTTTGTCCTAAAATAGAGAGCATTAATAGAAGGGTACAGTAAAGCCAACCAATCAGGAGATGATTGCCATTGAGAAGAGTTTGTTACAGTTCCGAAGAGATGGGAGGCAGGCCACGTCAGGGGAGGCCACACCAGGAGGCACATGGTCTGTCACCGTGGGCAGAGGGGGAGGAGGGAACAGAAAGCAGGAGGTTGTAGTATGGTTTCTTTGGGAAAGAACCATGGAGGCAGGGTAAATAGGTTCAGGATTAAATCATCTAAATAATTTCATTGAGCTCTGGGGCGGAGGGGCAGTCCTTAGTTATCTGGTATTCAGCCCTGGGGTAATTTGGGCCAATGAATATTGGCCTGGGAGTATAAATGCCCAATAAAGGAAAGAGGAGGGGTGTGGACCCTGGATTGGTTGATTTGATACAAAACACACACTCTCAGGTTAGTTTGATATGAAAAGCACACTCCCACTCTCCGTTTGTATCTAGAAATTGGCTAACCTTGGGAGTGGCATTCCCTCTTGGATCAGCCCAGCCCCAGATGTCAAAGCATCAGAATATGGAATATAAAAGAAAATTAATACATTTAGTGTATTAATACACTCCTGAACATATTTCACTGCCTTTCCTTTTTGAAAGAAAAGGAAGCTTTGAGAAACGTCTTTCTACTCCATTCCTGCTTCTCAGACATGTAGGTATCTCCATGGAATTTCTTCAGGATTCTATTGGGAGCAAATGGGTCTCCTCTCTGCAGGCAGTCTTCCCTTTCTTTCTTTCTTTTGATAGGCTTTGGGTTACTCTGTGCTATAGTCTACACTTCCTGCCAAACCTATCTCATTTCTTCATTAGCATTCAGAAGTTACTCCAAGTGTCTGTCTGTTCATTCCTATTTTCTAGAGCTTTAATTGACTTAAAGATTCTTTACTTTGTATCTGTTTGCTCATTGTAACAATATTGGAGGCAGAAGGGAGGTTATCGCCATCTTGAACAGGGATCCCATCATAGCTCTAGTCTCATGGGAGAGAAAGGGGATAAATCCGTGTGTTAGAAAGATAACCTTGGCAGCAGTAAAGGAAATGAGAGGAGAGGAAGAATGAAGAGAGGGGGGCCATTTAGGAGGCTTGTGCCACTATTTGCAGTGTTTGACTCCCCAGTAATTCCAAATCTAGTGGCTCATTCTAAAACAATATACACATAAAAATACATGTGTAAAGAATATTCATCATCGCATGATGTTCAATGGAGAATAATTGGAAACTACCTAAGATCTCTAACAGAGAGGAGTGGTAACATAAGTATGATAACTATATAATAAAATACTATACCGGGTACTATAAGTTTGATTTTGAATAATATTGAATCACGACAAAATTCTCATGTGATAATGGAAAGAAAATTGTTAAAGGTTGCAGAGCTATATATTGCATACTTTATTTATTTTTTCTCACCATAGCACATACCCTCCCCAATGTCCATCCCCCAGCCACCCCATCCCTCCCCACCCCCCTTCAGCAACCCTCAGTTTGTTTCCTGAGGTTAAGAGTCTCTTATGATTTGCCTCCCTCTCTGGTTTCATGTTGTTTCATTTTTCCCCCACTTCCCTATGATCCTCTTCCTTCCTTCTCAAATTCCTTGTATCAGGGAGATCATACAATAATTGTCTTTCTCTGATTGACTTATTTTGGTTAGGATAATACCCTCTAGTTCCATCCACGATGTTGCAAATGGCAAGATTTCAATTTTTGATGGCTGCATAATATTCCATTGTGTATATATACCACATCTTTGTCCATTCATCCGTTGATGGACTTCTAGGCTCTTTCCATAGTTTGGCTGTTGTGGACATTGCTGCGATAAACATTTGGGAACACATGCCCCTTCAGATCACTACATTTGTGTCTTTAGGGTAAATACCCAGTAGTGCATTGGCTGGGTCGTAGGGTAGCTCTGTTTTCAACTTTTGAGGGAAACTTCTTACTGTTTCCTAGAGTGGCTGCATCAGCTTATTGCATATTTTATTTTAATAAATGAAAATAATCTAAGCTATTAACAGTGAGCATTTTTGCATGTTGGAATTATGAAATGCTACTATTATTTATAACTGTTTTTCCTATCTTATATAATGAGCATATATTGTATTTGGAATGATAAAAAAATATTATGTTAAAAGCCAAACCTGGATCTTCCAGGTTGTTGAACAATGGAAGTACTGGGAGAGTGGGTCACATGGAGAGGCCCTGGAAGCACCACACCCTTTCCCTATGTCTTGCCCTGTACATCTCTCCCACCTGAATAAGCCCAATTTGTATAATTTTATAATAAACTGAAGATCTAGCAAATAAGAAATATACACATATATGCATGTAAATCAAACCTGAACTGATGAGACCCTCGCTCAGGCAGACATCCTGTTTGTTAGGGAATGAAGAGTTATAAATTTGAAAAACATCTACTGGGCCCATATCATGCATTAAAATTCTAAGAGGAATAATCAACTCATGCAGCGATCTAGTTGGATAATCAGAATAAATATTTTGATTATAGAAGATAATGAGTAAAAGGTTTTTGTAGGTCTCACTCATTTTGCAGATGTGGACCCTGGTGCCCAAAGAGCTAAGTTTTCTGCCTAAGATCTCTCTGCCAACTTAAAGAAGAGCCAGGAATAATTTCAGTATTGGGCAATAACTTGAAAGAAAATTCTATGGCAGCTTATAATTCCTCCAAGTGAGTAGTAGGGACTTCCATGGATATTCCTGAATGACTGGGATAATTTCAGGAGTTTTTCAGAGTCTTACCAGGATTCTTGACGTCACACTTCCTCCCCTTATGTAACTAATGAAGAGGGTCCCAAATTTGTCTACTCATCAAAGTTATGTAGGGAACTCTTAAAAAATATTTCTTAAAAATATTAATATTAAAAATTAAGTCCAAGGCTCCTGGGTAGCTCAGTCAGTTCAGTGCCCAACTCTTAATTTCAGCTCAGGTCATGATTTCAGGGTTGTGAGAGTGAGCCCTACATTGGGCTCTGTGCTGGACATGGAGCCTGCTTAAAATTCTCTCTCTCCCTCTGCCCATCTCCAACAGACCCCTCCCCCTGGACCCCAGACCTCACCTTGGATCTATTGCTTTAGAATCTCAGTGGGATTAGGTCTAAGAATCAGAATTTTCAACTTCCTGCTGGTAATTCTGATGCACTGTCAGCTTTGGGAGCCATTGTGTTTTTATGCCTCTTAATGTTCTTGGAAAATGAGTAAGTAGAGAGAAAATGTGAAAAGGTTAGCTGACCAATGAAAGACCTTCAAAACATAAAATGACCAAAAGGAGATAGGCTGTAAAATGACTTGAGATTGTTGTCATCCAAAATAATATGTTTGCAGCATCCCAGTGATGCTGTGTCCTTGAACCCTTGATGGTGTATAGCATACCTTATGGGCAGGTGGCCAATGAAATGTGCGCTTGCTTCAGTCTGTCTCTTTGAGACCAATCTGTTCACAGAGTACCTTGAAGGAGTTGAAATAGTTGTATTAAGCATTGTAGAGAATAAAATCTGTGTTTATAAATGGAAGAACCACCCTGAGATAGGATGGCCAGGAAAGAATAAAGAGTTATAATAATAGCAACCATTTACTGAGCACTTATTTTGAGCCAAAAACTGTGCTGAATGCATTAACCACATTTATCTCATAAATGCTTACGATGTGTCTATCATATAAGAATTTGTCTTAGTCAAGATAGACTAAATATGATGAGGTAGCAGACAATCTCAAAATATCAGTGGCTTAAAACAACAAAGGTTTATTTCTTGCTCGCACGTCATGTCCATGGGAAGTTTGGCAGGGGATTCTCTTCTATGTCAGTTTCACTCAAGGACGTTGGCTGATGAAGTCCCCACCATCTGGAACGCAACTTGTTGCCAAAGCTGGGAAGAGGAAAGACAGAGCAGAGTGCATCAGCTCTTCCATGCATCCATCCTGAAGTGACCCAACTCACTGACACTCTTTGGCCGATGTAACTCACAGAGTGAAATGAGCCTAATGGGATCAGGAAATAAAATTTTCTCAAGTGGCAGGCATCACAGAATGGAAAAGATCAGTGAGCTGCACTAACATCTAACATAGGATTGTATTTTTATTCCCTATTTTAAAACGAAGGAATGGCTAAAATTTAAGAAACCTGCTAATATCAAGTGCTGACAAAGATGTGGGGTAGTTTGACCTCATGTGTTGCTGGTAGGAAAGCAAAATGGTAGAGATGATTTAGACAAAATAGCTTAGCAGCTATTAATTTTATTATTTTATTAATTGTTATTATTAATAGGTAAATGTATACTTACCACATAGACCAGCAATCTCTCTTACGGGTTTTAACCTGCAGGCACTGGTTACCTACTGAAAGCATTTTTGCCCTCCTCTGCCTGGAACATTCAGTAATGAGAGGGAACATTTTTGGTCGTCACACTGGGTCAGAGGGTGCCCCTGGTATCTAATAGGTAAATCTAATGATGCCACTAAGCATCTTACAAAGCACAAGACAGCCTCCCACATCAAAAAATTACCCCACTTAAAATTCTGCACAGAATAATACAGCCATTAAAAAAAAATCTGCATTAGAGAAGTGAAAACTTACATTCACATGAAAACTTTCCCGTAAAAGTTTATATGAGAGTTATTCATAATCACTGGAAACAGCCTAATGTCCTTCGGTGGGTGAATGGATGTCCCTTTACAGTGAAATACTACTCAGCAATGAAAGAGAAAGAGTTGCTGGTGGGTGCAACATAGATGAGCCTGAAATACACTATACGAAGCAAAGGCAACCAGTCTCAGATAACTATTTACTGTATGCTTCCATCTATGTGACATTCTTAAAAGGTCAAAACTATAGGGTTGGAGAAGATAGAGTATATCAGTGGTTTCCAGGGGTAAAAAGTGGCAGAGATGATGGAATGGTTCTGTGTCCTGATCTTGGTGGTCACATGAATCTATGTATACACTAAAAATGCATTGACTATATGCTCCCCCCAAAAGTGAATTTTTTATATGTTAATCATTATAAAGTTGAAAAAAAAAAAAAAAGAACCACAAAGGAATGGGCTCTGAGAGACCTATGACACTGAGCTTGAAGTGTTAGAACAGGGAATAGAACCCAGATCCCTTATGACTGCAGAGGCAACACTCCTTCCGTTACATAAAGGTGTCTGCACAGGGAAGGACATCGACCTATGAGCAGAGCTTAAATGACTTTGAGGATCAAGGGTATCGTTGTTCAGTCGTGTTAATTATCAAGAGGGTTATGTTTACTCATGGGGACTTGCATACCCTTGTAATAATACCATGGCTCTCTGGATGCCTGCGAATAAAAATCCAGATATGGGTTAAAACCACCCTCCCCACTCTGACTGCCCCTCATCACATCCCACAAAGGATGCCCAAGAGTAAGCATGGAGGTGTGCCACCAAGGGGAGAGACCCAGTTCCAAATGCAGTGCCCTTGGGTAAAGCAAGCCTTCTAGAGGACTGAGAGCGGACACGGAGTCTCATGCCATCATGTTATTTCAATTTGCGTCTCCAGTTCATTTTCCAGGCCTTCATTTTGTAATACTCTTGCAGTTTTTAGCTCTAATAGTGAGCAGTAGCCTGAGGTGCCAGAAACAAAACCAGAAGGAGCTGAGGACCAGTGTTTTCAGCACATTTTACATGGCGAACAAGGTTAATATAATATACTGTGTTAATAATGAGGTCATAGTCACAGATCTAGCTCTCTCTTACGTGGCTTTTTGATACATGGGGTCAGGGGCTGTTCTAATCAGCTCTGCCCACCTCCTGACATTTTAATCATGGAAACAATTACTAATGTTTAGGAAACAACTTGAAGAGGACTTGAATAAAAGAGCAGAGGAAGAACTGAGTTTTGCTTTGTTTTGTTTTGTTTTGTTTTAATAATTACTCCCAGAGTAAATGCTCAGATAGCAATGTTTTAAAATGGAATTAATAGGATAATATTGAGGTTGAATACCACCTCTACCAGGAATAGTCGTATATTAACACAAAACTAATTATTGGGTCCCATGGAAATCTTTTCCAGGCAATGCCATCTTCTCTTAGTTTCCAGAAGGGGTGGCCTTATCTCCCAACTTCAGCAACTACCCTATAGTTTTGTCCATGACAACCACAGTCTTATAACATTGTTTAGCATTCTTTGAGGATTTACATGTATAAAAATGGACTCAGAGCAGAGTTCTGGCTTTTCAGGGAATGAATATACCTTCACACTCTGCACAGAAAGGTCATAAAGCCGATTATGCTGATTATAAGCCATGGTGAGCTGGGTCTTTGTCTTCCACAGAAGAAGGAGAATTGATAAGTATGGAAAGAAAATGAGGCTCACATTTATTAAAAATCTGTTGCATGCCAGCTGTTTTAGGCACATCGTCCTATGTGTCTATGAAGTCTTCCCCACGCTCATTTATCAGTCAGGTTTCAGTTGCAAAACACAAACACCTCTTTGGTAACTTAGAGTAATTTAACACAGAATGAGCCCTGGGTGTTATACTCAACTAATGAATCATAGAACACTACATCAGAAACTAATGAAGTGCTACATGGTGGCTAACTGAACATAATAAAAGAAGAAGAAGGAGAAGGAGAAGAGGAGGAAGATGAAGAAGGGCGAAGAGGAGGGGAGAAGGAGAAAAAGAAGAAGAATGCATAGGGCACCTGGGTGGCTCAGTCAGTTAAGCGGCTGCCTTCAGCTCAGGTCATGATCTCAGGGTCCTGGGATCAAGTCCTGCATCAGGCTTCTCACTCAGCAGGGGGTCTGTTTCTCCCTCTCTCTCTGCCTACTAGTGGTCTCTCTCTGTCTCTCTAATAAATAAATAAAATCTTTAAAAAAATAAAAAGAAGAAGAAGAATGCAGTGTCATTGGAAGGGACAGAGAAGTACTGTAGGCGAGGCCTGCAGGAACAACTTCCAGAACAATATTATGGAAAGCAGGGAGCTACCCCCGCTGCAACAGTCAGAAGCGCTAGGATCAGAAATCCACCCCAGCCAGCACAGCTGCTTCTCAACTCTCCTCTAGCCAGTCTTGAGCAGCAGAACTTGACTGCAGAAAAGCCCAGTGTCTCCACAACTGCACTGACCCACAACACAAGCCAAGAAACAAATCTGGTCTCTACCTTCTATCTGTGTGTCAGACCCCACACAAATGCTTCCTATCAGTAGAACGTAATTCCCTTCCGAATGTTGGCTGCAAGGGAGTTTGAAAAGTGTAGATTTTTAGCTTTCCAGCCTCTGCAATACTGAGAAGACAAGAAGGATGCTGGGTACCAACCCCCTAATTCACTGCATCCTGCAAAGTAGTGTTATTCTTCATATGAAGAAATGAAAAACAGAGAAGTTAGATAACTTTAACAGGGTTGTACATGCTGGAACCTAACATTTGAACCTAACTTAATCTCCCCAGATTTACTTATTGAGTACTTAGCTCTGTTCTGTTACATGGTTCGATGTGCCTTCAAATATTATCTTTTCAAATCTTGACAACCACTTCGTCCCCATTTTGCAGGAAAGAAAAACAAAGTCGAGACCTCTATAACTTGCTCTAGATCACACAGTTAAAAGGAATAGAGCAAGCATTCTGAGGCACGATGCTTCCATGCTCCTCTCTTTCCTGCAGGACACTGCAGTCCTTGACAGGGGATGTTGGACCAGCACCATTGTTGAGATCCATCTCTCCACATTTCCCAGGGCACCAGCATTCCATAGGGTAATGGAGTAAGGTGGTAATTCTCTGAAGATCATTTGCATGTCCTTAGCTCACTGGTGTGGAATATTTGGGGACTCTGAAGAAAGAAATATTCAGTATGGTACTGGTTAAAAAAAAAAAAAATGTAACAACCGGCTCTCTGAAAATAAGAGCTTTGATTTGTAGTCTTTTCCAATTTCCATGGCATAAGTCCTCCTACTGTGTTTGATTTCAAGCTCACCAGCTCACAAAATTCTTGAAAATTTGATGATAATTGACTCTTGCAAGCCAGAAGGAGACAGCTCCAGATAGTACTACAAATACTCCTTATTGTTCAGGACTGGGGAGAACCTTGCAAGGAAACTTACATTCTTTCTACATGTGGCGTGCTGGCATGTGCTGAGATACCTGAACACTGGAGAGGCTCTGATGGAAGGCAAATGGCAGGGAGAGACGAAGAGGTCTGAGAGAGGGAACGGTTAGCATGATCCTGGTAAGGTGGGCTCAGTACTATCTGAGAGGATATGGATTTGAGGTGTTATTCTTGAATCCCCATGGTCTTGGACCTCTGGATTAACAACTAGCACTAAATGGAGAGAAAATGGAATTTTTAGGGACTCAAGTCACTTTGTGGGAGAGCTCCCTCCCCACATGTGGGTGAGTGCTGAAGCTGGAAATCCAACCTCTGTCTTTAGGGTTCCAAGTCACTCTGTAGAAAAGCCCCTGTCCTTTTTGCTAGAAGGAGGAGAGGGCATTTTCTTTCCAGAGACTCGTGTAAGCACCAGTATTGCCGTGGTGCTCTGTGGGGAAAAATTACTGCTGCCTTTCTCTATGTTAGGTCTTTAACATGCTATTCCCAATACTGTTCCTCAGCCAGAGTTCATATTCCATCTCATGGGAGACACTTTATCAAAACCTCTGCAGATGGAATTCATTTTTTCTTTCCTTTGCTTATATTTGCCTTTAAATTACACAGTTCATCCTTATTGGCATTATCATTAATTGTGTATATATGTTTCTCCCACAGTAGATGATGGACTCTTTGAGGGCAGGGTGGGAGCTCATTCATGCCTGCCATTCTGCTTGAATAACAAAGAGCCTGTCACCTACAGATAGTCACTAAATAATCCTGGCCTTGGTAATTCAGTGTGCAGAAGGGCACCTGGTCTTAGAGTACACTTTTCTCCCCAAAAGGAGGAGGGGAGTTAGAGGGAGAGAAAGGAAAGAGAGAGGTGGGAAAGAAAGAAGGAAGGAAGTATGTAAGGAAGGGGTGGGGGAAGGATCTCTACCTCCTAACTCATTCATTGCTTGGTCTAAAGGTGATCTGATCTTTTTAATCTCAGATCTGCCCCATGATCTGAGATTAAAAACATGGCTTTGGAGAAAGGCAGAGAATCACTTCAAAACATCTTAGAGCTACCTAGCTACCTACCTAAGAATCTTCTTTCATGACATAAGTGTAATCCCCCTGTATTTCCCATGTATGAGCTGTCCTCTTTTGGGAGACACCTGTTCCCCATGAGAAGTATTCCCCAGAATGATTGTCCTTGATGGAGCCATTGATCAGAAGCTAAAGCATTGTTTCATTCAATGTGCCAGGGCCTTCTTGAGAGCAAAGGCTTCCATGATGCAAACACCTTAATCGCTTTGTGTTTCTCTGAGTGTGTCGATAAGTGCTCATATATAATATATGTGTGCTTACAGCATATATAATATATATGGCTGTATGTGGTGTTTGGTATTCCATGCCTGAAAGAACAGCTGATTTATTTCATAGCTTTTATGGACTGTTTTATTATTCTCAACAACATCACATCCATTCTCTTTGCATGCATATTTTATAGCACCTTGATGGACTTATTTGATTTGACCCAGTGTTTTGATGACAGCACAACTATAGGAGGTACACATTAACTTACACAAATCATTTGCTCAAGTCACTTCAGAGTGTGATCCTGCCCTCAGGTGATTTGTGGACTGCCAGCCCTTGCATGATGGGCAAAATAGCATACCATGTCCTATAAAGCCATGGCCCAAGAAAAGTTATGGGTGATTCTTGGACCAGGAGGGCTACCTCCTAGGAGGGGCTGCTAGCTATGTAAGCACAGTCAGCCATTGCCAGAATTATATCACTGGCTCCAGTTCCATGTGACTCTTTTCTTCTGGCTTTTGGCTTCCTTACAGGGGAAGTGTAAGACAGAACGTAGTGATTATATTTCGGGTTCTTGAATCCTGAAAGATCATGCAGCAATGGAGTGGTCTTAATAAGTGCCAATTAAAGAATGGTTGGGGCAGAAAGGTCTGAGGCTTGATTCTGGATAATTCCTGACTTCTGCTTTTTATCTCCACCTGAGAAATCAGACCTAAACTCTAAAGTTTACATCCTTCTCTTCTGGTGCCCTAGCTTTTACCTGGCTAGTTTTACTCTTTGTACCTAGGAAACAAATGTTTTTTGTAGTGGTATAACCTTCCATTCTTCACAATGTGGTATAACCTCAGACGACCTCACCTGGTTTTGTAGAAAAAAAATCTTTGGGATAGTGACCATCTATGGAAATTTGCCTGGTGCCAGAGTAATTTGTCCCATGAAAGTCATTGTTCATTCTGGATTGCAGAATCTGAAACACATCGCTTCATTCAGCACATCCATTCTTCTAGCGTGCTTCTTGGGCAGTCTAGTAGGTGCCAGGGACCTAATATTAAGACCTGGGCTCTGTTTTTAAAACCTCTCCAGCCAGACCCCTTTGCCCAGGTCATCCAGGGTCCTGGGATTGAGGGTACATTCTGGCTTCCTGCTCAGCAGGGAGTCCGCTTCTCCCTCTCCCTCTGTGACTTCCACGCTTATGCTCTCTTGCTCACTCTCTCTCTCGCTCTCTCAAATAAAATCTTAAAAAAAAAAAAAATAAACCTCTCCGGCATCAGTGCACGTCAAAATCACCAGTGGGTCTGTGAAAAATGCACATTTCTGCATATGGAAATCTCTAGATAGAAGGTTCATGTGAGCACTAAACCTCAAGGCTTTAAGAAGCTTACGATCTTGCCAGGGAGGTTAACAATGTTTTTAATAGACATCTCTGTCAAGACTAGTTGAGACCAGTCTTCCCAAAGATTTGACAGCTAGCCTTTCTCATCCCCCTGACTTTCTCTGCTCTGTCATAAGCTGCTTTTCCTCCTTCCCTCTTCCTGAGTCCAAGTAGCTCTGTCCAGGGTTCTGAAACCTGCCTTCTCCATGACCATCAAATGGGAGAGAGTCTCCTGTTAAAGTTCCGGGTGAATTTTGCCTTATTTCCTTAGGAACTCTTATTTAATCAGGCCTGAGGGCCACACAGGTAAATTTACACATCAGGAAACTGAGGCCTCAGGAGGCCTGGTAACTCAGCTTGGGTCACAAAGTGAGTAAGTAAGTAAGTAAGTTCTGCGAGACTAGATCCCTGGCTTCCTAAACCTGATGGTCTTTCCATGACAATGAGTTTCCTCTGATCGCCTCCTTTTGTCTTGAAAGATTCTTCCTGTGCATTGAAATGGTCTGTGACTGGGTCTGGTCATTGCAGGAGTACACAAAAGAATTCAGTGTTCAAGACTGAAGTTTTCAATATTTAACTTCAATAGAGATGAACTTCTTAACCTTAAGATGATAGTATTCTTTTGTGTCTGTCCTTAATTAGCAGATAACAATTTCCACCCTGCCTTGCTTACAGTTTCTGACTCTTTTCCCTTTGTATTTTATGTTTAAGAACTGTTAGAAGCGTCAACATCATTCTGTGTCACCATGTTTTGAATGTTTTTAAAGGTGCATAAATCTTTTTAAAAGTAATGTGTCCCTATTAAAAGTGGTAAATATAACTTAGGTTAGATATTATTTGTGGTAAATATAACTTAGGTTAGATATTATTTGACTTTCATTTTTTGCACATGTGTGCTTGTGTAGGTGAGTATATATAACTTTTTAATAAAGGGTTTTTTTTTTTTTACAGAAAGTCTTAGGCTTTACAGCTAACTTGCAGTTCCTCCTGATAAGATTTCTTTAAGAATGATCCTAAGTGTCTAGCATTGGCCATCTTGGGCAGGCACTGAGGAGGTCAAGTGAGTGATTAAGCACTGAGCCATGTCCACAAAGTTGCTCACCATTTTGTATGTAAAGGAGGGTCTTAACATCAAGCAGGAGATGTAAAAAGACTCTGTGGTCAGTCTGAGCAGTGCTAGGCCAGGGGAAAAAACTGGGAGGTTGGGGGGAGAAATCTTTCAGTTGTAGATTTAGAGAAACCACAAAATCAAGGCCACAATTCTGTGGAGTTTATTAAAAGGGAGGTCATCAGATTGGGAGGAATATCTACAAAAGCCAGTCAAAGATCGGGAAGTTCAGGGCTAAGCCTTGTCATCTTAGCCACTGAGTGCCTTTTATGGGGCACTTGGCACCCTCATATGGGGTGGGGCAAGAGATAGAATGTGTAAGGCATCAGCCCCTTCTGCATAGTAGATCAGTGTGTTCCAGAAGCAATGCCACCATCATGCATTTATAACCCATGGCAATAAAAATAATTTGAGCATTATGAAAAAAAGGAGAAGAGATTCTAGTGCTTTGTGTAAAAACCTTCAAATTCCCATTTCATTAAAAATTTCTCTCTGCAGCTGGTAGCAGAGATTACCATGGTTCACCATCTGTGCGGATTAATGTTTACTAAAAACGAGAAAGAGAGAGAGCGCGCACAGGAGATAAGATGAATGGTCTCCCAGATATAACAGAAAGCCGAAGTACAGTATCTTTCCCTGAAATTTCTTTTTCATTCTTCCCTTCTTTCTTTTTTTTTTTTGCATCTTATACCTGTTTTATTTGAATTTTAATAGAATTGTTTAATCAATTTATTTTTAAAAGACTGAATAACCTAGAAACTGTGAATCACTCAACTGTTTGGATTTATACTTATGCAAAATACATGTTGAGAGGCTTTTAAAATTTGTTTGGAAATAATCAGACACCTTTGGCACTTCCCTTTTACATTCCCCATTCTGAGAAGATTTTCCCCTTGCAGCTTGGGTTCACAAGGCAGAACCTCAGATCCTGTCCTGAGGGACGGGAGATTGTCAGTTGCCTCTAGGTCTGAAGTTAATCAGTTACAAAAGTCCATTTCATCCATAGGCTGACAGCTTCAGTAGACCACTGGGTGGTGGCTTCCCAGTATGTGGGGTTTCTGGTGAACCAATAAAACATCATAGATAGGGTTTTTTTTCCTTTCCTTACTTTCTTTTTTACTTGTTGAGCACTTGCTGTGTGAGAGATACAGACTTTGCTTTACTTGCATTTTCTCTTTTAATCCTCATAATCACCTAGAGGAGTAAACATTATTAGCATTCCCATTTCCTTGTAGGGGGGACAGAGACCTGGAGAGTTTAAAGAACTTGCTGCCTGTCCAAAAAAAAAAAAAAAAATACATGTTAAAATTCATCTTTGAAGTCAGAACTCTCTCCTTGTAAAGCCCATGCTCTTCACCATTACATTCTACAGCCTCATTCAATAGTTCAGTTATTTCCAATCCTATTTGGGTGCTTTTAGTCCCAATCTTAATATTGGGAATCTCATTTCCTTGCAAATCATGCTTTTTCTTCTCAATATGCCACGAGTCATCATTACCAGGAGCAGAGAGCATCTTACTTACTGCAATTACACTTGCTAATCAATTCTGCATCACTGCCCAGTGCTATAAATGTCTAGTTACCTATATTCTATTGACATGTGGCCTCATTTCTTACTGAAATGGGCAGTAGTCTCAATTTTAGAGGGCTTCTTTCTAATAGCACATGGGAGCCAAGGAAATATGTCAATCTTATTGCCAACCAAACAGAAATAAACTATTGTAGTCATTTCTCATGGTGAAGATTCATCAGTTGAGTGCAGCCCAGGTATTTCTGAGTTTTAACTTTTCAATCAAGGGGACTATTTCTGAGGAGCTATGCTGCCTACCATTATTCTCAATTTTTACCTTTAATTTTTCTATTGTTAGTTGTCTAACTTGCATTAAAAGTATTTTCAGTGTTTCTTCGTGGGGTCTAACGACCATTAAGTGGGGTAACATTTCTATTGAATTCTTAAAAGTAAGCATCATAAACCATGTGACTGTGTTAGAAGATATCTAGCATTGCTTCCATTGGGGAAGTGGTATGATAGGGCCTGAAGAATAAATGAGCCAAAATGGTGGCCCCCTGTTGTGTCTAGAAAATGTAGGAATCATAAAGTCCAGGGGGGTATCTTGAGGGTCAGTCCAGTCCAGGTGGGCAATGATTTTCAGGGTATAGAAGGAGCAAGACCTCTTACGAAGGAGAGATCTTAGCATCTCTTAGTTGCTTTTACCCAGAAAAACCCAGTGGTTGGGAGTATGTTGGAAGTATGGGCCAATCTTGAGGAAGTACTGACAAGAGCCAAATGAGGGGACCACTGGAAACTAGAGTAGAGTTTAGAGACCACTTGAACTAGAGTAAAACCAGCTGGCAGGAGGACTAGCCCCAAGGGAGTGAGGAGGAGGAGGGAGGACAGTTCCATGGAGAGGCTGTTCCATGAGCTCCAGTCTGCTTTGAAGCACAGCATGGAGAACGCATACGTAGTTCAGAGCTTTCTCTCTGCTAGAGGAACGGTTGTTAACTTAGTGCCTCACTGGGGCTTTACTGGCTCAGATCTGGAGATGGGGGAGAACTGGGGAAGTTAAGGGGTCTTTCATGGAGAGGAGTCATCGAGAGGATTATTAGGATTAAGAACTTTTGTAGCAGGTTTACGAGAGCTGTCAAGAACAAGCAGACGTGACAGAGATTTTTTTTAAAACATTGTCTTTTGTTAATTTGGTAATAGCTTACTTTTTTCCTCCCTAGTTTTACTCTCTCGATCTCTCTTGACAGTGAGTCTCCAGGGTCACAGGCAACATGGAGACAAGGGAAGCCAACCGCTCATTCCCTGCAGCTTCTTCATATCCACCCTGTCCAGCCTTCTGTAAATGTGTGAAGGGGGGCATGGTCCCAACCTTACAGACTAGTGTGGTTTCTTATTTTTTTTTAATTTTTATTTATTTATTTGTCAGAGAGAGATCACAAGTAGGCAGAAAGGCAGGCAGACAGAGAGAGAGGAAGGGAAGCAGGCTCCCTGCTGAGCAGAGAGCCCTATTCGGGGCTTGATCCCAGGACCCTGGGATCATGACCTGAGCTGAAGGCAGAGGCCTTAACCCACTGAGCCACCCAGGTGCCCCCCCCCAGTGTGGTTTCTTGGGTGCAGGTTTGTCCAGCTAATTCTGTCAGAGCCTTCAGCCTTGATCATTTTTGGCATTCACCAGGATAGACAGATTAGATAGATAGATTGGTAGAGAGATCGCCTAACGACATCATGGATGGGAAGAACATGGGCCAAGGAATTCCATAGTTACTGGTCTTGGAGCTCAGCACTGGCACTGGTGAGGTGTGGGAGCAGAGTCCAGCTCCCTGACTAACTAGCTCTCTCCTCATTAAGAATTAAGTGAGACAACACGTACAAAGTACATGATGCGGCATCCGGCTCTGAGAGCTTTTTGAAGAAAAAGCAAAAAAGTCTGTAGATTCATTCAACAAACTGATATGGAACACTTACTATGTTCCCAGCATAGATTTCACAACTGGGGATCCAGCCATGAGTAAAAATAGATGAAAACCCTTGCCTTCACGGAGCTTCCATTCTAGTGGGAGGTGGCAAGGCAACAAATAGGCAAATTATGTAGGATGCCAGGTGGTGACAAATACCACAGGAGGAAAGGAAGGCAGAGTGTCAGACTGCAGGGAAAGAACTAGGATCTTGAATGCTATTGTAGTCACACCTCAGAAGGTGATGTAGGGACCCTGAGGAATTTCTACTGGGCAGAAAGAACCACAGAGGGAAAATCATTCTGCCTGTCCCCCATCTCCATCATCCTCTAGGTATTAGCTTCCTCGAGGCCAGAAACTGTGCCTTCTTACAACATCTGACACAACAGTAGGCACTCAATAATTGTTTGTTGAGCCAAACTGCCTACCCCACACCCCTCTCAGGAGCCAGTGTGCCTCGTTTGTCTAAAAGATTTTGTTTATTTACTAGACAGAGAAAGAGAACCAGCACAAGCAGGGGGAGCTGCAGAGGGAGAGAAAGAAGCAGGCTCCCCACTGAGCAGAGAGCCGGATGCGGAGCTCAATCCCAGGACCCTGAGATCACGACCTGAGCCGAAGGCAGACTTTGAACCCACTGAGCCATGTAGGCACCCGCCATTGTGCCCCTTGACACCTGAAATGTCAGTTTGTGTTAACAGCCGCCCCCCCCCGTGCCTCAGTTTGACAGGCAGTAAGCCCCAGACCTGCAGGTTGCTTATTGATTTAATTAATAATAAGGAATGGAGTGGCAAGAGGAGTGACCATATAATGCGGAGAGGAGCCAGCGCCAGGACTGAAATGCTGTCATGCATCAAAGCGCCTCAGCCACGGGGAGAGGAACATGATCTTCTTTGGAGGGGTGTTTTCTATCTCACTTCCTCAGCTCTAAGCACTGCAAAATCCCATTGAAAAGGTGTGAAAAGCAAAGGCAGAGCTTTAAGGAGGAACTCAAAAGTCTGTTTCACAGTAGTAAGGAACCGTGATAGTGGGAAGAACTGAGTGAAAATAGGAGAAAGTAGAAGAGGAAATGGAATGAAGCATGTGAGGACTTCAAATGCCAGAAATAAATCTAGAGGCCCCCTCCATAAACGTCATTGTCCAACTCTTGCTTTCCGTGGGGTTAAAACAGTAACCTTGTTTTGACTTTTATTCCTCATTCTACTATTTATTCCACAGGTATTTACTAATTCCCCACCACCACCACCATCTGCTCTACTAACCACTCAGGAAGCCTAATCTCAATCCCTGCATCATATAGAATTTGGCTGACCTTTGCCCCAGGTTCCCAGGAGGTAACCACTAAACCCTTGGAGGTTCCTAAATGTTAGGAGTGTCTTTGTTATTCATGGTGGACCCTTTGGACCACACACCTGCACCTGATGGCTTATGCTAATAGGGAGACTCAGCATGGAAAAACCAACCATGTGATTGGCTTTGATCCAGTTGATTATCAGCCCAACCCGGGGCAGGGAAAAAGGGCTAGAGAATGAGTTCAGCCATGTAGCCAATGATTCAATCAATCGTGCAGGTATAATGAAGGCTCTATAAAAACTCAGGGCACCAAATTTCAGGTAGGCATTCGCGTTTGGCTGTAGTCTGAGTATTATCTCACAAGGATGTGCCATGAGGGTCATGCATCCCGGAGAATGATGGGAACGTCTCATACGGAGCCCTCCCAGACTTAATCCAGTGTGTCTCTTTGGTTGGATTCCGTTTTGTACTCTCATCCTAAATATAGTGTTTTCCTGAGTTCTGTGAGTTATCCTAATGAATTCTCAGGACTGAAGGAGTCCTTGGGGGACCCCTGAGTTTATAGCCAGCTAATCAGAAGTGAGGAAGACTCATGGGGACCTTGAACTTGTGGCTGGTATCCAAAGTGACACCAGTCCTGTGAAACACTGTGCCCTTACGCCTGAAGTTTGCTAACTCTGGATAGTCCATTGAGTGGCTCAGAGTCTCCCTAATGTGACGAAGACCAAAATCGCAATTCAAAAGAAGTGAGAAAGCTGTTTGCTCAGAGGTAGGCTTAGTCAGGGGAGAGCAGAGTAGATGCCATCTAACTCATGGCGAGATAATCCGAGGTAGCCTTCTGCACAGAATGAGCTGATTTCGAGCACAGAGAGTAATCAGCAAAGCAAGCCCAGAACAGAGAGCAGCATTTGGAACAGCTTTCAGAATCATCTTTGTACCATCTGAATTAATGATAATACCAATAATAACAATGACAGTCATAGCAATGGAAATCCCTTGCACTATTTTTATGTGAAATGTGCCTTGTGTTTATTGACTCATTTAATCTCCACAACACCTTTGTCAGGAAGCAGTTGTTGGAGTTTCCATTTTCCAGCGAAAGCATCCGAGATTTAGGTATGCAATTTGGCCAAAGTCACACAACTAGTAAGTCAGCATACCGTGGCTTCACATTCAGTTTTTATGATGGGATGAATGTTTATGTTGCCCCAACCCCCAAAATCCGTATGTTGAAGCTCTAACTCCTGGTGAGACGGTATTTGGAGGTGGTATGTTTGGGTGGTCATGAGGATGAGCTGAGATATGAGGGTAGAGCCCTCACAGTCGGATCAGTGCCTAACATTAATTATGTCACATTACGTTACTCTTATGTTAGAAGACACACCAGAGCGCTTGCGTGTGCGCTCTCTCTCTCTCTCTCTCCCCCTGCACATGAGCTGAGGAAAGGGCACATGAGCACAGGGAGAGAGAGCCCTCATCAGACTCCGACCAGGCCAGCACCCTGATTTCAGACTTCCAGCCTCCAGAACTGTGGGAAAATCAACCTATATTGTTTAAGTCATCCAGTCTGTGGTGTTTTGTTGTATGATATTTCAGTATAAGACACTGGGCCTCTTCTGGAGTGTAATGGCACACGGGCAGGGATGGTGATAGGATTGAGGCAAAAAAAAAAAAAAAAAAAAGGAGTCCTGTTAAGGGCTGGACTTGTCTAAAATTTCTCTTCTCTGAATGAATAGAGTTGTAAATATCTATTGTACCATGTCTTTGCTCACTGCACTAGTTGCTAAAGAACCTAAAAATCTCCAGGCAAGTATCCCCATCTGATTCTAGATTCTTTCAACTTGAGCACAACTCCCTTTCCTGGTACGTGGCACCTCCTTCATACGGATCAGCCTCCTTCATACGGATCAGCCCCTCCAAGGGGCTGGAGTTTACCTTGTGTTGTCAGTGTTGGCTCTGCCCGTGAGAGAATTAAGGAAGAAATCGTGTCTAGCACGAGGGTAACTGTTGTTCATGGCGGACAGTACATGAAGAGTCACAGTTCTGTTTCAGACCCTTCCCAGCCTTGTGGAATTCATCACGGTTTAAGAAAGTCATGGTTCTGGAGTTTGTTTGAGATGTAGCCTTTACTGATTCATCATTCACTCTGAGTGTTTGAAGCGTCTAGTCATATACATAAGTAATCCTTTATTCAACTCTTATTTTCTGTGTGTATGCTCATTGTTCACATTAGACTTCTTTTATGTAAATCAAGTTCCCCGATATGAGGAAACAAAGCAAAGCCAGATTAATTAGCTAATTTTCAAAGGCTTATTCTACATTGATTGCAACTTTTTTGTCCATGAATTTTTTATTATGTTCTCTCTTTGCTATTCCAAGAGTCGCCTTTGAAACAACGGTATGTAGAGTTGGTATATAGAAAATTGACCCAAATCATCTCATTAAAAAAAAAAAAAAACAAACACCTATCATGACCTCGTTCTCATTTTTCCAACTCAGCAGGTTTAAAATCTAGTAAGAGAAAAAAGGGAGTTGTTTTACAGGTGTAGGTTTTCCTAATGCCTTTCTAACCTTATACTTTGCATCTGTTCAACTTTTTTTCTCTCTCACACCCTCATTATTTTTCCACCTTTGCAATTTTAACCTGTGAATCTAGGAAACTTAGACCAAACCCAGAAGATGAAATAGCATTGGGTTTGAAAAAAACTTCCAGGAGTCCCTCCATCCGTGCTCAAAGCCACTGTTTTAACCTAGCAGACGCCGGCTTTGATTAGTTTCCTCATCTGATGGGGGAACTCTCTGCTTCTCCAGCCAGTCAGCCTCTGGAGATTTCCTCAAATTTCTGCTTATCTGAAGCAAAAAGTATTCTTTTTTCTCCTGTCAGTCCTCCATTGACCTTTTGGGCCATGGAAAACATACCATATTTCTCATGTTCTTCAGCTCTCTGATGATAATTAAAGAGATTCAAGTCATTCCCCTCCACTCCCTTCAAGCCCTCTCTTCTCTGGCCTAAAAGGAGTGAATCAGTGATCTCCTTTTTATTCCTGCTAATTTTGTATAGCAAAAACAGGCAGAGGGATACAGCTTCCAATTTATTTTCCTAACTCCCCAAATACAATGGCATCACTTCTTATAACAATGTTGCAGGAAACAGCACAGTCCTGCTTTAAAAAGTATTTCTGTACACACACACACACACACACTCACAATTATCTAGTATTTTTGGAGGCTGATAATCTGCTAAGTATTTTATATGGCTATCTCAGTTAATATCCCCAGTAGCTCTGGGAGGTAGGTATGTACCTCCATGATCCCAGCATGTAGCTTTGGAGGCTCTGGCTTAATGAAACATGGAGATTTTCAGGTATGAATAGTTACTATGGTTCCTAGAGTATCTCTCTCAAATATCAGCTGTCTCTTACGGGCTTTCAACAGACAACCCATAGAGCATGCACTTGTGTCTTGAATTAAAAAATGCTATGAGCCCTCACTGCCAGGCATGTCAGAGAGCCAAAAGATGCAGCCGTCAGGATCCAATGCAGAGACAGAAACCACACATGAATATCTGGAATGGCAAAGGGATAACACCAAGGTATCACAGAGCCAACAGTTGCATGGAGCACGTGACAGTTCAAGGACCAGGGAAAATAAAAGGAAGCGTGAAACCTAGAAGCTTGGCCAATGTCGCAGAAACTCGGAGCTCTGAGAGGTGGGAGTTCTTTGGCCAATGCTGGCATCTCGGGGCTGAGAAGACCCAGACCCTTGAGGACCCCGAATGGGGCTGATGTCTCTGTAGGATCGCCTTGAGGCAGGCTCTGTGACGTTGGGGAAACTGCAAACTGGATTAAGTTGCTTTTACCAGACGCGACTGCCGCTGCTGGTGCGGAACAGGCCAAGGACGCCTGCAGCACAGTTGCCAGCAACGCGCGGGGGACCTGGGACCTGAAGCTTACCAACCTTTGCGTTCTCCTGGGCTCGCGGGCTCCGCCGGCGCCCCCTACTGGCACAACCTGGCATGGCTCCAGCCGGCAAAGGCAGAACGTGCCAAATGAGGAGTGAAAGCTGGATTTGAAGCGGAGAGGCAATAGCTTCATACGTGTTTTATGTTAAAATTTCAAAAAGTACAGTGGCTATGCTTGGCTTAGTAGATCAGCGCAACACGGCTCACAAATAATGGGGAGGAGGGATGGGAGGAAATCAAGTAGCTAGTACAATGTCTCTTGACCCCATTCTCCATCTCTATCTTGTTTTCCAAATCTCAGCCCATCAGGATGGCTGTTGCTGGGGTTCATATTCTGAGCACCGCCCCCCCCCCAATCCCAACCAATGACATTGTAATAAGGTAAAGAAGTCAACAGCGGCTTTGCTGTTATTGGCATAATATCATTACAAGTCTTTCGCATGTTTCTGTTGCATGGATGAAAGTCTAGGAGGCAGAGGAAACCTACTTCCTGCTGGTCCTCCCAATTCAGGGTCACCGGGAGCTATTTGGGACAGCTAACATCAGGGAACGCATCCATCCCCCAGACCATCTCTCAGAACAGCGAGTGTGGATGGAGTATGCGCAGTGGCCAACTATCCCTCACGAGCCGGTTCTTCCCCTCAGACAGCTGTCCTTGCAGATTTGCAGCATCCAAGAGCAGGCCTGCTTCCTCCAGGACATCAAAATACACACCGCAGATTTGGCCCCCTCCCTTCCCCTGTGTTTACAGCGAGACTGCCAGCCACTCAATTTGCAGGGTGTTTCAGGTAAGAAAATAAGAGAAGGCTGCAAATGAGGCCTCCAGACCAGTGAGGCCTTGAGTATTGCAAGTCCCGCTGAGCTCAAGCCTTTCCAGAATGAGGTGGCTCCAGATAGGAAGGACTAATTTCATGGGGTCAGTACTGGGAACCATAAAAGCATCTACCATTTAAAAATTAATGCTCGGTGAGTGCTAAGTCCGAGGACTGGAAGAGAAAGGGTTTCCAGGAATGGGATTTGGAAAGAACCAAAGGATGAAATGGGATATGTCTGTAAGGAAGAAAGAAAAATGTAAAGGAGTTCAATTCCAGTAAATCAGAAGGAAGCAAACCTTGCTCTCGCCCTGGCTCATGGGCTTCTCGATCGCCACGTAGGCTGGCATGGCCCTTGACAAGAAATCCTGGCTCCCACCATCGTGTCCTGTCTTCAGCCAATCCGCAGCTCTGACTTTTTTTAGTTTATTTATTTATTTGACAGAGAGATCACAAGCAGGCAGGGAGGCAGGCAGAGAGAGAGGGAAGCAGGCTCCCTGCTGAGCAGAGAGCTTGATGTAGCCTGCATCCCAGGACCCCGAGATCATGACCTGAGCCGAAGGCAGAGGCTTAACCCACTGGGCCACGCAGGCACCCCGGCTCTGATGTTTGAGTGAGAAATCCAACATCTGTATTTTAGGTATATCCTGCCCATCGTCAGTTACAGAAACCCTCTGACTTCTTATAAGGAACTGATCAGACAATGATGACCCTGCTCACCAAAAGTAATAACAAGTGCTACTTTATAGTTGATAATACTGTTTTGTGTCCCATCCTTTAGTCTTCATGAAAATTCTTTGAAATAAATAATAATGTAATGTCCATTTTTCAGATGAGAAAATGTAATGTATATGTAATTTCTCCACGATTACATCATCAGCAGTTGGGGCTTAACCCAGCTCTCCATACTCCAAAACTTGCAGGCTTGCAGTATAGCCCATGTGAAATGTTGGTCAGGGAATCGTATGCCTCCCTGGGTCGTTGCGTCCCTCAAGGCTATCTCCAGACCCAGCCAAGAGTAGAATCCCAGACACTCTTGTAGGCCAAATAATTTCCAGTCTGAGGGAAAAGGTCAACGAACATGGCAGCTGGGAGGTATTCCCATGCTAGTACTCATATCTTAGCAGGATGCTAAGAATTGTAGACTGGGTCCTGCCTTTCTTTGTTCACAGAGGAGGCCAGGTAGGAGTATAAATCTTGCCAGAGGCTGGACCCCTGTGGCAAGGAAGGAAAAGGTAGCGTGAATCATTGTCCATCCTTGCTTACTTTCAGTTCCCTTAAGAAAACAATTATAGGCATTCCAGGAAACACCGTGGAGGTTCCTCAAAGTGCTAAAAATAGAATTACCCTACAATCCAGCAATCCCGCTTTGGGGAATATATTCATAGGAAATGAAATCTGGATCCCAGAGAGACATCTGCAATCCCAGGTTCACTGCAGTCTTGTTCCCGACAGTAAAGGTAGGGTAACAGCCTATGTGACAGAGGGCCAATGGATGTACACGCATACACACATGATAGACAACCTTAAAAAAGAAGGAAACCCTCCCATCTGTGACAGCAGGTGGAGAAGAACAAGGATGACGTCACACTGAGTGAAATAAGCCACACACAAAAAGACAAATACTGGATGATGTTGCTGATGTGTAAAATCTAAAACAGTCACACCGGAAGCGGCAGAGACTAGCGGGACGGTGGTTGCCAGGGGCCAGGGGAGAGAGGGAAGAGGAGGGTTGAGCGAGGAGATGCTGGTCCAAGGACACAAGTTTCTGTCATGCAAGATGAATGAGCTCTGGGCGTCTGACATACAGCACCGGAACAAGAGGTGACAAAACTGTGTTGTACCCTCGAAATTTGCTAAGAGGAAAAATCTTAGATCTTCTCAACACACAGACACACACACACTCCAAAAAATGTCCAAAAAAATGACAACTATGTAGAAACAATGGTTAAGTCACTTAGCTTGATTATGCTGGTCTTTTCATAATCTAGATATATATCAAAACATCCAGTCATACCCCTTAAATATATACAATTTTCATATATCAAAGTTCTCTCAAAAAAGATTTTTTTTTTAAAGTAAGTGATGGCAACAGGGGGATATGGTTGTGAAATTTCATTCTGCCCAGATTCCAGAACGCTGCTGTGATGCAGACAAGATAATGATATTAATTCAATAACGGTGATGTACCTAACTTCTCCTGAGCACTTCCTGTCTCAGTTACTTCCTACCACATGCTTTGTGGTAGGTGTATTGTTCCCACAGGCAGACACACAGGCCCCCAGAGATTTTGAGAAGTTAAAGGACCTGCTCACACAGGGATTAAGAGGCAAGACAAGGATTCCAGCTTCCTCTGACTCCGAGACCCGTCCTCTCCATCACTGCATTGCCCGGCCTAGATCCGAAGTCTGTCCTTCCCTTCCTCTTACTGGCCCCAGAAATGATTCCAACGTGATGTTTCCCTTGGTGGGCTCTCAAAAAAGCCTGGCCGTGATCATTGACAGCCCTCGGGCAGGGGCAAAGAGCCCAGACACACTGGAGCCAAGTGTTTTAATAACATCCTATGCTGGCAGTTATGAAGGTGTTACTGTAGCTGCGGGTTTAAGGAATTAAAACGTGGCAAGGTAGAAGGATCTCTCCGAGCCAGTGCTCAGAACTACGACTTTGCCCTTGTAAACAACATTTATATACCCCTTTCGGAGTGTGTATAATGAAATGACTAACATTTTCAGCTGTCACTGGAGCGATTACACAACAGCTGAGGGTTTTGCAGCGGGAAATCTGTTCAGGAAAACACTGAAAATCAGTGCAAAGTGTAGGCTGTGGGGACTCCCTGTCTCGGCCCCCCGGGCGCATTCTCCCCGTCCTCCCCATGGGAGTGGCCTGCACCAGGACCTGAGGTGTAAGAACACCAGGGAAGGCGCACCTTGCTTTCTCCGTGTAGAATGAAGCTCTTCTCTGCCTGTTTTACTTCTGTTTTTAATGCCTACGTCCCCGTCCTCTTGCTCACTAAAGTGGAACGTATGGTTTCTCTTTATTTTTAATCTTCGCCCCAAGAAAACGACAAGCTGAGATTCCAGGTGCCTACCTAGAATCCAGAAACTTCTACGATTTGCATTTCTGATGGAGGTTCCCAGGGAGAATTTTGATGAGTCATTTCTTCCTTGCTCCGTTTCTCTATTTACCTAATAATGTAGTTGTGGTTGCAGGTCACAGTCATGAATATTCAGATGAAGGACCACCAGGTGAGGTTACTGAGCTCTCTTTTTCCCCTGAAATGGAGAAGGTGGGCCTCGGCAGACCATCTCCAGCTCCGCTCTAACTGGGCCCGAAATGAGTATTTTCTAAGGGGAGACACTATCACAGAATCAGAAGAATTGTTATTATGCTTGCCCCTGCAGACTAAACCAGGAATCATAAAAGTATGGAAGCCTACATCTATGTTGCATCTATGCATCTATGATGCATCTACATTGCATCTCTGTCAACCACGGCCTCTTCTGTCATTCAGATCATGAAGACAGACTCTACTGCCTTCCCAGCTCTCTCATATGGGAATGGCCACAGGGACAGAATGTGGGGATGTTGCTCTTCCCCCAACCCAAAACAGCAGTTTGTTGCTAGAACAGAAGGAAAATGAAGTCATGTGTGACCCAGCCACATCACGGCAAGTAACCGGGCCCATGTTGTGACCTGGACTGACTTCTCATACAGCACCTTATGGTACGGTGCTTGGCATTCCTAAGAGTGAAACTTGAAGAGTGAGGCTGAGGAGGGAGCTTCTCTCCCAAGGCTCTTTCTGTTAAAATACAGGGCCATTGTTTTGTCTGATAAAATCAGTAGCACACGGTGAGTGGTGTCTACTGCAGTGGGGAAAACGCAGCCTTCAGAATCTGAGAGCCTTTTCTTTGGTCCTTGCTCTGCCATGATATGGGTCTTAGGTTGTTTCTTAGAACCTCAGTGTCCTCATCTGTATCTGGGTATTCATCCTTTCTGATGGAGGCATAATATTCCCTTGTATATGTGGACCACATCTTCTTTATCCATTCGCCTGCGCTCCTTCTAATGAAGGACCAGGAGGCTGGCTGAGGACAAAGCAAAAGCTGGCGCCTTGCACCCCCCCCCCTTCACCCGCTCCCCTCCATTTGTGTAGCATCCCTCAGGCACCCCTGACTGCCATAAAATGATAAATAGTTAACTTGCAGAGATCACAGTCCTGCAAGGTAGGAGTCTCCCCTGGTTTGCAAATGTCCTTGAGATTTACAACAAAGAAGTTACCTTATCAATAGCCCTAATGTCACCCTCCCCTCCATGAAAAACCGAAGGAGGCGGAGATAGAAGGAAAAGTAAATAAAGTTAAATTTCTTCTAAACCTAAATCTCATTAACAAGGATGCTTGATAGCAGGAATGTAACATTCCACCAGGAGACTCCCAATTGTCTTTACTTGATAGTAACCAGGCCTTCAATATCCTCATAGTGCTTTTTTCCCATGCATGGGCTAACCGGCCAGTTCTGCTTCTGTAAGATTGCTTTGTCTGCTTTCGCACGCGGGTCCCCTGACCCAATCCACTGACGCCAAGTATGCCTGTTCAAACTATCAATCAATCAGCTCAGCCCCACCCGAAACTTGTTTGTATCTGTCTATAAAAATCCTGCACCAACCCAGCTCCGGACCTCTCGGCGTTATCGGCAACAAGCGGTGCAGAGGTCCAGGTTCGAACCTGCAATAAACGACCCTTGCTGATTGGCTTTGACTCACGTCTCTGGTGGTCTTTTAAGGTGGGGGTACTACTCTATTGGCATTTCACTAAGACCAGAGCTCTGTCTCTGTTTCTTGGCGTTGCTTCCCTGCCTTGCTGGGGGAGGGGAGACGTCCCTACATTCTTTGTAGGCCGTTTGTCCATAGGTTTATTACACTATATTTAGCATCTTTGCATCACGGAAATTGAGGTGTGTCCTCCCCTTAATGGTGTGTGATAGTTTAATTGTCAGCACTTTTTCTTTGCTTAAATGATGGTACATATTGCAGTGTTGCCATTGCAGAGCTGAAATGCCTATGATAGTTTGAATTTCCCAAAGTGATTTCCCACTTAGTAATAAGAGCCAGCCTATACAGATGGCCCCTGTGTGTCGGGCGCTGTGGGCTTGGTGGTTTACACCAGTTATCTTATTCCCATCTCATACTAACTCTTCGGGCTGGCGTTGTCCCCCATTTCACAGAAGACGAAACTAAGGTAAAGCAATTTTTGCAAAGTCACAAAGCAGTGGGCTGTGGAGCCAGAGCCATATCCAGGGCGGATTTAATCTAGAGCGAATGCTCCCTCTGCCTCTCCTCCTGTTGGTGGTTGCCGTCCGCCTCCTGCCCCTGCCCCCCAGCCAAGTGGGCAGCAAAATGGGACACATAAGAAAACAGATTCTCTACTCACCTTGGGCGAGTTACTTGATCTTTCTATGCCTCAGTTTCCTCATCTGTAAAGTGGGGATGAAAAATAGCACCTTCCCATAGGTGGTGTGAGGGTGAAGTGTGTAAAGCCCCAGGAACTGACCCAGCATACCCCGAGAGTTCAGTAAATGTGAGCACGTCATTCTCGGTTTTGCTGAATCCCCTGTGGGCATCATCTTCAGCTTAGAAATAACCTTCAGCTCCTCCTCCCAGGTCATAAGCCATGTGCTCAGAAGCTTCTGGGGTGCCCTGGACCATATCACACCTTCCAAGAGAGCAGGAGGGGGCTGCAGATTCTGCCTGCCAGGACCCCCTCTGTAGTCCTGGGAAGGTGCCCTCCACAGAGCTTGCCTTCCTCAGATGTTCTTGTCACCAAGAAGTGACTTGTAAGCCAACCCCTCCATTCATCCATATTCCCCAGCCAAAGGGGAGCTCCCCACCAGACTAGCCCCTAGAAGCTCCCCACACTGATGCTCGTAAACCCAAGAGGTTCATTGCCTGCTGTCCTTTTACAAACTGCATGGAAACGCATCTCACTCTCCCCTCCCCAAGAGCATTATCTAGCCACAAGTTGAATGGCTGCCCACTGCCTAGTCCTAACCCTGTGTCTCCTAGGTGACCAGAGGCAGCCTGACCTCACTGAAAATTAGCAGTGCCGGGCAGGGGTGAAGCTGCTGCTACACTGTACCCTCAGCTCCTTTCCCTGGCCTCAGTTCCTCATTCTGGAAGGAATGAGGTTGGCCAGCATACCCTCCTTGGGAGGGGACCATGAAGGAAGATCCCTAGTGAGCAGGCTGACCAGTTGAGCATTCCCTTGGAATCTTGTGGGGGAGCAGGTGCCTTTCAACCATGCCTGAGGGCAGGTGCAGAGACCGAGTCAGAAAACACATTTGCATAGCAAGTCACCAAAGCTGGGAAGCCGGAAGTGATGCCAAAACCTAGGGATGGAGTGTGGCGTGCAGCTCATGTTAAAGTGAACGCACCAGGAGGTGACCTGGGCTTATCAGAGTCAGGGCCACAGGCTTCTGTTAGGGGCCAAGGGTGATCCAGTGTGGACAGGCCCCATACACTTAAAGGAATCAGTGGGGGTCAGTTCAGGGGGCAGCACTCTGGCTCTTGGCATGCTGACCAGAGCGGGGACAACAGTGGGCTGCCAGCCATACCCCAGCTGACCCTTCTCCAGCCTCCCACAGAGCAGCCCAGGGAGTCCCTTGTCCGGGTGGTAACACCATAGCTTGTAACATCGTTAGACTACAGCAGAATTTTGTCACCTACTCTCTAGCCATTTCTCTGGGTTTTATTAGACACTTAAATATCATCAGGACCTATTTAATATTCTCTTTTTTATTAAACAACTAATATATTAGCATTCAGGCTAATGTCTAACAGTAAAGAAGACTCAAGCTTACCCCTTTCAATTTTCTCAAGGACATACGATTAAATCCCCCTCTATCTAAATAGGATACTTTCTCATTTAAATAAAACAGGTGAGGAAGATTAGGAATTCTGAATTAAAAACCCGGAAAGCCATTGATCTCTTAAGAAGGAGGGGAATGGGGAACGTCTGAATTATGTCCATGGCACAGTGTAGGAATAGTACATTTGAAATGAAGTGATAAATAACTAAACTTGAGGAACTCTGGTGCTAAGTGAGTCAGATGCCTTATCTCACTTGACCTTCAGGACACCTCTGTAGGATGAATACAGCTATTACTCATTTTACACGCAGTGGAACTGAGACTCAGAAAGGTTTACTAGGTCCCCTAACACAACACTGCTATTGAGAAACGGATCTAGAATTTACTTCTAGATTCATCTGATTTCAGAGCCCCGGTGCCTTAACCCTGCTCACAGTATTTAAATTTGACCTAGATTTGAATTTCAACTGTGTGACTCCAGGCAAGTTACTTAACCTCTCTGAGTCTGTGACCTGGAGGCTCATTATCCTTGCCTTAATTTCCATGATGACTAAATTAAATAATATATAAGCAAGTGCTCAGTACTATAAAAGTATTATAATTGTCATATATTTACTCCTTAGAGTAATTGCTCCTTCATCTATTTACTCCTAAGAGTAAATATATGAATCCTAAATAATTCAGAAAAGCAATAGGGGCTTTTTTGGTCTGAAATTTCTTTGACCATTGGTCACCTCCACTCACCACCATAGTGTAGAGACCATGGGCAAACCCACCACCCTTCCCTTCTAATTCAGTGAAGTTGAAATCTGCTTGAATAGAGCTGGACTACGGTCATGGACCAGGGTCCCCAAACTGTCCCGCAAACATGGACATGGTTCGTAGGGTGCCACATGACCCTGATTCTTACTCTGGCCCTGGAGGATATAGAGTCTGCATTATGCTGGGCCCCAGGTAGATGGTGTAGCCCATTATTTCTTCTGCTTAATTGTAGGACCCCAAGAAGAGGAGCTGAGAAAAAATTCCTTTTGGTTAGCTGGGAGGCCTTCTTATGTGTGGGTTTCTGGCTGACAGCCAGAAAGAAAGCTCTCCATTCATTCCACTCAATGTAGAAGAATTTGAATTGGGACTGAGGGTAAGAAAGGAAAGTTTACTGAAATCTGAAGTTTAGTCAAATCTAACCCTTTATGATAAATTGGGAAGTATTTGGCTCAAGTTTCAAGTGTGACACAGAGGAAGACAATCCTTGATGGGACGAGGCCCCACAACTCAGAACTTTGCCAACGGCTGGTTCAGTTGAGTTCCACAAATATTGATCAGGGGTCCGGTATGTGCCCAGCACCAGGAGAATAGTGATATTTGGATACATGGTCACAATCCTTGCCTTCTAGAAGCTTCCAGTCTATTGAAGCAAACTGACCCAAAACAGGTTGGTTTAACACAGAATTTGAAAAGAACAAAATAACATAAAATAATAACAGCAAAATGTTTCTGAGCACTTACTACATGCCTTCTAAGTGCATCCCATGTATCAAACAACCCTAGGAGGCATCTATTTCTTTTATTCCCATTTACAGGTGAAGGCACCTGAGGCAAGGCTGTGTACCTGAAAGTGACAGAGCTGATTTGTACTCAGGTGTGTCTGGCTCCTTTCTCCTGCATCCCCTGTGGGAGCAGGGCTGCTGTGTTGCACACCTGCAGGGGCCACCACTCCCACTGTAGGCTCCAGGACATGGATTGTTCAGTACACGACCTGCGTGGCTGTGTCCAGCCCAGAAGATAATAAGAGAGGGGTAATATAATATTTTCAGAGACAAGGAGCTAGAGGATTAGAAGGCTTGGGTGACATCTCCAGGGTCATATCTCTACTAAGTGGCAATGCTAAGACTTAGAACTGGGGCTGCTGCCCCTAAGGATCAGGCTCTTTCTGGATTCCATGCTGCCTCCACTCTGGCCCTCAGGGGTACTCGGGTACTCAAAGTTCAGCAGGAGGGTGCATTGGGCCAAGTCAAGTCTAGAGATGTGGCTGGGACAGGCATTGGGGCAGAGAGGCAGCTTGCTCCTTAAACTGTGGGATTTCCCAAGGTCTCCATAACCTGCCTGTCAGAGGCTCCAGCTCTCATCATGCCCTGTGAACCCTCTCTTCTGTGCAGATGAGCTGCCATATTCCTTTCCTCATTGCACAGACCCCAGGCGAAGAACACCAGACAGAGAGTTAACTTAACCTGGGTTTGCCATCTTCCCTCACTCATTCTCAACAAACGTTGAGACGTTAAATGTCTGGCATTGTTGTAAGAGCTGAGCGAACAGTGATGTACAATCGCCTTGCTTGCATAGGGCTCCCATTCTAGTGTAGGATCTTCTGCCTCTGTGTCCTTGATTACATAACACAACCTCTCTGGGTGTCAGTGTTCCCATCTGCGAAATGGGAACAGTAGTACCTGCCTCAAAGGATTGTGTAGAGGCTGAAGTGAGATAATACAGGGAAGGTGCTTAGCAGGGACCTGGCCTGTCGCAGGTGCTCAAGACATGTCCATCTGTTCCCCACCCACCTGCCTCTCCATAACATAAATATGACCACCCCCGCCTTTGCTGCTTGGAACCTTCCAAGATGATGATTGTACTTGTTTGATGCTGTATAAATTTAATGGACCATTCCAAGTCCATGTGACCAGCCTGGGTTAAAGCAATGAACTGGTTCCCCATGTTCCTCAACTTTATATACATTATGACTCTGTATATGGAACCATAAAACTCGGGACAGATTTATATGTATGCCATACTGCATATTTTCATAGAAATGTTTTGCCAGGCACCTGTAATACATTGATATATGGGAGCACTTTTCTAAAGTTTATTTCTCATAGATCTCTCTTAAATTGTATGCGAAGTGACATTTTATGGCTTAAGTTGTGTTTTCCTGACACAGCCCCAATTTGCGTCTCTACGGCAACAGTAGGGACTCTCCCACTCTTGGCACGTGGGTCTCTTCAGCCCTCGAAACGTTTCTTTGGGTCCATATTTCTTCAGACCCTGGTTTGGCATCTTTCCTGGAGAAGCCAATCCATTTGTGACCGTCTTGTGGAAATGGGCTTGAATTATTCAGACCCCGCGTCCAGCTTGCTGATGGGGTATTGATGTGAAGAAACAGACTGGTCCTATTCTTTGCGTGGTCAGAGCCCTTGGCATGACAGCTGTGGTGAAATCTCATTGCCCCCTTCCCAAATGGTTTTCTTTGCCCGGGGCTGTCTCAGACTCTCCGACCTGCACTTCCATCAGGTTCTGGAACAAAGCGGAATGGAAAGAAAAGCAAATCTACGGAGTCTGTCCTGTGAGCCAGACTTTACGAAATATTTTGCAGATCCATCGTCTCATTAAAGACCTGCAAGTTTGGTGGGATTAACCTTACTGGAGGAGACAGTTTCAGAAGGATTAAGCAAATGGACCAAGGTCACGCTGCTAATAAGTGGTGGGGCCAAGTTCCAAGTTCAGATCCATCGACTGCTAAGTCCGATTGTTCCCAGTGCACCAAGCCTGGCAGCATCCAGAGCAAACGGAGGGATTCCAAGTGGGCAGACTGTCACTTATTGTCTCCATCTTACTTACAGGAATCCGTTAGTTTGAGCCTTCAGTTTCACAAACATTTCCTTATTGAGCATGTCTAATGTAGTAGGCACCGTTGCGGGGGCATGAGGCATCTGAAATAGCCCCAGCAATTTTTGAATTTCAGGAAGAGTGCTCACTGCCTCCTGGTAGGCCTCTGGGAATGTGTGTTTTATAAGGAACTATCAACCCATGCAGAGGGAACTGTTTGTGTTGTACCCAGTTTGTACTGAGTGCCTGGCACACACAAGGGAGGCATCCACTGAACAGAGTGGAATGAATCAATGACAGAATCCGTCTGTACCACTCCTAATGGGCATACAGCACATATCTGTTTGCATATCAGTGTTTCCCACAGGCCAGCGCTAGGTCCCGCCCCTCTGTATCCCCCCCCCCCCCGTGCCCAACACAGCACCCGGCAGAGAACAGAGGCTTGCTGAATGAGTGCGTGAGTGAAAGGGAGTCCAGCACCTGAAATGTACCCAGAGTCAGGACTAGGGTGCAGGACAAGAGGCACTAGCCTCGGGCACAGAATGTCAAGGGACACCAGAAAACCTCGTAATTGAGATATAGAATATATTAATGCAATGTATAAACAAATCAACATGGGATCCAGCAGGGCAGGTATGAGGGTCAAGTAATGAATGAAGTGTGTCATCCAGCGAAGAGACAGATCCTGCCGTTACTTAAAATTTTGATTTTCTTTAAAGACTTTTATTTATTTATTTGACAGAGAGAGTGTGAGTGAGAGCACAAGCAGGCAGAGCGGCAGGCAGACAGAGAGGGAGAGGGAGAAGCAGGCTTCCGGCTGGGCAGAGAGCTGACATGGGGCTCCATTCCAGAACCCCAGGATCATGACCTGAGTCAAAGGCAGACGGTTAACTGACTGAGCCACCCAGGCTCACCTAAAATTTTTTGTTTTTTATTTATTTTTTTTAATATTGCATGAAAATATTTATCCTGGTCATTGAGATTCTGAAACCCTGTACGTTTTGCATCAAAGGTGAATGCCTCACTCGCCTCCCCTGGCCTTGGCCCTGGCCCTGTAAAGCCAAGGGCAGTAACGAAAATCCTTTGATACCATATTGCGGGAATGGGCTGTAGGTACGTAAACTCACAGAAGGCCTGCAAAGGGCTCTTATCAGGAAAGTGCCATTATGATTTCTGTTTTCCAGAGTGTCTGAGACCGGAGGAGGCAGAGAAGCCCTCCTGGAGTGTCACAAATGAATCCCAGGCATGTCTGGGATATTGAGTCTCTGGGATATTGAGTCTCTCAGTCCCCAATAGGTGCTGGCCAGAACCTGGAGCTACAGGAGCCCCTACCCTGGCTGCCTCCGGCCGGAAGCAACCTTGTACCTTTATTAGGCCAGCGTGCGTCACAAATACCGTCATTCATTGTATCCCAAGATTCCAGCCATTATAGGAAATAGCATGATCTGATAGCCAGGTTCCTGCTACCACCAAGATGACAGCAATCGGAGGGCATTATCGGTGGGAAGTTGGGTGTGTCTCGGGCTGGGATAAACAGGGCTAAAAATACAGTATTACATCATCATCCGATCCCACGTGACCATGATATTGAAAAACATTTGGGGGGGGGGCTGTTGACAGAAGGGTGCACTGCAGTGAGAGATGTGAAAAGATTAGGACATTCTGTTATCTCCCAATATCCCAGAGTCCATTCACCACCCTCAGCTCAGTGAAAGTGAATGTGATTCCTGCAAGGAAGATAAAACTTAAAACCAACAGAAAGGCAGAGAATTCTCTGGAAGACTCTGCTTCATTTGCCCCCTGGAGAGGCTTCCCCAAGAGAGAAAGATTGCGGTATTAGTTGTCTGATTATATTATTCTTGGATGGGTTAAGAATTTTATCTGCTTACAGAATTATTTGGAGCCACAGATTAGGGAGAGAAGGGCTGATACAGTACAGCTGACTTGAGACTCAGAAGCTCTTCTCTTTCGCAGCTTCCATTTAAAGTAAAATCGTGATGAGCTGCCGAGATTCCCTCGCTGGCTTGCAGAGCCTCATAGAATGGCTCCAGGTTCATGACATAAGACTAAAGTGTCCACGCTGTTCCACAGCCGTGGGATCCGCCCACCCCACCAGACAATTTTGAGCACACCTAATTAATTGCACCCAAGATACCATGTTCAAATGTATTTAGGTTTAAAGTAGACATAGTGATATGTTGATCTGAATCAGCCATGGGCATCCTGACCATTTTTAGGAAATGGTCACAAAACACGAAACAGCTGAGTCTGCCTTCCCCCTCGCGGACTTTTTTAAACCTCTCTCCCAAGCAGACACGAATCAGCCTTAGGTTGTAATAGCAAGATCACTCGAGTAGAACCAGGATGATTTGCTTAAAAGGCTTAAAGTTCTGCCTTGTGCCATCCTTTATCAAAATTCCTAATCAGCCATCCTAAAGAATAAACCTCCTTTCTGCTGGCATTCAGGACAGCTGAGAGATTAGCACAGGCGGGCTCTGTTGATGACCTAGTGCCTAGGTTTGAATCCCGCTCTGCCTCCTACTTGCCTCGGTTTCTTTCTTTGTAGAATAGGAATCCTAGTAATACCATCCTCTTCAGGTTGTTGGGAGGATTGGATGAACTGATGTTTGTAAAGCCCTTAGAATATTGTGTAGTACGTGGTATAGACCATGAGCTGGCGTTTCTGCCCAGAGACAGTCCAGCAGAGGATTCCAACCCACAGGTGACCTTCCTCGTGATCATTTGTCCCTGGGGGCAGGAGCCTATAGTGCGGAGCCTGCAGTGTAAATGGATTTGTTCCTCCTCCCCTCTTCCTCCTCTTCCTCCTCCCCCTGCCCTCTCCTTGTTCAACATCAGCTGGGTGCAGTTATCACCTTGAAGGCAATTTCCAGATAGACTCCATCAGCTAACCTGCAGGCAAATAGATTCTAAAATAAAAAATATTCTGCAAGCTCACCTCATCTCCTCTTGGTTCCTATTGAACTTTGTATGTATTTCCCTTCTGCCCTTACTATATATCCTGTAGTGATCTTTCTGTGGGTTTGACTGATGACAGTGGTGCATCCTTATCTTTTTTTTTTTAAAGATTATACTTATTTATTTGACAGAGATCACAAGTAGGCAGAGAGGCAGGCAGAGAAGCAGAAAGAAGAAGGCTCCCCGCTGAGCAGAGAGCCCGATGTAGGGCTTGATCCCAGGACCCTGGAATCATGACCAGAGCCGAAGGCAGAGGCTTTTAACCCACTGAGCCACCCAGGTGCCCCACATCCTTATCTTATTCTTCCTTGTCTGTCAAGGACCTAACATTCGGTGCCCGGTGCTTATCAGGTACTAGATAACTTTGTTAAATCAGAGGCACCTGAGTGTCTGTCAGTTAAATGTTCAACTGTTGATTTGGGCTCAGGTCCTGATCGCAGGATCGAGCCATACGTCAGGCTCCATACTGGGCATGGAGTCTGCTTGAGATTCTCTCTCTCCCTCTCTTCCTCCCCCCTCCGCTCACTCTCATGCACTCTCTCTATCTCTCATTCAAAAAGAAATCTGTTAAATCAGGCAAGTGACCAATACCCAACTCTGTGGAACTTTGTCACATCCTTGGGAGAGTTTTTTCTCAGGGACACCCCTCCCTCCTTTAATTATACTCACGGGTAAAGCCACCAGAGCAGCTGAGCCACCCTCAGTGAGCTTTCTGAGGAATCAGGGAAACCAGAGAGCAGCCATTTTTCACAAGAATGCACCCCCTGAACATCCTCTGAAGCTTACTGAGTAGAAGGCCAGTGTTGGAATCTGCCTCCAAGAGCATTTCCCAAGGGAATAGGAGAAGCTTCAGGTTCTTTTGAAATATCTGAGGTGATAAAACTAATAACTCATGTAGAAAAGTGGCAACCACCCTTTATTTTAAATCTTCACATCTGAGAGATGGTAGAGCTCTGTGAGAGAGAGTGAGCGAGCACTGTGTGAGAAGAAGGCTGTTTTTTAATCTGTCAGAAATAGGAGGTGGATAGGCAGTGGAAATAAAGTTATGGAAAATTGTAATAGCCTTGGGAGAAGAAATCTCTGGTTAATTCTAAATGTGTTTTATTTGTAGCCAGATCTTCAGGAACTTTGGAGGTAGGGAAATTAGATCTAAGGGAACAAAGGTATTAGTTGTTTGTTGCTGCATAAAAAATCATGTCAAGGCTCAGTGGCTTAAAACAATGAATATTTATTATCACACTGTTTCTGTGGGTCAGAAATTTGGAAGCAGCTTAGTTGGAGGCCGGGCTCTGGGTTTCTCAGGTGGGAGCTACCGCAATGTTGGCAGAAGCTTGACCTGGGCCGGAAGGTCCTCTTTCAAGATGGCCGTTGGCAGGAAGCTTCCGTTCCTCACTGAGGGGGCCTCTCTAGAGGCTGCCTGAGTATCTGCATGACAAAGAGTCTAACTTCCCCTAGAGTGAGAAGCCCAAAAGAGAGTACAGAAGAAGCTACAGTGTTAGAATCTGAAGTTATCCCTGCATTCATCTCCAAAGATTCCCATAAAGAAGTACCCCAAACTGAATGGCTTTAATGTATTCTTTCATATGCTTCTAGAAGTGAAACATCCAAAATCACGGTGTTAGGAAGATCATGGTCTCTCTGAAGACCTGAGGGGAGAAATATTTCCTTGCATCTTCCTAGCTTCTGGTGATCGCCAGCAACCCTGTTTGTTCTTTGGCTTATGGTTGTACCATTTCAGTTTCTACTTCCATCTTCATGTGATCGCCCTCTCCTTGTGTGTCTGCTCTCTCAGAAAAGCACCACTCAGGGCACCTGGGTGGCTCAGTGGGTTAAAGCCTCTGCCTTTGGCGCAGGTCATGATCCCAGGGTCCTGGGATCGAGCCTCGCATTGGGCTCTCTGCTCAGCAGGGAACCTGCTTCCTCCTCTTTCCCTCTGCCTGCCTCTCTGCCTATTTGTGATCTCTATATGTCAAATAAATAAATAAAATCTTAAAAAAAATAAAAGAAAAACACCACTCATTTGATTAAGGGCCCACCCTCACCCACTACAACCACATTTTAACTAATTACATCTTACAAAGACCCTATTTCCAAGTAGGGGTTCCGTGTGGACATGAATTTTCATTTTTTGAGGAGAGAAGGGGGCACGTTCGACCCAGTACCCTTAGCATCACTTCTGTTATTCTTTTCATCAGGAGGGCATCATTCAATCCAAGCCACACCCAAGAAAGAGAAATTAGAACTGCCTTTTAAAGAGACAAGTATCCAAAGATTTGTGGACATATTTTGAAACCATCACAGTGGTGACAGAAACTGTGCTTTCATACCAGAAATCCTTAATACTAGACTTTTCTAGTCTCATATGAGGTCACGTAGCCCAGTGACAAGAGAATGTTTACGGAAGTTCCATTTTATTTAACATAATGGATACCTGGAAATGGCCATTTAAAGTGAATTCTCTTAAAATGGAGACCAGAATTTATAAAAATTGAATGAAAAATGTTTTCACTTGGATTTTATCATGAAAAATTATGAAAATAAATGTACTTTACTTAAATTTGGGGGGAAATCAAATTATAACTATAAGCACTTATTCTGAAAAGAATGAATTGTCTTGTTTTGCTTCCCCCTTTGGATTAATTTTTCCAACAAAATCATATGATGTCACAATAGAGCCTATCTTAGCATAATCAGAAAGGTCATTTTTGCAAAATTCAAGGATTTTCCCCGTATTCTGTAATCCCTTTGGTATTCGCAACATTCTGTCTGTAGTGCCTAAGCTGTCATTATCCTCGAGGATTTTCTTTCTTCTTTAAATAATGCCCACTTGTGTTTCTGCCACATCTTCATCAATAATTCTGCATGTGACTCCAGCTGTTCCTCAACAGCATCTCTTTTAACTTCAGGACATCTTCCATTTCTTGGAAAATTTCTTTTAATGTATAAAACCATTCCCAAAGTATATTTATGAGACTGTGTTTTATGAGAGCCAATGAGAGATTTGTCATGATGTTGGCTAAGGCTCTGGCATTAAGTGGGGACTGATTTTGAATGGGGACTGATTTTATAAGTGGTCAGTTCAGTAATGAATATGTTCATGCGATTGTGAATTTACTTCTCTCTGAAATCTTGCAACTGAGGAGACTTTGATCATGAAAACTGAGATAATAAAGACTCTCTGACTTTTTTTCTTTTTTTCACAGCTCTGGTTCCATCCCACTAAAGGTATCATTAAGATCTTTCCATCTTCTCTAAAGCAATACTAAAAAAATAAATAACTTTAGGTAGAGTTGCTTTGGTATATTTGTGTAGGATAGTGTGAAAATGGAAATGGAAATGGACTGAATTTTATGAGGAATTTCTTTTTTCTTTTTTTTCTCTTCTTTTTTTTTTTAAGAAAGATTTTATTTATTTATTTGACAGGCAGAGATCACAAGCAGGCAGAGAGGCAGGTAGAGAGAGAGGAGGAAGCAGGCTCCCCGCTGAGCAGAGAGCCCGACGTGGGGCTCGATCCCAGGACCCTGGGATCATGATCTGAGCCAAAGGCAGAGGCTTTAACCCACTGAGCCACCCAGGCGCCCCTTATGAGGAATTTCTTTTCTGAAGATGGGCCCATGTCATTTCAGAGAACCAGGTATAATGCCTGAGCTTCAAGAGAACCTTTGTGTGGGAGAAAACTCATCTAGCATTCAATGATTCCAGTTTAACCTTCCCTGTTGCGGAGATCTGGAATTGGTCCTTTAAAAGTCTTTTCCAGAGGAAGTCGTGAACCAGTGTTCAAAGCAATTAGAGTGACAAAAACAAATGAGTCTGTCTTGTCTTACAAATGCAGTGGTTTATTCAGAAGCTGGGTGGTTGGAGAGATGTCAATTAGAGAACTTTTCTGAAGCAAATATTAAGGGCCCGGCCAACAGAGCTGTCCCTTTCTCCTTAACACAATGCCTCCTTCTCATGGTCACCTTCTTCATGTACCCCTTGCCTCCATCTACCCATCTGGAATGTGCTAGATGCCCATAACTTTGCCACTAGCTTCAAGAAACAGACTTCCTGAGCTGCAGATGTCTCTGTGGTTCATTTTCTCTGCAGCTGTTTTCACCCCATCACTTTAGCTTATCTGTAAGTGAATCTGGCTGGACATCTCACATCTCCATCAACCCCCAGTTCAGTGCATACATGGTAGATTTCCACCAGTGGGTACGGCCACAGTACTTATCATCTGCAGGTTACTTAACCGGGCTGTGTGTAAGCATTCCTCTTGCTCAGCCTGTGGAAACAACCCATTTGCAGCCCCCCACTCTGCTCATTTATCGGCAACAGAGATGAATTTTTGCTTGTCTCTCATAGGCTTGTTTGTAAAACCTGAAAGCCAGCTGAGGATAGGGAGTTGGGTTATATGGCTCCATAGTCTGTTTTTCTTCTCAGACTGAATGCTTAAATTTTAATTACTTATTGATTTATCAATGTGACTTTTACTAAAAGCAAGAATGGTTTAATATACATGAAAAATAAGTGATTACTTATATATGCAGATACTATTTTTTTTTCTGTGTGAATGTATATGTGAGAAGAGAGTGTCATACTAGTGATGCCATATCTTTTTTAGAGTAATGTTTCCAACAAATACATCCAGTAGCTGCCAAATCCTTGAAACTTTGACACAAACTGCAACACAGTAACTGTCAACTCTAACACCCTACCCCATCTCAGGTGAGCACAGTCAGCTGGCATGGCAGTGCTCAGTCACAGCAGCGTCTACCGGATACACAGAAGACAATGGTGATATTTGAGCACCTGATGCTCACGGACAACCAGCTCTTTAAATTCTAGATTTTGTCCGTAAGAACATTGTGCCATCTGGAATCCAAGTACCTCGCCCCGAATCAATCTACCTTCCTGAGTCTGGTCCTCTTCTCAGAGCACTCTTTGTTTGTATTTTTATTCTTTCTCCTTTAAAGTAAAAAGTTTCATATGCAGAGAGTGGCTACCGACCAGGTAGCCGCCCTCATGGTCAGCCGCTACCGACAGGTCAGCCGCCCACTTCAAATATGCTCTTGTCTTCCTCTTCGTTACGGAGTACTGATTTTGTCCAGGTGGCTGCAAATGTGAGCACTCAGGGGACAAATCCCAAATGACCTAACACCACTATGGCCATTTCAGACCCCTTCAAAGTGACTGGCTTCGAGGCAGGCACATGACTCCATTCAGGTCCGTAAGGTGAGACACTGTTGGTACCTTAATGGGAAACATTCCCTTGCCGCTAGAAAGAGGCACAAGGAGGAGATAGTCCCTAGTCATTGATATGCTTGGAACTGCTGATGAAGCAAAACTCACAGAGGAAGTCGGGACCATGGTGAAGTGGGCTCTGAGCCCTGATGTACCTTGCCCAGAGCCTTCCCTACTTAAGGACAGCTTGCTCGGTAAGATAATAAATCTCCTTACGTTTAAGCCAGTCAAGTCCAAGTTTTTGGCCTTGCTGCCAACGTATTTAGACATAGGAGCCAAATAATAAATCAACCCATGCTGTGTTTTTTGCTTGGATGGAGCTTCCCCCAGAGTTTACGTGGCGATTTTGAAAACCGGTCAAGGTGCCCACTCTTCAGAGGGGAACGAGCCACTCCCTCATCCAATCTCCCAGGCATCCCTATCCTTTTAACTGGGGCTTCTTCTCACACTTCTATTGGGAGCTGCCTTGCAGAAGGGCCAGATCTGTACTAGAAAGAGAAGCGGGGTACTATGGACATAGTATCGCATTAAATGTTTACCAGCAAATGTTGCAATCTTGTGCACATTGGCTTATTGGAGGATATGCTGCCAGAGTTAGAGATAATAACAGCAGCACGGATACTGTACGGAGGCCATGAAACCAGAAAGGTGACTATAAAATCCAATTCTTAGTATATACACACCAAAGTCATATAGGATGGCAAATATAAATGGTACGTGGACTGAAGACCTAATATGGGGGTGGGAGGGCAAAGTCCTGACCTTGGCTGCTACAGGCAAAGGAGGGGAAGGAACCCAAAGAGCACGACCTACCTAGGGGTAAGCAAAGGGGCCCTGTGTCATGTAAGAGTCTGGTCATGTCCAAGGAAGCAGGATCCTAACCATCTGGCTGATGGGAACAAAGGCCTTCACTGTCTGTCTCTACCACTGTCACATCACTCTGTAGGATGTTAATTTACTTCTGAACAAGCCCATGGGCACCATGAAGTAGACTCAGCTCTGTTTTGCTTTCTGTTTCTTCACTGATAAACTGTGAGTCTGTTCTTTCCAAGGTCTGCCTCTATTGCTGCTTTGGTTTCAAAACATGTTGGTCTGTTTTGTTCAAGGCATCTTGATAACAGACCACACATTTTTGACTGTGGTCCTGATGTTTTGCCTCCAGGCTCCCGGCCATCTCCCATAAGTAGTTACTTCCTGCGGATGATGCCTTCACCAGGTTTTTTTTCCATTTGTACCTTCCTGTGCTTGTATGATCCACAGAAAACTCAGACCCAATATATTTGAAACTGCATCCTGCCTTTTGGTTCATCTAATGAATGTATGTCAAATCATCTACTCTTCCTAGAAAAGGATCAGGTAATAAAAGAGCATAAGCTTTGGAATTAGGAAGGACTATATATGAAGCCCTCCCTTGGCCTTGCTAGCTGTGTGGTCTTGGACTAAAGAAGTAGTCAGCACTTAGTGGGTTCTACAGCAGGAAGTGTGCTAATAAGTAACTTACCTGCCTCACCAGTGAGGTGGGTGCTGTCATTTGCCCCTCTTGGTGGTGAAACTCCCGAGGCCTGACATGATTTGTCCAAGGTCACACAGTTAAGTTATGGACCCATCATTCAAACCCAGTTCTGCAGATGCCAAAGCTGGTATTCTTGGCCCATACCCTCTGTTTGCTTTATCTCCTTGATCCCGAGTTTCTGTCTCTAGACCAATCCTTACTTTCTAGGACGGAGTAAGTGGAAGGAGTAAGTTAGAATAGCCTTTTGATCCTACCATACACTCTGACAGTGTTAGTGACCCCATTGATCATTGGTCAGGATGCTAACTCCTAGAACTGGTCTTTGTATGAATTCCTGTGCCAAAGATATGTTTGTATCTTTTTTGACATTTTCCAATTTTCTCTCTCAGTCTTCCCTTTCATTAGGCCATCGATTTACTTTATTTTTATTACTTGATTATAGCCTGGCCCCTTTCTTCTAAGCTTTAAGGCCCCTCCAGAGTCTCTGTCATTCCTTTGTGTACTGAGTCAGCAGCTAGTGCCTGTGCAATAGTATGGATTCATCTAATATCCAATGAACAAATCAATGATATTTCTTACATCATTTACATGTTCACTTATCTTTTCTATACAGTAGGATGGTTTTAGGCGTAGTGTTGTGTGCATGGTGAGAAAGTGCTGGAAATATTCAAAGCCTGTTGCTTGTTTCTTATTTCACTTAACAGTGAATGTGTAATTAACCAAGGACTATGCCTCCCCGGTTTCATGCTATTGTCCCACAACCATTTTTCAATGACTGCTTTGTGTCAGGCACTGTGTTAGGCATCAAGGCTACAAATGTTAATAAAACAAGACCTCTGCCTTTAGGAAGCCTGTGATTTAGTATGGGATAAAACAAGAGATAAAAACAAAATAACTATTAATCAGAGAAGTCTATAAAGGGCTGACTGGTGGTAGATGGGAAGGAGTTGTCCAGTCTTAGATAGGTCAGGTGGAGAAGGAATAGGCAGGAGCAGGTCATAGAAGGTGCCAGACACTCCCTTGAGCACAACTGTGTATTTTCCACCCATCTACTTTCTGAGAAGTACAGGATATGTATGCAGAGATATTTGCTATGTAAACTTGCCCTGTTGTGGAATGTCTCACTGCATTTCTATGGAAGTTTTGGTACTGCATCGAGTCATTCCAGAAGATAATTGTCAGTTTTCAAAGAAAATAAGAAATAAGGCTCTTTCACTCCAAGTAATAACTGTGTTCAGCTTCTTGTGGCAATTAAACAGTCCCCTCCCCTATAATTGAGTTATCACACAAGCCACCCCATGCATTCCTCAGGATTTCTAAAGCTCCAGCAGTTTGAAGAGCCATAATTCCATGAGGGTGTGGAGGCCAATGGGAGTTGATTTAGAAAGTACTGGTTTCATTAGGATCTTTCCTGCAATAAAGTGAACCAGCTATAGGGCATCAAGATTATATGTCCAAAAGACCTAGATTAGAATGAAGACTCATACAAGACTCTTTAATGAGAAATGCCCTCAAATTCAAAACACAGAGCCCTGATTCCAGCCTGCCATTAGCTTTTTTTGTTGACTCAGAGGCAATCAACTATCTCTCTGTAGCTTTAGATACTTTTACTCTGTTAATAAATATTTGTAAAATGAATAAATTAATGAATGAATGTAAGAGGAGAATTATAATACCTATACCACCTACTTCATAAGGGCTTCAAACAAGGTAATTAATTATACATTGAAAAGATAAAATGCTTCAAGACACTTGCACTCCAATTTTTAAATCAGTGGTGATAAATATTACTTTAAGGACTTTTGAGTTGCAGAATGTATGGATTCTTTCATCATTCAAGTTCATCCTTGACCAGGAGAGAAAAAAATATTCCCTTGAAGAGCAGGTGTTCTCACTTCTATGAAATAATTAGCTAGTTAGAAACTCCAAGAATCAACCTCCTAAGGACTCAAAAATAAAATTCAGAAATTGTAAACAATGGAAAGTTTTCAACAAATAACCATGATAATCCCTCATGTACCTGAAATACAAAAAACTTCTTACATTTTCACATTTGGTCATGTACACATACAAAGAACTATTTATCAAAATAAAGTTATTGGCTAATGTTTTCAGGGCAGCATTACATAGTTGACAAAATAAATGCTTTGGAATAAAAGAGGCCTGACCTGTATCAGCTGTAGGCCCTTAGACAAAGTGTTCTGAAACTCCGGGTCACAACTTGCAGCCATTGGTCAAAGGACCTAGTCTTTCATACCCAACATTATAGGGTATCATGAGAATTAAATGCAATTTTATATACATAGCTCTGCCAAAGGATGGACCTTCAAAAATGTTGGTCCTTATCTCCTGCTCCACATTATAATTGGTAGAAGAGAGTCTTAATTTCATAGTGGATGCTATGATAATGCTGAATGAGGAGACGTATCTTTATGGAAAGTCAGCTTGCCAAGAAAGGCTGTACAAAGTCTGGCTAAACCTCTTCTGCTCCTGATGCTTCCTCCTCGAAGAATTGTCCAGAAGACTTGCACCTTTCACAGAGCCTTTCACTGACTCTTTCTCCAAGATATGTGCGCGTGTGTGTGTGTGTGTGTGTGTGATCTGAAAACCCGTGTATAGGTATCATTTCTTAAGACATTATAAAGCTTCACACAGCATTTCACTCTTTGGTTTTCTTCCTCACATCTTCCTTCCCTCCTTTATTATCCCTTTACTCTCAACTGAGGGTTTTACCCCCTGCATAAGTGAAAGAATCCGAGCATATGCAGTAGGAACCAAATATATGCCATAAGAATGAAAATGTAGAATAAGCTCCTCCTTCTCTCTTCTTTCATACTCAAGTGTGTCCACCTTTGGGGAGGATTTCTGCACCCACAGCAAGAAACCTGTCAAACCTCACCCCCCAGCCATGTCCCTTCTCCATACCACCCCACCTTCATAACTTTTGGGACATGTAACACACAATTATTTTTTTTAAGATTCTATTTATTTATTTGACAGACAGAGATCACAAGTAGGCAGAGAGGCAGGCAGAGAGAGAGGGGGAAGCAGGCTCCCCGCTGAGCAGAGAATGTGATGTGGGACTCCATCCCAGGACCCTGGGATCATGACCTGAGCTCAAGGCAGAGGCTTTAACCCACTGAGCCACCCAGGTGCCCCCACAATTGTTCTTTTAACAGGTCCATTTTCCTCATACACTGGGAGATCCTGGACCACGGCATCCACAGCACCTGGCACGGGCTCTCCACAAATGTTACTCTTCAAGTGAATGATTGAAATTAAGCCTCTGTGTTTTTCTCCACTCTGAGTGTTTTACTGCCTAGTGGGGATGGGTGCAGACAGAGCACTAAAAGGGTCCCCTGCAGGCTAGTATGAAGAGCTGGGTTACCCATGCACCATGTGTTCTGCCTGTAGACTGCTTGGCCATGGCTGTCTCCATCCTGTGTACTCTGACTCTAAAGGAAAAACCTGACTTTTTTTTAGAGAACCAGGGTTGCCTGTGTGCTGGGTCTTGGTACCTTTCTCAAAGTGCTTCTACATAGAGCATCTCACTGGATTTACAAAGAGATTATGGGATCTTGGGAAGAAAGAACCCAGGAGAAGTTAGGATATTCCTCCTCTATTTACCTTGGTCAGCAAACATGGCAGGTGAGAGATGGAGAGCCAGCCTTCAGCCTGCAGAACAGATGGCTCACTTTTGGGCCAAGTCGGCAAAGATATAGTCATCCTTTTATGTTTGTACTTCCTGGTCCCTCCCAAGTCAATGAATGAAAAATATGTGTTGAAAGTCTATACCGAGAGGTACGCCAATGGTGGGGGGTGGGGTGAGGGGGGGAGTCTGTTGTCTCTTCAGTCTTCTTTAATCTTTTCCCTTTCTACTCCTCCTTCTCTTTTCCCTCCTCCTCCTTGGATTTTATTCATCATCATCACTGCCACCATCCTGCCTTTCGCTGTGCCCTTCCTCCCATTGCTCTCTTATCTGGCCAGTTTTTACTGGCCCTTCTAGCTCTAATGTCTCCTTCACCGATGCTCCCCATAAGCCTTCTTTGGACTCCCAGAGCCTTCTGTCTATTATTCTCTCGTGGCACTTAGTGTTAGTGTGGCCCGTTCAGTTGGTTAAGTGGCTGACTGCCCACCTAACTCAAAGGCCAGTGTTATGTGTTAGGTTTTTTTTTTCTTTATATAAAACACAGAAAGTACTTGGAACGCTGCCTACAGGCACTAAAGCTCAATAACTGTTAGGAGTTATTGTTGGTGGTGTTACACCCAGCTCCCGATTACATTCCCTAGTGCCTAGAAGGTACAATGACGTGCATGTTTATTTTACGGAATTGAAAGACGACAACAAAAACACCTTTCTTAGAAACGTAATTACATCTTGCCTTATAGCTAGTTTGCTTTCAGTGCCTGGACCGGATTCACATTGTAGCAGAGGAAGAAAGCCCAAGCTGGTGGAGACTAGCAAGCCATAGATCTCTAGAATATTCCAGTAGTATAGCTCTATTGTCAGCAGACCACAGTTATGCGTCGAAGGGGTCCCAAAGTAAAGTTTGACTTGCAAAATATATGCATCAAGGGAAAGTGGCCTCTCTTCTCAACTGCCTCAGCTTGGGTTCAGACATTACCACCATCTCCTCAGAGGTTCTCCTGTGACTCTAGCCTACATCACTCTCAGTGGCCGACTGTTATCTCTTCCAGGGGAAGAGACTTCGACCTCCCGCATGTTGGGGCCAATATTACCCCAGGAATGAACATCCCTGCCTCTGAGGAGCTGGTGTCCAGCTATAAGATATTTATCTGCAAGTCCCTTGAGCAAGTAGGGTACAAACCAGATTGTTCTTGCCACTCTTTGGAGAACTCTCGCACACTCTGCCTATGAAAGGATAGAGTAGCAAGGTAGTGGAGCACAGCCTCACACCATGCCCAGCCAACGTGTCCCAGATGCCTCTCTACGGCAAAGGAGAGAGTGGGTGACCAGTCTTGCTGACCCTCTGCTGGTAAATTTTTCCCCAAAAAAGCCTGTTTCAGCATGACATGGGATGGGTGCCATTCCCTCCAGTTCCCATCTTTAATTCCCTCTCTGACCATAGTAGAGGAATTTCATCAGCCCTTTCAGCAGGTGAGGAATCTGGAGCCCAACTGAGTGAAGTAACTTGCTCAAGGACTCACAGTCAGTGGAGAAGCAAGGACTCAAGTCCCAGCTTGTCTGGCACCAAAACCTTAGTGCCTCTGCTATCTGCCTTATGTGGCAGCTGCCCCTCCCTTCAAGGATGGGAGATGATGTACTCCTGGAGAAGAGGATCCTTCTCATAGCCCTTGCCAGCCGAAATACACAGATTCCCTCTGAACCTCCATTAAAAACGAAGTAAAACACTGGTGGCCCAAAGTTATTATGATCATTTGGACAGCAAGCAATTTCCCTTTCTCCTAAGTAATTGCCATTGTCCGGACGATTATTTTTAGGACCATGGACAGAGAATCCCAGGAAAGAGGCAGCTCCGTGAACAGTATCCATTCTCTCGCTGTTTCTCCACCAATACCTGGAAAGTGCTACATGTAATTTCATTTTATGAAACTGAAGTCTGGGATAATCTCTAAATCATTCTCATGCATCATATGCTGCTTTTCAAAGGAAGAGAATATGCATTAAAAAGATTTGTTCAGTCTTAAACCTGCCTCTGAGCATCCAAGATCAATGTAGAGGCTGATTAAGTTGTGCTCTATAGATTTCTGCAGTCAAGTTCATCAGGCGCCCATTTCTCTTCCCTTAATGATGCTGAACCCCAAGCTCTTCTCTGAAGTGCTTTAATTTTCACTTGGTCACTGCGAGAAGACAGTGACTTAATGAACTGCAAATGGGAAAAGAAAGTTACATAAATCATCTTTGTATCCTTTTCCATGGTCTTACTACCATGGTGCTTCTTTCATCATTATGGTGCCTGCAGTGGCTTCTCTGGACTCGGCAGTGGAAATTAAATTATAAGCCACACTTTTGGCAATGTAGCATACCAATAAAATCGTAAAATCATTAGGGTGAATAACAAAGATAAATTAATGTCAACACGGTACAATATTATTTTGCCCTGTGTCACAATAACTTTCTCCCAGCTGATTCTTGTCAGATCTTTCAGAAAACAGTTGTCTACTAAAAGATATATATTTTAGGACCACTGTCTGTCAATGCAGATTTTACAACACTGACTTCCAAGAAGAGACTACTACTCAGCATTCTTTTTTTATTCTCTGGCAGACATTCCTGCCTTTTTCAAAATGATGGGATAATGAGTTTGAGGTTTGAACACAGCTCTGTGTTTTAAAGGTAGCATTGAAAATTAAAGTGAAGTGGTAATTAAAGATTAATCAAAAGTGCTAGAGCTCTAGTAAATTTGGTGCTTTTTGCTTAATTCTGAATAGCCCAATTTGAAAGAGTATTTCAATTTAACTAGAATTTTAATCAGCTGGATGGAAGTTGGGAGAACAAAAGAGAGAAAGAGAAATAATCCTGAGGGTATAATGCTTAAAAACGAGTCAAAGTCTGTTGGAAAATAAGCTCTTAATCTGCATGGAAGGCTGAGAGGAAGACAAGGAGCATTGGTTTCTCTTGGCCTCTAGGCTGGTGGCGTTACTGAGATCCACCAGTGAGAGTGGTCAGCTAGCTTTCCTTTAGAACAAGCCACTCCGGCTAATGCCCAAGGGAGAAACCTGGATACCCAAAGGACTTTACTGGCATCTCCCAACAGAGGCACTGATGGAAGGCCAGAGGAATCAAATCTGTGTTTGACTCCAGATGGTCTAAGATCAGCAACTCTTCCCGCTAGATGGGCAGATTCTGCTCACCCCAGAACTTCCCGTGAGGCTGGTATGGCTCTGCCACTATCTCTCCCAAAATCTTCTATCTCTGAACTGAAAAGGTCCTCAGGCTCATTCAGCCTTGTTCCCTGCCTTGATCCAATGCATGAATAATCTCTACAGGAGACCAGTGCTACTTGATTACCTCTAGTGGCTGGTAACTCACTTCTCACCGATGTCACTCATTCCTCTTGCTTATTTCATACTCCATATTCTCCCTTCTGTTGTGCAAAACTTCTCTCCTGTGAGACGTTTGGGTCTCAGACAGTTAGACATCTGACCCTTGGTTTGGGCTCAGGTCATGCTCTCAGGGTCCTGGGACCAAGCCCCACATCAGGCTTCACACTCAGTGGGGAGTCTGCTTGAGGACTCTCTCTCTCTCTCCCCCTCTGCCCCTCCCCCTGATCGCACTCTCTCCCTGTCTCTCTAAAATAAATAAATCTTAAAAAACAAAACCAAAAAACTTCTCTCCTATAATATTATCCTTGTCTTCAATCTCTGGAGCCTAAAAATGTAGAAGAAAACACTGTCCCACAAGCCAATTCTGATGGAATTAAAGACAACCAGCATAACTGTTACAGCTGAAATGTTACTAGATTGATAATGTTAATTACAATTATTTTAACCCTTTTATGAGTCAAATTTTGTCAATTATCGAACAAAAACTAAAAGAAAATTAAAATTAAAAAGCCCACATCAGAAAAAAAAAAAAAAAAAAGACAACCAGCATAATGCCCCTGAGTTTTCTCCGGATTAATCTTCAGTGGTTTTCAAATCAGAAATCTGCTACAGACCTTCATGGTCAGCTTCCTGTTGCCAAGGTAGAATGCAAAAAGCACATGAGACCTGGGGGAGTAATTCTGGCCCTGCCATTTATAGCTGTCCCTTCAGGTCTATCACAAACATCCTTAAGCCTCTGATTCTTCACCTCCACATGGGGGGGCTGTATGGAGAGTAAGAGAGATGATGTATGCAACATTGCCCTACAACACACTCATAAACACACATTTGGTGAACACTTTTCCCTGTAACTGGTACCAAACCAACTCTATTCTAAAATCAGGCTATACGTGGGTATGGTAGGGCCGCTCTCCCAGGAAGGACTGTGTGTCAGAACATCCGACAGTAGTACTAGACCTTCTTTCTAAAATAGGTATTGTTTACCAGATGCCAGGAATCGTGCTACCAGAGCTCCAGTCTTCACAGTAACCCACGAGGCCACACGATCGCTATCCCCCCTTTTACAGATGAAGGAAGAGAAGGGAGACTCCAGATGGAGTCTGGACCCACCTGGGCCCCACCAGGGCAAAGGACAGAGCTAGGATTCAAATCCAGATCTCTCTGATAAAAGGTCCTTTGGAAAATTCTGAAGTGCCTGAACGTTGGCCTCAGGGAAACAGAAACCAGAACCTGTTTGGAAGTCTTCCTATTTTAAGAGCAGGTTCCCACCACCAAGTTGGTCAAGAGGAGAACCTTGGAATATAACGGTGGTAGACAGTCCATTGCCTGTCCAGCAACCACCCCCTGTCTCCTTTCTCCGTAAGAGGATCTGGAGTTTCCAGCCCCTGGTGATACGTAATGGTTACCCTAAGCTTGCAGCGGCTGTCACATTCCCCTTTGTCAGCTATGCCTTTGCAACTCTTGTGCTGCACTTTATGACCCATCTGTGGTCAATGAAACATAGGAGATGGCACCGAGGAGCTTCTAAAAAATATTTTACCTTTAATAAATTTTTTTTTTAAAGAAAGGAAGCTCCTTTGCTGCCTGCTCATTTCTTTTCTACTTAGATCAAGGAAGTGTGAAGATGTGATGTTGGGAGCCATTGATAGTTGTCTTGGTCACTGAGAATGACCATGAGACAGCAAACCTTAAGACAAAATGTAAACAGGAGGTGCCTGGGCAGCTCCATCAGTTAAGTATCCGACTCTTGGTTTTGGCTCGGGTTTGTGAGATCAAGCTCCATGTCAGGGTCCATGGGGATGGAATCTGCTTGAGATTCTCTCTCTCTCCCTCTGTCCCTCCCCCTGTTGGCACTCTCTAAATAGATAGATAGATAGATAGATAGATAGATATTTTTAAAAAGTAAAAATTAAAAATTAAAATTAAAAAAATTAAAAATTAAAAAAAATTTTAAAATTTTTTTAAAAATTAAAAATTAAAAAATAAAAAGTAAACACACAATACTTGAAAGGATAGAGGCTGAATCTTTAAGGATACTCTGAGCCTCTGCACTGACCCAGGATCCACCTGCTCCTTGTCACTTGATGGCACTACTCAGGGTTCTGAGCTGCAAATAACAGCATTTGCTGTGGCTGGTTTAAATAAAAAGCAATAATTTTACAAGGACATCAGGTGACGCACAGACTCTGCAGGAGGACCAAAGAACCAGGCTTTGGAACTGTAGAGATAATGACAGTGTCCAACCACACCACGGGAACTGTTTTAAGGAAAACATCACCATCCCAGTTATTGTCCCTGAGCCTCAGTGTTGGATGCTAGAAGCTCTGAAGAAGTAGAAAGCCCCATCACAGTGACCACTGGCCTATTTAAGTACCCCACACCCAACCACCTCCTCAGCTGCCCACTTTGGAAACCAAGTCTTACATGGGTGCAGCCAACTGGTAGAAACCTGGCCTCAGATCTGTACTCCAGCTGCAAGGGAGTCTGGGGATATGGGCTTATGGTGTCTATTCTTGAGAAGAAAAGACATATAATAGGAGAGAAACCAAAATAATGGGGGGGGGGGACGGACAAGCACCTAGGTGGCTCAGTCATTAAGCATCTGCCTTCGGCTCAGGTCATGATCCCAGAGTCCTGGGATCGAGCCCCGCATTGGGCTCCCTGCTTGGCAAGCCTGCTTCTCCCTCTCCATCTGCCTGTTGCTCCCCCTTCTGTGCTCTCTCTCTGTCAAATAAATAAGTCTTTAAAAAAAAAATGCTTAAGAAAAAAAAATATATATATAGGGAAGGGATATGGGGCAGCCCCAAGTGACAAATATCCACAAGGGGAGACAGGCACATGCCATCAGCCCACATAAGGACCAGTGTCAGGCATTCCATTTCCTGGCTTTCTCCTCTCCCCTGATGTGGAGTCAGCAGAGCAGTTGCATGCTGGCCTCCTTGCTGAAGCAGTGTTGGCTTTCTGTGCCTGGAATTCCTGGGACCCCACCTTGTGAGCCCAGAGCCGCACAAAAGTGGTTTAATGAGGTGAATTCCTGAAGCTTTCAAGAGGTGCCGCTTACTGGCACCAGCTGGTCATAAACCTTTCATGAATAAGGATAACAGGAGCTACAAAGCAAGGGAGCATAGAATTATAAAGCTGGCACAGATCTCAGAAATGAATTCTTAAAAAGCACAATCCTCTTTCTAAATCAGGTGCATCTTAAAGAGAGAGCGAGCAAGAAGGCAGACAGAGGCACACAAATCTTATCGTATTCTGAAGTTAGGGAACTGCTTGGCGACCACAGATCACGCCTCGTCCTCAGCCCCGACTGTGTACTCTGTTGACTGGTTTGTGTGTACACAGACCCTGCATACACACGAACCCCCCAATCCAATCCAGAGTGTCAATCCACCTTTGGCCCTAGGACAAAACAATGGCTTGGAAATCAACACAGGCTTGTTCTGTCTGAGTGAGGCCTTACACAGGCACTTGCCTCTATAAACCAGAGCTTCCGGTTTTGTCAGTTTGGAGTGATGACGGTGTAACCGCCTGGCTGGGCCACTGTGAGACCTGAGTGGCCAACCCGCTCATGAAGGCATTTCACACACTGCCTGGCACATAGTAGGCACCTACTGGATGCTAGTTCCTCATCTGCTCCCCTTCCCTGCCATGGCTCCTTTGGGATTGCAGTGGTTTGCAATCATGTGTATCTCTGTGCACCCCCTTTTCCTAAGTATTAGCCCAAAGCCTTTATTTATTTATTTTTATTTTATTAACATATAATGTATTATTAGCCCCAGGGGTACAGGTCTGTGAATCGCCATGTTTACACACACTTCACAGCACTCACCATAGCACATACCTTCCCTAATGTCCATAACCCCAACACCCTCTCCCAAACCCCCTCCCCCCACCGGCAACCCTCAGTTTGTTCTGTGAGATTAAGAGCCTCTTATGGTTTGTCTCCCTCCCGATCCCATCTTGTCTCACTTTTTCTTTTCCTACACCCAAACCCCCCATGTTGCCTCTCAACTTCCTCATATCAGGGAGATCATATAATAATTGTCTTTCTCTGATTGACTTATTTCACTAAGCATAATACGCTCTAGTTCTATCCATTTCGTCGCAAATGGCACGATTTCATTTCTTTTGATGGCTAGCACAAAGCCTTTAAATCTTGTTCCTCACTGCTGTCTATTTGTGTGGAGTTGTCTTTGCAAGATGTCACAGAAGCTGTCCTCCAAGCCCCCAACGAACCCCTTCATTCTTTTTTTTTTTAATTTTTTAATTTATTTTCAGCATAACAGTATTCATTGTTTTTGCACCACACCCAGTGCTCCATGCAATCCGTGCCCTCTCCAATACCCACCACCTGGATCCCCCAACCTCCTACCCCCCATCCCTTCAAACCCCTCAGATTGTTTTTCAGAGTCCATAGTCTCTCATTGTTCACCTCCCCTTCCAATTTCCCCCAACTCTCTTCTCCTCTCTAACTCCTCTTGTCCCCCCTCATTCTTTCCCTGCGGTTGGCTGGCGGCCCCTGACCCTTGGCTCTGCGCCTGCTGCGCTGGAGTTTCGTGGGAGCAGGAAGAGAGGCTCCAGCACTCCCTGTCTATTATGAATGTTTACAAGTCCCCGAACTTGGTAAAGATTTCAAATGCTTTAAAAATTAAAGGAGGCAGCCACAGGGCGGGGGGCGGCTGTGTGCTGTTCTCAGGCCGGGAACACCTCCATGGGGGGCGGTCTTTGAATAACATGAACCTCTCCTGCCTACAGCTTTCATTCCTGCAAAATCACTTCGACCCTCAAGCAGGACTCCACGTGCCAGGAGAATCAGGAGGAGCCAAGAAAAGCCAGAGATCAGTTCCTGAAAGGGGGCCCGTGGGGCTGTGTGATTAGGACACCCTCCTTGGTCCTGTATCATCAAGACTCTCAAGCGGGGCTTGTGCAGTCTCGCGTAGGCTTCCCAATGGCTCTGTGCACAGTGCTCATACTGTGTTCTGAATCCAAAGCTTGGCTCATTAAAAAGAATCATGGGATTCCAGGTCCAGTAGAAGACCATGGATGTGAAGGGGAAAGAAGACAGTAGCCCATGGAGGCCCTAGTTTGGGGGAGGCCTTGGACGGAGCATCTCAACACACATTCTCATCGTAAAATTCTTAAAATAGCCCCTGGAGCAGGGAGGACCACCCACCCACCCCTGTTTACAGGGACAACATTAAATTTTGCCTATTACAGTGAGGGAACAGGCTCAGAAGAGTTACATAATCCGTGCAAGTGAATGTACTAGAAAGAGCCGAGGGGTTTGAGGTTGGTACTCAAGCTCCCCACTCTACCATGCTTGCTCTCAAGAAGAAGGGCTGACCCTGGCCTTCCCACAAGTAAAGAGAGGTTTTTAAAGCGGAGAGATCAGCAGGGGGGTGGAAAATATCTTCAACTTTTCCGGACACATAGGGCCCATCACATATTCTGTTTCATTTTTGTTTTTGTTTTGCAAAAATGCAACAAAAATGCAGAACAAAAATAAGAATACAAAACAAAAATGCACCAACTGCTCTTAGCTTGCAAGGCCTCCCAGACACAGGCTGGGGGCTGAACTTGACTTAGAGGCTTTGCTAACGTAGGGGAGAACCAGACATCTTAATGAAAACAGGGAATAAAACTGTTTGCTTACGAAGTAATAACAAATGGCTAACATTTAGGGAGTGCTCACTGTGTGCTGCGCACTCTTGGACACACTTCCTCTGTGTTCACTCTCCGCAAGAACTTTGCGCTATTTATTATGATTCCCGCACTACCCATGAAAACAAAAAGGAAGCAAAAACGATCGAGCCCCTCAGTGTTGTGCAGCTGGATGGTTTGCAGAACCCAAGTTTTAGGTCATGACCCACCATACACCTTTGGAAAATTTATCTTGTTTCAATAAGAGGTATTTAACGATGGAACCGCCTTTTTGAAAAGTTTGTGGATGAAAGATACTTCAGCTTTGAATGACTGCTTTTCTCCAAACTGATTCTTTTGGAGGATCGTAGGTTAGTTTTGTTACATATTTGTTGGAATGGTGGGATTTACTTGGAGGTACTCCAAATACATGGAGAAGGGCCCAAGGTGCCTTATTGGACCATCCAAAGTCCGAGTAACTCATTCATTCAGTAAAATATTTTTTTAAGTGTGCACCTAGTGCCACTCCTTATGTAGGATACTTAGAACGGGGGGCATAGATACATCAAGGTTCCTGGCCTTCTGGAATTTGTAATGAGGTGAGGGAAATAAACATGCTCACAGGGAGATGAAATGCAACTCAATAAGCACTTTAGTACAGCCCAAAAGAGTTAAGAAGAATGGGAAGGGAGGAGCCAGCCGCTGGGACCTGGAGAAGCCATCAAAGAGGAGAAGGCTGGAGGAAGAGGGACGCTCTGAGTTTAGAGGCCAAGGCTATGTGCAGTCTGCAGCCACAGGCCACATTCCTAGCCCCAGCCACTCCATGGTCACAAGCAGGCAGTGTTAGCTTGTGCACTACCAGCCACAGTAATAGGAGAAGTCCAGAGGAGACAGCAGAAAGGCATTTGTTGTTCACTCAGAGTCCCAACAGCAGTGATGGGAAGATGGATGGAGTGGGAGCACATGTGTTCAGAAATGTACCCTTATGATGCCTGCCATCTTTAACTCGTGGTTCCAGCTTCACCTCAGGTCTTGCTGTCCCACCAGCAAGTGGGAGGAGAAAGCATGAAGGGGGAGAATCGAATGGGCCAAGCCTGACAGCAGCGCACATCATGCCTGACTGCTATCTGTTGGGCAGAGCTCACACGGCCACAGCTCACTGGGAGGAAGGCTGAGAAGGGCAGTGAGCTGTGTGCAGGGGAGGAAATAGAGCCCAGCCTGGCAAACAGCTAGCCAGCCCCTGCCCAGAATCTGAGAGCCACCGAGTATCTGTGGAGCCCAGAGGATGTGATCGCTATGTCTAGACATGGAATTAATAGTGATTACCTGCCAGCAGGAGATCAGGAATCAATTTATAGCTAAACAACAATGCAGTCATAAAAGAAATGCACCGGAGCTAGATATGTTGTTAGCTGGTAAAAGACACGGGTGAGGCTTTGCCAAAATATATCTGTTAGTACTCTGTTCTGGTGAGATTTTCTACCTAAATCGCTTCTTCAAACAAGAAAATCTGGAAGATGTGTCTACTACTGTATTCCACCCATCCTAAGACCAGGATCTTTTTTTTTTTTCTCACATTGTTATAGCTCTGAAATAATAATACGTTTTACAATCAGTAGCTTTTTACAGTTATACTGTGCATGTCCGTGTTTGTCCGTGTGTGTGTGTGTGTGTGTGTGTTCTCTCCTACTGGCATATAATACGCAACATAGCTAATTTAGTGCTGTAAAAAGTTTCACAGACAAAAAAGGAGTGGTGATGGTTTTGGTGTCTGCTCAATCTGTGTCTCCCAAGGATATCGGAACAGGAATATCTATCATTTATATCACCATGAATGGAACTGGAGGGGATTATGCTGAGTGAAATAAGTCAATCAGAGAAAGACAGTTTTCATATGGTTTTGTGCATGTGCATGTGTGGAACATAAGGAATAGCACAGAGGACCATAGGGGAAGGGAGGGAAAACCAAAGGGGAAGAAAACAGAGAGGAAGACAAACCATATGAGACTCTCGACTCCAGGAAACAAACAGGGTTGCAGAAACGGAGGTGGGTGGGGTGATAGGTGACTCAGTAATGGGCTAAGGAGGGCACGTGTTGTGAGCAGCAATGAGCACTGGGTGTTATACACAACCAATGAGTCATTGAACATTACATCCAAAAGGAATCATGTACTATACATTGGCTAATGCAATATAAATAAGAAAAGAAGGAAAGAGAACATGAAATTTTTAAAAATGTCACTCATATCTATTAGATTGAATATTCCATGCTACTCACTTGGCCAAAAATTGGCTTAAGCCAAAAATGAGATCTTTGAGTTCAGAGCAAGGTGGCTTAGCTCTCTGCTGGATTGGAGAGCCCCATGAAGGAAGTGTAGGACCTTGAGTGGGTGAATCAGTGAGGGTCTCAGTAAGAAAGGATAACATGAATCAGGATAAGTGGAGGAGGGTTTGGTAGAGGGGCTGTGTATATAGGTTTGGGGAAAGGTTAGAAAAACCACAGGAAGAGTGCAGTGCCCAGCACTGGTGGTCACTGTCCTAAGAGCTAAAGAGATAAATGAAGGAGATGGCCAGGTAGACAGGGCAGCCTTAAGAGGCTAGCCAGGTGAATGAAATAAATACCCTGGCCTTTTGCTCCTTCCTTGCTCCAGTCTCTGCCAGGGTCCCTCAGTGGCCAAACCCAAATGCAAGCCAAAGAGCGAGGGAGCCAGTGATAAGCACAGGGCCCGCCTTCTAGAGCAGAGACAGGTAGAAAGTGTTGAGGCTGGACCTAGCAGTGAAGTGCAGTGTCCTGCACATGCATGGCTTTGAACGATGTGTGGTATGTGAATTGAGAACGATTCAATCCACTCAGGGAAAAAACAATCGCTGCCTAGACTCCTTGTTACTTTAGAGCATATGGGGTCCTTTTGTATCTCCTTTCACTTGCTGTCACAACCCCAGGAGAAACACAGAGCAGGAGTGACCATCCATATTTTATGCATGAGGAAGCTGCCTTCCCCACATCCGAGCTTCAGAGGCCTGGTTGGGACTTGAAGGTGGAATTTTCTGGAAGAACCTAGGGCTGATTCCAGCATGTCTGGGACATACTTTGGGGACAGTGTCCTTGAAGGCTCATCTCCATGAAAGGGTGTTACTATTAGTCATGGATAGCTGTACTTCTCAGTAGCTGGTACCCTTTACTTCTATAACTGTATAGCATTTAATGATTTCCACCCACTATGTAAAGAAGTCATGGAAAAATCCATGGAAATCTCTGGATTTTAGGAGCGGAGGCCATTTCTCCTGGGTAGATCCCATTTCTCCTTTCCATTCCTCCTTCACTGCCATTTTGCACAAGGAAAAGATGCAGTCCACACAATCAATTAAGAGAGTCACACATGTGTTGAATAAAAGAATAATAAAGAACTTTGAGAGATGAAGAAATAAAAGTGCAATAGGGTATTCTGGAAGGAAAGACGACTTCTGACTTGTCAGAGAAGGCAACGTGAAAAGCTAGCTTTTCACCAGACCCTGGAAAAGGGCAGGCACTAGGGCCGGCAACAGTGGGAGAGAGCCCTGCGTGGGGAACTACTTCTATATGTAATGCTTAGGGAATTAATAATGAAAACATAGGTAAACTACATGAAGTCCATCCACCTACGTGTTACGTAAGAGGTTTGGTGTCCTAAGAGCTAGGATTCTGGAGCCAGACTACTTGGATTCAATTCAGAATCTGACAGTCACTGGCTGTGTGGCCTTGGGCAGATTACTTAGTCTCTCTGTGCCTCAGCATCCTCATCCATAATAGATAAATGGGAAAAAATGATAATATTAGCACTTATCTCCTAGGATTGTTAGGATTACATGAACTAATACATGTAAAGTGCCTGACATGGAGTACATTCTGGATTAACAATTACAGTGGACCCTCCAACAACACAGATTTGAACCGCACACATGAGTCCATCAATACAGATTTTTTCAATAAATACAGTAATACTGTAGATGTTTTTCTTTTTCTTATTTTTTTCCTGATAGAATTTTCTTTTTTTTTTAATTTTTTATTTTTGATAAACATATATTTTTATCCCCAGGGGTACAGGTCTGTGAATCAACAGGTTTACACACTTCACAGCACTCACCAATTTTCTTTTCTCTAGGTTAATTTATTATAGTAACATGATCTATAACACATATAACGTACAAAATACACGTTGACTATTTATGTTATTGGCAATGCTTCCCGTGGGCGGTAGGCTGTAGAAGTTGGGTTTTGGGGGAGTCAAAAGTGCATGTGGACTTAAGACTATGTCTCTAACCCGTTCCCCCACCCCTTGTAGAAGAGTCAACGGTACAATGATATCATGGGGTAAAAAAAGGTATCACAATCCTCAGTTAACCTCACCTTTTGACTCAGTCTTTGATAATGTATCATTTCCGTACCTGCTCTCTAGTCCTGTTCTTTTCTTCCACATGTAGACACCCAGTCAACAGGCAGCTGCAGCAAGCCTCTGATGAAAGCTCAGGAAGCATTGCCTAATGACTTCCATTTTTATTCCAATTAGATTAGATTACAAGATTTATGCTTCCTCTCGCTAGATTCAGCTCTTTTATTTTTCTGTTTTCCACTTGTTCACAAAACAGTAAGGGCAGTGCAACGGAACAGCCCAGTAATTGGACTACATAGCAGGACTGACCATAATTCTGACAGTCAGAACTCAGCATGGGGGATCAATGCCAAGGCCATCCTGAGACATGGTGGCCACCGGTTAGCGAAGTGAGGAAGGCAGAACGTGTGCCATCCACGCTCCTGAGTAGCCATGCATGGGAGATGTCACGCCGTGGCCCGTGACCATCCACTGTGGCTTAGCGAGATCTGCAGAACACAGAAAAGTGCAAGTGGTTCAAGAGGCAATTATCCCAAAGTCCAGGAACATGTGAGCAGAGGTCAGGAGGGGAGAAACGCCGGAGGAACAAGAGGTTCACTGCATAACTGACTGGAGCACCAGGCAGGGGTCAGGGTGATATCTGTGTTTTAAGTAAGAACACATCACTGCTGGCTGAACCACGTTGGAGCCGGAGGCAAAAGGAAGAACCAGTAATACTAATTTTTTCTTTCTTTATAATTTTTAAGTTTCATGTATCATGGTTTTAGGGCATTAGAATTTTTTATTTTTTTTAAATAGTGCATTAAAATATTATTTTAATTGCTAAATTTTTGGTATCCCCTTAAATTCTGCACTGAGATGAGTGCCTCATTTGCCTCATTCTAATCCTGGTCCTCTTCACGTGTAGGGGGCATAAAGGAATATATTAAGGTTAAGATTAAAATATACGAATATATTGAGATTAGCCAACCTGGGATCAAATGCTGGCCTCACTCTCCCCTCACCTTCATCCTCAGTCTGTATCTTGGGCCATTTATTTCCCTTTTAGATGCTTAGTTTCTTCCTCCATAAAAGGGTAATAAAACATTCACCCACCAACAAATATTTGTTTAGTACCTATTATGTGCTGGAAGCCTGGGGAGATAGCAGTTATCAAAACAAAACAAAAAGTCTCTCTGTTTTTATGACATTTTCATTTTCATGTAGGAGAGTAATGCTCAAAAAAAGCAAATACATTATCTCATGGAATAGAGTTATGGGAAGTGCTTAGAAGGCCAGTCAAGCAAGGTGGGCTGACCAAACGTCATGGCAGCAAGGGGTGTGGTGGGGATGGCCCTAGCTTAGGGAAGGGTTAGGGAGAAGATTAAAGGAGGTCATGATCTCCAGTGTGTGGGACGATGCCAGGGACATCTTAATGTCTTAATAAATGGTGGTTGTTTAGCTTGCTTGCATAAGGAGACCTAAGTTTGGAAAGGGAGGTCAGATCAATGGACATGGATACATTGCCATTTTTGAAGCTGAAATGCCAGGATTCTGGGTAATTCTACCACTAGGAGCACAGGTAGAGCACTACAGTGTTAATAGCTATCTTCATCACTTGGTTCAACTCTAGGAGCATGGAGGCCTCTGGCTCTGAGGCCCAGAAAATGCAATTATTGGAAAAAAAAGTTTCACCCCATTCTCCCTCCCTCATGAGTCTCCTTCGTCCTATCCAGAGAGAACAGAGGAGAAAGACCATATGTGCTGAGGAAGTAAAAAGGATGAGCAGAACTGGAAAATAGCCCCACAGTAACTGGTATTCCAAAGTGAATGTGGTTCATTTCCCAAGCAACATCCAGCCATGGGCAGAAAACATTGGTGAAGCATTGCCCTTGGCTAGAGCTGGAGGATCCGTCCTATGGGGATTCCATCCTTCTATGGCTTCCTGTGGGTTGGCTGATCTGGCCTGTCCCGACCCACACAGTCCTCCACCGTGTGGGTGGTATTGTCTGGATGGGACAATACTGGCGTTTCACCAACTTATTTCCTGGTGTTTGGGATCCAGCAAAACAGCATGTAAAGAAAGAAATGAAAGTTGTCTTTTCTTCATCTGGATCATTTATGCCTGTTAAAGACTAAGGAAAGCAAAAACAAAGAAGGAAAACAAAAAATAAAGAAAATAAAGAATTGCCCACGTTGGAAAGAGCAGAGCTTGGGAAAAGGATTTAAAACTATGTCAGTTCATTAAACCCATGGTGAATTATTCAGGAGAAAAGAAGGTGATGGGAAAAAAGCCTGAATCTCCTCCTGAGATCATTGTAGAAGGATTCTGGATGTCATTCCATCTAGAACCACTCAAAGTTCCCCAAAGGCATCATGGTCTTTGGATCTTTGCATACAGAATCTGGACCTTCCATGAAATACGCTCCCCCTCCCCAACTTTCTGTCTAGCTAATACCCTTCAACTCTTCAAATCTCAAAGCAAGTGGCACCTTCTTCTTTGCCCACCCCCCACCCCCCCCGCAAGTCCTGTGAGATGCCCTTTCTCTGTGTTTCTGGTGTTCCATCTTTTACATTTTATCTGTTTATATTTATTGAATACCTACCATGTGCCAGGCATTGATCTATATATTAAGAAGACATCCATGAGCCAAACAAACCATCATGGAGCTTCCATTCTCTGGGATGGAGGACAATATTACACCTAAGTCATTAACTGCATGTCCAGCACCATGACGTCCTTTGAAGATAGGTTAAGCAAGAGGGTAGTGATAACAAGAGCATGTAGGTGCTGTTGTAGATAGGATGGTCAAGAATGGAGGTTTTAGGGGTACCTGGGTGGCTCAGCCGGTTAAGTGTCTGCCTTCAGCTCAGGTCATGATCCAGAGTCCTGGGATTGAGCCTGCTTCTTTTGCTCCCTGCCCCTGACTCATGCTCTTTCTCTCTCTCTCTCTCAAATAAATAAGATCTTAAAAAAAAAAAGAATGGAAATTTTAGATGAGAAATGGTCATATTTATTATGTATTTTGAGGTAGAGCTGACATGATTGGCTGGGAGATGGGCCATGGGATGTCAGAGAAATGGAAAAGCCAAGGACGATTCCAAGGTTTAGTAGATATTCATGATACACTGGTTCTCTCTCCTTCCACCTGTTTCACTGAACTTGACCAAGGGCATGGTGATTGGGGATTCACCTGTCTCTATTTCATTCAGACTATAGGCCCCATGGACTCTGTCTTGCATGGCTTTGCATATCTGGCATCTAGAATATCCAACATTTAGCATCCTGGACCTACAGTACAGTAAGTGCACAATAAAAACTCGAAGGGAGAATTGTAGATAGAATTAAGCATCCATAGCCCTTCTCCTTAGTTGTTTGATCTGGGAAAGTCATCCTTACTATTTTGCTCACCAGAAGGAGCCACAACTCAATTATTCCCCCATCAGCTTGTGTTCAGTAAGAATAATAACTGATGTACAAATTGAAGCAATGCATATTATCTAATTTAATCCCCACACTAGCTCTAAGAGGTGGTCTGGGTAATCAAGAAAAATTGAGAAAATTGAGACGCAAGGATCTTGAGCCAGCAGCCAAAGGTCACCGCGAATAGGTTTCAGAATGCGATTCAAACTTAGGGCCTCTGACTAAACTCCATGATTTTCTCTCCTATTATTGTAGCTCAGTGTTAGTAGTCTTCGGGTTCAGATGGATGTTTTCAAACATGGCTCAGACTAAAGGAAATGAGTTTAAATTGCTCTGTCAGAGATTTCATCGAGATATGAGAAAGAATCTGCCCAATAAATAGGACTATCTGATAGTCAGGAAAAATGTAATAGTTTCAAACTATGAGCTCAGAAGAGTACAAGGAATTTTCAGGGGAGAGTCACAGCGCTATAAAACAAAATCACTACTTTCAAGAAGTTTATAACCTATGGAGTCATGCAACAAATATTTACCAAATGCCTGCTATGTGTGTGTCGGTCGGGAAAGCCCATTGTCCATGCACAAGATAAGAACACGTGGATGCAGAATGAGAACATTGTAAGGGCTCACAGTTGAAGGAAGTCTTCCATGGGGGGTTCAGGTCCTGGAGTCAGACTTTGGTGGGGGTTCAAATTCTGGGTCTGCCACTTAACTAGCCGTGGAACTTGGGAACAGTCACCTAACCTCTCTTAGTCTCATTTATAAAACAGGAATGATGGTAGTGACCATGTCATATGGTCCTTATAATGATTAAATAAGAAAATGCATAGGATAAACCAGCATAGAATAGATCACCAAAGACAGAAAGAGAACGAGAGAGAGGGAGAGAGAAAACACACAGTTCAGATAGGCAGTCAGATTTGAGCAGAACTCCAGGGTTTAGATCCAGATGCAAAGAGAAGAGTGGGTAGAGAACTCTGCTGGACAGACCTCTCAGTCCAAAAAAAAAGAAGAAGAAGTTCAAAAGGGCACCAGGAGCCTCTCTGGTCAACAGGGTCTTGCTCAGCTGAGGAGGAAGACCTCACCTGAACTATTTCCTCCCAGAGGTAAATACAAACATGGTACTTTGAGACCCTGGGAATCTGCCAGAAAGTGGCTTTATTTTTAGGTTGCAAATCTGCTAAGTGACTTCAGATTGTGACTACATTTCGATTCCATTAGCTCATCAACAGTTTCTTAATGAGGCTAATTAGCCCCAAACAGCTCCCACCCCTGCAGGGCTCCACTAAGAGCTTGGTTGTTTGCAAACCAGAAAGCCTGTGTCTTCCATCAGTGGATGAAAGGCCCAGTTCCTGGGCATCAAGCTCATCAAAGCTTACTGCTTCCAGACTTTTCACAGTTGGTCAGAGTTTGCAAATTTGGGGTGCCTTGGATCCCAGGAGCTACTGAGTGCTGAACCCCAGCTCTGCAGCCAGGAAGGAGGCAGCCACTGTGGGGGTCCCAGGTACACAGGAAATCAGATGCTCAGGGCTAACCATTTGCCACCCAGAAACCTTCCCGCAGAGGATGGAACTCAGAAGATTTAAGTTGTTTATGGTGATTTCCTCACTGCTCCTACTCATGGATATCGGAACAGGAAATAAATATGCATTTTTTACAAGAATAGTATACTTTTTAAAAAAAATTTTATTATGTTATGGTAGGTCACCATACAGTACATCATTAGTTTTTTTCCTTTTAAGATTTTATTTATTTATTTGACAGAGAGATCACAAGTAGCAGAGAGGCAGTCAGAGAGAGAGAAGGGGAAGCCGGCTCCCCGCTAAGCAGAGAGCCTGAAGTGGGGCTTGATCCCAGGACTCCAAGATCATGACCTGAGCCAAAGGCAGAGGCTTAACCCACTGAGCCACCCAGGCACCCCAAATCATTTGTTTTTGATGTAATGTTCCATGATTCATTGTTTGTGTATAACACCCAGTGCTCCATGCAATACATGCCCTCCTTAATACCCATCACCAGGCCAGTGCATCCCTTCACCCCTCCCTCCCTCTAAAACCCTCAGTTTGTTTCTTGGAGTCAACAAAACAAAGAGTCAACCCACAGAATGGGAGAAGATGTTTGCAAATGACACTACAGACAAAGGGCTGATATCCAAGATCTATAAAGAACTCCTCAAACTCAACACCCAAAAAACAAATAATCAAGTCAAAAAATGGGCAGAAGACATGAGGAAACACTTCTCCAAAGAAGACATACAAATGGCTAACAGACACATGAAAAAGTGCTCATCATCCTTAGCCATCAGGGAGATTCAAATCAAAACCACATTGAGATACCTCCTTACACCAGTTAGAATGGAGAAAATTAACAAGGCAAGAAACAGCAAATGTTGGAGAGGATATGGAGAAAGGGGAACACTCTTACACTGTTGGTGGGAATGCAAGCTTGTGCAGCCACTTTGGAGAATAGTGGGGAGGTTCCTCAAAAAAATATGTATTTAAACTTGCATTTAGTGAGTTTTGACTAAGAGACCTCAAGGCACAGGGATTTTCTAGCACGTGGTCCTTCTCAATCATAAAACTGGGCAAATAACCATGGCTACTAATGCCTTGTTTCTGGGCTTCTTTTTTATGGACCTTGGGGTGCTGCATGACAGCCTCTTTCCTGCCCCGTGAGTGGACTTTGCTAGTTGGGACTTGATGTAGGATCATTACCTTAGCTGCCAGAACAATGTAGTATGGTGGACATTTATGGAGTCTTCCCATATGCTAGGAAATTTATTGGGCGTGGCTTTCCCCCTCATCTTATTCAGCCTCTCAGCATCTACGAGGTAGGAACTAGCCCAGTCCCGATTTGACAAGAGGCAGGGAGACAAAGACTCCACAGGAAGGGTAAAAAATGAGCCCATAGTCTCATATGAGGCACCCATAGTCTCATATGAGGCACCCTTCCCACCCAGGTCTTGAAGCCAGAGCTGGTGAATTTAACAGGGCATGTGCACCTGCCCCCAAAGGAGTGGGACCCGTCAGTTGTGACTTCCATGCTTGGTGCACCATCATCCTGAAATCGAGCACCTGCAACAGATCCTTCCTTCGAGATACAGTAAAAGGATGAGAACACAGTCCCTGGAAATCCAGGGCTGGAGTTGTAGCCTCAGTACATACTTCCTGGGGGGCCCAAACCAAGCTGCTTGCCATCCTGGGACCCGTCTCCCCAACTGCTAAATCAAAAGCTGGCTTCATCATTTAGGATGGCTCTCTTAAACTTCCTTCTCGCACTGGCATCGTATCATCCGACCACATGCCAAAATAATGGAATCAAATCAGATATATTTAAATAAAAGGAAAAGAGCCAGATGCTAATTTTGGCAGCTGTCAGTGTTATGAGTCTTTCAAAGAAAAATACTTTTTTTCAACGCTGAAGCTAAAAAAAGAAAAATCTACTCAACTCATCATTTTTTTTGTCTTTTTTTTTTTTTTTAATCTTTGAATGAGTGCTAAATCACCCAGGGAGGAAGGATAAAGATTATAATGATTCTGTTTTGACAGTTGAATAAGCTGAGGCTCAGAGAGGTTAAATGACTGACTTGGGACCACACAGCATTCAACAGCAGAGGACAAACAAGAGTTGACTTGGAGTCACATGAAAGGCCGTTCCAGACTGGATTATGGCCGAGGCCTTGCCACAGCTTTCCTCGGTAACCACATGCACAGAGGTCCTTTGACACAGCTCCAGCAGCAGCAAAAGTGATGCAGGAAGCAGTGTGGAGCAGGATCCACCATCGTGGCCATGAAACCAGACCAAGTTAACACACCTGCTCTGCCACCTACTAATTATACCATCTGGGGCAAATTCTGGGACCAGCTCCCCTGCCAAACCTGTGTCCTCATGGTGGCAGTTTAAGGAAAGTGCATGATCACTGAAGGCACTGGTCTGTTATCTGGTACCATCCTTTGCACAGTCCCGTAACCCATCATGACTCAGTTTCCTCATCCGTAAACTGGGTGTGATGCTATCTTTAGGACGAGTAATACCGCCAGAAGGATATAGAACAAACTACTCTTGATTCTCTGCCCTGGGCAAGGGAACCAGATAGAAGGCCGTCTGTCCACCTGATTGAAGGCAACAAGCTCCAGGAAGCATCCATATGTTGAAACAGTTCAAGCAAGGGGCAAAGGGGCTGCCATTTGGGGCTCAGAATCCCATCGGTGCCCTTAGCATGCTCTCTGTTGCTGGCTGCCCCAACCCCCAACCTCGCCGTTGGGTCTGAAGAGGATAGCATCTCCCCAGAGTTTTTACCCACACAAAGGGACTATACAGCTTTTCCAAAATGAGAAAAGCAGGGCTTAGGGCTAGGGCAGAGGTGGGCATACTTGTTCGTAAAGAGCCCAAGAGTAAGTATTTTAGGCTTCCAGGGGCCCCTTGGTCTCTGTCTCAAGCACCCAGCTCTGCCATGAGGACAGCCACAGATGACCCATAAACAAACAGGAGGGCTTGCATTCCAATACAGCATGTACAAAAACGGGTGGCTCATAGTTTGCCGACCCCTGGCTCAGAGAAAAGCAGCCCCACTTGGTGATTCATAGTAACCCGTTCACCTGTGCCGCACACCACACACGCTCCTCCACCCCTTACCTTCCCAGCCACCAGATGGACAATCAGGATTCTTCCCAAGAAGCTTGGAAGACAGGCTTGGAGGTGGTGGACAAGCTTGGCACTCAGTGAGGGCCAGGATAGGCTAAGGGCTGTGACATGCATCTTCCAAATCCCAGTGGTTCGCCACAGGAAAGGTTTGTGACTTGCTCACACTGTGCCCCCGTGTGGGTTGGCAGGGCCTCCCAGGAATGGTGTGGGGCTGTCCTGGGAGGGAGGACCATGACTCATGCAGTCATTCAGAGAGCAGTAGCTCCGAAACTTCTTGTTTCTGGAACCCCTCATGGAGTCTGGTGCAGCCTGGGAACCCTTCTCTGAAAAATACTTGCCAATAAGTAAAATAAAATACATAGGATATGGGACACCTGGGTAGCTCAGTTGGTAAAGCAGCTGCCTTCAGCTCAGGTCATGATCCCAGCGTCCTGGGATCGAGTCCCATATCGGGCTCTTTGCTCAGCAGGGAGCCTGCTTCTCCCTCTGCCTCTGCCTGCCATTCTGTCTGCCTGTGCTCTCTCTCTTCCCCTCTCTCTCTCTGATAAATAAATAAAATTTAAAAAAAAAAAAAAAAAAAAAAAACATAGGATAACGAAGGAAACCAAATGTGAAATGCTTATCAAAATATTAAAATAAAATATTAAAATAAAATGTTAAATAAAAAATAAAAATATTAAATAAAAAAATAAAATATTAAAAGAGCAAATTATACTATAGTAACATGTGTGCTTCCATATTTGTGCATTATTAAGCAAGAGCTAGCAGCCAGTCTGGTAACCACTGTAATTACAAAATAGGGACGAGCGAAAATGACGTTTTGAGATATCCATTTAACAATGGCGATGCAATACGAGAAAATCTGAGTCCTACTGCAAAAGACGTCACAGGTACAGTTAGACTGCAGTTGAAAAAATGAGAGATTTGATGATTCAGTCTTTCAATGAGAGATTTGTGAAAGTAAAGAGGTCATGCCCCTCCCACTCCCAAGTTCCAGCATCTGTGACCCTCTTGGAGGATTCAAGATCAGAACCCCTGATCCAAGTGGGACCCCAGAACGCTCCAGTGAGTGCCCAGTCTGCAGGTGGTAGAAGAGAGTGCAAATGGAAGGTCTCCTGGACAGACAGCATGGGGGTGGGGGGAAGGCAGGCTCAGCAGGGGGTCACACTGACTCACCTGTGGCCCACCACCAAGTCTAGGTGACAGGGATGGCCAACCAGCCCCAGAGGTCTCCCTCACACTGGGGGAGCCAAGACATGAACCCTGGCTCTCAGGCAAGCAGCCCGTTCTCTCCGCTGCTTTGCACTGCCTCAGTCATTTGGGGTACATCTGTAGTCCAGCACTTCTCTCCTTCAGCACTGTTGACATCTGGGGCAGGACGATTCCTTGCTGTGGGGGGCTGGCCTGTCATTGGGTACTCAGCATTAGGTGTTCAGCAGCATCCCTGGCCTCTCTCCACTCAGGCACCTCCTCGTGGTAACAGCCAGGAATGTTTCCAGACACTGCCAAGTGTTCCCTGCAGAAAGAACAGGGTGGAGGAGAGAGGGGATTGTTCCTGGTTGCGAGCAACCATTTTAGTCTCTTCACCTAATTGTCGGTGTTCGGTGTCTGGACTACTGTCTCGAATGTCCAGAACAACTAAGAAAGAAGAGCCAAGAAGACCCCAGAATTTATATCTATACTACACAGTCTTGTTAAACCTGAAAGCCTGGGACACAGAAGCTGCAATACACCTTTTCCCAATCTCCCACCCCTGTACTCGTGGCTGGAAGTTTAAGGAGAAATGCATCCCCAGACACGGGAGAAGTCTGGGCCAGCCTCACAGTAGTGTAAAGTTAGCTTGGTACCTGGACTCAGCATTTCATGGGCAACAATGACTTCCACTTAGCAAAGCAGACAGGAAACTGAGCCATAAAGGTAGTTCAATGTATTAAGAACAGAGGGCTGTGATTCATTTCTGCTAATGACCCCATCAACTTCATATGGACTCAGAGGCAGAAGATCAGCTCTCATGGCCACACAATCTCACTTAAATTGTTTAGACAATGCTAAAAGTCAGTTCTACAGAACAGAGCAAAGGAATCTTTTGTGGTTGGGTAAGTTTATGCAAACATAGTTTAAACAGAATTCGGCAGGTTTCCTTACTGCAGGACTTATCAGGGCCTTTAACGTGCTGTACACTTTTTCTAAGCAGGGGACATAGCATGCAGTTATTTTCCATCCAGCCCTTTCCCCTCAAGTATTCCCAGGGACTGATATGCCCCCAAAACATACTTTATAAAATGCTGCCAGAGTCTCTGTAGGCCTCAGTTTCTTCACCCTCCCTCACCTTGGGACAGTACCGTCTGCCTTTCCGTCAGCCTTACAGAGCAATTGGAAGAAGAGATGAGAAAATGCTTGAGAAAGTGCTTTGTAAACTCTGAACAGTTATAAAAGTTTAAGAGGTCATTATTAATGCATACTTATTAATAATTTACTACTAATAAAATCTTCCCTGCCTCACTTGGATGTTGCATTGATGAATGTGGTAATTGAAGTTAACAGAGGCCCCGAGAGGTTAAGGTCTTGCCCAAGGTCGCGAGGCTAGAAGTGGAGTCACAGTGCAGATTAAGATGACAAACACGGAGGCGCTCTGAGCTGGGGACAACACGCTCCACAGGGGAAGTTGTGTTTGTAGTTGGGACGGTTATTGGTCTGACCATCGTGGGGAAGCAAGGCAGGAGGAAATGAGACAGGGGCAGACGCTACCCAGCTGTTTGGAAACAATGGGGAAAGGGTGGTAGACTGAGCGGGAGTTAGGCTTGAGGTCTTCCACGGGCTGCTTGACGTTATTGAGCCTCTGCTCTCCATCCAATAAAGTGGGAGTTTTATACAACACCTGACTCCCAGAGTGCGTAGAAGAACTGGAATATTCCATGGTTTGGCAGGGTTGGTAGATCAGGACTATCATGTGGGAGCGGAGGCCCTTCATGCTCACTATGTGATTGCACACAGCTTTACAGAGAGTCCCCTAAGGGTACAACCCGTGAGGGCCAGGCCCTGTGCAGAGGGCAGCAGAAGCAGGGAGCAGGATGCCAGGGCCCCAAGCGAAGCCTACCTATGGCTTGTTGCCATGTTGTTGCAGCAACATTGACCACTGTACCCAAAGGTACAGAGCTGCTGGGGTTCTGACAAAGGCACCTAGAAGGATCTGGAAGATCTCGATCTAGAAGGGCTCCATGCAAGAAGTGGAACTTGTACTGACCCCTCCCACTGTGATAGAATGGCTCAGGAATATCTCAGCACTGATGCGGTGCTTTATGCTTTAGAAGTATTTTATTACCATAATCACCTGGACTGTTAAGATACTGGATACCATTATTGGAGGAAGCCCCTTCCTTCAGCCCATACTGCCCTTGCTCCCCATCCAGTGCCATGATATTTAAGTTATTTGTGACTTACCTTTTCATCTCTTTCTATCCACCCTATGCTTTTCTGTTACATGATTTAGTCTAAGTGAAATTTTAAGGCTGATTGAAACATTTTAAAAAGTAAACAAGCTTTTTGCATCATCAAAACCATCCCTCGTAGTAAATATATGATGCAGCTTGTCTTGTTCTTTTCATTGATAATGGTGAGCTATCTGGGAGATGGCTAAGCAGGGTCCCCTCATCCAGACGGTTCTCAAGGCAAGGAACAGAAGTCAGCCAGTAGCAGGTGGGACCCGGGTCAATCTATGGGGAATCAAGAATATCCCGGTACTAAAGACAGGTCTCCTTAGGCAAAAGAATCCCAAGGTTTTGTATTTTACATACAAGAAGACAGAGGAAAAACTCAGATAATAAATTCCCTTCCCTGTCAATTCCCATATGATCTAAATAGTCCTTGAGTTCACCCCCTGCTCTGCCCTGTTCTTGGTTCCCGGGTGCCAAACCTCAGCATCTGCAGCTTAGCATAAGGGTGGTGTCCTGGTTAACCAACAAGCTGGAAGAAGGAGATCAGGAGAAGCTCTGATTTGTAGTGCTTGCCCATTTCCATGGTATAAATACTCCTGCTATGGAAAATGTCAAGCTCACAACATGGCATCACTAGACACAAGATTGGGAAGCGTCTGATTTTCTACTGTTTCCACGCTACAGATAAGATGGATACGCATAGCCCCAGAGGACAGAAGATAGTGAAATGTAATAAAAGAATTATGAAGTCATGAGTTTCAAAGATGTATTACTATTGTCTCAATGTAATTAGACTTATTTAATTGGAAGTTTATATAATTTAATTATTTATGGTGATCTGTTTAACCACCCGTTTGCAAAACTCCTGAAAACATAACAGTGGGCTCTGGTGCGTTTTTGATTGTTACAACCTTTGAGCCATGTCCTTGCTTCATGTCCTGGCTTTCCAGCCAAGACCACCAGGAACAGGTCTGCAGGTGAACAAATCTATTGCTCCTTCCAGGGAGGGAGCAGCACATGTGAAATGGGGTATCACGAGATGTCCCAGTAAGAAGTGCCGAGAGGGACTTGTAGGAACAAGATTGGCATTCGGTGCTTTGGAAGAGGGTTTGAGGAAGCAGGACTTGGCCCTGGACTGTCATCCAAGAAATGGGGGTAATTCTAAGATGAATTAATGGGGTAAATCTTACTCATAAAGCTGGAAGAATGAAGCACCATAAGAACTGTAATGGGCACAGAAGGCACAGTCACTTACAGTAGCCACAGAAGGGGAGCGTCTGGTCATTTCTGTAGTTTGGACACTGTGCCTTATGTCCAGACACCATTGTGGGGTGGTCTTATTTTTGCCTGGACCCAACAGAGCTGCCGAGTGGCCTTGTCTGATGCAGTCTGTATAAGGGTTTCTGTTCATCAGGAGAACTCCAAGTCTTGATTGATAATTCCAGGCCAGGCCCTGGGGGCCAGGGGTCCTCCCCACAAGGCTTGTGTCACCCGAATGTGTCTTTCTGTATGGGCAACCTTCCTAAGATGTCGATCTGACCATGTCACACCCCACTTGGAACCTTCCAATTGATCTTCCTTGTCCTCCAAAGAAATGGAAGCTTCCAGTTCATCCTGGAGCCTGATCCCTGCCTCATTTTGAACTTCATCTTTAGGGACGCCCCCCACACACACACACACTCATGCTTTCTAACTCCTCCTGCACCACTCCTCTCCACCATCTCTCGCCTGGGCTGTCCCTGTGCTCTTCAGTCTTTCCTCTCTTCCCTCAGCCCTCTCACTCTCACCCTGACTCTGGAAAGAACCTACTCACCCATCAAGGCCCATCTCAACTGCCACCGCCTGCAGGAAGCCTTCCCTGACATCTGCCCCCCTACGTCTGTCCAGGCTAGGAACCCTGCTTGGAGCTCCTATAGAACCAATGAATTCACTCCACAAATATTACTGAAGCTTTTCTTTCCCAGGCTCTGCTTCAGGCTCTAAGAATTAAGCCACAAAGAAGACACACATGGTCTTGGGTTTTCCATTCCAATGGAAGGAAATAAGCAATGCTTTCTTGAAGGGCTACCAACCAAGAAACATAACCAATACTGATAAATGGTCTGTCTAGATTTAAGATTAGATCCTATGGAAAATGAGTGGATGGCTGTTTCAAATCGGGCCTTTCTGCAGAGGTGGCAATTGGGGGCCAAAATCTGAATGACAAGACAGCCTGTCCCAGAGTCTAACCTCACTGTCTACTTGGACCCCTTTCCTTATAAGACTATCAGATCATGGGATCCTTCTCACCTCTCTGATTTGTTGACCTGTGGGACTATCTTCCCTGTCACATCTGTGTATCCACACCCTATCCCCTGAGGCCCAGAGAGATCATCCCTGGTCCCCGCAGCCTTTACCAGCTCCTCAGTGCCAGTCCTCCAGCATCTGTACCTGCATCACTCAATGGCCTGTGGCACCAGGATGTCCCGGGGAGCCACTGAAATCCTGCCTCCAGCACTGGCTTTCTGCGGGGGCACTGGACAAGTCATTTAGCTTCTCTGAATGTATTTCACATCTGTTCCATGGGGAACTCTCTTGAGATAAAAGGCTGTACTTTTTTCATTACGTATAATTTGCATACATACAACTGTAAGAACTGGATCTTACTGATCTTTGTAACCCCACTGAGGAACACCATGTCTGGCTCATGATAAGTGCTTGAAATGCTTGTGGAATCAACAAATGGGATCATACCCACCTTCAGCAATCAATATGTTGGAGATGACTTGGGTTTGTTTTTTTTTTTTAAAGATTTATTTATTTATTTTAGAGAGAGAACAGGGGCAGGAGGAGGGACAGAGGGAGAGAGAGAGAGACAGACAGGCAGACTCCCCACTGAGCTGGGAACCTGTCTCGGGGCTCCATCTCATGACCCGGAGATCATGGCCTGAGCCAAAATCAAGAATCACTCAACCAAACCATGCAGATAAAATCTTAAAAAAAAAAAAAAAAAAAAAAGTATAATGTTGTTACTATAAACTTGCCTCTTAGAACTGCTTTTGCTGCATAGCCGAGATTTCAGACTTGTGTTTTTATCATCATTAGTCTCTGCGTATTTATTTTTATTTCCTCTTTAATCTCTTCATCGACTCATGGGTTGTTCACCACCATGTTGATTAGCTTCCACGTGTTTGTGTTTTTTCCAGGTTTTTTTCCTTGGAATTAATTCCTAGTTCCATATTGTGGGGGTCAAAAGGATGCTTGATATTATTGCAGACTTCCAAAATTTATTGAGACTTGTTTTGTGGCATAACATGTGATCTGTCCTGGAAAATGTGGGTTGGAATGTGAATTGGTGCAACCACTGTGGAAAACAGCATGGAGGTTCCTCAAAAAAATTAATAATGGAAATACCATATGATGCAATAATTCCCCTGATGGGTATTTGCCCAAAGAAAATGAAAACACTGATTTCAAAAGGTATATGCCCCTCTATGTTTATTGCAGCATTGTTTACAATAGCTGAGATATGGAAGCAGTTTAAGTGTCCATCAGTAGATGAATGAATAAAGAAGATAGATAAGTATGTAGAAAGACACACACACACACACACAGAAATATTACTTGGCCTTGAAAAAGAATGAGATCTTGCCATTTGCAGCTTAAGGGTATTACACTAAGTGAAACAAGTCAGACAGAGAAAGATAAATACCATATGATTTCACTTATGTGTGGAATCTAAAAACAAAATAACAAAATCAGAATCATAAGTAGAACAAACTGGTGTTTGTGAGAGGAGCCAGGGTTAGAGGGATGACCAAAATAGGTGAAGGGGACTAAGAGATACAAAGTGCCAGTCGTAAGATAAATCAGTCATGGGGATGAAAAGTACAGCCTGGGTAAGAGGGTCAATAATATTATAACAATGCCGTATGGCGCCAGGTGGTAATTCTGCTTCTGGTGAGCTTAGCTCAGTGTGTGGAATTGTCAAATCACTCTGTTGTACACTTGAAACCAATATACCATTGTCTCTTAGCTCTCCTTCAATTAGAACAAAAATAATACCGGGCGCCTGGGTGGCTCAGTGGGTTAAGCTGCTGCCTTCGGCTCAGGTCGTGATCTCAGGGTCCTGGGATCGAGTCCCACATCGGGCTCTCTACTCAGCAGGGAGCCTGCTTCCCTCTATCTCTCTCTCTGCCTGCCTCTCCACCTACTTGTGATCTCTCTCTGTCAAATAAATAAAAAAAAAAGAAAAAAAATAATACCTCAAAGCAAAAAGAATACAATGTTATTAGTAGTCTGAGGCACTCAACAGCTCTGAAAAATGGATATTTAGAGAGTACACCACAAAGACTTAAAAAATTAATTTGTTTTGTCCTCAAAGCTACCATTTTTTAACTATAAATGCAGTACATACTCATTAAAGACAATTTGAAAAATACAGAAAAGGGGAAAGAAGAGCAAAATACTCTGGTTTTCTTAGCTAATCAGTGTTGACATTTCAGTGTAAGTACATGTATAAATATACATAATATATATTATATATTTTTAAACATGTGTAACCTTGCTTAGTTGAGACCCACTGTATGTACAGTTTTCCTGGTTTTTTTCCCTTAACCTCCATAGGAACTCCTCAGGCTACTGACTATTTTCACTGCCCACGTTGAATTCCGTCTAGCAGATGGCTCATAGTTCATGTAGGCATTCTTCATCATTGGACATTTATTTGCTTCTGATTAGTTCCTATTATAAATAAAGCTGAAGTTAGTGTTTGTGTGGATAAAGATTCTTCCTGAAAAGCAAGACAAACCAAAAATTCAAACAACAGAGAGGCAGGTATAAGTATGAAATTGCCTCCACCACTCTGCTGGTTAAGCAAATTATATATAGTACTTTAAAAAAAAAAAATCATTTGATCCAAACTCCGGGGGCTCCATTGGTATAAGTTGAAAAGTCAGAGAAAGATTTCAGAAGTTAATTGAGAAATAACAAGCAAGTTGAGTAAATTGCCTAATCTAAACCCATTAGATAAGCATTCACTGCAATACAAAATCTTGATGACTGTAATTAACACATTTATAAACTCTCTCAGAAACTTAAAACGTTCTCTCTGTTGGCTGGCTGAAGGCTTGAAACCCTCCGAGTTTTTTGAGTGAAGCTGTGGCTGGGCCGGCACATTCCCTGGGCTGTGGAGTTGACCAGCAAATTCCCTGAGCAAAACCCTTTATATTCCCAGGACTGGCCTTCCCTCCCAGAGCTGTGATGAACAGCAGGAGAGGACAAGGAGAAACTTTTCTTTTTTTTCATTCATCCTATCTGTTGAGATCTAACTGGCGTTCGGAAACACACACAGATCTTAAGACAACTTGGGAAGGGCGCCTGGGTGGCTCAGTCACTAAGTATCTGTCTTTGGCTCAGATCATGATTCCAAGGTCCCGGGATCGAGCCCCGCATCGGGCTCCTGCTCTGCAGGAAGCCTGCTTCTCCCTCTCCTACTCCCCCTGCTTGTGCTCTCTCTCTCTCGCTGTGTCCCTATCAAATAAGTAAATAAATCTTAAAAAAGAAGAAGATGAAGACGACGACGAGGACAGCTTGGGGAATTATACGTGTTTCCACCTGTGTTGCCGCCACTCAGACCAAGACAGAGAACATTTCTAGCACCTTGGACATGTCGCTCATGACCCCTCCCAGACCACAGCCCACAAGTGTAATAACTCTTGTCGGGACCTCTGTCACTAGTTTGCCTATTCTTGAACTTCATGAAAGTGAAATCATACTCTTCTTCTGGTCTGACTTCTTTTGCTGGTCACTTTATCTGTTAGTATCAGCCCACCTGGTTTTGTGAAGCTGTGGCCCACTCTTCTTCATTGCTGTGTAGTATTCCCTTGAATACTTAGTATTGCCTTTACCCATTCTACCATCAATGGAAACTTTTTGTTATTTATACTTTGGGGCTCTTATGATTAAAGGTGCTATGGACACTCTTTATATGTTTTTTGATGAACAATAGATACAAGCTTTGAGGTTTTTCACAAATAATAGTAAGAGCAGGGAATCAAGAGCTGGGTTCTTTTTGGAGTTCTGCCATTTGCTGGTTGTATGATTTTAGGCAAATCATTTTACATCTCTGGTTCTAAATTCCTTCAATATAACATATCTGAGGACTTCTCACTCCTAGAGTTTATGGTTTCTGACTAAATACCTGTTTAATGTGAAGGAAAATCATTTCAGTTACCTATGAAAAAAGCTATTGAACCAAATGCTCCCCAGGGTCCCTTCCAGCTATAAATTCCATGTTTCAGAAGAGTCCAACATGGTCTGTGCCCCAGAGACAATTGCTATTTTCCTCAGGGAAAGGCCCAATGTCCCAGATGTGGCAGTTCTTCCCGCTCTCCAGCAAAGGGAATTGGCAGCCAGAAGACTCAGGTTGGAGTCTCAGCTGATCCCTTAGATAAGTATCTCAATCTGCCTTGGTTTTCTCATCTGTAAAATGGGGTAATGAGGTTTGGTCCATCCACTTCAAGCCTCTTTATGATACCCTGATCCTCAGCTTCCTCCAGCAAGAGGACAGCCCCATGCAAGGAAGCTCTGTCTTGTCAGGTACCACCCACCAACACCCAATGCAGTGCCTGCTTCCTGGTGGGTGCTCAGCTCTTTTCTGAATGATGCAAGTGCTCTGAGAACTATACATTGTTGCAAGAATGTTTCATTATCCTTGCATATTCCATTCCACGTGCTGATGGACTCACATTTTAAGGTAGATTCATTTATGCAACATGAAAATTAGAGATCATCCATCTCGTGCACTAAATCACGCTACTTGCTGAGGGGATGCAAACACGAGGTACCGTCACAGCCCTCGAAGAGATGCATAGTTCAATTCAATAAACATTTATTTCCTGAACACCTGTTACAGCACCAGGCAGTGCCAAGTGCTAGGAATAGAAAGGTAAATAACACATAATTCTTTTCTCTTTCTCATTTTTTGTTTGTTATATTTTCCATTAATTTATTGATTTGGTGAGATTTTCTTTCCCCATGAGATCCAGCAAAGGCATTCATAACCTATCAGGGAGACAGACAAGTAAACAGATTATTAACAATCCCTTGTAATTGGTTTTTAATGGAAGTGCTATTGGAGCTGTGTGGGAGAAAAGCCGGGACACAGAGAAAGCCTCCCAAGGCAGGCCCCACTGAATCAAAGATTCCAGGAGGAGAGAAGTCAGCCACGTGACGGTAGCCCCCTGATTGCCTCCCTGCTTCTCCCTTTTGCCCCTCTCTGATCCAATCTCTACAGAGCTGCCAGGAACCCCGTTTAAAGGAAAATCACCACCTGTCCTGCTCCTACATAAAATCCTTGGTAATCTCCCATCTCTCTTAGAGGAAATCCCAGCTCCTTGCCCTGCCTCGAAGCCCTGCATGTTCCACATCGTGCCTCCTGCTCTGCTCTCACCCTTGCTCAATACATGCAGTGGCCTCCCTTCTACTCCTGGGCTGTGCCAAGGTCTTTCCCTCCTCTGAGCCTTTGCCTTTGCAGTTCCTTCTGCCAGGAGTGCCCTTCTCCCCATGCCTGGCTGGTTGATTCTCATCCATCAGACCCAGTTTAGCCACTCCCTCTTCTCACTCTGTGTTGGCCTTCCTCAATCCAGGCTACACACACTGCAAGTACCCAGCAAACCTCTAGAAAAGGCAAGTCCGTGGAAAGTAGATCAGGGGCCGCCTGGGGCTGTGGACATGCGCAGTTATCACAAATGGACAGGAGGGATCTTTTGGAGTGTTGGAAATGTTCTGAAACTGATCTATAGCTGTCCAGCTGTAGCTGACTAAAAATCACCAAACCAGATACTTATAGTGGTGAATGAATGGTATGTAAATTATATGTCAGTGAAACTTTATTAATAAAGTTTTTAAATAAGGTGTTTTTTTTTTTTAACTATAGTTGATCTACAACATTACATTAGTTTCAGGCATGCAACATAGTGATTTGACAAGTTTATAGATTCTGATAAGGTTTTCAATAACATTTTTTTAAAATGACTTGAGGAGGTTTTAAAGAATACTGGTACTTGGATACTTGGACCCCACTCCCAGAATTTCTGATGTCACTGATCGGGGGATAGAGTGGAAGCACCTATAAATATATAAAGCTCTCTAGGCAATACAGGTGTGCAGCCATAACTGAGAACCACTGCTCCGTCTTCTCACCCTGCTTATTGCCTCCACAGTGTGGTAATTATCTTATTTACTCCATCATTTACTTGACTACTGTCTTGATCACACATAATAAAAGCTCCCTTGAGGCACTGGGGTGGCTCAGTCAGTTAAGTGTCTGCCTTCAGCGCAGGTCATGGTTCCAGGGTCCTGGGATCGAGTCCTGCTTCTCCTTCCCCATCTTCCTCTGTCCCTCCCCCAGCTTGTGCTTGCTCTCTCTCTCTCTCTCTCTCTCAAATAAATAAAATATTTATAAATAAATAACTAGATAAATGCTCCCTCATGGGAGAAACATTTACCAGATCACCTATAAACGTCCAGCAGCTAGCACATGGTAACTGTGTCATATATGTTTAGTAAGTAAATGGATAGAGAAGTGGGGGAGAGAGGGAAAGCCCCCACTAAAGCACAGAAATAAGAAGGAACACCGTGTGTTAACACAGCATGTTTGCTGAAGCCCTGCCCATGACAGTGAGCCGGCATCTGTGAAAATCATTCTTGGGGCCCCTAAGACCAGGGGTCCAGCAAGATCGTCATCTAACTGTGCAAAGCAAGAGAGAAAGACCCCAGACATAGGAATTAGAGGTATTCCGTACAGGAGCCCAGAAATATAGAATGGAGATTCCAGGGAAAGTATGGTCCTTCCCCTCCCTAACTGTGCACCCTCAGAGTGGAAAAGTTTGCCACAAAGGAGTTGAAAACCTTGTATCATAGTCTAAAAGAAACACTTGCCCTCTTGTGTTCACTGCAGCAGTACTCACAATAACTAAGACTTGGAAGCAAGCTCAGTACTGTTTACAGATGAATGGATAAAGAAAATGTGGACTCTCTCTCTCTCTCTCTCTCTATATATATATATATATAATTGAGTATGACTCATCCATTTAAAAAAAGGAATCCCTGCCATTTGCAACAACATGGACAGGCCCTGAGGGCACTATGCTAATCGAAATAAGGCAGAGAAAGACAAATACTATATGATCTCATTTTGTATGTGGAATCTAAAAAAATGAAAAAAGAATCATAGACACAGAGAACAGACAGGCAATTGTGAGGGGCCGGGGTGAGGGATGGGGAAACGGGTGAAGGTGGTCAGAGGGTCCAAACTTTCAGTTATAAGATGAAAAAGTTCTGCTGACGTCATGTATGGTGTAATGACTATACTTCAAGATATGGTGCTGTATAAATATACAAATTATTAAAAAGTTGTTAAAATCCTTCAGTTTCACCACAAAAGGATAGTCTGTTACTATGACAGGTGTTGGATGTGTTACCTAACCTGATTGTGGTTATCATTTTGCAATAAATACCTATATGAAATCACTGTGCCGTACACCTTCAACTTATACAATGTTAGAGGTCAACTATATCTCAAAGCTAGGGGTAAAAAAAAATACTTTATGGCAAAATTTAAATCCCTTTCCCCCATAAGCCTATGCAAGCTTTATTGATGTTTTGCATTCACTAAGATAGAACAACAGACAGATTACTAAATAATAAAGTATAAAATATAAATGATGCTGCATACATATTTAATTACTAAAAATGGGCTAGGAAGTTTTCAGGCTCGCCTTCCCCCATTTTCAATTAGATGTGTATAACTTCATTTTGCCTTGTTGCAGATAATTTTCTCCTGGGAAAGCAAATTTATTTTTTTCTCTTTGGTGCTCCATCCAAGTTGGAAGAGTGAAGATGGGAACTAGGGCCATGTCTGGGTAAAGACTTGGGGAGAGGGAGGGGGTGAAGCAGAGGTTTATTCCAAAGAGGAGAAACCAAATGTCCAACCTGAGGTCGAAAGTTGGCCATGAAAGGGCTGCAGGGCCAGGTTCCAAAGGAGAGGATCCAGGGTACCAAAATGGGAGTCTAGGGCTGGAAGATCTTGAGGAAATAGTATAGGATATGCAGGTTGGGGTAGAACTTTCCCAGGGCTCAGCAAGACAGCATCTGCCTTGCTTTCTTGCAAAAGTCATTCACACTAGGCACTCCTCATCCCAGTTCCCTGCCTTAAATAGGTCTTTGTGGGAGCTCATGCAACTATAGACCACTTGGGCTGAAAATTCAAAAACAGGAATACAAAAAGGATGCCAACAACAAATTGATCTATTGAACAGAGTTAATGAATACAGTTCAGTTATTTTTTGAGGATGTCTTTGACCAATAGTGATTTTAACTTTTGGTATAGTTGACAGTCAAGCAGTCATCTGTGTGAAGAGTTCTATGGCACAACCATTGGTCAGTGTCAGCAACTCCTAGTTAGTGACATCTTAGAAGACCATCATTCAATTTTCTATGCCTGGAGAGTTTGCATGAAGATGATCACAAGTTTAAGATCATAAATATGTAAGCTAAGAAAGGTTGTCCAGTAAAACCCTTTGTTACTAAACATAGTTCTCTGATTTCTCAAAAAAAAAAAAAAAAAAAAAAAAGTTGCACACTGAGCCTAGGTCTCCTAACAGCACTGCAATGCAGATTTTGACTGTCAGTAACTAAGAATGTGCAACTTAAATCCACACTAGGTCAAGGTAAAGGCCAAGAAGAGGTCAATGAGAGCTGCAAAGATTTTGATTATTCCTGGAAAGTATTTCACAAATGATGACATATGTAACAGCTGTCAGTAGAAGATTAACTTTGCTTGAATAAAGCCCACAAAAAATATTAGCATGAGACTGTAGTTGGTTAAGAAAGAAACTGACCAAGTTTTTGTATTTTCCATAGTTTACATAAAACTTACCCAAGTTTTATGGATATGTGATACCCTACCAATTTTTCGAAGGGAGTAAAAACATACTCTCTTTGAAGATGGGTAAATGATATGCCAAATTCCATTCAGGTGTGATCATGCCATGGTCTTTATGAGGGTAAAAAGGTTGGCAAGGGTCAAGTCTGCTAGTCAGAAAGGGCTTGAACTCTTCTGGGAGCCAGGGAGTTCTTACCTGTTAATTGGACTGTGCAAACACTTTATCCATTAATTAGAATGTGGATTACCAAACAAGTTAACACTCACTCCTGATGCTGGAAAGGTACCTTGTAGAGCCATGACAAAGAAAGCAGCTAGGAATCCAGTCTGTGACTGCTTCCAGAGCAAGGTGGCCAATGCCTTGGACCAACTTCATTTCCCCCACCTCCTGCCATCTTCCCATTCCCCCATATTTTGAAGCATGTGAAAGAAACTGGCATATTGTCCAAGTACTTCAAGCATTTTTTATTTTAATGCTCCTGTCTTCTCATGACCTCCATTACTGCTCCCAGAAAGGTCCTTACCTGACCCAAATCAAGAAATGAACCAGCAATTCTCATCACTTCCAAACTTCAGTTCAGAATTTATGAAAGGGACAAGTGAGAAATATTGGAAGCAGAAATGTGGGCAGGGATATCACAAATTAAGAATGACTAGCAGACGCTATCATCTGTGAGTTTAGGTTCTCGTTCCCTTTTTTCCCTCCAGATCCATTTCTAGAAATTTATATTTTTGAGTGGGCTTGACATTAGGGGAGATAAGTTCAGAAAGTATAAAGATCTTTTTTTAATCATCCTAGATAACATTCATTTAGCATTTAGCATGTGCTGGACAACATTCCAAAATTTTTAGAAGAACCAGTTCATGTATTCCTTATGAAAACTCTGTGAGATGGGTACTGACTAATGGAAAGATACTGGGGCACAGAGAAGTTTAGTAACTTGGTTGAGATCACACAGCCTGCCATCGGATTCATGTACAATGCAATGTAGAAAGAAAGTCTGTTTCTCCTGCTTTTTATTCACTGATGAAAGGGAAGATGCTAAATTCCTTACAGTTCAATAACTTGTAGCTCCATTTGTGGCAAAAGTTGAAGCCACTGAAAAGCAAATTTAATTAGTTCACTGGTAATTATCATCTGACTGAATTATACTTTAAAATTTAATATACCAATCCCCCACTTAATTAGCAAACTGAGTTGTAGAGAGATGCCTTATGCTCCTAAAGTTGACTAAAACTGGCACTTAAAAACAGGCATTGTGTATATTTCTACTCTTCCTAAACATGGGGTTTCTTTGCTTAATCCTCCATGCTAGCCTTTTGCCCAAACACCACCAGAAAAATAAAGGAAAGGGAAAAGGTAGAAATAAACCAAAAGTCCTTCATGATTTTAAAATTTCCAGACATTTTTCCATTGTTATATTTGATCGTAAAGCTGGGAAAGAGAAAACAGAGATCAGGACTGGGAGAGAAGAGACAGTAAAGAGGCAATGACATCTCTAGCGAGGTCTGGAAATCAGGACCGTAGGGGAAGCAGAAGCAACGGGGAAGGCTGCCTGGTTCCCTCTGCCATTTTGGAACAGGGAAGGCTCGGGAAGGAAGGATTAAATCTTAGGATGATGGAGGGCAAGGCTGCTGCTTCAGAAAATGGTAGGCAGAGTTCCCCATCCTCGTCAGCTTCTCAAAGCCCACTTCTCAAACCCAGCCCCTCCCGTACTGCCTCCCAGCTAGACTGTCTCAGTTGCCTATGAGTGAGAGATCTGAGTACTGTCCATTTCCCGGCAGGGTTTCAGGTGATGTCAGGGACTCGAAGGGGACAGCTGGCTTATACTGCAATGGGCTGATTCCCCGTTTAAACCACAAGTGGTATGTTTGTCGTTTAGCCAGTAGGGTATCTGGGAAAAACTGGCAGGATCCTGAGAGGTGAGGATAGGAGCCTGTGGTCTGCTCCTCTGCATTTATTATCAGGAGATGGCTATTTTATTGTTCCTGGTGGAAGGATAGGGCAGATTCAGCAGAACCTGGAAGCAGTTACAATTCGGCTATAGAAAAGCAGACCCAGGTCTCAGAGCTGTGCATCGGCTGTTAGGTATCATGGAAAGGCATGGAAAGGAGATGGCTGAGTCCTTCCTCGCCACAGCCTCCAGTGTCTTCTGCCCCTTGGTTGGAGGTGAGGACACTCTATGGTTGTCCGGAGCCCTTTGCCCCTCAGGCTGAATCCAGACTCAGCAACCCTCTTTCACTTCAGATGTCATCTTCCAATGCCCTTGGGCTTGAAGACAGGAAACGCTCCTCTCCTCGTTCTTCATGTTGCAGACACGTCCTCTGTCCAAGCAGGTCCTGCAGAGTGCACTGGACTGGGTCAGATGACACCAGCCAGAGGAGGAAGAACTTTCCCTCGAGGAAAGCACCTGCCATCTATGATGCCAAAGATCGACTGTGCTAGGCACTTGTGAGGACCACATGAGTTAAAACACGCAAAGCCCTTTTGAACAGTACCCAGCACCAAGCGAGCAAGATATAAGAAACCACGGGTGTTATGATCACTACCATTTGCAACTGAGAAACCAGAGCCACTGTCGCGTGACAAAGAGCAGAACCAGGATGGAAACCAGGTGGACCCCATTCCAAGTCTTTCCCTCCTCAGATGCCATCTCCCTGAAGGAATAATGAGACGCATCGTAGTAGACAGACCCAGCTGTATCCGCAACCCCTGCTGAAAGAGGAGATAGGTGTGATCAGTAACTATGCACTTTTTCCAATTGCTATTCTGAAGCAGCCTCTGAATCCTTCTCCACACAGCATGGCAAGCAACCACGTCCTGCCCTGTGGACTCTGGAGGGAAAATGAAGCTATCTGCCCACCCCGACATGTGACAATCCACCGTCGGGCATCCAGAGGACCACACCCAACAGTCCTTCCCCTCCCAAAGCTTCGTCCACTGTAATCTGTTGGGATTGTTGTCTGTGCAGTGTCTCTGGTGGGGCTGACATGAAGATTTCAGGACAACAGAAGCTTCCAGTACACGTACCGCCACTTAGACACCATGATCCAAGAGATCAAGCGATCCCCAGATCAGATACTTTCCATAAAACACTGGTCGTCTCACTCTAGATGCCTCCTTTTCTGACTGGAATTTCTGTGGCATTATACTCTGAACCTGAAATCATGGAGAACAAAGGAGCAGCCCCAGGAGAAGGGTCTTCATGTGGCCATGGTGTCCATGCTGCTTCTCATTGTTCTCCTTCTAGGTTTTGTTTCTGAGGAAGATTGCTTCTGAGCAATGCTTTTTTTTTTTTTTTTTTTTTTAAGAATTTATTTTTTGACACAGAGAGAGAGAGCACAAGCAGGGGGAGCAGCAGACAGCAGACAGAGGGAGAAGCAGACTCCGGGAGCCTGACACGAGACTCGATCCAGGACCCCGGGACCATGACCTGAGCTGTAGGCAGATGCTTAACTGACTGAGCCACCCAGGTGCCCCTGAGCACTATTTTGTCTTAATTGCCCTTCCCCACAAGAACATTCTGTAGCTCATACGAGGTTCATATATATGGAAGAGAAGACTGAAGAGCATCAGTTGGTTTTTTTCCCCCTCTAGCCTGAAAATTAGAAGTTAATAAAGTACATGAGAGTCTGCCCATGATGAAGCTATTCTCCTATCTGTCCTAAATAAGACCGGTCAATTGCCGGAGGGAGAAAAGAGTTCTTCCCAGTTCCCGAGGGGGTCTACAGATTTACTGACAACTGAAAGATGGATGGCTCGTGCTTTTATTCATCCCATTGTTGGTCAGTCAACAGCTCTGACTGCTCATCACCTAAACAAAAGTGAATGTGTGTGTGGTTTTTCACTCTCTCCTCAGCAGAAGCTGCCACTGGGGGCCAGACATCTCTCGCCACAACAAAGCACTCTTCCTGTTTATTCCAGTCACATCCCATCCTGGGGGAGAGAAAAGATGCCTGAAGAGCTTCAGGGGAAGAAATGACCTCCAGTCCGTGAGGGAAGGACAGGCTCACTCCCTGCCCAGGCCTCCCTCCCTATAAAGAGATACACAGGCAGACTGGGGACTTGCACCCTAGACAGGCTGGGTTGGCCCAGGGCGGGTAGACACCTCACCTGTACACACCTGCTGAGTTTGATGGAGAGTGGGAGTCAAGAATGGATGAAAGACCCGCGGATCCCCTTACCCAAGAATCCAACACTGCCACTGGATGCAATCAGCAAGAGGTTCTTTATTGTTACACAGGCGCCTGCGGGTGGTCAGCACGCACCTGCAGGTGGTCAGCAGCTCCTGCTAGCTGAGCACACCTGGCTGGGGTGGTGCAGGATTTTTATAGACAGGTACAAACAAGTCCCGGATGGGACGGGGCCAATTGGCTGACAATTTGAACATTTGATAAAAGGCATACCTGGTGTTAGCGGATTGGCTTTGGAAGACCCCCTCGCGCGAAGAGAAAGGCGGGAAGGGGAAACAAAGAGGGGAAGTTTGACCTTATTACTCAGCAGAAAGACATCCTGCCTACCTGACTATGCAGCCCCCTGTCTACGTGACCTATGTGACCATGCAGCCCCCTTGCCTATGTGACCATGCCTCGGCTATCAGGAGAAGGTATCTTGTTCAAACAGGAGACAAGTGTCATACCCTAAAAGCCAAGCAGTTACAGAAAGGCAAAAGAGCAGTTACATTGAATTCAACCCTGGGGGAAGGGTCTTTTCACTGCAAGGGGAGGAGGGGTACTCTTACACAACAAAAGAGCAGTTAATTATTTAAAGACGGGGGGGGGGGGGGGGGTGTCTTTCATGGACACCCAGGAAACCATTGCTCTAGGAAAGATGTGTGAGCCCCAAATTTGAATCTGAAGACAGAAACATTTGTCTCTCTGTTGAATACATTTAATTTCAGATGCTACTAACTTCTTCAATGTGTGCCATATTTCACTGGGGCTAAGACACACATTTTTCCACATTTTAACGTCTCCAAAATTAGAATCTATTTTATAATTGACGATCTGTCACAGTTTACTTGGCAGTATTTTTTTTTCTTTTTTGATGGTACATAAAATAATGGTACACCTTACAGTCTACAGCATCACTGATTCCATAAAGTGTGGTTAACATGGCCAGACATTGGGCTGAGTACCTTTATAGGAGTGATTTCATTTAGTAGTTCTCCCTCCCCCTCCCCCTCCCCTTCCTCCTCCTCCTCATCCCCCTCCCCTTTCCCCTCCCCCTCCCCTTGCTCCTCCTCCTCCTCCTCCTTCTTCTTTTTGGTAAAAGCTTAAATGAGATACTGTATAGTTTGCCCTTATAAAGTGTACAGTTGAATGTTTTTTATACATTGACAGAGTTGTACAACTATCACAGTTGTAGAATGTTTTTGTCATCCGATAAGAAACCCTATACCCATTAAAAGCTATCTCCAGTTCACCCAACCCATCCAGCGCTAGGCAGCCAACCACTAATCTACTTTGTTGTCCTATAGATTTGCCTCTTCTGGACATTTCATATAAATGAAATGATAGAGTACATGGCCTTTTGTGTCTGCCTTCTTTCATTCAGTCTCATGTCTTCAGGATTCATCCATGGGATAGCATGTGTCTGTTACTCATTCTTCTTTATGGAAGAAGAATGTGCAGGCATACTACATTTTACTTATCCATTCACCAATTGATAGATACATGGATAATTTCCACCTCCTTGCTCTTAGGCATAATGCTGCTGTGAACATTGGTGTACAAGTTTTTATTTCCCTTGGGTATATACCTAGAGTGGAATTTCTGTGTCAAGTGATAATGCTATGTTTAACTTTTTGAGGAACTGCCAGACTGTTTTCCAGAGTGTCTGCACCAACTCACATTCCTGCAAGCAGTGTATAAGGGTTCCAATTTCTGCACACCCTTACAAATACTTATCCTAGTAGGTGTGAAGTGACATCTCAGTGTGGTTTTGATTTGCCTTTTTCTGATGACTAATTATATTAAACATCTTTTCATTGGGCTTATTGGCCATTTGAATATCTTCTTTGGGGAACATCATTTTTTTTTTTTTTTGCAATGAAGTTTTATTGAGCCTTCAGCAGATGTGAGGCAGGTAGGAGGCTGACTGCATTAGGGGGCCCCAATTCTTCAGTTTGGTCTGTATCTATACCCTTTGCCAAGTAATTTGGTAGTACCCTCTCATTCATATTCACAACTTAGCCATAGGTCTTGCTTTGTCTGTTGAGGTGTTGGGAGATCATGCCCGAGCTAGCCTGCTGGAGAATGAAATACATGGCACTGGGCTGAGGTACCCCATCATCCCAATGAAGACTATCGTAGATCAACCAATAGGCAGGCATCCCCCAGACGTGTGAGTGAACCTAGCAAGTTTGGCAAAGCTGTCTAATTGTCTTAGAGCTAATCATGGTTCCACAAGCAAATCCAGTCCAGATCACCTGAACCCCAAGGACTTCTAAGCTAACTATTTGTTGACATTTGTTGTAATTCTTTGGCAGAGTTATTATGGGACCAGATAACTAAGACAAGACATATCGTAAGTACTGAAGATAGAAGGATGAGAGATGCAGTCCCTACCCTCAGGAAACCATACTGAATTAGGGAAGGCAAGAAAGTACCAAGGAGCGAGACTATACTTCAGTCTGTGCTATGAAAGACATTTGGACACTCCTTTGACTAAGAAGCAATCCCTGCTCATTTTGCAGAAGAAGGAGGATTTGAGAGCATTGGTGACAAAGCTTCCTAGATTTTCCCACCCATTTCTCCACCTCGTGCATTTGACTGGCTACCTTGATGTACACCATAACATATCCTGTACCCACGTCATGGTCTTCCTGAAGCCATTAAAAATGTTTGGTGATGCACAGAGTTGGCATAAATTTTTAATTATGAATCTTGGTTGCCCAAGCTAGTGTACTAGCATAACTTTAATTAAAAGTTACCTACTTCATATTCCTCCTAAGTCCTGCCCTGATAAAACAATTTATTATCCTTCCAACTCTGTGTCTTAAGCCTTCTCTGGCTTCTCTTGCCTTTTCCTTGAGGCATTTTGGTTTGACCATCTTTTTGCTTCACATTAGTGATAATGCAGCTTTAAGCCAACTTAAAAAAATTTTTTTCTCAAGCTGCATTAGCTTTTATGATCATATAATCTATGTGGACACTTTATCAAACACTTTCATGACGCTTAGCCCAGCAAGATGTGCCAAAAACCAGTACATCGAGCTGCATCTCTAAAGCGAACTTTTTTTTCTCTTTTCTTTCTTTTTTTTTTTTTTTAAGTTCTAAGCCTTCTCCTTCAAAAATGATAGGTGAACGACCTCTTATCAGAGGTATTATAAACAGAGGTGTTAGTCATTTTAGAGATATAGATAGATGCCTTTGAGGGTCTGAGGAGAGCTATGAACCCTCTTCCAAAAAATCAGCACAGATGTTTGTATACAACAGTTGATGTACATTTTCAGACACTGGTCTCTGAAGCCCTAGGGTCTCTCTAAAAGCCTTGAGGGCTCTCCAGAAGACTCATGTACAGGGAGACTTTGAGCTTCCTACAGGAGGCAGGATATGTTTTGATCAGTAGATGTGGTTGCCCTGTCAAACATGCTTGTGTCCTCGTATGAACGTAAGAAAAATAAGAAGGAAGGTTTGGCCATTAATGACAGGGCAGTAGACTGGTAGGAAGGAGAAAACAGAAGAAGTTGAGTGAGTTGCTTTTCAGCCTGTTTCTATCAGGGCTTTACCATGGTTTCAAGGCAAGTCACTTTCTCTCCCAGGGCCTCTGGGTCCTCTTCAGTAATATTATAGCACTGGAAGGAGGGTATTTGGATTTCAGTCAGTGGACTCCAGATACTAATCCGTAGATGCATACTGGGCTGGTTACATCCAAGTCATTTGGAAAGTTTGTTCAAATGTGTGTGTATGTGTGTGTGTGTATATATATATATATATATATACCTCTAGATATTCTTTATTCTTATTCACTAGGTCAGAGGGTGGGGCCTGAAAACCTGTGATTTCTAAGAGCAAGAATCTGTGATTTCTAAAAGGTCATTAGCATGATCAATAGGCATGGTCAAGCATAGGAACCACTGGGTTAAATGATCCTCAGATCACTTCCAGAACCACTACTCCAGGAGTGAGTGTGTGTGTGTGTGTGTGTGTGAGGAATTAGAATAGAATGGAGTTTGCAGCTTGAGCCTGGAAAGTCCACAGAAACATCATCACGTTGCACAGGGCGTACAAATACACATCTGTTTTCATGCTGCCTGAAAGCCCTCAGTCCCTATTCTATGCCCAGATGGGCTGTGTCGGCCACCCACAGCTGGGGCCGTCTGTGACGGGCCTGCCCGCCTCCCCAATGTCCGAAAGCCTTGTGATGCTGTGCAGAGGCTCTCTGGGTCCCTCTTCCACCTGACGGGCACCTGTCCTGGCCTAAGCTGCTGGCAGATGGCCTATGGGAAAAAGCTGTAGTATACCTGGGATGCTTCTGGGAAGAAGGGGAGAAAAGATGCCTTTAAAGATGCAGATAATGACTAAGTATTTGCTAACGAGGTCACCACCCTCATCTTTAAAGACATTCATTCTGTGTTTTATAGAAAAAAAGTACCAGTGTCCCTGGCAGCTGTGAGGGCCGGCTTTGCAGTCACCGTCCCAGGCTTTGGTGGCTTTAGGGAAAGCACCGGTGCTCTTGGCATGGATGCTGGAGGCCTTGGCAATGGGCAGGACTTCGGGGAGGAAGGGGATGGAATGACAGATGCTACATTGTAATCAGGAGATGGTTTTCCTGATTTGAAGTGTTGCAGGCAGCCTGATGGCAAGTAGAGAAAAAGCCTAGAGCAGATCAGTTCTGTGACCCTTGTGAGTTTAGTTTTAATCCCAGGCTAGAGTGGTCCAGGATTCATGAATTTTACTTGAATTATCTAAAAAGATTTAAACCAGAGGATAGTAGGTCTTCTTGTCTATTCTCTTGCCTTAATCTCCTTCACCCCAAAGGATTTAGTTTTCTCTGTGTGGTACCCTACAGCGTCCTCGCTCTTCGATCTGACAAGCAAGACATGGCACTTGAACTCGCCCTTCCTGGGAGTGGTGGGAGCAGGTTGGTCCTCCATGAAGTCTGGCTGTCCATAGCCTCTGCAGAGTAGAATAAAAATATAGCCCTGGGCCCATGATAGAGGAGGTGAGCTCTGGTCAGGCTCTCCCCCTAACCTCCATGAGATCCTGGGCAAGGCACATTCCCGTTTTGTACCCCCATGGTCCTCCTCTGAAAAAGAAGAGAATTGAATCCAGAGGTCTGTAAGACGTCTTCCATGTGTAACGTCCAGTTCCATGGGAGTGGTCCAGAAATGCCCTGGGAAAGTCGTTCAAGATCCCAGTTGTCAGAGGGATGGCAGGAAGAAACTGAGTGAAAAATTAGCATGCCTGAATTCTGGTCCCACTGCCACTGTTTCCTGGAAACCTCTGTCCTTTTCCAGAGTGCAGTTTCTCATTCTATAAAATAAAGTATCCAGGTAAATCACTCTGACTCCTAGGACCTTTTTTGAAAGGATTTTTCTTAAAAGCAGTTTTAGGTCCATAGAATTTCCCATAAGCCCCCTGTCCCCTGTCCCCACACATACCTGGCCTCCCTATTGTCAATATCCCTTACCAGGTGATATGTTTGTTGTAATTGATGAGCTTATATTGACACATGATGTAGTTTACCTTGAATTCACTGTGGGTGTACATCCTATGGGTTTGGACAGACGTATAATGACGTGTGCACCACTGCAATGTCACAGAGTATTTTCTCTCCCCGAAAAACCCTCCATGCCCTGCCTCTTTCTCTCCGCCCTACCTAACCCACCCCCTTGCAACCACTGATCTCTTTGCTGTTCTCCATAATTTCGCCTCTTCCAAAATGTCATACAGTTGGCATCAACCAGTCTGTAGCCTTTCAGATCGCTTTCTCTCTCGGACTTTTTAGGCCATGATTTTCCTTTGCTTTGGTTGGAGTCTCCCCCCACTCCCGCCTACCCTCCCAATCCACTTTTGGAAAGCAGAGGGATTTGAAACATTGAGAAGCATCAGCATATGCCAGCACAGTGCTGTCCTGTGACCACCACGTGTGTGGGCAGTGCCACTGCGCTCCTCCCCGTGGTCAGCCCCGAGCTCCGTCAGCACCTGTCCCATCGAGCAGAGACTATTTTTAGTCAGGGCACATGGGACCTTTACCTCCTGGAGGAAGCTGATACCAGGACACACAGACCTGCCTCTGAAGGTAACGTTGTGAGGTTCATACAAAGCAAACCTCCATCTTCCACAATTCTTATGCCACTCATGCTCTGGTTAATTGAATCTTCCGGTTGACCTTTTGATGCCTACACATTTCCAAAATGTGTAATTCCATTGTTCTCCTTTGGTAAGTGGAACACATTAGAACCATTATGGATAGCCTGGGCTTCCCCTGAGCCTCCTCACACAATCCCAAATGTTGGCCCTCACTGCTCCATCTAACGAGGAAGATGATGCCAGACACAGCTCTGAATAGGGACCAAATGCAGTAATGTCCTCTGGAGGTGCATTTAAAAAAAAAAAAAAGATGTATTTAATTATTTAAGAGAGAGAGAGAAGAAGGGGGAGGGACAGTGGGAAAGGAAAAAACGACTCCCCACTGAGCAGGGAGCCCAACATGGGGCTCGATCCCAGGACCCTGAGATCATGACCTGAGCTGAAATCAAGAGTTGGCCATTTCACCCGCTGAGCCACCCAGGGGCCCCTGCTGAAGTGCATTTTTAAGAAATAAGGGAGACAGGGACCATTTCCTGAGCAGAGGCAATGTGCCCGGCTCTGGGCTGGATACCCACATACACTAGACCTTCCCACCTACTTGGTGACACATCACACTGGCCATTTACAGGAGAAGAAACTGAGTGATAGAAAAATTAAGCCTTCTGGAAACTTACTTCTGGACCCAAGCCCTTCCTAGATGCCATCCTGCTTGTTCTTTGCGGTTTTTCTCTTCTTCCCAAAGCAGAATGGGCAATCCAGTTCTGATTAACTGAGAGTCCCGGGGAATTCCCTTCTAATTAACTGAGTTTTAATATCAGCCCTGCTTAACGTGAGAACTTTGAGATTTTCTTTAAAGTCTCGGATGTCTTGCCTTCTATATATGGAAATATCCTTGATTCTACTGTCACGAATGTATTTCCCGGATTGCGGTATCTACTTTTTTCTTTCCCTACTTTTCCACCCTGTTATAAATTTCTTTTATTGAAACTCTGACTATCTCTGTCCCAGTGCTGCACGAACATCTTAAATAAATATTTGTTGAAAGAATGAGGAAATTTATAACATTGCATATTATATTTAGTGTATATATTATACATGATACTTATTTGGTTTTATTTGTTTGGTATCAATTTTTAAATATCATACAATTGAATTTATGATATAAAAAGGATCCCTGCCTGAGCAGGAGAAGGTCTTGGAGCCCAATATATAGAAATTAAAATTAATACAATATAGTGGGATGACACCTGCTGACCCAGGGGTAAAATGACCTGGTCTCCACTTCCACCCCAGTCGCCAATTAGCTGTATGACTTTGAGCCAGGCCTGTAACCTCCCTGACCTCAATTTTCTACGGGTAAATGGAGAAGGGGCATTTCCAGCAGCTTTCCTTCCAGCTCCCAGGTGACTTCTCCACGCTCAGGTGCCCGGGCAGCAGAATGCCCTACTTACACACTCATTTTTGTGAACAGCGGAGCCAGAAACAAACTAAAAATACACCTTTCCCTCTTGTGATGCTCAAGAAATTCAAGGTGACTGGTGTAATTAACTTCTCTCCTTGCGCCTTGTGAGACTCAACCAAAACCCTGGCAGAAAAGCAGTTGTTTTAATTTGCAAATATCTGTCCTGCCTCGTTCAATTCAGCCTTCTTCCCAACAACTCCCCGGCATCTGTTGACTTTGCAGAGGTGGGTCCCACAGTCACCGTTGGCTGTTTGATGTATTGTGTACAAAGAGAAAAGGGCTCTGAAAAGCAAATCCCCGTCAGACTGCATTGAATGTCCAGAATCAGAGCATGCTCAGGCATTCGGAGGCAGATGGAGACAGAGCAGGTGGAGAAATGATAACCCTCCACTGAATGAACAGTTGACAAAGAAAGGTCAGAAATGAGATGGTAAGGAGAGAAAGCGCAAGGAACGCCAAACATCTGTCTAAAACACGCAAGGGGAAAAGCAATTGTCTTTGCTCCGCAGATAGCATGTGGGTCTGTGTACTGATTTACCAATCGGCAGCTGTTCAGTGTTTCCCCTGTCCACCGTACCAGAGATAAGTTTATAACCGAGTTACAGAAGATTTCTCTAAGCCCAAACTCTACTCAAAAGCCATTTGTTGGGGTGCCTGGGTGGCTCAGTTGGTTAGGCAACTGCCTTCAGCTCGGGTCATGATCCCAGGGTCCTGGGATCAAACCCCATGTCAGGCTCCTTGCTTGGCGGGGTGCCTGCTTCTCCCTCTCCCTCTGCCTGCTGCTCTGCCTGCTTGTGTTCTCTCTCACTCTCTGTCAAATAAATTAATTAAATTTCTTAAAAAATCCACTTGTTTTGTCTTAGCCAATAGCTTCAACACGGGGCAAAACCTACTTTCCGTGGGGTACCCAGCCTCCCAGGGACTATTGTAATAGATTTGCACCAAATTGAAGATTATCGAGAATTCTGGTTCCAGCTATGGCCCATTATTTGGTTTTGTTGTCATCTATAGTCTTTCCTAGGTTTTTTATTTTTGTTTTTGTTTTAAGACTTTATTTATTTATTTGACAGAGAGAAAGCGATCACAAGTAGGCAGAGAGGCAGGCAGAGAGAGAGGGGGAAGCAGGCTCCCTGCTGAGTAGAGAGCCCGATGTAGGGCTCAGTCCCAGGACCCGGAGATCATGACCTGAGCCGAAGGCAGAGGCTTAACCCACTGAGCCACTCAGGCGCCCCAACTTTCCTAGGTTTTTAACTAGCAGTGACTTCTAGACTTTAATAGGTGTCTGCCATGTGGTAAAACAAGGGGGCGGGCAAATCATCTTGGACCCGCCCTGATCCCCGTGAAACCATACCCACGTGGTTTCCCCACAGGCATCCTGTGTTTGTTGTTCTTTTGAATTTTTGCCCCCCAGATGGCCGCTGGTCCTAAAGAAGTCAGGAATTCCAGACTCTATAAGTTCATGGCCTCAGATTCTCTCCACCCTCACCTCTGCCCAAGTTTATGAACCATCATTTCCTGTTTCTTCAACTCAGGTGGCCTCAGGTGTAAGCCAGGCTTGGCCCTCCGCAGCAGGGGCCACAGAGAGAAGATGGAAGACGCAGCTGCGTTAGAGAGGAATAAAGTGACTGGACTAATCCACTTCTCTCGGTGGGCCGTAGTGGAAATAGTAAAACCCTTGGGAGAAAAAACAGTTCCTTGAAAGTTTGCACTCCCTGCTTTTCTTGTTAACTCTGGGCAACCTTGGGCAAAGGGCTTGAAACCCTGAGCTTCTGAGTTAACACCAATGAGGGGTTTGAGATTCTGTTTGAACTACAAAGAGCTGCACAGACGTCAGATATGGTTATAATTGTAACAGTAGCAGTGGGGTGAGACATGGATTGTTCCTAAAATTCACTCCTACATGATTTATGGCTTCTATCTGCCTAATCTACACCAGCATCTCTACGGGGTCTGTTGATCCTGGTGCTTATTTTCCTACTTTTTTTTTTCCTTTTCCAGATGTATAAAAACATAATTAATAGTTAGTCAATTTACTTTTGATTTGAACATAATGAGCAACATGCTATGATGCAGGCTTCACACATACCCAGCAACTGAGGCTGAGCCCCTCCACTAATCATCATTCATTAATTCAATTTTTGCTTCTTACTTAAATGAACCAGCTTCTCATAATGTAGTTACTTTGACACAGATGCCAGAACCCCTCTTCTATTGCTCAAGTATGTTGAGGCTGTTAAATGGAATTTGATTATGTGTAGCGGTGATTACATACCCTCTATCCGTTACTGGGTTTAATCTGGTCATGGTTCAAAAATTACTGAGCCTCGGGGCGCCTGGGTGGCTCAGTGGGCTCTGCCTTTGGCTCAGGTCATGATCCCAGGGTCCTGGGATCGAGCCCCGCATTGGGCTCTCTGCTCAGCAGGGAGCCTGCATCCCCCTCTCTCTCTGCCTGCCTCTCTGCCTACTTGTGATCTCTGTCTGTCAAATAAATAAATAAAATCTTTAAAAAAAAAATACTGAACCTCTGTAATGTGCAGAGCATAGAAAGGAATTGGTAAAGTGGAAGAACAGACTTGGAAACTAAAGCAAATTAGGTTGTATTTCAAGCTCCCCTGTCTGCTGTCTTCATCACTTGAACCAAGTCCTGCCCCCTTCCTGTGCTCATCTTCTCTTTGGGAAACCCGAGGCAGTCATGCCTGTCTCTCAGGTGAGAAGTACCTAAGATATCCATAAAGCACTTGGCATAATAACCCAAAATAAGAATAGGTGGGACATCACACTCGTCCATTTATTTATGCTTCAGTTTTTCTCTCCTACACATCATGTACGATGTTCCTCTGCGTAGAGGTGGGGATGTGTTTATTTCCAAGAACTTACCATCTAGTAGGAGAAAGAAAAATACACACAAGTAATTTTGACCCAAGATAGAGTGACAGAGGTAGGAAAGTACAGGTTCAAACTTTTACAGCCTCACGTGGAACATAAGTTAATGCCAAAGATAGAAAGGCTTTATTTATTTATTTGTTTATTTATTTAAGATGGAACATCTTTAAATGGGCTTCGAAGGCTAGCAGGATCCTAATATATGGAAAAGAGAGAGTATTCACCTCGGTAGTTGATCCAGAAGAGCCAATAGCACCCTATTGGCTAGCACCATGAAGAATTCATCTGTGTCTGGTCAACCAAGTTGGTGGCACTACAGTGCTGATGGTTCCCGTAGAAGGTCTTTACCTCCTTATGCAGCATGGATGGCATGGATGGATTTCTTTAGGTTCTCGATCAGAGACAATTTCTCTATTGTGAGCTGCAGACTCTAAATGGGACAAGCTCTGGCTGTTGACTCAAACCCTCTGAGCAGACTTGCCTAACTTATCTTCCCGCCCGGAGTTACCACTGTTCTATGTATACTCCTACTTTGCATTTGTCAGATTTGATTTCAATTGCTCATTTACATGTCTGAGTGACCTACAGGATGGGGCTCTTATTTTATACATCTCATGGTGCTGCCCAATTCCTTGAACATATGGGGTTCTCTCTTAACATGTATTGAGCAAATTGAAATTCTTCCTGCCTTCCCTACTTCCGAGCTTATTGTAGCTTTATCATGAGAAAGTCTCAGCGGTGGTGAGATGTTCCAGAAAAGGCACTGACAGCCAGAACCCAGGTTCATGAAATGTGGCAGCTCTTCTCCCATCTTTGGGAAGACCTTTGGTATCTCACACCTCAACACCCAAGTGGCATATTCCCCAGCACCCCCCAAGACAGCATGCCTTTCTTCATCTGCACTGTAAAGGGGTTAGACTCCATTATCTCGAATATCATTCCTGCAGGAAAAATTCCATGAGACTCTGATGTCTGTGGCTGAGGGTCTGTGGTTAGAAAAACAGTTACCCAGGAAGGCATCTAAGTCACAAATGCTCTTGTCTTGTTGTCAAGGGATGTTTTATTTGCAAGAATCCCAAAAATGTTCCAAAGTCCAAGCTGGGTGTCCATCACTCCACTCCCAAAGAAAGCTATTTATTTTCTCTTTCCCTCTTTTCTTATTTACAAAAGACGAGTACTGATTAGCAACTCATAATGCCCTCTTCTTGTTTTCATGCCTGTTGGATTAAACCACTCCTCACTCAGCATCCATGGAGAGAGGCAGCCCTTGGAATAGGACATATGGCCAGGCCCAGCCAGAAGCGACAGTGAAGTCCTTCCCTTGTCCTGCCATCATCCACCCCCACCGATGGCATTTCGTAGCTCTGGCCAGCCCCAGCCTTCCCTTGAAGCACATTCCCCAAACTTGTAACAAGAATCCCATGAGTCACTTTAAGCTACAAATTCTGAGCCCCTCACCTGATTCCTTGAACTTGAATCACCCAGAGTGGGGCTGAGGGCTCTAGGGATTCACAAGCAGGGATCTGATGAGCCAGTTTGGGAATCCACTTGGATTCCAACTGTGAAGTTCTATGGGACCCTGAACCACCGAGGTTCATCACTGCTGTTCAGCCGAAATGGCAACTCCATTTGTCACCCACACAAAGGGAAAGGCGAGGTGATCACTTGCTGGAGGGGAAGCATTTTTCAAGCCCTGCTGTGGGGCCTTCGGGTAGAGCTCATTTGCACACCTGCATATTTTGCCCAATTTTCCAGGGTAACCCTCTGTGAATAATTGTAGTTTTGCTAATTGAATCAGAGAGCACCTGTTTCTTAATCAATATTAATGCATCTCATGGACACAGAATTTGTAATGAATCATTCTAGGAGAGGAGAGATTAAATTTTTAAAAAAACATCCAGTGTTCATCTGTAGGCCAGAACCCAGTCTGGGGATGTGGGGAGTAGGGGAGCAGAGGGGGGTTGCTAGGTAAGAAGGAGCCCCGAGATGCCAAGTCCCGTGGATCACTCTCCATCCAGCTACTAATGCCCACTTCTCTTTCCCCTCTCTTTGGAAAAAAGAAAACAGAGCCCATAATCTGCCAGCCCCCAAATGCCTGTGCTTCCATTGCTTCGTGAAAGGCCCTCACTGGCTCTGACCCTTTCTGATTTTCAGTTTTACTGAACACTCTGATCCTGCACTTCCCATCATAGACTGTCTCTTGATCTCACAGTGAATGGAAAGGTGCTTGGTCCAACCACCCAGTGTATGGCAGAGTGTTCCAGGAGGCAGGAAACTGAGCTCTGGGCCTCCCAGGGACCCCTCTTGATTCTTTGACCCAGGAACTTGGGTTTCTGTACTCCTGATCCCTCCATAATCCCAGTTCAGAGGTTGCTTTCTGCAGGGAAACGTCCCCTTCTCCTCCTCCCTGCACAGCCTGAGCTAGAATGCCACATTTCTGTGACCCCTCCATCATCCCTTTCAGCACATTCTACCCTGCTGGTTTACTGATCCTCCCTCCTGAATGGGAGCAGAAACAGTGCTCTGCTCACCTGTGGTTCCTCTCCTAGCATAAGGCCTGGAAAAATATCAGCACGTTACAACTGCACCTTGAACAAATAATTGAGCACTGCATTATTTCCCCTGTCGTAAAGGTGTTTGGTGTGATTGTATGACTATTGGCGCTATTATCATGTGGTCAAGGTGTGTTTTCTGCAATCTCATCCAAACCGATGGAACAAAACCTCCTAATGAAGTGTGAAATCCTGTAAGACCTCATCATCTGAATCACATACGGTGGCCCTGTTCTTAGAAGACTGTCTGCGAGGTACCCGTGTGATGGTTCGTGCCCCTGAACCAGCCTGTAAGCCAGACAGACATGCTCGACTTCCGAATGACGCTGGATCTGAAGGACTTGCAGTCTGGGCCATCAGTCGAGTCCGGGAAGCACCATCTGTGTGTCTAGTGCTGGGCTTGTCTCATGGGCCAGGACACTCAGAGTTGATGGGTCCCAGGGAGATTGATTGGCCCAAAGTGAACAAGCATCTGGATGCCGCATAACCCTAAAGCTGCTGTTACTGAGAATAGGACCTCCCTTTCTGATAACTCTTTCCTTTATCTGAAAATCCCCTCTCCACTCTTACTGGTCAAGAAAAAGGGCCCTGAGGAGTCTGGTTCAGGGCAAAGAGTACACATTCCTGATGGATTATTTTTCTGGCCCAAGCTAAGCATTGCCCTGTGAACCAATCCTGCACCACAAAAGATGAGACCCCACCCCGGCCACATTCTGGCTATCTGTAGTTTGAACACGGCTCTATTGTGCGTGGAGTCCAGGAGCTCTTCTGTAATATTTCAGGTTTACTGTTCTGACATGTTTCTTGATCTCTCAGCCAATTTATCCCGAAGCCAACTCAACATCTCTACGTAAATATGTCCCAGGAACTTCAAACTCAAATATTTGAAACTAAATTGATGGGTTTATTCTCAAACCAAGCACCCCCATCTTCCCTATCTCAGTAAATGTAACTACTATCCACACAACTGTAAACCATGAACTACACGCCGTATTTGATTTCTCGCTCCCCCAACTCTTTCTCTCCCCCCCTTCCTCTACTTCTCCCTTTCTGCCTCTCCTCTTTCCCCCTGCCCCCCGCATTTTGCACTGACTACAAACTCTATTTCCAACATCAGTCTTTCTTTTTTGTTCTTTTAAGATTTTATTTATTTATTTGACAGACAGAGATCACAAGCAGGCAGAGAGGCAGGTGGTGGGAGGGGAAGCAGGCTCCCCGCTGAGCAGAGAGCCTGATGCGGGGCTTAATCCCAGGACCCTGGGATCATGACCTGAGCCCAAGGCAGAGGCTTTAACCCACTGAGCCACCCAGGCGCCCAACAAATCCCACTCTTGCTTAAAAACCTTTCAATGGGGGCGCCTGGGTGGCTCAGTGGGTTAAAGCCTCTGCTTTCGGCTCAGGTCATGATCCCAGGGTCCTGGGATCGAGCCCCACATCGGGCTCTCTGCTCAGCAGGGAGCCTGCTTCCACTTCTCTCTCTGCCTGCCTCTCTGCCTACTTGTGATCTCTGTCTGTCAAATAAATAAATAAAATATTAAAAAAAAAAAAAAAACACCTTTCAATGCCTTCTTGTTGATCTGAGAAGGGGGGTGGGGGGGGCAAAAAAAAAAAAAAGACTATCCTAAGTCTGACCTTCAAGATCCTGCACAATTAGCCTGTCTCCCCAGCTCCATCTTGCCATGTGCTCCAGTGCCTTCCCGTTTTCCTGTTTCAGCTGCACCTGCTGCCTTTCAATGTCCTAGGGGCCATATGCTAGGATCACCCTTCACCCCCCTCCACATAAATACTTTGGCCCACCTCCTCCTGCCCGTCCTCCAGAACCCGGTTTACACTGTCACTTGCTCCAAGAAGACAGCCTTCATTTTCCAGACAAAACTATGTCAGATCCCCCATTATACATTCCTGGGCATCCTGTCCTCGTCGCTTCATTCTTATTACTACGTAATTGTGTACTTCATTGTTGGCTGCCTTTGTCCAGCACGAAAAAATACATTTGTCGAGACTTCTTCATTTTTAAACCTATGCCCTGACATACAGGAGACACCCCATGAATATGTGTGGAAGAAATAGCAGAACAAACTAGCCATTTGCTATCTAATCATGGATTTGAGTCTTCTTACTTGTGTTTGAGGGCGGCTAATAAACAATGCGCCTTCCCCCGCCCCATCCCCACACCCCTTGTATCCCGCATGGTTCACATGAAGTAAGACGTAAACCCAGGAGTCGGAGAGTTAGGGACTTAAAATGTCAGCCCGCTCGATGATGAGAACTCCGTTGGAGGATGTGGCTGTGGTGGGCTACGAAGTGAATTTGAGAACACTTCACTCTGCTCCAAACTGATCTTACCCTCCTAAACCATTGGCCTGACCTCAGGGGGAACAGGTCTCTCCCACGGAGGTCCCAGCATGACCAAGAGAGCCAACTAGCATGGCCCCCTGCCCAGGCAGGTCGTTCTGAGCAGAGAGCAAGGTACTGAGCTTCCCAGGCTCACTCCTCGTTCTCAAAGCAGAGAAGTCAGCCCACTCATCCCCAAACTCTCAAAGCAGAGAAGTCGGCCCACTCTTCCTTGGGGAGGAGCGAGGAGGGGACAGATGGACCAAAAGTGTTTGTCTGGGAAGAGTCCATCCTCATGAGTCAGGAGGCATGGGGAGCCAAGGTCTCCCCGAGTCCTGGAAAAATGTTTACTCCCCAGTAAGGGGATGAGAATAGGCACCATTCCTGGGAGACTCAGGTGTACTGGGGTATGTGCGAGTTGCTCCGAGGAGTACTATGAAATAAGCCCTTATTAAGAAACGTCACACACAACTAGCTGGCTGGCATCCTGCTTTCTTTCCTCACCTTTCTTTAAAAAAAAAAAATAAATAAAAATGCCTCACTGCCTGAGAAACCTGGTCTCGGGCCTATGGCCTTGAGCCTAGAAGGTAGCAAGAAATGAAGCAAGCTTTCCAGCCACCCCTCCCCGCAGCCCCGCGTCATGTTGCCACCCCACTCGAGATGTAACAGCCAAACAGATTGGTTTGCAGGCTGGAGGGCGGAGGAAACAACTCCAATTAAAAATGTGCTAAAGTCCTTTGAAAATTCATAAGTAACAGCAAAGGATCTAGTCTGGTGCCCATATTCTGACAGTCTGACAGCACCATGGGTTGAACTCTTTTGAAAAAGTAACTTTAAAACTTGCATAAATTGCACCTTTTGTATTTTAAGTCACAGAGGCATGACAACATGATTATTCATGACTTGGGAGAATGTTCTTGACAAAGGGAGGACATTAATATCCCCAGCCCTGTACCCAGTTAATAAGAAGCCCCGAGAATCAAAGAGAACAAACACGCAGAGCCCCTTCTCCGTCGGAGGAGAGGAAGGTCTGTGCTTTGAAATGTGCTGGGGCCTGGGGTGTCACTTTTGAGAAGACAGGTGTGTGTTTCTGGCTAGTACCTGATAAATATGCTCTGGCAGTAGCTGTTGAAGAGACAGGTCTCTCTACCGGCGACCGAGAGGGCTTTGATTTGCTTTGTGCTGCAAGTAGCAATTGAGCCTCCGAGAGTTCTGAAATGAGGAAGAAAAAGTAGTCAAGATGCCAGAAACATACAGATGGGAAACCCAGCCAAATAAAATGCAGGCACAATCTGAAAATGGTAGCTGCTCTTCACCAAGGTGGTTGAGGTCTCCAACTCGGTGCTGAGGCAGGTGATTGGGCTCCCGAAGAAGGTGCTATCATCCTCAGTTCCCAGAAGGGGAAACTGAGGCACAGGGAATAAACAGTGTTCCTCCAGTCACACTGATGACCATAAAGGACAGAACCAGGATTTGGACCCAAGCATTCTGGCTCCAAAGACCCAGTGGTCTCCTTCCATGATTCTCCACCCTGCAGAAGTCTGGCAACTTCTCCATTAGGCTGAGAGAACATCTTGTCTCTGAATGCGGGCTCCATCCTTCTGTCTGCTTCTCAGGCAGGAACTGACCAGCCCACAGTTCCCGAGTTTTATCCCCTTTATCTAAGAGACCAGCCCAGACTGAATCTCCCAGTCCCAGTCTCAGATGAGTAAGAAGAGAACCTGAACAGCCCAACTTATGGAGGGAATTCAGACCTGGTCAAATCACCTGCGCCCAGGGGAGTAAGTTGTAGTTCACACAACTGGCTTCCAGAAGGTTCTATACTCTGAGGTTACTGCCAAGGACTCTGGCTTTACTCTGGCACAAACGTCTGCTTATGAAAGTCCTTGCTTCCTCCCCAGTCTTGCACAACACAGAATCTCTCCTCTCCACCAGGTCATTCAACAAGTATGTACCATCCCAGGGCCACGTGTTGGGGGCACAGTGGGAAATATAAAAGCAACTATAGCACTGACCCACCTTCAAGGAACTTACAACCTGATTGTAGAGATCCCTCACATGTGCGAATAACTCAATGCACACTGTGCGTGAATAATGCGTGTGCAAGTGAGTGTGTAAATTCCAGATGCTAAGTGCTCTCAGAGTCCAGAGATGAAAGAAATCACAAGCTCTCTTGGATTGGGTATCATCATTCGTGAGGTAGAAAAAGCGTGGGCTTTGGAGTTAAGCATCTGTGTGAAAATTCCATTCTATTCTGTGACCTTGACAAGTTACCTAACTTGACCAAGTCTCAATGTCCTCATCTGTAAAATGGGGGCAACACCACTTGTCTTGTATGACTCTTACTAGAATTCAATTGCCTGAGTGTGTTGCCCCTCTCCCCCTTCCTGATCCCCTGACAACAGTGGCCCCCACCTCGTTTTAACATGCTCACCATGTGTGTGTCTGCCTGTCTGTCTTTCCCATTTGGGGACTTCCTAAGGGTTTCATCCATATTTTGTTTACTACTGTGGACTTCATTACAGAAGCATGAACTGTTAGAGCTATGCATCGGTACAACCAAGTTTGGGAAACCATATTTTATCTCACTCTTTTACCCCATATCACCCAACAGTTATGTTTTATAAGCAAGTGCTTGGGCTCATTTGCATGAATTTGTATGGTCTCCATAATCATTTTTTAGTTCTTCTGTGGCCATGTAGTGGTGGTGGTAACAGTGATTCCAACACCTGTAGGTAGTAAGTGACTGCTGGAAACTAATGTTTGTGAAACAATTACCGTATGTATTATTTTTACATGTAGTACCTTATTTATCATCACAGCAAACTAGTACTACTATAGCTCTCCCCATTTCATGGATGAGGAAAATGAGGCCCAGGGAGGTTATGGAGTATGTAGGAGAGGTGGGAGGAGCGGGGGTAGAGAACCTTCTGCATGCCATCACATGGATGGTGTCAAACCCTGCTTCTGCTGGTGGCATGACCACAGACGAGTAGCTTAAACTCAGGGAGCTAGGCTGCCTTGCTCCCCCTGCAGAACATTCTTTCTGGGAGCCAGAGGACAATGGGCTTGGGAAACAGCTCTGTGAAAGGTAAGGAGTCATGGCGATATTGCCAGCTCCTTTATAGGTCAAGTCTCATCTCATCACCCTAGGCCTAGAACATCGGCACACGGTGCAGGCTCACTGGGTGCCTGACAGACAAACCAGGAAAGAGCTGGGACTGGCGGACTTTCCCTTTCTTGAATAGAGGAAGCATGAGTGACATGGCTGGGACATGGCAGGAAAGTCACCCGGGACAATAGCGGGAAAGATGGACTTCAGAGAATTCCATGGACATCACTCTGGACATCACTCCATGGAGTTTCACGGACTGAGGGTCCCCAGATCCACCATGGCCAGTACAGAGAGTTGGCACTGCCGAGTCGGGCATGGGGAAGCTCCCTTGACTGACTTGTCATGGGTGGTGTGATCAAGAGAAGGCTTTGCAAGGGGCAAGCCTGGACTGGTGACCTCATTTCATTCCCTTCTAGCTGTGTGGTCTTGGACAGCTCAGTGACCCTCTCTGAGCCTCTGCCTCCTATCTGTAAAGTAAATACAATCTTAGTACCAGCTCATAGGGTTGCTTTCATGATTGCATGGGACATGGCGCTCATTGCAGGGTCTAGGTCATAGGAACCCTTCAATGCGGTTTAGCAAATCACAGCATTAAGGTTGGTGTGATTTGGTGGCCCTTCAAGCTCCCAGGGGCTTGGTATCTTATTTGGTTTGTTGCCCTAGGATTCCTTGTTCCTCTGTAGTATGTGGAGAGAACCCAAAATGTTACAGCTGCACAGGGCAACGGGCTGCCCACCACAGATAACCACGATTCAGAGAACATGGAAGTCTTGCCTTGAAAGCTTTTTATTTCTGGGGGTGGGGAGAGGGGGACAATGCAGTTTTACAACGAGCAGTTTACTGCAATTTACTCTGCATTCCCATGCAGTAGGAAAAGACAGGCACTCCCAGATAGTGCTAGGACATGGAACAAAACAAAGCAAAAACGACAAGGTTCGGTAAAAAGGGTTTAACCTTGGTCGTCTAAGAGAACAATGCAGATCAAGTCTTAAGGTTCGAGGGGCGCCCAGGTGGCTCAGTCGGTTAAGCATCTGCCTTTGGCTCCGGTCATGATCCCAAGTAACAACTTCACGGCCTTGGGCTAACATAGGATATACCAGCTCCCTAAGCACAAATATGGATGCCCATATTTCACACGCTGCCTCTCATTGCCGTTTGATTGGGGCCTGAGGTTGTGACCGCCCTCCCATCAGGCACTGCGTTGTCTTGTCTTATAGCCCTGTTTCACCTGCTCTGTTCTGGGGCTGAGCCATCAGTTCGTGTCGATCAGCTGTTTTAGGGTACACCCACGAGTGCCCAGGAAACAGTGTTTGACCTATTAGCTCTATTGAATGTTTCTGTTCTCGGGTCCAGTTAAAATAGAAGACTACATGTGTGTCCTTGACGCACCAAGTTGATCCCGCCAGATTCATCTGAGGCTGCGCCCATCCCCACTCGTTTACATGTAGCTGACATCTCCCAGTTCTGTTAGACTCAGGTTGGGTTTTATCATCTTCAGGGAAACTTTCCAGAGCTCCTCTTTCTCCCCTCGCACCCCCCACCCCTAGCACACACACACATGCAGACTGAGTCTTGGGCCTCCTTATATAATAATATATATATAAGGAATAATATATTCCTTATATATCCCTCCTTATATATTCCAGTGGCATCCAGAGGCAGACCTCTGTCATGGCACTTAACCCTTCATATACAATCATGAATTTGCTGCTTAGTCCCCAATAGCCTTAGAAGACTCTCTGTCTTCCATCTTTATTTCTCTGGTCCTAGCACATGGTCTGGCATATCATAGTTGCTCCAGAAATGTTGCCTGAATGACCCAAGTTGTCTAGTGATGGCAAAGCCCTACCTTAAGCCTTCCCATTCCACGAGCTTGCCATGGATCCCGGGATATTATCTCAAGGGAAGCTGTCCACCCGTTTATAAAAGACTAGGAACCAGCTAAGTATTAGTCGTCACATACTCTTCTCTCATTGAGTTGACTTAACAAATGGCAGGAACAGATGGCATTCAAGACATGTTGTCATTAGAAAAGTATGAAAATGTTATTGGTGTTTTAAAAAAATTTTTAAGAGAACCCGCACATCCCTGCAGACTATTTTAAGAGCAGCTCTGGGAATGCTGTTGTGGGGGAAAACACTGTGCTTTGACTTTTTCCTTTCTGGTCTTGCCACACTATCTTCATCGCTGGCCCTTTCCTTTCTCTCATCTCGATAACTCTCAAAATTGAGTTCTGAGACAGGTTTGAGCTCCTTTTGTTCTCAAAGGAAAGGCAGCATTAACACAGAATGCACACCCACTGTGTGCCAAGTGCTCGCTACTGTGCAAACTCGCAGAGCTCCTCTACACTTGCGTTCATAAGCCAAAATCCGATTTTACTATGAAAGTTCAGGGGGCAGCAATGGAGGGGTCACTACAGATCGGTTTGGATTTGAGGTAGTGTCAGAAACTAAAATTTAGTGTCAAGGACCCTGACCTCATAAATGTCCCTACCCATGTAAGTACACAACATCTTCCTCCCAGAAAGTTCCAGCTAGCAATTCTGGCTGGCTCGCCTTTATTGTAAGCTAAGCACTAAGATCAATAGAGCAATATTTTATGAAATTCAATTTATCAGAAAATTTGACGCCTTAAAGATGATGGAATGTCTTACTTATTGGCAATCGTGGAAACTTCAAGAATATTTGGCACAGTGCCTGCAGAAGCCTAGAGCTGATTTGAAATTTCCCGTCCTTGAAAGAAGACAATGATGGAGAGTTGCTTTTGAACGCTGAATCTCAATCCCAAACCTTCACAGTCGTGGTACAAACAAGCCAAGATTGCAAGCCAGGATGAAAGTGTCATTTGCAATGAGTTTTAAGAACTGCTTCTACCAAAGGCAAAATCAAAACTGAACAAAAAAACTAGCATATCTTTACAAGTGGGTATAGCCTACAAAAATGTGAGCCTTTAAACTTGATCCCTCCGCCAACCTTCTCCCAAATGAAGCAAGTTGCACCTGAGAATCGCTGACTGCTGTGTGGTGTCCTGTAGTTTACTTAATAGCCATGTACGAATGCTGATTTCTTGGTTGTAAGCAATGTACAGTGGTTATAGAAGATGTGAGCCTTCGGGAAAACTAGGTGAGGGGTTGACAAGAGCTCTCTGTGTGAACTTTGCAACTTTTCCATAAACCTAAAATGAATCCAAAATATAAAGTTAATGTCAAAATTTTAAGAGAATCTGGGGGATGGGCATTAAGGAGTGTTGTGTGTGATGAGTTGTGTTATATGCAACTGATGACTCATTGAACGTTACATCTAAAACTAATGATATGATAGATGTTGGCTAATTGAATTTAAATAAAGAAAAGGAAAAAAATTTAAGAGAATCAAATCCTGAGGTCACTGAGAAATAAGATGCAAAATGTGAAAAAGGAAGTAAGACCTAGAGTTTATCCAGAGGCATGAATATGGAGTCCCCTTTCCTCAAATGAGCTGTCCCTGTGATTAAGTTCTTAACCTGCCTGAACTTCAGTTTCTTCATGTCTAAACATGGGGCATAATTAAACCCACTTTATATAATTATTATGATGATTAAAAGAGTATATAAGACAAGCTTGCAGGAAGTAAACGTTCAGTGCCCATTAGTTGAATTTAATAAAGGTGAAAACAAGATAAGCATCAAAAGCCAAAAAAGAGGTTCGTTTTCTTTTGTTTTGTTTTGTTTTTAAGAGCAGGAAATCCTTGCCAAGTCTCCTCTCACAACTTCTGGACAACCAAGAGTCTCATTTCAAGGGCAGAACAAGCTGATGAGCTTTGCCTTTCATTGCCCATCAGGGACCTCTGGCAAGACTCTACATAAGGTTGAACTTGGCACCATCTATTTCTCACCTTAAATAAACACCTCTAATTAGTGTATAATCATCTCAGCCCTCTGACTCATGGAAAAAATCCTTTCTTTACAATTTTTTTTCCAAGTTACTTGAATTAACAGCAACCTTACTGCCCTAGGTAAGTCCCATTATGGATAAGAATTGCTTCCAGGGGGAAAAAAAATCCTGGTTCTTTCTGTAACATTTTTTTTCCCCTTATCTCTGGTGTTGGAGAAATACATAAAAAATAAACAAAAGTAAGCAAACTGACATATTCATTTATCTTCCCATCTCCCTTGAAATGGAGAGACTGCCAAGCAAATTAAATGTCAGTTAGGGAAACTCCAACTCAGAGAAGCTGAGTACCTACCCAACACCACCCAGCTGACAGCGGAGGAGTCTGAACTTGAGCCTGACTCCGGGAACTGTCCTGTCTCCTGCGAGGTCACCCACCCACTCCACTGGAGTCAATTTGAAGAGTGCTAATGGAACTCACCTCTCCTAAGTGGCTTTTCCCTTCAAAGGAGAGCTTCCCAGCTTGGGATGGGTAGCATGTTGGAGGGCCATCCCGTCCTGCATGGAGGCTTGTGAAATTCATTCCATCTACTTCTATCTTTATAAACCAGATAGGTATCTTTTCGCTGTTGGGTACAGAGAGCAGAATCAAACCTTTCCCACATGTCTGTATGGAATCCTTGCTCTTCAAGGAGCTGTCTCTATCCAGGTGGAGCTCCTTAGAGAGATACTCATTGTACTGGGCTGCCCTTGGTCCCATCACCACGAAGGCCCCTACACTGCATGGACAACCCTGAACTGGCATAATGTCTCAGCTCTCTCTTTTCTCTCTGGGCTTGGGTGCTCCACTGTTTTGCTGCGCAGCAGTTCTGTCTTTCAAGGGTGTCCTGTTTGCCTTACCTTAAGGTCTGGATCTCACACTGGGTACTGCTTACCTAGTGGGGACCTCGGCTTCCCTTTTCAGGGGTGATTTCAACGATCTACTCCTGACTTTTCCAGGTGTCTATCTGTCTGTTTGGCTTGAGTCACAGCAGCCCTCTGAACCCTGCCCTCCCATGTTCCTGACTTTCCTGCCGGATTGCCTGAGCCCAACACATACACACACCATACACACACACACACACACACACACACACAGGGAGCTGCCTGACTTGCAAGCACTCATTAGCATTAAATGCCAAGTTTCAGGAATAACCAGCCTTCTTGGTTACAAGTAAATTCAGAGATTGCTGCATTAATGCTGTAATGGAAATATAATGAAGGAATTTATTGTCCCTGAAAGACACACTCTCTGCCACACAAACCCCATGGGGTATCTCTAGACGGTAAGAACAGCTCTGTGCCTCTAATTCCTCTGGCCCATAATTATCTCGGGAGGACCACGACCCTGCAGTTCTTCCTATTAAAAGTATATTTCCTTACAAAATGAACTGTGCTTTATTGAATCGCATCATTTTGATCACTGGAAATTGACATATTGGGCTCATTAGCCAGGAAGTTGGATAGTTAATTTATGAGGTTTCCTCAGAGCCTGTCCCAGACCACTCATTGAGGGAGCTAAACAGCCCACGATGAGATGGAAGAAAGTTACTCTAGCAGAGTTGCCTTATTTTTCTCTCATTACAGAAATAATGACCGCGAACTTCCCCGGTACAGATACCACTCCTCAACGCCTTGCCTCCCCCCCAAACCCCACCTCAAAATGATTTTGCTTTATCGCGCCCCGATACCATTTGATGGGCAAACAGTCTTATTCTGCTCATTAGCACCGTTTTTCGTTTAAAATGCTCCAACTGCTGAGATGAAAAGGCAATCTGAGTCTTTGCCTTTATCTTTAATATTTAAAACTGTTCACACAACCTTTTAAAAATCAAATATTGATGCTGCTACCTGTTGTTCTTCAAAGCGGAGCAATTATACTCCAGGCCCTTCTCGGCAAGCCTGTCTTTATTAGAAACGAGGATGGGGACGTGAAGGAAGCTTTTCTTTCCCTCTCCCTTTCACCCAGGATGGAAAGCAGGGAAGAGCGCTTGGTTCTCAGTAAAAGAATGTGCTGAGACAGCCACCCGGAGTGGGCGGGCTGGCAAGGGATAGGGAGATGCACGGAGCATCCTCAAAGCAGATTCTGCGGAGTGCCACGGTGCCCTTGGAGCTACAGAGCTTCCTAGGCTCTCAGCCAGCTTGCCCACAGGAGGCCGGCTTCCTTCAACCTTTCCTACCTGCATTCCTAGGGAACCACCGTTCTGGGCGATGGAATGGTTCCACACTGCCCTCTAGTGGCTGTGCCCAGAAGCACGCGGCAGCTCGCAGCCCTCTGCTGTGTTCAGCGCTCTCTTTTCTAGCACGGGCCGGGTGCAGGGACTGAGGATATTGAGCTGAACAAGACACACAGCCTGTCCTCAAATTCCTCATAGTCCTTGAAGGGGAGAAAACACATAGGCAAATAATTAAAAAGCAATGCGTACCTGCTATTACATGAACATGTTCAGAACGCCATGGGGAGTGGGAGGAAATGTCATCACCATGCGTGCGGGGTCTCGGGAGACCCTGAGAAGGTGACCTAGAAGGAGGAGAAGGGGGTTTCCAAACGGAAGAAAAGGAGAAGTAGCTCGGGGCCTGATTGGGAAGAGCCAGGACAGGAGTGAAGGGTGAGAGCAAGATGAGTTTAATTGAGATGCTATACGTTGTCAATTTTTAAGATGCACATTTTCTCTTCACGATTTAATATCTCTAGGGGATGCCGCCTGTGAACGGTGCTGTGTCACTTGTGGTAGTTTCTCACTTTGAGGTGGGACATAAAATCATGGTGCATTTTACAATCTTTCATATCTGAGATTTGAGGAAATATAGAAAAATAAAATAAGGCTTAAATTAGGCAGTGGCTGGGGAGGATGAAAATGACAGGACAGGACAGCATAAAATAAAGGGACACAATAAGATAAGGTAGTGGCTATAGAGACAGCAAGAAGGGGACATATTATGGAGGCTTCTAGGAGGTGGGATTTTTATAATTGTTGAATGTATGTCAGGGATGAAGAAGAGTTCTTCTGTGGGGTGTGTGTGTGTGTGTGTGTGTGTGTGTGTGAACAACTGGAAGAAACTGATAAAAACAGGTTTTGCTGTGAATGTTTTAAATTCTTTGCCCATAAAAGGGACATGGGGAATTACATACCAGAAAGTCGCCATGAGGTCAGCTCATGGAATAAAATTCTGTGCATGTTTTCAGTGGACCAGGACGATGGAGGCCAGATGGGGAGGGGGTCGGGAAAGGGACTGCATGATTTCTTTTCCAGCCCTTTAGGTTGAAGACTATCTTCTGCGTGTAATTTGCTCTAACTTATCTGGCAAATACGCTGCCCTAATATCAGCTGAATCAATTGACAGATCACCTCGGAGCCACTGAGCACGTTTGTCATGGACGAGGTGAGAGAGGACCATGTGCTTGTGCATGCTGGATCCCCAGTGAGCCGACTCTAGGATCCTCAATAAAGAGCCCCCCGCCCACACCGCATGCTCGCTCACAGCCATCCCCTCTGTAGGCGTTTTACCGTATTAAGGACACAAACTGGCTGATGTCAACTGTGGCTTTGGAGCTAGTAAGTGGAATATGAGTTGCATCAAATGGAGCCACACATTTCTAAGATTTGGGTTATTGCGGTACTCATCTTCTCATCCCTAAGGTGAGATTCTAGTTGGGGCTGACAGCTACTTAATCATTTTGTTGGGCTTTCCGTGGTTGCTGATGTTTAGATTTTATTCTTTTAGTTAAGGACCAGGAAGAGGGAATAGAGGGTTGCCAGGGTGGTGACGGAAGGGATGGCAGACACTCCCCGGGCGGGTCCCTGGGGGGTGCGGGGAGCCGGCTCTCTCTGATGAATGTGGCAAATCTGGAGAATCAGTGTAGGAGGACAGAGCTCGCCAGCAGGAAACTCGTTCTTAGGAAACGTGTCCTTTTCCGACATGATTTCACATTGTCGAAGAAAGAGTAGGACAGACATGTGCTCACATCTTCCATCCATCGCTCGCTGGCTGGGGACCGAGGCAAGTCACTGAACCTCTCCCAGATTCTCATCATTTGTAACGGTTCTCATCATTTGTAATGCAGAGATGGTCATAACAGCTGCCGTATCTGTTCCACTGAAAAGTAAATGGGACCACCTTTGTAAAACACCGGTAGGGATGTCCATCCCGTGGCAGGTGTCTGGTACCTCCAGTTAGACTCCTGGTGCAACCCCCCACCCTGGGTGGCTCGTGTCTCAATCACTCTGGAGACAGGGACCAGTCACTCCACCATTCCCTTTGCACAACTGTGTCTTCCCATCCCCGGTCTTTGCCGATGTATTCTAGGTATCTCTGGGCATCCACATCCTACCGTCTCCAAGGCTACTTGAGATGCCGGCATCCCTGGATGGAAGTCATTTCTCTCCCTGCAGAGCCAACAGAACAACTCCGTATGCGGTCCGTGCGGGCTCTTTCGCATACGTTACCTCTGACATGTGGAGCCCTGCGACTTATTTACCCTAGCTGAGCCTAGGTTTCTTCATAAAAAGAGTGATAGTAAAAACATCTGCTTCCTGGGGGCAGTGGCAAGGATCAAGTGCTTCAGGCACGCCCAGTGGCAGACAACACGGGGCTCGAGAGAGGGGAGGGATGTTGGCGTCATCATAGCAGTAGTGTATCCAGATGCGATCTCAAGTCAGAAAATGTAATTTCCGTGGTCACTTGCTTCTGGAAAGGATGCATGCTATTTCTAGAAATCAGTCTCTTTTTTCCTGGTCACCTCCCCCCTGGTTAGAGGCCACGGTTGTAAGTGGCCCCGGTGAGGAATCCAACAGAATAAATGCATCAGAGTCGTCTTCGGATTTGGACTGTGGATGATATTTACTTATCAGCTTAAGACCGTAAGCCTTCCTTCCCGGGCACGGGAAATGTTCATTACGCTTGCAGAGCCACTGAGAAAGGCAAAGCATGTGAGAACTGGACAACAATGGAAAATCGCAAATGCACAGTCATTCAAATGACAAGACAGAGAGCTCCTGGGAATAGAGAATAAGTGACCTTCCAGAGGGGGACGGGGCTCTCTGATCTTGGGAGAAGGAGGAAGCTGTGGAACGGAAGCATTTGGGAATTCCTCTGGGATCCCCCCCCCCCCAACAAAGACACCTGTGAGCAAAAGGTTTCCTACGTTTATGTCATTTAGCTTCTCAGTTTATTTCATGATTTTCAGATTCAGCTAACATCTGAGGAGGAATATTAAGAGGTGCATCATTCCGATAATGGGACACAGTAGACATTCCTGGTAAATAGAGCTGGGCCATGCCTTCCTGGCTTTCAAGGCCAGGAGCTTCTAACTACCCAGGCGACGGTCATCTGTCTGTTCCCATGCATGGTCGCCCCTAAAATTTGTAATATGAATCACAAAGAAAGAAGGGAAAGGGAAGGAGAAGAGATGAAAAAAGAAAGGAAGAGAGGGGGAGGAGAGGGGAGGGGGAGAGGGTCTCACAAATAGGGCCTTGTCTGCTCGGATGAGTCACAGGTATAAGTTACTGGCACTGTATTCCTCATGTATTCCTGGGGCGTTCAGTGCCCCTCAGAGTCTGGTACCCTCAGCCGCTACCCAGTTGGCCCACTCCTTGATATAGGTCTGTTTGCATGAGGGAGAACACATTGGAAAAGAAGACTGACCAGGCTTTACTGTCCAATAGGGCAGCCACTAACCCCACGTAGCTGCTGAGCCTTTCAGATGCCTGCAGATCAAGTTGGAATGTGCTTTGAGAGCAATATATATATATATATATATATATATTCTGAATTTCAAAAATGTACTATGAAAAAAAGAAAGTAAACTACCTCGTTGATCATTTCTGTATAGATTACCTGTTGAAATAGTATTGGGTTAAATGAAATGTATTCTTCATATTCATTTCATTTCGGGGTTTTTTTTTTTAACGCAACTATTAGACAACTTAAAATTGCAGATGTAGATTTGCTCTCTGTCTCTACAGACAGCTGCTCTAGGATGGCACCTAGGCCGCCATCATAATCATTGTACCAAAGCCCAGATTTTAGCATGAGATGTGATAAGGTAGAGTACCTTATTATGAAATTTTAAATGGATCTTATTTAAAAAGTTATTTTGTTGACTTTGGAAAATTCAGACAATGCAAAGGGCAGAAGGTGAAAATTAGTCTTGTAGCCCTGGCCCTTCTTTTCCTGATTCCTCTTGGGTTTTCCCCCAGAGGCAAGCATCCCCTCAGTGTGCTGTATATCCTTCCAGAGATCTAAGAAGTAGCACTGCCCAGTGCCTCCCCCAGTCTCCACCACTCCCTGTTGTCTCCCACCTGGCCTGTCTCACTTATCTGCATGACCTGCTGGCCACTGTGGGCATTTGAATCTGCCCTGGGGGCAGGGGGGTGCAGCTCATGGTGGACAAGGGTCCATAAGAGCAAGGACACTGAGGGAGATAAATGTTGCAATTCACTTGCACACAAGGACATGAGGGAGGAACAAAGGGACTTCTTATCTGATCATCCCCTAAACATTTGCTATTTCTCATGTCTTTGAAAAACAGGCATCAGTGATTCTAATAGAATCGGTGGGACCAGCGACACCCACACAAGGGATGTGAAGGTGATTGTGTGCTCTGTTAGCACCTGTGTGCCACTGAGTCCTCCCCACCCCACCCCACCCCCCGACTCCCCTCAAAAGGCATTTTCCTCTTTGGAGATGAGATAACTAGAGATGGGGAGTTCATTGCCTAAAGCCTCATGAATCAGGGATTGAGTAAAATGACATTAAGCTAGAAATAACTTTTCCAAGGCAAGTTTCAGTGTGTTAATTAAGGGGGCCTAACCTTGAATTTTCACAGTTTAGGGAAAAACAGTGGCCTGAAGATGAATTCATTTAGAGCCCACTCCGTGTTTAGAGAGAATTTTAATGGTATTGTCTTTATAATTATCAGAGCAACCCTTAGAGCCTGGAGGATGGGGAAGGATAAAGACAATTCCTCTGTATGACTGAGCCCCTGTCCCCTGCATTGACTATCTGACAGACTGGGTTAGAGAGAACATCCAGAGAAACTGGAGGAGGAAGATGGTGGTTTCCTGAGTCCCACCTCAGACCCCCTGAAGCAGACCAGAGGGCAGAGCTAGGAAAGGCACCCCAGTGTTGCTGGGTACCACCATGTCTATTTTTTGCAACAAATAGAAACCAAGCACTGTTCATGTGTTAGGAGTGCAGCCGGTAACAGGAAAGTTAAGTGTGAACATGCCTATGTTATCTTTTCCCAAAAATTAGAGATATATTTAAATATAGGAAACCTGGTGATTCACAGACCTGTACCCCTGGGGATAAAAATATATGTTTATAAAAATAAAAAATTAATAAAAAAAAATTAAAAAATAAATAAATAAATAAATATAGGAGTTAGTGCAGATTTCTCAGGTGGGGCCCCAGTGTCCCCAAAGGAACAGAGGTTTCCATGAAGACAGTTCTGCTGGCCAATCAGCTGATACTATCTTGAGTCTGGTTGTTCTATCCAATTGGCCACTCATTAGGGAGTCAAAAAAAATTGGATCCAGACAACCACTCATGAGAGGCTTGGCAAGAACTCTGCAGGCTCTCAAAGTCCTAGCAGGCTAAGATTTCAAACAGAGTGCTGGTCCATCTGGGGAACTGGGGAGCTAAGCATGAAACCAATACTGAACTATGGTCACAGAGACAAAGGACAGTGAAGCAGGAGACAGTGAAGTTTGGAATCTGTCTTTTTTTTTTTTTTTCGGCATAACAGTATTCATTATTTTTTCACTACACCCAGTGCTCCATGCAATCCATGCCCTCTATAATACCCACCACCTGGTACCCCAACCTCCCACCCACCTGCCACTTCAAACCCCTCAGATTGTTTTTTAGAGTCCATAGTCTCTCATGGTTCACCTCCCCCTCCAACTTCCCCCAACTCCTTTCTCCCCTCTAACTCCCCATGTCCTCCATGCTATTTGTTATGCTCCACAAATAAGTGAAAATGCAGAAAGGGAAATTAGAGAACCGATTCCATTTACTATAGCACCAAGAACCATAAGATACCTGGGAATAAACCTAACCAAAGAGGTAAAGGATCTATATTCGAGGAACTACAGAACACTCATGAAAGAAATTGAAGAAGGCACAAAAAGATGGAAGACCATTCCATGCTCTTGGATCGTAAGAATAAACATTGTTAAAATGTTGATACTTCCTAGAGCAATCTATACTTTTAATGCCATTCCGATCAAAATTCCACTGGTATTCTTCAAAGAGCTGGAGCAAATAATCCAAAAAATTTGTATGGAACCAGAAGAGACCTTGAATCACTAAGGAAATGTTGAAAAACAAAAATAAAACTGGGGGCATCATGCTACCTGATTTCAAGCTTTACTACAAAGCTATGATCACCAAGACAGCATGGTACTGGAATCTAACAGTCTTTGTCCAAACTCGGGAGTTTTTAACCCACTAGATGTGAGACAGGTCACATAACTCTCTTGGTGATAGTTTTCACATCTGTGAAATGGGAAGATCACATCTACCTTGAAGATTTTGTGTAGGGATTTAAAATGTTCATAAACCACGTAAGGACACATGTGGGACAAATTATTACATTCTTCTCATAATATTAAATTACTAAAATAATATTAAATTAATGAAATCATTGGTAGGCAACATTGACTCAGGGAACAAGTGGTATATGGGATTCACATCTAAACACCCCTCTACCAGAACTAGAAGGGGGAAACTCATTCCAGACAACATTCTCTGGGGTCCCCCCTCCTTGGTCACAGACCAAGGGCTGAGGTATAGGTGAGGGGCTTCAGGGCCAAAAGCAATGTGTGGCAAAACATATCTAGCCTTATGTCAACCCCCTGCCATGCATTCCCTTGAGGAAGCTGGAAGATAAAGGGAATTATCTTCACGTAACCCACATGAACAGACAACATCGTTCACAACTGTTCTCTGCTCCTCTTATCATCCCCACCAGTGCCAGTCATGTTCAAGAGATTTTGCTGCCATGGCGCTGCCTAGCATTTGCGTATCTGTTATTTGAAGAGTAAATACTGCCATGTTACATAGTTTCAACTTTTTTCTTAATAATAATGATAATAATAGGATCCATATAATAACAAGCGGTACATGTGATCACTTCATCTGGTTTTTCAACATGGACTCCAAAAGCTTGGGCTCTTCCTGTAGGGAAAACAGACAGACTCAGATGGATGGGACAGAGAAAGATTGGAGTAAACTCAGTCTTGCTAAGGAAGAAACTTCAATCCGCCCTGCAGGGTTAAGAGTGGTGGGCGAGATCTTGGAAGTGCTTCTTCAACCCTCCTCCACAACTCCATGTATGGTAACTCAAAGCAGAGCTCTCTGATTGGGTTCCATTTTGTTCCTTACCCACATCTCAGCCACTTCCTTCCTAACAGCCCCAACCCACGAGCTCGAAATACTTTTCTTCTTCTTTCTTTCAAAGCTGCATTGGGGCGGGGGAGCCTTCTCCTAATGTTCCATGTCCTCTACTTTCATCTCTTTTCTTAACAATTAATCCCTTCAATGTCTAACTATTACTCTGAAAACTACATAGCACAAAATGTCTAGACGAGCACTGAGAAGAGCCCTGAATCCAGATGACTGACATCATGTAAATGCTATGCCCAGATGTCAGGCTGCCTCCTTTCTAGTTTTCTGTGGGTTATGGTATTCATGTATACACACCCAGCATTTCCAACTCTGAGTCACTGAGTCAGTATGCTTATGTACAATCTGCCTAAAATAATTTAGGAGAAAAACAAAAGAATAAGAAGAAGAGGAGATATGCTTCCCAGAGCAAGGAACAGTGTTGGCTGGTTAATTTCTAGTCTTGAACCTGCCACTTACTTGCTATACAATCCTGGATGAGCCTCTCAACTTCTCTGTGTCCCAGTCCTCTGGGTTTTTTGAGGAAAAGGTTGGGCTTGATTGTCTCTGAGGTCCTTTCAGCTCTAGAATTCATAGTATCTGAATTTTTCCAAGCTCTGTATATGCTGTGATGTAGTGAGGTCAATGACTGACTCCAGTTATTTCTGCCACGTCACTTTTCCTTGGAGTGATGCCACTGGAGTGTCCATGTGAGCTAGCAGCCCACTGATTTCTTGTCTTCTTCCTTTACACATCAGCCCTTCAGCATCTTGAGCTACTCTATAGGAAACCAGACTAAGGGATGTTCTTAAATCTCTTGGGCTCACTAACTACATTCAAAAAGGACCTATTACACACCTCAGCAGAGCGGTCAGGGACATAAAATAGGAAGCCTCAGTTGCAATGAAAGGATACCTAATTTATAGAGCATGCTGTCAGACCTCCTTCACTAACCCTTCTAGGCACTGAGCCAACATGACAGTCTTGGCCACTTACTTGCTAAGCCAACAATAGAATAGGCAGGTGTGGCCCATCCCTCAAGCCCCAGCAAGTAGGGGCTATGCTCTCCTGGGTCTAGAAACCACCAAGGCTATTCAGGCTAGGACTGGCCAAATTGAACCCATTCCGGCACACCGAGGGGGACCCCATATTTGAGCTTTACAACTTTATCCCCAATCCTAGAAGCTACTTAGAAGCTACATGATTTCCCCAAAACTCTTTCCACCAACTTCCAGGCTTCTTCTCTTCCAGAGCTAGAGAACTTGGATTCAAACAGGCCTGGGCTGGAATTCTGACTCTGCCAATTTCTCTGTTATTTCTAACTCTAGTTATGAGTTCTTGAGCCTCCATCTCCTCCGCTGTAGGATATGAATAACAATACCTTCCTCACATGGGTAGTATAAGGATTAAAGGAGATAATGTATGAGAAAGAATAAGTACAGGGCCTGGAATATATATATATATATATATATATAGTCATAGTCACAGCTGTTGTGGTGAATATTATAGTGACATCCATTGGCCCATTGTGTTCACTCCAAGTACAGTAGACCATCTGCTGAGTAAGACTGTATCTTAAAGGCAAGAATGCTAACACTCTTGCATGACGAGTGAAGAGGACTCATATGCCAACTCCAAAATAAATAATTAAAATGACCATTATTATATTTCTGAGATTTACAGGCTCATGAGAAATGGAGGGCAGCCTCTCCTTGGTGGCTTTGAAATTGCTCTCCAAGACAGTAGGAAGACCATCAACTTTGAGTCATTAAGACTTCTTTTGAGCTGTGGTTCCCTTACTTGCTTCTCTCACACCCTTGAGTAGAATTCTTAGCGTATCTGTACCTAGTTTCCTGATCTACAAAGTAGCATTGCTGTGTTGGTGGGAGGACCCAGTGGTGTAGCTGCTGTGGAAGACAGTATAGAGGTCCCTCAAAAAATGAAAAATAGAATTACTCTTTGATCCAGCAATCTCACCACTGACTGTTTACCCAAAGAATATGAAAAAACTAATTCAAAAAAAAAAAACATGCAGTCTTGTGTTTAGTGTAGCATTATTTACAATAACCAAACAATGGAAGCAGCACAACCATCCACCAACAGAAGATATAATATATATACTGGAATATTATTCAGCCATTAAAAAAACAATGAAATCTTGCCATTTGCGATGACAGGGATAGAGCTAGTGACAATAATGCTAAGTGAAATAAACCAGTCAGAGAAAAACAAATACCATGTGATTTTACTCCCAAGTGCAATTTCAGTGAGCAAGGAAAAAGAGAGAGAGAGAAACCAAAAACCGACCCTTAACTATAGAGAACGAGCAGATGGTTCCCAGAGTGGAGGTGGGTAGGGGATGGTGAAATGGGGGGTGGGGGGGTTAAAAGCATACTAATCCTGATGAGCACTGGCTGATGTAGGGAAGCGTTGAATCACTATACTGTATATCTAAAACTAATAAAACACCATACGTTACCTTGGAATTAAAATTTCAAAAAGTTGGCACAGCGTCTGATATACAGTAGTTCCTCAAAATTTGTGGGTGCATCCTGCCCATGGCTTCCCTAATGAATCCTGCTGAGAATATAGTCATTCTCCTGCCAAGTCAGATGGTCACCTCTTCCTTTCAACAAAGAGATTGAGATTGTTTCCTCTCAGACGCTCCATTTGTAGTGTTAACATTTCCATTTAAGATGTAGGGAATTATTTCTGAGTATATTACAGGAGATTTGGGTCAGGCTTCCTTGAGAGAGAATAGAAAGGAAACCTCACATTAGCTTTGTGTCATACCAGGCAGGTAATTTTATTGAATCTTCTGGAATTTCTGAGGGTAAGGTTTACTTATGCTTAGCTGTCCTCAACAAACATCAACCCTGTAAGTGTTATCTCTATTAAACAAAAAATCTTCACTATGATTATTTTGTGAATTGGGTCATTTAAAAAAGATGCACTTCCTCCCCCCCCCCCCAATCTGGAAATAGGAAGATAGATAACATAAGGGACATACACCAGAATTGTCTCTCAGTTCTCTTCCAGACTCAAGGATAGATTTACCTTGTTGCACACAAAGCTTTTGACAAGAAGAGTTAAATCATTTCTTTATGATTATTCTAGGACTCAGACATAGATTATTTCAAACTGGCTCTCCCTCCATGTGACTGAGATTTGCTGAATAGTTTAGGACAGCTGACTTTTTAAATTAGGTGATGCAAAAATATATGAGATATATATATGCATATATATACACACACATACACACATATATATTATATATAATATATTATATGTTTAAAATATAAATAAAATAAATAATATCTATAAATATATATTACATAGATGTGCTATGTATAGTATCAGCAATAGCTGGGCAAGACCAGTTTAAACAAGATATAACAAAGAAAGCAAATGGGATGTGAAGATAAATATGATGGTTAATTTTCTATGTCAATTTGGTTGGGCCACAGTGTCCAGATATTTGGTCAAACATCATTCTGGATGTTTCCGTGAGGATATTTTTGGATGAGACAAACATTTATATCTGTGGATTTTGAATTAATCAGATGGTGCTCCATAATGTGGGTTGGTGCCCCCAGTCAGGTGAATGCCTGATGAGAACAAAAGGACTGAGCTTCTTGAAGCCAGAAGGGCCGTTTGCAGAAGCAGCAAACGGCCTTCACACTTGAGCTGCCTCATTGGCTCTTCTCTGGTTCGCCAACCTGCCGAACTTGGTTCAAATTATTCGTTCAACCCTACAGAATTTGAACTTGCCACACACATCCTACTGGTTTCCTTTTCTCCAGAGAACTCTAACTACTGCAATAAACAATCCCAAACACCCTGTGGGGCTCCTATACCATCAACTTGTATTTAAAGAAAATCTGTCATATGGCACTGTTAGGTCGTTAGTTGTACAATCTAATCATTTCCAGCAGCTAAAATCACAAGCTTTAGAGCCAGAGATATGTGGGGTAAATCCCCAGCTCCCCAACCAATGGCCCATTTGCCTTCCGGTGGAAAATGACCAGAGGCCTAAGACAGGTATGCCCTGTGGGAGGCTTCCTTGCCACAGGTGGGGTTAGCCCACTATCTTACTGTTTTAAGAGGAAGCAAATGGCATGAGTCTAAGTCCCACACTTGTTTGGTGCTGGGTTTGGTGAGGGAGAAATTGTAAGACATCCTTAAGTTCAGGTTCAGGACTTAGCACTGTACCTGACACCAAAGAATAGCTCAAACCAAGATGGCAGCTGTTATGAACAAGATCATTGCTGACTGTCAAAGAACCAAACTTCTCTTGACCCTAAAAACACAATGACTGGATTTATTTTCTTCTAATACAGTGGTGTCATCAGCATAAAAGATATGAATCCATTTAATAACAGGACTTGGCCAACCACAAATTACTGTAAACCTCTGTATTTGCTATAAGAAGACATCCAACTTTACAAAATGAGTAACCTGAGGTTAATTCTTTGCTTTGCAAAAGAACACATGGCTTTTAGATGTCTTCAAGTGATCAAGATAATATTGAGTGATATGCAGTCCCTCTGTGGACCACCTGTTACCTGCTCCCAACACGTACGGGTCCACCCCATCTCCAACCAGTGAAAATGACTGCAGGCCAGGAAATCAAGGAACTTCCCTGACCTACAGATTTCTCCAGGTCTCCTCCCAGGATGAACTTCAATGGCCAAGTATCCGTTCTGGTCCCCTATTTTCCTGAAAAGGAACCTTGCTGCCTCTGCCCCTGCCTAAGCCCTGCATTTAGAGACTGGAGGAGAAATCACAATTCCCCATGTGGCCTCCATCTGGAAGGGGCTGTGATGCTTGCCCGTGCTCACATCAAGATCGCTAGACCTGGTGGGCTTTGTCACCCCCGCCCGTTGTGTCATCCTGGATAAGTCACCGAGCCATCAGCAACAGCACTTACATTCCTCCCTTGCAAAATAATCATAACTTACACCTCTCAACTCATTTTGCAATGGATGAAAATAAAACATAGAAGGGGCTAATGGAAGCAGCCAGAGGCAGCCGGGATCTCCCCTGCAGCTTCAACTTCTCTGCTCAGCTCTGCTTCCTGGTCAACATGAGACAACTTTTTCCAACATGCTGTGCACCAAAGTAGTTCATTGGAAACACTGTAATTAGCATTACAGTTAAAATGACACTATTGCAATGTTAATTACTACAGTGCAGATGTACCATTAGATATCATACATAATGTTGTCAAGCTTTTATTTTTAAATTAAAGTGCAACAAACCATACCCGGGCTACACAGCTTTTTTTGATTAATACAAATTAATGTTATTTTAGTGTCTAGGGAAAGGGTGGGGATAAGGGGGTGTTGCATCTAGCTGCAAGAACACACGGGCAAATGGTCAAGTTGCAGGTGGATTCCTCATAACTCCATTCCCCTTCTCTGGTCTCTGCTTGGTGGAGAGTCTGAGCTCCGTGAGGGCAGGGACTGTGCCTGGTTTTAGTCACCATGCCATCCTTGGCTCCTAGCACACAGTTAGAGGCGTTATTCGGACTCTTGATTGCGGCTTGGGCCATGAGTGCAGGGTTGTGGGATGGAACCCCACCTCGGGCTCTGTGCTAAGCATGGAGCCTACTTAGGATCCTGTCTGTCTCTCTCTCTCTTTCTCTCCCTCCCTCTGTTCCTCCCCCACCTCACACGGTCTCTGAATAAAAAAGTAAATAAAATAAAATAATAAATAATAAATTAAATAAATAAATAAAATCCGAAATGAGGGGCAATCAAACCATCACAATGCAGAAGTCAGTGGAAGTCCTTCATTGTGATGTTTAAGAAGCAACACTGTATCTCACTGGGCGCTGGGAAGTGGGAAAGATCAGCGTGGGTCCCTTGTCGAGCATCGTCATGGTCTTAAGTCTGAGCAACCATCACTGCCATCCATCTCCAGAACTCTTTTCCTCTTGAAAAACTGAAAGTTCTGTGCCCATTAAGTAACAACTCCCTGTTTCTCTCCCGGCAGCTGCTGGCAACCACGTTCCACTTTCTATCCCTATGACTCTTACTACTCCGGGGACCTCATATAAGTGGAATCTATTTACATTTAAAATAATTACTGATGAGGATGATTTACTTCTATCATTTTGACATGTGTTTCCTATATGCCTTATAGTTTTCTATCCATTTTCATGGGGGGGGGGCAAGGTTCTTATCTCTATATTATGTAGACACTTCAGGAAATTCACTGAACCACCCAAGGTCACAAAGAGGCACACTGGGAATCTTTTGACTCAAGAATCCTTCCTTCTCCCACCTGCTATGTGCCAGTATGTTTTTTTTAAGTCCTGGAGAAAGGCAAACAAGCATACCACCTGGCCCCTGCCTTGTTTCAGTGCGCAACAGTTTTCTTAGGAACATTAGCCATTAGACAGGCACAGATGGAAAGATTTCCAGAAGTGCAGGAAAACCCCAGATACTTGCCTAATGGAATAGAGCATATGTCCTCTAAAAATTTAGGACCGTGGGGTGCCTGGGTGGCTCAGTCAGTGAAGCATCTGCCTTCTGCTTAGATCATGATCTCAGGGTCCTGGGATGGAGCCCCACATTGGCCTCCCAGCTCAGCGGGGCATCTGCTTCTCCCTATCCCTCTGCCCCCTCCTGCCCACTCACTCTCTCTCTCAAATAAATGTCTTTTAAAAAAAATTCAGAGCAGTTCCTTTTACACTGCCTCGCACACAATAGGTGCCCACGGATGCTACTGGATGAATGTCATGGTGCTGTGTCATTTGAAGACAATTACAGAGATCCAGCTCTGCTCTGTGGTGTCTGCTCTCCACATTGATGGCTGTGGCCGTAGATAGTCATGTGCCTCCACTTGATGCAGAACTTGCCAACTGGAATATCCCTCGCTCAATAAGACTAATTTATCCATAGGATGCTCATTGCAGTACATTTTTGCAATAGTGAAAATGTGAAGGGGATGTAAAGAGTCAACCATAAGTTCTGTATTTTTACAGTGGAGTATTACACAACCATTTCAAAGTATTATTACAGAAGAGCAGTTTAATGACCTGGAAATATTCATGTTTGTGAAAATTATATATATATTTATATATATATAATCATTATGTGATATTTATATATATAAGCATATATATAAATAAGCATATTGTATTCATGTACATTATATATATAATTTGTATATATAAAATAGTTAATATATAATAATATGTATTATTTATTATATATTAAATAATATTGCATTCATCTAATACTATGTCATGGTATATAATTTATATATTAATATAAACACAATTAATGATTTTTTAAAATTTTATATTATTTTTTCAGTGTTCCAAGATTCATTGCACCACACCCAGTGCTCCATGCAATATGTGCCCTCCTTAACACCCACCACCAGGCTCACTCATCCCCCTGCCTCCTTCCCCTCCAAAACCCCAGGTTGTTTCTCAGAGTCCACAGTCTTTCATGGTTCATCTCCCTGTCTAATTTCCCTCATTTCACTTTTCCTTTTCTTCTCCTAATGTCCTCCATGCTAATCCTTATGCTCCACAAATAAGTGAAACCATGTGATAATTGACTCTCTCTGCTTAACTTATTTCACTCAGCATAATCTCCTCCAGTGCTGTCCATGTTGCTACAAAAGTTGGGCATTCATCCTTTCTGATGGAGGCATAATATTTCATATTGGACCATATCTTCTTTATCCATTCATCTGTTGAAGGGCATCTTGGCTCTTTCCACAGTTTGGCAATTATCTTCTCCCATTCCTTGGGTTTCCTTTTTGTTTTGTTGACTGTTTCCTTTGCTGTGCAGAAGCTTTTTATCTTTTTGTTTTTCTTTTCAGTGTAACAGAATTCATTGTTTATGCACCACACCCAGTGCTCCATGCAATCCGTGCCCTCCATAATATCCGCCACCTGGCTCCCCCGACCTCCCACCCCTCACCCCTTCAAAACCTTCAGATTGTTTTTCAGAGGCCATAGGCTCTTATGGTTCATCTCCCCTTCCAATTTCCCTCAACTCCCTTCTCCTCTCCATCTCACCATGTCCTCCATGTTGTTATGCTACACAAATAAAACCACAAATATGGTTTCACTCCACAAGTGAAACCATATGGTAATTGACTCTCTTTGCTTGACTTATTTCACTCAGCATAGTCTCTTCCAGTCCCGCCCATGTTGCTACAAAAGTTGGGTATTCATCCTTTCTGATGGAGGCATAATACTCCATAGTGTATATGGACCACATCTTCCTTATCCATTTGTCCGTTGAAGGTCATCTTGGTTCTTTCCACAGTTTGGCGACCATGGCTATTGCTGCTATAAACATTGGGGAACAGATGCCCTTCTTTTCACTGCATCTGTAGTGCAATGGCAGGGTCATAGGGAAGTTGTATTTTTAATTTCTTGAGGAATCTCCACACTGTTCTCCAAAGAGGCTGCACCAACTTGCATTCCCACCAACAGTGTAAGAGGATTCCCCTTTCTCCACGTCCTCTCCAACACACGTTGTTTCCTGTCTTGCTAATTTTGGCCATTCTAACTAGTGTAAGGTGGTATCTCAATGTGGTTTTAATTTGAATTTCCCTGAGGGCTAGTGATGATGAACATTTTTTTGTGTGTCTGATAGCCATTTGTATGTCTTCATTGGAGAAGTGTCTGTTCATGTCTTCTGCCCATTTTCTGACATGATTATCTGTTTTGTGTGTGTTGAGTTTAAGAAGTTCTTTATAGATCCTGGATATCAACCTTTTGTCTGTACTGTCATTTGCAAATATCTTCTCCCATTCCGTGGGTTGCCTCTTTGTTTTCTTGACTGTTTCCTTTGCTGTGCAGAAGCTTTTGATCTTGATGAAGTCCTGAGAGTTCATTTTCCTTTTGTTTCCTTTGCCTTTGGAGAGATGTCTTGAAAGAAGTTGCTGTGGCTGATGTCAAAGAGGTTACTGCCTCTGTTCTCCTCTAGGATTTTGATAGATTCCTGCCTCAATTAATGATTTATATATTAATCTATAATAAATATATAATAATAATACAATTTTATATTAATGTTACACATAACATATTATAAATAATAGTATATATTTATATACACAAACTCATATATATATATATACATGTATGTGAAAAATCACTCATCTGATTAGACAGACACATATATAAAATGATCTTGTTAAAATATGGGTATAGATAGTCATACATATATGTTATAGTATATATAGTTGTAAGAATATATATATCAAAATATTAGTGATGATCATTGGGTTATTGTGGAATTGTGGCTGATTTTTATTTCCTTGAGCCTCTCTATATCTTTCTAACCATATATAATACCTGTATATTATCTTAATAATTACAAAAAGTAAATTTTACTTAACAATAAATGCAATGTCAAACACAAACCTATCTCTAACCATTTTACTGCCAAGAAACTCATGTGTTGGGATGTAAAGAAAAGACAAGGCCTCATGATCTCATACTGATTATGCATTTATTTGAGACTGGAGGCATGCACACTTTGGGATTATCTGGTTGCAAAGAATAGATAGCTTGAGAAAAATGTTAATTTATTGGTAAGATGTAAAGCATATGAGAAAATGCAGCTCAGACCTCATAAAGAAGATGTGAAGGATTTCTGAAGGTCAAGTAGCTGTTCTCTCTCTGCCAGTGCACGGTTTCCTCTGTCACTGCTGGCACATCTGCTTCTCTCTGGTCTGACTTCCAGCTACCCAGCAGGCTGCGTCTCTGGACTCCATGTGACTTTCCAGTTCAGGTACTCAACAGTGCCAGGCCCTCAACAGAGCTTCTGTTGCTAATTCCAGATTCAGGAGGGGGAAGATTAATCACCTAGTGTATATGTTAGCTTTTGCTTTATTACAAACTACCTCCAATACTTAGGGACTTAAAACCCCAGTTATTTAGCTTCCAAGTCTGTGTGTCTGTGGGCAGTTCTTCTGGTCCAGGCCAGTCTAAATTGACCTCAGCTGGGCCAGTCAGTTGGCAGGCCAGCCATGCGGTAGTCAGTATGTGATGACTTCTCCTTGGATGACTCTCATCAGTGTTGTATCATCCCCCAGCAGGCTAGCCCTTGTTGACGTGGTCTCAAGTTTCCCAGAAGGAGAGAGCACAGATGTCATATTCGATATTGGCCAAAGCAAGTGAAAAGTCCAGCCCAGAGTCAGGAGGGAGAGAAGCAGACCTCTATCTTGATGGAAGCAGCTACAGAATCATGTTGTAAAGAATGCAGTTACAGGGAGGGGAAGAATTCTGGCCATTTTTGCAATCTGCTCTTTAATCTACCAAGCACCCAGGCTGACATGAGTTCCATCTTGTAGCTACAGAACATTTACATATTTCCACATGGCCAGACTGGAGATTTGTGCATAAGTTTTCCACTGTTTCACCCTGTAAGTGATACTGGCTGTGTCCTCTCTCCTCTCATGGCCAAGATCAGTCACATGGGCTCCACCTTACAGCAAAATGGCAGAATCATGAGTCAATGGAGTATTTAGTGGGCATTACTGTCTCTGCCACAGTGAGCCATCTACAGACATATTTGATTATTCACAAAACTAGTGTCCGAAAAGTGGAGGGGCAGATAAGGATAGCGCTAGCAAGAAAATATTTAAAAACATGACGAAGGAATATCAGACATTACATAAAGCCATTAAGGAATCCCTAAGGCAGAAGGCTGGGCCCAAAAGAGTCAGAGTAAGTAGGAAGAAAATCCAAGTATCTCAGCCTCTGAGAATCCAGAAGCATTCCATTCAGACCTATTCAATGTCTCCTTTAATCTTCTGTTTTGCCCCAAGAGCTAAGTCAACCCAGGAGACGAAGGCAGTGGAGTCAAGGGTAGGAATTGGGGTTCTAGGATCAAGGGTTGAGAGGTCCTAAGTCAAGAAAATAAAGCTGAATATCAAGTTCAAAGAGAAAAGAAGGAAAGGGAGCATCAAGCAGTAAAGTCAGCAGTTGAGAGGCTGAAGCAAGATGGAATCAGGAGTGAGGAAGGGAAATGGGAAACTTGGATCCATCTCTTTAGCATAGCACTGAATCCCTGAGCTCTGAGAAGGGGGTCAGAGCTCAGATTCTTTTTTTTTTTTTTAAGATTGTATTTATTTATTTGATAAACAGAGATCACAAGTAGCAGGCAGTGGGTGGGAGGAGGGGCAGGCTCCCTGCTGGGCAGAGAGCCCGATTCGGGACTCGATCCCAGGACCCTGAGATCGTGACCTGAGTTGAAGGCAGAGGCTTTAACCCACTGAGCCACCCAGGCACCCCCCAGAGCTCACATTCTGCACAGCCTCTGGTGGCAGGGGCAAGAGAGGGACCTAACAAAGGCACATGGGACTGCACACTTGAGACTTTGGACCAAAGCCTTTGGTCTCCCATGACAGCTCGCTCCTGTTCGCCCATTTTGGCTTCCTTGTTTCTCATTTGGTCTTTGTAGCATCTCTTGCTTTCTCCAATTTCTCACACCTGAGATTTTAACTTTTACAGTGTCTCTATACATTCCAAGTACTTAAGGTTAGAAGGGCAAGTTGTTTTTTTAAGTTTTTATTTTAATTCCAGGATAGTTAACATACAGGTTAGTATTAGTTTCAGGTGTGCAATAGAGTGATTCAACCATCCCACACATCACCTGTTGTTCATGGTGACAAGCATACTCCTTAATCCCCATCACCTTTTTCACCCATCCCCCTCCGGTGACCATCAGTTTGCTCTCTAGAGTTAAGATTCTGTCTCGTGATTTGTCTCTTTCTCTTTTTTTCTTCCTTTGCTCATTTGTTTTATTTCTTAAATTCCACATATAAGGGAAATCGTATTTATCTTTCTCTGAGTGACTTGTTTTGCTTAGCCTGATACTCCATAGCTCCAACCATGTTGCTGCAAATGGAAAAATTCCATTCTTTTTTATGGCTGAGTAATATTCCCCCCCCCCCACTGTCTGTGTGTGTGTGTGTGTGTGTGTGTGTGTGTGTCTTCTTTATCCATTTATCTATCAATGCTATCAATGGATACTTGGACTGCTTCCCAACTTTGGCTCTTGTAAATATTGCTGCTAAGAACAAAGGGTTGCCTATGTGCCTTTGCATCAGTGTTTTTGTATTCTTTGGGTAAATATCCAGTAGTGTGATTGCTGGATCAAAGGGTAATTTTTTTTTAACTCTTTGAGAATACTCCATACTGTTTTTCCAGAATGGCTGGCCCAGTTTGCCTTCCCACTGACAGTGCACAAGTGTTCCTCTTTCTCCACATCCTTGCCAACACCTGTTGTTAAGAGGAACAAGTGACTTTTTCTAAGGTGCAATGTTCAAAATATTAATCACAATTGCTGAGGTCTCCTTTGAATCCCTACCTCAAATTCCTACATGATCATGTGATTGTAAATGTGGTTTATGCCTCTCAGAAAGTACCACATAAGCCAGGTAGGGCAGGCATGCCCTCCAAGTACTGCTACTCCCCGTTTCATATAGAGACTTAGCCTAATGGTTGCCCATCAAGAGGAGGCAAAAGGCATTTGTTTAAGCACCATGCTGGGTTTGGTGAGACACAGAAAGAGAACCTTGCTTGACATATTGTGCATTGTGTTGCAGGTCAGTGGGACCATGTACAACACTGGAAGACATGTGTCCCTGCGCCTGGACAAGGAGCACTTGGTTAACATATCAGGAGGACCCATGACATACAGCCACCGGCTGGAGGAGATCCGACTACACTTTGGGAGTGAGGATAGCCAAGGGTCGGAGCACCTTCTCAACGGACAAGCCTTCTCTGGGGAGGTATGTGGGGCTGTTGAAGTCCTAAAGTTGAGTGCCAATTAATAAGGCTTGGTGCCTATTTATACCCAAGGTGGGATAACAGATGGAAAGCTTTCTTTTAAATCTGTGAAATGAGAAGGTCAGTGCCTCCTTTCTCCATCTGTCTTTTTGCAAGTTGACTAGAAGTCTATAAACTGTGCTTCCAGGTTTTTCTAGGGAAGGCCACAGTGGAACTGGGTATTTCCTTCTGAGACATTGGCACAGCTCTCATGACTCACACCCTACAGTGGTCTCTGGAGCATTATTTTAACCCCAAACCCTCACTTTTCTTGCATACCTTCACTTAGACCTCCCTGGACCATCAGCCTCTCATAGAAGGGTATAGGCTCCATAATTCTTCCTTCTGGCAGAATGGGTCATATTTGCACAAAACTATAACTTACTGTGAAACAAATGTCAGGCAACTAAATGGTCTGCCTGACTTTCTACAGATTGGAAATGTCACTGTATGTCACCATTAATGGTGAGTCTCACTGTGTGCCACAATCAACCCAGATAGGATTCAGACCATAGCAGTGAGCCAAAATGGCTTCAATTATAGGATGAGAGCTATGGTTTAAATAGATACCATCCGGGTTCTGACCCTTGACAAGCACGGTCTAGTTAATTTGTCCTCTTACACTTGATGGTGGTTATCAACCAGGAGTCCAGGGTGCTTACATGCTAAATAGCCAGTAACTGTGTTTCTCTTTAAAAGTCCTCAGTAACTGATATCGACAAAGCTGTGAAATAACAGAAGTATGTATCTCACGATGGACCTGGTCTTTTTAATTTTTTTTTTTTTCAGTCAACATCGTGTTTAAACCTGGCATTGTTTTTAATACTCATACTAAACTCGTAGGCAAGTTTAGGGACCCTAATGGAAAAACTCCCTAGAGTTGCAGTTTCTGGGCTAGAGTATAGAGCAGGGAAGATGATGAAAGCAGGGCAAAAGTCCATGAATTGAGAGTGACCAGGGATTACCAGTCTGAATTAAGGACTATTCTAAATTAGATAAACACTTCCTTTATAAATACATATTATTTCAATATTTGTAAGTATTTTATTTGTTGGCTTACTTGCTCATTTCTTTGCTTTTCTCCCTCACTGAACTGTTACATTCTTCTCCTTATCGTAATGTTGCCTCCGACTAAAAATTAATTTATTAATGAATTTATTCAATGAATGAGTGAAAAAAATGTGGATGGTTACTTGGCTAAAATCTTTACTTTGTAGAGTTCCTTAGAATTGCCTTTTCTTCAATGTGTAATAAAGGGTGCATTGTAATTTGTATAGGAACTACAATTTTAGAGTAAATGAGTCTCTCCAAAATCCTTCAGGGAAACATATAACAAGTTGATCTCTCAAAGTATTAATTTTCCTAGACATACCCAGACTGCAGGTATCAGGCACTCCAAGGAATCTGCATTTTTAAAGCCCCCAGGAGAGTCTGTTGACTAGGTTTGTGAAACACTCACTCCACCAGCACATTATTAAGTGCTCTCAATGAATAGAGCCTCTAAACAGAGTTGCAAGTGAGAATTAACTGGGGACCGTTGTCAAAATATTTACATTTGAATCCTTTCCTAAAGCAATTGAATCAGGGCCTCAGGGAGTGGAGTCCAGCTCTGCACACTTGTAGAAATTCTGGTGAGTGACCACTGGGCCACTTCTAGCCCTAGCTCTGCTGGAATTATCCCAGTTTTCTAAACAATGAGAACTTAATCAACCAAACCATATTGCACAAGCATTAAAAAGGGCACCCGGGTGTCATTGCAAATGGCAAAGCTGGGGGTGCTGTCTACAGGGATGGGATCTGGGGAATAGCTTCCCAAGAAGGCAAGCCAGAGCCTTGGCCTCAGCACAAGAACTCTCACACTTTGTCGTGGGCAGATGACATCAGCTATGTCATATTTCTTTCCCAGCCCCTCGGTATGGAGTGGCTTCTGAACTGGTGTGGGTTTAGGTGCAAGAAATCAAAATGCTAGAAGCACTCAAATAATGTCACGTGGCTAAGTATTAGCCTTTGAGATATTTAAGAGTTTAGTGACCAAGAAAAGTTTGGCACCTTCTCTGTGGCATGAGGGAAAAGAGCTAGGGGTCCATGGATGGAAGTCCTAGACGGATGAAGTTCAGCAAAATAAATAATGTGTTCTAACAGTGAGAGCTATCCATTGCTGGAATGAGTTTGCCTCTGAAAATAGCGAATTCCCATCACTGGAATTATTAAGCATGGAATGGAATTTGAGGACTTCATAAGAATATCTCACCTCATATCCTCATGAGCAAGGAAAGCACCTTCTAGTGCTAAAATCCCATGCAATCCATGATTTCCTGCTAGAAAATGTCCCCCAACCAGATTCCACTGAATGTTAGCCCCAGTTAGAGAACATACAGCCCATCCTGTAGATCGGTGTCTTATTTTTATTTTGTGTTCTCCTCAAAGCCACCTTTGGTCTCTGTTTTTTGGCTATCCTCTGAGAGCACCTAAGTAGACACTTCTAGCAACAGAGCGTGTGTTTATTTTGTTGACAATGAATAATCACATCGCCATCTGTCCCATCTATCATCGCTGATCGTGATAAGTCAATTAATGCCAGGCATTTTCCTTGGCACAGTGCAACAGTCGTTATCTCAAGAGCTGTAGATTAATTGCAGTCTTGTCTAGTGAGGTTATTGTAATTGATGGTAATCATTTGCTTTGTTTTATAAAGCTGCGTGGATGTACGACACAGTCTGCAACCACATTTTTTTTTTTAATTATTCATGTCCTACATGGAGCACTCCTGGAAGCCTTGTTGGGGGTCGGTGATAAATGAGTATATTCAGGGATTCAAATATCTCCATTTTTTTCAAGAAGGGAAAACGAACCATTCTTAATAAGGAAGACCCTTTGCCTGCTAATCGTGTCTAACTGGTTAGATTCATGTCCTTTAGTAGGGTATTTACGAAAAAAAACAAATGCATTAACCAGGCAGAAGATAATATTTGAAAAGAATCATGGGGATGGATGAAGTTCCAATAGTGAGGCTAGACAAAAAAAAATAAGTTTTCTTATTGAGGGGAGGTTGGAAAAATTCATTTTGAACACTTTCTTGAAGTTCTTTCAGAAGGCCCAAGGGAGGGTATATACTGAGACTCATGCCCGCCATTTTGTAGGAAACCTCTGCCAGGTCCTCCTGTTCGTGCCATCCATCTTCCTATGCCTCTGGTCCTCCTGCTGTGTGCTGAGCTCCACAGCCCTGCATAGCAGACAGTCTACTGAGGGACACATATATTTAAAATACAGTGTCACATGGCTTATATTTGAGGATGCTTCTGGAAGAGGCTTATGAAGTAGGTCTCTTGGGACTGTTTTAAATAGAGGACAGATGGATGCCTGTGTGGCCGGGCACAGTTGCTGCTCTCACTGAAGGTGAGCTAGGAACATGAGCCTTCCCAGGCTCAGCCTCTCAAGTCTCTAAGTCTGCTCACACACATCTGAGCCAGGTACCGGTCCACAGCTATGGCCATGAATGTGGATAAGATTGTTTCCTTTAAAGGGGGGGAACAAGAGTCATATTTATTTATGTGTTTGGCAGCTTGTTTGTTGGCTTACCTATTTATTTAGTGGCTCTGAACCAGGAAAGGAAAAATAATTATCTCCATGCAAACAACTGAGAAGTGCAGAAAATGCAGGCCCTGTCCCCTTCCAGGAGTCAGTTACATGCATACTTTAGAGACCGGCTGCACTGAAGCCGCACAAATTTGGAGGCATACGCAACACCGAATTGTTCCGAAGTGTGCTAGAGTATGAAAAGCGCCGAGGAGCACATCACGGAGAACCAGGGCCCCACTAGGCACCAAACAGCTCTGGAGGGAGGTACTCAGGCAATGTAATTAGTGCTTTGCCAGGAGGCTGGGACCTCCTTGTAGAGATGTTCATTGGCACAAGTGGAGTTTTGAAGGGGAATGAGAATTGGGATGTTTAAGAATAACAGGGACATGGTTGTACATATGGAAGAGCTCCCTGAGAGCCATGGTAATGGTGTTCCCTTTGTCCTGAATGCCAGCTTTCTCTCTCTCCCTCATTCCCGCACAGCCCCTCATCCCCGCACAGCCCCTCATCCCCAACCCAAGAGCTTTCCAAACCTCCTTCCCTCCTCCCAGACAGTGACTCCCAGAGAATCCTCCATATTCACCAATTTAGTGGTCCACAAGCTATAGCCTGTGGACCAAATTCAGTCAAGTAGCTATACATGGTTTACATATTTAAAGGATTTTTTCTCCCAAAGAAGAATGTGCAACAGAGACCCTGTGTGGCCTGCCAAAGCTGAAACAGTTGCAAAATATCTGATCTTTTACACAGAAATGTTGCTGACCCCAATCTATTAAATTGTTCATCACTGTAGATTTTATAACTGCTTACTCTCAGTTCTCTTGGAAATGGAGTTCTTTGTTGATAGAGATTTTATTTTGATCATCGCTGTATTCCTAGCCCTTTGTACATTGTCGAACACATGAGGGCAGAGTCATAAGTGTTTACAGAATGAAAGAATAAATCATCTTCCTATGCCCCTTAAAGACAGGGACTCTTTTCACTCCTCATCTTTGTATACCATACACCTAGCACAGTACCCAACATTCTGTAAGTGCTTAATTGTGGAATTCAAAACTTAAAGGAATCAAAACTTAAAGGCTTTTTTCCTGGAATTTTGGGTGTGTTGTATTCATTGACTACACCAGGAATATGCAACTTCCTTTAAATTGAAGGTGGAGGGTTTCGATAAAGGCTGTCTGAAGCACTGAGTTCTGTTAGAAACTGGAAAAGAGACAGAGTGGTTTAGTTCACAGCTACCATGAAGGCATGTTCTGGGCTTTCTTTGAGAAAGGATTATACTTTGAGAGATTCAAAATTTATTAACAGGGCCCTAACCCAGCCCTATCCTCAGTGTGGTAAAGAACACAAAATGATTGAACAATTAAGTGTCACCTTGGAGGAGCAAGGCAGAGACTTAAGTCAATTACTCTGCAGCCCAATCCAGAACTTGCCCGGCTCATCCACAGGTGGTTATGGAGTCTCACTGCTAACATCTGGCCCCTGTTGACGTGCTTCCTGATTTGCTTTTCATTCATTCCCTCCTTCATTCATTCAGCTAACAAATATTGAGTGCCTACCATATGCTCCAGTGAAGAAAATAGATAAAAGTCCTTCTTGTATGGTGCTTGCAGTCAAGTGAAAATGGACAAATAAAAAATAATAAACATAATAAATGAGTCCATGCACGTGATAAGTTAGAAGAGGATCAATGCTATGAGGGAAAAGTAGAGTCAAGAAGGACCAGAGCATGAGGAGTGGAGGTAATGAGTTACAATGGTAAGCAGGGTGGTCCGTGTAAGCTGTATTGAGACGATGCCATCTGTGAGGTTGCCATAGAGATGTCTAGGGGAAGGAGGTTCCAGGCAGTAGGTAACAGCTGGTACCATGGCTTTGAAGTGGGGGAAAGCTATGAGTGTTCTAGGAAGAGGGAGAGGAGCATGAGCGCAGGGTAAGTGAGAGGGCATGAGAAGTCAGGGAGGAAAGAGGGAGTGGGGCCAGTGCACATCAGGTCATCTTTTCCTTTGTATGGACTTTGTATGGGCTTTGTATGGACTTTGGCCATTATTCTCAATGAATTCCAAAGCACAACACAAATTCTCCCATTTAATCACCCAACACTAGCTCAGTGAAGTTACCTCTTAATATTGTCTCCCTCTGAACCTGGAGAAACTAAGGCTCAAGACCAAGCAGACAGTAAATGATCGAGATTGGGCTTAGCTCAGGTCTTCTGATTCATAACATCGCTTAAACAAGCCAAGCTTTACCTACCCATAAACCCCAGAGTAGTGACTGCTCACCTACTCTGGGCCTTAGCCCCAGGGGGATTTCAAAGATCTGTAGACCATGGCGAAGACCCCGACTTCCCAGAATGTCAGCTCCCAGAAGTCATAGAGTAGGTTATACTTTTTTTTTTTTTAAGATTTCATTTATTTACTTGACAGATAGAGATCACAGGCAGGCAGAGAGGCAGGCAGAGAGAGTGGGGGAAGCAGGCTCCCTGCCAAGCAGAGAGAACAATGCGGGGCTCGATCCCAGGACGCTGGGATCATGACATGAGCCAAAGGCAAAGACCCCAACCCACCAAGCCACCCAGATGCCCCTAGGTTGTACATGTGATAGGCACCTGACAGATATTACTGAATGAAAAGATTGAATGAGCAAATGAAGATAACTTAAAAGATGACAACTTTAAGAGTGCCTAAATTATGCCCAGTCTATCATGAATTCAGTTTTATCATTGTAATGGCAAACCTATAAAGTTAGTGTCAATATCAACAGAAGTTCTACATATGTTAAGTTATTCACAAATGCAGAGTAAGTGAATTCTTCAGAGTCCCTGGGAGGAGGAATGGATCAGTGGATAGCCAACATGCTAGAAAAATTCATGTAGATTCCTCATTTCAGGCCCTGGAATTACTCCCAGGATCAGACCAGGGAATTTATCTTTGCCAGTGCTAGAAGCCAAAGTTCTGGATCCCAGGAGCCATTCCCACTCAGAGTTAGAAAACTGGCCTTCAAGAAGCAAAGCAAACAGAAGTCGGAAGCCCAAATGGTGGTAGGACCTATTATGATGATGCCAGCAAGTAGATGAAGACTGTGATCTAAGACTCTAGGGAGTCTTGCCTTTGGACATTCTTATAATTACTTCTGGGAAGGGACAACCCAATCAAGTCAGCAGCTTCCTGGATTGCTAGTTTTAGATGGACACCATGGGGCAGCCAAGGAGAGAAACACTGCAGTTAAAGACAACTTGCTGAGGTCAACTCATTATCCCATGGGCTCCCATTCCAACCTGCAGCACACCTCTGACCTGGTCCTGCCAGGATGCCATTATGACAGCCACCATGGTCTTCTACTGGACTCTAATCTTCTCCCTGGTGTTCCGTCTAAAGCAGGGAAGGAGGTATTATATTACAAAGACATTAATGTAAAAGATTACATTTTTTACATTTTTACATTTATTATATTATTATTTATTACATTGTTACATTTATTATATTATTTTACATTTTTACATTTATTATATTACAAAGACATTAATGTAAAAGACATTACCTGGGACTTGATCAAGGTTCAGCCTAGAACATAATGGTCACCATGGAGACCATCAGTGTTTGGTTTTACAAGTGTCAAATGTGGTCTTTCTTTATTTAGTAACCAATGACATTGCAATTAAGGAGGGTACTGGACCCGACATTTCTACCAATGAGGTGTACTTTTTACACTCCTTTCCAAAGCCACAGGAATAAAATCAGCTGGAAAAGAAAGATGTGAAGTAAGAGTGACCCATTCACTACTACTATGACCACTGTCAAGAGTTCACAAAATTTGCAGAGGTACCACCAAAGATCACATCTCCTACTTCAAGGGATAGACCTGCTATTGAAAAGAATGAGTCTGCTGAAAGCCTCCGTCTGAAGTGTTAAAATTGGAGGTCCCATGGAGGTCACCTCTTCCAAACCACTTACTGTACAATAGAAAAATCAGATGACAGAGAGGATAAGAGCACTGCCCAAAGTCACTGAGAGTCAGTGGCAGAATTAGGACCCAAACTTAAGTTTCTGGCACCCTAGTTTGAGATTTAAAATTTTTCAGATAAAAATGTAAATTATGTACAATCCCAAGATTCAGCAAGCCCTTTGAGTCCATCTGGTTTAGTTGCCCCACAGAGCAGGTGTAGTCTGATAATCAGATTCCCTAGCTTAGTGAGCAGAGCCCATCACAAGAACATTTATGCAGACAGCCTCAAAGAGGCAGAGATGTGGACAGATTACTTTCCAAACATGAGCATTCAGCAGCAGCCCTGCGGAGAGGGTTCTAGAAATCACCAAATCACCCCCAACAAAAATACCATCCATGTGAGAAATGTAATAGTGCCTGATTGCAAGAAATGTAGAAATGAAAGACTGGGGGTGCCTGGGTGGCTCAGTGGATTAAAGCCTCTGCCTTCAGCTCAGGTCATGATCCCAGGGTCCTGGGATTGAGCCCCACATTGGGCTCTCTGCTCAGCAGCGAGCCTGCTTCTCCCCTCTCACTCTGCCTGCCTCTCTGCCTACTTGTGATCTCTCTCTGTCAAATAAATAAAATCTTCAAAAAAAAAATAAATGAAAGACTGGAAGACTAAAATAGAAAGCAAAATTCCTGAAAGACCCTTTGGTTGGTCTTAATATGAAAAGGCAATCATGAGGACTTGAGAACAGAAGCCATGCTTTTCTACAGTTTGAATCCCCCCTTCCGCCCACACTCCCCCATAAACATCTACAACAGCTTCATAATATTAAATATAAGTAATCTAGATAATAATATTGAAAAATTAAATCATGAGATGTCTAGCCATTCCATGGATGTGCTGCCATACAATTCAAAATAAAGCCGTTTAAAACCCTCAGATTCATTTGCTCTGACATATCGATAAACTTTTGCTGAAACAAAGCTAATCATCTCAATGGTGCTGACTTAATTGCTCGCCAGTTGACGGATAATAAACAGACCTGAGGATTAAAATATGAACTAATTACTGTACTCAATTCCATTTACTTGATTTCATGTTCCATTAATTTTTTGCATCATTTCTGGTGGAAGCCTTAGATTTATGGTTACCCTGAATGAATTATACCAGTTAGTTGCCTGTGGCATGCTCGTGTTCAGAATTGGTTGGAAAGGGCAGAATTCTGGGCAGTAAATATTTAGCCGAAGCAGCCTAGGATATAGTAAGTGAAGGTAATTATCCGTCCCCAAATACCAGCCAGAGTCAGCTTCTATAAATCTATCCCCATCTCAGCAGTAAAAGGGCAACACTAGGATGGCTCTCATGATTATTCATTGGATCAGCTTGGTAGAGGCCATTTCCAAGAGCAGCAGTTGCTTGGCCCGGAAGAGGGCTGCAGGGCAGCAGGGGCAAGCACACCATGGGGAAGGGACAGTGGCCTGGGAGTCAGATACTTGTGGTACTGGATGGAGGCTAACGTTTTTTCTTCAAAGATCTGCCTTTAACACGCCGTTCTGACACCTAGCTGTGTGATCTCAGGAAGGTCAAAACGGGACAGATCACTTGGCCTTCCCTACCCTTTTAAAACTCTGATCTGAGTTTAATAATACCGGTCCCATAGACGTAATTGGTTGATTGTGTATTGAGAAAAAGCATTCCTGTGATAGGGCTTCTTAAGCTATAAAGTGCTGTGCCAGTCATCTAGTCCAAAGTCTTTGCAGAGAGGACTTATAAAGATAATCATAATGTGCCAAAATGGTTGCTACCATCGGCTTTCATTTATCGAGCATGTCCTATGACCCGGTTCATAGTTCATATTTCTTCTCACACCCAGGGCTCACAATGAACCTGTGAGCTAACACTTGAAAGCACCATTTTTACAAAAAGGAAAACAAAAAAAAGAGAAATTAAGGAACCAGCTTCAGTCACATGGTCCATTTGGGGAAGAGTGGGGATTTGAACCCAGGTCTCTAGCTTCAGCTATGCAAAGTTAGGGCACCTAACTAGTTCTGCTTTTAAATAGCTGCTTGATCACAGGTTAAGCTCCTTCTCTCTAATCACAAGTGCCCTGTGTGTCACCTGAGAGGATGCTACACCAGCCTCAGGATTAACTTGCACTTTTTCTGGCTATAAAGGGAGACAGGAGCAAGGGGAAATATTCACTTCCAACTTCCATGCACCTGCTGAGGACTGTAGATCCATCCACCTGCCCCTCTCAGATGGACAGTAATTGGGACGTTACATACAGATGCACAGTGATTTTTTTTTTCTTGCACATCTTTGAAACACAATAAACAAGGTATTGCTTATCTGTAAATTCATTTCTGTACAAACACATCTGTTTCCCTCTGCAAAGCGTGGGAAGCCTTATTCCTTAGTCTCAGAGGTGGCTTGGGCAAATGTATTTTCTTATAGTGGATCTGTTTGCTGACCTAGACATTTCTGGATTAAGACTTAAACATGGACCCTGCAGGAGCTCTTTGGCAAAGTGAGCGTAGCCAAGAGGTTTTAGATCACACTCCTGGCCAGAAAAAAGGGGAAGGCCCAGCGATCACCAGATACCTGCCCCAGAACTTGGCCCCCTGCTCCAAGGTTTTCAAAGCAAATAGCAGTGTCTCCTTCGGGAAAGACTATTGTGGAGGACCCAAAGAGCCACCCAGAAAAACTATTGTTTCTGTGAGGTCCTTGGTGGGGATCACACATTTCCTGTTGCACCTGACTGTCAAGGGCTGATATATTTCCGTGCCCCAGGTGATGAGCTAGGACCTACTTATGTGAGCAGTGGTTAATCTCAGAGTTTAAAATTGCCAGAGTTATTCATTCCTATGTTTGAATCTGGCTTTGTCACACACACCTATGACCTTGGGCAAGTTACTCAACCCACTTGTCCCTCAGTTTCCTTATTGATGAGAATAACAGCAATGGCCATCCGTGGGACTCCCCTCCCCAGCTTTATTGAGGTAGAGTTTACCTACAAGAAAGTCAGCAGTTTTAACTGTATAAGTCAATATATCTTCGTAAGTACATAGTCATGTAACCACTGCTACAGCTATGATCTCAAACTCTTTCATCACCACAAAAGGTGGCCTCATGTCCCTCAGAGGTCAGTCCCCTGATCCCTGGAAACCACTGATGTGCTCTCCCTGTAGTTTTGCTTTTTTCAAATTTCAATGGACTCATACAGCACGTAGTCTTTTTTTTTATTTTTTTCAATTTAATTTTATTTTTTCAGTATTCCAAGTTTCATTGTTTATGCACCATACCCATGCTCCATGGAATATGTGCCCTCCTTTATACCCACCACCAGGCTCATCCATCCTCCCACCCCCCTCCCTCCAAAACCCTGTTTGTTTCTCAGAGTCCACAGTCTCTCATGGTTCGTCTCCCCCTCCTACTTCCCCCAACTCACTTCTCTTCTGCATCTCCCAATGTCCTCCATGTAATTCCTTATGTTCCACAAGTAAGTGAAACCATATAATAATTGACTCTCTTTGCTTAACTTACTTCACTCAGCATAGTCTCCTCCAGTCCTGTCCATGTTGATATAAAAGTGGGGTGTTTATCCTTTCTGATGGAGGCAGAATATGCCATTGTATATATGGAGCATATCTTATTTATCCATTCATCTGTTGAAGGTCATCTTGGCTCTTCCCACATTTTGGTGATTGTAGCCATTGCTGCTCTGAACATTAGGGTACAGATGGCCCTTCTTTTCACTACATCTATATCTTTGGGATAAATACCTGGTACTGCAATTGCAGGGTCATAGGGTAGCTCTATTTTTTTTAAGATTTTATTTATTTATTTGATAGAGATCACAAGTAGTCAGAGAGGCAGGCAGGAAGAGAAGAGGAAGCAGGCTCCCCGCTGAGCAGAGATCCTGATGTGGGGCTTGATCCCAGGACCCTGAGACCATGACCTGAGCCGAAGGCAGAGGCTTTAACCCACTGAGCCACCCAGGCACCCTGAGGTAGCTCTATTTTTAATTTCTTAAGCAATCTCCACACTATTTTCCAAGGTGGCTGCACCAACTTGCATTCCCACCAACAGTGTAACAGGGTTCCCCTTTCTCCACATCCTCTCCAACATTTGTGGTTTCTTGCCTTGTTAATTTTCACCATTCTAACTGGTGTAAGGTAGTATCTCAATGCAGTTTTGATTTGAATCTCCCTGATGGCTAATGATGATGAACATTTTTTCATGTGTCTATTAGCCATGTATATGTCTTCTTTGGAGAAGTGTCTGTTCATGTCTTCTGCCCATTTTTTGATGTGAATATCTGTTTTTTGAGTGTTGAGTTTGAGGAGTTCTTTATAGATCTTGGATATCAGCCCTTTGTCTGTAGTGTCATTTGCAAATATCTTCTCCCATTCTGTGGGTTGCCTCTTTGCTTAACTTTATTGTTTAAATGATCTACATTTAAATTAACCGTTTTCGGGTGCCTGGTGGCTCAGTGGGTTAAGCCGCTGCCTTCTGCTCAGGTCATGATCTCAGGGTCCTGGGATCGAGTCCTGAATCGGGCTCTCTGCTCATCAGGGAGCCTGCTTCCTCCTCTCTCTCTCTCTGCCTGCCTCTCTGCCTACTTGTGATCTCTCTCTGTCAAATAAATAAATAAAATCTTTTAAAAAAATAAATTAATTAACCATTTTCCTTTGGCATACAGTTCTCTGAACTTTCGCATGTACAGATTTGCATAACCATCATCATAATTAGGATACAGAACCATTCTACCCTGTAGGGTTGTTTTCAGGATTAAGAGTACTGGTATATGTAAGGTGCCCAGAACAGTGTCTGGTGTGCAGTGAGTGCTCAGAAATAGTAGCATTTATTGGCAACAGTATGCTTCTTCGAGGTCCATCTGTCAAGGTCAACATTTCTACCCTCTGTCCCCATCTAAGAATCCAGAGTGGCATCCGTGCAGCAGGTGAAATGCCTACATTTCACCTTTTCTGATTGCTGATTTCTTATTGGTATCAATACTCCCTAGAAGAGGGCTGCACATGTGCCACCCACTGGCCAAGGTGTTTGTCCTCAGAACTGCACCTCCTTCTAGTCATCAAAGGACCCCATGCAGACCAGTCCCGCCCCTACCAACACCAGGATGGCAGTGTGGGGGGAAAGCATTCAGCAGGAGCATGTGCAAGGAAATACAATCCCCATCCTGGCCTCTGGGAGCGCCCTTCCCCTTCCCCAGATAAGGGCTCCTTCATTCTTGCAAAGGTCACCAGCAAGTACAGCATTTTCTCATGCTCTGTGTCTGAGACAAAACCTTGAGCTATCTAAGTAGGATGATCGAATTCTTCTAAGGTGGTCTAGACTGAATAGAATGATCACATGCACCTAGGGCGGTCAAGATTGAAGCAGGTTGCTCCTGAAATAGCACCTCCTTTTCTCTCAAAAATGCCTCACTTTGTACAATGAATCATTGGGTCCCCCTGTGTCTATAAGACCTTGGGCAAGCTGCTTAACCTCTCTGGATCTCCCTCCTATAGCCCAGAAAATTAGAGGACTGGAGTACCTCAATTAAAGCCCTTCCAGCACCAAGGGGCTGAGAGAAGTAAAATCTTCCTGCATAATTTTATCATCACATATAAACGTGGACTGAGGGGTTTGTTGTGCTGTGTGGAGGGTTAGAAACATGGATCTCCCATAAAAATCTTTGTGCTACATTGGAGAGCTTCTCCCAAAGATTAAGTATATACTCTATAATTGGCCACCATTGTTATGTCCTTCAAGGTAAAAGCTTGGGAAATTAAGACATTTGATGTGACACCAAAAATTAAAGCTGAGCTTCTTCTGCTGACTTGGATATGTCACCTTCACTTGTTATAATGCCTGAAATATTGAGCCTCCTCCTTGTGTCCCTGTTACAGTGGCCACAGTACTAACAGAGTTAGCACACACGCACACATTCTACAAGGCTTCGGTCCTTCAGCTCCCTCCCAGGTAAAATATTCCTGTGGTTACTAGGGTATTTTACTAGAAACCAGAGGTTCCCCTCGAACCATGTTGCTTTGTGTATTTTAATTACAATTTAAGTGATTTCTCTACACGGAGCACCCCCAGGAAGAAACCCCAGGAATTATCATTATCCTCCACTTAGGCTTTGTTTCAATTCCGGTCTTTAGAGAGCCAGAACAGCAAGAAGATTCTGTCACCGTAAACCCCTCTGTAAATCCCTATTGGTGTCAGCATTTAGCCCTCTTTGCCATCAAACAAAAGGGAGAGGGTTTCTGTTCCAAAAGGCAGGCTTTGCTTTTTAAAGCCTCGGGGGGCATCCAAACACTCAGTCCCACCAAGCTCTGGTGCTGTTTCTGGAATATTCATTTAGCTTGATTTACATTATTTTAATTTTCTTAGGGGTGTCTTTACTAGCTGGAGGGTGATTTTTTCCCCCTTAATTAAAGAACGAGTTGATGCCAAAGCACACAGAACAAAGCAAGCCCCTTCATACCCTGTCTCACTTGTCACTTTTTCTTGTTCTCGCTTTTGGATACTTTTCAGCTACCTGCATTCTCAAACTGGAAATGGGATGGAATGACAGGGGATGAGGCCCCCATCTCTCAATAGAACGAACCAACCCTTGGTTTCAATTCTTTTAATTTCCGGGAGCAGATGATGGTTTGGAGGAGGATCAGGTAGTGTTCTCTCTATCTCTTAGACAGAAAAGCTGTATCATCAGCAAGGGCCGTTCAACAAAACTCCATGCAGTTGAGCCAAGAATGGCTCCAGCCTAGGGCTGTTCAGTGAACATCCCAGCCACAGTCCTCATGGAGTTTAGGTCCCTAAGGACGTCTTAAGTGGTGTGCTTTGGGATGCAAGTCTTAGGAATTCCTTTAAGCTAAGTGAAGCCACCAAAGCAATCCATGGAAAGCCTCTGGGGTATGTCATAGGACTCAAGGTCACCTGGGCCAGTGAAGAGACTGGAACCCCGAAGAGAAACAAGGTCATAACCCTGGGAACTACTCCAACTCCACTTCTTTCACATGGCTGCTTTATTCTCATTCTCTCTATCAGCTGTCTTTTTCTTGCAATTCTTTGTGTCCATGCAGGGAATACATGACCCCTCTTAGGCTCCCAAGTTTATGCCCTCTTGGATCAAGACCACCCTGGCCTGGCTGGCTGGCTGGCTCTTCATCCCAATTCCAAATTCTCCAGAGGAGAGGTTTGATTTTTTTCCAACCTAGATCTGATGTCCTCTCTGACCCAAGCATCTATGCATGTGAGGTGGCGTCATATAGATAAACAGGTCCGGGAGGACCCTTCCCCAGTGGGAAGGAGAGCAATTACATGGAGTAAGCAGTCACTGTAAGCCATCTGGATGCCCCCCAAAATGTTGACTGTGGTGGAAAACGAAGTTTTTTCCTGCTCAGCCCAACAAAATCCACATGATATATTGGACGCGAATCTTGAGGTTGGAGAAGGCTTTTGGATATGAGCAAGATCTTGAAAGAAACATATGAATGTGGCGGAAATAGGATAAGAGTATCCCAGACAAATAGAATAGCACCTGTTAATAGAAAGAATAAAGGTAGTCAATCCATGGCATACTCTCAAAGAATTTAGCATCTTGTGATTTTCACAACAATTTCACCCATCGTGGGGACATCAGTGGCACATCACAGCCATGTCACTCATCTTCCTGGCTGCTGACACTGCTTTTCCCTCTCTTCCCTTTCTGCCAGTACATAAATGGGGTGGGCTCAAAAAAGTTTCCCAGGGATTGGCGTCAAGCAAACCCCCTTTCACATGCCAGCTCTGCCACTTCCTGTGTGCCCTTCAAAAATATTTAGGCACCTCCAAGATGAGAAAAATGATAGTAACAATATCAACCTCAGAGGGTTTGTTGTTTGGATAAAATAAGGCATTTTGAGATGAAGAGCCTCCGCACTGTGTCTGGCACGGAGGGGATGTCAAGAATGTTTATTTCCAGCACCTTCCCTCTCTATCTGTTGTCTTCTCCAGAAATGGGCTGATGAGATGTCTTGGGTAAAAACACACAGACTTGGAAGGGATGTGATCTAACATTGGAACAGAAGAGTTAAAATAACGACTCTTCCCCACCCATCCAAAGAGGGAACATTTCTAAAATAATTAGTGGACCTTTACATGTGTTGTCACCTCTTGCCTGTCAGTTTCCAGAACTCAGAGCAAGAAGAGGAAGAATTGTTTGTATTGTTCACAGTTGTTCATTGGCTTGGAGCCACTTTCACTCACTTGGTATTAAGCCTGTCGAATGAGCATCCAGTGGGGCTGATCATTCAAGCTCCCTGTTGCCCACCTCAGTCGGGAACCATCTTATCTGGGCACAGATGATTAGTATATGACAACTGTATCTAATCTCTGTCCCTTCCATGGCACTGAAACAACCCAAGGAATTATTCTGTCCCTTGTGTTGACTTAATTTCTTAAAAGCCCCAGGTGTAGGACGTTCTCCAAAATCCTTTGGAATTTCAAAGTCCAGGATATCCCCACTGGGATAGTTTTCTCATTATTAGTGTTCTAGAAAATGCGAACAGGTGAGAAACACACAGCTTTTTTGGGCAGGGGCTGAGCTTGATCAACATTGAAGGTTATATTATTTAATTTGGGTGCTCGATTTAATTAAAAGAAAAGTTCATTTACAGTAGACCTTTAATATTGAAGGTGCATTTTTTTTCATACTGGCATATATTCAATTTCTTTTTTAAAAGAAAAAAAAAAAGAATGTTTGCTTGAGTTAAGAGCTGGGGATCAGGGTTAAATTTGCAAAACCAACTACTTCCCTAGCTATGCAGTATGATTTGCTTCGGTGCAAATACATGTTTATCCCTTAAGCTTACTTGAGTCCCTGTTGATTTTGGGGCCACATTTACAAAACATTTCTACCAGGAAATAATGGCCAACGAGTTCAGAAAAAGAATCCAACAAGGAAGAAAATATTCTTGCATCACACGGTTTGACAAAGTCCGATTGGTATGTTTAATAACTTCCTCATCAAGTAAACAGAAAATCACTAATTCAAAATAGTGAAAAACCCAAAAACTCTGTGTCGTGAATTATATTTATTCATCATAGACACATATTGGGGTTTTTACTGTGAAAAATTTTCCCAGCCTCTGGGTTCCAATATGAATAATGAACAATCCATGTCCTTGAGGAGTTTCCATTCTAGCAAGGAGACATTTAGTGTTTCTCACCAAGTTCCGTGGTAAGAGATGGCACTGCTTGAGGTGGGAATACACAGACCCATGGGCAGGGGATTATGGGCACTTCTGGATTGCTTGGACTTAACGCTTGCTCTACTGCTGGTACTAGCCCTTGGCAAGTTATTTCCCAGGTCTCTGCCTCAGCTTCTTCATCTTTAAAATGGGAATAATAATGGCACCAAACTACGCCTCACTGATTCACCTTCTGTCCTGATTTGTTGGCCATTTCAGAGAGACGTCTATTCGAGACTTACTTCCCCTTCTCTGACCACATGCATTCGCCTAAGCTTTGTGTTTTCTGAAAATTAATGCCACGTCAATATCCCCATCATCATAGAAAACCAGGATCTGAGAGATTTAGCAGAAATGGTATGATACAGAATAACATATGTCAGCTGCAGTTCTTGGTCTGCTTTCCTGGTCTTTCTGGGCACCCCTTCTCTGCCATTGCTGTGTGGCTGCTAACCGGTCAGCTGGTCTACCCCACTGGAATGCTTCAGAGAGGGCTGCGGAGGTTGGATATTGGCTGGGTGGGCAAAGGATAGACCAAAGAGATGGCCATCAAGGAAAGTGAAGAAATCCCAGATTTTATATTTTTCAGGAATACTGGAAACTTCCACGCAAAATGGCAGTTTCTCTCCCAAAGTAGCTTACTCATGCATAGGCTGGTGAGGAACACAATGCAGATGGCTCTTCCGTCACCAGCAAATGAAGAGGGAGAACAGAATTTGCTATTGCCTGAACAGTAGGCAGTGACTGAAGCAGGGAGAGAGGGGGTTCATTGCTGGCAAACATGGCAGTGGCAACTGTCAGGAAAACAAATATGTTAAAGAGGTGGAAATGAAAGAGTCATGCAGGCCTAGTGGCTTGTCACACAGGCCTCGTTAGCTAAAGAAAGTGCCCACGACCTGATTAGGCACAAGGGACTTCCTTCTCACCCAGTGCTTGAGTTCCAAATGATGGGATTACCTGCTCACTCCCTGGGTCTGGGGTCTATGGGGGTGTGTGTTGCAAGGTTTAAGGTGATGCAGAAAAAGAGACCAGGTTAAGCAGCTCAGAAGTACCAGCAATGAGCACATACTGCTTTTTAAATAAGAAGGTCAAGGTGGACATCATTGAAAAAATGGCATTGGAGCACAGCCTGAAAGGTGAGGGGACCGACTGTGAGCACAGGGAGCAGAAGAGAGTTCCCCCAGAGGGAGAAGCCAGTGCCAAGACCTAAGTACGGACTGTGCGTTTGGGGAACAGGGTGGTGGTCAGTGAGATGGAGCAGAGAGCCATCAGGTCAGAGGGGCAGAATGGGGGAAGGCGGATCATGCAGGTTTGGGGGACCAAGGTGAGGACTTTGGCTTTCCCTCTGGGTGAGAAAGGAGTCACCGGAACAGAGTGACGTGGTCTGATGACACCAAGTTTGTTTGTGCATTAGAAGCTGTTTCCTTTCCCAGGAATGTTCTTCCTCCTGCCCTTTTCATGTCTGACTCCTTGTTACTCAGACCTCAGCCATAACTGTCCCTAACTACATGGTCACTCACGGTCACATCACCCTGTTTTCATTCTTGGCTCAGCATTTATCACTTACTGATAATCTCCCCCCAAGTACCTACTTATTTGTATATCTTCTAACTCCCTTCATCAGAAAGCAAGCTCTGCTAATTCCTCCCCTCTGGAGCATGGACAGGACTTACTGACCTGCTTTCCAAGAGAAAGAAATGGAAAGGGGGGGAAATGCGAGCTTTCCGGAGGAGTCGCCTGAACCAAATGGTGAAGGTTAGCATCACTAGAGATGCCATGTGGATGTCGGCTACTTCTGGAAGTGAGGAGAAAGATAGTTTACCTTTGCAGTGGCATCCAGAACTCCATTATTGGGGTATAATCATGCGATTCAGCAGAAATTGTATCCCCTGTCCTAGCAGGGGAACAGAATAGATACAGGATATGCTCTCAGACACACCCAAACTGAGGGACTTTCTATGAAATATCTGAGAAGCATTCTTCAAAAACACTCAACTCATGAAAAACAAGGAAAGACAGAAGAATTATCAGAGACTGTGGGGTGAGTAGTGAGGAGAAGGGACAACTATGTAAGATTGTTCCCAGGACAGAGAAAAGGTCAGAGGTGGAAAAAGGAGGGGGAAGTTGAAGACCGTCTCCGGTTCAGTTAACAATCTTGTGCCAATGTTCATTTCTTCATTTTGATACAAGTCCCACGGTCATGGAACACTAGCGGAAGACGGATGAGAAACATACACAAATTCTCTGGCCTGTTTTTAAAGCTCTTACATAAATATAAAATAATTTCAAAATAAAAAGGTTGCGGGGGTAAGCAAGTTCTGCAATATCAGGGACACTGTGGGTCTTTTTCACTGCTGTGCCCCGAACGTTTAGGATCGTAATGGGACCTCAGTAAATACCCATAAATCAATACAATGGACACTCAGCTCAGTAATAATCGTTTCAAAAGTGCACGAAGCAGTTCAAGTGCTTTGCAAGTCACTCTTCACGAAGAGAAGAGAATATTCTTATTATCCCATTCTGATTTTTAAATTGGGGGAAAGACTGTCCACTTCCTGGGTCATGGATGCAGAAAGTGACAGCTTAGCTCAAGATCCCTGGGAGCCGCTGTATGTGACCACGCCATTACTGGGCATCCCTGACTGGCAGCCAACTCTGTTCATAAAGATTTTCCAACTCAAAGGCTCCAAGACAAGAGAAACATCATTTAAAAGTTTTTAAAAAATCATCATCTTGGTGACACTTTATTAATCTGGGTTGAATTAAGAACATGTGGGACACCCCCTCTTACTCCACTGAGTCTCGTTCTGAAACACTTGTTTTCAGAATGAGACTCAGTGGAGTCAGAGACTTCTCTTACCAAAGGGCAAGAGAAGACCTTTCTTTCTGCAGAATTGAAAATGAAAGCAGGAGATTATGCCCCCTCCTCTCCTTCTGCCACTCCTAAATGTCAACTATTCTGAAAAGCAGTCATTAGAAGGCTCTGGTGGAAGTTAGTCCATTGATGGAATCTCAACTTCTAGAAATGCTCCTCCCCACAGATAGTGTGGGGGCATTAGGGACTTAGCAAGTGACCAAAGAGTAAGGATGCAATGAAAGCATGTCACACACCATGGTGTCCACCCATCCATCCATCTGTCCATCCATCCACCACCCACCCCTCTACTCAACAAATATGAAAAAGGCTGATGCAATAGACAAGCCACTTCGTGAGAATCAGCAGCCCTGGGTTCTGATCCCACCACATGGTTTCATAAATGTGTACAATCCATTTTGTCTCTTGGGACCTCTCCTCTGTCCCATGGGGGCAGATCTCTGGAAAAATCCCTAAGTCCTTCTCTAGGTCATTCAAGGTGCATACTAAATATTTCTAAGAGCTCCAGAAACTGCTTAGGAAAGATGATAGACATGCATTGGAAAGCTATGTAGCAACACAAAACATTAGATGGTTAAGTGTAGACAAATAATTCCATAGAATTATTTTAAAAGAAAACCAGGGTATCTCCTGGGGTAGTTCAATGTCAGGTCAACCTCTTACATAAGTGGGACTTGTGCTGGACCTTAAGGATGCATCATATTATTCCCATAAACAGAGAACAGAAGAGTAGATGTACCATCACTCCTTCAAAAACAACATGTTCATTGACATCTCCAGCCTTCACAGGGGTAGTTCCTCTGGCCAGGACACCCAGCCTTCCTGCCCTGTGTGTCTGCCTACCAAATCCCACTTATCCCTCAAGACCCTATTTAGAAGTGCACCTGATTTCTCTGTGCCCCAAGCCACACCAGCATCACTATTTCCAGCCCCAGGCAGGGAGTGCCTCAGGGCTCCCACAGAATATGTAAATGTGTCCCTATTGCACATCACATCCTTTTACAGCTAGAGAGTCTTTCCATCTCCAAGATGGTTCAAGGTCCCTGTCTTTATCTATCTCCAGCAAAGGACGCGATGCCCAGCAGAAGCATTCTATAATGAATGAACGAATGAATAAATGAATATATGAGCAAAGACGGGCTATCAGCATCTGCCTTCTACTCAGACCCGAGGGACATACATGCAGGATGAATATAGAAAAAAGAGAGAGAGAGAGAGAGAAATCACAAGAGAAAAAGAATCCTATCAATGAGAAAACACACCCTCTTTGATGCTAGGGAAGGAAAGAAAAACCAATAATCATTCTTCCCCTCTCAACCAGGAAATGGCTTTGGGGTACCTCCTATGCACCTGCTCCCACTTGCTACCAGCATGGCAGGAGGACTGCTCTACCGGCCTTGACATTGAGCTGGTTACTGGGAAAGCACTCCTCCCTCTTGTTGGTATGCTAGGCAGCAGTGCACACTTCCCTCCCTGGAAAGCATGGCTCATGCTGATGAAACCTTGACATTTAGTGAAACTAGAAAGAGGAGAAGATGTAGATTCTATTAAAGTTCAAGCCAGAGCAATGGGAAACCCGAGAAACTAGGCTGATTTACTGGTCCTTTCTTAGACGGGTTATTCAGAAGCTGTTTTCAAAGGGGTTCTGGAATGCTCACGAATCTTTGTCCTGTCCAGGTGGGAATCAAGGGGAGCACTCTGGCCAGCCACACTAACATGAATTTGGTGCCATGGGATGCTACCAAGATCTCCCCCCACCACCACCCTGGGGCAAGACCTTTGGAGTCCAACAAATCAGGTTCCAATCCTGCCACTTACTAATTGTGTGGCCTTGATGAAGCCACTTTATCTCTGTGAGTCTCAGGCTGACCAGACTAGGATGTCACTCCTCCCTTGCTGGCCTATCATGAGGACCAGAGATGATAGCTATAAGGCTGTTCCCACCCATGCTGGCCCCTGGTAGACCCTCGACAGTGGAAACTGTCATCATTATCACTACCTATCACTATGCCTTTCGTCTTCAGCAAGGATTCTCTAAATGACCACTGGGCTCCCACCAGTGTGCTGGGCCTTGGGGAGGCATAGAGATATTTAAGAGAGGACTTTCACAAAGCAGACAGAATCTTCCCCAGGTTATCAGGGATAGGCATACTTTGCTTTCATTCCCAAACCAGGAAGGGAAATATTCTCTCTTACATTGCATTTTCAATGGCTAACTTGTTCCTTGAAAGAGCAGGTCATCGTCCTAATATTCTGAGAAAACAAAATGAAAGAGGAAAAAGTTGCCCACAGTCCTCCACTCCCCAAATCAAACTTTTTATTGTTTATTTCCCAGGTCAGGGCAAGTGAAATTTCATGAGGCAAAGACAGAGACAGCATTTGATTCAGAAAGTGGGGCCTCATTTTCTTCGTCCCGAAGAGGAGGATCTCAGCCCCTCCTACACTTCTATAGGCAGTGGCCAGTGTTTACTGAAAAAGCTCATTGCCAACGTGCATGCTATACAAAAGGACACACCCTTACTAGACCTTCCTAAGCAGAAAGAGTAAACAGAAAAGAGTTTCCTTAAATAGAAAATAAGCGGGTAGGCCCAGAGAGTCTCCACACATCTCCCAACCAAGGGACACCCTTTATTGTGACAATATTCTTTCCTATCATCGTGTATCAGTTACAGAATGCACAGCAGGTGGTGGTGGGGTCCCTGCTACTCTCTAAGGACATCGATGGGAACTGCATTTCTGGATGCTCTTCCTTTCATTTAGAACGGTTGTTTACAAAATCATTCACAGTTCTGAATTCTCACCACTGAGCCCTCTCAAAATTCCAAACTCCCAGGCCCACTCATAGTCCCGATTACTCTTCGCCAGGCCTGGCTGTCTGCCGCTGCTCTGTGCCAGGCCCACACAGCCCTGCGGCCCCGCTGGGAACCAGGGTTGAGGGCAGAGGATGGCAGGGCCATGGGCGGCTCACACAGGTGCCCAGGGCGATGCCGTGTGCCCCATGGGCATGAGTAAACACGGGCTGGCTGGCTGCGGCGGTGCCCAGCTAATGAGTGCCAGACTTTTTATCTGTGCTCAGAAATGTAATGGCAGATGGGGGAAGGGGACAGAGGCGGGGGGAAACAGCCTCATGCCAAAGCACAAACAGCATTGCACTAGCACACTCATCAGACATAAAGGACTCTGATTTCAGCAAAGATAAAAGGGTCAGCAAGCCCCCCAGACGAATGGCAAGTAGGTTAGAAAAAGATTGCAAGTCTGATTCTGCTTTTCTCACTTCAAAGGGAAGGTGAACTGACTTTCAAAAACCTTCCCTAGAGACCTAAAAAATATATATAAAATATATATAATATGTAATATTATATATTATTAATATATATTATTAAATACATGTAATAAAATATAGATTGATATATATGTAATTCTTTAAGATTATGACTGATTAGTTGCCTAAAATGCGTGTCTTTCCCAAAGATGACACGCCCAGGACTGCCCGGTGGACATGACCCGTCCTGCCTGGCACCTCCAGGTGGCATGCTTCCCCCAACCCCACGTCACAGGCACTGATAGTCCTCGGTGGCCATTCACATCCTTGATTTTGAACCACTGTTCTTCATACTGAATCCGTCCTGCTCTTGATGCTCTCAGCATCCACTTCGTGGCTCGTCCTCCAATTTTATCCCGACCTTCACCCTTTAGACTTGACATTTGGCGTGAATTCGTTGCTAACCCTGATTGCCCTGTCATGTAATTCAGGCTCTACCGCCAATGGCATGCTCTCGGATAACTTGGACAAATACGTGCCTGGCTGGGACTCCTCCCCAGCATTCTCCTTCCTCCCGGCTGGCTGATGGGCTCCTTTCCCATTGGACCCCATCCTCAAAGTGAGAGCCAGACAGCATCTTGAAAGCTGAATTGGTATTGTCCATCGAGCCGTATTTTTTTCAATCAACCTGCCACTCTTTGTCTCAACAGGAGAGGTACTGACTTCAGGAAAAGCCCATCTCTTAGATGGTGATATTAAGGGGTTAGGGTGCGGGTAAGCACTAGATTTGTTGTAAAAAAAAAAAAAAAAAAAATTTAAATCTGCATTTGAGACGTAACAGATATAACCAAGAGGAAAGTACCAAACTAAGAATCAAGACAAATAGGTTTCAGTCCTAGTTCAAACAATGGCCGTGTGGTCTCAGGCAAGTCACTTCCTGATCCAGGCTTCATCTTCCAGTCAGAGAATGACAGGATTGTGCCACGTGATCTCCAAGTCCCCCTCCAGCTTTAATAGGCTTTGATTTTTTTATTACAAGTCTTTCTGAGATTCCATTTTCTCATGTGGAAAATAGTGATGATTTGTCTAGTCCAGACTTCCTCCCAAGGACTGTTATAAATGTCATATAAGAGAATGCATGGAAGTCCATGGTACACTAATTTTGGTAAGGGAGCCAGGAGACAGGAAACCCTGAAGGCATTCCAGAGCCTAAAGGTTAACAGAGTCACTGACACGAACTGTGACTGTGAAGGATGCCCCTCTTCCTCATTTCTTCAACATTACTTTCAAACTGTCCAGAGTAGACCTGGATTAAAAAGACACTCACATTTGTCCTATTGAAAAGATGATTGTTAGGAGTAAAATGTCACACATCCCCATGGTTGGAATCAGCCTTGATATTGGAGCAACTAATGGGACCAGTAGAATCAGGCCAAATCAGTGAAGGGATTGGGGAAGGCATGAGCAAGAAGAAGCATTCATAAGGTATCTCCTGGGTCCTGGTCCCTTAGGCTGCATAATTAGCTCAGTCTTTGAAATAATGCTTTGAAGGTGTGATTGGTTATAATTATTATCATTATTAATATCAGAGCTATTATTATTATTATTACCATCTCAATGGTGGAAAACCAAGGTCTCAGAGTTTAGATGCCTGTTTCAGAGCTAAGAACCAACATCCAGCCTGTCTGATCTCAAAGCCCACCTCATTGCCTCCTGTAAGGCTGGCAACAGCAGGTTTATCCTCATCTGCACATTCTGAGCCCCTTACTTCATGAAGGAAAGACATCTGCTTAATGCCTCTCAGAGCCAGCTCCCCTCTCCTTTTAGAAACATGCAGGCAACACTTACTGAGACTGACCATGTTCCAGTCCTGTATTAGGTACTGAGTCTCTGTAGGCAAGTACAATATGGATCTTGCCTTCAGATCCCCAATGGCTTGACTTCCCAGCCTGCTTTTCAGCAACAGGCTGAGTTCAAGTGTCCTCTAAGTTCAACAGTGAGTGATGTAGTTTTGTGAAGATAAGCTGAAAAGAAACAGAGGGGAAGCCATCTGAGAGTTTAAATTTTCATGCCTTCATGCCTCAGTTTGCAGGCAATGTCATGCATCATTTATGTGGGGGGTTTGGTGGCATTTATTTTATTCAAAGTCCATTTATCTTGGACTTTCTTTGGTACCATAGGAGATTTTATGATTCATCAAATCCCTCTTCCCTATAATGTACTTTTTCACACATGCTGATGTGTGGTCTACTCAGATGAGATCTCAGAAAGGAATGAGGGACTGGAGTAAGGTCAGAGGAAAAGGAGTGACCATTTGGGGAAATGCCCGCAGCTTATAGTTTACAGATGCTGTAGTGTAAAAGGTAGAAAACTAACTCAAAGAAGTGGGTTTCCAAAGACAGCACCAACCTTCACAGATTACTCAAAGAATACTCTAATTCATTTCTCCACAACCCCACCATAGTTAAGATCCCCTTGCCTACATAGCCAAAACCCCAAAGACCATAAACTTGATGAACAGATGTGGGTCCTACCATGAACCTGGTGACCCCAAAGACCATAAACTTGATGAACAGATGTGGGTCCTACCATGAACCTGGTGACCCCTGAGGCTTTCTGTTGAATGCAAACCAAATTTTTCAGTAGCAGACCTTCAGATTGAATGAAGGTCAAAGCTACTTTTTTTTTTTTATTGCAAAGATCTGTACTCTTTCCAAGAGACTGTCTCCTTAAGACAGGGATGGAAGGTAACACATAATATCACACCTCACCTCTCAGACAGACAAGAGGCCTGGAGTAAAGTTTACTGAGGCCCAACTATTATCAGTGCTCGTACCATTGCACGTGCATGCGTGTGGCATGAGAGCAAGAGACATGGAGAAAGAGAGACTGACATTTCTCTCCTTAGGAACACTATGGCCCTCCATACCGGAACTCTCGGTGTTCCTTGATTATAAACAGCAGAAAAGCCACTCAAACTAATTCAAGGATTAAATTTAATGTTTTAAGTGATACCAGGTATCTTATAGATTCAAGGACCATGAGAAGGTCAGGAACAGATCAGCATCAAGGATTGCAGACTGACTCTGAGTACTGCCATCAAATAGTCAATTATCTTCCATCCACATTTCACTCCACTTATAATTCAAATTCCCAGGAGAGTAAATCTGGCTTAAATTGTGCAATCATGGATCCACCTTGGAGCAGGGTGCCAGGACTGGTGTTTCCCCAGTGGCCACATGGAATGAGGTAGAGGCATTCTCCAAAGGAAAGGAAGGAAGCTATTATCAAGAGAATGGGGAATAGAGAGATACTGGGCAGGAAAACAATGAATACTCATTACCCAGACTCCATCTTTTGCTCTAGTCAAGGTAAGTCTAGTGGTCAGGGAATCTTGCTTTTGGTTCTAGGCTTAAGTGATAGCTAGGAAGGCACATTCATAAAAAGATACAGAGCTGAATCTCATATTCTTTCAGATCCTACTCTTCTCATATAACTTAGCATCACCAATGTCTTCAGGTGCCCTACCTTGTCCCCATCTCTGATGGGCTCAGTCAGTGCAGGATTCTAATCATCCTGTTACACCTGCCTGTTAGACAGCTATTCCCTCATTTTTATGATCAAGTCAAGAAGTGGCCACTCATTCATCCTTCTGACTGTATATGAAGTCCAACCATTGGTCCAGTCCCTGAGTCAATGAGGACAGTGTTCAAACCATTCAATGAGGATGAAGAAAGTTCATGTTAAGGAGTAGCTCCCAACTCTTCAGGAACTCTAAAATAGGGAAAACTCTCAAGAAGTCACTCAGTTGGACAACTGAAGTCTTCATGGTCCCAAATAATGAAAATATGATCTCTGATTTATTGTTTGGGTAAGTCTCTGTGATGACCCCAATTCCAGACCCATGAACAGTCGCCCAACAGGGGCTGGGAAGAAGAGTCCCTGGAGGCCAAGATAGGTCACCAGATAGCTGGTACACCAGGGCAGAGAGCGCCTGCATTACCATGCCCTATCCTGACAAGCCCACTCACTTTCCCTTTGCTTTCTTGACTGGTGGTAGGCAGTGTTTGTTTTGGCAACCCCCAAAATAAGTCACTCCACATAGTCTGAGAAGGAGTAGTAAGTGCTGTGCACTTGCAAATGGCCAACACAAGGGAAACCCATGTTTTATTTACAACTTTCAATTTCTCTAGTTAAGAAGAGTTCTGAGCTTGAGCTGCAATGAGTCTAGGAAATAAAACAATGAGATGTTTGCTCTAGGTCTACCTCGCTTTATCTAGTAGCTTCATTCCTGGAAGTGTGTTCTGCAGATCAATATCAATTCGTGGTGTCTGTTGGCTTACAGCATGGACCTAGTTTTGCTTTATCCTTATACAGTAAATTTTTATTATTAAATAGTCTTCCAATGCTTTAGCTTTAGGTATCTTTGTTCCTTCCCTCCAGCCTCTCTGCCAAAGGACAGCATTTTGTGAGAAAAAGACAAAAGACTAAATATTTCCATCTGTCACTTCTCTTAAACCCCATAAAAGCCCCATGAAGTTGTACTGTATTTTATAGATTTGACAACTGAAGTCCAAAACGACATACCCAGTGACAAGTGACAGCAGGGCTCCAACCTATATATCCTTATAAGACTGAACCTCAAGTAGCATATTATTGTTTAGTCTCCAATGGGTGTTTGAAATGTCTGGAAAGGGCATGAGAAACTGCTCTGTCTCCAGTTGACACTATAATCAATCTGTTCATCATTCATTTAATGCACTGACTCATTCATATGCTCGGAGGTGAACAAGACAGTATCTTGGTGGAGCTCACACTTGAGAATGGGCTTCTTCATACAAAGTAACTAGCAGCACTGCCCTTATATAAGATCACCCAGTGATGTCTATGAGATAGAAGTTCCTTGGCCCAATAGAGTTGACCCCCAGCCCAGATCCCATCTGGTAGCCACAGTGTCCATACACCACTGGCTGTAACTTTGTCCTATCACACCTAACAGCTGTATAGCTGTCCCTTTTCCCGGGGAATTAACTCCTGCTGTTGCCCACAAGACCGCACTCCACCAGTCCCACCCATCTCCAATGGAAGCCCATAGTCAATGACTTATGTGTACACAAGGGCGTAATGAGCTGACCTCCTTGACTTAGGTGGGACTAGTGTGTAACCCGCACTCCAACTCTTCCTTCCAGGCTTAGACTGAAACAGTCTCCATTCCAGTCAGCACCCTTACTTAGATATTTGCTTCTTCTCTGTCCTGCTCCCTGACCCCACCTTGTCAGAAGAACTCAGCCTCAATAAATCACCAGACTCCCCATCTCAGACTCTGTCTAAGGGAACCCCACCAAAGACACCTAGTTTGACTTCATTTTGTACCAGAAGAGTTTACAAAGTATAGGTCCTTGTAAATAATATGCATGCCATGTTCAGCATTCTGATTGGGTCTTCTACATTAGACAAAATCAGCAAGATCTAGTTCCATTGCGTGGTTTTATTTATATTGAAGGAATATTGAAGGAAGGAATTTATATTGAAGGAATATATTGAAGGGAACGATTGACTCTTATAATGTTTGGAACTTTTCAAAAACCACATGGTCATCATAGTCTAGGTAGTCTAGGTCTAAACCAGTTTTGGTTTTGTTTTTTGTGGTTTTTTTTTTTTTTTTTTGAGATCACACCCCCGGTTGGAATCATGAGTTTTCCCTTTGGAGCACTGGTGTTAACATAAGTGTGAGCTGCAGTGAAAATTAATGCACTGCCTGATCATTTCCACAGAGCCTTTGGTGAGGTTGATGTTGAGCTTGTTGGATAATTATCTGTTTTTTTAAAAATCTAGGCATCCTTTTATACATTGCAATTTCTGTTTGCAAGTTTCTCTTCAAGTTTACTGAACCGTTTAATTAACTTAAGTGTTTAAACTTCTAGAGGTGTTGATTGATTCTAATCAGTATTTTCTGCTACTCTAATTGAAGCCTTCCTCTCTTGGACTATTGTCAGTGAAGCAAAAAATAAAAAATAAAGCAAAATGTTGTTTAGTCTTTGGCATAATCCAACACACATTTAGTTGGGCCCATAATTGCATGAACTTCAGGAGGACAGAATGGAGCCAATTTCTGTTCCCTTTGAAGTTGGAGAGCCAACCCCGGGAGGGGAGACCGTGCAGCCAGCATAGGGAGGAGACTCCTACAACCTCTCACCATGACTTGGACTTCAAGCCAAGCCACTGTCAGGTTCGGCAGATTTCACTCATCATGGAAGCTCAGTGGGGGGATGTTTGCAGGGACGCGTGCCATCCAGAGAAAGCACTTTACTCTTTTAACAGCTCTTCTAATCTCAGGAAAACAAAATAAAACAAACAAAAAATCATCCCAACCTCCAACCTCCCACAGTAACACCCCAAGCAAATGCAACCCTGACCCCTAGGATAAGAGCTGCCCCGCATTGAGATCTTTCTGCTGGGCGTGAGGATGGGAGCCAGGCTTCAGAACCGCAGGTGTCCAGATGGCCTGGGGGTTGTGTTTGTGTGCCCTTTGGAGGGCCATCCAAGGGGGAGAGAGGTACGAGAGAGGTACGTCAGAACAGATCTGGGGAGCATCTCCGACCAGAAGGTACCAAAGGTAGTAGCCTCCAAGACCACTCTCCAACTTCAGCTTTTGAAGACCCGGTTTCCTGTTGCTTTCAAAATGATTTTCTGGCAAGCTGCCGTGGTCTCTCCCGAGACAGTTCTGTTCTAGTTGACTTCTGTTCGGCGCAAAATAATGTATTATGGATATTGCATTTTTCTGCTAAGAAAATGTCGGCTGCTGAACTAGATCAAACCGCCCTCCAGTCCTTCAGTGCTGACTCATTTTAATTATTGAACTTCTCTCCCTGGAAACTGTGCTCTGTGCTGTTTGCCGAAAAACTGGCAGTTTTAACACAATTTGGAAACTTTTCATAGATTGATCACCCCAGGAAAACAGGCAACTGATCACCAGAGAAATTCTGCAGTTAAGATTAGTTTGCTGTTTGATGACACTGAAGAAGTGAAATGTGTCCTAGGGACACATTTCACTCCCTACCATCCATCCTGCTTCCCCGGCTGCCTTCAGAACAATACCCTCCTCTGCATGTAGCCAGGAACCCTTTCTTCCTCTGTACTTCAGGGGTCCACTTCTAAAGCCTTGGCAAGCTTACCAATGGCCAGTACAATCCCTGCCTCCTCCAATTCTCTTAACCTTTCTCTGCTTCAGCCATTCCCTTCCAGCAACACTCAGCTTTCTGCTTTGGAAACACTCCTAGCTCTTCCCTACCGCAGAGCCTTTGCACATGCTAGTCTATCTAGTAAGTTCTCCTTCTTCTAATCTGCATATATGGTTGGCAACCCTGGGTACCTATGAGGATACCCTTGGGTTTCATCTCCAGATCAGTTACACCAGAACCTCTGGAGAGAGGGTCCACCATCCGTTATTTTCAAAAGCTCCATGAGAACCATCCCCTTAGATTTTCATGAGACTGGGTCCTCCCCATTTTTCAGGTCTCAGCTTCAACAACACTTCCTAGAGAAGCATTCCCTGCCTATCCCTTTGAAAGGAGCCTGAACATTAACCCCCAGACTTTAGCATCACACACTGATTTTATCCTAATATTCAGCACTATCAAAAGTTGTCTTTTCCATTTTTTTAATTAGTTTATTGTCTTCATACACCAGAATTCAAGCTAGCAGGAATCTTGTTCATCTTGTTGACTTCTATATCATCAGAACGTATGCTTGAAATATAGTAGGTACTCAAAACATATTTGCTGGGTGAGTGAATAAATGAATGAATGGATAGATAAATGAATGAATGAGTAAATGAGTGAGTGAATGAATGAGATTCCTAGTCCAAGTTCCTATTTTTGATAGTATACTTCTCCTGATGATTGCCTCAGTACACTCAGGGAGAATATGTTTATTCTATTGACAACCATCATTTTCTGCTTTAGGTCCTCCTAACATGAGAATGCAGAGAATTTTGATGAATGACAATGAAAGATTTATATTACCGCATCATCATATCAATATTAGAAGTTCTGTGAAACTGTAGCTTTGCAATGTCCTCTCTTACATGTCCCACACATGGCCATTGCCAGCAAGCCAATATTTTAGTGTCCTGAACTCGCATCTCCCCACTCCACTCTCAAGCACAGTGGGGGTGTGAGAGTGCCTCCCTTTCCTTCCCACCTAAGCTTCCCAGAGGAGCATTTAGATAATATACTGGTTATGAGTAGAACCTGAGCAGAATAACTACTCAAGAGCACTTATGATCACCAAAGCAGCATGGAGTGGTTATGTCTTAGGATTCTCTACTACTTTAAGCACCATTTTCTGCTCATCCCTACTCCCAGATACTTGCTGGGTTGATGTCCTCCTTTAAACATTTGCCTAAAACCTTCCCCAGCAAGTGCCATTATCATGAGATAATGCGCTCATCCTTTGGCCACCATGCATCCTGACATGAACAAGCCTGATGGGTACTTCTGGGTGCCACTAGGAACACAATTCACCCCTTCCCCAGGGCTGCCTCTAATTTCCCTTCAAAGCAAAGCCACTATTCTCTAAAATGGAAAGTAAGGCTCCAAATTTAGCCGGCCAGTCTTCCAGAAGGGATTCCATTGTTCTACTTAAGGATAGGAATATGAGAAACAGATGTATAGATATTTATCCACTTCTCTTCCCTGCCCACTTATCATCATGCTTGGTGGCCAAGCATCAGACTGCTTTTTCTTACTTGTCTTGGCAATTTATGCACACCAGAAAGGGTGTTTCTGCTTTAGAGAACCAAGAGATATTTCTGGGAACCTGAGACAACGAATTCACCTTCAGAAGGCAAGTAGCTAAATATTTATACCGTATCAGAGTCTGACTCATTCTCAGCCATTGTGAAAATGTGTGGCAATGCTTGGGCTGGCGTGAGGGACATCTGAGGTCCAGGATTGACTCTACAGCCCAGAAGATTCTGGAACTGGATAATAGTAGAGCCATCCTGTAAAGAAGCAACTTGGGGATCCTGATAGAACTGCTGTATAATCCAGAACAGTTTCTGAGTGTACACAGAAGGCATCCACACCTCAAGAACTGGGCTAACCACTCACTCATTCATATAGTCGTACAACATATGAACAATTATTAAGTGAATAAGTGAATATTTATTCGTTTGTTGAATTCATTCATTCATTCATTCAGAAGCACCCAGCATGTTGCTTCCATGAGGATCTGGGCACTGGGTCTACAACAGGGAACACAGAACAAAAGTGCCCTCCTAATGGAACTTAGAGGTACAGAGAGATGGCAGACCAATTGTAAAATGTATATAGTACATCAGATGGTTGACAAGTGCAATGGCGAAAGTAACATGGGAGACGGATTATAAGGAAAAGGGTCCTGTGTGGAGACTGCAGTGTTAACTAAGGTTGTCAGGAAAGGCCTGGCCGAGAAGGTGACATGTGAACAAAGACATGAAGGTTGTGGGGAGACCAGCATGCAGGCTGGCAGGTGGCGAGGTCTCTAGCCCTCGGGCAGGGATGTGCACAGTGTATGGCAGTGAGGCCAGTGTAACTGGGACCCATGTTAGGGGAGAGTGAGCAGGATTGGAAAGGTCGGCTGGGGCTGATCAGGAGGGTATGGGAGAACAGGGTCTAGACTGGGGTTTCATTCCAAGTGTGATGGGGGCATTAGAGGTTCTCAAGCAGAGAAGAGGCACAAACAACTGAGGGTTTTTTGAAGATTTTATTTATTGGAGAGAGAGAGTGAGCACATGCACACGCATGAGCTGGGGGAGGTGCCAAAGTAGAAGGAGTCTCAGGCGGACTCCCCACTGAGCACGGAGCCCCCTGAGCAGCGCCATCTAATGACCCTGAGATCATGACTTGAGCCGAAATCAGGAGAGGGATGCTTAACCAACTAAGCCACCCAGAGGCCACCCTCAACCTCCCAACACCCCCGCCCTGACTGAGATTTTGACAGGCTTGTTCTGGCCATCCTACCAGGAAACAATGGTCCAAAAGGCATAGGAAGGGAGGAGACCTGTTAGGAGGCCGCTGCCATCGTCAGGGCAAGGCAGGCTAGCAGCCTAGACGGGAGAGTAGCCGTGGATTCTGGAGACAGTTGCAAAAGAGGGCCACCTCTGGTAGCTGACGGACTTGGCACGCTGCAGGGGTTTTGGGGCCATGAAAGCAAACAGTTCCCATGGGAACTCACTTCCAGCAGGTGGGTCCACTCCAGAATCAGGAGCACCAGAGGGACCTGGAAGGGAGCACAAAGGGAGTTCCTGGTCTTACTGGGGGCAGCTTCGGTTTATAGAACACTGAATATGTGCCAGGTCCTGTGTGAACCACCGAGCCTACATAACTCCCTCCCTGCTTCCTAGAACCCGTCATAAACACACCGTTGTCCTCACTGATGAAGAAACTGAGGCTTGGCGCAAGGCCCCCCGCCCGGCACTAGAACAGGGCCTCCAGCTCCACTTCCAAGCTCATACTCTCAACCCTTGATGATGCTACTCAGAATCACACTTGAAGTATTTTTCACCAAGTTCAAGAAAAATTATGAATTGTCTTTCTTCCCTGAAGGCTTTTTAAACTACAGAACCAGGGCACCTGGGTGGCTCAGTGGGTTAAAGCCTCTGCCTTCCGTTCAGGTCATGATCCCAGGGTCCTGGGATGGAGCCCCGCTTAGGGCTCTCTGCTCAGCAGGGGGGCCTGCTTCCTCCTCTCTCTGTCTCTGACTGTCTCTCTGACCACTTGTGATCTCTGTCTGTCAAATATATAAATAAAATCTTTAAAAAAATAAAATAAAATAAACCACAGAACTGGTTTTCCAGACTGAGAATAGCTCCCCCATCGGCCGGTGCCAGAGAGAGACCCCTCATCAAACTCTCACTCTCTAGGGCGCCTGGGTGGCTCAGTAGGTGAAGCCGCTGCCTTCGGCTCAGGTCATGATCTCAGGGTCCTGGGATCGAGTCCTGCATCAGGCTCTCTGCTCAGCAGGGAGCCTGCTTCTCTCTCTCTCTCTCTCTCTCTCTCTCTGCCTGCCTCTCCATCTACTTGTGATCTCTCTCTGTCAAATAAAAAAAAAAAAAATTCTCACTCTCTAGTCTCCCGTTTACATCCTGTTTTCCTTATTGCCCTTGATCCCCGCCCCCCCCCCCCCCCGCCACCAATTCAGCAGGAGCTCCACAGCTGGTGACGGGCCCCAGGGTTCAGAGTCCCGGCTGGTGTGACATCCCTTGTGGTTCAGAGGAGTCCTCTCCCTGGAGATCTGACGGCCCCCCCCCTTTGTCATTTTATGGGGGAGAGTGAGCCCCTTGGTCTTCTCTGCAGCAAGTGTGTAACATATGGGGGGAGGCTTTTGAGGCAGTTTCTTTTCCCCCAGGTGAACTCACTCAATGAGGTTACCATGTCCCAGGTTCATTTCCAGGTGTGGCAGATTTTATATCGATCAGCCTAGGACACTAACCATATTCTTTACTGTTCAGAAAAAAAGAAAAGAAAAAAAAAAAATAGGGGTATTGAGCGCCCTCTATTTGCCAGGCGACGTGCCAGGATGTGCGCTGGTAAACAAACTGGGCTCAGCCCCTGATCTCATGGGACTACAGGTAGGCTCTTGGGGGAGCCAGACATTAAAACCAAGAGACCCTTCGATTAGGGTTTAGAGCAGGAGTAGGGTCTTGTCTCAAGGAAAGAAGCATGATTCTGCATGTCGAATGACAAAGGAGCCAGGCCTTGCCTGAATGGGTAAGAGGAAGTGTCCTTGAAGAAACGGTGAGCAGGCTGCTTTCCAGAGGGTGGGTGGTTCTCCTTGCATGGAGGGTGGGGGCAAAAACAAGTGGTCCAGATAGGGGCTTTGTAGCCAGAGGAGCTACAATGAGTGTAAGGGGCAAAGAAAGCTAGTCAAGGCTTGGTGCAAAATGAGGTAAAGGGTTAGGCAAGGCCACCCGATATAGAATTCGATGTTTAGCCTGAGAGGCCAAAGGCCGAAGGCATCCACCCTTCGGAAGATGAGTGAAAAAAAAAATAATGATATTCACTTTAGCCAGGCCCCCTCGGCCTACATTACAGGAGACACACTGGCAGGGCGAGGTGGACAGAGACCACCCCTTAACTAGAGATAATCTAGTTACACAAGATTATCTGTACACACACAAGATAATCTGTTTTATGCAGAATTTGCCTGGACAAAGAATCTTAGCATATCTGACCTGGAAGAGGTCTTAGAGTGCATTCCTCTAGTCCAGCTGCGCTATTCCATGGAGGAAACACTTAACCTAGAGAGAAGCGACTTGCCCAAGGTCACGTGGCCACATAAATCAGAGTCAGCTCTCAAACCCAGGCCTTCCGACTCAGAGCCTTGTGGTTGCAACCACTGCTTTAGTCATCTGTATCTGCATAAACACTGGGCTCTTTCAGAGTATGAATGGTGTTATATTTAGTATTTCTCTGCAGTGTTTGAGGGGAGTAAGCAGACAGTATATGTTGAATGGGTGAACAGAGAGGTAGGGGGGTAGATGGCTGGATGGGAGGCTGGATGGAGGGGTGACTTGGTAGGATGCTGTTTCTTCTAGACGCCCTAAACTTCCATAACAACAGGGGAAAGATATTTTGTACCATTCTCAGCCTGTCAATAACCAATGTCACAGCTGGGTCAGCCCTTGTGGTTCAGCAATAACCATTAGGAAACTTTGAAAAAACACAGGCTTATTACTTACAGGCCCTGGAAATTACACGGTACACCTGGGGCCACACAGCCAGGTTGCAGGTAGAGAGAAAGCACACACAGGCCTGGTTTAATTAGGGTGGAAGGTGGGAGCCTAGGTTTCCCAGACCCACTCTTTATTGGTGAATTTGAAACTTAAGAGCAGGAATTTAATGCAGAGAAAGAGCAATGATAAATGGCCTAAATGATCTGTTATTGAAATCAACCAAGATCACTAAAACAAAGGAGCCTTAGTGATGATGGTGGCCTGGCCCTTTATCCAGTGGTGTGTTTATTGGAGAGAGTCCCTTTCGAACAGAGGCCTCAGTAATCAAAGCTTACGTGAGGCACTTGCCTTACACAAAAAGGAGAAAACAACTGTCAGGGTTCACAAAAGAAAGATCACCCTTCCCTGGGTGAGAACCATATGTCATGACTCCCTTCCCCCAAAATACACCTCCTCTAAGTCATGGCAGCCACTCTGGGCCGGGACATCAGTGTGATCCCATGGGACATCTTCCTTACCCAAGACTGGGCCCCACGGAAGCAGGGTCCCTGCAAGAAGCTGATAAACCCGCTCGGCTCCTCAAGATGGCAGGCAGCCCGGGATCGGCTGGGTCATTGCATTGAGTCCTTATTCCAACTGGAACAGAGCCTAGCTTGCTAACCGTCCAAATTGAATTTTTAAAAACTTGAATTAGGTCACCATAAAGATCTGTTTCTTTTAATGGCAGAAAGCCCAGTTTCCCAAGTGTTTCCTCTGGAGCTCATTCTTTGCTACCCCATGACTCCCGTTCATCCAGCACCCGACGAGGGACACAGAGTGAAATGCTGAAGACGTATGATTGCGAGGGACGATAAGCTCAGGACTGCTTGGAGGGACTCGGGGGGATATTGCCAAAATATGGCCCTGACAGGGGTCTCCGCATTGGATGCCCACAGCAGCGCTGGAGAGCGGGGCTGTCTCACTTACAGATGAGGAGCGTGAGAGTGCAGGGTCTCAGGGCCTTGCCCTCCACAGGCCAGTATTCGGACTTAGATCTACCAGGCACAACAGTCCCAGTTTCTTGCCACGATACTGATATTCCAAACAGGCTGACTTCCTACTTGTGGTTATTCAGAAGGTAATCATCGTAACTAATGAACACAGAGTACTTTGCCATCGGCCAGCATTTATGGGTCACCTACCATATGCAGGGATAGAACGAGAACCACCTGTCCACAGTCTTCTGTGGGTCTGATGTGCCACCAAGAGGCTTATCGCAGGCCAACTGGACATTCCTCTCAGATCTCAGAGCAAGAAACGAGGGACTTCATTCCGGCCCCCACGCAGCTGCTTCCTCCGAATATGACCTGTGGAGGGGGGGGAGACATTTAACCTCCGAAGCCTGGGGGTCCTGCTCTACCGTATGGGCACAGTTATTTGTATACTGCAGAGTCCCAACAGGATACAAATGGCACCCCCACTATTGGATCACTTGAGGAAGGCGTACTACCAAAGTGCGAGCGTGAGAGAACCCCCGGGGACAAGACGCCAATCCACCGATGCTAACCCCGTGTTTGTAACTACCCTGAGGTCCAAAGGGGCAAAGGTGAGAGAAGTTACCAGAAGCTGGAAGGAGGGAGATTATTGTGGGATTGGCAGCCCTGAGACGGGCAGTGGTTTTTAGGACACAGCCCACCCAAATAGCCTCATGAGGCAGGAACCAGGTGCAGAAGGACCCTGATCTCCCTGGCTTCCTCCCTCTTCCTTCCTCCCCAGGGGCTGCCATTGGCAGAACCCTACAAGAGCCAGCCAAGACAGAGTACACAGTGGGTGTCCCAGACAGAGAGGAGGAGGGCAGAGAGGGAGTCTGGAGGCGCACATGGTACCTATTCAATCAGCAACAAAGTGGCCTTAGGAAAATGAGATTAAAAAAAGAGTTGTTTTCTAACCCGGGAATAAGAACTTCCTGTCACCAGTCTTCTATGAGCTAGTCTATGAGCTAGGGGATGAGAGTGATCTACAATCTAAAAGAAGAGAAGAATAGAATCTGTGCCTCTCCTCTTTGAACAGAACCCTGAGGAACTGGGTTACAAGACAGTGTCATACAAGGGGCTTCAAACCCGGGCATCCTGGGTGTGGGTCTGGATCTCCCACCCTCAGTCCTTCCCCTCTCTCAGCTTCTGAGCCCTCACGTGCAAGGCAGGGACCCTACTGCCCACATCGCAGGGTGCTATGAGGCTTAAAGGGCACAGAAAGGGACACTCATAATGCCTGGCACTTAGGAGGTGCTCAAGAAATATATTATTGAACAAGTGAGTGAATGAGCAGTTCCTAGGATCTCTTCTGACTCTCGGATGAGAGGGATCTGATTCTCTGGACTGATTGTCGGGTTCTAAGGAAAGGCCTGTGACATCTGGGCAACGTAGCAAACTTCGGGCGAGGCGTGGGCTGGGATGGTGGTTGGAGGGCAGGTCACTGCAGGGTCTGCAAAAGAAAGGGGGTCTCAGTAGAAATAATTCGTCTAAGACTCTTGCCCAAATCATAGCCTTCTACAGGCTGTGGCAGCCTCTGTGAAAATGGGATTTGAATATAAGCTAGCAATTTGGATAGAATGCCCAATTTGTCAAAGTAAGGCTCTTCTGGCAATGTATTAGAAACGACTATGAACGTCGTTGGCCAACTCCCAAGTATGGGTGGATAATTGAGAATTAACTATTATGAGACTTTCATTGGGGGGATATAAATTACACTTAAAGGAGGAGGAACTTGAGGGAAGGAAGCTGACATTCGTGGACTATCCTGGGATCTAAACTGTCCATGTAACAAAGGCCCCAGTCTTCACAGAGCTTACCTCGCAGAGGTAACAGACCATACCCAAGAGACATAATCACGTCTTTAAATCTATGGTGTTGGGGATTGAATTATGTCTCCCAAGAAGATATGTTCACGTCCTAACCCGTCGTGACAGTGGATGTGACCTTATTTGGAAATAGTCTTTGCGGATAGCATCAGTCGATTTAAGATAAGGTTATTAGGGTGGGCCCTAATCCAATGACGAATGTCCTGATAAGGAGAGGGAAGTGTGGACACAGACACCCACAGACGACAGAAACCTGTTATGGCCACCTGGGGAAGTGAATACATATAATATGTTAAAAGAAACTAAGTGTCACAGAGAAAAGCAACAGCAGAGCAAGGCCAGAGGGCTAAGGAAGGAAAAAGGAGGGCGAGCAGGAGAGAGGAAGTCGGGACTGGGGCGGGAGCCACGGAGAAGGTGAGGTGTGAGCCAGACAGGGATGGGGAAGAATGTGAGAGGCGGGTGCCTTGGAGGCTCTGAGGTGGGCTGTGCCGTGTTTGAGAAACACCAGGGAGGCCCACATGGCAGGAGTGGGAGCAAACAGAGGTGGGAGCCGGGGCGTGAGGGTAGTGGGGCCAGGCTACGGGGTGGGGGGCCTTGTAGCCATTTTGAGCCCTTCCACCCTCACGGGGAGTTAGGGTAGGTGGGGGAGGGGTGTGCTGCAGTGACACAGTCTGAAATAGTCTTGTCTTTTTTTTCTTCCTTTTCTTTTTTTTATGGAATCATTGGCCCAAGACACTTAGGACAATGCCACTTCTTCTTTTTTTTTTTTTTTTTAAGGTTTTATTTATTTATTTGTCAGAGAAAGAGAGAGCTCAAGCAGGGGGAGCGACAGGCAGGGGGAGAAGCAGGCTCCCCACCGAGCAAGGAGCCCAATATCAGACTTGCTCCCAGGACCTGGGAATCATGACCTGAGCCAGAGGCAGACACTGGACCGAGCCACCCAGGCGTGTTCCCTGTGGCTGCTGCCTTGAGAACAGATGGAAACAAGGCAAGGATGGAAATGGGGAGGCCTCTTGAAGGAGCCTTGCAACAGCCCCACTAAGGCTACAGCCTTTACAGGGATCCCCACCAGGTTCCCAAGGACGCCCTGCAGGGGAGGGGGTGGGGCTGGGATTCCTGCTCCTTCTGCTTCTTTCCACAACATCCCCTGCCGGCAGGCTCCCCACCCAAAGGCTGGCCTCCAGGCCGCCGCAGACGGGCTGCAAACTTATTCTGAGACCTCGCCGAGAAGGAAGGAAATGTGCCTGCCTCCCTGGGTTCACTGCCCTCAATCTAAGGTCTTACCTCATAGAGCTATTGCAAGAAGCAAATGAGGGAACAGCTGTGGAAGCATTTTCGTGAAAGCATAAAGCACTAGATAAATGCAAGTGATTGCAATTAATACTAATATCAGTCACCCCTCCCTTCAGCCCGCAACCATCAGCCTATAAATACCACCAAAGCAATGTCTTCATAAAGAGATGGATTCCCACGTGGGTGTAAAACTGGTGTGCACACCTGCTGGAGAGAATTTCTCATTTAGTGGATTTCACTGTAACAAGATCAGTGCTGCTCTGATACTATGGGCCCATCTGTTGGGCTGTGACAGCCAGACCTTTGGAGGGACCGGGAGGTCCACCAACACGCAGTCATTTAAGGCATTGCATCCTGGTGCTGAGCTGGTTTTTGTTTTTTTTTGTTTTTTTAATTTCATTTTAATGATGACTGGTTTTGTTTTTGACGCTCTGGAGGGATTTCTTGGCTGAAGCTGAGCAAAGACTGGGTATGGGGTCCGAGGACCCCTGCTGGCAGACAGGCGTTTGCATGAATGGGCCGGCCTGGGGGCCCTGCAGGTCTCTGGTTGTACGAAGAGGAAGGAGGTTGGTTCAAAGGAAGCTTGGAGCAAAGACGAGAGGGAAGGCAAGATCCTGGAGAGCAGTGGTGTCTCTTTGGTGTCCTCAGGAAAACCTCAAGAGGCGTGTCTTGTCTAGCAGCAACCTTGAGGGCTAGGACCGTAGGCTGTTTTGCTTCAGGGTCCAGGTGAGCCATGGAAATGGAGGGTGGAGGAAGCAACATTTTTTCTGATTCCAGGGAGCACACAGCAATGGTGTCGGGGCCTCTAGGAGAGCAGCACTGGTGGCCTTTGCTGTCTGTGCTGGGGCAGGGGCTGCTCACAGCGCAATTGGAAAGCAGCTCCAGAGTCCGCTGGGCCCAAGGAGGCAGGGAAGCAGCATCCTATGGGGGGTTACAACAGAGGAGGGGGCCGCCTCCACCAGGACCAAGTATCTCATACCAGGGCAAGGGTGGGACTGTTCAACTGAAGGGGCTGCCTGGCCCCTGTGGGAGTCTTAGAAATGACTGGAAGGCATGGGAGCGGCAGGGGGAGGGATGAGGTCCTACACTGTGCAGGGGTGCTAGGCAGTGGAATTGAGGCATTTAAAATTATTTGTAACTCCACAATGAGAAAGACTAGGGATCTCCACGTTACAACAATACAACAATAATAGATAACTGTATTGGATATCTACAATAAGCCAGACACTGCTGTGCATGATTTCATTCATGCATTCATTCATGTACTTATTTATTCATTCATTCAGTAGGGATTTGTGACGTGTCGACTATGTGCCAGGCTCCGTTCTAGTTGCTGGGGATACATCAGTGCGTAAATCACAAAGATCCTGGCCCTCATGTAGCTTACATTCTAGCAATGGGAGATGGATCATAAGTAAGAAATACATTGTTTTGCACATAAGGAGGTGGTGAATGCTAGGGAAAGAAGAAAAAGCAAAGCAAGTGGCGTCTGGAGTGGCTGGAGGAGGGTGCAGCACTAATTAGGGTAGTCAGAACAGACCTCATGGAAGAGGGGACATGGAAGCCAAGACATGCAGGGGTGAACTACTGGGTATCTGAAGGGGTATCTGAAGGGGAAAGCAAAGATAAGAGCTGTTGCAAAGGCCCTGTAGTGGACACTTGCCTCAAGAGTTTAAGGAATGACCAGGAGGCTGATACAGGCAAAAAAGAGTATGCAGTGGGATGACATCATAGGATATAAGCTCAGAAAAGCACTGGAGGCCCAGATCAGGTAAGACTTGATATATGCTCCATCCTCACAATAAAACCGAATGAGATGTTACTATCCCCATTTTACAGAGGAGAAGATGGAGGTTCTGAGAGTTTAAGCAATCTGCCCATATGCATATAGCACGTAGGAATAGTCCAGGTCTACAAGATGCATTTTCCAGTACATTGTATTCTTACCTCCTTGAGGCCCCTCTTGGATATCTAGGGTTGTTGTGCCCGGGTTAAAATCAATTATCATATGGTTTACTGAACTATTCTGCATAGCCAAAACACATACACACATACACACACACTTTTAGATCAAGTTTCCAAAGCCACATTTCATTTCCAAACACTCCTGTTGGTTGGGAGTGTTTTTTCTCAGCAAACTCTGAGAATGACTCAGGCCAAAATGAAAGCAAGGGCACATTCCCTGCGTCACAGGGCCTATGGAGAGTGGGGACCGCTTAGAATGCACAGGATGTCAGCCCGCATCGTCAAAACTGTCACCGGCCATCCCCAGATCACGTGAAACAAAATGTCTACTACAAAGCCAAAATTCTACTTCCTGTGACATCATTTCATCATGTGATTGTGTATATGTCAAAGTGGAAATGAGGGCACAGAGACCATCCACAGTTCTCCTCTGCTCTTTGTATAACAAATGATATTGCCTCACATGTTCATTCATTCAAAGATTACTGAGCATCCTCTGATGCCCCAAAAAGAGAATGGCCTTTGGAATCACCCTGGGCTGGAATCCTGGCCGCTCCCACCAGCATGAGGGACCTTACCTGAAGTGAGTCAGCCTCCCTGAGACTTGGGCTTCTCCTTTGCAAATGAAGAGTTAAAAATCCCTGCTTTGTAAAGTCCCCAGCATAGTGTGTTACGTAGCAGATGATAAATGGTGGCTGTTATTTTGATTACATGCTTCTGGAAGAAAGAATGGTTCTGCAGGGAGATGGGGGAAAGAATGCAGATCATGCTGAGTAAACAGTGCTACGAACTGAGGAAGGCATGAAAACAGCCCGTAACGATAATAAAGACTGAGAATAATGATAACAAATATTACTATCAATTATAGGCATCATGTCTTCTAATCTTCCACAGCAACCTAAAAGGCAGGCACAAATACCATCCCCATTTTACAGACAAGAAAGCTGAAGCTTAAAGATGTTTTGTGATAAAACTGGTCAGTCATACAAACCGTGGTTCAGACCAGTTGAGAGCAATGCAGAGGTCTCCAAACTCTTGGATTTTTATTAGTCAACATATTAGTTATCCATTGCTACATAATAAGTTACCCCACAACTTAGTGTCTTAAAATAGTGAACATTTATTATCTCATGGTTTCCATGGGTCAGGATTCTGGGCAGCTGTGCTAGAAGTCTCATAAGAAGCTACAGAGAGATGTCAGCTGGGGTTTTGGTCATCTGAGGGCTTGACTGGGGTAAGGGATACAATTCCAAGATGGCACATTCATGTGGATCGGGAGTCAGCACTGGCTGGTGGCTGGAGACCCCAGGACCTCACCACACACACACACTTCCCCACGGGGCTGCTTGCCATGTTCTCGCGACATTCCAACTGTCTTTTCCCAGAGCGAATGATCCAAGAGAGCATAAGGGAAGGTTGTGATGTTTTATTATGTTGCCTGGGAAGTCACACACATTTATTCAATATCCTACTGGTTTCACAGAATAGGGCTTCAGAAGTCCGGATCATTAGCTTGGATTTTATTCTACATGGAAGGGAGGCCATCAGAGTCTTCTAAACAAGGAATTAATTATATGGTCTGCTTTTGGTTTTAAGATCACCTTGGATACCAAAGGGAGAATGGATTGGAGAGAAGTCAAATGGAAGGAAAAAGTTGCAGTATTTCAGTATGGACTTAATGGCAGGATGATGTTGGATGTTTTCAGATTAGTGTTGAAGACTTTGCTGGTGGATTAGATGTAGGTACTGAGAGAAAGAGAAAAAAAATAGAATAAAGCTTGGATTTGGGACTTGAGCAATCAGTGGCTGGTGAGGACCAGAGAGGACTAGGTGTGGAGGGGGGCAATAATCAAGTTTGTTGGCTATATTGAGTTTTTATGTATCCAAGAGGAGAAATTAAGTAGACATTTGGATAAAGAAATCTAGAGTGGTGGTTCCCAAACTTGGCTGCTCTTTGGAATCTCTTATAGAGTAAAAACTGGTGCCTGAGTCCCAACCCAAGAGATTCTGACTAATTGCTCTAGGGTGTGGTCTGGAGATTGGGATTTTTAAAAATATCCTTCAGATGATACTAATGTGTAGGAACTTTTGAGACCCACTGACCTGGGAAGAGGTCAACTGAAGATTTAACTTTGGGTGTCTCTGGGGTGTAGATGATACTTCAAGTCAAGGACCTGACTGAGATTCTCTGAAGAGACAATGAGACTAGAGAAGAGAAAGCCAAGGTCCAAGCCCTTAAAGCCCAATATTTGGAGGTAGAGTAGGAGCCTGAGAAGCAGCCAACAACAGCCAACTCAGGCATTGAATACTGGTAAGGCAGGTGCCAACCTGGTTATTCTCCTCTCTCTGGCTTTTCTGGGGTTCCTTTTTTTTTTTTTTAAAGACTTTATTTATTTGTCAGGGATCACAGGTAGGCAGAGAGGCAGGCAGAGAGAGAGGAAGAAGCAGGCTGCCTGCTGAGCAGAGAGCCCGATATAGGGCTCGATCCCAGGACCCTGGGATTGTGAGACCCGAGCCGAAGGCAGAGGCTTTAACCCACTGAGCCACCCAGGTGTCCCCGCACTTTTGTTTTTTAAGATTTTATTTATTTTTCTGGGGTTCTTGTGCAGCAATGGACAACATTCTCTACAGTCTTTTCCCCTGTCAACACTCTGGTGGCTGCAAAGGGCCATTTTCTAGTCTCTGATCAGGGTAATGCAAAGCAATTCATTTAGCAGCTGTTCCTCCTTCTGATTGTTTGTTCCAAGACATATTATTCCACATTTGTCTGCATTAAACCGCATTTTATCACCCGTTATCCCAAGTCCTTCAATGATCTGGGCCCCTTTGCATTTGACAGTGAGGCTGCACAATGTGTGGCGCCTGTGAAAGCCGTCATTTGCACATTTGAAATCCTTCTAGCAGGGCCATTAGGTGGGTCATTAGCATCAATAACACGAGGAGCCGTACCTGGTGGCTTTGCAGAGGCAGGAAGACACACAAGGGGCTGCGTGTGGGCTTGTTTGTTTTCTTTGTCTGGAGGACATGGGGACACCCTAACACACCCCACCCCTCCCCCAGCCAGAGCGTCTCCTCCTGCCCTGCCACTGACAAGAGAGGGTCTCCAGTGATTTGCAGACTCCAACTCTGACTCCTCACGTCGTCCTCTCCGGCATCTGTAGCCTCCAGACATCTCAATAATTTAATAAACCCGCTCACACCAGCAGGCCTCTGGCTATCTCTAATCAAGCTGGGTGTGTTTTCCAGTCGTCTCTTGCCTAATGGTAAGGGACGTTTTCGGAGATCAAACATACAGTTCCGTTCCCAGTGTGCAAGCCTCCATCGGGTCATGTTTAAGTAGGTGTTGCCTGTCTAACTTTTTGCAATCAGAAATTCAAGGCTGGGAGAGCCTGGGTGGCTCAGTTGGTTAAGCGTCTGCCTTCGGCTCAGGTCATGATCTCAGGGTCCTGGAATCAAGCGTTGTGTTGGGCTCCCTGCTCAGCCAGGAGCCTGCTTCTCCCTCTGCCTCTGCCACCACCCCCCCCAAGCCCCTAGCTGCACTCATGCTCTCTCCCTCCCTCCCTATCTCTCTATCTCAAATAAATAAATAAAATCTTTAAAAAAGAAGAAGAAGAAGAAATTCAAGGCCAGAGATGGCATTCAGATATGGGACCCCAACCCCCCTACATCCCTCTGACCTCCCATCCCAGATGCCCAGACATCTCTTTCTATGCTCCTTTTAATGAGATTGTATTACATTATTTTCAGCTTACACATTTTAATATTTTAAGGCATCATAAATCCCTCTTGGAGGCCTGAGAAATAATTCATTAAAAGAACCCATTTGTTTTCTTCACAAACACATAGAGCACACCTACTCTGGGCCCGGCAGCAAGCCCTGGTGTGCAGGGGACACAGAAGCATGAAGAACAGTCTGTGGTCCAGAGGTGACCCAATAATGCTAATGAGGAACATTGAGCTTTACATGAATTTCTTAAATTCTGCTTTTCAGAGGCTTGCCCTGACATGTACCTTTCCTGCCCAGGGGGCCAACCCATATCAGCAGCATGCCCACTCCCACCACAGGGCCTTTGGGAACGTGTGGTCACAGTGACTCAGGAGGGAGACCGGCTTTTAGTGCCCGCAGGCTCCTCGGTGCCTTGCAGTGCTTGGGACCAGCCTCCACTCACGTGCTGTTGAGCACCCCACTGCTAAACCCTGAAACAGGAGGTGAATTTGTTTCTTGGGGCTCCTGTAACACATTGTCACAAACACCCTGTCTTAAAACAACACTGACTTATTGCCTTGCAGTTATGGGGGGGGGTCAGAAGTCCAAATTGGCTGGGGCGCCTGGGTGGCACCGTCCCTTGAGCCTCTGGCTCTTGGTTTCAGCTCAGGTCATGATCTCAAGGTCCTGGGGCCTAGCTCCCAGTCAGGCTCCTCGCTCAGCGTGGAGTCTGCTTGAGATTCTCTCTGGCTCTCCCTTTGCCCCTGCCACCCCACCCCTGTTCATGTGCGTCCTCTCTCTCATCCTAAAATAAATAAATAAAAATCTTCAAAGAAAAAGAAGTCCAAATTGGTTTCACAGAGTAAAATTAAGATCCTGGTCAGGCTGCATTCCTTCTGGAGGCTCTGGGGAAGAGTCTGTCTTCAAAGCCAGCGGAGACCTATTGGGTCTTCCTCATACTGGATGGCTCTAGTCCCTGCCTCCCACATCCCATGTCCTCGTTTCTCCTCCCCCTGCCCCCTTTCACTTACAAGGACCCGTGTCGTCACATTGAGTTCACCTGGATAATCCCGGTTAACGTGCTCAGCTCAAGAGCCTTCAGTTAATGACATCTGCCAAGTCTCTTTTTCCACATAAGGTCACATAGTCACAGACTTCAGGGACCAGAACACGGACATCTTTGGGAACATCTATTCTCCTACAACGCGCTAGGTGGGAGAATCCCTGTTTCAATGTCAGGTGCATTGACGACCTCAGACACTAGCAGGTGACCTCACATGCCGCAACCAATGTAACTGTCTTCGCCACAACTAACCAGTGGTGGCCTGGATAATAGTGCATTATCCAGGTGCATCCAGAGGCACGTTTGCTGTTTTCTCTCTGGAGGTCACAACATATGTGCATTTGTCCTTAGAAGGCGGCCTACACTGAGGAGCCAGCTTTGAGGAGGGAGCACTCTTCATGCATTAATCTGTCAATTAACATGTGAATTCCTTCTCCTCGCATGGACCACACCATGGGGAGTGATCCAAAGATGAGAAGGAAAGGTCAGACTTCACAAAGGCTTTGCTCAAAATAGGAACTGGTTACCTGAATAATTGGGCACGGACGTCCTTAGGACTCCATCCCAGAAGACCTCACAGATGGCTTTCCCATGTGCAGAACTCATTCGATCCACACAGTGATTCTCAAGGCAGTCGGAGCAAGTGTTTTTTTTAATCATCATTTTACAGATGAAAAAACTGACCAGGAGAGCTTCAGTAACTCACCCGAGGTCACAAGAAACTACAGAGCAGTAGCTCAGGTCCTGAGACTCCAATCACAGGCTTGTTCCTCCTCACTATGCCGACTCTTGAAGCTCCGAGGAGCTAATATGCAAAGCAGAGACAAAATTCCAGCCCATCCTGTCTGAGTCTTACCTGGACGTGTCATTTCCAAGGAGATAGCATGAAGCTACAAAAAGCCTTTTAGAATTCAGGGTCAACATTGGGGATGGTATGTGCTTTGGTGAGTGCTGTGAAGTGTGTAAACCTGGTGATTCACAGACCTGTACCTGGGGATAAAAATATATGTTTATAAAAAATAAAAAATTTAAAAAAAAAAAGAATTCAGGGTCAGGCAAAGCCCAGTTTCCATATCTCTAACTTTGAGATGATAAATTACGGTTTGCCCCAGTTTTCCCCTAACTAGCCAGATCATTTGGAAGCCCCTGATTATTGGAAGGTGTGGTGTAAAAGTACAGATTTCCCCTGTTGCCCCAGAGAGAATCAGAAGGTCTAACGGTGGGACTCACATCTCCAGATTTGTAATAAGCATGCCTGGTGGTTCTTATAAGCAGACGAATTTGGAAATAGTCATTCCACAGGATTTGTATGTGAATTAAATGAGATGCTATCTATGCCAATATCAAACATCTGGCACAGAGTAGCCCTTCCTGATGATGGCGCTTCCTCTCTTCTACCCACCCTCATCAGGGAGTCTTTCCATTTCTTGACTTTTTGATTATTGGCCTCAAGAAGACAAGATCTCATGGGGCGCCTGGGTGGCTCAGTCGGTTAAGCATCTGACTCTTAATTTCAACTCAGGTCATGACCTCAGAGCCTGCTTAACTTTCACCCTCTCCCTCTCCTTCTGCCCACCACCTCCAAGAAAAAGAAAGAAAAAAGAAAACAAGATCCTCTTTTTCCAATTCTAGAACTTTCTCATAGAGCATATGGCCTTGGGGGCAGTAGGTGGGGGAGCTTTGGGGTGGTGGTCGTCACTGATCATTTAAGGAAGAATCCACTAAGTTTATTGAATTTCCTTGAATAACTATATTTCACCATCCCCTTTCCCCTTTATCCAGACAGCAGGAGTATCTAGCCTGTGCATTTATTTTACTTATCTGCTGATTTATAAAACCCACCTTCTGCCTTGAGGCCTGAGTACATAACACTTGTATAAACAATATACCCCACATAATCAGTCTTGTCAGCAAACCGTATCCCCTGAGATAAATCCAGCCTCCCCACCATGGCAAGGGAACTTTCATTTTGCCAACAGGTTCAACCTGTGCCTTGGTCCAACTCTCAGAATAAACACCAGCATAAATCCACGTAGGCTCCCATCTTATCATTTCAGCTGCCCAACCACATGTTTCCGAGGCCTAATGGTGGGCCCTGCCTAGATAATGAATGGCTGCTTGGTGGCCAGAGTTTCAAGAACCTTCCCCAAATGTTATTCTGCAAAGCAGGTTGTTCACGCCTGGGAAGCAGAGACTGTGCCTTTGTTTCTGTCTGTCCCTGGGACCTAGGGCATTGCCCAGCACTGAGCGAAAACATGCTACATTTGGTATTTATAGACTAGAGTTTGGAGGTTTATGGGCAGAATTTTTGCTTAGGCAACAAAACAAAGCAATCCCACATTTTTCCCTTCATCCAAAACAGCCACTATGAACCAGCGGTTCTCAAACCAAGGGCAATTGTGCTTCGCTGGGAACATTTGGCAATGTCCGGAGCCAACTTGGGTTATCTGCTGCGGGATGGTACTGGTGTCTAGTGTGCAGATGCCAGGGATGCTGAGAAACATCCTACCATGCACAAGACAGAATTATTGAGCCCGAAACATCAGTAGCGCTGGGGGGTGAGAAAGCTGCTTTATACCTATAAATGACATGCTCGGCTAAAACTTGTTCTCCTCTAATTTTGCCAACTGACCAATAATAGCACCGTTAGCAGCAGAAATCAGTGTTTGCTCATTGAAGCAAAGAGAGAAGGAAACACATTTACCGGGCACTGCCATGGGCCCCCCATCTTACGCTAAGCCTGCCCCGTGGCAGGCTTAATCAATGGTACAAAAATCCTTCGCAGTAGTCATTTTACAGGTCAGGAAACTAAGGTTAAGGAAACTGAAATAACTCACCTGGGAGCAGCACCAGCTAGGAAGAAACAAAGCAGAAATCATACCCAGCTCCTCCTGGCTCCAAACCCAGCAATCTGACCACCATGCAGATGAAACCCGAAAGAGTGGTGGTGCGTAAAGGGTCATGAAAGGAAGCACTCTATCCTCTACACATAGATTCTCTTGGAATTTGTACATTAGCTTGGCACTCTGGCTATTCGGGAAGCTGGTGGGAAGGGGGAAATGGAAGATTTCTGGTCTGATGGCCAAGCCTTGGCAGCAATACACCCTCCAGCCTGGTCTCCATTCATCAGTTCCCAGGCAGGTTGCATTCCCTTTTTTATGTCTTTTTATTCCTCAAACCATGGCCTTTCCACACCACAGAGGAGTCCCCAGCTCAGGCACCTGGGTGGTTCAGTGGGTTAAGAAGAGTCCCCAACCTAACTCTGTTGATGGAGGGCTTTCAATATTTAGGAGAAACTAGTTCAATGTTGCCAAGAACAACTGTCCTCTGCATCGCACTGAAAATTATTTAGCTCCCCTGGCCCTGGACAGTAAATGTTGGTAGAGGTTCCCTAATTATTGTGACAATCCAGAACACCTTGACACATTCCCAAATGCTCCTTGGGGGGACAGTGTCCCTCCCCAGATTTGAGAACCACTGGGTCCCAAATACTCACATTTAATTAATATTAATTAATTAATATGTAGTATTAATAATAAAAGAAAAAAATAATAAAATAAATAATCTCACACACACACACACACACACGGTTCACCAGATGCTTGCCTGGCTGGTTCCATCTTCCCGGAGTTGGGAACAGGTTTCTTTTTTCTTTTTTTAATGTCTTTTTTCTTTTTTAATTTTTTACTTTTTGTTAACATATTAATGTATTATTTGTCCCAGGGGTACAGGTCTGTGAATTGTCAAGCTTACACACTTCACAGCACTCACCATAGCACATACCCTCCCCAATGTCCATAACCCAACCACCTTCTCCCTCCCCCCCCCCCGCAACCCTCAGTTTGTTTTGTGAGATTAAGAGTCTCTTATGGTTTGTCTCCCTCCTGATCCCATCTTGTTTCATTTTTTTCCTTCCCTACCCCCCAAACATCCCGCTTTGCCTCTCAACTTCCTCATATCAGGGATATCATATGATAATTGTCTTTCTCTGACTGACTTATTTTTCTCAGCATAATACCTTCTAGTTCCATCCACATCGTTGCACATAGCAAGATTTCATTTCTTTTGATGGCTGCATAGTATTCCATTGTATATCTATACTACATCTTCTTTATCCATTCATCTGTGGATGGACACCTAGGTTCTTTCCATAGTATGGCTATTGTGGACATTGCTGCTATAAATATTCAGGTGCACGTGCCCCTTCAGATCACTACATTTGTATATTTAGGGTAAATACCCCATAGTGCGATTGCTGGGTTGTAGGGTAGCTCTATTTTCAACTTTTTGAGGAAACTCCATGCTGTTTTCCAGAGTGGCTGCACCAGCTTGCATTCCCACCAACAGTGTAGGAGAGGAAACGGGTTTCTTTTTATAAGGCCATTTTTCCTTCCCATTCCAGGGGAAGCTTTAAGTATGCTTCCATGTTGGCAGCCCCGATAGTGGCCTGGTTTGTTCATGGTTTTAACACTGAGATATGCTGTCACGTCCCCTATGTTTCCCACTCCCACGACTTTGCACTTCGTGGATTTCTTTCTTCTCCAAAGGCTACCATTCAGATTCTATTCACAGTCAAGACCTCAGATGCCCTACCTCCTTTAAGTCTCTCCCATTAATCCAGCAAGAATTAGTCTCTCCATCCCTCCTGAAATCCCATATTATTTTATGTCAGGGGTAGACGAACTTCTCATAAAAGGCCAGAGAGTGAGTATTTTACGTTCTATGGGCCATATGGTTTCAGTCGCAAATCCTCAACTCTGTCTTTGCAGTGAGAAAGTGGTCATAGACAATAGGTAAAGAAGTGGAGGCATCTGTGTTCCAATGAAACATCATTCAGGGACACTAAAATTTGAGTTTTATAGAATTTCCAGATGTCATGAAAGAGCATCCTTCATTTTCCACCTAAAAGTGTATAATCTTCCTTTGTTCGTGGGCCATGCAAAAACGGGCAGCAAGCCCGAGGAGACCCACAGGCCAGAATTCGCTGAATCCCGCATGATGTCATCCCTCCGTTATCATGTTCTAGCTCCTTGCTGTGTGGAGTGGGTGTCCTCAGACCAGAAGCATAGCTTTCACCTCAGTAGTCTGAGAAACGCAGAATCTCGGGCCCTATCTCAGACATAGCGAATCAGACCTGCCTTTTAGCAAGATCCCCGAGTGATCCATGGGCACAATATAGTGTGACACGTGCCACTCGGGTTTGCTTAATAATTGTTTGTGTCCTCGTCTCCCCTTCAGCCCTCAACAGATAGTAAACTCTTTAAGGATGGAGAATGATTAGGTCGTGTCTATCTCTGATTCCTTACAGTACACCAAAAAAAAGGGGTGCAGTTGTTTTTGAAGATGAATGAATTCGTATGCAAATTAATGGGTTGGGAAAGCTTCCTGTGCCTCCCAGCACAGAGCTCTTAGTCTGCAGACCATCCTGTCATCCTCTCCTTCACCCCTTGATTATTAGACTCTCATAGAAGCTCAGCTTCCTAGTTTCCAGCTAATCCATTAGGGAAGGCGAGGGCTTACTGCACCTAAGACTTTGCTTTGCTAATTAAGATAAAGAGAAAGACAGGAACTTGGAGGAGACTTCAGATCATTCCAAATTGTTTAATGGAGAAGAACTGCCAATTTTATGCCCCTGAATCTGGTCTCTCGGGAGGGCTTGCTTACATGCATTTCCTTCCCATTTTTCTCCTGACTGCACTAAACCTTGCCCATGGCCCTGTTTTAGATGCTTACCTGTCTTGGAAACAGCTGGGTTGTCAATGGCTTCCACAGTTCCTGGTTCTCACCTGAAATCCTTGCAGCAGCAAAGCCAAAGTCACGGCCACGTACACCTGCCAGAAAGCCATACATCCCTCACTGGAGTTCCCCCGCATAGACTGATGGGTTTTTAGTCATAGCAAGGAGCAACAGAAATAGATGATCCTTTTCGGTGGTTGCACTTTTAGGAATACTGAAACCAATCACTCAATCTCAACCTTTCATTTTTTAGCGTCTAGGCGTAGGTTTTTTAATTTCTGTAACATTCAATTAACCATTTTAAAGTGGACAATTCTCTGGCTCTTAGTGCAGTGACAAAATTGTGTGGCCACCACCTTCATCTAGCTACAAAATACTTCTGTCAGCAACCCCCCCCATAAAGCCCCATACCTAGGGGCGCTTGGGTGGCTCAGTGGGTTAGGGCCTCTGCCTTCGGCTCAGGTCATGATCTCAGGGTCCTGGGATCGAGCCCTGCATCGGGCTCTCTGCTCCTCGGAAAGCCTGCTTCCTCCTCTCTCTCTCCCTGCCTCTCTGCCTACATGTGATCTCGGTCTGTCAAATAAATAAATAAAATCTTTAAAAAAAAAAAAAAAACCCATACCTATTAGTCGCTCCCCGCGCTGTCCCCCACCCCCAGCCCCTGGCTATCCCCAATCTACTTTCTATCTGTAGATTTACCTATTCCAGGATATCGCACATAAATGGAATTGTATAATATATAACCCTTGGTGTCTGGCTTCTTTCATTCAGCATAATGCTTTCTACCTTCATCCCTGTTGTAGCATGTACAGGCATTTTATTCCTTTTTTATGACTGACCGATACTTCATTGTATGGGTAGGACAAAATTTGTTTATCCTTTCATCCGTTTGATGGACATGTGTATTGTTTTCCCCTTTGTCGGTTGTGAATAGTACAGCGATAAATGTGCACGCACAAGGGTTTTTTTCAGTACCTATTTTCCGTTCTTTTGGATATATACCCAGGAATGGAATGGCTGAGTTATATGGTAATTGTAGGTCTCACTTTTTGAGGAGCCACCAAACCGTTTTTCTGTATTTTTGAATTGAGCGCTTACCCTGTACCAGGCAATGAATTTAAGAGCTCACAAGAGAGTGCACTCGAACAAAAAACATCTAGAGACAGGAGGAGACCAGAAGGTTGCGGTACTTCCAGAAGCTTTTAGGGAACCCTGACAGGTACCTCTCTCTTGCTCTCTCTACTCTACCTTAACCACCAGCCTCTTTCTGTGTATTCCCCCCCACCCTTTTCTTTGGTTATTAAAAGGAGAAAGGGAGGGAGGTCAGAAGCACTATGGAGAGTTCCCACACATATCATCAGCAAGGATCAATAACACTAATAACTACTATTTATTGGACACATTCCATGTAGTAGAGATTATGAACCCATTCTGCAGGCAGGATATTGACTTCTTCAAGAATTAAGAAACAGGTTCAAGGGGCGCCTGGGTGGCTCAGTGGGTTAAAGCCTCTGGCTTCAGCTCAGGTCAGAATCCCAGTGTCCTGGGATCGAGCCCCACATCGGGCTGTCTGCTCCGCGGAAAGCCTGCTTCCTCCTCTCTCTCTCTGCCTGCCTCTCTGCCTACTTGTGATCTCTGTCTGTCAAATAAATAAATAAATAAAAATCTTTAAAAAAGAAAAAAGAAACAGGTTCAAGTTCAAGAGGCAGGTGTGAATCCTGGTCTATCCTGACAACAAAATGCATGGTCTCAGCACTCCATGGCATTGCTACTTCTTGACCAGCAGAGATGTGAAGGACTTAACATGAGCACCAAGTTATCACACAGGTCACCGCTGCTCTCAGGAAGCCACAGAGGGCTTACCAGGGGCATTTGATGCCTCTGTAGACCAGTCGTCATACCTGCAGGTTGGCGTGGGCACTGAGGAGGAGCACAGTCCCTAGAATTACTAGGAATTACCAGGAAGATCCTGGATTATTTCTGCAGAGACCAACTGACCGTCACTGGCATAACATGGGCCCAAAGTGACTCTTCACACAGGACTGCCCAAAATAATCTAGTATTACTATTATAAATATAGATGAAGTGGGGCACGCAGAGTGTTGCAAATGATTGATTTTGTATCAATTAGAATGGACCCCAAACCATCCCTAATGCAAGATCTCCCTCACTCACTTTGCTGCAGGGAGGTTTTCCAGCATGAAGAGAAAGAGGGTGGCTGGGAGGCTGCACCTGGGTCTGTCTCAGAGCTGCTCAAACCTGAGAAATCAGAATCACCTGGACCCCTGCTTCAACACAGATCCTGGGCTCCACCCCCACCCCCACCCCCCTCCCCCCGAGATGGTGATAGGGTAGGTCAGGGCAGAGCGCCAGATTGGGCATTTTCAACAAGCTCCCAGGTGAGGCTGGTGCTGGGTGCGGCTGCTGGTGGTAGACGGTTAAGGTGGAGAGAGCAAGGGCAAACGAGAGAGAGTGAGAAGGACAATGTGACTGTAATCCTAAAGATCCGGACTCCTCCTGCCGCGCTGGTCTCCCGTCTCCAGACCTTTGTTGTCCAAATGCACTGTCTTATGAGCTCTCACTTCATGCCTGGCACAGGTAAGTCCTGTTTATGTAGGAAAAGAGCTTGGGGGACACTCAAGAAGCTAAACATATCATTGCCATATGACCCAGCAATTCTATTCCCAGATGTATATCCAGAACTGAAGACAGATAATCAGACAAACGGGTAGAAGGCATGTTCCTAGACTCCACCTTATTTGTTTATTTGACAGACAGAGATCACAAATCGGCAGAGAGGCAGGCAGAGAGAGAGGAGGAAGCAGGCCTCTGGCTGAGCAGAGAGCCCAATGCGGGGCTCGATCCTAGGACCTGGGATCATGACCTGAGCCGAAGGCAGAGGCTTTAACCCACTGAGCCACCCAGGCGCCCCTAGACTCACCTTAAATAGCCCTGGTCAAACTTCCTTGTGCTAAAACCCCCAATAAGCAGCCATCTTTCCTCACTTACCATTACTACTTAGGGGAGCTGCAAATGATCATGGCATTTCTGTCCCGGTAAGATATATCTGTGGGTCTTTCTCCCAAAGCAGAACGTTCCCATGGGAGTGTATGAACATCCCAGGGGAATGTCATGTATGTGTCCAGGAAGAGAAAACTTGAGAACCCCTAGTCCAGAGAACTGGGAGATTTGATAAAGTCCCGGATCCCATTCACATTGCTCAGACCACATGGGAATAATATCAATTATGCCAATTACGTGAATCCTACTCCTGCAAACCCCATGGGAGGTCAGGGGGGTTGGGCTTAGAGCACGAGTGCCAGCCAGGTCATCCTTCCCAGCATCCACCTCCATAGCGGGGTTCTCTGCAAAGCTGCGCTCAGAGCTCGTCTCTTACAAAGGAGCACGCAGCCTCCTCAAGATGGTTCTCTGTTTATTTAAGGCAACTGGGGGGCAAGAGGCTGTGTGTTGAAGATGAAACGGGAGCCGTTTTAATTCCGTGTTAATGACAGCAGAGCAATTTTCTTACAGGAAATAACTAGTTACCTTAATCATTTTAAGTAGTTATTAGCAGCAGCCTAAAAAGGGTGGTTATGCTTATCAGAATACACAGACAAAGGGAGTGAGGACATGAATAACGAGACCTTAAGCAGATTTCTGGCATCTTCCTTCTGGGTGGTATTAAATGGTATTAATCTTTTTAACTGACTTCAATCCTGAGACTACAGCCGCGTGATAAAATGTTAAGTGAACGGCTGGAAATAGAGGTGGTCCCACCAGATTTATTGTGTCAATTTGCCAACAGCAGAAGTGTGCACCACTGCTGTGAGGAAGGCCATAGAAAAGAAAGAATGACAGGTAGATGTATGGATTAATTAATAAAATGCAGATAATAGCATCTTTCTCAATATTAATACTTCTTCAGAGGCCGCCCTATATATGTCTCCGGGAAAGGAAAAAGCTACAACATATTGTTTGTTGTTTCATCCCACCCCACCCCCCAAGATAACGATCAGAGTTTGGAGAATGAATAAAACTCAGGCAACTTATCCAGGCTCCAGCCACGCAATAAAAAAGAAAAAGTAACCGCCAAAAAGAAGGATAAAGCACTTGTTCATGGGTTTTACAGTTTTAAGACATGTCACGTAATTTTTTTTCCTAAGTAAGAGGAGGATTTTTTCCTTCCCTGCGGTGGTTGTACTTGGTGGGAGGAATCCATTTGATCGGTTTGGCGAAATCATATCAACAAAGTGTATTTAGTGCCTGTGATACAACAGGGATTGTGCTCAATCCTGGGCAGTTGCTTTCTAGAAAACCTGGGGGATGTTCCTATGAACAATCGTAGAGATATGCTGTGGGTAGGAAGGCGGCCCGGAGGCACAATGAGCTCATTTCTACCTGGAAGGTGAAGCTTCAGCAGGGTTTTGAAGGATGAATAAGAGTGCCAGATGAGCACAGAGGTGAAGGACATGTCAGGTGGAGGGAAAGACACAGAGATACAGATGTGCAAATAGTTGGGTCTATCCATGTGGCTTGAGGTGACCAGCATGTGTGGTTTGACAGGAAGGTAAAATATGGAGGTTGTGAAGCACCTCGTGGTTCATGCCAAAGGGCTTAGATGTTTCCCTCAGGAAAATGAGATGCCACAGAAGAGTTCCCTAAGCAGGGGAGTAAAGTGTCTGCACTTAGAGCCATCACCATGACCCTGTGCAGACTGGATTGGAATCAACAAGGCCACTTAGAACGTTGTGGAACATTCCAGGTAAGATTAGGTGAGACCCTCAATTGTAGTCATGGCTCTGGGAATGGGGATGAGGACATTTACCAGAACTATTAGAAATATCTCTGTAATCCACAGGGTGCAGTGACCAAAGGGATCCCCAGAGTAGGGAAGACAGTGGAGTCTTCCTAGGTGCCCAGGTTCATAAACACAGTGCTGGCAAGATGGCAGCGTTGGTACAGCAGATGCAGGAGGGGCAGATACAGAACAAGGTTCAGTGGAAGGACCCTGAGTGTGTCTGAGATTTGGGGTATGAAATTCCCTGCAAGTGCTTGATGTCCCCCTTGCCATGAATCACCATGATTCGCCACCACCACCAGCGGGGGCAGCTCTATGGGACTGCCTTGAGTTAGCCTCAGATCTCAGCCATCTGGTCTTCAGGGGTCCTGCCTTCCAAATGCCAAAGAAGGGAAATGAACACAAGAGGCTCCAGGCCACGGCCTGGGAAGCCATTTTTGCTTATCTCTGCTCTACCCAGCTCTGTATCCAAGGTCCCAGAAGGCTAATTGCATGGTACCCATGCAATTCAACAGACCTTAAGGCCCACCACAAGCCTGTTTACCTCCGAATGACCAGCAAGAGAGGTTCATGTTTTGTGTCAACCCAAGATAGAGTTGAGAGTCTCCATCTGTGGCAGGCCTTAAGGGCAGTCCTCCTCTCCTGCAAAGCTTGGAGGAGCTCCCCACCAGAAAGCGGCCAGGCCTTCAGGAGCTTATTCTAGTTACTGAGGGAGGAGACTGGCCAGGCAAGGGGCTGGCTGGTGAAACTCATTTCTGTTCAATTCAGCTTTGCTGGGCAGAGCTGGGCAAATAGCCCTGGCAGAGGAATTGGGAAATCAGCTTTTTCTGAATTGCTTCAGCCCTTCCTGAGGCCCCAGAGAGAACTCTGGGAAGAATATAGGCTATCTGGGGTCCACTATTGTTTCAAGCTTCTGGGTAAGCGCCGGGCTCTAGATTACACTCTGGCGTTCAAATTCTAGCTCTTCAACTTATTAGCAAAATGAGGTATTGAACAAGCTGCTTGACTTCTTGAGGCCTGGGTTCCCCCCTCTATAAAATAGGGTTGATGGGAATGTTATTACCCAAATTCATAGGATTTATCAGGTGGATCAGGTAAGATGATGCTTGCCAAACACCAAGCACAGTGCCTGGCATATTGTAGGAAACCCATAAATGTTAGCTATATGACTGTACTAATTTAGGGGCAGTAAGAGCAAATGACCCTCAACCCAGGTGTTAGTGACTCAAATGCAAAACCATGACTTAAACAATGGATTGCTAATGAGTCTTACAACTCTCCGTGCTGTGATCCCATGTACACCAGCAATGAGCCATTTTGTGGTGGTGCTGGCCGTGGCAGTGGGTGTGTAGATCTCTGTGTGTGAGTATATGTATGAGGGGGGCGGCACAGGGTCAGGAAGGAAAGTGAGGCGGAATGGTAAATTATATTTGTGAGCACCTGTTGCTAGCCTGGCATGTGCTAAGTGTTTTACAGGCATCAAGTTATCGAATCCTTAAAATAATTAGAAAACTTAGGAGTATTATTCCCATCTCAAAGAGGAAGAAATTCAAGTTCAAAGAGGTTAATTCACTGGCCCTAAGTCACAGAGTTCATGCCAGGGCTAGGGTCAGATTTCCACCTCTTTCTACTCCTTTGAGGCTAAGGGGGGGAATCACGACAAGGACACAGAAAGTCATCATCATTTAAAGCAGAGGGAAATCCACATTGTGGTAGAGGGAGAATTCAAAAAAACAAAGAGAGGAAAATCCAGAGAGCCAGCATGGAGGAGATGGCCGTTAGGAGGGGCTCTCAGTCTGCAGAAATGAGAGCTTAAAAAAAAAAAAAAAAATCCATTCCAGGTGGAGACAGACAGCTTGAGCCCAGGCCAGACATTGTAAAAACTCTGAGGCACGTGCAAGAGGAGGAAGGAATCCCTTGAAGAGAAGTTGTATGTTGTAGAGAAGTAGGCAAGAGGAGGCCAAAAACAGCAGGATCTGGCAGTGGAGGGCCCCGAGGGCTCACCAAGGTCTGGAGGCGGGAAGGAGGAGGCTACATTAGCACTTGGGAAAGTGAAGAGGCTGGAGGCCAGAGCTGACGGGGGAAGGGTTAGTGGTGTGTCTGGGGTGGCTTCCATCTCCTCCTTGAGGCTGACCCTGCACCAGGCCTGCTCCCTCCAGCTTTAGAGGACAGGATGCCCAGCTCCTGGAGAACATGGGGGAGAATGGACCCCAGTGCCTTTGTCTCTGCAGCTGGCAATTAGGATAAACCTCCAGTGCACGAGGCCTTCACCCTGCAGGGATTCATCTCTTTGGCCAGTCCCTCCATCGGCTTGGCCATCCGAGTCCCAGAACATTTGCATCCACTTGGGGGATGTAGAGCTTAGCGGTCTGCGTGTTGTCTTTGGCATCAGGCTCCAGGCCTTGCTCCATCCATGAACGACGGTGTGCCCTGCATTACTTAGCAGCCCTCTACCTTATCTGTGCATTGGAGGTAATGGTGTGGTCCTCATGCGCGAGGATTATGAGATAATGCATGTGAACTGGCTGGCATGGTCCCGGTTCCCACTAAGGGCTCAATAAGATTCATTAGTGTTGTCCTGGTTGCCGCTGTTACTCATTGAAACCTGGAAACCTGGGGGTAGTGTGCACATGACAGGCAGAGCCAGAGAAAGGCAGAGTTGAAATGGAGCTGCAAAATCACCCAGTCCCTTCTCAGGGCCCAGCAAAGGAAGGAGACCTCCCCAGATTCCCGCGTGTGTGGGTGTCCCAGAGACTCGTCCAGGGACGTCCGAAGCAGGCAGAGCAACCGTACTAATGCCCAGGAAGCAGAGGCTGCTCCTATGGGCCTCCCAGACCAGTTTGACTTATGGTTCCACCTTTTACCATTTTGGGGACCTCAAGCAAGTTATTCCACCCCCCACCCCGGACCTCAGTTTCCACACCTGTTAAATGGGAATAGCAGTTCCTGTTGTGACGTGACGTCTGTTACAGGAATGAGATGGAGTCTACAGGGTATTCCCGACCCTGCTGGCCCGTGAAACTCTCTGTACATGGCAGCTCCTTTCACTTGTTTTAAGTTGACCATCAGGTGAGTTGAGGATGAGTGGAGAGACTTGGTCGGGCGGATGGGGTGGGGTTGCTACATGAGATGAAAGAAGCACCTTGAACAAAAGTCTAGGGAGAGGAAATAGACTATGTTTGGAAAATCGGAGACCTGAATTTGAGTCTAGGATCTACACTTGCCAGCTGAGTGGCTTTGGGCCCGCAGTCTCCTGTCTGAACGTAGGCTTCAAAGCTTCCTGGGCTAATTCACAGCAGGGCTGGTATGTGAGTCCAGGGAGGAAATGTACATGAGGAGCCAATGTGAATTAGGAAGCCCTCCATGGACTGGGAACTGCTTGAGATCAAGACTTGGTTTCCATCTTGGAATCCCCACCCCAAGACAGTTCCCGGCACAGAGTGGGTGCTACCTCTCCAGGGATGTGACTGCATGAACCCCACTCCCCCTTGGGAATGTCCCAGACTCTAGTTGCACATGGGGCTCAAACCTTTCCCTTTGACTGACCTGGTTCTTCTGAAAACAACATTTGTCCTAGTAAATGATGGAGATCCCAGATGGAGCCATGATTTGGGGTCAAACCCTTCATGGAATGGTTGGGCCTAGCTTACAATACAAGATGGGGTGACATGGGCTCTGCCCCCAGAGATATTAGACCCAGTGATCTGCCAAGTAAAGCCAAGGTGCCCTCCCAGGCACACAGAGAGTCTGGGAATGGATGTTAGAAGTCTTAATATAGATTGCACACATGCCTCTTCCCAAATGTTGTCAGCAAAATGCTGTCTCTGTTCCCCTCCAAGAGTATATTTTGGGAGCCTAAGACAAGGGCACCATCTGGGCTCCCTGGCCATATAGTGGGGGTAATTCAGCTCCCTTCTTCTGTCCCCTTTTTTCTATGGTCAGCTCCAACCCACCCCTCTTCAACTGAATCAAAGGATCCTTCTGTAAAACAAGAGCCACCAGGATAGGAAGGAGCTGACTGTATCCTGCAAAGACTTGGTGTTGAATTATGATCAGACCACATAGGGGCACAGCAGGAAGGGTATGGCAACACAAGGTCATTTTTGCTTCACCCCAGGGACCCTGCAACCTTCATGAGGATGTATAGCACAGACACATAGCATGGGAAGCCCATCATTACCTCCAACTTGCAGCTAAGGAAGCTGACTTTCCCAGCCATACCCTTCAGTCTTAGCAGTATCCCCAGGCCAAACCCCTGTCTACACTCCAAGGTGTTTGTACTGGAGAGGTTGTTTGAAAATGTGTGGGAGGCATTTAGGTTTGTCACCATGATTGGTGGGGCCTACAAGCAATTAGTGGGAGGGGTACCAATGTTCTAAAGGCCTTGGAATGCATGAGATAGTCACACGCAATGAAGACTGGTCCAGAGCCCACTGAGCGCAGCTCTCTGATGATAAAACATTGCCTGGGTAGCAGAGGGAGGACTGACTTCTAGGACTGTATCAGCCTGGCCAATGGGCCCATCAGCCATTCATAATTTCTTCCTTCTTCTTCAATTGACATGTTTTTGTGGCTTCCTCCCTCCTGTGAGGCATGCGAGAACCCTCACAACAGACCCCATTATCCCCTGGCACTTAGCTTCTTGTAAATTGTAGCAATAGCCTGGAACCAATATGGCCATCCCTGTGTCATTCAAATTAGTTCCGGAATTATTGCTTTTATATTTTTTCTTAAAAGTAGTATTAGGGCTTTCTTGGTTGTTGAGTGGTTGCTTTTTGTTTTTGGGTTTTTGGTTTTGGTTTTGGGTTTGGGTTTGGGTTTTTGTGGGGTTTTTGGTTTGTTTTTGTTTTTGTTTTTGTTTTTGTTTTGCATGGCAGGGATTGCTATTTGTTTTAGAGTGGTTGGCTAACCTTATCTTATTTCTTGGAATAAGCTAACACTTTTCTGTGTTTGCCAAAAGATGTTTTGTACTCATTACTCATCTCTTATTATCTTCCTGAATACTTTTTCTGATTTTTCAGAATCTTGTCTGAGGGTCTTCATTCCGTGTAATCTGGATTAATATGTTGTTCTTTGAATTCTCTTTTTTTTTTTTTTAAGAAAGAGAATCACAAAATAATTATCCATGCCTTTTACGATTAAAAAATGTAAACAGATATTCAAATTATTTTTAACTTGTCAAACACAGTGGTATGAGATCTGTTACAGAATTGGGGTGGTCTGAGTCCAGGGTTTGGAATGCTGGGCTCACTGAGAACCTAGATGGGTCTAACACCATACTGAGGAAATGTGCTATAGTGAAAGTCTCCTTTACTTACAGACTTCTCTCCATCATTTTGGTTCAGTGATCTGTGCCAAAAGCAAATCTGATGTTATCGCCGTTCTCCATCCTTTCAAACACACCCTTTCCTTGGTCTTAAAACTTTTGATGATTTTCTTTTTTTCCTCGGTTAAAGGCAAAATTCTTATCAGGATCCCCAAGACTGGGTATGGGTGTGGTTCCTACCTTTTTTTCTCCTAGCTCACCTTTCCTTCTGGGCTCCAGTCACTTCTTTTTACCCATGCCTCCCTAGTGCCACAGGGCCTTTGTACATGTGCTTCCTTCTGCCTCTGAGACCTTCCCTCTTTTGATCACCTCATGTCCAGCACAGTGCTTGGGGCCCAGGAGGCACAGATGGTGATTATTGAATCACTCATTCAATACTTATTCATTGAGTGAATGAATGAAAACATGAGAGTCAGCTCTCAGGTTTGGAATATTTTGCTGTGTTTGGGTTTGATTGCGTTTAAGTCTAAACACTCTCAAACCAGAGGTCACAGACTGGCAGCCAGGAAGCCAAGAGACTGTTCCTGACTTACACACAGGTATTCTTTGACCTTGGCCCCCTTCTGTTGTCAACCTGCCTGGCCCTCTGGAGTCATTCCACCTGCAACCAAAGGCTGACACATGCTGTCTCCTGCAACTTTCACTTAAATATTTCACAAAAGCTTTCATTTAAACATTTCAAATAAATATTTGGTTTCAGTTTTATGTGACTTAATTGACTTTGACAGAAACTCAGGAGGCAACAGCCCTCACCTCCCATCCAGGTGCATTTTTTAGAAAAAAATCACAAAATCCTGTCCTTGACATCTCCATGTTTTCCAGATAAATACCCCGAGGTTTAAAAGGGAACAGGGACCCACCCAACTACTGAGGGGGCAGAACTGTCCTCTAAAACCCAATCCCCTTGACTGCCAGCTGGGGGCTTTCTCTACTCCCCATCCCCAAAGTCAGTCATGTAGACTGTACTTATGTATATTTAATGGCTTTGAAAGTACACGTATCTAGTTAAGTATTACACTTTATGCAATTAATGTGTGCAAAATAAAGCCTCATTTTGGAACAATTTCATCCAAATTGCTCCACGATTTGATTTATAAGAGGAGGAAAAAACCCTCCTCTCTTATTTAATAGATGTTGTTTCGATTTCCATTAATACGACAGGCAAGAGAGTACTCCTCAAAGGTAACTCTTCTGAATTGGCACTGACTGAACACGGGGGCTTTGCAAGAGGATCTCGTCTTCTCTTCCTCCGTGATGGCTTGTTTACAGCCTCTGCAGAAAGCACATGGGACCGAATGATGTGTCATCCAAGTCGTTTTAGAGTTACTTGCTGACAGAGTTGGAATCTGGGAAAAAGAAGGGCTTTTACTCTTGGCTCAGTGGTTCTTTTGCTCTGGTCGAACCTGGAGCAACAGGTTCTGCCCCCATAATGTGCCTAATTTAACCTTTGTTAATCTTAATATTCTCCACATGAGCTTTTTTTCTTCCAAAGACGTCGTCCCAGTAATCCCCACCTCCCCACCCCAGCTACTACTGCCGCCAGGATGCCTGTAGACATCATTCCTTGCAGTCCTGAAATGACAGAGTCCTCCCTTGTTCAGGATCAAAAGGAAATATCTCTGTGGAGGATTTTCATACATGCATTTCTTCCTTCAAGTATCTAAGTACATAGAATACTCCAGGCACTGTCCCACATGCTGAAAATCCACCCGATGTATAATCCATTATTTTTTCAAATCCTTCCCCAAAGCCTAGAAGGCACAAGTGACTGGCATCATGTTACAGATCAGGAAGCTAAGACAGAAAAATATTAGTTCACCAAGCCAGTAAGGCACAGAGCTTGGACCCCAGGGACTAGAACTTGAGATTCTGAGGTCCTCACACCATCCAATTACTAAGGAGAGTTTGGTCACTCCTCCGTTTTGCACTGATGTGAGGTTGGCTGGTCCCAGGACCAACTGCGAAGTGGAGCTCAGAAGTCTTTTGGGTCAAGCCCTTGGCATGCACCTGCTGCAGGGCCCCTAGTAATGGTCATTGCCTGTGGATATTTGACAGATCATGTGTCTCTACTGTTGAATTATATCTAAACTAGCAAATTCGTGAACATCTACAAATCGCAGTGGGTGATTAGAAACCTTCACTCTGGTCCCCTGAAACATCATTCACACTGTGTTGTGGGTGGTGGCCCCGAGCAATAGAGAAGGAAGTTTTCAGAGCCTGACTCAGTCTCCCATGGACGTGCTTTGGCCCGCACCATCATGTGATCATACAGAGGCTGCTTCCTTGTCCACACCCGGAGATCAGACCTCAAGCAAAGATATCCTGGCCCTCAGGTTGAAACACTGGACTCTTCTTTTTTAAGTTTAAAAATGAAGTCATTTTAAGCAGGACAATAAAACAGAAGTAATGTTAACAGTTTCTATGGTGTCTAAGAGACGTAAGACCAGCAATCCCATCAGAGAAGTCAGAAAACTCAACTGTTAAAGCCATGTTCTTGGGCCAAGAGGAGAACTAACTCCACTAAAATAGGTGTTACTTTGGTATAGGGGTGACTGAAATGTAGGTCATCCTTCCTGAAAAATGTTCATGGTTCTTTTCTCCCCTCTCTTCATTCAACCAAGTGTCAACAAATTCAATAACCAAATTCAACCAAGTTCAACCACACTGGAAGATTTTTTTCCCACTGCTGATTCTTGATTCCTGATATGAACCTTACTTGATCATAATAAAATAATAAAATAAAGTACCTAAGATAAAAATATAGAGTAAGATAATCCTACAAATAATTTTTACCATAATATTGCTTTCTAGTAACTAGTATTTGTTTAGGCTTCTTGCATATAAGAATGTAAGAGACAGTAGCTTGGCTGCCCCTTAAAAGTCTTATGGAACATACTTATAAACCTATTCTGGCCAAGGCTTTTCTGTGGGCACTAGAAGTTGAAAAGAGATTCCTTAAGAAATTAAAAATAGAGCTTCCCTATGACCCTGCAATTGCACTGTTGGGTATTTACCCCAAAGATACAGATGTAGTGAAAAGAAGGGCCATCTGTACCCCCAATGTTCAGAGCAGCAATGGCCACAGTTGTCAAACTGTGGGAAGAACCAAGATGCCCTTCAGTGGATGAATAGATAAAGAAGATATGGTCCATATATACAATGGAATATTATGCCTCCATCAAGAAAGGATGAATATCCAACTTTTGTGTCAGTATGGATGGGAACTGGAAGAGATTATGCTGAGTGAAATAAGTCAAGCAGAGAGAGTCAATTATCATATGGTCTCACTTATTTGTGGAGCATAAGGAATAACACGGAGGACATTGGGAGATGGAGAGGAAAAGTGAGATGGGGGAAGCTGGACGGGGAGATGAAGGAGAGACTGTGGACTCTGAGAAACAAACTGAGGGTTTTGGAGAGGAGGAGTGTGGGGCATTGGGTGAGCCTGGTAGTGGGTATTAAGGAGGGCACGTACTGCATGGAGCACTGGGTGTGGTGCATAGACAATGAATTCTGGAACATTGAAAAGAAATTTTAAAAAATAAAAAATTTTTTAAAATTTAATAAAGGTTCTTATCTTAACCAAAGGAACTATGTAACATGTCCCTACAATAATTAGAACAAAGCGATCTAATACTACTTATGTAGGCTCTGGAGTTCCTTATTCAAGAAACATGGAACAAAAAAGAACATGGGTTTTCATCCCAGAGATGGGCTCTTCCACAGGGACGACCATGAGGCTGAGAGGCAGTGCACACATAATGGAGACAATGAGTCCCGGCACATCTACAATTTTCATCATATGAACTTCAGAAAGGACTGACAGAATCTTCTTGGCAACAGATGACAGGAAGATAAAGTAAGATACAAAAATGAATAATAGACTAACCTAGTCTTCAAGAAATACAGTCTTCAAGTGTTCACAGCCGGGCTCTGCCATAATCTATGGAATGTCACAGGTCACTTCATCCTTCCAGGCTTCTCCTGTCCCTTTTCTGAGCCCCAGCAGCCAGATGTGTCTAATAGTAATAAACCAAACCTCCCATTTAATGAGCATTTGTTTTGTGCCAGGCACAGCTGCTAAACCTGCTTTATCTCATTGATACACTAAAGCTCGTTGATATGTTTTAGCTTATTTAATCATCCCGACACTTTAGATAAGGTTACACTGGAGTCGTGTGAAGAAATTGAGGCTCAAAGAGACTGAATAACCCAGGACTTGAACCCAGGACATTTGACTTCAGAGCCAGTGAATGAGCCTCACCCATGACCTTTGCTGGGATGCATCTGATGTCATGGGAGCAGAGGCAGGAAGTAGCCGGATGCTGGGGAGGGACCAGAGCAGTGAAGTGAGGGTAGCAAGGGGCAGAGCTTTCATTAAAATCAGCCAAGGTTCAAGACAAACCTGCAGACCTCACCTTTCCATCCTGGAAGGCAGCAGCCCCTGCCTAACATTCTGGGAGGATCTGGACCTCATTAGAGGAGGGCATCTGGCCTCGGCTTTCTGCAGCTTCTTCCATGAGCGCTGGAAAGGACACAGATGCTTTGGAAAAAGGATCGTAGGAAGACTTTGGCTTCTAGAAATGGCTATTTCAAAATGTTTCGGGGGTGTGGGGGGGGGGAGAAAAGCATCAGGGAACAGCCCAACTCGGTGGTTCTTGAAAAATGTGTGAGAAATACGTCTCTTCAGAAGAGAGAATGTTCCAGAAGATTCTTAGAATGCAGTTTGTTTTGTGACAAGAGATTTCAAACCCAGAAACCAGTAAGAAGGAAAGCGTGTCCAATCTTTGCATTGTGGAAGGAAAAAGAAGGAACATTTGGAACTTCCTCTCCTCTGTGTGATACTTTGTATGTGTCACCACATTTATTTGTGTGTCTGACTACGCCCTGCCTAATTCCTGAAAGACCATGTGGTGGTGGTTTTGGTTTTATTCTCACAACAATCCTTAGGGACATTCCCATATCACAGATGAAGAAAATAAGCCCCAGAGGGGCTTGACAACTAGCCCGAGATTATCTGGACAGAAGAGATATTTGGCTGGATTCAAAGCAATGGCTTTTCCAGCAGCCTCCTGCATCTAAACAGACCCCTCTACACGTGTGCCAACGGTCGTGCAACTCAGTGAAAAATACCAGGCTTTAAAAATCCAGGTTTTGTTATCTTCAGGAGATGGGGAGGAATACCATATTTCACTCTGGTTTTATAGGTTGCTGTGATCGCTGGCCCATATTCGGGGGTCTTTAGTCAATGAAATTATAGGCACTTCTCTTTATCTTAAGCTGTAATTGCATTCCATGTCTTAAAAGGGGGGAAATGATCAGTCACCAGGCAGACTGGAGATAATTGCTGAACTCCAGGGCCAGAACATAGCAGTTGGTAGATATGAAACCGCCTTCTCCTCCACAGACTGTGTGTGCTCTTACGCGTAAAGACGAGCTTGTTAATGATGCTCTATAAATACGTTCTAGCTTATAATTGTTATTCCAGCAACCACTGTTGAAATGTGATCTGCCCTCAGATCTAAAACTCCTTTCCTTGCCTCTTTCCTTTCTTGTGGGGAGAAAAGGTGTGTACGCTCCAAAGCAAAGCAGAGCAGAGTCCCCTGGCTGTGTGATATCCGAAGAGTTGTTTAACCTCTCTGTGCCTTTTTGTTTCATCATTGGCTTAGGTCAGGAACAAATGAGGTAGTCAAATATAGGTTGCTCATCTCTGGATGCCTGGGATCTGACATACAACAGGTGGCGCTTGTTTCTTGACTTCAGTCAGACTCTCCCAGAGTTGAATCTGCCCTTGAGAAGTTTAAACAACTGTAGAAAAGTGACAGTGGTAATCCTCATTTAAAGGGAGGGAGAGGTTAATATTTCTATTCCTTCAATATGTATTTTCTTCCTATCTCCATAGAACACTTACTAGATAATGTATGTTCCTGAAGTTTTGTATTCATCTCTCAACTTTAGACTAGCGGGGTTGGCAAACAACAGCCTGCTGCCTGTTTTTGTGCATAGACTTTTGTGGGAACCCAGAGATGCCCATTCCTTTCTGTCTTGTCTGTGTGCACCTTTCATACCAAGGCAGACTTCAAGAGTTGTGACAGAGAGCCTAGAACCTACATAGCTGAATTTATTCACTTTCTGACTCGGGGGGAAGTCTGCCAACCTCTCAATTATAGTACGAGCCACCAGGGATATGTTTCTCGTTAAAAGCTCTCAATGTGAGACAGGAATCCATTAGAATCCTAGAGGAGAACATAGGCAGTAACCTCTTCGATATCAGCCACAGCAACTTCTTTTAAGATATGTTTCCAAAGGCAAAGGAAACAAAAGCAAAAATGAACTTTTGGGACTTCATCAGGATCAAAAGCTTCTGCTCAGCAAAGGAAACAGTCAACAAAACAAAGAGGCAACACATGGAATGGGAGAAAATATTTGCAAATGACAGTACAGACAAAAGGTTGATATCCAGGATCTATAAAGAACTCCTCAAACTCAACACACACAAAACAGATAATCATATCAAAAAATGGGAAGAAGATATGAACAGACACTTCTCCAATGAAGACATACAAATGGCTATCAGACACATGAAAAAATGCTCATCATCACTAGCCATCAGAGAGATTCAAATTAAAACCACATTGAGATACCACTTTACACCAGTTAGAATGGCCAAAATTAGCAAGACAGGAAACAAAATGTGTTGGAGAGGGTGTGGAGAAAGGGGAACCCTCTTACACTGTTGGTGGGAATGCAAGTTGGTGTAGCCACTTTGGAGAACAGTGTGGAGATTCAAGAAATTAAAAATAGAGCTTCCTTATGACCCTGCAATTGTACTACTGGGTATTTACCCCAAAGATACAGATGTAGTGAAAACAGGGGCCATCTGTACCCCAATGTTTATAGCGCAATGGCCACAGTCACCAAACTGTGGAAAGAATCAAGATGCCCTTCAATGGACGAATGGATAAGGAAGATGTGGTCCATATACACTATGGAGTATTATGCCTCCATCAGAAAGGATGAATACCCAACTTTTATAGCAACATGGATGGGACTGGAAGAGATTATGCTGAATGAAATAAGTCAAGCAGAGAGAGTCAACTATTGTATGGTTTCGCTTATTTGTGGAGCATAACAAATAACATGGAGGACACAGGGAGATGGAGAGGGGAAGGGGTTTGAGGGAAATTGGAAGGGGAGGTGAACCATTAGAGGCTATGGACTCTGAAAAACAACCTGAGGGTCTCAAAGGGGCAGGGGGTGGGAGGTTGGGGTAACAAGGTGGTGGGTGTTAGGGAGGGCACATATTGCATGGAGCACTGGGTGTGGTGCAAAAACAATGAATACTGTTACGCTGAGAAGAAATCTAAAAAAAAACAAAAACTCACCTCTTCTGGTGCCTGGAACACGGGGTACTCCATATGTGTCTGGACAGGACAAGAGAAATTGGAAAATGATCCGGGTTCTGAACAGGCAATATTTCGCTCGAGCTTCCTTGGGAGAACAGGCTTGAAGTGATGACCCAGAAGAGCCGGGTGCATGCACCTACCCCTTCTTCCTGCAGGAGCTGAAGGCTCTGTTATCGGTCACTTGGTTAGTCATCCTGAAGAGCTAATTACTGAGTGCTTGCAAAATGCCAGGCCCTGGGCTCAACGCTTTATATATTTTGTCTCATAAAATCATCACCACAGTTCTGTGAAGTAGTTAATAATATTGTCCCTGTTTGTAAATGAGAGGCCAGCTTTGCCCAAGGGTACCCTGTGGTGCGTTCCCATTAGAGATTCTCTCTTTAGGATTCCAGGCTGTTCCTTTACCAGCTCAGCCAAGTGCCTTGCTCTCCCTGTCCCTCGGGGACATCACATATTACTGTGTTTCTGCCAGCCTGTGTGGCTTCACTCATTCACTTAACAATTGTTTCTATGTTGCTATAGCTAATACATGCCAGGCTCTGTGCTGGGCATGGGGACATCACAAGTACCCATCAGATACGCCCCTTGCCTGAATGAAGCTTAAAGTCAGCATAGTGGTGACTTTAATCAATCAAAATCAATCAAAAATGGCAAGCATTAACCAATCACACAATGAATTAAAACAGAACTGTGAAACAGAACTGGAAAGGCACTGGATGCCATGAAGGTGGGTCATGGTCATCTCTCTCAAGAGGTGACCCTTGAGCTTAGAGCTAAAGGAGTTTGTAAATAAAAGGCAGGCACAGAGGGGAGGGAAGGGCATCCTAGGCAGAAGGAAGAGTATATGCGTAGGTTTTAGAGAAGGAGGCAGCATGGTGCATAAGGAAACTGAAATTCTGGCCACACTGTGGCCAGAGCTCATGAAACAAGCAGACATGGTGGGAAATGCCAGAGGCCACACAAGGCTTGTGCCCAGATCTGGGTCTCTTTCTCCATCTCCGAAGCAACAGGAAGGCACTGAGGTAGGTGTCTAAGCAGGGAATGCCGTGTATGTGGTATTTCACAACCAGGTGGCTCTTTCCTGAGTTCACTAAGGGGCTCCCGCTAATGGAGCATCTGCCTGGAAAACCAAACTTAGGTGTCTACAGCAGGGTCTGAGGACACAGCTGGACACTCTACTGAGGCATGAAGGGTAAGCAAGCAGCAGCCTGGCACGTGCCCATGAATCACTTCATTACTGCCAAGTGTGAACTCGGTGTGAGCACTTTGCACCACACAGTGCTCTCCACCCAACCAATGGCAAGGATAGCTTGTGGTCGACTGGAAGCTTGCTTGCGATAATTCTGTACATGTAGTAAAGATGAGTACTTCTCCATCAGCTTGGGAGCTGAGTTACTTGTCACCAAAGACCAACATTTGTCAGGCTCCTCACTTCCATGATGGGGCACAGAAGCTTTGCCTGTGGTCCTGAGATACAGTTATAAACATGATTCTCCATCACCCTTAGAATGGAATCCGGACCCCTTAGCTTGCTTGGCCTTCCAGGCTCTCCATGGTCTGGCCCTGTCTCCCTGTTTGACTTCGACCCACACTACTCTCCTTCACTTAGTAGTTGCTCAGTAAACACCTGTCAAATGAACAGATGTACGATTGACTGTTTGATCTTGGGCAAGCCCCTCTCTGGTTTCAGTTTCTTCATTTATCAAAGAAGTGGCTGGCCTGGGTTTCCCTTGAGGCCCCTCCCTGGATGAAGAATCCACAGGATGCAGAACTGGGATTCGCTCGACAAACATTGCCAATATCTCCTCCAAGCAAGTCCCATAACAGGTACAAGGGAGAGGATATGATACAAGATACCCCTGCCCTTGAGATGTTTATTCAAAGGTAGAGAAAAGAATAACTTCCCAAAGAATATCATGGTGCACGAGTGTGAGTAGAGTATGAACTCTACTGACATAGGAACTAGGGCAATTCCAACTGTTTCCACTCCCTAGAACAAAGCATCTCTCAGAGGCCCAGTGTCCCCATGACTCAGATGGACAGCATGGCACAACTCGTGGAATTCTGTGAGGGTTCAATGAGTTGATGTTCCTGCTGACATTGCATCTGGCACAAATAAGTGTGCATCCAATGTTGGTAATGATGATCGACAAATGACAATGGTGACTAATGTCAACAATGACATTCAGCACCCATGCGATGGTACCAGTTGTCTAGGACGTACACCTGTCCTGATCGCTCAGTACCCATGCCATCCCAGCTGTGAGATATTTGAACCCTGCCCCTGGACAAGAGCGCTATGGAGCAGAGAGGAGCTACATTCGATGTTCAAGGCCAATGATTCATGGAAGATGTCCTAGGGAAAACAAGACCAGAACTGAGCTGTAAGGTAAAAAAGAGGAGGCAAGATCTCCCCTGTCTCCCCTCTTCCCTGGGAAATCTTTCAAAAACATACATCGGATCAACTGATTTCTTCCTCTGACTTCCTGTTGTGCTTGGAATAAAGTCAAAGCTCCTTACCATAGTTTGCAAAGTCAAAGCCCCCCATGACCTGGTACCATCTTGAGCCACCTACATCTTTCCCCAGCCATGCTCAGCCATTTGTCCCTACCCCTTTGCAGAGGCTATGCTCTCTGCCAGTGTCCTGCCTCCTTCCAGTCTTCCACGCCCAGCTCCTTTTCATCATCAGAATGCAGCTCAGATGTCCATCACCTCTGCGGACAGATCTTCACCTACTAACTATACGCTACCTGACCTCGTTCCTACTCCCACATGCCCCGCCTCCATGCCCTGCCTCCACCCCTCCCCCCACTATGCCATTCACTTTGCAGGCCAAAGTCTTGTATGTTTCCTCAAAGCTCTGGATGCTCTCTGAAATGACCTCTAGGAGGTCAAGGACTTCATCAGTCTTATACAGCTGGCCTCGGCACATAGCTGGCCCTCCAAGATCTCTTGAACAAGTGTAATCCAGGTGTCTGCAAGGGATCGAGTGAGACAGCAGGTTCTAAGGTGAGAACACAAGGTTCAAGCCAGCACCACGCAAGAAAGATTCACATCAGGTCATGAAGGACATTAGTATGGAGAATGTGCTGGATCCTGGTGTCCAGCTCTGAGCCCCATCTGAGCATCATGAAAAAGCCAACAGTATCTTACTTCTTCCTTAAAGACAACTATGTCTCAGTCTTGCATTTCCAGAAATCCCCTCATTGAGGGCACCTATCTAAATTAATAAGAAGTCAAGATTATAAAATAATTTCCTGTAATCCAGGGTTAGCTCTTTCACATGATAATTCCAACGAGGCTGGCAGAAGCTCTTGGGGCAGCTCTTTAATGAATAACTAAACTTGATGCTTAATTACCATATCAGGATTAGCATGTGGAGAGTTTGCTTTTGTGAGCACTTTGCCCGCTGGCCCTCTGCCCTCTGAAGTTGCCTTGCTCTTACTCAGAGGTCAAACATCCACTTACTGTCACCTCTTTCATGTCAGACACTGATCCCCTCGAGTGAGCAACAAAGTTGAGGCTCAAACTACATCTCTGTGCTCATTCAAGTTATTAAAAATTCTGAATGTGTAGGATGGGGATTTTAAAATATTGCCTATAACTGGTGAAGAGTTACCCATATACATCACTTTCAGAACTCTCCTACCAATCTGATACTTTCTTCCTAGCAGGATATGATTTGTACATGGCTGTCTCCCCCCACAAATTCATAGTAGAACAAGCAGCAGACCCTCTTCCGCTAGACCCACCCACCCACACCAGGCACATTGTGTGTGGTTAGTGCGCATTGGATCAGCACCACTGTGCCCGGCTGGGGAGGAACAAAGCATCAGCTGCAGGAACTATAATTGCCACTCAAGGGACCTGGAAGTTAGGGAGAGAAGCAGCTCTTTTTCATAGTTAAGCCCTGCATGGACTGTGCAGGCCCCATGCATCTTCTGCTCTTGCCTTTGATGCCAAAATTGTGTTGTAACAGGTGGAACAAGAAGCCCGGCCACTGCCAAGATGCTTCATAGGGTCTTCTGGGGCTCCTAACTGTCCCGAGGCCTGGGGGCTCGCTTGGTGCCCACTCTTCCCGACTCTTGCCAAACATGCATATTCTGTGGTTTTCCTACAAAACACTGTCCACCTTAATGGCCACCTCCTGAAACGACACCCTCCCTACCTCCAGGCTCTGCAGGCTTGAATCTGCCTTCTGGTAGCCCATGCTGATCATCTTACCCTCTGCTCAAAACCCTTCCATAGCTCTTGTTCTAGGCTTCCTATGATGTGGGCTCAGCCTATCTTCCATGATACCTGTACCCCTCAACCCAGCCTACCTAAACCAGAAGAGCAGGGAACAGCCAGACCAGACAGGGCTCTCTGCTAACCAACCAAGAACAGAAAACAGAACCTCTCAAAGTTTAATCTGCATTCAGATCACAGAGGATTTTTTTTTTTTAATGCAGATCTTCATTCAGGAGATGGAGAGTAGGGCTCAAGATTCTACGTGTCTAACAGGTTCCCTTCCAGATGCTATGGTGGCTGCTGTGCATTGAGTAGAAAAGCACTATGGGTCTTTTTAACGTCTAATGTGTGAGCCTTGGGAGAGGGATGACGTTGTATTCCAAATTGCTTTATTTTAAGATTATATTAAGTCTATAAAATCACCATTTTGGTAAATCAAAAAGTCAATCTCATACGGTTTGACCCTCAGGTAAGAAGCAGGCCATCTGTAACTCCCAATGGAAACCCAAGCTCATGAGATCAAAACCCTAGCCAACTTGTCCTGTAACAAAGAGGAGGCAAGTCATCAGATCAGAATTCTCAGTGTGCCAACTCAAGCCTCAAGCAGAGCACAGCCTCACCCTTCTGCTTGCCAGCCCCTTTGTCATGGTCCCTGGACCTTGCAGAAAGCCACCCTGTGGGTCACCTGGTGGCTCAAGAGACTTTGTCCTGCATTTTTCAGTCATGCAAGTTGGAGAGAAGCACCATGCCACTGGAACACCTTCCAGTTCCCAGCTCTCCAATGCCTGATTCTCAGAACATGCTGAAATTTCCACGAATTCCTTGCAACACTGGCCCATCCCCAGGTGGTTTTGTAGGTCACCTGGTGGGAAGATCTTAGCAGATGGCAGGGTGTGTTTGGATTCTCATTAAGAAGCTTACTCAACACTGAAGGGAGGTGTGGCAGGTCCCCCGCAGCTCCTGCTTCTTCTACACAGCAATGATTCCCCGCCCGCAGATAGCGCGGGCTGGGTGTGGGGGCAGGTGGGAGGGAGGCAAATGATCGGCCTAGGCCTGAAAAACCTGCCTGATCTGCTCTGTGCAGGCAAAGGAGAGTTGCCAGTCCCTGCCTGTGGTTGCCTTTCTGATTGCAGAAGAGCTGCTGTAGGACCATCTGCCACCGTTGGCAAAACGCACAAGAAGTGAAAAAGCAATAAGCAAATAGGGTATTTCAAGACCAGCAACACCATGCTCCCTCCATGAAAGGCTCTAATGACTCAAGATGCTCAGCGTATTCTCAGATCCAAGTTTCCATCCACCTGACTGGGCACTGATGGGATGTGGGTGTTCATTGATTGTGTTGCCCTGGCTTGCCGCTCCAGCTGCCCACTGGCTGGGGAGCATTTGACAAATCTCCGTGCCCTGTTCCCACTCCAAATCGATGAAATTAGAATTGGGGGAGCAGGCACAGGTGGGTATTAGAAGCACCCAGGGGATTTAAATGCACAGTGAAGGTTGCAAACCACTGTATCAGAGGTGGGTTTTTTTTTTTCAAAGATCAAAGAAAATCGCTTCCTAAAAAAATCATTGACTTTCTCAGCTTCTAAAACTTTACCTCCTTTTTTTAATGCAATAGAGGATATTGATAATAATACACTTAGACTTTTTCAGAGTCATAAATCACTTTTACAGGTGCTGTCTTATTAGATCCTCCAATCAGCCTGTGGAAAGTGCTCACACCGCTACAGAAAGATATATGCTGAGCTTGATGTGACATTGTTTACAAGACAGAAGAAAAAAACAAACTGAAAGCCAGTGAGAGGGTGCTTAAACGTGTCACCAGGCATTCATGTGACAGGAAATTCTCCAGCTATTATAAAAACTTAGGTAGCTCTATACACACTGGCTTTGAGAGATAGCCACCAACTAATTTTACATTTTTAAAAAATCAAGTTCAGAGTCATAATTATAAACATTCCATTGTTACTGAGTTGTTGCATTCTTTATTTTTTTGCCAACTTTTCAAGATTTCAACATATAAAAATTGTGTATGTGTATATTTTCATCCAGTTATTGCATGTATTAATAGTTTATTCCTTTTTGTTGCTAAGGAGTCTTTGATTATATGATGATGTTGTTTCTTGTCCATTCACCTGTTGATGGAAATTTGGGTTGTTGCTAATTTTTGGCTGTTCTATATAAAGCTGTTTTGAACATTTGTGTAGAAAAAAAAAATTGTGTATGTGTAAGGTGTACAACTTGATGTTTTGACACATGAGTAAAATGTGAAAAGATTACCACAGTCAAGCTAAATAGCACATCCTTCACCTCTACATAGTTACTCTTGCATGTGTGTCAAGAGGATTTAATTTAAGATCTGTGGGTTTTGGAGGGGAGAGGGGTAGGAGGTTGGGTGAGCCTGGTGGTGGGTATTGTGGAGGGCACGTATTGCATGGACCACTGGGTGTGGTGCAGAAACAATGAATTCTGAACACTGGAAAGACATTAAAAAAAAAAAAAAAAAGATCGGTGCTCTTAGCAAATTTCAAGTAGGCAATACAGTATTGCGAACGAGCATCACCATGCCATACTCAGAGCCCCTGAACTCATGTCTCTTATGCAACTGAAACTTTGTACCCTTTGACCAACATCCCATTTCTGTTTCCCTGTAGCCCCTGACAACCACCAAGCTATACTTTGTTTCTCTTGAGTTTGACTGTTTGAGATTCTATACATAAGTGGGATCCTACAATAGTCTCTTTCTGGCTCATTTCACTTCCCATGATGTCCCCCTGGTTCATCCAGGTTGTCACAGATGGCAGGATTTCCTTCATTGTGTGGGTGAATAATATCCCATCTTATTTTTCTTTACATATTTTCTTTATCCATTCATTCATCAACAGAAACTTGGGTTATTTCCATGTCTTGGCTAATGTGAATAGTGCTGTGATGAACATGGGACTGCCAAGGTCTCTCTCTGAGATCCAAATTCATTTGCTTTGGATACATACCCAGTAGTGGAATCACTGAATCATATGGCGGTCCTATTTTTAATTTTTTGAGGGCCCTCCTTAGTATTTTCCATAATGGTAACATACCAGTTTACTTTTCTACCAATAGTGTCCAAGGGTTCTCTTTTCTCTACGTCCTCACCAACACTTACAATCTCTTGTCTTTTTTTATAATAGTCCTTCTAACAAGTGTATGGCAATATTTCATTGTGATTTTGATTTGTATTTCCCTGATGGCTTGTTGAGCACCTTTCCACGTACCTATTGACCATTTATATGTCTTATTTTGAGAAATAATTCACATCCTTTGCCCATGTTTAACTGGGTTATTTGGGTTTTTGCTGTTGAGTTGTATGAGCTCCCTATGTATTTTGGATATGGACCCCTTATTAGCTACATGGCTTACAAACATTTCCTTCCACTCTGTAGGTTGCCTTTTCACTGTTTTGTTTCCTTTGCCATGCAGAAGCTATTCAGATACGGTCCCACTTGCCTACTTTTGCTTTTATTGCCTGTACTTTTTGCTGTCATGACTGAAAAGCCATCGCCAAGACCAATGAATGTCAAGAAGTTTTCCCCTCCATTTTCTTCTACTATTTTACAGCTTCAGGTCTTATAAATAAGTCTTTAATCCAGTTTAAGTTAATTTTTTATATGACATGAGATAAGGGTTCAATTTCATTTTCCTCCAGGGAATACCCAGCTTTCCCCACATCCTTTATTGAAGAGCCTATCCTTTGCCCATTGTGTATTCTTGGCATCCTTGTCAAAGATCAGTTGACCATAAGAGTACAGATTTATTTCTGGATCCTCCGTTCTGTTCCATTGGTCTATATGTATGTTTTTATGTATCATCCTTTTTTCTATTACTATAGCTTTGACCTATATTGTGGAACCAGGAAGCTTTGCTGTTATTCAAGATTGATTTGAGGGGCGCCTGGGTGGCTCAGTGGGTTAAAGCCAATGCCTTCAGCTCAGGTCATGATCTCAGGGTCCTGGGATCGAGTCCCGCCTCGGGCTCTCTGCTAAGCAGGAAGCCTGCTTCCTCCTCTCTCTCTGCCGGCCTCTCTGCCTACTTGTGATCTCCGTCTGTCAAATAAATAAAATATCTTAAAACATAAATAAATAAATAAATAAATAAGAGGGCGCCTGGGTGGCTCAGTGGGTTAAGCTGCTGCCTTCGGCTCAGGTCATGATCTCAGGGTCCTGGGATCGAGTCCCGCATTGGGCTCTCTGCTCAGCCGGGAGCCTGCTTCCTTCTCTCTCTCTCTGCCTGTCTCTCAGTGTACTTGTAATTTCTCTCTGTCAAATAAATAAATAAAATCTTTAAAAAAACAAATAAATAAATAAATAAGAGATGGATTTGACTAAGAGTCTTTTGTGGTTCCATATTAATTTTAGGAATTTTTTTCTATTTCTGTAAAGAATGCCATTGGAATTCAAATAATGATTGAGCTGAATAGCAGTAGTATGAACATTTTAACAATATTAATTTTTCCAACCCATGATAATGGGATGTCTTTCCATTTACCTATTTCTTTAATTTCTTTCATCAATGTTTAATAGTTTTCAGTGTTCAAATCTTTCATTTGCTTGGTTAAGATTATTCCTAAGTACAGCTGACCCTTGAACAATGCAAGAGCTAGGGGCACCAACCCCCCCCCATACAGTCAGAAATTCCTGTTTAACTTTTAACTTCTCAAAAATTTGATTACTAATAGCCTACATTGACCAAAAGCCTTACTGATAACATAGTCAATTAATACACATTTTGTACACTACTGCATTCTACAATAAAATAATCTAAAGAAAAGAAAGTGCTATTAAGAAAATCATGTGGACTCTGAGAAACAAACTGAGGGTTTTGGAGGAGAGAGGGGTGGGGGGCAAGGTGAGCCTGGTGGTGGGTATTAAGGAGGGGATGTATTGCATGGAGCACTGGGTGTGGCTCATGAACAATGAACACTCTTAGAACACTGAAAAAATAAAATTAAATTAAATTAATAAAATCATAAGAGAAAATACCTTCACAATATTGTACTGTATGTATCAAAAAAAAAAAATCTGCATGTAAGCAGACCAGCTCAGTTCAAGCCTGTGTTGTTCAAGGTCAATTGTACTTTATTCCTTTTGTTGCAATTGTGAATGAGATTGACTTTATTCATTTCATTTTCAGATAGTTCCTTGTTAGTATATAGAAGTGCCATCAATTTTGGCATACGGAGTATGAATCCTTCAACTGTACTGAACTCATTCATTAGTGCTCACAGTGTTTTGTTGTGGGCAAATCTTCAGTGTATGCTTCATACATGATTATTTCATCTGTGGAGAAAATTTTCCCTCCTCCTTTCTAATTTGGATGCCTTTTATTTCCTCTTCTGACCTAATTGCTCTGCCTAGAGCTTCTAGCACTCTGTTGTATCAAAGTGGCAAGAGTGGGTATCCTTGTCTTAGAGGAAAAGTTTTCAGTTTTTCCCCATTGATTATATTAGCTATGAGCTTTTCATATTTGGCTTTTATTGCATTGAGGTGAGTTCCTTCTATACCTGTTTTGTGGAGAGTTTTTATCATGAAGGATTGTAAATTTTGTCTGATGCTCTTTCTGAATCTATTCAGATGGTCATGTGGTTTTTATCTTTCATTCTGCTAATGTGGTGTATCACACTGATTGACTTACATATGTTAAACCATCCTTCCATGGGAGTATATCCCACATGGTAATGACGTATAATCCTTTCAGTGTGCTATTAAATTCAGCTTATTGATGTTTTTTGCATCTGTGTTCATTAGGAATAATTAATTACCTGTAGTTCTCTTTTCCTAATCAGGGTGATTTTGTTTGGTATCAGGGTGATGCTGACCTCCTCAGATGAGTTTGAAAGTATTTCCTCTTCTTTCCATTTTTTGGAAGAGTTTAAGAAGGATGGACGTGAATTATTTGAATGACTGGTAGAATTCACCCACAAAGCCATCTGGCCCAGGGCTTTTCTTTGTTGGGGGGTGAGGGAGGGGTTGATTACTGCTTTAATCTCTTTATTTGTATTCATCTGTTCAGATTTTTATTTCTTCTTAATTCAGTGTTAGTCGGTTATATGTTTCTCGGAATTTATCTATCCTAGATAATTTCTAGGATCCTCAATCCTAGAAATGTATAGACCCTGCATCTTTTATTATTTTTAAAACCCTCCATGTATATGTGTGTGATCTATAAGCATAAAAAAATATCAGGAAGGACATATGCTAAAGTGTTAATAGTCATATTGCTTGGGCTGGGATTACACAGAGGTGGGGGAGGAACTATCACTTTTTTTTATTTTTTCAGTTTGTTACAAAAATTATACTTCCATACTATTAAAAAAAATCTATTTTAAAACCACAGCCTAAGATGAATTCTAAGGAGAGACAATCACACCTGTTTTTCAGAGGAAGTAATCAAGTTCCAGTAAGACGGAGTTTATTACTCATGTGGCTAAAAATTGGTGGGGCATTCATTTGGACATAAATGGATGCTATGTTTCACAATTTCTTTAAAAAGCATTTAAAAAAAAAAAGAATTAGGTAAGAGAGGGAAAACCTAGTTTACTGGAACCCAGATCCAAGACTTTGTCTGCTGCCCATGCTAACTATTGCACGAGGGCTTAACAAGCAGTTTGCTGACCTTCACTCAGCAAGGAGGAAGTTGAGTCCTGCACCAGCAGATGACCTTGGCAGACTGGGGCATCAGCAGCCTGAGCCACCACTCTCTCTTGATCAGGATGCCACATCTCATAGGCTGGCCACTATCCTCTCAGAGTCATTGGACTGACTCAGAACCTAACCATTCCCTGCTCGTGCAAGCCACGAGGAAGATTCGCTCAGTGCCCGTGGCAGCTGTGGATGCAGCCGGGAGGGCACGTCTGCCCCTGTAGGGCAGTTCCACTCCTAATAAGAGAATTCCTAAAGTGAATTTCATTTTACACGTGCTTTAGGGGAAATATCCTGGCTCGTAGTCAGAGCCAGATGGGCACTGAGCTTATTAAAGGCATGATTGTTACCAGAAAACATTTGCAAAGATGTATGGGTACTTTTGTACATGTGTGTGTGTGTGTGTGTGTGTGCATTATACACACACACACACACACATCCATGTACACACACCTCCCTGAATCTCTTTAAATTACAAGATTGTCTTTTCAATTGTTCTACAATATACCTTAGAGTGAACCCTTATCTAGGAAGGAGACACCATGTCTCCCACCTTTTGGGCAAGGTTGTTGTTCTTACTCTTGTTTTTCCCTCTTGCCAGGTGCAGCTTATCCACTATAACCATGAGTTATATACAAATGTCACAGAAGCTGCAAAGAGCCCTAATGGATTGGTGGTAGTTTCTATATTTATAAAAGTAAGTGTCTTTGCCCTCTTTGATTCTTTTCTTGCCATTTCCCAGCCCGGTCAGAATACTAGCTTGGTCTCTGTTGGATCTCTGAAATAACACAAGGGGTAAGGTCCATGCCCAAGAAAAGCTGCAGGAGGGTGACCTTGATACGCATGAGATTTATGACAAATGAGGTCCCTTTCATGACGATGCAGAAATGATGGAACCTTTCAGAGCCTCGGAATCTGAGGATTCGGCAGCCTTTGTTCTAGAGAGAAATGGGGAGTTGGAGCTAGGGACGGGCTTCAGGTCCCACTGCACATAAAAGGATGCAACAGAAGGAGAGGGGTGGCTCACTGACACCCCACAGCACTAAGCTCCTGTCCCTTGGTGGCCCCTTGGAAACAGAGCTGGAAGGGAAATGCGAGATGTCTCTCCCCTCCAGGTACTGCCCTGAACCGTCCCCTCCAGCTTCCCTGAAGTTGCTCCGTGTGACATCTCCCATCCTCCTCTCTCTCTCGTGAGCACCCCTGGGAGAAATTAAGCAAAGATCACCAACGCTAACTTTATGACATTCTTAGGAGTCTCCACATCTCCCCAACAGTGAGCAGCAACAACAGATCTCCAGCCAAGAAAATTCCAGTTTATTAATAATAATAATAATCACCTTTAACATTTTGACAGATATGGAGGGAAGCAGGTATGCAAATTTAAAAGAAAATGAAAAAAAGAAGAAATGTCTTTCCAATTGGAAAAAGAGAGAGAGAAAGAAAACAAAAGGAATTTGTGACAGTTTCAAAAGTTGGTAGTCACTGTGCTAGCCCCTTAGTTTGGGCCAAACCATGGGAAGCCAGACCAGTCAGAACTTGGAATCTGGTGAATATGATTGGTAGAAATCCAGCATTTGCCACTGGGGGGTTTTAACAGAATTCTCATGGTGACATGATCACTGCCCAGGAGACTGGGCTTGAGGGCACCCCATGCACTACCCTTGTTGCCTCCCCAAAAGCATCACCCTTTCCATAGGCACTTGGCCCTACCTGGTCCTCCCTCTCCAGAGCCCACACCACCTCCTGAGTTCCTCTCCCTCATGGGGGTCCCACGGGGCCTTTCTGTGGCCTGGGCAGAACTGTACATCAGCCAGACACATCTGGTGGCCACAAAACTCCCGTGGCTGTCGTTACCAAAGACAGGAAGGGGCTTTAGGCCAGGAAAGCTTATTTTTGGGCTGTCATACCTTCTGAACACCTGATGTGACACCCCAAAGGACATGGGTCCTGGCACAGATCCTGCCAGTCCCTACACTACACTTCTTGCCATTGTCACAGACCCTGTTATAATGAACAACAGATTTCTGAATTCCAGGCACTGAGATACGTACTTTCCAGATATTTTACGGCTTAACCCTAATGATAAACCCATGAGGTGGCCATCAGTATCCTTATCTTGCAGATGAGGAAAATGATGCAGAGAATCTTTGGCATTCCACCCAAGTGCACGGAGCTCATAACAGCCCATCCAGGAAAGGAGCCCAGGTCTTGCTGGACTTTCACGCTAATGACCTTATTCATACCACACGCCTCCCCAACAGAGCACAGAGAAACAACTGAGATGACCTGTAAACATCTCCCCCCACACCCTGATGCCATACATAAGCATGGGGCAAACTCTGTAGCCCTCAACCAGCCTCAGTCATGATGTTGATACAACGGGTGCATTCATCCTGGGCCATGCTCAGTGCTGGGAAGCCTGTAAATCTGTCACAATATTGCCTCGTGCGTGCCCAGGAGCTCACCTCCCCTGCTGGCCTTCCCAGTGCCAGGGTTCCATGTCCACCACCCTGAGCTGCCCAACACTGCTTGTTCTTGGGCGGGCGCCTCAGCCTAAGCCCCTGCTGGTACCTCACTTTGCTCCAAGTGCTTGATTCAGTAGCTGTCGTCCCGCAAGCTCAGACACATTACAGCTGACAGGGTGCCGGACAAGCCAGGAAGTCAGTTCCCTCAACAGCAGACCATGGGTGTGTTTCCCAGGCACTTACAGGAAGATGACTGACACAGCTCCCAGCTGCCTGCATCCCAGTGGGCTGTTGGGAGGAACTTGTGTTCCCTGCCCTGCATTCGGTAAAAGGATGGGGACCAGCTCCTGCATCTTCTCAGGCCAGGGTTGCTTTCATTCTTTCCCTCAGCAAACCTGAAGCTTTCTCACTGGATCTCAAAATAAGCCACAGCCTTTCTTTGTCCAACTTAACCAACTCCCAGATGTTCCACAGTGAATTATCCAAGCCAAGACTTGTCACTCACTCGGGATGACACCGACTTGAGTGTGGGACAACGGCTGGTCCTGTGCTAGGCACTTGCCTAGAAATGAGATGAACAGAGCTCTTGGCTCTACGGGCACCTCACCTGTGGTGGTCCTCTTCTCCTTCTGGTCTTTCTGCCCATCTTCTCAGCTTGCTGCCAGGTAGGCAGACACAGAAAACGAGAGGCCCCCTCCTCTGAGTCAGATGATCCCTAGAGATGGCACCCTGGCCAAAACCAGAGCCATACAAGGCTCAGAGTTGTTGGCTAAAATAAGAGAATTGTTTATCTGTGGGTTTTATTTATCTCTGTCCCCTCCTGTTCCCCCATCCTTCCCATCCATGACCACAGGGAACTGAGATTTGGCTGTAATTACTGCTCAATCACACACCATTAACTTCCCACTTAAGCTCACTTATACCAAGTACATACTTCATCCTCCCTCCCACGCCGCCAACACACCAGAGCCCACAAATCATCTGTGTGCACTCTGGAAATTTGTCAGTCATTTTTAATCGGCCCAAACGGTCCAATCCCAACATTCGTGCTGTCCAGACTCACTGGAGACCAGGAGCCCAAGGTACAAGGGACATGGCACATTCCTTACTGACCATGACAGTGTATTTTTGTCTCCCCTCTCATGTGAATTAGCACAAACAGGCAGCATCAAGCTATGTTTCAAATGGCCAAAGAGGAGGCCAAAGGGAAAGCTAAATTTGACCCTGAAAACTTCTGGAGAGCAGCAGTGTTTGCCTTGGGACTTTTCTCCATTTGGGTGGGGGGGGGCTCTAACAAACTCCACTGAGCATTGTCACTCTCAGATCTCCCCCCCTGCTCCCCAGAGTGTGTCTCACCACAGCACATCCAGGAAACTGTGTGGGAAAGGAGAGACAGATGGAGGGAAAATAAACAGACTGAGCTTTCTCCAAACTAAAAATTACCTGTTGCTTATCTAATAATAATCATCATCTGCTGCAATTTTTCCAACCCTCAGAATAAATCAGATTTAAAATACTGATGTGTCACAGCATCTGATTAGCAGCTGAGGCGTAAATTACAGAGCAGGGCTGAGAGAGGTAGGAGAGAACCGACTGAGACGAACCCTTGCACCTTGGAAAAGACTGAGGAGAAGGGAGGTTTTTTAGAAACAGGGTACAGAGTTAAGTGGGGGCACATCACAGTCTCTAAATGGTGGTCCTCTGGCTTGAGCGCCTTGAACTTTGCCTTGTTCTCCCAAAGAAGGAATTTGGAGACCTGGGGCCTGAGTCCAAAATGGGAACTGATCCCTGGTCATCTAGTTTGGCCCATACTAAGCATTTGGTACATATTTATTGGATGTATGGGCACATGGATTGATGGATGGATGGATGGATGGATGGATGGATGGATGATTGGATGACAGAATGGCATGGCTTATGATACATTTGAGTCATGTAATAATAAGCAGTGATATAAGGGTCTATGTTATGTCTTAGAGTTTTTTTTCATCCCCTGATGCTTCTATTCTGGGTACTCTCTCACTGTCTTCTTAGAGTAACTGGCCCCTTCCTAAAATGTCACTCCCCACCCTCTATTTAAAACTTGTTGATGTTTTCTCATCCCTACAGAATGGAGCTTAAATATCCCCCCATGGCATTCAAAACCTGATATGAGCTAGCCCCTGCCTATCTCTCTTGCATTACCCTCCATCCTTCCCCTGTACCCTCAGCAACAGCTACATAGAAGTACTTGCCTGAGCATACCTAGTTCTCACTCTTGTGTCCATATGCACAGATCCTCTGTATGCAATTATTTCCTTACCCTTTTTCCTTTACATACTCTACTAGCAAAGCACCTTATAGCTTCCACCCATCCCTCAAGAACCAGCTCACTCCGCTCCCCAGACTCCCCAGGTGGATGGTCTTCCCTTAATATCATCATGCCTGCAACTCTATCATAGCAATCTTCATAGTTCATTACAACCATTCATTTACTCACCTGTCTTCTTTCTCTAGACTAGGATTTCTTGAGAGCAGAGTGTGTGCCTTGACTGTCTAAATTTCCAGCCACTATGCTCTTTGGCACAGGGTAGGCACTCAGTGAATACGAATGAATAAGTGAATGTACAGAGGCATGTGTATTCCAGGATAGCACAGCCCAGTCGTTAATATTTTCTTTTCTCTCCTAGGTTTCTGATTCATCAAACCCATTTCTTAATCGAATGCTCAACAGAGATACTATCACAAGAATAACATATAAAAGTAAGTTTGGTTCGATTTCCTATACAGCAACTCTTCTATAAAGGTTAGTCCTGTCTGGAGGCAGAAAGCCAGAACTGATGATCTCAGAGGGCCTTTTCCAGCTTCATGATCCTCTAATTCTCTAGAAAGTCACTCTGGAGAGTCAGGGTTGGCTAAGAAGCAGCTCATTTCAAAAGGACGTCCCCGGGGTGCCTTTGTCATCCACGCCTGTCTAAGGCGATAATGATTATTATGATGATGGTCATCGTTAGCCCATGGATTGGTAATGAGCTGGGGGACTCTACTAGCTGACAGACTCCGCCATATCAGCTGGCCACATTTGGGACTTTGCCAGTTATATGATTGAAAAAGCATTTACCAGGTAGTTTGGCTTTAACCTCAACATTTCCAGAGCTGGACCAAATCTCCTTCTCTGTGTCCCTGGGTCCCTTTTCAGACTGGGGCATCTTTCTGCATTGCTGTATGTGCTCTACTTCTCTAGAGGACTTTGTCCATTTCTTTGGGTTTCCAGAGTGTTTTATCCCCAGAATCCTTAAGCAGAAAAACGAGAACTGTGCAAAGTTGCAGGGGGTAGAAGGAAAAGGGGCTACTTCTCCCAAAGCAATCCCAGAATTTGGGAAGAGTTACAGCTCACGACAAGAGATGAAAAAAAGTTTTACAGGGGAAAAAAAAAGTATTTTTTTTTAACTAATTCGGAGGGAGCAGGTAAGTGGGATTCAAGTCCCAACAAGGAGCCTCTTCCATGTTAACTCTGTTTCTTCATCTGTAAAGTGAAGAAATTGAACTCCCAGTTTCTCAGGTCCTTCTGGGTCTGGGATTTTTGAATTAAGCAATAAGTAAATAATGACTTCACTGAAGTAAAAAGTGGCATGCCAACATTCTTAAACCCACATGCCCTCAGAGTCCCCTTCCGCCAAGCGAGGAGCTCAGCTGTGCCTGCTGCTTCTGCTTCCAATGGCGATGGGGAAAAGACAGAGTGAATGCTTTCAGGTCTCCCCTTGGACTGCCAGAGGGGGAGTATGGAAAACATTCCTTCATTTATTCGTTCAGAAAACATTTTCTGCACCTCTGCCCCTGACAGACACCAGGCGAGGCTCCCCAAAGGTAAAGATGGCCTGACCCCAGCCCTCCCCACAAGGTGCTCACTCCCGAGTCACTTCCATATGAAAAGGATGGAGTGTAGGGTGGTGAATGAACTTGGAGAATCCCAGGGCACCTAGATGGACATCACCTGAAAGAATGATTTGTCTCCAAGACCATCCCACCCTTCCTCAGCAGAGCCCTCGTGGAGTCCTCTCTGGGTGCCCACTCAGGTTGCTCCTCTGGGGAAGGCATTTCTGTCTCCTGTGCAAATAGCACATTTTTAACTGCCCATAAAATATTATTAGTCTTTTAACTTTTTTGATTAAAAAAGCATGAAAATTAAATAAAATGTTTTTCAATCATCTCAAATTTGCAGTGTAGAGACCATGAAAAACCATGAAATTGCACATTAAGCCCCAACACCCACTCTAACCAATTGCCAGCTGCAGAGTCCATCATTAGGGGGACTTTCCTCCCCACCCACCCCCAACACAGGTCTGATGCCTATTAAGTGACATGGCTGCTGCCGAAAGTGAAAGCATCCATGGGGTCCATGCTATGGAAGGGTGGCCTTCCTCAGGAACAGGTACCAGTTCTGGGGCAAACAAGGGGCTGGAGAGCCAGTGGGACAGGTCTCGCTGGGACCAATGGCAGATGGCCACTTCGCAGCTGAGGGAAATTTCAGCTTCACCTCTTTGGAATGAAGCATCCCCACTGACTGCTGCCCCATCAGCTCCCTGGGAACCGAGAAGGACACACTTCGGCCATAGCTGCAGTGGGTTAGCAGTGTGAAAACCCAAGACTATCCTTCAGCTGTTCGCTCACTCCCGCCACAAATCCTTACTGAGAGGCTCCTAGGTGCCATGAGATAGATCAATGGAACACTTTTTCTATCCACCAGGTCCTCACTCGCTAGGCGGAGAGACAGATTGTAGGGCACTGTAGACATTTTTGTAACAAGCACAGTGTGAAAAATCTAAAGAGAAATCTTTGGGATCGCAGAAAATCTGCTTAGAATACATGGCAAGGTTGCACAAAGCAGGCGCCATGTCGATAAGGACTGAATAGATGAATGACTATTTGCTGGGGAAAGAGAGACGTGAGCAGAGGAGGAGTGGGGGGAGGGGAGGAAGGAGGCAGGCGGGCCGGAAGGAGGGAAAAAAAGGAGGGAAGGAGGATATTCCAAGCACAAAGAGTGCCAGCCAAAGCGAGGAGAGCATACAAGGGCTGCGAAGAGCATTAAAGAGAATTAATGGAGGCATGTGGGGCCCCTGCCATAGCAGTGACAGGGACAGAGGGAGTGACAGGAAATGTGGTTTGGGTCTTGAGGGGTCTTGATGCCTTCCGAGGAGCCTAGGCAGAAGACCTATTTGAAGAAATGCCCTAGAAATGCAAATGGAAGGGAGTGGGAGCAGCCATTCTCCTTCAGTCCCTCATAATCTATCTGTCATGGCCAAGGGAAAAGAAAAGGAATGAAAGCAAGATAAAGAGACCCCACGTGGGGAGCGGTAACTGCTTGAGGCCTCCTAATGACAGGCATTTGTGCTCTTAAACTCTGGGCAATCATGGAGGTGTTCCCGGCAGCAGCTTTATCACAGCCGCAGGGATAATGATGGCCCTACCAGTGGGAATGGCCTCGACACCACTACGCCCAGGACACTGTGGCCGAAAGGGACTGATTTGCTCAGCAGGAGAGCACCAGCACTCTTCCATCTGCTCAAGTCCCTGAGGCAGCCAGCCTGCGGAAGACTGGCCTGGTGGCAAGTGGAAGGATGTTCTGAAACGGGAATCATTCACTAGGAAGCAGCCTGTGGTTGGGAAACACAAGCCCAGAAGCCTCCGCAGGGGCTCTGGTGACATGATGGCGTTAGCCCCGGAGTGCCAGGGGAGACAACGCGACCTGCTCAGGGACATCCATCAGTCTCCTGCTTCCATACTTCTGAGTGAGATGGAAGGAAATTGACCCCTGGCCCCACGTGCACCCAACCACATTACACAAGGACACCTGAACTCGACCCCCAGCCACTCTGCTGCTCCCCAGAACCACACCCCAGCACAGCTTCAACTTGTCCCTCTCACTCGGACATGGCACCATCCACTTTGCCGCGTGCTGAGCGTCACGAGTAAGGACACAACTGAACACTTTCCCCATCTCAGGCTCTGGGCTGCTAGCTTTTCGGGCAGCACCCCTGGTGTTCACCGTCACTGGGCACCCAGCTGGTGAAAGTACCCACCTTCAAAGTGGGTCTGATGGCCATCCCAGTTTACATCTGAGGAAACCAAAGAAGTGAAGCCATGTGGCAGGGACGCCCATTTAGTAAGTAGCTGTATAAGTCAGCAGCTTCTGCACAACGAACAAGCATTTGACAAGAAGCACTGATTTCTCCCATCGCAACTGCAGGCCTGCAGGTCAGCAAGGGCAGCTTGGCTCCACATGGCCCTTCTTTTATGGGATCAGGATAGATACCCTTGGCAAGTACTTCTCATGGTGGAGGTCAGAAATATGTGATGTTCCTTAAGGCTTAGACTTGAAACTCACAAACCATCACTTCTATCCATTTTCAACTGGACAAAACAAGAGACATGGCCAAAACATCAAAATCCACCCGTGGAGGTCAGGATGGGAAGGAAGTAAACACTTCCTAAACAATAATCTAGCCTTTCATAGTGAGAGAGCAAGGATTCAAACACAGGTCCTCCTGGGAACTTTTCTATGCCCTCATCTTCCCCATCATACTTCCTCTCTAGGGATGGAGAAAACCTTAGCTCTGAGGTCTTAAACCTTGTTGTAATGATGGTACTTTTGCATTGCATGAAACTGGGCAGCATGGTTTTTTCCTTAATTCTATCTTTGGTTCAGTTTCAAGAGCCATCTCCTTGCTTTTTGCATTTGTTTCCACTTGGAAGGGACAGAAACTAACCATAGAACTTGTGGACACATTGAAAGTTCTGGTTCATCCCATCCCAAGCTTTTTGCAACTCCTGCCTGTGCCATGGAATGGGAACACTGGTGGAAATCAGCATCATGCAGAAGGACACTGTAGTACTACCTTCGTTAGCACACAGTTACCTGAGAAGACATAGGCTTTTGTTCCAGATGGGTCAGTCCTCCCCATCAGTCTTTCTCTTGGAGGCCATTATAATGAGAAATCAGTCTAAGACTTTGAGCAGAGAGTGACATGATCTGCTGACAAGGATCACTCTGGTTACATATTTGGAAAGAGGCTGTAGAGGGACAAGAGTCAATGCTGGGAGATAATTGCAACCATCCAAATGATTCAACAATGTCAGTCATGATCCCAGGCCAATGTGAAAGGGATGGTGAGGAATGATTAGGTATATTTTGAAGGAGAGCCATGAGATTTCTTGATAGGTTGGATTTACATTGTGAGAAAAAGAGAGGAGTCAAGGATAACTGTACAGCCTTTAGCCTAAGCACCTGGAGGGAAGACATTCCCATCAGTGGAGCTGGGGAAGGCTGCGATGAAGCCTATTAGTGGGTAGGGAAGGGATTCAGAAGTTTCAAACGTGGTAAGCTTAGGATGTATTGGGCATCCAAGAAGAGGTGAGGAGTGGGTAGTTCGATACACGAGTCTGGATTTCAGGAGAGAGAATGGCAGATATAAATGTAGAAGTCACTGGGATCCAGATGGCATTTAAACTTGGGTGAAATGAGTGAGAATAAATAGAGGAGAGAGATGGGACATGGCCTCATGACTTAGGATTGCAAATCATTGCTAAAGATATCTTTTAAGTCCCATCCTGGAAGAGGCTCTTGCATGTCTGTCTCATCAGCTAGCTGGAAAGGTTCCGGTTGAGTGGGAACAAGTATGGAAGGGTGAGGCAGAATGACCACAAAACAGCAACTAGTAGGTACACAGTCCATTGCTTGAGTTGGTCACAGACTAGAGGACTAGGAGAAAAAGGAATTGTGCAAAATCATTCTATTGAGCCAGTTAAGAAAATCAATGCCAGGAATCCGTAAAAGCAAACAAGGAGAATCTTGCCAAAAGGACTGAAAATTTTGGAAGCCAAATACCACAGTGGTGAAACCATAGTACTTACAGAAAGCAGTGTGTTCTAGCGAGGAGAGATGGAATGTAGCAGACCCGGGCTCCTGGCTCTACTACTTCCTTGGTTGTGTGACTTCAGGCAAGTTTCTTACTGACTCTGAAGTCATGATTTCCTCATCAGTAAAATGAAGATAATTACTCTGATGTTGAGAAGGTTGGGGTCAGGATTAAGCAAGGCAATCAGTCCATGGCCTAGACAATGACTGGTATAAACGAAGTACATTACTTTGGGTGTTCCTAAATTGTCCAAAGGCACATGGTGGTCAAATCCAGCTTCCTGAAGGGTGGGATATAGGTCACCAAAATTCCAAATAAAAAACTATGTTCTCGGCGAATGCAATCCTGGGCACACAATATGACTTATTTGCATGATGCCCAGTTCCTGTCTATGAAGCCATGCAGCAGCTAGTAATGGCCTAGAGAGGTTCTACTTTCCTTGGAAGCTTAGCTTTTATATGTCTGAGCAAACCTTATAAAACACTCTCACAAACCAGGACCTACAATGGAAAAGACCAGCCAGAATTAATTTCAGACTGAATTTAGAAAGTCTTCTAAAGAAAATCCATTTTATTAAAGTTAAATTCCCCTTCAATAGACTGGGGGTCAAGACTGAAATCATGACATTGAAAAATGGATTCTCTGAACGGATTTTCTGGAGGAGATATCAGTAATTTACTCGAAGTATTTTAATTTTTTAATGTGGTATATTGCAAGAATGTCAATATCACTCCATTTTCCTTGTGTTATTTAATTAGCACCTGCAGAGCTCCAATTGCATAAAGGGTAACATTCTTATCATGTTACTATCCACCTGATTTCACCAAGCTGACGTTATTTCTTTTTAGGAGAGATTTTATGACATTTTCAAGGGTGAAACCAATAACTAATGGAGTGCAAAGAGCCTTCTTAAATGCGGAACAGGGAGTAGTTAATAAAACATTACCCACAAATGAAGACTTTCTTCTGATATCCTAGCACTGTGTATCATTTCGGGGGCTTCATTCCCTTTCAATTTCGTATACTCTGTTTATTTCACTGATTGTAAATACAGTGGTGAACTTCAGCCCAGAAGGAATCCAAAAGATCCCAGAGTCCAAATTTTAAAAGATCCTGCTATTGTCTTAAATTATTCCCTCCAAGGAAATAAAAAAGATACACAACCAAAGGCACTTGGAGGAGAGATTTTAAACGTGTTTTTTTACACACAGTATGAGCTCCTTAAAGCATTTTTTTTTTTCTGTCTTGCTTCTTTATAATTTTGGTTTGGTCCCCTGCCCTGACCCCAGCTAAAAGCAAGAAGAGAGCAACTTGTACCTCTCAGGTCCTTGGGAAGCCTTCTGGGCTCCTGCTCCTCAGACGGCCGTGGTATTGGGTGTGACCAAGTATACCCAGGAGTTTAAGCACATTGCTTCTGGCTGGTGCCTTTCTCTGTGCTTAATTGAACTTGTACTTTCATTTCAAAAGAATGGCTTTGGAAATGTTTTTCAGGGAACGAGAAATGCAGCAACCATTTGCCATGTTGCAATCTAAGAAGAAACTCTGGGAAATGAGGGACAGGAAAGGTGGGGGGGGCTTCCCTCCACGACTCCAATTCTCAGGGGGTTCCTGTTTTTCACCGGCGATTGGTATACAACAACAAAAAATCATATTACTTTATTCTTTGGTAATTGCCTTTCCTCAGCTCACTCGGATTTGCCTCAGATTCCAAGAGGAAATGTCATTCTATATGAGAAAATTGCCAAATAGTTCCTTATTGATCAGAAGCCAGCCCGGTATCGATCTCCGGAAACACCGTGTCCTTTGCTTGTTGGTACCGCTCTCTCCAAATGGGAACTTCATAAGCAGGGCGCCAGGTGATGTTAAATCCACATAAGCAAACATGACACACTTAACAGAGTCTGTCATTGAAGCTCAGACAGAGGGAAGGATTCTCCCACTATTCAGTTCTAGGCATGTCATCGTAGTACATTTTTTTTCTTTTTTTAAAGATTTTTATTTATTTATTTGACAGACAGAGATCACAAGTAGGCAGAGAGGCAGGCAGAGAGAGAGAGGAGGAGGAAGCAGACTCCCCGTAGAGCAGAGAGCCCAATGCAAGGCTCGATCCCAGGACTCTAGGATCATGACCTGAGCTGAAGGCAGAGGCTTTAACCCACTGAGCCATACAGGTGCCCCAGTACATTTTTCTTATTAAAAAATGAAAGGAAGAAATGGGGCACTTGGGTGGCTCAGTGGGTTAAGCATCTGCCCTTGGCTCAAGTCATGATCCCAAGGTCCTGGGATCGAGTCCCACATTTCCGGCTCCTTGCTCGGTGGGAGTCTGCTTCTCCCCCTGCCGCTCCCCCTGCTTATTCTCTCTCTCTCTCTCTCTCTCTCTCCCTTTCTCCCTCTCTTTGTCAAATAAATATATAAAATCTTTAGAAAAAAAAAAGAAGGAAAATCTCAGCATGAGAGTTGTATCCATCCCTGAGAACTCAGCATGAGATAAATCACAGATTTGGTAAAAGCATGTCATAAAATTAAGAGCACATCTGTCAACTTCTCCACTCATTTCAAAGAACAAAATCGGGCTACTAACTACAGGTAACTGATCTCTTCCTAGTGATTCTCCCAGGGGCCTTCCTGTACTATAGAGATGTAGCCGATGCATAAAGAATCACAGAAGTTGGACCGACCAAGGATAGATGCATCTACAGAAGCTTATGTTGAAGGATGTTTGGGGGTCCAGAGACTGTTCTCGCCTGAAGATCACTGGAGCCTTTTCCAGCGTAGTAGTCTAGTGCCTACAGTAAGAGGTCATGGGACTTCTCCACCAAGGAAGAAGTTCCTGGCAAAGCCACAAGTGGCACTGAAACTCAAATTAGGATTTGTGTTTGAAGTCCAGGGCTTTGCCCCCTCTAAGCTACATTCTCTTATGACGCTTGGATCGACAGAAGTTAGGTGGATGGAAAGATGGTAAGAAAAAACAAGGCAGAAAAATGGGGGGGGATAGAAAGAAAGATCTTTATTTTTTAATAAAGATTTTTTTATTTATTTGACAGAGAGAAACACAGTGAGAAAGGGACACAAGCAGGTGGAACGGGAGAGGGAGAAGCAGGTTTCCCGCTGAGCAGGGAGCCCGATGCTGGGCTCGATCCCAGGACCCTGGGATCATGATCCAGGCCAAAGGCAGACATTCCAGAAAAGCTCTCTTTAAACATGAAAATTTATTTGAACTTCTTCCATCGCTTCCTTTCAGTAAATATCCTTAACCCAAACAGACCACCCCACTGGTCTCTGAGCTTCCCCTCAACTCTGTATCTCTCTATCCACAAATAACTCTGACCCCTAGATCTTTGCTGTCCTTAGTGATGAATACACGGACCCATGAAGGTTCAGTGAGCAGAATCCACCACCAAGTGCATTCATTCTTAGGTTCCTTTTTGTCTCAGGGCCTGGAGGGTAATGGTGAAAAGCACACACTGACAGTTTTCTGCCAGCTGCTACGTAGACAGAGGGAGTGGGCGATCGTTTGTTCCTGAGCTGATCAGCTCTAGAATGCACTACAACATTCCTTGACCCCAGGGCTGGACACTGCAGGGTTTGTCCATATTCTTTTCTCAGCTTCCATGGCCTTTATCCCACCAAATGCACCAAGCAAGTCTCCGTGGGGAGAACAGAGGATGTAAACAGGTAGCCTGTGGTTCTCAATTTCCAATCCTTAGAAGCTGGAACACTGACTTAATGGCAGCCCGAGGCAGAGTGGGGGGAGTCGTGGGGATAAACATGACATGTTAAATGCACACTGATGTCAGGAATGTAAATACAGTAGTGTAAACAGATGTGTTTGGTGTGGGAACATGGTGATGCCAGGCGGAGACAGGCAGTAGTCTCACTCCTGCCCTGATATCTTGGGTGGGGTGCCCTATTTGGGGGGAAGGAGTGGGCAGCATGTACTTAAGCTAGGGGTATGGACTGGAGCCTCAGAAATCTTTCTCCATCATCTGACGAATGATGCTGCCTCTTCCTCCTTGAGCCTCTGCCCAGCACCATCAGCAGGTGGAGATGTGGGGCAGAAACTGTTTTACCAATTCCTCCAGTGTTCCTTGAGCACCCCACTATGTGGTGGGCCCCATGCCAATGCCTGGGGATTCCGAGGTCAAAGACAGAAGCTGTTCTCCCAAAGGCTTACAGGGTGGCGGGGACATTTAAATAGAGTAATTATTGGCAGTGACTCAATAAATACAGGGACAAAGGAAGGCCCTAACCCAGCTGGGGAGCACCAGGAGACCTCAGGGAGCTCAAGCAGTGTTTATCCCAGAGAAGAGGTCATCCTGGGAAAGGAAGAGGGGTGGTGACATCAGTGCTGCCCAGTGCCGTAGGCCAGATCCTGTGCCAGGTGCGGATCTTCCTTGGCTTACCTTAGGGTTCCATTCGATAAACCCATTGTAAGTTGAAAACATCCTAGTGGCAAACATCACAGCCCAGCCCGGCTGACCTCACGCATGTTCGCGGAACCCTTATGTTCGCCTGCAGTGGGGCTAACACGCAGCCCATTTTATAACGAAGCATTGGTTATCTCGTGCAATTTATTGAATACTGCACTGAAAGTGGGAAAGTGAATGTAGATGGTTGTGTATGGTACAGAACGGCGGGAGGTTCCCAGCCATGGACCCCTCACGCTCCGGGGGCTGACAGGGAGCCTCTATCCCTTTGGAATAGATCCAAATTCACAATTTGGAGTATGATTTCTACTGAAGGAGGATGGCTTTCAGACCAATATAAAGTTGAAAAATCGTAAATTGAACCATCCAAAGGTGGGGACCATCTGCACTGGAAAGTGTGGTCTTATTTGTTCTTCAAACAGCTCAGAGGCAAGGACTCTGTCTCAGTTCCTTTAGGCTGCATTCCTAAACTACCGCTGATGGGTGGCGTACAAGCTACACAAAGTTCTGGAGGCTGAAATTCTGAGGTCAGGGTGCCGGCGTGGCTGGGGTCTGGCGAGGGCCCTCTGCTGGGTCGCGGAAATCTTGTTGCCTCTTCGCAAGGACGAAGGGGTGAGAGTGCTCTCTGTGGTCCCTTTTATAAGGGCGCTAATCCCATCCGAGAGGGCTTCGTCCTCTCAATCTAATGATCTCCCCAGAGCCCTTCCTCCTAATACTCTCACATCAGAGGTTAAGACTTCAAAATATGAATTTTAGGGGGACACATACATTCAGTTCTATGGCTACCCAACCACCTGCATACTACAGATGTGGAAACCGAGGCTCACACGGTTACCTGCACATCCAAGGTCACACGAAAGGGGAGCAGCCCCGTCAGCATTCAAACTCAGGTCTGAGTCCAGTGCTCACACTTTTCACACTGGGTCTTTCCAAGTTCTGGAGTGTGAAGAAATAAAAAGGGCAGAAAGGTGGGGCACTTGGCGGGCTCAGTCCATGGAGCACGTAACTCTTGATCTCGGGGTTGTGAGTTTGAGCCCCGTGTTGGGCGTAGAGATGACTTAAAAATAAAATCTTTTAAAAAAAGAAGAAGAAGAAGGGCAAAAGGTGAAGTGGAAATCTGCAAGATTCATGGAAAGAACCGAGTGGCAAATAAGGATTGTGGGAGGCCGAGACGGCCCTCAAGCTGCCCGAGTTCTCCGTCGGAGTGTTGCATCTCTCGGGGGACATGGGCGAAGAGGAACCTCCTGGCAGGACGCCAGCGGATGGAGTCGGGGACATGGGCGCAACAGTGTTTTGGAAGCACGCTGTCATCCTGCTGTGTGGGTTACATCTCGGAACATAATGTCTTGCTCCTCGCCTGTCCCCCAACACACACACACACACACACACACACACACACACCCCAACACTTGCCTCTAGCATGGATGCAGTGCAGAGGCTGCCTCTGGTTCCAGAGAAACATCAATGTTCTTTTCCTTTATCCCAGCCATGCCTGGAATGCCCCGCGCTCCACCGCCTCCTTCCTTCCCTCCTCCCCACCTCCCCAAATAAAATAAAATACAGTAATCGCCACACGCCAGAGTACCTAATATGCTCTGCGTGCAAGCTTGGTTAAACAAATCACATTGACCTTTCGTAACAATGAGCCAAATGCTTCCGTCTCTCCTCCCGTATGTTCCTCTTCGGGCCAAACCGCCGACCAGGGCAGGCACCATTAAGTGCGGATCTGATCTTGCTACTCCCCTGGTCTAAACCCTTCAGTGGCTCCGCATTGCCTGCGGGATATCCAGCAGTGCAGAGTAGGATGTCCCCCCCCCGTGTGGCCTGTGCCCTCCACTGGCCTCATTTTGCACAACACCCTCCCCTCCCCACCCCTGCAGCTCCAGGCACTCCCGACCCTCAGCCAGTGTGCCTCTCTCCCTCCGTCCTCAGTTCTTTCCCTGGCAGGAATGTCTACAGTGCCCTTGACAGCCACCCTGCTGCCAGCTACACACTGATGACCTCCTGTCATTCAAAATGCAGCTCAGACCCAGCTCCTCGATGAATACTCTCCCGGGTCCCCACCCGCAAGGCAGAAGTGACCACCTCTCCCTGTTCCCAGCACAGATCCATGTCGCCGTCGCCGTGGTTCCTTGCTGCACTCACTTAACAACGTCGTGCTCACCCACTCGTGGCTCAGTGCTTGACGTGTCTTAAGGGCTTAAGAAACAGAGCCACGGAAAAGGATTGTGTTGACGCCGGATGGGACTCCCTAGGAGCGTCCCATCAGTGCGTGCTCTGGACGTTGTGGTCTTGTAGGGAAGCATCTGCCCCCACAGGCCAGAGTCCAGACCCCTAGGGCAGCCGTGGTCCCGTCACCGTGTCTCTCCTGGGCTTGTCCCGAGTCCGTGGTGTTCAGACGGGAGGGTGGACACATTTCAATGCAAAGTGAAAGAAAGTCTTTTCTCCTAGGGTTCGCCTCCAGATCCAGCCGGAGACCACTCTGTCCGTCTCATGGTCATGCTGTGGACATAGCTCTGGAGACGTTCGCCGCCCCCACCCCACTGGGGTGGTCAGAGGCCAGGAGGAGCAGTTGTGGGGGGAAGCAGGCAGACAGTGGTCTTGTTTACATCATTCCAAACCACTGGATCAGTTGATTGGTTCTTAATTCTGTTGATGAGGGAAGGAGCCCTGAAATTCAAGTTACCTTGGCAGAGATGACTCTTTTTATCGGAGAAAATTGAGTGAGCAATTTCTGGAGGAAGAGATGGGAAAGGAAGGAGGATTTTGCCCAGGAAAATGGGTGAGCATCCCCTGATGCTCAGGATCCGAAGGGAGGAACAGGCCTGGCGGAGGTGTACTTATCACCACCTGATAGGAGAGCCCACATTGATTTATTTGGCTGGTTTTGTGTGTCTCACTAGAGTGAGCATGGGCACCGCATCTACCTTGTTCACTGCTCTCTCCCCAGACCCTCCCTAACCCATGCCCAGCACCAGGTGGTGCTTCTCCAACACGTGTTGAGTGAATGAGTGACTTTGGTCTGGAAGTCAGGAGAGCTGGGTTCCAGTTCCTACTCTGTAGTCCCCAGCCAGCTCTGAGACATTAGGGAGGTTACTGTGTCTCTCTGATCTTGTCAGCGGGGATGTTACTATCTGCCTGACCAGTCTTAGAGGTCATTGTGAGGTTCCAGCTGTATGTGAAAGTCCCTTATTGTACCTTCATACGTGCACAGTCCTAAACCTGAGAGGTTATGTCAACCACTGAAGAAGTTAGTCCTTTTCCATTGGGAGTTGGAAACACGGATGAGAGAATCCAAGAGGACTGGAGGAGACAGACTCTTCCCTCCACCTGCCAGGCATTGGGTTCCTCTGGCCTCCCAGACTGGCCACAGCAGTGGACACTCATGATCTGAAATCACTGGGATACAGAAGACAATGGAAGCCATAGAGGTAGATGGGCTGCTCACTGAAAAGTGAGGAAGGAAAAAAAAAAGCCTTGGACTTGTCCCCTGCTTGTCTCCACTGAGAAAAGCAGGTGGAGAATCAGGAGCCAGCAACAAAACCTGAGAAAGAATGGCCAGAAAAATAGGAATACCAGGCACGGCGTTTTAGAAGCCAGGAGAAGAGAGGAAGGGTGTGCAGAGAGAAGAGGAGGGATCCTAGAGAGAGGAGGAGGGTGAGAGACATTCATTGGAATTTGTAGGTGTTTGAAAACTTCAGTACATTACAGTGTTCACAAAGGTATAACCCATGCACTGAATTTAAAAATCAGAATGAAATAAACCAAAATGCTTGTGGCCACTGCTTCAGATGACTGAGGTATTGATTAACTTCTTGTTGTCTCTCTTTTCTCCATATAGTCTGATATGTACTTAGCTCAGTTTCATAATTGAAAAAGCATATTTAATAGTAAAATATATATGAATGGGACTACCTCAAATAGGTATAAAAAGGGAAAAGGCTATGTGCATGGGTGCGATAGGGAAGAGACCGACAAAGATCGAAAGTTGTTGGACTTAACTGTTGAATCTCATGATAGATTTAGCCTGATTTGCTTTTTTTTTTTTTCTGAAAGTATTTTCTTAATGTTCTTTTAATTAAGCAAAGGGAGTAAATGAGAATGGCGACCAGGCTATGTTTCAGTTGGCCCTGAAGTCTTTAACTGTGTATTTCGTTATGACCGTAATGCTATGGGTCTCGGTCTCAGGGACCACAAGCAAGGACTTGGGTCATTCTTGTGGCCTCACCAATATTCGGTGCCCCATCCTGCTGGAGAAATGTTCCTCCTTGAATCCCTGATGTCAGCCTTGGCCGTGTTACCTCTTTGACTACCAAAATGTGAGCAGAAGTGACAGGTGCCCCTTCTGGGATGGGAGAGCTAAGAGCCAACATACGCTTCATCTTAGTTGCTTTCTGTCATTGCTACTCATAAGGGTCTAGATGGCGGCTGCTCGCAGGGCCTGAGTCCCAGATTGTGGACAGCAGTGACAGTGGAGGAAGCTCCCTCCATTTCAACTTAGGGTGAAAGTGTATGTGAACAAGAGATAAGCTTCTGTTGTTGAAAATAACTGAGATCGGGGGTGGGGGGGTGCTGCTCGTTTTTGTAGCCTATCCTGGCAGATACAGTCTTCTGAAATCTGTAAAGAAAAAGAAATGATCAGCCATCCCAGCTTGTTCTCAAGAAACCTAACTCTTATGTCTTTCCGATTTCCTTCTCTAGATGATGCATATTTACTACAGGGACTTAATATAGAGGAACTATATCCAGAGACCTCTAGTTTCATTACGTATGATGGGTCGATGACTATCCCACCCTGCTATGAGACGGCAAGTTGGATAATAATGAACAAACCCGTCTATATAACCAGGATGCAGGTGAGCCCTTCTGCGGTCTTTCAGCTTATGGGGAAGACGGCGTCAAGCCCAGCTGGGTTTATGGAGGGCCTTTTGATGAGTTTGCTAGGACTGCTTTGACAGAATGTAACATAAACTCCTCACTTACACAACAGAAACGTACTGCTTCACAGCTCTGGAAGCTACAAATACAAGATTAAGGAGTCATCAGCGTTGGCCCCTTCTGAGGGATGTATGGAAGAATCTGCTCCCCACCTGTCCTTCTGGTGGTGGCTGGGAATCTTCAGTGTTCCTTGGTTCCTAGAAGCACTGCCCACCCTGCCTTCATTTTGATCTGGCATTCTTCCCCTGCGTCTCTTCCCAAATCCCCTTTTTTATAAGGACACCTGCGTCACCCTGAATTAGAGCCCACCCTAATGACCTCATCTTAACTGACTACACCTGTGACGACCCTATTTCCAAATCAGGTCAGATTCTGGGATACTAGGGAGTTAGGATTTCAATTTATGAATTCTGGAGGTCCACAACTGAAATCAATACACTAGGTTTGAAAACCAGCATCTCGGGGCACCTGGGTGGCTCAGTGGGTTAAAGTCTCTGCCTTCAGCTCAGATCATGATCCTAGGGTCCTGGGATTGAACCCTGCTGTCTGTCCGGCGGGGAGCCTGCTTCCTCCTCTCTCTCTCTCTCTGCCTACTTGTGATCTCTGTCAAATAAATAAACAAAATCTTTAAATTAAAAAAAAAAAGGAAAAGAAAACCAGCATCTGAAATGGCTTAGCATGAATGAATTGTAGAAGCATCCCACATGTCTGAATAAGAAAAGACAGCAAGGTCAGCTCCCAGAGTGTGCACTGCAGTCGTTATGTTCAAACAGCAAGGGAGCAAAATGGATGGCATGTCCAAATATATTTGAAAAAGAGAGATTTTTAAAAAGTTAAATAGGGGCAACTGGGTGACTCAGGTAATTAAGCGTCCAACTCTTGATCTCAGCCCAGATCTTGATCTCACAGTCGTTGAGTTCAAGCCTGGTGTTGGGTTGGGCTCCATGCTGGGTACGCAGCCTACATAAAAAAAAAAAATAAAAATAAAAAAGTTAAATAGATTTCCTTACTGGGAGGCTTGTCAGGGTCTTTAAATTGATCATACCTGTGCCAGTCACTAAGACGAGACAGAGGATATTGAGCATTTCACAAACTGTTGAAATGTGAAGTATTTTAGAACATCTCATGGGACTCATATGCCCTTGAACTACCTGAGAACCAGGTCTGAGCACTGGGTGCGAGCCTTGCCCCTGCTCACTGTGCACTCCCACAACCATCACCCCTCACTTATGTGAAATGAATGTGCCTTTCTTTTTATAACCAGGGGAGTCATGACACCCACTCTGGTTCTGGCATTCTACAACCGTGTATAAAACTCAAAAGGAAGAGGAGCAAAGGAATCAAAATCCAATCTCTTTTTCTTTTAAGATTTTATTTTATTTATTTGACAGAGATCACAAGTCGGCAGAGAGGGGGGTGGGGGGCGGGAACAGGTTCCCTGCTGAGCAGAGAGCCCGATGCGGGGCTCAATCCCAGGACCCCGGGATCATGACCTGAGCCAAAAGCAGAGGCTTAACCCACTGAGCCACCCGGGGGCCCCGGAATCCAATCTCCTTGACAGGACAGTACTCACAACCCAACAAGATGAACCATTTGAAGGCTCCAACCCTATCTGTGTTGATTGGGATTCTTTTAGTGACAAGTGACCCCCTCCAGATGCCTTACTTAGAAAAAAGGAGGTATTCAAGAGATATTGGGACATCTTATGGAAGTTGAGATCAGAAATCAATGTCGGGAAGTCACGAGAAATCTGTTCTCTTCATTCTCTTTCTCTCCTCATTACACATTCTCTTTGTTCTTCTTTCCTGTTAGAGACAGGAAAGTCTTCCTTTGCTTTGCAGTCCTGGGCTGGAACATGGCAGAAAACACTTTAGTCCAGCCACCTGGTCCCAATAGTCCCAGAAAAGGAATCGCATTGATCCAGCTTCCTTTAGCTCTGACCCTTGGATCGATCACTATGGTGTGGATAACACCCATGTGGGGGAAATAGAATTCCCTGAATTATTGGAAGTTCTGGAATCATGAGGTGTCCGAGGGAAAAGGGACCCTGGAGAACAACTAGATGGATTTCCTGCTTCCACGGACGGCATGTTTGAGCTTAAGAGAGAGCAAAGGACTTACTCAGAGACATGCATGACCTGGTGAGGACGAAACCAGGCTCGTTCCATGCACAGAGGCGCAGCAACCCGAGTCCATGAAACAGGGGTCTCTGCGGTACTCACGTGTCCCCTGTCCCAGGCAGCTAGGACCGCCTGGCTTGGGCACACGGTCCCACTCCCTTCCTAGTGCATTTAGGAGGGTAGGTGGGACTCAGCTGTGTCTCTCTCCGCAGATGCATTCCTTACGGCTGCTCAGCCAGAACCAACCGTCTCAGATCTTCCTGAGCATGAGTGACAACTTCAGACCCGTGCAACCACTCAACAACCGCTGTATCCGCACCAACATCAACTTCAGTTTACAGGGGAAGGACTGTCCCAACAACCGAGCCCAGAAACTTCAGTATAGAGGTGGGTACACTGGCGCAGAGGGCAACGGGCCCCAGCCGGGGGCGGGGGAGGGGGGTGCCTCTTGTTAGGATCATGATCACAAATGACAGTGAGACCCCCACCGCCCCCCACCCCAACCTTCCATTTGTATGGTGCTTTCCTGCTGGTGAAACCTCAGTATCATTGGAGATAAGCAGAGATGGAGACAGACAGGCAGAGATGGGGCTGGGGGAGGGGTGCCAAACCTTCAAATGCCTTCCCATTCACAGCATTTAAAAAAAAAAAAAAAAGGAAGGGAGGGAGGAAGGAAGCTTTATTGAAGCCCACATTAGGATTAGGACAGCTGCCTGGGTTACAGATTCTTCACAAGAAAGAAAGTACTCCCATGAAAGGATATTTGGCGTAGGGTTATATGCATTTTTCTGCATACATAGTTACAAATCATCACACTAAGGACATTGCAGAAAGTTGCAGACCTCTTCTAAAGCCTCTAGTATATTCAGCACCGTAAGACCCTAAACGGATGGGAGCCAGGGAGGTATGTTTCCTTTTTCTTCTTCTTTATGTTATTCTTTAAACTCCAGCTAGTTAACATACAGCGTGATATCCGCTTTAGGTGTACAACATAGTGACACAGCACTGCCGTGCGGTACCTGGTGCTCAGCACGACGGGTGCACCGCTTCATCTCCACCGCCTGCTTCACCCACCCTCCCTTACATCGCGTGTTCTCTGTAGTTAGTCTGTTTCTTGGTTTGCCTCACTCTCTTTTTTTTTTTCCTTTACTCGTTTGTTTTATCACTTAAATTCCACATATACGTGAAATCGTGTGGTATTTGTCTTTCTCTGACTGACTTGTTTTGCTTAGCATAAGACAGCATTTTTATTGCCATTTTACCCAAGGGCCCAGGGAGGCTGATTTTCCAATGTTATCTGTTAGAACAGGACAGCAAGAAGCATTCAAGCTTTTAGCTATGGGCACAATGGACTCCCACTCCCTTTCTCCCAAAAGGGGAGCAAATACTTTGGATGCCGGGCCATTGGGATCCAATGAGGTAACACTTGTGAGCACATCTTCTTCCGGTGTTATGTCCCTAGAAGTGACAATTTTCCCTACTAAAGGAGACATTTAAAATGACTCCTGTCTCCTGTAACCCTCTTGTCCACACATAGCTCTCTCTCTTTTCCTATGCACGCTAAGTATCTCTTGATCATTCTGGTAAAATCTCAACATAGAAAGGAAGATGGAGGTAGAGCAGAGTCATGGAGATATCTTCAACAAGGAATCCACACATCTGAGCTCCTGGCCTGGTTCTGTCATTACCAAGCCATGTATACCCAGCCAAGTCATTTCCCCTCTGGACCTGGTTTCTTTCATGACGGTCTTTATACCGTCTACTTCATGACTCACAAGGAGCAAATGAGAGCCTGGATGGGGAAGCCCTTTGTAACAATAATGTGCCAACCAAATATGGGGGCTATGGATGTTACCAGACAGCTGCCCGTTGGTTCCCTACTTTATCTCTCCTGCTTCCCCTGCATCTCCTTCTTTCTTTTTTCTCTGTCAGACACATGCAAAGTGTCAAAACTATAATTGTCTGTTCCCTTCCTGCCAGAACTACCAGAAAAAGACGCCTTTCATTGAGCCTTCCCTTTTTTCAACATGTAGTTATGATGAGCCTAGCCAGGCACTTAGCTAAGTGATGGGAATATAGTGGGGATGAAGACAGATAGGGCCCCCTCCATGCAGAGGTCACAGTCTAGAGCAGGGGTAGCAGAATTTTTCTATAAGGGGCAATTGGTAAACACTTTGGGCTTTTGAGTCATATAGTCTCTGCTACATTTTTATGTTGTAGAGTGAAAGCAGCCATAGACAATATGAAAATGATTGGGTGTGGCCAGTCCCCAACAGCAGATCACAGGCTGTATTTGGTCTGTGGGCTGTCATCTGTCCCCTCATCTAAAGCACTGCCATCCACTGGAACTTTCTACAACTCTGGAAATGTTCTATATCTACATTGTTCAGTATATGGTCGCGACCACATGTGGCTATCAGACATTTGAAGAGTGGCTAGTAAGCAACACAACTAAATTTTTAGTTTTCATTTTAATTAATTTGAATTTATGGTAGCCACCTGTGACCAGTAACAACCCTATGGGATGGGTCGGGCCTAGAGGTTTATGAGGAAGCAGAGTGGGTGGTTGGGACACATACTCAGAATTTACAGAACAGTCCCGTCCCCTTTGGGACAGGCAGTGGTGTAGTATAGTGGCTGAAGAATATTGGGAAATTGACAAAACCTAGCTTTAAACCTTCACTCTGCACTTGCCTGCTGCTTGCTGTGTCCTCCTAGGCAAGTAAGCCCCCTATACTTTGTGCGTATTAATTCAACTATGCCTTGTTTTGTGTTATTTGTGTGTGTGTTTTCCTTTCTCTCTCCTTCCAGTAAATGAATGGCTCCTCAAGTAGGGAACGAGACCAAGAAGAATCTCAAGAAGAAATACTACAACTTTGAATTGATGTAACCTAGAATGCCCCCCTCTTTCTTCTCTCTCCCTTTCTCCCTCAAGCCTCATTCACTCTTTGGATTGGCCCTTTCTTCATGAAAAGTATCTGCAAAACCATGGCAGAGGAACACATCTCTTCCACACACTCAGACACACACACACACACACAGGGGCACACATGCCAACATATCTACACATAGACAAACTCACGTGGCCTCCAGGATGGGAAGTCAAGTTTCAGAAAATACAGGCTCGTTCAAAAGAGGTATTAGAAGAAAACAACCAATTAACCTGATTACAATTTTGATACTGTTTTCCTGAACTAATAAATCTACCCAATGAGACTTTTCAGCCTTTGTACATACAAAATTCTTCCAAAAGAGAGAGAGGAGAAAACACAGCTCCGACAGCATCAAGCGGACTTTGTTCTTGGCATCAAGTTATCTCGGGTGGTGTCCTAGGATCCTCTGGTGACAGGTGAACCAGGATAAAGTTGGCCAAGGACACTTATTCTTCTGTTTACTCCCCCCAAAAAAATAAAAAGAAAAGGACAGACCTTGAAGAGATACACATTGTATATATATCACTGCAGACTATAAAGAAATGGAATTATTTCCCCCTCTTCGTCACATATCTGTAGTAGGATTTGCCAAGATCAGAATCGATCCATTCACTGTTTCTTGTTTTCCAAAGGTCATACATTGTGTTTGGTTATTGTTAACAGCTCAATAAATGTGTTTAACGAGTTAATTTCATTTTTCCGCCTTTGGTCTGTTCTCCTTCCTTACAGGCGAAGCCCTGATTCCATTACAACTGCATTCTTTGATTTCACTTGTTCCTTCATCTACATGTTCTGTTCATTTGCAGCCAGTTTTGACTGAGTTTGTGGCAATCAGGAATGCATTTGCTAAGCAAGTATAACTTTTAATTCCACTCCATGGCTCGATCATTCATACAAGGTGAGCTTCCGCCTGAGACAGCAGGCGACAGATTTCTTGCGTTTCAAAACTGCCATTCCCCTCCCACCCCTGTGATGCTCCCTTGAAGGAATGCACTTTGCCTTGTAAATTCCTGGGAAGGGGGTGTCTTTTCTCTCCAGGTGCAGCCGGATCTCACAAAATACAAACGAATGCCTTTCTTTCCTTGTTTATAATGGTCACTCACTGTGTTTGGTTACTGTCAAGAAATCAATAAATGTGTTTAACAAGTTAGCCCATACCTGTGTCGTGGTTTTTTGAGGAGGAGGAGGCTCCCTGCCGAAGCCTCTGAGTCCTGCTGCGTCCACGAGCCGCGGTGCTGTGGCCGCTGGGGCTGCAGAGCCACGGGAACTGCCCGGCTGGCCGTTCCCAGAACCAGGTAATTAATACCCTGGTGAGAAAACACAGAGGCTCAGCTGCTGGAAGGGAAGATTTCGATGTTCGATCGGTGGCCAAATTAAAAATAAACTTCCATCTCTCCTTTCTGTCACGGTCCCCTGAAAGAGGGAAGCGTGCAGGCAGGCAGGGTCTGCGTGAACGGGAAACTTCAGACAAGTGACACATTAGTCATATTGATGATGGGGGGGAAAAAAAAGATCAAATAACCAAATGCTTCATATTTGAAATAATACACGTAATTGAAGTGTTTTCACTTTTTGCACCAACATGAGTTAGAGGATGGCCTTCGTCGTGATGCTCTAGGAGCCAATTTCTGAGCAACTATATTTTTGCAGAACATCAGATCTGTCTGCAAAAGTTCAGGGTGGACAGGGGGCAGTCTTCCTCTGTGTGGCTTGCTGCTTTCTCCCCAAGACAGAATCTTCCTGAGCCTACAAGTCAGGCAGAGATGTAGTACAGTGGCTGAAGAATATTGGGAAATCAACCAAACCTAGCTTTAAACCTTCACTCTGCCACTTGCCTGCTGCTTGCTGTGTCCTCCTAGGCAAGTCACTTTATTTGCTGATCTGGGCACAGGGAGGCTAATCACTGCCCCCATGAGTTGTGAGGCTTAAATGCAGTCAGCCCAACACCAGTGACTGTTCTGTATGTGGTGCTTATAGGTCACATGTGCGGCTCACGTGGGCAGGGTTTTGTGGACCATATCCTACCCCCCTCTCCAGGAAGGGTGTGGCATCAGTCAAAACAAATCCATCAATTAATATCAAAGGAGAGTAACGGATATCCAGTAGTCTGGGCATAGGTAAATGCCTGCGCATATTAGGGCACAGGGAAAGGAACCCCAGTGAGGAAAGCAGGCAGGGGCTGGGTGTCTAGGCTCTGTTCTGTTACTAGCATCCTCTGTGAGGCAAAATAACTCCCCTGGAGGGATGGGGGGATGGGGCCCTTATCTAGGAATAACTTGGCCACAACCACCTCCCATGGCCTCTCTACAGTCATTCCCTAACTCTCTCTCTCTCATTCAGGTCTCATTCAGGTCTCAGTCCAGGGAGAACAGAAGAAAACCCAGGCTGACCCTCCTGGGAGTGTGTCAGGGGAGTGACACCCCTCGGAGCATGGCCAGAATTTCACTCTGGCCAAACAGAACTGGAAATGGAGTGAGCTAGCCAGTCTCTCACTTCCTGGGCCGATCCTGAACATGTCTTCTCCCCATCCCCTGCGTCGCCCAAACTATAAAATGGAAATTAGGGCACTTTGCCCTCAAACCATGTGGGTAGTATGGTTTACCAGATTTATACCACGCTAAAAAAAAAAAACAAAACATAGAAATTTTATATGTATCAAAAAGTTCCTGAGAGTTGACCCAGTAAAGCCATTAAGGAAGGAAAGTCCATTTCTCCATGTGACATTCAGAAAGGGGATGAACACAGTGCCGGCTTGGCCCTCAAAGTAGCAGGCTGACATGGGCATCCTGTCCACCTACAATGAGCAGGGATGTGCATGCCGTGCCTCAGTTCCCTCCTCAGCAAAACGGGAGGGGAAGTAAATATACACAGAAGAGAACGCCGGGCAAATTGCACGAGAAAAAGGGAGGACATGGCGTGGCGATCCCCCATGCCCGCCTCGGGGACACACAGCGTGGTTTCTAACACCATTTAGAGCAGGTTCTCACGTCCCTTGGTAGCTGTTTGGTTTCCATGGTAACGCCAGGACGACCACCACTCGCCACACTAGACAGGCCAGAAAGTGAGTGACGTGGAGTTTGGGCAGGAGTGCAGGCCTCCATCCAGCTGGTACCCGTCCAGCTTCGGCTGAAGGGCCCAGCTGACAATCATTGAACACCATGGGCCTAAGTACACCCCCAGTGTGAGCCCCTACCTTGCTGGACGCCCCCCTCCCCACCCCAGAGCACTCCTAGACCCTGAGAGTAACAGTTTTCCTTTTCCAGACAGCCTGAAAATGGGACACACAGGGGCAGAGGCTCACATGGACATCACTCACCAGCTGACATGAGGGAACCTACAAAAACACACCGATAATGGTTTGCACGGGTTCTATGGGCCAAGCCCCGGGTTCAGCAACTTGCAAATATCATCTCGCTTCACGCACAGAGACCCACGAGCTAATCATCATGGCTGCCTCACGTTATAAAAGCAGGAACCGTCCTTCTGAAGACTGAGGGACATGCTCAGGGTCGCACAGCTCCTAACGGCAAAGCCAGACCCAGCTCTCTTAGGCCAGTGGCTCTGAAGAGTGTGGCTCTGTCAGCATCACTGGGAAACTGGAGAGAAACGTGCATTCTTAGACGGGGCTCCGGGGTGGGGCCCAGCCGTGTGTGTTTTTACAGGAGTCCTCCTGCTGATTCTGGTGCTGGCTCAAGTGTGCTCGTTCCTACTCCCCCCTACTCTAGAGGCTCCCAAACTTTGCTACACATTAGACTCCCCTGGGATGTTTTAAAAACCCCAGAGCCCAGGCTGTGTTGCATACCGCTGAAGTCAGAATGTCGGGGTGACAGCCAACTGTCTGTGTTTTGAGAAAAATCCCTGGAGGATTCCAATGTGCAGCGACATTGGGAACCACATCCCTGTCTGAAGGGCCTGCTCAGGGAAGGGCTCACCTTGTCAGGTGGGTCCACGGGAGCCCAGAGGTCAGCCTTACCTAATGGACTTCTGTTTTCAAAATCACATCCCAATCTCTATGCATAGTCCTTGTTTTGGATGGTCTGAGAATGTCTCCTTGTCCCCTCCTCCTGCCCCAGGTCTTAGTTAACGGGTCTGATGTTTGAATAACAAATCTCCCTGTTTTTCATAAAAGAAATATCAGGACTTAAAATAAGGGCTTTATGGACATTGGGGAGGGTATGTGCCATGGTGAGTGCTGTGAAGTGTGTAAACCTGGCAACTCACAGACCTGTACCCCTAGGGCTTATAATAATACATTATATGTTTATAAAAAAAATTAAATTAAAAAAAAAAATAAAATAAAATAAGGGCTTGACACCAACCCTCCAGAACCCACCCCAGGTCACCAGTCCTGATGACTCCGATTGTAGGTAATATTTTCAAGACTTCAGACCACAGTGAACAAATGAAAACAAGTGGTGAGACAGGAGACCAGATGTTCAGCGAGATAAGCTGGATGCATAATGAAGTCATAGGCAAATTACAGCGCTGTTGGTTCTGATGTCATGGTGTCTTTTCCCATGCAGCGCTCCCTCCCTGCACCCCGGCAGGCCCGTGACAAGCCCTGGTCCTGGCCATAATCATCTCAACCCACACTTACACCCAGCAGGTCCTCCTGCCTCCAGTCTGCACACAAGCTAACCACCCCAGGCCAAGATGCACCAAAACAAATATCCAGACTGCTTTCAGATCGGGGGCATACGAGTCCACCCTGGATAAAGATTGTGGGAAGTTTAGGATAAATGGGGTGCGGTGGGAGGAGCAGATAATCTAAGACACTTTCCAGGAGACACACCAAAACACAAAGCTAAGTAGATAATCCAATGGGGTAGCACTCTAAAACTAATTTGATAAAGAAACAGATTCCAGGAATGATGCAAAAGGACAGGATCTGTATGCCATACCCGGACCCCAGGCTAGAAAGCAGAAGCCGGGAAGTAGACTCGGCTGCCCCTCAGAAAGAGTCTGCCATGGGCCAGGGTGGGGAGGAAGACACTGAGCATCGTGTCACATTCCCAGCCTGCTTTAGGATCGGTGAACCAAAAGCTCCAACTGGAGCCTATCTCCAAGATGCAACCTTCCAACAGTCCTCACTCATTTTCAGGTTAAAGGTTCAAATTCCTTAGCAAGGCAGGCAAAGCCCTCCCTTAATGGATTCTCAACAGATGCCTGCAAATTCCTTCCTCACCCTCCCAGCCTCCATCTGGGTCATCCCTCGTCTTGGAATGCTCTTTCTGGTTCTTCCTCACCTGCTGAAATGCACACCTTTCAAGAAACCCAGCTCAAATGTCACCCCACCGTGGCATCCCCCGTCTCCCCAAGGAAAACTGTTTTATCCTTGCCCTGAGCTCACATTACTTACTGATTTTTTAAAAATATTTAATTAATTTATTTATGTGAAAGAGAGAGAGAGTACATGCCAGAGCAGGGGGAGGGGAGAGGAAGAGGGAAAGACTCTCAGACGCCTCGTCAAGCATGAACCCTGAAGCAGGGCTCAATCTCATGACCTGAGCCCAAACCAACAGTCAGTTGCTTAACTAACTGAGCCACCCAGGCACCCCCACACAGCCTATTGATTTTATCTCTGATTATCCTTTACTACATTCTACTATAGAGCAGAAATATGGATTTCTATATAGCAGGAATATAAATGCAGAAATTGATGTGTGTTACAGAGATAGAACTCCATGTGGTTCCCTCTTTTCCTGTCTGCCTACGCCAGGCGGACACTCTCTAACATGACCCCTTCATTCATCTTTCCATCTCTCCTTCCTATGCACAGAAAGAAAAAAAAGTTAAATCCTATCATAATTCTTTGTAAATAGAAGGTCCTCAAAAAAGGTGATTGTTTGATATGTAGAATTTTCCTATGAGAGGCAGGATAATATGTGATGCTTTTCAGATCAGGGCAGGTGAGTTCCTCCTCTGTGCTAGGGACACACTGAGCGTGGTCCCAGGTTCTTTCACGTATACTTTCCATATATTCTTTTTCTTTTATTTGGTGCCACAGAGGTTCTACCATGTAGTTCATGGCTTTGTTCCGTAGATAAACGAGTTAATCAGAGATGTAAATTTGGCCTAGATCACACTGTTGTTGAGCAGTGCTAGCAAAGAGGGATCCCAGACAAGCATCAAGTGAATCTGCTCTCGGCTGGTCTAGAATGGAAGGGATCTTCCCATGGAGACCACTGTCATTTTTCTTTATATGGCACCCATGGCACAGAGCCAGCTAATGGCTCCCATCCCCTGGTTCAAGCAGAGTCTCTGATTACGAGGCCAGGCCATTGAGAACCATTCTCGATGTCGGCTGCCCATCAGAGACATCTGGGAGTAACTTATAAAGATGCCAAGCATGGGTGGTTCTAAAAGTGCCTATGTCAGCCGAGACACAGACCTGCCATGCTATATCAAGGCATTTGCCAAACAGTCCCAAATACAGGCTCTAGGCTGCCTGCCCCTGGAAGAGCTACTCCAAAAGAGTGATTGAATAGAGACTGGGTGAAAGAAAAGCAGGACCCCTTTGGACACCCGGGATATGGGGTTCTGACATCACTCCGGTGAGCTGTACTCACAAGATCTTGGAGTTGACAAGGATACTCAATCCTCACACCCTGTCAGCCACCGGACCTCAGGGCTCACATGCAGTGGGAATTTGAAGGATAACGAATGCTTAACTTCAGGCAAGAGTTAAGAGGATGAAACTAAAACCATGCTGTTACCACTCCCCAGTGGTCCACTGAGCTCTCGACACCCCAGCGAGCGAGTGGCAGCAGGCCCCCGTCACCAGACAATGAGATGTCTGTCTCCCCGATGGAAGGTGCCTCATGAGTGAAATGGAAATAATCATCTCTTTTCTCATCTCCTACAAGTTGTGAAAACAAAACCAGAGAAGGGGTGAGAAAAAGCTTGGGAAACGTGTCAACCAAGTGTCAGGCAATGCTAATCGAGGGATGCAAATGTTTCTGTTGCTGTGAAGAGAAGCATGCTGCTGGAAAACATGTGCAGCCAGGGGCCCGGGTGGCCGCTGATGCAACAGCCACTGAGAGCCAGGCACGGGTCCAGTCCTCAGAAACACCTAGGACAGAAGCGGAGAAGAGGTTCTTGAATATTTTGGGATACACCGCCCAGATGCCAACATAATTCAGAAATGAACACTTGAGCTGCTTCTGAAGAAGCACTTTGAAGAACTGGGAATGGGGGGTTAGAAAGGAAAGACCACTTGGGGAACTGAAGGAGGGAGAAGTTGATTTCAGTAGAGGCTTCTGGGAGAGAAGGCTCCCTGAGGAGGGGATGTCTGAGCTGACAAGTCTCCAAGTGTGTCTGGTCAAACAGAGAAGGAGCAGCATTCCAGAAAGGCAGGAGCTTGAAGGAATAGGTTGGATATGTTCCAAAGCTGAGAAATGGGCTGGAGTGGGACAGAGTCCCCCAAGGTCACCTATAGGTGTCAGTCAAATCTTACCTGCGAGAGTTTTGCTGGGTTCCTTCAGAGCCAAGGACTGACACAACACTTGCTGAGTCACTTCATTGGCTGGACACTGAGGTCTTAGCACCAACTACACAGCTGGCTCTGGACAGAGCACAGTGGGGGAAACAGGAGGATAACTATGGTTGTTACCCTCAAAAGTTTAAAATCTAATTGTGAGAAACAGCAAATGAATGTGGAACTCTTGTCATCTCTGTGACTTGGGAATATTTTTACACTTAGAAGATAATCATTCTTGAAATTGTCAGATAGGCAAGGTGGCCAAATGAGGTTGTACAGTCTGTACACTGCACAAAAGTGCTCAGCTGAAAGGGTGACAGGGGACATCTTTTTGCAATTCAGTAGCTTAGAGGGAATGAATGCTTTCTTGTAATTCACACAAAGGCAATGCTTGTGATAGCAGAAGCCCGGAAAGACAGCAACTTTAAGAGTGATAGGAGATTCCAAAATGAAGAACAACATCTTGATTGGAAAGCTCAGTGGGAAACTTTAGTGAAGGAAGAGGGATTTGAATTAGGCCTGCCAGGTGGCAGGATTGGCATAGGTGGGAGGTATGGTATTCTAGATAAGCAGAACAGCTGGGACTAAGATCTGGGGCTAGAACAAGCCTGGCAGGTGCTCTCAGCATGATGAAACGTCACTGGCTTAGTACAGACCAGATGAAAATGGACGAAGGAAAAATCAGCTGGGTTTGGTATCAGGAAGCCAGGGTGGTTGGCAGTGTGCAAACCTGAAGGAGCAGGTGCTCCTGGGCCCGGCTAGAGTGTTTAAATCTGAGCTCTGCAGTTCACTCGCTGGTGACCCTGACATTTACCTTGTGCCTCCGAGTTTAGTATTTCTCATCCCAAAAAAAAAGAGGGCACTCTTCTGAAATAAAATGGGAAGAGAGCTACCTGCTTCATTGGGTTGTAGAGAAACAGTCTTAATGTAAGAAGCAATAAGAAGCCATTCCATGAGCAGGAATATGACCAGAAGGGGGAAAAGTTATGAGTCACCTGGCAGCTCTGAGGAAGGGCACCTCCTCTAGAGAGAAGACAGTCATATGGGATCTGGAATAATACAACAGAGCCATAGAACTGGGGGACTTCAGCAGGAAGGAAGAAGGCGACTTCAGATTCCTATGGATCAGGGAGGAATATGCTGAAAGGCTCGCTCCTCTGAAGCTTCTTCCTGCTTCAGAGTCCTAGACTTCTTGGGTCCTCAGACTCCCAGGGTTAAAGGGAGAGCCCAGTAACTCAGCCACCTTGCCCAGGAAGAAACTTCAGCCACTGGGGTCCAGGAGATGTTGGGAGACCCTAAACAAGTGGGGATCAAAGACGAGACACCAGGTAGGAAACAGTGGAGGGAGAGACCAATAATGATACCTAGAGCGACCAGTGACGAACACAGACTATGGGCTCTGTGGGCATGGGTCCAGTGCAATGTTGCAAAACTGCCGTAAAGGAGGAACTGTGGTTACGACTCCATTTTACAGAAGGGAAACCAGAGGTGCCGAGAAGCCAAGCTCCTCACTCAACCAGTAAGTAGCCGAGGAGAGAGCCTGGCCCTGCAGGAACCCTTGCATCTCACCTCTCTGTCGTGGTGCCTCACAGAAAATGTCAGAAAAGCACAGCATAGCTGAATTAGAATAGGTAACCACTACATACCCCCAAAGAACTGAGAACAGAGACGCAAACAAGTATATGGGCACGCAGCTCACAGCAGCACTATTCACAATAGCCAAGAGGCATATACGGCCCAATTCCCCAGCAGTGGATGAATGGATAAACAATAGGTGGTATATCCATATAATGAAAGAATGAAACATTATTCCTTTGTAAAAAGTAATGAAGTACTGATCCACCCTACTACAACAGGGAAACTTGAAAACATTATGCTAAGGGAAGGAAGCCAGACACAGAAGGCTATGTATTTCATTTAGATGCAATACCCAGATTAAGTAAATCCATAGAGACAAAACACAGATTGGTGGCTACCAGGGACTTGGGGAAGAGGGCAGAGGAAATAGGGAGCAACAGCTCAACAGGTACAGGACTTTCTTTAGGGGTGATCAAAGGTTTTGAACGAGATAGAGGAGTGGTTGTGCAATATTGTGAATGTGCCAAATGCCACTGAAGTGTTCACTTTAAAATGGTTCAGTGGTGCGCTCAGTGGTTTAAGCGCCGTGCGCAGAGTGGCTCAGTGGTTTAAGCGTCTGCCTTTGGTTCAGGTCAGGATCCTGGGGTCCTGGGTTGGAGCCCTACATCGGGCTCCCTGCTCAGTGGGGAGTCAGTTTCCCCTTCTCCCTCTGTGAGCTCTCTCGCTTTCACTCTTTCTCTTGCAAATAAATAAATAAAATCTTTTTAAAAAAATGGTTCATGTTAAGTGATATCGGTTTCACTTCAAATTCAGAGGAAGGTGAGGTGGTGGAAAGGAGGAGGAAGAGGAGGAGACACCAAAGCCCAAAGCTCAGGACGAGCAAGGCTAGGGATGGAGACGCCTGCTTGATGGAGGAGGGAATTACAGAGAGGCGTAGAATTAATAGTCAGCCTCTGAGCTGTGCACCAGGCTTATTGAAGCCCAACACTGTGGCATCACTTGGTTGATGGGAAAACACAGTGGAGAGCAATGTCTGATCGTCACTGAACACCTCCTCTGTGCCAGACATTGTGCTAAGCCCTCTCCTGGCATTATTTTCGTCAATCCTCCAATGGTCTTCTGTAGTATAAACACATGCTGGCCCCAAGCACAGTGAGCCAAACAGAGCCTCAAAATGTGTAAGTAACTTGCTCAACAGCCTATTCTGAGGAAGTGGCAAAGCCAGAATTCAAACCTAGTTCTCTCTGTTCCACACTTTACCCTAGAATCTCCCTCCCTCTGTCCCTGGAGCTTCAGATTCCCTCCCCCGACCAGGATCCTCTGGGATTCCACACTTTACCCTAGAATCTCCCTCCCTCTGTCCCTGGAGCTTCAGATTCCCTCCCCCGACCAGGATCCTCTGGGACTGAGGAGATTGCTAGTATAGACAGACAGCGACAATCCCCCCATCCCCCACCCCCAGCATGTTACCATCCTCAGGGCAAAGAGAAGTGAGCTCATTCTCCCTGCAGCGCTGTGTCCCAGAGCCCCCCAGCCTGAGTTTGAACTAGCAGTGGGCAGCTCGACCACGCCATTTCCAATTTTCTTTCCCGAACCAGAGATAGACAGGAGAAATCATGGGCGCTCAGGGCAACTGTTTTGTTTTTCTAGTGAATTAAAACAACTGTCAAACCGCTGACGCCATCTTCCACACTCTTGCTGCAGAATTATTCAGAGGAAAAGTTTGCGTGATTAAAGACCCAAACCAATTATAGTGAGAAGCCCAGCAACAAAGAGAACCCAGACTCCTTCCTGCAGTGTCCAAAAGTGTGGAAATAACTAAGGATCTGTCAAAAGCCCAAGCTGAAGCCGAGGATGAAAAATTGATAATAAATCTTTTCAAAAGGAGACTGGGCACTGACAAGGAGAAAGCGTTAGAAACGGCCCCATTCCAGGAACCCAAACGGCTTAACCCTCGCTGGAGTGGCTTCCCAGAAAAGCTAGAGTTGGGGAGAATTGGTGACCCTCGGGGAAGCTCAGGAGGATAGTAGAATTTGGTGAAAAACAGGAGAAATCTGGTGACCCTGAGCACCGGAAACCTTAAGAAATAACTAGTTACTTCGTCCCCACCCCCAGAACCCACACTTCTGCCCATGCAAAAGCGAAGAAGAACATGTACCTTGTTGGACCCTCCTTGGGCACCAGCTATAAAATTAGTAACTCTGGGGGAAAATATAATTAAGGTCAGCAGTTGCTATTGATAGTTCTTAGACCGAGGATGAAAAATATTAGCAATCGCAATGTGAAGGTATGACTTCATTTGAGTGGAGAGATTTGTCAGAACTGGGAACCTTTATGTACCAGCTCCCCCCACCCATCAGAGATTCAGACCCAAGCTCCTACCCCAAGCATGGTTCCCCTCGTGTTGAAATGTGGCTACATTGTAAATTATTTATAAAATTGAGCCCAAATGATTCTACAAGTTTTGATTAGGGACTGACCACTCAATCCCTAGTTAGGGATTGACCACCTTCAATCATCAGTAGAGAAAAAGACCAAAGGCGTCAAGCACAAGTTCAAATCCCAGTGCTTACCGGCCACATCCCCCTGGACACGACAGATGACCTCTATGAATTTCAGCATTCTCATTCGAGACAGGAGGCCATCACCTTCTATTCTCTTTGAGTGTTTTCCCTGAGAACACATGTGATCTGCTAATGCTTGGTGAAGTCCTATGAATTCTCACAGCTCTTTGGCTCTGGGCCCCCTCTGCATGAGCAGATAATGCCTTTCCTCACTGCCTTGGTCTTCTTCAGATGCCATTTTGAAAGTCTTCTGTTGTTCCCCCTGAGGGTCATCTCTCTCCCTCCAGATTATTAGTAACTTGACAGCTTCCCAGCTGTGAGATGATAGGAGTTATTTAATTTCTTTGAGCCACAGTGCCTTCTCATGCAAAACAGGAATCATGAATACTAAATAATATCTAACTCTCATGATATTGAAAGGATTAAGTGAATTAACATGTGTGAAAATGCCTAGCATATTTTTTTAAAACCTATAAAAAATGTCACTTTCATCTTCCCCTAAAACTGGAACCCCAAAATAGAGGTGCTATCTCTCCACACACAAAGTAGATATCCCACCCCCTCACCACCCCCCCCCAAATACTTCCATTTCAGGGCTTATTAATGAAACTGCTTAAAAGCATAAAGTTGAACAAAAATCAAAATGGCTGTACTAATGCTTTCTGGAAGCTAGATTTTAAACTAAGTCATCTTCTTCCTCTCTTCTGCAAAACTGCCCTCTCCCTTCTCAATCTTTTGTTTCAGAAACCTGCTACCACCCTCAAGACATGAAGAATGAGGCTGGTTGTAGGTATACAATTTCTATCAAAACCAGCTAGATCCTGTATTTCTCTATAAAACCCCCCAGCCCCTTCCTCGAGGGCGGGCTTGCAGTATTTTTTTTTTAAAGATTTTATTTATTTATTTGACAGAGATCACAAGTAAGCAGAGAGTCAGGCAGAGAGAGAGAGAGGGAAGCAGACTCCCTGCTGAGCAGAGAGCCCAATTCGGGACTCGATCCCAGGACCCTGAGATCATGACCTGAGCCGAAGGCAGAGGCTTAAACCACTGAGTCACCCAGGAGCCCCTAGCTTGAAGTATTTTTAAAGGCCCTCTCCTGATGAGCCTCCTTTGCCCTGTAAAGTAATAAACTAGCCTCTTTCTTTATACCCAAACTCTTTGAGTTACATATTTTGGCTCCAGAACACAGAGGTCAGTTTTCAACAACGTTAACATTCCTTTGGGGCAACATCAATAGGTATAATGAGAGGAAATATAACCAATGACTAGGAGGAGGATGGTATATTAGTGAAGTTAATGAAAGCTAATTGCTGTAACAATCAACCCCCAAATCTTGGGGGCTTAATGTAAGAAAGATTTATTTCTCTCTTGCATCACAGTTCAATGCCAAGATTAATCTCCTTGGTGACTCCCCTCTAAACAGTGAGTGACTCAGGGATCCAGGTTCTTAGAATTCAGGCCAGTCCAGGAAGTAGCATACATCATTCTCCCCACATCCTATTGGCCAGAACTTAGTCACATGGCCCTACTCAAGCTACAAGGGAAACTGGGAAATGTAGTCTCCCTATGTGTTGGGAGGACCACGGACACAATTTGATAAGCATGTGACATTCCCCCTGACACAATACAGGGTTGCAGGAAGGAGGGCTAGCCCACTCCACCCATTGCCGTAAGAAACATAGCAGCTGTGACACAGCCCTGCTCTTGAGCAGCTTTGCCCACTTTTGGTTGGACAGGGCCTATCCTGAGAGAGGGCTGGGCCTCCCAGGTAGGAGGTGAGAATTTTGCTCAGTGCCAGGTTGCCTAGCCTTCTCCTTGAGCAAGCCCTCGAAGAGGGAGACTTGACTCTCCTCACAAGGGGAGGGACACCATGACAGCACGTGTCTCTGCAGACACAAGGACCCTTACCACAGATACCCTATATAGAATGCATTTATTTAAAGCTACTCCAGCTCTGTTTTCTTTTTTTTTTTTTAAGATTTTATTTATTTATTTATTTATTTATTTATTTGGGAGAGACAGAGTGAGCATGAACCAGGGAAAAGGCAAGGGAAAGAAGCAGCAGATTCCCTGCTAAGCAGGGAGCCTGATGCGGGGCTCGATACCAGGACTCCAGGATCATGACCTGAGCTAAAGGCAGACACTTAAGTGACTGAGCCACCCAGGTGCCCCCCAGCTCTGCTTTCTATTTCAACAACCCACCTTCTTTCTATCCTTATGCCCTTAGGAAAGGGAATGGCAAAACCAATTCAGGGATGTGAAACATAGTGGGTAAGGAAAGATACTGCCCAACACAACAAAGGTCTCCCTCCTCACAGGGGCCAAAGAGTAGAAGGAGGACAGGCCTTCAAATACTGTGTCCCACCCCCTCTCCAGACAAGTCCCAGGACAGAAGTCACTCCCCACCCCAGGGACTACAGAATCTACTTTTCAGACCCACTCCCCACCTGCCTTCACCCTGCTCTGCTCTGTGGGGGCCTGGCCCCACGGATCCATGAACAGGCTCTGTGGCTCTCTCATGTCCATCTGGGTTCTGCTGTGGGTCCCATCACAAGCAGGAGACTGGAGGAAGTGAGGAAGTCAGGGGAAGGTTGGGTTCCCACAGCTCTCTCCTGGGTGGCAGGCTGAGTGTCTGCACGTTTTATCGAAGGCCGTAGCTCCAGTGACCAGCCTCCTCCTGGAGCTACTGGTCTCTGAGGGCAGCTGCTCCCTCCCTAGCCCCATGTTTCCGTGGCCTATGACAGGTGTCCCCACCATGCTTTCGTAGCTAAGCTACTCACAGTGTGTGTGCTGGTTCCATCTTGTCTGGGTCCTTGGTGACCTCTGCAGGAGAGTAGCCACGTCCCATCAAAACCCCAAAGGCTAAAGGAATTGGTTCTGGACCCAAAGGCTGAAAGATGCAATGTAGTATGGACACCTCCCCGCCTTGTCCCATGGCAGCCTCAGGCCTTTAAGAGGCCATGGGAAGCTCTGGAAAGTACCCTGAGTTCTAGACCCATTTGGGTCAACAATTTGTTTCACAAATGGAGGCAGATTCCCCGGCCACTGTGAGCATCATTTTCCTTATCTGTTAAATAGGGTGATACTCTCCCTGTCCTGAGGACTCAGTGAGTACTGTAAACGGAGCACAACACTTGCCACAGAGGAGCCGTTGGTATATGTCACCTTCCTCCCTCCCTCCCTCTTCAGTTCCTCATCAGTAAAATAAAAGAGGCATTGTTTTCTGCAGATTGGAAACAACCACTTTATGAAGCATCCATGGGTACAAGCAGCCCCACAGCGTGCCACGGGAGGGGGGACAGCCTGGTGCCCGACAAGGAGCCCGACAAGGGACACAAGTGCCCTTTCCCGGCCTCCGACTCAGACAGGTGCGGGGGCAGGGGAGCTGCACAGAACCCAAGCCCTGCGCGGCTCACCAAGGGAGCGCAGTGCACGGAGCAATTATGAACTTGGGAAATGGAAAAACGCGTCGTGAAGGAGCACAAGTTCCAGGTTTCCTATCCAGCAGTTGGGACCGTTAATTGCCTATTCACACCAAGTACCTCCTTTCACACAGCAACCTGTCACCGTACAGCAGCCTGGGCCCGACGTCCAATTCTGCCCCGGGCAAAACACTCTTCGGAGTGCAAATGACATTTTCTTATGGTGTGTCCAAAAAACAAAAAAGAATGCAACAACAACACTGTACACTCTGGGCTTCGGACTAGACTGGTCATAGAGCGGGTTTATTGAGGAATTCTCAGGCTTCCTTGTTTCCCCTGGGCAGTGTGACCCCCCCCTTATCAGACCCATGGGACTCACCACTCCCTGCTTGGACCCTTCACAGACCCCCAATGCCCTCAGAATAAAGGAATCCAAGCCACTTGGTCTGGTCCATGAGGCCTTTGATTATCCGATCCCTCCTTCCTCCCCACCCCAGGACGCCAGACTCTCCCCTCCACCCTATGCTCTCGTGTTCTCGTCATGCAAATTACTTATAAAACCTTAAGCAAATCACGGTATTTCAAGCCACGGTATATATTTTCCTCTCTGCTTAGAACGCCCTTCCCCAGCTTGTCCACCTCTCACTCACTTACTAAAAAATAAATCTAACTGCCGCTTCCTCCCAGAAGTCCCCCTGACTCTGTCAACTGAGCCAGCCACCCTTCTATCTCTGTGCATCTGCCTATACAGCCTCGTTTGCACTGCTCTGGAATTATTTGCTTGTCTGGATAAATAACTAGGTGAGCAACACCATGGAGGCAGCTACCGGGTCTTATTTTTGGCCTGAGCCCAGGCATAAGGCCTGGCACGTAGCAGATGCCCCATCAGTGCAGAAGGAAAGAAGGACTACAGGAATGACCAGTAAATGCTAAGGGAAGCAAGTCAGAAATCAAGCCGGACGCATTCATTCATACAACAAAACGGTCATGTAATCTCCGGGACTGAGGTGATCATCGGGGGTCCTGGGCAAGCTGGAATGAGAGGGAAGAGGCCCCTTGGCACTCGTCGGAAATCAAGCAGGTCCTTAGATGGAAATCAAGCAGGTCCTTAGGTTAGGGCTGTCCTTAGTTAGGACAGCCCTAACTAGTCCTTAGTGCGGTCTTGTGTCCCAGATCCAACCGACACTCGCTCGCCCAGGGTCCCACAGCTAGTGAGCAGGGAACGAGGATTCATACCCAGGCAACTAGAACTCAGAGTTACACACCCAACCTCGGGGTTCCTGGATGGCTCAGTAGGTTAAGAGGCTGCCTTTGGCTCAGGTCATGAACCCGGGGTCCTGGGATCGAGCCCCACATCAGGCTTCCTGCTTCTCCCTCTCCCTCTGCCCGCTGTTCTGCCTACTTGTGTTCTCCCTCTATCTCTGTCAAATGCATAGATAAGGGATGCCTGCGTGGCTCAGGGGGTTAAAGCCTCTGCCTTCGGCTCAGGTCATGATCCCAGCATCCTGGGATCAAGCCCCACATCGGGCTCTCTGCTCAGCAGGGAGCCTGCTTCCCCTCCTCTCTCTCTGCCTGCCTCTCTGCCTACTTGTGATCTCTGCCTGTCAAATAAATTTTTTAAAAAAAGAAAGAAAAAAAAATGCAGAGATAAAATTTTTTAAAAACAAAAAACATACACCCAACCTCTACACGATAGCCTCCCAACTCAGTGATACCACCATCACTTTGCCCCTCATGGTTCCCCAGGTCAGAAGGACTTGCCTCAGTTTCCCCTCCTTGCCTAGAACAAAATGATGCTCCCTGACCTCAGTGCCGTGCACCTGGCCTGCAAGGTCTGTGCTTCCTGTCACCCAAGAGGCCAGACTGAGGGCCTCTGATGGAGGCCTTGAGAAAGAACACCTAAGAGAGAACACCAAGGTGATGCATGGGGGTAAGTGGACATGCTGAGGGCAGGGAAGGACCTGGGAGGGAAGGGACACTCAGGCAGCCTGGCGTGCAGACCACCTGGAACAGCAGGCCAGAGGCCAGCCGGCTGGGCATTTTAGAAAATAATGCTCCCAAACTACTTAGAATACTGTCCCCAAAGCTTCTCTGTATCTATCCACATGGCATAAGTTTGGATAAGGAATCCGCTCAAATTGCTTATTGTTTCTCAGAAAAAATGTCACGTACGAGCTGTCAGCTTATGTCTCAGAAAAGCCTGAATTGAAATTACCAGCAGAATCTGGAGACTCCTAGACTCCTTGAACATTAGAGCTGGAGACGTAGAAGTTCAGATGGAAGCCACAGTTACATCTACGCAAGGCCCTGGGTTGAGTACTGGACGTAGATTCACCTCATTCCCACAGCAACCATTCCTGTATTAACATCATCATGATTTCCACCACAGAACGTCCTCAGGAGAGGAAGAATTCATTAACTTGCCTAAGGCCCCACAGCTGGTGTCCAAGCTGGGGTCAAACCCATGGGCGTCCAAGCCTCCTACTCAAGCCCTCTCGCCTGCACAGGAGTCAGCCTGTCGCCTATTTTTGTAAATAAAGTTTTATTGGAACACAGTCATGTTCACTCGCCTGTGCCTGCTATCCTGCCAGAAGGCCAAGTTGAACGGTTGCCACAGAGACCATATGGGCTGCAAAGTCTAAAATGTTTAGATTCCCTGGACATTTACAGGAAATTTTTACTGACCCTTGCCTTCAACTTTGCTGCTTTGGGGAGTTTTTAGCTCAACCTTCATTTTTTTTTAAGATTATCAAAGTGACGGCCAGATACGTGGAGTGGTTTGTTATGGCTACGCTAGCTCTCACCTCTTACCTCACTGTTTTCATTTGATAAATATTTACTTTCTTCACTGTTGCTATTCACTCCGAGGAAAAGGAACTGGTTTCACCCCCCAAGGAATGAAAAATATAGTTGTAAAAACAAATGTACACATTAGAAAAAAATTCTGAATGCAAGGCGGTATATACGACACACCATCCCCACGAACCTCTCCAGGCTCGACTCCTGCTACCTTCCCCATCTCTCGCTGTGCTCTGGCCTGACTTCTGTTTTCCAGCAGGTTGCTAATGACTGACCATGAGCCAGAGAAATAAGCCCCGGCATTAGAGGCCAGGGAATCAACTGGGTGTAGGCAGGAAAGTAAAGCGTGAGCAGGTCAGGCAAGTGATTCCTAATGGAACCTGTGAATAGTATCAGGGTGACCAGATGACTCACAAGCACAGGCCTAAAGCCAGCATCCCAAGTCAGGGATGAGACTCTTGTGTCACCGTCCACAGAGAGATGATGCTTCAAGCTCCACTTGTTACAGGCCGCTCTTTCAGTAACAGGGAGAAGGCAGTAAACAATCTTCTCTACTTGCTGGCAATTTCCAAGTGCCTTATCTGTTATGAAAGGTTTGTCTGGGTTCCTCCCTGTGGAGAGCTTGAAAATTTGTGTGAGAATCACTTGGTTGACTGCATTAGCTAAGCCTGTTACCTAGGCCAGGACAAAACCACCTCCTGGAAATCAAAACTCATTTTGACAAGGTAGAAATCCAAAGACAGGAGAGCTAGAGGAGGGCCTTCCTCTCAGAGGGGCTGTGATCCAGTAGAGAAGAAAGGACGCAGACAAAGAAGAAATGTCATAGAACGTGATGGGTTCCAAAGACACAGTTGGCAGATCAGCCCCTTCCACGCTCCGAGGACCCAAGTAACTGAGTGATCCCCTCAGACTTCTGGCCTCGTCTCCAACCTGGGGGACATCTTATCTATGGCGTAGGCCTTGATTATGAGCACTTAAAACTGCTTTGGTTCAGCACTTTCCACTTAACAAATCACTGGGCACTTAGTGTTTTCATAAACAACAAACATGTTGCTGTGAGAATTAAATCTTTGGGGGGCTCAGTCGGTAGAGCACATCCGACTCTTGATTTTGGCTCAGGTCATGATCTCAGGGTTGGGAGGTAGAGAGCCCTGCGCCCAGCTCCACACTCACCGTGGAGTCTGCTGGAATTTCTCTCTCTTCCTTGCTCTCTTCCCCTCCCCCCACACTCACATGCATGTGCTCTCTCTCTAAATAAATAAATAAAATCTTTTTTTTAAAAAAAGGGGGGAATTAAATCGTTGTAGCAACACCTCCCCTCACGCTATTTTGACTGTGGAGCACCACACCAAATTGACTTCCCGTGAGTTCCCCCATTTGAGCTGAAGGGGCTGATGTCCAGGCACTAGTACACTTGGACTTTGGGGAAGACTCATTCATAATGGCAGAGGGACTGTCTTGTACAGAATCTTGGACAATTTCAGTTTTTCTTGAATTTCAGTTTCCTCATTCATAAAATGGGATTATTACCATTTCGGTTATGGCACCATCAAACAAAGAGTTCCTGAATGCAAGCAGAGAAAAGATACAGGAGAGAAAGAAGTTAATAATGCCTCCTCACTGAAGGCCGGCCATTTTAAGTTAGACCAGAATCCATGATGAGAGTTTTCACCTGCGGGAACTTCCAGGCCGATAACCACCTCGACGAGCTCATGGAAAGCTGATTTGTAAACGTTCAGGAATGCTGTAAGCCAGTTTCTTAAACTGACGATGACTTGAAATCGGACCACGGTGAACGTGTTGACACCGTGTGGACTGGCAAATACTACAAGTCAAGGTTTGTTTGTGAAACTCAGCGTTTCTCCTCCCGGTGCTTTATGTCTCTGTCCGCGCCTACAACACGACTCACAGAATACTTCACTGCTGGTCACCAGAGGTCTGGGGGCTTTCCAGCAAGCAAGTCTCAGGCAGTGCTACAGTTAACGTGATTCTGAGAGTCTCCCTGGAGTTAGCGTCAGATCCCACCAGGTGAGGGCTCAGTCCCACAAGCCTGCCCCCGCTTCAGAGGCTAATGGCAAGTCCAAGCTGTCTCCTTGCTTCTGACCAACTGCCTTTCAATCAGAGGTCCCCCTGCCCCTCCCCAGGGCCAAAAATTTGCTAGGGGAGCTCACAGAACTCAGGAAAACATTTTATTTACTAGATTAGTTATTGATTACAAAGGGATATAAGTCAGGGACAGCCAGATGGAAAAGACACACGAGGCAGAGCACAGGGAAAGGGGCACGGATCTCCTTTGTCCTCTCGGGACACAACACTCTCCCAGTACCCCCCATGTGTTCCCCAACCCACAAGCTCTCAGAAGCCCCTTCTGCAAGGGAGGCTTCATTTCCAAGACATCATTGATTTGACTCATTGGCCATTGGTGATTAACTCAACCTTCAGTTCCTTTCCCCTCTCCCCAGAGGTTTGGAGAGGGGGGACCAAATGTGAAAGTTCCAGCTCCCTAATCACAGGGCAACCAACCAGCCTCCTAAGTCCTTTCCAAAAGTCACTTCATTAACATAAACTCAGGTGTGGCTGAAAGGGACTTGCTATGAATAAGGGAAGATGCTCATTTCACATTTATCACTCTATCACTTGGGAAATTCCAAGGATTTGGGGGAACTCAGTGCCACAACAGGACACAGACAAAATCTATATTTATCATAAACCACAATATCATAGTTCACTTCATTGCTGTTGTTCCCAGAGTTCTAGTTTGCCAGCACATCCTGAGCGAGGTGACCGGCTTGGTAGTGACCACAGCGTTAGGGTTGTGTTAGTTCCAAGAATTCCATCCCCTGGGAATAGCGGAGGGGAAGCTCTTTGTCAGAACAACTCAATTCTGTGGTATTTTAAATTTGAGAGGGTCCATCTTCCTTTGCTTCAGACAGGCGTTCTTTAAATTTTCTCCTATTCTAACACCCCTGTCACAAGTAAGACACCTTCCTGTGGGTGTCCTGGCCTCAGCTGGATTTCTAATCAACCTGCCTGTACCTATCCCCCTCTCTTCACTGAAGAAAGCACATGGGTGCCATGAGTGGGATGGCATTTTCATAGACATAATCTTTTTTTATTTTAATTTTATTTATTTATTTGACAGACAGAGATCACATGTAGATGGAGAGGCAAGCAAAGAGAGAGAGGAGGAAGCAGGCTCCCGGCTGAGCAGAGAGGCCAATGTGGGGCTCGATCCCAGGACCCTGAGAACATGACCTGAGCTGAAGGCAGAGGCTTTAACCCACTGAGCCACCCAGGTGCCCCTTCATAGGCATAATCTTGAGGCTACTCTCTCTTTACTAGGTAAACAATGTGCAAACATTACCACTTTGTTTACTACGAAAATATTGGTTGTGATAAACCTCCCCAAGGAACCAAGATCTGGCTGTTAGCCGTTGCCATACGGAGCATGATATATTTGCCTCCTGACTTGTCTCCAATCCAGTTTCCTCATTTTTCAAGCTACCCAAAAGCCACTCATAACATTCTCTGAATTGACTTGGAAAAGGAGAAAAAAATCATCTCAAGAGTTGGCATTTGTGATTTCACACTCAGGCTTTTCCATACGAAATCAGTCATTTCCCGGGCTGTCCGTCCAATAAACCCACACTAGGCACCCGTCGTGTTCCCATCCCCCAACTGCTGCCAGAGGCGACCATCAGAAAAGCCCATCTGATCCCCTGTCTTCTCTGCTTAAACCCTTCAATAACTCTGCATAGCCTACAGAATTCATTTAAACTTGAACCTGAGACATAGGGCTCTCTCTCACAGTCTGCCACCCTCATACCATCTCCAGCAGCCCCTTTGTAGTTTCTGGAATGAAGCACGTGCTCTCGCAACTCTAGTTCTTAGAAAATAATGAAGGAACACACTTCCATGATTAAAATTTTCAACAATAAAAAATATGTGGAGTGGAACAATTAAAGTACTTCTGACCACCAATTTCAACCCCCTTCCCAAAGGGAACCACATCACGATTTAGGTTCTGTCCTTAGAAACTTTAAAAAAAAAATACACTTATGTACACACACACTACATGTATGATTATAGTGTTTTGATGTCAAAAAATAATTAATGGGACGGGACTACATGTATCACACACAAAATAACTTCGTTCTCACTTTATATCTTAGAGATCTTCCCTTGTCTGTACATCTGTAGATCTATTTTATTCTTCCCAAGAACTAAATTGATTTTTTGTATTATGAATATATTAAATTATTTACAATTTCCACATGATTGGTGTTGGGATTGTTAATTGCTTTTCACAGTTGTGAGCAATTCTGCAAGGAATATCCTCATACATATTCGTGTGTGTGTGTATGTATAAATGTATCTCAAGAACAAAAATTTTGAATTGGCATTTCTGGGCTAAAGGGTATGTTCATTAAAATTATAATAGGGACTACCAAAATGCCTTCCATAAAGACAGCCAGTTTATACTTCCAACGACGGTATATGACTGCTCTTATGTCCTCACAATCCATCCGATCCTGGACTGGATCACTTTCTAATGTTTGCTGATCTGATAGGTCTTCAAATAAATATCATTCAAATTCATATTTCCCTGGTTATTAAGAGAGGGAATTTTTCAAATACCTATTGGCAGTCTTTATTTTGTTTTCTGTGACATACCTGTTTGCACACTTTGTTTTTCTATTGGGTTGTCTTACTGATTTGTAGGAGTTCTTTATATGTTAGAAAGAATAATCCTGTGTCTATTAAGTATGTTCATTCATCAACCCTTTTACTTAAGTAGAAAGCTTGACTTGGGAAATGACAGATGCTGGCAAGGATGCAGAGAAAGGGGACCCCTCCTACACTGTAGGTGGGAATGCAAGCTGGTGCAACCACTCTGGAAAACAGCATGGAGGTTCCTCAAAACATTGAAAAATAGAAAGTTGAAAATAGAGCTTCCTTACAACCCAGCAATTGCACTACTGGGTATTTACCCAGTATTTACCCAAATGTTTATAGCAGCAATGTCCACAATAGCCAAACTATGGAAAGAACCTAGATGTCCATCAACAGAGGAATGGATAAAGAAGATGTGGTATATATACAATGGAATACTATGCAGCCATCAAAAGAAATGAAATCTTGCCATTTGCAACGATGTGGATGGAACTAGACGGTATTATGCTTAGCAAAATAAGTCAATCAAAGAAAGACAACTATCATATGATCTCACTGATATGAGGAAGTGGAGATGCAACATGGGGGGTTGGGGGGTAGGAAAAGAAAAAATGAAACAAGATGGGATCGGGAGGGAGACAAACCATAAGAGACTCTTAATGTCACAAAACAAACTGAGGGTGGCCAGGCAGAGGGGGATAGGAAGAGAGTGGTGGGGTTTGGACACTGGGGAGGGTATGTGATATGGTGAGTGCTGTGAAGTGTGTAAACCTGGCGATTCACAGACCTGTACCCCTAGAGCTAATAATACATTATATGTTTATTTTTAAAAATTTAAAACTTAAAAAAAAAAAGAAAGCTTGACTTGCAAAGCATCTCTAATTTATATAGGATTATTTCTTGTAATGTATAAAAAATCTCTACAAAGTCTTCTATACCCATATTATTTATCCCATAATAGCTGCCACTATTGGCCTCTTCCTGTGCCTGTGATAGACTCACCAAACAAGCATGACCTCCTATGCCCTTGAGCCTGAACATGGCCCTTGAATCTATGTCAATGCTATGATCCAGGTAGCTATCTGAATAAACCAAAATTGGCCCATGAGCCTATATCTATTTGCTGCATCAGCTGTGAAATGCACATGATATATGGTAAGCATGGCTCTATCCAAGGGAACATCACCCCTCAGTCCTTGATCTCTAGGTAAATGTTCCAGAGCTCCTCCTAGGTGCAGATACAAAAAGGACAATCCCAGTCTTGCCGTCTGTCTGATGGGTGTGAAATAGAACAAAGTACAAGACTCCTTGCTCAATCCTCACTCTGGTTATTTTTTTTTAATTTTTTAATTTTTAAATTTCTTTTCAGTGTACCAGAATTCATTGTTTATGCACCACACCCAGTGTTCCATGCAATACGTGCCCTCCATAATACCCACCACCAGGCTCAACTAATCTCCTACCCCCCCACTCCTCCAAAACCCTCAGGTTGTTTTTCAGAGCCCATAGTCTCTCATGATTCGTCTCCCCTTCCAATTTCCCCCAACTCCCTTCTCTCCATCTCTCCATGTCTTCCGTGTTATTTCTTATGCTCCACAAATATGTGAAACCATATGATAATTGACTCTCTCAGCTTGACTTATTTCACTCAGCATAATCTCTTCTATTCCCATCCATGTTGATAGAAAAGTTGGGTATTCATCCTTTCTGATGGAGCCATAATACTCCATAGTATATATGAACCACATCGTCCTTATCCATTCATTCGTTGAAGGGCATCTTGGTCAAGATTTATTTATTTATTTTGGATAGACAAAGAGAGAGAGTTTGAGGGAAGGGGCAGAGGGAGAGGGACAGGGAGAGAGAATCTCAAGCAGACTCTCCATTGAGTCCGGAGCTCACTCCCAGGACCCTGAGATCATGACCTGGACCAAAATCAAAAGTCAGCTGCTCAACGAACTGAGCCACCCAGGTGCCTCTGCTCAACCCTCACTCTTGAAATGAGGGTTAAGAGGTCCCTCTTTCGGTGTGGCTACACAGGTATCATGTTCCTGCTCTAATATTTAGCTTGTCCCCAACATCCCTCAACCAAGTGGGCCAATTAATCTTTAGTTGTCAAACAAAAGCAATAGCCTCTCTCTCTTTTTCAAATAGAAATAGGATTTCTTAAATGGAATCTCCTTGATACAAATAATAATGCTATTTGTGTCTAACTGGTTGTTCTAATTCTTCTCCAACTGTCCTACAGGTCATCTCCCCTGGGTGCTAGAAATCATCTGCCTCAGGAAAAACAAAAATTCTCTAGGGGACCTCCATTTCTCATTTGAGTTACAGAACCCTTCCCTGGCTTAATAACTCCAAAGGGCCCTTCGTGTGCTCTGTTCTAGCCTTTTCCATTCAATGAGCACTGTTCCATCAGGTCTGTTCATGGCCCATTGGCTAGCGTGGCTGGCTCAGGCATCAGAAGGCTGAGTCTTTCTTGGCCTTGAGCAATGTCTCCAACACATAAGGAATTAGGGGATGAAGGAGGAATGGCCCAAGTAAGAGCTTGCACACGAGGAACACACTTGTGAGGCTGACACTGGTTTCTTCTGCTTCCTGGCAAAAAGAGAAAGTAACAACACTCCTCAGAGTGCATGACAACTGTGTCTTTTATGTGACACAGCCATCCAGGAAGCCTACATACCTCCTGGTCCCAAGAGCATTGCTCAAAATAGCAGTTCTTATCTCCTTGGTCTGTAACTACAGACCAATCTACATATCAGTGAGATTCCTGAGCGTAAAGATGGGTCCATATTCTCACTTCTTAGCCTAAGCATCCATCCCTGTGACTGAAACTCTACAGGCATTCAATAAATTCACTAACGCATAAATGAATTACACCCTGGGTACGTAACTACTCTGTGTCAGGCCCTGGACTAAGAACTTTACATTCTTCATGCAATCAAATCCTCACAACAACATGATTAAGTTGAAGTTATTATGTATATTTTACTGCTGATGAAACTCCAGGTAAGTGAAGTTAAATGAACTCTCTAACATCATATAGGGTGGAAACAGCAGATCCAGAAACAATGTCAAGGTCATCCAGAATCCAAAGCCACTACTCTGACCCATTACCCTCTACCGCTTCCTGAACTCAGGGTAGGGTAATGTAATGTAATTGTCTATTGAGGAAAAAAAAAGGCATGACTCTACCTTCAGAATATAAAATATACTGTACCTGTAAGTGGGATGTTTTCAGCTATTACCAATGATGCCACAATATTCACTGATAAGAAAAGTATTTATAAAATATTATTAAGTGAAAACCAGCATTTTAAAGACAAGAGGCCTCATATGTGTATCAGTATGACAGAAAAATCTAGAAGACACTATATGCTGAGGTATTATAATAATTACCACAGGTCTTATGAATTTTCTTCTCCATTTATCTGTATTTTCTGATGTCACTGGGTATGAACCCCCTGCCAGGTCAGGGTACAGATAAGCTCTATTTGTGCTCTTTGATAAGTCAATTAATCTCTCACATATTCCCACATTAGCAAAGTGCCCCTTTTCTCATTCCGGGTCTTGATCCCCTTCCTAAAAGGTCCAGGAATCTTCAGACTTAACGTAGTTCTGTTACCTGCCGCTGGGTAAAGAGAGAGAAATTCCTGACAATTCTGATGTTCTCTTGCTGCTAAAATTGGAGCCTGCCCTTCTTGGCACTTCCCTGTTGATCCCCTCCTTGACCCATATCCTTGCTCAAGGGCATCCTTTGGGGAAGGACAATCCCTTCCTTCAATAGTACCTCAGCTGAGGTAGTCCAGGCATGGGCACCCAGAGTTCTGGGTCTGTGGCTCACATTCACATTCTTCCTTCCAGGCTCTGTCACAATCCAGACTCCCATCTCTCCTGAGTGCTTCCTGGAAGCCTGGCTATTCTTTCCCATCAGTGCATCTCCCTGGGGACCATTGCAACATACCTGAAAATGTCCACTAACTTTGAACCTCAGAAGGAAGCATCTAGATTCCCTTCACACCTGTTGGAATGGCTATTTTTAGGACTATTACAAAGGTTGGCGAGGATATGGAGAAAAGGAAACCAACCCTTGTGCAGTGTTGGTGGGAATGTAAATTGGTGCAGCCCCTCTGGAAGACAATATGGAGGTTCCTCAAAAAATTAAAAATGGAAGTACCATACAATCTAGCAAATCCCACTTCTGGGTATTTAACCAAAGGAATTGGGAGAAAAGTCTCAAAGAGCTATCTGCATTCCCATGTTCATTAGCAGCACTGATCACAATAGCCAAGATACAGAAACCACCTAAGTACCTGTCAATGGATGAGTGGATAAAGATTTCACATGGAATATTAGACATGAGAAATGGAAGGCTTTCCTTCCATTTGAGACAACATGGATGGACCTTAAGGACATTATGCTAAAAGAGATAACTAAGAGAAACACAAATCCTGTATATCACAAAAAAAGCTGAATTCATAAAAACAGAGAGAAGAATGGTGGTAGCCAGGAGTTTGGGGGTGGTAAATAGGAGAGATGTTTAAAGGTAAAAACTTGTAACTAGTATATAAACAAATCCTGTAGATTAAATGCACAACACAATGATTACAGACAACAATACTGTATTACAAACATCAAACCTGCTAAGAGACTAGATCTTAATTATTCCCACCACAAAAAAGAAGTGATAATTATGTGATGTGAGAGGGGTGATAAATTAAGTCCACAATAGCAATAATGTTGTAATATACAAATGCATCAATCAACATGTTGTATACCTGAAACTTACACACGGCCCTATGCCAAAATATATTTCAATTTTTCAAAAAAAGGAATTATCTGGGGCCTTGATCCCTTTCTTCCCAATGGCTCCTTTACCCCTGGGCAAGCAGATCCACATTTTCTAAACAACCAACCAAGCATATCAAACTGTATCCCCAGGAAGCAGCCTCTTCAGATGACAAAGGTCATTTTATACCCTTTCCCAAGGATGAAAAGTAGCCACTAATCTATCTTGCATTGTATAATCTTCAAAGTCACCTGAGTAACTCTTCCTTGAAAAAAGATCTGCTCCAAGTCTGCTTGGTGGTCCACCAAAACAAGGAAGCTGCAATTGGCAAATAGCAATTTCTGAAAAATTGTAACCCTATTCCAGTAATTTCTACAAACGGTATGCATTGCTCCTTTAATAAGAAAAAGGTTTACTTTTTTATTAAGATATAATCTGTATTGTAGGGGTTCCTCACAGTTAACTTGTGAAGAGCATCACGACCAAAAAAGGACAATCCAACAACTAAAAGTCATAAAAAATCATTTACCTGTATTTCTCAAAAGGCATAAATGGGATCCAAAGATAGACCAGATTGATTTAAAAAAAAAAAAAATATTTCCACTCCTAGCCACTCCTGGCCTAGCACTGGTTTTCTCTCACTCTCTCCCTTCTCTCCCTAACCCCAAAATCTGCTTTCCTGACTCTCCAATCAGGAAAAAAAAAAAAAAATCAAGAATTGATCCCTTTTATACAGGATTTATTTTAGTGTTCTGGGAAAAACTGAAAACACTGGTACTATAGAAGTACTATTTATTTGGGGGCATTCCTGTCCAACTCAGGAAAGCCACCACACAATGCCACGCTGAGACTGAAGTTCAGAGCTGCCCTTGCGGGAAGCAGGTGGAGAGTGGGGTTGTCTGATGGAAATGCACGGGAAGTATAATCCCATATTGTTCACATCCTGCGAGTACAGCACAACGGGGGAATCGACTTTTAGCTCAGAACTCCCTCCCCAAGCATCTCTTCCCATTCAAGGCGATGAAAACCTTCTCCCTTTTGCACAGTGTGGGGACCAACCTGAGCATTCTGGTGAGAGAGTTAGAAAAATATGAAGATTTCTCACTGATACTGACAAAACCAGCATTTTGCGCTTGTTGGATTGTATTACAGGAAAGGTTTGCTTTCCATGAAAATCCATGAAAAATGACTAAGTCCTTAAAGACTTCCCTTTGAGCAGGTGGGATTCGTTATTAGAGTCTATTGTAAGAAGCCAACTTAGGAAACACAGATAATCATTAAAACCTAAGGAAGAAGAATCATCCTAGGCCAACACTGAGGGCTCCCACCAGCGCTCTCCTGAGGAGGAGCTATAGATTGGTTTCAACGTTTTTGTGTATTTCTGGTTTATTTCTGACAAGTATACACGGTAAATAATTTTTATTCCAGAAAGAGGCTCCCATTTTTCACAAATCCGTCCCATGCATTACGTTAGAGCAACTGGCACACACTTACCTGTCTTGCTAACTGGCATCTATTCTGAATGTTCAGGGCTGGTGACAGATCCATTGTTATTTTTTTTTTTAACTGTAGCCCTGATATGCACAGTTAAGATTCTGGTGTCTATAATGAGAAAAACGAAGGGAAACAAGATGACTTACAGAATTCCTTCTTAGTGAAATGTATCATAATATGATTGCACCACCCATTATATACACTCACCTGTTTTGTTGTTGGAAAAAATGTCAAAGGGCGAGCTAGAAATGCTGAGTCACAGGTGTGGCTTGGGGCATTTCTCTGCTTCTCACCTGAGGCCATTATATATATCTATGTATGGCAGAAAATGCTATCTGCCTTCCTAATATCCATTCTTCTTTTTTATCCTACATATTATAGAAAGAGGTAATGTCAAGCTAAAACACTGCATTTCCTGGAAGATGAGGGTGGCTAATGGCACATAAATGGAAGTCATTTGGTGGAGCTTCGAGGAAACTTATTTAAGAGACTTCCTTTTTGCCTTTGCCCCTTCCTCTGATCTGAGGCTTGGAATGTGAATGTGATGGCTGGAGCTACAGTGGCCTTACTGATACCATGAAGCAACCTTAAGGATGAAATCCATATACTGAGAGTAGTAGGACAGAAAGACAGCAGGATCTTGATTCCTGGTTCACATCGTGAAGCTACCATGTTAGCTCTAGACAGCTGTTTGAAAGAAAAATAAACAACTATATCGTAATCCCAAAATTTGGATTTTCTGTTACCTGAAGGTTTCATTATAGTATGTACTCTACATTATCCTTGAGATATGAGAAGACAATAATTCCCTTAAGTTAGAAATCCTTGCACCAGCTAACAACTGATAATCAGAGGTGTAAAATAAAATATTATGGAATATTAAATTTAGTAATAATAAGAAAACTGGGGGCATCTTATTGTCTCTGTTGGTTGAGCATCAGATTCTTTGTTTCAGGTCAGGCCATGATCTCAGGGTTGTGAGATAGCACCCTGCCTCCAGCTTGTGCTCAGTGGGGAGACTGCTGGAGATGTTTTCTCTCCCTCTCCCTTTGCCCCTCCCCCTCTGGCACACTCACTCTCTCTCAAATAAACAAATTTTTTAAAAAAGAAAGAAAATTAACAGCAATAATAATGACCCCATTTTGCAGTTAAGAACCTTGAAATCCAAAGACGTGAAGTGACAAGCAAAATATCTGGAGTCAGAACTAAATCTTTAATCTCCCAACTCTAGTTACCTCCAACCACAAGGAGGCCAGCATCCTCCAGCAGGCTCTCATGAGGGTCCCTTCCTGTCACTGTCAAAACATAGTACATGGTATCTCCTTGCACCAAACGCCTTTCCCCTGCCTGCCTCTCTCTCACAGGGTGACCTCTGAGAGTATCCCAGGGTAGAATGCTTAACCTATGTCTGAAAAGGCACTTCCCAGCAAACAACAAATGCACAAATATACAAGGACAGGAAGAAACTAGAAGGTGAAATGTGACTAAAACAAAAGTCAACAAACCAAGTTTCCTGACCCCAATCTGGCCCAGGGCCTGTTTCTGTAAATAAAGTTTTATTGGAACACAGCCCTGCCTCTTCCTTCATGTGTCACCTTTGGTTGCTTCTGCACAACAACAGAGTTGAGTAACTATAGCAGAGACCAAATGACTTGAGAAGCTGAACATTATACTATCTAGTCTTTACACAAAAAGTTTACTGACCCCGGATATATGAGAATAAGCATACTTCCCCTCTTGGTGACACTCAACAACAGTGACCACCTGTCCATCCAAAAACCCCCACAAGCCTCAGGGGTGGCACACCAAAGGCCACAGGTCCATGTGGTCGCTCCTTCCAGCTCCAGCAGGTGCAAGATGGGGGATATACCCCCACCCAGATCTTCTCTCAAATGCTAACACTCAGACAATGGCCATGCATTTAATATTTGTACTTTTCTCCTTTTTTTTTTTCTTTTTAATAAGAGAAAAACACAAGCCGCTAAGATACAAGTAAAGGTCAATGAGACCGTTAAGAGAGAGTGACAGGGCAAGTTCTGAGAGAGATGCTGTCAGAGCTTCTGTGGGATTCCGACCAATCACACCGCAGGGCTAAGGAACAACGGCACGTCTGAAGAGTCAGAAAAGGTCAGGGAAGACTGGGTGGATGATATTAAAAGGAAATAAGGAAAACTGGAAAAGGCAAAGTATTTGTAAGTGGGGGCAGAGAGACAGATGGACTGTCACGGAGGGTAAATTGCTCTGAGAGAGGATGAGAAATGTGCCAAAACCAAGAGAAAATCAAATCCTCGGCCCACCACATGAAGTGGGGAGAGGAATAATAAAGACAAGTCTGCAAGCAAAATGATGTACAAATGGTATTTTTTCCAGAAATAGACTAATAAAATGCAGATGAAACCCATCAAATTGAAAAATGCTTTTCATCACTTGAAACACAGCACACGGTGCTGAGGAGCTTATAGCTGAAGGAGCCAGATAGGAAGGCGTTCGCATTCTGGTGCCATCGCTTACTACAGCACTCCTATCAAAATTAATTTTGTAAAAAAAAATAAAAATCTGTAAGTGATCTTGCTTACCTAGCTTGGCTCACTATAAATACCAGAATCTTGACTGACCTGGTATTTATATCAGGGGGACCATTGAAACAACCCAATGACAGCTATGCTGTAGGCCCTGGCCAATCAGTACAGAGACCTGCTGGGAAGCCCCACAGGTGTGCAGCAGTGGGGTACTAACCTTAGTACACTTGGCAGTGTTTAGAGTGGATTCATGGGGAACTATGGGAGCCTCACTCTGAAATGAGGATGACTGACTCCACACGTGTCCTAAGGGACCTGGAAGAAGACACAAAGTTGACACCAGTCCACATGTCCTTCTCAGGAAGGGCTGGGGATAACTCTCAGTGTTGGCTTGGGCTAGATCCTCTTTCCTTCAGGTTTTGGAGGACTTCCCCCATCATTTCCCAAGATGGCTTCTTACAGCACACCCTTTCACTAATCCCACCTGCTCCAAGAGATGTCTTGAAGGATTTCATCATTTTTAATGGACTTTTAGGAAGGGCACACCTTTCTTCTAATGTCATCCAATAAACGTGGAATGCTGGCTGGCTGGATTCCTATCCGTGAGAAATCTTCCTCTTTCTCTGACTCTTTTTCCACAGTGCCCACACAGAGATGAAAGGAAAGGGTTTCATCTCCTTGAATGGGAAGAGACATTTGCTGATTGAGAAGTGAGGTGAAAATGGATAGATGGTATACCACTTAATCCTTCCAAGTCTCAGTTTCCACATGGAAGAATGATTGTAGCAGAATGAAGAAATTATTTTAGCAGCTGGTACATGTCTGGACAAGATGAGAACATGAGATATATGTTTGAGGTTGAAATTTCTGACTGAAAAACATTCTTCTACCCACCCACCAGAGAATGCCTGTATCTTTCACCTTATCAGCGAGGGGGAAACAAATCCAATGAAACAAGAATTGGGGTTTAGATTAATGTAGCAAAGAGGAAAAACCCACATGAGAGCCATGTCCAGAGGCCCAGGTATCAATCTTCTAGTGGTAACTGGCCATGTATACTTCAGCTGACCATGCTCTTCCTCTGGGCCACAGTTTTCCCATCTGTCAAATGGAAAGCTCAAACCTAGAACGATGATTTTTCTGAGGCTCCAGTGAGACGTTTCAGGGGCCATAGAGGATAAAGCTAGATATTGAGGATCCCATCCTCTCTCCATTGGCAACCCATCTCTACCTGAACAATTTGCCATAATCTGTTTTATAATATCCAGTCACTTAACATTTTATTTAAAAGAAGGCATGAATTATTTAAGGTGCTAAAAAGTGGTAAAAAAAATTAGTATCCTATGATTCTATACTAAGAGAATTTTTTAATCATTTAAAAAATTGTCAAATGAAAATGCAATACTTGCAGCTAAAATCAGAAGGCAGCAGGGAAAATATGGAAGATTGTTGTATGGTACTTATTAGTAAATACCTAAACATGGTATTTAGTGGCAAGTCATGAAAATAAAAGGATTTTTTTCTCTCCACTTCAAAAGGGAAGTAGATAACTGAGATGATCATTGAATTGATACTATTTATAATAAATTGCCTGTGTACCATGTCCTTTTGGAAATGTTTATTCTGAATTCCATGTTACCTCATTTCCTGTCTTTCATTTATTTATTTGAGAAAGAAAGTGCATAAGTAGGGGGAGGGGCAAAGGGAGAAGAGAGAATCTCAAGGAGACTCCCCACTGAGTGCAGAGCCCAACACAGGTCTCAATCCCCCAATGCTGAGATCATGACCTGAGCTGAAATCAAGAGTCAGACACCCAAGAGATTGAGCCACCCAGGAACTCCTCATCTTTCTGTCTTTAAGACTGGACCCATTCTCCAGAAAGTATGTAGCTTGCCTAAAAAAGGCAGAGTGTGCATTTCCTATTCCTGCCATGGGAAACTACCACCAACTTAGTGGCCTGAAAAAATATAGATTTATTACCCTACCATTCTGGTGGTCCAAACTCTGAAAAGAGTCTTGTTTGGCTAAAATTAGTATTGGCAGAGCTGTGTTTTTGCCTGGAAGCTTTAGGGAAGAATCGGTTCTTTTGTCTTCCTGGCTTTTGGAGGCTACCCATAGTCCATGGCTCACCACCTCTTCCACCTTCATCACCAACAATGGCCCTTGGAATCTCTCTCACACACCTTCTGCTGCCCTAACTCTCCTGTTTTCCTCTCTCTCTCATACATGGACACTTGTGATTACATCGTGCTCACCCAGAATCATCCAGAATCACCTTTCCATGCAAGAGCAGCTGGTAGGCAACCTTAATTCCATTTGCAAACTTAACCCCCCCCCCCCCCATGCACCATGACATATTCATAGTTTTGGGAAATTAGCACTTCTCTGGGAGTGGAAAGGAGAACACTAACCTGCCTACCACAGGTACTAACATAGGCAGTCGTGACAGGAGGCTGCTGGGAAATGATGGAGTCAGGGAGGGTCCTCATCAAGACATCTATCTGTAAGCACTAGTGTCAGGGTAGAAGGATGAACTAAAAGAATCAGGAGACCGATGCAAAAGTTGTTCATTCTGTTCAAGCAAGTTGGCATCAGAGCTGGAAGTATTTATCTGAGGTGAGGATGGAGAGAAGGCCTCGGGTCAGCAGGAAGGAGATGACGTGAATCAACAGAGGTCTACACAGCAGATCAGGAGGAAGCAGGACTGGTGCTGGGAAACCTGACTTTCAAGAACCCCAACAATGATCACCACAACTGCCTTTTACTGAGTGCTTATTACTTGCCAAATATAATAGTGAGCCCTTATAATTGCTCCGATCCAATCCTTATAACACCCCTATAAGTGGTATTGACCCCTTTTAAAGATGAGAAACTAAAGTTAAGAGAAATGAAGTGACTTGGACAAGGACACTCAAGTTTTCAGGCTGGGATTCTAAGCCAGGTTTGCCTGACTACAAGGCTGAAAGGCCTGCCAGTCACCCTGCTACACATGGCCTTTACAATGGAATTGAGATGGTTTGTCAGACTGGAGTGGCAGGGAGGGCCTTCCAACTATTTTGCTACTCAGTAACTTTGATGAGGTTGTGGAATCAAAAATAAATCTAAAATAATTTTTAAACATACCCTGCTTGGAAGCTCTTATCTGAAGCATTTCTGACCACACTTTCTAGCATCCAACTGTTGAAGAACACTGTATGAGGTACCATAGGCCATGTGTTTCATTACACTTGCTTTTCAAAAGCACTGGCTTGGAAGTATTTGGGGTTAGAATCCTGTCCAGCGCTATGAGGCCACAAGCAAAGCCTTCTCCTCTAGGTCTTCACCCCTCCTCTCTGCTGACTTCTCGTTCACCCCCAAAACTGTCCATCGTCCTCTCCAGGTTTCTGAACATGAGGCCAAGTATTCAGCTCACTTTAGCTTCAAGGGGAAAGAGAGCCAATAATTTAATTCTGTTTTCCAGAGTTTGCTGCATGAATTCAAATTGGCATTGATTTACCTCCAGCAGAAAATTCACCCACAGAAAGCTTTGACATTTAAGGCCAAAGCAGCCTTCCTTCTAATCTCAAGTGCCATAGAAAAGTAGCTTTCAAGACTAAGTGGTGGGGCCTCCACCTGCAAAGCCCCATTCAGTCTCTGATGTGATCCATCCTTGACATATCGCCTTTGATACCCAGGCATGGGGTTAGCATGGTAAGAATCCTGGCCCACCAAGGAGACAAGGTGCTCCCCCAAAGGGCACTCCTTGTATACTTGTCCAGGGACACTAGTCAAGTCATAGGAGTTACAGACAATGTGTGAAGAGAGAAAGCTTTCCAAAATAAATCCAGATCATGTCACTCCCCTTCAATTCTTCAGTGATCCTCTGTCCCCCATGAGACTCATTCCCTACTTAGCAAAACACAAAGGCTCTTCATATTCTGGTCTCTCTTGATCTTTGCAGCCTCTTTTCCAGGCCATTCTCCAACTTACAGACAGATGCCATACTCTGGTCTCACCCAACTACATAGTTTTGGAGGGCGCCATGTTGTAAGGGATTCACACATGCTATTTCTTCTGCCTGGAAAGCCCATTCTTCACCTCAACTTCCATCCTGTTGACTGAGCTAAGTCTTGAGAAGCCTTTATAAGACCCCAGTCACATGCGACCTCAACCATTCTGCCATTTGTTTGCCTACTGCTGCCATAACAGTTGTGTCAGATACACATCTTCACACAATTATGTGTAACCGAGAGTAGAGAAGTCACCGCTTCTTGCCACAGCTGTTTCAGCTTCTTTTGGCCATCCCTGACCCAACACCCTCTCCCTCTATGAGCTTCATGCATAGGAATAGATACCTCTACAGAGGCAAGCCTCAGAGTATCTGACTAAGGGACTAAATGGACCAGAGTTTGAATCCTACCACTGCCCCTTACTGTTTATGTTGTGTAAATTATTGTTCTGATCCCCATTTTTTTTCTTTTCTGCAAAGTAAGGGCATTAATATCTACCTTACAGAAATTTTATAGAAATTAATTGGAATATGGCCACCTGGGTAGCTCAGTAAGTTAAGCATCCAACTTGATTTTGACTCTGGTCATGATCTCATGGGTGGTGAAATCGAGCCCTGCATCAGGCTCCCCACTCAGCAAGGAGTCTGCTAGATTCTCTCTCTCATCTCCTGCCCCTCCCCTGTGCACATGCGCTCTCTCGCTCTCTCTCTCTCTCTCTCTCTCTCCCTTAAAATAAATAAATAAATCTTTTTTTAAAAGAAGTTAATTGAAATAACATATAAAGTAACTAACAGTGCCTGGCACATAGTAGGTACTCAACAAATGGTATAATATGCTCTATATGTAACAACTCAAAAGTTCCCATTTTACTAAAAAAAGGAAATTTCTATATGTCATGTTCCAAACTTGGTCTCCTTGAAGTGCAGCTAAAATGTGAAGACATTTACCCAGGAAGAAATGGGTGGGTGAGTACAGAGTGGTCCCTGGATGAGGGGGTCATTAAATGTCTCTACTTTGTGAAGAGCAGTTCAAAATGTCACAGAGATCATCCAATCCACCCACCCAACATTGTCCCCTTCAAAAAGGAATCAAACACCCAGGGGCACCACTGAGAGACCTTACCAGGTCTGGATGGAAGCTTCAAAGGCCAACGGTAGAAAGTAATTAAGGGAAGTCAGCTGCCTCAACTTGGTGTGGCAGCAGGTGGGGCGTAAATAATACATAAAATAAATAAAGAAGATTAATACTTCTCTTCTTCAACAGCAGGAGGCGCTGCCTGACGCTGATAAACCAGAAGCCAAGTGAAAAAGAACCGGTAGACAAGCTACAGATATCAGCCCATCTTCAGTCATAAAGGAGAGGCAATGTTCTGATGGGAAGGACAGATCATAGTGAAACAGTCTTCGAAGAAAGAGGACGAGTGACAAAATGTGTCTTATGTATAAGCAAAAAACTGGGAATTAAAGTGTCCTCTTTCTTGATGAAGAATAGCTTTTGTAGAAAAGCATGGGTGAAATTTAAAAAAAATTTTTTTTTTAAAAGCGTGGGTGAATGTGAAGAAAGTCAGCTTACTGTAAATTAATGCAAACAGAAAGACTCACCGCAACTTGCTCACATTATTTCTAAGAGGATCCATATTCCCACAGAAGCTAGCATTTCGACACTTAGATGATATTACTGATGAAACATTCATTTATTTAGCAAATATTTATTGAGCACCTATTAATATCAATCACCATTTGTCTAGACACTAGGAATAGACTAGTAAATACCATCAAAGCAAGATTCCAATGAAGAAGAGAGACAGAGTAAACAAATAAATAAATGGTAATTTTGGGGAAGTGACCAGTACTACATGGAAAATAAAGCAGGATGATGAGGAGATAAAGAAAGACCTCTCCGCCAAGGGGACAGAGGCTTTGAATGACAATGGGTTGAACAAGTGAAAATCTGAAGACAGTGTCCTAAGGAATGGGCCAGGGTGCTGTTCAAAGAACAGAAGGCAGCAAAGTAGGGCTGGAGGAGAAAGAACAGAAGGGAACGTAAAAGGAGAAGAGGTCAGAAAAGTAGAAAGAGGACAGATAGTGTCCAGACCAGGAGGCCAGAACAGGGAGTTTGAATTTTATCCCACATGCCAGGGGAAGTCATTTGAGGATTTAAGCATGGAAGTGAAATAATCTGATTTGTGTTTTCAACATCAGTTTTAAAATCTTCAGTAGAATGGCAGTCAATCTTTAAGACAGGTAATCTTAGAGAAGGAGCCGGATGCCAGGAAGCAGCAGATCTTTCCCCTGAGTGAGGCTAAAACATCAGTTTAGAGAAAATGTGCATGTAACTCAAATAAACCCCAGGCCCACATTGGCCCCATGTCAGTATGATTCATTCATTCATTTGTTTGCTCATTCAACAAATATTTATTGCAAACTCTGTTCTAAGTAATGGGCATACAGAAGTAAATTAAGAAGGAAGAGGAAGAGGAGAAGGAGAAGAAAGAAAAGAAAAGAAATGAAGTATCTTCTGATGGATCTTACATTTTAAGAGCGAGACACGCAATAAACAAACATAAATATTTAAACTTAGCCAAGAACGATGACAAAATATAAATGAAGTGAGGGACTAAAGAAGAGCTGGAAATGATATTCGAGATTTCCCAATTTTCAGAGGGAAAGTCCCACTGAGGGACTGAGATTTGAACATAGAATTACATGAAGCCATGCAGATACCCAGGGAAGAACATTCCAAGGACGGGAGTAACAACACAGAAGCTCCATGTCTAACAAGCAACAAAGAGGCCAGAGAGGCTGAAACACAGTGCAGTAGGGAAGGGTAGTTAAAGATGTGGTCAGAAGAGCCCAGAAATAGACCCTGAACTCTATGGTCAACTAATTTTCAACAAAGCAGGAAAGAATGTCCAATGGAAAAAAGACAGCCTCTTCAATAAATGGTGTTGGGAAAACTGGACAGCCACATGCAGAAAAATGAAATTGGACCATTTCCTTACACCACACACGAAAATAGACCAAAATGGATGAAGGACCTCAATGTGAGAAAGGAATCCATCAAAATCCTTGAGGAGAACACAGGCAGCAACCTCTTCAACCTCAGCCGCAGCCACATCTTCCTAGGAACATCTCCAAAGGCAAGGGAAGCAAGGGCAAAAATGAACTATTGGGATTTTATCAAGATCAAAAGCTTTTGCACAGCAAAGGAAACAGTTAACAAAACCAAAAGACAACTGACAGAATGGGAGAAGATATTTGCAAACGACATATCAGATAAAAAACCAGTGTCCAAAATCTATAAAGAACTTAGCAAACTCAACACCCAAAGAACAAATAATCCAATCAAGAAATGGGCAGAGGACATGAACAGCCATTTCTGCAAAGAAGACATCCAGATGGCCAACAGACACATGAAAAAGTGCTCCATATCACTTGGCATCAGGGAAATACAAATCAAAACCACAATGAGATATGACCTCACACCAGTCAGAATGGCTAAAATCAACAAGTCAGGAAATGACAGATGCTGGCGAGGATGCGGAGAAAGGGGAACCCTCCTACCCTGTTGGTGGGAATGCAAGCTGGTGCAACCACTCTGGAAAACAGCATGGAGGTTCCTCAAAATGTTGAAAATAGAACTGCCCTATGACCCAGCAATTGCACTACTGGGTATTTACCCTAAAGATACAAACGTAGTGATCCGAAGGTACACATGCACCTGAATGTTTATAGCAGCAATGTCCACAATAGCCAAACTATGGAAAGAACCTAGATGTCCATCAACAGATGAATGGATAAAGAAGATGTGGTATATATACACAACAGAATACTATGCAGCCATCAAAAGAAATGAAATCTTGCCATTTGCAATAACATGGATGGAACTAGAGCGTATCATGCTTAGCAAAATAAGTCAAGTGGAGAAAGACAACTATCATATGATCTCCCTGATATGAGGAAGTGGTGATGCAACATGGGGGCTTAAGTGAGTAGGAGAAGAATAAATGAAACAAGATTGGATTGGGAGGGAGACAAACCAAAAGTGACTCTTAATCTCACAAAACAAACTGAGGGTTGCTGGGGGGAGGGGGGTTGGGAGAAGGGGGGTGGGGTTATGGACATTGGGGAGGGTATGTGCTTTGGAGAGTGCTGTTAAGTGTGTAAACCTGGTGATTTACAGACCTGTACCCCCGGGGATAAAAATATATTATATGTTTATAAAAAATTAAAAATTTTTAAAAAAAGACATTACAATGAAGGAAAACCGCAGAAAAATATCTCTCATTAAATACATGCAAAATTCTTAACAAGATTGTAGCTAATCAAATCTATGAAAAATGAAAATGATAACACATCACAATCCACTGCAGTTTACCGGGAATTCAAGGCCAGTTCTGCATTTAAAAAAAAAAAAATCATTCAAACAAGTCACTGTATCAATGGATTACAAAAGAAAAAAGCTGATATCTCTATAAATGGAGAACAAGCACACGAAAAACTCCAAAATTCATCCTGATAAATACCTCTTAACAAACTAAAAATAGAGGGGAATTCTCAGTCTAATAAAGTATATCTTCCAAAAATCTACAGTTAACATCATACTTAGTCACAGAAGACTTAATGCTTTCTTACTAAGACCAAGAGCAAGAAAAGGCTGTCTGCAATATGGAGTATTATGCCTCCATCAGAAAGTACGAATACCCACCTTTTGTATCAACATGGATGGGACTGGAAGAGATTATGCTGAGTGAAATAAGTCAAGCAGAGAGAGTCAATTATCATATGGTTTCACTTATTTGTGGAGCATAACAAATAGCATGGAGGACATGGGGAGATAGAGAGGAGAAGGGAGTTGGGGTAAATTGGAAGGGGAGGTGAACCATGAGAGACTATGGACTCTGAAAAACAATCTGAGGGGTTTGAAGTGGTGGGGGCGGTGGGTGGGAGGTTGGGGTACCAGGTGGTGGGTATTATAGAGGGCACGGATTGCATGGAGCACTGGGTGTGGTGAAAAAATAATGAATACTGTTATGCTGAAAATAAATAAATTAATTAAAAAAAAAAAAGATGTGGTCAGAGAGCGGCTCCATATATAGAAAAGACCATTTTCCTCACTATTGCTCTGCAGGGTCAACTTCGTCATAAACCAAGTGCCCACAAATGGCATGGGTTCCGTTGGGCACCCTCTATTTTCTTTTCTTGATCTATTTATCTCACCTTCTGTCAATTCTACTGTATCAGTTGAGATATAATCAAGAGACAGAAATCATGCCTTAGGGGCGTCTGGGTGGCTCAGTGGGTTAAAGCCTCTGCCTTCAACTTGGGTCATGATCCCAAGGTCCCAGGATAGAGCCCCACATCAGGCTCTCTGCTCAGCGGAGAGCCTGCTTCCTCGCCCCCCTGCCTCTCTGCCCACTTGTGATCTCTGTCTGTCAAATAAATAAATGAAAATCTTTTTTAAAAATGATTAAATGTAAACCAATCTGCAATTTTTACATAAAACTAAAGGTAGTGTTGGACGGTTACCAATACCCTAGTGTTAGGAGGCATAGTTTATCTTCCTTATTTTAATTCCTTCCTCTTCTTCTCGGACCACAATGGTATGAAACTGGAAATCAACAACAGGAGTAAAACTAAAATATGCATAAATACATGGAAATTGAACAACACTCACCTTAACCAACAATGGATCAAAGACAAAAATATGGAAGTACCTTAAGGCAAATGAAAATGGGAACTTGACATATCAAAACTATGAGATGCTGCAAAAGCAGTTTTAACAGGCAAGTTGATGAAACAAGAAAAATCTCAAACAGAGAACCTAACTCTACGTTGCAAGGGACTAGAAAAAGAAAACACTGAGCTCAAAGTTAATGCAAGAAAGGAAATAATAAAAATTAGAGCACTAATAAATGAAAAAGAGAACACGAAAACAATAGAAAATATCAATAAAATTAAGTTATTTTTTGGAAAAGATAAACAGAAGTGACAAATATTTAGCTAGACTAACCAAGAAAAAAAAAAGAGTGGCCCCAAATCAACAAAATCTTTTTTTAAATAAAGATTTTATTTATTTATTTATTTGACAGAGAGATCACAAGTAGGCAGAGAGGCAGGCAGAGAGAGAAGGGGAAGCTGGCTCCCCGCTGAGCAGAGAGCCCAATGTGGAGCTCGATCCCAGGACCCTGAGATCATGACCTGAGCCGAAGGCAGAGGCTTAACCCACTGAGCCACCCAGGTGCCCCCAAATCAACAAAATCTTAAATGAAAGAGGTGACATTTAAAGTGATACTATAGAAATATGAAGGGTCATAAAGAAGCTACTATAAACAATATATACAAACTGCACAACTTAGAAGAAAAATGGGAAAATTCTTAGAAACATGGAACCTACAAAGATGGTCAGGAAGAAATAGAAAATCTGCACAAATCAATTACAAGAAGACTGAAATCAGTAATCAAAAATCTCTAAACACAGAAAAGCCCAGGACAAGATGGTTTCACTGGTGAATTTTACCGAACACTTCAAGAATTAATAAAAAATAATAATAAACAAAGATCCAATGTATACGCCACAGCACTACTTCTTAACACTTCTAAAAGTCCCCTTTCTCCTGATCATCCTGATTTCCAATTCCCTCACAAGCTACTCTAGAACCTTCCTCCTTTCCACCTGCTCATTTATCAAGAATCAACCTCGGGGGTTCTCAACTGGCAGGTCCATTGAATCACCAAGGCAGTTTTATGAAAATGCCAGAGTCCAGACCAATTAAATCAGGGGCCCATGCCCTGACAGTTTTTAAATACCCCAAGAATTCTGGAAAAAAAAAGTTCCCCAGAAGATTCTAACAAGCAGCTGGGATGAGAAGTCCTGCCTACCTTAATACCACCTGTGTTCTTCCATTCCCTCCCTTCTCCCATCCTCCTGATGTTACTCTCTCTTCCAAATGAACCGTGGCGAAGACGGAAGGAAAATGGGCATTTGAAGATTGGGAAGGAGTCAAACAGAAAGCACAAAAGTTTTGCTGGCAGAAGTTTGCAGTGGAAAAGACTAACAAAAACTAATAGATGAAAAAAAATATTTTTGCCTGTTCTACATATATAATTAAAGGAGGAAGAAACTGAGCTAGGGTGTGTGAAAAAGCAAAAAATTTCCCAGTTAACCACCATATTGTGGGGTTTTGTATCTATACTTATATTTCCTATGGGCTTTTTTTTTTTAAGATTTTATTTATTTACTTGACAGAGAGAGAGATCACAAGGAGGCAGAAAGAGAGGAGGAAGCAGGATCCCCGCTGAGCAGAGAGCCCGATGTGGGGCTCGATCCCAGGACCCTGAGATCATGACCTGAGCTGAAGGCAGAGGCTTTAACCCACTGAGCCACCCAGGCGCCCCTCCTATGAGCTTTTATGTAACTTTATAGTCCCTGGATAGAAATCTGCTCCTTTAACCATAAGGCTGCCTGGGACAAAGTAGCCAGGAGGACAAGACCAAGCGAAAGAGCCACCTGGGAGTGTCCAAATGTACACATACTTGGCAAGGGGACTTGTACAACGCAGAGTTCTCCATGATTTAAGCTGAGTAATAGCAGATAATGGACTTAGGATTTTGAGGGCTGGGAGCTCTGTGACGTTTAGAGGAGTTACATGATGTGCTTACATTGATAATTGGATGGCTTCCAAAGGAGCTTAGCAAAACCAAACTTTTCACCAATAAATTACATTATTCTCACCTGAAAACAATGTTTTCCTAGCATTTTCTACCCTCAACAGAGAAAAATGAAGAAAACAGAGTGGGGAAAGTCAGGAATCCTAAAATTAATCCTTTACAGGGTTTTATAATACCCTTCCACAAAAGGAGGATTAATGTTGAGAAAAGTTAAGGAAAGGTGTATAAAACAAGCTCCAATATCAACATCTAATGACGAACGCAGAAGAAAGAAAAAGGGAGGAAAAAATTGTGCCAAAGCAACCTTTTCTTTAAATTTCCCCAAAGTGGGCAGCTGGGAGGCTCAGTCCTTAAGCATCTGCCTTTGGCTCCGTCATGATCCCAGCGTCCTGGGATTGAACATCGCATCGGGTTCCCTGCTCGGTGGGAAGCCTGCTTTCCCTCTCCCATTCCCCCTGCTTGTGTTCCCTCTCTTGCTGGGTATCTTTCTGTCAAATAAATAGATAAAATCTTAAAAAATAAAAATAAAATAAAATAAACTTCCCCAAAGCAAACACATTTCAAGTTGGAATTACTACAGCTGGTGGAAACCAATGCTTTTCTGCCCATTACTGATGGACACCCCTTCTGTTCCTCTCACTAGCTTTCTCAATTAAGATAAAATTCTTTCCTTGACTTCTCATGTGAGAAGCAAGGAGCAAAAAGACAGCAGCAGTGCAGTGACTAATGCGCCTGCACTCTGAATTTTACAAAAAGACACTAAGTTTTTTTTTTTTATTTTAATTCCAGTATAGTTAACCCACAGTGTTATATTAGTTTCAGGTGTACAAGATAGTGATTCAACAACTCCACACATCACCCAGAGTTCATCACAGGTGCACTCCTTCACCCCCACCACCTATTTCACCCATCCCCCCCCACCTCCCCTCTGGTAGCTGTCAGTGTGTTCTCTACAGTTAATAGTCTCTTTCAGGATTGGTCTCCCTCTCTCTTTTTTCCCCTTCCTTTGCTTCTTTAGCGCAAATAGAAACCAAAACATATCACAACACCTTCTACCTGCTCATGGTTGCCAAGACAGTGCAGGTCTGAAAATCATAGGTGATGCTAACATCTCCATGTGGGAATGATTAAGAACATATGTATGTGCTGGAGGAGCATCTGGGTGGCGCAGGCGATTAGGTGTCCAGCTCTTGATTTCAGCTCAGGGTCGTGGGATTGAGCCCCAAGTCAAGCTCTGAACTCAGCAAGGAGTTTGCTTGAGATTCTTCTTCCCTCTCCGTCTTTCTCTCTCCCTGCCTCTCCCCTTCTTCCTGTGCCACAAATAAATAATTTTTTTTTAAAAGATACGTGTGTGGGGTGCCTGGGTGGCTCAGTGGGTTAAAGCCTCTGCCTACAGCTTGGGTCATGATCTCAGGGTCCTGGGATGAAGCCCCACATTGGGCTCTCTGCTCAGCAGGGAGCCTGCTTCCTCCCCTCTCTCTCTCTGCCTGCCACTCTGCCTACTTGTGATTTGTCTGTCAAATAAATAAACAAAATCTAAAAAAAAAAAGAAGAAGAAAGAATATGTGTGTATGTGGTTGACCATAGAACTCTATGGAATAGAAATCAGACAACCTCTCACATGGACAGTGAAAATTAACATCATCAATGAGGGGCAGATGGACAGTGGGTGCCTCCAGATGTGATGCCTTGAGAGAGACATGGGATCCCTATGCAGCAGGCCAACCTGGGGGCACAGTCTAACCGAGAAGAAACCTCCGACGAACCCCTGAGTGAGGAACTTTCTATCACACACGGACATATGATTATCCCTTCCAAAATGTCACAAGTGACCAAGAATGGCTACAAAATGTTCCAGACTAAAGGAGACAAAATAAATGTGACAACAAAATGAAACACTTGAGCCTACATATGGTCCTGAACTGGAGGAACAGAGGGGAGACACTATACAGGACATTATCAAGCCAACTGGCCAAACTGGAATGTGTGTGGATGATTAGAGGAAAAGGACTGTATTGATGTTCAATTCCTGAATGTGGCATATAAGCGGATTTTTCTGTTCTGAGGAGTTAACACTGTGCACAGGAGTGCACATACATCATGGCTCAGGAAAAATTATGTGTGTATGGCTGTGTGCATGTGTGTGTTTAAGAAATAGGGAGACAAAATGAGAATTGTCCAAATTATAAAACAAATCGGGGTGGGAGGGTCCCGGGTGGCTCAGCTCAGGTCATGATCTCGGGGTCATGGGATTGAGCCCCACATCAGGCTCCATGCTCAGCGAGGAGTCTGCTTGGGATCCTGACTTCCTCTCCCTCTGCCTCTCCCACTCATTCTCTCTCTCTCATATTAAAATAAATAAATCTAAAAAAAATTTTTTTAATGGAGGTAAGATGCTAACAGTAGGCAATCTAGATAAAAGGGTATGTTGGTGCTCTTTGTGTGATTCTATTTTCTTGGCGGCCTTTCTGTCAGTTGATTTCCGAATAAAATGGAAGGTTTTTTGCTTTTGGGTTTTTTCATGAGTGCTCATAGAGTCTTGTTACTTCATTTACCCAGAACTTCACAAGCAAGAGCCTTGAGATGATCTTTTAAGATGAACCAAAGCAACAACAGCCCAGAAAATTCCAGCATTAGTGGAATTTATTAAACATTAGAAGAAAATGTCTTCTGCCTCCTTTGTCAACCAATGTCCTTTATTAACCCAAACACTCAGGCACACATACAGAACAAGATGTCACCCTGTCTTTAGAGATTTTTTTTTTTAATTGCCTCATTCCTCTATCCCTGCCTGGCAAGGGATTCCAATGACCATCCCAAGTTCTCTGAAAATCCTGAATTTCCTCATTCCAGCATCACTTAGAAGGTGCCCAATCATCCCAGTTTGTCTGGGGCTAGGGGATTTTCTGGGGTGTGGACTCTCAATGCTAACATTGAAAGAGTACCCCGATGGTCACTCTCCATTACAGTGGCTCATTCTGGCTCCAGAGTAAATCTGGTTTCACCCCCTTGTCTACAGCAGCTCTTTTTTCTCTGCCCCTCACTGATGCAAATCTGGAACTTGGCCCCTTTTCTATGGTGATGCCCACTGTCTGCCCCAACGTGACAATGACCCTCTCAAGTCATTCCGAGGAAGTCATAAACGTGTAAGAGGATCTGAAGCAGTGAGAAGCTTCTTCTCACCAGGCTGTTAAGCCCTCTCTGTCCATATCCCCCTCCCTCTCAGATTCCTTCTGACATACAAATCCTCTCATTTTATTAGGCCAAATGCTTACCTCTGTTATCTATACTTCCTCATGGTCTAGAACATCTTGTGTCTCACTAAGTGGGAGGCCAACTCCAGATTTTCCCTATAGAGCCCAAACCCAGGACAGTGGGTTTGAATGTCTGTGTTTACTTTGTTTCCACACCATACCAAAAAATACCCTGTATCCTGAGGAAATAAAATCCATTCTGTACAGCTCAAACTTTACGTGTACTTTATCTTCTTCTAATCCTTTCAAACTAGCAGTTCATGACTGGTGCATGTGGTAATACTACAGTACTTTAAATATTCATGTGCCTAATTTCCCAAGCCCTCCTAATCTGTCACCTCATTTGGTCCCTGAATCATCACCCACAAGACCGCATGGGTGTATGACACACATTTAGCAGATTCAAAACTTGAAGCTTGGCTAATGGCTATGACTCACTAGAAGCAAGAGCACCCTGTCTTTGGACTCTAAGCCCAGAAAGTCTGCCATCATTCTGCAGCCTCGTGTAAATTCTTTATAAACAAAAATGTCCAACTAACAACAAAGCGATTCCTCAGCCTGTAGTGTGTCGAAGTCTACCTACAAAGATGACAAAGCAGATCTGGGTAGATGAGAGGAAATTCCTTTTGACCTTGTTGGGAACCTCCGGACTTGCAGGAACAGAAAGGGGCTATCCTACATGGGCCTTTACCTCCAGAACACGGGCTTGTTAGGCCCTGGACAACCAGCAATTATTCTGTGATACCCTGGAAGAGTTAGAGGCTTTTTAGGACAGGCTCTGTCTCCTTTTCAAAGCCCTCTGGGCTTTGCAGCTCAATCTACCCCCTCTGTTCTGTCGATCTCCTGGGTTCTCCCTTCTAACCATCTTCCTCTTTCTGCGCCTTGTGATAGCTTGAGCAATATTGCACTCCCATTTATCTCCTCTTAAGCCACCCTAACTGGTTCCTTTGCATGCTGCTTTGTATCAATTACCCTTTACAACTTTACAGCTCTTTACCCATTTACCTACCTCCAGTCCTTTTGTGGAACTGGGCCTCTAAGTTCCACCTGACACAAGATCCTATTTTATCTGTAATCCTTAAACAGGACTCACTTATACCTCATCTTAATGACGTCTGTCTTAACCTCTTTCTTCCTGGGCTGGCTGGGGAAACAGATAAATTGCTCTGGCACACTCATCCCTATCTGAATCCCTTTTCCATGGTCCAAGGTAGTGAACACGATGACCAAACAGTGTACCATTCTCAGGCTGGGGCTACATTTAGTAGAATCTCTCAGAGCCAGGAGTTACTAGGGACAGAGTTATGTGTAAGCTAAGAGACAGGCAAGGTTTTAAGCCAAAATGATGTAACCGGCTGCTTGGTCTAAGGCAGAGCTTCTCAGTACAACCCTAGTGACATATTGGGTTAGATAATTACCACTGGGGGAGGACGCTCTGGGCACTGGAGGGTTTGCATCAGCAACTCTGTCCTCCACCCAGTGGATGCCAATAACACTCCCCTCCAAATTGCAACAACCAAAAATATCCCCATACATTGCCAGATGTCCTCTGGGGTTGGGAGGGGAGAGACAAAATCGTCCCCCATTGAGAACCCTTGGCCCAAGCTGTGAGCCCAGGGTAGAAAAAAGAGAAACGAAGTCTGAAGGTGATGGTCAGGGAGATAAGGAACAGAGAAGAAAGAAAGTTACAAGGCTGGGCCAAGGGAAAGTACAAATTTTTACCATCATGAGGAAAGGGATGCCACATGTTTACACCACCAGGAGCTGCCCATGAGTTGTAAGGTTTAAGGGAACAGAATCTAGATGACCTCATATTTGCCTAAGCCTAGGTACCCTGTGATCAATCCTCAACAGGTTAGCTATGCTCATCAGGATCTGGGCTGCCAGGTGGGCAACTGCCCCACAGGCTGCCTTTCAGAGAAACCTAGTATTAGTGGTTGAACCCAAGAGAACTGATTGTTTTCATGTAACAGAAAGCCCAGAGGAAGACAATCCAGGGTTGGTGCAGCTAGTCAAGAAAGTCAACAAGGACCTGGGATCCTTCCAGCTTCCAGTCCCACTGCACTTGATACATGACTTTCCTTGTGGTTCTAACAGAGCTGAGCTCAATTTACACTGTCTTTCCAGTCAAACGATGAGAGAAGCATCTATCAAGACCATGATTCTCACTTTTTAGGAGATTTATTTCCTCCTTGAGTTCTGAGGGAGAGCATTAGTCTCCTCTGGTGTGGGCCCAGATTGTTCTATGGAAGGCCTGCATCTTTGACAACTCATAACTGGGGGCTGTGGTCATTGCTCTCTTCCATCACAGATAGAGACTGACAGTTTTTGTTTATTTGTGTGTGTGTGTGTGTGTCCCCAGATATGAGGGGGAAAGAACTGGGATAAAAAATGCCTTTACTTCATCACCTTAATCACAGATTCTACCCATTATTATTTAATTATTTATTTTGAAGAGATAGGAAACAATGAGCAGGAGAAAGATCACATCAAAACTAGATCTTTGTTCTTGAGGGACAACACTATTCTCATTCCACGTCCAGTCTTGTCAACCGTCCTTCTCACTCTCATAGAAGACATGCCACAAGTTCATACACTGCTCTCTGCATCTCCTATGTCATGCCCTGTTCCAAATCTATCAGGTTTGCTCATCAAAACAACTGCAAACTGTTTCCACAGCTGCCTCTCTTCACTTCAGCAAAGCAATCCACATTCTCCCAAATAACAAGAGTGTCCGAGCTTCCTCCATGCTTGTAGGTTTCACCAGAGTCCATTTCTTTTGGTAATGGAAGCTGATGGTCTTGTTTACTCAGATTATCCAGGTTCAAAGAGAAGCCATCTAGTACGTCTCTTCTCTATAGCTTGAGACAAGGACAGGAAACTTCTGTTCTCTTCCGTGTGGGGAATGGGAATCTCCGCATTTTGACCTGCACAGTTTTCTGACTCTCTCAATTATTCATTCATCCCATCCTTTATTCATTCAGTGAAGATCTCTTGATACCATCTAGGAGTCAAATCATGTGCTAGGATGAGAGATATCCTTTGGAAAGGTTCCAGTTCACATGGGCACCCTGGTGGGCGATGACATCTATTAAGCCACAAGAAGGACATCAGGTAGAAAGAAGGCAATGCAGAGAATGAAAACAGTTTGATGTTGCAAGGAGGTAGCTATTTTGAATTGGATAACCAGGGAAGGCCCCTCTAAGGAGCCACTATCTGAATGTCAAGGAGGGGTCAACTATGTGAAGGGCAAGGGACCACAAAGCCAAAGACAGGATCAAACATGGTATGTTCAAGGGACAGAAAGAAAGTTACTAGGGCTGGGTGCGGTGGGAAGAGGAGGAGCGCAAGACAATGAGGACAGAAATGTGGGTAGGGTCACATCATGTACAGCTTTGTAAGTCAGGGGAGTAGATTATTCTAAGTTTAATGGGTATCCTTGGAGGCCCCTTCTTAAAAAAAAAAAAAAAACACAACCAATGCCCATGTATTTCTATTATAGTAAAAATAATAGTAATGATAATAATAAACCTTCTTAAAGAAAGAAAGTTTACAGTGGTCATGGGCTACAAAGGTTGAAGGAGAGATCCTTTGTGAAGCTTCTTCTGGGACCCAGAACCTCTCCTCTTGTTGACTGTTACTGTCTTGTGCTCTCTTCAGAGGGACCACGTTCAAGCCTGGAAACAGATGTTTTCATTCTGCTCTCCACATTCTGCTTCCTGAGTGACATCCTCCACGCTGGTGACAGCAGATGGCGGCTCCCATCACGATGGCAGCATCGCCGCCTGTCTGTCTTCCGTAGCGATTTGTGAGCCTCAGAAGCTGGTGTTTTCACTGCATTTAGGCTTGTTTTATGGCAAATCACCACCCACATGAGGCAAAACACCAAGATGGCACCATTAAGGACACCAGCCTGAAGCAGAATGGCTCACTTCATAACCACATACAAGTCACCTCAGTCTGAGCCTCATGTGGCAGCTACAAGTGACTGAGAGGGAGAGACCTTCTGTCCAGACCGGGTTTCCATATGGGAGCAAAGTATGGGACAGAGCCAAAAACAGTATGGCGGGTCCTGGGGATGTTGAGAATCCAGATAAGGTATAGAGTGGTAATACTAATCCAGGAGAGGCTCCAGGGGCCAGTGGTCAGGACAGAGGAAGGGTCCAAATCAGGAGAATGATCTAGAGAGGGGATTGGCAAACTTTTTCTATAAAGGGCCAGATGGTATATATTTTAGGCTTCATGGGCTGTATGGTCTTTATTGCCATCATTCAACTCTGCAATTATAACACAAAAGCAGCCATACACAGTATAAATGAATATGTGTGGCTGTGTCCCGATAAAACTTTATTTAGGAACACTGAAACTTGAAATAGCAATCCTCTTTTCTTTTTTTTTTCTTTGTAGGGGGGGGGGCACCATTTAAAAATGTAAATGCTCCCTTCCTGGCTTATGGACCACACAAAAAACAGGCAAAGGACCAAATTTGATTCATGAGCAATTTGCCAACTTCTAGGCTAGGGCAGCACCCTGTAATAGACATGTCATTTAAATATAAATGTAATCCAAAAACAGGAGGCGCACACACACAATTTAAAATATTCTAGTAGCCAGATTTTAAAAAGTAAAACAAACAAACTAACAAAAAAAAAGTCTTTAAATATTTATCCTAAACTCTTCAAACTTCTGTTTTCTTAACCACAACATCAGGCTAATAACAGCAGTAAAGATTAACAACTCAAACCACGTAATGTGCCTAGAGCAGTGCCTAGCCCATTGCGAGTCTCCCTTAAACTTCGCTTTATTGCCACCACTTTAAAAAAAGGGGGGAGGCGCCTGGGTGGCTCAGTGGGTTAAGCCTCTGCCTTTGGCTCAGGTCATGATCCCAGGACTCTGGGATCAAGCCCCGCATCAGGCTCTCTGCTCAGCATGGAACCTGCTTCCCTTCCTCTCTCTCTCTGCCTGCCTCTTTGCCTACCTGTGATCTCTGTCTGTCAAATAAATAAATAAAATCTTTAAAAAAAAAGAAACAGGTCAAATTAATTTTATATCTTTTCCTTAATTCAATACATTCAAAATATCATTATTAGAAAATAATTTACAAGATATTTAACATTTGGTTTTTCAAACTACATTTTTGAAACTCCATGTGTGTTTCAGGCTTACATCCCATTTCAAGTGCTCATTGTGGCTACCTATGAGACAGCACAGACTCAGAGCAAAGATGAATCCAGGTATCCAAGGTCAGAGTCAGCCAACAGAGTGGCTCTAGGGAGGCCAGGAAGAGACAGACTACATCACACAGAAAGGCAAAGTCCAAGGTCAGGGAAACAACCAAACTACAGGCATCCGGGCAAGCACAGAGCAGACCACAATCCAGGAGAACATCAGACCAGCAGAGATAAATTTTGATGACAACCCCTTATTTAGGACCTTCTCAGGCATCACAGAAAGCACTTTACATTCGTTCTCTCATTTAATCTTTATGACAGCCTTGCGGGGGCCAATGTTCTCACCCTCGCATTGAGAATGAGACTCAGAAAATAAAATGAAGTGGTTTGCTCAAAAATCACACTGCTGGTGAGTGGTAGAGGTAGGATTTGAACCTTGGTCCTTGTGGCTCACACCTCCTCCACCTCTCCGTGACACTGTCTTGCTCAAGTAAGACAGTGGTCAGAATTCAGGGGAAGACACTGAGCCGTGATGTCTCTTGAATCTGCCCACTCCCCTGCCATCCTCAGTGCCCAGCTCCAGCTCGTGCTCTGTTCCCTTCCCACCTGAACTGGAGCAGCAGCCTCAAACCTGCTCTCCCCGCCTACCCTACCACACCACACCCACCCCCCACCCTCCCCACCACACACACACACACACACACCCTGGCTTCTTGTCTTCCATTTGTCCAGTGTTCAGCTGACTAAATAACTGACTTAAAGCCCAAGTCTGGATGTATCCCTTGCTAGCTTAAAACCCTCCCCCTCCTCCCCCTGCCTGCAGAATAAAACCCCAAGTTCAGGAAACATGGTTCCTCCACTCCCTACCTCGCTCTTGCTGACTCCTCTGCATGGCATTCCAGGCTTTCCACGTTCCGTCCTGGCTAGCTGCCTTCATGCTCCTTGATCTCCCTTCATAGATTTCAAGCAGACGTTCTAGCTCCCAATCAACTAGCCATGGATTTCCTGACCCTGCCTTCTCCCTGAACACAACACTATGATTTCTATAGCAGTGTCCTGAGTCATGCTATTCCTTCAACTTCAAATGGCCTTTCCTGACACTCATCCCTCCCACCATCTCTACTTGCACAAACTAACTGTCTCAACCACATTTCTCTATGAAACTTTGGACCCCTGACCTCCTTTCTAGACTTGCCTAGTACAGTGTCCCTGTCCCTCTTCAAGTTCTTACCACTTTCTATTTTGTCTTGCAGACCTATAGGTGTGCCTCTTATCTCCCTTTCCACACCATGAGCTCCTCAAGAAAAGGTTCTGGATTCTTCTGTCTCCTATAGCATATGACCCAATGCTTCATGCTAATAAATTAGGTGCTCAGGAGCTTGTTTAATTAAAAAAATAAATCAATGTTCTTTGAATTGAATTGATCTATCATGATGCTTAAAATTTTGCCATCCAAATCATTCCTCAAGAATGTCCAGGAAATTCTAACTGAAAGAATGCACTGTTTTAGCCTAAAGATATAAAATTAAGTGACATTCAGCAAGATCTTAGTGCACCACCACATTAACCAGAAAATGGGACCATACAACTCATTGTATTTTCCTTTTCACTTTAGCTGCTAGAAAATTCTATTGAAAATGTGGTTCTCAAAGACAGAAATATCTTTAATCTAGGCTTTTAGCATCACTCCAATCCCTCTCTTCCATTTAGTGACTCAATCTTAAGGATTGTTTCTTGAATGCTGCCTGAAATACTTGAAAGTATATGAAGAAGAGCGTGGATATAAATCTTAAATCAGTGCTATTAGTAGGATTTATTTATGAGCTTAACCACAAGGCAGGAACATGAGACACTCTGGACCTTTAACACCAGGGCTTTGTGGGCCAAGAGAGGAGCCCAGATGAAAAGGGTTTCCAGCTGAAAGTGATCAGCAGGAGAGCTGGCCACTGAAGGGGAAATCATCCGTCCAAAGCCATGACCCAACAGGATGTCGTGGTCTCTGTCTTGATTGGCCTGTAGCTGTGATACAAGGGAGCCAAACCCAGAGTGTGGGACTGGCAGCAGGAGGAACAAGAGACAACAGATCTGTGCAGAGCCTGGCAATGGGCCCCATAGGAACAAAACCTATCTGATGGTGACAAATGACTGCAAAATGAACCCAACTTCCAGGGGAAGGGTTGGCAAGATCTGGAAGGGTATCAAAGCTGCTCTTCCCTATTATCCTAAAGACCAAAGCCCTCATCCCTTTCAGGAATTGTAGTAAAAAGAGACATGGGATGACAATTTCCTTTCTTGACCAAGAAAGGAATGTAAAAGAAATGCAAGATATAATAGGTCAGCTTTGATGAGGGGCAATGGACAGGGAAGCTCCACAGAAGAAAACAAAAACCAGAGAATTTCCCAGATAAGCAGAAAACAACATGGAGTATAGAACCCGTCAGCAAGAAGGCGGATGCCTGCCAAGATGGCGGTCTTACCATTTATTTGGTCAAGACCCAACTCTGGTAACAATAAGGAAAACACAGAAGAGGGGAAGGGAGCAGCATTTCCTCCTCCTCCTCCCACTGCCCCTGCACTGTTTCTCCCCATTTTATAGATGGGAAAATAGAAGCTCAGAGTACTATGTGCCCAAGTCGTTCCGCTATCACATGGCAGTTAGGATTCAAATCCCAATCCCCCGATCTTAAGCTGATGCTCCTCACACACATTGGACTTTCCTCCAACCAGAGGTGAAAAAAAGTAAATGAAACTATCAGCACTCACTAAGGACAACATTGGGCCCGGGGCTGAGGTAAGGTGGGCCCCCTTCTGCTCTGGAATGGGTGGTCTGGGTGGCTTCAGGAGAGAAAACGACTGTCTCTGAAGAGGGCGTGTGATTTCCTGGAGGCTGCACTCCCACCCCAGATACAGAAATTCCTGGCCTCACAGGCTCCCTCCACTGCTACAGCTCAGGGAGCAGAAGAGGTTTGCTGGTTCTTCCGGCATAAGGCCCAGCTGCAGGACTGGAAGGTCACGGACACTGTTGCCCGACACCTGATGGCTGGGCCAGGCTGGCAGCCAAGGGCTCCAATCAGGACAATTACATGACTGCGAACACGGATCCGCCAGGCCTGCCCTGCCCGGCTTGACATTTCCTCTTCTATTGCTAAGCCTCACTTGCTACCACTCTTTCAGGAGCTGACCCATCCTTCCAAGCTATAGAGCTGGCATTTTCACACATGCTGCGAGCCCTGGGAAAAGCCTGGGCATCAAGTCTCTGACATGCATCTAACATGTATTAATTATTTGTTGTCTTTCTGTACAAAAGTGACTATGCAGGCATTACAGTGGGCCCAGACTTCCCCACCCAAAGCAAAGACAGCAACGTATATCACTAATTAAGATGCCAAACCTGCTTAAGAAATCTGCAAAAGCTGGGTTGGGGGGGCTGTGGGAAGAACAATCCATAAGACCTTAAACCTTCACTTTGTCCAAGTTCTGGGAGTTTTCATCTAGCAGGTTCTGGGAAGATAGCATTCCTTCCTAGCCACTAAAATCTTCTGCCTGGTACTATGGGTGTCCCTCCTTGTTCTGCCAAAAGGTATTTTCACTGACTGCTACTGCTGATACTAACACCAGGAAATCCTTGGCCCCAGCTGTTGACCTACCATTTCCATGTTCCCGTGGGGATGGGGGAGGGAAAGCCCTCTCCCCACCAGGATTAAGACAGTGGGTACTCCATTCCCCATTGTGACTATTCTCCACTAAGAGACCCAAGACAAGTTTCCCTTCGAAGCTGCGTTGCAGGATATTTGAACATCACTGTCAATGCTGTGTACAATGTCTCTGTCCTTGTTAATAATCAGTTTATGTCTCAAGAAACAGAAGACTCAGCTTCCAGGGGAACTTCTAACCTATACCAAGAACTCCAGGAAATATATTTTGCCCCCCTCTCTGTGTTGATGAGACTTGGTTTTAACTTCCCAAGTTTCCACCATCAGTTTTGAAGTACCCTTCTCTAACATCCCAGAGGTCTCTAAAATGCCCAGGCAAACAGTCCTCCTGGTGACATGCTCCCTAGAGCCAGAGTTCCCGCTTAAACAGATAGATTATTCCTCTCTCTGAAAATCATCCTGCCCTGACAGAGTCCTACACACACACACATACATACACACACATACGTATCATTATAGCTGTTTCTTAAGGATCACATAAAGAAAAACCCAGAAGCATTGGGTCCCAAAAGCTGTGAGAGGCAATTTCCAAGTCAAATCTCAGAATGAGGCCATATTTAAGTCAGAAGCCAGGGAGACTGACAATGAGTTGTCAGGAGATGCGTTGCCATAAATGGTTCAGAAGTATGACTGTGAATGTGAGAATGTTCTAGAAGCACACTTTTACATGCTGTAGACTGGGTAACCCGAGGAGGCCCAACCACCTAAAGGGCCAGAAGAGAGTCAGGATAGTGTGGCCAGGGAGGGACAGGCCAGCTGGTCCTCCAAGGGCCCCAAGTTAGGATAGTTAAGGGTTCTTACCTGCATGCTGAACAGAACTGAGGGACACTTCCTCTTCTCGCCGCCTGTGGTTACACTGAGCTTCCTTTCAGAACTGCCCTGAGAGAGGAGACGGAGGGAGGTGGGCTTGAGGCACTTGCAGAGCATTGGCTGCCCCAGGAGCTCACCTTGATTGATGCTAATTGAATTCTAATTGAAACCATCCAGGCAGGCCCCAAATGCACCTGAAAGAGACTTCAGTATCTGGATGCCACACCCCAGAGAATTTGCAAGCATCTCTCTCATTGCACAATTCTACCAAGCACACTATTTGCCTATTAAACCTTGATACACCTTTAGAGACCTCCATGGGCTGCCCCGCTACAGACAGAAAGAGCACAGCCTCTATTTCGGGCTGCCCTACAAAGCTGGGTTTTGACCTGGTAAGACAATTACAGTCCATTTAACACCATTGCCGTACACCATGCTAATGAGAAGTTAGGGACCCTTAAAATCACTGGATTATGCAGTGTTTCCTCCCAAGCCTTTCTGTGTTGTGGTCCAAATCCTTATGAAATTTGTATTCAGTGAGTAAAGGGAGGGCAGGAAAAGCACAGGGAGTCAGGGGGAAGAGTTAGAGGTGAATAGAAATCTGACATTACACCGCAGGGTAAACAGGCTCTTCAAATAGCATTTGTTTATTCATTCTACAAACATTCACTGTGCTTCCCACTATGTGCAGGGGGTTAATTATGCCAGAACCTGGGGATACAGCCTCCCCAAAATACATATGGTAGTAGAAGGAGGCAAATATCAAACAAGAGAAAATGAACAAATGAAATACTTTCAGGTGCTAAGTGCAATCAAGAAAATAAGACAGAGTAATAAGATGCAGACAAGGTAGACTGGAAAAAGAAGCTGTTAACCAGGATTGATGGAAAAGGGTCCTCTAAGGAGGGAATATTTGAGTTAAGAGCTGAAGGACTGGGTGGGGGGAGGGGGGCGCCTGGATGGCTCAGTGGGTTGAGCCTCTGTCTTTGGCTCGGGTCATGATCTTAGGGTCCTGGGATCGAGCCCCATATCAGGTTCTCTGCTCAAGCTTACTTCCCCCGCCCCCTCTCTCTCTGCCTGCCTCTCTTCCTACTTGTGATCTCTGTTGGTCAAATAAATAAATAAAATCTTTAAAAAAAGAAAAAAAAAGAGCTGAAGGACGGGAAAGGTATCTGTGGAAAGGCCTGAGGGAAGAGTGTTCTAGAGGGTGCAGGGCAAGTATCTCTAAACAAAGGCAGGAAAGAACTCAGCATGTTCAATGGCCAGACAGAAAGCCACTGTGGATGCATAAGGACAAATGACAGACAGAAAAGACTGAGAGGTAGGCAGGAGCCAGATCCTATAGGGTCTTTGAAGGTCATGGAACAAAATATGCAGGGGGGGTGTAGAGATTCCTAAATGAAATGGACACCATTCAAGGGTTTTAAGCAGGCAAGTGTCAGGGTCCAATGCCTACCATGGAAAGATTATTCTGGATGCTATATGGAAGATGGATGGGGGAGGGGGCAGAGAAGACGGGGTAGAGAGAGAGGCAGAAACAGGGACAGAGAGACACATTAAGAAGTTGCTGCAAGGGGTGCCTGGGTGGCTCAGTGGGTTAAGCCGCTGCCTTCAGCTCAGGTCATGGTCTCAGGGTCCTGGGATCGAACCCCACATCGGGCTCTCTGCTCAGCAGGGAACCTACATCCTCCTCTCTCTCTGCCTGCCTCTCTGCCTACTTGTGATCTCTGTCTGTTAAATAAACAAACAAAATCTTAAAAAAAAAAAAAAAAAGAAGAAGAAGAAGTTGCTACAAGAGGGGGTCCTGGGTGGCTCAGTCAGTTAAGTGGCCAGCTCTTGATTTGGGGTCAGGGCATGATCTCAGGGTCCTGGGATGGAGCCCTGTGTCAGGCTCCATGCTAAGCAGGGAATCTGTTTCTCCCTCTCCCTCTGTTTCTCCCCCAGTGTGTTCGTGCATGCGTGTGTGAACTCTCTCTCCTCTCTCTCTCTCTCAAATAAATAAATAAATCTTTAAAAATGTTTAAATAAAAAAAAGACGTTTCTGCAAGAATCCCACAAAAATTGGTAATGATTTCTCCTGACTAGGAGCAATGGAGCTGGAAAAACATAGACACAGACCCATGGGATATAATAATGAATTGCATTTGTGAGTGCATAAAGAGAGAGAATAGAAAACCCCACAGTTAGTACCCAAGCATGAGATGGATGAGAATCTCCTTCCCCAGACTCAGAGAGTTGGGTCGGGATGGAGTTGGGGGAAAGTCAACAAGAGTTGCATTTGGCCACATTTCCTCAGACATGACAATTAAACCTCCAAAAGGAGATATGAAGGAGGAGGCACTTAGACAAGACTGTGTTGGGGCACCTGAGTGGCTCAGTCAATTAAGTGTCTGACTTTGGCTCAGGTCATGATCCAAGGGTCCTGGGTTCAAGCTCCCATATCAGGCTCCCTCTTAGCGAGAAGCCTGCTTCTCCCTCTCCCTTTGCCCCTCCCCCACACTCGTGCTCTCTCTCTTTCTGAAATAAATAAATAGATAGATAAAATCTTTAGGAAAAAAAGAGATGAGTGACATGATATGCTTATGTGCTGCTGGATATAACCCCACAGTGAGGGAGAAATTGATTACCTAGAGAAAAAGAGACCATCCTGGAGCAGAGTCCCTGAGGGGGCGAGAGAGGACAGGATCCAGGGTTCAAGTAGCAGTATCACCCTTCAACCAGGTTAAGGATACTTTCCCTAGCAAAACCGACAAGTTTGTTCTGAAAGCCGAATTTGCAAAGGGAAGGTAGAGACAATAAAGGTACAGGGATTTAAGCCGGAAAATTTCTAAGAGTAGTAAGTATCAATGAGAAAGAAAACAATGACAAAGTGACAAAGAGCAGGTGGACAGTAAAAGGGTTACTTCTGGCCAAAAAAAACCCCAGTCACCACAGGCCAGCAGCCCCTGCCACATTCACGGAGCTCTGGGACGTAAGTGGGAAACCAACAGCCCTCATGCACCTTTTACCTGCTAGATGCTCTATCAATATCTCATTAAACTCTGCTTTAATCCTCACCAGGACCCCGTGGGGTAAATATTAGCCCCATTTTATAGATGGCAATACTGAGGCTTGAAGAGTCTCTCCCTTCCCCAGGGTCTAGTAGCCAGGGAGTGTCAGAGCTGGTGTCTGACCTCACACCTGTCCTATTGCAGATACCAGACACTGCTGTGTCTATAGTAGGAGGAACTGGGTTGGGAGTCCCCGGAGAAGGATGCTCCCAGAAAATTCTTTCCCAGGTGGAATGCCCTCTCCATGTTCCCTCTCCTGCCTTGCAGATCCTAAATGAAAACTTCACCCTCCAGAAAACCTTCCCTGGATTCCCTTTCCAGCCCGGTTCCTTGACGTATGGCCTCTGTGTCATTTGGTAAAGGGAGGGTTTTTACCCTTCACGTGGCAGGAGAGACAATGGGATTGAAGATGAAATATGAAAGCGCTTGGCACTGAGGTGCTCATCACCTCTGTATTATTATTATTATTGTTATTGTTATGACTCTGGCCTTTATTGCTAGTAGCGTTGTTAGTACAGCATCAACGGCTAATGGCTGTCTCAGATGTGGTTTTACTCGTCTGGCCTCGCTTCACCCTAAGATACACGGACCACAACAAAAAAGAAAAACGATGCAGATAACACTCATTTGTACACAAGTAACCAAATCCTCACTATAGCCCGAAATCTTGTAAAGCTCATTCATAATGCGAAGGTACAACCAATTCCATCCACATCACAGCTTTCCATTTCCCTAGCTCATCGCTTGGAGTCACACATTATAAATTGCCTTTTATGTTATCTCTCTATTCCAGTAAACCCTTCCCCTAATCCTTTTACCCTGCCCACAGCTCACGCTCTGGGGTCCCGCCAGCAGCAGCCCCCCCTCCTCCCCCCAGCAATTGGATGGACTGCTCTTTGCAAAGCTATCGATCCCTATAAACCACTTTATTAGCGGTCATTATTACTCTGTTTCTAATCACCACTTTAATTAAAGTTTTATCATCGGCATTAAAGAGGGTATATGACTTTTAATAGGCTGGAGGTTTTCCCTCAGCCATGAAGCATTCCCATGAAATCGGCTGACAGACTCCTGGTTTCAAGGACTTTCTGAAGCTCGTCTCCCTTCCGGGAACAGGTGTGTGTGTGTGTGTGTGTGTGTGTGAGAGAGAGAGAGAGAGAGAGGGAACAGGGGCATGATGTGTGGGCCAAGTTCTCTGCCAAGCAGCTTCCTCATCAACCTGGCTTGGGAACCCCCAGGTAGAAAGAGCCAAACGGGGGTCACAAACATGAGAACCCTCTGTTCCCAGCATCGGCGGCCCCAGTCTCGTGCCTCAGAATTCGAAAGGGGATACTGATTGCCAGTCCACATTTCTTATAATTTCCACTTTAGCTAAACCTTCTTCTCTTACAGGAGTTACCTGCTCATTCGAGAACAGAAAGAATAAACAGAAGCAATGGCTTCTCTCACGGAAACAGGATTCAAGCAGAGATCATTTGCTAAGGAATCAGCCCCTGCCTGAAACCAAGTTCTCCGAGGGGAGGGACGTGTCTTGGTCAATGTTGCGTCTGCAACACCAAATGAAGTGCCTACCAGTGGGTGGGAGCGGGGGATGGAGGGTCTAAAGCCAGCTGGCTGACTGTCCGGCAAGCCAAGCCTGCACCCAAGAGTCAAATAGAATCCACAGAGGTACAGGCTTGCGGGGGCTGCTTTCCTTTTCATTTCCCTTAGAGGAAGAAGTGGGAGAGTGTGGGAGTGCCTGGGTGGCTCAATTGGTTAAGCATCCCACTCTTTTTTCTTTTTTTATAGATTTTTAATTTATTTATCTGACAGACCGAGCGAGATCACAAGTAGGCAGAGAGGCAGGCAGAGAGAGAGAGGGATAAGCAGGCTCCCTGCTGAGTAGAGAGCCCAATGTGGCGCCCAATCCCAGGACCCCGAGATCATGCAGAGTGGAAGGCAAAGGTGTAACCCACCGAACCACCCAGGTGCCCCAAGCATCCCACTCTTGACCTTAGCTCAGGTCTTGATCTCAGGGTCATGAGTCCAAGGGCCACACTGGGCATCCAGCATACTTTAAAAAAAAAAAAAAAAAAGTGGGAGAGTTTGTTCCAAGCAGCATGATTCCCGATGGCCAAAAGGCAAAAGCACCATCCATGTCTGTCAGGGGATGAGTGGATAAACAAAATGTGACACACACAGGCAGTGGAATATGGTCCAGCCTTGAGAAGGAAGGGAATTCTGACAGCTGCCACTCCGTGCAGGAACGCTGAATTCCTTATGCTAGGTAAAGTGGGCAGTCACAACAGGACAAGTGCTGTACCATTGTGCTTGTAGGAGGTGGTGGGGTGGGGGGCATTCGTAGAGACAAGGGAGCAGGACTGTGGTTGCTGGGGGAGCCAGGAGGGGGCGCTAGTGTTTCATGAGCACAGAAGGTCACTTCCAGAAAATGAGGAAGTTCCGGACAGAAAGGTGGTAACAAGTTGTACTGTGTGCGTGAACTTCACGCCACAGAAGGGTACTCTTAAAAATGGTGAACATGGGGGCGCCTGGGTGGCTCAGTGGATTGGGCCACTGCCTTCGGCTCAGGTCATGATCTCAGTGTCCTGGGATCGAGCCCCGCATCGGGCTCTTTGCTCAGCAGGGAGCCTGCTTCTCTCTCTCTCTCTGCCTGACTCTACGCCGACTTGTGATCTCTCTGTCAAATAAATAAATTTAAAAAAAAAAAAAAAAAGGTGAACATGGTGAATTTTATCCTGTAGTTATAAGCTTGCAGAAGCGCAAGAGGATTCCTTGCACCTCTGGGATGGGATGAGATAATATTGTTACAGATAGTGAGGTCTCTTCAGTATCCTCTTGGGGTACCTGGGGGTCTCATCCCAACACAGTATGAGCTACAAATCACACAAATCACGTTCATTCTCTCCCCTATGGACACGGAGTGCCTACAGGGTGTCAGGAACTATGGCTGGAAAGGTCAACCACACATCATGCGAGGGACGTGCTTCAAGGAGGCCACGCTCCCAAAGTTGTCAAAACCCCCAACCTATTGTGCACCCTTCAGTTCTTAGCACCCCCAGTCGCCCTGGCTTCTATAAGAGAGTACCAATGTCCCTTGCCCAAAACTGTGTCACACCTTGTCACTGGGCATAAAGCCTCTCTGGCTTCCAAATCCCATGAGACCCTGGTAAAAACAGTCCTTGCACCTTCAACTGGTTGCTCTTCTCATTCCAGAAGGCTCAGAATGGGTCCAGGGAGCCAACTTAGGGTCAAACACCATCTATCTATCTCAAGGGGCTGGAACCAGCCTTAGGTGCAAATTTCAAGGAGATAACAAAAAGTTTGGGAGTCAAGATAAATCATATATTAAAGCAATATGTTAAAAAAATCAAATGGCATGCAAAAATGTCAAGATGAACAAAATACTAAAATTCTAAATGAAGACAAGGTCAATAACAATGCCTTCCCAAGCCACCTTAAAGCCTGAAGCAAAGCACAAATCAGGAATGCTGATCCTGTCTTCATGTAAAATTGTGATGTTTTGATTTTTTTTCATTGATTTTTATGTTTTAAAATATTGCACTAGGGGGCACGTGGGTGGCTCAGTCAGTTAAGCGTTTACCTTTGGCTCAGGTCACGATCCCAGGGTCCTAGGATGGATTCCCATATCAGTCTCTCTGCTCAGCAGGGAATCTGCTTCTCCCTCTCCCTCTGCCTGCTGCTCCCTCTGCTTGTGCTCTTTCTCTCTGTCAAATAAATAAAATCTTTAAAAATATAAAGAATAAAAAAATATTGCATTAGAATATTATTTATCTTGAGCTGAATGCCTCCTTCGCTATGCCATGGTCAAGTCCCGCTTCTCTGTGCCATTCTGTTCCTCCTGGCCACCAGCACCCAAAGCCTCTCCTCTCAGATCTGCAGCAGCTCCTGCCAGCAATACTTGGGGGTCTCCCTGCTTATCCGAGAGAGTGTGGCCTGAGCTGTGAGGATGGGATCTGTAGCATCTGTATCCCTAGGACCTCACACAGCACCTAGAACTCAAGTCCCCTAGGAACTCCTGGGGGTTGCGTATAAACAAGAACGCTCACTTCCACATTTCCTCTGCCATTTGCCTCATAGCAAGTTTCATGGCAACTTTATAGGCTTCTTTCTTCCTCCCTTTCTTTGCTTTGCTTTGCTTTCTTTTTTATTCCAAATTGGCCTTCTTCAAGAGGCTAAGCTGCTTTTTAATCAAATGAATTTCCCCTGCAAACCATTCCTCTCATCTTCTCTATGGCATGGTCACAGACTCTCACCTGTAATCGCCCCTTCCTTGGCTTGGCCGCCCAAGCCTGCACTGTGAGTTCAGCCCCCTTCGGAGAATTTTCAGCACCTCTCTGAGCTCAAACCCACCCTCACCCCCGCCAACGTCTCACAGGTACTTTTCTGTTTGCTATTTTATTTCGTTAATTGGATTGTAATTTGTCTTACTAAGCCCAGATTTACTTCAAAATTCCTCATCTCATGTTGAAATTGCAAATTGAAGTCACACACACACACACACACACACACACACACACACACCTCACAGGAGGAAGAAGAATAGGATACAGGCCAAGAAAATGACAAAGGGCAGAAACATGACCAAAAAAAAAAAAAGAAGAAGAAGAAGAAAAAGAAAAAGAAGGAGGGTCAGAGATGACGCCTAACTCAAGTCTGGGATATTTTTATACTAGGATAATGTTAATAACCAAGGGGGCCTCTGGGTTTGCCTTGGCTGGCCCAGCAGCAACAATCTGACCACATTCTCCCTGAACATCATCATGATAAGAAAGTGTCTCCCCTCACAAAATAGCCTCAATCACCAGAAGCTACCACCTCTGCTTGGAAATAGACATCCACTGGGACCAGCTTTCTCAAAAAATAAGGACAGGGGAACACACACACACCCCATAGCAATATCGTGTGTCACAGGTTGGGTTCTCCAGGAGAAGATGCGGAGATGTAATTCGAGGTAAAAGTTGTTTATAACAAATCAACTCCTGCAAAGGGTAGGGAGGGGGATGCAGGATCAGGCAGAGGAAAAAGTCAAACTACAATCCAGGTGGGGATCAAGTACTTCCTGTTAAAATGTCCATGTCAGACCTTCATGTCCCCTTCTATCCCCACCTCTTTCTGTCACCAGCGGTGTCAGGTGAGACGGCAGTGGAAGACCCAGTGGCAGAAGTGGCTGGTGGTCAGAGGCAAATCCTTCCTTGAGGGGGGGACCTGGGGATGGGGGCATCTCTTGTCTACCACACAGTGGAATTAGACCTCAGTCTTAACAGTTGGTGGGTTGTTTGGTAAGGTTCAGGGTCAAATGGAAGTAAATCCTGCAACATGCCTTCCTTTTAGAGAGTCCACTCTAGGGTCAGAGACAATGGAAAATCAGGAGATGAACTTCAGAGAGTAGACGTGAGCAGAATGAGGGATTGGGGACTTGCAGTTCAAGAAGGCCAACTCCTTGAAAAAAGACCGAATAGTCTTGTTGATAGGTAACAGTCTTATATAGGACAGATCTGTCAGAAATTCATCATCTACACCTCAGAAAATTAGGTCCTCGGGATTTCTGCTGTCCTACTCAGTTCATGATTCCCCTGACCAGTCAAAAGCAGGCCCAAAACACATATGGGGATGTCCTCAAGCGAAGCAGGAGGATCCCAGTGCCCAAAGGCCATGCTGTTTCCTGTGTATCAGCTATTAGAAGGCTGAGGACGTGCTCCAAATGGCATCACTGGGTATTAGAAGGTCACATCGTCTTCAGGGCTCTTTTTATTAACCTCCCTCTTTGATTACTTTGGAGTAAAAACTCCCTAGGATGGCAACAAGATCCAGGTATCAAAATCCTAGATTGAAGAGTTACCTCTCTTTGTCTTTTTTTTTTTTTTTAAGATTTTATCTATTTGTCGTTTGTGGTGGTACCCTGAGTGTGGTGCGATGGGGTACATAACCTCACTGGCGCCTTCACCTTCAAATGTAAAACTTTCTCAGAAACAGAAAAGTCATGGGTATCAAAGCAGGAACTACTCAAGACCAGGGGAAGCAAGTATGTACAGTCCATCTAGGTGTCCGCAAATTAATTGATACCCCTCCCCTTCATGGTTCCCCCTTCCCCAACCAAATCCCAACAGCTATCTGTCAAACAGGACCATGCTGTGAGTGACCAGGCCCTTCTGGGTCTGTAAGTCCAGTCTATTGTCCACCTGCTTGGGAGCTGGTCTGAGTGTAACAGGGCCACCTTGTGGCTATTTTCAACGTTACAGTTAAAAAAGAAAAAAGAAAAAAGAAAACACCTCCAATCTGTGATCCAAAAAATACACACACTGAAAAATTACTACTGCCTCTCACTACCGCCCTTTCTTGGTAAATCAATATCACAAATCTCCAACCTCCTGCTGAGCCTCCCTCTTCTTTTCCCTATCAGCTCAACAAGGTCAGGAATAAGGTGGATGATTTACAGACCAAGAAAACCTGGGAGAGGGCAAGGCTGTCAACATTTAAGACACTGTGCTATTTTTGTCTCTGTCTTGTCCCCAGTGCCCCTGAACCCATTTCTAGGTGAATCACACACACACACACACACCTCAGATTGGAAATGAGGATGGAGCAGGAATGGAGAATGCAGTTTTCCCTTACATCCTAGTTCCTGAGAATGTATGACTGAGTCCCAAGACTTATCTCCAACCAGCATTCAACGTTAGCACATCTTTAGGATGTAGTTCCTAAATTAACCTGTAACCCGGTGTCTGCCCTTTCTGGCCCTGGACTAATGTTTCATACTTCCCTGATGATAAGCCTCCTCTGGGATACTTTATAAAACTGTGAAGCCCAGCCCTATCCCAGATCTAGTAATGACTGAGGATTGTCCTTGGAAGGGTGTGGGGAGCTATATAATTAACAAGTCCAAGGGATTCTTGGGGTACCCTGAAAACCACTTGTGATGCCTATGCTCTGTCCTCAGAAATTCCAGGGCAGAGTTTCTCAACCTTGGTATTACTGTTATTTGAGGCTAGATAACATTCTGTTTTGGGGGACTATCCCCCAAAGTTCTGGCCTCTACCCACTGGACACCAAGCACCTGTACCCCGGTCATAACAACCAAAACTGGCCCCAGACTTCGGCAAATGTGGGGACCGGGATGGGTAAAACCAACATGGTTGAACCCCACTGGTCTGGGATGGGACTTGAGCACTGGGATTGTTTTTTAAAGCTCTCTAGGTGACTTAATGTGCAGCCAAGATGGTTTAGATTAGAGCTTCTCAAACCTTCTTGTGCACGAGAATCACCTGAGGGTCTTGAGAAAATGCCGATTCTGATTCTGTCAGTCTGGGTGAGGCCCAAGAGTCCGCATTCCCAGAAAGCAACCTAGAGAATGCTGAGGCTACAGGTCCACCCTTTGAGGAGAAAGGCTAAAGATCATCTTTTAATTGGGCCATTCATGAGGGTCATTCTATCCAAGTGTTATAGCAAATCAGTTTTCCCCTGAGTCAGCAAAGAAGAGATCACTGTAGAGCAAGGGTTGAACTTGCCAACATGGTCCCTGTGCGTAGGACGCAGGACATTTCTACAAAGGAGGATCACCACCGTTCAGTCTCCTGGAGAATGATTTGTAGGAAAACCCAGCTTCCAGGCTCCCTTAAATACCATACTGCCAACCATGAGGTCCACAAATGACCAAAAGACATTAGGGGATCTCCAGCATTGGCTAGAGTAACCCAACTCCCTCCAGAGGACAGAGTGGGTGAGCAGAGCCCTAGGTAACTCAAATCTTAAATATCAATGGAGATAGGAGTGGTTTCCTGTCCATACAGTTCTTTCCTTTTCTTCCTTAGTACCAAGATTTCCAGGGCCAGCAAATGGAGTATGACAAAAAGTTATTTTAAAGAGAATGGCAGGAAAAGTTAAGAAGGAAACAGTAAAAACATTCCCATTAAAGGGAGGAATGAAACAAGGATGCCCGCTACACTACCATTATTTATCTTTATTATTTATGGTTTTTATTCAGATCATTCTAGTTAGTGATAGGAAAAATGAGGAGAAAAACAGTATGAATAGTAGAGGAAAAGAAAAACATGATTTTCTACTTGGAAATCCCAGAATAATTCACTGAAAATTTGAGACTTAGTAAGAGTTTAGCAAGCTGGCTAATGGAAGATGCAAACCTGGAAATCAATAGTTTTTGTATGCATGAGAAGTATGGAAAAATAGCCTAAAATAATATTCATTCTTTTCCAACCCATTATACGAAAAGATTCATGACAATTTTAAAGATATTCCATAATGCTTTAATACCTCTTCTCTCAAGAGGTGGGCTTAATTCCACTCTCCTTGTCTTCTCACTTGGGATGTCTCTCTCTCTTCCTTTCTCTCTATCTCTGCCTAGGAAAGTGCCCACATGGCACAGACATATAGCCGACCCTGGGTCATAGGGCAGTTCTATTTATTCAACATTTTGAGGAACTTCCATGCTGTTTTCCAGAGTGTTCTGCACCATCTTTTTCCCAGCCAACGTGTGGAGGGTTCCCTTTCTCCGCATCCTCGCACATCTGTCATTTCCTGACTTGGATGATTTAGGGCCATTCTGCTGGTGTGAGATATCTCATTGTGGTTTGGTTTTGTATTTCCCTGATGTGATAATGGAGCACTTTTTCATGTGGTCTGTTTCCCATCATGAATGTCTTCTCTTTGATTGTACTGATTCTTCTGTTCTTGATTGGATTATGTTTTTTTGGTATTGAGTTTGCTAAGTTCTTTATAGATTCTGGACACTAGTCCTTTAATCTGATATGTCGTTTTAGCAAATATCTTCTCCCATTCTGTCAGTTGTCTTTTGATGTTGTTAACTGTTTCCTTTGCTGTGCAAAAGCTTTTGATCTTGATGAAATCCCAGTAGTTCATTTTTTCTTCCTTGCTTCCCTTGCCTTTTGCGTTGTTCCTAGGAAGATGTTGCTGCGGCAGAGGTCGAAGAGGTTTGCTGCCCGTGTTCTCCTCAAGGATTTTTGATGGATTCCTTTCGTACATTGAGGTCCTTCATCCATTTTGAGTCTATTTTTGTGGTGTGGTGTAAGGAAATGGTCCAATTTCATTTTTCTGCATGGTGGCTGTCCAATTTTCCCCAGCACCATTTATTGAAAAGGCTGTCTCCACTGGGAAACTTTTCCCTTGGACATTCTTTCCTGCTTTGTCGAAGATTAGTTGACCATAGATTTGAGGGTCTATTTCTGGGCTCTCTATTCTGTTCCATTGATCTATGTGTCTGTTTTTGTGCCAGTACCATGCTGTCTTGATGATGAAAGCTTTGTAATAGAGCTTGAAGTCCGGAATTGTGATGCCACCAACGTTGGCTTTCTTTTTCAATATCCCTTTGGCTATATCGAGGTCTTTTCTGGTTCCATATAAATTTTAGAATTATTTGTGTTCCATTTCTTTGAAAAAGATGGATGGTACTTTGATAGGAATTGCATTAAATGTGTAGATTGCTTTAGGTAGCATAGACATTTTCACAATATTTATTCTTCCAATCCAGGAGCATGGAACATTTTTCCATTTCTCTTGTGTCTTCCTTTCAATTTCTTCATGAGTACTTTATAGTTTTCTGAGTATAGATTCTGTGTCTCTTTGGTTAGGTTTATTCCTAGGTATCTTATGTTTTGGATGCAATTGTAAATGGGATTTGACTCCTTAATATCTCTTTCTTCTGTCTTGCTGTTGGTGTAGAGAAATGCAACTGATTTCTGTGCATTGATTTTATATCCTGACACTTTACTGAATTCCTGTATAAGTTCTAGCAGTTTTGGAGTGGAGTCTTTTGGGTTTTCCACATATAGTATCATATCATCTGCGAAGAGTGATAATTTGACTTCTTCTTTGCCGATTTGGATGCCTTTAATTTCCTTTTTGTTGTCTGATTGCTGAGGCTAGGACCTCTAGTACTATGTTGAATAGCAGTGGTGATAATGGACATCCCTGCCGTGTTCCTGACCTTAGCGGAAAAGACTTTCAGTTTTTCTCCATTGAGAATGATATTTGCAGTGGGTTTTTTCATAGATGGCTTTGATGATATTGAGTTAGGTATGTGCCCCTCTATCCCTACACTTTGAAGAGTTTTTGATCAGGAAGGGATGTTGTACTTTGTCAAATGCTTTTTCCAGCATCTATTGAGAGTATCATATGGTTCTTGTTCTTTCTGTTTATTGATGTGTTGTATCACCATTGACTGATTTGCGGATGTTGAACCAACCTTGCAGCCCTGGAATAAATCCCACTTGGTCGTGGTGAATAATCTTTTTAATGTACTGTTGAATCCTATTGGCTAGTATTTTGTTGAGTATTTTTGCATCTGTGTTCATCAAGGATATCGGTCTATAGCTCTCTTTTTTGGTGGGATCCTTGTCTGGTTTTGGGATCAAGGTGATGCTGGCCTCATAAAATGAGTTTGGAAGTTTTCCTTCCATTTCTATTTTTTGGAACAGTTTCAGGAGAATAGGAATTAGTTCTTCTTTAAATGTTTGGTAGAATTCCCCCGGGAAGCCGTCTGGCCCTGGGCTTTTGTTTGTTTGGAGATTTTTAATGACTGTTTCTATCTCCTTACTGGTTATGGGTCTGTTCAGGCTTTCTATTTCTTCCTGGTTCAGTTGCGGTAGTTTATATGTTTCTAGGAATGCATCCATTTCTTCCAGATTGTCAAATTTATTGCCGTAGAGTTGCTCATAGTATGTTCTTATAATAGTTTGTATTTCTTTGGTATTAGTTGTGATCTCTCCTCTTTCATTCATGATTTTATTTATTTGGGTCCTTTCTCTTTTCTTTTTGATAAGTCGGGCCAGGGGTTTATCAATTTTATTAATTCTTTCAAAAGAACCAGCTCCTAGTTTCGTTGATTTGTTCTATTGTTTTTTTTTTTGTTTCTATTTCATTGATTTCTGCTCTGATCTTTATGATTTCTCTTCTCCTGCTGGGCTTAGGGTTTTCTTTCTTGTTCTTTCTCCAGCTCCTTTAGGTGTAGGGTTAGGTTTGTGTACCTGAGACCTTTCTTGTTTCTTTGAGAAAGGCTTGTACCGCTATATATTTTCCTCTCAGGACTGCCTTTGTTGTGTCCCACAGATTTTGAACCGTTGTATTTTCATTATCATTTGTTTTCCATGATTTTTTTCAATTCTTCTTTAATTTCCCGGTGACCCATTCATTCTTTAGAAGGATACTGTTTAGTCTCCATGTATTTGGGTTCTTTCCAAACTTCCTTTTGTGGTTGAGTTCTAGCTTTAGAGCATTGTGGTCTGAAAATATGCAGGGAATGATCCCAATCTTTTGTTACCGGTTGAGTCCTGATTTAGGACCGAGGATGTGATCTATTCTGGAGAATGTTCCATGTGCACTAGAGAAGAATGTGTATTCTGTTGCTTTGGGATGAAATATTCTGAATATATCTGTGATGTCCATCTGGTCCAGTGTATCATTTAAGGCCTTTATTTCCTTGCTGATCTTTTGCTTGGATGACCTGTCCATTTCAGTGAGGGGAGTGTTAAAGTCCCCTACTATCATTGTATTATTGTTGATGTGTTTCTTTGATTTTGTTATTAATTGGTTTATATAGTTGGCTGCTCCCACATTGGGGGCATAGATATTTAAAATTGTTAAATCTTCTTGTTGGACAGACCCTTTGAGTATGATATAGTGTCCTTCCTCATCTCTTATTATAGTCTTTGGCTTAAAATCTAATTGATCTGATATAAGGATTGCCACTCCTGCTTCTTTCTCTGATGTCCATTAGCATGGTAAATTCTTTTCCACCCCCTCACTTTAAATCTGGAGGTGTCTTCGGGCTTAAAAATGTGTTTCTTGGAGGCAACATATAGATGGGTTTTGTTTTTTTTTTATCCATTCTGATACCCTGTGTCTTTTGACAGGGGCATTTAGCCCATTCACATTCAGGGTAACTATTGAGAGATATGAATTTAGTGCCATTGTATTGCCTGTAAGGTGACTGTTACTGTATATGGTCTCTGTTCCTTTCTGATCTACCACTTGTAGGCTCTCTCTTTGCTTAGAGGACCCCTTTCAATATTTCCTGTAGAGCTGGTTTGGTATTTGCAAATTCTTTCAGTTGTTGTTTGTCCTGGAAGCTTTTAATCTCTCCTTCTATTTTCAATGATAGCCTAGCTGGATATAGTATTCTTGGCTGCATGTTTTTCCTCGTTTAGTGCTCTGAAAATATCATGCCAGCTCTTTCTGGCCTGCCAGGTCTCTGTGGATAAGTCAGCTGCCAATCTAATATTTTTACCATTGTATGTTACAGACTTCTTTTCCCGGGCTGCTTTCAGGATTTTCTCTTTGTCATTGAGACTTGTAAAATTTTACTATTAGGTGACGGGGTGTGGTCCTATTCTTATTGATTTTGAGGGGCGTTCTCTGAACCTCCTGAATTTTGATGCTCGTTCCCTTTGCCATATTGGGGAAATTCTCCCCAATAATTCTCTCCAGTATACCTTCTGCTCCCCTCTCACTTTCCTTCTTCTTCTGGAATCCCAATTATTCTAATGTTGTTTCGTCTTATGGTGTCACTTATCTCTCGAATTCTCCCCTCGTGGTCCAGTAGCTGTTTGTCCCTCTTTTGCTCAGCTTCTTTATTCTCTGTCATTTGGTCTTCTATATCACTAATTCTTTCTTCTGCCTCATTTATCCTAGCAGTTAGAGCCTCCATTTTTTATTGCACCTCATTAATAGCTTTTTTGATTTCACCTTGGTTAGATTTTAGTTCTTTTATTTCTCCAGAAAGGGCTTTTATATCTCTCGAGAGGGTTTCTCTAATATCTTCCATGCCTTTTTCGAGCCCGGCTAGAACCTTGAGAATTGTCATTCTGAACTCTAGATCTGACATATTACCGATGTCTGTATTGATTAGGTCCCTAGCCTTCGGTACTGCCTCTTGTTCTTTTTTTTGTGTTGAATTTTTACGTCTTGTCATTTTGTCCAGATAAGAGTAAATGAAGGGGCAAGTAAAATACTAAAAGGGTGGCAACAACCCCAGGAAAATATGCTTTAACCAAATTAGAAGAGATCCAAAATCGTGAGTGGGGAGAAAGGGGATAAAAAGAGGTTCAAAAAGGAAGAAAGAAAAAAAAAACAAAAAGAAAAGAAAAAGAAAAAAAAAGAAAAGAAAAGAAAAGAATTTTTTAAAAAAGAAAACACCTAAGAAAAATGTAAAAAAATATATATATATTAGATAAACTAGTAAAAAATCGTTAAAAAAGAAAAAGGTAACAGTTACAAAAAAAAATTTTACCCGAAGGCGAGAAAAAAAAAAAAATGAAAAAGAAAAAATTAAATTAACTGCAAGACTAAAAAAAATCACAGGAAAAAAGCCATGAGTTCCGTGCTTGGCTTTCTCCTCCTCTGGAATTCTGCTGCTCTCCTTGGTATTGAAACCGCACTCCTTGGTAGGTGAACTTGGTCTCGGCTGGATTTCTTGTTGATCTTCTGGGGGAGGGGCCTGTTGTAGTGATTCTCAAGTGTCTTTGCCCCAGGCGGAATTACACCGCCCTTACCCGGGGTCGGGGTGAGCAATCCGCTCGGGTTTGCTTTCAGGAGCTTTTGTTCCCTGAGCGCTTTCCGTAGAGTTCCAGAGGACGGGAATACAAATGGCGGCCTCCTGGTCTCCGGCCCGGAGGAGCCGAGAGCCCAGGGCCCCACTCCTCAGTGCGCCCTCAGAGAACAGCGCCCAGTTACTCCCGTCTGCCTGACCTCCGGCCGCGCTCCGAGCTCACCGAGCCTGCGACCGGTTCAAGGTAACACGGAGCTGCGAGCTTATTGTCAGCTCTGTCTCTGTAGCCGGCTTTCCCGTTCCAATATCCGCAAGCTCTGCCACACTCAGACACCCCCGATCCTTCTGTGACCCTGCGGGACCTGAGGCCACGCTGACCCCGCGTGGGCTTCGCCCCGGTTTAGCCTCTGGAGCGATGTCCCTCAGCGGAACAGACTTTTAAAAGTCCTGATTTTGTGCGCGGTTGCTCCGCCGCTTGCCGGGAGCCGGCCCCTCCCCCCCGGGGTCTATCTTCCCGTCGCTTTGGATTCACCTCTCTGCCGGTCCTACCTTTCAGAAAGTGGTTGTTTTTCTGTTTCCAGAATTGCTGTTCTTCTTCTCTTCGATCTGCCGATGGATTTTCAGGTGTTTGCAATCTTTAGATAAGCTATCTAGCTGATCTCCGGCTAGCTGAAGCAGTCTCAGCTTGCTACTTCTCCGCCATCTTGACTCCTCCCCCCCTGGCTGAATCTTGACGTGACCATGACCATAGTCCCCATTAACAGCAGGACCAGAAACTCAGAGAACCTGAACCAGAATCACCAAGCTGGTCCCAGATTCCTGACCCACATAAACTGTGAGATAAAAAATGTTTTGAGACATTGTGTTGGGGTAATTTGTCACACAGCAATAGGGAACTAATACAGGATTCTTTGTCACTCCAACCACCAAGGATCTGGGTTGGGGGTGGTGCTGATCAGAATAATAGAGTTGGAATAAACCTAGAAATAACTTCATTTGGGTGACATTAAAAAGGCCTGGAGCTACCCCCAGAAAGAGCAGACTGGATCTGGAAGAAGAGAATGGAGAGGGAGAAGCACACTGGCTTGATGTAAGACAGATGAAGAGGAACCCAACCTGTGTTGTTGCTCACCAGGCCCTATAAGGCTTCCCTTGCACCCTTCTGTGAGCCTTTAGGGAAGATTTTAATTGTTTTTCAATGTTTTTGAATGTCACCCTTGGGTTCCACTCACTGTGGCACGGTTGACAGCTGCCCTGAGGCCGTTCAGGTGTATTTGTCTATCAACAAAACCAATAGTAACCAGTTGGAAATGGAATGGAATACTGGGTGGAAATATTCCATTTATGATATTGACCAAGAACTATGACCAAGAACATCTAGAGACACAAAACATGCAGGATTCATACGACATCAGTGGCACAGACAGTTAGTCATTCATTTCATCAACAAACCCTTGGTTGAAAAAATCAGGAAATAAAGGGAAGTCTCACAGGAAATAAAGAGGGAGCAATTTAAAGGATATATATGGTTTAAATGTTAATATATGTTATAAAGCATTATGAGCAGAAAATGTAGACTACGTCTCCTTCCAAAATAAGCCATCCATGTTGGCATTAGAACTCTCTTTTAGTAAGAAACCCTTCTCTTGAAAAAAATTTTGAAGAAACACTGGCATGCTGGTGTTCTGGGCACATCAACCTCCAAATATTGTATTATGCAAACAGTCATGTTTTGAATGCCATTTCTGAATCTGAACATCATACCTTCTCACTTGTCGTTCTTCTTGACAAATCATCACAAAAAAGTCTTTGCAGAAATTATCAGGATCTTAAATATAAATTATTCAAGACCTCATATCCCCTCTGTGTATAGAAAATTCAAACTAAAGCATACACTGATTTTCTCTCTGAACTATCCCATTGACCAGTTCATGTGGCCTCCAAGAGAAGCAATGATTGTTACTATGTTCACTTAAAGTTAAGTGTTGGAGAGGATGTGGAGAAAGGGGAACCCTCTTACACTAGTGGAAATACAGTTGGTGCAGTTACTTTGGAAAACAATGTGGATATTCCTTAAGAAATTAAAAATAGAGCTACCCTATGACCCTGTAATTGCGCTACTGGGTATTTACCCCAAAATAGAGATGTAGAGATGTAGTGAAAAGAAGGGCCATCCATACTCCAATGTTCATAGCAGCAATGGCCACAGTCGCCAAACTGTGGAAAGAACCAAGATGCCGTTCAACATAAGAATGGATGAAGAAGATATGGTCCATATATACAATGAAATATTACACCTCCATCAGAAAGGATGAATACCCAAATTTTGTATCAACATGGATGGGACTAAAGGAGATTATGCTGATTGAAATAAGTCAAACAGAGACAGTCAGTTATCATATGGTTTCACTTACTTGTGGAGCATAAGGAATAACACGGAGGACATTAGGAGAAGGAAAGGAAAAGTGAATTGGGGAAAATCAGAGGGGGAGAAGAAGCATGGAGAGACTGTGGACTCTGAGAAACAAACAGGATTTTGGAGGGGAGGAAGGTAGGGGGATGGATGAGCCTGGTGGTGGGTATTAAGGAGGGCACATATTGCATGGAGCACTGGGTGTGGTGCATAAACAATGAATCTTGGAACACTGGAAAAAAAATTAAATTTTTAAAAAGTCATATTTAATGGTCATCCTTAAATTTTGTTATACAAATATATGAAATTAAGTAACTCAAACCTGAGATGGGTAAAACATTGGCATATGTGCCCACAGAGCTCTCCTATGACAGTGGGGACTTTATTATTTCCATTGCACAAACAAGGAAACCGAGGCCAAGGGCACAGTTGACTACATAGCTAATAAGTGGCAGAGCTGAGATTCAACCCCAGCAGGCTGGGGTGGGAATTAAGGTGGGAACCTTCTTAATCACTTCATAATGTTAAGATTCTACAATAGAGAAGTAGTTGCAGCCATTAAACATAATCTATAAAAGTGTTTTGAAAGCTGGCCTTTGGTGGGGGGAGGGATGGGGGGCATGTGATCTGGCAGGAGCCATTCCCTCCAGCCTCTATGCAGAGATGCTCTTCTTCCCGTGTTGTAGCTTGAGATTCCGTGATAGATTTCACTTGTATGGAGGATTATATTGAGGAGGGAGGGGTTGTAGAAGAATGTCTAATGATGTGAAGAAATGCGGAGGGAAAAAAATAATTTTCAAAACCACATATACAGTAAGACACCAATTCATGAAAAAGACCCACGCATACATTGACTGAAGAGACATCAACTGACAAATGGTTATATCCAGATGTGGAGATACACTGGGGTTGTTCTTTCTTTGATTCTTTGGTTTTTCTGTATTTTAAAAAATTTTCTCCAATGGATATCTTTACTTTTAAAGTATTTAAAAGGCATAAAAATGCTCAACATCATTAGTCACTACGGAAACACAAATTAAACCCACAGCAAGATACCATTTCATACTTATTGATAGCTAGCATGGCAAAGATGGGCAGTAACAAAGGTTGGTAAGGATGTGGGAAACCAGAAACCTGAATTCATGGCTGGTGGGAATATAAAATGGCACAGCCACTTTGGAAAACAACAGTTCGGTAATGTCTTAAAAAGTTAAACATAAATTTGCCATATGATCCAGCAATTCCCCTCTTAAGTATCTACCCAAGAGAGATAAAAACATATGTGCACACCGATTTGCACATGAATGTTCTCTGCTGCACTATCCATAACACTAAAAAATTGGAAACAACTCAAATGTCCATCAACCGGTAAATGGCTACACAAAATGAGGTATAAACATACAATGACAAACTATCCAGCAATAAAAGGAAATGGGCCACTGCTCCATTTCTACAATGCTACAACATGGACGGACCTTTAAAACATTATGCTCATTAAAAGAAGCCAGAGACGATGGGTTACATCCAAACAATGAATCATGGAACACTACATCAAAAACTAATGATGTACTACTGTATGGTGACTAACATAACATAACTTTAAAAAAAAACAGAGACAAGAGACTACCTATTATATGATTCCATTTATATGAAATGTCCAGAAAAGGCGACATTGTAGAGACAGAAAGTAGATTAGTGGTTGCCTGGGGCAGGGACAGAGAAGGTGGGGTCAGGGGTTGGAGGGGGGAAGGGAGGAGGAGAATTAGTAGTGAATATGCATGAGGGTTCCTACTGAAGTGATGAGAATATTCTAAAGCTGATTTATGGGGATGACTGCACAACTTGGTAAATTTAATAAAAATGATTGAATTGTATACTTCAAAAGAGTGAATTATGTGATAAGCAAAATATGCCTCCATGAAGTCATTTTTAAACAAAAACAGCATCAGAGAAACATGCAGGCATCCTCAGCACCAGAAAGTTTTGCAAAGTTGCAAAGTCGAAAATTAAGAGGAACAGACACCAAAGAGAGCACTGGCAAGTCCAAGGAAAATGAGAGATCCCTCTAAATGGTGTTTCTCAAACTTTTCTCAGAAAGAGATCCTCTGCTGGTGGGAACGTGATTTGCAGGTCCCCTCTGGATGGTCACCTGTCAACAGGTCCCACCTAAAAGGTGCCCAGCTACTTCACTCCCAAATCCACTTCTGGCAAAGTATGCCATGGAAAATGCTGGACAAGTTTTCAAAGCTGCATGAACAAGGGTTGCCTGGGTGGCTCAGCCATTGAGCATTTGCCTTCGGCTCAGGTCACCGTCCCGGAGTCCTGGGACTGGCCCCAGCATAGGGCTCTCTGCTCGGTGGGAAGTCTGTTTCTCCCTCTCCAACTCCCTTTGCTTGTGTTCTCTCTCTTGCTGTCTCTCTCTCTGTCAAGTAAATAAATAAAAATCTTTAAAAAAAAAAAAAAGATGCATGAACAAGAATGTACTAAACAGAGGTGCCTGAGTGGCCCAGTTGGTTAAGAGTCCCCCTTGATCTCAGCTCAGGTCTTAAGCTCAGGGTCATGAGTTCAAGCCCCACACTGGGCTCCACACTAGGCATGGAGCCCATGCCAAAAAAAAAAAAAAAAAGAATGGCCATCAAAGCACTGTTTTTAAGAGCAAAATCTGGCAGCACCCAAGAAGTGGGGATTAGTTAAAAAAAATTATGGGATGCCTTCATATCATGGAAAACTGTGAAGTCATATTTATTGATTTAGAAACGTGTCCATAGGCATTATGAAAGAACTCTTCAAAAACTGAAATAGCATAGAAAATATCTGGAAGGTTATATGCCAACATGTTAACAGTTTCCTTTGATGGAATTGTGACTGCCTGTCTTTCTTTCTTGGTAAAAGCCTTTATTTCTACAGATGGAAAAAGCATTAAGGTATGTGATAAAAGAAGGGCCTTTGAAGCAAAGTTTCAGTTCTTTCCTCTACAATACTGGTTCATGTCTCAAGCAATTTATCTGGTTTTCTAAGTTACCATTTTCCCATCTGTAAAATGGGCATAAGAATAACTTCTCCTTCTAGAGCTTGTCCAGCATCTGGCACAGAGCACGCACTCCATTAATATCAACTATGATGTATCTCAATAACAACTCTTGAACTACATAATTTTTGGAAAACATAATCAAGCTCTTTTTAAATAAGAGTAACTTGGCAGAGTGGAATGAAGACCAAGAAAGCGGAAGAAAGGAACAAACATTAGATACAAGAGTCTTTTCCTTCACTCTTCCCCAGGCAGGGCATGGCCTCATCTGCTCACCTCACCCTGACTCCTCTGCAGACCCTGGGGTCCCCTCTGGGTCCCCTCCCTCTGGGAGGCCACAGAGGCCACGGAGGCTGGACGTGGCCACTGCTGGGCCTGCTCACTTGGCAGGAAGAAAGATGCCACACAGTGTAGCTCGATGTGTTTCGAGAGTCTTTAACAGTCTCTGTAACAGATGCCCTGTCTGCACGGAGCCCACGTTGGTGGGAAAGAGTAGAGAACAAACCACGTTCTGTTCTTCCTGCTACTTCACCGACTGCTTTCCACCAGGCTCCGAGGAAGGAGGGGCTTGTGGGTAGGATCTCCAACTGGGAAACAAAGAGGGCCATGACTCATGAGAGGTCCACTCCGGTGAGGCCTGGGCCTGGGCTTTGGGCCCTAACTCTGTGGGGGCCTCCCAGCATACAAGCTGCCCAAGCACATTCACTGTCTCCACAGACCCTCCCGGCAACAGCCCCTTCCTGAGTCTTTCAGCCTGCGAGCCCATCCTCACACCATGCAGCCAGCAGCCAGTAAACCAGACCCTGGTGCTCTCGTGAGGGTCAGACCCTTGTGAGGGTCAGAACCCATGGTGAACTTCCCCTGAACCTCCTGTACCAGCCCAGTTGCCACTGTCCTTAAGACCCCTGGTTTTAAATTCATCACCCATTTCCAATTAGTGGCCCTATAACTCCTCAGATATCATTCTGGGAACTTCTCTTGCTGTAAGGGTATCAGACCACAAGCCCTGAATGAAGGGGATGAGAATGGAGGGATAACCCTCCCAGCAGGTCCTGTAAGAAGCTTTCTTAGTCATCTCATAGGGTGTTAGACCCTCCTGGATACCCTGAGCATTCTGGGGCCATACATGCATGCCTATGTAACCACTAGGTTCTAGAACCAGAAAACTTCCCAGTGTTCTCCTGAGAGCTTCTGGTCACCTTGCAAGGTGTGCCCTCTCCTTCGAGGCCCAGGCTCTAGGAGAGCCAGTCATCGGTGGCAGAACCAGCTTGCTTTACAGCTAATACGTTGGGAACACTTTAATCCTTGATCTGCAGGAGTTACACACAATCAGTAGCAGCATCTGATTCCTGATCCTGGGCTCCTATAAGTTGGAAGGAATGCCTCTCACAAATAAGAGGCCCAAGTGGGAGGAATTTTAGAAATTTTCCACAGCCAGAGTGCACCAGAAGAGGTTGCCAAAGGCAAATTCTGCAAGGCAGAGAAGTCCCGGTCATGGCCACAGGAACACTGCCAGGTGTCATATACAAGGGGCTCGGGGATGACAAAGACAAACTGTTGAACAGGGAGAAGCCCCTCTGAACCCTCCAAGGCAGCCTCTGCCTAAAACAGTCCTCCTCACACTCCCTTACCTTGTCAGTTCAAGACCTCGGAGAAGCAGCCTCCAACCCAAGATGAAACGTGCAAGGGGAATGGCTGCAAAGGATGACGGGCACATGGACAGGGCAAGGCATGCAAGTCCACTGTGCAAGACCAAGAGCTGGGAAAGGAAAGAGGATGAAGAATGGCATAGGAAGACCCACAGGCTGCAGCGTCATTCTGGGACCATCTTGACCAGGCCAATGGCATGTCCCCAAGCAAAAGCTGCCCGTTAGAGGAGTCCTGCATTGGGCGGAAATGGGGCTTCCCAGGTAAGCCTGCTACACTCATCACTGGAGGAAAGCCACGTGGGGGAAGGGCAGTCTCTGAATCCAATCATTCTCCCTGTAATACACCTTCTTGACGTCCATGCTCCACCACAGCCACACCTACTCATGGGTGTAGACATGCAGCTCCATTGCCCTGGGAGCCTTTGTCCAGCCTGGGCCTTTGCTATCACATCCCAAACCATGAGACAACATGGGCCCACAGCTGGGCCCTTTCTGTCTCTATGTATAAACCTCATGGCAGCTGACACTACTTTTCCAAGACCAGGTCAGTTCACTCTGTCAGATCCTCAGGCATTCCTGGGACCAAATCTTCCTCAAGAATTTTTTGGGGTTTTGCCAGCATTAGGGAACTGGAGGCAAGTCACTTGCCACTAGACAGCTCATCCTCGATCACCCAAAGAAAAGCAGAGCCTTCTCATCTCTTCATTCTTGTATTTCATCCCATGGCTGTTTGAGAATGTTTCAGTCTTAACTCTAGAATAGAACCCGCCTAGTAAAAATGAACAAAAACAAAAACAAACTATCTCATAACTACGTCCACTCCAAAGCTCACTCCATCCTTAATGTTAACAGGCACATCTGTATCCCCAGCCTCTTTGCAGAAGCTCCTCATTTGCACTTTCATGAAAATCTGATCCTCACTCGAGAATCCCACATAACCCACTCCACATCAAGCCAGAATTGGACTTTGACTGGATCCCCGGCTACTTTCTAGATTTTATCCTACTCTCCTCATTTTTCCCCAACGTTCACGCCATTTGGCTCAGCCACCCTCAACCTCGCCCATCTGACCACTCAGAAACCTCAGAGTCACTCCCCCACTTCCCTGAAGTTATAGGCACCAGCCCATGGTCTCTCATTCACTGCTAGTGAAAATGCAAAATGGCAAAGCACTTTGGAAGTAGCTGGGCAGTTTCTTACAAAGCTAGACATAGTCTCATACAATCCAGCAACCGTGTTCATAGGTATTTACTCAAAGAATTTGAAAACCTAAGTCTACACAAACACTGACACAAATTGCTTAGTAATCCCCTCAGCTGAACTAAACTTTAGACACTATTTTTTTATATAGCAATGTAACCTTCTTTTTTTATTATTATGTTCTGTTAGTGATATTCAGTACATCATTCATTTTTTATTTCTATGATTCATTATTTGCATATAACACCCAGTGCTCCATGCAATACATGCCCTCCTTAACACCCTTCACCAGGTTTTCCCATTCCTCTAACCCCCTCCCCTCTAAAACCCTCTGTTCTCAGAGTCCACAGTCTCCCATAGTTTATCTCCCCCTCCAATTTCCCTCCCTTCACTTTCCCTTTCCTTCTCCTAATGTCCTCCATGCTATTATGTTCCACAAATAAGTGAAACTATATGATAATTGTCTTTCTTTGCTTGACTTATTTCACTTAGCATAATCCCCTCCAGTTCTATCCATGTTGATGCAAATATTGGGTATATTCATCCTTCTGATGGCTAATACTCCATGGACCACATCTTCTTTATCCATTCGTCTGTTGAAGGGAAACTCAGCTCCTTCCATAGTTTGGCTATTGTGGACATTGCTGCTATGAATACTGGGGTGCAGGTGCCCTTTCTTGTCACTACATCTGTATCTTTGGGGTAAATACCCAGGAGTGCAATTGCTGGGTCACAAGATAGCTCTATTTTTAACTTTTTGAGGAACCTCCACACTATTTTCCAAAACGGCTGTACCAACGTGCATTCCCACCAATAGTATATTCCCCTTTCCCCACATCCTTTCCAACTTTTGTTGTTTCCTGAGTTGTTAATTTTTGCCATTCTACCTGGTGTAAGGTAGTATCTCAGTGTGGTTTTGATTTGAATTTCCCTGATAGCTAATGATGTTGAACATTTTTTAAATTAATTTATTTATTTTCAGAAAAACAGTATTCATTATTTTTTCACCACACCCAGTGCTCCATGCAATCCGTGCCCTCTCCAATACCCACCACCTGGTACCCCAACCTCCCACCCCCCCGCCACTTCAAACCCCTCAGATTGTTTTTCAGAGTCCACAGTCTCTCATGATTCACCTCCCCTTCCAATTTACCCCAACTCCCTTCTCCTAACACCCCTTGTCCTGTGTCTGCTGGCCATTCGTATGTCTTCTTTGGAGAAGTATCTGTTCATGTCTTCTGCCCATATTTTGACTTGATTATTTGTTTATTGGGTATTGAGTTTGAGAAATTTTTATACATCTTGGATAGACATATTTCTTCCTAACCAGAAAACCCTGCCCTTCCTTTTCATAGAGCACTTACATTAGAAAACTTGCAACTGTATGGGGCACCTGGGTGGCTCAGTCATTAAGCGTCTGCCTTCGGCTCAGGTCATGATGCTAGGGTCCTGGGATCAAGCCCCTCATTGGGCTTCCCACTTCTCCCTCTCCCACTCCCCCTGCTTGTGTTCCTTTTCTCGCTGTGAATCTTTCTGTTAAATAAATAAAATCTTAAAAAAAAGAAAAAGAAAGAAAGAAAAGAAATCTTGCAAATGTAAACTCTTTCTCTGCCCCCTTTGAATTGTAAATCTTCTCCCAGGCTCTTACCAGTTTTACAAGTCAGGAATATTTTCCTCAAGGATGTGGGAGCCATGCCATTGTAATGCAATCATAAAGACAGATCAGTCCCCTATCTCCCTGTCTCTGTGGGAGGGTAAGTAATAACCAGCAAACAGATGGCTTAATCACACTGAGAAGACTTCCCCCCAACAAACTCCCCCCAAAATTCCCACAACCGTTCCACCACTGAACCTCTCAGCACACAAAAATTCCAACTTTTGTTTCAGTGGAGTTGAGGTCAATCTCTCTCTCCCTAGTTGCAACAGTCTCATAAAAGGTCTTCTTTGCCTGTTTAACTTACCTTTTGAAATTATTCCTTGACAAAACCTACACATGAATATTTATAGTGTCTTTATTCATAATCACCCAAAACTGGAAGCACCCAAGACATCCTTCATCAGGTAATGGTAATGGACCAACAGATTGTGATACATCCATCCATTGGAGTACTATTTAGTGATAAGAAGAGAATGAACTATCAAGCCATTCAAAGTCATGAATGAATCTTTAGTGCACGTTGCTAAGTGAAAGAAGCTAGTCTCGAAAGACTACATAGTATGCAGTTCCATTAAGATGACATTCTAGAATGTCATATAAGCAAACTCAGTAAACCTGTCACAGGTTTAGGAAGAAGGAGGGATTTTTTTTTTAAGTGTGGTGAAACTATTCTATATGAAACTCTAATGCTAGATACATGACATTATTCATCTGACAAACCCCATAGAGATTTCCAAATCAGAGTAAATCTTAATATGTCAAATTTTAAAAATTGATTTTGGAGATTAGGAGCTCCCAGAATGGATCTGATGTATTGTTGTATGAATGTATGAATTAATCTCACTGAAGGGGATGGAAGAACAAGATGTTGAACTAAATAACTTTGGAAATGAGGACTGTCTACAGAACTAAAGGCCAAAGGAATTGTATATTAGCCCTATACTATAATTGATAAAGCTGTTTCCCACATAAGGACAAGTTAACCTGAAACCACTGTACATGAATACTAGAATGAAACAATTAAAAGATGGTGGGAGACGGAGAAAGCCAGGTTTCTCACTGTTGGAGTGGGTGGTTACAGATAAGTAAGGAAGAGGCTCGAATGACCCATGTGATTCTACATGAAAGTCAGAGAAATCAACATGAACTCAGAGTTAATTTAATATACATATGGATGGATGGATGCATACAGGAAGAAGGTGTTGATAGAGGCAGTTACTAGGTTGTGTGTATGAGGAGGGAAAGGAACCCACAAGTTGTGAAAAGGCTGGAGAAAACTGAAGGTGCCCCTTGAATGGCCCACTTGAAAGATTTGCCTAGAGCCAGCCTTGTACAGAACACTGCTTATGATGGCTCATTTACTTCTTGAATTTCTGCAGAAAGAACAGGAAGAAAGATGCTGAGAGAGGAAAGTGAATTACCAAGTAGGCAAAAGTGAAAAATACCACCTCTGGTACTGTCAGGTGCCACACAACAAACAGGTTTTAAACCCACATAAAACATAGGCATCCATGTCCCCCTTGGCCACTGCTTATGACTTTCTGAATATAGATGTGACTCTTGCATAAGTTTCTCTAATGGCTAGATAGTTTCTTCATGACAGAATTTAGATTCATTAGCATGGCACTCAAAACTCCAAAAATACATTTCTATTCTTGTGTGACATTCCCCAAATGTTTACTCTATGCTCCAATCATAAGACTTTCTGCTGATCCAGGACCCTGTAAGGATTTTCACATCCCCACGCTTTCCCTCTGAAATATCCTTCCTCTTTTATCTCCTTGGCCTAGAGATCTATAGGCTCCATTCAAACGCAACCTGGCAAATCCTCCCTTTGCTTCCCTTGCAAAGTTTTTCACTACTTTCCCTGTTAGCTCTGTGATACAGTAATCAACTTTATTATGATGTTGGAGATATAAACTGTCAAGTAACTCCCTTTCCTGCCCTCTTGGCTCTAACCGGTTGAGAACAGATACCAGGAATCAAATGAGGCTCAGAGTCAAATCAGCCTCCTTAATGATAAAACTAGACTGGAGAAGATAGTTTGAATGGAGTCCCAAAAGGGAAGGAAAAATAAAATAAGATGAAAACAGAGGGGCAAACCTTTAGAGACTCTTAACTGTAAGAAACAAACTGAGAGTTGCTGGAGGGGGATAGGTAACTGGGTAACGGGCATTAAGGAAGGTACTTGATGGAATGAACACTGGGTGTTATATGCAACTGATGAATCATTAAATTCTACCCCTGAAATTGATAACACAGCATATGTTACCTAAATTGAATTTAAATAAATAATTTAATTTTTTTTAATTTTAAAAATAAAATAAATGATTGCATGGAGCCTCAAATGAAGCTTCCTGCTCCCTGCCTTACAAAGTGAAGACAGTCATGCCCTGGTAAAGACCTGACATGGTCTTCTTCTACCATTCACAGGTTAAGAAGCTGAAACAGAGAAAGCCAAGACCTGGAGGCTGAGAAAAAGGCAGGTCTTACCAGGTCCTACCTGGTCTAGTGTACCCTCTAGAGGCTGGAATTTCAAAGAGACTGATTCAATCAATCCAGTGGCCCTTGGCCAAGATGCATGGTGGAATCACCTAGGAGCTTTGGAAACTAACCTCATCCCAGATCAAATGAGTTTTGAGTTTCTGGAGTTGAGGCCTCTTAGCAATAGCTTTTAAAAACTCCTCCAGGTGACTTTAATGTGCGGGAATCTCCAAATTAGGCCAAGATAGTAGAAGGAAATATGAACTTGACACAACTGATAAACTAGGCTAATGAATGTCAGGGGCTTCACCTGCATCATGAGTCTTGCTAGCACTGACCACCCCTTGGAAAGAAGGATGAGTAATGAATGAGTAGATGGTCTCTTTGTTCTGTTCTGTTTATTCTCTTCTGGGTTGAAGAAGGATGTGGGAAGAGAATAAATGTTGCTGCACACTACTTCATTTGAATTTCACAGTACTTCCTGAGTGGCAAACAGGTAGGCAGAGTGGACTCCATGTTACAGGCAAGGAAACTGTTTATACATTGTTGTTCTTACCTTCGTCTTTGACCCTTACTTCTTTTTTTTCTGATTATAAAAAAATATACATGTTCACTGTGGAAAATTTACCAGAAACAGAAGCATAAAGCAGAAAATAAAAATACATAAGTCTGGCACCAACTGCTATCATTTTGTTGTATTTTCTTTCAATTTTGTTTGTAGTCTGCTTTTTTTCATTTCACTGTATGTACTTTTGCATACATACTTTTAATGACTATGTATCTTCCACCATACAAAGATACCACGACTTAGCCATTCTCCTAATGTCAGGGATTTAAAATATTTCCTAATTTACACCATAGTAAATAAAGTTGCAAGGAACATCTCACCTAAAGTGTACAACTTTCTGTATTTCCCATCATTTCCTTAGAATAAGTTATGATAAATGGAATTACTCTGTCAAAGAATACAAAGATTTTTAAGGACTTTGATACATTTTTCCAAATTGCTGGGAATTTTTTGTGGGTTTTTTTTTATTTCTTTTTTTTTTATTAACATATAATGTATTATTTGCCCCAGGGGTACAGGTCTGTGAATCATCAGGCTTACACATTTCACAGCACTCACCATAGCACATACCCTCCCCCATTTCTATAACTCAACCACCCTCTCCCTAACCCCCACCCCCACAGCAGCCTTCAGTTTGTTTTGTGAGATTAAGAGTCTCTTATGGTTTGTCTTCCTCCTGATCCCAAATGAAACAAATTGCTATTTGAAAAAGATTTTACAAACTGAAGTCATAATAATTTATGAAAGCAGCCCAAATGTTGGAGTCTTCTTTACTAGTAAGAACTCAAGTGTTGGTTCTTCACACCCTTTAGCAGTTGAAAGGATGCTACTTTAATTCTTCATTCAGGCCACATCTTCATTCTGTAAGAAATGACAGAAGTACTTCTCAAGGTGGTCCTCTATCCAGTGATAGGCATTTGTGTCTCACTATTCCTGGTCAAGCCTCCAAGTGATTCCATGAGAGCTTGGGCAAAAGTTATGCTTCCCAAGTAATAAGAAACTTTCATGTGTTCTCTCCGGAGCCACAGAGCTCTATAAAGCAGTCATGGCCAGGTTTGGTGGTCTCGTGTTCCTGCTGGAGGAAAGTGGTGCTCAAGAAATTGCTGTCGGAGGTCACAAACTGGTGAGTGTCCAAGCCAAAAGAGTGATGGTGTCTCCTGGCTCTATATATCAGTACTTTGCTCCCTTCACCCCAGCTGCTGCTTCTTTGTCATGCACCATATAAATAAGATGGAGACATCAGTTCTTACCAGACATCTTCTTTGTCATGCACCATATACATAAGATGGAAACATCAGTTCTTACCAGGATCTCTCAGATGTCAGCTGAGAGCTCCCTGCCTCTTGAAATCTAGGTGAGATTCTTGAATGCCTTGTATCAATCTTCTAGGGCTCTCATTATAAAATGTCACAGACTGGGGGGTTTACCCAAGAGGAATTGATTGCTTACTGTTCTGGAATCTGGAAGTTCAAGATCAAGGTTGGTTTCTCCAGAGGACTCTCTCCTTGACCTGTGGATGGTCACCCTCTTGCTATGTCCATGGCCTTTTCTCAGTGTACAATCAGCCCTGGCATCAGTCCTAGTATAGGAGTGGGGTCCCATTGGGTTAGGGTCCCACTCTTATAAGCATATAGAACCTAATTAACCTATCTCCAAATACATGTTCTACTATGGGTTAGGACTTAAGCATATGAATTTGGGCGGGGAGGGTATAATTCAGTCCCTAACACCTCTTTTTCCACATCCTATGGGAGTACTAAGCTCTGTTCAACATGATGTGGGTCCCTGATGGTGGAAAAGTGGGAATTGAAGGGGAGACTACACCTCTCCAACTCCAAACTCCTGCTTTCACCATATTAGACCCCTGTATTAATCTTGGGTCTGTATAACATCTATACCTTCTGCCCACAGTTGACATAGAAATGAGAGCTGTCTCTTCTATTTTTCAGGGAAAGATTATTTGCAGGAGTCATGTGGCTATGTGTTAGATGTTACTAAGAAGTCCAAGAAGAGAAGGGCTAGCAAAGGAGTCTATATGAACAATTTCAAATTGGACCCCAGACAGCCTTGACCTTAGGAGAACATTCTTACTACATCCAACTCCTGGTATCTATTCTCAACCATTTAGAGCCCAGAGGGGAGGAGGGGTAGTTAACTAATAGTTTATATCTCCAGCACTGTACTAAAGTGTGACTACTGGACCACAGAGTAAAAAGGGGAAGGAGTGAAGTCTCACCTCTAGGGAATTGGGGTGGGGGTGGGGATTCACTGTCTACTTCATCCCCTGTGGTTCCAAGCCTAGTGCATGCATATCACAGGTTCTTCTCTCTTGCTTTACCTCCTTTATTCCTCCTCATCTTCAAACTCTAGGACCGCCACCAGAAGCCCCAAATTCTTCTCACTCCATTGGTGAGTAGAATTTGGAGGTAGAGAGCTTTCAACTTTTCACAACTTTCCACATCTCGAAACAGCAAACTCAGCTACAGACTGACTTTGAAGAGCCAGACCAAGTCCCTTGGGAGCAGTATGAGCTGGAAGGCCTTCAATTTAAACAGCTCCACTTTCCTTCAATGCCAGTCACAGTTTTGAATAGCATCTGTGTCTTCATTACTCAAATAAACCTAATGATTGTTGATATTAGTGAGGATAAATTTTTAACAGCAGGGGACTGAGGTGATGAAGTTGCTAAATACAGAATGAGGTCAGAGTCACTAAAATGCTTGAAAAATGTCAGCAGGGATGGATGAAAGGGCACACCATTGGTGAGTGGCTTAGGAATATAAACTAGAAGAAAGTTAAGTGCTATTCACTCTAATGTCCTAGGTGTGTGTTTAGCTATAGTTGGGGACACAACTTAGTCCCACGGCCGTTGCTTAGGATCCCTTCAACTATCCGCCAGGCATTGTTCTAAGCTGGAAACAACCCAAATTTCCTTAATCAGGAGAATTAATAAACAAGCTATTGTGTCCCCATATATCGAAATACCACTCAGCCAAAAAAAGAATCCATGATTGATACACACAAAGACTTGGAAGAGTCTCGAAGGCATTATCACTGAGTGAGAGAAGCCAGGCCCCAAAGATTGAATACTGTAGGATTCTATTTTTTGGCATTCTTAGAATGACAGAAGTGTAGTGATGGAGAACAGACCAGTAGTTACCAGGGGTGAGGAGTGGGGGAGGGTACGACGATGTTGATGAAACTGATCTGTTTCTATCATAGTCGAGGTTATACAAATCAATACATATTTTAAAACTCACAGGACTGTACACCCTGAAAAGGTCAATCTTCCTGTGTATAAAGTTTAAAAATAATATAAATAAAATTAAATAATTTTAATTCCTCAACATAAAAAATTAAAAATCCATTCACTCACACACACACACATAAACTATCTACATGATATGATTCCACCTGATGTTTCCCCCAAACCCTAGGGCTCCTCGGAGAAGCCCTGAGGGCAACAGTACAAGTATGGAGGAGACCAAGCAGACCGGCTTCCCATTCCCTTTCAACTAGAATGTTCCTCTCTGACTTCCCTGTGTGTGTTTATTTTTTAAGGAACATTTCATTTGGAGAAGAAAATAAAAGCTTGAATCATTGGTGTAATAACACCTAGTGATTGTTTAACATTCAAGAACTAACTATGGTGCCAAGCTGTGCAAAATGCTTTTTTATATGCATCCTCTCCTGTATTCCTCCATATAATCCTATGAGGTATGAATTCTCTTATTTTAGAGGAGACAAAAGATGAGTCTTAAAGAGGTTACTTAACTTGCCCACCGTCATCCAGAGAGTGATTGGCAGGACTGGACTTTGGACTATAAGTGCCTCTTAGATCCCGTACTACTGGGATTGGGGTTGACCGGCAGCTCCAGTGCTGTACTCCAGAATTCATCAGGAATTTCACACAAGGCAAAGCATGCCAACAGACTGCTCTTGGTCAATGACTGAGCATGGCAGGGATATTAAAGGCAAGCCTATTCCTGGGAAATGTGTACTCCTCTCCTGGGTGACTTTGAATCAAGATTCCTCATCAGCCTGGCTTTGAGAACTATACTGCAGTTTTCTACTTCCTTCCCTCCCTTCCTTCTCTCTTTCATAGGGGCCGGACCTGCACCAGTCAGATGGCTCTCCCACCCTTCTCTGGCTCCCTTCCCACTCTCCTTCACCACTGTTTCCCCCAGTATAACTCATTGGGTGTCTGCTTCTTGAAGGGCCCAAGGCAACACATCTTACTCCAGGAGCAAAGCTCTTACGAGTTTTGCAACAGGAGAGCAATCTGGATCTTAGAAATTATAATACCCAAGCTATAGGGCTGTTGTTAGTATTGAGCTCCCTGACACAGATGAAACACCATTAGATGTCCTCACCTGGCTCATAGTGAATACTCAATAGTTATTGGATGAATGAAATGAAATAAAGTTTGTCTGACCATTAGCTAGGAAGGACTTGATAAAGGTGTATTTCCTTCTGCAAGTTAAAGAAAACAGAAGAGGGAACAGAGAGCAGATCTCCTCCAGGCAAATGGCAGCCCCCTTCTAATTGTCCATAGGACCACACCACTATCAACCTCTGCCTCTCTCTAAACCCAGCCAGACACAGACAGGCTTGGCTGATTCTTCCCAACTCCTATCAGCTTTTTATACAAAGAGGAGTTTTCATGCTGACATCCCAGCTGGCCCTATATCTCATGAAAGTCACTTCCACGGGCTGAAAAATCTCTCTCTGAAAGAATTATTTTCATAAAGTGCTACGAATTGGATGCTGACCTGGAGCCAACCAGAGGAATTTTTCAATACCCACTTTTATATATAAAATTTGTAACCTTTCTCTTCTCATTGAAACTAGGTAGTATTGATTGAGCAGAAATTTCGAGAGCGTGTGTTTGGGACTTGATAGGGGTTAGCCCGTGGTAATCGTGGCTACCCACAGTTCATTTAAGATTCCTCACCAAAAGGAGAAAATAAAATCAGAATCAATACTTCCACAGGCACGCAGTTTAAAAATTTTGCAGTGATTTGAGCAGAGCCCCCTTCAGCCACAGGCAGCTCCGATTCCTGACATTGGCCTGTTTCTCCATCATTTGTCAATCGGAGGGCAAAGAAGAAAGAATTGAAGGGGGAAGAGGAGGAAGGAAATTCCAGCAGAGAGATAAGGAATCCAGCCCAACAACAGCAAGGAAAAGAGAGCCAAACTAAGAGCCAATCGGAGAGCCAAATAAATGCTTCCAGAGAACAGCAGGGCACCAAGTCTTCCCCGCCAATAGTGGGCAAGGATCCTATCTCCAACACTTGTGGAAAAAATAGAAAACATCAAACCTGGAAGTGTTCAGGGGAATCTTGGTCTGCAAATAAAACTGAAGCTTAGAGAGACAAAGCGACTGACCCAAGATCTTAAGAAAGAGGATGAAGGGACTAGAATCTAGTCAATCATTTTGCATCACTTCTTTCTCAGGCAAAACCACCTCGCTTCTTGCAAGTTCTCCTCTTATCTGGAGGACTCTACTACCTTCAACTTTTTTCGTCTTCCAAGGTCCAGGTACCCAGCTTTTACTCCCATTGTGCTTTGGGGCTCATGGACTAGCGCGTAAAACATCACATTGCTCAGAAAATCCTATTAGCAATGCCTGACAGAAAGAAGTCAGTCATGGTGCCCAGTGGGAGAATGGGGATGGGACTTGGTGTTAAGGAGCCTATGCTGTAGTCATTGTACCCTCTTCTACTAACACGTGACTAAAAATCCTAAAGAAATGAGATCCTCTCCCATCTGTCCTGATTATGCACTGTTTTGTGCATAGGCCAGGGCTTGGATGAGATGATCTTTTGCTGACCAAAAGAATCCAACTTTTGAGAACAACACTATCTTCTCCAATTCATGAGTCATTTTGCCACAGCCCCATTTCTGGACTGTGTGAGGCATCTAACAGTTCTCACAAAGCTTATCACTTGGTAGAGATACACAGGAACTGTGTTGAATGAGTGCATGGAGGAGTAAATGAGCCTACAAAAAAAATGTAATGCTGTTCAAACAGTGACTTCAAAGATAAGAGTTCCTCATGATAAAATGATGGAGGGTCTTGGAATTCTCATGGGTGCTTTTTAAAAGCAATCACATTTATAAATACAAAGAGAAAGACAGAAAGAGCATGGACTTTAGAGCTAGATAAACCTCACTCTGAAATCCAATTTCTCGACAATGAGCCATACGGCCTCCATTAAATTATTTACCTCTCTGAGCTCCAAGATATCATCTACAAGATGAGACTAGCAGTACATATTTCACGCAGTAGTCATGTGCTAAATGTGATAACGTGTGTGTAATTAAATGGGAGAGAACAACAAGTTTAATACCACTTAAATAAATGGAGTCTCACCTGGAGAAAAGAATCCATGTGCCGACAGGAGACTAAGAGCAGAGGGACCTGGCTTAGCCGGCAACCTCATAAGGGTGGGCAACAGAGACAGAAAAATAGAGAAATTTAATAGCTGTTTGAAATGACTCACATTGATATGATAGAACACCTTCCTCTCTCCTTAACTTTCTCTTTCTGCCCTTGTTGCCCCAGAAAGACCCTTCCTCAACTGGAGGGTGGGGAGGAGAACATGGAGAGAATTATCCCACATCTAGGTTGGGAGGGTGCCTAACAGGAACCAAAACGCTCCAAACAACATGATTATTTTCAGCAGGAAAGTGAGCTCAGAGCCAGAGCAGACTATGAGAGCTTAAGCCCCCAGGAAATGTTCATAAGTCTGGGGGAGGGATTCAGATGTTCCATGCTTCATGGAATAGCATTTTGAATCAATTGTAACTAGATCTTAAAAGAGCTACAAGAGTCGGCTGACTGATTACATGTAAAATGCCTGACATTATAGACCTATAATAAAATATTGGTTTCTTTCCTTTTTTTAAAAGACACTGTTGAAAGATTATGTCTCCTGAATAGCTTGTTCCCCTCTAACCCCTGGCAACTTAGAATAAATGGAAAACAAGGGAATAAGCGAACAATTACCACAAAGAAAAGCACTCTCTCTTCTACTTGGCTGCACATGTCCAGCCAATGAAAGCACACAATAGTTTGCCTGTCAGTTTCCAGTAACCCAATGGTTTTTAACGGGCTCTTCAAAACCCAGATGTCTCTCAAAGAGCTGGGCCCAAGCCTTATATGAGTCCTTTTGCCATAACTGCTTGGAAACCAAGTGCTCACCTCATGAAAGGCAGCAAAGGAAAGACAAAAGATAAAAATATGCATTTATTTGAGGACTAGTTCAGGCAACCCTCTGGAAATCCTAAAGCTACTTTCATGGAAGCCTGTAATGACCTGAAGCCTGGTGGTGCACTGCTTGGGGACCTGTGGTGTGTGAGGGTCTCTTGCAGTCATGTCTAGCATGAGGAGGTCCCCACATAACCTTCTGAGCCCTAAGGTCTCGCTGGTGACTGCTGGCTGCGTTTTCAGTAGTCCACTTCCTCCTCTCCTTCTGCTAGCACCAATAGCACCAACTATAACCCTGAGCTTCCAACTGATGCAAAAAAAGGTCAAGAGAAGAGAGCTTTTCCTTCCCTATCCATGGGAGCTGAGTCCTATGATCTTCCTCCTAAGACAGTTTCCAGGCCAACTTCTCCATTCTCATAGCCCCATTCTCTTAACATTCCATTTATCCATTCTATAGATTATATTGCTCGAGCACCTTCTACATGCCGGGAACTATAGAGTAGGACAATAGGGATCTAGGGCAGTCAAAAAAGAAGATACTCTCCCTCTCATCATGGAACTTAACAGGGAGAAAAATGAAAGACCTCTTGATGTGGGAGGGTCCCATTGAGCTGTGAATTGGGATTCATTTTACTCGTATATCATTACTGGTAAAACATGTCAACCTTAAAATAGCCAGTTATCTTACTGACAAAATGAGTTGACTCAGGAATACAAGAGGAATTGCAATTCAGGACAAGCGGACTATGAAGAACCATAGGCAAGTCTGAAGAGACAAAACCAGAAGTCAGCATTAATGAGGTTTTAGGAGGAAATTGGGGAGGTTGGTTCTGAACAGAAGTTCATTGGAGAAGGACAACAGCTTGAGGTTCTGGTGGTTTCCTGATTGGCTGCCACTGGTGGTCAGTGCTTTGTTGCTGGGGTAGGGAGGGATCTTCCTCCTTTTTCTTAAAAGCCAGGAGATGAGATTCCTATGGGTAAAATGTCCTCTCTTGTCAAAATAATTCTTATCTTCCCACTAGTCACAAAGGCCATCATAAATGGGATATGCATGAAAGCTCCCACTTCAGGGCTCCCCACCTCCACTTTAAGTGAGATTTTTCTTTATTTTTACAAACAACACCCCTGCTCTGCACATAGGACTTTTCCCATAGGAACACTATCTTGCAGAAGCTTGATGGGAAAGGTTTTATTCCCAATCCCCACAGATTTATTCCCAGCACAGAGGTAACACTCTCTCCCTTCATGGAGGTCATGTTCCCACACACAAGCAATGCCAACATTTTGTGGTTCTCACTGGGTGTATCTGTGAGGCATGGTTGTCCTTTCTCAATGCCTACTGTGTAGCAGGCACAGAAATGGGTGCATACACATATATGCTTAATGAGTCCTCACAACACTACTGTGAGGTCAGTACTATTACCACATTTTAAAAACGAGGACATTCCAAAAATATTAATAAATGAACTAAAATTAAAACGAGGAAATTCGAGGTATAAACATGGGAGAAAACTTGCTAAAGATCACACAGGAAACAATTAGTAAAGATGATTTAAAAAGAAATTTAAAAAATAATCCCACTTACAATTGCATCAAAAAGAATAAAATACTTAAGAATAAATTTAACTATGAGAGACTATAGACTTGGGGAGACAAATGGAGAGCTTTAAAAGGGTAGGGGCTGGGGGATGTTTGAACCTGGTGATGGGTATTAAGGAGGGCACAGATTGCATGGAGCACAGGGTGTTATACACAAACACTGAATATGGTGACTAAAAAAATAAAATAAATAAAATAAAGATATTTTTTAAAAAGAATAAATTTAACCAAGGAGGTGAAAGATGTACACACAGAAAACTATAAGACAGTGAAGAAAGAAATTGAGGAAGACACAAATAAATAGAAAGATATTCTCTGTTTGTGGAACAGAAGAATTGATATTGTTTAAACGCCCATAATACCCAAGGCAATCCATGATTTCAATGCAATTTTTATCAAAATTCCAATGGCATTTGTCACAGAAATAGAACATCTCATCCTCAAATTTGTATAGAATCACAGAAAATCCCAAATAGTCAAAGTAATTTTGAGAAAGAAGACCTCATGATTTCTGAAGTCAAGCTATACTGCAAAGCTATAGTAATCAAAACAGTGTGGTATTGGCATAAAAACAGACACACAGATCGATAGAACAGGGCAGAGAGTCCTGAAACAAATCCACATAAATATGATCAATTAATCTACAACAAAGAAATCAAGAATATGCAATAGAGAAAGGATAGTCCCTTCAATAAGTGATATTGGGAAAACTAGGTAGCCACATGCAAAAAAAAAAAAAAAATGAAACTGGACCACCATCTTAAATCACATATAAAATTAATTCTAACTGGGTTAAAGACTTGAATTTAAGACCTGAAACCATAACACTCCTAAAAGAAAACATAGGTGGGTAGGCTGCTTGACATTGGTCTTGGCAATGATTTTTTGGATTCTACAAGAGCAAAAAGACAACAAAAGGAAAATCAATGAGTGCGACCACATCAAACTAAAAAATTTCTGCACAGCAAAGGAAACTGTCAACAAAATGAAAAGGCAACCTATCAAGTGGAAGGAAATACTTGCAAATCACAAAACTGATAAGGGCTTAACATCCAAAATGTATAAGGGACGCTTACAACTCAAGAGCAAACAAACAAACAAATCTCTGATTAAAAAATGGACAGAGTTGGGGTGCCTGGGTGGCTCAGTGGGTTGGGCCTCTGCCTTCAGCTCGGGTCATGATCCCAGAATCCTAGGATCGAGCCCGGCATCAGGCTCTCAGCTCAGCGGGGAGCCTGCTTCCCCGTCTCTCTCTGCCTGCCTCTCTGCTTACTTGTGATCTCTGTCAAATAAATAAATAAATAAATTTTTAATAAAGGACAGAGGATCCAGATAGACACTTTTCCAAAGAAGACACATAGATGGCCAACAGGTACATAAAAAGGTGGTCAACATCACTAATCACCGGAGGAATGCAAATCAAAACCACAATGAGATATCACCTTACATCTTTCATTATGGCTATTATCAAAAAGATAAGAAGTAACAAATGTTAGCAAGGATATGGAGGAAAGGGAACCCTCGTGCGAAATTGGTGGGAATAGAAACTGGTGCAGCCAGTGTGGAAAACAGTGTGAAGCTTCCTCAAAAATTTAAAAATAGAGCTATGCTATGCCCCAGCAATTCCAATTGTAGGTATGTAATCAAAGGAAATTAAAACCCTAACTCAGGGCGCCTGGGTGGCTCAGTGGGTTAAGCCGCTGCCTTCGGCTCAGGTCATGATCTCGGGGTCCTCGGATCGAGTCCTGCATTGGGCTCTCTGCTCAGCATGGAGTCTGCTTCCTTCTCTCTCTCTCTCTCTGCCTGCCTCTCTGCCTACTTGTGATCTCTCTCTGTCAAATAAATAAATAAAATCTTAAAAAAAAAAAAAAAAACCTTTAAAACCCTAACTCAAAAAGATACATGCACTCCTGTCTTTATTGCAGCATTATTTGTAATAGCTAAGGCATGGAAGCAAATGAAGGGTCTGTTGATGGGACAAATAAAGAAATGTGGTGTGTATATGTGCAGATGTGTGAGTGTGTGTATGTATATATATATAGACACATACATATATATATAAACAATAAGATATTAATCAACCATTTAAAAAAAAAAGAAATCCTACCATTTGCAACAACATGTATGGACCTTGAGGGCAGTAAGCTAAGTGAGTAAGTCAGAAAGAGAAAGACAGGGGTGCCTGGGTGGCTCAGTGGGTTAAGCCCCTGCCTTTGGCTCAGGTCATGATCTCAGGATCCTGGGCTCGAGTCCCGCATCGGGCTCTCTGCTCAGTGGGGAGCCTGCTTCCCCTCTCTCTCTCTCTGCCTACCTCTCTGCCTACTTGTGATCTCTCTCCGTGTGTGCCAAATAAAAAAATAAAATCTTAAAAAAAAAAGAAAGAAAGAAAAAGACAAACGCTGTATGATCTCACTTACATGGGGAACCTTTTAAAAAAAAGAGTAAAAGAGACAATGGTGGGATAAAGAATACAAAGAGCAGTTGGATTTTGGCCATTGACAATAGATCTTGGTTCAAACTACTAAAAAGTTGCCATAGCTGTGTGGGAAGATTTCCACTGCTCTCCTCTCAGAAAGGGGTTTGGCAGGATGAGGAGCAGGGAGAAAGGATCGCAAGGCAAGAGGGAAAGCGACTGCCCCTATTCCCTACATTGATGTTTCTGAGGGGCACCAAGAGCATGAACAGAGATCTCTCCAGCCCAAGGCAAAGCTAGCTCAGTACTACTATTCCTCATTGAGTCTCCACTACCTGCTTCCTTAGGATATGACCCTTCATTACCACAATATCTGTGAGAGGAAGGTGACATCTCTAGTTTTAAATAAAGTTTTAGTTTTATAAGAGTTTTAGATCTACAGAGACGTGGCAAAGACAGTGCAGAAGTTTCCAGTACACTCCTCACCAGTTTTCCCCGACCTCAATCTCTTGACCTCACCAGGGTACATTTGTCAAAACCAAGCAACGGACATTAGGTTAGGTTAGGTTAGGTTCCTGTTAACCAAATTCCAGACTTTCACCCACTGTCCCGGTTAAGGTCCACATCTTCATCCATTTGGGCTGCTATAAAAAAAAAAAAATACCATAAACAGGGTGGCTTAAATAATAGAAATTTACTTCTCACAGTTCTGGAAGTTGGAAAGTTCTAGACCAACATTTGGTCAAAGTCAGTGTCTGGCAAGAGTCCACTATGGTTCATAGATAGCTGTCTTCTCCCTGTGTCCTCACCATGTCAGAAAGGGCAAGCTCACTCCCTGGAGTCTCTTTTATAAGAGCACACGCAAAAATTGTGAAATTGTGAGAAGATGGCAGTGTTAACTAGCCATATTGTGGTAATCATTTTGATAAATAGATATAATTTTGACGTGCATTATCATTGTGATACATACCTATATCACTACTTTGTGCACTGAAACTTTCCCATCAATAAGATCTTAATAAAGCAAGAAAAAAACAAATAAAATTTCTTCCTGATTAATGGACTATTCAGGATTTCTGATTCTCATTGGGCAAATTACTGTGATTTATAGTATCTCAGAAATTCATGTATTTCTTGGAATTTCAAATTTGTTTCTATGTAGTAGATCTAAATATCCCAGTTAAGTATCAGTTGCTATAACTTCCTTCTAATGCCTCATTTTGTGTGCTTACATTCTCTCTTAATTCTTGATTTGAGTGGCTAGCAACTTCTCTACTATAGCACAGATTTTTTAAGTCTGCCATAATTTTGAGTTACTTTATCTAAGTCTATTTTGTTTTTCAACTATAGAATTAAATCCTGCATGCAGTTATTCCTTATTTAAAAGCAAGTTATTTCAGGCTACATGTTTTCTCGGAGTACAATTTTAGTCATCCTACAGGTTTTCATATCCAGTCTTTAATGTCATCATTGTCTAATTATACTCTAATTGCACTTTTCATATACCCCTTGACCTTGGCATTGTTTAAGTGAATGTCTTGCATTGGTTGTGTTTTGTTTTTAATTTTCAAGTGGTTGAGGCTTTGGTGCAATTCTTATTTATTAATAAAGCTGTGCTTAGAAAACATGATGTGTGTGATTTTCTGGTTTCAGAATGTGAGGCAGTTTCATAGCTAAGTTTTTAACCAGTCTTTGAAGCCAGATGAAGGGAGAAGAGAAGAGATTTACTGCAGAATTCCAGAGAGCCTGCAGACTGAGGGAAGGAGCTGAAGCTGTCAAATACCACAGCAGAAGTCTTGTCTCTGTGTTTACAGTCTTCTCTGCCAGGCTGGAGTGGCCGCCAAGAGTTGCTGGGGAGTGCCCCATGTTCTGCCTGATGGGGGCATCTGCGCCAAGCGCCAAGGGGGTACCACAGACACAGGGTGTTTAATGAGCTTCCTCTTGCAGGATCCCAATATGATTCCAACTACCTGCAGCCCAATGGCGTTGCTCAATTCTGAAGAAGTCTCTCCTACTCACCTCCTAGGCAAGCTGGTTTTAAGTGTAAAAGAAATCAATAGTCTACTCAGTTCTTCTTTGATCCATTCGTAGCAGCAAGTCTGTGGTGTCTCACAGCTGCATAGCTAGAAGCATGTCTAGTGTCCAATGCACGGCTTTCCTTCCTTTATATCCTTGGCCATGTCCCTGAGATTCTCCAAATGTAGGAACTAGAGCAAGATGCTAAGGTCACTAACTTGCTTAGAAGTGCCCTTTGCTTTTTTTTTTCCTTCCTTCCTTCTTTTCTTCCTTCTGTCCATCCTTCCTTCCTTCCTTCTAAAGCTGAGAACATTAGTCTATTGGCAAAGTACTCACAGAAGTATAGGTTAATGTTTTCTCTTCAGACACATACTTACAACCCAAGGAAATGAAATTGAAGGTGTTCAAAGCACCACCATTATAGAATGTGCCCTGCCTAAGAGCTTGATTTTAGTTGAGCCTCAAGATCACACTCCACCCCTACCAGAAGAGCAGATGTCCCTTAGTCACCAGAGCTCGCTGTCAGTAATATCTTACATCTGAAAATAAATCCAGCTTTCGGCAGCTTGACCACATATGTGCCTCTGAAACTATGGCAACAGAAAGTCCTTTTACCTCTGAGTCCCAATTAAAAGTGTTCTGTTGGCTATAATTGGAGTGTTTGGTCTCCAAAACTAATATATCAAAGCAATCATGTAAGCCTCAAATGTCACCATCACACAAATTGATATTTCTCATGCAAGCAGCTAATGAGTGGTCAGACCAAAGAGTGTGTGTGACTGAGGTTACGGAGAACAACTGCATTAATCCACTTTGGGATCCTTTCCCCCATGCCCCACTCCGCCCACCTGAGGTTTGACAGCTGATTGAACATTAGGGTAGGGAGAGAAAAGATGACGGAGATTTCAAGTCTGGGCACCAGAGGGGCTTTTAATAGAAAGGGGGAAAATACCTAAAGAGTAAGTTGCATGTAAAGAATGATGCGTGGTGAGAAATGTGTTCAGTTTCACTCTGTTGGGAATCCAGGCATCTGGAATTGAACCAAGACACATCATGTGTGAGTTTCCAGCCTGGTTAAAAAAGAGGGGGGAAAGAAATACGGTGCAGGGAGGAGGAAGGAGAGCAGGAGGAGGAGGAGAATAACTTACAGTATGAATGTCTTTTTTGAGCATTATACTTTCAGATTTTATCTTTTTCTGATTGATTCTTAATCAGCAATAGCACAGAATGTCTCCGCTTTTAGTTTCTCCTCTGTTAAGTATGAAATGATCTATAAACAAACACTTAGGAAGATGCAGTTGAAATGGATCCTGTGATCCTTTTGTAATGTGAAAAATCTTCTGGTAATGTAAATAATTTCACCCTCTAATAATCTGCTTGCTAACACATTTGGTGGTGTTTAATAATGTTATAAGTCTATTTTCTGTGAATTAGGGCATATACAGAGGGAGAGAGAGAGATTTCTTTTGGGATGATATCACACGAATATGCAAATAACAGAAAGATCTACTTTTGGTGGCTTAATCAAGTCAGAAAGTAGACATTACGTGTCTACAATGAATCACATGTTCGTCCCATCTGAAAAGAAACCTGGAAAATGTGCTTTTTTAGTGGGCACACCACTAACCTTTGGGCTTCTGTTAATAATGAAGAAAGGAGAAGAGATATCAAGTAAGCAATTATCATACCCCTTCCCATGTAACACATCTAGAAGTTTCTGACACTTTTATAGTAATAATCAGGCACCTTTCAATCTAGGACTTCAAGTCATGCATGACCTGTCACAAGACTAAATGAACTCAAGTCGAAAGACTTGGGATCAAGTTCTGGCTCTGCCACTAATTCTGTGATCTTGGACTAAGTGACTTACTTTTGTTTTTCACCAGCAAAATGAGACAACTTAAGTCAATCGTTGCAAAGACCCTGAAATTCTATGCCTCCATGCTATAGCGTTAGCCAGAATACATCCAGGTCTTATGATACTGCCCTCCTGGACCCCGTCCCCCACCCTCTGTTCCTGGCAGACAGGGGAGCATTGCTGTGGTGGTCTTCCATCAGAGACCTGTGAGAGGCATCGCTTCAGGAATCATCGCACTTTGGAAAAATGAAAATAGCTCCTTCTTTCCCCTATAAAGAGAAGATTAGAAGGCGTACCTGGCTGGCTCAGTCAGTTAAGCACCCGACTCTTGATTTCGGCTCAGGTCATGATCTCAGGGTTGTGAGATTGAGCCAGGCAGAGGAGCTCTACTACGCTCAGCAGGGAATCTGCTGGAGATTCTCTCTCTCCCTCTCCCTCTCTAAAAAAGAGAGAAAGAGAAAGAAGATTGGAAGGCAGTGGTGGTTCTAAGGGGACATACCTGATCTACTTCAGCAAGAACCCCCAGGTTCTGTGTGATCAGTGCTCCTGTGTCAAAGGTGAAAGGTCCCCCAACCTCTGGAGGGCAGGCGAGCTGACCTCCAATAGGAATGGGGAAGACACCATCACTTCTGCTACCCCCCCCCACACTGCACACAGACTCCCACGGAAGCTGCTAGAAGAGAAGTAGAAGAAAGGAAGGAAATGGGAAGAAGAGGGGAATGAGAAAAGCTCATAGGGTCACATGTGAGGTCTTGCTTGCATATACAACACCCTGGGGTCCATGGTGTTTTCTTTCCTCCCACTGGCTCTGTCCAGGAACCTCAACCTCACATAGCTAACCACTCCCTTTTCTAGTGAGCTGGAAAAGGAGGAGTGTTGTATTTGTCAGAGGCAACAGGGACCGATTACATGCTGCTTCACTACTTACGACGTTGTGGGTGAACCCTGTTCATTCCAGGAGCTCTGCCCTCCACCTCTTTCAGCTCTGCCTTCCCACCCTTTCCCTGCATCACATTTACTGCCGAACAGAGCCTTGCGGTAGCCGCCTCTGGTTAGCTGATAAATTGGTCTTTGAAATGCATCTATGACTTTATATCACCCACTAAACTTTTTAGAGATTTAATAATAGTGAAACCTGGTCTCTGTTGGAAAGAATTCTCAAAGGGGCACAGCAAATAGAATTTTAAAAATTCCCTTTTCCATCAAAACTGCATAGGCTAGAACCCAATCTACTGAAGTATCAAAGAGATTTCTGAAGTTTCTGAAAGAAAAGAGATTGCTCAGACCTCTAAGAACTCTTTAGGGAAAGCAGAAATCACAGAAACTTCATCTCAATACAAAGAACCTCTTCACTCTTTTTTGGACCCATATTTCACATCTCACACCAAAGTGAAACCACAGAAGTTTTGTGCCAGGGCACCTGGGTGGCTCAGTGAGTTGAGCATCCAACTCTTGATTTTAGCTCAGGTCTGGGTCTCAGATTCATTGTGCAGTCTGCTTAAGATTCTCTCTTTCCCTCTGTACTCCCTCCCCTCTCGCACATATGCATGTTCTTTCTCTCTAAATAAATAAAATCTTTTAAAAAAAAAAGAATCCATATGAGTAAAATAAAATGGCACAAAACCTGGAAGTAAAAATGTTTCTAAATCTTTGAAACAGTAAACAAGTTAAAAGACAAAACCAGAGAAAAATTTATAAATACTACTATAAATAAAGACGTAATTATTTTCATATATAAAGAGCACCTGTAAAATGAATAAGAAGACCAACAACCCAGCAGAAAGAAGAAAACTGGCACAGAATAAGAACATTACTATATGTAAAAGAATGAAACTCGACCATTCTCTTACACCATACACAAAGATAAACTCAAAATGGATAAAAGACCTCAATGTGAGACAGGAATCCATCAGAATCCTAGAGGAGAACATAGGCAGTAATCTCTTCGATATCAGCCACAGCAACTTCTTTCAAGATATGTCTCCAAAGGCAAAGGAAACAAAAGCGAAAATAAACTTTTGGGACTTCATCAAAATCAAAAGCTTCTGAACAGCAAAGGAAACAGTCAAAAAAACAAAGAGGCAACCCACGGAATGGGAGAAGATATTTGCAAATGACAGTACAGACAAAAGGTTGATATCCAGGATTTATAATAAACTCCTCAATCTCAACACACACGAAACAGGCAAACATATCAAAAAATGGGAAGAAGATATGAACAGACACTTCTCCAATCAAGACATACAAATGGCTATCAGACACATGAAAAAATGTTCATCATCATTAGCCCTCAGGGAGATTCAAATTAAAACCTCATTGAGATATCACCTTACACCAGTTAGAATGGCCAAAATTAGCAAGACAGGAAATAACATGTGTTGGAGAGGATGTGGAGAAAGGGGAACCCTCTTACACTGTTGGTGGGAATGCAAGTTGGTGCAGCCTCTTTGGAGAACAGTGTGGAGATTCCTCAAGAAATTAAAAATAGAACTTCCCTATGACCCTGCAATTGCACTCCTGGGTATTTACCCCAAGGATACAGATGTCGTGAAAAGAAGGGCCATCTGTACCCCAATGTTTATAGCAGCAATGGCCACGGTCGCCAAACTATGGAAAGAACCAAGATGCCCTTCAATGGATGAATGGATAAGGAAGATGTGGTCCATATACACGATGGAGTAGTATGCCTCCATCAGAAAGGATGAATACCCAACTTTTGTAGCAACATGGTTGGGACTGGAAGAGATTATGCTGAGTGAAATAAGTCAATCAGAGAGAGTCAATTATCATATGGTTTCACTTATTTGTGGAGCATAACAAATAGCATGGAGGACAAGGGGTGTTAGAGAGGAGAACGGAGTTGGGGTAAATTGGAAGGGGAGGTGAATCATGAGAGACTATGGACTCTGAAAAACAATCTGAGAGGTTTGAAGTGGCGGGGGGGTGGGAGGTTGGGGTACCAGGTGGTGGGTATTATAGAGGGCACGGATTGCATGGAGCACTGGGTGTGGTGAAAAAATAATGAATACTGTTTTTCTGAAAATAAATAAATTGAAAAAAAAGAACATTACTATTCATGGAGTATGTAATGCAAACAGAAAACATGAAAATGGTCAACTGTGAGAACTCAGTTGTGCTAGGGAGGAACAGAGACACAGACAATTTCCCTCCATAAGCCCAACTTTGCCTTTCAAAAGTCAATTTTGATATGCACAGTCACTTTGCAGAAGCTTATTGTCCCACACTATCCTACTCCCAAATCACATGTGAAATATATGAGCTACAAATTGAACAAGATAGATAATTGCCTATTTGGTGTGATTTCAGCATTGTTAAGAAGACTCCACAAAATGCTTCCCATGTTACCACCAGTGTCTGAACTCTCACCATAGGAGACCTGTCCATTTAGTTTATAGACTTCCCTGTTGAAAGAAATGGTCATGAGAGAAATAGCCCCTGAGCCTTCTATTTATTTCTTGATATGAGCAGCAATAATAGCAATTTTGTAACGTTGTATTATGCTTTACCACTCACAATATACTATCACAACAAGATCTCTCTGATCTTGTCAATCACTCTGTAGGATGAGAAAAGGGAAAATGATTCCAATTTTATAAATACCTCTTCAGGGATAGACCCACTCCTTAAGCCCAAGTTTTCTGATTCCTAGTCCTGAACATTTTCCAGCACCATCTGCTGTATGTGGATCTGTAAGGTCCTTCCTGGGATGGCATTCTGGCAGGGGAAGTGGAGTGAAAGCATAAGTCCATGAACACCTGGGGTTGCTAAGAATGAAGGGAGATGAAAAGGAAAGAGCTACCATAGGGAAAATGGTACCACAGTAGTAATCAGCCACACTAAAGACACATTCAACTCACAATTTCATTTCCAGATCTGAAAATGACATACCAGGACATTTCTAATCCCTCCTTATCTCCCAAGTTTACCATGAAGAGAAAGTAAACACCTCAATGTTTCCCAAAGAGGAATCACTGGAAATTCCTGAGTACCTACTGACTGGAAGCATTTGAGTTTACATTCTTCCCGCCGTAGACAATCCACTCTTCACTCTGCCTACTGAGTTGTTTGTTTTTTCTTTTTGAAAGATTTAATTTATTTATTTGACAGACAGAGATCACAAGTAGGCAGAGAGACAGGCAGCGGGGTTGGAGGGTAGAGGGAGCAGGCTCCCTGCTGAGCAAAGAGCCTGATGCGGGGCTCAATCCCAGGACCCTGAGATCATGACCTGAGCTGAAGGCAGAGGCTTTAACCAACTGAGCCACCCAGGTGCACCAGCTTCCTGAATTTTAATTTCAAAGGTAGCATTTTTCATTTCTACATGTTCTCTTTAGCCTATCCTGCTTCATTCTTTTCCCAGGTTCTCACCTCTTTCTATTATAACTTTGATGATTTTTGAGTATACTCATTTCATGGTCTCCATCAAATACCTCTGTGAGTGGAAGCTTCTGGACTCCAATCCTACTGTATGTTTTGCCTGATAACTCTTAGATATAGCCGGGGGTTTCCTCGTGCATTTTGTAATTTGGTTTTTGAGCTAAATTTTAGTGGGGCTTTATCTGTTGAAGTACCAACTGAGCAGAGTTAAAAATCTACCCAGGTTTCTTTTTTTTTTTTTCACTTTATGTATTTTTTAATATTAATTTATTTATTTTCAGAAAAACAGTATTCATTATTTTTTCACCACACCCAGTGCTCCATGCAATCTGTGCCCTCTATAATACCCACCACCTGGTACCCCAGCCTCCCACCCCCCCGCCACTTCAAACCCCTCAGATTGTTTTTCAGAGTCCATAGTCTCTCATGATTCACCTCCCCTTCCAATTTACCCCAACTCCATTCTCCTCTCTAACTCCCCATGTCCTCCATGCTATTTGTTATGCTCCACAAATAAGTGAAACCATATGATAATTGACTCTCTCTGCTTGACTTATTTCACTCAGCATAATCTCTTCCCAGGTTTCTAAGGTAGTTTTGTATTTACAACTATAGTCATTCCAAGGGTATGACGGCTTGGAACAAGTGGCAATATGTTCATTTTGGGGGTTAGGGGCTTCTAAGACCATACAGGAAGTATACATTAGAACCCCAGACTTGTGCAAGGAGTCTATTATAAAGGTCTACTTTTATGAATTCTCAAGAGTAAATTGATCCATATTTAGAATCCAGGAGGAGACAGATAAATTCCATCTCAGTTTCTCTGCAATGAGCTATAATATCTAACCATTTCTCCAAGGATCTAACCATTTCTCCAAGGATATAGCCTCTCAGATGCCCCAGATGTTTTCAGTGGTCTCAGTTCCAATTCCCTGCCACACAAGAGCCCAAGACCTTATCTCCCATCTCTATGTGAGCTTTAGAATCCAAAACCTTTGTTTCATCAATTCTCATTTCCCAAGACTACTGGACCATCAGCCCTTGTCTTTGGTCCCCTCTGTTTTCAGTTCCTGGGAATTCCCTCTTACTTTCTAGACATCTCAAAGGATGTTTGTTAGTGTCTATTCAGCATTTATAGGCATTTTCTTGTAGGAAGGTTATCAGACTACTTAGATTATTTTACTCTTGGAAAGGAAAGCACAAGTCCCTTTAGATACATTATTCGATTTAACCTTCATCCCATTCCTGCAAGATAATCATAGTCCCATTTCATAAATGAGCAAATTGAGACTCATAGAAGTTAAATAATTTTCCCAACATCTCACAACTAATCCTAACCTTGAAGACCATGTTCTTTCTCCTATGATGTCTCTGAAGAGGTAGCCTATTTCCTCTACTGTGTCTGAGAGAAGGAGTCCAGAGCTTTTGAAGGGTTTAAACTGAAGAGTTCTTTGAAAATTCTCCTTGGAGAACATTATTTTTTTAAAGTCTCTGGCAGAGTTCCATTATTAATTATAAAGGTGAATGGTAAGCCAAAGAATTATGAAGCCTAAATGTGGCTTGATAACACCTTTAGGGAAAACATCAAGAATCACTGAATAGGCTTGTGTCTGAACATACTGAGAATGTGAGAGAGGCAGACCTTCCCTCCCCATGCAGCCAGCCTCATTATATCCAAAGGTGGGTCAGCAGAAGGTCTGGAGGACTGGCTCTGCCTGAAATACGTAGGAGAAAGTAGATCAGGAGAGGTTAATGTCCATGCTGTGGAATCATGAAACCAATGAAAACCTGGATCATTGGGTTAGAAACTGGCCCAAGGCCAAATACAAAATATAGTCATAATTGGAGCCTTCCCAAGTAGAAAAAGGTTATTAGTGGAATCACATTAATCACAATGATTAATGCTGAAACCCGAGCTTTTTATTATGTAAAAGGTTAGGAAGAGTATATTGATGGCGGCGGGATGGGGGGTGGGGAATAAAAGGGTTCCGGTTTTGTAGAAATAATGAACAAAAGAGGGACAATAAATATTCAGGATGTGATTTGAAATCAGAAACCTGGATGAGTCACACAAATCATGCTTAAAAGCCGCTTATGCAAAGAAATTTGCCAGAAAGCAAATGTGCCTACAGATGGCCCATCAGGAGGCAGTTGGGTAGTCCCTGAAGTGCTGCAAGGGCAGCCAGACCAAAGGACAGGGTGCAGGGGAGGGGGTGAAACATGAGCCCAGAACAAGGATCTTGCCATCCACCAGACCTCGTCAGTGCACAGCCTGCCAAATGTGTCCAGGACAGGTCGTCTTGGAACACCAGAGCCTTCACACTTTTTTGTCCCAGAGAAGCAGGAGCAAAGGCACAGGGCTACCTGGGTGCAAGTAGTGAATCTAAGAAGAAATTGCAAGGAAGAGTGATTAATCAAAGTGAAAGTATGTAGACAAAAGCCTCTCCCTTTGAATCCAAAACAAGCTAGATGAGAGGATGGTCAGTGATTAAGGAGATGCTGAAGAACAAGGCCATTTGAAAAGGAAGAAGAAAGTTGACCCTAGAAAATGTATCTAAACTAGAATTAGGTGCTCAGAAGTCTTCAGATGGTCTGACAATTACCACTGAACTGAGCTCTAGCCAATAAAATGTGAGCAGAAATGCATGCCAGTTCCAGGGCTAGTCCATAGATACCTCCTGGGCATGACCATCCAAACTCTTTCTCCATTTTTTTCACGTGTGTGTTAGCCATTTGTATGTCTTTTTTGGAGAAATTATCTGTTCACATCTTCTGCCCATTTCTTGACTGGATTTTTTGTGTTTTGAGTGTTGAGATTGATAAGTTCATTATAGACTTTGGATACTAATCCTTTATCTGATATGTCACTTGCAAATATATTCTCCCATTCTGTAGGTTGCCTTTTAGAGAAAGGTTCTGCCCTGAGATAAAGGTTAAATAAAAGAGAGGCAACACCAAAGCATATTTTGGAAATGGCATCCAATTGAGACAAGGATACAAAGAAATAAGACAGGTCAGAGAGTTGTGGCTAGAAGGGATTTGGAGGATGTTTCCCGGTACTTGGGACCCCCTGGAAGCAAAAAAAAACAAGAAGAGAATGGAGTTTTGGGTTTTTTTTTTCCCAAGAAGATTGTGACTGCCCATATTCATGTGATTGGGTATCAGGCCAGACAACTCCACAGCCCCCAAGAAGGGCTATCCTCCCAAAGCCCACTCAGAGGGCTGTGGAGGAAAGGGAATTTCCTCACAGAGGGTCAAATGGGGGCCATACAACACAATGAACAAGGACATTCTTCACTCCAATCAGAGTCAGGTCAAGAAAATTCCCACTGTGAGACAGAGGAGCCTCACTCCACCTCCCTGACAAAAATCTTCTCCTTGCTCTGGACTGGCCACATGCAGTTCTCCCTGATTATCATCTTTTCAGTTTATCTTTGTAGGTCCATAGGGGCCACTTTCCAACCTAATGGAGACAAGTGGATATCATCAGCCAGAGATCCTGCGCTTGGACTTTGAGGACATGACTGGATGAAGCTTTGGATGGTCACTCTTGGAGAGAGTATCTTCCATGGGTGGGAAGGACAAAATAGGTACCTGGTAACTAGAGGATAGATCTGACAAAAGTCTTCGTCAGCTCAGGATATTATAACAAAATGCCATTAATTGGATGGTTTATGGGTGCCTAGGTGGCTCAGTGGGTTAAGCCTCTGCCTTCAGCTCAGGTCATGATCTCAGGCCCTGGGATCAAGCCCCATATCAGGCTCTCTGTTCAGTGGGGAGCCTGCATACCACCCCCCCCCCGCACTCTGTCTGCTTCTCTGCTTCCTTGTGATATCTGTCAAATAATTAAATAAAATCTTTTTTTTTTAATGGGTGGCTTATTTAACAGAAAACTAAATGTATTTCTCCCAGTTCTGGATCAGCTAGGAAGTCAAAGATCAAGGCTCTGGCTGATTTGGTTCCAGTCCCTGATGAAATCTCTCTCCCTGGTGTGCAGGTCATCGTCTTTTTGATGTATCTTCACATGGTGGGGAAAGAGAGGGGATGCTCTGGCCTCTTCTTAGAAGGATACTAATGCCATCATAAGGACCTCACTCTTGTGACCTCATCTGAACCTAATTAACTCTCAAAGGCCCCACCTACCAGGACCTTCACATTGGTAGCTGGGGCTTCAATACATGAATTTTGTAGGGACACAAACATTCAGTCCATAATAACAGAGGTTGACTAACTATTCATCAAGTAAGTTTTCCTTTTCTTCCAGCACACAAGTTGTCTACCTTTTCCAGCTTTCCTGGTTGTTAGGTGGCGGTGACTGAACTCTAGTCAGTGGGAAATGAGCAGAAGTTACATGCGCCATTTTCTCATATGGCCCATACACAATCCTCCATCCCTTCCTCATCTTCCACTAGCATCCAGAGCACTCCATAGACCTACATGAGGGTGAGGTGTCAAGAAGGAAAATCACCATTTGGAGGGACTTGGGATCAGGAATACTTTGAATCAGGAATATTGCATGTGAGAAAGACAAATATCCACTGTATTTGATCCCCTGATATTTGGGGTTAATAGCTAGCATTACCCCTCACGGAGACATAAAAGAAAAATTGGAGAGCACTTGGAATTAGAAAATATATAAATGTACAAGTGAGAGAAATAAGGTATTTAAAAATTCAATCTTTGGCTCTGAGGTTCATGGAAGCCAAACAAACACAAACAAACCAAAAATCGCCAGCATGATACAATTCATGGTGCCTGAGTTAGAAAACATAAATGTCAAGAGACAAACTTTGGCACTCAGGGCAAGGAACATTCATCACATGGAAGCACATCTTTGAGAAACCACAAAATGAACTTCATCAATAACATTTTGGTAAATCGTGCAAAATGAGTCTTATTGAACAATTTCAATAAGAGTCAAGAGCATAAAATCAAAGATTGCCTGAGTGAGGGAACCGAATGATTTAATGACCATATATCTTTGCATAGTTATTTTGTTATCTTTTCTTACCTGATCCCAAGCAAGCTTTCAATGTTTCTCCAATGCCTTCCACCTAAATTTCAAGGCACTAAACAGTTGTCTCTTACCATCCTTCCCAATCTCATCTCTCTCTCTCTTCGCCCATAGGTACCTTCTGGTGTCATCAAACTTCCTGCATTCTGGTCTTCACATTCCCAATTCTGATCCTTTACTTACTTTTCTCCCTTACCTGGAATTCACACTCTTCATCTTCCAACTTTGCCAACCTCCACCTTTCCTTCAAAACATAGCTAAATTGCCACCTCTTCCACAAAGCCATCAGCCAGACAGGTGCCTGCTACTATATAGTCATGTGTGTGGCCTTTTGGGAGAACATCTGCAGAAAGTAGAACAATGCTTTCCCACAAGGATACCCATGTTCAAGCCCCAGAACTCACCATTACATTGGGTTCCATGGCAAAGGAAAGTAAAGGTTGCAGAGAATTAAGATTGCTAATCAGCTGACCTTGTAATGGGGAAATTATCCTGGATTAGTTAGTAGCCCAGTGTAATCACAAGAGTAAGGGTAAGAGGGAGGCCAAAAAGAGACCAGAGAGATGGCATCATGAGAAATATCTGTCCCTCTGTTCCTGGCTTTAAAGATGGAGGCAGGGGCCACAAGCCAAAAATGCATGATCACTAGAAGCTGGAAACTACAAGAAGAGGGATTCTCCCCTAGAAACTCCAGAAGGAAAGCAGCTCTGCCAGCATATGATTTTAACCCAATGAGCTCCATTCTGAACTTATGACCTCCAGTCCTGTTAAGACAATACACTAAGTTGGAGGTAATTTGGTGCAGCAGTAATAGGAAACTAAAACAGGGCAGCCTGGGTGGCTCAGCCAGTTGAGCATCCTACTCCTGATCTCAGTTCAGGTCTTGGTCTCAGAGTTGTGGGTTCAGGCCCCACACTGGGCTCTATGGTGTGTGTGGAGCCTACTTTTAAAAAGGGGGGGGACAAAATGACATCTAACTGTGGGATCAGAGGGGGTGCTTCTGGTCACGATCCCACAGACCCACATTCACCCCAAACCAGCTCTATTTTGAGACTGTATACTTCTCCTATCCAATACCTCATTTCATGTGACTTCTGTGTTCTCCAACCCATCTCTTTGTACTCTTGATCTAGGCCACTATCTAATGGGAGACCATATAGCCCAGTTTTCTCAGTGCAGTCCATGTTTACACCTGTTTTCTCATCATGGAAATTTTTTCCCTCTCCCAGATGAATTTTAAAGTGTCCTAGTTCAGATAACAAATTATATGGTCACCCTAGTTCTACGGTCTTTGTCAGGATAAATTGAACTAACTTGCACACTCATTTCCTAACACATCATATCCTTGTGTTCATAAAGGGAGCCTCTTATCGGAAAACACTGTAGAATAAGGAGAACAAGAAAAAGGACCATGAACAAGTCCCATTTTTATGAGACTAGAAGATGTCTGTAAAGCAGAACTACAACAGATTAATTCAGAAAGCAGAGAGAGAAGCACTCTTAGCAGGGCAGAGTAAAGCAAAATCCAAGTCTTCAAAGGGAGAAAGGAATGAGGAGAGAACTAACTTTCCTAAAGAGACCAAGAAATACTAAGAAACTAGAGTCACCAAGTGCCAGCAGGCAAGAGTAAAACTCTTACCGTCCAATGGTCTCCCTATGTAGAACTCAAACTTTAATCTCTAGAGTACCAACTTTATTCTAAATATATTTATTTAAATAAATACACATGCAAATGTGTGTGTATTTTTTTTAAAAGTAAAGTATCTCCTGTTAGAATTTATTCTTTAACGTAGTGTGCAGTATCTTTCATCTTCAAAGCAATTAGCCTCCCCTGTCCCATTGGAAGATAGATGTAGATTCTTAGGATAGCGTGAATCAGGCTGGCTCCATCTCAGGGACACCAGGACCAGAGGAAGGCATGCATGAGATGCTAAACTCAAATCTGGAAGAATTAACTGAACACTGTATTCTGAAGGTGAACCCTGCAACCTTCTCACTTATTCCAGTTTTAGAACACTGGCATCTACTTTTATATTCCTCAAGGAGATTTAAAAAATAAACACCCTCAGTGGAGGGAAAAAAAAAAAGACCTACAAATAATGACATTTGGGGACAATCTAGCTAGCCAACAAATTTTCCTACATGAAAGCCAGAGAAGTCAACAAGACCAGACCAAGCCTAATTGCCTTTTTAGTGCCTTGTTCTTAAATATGAATGGAGGGCAGGCATTTGGAGGCAGCTGGAAACTTGAAAGACAGAGGCAAAATCAAACAAGAAGAAAGAAGTTAGAAAAAAATAATAAGCAATTCTCTGACTTTAACAAATGAAGAAAGATAGTCTGCTATCTTCTTAAAGAAAATAGTCAGAGACCAATAATAAGCTCTTAAAAATTAAATATTATGTCTAGTTTCCTTAAGGTATTCAACAAAAAGTATGAAGAGATGAACACTAGGAAAAGAAAGATAATAAAAGTAGATCAGTCCAAGAGGCCTAATATCTGCTTAATAGGAATTCCAAAAAGAGAGAATAGAAAAAAATGGTGGGGAGAATTATTTCAAAGGAATACTAAAAGTAAATTTTCCAGGACTGAAGGATACAATTGTTTTAGAAATAAGAGCCCACCAGGGCACCTGAGTGGCTCAGTTGCTTAAGCATCTACCTTTGGCTCAGGTCATGATCTCAGAGTCCTGGGATCAAGTCCTGCATCAGGCTCCTTACTCAGCAGAGAGCCTGCTTCTTCCTCTGCCTGCCACTCCCTCTGCCTGTGCTCTCTCTCTCTCTTTCTCTCTAACAAATAAATGCAATAAAATCTTTTTTAAAAATAAATAATAAAAGTGCCCACCAACTATACAAACTGAATAAAAGCTCATCATTTGTGAAATTCCAAAACACCGTGGATAAAGAGAGGATCTTGAAAGATGTTAAAAGCTTCCAGAGTGGGGGAAAAAATCATATACAAAATTTGAGAATGAGAATGGCAGCAGATTTTTTTAAAGATTTTATTTATCTATTTGACAGACAGAGATCACAAGTAGGCAGAGAGGCAGGCAGAGAGAGAGGAAGGGAAGCAGCCTCCCTGCTGAGCAGAGAGCCTGACATGGGGCTCGATCCCAGGACCCTGGGATCATGACCTTAGCCGAAGGTAGAGGCTTTAACCCCCAGGTGCCCCTGGCATCAGATTTTTAAACAGCAATACTAGAAGCTAGAAGAAAGCAGAACACCTTATGAGTAAAATGGCTTCCAACATAAAATTCTATACCCATTTAAACTATCAATTCATTTTGAAAGTAGAATAAGGTAAGCAGAGCTTCATACAATTTATCTCTCACACTTACTTTTATCAGAATGCTACAAGAGAATATATCTCACCAAAATAACAGAGTTAACAAAAAAAAATAGAGCACACAGGATCTAGGAAATAGGAAAGTCAACAGGAAAGGCAAAGGAAATATCTGGGATGGAAAACCATCCAGGGAACGGATAGTTATGATTGAAATAAGGGAAGAAGACTCCAGGAGAGCAGACTCCGAGAAAGGTTAAATTGTTAACTGATAGGCTATCTGATAGATGCATGCAAAGAAAATTGAGTTGAATTGAATTTCATAGATGTATGGGAAGATGGGAGAAGATTTAACCAGAGATCCCCGAAAGTCAAGGAAATAAAAAGCAATAGATTCATCCCATTTTATATAGTCATAGGATATATTCATTCTAGGGAAAAATAAGTTGTCCAAGTAGAAAATACAATAGTGACTCTTAATCCAGAAGTGGGCAATATTAAAGTTGTACTAGTAATAGTAAATATGGACTTCACTATAGTTACAGTGTATAGTGCCCTCATTCTATTAGTCGTGTGAAAAGAGAGACAGGAATAGTAGAGATTTCAAATTCTCATTCCCCCATAATAGGAAGGTAATAAATAATGTCTAATGGTGATTAATCAAGAGACAGCAGTGTATCTATATTTAGAAATATGGAGGCAAATATGGGAAGAAAAGATTAAAAGTTCAAAGACATTGCTTCTAGAGAGGGAAAGGATGGCTGTTAAGCAAAGGACAGCCAAGTATTTTTTAGGTAAGTCTTTAAGCACTGCTTCACTTTTTAACATTATGGGCATGTACTTTTTCAACAAAAACAAAAATACTCTCTTATAAAAGAAGGACTCCTTTGTAGTCTCTTTTTTCTTCTATCTAGTAGTTTTTTAAATTATGGCAATCAATCTATGTAAGATGATAGGAGCCGAAGGCAGTAATGATGGGTGAAAGGCATTATCTCCATTACAAAGTCATTGTTGAAGCTCAGAATCGTCCTGACACCCTGAACGGTGAGTACCAAGGATATGCTTTATAATTGCTGGCACCCAGTACTGTTTGAATAGCCTTCCTGAGTGTATAATAAAGTTTCCACCTTAGGACTACTGCCTCCCCAGGGGAAAAGTCAGAACCTTGTTTCCTCCCTTCTTTGCAGCCGGGCCATGGGTATGATAATTCAGTAGGAATAAAGGTAATCTGAAATCTCAGGTACAGGAAAGAAAACACACACACACACACACACACACACACCCCAAACCCTAGATAGTCATTCTCCCAAGATTTGAAGAGTGGACTTCATACCCAGTCTTAACTACAGCAAAATTTCCAAACATGTGAGTGAAATGAGAACGGACATCCTCCGTGGTACAGAATTCCATTCACTTTCACACTTGAAGCAGACTTCCGGTTTGGAAATGGAAGGGAATGAAGTCCTGCCAGAGGCCTGGTCAGGACTCGTGAGGAGAATTTGAACAAACAGCGGCTGTACCACCTCCCTCAACCACCTGCTCATGAGCGGTCTCAGGCCCACCTGGGAAAAAGCCAACATAACGGGAATGCACGAGCATCCGGAGGGTCACTTTGGGTGTCTAAGCTCCCTCCCAGGCCAGTGGGGCACCCCACTCAGGCTGGGATTGCAGGAGCCTGTGATGTGTGGGAGGGCAAGGCCGGTGCCTGTGGGAAATGAAAAAACATGCTAAGGACAAAGAGCTCTAGGAGCAGGGAGCCCTCTAGATCATCTGTTCTAAGGGAGCAGGCAGAGAGGACCGCACCGAATCAAGGCTAGAGGTCTCCACCCGGACGCAGGCCAGACACAGCAGGCAGGCTCAGGAGTCTTTGCCAAGAGCAGATCCCTGGGCACTGGGGCACAGAGGGGAAACACCTTTACAGAGCCCCTGAGGCCTCGCTCTTGAACAAAAAAAGGGTACTTTTTTCATTGAGGGTACTGAGTCACAATGAACTTGGAGGGAACAGAGTTACCAAAGAGGCAGCTAACATCATTCTCATCAAAAGCTGAATCCCACATGGGCCAAAATTATATAGACTAAGAGCAAGACAACGGCACTGAACAAACACCTGGGACCCAACAGGCGAGGTTTAGCATACAACAGGGGCTCACAAATTGATTTTTGGTAAGCCAAAGCTTTTTAAAAGTATATTGAGCCATGATTTTTTTTAATTTTTTATTTTTTATAAACATATATTTTTATCCCGAGGGGTACAGGTCTGTGAATCACCAGGTTTACACACTTCACAGCACTCACCAAAGCACATACCCTCCCCAATGTCCATAATCCCACCCCCTTCTCCCAAACCCCCTCCCCCCAGCAACCCTCAGTTTGTTGTGTTTTGTGAGCCATGATTTTTTTTAATGGAGCAATGATTTCTAAAGAAACCTCTTGTAGTATATACTTTGAACTGTGTATAATGTTAAATCTCTGGATATTTGAATTTCTGGAAGCACGTCAAACAAGTCCACAAATAGAAATAACTGCTTCTAAAAAACCTCACTGAAGCAGAACTCTGTGGGGCAGGAGGAGGGGAAGGGGTCCTCTTATTTGGTCCTTGTGAGGACCAGAATCTTGACTACAATAATCATTTCAGACTCACCCAGCTTGATTATATGCATCCAATACCTGAAGACATCCTTTAACTTGAAATTTTGTGAGGGTGACAAAATCGTTTTTCTAAGAATGTTCCTTCTCTGCATGGAGGACACCAGGCAGTTTACTCAGCTTGTCAATACACAACCAGGGACAGGATATGCTGTAGGTTCTCAACCCAAATTCCCATTTCATACACATGGCAAAGCTGGCAGTAATTGTCAAGCAACAGGCTCAAGGGAGTTCATATTTGCCCCAGATCCTTTTGTTTCTATCTCAGATACCTCTTGGCAAATGAACCTTCTTACTTATTCACCTTATAGCCATTTCATACACAATTTTTAAGTGCTGAAGACTTCTGTCGTCAACAAGCCTTTTGGATTTAGCATTCACAGAGGTGACCATCTCTTGAATGACCCCAGAGGTCCACGGCATGTGGCATTTTGTAGCATCTCTAAAACACAAATTTGCAGTCCTATATTCTGTGGGATTGGTGGTCTGAAATAAGCCATCCACATAGCTAGTGAATAACCCTAACCAGTCCCTCATTCTGCATCTCAACAGAATTCGGTCATTCTCTCCTCTATTGTATTATATGCAATAACCTTTAGGAAGTGACTCAAGTTTTGTTTCTGTGTGAAAAGTAGCTCCCAAAAGAAAGTCAGCCAGCTGCTGATGATGATAATAAAAATGAAGGAAAAAGTGAAGATAGCTGAGAAAGTACTGGTTCTTATCAGAGATCAAAACACTGGATACATTTAGGGGAGAATGTCAAGTTTGGCAGCATCTAGACTCTGAAAGGCTCTACTTATGCCTTCTCTATAAAAACAAAAATGCAATTTGTAAAACTGCTTTAGGACCTATTACAGCCAGTGTGAAATTGTTCAATGAGTGAGCCATGAGTCATTTTTGTTAAGAGTCGCCAAAATTTTTCAGTTATACTTATGGAGAAAAGTATATGTTACAATGGTAGAGATTCTTGTCACTCTTGAGACATACCTTGAATAAGCAAAAACATATCTCAAACATCATTTCTATAAGGTCCTTATTAACTGGCAGCTGGGAAAAGTTTTTCTTTCCCCCAGCTCACGCTGCCACCTGATAGCCATGTCTGCTCTTGGCAGTGGACTCTGTGCTGATGTAGGTTTTGCCCTTTGTCTCCCTCATTTAATCAGGGCGTGAGGAGGGTCATAGACAGAAATTTCTTTCTCATTATTCTTGGGGTCAGAAGTCTAAGAGCAGGGTGGCAGCATGGTCGGAGTTGGGGCAGAGCCTCTTCCGGTCTTGTAGGCAACTGCCTTCTTGATGTGTTCTCACGTGAAGGAGAGAGAGAGAGAGAGATCACCTCTCCATGCCTCTTCTCCTAAGTGCACTAATTCCATTCATGAGTGCTCCACACTCATGATCTGATTATCTCTCCGAGAACCTACCTCCAAATACCTTCACATTAGGGATTAAGGATTCCACATATGAATCTTGGGAAAACATGGGCATTCAGTTCTCTAGGTGGGCCATTTCTTCTTGCCTGGAGTTCACACTGAAAATAGCTCCCTCCTGAGGCAGAAAGATCCATGTCCTTGGGAACAACCCAGAAGAGTCCCCAAAATTAACCCTATTAATCACTTCATTCATCCGCTGACCAATTTTTCCTTTTTCTGTTAGGTCCCTAAAATAATAAACAGCATTGGGTGGCTCAGTCAGTTAAACATCTGACTCTTGATTTAGGCTTAGGTCATGGTCTCAGGGTCGTGAGATGGAGCCCCCAGTCAAGGTCGGAACTCAGTGGGGGAGTTAGCTTGAGGATTCTTTCTCTCCCTCTCCCTTTGCCTCTACCCCTGACCCTGCCCTACACACTTGCTCTCTCTTTCTCTCTCATAATAAACAAACAAACAAACAAACAAACATAAACAACCTAGCTCTTCATTGTCTTGAAAGGCAAACCTCTTTATAAGACAGCCTAGGCCATTTGTGTACACATACCTATGTTTTTACCTGGGGACCCTAAAATCTACAAATTTCATGGACTTAACCTTAACCCCCTGGTACCACAACCACATAAATTTTCATCTCTCTTCAGAAGAAACTTCTTCCTCCTTGTCACCATTTTCACACATGCTGGGCTATGGTTCACTAGTTCCATTGCCCCCAGCATATTGCAAAAAAGACCTGCGTAGGATTTGGTCGTCAAGTCAGAAAGTCCATGCACAATAATCCTTCTTGGGTACATAAGGTACATACATAGCCTCTTGGTTCATTTCTTCAGGTGCCCTCTGTCTGGGCTTGAATTTTGAATGTTTTATATAACTCCTGATAACTCTATTTCATATGTAATGCTATTTCTGGACATTAAAATTAATCTTTTGCCAATTCATTTACTCAATAGCTATGTATTGAGTACATAGCTCAAACACAGGGAATGGAAGAGCAAACCAAACCCAGCTCTTGACTTCAAGGAACTTAGAGTCTACTAAGATCCAGACAGTAGCTAATGACAACATAGGGAACCTTCAGGAAGCTTTGGCTCTTTGCCACAAGATGGTATTTCTTCTCTCTGTGAATGGGTTAAATGTTCATTAGACAATCAAAAGACTAATTTATGTAAATTACAACAGGGAAGTGAATTGACAACTGTGAGTTCAATAGTTTTTCTTCTGTGAACTTATTAATTTTTTTGTAAAGTCTCTGATAGAGAATTTAGAAATATCAATTCTTGATACCAAAAGGAAAAGGAAAATCTGTAATTGGATGACATCATTTCCAATTACCCAGGGTATATAATAGGCAGGTTACATGAAGAAGCAGCAAAGATTTACTCATGCCTACAAAACTATCCTCCTTCTATGTTACCCTCATAAAAGAAACTAAGAATAGGATGCTCTCCAACTCCATTCAGATACTACAAACAGTTCAAGGCAAGATCACACCCACAAAGAGCTGAGAATGCACTGTGGCCAAATTCTGATTATTTAACATTATCTTAAGCAGAAAATGAAGAAAATATTTCAAAACACTTGTGATGAATAGCTGTATTTACAGTTCTGAACCATTCACTCACTGCCTTATTTCAAGAATCTATACTTAATTTGAGACCTGTAAAGAAAAAGAGAATGCCCACTGGTCTTAACCAAAATTTTTGCCAACACAGATGGTAGGATGTAAAAAAAAAAACCATTACTTTTACCACAACAATAGGAAAACACTCTTTAAAACCATCAAAAAGCCATGAATGCATAAAGTCCAAATGAATTAAATTCTAGAGAAGGACAAGCCCTTAGTAGATGAGTACAAACTGGTAATCACTTTTTGTCTCCAGAGGCATTGACTAAGTCAAGGCAGGGCAGGGCAGGAGAGGATCAGATTTGACAGAGTTTGAGGGATTTGCTGGGGTAAAAAATAAATAAATAAATAAGAAGAAGAAGCAGTCAAATGTCATCTGAGAGCTAATAGAGCATATTGGAATATGAAGAAATTTCAAATGCTAAGCTAGTTCTTTATGCCAGACAACTCCCTCCATGGGAATTTAGCGAGGGAAGTGTTGGTGCAGGAGCAAGGGCTAAACTGGAAAGCATGGAAAGGTATTTCATGAACTTATAGTATTTATATCCCAAAACTATGCTGAAAGGAGAGATTGATCCCATTGTTAAGTCACCTGAAACCAGAGAAGAACTGAAGCTAATTAAGCAACAAATGAGCCCCAACCCAACTCATCTCCTGAGTAAATAAAAGAGATCAGTCTTTTACCTAGCTGCCTGATGGAGGAAAAAGCAATTTCCTTCTGGAGGAAAATATTATCAGATTCCACTATCTTCTTTTGATAATGTGTCCCATCATCAGGGGAAAAAGCAACCAACACAAGTAAACCCACAAATGACTGAGATATTAGAATAAGAATTCTTTAAAATAACTACTATACACATGGTAGATAAATTAAGAGAAAAACCAACAAACTGAATAAAAATATGGACAATTTCCATAGATAAACAAAACCCAAAAAATAACCAAACTGAAAAATAAAATATGTGAGTTAACTTATTGGATGGGCTTCATAACAGATTGTACAAGGCAGAAGACAGGATTAATGAACTTAAAGACAGGTCCGTAGAAATCATCCAAGCTGGGGGCGCCTGTGTGGCTCAGTGGGTTAAAAGCCTCTGCCTTCAGCTCAGGTCATGATCCCAGGGTCCTGGGATTGAGCCCCACATCGGGCTCTCTGCTCAGCAGGGAACCTGCTTCCCTTCCTCTCTCTCTGCCTGCCTCTCTGCCTACTTGTGATCTCTGTCTCTCAAATAAATAAAATCTTTTTTAAAAAATTAATTCTATAAAAAAAAGAAGAAATCATCCAAGCTGAAGCAAAGAGAGGAAAATATAATAGGGCGCTGGGAGGGAGAAAAGGCATCAGAGAACTCTAGGACAATGTCATATGTAATCAGAACCTCAGAAAGAGAGAAGAGAGAACATTGGGATGTTCAAAATGTTTAAAGAGATAATAGCCAAGAATTTTTCAAAATTGATTAAAGTTATTAACCTGAAGATTCGAGAAGCTGAGTGAAACCCAAACAGAATAAACCACAAGAAATCCACTCTAAGAAATATCATGATTAAATTTCTGAAAACTAAAGACAAAAATTCTTGAGCAGCCAGAGAAAAACAACACCTTGCCTATAGGAGAAAACCAATTCAAATAACAACAGGTTTTCATTAGAAGAGTGGTTACTTCTGGATATCTTATCAACTGGAAAGGGGCACAAGGGAAATTTCTGGGGTGTTAGTAATGTTCTATACCTTGATCTGAGTGGTGGTCACGTTGTAAATATTCATTTACCTGTGCAATCAATTTGTGTGTGGCAGCCTTTCCTTTGCTGTCCTATCTGCTACTCCCTTGCAGCATATTCAAGAAACTTTTATCTCTTTTTAAAAATAACAACAGGGGCACCTGGGTGGCTCAGTGGGTTGGGGCCTCTGCCTTCAGCTTGGGTCATGATCCCGGGGTCCTGGGATCATCGAGTCCCATGTCGAGCTCTCTGCTCGGCGGGGAGCCTGCTTCCCCCCCCCCTCTCTGCCTGCCTCTCTGCCTACTTGTGATCGCTCTCTCTGTCAAATAAATAAATAAATCTTTAAAAAATAATAACAAAAAATAAACAAAAAGTATGCATTTTTGGTATTTAAATTTTTCCTCAATAAAATAATATTTTTAAAAGGTGATTAAATGTTGATTTGGAACAAGAAGGAGAAATGTGGAAATAAATTAGCAATATTAGAGCAGATTCCTCTATTGCATGGTCTAGTATAATTGTACCACAGTCTCTTCTCCACCACTCAGCCACTGTGGGAGAACAAGACAAAGCTATCTGTTCTAGTAAGTTTGCCTGTTTTAAATGGGTCCCTCACCATATTAAGATGGTCAGACTATAGGGGTCAATGCCCCTTTTAACACATTCTTTTCATCATATAATTAACTCAGCCCTTGTCAAAACTAACCACTGTTTTTATATTTTTTTAAGATTTTTATTTATTTACTTGACAGAGGAAGACACAGAGAAAGAGGGAACACAAGCAGGGGGAGTGGGAGAGGGAGAAGCAGGCTTCCTGAGGTGCAGGAAGCCCAATGCAGGGCTTGATCCCATGATCCTAGAATCATGACTTGAGCCGAAGGCAGACGCTTAATGACTGAGCCACCCAGGAGCCCCAACCACTGTTTTTAGAGCCTAGTAACTATCCCAGAGATTCTCAACAGGATTTTCAACCCTAGTACACATTACAGTTATGTGGGAAGCTTTAAAAAAAAGCACACCAATGGTAAGCCCCATCACAGATGAATTATATCAGAACCCGTGGGATGGGTCCAGGTGTTGGCTTTTTTCTTTATTTGTTGTTCTTAAATGTCAAAGTGCAGAAAAAATGCATTTAAAAACTTTTTTTAAGGGGCACCTCGAAGGCTCAGTAGGTTAAGCATCATGCTCTTGATTTTGGCTCAGATCATGCATGATATCAGGGTCATGAGATCAAGCCCTGAATTGGGCTCTACACTGAGCATGGAGCCTGCTTAAGATTCTCCCTCTCCCTCCCTCTCTGCTCCTCCCCTGCCACTCATATGCAAGTTCTATCTCATAAATAAATAAATAAATCCCTTTTTTAAATAAACTGCTTCATGCAAAGCTTGTAAAACTGAACCTTAATTGCTACAAATGTACAGGCATCCATTTTAATGGTTTTATTTTCAATTAATTAACAAATGTTTGTCTCTTTACTTTCTTTGCAGAAAAGCTATTTTTTCAATGCCTGTGTTAATTTGCTTTTACATTTTTTTAAGATTTTTATTTTTAAGTAATCTCTACACCCAACATGGGGCTCAAACTTACAATCCCAAGATGAAGAGGCACACTCTCTACCAACTGAGCCAGCCAGGTGCCCCTAACTTGTTTGTTATATTAATTAGTTACATTAACATTTATAATCACTTGGTACTTTCCTGTTAAGGACTTTCTAACTTCATACTCACTAAACAATGAAAGGGAAACCCCATTAGAAAGGAAGGGATATGAAAATAAAGCAATGGGAAGGGAAGAGAAGAAATGCTCATGGACAATACTTGGGAAATAAAATATTTTATATTATTGCTTGTTAAAAATTAATTCCCTGAGGCTCTTATTAATCAAATTATAGAAGTTGAAGGGTTGATAACAAGAGATTACTTCAACCATAAAATTGTTTTCTTTTTAAGATTTATTTATTCATTTGAGAGAGAGCAGTGGGCAGGGGCAGAAGGAGAGGAAGAGAAAGTCTAAAGCAGACTTGCTGAGTGCAGAGCATGACTCGGGGCTTGAACTCATCACCCTGAGGATCACAACCTGAGCCAAAAACCAAGAGTCAATGCTTAAACGACTGCACCACCCAGGCAGCCCATAAGATTGTTTTTTAAAGCTCTTTGTGAAATTATGAAATGCAGCCCGGACTGAGACTCATGGCGCCAAGGAAGGACAGAACTGAAACCTAAGCCCCAAGTATAAGCAGATCTGACTTTGCAAACAGACCCCAAAGGGGCAGCACCAAACTGGGTCCAAAGAAGGAAGAGTCTTTTCCCAAACTGGACCACGGTGGGGGACAGCGGCAATGATTACAGAAGAGCATGTCAAGCTGTGTATGTTTTCCAGACAGCCCCGACTTCAGCTGGAGACCTTCAGTTGACCTCGGTCCCCAGAGCACATCAAGGGACATCTGGGGAAAGGAAACCACGACCCACACTTTCTACTGGACTCAATTTCCTACCCAAAATCAATCAAAGAATTTTTCTGACAAGATGTATAAGACTTCATGTCCTCAGATTCAGCATTTCCAGAATAGCTTGGGGAAGACCCTGTACTCCCAGAACTGAGCGCTTTTGTTCAGGTACTTTGAGAGAGTTGGCTACACTGTAGAAGTGTTTGCAGGTCAGGCGGATCCTTGGTTTTATGTGCACACAGTCCTGGGATATGAGGGCTATGAAATCCTTGCCAAGGATGGTGACAGCAACCCCAGCTTTCTCGGACCCTCCCTGTAGCGTTTAATGTCAAGTTTAGCATCTCTGTCCTGGCCCGAGGGTTAAGTGTGCTGGGGATAAGCCCTGAGTTCCTGCATTCACACAAAATTGCAATTTTTCCTTTCTAGCTCCCCATCTCGACTCTGGCCCACCCTCTGTGGCTACGGTTCTGCCATCTGACTTGTATTTGCAAGCTCTTTTCCCTAGGAAGCTACACCCTCTTCTTTGTGTCCCTTGCTCACTGGCTGAAAACCCTGAAGGAAGGTGAAAATTTGAATATCCTTGGCCTTCTTCTGCTCACAGGCTCATGAAGCTGAGTTCTACCACCTGCTCTATCAAGCTTGAATGTTTCACAGCCATTTCAACATGGGGATCTCTAAGTCACCCTTACTTGAATCTGTTCACTGTAATTTCATCTGTGTCCCTGGCCTCTGTCTTCCCCCATCTTTTTTTTTTCTTTTTTTTTTCCAGCTTTATTGACATACAACATTTTGTAAGTTTAAGGTCTACAACATGATGATTTGATGTATGTATGTATTTCAAAATGATTACAACAGTAATTTGACATCGTTTCCTTTTTTGCCTGTGGTAAGAACACTTAGATCTAATCTCTTAGGTACTTTCAAATATACAATACAATATTGTTGTACATTACATCCCCAGAACTTATTTATTTTGTAACTGGAAGTTTGTACCCTTGGACTCCCCTCCATCCATTTCCTCCAACCACCCTGCCCCTGCCCATCCCTTGGTAACCATCCATCAATCCTCTGTTCCTCTGACTTTATTTGTTTCAGGTTCTCCATATAACTGAAATCATACAGTATTTGTCTTTTTCTCTCCCATTTACTTCATTTAGCATGAATGCCCTTATGAAGTACTTCCTTCTTTTTTATGGCCAAATAACATCCCACTCTGACTGTGTGTGTGTGTGTGTATGTGTGTGTGTGTGACCTTTTCTTTTTCCATATATTCATCACAGACACTTGGGTTGTTTCTGTATCTTGGCCATTGTAAACAATGCTTCAATGAACACGGACTGCAGATGTCTTCAAGACAGAAATTACAGTTCCTTTGGATATATACATAGAAGAATTGCTGAATCATAGGGTAGTTCCAGTTTTAATTTTTTGAGAAAACTCATACCTTTTTCCATAGTGTTCACATCAATTTATGTTCCCAATAGTGCAGGAGGGCTCCATTTTCTTCACATCCTCACCAACACTTCTTATTTACTGTCTTTTTGACATCAGCCATCTTAACAAGGGTGAGGTGATAGCTCGTTGTGACCTTGATTTGCATTTCTCTGATATTAAGTGATGTTCAGAACATTTTCATGTGCCTGTTGACCATTTGTACATCTTTTTTTCAAAAAATACTATTCAAGTCCTTTACCCATGTTTTAATGGGTTGTATGCATGCCATATATATTTTAGATACTAACCCCTTATCAGATAGATGGTTTGCAAATGTTTTCTTTCATTCCATAGGTTGCCTTCTTATTTTGTTGGCTTTTTTGCTATGCAGAAGTTTATAGACTTTTTTTTTCCCACTTTGCAGAAGTTTTTTCCCCACCTATATAGGGAAAGAGAGAGAGAGAAAAAAAAAAAAATCTTAAGCAAGCTCCACACTAAGTGTGGAGCCCAATGTAGGGCCCAGTCTCACAACCTTGAGATCATGACCTGAGCTGAAATCAAGAGCCAGGCACTTAACCAACTGAGCCACCCAGGCTCTCTTTATGTTTAAGTCTTTAATCCATTTCAAGTTAATTTTTGTAAGCAGTGTAAGAGACAGGTCTAATTTCATTCTCTTATATGTCAATATCCAGTTTTCTCAACACTATTTCCTGAGAAGACTATAGTTTCACATTGACTATTCTTGGCTCCTTTGTCAAATACACATTGAGATATCACCTTACACCAGTTAGAATGGCCAAAATTAGCAAGACAGGAAACAACATGTGTTGGAGAGGATGTGGAGAAAGGGGAACCCTCTTACACTGTTGGTGGGAATGCAAGTTGGTGCAGCTTCTTTGGAGAACAGTGTGGAGATTCCTCAAGAAATTAAAAATAGAGCTTCCCTATGACCCTGCCATTGCACTCCTGGGTATTTACCCCAAAGATACAGATGTCGTGAAAAGAAGGGCCATCTGTACCCCAATGTTTATAGCAGCAATGACCACGGTCGCCAAACTGTGGAAAGAACCAAGATGCCCTTCAATGGACGAATGGATAAGGAAGATGTGGTCCATATACACTATGGAGTATTATGCCTCCATCAGAAAGGACGAATACCCAACTTTTGTAGCAACATGGACGGGACTGGAAGAGATTATACTGAGTGAAATAAGTCAAGCAGAGAGAGTCAATTATCATATGGTTTCACTTATTTGTGGAGCATAACAAATAGCATGGAGGACATGGGGAGTTAGAGAGGAGAAGGGAGTTGGGGGAAATTGGAAGGAGAGGTGAACCATGAGAGACTATGGACTCTGAAAAACAATCTGAGGGTTTTGAAGGGGCGGGGGGTGGGAGGTCGGAGTACCAGGTGGTGGGTATTATAGAGGGCATGGATTGCATGGAGCACTGGGTGTGGTGAAAAAATAATGAATACTGTTTTTCTGAAAATAAATAAAAAATAAATAAATAAAATATTCGTTAACCATATAACCATAACTTTTGTCAAATATTTGTTAATACACGCATGGGCTAATTTTTGCATCCCCAGTTCTGGGGTTTTATTAGTTTCCTTTGATGGTGTCATATTTGCTTGATTCTTTATGATCCATGTAGTCTTGGAGTCTTGCATTGGTGCCTGTGCATTTGAAAGAACAAACACCACTCCGTCTTTACAGATTAGTCTTAGCAGGTAAAGACCTTCTGTCAGTTCCCCAGGCTGATGAGATTACTTCTAGAATCACAGTCATGCTGGGCTGGGGCTGACTTGTGTCCACAGTGGGACACAGACCAAGACTGCACTGGGCAGTTGGTACTAAAGGCTCAAGATGGCATGAGTCCTGTTCAGTCCCTGGGTGTATGGCATTGCCTCCAATATCTTGTTGACTAAGGTGGGGACAAGTGTCCACAGGTGGGTCCTTAGACAGCTCACCTATTACCAGCTGCATAGATGGGTATGGTTCCCACCACATCTCTGGGAAGGCTCCTGCCAAGGCACTGGCTAGGTCCCTGGGTGGGCAGAACTAGCCCTGGACCATGGTTGAGAGGGGCTAGAACTGAGTCCCAGGGCTGTGTTAGGATCCAGACCTATGACTGAGGTCTACAGACCCGGCTTTGGAGGCACAGGTGGTCATGTCTCTCTCCACATTCCTGGGCAGCCTGGACTGTTCTCTCATAGTGATTGGAGACCTGAAACTGATTACAGGACCATTTCAGAATTTCCTGAGGCTCAGACTAGGAGTGTCTCCCACTGGGCACCCGAACAAGCTGGACTCCTCACAGACTGAGGCTGGAAGGCTTAGAACCTAACCTAGGGCCCTTTCAGAATCTCTGGGGCAACAGAGGGAAGTCAACAGACTATCAGCTTCTGTCTTATTCAGTCCTGACTTCTGGCACCTCCCCAGGGTCCAAGTTCCTGAGGTTCCAAGTACATCCCATGAAGATCCCATCAGAATTGTGGCTCTTGGAAATTCAAAATTCTTCAGATGGGAGAAAACAGCATTTTTCTGTTAGTTTGTCTTTTTCAAAAAAAAAAAAGAAAGAAAACAAAAAACAATGGGCATTGATTATACATCATACACAACTACAGAATTTTGGACAGGAAACAATTGCTTTGAGCTAGAGGGGCAAATGGTTTTCATCTCTAGTAACCCTAATCAATTAACAGTATCTGCCATGGCCAAGTGGAAGGAGTAGCAGGATGTATGTCAAATATGTACAGATATTGAGTGTAACCCAAGCTAGCAGCACAGTCAGGCCAAAAACCCAGGTTCCCTGACACCCCATTGTTCATGCATTCCATTCCAGATCATCCAACCAACAGATATCTGAGTTTAGCAAATAGAAACTGGGTATGATCTGTTGCCTTCCAGAACAGTTCTTTGCCTTGAATGGTTTTTACACAGTGAATATCAAGTGTTTAGTAAATGAAAGGGTAACCTGGCACATCATTTACTACTTGACTGTGAGCCTTGGGAGCAGATCACTAGGGGCACTCACTGAATGACCATCAGAGAGAAATTAAGCTAAAATCTAAGCTCAGAGATGATCATGTAAACTCATAGTGCATAACACTTAGTTCATACGAATCCCGTTTACCCTGAGCTTTTTCAGAATCATGACCCCTGAGGAGATAAATGTATACTTGAATTGCAAAGGGAAAAAAGTCATAGTATTTTCTTTTTAGGTCTCCATAAGGCGTGAAAACAATTCTTTTTTATATGATTTAAGTTAAACATTCATTTAAAAAAGAAAAGAAGGAGAAGAGTTTTAAAGTATGAATACCCTTTGAGCCAGCAATTTTCTCAACTTGTTGAAATAGCCAGAAGTCACAAGCAAAGACTTAAGACCCATCTCCTGGGAGAAGAAACCTGCAAGTGACTTTTCTAATTGTAGCTGAAGTGTAATGAGACATGATGGAATAAATAGTAGATTAAGGAAAGGTATCCAGGGACTGGGACTTGATAGAAACATGAGTTTCTGGAAGAGAGTCAGAGGAAAGAAAGAAGGCAGGACCTCTGGCTTTGAAGACTCAGTAAAGCAGACTCCCCTTTGGCCATGGACCCCGGGCTGCTGACAGAAGTGTTCCAGAGGGAATAAGATGATGAGGAAAGACAGTCAGCTGCCTATGGGATTGCTGGCCAAGTGTCTTTCTGGTTGACTCAATGGCATGCTGGTGATCTGGGGCCATGCAGCACTGTGCGACGGGACTCAAGCTCACAAGTTGGGATTTAGGGACAGAGTCCCATACTTGCCCCCAAGGAGGACTCAGAACCAGTAGCCTGCCCCTGGTCAAGGGCATAGCTCACCATCACCTTTTAAATCTGCAACACAATCTATGTCCACAGCATCTCGAAAGAATGAAGATCCCCAACAATAAATGAAGAGAGGGTTCAACTTCCATTGCAGCAAGAGCAGCAAATGAACCTTTCTTAAAAGATTTTGTTTATTTACTTAAGAGAGAGAGAAAGAACGTGAGTGGAGGGAAGGACATAGGGAGAGAGAGAAGCGGGCCTCCTGCCCAGCAAGGAGCCCGATGTGGGGTTCGATCCCAGGACCGCAGGATCATGACCTGAGCTGAAGGCAGCCTCTTAACCGACTGAGTCACCTAGGCATCCCACAAATTACCCTTTTTTAAAGATCCAAGATACTACTCCTGAAACAAGTCATTTTGCAGGTTATAATTTGCAAAACGAGAGGGACCGAATAGCATGGGGCCAGTTCAGGTGGCACTAGCTAATTAGAATTTAAATAAAAAATGTTTTAAAAGACCCATGTTTTATTAACCTATAAAGTCCAGGCATTGAAACTGCATTGAGATTTCTACGTACAGTGGTCCTCCCCTTATCTGTGGTTTTAGTTACCTATAGTTGACTGTGGTCCAGAAGCAGATGACCCTCCTTCTGATTTAGCATCAGGTCAGCAGTAGCCTGAGGCCATGTCACCTACCTACATCACTCACCTCACTCCATCTTCTCACATGGACATTTTATCATCTCATGTCATCACAAGAAGAAGGGTGAGGACAGGACAGGAAGATATTTTGAAAGAGTGGCCACATTCATTTAACTTTTATTAAGGCATAGTGTTATAATTGTTCTATTTTATTATTAGTTATGGGGCTGAAGCTCTTACTGTGCCTAAATGATAAACTTTATTCTAGGTCTGCATAGGAAAAAGAATTGTCTGTATCTCTAAGTTCAGGCATCCACGAGGGGGGCTTGGAACATATCCCCTGAAGATAATGGGTGGCCTGCTGTACCCAGACAGAGTTCACTGATTTTTTTTAATCCACTTTTTTTTTAATAAAGGGAGGCAAAACAAAATTATATCAATGATTCTTGTGGCCTGGAACTGTATATCTATGTCAAGTGACTGCCTTTGGCAATCCTTTTTCATTTTTTTAACTGCATAATTACAAAGCTGCAAGGTGTGTGGTGTATAATGAAGTCATGGTGCCACCTGAATGGCCCCATGCTAATAGGTGTCTCTCGTTTTGCAAATTATAACCTGCAAAATGATGACATGCCTGGGAAGCAGTGATCGTGACTTCTGAAGCTTAGCACCAAGAGTCAGAAAACGCCCATGAGAAGCCATCACAGGCAGATTTATGATGACATTAGACAAGATGTGGATGGCATTAATTAGATCCTCCGAGTTTTGCTAGATTGCAGCCCCAGAGAGTGTGTCAGGCGGTAACGCCCCATCCACGGTGTCTCTCAGCCACTTACCAGTGACACCTTGACATCTTTGTCAAATGCAACCTGAGAACTGGAAGCCTCCAGGCCCAGAGGACAAAGATTCTTAACATTCCCTCCCACCTCCGTCTGGTAGGCGGCCAGGGGAAGCTAAGCTAACGAAGAGAAAACAGGGCCTCTCCCCCAAAGAGGCATCTCAGGATTGAAGAGGGGAATGGACGGAACAACTGAGAAGCCAGAAACAGGTCTAGAGGAGAAGGAAGAAGGAATCTGGAATTTTGTAGGGAAGGCAAAACAGGACTAGAAATGGGAGAAGCCAAGAGGTGTCTTTTTATCTTTAGATCTTTGACTTATTTATCCACATGACTAGAAGGGGCCTAAAATTTCCAACCAATCCTTTATCCTTAAACCTGGGTAGAACATCCCACCAAAAGCCACCCAAACCTACCTGCCCAACTCCAACCACCAAAACTCACTACTCCCAAGGCAGCCATTTTACCTCTGGACGGTGGTGATGATTAGCTCATCTTGGAGTCCATCTTTCTTTGGAGCCAAAACCTGTCACCCTCTGACTGACAGCTGCCAGAGGAAACATGGAATGGCTCAGCCCCTCCTGCACGTGGCACCCCCACAAGTATTTTATAAAAGCTGTTGTGTACCACAGACTACACAATCTGGCATAGAACGGTCTGTCTCTGACTCTGTGGGACATGATCCAAAGCAGGAGAGAGACACATGTTAAACAGAGCAGGGTGTGACACAGGTGGAAGGATTCACTGATAATGAGGAAGTGGTAAAGGATCATTTCCGTCCCCTGCCCCCCCCCCAAAAAAAAAAACAGTAAAAACCAGGACTCTCTTACGGCATTAAATAAATATATGTTAAAGATTTTATTGAACTCATTACCAAATGAGGAAACCAGTAAGAGTTGACACCTGGATCCAGAAAACAAACCAAAGAACAGACCCACTTAAAGATGAATAATATTGGGGCGCCTGGGTGGCTCAGTGGGTTAAGCCTTTGGCTCAGGTCATGATCTCAGGGTCCTGGGATCGAGCCCCGCATTGGGCTCTCTGCTCAGCAGGGAGCCTGCTTCCTCTCCCCTCCCTCTCTGTGCCTGCCTCTCAGCCTCCTTGTGACCTCTGTCTGTCAAACAAATGAATAAAATCTTTTTTTAAAAAAAGATGAAAAATATTGAAATGAATGGGCAAATAGGAACAAAACTGGCTTCTCTCACAGTGAGGGAGGAAAGCCAATTCACGCTCTTTGAGGCATATGCAACATTTGAAAGTCTATAGACAAGAGTTATTTTGGGGTGCCTGGGTGGCTCAGTCAGTTAAGCAGCTGCCTTCAACTCAGGTCATGATCTCAGTGTCCTGGGATCGAGCCCCGAATTGGGCTCTCTGCTCAGTGCAGAGTCTGCTTCTCCCTCTGTCTGCTGCCTGCTGCTCTGCCTTTTTGTGCTCTCTCTCTATCTCTCTGTAAAATCTCTGTTAAAATATTAATAATTCATTAATATAGTGCTTTCTAGTGTAATTCTCATGACTTTTTTTTCCTCATGACTTTTTAAGGTAAGTTTTGGCTCCCATCTTTTAGAGAGGAGAGGATCAGAGGGAGAGGGAGAAAGAGAATCTTAAGCAGGCTCCATGCCCAGCATGGATAGAGCCCCCCATAGGGCTCGATCTCATGACCCTGAGACCATGACCTGAGCTGAAATCAAGAGTCGGACGCTTAACCGAGTGAGCCATCCAGGTCCCCCCTCTCCACCATCTTTAAAAGAGAGCTGATGGATGTAAATGAACTCCCTAGAGCCAGAAAGCTGTACACAGGCTCTATGACCAGCATTCCCACTCAGGTTTATCTTACTGCCCTGCCTTCTTTCCCCTTTGTCCAAATGTCCTTATCTCTTATTTAAAAACTGCTGATCCGTATTTCTCATGCCATATCCGAATGCTTTCTAGAAATGCAGCAAGGAACACATAAGTTAGAAAAGGTACAACCAGGACTTGAAGGCACATCAGCACAGATACTGAGACAATGAGCTCTGCCCCCCAAACATTGCCCCCAGGCTCCTTTCCCAGGGGGTCTGCTGAGCACAGCTCATGGGCAATGCTGGTGGTCAGAGTCCTGGAAAAAAAAAAAACTGACAGGTTCCCCAAGTTCTACATATCACACAGAGAGTCAGGTTTTAGCGAAAAAACATGAAAAATGAAATTATAGCCCCTTGAAGCACCCTCCTATCAACAAATTCAACAAAAATAAGAAGCATGGAAATCTTAGGACTTCAAGTGCCTGGATATGCTGTGTGCAGGGGCTCAGTGAATATTAGCAGGTGCTCAATAAATATTAATTTGTTAATTTCCTCCTTAGCACCTCTTGGGTAAATCCAGACCCACCTAGACTGCATGCTTAATTCATCCTCTTTAGAACGTATTTTTCATGCGTTTTCCAGTGAAGTAGAAGGGATATAGAGAGTATCCTTTCTACAAGATGAAAATGTTCTGGAGCTCTATTACATAATAATGTAAATATACTTAACTGAATTGTACGCTTAAAACCAGTTGAGATGGGACACCTGGGTGACACAGTCAGGTAAGCGTCTGACTCTTGGCTTTAGCTCAAGTCATGATCTCAGCAGGATGTCTGCTTGACATTCTCTCTCCTTTTCCCCCTCCTACTCAGGCTCTCTCTCTCTCTCTCTCTCTAAATTAAATAAACAAATCTTTATTTAAAAAAAAAAATAGTGGGGTGCCTGGGTGGCTCAGTGGGTTAAAGCCTCTGCCTTCAGCTCAGGTCATGATGCCAGGTCCTGGGATTGAGCCCTGCATCGGGCTCTCTGCTCAGCTGGGAGCCTGCTTCCCCCTCTCTCTCTGCCTACTTGTGATCTCTGTCTGTCAAATACATAAATAAAATCTTTAAAAAAAAATAGCTAGCATTGGTGATACCTGAGTGTCACCAGGGAAACTGCTGGTGCCACAGTTTTTTAGTTTGTGCATGTGAACTGCAAAAAAAAGGGGGGGGTGGAGGAAAAAGTAAAAAAGACATTTTAAATGGGATGGGGCTTGATCGAGGTATCTTTGGGAAACATGCTGGCTTTTCAAGGGATTCTCATGTTAGCCACTTCCTTTCTCAGATTGATGGTAATCTGGATGAACTTTGTCCCCCTAAATCTCTGCACCCACCCCCAACCCTACTCCTTACAACACTCCTCTGTGAGTGAAAAGCAAGAGCAAACAGTGAAACCTGTTACTGGAATAAAAACTGCATTGGTGACAGCAGAGGAAACAGCTACCTTCTCCACCCAGACTGAGAGAGGAGAATCCTCAAAGAAACTCCAAACAGATCTTTAATTCATCAAATACTTTTTGAGCACCTACTATGTGCCAACTACCACTGTGGTAGTTTCTGCAGATGGTAATTCTAGGATGTGGTGCACATTTCTGTGCAGCGTTACCACTATTGCATGAGGGATGGGCAAATTCTGATTCCTGTGAGCGAATCATTAGCTAATCCCTTGAGCAGACAGGTGGAGATGTGAACCAACGTTGCAGTAGAGTGCAAATCCCTCTCTCCCTGGCTTAGCAGTGTCCTTTTCTTTCCTACAGCTGCAAACTACATACTTTGTCTTGCAACGAAGTCATGTGAATCAAAGGCTTTGCCATGCTTCGGAGACCTGTTACAAATAGAATTAATCCAGCAGGAAGGAGGCACGCCCTGCCTGGGTGACCTGCACAGTGAGAGGAGACTGCAGGGCCAAATCCTTTCACTCCGGCCTCCTGTTGAACCTGAGAAGCACTGAGGACAAGAGCTGGAGAGAATCTCAGGAACTGACCAGCCCCCACATCTTCTAGTTACAGTGGGGAAACCCCGAGACCCAGAGAAGTTAAGCAACTTGCCCCCTGTCTACGCAGCCAGAGTTAGGACCCAGATCTTCCAACTCCAGGCCAGGGACTTGCCCAAGACACCTTAAAGGGCTCAGTTTGATTTTAAAACACCCACCCTTTCTCCTCCTACTGATTTTTCATACCTGTCACGTTGTTATGTGTTTGCTTGCTGTAGGCTTTATATTACTGGGGCTTTTCATGGTAAAGGGGGAATCATGATTTGAGGTCTTCTTTTAAAAAATCAGGCTAGGGGTGCCTGGGTGGCTCAGTGGGTTAAGTGTCTGCCTTGGGTTCAGGTCATGATTCTAGGATCCTGGGATCAAACCCCATATCAGGATCTCTGCTTAGTGGGGAGCCTGCTTCTCCCTCTCCCTCTGCCTCGGTCCCTGCTTGTGTGCTCTCTCTCTCTGTCAAATGAATAGTAAAATAGTATTAAAAAATAAAATTTCAGGCTAGCTCTTAATAGAATGGAGAGGGATCCATGGAGATCACAGGCAGCCATTTTTTTTTTTTTTTTTTAAGATTTTATTTATTTATTTGTCAGAGAGAGAGACAGGAAGCACAGGCAGACAGAGTGGCAGGCAGAGTCAGAGGGAGAAGCAGGCTCCCTGCGGAGCAAGGAGCCCGATGTGGGACTCGATCCCAGGATGCTGGGACCATGACCTGAGCCGAAGGCAGCCGCCCAACCAACTGAGCCACCCAGGCGTCCCACAGGCAGCCATTTTTAACCACACAAATAAATGCCAGAGTGCATCCCTAGACCTCCTAACTCTGAATCTTCAAGATGAGGTCCAGCACCTGTATTTTTAAGACCCCCAGGTGACTCAGAGGTTGGAAATCATGGCTCCAAGTTTTTCAAAGACAGTTCTGAGAATGGTCCTTTCATGCAGCACATTCGTTCACACAATCATTAGACAAATGCTTCTAAGTGTTAAGAAAGTCAGAGGCAAAAACATGCATGCAGATATCCCCTTCCACTACAAAAACTTCGAAATGTTAGATACAATATTTTAAATCTATAGAAATACATAGTTATGGGATAAACAAATTAACTGTCCTACATTCATGCAATGGAATGGTATTCAGTCACACAAAACAGTAAATTACTGGTACACGTATACATATGCATGAATCTCAAAACCACTGTGTTGAAAAACAGAAGCCAGATATAAGAAAACACATTATAGGAGTGGGTCTAGACCAATTTCAAGCACAGAAAACACTGGATACAGATCAGGTTAACTCTTGGGGGAAATGGTACTGCCTAGAGGGAGACTTTTCGAGGGTAAAAGAAATGTTCTCTCTTGATCTCAGAATTGCCCTGTAAGCACGCTTAAGTTTTTTGTTTTTTACTGCATATAAATTATACCTCCATAAAGCACTGTTAACATGAAAAAGCAAAAGGACAAAATACAAAGCTGTGCTCAAAAACAGGAGATGAGAAAAAAGTGCTGGAAGAATATCAAATTCAATTTTTTAAAAATCCAGTCATTGTTTATCAGGAGAGAAGGAATGGATTTGTGTGTGGTGATGAAAGGAAGTTCACCTTTTTCTGCGGTGTTTCCTACTTCAATGACAAGCAAATAAAATAAAATCATTTTTAATTTTGTGCTATTAGATTACAGATATTTGTTAAATTATCCTCTCTACTTTTCTGTTGTTTTGTTGTGGTTGGGTTTTGGGAGAGTTTTTTGGTTGGTTTGTTTGGTTTTTTTAAGATTTTATTCATTTATTTGTCAGAGAGACAGCAAGAGAGCACACAAGCAAGAGGACGGGCAGGCAGAGGGAGAAGCAGGTTGTCCACTGAACAAGGAGCCTGATGTGAGACTCGAACCCAGGACCCTGGGATCATGACCTGACCTGAAGGCAGATAATGAACTGAGCCACCCAGGTACCCCTTTTTTTTTGCCTTTTTTTTTTTTTAAGTTAAAGGAGAGATAAAAGTGAAGGAGAACCTAAGGTCACGGAACAACGAGAAGAAACCATGTCTTCTGTCCCTGAGTTCACCATCTTTCCACTCTCTGAAGCTGGCTGCTAGAGGCATTCTCGCTCAAGTGTGGATATTCAAGCTGCTCGCCAGGGAAAGGGCCTCGTGCATTAACTCCTGTTACATCCTGTAGTATTTACATTTTATATTCATTTTAGGTTGTTAGTGGCCTCTCTCTACTCACTCAGATGGAAAGATGAGCCACAGCTTCTCCTCTGAGAATGTGATGTATCTTGTTTTCCTCATCTATAAAATGAACAGATTGAACCAAGTGATTTGTAAGTTCCTTCATTTGTTCAGGCAGCTGGTCAGCTACTTGAGTTTCCACTGTCTGCCAATCTCTGGCCCTATGTTGTTCTCAGGTCTTTCAGCCCATGAGCAAACTGATCCAATCATTTATTCAATTTTGAGAAGACACAATTCAGCCCATAAGATGGAGCTTTGAAAAACAGCAATGCAGGGGAGAGGGTGCCTGGATGGTTCAGTTGGTTAAACTTCCAACTCTAGGTTTTTGGCTCGGAGCATGATCTCAGGGTCATGAGATTGAGCCCCATCAGGCTCCAAGCTAGGCATGGAGTCTGCTTAAGATTCTCTCTCTCTCTCTCCATCTACTCCCCTTCTTAAAAAAAAAAAAAAAAAAAATGAAGAAGAAAAGCAGCAATGCCAGGTCCCCACCAAAACCTGATTTCATGGGACACTGATAATTTTTTTTTTCACATTTCCAGGAGATTCTAATGTGTATCCAGCATTAAGAACCACTGGGGAGGCCCTCAGTGGAGAGTCTAGTCCCCGTTCAAGCTAAAAGAATGTGGACCATAGTTTTCCCAACTATAAAATGAACCCGTTGGACAAAATAATTTTAAAATCTCCTTTCAGCATTGAAATTTCATGGCCCAGAGAAAAGAAAATCGTCTAGAGCCTGATTCTTCTTTTCATCCTAGACACCTAGACCTTTCATGGCATCCTCCTAAGAAGTGGCCCATCTGGGGTTCAGGAGTAAGTGTCAAGAAATTCAGAAAGTGGCAGGAGGACCAACTTCTAACCAATGAAGTGTTCCCCAGTAATACAGTCGGGCAGGATGCTTGTGGCAGTCTGCCCAAATGCTTTTGCAGCTAAAAGCTGTCGGGAAAACATCAAGGGGCCCTGTCATTACTGTCTCCACACGGTTGCAATGGGACTCCTCCGAGAGCAAATTTGCACAAAGAGTGTGGTATGCTAATTAAAATGGAATTCTGTGTGGATGTTTCATTTGTGGATTAGTTAAATGCAATTAGCATTTGGGGCAAAAGTGCAATGGAAAAGAGGCTGAGCTGGGGACTTTTTTGGATGGAACGGAAGGGCTGAGCTTTGGCTAGGGTGCTTAGGAGAGCTGATGCTTCAGTCACAGTGGGGCTCTGTCTCACTGTGGAGAAATCCACAGAAACAGGATGGCAGAACCCAAAGTCCAGGCCATCTGATGGATCTGCTACCTACTGGCGCTTATACAGTCTTTCTACTCCTGTCTTGTTCACCCCAATGGAAGCATCGTATGATAAAAGCAGACGGCTACCTGGCATATTCGTCTGCGGCCAACTGGTAAACTAAGACATCACATGCCCTGTTTCTAGGAAACCCTTACAAAAATCTTTTCTATGGGGGTGTGGGGGCAGGTCCCAAGGTGCTAGACACAGTAGATAGGGAGCCACATGAGACAAATAGGTGGAGAGAATGTGTAAATTGGGAGAATTGATTTTTCTTCCCTCTACCCAAAGGCAAGATAGAGAGGCCTGGAAATAAGAGAAAAGGGTTGACAAAAGATGAAACGAGTTAGAGAGAGTATAGTGGCTGAGATCCTCCAGTTAATGAGAGGGAAGCAGTGGAAAGGGAAAAAAACTATGAGAGAATGCCCGGGAGGTTGAGTGTACCTGAAAATGAGTGGACCAAGGTGCTCTTCCCTTTTTTTAAGGTTTCTATTTATTTATTTGAGAGAGAGTGACCAGGAGAGAGCTGCAGAGGGAGAGGGAGCGGAAGGCTTCCCGCTCAGGACCCTGGGATCATGACCTGAGCCAAAGGCAGAGACTTAACCCACTGAGCCACCCAGGAGCTCCTAAGGTGCTCTTTCTTGACTGACATTAGAAACGGAGAGTCTCACCGATGCCACACCCAGCACAAGATGTGGACCGGACAGCAAAGAGATGGCACCCCATGTGCACGGATTCCAGACAAGAAATGGTAAAGAATGTCCCCTGGTTCCTTGCCATCGCACCTGACATGGAGGGGCGCCAGAAAGTCCCATGTGCCCAGTCGAGGGGAAGGGAGAGCATCGCAGAATCTGGTCTTAGTTGGCACCCTGGACAAGGGATTTCCTGGCAAGGGGCAAGATGGCGCTGGAGTGGAAGGTTTGCAGGGCAGTCTGCCCCAGCCCCAGAATCCCCAATTCCAGCCAGAACCAGTCCAGAAGTTCCCCTGAAGGAGGCAGCTAGTGTATCAGGCACGGCCCAGTCAGGAGACATAAACCACACCAGTTGTCTGTACAAAAGAGCACTTACTGTGAACAATGGTTAAGTAGGTGGCTGGAAATGACAAAGAGAATTGTAAGGTATCAAAGAAGTAGCAATGGCAAGACGAGCCCCAACCCCTTACAGCTGATGGAACAAGAAGAGATTGAGGGAACAATGGTGGACTGTGACCACAATATCCCGACTCACAACTCTCTCCACTTGTGCCCTGGATGCTGTCCTCTCAGACCTGTCGACTATTCTCACTCTCTTGGGACCTACAATTAATCTCTCTCACTCACTGGTGCGCACATGCTCTCGCTCTCTCTCGCTCTCTCTCGCTCTGCCTGCCTCCCTTCCTCTCACCCTCATATTTACACTTAAATGCATTCAACTCTACTGTATCTTCAAAACACCCTCCTCCCCTCTTCTAATACGTCCCTCCAGAGACTCCCTTATCTCTCTCTTCTGGTCTTCTGCCTCATACCTCTTAAAAGAGTCGTTTTCCGGCTCTCGCCCCCCATAAATCCTCAACACACTCTCACCATTCACCTGACATGATTCTTGCAAAATCTCTTCTCAGAGGAGACACCCCCCACCCCAACAATCATAGCATCTTGTAGTTCTCACAGAGCTCCATATATGGCCTCTTTTCCTCCATGAGAACAGAAGCGTCCTGAAGGCGGGAACTTTCCATTCTGATCAGCTCAGGATCTCTAGCACCTAGCACTAGCGTGAACGATAGCGGACACTCAGTGACTGACTGTTGAAAAAATGTTTAAAAAGATTTTTAAAATCATGAACCACTTGGTAAAAGGTCATCAGAATTTACATTAATCCCTTGAAGTTTTTTTTTTTTTTTTTTTTTAAGATCACAAGGAGATATAGAGGCAGGCAGGATAGGGAGGAAGCAATCTCCCTGCAGAGCAGAGAGCCCGATGTGGGGCTCGATCCCAGGACCCTGAGATCATGACCTGAGGCTAAGGCAGAGGCTTTAACCCACTGAGCCACCCAGGCTCCCCAATCTTTTGAAGTTTTATCTCCATTTATGGTTTCATCATTGTATGTATCTGATTAATTTTAATACAGTGACATTTTTGCCATTTTTCCATCATCTAAGTGTTGAATGCCTTACATCTTAGACTCGAATAATTTCACTAAGTTTAATAAAAAATAGCTCTGCAAATTGGGAAGGGCCACTTCTATGAGATTGTATATTTAGTCACTAATTGTTTTTTAAATTGATACAGTGATTGCATTCAAATAAAGAGTTCTCAAATCCCTGACTTTTCAAGAACTTCAATTAAACTTGTTTACCAGCTGATTCCCTTGAGAAGCCTCGGGGGCAGAGCAGAGAGGAGGGTCAGGGTGATTAACACACAGGTGTCATTCTCAGTCAAGACCAGAAGCTAAGGACAAGATCTTAAGAGGTATGAGCGAACTTGGTTCCCTCTGAAACCATCTTGTGACCAAATGGGCAGTGGAGAAATTAATGAAACACCTCATGATTTCTGTCGTCAATCCCAGGCATGAGCATCTACCTTTGGTCTGGCAGTTTTAAAGTTTATTATGTTCTGACTCATGCGGTCAAGAATGACATCAACACCATCTTAATTTTGATCTTTAAGAGGATGACAACTTTGACTAATGCCCACTTTCACCTTCCCATTTCCTAAAGCCTCAATGTGCCCGTTCTCCTTCCAGAGACAGTAAATTCACATTGGCTTAGAAGACACCTTCCCAAGACAGGCACCAAACTTTACCCGAGTTGTGCTTTGTAGAATGGTTGATGTGGTGGGCTGCTCTACCCATGCAGAATTCTTCCATGTTACTGAGGCTAGAATCCCCTTCCAGGGGTTATGGCTCTTGATCCAGGGTAACTTAAAAGTAGACAGAGAGCAACTGGGCTGCCATCCATCAGAGAGGCTTCATGAAGCCAAAGGGTCTGAAAGGAAAGTTAACCCAGTTCCCAAGCCTCTCTCAGGAACATCCATGTGTGGACCAACACTAGAGCTGTGTAATGCCGGCATTGGCCACCATCAATTCTCTATTCCTTGCACACTCACACCGCCCTCCTATCAAGACACAGAGCATCGGGGCACCTGGGTGGCTCAGTGGCTTAAAGCCTCTGCCTTTGGCTCAGGTCATAATCCCAGGGTCCTGGGATCAAGCCCCACATCAGGCTCTCTGCTCAGCAGTGAGCCTGCTTCCCTTTCTCTCTCTCAGCCTGCCTCTCTGCCTACTTGTGATCTCTGTCTGTTAAGTAAATAAATAAAATCTTAAAAAAAAAAAATAAAGACACAGAGCCTCTTTCTGGAGTGCAGGAATAAACAGAAAATGTCACCCTGGGCTTTAGCACATAGTCAAGCTTTGCTCTTAAGCCCTCCAGGCTGATGGGAGCCTCCTCCTCCTGGTAACCAGGACACTTGATACGTTCTTCCATGACCTGGTGGTGGGTAACTGTTCCAGTACCCATCCAATTACAAGGCCCTTGAGAGCTCTGAAGGTCTGGGGGACAGTGGGCAACATAGCACAACGATTAACTCCAAAGGTTTTGAAGACATTCAATAATAGATTTAATTCCTGCTTCCTCCACTCAGAGGAGCGACTTTTGTTAGTTCCTGTGTTTCTCTGATTCTTACTTTCTCGACCTGTAAAGAGGGTAAAGCTATCCATCTTGCGGCATTGTGTCCATCTCACGTCATCTACAATGAGATGACATGTGTACAGCCCTCAGCACAGGGCCAGACAGAGCCAAACCTTTGACATACAGTAGCTATTATTATTATTATTAGGTTCTCAGCGAATGTTATAGAACAAATGAAAACACTTAAACACTCACCGGCTCTACTGAGGTGACTCTCTATCTTATCCCTCTCCTGCCATCTCTGTCAATCACTAGCTCTCTCCCTTGGCTGCACAGTACAATTATCTGGGGAGCATTCCAATGTCTGATGCCTTGGCTGCCTTCCAATGAAATCAAAGCACCACAAGCTTTTCTAGTCTTCAGGCGATTCCAACATGGGGTCACGGTTGAGAACCACTCCCCGAAACAGAAGAGCTTCTCAAAGACCAGCCCTTTGTCCTCTGTTCCTCCCACTCTGTGTCTTGTCTCTGTGGGACCTCATCCCTACTCGATGCTTCACAGCTGTGCCCTGGGCTGGTGACTCCAGGACTCTCCTTCAGGACCTACCTTCTGTCCCATAGCTCCAACATGCATGTCCTTCTGCTGCTCTGCTTGTCCCTTTCCCCTGGGACAGCTCACAGAGCTCTGTTCCAACAAATCCAAAACAGGAGTCTCTGTTCTCTCACCCCCACACTCGACCTACCCTCGTCCTGGGTTTCCCTTCTCAGCTAAGGGACAGGAGCAGCTTGCCACCTGCTCATGCTGAAAATCACAAAATCATGTTTTCTCCTCATTCACTCACCCTCCAGCTTCACAAAAGTCAGTCATGTAAACTTAGTTTCAGCTTCGTGTGGCCTTGGTATCTTTGCCCATCTTCATGCTCCCGTTGCCTCTGCCCGAAATTGAACCCCAGATCCGTCTAGCTCAGACCATTGCAGTGATCTCTCATCCCAGTTTTCATAAATCTTTCCATACTTTCTGCAAGATATTCCTAAAGTAGCTCGGGTCACACCACTTCTCTGCTCTAACATGGAAGGGCTTTCCATTGTCCTCAGTCCAACCCCTTGCCTGGGCTCAGAGCTTTCCAAGATTCAAAACCAACTACCCTTCCTTATTGCCCACCTACCCCATCTGCCACTTGCTCTCCAGCCATACGGTTGGCCATCCCTTCCAGACAACTGGCCCTCACACCCTGTACTCTCGCCTTCAGACCTTCATCCAAGGTAGAGTTCCTATCTCATCCTGTCTCTCTCCTTGTCTGCCTGTTGTCTGTCTCTCTCCTCTTCATACTCTAGCTTTCCTCCTTCTTCAGAATCAGTGCACCTCTCAAACCTCCAAAAAGAGTTCCATCTTCCTTGTCAGCCATAAGGCCATAAGTTTACCCATCCTTGGGTTTCCTCCAATGCTACCCTTGTAATGCAAAATTCCAGGGGAAACTCCATGATTCTTGCTCCTCCATTCCATCCTCAACTGCCCAGACATGGAACAGTGGAGCCCCTTGAGGCCCCCCTTTCAGGCCTGACCCTAAAGCCAGAGTCTTGGCAAGCTGGAAGCCCATCCCTCTATTAGCCTCCATGATTGAATGTAGGGCTTCCAAGTCACTGGTTTATCATCTCAGTGCTGAGAGGTTTATTACCTGTTGTGCACAGGATTAAGAAACAGATTCTGGGACCAGGACACTGTAGGTTCAACTCCTGGGTCTGCCACTTATCGCCAGTGAGACCTTAAGCAAGCTACTTAACGTCTTTGCTTCGATTTTTTCACTTGTAAAATGGAAATACTACTACTGACTTACAGGGTTGCTGTGAGGATTAAATGACTTAATATTTTAAGGTCCTCAGAAAACTATCCGGCTCATGGTAAGGATGTTGTAAGTACCTGTCAAATACACAGGGAATCTTAGCGTGTGCTAACAAGCCACCAAAGATAATGGAAACCCCCTTGGGGCAAAAGTAATGTTTATTTGTCTGGAATATTATTTCCGAGTTCAAGCTCAAAAAATACGTAAGAGCTGAGAGCTAGTAGAAGTGGAAACTGGTTCCTTATTGGATGGTACGTAACAAAATTTTTTTTTTTTTGTAATTTTTTTTTATTTTTTTATAAACATATACTTTTATCCCCAGGGGTACAGGTCTGTGAATTACCAGGTTTACACACTTCACAGCACTTACCAAATCACATACCCTCCCCAATGTCCATAATCCCACCCCCTTCTCCCAAACCCCCTCCCCCCGGCAACCCTCAGTTTGTTTTGTGAGATTAAGACAAACCATACGTAACAAAATTTTTAACACGACTGCTCTTTGATCCGGTGATTCTACCTCTCAGAATGTTTTTTGGAACCTAACTAAAAAATGTGAAAAGATGCATCCATGAAGATATTTATGGTGTATAGTAGGGAAAAAATGTAAACAACCTTAATGTCTTTTTTTTTTAAGATTTTGTTTATTTATTTGACATAGAGAGAGAGATCACAAGTAGGCAGAGCAGCAGGCAGAGACAGAGGGGAAGCAGGCTCCCTGCAGAGCAGATAGCCGGATGCGGGGTTCGATCCCAGGACCCTGAGATCATGACCTGAGCCGAAGGCAGGGGCTTTAACCTACTGAGCCACCCAGGTGCCCCAACCTTAATGTCTTTAATATCAGTTACATCAGCCATGGGACACATACACGATGGGATATCACGTATCTATTCAAAGATGATAGTTATGACTGTATTCTGAAGACACAGAAAGATGCCTAAGGTACAATATTAGGTTTCAAAAGTGGGCTACACGGCAAGGCTGGGATAACCTCGTTTTTCACACATGCAGGTACATGTTGTACATAAGGCGAGAAACACATTGGGAAGAATGCACATTGAATGTTAAAAGTTATCACATCTGGGCAGTGAGACTATGAATGATTTGCACCTTTTTTTTTCACTGTTAAATTATAAAATGGTACATTTTTAATTCACCTGCCTTCTTTTTTAAGATTTTGTTTATTTATTTGACAGACAGAGATCACAAGTAGGCAGAGAGTCAGGCAGAGAGAGAGAGGGAGACGCAGGCTCCCTGCTGAGCAGAGAGACCGAAATGGGGCTTGATCCCAGGATCCTGAGATCATGACCTGAGCCGAAGGCAGAGGCTTTAACCACTGAGCCACCCAGGCACCCCAAATTCACCTGTCTTTAAATGAAATAATTATGGGGGTGCCTGGGTGGCTTACTGGGTTAGGCCTCTGCCTTCAGCTCAGGTCATGATCTCAGGGTCCAGGGATCAAGCCCCACATCGGTCTGTCTTCTCAGCAGGGAGCCTGCTTCCCCCTCTCTCTCTGCCTGCCTCTCTGCCTACTTGTGATCTCTGTCTGTCAAATAAATAAATAAAATCTTAAAAAAAAAAAAAACAAATGAAATAATACTGAACGATACATGGTATACATGGTGGGAACAGTGAAGTTTCTCTCACCTTCTAGGGCACTCACACAAAGTTACACTCCCCGGCAAGAGGCAACTTAACAGTAGTCTCCCTGAACATTTTCTTCCCGACCTTTGTCAATGAGCATCCACACATACTCAAATATTACAGGAGGTTTTTCTAATCTTTACGATTTAAATAAAATTAGCACTAGTGCCCATACCCACGTCCTGCAGGAGATCCAATGCCTCCCTCAAGATTCCCATGAATCCCCAAACTCACATTGTCATGACCTCTGCTGGTCTCCATCCCTGCTCCTACTTCATTCTCTATCTTGTTTATGAATTCCTTCCCCCACCTCTTCCTTCTTCTACTCTCACCAAGCCTAATGTGCAGCAAGGTTCCTTTTTCCTGACTTTGCCCAAAACCATACCCCAATTCACATATCAAGAAGAATTTCGGGGCACCTGGGCGGCTCAGTGGGTTAAGCCTCTGCCTTCGGCTCAGGTCATGATCTCAGGGTCCTGGGATCGAGTCCGGTATCAGGCTCTCTGCTCAGCGGGGAGCCTGCTTCCTCCTCTCTTTCTGCCTGACTCTCTGCCTACTTGTGATTTCTGTCTGTCAAATAAATAAATAAATAATCTTTAAAAAAAAAAAAAAAGAATTTGATGAGGGTTTGTTGCAAAGGATAATGATGTATTTCACAAAAAGCAGCTTGCAATTTCATATCAAAAATTCCCATTCTTGGGGTGCCCAGTGGCTCAGTCAGTTAAGTGTCCAACTCTTGATCTCAGCTCAGGTCTTGATCTCAGGGTCGTGAGTTCAAGTCCCACCTTAGGCTCCACACTGGACATGGAGCCTACTTAAAAAAAAAAAAAAAAAAAAAAGCCATTCTCGAAAATCCTTTTGTCTCCCCTGCCAGTGCCCTGCAAGCAATAGGAATTATTCTTCATTCCTCTCTCAGCAGACTCAAGGCTCCAGCCAGGTCTCTGGAACTTTCTCCATCTCCCAAGATCCAACTCATATTTATTTTGTGTATTTGAGAACCTCTGAACTCTGCTCAAAAAAATGTCATGTTCTTTGAGTCTTGTTGTAATGGTGACATGTTGGGGACCCCAAAACACATTGCACGGCTGAAGCAGCCAGAGTCTTCTCCAGGTGGTGCCTCAAGATGGACGTGGAGGGTCACCGCATTCCACGGAACACTGGTCTACGTGGGTGATGTCTTCATTTCACCCTGCAAGGGTTCTAAAAATGATTCAAGATAAAGGATGAATTTCTAACTCTCCCTATAGAAACATCCCTCCTGCTTCATTGCCCTCTCCAGGGATTTCTTCTTACCACCGACGTTAATGTCACTTCATCAGCACAGAAGCCTCGGTTCCATCAACTGATCCAAAGGGCCCGAGGCTTAGCTTCGGATCACTGGGTGATCAACAGGTGGGATTCTACCTTCAAGAACATCATCTGTCCTGCTTTTGTCCTTACTCTCCACACCCCACCTCCCTCCCCCTTTTTCCTAACTTTAGAAAGTCCCCTTGGGAATATCTCCCAAAATTCAGAGGTAAGTTGTGAAACCCTTTTGAGGTCAACCTTACAATGTGAGGATGGGTACAGATAACCTAAGCAAGAGCCAGGCACACATAGATTGAGGTCCAGAAATTTCCCTCTGGTAAAGGTAGGCAAAGGAGGCCCCTGGAAGTGGGCCCTGGATTTAAGGGTTGGAGTCTCTTTTTAGACTGATCAAAAATCTTTTTAGACTGATCAAAAATACCCAGCTCTACCTGCCGAGGCCCATGTCTGCAGAAACTGGCTGATGTGCAGAAAGAAATCAAGGGTTCGACGGACTCATCAGTAGTAGACGCATGCCACAGCATAGGGGAAATTCTAACAAAAGGCAATGCAGGGTCTGGAGAAGATTATTCCAGTGTCTGGTTAGACACGCTCCACAGATGTTGTTACAACACTGGAGGCGTGGAGCTGACAGTGAGCCTCCAAGTCCCCAGCTTCAAAGTCAATGTTGGCCTCAGCTTCAGTGCCTCTGCGCTCACAGCTGACGGCCTAACAACACTCAAGCAGGTGGTTGGAAATGCAGAGGGAGGGGGTGTCCAGATGCTAGCATTTTGACCATGTACCACCGAGCGGGGGGATATCTCTTCATATGTGTGTGCAGAGAACAATTGCTTGGGGACAGCCTGGAAATTCTGAGCTGGTCCAAAGATCAGCCTGCCTCAGGGTGGGTCACGGTGGTGTGACCAGACGTCTAGGCTTCCGCCCTGGACAGTCACAGCTCAGGGGAGGGGGAGAGGTCCCCAGCTCTGTCACAGGGCTTCTTGCACAGCCTTAGCCAGGACCAGCAATCCTGCCCACTGTCTGGCTACCTGTGGAGGTGGCTGTAGACCAACAGGCCAACTGTCTCCTGGTGCTCAGCAAAGGGAACAGGGAAGACCCAGGGAAGGGCAGAGAATGTTAGCAGTGCAAGCCTTGAGGATGCTGGGCTCAGAGCTCTCCTTGAGCTTGCTGCAGGTGCCCCTCGGACGGAAGCCAGGCGCCCCAGAGCTCGGCACTGCAGATCCCCTCCTGGATGAAAGGTGGGCTTCCGAGGCTCAGGCAGGGGGAAGGCCACCAGTAAGCAGAAAGCTCTCGGACCTAAGACTTGCTGGCCCCATGTCTTCCAGCTGTGACAGACGGGTTTATCCAGACCCATCTCTAGCACGTCTCAACAACAATTCTCTAATGTTGCCAGGGGGATGTTAGAGTTACTTCTTAGCAAGTCGACTACTCATCTCACTTCCAACTATAAAGCACTCTAAGTCAGATAACCAGTGAAATCCATACTCTCACCACGCTGGTGCCAGAACCATGCATGTTAGCCAAGGGTTACTGGGATCTAAGAAGCGCTGGTCCACGTGCTGGGCAGACAGATTCCGATGTCAATTACATCATCACTCACAGAGCGACTATCTTTATGGACATCTTCTACGTGTCACACACCATGACAGTGCTAAATGCTTGACATGGATAACCTCCACAGGAGGCCTGTGAGGTAGCCATCACTTTGATCCCCATTTCGCAGGTGAGGAACCTGAGCTCAGAGAGATTAATTTATTTTCCAAAGTCACACAGCAAATATATTACAGGACTGAGACTCCAAAAGCCAGGCTCTATATTGCCCCCTGGAAGGGAACAGCAAGGAAGAAGCATTTATTAGGCTACTACTCTGTGCCCAACACTCTCCTCAGGGCTAGAGAGACAAGAGCAAAAAGAAACGCTCTCTGTCCTGAGGAAGGAGTGACATGGGGTCAATTATAAAGCAATAATTGGAGGTCAGTGGTTTTCTGCTACTGCCCGAGTTGGAGGCTGGGTTCCACTCCCGTGGCTCCCCCGACTGACTCTCAAACCGCTGTCTCTGTCTCTGTCTCTGTCTGTCTGTCTCTGTCTTGCCTGCACTCTGAGCTTGTAAGGGATAGAACTACGGGTCAGTCAATGCCATGTCCCCACTGTGGAGCACCAGCCCTCACAAACAACCATGTCTCAACTGGGAGATTCCTTTATCAAAATGGAAAAATTAACTACTGAATGTATTCATTAATCGGAGTGTGAAAGTTAAGATACACCATGGGGAAACGGAGGACACCTGGGGATGTAGAAAAGGACAGAAACGAGCAAGAGCTAGCACAGCACACCCACGACGCTGCCCCCCTCCGACGGAAGTGGCAAAAGAGTAGACAGAGCAGCTGGCACGAGTCAGAAGGGCTCCCGTTCGGCGAGTTACTCCGGAGCCCCACGCCCGTCGTCTCCAAAATGGGAAGAATCATGTGGGTTCTGCCCACCACACTCAGTCAAGGAGACCTGATGTTAAAAAGGACTTTCTTTTTTTTTTTTTTTTAAGATTTTATTTATTTGAGAGAGACAGAGAGAGCAGCAGGCAGAGGCAGAGGGAGAAGCAGGCTCCCCGTTGAGTAGGGAGCCCGATGCACGGCTCAATCCCAGAACCCTGAGAACATGACCTGAGCCGAAGGCAGATGCTTAACCCACTAACCCACCCAGGCACCCCAAAAAGCACTTTCTAATGATCAATAGGAGTTGGCGACTGCAGTGGTGCCCATCTTCCCCCCAGAGGGCCATGCTGTCCAGCAAAGGGAGCAGCATCTCAGCGCCCGGTGAGAAAGACCCAACTGGAACTTCCAGTCAGCCCCTCTCAGAAGGCCCCGCTTGCACTGGCTCCCAGCACTGGCTCCCAGGACTCCTCATAGCACCCATCCTTCCCATGGGCCGTGGGCCCAGAGAGACAAATCAGCAGACCGGAAGCACCTATTCCCCAAGGAGACACCTGTGCGGGGGCTACCCAGCCTGACGGTGTGAACTGAGTCCCACTGGACCCCTCACTCCCATGGAGGCCCCTTCCTGCATTCCTTGCCTGAGGTTACTCGGCACAGCATGACTGTCACTCACCTGGGCTGCAAGAAAGCAGGCTCTGGTCCCACCTCTGCCTCGAGTAAGCCCTATTACCTGGGGGAGGGCGCCTCACCTCTCGGAGGCTGTTTACACACCTGTGGATACCAAGCCCGGGCTTTCTCAGTCTTGGTACTTTTGACATTTGAGGTCAGTGGATTCTGTGATGGGGAGGGCTGTCCTGTGCCCTGTAGGACATTCAACAGCATCCGTGGGCGTCTACCCACTGAAGGCTAATCGTACCTCTCCGCTCCCAGCCCGACAAGAAGAAACACTTCCAGACATTACCAAAATCACCACCATTTGAGAACCACTGCCCCCAAATGACTAAGGGCCTCCAACCTCTTTCGGCTTCTCCAGCCCAGGCACCAAGCTTTCGGTCCAGGCTTCCCTGTGCTTGCAACAGACCTCACATCAGTGAGGTCACCTCCTCTTCAACCACCACACACAACACCAGGACATTCCCCTCTCTCCGTGGGTTTCATCCATTATCTGCTTTCTAGTATTTCATTCAAGGGATGGTCGAAGATGGAAATCTTAGCAGAAAGGACCCGGACGTCCTATCACAGGGCCCAAAGGAAATGCAGATTTCAGGAATAGCCCTGGAGTCCAGCAGATCTGAACTTGAATCCTGATTTGGCTCTATGTCCTTCCCAGATACATGTCATCTCCTCAAGCTTTGGTTTCCCATCTATAGACTAAGAAAATAAAATAAGGTTGGGGTTGACCAGCAGACTAAATGAAGTAAGTATTGAAGGGGACGGCGGCTGTGTCCCCCTCTGTCCTAGTAGGCTCTGGATGTGTGGACACCACCCACCCCGCTACGCTCTCAGTACACCACCCCCCCAACCCCCAGCTGCTTGACCAGACAATTTGTTCAGGCCAATGTATACGCCCCACGGCTCTGCTCCAGCTCCCTTGGCTGTGCCAGCGTGTGGCCAGAGCCCTGGCCTGTCCTCCTGCTGGCCTCAGCAGCAGATGTCTAGTCCCAGGGCCAGCTCCCCAAGAGGAGAGCCCATCTTTATCCTCAGAGCTGCAACCAGGGCAGAGCGAGGAAGCCCATCTTCACTTCCTGTCAGTACATCGGGACTAAGTGGGAACAGCTGCCCGGGAAACTCATTTACTTGCTGAAAACAGAGTCCTCCTTTAACCCTGTCTCACCTCGCTTCCTGCTTGCCCTCCCCGATCCTTGAAGTTTGGTAACTTAATGAGAAGGAAGTCGAGCCAACAGAAAACAGGAGCTGCCTGACGGTTTGCAATAAACACAATGGAAATGCACTTCAAGAACAAAATGCCGGAGTGCTGGCTATGAGTTCTGCCTACTGATGAGGCCACTAGATGTCACAGCCAATTTGGCTTATGTCTGCTTCATTCCAGAGCCTGAATATCACGGGATGGCATGACCAGCACTTTCCAGAATTCTGGAAATACCTGAAATGAAAAAGCAAAGATTCTTGCTACAAGTTTACATTTCAGAAATGAAGTGGAACATTGTTTACTATTTACGGATCTGTGGTTGCAAACAACAGAGCCCTCCATGAGACAGCTCCAGGTGCCATGCTCTGATGAAGCTGGCCATGTTGGTTCTTGGTCTCTTGGATTATGACATCTGGGCTACCATTGCTCATCATCCTAATTCAAACTCTGCATTCCCACAGAGGCAGAGACAGAGGGAAATATGTATCCCCAGCTGCCAGGGAGGTGTGGTCCTGGGAAAGATGCACATCTTTGCAAATCTTAGCCCAGCTAAGCAGCCTGTGGGGACAGCGGGCACGACCATCTATAATATCACACAGGGACATCATTAACTTGCCAACCTCCATGTACTCTTTGTTCATATACTAAGTCGGGGGCATGGAGATAAAGAATTAACTATTGCCCAGCCATACTTCTGGAGAGGGAAGGAAATTCATTGCCCTGACTGCCTTTTAAGTAATCTTCTGATAATGTTGATGCTGCTACCAGGAAAATGGCTTATGCAGGAGGAGATTTCTGTTCTGAAAAGGTGAAAAAGAATGAATTCACTGTTCTTCCTGCCTTCCAAATGCAAGAGAGCTTGTGTTCCCCTAAATTAAATGAGGTGCTCTCCACAACCTTTCAGATCGTGAAAAGCAATGAGACTGAGGAAACTATCAAGGAAGAGGGGAGGCTATGGCTCCATGATAACTAAGTGCAACGTGGGCTTGTGAGCTGGATCTTAAGATAGGAAAGGACAAAGGACATTAGATGGGGCGCCTGGGTGGCTCAGCTGGTTAAGCATCTGCCTTCAACTCAGATCATGATCTCAGGGTCCTGGGGTCGAGCCCCACGTGGGGCGCTCTGCTCAGTGGGGAGCCTTCTCCCTCTGCCTCTGCCTGCAGCTCCCCCTGCTTGTGCTCTCTCTCTCTTTCTCTCTCAAATAAATAAATAAAATCTTAAAAAAAGAAATAGAGACAAGAGATCAGGCAAACAAAAGGTGAGGAGGAGAGAAAGATGAACACAGAGACCCTTCAGGTCAGGGGGGAGCAGAAATCAATCTGAGCATGCAGACTCCCCGGAAACGAAGCAAGCCCTTGTCACCCTTCAGACAGTCTCTGCCAGACTGACCCCCGGTAAGCAGCAGGACATCATAGGCTGGTATCCTGCATCATGAGCAGGCTACCTCTAAATGGGAGCCCCACCTGGTTGCCCATAAGGGCTCCCAAAACCCCACACCCTTGCCAGCACCACCACCTGCACTGAGCAGCCCCTTCTTGGCTGAGCTCCCCCAAAACACTGTCGGCTGAAAAGCAAAGGCTGCAAAGAGATGCTCCAGAAAGCGATCTTCACATTCAGGTCTCTAGCCTTTGTGTCTGTTTTTCTTCATTTCCCACACATCCATTGGTTTATCCAGCAATTGTGCACTGCGGGTCTCAAAATCGTTGCAGATTTGATCCTCTCGTCCTTATGAACTAGACTGCCAAGTGTTAGCCTGCCAAGGGCTATTATCTAAGAGCTGAGGAAGCTGTGGGTCAGTGGTGTTAATAGTTTACTTAAGCTCATGACATGACAAGTGGCAGAGCTGAGACTAACACAGGTCAAGCTTCAGGGTCAATCCTGTGTCTCCAACATCACACTACCAGTGAGTACTGCTTACTGTGTATAAGGCTCTGGGGGAATATAAGAAACTATTCTCTCTTTTTCAAGATTTTATTTATTCATTTGAGAGAGGGAGAAAGAAAGGGAGAGAACATAGGTGGCAGAGGGAGAAGCAGGCTCCCCACTGAGAAGGGAGTGGGACCCGGGTCTCGATCCCAGGACCCCGAGATCATGACTCGAGCTGAAGGAAGATGCTTACCTGACTGAACCACTCAGGTGCCCCAAGAAACTATACTTTTAATGCTCCATATCCTCAAGCAGATGAACAAAGAGCCCAAATGCTCCCTACAATGAATTGAATAAATACTTATTTATAAATAAATCAAAGTAAAAGATGAAAACGTGACTTAAAACTGAAGTGCAATTGTTAATGGATTCATGAACTATAGAAGACATGCTCTAAGGAAAAAAGTTAACATGAGCTTCCTGGATGTTTCAGTTGGTTAAATTTCCAACTCCTGATTTCATCTCAGGTCATGATCTCGGGGCTGTGAGATTGAGTCCCAAATCAAGCTCCATGCTGGGCGTGGAGCCTGCTTAAGATTCTCTCCCTCTCCCTCTGCTCCTCTGTCTGTCTCTATCTCTCTCTCTAGAAAGAAAGAAAGAAAGAAAGATAAAAGAAAGAAAGAAATTCAAGGCTTGAAGCCCTAACCTCTGCTATGACTAAATTTGGAGATAGGGTCTTCAAAGAGGTCATTAAGTTTAAATGGTAATAATAAGAGAGGAAGCTGGAATCCAACACGACTGCTGTCCTTGTGGAAGAAGGGATGTCAGGGAGCACATCACAGAGAGAAAGCCGTGAGAGGACACACCAAGGAGGTGGCCATCTGCAAAGCCAAGGAGAGTGGCCTCAGAGAAAAGCAGACCTGCCAGCCGCTTGATCTTGGACTTCCAATCAACAGAATGGTGAGAAAATGAGTTTCCGCTGTCTCAGCCATCCGGCCAGTGGCATATTTGTTATGGCAGTCCTAACAGATTATGACAAGGACCAAGGACATGCACGTGATCTGGAAAGCAGATTCTCCAGCCCCAGTTGAGCCTTGAGATGACTGTCGCCTCAGTCCACAGCTTAATGACAACCTCATGAGAGACCCAAAGTCAGAGCCAGCCAGCTAAGCTGGGCCCAGCTTCCTGGCCAACAGAAACCCAGTCATAATAAATGTTTGTTATTCGCAGACACTACATTTTGGTATAACTTGACACACAGCGATGGGAGCTAATACGATGAATGAATGGTTCTCTGAGTTGGGGAAGGGCAGTATTGCCACGATCCCCTGCTTATGGGTGAGAAAGCTAAGCCTCAAAGAGGTGGAGTGCCTTCCCTGAGGTCACACGGCTTGGCACACCCTCTCAACGGAGAGTAGAGGAAGCCAAAGACAAGTGTGGCCTCCACACAAGTTTTGCCTTGGGCTACCCTGGCAGGCCTGCCAAGGTGGGGACACCAGGATACAGAGAACATTCCTGACATCTCCAAGAGTGTCACCTTAATGGTCTCCTTGGAGTCTCTGCTGCCAAACAAAGTTAAAAGAGAACAGGTATTTTAACAAGGACCACCTTGGTGACCTTGCCCTGTGCAGTAATGAGGCCCCCTTGGACGTGGTCTAGGACAACCACCTCCCTTAAACCAAACAGTGTGCTTTTGAGGGTCATGTTCAAGAGGACTCTAATGTGTAGGACCCTATGAGAAATTTTAATATCAAAGACTTACAGGACATTAGCTATATCCTAGGCGGTGTTCTAAGCATTTTATCATCTTCACTGAATTCTCTGAATCCATTCTACTCTTATCCCAGTTCATAAACAAAGGAACTGAGGCACCAAAGGGCTAAACAATTGCCCAAGGTTGCACACAGCTAGCAAGCCACAGAACCAAGATCTAAACCCAGGCATTTTAGCTCCAGAGTTAATGCTGTGATATATTTTTCTCTAGGTCTTCACATTTTTTATTATCTAGAGTGGAATAGTAATTCATTGGCAAGCCTCCTTGGTTTGAAAGTACCAAAGCGAGAAATAATCACAGCCCGTGAAGGATATCTGGCCACGCCCCATGGAAAGCTTTCAGGGGCTCCCTGCTGCCCTTGGTGTGACTTCTAACGCCCTGCGGGCTCTGACTCCTGCCTTGGCCCCTAGCCGGAGTCCACAACTCCCTCCTCTCCACTCATCCAGCTGCATTTGCTCTGCTGAAACCCACACAGCCAGCACTCACATCTCCCTGCCTTCCCACGGGGCACACCGTCCCTCCTCTCCCCTGCTGCTACACAAGCCACATCCTTCACTGCTTCCAGGGAGTGTCGCAGGAAACTTCATGCCAGTCAGGCACCTTAGCTCAGCACTCCCCCAACCCTCAACCCATGAATCCCCCCCGGACCCAGCACCTGGGTCTTATCCTCCTGTCTCCTTCTCCCACTGGACTATGATTCCTGCAAGTGCAGAAACAGGTGATTTGTCTTTATATTCCCAGCAATTAGCACAGCACCTGGCACCTACTAAGTTGAGTGAACACAGGCCCCCCAAAGAATCTAGGAATGTTTTCAGTTATGCACTGCAGTCCCAGAGCACAGAACCAGACAAAAGTCACACTGGAAGGGGCCCAGGAAAGACTCTGTTTTAGTCCAATATCTTCAATAAAGAGGCTTAAAAAACGACGTCGGATAAAAGAATCAACTTGTCTCAACTAGTCAGGGGCAGGTGTGGGAGCACAGTGGGGTCATGTTTCCAGGTGTCTGAGTGCCCGCTCCCCCCGCCAGACTCTCAAAGGCATCTTACTAGTTTCTTATTGCTTCCGTGACAAATTATCGTAAGCTTAGCTTAAAAGCAACATAAATTTATTACCTTACTGTTCCAGAGATGGAAAGTCCAAGAATGGCTCTCACCAGGCTAAAGTCATGAACAGAGCTGGATTCCTTCTGGAGGCTGTAGGGAAGAACTTTTTCCCCTTTCCAGCTTCTAGAAACCACTGCGACCCTTGACTTGTGACCCCTTCCTTCTTCAGAACCAGCAGGGGCACCTCTTCTGTCCACATCTCCTCCTGCCTCCCTCTTTTCCTTAGAAGGACCCTGATGACAACCTACAATAATCTCCTCAAGATCCTTCACTTAATCACATCTGGAAAATTCCTTTCACCATTTAAGGGAACCTAGTCACAGATTGTGGGGATTAGGATATAGGCATCTTTGGGGACCATTCTTCTGTCTACCATAGCATCCCAAAGCTACTGACGCAAGCAGATTCATGATCTGATAGCATCTTCCATGGGCACAATGGTTTAAAAAAAAAAAAAAAACTTTGCCAATATGCAAATGTATTTTGTTCTCTCTTTGCATTTCCAATGGTCCAGTTTTGAAGAACTGGTGGGAGAAATGGGCCTCAATATATGTATATAAAATATAGTATTATATGTGAATAGTATATTCTTCTCTAGTATTTATGTCTCAGTTATGTATTTCCAGTATTTTAGTCCTTCTGATTGATTCCCTGCAGAGTCAGGAATATCTAATTTGCAAAGAGAGGGAATGGCAGGAAGGAACATTTTGGTGAGTGGCAGGCAATCTGGGTCTTATTGAATTTTAACCTCACCAGAGCCTTCTGAGCCTGGCTCTACCATGTCCTGTTTCATAGACAAAGAAATGAGGCAGACTATCTAACTCACAGAACCAGTGAGTGGCACAGTGGGTTGGAGATTCATAGTTGGTTGGCTCCAGAGCTCATGCTCTTTCCACCTGGCCTTGTTGCTTCCCCCAAAGTTCAACTTTCTTTTAGCTTCCAGGTGGACTGATTGATGAAGAGAAACAGAGAAAAGGGGGATGGGATAGGAGAGAGAAAGGGATGGAGAGAACCAGAAAGAGACCATCAGGGTGGATCGATTTGATTGAAATCTTCCAGGAGCCAGCAACTTCAGGGGAACCTTTCTGGAGGGTATGGATGCCCCTCCACCAAAATCTTCAGGAGGGTCCAGGAGGCTCCAGTTGCTGGGCAATCCCTCGCCAACCATACTTCATAGCAATCTAATTAGCAAAATTCACCTGAACCCTAATAGTTGCTAGGTAACCTTCTGGGGGGCTTTTCCCCTCCTTTTCAGGCCAATTCAGATCCCAAAGAAAAGGATGGGGTGTTTGTACAAGATCTCCCAACCAGATATCTATATGTAAATTTCCCCCCTGTGGCCTCAAGATGCCCACCAAGAGTAAGCAAATCCAGGAAATATTCAGTGGGGCTGCCCTTGTAATTAATTAATTAGTTAATTAGTTAATTAATTAAGGTCCCATGAGCCAGTGAAATGATTCTTCAGAGGCAAGAAACTTATGGGCCCAGACAATGCCAGAGACCAGGCAGAACTCTTTTTGGGAACCACTCAGAACAAGAACTCCTATTGGAGACTCTGAAGTGACTGATCCTTTAAGTCACCTAAGAGGGAACACCTGTTATTTCCTGGCCATCGGCGAGATGCTCTCACAAACACCTCCCTTCATCCTCACAAAATTCCAGCAAGATGAGCAGCTGTTCCCATCCACATGGAGTCATGAGAAATTGCAGTTCAGAAATAGTAAGTAACTTAATCATGACCCGTCCTCAAAGGATCAGGAACTGAAAGACAAAATGGTCTGCCCAAATTCCATGCATGATCTTTTCCACTAGTCCCCGCACGGGACTCTCTCCACAGGATGGCGAGTATTATCATTTGTCTGGTATAACCTCAGCATTAAAACAAACCGCCGGCAACAAAAACGCAAACCAGAAAAACATGAATTCCCCTCCCCAGTTCATTGCTGGGGAATGAACACAAACTGAAGGCAAGGATTCATAAACTCTCTGGTCCCAGAACCCCTTTACACAGTTTTAAGTTAACGAGGACTCCAAAGAGCTTTTGTTTATGTGGGTTATATCTATTAACACCCTATCGGAAACTAAAATTGAGGATTTTAAAAAATATTTATATGTCAATGAATCTCAGAAATAACAAGGAACCCATTGCATGGTTAACATAAATGATTTATTTTTATGTAAAGTAATTTCACAAACAAGACAGGAGAGAATGCAGAGAGTGGCCTGTTTTACATTTTCGGGGATCTCTTTGATGTCTGGCTTTAGGGTTCTCATCCCTGCTTCTAGATTCAATGTGTAGCATTAGCACAGGCCAGAACTCCCTAGAACATCTCCCTCTCCTTCCCCACTGTACACTCGTGAGGGAATGCGAGTGAGATAAGCAAATAACATCCGATATTATTACAAAAATAGTTTTGACCTTGAGGACTCTCTGAAAGGGTCTCAGAGTCCCCCAGGGATCCCCAGACCACACTTGGAGAAACACTGCCTTTAGGGCACACCCATGTGAGTGCCCCAAATGCATCCAGGGTTTGACTGTGTTCCTTCGCATTTCTAGCCCATGGTTTCAGAATATCCCACATCTTTCTTGCCTATAGCATTTCATGGTCCCTTAAGACCCCAGACTACTCCGTCCAGTATGCCATCTTTGCAATGCTCTCTGCAAAAGACAAGATACAGATCTCAGCTCCAGATGGGCAGAAATGGCTCGAAATATCAGTAAACCTCGTTGGTGTCTTCCCAGCTCCCTTTCCCTCACGGCTTCTGGTAACCGGTGCAGAAAGAAGCACGGAGACCTCCTGGCCTCTGGGATTGGTGGAACAGACAGGGACCGACGCCAGCCAGGCCAATCAGAACCCTTCCTTGATTTTTTTTTTTTCTCACCCTGCTTTGCAATCCCTTTTTCTCCTGAAGTATTAGCTCGTTATCCCAGATCATCAACCCAATGCCAGTGCTTAAGTCATCATCCTGCTCCCCGCCCCCCTCCCCCGCCCCAAACCCATGCTCACACTTTCACATGTTGGGGACCCCATCAGATGATTTCTATGGGCTCTTTTAACATCCTGGTGGGTGCACCTCTTGTCTTTGGCTAAGCCACTCTCTCTGCCCTAGGAGCCCGTGTGATTCACTCCGGCAGGCATTTGCCACATATCTGCTTTGTGCCAGACACAACTGAGAGTACAGCCCGGAGGACGAAACATACACGAAACCTTGGAGAGTACCAAACCCTGCAAACACTATGTTTTTTTCTGATACATCCATACCTATAATGAAGTTTAATTTATAAATTAGACCCAGTAAGGGATTAACAAGAATAATAATGAGATAGAATTATTGTAATGATAGACTGTAATAAAAGTCAAGTGAGTGTTCTCTCTCTCACTCTCAAAATATCTTATTAGGTTACACTCACCTTTCTTCCTGTGATGATGTGAGATGGTAAAGTGCCTACCTGATGAGCCTAGGCATCCTGATGCAGCTTTAGCCTACTTCTGACCTTCTGAACATAAGTCGGAAGGACTTCCGACTTCTGGACCACAGCTGACCTCAGGTGACTGAAACCATGGAAAGCTTCTGGACCACAGCTGACCTCAGGTGACTGAAACCATGAAAAGCAAAGCCAAAGATCAGGAGGATGGCTGTAACCACTAACTACAGTAGCTAGCTAGTCAGCTTCATGCGCCACGTGGGACTCTGGCCATACAGATGATAGAACAGCCACACAAACCTGGCTTGAGCCAAAAGGAAGGTTATTGCCTCCCCTAATGAACAGAACATCAAGAACAGCCTTGTGCTGGTTTCCCCATTTCACCTCCCCCACCCCACTTCTGCTCTCTGCCCTTCTCAGCCTTGCTCTGCAGGGAGAAGGCTGACCTGGGCTTGATCTCTGTCTTTGTTGGGGCCCAGCCAAGGCAAGTACTGGCAGAAGACTGGAAGCCTTGAGGGAGGTGAGGTCGGAGTATTCAGTTCCTCCCAGTCCGTGCCCACTTCCTCCCTGCCTTGTCAGTCTGGCAGTGCCCGCCTTCCCCTGCCCTGGCCCCAGCCCTTGTTAGGTTCTGGTAACACTGTACCTTCAGCCCGCCCCTTCAGGACTCAGGGTACCAATAACCCCCCACTGTGGCCAGCCCCTGGGTGCTTTGCTGTGCTTCTCGGTCTCCTTTATCCTCCCTCATGCCTCTGTAAATAGTCCTTTCCCTGAAGCCCTTTTGAATATTCGTGCTCTCCACACAGGGCAAGATGGCTACTGACCTCCACAGCCCCTATCCTCACACCGTCAAGGCCCAAGGCCACAGGGAGCTCCTCTCCTCCCCTAGGTGCCCACTACATCCTGCTCATGAGCCCATCCCTGAACCAATGACTGTGTATGGTCACATGAACCCCCTCCACTGCCTGCGATGGAGCCACCTTCATCCAAAGCCAGAGCCTGAGAGTAAGGGAAAGAGGGGTGGCCAAAGGGAATTCTGGGTGTTGTTACCTGAAGTAAGAAGAAATGGGCTTGGGTGGCCCCCAAACAAAGAATTTCCATTTCAGTATGCTGAGAGAGAGTATGAGAGAGAACCAGATGAAAGGCTGGTGGAGTTAGAGATGAAAGAGGTCACCAGTGAGAGGTATTGTCCCTCTGTTGACTCCCTGTGCCAGGAAGTTCTTGTCCCCCTTCTACATCAAAGGTAATTCTTAGCTCTATCCTGCTCACTATCTCTCACCGAGAGGGAGCCAGCCCTGGTATGTTCCTCTATGATGTTCTGGACTGTAGACTTGTTCCAGTGCAGTCACAAGGGCATTCTTCCTTACATTTTGTTTCAAAATAATAAGCTAGGGATGCCTGGGTGACTCAGTCAGTTAAGCAAATGCCTTCAGCTCAGGTCATGATCCCAGGACGTCCTGGGATCAAGTCCCACATGGGGCTCCCTGCTCAATGGGGAGTCTGCTTCTCCCTCTGCCAGCTGCTCCCCTTGCTTGTGCTCTCTCTCATTCTCTCTCTACCTCTGACAAATAAATAAATAAAATCTTAAATAATCATAATAATAACCACAACAACAGTAAGCTACCCCACACGTTGAAGTTGATGTGCCAAACCTCATCAGAGTCACCGACTTCTTCCAAAAGTATCATAACGGGCACAGACACAGATCAACTTCCTGAGTAACCGAGATCCCACCTCATTCAGTTTACTGCAGCAAATATATTGCATGGAATCATTTTGGAAATGTAAACACACCATGCAAACAGCAGGCCTAGTTAATGCTATGTTAAAGGCATTGTCCTGGGCCCTGCTCACCTGCTCGCCCCTTTAAGAGAGCAATCCTCTCTCCCACAAGAGCACCTTTCCATCAAAGGCAGACCCTTCACATCCCATTCATAACCTCAGAACTGCCCACTCCACCCACGCCACATCCCAACCTGCTCCAGCCCCAAGCCCTCCTGACCTCCGGCGCTTTCTCTCCTCCCTCCTCTGACTTGCAGATGTTGCCTCCATTCCGCACCATGAAGACTGCTCTTGACTACCCTCAGGAGTGTCAGTCTACATGAAGCAGGGCCTCTGTCCGGTCCAGAATGCCCAAACACTCCTTGCAAGATGCTTTAGTGCTCCTGTCCTCCTGATCCCAATAAAAGAAAGGGGGCAACTCGGGACTCCTAAGCCATGGCCTCTAAGGAAAATACACTTTCCAGGGTGCTCATGATGTCAAGTGGTCTGAGAGGGTGATAAAATACTGTAAGCCCCTAGAAAGAACTCCTGGACTGTGAGACTCATATACCTATCAGGTAGATAGTAGAGAGAGTGAGACAGTGAGAGAATCCAGTTAGTAATCAAAAAAAGAAGAAGAAGAAGAAGAAGAAGAAGAAGAAGAAGAACTATTATTATTTTATTCTTATAATTATTATTGATGAAACTCAAGGAGACATAAATTCTGTTTTCCTTCCATTCGTGTCACCACACAGCACCCCTCAAGCCACCCGCAGCTACCCAAGCCCATGTTCCTCCCAGACCACCAGGGAACTATTTTCCTCCTATAGCGCTCTTTAAAAGAATCACCCCTCAGAGCTCATCTCTCCATAGAAACCCAGAGAATAAATAGAAGCAGCAGGCTTTCAGCGGTTTCCACTCTGACTGTCTCAATTAAATTAAATCCCACAAAACTCTTCCATTAGCATGTGGGTGGAGAAGCCAAAGATGTCTCAGTGACCCTTGTTCCACAGTTCACATAGACCTTCCAATTATTTTCAGCTAATATCTCATCTCCTTGCCTGGTATTGTTACAAGGAACCCACAGAAATGTCTGTATGAGGAGATGTGGTTAGGACAAATCTTCTGTAACCTTAACATCTCTTTCAAGGGCTGAAATTATAAATATGTTTTTCCAAATCATGAAATCCTTTATCAAGTACTTGTCTTTTTCCTCCTTGTGGGCTCCCTCTCTCCAATAAATAGCTTCCCTCTGTTCACAGATTCTTGAACTCACAGAACAGTAAGTGGTAAAAGAATAGGAAAGGGATTCTGTGTCTCAGTTCAGATGAGAATGGGCCAGATAAACCATGTCTATTAAAAGCCCACAGTCAATGTGCCATGGATAGGATTCCCAAACCATTCCTAACGAGGGCTTTCTTCAAGAACAGGAATGCAGACAGCAAACTGTCTTGTTCCCACTCGGATATAGCCAGGTGGCATCTCTAAGGTATGGCTTGGCTGACTGCCAGGGAGAGAGATTTAACTGCAGTGAGATGAAGACTGCAAGGAACAAGAAGGGAAACCCTATTGCTGGCATCTGGGGGAGCTCTGGGGAGGAAAAGACAAGGATGTTTCTGGTCCTAGTTGGGGCAAGGGAAGTGGCTGTGCATTTGGATCAACCTTGAATATAAAACAGAAAAGCATATCTATAACAAGGAAAATGCAGCATTTTTTAAAAGAATGAATCAGATCTACATAAACCAACATGGATACATCTCCAAAACACATCATTAAAAGAAAAAAGCCAGTCACGGTGTATCTACTTAGCTACAGTATTCCATGCCTGCAAAAGACACACATTAATTTGACTCCAAAAGCAAAGGCAACAAAAGCAAAAATAAACAAGGGGGATTACGTCAGACTAAAGAAGTTTGTACACAGCAAAGGAAACTGTCAACAATATGAAAAGGCAACCTACAGAATAAAAGAAAATATTTGCAAATCATATATCTAATAAGAGGTTAATATATAAAATGTATAAAGAATCCATACAACCCAACAGAAAAAAAAAAATTCCAATTTAAAAATAGACAGAGGGGGGCGCCTGGGTGGCTCAGTGGGTTAAGCCTCTGCTTTCGGCTCAGGTCATGATCTCAGGGTCCTGGGATCGAGCCCCACATCGGGCTCTCTGCTCAGCAGGGAGCCTGCTTCCCCCCTCTCTCTCTGCCTGCCTCTCTGTCTACTTGTGATCTTTCTCTCTGTCAAATAAATAAATAAAATCTTTTAAAAATAAAAAGATAAAAATAGACAGAGGAACCAAGTAAATATCTTTCCAAAGAAGACATCCAAATGGCCAACACGTACAGCAAAAGGTGCTCAACATCACTGATCATCAGGGAAATGCAAGTCAAAAACACAAGGAGATACCACCTCACCCTTCACAGAACGACTCTCAGTATTGGTGAGGATGTGGACAGAAGGGAACCCTTGTGCACTGTGGATAGGAATAGAAACTGTGCAGCCACTATGGGAAACAGCATGGAGCTTCCTCAAAAAATTAAAAATAGAACTACTGTATGTGCTAGCAATTCCACTTCTGAATATATATCCAAAGGAAGCAAAATCAAAGAGATATCTGTATCTCCACACTCACTGCAGCATTATTTACAAGAGCCAAGACATGGAAACAACCTAAGTGTCTATCGAGGAATAAATGGTTAAAAGCAGGATATCCTGCTATTTGTGACAAAATGAACAGATCTTAAAGGCATTATGCAAAGTGAGATAAATCGGACAGAGAAAAATAATATTATGATCTCACCTATATGAGGCATCTAAAAAAACCAAGCTCATAGAAATAGAGAACAGACTGATAGCGGCCAGAGGTAGGAGGTGGAGGATGGAAGAAATAGGTGGAGTTGATCCAAAGATACAAATTTCCAGATAAATAAGTCCTGGGGAAGTAATGTACAGCATAACGACTATAGTTAACATTATTGTTATAGGTAACAATACTGTGAGGCATATTTGAAAGTTGCTAAGAAAGTAGATCTTCAAAGTTCTTACCACAAGAAAAAAATCATAATTGGGAGGTGACAAATGTTAACTAAGCTTATGGTGGTGATCATTTTACAATATAGAAATATACCAAATCATTATGTGGTACACTTTATGCTAATACAATGTCATAGGTCAACTGTATCTCAATAAAGCAGTGTGGGGGTGTTATTTGACAAAGGAAGAAAATCTCTTACATCAACCATAAAAAACACATGCATATACAAAATAAAACTATGTATTTCCATAGAAATATATTATATCTACGTGCATGCGTAGAAGAAGGTCTGAAAGGTTAGACACCAAAGTATTAATCATAGATGCATCTGGGGAGAAGACTGGCCTTGAGGGGGAGGAGGGAAAAAGAGAACTCAGATCCCACCACTTGGGAACTTCTGCATTTGGCTCATTCTGATTTGCCTCCATTCTGCCCACGGGAAATCTCCAACCTTTTCCATAAACATTGAACATCTTCCCTTTTATAAGTGAAGACAATGTCCTGTGCTCCCTCATGCACACGTGTATAAACACGCATCCTGCTAGCTGGTGATTCTCAGATGCCAGCATCATTTAAAGTATTATTTTATTTAACCTAGACACTGAGCTTGAGTGAGGCTTTCAAGTTCTATCAATACAGAATCACTTTACTGCCTACATCTTCCAAAGACCATTACTCCTACCCTATCCAATTTCCCCCTGCGCCCATCAGCCAAGGGAGTCCATGCTGGGTGCTTTTTTTCCAAACAGGAACTGGCGAAGGAGGCCCCAAGTGAGTGAGTGCTCAGTGCACCCCTGTATGCCTGTCTCCATGGTCATCAGTGTGTCTCTGCATCCTGGCTACCTCCACCATGGTCAGGTCGTCCTCAACTTCCACCAGGATTATCTCAAGAGACTCCTGACTCATCTCCCTGCTTTTATCTAATCTAACCTGCACTCAACTCTAGGACTTAGGAGCGATCATCTAAACCACAGATGCAGCAACATCACCACTCGAAACTCTTCAGTGGCTTGTATCTCCTGGAGTGGCAGTTTCTAAGGTCGCCGTACACCAGGATCACCTGGGAGCTTCTATGAAATGCAGATTTCTGGTTGCCTCTTCCAAAGCTTCCACTCCAGTAGATTTTGGTTTTTAACCAGCACCTAAGACCTATGATTTTGATGCTGAGAGTATGGAGATCAAACTTTGGAAAAAAAAAAAAAAAACACTCACCATAGGCTAAGGGTAGCCCTAGTGCCTTGGGATGGTAATCAGATCCCTTTTAACCTGATTCTTATCTCTCCCACCTCACACATTTCCTGCTGCCAACATAGACATGCTTCTTGCCTCCCACTCTCTGTTTCACCCCTCAGGGATGTTGTTCTCAACTGTGCCCATAATGCCCTTTATTCTCACCTGCCAACACATTTCATCTGGCTGATGAAACCCACTCAAAGTCCCATTCAGGCATCACCTCTCCCAGGGACCCTTCTTCAACACTCCCACATTCTGTGACAAGCCCCCATCTTGTTCTCTGAATGCCTGAGCTTTATCAGACAAGCTGTCCATTTCCTAGATTTTCTAGATATCCTGGATTCTGAGGTCTTTACAGGATGGTCATGTCTTATTCATCCTCCCAAATCCCCCCAGAAATGACACAGAACTTGGCACACTGTAGGCAGTTCCTCTGGGACACTGGAGATGCTTCCATTGCTATACTGGAGTCATTACACGGGGCTCTCAAGGTATTTCCACTGGGACTCTGTAGGGTGTTTGCCAATGGCTGGAAAAGCCACACCAAGGCTTTAGTTGCTATCTCTCTGAATCCACAAGAGTGGTCAAGCAGTAATGCACAGGACCCCACTCCTCTTCAATCAGGGGATAGTGCTGCTCAGCCTCAGCTCTGATGTGTTTTCCAACCCCATGGAAACAAACAAAGGCTGTGACTCAATACTTTCTGACAGCTGTTTGGTTCCAAAATGTCAATATTCAAGATGGCATCCAGCAAGCTCATGCCACCTGCTCTACAACTGAGAAAGAGGAGTGTGTCCCACCCCTTTAGCAGAGTGACAGCTTCATACTACATGCAGTCTTTATTCATCCCCCAGCCTCCCTGTGCCACCGTGTCACCCCTTCAGCAAATGATGTTTGAATTCTGGTAAGTTCTCATAAAGTCCCTACTCACTCCAGGGCAAAAGTAAAAAAGAAAGCCTTCCCTCCCTCCACACTTACCTACAACATGAATCTAGAGGTCTTTGATAAGTGACTCCATGATGTTCATCTCATTTCTAGAGGATTTGTGCTAACCAGTCGCAACCCTGTTCTGCTCCAGGTCACAATTCTTTAATCTGCTGCTGTGCACTGGCCATCTCTATTTTTCAAAATGAGGTTACAGTATCTTACAACTTTTCCAAAAAAACAAATTTACTTAGTAAAATTAAAACTCTGATGGGTTCTCATCACCTCCAGCGGGATTTTCCAAAGTAACAGAACGTATGTGAAGGAACAGGTCTTGATGTGAAAAAAGAGAAGTTGATGATCAAACAAATTTTGGAAATATTTGATTAAACAAAGTTAAACAGATCTCTTTGCTGCAGAACTTCTTGGGGACTTTAAATTATGAATGTTTACAATGAATTTTCAACTAAGGACTAGAGCATGTGATGACACCCAAAGTCATTTTATCTCTGGACTGTTTGCAGGACATGTCAAGGGACAGAACACTTGTTTAGAATCTCTGTCCTACAGGAACAGAGAACAAAACCTGGGAAGGTTTACATAGTCTGGCTCAGCCCAACTTTCAGACTCATTTCTTTCATTGCATCTTCCTGATCTACATCAGTTTCCTGCTATGACTGTAAAAGATGACCACAACCTTGGTGGCCTCAACAATGCAAATTTATTATCTTTCAGTTCTAGAAGTTACTAGTTCGACACAGGTGTCATGGGAGGGAAAGCAAGGTGTAAGCAGGGCTGTGTTCATTTCTGGAGACTTTAGGGGAGAATCCGTTTCCTTCCCTTTTACAGCTTCTACAGACCACCCACATTCCTTGGTTCATGGCTCCTTGCTCTATCCTCCTTACATTGCATCATTTTGACTCCCTCTCCTATCTCTGCTTTTAAGGACACATGATTACACCCTGGGGAATCCAGGATCATCTCCCCACTTTAAGACCAGTTGATTAGCAGCCTTAATTCCACTGACAACTTTAACCATGTAAGGTAACACACTCACTGATACCAGAGATTAGGATGCGTGCATTGGGCAGTAGGAAAGCCATATTTAGCCCACCACACCATACTTTTCATTTCTCCTCCTGCTTTCCCATAGTTTCACCTTTTGCCAAAGCTACCTGTTGTCCTCAGAGAAAAAGAAAATTTATCTTGTACCCCTTGTTTCCTCAGCCTCCGATGCCCATCCCCACCCTCAATATTGCCTTCTCTAAAAAGCATTCCTCCTAATCCACTGGAGCCCTATTCCAATCTCTCTTCTGGGAATGCCTCCCAGAATTTCCCAGATACAACTGGATACTCTCTTCCTAAGGTATCTCATACATGTCACCAAGGTAACACTCACCATAATAGTCATAATAGTAATAGTAGTAAAACGGCTAATACTACTTGAGAGCTTACTAATGTGGCTGGTCCCGGGCTATGTGCTCCCCCTGCCACACTGTCTCGTTCACGCCTCACAACAACCCTCTCAAGGAGGTGCTACTGACCTGACCATCCATTTCCTCCTTCAGTCCCGGCTGTGGGCACTCACAAGTCAGAACCATATACACCTTACTCATCTTTACACCATCCACACCTCCCTCAAGGGGTAGCACGTAATTCAGGCTTGGTTCGTTTGGATCGATTTAACTGCATTGCCAGTTCTTTGAGCCGAAAGAAGCCGTTGGCTACCCTATTACGGAATGGAATCCAAGCTTTTCCAAAGGTCAAATTGAAGGTGTGTGACACCTGATTTGTCTCAAGGCTCGGGGTCAGGCGCAAACGCATCTGAGCTTGGCATATGACAGATCACAATGGAGCCCAGCTGTTTGAAGATCGCCATGCAAAGCCCACAATGACCGGGGGGAACAGCTTGCAAAGCAAGTGCTGTGTCAGGAACGGATTTCAGCTGCAGCATGGGCAAACAGCACTGGAGTGTCCCACTGGTCATGTGCTCCTTCTAAAAGAATGAGCCATCCATCACTGACCAATGACTCAGTTCTTCAACCAACCAGGAATACACATTTGTTGAACATACCCCATTATGGGTCCATATGAAATAAATTCACCAGTATAAATTAACATATTAAATGGTAACATTTCGCGATGCCTGGGTGGCTCAGTGGGTTAAAGCCTCTGCCTTCGGCTCAGGTCGTGATCCCAGGGTCCTGGGATCGGGCCCTGCGTCAGGCTCTCCGCTTGGCCGGGAGCCTGCTTCCCTTCCTCTCTCTCTGCCTGTCTCTCTGCCTACTTGTGATCTCTGTCAGTCAAATAAATAAAATTTTAAAATCTTCAAAAAAAAAAAAAGGTAACATTTCTTCATACAATAAATAGTTGCTGAGGACACACCATGTTCAGGCATAGAAGATGAAGAAAACCAGGCTCCTGCCTATTTGTGGTCCCAGAGGAGTGAGAAACAGGAAAACGAATCCATAAAGTGCACTGTGATGTTACAATGAAGTGCTTGGACATTTGCCTTTTCCTACAAGGCTCAGTTTCCTCATCTTTGAATTGGGGAGAATAATAGTACTTACTTCATAGAGCTTGTGTAGGGGCCACAAGGGTTAAAGTATGTAAAGAGCTCAGACCAGGACCTGGCACACAGAAAAATCTGATCAAGTGTTAACAATAGACAAACCACTGTGGAAACAGAGAAATGGACATGGGCCTGTGTGGGAGGTGAAGTCAGGCTCAGGAGAGGTGAAGTCAGGCTAGGCCTGGAAGGATAAGGAGATGCCCACATGCCCAGAAGAGAGGCAGATGGGACAAAGACACACAGACTTAAATGATAGAGATAACACTATTTGATTGTCAAACCCATTTCTTCCCCCCTCTTCGGCACACAGCTAAAATACATTTCCCAGTGTCCCCTCCAGTTAACTGGGGTCACGTGATTGAGTTCTAACCAATGAAAGTGGGGCAAGATCTGGCTCCCAACATTTCCTGAGTACTCCTCCATGCACTTTCTTCCTCTCCTCTGCGGGTTGGATGACTCTAGGATGAGCTGGCAGATACTTTGAGAGATGAAAAGAGCCTGGATCCCTGAGTCATTGCATGGAGGACAGCTGCCCGGGAACAGCACATTAGACTTTATATAGGGGATATATTAAGTTTTACCACATTAAGGCACTGAGATTTCAGGGTTTATTTGTTACCTCTGCAGAGTCTAGCATTACTTACCCTGACTAATACAGTACAAAACCTCAAGCTGGGCTTGAACTATAATTAGAAATTGTTCACCAAAATTCAGATTTATGGGGAAAAAAGAATGGAAAGATAAATAGGGATCAATTTGCAAAGGAGCCTAAATGCCTCACTAAGGACTGAGGAGTTATAGGCAAATTACCAGGAAATTATTAGAAGGTTTTAACCAGATGAAGAGCAGAATCAAACAGGTGCTTCCAAAAGAGAACCCTGAAAACAAGGAGGAAGAAAGACCTGGGTGAAGGCTAGAAGGGGAAATTCAGTTATTAAAGACCATTTGCTATGAGGCCTTGAAGATAAGGACTGTATTGTGCTCAGCATTCTATCCCAGGGCTTAGCTCAGTACATGGCACACAGCAGACACTTAGTACAACCGAATGGATGGATGGATGGATGGATGGATGGATGGATGGACGGACGGACAGATGGACAGACAGATGGATGGGCAGGCAGATGTTGTTACAATAATCCTTGTGAGAAATGATGAGGCCCTAGGTTTGTGGCAGTGGAGATAGAAAGGAAGGGACAGACTGAAGATATATTTAAGGAGTCAGAGTAGACAGGGCTTGGGGACCAATTGGCTATAGAGGATGATGGATTTCCAAGAAACATCAAGTTCGGGGTCCTAAAGCCAGAGCCCAGAGGCAGGGAAGACAAATAGTAGGCACGAGCCCTGTCGCCAGCCGGGCTTACAGAAGGACCATCTCGAGACCTGGCCTTTTGCCAGACATTCAACACATATTTTCTCATAATCTCTGCAAACAGCCTCGCGTCCCCTGCAGAGACAAAGGAATTAAAGGGAGCAGATTTATTGATTTCCTAATATTTCCTGGCTCGTCTTTTGGGGCTACTGCCAGGTCTGCTGAAGGTCTATATTCTCCCTTCACTCCCCTCCCTCCTTGCCCTGGAAGCCAGTATTTTCTCCCAAATGCTTCTCTTCTTCAACCTTTTGAGGGTTTCCTGACTTTCCTGAGTCTGTGATTCCCCACTCTGAAATTCCTCCCACCTAAGAGGGCAATGACCTTCTATACCATGAATAGGCAAACCTTCGCTACAGAGGGCCAGAGAGTAGAAATTATATGCTTTATGGGCCATTCAAGCTCAACTCTGCCGTCTAGACATAGACAATATGGAAATGAATGAACATGACCGTTTTCCAGTAAGCTTTACTTACAAAAATAAGCAACGGGCCTGATTTGGCCCTGGTGCCATAGGTTTGCCAACATCTGCTCTAGACTGATCCAAGGCCCTGTTGGAGTGGAAACCACAGTAGGCAACAAGGAGACCTGAGCCATGCTCTGGTTTTATTATGTCAAACAGCAAAGCATATACACTTTCTGGATTCAAGATCAGAAACAAGGATATTGTTCTCTCTTATCCCTGCCCTCCCTGACCTTGCAGATAAACAAGGAAAAGGGAACTAACCAATCACTATAAGGTGCCAACCAGGGACCACATATCTTACATTCCATATTTGATTTGATCCCCAGAGGAATTCCAAATGTATTCTTATGTCCACTTTTCAGATGAGAAAGGCAAGTCTCAGAGGAGTTAAGTAAGCAGATCAGCACACACTGCTAAGAAATGACAGAGCTAGGTTTCCACTGTGGGTCCATCACTTCCAAGTTCAAGCTCTTTCCAGCATATCCCACTCACGCCCAAGGAGAGATGCGGCCAGGGAAAGGCCAGCTGGCCAGCTCTAGCCAGATTGGTCCTCGGCCTCCCTACCCCACCCCTGGGTCTGGCTGAGGAGCATGCAACACCAACAGTTAATTAACTAGCCATGGGACAGACTCCCAGTAACCAAGCTCACAAGGAACTAGCTCTAAATCAGGCCAAGATGCCTGTTCCTCATGGGGGACATCATTCTTCTTTTTGTAACCAGAATGTTCTAGTCCCTTAACCAGCACACACCCTTCCCTGCTACCAGAGCACATGAAGTTCAAATTAGAAATGCCTGTGGCTAAGGATGCAGCACCAAATGCCAGCGGTAGTGGTGGCTGACTTCCTTGCCATCAAGAAGTAGCGCTTATTCTCCCTTCAGTCACCTTTGTTTATCCACAGAGGCACTCAGCACTCAGAATAACACCCTTTAAGATTCTTAAAAATTAGGGGTGCCTGGGTGGCTCAGTCAGCTAAGCATCTGACTCTTGGTCTCAGGATTGTGAATTCAAGCCCCACATTGGACTCCATGTTGGGCATGGAGCCTACTTAAAATACATAAATAAATAATAAAAATAATAATAATAGGGGCGCCTGGGTGGCTCAGTGGGTTAAGCATCTGCCTTCAGCTCAGGTCATGATCCCAGGGTCCTGGGATCAAGCCCTGCTCAGCAGGGAGTCTGCATCTCCCTCTGTCTCACCACCCCCCAATTCATGTGCTTTGTCTCTCTCTCTCACTCACTCTGTCTGAAATAAATAAATAAAATCTTTAAAAATAATATTAATAATAAATGACAAAATAAAAAACACTGGATTCAAACTGGATTTGAATTCCCAGCTCAAATCCTACCACCCATGTGGTCTTGGGGGTATCACTTAACTTCAATGTTCCTCCCCTGTAAATTAGTGACTGGATGACATCAGCCTTAAAGATGGTTGGAGGAGCATAAAGTAATGTATACATGCTAACATATGTGCCAGGCCCATAGTAAAGGCTTGGTAGCCATGAGCTATTTTATTATTATAATTATTACCACCATCATCATCATTATGATGATTACTTCCTCTGCGGTCTTCTTATTTATTATTCTTACTATTATTGTCAAGAACAGAGGTGAAGGGACACCTCAGAGCCAACTATACCAGGAAAAACCTGGGCCTTGATAAATTTCATCTCACTGGAGCCCGTAACAACTCCATTATCACAGCTGTAAACCACTGGGGGCACCTTCAGCACGCTAGCTGATATAATGCTGTACCCTGGGTGACAGAGGCCAGCCCATAAATAAATCAGACCAAGCTTCAGAGCCAGGGTGTTCAGACGCCTAAAAATTTAGTGGTATGCTTCTCCTCTCGGCTAACACCATGCTCCCCATCAGGGGGACCCAAGTTTTCCGTCACCGCTGACTGATCTAATGGAGAAGGGATGGGGGGAGGATCATGGTAGAAATAAGGGAGGACATGAGCAGAGGGGAGGGGGCACAATGGCGATGGTGCTGGAGGGACAGACCAAAGACAACCACCACTGCCGCCTTTCAAGGGTTCAGACCTCCTGCTGTTCAGGAGAAGCTGACCAGGACACAGCATGCAGGGGGCTGATCTAGAGTGTAACTTTGTAGCCAGAATGAGGGATCCAACAGTAGACTAAGGAGTCCATTGTTACTTTGGCATAGGTATCACGACAAAGGTATCACGACAAAGGAAAAAAACAGATCTGTTCTCATTGGTCCAGGCCAGCCACCCCTGGGAGAGGGGAAAAGAGGATAAAACGGGGAAGAGAAGCCAGGAACAAAATGTCAGACAGGCAACCTGTACCCACCCGTCACATTCCCACTTTGCTCAGAGATCAATTACATAACAAGTTTATATGCTCTAAAGTCAATCATGACATCAATTCCAAAATGAGATTTATTTCCTCTCCTGAGTCGAAAGTCGCATATTGACACACGTCTGCTACTTGGCGCCCTTTTGTAAATTAATGCCTCTTCCCATCAGGGTCTGCATGGTGATGAGAGCAGGTGTTTGTTAGCAGCAGAGTCAGGTTCCAGCTGCCTGCTTTGAAATTCAACTCATTCCGGGGTGCAGGGGGGCAGGCTGAAGAGCGCACCCCCAGGTCCACCCTCCCGGGGAAAGGCATCCCTGTGCTCTGCGAGAGTTGCCTTCCCTGCTCCCTCATGCCCACATTCACCCCTTCCTGAGCGCAGGTCCTTGGTAAGGCAAAAAAAGAGGCACTTGGCTAGGATAATGATCCCCCTGGTTTGCCCCTAAGCGGCTATCTCTGATGGCAAAACACATATTTTCGGTCTTATGGAGGCTTCACTGTGACGACTCAGCAGAACCTGGAGGACCAGGCGGGGACTGAAATGAGAATGAAGTATGAGAGGATGGAGTCAGGACTCTGTGGGGAGACTTGAGAGGCTGAAAAGACCAGGAGGATCCCAGAACGGAAGCAGAGAAGAAGGGGGACAGTCAGAGAAAGAAGAGCCTTCCAGGGAGTTGGCAACTGAGAAGCCAAAGCAGCAGCAAAGAAACAGCTTTTACCCATCAGTGTGTTCTTTGTAGTTGGCTGTGGGTAAGAATTTTCTTCTGGCAATAGTCCGCATCACACACCCCTGCAGATGTCATGGATATCAGCAAGGACTCCCTCCTGGGCCGACTCTCTGCCTGCCTTTCTCTGACAGCCCACTGAGATCCCAAGAAGGACATCGTTATAGTATTAACAATCGGGATTATAATAACAGCAAACGGGGACTTACCACCTACTGTGTGTTGGGTGCTGGTCTAAGCACTTTACGAAAATTAGCTCATCGACTCCTCTCAACAGCCCTCTGAGCGGGAAAGCTCTTAACCTCATTTTACTAATGAGGAACCTGGAGAGCAGAGAGGTTAAGAAATTTACCCAAAGCCACACAGCTGGGCAGGAGGTGAGGCTTAAATTCAAACCCAAGCATTCTGGCTCCAAGGAAAGACCATGGGCCAGGATAAAGCGGAAGACCAGAGCCTGTGGCCATGTCAAAGGGTGTGGCACCAGGAGGCAAAATGAAAGGGAGAAGTCAATGGCAAAAGTGAGTAGTGAGGAAAGACTTGAGTGATTGCCTAGAACATTCTCTGGGATTCAGGAAAGGAGTGTAAGGAGTGTAAAGGAGTATGGGGCTCCATCCATCCATACGGTTGATTCCACCTGGCTGGGGAGGCTGGAGACAAGTTCCCACCTTCCCATCCACTGTTCCTGCATGTGACCTTTTCCCCTTCTCTGACCCTTTCACCATATTGCATAGAAGGAGGGAGCTCTTCAGTTAGGCAATAAATAGGAATTGAGAGCCTCCCATAAACTAGACACCATCCTAGGTGCCCAGGGCACATGGCAGGGAATGAGACAGACCCTGCCCTTAATGTGCTTGCTTTCAGATGCACCCAGGGAATAAATCTTGAGCCAGAAATGGAGTGAGCGAATGGGATGAGCACATCCAAAAGACTGCTTTGAAAACAGAAGTCCAAATATACTCTGGGAACAAAGAATGTGTTTTTTACAGCCCTTCTGTGCCAGTCTGTAGGGAATGTTGGTGCTAAGGAAACCAATGCTATACATTTTCATCAAACCTCAGGGAATTTTCTTGCATGTGATACCCTAAGTCTTTTAAGGTTTAGCTAAACACCCAAAAGTTCTTCCAATAAACTTGTCATAATGAGTCATTTCTATCACCTTTTATGAATTCCATACATTTTTAAATTTTTTAAGTAGGCTCCATGCCCAGTGTGGAGCCCTACCATGGGGCCTGAACTCACAACCCTAAGATCAAGACCTGAGCTGAGATCAAGAGGTAGATGCTTAACCAACTGAGCCACCCAGGTGTCCCAAAGAGCTATACATTTTTAAGATTTTATTTTCTTGTGAGAAAGAGAGAGAGACCATGTGCTCAAGCAGGGTGAAGGGCAGAAGGAGAGGGAGAAGGGGCTCCCTGGGGCTTGATCCCCAGACCCTGGGATCATGACCTGAGTTGGTGGCAGATGCATAACGGACTGAGCCACCCAGGTGCCCAGTGCCATACATTTTTAAAGTGATAACATTTTAACATACTTTGCAAATTATGGTCTCGTCTCCAAATGATATCTAAAGTTCACGGGACAGCATTCGTGTGACTGTGTGTGTGTGTGTGTGTGTGTGTGTGTGTGATCTGTTTCTTTATGTCATCAACAAGCAATTACTGAGTGCCTGCTCCATGCTGGGCCCTTGACATGCAAAGGTGGAAAAGACAAAGGCTTTGTTTTCCAGGGTCTGTGGTATAGCAGGGACTCGGATGACAAGACAGTTGCCATCCAGCATAAAACATAGCACCAAGTGGACAAGCACCCAGGACCTAGGAGGACCTGGACTCGAGGGCTCAGACTGCAGGAAGGACTGACACCTGGGACCTGCAGGATTGCAGAGGGCCACGCATTAAAATACCCAGATAAAAACCATTTCTGGAAAGAATACTCAAGTTTCAGGAAAATCTAGTTTTGAATCCTAGCTGACCTGTTTGTTGGGTGTTGTTGGGCAGATTCTTTCATTTATCCAAGCCTTGGCTTCCCAGTGTATGAGATGAGCACAGGAATACCGGTTTTGCAGGCTTAGGTTAAGGATTGCTTGTAAATTGCCTAGCACCGTGCCTGGCACATACCAAGTGTTTTATAAATGCAAACCATCGTTTTTCTGTTAGTGAGAAGCCAGTAAACAGTCATCCCTTTCGGTGGAGCAGAGGTAACCCTGAGCTGAGAGGCATGGGGGTGGCCAGGGAATATAAAGTAAAAACATTGCCATATTTCCTCATTAAAACCTGGCTTCACTTTGGAAACGGGGAGATTTTTCCTTCCTCCTCTCCCATACATGGTGATTAACTAACCTACTCCAAAGTGGGAGAAATGCCACTTTCCCCTCCAATAAATAATAAGGTGAAATTTTCCTACATGCTCCAGGCCACCCGGGTCTCATCTTTGTGAGCCAGCAGGAGACCTCTCCTGAGTGCCAAGGGTGACTGTAATTGAATCATTTGGCATGAAATTGGGGAAGGCACCATAATAAATCAGACCTACTCCTGCTCCTCAAAGAAGCAGGCACCTAAGAGACCCGGATGCCAGATCTGGGTGGGAGGGCCCAGCCACTGGGGAGGTCACGTGTACTTCTGTACGAGGTGGCAAATATCCGCTTCCTGGCAATGTTGGGAGGATGCTGAGAGGTCATCACACCCATTTTCTGGCTCCAGGTAGCCTGCATTCACCTGCTGCACACATGGAGCTTTTGATGTGCTCAACGACATGCTTAGGAAAGAAGATTCCCTGGGCAGCAAAATCAGATAGTGGGAAACTTGCCACAGCAGTTCGGAGTCTGATAGGCTTGGAACCAAAGCTCTATTCCATCTCTTACAAGCTGTGTGTCCTTGAGAAAGTTACTCAACCACACGGAGCCTCCTTGTTTGTAAAAATGGAAAATATAAGAATACTTCCATATCAGTGTCTATTGCTGCTACAACAAACTGCCACAAATTTAGTGGCTTCAAGCAACATAGATTTACTCTCTCAAAGTTCTGGAGGTCAGAGATCTGAACTCTGATTCGCCAGGCTAAAGTCAAGGGGGTCTAGGTGGATTAAATCCAAGGTGAATTAAAGACCTAAATGTGAGACCAGAAACCATAAAAATGCTAGAAGAAGGGACAGACAGTAACTTCCCTGACATCAGCTGTAGCAACATTTTCCTAGAGATGTTTTTCAGGGCAAGGGAAATAAAAACAAAGATAAACTACTGGGATTACATCAAAATAAAAAGCTTCTGCACAGCAAAGGAAACAACCAATAAAACTAAATGGCAACCCACTGAATGGGAAATACTATTTGCAAATGACATATCCAATAAAGGGTTAGTATCCAAAATATATAAAGAACCTATCAAACTCAACACCCAAAAAGCAAATAATCCAATTTAAAAATGGGCAGAAGACATGAATAGCTATTTCTCCAAAAAAAGACATCCAGATGGCCAAGAGACACATGAAGAGGTGCTCAACATCACTCAGCATCAGGGAAATACAAATCAAAACTACAATGAGACATCCCCTCACATCTCTCAGAATGGCTGAAATCAACAGTGCAGAAACAAGGGTTGGTGAGGAAGTGGAGAAAAAGGAACCCTCGTGCACTGTTGGGGAGAATGCGACCTGGTGCAGCCACAGTAGAAATCAGCATGGAGGTTCCTCAAAAAGTTAAAAATAGAGCTACCCTACCATCCAGTAATTGCACCACTGGGTATTTGCCCCAAAAGTACAAAAACACAATGCAAAGGAATACATGTACAGCTCTGTTTATTTTTTTTACTTATTTTTTTTATTTCTTTTCACCGTAACAGTATTCATTGTTTTTGCACCACACCCAGTGCTCCATGCAATACGTGCCCTCCCTAATACCCACCACCTTGTTCCCCCAACCTCCCACCCCCTGCCCCTTCAAGACCCTCAGGTTGTTTTTCAGGGTCCATAGTCTCTCATGGTTCACCTCCCCTTCCAATTTCCCTCAACCCCCTTCTCCTCTTCATCTCCCCATGTCCTCCATGTTATTTTTTATGCTCCACAAATAAGTAAAACCATAATGATAATTGACTCTCTCTGCTTGACTTATTTCACTCAACATAATCTTTTCCAGTCCCATCCATGTTGCTACAAAAGTTGGGTATTCATCCTTTCTGATGGAGGCATAATACCCCATAGTGTATATGGTCCACATCTTCCTTATGCATTTGTTCGTTGAAGGGCATCTTGGTTCTTTTCACAGTTTGGCAACCGTGGCCATTGCTGCTATAAACATTGAGGTACAGATGGCCCTTCTTTTCACTACATCTGTATCTTTGGGGTAAATACCCAGTAGTACATTTGCAGAGTCATAGGGAAGTTCTATTTTTAATTTCTTGAGGAATCTCCACACTGTTCTCCAAAGTGGCTGCACCAACTTGCATTCCCACCAACAGTGTAAGAGGGTTCCCCTTTCTCCACATCCCCTCCAACACATGTTGTTTCCTGTCTTGCTAATTTTGGCCATTCTAACTGGTGTAAGGTGGTATCTCATGTGGTTTTAATTTGAATCTCCCTGAGGGCTAGTAATAATGAACATTTTTTCATGTGTCTGATAGCCATTTGTATGTCTTCATTGGAGATGTGTCTGTTCATGTCTTCTGCCCATTTTTTGATATGGTTATCTGTTTTGTGTGTGTTGAGTTTGAGGAGTTCTTTATAGATCCTGGATATCTGCCTCTCTGTTTATTGCAGCATTATTTACAATAGCCAAATTGTGAAAGCAGCCCAAGCATCCACCCACAGATGAATGAATAAAGATGTGGTATATTATCCCACCACAGGATATTATCCCACCACAAGAAGAATGAAATCTTGCCATTTACAACAACATGGATGGAGCTAGAGAGTGTGATGCTAAGTGAAAAAGTCAGCCAGAGGAAGACAAATACCATATGATTTCATTCTTAAGTGGACTTTAAGAAACAAAACAAATGAGCAAAGTTAGAGAGAGAGAGGCCAAGGAATAGACTCTTAACTGCAGAGAACAAACCTATGGTACCTGAGGGGAGGTGGGTGGGGAGAGGGGGAAACATGGAGATGGGGATTAAAGAGCACACTTATCCTGATGAGCACTGAGTCGTGTATGGAAGTGTGGAACCACTATATTGTACACCAGAAACTAATATAACACCGTATGTTAATGCTACCAGAATTAAAATTTAAAAATAGGACACCTGTGTGGCTCAGTGGGTTAAAGCCTCTGCCTTCAGCTCAGGTCATGATCCCAGGGTCCTGGGATTGAGCCCCACAACAGGCTCTTTGCTCAGCAGGGAGCCTGTTTCCGCCCCTTCCACCCTCTGCCTGCCTCTGCCTACTTGTGATCTCTGTCTGTCAAATAAATAAATATAATCTTAAAAAATAAATAAATAAAAGTCAAGGTGGTTGGCAGGACTGGTTCCTTCTGGAGGTTCTGAGGGGAGGATCCATTTCCTTGCTTTTTTCAGCTTTTTGTGGCTATCCGTATTTCTTGGCTCCTGGCCCCTTCCTCCATGGCGGAAACATCACTCCAACCTCTACTTCATCACACTGCCTTCCCCTCTGCCTCTGACCTGCTTACGTCCCTCTTACCAGGACCCTTGTGATTACACTGGGTGCACCTGGGCACTGTCGATCTCAATACTCTTCATTGAATCACATCAGCAAAGTCCCTTTTGCCATATAAAGTTATACATTTACTGGGGATTTAGATGTGGACATAGATGGGGGACAATTATTCAACCTACTATGACCATAAGGACAAAAGAAGTCCTATATGCAAAGCATCTAACATAGTTCCTGGCACCCAAAAGGCCCATGAACAATTCTCATCCTTCCCTCTTCCCCACTCCCCATAGGACACCTGTCCCCAGAGCAACAATCACCCAGCATGACCTGTCCTGATCACATGGCATAAATGGGGCACACCAGCTCCAAGACAGACTTTTCTGGCCCATCTGGAAGCTGAATATCCTCTTACTGAAATGGACTCTCCCTGGCCCTGAGATGAGTCCCCTCTGGCCAGCAGAGGCCATTCTTCTGGTGATGGGTTTTCTGCTAGCAAGTGGGAGAAACCCAGTTGAACTAGAGGGAGTTGTTCATTGCAGGAAACAACAGCAGGTGAGCATCCAGGGACAGGAACCTGAGCCACAGGGGGGCTGAGGGCAGTCCCCACAGCCCTCCCTCTGGACCACATGCTCTTATGGCTTGGCTTCTCCTAGCCCATGCCACGCCCCACCAAGACCAGTTCTGGGGTCTCTCCCTACACCTTCAGCTGGCCCATGGGTCTGGCCGATCATAGCACCAGCTCTGGCCCCAGCAGCTTTGCAAGTCTTCCTTGCCCAGTACCGTCTCATCCAGCCAGTCTCCACAGCCATTTGTTCAACTTACCAATAGAAATAATGGATTGACTCGATGCATCCCAGATGTCTGTCTTAGTGTGTGCTGCTATAGCAAAGCACCATAAACTCAATGGCTCAGAATAATCGAAAAGTCCTTCTTACAGTTCTGGAGGCTAGAAGCCCAAGATCGGGGTACAAGCATGGTCACAGTTCCAGGTTGCAGATGGCCAACTACTCATCGTATCCTCACATGGCAGAGAGAAAGGAAGCAAACGCTCTTGTAACCCTTATATGAGGCTTCTCCCTAAGGGCCTCAACCCCAAACTACCTCCCAAAGGATCTACCTCCTAGTACTATCACTTTGGGGGGGAAGGCTTTCCGCATATGAATTTGGATAGGGACACAGACACTCAGTCCCTAATAATCTCCCAGAGTTAGGAGTCCACCCACAGTTCCATCAGCCATATGTAGTTAAGGGACCAAGATCACAAGGCCCAAATCTAAGCTCTTAGAAGGAGAGAGAGAGAGAGCAGTTTCCAAAAAGGCAGTCTGGGCTAGACACTTGCTCTAAAGCATCTGTACTTGACAAGCATCCCTCCCTAAAAGGGACACACAACTCTACTCATATTCAACAGTAATCATTAGTTTTATTAGTTCTCAGAATAGCTGGGAATCATTAATAATAAACTGCCTAATCATTAAGAATGAGAACTCCATGAATTGTTAATCACAAATCCCCACTTCCTCACCCTACAGCTGACAGCCTGGTAGAGTAAAAGACACAACAGGGCCCAGAATCTAATGTTGCCAGCTGCTCTGTGCCTGAAAGCAATGCTGTCCATATCCCCCAAGGATCCATGAAGCTCAAAACGTGGATGGAAGTGCCTGATCTCAGGACTCTAGGAATGTTCTTTTATCTTCCTAGACCTAAGACTGTCATTGGCTGGCAAGACAAGTTACCTAAACCCTGATGCCTGAGCTTTCAGTGATTAATGCAAAATTTGTCCATTTAAGGAAATAAAGAGCTGAGTCTTGACCTCAAAAAGCCAACAACTAATGGCAGGCAGGGAAAGAGAAAGAATCTGATCAATGAAAGACTTCACCCACACCCCGAAATCATGAAGATGGGGTCACCATACTAATGGTGCCACTTATCACTAAGATCTTGGGAGTCTCATGACCACATGGCTATTGTCCCAAAGGGGAGGTGGATATTCTCATGTGAGTAAGCCCCCCTGCTTCCCCCAGCCCACGGAAATGCAGTGGAATAAATGAGAAGTCGCTCCCACCCAGGCCCCTCCAGACCTCATCTGTTTCGAACACACCGGAGACACAGAAGTAGTCTAGGAGATGCGATTGGAACAACCAGGCCCTGGCCATCAGGGAAGAAAGGGGAGACCCTTCTCAGCCCGAGTTGACATGGTTCTGCCTCTGCTGAGCCCAGTGTAATGGAACAGTGTAAAGGGAATGAGAGTGGGATGCGTGCTGTGTATGTTTATCAGCCCGTTTCCAATTTTGTGTCTGAAATCAAACAGCCAAGGATCTGTATGCTTTGAATTTTAATCTGTCCCTTTAGGGCAGTCACAGGTTATGAATACAGAGAACAAGTTCTGGGTACAGTGAACCAGCTATGTACACACATTTATCCCTTGTGTGTCCCTTTACCAAGTCCTCAGCACAGAGGTCTTCCTGGCCTTATTTTAGCCAAATTCTCATTCCAAAAAAAAAAAAAAAAAAAAAGAAAGAAAGAAAAGAGACATTTTTATTTCCATCCTATAAAGACCATCTGACCATGTCTGAAGGCACACAGACTGCTGATGAGATCTCACTTCCTCTCTCAAACAGTTATCTACTCTGACGTCTCAATCCCTAGGTGACCACGTTAGGAAAGGACTTTGCTTATCACTGGAAGTTGGCCACCACAGGAGAAAATTCTTCAATTCCAAAATATCTTATCCATGGTGGCAATGGAAAAAAAAGAAAAAACTTAAGTACTCATTCTGTAGGGTCTCAAAACTGAAATAGAAGTGAAAATAATTACCCAAATATAGACTATTAGACCTTGGTGAGTAGCAATTGATTTTAGATACCTTGAATTTATGTATTCCTTTTAGGTTGCCTCACGGTATGCATCCCAATATCTCTGGTCATGTTCTGAATTCTCATAAGTTATATGCTGTCTATAGATGCAAGAGATGGAGTTCTAAATTCCGAGGGATGGGGGGGGAAACACATTTTCTGAGTAGGAAAAGAGGACCCATAAGCAGATCCTGAAGTTTCCTGTAAATCAAAACACCTGACACTCAACTTGGCCATGAGAAGATCTGACACTCAGCCAGGTCGAAGTTGATGAATTTGGCAAGTATATAATGAATGGCTGATTGGGATTTAATCCTATTTAACTTGCAAATATGAAAAGGAAAAGAAAATGAGATAAGTTTTTTCAAGGCAAATTGGTTTTATTTTTGCAGAATCAAAGGGCAGTTCTGCTTTCTTTTCCCATTTTAGACTCTATTCAAGATGTCCATTTAAATCTAATCAAAGGCTTCTTCTCGTGCGTACTGCATCAGTGTTCCTGAAATTATGGGTGATCAACCACCATACAACTCAGAAGATATCAAGCCAGTGTTGTTATTTTTTTTTTAATTTAAGATCTGCTTTTATAAATGGGTTAAACTACTCAGTGAGCCTACAGACTTCGTATCAATTACACTTCTTCTGGGATTGATTAAAAAAAAAGAAGGAGAAGAAGAAGAAGAAGACTCGACCTTTTCCAGAGGAAAATCTTCAGCCATGAACCATCTATGCAAACACAATTGTGAAAAAGAACCCCACTTTGCACAAAGCCATGCATCCTTATACCGTTCCCACTTTAAGTAGGTCTCAATGCTAAATGGACCCTGCAGTTCATGGATTCCTTTTTCTCTGCTGCCCTCAAGGACCAAAGTTCCTAGAAGAGGATTCCTAGGAGACTCAACTCTGTAAAGTAGATTGAGAAAGCTTCAACTGGAAGATATTCCCCCCAGGGGATAGGCAATGGGGCATTCTTCTGGTGCCAGGAGGGTAATCTCATTGGAAACTAAGGGAAACAGAGCTGTTCCCAGCAGCCTAATAGTCCAATGATATATCTGACCTGCTCCTTGCTCTGTCCGTACAGCCCCTCTTTAGGCACGCCCCCATCTTCTTCAACTGCCCATCTTTTGGGGCCCTGCCCACTGACAATTCCTCTCTCAAGCTGTTTTGGCCTTTTGGCCTGATGAAGATAACCGTGGAGGAAAAAGGTGTTTTTCTATGAGGATGAATGAGAAATGGTCTGAAAATGGCAATGGGGACCCAGAGAAAGACCAATAATCACTCCACACCCCACCGAACAGGATCACTAGGCTTCATCTGCCCTCTGATTTGACCACATGTTCCCAAGGGTCAGAACTGTATTCCCAGAACCTTCCACAGAGCCAAAGATTCAATCTACTCTCAGAAAGTTGTTGGATAGGTGCCTGGGTGGTTCAGTTGGTTGAGCATCCGACTCTTGATCTCTGCTCAGGTCACGATCTTAAGGTCATAATAGCATCGTGATATCGAGGGCCACCTTGGGCTCCACCCTCAGTGGGGAGTCTGCTCAAGATTTTTCTCTCTCTCCCTCTGCCTCTCCTGCCGCTCGTGCTCTCTCTCTTAAATAAATTAATCTTAAGGAAAAAAAAAAAAGACCACTGTTGAATGGATGAATGATGGAGGCCATCTACCCTTGGAAACAAAGCAAGACAGGTATTGCTGCTCTCTAATTTAGGAACCACTGAGCATGATAGGATGCAGGGGGATTCTGAAGGCAGGAACCCCAAAAGTGGGAGGAAGGAAGGACAGAGGGACAGAAGGGCTGATTGACTCCACCACTCAGCTGTAAATCCTTTGTCAAGAACCACATTTTGGGGGACACCTGGGTGGCTCAGTGGGTTAAAGCCTCTGCCGATCCCAGGGTCTGGGGATCCAGCCCCCCGTTGGACTCTCTGCTCAGTGGGGAACCTGCTTCCTCCTCTCTTATTTCTCTGCCTGCCTCTCCACCTACTTGAGATCTCTGTCAAATAAATAAATGTAATGTTAAAAAAAAAAAAAAACACACACTTTGGCATCTCAAGTGTTTTTGGCCTGCTACCCAGAAATGTGTTGCCTTTATATTATCTCTTACCAGGACTCACCCTCATGCCTAACATAGCCAAATCTTAGCAATAGCAGATTCAGCCAGGAATATGCCTCTGATATGCAAACTAACCTATCCAAAGCCATACCCCCTCTATCTGACCATACACCCCAAGAGGCAATATTCTGCTTTAATCATCCCCAGGGCCTCGTACCAGACAACTAGGGACCAGCTCTACAGCTTGGAGCCCTTCAAGGTTATTAAACTCGCCAATCTTCCACTTTTTACCTTGCCCTGCCCTTCCGTTCCCATAGAAACTGCAATAAAGGCCATGGCCATATCTTTCCCCTCACTCCTGCCCTTCCACCACTGGACGAACACTAGTGCTTCCCCATTTGGTCCTGCATGGGATGCTTCCTACTTCTGTGACCTGGGACTATAATAAACGTTATTTTCCTGAGCCTCTCCTGTGTCTCCTCTCATGGCTACTCCTGACTGATCATCACCTGAACGAACACACAGAAAACATCCTGACTCACACGACATCCACACTGAAAAGACATCTCTTCCCAGACAGTTCTGCACACCCTGGGGCTAGATTGCTGTGTCCTTCCAGCAATGTCACGGCAATGTCACTTTCTACCTGAATTTGGGGCAAATAAATGTCCCCCCATACTCAATGGTATCCAGTCTGCAGCCAATAAAAGAACCAAATATCCCTCCATAGTGTAACCCAAGGGGGGACCATGAAAGTCTTATGTTGTATAATCTCTTGTTCGGGGGTCACGGAGAAAGTCGCCCACAGGAAAAGGGAGTGAAACTGAAGGAAGTCAAGCAGAGGGAGACAGAAATCAGAGTGATGCAAAGAGGCCTAGAGAGAAAGAGAAATGGGGTCTCGGGTACCAGAGTCTTACCTTCTATTCTATGTGCCACCCATATTCTTAAAAAACAAATAAATAAAATTTAAAAATGTTTAAAAGCTGCTGTTTCTATCCGGCTCTGTCCCTTCTCCTAGACACCCACCATCCTATGCTCCTGATTTTCATCACAAGACCAGTCACAGCAAACCTTGGACATTAGTAGAGGGTCCCACATCTTCTAAGCTGTGGCCTACTTGTTTTGTTTCCTGAGAGCACCATCTCCTAAGAATGTTCCCTCAACCACAAACTCCTCAGTACTGCAAAGGATTCCACCACCCACCAAGACGGGAAAGCACTAACAGCTGTGGGGCGAACTGTATCTCCTCCAAATTCCTATTTTGCAGCCCTAACCTTCAAGACCTCAGAATGTGCCTGCCTTTGGTGACAGGGGCTTTAAGAGGTGATGAAGTAGGGGCGCCTGGGTGGCTCAGTGGATTAAGCCGCTGCCTTCGGCTCAGGTCATGATCTCAGTGTCCTGGGATCGAGCCCCGCATCGGGCTCTTTGCTCAGCGGGAGCCTGCTTCTCTCTCTCTCTCTGCCTGACTCTCCGCCTACTTGTGATTTCTCTCTCTGTCAAATAAATAATAAATAAAATCTTTAAAAAAAAAAAAAATAAATAAAAAAAAAAAAAAAAGAGGTGATGAAGTTAAAATGAGGCCTTCAGAATGGGTCTTAATCCAATATGGCCGGTGTCCTTATAAGAAGAGGAAATTTGGAGACTCAGAGAGACACCACTGAGGCACGCACACAAAGGAAAGACTGCATGAAAACAGACACAGTCAGAAAGCAGCCATCTCAAAGACAAGAAAAAAGTCCTCAGAAGAAACCAACCCTGATAGCAACTTGATCTTGGACTTCTGGCCTACAGACTGTGAGAAAATAAATCTCTGTGGGTGTAGCTGCCCAGTCTATGGTATTTTACGATGGTGACCTGAGCAGACCAATCTACTGACCACATGTCTCTTGGAGACTACCACATACATTGACGTGTATGAGATGTCCTACAATAAGGATGACTGTTTACCCACAAACTGCACTTGCCAAACTTCCATATTTATTCCCTGCACAGAACTGGCATTATCTAGACTGATGGCAGAGAAAAGGCCATCCGGCTATTGGCAAAAATTATGTTCTTGCTCTTCAGAAATAAAGAGGCAGGGAGAGAATTGTCAAAACCATCCCCAAATGATAAAGAAAGGAGGGACATCACAAAAAGGTCAAAGTCTTCTTGGCGCGATGATAAAAGCACCAAAGTGAAAGTCAAAGTTCAGATCCCATCTCTCCTCTTAATTGACTCTTGACCTTGGTCCAGTCCCTTCCCTGACCTCAGTTTCCCCATTTGCAAACTGAGTGAACTGACAAGATGATCGCATTAGCTAAATTTTACCTGAGTCTTCAAATGCTAGTTTGTTAACTTGGTGGCTCTCCTTCTCTTCATTTCTAACATTCAAATTGGAGTATTCCTATGGATTCCACTTTAAATTTGAAAGCATATCTCGTGACTAAGCGCCCAGCTTCTCTCTGGAGTTTCCAGAGTTCCTGATCTTTAAATTTTTTCATCTTTAACTGTTATAACAGAATAACACATTTTGATGAATGACCAGGATGCCCCAGCTCCATACGTTTCTTTTACCCTTTGTCCTTCTCTCTTCACAAATCTGAGCATTCATTTTATGCTAACCATCTCCAGGAAGGGATCACATAGAACAAATACAGAGAACAAATGAGTTCATTCTTGGCTTCTGAACTGAAAATTCATAAATCCTAGGTAGATTTGAGGCACAGAAGATACATGAAGGAGAGCAAAACTGGACCAGACTAGCTAGCGGGTTCCTGAAAAGACTTCTGATTCCAAAACTGTAGAGCAAAAATCTTCCTACCCCCTGCCTTCTCTTCTCAAAACTCATCCCAAGATAATAAGGAGAGCAAGATACAGAAACAGAAATGCTGTATTAATGAGGCTACAAGTTATCTATAAAGTCAGACCATGACATATAGAAATAGCAAAGAATAAAGGAATGAAAAATGACACAGCAGAGAAAGGTCATAGCTGAGAGCCAGAGAAAGAGATCATGAAAAGCAAACCAGTTCATCACCTCAGAGTCATAGAAAGGCAAAAACGATCAGAGGCAAAGATAGCTGGGAATGTGGGGCACCGTAAATGGTAGATGTCTTGAAAGTCCATATAAGAACACATACAGCAAGATACCATGATAGCCAAGATCCAAGATGGCCCCCAACATTCCGCATTTTCCTGTTACCCACACATTTGCGTTGTCTCCTCCCACACTGGACCAAGGTCAGTCTATGTGGCCAGCAGAACACGGCAGAAGCAAAAGCAAGTCACTTCTAGGATTAGGTTATAAAAGATACATTGCAGCTTTCATGTGGGCCTCTCTCTCTCTTTCTCTCAGTGTCCCAACACTACCTCCATGGGTTGATTTGGGACTTCTCAACAGCAATGTCGGAAAGAATATAATGAGGCAGCACCTTAACATTCTGGCTAAAAATTATTTTCAGCCTAAAACTCTTGTCCCAGTGAAACTATCCACCAAGGGTGAAGCTAGGATAAAGATATTTTCAGACATTCATAGGCTCAAAAAGTTTATCTCTGATGGACCCCTGTCTCAAGAGCTGCTGGCAGCTTGTGCTTGGCCAACACAAGGGACAAAATCATGACAAACAGAGCCACGGGTTGAGGAAACAGAGTTCCCAGCACAGGTGAGAAGTGAGGGGAACCCCAGGAGGATGGCCATTCAGTGGGCCAGGACTGGGTGGTCTGAGAGCACAGAGAACTCCAAGAGTCCTTTTCTTCTGGGGAGGAGAGTGGGTGGATAAAAGGTTTGTAGGCAAATTTGCACTAAAAACTGTCCTAGCACATTCTTAGAGGATGTGAGGAAGTTTTGCTAGGAATGCAAAGAAAACAAGGAAAAAAGTCACAGTTATAATATTTTTAAAGATTTATTCATTTATTTCAGGGAGAGAGAGTAGGGGATGGAGGGGCGGAGAAAGAGAGAGAATCTCTAGCAGACTCCCCACAGACTCCCCACTGAGCATGGAGCCTGACGCAGGGCTCGATCTCACAACCCTGAGATCACGACCTGAGCTGAAATCAAGTCAGACACTTAAAGATCTGAGGCACCCAGGCACCTCACAATTATTAACTTTTTTAAAAGGGCTGCTCGAAAAATGACATAGGATCATACTGCATTCAACAGGGGACAATAATAGTATTATTATAGTAACACTTTGTGCTGTAAAAAAAAAAAAATTCTAAGAAAAGGAAACTGAAAGTAGGAGAGAATTGAAGAGAATGAACAAAAGCAAAAAATTCTCATCTCCCGTAATAGGAATTATGCAGAAAATGTCTGAAGTGGAAAAATCAAGACAGAGCCATAAACGCAGATTATTTACAATCCTGGAGAAACCACTTTTTTTTTTTTTTTTAATGGAAAAGGGTGCCTGTTGGGGGAATGAGAAGAAGCTGAGAAGGGGGAGAGGGAGGCTGGTGCTACTCTTTTTCATTCCAAGACTTCCAGCACTGTGTGCTCTTCATGGGCCGGCATCTAGAGGAGGAGGAGGTCTCTTCCGGAGTGACCATGTGGACAGCACCAAGGGCCACCCGGAACTCTGGCATTCCCTGAGATTCCTAGCGTTTGTCCCAGATAGAACAAAAAGCATCCTTCACTCAGCAGAAGAGGGGCTTGAGCTAGAAATTAGATTTCTTCGCCAGCTGCATGCATGGACCAACAGTCAAAGTGGCTCACTGTGTGGTCCAGAAAGTTGAACTTTCTGCAGTGGTGGAAACATTCTGTGCCAGCGTCGTGGCCATGAGCCACAAGCCACTGTTGAGCGCTTGAATTGTGGTCAGTGTGTCTGAGGAACTGAATCTATTTTATGTAACTTTCCTCCTTTAAATGTAAATATCTACACATGGCTAGTGGCTGCCCTCACAGATGACAGGGTCGAGTGTCATTCCTTCAGTTGGTTCTGTCACTCAGTAAATACCGAAGTCTCCCAGAGGCCGGGCTCTGCTCGGGGATACTGAACAAAACATTCCTCATCTGTTTCATCACAAGTGTCCAGAGGTAGGAGAGACAGGCCATGATCACTCTGATGAGTTTGTTATTGCAAATCACGGTAAGTGCAACGAAGGAAAAGGATAGGGTGGCACAGGAAGTGTGAGTGAGACCTCCTCTCATTTAGACTGAGGAGGCTCTCAGGAAAGAAAAAAGAGAAGGGCTGGGGAGAGGTAACAGTGACAGGGACTCAGGCTAAGCCAGAGGCAGCTAGATAGAGAGAGCTGACCAGTTTCCAGAAGTTTCAGGAGAAGAGTCCAGGGATGGATTGGATGGGCAGTGGGGCAAGGAAGCTCCCTACTTCTACTATAATAAGCAAATGAGGGAGCACAGGAGCTGAAAGGGGACCAGGGAAGGAAGGAGGAGCCAAATCTTAGAGGTCAAAAGTCATTCCTGTGCCTCCCCCCCCCCCATGGCTCTCACCTCCCTAGGCCAGGCTCACAGCCCATTCCTCACCATCTGAGCCCTCTGGTGGCCAAGCTCCTGCTCCTGCTCCCAACATCTGGGTCTCCAGGCCGGAGGCTCACTCTCCCCTCGAGTTCTTGCCACCACCTGGTATCTCTCAGCACCCTATGCCTATGCTGAAAGGGACAGGACCAGCCACCCAGAGCCTGTTCCAGGCTTTCCAGAGCAAAGACCCTATGCTGAGGACAGAGTTGGGAGGTCAGCATGAAAGGCTGGGCACAGGAAGAACCTAGTGTCAGATTCAAGCACCTAGAGTCAGGTTCAAGGACATGACTGGAAATCCAGGGGAAAGCCAGACCAATAGGGGTAGGGAGCAGAGACAGAGCCCAGTTAGGATGGAAGGCAAAGGGAGGCAACAAAGCATAAAGGCCCTCTGGGAAAGGTTCTGGAGAAGACGGCCCCCATCCCTCCACCCCTACCCAGGGCAGTGGGATACTAAAGGCTGACTCAGGAAGAACATTTCTGATTAATTCTGAAAAGGAAGCCCATTTGTTCTCCTTTCCACAGAACAAGCACTCTACCCCAAACTCAGCAAAAGCCTCCCAACCAAGGACTGCCTGGTCCAGGCACCTGAGCCCTGAAGGAGCTCGGCCTTTTGGCTGGTCTGGGGCCACGCAACCCTGACCCTGGCTCTCAGGCCGAGCCAGTCCCAAAGCCTCCCGTGAGGCCCCCGATGAGCTTACGTCACTCTTCTGGACCCATGAACTGACTGTTAGGCCAGTCCGAGCCCTCAGATTTGTATCCCTTCTTCATCCAGGACAGACGTCTTAGTCAGAAGGGTTAAACACAGAGGATTTAGGTTCATCTGGGAAATCTGAAGACTCACTGACACCCCACCAGTGATCCGTGTGCAGAGAAGAAATGGGGGCCACCTGGCGGGGGGGATGGGATCTCCACCTAAGAGAAGAGAAAGTGAGGTCTATAAACATTTAGGTTTATAGGTTTAAAGGTTGGTGGGGATGGGGGCAATTGTGGCCACAGCCCCGGCGAAGAGGGGTTGGCTGGAGTAAGAGCAGCGTGAAAATCTCCACAAGGTGATGTGAGAAGCAGTCAGCTCTGCTCCGTACCCTCTGTTCCATGCTTCCATACCGCAGGCCCCAGCATAAATGTGACCTCCTCCACGAGGGCCTCCAGAAACCCCAGACCAGGTAAGTTCCCCTTCCATATATTCCCACTGGGCCCTATGCTTCCTTCCTTCTCTGAGTTCATCAACTTCCTAGGAATTGCCGGTTGACTTATCTGCCCTCCCCCTGACCACGGACATCACGATCACGAGCTCAGGGACCACTTCGGCCTTGTTCACTGTCGTGGTGCAGAGCACCCACAACAGTGCCAGAATGTTGTGGTACCAGCACAGGCATGCTCCCCATTTCAAACCCTGTCAATAAGGGAGCACCTCACCTCACTGCCCTCCAGTGCCAGAGACCTCCCCAAGGAGCTGGCAAGAAGCCAGGAGAGGCCACATGTTCTTCAAGCAGAGAAACGCCACACTCCTGTACCTACCACCCACAGATGGGCCGAGCTAGAAAACACCTAGAGCACACACCTGCACATCCGGGGCAAAGAAGACCAAGGTCAGGGCCACGTCTCTGCCGTCGGAAATTAAAAACTTTTGCACGAAGGTGTTGCAGGTGGGTGTGAATTAATTAAAGTAAAAGTTCTACCAGAAGCAACATCTCTTCAGCTTTACAGAAGCTATCAGATGCCACTAGGATATTCAGTGTCTTTTCCCCAGAGGTGAATCATTTCCTCGGCCACAGAGACCATCAGTTTAGAATCTGATGTACAGCCATCAGAGAGAATAACAGACACTTGCTGTTCCAACCTTGACTCCTAAAATAAGATAATAATTCTTTTGACACCTCGGAGAATATACCCTCAGTTGGTCAAAAATGGATGAAGTCATCTAACCGTATTTCCAGGACTCAGCAGGGGTTGATTTAAGCACATTGGCGTTAAAGAATTGAAGGCGGGGGCGGGGGGCAGGGGGAGAGAAGATTGCTGATTCTTTTCTGGAAAAGTCATGGATTTACTACTTGACCGCAGGCTAAAACCATATTAATTTTATTTCAAATGTATGTACCCAAGCTAAGAGAGGTTGTCGTGAAAGGTTTAAATCTTAAATCAAATGTTCTTTCCAATAAGGTCATTAGTGACAGGCTGAAATGTTGCATGGGATGTATTACATGATGGATGTTTGTCATTTATTGAAAGAAAAATGCTACAGCGAGCCTAAAGGGTCATTTCCCGAACCACAAGGTATTCTCAGGAGGCAAAGCTGCCGAATGATGAAGCCCCGATTGCTCTGCTCCTCCTTTTGCCACGTTCATGACTCCTGCAGTCTGCAAGGATGAGCACCCCGCTAGTCCCTGGCTGTCTCCCCGCATTGCCCGCCTCGAAAACTTAGAGCTGCATCATTGGCGCATGTCCTCTTCGGGAGCTCACCAGAGCCCAGGAAGGGGAGGCGGAGGGAGCTTTATGCAGTCAGAGAGGTCTGGAGGCTTTTCCTGAGCGTGATGTTCATGGACCCTCGGGGACGTGCATATTTGGGGATCAGTGAGGACACAGCGGTGCACGTGGGTTCAAATTCCACCATGTGGGACATTAAGTTAAGTAATTTAAGTTATTAAATAATTAAGTTATTAAGTAATTTAAGTTATTACATTAAGTAATAACACCACTGCTATATCCTCAGCTTCTACAGCAGCGATGTTCGGATATTTGCGGAATCCCTGAAGCCTCTATAGCAATCTAGGGTTCCACAGAGCAGAGCTCAAAAGCCACGGGGGGATTTGAACTGGCGTGGGTGGAGGCAAGGTCAAAGGCTGACACCCTCACTTTCGTGTTGGGTGGTCATGTATCAATGATGTGACGAAGTAACAACCTGCCCCCAGGACCCCCAAGTCTTCCCAGAATCCCATCTTTCATTCCAAAGACTGATGGTATCCTCACTGACAGGTAACAATAATAATCCACTAGCAACAGTGATTGCAAAAAAACAGAGTACCTCATAGCATAGATATATAGAGCTTTCCACCTTGCAAAGCATTTTCAACATACGTTGCCTCCTGCCCCGCTCCTGACCCCCTTCTGTGGGAGGGAGGGAGCGCAAGGCCATCTCCCTATGTTGTGGACCGAGAAGCCAAAGCTCAGAGAGATTGAACAACTAGCCCAAAACCACACAACAAAGGAGATGTTCCAGAACTAAGAGAGAGAGCGTCTGTCTCCGGCTCCAGGGCTCCTTCCCCTACGTAGGGAGGTCTCCTCACCCGGCGCTGGGAAGTTCTGCTCAGACAGCACGCCCATGCACAGGCCACTCCATGAGGCTTGAGGTCAGCCCGGGGTCCCAGGAGAAATGATTGACCCTGTCATGAACTGAGCTTCAGGAGGGATGGAGGAAATAAACTGGCTCTTGCATAACACCCAAACCCATTTCTTGGGTTTTGCAAACGAAGTTTCATAGATGTCCAAGGAAAAGATTACGTGAGGGCAACACTGCTCTGTTGTTCTCAACCATCTTCCACAATATTGCATTTTCCACTCTGAAACTGCATGGAAAAGTCATTTTCAAAGGATAACGCCCTATACTCATTATAACTGCCTGTGTGAACAAGGCATCTTTGACAGCATATTCAAGTGGTCTTTGGCTCCGGAAAACTCCTTGTAATTCACAAGGCTTCTGGACTGGCAACTTCAAGCTCTATAAGCAAAGCATCAAATCTGGGAAGTCAAATGGCTGGTCAGCCTCTTTCCTTCACACACACAGAAAACGCTCCCTCCATGCTCGGGTCTTTCCAGACCACGGGGCTCAGAGAGAGGCACGCTCAGTCTCTAGCCATCTTTAAGTGGTCAGCCTTCGAGTCTTGGGCTCTGGGAAACTCATGCTCTTTCCCAGAGAACCCCTGGGACCTGGACTTTCCTGCCAAGAGAGACCTAGAAGATAATCTTCTCCCACAACCTCATTTTACAGATGAAAAAACTGAGGCCAAAAGCATGGAAGCCCCTTGCCCAGAGACCACCAGCAGCTTCGGGTATGAGCTAGGACCCAGCAGAGAGGCACAGGAGAAGCAAGACCAGCAGGTGTGGTTCCTACCCGACTACAGTGATACGCTCAATACTTTGGGTTTCTTTGGGATAAGCATAACTCCTTTGTACTACCAAGCTGCGCTCTGTGCCTCATCTGATCCTTACGGCAAGAGAACAAAAGACAGATGTGATTAGCCTCGTTTCATAGATGCAGGAGCTGAGGCCACAGTGTCCCTGTGTCACATGATGAGTAAGCAGCAGGACCTGAGTCCACGGCTCTGCCTGGCTCCAAAATGCATGTTTGTTCTCCCTCCTTGACCTGGGGAGTCTAGAGAGGCCCTTTGGGCTGGTGTGGGGGCCACGGGTCATCTGGATCTTGAAAGTACAGGTCCTGGTGGGCTGCTGAGCACCTGGGGCTTGCTCTTGAAGCAAGGAACTCTTTCCACTTAGCTGCCAGCAATGGCCACTTGAAGATGCTGAGACTCTTCTCCTGGCTGTTGCCCCAAAGGTGCCTTTTATGAACACAGTAGCTGGGACAGCCCACCTTAAACCTGTCCCCACCATGCCAGAGCCTCAGGGGCACCCCTTTCCTCCTCCAGCTCTAGGAAACCCACCAACTTGAAAGACTTCTGTCAAGAGGTGTAGAAAACCATCCAGACCAAGCTATCGGGCAAAGGTCAAGGAGGGACACACAGCTCAGATCCATGTGACTCTGGCCACCCCCTGAAATCTATCTTACCCTGGCACAGAACCCTTTCAGACCAAGGCAGCCCGCCTCCCCTGGGCCCTGGGTTCCACGCTTCAGGAGTCTGCTCACTCAGAGGAACGGCAGACTGCCTCTGACTGCTGGGGGGGGAAAGGAAAGCAATTGATTTTGTTTGGGAGAATTTCATGTTAGTCCTTTTTATTATCTCAAGAAGGGTCAGGAAATCCTCTGAAGCAAAATCAATTACAGCCATGCTCAGGGAGGCCAGAGCAGCCCTTCGGCTTTTGAGCAACAGGCGGGTCTCCCGATGAGAAGCCCTGGGCTTTGAGTAGCTGCTGGTCCTCTCCCTGCTGGCCTGGGCTCATGTCACTCTCTGCCCTCCATAGAGCAACCTCGACTGCTTATAGGATGGCCCTGCCCTGGAGACCCTTGGTAGATGATGGGGCTGGGAGTGAGAGGGGTGAGACCCCTGGACCACTCGATTCTCTCTCCCAGAAATTAGGAAGTGGACACAGAGCTTCTGAATGTGGTGAGAACAGAAGGGATATTAACCTGGCTTTGGGGGAGAGGGTGTCTTCTGCCACATACTCTAAAAAGCAGAGGAAACCCACCTGAGCAGAGAAAGAAGCAGCTGATGGATGGGAAGAAGCGGAAACAAAAGAGAGAGTTCTGGAAAGTCTTCAGACCCTGGCAACCAGACCCTTGGACCAGGCTTGACTTCAGATGGGTTGGTAAGAGCCCCCCCCCCTTTCTCAGTTAAGCTGGCTCGAGCTAATTTGTGCTGTTTGCAACCATATATTATAAGTAATGTTAAGTGTCGGACTCTTAATTTCAGCTCAGGTCATGATCTCAAGGTCATGAGACCCAGCTCCCTGTTGGGCTCTGTGCTCAGCACGGAGTCTGCTTGAGGATTCTCTCTCTCCCTCTCCCCCCGCTCACACTCCCTCTGTCTCTCTCTCTGTCTAAAATAAATAAATGCATCTTTTAAAAATATAAAAGAAAGAATGTCTGGGCGCCTGGGTGGCTCAGTCAGTTAAGCATCTGCCTTCAGCTGACGTCATGATCCCAGGACCCTGGGATCAAGCCCTACCACAGGGCTTCCTGCTCAGTGAGGAGCCTGATTCTCCCTCTACCTTTCCCTCTCACCCTTCTTGTGCTCTCTCTCTCACGCTCTCTCTCTCTCTCTCTCGCTGTTAAATAAATAAATCTTTTTAAAAAAAAACAAACAATATTTTTTCTTCAGTTTGTTTGGTAACTATAAGAACAACACCCCATAAATGTACTTAAGAAATAGGATAGCACATGAAATCTCTAGAAGAGGTAAATCCATAGAGACAGAAAACAGATTGGTGGTTGCCAGGGGCTGGGGGGAAAGGGGGCCATGGTAAGTGACCATGGGGGTTTTTCTTTGGGGATGATGAAAATGTTTTCAAACTCCATCTAGGTGTTGGTGGCACAACATTGTTAATGTACCAGATACCACTGAACTATGTATCTTTAGATGGTTAACTTTTATGTTATACAAATTTCACCTCAATTAAAAAAAGGAAACAGTGTGCTATACCTATGAAGAACAGGAGGTCCCATTAGAGATGGAGAATTTACCACCTGACGAGCTGAAGCAGCTCATTCACTTGTTCATTTGTTCATTAATTCAGCAGATATAGAAGCAGCATTGAGGGTGGTCTGCTAAGGGCTTGGAGCGGACAGCTAACAAGCTGTAATATTAAAGCATGACAAGAGGACCCTGTGCTTTGTCCTCTGGCATCCTTTCCTCCCTTTCTTTTAGCAACAGAACTCCCCTTTCCAACAGGGGATGCATTCTCTGTGGCACAGAAGGGAGGCTGATTCCGCCCACTCCCTCCAAGAGGTCCCTCAGGAAACCGCCAACCTCTTGATCACAATCATTGGTTCAGGAATGGACACGTGACCAAAAATGAGCCATTCAGGCTCTCCCTGGAACTTCTCTGCCATTGCTGTCCTGAAAAGCCCTGTCTTTGGACTGGTGTTGTTAAGCAGAAGGTTGAAAGCTTTGGAGGTTGGTGATCTGCCCATCCATGGATATAACTGGTCCAAGAAATTGAGAGAGAACCAGAGCCCCAAAATGAGCTGCCCCACTGATGCTTCCAGTGACTGGGCCAAGAAACTCTCTTCTTTTTCGCTTCAGCAAGTTTGAGTTGTGTTCCATCACTTTTCTTAAAGATCCTTTTCCTCCAAGGAGGACAAGCCCTACAGCAAGGCAAGTAGGGAGTGTGACATAGCAGCTCCTAGCAGAAGCATCTCCTGGAAGATCACAGACTGTACGAGGTACTTCGTCCTATAATTTATGTGCATATGCAAGATTTCAGTATCGATTGTTGAACATTTATGCTCAAACTGTTATTGCTGTAAATCACTACGTGATGATTTCTAAAATGTTTATGGTCAATGATGCTTGAGAAACACTACACCACGGCATACTGTAAACCACTGGAGAAGAGTCTACAAGGCAGATACTTCCAGGGCTTCTGTGTTTCCAGAAACTTGAGAGAAAAGCAGCCTGGAGCCACACCATGAGTCCTGGCCATGCAGGGGAACCCTCGGTCGATGCTGGCAGCTCAGAAGGGACTGGAATGATCGTGAACATTTGGTGCCCTGTATCATGTCCTTCATCCCAGCTGGGCTGAGCCTCGTTCCCTAGCAACTCTGCTCCCTCCTGTCCACCCACCATTGCCATGGCAGTTCATTCTTTCTCCCTAGGCTACTAGGATCACTCCCTAATGGTCTGATTCTCCAAGCCTCACAGAAACGACATCTTCTTTCCCTTAACTCCCCTCCAGGGATGGAATTCTCACTGCTTATGGAACAGGACATTGACCTAGAGGTTTCACAATTTATAGCATGCTTCCATTTACCTTTCTTCATCAGATGCTCACTGCCACTCCATGAGGTAGGAATTACTCTCTCCATTTTACAGATGAGAAAACTGAGGCTCAGAGTGTCTGAGTAACTGGCCTTGGGACACAGCTTGCAAATGAAGGAACTATGGTAGGACAGTTAAAGAAGAAACCACCCCCTCCTAACAGACTGCTTTCCACATAAATACTCTTAGACCAAACACTCTCCTACCCAGGTTTCTGGACTTTTCCAGATCATTCTATCAGCAGCCTCATTGAAACTTTGTACCTCCTGCTGTTCTAACTGGCATGGGCCCCGAGCTGCTTTACCAGCCTAGATGGGGTTGCTCCATCCTGCCCACATTCTCAGGGATGTCTAGGCTCTTACTGTTTTCTTTCTCACCCACGGACACCTCAGGAGGTCATGGCTTTGCAGCAAAGAGAACTTGACCCCAACGGTTTCTCCAGAAGAAGGCACTGAGTAAACAGAGGAGGTTGTACACACTTGTTCGATTCAGTTTACAATTCTGAGAAAAACGCCAGGAGATACCTGTCACCTCGCCTGCTGGGGCAGTGGTCTGGGGCAAGGCTGGTCATTCTGAACCCCTTCGTCAACCCCCCACAATTCTGTCTTTACATGAAAGTATGTGTTTGTGCGCATCTGGGTATCTTGTGGATGGGTGTAGTGTTCTAATTATGACATCTAAAGTCCAAAGCAGAGAACTACTGGCAATTTCAATTGATTTGACCTAACGTTTTGAAAAATGGAAAATTCCACATTCTTGGGTGATTTGCTCACCGCCCTCCTCTGAAAATTTGCCTTTCAAAACCAACCAGCAACCCAAAAGAACTGTTTGGTTTTTATTTGACAAGTGTCAGCAACGAGCTTGGAAGAAGCAGTCCCTGTTCCAATTACACTCAGGACCTGATGGCTCCCACAGCGCGGGTGGGGGGGGCTCACAGCTGGCCTTTTCAGACCCTTATCCGAACCTCTGTTGGCTTCATGTGCTGGCAAGATTGTCAAGTCTCCCCACCACCGCCATGGATCCAGGTGCAAGCCTCTCTCCGGGCCTGGCTTCTCAGCTGGGGAGTGTCTGTGCCGTGCTGCCCTCCTCCTCCCCCTCTCTCCCTCCCCAGCCATGCCCCATCCGGTGCCTGGCCCACCGCGGGAATGGCTTGTGCAACGGGTTACGTGAAGGGTGCAATCTTTGGGCCATATTTATTCAAAAATATGGTCCATTGCGTATCTGAAATTGAAGCTTAACCGGGCATCCTGCATTTTATCTAGCAACCCTTAGAGGGCAGGGAAGCTCCCAGAAGGGAGACACAATACCCCGCTGACTGCCCCTCTACCCCACACCTGTCACCAGAGACTCAACCCACAAAAGCCTCAGAGCAGACGAGGGACATACTCACACTTCAGAGAGAATGTCAAGGTCTCGGGGTGAATATCCAAGAGAGAGGGGTGGGCTCCCCACCGTATCCCCCGCCTCTGTGTTCCCTACCTCCTCACAGCCAGGCTGGGTTCTCCAGCACCCAGACCAAGGAGCTAAGCATAAATGACTTACCTAGCCCCCCACACCTCAGCCACCATCACCAGAAGGTCCTGTGCCGCTCACCCTGTGACATCTTCTCCAAGGCACAGCCTCGGAGCAGCGTTTCTGGTCCCTACAGCAGTCTTTTTTAAGAACAGCCTCTGTTCATTTTGACTATGCAAATGATAGACGTGAATGATTATGCAAATAATTCACTGTAAAAAAAAGTTAGAAAATAGAGAAAATTCTAAATAAGAGAACATGATACAGTGCAGGGAGGCTGACATGGTCTCTTGCCGTCTTTTTAGACACATCTGTGAACTTCTTCTTCCACTAACCTCAGGCTGAATGTCTAGGGGTTTTTCTCTTGTTATTTTCCCACTCGAATTTTTTTTTTTAATTTGACATCATCACATTCAATTCAAAGTTAGTCAATAAATATTTGCCACATGCCTATGAGCAGTTTTGCGCTGTGTGGGGCTGTGAACAAGCCTGATGCGGTCTCTGCCCTGGAGGGCTGCCTGTTCGGGGTGGGGCTCAGACATGGAACCAGGGCGATCAAAGAGAAATAACCTCTGACGCATCTGCCGTTTAATTCAATTATACATTTTGCTTTTGAGGAAATCTGTTCTTAAAAATGCAGAGAGAATATCTTAAAGAGTTACATTGAAAGTAAATATTTTGTATTTGACTCTAAGTGGTAGAGCGTTTCAATGGTAATAATAATGCCTGATTGCATTTTCTCCTTGATTCACAGGAGTCCTGGCTTCCTGGAATTACTACTTAATAAAGCACTTGAGGACCATGGACGCATCCCTAGGGGCAGCATAGAATTCCTTTGTGTGAACAGACCGTAAGGTCTATTATCCATTATTGCTAAATCCCGAAGCCTATTCCAAAAGTTCACTTTTATAATAACAGAGTGATGAACATCTTCGTGCATGAGCATCTGTGTGCAAACCTGACCATCACTCCATAGTCTGATCATTTCAATAATGAGTCGTGGCAGGGACTGGCTAGTTATACACAAAACCCACATCATTGTCCTGGCCACACACTAAGCTACGTTTCCCAGGCTCTCTGTAGCGAGGTGTGGGCCTGAGACTCATTTCTGGCTCTCTTAATAATGTCTCAGGCTGGTCCTGGCCCAGGAAACTTCCTGTGCATGTTCTCCTATGTTCTTTCCCTTTCTCTCTCTGTCTCTCTCTCTTTTTTTTAATGTAAAGATTTATTTTCTTTATTTGAGAGAGAGAGAGAGCATGAGGAGGGGTGGGGAGAAGGAGAGGGAGAGAGAAAATCTCAAGCAGACTCCAGGCTAAACATGGAGCCCAATACAGGGCTTGATCCCACAATCCTGAGGTCACAACCTGAGCCACAACCGACAGTCGGACACCGCCCCCCAGGTGTCCCTCCTTCCCCTTCTTCTAAGAGTCCTCGGAAGCCACATGTTGAAAACGGCAGGGCCACAAGTTAGAAGGAGGCTTGGTCCCTGCATCATCACTTAAAGAGCTAACTCCTCGCTGGTCAGAATCACCCATTTTGAACATCACACATAGAGGACATGAACTTGACTTGCTGTGAGCCACTGAGACTGGAAGCTACATCTGTTAGAGCAGCTAGTGTGGACTGATACAGGAATCCCATCTCCACCGACCACCCTGAATCTAGTCCTTCCTGAGCATCTCAGGGGCTAGATATGCAGTGTCCCCCTCCACTATCCCCTGCACTCCAAGCTTCCATCCCCTGGTCACACATGCCTTTCCCCTATTTCATTGCATAGCCTATGATCCAGGCCAGTACCTGGCAGTCTTCCTCCCTGGGGACTGGCCTGGCCAAAAAGCTGAGCTCCAGCCGAAGCTGCTTCACTCAGCTTCTCACCCTGCAAGACTCTGAGGAAGGCTACCAGCTTCCTCTCTGGGGACTTGCCCAGTAGCCTCCGCACCTGGGCGGCCAGCACCAATTTCTTTCCACGGTGCAAAAAGAATCTACACAAGCCACAAGATAAATAGCCCCAGAGATTACAAATAACCCATTCTGCAGGCTCGGCGTCTCTCCTTCCTGCCCAGAAGCCTCTGTGTCTCTTTGTCTCTGCATCTCTTTCATCAGCAAGCAAAATGGATAATGTAGCCTTGTTCTGGTGGCTGCGCATGCGGACATCCAAACACATCTGCCCAGCTGCCCAGCGTTTGGGTGAGCGGGGCACGTCGGCTTTGTAGTCCCTCTCTAAAAGCACCTTCCTCTACTGTGGGCTGGGGAGGCTCAGAGGTCCCTCCAAAAGACCGCAGTCTGGGTCCATCATTGTGCTGTGACTGCCATCTTGTGGTAGAGAGGGTGCGAGGCAGCGGAGTGTCCCCAGTAAGCATCAGGAGGACCCAGCCAACAAAGAGCACCGAAAGAGGATGGTCAAGATTAACACTGCTTCCTCCCACTGCCTCTCAAAGCCGTTTCCTTTGCCTGAGCACCCCCTAAAAACAAACAAACAAACAAACAAACAACAACAAAAAACAAAAAACAAAAAAACAAAAACACAAATCCTTGCTTCCAGCCTAGCCTCCCGCAAATCATACACTTTGCAGATTCTCGGCAACCCTCTTTTAGTTTATTTCATTATTATGAAACTGATAGATGCACATTATTACGAAGTTAAAGCAGTACTGAACACTTTGAAGAAGACAGTCAAATCCACCACCAGAACCACCCGCGTGAGTACCTGGGCTAAGTCACTGCGGGCGGGCGTCTCTCCTTGCCACCGCAAGCAAAGACGCAGCATGCCTTCCAGCAGCTCAGGCTGCAGGGGTTCTTGGCTGGCTGTGCCACTTCCTTGGGCAAGCCACTTACCCTCTGTATATCTTGTATCCTCATATAATAGTGGCAACTCCCTCTCCGTATGGCTGTGAGGGCTCAACCCTAAAATATGGAACACGGGCACAGCCCTGGAAAACCTTCGCACATTAGCCATTATTATGGTAGGTGGGTGAACAGATGGAGAGCAAAGTAGACTTTGAGGGGAAGGACATTTAACTACACATGTTACTTTTTACATTAAAAAAAAAAAAAAGTAGGGCGCCTGGGTGGCTCAGTGGATTAAGCCGCTGCCTTCGGCTCAGGTCATGATCTCAGGGTCCTGGGATCGAGTCTCTGCTGAGCAGAGAGCCCGTTTCCTCCTCTCTCTCTCTCTCTCTCTCTCTGCCTGCCTCTCTACCTACTTGTGATCTCTCTCTGTCAAATAAATAAATAAAATCTTTAAAAAAAAAAATAAGTAGAACTACCAAGGCGCCTGGATGACTCAGTCAGTTATGCATCCGACTCTTGAGTTCAGCTCAGGTCATGATCTCAGGGCCATAAGATCGAGCCCCACATCAGGCTCCAAGATCAGCAAGAAGAATGCTCGAGATTCTCCCTCTCCCTCTGCCCCTCCCCACCCTCTCTCTCTTTATCTCTCACTCTCTAAAATAAATAAATAAATAAATAAGACCATTATATGATCTAGCAGTTTCACATCTGAGCATTAGTCTGAAGAAAATAAGAAGACTGGGGCACCTAGGTGGCTCAGTGGGTTAAAGCCTCTGCTCAGTGGGAAGCCTGCTTCCTCCTCTCTCTCTCTCTCTCTCTCTGCCTGCCTCTCTGCCTACTTGGGATCTCTGTCAAATAAATAAATAAAACCTTTAAAAAAAAAAAAGAAAGAAAGAAAAGAAAAGAAGACATATGAACCTTCGTGTTCACTGCAGCATTATTCACAATAGCTAAGCTATGGAAACAACCTAAGTGTCCATCAAGAGATAAATGGATTAAAAAAATGTAGTGTATCTATATATATGCACACAATGTAATTTTATTCAGCCATTAAAAAACGGAGGAAATCTCCATTTACAACAACACGGATGGACCTTGAGGGCATTATGCTAAGTGAAATAAGCCAGACAGAGAAAGAAAAATACAATCTCTCTTCTGGGTGTAATGTAAAACAACAAACAACCCCCCCCCCCCCAGAATAAAGGAGCTCACTGATAGGATAGACTGGCAGCTGGCAAAAGCAAGGGGTCAGGGACGGGTAAAAGGGGGGAGGCGGTCAAAAAATACAAAATAAGTGAGAAGTTATTAAACAAGTAAGTCATGGAGATGTGATGTACAGTGTGTGTCTCTACCAGTACCACTGAATTGCGTATTTGAAAGCTACTTGGAGTAGATTTTAAAAGTTCTCATACACAGGGGCACCACCTGTGCATCCGACTCTTGAGTTCAGCTCAGGTCATGATCTCAGGGCCATAAGATCGAGCCCCACATCAGGTTCCAAGATCACCACCACCCAGTAGGGTTAAGTGGTTAGTTAAGTGCTCAGTAGGTTAAGTGTCTGTGACTCAGGTCATGGTCCTGGGGTCCTGGGATAGAGCTGTGTGTCGAGTGCCTTGCTCAGTGGGGAGTCTGCTTCTCTCTCTCTCTCTCTCTGCCCTCCCCCTACTCTTGGTCAATCTCTCTCTCAAATAAAATTTTTTTTAAATCTTTTTCAAAAGTTCTCATCACACACAAAAAGATGTGTAAGTATGTGTGGGAATGGATGTCAACTAGACTTACTGCGGCAATCATTTCATAATATGTACAAATATCTGACCGTTATGTTGTGTATCGGAAACTAAAAGACCGTTATCTGCAATACTACTTCAAGAAAAACAAAAGTACGGACCACGGGAAGGGTAGGGATGGAGAATCCACAATTGGAGAGGTGAAGAACAGAGTAGCTGAATCCCTCTGTGTCCCCAGGTGACCAGCCATGTGTCTCCAGCCTTGGCTTAGCTGAATCCCCCTAGGTCCCCAGGAGACCAGCTGTGTGTCTCCTGGCTGCTTCCTGGTCCCCAGTCCCCACGGAGGCTGCCCCTGGCAGGACCAATACCCACGAAAGCAGTTCCCGCTCAGCAGGAAAAAGGAGTGCTAAAAACCAACCAGGGAAAAACAGAATTAGGAGAGAAAAGCCATCAGGCTGCTGGCACAAATCTCTGAGGTCCCTGAGCATGGACGCTGGCTCTCACGCACCTTGACCCGGCTCCTCTCTCTTCATCTGGCTTCTCATGGATGCTCTGACACATGTACTGAAGGAACCAGTGGCTGGCAGTTGGACCTGGAAGGCCAGGCCTAGAGAGCCCCCTGCAGGGCATGTCCCCCACTGAGAAGTCACTCCGCCAGGATTCCTGCTTTCTACGAACACATGAGATCCATAACGCAGAGCTCGCACCCAATGCCAGCAGGAAGTACTCATCCTCTGACTTATTGTCTCCATTTTGCGGTTGGGTAAACTGAGGGTCAGAAAGGCAGAGATTTACCTAGGGGCACACGGCGAGTAAGTAACACAGCTGGGGATTTAAATTCAGGATCCATGCTGTCTGACTCCCAGGCTCTTCCATCGGATCCCGTTCTTATAGCAAAGGGAGAGTAATCAATAAGGAAATTCTGGGATCTGACAGGTAGGAATGAGGCAGGAAGGATTATGTCTAATTCCTCTTGTAGACCCGGAGCCCTATGAGAAAAGGAGATGAGCAAGCTAATGGGCTCCCAACAAAGGCCAGCCTTTGATCAGGGCCCCAGGGGCTGAGGACATGGGCACTGCCCCTTGCCCAGACAGGGGCATACACTCTGGGGCCAACACTGTCCCCTTCACCTTTGCTTCCCTCCTTCCAATGAGTGCAAGACCACGTCTGTATAATGAGGCACTGGGAAGGGGAAGAACAGCATTCCCAGAAATCCCACTAGCCCATAGATTTATCACATTCAGGTAGCCCTGAGGGGGCCCCGAGATCTCTGTGTACTAATTTGGCTTTGTAAACAGACACCGGATGCGGGGTCTGAAAACTTGGGTTCAAGTCTCAATCCAGCCACTAACTAGCCTCGTGACCTTATGCAAATCACTCCCCATCTCTGGGCCTCCATTTGCTCAGGAGCGCAGAGGATAAATGAAGAGCTACCTCTGTGGCCTCTTCCAAATCGGACTCTACAGTGCTCTGTGGTGACCCAAGTAGGGTATTGGAGAGGGGGAGTTCTCCTGAGGCTCCCGCTCAGCTGAGCTCATCCCCAGATGTACCAACTGGACGACTAACTGGTTCTGTTTGCCCTCATCCTGTCTACCAAAAAATGTGCCTGCACTTTGATTGAAAAAGATATGTCTGATCTTTGCCTTGACTTCATATAAGAAGGACATGAGCAGGGTAGGGGAATGGGGTCTCAGGGATGGGCATTGAGGAGGGCACTTGATAGAATGAGCCCTGGGCTCATTGCAACTGATGAGTCTGCATCTTACCCCTGAAACTAATCATACAGTATATGTCAATTAAATTGAATTTAAATTAAAATTTTAAAAATTTTTAAAAGAAAGACATAAGCAGAATGGTCCACAGAAGGTCAGGGGAGACTTGCTGGGCATCTGGACAATCCCCACATTTTACAGGCAAGGGAGATGAAGCCCTCGGAAGAAGATGCAAGGCTGGGAGTGAAGCCCAGGACTCCGGGTCTACCTCCAGGAGTGGGTTCAGGCTTTCTGGGTTATCCTCTCTTCTGAATCAGACTTCCCAGGACCAGTGGGGTCAAAAGGGTGCTAGTGGCAGTAATACGGCGTGCACAGAGTAAGAATGTGGAAATCATGAATTCTAGGAATTCAGATGTATTAGAGCCCAATTATTTACATGATCTCAGCAATGGCAATTTCTTATATCTGGAGTTAATTAAATAGTTTTTCTCTCATATAAGAAAGTCAACACAATGCAATGGTTCACTCTGTAGGTCTAAAGAAAGCAACAGAACCTGCCCTCCCAAACACAAACACCCAATTTTGAAGCTATTTCTAAAGAATTCCCAAACCCAGGAAAACCTACAAATAATCCACCAGATGTTCTTAAAAACTCTAGATAAAAAAAAGACTGGGCTTTTTAGTTAAAAGTCAAAGGTTCAGGGGCACCTGGGTGGCTCAGTGGGTTAAGCCACTGCCTTTGGCTCAGGTCATGATCTCAGGGTCCTGGGATCAAGTCCCGCATTGGGCTCTCTGCTCAGCGGAGAGCCTGCTTCCTCCTCTCTCTCTCTCTGCCTGCCTCTCTGCCTACTTGTGATCTCTCTGTCAAATAAATAAATAAAATCTTTTAAAAAAAAGTCCAAAGTTCAAATCTCAATGCTACCACTTACAACTTCTATGAACTTGGGCCAGTTCCCAAATGCCCAGTTCTCTGTTTCCTCATCTGTGAAATGAGCTAATACCTCCTAGCTCACAGGCATCTGGGATCAAAGGAGATGCAAAGTCTCCTACTATAGGCTCCCAGGGGACGTGGCAGTAGGTCATAAAAGCCGACAGAGACTGGGTAACCTCAGGGAGCCAGGCCCTGTCCCAGGCACTTTACCTGCACTATCTCCACATATCTCCAGGAGACATGTATCATTATTATTTTTGTTTCCATAGACAAGGAGTAAGAAACACCAAGGAGCTAGAAATTTGCCCAAGATGACATAGCCTCTGAAGGGCAAGGCCATAGGGTGGGCTCCAGAGAAAACATTCTTTTTTGTGTTTTTAAGTTCTATTTGTTTATTTTAGAGAGAAATTGAGAGCACAAGCAGGGGAAGGGGCAGAGGGCCAATGGAGAGAGAAAATCCATAAGCAGACTCCCCACCAAGCATGGAGCCCAACATGGGGGTCGATCTCAGGACCCTGAGATCCTGACCTGAGCTGATACCAAGATTCGGACGCTTAACCAGCTGAGCCACTCAGGGGCCCTTCCAGAGAAAATGGGCTTAACCACTCCACCCTATTTTCTCCCTGAGTGACAATGTCATTTACTTCAGAAGGGTGGTTTAAAAAAAAAATATAATCAATCAATCAATCAAAATAAAAACAGAGGAGAGACAAATGGAAAGAAACAGACATACCTTATAAGAAATGAGTTGACCCAAACACCCCTTTGCAAACCTGCCCACGTTGCACTTTTTCACGGCACAGAAGCAGAGAGGCGTTATCCTGAACCAGGGGCGGTAGGGGCCGGGGAAGTTCAGTCTCACCCCAGCTCCAGCACACTCATGCTCTGAAGACATCCCCACTTTCGTGTGCAGGCTCCATGGTAAGACTGCTTTCCACAGGCCATGCCACTCAGTTCTCATTCTCCCTGGGATACAGGGATACCACTCGCCTCATTGTACAGAGGAGGGCTGGAGAGAAACAGAGCCAAGCTGCAAACCCAGACAGGCCTGAGGCCAAAGCTCTGGGCTGCTACTCTGAGCCACTTCCCACTATAGGGTCCCACAAGGAGTTGTAATAGAATATGACGGCCGGGAGCAGAGACTCTGGGGTGAAATCTAGGTAAAACGGGCCAGGGGTGTTAGGGAAAGAGGTTAAAGCATCACAATCCATATACTGCCCATTGGATGTATCTCTATCCAGTGACAGAGTCCCCCCAAGAGTGGGGGATGTGAGTTGGTGAACGTGAGAGCCGGGGCAAGGTGTACGAGGCAGGTGACACATCAGATGATCAACAGGGACCTGAACTCCAGCCAGAAAATCATATTCTGCTTTCTGAGGTCCCTGGGGAAATTCACACACCCACCAGCCTGCCACTGGGCATGCAGTGGTTTAACATAAACAGCTCTACGGCACAGGACAGCCCCTCACCCCATCCCCTCTAGCCAGGTGAGCCAGACCTTGCTCCCTGGCTCCAAAGTCAGCGTCAAAATCAGCAACAAACGTCAGTACAACCAGACACGGGGTTTGCAAAGGAAGACGTTCAGTGCAACAAAAGAGCTGGCCCCCCTTCTGTATGTGCATTCTTAGTGGCCCCTAACCTTGGCCATACAATGGAATGACCTAACAGGTTTTTACAAAATCAATACTCTCTTGGGATGGGACCTGGAGATTGGTATGTCAAAACTTCACCAGGGTCCAAATGTGTGGCCAGAATCAAGAACCCACACTTGATTCACCAGCCGCTGTGTCTTATCTAGGATGGCCTCTGGGAGCCAGTCGCTCAAAATGGGCTCCATGGACACATAGCATTGGTGTCACCTGGGACCTTGCTAGAAATGCAGAAACACAGCTCCCACCCCAGAACCAGCAGCTTAGACTTTGACCATTATCACTCACCCATCGCTTCGTACTGGGCCAGCCTACAGCTACTCAAAACTCCACTCCCTCAGCCCAAGACAGGCACCAAGATGTGATGCAGGAATTCCTGAGTTAAATCATGCTCAGGGGGCACTGGGTGGCTCAGCCAGTTAAGTGTCTGCCTCTGGCTCAGGTCATGATCCTGGGGTCCTGAGATTAAGCCCCAGGACATGATCCCTGCTCAACGGGGAGCCAGCTTCTCCCTCTCCCCCTCCCAATGCCTCTGTCCACCCCCTACCCCTGCTCATGCTCTCACTCTCACTCTCTCTCAAGTAAAATAATTTTTAAGAAAATCTTAAAAATATATAAATAAGAGAGGAAGCAAGATAGCAGAGATATAGGAGACTAAAATAGCATTAGGTCCCAGGAGTTCAGCTAGATAGTTATCAAACCATTCCGAACACCTACAAACTCAACAGGAGATTGAAGAGAAGAAAGCAGCAATTCTAGGAACAGTAAATAGACCACATTCTGAAAGGTAGGACATGCGGAGAAGTCAATCCAAAGTGACAGGAAGATAGACCGCGGGGGAGGGGCTGGCTCCTCGCAAGCGGTGGAGCAACGGAGCACAAAATCCAAACTTTTAGAAGTCTGCTCCACTAAGGGACATTGCTCCATAGGGTAAGCAGGGGTGGAGCCCTTGCAGGGATAGTGTGGTCTCAGGACCCATGGGGTCACAGAAAGATTGGGGGTGTCTGAGTGTGCCAGAGCTCCCAGGTACTGGAGCAGGGAAGCCGACTACAGAGACAGAGCCAAGGAGTGAGCTCTCAGCTCAGGGTTACCTTAAACCATGATCCACAGCACAGTTGGGACACTGCTCTTTGAGCAGGGACCCCACAAGTGGCAGATCCAGGGAGACTCACCTTCCTCCCTAGGAGGAACAGCTCAAGAGTGGGTGGCAGGAATTGGCTGGGTTTAGAGACTCCAAACTGGGCCGTGTGTGGGAGACAGAAATGCTCAGTCACAGGCCGGGTGAGCATGGAGCGTGGCTGGAGACCAGGGAGACAGGAGGGATTGACTGCTTTTCTCTGAGGGCGCACTGAGTGGGGGCCCTGAGCTCTCGGCTCCTCCTGACTGGAGATTGGGAAGCCGCCATATTCAGTCCCGTCATTCAGAGCCCTACGGAAACCATTTAGGGAACAAAAGCTCCTGAGAGCAAAACCGAGCAGATTACTCAGCCCAGTCCCTGACAAGGGTGGTGCAATTCCACGTCGGGCAAAGACATTTGAGAATCAGTACACCAGACCCCTCCCACAGAAGATCAGCAAGATCATCCAGCCAAGACCAAGCTCACTGATCAATGAGAACTGCAGAACCCCAGAGATAGGGGAAAGCAACACATAGAATCCATGGCTTTTTCCCCATGATCCTTTAGTTTTACAAAGTTAATTTATTTTATTTTATTTTTTCTTATTCTCTTTTTTTTAACTTTTCTTCTTTCCTCTTTTAATGGTTTTTAACTATTTTATCTTATCAATGCCTTTTTTTTTTTAACCTTTTTAAATTTTCATGGTTATGGTCATATTTTATCCCTTCATTGTATTTAACCTTTTGTTTTTTATATACATATAGGGGTTTTTTTCTTTAAAATTTTGGGATATAATTTCTTCTAATAGATCAAAATATACCCTAAATCTAGCTCCAGCCTGATCACATTCTCTCCTCTTTTTTTTCTTTTTCCAACCGACTTATTAAGTCCTTTCTTAGAATCTTTTCTAATTTTCATCTTTACAGTCATATTCCATTCCTTCATATTCCATTCTTTCATCCTTTTACCCTTAATTTTATATATATAAGTTTTTCTTTCTTTAAAATTTTGGTAGGTAGTTTCTTCTAAGAGACCAGAATACACCCAAAATCAAGTGGGTGGCTCTGTTCTATTCACCAGTCTAATATATATTATTTTTATTTTTTATTTTTTTATTTTTCTCCCCCTTTCTTCTCCCCCCAGTTTAGGCTCTCTTCTGATTTGGTTAGCATATATTTTTCTGGGGTCTTTGCCACCCTTTAGTATTTTACTCTCTCATTCATATATTCTTATCTGGATAAAATAACAAGGCAGAAAAACTCACCACAAAAAAAGGAACAAGAGGCAGTACCAAAGGTTAGGGACCTAATCAATATGGACATTGGTAATATGTCAGAACTAGAGTTCAGAATGACAATTATCAAGGTGCCAGCTGGGCTCAAAAAGGGCATGGAGGATATTAGAGAATCCCTTTCTGGAGAAATAAAAGCCCTTTCTGGAGAAATGAAAGAACTAAAATCTAACCAAGTTGAAATCAAAAAAGCTATTAGTAAGGTACAATCAAAAATGGAGGCTCTTACTGCTAGGATAAATGAGGCAGAAGAGAATTAATGATATAAAAGACCAAATGACAGAGAATAAAGAAGCTGAGCGAAAGAGGGACAAACAGCTACTGGACCACAAGGGGAGAATTTGAGAGATAAGTGATACCATAAGACAAAACGATATTAGAATAATTGGGATTCCAGAAGAAGAAGAAAGAAAGAGAGAGGCAGAAGATGTATTAGAGCAAATTATAATAGAGAACTTCCCTAATATGGCAAAGGGAACAAGCATCAAAACCCAGGAGGCACAGAGGACCCCCTTCAAAATCAATAAAAATAGGTCAACACCCTGGCATCTAATAGTAAAACTTACAAGCTTAGTGACATACAGAAAATCCTGAAAGCAGCTCGAGACAAGAGGTCTGTAACATACAATGGTAGAAATATTAGATTGACAGCAGGCTTACCCACAGAGACCTGGCAGGCCAGAAAGGACTGGAATGATATATTCAGCACACTAAATGAGAAAAATATGTAGTGAAGAATACTATATCCAGCTAGGCTTTCATTGAAAATAGAAGGAGAGATAAAAAGCTTCCAGGAAAAACAAATATTAAAAGAATTTGCAAACACCAAACCAGCCCTACAGGAAATATTGAAAGAGATCCTCTAAGCATAGAGAGAGCCTAAAAGTAGTAGACCAGAATATACAGTAACAGTCACCTTACAGGCAATACAATGGCACTAAATTCATATTTTTCAATAGTTACCCTGAATGTAAATGAGCTAAATGCCCCCAATCAAAAGACATGACGTGTCAAATTGGATAAAAAAAAACAAAACCCATTGATATGTTGTCTACAAGAAACTCATTTTAGGCCCAAAGACACCTCCAGATTTAAAGTAAGGGGATGGAAAACAATTTACCATGCTAATGGACATCAAAAGAAAGCTGGATGGCAATCCTTTTATCAGATCAATTAGATTTTAAGCCCAAGACTACAATAAGAGATGAGGAAGGACACTATATCATACTCAAAGGGTCTGTCCAACAAGAAGATCTACCAATTTTAAATATCTATGCCCCTAACATGGGAGCAGTCAACTATATAAACCAATCAATAACAAATCAAATAATCAAAGAAACACATCAACAAATAATAACAATAATAACAAATCAAATAATAAATTAAAGAAACACATTGACAATAATACAATAATAGTAGGGGACTTTAACATCCCCCTCACTGAAATGGACAGATCATCCAAGCAAAAGATTAACAAGGAAATAAAGGCTTTATTTTTTTTAAGATTTTATTTATTTATTTGACATATAGAGATCACAAGTAGACAGAGAGGCAGGCAGAGAGAGAGGAGGAAGCAGGCTCCCCACTGAGCAGAGAGCCCAATGTGGGGCTCGATCCCCAAACCCTGGGATCATGACCTGAGCCGAAGGCAGAGGCTTTAACCCACTGAGCCACCCCGGTACCCTGGTAATAAAGGCTTTAAATGACACACTGGATCCATGAGTGAATGAATGGATAGGGACGGTGGTATCTCTAATCTATACCATGGAAACTTAGTCCACCATGAGAAAGGGGTACTTGCCATCTGCCACAACACGGATGGACCCTGAAGGCATAGCCAGAGAAAAACAAACACTGGATGATTTCCCTTATGCTTGTTTTCTAAAAGAGCCAAACTCATAGAAACAGACTACAATGGTTGTTACTTGGGGCTGGGGGGGTGGGGAGGAAAGAGGGAGATGTTGGTCAAAGGGTCTAAACTTCCAGTTACGAGATGAATAAGTTTGGGGGAATCCAATAATACTGTCTTAGATAATTCACAGTTGTCAAGAGAGTAGATCTTAACCGTTCTCACCATAAAAAGGAAATTGTAGTTTTGTGATGTGAAGGAGGACTTAGCTAACACTACGGTGGTAATCATATCACAGTATTTAAGTGTGCACCTGAAACTGAACACAATGTCATGTATCAGTTACAGCAGACACCCCTTTCCATGGGGGTTATATTCCATGACCACCCCATGGATGCCTGAAACCACAGATAGTGCCAAACACTATGTGTACTGTGATTTTTCCTACACATACATACTTATGATAAAGTTTAATTTATAAATGAGGCACAAGAAGAGATTCACCACAATAACTAATAGTAAATAGAACAACTATAACAATACACTGTAATAAAAGTTATGTGAATGTGCTCTCTCTCTCTCCCTCTCTCTCTCAAAATATCTCACTATGCCATAGTCACCCTTCTTCTTGTGGGGCTGTGCTATGACAAATCACCCATGTGATGAGAGGAAGTGAGTGAATGACGCAGGTGTTGTGAAGTTCTATTAGGTTACTATTGATGTTCTGACAATACGTCTGAAGGATCCTCTATTTCCAGACCACGCTTGACCACAGGTAACAAACTTCAGATAAAGGGAGAGGACTGTATATCTAAATAAACCATTTCCCATTCCCCCTGCTGAGAGGCAATGAGCTCACCAAAATCATTTTACAATAGGGAGAATGAGGCCCAAAGCCAGGAAGACTATCCAAGTCCAAGGTTGTGTAAGCAAGTATGTAACAGAACTAGGCCCCAAGACTTCCAAGCGCAGCCTGCTGCAGGATTCCTAGAAGAATCCTTCCTTCGCTTGCCTCTGTAAGATCATCTCATCCAAACGGGGTTGACTGGGACTGGTTCTCAGAAACCATCAAACTATGAGCATGACAAAGAAACCCCACCCTCCAGATGCTGGAATGGCTTGGCGAGAAGGGCCCTTTGGGATCTTCTGCTCAAACCCCCTCATTTTACTCAAACACCAAGCCCAGAGAGGGGAGAAGCTATCCCAAGAGCATCAGAGTCTGGGAAGGAATCAACTTGAACTTGGGTCTTCTAGCTTTAATTCTACTTTCCCACAAAGCTACAGTTCTTCAGTTGTGAGTGTTATGGACTAACTGTGTTCCCCCTGCCAAAATTCACAGTTTGAAGTCCTAACCCCCGATGGGACTATACGGGGAGTAGGGCTTTAAGAAGGTAATTACAGCTAAGTGACCCCATCCGGGTGAGGTCCTAACGCAATAGACCTTGTAAGGTCCATGGCACGAAAAGGGAGAGAGAGTGGAAGAGAGCATGCACGGAAGAAGGGCCATGGGAAAACAGAGCGAGAAAGTGGAGACAGGCCAAGGGAAGAGGGTCAGGAGAAACCAGCCCTGTCTTCACCTCGACCTAGACCTCCAGCCTCAGAACAGTGATAAAATAAATGTGTTGTTAAGCCATCCTGTGGGTAGCATTTTGTTACTGCAGCTCTAGTAGACTAATACAGTAAGGGTCTCCCTCAGGCCATCTCAAGTATCGGGCATTGATAATTCTGAGGCTAGCTGTGGTCTGAGACGTGCTACCCTGGGGACCCCTCCACTGGGGTGCCTCTCACACACATGTTCAATCACAGATCATACCAAAGGCCTATGAGCTAATTAGAGACTTATCAGAGGACTGGGGGAGAGGAATAGACAATAACAAAGAATCAGGACCCTTGAACATAGTGAAAGAAAGTGTTTTGTTATTTCCAGTGTTCTTAATTCATGTGTAATTTCTTATTCCTGAAGTTCAGTTGTTATTTCCAATTACTAGGGACAGTTACTATTATCACAGATCTTTAGAACAGCAAAGACATTCAAAAGCCCCACTTGCAAATGAAGAATCAGAAGTTCAGAAAGGTTGTGGGACTTTCCTAAGGTCTCCCAGCAAACAGGTGGCAAGGCAGGGACTTGGAATGATGCGAGTCCTAACTGCCCCGCACAGGGACACGTGACCAGGATGGTAGCAGCCCCACGTGGCCTCTCCATGCCACCTCTTGGTTCATCCGCGCCAGGTCCAAACCACTGGCCTCAGCAAGAACCTCCTCGACGGGGTTTCCCTTCATTTCAATGCAAGCATCCTTGGAATGATGACGTTCTTCTGGGCCCCTGCCCACCACCCTTACCCCTTCCTCACACCCGGCTAGACAGTCATGTCATCGAGACTGTCCCCACCTCATCCCTCTCCGGGGGGAAGAAGGAGAAATGTGCCACTGAGAAGCGGGCTCTGTGTGGACATCCCAGACAAGCCAGCTATGGTGGCACAGGAGCCGTGCAAGGGTGAGCAGTTGGGGAGACACAGATTTCCCAGGAGTGTAGATGGGCTCCCCTCGGCTGCCCCACCAAGCAGGGCCAGCCCCCACTTCACATCTTACCTCCTCCTTTCTGGCACTTAGAAGGATTCTAAAGCCTGGACCTCAGCACCAACAATAGGCCCAATTGCTCAAGCACAGTTTCTCACATTCCCTTTTTCTCTTCTTCTGTACTGGGGCCCCTGGACAGCCTTGGGAGGACATTATAAGCTATCATTGTGCCCACTTTTAGGACACTGAGGGTCCAAGAAGGAAGGCGACTAATCCGAGAACAGCTGGTGACGCGGCAGAGCCAGGTTAAGGACCCAGAGGACTTGATTCCAGCCCCCTGCCTCTCTGCCACACCAGCTCTTCCTGGAATCTCTCCGTTACACAAATCCTTTTATGTCCCTGCCTTGCTTAAAACCCTTCTGTGGCTCCCCATTCCCCCAGGCCCAAATCCCAGCTCCTGAGCCTGGCTAGGAGGATCCTCATGACCTGGCCCCTCCCTACTTCTGCTACCATCCCTCCCACTTTGAGCCCTACAACTTGCCTCTGTGCCTTTGCCAATGCTGTTCCTTCCGCCAGACATGCCCTTCCCCTCCTTCTCCACTTGGCACATATCCAAAAGTCTCTAGCCTTATTCAACCAGAAAAGAGTGAGTCAATCTTGCCTACCTCTGCCTTTCCCTGTAACTGTGTCTGGGGTTGTAGATGCCACAGCTGCCCCTCATTGTTGCCCTTTCCAACCAGGCTATGAATGCCTGAAAGGCGGAAACTGGTTCTCGGCCACCTCTGACTCCCCAGCCCCCAGCAGAGCAGATGCAAACAGCTGGCTCCAGGGACTGGAGTGAATTCCAGCTGCTGCCCACCAAGCTTCACGGATACAGGGACCCAAACCCCAAAACCAGAGACTCTGGGAACAAGCGTGCAAGAATGCAAATATGCAGACAGACCCTTGGCAAAGCTGCTCCTCTCCCTGCATTAGGAACCCATGAAAGGCTCCAGCAACAATCACGCCTTCAACCCTAATAGCAGAATGTCTACGTGTTCCTGAGGGGTGGGGAGTTGTCTTTCCTGAGGATTTCGCTCCTGCCAGTCCCAACAAGTCAGAATGAGCCAAGTTCTTCGGCAGGTACCAGAGAGACTGCATCCGTGAGGCCCCAGCGCAGACCCTGGAAACAGAGAGAACCTCTATAAACTCACGGGGTCCTTGGGTCCTCACCGCACACCCTGTGACGCCTGCCCTTCCAAGGGCGGGAAAGGCCATAAAAGAACAAAATCAAACTGGTTAAGGCTGCTGCTTCCCAGCAGATGACTGAAACCAGAGCAATGGCTTCTAATAGGATTAACATACTTACAGCTAAGCATGGGATGATTAAGGCTGGTGGTGGGAGGCAACGGATCAGCAGCGCTCGACGGTACACCTCTGATGAATTAAATCATGATGTCCAAATCTGAGTGCTCGGCATCAGAATTTTGTAAGCCGGCAGATGATTCTAATGCCCAGGCATGGTTGAACCTCGCCGGCCTAGATGCCCAGTTGGGAGCAGTGGCAGGCAAGGTCATTCCTTCATCCTACCTCCTTCCCTGAGACTGGCTCCTGCCCGTCACAGGCCAAGTGCAGGTGGATGATAGAAGGAGCTGTGCTCTCTGTTTTCCCCTGGCATCCTGAAGCCCACCATCTGCTCCCGGAGCCATGAGGCCTGGCCTCTGAGAACGAGGCTACGGTATCAGGCAGCGGAGGACGGCATCCAGGACATGGAGGCCCAGGCTTGGGGACCCCACGGTCATGGAAAAAATAAAAGGTGAGGGAACTCAGAATAAAAGAATTAGGATTAATCATGAAGATCAGCTCATAAAAGTGAATCTCATTTTAAGTCCTCTGGACTGTAAGATCTTTCAGAAGCTGAAGCCTGTCTGTCATTTTCTTTTTTTTTTTTTTTTTAAGATTTTATTTATTTATTTGAGAGAGAGAGAGTGAGCACAGGGGTCAGGGGATAGAGGGAGAGGGACCAGAAGATGCCCTGCTATAGAGCTCAGACCCATAACCCTGAGATCACAACCAGAGTTGAAGTCGCTCAACCGACTGAGCCACTAGGTGCCCCTGATCTGTCATTTTCAGCTGCACCCCCAGGGCCAGGAAAGACAGGCATTCAGGACCTCCCTGAACCCTCCCACCAACCAGCGGAGAGCGGCGGCCGGGGGGGGGGGGGGGGGAGTGCACTGGGATCCGCCCAAGTCAGTACAGAAGACTCCAACAACTCTGGATCTTTGAAGCATGGAGGGATTTCGTAAAGGAAACTGGGTGCTGCGAAGTCACTTGGAAGGTCGGGATGAGCAGATCCTCCTCTAGGTGCCCAAGACTGATTTCTTGAATAAGGACTGGTTGACTCCAGGAGAGGCTCCCCAAAGGCTGACACTAGAACTTCTGGGTCCACGGTGCAGCCCCATCACCGTGAGTCAGAATCCAGGACCACATAAAGGAGGGCCTGCTCAGTCTAGGCTGTCTTCCTGTGCTGCAGAGCTGGGGAAGCTAAAAATCTACACTGGCCAGATGCCCTTGCAGTGAGGGTTCAGGCTGCAACGTAGGCTTTGTTGATTGGAGGCACCTGCCCGAGATTTGGATGGCCAAGAGCTTCTTCCAGACCCTTCTGCTGGCGAGCGAGGACATGGGAACTCGAGGCTTTGGGGCAAAGGCCTAGGGTCCCATTGCCAGCCTCCTGGGGCCAAGGCTACTTATCACAGAATCAGAAATGGATATCAAGGAGCTATACTGAAAACCAGGGACAAGCTCGTCAAGTTTGAGCAATGGTTCCCAAACCCTCTCCTTGGGCACAAGCCCCAGAGGTCTGGCAGGTGGGGAGTTGGGAGAAAACATTCAGCCCGGTGATCATGGCAACTTTTGCCCCTGATTATCCTATCTCGAGGTCCTTGGGTGTTTCCCCATCTTTCTTCAGTCTTAAAAATCTTCCCTTTACAAATGGGATCTAAAACCCCCTTCAAATAAGGAGGCTGGGAAGACAGCACAGTAGGAGGACCCTAAGCTCGCCTCATCCCACAGATAAAACTCCAGGCAACGTACGGCTGACTTCCTTCTTTCCCGTCTCTAAGGCAGACAAGAAGAGAACATTTTAGGGGAAGACAGAGAGGCTATAAATTCAGATGAGGATTAGGACTAATGGAATTTTCTTTATTCTTTTCATTCTCTTTGCTTTCTATGATTACTGGAAAGCATGAATGATCTACAAGGGTCATCCCTTCACCAAGCACCTTAATCCTTGCTAATTCTGAGCCGCGGCATGCACAGGGGACTAGGGGGCTAGTTAGCTAGATAATGACCGAATCGATGCTTGGATAAATTGGTAGTTAGATAAAAGCAGAAGGAAAGAGGGACAGAGACAGGGAGAATAAATGTTTAACAGTCGACCAGCAAGGTCAGGACTGGAACAAACACTGTCTCCCCAGAAATGTCAGGAAGAACAGTGTGATTTCAAAGAAGCTACTGGGGTATACATCAAAAAATATTCAAATTGATTCCAAAGATATGGCAGCAACAAGAAATAACGGTCACCAAACTGCAAAATGGCAAACAGGGTAATTATGAACCTTGGGAATTCGAAACAGAAGAGGAAGGGCGCCTGGGTGGCTCGGTGGGTTAAGCCTCTGCCTTCAGCTCAGGTCATGATCTCCGGGTCCTGGGATCGAGCCCCACGTCAGGCTCTCCACTCAGTGGGGAGCCTGCTTCCTCCTCTCTCTCTGCCTGCCTCTCTGCCTACTTGTGATCTCTCTCTGTGTGTCAAATAAATAAATAAAATCTTTTAAAAGAAAGAAAGAAAGAAAGAACAGAAGAGGAAGCCAAATGGAGAGACCTATGAAAATCCTTCATACTTCTATCCATCACCAGGTTCAAAGTCAAGTTCAAACCAATCAGGGAAACCCCTGAGAGATGGCTGCAGCTCCAAGAAATCCTACCAAGGCCACAAATCCTACCAATCCACCACCCCACAAGGGGGTGCCCTGCTTCTTGGCCGAGATGTTCCTAACCACCCTCCCCAGAGCAGAGGCTCACCCCTGCTCAGGTCCCAGGGGCCCATCCCCGAACCTTGGAGAAACCCTCCAAAATTAAAGGATTGCTTTGGCAGGTTCCTGCTCTTGCCCAGTCATGTATTTCCAAAACGGAGAGTAAGCAGCAATAGTGGGGTCCAGCTGCCCTACATGGGTCTAGGAAGTCCATGTGGCCCCCTCACACCCCAGAGCAAAGGCAGCTTCAGACTGGAAGAGCAGGTTCACCACCCAGCCTTCCTCGTTGTCCTCCCACCGAGGTGAGGAGGTCCCAGCACTGGGGCTAGGCCTTCGCCCTGTTGTCCACCCGTAATAGCGTGCTCTCATAAATGGCTCCCTGGTCCTACTGAATATTTACTGAGCACCTGCCAGCTCCGGGCCCTCCTCCCACAGACAGCCTATCCTGCCTGAGGCCTGCCTCACTCTTGCTGCCCCTCTCCCGGAGACGTGTGGTGGCAGATGCTCTGTTATCCAGAGAGAGACCACCACGCTCGCAGAATCCTAAGGATCTCCCTCACCAAGGTTCCTGCAGCTGGTTTCTGCCCACGTCAACCCTCTTCACTGAATTCCAGCCCCACCCCTGTTTCAGGCCACCTGCCAGAGCTCACTGGACTTCTCCCGCCTTCCCACCGCATCTTTCTCCCTCTGCAGAGTGTTGCTTGGGGGGACAGACACAGACTCTAGAAACAGACTGCCCTGCCCATCTGTTGTGCGACCTTGGGAAAGTTCCTTTGCCTCTCTGAACCCCGTCTACAGAATGAGGACAACAGCTTCACCGGGCCATGGAGAAAATTCAAGGGACGGCATGCATCCTCGCGGAACGCCACGGCTGGCACAGAGGGAGGGCTCCCCAAAGGCCAACTCCCTTTCTCTCGCCCCCTCCCACCCCAGATGGCCGGTAACTAGTCCTCCTCTCTCAGTCCAGAGATGTAACAGTGGTCATTAAAACAAATTTGTCACTTGATTCTATAGCCAGGTGGCACATGACAGCCAATAATTTTTCACATGAAAAATGACTCTGCTAATTACAAAACATCAGAAAGATTGAGGTTTACACAAATGTTCAGCTCCGTTTATTTTTTCTAATTTACTTTTCAGCAGTCAGTAAGAACTTAATGAGCTCTCGTTTACGGCTTCCTGGCTATTTATAGGTATTAGCGCCCGTGGTGTTCTAGATGTCTATACCAAAGCGTCGGGCCTGTGCGACACAGCCAGCAGGGAGCAGTTACAGTGCCCAGAAGAATTCCAGGTGGGAATTCCAGGAAATTTCAGGAAAACACCTCGGACACTCCTCTACATCAGCCAGATTCTGTTTTCCTTTCTTGGCCTGCATTTTTCTGTCTTGCAAGTCTTTTTATTGTTTTCACTGGTAGGAAAGGAAAGTAGGTAACATTGACCGAGCAGGTAATCTGTGCCGGGCACTGGGCTGTGCCTTCGGCATGGGTCACCTCAGCTCATGCTCATCGCCATGCCCTGAGGAAGGGGCCACAAGGAAGCCTATTTCCAGAGGACAGAACTGAGAGAAGACTGGAAATTCAGACACCCGGCTCTCTCTCTCTCCAGAGCCCTTTTTTTTTTTAATTTATTTTCAGCATAACAGTATTCATTATTTTTGCGCCACACCCAGTGCTTCATGCAATCCATGCCCTCTCCAATACCCACCACCTGGATCCCCCAACCTCCCACCCCCCGCCCCGCCACTTCAAACCCCTCAGATTGTTTTTCAGAGTCCATGGTCTCTCATGGTTCATCTCCCCTTCCAATTTCCTTCAACTCCCTTCTCCTCTCCATCTCCCTTTGGCCTCCATGCTATTTGTTATGCTCCACAAATAAGTGAAACCATATGATAATTGACTCTCTCTGCTTGACTTATTTCACTCAGCATAATCTCTTCCAGTCCCGTCCATGTTGCTACAAAAGTTGGGTATTCCTCCTTTCTGATGGAGGCATAATACTCCATAGTATATATGGACCACATCTTCCTTATCCATTCGTCCATTGAAGGGCATCTTGGTTCCTTCCACAGTTTGGCAACCGTGGTCATTGCTGCTATTAACATTGGGGTACAGATGGCCCTTCTTTTCACTACATCTGTATCTCTGGGGTAAATACCCAGGAGTGCAATGGCAGGGTCATAGGGAAGCTCTATTTTTAATTTCTTGAGGAATTTCCACACTGTTCTCCAAAGAGGCTACACCAACTTGCATTCCCACCAACAGTGTAAGAGGGTTCCCCTTTCTCCACATCCGGTCCAACACATGTTGCTTCCTGTCTTGCTAATTTTGGCCATTCTAACTGGTGTAAGGTGATATTTCAATGTGGTTTTAATTTGAATCTCCCTGATAGAGCCCATTTTTTAATTACCGTGTCTAGAGAGTTTCATTCTCTTTTCAGCAAGCAGAGCATCACTGGCAAGCTCTGTTTCTTTGAGGCGGGAGATGGGGAAGGAAAGAGCACCAGGCCAAGAGTCAGAAGACCACAATTCAAGTCCTGCATCTGCCGAGAGTCCCCAGGACCTTGAGCAAGGCCTTCCCTGCCTCTGCCTCTAAGTTTAGCAATCTGGGGTAGGTTTGGAGATGGACCACGGATGCCTGTCCTTCTTTGCCTCTGGCTGACCAGCCACCAAGGACTGAGGAATTCGAGGCTGGTACTAATGGCCAGCGTTGTACCCAACAAAGCCAAAAGGAAGAGCCCTCTGACAAAGCTGGAAGGGCAAACACAATTGGACAGAGGGCAGAGAGGAAGCCTCCCATCCCTCCCAAATTTAGAGCTTAGAAACCCACAGGACAGGAGGCTGTCTCCCCCAACAGGCATGGTTGAGGACAGAGTTCCTTGATTGTGGGGGCGAACAAGTCAAAAAGACCCCAGGAGCCCTACCCACCAGGAAAACCTGACCAAACCAATCCTCAGTAAAGAAAAATAAGTGAGAGGCCAGAGAAAGGAGAAAGGATGCTCCTGGGCCACCTTCCCTGAACAGAGAGTCCTGATGGCAGGCGTTCCCTCCTCTCCAGGCCAAGCTGGGCGCCTGGGCAGAGGAGGAGAAAGAGCCCCTCAGTTTCCTCCCCTGGAAAGGAAGGGACTGGGCCACGGAGGCAAGAGGCCAACTGGAAGGCCTAGAAAGCCCAGGAACAGAGATGGAAAGTGAATGGATTGAGAGCTTTGTTGGTATCTGGCTGCAGATCAGAGCTGCCATTGGAGAGAGGGTGGAGCATCTGGTTTCAAGAGATGGGTGATAATGCTCCTGGAGGTAAGGATCCCTTCCTATTCATTTCTGAGTCCCCTGCACCCAGCACGGAGGGAGCCTGACTTAGGCTCAAACCCAATTCAGTATTTGTTGAGCGGATAAGAGAATGAATAGAAGACCTGTGGTTTCAGCAGTGTCCTGAGACTACGGGCCCCCGGGGCTGCTGAGATTTGCTTCAGGGAGGCTCATGCTGTTTCTGTTCCTTTTGACCCCAGTCATATCATGAACAGCTGAGGCAGTGGCAGTGTCTTTAACAGGGTCTATAGGGAGATCACAGAAATGGGGATTGTTCACTCAAGGGATCAAGGTCTAACTCCTCTTGCATAATCACAGACCTTGGGCCTTGGGAAGATATTCAAAACTTAGCCTGGAGCCCTGGACTCCTGACTCCCCTTTCAGTGCTCTTTCCTTGCACTGCTGGGCAGGGGCAGAGGCTGCTGTGGGGACAGAGACACCCACAGCATGGGACTCTGTGATGACCAGACTTTGTCAATGATTCTTAGCGTCGCCGGCATCCTACAAGCATCACCATCCTCTTCTTGGACTTCAAATAAATGCCAGGGCATGGTGGGGAGTGGGGGGAGGAAAAAAGAGAGGAGATCTCATCCCTCCCCTTTCCAACATTCCAAAATTCTGTTCTGCAGATCACTAATGATGGGACAGGCTCCATATTGATAAGGGTTCCAAGCCCAAATAAATTTGGGGAACCCCTACAACCCCCCCCCAGCCTGTATCTCCTCTCAACACTTCACACAGCTTATTAACAACGTAAAGACACTGAGAAGTCCTGCAGTAAAGAACAAACTCATTGGACCACTTCTTTCACCTGTACCTATTTAACATTCCACAGAACCCTGTCAGGGAAAGACAGCCACAAATTAATTTCAACAGCCACGTGGAAAGTGCCGACTCTGACCTCAGCCCCGAGGACTGAAAGCTCTTAATAGAACAGTCTATCGCTACACATTTCCCATGCAGTCCCGTGAGCATCACACACACCCCAGTCAAGTCCCTGGCTTAAGGCACCCATCCCCGAGACCATGGGCATACGGAATGAAGCGCGTGCTCCCCATTTGATCCCTGGGCAGAAGGAGGAGGAGGCATGACTCGGGCTAGCTTAACAGAGATTTACTTCCCCGGCATCCTTTGGAATGGATATCCTGCATGATTGAGCCGGGCTTTGTTCAATTCTCAAAGCAATTTGCCAGGAGTGAGAAAGGAACGCTTAGTAAAGCAAGTTGGTCAGTCCTGGATGATTACTTCTTATTCCAAAACAATTACTATAAAGGTAAAATGGGTTATGTTGCTGTAAAAAATATGACTCTCTCCAAACAGTAACACATGAATTCCCAACCAGAGCCTCAAGGCCACGGCCAAAAGCAGGCCAGGCGTAGGAAATAGGAGGAAGACATTTTTGCCTTGTCAAACAGCGCTGCTTTCCAACAGAATTAAAACAGACAAGAGAGGGCTTGATAAGCAGAAGGGGTGGGGAGCAGTGGGGTGCCCTGGGGACAAGTACCTACTTAGCAGTCTGAGCCCACCCCACAGAGTATCCTGCCTTCTTCCACCTGAACTCCTAGTCCCACTGAACCTTCTAAAAGAATAGAGCAAAGCAGGATTTCTCAACATTGGCACTACCAACGAGGGGGGGAGGTCCCTCTCTGTTGTGTGATGGGACTGCCCTGGGCGCCGTGGGGTATTTGGCAGCATTCCTGACCTCCAGCCACCAGACAACACCCCGAACTCTCTTCCCACGTCATCTCCAGACATTGCCGAATGTCCACAGGGGGTAGGAAAGGAGGAAAAGTCACCACTGGTTGAGAACCACGAGACTAAAGCAGCATGGGCCTAGGGGAGGCATCCCCACCAGCCCCCACCGACTCCAGCACCAACTCCAGGAGAAAACCATGCTCCCGAATGGCCTCTCCCAGACAGGAAAGCCTCTCCAGAGGCTGTCACTTTTCTGGGCACTGGGAGGAACAAGAGTAGCCTGAGTCCCAGGACACACTGCCCAGCGGCTGGCATCCCAGCAAGGCATGTGCTCCACAGCCAGCATGGGGGACAGAAGCCAACAGATGTCAGACATCCCTCCTGACAAGCCAAGAAAACTATCCCGGGAGCCTCTCCCCTTGCCCTGCCAGCCATTCCTATGCTGTTGAAGGCAGGTGGCTTAAAATAGAAAGTTTCCAGGGGAAGCCTGCCCAGCTGAGTTGCTAGAGCGTGACTCCTGATCTTAGGGTCATGAGTTTGAGCCCCACGTTGGATGCAGAGTTTACTTTAAAAAAGAAGAATAAGGGGCACCTGGGTGGCTCAGTGAGTTGAGCCTCTGCCTTCGGCTCGGGTCATGATCCCAGGGTCCTGGGATCAAGTCCCACATGGGGCTCTCTGCTAAGCAGGGGGCCTGCTTCCTCCTCGCTCTCTGCCTGCCTCTCTGCCTACCTGTGATCTATCTCTATCAAATTAATTAATTAATTCATTTTTTTTAAAAAAGGAAAAATAAAAGGTAAGTGTGTCTGGAAGACTGAAGGAGGCCTAGCAGACAGTGTCAGAACGCTCCCTCAACACTGATCATTCCTCCAGGGGCAACCAGCAAATGACACTGTTGTCTAAAGGCCTGAGTCTCTTTCCCACAATTTCTGACTAACCTCCCAGTAACAGCCTGTGGATAACAGACTAACAGAGCGAGAGGCATGCCTTGGCTGGATGTGGATGCTGTGATCCAGGGTCCGGAGCTGACTTCGGCTCAAGGTCATTCATTTCAGTCGCCCAGGGCTTCCCTCCCCCACCCCCAAAACAAAGACAAGAGCCATCCACACCCGGCCCAGTCACTGCAAAGTTCAGCTGGGCTACTGGGCACGGAGGTACTTTACAAATACAGAGTGTGGGCCAGATGTCAGTTCTCTCTATGAACTCCTGGGGTGTCATGAAAGTTGCAAAGTGAGTCGATTTTAATTCACTTAAAGGCAGATGCTGTGCAGAGATGTGCTGAGGAGAAGCCTGGGAAGGGACACCTGCTTTGAATACAGTGATTAAGAGCAGGTAAGATGGGGGTGCCGGGGTGGCTCAGTGGGTTAAAGCCTCTGCCATCAGCTCAGGTCATGATCTCAGGATCCTGGGATCAAGCCCTGCATCGGGCTCTCTGCTTGGCGGGGAGCCTGCTTCCCTCTCTCTCTCTCTCTGCCTGCCTCTCTGCCTACCTGTGATCTCTGTCTGTCAAATAAATAAATAAAATCTTAAAAAAAAAAAAAAAAAAGAGCAGGTAAGATGGAAGAAGTGACAAAGATAGGGCTTATCCCCCGGTGATCTGTCTCCCAAGTCTGTGTCCTCACCTAACTACACTACGTTACATCTCCTGTCCTGTCTTGGGGGATATTATGGTGGTAAGAAAACCTGAGAACTTTTACCATATCCCAGGCCCCTCTTCAAAATTCAAACTGCCTGAAGGGAAGTCTGAGAGGAAAGAAGAGTCTTTATCTTGCCCTGATCGAGGAACCCTCTTCACGGGACAGCTGCAACCTCCTCCTAAGCCAGGATCCCACGGAATACGTTTTGGAAAATGCAGAGATGGGCCTACTCCCCTAATTTTGCTGATGAGGACCCTGAGACTCGGAAAGGTTAAATCGCGGCCAGAAGTTACACATACAGGTGCTGAGCCTGGGCCATGGAGACAAACTAGCCTGAAGAAAGCAGGTCCTGGGCCCCTGTGAGTTGTGCCCGGAAGTGCTCTGGAGAGCCGCCATCGACTTAGGCTCAGGGGCCGTCAAGAATCATTCCCTGTGTCGGGGAGCTCAGCATTATCATACCTCATTAGTTCACCTTTTTTAAAAATTTTATTTATTTGTCAGAGAGAGAGCAAAAGAGCACAAGCAGAAAGAGCGGCAGGCAGAGGGAAAAGCAGGTTCTTTGCCCCAAGCAGGGAGCCTCATGCGGGGCTCGATCCCAGGACCTTAGGATCATGACCTGAGCCGGAAGCAGATGTTTGACCGACTGAGCCACCCAGGCGCCCCATAGTTCACCTTTCAACAGACCCTAAAGAAATGAGGGCAAGGACAGAGGAACATTGCCAAGTGGTGACGCCGTTCCCCATTCTCCTCCCTCCCCCATTCCACGGATGTGGACACTGAGGTCCACGAAGATTAAGGCATCTGCTCAAGGTAAGGAAATGGCAGAGGGAGGCTCTAAACGCAGGTGGGTCTGAGGACAAAGCCCAGGCTTCATGAAAACACAAGCAGGCAGAAGTCCAGCAGACAGCCCTCCCACGCCTCTCTGCCTCTCACTCACAGGGAGGATATGAGAAATGGATGCTTTGGGAGCTTCCAGAGCTCACAGTGCTTGAGGAAAGCACTTGCCTCTTCAGCATGGAGGACACTCGGTCCTTCCCCTGTTTCCAGAAAACCTTGGCACTAAGGACACCTTTAGAAAGGGAACATTTTATCCCATCAGTGGACAAAAATGTAGGAAAATGCCCTCAGGGCTCGCTCAGGGTGTGCGAGCTGGTTCCTTTTTCATAGAGACTTTTATAAATGAAATGAAAGGAGCTACGCTTCGTGGAATAACAGAGAGGGAGTTTTGCCATCAGGATGTCTCGGAAACCGCGTGGCTCCTGGAGGTCCGCAGCAGGAGTTCCGCCTTGCACAAAGGCGTGATGTGGGTACCCAATTGGCACACCAGTGTGGGGGTGGGGCGGTCCACAAACAGCCCTCCGCGCAGACAGGCTGGGAGAGTCCACATCTCTGTTCATAGGCTGCGGGGCTGCTCCAGGGCTCACATTTCCTGCTGAAAATGTGAGTGAGAGAGAGAGAGAGAGAGTGTGTGTGTGTGTGTGTGTGTGTGTTGTAAGCCTTGATCACCCCTTGGTGGGCAAATAGCCAGGATTCGCTCCATCAACCCATAAAGGACTGTGGAAGAGGAAATTTGCATGGAATGAATTCGCTCCCAACTCTGCCCCCAGGCACTGAGCATGTATTGGGTTGTGTAAGGCTCAGCCTGCAAGGGGATTCCCCCCACCCCACCTGCTATCCCCAGTTTACAAATGAGAAAAGGGAGGATCTAAGAGGTTAAGCCACCTGCACAGACCACACCTGCACAGTCCATGGCCAAGGCGGGATCTCCCCCTGGTCAGTCTGACTGTGAAACTCACACCCACCCTCCGGACCAAGCTCCTTCCTAAAGGAGAGATGACAGAAATGGGACCGAGCACACACAAGCAGGTCCCCACCAGAAGCAAGCCTGGGCTGGCCACTTTGCACACTCAATGCTTACAGGGATCCTGCAAGGCTCATCTTATCATTCTCCTTTCACAGAGGAGAAGGCAGAAGCTTTCAGAAAGGCTCCGTAAATCACCACAAGAGACGCCGTGATCTGGACCTAGGTCTAGCTGACTCCAAACCCTGGGATCTTTCCACCACACCATCAACACTCATTGGCACAACTGTGCACCTCTCCCCCACCTCTACACCTCCACTGCCTGACCCCTTTCCAGCCTGCTCACAAAGCACTGACTGAAGGGGGCTTAGAAACAGGGCTGGGAATAGACCAGTGCGAAATGATGGCTTCCAGGCCATGGCTAAGAACGGTTCTCATTTATGGAGGGGTATGTGTGCCCTGGATGAAGGAGGGTTTGGATGAAGGAGAAAACATGTTTTTGTTGCCTCTGGCCTAGTTATTGTGCTTGTTCAGCTACAGGGGTCCCATCTGTAATGCGTGGTCAACTCACCCTTCCCTGAATCCCTAAAAGCAATGAATCCTGCAGGTGCACGGGCAGAGGGAGGACATGGTTTCTGGAGAGCAGCAGCCCATGAGGCAAGCACCTTTGGTCCAAAGCCAAAATCATTCGAGCACCAAGCAGCTGAAGAAAGTTCGCATGGGACAGTATAAGCTCATCTTACACTCTCGCCTTCCTTATCCTGCTCACCCCTCCTCTCCGTCCTAAAAGGTCCATGGATGTTATATTTCAGTTTCTGGTCTCCTTATCTCTGCCTAGATAGGAACCAATTTGCTTCATTTTGTTGTTGTTGTTTTTGTTGTTAGATTCACTATGTGATTCCCAGTTTTGGTTTGCTACCTCCATTTAGGAAAGCATTTCAGAATAATGAAACATGTTTTTATGTGTTTCAAAAATGAGTCTCCATCTTCTTGCAGGAGGCCAGAGGTCATAGCCTGGGGTTCCACCTTGTTCCGTTTTGCCCTTGACCCCCTGCCCAGCCGGCTGCCTCGAGTCGTGACTCCCGATGGCATCATCCACTCAGGTACTGGTTAATTCCCTCGTTCACTGAAATGTATTTATCTATTTATCTAACAATCACCAAGTCATCGAGTGTGTTGGTTGCTTGGGAAACACGGTCACAGATGAGCAAAAATAGATGCTGTCCTTCTCCTTGTGGAATTTAAATTCTAGTGGAGGAGAAAGAAATTTATCATATATATATATATACATATATATGGAGAGAGAAAGAGAGAGAGAGAGAAATCATGATAAGTGCTTTGAAGGAATAATCGTGATGCTTTAAGAGCAGATAACAGAAGGACCTGACCCAGTTAGGGAAAGTGATCTGAATGGGGCTGGAACAAGGGCTCTGGGACAAGCGGTGGGGAGTGGTGGCAGCAGGAGAAGCTATGTGCTCTAGGAAGTCAGAGGAGAGCAGGCAGGAGGCTAACACAGAGCTCCCGGAGAAAAGTGGCATTTCCTTGGATAAGGGTTGTGGCTACAGGGTGGAGAACAATGGACACAGTTACAAGCTATTACAGCCATTATCACTGACCAGAGAGTGACAGGCAGTGCCAGGATAAGTGGTTGGCTTTGGACCTGGGGAAACGGATGCTCTCACCACTCCCTTGACTGCGCTCAGAACCGGGCCAGAGTGCATCTCACGTCCCTTCTGTTCCAGAAAATGCCAGGCCCCATTTTAGATTCAGTGTAGACAAAAGAGGCACGGCTCCCACACTCGTGTGGAGGTGGACCTTCCTTCCCATGCTGATGCACTGTCAGCCACTGTCTCAGCCCCTGTTGTGACCTTGCTGTCAGCGTCCATTCTGTACCAGTTTCCAGTATCGTCGCACGCATTGTCCATGTCTCCATCGCAGCCCCTCATCGAGGGCCCCCATCTGATGACTACGTTAGGCCTTTTGGGTGTCCATCCTCGCACGCCATGAGGCCAGACTCTGTTCTTCCTCTGGCCCATCCCATGATTCCTGCAAGGCAGGCTTCAATCGTTAAGACAAATGTAAGAGAATAATTAAAAATCCCTGCGACACGGAGCAGGGAGGCTTCAGTTTTTGGTTTTGTTTTGGGGGAAGAACTAGTAAATGTGTGAGAATGTGACTCCAGATTACCAGAAAGTAAGAATGGGACGTGTTTAGATTCTTCTGCGAAGTCATCATTGTAAAGATAGGCAGATTTTCTCGCTCTAGGTCCTAGAACAGGGTTCTAGACAAAGACCAAGCTTGAGTCCCCACTCAGCTCTTTATTTAAGTTAACAGGATCAGGGAATTTAGATCATCTTTCTGAATTTGTTTTCTTTCCCCCTATAAAACAGAAAACAACGTCAAGCCCCCAGGGTCCTTATGAGGTCCAAAGGGGGTTGTGGCAATGACAGCCACTGTATACACAAGTGGGTCTTGCTACTGCCATCAGGTTTGTGGGCTCATTTTATTTTTTTTTTTTTAAGATTTTATTTATTTGACAGATAGAGATCACAAGCAGGCAGAGAGGCCAGTGGTGGGGGTGGGGTAGGAAGCAGGTTCCCTGCTGAGCAGAGAGAGCCTGATGCAGGGCTCAATCCCAGGACCCTGGGATCATGATCTGAGCCAAAGGCAGAGGCTTTAACCCACTGAGCCATCCAAGCGCCCCTGTGGGCTCATTTTAAAGCCTCTGTCCTCGGGTTCACCTTTTTCAACCATATTTTCACTGCCCTCTGTTCAGAGGGGCAGTGTGGTCAGCAGAAGACTTTTTCAGAGGCCTGACATATACTGTCTCTTCTCTCTCATCCAGAGGAGAAGGCAGTGATGCATTCCAGCCCCAGAATTTCAGCCCAGTGGACGCTCTCCCTGGCAAGGCCCCCTGACCCCATCCATTCATATGGTGGGTGAATATTTAGTGTGGATCAGTTTTGTGGTGGCCGCCATCTGGGTGCAAGGGGTGCAGTTTTTTTTTTAAAGACAGCGCATTTGAAGAAGCCCATGGTTGGGGGGTAAATAGCTCGGTCGATAGACAAGTATCATGGTAAGACATGTACCTTATGATAGAGCAGGTGGGGATTTAAGATAAAATGGCAACCGTAAGGGATAAGATTTATCCAGAATCCGAGAGAGAGAGAGGAGGGAGAAGGCAATAGGACAGGAGCAGTCAACCTGTGATCTTCGTGGGGCTCGGGACAGAGATGGGGAGCGGAACAGAGATGTTGATGACAGGACAGCTTTCTTGAAATCAAAACCATATTGGAAAACAGAGAAAGAATCTTCCTCTAAGCTCCTCTCTGGGTGTTTGCTTGTCAGGTCAGGGTATTTTCAGCACAGAGAAATCAAACTTTCCTGGATTGTTTCAAAATCCTACATTGTTTCAAAAAGTGTGTATCAAACCCAGGATCTGGTAAGAGCCTCCAATGAGTTGTCTTCTTTTCTTTATTCCTTTGCTTCCCCTTTTACCTGTAATGGCCAAATGTGATCTATCCTTCCCGCACTGACAAGTCAGACAGCCACATACCTTGAGCTGAGCAACTTTGGGGAAAGCAGCTATTTTTTTTTTTTTTTTTTGCTTTAATCACACACACACACGCGATAATCAAGAGACAAAGAAATTCACAAACCCTTCACGTGGCGTTCAAAACCCCATCGCTGTCATTCACATGAAAATATTAAGCACCTTCAAGGCAAATCACTGAAATGGCTGAACAATCTCTACTGCAACATTTAATGAGACTTAGAAATCCTAAAATCCCTACAGGGCCATTGCAGGCTGGCGATGGAACCGCGTCTGGTGTTTTCTGAAACTTCAGGTGCTTAATCATGTCTAACCAAGTCAGTTATCAATAAAGTGTGCATCCATGTCTGAACTCCAGTTGTCTCTGCCTCTGTCACTCAGGGTGTCTGGGAATCTGTCTGAAAAGTGTTGGCAAACTTTTTTCTATCCAAGTCCAGATGTTTATGTTTTTTATAATTTATGTTTTGCTAACCACAGTGTCTTTGTCGTGACAACTCAACACTGTCACGGTAAGGCAAAAGCAGCCATAGGTAATCTACAAACAAATGAGCAGGGGCGCCTGGCTGGCTCAGTCAATAGAGCATGTGATGCTTGATCGAAAGATCAAGCCCCACACTGGGTGTAGAGATTGCTTTAAAAATAAAATCCTTAAGGGGCACTTGGGTGGCTCAGTCAGTTAAGCATCTGACTTCGGCTCAGGTCATGATCTCAGGGTCCCAGGATCAAGCTCCAGGTAGGGCTCCCAGCTCAGTGGGGAGTCTGCTTCTCTCGCTCCTCTTCCATACCTCCCCTCCCCTCCCCACCCACCAGCTCATGCTCTTTCTTTCTCTCTGTCTGTCTCAAATAAATAAATAAATAAAGTCTTTTAAAAATGGTTTTTGAAAATAAAATCTTTAAAACAAATCAAAAAAAAGAATGAGGAGATCTGTATTCCAACAAAACTTCATGGGCACCAAAATTCAAATTGCCTACAATTTTCATGTGTCATGAAATATGATTCTGTTTTTGAGTCTCTTTACATCACTAAAAAAAATATAAAAATGATTCTTAGGCCATAGCAGTCCAGAAATGGGCAGCTGGTGAATTTAGCCTGTCAGCGGCAGTTTGCTCACCTCTGATTTTTGAGTGATGGGTTGTATTATGTTGGAACAGCTCAAAGAACACAAACTCTGGGGCACCTGGGTGCCTCAGTTGGTAAGCATCCGACTCTTGGTTTTGGCTCAGGTCATGAACTGAGGGTCATGCAATCGAGCCCTGGGTCAGGCTCTACATTCAGCAAGGAATCTGCTTGAAATTCTTTCTCCCCCTGGCCCTTAACCCACTCACTCTCTCTCTCTTTCAAATATATAAATAAAAATAAAATCTTGAAAAGAAAGAAACTCTGCCTTTCCACAGTCCTACACCTGGGGAGCCAGGCAAAACCATTACCATCCCTGGGTCTCCATTTCTTCTAAATTAAAGATAATCATAGGAACGTGGTGAGAATTAAGTGAGGTGATGTCGGTAACAGAAGTTCCAGAAGATTCCAGAGAGTGAGCTCCAGAGAAAATTGAGTGCTTCACATGTCATCTCTTCTTTCCCTTACTTTCTATCTTTCTACCTGGGTTTTTTGCTTCTTTCTCTGCCTTTGTACTTCACATTCCCTTGTAGCAACGGATTCAGTAATGTAGCACAAAATGGATTTGTTCTCGGGGCACCTGGGTGGCTCAGTGGGTTAAGCCTCTGCCTTCATCTCAGGTCATGATCTCAGGGTCCTGGGATGGAGCCCTGCCTCAGGCTCTCTGCTCATCAGGGAGCCTGCTTCCCCTCCTCTCTCTGCCTGCCTCTCTACCTCCTTGTGATCTCTGTCTGTCAAATAAATAAATAAAATCTTTTTAAAAAATGGATTTTCTCTCAGCACAAGCAAAACCAGCCCCTTCCCATGTTGACCTGAATGTTCCCAGCCTGATCCTTTTCCTCTTGGTGTCAATTCCTGACCTGGCCCCTGGAGGGCTGGGTCTCAGCTACCATTAAATATCAGGGAGAGACTAATGAAGCCACAACTGATACATCAAGCTGGGTCTCATCTCTCTATGAAAGCATCCCATTAGGGACATAGGGTCTCTTTGAGAGGATTTACAGTAGCAGTACATGTCAGCAGCAATTACGTGTGTCTCATCTTTCTTAACAGAGCTGCCACCTAGGGTGCCTGGGTGGCTCATATGGTTAAGCATCTGCCTTTGGCTCAGGTCATGATCCCAGGGTCCTGGGATCAAGACCCACATTGGACTCCCTGCCCTGCAGGAAGCCTGGTTTCCCTCTCCCACTTCCCCTGTTTGTGTTCCTACTCTCACTATCTCTCTCTGCCAAATAAATCAATAAAATCTTAAAAAAAAAAAAAAAGAGCTGTCACCCACTCCCCCCACCCTCAACCTCCCTCCAGCTCCCTAAGGTTTGCGATGATCGAAGCTACCAATCACAAAACTACAGGTCAGAGCATCCTCTCCCAAGTTAGTTAGTTCCACAGGCTGGATGGAGGTGGGGAGGCATCCCTCCCCATCACGGATGGAAAAAGTGAACAATGAGATCCAGAAAGAAATGAGGTGGGGAGGGGACCTAAGATTCCTGAGAGCCGGGACTGGAATCCAAGTTGGGTCTTCAGAACTGCCAAAACTTGATCCTTTCCAACTGTAAAAATATCCAGAAGTTATTTTACAAAAGCATGCTCTGACCTACTGCTTCTTGAGGAATGGGATCAGAAATCCCCACATAGAAAATGCTTCCTGTCAGATCTTGAGAACACCCAAGGAAGTCTATTCCCACTGGCCAAGGCTCCACAGTTGAGGAGTAGGTGAGTTGAGGTAGGGACAATGATGCTTTAGAATTAGGAGTCCATGGGGCGCCTGGGTGGCTCAGTGGATTAAGCCGCTGTCTTCAGCTCAGGTCATGATCTCAGGGTCCTGGGATCGAGTCCCACATCGGGCTCTCTGCTCAGCGGGGAGCCTGCTTCCCTTCCTCTTTCTCTCTGCCTGCCTCTCTGTCTACTTGTGATCTCTCTCTCTGTCAAATAAATAAATAAATAAATAAATCTTTAAAAAAAAATTAAAAAAAAAAAGAAGAATTAGGAGTCCATGTCCAAATATCTGCCACTTACTGGCTTGTGTCCCTGAACTTACTCAAACAAGATAACTGATGAGACAGTACCTTTTGAGATATTGGGTTTTCCTGTTAGTATTTCTTCCAGAAATATCCTTCTGACCATAAATTCCTCTCCAAAGATTTAATGCCTTCAGCAAGATGCTTAATGGCAGGAGGTACCTCATATCCCTCACAATGCCCAGCAACCAGCCAAGTGCCCAGACCCAGAAAGTGCACAAAAGGTCCAAAGTCTACAGATTGACTTAGGAGTTTTGGAAAAGAGGAACAGAGAAACTAGAGGGAATGAAACTGTGAATTAAATAATTCAAGGTAATTCCCATAACTGATGTTTCCAGATGGAAAGTTCCACTGAGTACCCAGAACAAGGGATGCAGAAAGCCACATATAAAGGCATGTCATTACAAAACCTTGTGTTACCAAAAATAAAGAATAGATTCCAAAAGTTTCCAAAGGAAAAGATCTTTTTCTAAGTTACCTTAAAAGAAAGAGAACTTTAATATTAACCAATTTCTCAGTAACAATACTGTACATTGTAAGAATGATGTCCTAAAATTCTAAGGGAGTTAATTTTTAGACTTATGTAGATATTTTCAAACATCCACATTCTTTAAAAAAGTTCTCTTGAGGTGCCTGGGTGGCTCAGTGGTTAAGCATCTGCCTTTGGCTGAGGTCATGATCCTAGAGTCCTGGGATTGAGCCCTGTGTCAGGCTCCCTGCTCAGTAGGAAACCTGCTTCCACCTGTCCCCCTCCCCCTGCTTGTGCTCTCTCTCTCACTGTCTCTCTCTCTGTCAAATAAATAAAATCTTTTTTTAAAAATTCTCTAATACGCCTTATTTTAGGAAGTTGTTTGAGAATGTGCTAGATCAAAACAAGGAGCCAAGCCAAGAAAAATGTGGGACCAGGAAACACAGGTATACCAACCAAGAGAACAGAAGGAGAATCCCCGATTCCAGATGGGGGCAGACGGAAGAAAGCAGACACCTGATTTAATGGCACAGCTTGGGGTAGGAGTGGGGTGGGGTGAATATAAAGGAAGGCAATGCAAGAAATTAAATGTAATCAAAATACACTTCTACTTACAGTAAATAATATTTATAGCTATAATAATGGAAATACCATTTAACCAAAAATAACAAAATTGCCATATTGGAAGGATTGAATACGGAAGAGGAGACTGGTGCAACAGACATAAATCCTCATTTATTACAGCAAGAAGAAAACAGAAAATGGCTAAAGCTGGTAGATCATGAAATTGTAGCATGGGCATATTACTTAGAGATATAGAAGCAACTACCAGAAGGAAGGACTAAGGGGATTCAAAATGGCAGCCTCCAAGAATTAGGACCAAGGGTTAGCAGAGGTGGGCAGGGAGTGTCCTTTCACTGCAAGCCTTTGGTTATCACTTGATTTCTTTTTTAGGATTTATTTATTTATTTGAGGGAAAGAGAGAGAGGAGAGAGTGAATGTGAGTGGGGATAGGGGCAAAGGGGTTGAACCTCAAGCCAACTCCACACTGAGCACAGAGCCCAACCCAGGGCTCCAGCTCATGACTCTGAGATCATGACTGGAGCCAAAATCAAGAGTCAGTCATCCAACTAACTGAGCCACCCAGGTGCCCTGGTATCACTTGATTTCTCAATCATACATACTGTTTTCACAAAAAATTTTAAATCTGAGTGAAGTATGACTTGAAACAAAAAGCCTGATGAACAAAGACTAGAGGAAGAACAGAAATCAACTTATGTACTAGGGGCTTTGGGTAATTGTTTTCTTTCTCTTTGTGACATTTTGCTGTGGGGTAAAACTGTATATATGTATATAGATATACATATATGATTATATGCTATATACCTTATATATTATATAATAATTATTACATACTTTATCTTCTTATATCTATCTTATGTCTATTTATTTATAGGTTAGGCCTAATTTCAGTACTTGCTATAACACAAAAATGCTTAAATTGTTATAAAAAGGATTCTGGGAGAGGGGCAAGATGGCGGAGGAGTAGCAGACTGAAATGACATCAGGTAGCAGGAGTTCAGCTAGATAGTTATCAAACCATTCCGAACATCTACAAACCCAACTGGTGATCGAAGAGAAGAAGAGAGGCAATTCTAGGAACAGAAAATCAACCACTTTCTGAAAGGTAGGACATATGGAGAAGTGAATCCCAAGCGACAGGAAGATAGACCATGTGGCGAGGGGCCGGCTCCCAGCAAGTGGTGGAGCAATGCAGCACAAAATCCGAACTTTTAGAAGTCTCCTCCACTGAGGGACATCGCTCCAGAGGCTAAGCGGGAGTGCAGCCCTTGTGGAGACAGTGTTGTCTCAGGTCCTGCGGGGTCACAGAAGGATCGGGGGTGTCTGAGTATAGCAGAGCTCGCAGGTATTAGAGTGGGGAAGCTGGCTACAGAGACGGAGCCAAGCAGGAAGTTCTCAGCTTGGGATTACCTTAAACTGAGATCCATGGCACAATCAGACCACTGGTCTTTGAGCAGGGTCCCCACAAGTGGCAGATCCAGGGAGATTCACCTTCCTCCTATGAAGGCAGGCAGGAATCAGCTGGGTTTGGAGACTCCAAATGGGGCTGTGTGCCAGAGACAAAAATGCTTGGTCACAGGCCAGGTGAGCTTGGAGCGTGGCTGGAAACAAGGGAGATGGGAGGGATTGAGTGCTTTTCTCCAAGGGCGCACTGAGTAGTGAGGCCCCGAGCTCTCAGCTCCTCTGGGCCGGAGATTGGGAGGCCACCATTTTCATTCCCTCCTCCACAGCTCTACAGAAAGCGTTCAGGGAACAAAAAGAGGCCACCATTTTCATTCCCTCCTCCACAGCTCTACAGAAAGCGTTCAGGGAACAAAAAGAGGCCACCATTTTCATTCCCTCCTCCACAGCTCTACAGAAAGCGTTCAGGGAACAAAAAGCTCCCAAAAGTGAACCCAAGCAGATTACTAAGCCTGGCCCCTGGCAAGGTCAGTGCAGTTCCACCTCGGGCAAAGACATTTGAGAATCACTACAACAGGAGATCAGCAAGAACATCCAGCCAAGACCAAGCTCACTGATCAAGGAGAACAGTGGAATTCCAGAGGAGGGGAAAACAAAACATGGAATTCATGGCTTTTTCCTCATGATTCTTTAGTCTTACAAAGTTAATTAAATTTTTTTAAATTTGTGGACACCTGAGCGGCTCAGTGGGTTAAGACTCTGCTTTTGGCTCGGGTTGTGATCTCAAGGTTCTGGGATCAAGCCCCGCATCAGGTTCTCTGCTTAGCGGGGAGCCTACTTCCCCTCTCTCTCTCTCTGCCTGCCTCTCTGCCTACTTGTGATCTCTGTCTGTCAAATAAATTAAAAATTCTTTTTAAAAATTTTTTTAATTTTATTTTTTTCTTATTCTAATTTTTTTAAATTTCCTCTTTCCTCTTTTAAAGTTTTTAAACTAGTTTATCTTAACAATAACTTTCTAAAAAAATCTCTTTAAACCTTCATTATTATAGTCATATTATATCCTTCATTGTATCTCTTTATTTTTTGTATACATATAGGGTTTTTTCTTCAAAAACTTTTGGGATACACTTTTTTCTAATAGATCAAAATATACCCTAAATCTAGCACAGGGCTTTGTTCTAGTCTCCAGCCTGAGCACATTCTCTCCACTTTCTTTTTCCAACCAACTTATCTTATCAATTCCTTTTTTAGAACTTTTTGTAATTTTCATCTTTACAGTCATATTCTATCCCTTCATCGTGTTTACCCTTGTTTTTGTATCTATATGTTTTCTTTCTTTAAAATTTTGGGAGGTAGTTTCTTCTAAGAGACCAAAATACACCCAAAATCAAGTGGGTGGCTCTGTTGTATTCACCAGTCTAATATATATATTTTTTAATATTTTATTTATTTATTTGACAGACAGAGATCACAAGTAGGCAGAGAGGCAGTCAGAGAGAGAGAGGGAAGCAGGCTCCCCGGTGAGCAGAGAGCCCGATGCGGGGCTCAATCCCAGGACCCCGGGATCATGACCTGAGCTGAAGGCAGAGGCTTTAACCCACTGAGCCACCCAAGCGCCCCCTAACATATATATATATATATATATATATATATATATTTTATTTATTTTTACCCCTTTTCTTTTCCCCCCAGTTTGGGGTCTCCCCTGATTTGGTTAGCGTACATTTTTCTGGGGTCTTTGCCACCCTTTTAGTATTTTATTCTCTCACTGATATATTCTTATCTGGATAAAATGACAAGGTGGAAAAACTCACCACAAAAAAAAAAAAAAAAAAAAAAAAAAAAAAAAAAAAAAAAAAACCAAGAGGCAGTACCAAAGGCTAGGAACCTAATCAATATGAACATTGGTAATATGTCAGATCTAGAGTTCAGAATGATGATTCTCAAGGTGCTAGATGGACTCAAAAAAGGCATGGAAGATATTAGAGAAACCCTGTCTGGAGAAATAAAAGCTCTTCCTGGAGAAATAAAAACTAAAATCTAACCAAGCTGAAATCAAAAAAAGAATTAGTGAGATGCAATCAAGAGTGGAGGCTCTTCCTGCTAGGATAAATGAGGCAGAAGAGAGAACGAGTGATATAGAAGACCAAATGAAGGAGAATAAAGAAGCTGAGCAAAAGAGAGACAACAACTACTGGACCACAAGGGGATAATTTGAGAGATAAGTGATACCGTAAGACAAAACAATATTAGAATAATTGGGATTCCAGAAGAAGAAGAAAAGGGGCAGGGAGAAGGTATATTGGAGCAAATTATAATAGAGAATTTCCCTAATATGGCAAAGCGAACAAGCATCAAAACCCAGGAGGCACAGAGAACCCCCATCAAAATCAATAAAAATAGGTCTATACTCCTGCATCTAATAGTAACACTTACTAGTCTTAGTGACAAAGAGAAAATCCTACAATGGTAGAAATATTAGATTGACAGCAGACTTATCCACAGAGACCTGGCAGGCCATAGAGGACTGGCATGATATATTCAGAGCACTAAATGAGAAAAATATGCAGTGAAGAATACTATATCCAGCTAGGCTTTCACTGAAAATAGAAGGAGAGATAAAAAGCTTCCAGGACAAACAAATATTAAAAGAATTTGCAAACACCAAACCAGCCCTAGAGGAAATATTGAAAGGGGACCTCTAAGCAAAGAGAGAACCTAAAAGTAGTACACCAGAAAGGAACAGAGACAGGAAGAAATAGAAAACCTGAACAGACCCATAACCAGTAAGGAGATTGAAGCAGTCATGAAAAATCTCCCAACAAACAAGAGCCCAGGGCCAGACAGCTTCCCAGGGGAATTCTACCAAACATTTAAAGAAGAATTAATACCTATTCTCCTGAAACTGTTCCAAAAAATTGAAATGGAAGGAAAACTTCCAAACTCATTTTATGAGGCCAGCATAATCTTGATCCCAAAACCAGACAAAGACCCCATCAAAAAGGAGAATTACAGACAAATGTCCTTGATGAACACAGATGTGAAAATTCTCACCAAAATACTAGCCAATAGGATCCAACAATATATTAAAAGGATTATTCACCACGACCAAGTGGGATTTATTCCTGGGCTGCAAGGTTGGTTCAACATCCACAAATCAATGTGATATAATACATTAATAAAAGAAAGAACAAGAACCATATGATACTCTCAATAGATGCTGATAAAGCATTTGACAAAGTACAGCATCCTTTCTTGATCAAAATTCTTCAAAGTGTAGGGATAGAAGGTACATTCCTTAATATCATCAAAGCCATCTATGAAAAACCCACAGTGAGTATCATTCTCAACAGAGAAAAATTGAGAGCTTTTCCCCTAAGGTCAGAAACATAGCAGGGATGTCCACTATCACCACTGCTATTCAACATAGTACTAGAAGTCCTAGCCTCAACAATCAGACAACAAAAAGAAATTAAAGGCATCTGAATTGGCAAAGAAGAAGTCAAACTCTCACTCTTTGCAGATGATATGATACTTTATGTGGAAAACCTAAAAGACTCCACTCCAAAACTGCTAGAACTTATACAAGAATTCAATAAAGTGTCAGGATATAAAATCAGTGCTCAGAAATCAGCTTCATTTCTTTACACCAACAGCAAAACAAAAGAAAGAGAAATTAAGGAGTCGATCCCATTCACAATTCACCCAAAACCATAAGACACCTAGGAATAAATGTAACCAAAGAGGCAAAGAATCTGTACTCAGAAAATTATTAAGTACTCATGAAAGAAATTGAGGAAGACACAAAGAAATGGAAAAACCTTCCATGCTCATGGATTGGAAGAACAAATATTGCGAAAATGTCTATGCTACCTAAAGCAATCTACACATTTAATGCAATCCCTATCAAAATACCATCAATTTTTTTTCAAAGAAATTGAACAAATAATCCTAAAATTTATATGGAACCAGAAAAGACCCCAAATAGCCAAAGGAATGTTGAAAAAGAAAGCCAAAGGTGGTGGCATCACAATTCCAGACTTCAAGCTCTATTACAAAGCTGTCATCATCAAGACAGTATGGTACCGGCATCAAAACAGACACATAGATCAATAGAACAGAATAGAGAAATAGACCCTCAACTCTATGGGCAACTAAATCTTCGACAAAGCAGGAAAGAATGTCCAATGGAAAAAAGACAGTCTCCTCAACAAATGGTGTTGGGAAAATTGGATAGCCACATGCAGAAAAATGAACCTGGACCATTCCCTTACACCACACACAAAAATAGACTCAAAATGGATGAACAACCTCAATGTGAGACAGGAATCCATAAAAATCCTTGAGAACAAAAGCAGCAACCTCTTTGACCTCAGCCACAGCAACTTCTTCCTAGGAACATTGCCAAAGGCAAGGGAATCAAGGGCAAAAATGACCTACTGGGATTTCATCAAGATCAGAAGCTTTTTCACAGCAAAGGAAACAGTCAACAAACCAAAAGACGACTGACAGAATGGGAGAAGATATTCACAAATGACATATCAGATAAAGGGCTAGCATCCAAAATGTATAAAGAACTTGTCAAACTCAACACCCAAAGAACAAATAATCCAATCAAGAAATGGGCAGAGGACATGAACAGACATTTCTGCAAAGAAGACATCCAGATGGCCAACAGATACATGAAAAAATCCTCAACATCCCTCACCATTAGGGAAATACAAATCAAAACCACAATGAGATATCACCTCACACCAGTCAGAATGGCTAAAATTAAAAAGTCAGGAAATGACAGATGTTGGTGAGGATGCAGAGAAAGGGGAACCCTTCTACACTGTTGGGGGGGAATGCAAGCTGGTGCAGCCATTCTGGAAAACAGCATGGATGTTCCTCAAAAAGTTGAAAATAGAGCTACCCTATGACCCAGCAATGGCTCTACTGGGTATTTACTATAAGATACAAATGTAGTGGTCCAAAGGGGCACATGCACCTGAATGTTTATAGCAGCCATGTCCACAATAACCAAACTATGGAAAGAACCTAGATGTCCATCAACAGAGGAATGGATAAAGAAGATGTGGTATAAATACACAATGAAATACTATGCAGCCATAAAAAGAAATGAAATCTTGCCATTTGCAACGACATGGGTGGAACTAGAGGGTATTATGCTGAGCAAAATAAGTCAATCCGAGAAAGATAATTATCATATGATCTCTCTGATATAGGAATTTGAGAGGCAGAGTTGGGGGGTTGAGGGCTAAGGAAGGAAAAAATGAAACAAGATGGGATCGGGAGGGAGACAAACCATAAGAGATTCTTAATCTCACAAAACAAACTGAGGGTTTCTGCTGGGAGGTAGGTATGGAGAGGGTGGTTGGGTTATGGACATTGGAGAGGGTGTATGAAATGGTGAGTGCTGTGAAGTGTGTAAGCCTAAAGATTCACAGACCTGTACCCCTGGGGCAAATGATATATTATATGTCAATAAAAATAATTAATACCTTTAAAACATTTAAAAAAACAAAAAGGATTCTGGAAAGATGGTAGAAGTGGGATCATAATTTCTGAATGATCTCCAAATTAAAGAAAAAAGAAGAAGCAACTAGATAACAAAACCAAAAATGTCCAACATTTACATCAAAATGTGACAAGATATACTCGTGAACCCCAAAATAAAATGAGTGGGGGCAAACCACAATGGTCACAAGACCATCCCTGTTGGCACTGTGAGTATCCATCAGGAGGAAGTGGAAAGAAGCAGCGAGAACCCTGATAGAGGCCACAGGTGTTTTCTAAGAGACACTGAGGGCCAATCTCAGAACAGCAGCTGCCATGCGGAAGAGTCTGGCCATCTCCAAGCCTGGGTGAGCGGAAGGGGTCTACTGTGAAGGCCAAGGACTTACTTCTCGAGGACACACGGTGCACGCGAAAGGCATGTGCATTCAACAAAAATGAACCAATGACTGGTTCCAATCAAGTTCAAACACATTTTTTAAATAACCAGACATAAAAGAACATTATGGGACAGAATTAGAAAGACTCAGAAGTGAGGTGAAATACCCAGTAAAGAACAGAAAAGGGAAGGAAAGCACCATTTCAGAAATGAAGACTAGACCAGAGGGAACACAAGATCAGATAGACACATGTTGCTTAAGAGAAATAGAAGGTGAAAACAGCAGCTAGGATGGGGGATGAGGGAGGGGAGGGGAAGCATTAAAATAAAAAGAAATAAAGAACAGATAAAAAAGCAAGATTGACAAATACTGAGGACAGGTAAGAATATCAGCCAGAGAGCAGAGCTCCTGAAGAAAACCCACACAAAGGAACAGAACAGATACCGTGAAGGAGAATTCAAGAACACTTTCCTCAGTCACTGTATTGTATACCTGACACTAATAGAATGCTGTGTGTCAACTACACTGGAATTTAATCAATTAGAATATTAAAACACTTAATAGAAAGAAAGAAGCATGGGGCGCCTGAGTGGCTCAGTGGGTTAAAGCCTCTTCCTTCGGCTCAGGTCATGATCGAAGGGTCCTGGGATCAAGCCCCACATCGGGCTCTCTGCTCAGCGGGGAGCCTGCTTCCTCCTCTCTCCCTCTCTGCCTGCCTCTCTGCCAGCTTGTGATATCTGTCTGTCAAATAAATAAATAAATAATCTTAAAAAAAGAGAGAAAAAGAAAAAGAAAAGAAAGAAACAACAAAAACTTCCCTGAAATTAAAAAAAAAAAAATTTGAAACCTCCCATTGAAAGAGCAGACATAATACCTGAGAATATCGACCCAGAATGACCAGCACCAAGACATTCTCGTACAATGACCCCGGACTTTTCAAGAAAAAAGAAAGACCTTGTACCATCTGGAAAATCAGAGCATTGGACTTCATAAGGGAAAGAAAATCAGATTATTATGAGACTTTCCAACAGCAACACTTTATGCCGAAAGAAAAGGAATGACGTCTTTAAGATACACGAGGAATGGAAGTAAGACGCCAAGACTTTGTGTCTGGTAAAACTAACCTTCAAGCGTTGACGGCTGTCAGCATGAGAGCTGAAACTGGGCCCCCAGACAGGGTGGGCAAGGAGAGCCAGAGGGAAAAGGCAGGCCGCCCCCCAGAGCCCGGTGCAGGGTTCCTAAGCAAGGTAACTTCCTTCCTAGGCTGGTCTCAGGCAACTGCAAGACGAGCAGATCTCCACCTCCAGCCACCAGAACCTGAAAAGCTTCTGTGGAGGCCTCCGTGGGGTTCAACCATGTCTCTGGTCCAGATTGCAACAGACTTCCGTCTCAAGGCTGTGTCCTGCTGCCAGCTTCCAGGGTGGGCGAGGCCAGTGGGAGGCCCACTCCAAGGACAGCAGAGCGGGTGAGGGGCTTCTGGTTGCCCCAGCCAGCTCACAGGTGGACCCGTGATCACATCCTCTCAGTGACCTCTTCCAACAAAGACACAGACCCAACTTACTAACATGCACTAAATTCACCGCCCCACCCCCAGTTCTGTCTACGGAAAATGTTTAGGCACAGTAACCAACCTCAGTAGCAATAAGCAACACTAGCAACCAGAGTATAAGTTTCTAAAATACAATTACTCATTCGAAGAAAGCAGTGATTGTCAGAGATACGCTCCCATGAGGTCTGGAGCAGGAAATATGCAGGATGAACCTGGGACATTCTGTCCTACCAAATAGCAAGGAAACAATTTAAAAAACCACTAGAACGGGTGCCTGGGTGGTTCACTTCATTAAGCGTCTGCCTTCGGCTCAGGTCATGATCTCTGGGTCCTAGGATCGAGCCCCACATCTTCTCTCTCTCCTTCTGCTGCTCCCCCTGCTTATGCACTCTCTCCATCTGTCAAGTCAATGAATAAAATCTTTAAAAATAAAATAATACAATAATAAAAGACCACTAGAGTAAAAACAACAACAACAAACCACTAGAGCTTATCGAAAGGACTCAGGAACAAATTTGAAGAAGCTTCCACTGGCCCAAGACAACAAATGCAATGGATTAAAACCCATTAAATATATTTAAATCTATAGGTTTATAATTATATATATACATATATTACATATATGTATAATTATCATTATAATTATATATACAATTATATATATACATATATATACATATATTATATATGTTATACAATATATATAATAATTTTATACATATATATATATATATATATATATATAAAGATTAGAAACCATCAGAGGATGATAAGAAAATAACTAGTCTTAAAAACTGGTCAATAAGGGGAAATACCTCAGCATTTATCCTGCCATTCCTATATGACTACTTACCAATATGTGATAACCAAATAATAAATGAGGGTATTGCTCTACAAAAGTTTTCCAATTAATAAATGAAAAAGAAATAATGGAATTAGAATATGACCATTTTGCAACTATTAATGAACTTAGGCATAAAAAGAAAGACCAGCAGACATCATGCATCTCCCATAGGCATGTCTAAGACTTCAGACTAAGGCTAAAGAAACTGCCCCTGAGTTTTGATCCAACCTCTGATCTAGTTTACTGGGAATACGGTAAGTTTACTGAGTTTACTGAGGAATATGCTTAATTAACTATACTATGAGCACGCCATCAGCAAAGCCCAGACTGTGCAAAGCTCTGCAAGCCAAATGGCTAGAATTTTTAACAGATAATTCATAAAGGAAAAAAAGAAGATGAAGGAGGAACTTACAGATTAAAGGAAACTTGTAAGATATATCACATTTTAGGGGGATGCCTGGGTGGCTGGGTGGCTCAGTTGGTTAAGCGACTGCTTTCAGCTCAGGTCATGATTCCAGGGTCCTGGGATCAAGTCCCACATCAGTTTCCTGGCTCAGTGGGGAGCCCGCTTCTCCTTCTCCCCCTCCCTCTGCTGCTCCCCCCACAGCCCGTGCTCTCTCTCACTCTCTCTCTCAAATAAAAATGAAATCTTAAAAATAACAAAAAAAGAAATCACATTTTTTAATCAGGTAAGACTAATTGACATTGTCCATTGTCCAGGAGCACATATTTGCATAAGAAAATGAAAAAAATCAAAGTAGTAGCTACTATACAAATCAGGAGAGTGGTTATTTATGGGAAGAGAGGGTGTTGGATTGGGACAGTGCACGTGGAGGGGTTCTTGGCGCGGGAGCAGAATTTTATTTCTTGACCTGGGCGGTATTGACCTTATAATAATTCATTAAACCATGCATTCGTTACGTGTGGCTTTTTGTATGTGTTTTCTTTTTCCATAAAGAGCTACAACATGCTTTAGTAATGAGTCAGTTAGGGATTTTCACAAAGGTTCGTTCAATGAGGATATTAACCGATAAAGGTTTTTGTAAGGCAATATAGCCGTATCTATCTATATTTCAAATTAACACCGGTCCCATGGGCTTCACAGGGTCAGAAGAAAATAAAATAATGAATGTAGCTCTGGATGGATAAATGTGAAAGTCTACAGACATGACCAGATAAAGATGAACCCAGGCTAATTGAGCCCCTACTTAATGTCAGGGACAGTACTTCGGGACACACTCTGGACACATCCACTCCCTGAGCCCTTTACACATCTCTGTGAGATAATTACCATCATTTCCAATGTGGCAACAAAGGCTCAGAGGGGTTCAATGACTTACCCAGAGTCAAACAGCCAACTTGGCCAGGACTATAGTCATAGCCAAGGGAAAGAACTTCTCACTTCATAAATTAGGTCTCCAGACATAAGGGAACAAGGAAGCGTCTACCCTGTCAATGTATCAAACAATGAAGAAGGATGAAACCCAGTGATTTACTGAACAAAATGGAATGCTCCTGGTGACATATACGAGCAAGAAGCTCAGAGGTCTTGCGTGAGAAATTATCCTTTGTAGAAAGTGCAATAGTGTTAAATTCATTAGTATCTTTTCAGCAATACCATAAATAATTTTAGAACATCTAAGTATTAAATGATTCTGAAATTTTTAAATGCATGATCATATAGATAGGTCCTTGAAGGGACTCGAAGTAAATCCACTTGAAAGACAACCAAGTGAACGCCCAGCTAAAGATTCAGTGTACCCTCTCTAGGGATGAAGCTACCAGCCTTATAGCTTCCGAGCACCCTTGCTGATCCCTCCTGAGAGAGACCTAGCGTCCTCCATCCACAGGACCACCCCGTCTTAGCAGCCTCTGAGCCACAGGCAGAAGTCTGGCTCTTGGGTTTCTGGAGATGGGCACCAGGCAAAATTCTGGCAGGAGGAGGAAAAGCCGAAAAGAGAATTCACAGACATGAAAGTGGGTCAGGCAGGTCCCCAAGGGAAATACCATTCATTCCAAAGGCCATTGCGAGAGCAGAAAGAGCACTGAACTCAGAGTCAGGACATCTGGGGTCCTGACACCCATTTACTGGATTTGTGACCTCAGATCAAGTCATTTAATCTTTCGGAAACTGAGCCTTCCCAGGGTATAAAAGGGTTAATAGCACCTGCCCTGCCTACCTTTCCAGGCTACTGTAGAATCACAGGAGAAAATAACTATAAGTTGCATTTATTGGATGCTTGCCTTGTGCCCAGCAGTGGGGCATGGCTTTGTATACTGTCGTGCCTCTTAATTCTCCCCCACCCTCTGGAGGGGCTCTGTTGGCGTCCCTCTTTTCCAGGGAAAGAAACTGAAGCTTGGAGAGCATCAAGGATCTGGGCTATTCAAAAGCAAGTTCACGGAGTCTGTGCTCTTGACAGTTAGGCCATACTGCCTCCTGGTGCCCATCCCAAAGAAGGCCCTGTGTCTTTAAAACCGGGCAACAGAAGACACTCGGGCTTCTTCAGAAGCAAAGCAGAAAGGAGGCTCCAGGGACATCTCCAAGCCAAGACTAAGGGGCACCGGGAGCTCTAGCAATGTTGGTCCTCCACACCGACATGACAGAACAGCTTTGCAAATAGCACAAGTGAGCACTGCGTCTTCTCCGTGTCCCACCCTCGCCCCCAGGGGCAGCCAGCGAGGCGCTCTGGAGAGGAGAGAATTTCCAGGGCTGCACAAGACAGTCAGCTTTTTGCAGAGGAGACTAGAGGACCTTCTCAGAGCGCAGACTCAAGGCATTTGTCACCCTTTGGGTGATGAGACAGCAAGCCCCACCGACGGTCCCCACAGTGACTGCGGAGCACAGATACCACAGTAGAGAACGCATGACACGCAGGGGGAGTATGAAGAACTGGTCCTAAGTCGGCTCTGACATTAACAAGTTGTGTGACCTTAGGTATCCGCTGTTGGGACCCAATGAGCTCCAAGTGCCCTACTGAACATGTGACTCCCATGGTCCCAGCTTCTCTGCCCCACCTGGGCCATGCGGTCCCACGACAGAGGAAGGGACTCCGCTCTTACGATGTGTCTGTAATGTGCAATGTACTGTCTTTTAAAAATAATAATGGCAGGGGCACCTGGGTGGCTCAGTGGGTTAAAGCCTCTGCCTTCAGCTCGGGTCTTGATCCCAGGGTCCTGCACTGGGCTCTCTGCTCAGCAGGGAAGCATGCTTCCTTTCCTCTCTCTCTGCCTGCCTCTCTGCCACTTGTGATCTCTGTCAAATAAATAAATAAACTCTTTAAAAAAATAAAATAATAATAATAATAATAATGATGGCAGTAATAGAAGTTTCCAAGGGCTTCTTCTGTGCTGGACTCAATACTGAAGTGTCTTATGAAGGTTGTAAAGATAAGTTATCCAGAACTGGGAAATGAAACAAAATGATTTCTCTTTCCAAGTCATGTTAGGGCAAAGAAGGGGGGCGGGGTGGGGCAGAGCAATCAAAGAGGAGAGAGAGGTTCAAGGGAGACCCAGGAGCTGCAGGGAGGACCCAGGCTGCCACAGAAAGAGAAGCAGTCAGGTGAATGCGCAGGGAGTCTTCACAAGAGGTTGGGGATCCCAGAGAGCATTCAGGGCATGCCTTGGGGAGAAGGGCAGTGAGGTGGCTGGAGGGCTGAGGGTGATATACTCCTGTCCTGGCCAACTCCTACTCACTCTTCCAAACCCAACTTCAACACGGCCTCCTAGGGGACCTGGGGTCCAAATCAGGTTTCCCCCTCACGCCATGTTCCCAAAGTGCTCTGTCCATCCCCTGTGACCACACTCTTGGAACTTGTAATTATCGGTCTAAGGTGCAACTCAGCCTCCAGGAGGTGGGAGCTGTATCCGCCCAGGACTGCTGGGAATCCTGCATGAACAGAGCGCCTCACACACATGGTGGCTCAGCTGAGATGCTCTGGGGCTTGAGATGGGGGTGGGGAGGGAAGGGGATAAATGATCTGAAAATCCACAGGAGAAAGCAACGGGAGGAAGAAATTACATTTGAAGAAGTAGGGGTGTGAGTGGAGAACAGCAGCGTATAAAATAACAGAATACCATTTTGCTGGAACTTCTGGAAATGTTATTTCATTTTACTATGCCAGGCTTTCTGATGGGGAGGCAGGACCTACAATGAGGGAATTTTATCACTGCTTAGCTGTCAATGAGAAAATGCCTTTGCCGGCTGCTGGCTGATTCAAAGTTTCACGGTTTATTCTCAACTCATCATCTATTTTAAAAACTACTGACTTGGGCTTTGCCTCTGGCTTCCTAATAGTTCATCTCTCCTTATGCCTCAGGATTCCCTCTTACACTCTACTTTACAATTTAACCTCTCAAATAGTCCCAATTCCAAATATTCTCACCTGCTGCCTACATAGACCATCAAAATACCTTAGCAGTTTCATCATTTCTAATTTCATGTTATACCTTCAGATTGGCTTCTCACATCCGAAAACAGCGCAAAAACCCTTAGTCGAGCCATGTATCCTGATTGGGGATTCAAGAACCGTGCTTTTGGTCATTTCCCCACATTTACAGAATATGTTCTGTCCATATTTAAGTCTGATTTTTTTAAGCTCATAAAATTATGCATCTAACATATGGAGCAAGCATCGAGCCAAATGTTGGAGGGACAGAGATGAATTAAGTAGTAACAGGAGAGAAACATCTTCGCAAATAGGAAGGAGGGAGGGGAGACTGCTCTCTCTGAGGAACTGGTATTAACTTCTCTTAGAGACCGTGGGAAGGAGATAGCGTTCGTTGTCCCTTTTTCAGTGGGTGAAATCAAAAATCACAGCACAAGCTAGAATGATAGCTATCATTTTTCACTCATTAGGTTATAATAATATCTCGTGATAACATTTTTATCACCACTTCACTGGGAATTCTCTCATTGACTGTCGGTGCGCATGTCATTGTCATTGACACTTGAGAGAATTATTTCTATCAAAAATTTTAATCAAAATTTTAAATGTGTTTATCTGGCAATTCCACTTCAGGTATCTCTCCTGGAGAAATACTCATGCATACAAAGAGACCAGTATAAGAATGTTACTCTCCTCCTCAAAGATACAAAAGTTACTAAAGCCATTAACTACCCCCTCTGCCAGATAAGTGAAGAAAATTAAAAGAAAATAGCTGTTGGAGATATTAAAATCTGGGACCATTCATGTTTAAAAATAAAACAAAAAATAAAACAAAAAATAAAACAAAAAATTTAAAAAAATTTTTAAATTAAAAAATAAAATAAAAAGCACGCATGCATGTACCCATGGCAAGCAGTTTTTCTCCCAAAAGTCATTCCCTACTCCCCTGTCCTCCTGCAAACAGATGCCTAGCGCTTTTTTTTTTTCCCCCAAGCAACATGCAGATAGCTATGTGCTCAGGGACAGGAGGCCCCACTGCCAGCCCACGGGATGAAGTATGATCAGTTTTATGAAAATTCATCCTTTTTGATAGTAATTGGTCTAGAGCCTGTGACCCTATTCTGCCAAGGAAACATGAGGGAAAGTCTGCAGGGAGGCGGTCTAGGAGAGACTTTCTCCTTTGATCAAAAGGAAGAGAGGTGCCTGAGTGGCTCAGTCAGTTAAGCATCTGACTTTGGCTCAGGTCATGGTCACGGCGTCCTGGGATCGAGCCCCATGTTAGACTCCCTGCTCAGCAGGAAGCCTCCCTCTCCCTTGATTGTTTCCCCTGCTTGTGCTCTGTGTCAAATAAATAAACAAAAAAGTTTTTTTAAAAAGAGACCATATAAACACAGAAACAAATACAACAAAGGGTGTAGGTACCGTGACAGAAGTCCATCTCCATCTTGCTAGATGCACAGTGTTTGAGAGGCAGAGAAAGAAAAGGCAAGGAGGAAGCTTCGGCAAGAACAAAGGTATGGGGGAGAAAGATAGCTGGGCTTATTCAAGGAAATTTCAAGTAGCTCAAGATTTCTGGAGCACAAGGTAAGCGAGGATGCTGGAGAGATAGGAAGAGGCCAAGATAATGGGCCTCTCTACCAAGCGAAGGAGCTTGAGTGTCATCTTACAGGACTGCGGTTGTGATGATGATTACAATGGCAGCGTCTCACACTCACGGACAGCTCGCTCTGGGCCAGGGGCTGTTCGGAGCCTGATAGTCCTAGAAGGCACGTCTGTTATTACGCCTTTTCCATAGTTGGGGAAACTAAAGGGTTTGGGAGAAATGAGCTGTTTAGGATTTTAAGCAAGAGGCGAGTGTTAAGATTTGTATTTTTGAAACACATCTCTATACGTACTCAAATATTTACAGATGAAGGGATACGTCTCGGCTGGGCTTCAAAATAACCAGAGAGCTTGTGGGCGGGACATGAAGATTTCCAGGAGCTGATTATTGTCGAAGCGGAGTGATCCTTCCAAAGAGATTTATATTAGTATCTCTCCTTTTGTATACATTTGAAGTTTTTCCTAATAATTTTTTTTTTTTAAATCGTTGATGGGGTGACTCATTTGGAGAAGTGGTTGCCTTCAGCTCAGGTCACAATCCTAGGGTCCTGGGATCGAGTCCCACATTGGCCCCTGGCTTAGCAGGGAGCCTGCTTCTACCTCTTCCTGCTGCTCCCCCTGCTCGTGCTCTCTTGCTTTCCTATGCTGACAAATAACTAAAATGTTAAAAAAAAAAAAAAAAATCACTGACTGCAGTATGAACATCCAATTGAAAAACGTGAAGCAGGAACTAATGACACCCAGCCAGGGGATTAACAGATGAAAGCTGATCAGAGGTGGGGAAGCAGCAGGATAGAAAATTAAGAGGACTTTTGAGAGAAAAATTAAATTGCTTGGTAACTAGGGTTTGTGGTGGAAAATAGAGAAAAATCTCAGGTTTAAATCCAGTCTCATGTACCTAGCTTAAAAGTGACTGGGTTAATGGAGGAGCTGTTCACATTAAAGGGAATACAAAAACAAGCTTGGGGAAGTGGAAGGTAGGGTGTGGGAATGTGTTCAGCTGGGGTGTGTCAAGTTTGCTGCGGCAATAGGTTGGGTCTCCAAAATAATGGCCCTTTTGTGGAAGACCCTTGAGTATATACCCGCCAAAGAAACATATCTGTTTACAGATTATCCACATGATCTGCAGTATAAACACATTTTGCACAACACGGGAGCTCTATTTCCTTCCCACAATCATGCACCACATACTGTGAGTAGAAATGCCCTGCTCTGTCGATCAGTGATCAATGTAAGGATGATGGCTTTAGGGACTCAGATGTTCAACCTCTCTGAACCTTAATTTATCTCCCTATAGAAAGGAAGTTATCGGGGTGCCTCGGTGGCTCAGTAGGTTAAGCATCGGACTCTTGGTCACAGCTCAGGTCATGATCTCAGGGTCGTGAGATCAAGCCCTGTGTCAGGCTCTGGGCTCAGCGGGGAGTCTGCTTGAGATTCTCTCTCCCTCTCCTTCTGCCCTGACCCTGCTCAAGCACGAAAATAAGTGAATAAAATCTAAAAAAAAAAAAAAAAAAAAAAAAAAAGTTGTGACTATTAAAAAAGTTATCACTTTCCTTAAGAGGAACAATGCGAATTTCCTGAGATTACATGTATATACTGACATCATCAAAAGTACAGCGCCAGGGGCTCCAAAACGCTGTTCCCACCCACGTTCTACCTTCTCCCCACACCTCTTGTCCCAGCCCCCATTCCTCATAAGGGAATAGGCGATGCTTGTGTCTACTGCAATTTGTGATGATTTGGGAGATACGCATGGGAGGCCAAGGAGCCAATCGGGAGCTGATTACAAGTATTAACGAGCATTTGCTTGCTCCCATCCCGCCGGCTGGCTGAAGCGCAGAGACGCTGGCTACAAGCCCTCCGGTGGGCCACACATTCTGTGCAGACTTGAAAAGGGCCCCATTATCCTCACCAGAGACACACGCATGCACACTTAGCACCTGCTACGACTTCTCACCTTGATTTGTCCAAACACCACCACCGATTTCAACAGACTGATTAATTCTTTAGTTCACCATTAGTGGGGCTAGGGGAGAGAGGAGTAGGATACACCAAAGATCTCAACTCATCATCACTCCAGATAAACGGAGCACATCCTGTGAGGCTTTGGATGGCAACATATCACCCCACAGCTCAAAACGTCTGCCCCCGAACACACAGAAGCCACGTCCATGCTGTTGTAGCAAGTGCCAACAGAGAACTGTGTAAATGAGATCATGACGGTGGCTCTCCTCGAGGACATAGCCTGGCACCAGCAACAAGAAACAATGAGAGCCTGACTCAAATTCCCAACACCCTTCGAGGGTATATAAACATTAAAAGACAAGACGCAGATTCAGTGGCATATCCGTCTGGAGAACAAAGAGCACATTTATCTATCTTAGAGATTAGAACTGGGGATTCTTTGCTCTGCCCCTAAGAGAGTGTAAAAATGATCTAGAGGCATTAAAAAGTAGTTAAGATTTCAACTCCGACTTCCATCATTTTCTCTAGAAAGATAAATTCCTGTAAATCTTTATACTCTTAGGAACTGAAAATCGTATGCAGAATAAGCACATATAAGGCTTGGTATCCACATGTGAAATAAACAATGATGTAGCTCAAGTTAAATACAAAGTGATGGTAAACAGCTTATAGAGAGCCTTGCCTTTGCAGACTCCCAGTCCAATGCTGCCCTCTAGCACTTCTCGAGAGGAGTAACACTAACAAGTCCACTGGTTTCAGGACTGAAATTTTTAGCAACAATATTTACTATGAAGTTGTTGCCAAGAAGAGGGGACGGGAGAGAGCCTCTACAATTACACACAATAGCCCACCTTAATAGAAAATGTCCTTTCAGAAAGATCCTGTCATTCCAAACATACCATCTAGGGCTGCTCTAGGTCACCTGGAAAGGCCTTGAAGATGCAGAAGATGCCCTTCCCTGAGCTGTTTGTTTGAATATAGTTAACTGGGATCCATTACTTCTTTGGGCAGAGTCAGAGCCATTCTTTGTCACTGGAAAAACTTCCTCCTCTAACTTGACTTTCCCAGGTGCTCGCAAGGAGGTAGGGTGAAGATTCGTAGCCCCTACTTGATACTTTTCACAACTAATACTCCTTAAATACAGGGTCTAATATCAGTTTAAAGCAAGGTTATACTATAGCCAAATTGTGCAACCAAACTGCCAACCCCAGAACCTAAATTAAATGAAACATTTAAATTGATGTACTAAATATTTCCAGGAGATCGGTAAGACACATGTGCCACGATTTCATGGGACCCCTCTCCAACAAACACCAATGATAACCATTTGAAGTAAAACGCCCAGAAGTCTTCTCATTTCCATTATCACCATTTCAAGAAAACCTGGAAGTTCAAAATTCTTTCCATGCAATTTTCTCACTGCTATCACATGAAGCCAAATGACCTTACTAGCTCAACAGAGGTTGTTAGCTGATACCCTGAAATACCCTGAAACATGGAGAGCTCTCTGCTGGGAAAAGGGGAAATAGCAATTAGGGTAAACTGAAACAGAAGAATATCTGTCTGTATTATTTCTGGCTACAGACAGATGTTTCCAATCTCTCATGTTCAGTCTGAAAAGAAACGCATCCAAGACAGTGTGTTTGTGTGTAGGTGGGAAGGAAAGAACATACATTTATTTTCAAACAAAAGTTGCTATTTGTTTATAAGACACCTCTGTTGACTTAAATAAGCACAGCTGGCTCGATACATCATTATACACATGTTATCACACATTCAGAAAGCTTCTGAGAAGATATATTGAGACAGGTTTCTCTTGTGGCTCAACTGGATCTGAGAAAAGAACAGAAGAAATTACACACTTGATTTATGGCTGCTGGTCACCCACAAATGTACGTGCTGGCTGTGTAACTGGGGAGGCAGGACAGCTAGGCTGCTTTCCCCTCTTGGCTAATGTGGTTTGGCTCAATAACTAATCCTTTATCACTCCCAGAGTCTCCTCAATCTGTAGAAAACGTTCACGAATTTCAGAAAAGAGATGAACAGGCCAACTGCAAAGCTCAACCTCAGAACTACCACATCTCCAAGTCAAAGATCAAGCCACGGAAAGGGAAGCATGTCCCATTGTTTTAAATACTGGGCAGCAATACTAATGACCAGCCATCAACTAGCTCTGTGACAAGCTACCATTAACTAGCCACAGGGCAGGCTACTTTTAATCTCTCAAGAAACATACAAAATAAGGGGTTTTGAGCTCATGGAAGCTATAATTTTATCTGAAGATATATCTCTTGTGATTATGTCTATCCTTTGTGGATTAAATGTTCAGTAATAACAATTCTGATGACCGTTACTGAACACCATATTAGAGATCAGACCTCAGAAAAACAGATCCAGACTGTTGTGATTTGGAATAAAATTGCCCAAGGAAGGTTCAAGTCCAACTGGGCTCTTCCTGATCTACTTCCACCCTACTCCCCTACCCGAAGATACAGCAACCCAGTGGCAAAGAAACAAAGACCAGACAATGTGGTCCCTCTGCCAAATGACAGCAACAGATGTGAACCCTAAAACCTGAAGAATCAATAAAAAAGGATTTTCTTACTTCAAATATTCTCTTCAGAATTCTGAGTAATGGTGCAACCTGAAAAAGTAAAAGACAAATTATCTAAATAACTTTGAAATGATTACTCAGAGTACTGTCAATGAAAATGATGTTAGGAAGATTTTGGGGGGAAAAATGTAATCATAATCATTCTCACGGGGCAGCTAGGTTAAGACTTCTCAACCTGACATCCTGAAGGATCCTAAGGCTAATTCCTCAGATTTCAGTAAAAGCATTAAGCTTACTGCAAAGCATCAAATGGACTGTATGAAATACCTGCTCAGCCATACCCAGCAGACGTGTCAGTCCAAGCCACTTGCTAGAAATAGTCTCACTAGACAGCAATGCTCTCGAGAAAACTCTAATGGCCTCTGGTGCTTAAACTTAGAGGAAAGAGGATTCAATTATAATAAAACCAAAGCTTTGGGAGAGAATTTCTAGGTGCAGTAGGAACCTGCATTCTTTCTATAAAACCTGAACTGAAAGAATCACTCCAAAAATTACTGGGACTGAGAATGATGGGATATACCAATTTCCCAGTATATCCCATTTGCCTTTCAAAGTAGAACTTGAGACCATATTACTGTTTGCTATATCCTCTCTTCACAATTATCTCCTCAAACCCAATTTATAATCCTCCTTTTCTTCACACCTGATTTCAGTATTTTGAAAGCAGGCCTTCTCTGATACAAACATAAACACAGGGTCCTATGTAGCATTCACCACCAACACAAGGGAGCAAGGACAAGTGCTCTGAGTGAAGTCACAGGCTCCCAGCTCCTCAGCTCCCTGGGAAGAGCCGCCTTGTCACCTGTATCTTCTAGCAACTGTGCAACCAGGGTTGTTTGTTCCCGTTTTATAGCTAAGCATGCTGAGTGCAGAAAAGAAATGGACAGAGCATAACTTTTAGACATCTCTGTGGCTGACACCCTTATTTACAGCCTACAGCTGGCATGGAAGCAGGGAAAGCAGCACCTCTTTCCGAAAACAAATAAAACAAACAAAAAATCACTTAAATCTAGTGGAGTAAATAATGAATTGTCAAATCAGCAAAAGTTAATCTAAACAGAAACCACCAACATAGTAGCAGTACTTTTAAAGGGGCTACTCTTCCTCAAACTGACATTCTCAAAACGCAGCTTACCACTCCCAAATAAATTTTTTTTTAAAGATTTTAATCATTTATTTGACAAACAGTGATCACAAGTAGACAGAGAAGCAGGCAGAGAGAGAGAGAAAGGGAAGCAGGCTCCCTGCTGAGCAGAAAGCCTGATGCAGGGCTCGATCCCAGGACCCTGGGATTATGACCAGAGCCGAAAGCAGAGGTTTTAACCCACTGAGCCTCCAGATGCCCCCACCCAAATAAATACATTTTTTAAAAAATTAATAAATCTCCAGGTGAACTTTTCTGCTAGCCACATTTTATGGTAAAAAAAAATGCATTTCAGGGGCGCCTTGTTGGCTCAGTGGGTTAAGCTTCTCCCTTCGGCTCAGGTCATGATCTCAGAGTCCTGGGATCGAGTCCCGCATTGGGCCCTCTGCTTGGCAGGGAGCCTGCTTCTTCCTTTTTCTCTCTCTCTGCCTACTTGTAATCTCTCTCTGTCAAATAAATAAATAAAATCTTTCAAAAAAAACCAAACAAACTAAAAAAGAAAAATGCATTTCAGGGGCGCCTGGGTGGCTCAGTCAGTTAAGCATCTGCCTTTGGCTCAGGCAGGATCCCAGGGTCCTGGGATCGAGTCCCAAATCGGGGTCCCTTCTCCCTCTCCCATTCCCCCTGCTTGTATTCCCTCTCCGTCTCTTTGTCTGTCAAATAAATAAATAAAAACTTTTAATAAATAAATAAACACAATTTGTTAGATAATTAAGACAGTCCACTTAAACATGCTATAATTAATAATTTATCTGATTATTAATTAAATAATTAAAGTAGCTGATCAACAAGCTATAGAATTAATAAACTACATGTGAACACAGAACTGGGAATGTAACAACAGTATCTCTTTATATTTTCAGAAGGTGACAGGTATTTCTGATGTTTAAACATAAATAATACGCACCTATAGAGCAGGGCCTTGCCCTTTTCATTCCCCAAGGCAAAATACCCACTTCTGGGAGAAAAATCCATGGTATGAACAAGAGAAACAGTCTTCTTTTTAATGACTGGGAAGTTTGAAAATACTGTACAGGAGGGAAGGTGAACCTGTAGGAAATAACACAAAGCTTTAAATCACAACAACTGTGAACTCATCTTTCTTATATTTTAGGCTTCATCTATATTTCTGCTGGAACAAAAAGTTCATTTTCATTGCAGTACACACAATGTACAATTATCTCAAAGAACCAAAGTGTCCTGAAATTAAAATTGGCTTTTCCATGTGCTACTGACTGAGAGGGAAAGGAGGGAAGAGAAGAAAGGATCTCCTTGATCCTTCTAATCTAGCATCTAGCATGATGTCCTACGAGACTCTGGTGTTTGCTGAGTGAATTAAAAAAAAGAACACACTCAAGTAAAAAGTCAACAGCAGTACCCATTAATGTTCTAACTTAACAACCACAGCGAATACTACTAAAATTTGGTCACAGGACACAGATACTTTAATTATGAAGAGTCTGATTTTATATAACGGAGGCCCAGGAAAGGCGTACCCTACTATTCCAATAGCATATGATTTCCTTTCTACAATTTTCCTTTCCAACCTCTGTTATGTATTCTTTGCCTTTTCCAATCTCCTCTGAAGGACAAACTCATGAGAATACCTGATTCATCGAGTGCAACTGTGTTCTGATTTAAACAGAGCCAAAAGCTGACTTCTGGGCCACGCCTAGACGAGAGGAGGCACAGTCTCTTTCTCCAAGAGAGTCTACTTCTGGGGAAAAGGAGCCCAAGCCCCAGCCCAAGGCCGACACAAGCCTTCATCCAATTTGTGGATAAACCAAACCCAGGCATGAAAACAGTCACCTGAAGGAGACTGGAAGGTCAACAACTCTAGCTTTCAAATACCCTCCACATCTTCTAAAATACACAGCCCCTGGGGCACATGGGTGGCTCAGTGGATTAAGCCTCTGCCTTGGGCTCAGGTCATGATCCCAGGGTCCTAGGATCAAGCCCAACATCAGGCTCTCTGCTCAGTGGGGAGCCTGCTTCCTCCTCGCTCTCTGCCTGCATCTCTGCCTTCTTGTGATCTCTGTCTGTCAAATAAATAAATAAAATCTTAAAAACAAAACAAAACAAAACAGCCCCTTCGTGTTCCGGCACGCGCAGACAGCTATCACCCAGCTGTTCACCCTGGTGGTCTGTCACCCGCCACACTTTCAGATGAAGCTTTAAGACATTCAACCAAGGTGATTTTCACAGACCAGCCCTGGGTAAAACCCAGTGATATACACACCTAGTAAATAGGTTTTGATTACTCATTAGGCCCTCTTCCTTTTGGGAAGAGACCTACTGAGCCTTTCGTCAAGAAAGTACAGCGTACAGTGAATCTCCAAGTCATCTCGATTATTCTCGACTTTTCCAGAAAGCAGGTTCTTCCTGCACCGCATGGCATCAAGACAGAGCAATCAGTACTAACGAGAACTGTCTAGACCCATTAAAGCCACAGAGTTGGCAGTACCTGGACTTGATCTTCACATTTTTTTTTTTAAGATTTTACTTATTTATTTGACAGACAGAGATCACAAGTAGGCAGAGAGGCAGGCAGAGAGAAAGGAGAGGGGGAAGCAGGCTCCCTGCTGAGCAGAGAGCCCGATGCAGGGCTCAATCCCCGGACCCGGAGATCCTAACCTGAGCAGAGGCAGAGGCTTAACCCACTGAGCCTCTCAGGCACCCTTAGGGCTTGATCCCAGGACCCTGAGATCATGACCTGAGCAGAGGGAAAGGCTTATTAACCCACTGAGCCACTTGGGCACCCTTGATCTTCACTTTTAAACTTCTTAAAAACCACTCTCTATAAAGGTTCCTTGAAAAATTCATTAAAAAAAAGAAGTAGTACTTAATAAAGCAGAGTAATTATTTTAGGAAAGAAGCCACAATATAAATATTGCAGAATTTATTTACACTTAGTTTGGCAATGTGGAAATTATATGAATTTGGTTAAGTGGTTGGCTTCTCAATTGTGTTTTGCTTAGACTAGCGGAAATCTGCATCCTCCAAGCATGTGCCAACTTTGAACAGGTGATCTGAGGCCTCATGGGAACAGACAATCACGAAATCACCATTTCCTACAAGTGCCAACAAGAGGACTGTCCTATGTCCAACTTTTGCTTCCTCCCTATATGTCACCTGGTACTTGTACACTATGCCCCAGATATCTGCTCCTTAACTTTGCTGACGTGACTTTGAAGTCTCCGAAGCCGCTTTTCTGACTCTTCCAAAACAAAACAAACCAGAACCACCTTTCCACTTGAACGACTTCCTAAAGATAATTATATTAAACCACGCCCTTTATTTTCTAAACTAAATTAGAAAAAACAGTCTCTAATTTGGATTCATGTAACTTCATACTTGGGTCAATCTGCTTATTACAACTAGGGAGCTCAATGTGAGGCAAAAATTGGGGCAAAAAACACATCCATTTTTTAAAGCCCATTTTTACCAGAAGGTCACGGTGTTATTTTTGTAGCCAAATGAACAGAAGAGAGTATCAGAAATACTGTGGTAAATACACACACTTAATAAAGTATGTGATATAAATGGTGTCTCCTCACAACCCACACAACCATACACAGCAGCCCCAGCTTCACACAACAGGCCAGTGTGCTCCTTCTGATGGAGGAGAAACCCCACCTCATCAACAACTTATTTTTACATTTTACCTCCTCTAGATTTGAGTATCAAGAGCAAAAACATGTTTACAGTAGTCTCCCAAGAGACCCAGCTGTATCTATTTCTGAAGTTCCCCAGTGGAGTCTCCCCCTGAATCAGCACTTCTTCCCTCGGACAAACTCTCACCTGCTGAGAGGAAATTCTCTTTATGGCCCTTGTATTAAAAGCTATTATTGAACTGTTAATTTAAAAAAAACCCATGGGCTCCTCAATGGCTCAGTCGATTAAAAGGCCAACTCCTAATTTCAGGTCAGGTCATGATACCAGGGTTGTGGGATCGAGTCTCTCCCTCCCTCTGCCCGTACCCCCTACCCCTGCCCTGTGCTTGTGCATGCTCTCTAAAATAAATAAATCTTTAAAAGGGGAAAAAAACATAAAAACCTAACTTCTTTACCTCAGAAAGTTCGCTTTCCCTCCAACACCATATCTGTCATTACATTTAAGGGCCCAGGTATCAAAATTCAACAAGTAAAAAGCTCACTTATCCTTATTTAATGGATAAGAAGCTCCACAACTTCCTACTACATCAAAGACTGTAGATGCAGTAACAATTTAACTTCTGTGTCTCTTACCGGTGCAACGGCTCCGGTGCAACGGCTCGGATTTACATTCACTGCTTTATGCTGGGATAACAGAGCTGTTTGGATCATTCTGAGACTGCATTTAATGACACTAAGGCTGTTTCACTGAGGCATTCTGAGGCTGCCATGCCTGGCTTCTTTCCATTAGATATTATGGTTGACTACCATTTAAAAAATGGGATTTGGCTGTTACTAATGAATTCCTTGTGTGATTTTGCCACAGTAAAAAAACCATAAATGCTGCCGTGATCACTGAAGCAAACGAGGCAGAACTAACTACTAGGCGTCTCGCAAAATGTATTGTGTCAACAGGAGGTGGATCCCATGGTTTTCTAAAACAATTTACTACCATTAAAATGATAAAAGGTTAATGTGTGCTAGTCCACTACTCCCATTAGAGGAACGGGGATTTTAAAACCGACTTGAATTAGAACCTTCTCATTCATCAAAGGACTCATTCAGCACAAAGGCAATGAAACACAGTACTGTACTTTCCACTCTTTCCAACAGAATCCTTCTTCCCTCCAAGAAAAGCTTATGGAGAATGCCAACAGATACCACAGACAACAGCAAAGCTGCTCGGTGTGCTACAGATAGGACTTCACTTCCTCCTCTGTGCTACCTGACATCAGAAGTTCTGCACACCTTCTAGGGAGCACAGGAATTCACCTGGAAAACCACGGATGTCCCAGGAAGAATGGAGAACCTAGAAGCACATGCCCTTTACTGGCTGTTGACTCTGGGTGAGTTAATCCTCGGAGGACTGTTACTTGGTGCACAATTTTTTTGAAGACCTCTTTGTAAATCTTTGTGATCTATACACTATCACACGAAGCTAATAAAGTATGCAAGACCCTCTGGCAAGTGAACAAGATAAAGGTAAGAGTGTCTGTAGGGTGCTTACAGTCTGGCGGCATACGCGTAATACCGCCACAGGCAGTACCACCATTCAGAGCTCTGGGTCATGCAGGTACCTGGTGTCTGCGGCAAAGAACAGTTCAATAACGAAGAAACCGGTTCTGCCTACAGCATAGGAAACTTCAGAGATGCAGGGACATGTCAGCTGGGCTCTGAGGTTGGGCAGAAAGGAGTTCAGACAGACCTGAGGCTGCTATCCTCAGAAAGGCCTACCTGCAAGGGTGGCCTTTCAATCACGTTTGGCAACTTAACTGGGAAACAGTTCTCTGCACTGATATGACACTTTCCCTAATGGCTAAGGATGGCTCACCAGGCCTGAAGGATTTGTACAATGTGGTTTCTGCTGAACACCTGCCTTTACTTCAGGGAGCCCAGAATTTTGGTGCATGTGAGGCAGAGGGTAGCTCCATGATCAACTGCCAATAAAGACCTTGAGCACAGCCCCTCATGAGGGACAGCCTGACAGAACACACGCCACCCACGTGGTCACAACTTGCTGGAGGAATGAGACAAGGCCTTTGTGACTCCACTAGGAGGGGTCCTTTGGAAGCCGGTGACTGGTCTCCTCCAGTCACCCTGTACCCTGTACCTTTGCCCCCTGTACCTTCCCTTGGCTGATTCTACTGCGCATCCTTTCCCTGGAGTAACTCTCAGCCATGAACGAGACCATACACTAAATCCTGTTGAGTCCTAGGAAATCAACAAACCTGGGGGAGGTCTTGGGGACCGCTGGCAGGGAGGCAAACGCACAAGTACGAGCTAGTCGTTTAAAGTGTAATCTGCTTACACAATCTGCTTTCAAGCTCAATTTATGTTCAAAAGCTAAGAACTGCCTCCCCTCCTCCATTATGACGGCAGGCCTTAAAAAAGGCAGGGATTAGGAAAGAAAATTGTAGAAAAATAAAGTGCTTGCCGTAAAAAAATTCCTTAAGGCAAATTTGGGGGCTGCAGTGCATCACCACTTCTACAACCACACCCCCAAAAGCCCCAATACTTGTAATTTCTACATCAAAAGAAGCTACTCTTTTTAAAATAATCCAACACTCTACTCTCCTACTATCTTTCCATGTTTTCAACTTAGTTCTAAGATTCTGGGGGGAGGAAGGAAGCTACTACATATCCTTCAGTACATTTCAATTTTTTTTTTTTTAATTAGGTTCCACATCCAGTGTGGAGCCAAAGGATTATAAATGATTTTTTTTTTTTTAAAGACAAAGATATATTACCAATCTGACCGCTTCTTTCATTTCTTCTGAAGCAATTGCCAAGATTTCTGTAGTAGGATTGAAGCTCAGAGAAGTAACACCTGTAACCAAGTTCATTATAGCTTTTACCGGCTTTGGATTTGTTTCTTGGAGACAAGAATCTTGATTGTATATGTTTACCACTCCACAATTAGAACTGCAAAAAGAAAAGGGAATATAACAAATTAAAAAAAAAGAAAATGGCTTTCGCAACCTAAATGAATAGACTGAACCCCACACACTGATACCTGTAGCAATCACAGCATATTGTGTTACAAGGGGACCAGGGCTGTAGGGTTTATCCCAAGGCAAAAAGCCAGACACATTCTACCAGTTCTACCGCAATCTTGCTAAACTCTTGTTAACTCCGATGGCTTTTCAACTGTGAGCTAGAGAATCCAAGAAAGCCTAGATTCTCCATTATTTATTTTTTCAATAAATATTTACTGAATGTCAACTTTATGCCAGGCACTAGATGCAAAGGTGAACAAGACTGAGACCAAAACTGCCACTCCCACGGTGTTTATGGCCAACCAAACATTTGAAAATGAGAATGAGAGCTGCCCTTTCCCTATTTGAGTTCCTCTTTTCTCTTTTTATTCTGTATTTGTGAGAACTGCCAAAATGGTGTCCAGCAGCATCTGTAACAGGTATCTAAGTTCCGCTCTCCTGGGAATATCCACAGTCAAGAATTACGGAAGCAACCATGCACTCGGTTTACTGAAATGTTTACAGCAACGAATTACATCCTGTGCTCATAAAAAAGTAAATCCTGATGACCTGCCCATTAACAGAATCATTCACAGACAGAAACTTTCAGTAAATGTTCAGACGACCTCCTGTTATGGGCACCATTTATAAGGAACAGGGACCAGGTACTTGTAACTCAAATACTTAGATCAAACTTCATTAGCAAATGCAACACAAACCTGAAAGATGCAAGAGCTAAAGCCTCAAAGTCACATGGGTGACACACGGACCTTCCACTAAATGTGCTCTCACTCCCACTCAAACATCCTCATTTATTCTCTCGGTACATACCGCCTGCCTACAATGAGCTAGACACACTGCATTAACGAGACCAACTCAGGTCACACACAGAGTTCTACACCTGAATGACAGCCAACCACACAAATGAGATGCGAGTGCTTCGGAGTCCTCCAACTACTTCAGACACATTTTCTCATTTGATTCTCAGAACCCTTTAAGAAGAGGTAACCATAAGCACTTGGGAGACACAACAAATATTCTTGGTTTATTTAATTTTGTTATGGACTGAATATCTGTGCCCCACTAAAATTCCTATGATGAAATTTAAGCCCTCCCGCCCTTATTAGGAGGTGGGGCCTCCGGGAGGAGGCCTCTCCTCTGGGAGGAGATTAAGGTCAAGACGGTGGAGCCCTTATAAAAGTGACCCCAGAGACTCTCTCCCTCTTTCCACGTGAGGACACAAGAAGGCGATGGTCTGTAACATGGGAGAGGGTCTCCACGGAACCCAGTTGTGCTGGTACCCTGACCTCAGTCTCCAGAAGGAAGAGAAATAAATTTCTGTTGTTTATCATTACAGCAATCTGAAAGGACTAAGACAAATTTCCTCTTTTCCTTATTTGTATTTGTGACTTGGATCAAAATATCTACTGATTGTATTTATACCAAATCTCTTCTCTTGCTAAACACTGATTTATGGCTAACTCCATCTTAATTAAGGACAAAAAGTTATAATGCATATGGCTATCTTCTAAACATCAATTTTTTTTTAAAGATTTTATTTATTTCTTTGAAAGAGAGTGAGAGAGAGAGGACAAGCAGGGTGATGGGCAGAGGGAGAAGCAGGCTTCCAGCTGAGCAGGGAGCCCAACATGGGGCTCAATCGCAGACCCTGGGATCATGACCTGAGCCAAAGGCAGACGCTTAACCGACTGAGCCACCCAGATGCCCCTTATATCGAATCTTACCATCATGAATGTGAGAGGCTCCTTAAATGCCTACCCATTCTTATTTGACTATTGATTAAATTTATGGAAGAAAAATGGCATAAGTTCATCACTTTGATATATGGAAACTTATTCTATTAGTAATATTTCTGCTAACAAAATATAATTGATTCTTGGGCACCTGGGTGGCAGTTAGTCAAGCATCCAACTCTTGGTTTGGGCTCAGGTCACGATCTCAGGGTTGTGAGATCCAGTCCCACATCGGGCTCAGTGCTCAGGGCGGAGTCGGCTTGAGTTTCTCTCCCCTTCCCTCTCCCTCTGCCCTCCCCACCACCCCTGCTCACTCTCTCTAAAATAAATTTTAAAATCTTTATTAAAAAATGGATATAACTGATTCTAATATGTCATTGAGAATAATCAGTATTTATTGAATGTATTAATAAATAGTTACTTATTAATATATATTATATATTTATGTATATATATAATGTAATATACATTACATTAATACAATCAGTATTTACTGAATGAGAACTGTATATCCAACACTATGTAATACAGGAATACAAAATATCAGAAAGAATTATCCCAGAAAAAAATATACCTCCATGAAATAGCCAGAAAAACAAGAGAATAGAATACAGCACACTAAGGTCTGTCTGGGACCTATAACATCAAAGAGAGGGAAATCAGTATGAGGTGAAGCTGGACCAAATGAAACTTTGTGGACAACACAGGACTCGAGATGTGGAAGGCAGACACTAAGTCAAAAAACAAACCAGGGACAGCGCCTGGGTGGCTCAGTTGGTTAAGCAACTGCCTTCAGCTCAGGTCATGATCCCCAGGGTCCTGGGATTGAGCCCCACATCGGGCTAAACCTGGCTCTGCTGGGAGCCTGCTTCTCCTTCCCCCTTTGCCTGCCACTCCCCCTGCTTGTGCTCTGTCAAATAAATAAATAATCCGAAAAAACAAACAGGAGAACACCTAGGTGGCTCAGTCAGTTAAGTGTCTGCCTTGGGCTCAATTCATGATCCCAGGACATAACCTAAAGAAGCAGACATGACTGCTAACCCTTCCACCCACAACCACAGCTGACTGGGCTAGAAGCAAGTTCCTGCATCACAGGCAGTCAATCCATTAGCAGATCAGCAACCACAGAGTGTCCCGGTACACAAAAATCTTCACAAAGAAGAATGATGGCACTTAAGCCGAATCAGGGTTTGTCTTATGGATTAGGACTGGGAACCACATTGGTGGTGGGTGTGAAAGCTAAAAAGGCATAAAGAAAGAGCATGCAGGGGCCACAAAGAAATTAATATTATGAGCAAGAAGAAACTATAAAGAATAGTAGTCATCAACGAGCGACAATTCTGCCCCCGGGAGGACATTTTAATTGTCACAACTAGGGGATCACCATAGCCATAGACAGCCTACAGAACTTAAAGCAAACAGGCTGAACACAGAACTCAAATCCTCTCCTCTGCTGAATACTCTGAGACTGAACTCTATGGACTTTCTTCTTATCCTCAGTCATCTCTTTCTCCACGGACTCTTGTCCCCAAGGTTTTATTTCCCATCTACCTCTACATCTAGCATTTCATTCACATCTCACTTACTCCTATGGACCACCTAGCTCCAATCACATCTAAATTAGCACCTTTAGGGGCACTGGGTGGCTCAGCCCTTCAGCATCTGCCTTCAGGGTCCTGGGATCGAGCCCCGCACTGGACTCTGCTCAGTGAGAAGCCTGCTTCTCCCTCTCCCACTCCCCTTTGCTTGTGTTCACTCTCTCACTGTGTCTCTCTCTGTCAAATAAATAAATAAAATCTTTTTAATAAATAGATAAATAAATAAGTGCCTTTATTCAGACACACCGCACTTCTAACTGCTTGTGGACACAAATGCACGTCTTCCCACGTTCTTCCTCCTCCTCTTCCCCCCTCATGCAAGGACAAGCCCACCTTCCAGCTGCTCAAGCCTAGAGCCTGAGAATGTCACTGCTTCTCTCCCATCCCAATTCTCTAAGCAGCTTTGATCTACATCACAAACATCATTTCCTCTCTCATATTCCCATTCCCACTGTCCTTAGCAATGGCCCCATTGCAATGACCTCAAAGCTCCCCGCACCTGTTGCCCCCCAAAAGCTGTCATGGGAATTATCTACTTCAAACCCTAAAATCTAGATACGATCATTACTCTCCTCTACTTAAAAACCCTTCATGTTTTCTCTTTCCACTCAATGTAATGTCCATACTCTTCGACACAGTGAGAAGACCTCTAGAAGTTGTCCCCCTCCTGCTTCCCTTTGTCACCGAAGCCCTCAGGAGTCATCCCATCTGCACTCCATTCAGAAACCAAATCTGAAGCCTCTCCCTTCCATACCTTTCCTTTCCACTACCTGCAACACCTTTCTCTGAATCCTATCTGGCCCTCCAAAAGCTTAGCTCGAGTGCCAATACCTACAAAAATACTTTTCCAGGTGACAATTACAACAGCCTTCACCCAATCCTTACACTTTTAAGAGACACTGTATCTCAACCGCAGACCTCCTGATGACTTGTCTGGAAAGAGCCATATGGATCCATCTGTCCTCCCCATGGGACCATGAACTATGAGAATGCGAAGGCACGCTGTCATTCTTCTATCTCACAATCCCTAGCTAAATGGTCACTGTTTTTATAAATGAGAAAACCAAGGCAGAAACACATCACCGAATAAAACGGGTTTTTCTGACACTGTAAAACATGTATGTCCTGAAGATTCTCTCGATGAACTAAAATGAAAATCATTTTATATGTTCAAGGAGAGAGTTAAAATTAAAGGACTATTAACTCCAGGCCCTAAATACTAATGAATTTCATATTTTCCCACAGCCCTGAATTATCCAGTATTTTCTGAATATAAAAATCAAAACCTTCGGGGGTGCAGTGTGGAAAGAACACAGAATTGGGAACCAGACAACCTGAATTCCAGACCCAGCTCTGCCAATAATCAGTTTAATGAGTAACAACCAATAAAGAAAACTCAAATTACCCAATTCTTAGACTTTGGCTTCCCTATCAATAAAGGGACTGGACTAAACTAGCTTGATTCAACACACCTTCCTGTGATGACAGAATTGCCTTGCACCTGCACTGTTGACATGGGTGCCACCAGACACACATGTGACTACCGAACACTTCAAATGGGGCACGTGTCACTAAGGAACACATTTTTATTTTGATTAATTTAAATTTAGCCACATGTGGGAGGGGCGCCTGGGTGGCTCAATGGGTTAAGATGCCCTCCAGATACATACAAGGGAGGGAACAGAAACAGGACAATAAAAACAATGAAAATATCCTACAGCACAAAGACGAAAGAGACACTGGGTTATTAGCTTTAAGTTTCAGAAGACTAGCTCCCATATTTTCCAAACCCAGAGAGGTGACTGAAATCAAAAAAATCCTGAAGCAAAGTCTTAAGCTAAGGGCTTAAAACCCAGATGTAAGTAGGAGAAACAGCAATCCAAGGTACATTTAGAGATTTAAAGAGATAAAAGATAAAGCTATGGAAAAGCTGAAACACAGAATGCTTGAAGTAGATCTTCCAAAGGGATTATATACACGGCACAAAAGGATTCATACTCAAGACAAACTGGACTATAAATTCTCTTTGCTTCTTGTAAGATTTTTTAATTTACAAAACTCCTAGTACACTGTACCTTCACATATTTAAAAACACAAACACAGGGAGATGTACCTTCAAAACAGATGTAAAGGGGTTAAAAGCTCCGGCTTTGCCGCCAGACTATTTGGGCTATAACAGCTGGCTTTCCCTTACTCTCTGCGATCTTAACCAAGTTACCTAATCACAGTGCCTCCACTCCCACACCTATGAGGCAGAGAGACTAGTACCTATATTGTGAAGCAGGAAATGAGAGTTACTTTATATGTAAAAATATATATACACACCCACACACACATATAATCAAGATACACACACATACGCACATACATAGTTACAGAAGAAAAACAACATGGTAAACGCTGGGGAAAATTTTGCTGCTAAATCTCTTTATTATAATTATGATTCAAAGTCTGAAACTACTTAGATGGGAACCACAATAAAAAGGTAATTTTATTTCTTCCTTTTTTTTTTTTTTAAGAATTTAATTTATTTGAGAGCAAAAGAGACAGCGTGGGGCGCCTGGGTGGCTCAGTGGGTTAAGCCGCTGCCTTCGGCTCAGGTCATGATCTCAGGGTCCTGGGATCGAGTCCCATATCGGGCTCTCTGCTCAGCAGGGAGCCTGCTTCCCTTCCTCTCTCTCTCTGCCTGCCTCTCAGCCTACCTGTGATATCTCTCTCTCTCTTTCTGTCAAATAAATAAATAAATCTTTAAAAAAAAAAAAAAAAGAGACAGCGTGCACAAAGCAGGGGAGGGGCAGGGGAAGAGGGAGAAGCAGACTCTGCAGAAGCAGATCGGGGAGCCTGATGAGGGGGGGGTTGATCCCAGGACCCTGGGATCATGACCTTAACCGAATGAGCCACCCAAGTGCCCCAAAAAGGAAATTTTAACTTGTGTATTTATAAGAAGCTGATGAAGACTACAGTCAACAAATCTCTCATCACTGATAAAACTTTGATTTGAAAATACAAAAATAGGTATATCTATGGCATTGACCGAAAATTCTCACAATGCAAAGGCCCCAAAGTGGTTTGCAGCTTGCAAACCAGTAAAGGCAGGAGAGTAATCTCGTGATCTGGGCCATGGCTGCAGTGGGAGACATTCCCAATTCCCCCACTGTAAGCAGAGAGACTAGAACAATAGAACAAAACAAAAGAGATTCTCCAAGTTACCTTACATGGTCACCTGAATTTGGTGAGCTGCTGTCTGAGGTCCTACAGGCCCCTGCCCACAAAGCGCCGTCACACACAACAGAGAACATGCCATGTCTCAACTCTTTTCCCCTCCTCAATACACAGTGCTTTGTACCTAGTGGACAGTCACGTGTCTCTTTCTTTTTGAACTGACTGACTTCCAGACCAGCTAGGAAGTCACAAAAGACACCCTAAAGCACTGACACAAGATGCAGCAAAGGTATACTCTAACTACAAACTGCACCCCGCCCCTGAAACCGTGAGACCTCAGGGTTCTAGATCACTCTGTCAGCGACTCCAGTGGTCTCTTCCAGGACAATCCTGACATCAGTGGATGTCTACAGAATGAAGGGTCGTCCAGAGATTTCCCAAGTACATTCTAACTCTGATGTTGCAGGAATTAATATGAAAGCTTTCTAAAAGTATATATAGCAATCCTTACATTAACAAATGGTATAAAAATAGTAACATAGGGCACCTGGGTGGCTCAATTGGTCAAGCATCTGGCTTCGGTTCAGGTCATGGTCCCAGGGTCCTGCGATCGAGTCCCACATCAGGCTCCCTGCTCAGCACCAAGCTTGCTTATCCCTCTGCCCCACCCCTGCTCATGCACTTGCTCGCTCTCTCAAATTAATAAATATCTTTTAGAAAAAAACAATAACATAAATGAATAGAGCTCTCTATTTTCAACAGTTTCCCTACTCCCCTATCAGAGCAAAACTACAAACAAAGCATCTACCTTATGTCAGGACACTGAATCAAACAAATTAAGAGATACAAAACATGAGTTTTTAGATCAAAGGCATCAACTCCTAAAAGCAGAGGCCAAGACAGAGGGGTTTCACAGCAGTACTAGGAGGAGAGCAGAGAGGGCAGCAGAGGGCAGAGAGAGGAGGCGCCGGGCAGAGATGGAAGAGTGAGGAAGAAGGGGAAAGAACGCCAGCCAGCCCAGTGGGGTTCAGCTTCTGCTGCCCCTAGCTTCTGTACTACCAGTAACTGTTCCCCACCTCCCTAATAACCTCAGAAATTCCTCTAACAAGGTTAAGGCCTTTCTCTACAGGTATAACAATAAAAAACTAATAATTTGACCAAGCACATCAGAACCAGAATTCCATTACACTGAGCACAATTAAAATCAAATGAATTTAAACTAGTATTAGGTTCTTTCCTTTTTGACTAAAATAATAAAAATAATTCAAAAAAGAGAGACAAAGGATCAGAAAAAGACTAACTTCACAAATTTAAATGAAGGTCATTTGGGGGCAATTTTTGCTTAAAATTAGTTTCAAACCAGTCCTCATCTTAAAGGAGTTTTAGTTCCAGAGGGGGGGAAAAAAACCCACAAAACAAAACAAAAAATAAAAAAATAAAGGAGCCTTAGTGCCAAAAGTTCTGCCAACCATGGGCTGCTGCCACAGTGCACACACTCTGGGCAAACGCTGGGCTCCCCTACTCCTCCTCAAGATATTCCTCCCTCCAGGTCTGTAGCAGGTATGTTGACTAGGGAGAACACAGGACAGGAAGGGGCCTTTGTCAAGGCCTTGGTTTTGACCTGATCTCTAAGCTCCACAGCCTGGTCCTACTATCCCTTCCCCCATACCCCAAAGGTAGGAGGTGACCAATTTTCAAATGGTGGTGGGGATGTTTATGAGGATTTGCCCCAATTTTAACCTTGAAGGAGGGAGTGAAGAAAGAGTGGGGACTATGCTGTGCTTCCAGATGGCATCTCTCAAATAGGAAGATTCGACTGAAGTTGTGTCTAATCTAAGAAAGTCATAAAAATCCACTGTTGGAAGCTCTAAAGCTACAGGGACTGGTAAGTGATTTGGTCGGTAAGATAATTCAGAAATCCAGGTAAGTCTCAGAGCCATCTTCCCCCCAGTGTAATAACCATTTTCTTCCAGTGGTAACACAGTAACATGTTCCAGATAATATTTTCAAAGTTTCCACAATACTAATGAACAGTATTTCTAAGGAACCTATGTTTGATTTGTACCACTAACCAAAGAAAAACTGCTTAAGTACCTTTAAAACTTAAACCTAAGGCTTAAGTTATTCTGCTTCTTTGTCAATGGCAAGAAGCCAAAACACCAATAAGAAAACTTGATGTGATCAAATGAATATGCCAAATATAAGGAAAAAATATAATGACATAAGGCAGTCCTGTATTTCCTTGTCAAAGTGCTCATATGCCACCATTAACATTATTAAACATTGCATTAAGATGATAAAATGCAAAACACCTGGGTGTACTGACTCTCTATTACTGAAGAGTTTATACACAGAACTACTTAGGCACTATTTAGTATATTTCTTTTTTTTTTTTTTTTTTAATTTTACTTAGGTATGTCTTTTAGAAAGAGAGTACGACCGAAGAGAAGAGCACAGGGAGAGGAAGAATGTTAAGCAGACTCCATGCCTAGCACAGAGCCTAATGTGCGGCTCGATCTCATGACCCTGAGACCATGACCTAAGCCAAAAATCAAGAGTCGGATGCTTAACTAAGGCACCCAAATGCCCCTAGTATATCTGATTCTTTAGCATTTTCTCACTAGCACATGATTAGGGTCACAGAAACCTCTTTATACTTACCCACAAGCCACATACTGTCCATTCCTAGATGTGGCAATGCTTAATCCATATAAACTGCCTTCATCAACAAATCTGTTAAGGCATTTTCTAGAGTTCACATCCCAAACATAAACTTCCCCATCGCCTGCATGAAAGAGCCAAGAAAGGGTTTGGTTAATTTTGTTTTAAACTTGAATGCCAAGTGAACTTACCATTCTTAGCCCCTTTTTAATACTAGAAGTGACTACAAACAAAAAGTCACTATAAATGTCCTAGATCTAGAAAACTTGCCTAAAAATATTTCTGGTAAACATTCCCATATATAGAAAACTGCACACTAATCAGTAGTTAATAAACAGTATCTTTTCGTTTAGAGTGAAAATCACAAACTCTTGGCTTGAGTTGAACTTCCAAAAAAATCTTTTACATTTCACTCAGATGAATTATTGGGAGAAAATCTGAAAAAACAAAAAAACAAAATACCCACCATAGTAAGTTCCAACCTCCATCAACAGGCACTAGAGCACCTCGACATGAGGCCAAGATACTGACACCAAATTGATGATGGCAGTCATGATGAAGGGAGAATGAAGGGATCCAAACCACAAGGGAATTATAATTTAAGATACATACCACTTACCTACTATCAAGTAATTTAAACAATAATAAATGCCAACTGTGAGGGGCCCCTGGGTGGCACAGTCGGTTGAGTCTCCAACTCTTGATTTCAGCTCAGGTCATGATCTCAGGGTTGTGGAATGGAGCCCTGCTCTGGGCTCTGTGCTCAGAGGGGAGTCTGCTTGGGATTTTCTCCTTCCCTCTCCCCTCCCTCCCCTCGCCCCCCCTCTCAAGTGCACGCATGCTCTCTCTAAATTAAATAAATAAATCTTTAAAAAAGTAATAAATGTCAGCTGTGACCAATAAGCACAAACAGTTTAGAGAAGGGAAAATGTGTGTAAGACTGAGGAGTATGTTGAATGTGAAGGGAACATGAATACTTTCATGACAGTAAAGACCATCGGGGAGCTTGGCTGGCTCAGTCAGAAAAGCATGCAACTCTTAATCTCGGGTGTCATGAGTTCGAGCCCCACACTGGGTAAAGAGATTACTAAAAAAATATAAACTTACAAAAGAAAAGAAAGAGATGACTATTGCCAAAATTCGCCCTCATTCTTTTTTCTCTCCTCTACAGGCCCATGATACTGATGATCACTCTCTTCCTCACACGCCCATTTAAAGATTTCTTAATGACCCTACACTCACCACAAAGGTGTTCCTCACGCACCCATTTCATCTCTGCCTTTTCTGTGGATATTACACTCTGGTTCACTTTTCTAAGATTTTATTTATTTATTTACTTATTGGGGGGGGGGCGGTGTCAAAAGGAGAGGAACAAGCAGATTCCAAGCTGAGTGTGAGCTGATGCAGGACTTGACCCCAGGACCCTGAGATCATGACTGAGCCGAAACCAATAGTCGGTCACCCGATGAACTGAGCCACCCAGGCACCCCTAAAGTTCGCTTTTCTATATTTTTATCCTCCCAATGAGAATTCAATTAAGCTCACTATTTCAACTATTTCCTTGACAAAGATTATTTCCCAGGCTGACATGAGGGTGTAGATTAAGTTGTAGTAAAATATATTTGAAAAAACTGAACAGGGTCAAATTTGAAAATCTTTGCATCTGTACAGTAATGTTACAATAAAAGAGGGCATTTTAGTTTTACTCTCAGCCCAGCTGGCAACAGACTAAAATGGGAAGAAAAGGGATCAACCGTGGGAAGGTCATCTAGATGTTACCAAAGCCAGACTTTGGGTTACTCTTCCCTATGCTTTTAGGACCTTTATTAGGGAAAATAAGACCTCCACAGTAATGACCAAATCTGTAAATATTTTACATTTGCATCTAGTTCATACAGAAATTTTAGTATCTCTGACCCTCCGTATCTCTTCTCTCCCACTCTGACCCTCCCGGGATCCGAGAGCCCTTTCATTTGGAACACAGGACTCTGACTCTGAACCAGTTAAGTATCCAACTCTTGGTTTCGGCTCAGGTCATGATCTCAGGGTCCTGGGATCAAGCCCCATGGCTGGCTCCCTACTCAGGAGGGAAGTTCCTCTCTCTCTCTCTCTCTCCTTTCCTCGGCCCCTCCCCTCACTCGTGCACTCTCTAAAATAAATAAATCTTTAAAAAAAAAACACATACACAACTTTTTAATCCAGTTATAAAATAAGTCACAGAGACAATGTACAACATGGCAACCACAGTTACTAATAAAATAGTGCACATCTGAAAGTTGCTAAGAGAGTAGATCTTAAAAGTTCTCATCACAAGAAAAAAAATCCTAATTATGAGTAGTGACTGAAGATTGAACCAGACTTATCGTGGTGGTCATTTTTAATATACACCAATACTGAATGTTGTACACCTAATATGTTGTATGTCTGTTATACCTAAGAAAAAAAACTAACGCTATATATTTTCAAGTGCTGCTAGCTGAGGTATAGCAAAAATTCTGCCAAAGAGCCCCACAGAGACTGGACAATAGTAGCCACAGGCAGAACCACTTTGATGTCTCCCACTACCGACCATCGTGAGCTATACGGAGATTACAATGGTCCCAAGACCCTATAGGAAAGAGACTAACAGCCCAAGAAGGCACAGGACAATCAGAAAGGCAACAGAGCAAAAAAGTGCCAGATTAGAGACTGTCAGGGGTGAAAGCTCTTCTACTGCACCACAGGAATGTCAGAGGGTGAAACCCGAATTGTTTTCAGTCAATAACGAAGAACATTCCAAATACTATCCAAGTGAAAAGGTACTGCTAAAAGAAAAAGGTGACTTTCAAAAGGAAAGACTGAGCATGAATCATCTTTTAAATAACCATTTTCTTCCAGTCTTTTCCCCATACATGGTAACATGGTTAAATGGTTAGCTCTTCACTATTACTAGTTAGTAAATAAGATGGCAAAAGGCAATGACAAAAATCTAAAAATAAAAATTACTTTCTAACACAAAGAAATCTAAACTCAAACACTGTTTTTGGTTAAATCTGAAATGTGAACACATCCAAAGCTTTTAAAAAGCTTTAGGTGAGGGATGCCTGGGTGGTTCAGTTGGTTAAGCCATTGCCTTCGGCTCAGGTCATGGGGGGATCAAGCCCCACATCAGGCTCCTTGCTCAGCAGGAAGCCTGCTTCTTTCTCTGCCTCTGCCGGCCACTCTGCATGCTTATGCTTCTCTCTATCTCTCTCTCTGTCTCTCTGACAAATAAATAAATAAATAAAATCTTAAAAAAAAAAAAAAAAAGCTTTAGGTGATCACGTCATTAACCCACCTGAAGAGGCGTATAGTTTCTTGCTATCTGAAGAGAACGTGGATGCTGCAACCCTTCCATTAATTTTCATGCTACCAATCAGTTCTTTGGTCTGAAAGAATAACAAATATTACTTATCCAATTTTTAGCAGGTGCATGGAAGAATCACACTGGGAATAAAAACAATCTAGTTCTGGTCTGTAGCACCTACTAAACGTTGTCCCTATACTCACAAGTTCTCCCCAAGTCCCACTGTGCCCCTCCACTCAGATGCAGATTTCGTTCAAGACTATCCCTACCCTGGGGTGCCTGGGTGGCTCAGCGGGTTAAAGCCTCTGCCTTTGGCTGGGGTCATGATCCCAGGGTCCTGGGATTGAGCCCTGCATCAGACTCTGCTCAGCAGGGAGCCTGCTTCCTCCTCTCTCTCTCTCTGCCTGCTTCTCTGCTTACTTGTGATCTCTGTCAAATAAATAAATAAAAATCTTTAAAGAAAAAAAAAGACTATCCCTACACTCATGTCTTATCCTGAAAGAACAAGCAGCCACTATTAATGGCTGACCTTCATTGACAGCAAATGAAGATATCCAGCAACACCATTTATCAGCAAGAAGGACCCATCTGGAGACACTTCGAAGCTCCTCACTATCTTCTCTTTCAAACCTGAGAGAAGAGACAAATTAATAAAGATTAATGTGATTTTCAGTGATGTTATCTTTCACTGGCAATGGAGAATTTCTTTTAAAATATCTAACTGCCTCAAACTAAACCAAAAGTAGGCTCAGACTCTGAATAAGTCTGACCCTATGCATCACTGAGTATGACCCAAGTATAAGGTCATTACCAAGTGCTTCCTTTACCTGTCTTGGTTAACAGTCACCATCTGAACTGCGGCCAAAGATTCAGCTCTCTGAACAGTAAACATACCAACTAATTTTCCAAATGTGAACGGTGACATCTGTAATTAACTAAAAGGATAAATTATACTTCTTTGTCACAAAGTTCATTACCAGGAGGGAAATGCACGGCCATCAGAAACAGCTAAAACATAGTAATATGTACAGACTAGTTGCTGGCCACCAACTAAACACCCAATGATGAAGGAGTCTAGTCTTAACTTCATGGATCCAAAAAGGAAAAAAAGAAAAAAAAACCCACAAAATGTCAGTATATTCAAGAGCTGATTAGTTTCCCAAAATGTGACTCATGCAACCTAATCACATGACCTAAGAATATAAACCAGTCAATTTACTTACTTCCCAAAGGACACATTCCTTTTCCATCCCTAAAAGGCTCATACTGACCATGCAGGAGACTCCTTCCATCAGGACTGCTTAGTGAGGAAACTTACTCATTATGAAACTGCCTGAGAGAAAGGGTGCTGAAGGAATAGATACCACTGGCCCCCTGTAGGGAAGGGAAGCAGGTAGCCAGGGAAATGGAGCAGAGTCAAGTTTTCCCTCTTCACCCTTTTGTATGTATTGGATTTTTGCACCACATGAATGTACTGCTTGGTCAAAAAAAATTATTTCAAAAAATATTTAAGTTGCTAAGTTAAAACATTCATCAGAATAAATAAACTGAGAAAACTCTAGTGAGAAATCCTTGTTCCCCTACAGGAAAATGCTGGCTAAGGCTGCCACAGACCGCCTCCATCCTACAAACAGTTTTCATCCAGATGGTTCACAATCCTACAAACCGGGCCTCCCACTCAAGTGCTGCCCACAAAGACTATACCCTAGGTCTCTGGAGGGAACTCAATCCAGACACGTATTTCCAGCTAATGGGGTACAATCTGAACCTACTCCTCTCTAGGGTAATTTTCATCCCCCTTTCTGGGCAAGCCTTTCGCTTTGACTACAATATACAGAAACAGCTCCACGCATAAGGAAAATCCCATCACATGATGAAGCAGGGAAGGGAGGCTAGATCTCGAAGTGTGGGGCTGCAGCCAGAAACCACACCCCACCCCCAACTTAACCCTACTGACACAGAACTGGACAGGAGGAATGCAAGAGAGAACTCAGAGGCCTACAGCTGGGGATCCCCACAGCCATGGAGGGCTACAGACTGTGCAGTGATTGTCAGAGCAGCAGGGAAGAGTGCCCTCACGCTGTGCACACAGACCCAGTGTGGCAACAACAGAGACAACAGCCAGAGGGCTCGTTACATCAAGCCTGCTCTCTGGCACAGGTGGCTCGAAGACCTCCTGCTTGTAGCCTAAGGAATCCTGTTGTTCTGAGGGAATTCAGGAGAGGAGAGTGTCTTCCACAAGGAAATACAAGACTTGCAGCAAATAAAGACAGGCAGTTGATATAGAAAGTAAATGAAAAAACCACCGCATTTTCATCCAAAACTTACAGAATACCAGTAATACGTATACAATTTTGCTTTTAACCTCGCAAAAAATAATAAACACTAGTATCAATATTGTAATTGCTTTTTACAAACGCTGAACCTTCCAAAATAGGAACCAGACAAAACATATGACCTTGAAAAAGAAGATACTATGCTTTGAAGATGTCAGATATAAATCTTTCTGTAAATCTGTGAATGACATTTTTAGGTCAACTAAAGAGCAAGTGGTAAGAAAAAGAATGGCTGGGGTGCCTGGGTGGCTCAGTGGGTTAAGCCTCTGCCTTCAGCTCAGGTCATGATCTCAGGATCCTGGGATCGAGCCCCGCATCAGGCTCTCTGTTCAGCAGGGAGCCTGCTTCCCAACACCCCCCACCCCGCCCCATCTGCCTGCCTCTCTGCCTATTTGTGATCTCTCTGTCAAATAAATAAATATTTTTTTAAAAAAGAGAGAGAAAAGAAAGAAAAAAAAAGAAAAAGAATGGACAATTTTATTACAACAATGCCAGGTTCCCCAAGAGGCAAGTGGATTTGCTGTGCTGGGATAGACCCTATGCTGCTTTTACTGTGGGAGCAGCCCCCACCAAGTGCCACGAGCGCTCAATTACCTCTTTTGAACAAACTAGAGGGAAGGAGAGTTGAGGGGTGGGGGGATGGGTGAACGAGGTGATGGGGATGAAGGAGGGCCCTTGTGATGAGCACCAGAATTGTTGAATCATTATACTGTACACCTGAAACTAACAAAACACTGTATGCTAACTAACTGGAATCAAAATAAAAACTAGAAAATAAAACTAAAAAAATTAAAAATGATCTCTTTTAATATTTAGGACCCTCGACTTTATAGAAAGCTGAAGCTCAGATAGTACCAAACCATAAGACCTATAAGCAAAATGGCAGCCTAACCAACTCATTTTATTCCCAAATGGTCAAATTCCTTATGTGTTTACCTAGAACAAGGTATCTCTCTTATGACTTGTCCTTCTAAATGATGCAGCAGAAATTGCTTCTGGAGTCTCAATTAGTAATCTGGGGTTCCCAACCTTTTCATGTGTCAGTCTGTGGTTGTTCAAAAACTTTTATAACCAGGGGTGCCTGAGTGGCTCAGTGGGTGAAAGCCTCTGGCTTCGGCTCAGGTCATGATCCCAGGGTCCTGGGATCAAGCCCCACGTCAGACTCTCTGCTCAGCGGGGAGCCTGCTTCCTCCTCCTCTCTCTCTCTCTGCCTGCCTCTCTGCATACTTTGTGATCTCTGTCAAATAAATAAATAAAATCTTTAAAAAAAAAAAACTTTTATAACCAAAGGAAATGCTAAACTTCAGTTCTATGTTGGTGAAAATAGAGATGTAATGTTTTTCCCATAAGACTTCATTGGCCTCTAAATTCTATCAGAGAATGTTGAAAATCCATAGACCCCATTATGAACCCCAATGGGTTAATAAGATAAACCACCAATTCAGAATTCTTCAGAATGCATCAATTCTGTACTCCTCATTTTTCAAACTTACATTTAAGACAAAGAGTTTACAAATGTATAAGTTTGCATATTCTAACCAATGTCCTTAATTAATTTTGAGTTAGAGTGTTTCATAATGAGATTGAAAATAGCGTTCAACAACCAACCCCACACAAAAAAATACATTTACTTTAGCACTATCATCATTACTGCCAAGCTATGCTCGTTGAGGAAAGAGCAAAGAGGGTGAGATAAATGCCACATCTTAGAAGGTAGCGATCAGACGCACACTCCGGCGTACCTGCAGATCCACCATCAACATCACTGACTATCTTCACCAACCCCAGGGATCTGCTTCTCCCAAGAGGATATAAGGCGCCCACTCCTTTTCATTAGTGGAATAACATGTGAAAACAGTTAACAACTACATACTGTTTTCTGCGTCAGTATGGGGAAACTGTTTCAGGCTCTTCAACTCAGTGAGGTCCACAGACCAGCAACACCAGCCTTACCCACGAACTTGCGAGAAATGCAGAATCTGGCCCCCTCAAACCTATAGAAGCACATTCTGCACTTGAGCCAGATCCCCAGGGGGCTCCTGTGCACAGTAATGTCTGAGAGGCCCTGCCGTAAAGCACACTTAAACTACAAATCCACTCGGAAAGGGTCACCGAAGTTGACAGGAAACACAAGAAGCAGAAGACTGGAAACACTGATGATAAACCCCATAAATGTTTCTGAAGCTGAACTTGTTCACTTTGAACCATTAGCAGAAAAAAGGCTGTACAGAGCTACCCCTTTCCTTTACAGCCCCAAACATATACCCAGTTTAACAGGGAGACTGCCAGGGAGCCACAGCACTGTTATCAACGCCTCCCAGGGCGTATAGCGCTAACCCAGCCAACCCACCACAGGGCTTTGGTCCACAGAGGGTTCCTGAAGGTGTCACTGGATTTTGCGGTGATGCGAGGAGGGGCATGCGGGAGAAGAATGGGGAAGGCAGAGGAAGATAAATTTTCAAATAATAAAACATTTTCTTAAGCAGTCTTGAAAATACATTATGATCTCCAAAAGCAGTGCTTTATTTCCTTTAAACATAAACCAAATATCTATTATAACAAACACCAGAAGGACGAGAGAGAATCCAAATCTCCAGAAGACTAGAGAGGGGAGATACTCTGTCTGAGGACTTGGGACTCGGGTCTTCTAGCTCCCAGGCTCTTTCTGCAGTATCACCTGCCAATCTTACAGCCTTGTGTTTGCAACTGCTTTTCTGCTCAGGGAGATACAGATTCCCAAATTCCAGTTTTCCCAGAAATGCTCAATAAAAAGTTTACTATTTTCATTCAAATGTATCATCTCAACACAGTGACATTTTCTGAATACTAAAACTAAAAAGATTCTTATTTTTAAGAATCATGTGGGGGAAAAGTGGTCATAAACACTGTTAAATGAACTCAGCTGTGGGGCTGACAGGGCAGAGGGGTGATGGGCGGCATGTTTGATAGAAACCTTACCTCTCACTTGATGCACAGGAATTAGCTTTCCAGCCAGCATATCATAGACATAAAGAACCTTGCTGTGGATGCTCGTGGCTAAAACCTCTTCTCCAGTAGCACTAAAACAGGCCTTAAATATTGGAAACTTCTCCAAATAGATGCTCTGGATTTTAGGATTTGTTTTTCCATCAACCTATAAGGAGAGGCAAAACATTCCTTTTGGTTATTTCCATAGACTGTATCCTGTGAGTAAGTACTTCTCACCACGAGTTTCCATTTAAAAAATGCACAGCACAGGGTGCCTGGGTGGCTCAGTGGCCTCTGCCTTGGGCTCAGGTCGAGATCCCAGGGCCCTGGAATCAAGCCCCGCATCGGGCTCTCCGCTCAGCAGGAGGCCTGCTTCCCCTCCTCTCTCTCTCTGCCTGCCTCTCTGCCTACTTGTGATCTCTGTCAAATAAATAAATAAATAAAGATACACACCTGAAACAGCGACACGGCATTATCTCGCGCGGCAACCATTACAACTTGCGCACAAGGATGGAACTGCACGGATGAGATCCGAGCCGTGGTAGGACGTTCCGCGTTAGCATGGAGACAATTCTTTACCTGTGGAAAAAGACAGTGACAACTCTATCAATTCAAATGAGTTAACATTCTTTTTTTTTTTTTGAAGATTTTATTTATTTATTTGACAGGAAGAGAGAGACAGCACGTACAAGCAGGCAGAGCAGCAGGCAGAGGCAGATGGAGAAGCAGATTCCCCAAAGACCAGAGAGCCCAGATTCAGGACTTCATCCCAGGCTCCTGGAATCATGACCTGAGCCGAGGGCAGATGCATAACTGAGCCACCCAGGAGCCCCAACATTCTTTTCTTTAAAGCATGAAGGAAAGACAATTCAACATAGCTTATGCTGAGAAGGAAGTACACTGGTATGGTAACCACAAGACCACAGCTCTACTACCAACTAGCAAGTCATTTTACTAAATAATAATCCATTTTTACCATCTTTCTAACAAGGGGATGAAATAGTTAAGGTCTTGGGGGGACCAGGACAGTCATTTCCTCATGATATACCATACAGATTAGGAGACTGACTTCAAGCATATTTTACATAAAATTGCTACTCTAGCATTTTTGCATTCATGGCACAAAATAAAAGGCACTCTGTAATGGTCCCCATGGTTCTGTGGTTGGCATGGACAGCTATGTTCTCCTCTCAAAATACATGATTCCTAGCTTAAAGCAATGATGACCTCATACATCATGCATTAGGCTATTTTCAGTTATTTCCTAGTTTTTACAGGTTGCTCTCTCTCCATTAAAAACTCAATTATAGGGCACCTGGGTGGCTCAGTTGGTTAAGCAACTGCCTTCGGCTCAGGTCATGATCCTGGGGTCCCAGGATCAAGTCCCGCATTGGGCTCCCAGCTCCACAGGGAGTCCGCTTCTCCCTCTGACCTTCTCTCCTCTCAGGCTCTCTCTCACTGTCTCTCTCTCAAATAAACAAATAAAATCTTAAAAAAAGAAAGAAAAAACTCAGGGGTGCCTGGGTGGCTCAGTGGGTTAAGCCTCTAGCTTCCACTCAGGTCATGATCTCAGGGTCCTGGGATCGAGCCCCACATCGGGCTTTCTGCTCAGCAGGGAGCCTGCTTCCCACCCCCCCCCCCGCCTGCCTTTCTGCCTACATGTGATCTCTGTCAAATAAATAAATAAAATCTTAAAAAAAAAAAACTCAAAGGAAAAAACAGAGTACTAGGTGTATGTTTTGTTTATAAGAAACGAACTTAGATTCTTACGATAACTGCATTATCAGTGGATGTGAATCTACCCTATGAAGAGCTGACTGAACTGTCTTCATAAGGTGGAGGAAACACAATCACTCTGTCTCCTAGTAATCTGCCCTAATAGGGTTCCCTCCCCCATCTAAAGGATGCTACCATTTTATAATGGATAAAAATATCTGTCAGAGATCTGTAACAGATATCTAACTGAAGCACTGGGCTGGGCAGGTACTTATTACCACAATGAACAAGTCAGATACAGTCTCACTAGTGCAGACCACTTTAGACAAGAGAGCCAGGAATAACCTTCCTAAGTGTCGTCTGAGCAGAAGGGTACGGACAGGTTTGGCCATGAGCAGTGCTTGAAGGACAGACAGGCAGAAGCAAGAGCAAAAGCTCAGAGGCAAGAAAGGACTCGGTATGCTCAAGAAACAAAAAGAAGGCCTGAGGGAACCTGGGTCAGAAACAAAGGGGAAACTTCTGGGACGAAGCTCAGATACACACAGACACCAGATTATGAAGAGCAGTGGAGACCATGATAAAGAATTCAAAAGTTTTCAAAAAGCAATGAAAAGTGACATGACCTGATGTTTTAGAAGCCCCTCCTGGCTACTACTAATGAAGAACAGGAAGAGGAGAGTGGAAGTGGGAGATACCCACTTCCAAGTCACCAAGTGACTGCAGTGCATGAGCTAACAAAGAATGGCAGCATGAACCAGGCTATGCCCAAGGAAACGCAGGAAAACGCAAAAGAAGAAATCAAACAATTGGTAAAAGATTCCTGGAAACATAATTTAATCTTCTTGATCATTTCTGCAGAAGAGTAATAAATGACAGCAACATGTTTAATCCCACAGAGAACACGAACCCACACACTGGGTGTCAGAGGTAGTCAGCTGGAGGGGCCTAACTTGGCTGACTCTCACCTTTAAGATTCCTTTAGGAAGAGAAGCTGATGTAGATATGAAATTCCCAGTCCTTTGCAACAAATCATCTTCATCCTCTTCACTTTCACCTAAGTCAAACAAACCCACAAGGCTGAGTTTTAGAATCAACGAGATGGCCATTCCCTTCCCCAAACATCTCTATATTTCAAACTTCAACTCCCCCCATTCCAGCCACCAATCTCAATCACTTTATTTCAACTGCAATTGGTAAAAGTAAAACAAACTAAATTTGAAAGGGAGGGGAAAATGACACAGAGTCCAATATATATGGTTAAATACAAGCTTGACTCTGGAATGAAAGATACACATTCACAGACAATGACTAAAACAGGATGAAAAAAATAAAAGTTGAAGTCAGTATTTAATTTAAAAAGAACAATTCATAATTATGGCAAAATTGGCAATAAGGTGGACAGCAGATCTGGCTTAACCCACATGAACAAGGACTAGCACTTCTAGTTGACTGAGAGACCAAGATCAGCAAACTGTGTATCAGAACTTCAAAGAGAGCTAACAGGGCTTCTTTTCTCCTGAGGATTCTAGTAAAGAGGGCCAAGAAGCTGAGCAACATTTTTAAAACACCCACATGGGGGACATCTGGGTGGCTCAATGGTTAAGTATCTGCCTTCAGCTCAGGTCATGATCCCAGAATCATGGGATCGGGCCCCAAACTAGGCTCCTTGCTCAGCAGGGAGCCACTCCCCCTGCTTGTACTCTCTCTCTGTCAAATAAACAAAATCTTTGGGGCGCCTGCGTGGCTCAGTGGGTTAAGCCACTGCCTTCGGCTCAGGTCATGGTCTCAGGGTCCTGGGATCAAGCCCCTCGTCAGGCTCTCTGCTCAGCAAGGAGCCTGCTTCCTCCTCTCTCTTTGCCTGGCTCTCTGCCTGTTTGTGATCTCTCTCTTTGTCATTAAATAAATAAAATCTTTAAAAAAAAAAAAGTAAGTAAATAAAATCTTTTAAAATTAACTAATTAATGAAATAAATAAAACACCCGCAGGAAGAAGAGGGTAAAAGCCAGCACTAAAAGCCCTCTAAGATCCTTAAGGGGGTCTGGTAAACCATCAGGCTTCTAATTAGAGCCACAGAAGTCTACACCAAGGATTAAGGGTGAAATCAAAAAATTGTAAGAATTATAGGAAAATCCTCCACAGGGGCACCTGGATGGCTCAGACAGTTAAGTGTCTGCCTTCTGGCTCAAGTCATGATCCCAGGGTCCCGGGATCAAGCCCCTGCTTCTCCCTCTCCCTCTGCTTGCCACTCTACCTAATTGTGCTTTCTCTGTCAAATAAATTTTTTTAAAAAAGAAAAAGAAAAGAAAACCCTCCATAAACTGAAACCCAGCTTTGAATCCTTACCATCTCTCACTTGAGTAAGATGCTGTGGGACTATAGTGCCCCTTACCCAGCGACTACCTAGAAACAAATGTACAAATTCTCTGGAGAAAGATATCCTTGTTCTCTTATTAAGCAGCACTATTTTTTATATACTGTGCTCAGCACCCAATGAAATATAACTAGGTTAATAATGACAAGGTAAGGTAACTTGATTGAAAAACCTAAGGAATAACAAACAATTTTCATAGGAGATCTAAATAACTATGTTTTTCAGACTTAAGCTTTCAAAGTACTATGTTTAATATTTTCAAGAATAATGAATATTCAGATACTGAACCAGAGAACTATACTACTAAAAAAAGAACCATATGTTAATTCTAGAACTGAAAACTACAGGAGTTAAAATTAAAATCCCAGTGGTGTTTTTAACAGCATATAAAAATTAGCTAGAGAGACAATTAGTAGTCTGGAAAATGGATCAGAAAAAATATCCAGCCTATACTACAGAAAGCAAAAAGGATCAAAAATACAGAAAAGAACACAAAATACATTTAAAAGAATAAATAAAAACATTCAACGTACACCAACTGGTGTTCCAGAAGAAAAGGAAGACTGAACAGAAACAGTATTTGAAGAAAATTAGTGAGATTTTCCAGAACTTAAAAAAGACATCACACTAGATTCAAAAGCACTGTGAAGACCAGGCAGAATACAAAGCAAGCTAGAAGGATCAAAGGTTGGGGAGTGAGGGGGAGGAGATAAATGAACAAAATAGCAATAATAAAAGAATCCATCATATTAAGGAATTATTGTTAATTTCCAAAGGCCTATGATGACAGTATTCTAATTATGTTTAAAGTGGGGAGTATTTCCCTTTTAAAGATACTGTGCAAAATATTTACCAATAAAGATAACATGTAAAGCTAGGGTTTGGTCAGCACTGTGCCAAGAAGTACACCTTGAACAAGTCACTTTTATCTTTTTGAACCTCGCTCCCTGGTCCTAGGTAGTAGACCAGGATATCCTGATGGTAGCTGACTGGCTAATAAGTGACCTAATCCATTTCCTTTTTCTAATGAATACAAAGACAAACTTCATTTCCTGGGAGTCCATGAAGTTAACGTGGCCTTGTGACTGAGCTCTGGCCAATAAAATCTAAGTCAAAAGTCCATGTACCACTCCCAGGACAGGCCAATAAAAGTCTCTTTTGGGTGAGCCACTCACTCTTCCCCAATAAGCCACCTGGATGTCAACCTCAGGAAACTTTGAAAAATCCAGCATGAAGCAGGCAGAATCTCTTGGGTCCCTAAAGCACACCAACCCCTCCTCACCACAATTTTTACATGCATGAAAAAAATAACTTCTATTCGATTAATCCACTGGGACATGGAAGGTTTTCTGTTTCAACAGCCAACATAACCTTACCTATTAATTACATAGATCCAAACGTTCCATGAAGGGGCACCTGACCTTCAGCTCAGGTCATGATCCCAGTGCCCTGAGACAGAGCCCCGTCCGTGTTGGTCTCCCCGCTCAGTGGGGAGTCTGCCACTCTCCCTCTGTCCCCCACCGCCCCTGCTCATGTTCTCTCTCAAAACAAGTAAAATCTTTAAAAATAAATAAATAAAATAAAATGGCCTACAAATGCAGCATTCTAAAATGGATAGTAAAATTATACTTCATCGAGGAGGGCGAACTGGTAACTAAGGAGGTTAAAATCATACATGTAAAAAAAGGTTAAAGGATCAGGGATGTTAAACTTGTTAAAAAAACAAACCTGGAAAGATATTTCTTCAACAACAGAGTTTTACATGAAACAAGAAGTAAAATAAACTGCACACTGTTTTTAGTTTTTTTAAAACTGTATACTTTTAAACGGTAGGACTACAGAGTGTATGGAGGTAAAGCTTGAAACTGGAAAAAAATTCTAACAATTAGTCCTTTAGAAACAGAGAAGAGGGAAAACCAGTCCAGTAACCAGCATTATTTGATGTGTTTAAGCAGAGGCTGAATTACCATCTAACAGATGCTGTAGAGAAAGATTCCTGCAGTGGATAAATTCAGGCTGTATCACTAAGATTCCTCCCACCTCTAAAAGCCATCTGGCTAGAAACCAGAAGGTAAATTCTGACTTAGTAACAGATTGGGTTTTCTAACAGAATTGCAGAAAACAACTGGTTCTTTAAATGGGCTCCTTGTACTTGAATACCATGAGGCCTGGACTCAAAGGGCCGAGAAGAAGGGAGGGAGAGGTGGTAGTGATAATTAAACGGAGGCTCATCAGAAATCAAGAATGCTAAGAAGAGAGCTCCTGCATCGTGTGGGAAGATATACTGCAGACTCCCTAAAGGATTTAGGAATAGAGATTCGTTTACTAACTTAAACAGGTATCAGCACTCACCATCTGAAGATGTCTTCCGCTTACTAGTCTCTGCCCAGGCAGGTACACCCCCCATGGCATGCTGGAATCTAAGCGAAAATACAAAAATGAGATTTTCTGTTGGCTAATAAATGTTCACCAAACTTCAAAGACTTAAAGGGTATAAATTAGCTCATCCTTGAAAGCATGTATACAATCTCTGCCAAAAGAATTATCATCTTGGGGCGCCTGCATGGCTCAGTGGGTTAAGCCTCTGCCTTTGGCTCAGGTCATGGTCTCAGGGTCCTGGGATCAAGCCCCGCATCAGGCTCTCTACTCAGCAGGGAACCTGTTTCCCCCCTCTCTCTGTCTGCCTCTCTGCCTACTTGTGATCTCTGTCAAATAAATAAATAAAATCCTTAAAATAAAATTATCAACTTTAACAGAAAAGCTACTCACAAAGAATAGTCCCAACTTGCCAATATGGGAAACTTTTGTGAACCTCTAACTGTATAAACTAGTCTTGGATATAGAACACCTGGATACATATTTGTTAATTATTTTTGTCTAGTTACAAGTCTACTTATTTGCTCATATCAACACATCTCAGATCTTGGGACTAAGTGAAGAACTCTATATGCGGTGATAAACCAATGCTACAGTAACAGAATACATCTTAAAACACATCTGAAAGACTGGTAAGAATATACAAAACACAATCACATATCCTTTGAATAAAATTGGAGCATTTCACTCTGGAAAAAAGCTAGCTTTATGAGAAACATATTCTGAAGTGCTGGTTTCTGAAAAAGTGCAGAGTCATTCTAATAGTTTATTACAGAAGTGCAGACAAAACCACCAAACTCAGCCCACTGGCCATAAACAACTAGAAAACGAGACAAAACATATGAAACTGTTTTCAAAAATTGGAAAAAAACATAAGATCGTGATCCCTGAAAGAAAGGAAATAACAAGGTAAGTGCTGCCATCCCAGGATTTCCCCCCAAAGGCAATTTTTTGAGACCTTGGCACAGAACCAGTGAGAAAAAGTCAGACTTGAAAGAGGCTGAGAGAACTGGAATTTGAGGGGCACTGAATAACAGAAGAAAAAAAGAAACAGCTCCAGGTGCCTGGGTGGCTCAGGTTGTGTGACTGACTCTTGATTTCAGCTCAGGTCTTGATCTCACCCTTTTGAGTTCAAGCCCCAAATTGGGGCTCCATGCTGGGTGTAGAGCCTACTTAAAAATAAGAAAAAATTTTTAAAACTTTTAAAAAGGATTCGCCGTATTAAAATATAAATGAAAGAAAAAAGAGTAAATTGTTTTGAAAAAGCGGGCACCTAGGAGACTCAGTCAGTTAAGCATCCAACTCTTCATCTCAGCTCAGCTCTTGATCTCAGGGTCATGAGTTCAAGCCCTCACACTGGGCTCCATGCGGGGCATGAAACCTACAAAAAGCGGGGCATGAAACCTACAAAAAGCTCCAAAATCTGCACTGGGGTCCACAGACATTTTTGCTGAATACTAAGCTGTACATTCACAGGATGAAACTCCATGAGACCAAGCAAAGAACTAGCAGGGAGCTGTAAGTTGAATAACAGCAGAGTTCAGACACTTGAGTTTCAACCAGTCATGGAAAGGTCCTTACTAAAAACGCAGGGCATTCAGAAGAAATGGCAAAAGAGTCTATCTTAGACATGGGGCTAAACCAGCCTAGAGTAAATGCTACTCTACAACAAAACTAAAAACAAATCCTGAGAGGATCAAACTAATCTCCAAGCCAATCAACTGCTTGCCTAGACAAAGTCACTAAAAGTACTCACTCATTCAACATTCACTCATTAAACACTCATTAAAAGCCAAAATCAAAATCCAGACACTGATCAATTTACCACTCACACTGCCCAAAATCCAATCAAAATTTCTAGTTTTTCTAGTTTTTCTTTTTCTGCAGGGATGCAGAAAAATATGAACCACAACCAGAACAAAAAATCAGTCAATAGAAAGACACAGAAAAGACAGACATGAAAGAATTAGCATAGACTCGGAGTTCAGAGCCAATACAAATGAGAAAATGCTCAACATCATTCATTATCAGGAAATACAAGTAAAAACCATGATGAGATACCATCTCACACCCATCAGATGGTTAAAATTAACAACAAAGGAAACAACAAACATTGACAAGGATTCGAAGAAAGGGAAACCCTCTTGCACTGTTGGTGGGAATGCAAACTGATGCAGCCACTCTGGAAAATAGTATGGAGGTTCCTCAAAAAGTTAAAAATAGAGCTACCCTACGATCAAGAAATTGCACCACTACTACCCAAAGGATACAAAAATACAGATTTGAAGGGGTACATGCACACTGACGTTTACAGCAACATTACCAACAACAGCCGAACTATGGAAAGAGCCCAAGTGTTCATGAATTGATGAACAGATAAAGAAGATGTGCTGTATATATGCATATACACGAAATATTACTCAGCCATCAAAGAATTAAATCTTACCATGTGCAAGAACGTGGATGGAGGTAGAACGCATTACGCTAAGTGAAATCAGTAGAGAAAAACAAATTCCGTATCATTTCACTCATACGTGGAATTTAGGAAATAAGAGAGATGAATTTACAGGATGGGGGAAAAAAGAGAGAAGGAAACAAACTGTAAGAGATTCTTACCTAAAGGAAACAAACTAAGGGTTGATGGAGGGAGACTGGTGGAGGATGCTCTAGATGGGTGATGGGCATTACGGAGGGCACTTGTTATGATGAGCACTGAGTGTTATACGTAAGTGATGAATCACTAAATTTTGTTTCCAAAACTAATATCACACTGTGCATTAAATAACTAGAATTTAAATAAAGGTTTAGAAGAAAAATAAATGAGGTTAAGGTAAAGTACCAAGTTTTCAAATACTCAATGTTCAAATACTTAAATGTTCTTGAAAGTTAAAACCAGTTACTTAATCACTATAATGTAAAATTAAATTTTTAAAATTTCTATTTTTGATGTAACTAAAATGTAGGACACTAAGCAAAGTAAGTCAGTCAGAGAAAGACAAATACCGTATGATTTCACTCATGTGGAATTTAAGAACTAAAACAAATGAACACTGGGAAAGGGAAGGAAAAATAAAGTATGCTAAAAACAAAAAGGGAAGGGCGCCTGTGTGGCTCAGTTGGTTGAGTGACTGACTCTTGGGATCCATCCTGGGATCAAGCCCCTCGTCAGACTCTGCACTCAGCACAGATTCTGCTCAGGATTCTCTCTCCCTCTGCCTCTTCTCTCCCCCGCTTGAGCTCTAAAATAAATAAATAAAATCTTAAGGGGAAAAAAAAAAAACAGAGAGGAAGGCAAACCACATGAAACTCTTAAGTACAGAAAACAAACTGAGGGTTGCTGGAGAGGAGGTGGTCGGAGAATGGGGTAAATGAGTGATATGCATTAAGGACAGCACTCGCAATGAGCACTGGGGTTTGTGTGCAAGTGACGAACCACTAAACTCTACCCCTGAAACTAATGCTACACTACACGTTTACGAACTTGAATTTAAATAAAATATTGAAAGAAAAAATATTTTTGAAGATCTGTAAGTCTGAATTGGAAGAATCACAATGAAATCATCATTTTATTTTACTTACCCAAATTTTTTAAAGAGAGAAAGACTTTTTTTTAAGATTTTATTTATCTGTTAATTTAAGAGAGAAAGCGAGAAAGGAGTGGGTGGCCAGGGAGGGAGAAGCAGGCTCTATGCTGAGCCTGGTGCCCAATGCAGGGCTCGATCCCAGGACCCTGAGACGACCTGAGCCTAACTCAGACGCTCAACCAACTGAGCCACCTGGGCGCCCCATGAAGTTATTATTTTAAAATATACATACATCTCCCAGCTCTGCTTAACTAAAAGAACCTAAAAGTCATGGAAAAGAGATGGTTTACCACATACAAACAAACAAGCAAGTAAGCAATACCATCACTGATTATATGTGGGTGGTAGGATTACAAGATTTAAAAAAAAAAAATTTTTTTTAAGATTTTATTTACTTATTTGACAGAAAGAGACACAGCAAGAAAGGGAACAGAAGCAGGGGTTGTGGGAGAGGGAGAAGCAGGCTTCCGGCTGAGCAGGGAGCCCAATGCGGGGCTCAATCCCAGAACCCTGGGATCATGACCTGAGCCAAAGGCAGACGCTTAACAACAGAGCAACCCAGGAACCCCCCAAAAACTCTTTTGTACTTGTATTCCCTCTCCCTCCAAAATACTAAAACTTAAACCATTTCTTCCAGTAGCAATGTTCTTACTACTTCAAAATGGAAACTCACTACCCAAGAAATTGTTCTAGCCAAAGACTCAGTGAATCCAAATAAACCACTCATTGTAAGTTAAAGCTTGGTAAATCACAAGGAAAAGGACACTTACTCTTCCTTAAGTCTTTTTTGAAGCTTGTCTTTTGAAAGTTTACTTTCACTGGCATTTTTCATCATATCTTTGCGGAACCGATTGCTCATCATGTCAACCCTATTAAAAACAGAACAACAGTATGCTTTAAATGACCTTAAAAGATTTGTGGCAACTAGTTGTTGCCTTTAAAAATTTGAGAACACATTTAACCAAATATAGGTCAAGACCTGTGAAGTACGCAATATCAAATACACATTAATTTTTGAAAAAAGATAAACACGTAATAGAGAATGCTCTGAAAAAATACCAATGACTAATGACAAAAATCACACAAATGAAGAAGTTATTTCCTGCCCATTAAACTGATGAAGTCTAAAAAAAGATAAGCATTGTTTTTAAAAATGGAGTGAAATGGACACCTTTCAATGGGAAGGTAAACTGGGAGAACCTCCTGGTCAGTCTGGCAGTTTTTATCAAGACTCTGACACATGCTCATGCCCTTTGATTAAGTAATTCCACCTCAGAAAATCCTTCTTACAGAGCAATTAGAAAGGAGAAAAAGGTTTATGCAGAAAAACATTTGTCTCAACATCAACCTATCAAAGGGAAAAATAGGAAAACCTATCTGACAATACCTACAAAAATTGTAGTTAATTCATGTAATAGACTATAATACATTTAAAATCATTTATAAACATTTTTATTCTTAAGCGGGGATAAACGCTTGCAAGACCATACAGTTTCATCTCTTAAGACCATAGTACTGACTGTTAGCTTTTTTCCTAGCCTTTTCTCAGTTTCAGACATTGTGCTAAGAGTTCCATATACATTATTTCACTTAATCTCAAGAACCTTCTGATATTACTAGTATTATTATCTCTGTTCGAAAGAGAAACCTTGCCCTTGATCACTTCGGAACGGGCCACATTAAAAGACAAACTCAGATGTGACACCAAACACTATGCTTTCTTTGCCATTCAATACAGCACACAAGAGACGAGGGCAGGAGAGAAGAACGCCAACACATTAACAGCGGTTCTCCCTCGATGTGAGTTTATGAATGACCTTTCCCTTTTTCTGCTTTACAGTATTTTTCAAATCTTCACGTAATCAGGGCGCCTGGGTGGCTCAGTGGGTTAAGCCACTGCCTTCGGCTCAGGTCATGATCTCAGGGTCCTGGGATCGAGTCCCGCATCGGACTCTCTGCTCAGCAGGGAGCCTGCTTCCTCCTCTCTCTCTCTCTCTGCCTGCCTCTCTGCCTACTTGTGATCTCTCTCTCTGTCAAATAAATAAAATCCTTAAAAAAAAAAATTAAAAAAAAAAAAAAAAATCTTCACGTAATCATATATTTGTAAAGAGAACTTCTTTAAAACTTACAAAATGTTATTTTAAATATCCAAAGGGAATCTGGAAGAAAAAATAGGCAACTTACATTTCATCATTTTCATCTTCTTCATCCACCCAAACTGGCTTCTTTTGAAACAGAAAATTATCTTTTGCTTCATTCTCCACTTCTGAGTCACCTGAGTCTTCCTGCACTTGAACCTAGAGAAGACAAATGCCCTCAAGCACTGAGTTTTTCAGCAGACGCACACACCTTAGAGCTGGAATCCTTCTTAGGCCCGCTGATGGAGTAATGAGACAGAATGTTAACCACGGCAAATTCTGGAAGCAGAACAGAAAATGCGGAGAGGAGAGAATGGCACGGTATGCTGGAAAGGCAGGCAGGATGAAAAGTCAAGGAGTGAAAGCTGACATGCTGAAAAGAAAGGATCAAATAAGATGAGAAAAACAAAAGGTAAGTTGACAGAAGAGGAAAATGAGCTGGAAAAATCCCAGAACTACAGAAAGCATGGGACCAGAGGCAGACTAACATCAAAAACTATGTGACTGAATACTATAACTAAGTGGCATTTCATTATTCTTAGACATACTGCTTCTCCATTGTTCATAACAATTCTTGACCCCCTACCTCAAGAAAATTTACCCTAGACTATTAAATCTAAATCTTCACCACAGAAAACTCCCAGAAGTTGAGCTCGAGCTTTCCCAAAAACCGCTAATAGACATGTCCAAATATTTTCTCGCTCTTCTGTTACCAGCCTATGATCTTTCAAAGCCCGATAAATACCACCTCACAAAGACTGTTCCTTTGTTCTCAACTATAAAAAGTCCCAAAGGCCAGTTTTCCAGTAACAGTCCTCTATCTGCCAAAGAGATTTCTGCAGGTTCCCTCATAAGCACCCAAAGGAGATACTGACAATCAAATGACACTGGCCACTTGTGAGGTTGGTATTCATTCACCAAACAGTATTCTCGGTGAGGCTTTGCTTGGCCACGTCTCCTAAAATTTCACTAGCCTCTACACACACTCGTCTTCCTCTCCCTAACGCTTTTTTTTTTTTCTCTTCAGCACATGTCTCTGACATAGTTGCATTTTACTTTATCTTCTTTTTGCACCACTAGTACACATGGTCTAAAACAGCAAGGGACTTTTGTGTTTTTCTCCATTGCTGTGCCTCCTCCGTTTCCTAGAATAAGGCCTGGAACTTCCTATCTTGGAAGAAATATCAGGTGTAGCATAAAAGAGATAATTAAAAGTGGCTCCTAAAAAGTGACTTAAAATGTGCAAAGGAAGGTGGGGGGGGGGTGGCTCAATGGGTTCAAGCCTCTGCCTTCGGCTCGGGTCATGATCCCAGGGTCCTGGGATCCAGCCCCAATCCGGCTCTCTGCTCAGCCAGGAGCCTGCTTCCCTCTCTCTCTCTGCCTCTCTGTCTACTTGTGATCTCTCACTGTCAAATAAATAAATAAAATCTCTTTTTAAAAATGTGCAATGGGGGTAAAAAGGGATGATAAAAAAGCAAGCAGGGTTTTCATTGCCCGAAAAGATATGTGGCCCCCAACAAACGCACAATGATCTGGCGAACAGACAAATGCACGATCATTCTCAGAAGCTGGCCAATCCATCACTTGGGAAGCTGTTAAAAACGCACGTTCTGATTCCGTAACTCCTGAATCCCGACAAGGTACTGAGGCAGGGGATCGAACGGCCACAAAGAAAGAAACACAGGGTTTCGATCTGAGCCGCGACAAAATGCTCACGACTGCCCTGCGCTACACAGACGTGTAGAGCGCCTGCTGGATACCCGGCGCAGGGGCTCCCCCGCCCCCTCCACCCCGGGGGCGGGGAAAAGCAAGGTCTCCGCCCAGTGGAGACTACCAGTCTGGCCCCCGTCGGCGCCCGCGTTCTCCGGCGCCCGCCGACCTGAGCGCTCCCGGCGCCGCAGGTCGCCCAAGCTCCGCCCCCGGAGGCTCACCGCCCACCGTGCGCCCCGCCTGAGCGCGCCCAGCCCGCGCGCCGCGGCCTCCCTCACCCGCGAGCCCTGCAGACGCCGCAGCAACGCGTCCTCGTTGTCCTCGACGTCGCCGAACACCAGCTCCTCGAGGCACCGTTCCACGGCCGGTTTGTCCTCCTCCAGCGTCAGGCGGTTCCGCTGCCGGAGCCGTCTCTCCTCCTCCGCCGCGACTGCGATCGCAGCGGCCGCTGCGCTCGGCCGGGCCGGCGGTTTCCGCTGGGATGAAGGAGCAGCCTTTCGGGGCGGCCCGCCCGGCCCTGCTCCGGCTCTCCGGCCCGGCTTCGTTCGGCTCTTCCGGTCCAGACTCACTCCGGGTCTCCGGTCCGGTTTCGTTCGGCTTCTACGTTCTGGCGGCATCGTTGGGTTGGAGAAGAAACGCAGGCGCTCACGTGGAACCTCGCTGCGCGTGCGCCGAGGCGGTTCGCTGTCCGCGGCCGCTGAGGCCCCGCGGGGTCGGAAGGAGCCTGCGCGGCCTGTTAGCACGTGACCAACACTCTCTCCCTACGTAACGCCCACTCCCCTCAGCAACCCCTCCCCGTAGGGGAGTTCCTCCGGGAGGACCGATCTTCCGGGTGGAGGGGGAAGCGGCGTGACTGGAGTGGAAAATTTTTTCCAACACAACTTCGCAGCTGCAACTGATTGAAGGGAGCACAAGAAAGCAGGAGTATAAGCTGGGATGACTGAATGAAACTTCTGCTCTTCTTCCTGACTTTTTAACCACTCGACTTAACACGAGCCGCGGTTGCCTTTTCCACCCCCTCGTCTTGGTACGGCCCTTGGAGTACGGAGCCTGCAGAGGGTCCCACGCTGGAGGAGAGAGAGAGGAGGGTATGTAGGGAAGTGGGCCAATCGGGGCGCGGGTCACGGCGCAGGCGCGCTGGGGAGGGAGGGCTATGCTAATGTTGTTGATATCCTGGGGCCACCCGAGTTAAAGGGGGCAAATCCGGGGGCTGCCGCAGCCGCCGCCGGTCTGGGCACAGCGGGGGCCCCCCCCGTGTAGTCGCCGTAGTCCCAGGGAGAGGCGCCTGCCCCCAGCTCGGGGAGGGGGCGCCGCGGGCCCGGGGAGCACGGACAACCCCTACCCATGAGGCCCTGATGGAAAACACAAAGGATCTGGTGAGAGCCGAGCGCGGCAGCCGCTTTGTGTGCCAGGTGGGGGGGACGCCTGCAGCTCCCCGACCCCAGCAACCCCTGCAGCTCCCTGACCCCCGCTCCCAGGCCTGCTTCTCCATCCCACGCCCCCTCAACCTCCAGAGTCCCCCTCCCCCTACCGGCCGTTAAACGATTCGGGGGGTTCCCCTCCCCCCACCCCCTCAGCCCGGGGCTTGGCGGGGGTTCTCTCTACTCCCTCCACTCTTTGGGAGAAAAATTTTAGAAGAAAGTTTTTCTCTGCGTCCCGCCCCCCCTCTCCCTTCAGCTCTGGCTGGTGCGGGGGGAGAGGGAGCCTGGGTTGGAGACTTTTCCTTTTTTAGCCGTCCAGGGTGGGCGAGTGGAGTCCTCCCTTGCCCCCGAGGGGCCTGGTTTGGGTGCTTTGCGGGGGAAGGTGCCTATCGGCTCCGGGGCGAGCGCCGCGAGGCATTTCGCACGTGGAGGTGGAAATATTGAAAGGGGGCGGGGTGGGCACGTGTGGGAGGGAGAGGTGGGAGTGGTGTTTGGGCAGCAGCCACCTGGGCCGCAGCTTTAGAAGGGGTCTAGGTCGGTGGGCTTTCGGGACCGTTGCGTTCTCTTTTGTGAAATGAGAATCCTAACATTTCAGAGTCGGAAGAGACATTAGAGGTCACCCAAAGCAGCCGTCCCCTCTGCAGCCTCTCTGACAAGTGGTAGGTAGTCTGGTCTCTGCTTAAACCTTTAACCAACACTGAACGCTCTCTGCTGCCCCGGAAAGCCCGTTCCTTTTGAATTGTTCGCCTACCCTTATTAGACCCTCTAGTCTCATTCATGTCCTTGTTAAGTTGCTTCCTTTTTTACTTCTCAAATTTTCTCTCACATCCTCCTCACCCACCCACCGCTCATTGGCCTATATTTTGTGTGCCAGGAAAGAACAGCAGGGAAGTGGAGGAAGGAGGATTTGAGTGAGAGTGAGGGCCAGCTGAAAACTTTGCTGGGTCATTTTCAAATGCGCTGGCTTGTATGCCTGAGAATGGTTGATATGTTTCTACAGGAAGCTTGGGAATTACAGTCTGGCTGTTTTCTCTCACTAGTGCATCTGTCCGAAGGCAAAAAAAAAAAAATCAGCAGCAACTCTGTATTTCTCCTCTCTCAGAGTGCATTTGTTTGTGCCTAAATTTTCTCTAAAGCTGTCTAAAATTGTCTTTGGGAGGTAGTACTGAGGCTGTTAGAAGCATCTCTTGGTACACGGTGGCCAGTACTGCGCCCCTCCCCCTTCCTTTTGACCTGTGTCTTCCTTTCAAACTGGACTTCCTTCTCAAGTCCCTCCTTCACAGTACTTTCATTTCTTTTTTATTACTTACTTCTGAGGTTCTTTGATGAGATTTGAATTTTTTGTAGCGTAAATTTTTTATTTGCGTACAGTTTGCAATAGTTTTCATGTTCTTTACATTAGTGTATGCCATTTATCACTCAGTCGTTGAGGTGTTTCCCTTTCTGCTGTTGTCCGTTAAGGTTTTCTAATGTTCTTCATTTGGTGAGCTGTGCTGTCTCCAAAAGTAGTTTTGTTGGCATAAAATCTTCAGGGTACTTGTTTTTTCTCTTCCTAATATAGTGAAGTGGAATCAAGACATAACAGATAAGATGTAGAAGTAAAGATCTGGTCTAAAAGCCAGAGAATAAATTTCCTCTTAAAACTACCAGTACCCTGTTAAAAATACTGAAACATTTTTCTCTTTCCTCCTGTCATGACTTGAGACTCTTGTTCTGCTTTTACATGCTTACTTAGACTCTATTTTTTTGTTTGCCTCAACACCAGTGAGTGTTTAGAAAGAAAATAGCTGTTTTTTTGTGTTTTGGGAGGGTTTTTGTTTTTTGGGGTTTTGGGGGGGTTTTTTTGTTTTTTTGCACCATCTCTTTCTCTGAATAACAAGTAACTTCTATTTATATAGAACCCCATCTCAGGGTTTCTGGCTGCCTTGCAAATTACAGCAAAACTGTCTTGAATAAGTATTTGTTCATAAGTATCTTATGTTGGGCCATGGTTTTCAACAATCCAGTTTTTAATTTTATAGAGTTTGAGGTCATTTTCATCTTAATCTAGTGACTAGAATTTAACATGGAAATGAATAGTAGGTATAGAAAAAAAACTGATAGAGCTGTGTAATTCTGTCTTTAAAGTTCTAATTACCATGGAGTTCCAAGTTATTTTCCTGCTCACTTTAAACATGAACTGTCATGACTTAAGCTGACTGACTTTGGAGACATTTGCATTCTGATCATACTAGACAGGAACAACTGGTTTTATTTTTAAAGAAGACACTGTTGTATTTTTTGTGACTGGTTATATGTTGTCCTGGTTAGAGTCTAAACCTTCCTACACAGATGCTTCTAGGCCCTCAAATTGTTGAAAATATAATAGTCAAAAGAGGGTAGAGCTGTAGGTTACAAGTGAAAACAACATATTAATGTCATAAATACAAAACCGCTAGATCACTGAAAGCCAGGAGTGCTCAGTGGTTTGAGTGACCACATTCTAAAATTAGTATTCACTATTTTTTGGTTGCTCTTTCTCAGTTTTCTTCTTTAAAGTGTTTGCTGAATAAGATGTAACCTTTTCACATTTAAATATTAAGGTTAAGCCAGTTAAAATGAACATTAATTTCAGGGTTTCGATTCGAGAGAAAGATAAAAACATGAGGTCAGTAGAAGAGGAAGGAATTAAAATAAGCAATATAAAATATGCCTCTTAACACTAGGGTATTGGTAACTGTCCAACACTACCTTTAGTTTTATGCAAAAATTGCAGATTGGTTTACATTTAATCTTTTTTTTTTTTTAAGATTTTTATTTATTTGACAGACAGAGATCACAAGTAGGCAGAGAGGCAGGCAGAGAGAGAAAGAGAAGGGGAAGCAGGCCCCCAGCTGAGCAGAGAGCCCAATGTGGGGCTGGATCCCAGGACCCTGAGATCATGACCTGAGGCATCCAGGCATCCCAGTTTACATTTAATCTTTTTTTTTTTTTTTTTTTTTTAAGATACACACACACACACACACACACACACACACACAGTTAGACTTTTGCATCTTACTTTGCTGGAAATAGGAAAGGAAATAATTCCCATATGAAAAAGCCTGATTGAGATGATATAGTAAGAGAGGTACTGGCAGACTAGGATAGTGTTTCAGTTCTGCCACTGACTAGCTTCATAGTACTTGTCAGATGAGATCCTGGGCCTCCTTTTCTCATCCTCATAGTTGAAGGGCTGGTCTAGAAACAGCATTGTCAGATAGAGCTTTGTATGGTGATAGGAATGTCTTAGGTGTGTTTTCTCCAGTGTGGCAGCCACTAGCTAGCTACCCATGGCTGTTGGACACTTAAAAGGTAGCTAGTACAACAGAAAGACCCGGTTTTTCCGTTTGATTTAACTGGTGTAAATTTAAATAGCCATAGGTCTGCCATGTTGGACATGGCAGATATACAAGAGCATTTTCCAAACTTAACTACTCATTAAAACAACCTCTTGGGGCTCTTGTAACCATACAAAACCTCTTTCCCGGTGATTATCATTCAGTAGGTCTATAGTGGGGCCTATAGGTGCATGCCTGACAAAGTTTTTATCAGATTGCTTAGGGAGGTACTCCAGTTCTCACTTCAGTATTGATGACTTAAAATGTAATGTAGTGGAAATAAGCTCTGGACTAAGTTGGCAAACTGGCCAGGCTCTCGCTCTGCCACCTCCTGACCTCTGATCTTAAGTAAATTTTGTAACCTCTTCAGGCATCATCTTTCTCACCTAAGTCTGGATTGAGCTTCAATTCCCAGGGTTTCTGTAAGCCAATTAGATGTGATAACCAGCATACAAGAAATTGCGAGCTGCTGTAAAGTATTAAGGTGTCTTCTCAAAATCCCTTTTTCTTTTCCCTTTTTCACTACTAACCTGTTACTACTTCTTATGGAATAGGTCCCACACAGTAACTCACTTAATTTAGTAATTCTTTTTTCTTTTTTTTTTTTTTTTTTTTTTTAAGAATTTTATGTATTCATTTGTCACAGAGAGATACCACAAGCAGGCAGAGAGGCAGGCAGAGAAAGGGGGCCGGAAGCAGGCTGCCCGCTGAGCAGAGAGCCTGATGTCGGGCTCACTCCCAGGACCCTGAGATCATGACCCAAGCAGAAGGCAGAGGCCTAACCCACTGCACCACCCAGGTGCCCCTAATTTAGTAATTTCTTGTTCCCCCCAACTATAGTTTGTAATCTATGTCGAGGATATGTACAGTAAATCTAACACTTCGTTGTATTTCTGTTGCTTAGCATAATGATCTGTCTATATTGCTCAATATTGGATGATATAGCCCATTGCTTTACTTTTAATTTTCAAAACTTTAGTTAGTTGGTTGCAGATTATTTTAGACAACAAATAACCTCCTTCTGTACACATATGTGTTTAACCCTGTTTTTAATTTTTTCATTATTAATACCCCATGGTTGTTATTATCCAGTGAAAGTGTATCTTTTACACGACCAGCTCCAAATATATTTTCAAAAGATAAACACCATAGACACCTGGGTGGTTCAGTGGGTTAAGCCTCTGCCTTCGGCTCAGGTCATGATCTCAGGGTCCTGGGATCCAGCCCCGCATTGGGCTCTCTGCTCAGTGGGGAGCCTGCTTCCCCCTCTCTCTCTGCCTGCCTCTCTGCCTTCTCTCTCTCTCTCTGACAAATAAATAAATAAAATCTTAAAAAAAAAAAAAAAAGATAAACACCAAGAGAATATCATCACCTTAGGTCAGTGTTTTTAGGTTATATCCAATCTGTTTAACTTATTTTTTGCTGTGTTCACATACTAACAAATGAACTCATTTGATTGCTGAGACTGCGTTTGCACTACAGCCCCAGCTTTAGTACGAATTCTGTTATTTGTGGTAGAGAAGATAGCTAATGATGATCTTTTTTTTTTTTTTTTTTTTTTTTTAAATCACAAGTAGGCAGAGAGGCAGGCAGAGAGAGAGAGGAGGAAGCAGGCTCCCCGCAGAGCAGAGAGCCCGATGCGGGGCTCGATCCCAGGACCCCGGGACCATGACCCGAGCCGAAGGCAGAGGCCCCAACCCACTGAGCCACCCAGGCGCCCCTAGCTAATGATGATCTTAAGGTCCCTCTCAGCTACTGCTTTTCAGACTTAATTTTGATGCGGTCATCTTTTTTTAATTAGCTCTTAGGTTCATAATTAAGGATTCATAGCTTTTTTCTGAAAAACTGAAAGCCCATTTATGTGAGTTATTTTATCAGACATTATTCCTGTTGTGGTATGTGATGTTTTCCTTATTTTGAAGAGAGGGGAAACTGATACCCAAGTAATTGTTACATCCAAAGTCATAGTGTGGAGTGATGGAACCAGAACTTGAACCCAGACAGAAATGTGTATTATATATCTAAGAAAACCTTCCTTTTGCTCACTGTTGCTTTAAGCTATAGAATACTGTTGTATAGAATATTGTCCTCTCCTGTCATTCCCTTGTTACTTTTCAGTTTCTTTAAGGGAGTTATTTAGTATATTACTGTTTTCAGTTTTCTCTTGATTATATCATTGACATGAATTTATTCTTTCACATTGGTCTTGTGGAAAACAAAAACCCAGTAATCTCAAATCCTCACCATTTATCATCCTCCTAATAGTAAGCTGGGAAAGAAGAAAAGCATTTAAGGCCTGTGAGTTGTATCACCATGCCAGACTGCTTTTCATCCTGATGGTAGAATGACGAAAACCAGCAAGAGCTAAATAGCTCTCTAGCTCGTATTGAGTCCAGTTGTCATAGATCCCTTAATTTCTTAGTTTTAACTTTGTGAGTTCACACATAGAACCTTCCCAAATTCAAGGATTTAGGACACTTCATGACAAAAGCCTGGGAAGTTATGTGGGCTACTGAACCCTATTGGTTTGGATAATGGAGGGTTGATTAACTTAATGATGAGTTTATTCATGTTGAAATTATGCTCTTATTACTTTGTTGTGTATTTATTTGTGCTTGCATTTAGAATCTCAAATATTTTCTGTAAAATTTTTGTTGAAAAGTTTTACCTTTCAACTCTTTTGTAGATTTTATAAGGTGGAAGGTTCATCAGAGTGATAATTACAGTAGGGAAATGAAATTTAACTGTGATCTGTGACTCTTCTTTACATTTTGTCACTATGAAAACCTTTTTATTTTTTCACTATAGAAGTATTACACATTTGCTGTTTAAAAAAAGAAAATGAAAATCATAGAAAAGTTAAAAATCATCCTCTTATTCCATTGTCAGCCTGTTAATAGCTTAGCTGCTCCTTCTAGGATCTTCCTAAATGCATATGTGAACATAGATACATTAGTCTGTGCGTATACAGCGTACGTTGTTTCTTTTAATAAAAAGTGAGTCATGCCATTTCTATTTTGCGATTTATTTTTTGCCCTCAGTATCTTGCCTGTTACTAATCATTCCCCTACTGGTGGTTAGATGGCCTCCAGTTTCTCACTATTAAGTTATTGCTTCAAGAAACATCTTTCCATATAGATTTTTGTGTCCTGTGAGTATTTCTGAAGGGCAGACTTGAAAAAGTAGAATTACATGTTCAAAAGGCATACTCCTTTTTTTTTTTTTTAAAAGATTTCACAAACAATGTCAGATTGCATTCCAAAAAGATGGCATAAGTTTTCCTTCCTATCAGTATATGGGCTATTTCACACTTATATTTGATCATACATACATATCATACATGATATGCCAGATATCATCAATCTCTCCATCTTTATCAGCTTAATGAATTTTAAGAAGGGAATTTGTGCTTTGTAGAAATTGACCTTTGTTTTTATAAAAATAATGAATGTACTTGATAGTACAATGTTAAACAATGGTAAAAGTGCCCCCCAAATAGGATCCTTTACAGCAGTCTCTTTCTCTTCCCTATACAGCCCTCATAAAACAAGTACTTATAATTCTTGCAGTTTTTTCACCTAGAATATATCTCTGTAATTCTAAATATTAGGCATACATCACTCAGCATATGAATCCTAGGAATTTTTACTTTCTCTGTGGTCCATATATGCCCATACCATATATACCCAAATATTAGGTGAGGTTTTTTCTCCTCCAGTCATCCCATCATCATCTACTCAAGATCTTAAATAGTCACCTAACTTGATTTTTCACTTTTATTTTGAAGAGTAAAGTGTTCAAAAGGGCACATTACTTGAAATAGTTTTTATTTGATCCTTATTACCTACGCTTATAGAAGGTAGCTGACAGAAAAATAATTAAGAGGGAAAAAAAGAGAAAGGTTGAAATTAAACATAGATCTAAGATTATTTTCTTGACTCCTATTGCTAGTATTCATTTTAGTTGTATGACCTCGGACAAGTTGCTTAGCTTATTTGAGCCTCTGCTTCTTCATCTATAAAATGGGAGTAAAAATAATTGTGAGGATTTAAATACATTACCATTCATTAAGTGCTTAGAATGTGCCTAGCACATACTGAGCATCCTACAAATAAATATCAGTTATATTAATCATAAGAGACCTTTTACAAATCACTAGCAAAAATAGTCCAGTAAGACACTATTATGGGATTTATGAAAAAAACTCCCATAGAGCAAAATGTGTTTCTGAACCAAATTAGATGAAAATGTAGACGACTTACTCTAGGAAACTGTTAGGTGATACAAAAAGTGAATCTAATAATGATAGGTAAAGTGTTTCAGAAAATGGGAAAAGCAGTGTTTCTAAGATAGTAATACTTAAATATGAATGTGTAGATTTACAGTTTTGGAGAACAGTGGCAGCAGCCTGATCCAATTTTCCCATCCACCTTTCTATAAACCTTTAAAGCCAACAGAGAGCACATATCCATCACACATCAGGTTTCAGCATTATTAAGAAACAGGTTACCACGACCTTCAGATTACCTCTATATAGAGATATAAATCAGATTCCAAGAACTTCTGCCCAATCCTGTGGACGTGAAGAGGAAGAGAGAAAAGGCTTAACAGGTTCACTGATAGAATTTAGGGCCATGCAAGACTTCAGTGTAGCCCAGAATATCACGTCCAAAAGAGAATCCGCCACTGAGGTCCAAAGTATTGAACACAGCTTTGAGGGCACCTGGGTGGCTCAGTGGGTTAGGCCGCTGCCTTCGGCTCAGGTCATGATCTCAGGAGCCTGGGATCGAGTCCCGCATCGGGCTCTCTGCTTGGCAGGGAGCCTGCTTCCTCCTCTCTCTCTCTCTCTGCCTGCCTCTCTGCCTACTTGTGATCTCTCTCTGTCAAATAAATAAATAAAATCTTCAAAGTATTGAACACAGCTTTGAAATTTGGTAGTTTGCCCCTTTAGCCACAGCTAGGGGCTTGAAAGTTAGCAGTGCCCAGAATCAGTAACTTCAGTTACAAGCAGTACTTTATAGGGAAGGGGTGGACACATGGCAGTGAGGAGAAAGAGGGAAGAGGAGAAATTAATACTCTTTCAGAAAAAGAAAGAGAAAATCAACTTAGGAGTGTTCTTGAACCAGGAACTTGACCGTGAAATGAATGGCAATAGGAATGAATGGACTACATGTAGACAGAATACGTAGGAATATTTTCTACTACAGGAAAAAATGTGAATCAGAACATCTCAACTGGCGAAAATCTTCCCCTCCCCCACCCAAAAAACATAAGGCAGAAGAAAATTGACACAACACTCAAAATGAAATAAAATGTCCTCAAACCATTGTTCAGGGATATGAGGAAAAAAAGAAAACCTTGAGTCAGAAATCTAAAACTAAGAACAGAAACAGCAAGAAACAGGGAAAAGATCAGAGTATATTAAACTCAGAAAAACAGGGGGTGCCTGGGTGGCTCAGTGGGTTAAGCCTCTGCCTTTGGCTCAGGTCATGATCTCAGGGTCCTGGGATCGGGTCCCACGTCGGGCTCTCTGCTCAGCAGAGGGCCTGCTTTCCCCTCTCTCTCTGCCTGCCTCTCTGCCTACTTGTGACTTCTCTCTCTGTGTGTCAAACAAATAAATAAAAAATCTTTAAAAAAAAAAAAAAAACCCTCAGAAAAACACATATCAGAACTGAAGACTAGTTGTAAGGTTCATACCAAACATTCAAATGCAGATATAATAAATGACATGGAAGAGCAGCAGGAGGATGGTCAAGAGAATGAAAATGAGATTATTTTTTAATTGACATTTTAAGTGGAAGATGGGTCCAAAAAGTCTAATGTGTAGTTGTTGCCTCTCAAGAAGGAAGAATAGTAAAGCCATAATATCCAAGAAAGCTTTCTGGAAATGAAGATCTGAATCTCTATATCAGAAGTTCATACCAGAAGGTAAACTGCAGGATACATTCTAGTAAAGCTGTAGGACTTTAAAGATACAGAAAAATTCTCCAGGCTTCCAGGTGAAAGATGAAGTACATTAAAAAAAGGCCGGGGAAGTGGACTGGTATTCGATTTCTCAAAAGCAACATACAAAGCAAGACAATAGTGGTGTAGCATAAGGAAAGAAAATGCTAAGCAAAGATTTTTTATATCCGCTCAGCTGTTTTTCAAGGGTTAAGACAATAGAAAAAGCTTTAACCATGCCAAGAATTCAGGGAATACTGCACTCACTAGCCCTTCCTGAGGAAACCGTATGGGAAATTTTCTGCAAATAAGATGGATAGTGATTGCATGTGTATTTGAACTAAGGTTAAAATTAGGAATAGGGACATAAGTAGAATAGTACATAAATGTTACAGGTTCTGACAAAGTAGAAAGGGCAGCTAAAAAATGTGGGAGGGGAAAGGAAAAGAACTAGGACTAATAATTATAGATTAGTTATCACAAGGGACTCATGTGAAACTAAAAGCAAAGATTAGCTAAGGAAAATGATATATGGAAACAAAGGATTTAAAGGTAAGCTTTAGAAAAAAAAAAATACAAACCTTTAGAAACACTGAAATGTTTAAAAGGCCAAAGAAAACCATCATAGAGAATCATGATGCCCACGGTAATTATAACAAAATAATATGACAGAATTGAAGTCAAACCTACCAGTCACATCAGTGAGGATTCTCTCACCAAAAAAAAAGATTTTCAGATTGGCTCAAAAATCAAAATCCAATAAACTATTATTATATGTCAATTATATTTCAATAAAAATAAAAGAAGGAACAAAATCAGAATCCAACTTTAATATGAGGCCCTTAAAACAGTTAAAAAGATGGACAAAGATCAACCAAGCAAATAGAAATAATATGAAAGCAGGATTGGCAATGCTGAAACCAATTTCACAAAGTAGAAGCCAAACAACAGGCATTAAACAACAAAGGAGGACAGTTTGTAATATTGAAACCTAAACTTACAGCAAAGGTATTAACACTTACAAATACATATGCACCAAGTGACAGCAAGAATCTTGACAAAACAAAAGCTAAAAGAATTGCAAGTAATAAAAAGAAGCACTAAAAATTGGACACTGACCCGCTTACCACAAGATAGGTACAGTAGATAGAAAGTAGAGATATAAAAGATCTAAACATAATGAGACACATCTTCAGATCTATCTATCACAGCATCCTACATACAATATACTCTCTCTTAAACACAAAATAGTCACAAAAATCTTTTCGTAGTTAAGAAAACATCAGTAGGTCCCATAGAAGAAAACAAAAAGCAAAAGGGCGGGCACCTGGGTGGCTCAGTGGGTTAAGCTGCTGCCTTCGGCTCAGGTCATGATCTCAGGGTCCTGGGATCGAGTCCCGCATCCGGCTCTCTGCTCAGCAGGGAGCCTGCTTCTCCCTCTCACTCTGCCTGCCTCTCTGCCTACTTGTGATCTTTCTCTGTCAAATAAATAAATAAAATCTTTAAAAAAAATTTTTTTTAAATTAAAAAAAAAGCAAAAGGGCATTTCCACCTTGAACAAGAATTTCCAGCCTTGTACAAGAATGATCATAGTGACTCTATTCAAAGTAGTCAAATACGAATGGAGAATGGATAAACAAATACATTGCTGAAGTGCATTATTAGCAGGACTCCTGGGTGGCTCAGTTGGTTAAGCATCTGCTTTGGCTCAGGTCATGAAGTCAGAATCCTGGGACATTGGGCTCCTTCCTCAGCTTCTTGCTCTGCTTCTCATTCTGTCTGCCATTCCCCCTGCTTGTGCGCACACATACTCTCTCTGAAATAAATAAAACCTTCATTTTTGAAAAAGTGCAATATTAGCAGTAAAAAGCAATGAACCATTCATACTATGATAATATGGATAAATCTCAAAAATACTATGCTGTATGAGCGAAATTAGATATAAAAATGTCTGTAGCCTTTTATTCCATTTAAATAAATGTATGCAAAATTAACCCATAGTACTAGAACTTCTGGGGGAGGAGGAGAGAGAAAAGGACATGAGGGTCCTTTTTGGAGTGACAGATAATTTCTCCATCTCAATACACATTCAAAATGATGCTTCATTTAAAAGAAAATTTTGGGTAAAGGGGGAATATAAACAAATTACAGAGTTCCTAAAAAATTATGATAATGAAAATACACATGTAAGAATCTGTGGAATACATTGAAGACAATGAGCAGAGGACAATTCATAGTCCTAAATGTTTGTTAAAAAATAAAATTCAAGTAAATTTTTTAAATCTTACTGACTTTATTCAGTCATTAATAAGTTGTGCAACGTCCAATCTAGCAGATATTGTTATGACCCAAGTGAGTGGGAACAAGGAAGTACACTGGGCATTTGCTAATTGGTTAAAGCTGGGTTGCTTTTCTTATTGGAGCAAAGGGAAGTCTTGGACCTAGGTCAGGCACTGTATGCTGAGTGAGTACTCACTGAATTTACCAAAGCCTGCCTTTCCAGGGAGAGAGGAATATAGAAACTTCGGTACTAAATCTTGGTTTGCTGAGGTGGCTTAGCCTGAACAACTTCATCTTGGACCTAACCTGGTTACTTTATCACAGTAAAAGTAATAGTAATAATATTAATTAATAAATCCCAACTCAGAAATGAAAAAAGAACAACAAAGTAAACCAAAGGAAAAAAAAACCAACAACACAGAGAACTAAAGATAAAATTAGAAATATATGAGTTAACAGAAAATCTATACTGAATCAGTATAGATGATGAATTGATGAATCAGTCCTGGACCTTTAGGGGGAAATCCATAAAACTGGTAAGCTACTCGCTAGTTTAATCAAGGAGGAAGAGAAAGCACAAAATATACAAAATAAATGACAAAGGAAAAAGAACTTGATACAGAAGAAATTGAGAAATTCATACACAACCATTTTACACACTTAGACAAATAAATTTGAAAACTTAGATGAAATGGATTCTTAGGAAAATACAGTTTAAGAAAACCTCATTAGAGATTTTTTTTTAAACTTGGAATACCAGGGTGACTCAGTTAAGTGTACAATTCTTGATCTCAGCTCACGTCTTGATCTCAGGGTCGTGAGTTCAGGACCCACTTTGGGCTCCACGCTGGGCATGAATCCTGCCTAAAATTCTCTCTCTCTCTCTCTCTCTCTGCCTCACGCCCCTCCCCCACCCTCTGTGTACACAAGCTCAGTCTCTGTCTCAAAAAATCAAAATTTTTTTAAAAAATTATTTTCAACTTAATGGAAGAACATTTATCAAGGAGCTAGCCCACAAAACACCAAACCTATGTGATTTCACAAAGGAATTCTGTAAAACCTTTAGAGGCTGTACATTCCAAACACTACATCAATTCCTTCACAACATAGAAAATGCAGAAAAACTTTCAGTTTTCTTTTTTACAGACTTTCCTATTTATTTATTTATTTATTTGGCAGAGAGATCACAAGTAGGTAGAGAGGCAAGCAGGGGGGTGGGGTAGCAAGCTCCCTGCCGAGCAGAGAGCCCGATGCTGGGCTCAATCCCAGGAGATCACGACTCGAGCCAAAGGCAGAGGCCCAACCCACCAAGCCACCCAGGCGCCCCAGACTTTCAATTTTTATGAAGCAAGAGTGATGGCAATTTCTAAACCTGTTAAAGATGGTACAAAAAATATACAGAATATTAGAGCTCTATTTATGAATATCAATGCAGTATCCTAAATACTGTGCAATCTTTAACACTACATCAAGAAAATATATCCTGATGAAGTGAGGTTTATAGTAGGAATACAAGGATGATTCAGTATTTGGAATACTTGATACAGTTCACCATATTAATGGATCTAAGGAGAAAAATCATTCTCTTTATAGTTGCTGAAAAAGTCTGTGGAAAATTCAGCACCTATTCCTTTAAGAAAACGGGAATGGATAGATCCTTAACATGATTTTCATAAATACATATGCATACATTCACCTAAATCCTAAGACCAGCATCTTAAGATAAACACTAAAATCAGAAACAAAGTAAGGATATGCATTGTCTCTGGTATATGACATTGTACTACAGATAGGAAAAAGTGCAGCTAGGAAAGAGAAAACAATTGTAGGCATAGTAATGGGAAAAGAAATAAAAGTCTCTTTGCAGATGACATGATAGTTCATCTGGAAAGCCCCAGAAAAGCAATGACAAAGCTATTTCAAAGTAATTTAGCAAGATTGAAGGTTATAAAATAAATCTTCATGTACTCAGTAACCAGTTACACAATATAATGAGAGAAAATTGTTTTTATAAAGCAAAAAAAAAAAGTTCCTAAGAATTTGGTTTTAACAATGAAAATCTACATAAAGCAAACTATAAAACATTTCTTAAAGACACAGTATACAATTGGAGAAACATTCCTTGTTTTTGGTTAAGACCTCAACCTCATGAGGTCACTTTCTTCCTGAGTTAATAAATTTAATGAGATCCTAATAATATCAACGATTTTTTTTAAAGGTTTTTATTTATTTATTTATTTATTTGAGAGAGAACATGAGAGAGGAAAAGGTCAGAGGGAGAAGCAGACTCCCCAAGGAGCTGGGAGCCTGATGTGGGACTCAATCCTGGAAGTCCAGGATCATGACCTGAGCCAAAGGCAGCTGCTCAACCAACCGAACCACCCAGGTGCCCAATATCAATGATTTTTGGTGTAGAACTAAACTAGTTAATACTGGAGTTCATTTGGAAAAATAAACATGCAAGAATATCAAAACATTAAGGGGGGAGATCTCTGAGTGGAGTATAGCCCTACCAAATATCGAAATATATTAGGAAGCCTCTAGAATTTGAAAAGCAAGATACTGGCACATGAATAGACCAGTAAAACACTGTTAAGTTCAGATATGGACACAGCTACATATGGAAACCTAGTGCTTTATTGAAGTGGTATTTCAAATCACTAAAACAAAAGGGACATTTTTTTCCCAAAGATTTTATTCATTTATTTTGACAGAGATCACAAGTAGGCAGAGAGGCAGGCAGAGAGAGAGGGGGAATCAGCCTCCCTGCTGAGCAGAGAGCGGGATGCGGGGCTCCATCCCAGGACCCTGAGGATCATAACCTGAGCTGAAGGCAACTGAGGCTTTAACCCACTGAGCCATCAAGGTGCCCCCAAAAGGGACATTTTCATAACATGGCAGCTTTAGACAGCTACTTAGGAAAAGATGACGTAGGTCAGTTCTTCACACCATGCATAAGAATAAACTCCAAGTGGATCAGAGGTCTACATATTAAAAAAATGTACAGACAGCAAAATATCGGTGAACTTTTGCTATACAGTGGTTATAAGAAAAAGTTTTCAATGAGTCAAAATCAAGTTATAATAAAGAAATACTGATAAATTTTACTACTTTTAAAATATTAATTACATGACAACTTTATAAGCAAAATCAAAACTTCCTATATATTACAAAGTTCCTAAATACACAGAACTTTGGGGGGGAAAAAAAACTCAGAGTCCTGGGATCAAGTCCCGCATCGGGACTCTCTTCCTGCCTCTCTGCCTACTTGTGACCTCTCTCTGTCAAATAAATAAATAAAATCTTTAAATTTAAAAAAAAACAACAACAACAACAACAAAAAAAAAAACTAAGAGACTAAAAACCCTAAAGAAAAAAGAACAAAAGATCACACATTGCGGGGCACTGGGTGGCTCAGTGGGTTAAAGCCTCTGCCTTCGGCTCAGGTCATGATCCCAGGGTCCTGGGATCAAGCCCCGCATTGGGCTCTCCGCTCAGCAGGAAGCCTGCTTCCCTCTCTCCCTCTGCCTGCCTCTCTGCCTACTTGTGATATCTGTCTGTCAAATAAATAAATAAAATCTTTAAAACACACACACACACACACACACACACATTGCATCAGTATACAAAAGAAAAGAAATGGCTCTGTGTAAAACAATAGTGAGCACATGTTGGTTTTTAATACCATTCCTCACTGAAAAGAATGAGAGCTCCTTGGAGAAATGGTTGAAGAGTGTAGATAGAAAATGATCCTGGAATATCTTGATATGCCAGAAAGTAAGTCAACACTAAATAGGCAATGATGGGAGCATGTCACAGGGATGTAGCAGCCAGTTTGAGGGAATCCAAGTAGCTGAATATGGGATGTTTTGAGCCCCAAAATAATTGAGGTCAGTGATGGATTATAAAGCATTGGGGTGAAAAAGAGGTATGAATTCATACTGATAATAAAAGTAGATAGGTAGACAAGTACATGAGGATGGTGGAAGAATTTTGTGCTGACTGGTAAAAGAGTACTAGAATTACAGAATTATTTTGTAGCCATCATAGTAATGTTTGGTTTGGCAGGAGTTACTGGATGCTAACTTTAGGGGTGGGGTGGAGTGAGATTTCAATGAGAAACAATATTTGCACATTTTAAAATATGTCTGCAAGATTTCTCATTAGTTGTAAGGAGAAATATAGTAAGTGTACAGTGGAAAACTGGAAAGCGTCTTGAAATAATGATTAAAATTAACACCAGCAGAGAGGGCCGCATAGTTATCTTATGCCTCTGGATGTAATGTTCTGAGAAGGTTATCTCACTTATATAGCATTATGGGGATATAACTTGATCTAATGCAGAAACAGGAGGAGCATCAAATGAGAAACATTCTATTAGGAAGGTGGAGAGAGAGCCTGCATTATTCAGAAGTAATCTTCCAGATTAAAAGAAGCTAAGGACACAAATAGGACATGGCATCCTGGATGGAATGGAAAAAGGCTATATAAGGACATTATTGGTCCATTGGACTATGGATGGTAAATTGGGGGAGAGTATCACATTAATGTTAAATTTCTTGAAACTGTTAACTCTGTGGTAGTTATGAGAGAACAATTTTATTTTTAGAAAATTCGTACTGAATTTGGGGTGGACAAATAGATATTAATTATATACCTTACTCTCAAACGGCTTAGCAAAATGGCTATGTATATAGAGAGAAGAATAAGACAAATGAGGCAAAATGTTAATAATTAGCAAATCTCAGTGGAGTACACAGGATTTCATTGTACTATTGTCCAGTTTCCCTAGAAATTTGAAGTTCGTTCCAAGTACAAAATTTAAAAAAAAAAAAACTACACTGACATACCATTTTTCATCTGTTACATTGGCAGAAATAATCTCACTGTTGCTTATGCAAATGCAAAATGGTAAAATTTCTATGGAGGAAAATTTGGTAATACCTAAATAAATTATATGCACATTCACTCTTCGACCCAAAGAATATACTGTGAAAGTATACCTCTGGCAGTAAATGTATATGTATACATAAATGCGTAAGTTTGTTCATTGAGGCAGTGCTTATAACAGCAAAACACTGATGTTTTGTCTGTCCAAAGGAGATTGATTGAGTAAACACACACACAGCAGAGTACTGTACCGCTGAAAAAAGAATGAAGAGAAGATGTCTCTGCACTGAAATGGAACAATTTCTAGGATATATTTCTGAATTACTAAAAGCCAAGGACAGAGGAATTTAGTGCGTGGCCTTTTCTGTAAGAAAGAAGAAGAAAATAAATACACCTTTTTACCTTTTCAAAATATACACATACAAAAGGGTGAACCAGAAAGCAATAAAGTTAGTTACTTGCCTGCAAAGGTAGATGGTGAGGTAGGAGATTTTTTCCAAGTTGGAACTTTTTATAGTTCTTTATATTTGGAAGCAGAATAGTGTTTTAGACAGGCCCCAGAAATGAAATTATTTCAGTAAGGATGGCAGGGAAGACTAAAAACCAAACTCCGTTTATTTCAAATCAGTAACATAACCACAGTAAAGGAGGGAGAAATAAACAATCCAAGCAACTCTTAAACTCAATACTCTGACCATTAATTTAAGGAGATGGGACTACAAAGAAATTCTGGACTCGTAAGTTTGTTTTTCGCAGCAGTATGGATGTAATCCTGCAACTACTAAAATGTATGGAAGGATTGAGCAAATGAGTATGTGTAATTTGGGTGGAAGCCAGGGTTTTCACTGTGGAGGATGAGAGCTCCAAATACAGATGTGGGAAGATAAGGGAAAGCCCTAAAAGATGGATTGGAATTGGATTAAAAATTGTGAACTCGTGATTTCCTAAGATAGCATACATGTATGTATATATTCCAGTTCCATCTACTAAAGGACCCAGAGACAGAGACTTCAATAGTGCTGAGCACATGGAGTACCCACATCTTTATTTCTATTTATTTATAGCCCCCACTAAAAGAAACTGGGGCTCTCTGAAGAAATGGTTGACTCTAGGGTTGGGACAGGAAAATGAGTGTCAGATAAACCTGGAATATCTTGTTATGCCAGAAAGTAAGGAGTTGCTCAAACAATGATACAAGCCTGTCAGAATGACATGACTCAGCTGGATGAGCTCCCATTGGCTAAATCTGGAACAGTTGAAGCTCCAGAAAACTAAGGACTATAATGAATTATAGGCCACTGAAAAGTAGGAATTCATGAGTGAATACCCATAATAAGAGAAAAAAGAAGGATCTTCCCTACAGAGGAATGCCAACTGAGAATATGGAAGAAATTCTGAGGCTGGCAAATCCCAGTTACAGATTGGGCAAGATCCTCTTTGGATGCTAAATCTGCAGTGAAATTTGGATGAACAGCATTTGTATAGACTTTAAGTATCTCTCCATAGATTGCTTATTAAAAGAGGGAAAATAGTAAGGCTGCAGTGGAAAACCAGACCACACCTAGACCAGGTCTTCAAACTTCTCATCACTGATAAGACGCAGGTGGAAATCCCATCACCTGACTTTGCTACCCTGAGAGACATTGTCAACTGGAGACGTCCAACAGGAGAGAAAACCTCACATAAACCTGAAAGAAGGAAATCTGTGTGGAAGAACTCCATATTATTTGTGTGGATGCACAGCTGTCAAGGAGAGGGAACCTAACTCCCCACTTCACAAGTGTAGACTTCACAAAGTCGCTTCCGAAAAGTATAGTGTGTAGAGGGGTTAGGAGTAATTTTATTTTAACAAAAAAACCTGAAAAATACGGCTTCAGGTAGAGGTGATCAAGGTCAATACCAACAGGGATAAGTCATGTTAGTAGTAGGTTTCCTTATATGATTTGATGAAAAGGTTACTTCTCAGTACCGCTGATCTTTTTTCCAGAAAACCACCCTGGCCTGATCCTGGGGAAACCATGAGACAAATCTCAGGAGAGGATCATTGAACAAAATACCTGACCAGGGACTCCTCAAAACCTTCAAGGTCATCAAAAACCAGGAAAGGAAAACCTGGAAAATTGTCACAGCCAAGAGGAGCTTTAGGGGACACGGGAACTAAATGTTACTTGAGGCTTGGAAAAGAAATAAAACATTAAGTAAAAATGAAGGAAATGAAAAAATAGTTCACATTTTCTAAAGTTTTATATAAATGGAGTCCTACAGCATGTGCTCTTGTCTGGTTTTTCGCTCAGTGTAATTATTTTGAGACTTATCCATGTCATGTATATCAGCTCATTCCTTTTTATTGCTGAGCAGCAATATGGAATCACTATGTGGATATGCCATAATTTGTTTACTCATTCGCCTGTTGATATTTGGATTGTTTCCAATTTTGAGCCAGTACGACCATTCATGTCTGTGTGTGGATGTATCTTTTCATTTATTTTCAGTAAATAGGAACGAAATGGGTGATAGGTGGCATATATTTAACATTTTAACAAACTGCCTCTTTTACAAAATACTTTTGTACTATTTTATTTTCCCATCTGCAGTGTTTGAGAGTTCTGTTTGCTGCATAGACCATAGAGGGTTGGTATTTTTGTTTTTGTTTTTAATTTGGGGCAATCTAATAGATGTACAAGAGTGTCTCGTGGTTTTAATTTGCATTTTCCTAATGACCAGTGCTCTTGAGCATCTTTTCCTGACTTTGTTTACCATCCATATATCTGTGAGTAGTTTATTATTGTGTTGTATCTGTTTTTTTAATTGGACTGTTTCAGTTGTTGAGTTTGGGTAATTCTTGGTATATCCTAGATACCAATCCTTTATCAGACATGTGATTTGCAAATAACTATTCTCCAGTCTGTGTCTTGCCTTATTCTTTTAATAGTATATTTCAAAGACCAGTTTTTAATTTTGATAAAGTTCAAATTGTCAACATTTTTCATTTATGTATCATACTTCCGATGTCATATCTAAAAATTTTATGCCTACCTAAGGTCATGAAGATTCTTTCCATTTTTTTTTTCTAGAAGTTTTATAGTTTCAGTTCTTTTAGGTTGGTGATCCATTTTGAGTTAATTTTTGTAGATGACGTGAAGTATAGATAAGAATTGGGTTTTCTTTTTGTTTTTTTTAATTTTGTAATCTATTTAATTTTTTAATTTCATCATGTATTTAATTTTGTAATCTATTCAATCCAGCACATTTTGTTGAAAAGACCATCTTTTTTTCCACCAGATTACCTTTTCTCTTTTTTTCTTTAATTTTTTTAATTGGATGTGGTTGACACAATGTTAACATTGTTTTCAGGTGTACAACATAGAGGTTATCTTGCCCCTTCTGTTTTTATACTTCAAGATTTTGTTCAGGGATGGTGTTCTGTTCTTACATCCCTGAAGAATTTCATTTTTTTTTTTTAAGATTTTATTTATTTATTTATTTATTTATTTGACAGACAGAGATCATAAGTAGGCAGAGAGGCAGGCAGAGAGAGAGAGAGGAGGAAGCAGGCTTCCTGCAGAGCAGAGAGCCCGACGTGGGGCTCGATCCCAGGACCCTGGGATCATGACCCGAGCCGAAGGCAGAGGCTTTAACCCACTGAGCCACCCAGGCGCCCCGAATTTCATTTTTTTTTCTTAAAGTTTTTTTAAATTTATTTATGAGAGTGCGTGTGCATGAGCAGGGGGGAGGGGCAAAGGGAGAAGTCGACTCCCCACAGAAAAGGAGCCTGATGGAGGGCTCTGTCCCAGGACCTCAGGATAATGATGACCTGAGCCAAAGGCAGATGTTTAACCAATGGAGCTACTCAGGTGCCCCATTAATTTTATTTTTGAAGGTTTTGTTTTGTTTTGTCTTTTGCTCCTTTTATTGCTTCTGTTTCCTTATAGGTTGTTTTTTCCTGAAGATTTGTTTTGGTCTTTCACATTCTCAGAGGCCTTTGTTTTATTTTAAGATTTTATTTATTCATTTGAGAGAGAGCCCAGGAGCACGGGCAGAGGGAGAGGGAGAAGCAGGCTTCCCGCTGAGCAGAGAGCCCAATGCAGGGCTCGATCCCAGGACCCTGGGATCATGACCTGAACCTCAGGCAGAGGCTTTAACCCACTGAGCCACCCAGGTGCCCCTCAGAGGCTTGTCTTAAATGATTGGTGATCCTTGCCTATCCTTGCCTCTCCTCTTATAGCTTAGTTCAGTCACTAAGCTGCTGATTGTACTGAATGAGCCTGAGGTTGGACTTTTTAAGGAATAGGATTCACTGTGGTGATTGGTCCCTTTTTAAATCTTGAGTGGTTTGCACTGATGCTATGATCTGTTTAAATGTGTTTTTCTTTTTCTCGTGTTCTATTTGTTTTTAGTGTTATTGCAGAATTCTCAACCAGTCTTTCATTCAGCATCTCCATATTCTCTCCTCTGAGAATTCATATTAGACATTTATTAGATCTTTACATTTTATGCCCTTTTAACCTCTTTTTTATATTTCTGTTTTTCTTTGCTGTGTTTTGGTTGTTTTCTTAATCTTCCATTTCCTTATTTCTTTTTTAGCCATGTTTGATCTATCCATTGAGGTGTTTTGGTGGGGGATGTTTTTTCCATTACAGCAGTTATATTTTTCATTCATAGAAGTTATATTTGATTCTTTTTAGGTCTGTCTGATGACTTTTATTCTTTTCTTCATTTTTTAATAATAATTTTCCTTTTTTCAGAATTCTTTCTTTCTTTTTTTCTTAAGATTTTTTTCTTTAAAATTTTATTTATTTATTTGACACAGAGAGAGAGAGAGATCACAAGTAGGCAGAGAAGCAGGCAAAGAGAAAGGAAGAAGCAGGCTCCCCGCTGAGCAGAGAGCCTGAAACGTGGCTCGATCACAGGACCCTAGGATTACAACCCAAGCCGAAGGCAGAGGCTTTAATCCACTGAGCCACCCAGGCGCCCCTAAGATTTTTATTTAATTGAGAGATTGAGAGATCATGAGGGGGGAGAGGGTTCCAGGGAGAAGCAGACTCCCTGCCGAGCAGGGAGCCCAATTGAGGACTCAATCCTGAGACTCCGGGATCATGACCTGAGCCTAAGGCAGTTGCTCAACCTACTGAGCCACCCAGGGGCCCAAGATTTATTTATTTCGGAGAGAGAAGAGAGCATGCACACACGTGTGTGGTGGGAGAGGGGCGGGGGTGGCATAGAGGGAGAGGAAAGAGAATCTCAAGCGGACTCCCTGCTGAATGAGAAACCCAGTGTAGGTCTCATCCACAACCATAAGATCATGACCTGAGCCAAAATCAAGAGTCAGTCACTTAACAGACTAAGCCACCCAAGTGCCCCTTTTTATTTCATCTTAAACAGTTTTTGGGACCCCTGGGTGGCTCAGTCAGTTAAGTATCTGCTTTCGGCTCAGGTCGTAATCCTAGGGTCCTGGAATCAACCCCCTCATTAGGCTCTCTGTTTAGCTGTGAGCCTCTTCTCCGTCTCACTCTTTCCTCCTCCCTCTCTCTGTCAAGTAAGTAAATCTTGGGGAAAAAAAAAAAAAACAGTTCTTGAATAGTTCTTTTATACTCTGTCTAGCAATTTCTGTGCCTACTTGGAATTCCTAATCTATTTCTACTGACACTTGTGATTGATTGCTTATTATATGTTTGATTCTTGATTGTGTACTCATACTTGGTCAAATCTGTGGGAATGCTGAAAGGCCTGAGTTGTAGGTGATTATTTCTTGCAATGATTTAGGATGCTTTTGCTGGGTTTCATGGGGCACTAGTGGCCAGAAACTACTTTAATGTCTTGAGCTGGGGATTCACTGACCATCTAGGGTAGTGTAAGTTATATCCTCAGAGGTACAGGAGAGCAGGCCTGTGATTATAAAATCCCAGAGTAGCCTCTCCACCCAGAAGAACATGGGCAGAAAAGACTCATTTGTAGGTCCTCTTTTGCATGTAGTCAGATGTTTTTTTCCTACCTACCCTTTTATTGAAGTCGCAGCCCCCTTAGGGATTTTGGTCTCATTCAGGTTTTCCAATTAAGTTCCCCTGCAGTAAATGGTAAGTTTAACATAGAGTAAGTTGATTATAGCTCATATGTATAGTTCATTAGTATTCTTTCCTAATCTAAGAAAAATATACTCAAGGAACACCACTTCCCAAGTAGAATGTAGCTCCCCACCTAGTGTGTCCTGGATTTGTCAAGTTAATTCATCCCTGCAATGCTTGGGATATAGTCAGAGGCCTCAGACTAGGTACATTCAGGGGCTTATAACCCTTGCATTGTATAGCTGATCATTTTCTTTGTGTGCTGGAACTATGGAAGAGACTGCATATTCTATATCCCTCTTAAATTACCATAATGTTCATAAGCATATTAAAGGTTTAAAGAGGCCTTAAGGGGCACCTGGGTGGCTCAGTGTTAGGTTAAAGGCTCTGCCTTTGGCTCAGGTCATGATCCCAGGGTCCTGGGATCAAGCCCCACATTGGGCTCTCGGCTCAGCAGGGAGCCTGCTTCCTCCTCTTTCTCTGCCTGCTTCTCTGCCTGCTTGTGATCTCTGTCAAATAAATAAATATTCTTCTAATAAATAAATAGGCCATGAAATAAGGAAAATTTTCCAAATGTATTTGACCATAATACTTTATTTTTAATACTTTTTTTTTTAAACGTTAACAGCCTATAATGTTGATACCAAGATGTTTATCATTGTTGACTCCCTGAAACTATAAGGTTATATTCGCTGGCAAGTAGAGTCCGAATAAGATACTCTGCACTGACATTTAGGGGTCAGTAAATATGCATTGGCTGCTAACTGGGCTGGCTGGAAAGTGGACTACCTTCTATGACAACTTTGGGTATAAAAGATCCATCTCTGCATGGATGTGAGCTGTGTGAATCTACTAGAACTTAAAATTCTAGCCAGTGTTTATTAAGTGTGCATTCCAGACACTGTGATAAATATTTCATAATGTCTTTCCATTCCCTTCAGGAAAAAAGAATGTATCACTTCTTTGCCCTGGCCTTCAAGGGTTCTCATGATGTGGCCTCTTTATCGTCCTGCAACCCCATCTTATAAACCTTTCACACGACACAAGCCACACTGGCCTTTCAGTGTGCCACATATGTTCCAACCTTGTTCTTGTTCTTTGCTCTGCCTAGAATATCCCAGCACCAAATATTCAATTGACTGCCTTTTTTGGCATCAGGGTCTTATCTCACCAAGGCCTTTCCTCACCCCTGAATCTTAGCTGACCACTCCTGCCTCAGTTTGACTCTGACTTCACGTGGCCTTGCTTGGATTCCTCCCTGCCAGTAGACTCGTAGCCTGTGTGAAAAGCATGAGTCTTGTCTGCTTTATTACACGACTCTGTCTTTAGCTTCTGCCACTGTGAAACACACAAATGCTTGGTAAACAGTTGTTGAATGTTGAGTGAATAGGGAAAGAAGCTCATAACTTGTTTCACAGCTGAGTTCACAGCCAATGAATGGCAGAGCCACAACCCAAACCTAGGGCTATCCGAATTCTGTGCTGTTAGCACCACCCCTCACTCTAACAAGGACTATTCCATTCCTTACCACCTTATCAGTTAAAAATGTTGCTAGACTTTCTTTTGGCATTACCCTCAGAATCTTACTCTTGAAATCTGGTGGTAGCAGATTTTGATTCTTTGAAAGTACATATGATTTTTTTTAAATACCTGCAAGTTATTCTGTGAGGTAATCAAGCTAGGGAAAACTATTGAGGGAAATGGAATTACAAAGTAGCCACATACAATACGGTTTTCTTCTTAAAACTGGATCTAAAAGAGAGTTCTAAAAGAAGGATACTAGAAGAAGAGGCCTTCTTAAAAGAAAGTATTCATTTGGGTATAAAATATTTCCATTGTGTGGATTAAGAAACTGATTGGGTCACTTTCATAGTTACACCTGATACATGGGAAAATCAGTTTCCCATATCTGTGTACCTAAAAATAATTGCTCAGTAGCTCAGTATCTCAAACTTAAAGATGCATTTGCTTGGTTTTATTTTTGTCAGGCTTTGAATAACAGATTTCAGCTTTGTTATTGGTCATAGTAGAAAGTTAAACCAGCCTGGAAAGAAACTGAGCAAAAAGTGTAAAATGATACCCAAAAAATACTAAGTGAAGCAAAAGAATAAGGATAGGTGCCAAACTCTAAAGATTGTTTGGTTGATACTTGGCCCTCTAGTTGTAACTCGCTGTGTATGTTTATGTCGTATTTTTTTTGAAGTTTTCTTTTGTTGCCTGTGTTGCTCCTATTTCCTTATAGATTATTGTTTCCTGAAGATTTTGTTTCTCTTTATTTTCCTGTTTTCTTTCTGCTTTCTTCTCACTAATCTCAAAGTTTTACGGTATATTATTATATTATTGTAGATATCTACAGTTCCAGAGCAGAAAGGCAAATTGAGAAATCATTTTTCTGTTTATTATGTGTATTTCACCACAATTTTTTAAAAAAAAAGACAAACCGTCTAACCTACCCTTTTTTTTTAAGATTTTTTTTTAATTTATTTATTTGACAGAGATCACAAGTAGGTAGAGAGGCAGGCAGAGGGGCAGGGAAGCAGGCTCCCCGCCGAGCAGAGAGCCCAACACAGGGCTCCATCCCAGGACCCTGAGATCACAACCCGAGCCAAAGGCAGAGGCTTACCCCACTGAGCCACCCAGGCGCCCCTAACCTACTCTTTTTTATAGAGAAGTGACCCACCTAGTTTATGGCAAAGCTTAAATTATATGGTGATCTTCTGATCCTACTCAGTGTTCTTGCTGTCACCATTGAAGTTCTTGTTTGTTAACATGGTAGCTAATGAAGTTGCACCTTATAGAAAGGGAAGCCTCTGTTTTGAAACAAGCGTTTCATTACAAAATAAAATTATCATTTCTGGGAGCTAGATCTTCATTTTTCAGATGCCACTTAACACAATTTGAACTAAGTTAATTGAGGGGGGAGGGGGCATATTCTTTCTGTGTCATGGATCACTGATTTCTTCTACTTTCAAGACCGAACATTCTTCACGCTCTGAAAGGAAAAGGAGAGACTCATTCGGGATGTTTGACGGTTATGATAGCTGCAGTGAGGACACGAGTAGCAGCTCCAGCTCTGAGGAGAGTGAAGAAGAAGTTGCTCCTTTACCTTCGAACCTCCCAATCATCAAAAACAATGGACAAGTGTACACGTACCCAGATGGTAAATCTGGCATGGGTGAGTATTTCCAGCCTTCCAATGTTACTCAGCTTCATGATGGGGGGTTATGTTCTAGTTTGACTTTTTTCCCTTCCTTAGAATTTTTCAAGGAAAAAAGAAACACAGTCTGAAGCTTATAGTTGTAGATGAGACCCTAGATTTCGGTTTGAACTCTTTATCTTGCCTACCTGCCGTATTCTGGCCGAAGGCAAGGAGAACAAAATAAAAACAAAAGGCTATTGAGAAACATAATGTGGACATGAATTCAGTCTTCAGGTAGTAAATCCCCGTGTAACTGAAAGTGTGTAGGATCATAGGCTTGTAGAGTTAACAGACGCTTGCAAGGTAAAGTCTCGCTTCTCTACAGAAATTCCTCATGGGATGTTTTCTGTTAACACTTCCAGTGATAATGTATCTGTGATTACCAGAATATCCTTTATATTGCACCAAAATTATCCGTGCTCTGGATTTTGTTGTTGAGTCTTAATTTTGCCTTTTAGAGCTACACGAATAATTCTAATCCTTGTTACAGTGGTCTCCTTTCCCACTAGAACACTCTGAGTAACTCTAGCTGCTTCAGTGATTTCTCATAATATTACAGTGTATTTTAATTCATCGGTATGTCCTGCTCACCATATTCTAGGCATACTTCGAATTAGTGGTAATGGGGTAACAGCCTGTCCTGCCTTGCCTAAGACTGTCCTCTTTTTAGGATTGGAAGTCCTCTACCCTAGAAAGCATCTCAAGCAAATGTTTGGTCACTTATGTAATTAGGACAGAAGGTAGTTACACCTTCATCTCCCTTTCTCAGGACTGTGTTTCCACTCATGCCCCAGAATTGCTCTAGCTTTTTTTTTTTTTTTAAGATTTTATTTATTTATTTGACACAGGGAGAGAGATCACAAGTAGGCAGAGAGGCACATAGAGAGAAGAGAGGAAGCAGGCTCCCTGCCAAGCAGAGAGCCCGATGCGGAGCTCAATCCCAGGAGCCTGAGACTATGACCTGAGCCGAAGGCAGAGGCTTCATCCTACTGAGCCACCCAGGGGCCCCTGCTCTAGTTTTTTTGAAAGTAGCACTGATTTTGCATATAGCTGAAACTCTTTCATCTTTTCTACAACTTAATCAGTAAACCAATTAAACCAGTTTTGTGCATTTGCAGTTAACTTTTTTTTTAAGATTTTGAAGTAATCTCTCCACCCAGCACGGGGCTTGAATTTAGAACCCCAAGATTAAGAGTCACATGCTCCACCACTGAGCCAGCCAGGGACCCCAGCTCTCTGTTTTTAAATAAATGATATGAGGCTAATTTGAATATACTTTTAGGAAAGGCACAAGCAAGGGCTATGGGAGCATGAAAGGCATGCGGAATCTTCACTGGGTCCAACCAGAGAAGGCTTCACAGGGCAGGCAGCCTTTGAGCCAGCTTTGAAGGACAAAGGTAGAAGGCGTGGGAGAAGCCTGTGAAAGGAGGGAACTATACTAGCAAAGGTTAGGAGGTAGGACTTTGAAGGAATAATGCTGGGCCATTCAATTATGGCAGACACATAGGCGACTGATCACAAGAAACATCACTGAGAGATGAAAGACGTGGAAATACAACCATTTTGTGTCCTGCAGTACCTGAAAACATATTTTTAAATCAGTCAGTGCTCACTGAGGGCCTCCCACACGTTTCTGATACTTGCTGTCAGCAAAAAGGCTTCCTATTGGCAAAAGCTGAGGGACACAATCCCACTCATTTGGGAGCCAGACAAGGTCATCTCCAAGGACATCACAAAGACTCGGGCACAGGGGAAAGAAGGTAGATTAAGCAGATTTGGAGTTAAATTTTTGGCCTTGGGCAGGGTTCTAACCCACTGAGCCTGTTTTTCTGTCTGTACAGTTGAGATGTGGTTACCTGCTAGGCAGAGTGGCCTGAAGGCAGGGGTGAGGGAAGTATCCCCAGAAGCCCCATCTGGAGCTGCATACACCAGGGATGCCTGAAAACACTGAATGGGAATAGGATCCAGCCTTGTTTGATACCACTTAGATTCTGAAGTGAGTCCGCCATGATACCATTCTGATTTTAAAATTGAAGAATGATTCCGGGCCTGAAGAGGACCCAGGAATGATTTCAAACTTACTCCCAGGTTGAGGCTGTAGTGAAATCAGTTTCACATTTCTCTTAATGCCTCTCTTGATAAAGGGAAGCAGAGTAACAGTGATCAGAGCTTAAATAACTGTCATAGAACCTCAGCTGCCAAAAGCCAGGTTCCGAGGCCTCACCATGGGTCTAAGGGCAAAAGACTGGCTCTGACCTCCGCAAGCCTGTCCATCAGGATGATGGGCAGCAAGTATGTATATATGCAGAAGTTTCCCCTGTGGATACTGGATGAACTACACACTGTGCTGGTCCTCAGAGACCTCTCTCTGAGTGTGGCAGGATATCTGGTAAGAATTAGGTTCTTCCTCAGTCCCCAAAGGACAGGCTCTGGGTTTGGAAACAGAAAAGCTTCTGGGGGCTTTCCTTTTGAGACCCGCCAAGTTCTAGCCCCTTTCCAGCTACAGTTGATTTTTTTTTCTTTTTTTAAGATATTATTTATTTATTTATTTATTTGAGAAAGAGAGCACACATGCACGCCCAAGTCTGGGGAAGGGGGAGAAGCAGATGCCCCACTGAGCTGGGGGCCTGCCACTGGGTTAAATCTCAGGACCCTGGGATTGTGACCTGAGTCGAAGGCAGCTGCTTAACCAGCTGAACCATCCAGGTGCCCCTGCAGTTGATATTTTAAATCCAGTGCTTAAGACTTTAAATTACTCTGGGAGCAACCGGGTGGCTCAGTTAAGTATCTGACTATTGATTTCTGCTCAGGTCATGAGATCCAGCTCATCTTAAGCCTGCTTAAGATTCTCTCACCCTGTGGGCCTGGATGGCTCAGTGGGTTAAGCCTCTGCCTTCAGCTCAGGTCATGATCTCAGGGTCCTGGGATCGAGTCCCTTGTTCGGGCTCTCTGATTAGCAGGGAGCCTGCTTCCTCCTCTCTTTCTCTCTCTCTCTCTCTCTGCCTGCGTCTCTGCCTACTTGTAATCTCTCTCTGTCAAATAAATAAATAAAATCTTTAAAAAAAAAAAGATTCTCTCACCTTCTCCCCTCCCCACTCCTAAATAAATAAATAAATAAATTTACATAGCCTGTTCCTAACTTAATTTTGGTCTTTTTAGAAATTTTTTATTTCTGATTCTGTCATTTAATGTTGAAGGTTGTGTTGTATAATATTCTAGTTTTGTGCCATTTTCAGATTTGATGATAATGCCCTATTGGTCATATTCTAGTTTTTCAATTAAAAAGCTGAACAGCACAGGGCCTGGGGCAGAGATGTAGGCCATATCAAAAAATTTCCCATGGGGCGCCTGGGTGGCTCAGTGGGTTAAAGCCTCTGCCTTCAGCTCAGGTCATGATCCCAGGGTCCTGGGATCGAGCCCCGCATCGGGCTCTCTGCTCAGCAGGGAGCCTGCTTCCTCCTCTCTCTGACTGCCTCTCTGCCTACTTATATATAATCTCTGTCTGTCAAATAAATAAATAAAAATAAAAATTTCCCATCACTGGGGCACCTGGCCGACTCACTTGGAAAAGCATGTGACTCTTCATCTCAGGGCCACCATGAGTTTGAGCTCCATGTTGAACGTAGAGATTACTAAATAAATAAATAAAACTTTTTAAAAATTGGGGTTGCCTGGCTGCCTCAGTCGGTAGAGCATGCAACCTCTGATCTTGGGGTTGTGGGTTCACGTCCCACATTGGGTATAGAGATTACTTAAAAATAAAATCTTTAAAAATAAAAAAAAGAACTTCCTGTCATTTATCAGGACCAACTAGGTATGGTCATGTGGTCAGTTAAAACCTACTTGGATGTCTTCTACTTCACCTTAAATTTCTTGGTCACTATTGACAAAGCTGCATGAGATTTATCAAAGTGTTAACTCTTTTTCCTCTTTTTAAGTTGGTTTTTGTTTTGTTTTTTTGACAGAGATAGCGCAAGTAGGCAGAGCAGCAGGGAGAAGGAAAGGGTAAAGCAGGCTTCCACCGAGCAGGGAGCCCAACAAGGAGCTGGATCCCAGGACCCTGGGATTGTGACCTGAGCCAAAGGCAGACGCTTAACTGACTGAGCCACCCAGGCGCCCCTAAATGTGTTAACTCTTTAAAAAAAAATACTATTAATACATAAGTTGACCCTCGAACAACACGAGTTAGGAGCCCATCCCTCACACAAATATGTGTGAAACCTTTGACTCCCCAAAAACTTAATTACTAATAGCCTACTGTTGACCAGAAGCCTTACTGATAACTTTAACAGTCGACTAATGTGTTTTGTATGTTTTTTACATTATATAATGTATTCCTACATTATATAATACAATATATAGAATAAAGTAAGCTAGAGAAAAGATTTTTAGGACAGTCATAAGGAGAGGATACATTTACAATACCATATTTACTGAAAAAAAATCCACATACAGGTGGACCCACGCAGTTCAAACCCATGTTGTTCAAACTATACTCTTGCCATGGTTTACTTTTACCAGTCCAGTACTAGTCCTTATCACCAAAGGAAATAAGGCTTATTGAGGCTTTATGTGTCCAGGTCTATTTTAAATACTAGAGATGCAGAGAGAAACAATACAGAATAGTCCCTGCCTTGGTGGCGCTTACAGACTTGTCCTGGGAATCATAGTTGGATATGTAGAATTCTTGACAAAGATTCACTGTCCCTTAGGATCACAACTTCTTTACCTAGAAGGTCACAGACCTTTTTACTTATCTGTTCTGTAATTTTTTCAACAGAGAACTGTTTTTTTCTCTCTTTAAACATCCTTTCTTCATCTCTAATCCTGTGGTACCTTATCTTTCTTTCATCATTTCGCAAGAGATTTTTAAGTACTGGTGGAACTACAGGTCCCTCCAGTTAAAGTGGGTGGAGATTTAAACCCACTCAGGCATTTGTTTGCTGTGTTACTTTCTGGGTTTGTTTTTTTTCCCCCCTCTTTTGAGGAATAAATGACAAATATGGTTGTATGTATTTAATATGTACAACGTGATGATTCTGTATTTATACACGTACATACATACATGTTGTTCAATGATTACCAAGATCAAGGTAAGTTAAACCTATCCATCGCTTCATATAGTTCTTCTGTGTGTAGGGTTGTGGAAAAGAACACGATATCTACTCCCAGCACCTTAACAGTATGCAGTACAGTATTACTTTTTTTTTAAGATTTTTTTTTATTTGCAAGAGAGAGCGTGCACAAGCAAGGGTGAGCAGCAGGCAAAGAGAGAAGCAGGTTCCTTGCTGAGCAAGGAGCCAGATGTGGGACTGGATCCCAGGACCCTGGGATTATCACCTCAGCCAAAGGCAGACAGACACTCAACCAAAAGGCATCCCCACAGTACAGTATTATTAACTACACTTACCATGCTGTATGTTAGATCTTCACAATTTACTGTTCTTATAATTGAAACTTTATACCCTTTAACCTACATGTCACCAACCCCCCCAGAGGCTGGCAGTCACCATCCTATTTTCTATTTCTATGAAATCGGCCTTTTTTTTTTTTTTTAAGGATTCCCCGTGTAAATAATCCCATACACTATTTCATTTAGCATATTCCCTCCAGGTTTAACCCTGTTGTCATAAATGGTAGAATTTTCTTCTTTTTTTGTGAATGAATAGTATTTTATGTGTGTATATATTTACACACCACATTTTATATCTCCATTCATCTTTCAGAGTACATGTAAATGTTTTCATTTTCTTGGCTTTTGTGACTTATGCTGCAGTGAACACGGGAATGCAGATATCTGATTGAAATACTGATTATCAGTCAACTAATTATTGAAAAGGGCAAGAAGAATACAGAATAGGGCGAGGACAATCTCTTTAATGAATGGTGTTGGGAAAACTGGATATGCACATGCTAAGGAATGAAACTGGATCCTTGCACCAATCAACAGAAATTAACTTGAAATGGATTAGACTTTAACCTAAGACCTAAAACTAAAACACAGGAAAATAGGGGAAAGCTTTTTTGACACTGGTCAAAACACTGGTGATTTCTTGGTTTAGACACAAAAGCAAAAACAAATGGGACGGGGCACCTGTGTGGCTCAGTGTTTTAAAGCCTCTGCCTGGTCGGGCTCTCTGCTCAGCAGGGAGCCTGCTTCCTCCTCTTTCTCTCTCTGCCTGCCTCTCTGCCTACTTGTGATCTGTGTCTGTCAAATAAATTTTTTTAAAAATCTTAATTTAAAAAAAAAATGGGACTACATCAAACTAAGGAGTTCTACCCAATAATGAAAGCAGTAAATTGAAAAGGCATCTTTCAGAATGGGAAAAAATACTTGCAAATCATATCTGATAACTCCTACAACTCAGTAGCATAAAAACAAACAAAAATTCGGGACGCCTGGGTGGCTCAGTTGGTTAAGCAGCTGCCTTCGGCTCAGGTCATGATCCCAGCGTCCTGGGATCGAGTCCCGCATCGGGCTCCTTGCTCAGCAGGGAGCCTGCTTCTCCCTCTGCCTACCATTCTGTCCGCCTGTACTCGCTCTCTCTCCCTCTCTCTCTCTGACAGATAAATAAATAAAATCTTTAAAAAAAAAAAAAAAATTCAAATGAAAAATGGACAAGGACCTGAATAGACATTTTTCCTAAGAAGACATACAGATGGCCTACGGGTACATGAAACAAGCTCAGCATCACTAATTATCAGGAAAATAACGATCAAAACCACAGTGAGATGCCACCTTACACCTGTTGGGATCACTGTTACCGTTAACAAAATGATAAGAGAGAACAAATGCTGGTGAGGATGTGGAAAAAAGGAAACACACACTGCTGATGGGAATGTAAAGTTGTATATAGCCATTACAGAACAGTCGGGCAGTTCCTCCGAAAAACTGAAACTAGAACTGTCCTGACCTAGCAGTCCCACTCCCAGTTCATATCTGCTTACCTATTTTGAACTTCAGTTCTGTGACCCTTCTTCTAATTCTGCCTTTCAGATTGTTGTCCAGTGTGCAAATTTACAAAAGAGGCACATTAGGAAGCAGAGTCTTGTTTTCCTCTTATCAGAGGGAATAATCAAGCATCTACCTCAAGCTTTGAGCCTGTCCTTTCCTTCTTGTCCTCTGAACATAACATGAAAGAATCTGTGTATTACCCTTAGCATTTTCCCGAGACGTGGCTCTTTCAAGGTCGTGCCTCATGTTAAACGTTGCATTGCACCACTTCTTATGTTTTGTTTATAATCCTCTCAAAAGGCTAGCGCTCTTAGTGTCTATGAAAATGCCTGGCGCATGGTGAGCACTAAGGACATGTAAGTGGAATCTGCTTTATATTTGTTTGTGGGTTCAGACCCTTTGTAAAACCTGTTAGACTTTGAGCTACGGCCAAGACTTTCTGGAGTCGTAGCCATGGCATCATACCAGTCTTTTCTCTAACTTTCGTGGAGGATTTTCCATCATTTCTGTAACAGAAGACATTGTATGTCTCATGTTTAAAATAAAACCTTTAGGTAATAAGTTAATAAAACTGAGATTAAAAAAAAACGGTTTTATTTTATGACCATGACACCAGTGTTTTCGTTTTCTTCATTAGCTACCTGCGAAATGTGTGGGATGGTTGGTGTGCGAGATGCTTTTTACTCCAAAACTAAGCGTTTCTGTAGCGTTTCATGTTCACGAAGCTATTCGTCAAACTCCAAGAAGGCAAGCATTTTGGCCAGACTTCAGGTAACGGTACAGAAACCTTCTTGTTCCTTATATCTGTTATTTCTATGGTTTTCACTGTTTACCTTTCATTTGATTGTGATTCACTGCACTCCACTCTACCCAGTTGGCCAGCTCCCACTTTATACCCCCCCCCTTTTTTTTTTTTGGAAATATATGGTCCCCAGGGTTTGCTCAGTCCATAAAATGAAGCAGCTGTTATAAATAGACAAGACACACTATCCAAAGTAAACTATGAACTGTTTCTATAAGTGAATGAAAAATATGTCTTCTTTTTCTGAATAAGCATAAATATAATAAACACCTTGTTATGTACAGGAACTGAAGCCTTTCTTTCCCCCCTGTTTTCTTTTGAGTTAATATCAAGGTAGAATCATTCAGTATTGGGGGAGAAATGATTTACCCTTTGGTATTATTTCTCCATCATCTTTGCGTTCTACTACAGATTGCAGCCTGTTTGATACCTTGAAAAAATGTGTTTGGTTAATCCAACTAACCTTTTTGAGAATGTTCATGGTATAAAAAGAAATTAATCTTTCTTTAAATGTACAGCAATGCCTACAAAACGGAGATTTGACCATTTAACTAAGTTGTTACTATTAGAGCATATAAACAATGTTTTTAAGGCACTTAATTGATTTCTGTAATATATTTTATTTTGATCACATTTTGCTTACTCTCCTTTAACTTAGCTGTGATCATTACATAGCACTGAAAGGATTATATAAATTCCCCAGATTAAGGAAATACATCACTTAGATGTATTTCTATATTTCAGATAGACATTACGTAAGATCCTGAGCAGTGGTCTGTACCCAAATGGATGGCAGTTTGTCACACTGTGAATTTGGCCCATGATCATTTTGTCATTGATCTTTTGCGTTAGCACTAAAGGTATAAACCTCAGTCACTTGCTCTTTAAACATTAAATTATCTTCTCTTACCATATAAATAGCAATGCTTGGCAACCTGCATGAGTGAATAACCACTGGTTTTATCTAGTATAAGAAGGAATCAAGTATCCACCACAGCCTATGTTTAACATCTTATGGGATATAATTTTTTATTAACATATTAATTTGCATATTGCTGTTTTAGTCTGTGCCAGCTCTGCTACCCATGTTAGATGTCTACATTGTAGCAGAACTCAAAAAGACATTTCTCATATTAAAATATCTTGTATGTTTCCTCTGCTTTAATAATTTTCTAAACCCTTGATGTTACTTAAGCAGAATGAGTAGTATGCAATCAGGTTAATTTTTTCGGTGGAGGGGGGTGGATGAGAAAGAATCCTATTTACTTAACTCTTCTTGTTTCAGGGTAAGCCTCCAACAAAGAAAGCGAAAGTTCTTCAGAAACAACCTTTAGTTGCTAAACTAGCCGCATATGCTCAGTATCAAGCTACCTTGCAAAATCAAGCAAAGACTAAAGCAGGTAATATCGGTGAATATAATAGAGGTGAAATATTTGATACTGATTCATTTAGTTTGAGTTAATGACATTTTAATTTTGCATTTTTGTTAACTAAGCTATTTCTAGGCCCAACTGGTATATTATGACATTAGGTTTCCTCGTGGTTGTTTTGGTTTCAGTAAATTATTCTAGAAGAGAGTAGTTGTATTCCCAAGTTCACAGTGCTTGGGGCAGTATCCTTAGCATTTTTTATCTGGCTTATTATTTTCTGTGTACAGGTTCTCTATGCTGTGAATGGTGGGGAGCGTTGAGGATATAAAAAGCAAAGAAATAAGATGTTTAGCAATATTTGCAGGAGAAGAGAATAGCAAGAAGAATAGATTGAGGAAAGCATCATTTCTAATAGAAGATTCTTGATAGGAGGGCGACTAGGTGGCTCAGTTGGTTAAGCAGCTGCCTTCGGCTCAGGTCATGATCCCGGAGTCCTGGGATCGAGTCCCATGTCAGGCTCCAGCTCAATGGAGAGTCTGCTTGTCCCTCTGACCCGATCCCCTCTCATGCTCTCTCTCACTGTCTCTCTCTCAAATAAATAAATAAAAATCTTAAAAAAAGAAGAAGAAGATTCTTGACAGGAAAGCAGAGAAGTAGAGAGATGTAACAGGGAGTAAAGCAATGAAAAACCCTCCTAAAGGTATCTGTGGCAGATACCGGATAGAGATCTCATTGCGGTGCCCAGTAAAAGCTGCTTGGGAATAAAAACCCAAAAGCAGTCATGGCATTCTTTGAACACTTCTGCTCTCAGCTGTTCTTCCCCGCTGATTACTGAAGAGCTCTTTCTTCCTTCACTTTCCAAACAGCTTATACTATGTATGGTAGACTTAAATTGCTTTTTGTTTGCAGGTATGATCTATGCAAAAGTTCATGTTTATTCAGAAAAGTTTTTAAATCTTTACAGGAAAAAAAGAAAACTTTCTTTCAAGGTGATAAGTTAATTTTGTATCATTTCATATTGTCTTGTAAATAAAAGGTTTGAGAATTGTAATACATCTACATGTATTTTTTTTCCCCACAGCAGTATCCATGGAGGGCTTCAGCTGGGGTAACTACATCAATAGCAATAGCTTTATAGCAGCTCCTGTTACGTGCTTTAAACATGTGAGTATGGAATTTCTCACCTATTGAAATGCTTAGTCATTGTTTAAAGCCGAAGATACAATAACATCTGAAGTATCTTGTCTTTAGGAGGTCTTTATTTTATACTTTGTCATAAAAATGTTACTTTTTATTATACTTATTAGTAATAAAAACAATTTCTAGAAGATGTGCAAGTGTTCTTTAAAGAAGTTATCCTTTGTGGGCAACCCTCTCAGGTCCCAGGACCTCCCTATTGGGGAGCTTTGTGCTATCACTTTACTATTGCTCAATAAACCTTGCTTTCCTGCCCACCAAAAAGAATAAAATAAAAAGTAAATTACAACTTGAAATTACTCAAATAGGGAAAAGTACTAGTCTTCTCTAATTTTCATATTAAGCTGAACCATACACAGTTGCTGCTTTTGTATGTCATGTGTATTGGCAGTGTCGTATGGTTCAGCATAACACAAACCTCCATCGTGCATGTTACCTAAATCTTTCTGAGCTGACCTGATATTTCAGAAAAGGAAGGATCTTTCTTCCAGTTATGTTTTTGTCTCCAAAGGTAAAATCACAAAAACAGAGAAGGAACTGTTAGTAATATAGCATTGTGGGCTGAAATATGTGACACATACCAGAAAACCCTTTGCAGGATGTCCTTTTTGGCAAGCAGATCTTATAGAGTATATGAAGTAATTCAGAATTAAGTTAAAAACGTTATCCAAAGATAACTTTGTTCCTTTTGCTCCTCTTCCTTCTTGTTAAATGATCTGTGATTACTTCTCTCCAATTTTTTTTTACCTTACTACAAGTTTAATTTATATTTAAAGATTCTATCTGCTATTTAAAAAAAAAAAAACAAAAATAAAAACAACTTTGCTACTATGTACAAAAAGAAAAGAGAATTTAGAAAATTAATGAATGAAATTTTGCTTACACTAAACATTTTCTTAAGTTAGGACTTCACTTTCAAATAACAGCATGTGGGCAAAACTGAGCTTGAATTCTTGCTGTGGAAACTCAAATGAATTTTAGTTCACAGCCAATACAGACTCTTAGTCAAGGCAGAGCATATGAAAGCTGTGGTAGAAATATAAACTAAAGCTGAGTCCTCAATTTGCTAGTTTTCTTTCCTGAAAGTACAGGTGTTCAGCCTTAGTTGGTGGTATAAGTGGGATCCTAGATAACTTTATCCAGTGCAAAGTAGGTAAAATCCTTCACCGTAGGGTGGATAGTAGTGTCACGTTTGTGAAATAGATTAAATAAATATATAGCAACAGCAACAGAAAAGAACGGCAAAGCAGATCTTTCTCTTTCTCTCTACAGTTCTTTGTGCTTTTGAGAAACTCAAACTCAGCCTAAGTTCTCAATTACAATTTAACTCCTTCATCTCAGATACCTGGAAATTTGTTGTCTCTTCTGAGTAGCCTTTATCTCTTTTCCTGTCTTTAGTATTCTGGGGTCCGTTTATATTTTGATACCACAAACCATGTAAAGCTGTGTTATATAAGTAGTTAAGGTATTTTTTTAAAAAAGCATTTCAAAATCCGAGAAGCACATTTTATTCATGTCCATGTCTATTAAAGTTCTTTGTAAGAAAAATCTCTACTATAATAATGAAACTGGTTTTGTTTTCAACTTGGCTTTTTTAAGATTAAAGCGTTCTATCATGTAGATTAAAGCAGCTAGCCTTATTGTATTATTAGCCTTATTGCATTATTGTATGCACTCCCATTTCTCACTCAGGAGCAAAGCATCTGTCACCCAGTGTCTTCCTTCTCCACTCATCTTTCTTTACTGCCTTTTTCTCACTGAGTAGGAAAGCGACTGATAACGATAATTTCTTAGTTTATTTTAGTACAAATGAGTTTGCTTTGTTGCCTTAACCAGTATCTTCACTTGAATCCCTTTGGTTTTAGTCAGATCTCACGCTGCACTTGATTTTATCCCTCAGAGCTGGTTCTTCCCCCAGGTAGTTTTCTAGGTCTCCAAGGAGAGTTACTGGCTTTGGCTTTAGGAAGTCTGTTGTCAGGAGCTGCTGGGAGCGCAAGTCCCTGCCTTGTTTCGTCCATCTCCTAGTGTTCTAAGACTCAAACTGCCTGCCCTAAAACTGGTTGATCAGTAAGGCCAACTTCTTCTAAGTTCCACTTCTGCCTTGTCCCCAACTTGAGCACAGGTTGGGGGTCATTTCCTGCTCATAGGGGATTATTTTCCAAACATAATTTTAAGAAACATGCAGTGTGTAAGATGGAAGCAGAACTATTCTGATTGAACCAAAAATTGGGGCTGGGAACAGTGTCCGAGCCCTGAGTTGAGTGCCTTGCTACTTTAAGGTAACCCAACCTCTTCTGGAGTAAGGATCATAGGGAAACAAACACTTTATATTTCCTGGCACTTAAGTGTGATTGTCATTAGTTTTAAAATCCTAGGATTTCAGCAGTGGATCTCTTTTTTTCCACAGTCTATCGTTAAACTTCTGGGAATAAAGTTTCTACGAAGTATATCGTAGGACTGTGTCCTCTTTAATAGTTGCTGTAATTATTCACAGTGCCTCACTGAGTTACTCAGTTACAGCAATGTTGACATTTTTATAATTAGCAAAGGAAATTGAGCCTCAACTGTTATTAAATATACCTGCTTTCAATCTGTGTATCATGATTGCCATGTACCTAGTATATCTTTCATCCTGTGTAGGTTGTAGTTTGGTAGTTTTGAGACTTTTTCTTTTTTCTGGTTTTTTATTTTTGGGGGTTTGTTGGTATAAGCTTCAGAATTATTACTCTTTTCCCTAATAGACATAGTCAGGTTAAGAGGAAGCTGCACTCACTGTCCTGGCAAGGATGGGGTGGGGTGGCCAAAACCTTGGCCCCTGACCCTTGGCTTCCCCTTTTCTGGCGGTCTCCGGAGTTGGAAACCACGGAATTAGGTAATAACACTTTTAATTAATCATAAATCATGCGGTCACAAAACTGTAATATATCTTAAAAATCATCTAGTTCATCTAATCTGTCTCTTATTGTAAATGAAACTCTTGCTACTTTTTTCAGTAGCTGGATTATATTTCAGTTTTGGGCTTTGACCTTCTTCTCATAATTTAAATTTTTTTGTTTTGGGGTTTTTTTATTTCATAGTTTTTAATTAAGCCTCTATAGGGAAAACGTTCCTGTGCTTCTTTTACTCATACACTGCTACCACACAGTATTTCTGACACCAGATGTGTAGGTTTTCCATACATCAGGTAATTCTCCAACACCAGCTGGGTGTCTGACAAGTCAACTCGGTTCTGACACTGTCTACCTGGAGTTAATCATATCCCTCAGGTTAATCATATCCCTCAGTCCCACAAGACTAGCCCTGCTTCAGTTAACAATCTGAAGTCCCAGCTGTTACCTGTGCTTATGACCAACTGGCTGCAAATAAGGGTTCCCATGACCTGTTCCTTGAGTTCGGTAACTTGTTGGAATGGAATGGCTTACAGGGAAATGAATCCTTGTATTTGCCAGTTGATTATAAAGGGGATAACAGGTGAACAGCCAGATGAAAAGATACATGAGGCAAGGTTATGAGAAGGCACATGGAACTTCCCGCTCTCTCTTATGCCACTTCCTACCAGCCCCATGTAATCAGCAACCCAGAAGCTCTCTGGGCCCCATCTACAGATTCCCTCACTATCCAAATGTCCGCTGTAGACTACTCCACTTTTACAAAAGGCCTGCATTAGTACTTGCTGTCACCAACCAAAAGAAACCAGGAAAGGATTTTTGCTTTCAGGAAACAAAAAGCATTTCCTCACCTTATGCTGTTTTGGCTTACAAGAGGTTTAACAGTTATAGTTAAGATTGATTTTATCTACTTCCGGATGGCGGGGGAAGCCTGTATTTTAGGATTCTGATGAAGGCTTTCATTGTATAGGCAGGATCAGTCATGAGCTCAGTCTCCACACCCTTACCCTTTCCCAGGGGATGGGGACTGGGGCTGAGAGTTCTGAGCTTCTACTCATAGGCTCATCTTCATGGTGACCAGTCCCATCCTGAGGCTATCTAGGAGCCCACCCAGAGTCTCCCCATTAGAACAAAAGGTGCTTCTATCACTTAAGAGATTACAAACCACTGAGGAGCTCTATATCAGGACCCGGGTCAGAAACCAGTGTAAGAACAAAAGATGCTCTTAGTGCTCTTATCGCTCTGTGCCAGGTACAGGAGCAGAGACTGATTATACACACACAGATACACATATATATGTATCTACATATATTTCTATTTTTTTCAATATATATTTCCTGTTTTTTCACAGCCTCTAAAAGCAGTATCCATATCTATCCTAACTGTGGAAAAATCCACTATATTACTGCAGTACCAATGCCAGTTAGGTGTACGGTATACATTCATGAAATTCACAGGTGATTTTCCTCTAGTAATTTATGTTTGAACCCAAGAGAGCCTCCAGTTGATCAGTGTGTATGCAGAACATTGAATTTTAAAGCAATCTTAATTTTTTTTAAAGACTGTAGTCCTTTTTTTTAAGTTGGTTTTTTTTTTTGTTTGTTTGTTTTTTTTGGACAAAGGGATAGAGAGTACATGTAGGCAGAGGGAGAGGGAGAAGCAGGCTTCCCCCTGAGCAGGGAGTCTGATGTGAGGCTTGCTCCGAGGACCCCAGGATCATGACCTGAGCATGCTACTTAATTGACTGAGCCACCCAATGACCTGAGCTGAAGACAGCTACTTTTTTTTTTTTTTAAGAATTTATTTATTTGACAGAGAAAGATCACAAGTAGGCAGAGAGGCAGGCAGAGAGAGAGAGGAGGAAGCAGGCTCGAGCCTGATGTGGGACTCGATCCCAGGACCCTGAGATCATGACTCAAGCTGAAGGCAGAGGTTTAGTCCACTGAGCCACCCAGGCACCCCCATAAGAGTGTAGTCTTTTAAATTGAAGCAGTCCTTTTCCCATGACTCACCTTTTAAAGTTAAGTAAAACATTTCTCTCTAGACGTTACAGCACAAGCCAAATGTGCTATTATCAAGTGGATGTGAAACATATAAACCAAACCTTTAGTCATGTACTTACAGATTTGAAATTTCTTTCATTTGATACTGGACTGTATACTCTGGTGTCTTTGCTAAGACCAGAAATCATCTTTCTTTTTTCTCCCTTGATAATAGTTGTAGTTTTGTTAGTTTTTTTTAAAAAGGCCCTTTGTACACATGTATACTATAACTTTAAAGCTGACTTTAGGGGCACGTGAGTGGCTCAGTGGGTTAAGCCTCTGCCTTTGGCTCAGGTCATGATCCTTAGGGTCCTGGGATTGAGCCCAACATCGGGCTGTCTGCTTGGTGGAGAACCTGCATCCCCCCATCTCTCTGTCTGCCTCTCTGCTTACTTGTGATCTCTCTGTCAAATAGATAAACAAAATCTTTAAAAAATAAAAAAATTTGAAAATTTAAAAAAATAAAGCTGACTTTACTGCCTCCACAAATATATCTGGTATCACTTACATGATACATTCTAATCCTCTCTTAAACACCTGAACTATAAGTCAGGTGTTTTGAGAAGGTAAGGTTATTTGCACTTCTTTGCAACACATAACACAAGTGTGTTTTGGATTTTAAGGTCAAAAACACAAGTACTTTTGTTTGTGTACATACAGTAACAGTAGTTTCTCTTTATAGTAAAACTTACGATCCATTTCTCAAGTATGTGTTTATTAGTAAAGTAATGCATTTCAAGTAAAATTATTTTTTTGGCTTTTTTCCCTTAGCCTAGATTACACATACACAGGACTCCACTAAAAGTTGAAGTACTCATGTCCTTTCTCACTGAACTCAGAACCTCCAAGATGTCATCCTAGATTGCAGAATTTCTTTCTAATGGAAATAAAGCTTCAGTTAGTTCCTGGCACTCGTTAGTGCTCCAGCTGAATTAGCTGTCACGGGTCTCACCGTGCAGTAGAATTTGTACAGGAAAACAGTGGACTCTAGAATAAGAGAAATCCCTTGTCATGTTTTTATGTTTTAAAGAAAACCTAAATAGTCTAGGTTATTTTAATTTTAGTCTGTTTTCTAAAGTGGTTCTTGATTTGATCTCCTGATTGTTCAACAGTATTGACTTAATACATTGTTTTTGGTTTTTTTAATGGTGGGCTGTTTTACGCCTTTCAAATTAGTAGTCACTGCTTCCTATCCCTTTTTACACACACATAGCCTTCTCCCATTCTTAATCTTGCTTCCACCCCACGCATCCCGTTTTCCTTTTATGCTCTCCTCACACTCCCCCTCATCCTGCTGCCACCACCTCAAAAAGTAGATTTTGGTCTCAAATCAAAAGGTGAGTGGACTTTCCGGAGAAGGAACTTTTTTTTTTTCCTATTTCAACCAACCAATTCCACTGAGTAGCATTTAGGAGTTCTCCTTTCTGTCTAGTTAATTTCCTGTAATGTTTTCTTCCCTTTTTGGCCAAAAAGTATTTCATCTTTCTCTACTGGATGAACCTTAATACTCATATGCCTGTTAGTCTTTCATTGGTGGCTTTTTGTACAGTTGTCATACCATCGCTGGGTTAGATTCTTTCTTGGTTACCTCTGTGCAGCTTCAGGCCTAACTTCTGCCCACTTGTTGAAGATTGTGGGTGGTTATCAGAATAGGTTGGCAGTTCTGTGGAGGGAAATTTGTATTTCTGCCATGAGGCATCATGTGTACAGTGTATCAGCCCTCTGAGAGTCTAGCCATCTGGGCTGTTGGACTATCTGGGAATGTTGTTGAAGTGCAGGAAATAAGACTTCCACCCAGTTATTTTTTTATAGACGACAGTCAGGTGGAGGTGGTCATTCATTTGTGCTGGGGAGCCCTCAGTGTTTGGATCTGGCCATGTCCTGCAGGACCTGATGACAGCTTACCTTGCAGGGAAGGAGAGTCGCTCCCAGATAGCCCTCACGAGTGGCCCTGGAGCAGGAAGTGGTGAAGCAGATCTTCCTGATTTGGGAGGAGCCTGAGGTGGACCTCTCGTCCTGAGTCTGGAAGGTAAATTTGTTGTTACCTGTAAATTATGGTTCTGCTAGTTCATGCTATGCCAATCCAGACTTTCAGAGGTATCCCTCCTGCCAGCAAGAGAAGACAGATGACTTGGATGAAGATGGCTGTCAAGCCCTGGGTCATTTCGTCTTCCACAATTAAGAGTATTCATTTTAAACAAAAGGGCAGATATATCTGTGAAATTACCTTATTATTTCAACACATTGAGCACGTGCTATTTAGAAACTATGGTGCTCTTTTTGGTTGTTTTTGTTTCTTCATTTTTTGTTTCTTAGAGTGAACCATATGGATTGGTTTAAGAGGGCCTAGCAGAACCACAACCTTACAGGCAAGAACAAATGTCACTTTCTGCTACTTTCTCCTATACCAATCCAGACTGTAGGGACAAAAACATAATATCCCCCAATAAAGTGAATATTATCCTTATTTTTTAATAAGCCTATTGACCCTTTATTTTCTTTAATAAAATGTGACTAAAAACTATTTTCTGCAAATAATTGTTAAGGCCCAAAAAAAAAAAAAAAAGTTGGTGAAATTGTCCTATCTAGCTCTGAGAGGAGTGCTCTATGCCAAATTCACTTAGCAGTATGCCAACCTAACCCCCAATTTATCAGCATAACCAGGCTTCTTTCTTCTCGACAAAAAATAAACCCATTCCACAAGATTTGGCAGCCAAACAAAGAGGGGTGGATACCCTGCCTTATTGTAGCATAAATTCAGCTGCATCTGTCTGCTCTAATTGGTTCATCGTCACAGAAATGAAAACATGGTCTTTATGTTAATACATCTTAGCTTAACCTACGTTATCTATCATCTTTCCAGCCTCTCCTTTTCTGATCCTATCTGCTGGCAATAGGGATGGCCCTACAGTCTAGAGTGATATAGGGGGAGATAGCAGAACCTGAAGAGTCCAGTCTTTCAATTCAAAAAAAGCAGAAAGGGGTAGTCATAACAGATGTATTGTTTTTTTTGCAGAGTTCAGGGAGATAGTTACGTGGACCCTTCCAGAATCACAAATATTTGAGATAGGTCGCTGTCTCTAAGTACTTTGTTGCTTGTGCTACTTAAAGTAATAGCCATAATTTGATTCTGTCTTTGGTGCCCAGATGTACTCTAGTTCAGGATTATTTGACCTTTTCTTCCTCTCCTTCAGAAATGTCATGAACTGTTGAGAGGATAGGGGTTGAGTACTATTTTAGGCTAACCCTTCTGTTGGGTTGGCATCCACCGAAGTATGAGAAGCCTTGCATAGAAGACATTTACCCAATGTTCAAATTGGCTAGATCGTGTAACTCCTAGATGTCTTTGTTTGGTCATCTTTGAGCTCTGAAGCTGTTTTGTCTTTTCCTGATTTGTTCATATGATCAGGTCTTTGATATCCTTTTCTCTATGTTCAAGGTTCTAAATTATTTTTAACGAGGAGCTGATTGTCAGAGCCACAGAGACTGTTTAGTATTACCAGCATTCCTAAATTCACTTACTTGATTTAATTAACCGTTGCCTAAACTTCAAATAATTATAAATGGCCTCAAGTTTTAAGGATCAAAATGTAATGGAAATTGTAATTTGGGCATGTTAGACTTGGGAAAATCTCTTCATGATACTCATTTAATCAGTTTTCTGAGTCCGCATCCTAACAAGTAGTGTGAAGGCTAGTGATTATCAGTTCTAACAGTGAATGTTTCCTCTTTGTTTATAAGTAATAAATTATGTAACAGTTTGCCCCATGATATGCATCTCCAGAAACTCTTCAACTCCACTTTTTTAATAACTTTAGCTGGTGCTTTTGCCACATGTCCACTTTAACAGACTGTATTTCTGTTTTATGAATTTATCTTAATTTGAAAATACGGATAACTAAGTTTTGTTTCTCCTGTTACTGGAAACCCCATTGCTGATTGGAAGTATTTTTCTTTCTGCTCTTTGGACAGACCCTTTAAAATTAGAGGTTAAGGTAAAGTGCATTCATTAAGCATATATTTTAAAAGTAATAAGTTTATCTGCTTTGTCCTGTGAAATCTATTGAGTTTGTGGTAGCTTGAACAAAAAATGCTGCTCGGGTCTTGTGTTAGGACAGTATTTAATTTCAAAGCTGGCATGGATCTATTCTAATATATTTGAAATTCTGTTCATCTTAAGCTTGCCCCTCACACCGGCTTTTTCCAAATAGAATTCTGTGAAAAAGGAAATAACAACTCTATTTTTAGAGAAAAATGAATGAATTAAATGGCATTTTTAATTTAATATTTCTGTTACTGATGGGAATGCTTATTTTACAAAATGTGTTTTGGGCTTTATGTTAATAAGATGATAACTTAATAATTTTTATATGACAGGCACCTATGGGGACCTGCTGGGGTGATATCTCAGAAAATGTGAGAGTAGAAGTTCCCAATACAGACTGCAGCCTACCTACCAAAGTCTTCTGGATTGCTGGAATTGTAAAATTAGCAGGTGAAAGCACACGTAATAATTTACCAGAAAATGCCAGTTATGTTTTTATTAACTTGTAAGAAAGCATATTTGTAAATTTCACAAATATTGCCAAGTAAATAAGAAATGCAGTAATAGGGTAGAGGGTAGCAAATTATTATTATTTTTTTTTAATAAAAAACTGAACAGGGACGCCTGGGTGGCTCAGTTTGTTAAGCGGCTGCCTTCGGCTCAGGTCATGATCCCAGCGTCCTGGGATCGAGTCCCACATCAGGCTCCTTGCTTGGCGGGGAGTCTGCTTCTCCCTCTGCCTCTGCCTGCCACTCTGTCTGCCTGTGCTTGCTCTCGCTTCTCTCTCTATGACAAATAAATAAATAAAATCTTAAAAAAAAAAAAAAAAACTGAACAGTAAATAATTTTAGTTTTGGCAGTACAAGCTCTGTCATGGTTCCTCAGCTTGACATCATATCATGAAAGCAGCCATGGCAAGACATAAATGAATAGGCGTGGCTGTGTGCTAGTGACAACTTTATTTACAAGCACTGAAGTTTCAGTTTTATATGTAACTGTCATGTGTCATGAAATGTTATTCTGTTTGATTTTTTTTTTTCAGCCATTTAAAAATGTAAGACCATTCTGAAATGCAGACTGTAAGAAACATCAGGCAGTAGGCCAGACTGTGGGCCACTATATAGTGTGCCACACCCTGGTGTAGGGAAATACTTGGAAAAGTAACAAAAATTTGAGGTGCTAAGAAGAGTGATGAGGTCCGTAATACCAAAAGTAAACTAGTGTTGATAATTTCCTCTATGTTGGGTTCTTTTTCTTCACTCCTACTGCTTTCCATGTCCCCTAGGCCTTTGCTGCCTTATTGCTTATCACATAAATGCATTAGGTATGTCCTGTGTTCGACACTGTGGGCAGGTGATATGCAGAAGTATAACACCTCGTTTATTCCATGAGCTGCCATCTGCCAAATGCTCCCTGCATTTATGACAAGGCGCTCAGTGAATGGTGTAGGACACTGTAGTCCTTCATCAGGACGTAGGGATGGGGCCTACAACCACTCAGCTAAGTTGTCCTTCAGTTAGTCAGAAGTCTGATGCATCCTACTCTTTCTAGTCCTCTTTCCAGCCATCCTCCCCCAAACAGCCTGCTCGCTACGTACTGTAGACAAACTTGATTTACTAAAGATGATCTTGTATTTTTTTGCTCAGGCGTCTTTTTTTTTTTTTTCCTGCTCAAGCATCTTTAATCACTTCTTTTTCCTTAAAGGATCGAGGTGGTTGGCATTTATAGTTATTGATGAGTTTCTCCATTGGTTGCTTCCCAGCAGAAATGCTATCTCTGTTCTGATAAGGCGAGTTCTCCCTCCTCCCTCACAGAGCCTATTAGCACTTCTGTGCCTTTGCACAGACATTTTACCCAATTCGGTTCCCAGCTTTTCCTTGAAACGTTCCCCCAGCTATACAAGTACTCTCTAAATGCTTGTAGTGTTCTCTGCACTGTAATTCAAAACAACATAGTCTGTCTGTCCTAGGTGTTTAAGGCAGTTATATTTAAATAGATCTAAGGGTCAGTGTGTTTAATATCCAAGAACTATTTACACCTCCCATCTCCAGTTTTACATTTCTGTTTTCTCTAATTATATCATGTATCATTTTTAAGCCACTTTAATGACATTTTAGAATTGAGCCTGATGTTAATCATGAACTAGAACTCAAGAACAGTTGTCAAACTCATAATTTAGTCCAGGAATTACTGAATTTTAAAACTTAAGGTTTTAATGCTGTAAATTTTCATCATAGCTTTTAACACATGAAAATGCTGACTGAACTTAGCTCCCTGCCCAAAATATAAATTTGTTGGGCCTTTTTTATTCCCCTGAAGGCCTTAAATAAAATTGAAATCTGTTACCAACAGAAGGTTTATTATAAACAGGATATATCATACACTTTTTGTTCTTTCTAAGAAGTAAGGCTTCCCGTTTGCTTAGTATGTACGGTCTTTAAGTCCTTTCATATACATTTATTTGTGTTTTCACATTTTATTTCCAAATAAATAGGACAGAAAAAATTAGGCGCTTGAGGTAGCCACAACCAAATTGCCAAATTACCCAAAATATTTATTCATCTAAGCAAAGCAGTTTCTTTTTTTTTTTTTTTTAAATTAAAGGTGTGTGTGTGAGAGAGAGAGAGAGAGACAGAAAGATAAAGTAGGCAGGGAGACAGGGAGAAGGAGACTTCTCTGCTAAGCAGGGAGCCCAATGCAGGACTCAATCCCAGGACCTGGCATTGCAACTCGAGCCAAAGGCAGCCGCCCAACAGACTGAGCCACCCAGGCACCCCAACCAAGCAGTTTCTTTGAGATGTTACTTTACCTGGATTTCTGTGACTTACCATAACCTTCTTTCTTTTATTTTCAAAACTACACATTCTAGTAGGACTTTACCACCCCCATTTCCACTAAGAATTTCTTTTCTAGAATTTAAGAAACTCTGGGTAAAATTAAAGTACATTAAAAGGGAGGAAGCCGAGCTCTAAAAACAGTTAAACTAATGACATTACACAAACAGCTCTCAAAGTTTGATCAGTACACCAGTAGCAGCGGCTTCTCCTGGGGACTGGTTAGCAGGGCCTGTTCTCACTCGGCCCCCAGCTCTATGGAGTGTCAGAGTTTGGGGATGGGGAGCCATCTGTCTGCTCACACACCCTGCACGGGGTTCTGCTGCGGGTACAGCTAACATCTGACACCCACTGCCAGCAGCTAGGTCGTGTTCTGTTTCATTGCATTTTCTTATTATGTGGTGATTGGTTTGTTGGTTTCAGGTTACAATGCCCTTTTAAGATATGAAGGATTTGAAAATGACCCTGGGCTGGACTTCTGGTGCAATGTCTGTGGCTCTGACATCCATCCAGTTGGCTGGTGTGCAGCCAGTGGAAAGCCTCTTGTCCCTCCTAGAAGTAAGTGGCCTCTTGACCCCTACTGTAATTGAATATTTGTACTTCAATGCAGTGTCACACATAGTAATATTCAAGGGATATCAAAATTACGATAATACTTTTTGGTTTCACATCTTATATGCTCGCAAGATATACTTGTGGTTTTTCTGTTTGTTTTTTGGGTTTTTTTGTTACTCTTCTACAGAACCTTAATACTCTGAATACAGGGGAAATTGTTGTGGTTTGAAAAAATAGTTTATGAAGGAATTCTGCTCTTTGCTAAAGTGTAACTGGTTATTTCTTTTGTTTTAGCTATTCAGCATAAGTATACAAACTGGAAAGCTTTTCTAGTGAAACGACTTACTGGTGCCAAAACACTTCCTCCTGATTTCTCACAGAAGGTAAAGACAGGATCTTAGAAAGGACTGAAGTGTCAATTGAGAGCTCTAAAAAAGGAATAGCCTGAAGTTTTTTTAAGGAATTATTTTAATTTAGTGAGCCAGATGATCTAGCTAAATGTCGAGTGCACTCAGTATTTTTAATGGTACAATATTGAGATTATCTGTAGGCCTTTGTCATGAATTCTGAACAGTCTTTGTTTGCTTTTGTTTAAGGTTTCAGAGAGTATGCAGTATCCTTTCAAACCTTGCATGAGAGTAGAAGTGGTTGACAAGAGGCATTTGTGTCGCACGCGAGTGGCAGTGGTGGAAAGTGTAATTGGAGGAAGATTAAGACTAGTGTATGAAGAGAGTGAAGATAGAACAGATGACTTCTGGTGCCATATGCACAGCCCGTTAATCCATCATATCGGTTGGTCTCGAAGCATAGGCCATCGATTCAAAAGATCTGGTAAGCACCTGTCACAGGACCACCTGTTGAAAACATCATTGAGGCTAAATTGTACTACCTGGTTATTTTTTCTCTACAGAATAGCAGAGATCAGAAATAGCATTCTAGTTGTCTGGGCTGCTCATTCTGCCTTAATTAGGGAAGGTTCACACCAGAATAGGAGTGTCCTGACTCCTTTATATTCCTTCCACTTGTTCTCAGTTCAAATATAATGCACTTCTGGTCACAACTACACTTGTTGTCTTAACACTTTTCCTAGCCAGCCCATTTGAAAGATCTAAAGGTAGCCTTTCCCTTTGCATTCAGTTCTAATCAAAAGAACAAGATTAAATGTGGTTAGACTTAATACTAAACACATTAAAGCATACCTCCAAAGTTGTGATTCCCTAACTAGGGAATTACCAGCATTCTGACTGGCTGAATGTATTTAAATAGCACATGTACTCTGAAAAGAGAAAGACTATTAGAAGATATTTTTCACCATAAATGTAGAAGGCATGTATTTCTGCCATGTTTTAGAGTATACATACCTTGTGAGTTTGAAACCTTCAAAGAAACGTGGTTTTTGGTCTTCTCACAAATGCTGACAGATTAGTATGTAACTTTTCCTTGTAGATATTACAAAGAAACAGGATGGACATTTTGATACACCACCACATTTATTTGCTAAGGTAAGAAGTTTTTATAAGAACCCTCATTTGTAAATTAGGTTTGAAAGAGGGTTGTGGGTTTTTTCCTAACATTATGGAAATCACAATTACATTTGTTCACGTAAAAGGAATTAAGACCTTGTGATCCATAGGTGTCACAACTATTGATTATAGTTTTTCTTAAATTCTGTCTATTTGCCTGAGTTCTCTCTATTCTCGAACGGAAGTTTGAGTTATAATATTAGGTAGGTAGGAGAAGGCATTTGGTATTTTCATCTGATAAGTGTTTTCAAATTGGTAATATTTTCATTGTTAGAATGATAATATTTGTAACGGTGGCTGTGCTTTCATGTAATTCTTTAGGTAAAAGAAGTAGACCAGAGTGGGGAATGGTTCAAGGAAGGAATGAAATTGGAAGCTATAGACCCATTAAATCTTTCCACAATATGTGTCGCAACTATTAGAAAGGTAAGACTATAGGTTTACAAATTCAGAAATGCAACTGTAAGAATTGGGTTTAAGGTAATAGGAGAAGGAGGCCCTTAACATATTCATTCGATTCCGGTGCCTGGGTGGCTCAGTTGGTTAAAGCCTCCGCCCCAGGGTCCTGGGATAGAGCACTGCATCGGGCTCTCTGCCCAGCAGGGAGCCTGCTTTCCTCCCTCTCTCTCTGCCTCCCTCTCTGCCTACTTGTGATCTCTGTCTGCCAAATAAATAAACAAAATCTTTAAAAAAAAAAATACTCATTCTGACATAAAAGTATGTATCTTGATCTTCACCAGGGGGAAGTAAAATAGTAAAATAAATTTCAGTTTTCCTATCAGTGTTTTTTATAGCTTGTCAAGATTTTCATCTTGAGTCTGCTGCCTTTATTTATGGAGCTGTATATCCTGAGTTAGAGAATATTTGAGTTACTTCCTGGTCAAAGCTAATCTAATACAGAATTGTAACAAGGCCAAGTTTATCTTCAGCTTCCTGGTTTTTTTCCTTTTGTGCCCTTTTTCTTCTTTTGATAATACTTTATTTCTTCCTTTGTTCCTCTCTCCTGAAGCTTTGTTTATGAAAGGTTCTAGAAGAGTTGTTCTTGGGGTGCCTGGGTGGTTGTGTCATTAGGTGTCTGCCTTCAGCTTGGGTCATGATCCTAGGGTCCTGGGATCTAGCCCCACGTCGGGCTTCCTCCTGGGTGGGAAGCCTGCTTCTCCCTCTCCCACTTCCCCTGCTTGTGTTCCTGCCCTCACTGTCTCTCTCTCTGCCAAATAAGTAAATAAAATATTTTTAAAAAAGAAGACGACTGGTTCTCAATTCAAGTAAGCATAAGAATATGAATACCCTGGGAAACTTAAAAAAAATAAAAGTGACTAGACCTTTTAAGTGCCTACCCATCCCTGTTCTGATTTCATCAGTCTGCTGGAAGGCCCTAGTATTGACTTTTCTTTTTTTTTTTTTTTTGAGTCCTCAGGTAATTGTCCATTACAGCCATGGTTAAGAAGCACCAATCAGAATCTGCTTATATAAGAGTATAGCTAGAATTGTTATTTGCATTTCAACCCAATTTAAAGCCTTGAGCCAAAAGAACTTGAGCCAAAAACAGTAATGATTGCTGCCATGTCGCAGGCTCAAGATCACACAGCTAGAGGAGACCTGTTCCAAGCTTTTGTTCTTCTCTTTACCTGACTAGTGATCAGAATCATCCAGTATTATTTAGCACCTGGGTGGCTCAGTTGGTTAAGTATCCAACTCATGGTTTCAGACCATGATCTCAAGGTCATGAGATTCAGAGATCATGATCTCTGGGTCACATCAGGCTCCATGCTCAGCATGGAACCTGCTTGAGGTTCTTGGCCTCTGCCCCACGCCCACACGCATGCACTCTCACTCTCAAAATCTTTTTTAAAAAAAGATTACCTTTAAAAATAAATAAATATATAAATAAATAAATAATAGATTTCCATGACCTACTCCAGACTACTCAGTCAGAATCACAAGAAGTATTACACACAATAATGTATTTGTTTAAAAAAGATACAGTTCTTGGGGCGCCTGGGTGGCTCAGTGGGTTAAGCCTCTGCCTTCGGCTCAGGTCATGATCCCAGGGTCCTGGGATCGAGCCCCGCAGTGGGCTCTCTGCTCAGCAGGGAGCCTGCCTCCACCTCTGTCTCTGCCTGCCTCTCTGCCCACTTGTGATCTCTGTCTGCCAAATAAATAAATAAAATCTTTAAAAAAAAAAATACAGTTCTCTAGGTGATTCTGTTAGTCAGGTTTGGGACCCAGTGCCACTGTACCATGCTCTGTTGGGTGAAATGAGAATGAAGTGTCCAATGAGTATAGCGTCAGACTTCACTCAGGAATTGCTTAGTTAATACTCGGTGTGCTAGGTTTGGTCTGGACTCTAAAAAGCTTACAGTCTTGTAAAATAAGGTAAGATACATGAAGAGAAGTTTGTTTGAGGATCTACTCTGACTTAAGAAAGGTACACAGTACTGATGAAATTCAAATAAAGGAGAGATCACATAGTCTCAGAGGAATCAGGGAAAGCTCTATAGAAGAGGTGCAAACATCACCTTGAGCATTGGGAAAAACAGCCCTGCAGAGATGCAGGGAGGAAACCGTTGTGGAAAGAGGATGTGCCCAAAAGCATCAAGATAGGAAAGCATAGGCTGGGTTTGGAAGAGACCGGTCATTCACACGGTACACATCAAACAAGTTGCACTGAGGTGCGCCTGGGTGGATGAGTAGGTTAAGCGTCCGACTCGATTCTGGCTCAGGTCGTGATCCTCAGGATCATGAGATCAAGGCTCATGTTAGGCTCCACAAGCGGAGCCTGCTTAAGATTCTCCCTTTCCCTCTGTTCCTCCCCTCCCCTGTGAACGTGCTGCTCTGCCTGCCCCCTCCCCCAAAAATACAGGTTGTGCTGAGTATTCCGGCCAAAGCTTCTGTTTCATAAGGAACAGAAACCCACTCAAGTTAGCTTTAGGAAAGTTACCCTGAGGCCAGGGCAGTCTCATAGATGTGCAAGAATGCAGGATGAGAACCGGAAAGCCGTAAACCCAGTGCAATTCTCTCTACCTCTCAGGGCCTCTGTCCCACCTTTCTCTGCTCTTTCACTTTTGTGGGTGGCTTCTGCCCACTCAGTCTCCGTGTGTGGCTGCTGGCTCCACTCCCTGTGACGGGCTTCCAGCTCCAGCTCCAGCCCATGACTTGACAGCAGTTCGATCCTAATCCCCAGAGTCTAGCTGAGCCCAGCCTCTGGCTTGGTCCTCTAAGGTTAGATACTAGTCCACACTCTGGTCAGCTGTAGTTAGAAAACGGGAAAGGAATCCTATGGGAGTGAGGGTAGACCTTTCCAAAGGTGTAGGCAAGGTTGTTAAACTCAAAGAGGAAGTTCACTGGGTACATATCCAACATAGTAGAAACAACTAGGAAAAAGGGCACTTTGGGATAGAAACTAAAAGATAATGTGGAACCAGGAGAGGCAGGCTTTGTTTTGGTTTTTCTTTTTTTTAAGATTTTATTTATTTATTTATTTGAGAGAGGGATAGGCATGAGCTGGCGGGGGAGCGGGGGTGCCATGGCCTTGGGAGACAGAGAAGAAGGCTCTGCATTGAACAGGGAGCTCAGTGCAGGGCTCGATCCCAGGATGCTGGGATCATGACCTGAGCTGAAGGCAGACACTTAAGCAACTGAGGCACCCAGTCATGCATGCTTTGAATATGTGGTCAGGCCCTCTGAGCTTTCTCTGTTGAACAGCTCTGTTGGAAGAGCTTCCTGATGTGAACAGAGGTCATACCAATGAAATGTTAAGCTGTGTAAGACGGGAACTGGCAAAGAGGAAGGCTGAAAGCAGTTCTCATACCGTGTAGTGGAAAGAGAGTTGATGGCACAGATAGAAGAACTAACTTTAGGAGGAGTCATGGGACCTGGTGCTTGCTCACCTTTAAAGCTGGCTTTGACACCCTGCATGGACTCTCAGAGGGTGTGTTTGGCACACAGGGAAAAGGCGGGACTAAGACACTGCAAGGGACACAAACTTCCAGCCGACCTGGAGAGGAGTTGTGGGCGTGGAGGTTGATTACTGAAACAACGTGTGTAGGTGACATCGCCAAAACAGAAAAGGTCCAAGATCAGAAATGTAAGGGTTGGAGGTAAAAGGACACCACCAACAGGAACAGGTAGTAGACTGTAATGTAATGTGAGTCTGGGAGAAAACGTTTCAGAAAGTTGAGAGTAGTCAGCAGGTGTAGGAATACTTCAGGGACACTGAGGTTTGAGGAGGGTGCGAGTTGGAGGAAAGGTACTTGGTCACCCTCTGGTCAGACTTGGTCACTGGTGATTTTAGCATTTTAGTAGGATCAGGACAGATCAGACTGCAAAGACACATAGTATATACCTACAAGTGGGTATCTAGGTGAAGTGTCTAGGAGTTCATCTTACTATTCTTGTACCTTTTCCGTGTTTCAAAACAAAGTATCTTTAATAGCTTAAGTGTAATGGAAATTGGGAGACATTAGAAGATAAGAAATAGTGTTTTTGGAGCAAAGTACCAGCAGTAATAGGACAAGATGGAAAAGTTTGTCTTGCGGTGTAGGGTACCACGTCTTAAAAGAGAGGTGCAAAAAAAGGAATATGGGGGGGCGCCTGGGTGGCTCAGTGGGTTAAGCCGCTGCCTTCGGCTCAGGTCATGATCTCAGGGTCCTGGGATCGAGCCCCGCATCAGGCTCTCTGCTCAGCGGGGAGCCTGCTTCCTTCTCTCTCTCTCTGCCTGCCTGTCAGTGTACTTGTAATTTCTCTCTGTCAAATAAATAAATAAAATCTTGTAAAAAAAAAAAAAAGGAATATGGGAACCCTTGCACAGGGTGACCTTAGTTTCTGTTAGAAAGGAACATGGGTGTGTGTAGCATAAGAGAGTTAAAGCAGAGGCTTGACGAAGCTGGAAAAGGTTTGGGAAAACTCCTCTGTGTGCTAAATCAGAAGAAAGAAGTAAAGTTAAGATGAATGGGACCTCAAAGCTCACTGAGACAGGACAGTTAAATTGGAGACGAACACTCAGCCCTGTTTCATGGGGCCACAGCAGCCAGCACTTTAGCCACTGGCAAAGGCACAATTTGTCCTAGACCTCTGAAGTCACTTCTGTGTAACCCTGCTTTTGTTCTGGTACATACTGCAATCTACAGAGGTTTTTCATTATCATTTCAGTTAGTAACATAATTCAGTGAAGAAGCGTTTTTCACTTTGAAGAGACCATTATGTAATAGATTTTCCTTTCTTTTAGAATGTCAGTTTAAAGGGTTGCTTTTATAATAGTAGTACCTAATTTCACATACTTGGAATTCTCTTAATTTGAAAGGTGCTGGCTGATGGATTCCTGATGATTGGGATCGATGGCTCAGAAGCAGCAGATGGATCTGACTGGTTCTGTTATCATGCAACCTCCCCTTCTATTTTCCCTGTTGGTTTCTGTGAAATTAACATGATTGAACTTACTCCACCTAGAGGTACTTCATCCTAATATGTACACTGGGTCTTCATCCTTGCCTTCTTTTTACATGGTATCTATTGACATCATTTAACCCAGCCCTGGATTTGGTGCTGTGTGAACCTATGATACGTGCATATATGTAGATAAACGTGCATATACACAAGAGGTGTGGGGTGCTCTGAAAATATAAAGCACTGTATTCTAGCTAGCTTTCATAAATTATATTAGTTTGAATTTTTCCTGAACATCTATACATTTTATAATATGAATTGGTATTCTCCAAGCCCTATTGAGATGATGAGATAGGTAATTGCACACATAAACTTTTGTTAAAAATAGCTACAGGCTAAAGCCTTTGAGGGAAAGCAAGTTTCCATCTTTAGAGTATCATGTGACTCTAAAAAAAAAAGAGGCATACCCTTAAATATCTCTCAAGGCTTAACCACTGTCTTTCCTAATTTCAGTATCAGAGCCTTGGGTTTTTCTCTTAAGAAAAGAAGGGGGGGGGCTAAAACAGAGGTCTGTAAAAATAGTATTTCCCCAACCAATTTTCTTTCTTGGAAAGACAGAAAAGTATCACTGTGAAGGATGAAATGTTAGATTGTCCTAAGTCTAGGATTTTAAATGCAAAATTCTGGAACTCTTGTGGTAGACAGGAGAGAGACACTTTTGAATTAGGTGAGAAGGTGTACCTATGTCTGTCTAGAAACGAAAGAAAATCCTTATAACATGGAGGAATGGTTGCATTTGAATATATTAGAGCAAGAGTTTATTATATAATCTAAAATCTGAGCTCTCTGTATACTAAGTTAACATTATATCTACATTTTAATCTTTCGCTAATTTTAAATGAACTGCTAGTTAAATGAGGTGTGTTTTTCAGGTTACACAAAACTTCCTTTTAAATGGTTTGACTACCTCAGGGAAACTGGCTCCATTGCAGCACCAGTAAAACTATTTAATAAGGTAAGTTGAAATAATGGCCTAATAATTATGTGGAGTTTTTTTGATGCCTCGCAAATGCAAATCACTGTTGATCAAAGTGTCTTTGATTAACAAATATACAGTAATAAAACAATATATTTTATTTACCTAGGATATGAAGCTCATTTTCAAAGTTGGCTTCATTTTTAATCCGAGTAAAATAGAAATGAATACTTTTTCCAACTAGTTTCTTATGTAACTTCACCTTCATGTGTTTTATTTTTTAATTTTTAAATTTTTTTATTAACATATAATGGATTATTCACCTTCATATGTTTTAATAATTAAAGAATTTTTTAGGGTTTTTTTGTTTATTTAAATTGGGTTATTTGGTTACGTTGCTTTTTTTTTACCCCCCTCTTTCTTGGTGATAGTGGACTCGTGCTGCCTTCTTTTCACCAGTGGTAATGCTTTGCTTCTTCTATGTCAGGATGTTCCAAATCACGGATTTCGTGTAGGAATGAAATTAGAAGCAGTAGATCTCATGGAGCCACGGTTAATATGTGTAGCCACAGTAACTCGAATTATTCATCGTCTCTTGAGGATACACTTTGACGGATGGGAAGAAGAGTACGATCAGTGGGTAGACTGTGAGTCCCCTGACCTCTATCCTGTAGGGTGGTGTCAGTTAACTGGATATCAGCTACAGCCTCCGGCTTCACAGTGTAAGTTGGTATACAGAAAAGGTGTCCTTTTGTAAAAATCAGCAATTCTCCAGAGGACTGTTTCACATAAGTCATCTTGTGAGCTCACAGGACAAGAATATACCTTTGTCTGATTGGTTGCCAGGTAAGATCTTAAGACGGAACAACGCTATCACTCAGACCATGGGTACCACCGCAGTGTGAACCCAGTAACCAGTTACATAATGACTCTAGACAGAAACACCAGAGTAAGAGCAGCCGCCCAATGCAGCTGGACTTGTGTTAACGAGTTTGAAATGATAGGCTACAGTGTATTTTACAAAATAAGTGTTTACTGAATCAGTAATGGAATCTGTCTGGTATCATGGGTTTTACAGGAACACGCACCCTTATTTTCTAAGCATCATGTACTTTTATAAGCATAATGGTTTTGGTAAATATAATTCGTCTAAGTTGTATCTAGAGATGTGAGCTCGGAGTGCTTATCTGGTACCAATTTTCCCTTTTATTTTTCAGCGTCAAGAGAAAGCCAATCAGGTTCTTCAAAACAGAAGAAAAAGGCTAAGTCCCAGCAATACAAAGGACATAAGAAAAGTGGGTCACCACATGGTGTTTATATACATTTCCTAAGCTGTTAACCAGTTGGGGTCACAGCATTCTCACACAGAAACTAACATCCCTTGTGAGAGCCGGTGACTGTGCATTATGTATTTTGCTTAAAGGTGCAGTATGCCATAAAAGGCAAACCTCAGTAATGAGAAACACTTCTATTTTAGTGGGCAGGAAAAATGATCACCGTAATATTTTAAAACATGTATGGTGAAGAAGAGAGCACAAATAGTTCTCGAAATAATATGTAAACCTACTGAAAATTAATTTTTTTAATCTTTTTTGTAAAACTTTAAAAAGGGAAGCACTTGATATTTACAGTGACTTAGAGCCTACGAAGCCCATCCTTACAAATCAAAACTCTCCTTCTAGAATAAGATTTTATAAGAAATTCAAGTTGGTGGCTAGCAAAGGCCTAAAAATTTTTTTCTAAATATGCTTTCTGTATTATTTTTTACCTTACGATGAGTGGTTATTGGCATTAATAGTCAAATTAATATAGACTATATTGATAGCCCTTAATTTTTACTCTTTTAACATCTTTTCTCCCCCCACATAGGAAGCCACAGGTTTTTCTCTTCATGACACTCCTCATGGACTGTTTCATTCTGAGATAAGATTATTTTTATATAAAGATACTTTCAAAAGCAAAGAGTACATTTAAGGGTTAAAACTAAAACATATTTTTCCAGCTGACTTGCCATATGTTCAGATAAGTTTTAATCTGTCTCATTAACCACCAAGAGACTGAGCAGCATGAAGAATGAAACATACCCTTACTTTCTGATTACAGTCACTTGTTTTATAGTTGCTGTTTTTTTTTCCCACTGGGGGACAAAAAATTTCTACCAGCCACTACCATGGTGCTCTCGTGTCCTTCCAGCATGAAATTATGTCCACCTCAACACTGATAACCTCCAGGCCTTTCTCTCACTCTTTCTTTTATATCAAAGATATAGGCCTCCCGTTTGTCCAGTTGCTTTTCCCACTAGCTGCTTGTCAGGTTCGATACTCATCTGAAAGAACTCTAGAGAACATTGCCAGGCAGGCAGATCGAAGCAAACCCCATGCCTCCGGAAACAAGGAGGAAGAATTCACATGGAGACTTTGTCAGTGGACTAACCGTAGCACGCATGGTCACTGAGCTTTCTATGAGGTTGGATAGCACAGGCTGTGTTAGCCCACCTTTTCACTTTCTGTTGGGCAAGACCGAGATTCAGAATTTTCTTTCCAAGATGTTGAATTAAGAACATTTATTATTACATGACATATTTTTTAGAAATAATTTCTGAGCATTGAGTACACATGCCTCCCTTACATTCACATGTCTCCCTCGGTGTGACTTTTGTGGGTTTGTGTCCACCTTAAGGGGTTTAACGATTTTGAATTAATTGGGCCAGGGACATGGGAAGAAGTACGAAACTAAAGAAATGATAGTATCAATATGCCAGTTTATAGGGACATTTAATGGTACCACATTTCTTGATAAGCTGGGGAAATGAATTTATGTGTAAATATACCGTGTTCTTTAACTGTAATGTTTTGTAAGGGCTCTTAATATTATGGCATCATCTCGTGCCTTTAAATCGTCCTTTGGGCATAGGAAGGAAAAGGACAGTAAGCCCACAGTCCCTTATTAGAAACCCTTGGGACCAGATGTGTTTTGGAATTCAGAATTCTTCAGATTTCAGGAAAGTACAGCGTAGCATATATTACATAACACCCCTTCCAGACTCTGGCACATTTTCTGGAAGCAAAATATATGTAAATGTTTACATTAAATGGGCCAAATAAAGATTAAAAAGAGTATCACCAAGTGAGGTCTGGTTTTGTTGCCAGAGTTTTATAGGAAAACTGAATTTTGGAATTGAGGTTAAGGAATTCCAGTGCCATATGAGTGAAGAAGCAGTGGTCTTCATTGTAACTCCCTGTTTCCTTTATTGTTTTTGTATAGCTCACCAGGTAGTTCATTAGACATTTTTCCTGCAAAACTTGACTTGTCCAAATAGGAAAGAATTTGGGGTCCATAAATGTAATTTAACCATTGCATGCAGTATCATTAGCAGATCAGCCACAGACTCTTCTCTTTTTAAGTTTGCTTACAGATTATTGTATTCGGGCTCTTTGGTTTCATCTTCTGGCTCCTCAGTCTTTTTGTACTCAAAATCATCCATTGGTGTGTTCTTTGGTAGTGTTGCTTTTTGTTTGGTTGTTTTGCGTTTTGTTTTGTTTTGTTTTAGCAGAAATAGTTGATTGGCTTCATTGTTCTAGCTTGTTTTGCAGTGATCTGTGTTCATGCTACAAAGGGATAATCATTGACCGGTGCTCTTAAATAACGATAGTGTTCTGCCAAGAGAATCAGATAGACAGTTGCGTGCGTGTGTCTGTCCAATATGAAAAGCCTTATTTTTTTCAAGGTTTGGTAATTCTAGAGCTGGAAACCCAGCACACTAATTTCTGAACCATCTTTAGGGGACTGTTAGAAGCAGTAGAGAGCTGGAGATCCTCCTTGGAGTTTTACCTCTGAGTGTGTCATACATTAGGAAAAGTCTAAATGATTTGCTGCATGTGATTTTGGTTCGGCAGTTGAGAGTTGAATGTATACTCACACCTGGCTTTAGTCTCCAGACCATTTTACAGAAGAATACTGTCTGACTTAGATTTATCTTTTAGTCCTGATTTCGTGAAGCATAATTTCTGATTGCTCTTGCTTTGATTGTTCATATACTCTGGAAGAAAACAGATACAATTTATAGTCCCAGAGGTATGTAAGTATCCTTCAGCTTTCAGCCTGACTAACGCAATATGTTGGCTCAGTATTTGCAAAGTTTAGAATATTTTTTGCTGGTGAAAGCATTGTATAAATCTTCAAAGGCTTATATTTGCTTATGAAACTATGACCAAAAGGTGTTTCAAAAGAAATTAGATTGCTTAAGTACTTGCAGGCAACAAGCTTTAAATTTTAGAAATGCTTTTCAGAGTAAGAATTGTGTTTTCTAAAAGACTGGATTGTAATCCGAAAGGTAGGAGAGCACATTTCATATCAGTAAATCCTGCCACCTAGATAATACATTGATTCAGCCATTCAATTCTCCCCAAAAGCCAATCCTTTCACCTTATATGGCATTGAAATGTACCCAACAAGTGGGGTTTTAAAACTTTCTCTCTCTCCCATTGGATTTTCAGCCTCCTTCAAGGTAAAATTTTCTTGAAGGAAGTTAGCCTGCTGTTCTCTACACCGAATGTTCTAGGTGGTTCATTTTGCTTTGTTGTATTTTATTTCATTTTATTTTTTTAAGATTATGTTTTTAAGTAAAAAAACTTAAACTGCGAGTTCAGCCCCACATGCGGCCTGAACTCACAGCCCCAAGGTCAAGAGTCGTAGTGTGCTCCACGGACTGTACCAGCCAGGTGCCCCACTTCGTTGTATTTTAAGTTGATGTTAAGAGTCGGGAGCCAGGATCCCCAGGCTCTCAGAGACCAGAAGTAATCTCCCCCATCATTCACCCTGAGAATACACCCCCACAGGTACACACCCTCACAGTCCTTGTTTCCAGAAATACAGACCTTGCATAGTCGGTTCTCTTTCCAGAGTATCCTATGCAACACAGTCTTTCCTAGTTATAATGCACTTTTCTTACCACACATGTAAGTAAAAGCTTACTTTAGTTTGACTTGATATTTAGAGAGGAAGATGCCAGTTGGGAAGAAGCCTGTCAGTTTGTCGAGCCTGCCCATGACAGGTGGGGTGCGGAGGAGCTTCTCTGGTGACGAAGAGTTGACTCCTCCTCCATATCGAACCCTTCCAGCACAGACAGCCCCAGAGGCCTTCCCACCTCCCAGCACTAGCCGAGAGTTCAGTCCCAGCCTCAAAACAGGTAATAGTCCCCTCCGCACCACAGGTACTACAGGGGTTGAAAGTCTGGGCAGGGCGGTGGGAGACAAAGCATGGTCCGGCATGACAGATGCTGACTCATTAAATTTTTCTTTTTTTTTTTTTTTCAACTAAAAACTTCATCTTCACTAGTCCTTGGGAGTCACTTCACTGAAGTTGAATCATCAGGGAGGGATTTTTATTTTCTTTTAAACCACTTCTTGAGCCTCACATGAAGGTAAAGCTCATCGTTTCAGTTGGTGGAATTGTGAGACAACTTGTACTGTTCCATGGTTTCATTAAAATAGTTGAACATTTTCCATTGCAGAATTCCATGTGGTGTGACCTGTGGGAGAAGGACACCATGAGGGATCAGCCTGATTAATCAGACTCAAAGATGAGGCTTTTCGTCTCTCACTCACTAGGAAGGATGTGTTTTGTGTTCCTGTGGAATTTGGGGTCTGGTGGTAACACTGTGACCGCCACTAGCTGAATAACATGAACTTGGACCTAAATTCTTGTATAATTTTGGTGTTGAATTTGAGTAAAATTTATTCCCATAACTTTATGTTTCTGCATTTACACCGATTCAGTAAGTGACATTTAATTTGAATTTAATTGATCTGGCCAAGCTAGTACATTGTAAGGAAAACTGCAAAAGGTTTAGCCCTTCGTAGTTGTTGAGAGCAAATGTGTTTATCATAGAGTGCCTGAGAGGCTTCAATTGCTTGTGATGAACTTCAGGAGTGAGTCGGTAGAGACGGCTTCGTTGCCTGAGTCCTACAGGCCTTGGCATGTGTTCTGCTGTATCCTACCTGTTGCTACTCCGTGGTTTTATTCAGTCAGCGGTCTTCACAATGTATGTGTGTTGGAAACCCTGATGGGACTTGATACCTAGCTCTGTTTTCTTCTTCTTCCTCTGTTTGATAATGCCTTTATGTCTGAAGTTTTTTGGGGTTTTGGCTTTTGTGGGGTGTTTTTGGCTTTTTTTTTGTGGGTGTGGATTTTGGTTTTGTTTTATTTTGTGGGAGGAGTTGGGGGGGGGGGCTTTTGCCTTTTGTTGTTTAGCTTTTGCCTCCCTACCAGTGTATTGGGTCATCTTCATCCTTCCTAGTCTGTCTCTCTGAAGATCACTCTGATATCCTTACATCTAGAGGAAATTACTATGCCTTTTTTGTATTTAAAAAAATAGACTAGGACTGCAAACTTAAGTTTATCTGCTCCTCAGTGGAAAAACGTTCAAAGTCTAAAGAACATTTCAGTTTCTCTTGTTTGTCTCTCTGACTTTGTTTTTGTACTTGTTATTTATGACATACTCTTCTTTAATATAAGTCATTAACTATAGATATCGTGAGCTCTGAATATGTTTGAATTTTTATTGGGTGTTAGGTGTTTTCTTTAAGCATTGGACTAACTTAGGTGTGTGTCAGGTTCTGTGAGAGGTTACTGATTCATGTAAAATAGAACTTCTAGGATTGGCAAGACCCTAGAACTCAGAGTAGACGCCTGGGATGGAAACCAGGGGGTCTCCTACTTGATGCCCTTCTTCCACCAGTGTCTGTAGTGCCACCTCAGCTGGGGGCACATCTCTTGGGACATGGTGTGATCTTTCTCTGCTGAAAGTGTGTGGGGACTACATTCCCTGTCTTAATTACCTGAAAGCTGTAGTTTGATTAGCCACTGAGACTTTATTATTTCTGGACTATCCTAGCTAGGAAAATATGATTTCCATTAGCTTATCTCTTGAGATGTTAGTGAGTAGAGCCCACAAAGTGACTTCCTTTTAAAAAATGGCACTCGGGAGATGCACTTGCATGGAAGTTGGCATCTGGCCACAGGGTCTATTTTATTTCATCCATCATTCATTGAGAATAACGCCTGGAAAAGAGAAATGATTAGCCTGAAGACACCAGACAGGCTTTATTTTAGGTTCCATGAAAACAGTGAAACTTTGCATGAAAGCATTCTACATCTGAGTGAACGGTTTCACCTTTATCTTAAGTTACTTTATTTTAAGCACATTGTTTCCATATTTTAACATGTATAGAAGCATAATCCAGAAATTCATTGTTAATAGTAAATGCAAATAGTTTCAGAACTGTTTAGAATCTCAGCTTACCTTTCTTACATTTCAAAAAAACAAAAAACAAAGTAACATCGGTTTGAATGGAACGTGTTTGGTCTTGAAGCACCCAAGTTCTTTTCTCATTCATGTAGCCATCTGACCATCCTATAATAAGATACTGTTTCAACCAACCTTTTATCGTGGGTACTGCACCTTTAATGAACTTGGGGTTTTTCTTTCCTATGTGTTTATTTTCACAGCATTGTTCAAATGTCCTTAACAATTAATGTGTGTTGGTTAGATTTAAAAGATAACTAGTATATACTTGATACTCTCCATAAAAGTATTTTTAATTTTTTTTTTTTTTACAAAGAAAAGAACTACACAGTCTTGTTTGCTTTGAGTTTCAGCAGTCTGATTCGTGTTTGTTTTGTTGTTATTCTAGGCATAGTGTATTCACTTTTCTGTCTTTGGGCTATGAAGTTTCTTAACACCATTACCAAAACAAGTACCAAAGTAAAATGAAATGAATTGACATCTCTCAAAAGAGTATTATTTAAATTATTGAGTAAGGTGTCAAAGACCTTAAGATTTCTTTTTAAAGTAACCTCTACAGCCACTGTGGGGCTTGAACTCACAACACTGAGATCAAGAGTCGCATGTTCTGCGGACTGAGCCGGCCAGGCACCCCAGAAACCAGTATTTTTGGAACTAACCTTTTATAACTAAGATTAGGACGGAAAACATTTTTCTATGACTATACTGTTTAACTCTAAAAGTGTAACCATTTTAGGGCACCTGGGGGGCTCAGTTGGTCAAGTGTCTGCCTTTGGCTCAGGTCATGATCCCAGGGTCCTGGGATGGAGTCCCACATCGGGCTCCCTGCTCTGCAGTGGGTCTTCTTCTCCCTCTCCCCCTCGCTTGTGGGTACATGAGCCGCGCTCTCACTCTTTCTCCGAAAAATAAGTAAAATCTTTAAAAATAAAAACGTAAAATTGTAACCATTTTAATATGGTTCCACATGGTGACACTGTCTAGTTAGTACTTCATGAAAACTTAGCTCACTATTTATCTAAATACTCTGAGTCCTAATTCTTCTCATAAATTGAACTTTTTTCTATATAAGCAGTTCCCAGTTTACATCCCGTGTATGTGCTCATCCCGTCTTTCCAATCACAATGGAAAGATCCACAGTGGAAGAAACAAGAAGTCTGCACTTTTTATTTGGAGCTCGTGCCTGCAGGCGGCAGACGGGTGCTCTCAGGGAGCATGAGCTCACCAGCACGAGCAGGGGCCACATGCAGTGCATCCACATCTGTGCCACATCTGTGGCAGGCACCGTGGCAGAGGGAGGCTCGGGCTGCCCAGCTACAGAGCACAGCAGCCAAAGAGTTCCCACCGATCACAGCCCCTGGAGATGGCTGGCCTCCCTGTGCCAAGTCTGCCTGCTTTCCCAGGTCTTAGGTGAAACCTCTTGTCTCAGAGCAGTCAGTCCAATTCAAAAGAACCATGGGACACAGGCCAGGGAGCAGGAAGGACACGGTTTGTGACCTCTGATGGAACACATCTGTGTGCTGAAGAAATTGGAAAAGGAAACTAGCCCTGCTCACCACGGGATTAGATTCCAATCAGCGTCACTGTTACCATGCTGGATCACCTATCCTTTCAATTATTTGGAATTTGACCAGTCAGTTTTGGTTAAACAGTAACATTTTTAAGAAACCTGGACACGTCTCTGAGAGGTTGGTAGTTAGATAATTTTTTATTTAAAAAGGAGGGACGTAGATAGGAAAATCTCAGAATTAAACAGCCTGAAGTTTTTGCCCAAGGCTACTGCTGGGCCCCCCAAAGAAGAAATTTCTCTTTCTCATCATCTTTGCCCTCCCTCCTGTCCCTAAGGATTCTGACTAACTAGCATGACTTCAGTGGCTGCAAAGAAATCTAAGCCCCACTGAAAATATTAGAAACTGGGAAACTGGAGAAGGAAAAAAAACGAAGGAAACTAGAAAATAGTTGTCCACAGAAGACCCCCTGATATATGACCTGTTTATAAATTGAGGACTGCCTATACTGTTGGGTTTGTGCTCAGTGGGTAAAACATGCTATTCTTAATCTCAGGGTCAAGAGTTCAAGCCCCCGTGGGGTGTGGAACCTACTTAAAATTTGGGGAAAAAAAGGGGAAAAGGAGGTCCTCAGATAAGGACTCCGGCAGTACTGCCATCAGGTGATGCCATTGGCAGTGTTCACTGTTCTGCACCAGTGATTTTCTCATTGCCAATGTCAGACAAGTTTCGTTTTGCCTAAAATGATTACTCAATTTTTCCAGTGATTTTAGTTTTAATACAGGTGATCTAATATCAGTTATCATTTGTTTTTATAAATATGTAAATTACATATATACATAATACCCATCTTATAGATGATAGAAATCTTTGTTTTATTTATAAGTACTATTTTAATATTATCAAATTTATATCTTTTTTTCTGCAGGGAGTCTTTTTAGTAAAGGTACTCCTTGGAAATAATAAGACTGCATTGAAGTCCTATTTATTGGGTTGTTACTCATTTTAAATATTATAATTCAGAATAATGTGAGAAATATATCATTGTTGTATAGACCTTGACATAAAAGTGAATACTACACTGTAAGAGAAATTCTAATTGTTCTTGCCAAATTAGTGCCATGATCTTGACCATTTCATTGAAGATGTCTGTCGTGCAGTATCTTACAGTTCCTTTATGGAACTTTCCTTAACTGCTGATATACTTTGAAAATTGAAATGAATTAAATGTTCCTACTTTGGGGGGTTAATTTTTAGAGCTATCGAAGACATGTAAAGTTAGTGGAACCTGAAGACTGAAAGTAATCTGCATTTTCTAGAAAGGCTTAATAACATCGCATACGTTTATCCCTTTCATGCAGTGACTACATTGCAGCTGAAGGAGGAGTTGATAGACGGAGAGGATTATAATTTCCTCCAAGGAGCATCTGATCAGGAAAGCAATGGCTCTGCCAACTTCTACATCAAACAAGAGCCCTGAGAGGGCTCCAAAACTGAGGGCGGGAGGGGAAGAATTTTACACAGGACTGATTTATAATCCCTCAAGCTGTACAGCGGGACTATTCTACTGGGACATTTTGCTAAACATAGAAAATTTCAGTTCCAGATTTTTCAGGTGGGTGGGGAAACTATTTTAGTCGTGGGGGGAAATTTTTCAATTTATAAAGATGGACAATTTTTGTGTTGTATTTGAAGCTTTTGAAAGAATTTTGTAATATTTTCCAAGTTTGGATTTATGTGCATTGTTAACAACTGAAATTCTAACTTTTTGGTAAGATTAAAGTTTAGGTAGCAGGATTGAAGGAAATGATTTAAGAAGGATATAGTTGTAAATGCAAATGAACTGTCATTACAAATGAACCTTTTTTGGTACCTGTTGGGAAATTTTTGGGATTTTAGAAGTTAGGCCAGTCACATCTCCAGCTTCCTTTGCTGCAGAAATATGCAACTGAGCCCCCCTCTCGTGGAGGGTTCATCACCACATAGATCATGGAAGGGGAATTAAATCCGCTTGGTGGCATTTTGTTGTAGCCCATTTTAAATGTTTGTACAGAAATGTTTTTCATTCTGTGAAAATTTATTTGGAGTTCTATATGAAACTGGAAGAACTCTGATACTTTTATATGTTCTCTTTTAATTAAAAAATGATTAAAATTATCCTAACACTAAAGTGTTAAACTGGAATGGTTGACCAGATGAACAGGATCTCAGTGTACACGTTGAGGGGTTGGGGAAAGTATAATATTGTCCTTCGTTCATTTTCTTTTCCTTACTAAAGACACCCCACAAGAGGGATTCTGATCAGTTCTCTGCCATTTCCCTCCTTCTGTTAGATAATATAACCACACCCCAAAACAGATGTTCTTCTGTATAACCAGTAGAATCAAATCAAAAGTTGTTTAAAGCCAAAAATCAGTTTAGAATTCAAAATCATTCCAGCTCTGCTTTTAACTATCCTGGCTTTGTTTTAAAAAAAAAAAAAAAAAACTAATTTGAAAGAGAATTTAATTTTCTTAAAATTCCATATATATATAGGTATATATATATATATTATATATATAATATATATATATATAATGAGTTGTCTTTTAATTGTATTCAAAATTAATTTTAACAGTAATAACTGATTTGGACCATTTCAAACATTCCCTACTTTAAAATTCACATGGCTTCCTTTAAAAAACAAAAGGATACAAGGGTAAATTGGTGAAAGGTTTGCTCTCTGCATTTTTCTAACTTTCTGAGTTGTGACTGAATGAGAGAGCTCTAGCGTTTACCAGTGAGGTTCATAAACTAAACTCTCAGGAATTAATTGCATCTGTTCTAGAAGTGCTTCTGGGTCTTAGCCTGGCCTCTTCAGAGTGGTAACATTGACCATCTCCTCTGGAATATAGGTAGGGCTAATTAGAAATTAATCAAAATGATTAACCTCTAAAGTCCTTCAGCCTATGGAATGCTTTAAAAAAAAAATGGTAATGGAAAGCCCCAGGAGACCATTTTAGGTAAGATTTTTGTTTGAATTTTAAAATGCATAGAACATTAAAAACCAGCAGTTTATTTTCTAAAATATTGCTCTACTTTTGGGAATAATAGCATTGGTAATACGCACAGGTTTACCTCATTCTATGCAAGAGGGGTTAATAACATAAGGTTTTGTAGTTGCTACTGGAAGTAAAATTTGTTACTTTATAGTGTAAGAATGTATGGAATCGCATGTCAACATTTCTTAATACTGACTCTTTATAAATGCAGATCATATCAACGCCAAGTTGATTCTCATGTGTCAAATATATGTGAATTCAGCTGTTAAATTACTGGATATTTATCTTAAACAACCTTACTGAGAGGGACCTACTGTAAATGTGACATCCTCACACTTCCCAAATCTTTAACTTTTAAGAATCTTCCCATAAACGTAAAGCCTAGAAGAAGACTTCCACAGCAGGGCTTAACCATGGTCTTCATTCTCAGGCTCTGGTTCCGTGACAGGAGCTGCAGGGTGTGCCTGGCCATACCTGGGGCTTAGGGGCCCTGTGGGGAACTGGGGAAAATCAGGAGGGATTTGATTTGGAGCCTGGTAATTAGTTCTGTGTGCAATGCTCATTTGTTAGCCAGGTCTTAGAAGCTTCCAGTCATACAGCAAAACCAGGCTCTGAGTGTCTTTGAATGTCCCACCTGTTCGTGAAATGTTTCTTGTCTTGATCCCATGATCAACAGTTAAAGGTTGGCAAGGACTTCCTGTGGTCTCAACACAGTCTGAAGCCCTCCTCGTTGTTCAGGCTCTAACTCCTGCTGCTGATAAACAGAAAACAAGTTAGTGCAGAGGAGAGTGATGTCTTAGCCATAACTCCAGTCGTATGACCCAATAGCCCCATTCTCTTTTACGGTTCAAAATGTACTGCTGACCTTGGGTTTGTTTTCATTTTTTTCCTCTTAGAATTATTTGGGGATTTTTGGTAGTTTAAACTCTTTAACCTTTTCCTTGCTGTGTATGAGGAAAGCTACAGCTGTTATCAACTTCTTATTCTACGGATACTAACACGGGTTTTCAGTGTTTGTTTGTTTTTATTATATTAATTTTGCGTGATGTGAATACCCTCTCCCATCAATACTTGTATTATGGTGCTATATATTTGGTAATGATCCTTTACTATTGGGAAGGGATTTTAAAAATACTGTGATGAAACTGGGTTGCTTCCTTTGATTTTCATATTTTAAATAAAGCCACAGTCATTTATACAAAAGAAAAGCATCTGTCCCTGGGCAAATCTTTTGAGGACAGAGGTCAAAGTAAACTGCATAAGGTTTTTACATCATTTCTGTATGTATTTGATATATAGATCAATATCTGTACAAATTTAATCTTTTATTTTCTTGGTAACTTGTGATCACTGAGGAAGTATTTGAGACTTTCTCATGAAGTGTATATAATGGCGTGAAAAATTCCTTCGGAGAAACTTATGTTCCTTTCATTTTTACCAAACTGCAAATTTTCAGCATGGATGTGAAAAGCATTAAAATTATAACTTTGTGTACAAGATGAAAATAATTCACTAAATTGCCCTTTTTTACACAAAATAAAACGTTAAAGTTAAGTTGTATTGGAGCAATTCTTTAATACACTTTGGTCTTTGAGGGGTTTCCTTTTTTCTTCAAGATACTGAGTGGCCTTCTACAGGCGAGCCAGGTGCCTTCCTTCCTCACAGAACCTGTGACCCAATGAGGGGAAAGCAGGCACATTTACTCCCGGCTGGCAGGGGAGGAACAGTATGCGGGGAGCTGTGTGGACATGGCTGCGTTTGAGCCAGGATTGCACAAAGGTACATGGCCAAGCCATGACACGGCAGAGGGGGTGCGGACTGCTGGTGGGGGGAGTCCATCACTGTAGCTAGAACATGGGGGCAGAGGGTTGGTGTGCTTGCTGGGGAACTTTTTTTTTAAAAACTCTATTAACCTCAACAGCAGACAAAATTCATAGGATGTAAATAAGTGACCCCAGCTGGCTCTGGCGGTTTCCATGAGGAAGAAATGCAAGACACCCTCCTTTACCAACAACTAAGTCATTAGTAAATTATCCAACTTTACTAAAAAATAAAGCAGTTTGTAGATAATTTTACGGATGTTAAGATAACAGATGGGAGCGCCTGGGTGGCTCAGTGGGTTAAGCCGATGCCTTCGGCTCAGGTCGTGATCTCAGAGTCCTGGGATCCAGTCCCCCATGGGGCTCTCTCCTCAGCGGGAAGCCTGCTTCCCTCTCTCTCTCTGCCTGCCTCTCTGTCTACTTGTGATCTCTCTCTGTCAAATAAATAAATAAAATTTTAAAAAAAAAAGAGAGATAACAGATGGATTGGGACTTCCGGGGTTAATTCCATCATCACACTTCAGAAAAATTTAACACACTGCAAGAAAAAAGTAGATCCTAATTTCTGCCCTGCTTTCTCCCTTAAATGGCTTCCATAGTTGCCTAGTATGTTGGAATTCCCAGCTTGGCTCTCATTTACAGTCCCATGAGCTTTGAGATACACATACTATTCTTGAAACCATTACATGCCCATTGGGAAAACTAGGTTCCTGGTATGCTTTATGCCGAACATACGCTCAAGAGAACCAAGTGTTTCGCCGAAACTAACTTTACCCTTGTGGTGTTATCCAGCCTTGTGAGATCCAGGGACAACAGTAAAGGATTTCTTGCAGACTGTTACTGAGGCCAGTGCATTTAATATGCGTTCCTAAAAAAAAAGTCTGGAACGCATAAAAGGTTCTGAAGGAGGTGTCTGCTCTCACACACTTAGCTGGGTGATAGGATGAGGTCCAAAATCCAAACTTACTCCAGAGGCAGTAACTTTAATCTCACCACAGTCCACCCTTTCTCGCTCAGTAATTGTTCCAAAGTTCACACCATTCCTCTCAATTTGCCCACACCAAGTTAGATTTCAGTTACCCTCCAAACTCAAAATTTTCACTAAAGGTAAAGGTAGTGAGGGACAGTGACCAAGAGCGTGGGGTCCGAAGCCAGCCGCTTTCACTGAAACCATCCTTGTTGATTCTGTAACTTGACTCCCATTTCCTCAGCTGTAAAATGGGGCTACTAGGCCCAATCTCCTAGGAGTTGTGAGGATTATAAATCATATGTGTAGCCTTAGAACAGCCTTGACACAGAGTAAGCCCATAACTGCTGTCCATCCAAGTATCTCAGCCCGTGAGTCCCTGCAAGACTTCCAGACACATTAAAATACAGATCTGGGGATGTCTGAGTGGCTCAGGTGGTTAAGCATCTGCTTTCGGCTCAGGTCATGATCCCAGGGTGCTGGGATCGAATCCCACATCAGGCTCCTTGCTCAGCAGGGAGTCTTGCTGCTTCCTTTGCCTGCTGCTCTGCCTGCTTGTGTGCTCTCTCTCACAAATAGGTAAAATATTAAATAATTAATTTAATACAGATCCAGGGACACCTGGGTGGCACAGTCAGTTAAGTGTCTGCCTTCAGCTCAGGTCCCGCGATGGGACCCTGCATATGCTTAGCGGGGAATCTGCTTCTCTCTTTCCCTCTGCCCCTCCTCCCTGCTCCTTCTCTCTCTCTCTCTCTCTCTCTCTCTCTCTCTCTGAGAGAGTCTGCTTCTCTCTTTCCCTCTGCCCCTCCTCCCTGCTCCTCCCTCCCCCCCCCTCTGTTTCTCAAAGTCTTTTAAAAAATGCAGAGGTACCTGGGTGGTTCAGTCAGTTGAGCGTTTGCCTTGGGCTCACAGGTCATGATCCCAGGGTCCTGGGATTGAGTCTCACGTCTGGCTCCCTGCTCTGCAGGAAGCCTTCCTCTCCCTCGGCCTCTGTCTGTTGTTCCCTCTACTTGTGCTGTGTGTCAAGTAAATAAATAAAATCTTTAAAAAGAAAAAAAAAAAAAATGCAGACCCGATGGGGCACCTGGGTGGCACCTGGGTGGCTCAGTCAGTTGAGTGTCCAACTCTTGGTTGTGGCTCGGGTCGTGATCTTGGGGGTCCTGGGATCAAGCCCCAAGACCAGCTTAGCAGGAAGTCAGCTTGAGAGTCTGACTTCAGACTCTCAAGCTGAAGAGAGTCAGCTTCTCTCTGAAGCCCCTCCTCCCCCACTCATTCTCTCTTTCTCTAAAATAATTTTTAAAATGCAGATCCGGGGATGCCTGGGTGGCTCAGTTGGTTAAGCGTCTGCCTTCGGCTCAGGTCATGATCCCAGCATCCTGGGATCGAGTCCCACATCAGGCTCCTTGCTCTGCAGGGAGCCTGCTTCTCTCTCTGCCTCTGCCTGCCTCTCTACCTGTCTGAACTCTATCTTTCTGACAAAGTCTTAAATAAAAATAAAAATAAAAAATAAAATAAAATGCAGATCCATGAGCCTGCTCCATCCATAAGTTTAATAATCAAACTACTTAATGTGGTAAGAGCATGTAGCATGTACAAATATATTTAATGTGAAATTGAAAAATAATTTAGAAAATGTTAAAACTTGTGAACTGTTGACTTAAAGCTATAATCCTGACAGTTTTTGCACCAAAATGTCAATGTATTTTTGTCATTGTCTTGTCGTCTAACCCATATGCATAAAAAAAAGTAATATTGTGTCTTTTGAGTCTTTTATGTGCCACTAGCATATGAAGCTTTCTCCAGTTGCCTAGCAGAAAACAGCTATTCATAAACCCACATATTTCTGTCATCTCCATTTTTTTTTTAAAGGGCAGAGGCAGGGCGCCTGGATGGCTCAGTGGGTTAAGCTGCTGCCTTCGGCTCAGGTCATGATCTCAGGGTCCTGGGATCGAGTCCCGCATCGGGCTCTCTGCTCAGTGGGGAGCCTGCTTCCCTCTCTCTCTGCCTGCCTCTCTGCCTACTTGTGATCTCTGTCAAATAAATAAATAAAATCTTAAAAAATAAATAAATAAAAGGGCAGAGGCAGAGGGAGAGAGAATCTCAAGCAGGCTCCATGCCCAGTCCAGAGTCCAACCCGGGCTCGATCTCACAACCCTGAGACCGTGCCCTAAACTGAAATCAAGAGTCAGACACTTAAAACCAATTGAGCCAGGTAGCCTATAAAACTCAAATTTTTAAACCAGACTCCAGTCTGATAAACCTGATAGTAATCATTTATCCTAAGGGGTACTATTTGGTGTTACCATACAACTGTGCCATCCAGGGAAACTAACCTTAAAAGCAGGCAGTAAGAACCTTGTAGCCACTCAGTGCATGTAGCCCAGAAAACAGGTATAAGTATCTCACCTCAGGGAAGAGTAAGAAGTAGGGCAGGAGTGCAAGGCACACCTTACCTGGGGCCAGGCACTACATTCGTTCTTTCTCTTAAACCTGCAGTGCAGCAGTGATTCTCATGTTACAGATGTCATTAGCCTTCTACTTCCTCATAACTTGCCCAGTGATCAGTCAACAAAGATGTAAATCTGGACAACTTGACTACTCTGTGTTCACCTGGGATTCAACAAATTCACTGTACAAAAATACGCATTTCTACATCCTCTAAGGTGGCCGGGATATTTTCATTATTTCCTTTTTAGTTTGGACACACGGTCAGTGCCACGCCTGTCCTCTTCAGCCTCTCTACTCTACCTCCCAGAGTCTAGCACTTTGCTGAGAAGGGTCAGATCATTCTTCCACAGCAAGCAGCAAGCATTATCGTTCTGGATAATGCTATGAAAGCCAAGGAACCAAGTCATCTCTTCTAGGGTAATATCAAGTAAGCAGAGGAAGTTGCACCCGTTTCCAAAGGCTTTATTGGTAAGTAGGTTTTAGAAAAGAAAGATTGATTCTATTATTTCCAAGTCACTGGAATGAAGAGCTGTGTCCAGGGACACATCAAGTGGGGCCAAAGGGGACTGAGGCTTTGTCCGCCTTTTATTCATAGATCCAGTCAAAAGCACAAGACTTGTAATCCACCAACTCTTCAGGCTTGAACCAGAGGCTGATTTCTTTCTCCGCACTTTTCACTGAATCACTGCCATGAATGATGTTCCTAAGAAAAACAATTACTAGTTACCACATTTTTATTTTTTATTAAAGTAGGCTCCACACCCAGCATGGAGCCCAACATGGACTTGAAATCACAACCCTGGGATCAAGACCTGAGCTAAGGTCAAGAGTCAAGATGTTTTGGGGCGCCTGGCTGGCTCAGTGGGTTAAAGCCTCTGCCTTCGGCTCAGGTCATGATCCCAAGGTCCTGGGATCAAGCCCCGCATCCGGCTCTCTTTTCAGCAAGGAGCCTGCTTCCCTTCCTCTCTCTCTGCCTGCCTTTCTGCCTACTTGTGATCTCTGTCTGTCAAATAAAAAAAAAAAGTCAAGACGTTTCATTGACTGAGCCACCCAGGCACCCCAGGTTACCACATTTTATTTTTATTTTTTATTTTTTTTTAAGATTTTATTTATTTGACAGACAGAGATCACAAGCAGGCAGAGACGCAGGCAGAGAGAGAGAGAGAGGAGGAAGCAGGCTTCCCGCTGAGCAGAGAGCCCGATGCGGGACTCGATCCCAGGCTCCTGGGATCATGACCTGAGCCGAAGACAGAGGCTTTAACCCACTGAGCCACCCAGGCGCCCCGAGGTTACCACATTTTAAAGTGCCAAAATCTGTTTATGGCTAAGTCAAAGGATGGTCACTACAGACCTTTTTGGCCAAATTGCTATTTGAATTATCGCCAAAGTATTTCCTCTTAAAAGCAATATTAGGTTGGGGAGGGTTGGGTGGCTCAGTCAGTTGAGCATCTGACTCTTGATTTCGGCTTGGGTCATGATCTCAGGGTCGTTGAGATCGAGCCCCGTGACGGGAGTTGGGCAGTCAGCAGAGTCAGCTTGGGATTCTCTCTCTCCCTCTGCCCCTCCCCCACTCGCTCCCCAAACCCCTGTACACATGCTATCTCTTAAAATAAGTAAATAGATAAAATTATAGGGACGCCTGGGTGGCTCAGTTGGTTAAGCAGCTGCCTTCGGCTCGGGTCATGATCCCAGGGTCCTGGGATCGAGTCCCGCATCAGGCTCCTTGCTTGGTGGGGAGCCTGCTTCTCCCTCTGCCTCTGCCTGCCATTCTGTCTGCCTGTGCTCGCTTGCTCTCACTCTCTCTCTGATAAATTAAAATCTTTAAAAAAAAAAACAGATAAAATTATATATGTATTCGATCAAAAGTATGCCCTGGCTCAACTTTATTATACTCCCAAATTTCCAAAACAGGGCTTGTACCCCAAGACTGCTCTGCCACAAAACATTCCTTCTTGAATTTTGAAACACAGGGATAACCAGACCAATAACCAAACTAGACAGAATCAAGGGCCATTTTTGCTGCGTTTTCTTCCAACACTCATTTGCAAAGCCCAGCCCAAACATTCACGCTCCCTGAAATCCCTTTATTCCATTTGGATCTTAAAATTCTGTACCAAGTGTTTGTACAAATTTTTTTTAAAGATTTTATTTATTTATTTGACAGAGATCACAAGTAGGCAGACCAGCAGGCAGAGAAAGGGGGAAGAAGGCTCCCCACTGAGCAGAGAGCCCAATGCGGGGCTCGATCCCAAGACCTTAAGATCATAACCTGAGCCGAAGGCAAAGGCTTAACCCACTGAGCCACCCAGGTGCCCCATGTTTGCACAAATTTTATACAGTGAGGAAACCAAAAAGTTAAGTGGCCCACCCACGGCCACTGCACCACTAGGAGCAGGGCTGAGGCCCTTCCCACTCTCCTCGCCTTCTGCTGTGTCCCACGGGACCTACCGCACGCAGATCCCTTGTGCAAGGCCTTAGGTAAAATTTTAGGTAGCCTAGGGAAGTAACTATGGAAGAAACTTCCACCAGTGATCGCCACCAACTAATTTTAGAAGTCCCAATGTTCCTAAATCTGGGATACACCAATCATGCTTCATACCCCCATTGAAGTGTCTTTGAGAAAAAGTCATCCGCGCCCCTAGGGCTTACCTCCCAACTTGAATGCAGAAGTCCCCACGAATGGTGCCTGGCTTAGAATCCGCTGGGTTGGTCTCCCCAAGCATCATCCGCCCCGTCTTCACCACATTCAGTCCCTCCCAGACCTGGGAACAGTCGGAAAGAGGAACGGCATCAGATCTGTCACTTGGGACCCCTCGGTACAAACCTTCACCCCCCCCTCAGGGCTCGCTTCCAGCAGACCCATCCATGACCCATTAAGCAGCTCCCCCCCAGCACTAGACAGCAGAGGCCTGTAGTGATGCTCCGGGCTCCATGCCCAGTATACTACTCCCATACAGAGAACCCCGCTACCCAACCTGGGGACTTCCCACCCGAGAGGAAGATGAACAGGACGGAAGAACTTCAGGCAGCCACCAGCAGGAGAACAAACAGTGATGAAGGGGTAGAGGCCAGTGATCGGGCTAAGAGAGTCAGGGGACATTAGTACAGGACATGGTGAGGATTCCCACGGAAGCCTAGGTGCAGTCCAGGGAGAACAGGAAGAACCAAGAGCCGTCCTCTGAGAATCGAGGCCCGACTTCAGTGCCTCCCTCCTGAACTTTCTACTCCTCTTCATTCCCAGCTGGACATGAATGCCAGAGGAGGAAAGAGACTGCTCCATTTCTACCACGGGGCCATAGAGAACTTTTTCTCCCATCCAAGTACTAACCAGGCCCGACCCTGCTTAGCTTCCGAGATCAGACGAGATCGGGCGCGTTCAGGGTGGTATGGCCGTAGACTAGAGAATTTTTTCTAAGGTCTGATTCTGCTTCTCCCAGCTGTTCTGTTCACTGAGTAACTCCAGCAGGCTCCATTTGTAAAACAAGGAATTTGGAGTGGCTGGGGAAGATGACCGGCTCTGTACCAGCCCTTGTTCCCAGCCCCCCAGTCCAGGCCCCCACAAGCACTTGCCATGGCCACAACCGGCCCGGAGTTCATGTACTTCACCAGCCCTGGGAAGAAGGGACGGTCCTTCAGGTCAATGTAGTGCTGCTTCAGGAGCTCCTGAGAGGCCTGGCATGCAACAGGGGGTCGCTGTTAGGAAGTACGCTAGAAAGGCTGAAGTACAACTGTCCCATCCAAAGAAGCCCCCATCCCCAAGACAGGTTCGCCAAGTCCTGTACCATATGTTAGTTCACATTCATAAGGTGTATATCGAAATCCCACCCAAACCTCGACACTGATACTTCTGTAGCCGAAACACTGGTGTGATCATGAAGACAGCCTCAAAATGTCCATGCTGTTAGGGGGGATATTATCATCCTAAGAAGCACGTGGTTTGAGAATCTGGATGTGGAGTGTTAAGCTTTGGCTGACTTTGAGGAAGATGCGTCTGAGAGAGATCATGTCAACTCTTCTGGCCCATTTCTAGCTCCTTTTGCAACATTTCACACGCTAACTGAGAATGTTCTCCTCATCCCTGATGGGCTTGGTTAAGATTTCAATACCTCTCAAAGGTCCAGATTTGTGGCCCACATGTAAAGTGTGGAAGTAGCGGGCTCTGCCCTAAACCGGAGGGAGCTCCGTCCGCCCGCACCGTGGGCACGTGTGGCCCGTGTGGCCCGCGTGGCCGGGCCGGGAGACAGTTTCCTCTGCTCCCCGCGGGCCCTGCTCCCCCGGCCGTCATGTCACCTCCGCTTAACCTTGCGAGGGCGCCTGTGCCCGCTGGCCCCAGCGCCGCGATCGCCGCGGGGGCCGCGAGGGGGAGGAGGGGAGGTCCTCCGGGTGCGGGAGGCGGCGGTGGGAAGCCGGCGGAGGAGCGGGGTATGGGGGGGGGGGGCGCGTTACCTGCAGGAACTTCATGGCCACGAGGCGGAACCCCTTCTGCTCGAAGCGCTTGATGATCTCGCCCACCAGGCCGCGCTGCACGCCGTCCGGCTTGATGGCGATGAACGTGCGCTCCTGGTGGGCCATGGCCTGCGGGCGACAGGTCGGCTCAGGGCCCGCGGCCTCGGGGACACAGGACCCCGGACGCCCTCCCCCGGCCCGCGCCTTCCCCCCCCGCCCCCAACCCCGCGGGCGCTCCGGCCCCTCCGTCCGCTCCTCGGGAACACGAGCCCGCCGGCCGCCGCCCCGCGGAAGGGGACCCGGCGCAGGGCCCGGGGGAGGCCGAGGGGGTAGAGGCGAGCGCGTCCGCTGGGGGCGGGGGAGGGGTCCCCGGGGGGCGGCGAGGAAAAGCGCCCCCAGCGCCTTACCGGTTAGCAGGCTGCGCGGCGGGGCGGGAGACGAGACGTGGAGCGAGCGGCGGGGCCGGGAGCTGATCGGGAGGAGGGACGCGCGACGGCCACACCCCGGACGCCCCGCCGCCCAACCCGCGAGGCCGACGCGGCCCGAGACCGCTGTCCACGCCCCGGGCAGGCGAGGAGGAGAGGGGGCTCGGGAGCAGGAAGTGGCTTCCTCTCCCGGTTGGGGGTGGGGTGTCCTGCAGGGGTAGTGTCGGGAGGGGGCGCTGCCCGGCGGCGGGAACTCAGCCCGGACCCCGCAGTCCCTCCCGCCACACGCGCGCAGGCCCGCGCGCACACACTTATACTCCCTGTGCGGTGAGCTGCCCCAGCCCGAGACACATCCTGACACGTTCTAGATGGTCTCCCAGCAATCAGACCTGGCGCGTCCGCACAGCTCCCCAGCCCCGGGCCGTGCTCGGCTTCGGTGCGGAGGCAGCGAGTCCCTCCTTACCGCCGGCGCGGACAGCAGTCCAGCCATGCTTGTCCCTGAGATGGTCCCAGGCCTCGTGCCTGTCCCTGCTCGGGACCGTGAGCTGACGGTGGGCCCCGCGGGCCTCTCCCGACTGCTGGCAGTGACCGCCCTGATAACCAGTACCCGCCAGGTAGAGAGACTTCAGCTACCTCCATTTTGACCTCAAACCCTCCAGGTGACTAAATTCTTCCTAGTTTATCACTTAACTCTGGGAGAAGCCCCTGCAGGCAAAGGATTCCCTGATGGGAACCGATACTACCCCCGCAAGCAGCAGGGAGAACTCTGCAGGACCAACCCCAAGACACTGAGGGACTTGACCTTCAGGTACAGGTACACACTGACCTTTGTCCGTTTCCATATGGAAACGTGGAAGTATTTTCAGCACTTTGGAGACAGTCTGAGAGAGATGTTGGTCTAGTCTTTCCAGTGTCAGCCTCCCAGAAATAAATTCTCTTCTTGTTCTGCCTCAACTGGTCTACCTTTGGGTTTTGTTAGTGCCGAGTGTGGAAACTGGTCTGTTTGCCCCACCACCTCCACCCCCAGCCAACTTGCAAACCTGGCCTCGGCTGCAAGGGACCAATCCAGCCCTCTGTGACACCTTCTTGTCTTCCCACACTGCTAGGTGCAAAGCATTAAAACGCAATTCTCCTTCTGGAGAAGAGACAGCCAATGTTCCCTTTGGCTTCAAGGTAGAACCCTGATTTGGGCTTCCTTTTCAGAGTTATCCAATGTCAACTGTGGGACAGGGTCTGGGAATTTCCCTGGAGATTTCTCTGGAGAGCTGTTTGCCCCGTTGGTCCAGTCACTCTAGCTCCGGCAGAATGGTCCATAGCAGCCTTCTGCCTTTCACATTCCCTGCCCTTCCTGAAAAGACAGCCCTTAAATGGGCAAGGTGTGACCCCGCTGCCTCACTGCACACACAGTCATTCCCCAAAGGTGTGAGTACTTTCCCCCAACAGGGAAACAGAAATGCATCTAGTTCTCAGCTGCCTGAAAGGAAAGTAGCCCCCCACACCACCCACACCACTGTCCTCCCTGCCACCCCTTAGAGGAAATCCTTTCACAATGTAACTGTCCCTTAGAACCTCAGAATAATATACTGCTTAAAATACAACTAATGAGGAATTGTACTGGTCACGCAAGCATGCTTAAAGATGACCTTGAGAAAAATATGTACTAGCAGCGGGCCTCTGGTGGAGAGGATGATACACGTCCCTGAAGCCGTCCCTGAAGCCGAGCAGCCGGGGATGCCTGTCTCTCTCAGGGCAGACCACCACCTGCTTCCCTGCCTGCGTCCCTTTATTGTAGCCTCCCCTGCCTCAGAAAAAGCCTCTGCGCTTTCTCAATAAATTCCATGCTGCTGGACCAGACACACCTCTCCTCTTCTCGTTGACCTGTAAGACTTGTGATCAACATATGACTCACATTCCTTCTTGTTTACCTACAAGACCTATGGCTAATTATAACCACCTTCTCCTTTGTTGGTCATCTTGTATCTGATAAACGGGGGACTGAGTTGTTTCAGGTGACAGTCCTTCCCGCTGTCGTCCCGGCTCCCCCTCTCTTACAGCTGCCTTGTTTGTGCCTCATTCTTCTCCCACGCACCGTCAGGAAGCGTGTACATCTGTCGACTCCTGCTGCACCCTTCAAGTAATCTTACGATTTGGTCAGGTGCACCCCAGTGAAGGTGGAGAAACACAGCAGCCCCCAACCCAGTTCCCCTCAGCTCCCCTACCTCTACCAAAGCCAGGTGAACAGGGAAAATAGCAGGAAAGAAACCTTGAAGTTTGTAGCAAAAGTAATTGTCCCCAAGATGTATTCTTAGCTTCCCCCTTCTCATAGGCGAGCTCTGAAGTATTCTCTAGCTACCAGGTGCCCAGATAAAAACATTTTCCACATTCTCTTGCAGCAGGAGACTCGCACGTGAAGTTCTGGCCAATGAGATGGGAGGGGGAGTGAAGGTGGTAGATTCAAGGTGACGCCCTTCAAAGAAAGGAACAATCCACTTTCCTTACCAACCTGCCATTAGGCACGCATAGGGGACAAGGCATGGTTAGAATCAGCCTCTGGGGGCGCCTGGGTGGCTCAGTGGGTTAAGCGGCTGCCTTCGGCTCAGGTCATGATCTCAGGGTCCTGGGATCGAGTCCCGCTTGGGGCTCGCTGCTCAGCAGGGAGCCTGCTTCCTCCTCTCTCTCTGCCTGCCTCTCTGCCTACTTGTGATGTCTCTCTGTCAAATAAATAAATAAATAATCTTAAAAAAAAAAACAAAAAACAGAATCAGCCTCGGGACAACCTCAAGGATCAGAACCTCACTGCCATCCCCACCCCTACTTAGTCACTTGGACTTCTTGCAGTTTTACTGAGGTATAACTGACAAAACGTGTTCTGTATTTAAGGTAACCTGTTTTAATTTACATATACTGTGCAATGATCACAATTAAGCTATGGAACGTTAACAATTCACATTGTTACCATGTTCATTTGTGTGTGTGTGTGAGCACATTTAAGATCTATCCTCTTTGCAAATTTCAAGTACACAACACAGCATTGTGAGCAACAGACCCAGGGCTGTACGTTAGATTTCTAGTTTAGATTTTTAAATAAAGAGAAGGAAATTTCCATCTTGCCTCTATTAAAGCAACCAAATCAGCGCCCTAACAAATCAAAGCTACTCAAAGATTTCACCTGCTTTTTCTGACATTTTTCCAGGGCCAGGCCCACTATCCAGCTTTTCTGCTTTGGGAGTAGTTACAACTTCTCACACTCCCCCATCCGCTGAGGCCGAGAGCTTCTCAAGAGCAGGAAGGATATCTCTTATTTCCAGGGAATCCTCTGCCCCCAGTACAATCTTGGCAACTAGCAGATCTTCCTAGATGACTACGGACTGGCTCGGTGCCAAGAGCGGATGGGATACAGGAGTAAAAGGAAGGATGGGCAAAGAGAAAAAGAGAGAGAGAAAGAGATCTCAGGACAACAAAAATAATTTACATAGTATTTACACTCTGTCCGGTCCGGTTACCCAGCATAAATGGGAAAGAAAAAAAGAATACAAAGCAATAGGGCATTACAAAGTAACCAACTCAATGAATCCTATGTTGGGATAAAATATTTTAATTAGACAGCAGCACATAATACTGTACAGTGAGCACACCCAGCTCCAGGAGATGCCCTCCAGGTTAGAAGGAAGGTCTCCAAATTACGTGAATTTGTGAGAGCCTGGCCCCCTGCTCAGGGGAGGGAGAGGGAACGGAATGAACAAAGCATGGAGGTCTGCTCTCCAGTCACTCGTAGATCCAGCTCTGAGCACAGCTCTTGTAATCCACCAGCTCTTCAGGCTGGAACCACAAGCCAATCTCCTTCTCCGCACTCTCCACAGAGTCGCTGCCGTGGATAATGTTCCTGGATGGGGGAGAGAGAAGGCCCCGTTACCGAGACCCAAAGGATTCAACAGTGTGGAAGCCCCCCGGCTCCCAGTGCCAGAAAGCTGACAGCCCCCTGCCGCAGAAAAAGCCAGAGCCCCCTGCACCTGAGTCCACAGTAAAAGAAAAAGCCCACAGCCGTAGTTCAGGTGGGGGTGAAGAATGCCCTCCCTGTGTTCCAGTCCTCAGAGCAAAACCAACATGAGCAAAGAGGGGACTCCGGCCAGCATTCGGTGCTGTAACCGGTTCTATACCCTCCGAAGCCAGGCACAACCACATGGATGCTGACGGTTGAGGGCAGAGAACTCACCAAACCAAACACCAAATTCAGAGAGAAAGAAACAAAAGAACTGATTTTAAATTGATCTGCTTATGGTATCATGTCCATCCCAGCCTCAGGAACCCAATTTTTTTTTAAAGATCTTTTTTTCTTTTCTTTTTTTTTAAATTTGACAGACAGAGATCACAAGCAGGCAGAGAGGCAGGCAGAAGAGAGAGAGAGGGAAGCAGGCTCCCCGCTGAGCAGAGAGCCCAATTCGGGGCTCGATCCCAGGACCCTGGGATCATGACCCAAGCTGAAGGCAGAGGCTTTAACCCACTGAGCCACCCAGGTTGCCCTCTTTTCTTTTTCTTTTTTTTTTTTTTAAGTAATCTCTATACCCAAAGTAGGGCTGGGCTCGAACTTACAACCCAAGATCTATAGTCACATGCTCTACCTCTAAAAACTGAGCCAGCCAAGAGCCTGAGGAACCCAAATGCTTGTCATCTAATTCAGATTTTGGAAAAAGGCAAAAGCACCCACTCCCACCTGCCAACTTGGATGCAGAAATCCCCACGGATGGTCCCAGGCTTGGAGTCTGCAGGGTTGGTCTCCCCGAGCATCACTCGGCCCGTCTTCACCACATTCAGGCCCTCCCAGACCTGCAAGGATAAAAGAATATATGGTCAAGGAAGAAAACCCACCTCAGCAGAAAATCTGGAATCTATCAATTCAAAAAAAGCCCCTTTAACACTGAAGGAATAATTATGGAGCAGCTACTTGTTCCAGCACTGGGATACTAGTCTCCCTGCTCCCACTCCTGCTTTTCTACAATCCATTCCCAACAGAGCAGCCAGAGCAGCCTTTTAGAAATGCCTCGTTAGACATCCCCTAGCGTCCGTCCGGGAGCTCAGGAAGTGCATGGCCAGCACAGCCCTACCTGATCTGGCCCAGGCCCAGGCCTCTGAACTCTTGTTATCTGACCCTCTCTTTCACCTACCAGGCTCCAACTGCTCCAGCCTTCTTTCTGTACTTCAGAAAGTTCAGGCCCTTTGCACATGCTGTTTTCTTGTTGAGACTGTTCTTCAGCGTGATTTTGTATAAGTCTGGCTCTTCTCACTCCGATTTCAGCTCAAAAAGCATGCTCCTTAACCACCCAATCTAAAGTGGCTACTGCTGTCCCATCACCGTGTTTCATTTCTGTGCATATCACTAATCATTAGCATGTATATTTTTTTCTTCATTATGTGCTTTCAAGATGTGTAAGTGAGCAAAGCTATGAAAATAAGTACTTATTTGCCTCATTCATGACTGTATTCCTGGCGTCTGGAAGAGAGCCTGGCACAATGATAACCAATACATACTTGGAGGAAAATTACTGCAGGAAGCAAGAGACAATCTCGTTGCCCTCCTGAAGTGTAGAATCAGGCCGACCTCTCCTGATTGCTCCCTACTCTGAGTCGCTGTGGGTCCTCAGTTTAGCAAACAAATGCATCGTGCCTTTGGTGGGTCAGAGACCTAACTCACATCCTAACTGCCCAATCCTCCCAGCCCCCATCTCCTCTGTATCAGTGAGGACCTGACGTCAGAGGCAGGAATCACACGCCTCACACTCGGCTCCCAGTGGAGTCATTCACATCGGTATCTCACCCATGCACACTCACCATGGCAACCACGGGCCCTGACTGCATGTACTTGACCAAGCCGGCAAAGAAGGGACGGTCCTTCAGGTCGATGTAGTGCTCCTTGAGAAGATCTTCAGAAGCCTGTTGTGCAGACAAAGAATGAGAAATGGCCCCCCAAGTCTTCTAAGAACTAACAATCTAGTTATTTCTCACTCACTGCTGTGAGCACTTGGGGTGCCTGGGTAGCTCAGTCATTAAGCATCTGCCTTGAGCTCAGGTCATGATCCCAGGGTCCTGGGATCAAGCCCTGCATCAGGGCTCAGCGGGGAGCCTGTTTTTCCCTCTCCCACTTCCCCTGTTAGTGTTCCCTCTCGCTGTGTCTCTCTCTGTCAAATAAATAAAAATCTTAAAAATAAATCAGTAAAATAAAATGTGAGCTCTTTGCTGATTCTGTTGTAATGCAATCCACTCCCACCAGTACCAGAGGCAAGTGATGCCAGAGAGACTCAAAGTGCTTCAGCTTTGTGCCAATTCCCCCCTATTGGCCTTGATTGATGGGAATAAAACCACAGAACTTTAGAATCAGATCCGGCCATGCCACTGTAGACAGTGAAACTAACAATACGATGAATTTCCATTCATTGAGAACAAGCCTCAACTCAAATGTCAGAGGGAAGTCGGGAGTGGTGGGGTCTTGGCATTCGACAGGAAGCAAACTGAACCCAGCCATGTCCCAGGGAGATGGCATGTTTACTCAGGAGAGGAAGGCCAGGGGCCAGGTGGGACAATTATGTGACCCCCACAAGTATTTCACAAACCACTCAAAAGTACATGACATCCAGCAATAAAGAAGTTTGCTGAAGAAGGACTTAGAAACTCTCCCTCTGCAAGGCTGGTGTGTGGGGACAAAACAAGTCAGCCAGAGAGCAAACCACCTGCTTGGCGATTCCAACTCCCTCAGCCAGGCTCTCTCAAGGCACACAGGTGTGTTCAGGGTCTGACAAGGACCCTTCCTTCCAATTTGTACCCTGCGCACTGCACTCATACCCACAACTGCGGACAGCCACTGCCAGAAAGCACAGCCAGAGTGACCCCTCACTCTGCCTCCAGTTGGCCGTTCCTTGGCAGAGTAAAAGGACACAGCCAAGTGACCATGCCCCCTCAGCAGTTCACTCTTGGCCACGCCCCAGTCCCAACGGAAGACTGGTAGTGGTGGTCTCCCGACCCATGCTCACTGGACCTGTCCTTCCCTCAACACTTTCAATTCTACTAATTGGTTCAAATTGTTTTTGGGGGAAGAGGGAGTTCTGGTTACCTTTACTGTTTTTTTAAGATTTTTTAACTTATTTAGAGAGAGAGAGAGAGAGAGAATAAGCAGTGGGGGGGATAGAGGGAAAAGCAGACTCCCTGCTGAGCAGGGAGCCCAATGCGGGGCAGGACCCTGGGATCATGACCTGAGCTAAAGGCAGATGCTTAACCAACTGAGCCACCCAGGTGCCCCAGGGCTGGTTATCTTTAGTCTGCAGAAGAGATTACAGGGTTTTTTTGGAGCGGGGACATCAAGTTTTCCCTCGCCTCCCTCCCCCATGTCAGATATAAACAACCTGGCAAACTCCTGGCAGCTGTCCCTCCTCCCATTCTTCCTCAAGCCCACAACCTTTTTATTTTTTTAATTTTTTTTTTAAGATTTTATTTATTTATTTGACAGACAGAGATCACAAGTAGGCACAGAGGCAGGCAAAGAGAGAGGAGGAAGCAGGCTCCCTGCTGAGCAGAGAGCCCAATTCGGGGCTCAATCCCAGGACCCTGGGATCATGCCCTGAGCCAAAGGCAGAGGCTTTAACCCATCGAGCCACCCAGGCACCCCTATTTCTTTAATTTTTAAAAAATATTTTAGGGTCACCCCTAAATAGTACAGATAGTACAGAGTCTATCACGGGGCTCCATCCCATGACCCTGAGATCACCACCTGAGCTGAAACCAAGAGTCTGACGCTTAACCAACTGTGTCACCCAGGTGTCCCCTCCTTTTCACTTTCTGAACTACTGCCTTGCAGATAGGTGTCTTGCAAGAGTTTCTGCTCTCTGATGTTTTCAGGCAGGCCTCCCAAGGGCCAAACCACAGCTTTCCCCCCAACATGCCCTGATGGTGCCTACTGGACATTAGACACTAGGTGGACAGTAAATAAGGACGGAAAGATCTCCTTGCTGAGGATCACCTGGCTCAGCAAGGAGGGCGCAGGAGCGGGGGAGAAGTTCTCTGAAATCTGCTCAGGAAGCTCAAGACCAGCAGCTCAGACACCCCCACCAGGGCTCAGAGTCAGAAAGCACAGTGCTCTCCTGAAAACAGTATCGCAACTGTATGTGAACTAACTAGAATTTAAATAAAAATTTGAAGGGGGGGCGCCTGGGTGGCTCAGTGGGTTAAAGCCTCTGCCTTCGGCTCAGGTCATGATCCCAGGGTCCTGGGATCAGGCCCCACATCAGGCTCTCTGCTAGGCAGGGAGCCTGTTTCCCCCCCCCTCTCTGCCTGCCTCTCTGCCTACTTGTGATCTGTCTGTCAAATAAATAAATAAAATCTTAAAAAAAAAAAAAATTTGAAGGGGAAAAAAGAAAAAAGAAAAAAGGGGCATGTGGCTGGCTCAGTCAGTGGAGCATGTGACTCCCGATCTCCTGGCTGAGTTTGAGCCCCACACTGGGTGTGGCGATTACTTAAAAATAAAAATCTTAAGGGCACCTGGGTGGCTCAGTGGGTTAAGCCTCTGCCTTCAGCTCAGGTCATGATCCCAGGGTCCTGGGATTGAGCCCCACATCAGGCTCCCTGATCCTCAGGAAGCTTGCTTCCCCCTCTCCCTCTGCTGCTCCTCACTGCTTGTGCTCTCTCTCTGTCTCTGTCAAAAAAATAAATAAATTCTTTTTAAAAAAAATTAAATTAAATAGAAAAATAAAAATCTTAAAAAAAGAAAAAAAAAGAAAAGAAAGAAATCACAGTGCTGCAATAATATGCGGAACTCCGCATTGCTAAGGGAAAAGGGAGGCTATTTCTCAAAGTCCCAGTAGCTTGGTTTGTTGTAGGATTCCTACTGGGCACCAAGGAGTTTCCAGGTTTCTGGACTTATGTGTTGCGGAGAAAGCTTAAAAAAAAAAAAAAAAAAAAGAGGGAAGGGGAAAAACAGGGAGGCTAACGTACAATCATCCTCTGACCTCCAAAAGAACAGAAATATGAGGAATGAAGCCCACTTACCTGAATTAATTTCATAGCAACGAGGCGGAATCCCTTTTGCTCAAAACGCTTGATGATTTCTCCCACGAGGCTGCGCTGGACCCCATCAGGCTTGATGGCAATGAAGGTGCGTTCACAGCTGGCCATGGTCCTGAGGGTAGACAGCTGGGAGGATGAAACAGCACTGACCATCCTGCCTACACCATCATCCTTCTCAAGCGGATTACCCCATAAAGCTGGTTTAAATCTGTCGTGCCGACTCCAAGTCTCCCTGGTAAGAACCCAGTTCCTAGTGTGTTCAGCATACTGTGCTACTCTGAAGGCACATTTTAAAGAAATAGGTATAAACAACGTTCCTACAATGGTAGTTGTGTTTGCCAATAAGAATAGTGTGCTATAGGGGCGACTGGGGGGGTGGCTCATCGGTCCAGTGTCTAACTCTTGATTTCAGCTCAGGGTCAGGGATCAAGCCCTGCAATGGGTTCCGCGCTCAGGACAGATCTGCTTCAGATTCTTTATCCCTCCTCCTCTGCCCCTCCCTGCTCAGGCGTGCCAGCTCTGTCTCCCTAAAATACATAAATAAAACCTGAAAAAAAAGAAAGAATAAAAAAGGAATAGTGCACTATTGCACAGTATGAATGTGTTCGCCACAAGGAGCAGCAGTGAAAAAACTCTGGACTAGCACATGTGTAAAAAATGTTCCTAAGGAGAAAAAAAAAATTTCCCTAAGCAAAAAACAAACAAACAAAAAACAAAGCAAAAACAAAAAACCAGGGACTATTAATTCTATCCCATTTGACTTAAAAGCCCCTATTAAACATCTATTTTGTACTCAATACTGTGGCAGAACTAAGGGAGGAGACATTAAAAAAAAAAAAAAAGACACTTTCTGAATTATCCAGAGAATGGAAACTACAGCAATAAAGCGGTAGTCGGGCAGAATGAAACAGTTTGACCCACTGCCACAGTCATGGTATTAGAAATGGAAGAGGTTTGAGAGATGATTTCGTTATAATCCCCTTAATTTTACAACCAAACAAATCTAGAGCACCAGAATGAAGTCCAAAAAGTCCCAATTTCCCAAACCGATACAGTTTATGCTACATCATAAGACATAATGAATATTCAGGCTGATAAAAGGGGAATGATGGGAGAACTAGAGACGTTGGTAATATCTGAGATGGGACATCAGGCAGGAAAGAGGCCCAGACCCTGCCTTTTTTTTTTTCTAAGATTTTATTTTTTATGTATTTGACAGAGATCACAAGTAGGCAGAGAGGCAGGCAGAGGGGGGTGGGGGAGAAAAACAGTCTCCCTGCTGAGCAGAGAGCCCAATGCGGAGCTCGATCCCTGGACCCTGGGATCATGACCTGAGCGGAAAGCAGAGGCTTTAACCCACTGAGCCCCCCAGGCCCTACCTTTTACAGAGAAGATTGGGCTCATGACCTGCTGTGATTCCACAAGATGAGAAAGGAGGAGGCCCCTGACCTTGAAAGACAATCCCTAATGAGGATAGCTACACCACCTCCCGGCTCTATCTTCCTCTACTTCAGTTAATCTCTTCTTATAGCACCTTAATATATTTTAACTTGTTCGTGTTGCTGTCTCCCCACTGGCCTGCGGCCTGTATACGGGGCTGGTTTGTGCCTGTGTCTCTCTCCCTGGTACCCAGCCACATGGCCTGGCAGTCGACACGAGCAAGGAAAATGTCTTACTTAAGTCGTAATCGCCCTGCCCCTCCAAGAAAAAGGGACAAAACCCAAGGACTGGCAGGAACTGCGAATGCAAGCTCGAGGCCAGCATGGATTCGGGTTACCGAGCCACAGATCGGCTCTCCACCCCACCCCTTGGACCCCTAGAAATGTCCTCCACACCCACTGAGACCCACGCGCACACACTCATTCATTCATTCATTCATTCAGGAAGAACTCGCGGAGCCTCAACTCCGAGCCCAGCGCTGCACGCGACACAGACAAATAAGGCACAACCCGGGTGGTCGCGGCCCGACGGGAAAGTCAGCCACGGACAAAGGCAAGTCCACGTGGCGTGGGACGTGCGCGGACAGGTCTGCCCCTGCCCACCCGCGCTGCCCTGCCTTAACCTCCCATCCCATCCCTCTGGCCACGTCTCAGGGCCGAATTCATGCGACCCCATCGCCTTCCTCCCTCCCCCGATCCCAGGATCCCTCCTCCTTCTCAAGACCCCATACCCCTCTCACCCCTCCAGCGGCTCCGGCGGCAACTCCTTCTGGGGACGCCGGCACCGGAAACACGCCCCAGCCCCACGTGGTTCCTGGCACCCACAGGCGCGGAACGCTTCTTTCCGGATCGGCTGCCGGGGAGCTCGTTTTTGCAGAACACCACTCGACCACGCTTCCTCTCGGGCGTCGGATGTCATTCTAGAGAGCAACATTCCGACGTTTAACTTCCGGCACTGCTTTTTCTTGCTCTTCCGGCACGCCGCCCTTCCTCGCCTCCCCACCCCCCAGGATTCTCTGACTCACTTCCTCCGCTCTCGAGTTAGTCGGCTTCCCGAGAGGGGGCGCTCCCACTTTGCGCCAAGTCCGAACGGGCACGTGACCTAGAAGTGGGTCTTTCTCACTTTTCCGTGTGCTGCTTCTCCCCAGCCCATCGGGCACTGCATTATTGAGTACCTACTGTGTGCGGGACACTGTTCCAGGGCCCGAGGTGATGGCAGGAAACTAGGAGGCTTTGGTGGGGTTGGGAATGAGGACAAAGAATAAAGAAGCAAACTGATACATAATACACTGCATTTATTTTAGTGCCCTTAAGAAAAAGCAAGGTAGGGGATGCCTGGGTGGCTCAGTTGGTTAAGCAGCTGCCTTCGGCTCAGGTCATGATCCCAGCGTCCTGGGATCGAGTCCCGCATCGGGCTCCTTGCTCAGCAGGGAGCCTGCTTCTCCCTCTGCCCCTGCCTGCCACTCTGTCTGCCTGTGCTCACTCTCTCTCCCTCTGATAAATAAATAAAATCTTTAAAAAAAAAAAGAAAAAGCAAGGTAGGGGCGCCTGGGTGGTTCAGGGGGTGAAAGCTGCTGCCTTCGGCTCAGGTCATGATCCCAGGGTCCTGGGATCGAGTCCCGCATCAGGCTCTCTGCTCAGCGGGGAGCCTGCTTCCTCCTCTCTCTGCCTCCCTCTCTGCCTACTTGTGATCTCTGTAAGTCAAATAAATAAAATCTTTAAAAAAAAAAAAAAGAATGAAAAGAAAAAAGAAAAAGCAGGGCAAGGGAGAAAAACGGAAGGAGTAAACAATTTTCAAAAGGTTAGTTGGGAAAAGGCTCTCTGAGGAAGCGACAGTGGAACAGGAGGTCTGGTGTTCATCTGACCGCGGAATATTATTACGGTGGACGGCCAGTGGGAGAGATTGCCGTCGGAGAGCGGCCGGGTTACGTGGTCGTGCCACTGGAAGGTTTTGAACAGGGAATGACCTTATATGATACACATTAAAAAAAAAAAAAAAAATCTGACTGCCATAGAATAAATGGGTGGGGTAAGGTAACAGAGCGGAAGCAGGTGCCTTTTCAACAACTGGTCCTGGGACGCCTGACTGGCTCCGTCCCTAAAGCTCGGGAGTCCTGATCTTGAGGTTGTGAGTTTAAGCCTCAGGTTGGCTGTACAGATTACTTAAAAAAAAAAAGAAAGAAAGAAAAAAAAGAGGTGCTGAGGCATTGGACAAATGCAGGCAAAGAAAGAAAAGAACCTCTACCTACACCTACACCTTAAACAAAAATTCGTTCAAAATGGATCATAGAAGGGCGCCTGGGTGGCTCAGTCCCTTAAGCATCTTACTCTCCATTTGGCTCTGGTCCTGATCTCTGCGGAGATGGAGCCAAGTGTGGGGCTCTGCCTCTGCCCCTTCCCCCACTCATGTGTAAGTGCTCGCTCTCGCTCTCTCTCTCTCTCAAATAATAAATACATATTTTTAAATGGATCATAGATTTAAATATAAAGCAATAATAGTTTAGAAAAAACATGGTTAAAAAAAATCTTCATGGGCGCCTGGGTGGCTCAATGGATTAAGCCTCTGCCTTCAGCTCAGGTCATGATCGCAGGGGCGTGGGATGGAGTCCTGCTTGGGGCTACCCCCGAAGCCTGGAGTCAGTTTCTCCCTCCATATGGGCTCTCTCTTTCAGAATAACAAAGCAAAACAAAAACTTCAGGTCCAAGGGCCAGGCAAAGAGTTTTTAGACTTGCCACCATAAGCACAATCCGTAAAATGAAAAACTTGGTAAATTGAACCCTATCAAAATTTAAAACTTTTTCCCTTTGAAAGGCTCTGAGCAGAAGATGAAACAGCAATTTACAGGGTAAAAGAAAATATGTGCAAACCATCTACCCAACACAGGCTTGTATCGAGAACATAAGAATTTTCACAACTCAACAGTTTAAAAAAAAATCCAATTAGAAAACGAACAAAAGGGACGCCTGGGTGGCTCAGTTGGTTGAGCGGCTGCCTTCGGCTCGGGTCATGATCCCGGCGTCCTGGGATCGAGTCCCACATCGGGCTCCTTGCTTGGCGGGGAGCCTGCTTCTCCCTCTGCCTCTGTCTGCCTGTGCTTGCTCTCACTTCTCTCTCTATGACAAATAAATAAAAAAAAAAAAAAAAAAAAAAAAAAAAAAAAAAAAAAAACGAACAAAAGACAAGAACAGACATTACACTAAAGAGGATTTTCGGATGGCATGAGATGAACATGAAGAGATGTTCAACATCATTAATCACTAGGCAAATGCAAATTAAAGCCATGAAGAGGGGCACCTGGGTGGCTCGGTTGGTTAATCATCTGCCTTTTGCTCAGGTCATGATCCCAGGGTCCTGGGATGGAGTCCTGCGTAGGGGCCCCCCTCAGGAGGGAATCTGCTCCTGCCTCTCCCTCTGCCCTCTGCCCCTCCCCTCTGCTCGGGGTTGCTCTCTCTCACTCTCTCTTGTAATAAATAAAACCTTTAAAAAAGGACAAGGAGATATCACTATACACCTATCTTTTTTTTTTTTTTAAGATTATTTATTTATTTATTTCTCAGAGAGAGAGAGAGCGAGCACAGGCAGACAGAGTGGAAGGCAGAGTCAGAGGGAGAAGCAGGCTCCCTGCGGAGCAAGGAGCCCGATGTGGGACTCGATCCCAGGACGCTGGGATCATGACCCGAGCCGAAGGCAGCTGCTCAACCAACTGAGCCACCCAGGCGTCCCACTATACACCTATCTTAATGGCTAAAAAATTAAGAGCACACCACTGGCTTAGTGAGTAGAGCATGAGACTTTTTTTTAAGATTTTATTTATTTATTTGACAGAGAGAGCCAGAGAGCTTAAGTGAGGGGAATGGCACAGGGAGGAGAGAGCAGGGGACTCTTGATTTAACTGTGGTGAGGTTGTAAGTTTGAGTCCCATGTTGGGTGTAGAGTTTACTTAAAAAAGGGAAAAATTTTTTTTCTTTAAACAGAATCAGGAGAGCTAATTGAAACTACACTGTTAGTCCAAGTGGGAGATGCTGGTGGTTTGGACTATGTAATGACAAAGGAAAAAGAGACAAACGGGTTAGTTACAGGATATATATTCAAGGTTAAGGCCATAGGTCTTACTGAAGGATAGGATATGGAACATGATAAAAAAAAAAATAGATATTGGCTTCTAGTTTTCTTTCTTTCTTTTTAAGATTTTAATTTTCTACTTTTTTTTTTAAAAGATGTCATCTTTAAGCAATCTCTACACCTAACATGGGGCCCGAACCCACAACCCTGCATTCAAGAGTTGCACCATCCACCACAGAGCCACCCAGGTGCCTCCTAGTTTTCTTTCTTTCCCTTCCTTCCTTCCTTTCTTTTTCTTTTTCTTTCTTTCTTTCTTTTTTTTTTTTTTGGGAGAAGGTACATTAAATATCAGTTCAATAGTTACCTACCAAGCTCATTTATAAGTTGTTGGGGTCCGCTGCACTAGTACTTTTAAAATCTCTAGGTACAAAAAAATCACACAAGGAATTGTTAAAATGCAAACTCTGATTCACTAGGTCTAGTGAAGCCTGAGAGTTGAATGATTCCAATCTTGTTGATTGACAGTCTTTGTAAGACCATGTCCTAGAGCCAGGTTCTTTTAAAGATGTTATAAGCCTCGGAAGGTGCAGGAGGATCTTGCCCAGGCAGATGCTGGAGAAGGGGAATGGGCATTAGAGAATGGGAAGATTTCATCTCTTCCTGGAAGCCATCCTAATTACATGACTCACCCTACCCTTCCTTGCCCAACCCTACATACAACCCTTGAGGCTCCTGTAGGTTAATGTTTCAGCAAACCAAATCAGAAAACAGTAAGAATTTAAAGCTAACAGTAGTATATTTTTAAAGTTTTATTTACTTATTTAAGTAATCTCTGGACCCAACGTGGGACACAAACTCATGACCTTGAGATCAAGAGTCACATGCTTTTCTGAGTCAGGCAGGAGTCCCTGAACTGTGAATAATCTTAAAGAACATATGGGCCAGTCTCTCCAGAAACCCTGGTAAAGGGTTTCAGTTTCTGCTTGAAACTTCCAAGAATGGGAATTCACTACCTCAAACATCAGATCCCTCACCTCTGGTCCTCATCAGATGCACCCTCTTCTTGCTTAAACAGCAACAACAGCAACAGTGAAACAACAAATTTGCAAATTGAATATATTAACCCCCCCAAAAAAATAATAACAGGAGTAATGTTTAGTGAATTGCACTAATGACTTCAACTATTATGGAGAAAGAGTGGTCACCGGGATTGCTTTGGTAGAATAGGGGGAAGGTTTCATAGAGGTATGATCAGGATGTGGATAAGTCTAAAGGTACTGGGAGACAAGGGAAACAGCCAATAGAGTGCTCTAGCACAGTGGGGATAAGACCACAAGATGAATGGCAAGCCTTGAATGTTAGTCTGAGAAGCTGGGGCCATAGTTAATGGAGAGTCATGGAACCTTTGAGGGTAGAACAGTGACCTGAAAAACATTTTAAATTCTAGAACTCATTACAACTGTTGTGGCTATCTGATTCACTCCCTTTACAGACATACACACAGACCAAAATAGATGACATGATTTATTGAAGATTACACCAATACATAGGGAAAGCTATGCTTTAGAACAGTGAATCTAGCTATGGTGTGGAGGGCAGATTAGATAGGGAGAGACTGGAAGCAAAGAGGCCCATAAGGAAGATGCTGACATCACCAGTAATCAAGGCATGAGGATTAAAGCAGTTAAAGGGATGTTTGTGCTAAAATTCATAGGATAAACCAACAAGGTTTGGGAACTGATTGAATATGATTAAAAGAGCTGGAGAGGAACTCTGTCATAGCAATGATAGGGCTGAAGACCAGGAGTCTGTTTTCAAGGGATGTGGGGGTGATTCTTGGCTCAACCACATATCATTTATGTGACTTCAGACAAGATATTCAACATTGCCAAGCAAACTCGTGTTTCTGTATTTGTTAAATGGGAGTCATACTCCATCAAAATACTACATCCTGGGGTGCCTGGGTGGCTCAGTGGGTTAAAGCCTCTGCCTTCAGCTCAGGTCCTGGTCCCAGGGTCCTGGGATAGAGCCCCGCATCGGGCTCTCTGCTCAGCAGGGAGCCTGCTTCCTCCTCTCTCTCTCTGCCTGCTTGTAATCTCTGTCTGTCAAATAAAATAAATAAAATCTTAAAAAAAAAAACTACATCCTCACTACATCAAAAGAGTGTTGTGAGGATTATATAAAGTAATGTGATCAATATTTAACACAGTGTTTGGCACATTGTAAATAATAAATAGCTGCTTGGGGTTTTTACACCTATGGGTGACAGATTTTATACCTAACCATTGTGACAATAATGACATTAACCCACAAAAAAATAATAATGACATTAACAGATGTAGGGAAGTCTAGAAAGAGCCAGCTGCAGGAAGATGAGCTCCTGTTGTACATCTGCTGGAGGGTGATGCAAGAGAGAAAATACACAGTAACCAATTAAAGACATTTGTCTGGGGTTCAGAGGAGATGCTAAGGACAGACATGTGGGGATTATCTGCATAAAAGTGATCTCTAAATACCCTGAAGCTAAACATGAAAGCATTGACAATATTCTTTTTTTTTTTTTTTAAAGACGACTTCTTGTAATGGTGCAGGTATGAATTCCAATGGTATTTGCCAACCAAATATGCGTACTAACAATATGTCAAATGTGTCCTGCAGAATTTTTACAATGATACATTATGTGCTATAATTTGCTAAGCCTAGAGTCTTTAGAATGAGATTATATAGGAGCACCTGGGTGGCTCAGTCCATTCAGTGTTCAACTCTTGATTTAGGCTCAGGTCGTGATTTCAGTGTTGTGGGATGGAGCCCCGTGCTGGGCTCCCCACTCATCAGGGAGTCAGCTTGAGATTCTCTCTCTCCCTCTGCCCCATCCACCGTTCATACTCTCTCTCTCTCTCTCAAATAAATAAATAAATAAATCTTAAATGAAAAGAAATGTAATTCTATAAAAAATCATTTTCATATTATAATATATATTATCTGGAACTGACATTAATTATACTGTGATTTATTTTTTAGATTTAAAAAAATATATTATTTATTTATTTGACAGACAGAGATCACAAGTAGGCAGAGAGGCAGGCAGAGAGAGAGAGGGGGAAGCAGGCTCTCCACCGAGCAGAGAGCCCGATGTGGGGCTCGATCCCAGGACCCTGGGATCATGACCCGAGCCGAAGGCAGAGGCTTTAACCCACTGAGCCACCCAGGTGCCCCAATTTTTTAGATATTTTTTAAAAGATTTTATTTATTTGAGAGAGAGTAAGCTAGAGAGATAACACAAGCTGGGAGGGGAGAGGGGGAGGGAGAGGGGCAGACTCCCCACAAAGCAAGGAGCCTGTTGTGGGACTCGATTTCAGGACTCTGGGATCATGACCTGAGCTGAAGACAGATGCTTAAAAGACTGAGCCACCCAGGCGCCCCAGTGATCTATAAGTATTAAAAAGTATCTTAAAAGGAGCAATAAGCAATAACTGCCATTCATTTGTTACACAAAAATGAACCATAATAGACAACATATATTGAAAGATTGCTCTGTGCCAGAGCACCTAGGTGGCTCAGTGGTTAAGCATCTGTCTTTGTCATCTGTCTTCCTGCTCAGCAGGAAGCCTGCTTCTCCCTCTCCCACTCCCTCTGCTTGTGTTTCCTCTCTCTCGCTGTGTCTTTGTCAAATAAATAAATAAGATCTTTAAAAAATAAGAAAAAAATAAAATAAAACAACTTAAAAAGAAAAAACGGTTGCTTTGTGCCAGGCAGAGAGTGCTTTATTTATAGTAATTTGCACAACCTCTTCGTGAGGTAAATACTGTTATTGTTCTTGTATTTTGGGTAGGGAAACTGCTGCTCAGGAGGGTGGATGACTTGCCCAAATTCAGACAGCTGGAAGAAGTGGATCCAGGATTTAAAGCCAGTCCGCGCAGGGCCAGCGGTTTGGCTCTAAATTACGTATGTGCTTCTTCACCATGGAGAAGGCTTTATTCCAGAGTCTCACCTGCAGGAGAGATCACTGCGAGGTGCGAAGAAATCATCATTCAAAACCAACAAGACGGCTAGCTCTAACACTGCGCACAGAATAGAATTGATTCAGGTCATGACTGTCCTGCTATGAATGATTTAAGGAATCAGAGCAACTAATGCATTATGCCCACGTGTGAGAAACAGAAAGGCATCTTGGGATGCAGGGCAAAGAGAGGCCATTCATAATACTGGTTAGGAATGAGTCCCGAGGGAATCTTCACTGCCCATAATCAAGAATGAAGTATGAACCCTCCCACTTATGACTCCAGAATCGAACTACAAATCAAACAGCAGGATCATTTGGTGAAGGTAATTGCCTGTGTTTTGCAAAAAACAAAAAACAAAAAAAAAAAAAAACCAAGCACACAGGTCCCTTGTCTGAGTCTGACGGAGAAATATGCATAAGGAAACTACCTTTCGATCTTCTGAGTGAGGCCTGATCCTTGGTGGGGGAGGGGAGGAAGAGGTTTGGGGGGAAACCTACAAAATTTGCTAACTGGGGAAGTAAGTCCTAAAAGATCCCTCACATAGTCTGGTGCAGCAGCTATACGAGATGGGCCTGATTCTAAGTTCTATTTTACAGGTGGGGAAAATGAGGCCCAGGAAGGTTAAATAGTTTAGCCCAGACCACAAAACCACTTCAGAGGCCGAGGCTGCCTATGGGTCAGTGTCACTCTCGCTCCAGAGCCTGTGCGCGTAACCACCACACTGTGCCATAGAACATAGAACATCACGTCAGGAATTCTAGACTTCCCGGCCCAATGAGACCCCCGGGGATCACCGGGCAACCCAAGCGAGATCAGTCATCTATTTTTTTTCTATTCAACAACACTGCCTTCCTCTGACATTCTTATGTTTTCTGCTCTTGACTACTGAAAGCAAGGACTCTAATACCTTTTATTTTTTTTCTCCTTAAGCTCTTCAATCGCATTTATTTTTACATTCTCTTACAACCCTCCTCGTTTCCACTTTCTAAACTTAGATATAATAAAGCCTTTTGCAAAGACACCGGCTCTTTGCCTGTAACAGTCTCTCTGCTTGCCTTGACTCTGGTCTAGTCTTTCAGACTAAAACTCTCTGGGGGAAGGATTTCGTGGCTGAAGAGGTGCAAGGTCCAGAGCAGTGATTTCACGTTCATCTCCCTCCTGCTTTCTTGTGATTTGATTCTCCAGGACCCCTACTGGGAGTCATGGGCCTGGTGCCTTCTGTCTTCACTGAAGATGGTTGTAATACTGGATTCAGTTCAGTTTGTCTCCCCAGGCTCTCTAGATTGGGGCCAAACATCACATAATCTGTCATTTCTGTAATATTATGATCGTAGTGCCTTGTGTATTAATTGGGATGAACTAGGTTGTGCTAGAGCAAAAAGTCAGTCACAAGTCTCAGTGATTTAATGCCTTAGTCCATCAGGTTTGTGTAACAGAAACACAATAGACTTATAAACAATAAACATTTATTTCTCTCAGTCCTGGAGCCGGGGGATATCCAAGATCATGATACCGACAGATTCCGCATCAGCAGATCTCATGTAAGTTTGGTTTTGTTCAGTGCAATGAACTGAATGCTTACACTGAATCTGATGAGACGCTCCTTCTTAATGGATAGCAATCTTCTCACTGGAACCTCATGTGGTAAAAGGAGGTTTTTCAGAAGCACAGTGTTGGGGAGCAAGAATTTCCTGTCCCCGTCCAAAGTCCTTTGAAGGCTGGACGAAGAATGAAACTGACATGTGACAGACGAATAGGAGAAAAGCAAATTTAATTTCGTTCCTACGGGGAATCCACCCAGACACGGAAATTCCAAAGAGTTTAATACAGATCAAGCAAAATGAGGTCTATATGTCAGCCTGAACTAAGGAGAAGGGGGAAGGGGTATGTAACTTCTAAGGGAAGGAATGCAATTCATAGGGCAGTAAGAAAAAGAGCAGATGTTTGGAAATTAGATGTTTGCCCTACAGATGAGTCACTCAGATAAAATTTATCCCAGCTAATAATCATTGTTCTGGGAAACACCCCCAATTTTAGAAACTTTTTCTTTTCTCTCTCTCTCTTTTTTAGATTCTTCTAGGTAGTTAAAGGAAGAGCAAAAAGTTTCTCGTGAGCACACAGGCGCTTAATTGCCTTCAGCTCTGAAAAAGTCATGCTAAAATGGTCCCCTTGGGGTGGCTGGCCCTTGACCCCTATAGCACTAATCCTATTCCTAAGGGCTCCATCTCCTAATACCATAGCCTGGGGGGTTAGGATATGAATTTTGCTTTTTTAATGTTTTCTTTTTCTTAAAGATTTCATTTTAAGATTTGATTTATTTTTTATTTATTTGTCAGAGAGAGAACTTGCACACAAGCAGGGGGAGCAGCAGGTAGAGGGTGAAGCAGGCTCCTCACTGAGCATGGACCCTGATGCTGGGCTCGATTCCAAGCCCCCGGGATCATGACCTGAGCCAAAGGCAGATGCTTTAAGGACTGAGCCACCCAGGCACCCCTTAAAGATTTTAAGTAATGTCTGCACCCCCGGTGGGGCTCACACTCACAACCCAGAGATCAAGAGTCACAAGCTCTTCTGACTGGAGCAACCAGGCGCCCCTCCCTATATGAATTTTGGAAGAAACACGAACTCCGAGTCCTTTGCACTGCACAAAACCAAATCTGCTGTAGGGCCAGCACCTCTCCAGTTCAATCCTCGCCTTCCAGTGATTCCAGGAGGCTGTTACCTCTCCCCACCCATCTCAATACAAGGCCTCTATGATGCAGAACCACAGGACAGACAAAGCTGGGGGAGAGGGAGGGTCCCACGGTAGCTCTTAAATGGTTGGTTTGGCCTGGATGCCACTGCTCCTTTGAGCCCATGGACCAGCACTAGTGGAATGGCCCTGCGTAACGTGAAGGGAGATGGGAAATAGGGAGGACCACACGGCATTCTGTGAGCAGGAAAGTTCTTTGCTTTCTTCTCATCCCCGCATCGTATGCTGCAATCTTGTCTTTTCCTTTCCCAGTCCCTGTCCCAGCTGTTAGCCTGTACCTTGGACTTTAACCTTCTACCTCCAAACCCACAAATTATAGTTTAATCCAGTGCTTGTTCTTTGGAGTATTTTATCTCCTGCCTGATGACCGTGTCCTTTCACTGGCATGCCTTATGGCTGGAATGTTGTCTCCCTTATCCTTGTGTCTTGTTTTGTTTTGCATCTAGTCATTTTCCAGGAGCTACCCGGCAGAGAGTGGTCTGGAAAGACCTCCTAAACTTCCTGAACTTGAAATTGAAGTTGACACAGAGGGATCACAAGTAGGCAGAGAGGCAGGCAGAGAGAGAGGGGGAAGCAGGCTCACCGCTGAACAGAGAACACAATGTGGGGCTCAATCTCTGGACCCTGGGATCATGACCTGAGCCTAAGGCAGAGGCTTAACCCACTGAGCCACCCAGGTACCCCCAAAATAAAAAAACCTTAAAAAAAAAAAAAGGAAGAGCATGGAGCACTTGATATTGGTATATTGAATTCAAGTCCCATATTGGGGATAGATGTTACTTGAGCAAATAAATAAACTTAAAAAAAAAGAATGAGCATTAGTATCTTGCTTATGCTTTTATATATATTTTTAAAGATTTTATTTATTTATTTGACAGACAGAGATCACAAGTAGGCAGAGAGGCAGGCAGAGAGAGAGGGAAGCAGGCTCACCAATGAGCAGAGATCCTGATGCGGGGCTCAATCCCAGGACCCTGAGATCATGACATGAGCTGAAGGCAGAGGCTTTAACCCACTAAGCCACCCAGGCACCCCTTGCTTTTGCTTTTAATTAAATATACTAGAAAGGCAATACTTAAAGAAATTTAAAAGAAATAATTTATCCTACGAATCTAATAACCTAATAGTTATTCTTGTTTGCATGCTTCTTTCCAATTGTAACAGAGGGAAAAAATATATTTTCCTCTGCCCCTTCTGTGTTCTCCAGCCAAGAACATATAAATCCGCCTGTCCAAAGGCAGACTAAACAGGGCCGCCTGGCTAGCTCAGTAGGTGGAGCGGACCCCTCTTGCTCTCTCGATATAAGTTCGAGGCTCACGTTCGGTGTAGTGATTACTGGAAAATAAAATCTTAGAAAAAAGAAAAGGCAGATTAATGAAAGAAAAACAAACAATTTTATTACCATGTGCATGGCACATGTATATATGGAAACCCCCAGGGATGAACAGCCCCAAGAGTGGTTAATCTTTGGGCTCATAGCCCATCTAAGGCTAAACAAACAAAGAGGGGTCTGGGGCTTCTGGGTAGGGGAGGCAAGCTATGGGAAGTAATCAGGAAGAGTTTGGTAAATATTTGTTGTTTAGGAAGGCTCATTATGCAGATTTAAGTGGGAACTTTCTCCAATAATAGGAGCTGTCAAAAGTCCTCCTCTTTCCTGTAAGAAGGAGAGATACACTTTTTACAAATGGCAATTTCTTTTATAAATGGAAGTTTCCTTTACAAAAGGAAATCTTGTACCTTGTATTTGAGCTATTTCTGTGTCTACCAGTTCTTTTTAAAGATTTTATTTATTGGGGTGCCTGGGTGGCTCAGTGGGTTAAAGCCTCTGCCTTCAGCTCAGATCATGACCCCCAGGGTCTTGGGATCAGCCCCGCATTGGGCTCTCTGTACGGCGGGGAGCCTGCTTCCTCCTCTCTCTCTGCCTGCCTCTCTGCCTACTTGTGATCTCTGTCAAATAATTAAATAAAATCTTTTTTTTTTTTAAGATTTTATTTATTTATTTGACAGAGAGAAATCACAAGTAGTTGGAGAGGCAGGCAGAGAGAGAGAGAGGAGGAAGCAGGCTCCCTGCTGAGCAGAGAGCCCCATGTGGGGCTGGATCACAGGACCCTGAGATCATGACCTGAGCCGAAGGCAGCGGCTTAACCCACTGAGCCACTCAGGCGCCCCTAATTAAATAAAATCTTACAAAAAAAAAAGATTTTATTTATTTATTTGACAGAGAGAGAGAGATCGCAAGTAGGTAGAGAGGCAGGCAGAGAGAGAGGGGGAAGCAGGTTCCCTGCTGAGGAGAGAGCCGGATGTGGGGCTGGATCCTAGGACCCTGAGCAGAAGACAGAGGCTTAACCCACTGAGCCACCCAGGCACCCCAATGTCTACCAGTTCTTAATAGCCTTTAGCTCAAAATAATCCATATGCCCAAGAGGCATTCTTTGGGGAGGTGGCACATTCTGTTATCCTTCAAAGCCTTTATGTTTGTGATTTTTTTTTTAAGATTTATTTATTTGGGGCACGTGGGTGGCTCAGTCGTTAAGCATCTGCCTTCGGTTCGGGTCATGATCCTGGGGTCCTGGGATCAAGACCTGCATTGGGCCCCTTGCTCCACAGGAAGCCTGCTTCTCCTACTCCCCCTGCTTGTGTTCCCTCTCTCGATGTAACTCTCTCTGTCAGATAAATAAATAAATAAAATCTTGGGGCGCCTGGGTGGTTCAGTGGGTTAAAGCCTCTGCCTTCGACTCAGGTCGTGATCCCAGGGTGCTGGGATGGAGCCCCGAATCGGGCTCTCTGCTCAGCGGGGAACCTGCTTCCCTTTCTCTCTCTCTGCCTGCCTCTCTGCTTACTTGTGATCTGTCAAATAAATAAATAAATCTTTAAAAAATAAAAATAAAAAAAGAAATAAAATCTTAAAAAAAAAAAAAGATTTATTTATTTATTTGAGAGGTTCCTGGGTGACTCAGTTGGTTAAGTGTCTGCCTTCAACTCAGGTCCTGATACCTCATGAGTCCTGCATTGTTTCTGCCTCTCCCTCCGCTGCTTGTGCTCTTTCACTATCTCATTCTCTTTGAATCTTTCAAACAAACAAATAAATCTTTTTTTTTAAAGATTTATTTATTTAATCCCCCAAAGTGGGGGGCTCCAACTCAACCTGAGATCAAGAGTCACCTTCTTGGGGCGCCTGGGTGGCTCAGTGGGTTGAAGCCTCTGCCTTCGGCTCAGGTCGTGATCTCGGGGTCCTGGGATCGAGCCCCGCATCGGGCTCTCTGCTCAGCAGGGAGCCTGCTTCCCCCTTCTCTCTCTCTGCCTGCCTCTCTGCCTACTTGTGATCTCTGTCTGTCAAATAAATAAATAAAATCTAAAAAAAAAAAAAAAAAGTCACTTGCTTTACTGATGGAGCTGGCCAGGGGGCCCCCACTATCTCCCCTCACCCCCTGCCTGCTGCCCACTCCCAACCATTTTTGGACAACTCCCACTGATTTAAAAAAAGAAAAAGGGGGAGCCTGGGTGGCTCAGTCTGCTGGGCCTGACTCAGTCTGACTTTTGGTTTTGGCTCAGGTCATGATCCCAGGGTCCTGGGATCTGGCCCCTCATCCGGCTCATTGCTCAGCAGGAAGTCTGCTTCTCCCTCTGCCTGCTGCTCCCCCTGCTTGTGCTCTCTCTCTGTCAAATAAATAAAAATGAAATCTAAAAAAAAAAACAAAAAACGATTTAAGTTCCTGGGTCAGTTTTCTATAAAAGACCAGCCATAAAGCCCCCAGTGGTAACCCATACAGAACGACTCTCACTCTAGAGAGCTTTCTATCTTTTCTCACCTTCACTTAACAAACTATCACTCTATCCTGTTGTGTCCCCGAGATTCATTCTTCAACTCCCCGGACGAGAACGCTGCAACCCTCATCCCTTCGGTTATAATTCTGTCTCTAGTCCTCCCATAGGCTATGAGCTGTAGGAAGGCAGCTCTGTAATCTCAGAGGCTGTCTTCAGTAAGGTCATCAGGTTCAATTACTTCAAACATTCTTGTGTCAAGACTTTAAGTCCCATCTCCAGCTGGGCCACTTGCCCCCTGAATATATCTGGTGTCTGTAGTTTTCAAGGCGTGATATCATCCTGCAGAAATCCTTCCAGGAGAAAGGAGACACTGCTACAGACACACAGGCTGTGACTTTTTTTTTTTTTTTTAAAGATTTTATTCATTCATTTGACAGACAGAAATCACAAATAGGCAGAGAAGCAGGCAGAGAGAGAGGAGGAGGAAACAGGCTCCTCGCTGAGCAGAGAGCCCAATGCGGGGCTTGATCCCAAGACCCTGGGATCATGACCTGAGCCGAAAGCAGAGGCTTTAACCCACTGAGCCACCCAGCTGCCCCCAGGCTGTGACTTTTGAAACAGTGACTCCTAGAGGACTCCTGGGTGGCTCAGTCAGTTAAGCATCTGCCTTAGGCTCAGGTCAAGGTCCCAGGATCCTGGGATTAAGCCAGCATCTGGCTTCCTGTTCAGCAGAGAGTCTGCTTCTCCCTCTCCCTCTGCCTGCTTTTCTCTCTGCTTGTGCTCTCTCGCATGCTCTCTTTGTCAAATAAAGTCTTAAATAAAGAGAGAGAGACAGAAAGAGTGATTCCTAGTAAGAGGAGATACCCATAGGAGATGGAGCTGGGCTTGGCACCTTGCTAATAATTTGACAGGAATTAATGATGTAGCTTACATTTACTGAATACATATGTGCCAGCCACTATTCAAAGTACTTTATGTGTACTGTCCCATTGAACCTTCAAAACAACCCCAGGAGATGGGTACTCTTATGCTCAACCTTCTTTTTACAGAAGAGGAAACTGGTACAAGAGAATAACTTGTCTAAGGCAGTGCTGCCAGTAAGTGGCAGAAGCATAATTCAGACCCCGGGGGTTAATTTCAAACCCCTTGTATACTTGCAGTCACTGGTGTTTATTGCCTTGTGCTTGGCCAAGATTTTGACTTTTAACATTTTTACAAAGCAGTAAAGAATATATTTCCCTGAGTCTTGGTTTCTGCTAATTTGATAGTAAACAAAATGTTAACTCCATTATATGCAACATTTTTTTACAAGATTTTATTTATTTATTTGATGGACAGAGCTCACAAATAGGCAGAGAGGCAGGCAGAGAGAGAGGAGGAAGCAGGCTCCCGATGCAGAGAAGCAGAGAGCCCGATCGATGCAGGGCTTGATCCCAGGACCATGGGACCATGACCTGAGCTGAAGGCAGAGGCTTTAACCCATTGAGCCACCCAGGCACCCCTGTATGCAACATCTATATAATAGTAGAATGAGACACAGGCCAGAATATGTCCTCTTCTACCAGATTTATGATCTCATAGCAAATATATATTATTTGGCTTCTGACTTCAGTATTTGAAAAAAAAAAAAAAAGCAGAGGGGGAAAAAGGGCACTGAGCGGAGTCCAGTGTTCTAGATAGGAGCTTCGTTGCAGCCAGAGGTGACCGTGGGTGATTCCTCAGTTGTAAGAGGAAGGAACTGGATTCCACTGCTAGCGAAGGGACCTCCTCATGCTCAGATCTCACGTCCAGAGGAGTAAATCTCTGCGGGGAGTTCCCAGCGCCGAGGGAGAAGGCAAGAGCAAATATCTGCCTTGAAAGAGGCGGACTCTCTGGTGCCCCTTGAGTTAGGCAGATCAAACTGAAATGAACAAGTGGGTATCTGTTCCCTGCTTCTCGTATGTGAGGCTGATTGGCAGCGGTGCTATGCTTAGGTGTTTGACGGGCTCTGCTGCTCCTACTAAAAATAAGCAGCCGGTGTGAGGAGTGAGTCATTTTCATACAGGACTATGTGGAGGAACAAAGTGACAAAGGTCACAGCGGCCCCGCGTGAGATGATTTCCCTTCTGAGCAGATACTGCACCCTGTTTCCAACCAGCCCCTCTTTTTCTGTTTTATTTTAGATAAGCCGTAGACCTTAAATAGAAAACCAACTCAACAGCCCTTGATTGTGTTTCAGTTTGTTCATATCCTGTTCCCTGTTTGTGGACTGGCCTCGTCCTTAGGGCTGGATTTGTTACTTTTCTGGGCGAATAGACATTGATGTTAACATTGGTGTTAACGACCACAGTTTGCACAGTGATTACATATTCATATGAGCATAGTTGCTTTGGAATAGTCAGCCACGGCCCTGGCGACGTGGCAACACGTAGACAAGTTCCCAGCTTTCTCTAGAGGGAGTAAAGTCTTATCAGGACAGGATCCATCCTGGGCGAGATTGTAAAGTAATGTTGTCCTGTTTTTTTGTTTGTTTGTTTTGTTTTTTAAAAGATCTTATTTATTTACTTGACAGAGATCACAAGTAGGCAGAGAGGCAGGCAGAGGGAGAGGAAGAAGCAAGCTCCCTGCTGAGCAGAGAGCCCAATGTGGGGCTGATTTCAGGACTCTGGGATTATGACCTGAGAGGAAGGCAGAGGCTTTAACCCACTGAGCCACCCAGGTGCCTCTAAAGTAATGTTGTTTTGTTTTCAGGTGATCTTTCTATTTCATTTCTGAGGATTTTTCTGTTTCATTTCTGGGATCTCCGTTCTCACCCCCTATCCCTGTGGCCAGTGCCCTCATTCAGCTTTCTTATCAAAGCTTCTCTCTTCTTTTTTAAAAGTAGGCTCCACACTCAATGTGGGGCTTGAACTCGCGACCCAAGATTAAGAGCTGGTGCCAGCCAGGTGTCCTGAAGCTTCTCACTTGTTAGGCCTTAGTTTCATTGGCTATAAAAAAATGGGAGGAGAAGGACACTAAACATCATTTCTTTCCCCCCCTTTTTTTTTTTTTAAAGAGAGAGGAGTCGGGGGAGAAAATCCTGAAGCAGACTCCCTGCTGGGTGAAGGGCTTGATTTAGGACCCCAAGATCATGACCTGAACAGACACCAAAAGTTGGACTCTCAAGCGACTGAGCCATCCAAGGTGCCGCACTAACATTCTTTCTTTCATTTTTTAAAAAATTTTATTTATTTATTTGACAAAGAGAGATCACAAGTAGGCAGAGAGGCAGGCAGAGAGAGGAGGAAGCAGGCTCCCTGCTGAGCAGAGAGCCTGATGTGGGGCTCGATCCCAGGACCCTGGGATCATGACCTGAGCCGAAGGCAGCAGCTTAACCCACTGAGCCACCCAGGCGCCCCACTAACATTCTTTCTTAACCTAACTTTTTTTCCCCAGATTTGCCTTCCTAAGAAGCGATGACATAAACTCCAAAATTAGTTCAGGCTTCTTTCCCTTCCCCAATAAAATACCCATTCCCTTGCGGTTGCTGATTTCATCTAGCTATTTGTTAGAAATTAGTTGATTAAACAAAATATAAAGGCTAAAAAGGTGCCTGGCTGGCTCAGTCAGTAGAGCGTGGGACTCCGGATCTCAGGGTTATGAGTTCAAGCCCCATGTTGGGTGCAGAGACTACTTAAAAAAAAAAAAAAAGTCTTAAAAACTAAAAAATATAAGGGGTGAAATTGGACCATGTGCTTCATAAAATGATTTACCCTAGCAGTATCATCCACAGATAAGCCTTACCTACATTCATAAATGAATGACTTCGAATGGTTTATCCACCTGTTATCTTTCTTTGTGATCCAGCCCAGAAGCTCCTCAAACCATAGTGTTCAAAGTGAACTTATTTTATTTTAAAGATTTATTTACTTATTTTAGAGAGAGACTCAGCGAGCACAAGCAGGTGGGGGCAGAGGGAGAGAGAGTCTTAAGCAGACCCTGCCCTGAATGCAGAGCCTCATCTCACCACAGGGACCCGAGCTGAAACCAAGAGTTGGGCACTTAACGCACTGCACCACCCGGGACCCCCCAAACTTATTTTATTTTTAAAAAGTAACCTTCTGGAGACCTGAGCAGTGGGTTAAGCCTCTGCCTTCAGCTCGGGTCATGATCTCAGCGTCCTGGGCTGTCTGCCTAAGGCTGCTGTCAGCAGGGAGCCTGTTTCCCCCTCTCCCTCTGCCTGCCTCTGCCTACTTGTGATCTCTCTCTCTGTCAAATAAATAAATAAAGTCTTTAAAAGAAAAAAAAAAGCAACCTTTCTTCCTGGATTAGTTCTCTTGATTGGTGGTACCACCATTTACTCATTTGCCAAGCCAGAAGCCTGTGAGTCCCTTTCTATCACCCTCTCCATCTAGCAAGTTCTGTCCATTGACTCTTTTAAGTATTTCTCACACCTATAACCATGGCCATTACCTTAAGTAACATGGGGATGGGGAGGCTGGGAGGGAGATTGACAGATGCCAATGGAATGCTAAGGGAAAGATCTGAAATCAGTTGACATTAACCTGGCAAGACATTAACCTGGCAAACCAGACAAAATTTTTGTCCCTTACCCACAGTATTCTGGCCTTCTCTCTACCCACCCCCCATTCCAGCATATTAGTGGCCTTGCCAGCAGGTCACCCAAAGTGTAGAGAAAATCCCTGATCACTGATAAGATTTAACCAGGAGTCTGAAGTTGAGATGGAGAAACAACAATGGGAAAAGGCCTCACTTATTCAGACTGGAACATCAGTAGGATAGGGGAAAGGAGAACAGGTATGAAGACCATAAAACTATCAGATGATCATCCTTATTTTTGGAAGTCCACGCTTTGTTTTAGAGAGTAAGAGGGGTGTTGAATAAGTGGAAAGTACCACTAAGGACTCTACCCTCACTGCATCTCTACCCTTACCAACATCAAGTTGTCTGTGCTGGGGGGCTTGGCGGTTAGGCCCTGGGAGGCCTGGAGGCTTAGCTTTGCAAGCCGAGCCTGGGGACTTGGTGGCAGAAGTGGATGGTAGACAGCAGCTGGCTCTGAGGTGAGGGCTGCAGGGAAGGCTGCCACCCCAGCCAGACTTCAGAGACATCTCACATAACATCAGAGTCAAAGGAGGCCAAATGAAACAGGGAGCGATACATGGGGGTTGGGGAGCAGGGCATGAGCTGCAGTAGCTCAAAACTTTAACTGTGAAGGCCCAGGCACACAAGAATATGACTTGCTTGAGACCAGCCAGAGACCATTCACCTTTACCCAGCTCCAACAAGTGCCTAAAGACATACTTAGCCCTTTTACTGTCAGTGCTCTTACGGGGAGTTTCAGGAGGGGTAGGGGTTAGTCAAAAGATGGTGTTCTTCTTCTTCTTTTAAAGATGTTTTGTTTATTTAAGAAAGAGAACACAAAGGGAGAGGAAGAAGCGGACTCTGTGCTGAGCAGAGATCATGACCTGAGCCCAAGGCAGATGCTTAACTGACTGAGCCAACCAGGTACCCTAGGACTCATTATTTTTATTTAAAAGAGACCACACACGCATGTGACCTAAAGGAACTGTTTCAATAATCCCTTTTTTAAAATTTTTTTTAAAGATTTTATTTATTTATTTGACAGAGAGAAATTACAAGTACACTGAGAGGCAGGCAGAGAGAGAGAGAAGGAAGCAGGTTCCCTGCTGAGCAGAGAGCCCGATGCGGGACTCGATCCCAGGACCCTGAGATCATGACCTGAGCCGAAGGCAGCGGCTTAACCCACTGAGCCACCCAGGCGCCCTTTTTTTTAATTTTTAAAAGATTTTATTTATTTATTTGATAGAGAGATCACAAGTAGGCAGAGAGGCAGGCAGAGAAAGTGAAGGAAGCAGGTTCCTTGCTGAGCAGACAGCCTGATGCGGGGCTCGATCCCAGAACCCTGAGATCATGACCTGAGCTGAAGGTGGAGGCTTAACCCACTTAGCCACCCAAGCACCCCTCAATAATCCTTTTAGACCAAGCTTTCCTTTGAACTAGGTCTGTTCTGTGATTGTGGTCTCAGGAGTAGGCCAGATTTGGTTGAGACAAAACAAATAAATTTTTCTCTGTTTATCTGAATCGGAGAGTTAACCTTCAAGCCAAGCATTTGCCAAGATTACTTTCCCCTTGGCAGAATCCTTCAGGACGCCTTTGCCTAAATAACCTCCAGACCTAACTGTTTTTTTCTCTTTGCCATCACTGTACTTTGTATGTATGTAGATTTCACTAGCACATGGTTTATGCCTCCCAGGCCTGCCTTCCTTACTAGACTGCTCATCTTGAGGGCAAGTACTATGCCCGATCTATGTTAATCTTAGTTTAGAATCTTCACCCTGGGCCTAGCACAGGACCCATCACTTCCTAGGCAGTAAGTGTTGGCTGAATTGCACTGAGTTCTTGAAGATGGTGGATTTCAGGAGTGATGTTTTAGATCATTGGGATCTTCCCCCCAAATCATATACACAAATGAACTGGCACTTAGAAGAAATAACTTCTTCTCACCTCCATTCCTTTCCCAGCATGACTGTTAGTGTGTCGAAATTAATTCCTAAACTAGAATGAATTTGTGATGTTATCCCCAATGAAATCTATTTAAAGATTTTTGGAAATGGGCTTTGGGTTTGTCTGATATTTCCTAAAATTTTAATCTATGTCTTTCTCATCTAGTTATTTAAGAGACTCAAGTGAGGGAGTGGGGGTGGAGTTGGGGACCAAAATTCAGGTTTCCTGCTGGCAAGTCTCACTGGGTGCTTACTTACTCTAGAGAAAAGAAGTCCCCTTGTACGAACTTGACTCTTCTCCCCAAGGACAATGAAGACTTCCCGGATCGCTCTACAGATTGTCAAATGTTAACTATGTGACATCTGGAAGATGGGACCCTATGGGTGATTTTAATTTTCTTCTCTGTATTTAGCAAATACTCTATAGTGAGTCTGCATGTGTCTGTAATCGGAGGGAAAATCCAACTTGCTATTTTTTTTTGAAGATTTTATTTATTTGACAGACAGAGATCACAAGTAGGCAGAGAGGCAGGCAGAGAGAGAGGAGGAAGCAGGGCCCCTGCTGAGCAGACAGTCTGATGTGGGGCTCGATCCCAGGACCCTGGATCATGACCGGAGCTGAAGGCAGAGGCTTTAACCCACTGAGTCACCCAGGTGCCCCCAACTTGCTATTTTAAAAATATATCTTTTGGGATGCCTGGGTGGCTCAGTTGGTTAAGCATCTGCCTTTGACTCAGGTCATAATCCCAGGTTCCTGGGATCACGTCTGGATTCAGGCTTCCTGTTCAGCCGGGCTCTGCTTCTCCCTCTGTCCCTCTTCCCTGCTCCTGCTCTCTCTGAGACAAATAAATAAATCAAGTCTAAAAAAAAAAATATCTTTGGGGCGCCTGGGTGGCTCAGTGGGCTAAAGCCTCTGCCTTCAGCTCAGGTCATGATCCCAGGGTCCTGGGATCGAGCCCTGCATCCAGCTCTCTGCCTAACAGGGAGCCTGCTTCCCTCTCTCTCTGCCTGCCTCTGCCTACCTGTGATCTCTGTCTGTCAAATAAATAAGTAAAATCTAAAAAAAAAAAAAAAAAAAAAATCTTTTACTCCCAGAGTGAACTTCAGCTCTATGTGTAAAAAATATACTGAGGTGGGCGGTGAGCCTCTTCTTTCCTTTAACCCAAGTCAGAAGGAAGTGGAGAAAAAAATAGCCCTTAATACAAATATGACCGATATTCCTTGGACCCATTAAAAACAGCCTTAGGTACTGGGATTCTTGTTTCAGCCATATATTCTGCCTCCTCATTTTATTTTAATTTATTTGAAGATTTCATTTATTCATAATAGAGAGGGAGACAGTAAGAGAGAGAGAGAGAACACAAGCGGGGGGGGAGGGGCAGAGGAAGAGAGAGAAGCAGGCTTCTCAGTGAGCAGGGAGCCCCAAGGCAGGGCTCTACCCCAGGATCCTGGGATCAGGACCTGAGCCGAAGGCAGATGCTTAACCAACTGAGCTACCTGGGTGCCCCTGTTTTTTATTTTTTAATTTTTAAAAATTTTTATTTATTTTTAAAAATTTTTATTATTTATATCAGTTACCATAAAATACACCATTAGTTTTTTTTTTTTTTTTTTTTGACAGAGATCACAAGTAGGCAGAGAGGCAAGCAGAGAGAGAGGGAGAGAGAGGGAGGAAGCAGGCTCCGATGTGGAACTCGATCCCAGGACCCTGAGATCATGACCCGAGCCGAAGGCAGAGGCTTAACTCACTGAGCCACCCAGGCGTCCCCACCATTAGTTTTTGATGCAGTGTTCCAAGATTCATTGTTTATGTACAACACCCATTGCTCCACCCACTACCAGGTTCACCCATCCCCCAACCCTCCCCCAACCCCCTCTTTTTTATTTTTTTAAAGTAAGCTCTAGGCCTAAAGTGGGGCTCAAATCCAGGACCCTGAGATTAAGAGTTGAATGCTCCACTAACTGAGCCAGCCAGGTACCCAAGCTTCCTCATTTTAGAGGTAATTTCTGCTAGTCCAGAGTTCCAAGTCGGGGGTGTTGAATGGAATAGCACTCACCTGGAGGCCTTTTTGCAACTACAACCCGGACAGATTTATCTATCTTAGGCTGACACCTTAGAAAGAATTTTGAAGGAAAAACTGAGGGCTGAGAAAAGTCCTCTGGAACTTTTTAAGAACTCTGAATTCCACAGCAAGACTGTCTCCTCAAGGACTTTCTGGTTTGCGATCTAGTTTGTGATTATTTGTCATTTCACACTGCCCTAGGTGGAAAGCCTTGGGAACGAGGAGCCTTCTTTTCTTTTCCTCTTTCAGAGACCCTCTCTCCAACTATGGGAAAATATAATCTGTGAAAGCAGAGAAATTGACTCACTTAGAAATAACCGTAAAAGTTCGAGAAGGCTAGACAAACAACAGGACTAGTAATTTCAGTCTTCCCGTGATTATAGTTATTGTGCTTAGGAAGAAACACCTCCCTTCCGGCCGCCATCAGCGCCTCCCTTCTGCTGCCCCCATTAGTGTCCTCACTGTTTTTGTAAGGCCGAATAATCTCTTAACATGGAATTTCCTTCCTTTTAGGAATCAAGAATAAACATTTACTCTAAAGTCCATAACATGACCTGTTTTCCTGAATGACTCTTAGTCTTTAACAATAATCGCAGCCCTGGTGGGTGCTGGAAATTTTTTTTTTTTTAAATTTTTTTTTATTTGTCAGAGAGAGAGCGAGAGCGAGCACAGGCAGACAGAGTGGAAGGCAGAGTCAGAGGGAGAAGCAGGCTCCCTGCGGAGCAAGGAGCCTGATGTGGGACTCGATCCCAGGACGCTGGGATTATGACCTGAGCCGAAGGCAGGTGCTTAACCAACTGAGCCACCCAGGCGTCCCTGGGTGCTGGAAATTTATCCAGGTGGTCAAGTATAGGAGGTAGGATTACTGTCTACGCAATTAAGAGTTGACTGACGGGACTACATTTTTTTTTTGTTTTTTTAGATTTTATTTATTTATTTGACGGGCAATGATCACAAATAGGCAGAGAGGCAGGCAGTGAGGGGGGGGAAGCAGGCTCCCTGCTGAGCACTGAGCCCAATGCAGGGCTTGATCCCAGGACCCTGATGATCATGACCCCAGCCAAAGGCAGAGGTTTAACCCACTGAGCCACCCAGGTGCCCCTAACGGGACTAAATCTTAAGGCCTTCTCTCCTGTCTTTCACTCCCACCTACAAACAATAATCATAGGGTTTTATTTTATGTTACTTTATTTTATTATTATTTTTTCCCCTCCCTGAGAATCATAGGATTTTACAATTGCAAGAGGGGTGCCTGGGTAGCTCAGTCAGTTGAGCATCCAACTCTTGATTTCAGCTCAGGTCTTGATCTCAGGGTTGTGAGTTCAAGCCCTATGTTGGGTTCCATATAGGCTGTGAAGCCTGCTTAAATTAAAAAAAAAAAAAAATAGGTGTTTGGGTGGCTGAGTTGGTTAAGCATCTGCCTTCAGCTTAGGTCATGATCCCAGAGTCCTGGGATCCAGCCCTGCTTTGGGCACCTTGCTCAGTGGAGGGCCTACTTCTCCCTCTCCTGGCCACACCCCCCTCACCCCCTGCCCATGTGTGCGTGCTCTCTCTCTCTCTCAAATAAATAAATAAAATCTTACTCTTTCCACTTTATCACATGGTTGTATGCTTCTATTGAGTTTACTATAAAGTTATTGTAACCATAAATTTTTATTTAACAGCTTTACTGAAATATAATTCACATACAACACAATTCAATTTTTTATACTATACAATTCAATGGCTTTTGAAGATTTAAAAAAAATTTTTATTTGAGAAAGAGAGAGCAAGTGAGCGAGCAGGAGCGAGGGGAGGGGCAGAGGGAGAGGGAGAAGCTGACTCCTGTTGAGTGGGGAGCCCCACACCAGCCTTGATTCGAGGACCCCAGGATCGTGACCTGAGCCACTCAGGGATCCCCCTCAATGAATTTTAGTATATTCAGAGTAATGTAACTATCAACAAATAAATTTTAGAACATTTTCATTACCCCCAAAAGAAACCTCATACATCATTCATTTTCCCTCATTACCCCAGCCAGCTCAAGGCAACCACTAATCTTTCTTTTTTAAAAAAATTTATTTGAGGGGGAGAAGGGCAGAGGAAGAGGGAGAAAACCTCCCGCACACTTCCCACTGCACACAGATCTGGACCAAGGGACTGATCCCACAGCTAGGAGATAATTACTTGAGACAAAATCAAGAGTCAGGTGCTTAACCAACTGAGCCACCCAGGTGCCCCAGCCACTGTTCTTTCATATGTGGTCCTTCGTGACCGGTTTCTTTTACTTAGCATAGTATTTTCAAGGTCTATCTATATTGTAAAATGCACTTCATTTCTGCTTCTCGATGAATGCTAAATATTCCAAGATATGCATATACCATATTTTATTCATCTATTCAACATCTGATGAATATTTGGCTGGATTTTATTTTAAACAAATATGACCTCTGAGAGCTAGCAGAAGCTTAAAATCAAGACATATATATTTCATGTCTTTCTATATTGAATTTATACCTAAAGAAGCATACGTCTCCCTCTGCCTGCTGCTCCCCGTTTGTGCTCTCTTATACTCTCTCTCTCTTTTTTTAAAAAAGATTTTATTTATTTATTTGACAGACAGAGATCACAAGTAGGCAGGGAGGCAGGCAGTTAGAGAGGGGGAAGCAGGCTTCCTGCTGGGCAGAGAGCCCAATGTGGGGCTCAATCCCAGGACTCTGAGATCATGACCTGAGCAGAAAGCAGAGGCTTTAACCCACTGAGCCACCCAGGCGCCCCATCTCTCTCTCTTTTTGACAAATAAATAAAATCTTAAAGAAGAGGTCATCTGTGCCCAGTATGGGGCTGGAACTCAAGAACCAGAGATCAAGAGCCTCATGCTTTACTGACTGAACCAGCCAGGCACCCCTTAAATTTTTTGATGGGTATGATAATATTGTGCAAAGACAAAATGCAGGCTTACCCTAGGTTCTCCTACTCGTCTGACTTCCGGGGATGGGGTGCAGAGTCTATCTATATCTATATCTGTATCTATCTATATGTAAAATGACAGCCCTCAGGAAGGGAAGAACGAAAAGTCTAGAGCAAGAGTCTTGACCCAGACATACACACAAACAATGTAAGGGTAGGTATGCAGTGAGGTGAGAAAGAGGGACAGTACAGACCGCTGTAAGTCTTAATATTTTCATTTTTGTCCTTCCGAGTTTATAGGTTGGCCTATGTCCAACGTCCATACTGTTTTTTGTGGGTCTCCAGGTGGGTCCAGATTGGAAGGCTGTGGGAGACTCATTCATACTCGGTAGAAAAAACTCGAACTTGTAAACAAGTCGAGGGTGTCTGATCCTGGGAGTGGCGTACTCCCTCACTAAACCTTCCTTTATCCGAGTCCTGCCTTCTCTTCCCTATTCTTTGAAGAGACCGGCCTCAATACGACTGAGTCACCTGCCTCCCGGAGAGGATCTTTGGGAGAGTCTCCCGTCCCGTCTACAGAGGTTAAAGAAGACGGGAAAGCGATCCTTGACTCAGTCCGCCGGAGGCTTGGGTGTTGTGTCATTCCCCACACGTGATACTCTCCCAGGCTGCGGAGACCTCACGCATCATGGGACTTACTCACCCCAGAGACTCCACCCCTTTCCTCCCGTACTCCCCAACCACTCACTTCCCCGCTCCGCCCCTCGAGACTAGAGGAAAGTAGGGTGGCTGGAGCCCGGAAATACCACCCAACCAATCTGCACGGCAGAAGCGCAGAAACTCAGTTTGGAAAAAGTGCAAGATGCGGCTTTAGTTTTATCCTTCTCCAGAATGCTCTGCACTTCCTGTTTTAGGCTGTCCTTACTGTCCTGATCCCCAAACAGTTCTGTCGAAACCACCTTCTCACTTCGGGAGACCTCGTCTTAGTCGACGTGGCTTTCCCTCTCCCTCTGTTGCTCACTTTTCTCTGAGCCCGAGATTCTTAATCTTAACTGGTCTGAGCCCCAGATCTGCCTCCTTCCCGTTCTAGCTGGGTGACCTTGAGTGAACTACAACTTTTCTGGGCCTACTTTCCCTGTTCGTGGAACGGAGGCCAAACGTCTACCACACCACGCCTGAGACAGCCCTTTGTGAGCTGAAAAAGGCAACAGAAATGTTAGCTATGTTAATTCTGGACGGCTAGTCACTCTTCCAGAACCCCTCCCTTTCCTTTGGGACCCGCCCTGCGAACCCCGCCGGGGGCTGACCGTTCTCGCCACCCTCCTCCAGCCGTCTTTCCCATTGGCGAAGGGGTCGGCCGCGCGGCGCCGAGTGTTGACGCCACGGCGCCCGTTCCGCCGTCGCAGGATGACGCATGGCCCCGCCCCCGGCCGCGCCTGGCCTCCCGCGGGGCCCCGCCCATCGGGCCGACGCGGCGCGGGTCCCGCCCCGTGGGTGACGTGTGGCGCGCGCGGCCCGGCCGCCCCGGCAGTTGGTGCAGCGGCCGTTGGGCTGAGTGCGCTCACCCCACCCCTCCCCTCCGCGGGCCCGGACCCCCCACCCCGCCGGGCGCAGCCCCAACCCCAGACCAAGCCCCAGCCGGGCCCGTCCCGTGCGGGCCCGTGACACCCCCTCAGCCGGCGACGCCCCGGACCGCCCGCCCGCCCGCCACCATGGAGCTGGAGGACGGTGTGGTGTACCAGGAGGAGCCCGGCGGCTCCGGGGCCGTGATGTCCGAGCGGGTGTCCGGCCTGGCTGGTTCCATCTACCGCGAGTTCGAGCGGCTCATCGGGCGCTACGACGAGGAGGTGGTCAAGGAGCTGATGCCACTGGTGGTGGCCGTGCTGGAGAACCTGGACTCGGTGTTCGCGCAGGAACAGGAGCACCAGGTGGAGCTGGAGCTGCTGCGGGACGACAACGAGCAGCTCATCACCCAGTACCAGCGGGAGAAGGCGCTGCGCAAGCACGCCGAGGAGGTGAGGGCCGGCCGGCGGAGAGGGCGGGGGCTGGGCCTGAGGGCGGGCGGGGGGCCGGGGATCGCGGCCCGGCCCGGGAGGGGGCGCGCCTGAGGCCGAAGCCCCCCGGACCGAACCGGGCGGCCGTGAGGTCCCCCGGGACCCCCGACCGGCGTCGGAAGCCGAGGCAGGCGGGTGAGTGTCCAGGAGAAGGGAGGAAGATGAGGAGGCAAGGCCCCGGGAGGAAGCCGCAGCTTGGCCTGAGGGCACCTGAGGTTGGCTGAGGGCGGAGATTATAAGGGTGGCCGGTGGCCGGTGGTAGTTTAGGGAAGTTTCCGACCACCGTAGGATAGTCGGACGGCGGTTCAAACTTTTACCATGGTGTGTGTGTGTGCTGGGGCATTTACACACTTCGGTCCTGGATATGTAACTTCCGCTGGTTCCAGTACCTTTCCAGGGGGTTGCTGCTTTGGGAAGTTAGAGATCTCCCTCTTTCGGTCAGTTTCTTCGTGACGTTCTTAACCCTGTTGAGAAGGAGGTTTTATTTTATGTTTTTTTGGTGTTTTGGTTGACACTTTGTCAACATTTAGGTGTCGTATAGCAACGCTCTGTCAGTAGAGCGTACAATTTTATTTTGTTGATATCCCACACCAAAGCGTTTCTCCGTGTCAGGTGGTCACCTTGGACAGTTCCCTTTAAAAACCCTCTGTTTATTTATCGAGAGGACTGGGGGCGGGGCGGGTTGGGGAGGTGTAGGTGACTGTTGACAGCCTTTCTCAGACTGCATTTTACAGGTGCCCTTAACCCTAGCTAGCATCTCGGCAGTGACCTCGGTGCCCTCACCTCGGGTCTGTGAACGTTTTGGAGGTCTGGAGTGCAAGTGATAGGCCTTGGACTTCTTGAGGCAGTCAAGGATTGAAGCTTTCAGGCTGTGTTGGCATTATTTTTGTGGAAGTTATCTAATGCAGGTGAAGTGCTCATCTTTGTTTTCTGAGCATCTAACACACCTAGCTAAGTACTTGGTGACTGAAGGAGCTAAATAACAAATCATTGAACCAGCGACATATTCTCTTTGAAAAATGCTAGAAAAAAAGGTATTAGGACGTGAGATTCGTTTAGCAGCTCATTTCCTAACCCTAAATAGTACTCCCATTTTATTTATTTATTTATTTATTTATTTATTTTAAAAAAGATTTTATTTATTTTATTTGACAGAGATCACAAGTAGGCAGAGAGGCATGTGGTGGTGGGGGGGGGGAGCAGGCTCCCTGCCGAGCAGAGAGCCCAATGTGGGGCCCAACCCCAGGACCCCGGGGATCATGACCGGAGCTGAAGGCAGAGGCTTTAACCCACTGAGCCACCCAGGCACCCCAGTACTCCCATTTTAACTTTGTCTTTTATACCTTTGTACCAGGTCATAAAGTTCTCTTTATTCTCCTTTTTAAGCTTGACTGTAGTGATGATTTTTAGTTCTGATTTTGTGATCCATTTGCCTCAAAGGAATGCCATTGCACTTGCCAAAGAAAATTGACTTTATTTCAAGAATATTTCCAAGTCTTCAGGGAGGGAGGGATTGAAAAAAAAAAATCTAAAGATGGGATCGCAGTTTCCAGTGGTTTATTAGTACTGTTAGAGGTCATGTACTACTTTTGAGATAGTATGCTGTGTCTTAATCCTCATACAGGCGTTTGCCAGTATGTTGATACAGTAGCAATAGACATATATACACAGGTGAGGAGCAGGCCCAGCATGACCTATCACCTTGGATAAAAGAAGTGCCATGTGAACATAGCAAAAGGCCAGGGTCACACGTGCCAAGAAAAATACAGGTTGCAGAATCAGAAAATAAAATTGATTGGGCAGCTGGGTGGCTCAGCAGGTTAAAGCCTCTGCCTTCAGCTCAGGTCATGATCGCAGGGTCCTGGGATCGAGCCCCACATCGGGCTTTTTGATTGGCGGGGAGCCTGCTTATCCCCTCTCTCTCTCTGCCTGCCTCTCTGCCTACTTGTGATCTCTCTCTCTCTCTCTGTCAAATAAATAAATTAAAAAAAAAAAAGAAAATAAAACTGACTAATTGGTAAGCACCTGATTGGATATTAATTTCTTAAGTATATGACTCTTTAAATGTTAAATGTTTTTGTTCTTTATACTTTTTCAGATATGTCTGTAAATTATGTATAATGAAATCTTTGGGCAAAGAGCCATGACCTGAGAATAGAGAACATTGATGAAATGCTAGATGAGCCAATTCCCAGACCACAAACATAAAACTACCTTGTTAATCACTTTTTATGTAAGATGACAAATCAAGTTTTACCCAGTCTCCAGAAATGAAGTCTTTCTTAGGCCAATATGCACAAGTGAATTCTGTGTTTAATTTTCTGGGAGTGCGCCTATTGGGCCTTTAATGCGGAGCCTGATTCTGCTATTATGGCAAAAGTGCCTCAGGGTATTTACTGTAAAAGTACTTGAAAGCCTGGAAATTGTCCATCACCAGAAAGTGTAAAGTAAATTCTGAGCACCTTTGTGGAACTTGAGGAGGATATATAAATGGTGAGAATGTTTTAGGGGGTGTGAAGTGCTATGCTATAATCTCTTACAGGAATTCTTAGCAAGGAATCGGAAATTTAATCTTTAATCTACTGATTTACTTATCTTGAATATTTTACCTTTTTCTTTGTTTTATTTGAATTTTTGGTTTGAGTCTGCTATTTTTGTGTCTTTAAAAACAACCTAAAGTAGTCTGATTTTATTATTTATTTACTTACTAGTTTTTAAGATTTTACTTCCTTATTTGACATAGCACACAAGTAGGTGGAGTGGCAGGCAGAGGCAGAGGGAAAAGCAGGCTCCCCACTGAGCAGGGAGCCCAGTGTGGTGCTTGATCCCTGATCCCCGGAGCCAAGGATCATGACCTGATGAAGGCAGCAGCTTAACCAACTGAGCCACCCAGGCGCTCAGGAAGACCGTTTTTGGTCGCTCAGTTGGATGAGCGTCCGCCTGTCTGCTCTACCCAGACTAAGCCCTGTGAATCTATGAATGATTTATTTGTAAATCAGTGGGTTTTTTTCCTCTAAGATTTTATTTAAATTCAAATTAGTTAACATAGGTGTAGTATGAGTTTCAGGAGAGTGGTTCTCCCCGCCCAAGATTGTTTTTTTAGGTAATCTCTACACCGGATGTGGGGCTAGAACCCAACCCTGAGATCAAGAGTTGCATGTTCTACTGACTGAGCCAGCCAGGCACCCCTCAATCGGTGATATATATTTTTTTAGATATTATATATTTATTTAACAGAGAGAGGGAACACAAGGGAACCCAAGCAGGAGCAGTGGGAGAGTGGAGGAGCAGGCTCCCTGCCATCCCAGGACCCCAGGATCTTGATGTCAGCCGAAGGCAGACACTTAATGACTGAGTCATCCAGTTGGGCTGTCAGTCAGTGATTTATTAAAAACATAAGTCTGTCTGTACAGTGATCTGGAGAGAGATGTTATTCTTAGGAAGGATATGTTAGTGTTTTTGGTTTTTGTTTATGTGAGTTCTGATTCTTTTACCACAACTTTTCTGATAAGTAGGCAAATGAGTTTAAGAATACTTTTTTAAAAATTTAAAAAAAAGGGACGCCTGGGTGGCTCAGTTGGTTGGACGACTGCCTTCGGCTCAGATCATGATCCTGGAGTCCCGGGATCGAGTCCCACATCGGACTCCCAGCTCCATGGGGAGTCTGCTTCTCTCTCTGACCCTCTCCTCATTCATGCTCTCTCTCACTGTCTCTCTCTCTCAAGTAAATAAATAAAAATCTTTAAAAAAAAAAAAAATTTTTTTTAAAGATTTTATTTATTTATTTGACAGAGATCACAAGTAGGCAGAGAGGCAGGCAGAGAGAAAAGGGGAAGCAGGCTCCCCGCTGAGCAGTGAGCCCGATGCAGGGCTCTATCCCGGGACCCTGAGATCACGACCTGAGCGGAAGGCAAAGGCTTATTAACCCACTGAGCCACCCAGGTGCCCCTGTTTTTTTATTTTTTAAATTTATCTTTAATTTTTTAAAAAGATTTTGTTTATTTGACACAGAGAGAGAGAGAGAGACAGCCAGAGAGGGAACACAAACAGGGAGAGTGGGAGAAGGAGAAGCAGGCTTCCTGCAGAGCAAGGAAGTTGTCATGGGGCTTGATCCCAGGACCCTGGGATCATGACCTGAGCCGAGGGCAGATGCTTAACGACTGAGTCATCCAGGCGCCCCTAAAATTTTTTAAAAAGATTTTATTTGTTTATTTGTCAGAGAGAGTGCACAAGCAGGGGGAGTGATAGGCGGGGGGAGAAGCAGGCTCCCTGATGATCAAGGAGCCTGATGTAGGACTAGATCCCAGGACACTGGGATCATGACTTGAGCCGAAGGAAGACACTTAACTGACTAAGCCACCCAGGTGTCCCCATTAAAAAAAATAATAATAATAAAAAAATTAAAAAAGTATATATATATATTTAAATTTTTTTATTTTTAAAAATATTTTACTTATTTATTTGACAGAGATCACAAGTAGGCAGAGACACAGGCAGAGAGAGGGGGAAGCAGGCTTCCCACTGAGTAGAGAGCCCAATGTGGGGCTCGACCCCAGGACCTTGGGATCATGACCTGAGCCAAAGGCAGAGGCTTTAACTCATTGAGCCACCCAGGTGCCCCATAAAAAAATATTTTAATCAAAAGTGTGGAAGAAGTTAATTTATTTGCAGTATAATTACAATGACGGTTAAGTTCATCTCTTTAGTAAACACTTAAACAGGAAAATTTGGTGTTTTTTCAATGAGTTCTATGACTTTTTATCAAGTAAGAGGAGTGAAGTAATTTTGCATACCTAAAACTTAAATTTATTTTTTTTTTTTTTTTTTAAAGATTTTATTTATTTATTTGACAGACAGAGATCACAAGTAGGTAGAGAGGCAGGCAGAGAGAGAGGAGGAAGCAGGCTCCCTGCTGAGCAGAGAGCCCCATGCGGGGCTCGATCCCAGGACCCTGAGATCACGACCTGAGCCGAAGGCAGCGGCTTAACCCACTGAGCCACCCAGGCGCCCCAAACTTAAATTTATTGATGGTGACTATTGAAGTTAGGGAGTTAAAAAACTGAAATTTCAAGTCTGCTTCAACTAAGTTTTACATTATATCTTAATTCAAACCTATTTTAGTTTTATTAATTTTTTTTTAAGTTTATTTTGTGTCTTTAGCACAGCTGTTATTTAAATTAGTATTGCCATGGTTCTTCAGGCTTCTACCCTTAATTCTATCAACTCTAGTGTCTTTTGGAGTTTAACTTTGCTCTTTTATTTCACTGGAGCAGTAGGAGAGAGTGGTGACATGTCAGTATAGGAGAACAGGTTGTTGCCCATGGTGTTTTAATATTTGACATTTTACATGTTTGGATATACATGTTATTAGTTTTCAAACTCCTTTTAAAAGGGAAGTCCTTCTGTGGTCCCTGTTAAGTGTTTGTTTTTTTTTTTTAAGATTTTTATTTATTTATTTATTTGTCAGAGAGAGAGAGAGAGAGAGAGAGATCACAAGTAGGCAGAGAGGCAGGCAGAGAAAGGGGGTGGAAGCAGGCTCCTTGCTGAGCAGAGAGCCTGATGTGGGGCTCTATCCCAGGACCCTGAGATCATGACCGAGCCGAAGGCAGAGGATTAACCCACTGAGCCACCCAGGTGCCCCTGTTAAGTGGTTTTTGAAATCAGTATCTTGTGGCATCTTCAGTGAGCTAAAGATTTTTGGTCCAAGAAATGACAGAGGTGCTAACTTGATTTCTCTATTGGGTCAGTTAGAGTAAGGGTCAGCAGTTTTTTGGACTGTTACATTACATCTTAATTCAAACCTATTTTAGTTTTATTAATTTTTTTTAAAGATTTTTATTTATTTGACAGATCACAAGTAGGCAGAGAGGCAGGCGGCGGGGTGGGGATAAGCACACTCCCCGCTGAGTGGAGACCCCAATGCAGGGCTTGATCCTAAGACCCTGAGACCATGACCCGAGCTGAAGGCAGAGGCGTAACCCACTGAGCCACCCAGGTGCCCCTATTTTTCTTATTTTTTTAGATTTATTTAAGTAATCTCCAGACCCAAGGTGGGGCTTAATCCCAGAATCCTAAAACCATGACCTGAGCTGAAGGCAGAGGCTTAACCCACTGACCCACCTAGGCGCCCCTTAAAAATACTTTTTTTTTTTTAATGTTGTGCTTAGTAATCATAGAGAATACAGCTCTTACCTAAATAAATTACTATTAGGTTGAAATAAAATAAATCAACCCAGTTTAATAATATATGTAATGTATTCAGAAAACTGATATTTAAGAAAATATCTGTGTTGGGCACCTGCGTGGCTCAGTTGGTTAATCAGCAACTCTTGATTTCAGCTCAGGTTATAATCTCAAGGGTCATGCAATTGAGTCCCAGGTAGGGCTCCATGCTCAGCGTGAAGTCTGCTTGAGATTCTCTCTTCCTCTCCCTCAGTCTCTCCCCTCACTCAGTCTCTAAAATAAATAACTAAAAAAATCTTAAAAACATAAGTGTGTAAGCCTATACATTTTTAAATCTTAGCCAGTGATATTTATGTATTTTTTAGTAATCTTTATGCCCAGTGTGGGGCTAGAACTCAGAAACCCAAGATCAGGAATGACATGCTCTTCCCATTAAGCCAGCCAGGTACCCCTTAGGGATATTTAGTTAGTAGTTTGAAGCAAGAAAGTTTTATTCACTTAGGAATCGTAGTGTCTAGTAGTTTGGCGTAATAGCTGCCTCTAAAAATATTTGAACTGAACCACAGAAATTTACATATTAATCAATATAACAAGGAAGTTTCCAAATTGATGATATAGAGTTATTAGGAACTTTCAAAAAATTGGTTTTTTTTTTGTTTTTGTTTTTTAAAGATTTTATTTATTTATTTGAGAGAGAGAGATCACAAGTAGGCAGAGAGACAAGCAGAGAGAGAGAGGAGGAAGCAGGCTCCCCGCTGAGCAGAGAGCCCAATGCAGGACTCGATCCCAGGACCCGGAGATCACGACCTGAGCCGGAGGCAGCGGCTTAACCCACTGAGCCACCCAGGCGCCCCTCAAAAATTGTTTTAAAATTAATTAATTTAGGGTCACCTGGGTGGCTCACTGGGTTGGGGCCTCTGCCTTTGGCTTGGGTGGTGATCTCGGGGTCCTGGGATTGAGCCCCACATTGGGCTCGGTGCACAGCGGGGATCCTGCTTCCCCCTCTTTCTCTCTGCCTGCCTCTCTGCCTACTTGTGATCTCTGTCTGTCAAATAAATAAAATCTAAAAAAAAATAATAATTTGAGTGGGGGAGTGTGTACGTGTACAGGGAGATGGGCATTTGTGGGATGAATAGGGAGAGAATCTCAAGCCGATGCCTCGCTGAGTGTGTAACCCATAAAGGGCTGGATCCCACAATCTTGAGATCATGACCTGAGCGGAAACCAAGAGTTAGTTGGATGCTTAATCAATTGAGCCACTCAGGCACTCCCTGTTTTTTTCTTTTTTAAATTAGTAAACCCTTCAGTAAATTCCTCCCGCCTAGCTTTTTATTAGGACAATGTTCAAACGTACAGGAAAACTAAAAGTGCATTGATAATCTGTATATGCATCACCTAGATTCAGTAGTTGTTGTGTTGTGTGTATACATACGTACATACATGTACACGTACACTCAACATTTATATATGTACACATTTTAAAGTTGCTAAACCATGGCAAAGTAAATTGCAAATGTTATAACATTTCAGCTTTTACTACTTAGAGTACTTATCTCTTAAAAAACAAGAGCATTCCTGGATACAGGCTGGCTCAGTCAGTGTGGACTGTGTGACTCATAATCTCAGGGTCATGAGTTCAAGCTGCACATAGGGTGTAGAGCCTACTTAAAAAAAAAAAAGAAAATAGTAAAAAATTTAATTAAAAAAAGAGCATTCTACCATGTAACCACAAAATTATTTACATTGAGAACATTTTTAGTATTATTTAATATTCCATTTGAAATAATTTTTAAAGATTTTTTAAAAAATTTATTTGACACAGAGAGAACATGAGGGGGGAGGATCAAAGGGACAAGCAGACTCCCTGCTGAGCAGGGAGGGCTATGCCACACTCCATTCTGGGACTCCAGGATCACAACCTGAGCCAAAGGCAGTTGGTTAACTAACTGAGCCACCAAGGCACTCTGAATGAAGGGCACAGTATGTTGGTTATAAAGATAAGTTGTTCATATTTTTTAAAGGTTTTTAAAAAAAAATTTTTTTTAAATATCAGTGTAACAGTATTCATTGTTTTTGCTCCATACCCAGTCTCCATGCAATACGTGTCCTCCCTGATACCCACCACCTGGTTCCCCCAACCTCCCATCCCCCAGCTCCTTCAAAACCCTCAGATTGTTTTTCAGTGTCCATAGTTTCTCATGGTTCTCCTTTTTTTAAGGTTTTATTTATTTATTTGACACAGAGAAAGACAGTGAGAAAGGGAACACAAGCAGGGGGGAGTGGGTGAAGGAGAAGAAGGCTTCCTGTCAAGCAGGGAGCCCAGTATGGGGCTCGATCCCAGGACCTTGGGATCATGCCTTGAGCAGAAGGCATATGCTCAGTGACTGAGCCACTCGGGTGCCCAAGATACTTCTGTATAAGGAATTTAAATGAGATTATAAAACTGAAAATTGGTTAAGATTTTTTATTTAAAATTACAGCACAAAAATATGATGGATTGTTTCTCTTCTTTGAAACTAAGATACAGAAATTGAGAAACTGATCCTTTTAAAGAGCTAGGAGGAAGCTCCCCTGATCTGGTTCTACTGTATCCTGGCTCCACAGGTAGCTAGAAAGATAAACAGACCCATAGATGATCAGAAAGAACAGATATTTATTGACCAGGCACTGTTGTAGGCCCTGGGAATATAACTACAAACAAAACAGACGAGGAAGGCAGTATTTATTAATTTGAGAGAGAGGAGAGAGAGCCCACACACGCCCGAGCGTGAACGAGAGCATGCAGGGTAGGATGGAGAGGAAGAGGGAAGGAGTTCCAAGCTGACTCTGCTGAGTGCAGAGCCCAGCATGGGGCTCAGTATCATGACCCTAAGATCATGACCTGAGCTGAAAACAAGAGTCGGATACTTAGCCAACTCAGCCACCCAAGTGCCCTGCCATGCAGGAAATTAAAAAAGGTGATGTGATAAAGAGTAAAGAGGCAGGCACTTTAGATGAGTACACACCTTTATAAAAGGGTAAGCTGTCCATGCAGGAAATAATTTATCTCATAAGAGTACTTTCTTAGATCTGAAACTTTAAATGTATATAGTTAGAGTTTTTCTTAATCGTTATTCTTGAAAATTTATAAAAGTAAAGGAGCTCTCATAAGTGCATTTCTTCTATTTCTTTCTTTCTTTTTTTTTTTTTTAAGATTTTATTTATTTATTTGGGAGAGAAAGAGTGTGAGAGAGAGCACGAGAAGGGAGAGGGTCAGAGGGAGAAGAAGACTCCCCTCTGAGCAGGGAACCCAGTGAGGGACTCCATCCTGGGACTCCAGGATCATAACCTGAGCCAAAGGCAGTCGTCCACCCAACTGAGCCACCCAGGTGTCCTAAAGTCCAGTCAGTTAACATACAGTATTATATTCATTTCAGGTGCCCCTTAAATTAATGTGTTAGAGGGGCACCTGGGTGGCTCAGTGGGTTAAAGCCTCTGCCTTCGGCTCAGGTCATGATCCCAGGGTTCTGAGATCGAGCCCCGTATCGGGCTCTCTACTCCGCAGGGAGCCTGCTTCCTCCCCTCTCTCTCTCTCTCTCTGCCTGCCTCTCTGCCTACTTGTGGTTTCTCTCTCTGTGTCAAATAAGTAAAAATCTTTAAAAAAAAAATTAATGTATTAGAGAGCAGGAGCAAGTGCACACGCGCGCAAGCGGGGAGGGGTAGAGGGAGAGAGAGAGAAACTCAAGCAGACGCCATGCTGAGTGTGGAGCCCCACTCCAGGCTCAATCCCAGGACCCTGAGATCATGACCTGAGCTGAACTCTAGTTGGCTGCTGAAATGACTAACTAAGGTACCCAGGTGCTCCTCTTTCCTTTCTTTCTCTTTATTTTTCTGTCTCAATCCCTTCCTTCCTTCCTTCTTTCCTGCCTCCCTCCTTCCCTCCCTCCCTTCCTTCTCTTTTGTTCTTTCTCTCTCTCTTTCTTTTTTTTTCTTTTTCAAAGATTTTATTTATTTATTTGCCAGACAGAGATCACAGAGAAGCAGGCAGAGAGAGAGGAGGAAGCAGACTCCCTGCTGAACAGAGAGCCGGATGCAGGGCTCGATCCCAGGACCCTGGGCGGAAGGCAGAGGCTTTAACCCACTGAGCCACCCAGGTGCCCCTCTCTCTTTCTTTTTAAGCAGACTCTATACCCAACTTGGGGCTCCAACTCATGAACCCAAGAAAAAGAACTGCATGCTCCACCAACTGAGCCAGCCTGACCCCCCAGTTTTTCCCTCTTTGGACCACTCTGGATTCCTTTTACTTTGTTAGATTTGGCATTCCTTGGAGTTCTTTCTGAGGTCCCCTCTAGTTCTCAACTTGCACGTTGCCTAACTGGTATTATTCATTCCCATGGGGTCAATTACCATTTGTTGACCATTCCAAAATGTATATCTCATTCATTTCCTAGATGCTTATAGAGTGCCGGCTGTGTACCTGGTATTGTGTCCACTGGGGACATAGTGGTGAGCAAAACACACGAGTTTTTTCTTTCATGAAGCTGACAGCCTGTCAAGAACCTTAAGACCAGATCTCTCTTTGGAGTTTCAGATCCACATTACTCTTGTTTCTTGGATATGACTGTCTCCTGACATGTCCAAACCAGAATTTCTCTTGCAAGCTTGCTGCTCCTCTGTTCCCTGTTTTTGTAAGGGATACTACTGTCTGCTGGCCAGATAGCTCACCACCATCTTTATAGGATTTTATTTATTTATTTGGGAGAGATTGAACACAAGCTGGGTGAGGGGCAGAGGGAGAAATAGACTCTCTGATGAGCAAGGAGCCCCATGCGGGCTCTATCCTGGGACTGCGGTATTGTGACCTGAGCCAAAGGCTGAGGGTTAACCACGCTGAGCCACCTAGGTGCCCCAATTCTTTTCTCTCCTTTTTTTCCTTCTCCTTTATCCCCATTGCTACTTTTGTTTCCAACTTTTAAATATTTCTCTTTATTCTTAAATGTCTGAAGTCTTAAGGTACAAGATGTTGTGACCTGGCTGTTCCTTATCTTACCAGCCTCATCTTTTCCTTTTTGAGCCATATATTGAACACCTGGAATTTATTTTTGTTTTGCAAATAGTATTTTTTCTCTCTAGGGCTCTTTTTTTTTTTTTAATTAATTATTTATTTGAGAGAGAGAGAGAGAGAGAACACAAGCAGGGTGGGTGGGAGAGGGAGAAGCAGACTTCCCATCGAGCGTGGAGCCTGATGTGGGGCCTGATGCCAGGACCCTGAGATCATGACCTGAGTTGAAGGTAGACGCTTATCAGCTGAGCCACCCAGGTGCCCCAAAGATGCCCCTCTGTTTCTCTTCTGTTGCCTGGGTAACAGTATTCATCTTTCAGGTTTCAATTCTGGAACGCCTTTTATGAACACCCAAGTTGGATCGTGCCCATCTTACATTGTCCCACCACATACTCTTTCTTTCCCTACCATAGCACTTTCAGTGTTTTAGCAAACTAACCTATGGCTTTAACTCCCCCACTATACTACTAGGAAGCTGTAGGTATTTAATAGATGTTAGTTGGTTGGAGGGATGGATGAAAATGCTAAAAGGTCAAATTGCCAAGCCTAACTATTTAAAGTTCTCTTTTGTGCATTCAAGTTATTTGTCCTTACCATTGGTGCCAAGTTATGCTAAAACTTCCAAAAAGTTCTTCAATAAGTCCTTTGACTTTTGTATAAAAAAAAAAAAAAAAAAAAGACTTCTGAGGGTAGTTATTGCAGATGCTTTACTTACATTGTCGTATACATAGTAAATATTCTAGAACTACTTATGCATTTAAAGATTTTATTTATTTGTTTGACAGAGATCACAAGTAGGCAGAAAGGGGCAGGCAGAGAAAGGAAGGGAAGCAGGCTCCGCACTGAGCAGAGAGCCCTATGGGGGGCTGGATCCCAGGACCCTGGGATCATGACCTGGGCCAAAGGCAGAGGCTTTAACCCACTGAGCCACCCAGGCGCCTCTAGAACTACTTATATATTTAAATTGAAATATTAAGATCATAGGCATTACTTCCTGGTATTTGCAAAGATTGGGCTAGGTGATCCTAGAGAGAGAGAGATCACAAGTAGGCAGAAACGGTGGGGTGGAGGAAGCAACTCCCTGCTGAGCAGAGAGGCCAAAGCGGCGCTCCATCCCAGGATCCCGAGATCACAACCCCAGCCAAAGGCAGAGGCCCAACCCACTGAGACACCCAGGCGCCCCTCCCAAACTTAATTTTAACTATTTGCTTAGAATCTTTTGATAGAAATTTCTTTTTCCCCCCCTAAGGTTTTATTTATTTATTTGAGAGAGAGAGAATGAATTAGCATGGGGGAGGGCAGAGGGAGGAAGAAGCAGACTTCTCCTGAGCAGGGGGAGGGCAGAGGGAGGAAGAAGCAGACTTCTGCTGAGCAGGGGGAGGGCAGAGGGAGGAAGAAGCAGACTTCTGCTGAGCAGGGAGACTGATGTAGGGCTGGATTCCTGGACCCCAGAATCATGACCTGAGCCCAAAGCAGTCACTTAACTGACTGAACCACCCAGGTGCCCTAACAACATTTATTTTTGAAGAAAATTTTATTGTGAAGAACAGGGAAAATTTTATTTCTTGAGCATTGAAACATATATTGGTTAAAAGCATCTACTAGGTTATTATATAATTAAATTTTAAATTTCTATTATCAAATATCCAATTTGAATTTTCTTTCAGTTACCTATTGCCCTAGACTCATTTTTTTGTTACTGCTACCTATTCAAAAACAAATACCTTTTAAAAAGTTAAACAGGTTGCACAGAAATGTGGCATCAAATAAACAGGCTTTTATAAAACCTGAAGGGTAACTTTTTAAAAAGGCTATTGTCTATGGTCCTACTATGAAAATAGTCTGCTTGAACTTGTTTGATGTGATTTGGGAAATGTTTAACAGAAATTACCCCCTTATTTGTGGCTCTGATCAGTTTTTAAAAATTTATTCTTTCTTTAAAGAATACTTCTATGCTGGGATAGGAATTCATCCAGTAATTTATTCAGTGTTAACTACCTCCCAAGCTAGCTGAGGGTCAGGGAGTGAGCAAAGATTTCTGAAGAGCTAAAATGAATGTCTCAAAACTTTGTGTAATAAAGTTCATGATCTTGGCCTACTGAATAAACATTTAAAGGCAAAGCACTTAGTCATAGTATCTTCATTTTATTTTATTTATTTTAGTTTATTTTAGTTTAGTTTTGAGAGAATGTGTGTGCCTGAGGAGCAGGGGAATAAGGAGAGAAAGCTGGGCATGGAGGTTGATCTCAGAACCCCGAGATCATGACGTGAGCTGAAACCAAGAGTTGAATGCTGGGGCACCAGGGTGGCTCCTTCTGTTTTGTTTTTAAGATTCTGTTTATTTATTTGACAGAGAGAGCATAAGCAGGGTGAGTGGGAGAGAGAGAAGCAGGCTCCCCACTGAGCAGGGAGCCTGATGTGCTTGATCCCAGGATCCTGAGTTCATGACCGGAAAGTAGGTGCTTAGCTGACTAAGCCACCCAGGTGCTCCTTTAATATTCTTATTTATTTTTTTTAAAGATTTTATCTATTTTTCTGACAGACAGAGATCACAAGTAGGCAGAGAGGCAGGCAGAGAGAGAGGAGGAAGCAGGCCCCCTGCTGAGCAGAGAGCCTGATGTGGGGCTTGATCGCAGGACCCTGAGATCATGACCGAGCCGAAGGCAGAGGCTTTAACCCACTGAGCCACCCAGGTGCCCCTAGTATTCTTACTTATTTTATTTTAAGATTTTATTTGTTTAATTTTAGAGAGAGAGAGTGAAGAGCGAACACAAGCAGAGGTTGTGACACAAACAGAGGGAGAGGGAGAAGCAGATTCCGTTCTGAGCCAGGAGCCTGAGGTGGGGCTCTATCCCAGCACCCTGGGGTCATGACCTGAGCTGGAGGCAGATACTTAACCAACTGAGCCACATAGGTGCCCCAAGTATCCTATTTTAAATAAAATAGTTTCTTAGCCCTCAACAGGTTATAAATAAGTTAAGAGAGTATTTGCTAGAGGTACTTTCATATATATAAAACAAATGGCAGGTTATCTCAGAAGCAGGATATTGAAAATTATAAGAAGTAATACAGTGCAGTAGTTAAGGGCAAGGACAATAGGGTCAGATTGCCTTGGTTCAAGTCCTGGGAGATTTCCTAGATTTTAATTTCCTAGCTTTGAAATCAAGGGCAGGTTTCTTAATGCCAAACCTCAGTTCCTTCCTTCTTGATGGTTTTGTTTATTTCTTTGACAGAGAGTGAGCACAATTAGAGGGGAGCAGGAGAGGGAGAAGAAGGCTTCCTGATGAGTAGGGAGCCTGACCTGGGGCTTGATCCCAGGATCCTGGTATCATGACCTGAGCAGAAGGCAGAGGCTTAACCCACTGAGCCACCCTATTTATTTATATAAATAAATTATTTATTTATATAAATTTATTTATAACAGGCGCCCCTATTTATTTATTTTAAAAGAAGATTTTATTTATGTGTGTGTGTGTGTGAGAGAGAGAGAGACACCACGAGCAGGGGAGAGGGACAGAAGGAGAGGTAGAAGCAGCAGACTCTCTGCTGAACACAGAGCCTGATGCAGGACTTGATCTCAGGACCCTGGGTTCATGCCCTGAGCCCAAGGCAGATGCTTAACCAACGGAGCCTTCCAAGCACCCCGGGTTATTCTTTAAAAAAAAAAAAAGGTTATTTATTTGAGAGAGAGAGTGTACACGTGCACACAAGTGTGCGAGCAAGGGGAGGGGCAAAGGGAGAGGAAGGAAAGAAGCAGACTCCCCTCAGAGCATGGAAACTGATGTGGGGCTCCATTGCAGGGCCCCCGAGGTGATGACCTGAGCCAAAGTCAAGAGTTGGATGTTTAACAACTGAGCCACCCAGGTGTCCCTAATTAATTATTCTTAAGATAAACTCTACCCCCAATTGGGGCTTGAAGTCATGGCCCTGAGATCAAGAGTAGTATGCTCTACTGACTGAGCAAAGCGGGCACCCCATAATTTCTTTTTTTTTTTTTGAAGATTTTATTTATTTATTTGACAGAGATCACAAGGAGAGAGAGAGAGAGAGAGAGATCACAAGTAAGCAAAGAGAGAAGGGGAAGCGGGCTCCCTGCTGAGCAGAGAGGGCTTGATCCCAGGACCCTGAGACCATGATCTGAGCCAAAGGCAGAGGCTTAACCCTTTGAGCCACCGAGGCACCCTCATAATTTCATTTTCTGATCATTGCAAATGCTCAGAAATACACGTGATTTTTGTATATTGTTCCTGTATCCTGCTGGACTTAGTATTCTAATAGGTTTTTTTGTGGTTCATGAAGATTTTTTAGTATACATTATCATGTCATCTGCAAGTAGAGATAGTTTTACTTCTTTCTCTACAATCTGAGAGCCTTTTATTTTCTTGCCTAGTTACCCTAACTATAACCTTCTGGTACAATATGGAGTAGAACTGGCAGGAGTAAAATTTTTGTCTTGTTTCTGATCTTATGGGGAAAGCATTCAGTCTTTACCCATGCAATATGATGTAGTTGTGGGGTTTTGTAGATGCTTTTTGAAGGAGTTCTTTTCTATTCCTTGTTTGTAGAGTGTTTTCATTATGAGGAGATGCTGAATTTTGTCAAGTTCCTTTTTTGTAACTATTCAGATAAGCCAGTTCAGATATATTTTTAGGTCAGTGTGTATAACATCTGGAAATAAGACACAAGTCTAATTTTATAACTAAAGTTTGAATAGTATAAAATTAATTCTTAAAAAAGGCATATGTGTGCTCCAAATAATTAAAACTATATGTAAAAAGTGAAAATAATAACCATATTCCCTCTTTGGTAGGGTGGTCAGGGAAGGCCACAGGGGATATAACATTTTAGTTATGAAATGAAGGATGAGGAGGAGACCGTCAAAGGAGTGTGTTATAGACCAAGGAAATGAGGCTCTAAGGTAGGAAACAATTTAAAATTAGGAGTCAGCCAGCATAGAGGAAAGGGAGGGGTTGAGGTAGGAAAATCATGGAGGAGCTGCTCATTCAGGCCTGATGGGGGCTCAGGTAGAATTGAGAAGTCTACACTTGTGTTCTCGTAAGAAGCCATTGATGACGTTCATTCAAAGCAATAAAATGGATCTTTAATTCATACTAAAGTATTTGCAGTGATTGTTATGATGCTGAGGTTTGTTGGAGGAAAAGAGGAAGAATACAGACAAAACAGGCCATGTGCTGATAATTATTGAAATTAGGTGATGTTATGTAGAAGTTTATTATACTGTTCTCCATTATGCAGATTCGAAAATTCCCAACAATGTTAAAAAGCAAAACCTGGAAAACAACTGAAAAGATTATCCACTGTTTTTTTTTTAAGGCTTTTATTTATTTATTTATTTGAGAGAGACAGAGAGAGCTCGTGCACGCACAGGCACACATGAGTGGAGGGAGGGGCAGAGAGAAGGGAAGGGAGAATCAGACTCCCCAAGAGAAGCCCAACAGTGGGGTCTAATCCCAGGATCGTGGGATCATAACCTGAACTGAAGTCATATACTTAACTTACTGAGCCAGCCCATCACTGTTTTTTTCTTTGTAGATAATTTTTAGAGTTTCAATACTAACCTATATACTATTCAGGATAATATTTTCTGATTTTTCTTAATAATAGAAATGTATTTTTATAACAGAGTCAAGTTTTGAAATAAACAACAGTGTCAAGCTTTAAGACCTGTAAATTAAAGTCAGAAGTATAAAATATTGATCACCTACCTACAGAAGCACAAAATTGTGACATGTAGGGAAAGCATTACTTGGCTGGTCTGCTACACCTTTTCAGGTTTTATCAGTGTGGTAATCAATTCCTGGTTGATAGCCTCTTACCTAGGCCAATGAGTTTTGGTTTATTCTTGTTTTTTGAGGTAAGATAGTAGAAAATCAATGTTCTCTGTGTGCTGTGGTAGTCAGTCACAAGGACTAAAAGGAATATGAAATATACAGAGGTAAGAATAGTGTAGCTCATGTGGAATAAATGGTCATGTTCGATTCCATTTATATAATTACGGATGACAGTTTGGGCAGTGAGTAAAATTCTTTTTGTGTGTGTGAGTAAAATTTATATGTGTCATACTTATTTGGTTATTTTATCTAAAAGTTTTTTTTTAATTTATGTACTTTTCCTTTTTTTTTTTTTTTAAGATTTTATTTATTTATTTGACAGACAGATCACAAGTAGGCAGAAGGCAGGCTTGGGGGATGGTGGGGAGCTCCCCGGGGAGCAGAGAGCCAGACTTGATCCCAGGACCCTGAGATCATGACCTGAGCCCAAGGCAGAGGCTTAACCCACTGAGCCATCCGGGTGCCCCATTACTTTTCCTGTTAATACAACACATGCTCTTTGTGATAAACAAAATAGAACCAAAACATTATAGAAATCCTTCTAGAATCCTGCCTATTAGAGAAACCTCACTTTTTTAAAGAAAAGATTTATTTATTTTAGAGATAGAGTCACCCTCCGAAGGAGGGAAGGGGGGACCAGCAGAGGGAGAGGAAGAAATAGACATTCCCCTGAGTGTGAGCCCAACCCATGAGCTCAATCCCAGGACCCTGGCATCTTGACCTGAGCTGAAGTCAGATGCTTAACTGACTGAGCCATCTGAAGTCCGATACTTAACTGACTGAGCCATCCAGGCGCCCCTCCCTGTGTCTTAGCAACACTTGACACTCTCAGACTTTTTGGTTTTAGTTTTTAATCTGATATTTGTGAAACAAGCTTTTAATTTTCTTTTCTCAGATCACCACTGTGGTTGAGATATTTCTTACATTTATTGATGATCTGCTTGCCTTTTCTGTGAATTGCCTGTTCAGTTTCCACTCACAACTGGCAGCAACCTGTGTCTGTCTGGATAAATCTAAATTATTCTTTACAGTGGCTTTATAGTATTCCCTTATATGATCACTGTAACAGATCATTGGGGGAAAAGGACTGGGGAAACTTTACATAATTATTTTATTTTTAAGAATTTTAATTCCAGGGGCGCCTGGGTGGCTCAGTGGGTTAAGCCACTGCCTTCAGCTCAGGTCATGATCTTGGGGTCCCAGGATCGAGTCCCGCGTCGGGCTCTCTGCTCAGCAGGGAGCCTGCTTCCTCCTCTCTCTCTCTCTGTCTGTCAAATAAATAAATAAAATCTTTAAAAAAAAAAAAAAGAATTTTAATTCCAGTACAGTAAACATAAAATTATGGAATGCCTCACAAATTTCTGTTATCCTTGTGCAGGGGCCATGCTAGTCTCTGTATGTTCTAATTTTAGTATATGTGCTGCTGAAGCTAACATGGGAATCTGTACTTTAATTAGACCTAAGAGATGTATCATCCAAATGCAACATAGGGACTTTGTTTGCATCCTGGCTGTGAACATTTATGAGACAGCCAGCAAAATCTGAATGGTGACTGGATAGTCCCTATTATTTCATTAAGGATTGGGAAATGGTGCTCTTCTAATTTAGTTATTCCTTCAGCATTTTTTACCTAATTTTCTTATAAAAGAGAACTTCTCCCTCATCAACCATTTGATTACCCTAAGGTATAGTTTGTACAGGAAAGATAGGATAAGTGCTATATTCTTCAGTTCATACTTTTATAATTTCAATGAGCTCTTCCTTCTTGTTCTTCCCCTACCCCAACCTTTTTCTAAAAATAGCATACTGTTCTGGTTTCATGGATGTAATGACTTTTCTTTGGTCTTTGAGTATATTAATTATAGTTTTCATTTGTTCCTGTTTTGTCTGTTTTCTCAGTCCCATTTTTTTCTGGTAGTTTTGGCCTCTCTCTTTCAGGTTGGAGCTTCAAGTGCCTGATAACCCTTAATTATCCCTTCATGATTTAAGCATGAGGCACTAAAAAAAGGAGGGCCAGAAGCTTTGTGTGCCTGGAAGCCGTTCATTGCCAATTGGGAACCCAGATTTCAGTATCCCATGGTCTTTTTGCTCAGAGGCATTTGAATTTTCCAAGGAAAGATAATGTCATGGGGAGTGGAGTGGTAGATAAGCCTAGTCATTATGAGAATCTGGGTGAGGGCCAGAACAGAAAGGGGGCTATCAGTGTTGCTGCTTGGTATATAGGTTTTCACTTAGTTCATTTCTTTTCATTTGGCACTTATTTGTTAAAATGTGGTATTCCCTTGTCTAGAATCTCTCTTATTGAGGGGTACATGGGTGGGTGACTCAGTCGTTAAATGTCTGTCTTCCACGCAGGTCATGATCTCAGGGCCCTGGATTTGAGGCCCTAGTGGGGGAGGGTCCCTGCTCAGTGGGGTGTCTCTTCCTCCCTTTACCCCTCTCCTCTGCACTTGTGCTCACATGCTTGCTCTCTCTCTCAAATGAATGAATTAAATCTTAAAAAAAATAGAATCTCTTATTGAATTTATTCAGAAAACATATTTCCTGTCTTCTGTGTGGGTAGGCAGGAGGGCCACCTGGCTGCTCTGGAATGGCACTGGGGATGTATTAGGGATGTTACCAACTTTTTTTTTTTTTTTTTAAGATTTTATTTATTTATTTGACAGAGAGAGATCACAAGTAGGCAGAGAGGCAGGCAGAGAGAGAGAGAGGAGGAAGCAGGCTCCCTGCTGAGCAGAGAGCCCGATGCGGGACTTGATCCCAGGACCCTGAGATCATGACCTGAGCCGAAGGCAGTGTCTTAACCCACTGAGCCACCCAGGCGCCCGGGATGTTACCAACTTTTACTAGTGCAACCAACTGGGCCAACTGTATGCCCTGTGTTTTTTTGTTTGTTTGTTTGTTTGTTTGTTGTTTGTTTTTAAGTAAGCTCTGTGCCCAGAATGGGGCTTGACCCCCCCCCCAGAGATCAAGAACTCTTAGTTGGTTGTCTTAATCAGGGTCAAATACGATGGTTCACAAATTTACATTGGTTAATGTCTCTTAAGTTTCTCTTGATCTCTAATAGCTCTCCATTTTCTCCCTCCTGCCATTGGGTTTTGAAGAAACTGGACCATTTTTATTTGAAAATATTCCACATTTTGGATTGGAGGGGGAAATCATATCCTTTGGGTATTGTTTAATATAGTCTATCTTCTTGGGTTTCTGGCTGGCTCAGTTGGAAGAGCATGCAACTTTTGATCTTGGGGTCATGATTTTGAGCCCCACCATGGGTGTAGCGATAACTTAAATAATTAAAAACTAAAAAAAAAAAAAAACTTTAAAGGGGCGCCTGGGTGGCTTAGTGGGTTAAGCCTCTGCCTTTGGCTCAGGTCATGGTCTCACGGTCCTGGGATCTAGCCCCCATTGGGCTACCTGCTCTACGGGGAGCCTGTTTCCCCCTCTCTCTCTACCTGCCTGTCTACTTGTGATCTCTCTCTCTCTCTCTCTATGTCAAATAAATAAATAAAATCTTAAAAAAAAAAGTTAGCTTTATTAAAAAAAAAACTTTAAAAAGTATATGGTTTCTCATTTCTTAAAAATATTACATTAAGGGCACCTGGGTGGCTCAGTCATTTAAGGGTCTGCTTTTAGCTCAGGACATAATCCGAGAATCCTGGGATTGAGTCCCACATTGGGCTCCCTGATCCTGCAGGAAGCCTGCTTCTCCCTCTCCCACTCCCCCTGCTTGTGTTCCCTCTCTCGGGCTCTTTCTCTGTCAAATAAGTAAATTAAAAAAAAAAAAAAAGATACTACATTGAAAAAAATACATTTAATGGAACTGATTATTATCAGACTCCATTTGATAGTATTATCAAATTTGATAGTATTATCAAATAGAATTTGATCATAATTACTAATATAATGCAATATTTTCCTTCCCCCACTCTGCAGAGTAAATGTGGGGATACTTAGCATTAGTAAGTCGTCAGCCTTTTATTTGGTGGTATTATTTTTTAGACAACTACTGTACTCAAAGTTACTAATAAAGGGCTTTTCTTTTTTTAGCTCTTGCATCTTTACTCCCAATTAGGAACAGTCTTTAGGGACTTTTTTTTTTTTTTAAACTTCGGGCGCTTGCCTTTTCAAAGTATTCATTTGTTTTTCTCTACAACAGTGGGGCAAAACAGCCCCTATAAGCCATCTGGACTTGAAACCATTTTGCTTCGTCACAAAGCTTATTCTTTTTAGATCCTGACATAAGTCTGTATTGTCTACTGATTTTTTTTTTTTTTTAACAGTGTCTAGTTGCTCCCAGGAGAGTACTGTTTGAAGTTATGTCAATGTTGTTGTTGGCTGATCAGTGAGTGAGAGGGGAAGGGGGCATTTAGTGAAGAGAGGTTTATCTTTTACCATACATGCTAAAAAAGCCCATGCATGGGCTCTAATCCTCCCCACCCAACACTTTTTAAAAAAAGATGGGTGAGAGAGAAAACGTAAAGACAAAAACACACAGGGTTGGGGGGAGATGTGTGCTCTACAGCAACATTCCTGAGACATTTGACAAACTGCTGCTCTGCAGGAGGGGAGTAACCAGAATTTTCCAGGGGTTGAATACTTTTGGAATTTGGAAAACTGCTGTTCTCCTGCCTTGATTTTTGTTGTTGTTGTTGTTGTTTCAAGTTTTTGTGTAAAGATTTTACTTACTTATTTGACACAGAGAGTAAAGCCGAGGGAGCAAGGGGCAGAGGGAGGAGCCTACTCCCTGTTGAGCATGGAGCCTTGCAGAACTTGATGAGGGGATCTGAGGGGCTCCATCCCAGGACCTCCAGGATCGTGAACTGAGCTGCCAACAGATGCTTGACTGACTGAGCCACCCAGGCGCCCCACCATTATTTATTTTATTTAAGATTTTATTTATTTGAGAGAGAGAGAGAGAAAGCTCGAGAGGTGGAGAGAGGGTCAGAAGAAGAAGCTGACTCCCAGTTGAGCTGGGAGCTGGCGGTTGTGGGGCTCAGTCCCTGGACTCTGGGATCATGACCTGAGCTGAAGGCAGAGGCTTAGCTGATTAAGCCACCTAGGCACCCCTCGCCATTATTTTAATATGTGCCTCCAAATCTTTTGTTTGTTTATTCCTCCAGTTTTTAAATTTATGGTCATGTTACATGTAATGTTTTATATTAAAGCCCATAAGGAATGTATGAAAAAATAACACTTTTCATCATTCTTCAAAGACTTTGATCCTCATTGCTAACCTGCAGTTGGATTGTATTAGTTTCATTCCAAATAGTGAGATAATTTATTTAGGAATAGATACCCCGTATGTGCAGTTGCATACCTCACAGGTAGCTCCCTTTGATATTAAAAATCAATTCTAGGGTGTCTGGGTGGCTCAGTGGGTTAAGCCTCTGCCTTTGGCTCAGGTCATGGTCCCAGGGTCTTGGCCTTGAGGTCTGCATCAGGCTCTCAGCCTGCTCCCCCTAACCCCTGTCCACCTGCCTCTCTGCCTACTTGTGATCCCTCTCTCTCTGTCAAATAAATAAATAAAATCTTTAAAAAAATCAATTCTATTATATTACCCATAGCTACCTCCTTTTTAAAAAGTTTTTATGTAAATTCTAGTTAGTTAATATACAGGTGTTAATTTCATGTGTACAACTGATTAGAGTGATTCAACACTTGCATACATCACCCAGTGCTCATCATATGTGTGCTCCCTAATTCCCATCACTTACTTCACTCATCCCCCTGATGTGATTTGAAGTGGGATTTGTGAGCCAATGTCCAAGAAAGAGTTCTTAAACATTTTTGGTGGAGAAAGGTGGTTTTATTATAGTATGGGGATAGGACCCAGGGACAGAAAGAGCTGCACTGGGATTGTGAAAAGCAATTGATTATATACTTAGGAGTTGGGGGAGGTGAAGACAAAGGAAGTTTCCAAAAGGATTTTCATATGTCAAAGAAAACTTACAGGATCCTGGAGGCCTAGCTAGCTATTGTCCAACTAAGGTTGCTTTTACCTCGAGCAAGGCATTAACATTAAGATTGGGGGTTCCTGGAGGAATGCCATACTTTGTGTGCCTCAGGTATTTGTCAAAGGGCTATAGGTTGTAAGAAGAGTTAAATTTTTTTTTAAGATTTTATTTATTTACTTGAGAGAGGGAGCAAGCGAGAGCATACAAGTGGGGTGAGGGGCGGAGGGAGAAATAGACTCCCCACGAAGCAGGGAGCCCAGTGTGGGGCTCAGTCCTGGGACTCTGGGATCATGACCTGAGCCGAAGGCAGCTGCTTAACCAACTGAGCCACCCAGGCACCCCAGAAAATTGAATTTTATCTGTATTTCTTTTGCCTTTGTTCTCCACATCACCCCCAACCACCTCCCTTCTGGTAACCATCAGAGGCTAAACTGACTGAGCCACCCAGGTGTCCCTCTCTCTCATTTTTCTCTACTCTTGCCATTCTGGTTGTCCTTGGTTTCTTTCAGTCTGTCTTTGCTTGATTAACTTTCACTTATTTTTCAGGTCTTAGCTTAAATGTCTCAGGAGTGTCTTCTCAAGGTTCTCATATCATTAATTCCCTATTTATACTTTTCTTTTTTCTCTGTTTTTAAAGTAATCTGTGTGCCTAGCGTGAGGCTTGAACTCATGACCCCAGTATCAAGAGTTGCATGCCCTATTGACTGAGCCAGCCAGGTCCCCCCATATTTTACACTTTTTCTGATAGCTTATACTCTTTCTTTCTTTCTTTCTTTCTTTCTTTCAAGATTTTATTTATTTGTCAAAGAGAAACAGAGAGAGAGAGTGAACACAAAGCAGGAGGAGTAGCAGGCAGAGGGAGAAAGAAGCAGGCTCTCCACTGAGCAGGGAGCCCCATGCAGGACTTGATCCCAGGACTCTGGGATCATGACCTGAGCTGAAGGTGGTTGCTTAATCAAGTGAGCCACCCAGGCATCCCTCTTGTGCTATTTCCTGTGTCACACATGATTACAGTGTGGTTGCATTGTGTATGAACTTGAACTACGTGATTTAAAAAAATTTTTTTTAAGTTTGTTTATTTGAGAGAGAGCACATGCACGTGCGAGAAAGCGAGATTGGGAGAGGAGCAGAGGAGACAGGACAGGGAGAGGAGAAGACGACTTCCGTGCTGGTCAGAGAGCCTAATCCAGAGTTTGTGAGATCATGACCTGTGCTGAAACCAGGAGTTGGATGCTTAACTGACTGAGCAATCCAGGTGCCCCAAACTGTGTGATTTTTTAAAAGTCTCATTTCATATTTGAATTTTGAGATGTTAACTCTTTATTGTAGAAGTCTTGAAAGAATCATGTCATATACAACCTGAGACTGAATTGTAAACCAAGGTTGTGCTGTTACATCCCATATTGATGTCACTTGGTTAGTAACAGAAACACTAGCCATCTTCTATCAGCATCAACCTCAAATTAGGTGACTATTGAATTATGTGAGATCTTCAAAAATACATCTTTTGTTAGGCACCTATGTTTAATGCCTGTTTTCTTTTGCTTAATTTCAAGCAATGAAACATAGGGACAAGGGCTGTCTTGTAACCTTCCTGGCATCTTAGAATACTTAGAACAATAAGAACTTAAGTTGTGTGTTGAGAGGATGGATAGATGGATGGATGGATGGACGAATGGAATCTTATTTGCCCACTCAGTCCATTTGTGAATCAGAGGAGAGATTCTCAACTTATTCTTTGGCTCATGGTTTATTCTTTACATGATCTCCTCAAATTTCAACCCTAAATTGTATTTTGCTGGACATGCCATGGTCTTTATGCCTGTCTTTGCATGTGCTGTTATTTCTGCCTGGAATGTCTCTACCTCACTTCATCAGGTAAACTGTTTCATAGTCAGCTGAAATTCAGGCCTTTTCTTTAATGTACACTCTACACTCAACCTGGACTTGAACTGACCACACCATCAAGAGTCCCCCATCAAGAGTTACATTCTTTATCGACTGAGCCACCTACATGGCCCTGGGCTGCTGTTCTCTCTTTCTCTTTTAATAGTTTAATATATTATTTTTTGTAAGTAGGCTCCAAGCCCAGCATGGAGCCCAATGTGGGGTTTGAACTTACCACCCTGAGATCAAGCCTGGGCTGAGATCAAGAGTTGATCACTCAACCAGCTGAACCCCCAGGAGTCCCTAGTTTATTGTTTTTTTTTTTTTTAAAGATTTTATTTATTTATTTGTCAGAGAGAGAGCGAGCGAGAGCGAGCACAGGCAGACAGAGTGGAAGGCAGAGTCAGAGGGAGAAGCAGGCTCCCTGCGGAGCAAGGAGCCCGATGTGGGACTCGATCCCAGGACGCTGGGATCATGACCTGAGCCTAAGGCAGCTACTTAACCAACTGAGCCACCCAGGCGTCCCGAGTCCCTAGTTTATTGTATTTTAATAGCAAACTTACAAGAACAGCACATAAGACAGACAACATTAAAAACAGGTACATACATATAGGACAGCTCGGAAAAGTATAGTGATTGGAATCTACTGTGTGATAAAATGCTACGAACACTGTTTAGTTGCTATCAATAAGAAATTTACTTGTTTTAAAAATACCCAAATCCTGGTGTTGTCCAGAAAAATTTGATAGGTTAATTTATAATTGTTATAAAGTTGAACTGCTGAAATGTGTTCACTAAACAATTTGACTTTTGGCTTTTCTTTTCAAAAGTAGATTTAGGAGGCACCTGAGTGGTTCAGTTGATTAAGCACCTGCCTTTGGCTCAGGTCATGATCCCAGGGTCCTGGGATCAAGCCCTGTGTCTGGCTTTCTGCTCTGCAGGACGTGTGCTTCTCTCCCTGCTCATTCCCCTGCTTTCTGTCTCTCTCTCTCTCTCTCAAATAAATAAATAAAATCTTAAAGAAAAAAATAAAAGCAGGTTTAGTCACTTATTTCTCTATGTTCCTATTGCTCCTTATACTTGCTTCCATTATAGTACTTGGCGTGTTATATTGTTAACTGTTTACTCTTTTTCCCTGATGTCTGTCATGAAGTAACTGCTTGGATTTGTTGGGTAGATAGAGAGTTTTAGTTTTATATTTAGTATGTTATTTAAGAGTAAATAATATTGCTTAATAGTTGTAATGAATATCTTTTTACTGCCAGCTGCTTATTCTGTACTCCTAACATCTGGAGAATAGTCATTGAAAATAGGTGTGTGGCTTTATTTAATTGTGATGTTTTTCTTTATTTTTTTAAAAGATTTATTTATTATTTGAGAGAGAGAGAATGACCAGAGGGAAAGGGCCACAGAGAAACAGGCTCCCTGCTGAGTGCAGAGCCCATTGAGGGGCTTGATTCCAGGACCCTGGGGTCATGACCCAAGCCAAAGGTGGACACTTACCAACTGAGCCACCCAGAGGCCCTGATTTTTTTTCTTTGATTAAAAAGTGACAGAATGGGGACGCCTGGGTGGCTCAGTTGGTTAAGCAGCTGCCTTCGGCTCAGGTCATGATCCCAGTGTCCTGGGATCGAGTCCCACATCGGGCTCCTTGCTCAGCAGGGAGTCTGCTTCTCCCTCTGCCTCTGCCTGCCATTCTGTCTGCCTGTGCTTGCTCTCTGCCCCCCCCTCTGATAAATAAATAAAATCTTAAAAAAAAAAAAAGTGACAGAATGGTTGAGGTGCCTGGGTGACTCAGTGGGTTAAAGCCTCTGCCTTCGGCTCAGGTCATGATCCCCAGAGTTCTGGGATCGAGCCCTGTATCGGGCTCTCTGCTCGCAGGGAGCCTGCTTCCTCCTCTCTCTCTTCCTGCCTCTCTACCTAGTTGTGATCTCTCTCTGTCAAATAAATAAATAAAATCTTAAAAAAAAGAAAAGTGACAGAATGGGATATGTTCCTATTTTTATGTTATCTCAATTAGTGTGTGTGTTAGGTTGAAATTGCTGGAGTAGAAAGTAGACATGTTTCATTTTTTCTTTTTTTTTTTTTAAGATTTATTTAGTTATTTTAGAGAGTGAGAGTGTGTGTGAGCAAGTAGGATGGGGGAGGGGTAGAAGGAGAGGGAGAGAATATCAAGCAGACTCCCTGCTGATTGTGGAGCCCAGGACCCTGAGCTGATAAATCAGGAGTTGGACCCTTAACTAACCGAGCCACCCAGGTGCCCCAAGAAGACTTTGAAACCAGAGTCAGTCATGTTTGAGGTTCAGCAGTACTTACATGTGCTACTGACCCACCAAGGATCTCTGAGCAGGAAAGAGAAGTGGAAAGCATCTAAAAAGAATAACCCATCACAGTTGCCAAACTGTGGAAAGAACCAAGATGCCCTTCAACGGACAAATGGATAAGGAAGATGTGGTCCATACGCACTATGCAGTATTATGCCTCCATCAGAAAGGATGAATACCCAACTTTTGTATCAACGTGGATGGGACTGGAGGAGATTATGCTGAGTGAAATAAGTCAAGCAGAGAGAGTCAATTATCATATGGTTTCACTTATTTGTGGAGCATAAGGAATAGCACTGAGGACATGGGGAGATGGAAAGGAGAAGGGAGTTGGGGGGAAATTGGAGGGAGAGATGAACTATGAGAGATGTGGACTCTGAAAAACAACCTGAGGGTTTTGGAGGAGCGGGGGGTGGGGGCTCGGGTGAGCCTGGTGGTGGGTATTATGGAGGGCACGCATTGCATGGAGCACTGGGTGTGGTGCATAAACAATGAATTCTGGAATACTGAAAAAAAAATTTTTAAAAATAAAAAAGAATAACCCATATCACCTGTTCCCTAATTATTTTCTCTGTAGAGTGAGAGTGTTGGGTATAGAATAAAGAAACCTAACCTCCCTCGTACTCTATCCCCAACCCCCACCCAGAAAAAACAACTTTTCTATGAGGACCAGGAATTTAAACCTTTTTCTGCTAAGCCCTCTTTTGGCATCTACTTGAATTTCATGCCACCTTCTTTATTTCTATTCCAATTTTCTTTTTCTTAAATTCTTGTGTTTCCTACATTTACATTATTGTTACTTGCCATAGAGCAAGGACATTTTCTGAAATTTTTCGTATTTATCAGTGTTGTGTTTCCTGAGCTACTGTGTCCTATAGCAACTTCTATTCCAAAGGTTATGTATGTTACCAGGGATATTTCACAAAACAATGGCACAAAACTAGCTTATTTGACAGGTGTTTTTTGGGGGTAACAAATTTAGAAAATTTCAGTCATTTTTTACTCTTAAAGCCCTTAAGATGTGTTTATCCTACTAGCTTTCCGTGCCCTTTTATGATCTGTTAACATGCCTTATCAGAACTGAGGAGTATTTATTTTTGTTGTGTAATAGTCATTAGCATTTTAAACGGGTGGCAGCTGTACATTTCCAAACCAAGATGTAATACACATTTAAAATTTGGATTTTTGGAACAGAGAGAATTTTAAAAGATTATTTTAAAAGAAATCAACATTTACTATTTTTATAAATGGGAGAAAACCATTCTTGATTTCTTGTAGACCTTGAAGATGCAGTGAATTTGAATGCATAGTTTTGTGTTTCATATATTTATCTTCCTTAGGAAAGGATCTATTTTCATGAAAGATTCTCAAAGGAGTACATGATTCCAAAAGTTTAATTTAAGATCCACTGTTTAGAATAAGAAAGGAAAACATACACCATTATGAGAGATGGCAGTTTGTTTTGGAGTCTCTACGTTTATCTGTTTTAATTTGCTTGAAGGAAAGACCTGGCATTATGTATTTGCTTTGGAATATTTTCATTATTGCCAGTGCCTTCCTGTGAAGGGAGACTGCAGAAACAAGAGATTTCCATTTGCAGATAATAGCTCTGCCAGTCCAAGAATGGTCACGTCATTTTGGGGGGGGGTCTTTTGCCATATTTACTTAAGGTTTAAGGTGATAGAGATATAAAGGCTCCATAGTCATTATAAAATGTGAACAGTTCTGAAGCATGAATGCTCTAGGTAGGTCTATGTGCTGTTTGCCTATGAAGTAAGCAGATAGTTGTATAGTGACTGCTAAACTTATGGATTATTCATGACCTTCCGTAGCCAAACTGGGTCGCTTAGAAACAAAGCAGACACGAAGCTGTGTGCTCATGATGAGGTTTCTTCTGTCAGGAGTTTCGAATAGGCAGAGTGGTGGTAAAGTTTTTTTGCAGCTTAATGAGAAATAATTGTTACATAACAGTGTGTAAGTTTAAAGTGTACAACATAATGATTTGATATATGTACATATTGTGAAGTGATTACCACAATAAGGTTAGCTAACATCATGTCACATAATAAGTTTTTAATTTTTGTGGTGGGAACTGTAAAAACTATTATAGAATAGTGGTATTATCTGTAGCCACCATGCTGTACTTTATATCCCCAGATCTTACTCATAGCCAAAGTTTGTGTCATTTGGCCATTTTTACCACTTTCCTTTACCCCTAGCCCCTGCCACTGGCAACCACCATTCTGTTGGTGGTAAGTCATTATAAGTATTAGTTGGTAAACATTTGCTGTATGTTGTGTTTTTTAAAAGATTTTATTTATTTGAGAGACAGAGATCACAAGAAGGCAGAGAGGCAGGCAGAGAGAGGGGAAAGCAGGCTCCCCGGTGAGCAGAGACCTAGATGAGGGCCTCGATCCCAGGACCCTGGGATCATGACCCGAGCCGAAAGCAGTGTCTTCACCCACCGAGCCACCAACGCACCCCAAAATAATAAAATCTTTAAAAAAAAAATAAATAAAATAGCATTTTCCATAGCACAAAAGAAACCTAAAATTTCCGGTTACTTAACCCAGATATAGCAGTTCAGTTAGCCAAGGGAGCATCATTTTCAAAGCAGGCCAAAAAATAATTACGTTTTCTTATTAATTCTTAGACTTTTCTTATATCCCCTGGCAAAATGTTGAAGTAATTTACTCAGAGTTCATCACCAGCATCCTGTTACATAGCTGCTGCTTTTCTTTTGTCTGTCTGTCTTCCTTTTTTTTTTTTTTAAGACTTTATTTATTTATTTGATGGAGAGAGAGCAACAACGGGAATACAAGCAGGGGAGTTGTAGAGGGAAAAGCAGGCTTCCCACTGAGCAGGGAGCCAAATGCAGGCTCAGTCCCAGGACCCAGGATCATGACCCAAGCCGAAGGCAGACAATTAACAACTGAGCCACCCAGGCACCCCTAGCTGCTGCTTTTCTGTTCAACATAACTTTTATTTTATTTTTTTAAAGATTAACTTATTTTAGAGAAGAGAGTATGAGAGTGCAGCGGGGAGGGGCAGAGATTCCCAAGCAGACTCTGCACTGAGCTTGGAGCCCCATGCTGGGCTAGATCTCATGACCTTGAGATCACAACCTGAGCCAAAACCAAGAGTTGGCTGTTCAGCTGACTATGCCACTGAGGTGCCCCTCAGCATAACTTTTATATTTGCTACTTGCATTCAGTTTCTAGCTAGTAAAATACCTTTGGAAGGCAGGGACAGTGTAATATTCACAGTCATGTTTCATGTGCCTGGTGCATAGTAAATAATAGACATTTTTTGAATGAATGAATGAATGAATGATTTGTCAGGTTTGCTTGCTTAAAATATATATATATATATATATTTTTTTAAAGATTTTATTTATTTATTTTACAGAGAGAGATCACAAGTAGGCAGAGAGGCAGGCAGAGAGAGAGAGAGAGAGAGGAGGAAGCAGGCTCCCTGCTGAGCAGAGAGCCCGATGCAGGGACTCGATCCCAGGACCCTGAGATCATGACCTGAGCCAAAGGCAGTGGCTTAACCCACTGAGCCACCCAGGCGCCCCTTAAAATATATTTTTTATTTGATATAAAATATATCAAATAAATATATCAAAAAATATATCAAATATATATAAATATATATTTATATATTTATATATCAAAAATATATCAAAAATATTTTATTTGATAAAAATATAAAAAATATATTTTTTATTTATTTATTTGATAGAGAGAGACACAGCCAGAGAGGGAACACAAGCAGGGGGAGTGGCAGAGGAAGAAGCAGGCTTCCTGCTAAGCAGGGAGCCGGATATGGGGCTCAGTCCTAGGATCCTGGGTTCATGACCAGAGCCAAGGGCAGACACTCAAAGAATGAGCCTCCCAGGCGCCCCTTAAACAATTTTTTTTTTTTTTAAAGATTTTACTTATTTGAGAGAGAGAGAGCATGTAAGAAGGGACAGGGGCAGAGGGAGAGGAAGAAGTAGACTCACCGACTGAGCCACTCAGGGCTCAGTCCCATTCAGTCTCCCTCACCCGCCCCATTTTGGGGGCTTTTTTTTTTTTTTTTTAATTTTACTAGGCTCTTTCCCCAAATTGGGGTGTGAACTCCTGACCCTGAGATCAAGAGTCATATGCTCTACTGACTGACCCATCCAGTCACCCCATTTTGCCTCTTTTCTTGTATTTACTATAACCTTTACTCCTTCTACTTACAGTTATCTTTAGATTATTTATTCTGAAAGAGTAAACAGTGGCTGTTTGTTGCTTCCCAGAAGCCTCACAAATATGGAGTGTTTTCATAAAAAAGTATAGGGCATGGGTGCTAAACGTGGAGTTTGTGGAAGAACTTAAGGGATCTCTGAGTCCCTGAGGAAAACACTCAGAATTTGGGTTGGGTGAGGGCATTTTTTCTGGAGAAACACAATATATCAAATTATCAGATGGTTCTGTGGACCCCTGAATGATTAAGAACCAATGTTTCAGAGGTTGTAGGTTTTAGTCTTACAGAGATAAGGAGGACATTATCTAATAATAAAAGGAAACCAAATGGCTCTTAAGAAAAGTAGATGATTGTATTAGGATGCTTTCAGTCACTTGTGATAGAAACCATCTCAAGCTTATATAAAATAGGAATATATGGGTTTATGTAACTGAAGAAAATAAAAACAACCCCAAAATGCTGGTTGTAAAAACAACTGAGTCTAGGACTCGAATAGTACTTTTAATTAGGATTTTCAGGGCGCCTGGGTGGCTTAGTGGGTTGAGCCTCTGCCTTTGGCTCTGGTTATGATCTCAGGGTCCTGGGATCAAGGCCCGCATTGGGCTCCCTGCTCGGTGGGGAGCCTGTTTCCCTCTCTCTCTCTGCCTGCCTCTCTGCCTACTTGTGATCGCTGTCAAAAAGAAAAAAAAATCTTAATTAGGATTTTCTTCTTCCTTTCTCTTTGTTTTCCTTTATATTGGCTTTATTTATCAGGCGTGTTCATTCCATATGTTGGAAAAAAGATGTCCATCTGCAGCTTAAGCCTGCTAAATTCTTAGACTGTGTACAACTGACCATAGTAAATAAATGATCCATGTAAGAACAGGAGGAACAGGGACGCCTGGGTGGCTCAGTTGGTTAAGCAGCTGCCTTCGGCTCAGGTCATGATCCCAGCGTCCTGGGATCGAGTCCCATATCGGGCTCCTTGCTCCGCAGGGAGCCTGCTTCTCCGTCTGATTCTGCCTTCCACTCTGTCTGCCTGTGCTCGCTCTCGCTCACTCTCTCTGACAAATAAATAAAATCTTTAAAAAAAAAAAAAAAAAGAGAACAGGAGGAACAAGTTTGACATGTGGAGTTTAAGATGCTTATTCAATATTCATATCAACAAAGTTGCTTAGTAGGCATTGGACATACAGATCTGGAATTCAGGTCTAGGCTAGAGACTGGACTAGAAATTTGGAGGTTGTCAGCATATAGTTAGTATTTAAAGCCGTGAAACTGCACGAGATGACCAGGGAATAAGAGTAAATAATGAAGAAAAAAAGTTGTCCAAGGACTGAGCTTGTGAATGTTAAGAAATTGGGGAGAAGAGGAAGAAGCAACGAAGAAGACCAAGAAGCAGCCAATAATGCAGAAGGAAAACAAAGTCCTGGAAGCCAGATTAAAAAAAAATCATTTTAAGGAGTGAGTGATCAGATGTCAGATGATGCTGATACAACAGTTAAGAAGAGGACTGAGACTTAATGGTCAGATTTAATAATAATCATCTTTTTTATTTTTTATTTATTTATTTATTTATTTTTTAAAAGATTTTATTTATTTATTTGACAGACAGAGATCACAAGTAGGCAGAGAGGCAGGCAGAGAGAGAGGAGGAAGCAGGCTCCCCGCTGAGCAGAGAGCCCGATGTGGGACTTGATCCCAAGACCCTGAGATCATGACCTGAGCCGAAGGCAGCAGCTTAACCCACTGAGCCACCCAGGCGCCCCATAATCATCTTTTTTAAACAAGATTTTATTTATTATTTATTTGACAAAGATCACAAGTAGGCAGAGAGGCAGGCAGAGAGAGAGAGAGGAAGGGAAGTAGGCTCGCCGCTGAGCAGAGAGCCCGATGTGGGGCTCGACCCCAGGACCCTGGGACCATGACCTGAGCAGAAGGCAGAGGCTTTAACCCACTGAGCCACCCAGGTGCCCCTAATAATAATCATTTTGACAGGGGCGCCTGAGTGGCTCAGTGGGTTAAAGCCTTTGCCTTTGACCCTGATCCCAGGGCCCTGGGATCGAGGCCTGTATCCGGCTCTCTGCTCAGTGGGAGCCTGCTTCCCTTCCTCCCTCTGGCTACTTGTGATCTCTGTCTGTCAAATAAATAAAAATCTTTAAAAAAAAAAATCATCTTGACAAGAACAGTTTTAATAAATTTAGTGGAGTTCTTTCTAGTAACTGCTCTTTTTCTTAGAAATTTAAATTCCATAGTTCAGGTAATATAAGAGATTGTTTATTAACCAAATAATTGTTGAACTAATATTGATTGTCATGTCATCCTTTAGTTCTTCATATGTTGTACTGTGTCTGACACTGTGAAGACACTGAAAACTGTGTCTTTAACTCATGAATATGCAAATATGCTAGTTAAAGGATTCATATATTTGGAGTAGGATGCATGTATTTTTTTTTGGAATGCTGGTTACATGAAGTGGAATCACTTCATAAACTATTTGGTCATGTTTTTCCTTCTGTATTTGGAAGTTTTTATAAAGAAAAAAGAAAATCAGCGTAAGTTCCTGATTCTTAAATCTTTCTGAGTAATTAATGCCTAATTGTCATTCTCAATACCAGGAAACATAGGAGTTGATAATGCTAAAAATTTTTTATTTTTCTAATGAACATAATACTTTTCTTTTCTGTTAGAAATTCATTGAATTTGAAGACTCTCAAGAACAGGAAAAAAAGGATTTACAGACCCGAGTGGAATCTTTAGAATCTCAAACAAGACAACTTGAACTCAAAGCAAAAAACTATGCTGACCAGAGTAAGTAAAAACACTTCTCGTCATAAGTACACATTAAAGAGTGGGCTCTAATAGCACAATGACTCATCTTGGTATTTGACTGGGCTTCCAAATATGTGCTTGGAATTGTCATCATCCCAGACTGAAGAGTGAGACCTGGAAGCTAGGTTCAGTTCTTTTTTGCTCACATCTTCATGTGGTTCTGATGTCTGCAGAAATAACTAAATAAAAGATATGTTTATTAAGACTCTCTTCTTCAGGGACACCTGGGTAGCTCAGTTGGTTTGGTGTGTGCCTTTGGCTCGGGTCATGGTCCCAGGGTCCTGGATTGGAGCCCTGCATCTAACTCCTGTCCTAGAGGGAGCCTGCTTCTCCCTCCCTCTGCTTGTTTGCTGCTACCCCCCAACAAATAAATAAGTAAAAAAAAAAAAAAAAAAAAAAAGACTCTCTTCTTCAATTTAGCTCTCAGCCTTTACAGTTAACATTATGCCACATCCATTATGCAGGATTCTGGGGCGTGTGCATGTGCATCATTTCTTCTCATTTTGATCCATTACACTAAGTTCCATTGCTTTCCATATTGCTTTGAAATTTACAAATGTGACAAAAACTCTAGCTCTGAAGTATGTTTTAAAAAAAACAAACTGAATTCGAGGAACACCTGGGTGACTCAGTTGGTAGAGCACGTGATTCTTGATATCAGGTTTGTGAGTTTAAGCCCTATGTTGGGCAGAGTTTACTTTAAAAAAATAAATACCGAATTCTCTTTTTCATTCTTTTCTAGTGAAAAACTGAGGGAGTGTAAGGGAACAGAATATCATTTTTCAGAATTATTTTGTTTTTAATATAATTTCATTGTATTCTTGACTTAAAAATAACTATTGTTTCAGACTCCAAGGATTATTTTTCTTTTTGGCTTATGAATTAGACCTAATTAAGTCAAAATTAGAAAAACAAATGGGGAGAAACTTCATGGACTGTTTTCATGTTTGCTTTGGGCAGGTAGAGAACCCTTCAAGTTTTCCCTTTCAGTGCTGTAAACTTCCAGAATTTCTGGAGCAGTAGATGACCAGCTGGCTTCCTACATGAACCGTTAAGGCTGCATAGTGACACCTGCTGTTAAAGATAGGAATTCATGGTGGATAACTTTTATTCATTACCTGGCTTGGAGTGTGGTAACTGCTTCCTCTAGTACTCTGGAATGGCCTAATAGAGCTAAACCTCGAATCAAATCACTGGGAACCTGGAATTCGAGCATTATAGAATTCAAGGAAATCTCACATGCCTTTAAGCAAATGTCATGGAAGGGAACTAGTGGATGTTTGGTACCAGAAGCCACTTTTGGTAACAGAAGTGAGACAAAATGAGCCGTGTATCATGTCTTTGTACTTTTAGACTTGTAGATACCTAGATACCTTGTAGGAGTACCTAGAGTACTTCCTTTGTTCACACTGAATATACCGAATGACTTCTGTGACTCTGCCATAGAAATTTAGAGTCTTAGAGAGCTGGACGATGGACCCCACAGTCCAAACACTAACAAATATATTAGTAGAGTCACACTGCTCTGAGTACCAGTATTTCTAGAGAAACAGTCTTGTGGCAGTTGCTAGCTTTTGGTACATTTCAAGAGCTGAGCATTCTCTACTCAAAGAAGAAGAAAAAGAGCTATTGGAGATACTGTTTAATTCTAACTTGATTGTGTTTTCATATCAGAGATTATATTGTATTTTAGAACCAGACACTAAAGGCAGAGTGGACAGAACAAACCTCATTGTTTTATTTTATTATAGTTTCCTCTTGATTCCCAAAGAGTACCAAGTTTTGGATAAGGACATTTGCTTTTAACTTAGAAGGGAACTTCTTGTATGGACTCCTTTTATACATTAAGTAAACTATTTTAATGATAAGGGAGATATTATAAGATGAATTACCTGAAACCATCTGTCTGACATTCAAAGGAGATACTTCTAGGGCACCTTGGGTGGTTCAGTTGGTTAAGTGTCTGACTCTTTTTTTTTTTTTTTTTTTAAGATTTTTTTAAAGATTTATTTGAGAGAGAGGCAGAGTGAGAGAACACGAGCTGGGTGAGGAGCAGAGGGAGAAGCAGAGTCCCTCCTGAGCAGGGAGCCCTATGTGGACCTTGATCCTGGGACTCCAGGATCAAGACCTGAGCTGAAGGCAGATGCTTAATTGACTGAGTCACCCAGGAGTCCCTGAGTGTCCGACTCTTTAATTTTGGCTCAAGTCATGATTTCAGGGGCATGAGATCGAGGCCGAGTTGGGCTCCACACTCAGCATGGAGTCTGCTTGAGATTTTCTAGCTTTTTCTGCCCCATCCCTGCTTGTGTTGTCTCTCTCTAAAATAAACAAACAAACAAACAAACAAATAAATAAATAAAAATTTCAAAGGAGATACTGCTACTTTTTTCGCAAAAGTCTCTAAATGGAATTCTAACTTGATTGTGTTTTCATATCACACAAATGTATATGTTTTTCCATATACAGTTTATCCTTTTATTATTAAAATTTTAAAAACCTGCTTCCTGTTCTTTTCCGGTAAATGTAAACAAAATAAAGTAGGCTTTTAATTAAGATTTGTTACCCAGACTAGTGAGTCATATCCAGCTTTTTGGAATTGTTATGCTCTGAGGTATCTATCTCCTCATTTCTCTCTCAGAAGTACTGATTACTAGTGTTTTCCATCTTAACTTAATTTTTAAAAATAAGGTATCATTTAAAAATGATTTCTAATTCTCTAAGCAAGTGATGAGGAAATTAGGTAGATATCTAATCTTTGAGCTAAATTTAATCTGAAAACTTCATTTTTGTTATTAATATAATATCCCACCAAGAATTTCTCCCCCCTGGAAGTTTGCCATCCAATTTTGAAATAAATCTTGATGTCTAAGTAACAGTTAAAAAACTTAAAACCATGGTCAGTCAAAATTGACCATTCAGATGCACAAAATTCATAATACTAAAACTCTTGGTCTGTGAGCTGAGACTATAATAAGTCTTTTATTAATGCTTTGGGTTAATAAATCCTTTTCCTTTGATACCTTGGAGTCTTTTTCTCTCTTCCATCTAATTGTTTTTCTCTCTCTTCCTTCTGTTTTTCTTTAAGCCTGAACTAGGTATAGTATGAAATCTAAAATGTGAAATTTAATATGAAATTAAAATTTTCTTCCAAGTCTTCATTTACCATATTTAAATACCTGAAAAAAATGTGGGTGGGGGCAAAATGTTTGACTCTTTTTTCATTTAACCTTCCTACTTTTCCCTCCCTCAAATCCCTTAATATGAGTCAAAGCTCCTTATTTTTAAAAAAGGTAGAAGTAAGAGGTAATCTTTAAGTATCACCAATGTCTTATCATTTCGGGAAACCAGGACTGGGAATATGTTTTTTTAAAAGATGAAAACAAATGTAAATAGGTGTATGTCAGAGTATGTGAATTCTTTTTTATATGATAAGCAACAGAATATCAGACTATTCATCAATTATTTTTCTTTATTCATCAATTTTTTAAAAAAAAAGTGTATCATGATTTTTTGTTACTGTAATGTGACATCTATTTTTATTTTCATTGTCTTAAACTTTTAAAATGTTTTGAATGTTTTTTAGTTTTCCTAACTTCTATTTTTAAATAAACAATTCTTGAAGGCCATAGAAATTACTGATAATGATATTTATAATAGAGAGGATCGATGCAGTTTCTTCTGTTTAGTGACATTTTTTTTAGTGCAATGTGATAACAGTATCTTGTCCAATTTCCATTTTTTTTTTTTTTTTTTTTTTTTTAAAGATTTTATTTATTTATTTGACAGAGAGAGATCACAGTAGACAGAGAGGCAGGCAGAGAGAGAGAGAGGGAAGCAGGCTCCCCGCTGAGCAGAGAGCCCGATGCGGGACTCAATCCCAGGACCCTGAGATCATGACCTGAGCTGAAGGCAGCGGCTTAACCCACTGAGCCACCCAGGCGCCCCCAATTTCCATTTTTATATTTGTATGTTAGAGTCTTCAATTTTGAAGATTGTCTGTCAATTCTAATGATCTGTTTTAGGGCACATATCCTCTTTAAAAAGTAGCCACAGTAAAAGTCCCAAGTTCTGCTTTGAAGACAACTTCCTGTGTTAAAAGGGGAAATTTTGGTTGTAGTTACTTGCTATTTGAGAAGCATGAAAACGTCAAGAAATAGGAACTGAGTTAAGGACATAGATTACAGCTTTTGATAGTTTGGAATCATCAGGTTGTGGTATGATTTCACAATATTGAGAAATTGCATTTATAAAAATTTTGTTAATGGTTTTGTGGTTATATTTGATTTTGGAGATTTCTAGTTGCTCTTTTCAAAACTTGAACTATGTAGGATATGTTTTTGGTTTTCCCAACGTGAATAAAGGATTTTTAAAAATGCTATATTATATCTGGGAGTAATAATAACACTTCTTGTTAACAAGAAGTAACAATAACAACATCTGTGAGCCTTAAGAAAGAATCTGAAACATACATGGGGTGGAAAAACACAGTTGTGGGTTGAGAAAGGCCTGTTGGTTCTCGACAACTGTTGAAGGAGTCTATAATCAACCTTGCTATTCATGATGTGGCAGTAACGGGTTCTTTCTTTGTCACAAAATACTTTATATTCGTTCTTTTGTATGTTGTTTGGCATTTTTTTTGTATTATTCTTTTGTATATATCTTATAAGCCAGGTATTATCTTAAATGAGTCAAGTAAATAAAGACATTTTAATACAGTTAAAAATATTATACTGCTGTATGCCTAGCATTTAGCTTGGTAGAGGAGAATATGTTTGTAGTACAGAAAAATATAATGTGATCATGGCAGTCAAACAAATCAGCACTGTGGGGGAGAAGGGTGTGTATGTCCTTCTGGTCTTCTTTTCCGTATATACTGTGTTTTTATATCACTGCAGTTAGAGTGTACATATAATTTTGTATCTTCCCCTTAACACTATTTGTTTCTCTTGTATAATCTTTAAATATTTTAAATGTCTTCCTATACCCATCATCCAGAAGCTAATGCCATCTATTATCAATTCTTGTTTTCTTCGGGGTGTGTTTTCTCCTTTATTCTAGTGAGAATTACTTAATGGCCACTTTGTTTTTTTTACCTTGGCTACTTGAAACTCAGAACTAATTTGGAAATGCAGCCGTAAGGACTGGTTTGGACCTTACCTGGTTGGCATATATATTTTTTTATTTTTAATTTTTTATAAACATATATTTTTATCTGGTTGGCATATTTAAATTGTTTTCTTTTTGATCTATATTTTATACACATACAGTGAATTATTATGTTCTAATAAGCTTATCTCAGATCTTTTGTAGAATGAAGGAATGAATCAGGTAAAAATAAATATACATAAATTAAAAAAAGAAAAAAGTTTCATTGGTTAGTTGAACGTTTTTTCCAGTGTAGTGAATCATATTGAAGTGAATATTTTTTTAAACCTATAGATGTCTCTGTATTTTGATAATTTTCTGAGAATATATTTAAGGAAGTAGGGCAAAAAAGATGAGTATTTTAGTGGTTCTGGTTTATAATAGTGTTTGGTCATTTTTAATGTGAACAGAATTGGAGAAGTATGGTTTAGTAGTGTATTTCATTTTGTTTTTCATAACATGTATTTGGGTCATTATTTGCAACATATCAGCACATGGAGCTAATGTAGAACCATTTATTATTTGATTCTTAGGAAAACTGTTTCCCTCAAGCTCTTTGAATTTATAAGGTGACTTTTCCCTTGATTGTGGAGGTGATGTCAGTGATTTTAAGCTACTTAAGGGCTCTTCTCTGAATCTGGCCTTCCTACCTTTGAATGAAAATCTCTTTTTTAAATTAAATGGGAAAATTATTTTGACAGTTGATGACATTGTAGTAGAGATTTATTCTGACCTTTTGCTCTTTCATTCATTTGCTTTTAAAATTTGCTATAAAGATCTTAGTTTAATAAAATACCTTGAATTCTTTACCTCGAAACATATATTATTATTGGAAGGAAAACACTTCTGATTTCTTGGTCATAAGAATTAACATATTGCTAGGTGGAAAGCATAGGAAGATAGTATTTTTTAATTTTAAAAGAATAAAGGGATTAGAGCAGACTTCCATTTGGGGAATTATTTATAACCAAGGTCTGTGTGTCAATGATGTGGTTGATCAATTGAGAATTTTCACAACAAAGAAGAAAAGTAAGCCATTTTTAAGGTACCAGGTGTAGAGTAATACCAGACAGAGTTAATAGTTGGCCCTAAATATTTTTGTCACTGTTTTTCAGATCACTTTAAAAAAATACCTTCAGGTCAATAGAAAGCTTTGTCAGCCCCTTTACCATGCTCTGTGATTGCAATACATATTAATACTCTAAAAAGTTAAATAATATTGCAGTAGGCCACTTTTTGCATTTTAATGTTTTCTTGTCAATAGGCGGTTCCTTCTGCATTATATTTAGAGTGATTAAAGTAGAAAACTGATTATTTATATTGTAGTCGGAAGTATATTTTTAATAAGGCAACTTTAGGAGTTTCATATATCTCCTTGACTTTATTTTTTTTATTTTTATTTTTTTTTAAAGATTTTATTTATTTATTTGACAGAAATAACAAGTAGATGGAGAGGCAGGCGGAGAGAGAGGGAAGCTGAGCAGGGGGCCCGATGCGGGACTCGATCCCAGGACCCTGAGACCATGACCCGAGCTGAAGGCAGCGGCTTAACCCACTGAGCCACCCAGGCGCCCCTCTCCTTGACTTTAAAAAAATTACAAAATTGAGGGGCACCTTGCTGGCTCAGTTGGTAGAATATGCAACCTTTGATCTCAAGGTCAAAGTGAGTCCAAGCCACATCTTGAACATAGAGCTTACTTAATAAACAAACAAACAAAAAAAACCCTACAAAGTGAAATTCATTATATAGAAAGTTACTTTAAAAAAGTTACTTTTTTAGTCCATTCAACTTGACTTCTTTGCCATATTAAGAACATTTGTATATTTAATAAACTTTATATAAGGGTTTCTTTTTTTGGAACTTATTTTTAGAGGGAAAACCAAAACTTAAGCACAAGATAATTTATGCAAACACATTTTATTGCTTTGCTTCATTAAATAATACCCTATGTGGTCTTTAGATCTATTGTATGTCTCATTATCTGTATTTGGACTCTTTCCTTTCTGTAGTCTAGTGTTGTCTATTGAGAACCTTAAGGTTGTAGTTTATAATTAATATAAAGCTAAAATTTCATAGAAAATTAATTTTATTAGTAAGGGTGAAGGGATATGGTGATTCAGCTTAGGGAACAGAATAAAAATGAATGATTTGATTACTTCAAACATACAAAGGGATAGGTAAAGAAGATACCAAGTTGTATTTCTGTAACTTTGGAAGATAATATTAGAGAAAATGTTACTTCTTGATTTTGGTTGATCATGAGGAAGTATTTCTTGACCATGAAGGTGTACATAGGGATGTGTGCTGGGGGAAAGCATGGACTTTACCTGCATGGAGACTTTAGGTAGGAGAGTGGTCAACTTTTTGATGTGGATGGCTTAGATAACATCTTCAAGACAGAGACTAGGTCAGATCTCTACCACAGAGATTCCTAGGAGTTATTCTAGTCTGTTTTCAGGATATGATCATCAATTTGTGAGAATGCTTTAGCATTGTGCATTGTGTCTTTGATTAATAACGTCTATCGAGAATCTTTGGAACTTTAGAGACATGGCGCAGAACTTAGTTGGCAGTGGAGAGGCTCTTATTATTGTTTTGATGTGGTTGTCTGAGATTTGTTTGCTCTTAAGTCAGTGTTTGATTCCTGCTTACCTGTTGAGACTTCTGAAAGAGGCTTCTGAAACACCAGTGCCACTCCTCTGAGGCCAGATAACCATTGGATTATCTGCCTTCCATGAGTAGTAAGAACTGATGATTCCTTTTGAGAAGGCAAATAATGAGTTGGACACGGCATTCTAGCAGGTGTGTTTCTCTTTCTTCCCCCCATAGGCCTATCAGCAGTCTGATGGGGCAGAAGACAACAGAGATGGAAGGTGTTCCAAACTTGGCACAGGCCATCAATCTAAGGAGGTAAGCTCTGATTTTGAGCAGGCCGAGCAGGTGGCTCTTCCTGCCTTAATCATGTCTTCTTGCTCTTTGGAAAGATGGACAGAAAGAGCATTTAAAATGAGGCAGAATGATCTCTGTTAGCTATTAAAAGGGGAAAACGTTGGATTAGTCTTTTGATTCTTCTTTTTTCTTGCCTGCTCCCCCCTTTTCTTTTTAGATGCCCTGGTTTGTTTGATTTTTTTTTTTTTCTTCAGAATATTAGCAGTTTTTTTTTAAAGAATGGCAGATTTGTTTATTTGTTGTTTTGGGATAGGGAAGGATGAGCAAAATCTTGTTTATTTCCAGTTAATCTCAGGTTATGGCTAGTTTGATGAATAAAATGATAAAGTTTTAGGATTTTTCATGAGATAATTTTTACATTTGGTTTCACATAGGAACTTTTAAACAAGAAATAATCTTTTACTACCCCTTTCGTATAATGCAACAATAATAAGCATAGGTTAACTTCGTGGTGCTTGAGGCTTTCGTGGATGTCTGCCATCCTTGCCCAGTTGGGCCTTTCTTTCCTGCTTTTTCCACTTCCCTTTTCTTTTCCCTTTATTGATTACTTAGTGGCATCCAGGACTTTGAAGAGATGGCTCTTCCCAGGATTTAAAAGTACTTCTCTATTAAACACTATTTTATTTCATGTGAGTTAGGCCTTGAGAAAGTGGGACTCCATTGACTGTGTTGTGTTAAGTATTTGAAGTATTTTCAGAAAAGTGAGAGGTTTTGAATTTGTGTTACATGATCTTGGTGCTTAACTTATATACCTAAAAAGATAGGTACTGATATTTTGAATCACAGTAGAGGTAAAGAAAACATGAAATACAATCATGGATAGTTTCTATCAAGGTACTTGCTGGAAGCTTTATATTGGAGGGAATCATTGTCAGAAAAGTATTCAGAAAATCACCAAGAATAACAAATTCATAGACTGTTTAAAATCACCACGGGGTAACATGCCTTTGATGATTCAGAATGCCTTTTAAGAGGATATAATACATGTTTATAAGCTAATGTCTGAGTTAAAGTAACTGTAGTTGCTGTAGCAACCATGCCACAAATTATATATATAATGACTCAAATGTTATGTGTTATTTCTTGATGTGAAAATTAAAATGGATGTTTCCAGTAGGTGGGTAGCTCCTTCAGAGATGCAGGCTCTTTCTGACTTCTGGCTCCACGTTCTTCATACTCTTGTCCATTAAGGCAGAGGGGAGGAGAAAGGGGGTGGACAGTTGTGTGTGGAAGGCTTTTATTGGGCCAGACCTTAGGAGTGGTGCACACAGCTTTTACTTTTACTTCAGCGGCCATAACTCGATCAGAAACTAACTCTAGAGGCTGCGGGATGCCATCTAGCAGTGTGTCTAAGAAAAAGAGGAAATTGCTTTGGTTATTATCTAGTCTTTTCTTCAGCTTAGGAGCTCTAGTAGATGGCGCATGATTTTGCTCAAATGTTGAGCAAAGGGAGTGAATGTACCTAAAGCTTAGCAATCATCTACCTGTTCTTCCTACTTGTGAATTATCTGAGGAAGAAAAAAATGGCAAGTTTTAGTGAAAATAAAGCATTTATAAATTGTGCTTTTATATAATCTAATTTTTTAAAGAAGGTTTTATTTATCTGACAGAGAAAGACAGCGAGAAAGGGAACACAGGCAGGGGAGTGGGAGAGGGAGAAGCAGGCTTCCCGCTGAACAGAGAGCTCTATGTGGGGCTCGATCCCAGGACCCTGAGATCATGACCTGAGCGGAAGGCAGAGGTTTAACCCACGGAGCCACCCAGGCTCATTTTTAAATAACTTCAAGGTTACTCTGGCTGTTAGCACTTTAAAACTCTTCACTGCATATTCATTTATTCAACAGACATTTACTAAGTGTTGAGATTTTCTTTTGTTCTCTTATCATTTGATGTCTTTTCCTTTAAAAGATAGGTTACTATTAAAATGTATATATTTTTTAAGGTTTTACTTATTTATTTGACAGAGAGAGACACAGTGAGAGGGAACACAGGCAGAAGGAGTGGGAGAGGGAGAAGTAGGCTTCCCCCTGAGCAGGAAGTTCCATGCGGGGCTCAATCCCAGCACCCTGAGCCCAAGACAAGATGCCCAACGACTGAGCCACCCAGGCACCCCAAAATGTAATTTTCTGTTGCTTGTGTTAGGGATAGGTTATGAATGACATCTCTCTCTTTAACAAAAAAATATAACTCCTATTATATCTAGCTGGCTCAGCTGGTAGAGCCTGTGACTCTTAATCTTAGGGTCATGTGTTGAAGCATAGAACCAACTTAAAAAAATAAATATAATTCACATACTATAAAATCTACCATTTTTAGAGTATACAAATCAGTGGGTTTTAGTATATTCACAAGGTTGTACAACTATCACAGTGGTCTTAATTAATTCCAGATCACTTTCACCATTCCAAATAGGAACCCATATCTGTTAACAGTCACTCCTCATTCCTGGCTTCCCCCAACCCCTGGCAATCACTGATCTGTTTTCTGTTTCTACATATTTGTCTCTTCTGGACATTTCATATAAATGGAATCATCTAGTATGTGGTCTTTTGTAACTGACTTCTTTCACTTAGCATAAGGTTCTTCCATGTTGTAGTGTGGATCCGCAGTGCTTCATTCCTTTTTAATGCTGAATAATATTCCATTATATGGACATTCTACATTTTATGTATCCCTCTTTGCCCCGCCTTTTTTAATTGCCTATATGTTGCTAGTTTGAGAACCAGGAAAAAAAAAAACACAAAAACAAAACGAACTTTAAGTCAGTTATCCGAAAGCCTATGCAGAGTTAAGTATAATGAAAAACCCCTTTGGGAAGATATCCCTTGGATTTCTCATTGGCATCCTGGCTTGTTTAATTCCCAGTTTATAAGTGGGGAGTGAATTACTTAAATGTTTGAACCATCTTTATAATGCTGTGGTTATCTACTAGTAATAGGTTATATATTCTTGTTTTGATTTATCAGTGTTATATTTGGATATAACAATACAAAAATAACAAGTTTTCTATTTAATTTTAATAGGATACAGAAATAAATAATTTAAGGGCTTCAAGTAAATAGACCAAGGTCAATAGGCTATAATTTATTCTTTTTTTTTTTTTTAAGATCTTATTTTATTTATTTGACAGAGATCACAAGTAGGCAGAGAAGGAGAGAAGGAAGCAGGCTCCCTGCTGAGCAGAAAGCCCGATGTGGGGCTCGATCCCAGGACCCTGGGATCATGACCTGAGACAAAGGCAGAGGTTTTAACCCACTGAGCCTCCCAGGTGCCCCGCTATAATTTATTCTTACACTAGTGGGGAGAGGAAGATGGAAATGGATAATAGGGTAGAGGAACTGATGATCATTTCTACAGGTTTAAATCTAATTTATGTAAACATTTTAACCATGAGATCATTTGTCTTTGTTTACTTTATTTTATTTTATTTTTTAAAAGATTTTGTTTATTTATTTGACAGAGAGAGATCACAAGTAAGCAGAGAGAGAGGGGAAGCAGGCTCCCCACTGAGCAGAGAGCCTGATGTGGGGCTCAATCCCAGGACCCTGAGATCATGACCCGAGCTGAAGGCAGAGGCCCAACCCACTGAGCCACCCAGGTGCCCCTGTGTTTACTTTAAAAATTTGAGGTGGATAGGGGCAGCTGGCTGCCTCAGTTGGAAGAGCATGCAGCTCTTGATCTCAGGGTCCTGAGTTCGAGCCTCATGTTGTGTATAGAAAGAACTTAAATAATTAAAAAAACAAAATAAAATTTGAGGTGAATAGAATGTTTTGGTATCTATGACTGATAAATTATGATGTAACACCCAATATTGATTATTGAAAATAGTCCCTAAGATCATGTGAACGAAAAAATAGAAAATATTTTAAGAAGGTTATTAATATAAAGGTGTTAGAATTTCCTTTTTAAAAGGAAGTCAATTTCTTTTATTTATTTGTCAGAGAGAGAGAGCAGAGGGAGAAACAGGCTCTCTGCTGAGCAAAGAGCCTGATGTGGGACTCGATTCCAGGACCCTGGGATCATGACCTGAGCCAAAGGCAGACGCTTAACCCACTGAGCCACCTGGGCGTCCCAGGAAGTCAATTTCTGATTCAGTGGTTAGGTTTTGCTAACAAGATGCCAGTGTTTATGTGCTACAAATTTTATCTTGGAAAATTAGCGATGGACATGAGGAAAAAATTTACCTTATAAATTTTGGAGAGAGTTTTTTTACCACCCAGATTTTATGAGTAAATGAACTGTACTATTCTAGGAATACCCCTGGACTTCATCAAATAGTATACACATGTAGCCCTTAGTAAGGTAGAAAATATTTCTTCTTCCAAATTTTATTTTTTACATTCATGAGATACATTCTCAGGTTAGTGAATTTTATCATACCATAAGGTAATTTTAAGAATTATCTTCTTTAGTGGTATAAAATAATGAAAGCAATGTGGAAAAAAAAACTATTATGTCTTGCTTTTATAAAATAACATTGTGTTCTGGGAAATGCTTTATCAAAGTTATATTACTAGTTGTTTATTGGTTTTCAGATTTTCAGGGTTTTTTTCTATATTGGTATTTCTTTCTGAATTTCCAGCCTTTAAAATCAGACTTAAAGTAATTGGCACTAAAAGGGAATATTTGGGGCACCTTGGCTAGCCCAGTGGGAAGTGCATGTGACTCTTGGATCTTAGGATTGTGAGTTTGAGCCCCATGTTGAGTGTAAAAATTATTTAAATAAATACAAAAAAGGGGTATATTTACATTAGAGGCATACAGGATGGGAAATGGTGTAACTGTAGAGATTTTGGTCTTAAATAGGTAGAAGACCATTGGATTTTAGTTTTGTGTTTTTGTGAATGATACCACCTCAGAACATTTTCCAGTATTGTTAGGGTTGTTGATGTATTTGTGAAATTTTAAAGACTGTCATTTATTCTTAAGTGGTTGGAGGTTTTATTGGGGTCTTGAAAAGCATAGTTATAGATGAGAAATAAAATTAGAATACAGTAATGATGCACCAGACTAACAAAAAATATAGGCTGCAATAAATTGCAGACCATTAGTGTTGTCAGTTTATATTTTGAGATGAATGTGTTCTACTTTTAGATTGGATCTTTTGCTGAAGAAATAAAACTGGTAGTGTTAAATAGTGTAACAGGTAAAAAATGTATTTATATAAAAAGTTAAGGCGGATTTACTTGTCATTTATTTTGCATTGAAAATATAGTGGAAAGTGGTGCCCAGGTGGCTGAGTTGGTTAAGCAGCTGCCTTTGGCTCAGGTCATGATCCCAGCATCCTAAGATCAAGGCCCGTGTTAGGCTCCCTATTCAGTGGGGAGTCTGCTTCTCCCTCTCCATATTCCCCTCCACTTATGCTTGCACTTTCTCAAATAATAAATTTAATTTAATTTTAATTTAATTTCTCAAATAAATTTTTTTAGAAAGAGAAGAAAGCATAGTGGGAAGATGGAAGTCATCTCTCAGAATACAAGTCTATAATATGCAGCGGAACTCATTGGAACTCTCTTACAGTAACACTTTATATGGATTAAGAAAATTAACTTGTGCGGGCGCCTGGGTGGCTCAGTGGGTTAAGCCGCTGCCTTCGGCTCAGGTCATGATCTCAGGGTCCTGGGATCGAGTCCCGCATCGGGCTCTCTGCTCAGCAGGGAGCCTGTTTCCTCCTCCTCTCTCTCTCTGCCTGCCTCTCTACCTACTTGTGATCTCTCTCCGTCAAATAAATAAATAAAATCTTTAAAAAAAAAAAAAGAAAATTAACTTGTGCTTAGAAGAGATGTTGAGCATTTAGGCTTATAATTTAAGACCATTGCTCTTAGGAAAATAATAGATAGGAATAAGCTGTAGCATATGTATATGATGTGATATTATTCGCTGCTAAAAAGAAATGAGCTATGAAGCCATGAAAAGACATAGAGGAACCCCAAATGCATATTACAAAGTGGAAGCCAATGTGTAAAGGCTACATACCACATGATTCTAGCTCATGGGGATTCTGGAAAAGGCAAAACTAAGGAGACAGTGAAAATATTACTGTTTGCCAAGGTTAAGGAAAAGGGATGAATAGGTGGAGCTCAGGATTTTTAAGGCAGTAAAACTGTTCTGTATGAAAAAACTATAATGGTGGATGTGTGTCATTATATATTTGATTTATAGAATATTTAATACCAAGAGTGAATCCTAATGTACTCTTTAGACTTTGGGTGGTACTGATGTCAGTGTGGGCTCATTGATTGTAACGAATGTACCACTCTTCTGCAGGATATAGATAGTGGAGGAGGTTGTGGGTGTGTGGGGAGGAAAGGGTATATTAGCACAATGTACTTTTTGTTCAATTTTGCTGTGAACCTAAAACTGCTATTAAAAAATAAAGTTGATTAATAAAAATAACAAACAGGGTAAGGGGCAGGTCATTTGTAACCATATATAGTTTGCATGTTCTAAATGACCTTTTTTGTGTGATGTATGCTAAGAAAAACAGAAATACAGATCGTTTCTATGAAATTAGTAAATTTATTTATCAGAGAGCTCACAGGCAAGGGGAGCGGCAGGCAGAGGGAGAAGCAGGCTCCCACTGAGCAAGGAACCCGATGTGGGACTGGATCCCAGGACCCAGGGATCATGATGTGAGCCAAAGGCAGATGCTTAACTGACTGCCACCCTCAGATGTTATTTTTGAGACAAAAAAAAAAAAAAAAAAAAAAAAAGTCAAATGGAAATAAATTAAGCAGAAACTCTAATGGGTTTAGAAAGCTGTGGGTGGAGGCTTAAGGAATTATAGCTAGGGGTAATCCTGGATGCTTAAGAGGACCAAAATAATTAATAGAACTTTTAAGGAATTTTATAGATGAAGCTAAGCCAGTTTGAACAGAAGTCATGTTCATTTAGGTAAATATAGGAAATCGCTGGTAATTGTGATACACATTAGGGTCTTATATCTCCTTTCCCACAGTCTTGCTGTTAAGTAGTATATAGCAGCAAAGCCATATAAACCAACACTGATAAGCAAATTGCCATAAAATCAGTGAGGTCCTCCTAGCTACAAGCCCAATTCTGTCCAAGTCACTTGATAAACAAAACTTTAAGCTTTTTCCCCAAGGTGATAAATAATGATCCTTGGTTTCCGGTATTACTCTGCTAGGGTTCCCATGACAAAATATCATAGAAATATTTTCACACTCTTGTGAAGGCTGGAAGTCCAAGATCTCCTTGGCTTGCAGATAGCTGCCTTCTCTCTCTCTCTCTCTCTCTCTCTCCCTCCTCATATGGTCTTTTCTCTGTGCATATGTGGGGAGAAAAAGCTTTTATAAGGACACTAGTCCTGGGGCACCTGGGTGGCTCAGTGGGTTAAAGTCTCTACCTTCGGCTCAGGTCATGATCCCAGGGTGCTGGGATCGAGCCCCATATCAGGCTCTCTGCTCAGCAGGGAGCCTGCTTCCACCTCTCTGCCTGCCTCTCTGCCTACTTGTGATCTCTCTCTGTCAAATAAATAAATAAAATCTTAAAATTTCTTTAAAAAAAAAAGGACAACAGTCCTGTTGGATTAGGACTCCACCTTTATGACTTTTATTTTTTATTGTCATATATAGAAATATATATTCAGGGGATGCCTGGGTGACTCAGTCGGTTAAGCCGCTGCCTTTGGCTCAGGTCGTGATCCCAGGGTCCTGGGATCAAGTCCCACATCAGGCTCTTTGCTTGGCAGGGAACCTGCTTCTCTCTCCACCTCTGCCTGCCACTTTGCCTGCTTGTGCGTTCTCTCTCTCTCTCAGAAATAAATAAATAAATAGAATCTTTTTTTTTAAAAAAAAAAGATATATTCAGTATCCTTGCATTTAGTTTTAGGCACCATCCTATCTCAGTACATACATACTGCATTCCTTTTAGCAGTACCTTTGTTGTATTTGAAAAACACATGTGTGCCAGATGCTATTCCTAATAAGTTCTAATATACTGTCATTATTCCTCACTTATAAATCAGGAAACTGAGGCCTAGAGAACTTGGAAGTAGCGAAGTCACTGCATTGTGGTCCATCACATAACTATCATAATTCACTTCACCAACCACCTAACGACAAATTTAGGGATGATTCCAATTTGGGTGTTATTATAAAATGTATTGCATACAACATCCATTTTCACATCTTCAGGCTTTGATGTGTTTCCACGGCGTAAGTAAGAATAGTAATACTGGGGATGCCTGTGTGGGTCAACCATTTAAGCATCTGCCTTTGGCTCAGTTCATGATGCCAGGGTCCTGGGATCAAGTCCCACATTGGGGTCCGTGCTCCACTGGGAATCTGCCTCTCCCTCTCCCTCTTCCCGTGATTGTGCTTGTACTTATACTTGAGCTCATTCTCTCTCTCTCTCTCAAAAATAAATAAATAAAATCTTAAAAAAAAAAAAAAAGAATAGTAATATTGTTGGGGAGGGGCTGCGTCTGGTTGGCCCAGTGCGTTAAGCATCTACCTTCAGCTCAGGTCATAATCCCAGGGTTCTGGGAGCTACCCCTAGGTCAGGCTCCCTGCTGAGGATGGTGCCTGAGCAGGGAGCCTGCTCCTCCCTCTCTCTGTGCCCACGTGCATATCCCCCACACCCCCCTCAAGCTCTCTTGCTTGCTCTGCTCTCTCATAAATAAATCTAAAAAGTAGTAATACTGGGTCAAAGGATATACACATTGCTTATTTTATTAGATGTCACCAACAAACTACCAACCTTCAAAAGAGTAATTCCAATTTATCCTCTCATATTGCCCATCTTTTTTCTTTTTTTCTTTTTATAATTCTTCAACCTGGTAACATTTTTGTTCATCTGCCTATGCATTTTAATGGTGAATTGGCACAATTTTTTTGTAATGGTTCTAAAGTCTGTTTAGATCTTCTGCTAAATGTTGAACTCAGAAGTTGTTGGAGAACATAAAGAATGAGTTTTCAAGCCAAAGAAAGTGCCTACGTGAGTTGGTGCTCAGTGTGTTTGGACTGGGGTTGGGTGGGGCTGCACACACCGCAAATTAATCAGGTCACTAACTCCTTCCCAAAGGTAACTACTACCCTCACTTCTGATACTTTTTAGTTTTAGATTAGTTCTGTCTTTTGAACTTTGTATTCTTTTGCTTCTGCTTCTTTCCCTCAATCTGTGTGTGAGATTCATGTGTAGCAATAATTTGTTCTTTTTCTAGTGTTCCAGTACAGGAGTATTTATCCATTCTGCTGTTGATGGACATGTGGGGTGTTTCCAGGTTTGATTGATTATAGATAGTGGTGCTTTGAGGATTGTTTTAAAGGCCTTTTAGTGGACATGTATATGTATTTCCTAGTTTTGTCATAGAGTTGGTAAATATGCAACTTTATTAAATCTTGCCCACCAGTTTTCAAATTGATGCATCCATTTTTTACTCCCACAAGTAGCATATGAGAGTCCAAGTTGCTGTGTATGCTATTAAAACTTGGTATGTTGTGCTTCTCATTGTAGCTGTTCTGATGGGTTTGCAATGACTGTTGCATTTTGGTTTTAATATGTATTTCACTGATGATTAATAAAGTTAGATATGTATTTTTCTTGGCAGTTTGTTACCTTTGAGTCAATATCTATGACTAGGTTCTTTCCAGAAAAACGGAGAGCTTTTGTTTGAAGCAAAAAGGAAAACTGTCTATACATCTCCCTCCACCCCCCCACCCCCCGCCGCCAAGTGAAGTTTTAAAGTAGACTGCAATATATGAACAGATTAAAAGGAGTATTTCTTGAAAGGCAGCATAGCATAGTAATGAAAAACAGATTCTGGGCAGGATGCCTGGGTGGCTCAGACACTTAAGCATCTGCCTTTGGCTCAGGTCTTGGTCCCAGTGTCCTGGGACCAAGTTCCACAGAGGGCTCCTTGCTTAGCGAGTAGCCTGCTTCTTCCTCTGCCTGCCGCTCCCCCTGCTTATAAATCTACATGCTCTCTCTCTCTTACAAATAAATAAATGGCATCTTAGAAAACAAAAACAGATTCTGGGCCCAGACTTCTCCATTAGAAATTCGATTTTGTCACAACTGACTTTGGGCAAGTTACTTAACTTCTATTTGCTTCAGTTTCCTCAACTCCAAAATGAATGTAGTAATGATACTTTCATCATAAGGTTAATGTCAGGGTCAGATAAGTTTATATATAGCATGTAGCACAGTACGTGGTATATAGTAAGCACTATAAAATTTTAGCTGCTATCAGTAGTGGTGGTGATGGTGATATAAATTTATTTTACGAATTGATGTCAAGGTAGCTGATAAGAATAACGAGACTCTTGTTGAGCACAGATTTGAAATTGAGGTTCATGAATGATAGTTGCAATTTTACTTTAGACTCAACCTCCATTTTTTTGTTTTGGTTGCATAATACCAAGAAAATCTTGATATACACAGATGAACAATTACAAATAGGTAAGGTTTACCCAGTAGTCTCAGGGTTAAGGTTTTAGATCAACTTAATTGACAAGAAGTAGTAGAAAACTTTTGTTTTGAAATTGTAGCTAAATATCCATATTTTGCTTGGATTTCCTGTATTTAAATAAAAACCACAGAAGCAGCCCTAAAAATTATTACAGTTTTAATACCCATTGTGTCACGATACATCTACATTACAAGTTTGTGTATTCCTGCTTTCAGCCACAGAGCTGCAGTTTTTCTAATTAATGACATATTTTCAAGATACTCAACCAGGTAGAAAGTAAACATCGAATTTCATCAAATCAAGGATGACTTTACTGGGCAGCGCAAGATCTGCATTGTGTGGTGTTTGGTGTGTTAACATTAGGTATAGGGAAACATTCACGTGTGTCCTGTTGCTAGTTCATAGTTCCTTCTACGGCCTTCTGTTCATGGTGGTTACTTCTACAGCCATCTTCCAGGGCCACAGGCTTCGGCTAACTAGCAGTCTTGCATGCTTGCAGCTACCAGACCCTTAGACCAGCAGAACATTTCCAACTAATCTAAGTCTTTTAAACAAACTTAAATGAATATCTTGACACCTCCTGTAGCACCAGCCTCATTTCTTTCCAGCAGATTGTTTCTCACTACTCCTTAGGTGGCACGAGCTCCTCCAGACTGGCCAGTCTCCCCTCTCCTCACCACCACCACCACCACCACCGTAGTTTTGTGTTCCCTTCTCGGTGGTAGCAGTGCCCGTATGCTCTTCACATATGTCTTGAGTACTGTAATTTAATTTCTTTGTGGTCCTGCTTGGACCCCACCTTCTCTCAGAGTCATCCCTCTTTGATAGTTTTATTTCCTATGAAATCCTGTCCTAACATTCTGTATCTCAGGATCTAAAACTTAAAAAAGTGTATTACATAGTTGTACTCTGATCACTACCCCCAAATCAGTGCCACTCACAAACTCCATCAGCAGAGGGAGCTAAATAAAAGAAGATGAGTCCCTGGAATGAAGCCTGAAGCAGAAGTACTTGTGAACAAGGATGTTTTCACATACTGCCCAGTAGTCAAAAAGAGCTTGAATATCAGTGTTAGAAATGAATGATTTGGGTCCTCACCCCAGCCTAAAACTTACATGAGGGGATTTCTGAAATATTTTTTTTTTAAAAGCTTTTATTTATTAATTTGACAGAGAGAAATTACAAGTAGACGGAGAGGCAGCCAGAGAGAGAGAGATAGGGAAGCAGGCTCCCTGCTGAGCAGAGAGCCCGATGCGGGACTCGATCCCAGGACCCTGAGATCATGACCTGAGCCGAAGGCAGCGGCTTAGCCCACTGAGCCACCCAGGCGCCCCTCTGAAATATTTTTGAGTATCACACTGAAATCCTATTTAAGGGGGATGACCTGATAAACATATGCATATTAGGAGAAGCAATCTAGTGTTTAGGGGATTTTTTTAAACCCAGTTTATCCCCCCCCACCCAGAATTCTTTATTAAGGAAGGTGAAATGAGGTCTCTAATTTGAGAAGTACTGAGTCGTAAAGTTGCTAAGAAATAAGGATAACCTGTTCCAGGTTTTAAGGATGGAATTTTTTAAAGTAAATTTTTTATATTTTGTTCTGATTAAATATATGTATCTTAATTTCAGTTAGCAGACTTGAAGAAAGAGAAGCAGAATTGAAGAAGGAATATAACGCATTACATCAGAGACACACTGAGGTGGGTTTCTGGGTTGTTCTTACCATATTAATATTGAACTAAAGGAATTGAGCTGAGAAGTTATATTTATATCTTAATTTTTCTTTGAAAGTCAGCTAATATAATTCCTGGGGATTATATGCAGAAAACATCAAATTTCATGTAGCATTTACCTTGTTACCAAATGTTGACTTCTGTTGTTTTTTTAATCTGGAATTAACTATTCATGGGTGAGAATTAGTGTGCCACAAAATAGTGTAATTACTAAGGCAGTTCCAATAGTTGTTTCTTTGGCCAGCTAAGTACAAAGTAATGTGTGTGTAATAAAAAGTATATATGATGCTAATATGACAATTGATTTAATTTATTTTGTTAACCAGTTGGGAAATGATGGATTGGTAAATTGTTGGTAAAGAGTTTCCGTATTTATAATCTACTATAAAGGGCTTATTTGCTTTAAGCTCGTAACAAATAGTATAAACACAAATTGTGTATTAAATCAAAATGACTCTAAAATAGGTTTTCTGTATGAAATTTCAGTATTTTTAAGTTAATAACTCTAGTACAAAATCTCTTTAAAGCAAATTAGAAAATGTGCCCAAACATCTTTTACCTTTTTATAATTCTCTGTGAGCCTTTCATCTGCTGCCTTTGTTGCAGTCTCCTGACTGTGAAAGTTGTTTTTGCGTTTCATGGTCAGTCAGGGTGGGGTCACAAACCTCAATAAATAGAATTTTCATAGACTCAAGCACTATTTGTTACATGAAAAAATAATTCCTCTTTTTTTCCCCCCCGTTTCTTATCCAAATCTCCCAGGATACAGATGGTTCCAGTCTTCAGCTTCCATTTTTCTTTCATTAATTTGTGATCTCTTATCCTGCCTGTGGTAGAAACCTATATTGTTGCTTTCAAGGATTTGCTTTGGCGTAATACGATTAATACTTTCTTGAGGAGGGGTTGGAATTTCTGACATAGGAGGTTTGATTATTACTGTCTTAGCTTTTTGTAGCCACCTGTGAAGAATTGATATTCAATGGTGGAGGGAAAAGTTTGGCTACAGAGATTTGGAACCATGGAGCCCTGGGAAGACAGGAATAGCTTAAACAGTGGCCTTGTCAGTGTGAGAAGAATACCCACATTTTGATTAGATGGCAGTCAGTAGATATTAAGACTGTTCAGAAATGATTGATGGGGCACCTGGGTGACTCAGTCAGTTAAGTGACCAACTCGTGGTATCATCTAAGAAACTAAGCTCCATCATCCATCCCCATTTCATTATTATTTTTATTATTATTATGTTTCCATCCCATTTTAGAGATTGACGTTTAGAAAGGGAATATGTAGTGATTTGTTCCAAATTCCATGCTGGTATGTGGCTGGATTTGAACCTAGGTCTGTCATATTCTGTTGCCTTGATTTTCAGTAATACTTTCAGGTTATGGAACATAATGAGCATTAAAAGCACTAGAAATTTTTCTGTGCCTTTTTGCTTTCTGGCATTGCAAAAACGTTAAGAATAGGGGCATCTGGGTGGCTCATTCGGTTAAGGTTAAGAGTCTGCCTTCTGCTCAGGTCATGATCCCAGGGTCCTGGGATTGTCATTCCCATATCCTTGCTCAGCAGGGGAGCCTCCTTCTCCCTCCCTGTTCCTGCTCCTGCGGGCGTGCTAGCTCTCTCTCTCTCTCACCTCTCTGTCAAATAAATAAATAAAATGCTTTTATTATGTGGTGATTAAAAAAAAAAAAAGAATAGTGGCCTTGCAGCTATAAGATAAATGATTCTTGGGCTGTGCAGAGAGAGATCCATGGCCAACACGATTAAAGGGCCACTTTTCTCCAAAACCTCACTTACTGCCTTACTTCCCCACTTTAGCTGAGCTGACAGTCAGCCTCTGCTGTGATATTTCTATGCGGAGGGAGTAGGGGTTTTCCAGACAGTGTGCTTGGGATCCTTCTGGATCTGCCAAGTGTTTGTTGCTGAGGCCACTCCTGAATAAGTGTGAATTAATATATATACCTGAGAAAATGGAGAGTTGTAGTTATGAGATGAGGAAGGATGGGGCTAGTGGACCCAATAGTAGATTATCTAAAGCATGCCCTCTTTTACTATCTCATCTCTCTCTCTCTTTTTTTTAAGATTTTATTTATTTATTTGACAGAGATCACAAGTAGACAGAGAGGCAGGTAGAGAGGGGTGTGGGGAAGCAGGCTCCCCACCGAGCAGAGAGGCCGATGCGGGGGCTCGATCCCAGGACCCTGGGATCATGACCTGACCTGAAGGCAGAGGCATAACCCACTGAGCCACCTAGGCGCCCCTCATCTTTCTTTCTTTTGTCTGGCACCGCTGATCCTGGCCTCCCATTCACTTTTTTTTTTTTTTTAAAGCAGATCTATATTGTGTAATGAAAATTTTTTTAAGTTAAAAAATTTTATGTACAATTTATTAAATTTCTACTTTTTTGTTGCATTTACAGAATATAGTGCATTTTTTATTTCGGACGTCAGGAAATGCTTTAGGGTGTGGGGTTTTCTTGTGGGTGTGAGGAAGAAAGAACAATGAGTTTATCGCCTGCCTAGAAAATTGACTAAAAGGGCAAATACAACACTGGTCCGGGAATGCTTAACTTTTTGTTAACTTTTTGACGACTGAGTCAGAGGGACTTGAGTTCTGACCCTAAAGCCAACTAGCTAATGGCATTTAGAACACAGTTGATCATTAACTAGCTGGGCAAGTTATTTTAATCTTAAGCTGGAGTTCATAAAATTCTAATATTGTTGTGAGGATAAAATGAAACTGGCTCTAAATGCATTGGGTGACTTATGCTCAATAAATGTTAGCTGTCATTTTCTTATTCTGTACTATAGAGTGCTAGTTTAATTGGGTTGGAACCAACTTCATTACATGGAATTTTGTAATTATATATGGGACATATCATTTGAAGAAGGAATCAGTCTTTTGAAGGTTTAGATTTCAACATTTTATAAATTAAAAAAAAACAAACACCCAAAAAACCCGAATCATTTAAAACAAGAATCAATCTGTAGAGTGGACTGTTTAGGAGGAGTAGATTCTGTCTTTGCATTTATACAAATGCCTTTGCATTTATAACTTTTATTTTTCTATATTGAATAAATAGAGTACTATCAAGGCAGTGTAGGGGAGGTTTCTATTTTCTTCATATGAGTGCTCAAGGAAACTTGGATTCTTTCATCTGAGCAAATCAATTGCATATGATTACTATCCAGTATATAAAAATTCAACTTGGGTTTTCTAAAATCTTTTGAAAATATAAGCTTATATCTCTTTGGCCCAACCATCACTTTGTTACATTAGTTTCATTTTTGTTTTTTTCCTTAAAAGTTCTTCTTGATTCAAGAAGAAAACAGTTCATTATTTCTGACTTGCTGACACAAAGACAAAACTGTATTTCTGCAGATACATTCTTTAAATTGGGGATAAAAAGAAAATATAAATTTTAAAAAATATTTTATTTATTAATTTGACAGAGAGAGAGATCACAAGTAAGCAGAGCAGCGGGTGGGGGGGAAGCAGGCTCCCCGCTTAGCAGAGACAATGCGGGGCTCAGTCCCAGGACCCTGAGATCATGACCTGAGCCAAAGGTAGAGGCTTAACCCACTGAGCCACCCAGATGCCCTGAGAAAATATAAATTTAAAATAGAAGATATGTAGGGGTGTGTGGGTGGCTCAGTGGGTTAAGCCTCTGCCTTCGGCTCAGGTCATGATCTCAGGGTCCTCGGATAGAGCCCTGCACAGGGAGCCTGCTTCCCCGTCTCTCTCTGCCTGCCTCTCTGCCTACTTGTGATCTCTGTCTGTCAAATAAATAAATAAAATCTTAAAAAAAAAGATATGTAAATTTAAAACTTAAAAAAATACCTTCATATACTATATCCCTGTAATTCTACATTAATTTTACTTAGCCTGATAAAATTCTTATTTAGACAATCCTAATTGGGAAACAGCCTGATTGATTTTCTTATGATGTTTGATTTGATAGATTTGTCTCTTTTTTTTTAAGATTTTATTTATTTATTTGACAGAGATCACAAGTAGGCTGAGAGGCAGGCAGAGAGAGAGAGGGGAGGAAGCAGGCTCTGCATTGAGCAGAGAGCCTCCATCCCAGGACCCTGGGATCATGACCGGAGCCAAAGGCAGAGGCTTTAACCCACTGAGCCACCCAGGCGCCCCAGATTTACTTGTCTTAATTCATGCATCACTTCACCTTTCTGTTTATTTGAAGTAAACACTTTCAGATTGACATATTTAATTTTTCTACATACATGCCAAGTAAGATTTTGCCAACAAAAATGTGCTTTTTAAAAATTTTATGTTTGGTGCTCACTTCGGCAGCACATATACTAAAAATTTTATGTTTGTTCAAAATCTTGTTTCTTTCAATAGTTATGCTTTTAATATGCTACAGTGCATATGTCAAGTTATATTGAAATTGAAATCCATGTTCACACAGCTCAAGTTTAGAAACTTCCATAGCTGTTCCATGCCTTTTTAAGCATTCAAGGAATATTCAAATTTTAAGAATTCAAAGTCCCAAGAAAAGTCATCAACGTTTTCTTGTCTACTTTTCAAATTTGCATTCTTTTAGATTGCTAACATACCTTTTCTTACTCTTTAACATTTATTTTTTCTTATCCTATCATGTTAGTATCTAGCAAAGGCCTTTTGAATTTATGATTGAAATTTTGAATTTTACATGTTTTATTGCCATGTAAATGTAAAAGTTGAACTGTATATTACCAAAAACTAAATAGGATTATAGAATTTCATAACAGTTTACATACTTGATATTCTTGAAGCATTTACTTCCATATTCAGCCTGTCTATCTTATGGCTCCTTATCCAAGATTTAAAATCAGTACTCTAATGGGGCACTTGGCTGGCTCAGTCAGTAGAGCATGGGACTCTTTGTCTCAGGGTTGTGAGTTTGAACTCCACGTACATAAAAATAAAATCTTTAAAAGCTAAATAAATAAATAAAAATAAAATCAAAGTGCTCTGATTTTTCATTTTATTTGCTAGTAGATGATTACATTAAGTAATGATACCAATAAATTAACAATCAAATGTAAGAGAAAATATCTTAGCATTCATTCATTCTTTATATCTATGTATTTGAGAGAGAAAGGAAGGGTGTGTGTTTGGGGGGGATGCCGGCTGCAGGAGAAAGAGAAGCCGATTCCTGCTGAGCAGGGAGCCCGACATGGGGCTCAATCCCAGGACCCTTAAATCATGACCTAGATCATGACCTGAACCAAAGGCAGACACTAACTGAGCCACCCAGGTGCCCCATATTTTAGCATTCTTTTAACAAAATCTGTAGGTACAGGAAATAAACATCTTAGTATTAAGTTAAATGAAATTACTTAGTTAATTTGAAAGTGATATTTACTGTGAATCCTTTGTAAAATGGGAAAGCATCACCACATCAGAGTATGGTTTCTTCTTAAGTTTCATGTTAATTTCTTTGTTTCCCATTTTAGTGAATGGATTTCCCTAACGACCTTTTATTTTTATCAGCGGTCTTTTATCACCTCCTTCCCAATGCCTATATCCTAACGTGTGTTATTTATGTCAAAATTATATCTTTTAATAGCATCACATATTGTTGAAAAAAGTTTTTGCTATGCTAAGCAACATGTTGGCTACTTCTTTGGGCACCAGCATCCTTAAATGTAAGCATTTGCATATATTCCTTTGCCATTTAAAATTTTTTCATCATTAATATTCTTTTGCATGGAACTGTGGGTAGTCTGATAAGTATGAAATTTCTACAAAAATGTTTCCCTTGTTAAAACACTTTTTTATTTCAGATATTAGCCTTAAAATTTGCATATTTTTTCTTTCTTCAAAATAGATGATCCATAATTATATGGAACACTTAGAAAGAACAAAACTTCATCAGCTCTCAGGGAGTGAACAACTAGAATCCACAGCTCATAGTAGAATTAGGTAAGCTTTGTCAAACATTTTGCCTTGAGAAAAATCGAAATAATCTGTTTGTTTCTGTTTCTCCCTGTTCTTTAATCCTGGAACAATAGTTAGGCTGATTCACAAAGCTCTCTCTCAAAAAGCATGGTTGGAATGCTATAGGAGAGAATAGCATAGAAAAATAGAAACAGCCTTCACTATTGAAAAGGTAAATCGTGAGCCATGCCATCTAAGCAATGTATCGAGGTATTTTGATTGTTTTGTAATGCTCAAAGGAGATTATACTAGGTTTAAATTTTTCTGATTTGTGGGGGTGCTGAAAATTGTCATTTCTCCTGTACAATTGGTTTAAAGTCCTTTTTATTACCGAGAGGCATGTTTGAAAGGGTTAGACTTCTGTTTGATGTAGGAGTGTGAATAAATTATGTAGATCTCCCAAGCACTGTAGCCAATGAGCTAAGCCAGGACTCTTAGTGGAGAGGAAAATAGTTAATAGGCGGGCTGTCGCTCTGGATTGCTGCATAAATGCTAGGAGCAGCAGCTCTATGGTTATGAGGTGGGGAGAGCAGGATGACGTCATCGCTTCGGAGCTGCTGCAGGATGGAGTGGAAAGCTGCTGCTGATGGCATTGTTTTTGTGGCAGCAGCTGAATGACAGATCCTCACTACAAAGATACCCCTTTGGCCCCTGTGTAGGCCTCCTGGTTCGGGTGTTTCACCATGCCAGCACAGCGCCATGAGTCCTGGATGCATGCTGCTGTTTGTGTTTGGCTTTGTTGGCGGGGCGGTGGTCATTAATTCTGCTATCTTAGTGTCTCTCTCTGTTTTGCTGCTTGTGCACTTTTCTATTTCTACCGGTGTGCCAGCTCTGACGCAGAACCTACCAAGGATACTCAGGTACTCTAGTCTCTCTTAGAAGCCCCTGTTTAGTTGGTCTTTCTCACATTTTTAGCTTCACAGGTTTGCTTTGTAACCATTTCTGTTGCAGATTGAAACAATGGAAAATGGCCTGAAGCTAGGATTTTCTCTTCTTATTTGTAGTCATTTTCAGGCCATCACCTAGGGATACGGCTTTGTCTTTGGAAACTACGACTTAAGAAAAGGATTTTCATATTGTACTTATGCATTAGTACAAGGTCAGTGTGGTTTTGTTTTAGGCAGAGTGTTCAGAGAGTGAAGGGAGAGCAAGAGTAAAACATTGGTCCAAGTTTATACAACCTCTGTGTTTAGCATCTGAGCATTTGGGGGCCAGTATCTTTTATGCTGAGACTTAGAGTCAGGTAGACACAGGCCGTAGGTATTTATTTTGTTCCGTTATCCTTTGATGGACATTTAGGCATCATTTTTGCAATTTTTGATAGTAACTCCCGGGAACTGACAATTTAAATATTTTCTTTCTAAAAAAAAATCTATTTTAAGGTGAAAGGATTTAAACCTTTTAGGGCCAGGAATGCATTTCCCCCCTCATTATTTACACATCAAAGTTGTGAAAGCTTTACAAAGCCTATTAACTATTGTTTTGTCAGTCGTTGCCCTTTCTTTGTAGACTTGGGTGACAAATATCCGTGCCTGCTTGTGGGGGTAGTCATTAATCTCTGGAGCTTTGCTGCTGCTCACTCTGCTCACCCTGTAAGAACCGTCTTCTACATCTTCAATTTCAGGGTTGGGTGTCTTTTGTTTTCCAACTCCTTAAACTAAAGCCATCTGATTTGTTCAGATTTCCGCTTTGTTCCCCGGTTTTAAAGGAAGGTTCATGGTGTTGAGCTTTTATTATTTAAATGTTTACTTAAAATCCTCAGCTTGTGGATTTAGATAAATTAAGAGAAATTCAACTAGTAAGTTCCCTCAAGGTGTTCTTTTTATTCATTGGTCGGTTGGTGTTTAACATTAGTTTAAGGCCCAGAAGTCAGATTTCATCTGTGATCTAAAATTAGATACTTGGCCATTTATTTTCTTTCCTGATTTTATAAAAATTGTAAGAAATCTTACCACTTTTGTATATTTAATACACAAAAGATTAGTTTATATGTATATTTAGGCTTTTAGGAAATTAAAAAGACCTTAACTCAAGAATATGTAACATTAAAATAAGGCTAATTTGAAAGGGCTATGTAAGGTTTCGGTCTGTTGGAGACGGCAGTGCTGTGCTGTGCCACGCAGTGCCGTGCTGAGGGTGAGGGGAAGAGGCTTTGGAGCTGGGCCCCAAGGCTAGAAATACTCTGCCACATGGGAGCTGTAGGACCTTTGGCAAGTCGCTTAAAATCTCTGTACCCAAGTTTCCTCCCCTGATGTTCTTACCCTTTGGATAGTTTTAAAAATCAAGTGTGAGATGATTATTTTTTATTTAATCTGTTGCAAGACATTTAGTAAGCCAAACAAGTAAATAATTTGTGGTCATTTATATATGCACCCCATTTTTAGCAGAACTCTGGCTATTTTACTGACAAAAATACCTTATGATTAAATTCAAAAAGTTCCTCGACACAAATTTGCTGATGATGTAGTGGAAAAAAGATATCAAAGTCTTCAATATTAAGATTAAATTGTCAAGAAATAGGTAGGTTCCAAGGAAAGTACGTGGGCCTTAGAGGGCAACGGTCTGACTTTGAGCCCCATCTCTGTGAATTACTAGTGCTTAATGTCTCTGAACTTCACTTTTCCTACTCTGAAAACTGGGGAAATAATCCCTATTTCCATATGAAGATTAAATGAGATAATTAAACCATCTTTTGTGCTTGCTACATGGTGAATGTTGAACAATCTTTTTAAAATTTTATTAATGGTTATTTGTTTTAAATGTGCATAGAGCCAAGAACCTGTTTCAAAACATAATTGAGAATTTATTTATACACAGGTTACATTTAAATAACCAACTAAAAAATGAATATATGGGACTAAGTTTTTAAAAGAATATAACAAGGATTCTGATAGTTGAAGATGGCTTTGTTTCTAAACAGTGGCAGCATATTGAAACATGTTGAAACTCCCAGGGTTTAAACCTGTTACTTGATGTTTTTCCAAATGTATCCCCATTCTTTGGTTTCTTCCATGAGTTTCACTGAAGCACTTAAAATATGTACAGTACTAAACATGTGCACCAACATAATTTAGGACATAAACATTGAACTTTCAGGTTTTTTTTTTAAGTAGGATTCTAACTGACTTGGATAATTACATGTCCTTTTTCCCTTCAACTCATGATTTCTTATTAGTAAATAAGGAGAAAAAAACTAGTATGTAGTAATATTGTTTTCAAGCTTTGAAACAGTGTGACCCAGAGCATCAGGACTTTCTTGATAGTCTCTGCAGAAAAATGCCCTTCCTCTAGAGCAGTTTCTAAATGATTAACACAAGCAGTATAAAGGAGAGTGAATTCTACTGGTATTTTGGATTGTACGCTTAGTTAACAGGAGTGGAAAAGCAAAACTTGGCTCCATAGCAGACTCTTTAATCCAGTAGTTTTATACTTCTTCTTTATTTGATATGTGTGAAAACAAATGTGTTGTCTGTCATTCATATAGGAAGATAATTCTAATGACTGGCCTGTGTTTTGATTTCTGTTAGCAGTGTGATGAATTTGCACGAAATCTATATTATCTTGCTTTTCTTTGCTTTTTGGGTTAGAGAGCTTTCCATTAAACTATTCCATTAAATTCACACCGTTTTTGCTTAAGTTATTCAGATATGTTAAAAAATAAAAAGCCATTTAGTAGTTCTTAGATCCTTACATTATTGGTTCTCAAAATACCGCTCCCCAGCCCCAAATTGAGGGACAATCAGACAACAACTTTTTATTTTGTCAAGTATGGATGTTAAAACAAAATTTGCTTTCTAGTCATTGTCATCATCATTTGATGAAAGAAAGAGATTTAAAATCAAAGTAGCAGAAAAGATGTAGAAAAAGGTCCATCCATCATTTTCAGGAAAGAACAGGTTTTGTGATATATGGAAATGTTTATGTGTACAATATGGCCTATATCATCCAATAAGGATATAATAAATAATGTCTCTTCACTATGAACTTAGGAAAACTTTATTGATGAGCCAGCCTTAAGGAATTATTGGTCTAAACAGATTAGCTGAGTAGTTACTTTACTTTTTGTCATTTGGTTGTTCTGGAAGCTCATAGACACAAACTTATATTTGTTTTTAAAGTCTAGCCTTTTACTGTGCAGCCTACCTGCATTTAAATTTTCCTAAATCAAATAGGTAAAGTACCAAGTGTAAAGAAATGATGAATAATTAGCCAATAGGGAAAAGTCCTGTTTTATTTCCTTGTGTAAGGAGACCTTTAACCAGGCGCAATCTCTCAATCCTTTCCCTTCACCCAATCTTTAAGAAGGAGTTCTGACAATTTTACTAATTACTAAGGTAATTAGGAATGGGAGAGCATATCCTTTGTGTTAAGTGAAGGCCAATTTCAAGAGACTTAAGTTTCTTGTTACAAAAATGAGCTTTCAGAATAAAGGACTTATTTAGTAAAACTGAATATTTTCCCACTTTTTTTCCCCCCACGTTTATTTATAATCTCAGTGTTTCTGTTCTAATTTACATTCTTACCAGTAGAGGTATGTGTTCCAGGAGGTTCCAAAGCTTTAGTGTCCTTTTTTTTTTTTTTTGCCAGTTTCTACTTTTTTGGGTTAATGACCCAGGACAACCTCTTCCTAGCCTGGTTGCCATCCTCTAAAAAGCCCTTTTTATTTGTAATCTAGGTATCACCAAAGGATATGTTTCTTGTTGAAATTCTGTTAGTATTAAAATTGTAACTCTTTTTGCTCATTGAAATTTCCCACAAAACATTGGAAACCCTACAGTCTTTTATAGAATTTTTGGGCTGCCTTGTTTGGAAAAACTAACAGTGGTGTTCTCACATGAACTGTGATTGAAAGGAAGGCATGTATTGGTTCTGTAGAAAAGCTTTCCTGCTGTTAAGGATTAAAACTCTTAGAGTTTATTTTGCCGCTTAATCAGTAGTCCTGATTTAAATTATACATCGATTTTCTGTTAGGCAGAAAAGATGCACCCCGAAGAGGCTTGGGCAAATAACAAGGTATTGGTTTGAGGATTTGGGAAGTGTAGAAGCAAGGATGGGATTCACTTTCAAAGGAGGAGGTTGCCAGTTTTCCTAGGGCTAATGTAAGCATGAGTGAAAATTTAGTAGCTTTTGTCCCTGTGAAACCAGACCAGAGACTGCTCCCTAAGGGAAGAATTCATCAGTAACTTGCAAGATTTCCTAAACTATTAGTTTACTACTTTTCCTAGTTAATTTTTTGGGGCTAATTTGAACTTCTGAGAGTATCCTTTTTCTTTGGTAAGTGTACTTGTCTAGATAGGCAGATGTTATTTTTTAAGCGTGATTATTCTAAAACAGTGACATCCCAGGCTTATTACTTATAGTCATGATGAACAGAAATTAAAAAGGAATGAATGAATGCTTAATTTTTTTCTCCCCTCTTCAATAGAAAAGAACGTCCTATATCATTAGGGATTTTCCCATTACCTGCTGGAGACGGATTGCTTACACCTGACACTCAGAAAGGTGGTGAGACCCCTGGATCAGAGCAATGGAAATTTCAGGAATTAAGTCAACCTCGTTCTCATACTAGTCTGAAGGTAAGCTTCATTCTGCCAAAATCTTCAGTTTACATTGTATAAACTTTTGTATCCAAATTGAAGTACTAGATAGCTAAAACATAAAAAAATGAAAGTTTGTATACATGTTATCCATGGAAAACTAATGCCTTTTATTTATCTTTTGCCTTTTTTTAAAATTGGAAATGAGTTCTTCCCAAAGAGTTGGGTTTTTACTATTCTTTTTCAAGTTATATAGGAAAACAAAAGTCAAGCATTTTTATATCTTGATTAATATACTAATGACACTAATTACCAACATTTCTATTTGATTTAGGCTATTTTGATATTTATTTGGTCATACAAGTTTTAAGTGGGATAATTAATGAATGTAATAATGTTTTTTAGAATTTAAAATCATTGGGGGACGCCTGGGTGGCTCAGTTGGTTAAGCAGCTGCCTTCGGCTCAGGTCAGGATCGAGTCCCACATTGGGCTCCTTGCTCGGCAGGGAGCCTGCTTCTCCCTCTGCCTCTGTCTGCCATTCTGTCTGCCTGTGCTCGCTCTCTCTCTCCCCCCCCTCTGACAAATAAATAAAATCTTTAAAAAAAAAAAAAAATCATTGGTACCCGAAATCCTTAGCTCACTGTTGGAAGCTTCACAATTTAGTAAGGCTTCATTTTATTTTTTTTAAAACGTGATTTTTTTTCCCTCAAACCTCTTCATAAAGCAATATCCAAAAGTATATTGTGTTTAGGTAAAAAGCCCTAGTGTTAGTTCATTATAGATTATACTTTTTTTTAATCTTTTTTTAAAGATTTATTTTATTTTATTTATTTGACAGAGAGAGATCACAGGTAGGCAAAGAGGCTGGCAGAGAGAGAGAGAGAGAGAGGGAAGCAGGCTCCCTGCCGAGCAGAGAGCCCGATGCGGGACTCGATCCCAGGACCCCGAGATCACGACCTGAGCCGAAGGCAGCGGCTTAACCCACTGAGCCACCCAGGTGCCCCTAGATTATACTTTTGACTAAGAACATACCATTGAATATAAGTATAATTAATAATATACTGTAAGAGGGAAGATATACTAATAGTTTAAAAAGTATTTAAAGTTGGGGCACCTGGCTGGCTCAGAAGAGCATGCAGCTCTTGATCTTGAGGTCTTAAGTTTGAGTCCCATGATGGGAGTGTAGAGATTACTATATACCTACATACATATATATATGTATACATACATAAACTTAAAAAAATTAAAATTATATTCTATATCTTATAAAGTCAATTTTTGTAAAGAGAATATTGATTATAAAAGAATCTTGTATTATAACATCTATCATAATACGGGCCACCTCTAATGAATACAAATAAATTACATCTTATCTCCTTTTCTTCCTTTCTTTTTTTCCAAAGTACTTATTATGGTCTAAGTGCTTAAAGATAGCCCTTCTACTTTTAAAATACTGTCATTTACTTAATTACTTTGTCTGTTTCTCTCCATTCAGAAAGTAATGTCCATGTGGTGTATTTGCTGCTGTAGCAGTTTGTCGTGGCCACTCAGAAGGTGTTTGCTGAATGAATTAGTTTTAGATGTTAGGAAGACTTTTTTGGGATAATATAAATGGTCTCTCAGCCCTAGTAGGTAGATGCATTTTGAATCATTTCACTGCCTTTTGAAATGTGCTCAAAACAGTAAGCAATCAATAAATATTTGATAGCTTTTCTCCCACTGAAAAGTCTTTTTAAAAAATTATTTATTTATTTATTTATTTATTTGACAGAGAGAGAGAGAGAGAGATCACAAATAGGCAGAGAGGCAGGCAGAGAGAGGGGGGGAGCAGGCTCCCTGCTGAACAGAGAACCCTGGCCGTGATTGTATAGTGGTTAGTACTCTTAGTTGTGAACAGAGAACCCTATGCCATGAGGGGCTTGATTCTAGGACACTGGGATCATGACCTGAGCCTAAGGCAGAGGCTTTAACCCACTGAGCCATCCAGGCGCCCCCTGAAAAGTATTTTTAACATTAAGACTGACCTCCCACTTTCTCCCGCTCTTTTGTTTGTTGCTCAGTTTATGAGAAGCTGATCATGCAGCTAGCTGCTCAGTATCAGTCCCCAGTGATGCTGCTAGGAAATGCTCTAATTCTTTACTCCTCCTGCCACACTGGCTTCTTTTTTAAAAACCTGCCTTTAGGTTTACTAGGTCTTCCAAAATACCCATCCCTCAATTCGCCTACTTACCATATCCCTTTCCCAAAACAAAATTAAGTAGGAGGGATACTTTTAGTACATCAAAAATGTATACCATATGGTAACTATATTTTAATTATATTCCAAAAAGGAACTTTAAGATTTTTTATTTATATATTTGACAGAGAGAGATCACAAGTAGGCAGAGAGGCAAGCAGAGAGAGAGAGAGGAGGAAGCAGGCTCCCTGCTGAGTAGAGAGCCTGATGCGGAACTCGATCCCAGGACCCTGAGATCATGACCTGAGCCGAAGGCAGCGGCTTAACCCACTGAGCCACCCAGGCGCCCCCAAAAAGGAACTTTAAAGAGAAGATTATTATAATTCTCTTGTTGCTTTAATCCAGCAACATGCTGTGACAGAACTTTATTGAAAGTTATAAACTGATTAATAGGTTGTTAATATGTACTTAAGCCTGAGAGGTTTTATTTGTATCCTCTTTAGAGATATGAAGACAAGTATTTCCCAGAGAGTTTCTAGAATAAAATCCTCTCTCTCTTTCTTTCTCTACTCCGATCACAGAGCCACTAAATGAGATAAAGGCTCTCATTCCTAGGAGCAGAGTGGTGTATTACAAAAGAGCAAAAGTCAGATTTGTAAAGTATGTCTAATAATTAGGACATACTTTATTATTTACCTGGCCTCTTGTTATAAATCAGACGTCTTTCTCTAACTTTATGAAAGGCTAGGAGTTGGGTTTAAGAGTTCACTTATAAAAAAGAGTTCACTTATGGACCATGTCTCTTATACCCACTGGTCTTGGTGTCCGTGTGTGATAGGAAGTAGGCTAGTCTGATTTAAAGTTTTCTACAACTTCCATTTCTCTGAGAATTTGGGGGATGACCTGGCTGTATTTAAGGCATGCTTTGCCTTTGTTATGAAAAAATTGAAGGTGAGAATTATAAGCAAGATTAATTTTACTAGCACATTTTCCTGTGAGGTAAGGTTAAGGTGAAAATGTTCTACGAGAAAACCATATGATGGGGTTATAACCTTTAAGGAAACAGAACTATGGGAAGCTTTGTGCCAGAAGAGTGGCAATAGAGGGGATTGGCCAATGATTGTAATGTTATGGTCCTTCTTTGTTGCTGTATTGCAAATTTCTCACTGTGAGAAAAGAGTTGTAGCCTATAGGGTATTGTATCTTCAGGTACTGGAAAATCTTCCAGAAATGATGCATCTAGAAAAGTATATGCGTAAAAAGAAGTGTTCATACATACTGTGCCTCCCTGTATCATATTCTTCTGGGAGAGATTAACAAATAAATAAAGCAATAGATTTAAAATATTGAGATGTACTACTGTGCGTGTATGCACACATGCACGTGTGTGTGTGATGTACTATTTCAAAAAAGCAAGATAAGGGGCGAGAGTAAGTAGGGTGGAATGCTTGCTTTAGGGTGGCAAAAAGGAAGGCTTCTTGGATGAGGTGGTAAGCACCCTGATGCGAAGGATGTACAAGCGCATGGAAAGGCCCCGTGGCAGGGGCAGACTGGAATGTTTGAGAAATGGTTGTTTCACCCAGCCTCTCCTTTGAGACTTTTAGTCTTAACTGCTGTGCTGACGTGCCTTTTGTCAGGTTTACCCTCTAAATATAATTGGAAATTCTCATTCCCACCCTGCCTTGTAGCAGCATTTGACACGTTTGAATACTTTCTGCTTCTTGAAATGCTGTCTTCATTTTGCCCCCAGGACACTGCATCCCCTTATGGGTCCTGGACTTCTCTCTACATAATCTGGGTAGCTCAGGTTCCATGTCTGCAAATGCCCTCCATCCATTGGTCACCAATTTGAATCTCTGACCCTGACGCTTTTCCTGAACTCTATGCTGCTGAATCCATTTGCATTCTTTTATAGTTTTCCCACATATATATTTATGTCCTGCTTAGGTCACCACTAGTAGGAATAGCCTTCTTTGATGGCTAATCAGAATGCCACAGCTTACACAAAGCCTCATCTGACACCCCATTAATGGCCCTCAGATCTAGTTTAGAGATCAGTAGAAAGCAGAGGAGTTTATATTGCATCATTAGCAGAGATGTCTTACTGGGGGTGCTTCTAGTGAAATAGGTAAAAAGCAACTTGTGTTGAGTCACCCCTGCGGTTCTGTCAAAAATGTATTATAAAAGTGCTAAAGGTGGAGGAGCCTGGGTGGCTCAGTGGGTTAAGTCTCTGTCTTCAGCTTGGGTCATGATCTCAGAGTCCTGGGATCGAGTCCTGCCTCAGGCTCTCTGCTCAACAGGGAGCCTGCCTCTTTGCCTACTTGTGATCTATCATAAATAAATAAAATCTTTGGGGGAAAAAAAGTGCTAAAGGTGGGAATGAGCAAAAAACATTAAGGTAGGATTGTTCATCCAACTGAATTATATTCCCATATAAGAGGCAAAGAAGGAAGGAATTGGAGGAGAAAAGGCCAAGAATAACCTGAGACAGTCCTGAAGAAGAACAGTAAGAAAAAGAACTTGCCCTGCTAGATAGTAAAGGTTTCTATAAAGCTGTAATTACTTACATGTTATAGTATTGCATTATCTGCCCCTCCTCTTTCCTTTCTGCACAGTTGAGCCTGGAAGCTGGTCAGTAGGGCAAAGCAAGGTTAAGCATCCATAGGGTAAAGTGGGGTGGGGATGGGGCAGGTATATATAACCTGAGCAAGGTCAGGAGTATATCCATCTGGGGAGGCTGGTGTAGAGTCAGGGCCCCAACAGTTGAAGGACATCCATGCAAAGGGGCAGCCTGGGTGTTAGATCTTAATCAGGGTGATGAGGGCTTCCCCAAGGAAAGGCAGTCCAGGCATAGGGTGTGGGAGCTTGAGCAGGTGAGGAGGGGAGCATCCACAGAGTGGGAATGGGGGGGCAACCTGGAATGGTGAAGCAGAAGATGTACAGGGAAAGAAAAGCATTGGCTGGAAGTGGCAGAGAAGAGAGACTGTGGCCTCAGATATTCAAAGGACAAGAGAACTTGAGAAGGGAAGCCATTGTTAGCAGAGTCATCTGGTATGGATAAGTCAAGTACAACGAGGAGTGAATTTGTCAATTTGTAGGTATAGGTTTGCTCGGTTTAAGTTGCAGGACCATTAACAGGAGTGAGCATGGGTCAGAAAAGGAGGAACGAGAAAGTGTCAGGACTCAAGACAGGTGGTTGTAATGGGAAGAGGGAAAAGGGTAACTTGAGCCAGGAGAGTGGTAGAAATGCTACTCTTAGAATGGGAGACTCTGGGTTGTGTGCTTTCAAGAGTCCAGTAGAAAGAGAAATTGAAAACAAGGGAGTGAAGGACGATCGTTGATACATCAGAATCGTGGAGGGAGGGATCTACTAAAGTCTACTTTGTTGATGGGACGCCTCAGTTTTTCCTAGTTCTTTGCTATTATGAACAATGCCGTATGGAATTATACATAATTATGTACTTTTATTTATGATTCCCGTAAGTGGGATTGCTGAATCAAAATGTGTATTTCAGATTTTGATGGATATGCCAAATTGCCTGCCAAAACCCATTTGTCCTTTCACCCAGCGATGTTGTTCAAATTCTTTATCGCTTTACACGTTTAGAGTTCAGATGGCCCTTCCTTGTGTCCAAATATGGAAAGAGAATGATGTGTTTTAGGTATCATTTTAAGAATCCTGTACATAGAATTTTCATGCTGTTTTCCAGACCTTGGTTGGTGTCAATTTGCTAGTGATTTCACAGATGCCATCTAGTTTCTTTCTTTCTTTCTTCTTAAGATTTTATTTATTTAGTTATTTGACAGAGATCACAAGTAGGCGGGGGGGAAGGCACGAGGGGAGCAGGCTCCCTGCCTAGTAAAGCGCCTGATGCGGGGCTAGATCCCAGGACTCTGGGATCATGATCTAAGCCAAAGGTAGATGCTTAACCCATTGAGCCAGCCAGGCGCCCCAACCATCTAGTTTCACATATACACACATGGATGTGTGTGCACCTGTATGTGTTTATGCACCTGCGCATGCCTAAAGATGGATGTGTGAGTGGCTACATATTGGATATATACTCCCTCAAAATATTTTCTTCTTTGAAGGGTCTCCTTCAAAGGTGATTGTTAGTAGAATGTGACTTTTAGAACTGAGAAAAATAATTTCAAATAAAAAGCAATTGGATGGATGCCTACTTGTCAAAATTTTAAGAGTTCTTCTGAAACCCTATGACTTGAAATACTTGAGTAGAAGGCTGTGAGCAGCTCTTGTCAGCAGGGTTTGGTATGTAAAGCCAGTGGTCAATGTGTGCTGCATTCTTCAGGGGATGTGCTTAGCATACAGAACAGGAAATGGCTAAATAGAGCCAGCATTCTTGTTCAGAAGAATTTTCCATCCTCCTCCATTTGTGGCTAACAATTTAGTTCCTCTTTCTTTAGTTTTTCCAAACTTGGATTTCTATAGTAGTTGAAACTTAACTGCTGTTTCTTTTGTGATTAAGATTCCTATTATAAAATGTGTAACTAAACATTTCTAAAATATTAAAGCTCTCAATTTTTTAACTTTCTTTTGAAATATTTTAGACTTTAAGAAAAGTTGCAAAAACAGTGTAGAGTTCCTTTGTACTCATCACCCATCATCAGCAAGTGTTAACTACCATAGTGTATACCATTATTAAAACTAAGACAGTTGACATTGGTACAATATTATTAGCTAAACTGTAGGCTTATATTTGGGTTTTATGAGTTTTCCCTGTTACTGTCTTCTGTTCCAGGATCCAGTCCAGGATCTCACATTGGTTGAGCTTTGTCTTCTTGGTTTCTTCTAACATGTGATAGTTCCTCAGTCTTGATCTTGGGGCATAAGGAGCATTGGCTAATTATATTGTAAAATGCCCCACAGATTGACCTTCTCTAATGATTTCTCATGATGAGATTGAGATCATATATTTTTGGCAAGAATACTGCAGAAGCAATATGCCTTAGTGGTGGTTATTAACCTTGACTGCTTGGTTTAGCTGGTGTGTGCTAGATTTCTCTGCTGTAGCTACTGTTTTTCCTTTATAATTAATAAGGATCTTGGGGGTGGGGTGCCTGGGTGGCGCATTGGTTAAGCCTCTGACTCTTGTTTTGGCCTAGGTCATGATCTCAGGGTTGTGAGTTTGAGTCCCGCAGCTGGCTCTGCACTCAGCAGGGAGTCTGCTTGAGATTCTCTTACTCTCTCTCTCCCTCTGCCCTTCCCCCTTGCTCTTGTGCATGCATGTGCACACTCTCTCTCTCTAAATTAATAAATTTTTTAAAAAGTATCTTGGTAGATACACTTCGAGAATGTGCGAATATCGTGTTTTTCTTCAAACTTTTATCCACTTATTTTAGTATCTGTGACTGGATCTTAACGGTTATTACTGTGATGTTCCAATGGTTATTTTCTATTTTCTTTGTGGAATTCTTCTCTAAGTGTGAGGCCTTCCTCCTGCCCTTCTTTCCTTTCTTCCTTTTTTGTTTGAACTCATGGACATCTATTTTATTCTGTAGGTTATACACACATGGATGTGTGTGCACCTATATGTGTCTATGCACCTGCGCATGCCTAAAGATGGATGTGTGAGTGGCTACACATTGGATATATACTCCCTCAAAATATTTTTCTTTTTTGAAGGGTCTCCTTCAAAGGCAATTGTTAGTAGAATGTGACTGTCATTTATTTTATTGCTCTAATTGTTCCAGCTTTGGAATCAGGAGCTTTTTCAGGTAGACATGTATCTTTTCAACATTCCCCATACTTTTTTGAGTATTTCCTTCCCAGCACCATAAGATGCTCCAGGCTCTTAGTGTTTTCTGTGTCCCAGCCCTTTAGTCTGCCACTGCTCCCGGGAGCCCTGGTTCTTATATTTAGGAACCAAGATCTAGGCACTAAATGTGCTTGTTGCTTGAAATGTGATTGTTTCTAGGCTCTTTCTTTGATGTTTATGTTGTGGTTTTCCATTCATTTATATTGTGTATTATGTCCTTTTGGATTTTTGTATTTGTGTTTAGGATAGGATAAAATAAAATAGAATTTTAAGAAAAATGGATTGCATGTTTTAATATTTCATGATTTCGCTTGTGACAAAGGATAACGATTTTCTTCTGTACCTTCAGTTTTTATTTGTAAACTTTATTACTCACATATATCCTCATTTGATAAGTTCAGGAACCATCCACAGCTCTGTGTTGGGGTTTGAAGAGAGAAACAGTTACAAGTATATTCCTTTTGATTTTTTAGTATTTTCTCCCTATTTATTTATTCATTTGTTCATTCGTTCCTTCATCTTTGTTGAGGTATAATTGACAAAATTATGAGATACAGGGGACTAGAACCAGATCTTTCTTAGTGGGTGTTTAAAGTGAGATTTTTTTTTTCTTTTTGACTTATTTACTGGGTAGTGTGTTGCCTAAGATGCTAATGTTTGTTGAGAACGGAAATTGGTAAATATCTAAATAATTCTATCTGAAAATGATGGTTTTTAAAGCTTGTGTTTCAAAGGTGGCTTCTTTTGAAGTAATTGACAACATAAGCATTTATTATATTCTTATTGATATTAAATATTTAAACAAGCTTTTAGAATAAGAAAAATGACTTTAATAATTACCTGTTGAAAACAAATTACCTTCTTTTTGCATTATATAATATTTATTGAGTGCCCACTATGCCAGATACTAGAAGTGATATTATAGTGTTCTCAGAGTCCAAATATTTTAAAAAACAGGATTAATTTTTAAATGTTAATGCAGTTTCCCAATTTTAAATAATATTAAACAATCTAGACCAAAAATAAAGTTTCTCCAACTCTAAATTCCCCCAGGCATTATGAGTAGTTGGTATATCTATCCTTTAGACCTTTTTCTTTTACATATGCACATAGATAATACACACTCATAATATCTTTGTAAGATAAATGCTATATGCTTTAAGTATTTTTCTACTTTTTGTTTTTCATGAAAAAATGTGTGTTTGCAGTCTTTTCATTTTTATACAGAGAGCAAGCCACCCAATTCCCCCACCAGCTTTTGATAAATTGAATAGTTGAGAAGGGTTAAAGATGATGATAACCCAGAAGCGGAGATCATGTAACCAAACCTTGAGAGGCGGTTTGGTTTCTATAAAGTGAATCATGCCTTGCTTATCTGTAGCTTTTTGAGAGAATTAACAGAGAGCCCACGGCCATATTTTAATCTTTCAAGAAGACTTTGATGAGTTTCCAGACGAAGAATATTTAGAGCTTCTGCTTGCTTTGTGTTTTAAGAGAAACATTTGTCTCAGGGCGCCCGGGTGGCTCAGGTCGTCATCCCAGGATCCTGGAATGGAGCCCTGCATCAGGCTCCCTGCTCAACAGAGAGCCTGTTTCTCCCTCTCCCTCTGGTGCTCCCCCTGCTTGTGCAGGGACTCTCTCTCTCTGACAAATAACTGAAGTGTTTAAAAGGGGGGGGCACTTGGGGGCTCAGTCGTTAAGCATCTGCCTTTGGCTCAGGTCATGATCCCAGGGTCCTGGGATGGAGCCCTGCATTGGGCTCCCTGCTTGGCAGGACGCCTGCTTCTCCCTCTCCCACTCCTGCTGCGTGTGTTCCCTCTCTCACTGTCTCTCTCTCTCTGTGTCAAATACATAAATAAAATCTTAAAAAAAAAAAAAAAAGACATGTGGCCCCTGAACCATATCTCTTATTAAACTAGAGGGTTGAAGGAGGTGTTTTTATCTTATTTCATGTATGTGTCTTGTACTTTCTTAAAGACTTAAAGTCTGTTAATTAACATATAATGTATTATTAGTTTCAGAGGTAGAGGTCAGTGATTCATCAGTCTTACATAATACCCAGTGCTTATTATATCCCATGTCCTCCTTAAAGTCCATCACCCAGTTACCCCATCCTCCACCCTCTCCCCTCTAGTAATTCTCAGTTTGTTTCCTATGATTAAGAGTCTCTTGTTGTTTGTCTCTCTTTCTGATTTCGTCTTACTTTATTTTTCCCTCCTTTCCCCCATACTCCTCTATTTTGTTTCTTAAATTCCACATGCAAGTGGAACCATATGGTAATTAGTCTTTCTCTGACTTACCTCACTTAGCATAACACCCTCTTGTTGCATCCACATCACTGCAAATGACAAGATTTCATTTTTTGTTGGCTAAGTAGTATACCATTGTATGTGTGTGTATGTGTCTATACACACACACCACATCTTCTCTATCCATTCATCCAGTGTTGGACATCTGGGCGCTTTCCATAGTTTGACTATTGTGGACATTGCTGCTATGAACATTGGGGTTCAGATGTCCCTTCAGATCACTACATTTGTATCTTTAGTGTAAATACCCAGTAGTGCGATTGCTGGGTTATAGGGTAGCTCTGTTTTCAACTTTTGGAGGAGCTTGAAGGAGATGTTTTTAAGCCAAATCAAAACAAACCCCCCAAGCCCTCATTTTAACATAGTAGATTACAAATATCTTATTATCCTGAGAGCTAGAGCAAGCCAAAGATACTTAGAAATATGCTAACACCTAGTAAATACAGGATCTTCTTTTCTCTTGTATATTCTTTTCTTCTTCCCAGGTCAGCAGTAGTCCTGAACCGCTGAAGGCTGTAGAACAGGAGTTGAGAATGGTGTTTCAACTCACTGTACAAAAAGTATAGAAACTCAATTAACTATTGGTTACTTATTCAGCTGCTATTATGAAGACATCTAGTGCTCAGTTTGAAAGACTACTGATGTTTTTCACTGAAATACAAGAGAACATTGTTTCTGTGGTGGTTGCTAGTTCTTTACTGTAATCTATAAATTACTCCTCCCCTAAAGACAGCATTTTAAACTAAAGGAGAGGGGGGTGCCTCTCGGTCAGTTGGTCATGATCCCTGGGTCCTGGAATGGAGCCCCATGTCGGGCTTCATTCTCAGCAGGGGAATCTGCTTCTCCCTCTCCCTCTGCCTGTTGTTCCCCTGCTTGTGTACATGCATGCTCCCTCTCTCTGTCAAATAAATCTTTTTTTTTTTTTTTAAGATTTTTTATTTATTTATTTGACAGACAGAGACCACATGTAGGCAGAGAGGCAGGCAGAGTGGAGGAAGCAGACTCCCTGCTGAGCAGAGAGCCCGATGCGGGGCTCGATCCCAGGACACTGGGATCATGACCTGAGCCGAAGGCAGAGGCCCTAACCCACTGAGCCACCCAGGCGCCCCTCTTTTTGTTTTTTTTAAAGATTTTATTTATTTATTTGACAGACAGAGATCACAAGTAGGCAGAGAGGCAGGCAGAGAGAGAGGAAGGGAAGCAGGCTCCCTGCTGAGCAGAGAGCCCGACGAGGGGCTCGATCCCAGGACCCTGCGATCATGACCTGGGCCAAAGGCAGAGGCTTAACCCACTGAGCCACCCAGGTGCCCCAAATAAATAAAATCTTTAAAGATTTTATTTATTTATTTGACAGAGAGAAATCACAAGTAGGCAGAGAGGCAGGCAGAGCGAGAGAGGAGGAAGCAGGCTCCCCACTGAGCGGAGAGCCCGATGCGGGACTCGATCCCAGGACCCTGAGATCATGACCTGAGCCGAAGGCAATGGCTTAACCCACTGAGCCACCCAGGCGCCCTAAAATCTTTAACAATAAGATAAAGTAGAGAAAATGTAAGTAAATCCTATGAAAATTCAGCCTGTTTCCATCTATCCAGCTTTAGGTAGGGGACACACAAATACCCTTGCACAAATTTGCACAAATACCTTCCTTAGGACATAATGTATATAACTCGTACAGATCCTGGAGACAGCCCCAGTGTGTCATTATACTGTAGGCTGTCTCCCTGGTTGAACAGATTTCTTAAGCTTCGTTCAGGGCACTGTTCAGCTTTAGTCAACTGTTTGTCTCTCTTTCTGATTTCGTCTCACAACATCTGTTGTGAGCCTTCTTCATGTCAGGCTTGATACCCTGGGCATTCAGGATATAAGAACAAGGCTTTTTCCCCCACTCACTGTGGGTTAGGTCCCCTACCCACCCAGGTCCATGGAAACCCTTCAGCTGATCTGTGACAGTGAAAGTGTCCCCTTTCTTCAAAAATACCCTCAAGGTTAGGACATTCATACCTTTCCTTTAATAATCATAATTTTCTCAAACCTACAGTATAATTACAAGTAGGCAGAGAAGCAGACCGAGAGAGAGGAGGAAGTAGGCTCCCCGCCGAGCAGAGCCCGATGCGGGGCTCAATCCCAGGACCCAGGGTCCTGGGATCATGACCTGAGCCGAAGGCAGAGGCTTTAACCCACTGTGCCACCCAGGCGCCCCACATCTAGATTTATTTCATCTAATTGTGTCTAGAATTAGGGTTCTTAGTGTTTCTTTGGGTCACAAAGTCCTTTAGGAATCAGAGTTAATGAAACTTTCCAGAAAATATATGTACACATAGAATTTTGTGGTTCTGTTATGCCATAGAGTTGTGAATCAAGAGATCTTAACCACTGCTTTAGACATTTTACTTTTACTTGTGGGGAAAGAAATATAAACATAAAAATTAAAATATAAGGTGCTAAATGTTAGAGTGGGGATGCATGGGGCTGGTTTTTGTAATTTTGTCTTTTCTTTCATTAGGCTTAAAATCTTTGAATCATAAAAAACAGGCTTATGTAATAGGGTTGCTTGCCCCTTTATTTAGCTTATTTCAAATGAAGGCAGGCAGGCTACTTAGGAAAGCTCTACACTGGAGCCTTTCTTTACTTCTGTCAAGATTTTATTTTATTTTATTTTATTTTTTATATTTTATTTATTTGACAGACAGAGATCACAAGTAGGTAGAGAGGCAGGCAGAGAGAGAGGGGGAAGCAGGCTCCCCGCTGAGAGGAGAGCCCAATGCGGGGCTTGTTCCTAGGACCCTGAGACCATGACCTGAGCTGAAGGCAGAGGCTTTAACCCACTGAGCCACCCAGGCGCCTCCTGTCAAGATTTTATTGATCAAGAGAGAGTGTGCTCATGCAGGAGTGAGAGGAGGGGCAAAGAGAGAGGGAGAGAGAATCATAAGCAGACGCCATGCTAAGTGTGGAGCCCAGTGTGGGGCTCTATCTCACAACCCCAGAGATACATGACCTGAGCCGAAACCGAGAGACAAATGCTAAACTGACTGAGCCACCTCAAGGCCCCACTCCCCCCATTTCTAAGTTGTCTGTAGATAATTTCTTTTTTAGTTAAACTTATGGTCTCTCGGGACATAAATAGTTAAAGGATGCTGACTAACACATGACATAAATATTCTGTGCAGGACTGAGCACACGAGGGAGGCATTCGATGAATGGAAAAACTGAAAATATTTTGTAAAGGCTTATAGACTTTTAGCCTGATATCTAAAGCCAGTAAGAAAATGGCACAAAGGCCAGAAAGCTTTCACCGTAGTATCTCAAGTGAAGCTAAAAGTAATGACACCTATTTTCTTTTTGTATGTAGTAAGTACATACAGAATAAAATTTACCATCTTCTTTTCTTTTTTACTTTTATTTATTTGAGAGAAAGAGAGAGCATGAGCGGGAGGAGGGGTGGAGGGAGACAGAGAAGCAGGCTCCCTGTTGAGCAGGGATTTTGGAGGTGGGAGGACTCGATCCTAGGACTCTGGGTCCATGACCTGAGCCCAAGGCAGATGCTTAACCGACTGAGCCACCCAGGTGCCCCAAGAATTTTCTATTATTTTGCACTTGGTATCTTACAAGCTTACTGTTGAGACTAAAAGTGATATACTTTATCTTTTAAAAGATTAACATTTAGATTTGTCTTTCTTCATTGTTTCTTAGTTGGAGGCATTGTTAGTGGCAGAATGACATAATTTCTTCCATATAAAAATACGGTGCCTCCAACCAAACACTGTAGCAGAGACTTGTCATGTCAGTCCTTTCCTACTAATCTTGGAGGATTATGTCACCACTGCCTGGGAGACCAAAGAGAAATGCCTCTTTAGAAAATGGTTTTCAGTTTAAGAGCTTTTCTCTCCTCACCTCTCCCTGAGATCCAGAAGTACAACCCACACAGTGAGCTATTTTAATGAGTATAAAATATTTTTATATGGTAAAACTATAAAAGGTAAGTTACAGATAAATAAATCTCATGTTACTTGGATAGCCCATGACAAATTTAAAATTTTCTTCTAAGCAGATCCTAATTTACCACTTCCTTATAGTCCCAAACCTTTAGAATCCCTAAGATGGCCCAGTCCTTTTCCTGGTTTAGGTTCAGCTCTTTTGTCTGCTTTATTTGGTACTCCCGGATCCACAGGGGCATTTGGGGAGGAAGACTTTTTGTCAAACTTTTTATGTTGTGAACTGTTTAATTACTAAGTAAATTTGTTTAAGGATTTTATTTATTTGAGAAAGAGAGAGTGAGAGAGAAAGAGAAGGAGCAGGGGGCGGGCCAGTGGGAGAGGGAGATGCAGAATCCCCATGGAGTAGGGAGCCCCCTGGACATGGGGCTTGATCCCAGGACTGCAGTGTCATCAGCTGAGGGCAGCCACGTAGCCCATTGAGCCATCCACGTGCCCCACTAAGTAATTTTTTTTTTAAGGTTGAAGTAACTGGACATTGGGGTTGGGGTGATAGGGAGGAAGAAGCAATCATTTCTCTTCTTGACTTTTTCTTGAGAGACAAATGACAAGTACAAGATAGACTTGAAGGGACACACCTCGCTAGCTTAGTCAGTGGAGCATGTGACTTGATTGTACAGTCATGAGTTCAAGCCTTATGTTTGGCTTGAGCTTACTTTATTTATTTATTTATTTTTAAAGATTTTATTTATTTGAGATAGAGCATGAGCTTGTGGGGGCCAGGGGGAGAGGGAGAGGGAGATCCCCATTGAGCAGGGAGCCTGATGTGGGGCTCGATCCCAGGACCCTAAGATCATGACCTGAGCTGAAATCGGACACTTAATTGAACCACCCAGGCACCCCAGCATAGAGCTTACTTTAAAAAAAAAAAAAGAAAGGGGACGTCTGGGTGGCTCAGTTGGTTAAGCAGCTGCCTTCGGCTCAGGTCATGATCCCAGCGTCCTGGGATCGAGTCCCACATCGGGCTCCTTGCTCGGCAGGGAGCCTGCTTCTCCCTCTGCCTCTGCCTGCCTCTCTGTCTGCCTGTGCTTGCTCTCTGCCCCCCTCTCTCTCTGATAAATAAATAAAAAATCTTTAAAAAAAAAAAAGAAAGAAAAAAATGGACCTCAAATTATTACTACTATTTTTTATTTTTAAAAAGATTTTATTTATTTATTTGACAGAAAGCAAGAGCACAAGCAGGGAGAGTGGCAGAGGAAAAGGGAGAAGCAGGTTTCCCGCTGAGCCAGAAGCCTGATGTGAGGCTCGATCCCAGGACCTTGGGATCATGACCTGAGCCAAAGGCAGGCACTTAACTGACTAGTCACCCAGGCGCCCCCATACTGAATTGTTTTAATCCCCAGCATCTTTGCAAAATATTTTGAGTATTTTCCATTTCAGTAAATAACCTTCTGCAGCACAGTTTTTAATTGCTGCATACTATTCTCTTCTATGGATCTGTAAGTAGTTTGCTTAATCTCCTATTTTGGAGCATTTAAGTTGTTTGCAGTTTTTTGCTGTTATAAATATATACATTTTATTTCTTTAAAAGTATATATATATTTTCCAATTTAACATATAAGGACTTTCCCATGCCACTGAAAATTCATTTTAGGTAAGTATCGTATGCTAACATGGGTATACTGTTTTATTTTTCCTTTGATAGATTCAAAATCTCAGGGGAGATTTTTTTTTTTGGTAAATGGATCATTATTGGTTGTGGATATGTGTGTTAAATGATGATGAGCAATAAAACAATTGGTTGCTGACCAGTTATTTTTTCAAGTCCAAGTATAATATAAACTCAGAAGCTGAAAATAGCAGGAATTTTCTAGGATGAAGGTCTTTGGTAAACACTTGGGTTCTAACCATGTGTTAGAGCTCAGGCTTGTCAGTAGGGCCAAGATACTCAGCCTCTTCAGTGGGTAACTCATGCTGGTATGGCATTCACATTCTGTGACATTCTACACCCCTCAACATTTACAAATAGACAAAAATAGAAAAAAAAATAGAAAAAAAACAACCCTCAGAGTCTGGGGTAGGGTTGACGAGTGGGCTGTGGGGCACTGTGGAAGGGATAAAAAAGTCTTTTTTTTTTTTTTTTTTAATTTTAATTCCAGTTAGCATACAGTGTTCTGTTAGTTTCAGATGTACAATATAGTGATTCAGCAGTTCCATATATTACTCAGCGCTCCTCAGGATAAAAGTACTCTTTAATACCTTTCCATCTACTCACCCATACCTCTACCCACCCTCCCTCTGGTAACTATTTGTTCTGTATAGTTAAGAGGCTGCTTCTTGGTTTGTCTCTCTCTCTCTCTCTCTTTTTGTCTTCCTTTGCTCATTTGTTTTGTTTCTTAAATTCCATGTATGAGTGAAATCATGGTATTTGTCTTTCTCTCAATGGCTTATTTCACTCAGTATAACACTCTGTAGCTCCATTCTTGTTGCAGATGGCAATGTTTCATTCTTTTTCATGGCTGAGTAATATTCCATTATATATATATATATATATATATAATCTCTCTCTCAAACGCATCTTCTGGATGAAGAGCTCTTGATTTGCTGTCATAATTCATGTCACCCTGCATTCTCATCTGGTAATTGGTTTTGTATTCATTCAGCCACTTCTTTTTTTTTTTTAAAGATTTTTAAAATTTATTTGAATGAGAGAAATCACAAGTAGGCAGGGAGGAAGGCAGAGAAAGAGGGGGAAGCAGGCTCCCCGCTGAGCAGAGAGCCCGATTCGGGGCTCAATCCCAGGACCCTGAGACCATGACCTGAGCTGAAGGAAGAGGTTTAACCCACTGAGCCTCCCAGGTGCCCCACATTCAGCCACTCTTGGTAGTGAAATTTGTGCTCCATCAAAATTCTTGATAGTAAATGAATGGAGATGAAACATGAAAATGTTTTAATGTTATAAAGCTAAGTATTTTGGTGATAAAACTCCCCAACTGTGGTTGCTTTCATTGTCATTTCTTTCCACCATAGCACAGGTAGTTGACTGCATGCTGAAAATGTTTTCTTATACTTGAATAGAATTTAAAATTTAAATTTTAATTTGAACACTCTCTGACTTCTCAGGACCTAAGACAAATTCCTCAGATAGCATAATATAGAATTTCTTTTCTTTTTTTTTTTTAATATTTTTAAAATTTATTCAACAGAGAAAGAGAAATCACAAGTAGGCAGGGAGGCAGGCAGAGAGAGAGGGGGAAGCAGGCTCCCTGCTGAGCAGATAGCCCAATGCAGGGTTCGATCCCAGGACCCCTAGATCATGACCTGAGCTGAAGGCAGAGGCTTAACCCACTGAGCCACCCAGATGCCCCAGATAGCATAATATAAAGCTTAGATTATGTATGTAATTTTGATTGGCATAGTGTTTTTTTTCAATGATATGGATTTTGTTTCATTATTTTTCTAGCTGTAACATTTTTAACAATGTGCTTTAAAGTTAAATAAAATTTTGAAGACGAAAATAAAAGTCCCAAAAAATCATCCTCCACCATAGTAGCATAACTTAATACGTTTATATATTCTTTTGCTTTAGGCCAAAAGCATGCATTTCCAAAATTCTCAGTTGTGCATAACATACTGTTTTATTTGCTATATAAAAATTGCAAAACTTTTGTTTTTCATTTATTTTATTTATTTGAGAGAGAGAGAAAGCAGAGGGAAGTGGGAGAGGGAGAAGCAGGGTTCCCCACTGATCAGGGAGCCTGATGTAGGGCTTGATCCCCAGAACACTGAGATCATGATATGAGCTGAAGCTGATGCTTAACTGACTGAGACACCCAGGTGTCCCAGGTGCTAACATTTTGAACACTCAGTATGTGTGAACACTTTGTAGTCTTTATGTAGAATAATTTATAATCTATTAATTAGGTACCTTATCTCTATTTTACAAATAAGAAATAGATAAAGAAAGAATATGTAACTTACCCAAGGTCGAACAGTTAGTGAATGGTAAACTCACTAATTTACCCTAATTCTTCTTCTTTCTCCTCCTACTACTACTTGTAAACTTTTTGTCAGGTTCTCTCTCTCTCTTTTTTTTAAAGATTTATTTGGGGGGAGAGGGAGAGAGAATCCCAGACTCCACTTTTAGCACATAGCTCAACACAGAGCTCTATCTCATGAACCTGAGATCATGACCTGAACCAAAACCAAGAGTTGGACACTTAACCTACTGAGCCACCCAATTGCTCTAGGTTCTTTTCTTTTATTTATTTATTTTATTTATTTTTTTAAAGGTCTGGGTATTTTGCTCTAAAAGAACTGCCTCATTATCCGTAGCCATTGCACAACTGTGTTTGTTTTTCTTTTAGTAGGCTCTGTGCCCAGCATGGGGCCTGAGCTAATGACCCTGAGATCAAAGAGGTACATACTCCACCAACTGAGCCCACCAAGTGCCCCTCTTTTTTGGGGGGGGGGGTATTTTTAAAAAATCCCCTCCCCTACTCCCCCGACCTCCGTTGTTGAAGTATAATCGACACACAATGTTACATTAGTTTCAGATATGCCACCTAGCAATTTAGTTTTTGGACAACTGTTTTTAATTATTTGGGGGCCTCAAACCTCTTTGAAAACCTGATAGAAGTTGTAGATTTTTATCCTCCAGAAAAGTGCATTCTCCACAAATTTTTGCATAAAATTCAGTCTGAATGTGTCCCTAAAGACTATTTGTGGACCCTGGAGTAGTAATTATCATTTTGATGAGTATAGAAATCACCTGGATTTCTTTTTAAAATGCAGATTACTTGGTCTCGCTGCCTAAAGATTGAAGTTGGGCTTAGAATCTGCCCTTTTAACAGTATTTCAGATGATCTGAATGCAGGATGTTTCTGTACAAAACTCTGAATCTCTCATGAGATTCAGAATCTTCTTATTCCCTGCTGTTTTGTTGTTTTTTGTTTTTTGAGAGAGAGACATGAGAGTGAGTGGTGTTGGGAGGGGCGGAGGGAGAGGGAGAAGCTGATTTCACTGCTGATCAGGGAGCCCAACTTGGCACTCTGTCCCAAGATCCTGAGATCATTACCTGAGCTGAAGGCAGATGCTAAACTAACTGAGTCACCCAGGTGCCTCTATTAGTGTTTTTTAATAGAATTTTTTTTTCTGCAAGTTTTTTTCTAAACCCATTTAAGAAAATGGTTTAAAATAAATTAATCATTTAAAGATTTCCCCATGATTTTTTTTTTTTTTTAAATAAGCTCCATGCCCAGCGTAGAGCCCAACACAGGGCTTGAACTCAAAACCCTGAGATCAAGACCTGAGCCGAGATCAAGAGTTGGCCGCTTAACTGACTGAACCAACCAGGCACAACCTGCCTCAATAATTCTTTTTATTTTTAGGATGAACTTTCTGATGTTAGCCAAGGAGGATCTAAAGCTACTACTCCAGCATCAACAGCTGCATCAGATGTGGCCACACTTCCTACTGATACTCCCTTAAAGGAGGATAATGAAGGATTTGTGAAGGTTGCAGATACACCAAATAAATCAGAGATAAGCAAGCATATTGAAGTACAGGTAGCCCAAGAAACTAGAAATGTATCAACAGGTAAGTGATGCTAGTTCTTTATTTTCTGGTAAAGATTATGTGGGTGTGAAAAGATACATCTTAGGTGTGTTACTGCTTTAGATTTATAAAATTATACTGAATTACCAGTAAGCTTAAAAGGGATGATGATCAATGTTTTTGAGAGACAGATTTGGGGAGCTTGGGGAATGGAGAGCCTGAAAGGTAGGACAGTAGTCTTAATTTCTCTGTATTTCACACCTAAATTAGTAAATAAACAAACAAGGAGTTCTGCCCTAGGATAAAATGGACTGTGTCCCAAGAAATACAAGTAAAAACTTTGGTTATTTATCAGTTTCTGATACTCACTGTTTAGAATATATGATATCTTGTCTAACCCCATGTTTCCTAGAACTCAACCTTAAAATTATTTTATGATCAAATGATGTATTTATAACCATTGAAGCAAAGGATTTTTCATATTAGGGTCAGTATGTGATACATGCATTATTTATGTCATCTTGTCCTTTTCCCAAGGCTCGGCTGAAAATGAAGAGAAGTCAGAAGTTCAAGCAATCATTGAATCCACTCCTGAGTTGGATATGGACAAGGATCTCAGTGGATATAAAGGCTCAAGGTACTGTCAATGTCAGATGAAGACTTTTTTTTTTTTTTTAGATGAAGACATTTCTTTCCCCTCTCCGAGAAGCATACTGTTATTCTCTGGTCTCTTGCCAGAAATAAAGGGCATTCACATGTTTTGCTGAAGAAATATTAATATTATATTCTAGTTTCCATTTTTGAAACTGGACATTGTAAGTGGTCGAAATGTTTTGTGGTGAAATGTTGCCTTTGCAGCATCAGGGATTAGGAGTATATAGAAGGATAGAGGAAGAAGACAGCTAAGATGTAACCAATACTTTTTAGAAATGGGGAAATATAGAAACAGGAGTAGGGGGAAGTAACAATTTGAGCAACCTTTGTTCCTTCTACCAGATCAGGAAGAAGCATATGTACTCACTTCAAAACTGTAATGGTTTCAGGATGCCTGGCTGGCTCAGTCAGTAGAGCAGTTGACTCTTGATCTTAGGATTGTGAGTTCAAGCCCCATGTTGGGTGTGGAGCCTGTTCAAAAAAACAAAACAAAAAAAGATCAAACTGTAATGATCTCATTATTGGAAGAAATTAGTTTCATTACATGGTGAGCCTATTTAGTGTTGGGAAGAGAATTGTTACCTATCATCTTAATCAAGGTATTCTAAAGTGTATGGATGTTCAGGAACTTCACGCAGGAGCTACTGCGTTTCTTTTAATTTCTTCCATAACATTTATCTTTTAATAATAAAGACTATAAAAATACATGCCATTTATTGATCACTACAATTGTGGTTAAAAGCATTAACCTAGAGTAAGACTGTGTGGGTTCAAATACTGCCTTGGATTTGAATCTGACATGTATTTTCTCCTTCATAAAAAGGAAATGTGATAATACCTCAGATGATTATGATTATATCAATCAAGGTGTGTTAAATCATTGGCAAAGGGCCCAGTTGAATAAATGTTAGTATTATTGTCTTCATCATCATGTAATATAATTTTTTTTTAAAGATTTTATTTATTTTATTTGACAGAGAGAGAGATCACAAGTAGGCAGAGAGGCAGGCAGAGACAGAGGGGGAAGCAGGCTCCCTGCTGAGCAGAGAGCCCGATGCGGGGCTCGATCCCAGGACACTGAGATCATGACCTGAGCCGAAGGCAGTGGCTTAATCCACTGAGCCACCCAGGTGCCCCAATCATGTAATATAATTTTAATTACAACCTTATGGAGTCAATGTCTTCATCCCCATTTTACAGTTAAGGAAGCTCAGAAATGTGTAATAACTTGGCAAACATAACCTAGTCAGCAAGTAGAGCTGCCATTCAATCTAGGACTCTGATTCCAAAGGCCTTGTTCTGTGAAAATATTTTTTATTATTTGTTTACAAATGTAAACAACGCAGGGGTGCCTGGGTGGCACAGTTGGCTAAGTGTCTGACTCTTGATTTTGCCTCAGGTCATGATCTCAGGGCCTATAAGATCAGAGCCCCATGTTGAGCCCTGAGCCCTGTGCCAGTCTCTGCTCTGGGTGTGGAGCCTGCTTGGGAAGTTCTCACTCCCTCTCCCTATCTCTCCCCCTCTCCCACCACTGGCACGTGCACGCTCTCTCTTAAAAAAAAGAAAAGAAAAAAGAAAACAATGCAGAGTGTAAGAAGTGAAATTTGCTTTTCATCTTTACTTTCCTAAGCCTAGAAGACACAGCCACTTATTAGCAGTTTCAGTTTATCATCCTGAACCTCTTTAAAAATGAAAAAATAAATTTTATTAGACTAACGCATGTAAGTCTAATAGTAAGGTCAAATGGTAATAATTCAAAATATGAAGGGCAGTAGTAGTCCCTTGCCCCTACCCACCCCTTAGTACCATTCTCAAGCGGCAGTGTCTCTCACTTCGTTCTCTCTTTTTTTTTTTTTTTTTTTCTCAACAAAAGTGGCTCAGCTTCATTGCAGGGATGCTGGGGAGGGCCAGCAGGCTAAAGAAGGGTGTCTGTAGAAACACCCGTCCCTGAGCAGGACTGCCAGGCCCCAGGTCTGTCTGGAGGGCAGGAGAGGGTCAGCGTTCTGCCCCCTTTCGTCCTTCTTTTATTTATTTATTTATTTATTTATTTTTTAAAGATTTTATTTATTTATCAGAGAGAGAGAGGGAGCGAGAGTGAGCACAGGCAGACAGAATGGCAGGCAGAGGCAGAGGGAGAAGCAGGCTCCCTGCTGAGCAAGGAGCCCGATGTGGGACTCGATCCCAGGACACTGGGATCATGACCTGAGCCGAAGGCAGCTGCTTAACCAACTGAGCCACCCAGGCGTCCCCCCTTTCGTCCTTCTTAGGCCCAGGGTTCCAGGCCATGGCTACTTTGGGCCAGGGTTAGAAACAGCTTTTCCTCTTTCTCCAGGGTCTCCAGCAGAGTGTCCACACTCTCAGAGCTGATGCATGCCTTCCTGTTGGGCAGGTCCTTGTCAAACTCAACTCCTGCCATCTTGTTGAGCACCTAACTGACCACCTTAGAGCGGTCTTCACGAGTCATGTCCCCGGAGAACTCGTGCTTCCCCATGACTGTGGATGTGACGGTGGTGGCAGCCACATCTTAGTTCTCTTTTGCTGTTTTTCCTCAGGTATCTATGTCACATCCTTGTGCTTCTTTTCCTTGTTCCTTCTGTTCACAGCTGGGATTCTGTGAGAAAATTAAGCCTTAATGCCCCAAGGCTTCTTCTGTATAATGAATTAGCTGCACTCTTGTGCATGTAGCATTGAGAAGATTGTCACTTAGATCCTTTTCTGTATTCTGTGGATCAGGTGAGGAACTCTGGTTTTAGAAATGCTGTGATACTAGCTGTGGACCTTATAGTGAAGATGACACCACCTTACCTTCCTTTCATCCTCTCAATATAATTCAGTCTTTGTTACATTAACATTCATTTTTTAAATCATTATGACTATATAGATACTGATCACAGGTTATCAACAGAATATGCTGTGATTATATTTCCTATCTTGTGCAACTTTGTTTTTCTGGAATTAGTAAAACCTCTTGGATTTTTGTTTTGTTTTGTTTGCTTAGGCTTCTGCATACCGATTGCTAGTTCAAGGAGAGGTACCTTGTGAATCATAAATGTAAACACTCTCAAAATGGCCAAATGTAAAGCCAGCTTCCCTGCACCCTCTATCCTGGGGTCTTTTTTTCGCATCTTCCAGCCCAGGTGTCATGGGCTCTGGTCCTGGTGTTTGACCTCACTATCACGCTGGGAATTCACGTCACCTCTGTCTCTGTTGGATCTTCTGTTTCCGGGATCCCTAGTCATCTTATTGCTGGTGCTTCTTTTTTAAGATTGATTTATTTTAGAGAGAGAGCACAAGTGGGAGGGGCAGAGAGGGAGAGAGAATCTCAGACTTGGTGCTGAGTGGCTAACAGAAATTCTAGGTTGGAAAATATTCAGAAGTTTTCCTTCAGAATTGTGAAGACGTTGCTTCATTATCATGTTGAGTTTTGAGAGTTGCCATTTGGGTTCTTGCTTTTTTGTTTATTTTCTCTGGAAGATTTTAGGATCTTCACTTTATCCCTCATGTGCCCCTCTCCTTTAAAAATTCATTGATCGTGGTGCCTGGGTGGCTCAGCTGGTTGAGCAACTGCTTTCAGCTCAGGTCATGGTCCCGGAGTCTTGGGATCGAGCCCTGCTTTGGGCTCCCAGCTACATGGAGAGTCTGCTTCTCCCTCTGACCTCCCCTCTCATGTTCTTTCTCTCTCAAATAAATAAATAAAATCTTTAAAAAAATTGATTGTGTGCTTGATGTAGGGGGTCTTCTTTTGTATCTTATATGTGGCAAGTACTTTCATCTGGAAATTCATATCTCCCAGTTCTGAGAAATTTTGTTACTTCTCCTTACTGTTGTCCTTTCCTCTTTCTGGAATATCTGTTAGGTAGCTATTGAACATCCTGGACTAACCTTCATAATTCTACCTCCTCCCTTCTATTTTTTTGTCCTAACTTTCATATGATTTCTTCAACTTTATCTTTCAACCCTCATTGATTTTTTTTTCCCCCCTAAACCTTAAGATTACTCTTCATAACATCCTGCTCTTCTTTTGTGAATACAATGTTTAGTCTGAAAAAAATTAGTTGTTGTTGTTCTATGTTTTTTTTTTTTTCTGTTGCTTGAGTTGTCTCCTTTTTGCTCTGAGTGCTTCTGTCTTAGTGCATTTGTTTTTGGACTCTTTATTTTTAATAAAGGCCTTCTTTAAAGGTCTTATGCTCCGTGGCTGTTTTGCTGGAACTGAAGTAATTGATGCTGATTCTCTGGTTTCCAGCTTTTAACATGTAGATATGGCATCCATTGTTTAGGGAGCAATGCTATGGGGAGGGAGGTCTGTGTTCTGGAGGACTGGATCTCTCTCTTACTGCTTCTTCTGCTGTCTTTCATCCCAGCCTTCTGTTTTGTGTTCTCCCTTGCATGCATCTTTCTGTAGATTGCTTGTTCTTTCAGTGCCTGGTCCTTTCAGAGGTTCTGGCAGCATGCTGAGTTCCTCCCTAAACGCTAGTGGCTTAGGTTTCAGCTTTTTCTGATTGGTCAAATCACTTTCTCCTGTTTGCCTATTTTCCATCTGACACAGTTTTGTTCACATTCCATCTGCTGCAATTTCTTTTTCTATTCCCTATGTTCTATAGGTGGAAAATGACTATGTTTAGTCCAGCATGTTTAACTGGAAGTCCTGTGCAAACTTTTTTTTTTTTTAAAGATTTATTTATTATTTTAGAGAGAAAACCAGGGGGGCAGGGGCAGAGGGAGAGAGAACCCTAAGCAGACTCCATGCTGAGCACAGAACCCAACATGGGGCTCCATCCCATGACCCTGAGATCATGACCTGAACCAAAACCAAGAGTCAGACACTTAACCAACTGCACCACCCAGCACCCCAACTTTTTTCTATTAATATAACATTAAAGCACAAACATATACATTTTCCCATTTCTTTGCATATTCCATGCTGTAAAGGGCTTATATACACTGTGTTGTAACTTACTTTTTATTATTTATTTATTTATTTGTCAGAGAGAGAGAAAGAGAGTGTGTGTGTGTGTGCACAAGCAGGGGGAAAGGCAGGCAGAGCGAAAAGCAGACTCCCTGGCGAGCAAAGAGTCTGAAATGGGACTTGATCCCAGGACCCTGGGACCATGATCTGAGCAGAAGGCAGACATTTAATCCACTGAGCTATGCAGGCATCCCCTTGCTTTTTTAAAAAACACCTCTTTATAATGGGTTTCTTTAGTTTTTAACTATAAAGTTAAAAATCTTTAACATTTATGTATATCCGTAACTTCTCTGTGGCCTATAAATGATCATTAAGGTCATTTCAGCTTTTAGCTACTATAAGAATGCTGCTCAGACCATTCTTTTACATTTGTAATTATTTTCTTTCTTTCTTTTTTTTTTTTTTAAAGATTTTATTTTTTTATTTGACAGAGAGAGAGATCACAAGTAGGCAAGAGGCAGGCAGAGGGAGAGGGGGGGAAGCAGGTTCCCTGCTGAGCAGAGAGCCTGATGCGGGGCTCAATCCCAGGACCCTGGGATTATGACCTGAGTTTACTAAGGCAGAGGGCTTAACCCACTGAGTCACCCAGTTGCCCCTCCTAATTACTTTCTTAGGACAGGATTTTTGTAGGATTTTTTTGACAGTGAATTCTTGAATCAGATGGTATTTGTATTCTGAATTTTAACAGATACTATAATTGCCCTTAAAAATAAAATGCCCATGCCATTTTATATCCAGACAACATAAAACATGGCGGTTAGGTAATCTCCTGGATTCTGAAGCTTGGCTGTCTGGGTTTGAATCCTTCTTCCTTCTCTCATTTGCTGAATGATCTTGGGAAATTCCTTCATCTCTTTGGTTTCCTATTCTATAGAATTGGGATAATAGTACCTCCTTTGTAGAGTAGGTGGAGGATTCAGTAAGGAAATCTAGGTAAAGTGCTTATATAATGTCTGATACAAGGCAGAGTTGTGCTCTGTTAGCTGTCATTTATTGTTTGTGTTTACTGGGATATAACCAAAAAATAAGCATTCTGTATTTTCTTCAGTTCTTTCTGTGGAGTTTAATGGGAATTCCACAGGAAACCTTTTAGAAATCTTTTAAAATTATATTTTGTACTAAATGTCAATAACAAGTGGACAATTATTTGCCTATTGTATTCACTTTACACTGTTGATAAAGTCTGTAATATATGTTGATTTGGTTGTGTTATTTCTGTTGCACAGCACTCCCACCAAAGGCATAGAAAACAAAGCTTTTGATCGTAATACAGAATCTCTCTTTGAAGAACTGTCTTCAGCTGGCTCAGGCCTAATTGGAGATGTGGATGAAGGAGCAGATTTACTAGGTATGATAGCTTATCTGAAGAAGTATACTGTTTTAGAAATCTATTTTTTAAATGATTTAATTAAAAATTCCTTTAAAATGTCCCTAACTGATCAGTAGCACACAGTTATTACACTTTCAGGTAATTAATAGGAATGTATTCTTTGAGATCATAAAAGCTTTAAATGAAAGCGTCTTTATATATGGATATCCCTCTCGTTGAATTGCACTTTAATTTGTATTTTGAAATTCATATAGCACATTTTACTGAATATGTGCTATAGTCCAAGAACTGTATTACACATAAGGAACACAGTGATGTATATCTGTGTGTGTGTATGTGTGTGTGTGTGCATCCAGATGTATAGATTGATAGGTAGTCCCTGGCTTATAGAGTTCTTTAAATTCTGTTGACTTTAATTAAAAAAGAAAATGTAATACTTGTTTTTTCTGAGATTTCACAGAATATTCTGTTTTAGCTATATAGGGAAGGTAATCATTTTAGCATTTGTGTTTTTGAAGAACAACTGGTTTGAAAAAAGAATACTGCATTTGGCTCTTCCATTATTTATCTGGTGACCTTTGCCAAAGAGCTTAACCTCTCCTGGCCTTAGTTTCTTTGTGTATAAAATGAAGGAGCCGGATTCAAGTTTAGGGGTTGAGCAAACCGTGTAGCTCATAGGTCCACACCCAGTGCATCGCCTGTGTGTATGAATAAAGCTTTATTGGAACACAGCTACTCTCATTCATTCACTTATTGTCTATAGTTGTTTTGGCACATAACAGAAGAGTTAAGTAGTCTGTTACAGAGATCCTTTGGATTACAAAGACTTAAAATATTTACCCTCCGACCCTTTACAGAAAGAGTGTATAGACTCCTGCTTTAGGTGATCTCTGAAGTCTCTTTGAACAATAATTACATGATTTTGACTTATGTCAGTTAGCTTTGGCGTATCTTTTTATAACTTAAGATCTTACAGAGATTGAAAGCTTTATGGCATTAAAAACCCTTGCCTTTGGAATAGATACCAGCCTTGAAGAAATGTATGTATCTATTATGTATCTGTTAGTATAATTATAATACAGACTATAGTGTTCTCAAAAGGTACTTTTTGTCAATTTTTGTGACTGTGGAGTGGGATTCCTTGCATTATTTTGTGTTAAATTTATTGATTGCCATTATGTTCTCGAAAGTTTCAAGTATTTTTTGAAGGAAACATAAGTTCTGTCTAAATGGAACTCACAGTCCATCTAGTAAGAGAGAGTGAAAGTTTATTATAAATCAAACTTCCTGAATTAGACATAAACTCCCACCATTAAAGTAGAAGTTAAGTACTGGAGGCAATTGAATGAGTTTGCATTTCTCAAGGAGGGGTAAAGATTAATTCTTAAGGAATTAATTCCTTAGAATTAGGAATTAGTTCCTAATTCTTAAGGAATACCCCATTTTTAAATTTACACTTTAACTTTAGTTAACATTAAATTGTGAATGAAAAGTTCCTTTTATGAAACTGAGTCCCTTGGCATATTTGAACAGTAGGTACAAAAAATGCTGGAAAGAAGAATTTTTAAGTATTTGAATTTATATTCAAATTTATGTACAGTAAAAAAATCACTCTTTATGGTGAATTTTTTTGACCTTTAACAAAAGCATGGAATTGTATAATCACCAGAATCAATATACGCGCCCCCCAAATTCCTGCATCCTTTTAAATTCGGTTTGTATATTCTGCTACTTAATATTCCAGTATGGAATAATATAATTTTTGAGGTTGGTGATCCCAAACTTTCCTTTTTGTGAAGAGTTAAGAACCCACAGAGTACTTAGAAATAATTGTGGTCTTTTAAAATCTTGTGTTTTCTGAAAACTTCCATTCTTTAAGTCAGAAAATTAACCATAAGGAATAGGTTAAAAGCAAAATCCTAATACTCTGGTTTTCTTTCTGGTTTGAAAATAAGAAATAGAGTGTAAACTAGTGTATTTTTCCTTTTGTAGATATTGATATATTTATCTCTAGAATGTTCCAGATTAGAAGTTTTTACTATATCACCTTAAGTGTAGTGACTTAGTCCTGCATGAATACCCTTTGGCCAAAGATGGTAAATGAACTTTCAAGGCACTTAGTTGTTCCCTGGCTTCTCTTCTGTACAATTTCATGATAGTGGTTGAGGAAATGGAAGATAGTGAAACCACCAAAATCATTTCCCAAAGTTCTTTAATTAACTCGGGTTAATAAATACATAGTCCCATTTCTGTAACTCTGTTTATTTCTTGATTACTATGTTATTGTAATATATTTTTGTAAAACTCTTCTCTTGTTTGAGGGTATACTTGTTTGAGGGTATATTTTGCAATCATTATGCATATATCCCACACTTAGATTATTTTTTCTGCTTTTAATTATATAAAAGAGGTAAAGCCCTCCCCACCCCCATTTGTCCTTGTCTCTTGACTTCCTTATTTTCACTGATCCTTTTCCCATTCACTTTAGTCATGTACCTAGAACTTGGAAGGCATACATCCTCCTATTGGGATTTTCTTTCTCTTGATTATCTTTCTGTATTTTCAACTTCACTATCTTTACTTCTTTTTTTTTTTTTTGTCATTTAAACATGTTCAAATCTTTTCCACTTAAGAATGAAAGTACTGCCCCTCCTCTTCCTCTGCACCTCTATCTTCAGTACCTTCCAGTACCTTCATATCCTGTCACTCCCTTTCCTTCCATTTCTGGTCACATCTTTATGCAGCAATTCCGAGGAGGTATCCGCTATGTGTCTGACACTATTCTAGATGATTGTGATACATGGTCAAACAAAGTAAACTTCTTAAAAGTGTAGCTGCTTTTAACTGTCAGGATTTCCCCTTTCCCACTTGCATCTCATCCCCCTGTCCTCCATATGGGCATTCTTCCCCACACTCACATGTAGTGAAACAGCCTTGTTTACTATATCCGGTGTTCCTTCTCTGTTCTTTCACAGGACTTCTCAGATAACATTTGTCTTTAACTCCATCTTTGCTGGATTTCTGTGAAAACAGACTTTTCTGCCTCTGACTATTCTTTTTCAGTCTTTGCAGGATCCTCTTCCCTCTGCCCATCTTTGAGGATATCAGTATTCCAGGCCCGCTTCTTTGTTTGGGAAATCCTATTTGCCCTTGCTTCTAGGCTTTCATGGAAAATAGCTCTGCAGTGTTTATCTCCTTTCAGCATCTTTTTCTAGAGCCCCAGACTGTTATTTTGAAACAGCCCAGGAGACACCTCTAAGGTGATTTGTAGGGCTTTACATTTGATGTGCCTACAGCTCAGTTCATTGTGTTCATTGTTCTGTTCAGTGCTGTTCTTGGTCCAGCAGGTACTGTCTCCGTGAATACCTCACCGTCCACGGAGTTCTCCATTTGGAATCTCTCCTTCTTCTCTCAGAAGCAATCACCAAGGCTTCCTTACTCCCTTTTCTTTAAAAAACAAAAACAAAAGCAAAAACTGCATATCTCTTTATAAATCTCCTTGCCTTTTCTTAAATGGCATATCCTCCTATTGGAATTCTGCCTTGATCCCCTACTTAAAGCTTAGTTGTCCCTGAAATGTATCCTCATGGCACTCATATTTTTTACTATGCCACTCTTTATACTTTACGGTAATTTTGTATGTACTCACCTCTCTGGGTAGGCTCTGAGCTCAGTGTGGCCAAGACAGCTTTATCTGTTGCTTTCTATTGAGTCTTTAGGACCATAGCACAGCAATTAAGTGAATGGATTGCTAAATAGTTCTAATGGTTTTATTTCCCCTCCAATTCTGTGATTCTTCACCTTTTAGGATTAAAACTCCTTTATGGAAGAATTTGTAAGAAAGCAGTGTACTTTTGAAAAAATGCATGTATAGGTAGATAAAATTGTGCATACTTTCTCAAGGGATTGACAGATAATTTGGAGGCCCAACTATGAACCTAGCTTGAGCGTTGATGCTAAAATCCAAATGAGACTTCTGTGACTTTAAAACCTGCCAGGCAGTTTTTTGCATGTTTTTAATAGTTAGAGTTTCCAAATCAGACCTAAGTTTATGTTTGGTTGAAACCTTCAATAGAAATGGGGCTACCTCCAAGTTATGTTTTTCTTACACTTATGAGTTAGTTTTTATCAATACATTTCAAAATGAAAATTTTGGACAGTCCTGTTGACATATATATTAAATTTATACACGAGATTTTGAGAGAAATCTTCACTGAGAGTGTGTAAACTTTAGAACCTACATTATCAAAATACGATTCCCATAGAATACATATTTCAAAATTTTCTCTTATTTATAATATTTACACTTTATTGTGTTTGTTTCTCTGCGTCTTTTAAATTTTATTGTCTCCTCTCACTGAAATAAATGAGCAGAGATCTTGCTTTCTGAAAACAATCTAATTGTGATTCTTATTCATTTTTCTCTTGGGCTGCTTACCCAGGGGAATATTCTGGTGTGTATGCTTTTAAATACTTTACTATTATTGCTTTTTAAGCAAGGTGTTCCTGGCTGCTATTCTCATGCAATGCTTTCTCATCATTTTTTTCTGCTCAACTTTATTTATTTATTTATTTATTTATTTTGCCTTCCATATATTTTCAGCTTTTATGCTTATCTCCCTATATGCTTGAGAGTTTATGGCAAACATAGTCATTACATAAGCTTCTTTCAACCAATCTAAACCTATTTCTTCTGACTGTATAGCTTTATTAAAAGTTAACGTTAGTCAAAAGCAGATATTTCAGCATATCTTGCCAAAATTCATTTGGAATTGGAATTTGGAAACCTTTTTTAGTTTGTCTTTATTTTCACCCTTTGGAGAATACATAGATGATTAAATAAGCTACTATGTGATATTTAGTTCTTCATGGTAGAAGTACACTGATCTTTGAGAATATTTGAGATAATTATAATACAGACAAAGTATGAGTTCATATGTGAGCATACAATTTTTAGCATTCCTAGGCTGGTTTTAAATTATCTTTTAAGTCATTTGAAATATTACCTTTTAAAAAATCAAGGGACACGTTAACTCCTTTTCCTTATATAGTTTCTTAGGACTTCCTGTATAGCTGGGTTATATGAATAATATTTCTTCCATTGTATGTAGTTTTTCAACATTACCTTAGGATAAGTGAATGGTGGGTCTTTGCTTTGTTTTGCCTTTTTGTTTTTGTAATATTTTTGAGATACCTTCCCTAGTGTGTTGTTTTACTTCTTTAGTTTCTTATAAGTAGCAAATTAAGTAACTTTCTTCTCCCTGAAGATCATTGCATTGAATCTTGCATTGAATACTCTGCCTTACAGTCCTCATTAAATTATTAAAAGGATTCTGTAAAGTCATAACTGATTATTATTTCAGAGGTGACACTTTGAAGGAAACTTTATATTATTGATTTGGGATTTTCAATCCAATTATTCAGTTTCATCGCACAAAAGAATTGGTAAAGCATTTTTTTTAGGTATAACATGTCAGAGAACATCCTTATGAATGGAGGAAATCATCTTAATTTCTATCTTTTGCACATCATTATGCATTAAGTCATAACACTGTGATTCCAGGTGTATTTCATATCATGCATAAAACTTTACAGATTAATAATCTATTTTCATGCTGTTTCTTACATAAAACATTTCTTGTTCTTTGTTTTTGCTTTACATGGAATGCATGGGCTTTAAGACCATAATTTCTTTGGTAAGGTTTCATCTGCATTGGGGTTCCGTCCTTCTTTGGCCTGTTTCTGCCTGTTCTTTCTTAGTAAGACCTAATTATTAGGCAAAAGCCTAAAATACCAGCTGTGATTTGGAAATGATTTCTGATCTATATTAATGCTTACACTTTTTTTCCCTCTAAATCTTTTACTGCTACTTTTTAGAATGTTCGGCAGAAAAGTCTTGATCAATTGAAATAATTATGAGAAACAAAATACAGACCGTTACAAAGAATTGGCTAACAAAATCTTTGGTTTTTGATGGATAATTGTAATTTTTATAACCTATGCAAGTAGATATATCAAAAAAATTATAGAAAGAATACTAAAGGATAGATACAATTTATAAATTAAAATTTGGGTATCTAGTTTATTATAATACAAATTTATATAATTTTTGATAATTTTTTGAAAGGTTTTAATTATTTTTTGAAATTTTTTTGGTAGGAATGGGTCGTGAAGTTGAGAATCTTATATTAGAAAATACACAACTGTTGGAAACCAAGTAAGTATATACAAATTTTTAAAAAGATTTTATTTATTTATATGAGAGAGAGAGCGCGCGCATGCAGACACAAGCAGAGGGGAGGGGCAGAGCAAGGGAGAAGCAGGCTCCCCGCTAAGCAGGACCCTGGGATCCTAACCTGAGCCCAAGACAAATGCTTAACCCACTGAGCCACTCAGGTGCCCCAGTATACACAATTTTTTCTTTTTAAGATTTTATGTATTTTGACAGAGACAGCAAGAGAGGAAACACAAGCAGGGGAAGTCAGAGAGAGAGAGAAGCAGACTTCCCGCTGGGTAGGGAGCCTGATGTGGGCTCGATTCCAGGATCCTGGAATCCTGACCTGAGCCGAAGGCATATCTTTAACCCACTGAGCCACCCAGGCGTCCCTATATACAGAAATTTTTTAAAATGTATTTAAAGATTTTATTTATTTATTTGACAGAGAGAGATCACAAGTGGGCAGAGAGGCAGGCAGAGAGAGAGGAAGGGAAGCTGAGCAGAGAGCCTGATGCGGGACTCCATCCCAGGACCCTGAGATCATGACCTGAGCCGAAGGCAGCGGCTTAACCCACTGAGCCACCCAGGCGCCCGGGTTTCTTTAGTTCTACATAAATGTTTTTTGATCTATCCCCTGCCCAGCTGTCCTCTATAGCTGATGGTTTTCAGGTGTAATTTGTGGGACCTTAGAACCTCAAACATACGGGAGTCTTGGTTAGTGGGGCAGGTCCTGAGTCCTGTGGAAAAGCGGCCCGGTTCCCTTTGTTAATTTGCTGTGTCAGAGCAACTTTGGAACATTTGTGTAGATCTAGAATAGAATGCAGTTAATGAGGCACTATGCCCACCTATATGCAGAAGGACTAGATCTATTTATTTTTTCCTAGATTTATTTTTTCCATCAGCATTATATCAAAAACCAATGCTATACCTTGGGTAATTGAATTTAAATTAAAAAGAAAAAAAAAAAGAATTTTCCCCCCAGATTTCCACCCCAAGTTTATACTTTTTTGTCATCAATTATTAAAGGTAAAGATCAAAGATAAATTTGTTGACTAGATGATTTTTTTCCCTTTGAGTTTAACAATAGTACCGTTATGGATGCTATTTTGTAAAAGTTTCATCTTAGTTAATTGTGGTATTTTTGTTAGTTGGTAGTCTGCTCTGCTTTCCCGGTTTATTCTTCGCTAAGTGGGAAGAGTAAAAACTTCTATGGTTGTGTGTTTTTTTATCTTTATCTACAAACAACACGGGGTGGAAGATCTTCAAAATACTAAGTTAGTCAGCTTTGATTATGTAGTTACTTTCATCTGTAAGAGAATAAGCTAAAAGACAGGAAGGGTATCCATTTGTAACGATATACATGAAAAACGTGTTTCTTAGACATGCTCTGAATGTAGTGAAGAACGACTTGATCGCAAAGGTGGACGAGCTGACCTGCGAGAAGGACGTGTTGCAGGGGGAGCTGGAGGCTGTGAAACTCGCCAAGCTGAAGCTCGAGGAGAAGAACAAGGAGCTGGAGGAGGAGCTTAGGAAGTAAGTTTAGGCCTTGGCCACTCTGAACCCAGCTGTCTTTGATGGGTCTTTGCCATTGGGCCACAAAGGGTCACAAGTGTGTCTCCCACCCCACCCCTGCTGGGCCAGCCCTGCCGCTGGTAGCCTTCTCCAGCCCCAGTGGGTGGCCCTTTCCAGCCATTCAGGAGCAGCAGGCGGTGCTGGGAGGGTAAGGGAGCCTAGTACCTGTCTGTGGCTCTGCTGTAAGCGCACCATTCTGCTTGCCCAGCCTTATCATTGTCACTTTTTGAGGCTGTCACCATCCTAGTGAAAAAACTTAGAACCTTTCGAAAATTTGCTCATAAGAAAATCAGAAACATTGTTTTCCTTTCACCCAGCTTTCTTTAATACTTTTTTTTCCTGAGAACAGTGCCACACTAATGTTCCCCTAGGTGAAGGGAACTAAATACTCTGGAAAGAGAAGAATACTCATTTTGTGTCAATTAAAAATTTTGACCTACTCTTTCATTCCTTGAAAAGATGAACACAACTCAAATAACAAGTTCTTTTTTTTTTTTCCCCACCAGAGCTCGCGCAGAAGCCGAAGATGCACGGCAAAAAGCAAAAGATGATGATGATGTAGGTTTATGATGTCAGATTTTTTTCTTAATCCTTTTTGGTTTTTAAGAAAGCTTACTAATGAAGCTTTGGATATAGCATTATAGAAAGATAGAAGATCCCTTTGTGGTCATGAGTAGGACAGCGTACTCTCCCACATGGTATCTGGAGGTCAGGCTTTCTGGCTAGGTGTGGTGTGCTCATTTTTTTCTGTGGCTCTGTGCTGTGACCTTGTTTGCATGGTCAAGCTCAAGGACTAGCCGCAGTATTTTGGATTTCAGTATTGTTTGTTTTGTCTCAAATTTTTACTTAGAAATATGAAAGCTTGTTTATAAAAGTTGTTTAATAGTATTAAACATAAAAAAGATGAATTCTAAAACTTTAGTAATAGGCAGTCAGCTTATATTGTTTTCAACATATGTAAATACAAAAGACTAAATATGAGTTTTTACCAATATAATTAGCATCACAGTACCTGTACAGGGTGCCCTGTACAGAATGATTATTTAATGTCTCTGCAATCTTGCTATTTTTTTTTAAATATGTAATACTTGGTACATACCAAAAATATACATAACATGGGTAAGTTATGAAACATTAATTTATTATGTAATATGTATTATTTGTCTGTATATGTATTATGTAATAATATAATGAATATATATTCATATATAATAATATATAATATATATTTATATATAAATATATATTATAATTATATATAATATGTATTATATATATTATATATGTATAATAATATAATATAATGAACCCACCACTTAATCTAAGAACTAGAACATTATCAAACATTGAAGCTACCTCCCCTCTTGAAGAGACCACAATCCTGTATGTATCATTTTCTTACCTTTCAAAAAATGGATTTTGCGGGGGCACCTGGCTGGCTCAGTTGGTAGAGCGTGCAACTCTTGATCTTGGAGTCGTGGTGAGTTTAAGCCCCACCCTGGGTCTAGAGCTCACTTAAAAAAAATAATAATTTTATCATGTCACACATATATGTATCCTTATAAAATATGGTTTAATTTTCATTGTTTTTTATTTCATACTTAGAGATCCACTACTTTTACTCAGCATTATGTTTGAAAATATTCAGTCCTTGAATCCTCTGTTGCTGGAGGACAGAGGAGGAGGTCCACCAGGGCTAAACTCAGCCTCTTTCTTACTTACACTTGCAAAACAAAAGCCCTATAATTAAACCAGTCTTCCTCCTCAGAAGAGCATTTAGGAATTACAGTAGAAGAAAGCTGACTTGAGCATACTTCTTTGAGTCTTACCACACTAACATCCTTCACTCTCTCTAAGAAGAATTATAGTTAATACACTTGTCTCCAGCTTGTATTTCCATTGGGTGCCTTGGTACCTAGCCAATATATGTAGATGATGGGTAGTTTGAGATAAGTTAACCCCTTTTGGAACTAAAACTAACTTGTAAAAAATTGCTGAATAATTAGTATTTGTTAAAGAATATCAACTTAAAATAATGTTGTTAGAGGAACATTTCCAGACAAGCATGTTAAATCTATGTCAACAGATTAACTTTGTTCATCTTTCTTGGTTTTAGTTCAGAATCTACACTGGTCAAAAAGAAAAAAAAGAATCTACACTGGTCTTTGTATTTCCTTTATACTATGTTCAAGTATCTGTATTTCTATTCAGAAATTAAATTGTTTACCTCTTTTCAGTCATAAGTAATTACTAAAATCTCTTTGTTGATTTTATTTTTATATTAGGTTGTTTTTCATTAAATGATCCAGTAGATGAGAAATTAAGAAATATTTCAAAGCTTTGATTCCGCTAAAGTTTAACAACACCAAAAACAGTTATAGGCTCCCAGAGTGATCTGCAGTGTTCTTTTTGTTATAGAGTGATATTCCCACAGCCCAGAGGAAGCGATTTACTAGAGTAGAAATGGCCCGCGTTCTAATGGAGAGAAACCAATATAAGGAGAGATTGATGGAGCTTCAGGAAGCTGTTCGATGGACAGAGATGATTCGGTTCGTACGAGATGTGCCTCTTGGCGCTTTTCTAATATTGTTTCCTAGGTTTGAATAGTCCTTCACTCAGAACTGGAGTCCAGTCTTGGGGATCCAAACCTCGTACTCTGTTTACTAGGAAATACTTTCTGAAATAACACTAGGGATTAGGGACAGTATGTGTGACCAAAATGAGTGCCTTTTGTGGGTAAAGGGCGCTTGGAGAATGTTTCCATGACCTCTAAAAGGTAATTATTATTACTTAGGAATGATGGTCTTTTTTCAAAATAATAAAGAAATCGACACTACTTTTACAGTAATGCCAGAGAAAGAAACGAATTTTACATGCCACCCAGAAAACTAAGTCATTTTTACTCTGTGTCTTTATGTAAAATACTCTTGTCCAATTCCCTGCCCCCACCCCCTTTCTGGCTGTTTATACAAAATGTACTTTCCGCTGACATCTTCACTGATCTGATCTTAGATCTCATCTAATGCTGCCATCTAATGGCCATATTCTCAGTAACAGGAAAAGCTCGTGAAATGTTCGTGAACTAGCTGCCCCCCGAATTTGCCCATATTTTTGAGTTTGGATTCCCATGTCAGATTTATCAATAATAGTACAGATACACTGACACATTGTTTTAAAGATTGTGAACACATTTTTTAACCTCCAACTTTTACTTTGCGAGCACATTATTTATTTAACTGTATGTCCTTTACTGGTGTCATACTAGAATGGAAGTACTTTGTATAAGACATTTACGATTTGCTAAACTTGTAATTGCTGCTGAGAAGGAAGGAGATCAGTATTCTAATCTTCATTAATTGGTCAAGAAGCTAATGTACTAAGAAGCTTGTTCTTAACTCAGACATTTAATGGATTTTACATAAATAATAAATATTTTAAAAATGGACATGGGGTACCTTAGTGGCTTAGTCAGTTAAGCCTCTGACTCTCAGCTTCGGCTGGGGTCATGATCATGGCGACATGAGATTGGGTTGTGTCGTCGGGCTCTGTGCTCAGTGGGGAGTCTGCTAGAGATTCTCTCCCGCCACCATCTCTCTCAAATAAATAACTAAATCTTAAAAATTGAGCTATATAGAGGGGCTTCAGTTTCTTTTCTTTTTTCTTTTTTACAATTGATTTATTTTAGAGAGAGAAGCACAAATGGGAGGGACAGAGGGAGAGGAAGAAAAATCTCAAGCAGACTCCACAATCCCACAACACCGAGATCACAACTTGAGCTGAAACCCAGGGTTAGATGCTCAACCGACTGGGCACCCAGGCTCCCCAGCAGGCTCCACTTTTCATTGCTATTTTTTATTTTAGCAGCCATGTGGTAGTCCACAAGTGAAAAAAAAAAAAAGTGGTGTCTTTTGTTTTTTTTAACTTTTCCATTGAATTAAAAGACGTTTTCAATTTAGTCCTTTAAAAAAATGTGAAGAGTGAGCCCTGATAATGAGAGCAGAATCCTTTCTACCTTACTAAATTAGTTTGGAGCATCTTATTTTCTGAAATTTTCTTGAACTACCTATCAATCCAGTTTATCCCTTTCTTTGGTCATCTTTTCAGTAGTGGAAAGTATTAATCCTATGAAAAATGACCCATCAGAACAGTAAAGGTACAGGTTATCTTAGGAGAGCTGGAGCACGAGGACTTTCAAGACCTTTATGTAAAGCTAAGGATTCACAAGACAACATTTTGACAAAAGGGAGAATATCCTTTTTCCTTTATTGAAGATATCTCTCTTCAATAAATTTTTTTTTTTTTAATATTTACATTCAGGCATGTTGGCTGTCTGTTCAGCAGAGATGACAATCTTGTCTTGGTCAGTGGACTGAGCTCTTCGATGTGTCCCCTGTTCTTCAGATAAAAGCTAAAACATCTCACTGATAAAACATTTTTTCTTTCTTTGTTTTTCTTTTTAAATATAGTGCATCAAGAGAAAATCCAGCCATGCAGGAAAAGAAAAGGTCAAGCATTTGGCAGTTGTAAGTATCTAAAAACACATAAAGACATTAAAGAGCACTTTGAGACAAGATTATAGTCAAAATATTTCTGAGAATGATTTTGTGTCTCCTTCTTTTTAAAATTTGGAGTATATAGCTAAGTTGAACTTTTTTCTTTTTGATATGTAGCATGCCAGCTCGGTAAGGCTATTCTTGAGGACAAACATGCTGTCGTAAGCTGCATCCTATTGCTTATGCACTTGGTAGAATCTTCTGCTAAATTAAATCAAAATTATGGGGAATTATTCAGAGTGATAATTACGTGGATCCTCAGTAAATAAGTTATATGGATTCACCGGTTGTGTGATTGTAAGGAACTTTGCAAAGTAAAGCATAGAAATTAATGTCTGTAGGTTTGAGTAGTGAGTGTGTTTGTGTGTTTCAGAGTTGAATTATATTCATGCCAGAAGAACTGCGCACTTACTGTACTTTAAACTTACCCTTTTTGGTGAATCTGCTATTAATAGAACTGTTAATTCTTTTAAGTGGATATGAAGGTAGATATATAATTTGAGCTTAATGAGAAAATGTATAAGATGTGTATTAAAATGATAGTAAGTGTTCCAGTACTTACTACTTTTAGAACTGGCAAACTAAGCTTCTGTTCAAACCATGCAGCTATAACCTTGCTGTTTAACAACTACTTATCAAGTAAGAGCTAGGACCCATCTTACTCCTTCATTACAAGAAGTTCCCTGTACTTCAGCGTTTCTTCCTTTCATTATGTGAATTGCTAATTAAAGTGCCAGGATCTACCATTCTAAGCAATAGTTCCTCTTTCCTGAATGTCTGAGTTTGGCTGTGAGTTATTGCTAAGGATGCAGCGTATGACTACAAAAAATCTTTCTGCCAGTTCCTAACTCATGGCCCTTTAAAAGCTCTCTGGAATTTATGGAAAGTTATGGATTGTTTTTTATAGTGCATGTAATAACACTCTCTAGTGGGTGCTCTCTCTTGCTCTCTCTCGCTCTCTCACTTTTTTCTTTTTAGTTTCAGCCGACTTTTCAGCTCCTCAAGTAATACTACTAAGAAGCCTGAACCACCTGTTAATTTGAAATACAATGCACCCACCTCTCATGTTACTCCTTCTGTCAAGAAAAGAAGCAGCACCTTATCTCAGCTCCCAGGGGATAAGTCCAAAGCCTTTGATTTCCTTAGCGAAGAGTAAGTATTTTGCAGACTAGTAGTTATGCTCCAAATAAGTTAATAGTTCAGAACATTCTTGCCCCTTATCAGATCAGTGGTAAGGTACCCATAAGTCTATAAAGAAGCCATCTCTGTAATGTGACTGCCTACCTTTAAGTATTTGTAGTCAATATCTTTTATGAACATTGCATTTCACAGGTTTCATAAACAGAAGTTGTCTTTGTTGCTGCTCAATAACACTGATGAATATTAGCAAAATGTTAAAGGCCTATATAAGCCCTTATCCTAAATGTTTGAACATTTCCTTTGGTGTCAGAAGTTGATTTTCCCTCCTGATTCTGCTGCTCATCAGTGAACATGAACTTGGACAAACTAACCTCTCGCCCTAGTTTCTCTGGCTGTAAATTGAGGATGATAGCCTGTCTCAGAGACACTAGGGTTAAATTACCCAGGGTATGTAAAGTGCCTGACACACAGATTAGTTAACTAAGACGTACACAGCAAGTTAGTTTGCGTTTCCGTCTTCTGAAACAAAGCAGTGGTGTCCAGAAATTAACCTTTATTATCTTCCTAAGAATATATGGATTTATTGATCTTTAATCACTTCTAGCACATTCCCTGGCATGAGAAAATTCTCAGTAAATATTTGCTGAATGAACAAAGAAAGGGGAGGAACTAAAAATATTTAAGAATTTTTCCTTTTCATGTGGCCAAAATCTGAAACCCAATAGAAATCGGATGGCTGATGATTCAACATAATAAAGTAAGCTACTTGCTAATCTGTTAAAGTTTGACTGCTGTACCCACTGTACAACTTTAAAAGGCCAGCTTTAGGCTAATACTTCTCAGAAAGGCAGATCTTGAAGGAATCTTAACTGAAATTTTGTAAATTTTTTTATTGTCATTTTTGCTGTCTCAGCAGGAAAGGGGAGATTTGCTGTCGTTATATTCCCTTAATTAAAAAGGGAAATTTCTTTGCATTTTAGAACTGAAGCTAGCTTAGCCTCGCGCAGAGAACAGAAGAGAGAGCAGTATCGGCAGGTAAAGGCCCACGTTCAGAAGGAAGATGGTAGAGTGCAGGCTTTTGGCTGGAGTCTGCCTCAGAAGTACAAACAGGTAAGGTGTGAACATGGTACGAGCATCTAGTGGGAAGTGCTAGGGGAGAGGAGTATGTCTGGGCAGGAAGGAATTTAAATACCTGTCTCAAACCTGCTCATTTTAAGTTCGTGGACTTGGCACACACTTGCAGAAGGGTTGATGGTAGTGGTTCTCAGGCTGGTTTTTGGAGCGTCAGAACTCAAAAGAAATGCCTGAGTCTGGGAGGAGGCAGGGGGTCAACAGGAGGTTTACCAAGTGCACGGACTTGAAGTAATCCGTTGTGTTTTTTGTTTGTTTGTTTTTGTTGTTTTGTTTTGAGGGATAATTGACATATAACATTATATTAGTTTCAGGTACACAACATAATGATTTGATGTTTTTATGTATTGTGAAAGCATCACCACAGTAACTGTAGTTAACATCATCAGCAAACATGGTTACAGATTTTTTTCCTTGTAGTGAGAACTTTAACCTCTCTTAGCAGCTTTAATTGTGCAGTACAGTATTACTAGTTAGAGTTGCTGTGCTATACATTACATCCGGAGGACTGATTTTGGAAGTTTGTACCTTTGACCTCCTTTACAAAGCACTTCACCTGTCTCTCACCCCTGCCTCTAGCAGCCGCCAGTTTATTCTCTGTGTTTATGAGCTTTGTATGTTTGTTTGTTTAAGATTCCACACAGAAGTGAGATCATAGGGCGCCTGGGTGGCTCAGTGGGTTAAGCCGCTGCCTTCGGCTCAGGTCATGATCTCAGGGTCCTGGGATCGAGTCCCACATCGGGCTCTCTGCTCAGCAGGGGGCCTGCTTCCCTTCCTCTCTCCTACTGTGATCTCTCTCTGTCAAATAAATAAATAAAATCTTTAAAAAAAAAAAAAAAAAAGTGAGATCATACAGTATTTGTTTTTCTGTGTCTGAATTTACCTCCCTTAGCATAAAGCCCTCAAGTTCCATTCATGTTGTCACAGATGGAAAACTACTATTCTTTTTTATGCCTAAATAATATTCCTTTGTATTTATAAACCACATTTCCCTTACACATTCATTTATTGATGGGCACTTAAGTTGTTTCCATGTCTTGGCTACTGTACGTAATGCTACAGTGAACATGGAGGTGCATATATCTTTTCAAGTTAATGTTTTTGTTTTCTCCAGATGAATACTCAGAAGTGGAATTGATGGATTGTATGGTAGTTCTATTCTTAATTTTTTAAAAAAAAAATCATCTCTGTGCCCAGTGTGGGGCTTGAACTCATGACCCCGAGATCAAGAGTCGCATGCTCTACCAACTAAATGAGCCAGGCACCCCTATTTTTTATTTATTAGGAGCCTCCGTACTGTTTCCCATAATGGCTGTTCCAGTTTACATTCCCACTATCAGTACATAATGTTTGCTTTTCTCCACATCCTTGCCTTCTTGTCTTTTTGATAGTAGCAATTCTGACAGGTGTGAGATGATACCTCATTGTGGTTTTGATTTGCATTTCCCTAATGATTAGTGATGTCGAGCATCTTCACATGTACCTGTTGGCGGTCTGTTATCTTCTTTGGAAAAATATTCAGATCCTTTGCCCATTTTTTAATCTGTTTGTTTGTTTTTGCTATTGAGTTGCATGTGTATCTTGCTGTATTTTAATTGAAGATTTCATTTTTTAAAAAATATCTTTTTTAGGGACACCTGGGTGGCTCAGCAGATTAAGCCTCTGCCTTTAGTCCAGGTCATGATCTCAGGGTCGAGCCCCACATCAGGCTCGCTGCTTGGCAGGGAGCCTGCTTCTCTCTCTCTCTCTGCCTGCTTCTCTGCCTACTTGTGATCTCTCTCTCTCTGTGTCGAATAAATAAAATCTTAAAAATATATATATCTTGGGGCGCCTGGGTGGCTCAGTGGGTTAAAGCCTCTGCCTTCGGCTCAGGTCATGATCCCAGGGTCCTGGGATCGAGCCCCGCATCGGGCTCTCTGCTCAGTAGGGAGCCTGCTTCCTCCTCTCTCTCTGCCTGCCTCTCTGTCTACCTGTGATCTCTGTCGAATAAATAAATAAAATCTTTAAAAAAAAAAAAAAATATATATATATATATATATATATATATATTTTTAGATTTATTTATTTATTTCAGAGTGAGAGAGAGGGAAGGAGGGAGAGAGGGAGAGCACATGCACGGTGAGCAGTGGAGAGGGGAGGGGCAAAGGGAGAGAGAGATCGATGCGGGGCTCTATCCTAGGACCCCGAGATCATGACCTGAGCCAAAATTCAGAGTCAGCCTTTTAACTGACTGAGCCACCCAGGTGCTCAGAAAAACCTTTGTTTTTTAGAAGTTTTAAGAAGCCATTGTCATGTAACCTTCCAAACTGTTGACTTAAACCTCAGTTCAGGTTTACACGAGCTTTACTTGTCTACTTCCGTATTCACTTTCCCTGAAAGACTCAAACATGAGTACACATACACACGCACAAGCATACTAACATGTACATGAAGTAGTGTATCTCTTCTGAGCTCCCATAGTATCTTGTTTATTTTTTCTAACTGCCACTTGACTTTCTGCTTTTTTTTCAAATAAGAATAACAGAATTAACTTGGACATGATTTCAAAGAGGAAGGATGTACCAGCATTGCTTGCCCATGGCTCAGTGGTTCTGTGAGCTCACTTTTGATGAGACTTACCAATGTGTCTTTCTCTCTCCCCAACCTAATTATTAGGTGACCAATGGCCAAGGGGAAAATAAGATGAAAAATCTACCTGTGCCTGTCTATCTCAGACCTCTAGATGAGAAAGATACATCAATGAAGGTAAATTAATTTTGAAGTTAAAGGAAATATTTCTTAAACTCTGGATGGATTTTCTTTCTAAAACCAGAAAAGTTTAAATTCTGCTTTTGTGGGTGAAGTTATTGTTTATTTTATAATTTTAAACTGGGATACTTTTCAATATTAAAGACCTGTATTCATGGGGCGCCTGTCTGACTCAGTAGAACGTGCACCTCTTAATTTCAGGGTCTTGAGTTTGAGCTCCACACTGGGGAGAGTTTACTTGAAAGAAAGGAACAACAACAAAAAGACCTATATTCATAATCATTAGATTTTTAAAGAAATGTGAAAAGTTCTAAACATTTTTAGAAAGAAAATGACTGACATACCCCCCCACCCTTTTTTCAAACCCAAAAAGCTGTGGTGTGCTGTTGGAGTCAATTTATCAGGTGGGAAGACCAGAGATGGTGGTTCTGTTGTTGGAGCAAGTGTATTTTACAAGGATGTTGCTGGTTTGGATACAGAAGGCAGTAAACAGCGAAGTGCATCCCAGAGTAGCTTAGACAAATTAGACCAGGAACTTAAGGTAAGTGTATGCACTAATGTTTGACCTCCTGGTTGTAGCTTTTTGGTTCAAAACTGAACTTCTGGTCCAGCTTCTAATTGGGATTATTATGCAGGTTCCTTACACTCTCTTTTAGATCCATTTTACTGAGGTGTATTTTACATATGATAAAGTATATACACTTGAAATGGGTACAGTTTGAAGAGTTTTGACAAATGTATATACCCATTTAAGAACCATCAAAATCAAGATAGAGAACATTTTTATCATTAACCTGCTTTAACTGCTATTTTTTACTCTACTATTTAATTTTGAAAGGTGGTTGTATTTTTAGCCTTTTCAAATCTGAAAACAAACGCAAAAGAGTATTACCCTTTACTGTTATAGCACAGCTGTATGAATATGTACACATACATATCATTTTAAACATTCATTTTCTTACTCTGTATACATAGGAACAGCAGAAGGAGTTAAAAAATCAAGAAGAATTATCCAGTCTAGTCTGGATCTGTACAAGCACTCATTCAGCTACAAAAGTTATCATTATTGATGCTGTTCAACCAGGCAACATCCTAGACAGTTTCACTGTTTGCAACTCTCATGTTCTGTGTATAGCAAGCGTACCAGGTAAGAGGAAGCCATGTCCCTCTCTTCCTACCATCTACACCTTTTTACTGACAGGAACTGACTTGCTTGCTGGAGGTACAGTTATGCATTGCTCTCATGGAGCTTAGGTTCTAGCTGGGGAGGACCAAAAATAGACTGGAAATAAATGACTAAATAAGATTTTCAAATATTAAGAAGATAATAAAACAATGGTAACATGAGAAGATGCCTGGTGGACAAAGAGCAAGGGACTGTTTAGATTGATGAGAAAGAGAAGGCTTCTGAAGTTAGGAATTGAATATTACATAATGTTAAAACATTGGTTTAAAATGGGTGCTCACGATATGCCTACACAATGCAATATTATTTAGTCATAAGAAGGAATGTAATTCTCTTACATGCTACAACATAGATTAATTTTGGAAACATGCTAAGCGAAGTAACCCAGACACACAAGAGCAGATGTTGTATGATTCCATTTATATGAGCCATCTAGACGAGGCAGATTCATGAAGATAGAGGTAAATTAGAGATTAATAGGAATAGGGTGGGGGGAGGCTCGGGGAACAGGGTTAATGAGGACACATTTTCTGTGAGGTGTGCTGGAAAAATTTCAGACATAAATAGTTGTGGTTGCATGGCATTGTGTAAATAAATAATGCCACTGGGTTGTACATTTAAACATGTTGAAATACGGCAGGTTTGATGTTACGTATGTATATTTTACTGCAACAAAATATTTTAATGTGCTATGAATAAGAACAGCCTTCTGAATAAAGGAAACAAGAAATTTATTTTTATATGGGAAATGCTCAGTTTTTCAATGTATTACTAATATCTAAAGACACTGTGTACACCTATGGCGATGAGCTTTTAATAGTGGTGGAAGTCCATATTGCAAATAGTATACTTGATAATTAAAAAAGATTATTTTTACTGACTCGTTGGATATTAGATTTCCTTGTTTTTAACCTCATTAGGTGGCTGCTGAGGAACTCAAGAACAGAAGTGTCACTTCTGACATTTTCATGTTTAGTTATGCTTGCAGTAATAGAAGTATTATCTTAATTTTTGAAGTTGCTTTCTCATTTTGTGAAGGTTAATTTAAATAAAATCTAAAGTTACCATGCTGGCGGTGTATTTAAGTAGTTGTCCCATCTGCACGCTCTTATTTCAAACCGTACTTACTTAGCTATTAGAAAAAGGTTTTTCTTGTTTTTCAGGAGCAAGAGAAACAGACTACCCTGCAGGAGAAGAGCTTTCAGAATCTGGACAGGTAGACAAAGCGTCTTTATGTGGCAGCATGACCAGCAATAGCTCAGCAGAGACGGACAGCCTGTTGGGGGGCATCACAGTGGTTGGTTGTTCTGCAGAAGGTGTGACAGCAGCTGCCACTTCCCCTAGTACTAACGGTGCTTCTCCAGTAATGGAAAAACCACCAGGTATCACTCTCTTCTTACATGTCATCAGTGTGGAGTCAGAGCCTATCCCAGAGGTCTCATTACAGACTCCTACTCGATTTGGATCTTCAAGTAATGAGGGTGAAAAGCTCAAAAGGAAGACACTGTAATACTGTTGCAATGCCTATTAAAACAAGAATTCTGTGTTTGGGGGCACTCAGGTGGCTCAGTTGTTAGGCGTCTGCCTTCGGCTTGGGTCATGATCCCAAGGTCCTGGGATCAAGCCCCATGTTGGGCTCCCTGCTCATCAGGAAGCCTGCTTCTCCCTCTCCCACTTCCCCTGCTTGTGTTCCCTCTCTCGCTGTCTCTCTCTGTCAAATGAGTAAAATCTTTAAAAACAAAAACAAAACAAACCCAAGAATTCTGTATTTCATGGCATAGGGTGGAGGAGGATGGGGTAGGTGGAGTGGAATTCTGTAGCGGTGGTTTGTGTGGGGAAAAGCTCAAACTCAGAATAGTAAGCAAGTTTTATTTATTTTGTAGAAAAGGAAGCAGAAAATAGTGAGGTTGATGAAAACGTTCCAACAGCAGAAGAAGCAACAGAAGCCACAGAAGGCAATGCAGGGTCAACTGAAGACACCGTGGACATCTCCCAGCCCGGCGTGTACACAGAACACGTCTTCACAGATCCTCTGGGAGTTCAAATCCCGGAAGACCTCTCGCCGGTGTATCAGTCAAGGTATGCAGATGGGTCAGCAACTTAGGAAACCAGGAAAGTGCTCACATGAAAGGAACAAAATCCTCTCAAGCAGCCACAGTATTCGTACTAGGTCTCCATCTCTCCTTCCACTGCATCTGCTCTGGATTCCCCTCCCCTCCCCTCTCCTTATGTTCTCTATTCCTTCTAACTTAAAAAACAAAACAAGGTGAAAAAAACACACAAAGAAGCCCTTGCCTATAGGTACAATAGTCAAAATCGTCCTGGTCATTTTCTCTTCTGATATGATTTGTTTTTTCATTCCCATTCAGACTGTAACTGTGCCATTTTCCTCCCCAGCCCTCCTTACACTCCAGCCCCAGTTAGCTGTGAAATTCACAGTCTAGATTTCCCATGTGGGTTTGGATGACTTTTTAAAATTTTTTCTGGCAAATAGCTCTTCCTTTAAAGCAAAAGGAAATCTAGGCCCATTTAATGAATTCATTATTTTCTGCCTTCTCTAGGCCTTTATAGAAAGCTGATAGAGATCTGTCTAAATGTGATTCTTTTTTTAATTTAATATTCCTCCTCTCGTTTATAGAGTGATAAGTGTCTATTAACATTTGTCAATATAAGAATAAAGTCATCTTGGGTGCCTGGGTGGCTCAGTCGGTTAAGTGTCTGCCTTCAGCTCAGGTCATGATCCCAGGGTCCCAAGTCAGACTCCCTGCTCAGCGGGGAGTCTGCTTCTCCTTCTTCCTCTGTTTGCAACTCCGCCTCCTTAATGCTCTCTCTCTCTCTCTCTCTGTCAAATAATAAAAAGAATCTCCAAAAAAAAAAAAGTCCTCTTTTTAGGAATAACAACTTTTTCTCTCTTGAATTTGATAGCCCACTTACCTTTTTCTAAAAATGTTCTGACAGTCCAAAGAAGGAAGGTCTTGGGAGAGAATATGAGTGTGTTTTAGCATAATAATTTATTTTAGAAAAAAAATTTTTTAAAGATTTTATTTAAGAGAGAGAGCAAAAGAGAGCATGAGCTGAGGGAGAGGCGGACTCCCCACTGAGCAGGGAGCCTGATGCGGGGCTTGGGACATGACCTAACGTAAAGGCAGACTCTTAACCTACTGAACCACCCAGGTGCCCCTAGAAAATTCTTTATACTCCTTCTGTGTGTGTGTGTGTGTGTTTTGTCTTATAACAAACCATGCCTTCCTCTTCTTTTCCCTAAGAAAAAAAAAATTAAAAATTCAAAATAACCCTAAGGGAGAACCGTAATTATAAGTCTGGATGTTAACTGCTATATTACGATGTCTTAACTCCCTTGTCTGCACCTTGGTTCTCTTTAGTATGTTAATGTTACTTCTGGTACAGCTGCTGAAGTATTTATGATAAGCATTTAAGTTTGGGTTTTTTGGAATGCTGGTGTTTGATTTTTTTTTTTTCAAGCTGTTAAACTAAAACTAAAATGTGGAAATGTTCAGTCCTTGAAAACTGCAGCTAAGCATACTCAGATGCTTTCCTTTTCCCCACCTTGCTAGTAATGACTCGGATGCATATAAAGATCAGTTATCAGTATTGCCAAATGAACAAGACCTGGTGAGAGAAGAAGCTCAGAAGATGAGTAGCCTTTTACCAACTATGTGGCTTGGAGCTCAGAATGGCTGGTAGGTGCCAACTCTTAATACTAGCTTTTGGAATCAGAAGATAAATAAGTAAAATGTGGTGCATAGGCATACAACAAAAAGTGCATATTAAAGCAGAGAACTTTATGTACTTACAAATTTTGAGATGATATTCTAATTAATTCATAAACTGGACTTGCATTGTTTATGAGTGCTAAATCATATAGTTCTTTGTCACAGAATATTGTCTTTATGTAATATTCTTGGAAGAAGAGGTAAATAAAACTTGAAAATCTGGGTGATCCAGAAATAGAAGATCCTGAACAGCCCAGAGACGGAATTATGGGTGCATAGAAGGCTTACATAGGCTAGAGTGTATTCAGGAAATACCAACGATTAATCTGTTCGGCTGCACAAAGGCCCAGTTCAGAACATTCTGAACATAACTGCAAAACACACTAGGGAGACCAGACAGATCCCAGTCTGAAAGCCTAAGAGATGATGACGAACATTATGTGGTTTGTTCACATTCTAGTACAATGAAGAGTCTCCAGAAACTGTGCTTCTGCACAGGTTAAGTAAGGTCACCCACTAGTACATCTTTTCCTTAGGAGTCTTAATACTGCAGAGTGGAGGGTCAACCAACTTTTTCTCTGAAGCATCAGATAAGAAATGTATGGGGCTCTGTGGCCACATGAGCTCTCACAGCTTCTCAGCTCTGGCGTGCTGGTGCAGACAGCCACCGTGCGGGCAGCACGCACGTAGGGAGCACAGCTGGGCTCCTGGAACGCTGTGTGGATGCTGGAAGCCTCAGACGTCAACAGATACTCTTGATTTTTCCCAGCCATTTAAAAATGTGAAGATCATTTTTATCTCGCACACTATATGGAGACAGATTTGGCCTGCAGGCCATAGCTTGCCGCTTTCTGATGCAAGCTAGTGTGTCATCAGAAAGTTATAGTTTGGTGTAGTAGAAGAGTAAGGCCATTTTTTAAAACAGATTTTAGCCAAGGATTCTGAAGTCTGTGGGAATCTGAAACTTACTGACTGTGCATTATTCTAGTTCTGACTTTTCGCTCTTCTGTGTTTACTTTTGCGTAAGCAGCTTATTTCTTTATGTTAGACTCTCGTTGTTGTTATTTCCTAAGATTTTTGTGTTACTCTTCTTACCTCCTAAGGGAACTTTGTGGTCATTATTGGATGTAAGCAACAACTTGCTGTTCTCTGTGCCTTACCAGTCTCGATTTTGTTCTTGCAGTTTGTATGTGCATTCATCTGTAGCCCAGTGGAGGAAATGTCTCCATTCTATTAAACTTAAAGATTCGATTCTCAGTATTGTGTAAGTTTTATTTTAGAAATTCTTCTTTCAAAAATATGTATTTTGGTATAAGCTATCTTTGGTATAAGCTATAAGTCAGTATCCAGATTTTTCTTTCCCACTTGTGGAATCAGAGAAGCTGAATGAGATTGAAACTCTTACTTACTACAAAGTGAAATAATTCCTATATAGAGCTTTAAGTCTAACTTGTCAGGTTGATTCCTCACCAGCTTGTCAGGTGAGTTCTGTAGTACTCTGGGGAGAGAACCAATGAATACCTATTAATTTGTTTGTTGGAGGGGTCTTTAGAATTGGTGAGTTGTGGACTGGGGCATTGATTCACCAGTCCTTTCCTGTATGTCTCTATCAAAAACTCCTAAGTCCACAGAGCTGACTGTTAGTTCCATTTAAGGCACCTCTCTCGGGTCTTTGGCCCTTCTGTGACAAGAGCAGCTTGGGGCCAGAAAGTGAAATAAGAAAGTCTGCACAGGCTTTTTGTTTAGTTCAGCTGACATTTTCATAGCAAGACTTTCTCAAGAAGAGTGTGTTCTGGGGCGCCGTGCTGGGTCAGTATAGAGTATGTGATTCCTCATCTTGGGGTCGTGACTTTGAGCCCCACACTAGGCATAGAGATGACTTAAAAAAAAAAAATTCTTTAGGTTCTGGTATATCTGGAATATCATGGATTGGCCCTCTGAGGGCCTGTGAACTAGTTCAGTAGCATGTGGTCCCTCCCGCATTCCCAAATAGAGAGTCCTGAAATCCCTTTTCCTGTTGCAGACACGTGAAAGGAATTGTGTTAGTGGCCCTGGCTGATGGCACCCTTGCAATCTTTCACAGAGGAGTTGGTGAGTTGTTATGAATATATGATGTGCCCAGTTTGTTGCTTTGCAAAATCATTTTCTAGCAGATTGGCCTGTGTTTTAAAGAAATGATACCTAATAAGAGAAGAAATAAAGCTTTAGGGCGCCTGGGTGGCTCAGTTGGTTAAGCAACTGCCTTTGGCTCAGGTGCTGATCCCGGAGTCCCAGGATTGAGTCCCGTATTGGGCTCCCAGCTCCACGGGGAGTCTGCTTTTTCCTCTGACCTTCTCCCCTCTCGTGCTCTCTCTCACTTGTCTCTCTCTCAAATAAATAAAATCTAAAAAAAAAAAAAAAAAGAAGTGAAAATAAAAGTTTAAACTGAACACTAACAGTATATGACTTCAGTAGATAGTGAGTGCACGTGTTTATTATTTCAGGATACTTTGGCATAATGTGAGATGGGAGCACTGGTTTCTCGTTCATACACTTCTTCAGTTAGGAGACATTTAATGAGAGGGAAGGTTGGCATTTTTGTTGTTCAGTATTTTTTTTTAAGATTTTATTTATTTATTTGACAGATAGTAGGCAGAGAGGCAGGCAGAGAGCCCAATGTGGGGCTCGGCCTCAGGACCCTGAGGTCATGACCTGAGCCAAAGGCAGAGGCTTAACCCACTGAGCCACCCAGGCGCCCTTGTTGCTCAACATTTTTAAGATAATTTGCATCCATTAAAAAGTTTTTAATTGGATATGGTTTAGTCATTTTTGTGTCCTATTATTTTTATTCTTCCTCTTTAAAACCAGTGTATTTATCATCTACAGATGGGAGGTGTGGTCAAGGTCCTAAAATGTGCCTTGAGTTAAAAGGGAACTAGAGAAGTGAGCATATGACACTTCCTAACTCCTTAATACATATATCAGCCAAAAATTATCATTCATTTCCTACCTGCTAGATTGCTAGAGCAGGAAAATATTCCATAAGCATAGATACACTAAATTTGGATTTTTAGCAAGTCTCCTATGTTTTTGGGCTTAGAAAAATAAAAAGTAGATGATGACTAGGTGTCTTGGTAACTGGTACCTAGAGATTGCTGCTTAATGACTCGATATCATCAAAGGTGGGGGGCTCCCTTTTACCTTGTTTAGACCCTTTGTAGACTCTCTGAGCTTAATCCTCACAGCAATTTACGAAGAAGTTTCTGTTGTCATCCTCATTTTATAGATGAAACTGGAGGCACAGGTTTTCAGTCACTTCGTGGTCAGTCATCTAATAAGTACAAAAGCCTAGAAAAAATGTGGTAATAAATGTTTTGGGGGGCGCCTGGGTGGCTCAGTGGGTTAAAGCCTCTGCCTTTGGCTCGGGTCGTGATCCCAGGGTCCGGGGATCGAGCCCCGCGTCAGGCTCTCTGCTCGCCTGCTTCCTCCTCTGCTTCCTTCCTCATCTCTGTCTGTCAAATAAATAAATAAAATCTTTTAATAAATAAATAAGTAAATGTTTTGGCAAGCTGAACCCAAAATTATATTGAAGAACAGACAAAAGGCATAATAAGTATAAATGTAAAGTTCTACGTTGGGGTTCAGAAGAGTAAAAAGGGGGCAACATGTCTGAAGAATGAGAAGTACCTAAAGGTCGACCCCAAACTTAATACAGGTTACTGAACACCTTCAGCCTCCTAGAACCTTGTGTCCAGAACAGGACTGGTGATCACCCTGCTCTGCTGCGGTAGACTGACAGCATGTTAAATGAACAAAGTAGAGTTAGGATGAAGGGTCTGCAAACTGTAATACATACAGAGCACATCCCAAGAGTGCTTCATTTTGAGAGGAGAAAACATAGGGCAGGAATGAAGTGGGACTGAGTTCTTCTGTGCCCATTGCGCAAAGCTACAGACTGATGGGCGATGACATTCTAAGATCAACTAGTTAGGTGTGGGGAGTATTTTTCGGACGGTTACAGCTTTTGGAAAATGGAACAGCCGCTTTGTGAGGCAGTACGTTTTCTTTCACTGAAATTGTTCAAGCAGACTCTACAAAAGCAAGCTTTCAGTGGCTGATTCCCATTTGTATTTCTGCTATCAGAGGTTATTGGGTGTGTAATTCCTGAATTGTTAGTATTATTAGCAATGTGTTGTCCTTAACATTTACAATATAAATCAAAATGCAAGTGAGAGAGAGAGAGAGAGAGAGAAAGATTATCCAGAAAATAATACTAAGTCCATTCTGATTCTTAAACTGTTATTACAAACGGATAACTGGTATCTGATTTATCACATCACTGCGAGTGAGTGTGGAAATCCAGGCCACGGGTGACTCATTGGACATCTTCCCCAACTGTGCAGTAAGTAGACAGAAGGAGAGAATTCAGTCTCCGCAAAGAAAAGATAAACTATGCGGTATTTTGCAGTGATCACCTATAATTGTATTAATGCACCCAAATACAATGTTTCTTATGTTAAAATAGAGTGAAAGGTGATATGCATTAACTAATAATTTACTTCTTATTTTAAAGATGGACAGTGGGATTTGTCCAACTATCACCTGTTAGACCTTGGGCGGCCTCACCATTCCGTCCGGTGTATGGCTGTGGTACATGACAAAGTCTGGTGTGGCTATAGGAACAAAGTCTATGTGGTTCAGCCGAAGGCTATGAAAATAGAGGTAAGTTAACCTATACTTTCTTTAGTTACTGAATTTGCCTTTTCTGAAGACTATAGTTATATTTAACTTCTTTAGAAACTGTTTTCTGAGTCTAAAGGGCACATCAATGATGGATTGGAGAACAGCTTTTTTTTTTTTAAGATTTTTAAATTTTATTTTTTGGAGAGAGAGAGCTGGGGGGAGGAGCAGAGGGAGAGAAAGAAGCAGATTCCCTGCTGAGCAGGGAGCCCAATGTGGGGCTCCATCCCCAAGATCCTGGCATCGTGACCTGAGCCGAAGGCAGCCGCTTAACTGACTGAGCCACAGGTGCCCCTGGGTGACAGCTTTCTGTGTTACTTCACCTCTCTTGCCACTTTTGACTATGGTGGGAAATGGTTTTTTTGGTTTTTTTTTTGTTGTTGTTGTTTTTAAGGAAGGAGGATGCACACGTGAATATTTAAATGTGTGTCTGAATATCCATAGATGTAACGCGTGTATTATTGGGATTCTTGGTTCTTGATATGTGTACTTATGCTTGGGTTTTTTGTGGAAGGAGGTTTCCCCTGTCTCTGTCACTCCATGTGGATCTAGGAAAATTCATACCTGTGTCAGAGACTGAGAAATAAGATTGCAATTGGCAACTTGTTTTAAAAATAAAAACCTCTTAGCATTGCTCTCTTAAAAGTTTTGCCGCAATATACAAATTCATTCTAATTGTTAAAGAAAAAGGTCAGGAAAAATTTAAGGTAAAAGTCCTTATCCCTTTTTTCCAAATCTAGTTCCTGCATGCAGAGATACACACACAGAGCAATGTAGGTTCCTTTTTGTTTAATTCTAAATAGGCTTTTACTTCATGCGTTGCTCTGCAGCAATACAAAATCCCGAGATCAAATTCAGGCTTTTTGTTGAACACTGTTACAGAGTCTGGATATGCCAGTGTTACTTTGGTAAGTTGATACACTGCACAGTGCCCAAGTCCAGCATCCTGAAGCTGTTTGTTCTGTATTTTGTTCCACAGTCTGGGATAAAAGCATTTGTATATGTCAGAGTCATCCTATTTAGTAAATATTATTTACGCGCCTCTTCTAATACATGGTCTGCCAGATTGCTGTGTAAATTAGCACAGCTTTTAAACATGAACTCCTGTTTAATCAAAATAACATTGTGATTGAACAATCTTTCCTAGAAATCTTTTGACGCGCACCCCAGGAAGGAGAGCCAGGTGCGGCAGCTTGCGTGGGTGGGGGACGGTGTGTGGGTCTCCATTCGTTTGGATTCCACACTTCGTCTCTATCATGCACACACTTACCAGCACCTACAGGATGTGGACATTGAGCCTTATGTAAGCAAAATGTTAGGTAAGCTTCCAAAGCATTCTATGTCAGTTGAAGAAAATGTTTTATTTTTAAATGGTCTCAAATGCTAGGTAGAACGAATGAATAAGTTGCCTCAGGACTGGTGAGCTCTTATCACTCAAAGCGTCAGGCAGATGCTCCGTGTACCCTGTGGCTCTTGACAGAAATTTGGGATCATTTTTGACTCCTCTCTTATTCCGCACACCTAATCCATCACTAGGAGCTGTCAAGTCTGTCTCCAAAAATATCTTAAATTAGTTACTTCTTTATCTCTACCATTATCCCTGTAGGCTAGGCCACCATCCTTACCCTGCTAGATAACCGTGAAGCTCTTAACCGGTCTCTGTGTTTCCACTGCAGTCTGTTCGCTGCATAGTAACCAAGGTGCCAGTACCACCGTGACATACTTACGTAATACCAGCCACTTTTAGAATATTCCTACCTTAGGTGAGGTGACATTTTGTGACAACACCGGAAGAACTGGTCCAGGGGCCTGGACCACTCTCCTCACTCACTCTGTCTGCGCACACTGACCTGAGCTCACCAGGTTCCTTCCCACTTCGGGCTCCTCATATGTGTTATATCCTCTGCCAGAGAAGTTCTTCTTAGTCCCTTTTTACTTGGTTTTCAGGCTGAAACTTACGTGTCACCTGGAGAATAGACCTTGCCTGATTTCCCAATTTGATAAAGGTCCTCTCATGCTTTCTCTTCATGGGCTTATTACTGTGGTTGCATCAATAATATTTGATTCTAGTTTGTTGTCTTTCTTGCCACAAAGACCAGAAGACCCACAAAGAACTGGGACCATCTCTGGCATATTCCATCCTATATCCTTAGTTCCTAATCTAGCACTCTGAGTATTAGGAATGTCATAAATGCAAACTAATTTTAGGAATATACTTTTCTTTAAAGACTATTTTAGAGAGAGAGCGAGAGAACGTGCACAAGCAGGGAGGGGTTAGATGAGGAGGGAGAAAGAGAAAGAATCTAATGCAGACTCTACACTGAGCACAAAGCCCAGTGGGGGGCTCGATCCCAGGACTGCAAGATCATGACCTCAGATGAAACCAGGAGTCCGGTGCTTAACCAACAGCCACCCAGGCCCCCCAATTTCAGGAATATATTTTGACCATAGCTTAAAGATCTCTAGCTTAGACTGAATGGTAATTAAGGCTTCTAACACTGTTTGTGATCATATTCTCAGTTATTATAAGTAGAATTTGTGAGTAAGTAAATGTTATTTGTCTTAAATGTATGATTATCTGTTTAAGAATTTTTCTTTCAAGACTCAGAAAATAAAATCTGTTGTTAAAAGTTCCTTTCAAATAAAAAAAATGCATCTGTTCTCCCTAAATTACATGCCTGTGATACCCTAAGATTTCAAAATTGCTCTAGAATCAAAATGTGTAAATAAGGAAAGACTGTAAGTTCTTTTAAAGATTGTTTTTATCTATGCAAATAAATTTAAGGCAAAGTAGAACTCTCTCTTTCGGTTTATAAAAACAAAGGACCTTGGGTTTTCCAATCTGGCAAACTCTTTTTTTTTTTTGTTTGTTTTGTTTTGTTTTGTTTTGGGTTTGGTTTGGCAGCTCCTTAATTAAATCTTGTGTCATACCTCTTGATTAACAGTATTTTTTTTCTGAATGATAATGTAATGTCAGCCACTTGTAGAATTTTCTTTTTCCATTAACAGTGAGTTATCAGACAGGTGATAAAGCCCAATGAAAGTTTGCTTTGATATGCACCTTTAGGAAACATCCAACTAGCTCTGATCACATTTATTCTGTCTTGTATTAATCTAGCCATTCTAAGGGATTTGGAGCTTAAGACATCATCTGTTCTAGTTTCTCAATAAAGATTTTTTCCCACCCACTGTACAGGTACTGGAAAACTGGGCTTCTCTTTTGTGAGGATCACAGCTCTTATGGTGTCTTGCAATCGTTTGTGGGTGGGGACAGGAAACGGTGTCATCATCTCCATCCCACTGACAGAAAGTAAGTATATTTTTAGCTGACTGTCACAGTGCAGACAGAAGAGTTGCAGGGTGTAGTTGTGTCCAGAATTCAGGCAAAGGGAATGATTTTGGTATTAGCAAATCTATGGTAATCCAGGAACTCAGCTGATGACAAAGACCTAACTGTTGTTTCTTCATTACTTCTACAAAACGTATACATGGTAGTGAATTAATAATGTCTGTCGGGACCAACCTTTATAACTAAAAATGTTCCATTGTGGGAGGCTTTTCTTCGAAATTCAGGGATCACAGTCCTATTTCATTATTTAAATAAAGGCTGACATCTGGCTTTCTTAAGGGTTAGTACATCAATGTCCAGAAACAGGGCCTAGAATCATTCTGGTTCTTCACATCCCTCTGGCAGTTACTATAGGATATTCCACTTGACTTATTTGAGGTTTTGAAAATGTGGGAAAAGTTTCTTAGGTTAGCAAGTGCTTGTGATGCTGGAGACAAGCATTCTCTCCTGTATGTGAAAAGGATGTGAACAAAATGTACATTGTATGTTTTTTACATTATGTTTCATTATTGTTATTTTTGTGAACAAAGTGTACATTGTATGTTCTTCATGTTATGTTCCATTACATTGATTATTCATCAAATAAGCATTTTTGTGTTACAGAATTCATGGGCCGGGAATGGTTTGAAAACAAGTGCCATAAGTCCAGAAAATAAGTTGATAATTAGATAAAATAATTCTGAGGAATTGCCTGCCTTTCTTCAGGGAGAAGGGGAGATGCTTGGAAGGTGGTCTGTCTGGAGCCTTTGAAGAACCCAAGTTCTTAATCCCAACTGTCTTTTGTGCAATTACTTATAAATCTGCATGAGTTCATCTCCCTTCTTTATAAAAGAGAATTCCGTTTTAGCATAGCTATTTGAACCCGATTTCTTTTTTTTTCTCTTTATTTTTTGAAAGATTTTATTTATTCATTTGACAGAGATCACAAGTAGGCAGAGAGGAAGGAAAGCAGGTTCCCTGCTGAGCAGAGAGCCTGACACGGGGCTCAATCCCAGGACCCTGAGATCATGACCTGAGCTGAAGGCAAAGGCCTTAACCCACTGAGCCACCCAGGCGCCCCTGAACCTGATTTCTTAAAGAAAAGGGGGAAATATTCGCATTTAGGAAATGCTCCCTGTTAAGTTCTTATTCTCTGAAATCGCTTTATAATTAAGAAAAGCAAAATCACAGTGATCAAATCAAATAGTCCTTTTTGAGCAGAGATGGTCTACAGAAGCTTTGGTAAGAACTTTCCATGTTACTTGGTATCACACCAAGTTGGATTCTGTTACTGTAGTGAGGAGCTTAGAGCGCCAAGCTAGCAGATAGAAGAGAAGCCGCGAGAGTGGAGGCTCATGGTAGTGCTCGTCCCCCCTGCCATGCACCTCTCCATGTCCCTTTCCTCCTCTCTCACTGTAGCCGTAATCCTCCACCAGGGACGCTTACTGGGGCTGAGGGGTAAGTGCAGATCCTGAACCCAGCTCTTCTTCCTGGCTTCTCATGCCCACCAGGAGGCTGTCCTCCGGCTCTAGATGCCCTCTTGAATGTTCCTCAGTGCCATCCTCTCACAATCACTGCATCGCAGCAGGCGTTCTCTGTTGGTTTTATTTTTTAACGTTTGTTCCACGGCCACCAAACTACTGCTCAGCAGCTTCATGTATTTATCATCTTTCGTTGCAGCTGAACTTTCTTCCAGACTTTGTTTTCCTTCCAGTAAAAACACGACGCATCTCTTAAAACTGCCATTAATCTCCATTGTTTACTCTTATTACCAACCCATGTTTCTTTCATTCACTTACTGGCCCATGGACTGGGGATGTTTTGTGAGTCTGGTTGTTCTACAGTAATGCAGCAAGCCCTCAGTCTGGTGTAGATAAAAGCTACTCTGTTAGAGTGGCTGCATCCTCTTAAACACAGCTTCTTAACACCCGCTCAAGGGAGATATTCTTACCACAGGGAGGAAAATCAGAAAATAAAAGTATGAAATTTTTATTTAATAATATACCCATTTACTTTAAACTGTATAACTGGTTAGTTTTCTAAAATGGGGATTTTAAAAATACATAAAAATAAAGCAGACATACCCAAGATTCAAATTTGGTTTTTTAAAACTAAGTTTGTTTTTGTTTTAATTAACAGATGTGTTTAAAAAGTAAGTGTAGTTATTGCTAGACTGGCAAAATCCCCTGCTCCATTTACTGAGGTACTTAAAAATAACTAGCATGCTATGTTACCTTTTTTTTTCCCAGCTTTGTCTTGAGTTGGCATTGCTGCCATTGTTTTTACCTCAACTGGCTGTAGCTTTTTTAGATACTATCATAAGGATTAACCAGTAACATCCTACACCATTGCTGCTTCCAGCGGGAAAATGTTTGGTGTTCGGTTTTTCTGTTGCAGCGAATAAAACCTCAGGAGCACCAGGAAATCGTCCAGGCAGTGTAATCCGCGTGTATGGTGATGAAAACAGCGATAAAGTGACTCCGGGGACATTTATACCTTATTGTTCGATGGCACATGCACAGCTTTGCTTCCATGGGCACCGGGATGCTGTGAAATTCTTTGTGGCAGTCCCAGGTGAGTTAGATTATTCTGTCAAGAGGTTGCATATAACTGTCTCTCCTCTATCCCTTGGTTCCACTACCTAGTCTAATGCTAAGAACTGGCATTACAAATAATTCCAGTGTAATATATGAAAAGTTATAACGGAGGCATAGATAAAGCACTGTAGGGATATTTCAATGAAATTGTTTTGGAATCTCTCTTCTTTCCCCGAGAACAAACTTGTTGATTTTTATTTAAGAGGCTTGCTCGCTTTTGAAAAGTGGTGGTACTCTTTTGTCACCACAGAATATCAGAAACGATCATGGCCTAATAAAGGAGATGGTAGACAGAAGCCCCTCTCGTCAAGGTCATATACAGGAAGAGAAGGAGACCGTGGTTTGGTGCCTTTCTCTGTTGTGGCAAAGGGCAGCAGACTAGGAGTCCCCGCCTCGCCACTTGCCTAGTTATCTTGAGCAAGTCACTTCACTTCTGAGACTCGTCCTCATTTCCTAAGTGGACATGACTAATCTCTGCTTTGCTGACCTCATTTTTGTGAAAATTAACTAAAGTACTTTGGAACTATATAGCACCATCTAGATGAAAGGTGCCAGTGGTGCTGTCCAGGGGAAAATGTTCTGTCCATTAGGAATACTAAACTGGGGGCACCTGGGTGGCTCAGTGGGTTAAAGCCTCTGCCTTTGGCTCAGGTCATGATGCCAGGGTCCTGGGATCAAGCCCCACATCGGGCTCTCTGCTCCACAGGGAGCCTGCTTCCTCCCCTCTCTCTCTCTGCCTGCCTCTCTGCCTACTTGTGATCTCTCTCTCTCTGTCAAATGAATAAAATCTTTAAAAAAAGAAAAAGAATATTAAACTGATGTGACTGACTGTGTGCAAGCAGGACCCACATTTTGAATTATTTTCCTTCTTGAGACATAAGTTTTGGAGCTCTACAAAGTTCAACTCTAACTTCTTCACCACACCAGCTGCATGACATTGGACATGATAGTGTTTCAGTGTGTTAGGGTTCTTCAGAGAAGCAGAACCAATAGGTATAAGAGAGAACAAGTGATTGATTTAATTTAAGGAATTGGCTCATGTGATTCTGGGGACTGGCAGGTCTGAAATCTGCAGGGAGTCCAGCAGGCTGGAGACCCAGGAAAGAGTTGATGTTGCAGCTGGAGTCCAGAGCATTCCTTCTTCCTCAGGGGACCTTTTTCTCTGAAGGTCTTTAGCTGATTGGATGAGGCCCACCGACATTATAGAGAATCATCTGCTTTACTCTTGTCCACTGATTTAAGTGTGAATTATATCTAAAAAAACACCTTCACAGCAATACCCTAGACTGGAGTTTGGCCACAGGTCTGCGCACCAGAGCCTAGTCAGAATGGCACATAAACTTAACCGTTGTCTTCATTTTCCTGAGGGTGTTCCAAAGATGAAATGATTCAGTGTGCAGAGCTGGCACCTGGTACCCTAACGAGTTACTCAGTATTCTTAACAACATGGTAATGAGCTTCCTGAAATATACACCTTGTATATTTACATAGTCATTTCCTTAGGATAAATTCCTAAGAATGGAATTGCTGATAGCAGTATCTTTTTGCTTTTGCGAAAAAAGAGTCCTAGAATCCCTTTTGAGTCTTCTTTGTATTCCTCTAGTCCCAACCTGTTCCCCTTTTCTTCTCCATCTGTTACCACAGTCCTAAAACTGACAGGTATCCTGCCCATGTTTTTATATTTTTACATTTGAAAAAATCTATAAACAATGTGTAGTCTTTTTTTTTTTCTATTTTTGAACTTAGTTATGTTGCATATATATTCTTCAACTTCTCATTTTTTTTAGAAGATTTTATTTATTTGACAGACACAGATCACAAGTAGGCAGAGAGACGGGTGGAGAGAGAGGAAGGGGAAGCAGGCTCCCTGCTGAGCAGAGAGCCCGATGCAGGGCTCGATCCCAGGACCCTGGGATCATGACCTGAGCTGAAGGCAGAGGCTTTAACCCACTGAGTCATCCAGGCGCCCCTCATTTTTTTTTTTAATTAATATTTATACCTAAAAATCTAGTTCATTTAACTATGCATATTAAAGGTTTTCAAACCATTTCAAGCAAGTATTCTACCTTAGAACTTAAATTTAGAATAAATGGCACATTTGCTAGTAATTTTATTTGAGTAAGCTAAATTATAAATAAGATGCAATTTTCTTAAATATGAGAGGAATACCGTGGATTCAAAATACATTTAAATATTAATTATGAATATCCGAACTCATAGGGCTTGCATTGAAGACCTTATCTCTTTTACAAATGCACATGTACCCTTTCCTCTGCCCCTCAGGTCAAAAAGATGTAGATTGTAATAGTCTGAAGCAGGCAGTGAAGATCAGCCTGGCCATACACAGATCTCATAATGGGTCTTGGACCCATTCCTGCTTTGGTACAAAATGGCTCTACTTAGATTTTCAAATTGGGTTCTTAAGACTTTTATAGATATTTTCAGATCATGTAGAGGCTTCTTGCATCCCCAGTACTTTGGTTGTACCAGAATATATTTACCTTTTTGTTCAACTTTCTGAAAATATTCAGAGAAAACGAGTCTTCCCACCCTAGTCTGATAAGTAACATCCACTTCTATTTTTGCACAAACAGGTCAAGTTGTCAGCCCACAAACTGGCAGCAGTGGCACAGATCTAACAGGTGACAAGGCAGGGCCATCTACACAGGAGCCCGGCAGCCAGGCGCCCCTGAAGTCTATGCTCGTCATCAGTGGAGGAGAGGGCTACATTGACTTCCGAATGGGTAAGACATGGATTCTGGGAGCTCAGTCTCCACTTGTGTCCTGTAACTTGAATTTTCACTCATAGTAAACAAGAAACTACTCTGATAACAGATTTCTAAGAGGTTTTCTTTCAATTCTTTACTTGCAAAAGGACTTTATAGTTCCCCTTTCTCCTTCTTTCTTTCTTTTTCAGTTTCTTTTCATACCACAATGTATTTGTTTGAAGGAGCATTCAAAAATAGCAGGGTTTGGGGTGCCTGGCTGGCTCAAAAGAGCATGCAGCTCTTGATCTTGGGGTTGTGGGTTCGAGCCACCCACCCCGTAGTGGGTGTAGAGATTACTTTAAAAAAAAAAAAAAAAAGGAATAGATAAAGCAGTATGATGGGGAATTAGTAACTAATAGCATGTAGGGAAAGGGGGGGCTGACCATTTACTCAGAGATAAAGACTATCAGAACAGAAGAGGGAGATCTGGAGGGAGAGAGAGGAATTTGATGTTGGGCATCACCTTGATGAAGAACATGGAAGCTGGGAGTTGTCAAGGTGGAAGATGGCCACTGGGCTTTGGGTTATAAAGATTTTATGTCTCCGGTTACCTGGGTGGCTCAGATGGTTGAGTGTCTGCCTTTGGCTCAGGTCATGATCCCAGGATCCTGGGATTGAGTCCTGCATGGGGCTCCCTGCTCATCGGGGAGTCTGCTTCTCACCCCCACCTCCCTCCCCCTGCTTGTGCTCTCTCACTTTCTGTCAAATAATTAAAAATAAAATCTTAAAAAAATATATTTTATATCTCAGAAGGGAGGGATTTAGAGACCATTTGTATCCAGTGGTACTAAAAACCACAAGGGTTGATGAGCTTACCCAAGGAGAGTGTGCAGGGGCTAAAAGAAGAGGTTCTAGGATAGAGAACCCTGTATTATTATTCCATTTTAAAGAACTATTAGAGCCTATGAAAGAATCTGAGAAAGAATGGCCAGAGGGGGACCACAAAAGCAGAGATCTGAGGTTTGATGTTTGGGAAAGTGTAGTGCTTTGTCAACTTTAAGAGACTATGATGTAAATTTACTTATTTGCTGTAAATAAAGGGATCCTTGGATGTGCTTGAAATCACAATGATTCAGAAAGTTCCTAAACATAAGGGTTTAGAGAATGTAATGTTGTAGACTGGTGACTTATCCTTTATACGTTATAAGTTCTGTAAGAAAGTAGAATGAAATTTAGGGCCCTGTAAAGGACAGTGGGCCACATAAATTAGTATAAATCAGAATATCTGATGCAAAAGACTTACACGTTTTTAAGGGGAGATGTTAATGTGAAGTTTAGGAATTGATTAATTCTGGTGATGTCAACGGGAATGAAGTTAGTTTAAAATATTTTAAGTAGGGGCGCCTGGGTGGCTCATTGGGTTAAAGCCTCTGCCTTCGGCTCAGGTCATGATCCCAGGGTCCTGGGATCCAGCCCCATATGGGGCTCTCTGCTCAGCAGGGAGCCTGCTTCCTCCTCTCTCTCTGCCTGCCTCTCTGCCTACTTGTGATCTCTGTCTGTCCAAAAAATAAATAAAGTCTTAAAAAAAAAAAACATTTTAAGTAATTGACTATTGGTGCAGAATTCCTTGATAGAAAGGGACTCCATGTAGCTGGAGTGATTAGGGCCACTTTTCCTTGGAGGGCAACACGGCAGTTAGAACCATACTGAAGACTATGTTATTAAAATCTCTCTGATTTTTCCATGTCCACTAGAAATTCCTTTCATTGTGGAGCCTGGTGGAAACAGCATAAAAATTGCTTAACCACATTAGTCAGTATCTCTAGTTAATCCAGCCTAAAAAGCAGACTTGTCTTAAAGTATAGGTTAATTCTTAAAAAAAAAAAAAAAGCATAGGTTAATTCTAATATGTATATATGCTTTTTTAAAAAGTGAATTTGGTCTTTTTTTATTCCATTTCCACTTCCTGTAATAGTTTAACAATGAAAAATTGATCCCAACAATCCCATGTTTTTTGGGTTTTATTTTGTTTTTAATTCTAGTGTAGTTACTTCCAGTGTTGTAAAAGTTTCAGGTATACGGTAGTGACTCAGCACTTCCATATGTCACCCATGCCCCTCACAGCAGGTGTGCTCTTCATCCCCTCCACCTGTTCACCACCAGTCTTCTAGTTTAGTGGTTTAATTAAGTAGGATGTAGAACCCTAGGAAATAGTGATTCTAAACAGCAGAACCTTCAAAACAAAACAACTCAAATACCAACAACTTTTGATCTCAGCCAACTAATTTGTCATTACCTTTGTAATTTTTTATTTTTTTGAATGATTTTTATTTATTCATTTTGGTGGGGAGGGGTAGAGGGAGAGAGAGAATCTTAAGTAGGCTTCCACCCTGGGCATGGGGCTGGTCTCACCACCCTGAGATTTTGATCTCAGCTGAAATCAAGAGTCGGATACTTAACTGACTGAGCCACCCAAGCGCCCCTCATTGTAATTTTTTTAAAATTTAAAAACCAAACTCAGTTTTTTACATTCTTTGATTTTGTCTTGAGTCTTCGAGACCATGTTCTACTGCACAGTTTGACATTGCTATGAAAGGGCCACAGGGTTAGGGAGAGAGAGTTTGGCCTACAGAGAAAAGTACCAACTTTTCTTTTTTTTAATCAATAGGTTTAATAACTGATTAGATGCAAATGACGACAAGAAAATTAATAAGCTAGAGAAAGATAGAAGAAAATATGCAGATAAGTTTTACAAATAACTAAATATTAAAATATATAAAGGAAAAACTGAGTAATGTTCATACTTTAATATGCCTAAAAAGAATAAAAAACCAAAGACTATAGAGATTAAGAAAATACGATCAGGAAAACCTAAAAGCTAAGTGACTACGCACAAACAATATCCAAAACTGCTGAATTCATTTTGTAAAGAATTCTTTTCACAAAGCAGGTCTCAATAAATGTTGAAGAATTACAGAGTAGATACTGTTTTCACAGGGAAATTGATCTCTAATCATATATTTTTTAGGGTATATTCATTTTTTAAAAAATTACCATCTAATGTATTATTTGTGTAAGGGCTACAGGTCAGTGATTGATCAGCTTTATAGAACACCCAGGGCTCATTACAACACATTCCGTCCCCAGTGTCCATCACCCAGTTATCCCATCCCCCCGCCCCCCTCCCCTCTAATAACCCTCTGTTTGTTTCCTAAGATTAAGGATCTCTTATGGTTTGTCTCCCTCTCTGGTTTTGTCTTATTTCATTTTTTTCTTCTCTTCTCCTATGATCCTCTGTCTTGTTTCTTAAATTCCACATATCATTGAGATAATACAATAATTGTCTTTTTCCAGTTGACTTATCTCGCTTATTACCGTAATACCCTCGAGTTCCATCCACATCGTTGCAAACGGCAAGATTTCTTTCTTGCGGGCGCCTGGGTGGCTCAGTGGGTTAAGCCTCTGCCTTCAGCTCAGGTCATGATCCCAGGGTCCTGGGATCGAGTCCCGAGTCGGGCTCTCTGCACAGCGGGGAGCCTGCTCCCCTGCCTCTCTGCCTATCTCTCTGCCTACTTGTGATCTCTCTCTCTGTGTGTCAAATAAATGAATAAAATCTTAAAAAAAAAATTTTTTTTTTAAATTTCTTTCTTGCTTGTGTGCTTTTTTTGGTGGCTGAGTAGTATTCTATTGTGTATATGTATATATATATACCACATCTTCTCTGTCCATTTGTTTGTCAGTGGATGTCAGTGGGCTCTTTACGTAGTTTGGCTATTGTGGACATTGCTGCTATAAACATTCGGGTGCATGTGCCCCTTCGGATCACTACATTTGTATCTTTGGGGTAAATACCCAGTAGTGCACTTGCTGGGTTGTAAGGTAGTTCTATTTTCAACTTTTTGAGGGACCTCCATACTGTTTTCCAGAGTGGCTGCACCAGCCTGCATTCCCACCAACAGTGTAGGAGGGTTCCCCTTTCTCTGCATCCTCGCCAACACCTGTCGTTTGCTGACTTGTTAATTTTAGCCAATCTGACTGGTGTGAGGTGGTATCTCATTGTGGTTTCGATTTGTATTTCCCTGATGCCGAGTGATGTTGAGTACTCTTTCATGTGTCTCTTGACAAGTGCCAACTTTCAAGTTTTTTCTCTGCCACTGTTGCTAGTTGACATTACCAATGATTTCTTTTGCCCAGCTGAAATTCAGGTGAGACACACGGCAAAACTAGCAGATCAGCAGGGTATCTTTACCCCTTGGTGTATATGTGTGCTGTATGTGTGTATAAGTATGTAGGATTTTTTTTTTTAAGATTTTATTTATTTATTTGGGATGCCTGGGTGGCTCAGTTGGTTGGACGACTGCCTTCGGCTCAGGTCATGATCCTGGATTCCCGGGATCGAGTCCCACATCGGGCTCCCAGCTCCATGGGGAGTCTGCTTCTCTCTCTGACCTTCTCCTCGCTCGTGCTCTCTCTCACTGTCTCTCTCTCAAATAAATAAATATTAAAAAAAAAAAAGATTTTATTTATTTATTTGATGGAGAGACCACAAGAAAGGGAACACAGACAAGGAGAGTGGGAGAGGAAGAAGCAGGCTTCCCGCTAAGCAGGGAGTCCAATGCAGGTCTCGATCCCAGGATCCTGGGATCATGACCTGAGCTGAAGGCAGACGCCCAACAGCTGAGCTGCAGGCACCCCAGTATGTAGGATTCTGCTGAAGAATCCGTCCCATGAGGCCAGTTGTCACTGAGTTCTGTCAGAATAACCCTGTTCTGCATCACAAAACCGGGGATGCACCTTGTAGAGAGGAGTGTGGTTTGCTTTCACTGGGCCTTGGAGAGCAGTATGTTTGACCAGGACCTCATTTATCCAGTTGACTCAACTATTTCTAGAAGAACCTATAGCCTGTCTGTGGTTTTGGCCTCATTTCTTCATCTCCACCATACACCATTAATTCATAATCTGTCCTAATCTTGAAAGTCATGGGAAGAAAAAACTTAGTATAGGGGGACCTGGCTGGCTTAGTCAGTGGAGCATGTGACTTTTGATCTCGGGGTGGCGAGCTTGAGTGCCACATTGTGTGAGATTACTTAAAAATAAAATCTTGGGGTGCCTAGGTAGCTCAGTGGGTTAAGTCCCTGTCTTCATCTCAGGTCATGATCTCGGGTTTCTGGGATCAAGCTGCTCAGCAGGGAGCCTGCTTCCCCCCACAACCCCACCTGCTTCTCTGCCTACTTGTGATTTCTGTCAAATAAAAATAAATAAAATCTTAAAAAAATAAAATAAAATCTTAAAAAACAAAAAACTCAGTATATTGAGTGATAAATCTGCCACTCCTTGCGCTGGAGGGAGTCAGTTTCTATTTCCATGTGACTCTCTGGGTTATCTCTGATTGGAGAGCTTTACTGTCACTGACAACAACCACAAGTTGTTTGGGTTTAGCTAGTTCGTGGGTGCATGGGCTCTGTCTCCACACTTCCATGTTTATAGGCCTATCTCGTCTCACTTCTCAGTTTGACATAAATGAGGGAAGACTGTCCATTTGGATGAACATGGGGTTGGACAGCTTTGCGTTCTTCACTTTTCATTTCTGTTAACCTCAGTATGCAGACACACTGGGATAAGTTTCTAATGTCGTGCAGTAAGCTTGCTTTTATAAATGTAATCTGAAGAATGAATTAACCCTTTCAGAAGTTGGGCAAGTGAAGGTTCTGACTCCTGGCATTTCTTGGACCGTGTTCTCTGCCATGGGCGTCGGCCAAGCTTTGTGTGTCCTGTTTGCAGACTAACCATGCAGACTAACCGACGACATAACTGGCTGTCGGCCTGTGTACTCTATGCTCAGCCTAACTTGAGCTCCTGTCACCATCCCCCAGGTGATGAAGGTGGAGAATCAGAACTTCTTGGAGAGGATCTTCCACTTGAACCTTCTGTCGCCAAAGCAGAAAGGAGTCACCTGATCGTGTGGCAAGTGATGTACGGCAGTGAGTGAGCCCGTCGGAAAAAGGTGGAGACGGGGCAGCTGTCTCTTCTGCATGGTTTCATTTCCCTTTGCCCCTTTATTTAATGCTCTTTTTGTGAAAGAAGTTTCACCACATACTGTGTGAGCATTTTCCCCTGTTAACTTTACATTACAGAGCCTGTCCTACCATAACAATGCGGGAGCGAGCTGTGTCGCTGCGCCACTGTTCTAGGCAACTGCAGCGCGTTAGGAACAAATCAAAGAATGTTTCCTCGAGGCCAGCTGGTGACTTATAGAGAGCAATCCAGTGTGGTTCACTCTGCCACGGTTCACATCACTCACTTTGTTTGATGGGGTCACTTTTTAGCTGTCACTAATAATGGAATTAATGGGAACACTTGATAAGTGAAATTGTACCATTAAGTACAATACTAAAGTTTTCCCCAATGTATCATAAAATTGACACAAACTAGGATCAGATGGATTATCAGGACTTCTCTAAATGTCCCAGGGGGCTAAAAGCTAACTGTAAATTACTTTCACTTTCACTTTCAAATCTGACAAATCTTGTTTATATGGTATATAAAACCTTGTTTTCATTAGATTTGGGGGGATTTTATATTAAAAATTAAGACTACACTATTTAAATAAAAGTTTCCTGTTTCTGACTTATTAGAGCTCTAATGTTTATGAGGCCTGCTCTCTGAATATTCTGATTATTATTATTTTTTGAGACTAGTCTCACTCATTTTCATACTGACATGTCTGAAACATTTATTATTTATAAGACTCAGAAGATCGCTTCAACAATGGGAGAATTTTTTTTTTTATTTTATTTTAAAGGAAATTGTGTTTTGGGTTCCTCTCTCACCATCCTGTGAATGGTGGTGGTTGGTTGACTTTCTTTTTCCATGTAAAAATTCACCTGTTGACCATTTGTTCTCGTACTGGTCTTACCAGTGAGTTAGAACAAAGCTGCAGTAGTGATAGAGTGGCCTATGAACCGAATAAGGGATTCGGTGAGAAACAGTATTTTCTTTTGTTCTGTGTAAAATTACAGAACAGCGAGCACTTGATATTTTGTATGTAAATGCCACCTTTAAGCTCTTGTGCTCTTTTGAGATTAAAATGCCATCTTCAAAGAGGAAAACTACGAAGGGAAAGAAGACAAAGCCAAGATACCAGAGTAAAAGCTGACATGTTCATCTTCTTGCATGGACCCCGCTTAAAAAACCAAGTCTGGGTTTAACTGATTTTCTTGTTTCGTAAGTTTTTCAAAAATCATTATGCTGCAGTTTTTCCCTCTCCAGCTTCTTGAAAATGTGTGATTTACCATTTCTTGAAGCAAAACTAAATATAAACTTAAGTGTTATTTTAAAAATCTAAGCCTGTTGAAGAAAGACCCCCAGTTTTCAGAACGACGTCTTGAAGGAAAAGTAAGCAAACACAGGCCTGAGACCGTGTACGTGTTCTTAACGTGCCAGGGATTTGTTCTTTCTGAATGTCATGAGACTTAGTTATAAAAAGTATGCCACTGTCCTTCAAGCATCTACAGAGTCAGCTGGATCATAAATACGTGGGATTTAATGAGCTGGAGGAGGCCTTTGGATCCGTTTGGCCACATGTGTCTCTAAGCACATCGTGTACTCAGTAAAGTTGTGGCCACTTTAGATGGCCTGAAGGGAAAGCGCCTTTGGTGAAAGCTGTACTAAAAGGATAATTTTTTGCTTGAGTTACTCAGTCACTTCTTTTCAAGGCATCAAAACTTGGGCCACTTATCCGTGACTTAGAAGCTATGTTTTTAATTTAAATCTGAGCCATTTTTGGCAATACCTAAAAACAAACAAAAAGCCCACAATTTTAAACATTTTCAGGGAATGTTGTATAAATTCACAAAAAGGAGACACCAAAGTGCTTGGGAATATTAGTCCCAAGAAGTAAGCATCCCAGAGTCAGACCCCATTTGCTCTTCAGTCTCTTACCGTGTTTCAATGACCAAATGTAATCTGGGAAATGAGGAGTTAAAGATGAAAGATGGAGACATGTTACAATGGTTCAGACTGGTCTTTTTGAACTTACTGGCTTTAACATAAGGAATATAGGGGTGCGGCTATTTCACTTAAAGCAGTCAGATTATCTGTCGCCCTGTTAATTCAGGGACTAGAGAGAGTACAGAAATTACTGTATGAGTTATTTTAAGAGCTTGTCCTTATATTTTTAATTTCATTTAAATATTTTCTACAGATTGCTTTTCTTCCCCCTTTTCCCCAGTAATAGGCTTATATTCTTGTAATGTTCACTTTGGTCAGGGTGGTAACATTCACTTCAATAACCAAAATGTAAGCTTCTCGAAAGCAGCAAAATGGTGGGAATAAACTGCCTGTACCTACCAACTCAAGGACAGAGAAGAGTCTCGAATCCCTTGGGTTGGTCTCTCCGTGTAAAAAAATATAGAATGCCCCTGGTTGGAAGAAATAAGGGATACCCGAGAACGTTCTCGTTTTGTTATGCTCGGGTTATGTATAAGGTCGACCCGTGTGAAACTGCCGATGCACAACCGTTGCCGATGTCCAAAAATGTCAGTTTCCTGTACGCCAACCTAACACTCACTATGAAATGCAGGTTGAAATCCCCGTGAGGCAGCGGGAGAATATTCTTGAAGAACACCGTTTTGAGAGTGTTTTTCTCCAACCTGTGTGGATCTGAATTTTTTAAATAGGAACGAAATATCTTAGTAGATGCAGCTTGTTGAGAGTGTAAAACATTTTGAGCACAAAGTATGCAGCACATAACTTTTCAAATTAAGTGTGTTTGCATAGAGAAGATTAAAATACATTCTCTCAGTTGCTGTATTGTTCATTTTTTGTAAAGGTCTAACTAAATTTGAGAATAGACCCTTTAACATAGGCTGCCTTAGTAACGAAACAAAGCAAAACAGTTGTCTCATAATATTAACTGTCCTAAAGAATGTGCGTCTTTCTTGCAAATGCTGTGGAACTGAATATTTATTTCCTTGTGAGTATTATGATCGTTACCAAAGGACTCAAGCAGATTTAGGGCTCTTCTTAATTGATCATGTTGAGAAAGGGACTCATTTGGCCCCAGTTTATAACATGGGAAGAGCGGAGAAGAGAGAATTAAATGTGGGAATCATAAATGCTTTTCTAACAGGGTTATGCTATTTTGTAACACTAAATGTCTTTTTCTTTCTCTTAAAAAATTAAGTTTTTATTATTAATTTTGTCGTACATTTCTCAATATATTTGAATATATTTTAACCATTTTATGTTCTGAATTTGTTTTTTGTCCTAGACATTTTATCCAGGCTTTTCCTGGCCTCTATAATCTGAAAAATGGGTTCTAGAATGTCCCACTTGTTGTCTCTTAGAGGCTGAGGCTTCATTTCTATGAGCAAAAAGCTCAATTAGCAATGTAGTTATTTCAGTATTTATTTCTATTATGGAACCCCTGGGGTTCGGAATGTAACTTTGTACATGAAAAATATATATAAATATGTATATGAAACATGTATGAGGCCCAGTGTATTTTGTTTTGGTTTTGCCTTTCCTAGGGGCCTGAACTTGGTTTTTGTTCAACAGTCTATTAATCTTCCCCCGTCAAACACGGCAGGCATTTCTGAGGGCAAGGATGGTCAGCATTCGGCACTGGTGAAGGTGAGCAGTGGGGAATACATGAAGAACATGTCTGCCTGGTTCACATGTTCAAATGAGATATGAGTAATAGACAATAGGGCTTTCTAGAAATGTGGGCATGCTGAGTAACAACCCACATATGATACAGGGCATACCAGTTGCCAGGCTGAGTCAGTAATGAGAGTCAGGCCGTAATGTAGATGTTAATAATACAGTGTGCTTTTTTGTGACCTGTTTGACTGGGGGAGACTCTGGAAGGAAGGATGATTATAGAACTCATCTGTGGTAGCACAGTGTGAGTCCATATTCAATGCAGTGGCATTTAGTCCAATCCAGTATATTTTGTTTACAGGAAACATGGGGCTCTGACATGACAGTAAAAGTAGCCCTGATCAGCATATTAATAGGGTAGTTAACTCGATGAAGGCACAGCTGTCTGTCCAATGGAGGTCAGATGCTCTGGAGTGTAATTAATAGTCTGGCTCATTCCTGCTTTACAGGACCTTACCTTCCTGCCCCTCAGTCCTCTGGGGCCTGCCAGGTCATTGTTTTGGAAACTCCAGCGTCATTCAGTCATTTTTACTGATCCTACCAGTCTCGGGGAAGAAGCCAGAGAAGCAGGACAGGAAAGGACACGTTCACTTTAGTTTTGTTGGGGCAACAGGACTGGAGCACTGACCTCAGCACAGGGACTGTGGCCTGTGATCCAAGCGCTAGGGGAGCGCAGCTGCTGGAGCCCCTAAGGGCCCCCTCCTCCAGCCCTCGGGCCTCTCCCAGTCTGCCTAGGCCAGATGGCCCTGGCGACCACAGAGGGTACAAGCTTAATCTTTCTGCAGGGGCAAGTATGTTAGGAAAGTTTTTGTAGTTAGGCAACTTCTCAGAATGTCTTAAATACTTTGTAATAATACAGTTTTAGAGATTTTATTTATTTGAGAGGAAGTGAGAGAGAGAGAGCACTGAGTGGCAGGAGTAGGGATGTGGCGGAGCAGAGGGAGCGGGACAAGCAGACTCCACACTGAGCACAGAGTCTGACCTAGGGCTGGATCCCACGACCCTGAGATCATGACCTGAGCTGAAATTGACACCCAACCAATTGAGTGCGCAGGTGCCCCTGTACTGTTCAGTTTTAAACTCATTTCCTTTAGACACATAGTTGTATATAGGAGGAAAGAAGGCTCTAGACCTGGCCAGGCTCTGCCCCTATAGAAACCCTAGGGAAGTCACTTTAAACACAGCAGCCCAGAAGCACTCAGAAAGACATAAAATTCCACCCCAGATCTACTGATTCAGACTCTTGCGGGCCTGGACCCAGGCATCTGTGAAGTGTAATAGGTAAGTGTGACCTGCGGCTTAAGCTGAGGAATACTGCTTGAACATCTTTGAACTTTAGGTCTCTCATGCGTTTAAGGCGGGGGTGGGGGGGGGGGATTTATCCAGGCAATCCAAAAAGCCCTCGCCCCTTTGAGCCTGGCTCTAACTGGTCTCAATGTGTTGTCTGTAAAAACACCAACCATACCTGCTTGCCCCAGGCCCCTATGAGGCCCAGACACCTGGTGAGGGGAATTTAATGACTTTAAAATGTATGCAAGGAGCCAGATAGTTCAGCTTCTCGATTTCATGTCCCAGCAGAACATTGACTCCCAACCACAGACAAGAAGTAGTTGCTGTTTGATCTGAGGCTCAAGGCCAGGAGAGGGGTAGAGTGACAGGGCCCTGCTTGGGGGCCTGGCAACTTCCTGTAGTGGCTGCAGTTCTCCACCAGACCAGGAGGGGGGGTATGGCCGGAGTTGCCTGCTATAGCTAGTTCTGGAAATCACTTCCTCCTTCCTCTCATGCCGGAGGGGGTCCTATTCTATTAGAGTGTTTGGAGAAACAGTTACCCAGGTGATTCGGAGCCTTGCATTGGGAACAGCTGCATGAGAGGGACAAGCCCAGCTGGACTCACAAACATCTGTTTTCCAGGAGCATTCATTCTTAGCTGGTTCTTTCCTTTTTTATTTTTATTTTTTTAAAGATTTTACTTACTAGAGACAAGAGTATGAACAGGGGGAGGGGGAGACAAGCAAACTCCCCACGGAGCAGGGAGTCCAACGCAGGGCTTGATCCCAGGACTTCAAGATCATGATCTTGATGAAGTTCTAGAACCTAGGTGAGGTTTGGTGGGCTGAGGTCCGGAGCCAGAAGTGGCTAGACCAGGGATGTGGAGGGGATCACATTAGATCAATCAGGAGGAAACCTCACACGGGAGTCTTAAGATTGGCAGCCGTCCTGGTGACTTAGTTGGCTGTCCCGTGCCCAAGAGAGACAACTTTCTATAAGAACAGGAATAAAGAGAGGCCATCAAGTTTCTGGGTCTTATTGCCATTCCGGCCAGGGTACTAGCTTACAGCCAAAAGGCAGACGCTCTCCTCCCCATAGAGTAGCCATGGGCTAGAGGATTACAGCCTGAGCAATTGACATGCAAGTGTTCCAATAAGACCATACTCCTTGAAAAGCCCCTGAAATCAGAGTAAATGGAAAGAAAGTACTCACCAATTTTGCACCGAAGCTCAGAGTCCAAATGTAAAGACTCACAGCCCCACGTTCGGGAGCCATATGATGAAGTTCTAGAACCTAGGTGAGGTTTGGTGGGCTGAGGTCCGGAGCCGATGACCAAGAAAGAATTCTTGAGACATCTTTGGTGCAAAATGGTGGTTTATTAAAGCACGGGGACAGGACCCGTGGGCAGTCAGAGCTGCTGCTGCCCCGGGTTGTGAGGGTAGGCATGTTATATGCCCTGCTGTTGGGGGAAGGTGAGGGGAAGGGAGGTTTCAGTGGAGTTTTCATATACTAAAGAGGGCCTACAAGGTGCCAGGATGTTCCAGGCCTGCCGGAGGCCTTGCCCTTGCTGCTGGATCAATGTTGTCTTTAGACCAGCCATTAACATTAAGATAGTTGGGAGACTTTTTGGTGGGGTGTCACAATCCTGCTATCAATCGTCTTTGTTAGTGAGATTTAGAACATTTGTAAGCCAAGGGAGACTCCTGTCTAGTAGGATTGTGAGCTCTGCAAGTTAACTATTTGCTTATTGTTCATGGCAGTCAGGGCTGCCTGGGGATGCTACACTTATGGAGGGGAAAGGGTGAAGAGGGGGTGCAAGGCGCCAGCTCTTGCTTTGTCCTCAGCCAGCCTCCTGCTCCCTCATCAATCTGAGCCAAAGGCAGATGCGTAACCAGCTCTGCCACCCCGGCATCCCTTTTCTTAGCTGCTGCTTGCCAGCACGTGGTGACCTGTCAGCAGGCTCCCCCACCTTAGGCTCAGCCCATTACTCTTTACTTTTTGACTCATGGATAGTGGAAGCTTAGGGTATTTTGAACTTACGGCTACATTAAAAGTATAAAGGGAATATTCATCTCTCATGCAGCTGGTAAGGCTATTTTTTCATAGGAAAAATAATAATACAAAAAATATAAATATAAAAAATTAAAAAATAAAAATAAACTTTTAAAAGCTCTTCAGATGTTACCATGACTGGCTTGCATTTGCAGAACATCCAGTGGTTTTCTGAAAATATTTATTCATGAATTCATCGTTCTCAGGTGATCCAGAGGCCCAGCTGGCCCTAGGAGGGGCCTTTGCCCCGTGGTGAGCAGGCCCGGCTGAGAGGAATAAAGGATCTAGGCCCTAGCCAGGGGTATAACCAGACAACCCCTCACTAGAGGCTCCTGCAGGAGGGTTGGGAGAAGACAGGTCTCAAGTCAGGCGACCTGGGTTAGAATTCTGGTCTCCTGTTGCCTGATTTTGTGACCTTTCACTAGTCACTGACCTGTTCCTTTGCTCTAAAGGAACAAGAGAGGAACACCCCAAAGGGTTCTTGTGATGGCAAAGTGAAGTCATGGCTTGTGGTAGCTACCAGTGGCCCCCCTGCCCCTGCTGGGCAGCCGGCAGCAGACTGGAGCTTCCCAGGGCCAGGGCAGGACGGTGAGGGAGATGCCCTCAGGGAGCTTGGGGTGAGAGAGGGAGGAAGACATGGGATGAAGTGGAGCCCTAGGTATGGTGGCGGCACGTTAGTTGGAGCAAATGCTGTTGGTAGTATGGTGTCTGTTTGGCTGTTTTGTAATGTGATGAACACAAGAGAAATTATTTTGGGGAGGGGTAGGCACAGAGGCAGAGAGAACCTTCAAGCAGACTGCCGGCTGAATGCGGAGCCCGACCCAGGGCTCGATCTCAACAACCCTGAGATCATGACCCGAGACAAAACCAAGAGCCCGAATCTTAACCTTCTGAGCCACCCAGGCGCCCCCTAATGCAGAATCCTATTTCCAGTCTATTTATAAGTGTTCTAGACATTGTCCTAAAAGAAGTAGGTGAGGAAACAGGTATCGTGGACCTATCGGAGCTTTAGGGAATAACATTCTCTGTTGCTCCGCCCTCCCCAACTGAAGGAAAAGGGAGCTCTCCAGGAAAATTCAACCAGGAGACTCATGGTCTCTCTTGCATCTACGAGTTCATTCTGTGCAGGCACGCTGAGGGAGAGATTGAGGGGTGGAAACAGTGGGAAGCTTGACATTTTGAGATACCCCCAAAACATACGGATTTAGTGTCTGTTGCTCATGATGTTTTATGGTAAGAGTTAAGTTCCAGTCACTGCATGTAAACAGGCTGGGAGCAGACCTACGGAAGTAAATAAAATATTACCACCAGGTGTGCAGCCGGGTGTGGAATGGTGGCAAGAAGGGTTAGAGGCTGCTGAGCACTGCTGTGTCCACGTAAGAGCCCAAACCTCCATCTGCTAAGATTTTTGCAGAACCTCTCAAGTGCAGACATATTCAAAAAGAGTGGAGCCATCTTTTAAAAACGTCGTTCACAGCGTTGTTGGAGGGGAAATGAGATTGCGTGAAGTACTACTCCACAGTAGACAAACAGTAGTATCCTCCGCCAGCTGAGGCCTCGATTTCTTTTCCTGTCTTCCTTCCCTAAGCCTGCTTTCCCTGACCTTTGGCCAGCGCAGACGAGTGGCCTAGCCCAGAGTGAATGGTCAGCTGCTGCCCTTTGCAGCGTGTTGGCCTGCTGTGCTTCTGTGGAAATAGGCTTTTTATTTTGTAGGCACTCCCCCTTTTTATCTTGGGGAGTTTATCTTTGGCTGTAAGTAAAGGTACTAGGAGCAAAAGTTCGGCACATTTTTTAAAAATTTTTTATTATTTTTTAAATTTTTATTTATTTAATTGACAGAGAGAGAGAACACAAATAGGCAGAGAGGCAGGCAGGGAGAGAGGGGGAAGCAGGCTCCATGCTGAGCAGAGAGCCCGATGCGGGGCTCGATCCCAGGACCCTGAGATCATGACCTGAGCCGAAGGCAGAGGCTTAACCCATTGAGCCACCAAGGCGCCCCTTGGCACATTTTTCACCAGAAAAGACTCCAGTTTCGATCCTGGGTTGTATCGTGAGCATTCGTCCTTCCTGGAGGAGGCTGGCCTGCGGAAAGCAGGAACTGGGCAGATGCCTGGAGGCAGCCTTGGCTGAGTTAGAGACCCAGTGTTGGGCTTTGCTCAACTGAGGGTTTATTAGACCATCCTGCCCCATATTAAGGCCATGTTTCTGGGGTCTCAGGTGACAGCCCTTCTTTCCAAAGACCCTTCTGGTGTGATACATTGTGAGCCCAAAGCAGCATCTCAAAAACCAAGTCGCAATGCAGAATTGTTCTAGTCCCCCTCTGCCATTCGATCCGTTAGAAGTCCTCTCCGCACAGTGGACCCTCAGTTTTCCTTACCTGGAAAAGCCAGGGCTGGGCTTGGATGGGCGCGAAGGCAACATTCTTCCAAGGCAACATTCTCCAGGGGTGAGTCGTCTGTGCCATGTGCAGTTGTGTGGGCTAGTAGCCTTCATGCCCGGCCAGGTCCTTAATGGGTGGAACTCCTGGAGCCTATACCACTTGGTACAAAGCAGCTGCCCCGATGCACCGATTTGTCCCTGAGGCATCAAGGCATGACTTCTGTGATCTTAATACTTGCGTGTCTTAATGAAGAAGACAGACACTGTGGAGTTCCCCGGGGCCTGAACCTGCCTAGAGCGTCCATCTTCTTCTTGAACTGGGAAGAGATCTCCAAAAGTCCACTGAGCAGCTGGTCCTTCAGAGAGCTTCTCTGTGGGCATCCTGGGGAAGGAATAGAAGGACCGAGAGGTGACAATTAGGGAGGATCCTTGGCTTCCCAGAGCAGAAAAGGGGTGGCGGCAGAGGAAATGAGCTTGTTTGGAAAGCTCCCCTAAAAGAGAGGCTGGGCTCTGCTCCCTTTTGAACACAAGGTGGCATCGTGTTGGTATTAGCCTTACTTGCCTTCGCACCAGAAGAAAGACTGGCAGCCCCTCCCTTATCCCTCTCCTTCGCCCCTCCCCAGGCTGCTCCCCGCACCCCACCCCTGCCCCCGCCCCAAGTGAGGCAGGCCAGACCGGGACCGAGGAGGGTGCCTGCTGGGGGTTCCGATTAAACAGAGAAGTGAAACTACTCCATTTTCCTAACTAGCATGCCAAGGCCCCCAGTGGGCCATGATTCCAATAGCAGACATCTGACTAGAGCTCTTGACTCTTGGTCCACTGTTCTTGCTACTAGGCCGTCTCTTGATTCTCCCAGCCCCGAGTGACTCTTCTTTCATTTACCGGGAGTGGGGGCAACACCTTTGCTCAGCCGAGGCAGGCTGCAGCCCCGGGTCGCAAAGGGAAGGCAGGTGGTCCAGAGCCTGGGACGCCTGCTGAGGTGAGCAGAGGCTGGTAAGGGTGAGAGCAACATTGGCCCAAGGGATTGGAGAAGGGGATTTTTTTGAAAGTCCACACCCCCATTGCTGCTCTTTGAAGCTAGGAGGAATTTCGGCTGCAGCCACCGAATAAGGCTAAAGGAAATGTCATGGAATCGGCTTCGTGAGCTGCTTCAATAGAAACTTCGTCCGAGGCCAATAATAAATGGGAGTTACATAACTCAGCAGGTCACAGCACTAACTAAGCCCTTTATAGGCCATCAATCCACATTTATTTCCTGGATTTTGTAACTGCTGCTGAAAGGGGGAAAGGAGGGGTGAGGATTAGAGGAAGGGGGCCGAGTGGCTGGAGCCCGTCCCCAAGCCCTCACCGCTGCTGCAGCCAGCCCTTGGCATCCCCAGGGGCCTCGGCCAGGAGCATGAACCCCTGTCCCAGACTCCTCTGAGGAGCCAGCAGCGTGAGGGGTCGTTTTCTCCCTGCCTCTCTGTTTTCTGTCAAATGACAGGGTTGGATGAGAGGTGTTCTAGGGTCCCTGTCCACCCCGTGACTTGAAACCTCAGGAGCAAAAGAGCATTAGGGCCACCTAGGACCCCTCCCAACCACACCACCTCCGCTGAATTTAGTTGCAAGAAGCTGCTGGATCCTCTTGGTGGGGAAGGGGGCGACTGAGACGGTAAGCATAATGGCAGCAGGCCCCAGGGAGGGAGGTGAGGCCAGCCTGGGAGTGCTGGGAGCCAGGTCCCTTGCTGCGGCCTCCTCCTCGGCCTTCGGGTGCTCTAGACCGGAATGCCCCCATGCACGCGCGCGCGTGTGCGCGCGCACACACACACACACACACACACACACACAGGCCTGGAGGACGGGGGTGTCTCACAGCAGCATTTGCCATCCTCAAGCCTGGGGAGTTCAATATATGAGAGAGTTCAGGGTTGCTCCAGGGCTCTCTTCACATGGGGACGAACGTCCCAAACTGCAGCCAACAGCTTCTGTCCCTCCCTCCGCTGAGGTCAGGAAGACTGCTCCTCTCACCCACACGCCATTCGGAGCTTCTCCATCCTTCCCCCCCCCCCAGCCTCCTGCACAGAGCTGCCTCAGGGAGTGTGCCCTGCCAAGCCGGTCACAGAAAGAAGGGCCTGGGAGCCGTGCTTGGTGGGAGTGGAGGTGACGGCAGGGATGCTGGATGGGAGTGGGAACGGCCCGCGGGATGAGGGGTCTTGGGAGGAACCTTTGGTAAGGAGCAACCAGGCTGCCTGGCCCTTCTCCTTAGGGCCCGGGGCCCTGAACTTTCATGGTGGAATCACACCAGGCCCAGGTGCCCCCTGGAGCCTCCGCAGGAGAAGACGGAAGGAGGGAGGCCCTGCAGCCTCTGAGCACCCCTGGGAAGGAACAAGTGTGGGGGACTTCGGAGGAGGGTGCAGCTCCCGAGCCCACCAGCGGCAGAGCTGTTAGAGAAGGAAAGGTCAAAGTCGGGTGTCAAGCCGCCAGCAAGAAATTTCCACTAAAGACAAAAATGTGGCCCCAGAGAAGAGACTCCCGTGGCAGGAGGCTGTTCCCTTCCCGAAACTGGATCCAGACCCTTTTAACAGGACTCAGCCAGTCAGACGTCCTTGGGTCTGGTCTCTGCTTCCCCTCCCCCAGGGTGAATGCTTCCTGTCCAGGAACAGCTGCGTGTCTGGGCTTGCCCCTGGGTCAGCTGGCCTTCCCGAGCCAGACGGAGGCCCCATCCCCGCCTGACACCTGTGCTGAGGTTTGGAAGGTGGTGAGGTCCCCCGTGCCCCGCTCCCACCCTACCCCACATGAAACAGGTGTCTTGAGCTGAGACCCAGAGAGGGCGAGTGTGGTTTGAAACCCCTGGATTCCCGCAATCCCGGCAAGTGAGCGGTGCCAGAAAGGGATTCACAGGGTCCGCTCTGTTAGCGGGCCCGATCCTTGTGCCCTCCTCCTGAACAATCCCACAAGCTCTTCTGCGTGAGTCAGGTAAACCAGCAAAGGCCCTGCTCTGCCCAGGGTGTAAGGGCTCTGACCTGGGCCCCCACCCCCGCCCTGTCCCAGGGGAGAAGGCAGTGCCTTATTTGGGAATGGCTTTTGTAGAGAAGACACTTGACCCCATGGGCCGCTGAGGCCGGCTGAGGGAGAAGCAGGTGCCCACTGAAGTGAGCGGCAGGGAGGCCTTGCCAGCTCCTGGACTCAGCTCCACACCACCGTCCAAGGTCTTCTTGGCCATCCCCCTGTCTCTGCCCAGGGCTCCCCAGACACAAATCCTCACCAGTCCTCCTCCCCGCCTGGGGTCCTCCTGCTAAGTCCGAGGACTGCTTTGAAGGAGCATTTTTGCCTCCCGTCCTCTCTCCTGTCTCTGCCCTCCAAATGCCAGTGAAAGGGGTGGGCGGGTGGATCTCAGGGAGACTAACGGAGACCAGGGCTTGAGAGGAGAAATTGCACCCGGCTTCTAACACAATCCACTTGCTGGGCGGGCGGTCTTCTCCTTCCAGGGCCTGCTTTTCCTTTGTTGAAGGGGTAGGTAAGTGAGCACTGGACTGTTCTAGAAACTCTGCCCCAGTCAAGGTAAGGCAGAGACACCAAGATCATTTCAGAAAATGCTCCTGGTCGGAATATACACCTACCCCACCTCTGCCCACCAGCGGGATGTCCCAGGCTAGGAAAAGGTCCTTTTTTTTTAAAAAGATTTTATTTATTTATTTGACAGAGATCACAGGTAGGCAGAGAGGCAGGCAGAGAGAGAGAGAGGGAAGCAGGCTCCCTGCTGAGCAGAAAGCCAGATTCGGGTCTCGATCCCAGGGTCCTGGGATCATGACCTGAAGGCAAAGGCTTAATAACCACTGAGCCGCGCAGGCGCCCCGAGAGGGTCCTGTTTGAACAGAGCAGGAGTGAGGCCCAGTCCTGGATCCTGAACAAGCATCACTTTCCTTAGCTCTCAAGGCAGTTGTGAGGCAGGGACGATGACTCTTGGACCAGGGCTGCTCACCAAGGTATAGTCAACCCCGGCGGCAGGTAACTCTGCTGTGTGGCCGGGGCCGTGCTGTGGGGTATTTAGCAGCGTCCGTGATCTCTACCCACCAGATGCCAGTAGCTCAGGCACACACCCCAGTTGCGACAACCAGAAATGGCTCCTGGCGTTGCCAAATGTCTCAGGAGCAGAGCCGGCCCCCCTGGAGAGCAACTGTCTGACACGGTACGTGGGTCCAGAGGCTGGAGGACAGGCCCACGTTTGAATCTGGATGCTCTGCTTTTCCTGCAGCCTCAGTCTCCTTTGAAAATCTCTCTATCGGGGCGCCTGGGTGGCTCAGTTGGTTAAGCGTCTGCCTTGGGCTCAGGTCATGGTCCGGGGTCCCGGGATCAAGTCCCGCCTCGGGCTCCCCGCTCAGCAGGGAGCCTGTTCGTCCTCTGTCAGCAGCTCCTCCCGCTGGTGTTCTCTCTCTGGTGCTCAAGTAAATAAATAGAGGTGGGGTGAGTGTGAGCTGGGAGAGGGACCTGAGGGCGGCGCAGTTGCAGGGGGAGGTACCAGCTGGGTGGCCCCGCCCCTGCATGGCTGGCTGCCCAGAGGCGGGCAGGCGGCTGTGCCAGGCCAGTGTGCGTGGCCTCACTCACCACCTTGCAGATGGGTCACCCTGAGTCACAGCCACTGGATGTGACCCGGAGTTGTCTCATTCCAGAAGGTGTCTGCTGTGGCCGAATGACCATGACACTTACCCAGGTAGACCGGCCCCAAAGGCCCTCGGATGGAACCAATGCCTTCAAGAGGTGGCCTTTGGTTCTGGGTTCTAGAATGTGATGATGGAGGCCACGGTAGAGAAGCTTCTAGACTCCAGGAACTTCCACTCTCCCTGCTCTGTAGCATGCTGTAAAGACACCTGGAATGCAACACCCAACGGTAGCTCACATTCCAGCTCTCTGGCCTTGGTTTTCTGAACAGAGGCCTGGGACTGAAGGAGGGCCTGTGATCATTGACATGCATTGAGCATGTCCTATATGACAGGGTCTTTGTGTCCCTCCTGTCACAGAATTCATGCAATGCTCCATGAAGTAGGTGCTTTGATTACTATCCTTGTTACAGCTGAGGAAGCTGAGCTCAGAGAAGTTAAGTAACTTGTGCAAGGTCACACAGCGAGTAAGTAGAGGGGGCTGGGCGCAGACCCAGGTCCGACCCAGCCGCATGGTTGAGGGCAGCAGTTGCATAGGTGAGAGCCCTGCTGACTGGGTAGTGACAGTGAGTATCAAGGATGGGAAGAGTGACGGCAGAGTGAGGAGGGGCGGGACCTGGCGCCCAGTCCAGTGTGGGCAGGAGTGGAAGATGACTCGCAGGTTTGGAGCCCCAGGGACTGGGAGGGTGGCAGTGCTATTAATAGACACAGGGAAGTCAGGAGGAGGGGCCGGTTTAGGGCTAGATGATAGTGCATTCTTAGAAGCTGATTTGCTAACAGTGGGACGTTTAGGGTGAGATCCAATACAATGAGGAAAATTCAGCACATACAAAAATACCACCAAACACCAGCAACCCCCTTACCAAAACTGAACCACCAGAGTCCCCAGCCCTGTGCTGAGGCTGCCGAGCCTGGGTCTGCGGTAGCCTTGTCCGAGGCCCAAGTTCAAGTCCCACACTGACCGCTGGGGGTCACCCCTGGCGCACAGAGCACGGTGCTGCTGGGGCGGGCCTGTAATAGGGTCCACCTAGGGGAACATCGCAGGCTGCCCCTGGCCAGGAAGGCAGAGGTTTCCTCTTGTTTTAGGGGTGAGGGGGGGCTCACAAGACACTGAGCTACTCCTCCTCCCCAGGCTCCCACACATGTGGCAACACCATTTCACCGGAATTTCTGTTAACACTACCCCCACCCCGCCCCCACCCCCAGCAAGTTCCGCTGACCTTAGAACCATAGGAGGGGAAGCAACGGAGCCCCCTTCCCCGAGCAAGCCTCAAGTGCCAGCTCTCAGGGTCCAGTCCCGAGGGACACCTTGTCCAGAGCGCTGGGGGCCAGCGACCTCAGGCAGTGGAGCCCATCGGGAGCAGGAGCCCAGCTGTTCCCAATCACATAGCTCCCCTGACATTTGCGTCAGCAGCTCTGCCCTTTGACCTTTAATTCCCGGGAGTGGAGGGTGGAGGCAGCTTTGGTGATCAGGACTAATTATTTGCAATTCGATTCAACCAGCAGTTTATTGGGGTTTGGCCTGGCTGCCTACCTTCCAGACGGCCTCCCACACCCCCAGGTTTACAGCCTTGGCCTCCTTGGGAAGCTGGGAAGAACAGAAGGCCGAGCCAGTCCACCTGGGAGCCACCCGGGGGTTCTTCTGGACTCCCCCCTCCTGGGAGCAGCCTGTGGGCAGTGACGCTTATAAAAGTGCTTTGAGACCACCACCACCACCCCCCCACGATAGAGTAGGTGTCCCATGCGCATAGCCAGCTCGGCTAGGTGTCCCCTTGGGCCAGCCTCCAGCTCCAGTCCGGGCTTGTTGGGACACGTCCCAGGGTGGGTTGGCCAGGCCAGGAGGCGCTGGCCTTGCAGCTGTCCTGTTAGTGGGTGCAGGGCTAGGAAGGGAAGGGAGCGGGGCTCCCCAGGTCCCGGGGCTACTGCGGTGTCCAGTATCCCTCTATATTTGTCCTCTTGGAGGGGCAGGCGGCCAACTGGACCCATGACGTCTTCTCCCGGGGCCTGGGCTATTTTGGAGTCAGCCTTGGGGGGATGGGGAGGAGGGTGGGGTGGGTTTAAGGGAACATTTCCTCCTGGCTCCAGGTCAGAGAAGAGGTAGAGGTTGTGTGGCATGGAGAACCGGCCCTGAGACCTTTCTCAGAATTCCCTGTGCAGCTACGGAGATGGTCCTGGGCTCAGCTTCCTGGGGTTGCCTGGGCTCTGGGGCCTCCCGAGGGCTGTCTGGGCAGAAACCCCAGCCTCTTCTCCCCGTGGCTTTTTCCAGCCGTTCAGACATCATCCCTCAATTAAGAAACAACTTTCTCCATGCTAGGTCTCACCTAGGACCAGAGCTAGGTCGGTGGCTCCCATCTGTCCTGTTTCTCAGGGCACCAACATTTCCAGAAAAAAAAACTTAGGACCAGATGTGGTCACCAGGTCCATATGTTGCTGAGTTAAGGACACTAAAAGGAAGTGTCAGAGGAAAGGTCTTTTTGAACACGCACATGCGTGTGCTCACACCATTGAACACAGTACAAGTGAAAGGGCCGCATTTCACATCGTGGGTCTCCCTCTGTGAAAACCTCACTGCATTGTCCTTGTCTTTCTCACTTTGCCACGGGCAGATGAGAACATGACAACCCTGTCGATGGGTTCATATTCCAAGAAGGACGGGTCCCTGGCAGTCCCTGCCTGGGCCCAAGGCCTGGGGCAGCAGAGGACCCCCCCATACCCTCTCCCACTCTCTCGTGGAGCAGCAACCCCCAGCCCCAGTATTTGCAGGCGGGGAGGCTGGGGAGCAGTGTGGTCACTGTGCCAGTTTCTGGAGCAGCAGGGCCCTGGAGACGTCAGCCCACTGTCGCCGCGCTGCTTTGAACCGGACCTGGACAGGGGCTCAGAGCCCACGTCCTGGCCTGTGATCTGAGACTAGTCGCTGAAGCTCCCCCTCGAGCTTCCATTTCTTGTTCTGTAAAATGGGTATATTGGCTCCTCATCACAAGGCCAGTGGGATGAAGTGAGAGAGTGTGAAAGTATTTTGTGGCCTATAAAGCTTGGGCAGGGGCGGTTATTATTATACGAGAAACTAGTAAATGGCTGAAGAAAGAGCACCCCGAGAGCTGATCTCAGCTTCTGGGTGCAAAGACAGTACTCGCATCCACACCCAGGTCTGTGATCTTGGGGCCCCTCCAGCCCCACAAAGGAGCCAAGCAAGCCTGATCCTTGTGAGTCAAGGCAGCCTGGACTGCCTGACGTAGGGCCTGGCCTCTGGCCTGTGCTCAAAGGGGCTGCCCTTTGTAAAGGCTTCTGTTTACTTGTGGTGGCCCCCGCATGGTTACAGATGTCCGTCACCCCCTAAATTGGAGAGAAGTACGTGGAGGGCCTCCCCAGGAAGGAGGCCCTTTGGGGAGGGCTAGGGAGCATTGGGACTGAGGACTTGGAGAAAGCCCAACACCTAAGCTTCAAGGCATCTGAGTGTAGATCTAGTGGACGCCCCCTGGCCCACTGCCCGTTTCTGGGAGATGGAGCAGGAAACACACCAACCATGTCCCGGGCCAGCACGACCCCTCCCCTGAGCTGGGCGGCTTCAGACATGGCCCTTTGCCTCTGGAAGCCTGTGCCTTCATCTGCAAAATAGTGAGTCCCTAACTCATGGGATTGTTGTAGGCTTACATGGGACTGTGTGAAGGGCGCTCACTCCTCAGGGGGCCCCTGCCCACCTTCCTGAGGCCCCAACAGAGCCACAGCCCCCACAGAGAGAGCCAAAGGGTCCCCAGGACTCACGAGCCCTGTGGCTGGGCTGCCACCTCTACCCCGTGTGGGTCCCGAGGCCCCGCCTCAAACGGAGGGGGGTGGCAACAGGTTTCCTCGGGAGGCCAGGCCCCAGCTCCCCACCCCCTTCTCCCAGCTGCTCAGCAGCCAGTGGTCATGAAGTCATTGCCACCTTCCCCAGCCTGCAACACCCCCCACCTCCACCCCCGTGCTGACATCCCATTTGGCAAAAAGGCTGGAAAAGCCGCTGACTCTTCTAGTCCTTGGGTTCACGGACTGGTCAGGGCCTGTCGGCCATAGGCCGACCATGTGGGCCGAGGGGGTTCACAGCCCCCTCCCCGAGCCAACCCCACAACACACGCACGCGTACGCATATACACACGCACACACACTCTCTCCTTATACATACCTGGATCTAGACCTGGTGCGATTCACACACCCCCAACACACACACTCCACACTTGCACACACACTATCCCCTTTCCGGTCCTGTATAAACTGTCCCCCCCCACACACACAGCAAGCTACACACCGCCACCCATGTCTGTGGTCTACACACACAAGGCGGCAAGCGGGTCCTGCACACACGCGGCCACACACGTGTGCACCTCACACCGGCACTTCCTACCCAGCCCCGGGCTCTCCTGGCTTCACTCCCCTGCCACCCACCACAGGCCTGTGCCCTTTGGCTTCATTGCGCCAAGGGGGACACTCGCAGATGGAGCCACACTTGGTGAGCCGGACCCGAGGCAGCTGGAGCCCAGATGGCTCATCCCGGCTGAGCCCCTTCGTTCTTAGTTGTGGAAACTGTGGCCCAGAGAGGGCAAGGGGACGGTCAAGCCACACAGCCAAAGTTCCAAGTGTTTCCAAGCGTCTGAGAGCCTGGCGGAACAGGAAGGAAGCGTCCAGGCTCTCCCCTCCCTCACTACCACCCTCCTCAAGCCCCCTGACTCAGTTCCTCCCTGTGCTGGGCAGAAGCAGCCAAATGGCTCCCTTAGGGATGGCCGCCAAGACTGGGTGCTGTGTGAGACTCTCGTCCTCCGCCCCGGGTAAAGGTCACCGGAAGCTGCTCAGGGGAGGGCACCCACTATTGAGGCAAAACCGGCCTGGGCTTGCCGTGTTAGCCCTCGGGTGGGCTCTGTCGCCTGCAGGAAACATTCAGCTCCGGGCTACACGCACCCTTAGCCTGAGCTTCTTGCTTCCTGCCTCAGTCTCCCTCCTCAGGTCTCAAGCCCCTCAGCCGTGGTGTGACCTGTGTCTCTGGGGACTGCCTCTGTGCCCTAGATCATCAGCTCCACAAGGGTAAGGATTTCTGCCTGAAATCGGGTCTGGCACCTAGTAGGTGCTCAACAAAAATGTGTTGAAGGAACGAATGGGCCCCTCCCTCCCTCCTCCCCTCCCTCCCTGCCGCCAGCCTCCTACAATGGCTCCTCCTTGTCACCCTCAGGGGGCCTGGCATCTGGTGGCTTCCCATCAGCCAGGAGCTGGGCATAGGCCGTGGGTGGCCATGTCAGCTGGGACTGGTCACCTGCTCCCCTGAGCTTCAGCTGTCACGCGGGAATGAGGGGCCCGCTGCTGGGGGGGGGTGCATTTCCTCTGCTGTGATCCCAGGCACCACGTTGGGGGAGGGGGGCCAGTCTCCAGGGCCACCTCTGGCCCCTGGCTTTGAAGAGCAAACCCAGGCTGGGGAGCCACCTGGAACAGACCACCAGCGTCTTCAACCTGGGAAGTCATGGAACCCAAGTAGCTCTGAGTCTTTCTTGGTGCCTTTTCCCCCAGAAGCACCCACCTGTCCCGACTCACACATGGCAGGTCCGCCTGAGGGAACCACAGGGCACGGACTATGGTCCACATTCTGCTTCCTGCAGGGCCCTTCGGGGAGGCCAGGCCCTGGGAGGGTGCACGGGGGTGTTGGGTCCCAGTGGGCGGCAGGAGATGCTAATCGCTGCGGATTGCTAGCCACAGCTGAAGGTCAGGAGGTAAGGCAACCCGTGGTTATAAATAACCAAGCCTGGCCCAGCCCCAGAGGGCAGCGCTGGACCTTTGCCCCTGCCCCCGACTGCGACATCCCGAACCCCCGAAAGGCCCAGCCTGCAATATGACCTTTGGGGGTGAGGCGCAAGGTCAGACAGGGGCCACCCTGGGCTTCCCTTGCCCATGAGAGGAGGAAGGTGGCCCTCCTCACCGGGTCTCTGCTGGGGGTGGGGCGGGAGCCACTGAAGCGGAGACAGCCCCACCCCAGGGACCCGAGGGTGCAGACAGCTTGTGGGATATAACCCAGGGACCTAGGCAGCCCTCAGCCCTGCGCTCTGACCTCCCACACCGAGTGTGCCCACGGCCCACAGCCCTGCCTCCCAGCTTGTGGTTTGTGGCTGCTGGGGGCTGGGGGCCCAGGAGGGAGAGACAGCAGGGTCTGCATGCCCAGACCTGTTTCTAGAGCTTCAAGTATAATGGCAGGATTTGCCTTGAGAATGGACCTGAGGGCTCCTGGCATTCTTTTTTTTTTTTTTTTTTTTAAGATTTTATTTATTTATTTGACAGAGACAGTGAAGAGGGAATACAAGCAGCGGGAGTGGGAGAGGGAGAAGCAGGCTTCCTGCTGAGCAGGGAGCCCGACATGGGGCTCGATCCCAGGACCCTGGGATCATGACCTGAGCCAAAGGCGGGGACTCTTAACGACTGACCCACCGGGGCGCCCGCTCCTGGCAATCCTGAGGCTCCGTGGAACCAGAATCCCCAGCCTGGGGCTTTCGGACTCTCAGAAACTGGGGAGAAACTCTGGTGGCAGAGAAGTCAGGGACAAGGACGCCACAGGGACTGTGGGCACCTGCCCACCACCTCCCTCTTGACAGAAAAGAGAGATGGGCTTTACCTGCTCCAGGACTCGTGTCTTTTTTTTTTCCCTTTAACTTTTTTTTTTTTTTTAAGATTTAATTATTAATTTGAGAGAGAGCGCTCGTAAGTGTACGGCTGGATGAATTTGCAGAAGCTGAACATACCCATGGACCCAGCACCCAGAAGTCCCCTTGTGACACCCTCACTACCCCCAGAGAAACCTCTCTCCCGACCCCCAAACCCCTGGGCGACTTCGGCCTGCTTCTAAGCTGACCTTGGCTGGAGCCACGCACTGTGTGGCCTTCTGTGTCTGGCTTCTTCTGCTCAATACCAGGTTGGTGAGGTTTGCCCATATCTAGGGCATTTGTTCTCCTCACAGGTAGCCGGCCACCGAGTGACTTATCGTAACATTTTCACCCTGTGCTACTGGTGATGGACATCCAGGAACATTCCAGTTCCTGGCTGTCATGAATAACGTCACTGAATATTTGCATTCCTGTCTTCTGGGCGTCTCCAGGCTCATCTCTGTTGGGCCTGTCCTCACGAGGGGCCCAGGACCTGCCTCTATCTGTTCACTTGGAAAATACAGGAAGAGTTACTTTTTAACCAGTGTTTTAATAAAAGAATGATTTTGCAAGGAAAGGATTTTTTTTTTTCCACTTTAAAAAATGAGGAAGGAGGGATGCTTGGGTGGCTCAGTCGGTTAAGTGTCTGCGTTTGGCTCGGTCGTGATCCCAGCGTCCTGGGATGAGTCCCACAGCAGGCTCCTTGCTCCGCAGAGAGCCTGCTTCTCCCTCTGCCTCTGCCTGCCACTCTGCCTGCCGGTACTCTATCTCTCTGACAAATAAATAAATAAAATCTTTTAAAAAAAATAAATAAAATAAAACAAAAAATGAGGAAGGTACACAATTTTTAATTTAATTTAATTTAATTAATTAATTTAAGATTATTTATTTATTTATTTGACACAGAGAGAGAGAGATCACAAGCAGGCGGAGAGGCAGGCAGAGAGAGAAGGGGAAGCAGGCTCCTCGCTAGGCAGAGAGCCTGATGCAGGGCTCGATCCCAGGACCCTGACTGAGATCGTGACCTGAGCCGAAGGCAGAGGCTTAACTCACTGAGCTACCCAGGCGCCCGCAATTTTTAAAAAAAAATAGGAAAATACTGACAGGTAGAGACCATGTCAGACCCTGGAGGAGAGCGACCCAGGTCTTCCCTCATGGAGCATACGGCGGGGGGTCCGGTCAGCAGTGGAGCCAAGGGACAGACCAGGGGACATCAGCCCCTCCTCGGCTTCCGCTGGCCACATCCCACCCACAAGTTTCCTGAGAAACCTCCAGCCCCGCGGCCAGGCTGCACCCCCAGAACGCCAACATGGGAAGCGAGTGACCATACACAGTTAGTTGTGACCACACAAGAGCGGAGGACTTGCGTGGTATTCGATGACAGGAAGGTGGCAGGTGCCGGGGCTGAGGAAAGGAAAAGAGGGGAAGGAGGCAGGAGAGGCGAAGGGGCCAGAGGCAGACACGCTGGACCTTGGTCTTTATCCTGAGGACCAGAGGAGGGATTTAAGCAGGGAGGGAGCAGGTCAGGTGTACTCGTTAGCAACACTGCTCTGGAACCCTGTGAAAACTGGATTGTGGTGACACAAGAGAGAGCGCCGGGGACCTGCTGAGGCCCTGAGCTAATGAGCAAGGGGATAGTGGGACAGGAGATGAGGGGGATAAGGAAATATTTCGGGGCTGTCCCAGAAGGATCTGGGGCCTGGGAGGCTCTGGAGCACGGGCCAAGAAGCAAGCATGAGGAAAGGGTGAGGTTCAGCCCTACAGGAAGGCACGGTGGCAGCGCAGCTCTGCAGGTGGTGGAATTGGCTCTGGGGAGGTTTTGGTGAGTTTCTCCACGTTTAGCAGTCTCCACAGAGCTCTGAGAACTTCTGAGAGCTAGGTCGGTTATCCCTGAAGAGGCAGGCAGGCCTGGGCCATCTCTAGAAGGGGAGAAGGGGTTATTCATTTATTCAACAAAATATTTACCTGTGTGGGGGTTGTTCCAGGTCCTGGGGATACATTGCTGGGCACAACAATTGTAGTGAGGAAGACGTCAATAAATATATAGATAAGGTGGTGATAAGTCTTGAGAAAAACTAAGTTGGGTGTAAGGGATAGGGAGCGACAATGGTGGAAGGGAATCTATTTCAGTTAAGGTGATAAGGGAAGGCCTCTGAGGAGGTGACATCTGAGCTGACACCTGAAGAAAGCGAAGGAATAAGGCACTTGGATGGTTGGGGGAAGTGGTCCAGGTAGAGGGCACAGCAAGTGCAAAGGCCCTGAGGCAGCAACACTTAGTGTGTCAGAAGAACAATAAGAAGGCCAGTGTGGACTGGAGTTAGGACAGGAAGTTGGAGGGAAGGCTGAGCAGGACCAAGGGGAGGCCTTTCTACTCTGCGGTTGAGGGGAGAGCCTGTGAGGGTTTGTGGTGGGATGGCCTGATCTTGTTTTGTTTCGAAAGGATCACTCTGGCTGCTCTGAAAATATACCGTAGGGCATGGGGGAGGCACATGCAGAGGTTCAAGTCAGAGAATGTGGTAGCCTGACTAGGGCGGAGGCAGTCAAGGTGGCAGGAGGTAGTCTGACTGTGTGTGCATCATGAGGATGGGGCCCATAGTGTTTGCTGATGGGCCCATGTGGATGTGAGGAAAAGGGAGGAGGCCCAGAGGCTGGCTGATGGTTCCCATTCATCAGCCTGAGAAGCCTGAGAAGGGCCCAGGGCTGCCAGCCTCCACCATCTCCCCTCTGCCCTGAGTCTCCTCCCAAGGAGGAGACTTCCTCTCACCTTTCTTCTGCCCTTGTCCACCCCACCCCCCCGCCCCGGCCCCATCTCCATCTTCTGTTTCTGGTTGTCTCGTGGCCTCATGCTGTCACCTCCCTCAGGCCAGAGAGCCTGCCCTCAAGAATATGGACTTCATTCACTCTGCAGTAGTGATGACTGTGGCCAGGGGCCCAGAGGCTGGGAGCTGTGGAAAAAGTAGACTTGGCCCCCAAGCCCCACCCTGGCGGGGGCAGGGCACCCTGCTGGAGAGAAAGCCTATTCTCCACTTCAGACACTTTCATGACATGAGCCCGAGATGTGCACAGTGAATCCTGGTCTAAGCAAAGCCAAGGGTTCTTTGGGGGCTGAGCCAGCACTCCCTGGGATCTGGGGCCAGGTTTCTCAATGCCTCCTGTCTGCTCATGGTGGAGGGCTGGCTTGTTGGGCCTATGTTCGGCTCCAGCTGAGGGCATCAGCCGGTCTGGACCTTACGGGCCTAAACCTGTTGTCTTGAGGCCACCTGTGGCTGGGGAAGAGGACTGGGAGGCTGGGGACCTGCTTTTTCACCTGGGCCTTGGTCTCATTCCTTATTTCCCACCCACCTTCTGCCCTAAATTCCAGACTGCGTGAAGGAAGAGAGTTTCAACTAATGCATCCAATATGTGAACTCCTGGAACCCCTCCAAACCTACCCTTCCTCCAGTCTGCCCCGCAACTGCCTCCTTCCAGAATTGGGCAAACCTCAGCCCTACCAGCTCTCACCAATCGATCAGAAAATGCTGTCACTATGCCTGGGAATCACCCTTTGCCCGCCCTGTTGCTGTGACCTGATCTGAGCCAACATTATCACTGCTGGGATACCTGTAATGGCATCTGGTCTCCCCCCCTTCATGCTATTCCCAGTACAGTAGCCAGTGATTTTTATTAAAAAGTAAGTTAGATTATGTCACATTCCTACCTTCACCCTGGTGAATCTGGGGAAAAGCCACAGTCTTTTCTGATTGTCCCATCTGCACCCAAACATCATCTCCTGTGCCTCTCATTGGGTTCTAGCCACACTGACTTTCTGTTCTTTGTGTATACAGTGTACATGCCTACCTCAGGGCCTTTGCACTTGTGGTTCCTCTGCTTGGAATGTAGAGGAATCCCTCCCCTCAATGTCTCCATGATTTGCTCCTCACCTTCTTCAAGTTTCACTTATATATTACCTTCTTGGAGCAGCTTTTACTAACTACCAAATTAAAAATTACAGAACATACTGAGGGCCCAGATCTTACTTTCTCATATTCTCCAGTAAAAGGAACCAGGGACTCTTGAGAAATGGCTGATTCTAGGACTGAAGGCTCATCATACACAAGATGAGCCCAGAGCATCTTGTAATGCCAGGAAGTAAGGAAATGCTAAATAAATAAACAAATTAATTAATTAAGGAGGGATGTAGGACCCAGATGAAAGAGGTCCCAAAAGGCAAAGCTAGAAGAAATGGAGCAAAAAATGGCAAATTATTGGATTATAATCCAAATGTAAAATAAACATCCATGAGTCCATTATACATAAGTGATTGGATCAATTAATAAATGAGCAAGAGATAAATCTCCTGTGCAAAAGAATTCCAAATCATTTATGTAGATACGTCACCCAAAATGGGGGAGCATGATTCCTGTTCCTTAAGTGTGGGCTGCCCACAGCAACTTCCTTCCCGAGAGGACAGCATAGAAAGGGGGAGGCGGGGGAGAAAGTTTGCAGTGGGGAAACCTGGCGAACTCCCGGTCAGCGCCAGGAACTACCAGTCATGTTGCTAGTATGTACCCTTAATGTGACAGGTAACAAACACGGCGCCTGAGCTCTGCGATCCTGCTCCTGGAAACCCAGAGCCTCAGTCTGATCATGAGAAAACCATGAAGCAGTTTCCAGTATAGAACGCTTGACCAGTACGCTGCAAAACGGTCAAGGTCATCAAAAACAAGGGAAGTCTGAGAAAGCTGTCACGGCCAAGAGCTGCGGACGAATGGAGCCATTCGGCCACAGAATGGACTCCTGGATGGACTCCTGGAAAAAAAAAAAAAGGAAGTTAGGTAAACCGAGGAAATGTGAATAAACTACAGACATTAGTCAATAGTGATGTATTAATATGGGCTCATTAATCGTAACAAATGCAGCATTAAAATGTAAGAGATGGTATAAGTCAATAACAGAAGGAACCACATGTAGAAGTATTTTGGGAGAACTGTTTGTATTATCTTAATTTTTTTATAGACCTAAACCTGCTAAAAAGAAAATCAGTTAAAAATGGCAGCACCCCCCCAATACCCCATATCCCTTCTCCCCACTCCTTTCCCATTGCACTTGTCACCATTTAAAAATAGGATACATTGAACTTGGGGATCTGTTCTTATCTGTTATCTCTCTATAAGATTCCTAAGGATTTTGTCCCTCACTGTTAGAACGCCAGCACCTAGAACAAGTCCGACAAAGAGTAGGTGTGTCATACATATTTGTTGAATGATTAATTTCTAAAGATAGCCTCTGTTAGTTTTTCCAGTTTTTTGCCTCTGCCTAAATACATTTATTGTTGATTTAAAAGAAATGCCAACTTATAAGGTCTTGCTTATCACTATCCTCACTCCCTAGCTCCTGATTGTTTTTCCTGGTTATTAGTCTTTATGACAGCAGTTTTTTTAGAAGGGGCTGGAGTTTGCAGGCCTGGTGGGAAGCAGAATGGTCGTGTTTCCCAAGAAGGCTCTGTTGCTCTGCCACGTGGGCAGGAGGGATGGAGCTATGCCAGGGCCGTCCCCTGACATCAGATCCGTGGGCACTAACTAGATCCTGCTTGGTGGTGAAGCGGGTGCGTCAGAACCCAGGGATTAAATAGCTTTCGAAATCCACCGGCCTGTCTGCGACCAGCCAACGGGCCACAGGGCACATGCCCAGACCTTCCTTCAGCTCAGAAATCGTAGAGGGCACCATCCTTGCGGACATGTGGGGGACCTGGGGAGAGGTGTCCCGCAGGGGGCTATGGCCCAGACCCAAACCTGATGGAGAGCTGAGCTCCTGTGAGGGGGGGGCATGGATTGGGGGCTGGCAGACCCTCTCCCCGCTCCCCTTGGGGGAGGAGGGGGTAGGTTGCTGCTGGCCCTTTTCCTGGTGTGAAGGGTGGAGCCTGACCAGGCTCTGGGAAGCCCAGTGTGTTGGGGGAGGGGACACTGTGGTGAAGGGTAGGGGGGCATGCACCAAGGGGCATTTGTCCTCTGCACTCCGAGGCCATCTGCTTTACAATGCAGCCACTTGCCCTCCTTCCTGGTAGCAATATGGAGCCGCCCAGACTCTGCTAGACATAAGAGTGCTAAAGATAAAAATACTCGAAGGACACATGCCTTCTGCGAACTGCTTTGCTAAATGCGCTGTTCCCTGTGAGCCACGGCGTCACTCCAACCCCCCCCCGCCCCCCAAAGCTGGCCCTGCTTAGGCGCAGAAAGAAGCAAGGACTGTGGAGTGGGGGGGTGGCAGGGGGGCACTGAACAACACTGTGCGCGGGAGGGCATGAGTATGTGCACGCAGGTGTGTCCTCTGAGCACACGCCTGCCGGCACCTGGGTTTCTCTGCATGTGCGCCCCAGGGTGTGCACAGGAAACGTGGGGGTGTTGGTGCTATGGACACGCGTGCTTCTGTCTGAGTTTCGGTGTCTTTGGCACTTTCCCTTCCGGCAGGGGAGCTCCCATGGGTTTGGGTTTGGGCGCGAGGGTCTGTGCACAGGCAGCCCCGGGGGTGTGTAGGGCGCAGGCCCTCCTTCTTAATGTGCGGGCAGCTGCGAGCTGGTGTGTGTGAGTGAGCATGAGTGGGTGTGCTCTGGTGAAGAGCGGTGTGTGTGTGTTCTTAGGGGACACCTGCATGCATTCTGTGTCTGTCCCCATGTGGGAGCTGGTGATGTGTGCGTGTCCCCCGGGGTCTGCAAAGGCCTGTGCGCTTATGTGCCCTCGCTCGGAGCCCAAGCTCCGAGAAAACAGACTCCCCCCGGCAGCTACCCGCAAAAGAGTCCTGTTGACAGGGCTGCCTTTTTGAATCTTTACAGACGAGGGAACCTCTCTTTTTTCCACACATCCTCCTACTTAACCATCCGTGTCCTAAGTGTCCTCAGCCTGTGCCCATAACTGTCCTCCGCCCTCCGTGCCTGGTCTCCTGCCTTCACTGGCTCATCGGTTAGTGGTTCTCTAGGCCCCTGGAGAGGCTCTGGAAGGCAAGGGCTCCAGAGCCATCTATATTTGGTAAAAGCTGTGTTTAGTCCACTGCGTGGAGAGTGTCCATGTGCTTGAGCACTCTGAAGGCCCAGAGAAGTCCTGACATAAAGAAACCTGAAGAAGTTAGCGTCCTACAGGATTTCCTGGAATCCTTTGGAACCCAATTTGAAAGAATAACACCTTGCTAGGATCGGTGCACGGGTGGGAATGTCTGCAGGGCACTAGAGAGCTAGAGATACCCCGTGCTACACTTGGGCTCCGAGCGAGGGCACGTAAGCGCACAGGCCTTCTCTGGAAGTGCCTGAGTCCTCACCCTTGGTCCCAGGCCTCAGAGCTGGTGGCCTGGCAGCCACGTCTTCTTGCCACCAGGGCCCCGTGGCCTGGCTCTCAGGGCCGAGGAGGCCAGAGAAGGAGGGTCATGTGAGACCTGGCCATCCACGCCAAACTTCCAGGAGGAGAAGCCACATTCCTGACTCCAGGTCTAGTGCTCTGTCTCTGCGCAAACGCCCGGCCGGCCCAGGTGCCCATCCCTTCCTCGGCCCCCAGGCTTCCAGCAGCCAAGATTTCCAAGTACAGTGGTCAGGGGCAGGTGGAGAGCGGGGACTTTCAGCCAGTCCCACTCCTGATCTGACCACCGCTTCCAGAGAATCCGGGAGAGTCCGGGAGGCGCCCTGCTCTTCTCTCACCATAACATTCTCCCCCATAACATTGAAAACAAGTGATACAAAAAACACCACACACAGTCTCTTTATATGATTCAAATTATATAGAAGGAAAACCCAAAGTCTCTTTAACCTCCCCCACCCCGCCCCCACCCAGAGGTAACCATGTTAACAGTCTCATGGATCTTCCCGTTTCCACATTTATGGATTTTAAACAACACAAGCGGAACATAACTCTGTATTTTTCTGTGACTTGCTTTTTATTTTTAAAAAATATTTTATTTATTTCAGAGAAAAGGAGAGTGAATATGAGTGCGGGGAGGGGCAGAGGGAGAAACAGACTCCCCATCCAGCAGGGAGCCAGACAGGGGGGCTCAATCCCAGGACCAGAGATCATGACCTAAGTCAAAAGCAGATGCTTAACCTTCTGAGCCACCCAGGCATCCCTGTTGTGACTTGGTTTTTTTAAAAATTTAAGAATCTGGTCCTTGTCAAGACATCTTAATCTATCCCATTATTTTCTTTTAATCATTTCCATAGTATCCTGGAACATTGATGTTCCCCTCATTTATTGAATCGCTCCCCACTGATAGATGTGTTCTCCCCCCCCCCTTTTTTTTTTGCTATTCTAGAATAAACAATGGTGTAACAAACATCTTTCAACAAATCTCTGGGTGGGAGAGAACAGATTCTGATTCTATGGGGGAAAGATGGATTCCTACACCTCACACACAGGAGTCAGAGCCTGAGAAGAAAAGACCAGAGAGGAGGCCGAGGTTCCGAGTGGACCCCAAGCACCCTCTATCACAACCTCCCCAGCGTGGGCAGGCACCCTAGGCCCGCCCTGTTGCACTCCCTTCTTCCTCTCCTGGCCATCCCAAGCTCTCCCCGCCTCCGCTCCGCAGCGGTCCGGCCCCCACTCTCCCGCCTGCGGCCCCCGCGGTAGCAGAGCCGCCCGCGCCTCAGAGGAACCAAAAAAAGCCAGCGCGTGGTGTGCGCGCGAGCGGCGCGGGGCCCTGGCGCTGCTGTTTTTAGTGTGCCTGGAACTCAGAATATAGACTTAATCACCCCCAGGAAACGCGGCCATAATATTTTTGGTTGCATAAGCAAACTAAATTAGAAATCTGGAGCGCGTTCAAGACCTTTAGATGCGAGCGCGGGGGACCAGGGGAGAGACAGATGGGGATTAGGCGAGCTGAGCATCAGGAGAATAATTTCCTCTTTTAATTTGGGTTCCATCGACCAGGAAAGCAGCATTAACGGCCCAGTTACGTAACCGGCGCCCGGGCCCGCTCGCATGAGCCGCGGCAGCGAGCCGGACCAGGCCCTGCGCCTCTGCACCTGCCAGCTAGCCCGGCCGGCCGGCAGGAGCCCCGACTCAGCCGCTGGGGGAGGCGGGCGCTGGCGTTAGCCTGCTCCACCCAGAGGTCTGCAAGAAGGCCAGTGAGTGAGTAGTCCTGGGCCACAGGTCCTTGCGCAGAAATGGAGTGTCCCACAGCCCCGCACGCTGGGGGAGCGCTGAACGCAGCCGAGGATGCCCACTGTGGGACTGTCGGCAATAACAGAAAATTGGAAGCTAGAAAATGTTTGATAGTGAGAAGGGGCAGGTGAACTACAGAGCACACAGACTATGGCATATTCTAGAGCAGAACAAAACAAACAAACAACTGGGGTGATTTCTCCGTCCAGACATGGACGACTGTCCCAGACAGAATTGAGGAGAAGAGAGCAAGTTGCAGGACAACACAAGCGGGACAGTCTGGTTTATGTTAAACAAACAAACAAACAAACAAACAGCATATCCCCTGCAGAACCCTCTCTCCACACCTGTAATGTACATGAAAGTGAATGCCTTTAAAAAAAAACAGGGGTTGGGCAGGACACAAGGCTGGTTAAGGGCACTGACTGGGGCAGTCCCCTTCCGAGGGAGGCAGGGCATCAAGGAAGGTCATGGGGAACTCGCTGGGGACTCACGCCAGAATGTGAAGTTGTGTGCTTGTGTTATTTAGAAAGAAACCCCCAAAGATGTGAAGGTTGGGAGGTAGCCTTTGCCTCCAGCCAACTTTGCCCAAAGCAAGAAGGAAGGTCTGGACGTGCCTATTGTAAGAGCAGGGAGGGTCTTGGAGACGGTCTGGCCCTGCCCCTTATGATCTGAGCAGGGAAACTGAGGCTCAGGCCCTGGGAGGGGCTGACCCCAGCACCCCACACCAACTGGCAGCTGCCGCCTGGAGGCAGGGAGCCGTGGGTTGTTAGCCTGTGGGTTTGCTGCCACCAATTCTCAGAAATGCTGGGGTCGTGGGGGTGCAGGAGAAGGAGGCTGGAAGGAGGGACCGGGATAGGTGGGGACAGGAGGACATCCATCCACCCCATCCTCTCACAAACATGCCCAGGGCTATGGTGGGTTTAAAGCACGTCTGCAAACTCTTCAGCGCTTTTCCCGTCGGAAAGTGGGGTCTCTGTCTCTTCCCCTCGAGTTGGGCTCCCCTGAGTGAACCCACAGAAAGCAGGGTAAGTCCAGGTGAGCAAAGGCCAAGCGGCTTTCTCCTGGCTGTCTTGGGACACTTGCTTTGGGGGAAGCCACATCTCATCAGAAGGCTGACCACCGTGAGGCTGCCGTGAGAGAGAGACCGCACGGCCGCCGGCGGAGTCCTGGGAACCCCCAGCACCGCCAGTGGCCGCCGCACGCGAGCGCCATCCTGCCTAGTAGAACATTCTGGGGAGGGCCGCCCACGGCAGACCCCTCAGTGAGAACTGCCTGGCCGAGCACTCCCCAGATTCTGGATTCACAAAACCATTTTCAAAATAGAAAGAGCAATTTTAAGCCACTAAGTTGTGGGGTGATTTGTTACAAGGCAGTCAGATCTGAAAAGAGGGTTACTCCACGCCAGGCACCGTGCACAGAGGAGCAGAACGATGATTCAGCATGGTCTCTGCCCCCCATAAACTAACAATTTAATGGCGAAGCCGGACACATAAGCAGATAATTATAAAATAATGTGGTAAGCGCAACGATGGAGTCATGCACGGCTAATGTAAGAGCGGAGCGGGAGTCTGTAATCTAGGCTGGGTGGGGTCTGCAAGTTTTCCTGGGGGAGGTGACATTGAACTGGCTTTGAAAGGTGAATGAGGGTGGTTGAGGTAAGAGATGAGGCGAGGGAGGGTGTTTCCTAGCCAGATGAGTAGCAAGAGTAAGCCCCAGAGAGGTGAGAGAGAATAATAAGGAGGGGGCCCTTATGAAGTCGGAGACAGGTGGGGGAGGGGAGGAGACACCCGGGCAGGTGGCAAGGTGTGTATGAATGTGCACCAGGTAGCCATTGAGTTCGTTATGTGGACCGTGGTGTTAAGGGGATGTGGGATGGGCCCCAGGGCTGCCTGTTCTGCTGAAATTGGCTGGGGAGGTGTAGGTGGGAGCCAAGTGTGGTAACCACCAGCCTGATGACCTATGGTCAAAGTTCCCAGAATGTGTCCCGACAGGTGAGCCACAAGAAAGAGAGAGGAGGAACCTACGGAAGTCCAGGGACTCGGGTACGTTCAGGTCCCGGAAGCATTTGTTTGACACTGACCTGGTCTGGGAGTATGTTCTAGATAGGTTATGCAGTTTAATCCTTGGGTCAGCTGTTCACTGAGTCAGCAAATATTTGTTGAGCACCTACTGTATGCCAGCCCCTGGTCCAGGCGCTGGGCACAAACATACTCATTAAGACAAACACCGTTCCTGCCCTCGTGGAGCTTAGTGTGGAGCAGAGGGTATTACCTCCATTTGACAAGAGCTCGGAGACACTCAGGAACGTGTGCCAAGTCACACAGCGGGTGAAGGGTGAAGTCACTTGTCCAGCAGGCTTCGGGGCACCAACGCATGGCCACCGGCAGAGGAAAGGGTAGGGCTGGGCTGGAAGACAGAGGGTGGTCTGATTCCAAGGGCCTGCGTCTGCGAGGAGGCTGAGGAACCAGCAAGGTGACCTTGGGTTTGGCCAGATCCCCATCCAAGGGAACTTAGACTCAATAGGGCACTAAGAGGGCAGTGCGATCTCTGTTATCAGATGCGTCTCCGGGGCTGGAGTAGAGAATTCAGGGGATGAACGGGGCCCAGGGCACAGTTTGGGTACCTTCTCCTGATGGTGATGGTAACCCCCCAGTATCTACTATACACAGGGCTCTGCGCTCAATGCTTTCCACACTCCGGCTCTTTGATCCTCTGTACAACCCTCTACTAGCCCATTTTACTTATGAGAATACTGAGACTTCTGGAGGTCAGGTAACCTGCTTAAGGCCACATTGCCAGGGAGGTGGCAAAGCCACAGGAATGGACCCATCTGGCCACCCGCAGTGCCTCACACTGTGCTGGTATAGGAACAGGCTGGAGACCCAGAGAGCCCGGCTTGGGGGCCCTGTGGGGAGACGAGGTACCAGCCACGATCATGCCCAGCCTGCAGCCTGAGCCTGGCCATCCCCTTCCCTAGGTCTCCTCCTCCTCCTCCCAGCTCCTAATTGCTGGACGTGCACTCTTCTTTCCAGCTCCTCTAAAGGAAAGGATCCCGGAGGTCACCTTGCAGGTGGGGAAACTGTGGCATAGGGAGAGGGTGTTAATTGTCTCAGGTCACCTTGCCAGGCGCTGCCAGAGCTGAGATGAAATTTCAGATGCCCTGAGTTTCAGTGTAGTGCCTGTCCTGCACCCCCCCACCCCCCCACCCCCACCCCCCGGTTTTCCAGGCTGCGAGCAGGGCCTAGCTTTACTCCCCAGCACCCAGCACGCGTGCGCACGCGCACACACACTTCTTTCCCTGGGTCTCCTGTCTCTAGTCGAAGGCATCAATCTGAGTTCCCATTAGCACCTCACATGTCCATTCACACCTGCCCACTAACAGGGGACAGCGTCAGTGACATTCAGCAGCTAAAGCCAGCGAGCGGCTCAGGCCCAGGGGAGCTAAGGCACCAGGAAGTGACAGGGACCGAGCGGCTCAGGCCCAGGGGAGCTAAGGCACCAGGAAGTGACAGGGACCGTGGCCAGCTGGCAGGTGTGTACGTAAGCCCAGCTCTGGCGACATTGTCACATGCCCACATGCTTGCCCAGAGGAACCAGAAAGCTTGGTTTTATGACATCTCCTAACTTAAACATTGGTAATAGGCTGACACACTTTTTTCAGCATTAGCAAACAGTTTACCTGGTCTCAAAGGTAAGGATGGAAGTGGGGTTTGTACGGCTCGCCTGCCCTCCAGCCCTCGGACACCTGCTGCCCAGCACGCCCCCTTTTGGGAAAAGTAAGGAGGCCATCCGTGAAATCCAAGGAAACCTCCAGACCCGGGGACCCCTAAACTAGGCCTGGTGGCTTTTCCCCCAAAGCAGGTGCTTCTTCTCAATCTTGCCAATACTTCAGAATCACCTGGAAGCTTTACAATCCTGACACCCAGGCTGCACCCAGACCAGTTAAATCAGAGTCTTGGGGCAGAGTCCAGGCACCAGCATTTTTCAAGAGCTCCTCACGTAATCTTCAGGTGGACCAGCCGCATCAGCATCACGGGGCAGCTCGTTAGACATGCAAATTCCCAGGTCCCGCCCTAGAACAACTGAATCAGCGCCTCTAGGGTGGGGCCCCGATCTGCGGTTTAACCAGCCCTCCAGGTGATACTGAGGTTGGTCCTTTCAGGCCGAGGACCGGTGAGGCCCAGGTGCCTGCCCGCACCTCGACGCATCTGAAAACAAGCAGCTTAGTGAGACACCATCAATTTAAAGATGCTTTTTGGGGGCGCCTGGGTGGGTGGCTCAGTGGGTTACAGCCTCTGCCTTTGGCTTGGGTCATGATCCCAGGGTCCTGAGATGGAGCCCCGCATCTGGCTCTCTGCTCAGCAGGGAGTCTGCTTACTCCTCTCTCTCTCTCTCTCTCTGCCTGCCTCTCTGCCTACTTGTGATCTTTGTCTATCAAATAAATAAATAAATATTCTTTAAAAAAAAAAAAGATGCCTTTTGGAAAGAAAAAAAAAATCTTACTCTGTTTTCTTAATTCTCAAGGGTCAGAAAACCCTATGGATCGGGCTCTTCTTCCTTATCATCTGGAAACCTTCCCCACTGTGGCCATCCATCCCTTCCTTGCCCACCTGGGACCCAGCACAAGGCTGTCACACAGTAGATGCTCACTAAACATCAGTTCCCTTCCTTCCCTTTGCTCCTTGGAATTTACAGAGACGTGCCTTCCACGGGTCCTTCTGCTGTGTTGATGTACGCTGGCCTTCCTCACGCTGCCCAAGTGTCCCGTGTGGGGGTGGCCAGCTGGCTAGGATTAGAAAACGCTCCGTCTCATCCAGTCGGGGTTTGTCCTTGGCCTTTGCTCATGCTGAGGGATCTCAAGGGACATGAGTAGAGTGGGAGGTCGACCACACCGCCGATTTTACCCCATCTCTGCAAGATGACCGTCCCTCGAGGCTGTGACACAGGAGACTGGCCAAGAGCTTTTTTTTTTCTTCTGGTTGGAAAAGAAAATACGAGCACAGGACGTGTATATGTCAATTGTAATATTTTAGAAAGGTAAGAAATGTCTTTCAGGGACGCCTGGGTGGCGCAGTTGGTTAAGCGGCTGCCTTCGGCTCAGGTCACGATCCCAGCATCCTGGGATCGAGTCCCACATCCGGCTCCTTGCTCAGTGGGGAGCCTGCTTCTCCTTCTGCCTCTGCCTGCCACTCTGTCTGTGCTCATTCTCTCTGACAAGTAAATAAATAAAATCTTTGAAAAAATGTCTCAGAGGCGATGTGGTAGGACTGTCCCACAAATAATGCCTGGGAAGGAGCGCGTGTTGGCACTAGAGAAGGGTGCCCTGGGCCACAGACTGTTTCGTGCTCTTTGGGGGGGTCCTCGTCATGGGCATTCCTATGGGCTTTGTGTCAGGGTTACAAGATAACATTTACAGAAGGAAAGGAGTCCCACCTGGGGGAGATAGTGATGAGGGAGCAAAAGGCTGGCTGAGGACAAAGCAAGAGCTGGCGCCTTGCACCCCCTCTTCACCCTTTCCCCTCCATAAGTGTAGCATCCCCAGGCAGCCCTGACTGCCATGAACAATAAGCAAATAGTGAACTTGCAGAGCTCACAATCCTGCTAGACAGGGGTCTCCCTTGGCTTACAAATGTTCTAAATCTCACTAACAAAGACGATTGATAGCAGGATTGTGACACCCCACCAAAAAGTCTCCCAACTATCTTAATGTTAATGGCTGGTCTAAAGACAACATTGATCCAGCAGCAAGGGCAAGGCCTCCGGCAGGCCTGGAACATCCTGGCACCTTGTAGGCCCTCTTTAGTATATGAAAACTCCACTGACACCTCCCTTCCCCTCACCTTCCCCCAACAGCAGGGCATATAACATGCCTACCCTCACAACCCCGGGGCAGCAGCAGCTCTGACTGCCCACGGGTCCTGTCCCCATGCTTTAATAAACCACCATTTTGCACCAAAGATGTCTCAAGAATTCTTTCTTGGTCATCGACTCCAGACCTCAGCCCACCAAACCTCACCTAGGTTCTAGAACTTCATCAATAGGATAAGACATGGTGTTTGGGAAATCTGCTCTCACATGGCCCTAGGTCTTAGAGCTTGACTCCGGTGCCCGTGTAACCTCTGCTAAGTTACTCCTGGGGTTTGGATTTGTTCACTTTTTAAAAAAATTAATCTTTATTTCTTTATTTTTAATTTTTTTTTTATAAACATACAATGTATTTTTATCCCCAGGAGTACAGGTCTGTGAATCGCCAGGTTTACACACTTCACAGCACTCCCCATAGCCCATAGGACATAGCACAATGTCCATAACCCCACCCCCTCTCTCGACCCCCCTCCCCCCAGCAACCCTCAGTTTGTTTTGTGAGATCAAGAGTCCCTTACGGTTTGTCTGAATTTGTTCACTTGTAATAGGGGATTGTGAACGGTTCCGCCTGGCCCGGTTCGTGGCTCTTAGGGAATCAAATGCAGGCATTGTTGAAGGAAAAGAGCAAGTAGCACCCCTAATCTGATTCAGTTTGGGAAGAGGGGTATTTCTGGGACACTCCTCTCCCCCAGATCCCAAGCCCACAGCCTTGTAGCAGGCCCTCGGCGAGTGCAGGGCACAGATGACAGCCTCTGGTTCCAGAAAGTTCTCTGCCTTATCGGCTGGCAAAGACACATGCCTTACACAGGCGCTGAAAGTCTTGAACCCACTGGTGACTGCGAATTCATTTCGGGAGATAGGGTTGGTCAGCCAGGACCCACAAACACCCGATATGACTCAGGGACCGCCAAAAGGCCTGAGGTTCCTTCCCCCCTTACTGTGGTCTCCCTTTGGAGGAAATCATTCCCCAGAGACACCCCCCTAAAATGTAAAGGTGTTATTTCAGCAAGATCAATGCTAAAATTTAGAACATAGATTGCAGTCTGCAGATGGCTCTTTTGGCCTTCCCCTGGTTTTTTTGTTTGTTTGTTTCTTTTTTTTTTTAAGTGTTTCAATTTCCTACAAAACAGCCATAATCCTTTTCATTCCTGTGGCCTCTGTTTGGGGTGTGGTGGGACTGGACGTGGCAGTTCCAACAGGGGCTGCCTGGGCCCTGGGGCTCTGGGAGACGTTTCCAAAGAGCCAGGCGGCCTGGCTGCTTCAGTCGTGGGCTTCCGGCTGCAGATTGTGCTGGAGAATTTGAGGATCTGAGAAAGCTTCTCACCCAAATCATAAAGACGGGAGGTTTCACAACGGGGGTGGGGGGGCTCCACGGGTGTGAGGGACGGGGTTGGTTTGCAACCCAACAGGAGAAGAGCCAGCGTGTGCTTTCCTGTGTTCGGTCCCTGGTGCTTAATGACTGCCTACTATGTGCTGGTTCCCTCTGGGGGCCCAGGGGGTTCATTATTTAGTTTCCCCAGCAGCTTATGCAAGAGGCACTATTGTTCCCATTTACAGATGAGTAAGCTGAAGCTCTAAGAGGCCAGGTTCCATTGGTGTCCCTCCCCTGCAGGAACGCTGTACCAGACTCCCTTGTGCTGGCCCAGGCTGGCGGGGGGCCAGGCAGAGGCTAGGAGGCCCGTGATGGGGTTTGCCCATTCATCGCTCTCTGGTGCCTGGGCTGCTCAACCTTCTCCACCTGGGGTCAGAGTCTCCAGGGGGCCCCTTGGCCTGGACTCAGCCCAGGCAGCCTCAGCCGCCCCGCTGAAGGAGGGCAGGGGAACCTTAATCGACTTGCCTGGGTGTGCCCCTCTCCTGACAGAAGACGGACCGGCTGACCTCTGACCCATCCTCCAGCCCAGATGCTGGAAATGGCAGGTGCCTATGGGGATCCCAGGAAACACTCATGTTTCCTGGGGGCAACTCTGCTTCTAGAATTTACACCTTCAAGGTTTGGCAAAGGTATTTAAAAGTCACCCGTGATGCCACCAGCTAGAGAGGGCCCTGGTTCGTGTTTGGAGGTCTCTTGCCTTTCTGTCCCCAAGCGATGTTAAATATGAACACAAGTGGATTTTATTCCTCTCTGGGGGGAAGGATCACAGGTATCTGGGGCTGTTTGTAACTCCTCCATCCTTTCTTGGTTTGTTTGGAGAATTTTTTTTTTAATCCTTCCTTGTCCGTAGCACAGACTTCAGGAAATACTTGTTCAGTGAAAGAGTGGCAGGCAGAGCGTGGTCATGGCTGGGGCCGGAACCTTGGCTGGCGTCGGTGGGGTCCAGCTCCGGGCGGAGACGGCCCATCGCCGCTCACCGCCCAGCCATTCCTGGCATCCCTGGCCTGTGCTCCCTCAGCCCTGGCCTGCATCGCTGGGCTTTGTTGACCTTTAATTAGAGAGCGATCCAGGTGGAGAGAAGAAGCCCTGACCTGGGTCAAAGAAGGGGGCGCTGTGGGGTCACCCAGGGTCTCGGCCTCCTCTCAGGCAGAATAGAGCCCCAGGACTAAAGTGGGGGGTCTTCCCCTTTGAGCACCTGAGAGGGTGTTCCGCCAAAGAGGATGGATCTTCAAAGACAGCAGAGGTCTGGGGGTTGGACACAGGAGGACAGTCAGCTGTACCGTCTGAGGCTCAGCCAGGCCAACAAAGGTCGCAGAGTTTCTCTTCTGGAGACTTCCAAGAATCCGGGCATCTCTGTGCACTGGGTCAGCTGCCACCTACCCCGGGGCAGAGGGAGGGACCAGGGACTTCAGGAGCCCTTCCAGAGAGCCAGGAGGCCCTGGCAGGCTGTGGACAGAGGGGGGCGTGGTGGGAGGGTGGGGGGGTGGGTACTGGTGGGGGAAGGGCAGGATTTCCTTCCTGGGCTGGGCTGGGCAGGGTGCCTGGTGGCCGAGGAGGGGCCCGGCTTTGAGGTTCTCTGTCGGCTCAAGCCCCTCTTGGATCTGGGAGCTGGTGAGAGCCTTCGGACCGAGCTGGCCCCCTCTACAAAAGTACTTTCGGATTCTTCCTGGAAAACCAGCAGGAGGAAGCTAACAATGCCAGGCCGTCAGCCCCTGCCAATAGGGAGGCCAGCACTGTAGGGCCTCGGACCCCTGGGTTGGAATCCAGACTCTGCCGCATCCAAGCTTGGTGACCGTGGGCAAGAAGAGTTAACCTCTCTGAGCTCTACTGTCTTCCCCTGTGCAGTGTGGATTTGAAACAAAACAAAACTCCGAACTTTTTCCCTCTGTTCACCTCCCCCTCTCAGCGTGGCTGAGAGGATTATGCAAGATAAATTAGGGAAAAGGTGCTCTATAAACCTCATTCTCCCCTAAAGGGTGGTTCTCAGAATGGACTGCCCATCGGAGTTGCCTTGGGGACTTAGCTAAGCCACAGCTCCTCCCTAGCCGTGCCAAGCAGCTCTACGAAGGGCCTGATTTTGCCTTGTTCCTAAGACCCCCGCCCAGGTGGTTGTGAGGCAGCAGGACCCCCAGCAGAGCACGGAAGATGCTAAAAGGCTGTTTCCAGACACAGATCCCGCACTTAAGGCGTGCAGGCTGTCCCTGCCACCCTCAAAACCTGGCCTGCAGCCCCTCCCTTCCGAGGGCTCAGGGCACCCTGTTGTGAGCTGCTGGTTGCTGGGATGCGATGTGGGTTTTTGTCTGCTGTCCCCACCCCTTGCCAACCCGCCCAGCAGGCCCCACTGCCTTGGCAACGCATTGCAAAGTCCACACAAAGGGAAACTGTGCCGGGGAGGCTGGTCCTGCCCGACGCCCGGGGAAGGGTTTCCATGGCAACGCTGACATCACCGGGCTCCGCTGTCTGCCGAGCCAGGCCCTGAATGGAGGCGCCTGGGTGTTCACGCTGCAGTCCCACGTAGGAGGGCGACTGGGGGCTCTACGTGATGCTGGGGCGGGCCTTCCCCAGTCCTGGGCCCCATGCAGATCTGGGTTCAAAATCCAGCCGTGGCCCTGAATTGCCAGGTGACTCTGAGCAAGCCAGAGGCCCGTCTGCGACCCCCCCCCCCCATCTCCGAAACAGAGCTAACAATATTTACCCTGCAGTGAGGCTTACACAACATCACAGATAATATGTGGCTGTGTGGTACAATGTAGAAACCTATTCTGGGGTGAGTGGCAACTTCGGGTTATTTCCAGGGGAGCCCCCTGCCTGCCAGGCCCCCTTGCTGTAGGAGCCTGGAGAGGAGCCTGTGAACTGGGGAGAAGGCAGGATTCTTCATCAGCTCCCCTGGGGGGAGGGGAGGGCAAGGGGGTGGCTTCTGGTTAGCAAAGCCGTGGAATGGGGCCACTGCTGGTCTGGATAGTGGCTCGGGGCTTGTCTGAGCTTCCCCCCACCCACCGTCCCCCGCCCGGGGTTCACATGGATGCAGGGTTCCAGAAAGTAGGTGTGACTGGCCCCATCATACCCTGAGTTATGAGGGTGTCAGGAGGCAGAGAAGGGTCCCCCTGTGCCCCGCGGGTGGGCCCTTGGGTGGGGGGAGCCACCTCTATTCTTCACACAGTTGGTGGGAGGACACTGCTGGTTCTGCAGAAACCAGCAGGCAGAAGCACAGGGCAGGAGAGGGTGTGAGCTCCAGAGAGAGGTAGAAGTGTGGGTTGGAGCTCACACACCCCCTCACCCCTGTGCAGTGGGCAGGCAGCAGGGCCCTGAGGACCGAGAAAGGCCACAGGCCTTCCTCTTGGCTGCCGCCTCCTCTGGGCTCTTTCCAGCATGTTCAGAAGGCTCCCTTGGCCATTGCCTCCCCCGCCCCCCCTCCAGCTCTGGCCAGGGGTGCTGTCTGTCCTCTAGCAGTGCCCTCCGCCTACCCGCCCTACCCTGTCCACAAAGCGAGGGCCCTTCTAGGAAGAGGCCCACAGATTTTGCTGCCCCCCAGCTCACCCCCACCACGAGCTTTGTCCTTCCAAGACCCTCCCCTTCAGCGTCCAGACCCGCCTCATGTTCTCCGTCTTCAAGGGGAGTGCTGGGGCCTCTCCCACTCACAAGTTTCGGCCTCAGGCCAGGGTTCTGGACCCCCCCCCCCGTTCTCCGGGCTTTGCCCAGCTTCCATATACACACCTGTGCCCAGGGGAGGCCTCAGCTCCTTTTGAGGGAGGGCGGACCTCACACCCTGCCTCTTCAGGAGGCTTCTGTGAGTTCTAGACTAGCCATTTGGACCTACAAGTAGGAAGGCTGCAGCCCCTCCTTCTGTGAACACACCGCCCCCCTCCTTCACCTCCTAGAGTGAGGGACCCAGCCTGCTGCTGGGATGAGGAGGGCGTGGGCTGCCTAGCGGCCGAGGTAAGGTCACAGGAGGAGAAGGGAGATGCTGGGGTCACATTGCCAGGCCGTGTACCCAGGGGAGGAGAGGAAGGAGCTTGCCCTATGCACAGGCCATGGTCTGCCCCTGGGTCCCTACGGACCCCCCATCCCTCGGGGCCCTGAACTGACATATTCACCAGTTGTGGTCTCCTGCTCAGACGGACTGTGACATGACACTGTTTGGCTTCCAACAGGTTCCGTAAGGGTGGAGTCATCCATGGGGGTTCCCTGGAGGAGACAGGAGTGGGAGGGCCCAAGGCCTGGGGAGACCCAATGCCCCTTTTGAAATAGAGGAACAAGCACCCCATCCCCAAAGAGGAACTCGGTGCCCACTTGAAACACATTCTCTCTCAGCACAAGGGAGCTGCCTGACTCCATCCAGGGGACTGGGGCTGGACTTGGGCCCCTGGGACACCAGCCACACCTTTCCCCAGTCTGACTTTCCCTCAGGGAGACAGAAATTGGGTCAAAAGTTGGAAGCAGCTGACAGGAGGCCAGCTCTTCCCAAACCAAATAATGGGCTTTCCAAGGCTGCCTCCTGTGGCCTCCTCCGCAGGGGAAGGTAGGCCCGGGGCCTGAGGTCCAGCTCCCAGGAACTGCTGGGGAACTGCCTCGCGAGGCTCCCACAGCTGGCCCCGGCCTTCACACACCCTAGGGGGCTGGATTCTGGACTCTTCGACTTGAGTCTGCTCAGCCCAGCACTGAGTTACACCACATGGCTCTGAAGGAGAAAACCGAGTCTGCCCTCAGTGTGGGGAGAGCCCCGCTGCAGCCTGCGGTGGGCGGCTGGCCTTGGCCCGCCTCCCCGTGACCCTGGCTCCCGCCTCTCCCTGACCTCCACAGACCCCTCACTAACCTCTGGCCCCAGTGTAGCATCCTGTGGCCTGCACGGAGCTGGAACCAGCTGCCGAGGGTGAGCACGCCAGGCTCCCTCCCTGGGGAAGTCCCCAGGGCTTCTGGAAGCCTCTTTCACACACGTCATGCCATCATGCCGCTGACCTGGTACCTTTTTTCTAGGGTACAAGGAAGGACCGGGTACCCCAGCTACTACTGCCTGGAGACTGGAGGCCCCAGGCCTGTCCTGTGTTCCATGTCATCTCTGACCAGGGAGCACAGCCTGCCCTGGGCCCCCCAGGGCTCACACGGACCACCTGAGAGTCAGTGGGAGGGCTTCTGCCTCCCCAAGGTCTCCAAAAGCTGGAGAAAACTCTCCTCCTTCCTCCTTCTCACTGGAGTGTTGCCATCCAGAGAGCACATGATGACAGGTGAGACTCTGCTGGTTTGGAAGTGGCCATGAGAACCACCGGGGACTCAGCCGGCGCTCACAGCCTACAGGGAGTGAGCCCATGGACCGTCCCAGGCCCGAGGCCCGAGGCAGCCTAACCCAGCCTGTAAGGGCCGAATGAAGGGCGGATCTGGATCCTGGCTCTCAAAGTGACCATCCATTCGGAGACCCACCGTGGCACATCCTTGGCCCCTGTCAGCCAGCCCTCAGACCAGAGACTCTGTGTCCTGGGCTCCTTCAGGCAAAGCCAGGGAACCGCAGACAGGTGTGCGTCCCAGGCTGGCGTCTGGAGGCCCGCTCTCCCTTGGGCTGACCAGCTGGGACACTTTGAACCAGGGCCCTAATCTCACTGACTCTCCATTTCCTTGTGCGTAAAACCGGCCTGGCCTATGAAGAAGGTTGTTGCGGGGGCAGATGAGATCCTGTGGGCCCGGCCCTGTAATGAGGCGCTGAACAAAGGGAGGAGGGCGGCCCCCTCCCTCTGACCACACAGTTGAGGGGATCAAAGGCCGACGAGGACATTCAATTCTGTTGGAAGAACCAGAGATTGTAAGGTGAGGCCTCTCTCCCCTCCTTGGCCTGGTCTGCCTCCTTTGACTCAGCCCTGTGGAGCCAGGCCTGAGTTAGGCCAGGAAGGCCAGTGACTCATGGTGACCTCACTCCTCTTGGTCTCTGTGGTTCCTTCTGTAAAATGGGCACAGCAGCTCTTGGTTAAACGATCCTCCAATGAAAGGCCCCTGATGGCTATGGGCCTCTGTTATTACCCACACCATGCTCCTCGGGCTTCCTCATGGACCCAGGAAGATGTGTGAAAGGCGGGGCATCCAGAAAAGAATAGGAAATAAAGAAAATAAGCTTCACTCGCAGTCCAGCACTCAGAGCTAGCTGGGTCTCACACCATGCCTCGTCACAGCTGGCTGTTCCTTCCCTGTCACTTTTGCACAACCAAAGGCAAGTTACCATTTAACCAGGCCAAACTCACCAAGTGGCAAACCAGCAGGACCTGTTTGCTGGGGTGCAGTAACCCCACTGGACCTGGTCCGTGGTTGCCCTCCTACAGCCTTCCACCTCCTGCAGGGCCCAGCCCAGCAAGGTGACCTTGCCAAGTATCCTGGCCTTCCCTAGCATCTAGCATGTGTCACAGGGGACATGGGGGGAGGGGCCGCCAGGAGGAACCAGACATGGGGCTTGTGGGGAACACACAGATATCTAAGGGGGAAGGAAGCAGTGTCCTCCAGACTTTGCTGGAAGCCCAGAGCAATCTAAGAGTCTGGGAGAGATAGGCTAGGACAGGAGAGGGAGAGACAGCAAGAACGAGAGAGAAGGGGGTCCCCCAGAGTCTACAGATTGGGGGCTGTGGGGGCCAGAGAAGGTACAGATCCTACCTCCTCCCTCAGCCCTCCCACTGCAGCACCAAGGCCAGGTCGGCCTTGGGAGGTCTCCCCCCTTGGGTTCCTCCTGAAGCAGGGTCGGGTCTTAATCATCCCAGGGCCCCCCCACCTCCATGTCTTATACCCATAAGTATAATCTGTGCTTATAGAATAATTGCTTGGCTCTAGTTCTTCTCCCCAAAGCCCCAACCTTTGGTTGAGGAGAGTGTAGGAAGGAATTTACATTGTATTCTACTTTTTTTTTTTTTTTAACCAAGTGGGGTCTTGAACTCCTGACCCAGATCTCGCGACTGAAGCTGAAGTTAAGAGTCAGATGCTTAACGGACTGAGCCACCCAGGTACCCCTCCTTTACTATTAAAAAAAAAAAAAATTCTTTGCCTAAAGTGATATCAGATTATATATATGTTTACCTTTTTTAATGTTTTAAGTACATTTGAATTATGAAATATTTCAAACATACAGAGAAGAGCAGAGAGCCACAGACCCAACCCTAAGCTTGAACAAATGTTAACATCATGCTATATTTTCTTTAGGTCTCCTCCGGTTGAAAAGTTAAATGTTGACACTTGAACCCACGTGTCGTCCCTAGTTTATGTCCTTCCTTTCTCTTCAGAAGAGGCCTTGAACTTGAAACGGATACATTCTCCATGTGCGTTTTCATACTTCTATGACAGGTAAGGGTCCGTAAACAACTCACAGTGCCGTTCTGATGTTCTGATGAAATGCTGTTGGAATGGGAGAGCAGGGTTTTCCTCCTTGGTCCTCTGGGGCCTGGTCTATGAATTACCTCTAGGGCTGGGGCTGCAGGAGGCTGGGCCCAAGCTCTCACCCTCTTCAAACAGAGGCACCTCTCTCCTCTGATTTATAGGTTGAAATTTCCTTGGAAAAACAGGTTCCGCTGCTTGAAATCACAAGTGTAATGGAAACCCCTCTTCCTGACAGAGGATGTAACTAGGGCCCAGAGAGGGCAGGTGACTTGCTCAAGGTCACACAGCAGCTTGAGTGCAGTGCCCATTGATGCCCAATTCAGGGCTCTCAGCCTCCCCACCGGCCTCCCTTGTTAAACAAAGGAAGGATAGGTGAGTCCCCAGCCTTAAAGTTTGATTTGCTCCTACACGGGGGAAAGGAAAAGCAGTCTGGACTGGGGCCTATGAGGACGCCAACCCACCACCCCTTTGGAGAATCACAGGGCACAAGGAAAGCCTGGGGCGCGTGTGCCCAATAGAGCAGCCTCAAGCTCCCTGTGGCTGCTGAGCCCTGAGAAGGGATCTAATCCAAACCAAAAGGTTCTGCGAAAGTGAGCTACACAATGGCTCTCAAAGATCTAGTGCGGAAAAAGGATGGGAAAAGATCTCATTCGTTTTATGTTGAGTACATGTCGAAATGATAATATTCTGGATACGTTGGGTTAGGCAAAATACGTTCCTAAAATTAATTTTACCCGTTTCTTTGCACTTTTAAAAACGTGGCTATAGGCAAATTTAAAATTATGAATATGCTAGCATTCTGCTTCTGCTGTCCAGCGCTGCCCTAGGCCGTATGTCCTGTGGTCAAAGGCAGAGCAGTCAGACCGTGGCGAGCGAGGCTGGAACTGAAGAAGGACGGACCCCGGGAGCCCTGAGCTGGGGGATCTGCACAGAACCCACCCCAGGGGCAGGATTCTGATCAGGAGGGAATGGAACATGCAATTGCCCGTCTGCTCTGCGGTCAGGGGCTCCCCTCTCTGAGGTCCTCCTGCCCTGGTCCTCCGGGAGCCAGGCTTGCCCTCTCCTTCTTGAGAGCCCTGGCGTTCCCACCTTCCACCTCAGGCTGCGCCGACTCTAGGGAATTGGGACCGTGTGAGTCCCCTCTTGCAGATCGCCTTTCTTTCCTGTAATGACGACGGGGGTCTTTGCTGTCCCTACCCCCTCTGCCCTTCCCCATGGAAGCTGAGTACTAGAACCAGACTTTTCCCTCCTGAACCACCTCCCACACGCACCACTTGACCTCCAGGAGAGGGACCCCAGGCTCTAATGTGGGATGCAGAACCTCCCCCCGCCCGGCCCCCCATGGCAGCAGGCACACTCCAGGGCTCCTGGGGGTGAGAAGGGGCCACTGAAGGACCCCAGCATCTGGCATCATAGGAGACGCCCGGCCCTCCCCCAGGACGCCTTCCCCGAGGACGATCTTCCCCCAACCCCCGCACCATCGCCCAGGTCTGTGGTTCCAGCCAATTATTCTGTCGTCCCCAGAGTTGGCAAAGCATGACACTTCCCTATTGGAACTTCTCAGCTATCTCCCCGTGCAGCTGGGAGCTGTCAGCCAGCAGCTTTTCTCTGTTAAGGTAGGGGTGAGGAGCGGCGGGTGTGGGGCGGCACCGCCTATGGGAAAATGAGAAACATATCAGGCACTTAAGTGCATATGACAAATAGCAACCTTTCCTCCCAACGGGGGAAACAGAATCCAGGATGTAACGCCTTTGGAGTCTTCAACCCATTGGGGGAAAAAAAACAAAAAACAAAACAAAAAAACCCCCAGCAACCTCCACTACTACAAAATAATGCATATGCACATCGTAAAATATTCAAATGATACCAAAGCCGCTTTTTTTTTTTTTTTTTTAAAGATTGACACATGAGGCACCTGGGTGACTCTGGGTTAAGCCTCTGTCTTCTGCTCAGGGTCCTGGGATCAAGCCCTGCCTCAGACTTTCTGCTCCGCAGGGAGCCTGCTTCCCCCCCCTCTCCCTCTGCCTGCCTCTCTGCCTACTTGTGATCCCTCTCTCTGTCAAATAAATTTTAAAAATCTTTATTTAAAAAAAAAAGATTGACACATGATTCACCTTTTATCACTGGTTTTTGGAAATCCAGGGGTGGGTGCTGGTAGCAAGCTTTGGAGACTCTCCCTCCAGCTTGGGCCTCCTTGCTCTGGGTCGTCCAAATAACCGAATTTTACAAGACACGTCCCTGGAAATCTGCTTTCTAATTTAGAAAAAAAGTCATCAACAGAGCCCTGTGCTCCAGAAACCACAGACTATGAAGAATGAGCATACGTGTTGAGAGTTCACTGTTTTAATCAAATAAAACCTACAACAAAGTTGATCTGACACATAGTTAATGAGATAATCATTGTTGCGCTTCACGGGAATTAGGCATTAATGGGAAGCAGTTTTTACAAATGGCGGTAATTATACCGCTGCCTTTACTCAGCCAAAATTTTAAGGTTTTTCCTTCTGGTTTTGTTACTTCCCGTGTATATGCTGTGGGTCTCCGTGATGAAGCTTCCTGTGGGTGTCGCTGCCTGCCCCACCCCCACACGGGGCACAGGCCCAACTGCGACAGCGAGGTTTTCTTGAGCACCTACCATGTGCCACCATGCAAAGCGCTCAGCTTGGATTATCCTGTTTAATCCTCCCAAGAATCTCCAGAAATAGGTATTTTTAGCTAGTAGTTCACAAAAGAGAAAAGGGAGGTTCAGGATGTTATGCCGCCCACGGTCTCGGTCACAGAGGCAGGAATGGACCAACCCACGCAGGCTGAGCCGGTGGCTGGAATGGAAGCACAGTGCCGGACAGCCCTTCTCCCCTGCCCCTGGCTGGCCGGGGCTCCCCGGGGACACCCTGTGATGGGCAGCTGAGGGCAACAGGCCGCAGGAGGAGGGGAGGGGGCTGAGGGCAGCACAGGCTTGGCAGCCACGTGGACCAAAGTTCAAATCCCAGCTGCTCACACACTGGGCGTGTGGCCCCTCTGAGCCTCGTCAGCAGTGTCCTCCTCAGTCAGGTGGGGAGGGGTTCGGGCACCAGGTTTGATAAAGGCCCAGGGCGGGCCACACACATGGGTGGGTGAAAGGGAGCAGGCCAGTCCCGGGGGGTACAGGAGTGGTGGCAGGAACCAGGGTTGCCCAGCCCCCTACCTGGGAGGTGTCAGATCCAGGGAGGGAAACAAGCCAGAAAGCAGGTTTCCCGCTGAGCTATGTGATCTGGGGGGCACTCAGGGGGCGACACAGTCCCAGGCTGTCCTGGGGACTCACTGCAGGTCAGCTCAGGTTTCATGAGCAAGGAGAACCCCCACTTTTGTTGCATATCTCCCCAAAAAATCTGTAGTCCTTGTATGCTGCTCTCGGGTACAAAGGGTTAAGCCCCCAGCGTCCAGCCTGAGGCCGGGGATGGGTCAGCCAGCAGGAAACCCTAGGTGGAAAGGGAACAGAAGAGAGAGCCTGCCAGCACAGTCCAAGACAAACTTCTGCCACCTTACCATGTTGCCCTGGGCCTGACCTATTTGCCGTGACCAACAGGGGGACAAAGAGAGGTTATGTGCAAAGGAACTTTGTGTCCCTGTGGCAGGGGGCCAGCAGGGAACTCTTGTCACCGGCTGGCTGGGCTGGGATTCCAGAGCATGGTCTAAACCATCAGGGTCATCGGCAAAGCAGGACTGAGTGGAAGCTGTTGTGTCCCCCCCCCGGAGGGGCTTCTAGTCCTCAGGGCCACCAGGGTCACTGGGGCTGGCAGGGACATCTGGGGCAGGTGGATTCCTGGGCACTGACCAGGGTACAGAGATCAAGAGTCACAGGGCCGCATCTGGGCTACACTTGGGGCTGAGTTTTAAATCTGCCCCCTTCCAGCAGTGAGCCTCTGGGCAAGCTACTTACTTCCTCTGAGTCCCATTTTCCCCATCTGCGAAATGGGGCTTGTGAGCTGGGCTGTTGTGAAGATGCGTGTACTCTGACTCGCATGTGAAGCCCAGTGGCTGACTCAAATGAGGGCTCTGTCAATGTCAGCCATTCATAACAACAATAAATACTATGATAATTCCTTCCGGAAATACCTGTGGAGCACCTGCGCCAGGCCAGGCCCTGCGCAGGGTGCTCTTGGGCTATGAAGGTGAGTAAGATGAGTCCCGCCTCTCCTAGGGGCCATATGCAGGATTAATGATAACCTAAGTCTGAGAGCCCTGAGTGACGTGAAGGGAGGTATGCTGGAGTGGCATTCAGGGAAGGCTTCCTGGAGGAGGCAGCCTTTCAGCTGGGCTTGGGCAAGTGGCTAAGACTGTGGAGGTGGGCGGAGAGAGGAAGGGCATGACTGCATGAGGAAGGAAGCAGAGCTGTGAAAGAGGTTTAGGGCACCCGGAAGCTCTGTGTGGCTGGAGCTCGGTGTCCTGTGGGGGCCCAGGAGAGTGGTCAGAAGGAGAGTGTTACTGCCCCCACGGACATGCCAGTCTGCTTCTGCTTTACTGGGTGACCCTGAGCCAGTCACTTCCTGCCTCTGCCCCTGATGGATGGCTCCCCATCTTTCCCTCTGAGAACTTGAGTTACCCCCTTCATATTTCTCATTCTCCCTCCCACACAGGCTGAGTCTTTGTGTGATGAGGTCACTGAAGGTTTTGACCATGGCTGTGAATGATCAGTCCCAGGCAGAATGCAAAAGCCCCCAAAGCGTGGAGGTGGAGGTGGAGGTGGGTGGGACGATGGGAGGGCCCCACCGTAGTCCAGGAGGGCTAGATGGGGCCTGCGCTAAGGGAGTGGAAGGGTGGGGTGGGGTGTGGTGGTTACAGGGGTGGGGGTGGGTGGGCTGAGAGCCACGAAGGAGAAAACACTATTTGTGCCTGGAACCCTGGTCTGGAGGTCTGGAGGAGGGACCAGGAGGAGGAGGAATCAGGGATTCCCTGGTCAGAAGCAGGGTCTGGGTGACTGGGGGCTAGCTGCAAAGCTGGGGAACCCAACCAGAGGAACAGCTCCCCTCGCCAGAGAGGGAGTTACGGGGATTTGAGTGCACATTGACTTGGAAGCACCTGTAGGACAAGGTGGTGGGGTCTTCAGTCGGGAAGGGAGTTAGGAACAAGGTTCCTGGTCTGGTTGTTGCTAGATGGGGCCAAGACTGGAAACGCAGGTTATCCCGTCCAGCTCAGGGCCTTTGACTGATTCCATGGGGACGTGGGGTGAGGGGACAGAAAAAGAGAATGACATGGAAGTGACAGACCTGGGCCTCGCTCTCCCCCTTCTGTGACATGAGAGGTCTTGACCAGGGCTGTAAGGGGACCACCTGTCCTGCACCTTGGCTTTAAACCCTGGGAGATGGGCTTGGAGAACAGCCTCTGTTCCCAAATGCAGTCCTTGCCTAGACACCTGTTCTCTTTCCCTTGGGAAAATCCTAAGGTGCCTCACCTTGGCCCCTTCTACTTCCATGTCAGCGCTCTGAATTCTTGTGAGTTGGGCAGGCAGGCAAGGAACAGAGTTTTGTGCTGGAAAAGGTCTTGGGGCCCAGGCCCTTGTCCTGCTGGCCATTTTCTTTGGTACCTGATGAGAGGCCTGGCCTGGGTAGGCCGGACCGATGAGACAGGTGCCTAATGAGCGACTGATGTGCTGGCCAATGGAACACACTTAGGCCTCCTAATCCAGTGACCAAGGGGTCTCCAAGATCACCTGGCCTTGGCTCCCCACCCCCACACCCCCACCGCTCTCATCAGACCAGAAAAGAGTGGGGAGGAACAGACCTGGGGCTGACTTTTTATCTTTTGAAAAGCCTAGCAGAAATAGAACATTTATCTGCGCGAAGGCTACACAGGCTTAACTAAAATGTCAAGTTTCTTTGCTGGAATTATAACGGGGAACACGATAAATGTACATTTCTTCAGTCATTGCTAATTCAAAACTCTGTTTTGTATGAAACAAAACCCTGGTATGCTGCTCAGAAACTCTGATTGCTTCTGTTTCATATGACATCTGCTCCCGAATTAATGATAATGGGATGCATGTAAGTTAATAGCCTTAAACTTTAAAAAGCATGGAGTGTGTGTGTGTGTGCGCGCGTGCGTGTGTGCGTGTGCCCGCGCTGAAGGGCAGAGCTGAGATAATAACAGTGAAGATGTTCTTATTTTATAGATGAGAGAACGGGGGTGCAGAGAGTGGACTTCCCGAGCCCTGAGCCCTGGGTGCTCCCCCGGAGCTCTGGGCTGATGGCTCACTGGAGGTTCTGAGTGTAGGAGTAGAGGAGGGGCTAGCTAATTTTGCACCTTGAGGCCAGAGCCCGCAGCTGCCTGGAAGAGAAGGGGAGGGGACCCCTGGGAATACACAGCCTGTGGATTGGAGAGATGGAGCCAGACCAGAAAAACAGGTGCAGGTGATAACGGGTAAACGGGGGAGGGGAAACAAACAGAGACAAAGAAAGGTGGCTGGGACCAGACAGAGGGGGAGGCAAGGCCCCCTGATGGTCAGTGGCCCTAGAAGGCAGATCCCACAGTGAGCAGGACCTGGTCTCAGACCCGCCCTCTCTGTAGGGCCCTGAAGTCAACCAGGCCCTTTGACAAACCAGCAGCAGCAGTACTCCCCGCTCCTACCCATGCACCCCCCCACCAGCCCCACTGGGGGACTGATGGTCCCTTTGTTTCAGAGGCCCTGCCCCGGAGAACTCTTGTTCAGAACCAGCCCCATTAAAAAATCCCTCCCCAGCAACTAACTGGGAAGCCAGTCTGGTGTGGGGGAAAGGGCACTGGGCTAAGAGTTCAAAGTCCAAGGCTCCAGGCTTTGTCCTGTCACCGACCCCCAACTCCCCGACTCACTCTGGGGTTCATTCAGCCGTCCCCATTCAAGAGTAAAGGTCTCAAGTGACTTCCGGGCTCCCTGGCCCAGCAGTGAACTTGGCTGGGGAGCTGGGTGGGAGTTGGGGTGTTGCTTCCTTCCCCCTGCGAGCTTGCTGTGTGGGCAGAGGCTTTGCTGGTCACAGGAGGTGGGGGCAGAGCATGGGCCGGGCATCGGGCAGCCTCTTTCCTCTGCCCCCAGCAGGGCTGTGGGGACCCGCCGGGGCCTTCGGGTCCTGCGCTTGGGCAGCAGGCCTGCACCTGTGTGAGGGTGTCTGGGCATCCTGCCCAGGGAACTGAGCCCAGGCCCTCTTGTTCAGCCAGAAATTCCAGCCTTTTAAGGATCAAGGGCCAGAGAGGGACCTTTTCCAGGCTGCCAGGGAGCTGTTTTTCCAGCTTGGTGGTATCACCAGGCCTGGAGGGTGAGTTCCCTGATCTTTGATTGGGCTTTCTGGAAAGGTATTTGTCTTCACCTTGTAGGAGGGACTGGCTGGCTTGGGGCCACTTCAGTCGGCACAAAGCCTCCAGCCCCTCATCCAGGCCCTTGGGAAGGAATGACTTTTTAAATCAACTTTATTGAGGACTGATTTACATACAGTAAAGTGCACCCGTTTTAGATGTACTGCTTGAGAAGTCCTCAACATATGTGCTGTGTACCCAGCACAGTAATCAAGGCAGAGAACATTTCCATCGGCCAAAAATGTTCCCGTGTGTCTTCTTCCCATGCCCCAGGCAGCCACCGATCAGCTTTCTGTCTCCGTAGACCAGATTTGCCCATCTATATCAACATATAGTTTGGACCCTCATGTCTTTCCTCTCTGCCCCATAATTTCGAGATTCAGCCATATCGTTGTGTCTGTAGGCGGTTCTTTCCTTTTTCTTGCTGAGTAATAGTCCATCGTGTGGCTAAATCACAGATTGTTGACCGGTTCCCTCGTTTGGGGGCATTCGGGTTGTTTCCAGCCTGCAGCTATTGTGAGTAAGGCTGCCACGAACTTCTGTGGTCTTTGTGGGGATGTAGGTTTTCCTTTCTCTGCATTAGTACCTAGGAGGGGGAGGGAAACTACTGGGTCAGCAGAGAAGCTTGTTGGTTCCTTAAGAACCGACCCCCTCGCCCCCCCTCCACCCCCGCCAGCCTTGCTTCCGGGAGCGGCTGGACCGTTCTACAACACGTGAGTGGGGAGTGATTTGGAATGTTGCCCTTCCCTGTCTTGGCCTTTTCTCGTCCCCAGAGACTGAACAGAGCTGTGCGGTAGTTTGGCACTCCAAGGGGCCGGGGAGGGCCCCCTTGCCTTGCCAGAAGACATTTCCCTGCCCCCTCCACGAGGCAGCTCACAGTTGAGATTCAAGGGGCAGTGCTCAGCAGAGGAGGGCTCAGTACCTGAGTTTAAGCAGATGCTTTGTTGGCTAAAATGCGGTTAATTCTTTTCCTTTCCCTCGTTCACACCATTCTATGCAAGTGTTTTCAAACAGACGGGCCACACAGGCAGCCTCACCCCATCCCCTGCCTGCCACTCCCTCCCTGCCCCAAGGTAAAGCCATTTCTTTCCAAGGCCCAGGGAATCTGTGTGCTCCTGGCCTGGGTACCCCCTTCTCTCCAGTGGGGTAGACGATATATGTGACTCCAGGAACTTGGCTGTTTTGCCAAGTTGGTGGCCGGCGTTGGTTCTCACGCCCCTGTCAACTTGCTCCACACTGTCATCGGTCACCAGAGCGCTCTGGGCTCCCCTAGTGCCAAAGGGCACAGCTGCCCGGAGAGAAGTGGTGAGGCTTCCTTGCTAATTGCCAAGAGGTGTGAAAGTAGGGAAGAGAGGCTCCTGCGTGGCTCAGTCCTTAAGCATCGGCCTTTGGCCCAGGTCATGATCCCAGAGACCTGGGATCAAGCCTCACATGGGGCTCCCCGTTAAGCGAGAACCTTCCTTCTCCCTCTTCCGATCCCCCTTCTTGTATTCCCTCTCTCATTGTGTCTGTCTCTGTCAAATAAATAAATAAAATTAAAAAAAAAAAGAAAAAAGAAAAGAAAAGAAAGTAAGTACAGAAGAGAACAAAGGCTCTTCCGTCAGAGCAGGAATTAAGGAAACCCAGGGGCCTGGGCTGCGCATGTCCTGAGCTGGGCCTACCCCCATCCCTGCCTGAAGTTTTTAGGTCTGGGCCCACAAGCGGCTCCTTCGGGATAAATTAAGATCTTTTTTCTTGTATGACGCTTGGGCTCTCATCTCCTTCAGATTTCAGGACACCTGGGAAAGCATTCTCCCTTGCTTGGGAAAATACCACTGCCCATTCCAGGGGTAGCTCTCTTAATTGAGAAGGAGAAGCAGACTCTTGAGCTGAGCAGGGAGCCGGACATGGGGCTTGATCTCACAACCCTGAGATCATGACCTGAGCTGAAGTCAGATACTTAATCCACTGAGCCACCCAGGTGTCCCTAGAACTTTTTTTTTTTTTTTTTTTTTTTTTTGCACCATCTACAGTGGGCCCTTATGTTGGGTGAGACTTTAAGAAAAAAAAAATCTCAGAGATAGTGATCCTTGCCCAAAACGCATTGGTTCCAGGACACAATGACACTTAATTTAAGACAGCAGAGGACCAATATTAGACGAAGCAAAGATAGACATATAAGGGCGCAAAACAGCAATGAGAGAAGTGAACCCGAGGGCAGAGGTTCCCGTAGTTGACTATGTCCAGGAGGAGTTATTGGACTGGGCCTTGAAGGGTGGAAAGAAGTTTTCCCCGTGAAAAGGGCAGAGGGATATTCAAAGAGAAGGGAGTTGGGTGTGCAAAGGCACAGAGGTGTGAGAGACTGACCGCGTTGGGGATTGCCTTGAAATGTAGGAGTGTAGGGGTCCCGCGGGCCAGACTGCGGAAGGCTTTGTGCTGTGCTGGGAGGGCGGGAATCTAATTTTCCCGGAAGCCATACAGAGAGTGGCAAGCCGTGGAGAGATCTGCATTTTAGAAAGATTGCTTTAGAGACTATGAAACGCAGGCCATGGGGAACCGCCAGGAGGAGGGGGCAATGACGTAGGTGAAAACCAAGTTGCCCCAAACTAAAGACTGGACATTGAGCTTGGAGAGAAGGGGCGGGTCTGAGGGACTCACCGGTCCAGCTCCGACGGGGCAGATGGGAAGTGTTAGGCACATGGGAAGTTTCATGCAGGAGAAGTGACTTCTGGACTTGATGTAGAGCTTTGGGCACCAAATTCAAAGGGCTCCCCTCCAGGAAATCCCCAAGCAGACAGGTCCCTAGAAGATCAAGGTTGCCAAGCGGATTCCTTCCGAACAGGGAGGTGTGAGGACTCTCTGAGGCGACTGGTTTCCCCTGGAGCCTGTGAAGCAACATACCTATTGTTGGAAAATGGGTTCTCCGGGGAGGGTGCCGAGGGGGACCCACTACCGCACAGAATGCACAGCTGTGGGTCGTCCAAACCCTCCACTTGGCTTTATTTATAATCCTAATTACACCCTCCAGGAAGAACAATTGCTGATCGACCCAGTTACAAATTAAAGTTAATAAAATGAAAAGCCGATCCAGCAAACAGCCAAATGCTGAGAAGCCTGTAGTGATCGATCACGATCACCATCAAGGGCTGCTGGCCGCCCCGTCCCCTCGCACACCTCCCTATCCTGCCCAGGCCCCTTCCTTCCCCGAGTGGTGTCCCTGCCCACAGGGGGTCGCCTCCCTTCAGGCCTGGCAGGCTTCAGGTGGTCCCGGTGGGTCTCCTCCCCCAACCTCCCACCCCACTAGCCCTGGCCTCAGGCTTTCTCTTCCACCACTGCCTGGCCTGGGGGCCACTTCCTCTGCAGGTGACGGTGTTTGCGGTGTTTGCAAACCGAGGCTGCCAGGCAGACAGAGCTACAAGAAGCCGACACAGGAAGCAGGGCCTCCTCTTCTGCCCTCCTTCCCCAATCTCTTTTGTTCCCTTTCGCTGCTCCCTTGGCTGTTGGTCCGTCTCTCGTTTCCCCTGATCTCTCTCTCTACCCACCTCCTCACCCTGTGGCTGACCTTGGCCATCAGCCCTGAATGCTCCGAGAGGGGCCCTGGATTCTGTGGGTGTCCCAAATGGTCAGGCAGGCACTGTCCGCTTGGCTCAGCAGCTCAGACAGCTTAAACACAGCCTCTGGCTTTTGCTGACCCCGTTCATTCCTTTTCTCTTTGTAAAGAGTGGAAACTGGAGAGGGACGGTGGGGGACAACCGTCTCTCACAGGCCCAGCTGTCTGGGCCATGGGGCTTCTCTATCTCTCCTTGCCTTCTGCTGAACAATTAGAGTCGATCTTCGTTCCTTCTGATGACAGCACACAAAATGGGTGGCTTACCCAGGAAGCGCAGGGAAGCCGGCTGGGACAGAGCCATTTCTCTGCAGGGTGTAGGAAAGGCACACGGCTGGTGTCTTACGTCCTACCTCTGACCCTTTTTGTCAGCTCCTAGAACCCAAGCATCCCATGCATACCAGCCCTGTGGGGAAGCCGGACATCCCCCCACACCCAGGGTTTCATCCATTCATTCTGATTTTTTTCTTTAAAGATTTTATTTATTTATTTGATAGACAGAGATCACAAGCAGGCAGAGAGGCAGGCAGAGAGAGAGAGGGGAGAGGAGGAAGCAGGCTCCCTGCTGAGCAGAGCCCGATGTGGGGCTTGATCCCAGGACCCTGGGATCATGACCTGAGCTGAAGGCAGAGGCTTTAACACCCTGAGCCACCCAGGCGCCCCATTCTGATTTTGTTTTTGCCCCTTATCAGCCCAACTGCTGACTCTTGGCTCTGCCTCCCCAGCCCTGGCCCTTTGGATGAGGGGTTTCTATCCAGTCCTGCTGGCGTTTGGCTCTTGCATTTCCTCAATGGGCATTGATGGGGGTCACACAGTAGGACCGCCCCCGGTCTCTCCACCTGCTGTAACTTGAGCTATCCCCTGGCTCTGCCAACCCCAGATATTCACAGCCGAGGCTCTTGACCTCTGCCCTGGGGAAGCCAGGCTGGACAATCCAGGGGAACGTCTTAGAGTGACCAGCAGAAGGGCAGAGAGGAAACTGGCGAGGGCGTCAAGGGTGGGTCATGCCGTGAAGACTGTGGTCAAGATCTTCAAGGTCAGACTTCAAAGACTCGCCTCCATGGGTGGCCTGCCCACCCCTTTGTACAGCGATCCGTCTGTTTCCTGGTGGGCCCGCCCACCAGACCGTGGCTCTGGGGGTGCACTTTATGTCTGATTGGCCACTGGATGCCCATTACCTGGTCCGGGTTCTGGCTCTCTGACCAAGTCTTTGTTGAACAAAGAAACGGATGAATGAAGGAGCTCTGCGTCCTTTATTCCCTGCTGAGGCTGACATCAGCCTATTTACATAAGGCCCAAGGGAGAAGCTTTAGCCCATCAGGTCCCATTGATCGACTTCTTAAAACACACCTCCAGCCAATGCCTCCTTTCGGGGGGACTGTGCGTTTCTCGCTTGGTTAATTCCAACCAGAATTGGTTCACTGATTCCTGGCTTCCGTTTTAACTCTTTCCCCCACCCGTCCCTCTTTTCCGCTGCTCCTTTGGTTTAAATACAGTCACTACCTCTCCATTCCTCACGAAATAAAGTACAGTTCCTGGGGCACCTGGGAGGCTCAGTCGGTGAAGCGTTTGCCTTCGGCTCAGGTCATGATCCCAGCATCCTGGGATCCCATGTCAGGCTCCCTGCTCAGCGGGGAGTCTGCTTCTCCCTCTGCCCCATGCCCCCCCCCCACCCTTGCTTGTGCTCTCTCTCAAATAAATAAAATCTTAAAAAAAAAAAAAATTCCTTTAGGTCCCCTATGATTTGGCCTAACCTGCTATTTAGCCCATTTCTTGCTCTGTTCCCCTGTGACGCTGTGAGCCAGCCAACTCCTCGTAACTTTTCACTGTTCTAGCATGTTGTTCTTCCACTCCCTGCTTTGCATCATCTGTGCCTTCTGCAAAAGCTGTGCTCCCCAGAAACCCCACCCTTTCTGGTCTATGGACCTTGCAATAGTCCTTTAAGACCCAGCTGATCATCTTCTCTGTGGCTCCTCCGATGTCGTCAGCGGGCCATCCAACAGCCTTTTCTGATGTGTCTTTTCGTCCAGCACAGGGGAAGACCAGAGTTTTGCAGTCCTTCACTCCACGTTACTATTGCATGAACACAGAAGCCACTTGAGGTCAGAGCCTGTGGTCGTACTCACCTCCCTGTACTCAAAGCTGGCAGAGAGCCTGGGCCATGGTAGAAGAGGCATTCTATGATAGGCTGTGTGGCCTTGGGCCTCTCACTTACCCTCTCTGTCTCTCAGTCTGGTCATTTGTAAAACTGTCCTAATAGCTCCCGCCTGAGGGGAATCCCCAACAATGAGGATAGCTTGAGTTACTATCTGTAAAGCTTATGGCCAATGCTTCTCACATATTAAGCCCGCAGTGAAGGTTAGCTACTGTTATTAACTGGGATTATTTGGCCCTCTGTATGTGTTTTTTGAATGAATGAGTGCATAAGAGCCTACACAGTCTAGCAAGGGACTTTCCAGCGACAAAGAACATTCAGTATCAGTCTTTCTGTTAAGTTCTTTTTTTTTTTTAAGATTTTATTTATTTATTTGACAGAGAGAGAGCACAAGCATGGAGAGAGGCAGGTGAATGGAGAGGGAGAAGCAGGCTCCCTGTGGAGCAAGGAGCCAGATGTGGGACTTGACCCCATGACCCCGGGATCATGACCTGAGCCGAAGGCAGACACTTCATTGACTGAGCCACCCAGGTGTCCCCCAAATAAATAAGTCCCTGAAAAAGAAAAAGGGAAAGATGACTGGAGTAAGCTTGTCATACTTGTCAGATGAAGAGTGGGAAAGAACAGGACCTTTGCATCGGCGTGACACTGGTGAGAAGTCCTCAGGAAGGCGGTGCTGGGGTCATCCATCAATTATATTTTCCTCTGAGGTACCTACTACATAAAAATTTATTTCAATAACTGATAAAAAATTCCTCACTAATAATCCCGTCACAAATCGCCTGGTTACCTTGCAGAAGGCATGTGGACCCACGATTGCTCAGCTGCTAGAGAAGGAACCAGATAGGGAAACAAATCTCTTCAACCAGAAAACCTTAAAGACCATCGAATCCCAATCATTTCTTTGGAGAATGATCATGATTTTGACCTTGGTTCAAATTCTGATCCTGTTATTCACTCTTTACGAGATGCTGAGACATTCCCGGCTCTCACTGACCTGTGACGTGGAGATAATCCCTAACTCACATGATCGTAGTGAGGCTGAAATGACATTAAATGGGATAATTTACGCAAAGTAAAGCATGAGATCGTTGGTGTGTGCAAATTTAGTGTTTGGATCAGTTTTGAAACGTATGTACACAGAGCTGATAAAAATACTCACTTCTTGAGCAACAATAACTTTGGGCAGCTACCGGGTGTCTTCCTCATTCTTACATTCTGGTGTGGAAAAAAAAAACAACTTTTGAACCAAGAATGTATGGGCCAGACATTTTGTGAGCAGTTAGAAAAACAGAATTAAAAAAAATAGGGTCCTTGTCCTCATGTCGCTCATAGTCTAGACAGGACGTAGCTCTAGTCATAAGACAAGTTCTCCAGGTAATGTGATGTATCCACAGAGGGAAAGCACTACACTGAGATGGGACAAGACTGCAGATGAGGTAGTTAAGGGAGGTTTCTGGAAGAGGTAATGCTTCAACCAAGTCTTGGAGGAAGAGTGGAAATTATCCAGACAAAAGAGGGGGAAGGGAAATTCATTCCAGGAGCAGGAAATAGTAGATGCAAAGATCCTGGGACACAAAGAAGCAGTGGCATTCTATGAAGAGCAAATTGCCTGACAAGGATGAAGGGGGTGTATCTTCTTGTGGAGGCAAGTGAAGAGATGGGAAAAACAAGGTGGCCTCGAGTCACAAAGAGCCACCGACACCAGGTTAAGGACTCTTGAGACTATCCTGAAAGTAATGGAAAGCCATTGAAGGCGGCAAAGCAGAGGAATGAACTGGTGATGTTAGTGTGCTGTTCTGCTCACTCTGAAGGCTGGAGGACAGGAGACCCTGGGGTGGGGGTGGGGAAGAGCGGCCATTCTAGAAATGCAGGCAAGACATTGCCGTGAAGCAGCAGACTTCACCATCTAGCGCCACAGTCTAGAAATGAACAAATAGAGCCTATTCTGTAGTAGATCCTCATTTAAAAAATGGCATCTGCCTACTTCTAATATACCAAGCTGGGGGTCGGGGGAACGGTCAGGGGTGCCCCAGCAAGGAGGGAAGGGCATGGAGATAAACTTCAGAATGTGGGGAAGTGTGTCCAAGAGGACATACCCTGGCCTTCGCTGGAGGGATGGGGAGCCAGTGCTCAGCGCACAGATGTGTCAGTAGGTGGCTGAAAGACACGGGGAAAGATTATGTAACTGGGGTGTGGAGAAGGAGAATAGTGGCCCATTGCTGGAGACCTGATAAATTGAGAGCCTTCTTCCTGGGGGCGTGGGCCTGAAAGAAGGTCCAAGATGGCTTAATTACCCATGGTGGTCTGCACCTGGGATGAGTCACAGGAGAACTGTATTAACCCCCTTGGGCTTTCCCTGCCCCGGGGCTTGGGACAAAGCAGCGTCCCAGGCTGACCAACCACGGTCCCCTCCCCCGCTTCCTCTCTGGGAGCTGGGGGATTTGCATCATCAGGCACCTGCTGGAGGTGAGTGTCCTCCCCGCCCACAGCCGCCTTCTGCAGGCTGAGCAGGTGTAGGTGGACAGCTGGCGGGGGTGGGTGGTGGGGTGGGTGGGGTGGGGGCAGGGTTGCTGGGGGCAGCCGCCCTGTCCTTAGGAGGAGCCTGATTTTTACAGGAGTGGATTCATGAGGTTGGAAACTGGTGGCTAGCGTGGCGACCAGAGCCAGCTTCTGTCACATCCGAAATGGAAGTAAGAACCTACTGGAAGAAACCGAGGAGCCGAGAGGTCTTTCCTCAGGGCCTCTGGGTTTCCGTCAGACTCCCCTCAGCAGAGGGCGTGTGACATTGGGCATTTCATTCAACCCCTCAAAGTCTTAGTTTGACTGCAAAATGGTGGTGACATACCCGCTCTCTGGCACTCAGACTACTACAAGTGGACCCTTATGAAGAGCTCATTGTGGGTGCCAGGCTCTGTTCGAAAGGCTCTACATACCTAGAGAATATTGTGTTATATTCATTAATGGCTCTACATGAGGTATTACCATGACTGCCAGCCCCCTTAAAGATGAGACAGCGGAAGCACGGGGAAGTGAAGGGGCTTGCCCAAAATGGCAGAGTCTGGATGGAGACCCCTGTGCAGCCAGACTCACACACTCCACACCTCCACATGTCAGACCCCCGCCGCCTTCACCTCCTCCCTCAGCTGAGAAATCCTTTACCAACAGATGCCGGTGCGTTTTTCTCAGTCATGACTGACCTCCCCAGAATGCTGAGTTCAGGACCTCAGGCCCCACTCCCAGCGTGCCGTGGTCACCGGGGTTTTGCCTCAGGAAGGGATGGGAGTGACAGGTGTGTCCGCTGAGTGTGGGTCCTTACAAACCCGTGGAAGGCACAGGAAGGGAGACTCAGAGAACCGGCTACCTCCCACAGTCATGGAGCTCTGAAGCTCAAGAGGCTCATCTCATGGCAAAGTTCCCAGTGCAGGGTTTCTCAGACCTCTTGGAAAAGAAGCCAATTTGGTGGCTCAGGGCAAGGCCTCTAGAACCTGAGGTCGAAGCCCATTTCTGTCATTTCCCAGTTGTGGGATCTTGGGCAAATGACTTTACCTCTCTTGGCTTTGGTTTGCTTATCTGTACAATGGAGGTCCAGGGCTACCTACCTCGGAAGGTTATGGTGAGGTGCTCATGGAGTACTCTCCGTGGCTATCAGAGTGACAGCTCCAGGCTGGGGGCAAGAGTATAGGATTTGACTCAAGGTTTGCTTTGCCTAGAGGAGGCAGGATAAGGGCTATACCCAGAAACCAGAAGATTGACAGGGTGGTGGGATGTCTGTCTGGGGAAGATTCTAGACGGAAGCAAACGGTAATTTCAGGCTGGTAGGAGGGTAGCATGAGGTCCTAGGAGGCTGAAAGGCAGGTAAGTGCAGAAGGGTCTAATTGGACTGGTGGTTATTTTGGGGGGACCCACAGCTAGGCAGCTGGGTAACCTCTTTCCAGGACCTGTGCTCAGTATTCAGGAGGCCTGACCAGGCAGTCAGCGTAAGATAAGGATGTGGCCGCACGGAGTGGAGGCAGCCACCTGGAAAGGACTTTCCTCTCCAGGTGGCTGGGGGTTAAGGAACAGATCATGAAGCCTGTGGGAGGAAGCCACCAGAACCGGGGCTCAGCTGACATTGGGGAGGCCAAGTCCAGATGTTAAGTAGATACAGGGGGGCCAAGGGGGTCAAACCAAGGGGAGGAGGCAATTAGCACATGCAAAAGTTTAGGACAGCACCAGGTTCAAAGGCCATGCGATGCATGTGTTGGTGGTGATGCTGTTATTTTTGATGGTCAGGATCTGCGAGCAGAAGTAACCAGACGGGGTTTTGATATCTTATTACTTCCCTCCATGAATATGGGACCGATACTGCCTACTTTCTCATTTAGCCAAATGAGACCTTTTAAACAACCAAAAAATGCATCAGCTACCATCACCACGATTTCATAAAAGAAGAGCCATCTTCTTGCCAAAAGGAAGATGGGAGTAATCTCAGAATAGACATTTAAATTAGAAATGAAAATTAACTGTGCCAAAGGCTCACTTGCATTGTCTTTTTGTCAGGTGCAGCTGATGGAGGGAAACTTTGTCTGGAGCACAGCTACTGGGCAGAGCAGACTGGGTGACGTACTCCTCCCTGCCAGGGCTCCCCTTCCTGGGCCCTGGGCTGCCTTATGGACTTTAGTTTCGAGGAACATGAGAAAGGCTCTGTAGCCATGTACAAGGTGTCTGTCCTGACCCTGAGCTTTCATGCTCACAGCTGGGTCTCTGCTGTCCTGTGCAGGCCCTCCAGGCCCCTGGCTTCTGGGCCAGCCTGACCCCACTCCATTCCATGGCCACCTGGGTCCTCTTCCTCTTACAGCCCTCCACTTCCCCTTTGGACGTGACACCTGAACTTGTCTTCCATTGGACCGTTGGCACTTTTTTAAGGGCTTTGACAGGAACCTTGCCTTCTGCCCCTCCTGCTCCTGCCCAGCCTGCCCAAGGGACACCCTGTCCCATTCATTCCCACCCCTGGACCTCAGCCTCAACCCTTGTCCTTGATGGCTGAGGATCCACACGGAATGTTAGAGTGAAGACCAGCCCTCAGAGCCACTGTAGTGTGGACCCAGCCCTTCTACTCTGGTGCTCCTGCTCTCCCTGTGCGGGTGAGGGACAGAGGGAGAAGGCTGAGTCTCAGGTTTGCTCACAACCTAGAGAAATCAATAGGCCCAGGGCAAGGAGCTAAATGCATAATTAACCCACCACTGTGTCCCGTTTGTCTCTTGGATATCTGTAAGCTCTTTGCGGTGGGAACCTTCCCTGATCATCTTCTATTTACTCTTTTATTTCCTACTCATCCTCAATTCCCAATGTCCGCCCCTCCCCGAAAACCAGCTAGTGAAGGTCATCCGAAATATATGTGTTGCCTTGAATTTGATTCTTTCATTCCATACACATTTACTGACCACCTGCCAAGAATGATACCAAGACAAAGCAGATAACGACATTGCCTTCAAGGAGCCTTCAGCCTCCCGAGTAGGAGGACCCATGGCCATGGAACTGGAAATGAAATAGAAAATACAGAATATTTCCAAAACAAGCCTGAAGGCTGAGCTGAACTGGTTTCGCCTCCAAGTGCTTGGGTGGTTTGGCCCATACGGGTCAGCCCAGCCTGGAAAAGCAATCTCCCCACTGGGGCCCCAAACATGCCCCATTCAGCCTTGAACACAGCTCTGAGCCAAGGGCGAGTCAGCCTCGCAACCGTGCAACCACCTTGTTTTATTTCCAGAGAGGTTTTGTCCCCACCTTGGTCTGCTGGTGTTTTTCTCCCTGACCCCCTCCCACACTTATCCTGAACACGACAAGCCTCTCCTGAAAAACAAATGTCTCCCATTGCAAGATAAGGGTGCCCTTTCCGTGTTTCCATTAATTTGCTGACGCTTGTTTTCATGCTGAGTTTGGGCTGGCCTTGTACTGACCGTGGAAGGCCGAAGTTTGTTTAAGCAAAAGGACGCAAGAAAGGGGAAAACAAATCAAAGAAACACTAAATTCTCAACCAAAAAAAAAAAAAAAAGAATTTTCAGGGTGCCTGGGTGGCTCAGTCATTTGAGCATCTGCCTTCAGCTCAGGTCATGATCCTGGAGTTTTGGGATCGAGTCCCGCATGAGGCTCCCTGCTTAGTGAGAAGTCTGCTTCTCCCTCTCCCTCCGCTACTCCCCCTGCTTGTGCCGTCTCTCGTTCACTCTCTCTCTCTCAAATAAATAAATAAAATCTTAAAAATAAAGAAAAAAAGAATATTCAATCAACTGGTTTAGAACAGTGATGAGGTTTCCCAAGAGGAGAGTCTAAAAGTAAGTGGGATGGGGGGACCCATCAGGCCGATGGTACAGGGCAGGGATTCCCGATTTTCTTGCTCTTTACTGCTCACTGACAGTAATGGTGGCTCAGACTTCCTATGGGGGCCGGGGGCACATCCCCTAGGGGTTCTGGAAGCTACTCCCAGGAGGCTGCCTTCTGATCTCCTTCCAGTCTCCCAAGGTAAGGCTCTCCAAACTTCCAGGAGCTTTGAGGGGGTACAGTGATCACTTTCTTCCCAATTTGTACCTGTGTGGAGTGGGGGCAGCCCAAGGGTGTGGGGAAGCATCCTGAACCCAAAGTTAGGAGTCTTGGCTGGGCCCCTGAGCAGGGCAGATGCCCTGACTTATCTGACTCAGGGAGTCTGTGATGTTCAAGGATTCTAGAATATCCACTTCCTCAGTTTTATTTTATTATTTTATTATTATTTTTTAAAGATTTTATTTATTTATTTGACAGACAGAGATCACAAGTAAGGCAGAGAGAGAGGAGGAAGCAGGCTCCCTGCTGAGCAGAGAGCCCGCTGTGGGGCTCGATCCCAGGACCCTGGGATCATGACCTGGGCCGAAGGCAGAGGCTTTAACCCACTGAGCCACCCAGGTGCCCCCACTTCCTCAGTTTTAGTTATGTAATTCTCAATCGAATGCGTGTTCGCTGTAAGAAAGCAAAGGTAGCAGAGAAATATCTCAAGACAGGTCCCTCACCCCCACCCACCACCAGCTCCAGAAATAACCACTGTTTGTTAGGGGAGCACCCTTTCAGAAATGCTCCCTGCCCACACAAAGCTATCACTGGGTACGCTCAGGCCCTGTTTCGAGTCCAGGGTTCCCACGGCTTGCCTAGTGGCTGTGGAGTTCCCCCATTTTCCAAAACAAGAATCTGCCTTCTCAACACGTTTTATTCTTTTGGCACTAAGAAAGGTTTTGCTTCTTCCTCTTCATCTTTTTGTTTTTTTCTTTTTTAATCTGTATTCGCTTTTTCTAGAAAATTCCAAAGATAAGGAAGAGGTGTGGAGCTGGCTTGTCCAGAGCCAAAAATCAATGACTCATAGCTATTCCAAACTCATTCAGCGATGTCACACTGGTAGCTTGCAATTGGCTGCATCTGGTAGATGCTACAAGTCAGGACCCCACCCCACCAGGATCAAGTTTGCTGGCACATCCCGGGGCAGGGGTTGGGGGAGGGGTGGTGGGTGAGGAACGGGCTTTGACAACTCAGGGTAGGGGGAAGGGTCAGCCAAATGCTGCTACGTAGTTTGATGGGCTCTGTGGAGTCAAGCAAACTCCATCTGTAGGTATGTCTCTGCTGGCAAAGGATGACAGAACCCCGGGCAAGATCATGGAAATAGATGTTGGCAGAGAGTGGGGACTTACGCCTCCTCCGTCTAGCCTGCTGTCCTGAAGCAAACCCTCGATAACGTTACATCCTGTAGACCTCCCCGGGAGAGTGCTAGAATTGTGGCCCCTATGAGCCGCAGCTTCTTGTGTCTGCACCCCTTTGCTGTGGGGGTGTTGCTGCTCCCCTCACTGAGCAGTCCCGTCTACTTTGCCATCTCCTTGAGTCTGGACTGGCCTCGTGACCTTTCTGGCCAGCAGAATGCGTCAGAAATAACATGCACAGGGGCGCCTGGGTGGCTCAGGGGATTAAGCCTCTGCCTTCGGCTCAGGTCATGATCTCAGGGTCCGATGTAAGGATGGAGCCCTACACTGGGCTCTCTGTTCAGTGGGGAGCCCGCTTCCCCCCACCCGCCCCCCCACCTGCCTCTCTGCCTACTTGTGATCTCTGTCAAATAAATAAATACAATCTTTAAAAAATAAAAAGAAAGAACATGCACACTCTGGAGCTTAGGTCTAAAGGGGTCTTGTGGCTTCTTCCATCTCCCTCTCATAACTTTGAGACCGCCATGCCCTGATGAAACTCCCTGAGCCCACTGGGAGCTGAGAGACCACTGGGAAAACTGGCAAGCTGCCTCAACCACCAGACACGCGAAAGAGGCCATGTTGGGACACCCCCACCCCGGTCAGATGACCTTTGCCACATGGGCTCTCGCGGGATTGACTAACAGAACTGCCCACATGGCCAACCCACAGCGCTGTGAGAAGCAGCAAATCACCATGGTTTGTTATGCAGCAATAGCTAACTGAAACAACCTCGGAATCTAGAGACACCAGTGGGCCTGGAAGGATGATGTCCCCAAGACCCCTCCCCCCATCTATAAGTGAATCCCCACTAGAGCTGTTAAATGACCAGGATTTATTGAAGCTGTTATCCCTCCCCTCCCCGGAGCTCCTGCACCTTCAAAGGAATAACCTTTTAACCGCGGGACTGCAGGCGCTTATCAAGGACAGATTTCTGGCCTGGGAGCCTCCTGCCTGCTCTTCAGAAGGCACATCCTTTGACAGCTTTCAGCTCATTTTGCAAAGGTGATGGGGCACATCTACTTCAGAGGAGACAGCTGGTTGGTAAAGTAGAGGAAGTTGTGAGGGGACACTGAAGCACGTCCAACCTTCTTTGTAGCCAAACAAAACCATTTCAAATCCCAAAAGAGTCCTAGGGGAAAAAATAAACAAGGATTGGAAAGATGACAGAACGTGGGGGCAAAACACATAGGTCGTGCCCTATACATGTCAGTGACATAAACATAGTAAAATGTGGGGCATCTGGGTGGCTCAGTGGGTTAAGCCCCTTCCTTTAGCTCAGGTCATGATCCCAGGGTCCTGGGATCGAGCCCCACATCAGGCTCACTGCTCAGCAGGGAACCCGTCTCCCCCTCCCCCTCTGCCTGTCTCTCTGCCTACTTGTGATCGCTGTCAAATAAATAAATAAAATCTTAAAAAAAAAAAATAGTAAAAAGCCAGGTAGATCAAGCTAGAGTTTGACATCGTTCTCAATGTGCTTTCCCTCCCTAGACTGTAAGCCTCTTGGAAGCAGGGATCATGAATTGCTCATCTTTTTGACGAAGAGCCTAGCATGGGGCTTTGCACAGGGCAGACACACAGTGAATTTATACAGTGAAGTATAAATTCGAGCCCAAAGAACAGGGTGGGGAACATAGAAGCCAGTATGTCCCACGGTTTTGAGATTTTGAAAGGTTTGAAATGTCTGTGGAGGAGTCCAGAGAGCAGAGGTCTGGGCCCTTGGAAATGGCTGCAGGCAGGGTCCTGCAAGCACTTGGCTCCCCAGCACTACCCTTGGCAGAAGTCCATGCCCTGCCCTGGGGACCCTGGGAACTTCCAGGTGAGACTGCAAATCCTCAGACCCTGGTGCCCCCTTGAGCCCCCTTACTCACCAACCTTGTCCAGAAAGAGGTGGCCTTGGGCAGAGTGGAGCCTACCTGTGCCAAGACCTGGAGCCTGGAGTCAACCCCTCCACAGTCCTGAGGCCAAGCCAAGAGAGTAGAAGAAACCCTGGAAGGCAGAGAGCCCCAGGCATCCTCCCCCAGACAGCGGGCAAGTTGTCATTCTCCCTGAGAGGTCTCACCTTGACCCATCTCCTCCCTCTTGCCTGCACCCTTGGGGCACAGGGCCCTGGGGGTCCTGGGGGCTCCCCAGAACCTCTCTGGGTGAATGTGGGGGCTCTGGGGAGCGTCTCTCCCTCTCTCTACTACTCTAGCTCTGGTTTGTATATCTGGGGACAGAGCCAGGTAAAGGGGCCCCTCGAACAATGTCCCTTCCAAATCCCCTGCCACTTCCTTGAAACCAAGAGCATGTTCTCTGGCCCTCAGAGACATTGTTTCTGGTCTGCAGAAGGAAGGGAAGCAAGGAAGAAGGAACGGCAAAGGGAAGGCAGTGGGAAGGGAGTCCTCACAACCCACCCAGCTTCCTCCATTACCTACGGCATAAACTTCAAGTCCTTTTATGGTGTGCAGAGCTCTTGCCAGGTGGGCTGCCCCACAGCTCAGTCTAATCTCTGCCTCCTCCCTTGGACCTGACAACGCAGGGCTCCATACCAGGCCCAGCCCACAGGGCCCGAGTCTGAAAGGCCCTTCCCCCTCCCACCTTTCAAGGCCTCCTTCTGTTCTTCATGTCTTCCTCCTCTGCCGCCTTGGCCCCTTCTCTCTAGTGACACAACAGGGTCCCCCCGCTCCTTTCCTCCTTCCTTCCTTCAACAAGTGCTCAGTGAGCACCCGCATGAGCCAGACTCTGTGCCTGGTCCTACAAGGATACCACAAAAGAGACACTGTTCTCTTACAGGGCCCCCTCACAGACAGGTGTGGAGTCATGGGGGTAAAGAGCTCGAAGTGGGCACGGGGACAGCCTCCCACGGAGAAGCAAAATTAACAGCTGAAAGCGGTATAGAGGTTAATGAGGGTAGGGGTGAGGGCGGTGAGAGGCCCCAAAGTGGAAGGGAACCTGATATATACTTCAGGAAGTAGAAGAAGTGGTGGGGGGGAAGGTTGGGTCGACTCTGGGCTGTGGGCCTGGTAGACCACAGTGAGGACTCTGGGCCTCCTCCTGGGAGAAATGGGAGACACTGAGAGGTTTAGCCTGGTGGGGCTGGAGGGATGGGAACATGTCTGATTTGCATGTGGAGTGGTCAGTGATGGGGGCGGGAGTGAAACAGGAGAGCCCGCAGGAGGCCGCTGGAAAAGTGGAGGAAAGAGGCGCTTGCGTCCTAGACACTGGCGGGTGGACCAGATCAACAGGTGGGAGGTCGGACTGATGGTCAGGTTGGCAAGAGGGACAAGGTGACAAAAGGGGGTGTCCAAGATGGCTCCCTGGTTTCTGCATCGGGAAGGGTCTGTGCTCCGGCTAGCCTGGGGCTTTGCTAAGTTTTCAAGCCTCTGCACCCAGCATAGCATCTTATGAAGAGGTTGTGGAAGGGAAATCCAGACACCAGAGAACAAATGGGCAAAATCTCTCTATTCGGGAGAATGTCAGGTGTTGACTTCAAGCCATTTTAGCCACACTTTTTACAGAATCCTGGTAACAAACAGGTACTTCCAAATGCACAAAAATCAGATTCCTTCCAAAGTGGTAAATTAATGCTTTTGGAATGTAGGCAGATAGGTGGGGCATAAGCATTCTGTTCTCATTTTTCAAGATAATAGTTTGAACTAAAGGAAGCTTCTGGAAAAAAAAAAAACACTACATTAACAAAGAAGGAAGCCTTAAATATTAAGATATTTGAAGATATAAACTAGATATACTATGTTATATGATAAGTATTAAATATATTTAATATGATATTATATTTTTTTCTTTGTTTAAATCCTTTTTTTTTTTTTTTTTTTAAAGAGACAGCGAGAGAGGAAGCACAAGCAGGGGGAGTGAGAGAGGGAGAAATAGGCTTCGGGCTCAGCAGGGAACACAATGCAGGGCTGGATCCCAGGACCCTTAACAACTGAGCTACCCAGGTGCCCCTCTTTGTTTAAATTCTTTTAAATACAATACTATTTTTAATTGCAGTAGTACCTGCTTGCTGTGAGAAATTCCAGCAATATATAAAGAATGTTGTCAAAGTGAAGGTCCATTTCTCCAACCCCCCAAACTCTCTCTCATCAAATGTCACCATTTTTTCCTATGAACCAAAACATGTTTCCACTTTTCATAAATATGAGATTGTTTAATACCTTTCTGTGACATGATTTTCTCCCCATATCATAGTCATGTGGAAGCATGACTTAGGGTCATGGTCAAGCCACAGACTTTGGAGCCAGATCACTGGGGTTCAAGTCCCAGCTCTGCCAACCACGTGTGTGATCTTGGATGAGTGAGTCACCCCACTGTGCCTTGGTTCCCTCATCTGTGAAATAGCACAAATTATAGTATCTTCCTCATTGGGCTTCTGGAAGGATTAAATAGACAAAAAGCTTGGAGAACAGTGCTTGGTACATATGTTATCTTCCCGCATCAGGACAGCTTCCAAGTATAAGATGAATCGAAATTATTCACCTCTCCTTTGGGGATGGATTCCGTCTCCTTTGTAATTCTAAACTGCAATTATCTGTTATCTGTAAAGGATCTTTAAAGATGTGTCTTTCCTGAGGAATCACAGATCTGTACCTCTGAAACCAATAATACATTACATGTTAATTAATTGAATTTAAATTCAAAAATGTTTTGAAAAATGGCAGTATGGAGGATTAAAAACTAATCCTTGGGATTAGACACTGAAATTCATAGTAAAATAATTTTCTCTGGTAAAATTTTTTTCTAAAAAGTAATAAATTGAAAAGAAAAGATGTGTCTTTTTGCAAACATGTGGGAATTCGTGTTCTTACTACAAAATGGCATCAATGTTCACTCCTACCCTCGTACTGAGCCGATTCGAATTCCTGTTAGAGATCCCTTTCCCCACGCTTTTGTCATTGCTACCAATCAGCAAGTTTTGGTAGGTTTCATCAAACCAGTGGGGGGGGATATCTCCTTGTTGTCATTTGTGTTGCCCATTTTATTCATGAGATCATCATTTTATATGTTTATTAATAAGTTGTGGGGCTTTTTTTTCTCCTTCAGTGAATTGATTCCATTTTAATGTTGGGCAATTTCCAATGAGTTTATATCTTTCAGTTGTTGATTTGTAGAAGTTCTTTCTATATTAGGCATTAATCTGCTCTTTGCTTAAGTCGCAAATAGTTTCTCTTGGGTGTTTGTCTTTTAGTATTGTTTATGGTTTCTTTAGGTATACCGGAGATTTGTTTATCTGTTAATTTGCTTATTAATGGATAAATCGGTTTATCTGTAGTCTATCTGTTAATCTTTTCTTTATGGACTTCGGGATTGGAGCCTTCCCTGGAAAGGCCTACAGCAAGTTAAGATTTAAAAAACATGTTCTTACATTTCTCTTGTGTAAAGGCTTTAAAAATGTTTTGATTTCAGGGGAGTCTGGGTGGCTCAGTGGCTTAAAGCCTCTGCCTTCTGCTCAGGACCTGGTCTCAGGGTCCTGGGATCCAGCCCCACATCAGGATCTTTGCTCAGCAGGGAGCCTGCTTCCCCCTCTCTGCCTGCCTCTCTGCCTTACTTGAGATCTCTGTCTGTCAAATAAATTAATAAAAATTTTTTAAAAGTTTTGATTTTTAAACCACCTTGAATTTCCTCCTCAAATTGATAACCAGTTGTCCCAACAACATTTTGCCCATTAAATTGTGATTGCCATCATTTTTATAAACTAAGTCCCTATTTATACAGGACATACTTCCGGACTCTTTGTTCCTACAACAATACCTCATTTTTTATTATTATCATCTTTGGTATCTTCGTTGTATGTCTTGCTGTATATAACAGGAGGTGCTCTTCTCATTATTCTTCTATTTCAAAATGTTCTTGGCTATTCTTTTTTTTTTTTTTTTTTTTTTTTTATTTATTTGATAGAGATCACAAGTAGGGAGAAGGCAAGCAGAGAGAGAGGGGGAAGCAGGCTCCCTGCTGAGCAGAGAGACCGATGCGGGGCTCGATCCCAGAACCCTGAGATCATGACCTGAGCTGAAGGCAGAGGCTTAAACCACTGAGCCACCCAGGCGCCCCTGTTCTTGGCTATTCTTGTATGTTGACTCTTCCCAGTGAATTTCAGAATCAGCATATCCATAAAAAGTCCTGCTGGGATGTCAATAGGAACTAATTTGGAGGAGAATTAATATCTTTTTAATTCTGACTTTTTTCATCATTTTCAGAAGATAAGTTCTTTCTCTTTAGAGTCTATATCTGTAAATCCTTTCATAAAGTTCATAAGTTTTTTTTCCATAACTCCTGTACATTTTTGACAATTTGTTCCTAAGTACCTTTTTGTTTTTATTATTAATGCGAGTTATATCTCTTTTCTATCATATTTCCTAATTCATTATGCTGATATATACGAAAGCTGCTGGCTTTTGTGTGTGTGTGTGTTTCCTTTCTAATTTGCCACCTTGTAAGATTCTTCTATAAGCCATAATTATTTTTCGAGGTGTTGATGTTGGAGGTTCTACAGGAATAATCATAACATCTAGAAATAATGCCATTAGTCTCTTTCCATGTTGATGTGTACCTCTTCTTTCTTTTTTTTTTTTTAAGATTTTATTTATTTATTTGACAGACAGAGATCACAAGTAGGCAGAGAGAGAGGAGGAAGCAGGCTCCCCACTGAGCAGAGAGCTCGTTTTGGGGCTCAATCCCAGGACCCTGGGATCATGACCCAAGCCGAAGGCAGAGGCTTAATTCACTGAGCCACCCAGGCGCCCCTACCTCTTATTTTTTCATCTTACTGCAATGACTGGGTACTCCAGGCAAGTGTACTAATAACAATGGTATTGGTGCTTGTGGGTAGCTCAGTCGGTTCAGTGTCTGCCTTCGGCTCAGGTCATGATTTCAGGTTCCTGGGATGGAGCCCCATTTCGTTTTGGGCTCCCTTCTCAATGGGGAGCCTGCTTTTTCCTCTCCATCTTCTGCTCCCCCTGCTCATGCTCTCTCTCTCTCCCTCTCTCAAGTTAATAAATAAAATCTTTAAAAAAAATAACAACCGTTTCAACTTGGTTTGTCTCAATCCTGCCTTTTAAGAAAATGCTTATACCTTGCCATTAAGTTTAGCATTTTCTGTAGCTGTAGGTTTCTGATGGAGACTTTATTAAGTTCAGGATGTTTTCTTTCTTTTTTCAGTTTATTTATTTGAGTAACCTCTACACCCAGTGTGGGGTTCAAGCTCATGACCCTGAAATCAAGAGCTGTGCATTCCACCCACTGAGACAGCCAGGCACCCCAAAGATGTTTTCTTTCCCACTTCACTTGTGAGAAGGTTTTCTGTGTTGTTTTGTTTTTCCAATCATGAAATGGTATTGTATTTTATTAAATGTGTGTAGAGGTTTTTTATTTTTGCTTTCTGGGCTTTTTTGTTTTTTTTGTTTTGTGTCAGTTGAAATGATCAGAAGTTTCCTCTCTTTGATATAATAAAGTAGTGAATTTCATTAACAAATATCTTAATGTTGAACCATCCTTGCATTGCTTGAATACACTGGTGCAATTTGCTAACATTTCATTTAGGATTTTAAAAATCTGTGTTTATAAGCAAATTTAGCTTTTGCTTTCCTTCTTGGTGGTTCTGTGCTTGTCTACTTTGGTATCAGAATTATGCCAGCCTCATGGAATGAGGTCATGAGATCTTACCATAAAAGCACACTGGCTTGGGGCGCCTGGGTGGCTCAGTGGGTTAAGCCGCTGCTTTTGGCTCAGGTCATGATCTCAGGGTCCTGGGATGGAGTCCCACATCGGGCTCTCTGCTCAGCAGGGAGCCTGCTTCCTTCTCTCTCTCTCTGCCTGCCTCTCAGTGTACTTGTAATTTCTCTCTGTCAAATAAATAAATAAAATCTTTAAAAAAAAAAAAAGCACACTGGCCTCATTTCTTTTCCATGGGTAGATTTGACTTTTTAAATTTTTTTAAAGTAGGCTGTATGCCCAACCTGGGGCTGGAAGTCAGGATGCTGAGATCCAGAATCACATGTTCCACCAACTAAGCCAGCCAGGTGCCCCACTGTGGGCAGATCGGAAACTGTTTTCTTCCATTCTGGGTGGTCTACTTGAACCTGACACTATTTATTGAGTCAGTTGGGATCATTTATAATTTCCCTGAGAATTGTAATATTCACCCCAATTTAATCCAGTTGCACATAGGATTCTCTAAATTCTTTAATAACCTCTGTTTCCATAATCATGTTCTCTTCTTGTTTCTTTAAAATCATCAGTTTGGGCTCTTTCCCCTTAATCAGACTTATACAAATCTTATCTATTGTATCAAACATCAGCTTTTGATTTGAGAAAACTGATATTTGTTATTTTGTCCATTTTGTCTTTATTAATTCTTATCTTCTACTTGAGTTAGGTTTATTTTCACTTCTCTTTTTTCCAGCAACCTGAACTGCATGCTTAGATGACTTAGTTTCAGTTTTTCTTGTTTTCTAATGTTTAAGGTAATAAATTTCCCTCCAATTTCCACTCTCTGCATCATATAGAACTTGGCATGTAGTGTCCATGTTGTCATTACTCTAAAGTGATCCATGTTTCAGCTTTGATTTCCTGTTTCGCTACAGATCACAAAAGTCTTGGTTCTGATTTCCTCTTTAATGCAAAAACTACTGCAAAAAGTGCCTTAAAAATGCAAATGGATAGATTTTCTTTTCTTTCTTTTTCTTTCTTTCTTTCTTTTTTTTTTTTGCTACATTTTTCGTTGATTTCTCACATTAAGGCTCTGTGGACTTTTTGGGTCAGAAGGTTTCTACTCTGGCAATTTATAGAAATCTTCTTTGCGATCTACTACACAGGCAAATTTAAACTTCTCCACGGATGCTTGAAAAGAATGCCTGTCCTTGGCAAGTCCTACAAGAGTACAGGTATCTATCTCGTAGACAACCTGCTTCTGAATCGGGGTTTCGTACGTAGCAGAGCAGCTCCCTCCCTGCAATCTATTGAAAGTCAGCCCTCAAAACAAGGGTTTGTCAAACAAAATTAAAAAAAAAAAAAAAAAAGAATACAGGTATCTACTGAATCAAGCGTGTAACTCAAACCTTTACTTTTTATCTAATTAATAAATCAATTTCTGCTTATGATTTAATTATTTCCTTCTGATTGTTTTCTTCACTCTTAACTTCCGGAATTCCAATTTTGGTCATTATTTAATCTCCTAGAGCTCTACATGTTGCTTAGTATTTTTTCATATTAACCATAGTGAGACTAGAAGAACAGTGATTTAACTTTAGAATCCAAATGCCACTGGGCATGTGAAGTCATGTGGTGATTCATTGTGTAAGTACTGCCCAAGCGACACATTTTTAACGAGTTAAAAAAACACAGCATACATTGGGAGAAACGTGCTGGTGTGCGAGTGGCCGAATAGCAGAAGGCTGAAATTTATGAAGTGGAAAAAGTCAGTTCAGCCAAATATTTACGAAGCGTTCTATGAATGGCACAGGCACAGGGAAGTGGAAGGTTCTGCCCTGCCCTGGTGGCCACACAGGGCAGTAACCAAAAGACAGCACAAATTTCCCTGCCAAATGAATGGCCCAGGCATCGAGTGTTACCACAGTCCAGGGAAAGGGCAGATGGAAGCTGTGAACACAAGACTGCTTATGTAGAAACCTACCCCAGCTGCTTATAGCCAAAAACCCTTAGATGCCTCTTAGGCACCCTTAGGTTCTCTTGGCCTCACCTTCTTTCCTTCTAATGTCTCCTTCCAGGCGCCGCACAAGCTCTGGCTAACTTCTCGCCGCTCAATCGGACAGCTTCCCAGCTCACCCTGTGTCACTGGCCTGCTACCTCGAGACTTCCCAGTTGACATGGAGGTGCAGGACCCTGCTTGTTCTCCAAGCGATTTCACAGGCATGATCTGGTTCGATCTTGACACAGCTCAGCCAGAGTTACTGCTTCCATATGTCAACTGAGGGCCAAGGCTCTGTGCAGCCGCACCAGGCTCATCCTTGGCAGAACAGGACTTAAACACAGACGCTCTCATTTCCAGTTCCTCATGTTTCCACTGCACTTGGCTACCGCTGAGGTAGCCACAAGGTGGGTGCAATGCTGGATATATCCTATGTCCGCATGTGAGTGTGCAAAGGCGAGAGGGACTATTTCAAGTAGTCACCACTCAACAGGGTGATGGGGCAGAAACATCAAGGAGAAAGAAAATTGAGTAAAGTCACTAGAATTGTTGTTGTTGCTTTTTTAAAGCACTGATAACCTTCAAATCGAGCCAAATGCTAAAAAGTCAAACAATAGATAAGAAATCAAGGTTCTAGGGGTGCCTGGGTGGCTCAGTGGGTTGAGCCTCTGCCTTCAGCTCAGGTCATGATCTCAGGGTTCTGGGATCAAGCCCTACATCAGACTCTGCTCAGTAGGGAGCCTGCTTCCGCCCCCCCCCCCCGCCTCTCTGCCTGCCTCTCTGCCTACTTGTGATCTCTCTGTCAAATAAATAAATAAAATCTTAAAACAAACAAACAAACAAAAAAATCAAGGTTCTGCAAAGAGGTGGAAGACCTGTACTCTGAAAACTATAAAATATTGATGAAAATAATTGAGGGCCATTGAGTGGCTCAGTCGGTTAATCGTCTCCCTTCAGCTCAGGTCATGATCCTGGGGTCCTGGGATCGAGTCCTGCTTTGGGCTCCCTGCAGGGAGACTGCTTCTCCCTCTCTCTCTCTGCCTGCTGCTCCCTCTGCTTGTGCTCTGTGTGTGTGTGTGTGTCAAATCAATAAATAAAATAACTGAGGATGACCCAAAGAAATGGAAAGACATTCCAGGCTCATGATTTGCAAGAACAAATGTTGTTAAATGTCTATACTACCCAAGGTGATCTACACATGTAATGCAATCCCTACCAAAATACCAACAGTGTTTTTCACAAACTAGAACAAACAGTCCTAAAATTTGTATGGAGCCACAAAAGACCCCAACTAACTGAAGCAATCTTGAAAAAGAAAAGTACAGCTGGAGACATCACAATTCTGGACCTCAAGTTACATTACAAAGCTGTAGTCATCAAAACAGTATGGTATAGGCACACGGGTCAATGGAACAGAATAGAAAATCTGGAACTAAACCCACAATTATGTGGCCAGTCAATCTTTGACAAAACAGGGAAGAATATCAGATGGGGAAAAGATAGTCGTTTCAACATATGGTGTTAAGAAAACTGGACAGCAACATGCAGAAGAAGGAAACTGGACCATTTTCATATACCAAGTACAAAAATAGATTCAAAATGGATGAAAGACCTAAAGTGAGACCTGAAGCCATAAAAAATCCTGGAAGAAAACCCAGGCAATAGTTTCACTGACATCTGCTGTAGCAACTTTTTGCTAGATAGGTCTCTGGAGACAAGGAAAACACAAGCAAACATAAACTGTTGGAATGACGTCAAAATAAAAAGCTTCTGGGGTACCTGGGTGGCTCAGTGGGTTAAAGCCTCTGCCTTCGCCTCAGGTCATGATCTCAGGATCCTGCTCAACAGGGAGCCTGCTTCTCCCTTTCTCTGCCTGCCTCTCTGCCTACTTGTGATCACTGTCAAAAAAAAAACCCCAAAAAACAAAACAAAACAAACAAAACAAAACACAAAAAAACCTTAAAAATAAATAAATAAATAAGGTGGATGAAAAGTACAAGGGGAATATAGTCAATGATGTAATAACATTGTATGGTGACAGACAGTGACTACACTTATCCTGATGAGCACTGAGTAATGTCGATAGAACCGTCAAATCACTATGTCTTACCCCTGAAACTAATATGACATTATATGGCGAATCTACTTCGGTAATAGATTTAAAATATTTTTTATGTTTGTTAAATATAATTGTTTTTATACAGAAGAATTGTTAAGAACCCACATGCTGAGCAACAATCAAAGTATTCTAAATCAGCTAATGCAATCCGAATCAATGATAATTATGACAATGTTGAGTGTCAGGGGGAAATAGAAATAACACAATGCTGAGTGCGCTGCAGGATACAGATCTACAAATGTGGTAGAAATTCATTCATAAAGAATCAGAGCAGGATGCTTACAGTGGTTATCATCACAGCATGGAGAGATGAAAGGTGATCACTATTTTCTTTATCCGTGTTTTCCAAATTTTCTACAATGACCATTTTTTTGTTTGTTTGTTTCTTTGTTCAAGTAGGCTCCATGCCCAGCATGGAGTCCAGTGCAGGGCTTGAACTCATGACCCTGAGATCAAGACCTGAGCTGAGATCAAGAGTTGGATGCTTAACCAATGGGGTGCCTGGGTGGCTCAGTGAGTTAAGCCTCTACCTTTGGCTCAGGTCATGATCTCAGGGTCCTGGGATCGAGGCCCACATCGGGCGCTCTGCTCAGCGGAGAGCCTGCTTCCCTCTCTCTCTCTCTACCTACTTGTGATCTCTCTGTCTGTGTCAAATAAATAAATAAAATCTTAAAAAAAAAAAAAAAGAGGTGGATGCTTAACCAAATAAGCCACCCAGACACCCCTCCAGGTTTTATAAGGAGAAAGTCTAGATAATATTCAGACTAGATAAATTTTCATTTTTTTTTTTTTAAGAATCCCAAGTTCAGGTTTCCTTAAAAGATGTTAAATCAGTGTTTTCGATGAGAATATGTTCAGCTGTAAGTCATGGAGCATTTCATGTGGGTTAAAAAGTAGAGTAGAGCTAGGTAGTCACTAGCTTTGGTCAGAGCCTATATCTCTGTGATTATCTTGCATCCTCTTCATGGTGCTAAAAAGGCAGCTGTAGTTCCTGCTATCAGATTCATGTTAAGGCAGAAAAAAAGGTGGAAATTTCCCAGTGGTGATTTTTTTTATAATGGTGCCAAATTCATTGACATTCCTCCCTTTAGAGGTGGGGAGGGCGTCTCTGTGATTTCCTCTTGACTCTAGACAGGCTTATCATTACTTCCACCAATGGATATGGCAGTAGTGGTGCTTTGTGACTTCCAAGGCTTGGTCAATAAACGGCCATGGACCTTTCATGTCCTTTTCTTAGAATGTTCGCTCTTCAGAGATCCCCCCCCACACACACACCCTTGGGATGCCTCCTCTCAGAACCAACTGCCATGCTGTGAGAAGCCCAAGCCACAGGGAGAGTTCAGAGGCCATTTGCAGATGTTCCAGTGGACAGTGCCCTGAGCCCAGCCTTTGGTCATCGCAGCCCAGGTGCTAGACAGATTAAGCAAAAACGCCTCCAGATTCATGCTGTTCAACTCAGGAGCCACTGACCACCTGTGGTTATTTCAATTTACATTTAATTAAAATTAAATGAGAACGTTAGTTCCTCAGTCACCCTGGCCACCTTTCCAGGTCTCAATAGTCACATGTGACTGGTGGCTATCCTATTAGACAATATAGGTACAGCAAGTTTCTATCATTAGAGAAAGTTCTATTAGACACATCTGCTCCAGATGATTCTTGAGTGCTTGAGTCCCCCCCTCCCCCACCGCCGGCTGAAGCTCCAGATGTTGTGGGGCACAGAAAAGCCATCTGTCCCCTGCACCCTGTCTGAATTCCTGACCTATAGGATCCCAGAACACAATCAAATGGGTGTTTGATGCTACTAAGTTTTGGATAGTGTGTTATGTAGTAGTAGCAACTGGAATAAGTTCCTTTGATAAGAAGAGCAAAGCTTTCTCAGAAACCATCCCAGCTAACCTCTGTTTATGTCACATTGGTACAGCAGTGTCACAATGTCACCCTGCTGCAGTGAAGGCTGGGAAAACATGGAGTTGGCTCTTACGGTTTTGTGCATGGGTCGGTGTGTGTTTGTGTGTGTGTGGGTGTGAGCGTGTATTTTCTTTCTCAAATACCATATATATATATTTCTGGACCTTGTATCTATTGTATAAACTAGAATTTGGTGTATGTAATTCACTGAGTAAGCACAGCTGCATAACAGATGCAATCTATGCTTTAAGTTTATGTATTATTACAATAGAGCACTTTCAGTTTTTCTTAACATAGTGGACAATAGGTGAGATCTAGAATTCATATAGTTAAAGCATTCTGATATTATTAATCAATGTAAATCAATTAATGTTCTTGGCATGCAGACTGTTGCGAACACTGTTTCACTCCCAGAATCTGCAACTACGATCTCTTCCTCCTTGGCTAATGGAAAGAAATTCAAAGATTTGGCTTGGATTTTTGTTCACGGAGATAATAGGGAGTTAAAAAAAAAAAAAAAAGGAGTAAGCAAGTTATAAGGACATGTTCTCCTATCCCACCAATTCCTTCAGTGGAAATGCTTGCTCCAAAGATTAGTGGGTTTATTCAGTGTTATCTAGTTATTTTTCAATTCCAAATATCTGTGTACCCATCTTTTAGAGAATGTGTGGCCCTCCTTCACTAACCCCTATGAGAAGCCATAGGAAACCACACTGAGGTTCCATTAGTCATAAATGTGCAACTTTCTTTGAAAAGTGTTTAGGGAAAAGTGGGCTTACTTGGTTTTTAATAAGTCAGTGATTAGTTTATAATTGTTCCTTGCCAATAATTTAAAATTTTCTACAGTTCAGGTTACATGACTGTCCACAAGAAATCAACGACATTAATGACAGAAACATTATGCTTGTTATGTCATCTTTCAAGTAAAGATACAGGGCTGATTCTCTAGAAGTGAAACAACCCTTAGTAGGGACACATTAGGTGATGGTGACTCTCCTATAATCCTCAGTTTACAAAGAAACAGAATGAAAATTCGAAGGTTTAGGTTTAGGATACATTTGTCAGAAATCCAGGTGTGAATATGTGTGTGTGTGTGTGTGTTTGTGTGTGAATGAGATAATAATTCAGAGCACTTTCAAGAATCGTGTTTCACAATAATATTGAAACACATTTGTTTACCAAACAATCATAAGCTTCGGTGTGAGGCACTGCTCTAGTAATTAATTGTGTGGAACACAGGCAGGGAAAGGTAAAGACTGTGATTTTCAGTGACTATTAGTTGCCCACAAAGAGGAATTCCTATTGTTGTGATACCACTCAGAGCCTCATATCAATGCTTTTTTCCCCCTCCATAAGTCAAAATAATCATTTGGCAATCCAGTCCCCTGTGCAGTTTCAAAGTAAATGTGAAATAGTAACAAGTCATCAAGGGGCCTTTAAAGATTAAAACTTGGATAAAGGGAGTTTTATCCCTTGTGACTTGGAAGGATATGAATCTGGTTTCCCTTTTACTTGCAATCTATATCTTTAAAACAACTACATTGTTTACCTTAGGGGCACTGAGTTTTAAACGTGGAATTTTTTAATTGAAAGAGATATTAGAGATTATATAATCCAACCCCTTTCTGTAGGTGAGAGAACTGAAGGTTGATAGAAATGGATAAAATTCAGATCTTCCAACACCTGCCCTTCAGATGACATGGGGCCTCTGTGTGTTTGTGTGTTTGTATGTGTGTGTGTTCATATTTGTTTTGAAACATTCTCATACCCTTGGACTAAGCTGCAATAACTCATACATTTTTGACGTCTAAATTTTTTTTTTAAAAATTCAATTTACCGCTATTGCTAATTAATCAGAACCTATCAGATGTCTGCTCTTGAATTTTAAGCCTGAGATTATAGATTGGGGACGTTCAGAAAAGAGAATTTGTGCCTTCCCTTTGAGAATTTGTGGAAAGTATAGATAAGGTTGACAAAATTACAATTCATCTATCTTTGGTTAGACATTTTAATCTCAGCTGAGCCTAATATACTCCTCTAATTATAGTGATATACTTTCCAAATTACAAATCAAGACACATGGCCAAACACAAGGTCCTGCAATGCTGGGTGTTTGGTACAGCAAATATTATTTGCCTAATGGTAAGAGAAATTATGCCTTGGGGCACAGGAAAGATGAAATGTTTCTCTTGATAGGCCATTCCCCAAATATCCTATCTTTCTTCTTGTAATTACTGCCCTCAACTAATTACAAAATTAAAAATAACTCATTTTTTAATAACAAATGGAGTGGATATTCATTTTAGAAAACAAACAAACAAAAAAACCCGACTGAGCAAATAGTAGTAAACACTGAAAGAATATATCTTGATGCAGAGAAACATTGAACTTAAAATGTTTCCAAAAATAAAATAAAATAAAACACATCCACACTTTCGCAATCAAATCCCACTTTTCCTTGTTACAAAAAAATCCAAAGACTAAAAAAATTGGAATTTAAAGAGTCTTTGAGTAAAACTTGAATGTTCTTAAAACACGCCACCTGAGCTTTAGGAATCCGTGCAATAAACATGAAATCGGCCACCTGACCACTCCCACCCTCAACCCATCGCACACACCCTTCCCTCCTCCTCCGGCACACATCGGGGACTTTAGATATATCCCCTATTGATTGGGTTCCTTCTAAAGGGGAACAGGGAGAGGGGGCGGAGGCAGAGGGCATGAAAGGGTGGAGAAAAAGGCTACGATCGGATCTCGCATCCCTAAAGCGCAAAGCCTCTAGGCCTAACACCTACAGCGGGTGCGTGTGCAAGAAGCACAGCTGGTCTACACAGCCGGCTCCGCGGACACCCTACTCCGCGGGGAGTTGCGCTTTAACTTCCTTAGAGCAGGTTGAGAGTGCAGGCCCCACAGTTTTAAGAGGAAGGCGGAGCCCCAACTGGTGTTTTTCCAGGAAGCACTTCTGGAGTGCAGAGCAAAGGGAGGAGAAGGCCAGCGCTGGGCGTTTCATTCATTGCTCCTCTCTTTCCCCTTCCACCCTTCCCTCCCCTTAGACTTTCTCTCCCCTTTCCCCTGGCGCGTTTGACGTCGGTCTCCTGGATACCAGACAGCCAATCGCCTAGCTGCTACGGGAGAAGCGCGGCCAATCAGGCGTCGTTGCTACCTGTGAGCAATATTTTTAGCAGAGAGGGACGCTCGGTTCCACGCCCAGGCAACTTCGCGTCTTTCTCCGCCGCAGGTTGTGAAAAGGGGCGCTTACCGGCTTCCCTTGAGTCCCTCTCGTTCCGCGCTCCCTATTTACCCGCTCGTAGTTCAACCGAAGAGCATCCTAAACGCACCTTCCAGGAGGGCACCGTGTGTATTGTGTGTATTGATGGTAAAGGACACTTGAAATACACGCATGTATATATACACTTAGATACGTACGCAATTTGGCACGGAGGCCTAGGCTAGGACATTGGGAACAAAACGTGGTTCTTCTTACAGTCTCAGGCCACCCCCACGTCCGAGTTGCTGCCGGGTCGCACGGGGAGGTTGTGATGTGGGATGCGGAGGCAGTTAAACTGTCACCCAGGCGGGAGGTGTGGCCAGGTGGAGTCCCTTCCCCACCCCCAGCCTAGCACGGCCGCTTTGGGTTCTGCTGTTGCCACTCTCTGGGTGGCAGTTGGCCTAGGCCCCGGAGGTGATTAATATTCAATTAACCGGGTGCGGGTGCACGAGTCCCTGTCACACAGTTCGCCCTTTCTCTCGGCTCTCCCGGGTGCACTGGAGACCGATTTGGTAGCTCGTCCACGAGTGGGATTTTCCTGGGCCACAGTCCCACTCGAGTAGGGCATTTTTTGTAAACTGTCCCCTCCCTCTCGAGGCCTCGGGCTCTTCTCCCCGTTGTTCCCCGCCGCTCCGCCACCTGCCTCGCTCCCCTCCCCCCTTCTCTCCGGGGCTCTCCTCCAAGACCAAGCGTCAGCTGCCCCACCCACCACCGTCGCCCTCACTGGCACTTCTCTCCTCCAGTCCCTTTCCTAGTTTTCTCTTAGTCCCGCCCACAGTGCCGCCAGGACGTCGGTTCATTGGCCGTTGTGGAGCCCGAGGGGTGTGGCCTTACGTACGGGGCCCTCCGCCGCCCGTGGGGACATGGGCAGGCGGGACCTGGCCAATGGCGTCGAGGGGCAGGGCAGGGGCGGAGCCGCCGCGGAGGGTCTGGGGTGAGGGGCGGGAGGGCGGGGAATGGTTACGCGGTCCCGAGCTGTGTGACGCGAGGCGGGCGCGCGCGCACCCCTACGGGAGGGGATGGGGGCGGGGAGGAGACTATAAAACGAGAGGCGGGGGGCGCGCCGCGGCAGAAGGAGCGAAGCTCTGGCCCGGCGCGCAGTGGTCGTACTACGGGGATGCTGGGCCGGGCACCGGGCTGTGTGGAGAAGTGAGCGCGCTCGCCTGACCTGTCCCCGTCACCCCGAGCCCCAGGGGGCGAGTTCCCGAGGCCCGCGCCGAGGCCCCCGTCCTCCGCCCGGCGACGCCGTCTTGCATTCAGCCTGCTGGCCGCTGCCGATCCTCCCGAGCCCCCGCCCTGCCGCCCCCTCTCCCCCGCCCCGCGGCCGGCTCTGTGGTGGAAGCAGCCCGTAAGTATCGAGTCGCGGCGGGCGGGGTCCGGGGACCGAGGGGCTCCGGCGGCGTCGAGCTCCGGGCCCTCGGGGACGGCGGATTCGCGGCCCGGGCGCAGAGAGGAGCGGCTCCGAGGGCCCCCAGCGCGCCCGGGACCTGGAGGCGGGGCCGGCAGGCGCGTCGGGCTCGGCCGGGGCCGGGAGGGTAAACGGGGAAGGGCTGCCCTGGCCGAGCTGACCGGGAACCGGGGGTCGGGGCGCCGGGGAGGAGCGGCGAGCTCGAGGGAGACCGCGGGGTCCGCGGGGCTGGTGGCCGCCGGGACCGAAAAGGGTGCGGGGGAGCCGGTGCTCCCCGGGCTCTGGCCGGGTCCCAGGAGCCTCGGGCGGGGGGCGGGAGCGGGAGCGGCGGGTCAGGTTACGGCGGGGGGAGGGGAGCGGCTGACCCGGAGCTGCGGGCGCCCCGACCTGCCCGGTGCCCGGCCCCGAGTAGTTGCTTTGCCATTTCTCGTGGCCTTCCTCCTCCTCCCTCTTTTTGGAGGAGACTTGTACTCTCCTCTCCCCTCTCCGTCTCCTCCTCCTCCTCCTCCTCCTCCTCCTCCTCCTCCTCCTCCTCTTGCTGCTGCTGCTCCAGCGCTTGGGCTCCGAGGGCTGTGAGCAGAAATCTAATGAGACCCAACTGGCTGTTTATGTAATTCTTCACACTCCTGTCTTAAGGCGTTGCTTTAAAACTACCTTCGGCGGAGCCTGAATTTCGCTCGGTGGCACCGTCAAGCGTTTTGGCTAAATCAGCTGCCTCTGCCGGCGCTCAGGCTTCGAGCTTGCAAAGTGTAGTTTGAGGGCAGCCAGGGATCCTTTTCCCTTTGTCACCACGAATATGGAAAATGGAACAGATGGATTAATACCAACTTGATTTTTAAAACGTCCTTGTAAATCAACCTCAGTGTACAAATAGATCCCTTTTGCAAATATCTTCTGTTTGCCCTTGATCTTTTCTTATCCCCACCCAGTGCTGATCCAGCAAACGTTTAAAGGTCGACCTTATCGTACAAGCCTCTCCGGCGGTCCTCTTATCGTGAAGGAGGGAGGTGGTTTTGAAAATCAGAATAGAACTCAGAAACCCTGGCCTTTAAAGAGAAGAATCAATAGAGTTTTGAAATTAATTGTTGCCTTTGTTACATTTGCTGCCAAAGAGGTATTTTCTGATTTTGAAAAATACACACTGAAAAGAAGAGAGAAGCTCGATTATTACATTGTATGCCCTTATATGTGTATTTAAGACGGCAGCTATGTAGGATAATTTGGTTCATAATTATCCTTCACTAGGATGGCAATTCATTTAGCATTTAGTATTTTTAATTTTAGCAACATGTACTTTGGAAATTAATTTTCCTAACTTCTCCAGTGTCTGAAGGTTTAATGATAGTGCAGATCTAAGGAGCATATATACAGGATGAACTGAAATACAGAATTCACTCCTAAATTAGTGAATAGGAATATGATCGCTTTCTAAAACTGGTATAAATGTGTGTGGAGGTAGGTGGATGGGTGTGCGGAGTAGAGTTTCCAATAAATATTCTTTTGAGAACTGAGGGAAGAAACACACTGCATATGCTGGAGATATATAGATACAGATATATATCTATATCTATCTATTTTTAGAGTTGTATTCAGAAAAAAAGAAGTAAATAATAGGATTTTAAATACATTGTTTTAACTGTAAATCCCAAATTGTCCTGTGAGATTTTGAACTTTAATAAACAATTTTCTATTGTATGTTCCTTTATTTTGTGCTGATTTTATTTTTCTGACTTTCAGCCTGTTAGACTTTTTTCAAAAGTAAAATTACTCTGGGGGTAAGAAGAGGTTGTGGGACTTAGATTTCTCTTATTTGGACATGTTTGTTTTTGTTTTGTTTTGTTTTTCTTTAAGGAGCAAGACCACTGAAGGTGAAGGATAATCTACAAAGTACCAGCACTTTGAATGAAAATTTGTTTCTCTGCCACAAACTGAACACTTTTGTGTGCGTGTGTGGGGGGAAGTTGAAACACAAATCTCACTTTGTGGCATAGCAGCTATGCAGCTTGAAATCCAAGTAGCACTAAATTTTATTATTTCATACTTGTACAATAAGCTTCCCAGGAGACGTGTCAACATTTTTGGTGAAGAGCTTGAAAGACTTCTTAAGAAGAAATATGAAGGGCACTGGTATCCTGAAAAGCCATACAAAGGATCAGGGTTTAGATGTATACACATAGGGGAGAAAGTGGACCCAGTGATTGAACAAGCATCCAAAGAGAGTGGTTTGGACATTGATGATGTTCGTGGCAATCTGCCACAGGATCTTAGTGTTTGGATCGACCCATTTGAGGTTTCCTACCAAATTGGTGAAAAGGGACCAGTGAAGGTGCTTTATGTGGATGATAATAATGAAAATGGATGTGAGTTGGATAAGGAGATCAAAAACAGCTTTAACCCAGAGGCCCAGGTTTTTATGCCCATCAGTGACCCAGCCTCATCAGTGTCCAGCTCTCCGTCGCCTCCCTTTGGTCACTCTGCTGCTGTAAGCCCTACCTTCATGCCCCGGTCCACTCAGCCTTTAACCTTTACCACTGCCACTTTTGCTGCCACCAAGTTTGGCTCTACCAAAATGAAGAATAGTGGCCGCAGCAACAAGGTTGCACGTACTTCTCCTATCAACCTCGGCTTGAATGTGAATGACCTCTTGAAGCAGAAAGCCATCTCTTCCTCAATGCACTCTCTGTACGGGCTCGGCCTGGGCAGCCAGCAGCAGCCCCAGCAGCAGCAGCAGCCCTCCCAGCCACCGCCGCCGCCGCCGCCACCGCAGCCGCAGCCGCAGCAGAAAGCCTCTGCTCTTTCTCCCAATGCCAAGGAATTTATTTTTCCTAACATGCAGGGTCAAGGTAGTAGTACCAATGGAATGTTCCCAGGTGACAGCCCCCTAAACCTCAGTCCTCTCCAGTACAGTAATGCCTTTGATGTGTTTGCGGCCTATGGAGGCCTCAACGAGAAGTCTTTTGTAGATGGCTTGAATTTTAGCTTAAATAACATGCAGTATTCTAACCAGCAATTCCAGCCTGTCATGGCTAACTAAAAAAGGAAAAAAAAAAAAGAATCCTACAAGTTAAAAGGCACGGGCCCAAGGGGGATTTTTTTTCACCTCCTTGAGATTTTTTTTTTTTTAAGCTTATAGTAAGGATACATTCAAGCTTGGTTACAAAAATAAAACCTGCATCATTTTTCATTTGCCAACCAAGCACAAAGTTATTTTATACTGACTGTATATTTTAAAGTATACGCTCAGATATGGCCTCTTACAGTATTTAAGATATAGCAAGGACATGGCTGATTTTTTTTTTTATAAAAAATTGGCACTAATAAGTGGGTTTATTGGTCTTTTCTAATTGTATAATTTAATTTAGTACAAAGTTTGTAAAATATCAGAGGATATATATATTGTTTCTACGACACGGTATTGCATTTATATCTTTTTACTACAGTGACCTGTGACAGCAGCAGCTTCATGTATTTTTTTTACTGAAATTGTAAAATATCCATCTTAAAGACATCAACTATTCTCAAAATTGTGTACAGGATATTCCTTTAGTGGTGGAATTAAAATGTACGAATATTTGCTTTTTCAAAAAAATGTATTTTCTGTTAAAGGTTTAAAGATTTTTGCTATATATTATGGAAGAAAATGTAATCGTAAATATTAATTTTGTACCTATATTGTGCAATACTTGAAAAAAACGGTATAAAAGTATTTTGAGTCAGTGTCTTACATGTTAAGAGGGACTGAAATAGTTTATATTAAGTTTGTATTAAAATTCTTTAAAATTAAAAACGCTTATCGTGGTCTTTGTTTTGAAGCCTTGGCCAGGAGCTCCCTCTGGAATTACGATGTAAATGCTAGTGGTTGCCGAGAGGTCTGACTCCCAGAATCACGAAGTAGTGGTGGAAAAGCCATTGTACTGCACCAGATAGTAGCAGTTGGCCACGTACAACATCTTGTCAAAACAGCGCAGCCTGACCAATGCTTGGGATGGCTTTATTTACATATTTTTAAACGACTTGATTCAGCCCACATCTGTCTCCCTGTGAAAGGAATGGTTAGACTAAGTCTAGGCAACCGTGTTTTACAGCATGTGTTAAATTGTGTTGTGCTGACATCTAAAAGTCCGATGATGAAATTTACTCCTGTAACCAGAGAGGATTTATTTGAAATGTATATGGGGAGACCACTGGATCGGTTTTCTGTTTCTGCATGGGAGATGAATAGCTCAGAAACCTTGCTAGGACAAAGCCGCCGACCTAACTAATTTAAAAAGATTAGGTCTGTTTACTAATCCTTACACTTAAAGTTCAGTCATATTTAGCTGGAGAATTTATGATCAAAATCTGCTCAGGATATGGTGCTAAATGTTGGTATTTGTGTGTGTTTTCCCAGTAAGAAAGTTTTTCTTTCTTTTTTAAATACAATTGTTCTGCCAACCTGCTGCTTTGGGAGAAGAGGGGAAGGTTCAGAGGTTACTCACCTGTAATGTGTCAAATTGTAGTGGCCTGGTAGGGATGGAATTTTTAAAAAGTGATGAGTTGGAAGTAGGAGACAACTATTTTTAAAGTAAAATGAGTCACTGTTTAAATGTCCATTGGTAGTGTTGACATAGTATGGGTGAGAAAATTGCCTGGAATTGGAAGGAAACTACATTTATGGTAAGGAACCAGCACTGTCTAGGATACTGGTGAAATAAATTTGGTCTTAAATGAGTTTTTTGGACACCAGTGTACAAAAGCCTTTTGTCTGCTATCCATGCAGTTTAGAGCAGTAAAAAGTTTTAAGGAAACAAGCACTGGGAATAACCGAGCTGAGTTGTTCATCCACTCCATGGTGAGGCCTTTGTCCTTGAGTGGACAGAATGAGGCTATGAAGAAGTACTGGGATAGTGAGTGTAACAGGCAGAGAGCTGGTCTGCCAGCATTATCAATTATGTGCTTTTGTGATCCCCAAGTCTGAATGGCTGTAAGAACGATCATAATGGTTTTAAGCACTAGTTTCTGCTAGAGACTTCGGGGTGAAGTTATCATAGGCTTAACAGATAATTGCCTTTTTATTTATTTATTTATTTATTTATTTATTTTTAAAAGATTTTATTTATTTGACAGAGAGAAATCACAAGTAGATGGAGAGGCAGGCAGAGAGAGGGAAGCAGGCTCCCTGCTGAGCAGAGAGCCCCAAGCGGGACTCGATCCCAGGACCCCGAGATCATGACCTGAGCCGAAGGCAGCGGCTTAACCCACTGAGCCACCCAGGCATCCCATAATTGCCTTTTTAGAAAGACAACATGCTCTTTCTGAAAATCAGAATTAAAGCAGCTAGCTAGTAGGTACACAACAGAATTTGTAACAGTCTGGAACACTAATACAATCAGATTTTAAACAATTGACCTTAATGTAAATATGAATATCCTCCACGTCTTAGGGATGTGCATAGTGCCAAAAGATTGGAGAAATGTCATATTGCTATGTTTGTTGGCTTGGTGCTTGAATCTTGTTCGGTTTCAAAAAAATCCATTTAATTAGAGCTTGGTATTCTTGAGGACTTTTTTTTTTTTTTAAAGGATTTTATTTATTTATTTGACAGAGATCACAAGTAGGCAGAGAGGCAGGCAGAGCTAGAGAGGAGGAAGCAGGCTTCCTGCTAAGCAGAGAGCCCGATGTGGGACTCGATCCCAGAATCCTGGGATCATGACCAGAGCTGAAGGCAGAGAGGCCTTAACCCACTGAGCCACCCAGGCACCCCTTGAGGACTTTTTTTTTAAAGAATGAACTGTTTTCATGTCCTTTTTGCTCATTAGGAAGGTGTTTTAAAAGTTTTATTTCCAGTTAACATACAGTGAATTAGTAGGTTCAGGTGTACAATACAGGGACTCAACATTTGCATACATTACTGGTACTTATCACCAGTAATTCCCATCGATTATTTCATCTATCCGATACCCTGCATCCCCCCTCTGATAATCATCAGTTTGCTCTCTACAGTTAAGTAGAGTCTGTCTGTTCTTTGATTTGTCTCTTTTTTCCCCCTTTGTTCTGCTTCTTAAATTCCACATATGAGTGAAATCACATCATCTTTGTCTTTCTCAGGACTGAGTTCTTTCACTTAACATTATACTCTAGCTCTATGTTTGTCGTTGCACATGGCAAGGTTTCTTTCTTTTTATGGAGGAATTACATTCCATATTTTGTGTTTGTGTGTGTGTGTGTGTGTGTGTGTGTGTGTGTGTATCCGTTCCTCAATCGATGGACACTTGAGCTGTTTCCATAATTTGGCTACTATAGATAATGCTGCTATAAAAGTCAGGGTGCACGTATCCCTTTGACTTTGTATTCTTTGGATAGATAGCTAGTAATGCAATTGCTGAATCATAGGGTAGTTCTATTTTTAACTTGAGGAAACTCCATACTGTTTTACAGAGTTGCTGCACCAGTTTACATTCCCACCATGAGGCTTCCCCTTTCTCCACATATGTGCCAACACTTGTTTCATGTGTTTTTTGATTTTAGCCCAGGAATGGGAATTTTTCTTCTTAAGATTTTACTTTTCAGTAATTTCTACACCCAACGTGGGGCTCGAACTCACAACCCTGAGATCAAGAGTCATAAGCTCCACTACTGAGTGAGCTAGCGAAGCATCCTCAGGAATGGAAATGTTTTTAAAAGGTGCTGCTTTTTTTTTTTTAATTTAAATTCAATTCGCCAACATAAAGTGCATCATTAGTTTCAGATTAGTTTCAGTAGCATTCAGGAATTCATCAGTTCCATATAACACCCAGTGCTCATCACATGACACGCTGTCCTTAATGCCTGTCACCCAGTTACCCCATAACCCACCTACCTCCCCTCCAGAAGCCCTCAGTTTCTTTCCTGTAGTTAAGAGTCAAAAGGTGTGGGGCACCTGGGTGGCCTAGTGGGTTAAGCCTCTGCCTTTCGCTTGGGTCATGACCTCAGGGTCCTGGCATTGAGCCCAGCATCCCAGGATCCAGCCCCGCGTAGGGCTGTCTGCTTGCAGGGAGCCTGCTTCCCTCCCTCTCTCTGCCTGCCTCTCTGCCTACTTGTGATCTCTCTTTCTCTCTGTCCAATACAATTTTTTTTAAAATCTTAAAAAAAAAAAAAAAAGAGTCAAAAGGTGATTTGCTTAGCACTCCTTAATAGAGCCTTAGAAAAGCTTATTTATATCTTGGCCCCAAATCTTTTGCTTCTCACTCTGCTACCATGTTTTGGTTCCTTTGTGGAAAATGTTTTGGTTGATGATTTGATGAGTTATCTTTTTTTTTTTTTTTTTTTTTTTTAAGATTTTATTTTTAAGTAATCTCTAAACCCAGCAGCCCTGAGATCAGGAGTAACATGTACTACTGTCTGAGCTAGCCAGGTGCCCCTGATGAGTTAATTATCTTCATAGGTCTTTCCCATTGTTTTCACTTCTGTAAATATGGACACTACGGCAGCCCGATCCTGGTGTCCCAAATACTGCCTTACAGATGGCATAGGTTGTTGATGAGTGAATAAGTTGGTACTAAAAAGTAGCTCTTATACATTGCTAGTTTGACTTAAAATGTTCTTCTAAAGAAACAAAGAGTAAAAAAGGCTTCTTCTTTCTTTAAATGGTCCTTTGAAAAAAAAATTTAAAAAAATAAAAAGTAGCTCTCTGGGTTTCAAATATTCCTTTACTGACCATCTTCTCTAAAATCAGGTATATTGTCAAATCTCCTTTGAATAGCTTCAACCTATATTAGATAACAAATGTAGGCCTTCAGTCAAAATACCCCCTTAAAAATAATGATAATCTTTATTTACTGTGATTAACTTCTTAGTTTTTGAAGGTGAAATTAAAGGTGCCCTGAGTTTAAAATGTTCTGTGTTGGGTTAATTTCATTCTCATATACATGGCTTACATGCATTTTTTAAAAAAAGATTGTATTTATTTATTTAGTGTTGTTGAAAGTATTTAATTTTAAAAAATTTTTTATTTTTATTAACGTATAATGTATTCTTTGTCCCAGGAGAGGATTTTATTTATTTATATGACAGAGAGAAACACAGCGAGAGAGGGGACACAAGCAGGGGCAGTGGGAGAGGGAGAGAAGCAGGCTTCCGGTTTAGCAGGGAACCCGATGTGGGGCTCGATGTGGGGCTCAATCCCAGGTCCCTGGGATCATGACCTGAGCTGAAGGTAGAGGCTTTAACCCACTGAGCCACCCAGGTGCCCCTCTTTTGTTTTGTTTTTGTTTTTGTTTTTTGATAGGAGTTTAGGAAGATACTATCTTCATGTTTAATGAAACTTAGATTGATATCTGTGCATATAACTGGAAAATTAGTCCAACACTTCCATTAAAGCCGTTTTTAAAGAAATGCTTTTAATCATTTGGTTAACAAATACTCACACAGCACTTACTATGTACCATGCACAGTTCCAACACAGTTTACAGAAGGGGAGCTCAGACAGTTAACTCACCCACAATTGTATGGCCAGTAAGTGGCAGACTTGGAATTCCAACTCAGTAAACTTCCAGAGTTTATGCTCTTCAAGTCAATGCTTTGTTCCCTGGGATTAGTTGTTCTTCTGGTTTGAAGTCCGGGGAATAAGACTATTTTTGATGTATTAGCCACATGACTGGTAAAATCTACAGGAGCGTTTGTGAGAAGAGCCTAATGGGAGAGGCTCTTGGCCATGCTTAGAAGTCATGATGATATATTGGGGGAGATCTTTTATATTTCTGGTGGCCACATGGAAATGTTTATAGAAATCATTCAGTCAGTGCTTTAATTCTGTTGATTTTCTTAATTCAATTGTGTAAATTACTTCTCTCCTTTTAGAACCACTGCATGATTCCCTCTGACAATCAGGACTGTAGACTTAGTGGCCCCATTCCTTCTAAGTAAAATTGTAATTGTTGGCCTCCTAGAGCTGTTTTCACATACATTTCTCACCTGTGCTATTGATAAACACCAAAAGGAAAGGTCAAGTCAGTCACCAAAATAGTCTTCCAGCAATGTGTTCCCTAGTACCTATGATCTGTTTCTAAGTTACTTGAAAATACATGATTTCTGTATGTATAGATGTGATACATGGTCTTCTAACATTAAGGACGTCAAATGACCTCTTATTTCAAACTGGTTCTGAAAGCCTTCCTTGAAAAAAATAAAAATAAATTTTGGTTTAAAAAGTCACATTTTAAAAGCATAGCTATTGTGGGTGAACTCACATTCCCATTGGTGTTGCTATGAGTCTGGGGACATGTATACACTGCACAGTGGGGGCACCTGGGTGGCTGGGTAGGTTAGGTGTCCAGCTCTTGGCTGGGCTTAAATTATGATCTCAGGGTCATGGGATAGAGCCTCAAGTCAGGCTCTGTGCTCAGTGTGGAATCTGTTTGTCCCTCTCCCGCTGCTTCTCCCTACACACACACACACAAACACACACACACACTTTCTCTCTCTCTCAGATAAATCTCAAAAAACAAAACAAAAACTGCACAGTAAACAGAAGAACCCATTTTTTAATGGCTCCGAATAATTTTGGTAGTTTCGATGTGGATTAAATCTTGTTATACTGGGTGCCAATCTTTTAGATTTGGAGGTAGTTAGAATTTGATTGGACCAAGTATTTGCTGAACCCTTGTCTGGGCCTTTTGAACTTTAGCTTGGGCTAAAAGTCATCTTTTTAATGGAATGTGAAGTAGTAAATGTCTACTAACCATTTCTTAGTATTTGGGGTTTAAGATTTATATTTTAGAAGACTTGCTTTATATAGAACCCATAAGTGGAGCTTTGAGATCACCTCACAAATCCTAGAAGAAAACTGTGAGGGGACAGTTCTTGTGTGGAGGCTATTTGAAAGGGAGTCTAATTCCTTCCTTAAGCATAGTAAGTGATCTGGCTCTGATGACTCAGTTTCTTCATCTGCAGAATGGGTAGGGTGGGTTCTGTGTATTTCCCTAGGCAGTTCGGGAGGTGCTAAACCCCTAGCTATGAAGAGCTGTCAATGAGGTCATGGAACATATGTTCTCAGGGGTTTACAGTAGTTAGAAGCCATCAAGTCCAGACTTTGACCCTCAGTTTGTTGACCTTTGAAATCAGAAATGTAAATGCAGACCCCCAACCACCTTTGTTATCGTGACATTTTGTTGTCCAGGCTGTTATTTGCATCCACGGAGAATTAAAAACTCTACAGCAATATCCTAAAAGCTACTCTATCCATGTTTCAGTGATAAATAGCACTGAGTGTGTGTATCTGGTTTTGAGGCACTGGTGGGGAAACCGTGTTTCAGCATTCTTTTTCATCCAATCAGCAAGTTGATTTAAACCCAGAACACAAGTTAACGTTCCTTTTGAGAGCAGCCAAAAACGTGGCCGAAGTGTCCATGCTGTTGTGAAAAGTATTGAAATGGTGGTTGCTATTTAAACAACACTGGCCCGGGCATAGGAGTTAAAGGTAGCTCTGGTGAGAGGTGTGTCCTACTACAGAGAATGGTGCTAGCTTTATTTTAGTGCAGGTAGAAAAGAAGAGGAGGTTTGCTTTACAGAAGGGAAAAACATTGAGAACTTGGAAGGAAAAACACATTCTGCCTGGCATTATGAGTACTTTACTTCACTGATAAAATATGACCACTGTGCAGAACAGAGAACAGGTGTAAAATATTTTTAGACAAACCTTGGCATATATTGTAGGTCCCTTCCCTTCTGTCTATACACCCAAGTCTTTCAAAGATAATTGTGGAAAAACCACATTTACCAAATAAGCTAGACCTTACTTTTATGGTTTTCAGGTACTAATGTTAAAACTAAACATAAGCTTCCTTCCCAGCCACCAGGTTGCAGCCGGTTTCAAACACTGGGGCTCCGTGTGCCCTTGTACAGATCTGGAGCTTCCTTTTCCTTCCTGAGCACTGTGGAGAGAGCTGGGGGAGCATGGCGCCATGGCCCCTTCTGGAGCATGCGGGAAGAAATGTGACAAGCATGGACATGGCAGCACGCTAGGTTGGTTTATAGCAAATGGGTATAAATTGATGCCTTCTGGATACTGATGGAAGGGAATGTTGGATTATCCCTTCTGTCGGTATGGGTTATGAAATGGAGTCACGTTGTCCGTTTTAGCCCGGATGCTCCATGACACCAGCTTGGTCATTCTGGACACGTCCCCTCCTCTACATGCAGGTGCCCCTTTCAGTTGGCTTTTCCATGCTACCCCACCCCCCACCCCAACCATCCATCAGTTAGTTCATTGCTAGAAAGGATGAAGGTTGGATTTTGATTTGTTCTGTAATGGGCACGCCTGGTCTTTTCCCACTCTGATTATCCAGATCTTGCCTACTGACCCCAGAGCTCTGTTCCCAAAAAGAACACTCTGTGTCTTTTAAACTACTTGTGAACTTGGGAAGTTCCAGTGGAGCTCCAGTGGCTTCCTTTCTGCTAACTCCTTTCCATTTCCAGGAAACGTGATGGGATCTCCAAACCACTTCAGTCCAAAGCTTAAGACAGCTGCAGTCCCTGGGCACTCTTTCTAGAAACTGAGGTGTCACCAGAGGAACTACCCAGTTTTCAGAGGGCTATAAAGAATCTTACATGGGGGACGCCTGGGTGGCTCAGTGGGTTAAAGCCTCTGCCTCCCGCTCAGGTCATGATCCCAGAGTCCTGGGATCAGCCCCACATAGAACCCCACATCGAGCCCCACATCGGGCTCTCTGCTCAGCAGGGAGCCTGCTTCCCCCTCTCTCTGCCTGCCTCTCTGCCTACTTGTGATCTCTCTCTCTGTCAAATAAATAAAATCTTAAAAAAAAAAAAAAAGAATCTTACCTGGGACATGTCATCTTTCTGAATTCTGTGATAGAGTGGGAGAAACTTCTTTTGTTTTTTGTTTATTTTCTTTTGTAGCTTAGGAAGAAATGTTTTTTGGGAGGAGACTTGTTTATTATCTGAGCCACAAAAGTTCAAAGAACTTTTTGGATTCTGTGTAAAGGGAATAGACAGATGGAGGTGAGACCTTACGTCCCCCAGGAGCCTCTGCCTGAGGAGAAGGATCTGGCAGCAGGTGGTCTGTGAGGACACACGAGGGTGTGTCTCCTCTATCTGTCCCTCCAACAGGATCTGGGAAAGGGGAGAGAAGAGGGCAGGGGGAGCCTCTGTATACCGCGCATTGGGACTTGTCCTGGAGATCAGTTCCCCTTAGTGGAGGCTTTGCAGAAGTCCGGAGACCCAGGACAATACCCCTAGTGCGGACACACCACTTTCCTGACAGCTGTGTGGGTTTTTTTCCAGACTTGGAAGGAGGGTGGCTGTACCGGTACCTTGCATGCTGCCTCTTTGAGTGATCATGACTTTGGCATTATCTGGACTCGGCAGGAGTCCAGAGGGAACAACCAAAGTCAGAAGCTCAGTAATAACAACCAACGCTTTGTAGTATTTACTACGTGCTAGATAGTGTTCTAAACACTTGTACGTTTCAACTCCTATAATTTCACAAGAGCCCTCTGAAGGCTGTGCTGTTTCCCGCATTTATACATAAAGAAATGGAAGCAGGGAGCTTGTGATGGATATGGCTAGGGGAGCCAGGACTTGAGCTGTGGGATTCTGTTTCCAAAGTCTTCAGTCCTTCCCCATTACCCTGCATGGCCCTCAATTACTCAGGGAACGTTATCCAAAATGCACTTTGCACGGAGCTCCCTGGGCACGCCCAGTGTGGTCCTAAAGGGTGGTTTGCTCAGCAGGCCCCACCTCATTTTAATATCGCCTGTGCTGCGAAAGTCCAGTGGAAGAGACTGTGAGAACTGGAGGGTCACGGGCTGGTAGTGTTTATCCACATCACTGCTGCCGTCTGGGCACTCAGATTCTGCAGAAAATCACCACCGGCACTACCCACACCCGAGGTCTACAGTCCTCGGTTTTCCTCCTACTTAGGGCGGCACAAGGGTGAGGCTGACTCAGTAGCTGCTCTGGGGTCAGATTCCACTCAGGTCCCTGGATTGCCTCAGACAGAGGGAGATAACATTTGAACCAATCCCCGTGTCAACCACTCAGTACATTTATTGAGTATCTACTGGATTAGGAACTCGTGGTGATGCATAGAAACCTTTAGGACCTTTCAAGCAGCTTACGTTCTAAGGAAAGATAACCCACATGCCCTAACGACCAGACACAGGAGAATGTGGAGGTATGAACAAAAAAAGGAGTGCATGTGCCTGTCTGAGGGATTCTAGATCGCAGGGGGAGTTACCACTTGAAGAAGGGGTCGTGCAGGGAAGCCCGTGGACCCTCCCAGTTCCAGCCTCAGTGGCAGAAAAACCTGGTCCTGGTTCTTTTTCTCCATCGGATGTGTCCACAGTGGGAAGAATGTGTGCTAACCCTTGAGGGAAAAAGCCGAGGAAACCAGAACGAGAGGCTCGGCTGCCAACCCATTACTCCCTTGGACTTTGGGTATTTTAATTTTTTTTTAATTGTTCTGAGTTTTGAACAGAAAGACACTGTGAGAGAGAGCTGGTTTAGAACTCTGTTCATCAAGCCCAAGGGTGGGATGGGGACATTAGGTAAGAAGTCCAAGGGAGGGAGGGGTGGTGGTCAGCGGCAGCCCGGGAGGGGCGGTTCTTTTTATTATCTTCTCAAGATGCTTATCCTGGAAACCTCCTCAGGCTAGAAGCTCCCTCTAGGGGTCATTGCATTTGTGTTCCTACCTTTATTTTTTTTTTTTTTTTTTTTTTTTTTAAAGATTTTATTTATTTATTTGACAGACAGAGATCACAAGTAGGCAGAGAAGCAGGCAGAGAGAGATGAGGAAGCAGGCTACCCGCTGAGCAGAGAGCCCGATGCGGGGCTCGATCCCATGACCCTGGGATCATGACCTGAGCCGAAGGCAGAGGCTTTAACCCACTGAGCCACCCAGGCGCCCCATGTGTTCCTACCTTTAGAGACAAAACTCTGTTAAGTATCAGGGTTCACAGCAGGTAACACCCTCCCAGAAGCTGGTGTTGGTGGAATGCACGTGTTCACTGCAGAAACTCAGATACCCCCGGGCACTCCCACCTGCTGTCTGCCATCACCACACTCTACTCCTAGCCAAGGGAACCAGTCTTTTCAGAGCTCAACGGTTCCGTTTTCCAGTTTGGCTTTTTGGACGCTTACAGTATCTTCCAGTTTGAGCATAAATCAAAGAATGGGGCTTTGAAGAAAAAGCTTAATATAAATCCAAGCCAGAAATGAACAGCCCCAAATAACTTTTCTCCTGGGTCACTTTCCCTGGGTAATGCCCTTCCCCAGGGTCCCCCAGGCTCCCCCGGGCTTCCTTTGTGGCTGAGCACTCTGTCATCCTCTGAAAATACTGCTGCAACCTGGCCAAACCCCTTCACGTGACCTGAGATGTTCAGAGAGCCTCACTTCTCTAAAAGGAGGATGTATCTTGCTTTGAAACAGAAAACACCAGTGTCTGATCCCTGTCTCACCCTACTTTCCCCAGCAGGGACGGAGGCCTGGGCCCCTCAATTTCCCCTACAGAATCCTTGGTAACTGCTAAGAACTAAGTAAGAATTTTCTAGAGTAGTGTAGAGGCCTCATTAAGCCTCCAAATAAAATTATTCCCAGTAACCCTGCGCAAGAAAGAAAATGGGCTTTGGAGGAACACTTTGAACTGAATCCCAACGCACCCTTGAATAGCCATGTCCTGCTAAACCTACTCATCCTCAGATCTCCTATCTGAAAAGTCCTGCTTGTTACAGGCAGTGTGTGGATTATGTAAGATACAGAGCGCATTAAACCTAATCCTCTTCCCTGTAGGGAATCACCGGAACTCTCTACTCTTCTGTGAGATGGGGCTTGAACCCCTTGTGCTCCCCCCACCTTCCTGTGGCTTAGCCTCAAGGGCATGGGCTCAGCCTTCTTAGCAGAGGACAGCTGGCCTTAAGACATGCACTTGCAGGAGAATCCTACGCAGTGACACTGACCTGTGGATTAGCCTGGAGAAGAGAGGAAGCAGAAGTGAGAGAAAACCATAGGCACTGTTCTGTGTTGGAAGATGCTGTACATTTATTTTTTTTTAAGATTTTATTTATTTTGGGGCGCCTGGGTGCCTCAGTGGGTTAAGCGTCTGCCTCCGGCTCAGCTCAGGGTCCTGGAATGGAGCCCCGCATTGGGCTCTCTGCTCGGCGGGGAGCCTGCTTCCCCCTCTCTCTCTGCCTGCTTCTCTGCCTACTTGTGATTTCTCTGTCAAATAAATAAGTAAATAAAATCTTCACAAAAAAAGATTTTATTTGTTTTGAGAGAGAGAGAACACAAGCAGGGGGAGAGGCAAAGGGAGAAGCAAAGCCAGATGCGGGCCTCAATCCCAGGACCCTGAGATGATGACCTGAGCCAAAGGCAGACACTTAACCAACGGGCCACCCAGGCGCCCTGATGCTTAAATGCACGGGCTTTGGAGTCACATACACCGGCCTAGGCTTGGTTTGCTGCTTGGCCAGGGGCCTTGGGCAAATGATTCAGTCTCTGTGAGCTTCAATTTCATCATCTCTGAAATGGAGAGAATACTAAATGGGCGCAAATAATACACACCTGCCAGGGTTGTGAAGCTTTAGTGAGATACTGTGAAGATTGTGAAGATTTAGTGAGATACTGTACGAGCACATATTAGGTGCTGTTAACGCTTAGTGACAGAGATGACTCATCCTGTCGCCAGGCATCTAATTGGTAACACCTTCTGGGGTGGGGAGGGCATGGGTCACCAGGTGTGTAAGTGTCCCTAAGGCTGCATTCTGTTCATCCAGGAAGACCAGTGTTTTCCCCTTCTTAGGGTCATGAGGTGAAATTGTTGGTTGTGATGATTGTAAGGATTGCTTCAAGTCTGAGTCATTTGGTCACATCAAGACTCCACGGCCTTTACTCTTCTATTCTGTTGCACCCCCTTCTATTCTGTTGCCCCTTGTGGTGCATTGGGATGGGGGGTGATGCTTGAGACAGGAGGTCGGTGAGAGCCCAGCTCCATGCCCTGAGGTTCTGAAGCCAGGAATGAAGGATTGGGAAACGCTCCCAGGGCCTCCATGGACACCATTACTCAACACCATTACTAAACTTTGTTTCTGCTTTCTGGTCTCTGGCTGCACAACCTAGAGTCTCTCTCTCTCCTTCTTTCTTTTCTCCCCTCCTCTCCAGCCGCCTTCATCCTGGACTCTTCCTTTGTCCGCAGAAGAGAGTGCATCTGTTCTTACTTTGCTGTCCAAGGGCAGCTTTGGGGAAAGGAGCCTGTTCTCACATCCAGGTTCTTGCTCCAGCCATGGGCAGGAACAAGAAATAGCTGGTATCCACAGCCAACTGGAGCAGCCAGGCCCGGGACTGACTTTGCTATTATTATTCCATTTTGCAAATGAAGATGCTGAGGTCCAGGGACAGCCCGTGTGTGAGCCCAGGCAGTCTGACTCAAGCGCCCAGGCCCTTCCAGCACTCTGACCTTTTCTCATTGCTACCCACCCTAGACACTAAGGAGATTTGGAAACCCTGAGGCCTAAAATATATGGTGCCCTTTTATGCGATTAAATTAGAGCAGCAATGACCATAACAAAACAACTCTTAGACCTTCGGTCAGCTCTTCCGCACAGGAAACAAGATGGCGGCTGCTGCATGGGTCTCTGAAGAGCTGTGGAGTGACTGACTTACTGGTAAACCAATTCTTGGGAGGCGTGCGGCAGCAACTGCCATGGGCACGTGCCATGCCATGAGAGAATGTGGCCTCTAGTTCCCACCGTCTCCTCCTCATGGGCCGCCCCTCTCCATCACATTTAGCTGGAAGCAAAAACCCAGTGTCCCCTGGTGTCGTCACCCGATGGGGCTGTGTGTGCGGGTGTTAATCTGTGTGCCTCTTTTCTTTAGGGTGGGGAGCAGGACAACAGTTTATTTATTGAGAGAGAAGTGTCTTTTGCTCACATCCTGCTTTCTACCGTAGTGGCTCCCCTGGAAAACCCAGGTTGGCAAGAGCTGAGGGGAGGGAGTTGGGGGGAAAAGGGAAGGGGTGCTCGTGGGAGCCAGAGACAAGGCAGTCTGAGGGGAGGTGGGGCTCATGGTGTCAAAGGTGAGGCAAGGTCAGAAGTGAGGGGAGGCCCGGCAGAAGGGGTCGATGGTAAACTGGGACTTATAGGTTTGGGGGCACATTGGGGTTCATGGGAGAGGTCAAAGGTGAAGGAGAAGTCAGAGTGAAGAAAGGCTCATGGGGTTAAACGTGTGGCTTGCTAGGTCACCGGTAAAGAGGGAGTGCTGTGTCCAAGCTAGAAGAGCTCGAGGGGGTTGGACATGGAATGGGGCACAAGGGTCAGCAGTCAGCTAGGGCTTGAGACAAAGTGGGGTTCGTGGGCTCAGACAGGAAGAGAAGCAGGGCTCCCCGTGGGGCTTGGGGTCAGGGGCCTAGCAGCTTGGCCTCCTCCTCGACCTTGACCTTGGCCGCCGCCTTGAGGCCACGAGGGGCGAGGGGATGTCGTCACGGCCATCTTCACAGATGTTGGGATCCACACACCGGAGAAGGCTGCTCCGCTGGGTCAGCTCACCCAGCACCTGCTGGTCCACCTCCTTCGTGGACATGCGGCCCGGGAAGCCCGGGAGCCACTGTCAGGCCACCGCCGCGTTCTTGGTGTGGTCGAAGGCAGGCAGGGGCAGCAAGGCCAGGCGAGGTCAGGCCACTGGGGCCATGGGCAGCTGGCCCACACTCGCAGTCCACACACCTCCTGAGGAGCTCAGGGAGATCAAGCACTTCATCAGCGCGAGAGCCTGTGAGCCTTCTGCGAGATAAGCTGAGATTTCCAGGCGGAGTTCAGAGTCTGGAGACAGTGGGGTCATTGTTGTGGGACAGCAGGACCAAAACCAGCACCTGCCCTTGGAGTCCTTGTCGGGCCAGGAGCTTGGAGTCAGGGGCCACCTCAGAGAGATCCCTTGCTCCAGAGAAAACAAGAACGATGTGCTAATCCTTTATAAGAGAGCCACAGCCAAGAGCATTTTCTGTGGTGATGGAAAATTTCTGGGCGCGTCTTGTCTAATACGGGGGCCATCGACCACATGGAACACGACCCTAGAAATAGGGCTAGTGGGACTGATGAACCGAATTTAAAATTTTATTCCATGTGACTTCATTGACATGAATTCAGTACTCACTATATGGGCGAGTGAGGGCTTATAAGCTTTCTGTGAAGCCTTGAGACTCACGGAGGTCAGGGACCAGTTAGAAGTGGGGGTTACAAAAGTTCAAGAGAAGTGCTGTTTGGGGTCCTTAGCCTTTAGCCACTATGATTAAAATATATGTCACCCTGGGAAGGATATAGGCACTAAAGTCAGATAGGCCTGGGTTGGATTCTTGTCTCTTCCATCTGTGAACACGGCAACCGGGGGCAAGATTCCTGTAAAGGTTTAGAGTCTCAGATTCAGTGTCTGTAAAAGACGGAGGAAAATTATCTCTTTGAGGTGTTTCTTCCTTCGTAAGGTCTACAGGGCTTGCTTTGTTCATTCATTCAGGAGGGTCCAGTCTGGGAGGTGTCAGACCGGAGTCCTATTTCCCCGTCACCTGAGTGGGGCTGAGTGTGGCCAGGGTGTCATGGGGGACCCGGATAACGCAGGTCCCTGTCCTTGGGTAACTGGGGATGTGGACATATTGATTCTTACTCACCCCTGGAATAGTGCTGAAGAGCTTGGGAGCCAGAGAGGCGGGAAGGAGAGGGATGGTATAGGCCTACCCACCTGCCAGCCCTTCCCTCTCCCTCAGGAGACCGCCAGCTGGAGGGCTGTCTTTCCTTCCTCCTGACACAGCCTGTGACATGAGTGTCACTTGACCTCAGGGCACATTCCAGAATGAGGCCACAGCCAAGAATAGGACCCAGGAACCCTGCCACCCATCCCGCCTATATTAATCACACATCCCCAGAGCGGGAGAGAGACTTCAGACTCCTTGAGGAAGTGGGAGGAGGAGGAAGTAGAGTTGGGGAAAAGCAGGGAACACCCCGGAGAAACCCCTCCACAGCCTGCGCCCTCCCAGGGCACCTTGTGGCCCTTGGTCCCAGGACCATCAGTTCATCCAGAGAGTCCCTTGTCATCCGTGGGGAATGGGCTCCCGCAGACCTCTGCCCCCCCCCCCCGGCAGTACTTCCGGCCTGGATGGCGCCTGCGCAGAGGCAGACAGACAACGGAAGGGTCTTGCTGCGGCCAGGGGACAGCAGAGGCTCCCCTGGGGGATCTGGGTCCAGGAGGATGAGTAGGCATAAGGCTGATGTCTCCCTCAGGAATGTAGGCCATGACTGCTTCTGTGTGTGATCAAGATATCATGTCACAGGACAAGGTCAGAAGCCAGCCCCAGCGAGGCTGATGGGAGGCAGGCTCTTGGGAGAGGTTTGGGGCCCTGATGGGACTCCACACTGCCCAGCCCGGAGCGGGGAGTATGGGTGGGCTGTCTGGGCACACGTGCATGTGTGCACACGTGTGTGTCACACACTGAGAGAAGCCAACCGCCTGTATTCAAGTCTTGGCTCTGCCATGTGATGGGTGATCTCGGGTAAGTTTCACGTCCCCTCCAGCCTCAGTTTCCCCAAACACAGAACAGCATTCTGTCCTGTAGAGTCCTGACGGGAGATAAGAGGTGATGACTGGTGCCTGTCCCATGGTGAGAAGCTGCTCAGTGTTGATGTTCCAACAGTAGAGCTGGACACTGGGCGCTCCGCCCCCGCCAGTCCCCCGCCTGAGGAAATCGCCCTGCGGCTGTGTGTTTGTTCTCCTCCTTTCTTCCTCAGTTTCCGCCCCTGGTCCCGGCTCTCTGGTCCCGCTGTCCAGGGGGTGACATCAGACTATGGAGCAGCTGGGCAGACAATGGAGCAGAGTGTCCTAGGAGGCTGGAGGTGCTGGGGGAGGCGGAGGGTGGAAAAAGCCAAGCTGTCCTGCCCCAGAGGCCTCAGGCCGGCCCGGAGACAGCCGGCGCCAGAGCAGGCCTCTGAAGTGGCCAACAGAGATGGACTGGAGCGGGAGGAGGACGGGGGGCAGGGGCGGGGGCAGACAACAGATGGAAGGAGGGAAGGAGTGAGTGTCCAGTGTAGATAGGAAGGCAGGTGAGTCTGGCCTCAGACCTATAGGGGGGGCTCCATCCCCCTGTGTCCTGGGGCCCAGACTGGGGCCACACTTCCCAAACTTAGTGGGCAGCCTCCCCAAGTTCCCAGGCAACCAGGCCCTGCGAATTCAGTCCAACCTCTACAGAACACCTGCCAGAGGTCAGTTACTGTGAAACACCGGAGTAACACAGACCAGAGACTCACACGTGGTTTCAAGGACCAAGAAATACATGCCATGTAGTAGGTCCAAAATTATGATAAATGCCCATTCCCTAAGTGCCTGTATTTTCTGACACCCACCCCCCCAGACACGTGGGGTGATCTGTCTCAATGTGCTTTGAGCAACAGAATAAAATACCTGTAGCCGTATATGTTCATGGAGTCTGTGAGATCCTGGACCCAGCAGAAGAGGCGAGGGGTTTGAGTCCTGGGGCCCCGCTGTCGCCCAGCTGGTTGCTGAGGGCCCGGAGGGGCCGCTGGGGCAGCCCTCTGTGCCAGGCTCTGTCTCCTAGGCTTTTCAGTTTGGCAAGGTTAATAGGGCCACGTTCCCCAAGTCTCCAGGAAGTGCACTTCCTACCCTCTGTTTTACAGGTGAGGACACAGAGGTGCAGACAGACACCGGGGAAGTGTCGGAGACCAGATGTAGACCAAGGTGGGTCTGATGGCACCGGCTGGGCTTTTTCACTCTGCCAGACTGGGGCTGGAGTGGGAGGAATGGGGTCTGGGGCTGTGAGTGTGCTGCAAGCTGACGAGAGGGAGTCCTGCCATTGGTGTCCCCTGAATGTCACACTTCAACCAGGCAGCCACAGGGCTTAGGCCCCATGGCCGTGCAAGAAGGGAGGTGGCAGGAGCTAGCATGTGGACGGACACTTGGCCCATCTGGGGCAACAGGATGTCCCCACGTCTCTAAGGCGGGTAAGGCGCTGAGTCTTAGCTCCCTGGTTCCCTGACCCAAGCAGGGAGGGCCGGTGGCCAGAACTCATTCCTTCCTGGTGGCCAAGTGCTCTGCTCAGCATTTCCCCAAAGGTGACTTGAGAAGCTCCCACTCCTCTGGCCCCAGGAGGAGCTTGTCTTCCTGATCCAGCCCCCTCCTTCTTGCAGGAACTATCTCTAAGGACAGATTGGCTAGATGGGCTGGGCTGGGCGGGGCTGGCTATGCATTCCCCCCTTGGGGTGTGGCCCTGGAAGACCCAGGGAAGTGGACAGGGGACAGGTGTCTCTGGAGCTTGGCTGGCTTGCACCCTGAGGGACAGGTAAGCTGTGTGGCATGCCACCCTGGTCACAGGCTTCCAAACACATCTCCGGAATCATCTCCAACTCCTGAGACCAAAGGTGCTGCTGTCCCATCTTGGGAACCGAACTATGTGCTCAGAGCACACATAGGGCTTTGGGACCAGGCCTCACCCAGAGGCCCCCCTAGGGAACTATAGCTGGGTGGCCCACCTCTTTCCCATTGTGCCATCAGTGACAGGGACTGGAGTCTGCCCCTGGTCAGCCATGCTATCCTGATGGGTAGGGGGCCTGAGACATAAGTTAGAACATGTGGGCCTAAGTCCCCCATCATCCTGCCTCTGTATTCTTGGGGATGTTACCTTATCTCTCTGGCCTCAGCTTTCCTAGCTGTGGGGAGTACCACAGTTAAGGAGCCTCAGAGCTGCAAAGTGGGATGAAGGTTTGTGTCCCTCCATCACCCAGACGTGGTCCTGTTGGCCAGACTTCCCTCCTGGGCACCAGAGCAAATGACAGTAAACCCCTCACCCCCGCACACCTACATTAATTAACCCAAACAAATCACACAAGAAGGGCTGTTGATACTATGAACTTTTAATTGGTATCTTCCTCCCTACATTTGAGGAAGAAACGAGGATGCCCCACAATGACCTTCTTCGACTTTGGAGGGGCCTGGACAGAAGGAAAGGCTGAGGAGGGAATTGGGGGGGCGCAGATGTAGAGCTGACAGTGGCTTTCCCAAGTCCTTTATCGTGTGTGTGTGTGTGTGTGTGTGTGTGTGTGTGTTGGGGGGGTGGCTGCACCTGCACAGGAAGTCCATAATCAAGAAGTCACCAGCAAGGTGCCACATCCCCAAACCTGCCCTCCCACGTCTCTCCCAGAGCCTCCCTCAGGTCCCTGCAGCTCCCAAGGCCACCACCAGATGGAAGCATCGAGCAACATTCCTTTTCCTTCCCAAGCCTGACTCCCCTCCTCCCTCCCTCCCTCCCTTTCACCCCGCTCCCCACCCCAACCCCGACTTTCCTTTTATCTCCCTTTCCACCAAAACAGATCCTGGGGCTTCTATCTGCTTCCTGTCCAAAGAGGCCGGTGGCAGATGAAAGCTCACTGTCCATCAGACGGGACCATTGGACAGCTGGGAAGACCAGCCATGGGTCTGTTTCTGGGGGCCAGGGTTGGGGAATGGGGGTCCAGGGGGTGGGACCCTGGGATCTGGACACTCACATTCAGTCACTAGGAGATGGGCAGTGCCTAACTCTGTGTCCTAGCGCCTGGCACCCAGTAACTGTTCAGAAAATGCCCACTGAGTCGGACTGAACAGAGCTAAATTAATACATCAACAATCAAAACCATCAATAAACCAACCAATAAAGCCAAGGAGAAACACGAAGAATGTGGTGCCACGGTGGCCTCAGAGACCACGGGGCACCCTTACCGAAGCACAAGCTGACCACCACCTCAGGGCGAGGTGTGTGCTGGGTCAGACCATGCCCCACCCCCACTTCCTACAAGCCCTAACATGAAGGTGGTTCTGTTCCTAATGATCTAGGGGGCTCTGGGAAATTTGCCCAAAGAGTCCCTGGGCCCTCCTTTCTCTCCCCACCTACCCCTTTTGCAAACCGATTCATTCTGTGATTCCCATGACCGTGCAGATGCCATCTCTGGCTGCCTGGCTGGGAGCCAGCTGGGGGCTTGAAGAGCCACCGGAAGGGACTGGCCGGCAAAGAGAAAGGGTTGCAATGCCCGAGCCAGCTAGTCATCAGGAATGGTTTGCAGGTGTCTCTTGGCTTCTCCTTTTGTCCCCTGCAGCTACAGGAGATACAGACCCCTTCTTGAGCCTAAGACTAGAAATTGTTCTAAGAATCTCCAGTGGATTGTTCCCTGCTGGCCTCCAACTGTCTAGCCTGACCTTGCCCAGTCTGCAGACTGAGGAGCGTGGGGGGTGGGGAGGTGGACGAGGGCCAGGAAGGGGACCGGGGAGGGGCAGAGGGGAAGCGGGGCTTCAGTGCAAGCCCAGAAACTCCTTGAGGACATCGCAGGTCTTCTTGTGCAGGACCTCGCGCAGCTTCCTGACTCGCCGGCTGCTGGACGCGCCCACGAAACTCTCTGGCCGCAGCACAGCCATGCCGCCGTCCACCTCGCCCATGATGATGAGCGGCGTCTCGCCCGCCGTCACGTTGGGGCAGGGGCAGCTCCAGTCCACGTGGAGCAGGGTGACCTCCAGCGGCTCCCGGCCCAGGAACTTGAGGCCCATCTTCTCATCCTTGAGCACCTCATCCACGGTCACCAGGGCGCGCCCCGCATCGGGTTCCTCGGTCAGCTCGGACACGCGGCCCAGGATGACGAAGTCGCTCCGACAGAAGCTGGTGACGAGCTTCTGCCGCGGCTTGCAGGCCCGGCAGCGCTGGTGGCCCCGAGGGAAGGGGCAGGACTCCTCGCAGGCCTCCCGGCTCTCGAAGTTGTTGCCGTTGCCCTCGCAGCCGCCGTAGACGAAGGACTGGCACTGGCCGGTCTGGCCGTTGTAGGCCCAGCGGGGCGCATAGGCCTTGCAAGGACCCTGCAGGGCGGGCAGGCTGCACACGGCCAGCGGCCCGCTCATGCAGGCCAGCATGCAGGCCTCGTAGGTCTCAAAGTGGTTCTGGTTGCGGTGGCAGTGGCCGAAGGTGAAGGTGAGGCAGTTGTTGGCCTGCGCATCGAAGTGCCAGCGGGTCTGCTCCTCCCCGCAGTCCTCGCTGTCGGGGGGCTCGAGGCACTCGGCGGCGGGGAAAGCCGTGCCATTGGGGCTGCTCTCCGACGCGGCCACCGCCTGACCCGCGCGGACCACGGACAGCGGGAAGTCGGCGCGCAGGACCCCGGCGGCGTTGCGGGCCGTGCAGGTGTAGATGCCGGCGTCCTGGGGCTGGGCATTGTAGATGACCAGCTGGGCGATGTTGGTGACCACCACGTTGCCGCGCACGTGGTTTGGCCGCATAACCACGTTCTCCCGGTCTTCCAGCTGCTTTTCCCAGGTGATCTCCGGCCGGGGCCGGCCCACCACGTCGCAGAGGAAGCTCACGGTCTCGCCTACGGTGACCGACTGATGCACAGGGTGGTTGAGCAGAGCCGGGGCCACCGTATCCAGCCCCGGGGTCTCTGGGGAGGCCGTGGTGGGGCGCACGGTGGTCTCAGGCGGCGGGGGACTGGTGTGGGGCCAGGTGAAGTGATAGCGACAGGTGACGACAGCCAGCGTGATGCCCTTGGAGCAGGCCTCGGCGTCCATGTAACAACGATTATAGTACGTGAGGCCGTCGGACGCGCACGTGAAGCTGGGCTCCTTCTCACAACGGTCTTTGCATTTACACACGGGCTGGCCGTCCCAGATGTCGCACTCGGAGCCCTGCTGCAGACACATGAAGTGGTCGCAGGTGGCCTCCTTGGGCATGCCTACCGGGCCTTTCTTGCCCTTCACGTCCATGTACCGGGCGGCCACGCAGCTCTTGGTCCCACACACATTTGGGCAGCACTTCTCATAGGTCTCGCACTCCTGCGGGGAGCCAGATGGAGAGGCCTGAGCAAGGGGGAGCAGGACATGGGCCCAGATTTCCCCTCCAGCCCTCACCCCCCACCCCCGGTGTCTGTGGAAGGAACGGTCACAGGCTCACCGCCTGTGGCCAGCCACACATTCGGATGATGACAGGAGCTGGCAGATATGCAGCCCTGCTATTTGCCGGGCCTTCTTCTGAGAACGTTTGCACCTGTCAGCATCTCTCCTGCTCATGGCAGGCCCCAGGAGGTGGGCACAGCCATCAGCCTCACTTCACAGGTAGTGATCACAGAGGCACAGAGACATGCAGGAACTTGCCCAAGGTCACACAGCTGGTAGTGTGAGAGGAGGCAGGCCATGCACCTCCCAGAGGGGACATTTCTCTGACTACCATTTTACAGAAGAAAATGCAGTGACTCAAGAGAAGAGACCCCCAGGAGCTGTCCCAGGAGCTGGCAAGGGACAGAAAAGGGCTCTGAGCTCCAGGAGGATGGGATTCTGAAAGGAGATGGCTTCTTCCACGTCTTCATAGGGTTGCCACAAAGGAGGTCTAGGTGAGAACAAAGGAGTCTGCCTTTCTCTCTTTTCTCCCCTGGGGTTGAGATGCCCTGGCCGAATTGAAGAGCTCACACCAAACCCTAAGAAGGGAACACGGGACAGCGCTGGGACAGAAGTTTGAGGCCGGCCACACACGCGTCACAGAGCGGGCCCATGCTTGTTCCGAGCCAAGGGGAAGGGCAGGCGGGACAGGCCCGGGACGCCAGGTCCTACCACGGAGGGCTGTGCCAGGCCCAGGGGCTCCACTCTGACGTGTGCAGCATTTCACGGGGGAGCAACAACAAGGAAAACAGCCCCTTGGGTGGCAAAGGTCGGCCAAGCCGTCAGCGAGGACTTGCTAGGGCTGTAATTCCCCTTGATTCTCTGTGGGGCCACGTAAAGCATTAGTTTAATTCCTCGAAATTAGCAGCGTGCTCTGGGACAGGCACAAACAAGGACTTCACGTGGTGTTTTCGACAATAACACCTCGTCCCCACTGGGCAGGCGGGCAACGGTCCTAATCCTGCGTCCTGGTAGTAGCTCTGAGAATTGCTCCGCATTCGCGCTGGCCTCTTGTGGCTCTGACTTTTATATCCCAGCCTCTTGGACATTCCTCATCAGCTAAGAGCAGGGAAATATGCCCCACCGGAGCTGTGTGAAGCCTGCCCGCCCGGCTTGTTTACTGTGTTCCCCCTCTCGGCTCAGAATGGGGACTTTGTTTTGCCGTCCTTGCTTGGCATAAGCTTCTAGGCCACCCAGGGCAGGCTTTGGGACAGGGATGGGCAGATCTCAGAGCTGGGGTCTGAGGCCGAGAGACACAGAACGGGGTGGAGGGCAGGAGGAACGGGGAGCAGACGAGGAGAACCTGCTCTTCGGCCTGAGGGTCATAAAATTCCTTGAAAGACGGGCCCAGGAAGCTTCTTTAGGATCCCGAGGTCCATGAAAGGTTGGGTCGCCAGAGTCGATGGATGGAAGGATTCTCTGGGCACAGGAAACCTAGAAGGAATCCTTATAAGTTTTTGCTTGAGGGCCCAGAATGTACCTATAGGCGAATGAGTCCTTAGCCTTTTCCGCAAGACACACAGCATCTGCCAGGCTCACCATCCCTTACCCTACCTGGTTAATCCCGCCAGCCCGTGCGAGGGGAACAGACTTCCCTGCAAATGTAGCCAAAGAACCTCATGACCTCAGCAAAGTGGGAGCGCTCTGCCCCCATCTTCCCTTTCCTGAGCACCACCACTGCTCACGGGCAGCATCTGGCCAGAGAGATCTGACAGTTGTCCCCTGGACACCGTGGGGCCAGACACTACTCACCGCGGGGCAGTCCTGGGCTTTTCTGTAGAGCGCATGTGTTTGCCAAAGGGAGCAGCTCTCGTATTCCTTGGTGCTGCCTGGCCCGGATACCTAGGAACTGGCCGAGCCGGCAGCACGTGCCTGTGTCCAGGCAGGAGCTGGGTACCAGCAGGCTTGTCTTCATCACCCACGGGGAGCGGCTGGAACGGCCCTGGGATTCGGGAGCTGGCAGAAAACTGCTCCAGCGCCAGGCCTGCCTGGCTTGCCCCAGGCTGCTCTGATGAGAGCAGAAGAGAGGACGGAGGAATCTGGCAGGTTGAAACTTAGCCCACTTCCTTCCCAGGGACAACCGGAGAGTCTGTTCCCACCCACTCTCCCCATCGGCCTGGCCTGATCTCAGGGTCAGGGTGCGAACCCCTGGGTGGGGCGGGGGTGGGGTGGGGGGGTGGCCTGGAGGCCTCAGCTTTGCCAGAGAGACGCCGGTGCCAAGCCCACCCTCCCATCCCTGGCAATGGGACCACGTGCTGCTTGCCGACATGCCCTGAATGTCTGCTCTCACCTGTCGCGGCGGGGCTGTCCCCAGGGAGTGCCTGGCTTAGTGCTGGCTGGCAGCAGCTCTCCACAAACATGAGACCAGGAATCCCAGGATTCCATGTCCCTGATGAACTTGGATGTCACACCCACCTCTTCGTCCGGACCTTGGACTTGGACAGACATCATGCCCTATTCCTGTGGCCTGGGGCCCAACTTCCTTCTCATTTCCCAGATCCTGCCGGGGGGGCTCCTGAGTCTCCCCACCCCAAGGCTCCCACGTGCCCTCACTGACACACTCACGTGGTCCATGTCAGGCTTCTGGACTCCCACTCACCTGGTCCGTCTCACACTCCCGCTTGCAGGTGCTCTGGGCATCCACCCAGAGGTTGGGGTTCATGTCGTTGGGGCAGATGCCAGCATGGGAATAGCGGATGGGCGGTAGTGCCAGGCCCCTCGGGGGCGCCCCAAACAGCAGCAGGAGCACCGCCGCCTGCGCGCAGCGGGACCAGAGCCGGCTGCACCCCGGGGCCCACATGATGTGTGGTCTGCGGTGCCTCGAGACCTCCCTTGCGACGAGGCCAGGGTCTGGGGCCCACCAGGGCCTTCTCCTTCTCTGGGCTGCAGACACCTGCCCTCCGCACCCCAGCGGGCTTCCTCTCGGCCGCCGCGGCCCCCTCCACCAAGTCAGCGCAGCCCCGCCGGGCTGTGCAGCTTCAGATAAAGCGAAGGTCTTTGCAAGCAAACTCCCTCTCTTGAGTGTGCAGGAAGAAGAGCGGCAGCAGGGCCCGAGCCTGGATTTATATCCTGGGCGCGCCACCCGAGTGGGAGCGAGCTAACCTGATGCCTGTCACAGGCAGGCTGCTGGCTCCTCTGTCCCGTGGCTGATCACAGACTTGTTACAGAAGGGGAAAAAAAAAAAAAGCTGGAAGCGGTTTAGCGGCGTATCTGGCACGGTGGGACACCTGCTTGTTTTTGACTCCAGGAGGCCTTTAACCCCTTCAAGGGCCAGAAATGGCATGTGCTCTGGGGGGGGAGCTGGCTGCAGGACACGCAAGCTCCCTGTAAAGGGGCGTTTGTTTCCCTCTCCCCCACCTCCTCGGCCCGGGCCCCCTCCTCCCTGTGACTACCTCTCTAGAACACACGATCGCTTGTTGCAAGGAGGGACCTGCCGCCGCAGGGTTAGCATCGCCTGGCCCGATAGTACATTTGAGAGCAAATGACGTGGAAAAACAACAAGTTCACGGCCATTCCAGGGCGGGCCGGAGCAGCAGCGCTGCGCTGCGGCCTCCCACCCCCGCACCCGGGCCCTCTGCGGGGGTGTGTGCGCGCGGACAGCTCCCTATCTCTCGGTCCCCGGCCCGTTCGTTTGTGTCTCAAGTTCCCACTTCGGTGAATTTCCCCCAAATCATTCCAGAGACACATACCAGATATGCTCCGGCTCCCCCAGCTGCCGGGACGTATCACATTCCTCGCTCCTCGATCGACACACTCGTCGGCTCCCAGAAAACCCATGGGGTAAGTGTCCCAGGACGGTGCTGGGCGGCGGCTGCTCTCCCGAACGATCCCTTGGTGGTGTCTGAGCTCTGTTGTGCGCCGAGCACCTCAGCCGTCCCCTGGGTTCCCCCCAACTTCACAAAGGAGAAGGTTCAGGGCCGGAGAGGACCAGTGACTTGCCCGAGGTCAGCCACCGCGGACAGGGATAGTCGTCCCTCATATTTACTGGGCTCTTCGTGTGTGCCGGGCTCTCTCCAGGCATCACGACACTGCATCCTCATGATAAGTGACTTTTATTGCGGACTGGGGGAAAAGGAGCCCAGAGAGGCTAAGCAACTCACGACCCCCCACCCCGTCACACAGCAATGGGATGCCACCAGTAACACAGGAAATGCCAGCTTGCAGGGTGCAGGCACGGGCCTTTGGGAGGCCCCTCCTGCCCACCTGGGTGTCAGCACTGCGGTCAAGGTACAGCTTCAACTCCGGTTTTTACAGGTGGGATAAGAAGTTTGTGGAAACATCAGATGCCGTGTGGTGGGGTGGGGGAATGGTCACGGAAAGAGGCGGAAGCTCCCGGGTGCCTGGGTGGCTCAGTGGGTTAAGCCGCTGCCTTCGGCTCAGGTCATGATCTCAGGGTCCTGGGATCGAGTCCCGCATCGGGCTCTCTGCTCAGCAGGGAGCCTGCTTCCTCCTCTCTCTCTCTGCCTGCCTCTCTGCCTACTTGTGATCTCTCTGTGTCAAATAAATAAATAAAATCTTTAAAAAAAAAAAAAAAGAGGCGGAAGCTCCCGTTGGAGGGGGTGGGAGCTATTTCTCCCCACTATGGCAGAAAATGTCAGGTACCTCAAACAGCACCGAAAAGTGAGCTGGCTGAACGTATTTGCGTGGCCGCACGACCCCCGGAGTGAGCAAGTAGGGACGCCGATCCCTGCCAGAGACAGGTACCTCGCAAAGGCCAAACCACAGAGGGTTTGAGGAGCAGTAACCGAGCTGCTGTGTCCCAGGGATAGTAGATGGGGTGGCCCCAGCCCACATCAGAGCCAGAAGAGACCTGGAAAGTCCCCAGCAGTGCTCTCATTTCACAGCGGGGGAAACTGAGTCCTGAACACAGGCCCCTCCTCTTCCAGGTCCACTCTCACCTTGAGGGCTAGGGTCCGCCATCGCATTTGACTGTAAAAAGGCAGCCCTGCAGACTACCCCCCTCCCCAGGGGTGGTGTGCCGCCTTCTCCCCGCCTCTGCCAATTCTTCCCCATAGTGTGGGTCATTCTGCGAGATCTGTCTTTTCTGCTTATGTCAAAGAGCTAATGAAGGGTGTCAGATCCTAATCCCCTAAATTATTGGAATAAACTTCCCTCCGAGGCCGGGGCCCGGTAATGAAGCCAGACAGCGGGCGACGCCGGCTGCTTTGAATTCCCTGTAATTTCATAAACCCGTGTTCCAGCTGCTCAGAGCAGGGCCTCAGCCCCACGCTTGACGGATGCAGCTTGTGCCGCCTTCTTTGAAATCACAAAGGGGAATGGATGGTGACACATTTCTAAGCAGGACTTAGAAAAATTGTCACAGCCCTGTTACGTGAGGACAAGTGTCCAGGGAGAGTCACCTGAGACCACTGGAGGTGATGGGAGGGCTGGGGGCAGGCAGAGCAGAGGCAGCCGGCAGGGGTGGGCTTAGAGGCAGGGGGAGCTCGTCCACCCCACGCGCTCCTCGCTCGCTCGCACGCTCTCTCTCTCTCTCTGTCGTCGGGGTTGACTGAGAAAGGCCTCCATCCACCCCGCTCAGCCCTGTCAAGAGCCACCGGCCTCTTTCCCACCCAGGGCCCCATTTCTGGCCATTCCACTCAGAGCTTTCACAACAGCATCGGGGGAAGAAGGGGCCTAGAACATCCCGGCTCTCACTCTCGGCGCTTCCAAGACTCCCACCAAAACACAGCTCAGAATAATAAATAACATCTGATCAGGGCTCGGAGCCCACGCAGCGTTTTCCCCTACATCATCCCGCTGACCCTCCCGCCAGACCTGGGAGGGAGCTGGGGAGATGTGGCTGGGACCTCCCCTGCACGAGAGAGGAAACCGAGTCACGGAGACGCTAGCTGGGCCTGCTCAGAGCCCTGCGGCTCACACCCGCCCACCCCCACCATCCCAGATGCCAGTCCTGTGCTTGTCACACAAGCCACTGTTGCTTCTAGGACCTCCAGAAAGGCCCCCGCCCGCCACCCGGCCAGCCCAGCGTGTTTCTAAGCTGTTCTCAGAGCACTTTGAAGTCTCCTGGGCCCCTCCCCCAGTTCCTGGGCCCCTTCCCAGTTCCACACCCCTGGTGCTGAAGGGGGGGGGCTCTGCGCGCCCCCCCCCCCGCCTCCCTCCCGCCAGCATGAGCATCAGGGACGTAGACCCAGGGCTGAGTCACCGGAGCAGGTGACCTAACCTTGGGGCTGTCACCCGCCATTCCCCCTCTCCAGGGACATCGAGCACAGCGTGGTCACAAGAGGACCCGGCTCAGCCTTCTCCTCCAAAGAGCTCCCTCCAGCTCCCGCCACCATGCAGGGAGCATGGCCCCTTCACACCCTCCAGGGTGGGTTCAAGGCCAGCTCTAGATGTAGCCGCAGGAGGTGACCCTAGACAGTGGACTCTGCGTGACCCTTGACCTCAGGTTCACCCTTCACATAACAGCTTCCCAGACACTGGGGCCTGGACAGGACAACACAGCTGACATCGTTTTCCCAGTCGGCCAGGCCTCTCCCCTCTGGAGACCAGCCGCATGTGTGGAGGGGACAGCAGTGGTGCCACGCCAGCCTCACGCATGGACCAGACCTCTTACCTTCCTTACTGGATGGTTTTTAAGGCACCTACTATGTGCTTGGTACTCTGAGTACACAGAGGAGATGACGGTCCTTGTCCCAGAGAAAGCACAGCATGCAAACAAATGATCAGGTTAGTGAAGGCCGTCTTGGAGGGGGAGGGCTGGGAGGGCAGGCAGGGGGAGGGAGGCCCAGGGCTGCAGGCGTGAGGTGGAGTGGGTCTTGAAGCCTGAGCAGGAGTCTGCGAGACGGAGCCCAGCAGGCGCTTTCGTCCACTCCCCCTCGGAAAGGCCTGGCCCACGGTGCAGCCTCCTTGGCCAAGGCCTTCCCTCTGCAGGGCCCAGGCCTCCAGAAAGGGGAGGTGAGGGGAAAGTCAGTAGGATTGGGAGACGGGGTGGGGGTGGGAGCTGCGGGTCCTGCTTCTGCCTGGGGCAGCCCCAGCAAAGTCAGACCAGCAGCCCGTGCTGGTCCACCTTGCGTGGGCCCCCAGACCCGAGGCAGCCACACGTTCTCCCAAACAGCTGGGGGAGGCCAACCCTCTAAGAGCCCCCTTGCCCTGATCCTCGATTTCAATGGATTGGGGAGGAGGAAGAATGTAAGGAGAAAGAATCGGGAGGCTAGGGAAGAGGAAGGCCCCAGCCAGGGTGCTCAGATAGGTTCTCAGAAGGCCCAGCCTGCCTCGGCTAAAGGCAGAGATCAGTCCGACCCCAACCAGGGAATTCAATAAAGCGGGCAGCTCATTACCCAGCTGGGGACCCCCTGCCTGAGCGGCCGCAGGCCTGGGTTACATTACAGGGCTGTGTGAACTCTCCCCTCCGAGTGAGACTGCACCGGGTTTTGGAATAATTACGGGGCCTCAGCAGATGGTGGAGGCGGACAGGGGCGGCCTTCAGCTGTGGGACACGTGACTTGCCGGCATCTGTGCAGAGAGGGACACGGGAGGGTCCCCATTGGGCCTCAGGGGAGGCAACACTGAATCGAGATCTGAGAATTATGGGGTTGGCCATGGTGAGGCCTGGCCCCACCCCCTGGGCCAGCCAGGCCTCCTTAGACTGGGCCTTTGGGGCGGTGGGGGGGGGGGCTGCTGGTGGCGCTAAGTCCCTGGAAGCTGGTTGGTGTCTGTCTGAACGGATCTGTGTGTCATGAAAGCAAGAAGAGGAGACACAACTGTGGGCAGCTGTGAACCCCCACATGCCTTCCTGAAGAAGGCGGACAGCATGTGGTCTGTGGATATGTTCGCACTGTGTCAGAGCCCTTGCCCATGTGGGCAGCTCCGTGGCACTCAGGTAGAGCACTGTGTGAGGAGTTCTAGGTTCTCAGCCTGGTCTGCCACCAACCCACTGTGCGACCACCTCTACGTCCCCATCTGAGGCCCCTTCCAGCTCCTTCCTCTGTGATCCCGTGTCCTAATTCCTTCAGCGTCACCTTCACGGACGGACTCAGCTTCAGAAAGCCCCGAGCTGCTCTCAGCCAAGACAAACACGGGAGTGAAGAAGCCAGAAGGCCACGGGGCGGCGGGGCTGCTGCGGGTCCACTGCTCTGCTCTGCTGGCAGAGAGCAACAGCCCGTTTCCACGCTTCCCAGGCCTGGGGGTTCCGTGGGACAGCCCCGCATTGGGGCATAGCCTCCCTCTTGCTCCGGTGCCTGTCCTGGAAGCTTCCTCTGGCGACTCCTTCCACAGGCCCCCTCCCTTTCTGCCTTACTGTTTTTTCCCTCCAGAGGAGAGAGAAATGGGAGGATCTCAGACCTGTGGGTCTCCCTGCTCACCTGTGCATGGGTGCTCCAAAACCAGGCGCATTCCATCCCCGCTGCAGGGGTACCTCACGGTGGGGGTGGGGTCACGAGAAACAGGCCTTTTCCTGACAGACCATTACGTCAAGACTTCCGGCTTAAAGATGGCTTCCTTAACGCTTCTCCACGCTTTCAAGATGAAGGCCACCATGAACATCTGCCTCAGTTTCCCTCCCCAGCCTTACCATCTGCCCCACGTTCTCTCAAACCCTGGAAGCTGCCACGTTGCTCTTTCAGATCTTTTATATATATATATATATATATATATATAAGATTTTATTTATTTATTTGACAGAAAGAGAGAGAGATCACAAGTAGGCAGAGAAGCAGGCAGCAAGAGGGGGGATGCAGGCTCCCCGATAAGCAGAGAGCCCGATGCGGGGCTCAATCCCAGGACACTGAGATCAAGGCAGCTGAAGGCAGAGGCTTTAACCCCCTGAGCCACCCAGGCACCCCACTCTTTCAGATCTTTAAAAGCTCCACACTCTCTCTCCCCCTCAGCCCCTCCAATGTTGTCCTCTGCCATGGACACTCTCCCTTCTCCGAGCCAACTCCTTCTCAGCCTATCCTGGAAGCCCCGAGCTTTTCGGGAGGCCTCCCTGATCTCAGAGGCTGCAGAAGGCCCTCACCACTTCTCAGATGCGGTGAGGGTGTTTCCTGGTATTGTCTTTACAATGAAAAAGCAAAACAAAACAAAAATCCAAAACTGGGTTATAAGACCAGTGGTGAGGTTTAACCATTGCTGGCTGTCGGGACAGAATCGCCATTCGCGTGGGTGTCAGTAGGTTCTGGGACAATGTCAAAATGTCAAAAACTCACATTTGAGGCAGTCTGTGAATGCAGCCTGAGCCCATGACCTTCCTGGGGTTGCCTATGAAATTTCAGGGTGCAGTTTACACGGCATCGAAATTACTCACACCTCCTCTCTCACCCGGACCGGGCTGGGAACCCAGGGCAGGCAGAGAGCATGCACTCAACCAGCATACGCTGAATGAATGGATGAGCCCGCTGAGCAGATGGCGTCCTTGCAGAGCAGGGGTGAGTATCCCCGCTGACAGTCCTCCCCGAGAGAGACCAGTTGTCCCAGGGCAGGAAACCAGAACTCCAAAGACCAGCGGGAGACAGGCAAGGGAAGGCATGGCCATGCCTGGGCCCCACCAACTAGTCTGGGTGAGAAGGAGCCTAGAGTCTTCAAGGGGCAGCCCTGGGCTGTTTGGTTGGAGAAGGCTCAGGCGTCACGTGGACAGCCCTGGAGGCAGAAGGAAGGCGCCCCAGTGGGGTCCACCACACCCCCCATGCCGCTCTTCCTGGCTCCTCCCCCGGCTGCCTCGAGACCCTCTTCCACCATGCTCTTCCCTGCTTCCAGAGCAATCTTTCCCAAACTCGAACATGTCACCTCCAAAAAAGATACGTTCCGTGTCCTAACCCCCAGAACCGGTGACTGCGATCTGACTTGGGAAAAGGGTCTTTGCGGAGGGAATTAAGGATCTTGAAATGCAATCATCCTGGATTATCCAAGAGGGCCCTAAATCCAGGGACAGCTGCCCTCCTAAGAGAAAGGCTGAGGGAGTGCTGAGATGCCCACGACGGGAGGGCCAAGTGTAGATGGAGGCCGATGGGAGTGAGGCGGCCATAAGCCCGGGCGCGCCCCAGCCACTGGAGTCTGGAAGAGGCAAGAAAAGGATCCTCCCCTACAGCCTCTAGGGAGCCCGTAGCCTGCTCATACCTTCACTTGGACCTTCTGGCCTCCAGAGCTTCGAGAGAGCACGTTTTGTTGGTCTAAGCCATTGTGCTTGGGGCGATTTGTCACAGCAGGGACAAATTCATTTCCACCCCAGGAAAGGAATACACCTGCCTAGACCTTTTGGAGGCCTTTCCCAATCAGAAATGAACAATCTCCAGAGCCCCCTGCGACGTGATCCTACCCCCTCCCCGGCCTCACTGGGGATGGTCCCACTAGACAGAATAGCTCGTGTTCTCCCAATGTCCCACTAAGGTTACCAGTCCTCCTGGACGGTCTGCACCCGGCTTAGTTTTAGCACGAGAGTCTGGTCTCCCAGGAAACGCCTTCATCCTGGGCAAAGAACAGCAGCTCACTGGTTTGTGCCCTGCTGTCCCTACTGTCATTCAGGCCACTCCCTTGGCCTAACATATCCAAGAGTTTCCACTGCAGGACATCACCTGGAGAAGTGAGCCTGTAGGAGCCCACGCCTGGACACACGGAGAACCTTGAAGACTCTGCTTATCTTGCCAGGGACCCGGAGTCGGCTGGCGGCAGAGACTCGGGCCCCCGCTGCAGGGAAGGGAAAGAGAGACCCGGGGCAGGCTGGTCGCCAGAGTGCAGCTCCAGCCCCGTGGGGACCGTGGCAGCTGGCCTTGGTGCAGGTGAATGGAGACAGAGGAGTGATGGTGGGTAGAGTCACGGCCATGGCCACTGGGTAGCAGGGAGGTATGAGCACACACATCCAGGCAGCAAGAGTCCCGGAGCAATGATCCGGAGGGTTAGAGACCCACAGTCAGAAGGACTGTTGATCAGGAATGTACCCAGTGGCATCTAACAGAGACTCTGAGCCCTGTGGCTTCAGTGCCCAGCTCTCTGTTCTCAGTCTGAAGCTGCTTGGGTTACTCCTAAGGGCCCTGGCTCCTATACTTTGTCACCTTTAGCACATGGCCATCGTCCCTCACATCCAATGATGGCTGCGCCCCTAGACACCGCCTCGTTCCGGACCCACATTAGGAGGCAGAGCCAAAGCTCGTGGAAATACGTGCATCTCTTTGGGGAGGGGACACATCCTGAGAGCCCACCGCCCCCTGCCAAACATTGGCTGACTCTGCCCCACATGCCTCTAGTGGCGCGGGACTCCAGAAGGTGACGGTTCTGGCTTTCAGCAAGGGAGAAAGGAGTTCTCTGTGGCTGGGTGGGGGGGCCATCCCTAGCATCTGCCGCAGCAGCCTTTCCTGGGACCCGCTAGCTGGTGGGGTTTCTCATTCTTGCAGCTCCTGGTTCTGGCTACACTGTGAACCACCCTCTGTGTTTAGATTGGTCCGTTGCTATGAAGGGCAGTGTGCTGGTAGGTAAGGATGGGTGTGGATTTTCAGAGAGGCCCACAGTTCTGTAGGATACTGGTGAGCCCCCATAAAGCTGAGTGGAGCCAGCCCCAAAGGCCCTGGAAGCGGAAGTGCGTAGGGTGCTCTGCACACAGAGGATAGGACCCACTTTTTGTTAAGCAGAGCTCATGACTGCAAGCCCAGGAGAAGCTGAGCCAAGGAGGTCCCTGGAAAGGGACCTAGCCCACCCTGACAGCGACCATCTCACAACTGAATCTTGCCCTAAGGAAGGAAGGGAGGCCAGTGGCAGATGAGAGCAGAGTTTGGGGGGGGGGTGTTCAAGTCCACGGTTCCAAGTCCGTGGTGCCAAGTCCAGAAAGCCCCAGACATCAAGGCAAGTGGTGGGAAGGTGGTTTCGGTGGGAACGGAATTGCTGGGCGGGTCACAATCCACCACACACTGGGACGATTGGAGGGGGTCTGGGGCCAGCCCCAGGGAAAGGGGTTGTCATTCAGTAATCATGCACTTGGAAACATGGATTTGATACTTGCTGGTGCCAGGTGTTTTATGAGACACTGGGGATATGAACCAGGTATAACCTTTGCACTCAGGAAGTGGACAGTCCAGGTGGAGGGAAAGGTGTGGAGCAGCCCATTATGGACTCAGGAATCCAACTACGGGTGGTGCATTCTAGGAAGGAGGCCAGGAGGCTGGGAGCATCCGGGGAAGGGAAGCGGTGGGTCAAGCACAGGGTTGAAGTGAGGTAAGGAGAGGCTTAACCAGGTCCTAGGCAAGGCTGGTGCGGCTGGAACCCAGAAAGAGAGAGGAGTAGCCAGTGGCCGAGGCTGCCAAGGCAGGCAGGGGCTAGACCCCGCTGGGCTCAGAGATTGTGGTGAGGAGTTTGGACTCAACAGTAAGGCTGGACTATGCCACCGGGACTCTGAAAGGTGGTGAAGGTCCGATGTGGCCAAGAGACAATGGGGAGAGAGTGGGGGGAGCTTCGGGCCTGGAGCAGACTGCTCTCAGGGATGCCTGGGGTTCATACCACACAGGAGGGGGGGAGGCGGGCTCTCTGCTCCGGGTGAGGCTGGAGGGACAGTGGAGAAGGAGGAGGAGGGGCGCTGGGGCATGGCCCGTGTGCTGTCCATGACCGCAGGGAAGTGGCTCAGTGGAGGGGCTTGGCTGACAGGCCCAGGATCGCTTTCCTTCAGTTCATGAAAATGCTGGGGGGTAGGAGGCGAGGAAGGGAATGAGGAGAATGATGTAACTGTCCCCCAAAAGCGAAGAAGAGACATGCTCTACGGAGGACGGCCCTCTACTGGGACGGTCAAGACTGACGGGCCAGTCTCCTCACAACTCCCTCCAGACAGCCAAGGCTCAGGAAGGACCATGGGGTCCGAGTGACTCGGATGCCAGGCCATCGCCGGACCTCACCGAAGACCTTCCTGCCCAGCAGACAATGGGTCTTGTTTAAATCAACTCTATACAAACCCGTGGACCCAGGCTACCCACTCCAGAAGGCCAGGGGTCCACGCTCCCTTCGCATAACCCCCCGGGACTGGCCCCTTTCAGCTCCTCCTAGACGACTCAGCTCATGGCTTTCCCTGGGGTGTGTTCTCATCATAGGTTTCCTCTTTCACAGAAACCCATGGTCAAGACAGTCTCAAAGTAAAGACCCCCAGCAGGACATGGGTGGCCAGAGCAGTTTTGCTTGAGCTCGACAGTGGGAAGCCTTGACCTACTCCACAGGGCAAGAGGGCTGCTGGCCTCCGACAGCCTTTCCGGAGTCCCGTGCTGAGGAAGAGGCTGCTCCAGACCCAGCCTCCCCGCCATCTGTGACCCCTGGGGAAGAAAGCTGCTCGACAGCCGGGACCCCCAGTTGTCCTGACTAAAGCACATAGCAAGAAACGCGTTCTTTGTTGTGATTCGGGACACACGTGCATATACACAAGGGAAACCAGAGTTTTACAACTTTTGTTTTTCCTTTTAACTTTCAACAGCCCCTGAGCCAACAGACCCAAGTCACCCCTCAGATGACGATTATTCACTATTTACTCAGCAAGCATCTCTGCGAGGTCATGCTGTGTCCTGTGCTGTCCTCAGTCCCGGGCAGACGGGTGGAGTTGAAGAGATGGCCTCGTTGGTTGTGGATTCGGAATTTTGGAGTAGGAGCCAGATCCTAGACAAATGCTGACACAATGTGAATGGTACATTTCGGGGGTGCGTGAAGGTGCCTGATCTACCAGGCAGTTGGGGCAGGGCGACCTCCTCGCCCTGGTCCATTTCTACATGTGCGCAGGGCGGGGGGTCAGCTAGAGCCACCGCCGAGCACCTGGCTGGCTCAGATTCCAGGGAGGAGCGTCAGGGGTTAGGATCCCTGTTTCCAGTTTGGAGCTGGGGTCAGCGAAGGGCTTCCAGAGGAAGTGGCATGGACATCGGGCTCCCTTAACGATGAGCCGTGGGGAGCCAGGCAAGGAGAGAACAGTGCACACGCAGGCTGTGAGGTGGCAGGTGACCCACATGGAACATTCAGGAACAGGACGACGGCCAGGGAGACTGGAGAGGAGGGAGTCCACACGGGTCCCCGTGGGCTCGATTCAGAGGAGAGAATCTCTAACCCATGTCTTCAACCACCACCAGGAAGGAGGCCCTGATTTCATGTTCCATTTAAAAACATGTTCCCTTTGCACTTTGGATTTTGTTTGGGCAGGTGTTGGGGTGGGGATTTGAGAAAACAAACGAACACACGAAGCAAACCCAGTGTGCAGCTGAGTGAAGGGTAGACCCCAGGAGACCTCTTGCGTGGGTTTTACTCTAGCTTGCAGCCGATCGAACATGTAAGGACCGCTCACTGTGTCAGTATTTGGGAATCTCCTGGGAGCATGAAGTAGGCTGGGGTCAGCTGGACACAGGGTGGGGGCGGAAAGGGGACCAGGCCTATTTGTCAGGAGCCACCAGGAGAACTCCCTGCCCACGAGGGGCCTGGAGAAAGGTGCCTCTCGAACACCGACCCCCGCGGGGGTCTCTGCATCTGGGAGAAGATGGGGGTGGGGGGTGCTTCCCCGAAGATTTGGGAGGCCCTGTTCCTAACTCTGAGTCAGCAGCAAGGACATGGGGGTGAGCTAGAAGGTGAAGAGGGAGCCCTGGATGCCTGTTTAAGGGAGTCAGTCCCTCCATAACTTCAGGTTGCAACCCAGGGACAGCGGCCTTGAAGCCCAGGGACAGTGACTTTGAATTTGCATGTCTGCCCAGTGTGGCCTCAGGTATCCCAGGAGCAGAGGAGGCAAAGACCGCTCCAACTGAGGGCAGAGGGCATTATGTTGGGATGAGGGTTCCATGGCTGAACCCTCCTCCCCTTGGGGTTTCCCGACCAGGGACTGCACGCACAAAAGACAAGGACCTAGTGCAGTACCGCATCCATCAATGTTAGTGTCTTAGGGGCCGTGCCCGAGCCCTTTCTCGTCTGCAGAGACTCCCTAGTAAAGTAGAGCCTGACTGAGGAGGGAGCTCCGGCCAGGAGCCTCAGGGCACGCTTCAACCTCCCAGCTTCCTCCCCAGGGTGCGCACCGCGGGGGTCGATAGGGGCTGACTCACTGGACCCCCAGATGCAGGTGGGCAAGATGGGCCAGAAAGAGAGATCGGCAGGGGCCTCCACCAGCCAACCCATTCTGGGACAGTGGCTCCTGGTCTGGCTGCCAATGGGGACAGGAAAGGAAAGAGAAACGACCAGAGACTGTTTCCATGGAAGAACAGAAGTGGAGAGAAGGCGTGTGTCAAGGCCAAGGGCCTTAGTAAATAACCCCATCCCTGAGTAAGCTGGGTGTGAATGAGTGTTCTCGGGGCGCCCCCGTGAGATGAGCCACCTTCCTCTCTTGTCCCGTCCTCTCCATCGTCTGTCCTGTCACAAGAGATGAGGTGTCCCTTGATTTAAGGTTGATACTGCCCCCAGGGCGTGGATGCCTCCCCTTCCCTCCCCTCCCCTCCTTCCCCTTTCCTCCCCCTGCACCTTCTTAGCCACTTGGAACCATCAGTTTGGCCTCCTCTCGACTGGATCATTTCCATTAGTATTCGGACACCCCCAAGTCTCACCCATCGTAAACAAGGAAACCATTCCCTCCACCCCACATTCCCCCTCCATCCACAACCCTGCCTCTCACCCCTGTAAAGCCAGTCTGCATTTTCTATGTGCATTTTCTTGCCCCCTCCCGAGTTCACAATCTCCCATCCAGCTCCCCACATACACTTTGCCAATGAACCTGCGCCAGGGGCTGCCGTGACCCTAAATGATACAGCCAACCTGGTTTTCTCCATCTCTCTGGAGCGTGTGACCTTCTGATGCTTTGCTCTAGGGTTATGACCCCCCTTTCTCTTTCCCACCCATGTCCCTCCCCCTCTCCTTACTACCTACACTGTTGTGCAGAGGGGTATGTCAAGGCCATGGGCATCCTCAGCACCCCTCCTCTTACACAATGCTACCCCTTCCCCCACAGCTGGGGGTTTTCAGTGCTGGCTGCCCTGGAGAATCATCTGGGAGCTTCTGAAAAGTACCAGCACCTGAGTGCCACCCTAATTAACTCAAAGTCACAAGAGTAGGGCCCAGGTGTGACTGCTTTCAAACTCCCAGATGATTCTGAAGGCAAGCCAGGGTTTCTAGCCACTTGTCTAGGTGACCTTTCATGCCACAACTTCATGACCATGTCCATACCAGGAGGCTTCAGAGTCATCTCTGCCGACCTTGAGACATCCAGAAACATTCTTGGTTCCCCAAAGGCATCTAGCCAGGTGTCTTCTCATATAGGAAGTCAATTCAGCTTACCACCCATTCCAGAGTCCAAAAGCTTCTTCTAACACTAAGGTCAGACTGTTCTCCTTTTCATCTATGGGGAATCTTCCATAATGGACTAATAGGGAAGATATTTCCTCTCTGGCCTAAGACCTTAACAGCATGTCCAGAACCCAGTTTATTATTTTTTTCCAGAAAGATCTATGCCCAACTTGGGGCTTGAACTCATGACCCCAAGATCTAAAGTCACATGCTCTACCCCTTGAGCTAGACAGGCAGCCCCAAAGGGATCATTTTTATGTCTTGATCTCAATGAAACAAATCTAGAATGCTAAAATGCCTTTGACTACATTGGTGTAGTTTGCTGCTTCTCAATTTCTCTCTCTCTCAAGGAAAAAAAAAAAAAAAGCGTCACTGGTTTCTGCTTCACGCTTCCCTGACCCAGGAAACCATCTTGCTCATCCTGCCAGTCCCAGTCATCACCCTGGAATGGGACTACGTGTCTCCCCCACCAGACTTTAAGATCTTTGAAGGCAGGGACCGTGCCTTAGTCACTACTGTGTCTCCCACCCCTAGCATGGTGCCTGGCTTAAAGTTTTGTTGAATAATGAATAGAGGAATAAAATTCTACAGGTGTAGCCCACAGAATAAGGCACTTAATCTGGTTGGTTTCACTGGCTGGATTCATAAAGAGAAGACATGAGATCTCAGCCTAGAAGCTATAATTTGGCCTATATGATCTGCAGAAAGTATAAGGTCCTCCTCTGGGGATGAACTTGAAGGAGGGTCTTGCCGAGAATCCCAAGCCTGGTACACAGAAGAATCACCGGGAAGCCTTGCAGAACTTGTCCAGATCCTACCGGGATAGAGGAGTGGTCTTTTCACACGCTCCCACCAGCTGAAGACCAGAATTGAGGAGCAGCCTGGAACTTCCCAAAGGCAACCTTTCCATCACTCAGATATTTGAGAAGTAAATTGGGGGAGGGGGGGCGGGGAACACTGCAGGGTGGAGTTTCTTCAGTAGCCCAGGTAGGAACCAACATTCTAGAACCAAGATTGTCCCAGCGCCCCCTGCTGGGGTGGGGAAACCCCACGTGGGCACAGAAGGGAGGTCCCAGATGGCATACAGGGCTCGAAGATCTAGCAGCCTCCCCTGGTGGGGAAAGAACCCTCCTATCCCTTCTAGGAGGCTCAAATAAGTCATGGAGACAAGGTGGGGTTCAAAGGTGCTTCCAGGATCATGTGCTCCTGTCTGTCTTCACCAGCCCCCAGCGCACACCTGCCCTGCCAAGGACACTCTTCTCCCTTCCAGTGACTTCCAGAACAGACAGGGAAATGCAGTGTCTACCCATGCAATGGAAGATCACTCAACCATGAGAACAGGAAGCGTGCTCTAACATGGGTGTTAAAAGCATTTAAAAGCTTAAAAGCGTTATGCTAAGTGAAAGAAGCTGCACTCGAAGGTCATGTGTTACATGATTCCATTTAAATAAAACGTCCAGAACAAACCCCGAGAAACAGAAAGCAGATTAGTGGTTGCCAGGATCTGGGAGGAATGGAGATCGACTGCTAATGGGCATGGAATTTCCTTCAGGGGTGATGGAAATGTTCTGGAACCAGATAGTGGTGACTGTTGCCCAATATTGTGAATGTACTAAATGCCACTGAATTGAACACTTTACAAATGGGTAAAATGGTAACTTAAAAAAAAGATTCTATTTGTTTATTCACGAGAGACAAAGAGAGAGAAGCAGAGGCAGAGAAACAAACAGGCTCCCCACGGAGCAGGGAGCCTGATGCAGGACTTGATCCCAGGACCCTGGAATCATGACCTGAGCCGAAGGCAGACACTTAACCTACTGAGGCACCCAGGTGCCCCCAAATGGTAACTTTTATGTTATGCGTGTTTTAACACCATTTTTGGACACCCCGTGGTTCTGTGAGAACCCCCAGGGCTGGGCACCAATGGGCAGCTCAGAAGCTTAGGAGTTCAGCCCAGGCATTGGTCTGGTTCCCTAAACCAGGGCGGCAGCCATGGCTCTCAGAAGCCAAAAACACCAGCGTGCTTCCCAGTCACCCATGACCATGGTCTCTTTCTACCCACAGAACACTTCTGACACCAGATGTGTGTGGGGAGGTCCCCAGACTAACCAGTTCTCCAACACCACTGTAGCTGAGTATCCTGACATTTAATTTGATTCTGACACGAATGTCTGTAGTCACATCAGACCCCACAGCTAAGGGCTCCGTCCCCCAAAACTGCCTCTAATCTGGATGCCCGTTGCAAACTTAGACCATCAGGACTCCAGACAGAATGGTTGTAAATGCAGGGGGTCCCCACAACCCCCTCCCCAGGCTGGAGAATTTGCTGGACCAGCTCATGGAACCCAGGGAAACAGTTCACTTACTATTCCCGGGTTATTATCAAGAATACAACTCAGGAGACGCCTGGGTGGCTCTGTTGGTTAAGCAGTTGCCTTCGGCTCAGGTCATGATCCCGGCGTCCTGGGATCGAGTCCCACATTGGGCTCCTTGCTCAGCAGGAAGCCTGCTTCTCCCTCTGCCTCTGCCCGCCACTCTGTCAAAAAAAAAAAAAAAAAGAATACAACTCAGGAGCCATCCCACGGAAGAGACGTGGGGCACAAGATACCGAGGAATTTCTGTGCCCTCGTCTACAGTACCAGCCTCCCAGCCCGTGATGTGCTCAGCACCAGAAGCTCTCGGAACCCCCTACCCCATCCCATAATCTGCGGTGGGGGTGATGGAGATTTCATTACTTGGGCAGGCTTGAGTGAGTCATTGGCCATTAGTGATGAACTCAATCTGCAGCCCCCTCCCCTCCCCTCCTGGGAGGCTGGGGGAGAGCTTTCAGGAATGGACCTTGGCACTGGGGCACTTGCAGAGCTCCGAGGGGGCAGCAGACTGGACAGAGCAGACTCCAGTTTGTCACAGAGGAGGACGCACTGGAGAAGCCTGGGATGGCAGGAGAGCCAGACTAGGGTGGTCCAGGGCCCTGCAGAGGAAGCAGGTTGAAAGGTGAGTCGGAGTCTGGCAGGTGAGGGGTGAGTGGAGTGTTCCAGGCTGAGGACAGAGAGCAGAGGAACCTGTGAGAAACCAAAAGATGTCCACAACTCAACTGGATTCTAGAGACCAAGGAGATGAGGGGGGAAAGATGTATCTGGAAAGATGGGCTGGAACCATGAAGGACAGGGCTGTGTGGTGGATCCACAGTGAGGAGGCTTTGCTCTTTGCAGTAGGGAAATCGGACTCCTCTCTGCTTCATCCTCTCTAGTCCAGTGACTACCAAGTTGCTTCCAAGATACCTGTTGCATACCCAGGTCTCTCTGTCTTCCGTGTTATGCATCTGGTTTACGACACCATTGTTCTATCCAAGAGTGGCTCCTCTACTCGCTTTATCTTCTTTCTGGCTCCTTGGAGGGCACTCAGCCTCCCTGCCGTAGCCTTTGTAGCCTTTCCCTTGACTAGCCCCAAGGCCTCTTGGCCTCTTCCCACCCCTCATCCCCCAGGGATGGCTCCAAGATCAAAGCTGTGATGGGATGTCACCTGCACTTGCCCTGTTGCCTTGACTCCTCATGATGGGATGTCACCTGCACTTGCCATGTTGCCTTGACCTTGGTTGAGGTCACCAAGTAACCTCAACCATTCCAGCCCCCCACAGAGACTAAAACACCCAGAAAGTGTTGGGGTATTTCCCTCAACAGCTATTTCTAGAAGAGGAGGAAGTCCTTCCCAAAGGCATGTCCACAGGCTTCTCTTCGGGTCCCGAGCCTGAATTAATCACTGCCCCAAGGAGTGAGATATTATGATTCCCCTGCTGGGAAGGAGCCCACGAAGCCCAGGACTGCTGACATGAGAAAGAACCCAAGCTTTATCGGTAAGAAGGCGGGGACAGCTATCGGCAGGAAGCAGCAGGTCACATGACTTCTGGGGGAAATTCTGCATTTTACTCACAAAGCTCTCTCCCCTCTCCAGGGCAAATCCATCCTAAAAAAATCTTTGTTGGGTGCCACCGACAGGTAGCCCCAGCCCACAGGCTTCCTGCTGCGGCGTCTCTCACCGAAGGTCCATGGAGACCCCCGCCCCATCCTCCGGCCCTGGCCACACTTCAGCATCCATCCTGAATGTCACGGCGGCCCCGTGCCCAGACCACACATTCCTCATCCGGAGAGTCATCCCAGACTCCCACAACTCCTGCTCTGTCGATTTTCTCTTTTCAACAGCATCCTGCCAAACAGTTTCGCAGAGATGGAGCCCTGATGCGTTTCTTGGCTTGGTTCCCCTAGTACTGGGATTGGAGTTGGACACTGCCACGCTTCCATCCCCAACAAACCCCAAATCTGACTCTGCCCTTCGTGGTGGAAGGAGGATTTGCAACCCCCCCTTACTCAAGAAGCAACTCTGGCATCAGCTGGGAAGGGACACACAGGGAGCCCAGAATCATGTACCAAAGGGTCTTTATATCAGTTTTGAGCCGTGTCTTCTACCCGTACAGACAGGGACATGCTGGCAAATGGCTAATAACCAGTCCTCATGTCTCCCCGCCCAATACCTCTCACTTGTTCATCTATCTATAATGAATTTGACTCACATAAAGGTAATAAATACTCAAGACGGATCATTTGCTGATTATTCTACTACATGGTTGGGGATGGGGGAGAAATACATTCCTGAAAGGAAAACTCAAGGAGCTGTTGGCAGAAGGAAAGGTATGCAAACAAATGATAGCATAATTCTGAGGTCTCTCGGCCGACTCCCACCTATGCCTCAAGCCTCCTGTCACAGTCCTTCCCCCCTCCCTCAGCAATAGTTCCAAGTCCTCCTGGATATTTCTCCACTCCTGGAACCTGCCTTACACACACTCACCCCTGGACATTTGCACACCGTACAGCCCAGCCAAGCGAACTCCTATTCATCTGTCAGGTCTTGGTTTAGGTGCCATTTCCTCCAGGAAGCCTCCCGTGATCCTCAAACTAGGTTACATGGATCTCCTATGAGCTCCCATATCCACTTATATTTTATTTAATAAATATTCATTGGTCACCTCCTTTGTGCCAAGTTCTGCCTCACTGTATTACTCTTGTCTGTATGTTCCACTAGATCTTACACTCTGTGGGGCTCAGCATCTTATGTATCTTCCTCTCACTATGTCTCCATGACACGTAACAGTACCTGGAACAGTCAACATGCGACAAATTTTTGTTGGAAAAGAAAAGGATAATTTTTGAAATTGACGTGAAAGTCACACATAGCATAAAAATAGCCATTTTGAAGTGAACAGTTCAATGGCATTTAGTACAAATGTGCAACTGCCGTCTCTGTTGAGTTCCATTTTCATCTCTCCCCATGGAAACCTTATACCCACAAAGCTGTCACTCTCCAGCCCCGTCTCTGCAACCCCAATCGGCCATGAAAGAATTTTTAAATAAATGAAAACTGTCTGCCTTTGGGTTGGACAAATTTGCCTCTTTCTAAAAACCAGTGGAAGCATTGCTTTAAGCCAGGCAGGCCCTTGTGGGATGGGTACAGCAGAGACTTTGTCGGCTGCTGGCTGGCCCCACTGGGCACCCCGAGCCACCCCATGGCACCCCGAAGCACACGGGCCCTTTCTTTTTGGGAGGGGGACCCATCTCTTCCAAAATCGAGTGTCTCTTCTCAACACCTTCCTCTGAATTGGAAATGGTCCAGGGCAGTCGGCAAGTTTGGTCCCAGAAGCAGCTTTTTTGGGGGAGCTGAGCCTTGAGTCCCTTCATGAGAAATCTGTGACTTGGGAGCTTTCCCCAGGGAGGGGGATCAGGTTGGTGCGTGCAGGTGGGAGAAGGTTATCCAGGGCGGCAAAGAGCACTCTGCTCATCAGGCCCGCCACTGTGGGGAGCGGCAGAACCCGGGCCTTGGGGCCTGCCCCTCCCCACTCAGGAGGGAGCAGGCCTGGCTCCCCACAGCCCCCTGGGGGGAGTGGGTTCAGCAAGGTCAAGATGGGGGATGCAGGCTGGGAAACAGCAGGTAGGGAGAAGGTCTGCCCCTGGGACCTATTTCCCTGGTGCTGAGAAGCAGGGCACCCTTCAGAGTGGGCCTCCTAAACGTGCTCCTCGATGGCCCACGCTGTCCCTGCTCATCTTCCTTGTTGCCCGTTGCCCTCCCCCACTGGCCTGGGGAACTGTGGGGGGATTGAGGAGGGCAGAGAAGAGAGGAACAGAACCTGGGGAGAGGGAGGGCATCCACGCATATCTTCTGAAAGAGGTGGGAAGATGAAGGAGGACCAGAGGGGTGGGGGTGACAAGCCAGCAGCCCGTCAGGGTCTCCACCTCCACTCCGCCTCCCAGCCAGAGCAGCCCACCCACAGTCTGTCGGATCAACGGGGTCCTGCTCTAACACCGTGTGGTGTCCGGCCTTAATGTCACCCAACAGCACGTCTTTTCACATCCCACGTATTTCCTGTGGCTGCTGTTAAAACAAACTACTGCAAATCTCCTGGCTTTAAACAACACAGACCCAGGGTGTCTGGGTGGCTCAGTCGGTTAAGTGTTGACTCTTGTTCTCGGCTCAGGTCATGATCTCGCCGTCTGAGTTCAAGCCCTGCATGGAGCCGACTTAAAAAATTAAAATAAGGGCGCCTGGGTGGCTCAGTGGGTTAAGCCGCTGCCTTTGGCTCAGGTCATGATCTCAGGGTCCTGGGATCGAGTCCCGCATCGGGCTCTCTGCTCAGCAGGGAGCCTGCTTCCTCCTCTCTCTCTCTGCCTACTTGTAATCTCTCTCTGTCAAATAAATAAATAAAATCTTTTTTAAAAATTAAAATAAAATAAAATATACAGTATAATACAATACACAACACAGACTCACTCTCCTTCCATTCCGGAGATCAGAAATTCAAAATAATCTTATAGGAGTCAAATCAGGCTATCAGTAAGAGATTCCTCCCAGAATCTCTTAGTGAGTGCAGTGGGCTGGATGGTAGTCCCTAAAAGACTTGTCCATGTCCTAACCCCCAGAACCTTCACTGAGACTCATACATGGCAAAAGAGGGAATAGCAAGAACTTTTTCTGGAAATGCATGGGATTAATTTAAGTTAAGGACCTTGAAAGATGCTTCTCTTGGCTTTTCTGCGTGGGCTTGGGCGCCATTCCATGCACCCTTACAAAACAGACCCACAGACGAGGACACAGAGAAGAGAGAAGGCACAGTGAGCACAGAGGCAGAGACAGGAGCCATGTGGCCATGAACAGTGTCCACAGTCACGGGAAGCAAGAAGTGGCAGAGACCAGAAGCTCCCCTAGAGCCTCCAGGAGGGGCTTGATCTCAACACCGCCATTTTGGACTTCTGGCCTTCCAAGCTGTAAGAGAAGACATTTCTGTTGTTCTAAGCCACCGAATTTGGGGTGATTTGTTACAACAGCCCCAGGAAACGAGTACCGTAAGAATCTGTTCTTTGCCTTTCGTAGCTTCCAGAGGCCACCTACATTCCTTGCTTTCTGGTTCCCTCCTCCGTCCTCACACACCAGCGCATGTCATCTCTCTGACCTACCTCCCTCGTAAGGATCTCTGTGATCACACTGAGCCCACCTGGGTCATCCAGGAGAATCTCCCCATCTCAAGATCCTTAGCTTAATCTGTAAAGTTCTTTGTACCAGGTAAGATACACAAGGGTTGTATACACAAGTGTTCTGGGGATTAGGATGGGGACATCCCAGGGGTCCATGGAGGCAGTACCCTGCCAGCCTCACTCAGGTACCCGGCTTCAAGGTGTCTTTCAAGCATGGTCTCCAGGGGTCACCGTTAGGATCTGGGGGTCCCCTGAAGCTGCAGAAAGATTCAGCAGATTGTGCCTGCCTTTTTCTCTCTCCCCCATAAGACTTGGTCTTCTCCCTACAGCTTCTGCTCTGGGAAGGTGCCTGGGGCCCCTTTGGGTTGGATGGCAAAGATGCTCATGGGTCTTCAAATCCTCCAGCTGCTCCCCACAAATCCTTGGAACCCATAGACCTAAGAGGCCATTCCCCTTGGCTCCTTTCCTTCCTTCTTTCCCTAGCACCACCATGCTTGAATTTCCCCCAAACTCTACTAGCCCTGCCTTACCATGGTGGTGGCCATGTTGCCACAAAACTCGCTCAGAACCACTTTCAGGGCACTGAGCGAGGGCGTAAGTGGCCCGCTGTCCTTGGAATAATCCGGGACAGGATGATCACCACAGCCCTCATCGCCTTAGCCACAGTCAGCTGGGATCAAAGCGATGCCCAGTGAATGGGATTCTGGCTCAGCCGCAAGCACCACCCTTCTGCAGAGCTCCTGTGTTGTTTCCTTTCTTTTCTTTCTTTTTTTTTTTTTTTAAAGATTTTATTTATTTATTTGTTAGAGAGAGACAGGAGCGAGAGTGAGCACAAGCAGACAGAGTGGTAGGCAGAGGCAGAGGGAGAAGCAGGCTCCCGGCTGAGCAAGGAGCCCGATGCGGGACTCGATCCCAGGACGCTGGGATCATGACCTGAGCCGAAGGCAGCCACTTAACCAGCTGAGCCACCCAGGCGTCCCTCCTGTGTTGTTTCTAAACGCTCAGGCCACCCGCTTGTTCTCCATGTCGTACATAGTTGCCTGACCAGTGCCTCCAGGGTCTGTGTCCTCCTGCTGGCTGGACCCCAGTTTGGTTCAAATAGCCACCCAAACCCCCATGAATTTTAATTGGTCCAAAGCGGTCCAGGCGAGTTCTCTTGCCAAATGATTGGTCAGGCAGGGGCAGGTGAAGCCGTTCCAGCCAATGAACCTGCAGAGTCTGTCTCGGGAGCCCAGGGGAGGAGTCCAAGATGGCAGGTAAGGGAGTGGGGCAAAGGAGACAAGCAACCAGCCTGAGTCCTGGGGAGACGGGGGAGGTTAGGCCTTGGAGTTAGCAGCCTTTGACCCATGGGCTTCCTCGTGATCGGCCCCTTTGGAGCTGGGCTTGTATTTCCCATGGTAAACGTCTCATGGGTTCTTTGGCCTGCAGATGAATTCCGCTCTCTTTTGCTCTGTCAGTCCCCACCTGTGGCCTTCGGGGCCCTGTTGGCTGTCATTCTAGTAGCAGCTGCTTCTGCTCATCCTTGTTTACAGCCCGCACCAGACACACACACACATATGCGCATGCACACATACGTGTGCACACAAACACCCCAACCCCCCACACTGGCCAATTTTTTTCCCCCTAAGATTAACTTATTTTATTTTAGAGAAAGAGAGCAAGCCCCAGCAGGAGGGGCAGAAGGAGAGGAAGAGAGAGACTCTCAAGCAGACTCCATGCTGGGCACGGAGCCTAAGGCCGGGCTGGATCTCCCAACCCTGAGATCATGCCCTGAGCTGAAACCAAGGGTCGGATGCTTAACTGACTGAGCCACCCAGGCATTCCCCACTGCCCCATGCTGACTGGCTTTGGCTTTGACATCACAGTTGCCCCTCTCCCTTTAACTCCAAAAGGGGGAAACCACAGTGAAGTTCCAGGTATATACACCGGGTATGAAATAGTTAGGCTTGGGCTGATGCCAGGTGTGGGGTGAACTTGGAGTTGATGGTACCCTGTACAATGGGAAGAATTTCTAGTTGTCACTCACGTGGAAAGTCAAGGTGGGCCTCACAGCCCCTGCTGTGGCTTGGAGTGGGATGGAAACAAAGAAAGAACCCCCTCACCCCTCACCTCTCCACCCCGTCCCTGGGAGTACAGCAGGGCCTGGGGGAGAGAAAACATCCCCTGCACTCATCCGGATGGGCCAGGAAGAGGGGTCCAGGGCATCAGAAGTGCTGTGATGAGGCTGTGCAGATAGAGAAGTGTGGATTATTAAAAAGTCAATGCCCTGAGGTTAAGGGTCAGCCCTGCACTTAGTGTGACCAGCTGGGACTAGAGTGGAGGCTCTGTGAAATAACCCAGGACCGAGATAACTGCATGGAGCCTCTGTCTGGCCAGGCATTTCACAGTCTCCATTCCGAACCACCAGGCTTGACTCACCTTCCTGGTCTCTCAATTCCCATTTGTTCTATCCTCAACAAACTTGTCCTGCCTGAACCCTGGGTCGGGGTGAGGGACACTTGTCTTGACCAGGCAGGGCTCTAAGAGGCCCAGAGAGGCCAAGGCCACCTCCCTTCTCTGAGGTTCCAGTCTTTTACTTTAAAAATCAAGGAATAGGGACGCCTGGGTGGCTCAGTTGGTTAAGCAGCTGCCTTCGGCTCAGGTCATGATCCTGGTGTCCTGGGATCGAGTCCCACATCGGGCTCCTTGCTCCACAGGGAGCCTGCTTCTCCCTCTGCCTCTGCCTTCCACTCTGTCTGCCTGTGCTTGCTCTCTCTCTCTCTCTGACAAATAAATAAATAAAATCTTTAAAAAAAAAAAAATTAAGGAATATCCAAACAAAGCTTCTAAAACGGCTTTTTAAATGTTCTCTTTCTTTTTTTTTTTTTAAAGATTTTATTTATTTATTTGACAGAGAGAGAGATCACAAATAGACAGAGAGACAGACAGAGAGAGAGATGAGGAGAAGCAGGCTCCCTGCTGAGCAGAGAGCCCTATGCGGGACTCGATCCCAGGCCCCTGGGATCATGACCTGAGCCGAAGGTAGAGGCTTAACCCACTGAGCCACCCAGGCGTCCCAAATGTTCTCTTTCTTAAATCATTACTTCTAATGCATGCGCACACACATACGAGCAATGAACTACTTTCTTTCTCTGTCCCAGAAGTGTAAAAATTGATGCTGTTTTGAAAGATGCAAAATGTCAGAACTTTTGCAGCAAAATTACATCAATTTTTCATTTCCGGTAAGACAGCATATTTTACTAATTGGGACTGAATGATAACTCTGTATTAGTTTCCTGTGGCTGCTGTAACAAATGACCCCCTCACCCAGTGGTTTCACTCAACAGAACTTATTGTCTCTCACTTCAGAGGCCAGAAGTCTGAAACCAGTTTTTACTGGTCAAGGATCTAGGGGGAATCCATTTCTGTGTCTTCTGACTTCTGCTGGCTTCTAGCTCCCCAGCCGTGTTACTCCAACCTGCCTCTGTGGCACTATGGTCTCCTCCTCTTGTGTAACATCTCCTGCTGCCTCCCTCTTATGGGAATACTTGGGCTGGTATTTAGGGCCTACCTTGATAATCCAGGATAATCTCCCCATCTCAAAATCCTGAGCTTAATCACTTTCTGTGCCAGAGAAAGTAGTATTGACACATTCCAAGGATTAGGACATGATTTCCTGGGGACCCTTCATTCAGCCTACCACACACCAGTGAACAACAGACTTCAACCTCTTAAAACTAGCCTACACCAGAACAGTGCTGTGCACAGATGACTACAGGACTAGGAAAGCGTATTCATTCTTGGGGGTGCTGTGGTTCAAGGTTGTTCAAGAATCTTCCAGTCCTGCCCGTGTCTCTCTGCTTCTGCATGGACAACCTTGCTTCGAGAGAACATCCTGAATCTACATGGAAATATGAGGCCTTCTGGAAATATGAGGGACCATCCAATGGCAGTCCGCCAATCCCACCCCACGTTCGCCTTGTGATAGGCCCTGTGGTCGGTGTATGTTTCCTCAACTTCCCCAGGCAAGGAGTCCATTTGGAGCCCCACTCCAAATCCCCACTCCCATCCTCATCCAAGACTTGATGCTTTAAGCCCCCACATGTTTGTCTGAAGAAGGCTTATCTTCTTCTTCTTACTGAGCCAGAAGACATCTAACATAAATGTTACCATGTTAGCCATGTGACAATGTATACACATCAGCAACGTCAAGGACATTCTCAGTGTTGCACAACTATCAGCATTAGCCAGACCCAGTCACTCCCTGTCCCCCCTCCCTGGCTTCTGGCAACCCTAATCTGCTTTCTGTCTCCATGGATTTGCCTATTCTAGATATTTCCTACAAAGGGAACTGTACCATGGTGGTCTTTCGTGTCTGGCTTCTTTCACTTAGCATCACGTTTTCAAGGTTCATCCAGATAGTGGTACATTTCCGTATTTCCTCCTTCTGATGGCTGAATAATATTCTCTTGTTTGTACAGACTACATGTTGTTTATCCCTTCATCAGTCGACGGACATCTGGGTGGTTTTCTACATTTGGTCCTTCCTGATTGGAACCCCAGAGCCCCACAAGACCCTACATAAGAGTGTGGCCATGATAACAGGGGATCCTTATTGAGACACACACCCACCTTTCCGGTCTCCCCATTCCCTCCTTCAGCGAACAACCACCCTTCTTCCAACCCCGTGGTCCTAGTGGGGCTGCTGTGCCCTCCCAGAGTCCTACTGTGTGGAACTCCGAAGCTCTTCCACCCCCAGTCCTCGTGTTATCTAAAGGGTAACAGATGGGACCCTGCGATTGGTCACCACGCACCCAGAGAAACTCCCTGGATAGTGTCCCATGTGACCTGAAGGAGTCTGAGGCCAGGGCAGGGGGGGTTTCTGAGCCAGCCGGTCCTCAGGCCTGTGGGTCCCAAATGTTGACCCCCTGGGTCCTGCTGGGTCTCACCAGGGCCTCTCCAGGAGAAGCTGGGGCCTGAAGCTAGGTATTGAGGTGGATTCCCTGCCCACACGATTGCCTTTGATCAGCAACCCTCCCTATCTCCCCCTGTAATAAGTTGTGAAATCAGAAAGTATAAGTCTTCCCTTTAAAGATGAGACGTGCAGAATGACAATTATAGAAATTTCTTTCATTTAGTCTTCTTTAAAAGGGAACAATGGACCAAGCAATTTCCTTGGCATCCCCCCAAAAAAGAAGTATTGTGGTTATTAAAATAGTGTGCTTACTTTGTGCTAATGAGAAAAGCTGGAGAATATTAATGAGCTAATAGACTCCAGAGAGCCCTGATTATCTGACTCAGCAGGCAAAGGGCCCAAGGACAATGAAAGGAGACTCTTCTCTGCCCTCTGTCATGAAGAGACTGACTGTTGTCCCACCACTCTATTTAAAAAGATGAGAATTTTCTTGTTGTCATTTTTTTTCTAGAGTCTGCTTTTCCTCCCTCCCCAATTTCCTTCCTTCCTTTTCTTTCAGTAGGGTGCACATGGAGCCCAATGCGGGCCTTGAACCCACAACCCTGAGATCAACCCTGAGCTGAGATCAAGAGTGGGGTGTTTAACCAACTGAGACACCCAGGTGCCCCTGTTTTTCCTTATAAATATAAATCTTAATATCTTTACACATCAGTTTCCTTATCTATAAAATGGGAGAAGTAGGGGTTCCTACATATTCCTTAGGAATATTTTGAGGATTTAAGAACCAGACATCACTTAAGAACCATACCTTGTTGCGGGGGGTGTGCATCTGGGTAATTCAGTCATTGAGCATCTGCCTTCGGCTCAGGTCATGATCTCAGGGTCCTGGAATCAAGCCCCGCATGGGGCTCTCTGCTCAGCAGGGAGCCTGCTTCCTCCTCTCTCTCTGCCTGCTTCTCTGCCTACTTGTGATCTCCGTCTGTCAAATAAATAAATAGTCTTTTAAAAAAAGATTATAAAACACAGTTTTGATAATTGTACAAAATCATAAAGCATGGATAGGACAGGATGCAAAGATTGTTCATGAACTACAGCTTTTGCCAATCGCTTCAGAAGCTCAGGGAACTCACTAGATGATTTTCCTTTTTTTTTTTTTTTTCCATCTAAACTAGGTTCCTTTGTTTCACATACTAAGAAAGATCGAGCAGAAAAGCAATTGAGTCTGCTATTGTCTGCAGATACTGGTTTCAGAATAAAGGTGCCTCTCACTATTTTTGAACGTTAGTGAAAGCAAAGCTTTTATTTCTTTCACCCAGACCCTGCCCAGGCTGCGGGGTGATGCCGTGCCACAGGCTGAACCCCGTTCTGGCTACAGTGATTGCCAAGCTGCCCCCATCAGGACCCGTCTCTACCTCCCACATCTCAGCGGCAGGGGCTGGAAGCCGTGGCGGGCGTGGGACTGCTGAAGGCACAGGGGACCCCCTGGAACAGCATCCCTAACACCCGTGCCATGCTCTTCAGAGACGCCCTAGCTGCTGCCACTCTGGGGCTCTCCTCATTGTCATACCAACAGGGGCCCCTTGCTCTGTTTTGACCAGTTTGAGTAGATCCTGTCAAAGACACCCCAACGTTTCTGGGGCTCCACAGAGACAAGAGAAACTCTGCCACCATTCCTACAGCCCTACGGCCCGATCGCCAGCCTCCCCGACAAGGAGAGAGGCCCAGCCTTGAGCGACAGCCACAGGCCCCCCAGAGGTGGGAGCGGGAGCTGGGAAATCTGTTCACATCTGTGCCCCCCTGGTCTTCTCTGAGCTAGCCCCACCGAGGGTGGTGCCTTTTGTGCATTGCTGGTGACAAAAGATCTCAACAGCGTCCAAGCACAGGTGTACTGTCTCTTTGGGATCGGCCCGTCCTCGCCGAGGTCAGGGTTCCAGGTACAAGGAACTCAGGCCACATTCAGAGGGTGGATGGACAATTTCGTAGGGCTCTGATCCCCCCAAGATGGTACATCAGACCACCACAGCCCAGCCACCCTAGGCAAGGGACTTGGCCTGTGTCCAATGAAATCGGCACCTTTCCTCGAGCATTTCCCCATCTGCTAGAAGCTGGGAAGCAGATGTCAGAAGAGCTGGGGACAGAAGCTAAGAGATCTTGTGGCTTTTGAGCTTCATGGCCACCAGTATAATTGGACTACATTAATGCTGCAGGAAACCACCCAAGAATGCTAATGGCATAAACACCATGCAGTTAGGTTCTCATTCTAGATGCCCTGCCCTTCATGTAGGACCCAGTCGAGTGCTTGTGAGCCTTGACCTTGACCCCAAATGGAGAGCTGCTCTAGGGTACTATGGTTAAGGGCTTTCTGATGAGCCTCTCATCCACATTCCACCAGCTTCATGGCTATGTCACCGCCCTGACAGCACCCCCATCCTCCCCCTGACCCCCGCCAACCTCCCGCCAATGCCACTTGCCCTGTGGAAGCATTTTCTCTCCACGAATGTTCCAGCCACCTGAAGTCACGGTTCCTACCCCAGGTGGGAGAAGCCTATTCCCTCATCCACTACTCACCATCCAATACCCAATGACCAAAAAGAACTCCTCAACCACAACCTTCAGGAGTCGGGGCAAGAGTGGGATAAAGTCAAAGAGCTTTGGCTACGAGGAATCCTGACTTCGAACGCCCTCTCTGGCGCTCCCTAGCCAGCTCTCTCGGCTCAAGCTGCTGACCTCGCCAAACCTCAGCAAAATAGGTGGGTGATACCTCTGTATGGAATTCTAAGAGTAGGAGGAGATGGCGTGAATGGAGCCTGGTGCGCACCAGGCCTGCGGGCTTGGGGCTGCTGTTCTAACTGGGGGCTCCTGGCTGCGTCCAGAGGGCGCACTTCAAGGCTTGGTGATGACCGTGCACTCGGACCTCTGGCCAGAGAGGAAGTCCCCAGGCAGCTGTGGCTCCTGCTTGGCCCCACTCTCTGGGTCTTCTTCCCCTTCCTCCACGGGGGCGTTCCCCCACCTTCTAACGGTCTCGTGCAAGGAAGGACAAAGTTCATGACAAGCCAGGCAGCTCTGAGACATGCCCACCACCACCACCACCCCCCGCCCCCCCCCCCGCCGCCACTCTGCCAATTGCCAAACCCAGAGACACTTTACTTCTTAACCTTCACTGATGAGCCGCTGACAAGCACGTCTGCCCAAACTGCTCCCTCCCGCCTTCTGAATGCCTGCTTGCTTGCCTTCCTTCCTTCCTCTCTCACTCATTTTCTTTCCTTTCATTCCAGAGTGGAACCCAATGCGGGGCTCGAACTCACAACCCTGAGATCAAGACCTGAGCTGAAATCAAGAGTCAGACGCTTAACCAACTGAGCCACCAGGCGCCCCCTGAATGCCACTTCCTATGGCTTCCAGACACTCCCGCAGCCTCCGTGGCTGGCCCCTCCTCCTCTCCCCTCCCTTTCCATGCTGACATTCCTAGACCCATCCTTGGGCCTCTCTCTCCTCTGTGCATCTCCCCAGATGATCCCACCCCTCCACGGGGTTGACCACCACACACGCCGATGACTCCCAGGTCATTCCCAGCGCCCAGCAGCTTGCCACAGTTGCTGGGATAAGCTCATTCACAAACTGGATCTAGTCTTTCAGGCCCCTTCAAACCCCTGCAGGCCACCCCATCGCCCAAGAGGATTCACTCCAGGGTCCAGGGTCCAGAAGTCCTCAGCATCTGGCCTCTCCTGTCTCTTCTTCCCCACCCCACCCCGCCCTCACCTGCATTGCTGGCCCTGCCCTCATTCTGGTTCTTCCAGGCTTCAGAGTGATTTGTGCCCTTGAAGGCACCTGGGTCTCCACTCTCTTGATTTCCAGGAGAGCCCCATCCACCCCTCAGTAGTCATCCCAAAGGACAGCTCCCCACCTCCCCAGGCCTAGGTGAGGCCCCTCCCCCACCCTTCCTCCTAGGGGAGGGGGAGGGTCTGTGCTTGCCCAGCTCCTGCAGTTGGGGTGGGGGCAGGAGGAGGGGAAGGGAGATGCCAACGTCCAGAGGGTGTTCAGGGTGGGGGCTTGTTAGGGAAGGCCAAAGGAGCTCATGGGCTGAACTGTGTCCCCAGAAAGAGATGACATCTTGACTTCCAGTCCTCGGAATATGACCTCATTGGGAAATAAGGTTGTTTCCGGTGTAATAGGTAAGGTGAGGTCATACTGGAGTAGGGTTGCCCCGCGTGCAGGATGACTGGTGTCCTTGTAAGAACAGAAGAGAGACAGATACACAAAGGCAGAGACTGAGTTTTGCTGCCACGAGCCCAGGAGCACTAGGAAGGCTAGCAAGTCCAGAAGCGAGGAAGGGGGAGGGAAGGAAGCTCCCCGGCAGGGTACAGAGGGAGCTGGGCACCCCCAGCACCTTGACCTAGGAGTCTGGCCCCCAGAGGCGTGAGACGACACATTTCTATTTGTTGATGTCACCTACTTTGTGGGGCTTTGTTGCATCAGCCCTGGGACCAAAGACAGAGGGCAAAGGGCAGGTCTTGGATTTGGGGGAGACGTCTCTGATTACCTGCAGTGATTTTTTTCTGGAACATCTAGGGACATTGTTGTCCCCAGTTGTTTTTCTCGTGAAGCCAACAGGAGCAAAGGCCAAGTAATGGAATTGCCAGGCAGAGCGTCTGGGGATCCCAGGCCCCTGGACCACTCCTTGTTTACGGAGAGGAGAAAGCCAGCAACGGGCACACCAGGGCCGGCATCTTCTCATGCCTGTAGCCCGCCACCCTGGCCCCAGTGCGGCCTCTGCCCCAGCCTCTCACACAGACCCCCTGCTGTCCCCCCAGGGCTGCCCCATCTCATGGGCTCCGGATTTAGGCCAGAGCTAGCCGAGTCTGCCATGACCTGAGCCCTGGCTTCTCTCTTATGTCTGCTCCACCAGCAGAGCCCAGACATCTCCTTCTCCCCACAACCTAGCCGGGCCCCCTCTCCTGGCGTCTTTGCGGTGGCAGTGCCTTGGGACAGCAGAAGAGGCCCCGTCATGTGCTGTGAAGAGAGCAGGAGGAGGATCACAAGCACTTGCCTTCAAACCCGGGCTCTGTGACCAGCTGTATGACTCTGAGCTCATTCCACCCGCACGCCTGTTCCCTCCTGGCGTCCACGAGAGCACTGGGGCTGGAGGGAGAATAGTGTGTGTCTGCTGCAAGCATTGCTCTGAGGGGACGGTCTTTAGCCTTTTTCTGGTTTGCAGAGGGGTCCAGAAGTCAAGCTGCCCGCATAAGTCCCTGCACCCTGGGTCTTAGCACACTGCCTTCTTGGCACTGAGCATCTCTCCCAGGCTCCCCCCTCCAGCCCTGCAAGGTGCAGCCAGACCCAGGACTTGTTTGCAAAACAGTCTCGATAGTGTCCCTTCCCTGACCCCACGCTTCCCTCCTTCTCCTCCTGCCTCCTTCTCAGTCTCCTTTGCCTCTGCCTCCCTTTGCCGCCCTCCCCCCGGCCCTTGGAGCCCCAGTGTTCCCCAGAGTCCTGCCTCATTCCCTGCCCGCCTCCTGCCACCCCCCCTCCCCAGACGGGCTCCTCTGCTCTCATTGCTTCAGCCTGATCTCGGTGGAGGGATTCCAGCCGCCCTGACATCCAACCGCAAAGTCTCACAATAGAACTGCCTTTTTTCCCATTAACCCAACTGGCGCTGTGTTCCGCAGAGCCATCCAGGAGCAGCCCCTGCCATCTTTACCACGTGGCTTCCAAGTGGCCTTGGGCATTCGCGTCCAGCAGCTCGGAGAGCACACGGAGGGCGAGGAGGGTTTATGGATTTTGAGGAGCCGTACCTCACTCCCGCCCGCCTTCCATCAGCCAGATCTCCGCCTGCCTTAGTCTGTTTGAGCTGCTGCAACAAAATACCATAGGCTGAGCAGCTTATAAACAACAGACCTTTATTCTCACAGATCTGAACCTAGCAAGGCCAAGATCAAGTGCTTTGTCCTCAGAGGCAGGAGGCTCCGGGAGCCCCTCTGGGGTCTCTCTCTAAGGGCACTAACTCTCTAAGGGCTCCCCCCACATGGTCCACTCACCCCCCCAAATGCCCTAGCTCCTGATCCCATCACATCAGGGGTTAGGTGCCTGGGTGGCTCAGTGGGTTGAGCTGCTGCCATCGGCTCGGGTAGTGATCTCGGGGTCCTGGGATCGAGTCCCGCATTGGGCTCTCTGCTCAGCAGGGAGCCTGCTTCCCTCTCTCTCTGCCTGCCTCTCTGCCTACTTGTGATCTCTCTCTGTCAAATAAATAAATAAATAAATAAATAAATAAATAAATAAATAATCTAAAGAATCTGGCAGGGGGGACACAGCATTCAGCCTACAGCCGATGGCCACATCTAACTACAATGAAGCTGGGGGGCGCATTCGCAGCAGAGGGCTTAGGTTGGGCAGGAGGCTAGTGAGTCCCCGCCACAGGCTCCCCATCTGGTCCCTGATGAGCCACTGTGCTCTCCTTCTCCTACATGGAACACGCTCATGGCTCCCCAGAGAGACAGCCGAGTCCCCTGCCCTCACTGTCTCCCGGGACCTGACTGCAGCCCCAGGACCTCCAGAAGGGGCGTGGTTCTCCCTCTGGGTCCCCCTGCATGTCCTTGGGATCAGGAACCGAAGGGGAAGAACGGAGGATGGGCGCCGGGGCTGGCGGGTGCGGGGGAACCCCAAGCAAGAGTTCCCGCTGCCTGGGACCCCACACTCCACCCTCCAGAGCTTCTTGCCATTTTGCTCCAAGGGCCGGTGCGCAGCGGGTGTGGTGGGCATGGGCCCTCCTTGGGAGCCGCTCATCATTTGAAGCCTCCCCGCCCCAGTGGGTGGGTCAAAGTTGGGAGGCCCCAAGTTCGTTTTAAGGCCCAAAGGGTTAAAGGCTTGTCTTTGGTTCAGGTTTCTGGCTCATGGGACAATACAGTTCCCTCAGAACCTGAGAAGCCTTCTCGTCTAGTTGCTTCCTGTCAGCACCAGGTGCCAGGCACCACATGCAAAATTCATTTTGAGACACAGTTCTCCAGGCTTTTTTTTTATCCCCACCCCCCACCCCCCCACCCCGGCCTCGGGCTCTTCTCTCTCAATGCACTAATGGCGATCCTGAGGCGGGCCAGGGAGGGAGGAGGGCGCTCCCTCGCCCTGACCTTGCACAGGACCGAGGCTTAATGGGCTCTCGCCGCTCATATGATTTCCTTCTGTTTGGCACCTAGAAGCGGTCCACTTTCCCAACCAAGGCCCCACATTTCTGGAATTGTACTATTTCAGTTTAGTCGTGCTTGCAAACTGGCCAGTTCCGGCCTGGGTTCATCTTAGTCTCCAAATAACCTTGCTAGATGCTGCCTGTGACCGTCTGTGTCACACAGCCTCTTCCCTGGGAATGACAGGCGCAGAGGACAGCGGTCCTGCTTACCTCAAGTCACCGCCCAGGCTGGGTCTCCTCCCTTCCAGACCCTGACTCCAAACCAATACCCGACCTACATTTTAGATCTCCATCGTGGTAACACCGAGCTCCTAGTACCAATTACCCTCTTTGTTAAAGTAACACTTTCTGGGGTGCCTGGGTGGCTCAGTGGGTTAAAGCCTTTGCCTTAGGCTCAGGTCACGATCTCAGGGTCCTGGGATCGAGCCCCACATCGGGCTCTCTGCTCAGCGGGAAGCCTGCTTCCCCCCTCTCTCTCTGCCTGCCTCTCTGCCTACTTATGATCTCTGTCTGTCAAATAAATAAAATCTTTAAAAAAAAAAAAACGCAAGAGAAACCCCCAAATTTTATTTGCTGAACATGCTATTTATTTATTTATTTATTTTTTCACTCACATAAAAGGCAGAATGGGGGCAGGGGGTAGGGATTAGAGCCCTTGGTTCCTTACATCCCTTGGATGACTCAGACAAACTGAGCCGGGGCCATTCTCAGTACATGGCTTCTAAGGGAGACCTGAACCTCAGGATCCAGTCACAGAGACAGGAGCAGAGCCGGGGCGAGCCTGATTCTGGAGCAGGACCAGACCCATCGGTTCACAAATGGTTTAGGGCTGCTTTCACACTCCAGGGACAGAGCTGATCAGGGGCGGGCGAGGCTGTAGGGCTCACGGAGCTTAAAGCAGTCACTTATCCAGCCTTTCGCAGGAAAAACGTCTGCCAACCCCTGCAGGGGGGGATCTGGCGCTCTGAGGGCCCAGGCCTGGAAGTGCCATTATGATTTCACTCTTGTTCCATTGGGCAGAACTCAGCCACGTGCACCTGCCCCCACCAGCCCCCTCCAGCCCCGGTCAGAGAGGTTGACAAGTGTGTTCTCAGCGTGCCCCCAGAAGGCCGAGGAATGAACGAGGCAGAGTCATCGCCCGGGCAGTCCCTGCCAGAGACACCCTCCAGGGCCTGGGGCTCCTGACTACAGATCTGTATTTCTAGCCAGGATCTCAACGCTTCACACTCCCCGTGCTCCAACAGGACCTGATCCTTCTCCCTCAGCTCTTGTTTCTCCTGCTGTGGTTCGGAAATCACTCACCGAAGGGCCCAAACCAGAAAACTCAGGATTGCCCGTGACCTTCCCGTTCCCTCTGCCCCACAGCCACGCTCTCCATGTGCATTTCAACTTACATGTCCCCCACCGGCCCCGCTCTGGTCTGTACCCTGCCGTGGTGCCTGGGTCAGCCTCTCCACTCACAGCAAGGACCCTAACTACCCCTAAAGCTGGCACTCGGTGCTCTGAGTTGGCATCTTCAAAACCTGGTGGGCCTACACGACTCCCCTGCATGAACTCCGTGCTGTCCCGAAGGACACGGGCACGTCACCTGGGACCACCCATCTAGGCAATGGCCGAACTGAGGCGGGAACTTCGGCTTAGGAACCCTCAAAGCCCCATGGCTCCACTCCCCCATTCTTTGCAGGATAAACCTCCAGGAAGCACAAAGAAAATTCTTTGCATAGCAGAAACTCTCAAACCAGTACCAGGGGAGCAGCCCCCTTTGCACACTCAGGGAAGAATTTTACCATGGTCCGAGCTGTTTCGCTCTGCAGGGACGCAGTCATGTACCTCTCCCGGGTTCAGTCCGCTTGCCTCTCATCGCACCTGTTCTGTCTGTCGGAGATGCCTAGTTCCCACAGCCTGATACCCAGGACGCTCTCACAGAGGGAAGCTGTCCCAAGAGAGGCTTCCTCGAGGGCAAACCCTTCCCAAAGACCCTTGAGGGTCATTGCAGGTCACTCCTTCCTCTGCCCCTGCTCATGACCCTTTGAAGGACAAATAGAAACCGAACCGGGCCAGGGTCCTCCTAAAGAACCTGGGTTTGGTCCTCAGTGCTGCCTGGATGACCATTCTGTCCAATTGTGACTTCCCTGGTCACGCTCTGCTATTCTCCAGGGGTTCCCTGTGACACCCATCCTTCTCTGAAACAATCTTATCTTAAACATACGTGTGCTTACTCATCACCTGTCTTCCCACTAGAAAGCAAGATGCCAAACCAGAATGAGAATATTGTCCCTTTTTTCCCCTGCTTCTCCAGCATCCAGTAAAGTATCTGGTTTCCCCTTAGCACCCCATAAATTGTTGCTGATGGGGCACTCAGGGGGCTCAGTCAGTTAAGCGTCTGCCTTCAGCTCAGATCATGATCCCAGGGTCCTGGGATGGAGCTCTGCATCAAGCTCCCTGCTCAGCGCAGACCCCGCTTCTCCCTCTCCTTCTGCTGCTCTCCTGTACTTGTGCTCGTTTGCTCTCTCTCAAATAAAAAATAAAATCTTTAAAATAGGGGCACCTGGGTGGCTTAGCGGGTTAGGGCCTCTGCCTTCAGGTTAGGGCCTCTGCCTTAGGCTCAGGTCATGATCCCAGGGTCCTGGGATCGAGTCCCACGTCGGGCTCTCTGCTCAGCGGGGAGCCTGCTTCCCTTCCTCTCTCTCTGTCTGCCTCTCTGCCTACTTGTGATCTCTGTCTGTCAAATAAATAAATAAAATCTTTAAAATAAATAAATAAATATATATATCTTTGCTGATGAGTGAGCAGATGGATGGATGAATACAGAGGCTAGTGACATGCTGATGGCCTCTTGTTTCCCCCGTGGAAGGTGAGGTTTCCCAAGCCTACACACACACACACACACACACACCCATCACTCTTCATTTCCAAACACCCTTTGCTCCCACGGAATTTTCATACCCAAGACTCAGCCCCTCTCCCAGCTCCCACCCAAAAAACAGTGACCCCCTTGACCCATCTGTTTAGCAAAACATACACTCTGCTCCAACTGCCGGGCTTCTCGCTGCCCCGCGAGCATGCCAAGTGCACCATGCACATGCTGCCTCCGTGCCTTTGCACGGGCTATTGTCCCGGCTTGGAACCTTCTGCCCCACACGTCCCTGCAGCTTACCCTCTCACTTCATGAAGTCCCAGCCCACACTTCTCATGAGCAAGGGTTTCTCTATGGCAGGGCCCATCCCTGTTTCCCACTTCTCCAGAGCACCTCCTGGACTTTGTTTCTCCATTTACTGGGTGTCACAACCTCTAAAACATAAGCTCCCTGAACGCAGGAATTTTGTGTGCTGCTGTGTCCCCGGCTGCAAATGCACCACAGACAGCTGATGGGTGAGAACAGGAGACATCCTTGAAGTCCCTATGCACCAGAGGGAGGGGTGGGGTTCGGATTTCAGGTCAAGAGCACAAGAGCCCGCACCCCCACCTGTCATTTCCTCCTTGCCTCCTCACCATGGGCCATCCGTGCTCCCAGTGCCCACCCCCACCCCCACCCTGGATACTGCCTCAGCCATGTGACATTTTGGCCAGTAGGATGCCAGCAGACAAGACAGGAGCAGGGAGCCTCGCATTTCCTTCTACTCGTGGCTCCGGAGAGCGGGGCAAGCCTGAGGGATATGAGAGACCTGTGAGCATGTGGGATAGAACATCCTGGGCCAAGGGAACAGCCAATGCAAAGGTCCCCCAAGGCAGGAGCTCACTCCATGTGTCCAAGAGAGCAAAGGCCAACGTGGTTGCAGCCCCATGAGGAAGGACACAGCTGCACGAGGTCGCGGGGGCTGGACCATAGAGGGCTTTGTAGGCTCCCTGAGTGAGCAGAGAAGCCAAGGCAGTGTGATCTGACCTAGGGATCTGAATGAATTGCTTTAGTGCTGCTAGGAGGCAGGCTCAAGGTGATGCAGAGCGGGGGAACCAGGGGACCGGGGATGTCGCACAGAGACCAAGGTGGCTACCGTGGAGGTGAGGGGAAGAGACCGGATTCCAGGTGTGCTAGAAGCTCTGGGCTTAGAGGATTTGCAGAGGGACTGAAGGTGGAGGTGAGTCCGTGAGCGCAGGAGGAGTTCTGAGCTGAAGACAGCCCGGACCCCCTGTCTGAACAGCCTTGCGGTCCCACCCAGAGCTTCTCCACTGGCCTTTTTACCTTCTGCAAACACATTCAACTCTCCCCTGCCTCAGGACCTTGGCACTTACTGTTGCATCTTTCCCTTTGGTCTATGCTTGGCTAAATCCCATTATAGGGTCAAAGCTTAAAAGCACTTCACAGAGACCTTCCTGGGAGCCCCATTCACGCCTTTTGATAGATCGTCTATCCTGTTACTCTTCCTTCCACCCTGCTCTTTCCCTTTCCTGTGCTCATTGTAATAATATACATTAGCCCGTGCTTACTGGTTTGATGTCTGTCTCCACTGGACCGCAGGGAGCATGGCCCCTTCCTAGCCCATCTCCAGAGACAGGCTGCCTGGATTCAAGGGTCTGTTCCTCCCATTTAAACCTGTGTGAATTTGCAAACGCTACTGAACCAACCAGCCTCAGTTTCCTCCTTGAAAACATGGCAACAACTTTAAGGGCAAGACCCAATGAGATCATTGACATAAAGCACTGAGCTCGACGCCCAGGCCTTCGTTCCACAGACGTTAGTTATTCCGCTAGCCATGGAAAGGAGCCTCGTGTAAGAATTATCTAGAAGCACGTAGTCTTGTTTACATGATTTAACTATATTTGGCAAGCTCTCTGAGCGGCATAAACAAGCAGCACTCCAGGTACAGACTGCCTAGATGAGGCAGGTTTGAAACTGCCTCTTGGCAAATTCCCATTTGGGGGAAATGAGAGAGATGTATGTCATTTGTTGTTTTCGGTTGCTTAGCATCCAAATACCCATGTGGGGGGTGGGGCACGAATCCCTAGAGGGGCGGAAGGCAGGGTTCCCCTACGGAAGCCCAGTGAGGCTGGACTCCCTCTCCCAAATCGTTGCAGAGAGAGCGTGGGGCACTCAACCTGGGCTCATCCCATCCAGGATGTTGCCACTGACTGAGGGTCATGGAGAAGCTCGGACCATTGAGATGTCAATCCTCTGGTGTCCAGGCACCAAGGGGCAGGGGGTGGCTGTCATTCTCATTAGTCCTTCCCTGTGCTTCTGCCTCCCAGCCTCCTACATTCCTGCCCAGATGATGAGCCTGGCTCTCTGGCCTGCCCTATGATTCGATGGGCCACCCATCATCCTTCCAGAGAATTCCTTTCAGGCCGTCATTCACTTGAGTTGTTTTCTATTGTTGCAAGCAGGAACTCTGACTCGTCCGCCCTCCCCAAAGGGGCTGAGCACCAACCCTCAGAAAACCTCCACCGTCCCCCTGGACTCCACCCCACGCATTACCAGGAACATAAGACTCCCCGGGAGGGCTCCAGGCCGTGAGTCAGTCTGTACAGTACTCAGAGTCCCCAGAACACAGGGGAAGGGGTGTGACAGGCTGATATCTGGAAATATCCATCAGACTTCTTTCCTGGTACATGAACCCAAGTAGCTAGGTCTTAAACCTTGAGCTTCAAAACCAAGGTCCTGACCTCAGGAACAGTAGCAACCCTGCAAAAGCATTCTCTCCCCACCCCACTGCACCCGGTCCTCTAGGCCAGAGTGGGGGGCACACAGAACTCAGGCAGGAGAGGGGCCTGATGCCTGGGTGAGGGCGTAGAGGTGTCACCCTCTTCGAATGCCCAACATGTATTTACAAGTAAAGCAGACGTGGTAGCGTGGCTTGCCTGGGCAGAGAGGGCCCGAGGCGGCCCCCTCCCCTGTTTCCCACAGAAGTGGCTGAGAGAGAGTTCTGGGGCCAGAAGAGGCCGGGAGTCTGCAGGAAACGATGACAAAGGAGGCTGGAGGGAACACAGGCCTTCTTGGTGAATGCTGGCAGCTGTGAACACCAACAGGGGTGGACACCAGCATGGACAGACACCAGCTTGTACAGGCCAGTGGGGCCAAAGCCTGACCGGTTAAACCACCCACTCTTGGTTTTGGCTCAGGTCTTGGTATCAGGGTCCTGGGATAGAGCCTGGCGTGGGGTTCTGCCCTCATTATGGGGGGAGAATCTTCTGCTGGAGATTCTCTCTCTTCCTCTGCCCCTCGCCCTCCTCGTGCATGCTCTCTTTCTCTCAAGTAAAGAACTAAAATCTTAAAAAATCATAATAATAATAAGGTCAGTTATGGTAAACAAAAGTGTCCACACATCTGACTGCAAAGAGACCCCGCCACGGAACCTCACCACAGTCACTGCCCACAAGAACAAAGAGAGAACAGATCATCCTGTGAGCTACTTAAGGAGAGCTGTGGAGACATTCGACAGACTTTGAAGCCTTGATATAAAGACCTTGCGTTTATTAAGCCCTTACTGTGTGCCAGGCACCATGCTAAGACTGTCCATGTTATTTCTGAACAAGGTGGGAAATCATTCCCATTCCACAGGTGAGAAAACCATTGGCACACAGGTATTGCATGAGAGAGACAGGATGCAGTGGGCTGATCTCCCACAGGACGGTTTTCATTGTGGCAGTTGCAAAAGTGGGCTCCGGGGGTAACCGGGAAAACTGCTCTGGGGCTTTAAACCCGAAGGTGTTGCTGGGAGTTGGGAGGCCTGGGAGGGACGAGGTAAATTACAGCGCAGGTTCTTGGAAGGAACTCTGGCAGGAGCGGGGCGGCCCCTGGTGGACGTGACGAGAACAGCAGCCCGGTGGCTCTGACCGCGCCCAGGACCCTGAGCAGGGAGTACAGGGGCGGCTTGGAAGAGGCGCGGAGACAGGCCACATGTTGGGTGCTTGTGGGGTCTGGACATAGTGGCTACTCCAGGGGGGCCCGGTCTGGGAAGGGGCATTCTCTGAGGGCAGACAGGAGGAAGGAAAACCACCTTCACTGAGCACTGACCGAAGGCTTCCATATACAGGCGCAAGCGAACCAGAAGAAAATCAAGGTCGCGACCTGAAGATCGAAGTTGAATTCAACTCAGAAAAAATTACATGAGACAAAGCAGATCTCTTTATAATGCTGAGGGGGGGACAAGACCCCAGAGGTTGCACTGTGCACCAAATAACATAACAAAAACGTACGTCTATCAAGATAGTGAAAGCCAACCCACAGGATGGGAGAAAATATTTGCAAATCATATACCTGGATAAGGGACTTGTGTTCATGATGCATCCAAAAATCTCTCAAGACTCAACCATGGAAGGACAACTCAGTTTAAAAAGGAGCGAAGGATTTGGATGGCCATTTCTCCCAAGAAGATATACGATGGTCAAGAATGCGAAGCGATGCTCAAAGTCATTCGTCATTAGGGAAAAGCAAAACCACAAAGAGGACAACCACTTCACACCCACCAGGATGGCTCAGACAGGTATGCACAAGTACGAGCGAGGACGTGGATAAATTGGAACCCTTTTACATTGTTAGTAGCCGTGCAAGATGGAATGGACACTGGGAGAACAGGCTGGAAGGTCCTCAAAATGTTAAACATACAGTGATCTCATGACCGGGCACTTCCATTGCTGTATATACACTCAAGAGAGTTGTGGGGTTTTTTTTAAAAGATTTTGTTTATTTATTTGACAGAGATCAGAAGTAGGCAGAGAGGCAGGCTGAGCAGAGAGCTCAGAGAGCTCAATCCCAGGAACCTAGGATCATGACCTGAGCGGAAGGCAGAGGCTTAACCCCCTAAGAGAGATTTTTTTTTCTTCTTCTGAGAGAGAGCGCATGCCCATGAATGCACAGATGGAAGAGAGGGACAGCGAGAGAGAGAATCTCAAGCAGGCTCTATGGCCAGTGCAGCCCTGAGATCATGACCTGAGCCCAAATCAAGAGTCGGTGTTCAACCAACTGAGTCAGGTAGACGCCCATGTTTTGTTTTGTTTTGTTTTTAAATTAAAAAAAAAAAAAGTGTTCTGGGGGGGTCGCCTCAATGGCTCAGTCAGGCCTGCTTAGGATTCTCTCCCTGACCCTCTGCCCACCCCCCGCCCCATTTGCACATGCACAAAGGCAGTAAACAAACAAACAAATAAAACCTTTTTTTTCTTAATTAAAATAACACAAAATAAACATGTCCACACAAAAACTTGCGCAGGAACGTTCACAGCAGCATGAATTCATGATAGCCGAAACCTCACAGACATCTGTGGTGCACCAGTGAGCGCGACTGCCTTCTGCAATAGCCGAAAAGTGAAAACAACCCAAATCGCCTGTCAACTGATGAATAAAATGTGTCATCTCCACCCAATGCAAAATTAGTCAGCAATAAAAAGGAATGAAGGGTTCATACGTTCTTTATTATGGATGAACTCTGAGAATATTGTGCTAAGTGCAAGAGGCCAGATGCTAAACACCACATATCTCGTGGCTCCACTTAAAAGAAATGTCCAGAACAGGTACAACCATAGAGATAGAAAGTAGCTCAGTGGTTGCCAGGGGCTGGGAGAGCGAGGGGCGTCTGCTAATGGGTCCCTGGTCTCTTTTTGCAGGATGGAAATGCTCTGAAATAAGACTGTGGTGATGGCTGCACAGCCCTGGGAATTAAAAAAAAAAAAAAAAAAAACACCCTGAATTATACACTTTGAAGTAAGTAAATATCATGGTGTGTGAATTATCTTTTAATAAAGCTGTTACTAAAAAACATATGTGGGGTGCCTGGGTGGCTCAGTGGGTTAAGCCTCTGCCTTTGGCTCAGGTCATGGTCTCAGGGTCCTGGGATCGAGCTCCACATCGGGCTCTGCTCGGCAGGGAGCCTGCTTCTCTCTCTCCTTCTGTCTACTTGTGATCTCTCTCTCTCTCTGTCAAATAAATAAATAAAATCTTTTTAAGAAAATAGAAAGCTGTAGAAAAAGCATGGAAAAATTAATAAATGGAGACAACTCTCAGCCCTTAACAGATTGGGTATTTGAAAAAAAAAGAAAAGAACCACGCTTCTCAAAAGTTATATGTTGCAAAACCCATCCACTCTTTTTTTTAGTTTATTTATTTCTTAGTAATACAACCAACCAATTATTTAGTAATACAACCAATTACTAAGAAATACAACTAAGCTGTATTACAATTACTTAGTAATACAACCCAACGTGGGTCTCGAACTCACAACCCAGAGATCAAGGGTTGCCCATTCTTCCAACTGAGCTGGCCAGGCGCCCCTCATCCAATCCTTTATTCGAAAAAATTATATTGAGCATCGATCAGGTACCATTCAAAGCCCTGGGGATACAGCTGTGGGGGGAGCAGTGTGGGGGCGGGGAGGGGGCCACTGTTCTGGTGTCATTTACATTCCAGAGGTAACATAATATTTATAAACATATACAAAAATTGACTTGGGCTGCAAAGGAAATCTCAATTGATTCCAGAAGAAATAGTAGGGACATGCCCCATTGTTTATCGCTGCAACTGAGTACATGAGGAATAATCACAGTAGAAATAAAATCTTTCAACTGCTTAGAAACGTTAATGCTCTCTTGTAAACAACCTTATGTTCAAAGAGAACATTAAGACCCCATTACAGAGCACTTGAAAGATGAGTTTATATAAAAAACATGCACATGCATATCTGTGGGGTAACAGTTTTTCTAAGGACACGGCCAGCGTCAGAGCCAAAAGGGGGCTCCTGGTGATTCCTGCTGTTAACATTTTCCTGGAAGGAATGAGCCATACGATTTTTTTTTAAGATTTTATTTATTTATTTGACAGACAGAGATCACAAGTAGGCAGAGAGGCAGGCAGAGAGAGAGAGGAGGAAGCAGGTTCCCTGCTGAGCAGAGAGCCCGATGTGGGGCTCGATTCCAGGACCCTGAGATCATGACCCGAGCTGAAGGCAGAGGCTTTAACCCACTGAGCCACCCAGGTGCCCCGAGCCATACGATTTTAGAAGAGAATGAAGTCAGAAGGGCTGTGGCTCTCAAACAGCATCAGACTGGTGAAGATTGGAAAGCTGAATCCCACTGCTGCTGAGCACAGAGTGAAGTGAGCTCCAGCTCTGGAAAGGACACAGTTCCCTGTAAGTGTGCCCTGGCTTCAGCTCAGCCATCCCACCTCTGAGAAGCTTCCTGCAGAAACACACAAGTTCAGGTGAGCCTCTTGCAAGGGACTGAAAACAACTCAGCATTGCTGACAAATCAGCCAAAAAATTCCACAGCTCCGCTCTAGAAGACTCTGAAACCCAGCCAAGAAAAGAAGTGATGTCTATAAATCTGTTGTTCTCTGGTGGAGGCAATTTTGCCCACCAGGGGACAGCTGATAACACCTGGAAGCCTTTATTATCATCAGATAGTGGAAGGTATGGTTCTCCTGTCCTGTGGGTGGAAACCAGGGACGCTGCTCTCCCTGAGGAGCACAGGACCGCCCCCCACAAAGGTCTTATTCCGGAATATCCATAGGGCCCAAACTGAGAAAGCCTGGTATAAAGTCACAGGGAGAAATACCCACAAGGAATTGTTTCAGTTTTTTATAAAGTTCAGAACCGCACTTCTACTGTGATCCCACGTTTTTTCTAAGTATATTTATGCAGGTACGCACATGGAAAGAATATTGGAAAATTCATCCCTAACGTCTCATTCATTCATAATTCTGTTATTCATTCAACAAACATTGGGCACCGAGGGGGAGTCCCAGGCACCGGTCTGTCCTATGGCCTGGGCACGCATCAGGGAATAAGGCAGAGGAAATATCTTCATGCAAACCCCGGGGTTCCTGGGAGGTACCCAGGAAGACTGAATTCTCTACTTTCCAGGCGTTTGAGGTTTTCACTTTTTTTCCTTTTCTTAAAAAACAAGAGCATTATATTACTTTGTCAGTGAAAAAGAACAAATACTATAGCTACCAGCACACACAGAGATGCGTAGGGGAAGACAGGAGTCAGGCAGGACAGAGTCCTAAATTCAGAACAGCAGGTGGGCTGGGCAGGTGCCCGGACGCTCACCCCCAGCTCTTCAGGCTGCCTCTCTGAACCTCCTGGGAGGAGGGAGACACCCATGAGCCGAGAAAAATGCAGTTGGAGCCACACCATGAGGAGAAGCCCGCAGAGGGTCTGGAGTTCTCTTAGGACCCGCCTAAAAGTTGTCTTGTGCTGGCGCTGATGGAAAATCCTGCCACCCCAATGAGCTAAGCTCTTGGACTGGCCCTTGTTCCCTTCACCCTAAATTCAAATCCCCATGCCCTACGGTGACCCCCGCCCCCAAGGACCCCGCTCTTCCACCCACCCCTGGGCTTCAAGCACTGTAAGGTAGTTCAACAGCCCGCATGTCTGTCCCATATGAAGTCAGCTTCTTTCTCCACGAGGCTTCTTGCTGATTCTAAGACCAAAGAAAAAACCTATACGGCCTCAACAGTTCCCCTTTCCCCCCAAGAAGACAAAACCAAAGAGCTGAGGGGAGGTGGGGCCTGCAGGTCAAGGGTTGTTGGAAACAAACGGGTCCCTGGACAAACGAAGAACCCTGTGGCCTCCTGTCCGCTGGTGGGTACCCAAGGCCTTCACGGGAATTGGCTTAGGGCCACCAGGACTCCAGCCAGCGGTGACAATAGACAACAGGTATGGAAAGTATGTTTGCATATTCTATCCTTGAGTTGTCCCTTCAAGCACAACAGATGGAACCATGATTGATGCCCGTGGTATAAATGAAGAAACTGAGGCTCTGGGAGTAGTTAATCATCTATGGCCCCCCCAGTTCCCAAGTAACAATGACTCCTCCTCCCACCGCCCCCTCGGCCCTGCCTTCCCAGTGCCCACGCCCTTTTTAGAGAGTCGAAATGAATTTTTAGCTGGGTCTCCAATCCTACTAGCCAGCACGGATTTTTCCTCGTTGATTTGACAGATGCTTATGAGGGCCTACTAAGGGCCAAGTGCTACTTAGTGGGGCCACAGTTTTATCTGCCAGGAGCAGGCATGTCCCAGAGCGAGCAGCCGAGGGGCACGGGCCTGGGCCCTGGATCGGTGAGCCCAGAACGTGGGCGTGCTTCCAGCCTCCCGCTGCCTTGCAGCCTCCGATCTGTGCAGGTCCGGGGGTGACACAACAGCCCTGGGTCTTCTGGGGGTCCTGGGAGCCCTCCACTGTCTTCTCCATGGCACACAGGTGTGTGGGGGGCGGGGAGAAGCCGCATGAGGCTGCCTTCTGCAATGCCTACCTCCATACTTTCCTCGGCCCTTAAACGTCTTTCTTCTTGTTTTTCAAAGTAGTATACACAAATATTAATAATAATAGAAACAGTTTGCAAAGGAGGATCTCCAACCTCAGGAAACCAGAATTTATTACAGCCAGCAGTGGGCCCCGCCTGACCTCTGCCACCGAAGGCGTCATTACCTTTATTATACTGGGCTGTAAAGAAACCCGCCCTTTGCTGTGGAGAGGCACTGTGCCTGCCTTCCAAGATCCTGCCCTACACAAACAGCCTTGAAAAAGTCCAAAGGCAGCCCACACCTGTGCTCTACTCACAGCATGCAAGAGGGCTGTGAAGTCTCTCCCAACAGTGAGAAAGCCCTAGAAAATGATAAAGCCCAGACAATAGAAGAATGCAGGCCTGGCAGGGTAGCAAGCTCCCACACTGGGGGCCACTTTCCTCCTGCCCTAATCAACCCCGGGCTGGGGAGCAGATAATCAGGCCGCCCCACCCTCCACCCCGGAGCCCAGGGAAATACTAGCCCGTCCTAAACCTGTTAGCCTTTACTTCCCTTGCAGTCAAGGCTCTTGTCTACATTTCCCGCTCACCGCCTCTGCCCCCGGACCCTGGTGCTCCTCTGTGAGGCTCCTTCGGCACATCCTGCCCCTCCCCTTCCTCTTGGGAACTCTCAGTAACCCTGTCCTTCTGGTGTTAGTGGTCTCCTGATCTCTTGGCCACCCCTCAATAATCATAAAACCTACGTCCCAAGAGTCCATCTCTCACTGTCCGATTGGCAGAAAGAGCAAAGCTGGACAGCACCCTGCAGGGAGGCCCTGGGGAAGCAAGTGCTCGGACAGGTGGCTGGGGGGAATGCGAACGGGCTAAGTAGTAGTGGGGGAATATGTGGTCGTGTCTAACAAGAGTACGTGTGCATTTACTTTTTGATCCACCAACCCTGCTTCTGGGAATCTAGCCAGAATATATACCTTCACCAATAAAACATACATAGGCAGATTACTAATTACGGCATTGGTGGTAATTACAAAATATTGGACGTAAGCTAAATACCTGTATCTAGAGAATTTGCATGACAGACTACAGAATATCCACCCAGAGAGGCGGATCTCTATGAGCTGATATTAAATGCTTTCCGGGGGGCACCAGGCCAGCTCAGTCAGAAGAGCCCGTGACCCTTGGTCTTGGGGTTGTGAGTTCGAGCCCCATGTTGGGTGGGTGTAGAGATTACTTGAGAATGAAATATTTAAAAATAAACAGATGGGGGCACCTGGGTGGCTCAGTTGGTTAATCGTCTGCCTTCAGCTCGGGGTCCTGGGATGGAGCCCCACATCAGGCTCCCTGTTCAGCAGGGAACCTGCTTCTCCCTCTCCTTCCCCTTGTGCTCTCTCTCTCTCTTTTATTTATTTAAATAAATAAAATATTAAAGAATAAAAATAAACAAATAAATAATTTCCGGATGGATCGTTTCGTGAATGAAAAGCAAAGTAAAAATAAATAAAAACACAATAAAATAACTTTTTTAAAGATTTTATTTATTTATTTATTTGACAGAGAGATCACAAGTAGGCAGAGAGGCAGGCAGAGAGAGAGGGGGAAGCAGGCTCCCTCCTGATGCAGGGCTTGATCCCAGGACCCCAAGATCATGACCTGAGCCAAAGGCAGAGGCTTTAACCCACTGAGCCACCCAGGCGCCCCAATAAAATAATTTATTTAAAAAAGCAAAGTAGAAATGAATATATGTGCTACCTTCTCTGCAAGAAAAAGAAATAGTAATAAAATAGACATCCATCTGGTTAATTCTGCAAAAAGAAACCTGGAAAGGATAGCTCAGAAACTAAGGAGATTAGTTTCCTACAGGAAATAGATGAGAGCAAAATGGAAGAAGTGGGAATGTTGGATGACACTTCTATGAATATAAATTTCTGCATAATTTTAACTCTTAGAACCATGTCCGTGGTGTTTTTTTTAAAGCTTTTATTTATTTTATTTTAAAGAGAGGGAGGAGGAGCCGGAGTAATGGCAGAGAGAGAGGGAGAATCCCAAGCAGACGCCCCACTAAATGCAGAACGCAACATGGGGCTCGATCTCACGACCCTGAGATCACGACCTGAGCCAAAACCAAGAGTCGGAGGCTACACCGCTGAGCCACCCAGGCGCCCTGAACCATGTTCAAATTCTACGTACTCAAAAAGTATAAATGAGGATTGGGAAGAACTCTTAAGACGCACACACAAACAATGAACCTGTGTTTCAAATGAGTGGTGCTGGGACCATTTCCTGCGTACCATAGGATTACCAGAGGAGTAAGTATTTGTGAGGGGTCAGGAGCCAGATCTCCCACTGTGAAGAGAGTTGTCATATGGAACTGAAGAAAGCCGGGAAAGCCCTCTGGTTGGGGGAAGAGAGCTGGAAGCCTCAGTCATGAACTTGTGGTCTGCGATATACAGATGTCTGTGCATCTGCGTGTATGTGTGGTTCCAGTTCTGACCACTCAAAGGGCTCTGAACCATTCTTCTTGGCCTCCCCGTAGGAATGAGAACACCTCTTCCCCCAACTAGAAGGAACCCGGCTCCTCAGAGAAGTGGCGGATCCCAGGGCTGGGATGGGGAAAGTGACGAGTTGAGCCCAGAACTTCTGAATGTGCCAAAAGTTAAGAAAATGCCCATAAAAGAATGGAGATACGTCACAGGATATGGGAAACAGCAGGAAGCACATACTGTATGAAGTTGGATCATTTGAACATCAAAATAAATGAGAGGGTGCCTGGCCAGCTCAGTCAGTGGAGTGTGCAACGCTTGATCTCATGTTAGGAGTTCAAATCCCACATTGGGTGTAGAAATTATTTAATAAAATCTCCACTCACTTGTATGACTCAGTTGGTTAAGCATCTGATTCTTTTCTTTTTAAAGATTTTATTTATTTGTTTGACAGAGACACAGCAAGAGAGGGAATACAAATATGGGGAGTGGGAGAGGGAGAAGCAGGCTTCCCACTGAGCAGGGAGCCCGATGTGGGGCTCCATCCCAGGGTCCTAGGATCATGACCTGAGCCAAAGGCAGCCGTTTAACGAATGAGCCACCCAGGCATCCCTAAGCGTCCGATTCTTGATTTCAACTCAGGTCATGATCTCAGGATTATGAGACCAATCACTGAGTCGGGTTCTACAACCAGCGCTTAAGAGTCTCTCTCTCTGGGGGGCACCTGGGTGGCTCACTGGGTTAAAGCTTCTGCCTTTAGCTCAGGTCATGATCCCAGAGTCCTGGGATCGAGCCCCACATCAGGCTCTCCACTTCTTAGGGAGACTGCTTCCTCCTCTCTCTCTGCCTGCCTCTCTGCCTACTTGTGATCTCTGTCTGTCAAATAAAATAAATAAAATCTTTAAAATATATATATAAAAAAATAAAATAAAATAAAAGGGGTTGGGGCTTGCCCCACTGGTGGGCACAGTCAGTATCAGTCTCGCGGTTACAGATTTGAGCTCCACATTGGATGCAGAGACAACGTAAACAGTTAAAATCTTTTAAAATAAATTAATTAAAGTAAATTAAAAGGGAAAAAAAGAAGATCGAGAGAGAGAGACCCCAAAATGAGAAGAAAACCTGAGTGTTGTTGAGGGGCTCCGTGAATGGGGGATGCGTGAGTGAATGGGCAGAGAGGTGAGTGAGTGGAAATAGGCGGAGCCGCCACCCCGCCCCACCCCACCCGTCCATCCCCGGCCCCGCCCATGCAGGTGAGGAGGGGCTGGTTGGCTCTTTCCATGGCTGACCACACCCGGGCCAAAGTGCATTTTCCTCCCCATTCACAGGAGCTGAGGCCAGGCAGATCCTTTCAGCTTCCTCCTCCGCGGCAGCACCACCTTCCTCCATTCCTGGCAGAAGGGGCAGCAGGGAGAAAGCGTCAGGCTGGAGACCTGGGCAGCCCAGGAACCCATTGGTGAGCATTTCCCTTCCTTGGCTCGTTTCCGTTTCCTCATCTGCCCTTAAGCAGTTTGGCCCAAATTGGTGGTTCTCAACTTGGGCCACACCTTCGAATCAGCTGGGGACCTTTTAAAAATTCCAGGGCCCAGGGGCGCCTGGGTGGCTCAGTGGGTTAAGCCGCTGCCTTCGGCTCAGGTCATGATCTCAGGGTCTTGGGATCGAGTCCCGCATCGGGCTCTCTGCTCAGCAGGGAGCCTGTTCCCTCTCTCTCTCTGCCTGCCTCTCCATCTACTTGTGATTTCTCTCTGTCAAGTAGATGAATAAAATCTTTAAAAAAAAAAAAAATTCCAGGGCCCAGACAGCACCCCAAGTCAACAATGTGGGACCCAGGCACCCATGGCTTTTAGCGTGTCCATTTGTCCTGTCTTCTGTCACTGGAGGATTAAATGAAATGTGAGAAACCCTGGGCACCCCCTGGAGGCAGCAGCAGCCCTTTCCCGGGCTTTCCCCAGCCCCATGCACTCTTCACCAAACCTCCTGTTCCAGTGCTCCCAATCCCCACCGTCTCCATTTTTATGTTTGAAATCAAGGGATATGAGATCCTGGGCAAGGCAGAGTCTCCCAGGTATGGGCTGGGGTCTTCCTGTTTTCTTGGCTCTCGCAGCTGTGAGGAAGGGTCTGGGAGAAAAGGGAGAGAGAACTGGGTAGGACAGAGAGCCTGCTCAATCCAAGAACCTAAGTGTTTGGCTTTTCCTATCCTTGATGTAGAAGCTGCTAACCTTTTCCAAGGAAACATCTAGCAGGACGCCAGTGGCTGAGCCTCCTGGGGGCGTGTTCCCTTGGGTAAGCACTCTTAGCCACCAGGGTCACCTGCTGGACAGAGCCTGGGAAGGGAGGAGGGAGCCTTGAACTTCCCTTGCATCATTCCCAGCACATGCCGGGCAGCCCCGAGAGTCTTAATTAATTTGCCCATTTATCAAATAGGCACTTCCCTGCCCCGTCTCACCAGGCCAGTGACCACATCGTTGTTTCACTGCACACAGATGCACGGAGCTTTCAGAGGTGTTTCCTACGTGGTTGGAACTTTGTGTCCATTCGAGAGGGAGTACTGATCTGACGAACAACAGAGCTGACCCATGGCTGAACCCCAACAGGACAGGAAGGAGGAGCCGGCAGGTGAGTCAGGAAGATCTGTTTTCCACATGGTCCTCAAGGATTTGGGTAGTACTGGAGGAAGATACGGGGGGGGGGGGGGGGGGAGAGATGCTGCCGTGGGTAGGGGCAGTGGCCCTTCCCAGCTCTGCTGCCCGTGAAGTCAGGACAGAGGGAGTAGACCGAGTGTCCTTGAGGGGGAAGCAAGTATCAGCACCTGTGCTGACAGTAGTGGCCAGTCAGTACCAGTGCTCACTCCTTTGCTTCTTAATACCTTGCGAGGTAGAGATTATTAATCCCATTTTCCAGATCGGAAAACTGAAGCTCAGAGAGCTTAAGTAGCTTGTCTAACGAGTCATGGCTACTGTGGCAAAGGAAAACTTCAGACCCAAATAGGCCCGACTTCAAAGGGCGTGCTTTCTGACCTCTCCAAGACTGGGTCCACACACACGGGATCTTAATCCAAAAGGTTCATCTATGAAAATGCTGTTTTCTGTGCCAGGCCAGGCTGGCGGCGGGGCCGGGGGGTGGGGTCCCGTGCTCTGTCTGTGTGGGGAGAGTGGGGGAGGGGTGGGGAAAGCATCATTTCAGGTTGGGTACCAGAGACCAAGACCTCCAGGGAGAAGGGGTTGCTCCGTGGCCCAGGGCGCAGGGCGCAGAGGGGACTGCAGATCCCGCCACCTTGGGAGGGGCTGGGGAGGGACTGGGCAGTGGGCAGAGAGCACTTGAGCCAGAAGCAGGGCTGGCTTCTTGGGCCTGTCATCCCAGCAGCTGTGCAGAACCCCACAGTCAGACAATGTCCCACACTCCGGATTAAATGCTCTGTGGTCACTGGCTTGACTTTTAAATAATTTAAGATTTTATTTATTTGAAGTCAGTCAGAGAAAGACAATTATCACATGCTCTCCCTGATATGAGGAAGTTGAGAGGCAACGTTGGGGGGTTGGGGGATAGGAAAAGAATAAATGAAACAAGATGGGATTGGGAGGGAGACAAACCATAAGAGACTCTTAATCTCACAAAACAAACTGAGGGTTGCAGGGGGCGGGGAGGTGGGGAGGGAGAGGGTGGCTGGGTTATGAACATTAGGGAGGGTATGTGCTATGGTGAGTGCAGTGAAGTGTAAACCTGGCGATTCACAGACCCGTACCCCTGGGGTTAATAATATACTATATGTTAATAAAAAATCTTAAAAATGTATTTTATTTATTTGAGAGAGAGAGCACACATAAGCAGGAGGGAGGGGCAGGAGAGGGAGAAGCAGATTCCCCTGCTGAGCAGGGAGCCCAATGAGGGGCTCGATCCCAGGACCCCAGGATCATGTCCTGAACCAAAGGCAGATTTAACTGACTGAGCCACCCAGGTGTCCCCATTTTAAATAATTTTATCTTGGGAGTCTGTTTTGTAAGTGAAGTCAGCCAGGACGATAGATAGAGCATGTGCTGGGGAGAACCTTCACCCCCATATGTGCATGGCCCCACTCCCAGCCCACCGCCCCTTCCCCACCAGAGTTCCACTGTCCCCTTCTGCCCCTGGTGGGGACTCAAGAAAGAGTTGGAGTTGAGGCAGGCAAGGCAGGGGATGTTCTGAGGGCAACAAGAAAAGGCAGGAAGCTCTCCGTGCCCCCATCCAGGGTCAGATGGGTACAAGTGGGAGGTTGTGATTCCTGGGGCGGTCACCCACCTGCCGTGGGTTAGGCGTGCGGAGCTGTTTTGCACACCTTCCTTTTGCTCTGGGCTCCACTGATGGAGCTGGCTCTGGTCACATCCCAGTCCTGCCATTTACGCGTGCAGCAAGCTCAAGCAAGTTACTTCACCTTTCAGCCTCAATTTTCTTGTCTGAAAATGCAAATGTCAACATCCCATGGATTTTTTTGAGAACAGTGAGGCTTTTTTGTTTTTTGCCCCCAAATGCAAATCTGATTGTGACAAGCCTTGGGCTAAGGCTAAGATCTGTCTAAAGGCTTGGTGTTGTTCTAGAATAAAAACCCAAACCTTTCACCTGGGCCAGTGCTTTCCAATAAAAATATTGGATTTTTAAAACCACATATTTAAAAAATTTCCTCAGGATGCCTAGGTGGCTCAGTCGGTTGGGCATCTCCCTTTGGCTCAAGTCATGATACCAGAGTCCTGGGATGGAGTCCCAGGGCTCAAACTGTGTTCGGTGGGGAAACTGCTTCTTCCTCTGCCTTCTCTCCCTGCTTGTGTGTGTTCTCTGACAAATAAAATGTTTTTAAAAATAAAAAAATAAAAGATAAAAATGTCCCAGCCACATTTTAAAAAGTAGACAGGTGAAAATAATTTTAATCTATTTACTTCGCTCAATATATCAAAATTTTTTCCACATACAACCAATATTAAAAAAATGAATTCTTCACATTTTTTCCTGCCTTTGAAATGGTATTTTATGTATTTTTATGAAATGAGTGTATCTCACTTCACATGACTGGTGGCTACCGAATTGGACGGCGGAGGCTGTGCGGCCCTAATCCCACCATCTGAGGGCTGCCTGACACACCTCACACCATCCCTTCATGCTCTCTGCCCAGCAGCCGCGTTGGATGGTTGCCTTTCCTTCCTCAGAAGCTCTGCTCTATCCACACACAGGTTCCTTATGCTGTTTCTAGCCCTGGGAACCTCATCTTCCTCTTTTCCCCCTGGATCGGGTTAAGCCTACTCAGCCTTGCCTTCAGAATTTGACCTCCATTGTGTGTCCAGCCCTCACCAGCCCCACGATTTAACGTCACATTTTCCTGAGGTCCGTTGATCAGGATCTCTGTCCCCTCTAGCTTGCCAGCTCTAGGACAGCGACCACTCTGGGTTTTTGTGGTGGTGGCTTGAACCGCATCCCCAGGGCTTAGCAAGGCGCCTGGTGCAGAGCAGGGTCTCAGGGAGCAGGGCCTGTGAGCCTGGGAAGGGCCTGGCCCCCAAAAAGGATGCTAATACTCACTCTCATCTCCCTTCCTTCTGGTGGAGAAAATTCCTTATAAAGGACTCTCCTGGAGAATTGGGGACACGAAGCCCTCAGCGCCCAAAATATTTAAGTCGAAACTTGAGTTAAGCACGCAGATTATAAATATTTCTTCCCCAGATTACATACCGCTTAAAAATAGCGTCCTGGCTCCTTTTCATGATTTGGGCCGTGATGAGGGAAAATGACACTTCAAGTCTGAACATAAGTACTGCCCTTTTCGTGACTTGGCTTTTCCCTTGAGGAGGCGGAACTGGGGAGCAGGAAGTGGAGAGGGGGCATCACTGTCCCTGTTCAACTGGCAGATCTGGAAGAGAGACAAACGCTGAGGTGCTGCCATTTCTCGCTTTTTAAGATTTGAGAAAGAGAGAGAGTGCGCGCTGAGAGAGCATGAGTGGGGAGGGGCAGAGGGAGAGAGAAACCGGGATCCATCCCAGGACCCTGGGATCATGACCTGAGCCAAAGGCAGACGCTTAACCCACTGAGCCACCCAGGCGCCCCAACGCTTTCTTTTTCTAATTCTTTCCCAGGCGAATGTAAACAAGGCTCCAACCCACAGATGCCAGCTGACCCACGGGATGCCAAACCTGAGGACACCCGTGTAGGTGAGGACTCAGCCCCGAGGCCCAGTGGCAAAGCTAAACACACCGCTTGGGTTCTTCTCCCTTCAGTCAAAAATCCCTCCTTCTCGGGACAGTGTGAAGACTCACTCCACACCACTGCCCACCCCCCCACACACCATGCCAAAGATGGTACAATTATCCTGATTATCCTGATTATCAGGGCCTGTCACCTTGCAGTCCTGGGGAGGGATGCAGTAGGAAATCACAGAATCATCTGCACGTCTACACAAGTTTCCCAAGGACACAGAGCCCCAGGGCTCAACAGTTCCCTGAAGCTTTTCAAATAAGTTCCAACACCTACCAGGTACTGCTTGAGGGTGGTATATTTAAATATTTATTTTTTCAATCCTAGCTCGGCTTCAAACTGCAAGCTTTCAGGTGAGTATAATGGGGTTTACATCGCAGACCGTTACAAGCACCCCAAGAAAAGACTCAGATTAATTTGATGCTCCTATACCCGTAAAAACTGCTGTGTGTCTGTTACGAAGTTCTGTGCTGGGAGAATGGATGACGCCGACTGAAAGGCTTTAAATCGGGTACTCTCTCTTTTACAAATGAACTTGCAGGTGATCTAGAGCTGGTGCTTAAAGTCAGAATTAAGAGTCCCAGAGAAAATGACTTCATTGAGGTTGAACTGAACAGAGGAGAGCTGAGTTATCAGAATCTCCTGAAAGTCAGTTGCTGCGAACTGGGGATTGAGCCGGAGCAAGTGAGGGCGATCAGAAAGCTGCCAAACACACTGCTCAGAAAGGTAGGGTTTGCAAAGGGTCTAAATGCAGACGGGGTTCTAAGTGGGCAAAATTAATGTTCTGTGAAGCTAATCACTTATCTCTTGTGTTTCTAACGTGAAAACAAATTTAAGCCACTGGGAAACTCGGACTGTAGGACAGCCATGGTAGCTAGGTAATTTTCAATCTGGTGCTTTTACTGACTTGCACACCTAAATTCATGAACCCTTCAATACGGTCTGAAATACAACTAAGGCCCGGAGAGAAGACTCAGGTCAATGCATGTGGCCCATTCCACCTCTGCGGACCTGGCTGGTTCACAGGTGGCATGGTGCCCGGGGAAAGGAAAGACTCACCCACCTTCCTTTGCCTGCCACAGCTCAGCCTTTGTTATCTCATGAAACAAAGCTGTTTTGCATTTGTATAGAGATTCCAGATGCAAAATACAGTTCTCTAATTTCAGAAGAAAAACCTCATTTCTTTGGGTATTACTATTTTAAAAGCTTTCAAAATGCCTTTACCAATTCTCACTGGTGTCATGGCTAATATATTCATTGTAAAGGAATGGCAGGATGATTGTTATTTTCTGGACTTTTTAAAATGCCCTTTTCTGGATGTGAAATAATGCATATACAATCACTGATGCATGATAATTTCTTAATGAGAGTTATAATTATTACTTTTTTAAAAAAAGCCCTTTTCTTCACCAATATTGGTGTGGGACTACAGTCAGTCCCCTTAGGAACCTACAACAGAGACCAAAAAAAGAAAAAGTCTCAACTGCTACTTTAGCTTACCACGACAGAGAAACCATTACAGAAATACCCTGAATTTAGGCAAGAACCAAAGATGCTGGCCATTAAGATTTTTTCATCTTAATAATCTCTCATGCTATCTACAAACCACCCTATAATTTCTTTTACATATTAAGGACAAAGACATTCAAAGACTACACGACTTTCAGGAAGTAGAACTCATCTTGGTGAAAAATGGAAGCTCTGAATTCGTTGAACACGCAACATCCCTGACAGAGAAGGCCTGCTACAACAGCAATGCTGCCAAACTGACCTATTAGAAAACCCCAGAAATGAAACCGCCGGTATCAATGTTTTGTAAATAACCAACTTGGAATGCATGTACCGGTTTGCCACCTTCATGTGCGTACTTTGCAAAATTGTTCCCTCATCTCAAACTTCTCTGGGCAGGGAGAAATTGTCACATCATTTCCTATTCACACTTTGAAACTTGCCTATAAAATGGCATGACTTGCGTTACTGATGAGGCCATTTTCTTTTTTTTTATTTTTTTAAAAATTTATTTGCCAGAGACAGTGAGAGAGAGCACAAGAGGGGAGAAGGTCAGTAGAAGCAGACTCCCCATGGAGCTGGGAGCCCGATGCAGGACTCGATCCCAGGACTCCAGGATCATGACCTGAGCTGAAGGCAGTTGTTTAACCAACTGAGCCACCCAGGCACCCTTGTTGAGGCCATTTTTAACAAACTACTTGCCAAATAGCCAAGGCACAGCCCACAGCACTCAACTCTGCTAATCAGATGGAAACAACAACAAAGTTGGCACTCTTACCAAAAACTAGCTCGAAGCTAGACTCCTCCTATTCCACCACCTAGAGCTCTTCCGGGTCAACTCACCCAAACTCTTACGTAAGATCTGCTGGTACTTTGGAAGCACTCTGGGAGCTGGACCCCACTTACCCACTTAACCCTGTCCACGGTCATTTCTCTTCAGTCATTACTCCTGGACTTGAATTCGTGGAACTGAGCTCTGAAATACCGGAGCTCCTTCTGGCCAAGCAGGATCTCATCTCCCCCAGCACATAACAGGGCCACCAGGTTGCCTCTGCAAATGCTCAGCACCTCAGCTTTGATGAAGGGTGGGGGGGACACGCAAACACACTAGCACTTACCTAGCCCAACTGTCCAAAGACCAAGGTTTTAAATAGTGTGGGTACCGACGTACGGATCATCCCACTCAAAAATGTGAAGCGTGTGTGGGTGGCTCAGTCGACTGAACATCTGACTCTTGGTTTCAGCTCAGGTCATCTCAGGGTCAAGGTGGAGGCCTGCATCTGGCTTGTCCTTCTCCCTCTGCTCCCTGCCACCCCCACCACCGGCCTCTGGCACCTGCTCTCAAATATATAAATAAAATCTTTAAATTAAAAAAAAAAAATGTGATGAGTTCATGAGACTTGAACCTGCAGTTTGCTTAGTAGCCCTGGGCCTCTCCAGATGGAAGCACTTCTGCTGGAAATGTAAGCTCCGCATCCACGTCACAGGTCTTTGAGAGACAGGACAGCCCGCTGACAAGCCAATTCAGTGCAGTGCCGTTCCAGCGCCACAAGGGCCAATTCCCTAAGGTATTCTCAATTTTGTTTGGAATAAGGAAAACTTGGGGCAAGAGCTGAGGACTGGCTTTTAATGGCCCCAAATCACCCTTGCGAGGAAGTGGAGTTTTAGGTGGTATTTTTAGGTGAATATGGTAGAATAAATTTGAAAAAAATGTTGGGGGGAAACCTTACACTATGACAGTAACAGAACCTATAGAGTTGCCTAATGATCAATTACAGTAATTGAATGAGGGCAGCAATTTATCATCAGGCTGTTGAGCAAATTCTGTATCCGTTCAAATAAACATAGTATGCACTTTGAAGAAATTATAAAAACATATTTCCTGTAACATGAATAGTCTTAAGGCTGAAGATTAAGAGTAAAAATTGAAGCTTCAATGGGGCGCCTGGGTGGCTCAGTAGGTTAAGCCTCTGCCTTCGGCTCAGGTCATGATCCCGGGGTCCTGGGATCGAGCCCCGCATCTGGCTCTCTGCCTACCTTTCTGCCTACTTGTGATCTCTGTCAAATAAATAAATAAAAATCTTTATAAAAAAATAAAAATAAAAATAATTGAAGTTTCAAGAGTAATTTTCAGTGTAATTTATACTTCATGCAGACACTGTGGAAATTAATTTCTGAGGAAGGCGCAAGTCCACTGACTTTTATGCTAACTTAATGTCATTTTAAGATTTTTAGGTGGTTGAACTGAATCAGGTACTAGGATGCTTGTCCTGAAAGGTTCCAGAACACATGTAAGTTAAAACAAAAAGGTGGAATGATCTAGAATTCTTAGTCGTTCACAATCTAACACTCATTTACAATGAGGGGACTGGTAACAGCAGCAGGGCCCCTTCTACCCTCAGAGTGTTAAGTACCACTCACAGGCCTGACAGACTCCACCAGGAGGTGGCGGTGTTCCTATTTTGCTCACTGACCTATCCCATGTTATCAGAACAGCAGCTGGCATACCAGCACTCAGGGCTGCAAGGAAAGCAGGTGGGGGGGGGGGGGGAGCCCCAAGCTCCCACTGGGAGCCACACTTGGAGATCAAAAGGTCCACTGTGGAAAGAGGTGACTTTTATGCACTTGCAGGTACATTTCTACTTCTAATCACTTCCCCTTTTTTATTCTTTAAGATTTTATTTATTTGACAGCAATCACAAGTAGGCAGAGAGGCAGGCAGACAGAGGGGAGGCAGGCTCCCTGCCAAGGCTCCATCCCAGGACCTTGAGATCATGACCTGAGCTGAAGGCAGAGGCTTTAACCCACTGAGCCACCCAGGCGTTCCCCAATCACTTCCATTAGAGTAAATATCTAATGCTTCATGGTGTCCCTCATTAAGAGCAGAACAAGGCCAAAATGGAACAGCCCCTCTGATCTGACAATCTAAATTGAACAGGGGTAGGATGTGCTGACCACCTGCCAGGAGTACTGCTCTTCTCACCCAGCAGTTCCCTTCCTGGAAGGGCGTGAATCTTCAAGAAACAGAGAACAAAAGCAGCCGCTCCCTGGCTGACACCCAAATCCCAAATAGAAAATATGTAAAGATAAAAATAAGTGATATCACAGGGCACCTAGGTGGCTCAGTGGGCTAAACCTCTGCCTTCGGCTTGGATCATGATTCCAGGGTCCTGCATCAGGCTCTGTGTTCAGCAGGGAGCCTGCTTCCCCCGCACCCCACCCCCTGCCCATCTGCCTACTTGTGATCTCTGTCAAATAAATAAAACCTTAAAATAAAAAAGTGATCACAAAGAAGACATACACTTAGGCCCTGCTTCTAGCTTTTAAAAAACAATTAAGGCCCCAGATTTTGCGCTCAAGAAACCATACCTTTTACACCTGCCAGTCACTGTAAGAGGGTAAATTTTTTAAATATGGGTATGCTTATATTTCTATTTTACTACCTACACCAAGACCTTTTCCCATTTTTTAAGTTTAAATTTTATTAAGAAATATCATACATACAAAAGTACATGAACATACAGTTTAAAAAAGAAACCGCCCATCCAGCTTTAGCAACAAAGCATTGTCAGCAGTTCCTCTGAAGGCTGTTCCATGCCCTCCACGGTCTCCTCTCCCTCCGATGCAAGAGTAACACTGAATTTCATGTTATCATTCCCTTGCTTTTCTTTCATTTACCACAGATTTAACAGCTGGACTCTGACCTTCACAGAAATGGAACCACAGCGGATGTATTCTTCTGCAACTTGCTTTTCCGACCACCAAGTTCCATCCATGTTCACACATGTAGCTGCAGCTCAGTCTGACTTCCGTGCAATTCCACTGTAGGAATGGGCCACAGAATCTATCCAGTGGACTGCTCAAGGACAGGCAGGGTCATTCCAGTTTGTTTTTGTTTCCCTTTTCTTCCTATTACAAATAGTGCTGTTACGACATTTTCACATCCACGTCCTGACACACACGTGTAAGAGTTTCACTAGGGTATGTATCTAGGAGCGGAATAGCCACAGAGAGGTTAGGGCACAGCCACTTAAGCCAAACTACTTCCCAAAGCCGTTGTTCCTAAAAGTTCTTCCATCTGTTGCTGTTGACAACTGAGCTACTTGGGAGGGCTGAGAAGAAACAGATCAACTATGACTCTCAAACTGCATTTTCAAAGTAGGAAATTTAAAAATCTGATACAACAATGAATAACACATTGACTTCTCTGCTTTGGTTTACTTGAAATGTATTTTTAAAAACTACATGTTAAAACTTAAAAGGGCGGTCTCCTAAATCTCAAATGTTTCTAAATATACGGAGTGAAAACAGCAAGATTCAGAACATATGGTGTACTTCATATATAAAAAAAGGTCTATACATATATGCTTATATCCCCTACCACCCACCTCCCTCCAGAAAGAATAACTGTTAACAGTAGCTCCTGGAGAGAAAGAACAGAGGGACAGGAAAAAGAGAGAGATCACTTAACACTTCTACTGCTGTTTTTTGAACCATGTACAGGCATTACAATTATAACATAAAATTCTTTAAAAGTAGTCACCTGGGGTTCTTTCATAAACAACTAAAAATCAGTCTGAACTCACACTTGAAAATCAGCCCTGAACGAAGTCCCATCCCACAGAAAATATACACAATAAATTCTCAAGTGTTTCCCTTGTTTCATGCACTTTAGAGTAACGTTTAAAATTATCCACACAGCCCATCTAAGATGCATTTTTAAAAGCTCGGCATGAAGGCAAGCTCAAAAAACTCCGACCCTAAATTGTTCCATCGTAACATCTCTAGAGGCGGCTAACAACCTCTATGTAGTCCAAGTTTTCTCAGACCTTGGAAACAGGGTGGTTTGTCCTCTGTGGCACTAACTATATATATATAAAACCAGACCGACTGCCCGCAAGTGTAATGTGTAAGGAGAGGAGATAAATACCTAAGCTGAAATACTAGCTTATAACTTCAAGAAGGCAAGAGATGGATTTTAATCCAAACTGAAAAATACAGCTGACCCTTGAACATGAATTTGAACTGCGTAAGTCCACTTATATATGGATTTTCTATAGCCAAGTACTATAAATGTATTCTCTCTTCCTTATGATTTGAACACTTTTTCTCTAGTTTGCTTTACTATAAGCATGCATTATGTAACTCACATACAAAATACATATTAATCAACTTTGTTATATAGGTAAGGCATCTGGTCAACAGTATGCTATTTGTTTTTGGGAAAGTTAAGTACATGTGGATTTGACTGAATGGGGTGGGGGAGGTGGCACTCCTAACCTCCCTCGTTCCAGGGTCAACTGAAATATAGTGATCTGTTTGAAGGAAAAATGTCTTAAAATGGGAGGCGATGCTACAGTCTTCCTATACTGCAGAGGGGAGGACGCCAGAGCAGCAGACACATTACTTGGTCCCCTTGAGACACACAATGGCAAGTAAGCTACCAGACCAGTACTACAGTTGAGAACTCTGGCCAATTAGAAGTTTATCCCATTTATTTTTGTTAATGAGCTTGTTTAATTTCTTAACTTTTAAAAATACATGCTGAAATATTTACAGACTAAACAGTATGTCTGAGACTTGCTTGAAAATGATAGGAGGCAGGGGATACATACACACATGCACATACACATATAAAATAAGACTGGCCATTGAGTCTTACTAGTGGTGAGTTTTAATAGAGGCTAATTATACTGTTCTACTTTTATGTAAGTCTTAAGTTTTCCAAAATAAAAATAAAAAACCTGATTGCTCTGATCCCATTCCACTCTTATTAAGTGATCTTCTGAGTAACAGAATCTGGCGCCCCTGAAAGGCTTATCACAGAGAAAATACACACAGACCATCTGACAACTGTTTGGCCCTCAAGGCAGAAATGTGTATTTCTCATAGTAAATTCAATTAGCACATAGCCTCTGTATTAGGTTCTTATGAATTAGGTAAGAATCATTTCCTCTTGAGCCTGAATGAATTCTGGGTGTTGAGGGCAATCCAACTTGATCTCCAACTAAAACCAGACCTTAGTCATGGCCACACTAAGAGCCAGGCCTCTCCCTCAAACTCTACAGAACTTCAATCATGAAATACATCTAAGTGACCACAGAATCACGAAGATGATGACTTTTCATGAACTCATTTACTTTACCTCACTGAAATAAGTTAGCTACTAATTCTAGATGAGGCAGAACAGATCT